>NC_041807.1:14298192-19098192 GCF_900964775.1 Scleropages formosus
TGTTTCATACACTGTCCCCGCAGTGGCTGCCCCCACCCACCCCGGGGAGCTGCATCCGCAGGCATCGGGGGAGTGAATTATAGATGACAGGGCTTCGCCGAGACTCCGGCGTCCGCGAGTGGCTCTCCTGTGCCCTGGGTTCCAGTGGCCTGCTCCGCCCGTGGAAAGGCCCATTAAACAGAGCGGGTCAGAACCTGCTCGGAAGCTGCTAATGGATCTGCTGCTGTCTGTGTAAATTAGCAGGTACAGCTGCACTGTTTCTAATAATGATGTGTCACTGTGTAGATTAGCTGCTGTGCATGTACTGTTTTTAATGGTGACATTTCACTTTGCGAATTAGCGGGTACAACTGTGCCGTTTCGAAAAGGTGATGTTTTGCTGTGTAAGTGAGCAGGTGTGGCTGAGCTGAAGCCAGTGGTAATGTTTGGGTGTCAATATGTCAGCGGAGCTTGCGACAAGCACCCCGTGACATTGTTCGCTATTCACACCGCAGCCTTACCCGGAAAAAGCTCCCAGCATGCACTGCACATTTACCCAGCTACACTTACTTTCATGGGGTGTTCAGCCTATGCACTCTTTTTGGGTCCTTCTTACATGTCTTCATTTAGCCGATGCTTTTCTCCAAAGCAACTTGCAATTATCTAACCATTTATACAGCTGGGTAACATTACTGGAGCAGTATAGGATAAGTACCTTGCTCAGGGGTACTATAGCCAGAGCTGAGATTCAAACCGCCAACTTTTTGGGCCAAATGCAGTAGCGCTAACCATTACACTACCAGCTGTCCCTGTCCTCTCCTGGTTAAATGTGAATTAAGGATGGGGCAGGACACCGTTATGGCCTCATGTACCCGTATAGCATCAGCTGTGCCTCTTCAGGTAAGTGGCAAAACTAAGGGATACGCGTGGGGTCGCCTTAAGTGAAGACGACAAGGGAAACGCACGGGGCCTTTGAACCCGGCATGTGCTCTGAACGGATGCTGACCAGCGCTGATCCTGGCAGGGGCCTTCCACTGAGACACCAGGCTTTTGCTGCAGGGCTTCCAATGCCTTTCAGAGATGCAGGCAAATGAAATGAGCTTCCGCATGCAGATGAGGCCACTGTTAACCCCAATCAGAGAGGTGGTGGAGCGCTCCCCTGGGGGGCGGGAGCGGAGGCAGTCGTGTCCGTCGGTACCCGGTGCAGCGATAATTACTGCAGAGTGGGGCGTGCGTGTGCTCGCGAGCCACCAGGGGGACGCGGTCGAAGGCCCGCAGGGGGTTCACGGGGTCATCCGTTGCGTACTTCGTCTGCGGCGAGGTTCGCTGCTGGGGGGTCTGTTTCGCTCCGGCCTCTGGCTGCTCCCCGCTCGCCTCAACAGGAAATGACACAGCACGGACGTGGATCTGCAACAGATCCTCCGCGCGCAGGTTTGCATCCGCGGCAGTTCCGGCGCAGAGACGTGGGCGCCGAGCTGCGGGCACCGAGCTGCTTGTGGAGAAGGGGAAGGTCTTCAAGTAACCAGCTTGTTGCCCTCAACAACTGCGCTCACCTTTCGCTGTTAACAATGTGGTCCTTGAGAGAGGAGGTCCGGGCTGGCCCTTGGCTCACCCGTGATGTGGCGGAGCTCCGAACGATCCGTTCCGCCAAACGCGAAGGTGCCAGTTCAGCCCCGAGGGCCAGCGGGCTGAGTGGCTCGTTGAGAACCCCGGCCTTGCGGGGCTCCTCCCTGCGACGCCGTTGCTGGGGTTTATCCTCCCGGCCCCCATTAAAAGCGCTTTTGGGCCTCGTGAGGAATGTTGCAAGCAGACAGAAGGTGGGGAAGAGCCCCGCGGGCCGAGCCGGGAGGGCCGTCCATTGTGTCCCCGCTTGGACGGGGAGAAGAAAGGGAGCGCGAGAGAAAGGGCCGTTTGATAGTGCCGTGGCGACTGCGCGGGAGCGCTGAAGGACAGCCATTGTCTCGGCGCGACCCCAATTTGGTACTGTATGTGCCTTTCTGCCGCGCTGTCTGCGCTGACAATGCCGCCTTTCTGGCTGCCTCACTTAAAAAAGACCGGATTAGTAAAACAGTGCAGTTGCGTGTCCAGATTCTCAACTATCCAGCCCGAGATACGCTAGGAAGACAGGGGTGTTTCGAAGAACCTCTCACCCTCTTCCGCCACCGGTCCAGATGATCTAAATTTGATCCAGGATAATTATTTAAGGAGAAGAGGAATGCGGTGTATTTTGGGACCGGGGAGAGTCCAGCACAGCTGTGTTTCCTGTTTATACTGCACATGTTAGCAATGCGGTGGGGGGGACAGTTGTTTTATTCATCCCTTGCTGCCTGTGCTGAGCCCCCTCCTAGCCTTGCCTTGTTCTTCCTCTTTTTCTCCTCATCCAGCTGTGCCTTCCCATGCTTGTCCCCCCACTCCTACATCAGTCGCTCTCAGGCTTCTGTTTCGGGGCAGTCCGCCCTTTTCGTAAACTCGGCTGAAGAGACGGCCAGGTTCCGTCCGTGCTGTCGACTGCGGGACCGCACTTCGCTTGTGCAAACACACCTCTGTACCTTCTGCCATATTAATAATGTCCGGGATTCTGTTACACTGAATGGGGTACCAGCAGTAAAGGGAAGAAGCGGAACGGCGAATAGCATCGGTGTCTCACGCTGTCTGGATGGTGCGATCGGACGTGGGTTCGAGCCCTGCCCAGCATGTGTGGGATTTGCGTGTTTTTCTCGTCTTTGCGTGGGTTTCCTCCCGCAGTCCCAGGATATGTGGTTCGGGTTAATTGGTGACTCTGAATTGCCCGTAGTTTCTTTGTCTCTGACTGTGTGTGTTTGTGTTACGTTGCTCTGCTGTATAAAGGTGAGAATGACTAGTATATAGTATAATATATAGTATATAGTATATAACTGTAGAATATAGTATATAGTATATATCTAGCAAGATAAGTCATCTCGGATTAAAGTATCAGCTAAATACTACAAAGTCATCCCTGTGCATCACTTTGGAGAGTAGTGTCTACTAAATGAACGAATGTAGATGAGTAATGGCCTTACAAATCTGACCGGAGTAATTATGGGGTGGTTATATTGACTGTTTTTTTTTTGTTGTTGTGACAGGACATGTGTGAAAGCCATGCGGCTAATTTTATTTGGTCCAATGTTTTTCATGTTCCAAGATTGTGGGGAAGTTAAGTGTTATATTATTGTATATCCATCCATCCAATTTCACACACACACTCACCCATTTCCACACTAGGGCAATTTAGAGTCACCAATCTACCTGAACTGTACGTCTCTGGACGGTGGGTGGAAACCAGAGCACCTGGAGGAACCCCACAGAGACACGGGGAGAACGTGCAAACTCCACATAGACTGAGTGGGGATCGAACACACCTTCTCTTGCTATTCCCTGCATGACTGCGTTACCCATTATTGTGTACATGTCAGTATTTTATATATATTTTTATCTTGCAGTTAAATTTACTACAAAAATGCTGTAAAAGAAACCTTTACTAACATCCTTGGTGTGTCCAGCCTACTGATCAATAGGTCAGTGCTGTTTCTGAGCAGCTCCGCTCTTTGTCCTGATGCTGCTCATGTCAAAGGTCATCCAGTGGAAGGTCACGCAGGCTTCAGGGCTTAGGGTTCTGGACATGGAGATGATTTACCGCAATCCATTTCTTTGAGACAGCGCTTAAGCCTTTCCGAGAGATGGGGATGTGGCACACGTGTGAGCGCACACGCGGGCAAACACGAGCAACTGGACACTCCCCGAAATACATGAAGTCCCAGTGGATGCTCTTCCTGCTGTTTTCCTGGGTTAAATCCCAGAGTCTGAGTTGACCTTCTGTTAGGGGTGAGAGAGACACAGAAAACCGAGTCAATTAAAAGGACGGCTGTGCTCTCCTTGCAGTCCCATTACAGGCCTTGTGTGCAAGAGCGTCGTGGTACACCCACATCCCTATGCCCGTTGACATCTCTTTTTCTCTGCGAAAATTCAAGCTGTCTTCTTTTTCCAGTGACGCTGAGGTTTAGGACACGTAGATATGATTCTGAAAAAGACAAAGAGCCTTGGGAAAGTCTATAGGTGATGATAGTACAAAAAGATAGCTTTGGACTAATATTTTAAAAAATTGATTTCAAGAAGTATGAATCTTCGGGAGGGTGCGGTGGCGCAGTGGGTTGGACCGGGTCCTGCTCTCCGCTGGGTCTGGGGTTCGAGTCCTGCTTGGGGTGCCTTGCGGCAGACTGGCATCTCGTCCTGGGTGTGCCCTCCCCCTCCATCCAGTCTTACGCCCTGAGTTGCCGGGTAGGCTCCGGTTCCCCGTGACCCCATATGGGACAAGCGGTTCAGGAAGCGTGTGTGTGAATCTTCAGCTCACGTCATACATTTTTCCCCTTCTTTAAGTGTAGTGCCGAGGCATTGGAAGAGTTTTCTTGTAATGAAGATTGAGGAGGTAACAACAAGCTGGATTATTTTTGTCAGTGAATTAAACTGTAATTAATCAGAGTTAATCACCCATCTCACACTGTCTACCGTACAAGCAAACTGTTGAACGTTCAAGGTTAATTTGCCCTGTCCTGTAATTGGACCCAGCGGGTAAGTGTGAGATGTGCACATTTACAGCGTGAGCAAGTTATCGGCGTCTCCCAGTACCAGTCAATGCGATGCACTCTGATTCCTCCCGAGCGCTCTGCTTCGAGTGAACTCGGCCTTGCATTATGTTTTGTTTCACGTACCTCGGATTATTCAACGGGCCCCAACGCAACCGAAGACGCCGCAGAGAGACGTGTTTTCGCAGCAGGTGTTCGAACGCAACAGGGCGCCCCTCCTGGAACAAGTATTTGACCAGAGTGCTTCTTGTGAACACTGGAGGCTAAAACAGTCCTTATTTGTGCTCCCAGGGGGAAAGGGGGGGGGGGGGGAGACAGTCGCCGGTTGTTGTAGGACATTGACGTGCAAACAGTCAGATTTCATTTCAGGTTTTATCTACAGCAGAAGAGACTAGATGGTGAAACAACTTGTGTTTCTTTGGCACTGCTGAGGACCGGGGCTCCCTGCGAGGAACTGCTCCCCTCTTGTGTCAGTCTAGCAGGACCGGAGGGCTTTCTTCATGCTTCTCTTGGACACCTGATGCGTTTCCATCAGTTCGAAGGAAGCCAGAAGTGCGGAGAGGCCTCTTCCCTTTCTTTTTCCGCACAGGAGGCCCACGGTGCGCTGGAACGAAAGTGAAGTTTGTGGGGTTGCGGCTTTGTCGCGTTGGCGAAAATTAAGTGGCATCGGCACTCCGCCTCGGTGGCCTTTGAGTCGGTCCACAAGCCGGACCGGAGCTCGCACCCGTGCGTCCGAATGCCGCAGCGTTCGCGTAGATTCATCGGATCAACGCTGCTCAGCTGCAGTCCATGAGCAGGACCCGGATTCACATCACAGCTGAGATGTGGGACAGGCACCAGATAGAAGCATTAACAGGTGGTATGCGGAACGCTTTGGCTTATGACGGCATTTTAAATTTTCTTACGTGTCAGGCGAGGTGTGTTAAATCACACGTGCGTGTTGGGACGTTTTCTACGAAGGGGAGTGAAACAGCCTCCGTTTCCTTTTGAGCGCTAAGTGGCTTCCTACGAAGGACTAATGTGCCAAGAGAAATATTACTATCCCGTCCCCTTTCTTTCACCTGCCCGACACACACCCGTAAACGAATGGAATACACACGTATAAGCATGCGTACACGCACGCGCACAAAAACGACACGCGCACATGTCTCACACGTGCAATTGCTTCTGGGCTACGCTCGGAGCGCAGCTGTGAAATCTGACGAAAGGCCGCAAGTTCGGAACCCAGGGTGCCGTTAAAATGCTTATTAGAAGAAGTCACTTTTTAAATGAGACAGCAGGCCTGAGGAACAAATAAACAAACATACAAAAAAACATGTACAGAAGGGCTTTTCACAGGGGTTACCAGTTGACACAACTAGGTGGGGGAGGGATGTTCAACTTAAAAACACGGCGAATGTCATTTATTGTCGACCGCTATGGATTTTAGTTCTGGTATAACTGACGAGGCTATTCCAGTCTACTGATAACGTTACCTGCGCGAGCGTCCGGTGAGTCTACTCAAGGCGCGATTGGCTCTTTGCTCTGTAATGACTTTGTGAGTTAAATAACCCTCACAGCCACGGGTAAGAGCTTTTTAAATTAAAGCTGAGTGGTGATGCTGATTGTGGCTTTTCTAATGCTAAGTTTCCACCACGATATCTCTGCTGGTCTGTCCTTGGCCATTGTGATGTAAAGAGGAGCGCTCCCGGTGAGAGAAGTGCTGGCAGCTCCATCCATGTCACTCGCAGCCTCCCAGAAGACGACAGAACACTGCAGGTAGTGTGCAGAGCTGTCCCGGAAGTCTCCCCTCTCCGCCGTGACCCGCAGCGCGTCACGGGGAGTACAGGGGCCGTGTGATGCCGGCGTCCTTTTCAAACCTTCACGGAGGGGGCTGCGGCCTCAGCGCTCGGAACAGACCGCGCCGGTTGGCGCGAGATGTTCACTGCTGGCGCAGGTGCGTTTCCTCACGCGTGTCGAGTTGCGTGTCCCGTTGTCGGTCGTTTCTAAAGGATGCACGTCCAGCAGTCAGGTAAAACGGCCAGGATCAGCCCGGAGGTGTAAAAACCCCCTTCCCTCGTGCAAGGGAACAGTCCTGGGGAATGGACGGACTCCTGAAATGGTGTGCAGGGAGTTTGAGGGCCACCGCCGCAATGGTGGGGCGCGGTTCAAGAACCAATTATTGCTGTCAGAGAGCGTTTCAGTCCTCCAGCTGTGAGGACGTTCACTCACACTGGAGGAGAGAGGAGACTGAAGGCTCAAGTCCCTGTATCGATTTCCTCTTTCTCTCACATTCTCAGCAGTTGTTGAGCGTGCAGAGACAATAGGTTGAGTGTGTTTAGTTCTGTCTCCTGCACGCAGCCTTGGACAGTCTCCTCATACAGAGCACCAGTCTTTTATTTTGTATAATCCCTTGTGCTCCCATTGAGACTCCAGATCCCAGCATGCAGTGTTCTTTCAGCATGCATGGATTGATGATAGTACCTAACAATGAAAAGCAACCAATGAGATGGCACTAGACGCAGAGATAGACGGATAAAAACTGTATTGATCCTGGAGGAAATTGCACGAGCCTACAGCGGCGAGAGACAAAAGCATGGAGTACATACGCATAGTGAGAGGACCGTGGAAGTAGGAATTTCACACGCGACAAATGAAGTGCTCGCAGACAATGGGTGGTGCAAAAAAGAAGACAGTCAAGCAGATAGCAAAGAAGTAAAAGTATTGCTGTGGGCTTGGTACCGGTCTGGCAACAAGAGGTCAGTGCCATTCTGACAGTGAGAGGACTCATTATAGAGGCTAATGGCTGTTGGCAGGAAGGATCTCAGATGGCGCTCCTTGGAACAGCTCGGCAAGACCAGTCTGTTGAGGAATGTGCTCCTCTGCTTAGCTAGGGTGGTATGCCAAGGGTAAGAGTCACTGTCCACGATGGCTAGGAGGATCTATAGAGTCCTTCCAGCCCAACTCCCTGGACTGAGCCAGAATTCCTCATCAGTTTATTTGGTCTGCTGGCAACACCTGGACTGATGCTGATTCCGTAGCAAACAACCGTATAGAATACTGTACCTGGAGAATGTCTGCAGCAGTGCCATACACACTCCAAAGGTGGGACTTGAGCCTCTGACTATTAAACTACGTGCAGCTGGTGGCATAGTGGTAAGAGCTGCAGCCTTTGGACCCAAAGGTCACAGCTTCCAGTCCCACCTCTGGCTGTAGTAGCCTTGAGCAAGGTACGTACCCTAAATTGCTCCAGTAAAATTACCCAGCTGTATAAATGAGTAAATAATTGTAAGTCGCTTTGGAGAAACGCACCAGCCAAATGAATAAATGTAAAGGCCTGGATGCACGTGCTTGGGATTTTGTGTGAGCTGGGGGTTCGTACAGGCTTCAGTGAATCCATGCGGTCTTCAAAGTGGGCGTCTGTATGGTCATCCACAAACCGGAGGCTTCCACGCCACATGGCAGACCGGCAGCTCTTTGGAAGTCGCATCAGAGGCTCCCGCTCGGCACCGGCAGCCGACGATGCTCACATCGTCGCTAGCGAGACGCTGTAATGTGTAGCTTAACAAAGTCCGCAACATACTCTTAAACCCATCAAGATCGTTTCTTCTCAAAGAGCGTCTGACAATATTCCACCCACTGCTTCACATGTTTAAGTGCGCTGTCATTAATCCGTTTTTCAGCAGCTCTTGAGTCCGAGGCATGTTTTTCCGCAGCGCCGCGCAGGAGGCGTCGAGCTCCGCGGCGGGCGGCGCGGGCATGCAGTGTGTCACCGGCCTCGCTGGAGGGCTGTGGCGGAAGAGGACGGAAAGCGTCCTGGCTAATTGCGGTGCCGCCGAGGAAGGCGATCATTAGCGCTCAGCACACATGGTTACCAGATGTGGGGCCGGCCACATCGGAGTGCCACGCTTTTCCCCCTTCTTCCTCTAACCTAATAATCTGCCTTTTGTTTCCACAGAGCTATTGAGCATTAAGTCGACCCCTGCCTCGTAAGGGAAGTCTCTTAGGACTGAATAGAATTCTTTGTAACAAAGAGAGAAGCTCGTCGGGGGGGTGGAGGGTGGGGGGGGGGGGGGGGTGTGCAGACTGTGTGCATTTCATGCTTCACTCTGGAATTTTTATGGCTTGTTTTCCCAGTTAAGAATTATGCATTGTAGCCATTAAGATATACATTCCACCTTCCCCGCTCTCACTCTGGAGTGTGTGTGTGTGTGTGTGTGTGTATTAGAAATATATGCATCCAATTCCACTGCATCCTTGTTCTTGCTAATAAATGTGCAGGATTTCCGTGGGTCCGGACGTCGCGGAGCTTGTGTATAGAAGTCTTCCAAATTGTTTATGTTTACAGGAATATGCGATTCAATGTACTTTAGTCTGTCAAACTATTTTCTAATAACACTTAAAGGAAAAGTGTATTAATTTATATTTGGGTGCGCGCGTGTGTGATTGTTTGCATACATCTATATGTCATTATTTAGGGTTCGTTGTGCTTCTCTGCATGTGTTTGCGATTGCGTTGATGTTTGCGATAGTCTGATTCACTCCGCCGTGTTCTCTGTATGATTCAAGCATGTGTGCGTGTGTTCCGTGGCACCGAAAACACCCGCACCTCAGCACCGTCTGAGCGATAACGAAAACACGGCTCGTTCGGTCCTACGTTTCCAGAGGATACAGTTACAGCACCCAGCTCGGTAAAGAATGGAACCGGATAGCTCTTGTTTTCAACCTACCGGACCGGAAATATCTGTGAGCGTCAGACCTGATGGCCACCTCGCTGGCGTATGCGGTGTCAAAGATGACTGACAGGGCTATCACACACACACACACACACACACAGTTTCAGAACCGCTTGTCCCTTACGGGGTCACGGGGAACCGGAGCCAACCCGGTAACACAGGGCATAAGGCTGGAGGTGGAGGGGACACACCCAGGACGGGACGCCAGTCCATCGCAAGGCACTCCAAGTGGGACTCGAAGCCCACACCCACTGGAGAGCAGGACTGTGGTCCAATCCACTGCACCACTGTGCCACTGCACCCCCCCAGGGCAATCACATTGTTTTCCATTTTTTTTCATTTTACGTTTACATTTATTCATGTATCAGACGCTTTTCTCCCAAGCGACGTACATCTCGTAGAAATTACAACGTGTGCGTTGCATTAGGAGAAAGAGACACAGCTGCAGATGTGTGACTCTTAAGTACAGTTAGTTCATCACACAAGTAGCTGCATAAAACTTCACCAGAATATTTCTGATTCTTAATCACCTTCCTAGCAGTTTTATTTTATTTATTTATTTATCACAGGGGGTGCAGTGGGTTGGACCACAGTCCTGCTCTCCAGGGGGTCTGGGGTTCGAGTCCCGCTTGGGGTGCCTTGCGATGGACTGGCGTCCTGTCCTGGGTGTGTCCCCTCCCCCTCCGGCCTTATGCCCTGTGTTACCGGGTAGGCTCCGGTTCCCCGCGACCCCATATGGAACAAGCGGTTCAGAAAATGTGTGCGTCTGTGTGTATTTATTTATCTTTTCTGAGAGACATATAAACATTTATGTTACGTTTAGCTGACACTTTTCTCCAAAGCAACTTACGATGTTAAGATTACAATTATTTACCCATTTATACAGCTGGGTAATTTTACCGGAGCACTGTTAGGGTAAGTACCTTGCTCAGGGGTATTACAGCGGGAGGTAGGCTTCAAACCTGCAACCTTTGGGTCCAAAGGCAGCAGCGCTAAACCACTATTTTACCAGCTGCCTATTTGGCTATGTTGGTATTATTGATTTTGATTGGAAAAAACAAAAACAAATGTTACAGCATGGCCATTGGAGGCCACTCGGTTCCTTTACCAGCCCTCAAGCGGAAGAGGAATCCCCAGCACCTAAAGTAAAGTGCTATAGGTGTACACCAGTACCGTGACCTGCCTCGGTCGGGCTGCCCGGAGGCGCTCGGCTGCGTGACCGTCCTGCTCCTACATCAGCGTGAAGGTGGTTGCCATGGTGCTGTTTACAAACACATTTGTTCCTCAGCTCCTTGCGAGGCCTCGGTCCTCATGAGTGGTATTGACTGAGAATCGAAGCCACATTTCTCTGTTTGGTAGCTAATGCACTTTCGACCAAGCTGAAGAGCAGAGAAAACAAAAACAACAACAACAAAAAGCCACTGTAACGCTGGAACAAATAGAAACATTTCTGTGGAGAAGAAAATACACCGTGAGCGTAGAGATCGATTAAGTATAACCCGGAGATTTTGCTGAAGGGCCGCTTTTGCGTTTCTAAAGGGGAAAAGACTCTTTCTAGTTTAAGAAGAAATGTGCACAGAGGTGTAGTCCAGTGTAGCTGAGCGCTGTGCCGGTACTGTCCAGCGACTGCGAACTTCGTGGAATAGCCCTCCCGCGAGGATGATCCTTTGTTTAGGCGCTGCTTAACAAGGGGAAACTCAACGAAATTTCTTACAAAGGCTCATCAGAGAAGGTGACGGTTCAGTGGGAGGTTTCAGGTTTGATAAAGATTGGACTCTGGAAGGTCCCTATAATTTTAGTCATCAGTCCAAACATTCAAAGGGAAGTAAAAATACAACATCTTAACCGTCTCGCCTCACAAATTAAGTCACAGGTCAACAACTAACGTTTTATTTTTCACTCTATGTTCTTCTCCTCATATTAGTAATGCACCAAAGACTGATTTTTATCATCTTGGTAATATTGAAAAGTTAGACCTTTTTATCACTCTGTGACACTGAGAAAGTTGATGCATGATGCATGAGTCACTGGCAGGCATGACTATTGTAACGCTGCCTAGGCTGGTCAATGAAAAACAGATAACCGATGCACTGCAGTTGGTGAGAAGTGCTGCAGATCAAGTCTTGACTCAAACGAAAATGCGCTCACGGAACACCTTCGCCTGCACTTTCACACTCTTAGGTTTGCTTATTCAAGTATTTAATTATACTACGATTCATTTTCTATAATAATAATAATAATAACAATATAAACTGGCTGAAGAAAGGGTCCAGAAAGGTGTAGTGTCTAATGCAGGAGTGGTCAACTTTTCAAAAGACTCCTTTTCCAAAATTTTATGAACTTCTTTTTCAATCTCACTTATTTGACACATTCGAACAGATTTTGATTAAGCGTTGAATTTGATAAGTGTGCAGACAAAGCCTCTATTACCCGAGTGCTCCGTTTCCCTTTGTCCTGGCCTGCGAGTTCTCCCGACAGTTCAAGTACCTGTCTTACGTGCGCAAGACAAGCTGTTTGAAGCAGGAGGAACGGGTTCCACAAAATGAGTTTGAAATGCTCCATTCTCTCAGATAATTGCATTTACATGCTAAACCCCAATTAGTGCGTTCCAGAGGGAAACATCGGCAGTCGCTAATTAAACACTGTCAATCCTCAGTCGCCGTTTTACCGAAGTGCCCCGCCTCTTCCGGTGCAAAGGTGAACCGATGTTCGCCGCGACCGTGATCCGGTCAGCGTGCGCGTCCAAGGGACGTGCTGAGGGAAGCGTGTCGGTGCCCGTCGCAGTTTTGCCGGCGTGGCTGTATAGTGGCTGCGATGGGGCTGACCGTGTGCTCGTCCTCTGTTCAGACCCCCGATGAGGTGAGCGCACCTAGTCGTGTTTGTGTGGACGAGTCTCGCTTTGTGTGCGCGCGCGTGGGTGTGTTCGGTACAGGATTCCAGCGTGCCTAGGCTTTGTCCCGCACGTTGTGCCAAACGCACGGGTGTGAGTATCTGGACTAGATTGAGATCCTCTTCTTTCAACTTTGACCTTTGCCTGGCCCCGGAGGGCAGAGATTCACACAGGGGTCTGCTTTTGTTCTTTATCTGGAGTAGCTAATCCAACATGAGGTTTGAATGAATCAGGGTAATGCATGGTTACAGTACTAATTCACTGCCCCACTGTTAATGTCTGTTCTAATTAAGGCCGCGTCATGGCAAAGCCTGTTTCTTATTACATGCCGCGTGCTCCTCCCTGTGGTGGGGGATTGGGGGGGGGGTTGAGGTTTGAGGTCGGTTGGGGGGGGTGGATTACCCCCAGGTTCACTTTAATTGTTTTCCTCCTTGAAGTGCGGGGTGGGGGCGGAGCATGATAATTCTGGCGGGCAGGGGTGGGTGGGGGTCTACCGTGCCAGCAAGGGGCTTCAGGAGCTGTACAATGGCAACGTCTCGGCCAGTGATTTAAACCATACCTCCCAGCATTCCTGCGCGCTGCACAATGGGGCTCATTATCGCACAGGCCATCCCCGTCCGCCAACAAAGAGCCTTTCACCCGCTCCGGCGCGGCCTGCCTTGGCCCGGCTTTGCCATCGCAGAGCCCTGGTTTGCCACTTCTCGCCTTGCACACACCCCTACACAAGCGTGGGCTCTTCCAGGCACAAACACACACACACACACACAAGTGCATACGTATAAATTAGCGTACACACATTTGAGCAAGCACATAGATCAATCCACAGACACACGACCCACAGGTGACGCGCGCGTCGTGTGTTCGCATTTACGCTCTCTGGCCGAACTCTGCTTTCAAACAAATAGTCGAATAAAAGAAGAAAAGAAGAACGCAAAGGTCCAGGGTTCTTCGACTGAGAGGGCGTCAGCTAGATAGCGATCGAGCCACTGTGTCAAACGCATCTTGCACACGTGACGGAGCTGGTGTGTGGAGCTGTGCATCCTTTGCTGTGACAAATTTGTGACAGGAAGTCATTTCCACTCCAGTAAATGCTGATATGATGGACTTCAGTGTTTTAGCACTAAATGCACAAATGCATCATTTACCTGTTCGTCGTATGCTGTGCTCTGCTGGTTAATATTGGGGTGGTGCGAGAGGACATGGGTTCTATACCCGCTCAGTCTGTGTGGAGTTTGCATGTTCTCCCCGTGTCTCTGTGGGTTTCCTCCCGCAGTCCAAAGACATGCTGTTCAGGTGGATTGATGACTCTAAGTCACCCGTAGTGTGTGAGTGACAGAGAGAGTGTGTTCCACTGATGTATGAATAAGTGACTCATTGTAAGTAGTGTAGGGGGCGCAGTGGGTTGGACCACAGTCCTGCTCTCTAATGGGTCTGGGGTTCGAGTCCCGCTTGGGGTGCCTTGCGACGGACTGGCGTCCCGTCCTGGGTGTGTCCTCTCCCCCTCCAGCCTTACGCCCTGTGTTGCCGGGTTAGGCTCCGGTTCCCCGTGACCCCGTATGGGACAAGCAGTTCAGAAAGTGTGTGTATGTGTGTGTGTGTAAGTAGTGTATCTAGCAGTGTAAGTCACTGCAGTGAATAAGGTGTGTGGGCTGGTAACACTACACAGAGCTCCTTGGAAGTCGCTTTGGTGAAAGGCGTCTGCTAAATACATAAACGTAAATGTAATGTAATATTAATGTGTAAAGATAAATACGTGTATGTCTATGTACACGTGTGCGCGTGTGCCTGTGTGTTTTTGTATGTTTGCGTAAACCTGACGCGCATTAAATTAGACCGGGCGAAGCTGTAAGATCCCATTTGTCTGTTTGACTGTCCATTTCACTGTTTTCCAATCCAATTATTGCCGTAGATTTGGAACTGGTTTGATATCCCATCGCTAATTAAAACCACCCCTTTCCATGTGCGCGTGAACAAATCAACAGTCTTAATTACAATAATTATGGTCGACTTCCTTTTAAATTCCCACTCAGACAAAGCGGATGGTATACAATGATGCTACCTCCTTAACGAGGTCATTAGTCAGTATCCGCTAATCACATCTGGGCAGCTCTTCTTCGGCGCGGAGCTAGAGCCGAGCTCGTCGAAGCCCCGCTTCCGCCGGTAGGTTGCCGGGGCTCTGCCCTCGCCCTGGAAGTCCACTTCCTGTGCCGCATGAAAGTACCGTGGCTTTGCCCTAGTGGCTCCAAGCGTGCGAGCGCCGAGAAGCTTCGCCGGGCGGGCGGGACCTGCAGCTCCGTGAGGAGAGACATGGCTCTTACTAGATTAGAGTGATTAGAGACGCAGAGCGCTGGTGCTAATCGCCCCTGCGGCTCCGTTCCCGCCGCTCGCTCCTGCCACGGTTCCTCTGCCACCGATCGTGGCTTTCATCTCGACCGGCCGCCACCTCTCTCTCTAAGGACAAACATACGTAAGGGTGCACGTGTATTGCCCCTGCTCTGTGCAGCGTGTATGTGTGTAATAGCAGCACACTCCTAAGGGTGCGCATTACACCCTCTTTGTTCCCTCCTTCCCCGTGTAATGACAGGAGGGACCTTAATCCCCCACGACGTCGCTCGTACGTCGAAGTACCTGCTTGTTAACGTTTGTTTTTGCTTCCGCTCGCAGGTTTCCGACATCCACAGCAGGACCGAGGACGAATGAGGACCGGGGAGCCCGAAGAACGGTAGGCGTTGCCGGATTTCTGCGGATCTGCGCCGGGGGCCGAACTGGTCGCAGGCGGAGCCTCGCTGCACTTTGGTCACCGCTGTTGTAATGTTCTCCACCTGGTCGTACTTGTCACCGCTGGGGTCGTACCGCGGCCTGCCGGGCATCTCGGGGTGTCCGTTGTGGTTGCACTGGTCCATGCAAATGTTTTACCGTTTCCCAGGTAAATGGGGTCCCTTCGCTGGCCCTGCACGCTGCATGTGGATCGCGAGTGCCCTCGGCCCAGCGCCGTTCGCTGCGGTAATCGGTCGCGCCGCGCTCTGCCGTCATCCTCGTTTTACGGACGCAGTTATCGACTTTTGGAATTTAAAACAAGTTTCTCAGGTTCCCTCTCCCCCCTTTCCCGCTCCACGGCTGGTCTCCCATCTCCTCCGTTTCCTGTTCCCGCTTCCCCCCTCCCCAGGTCGCATTTGATGTGATAGAAGTATGTTGCCTAACACTCGCAAGACTGTTTAATTC
This sequence comes from Scleropages formosus, assembly GCF_900964775.1. Taxonomy (NCBI): domain Eukaryota; kingdom Metazoa; phylum Chordata; class Actinopteri; order Osteoglossiformes; family Osteoglossidae; genus Scleropages; species Scleropages formosus. The sequence continues at coordinate 14,313,598 of NC_041807.1, forward strand.
GATGTCACACGATGACAACAAAGACCACATGTCATAACTCATTTGGCCCGCTTCTAAGTCTGCATATGTGTGTGCGCAAACACATATTCGTCTTGTACACGGTACACTGTGCTCGCGCGCGCGCACACGGGGGGCCAATGGCGGCATGTGGGACCGTGGCCCCCCTCTTGCCTCTTAATTGTGTTGTAAATTACCTTTCCTCTGTATTAGGCCCTACTAGTCCATCAGGACCAGAGGTGGGGTGGGGTGTGGTGGTGGGGGGGGGCGCTTCTGTCCTGTGTGTTTGATGTGTTCTGTGCCCTGCTCTATATGCATTAGTGTGAGGAGGATCATTATGTGGCCTGTATTTGAGTCATTTTTATTTAAGATGGCAGACAATGGGCTGTTGATTGAGGGAGACAGAAGGCAGACAATGCTGGTCTGTGAGACATAATGCAGCACCATTTTTCAGCGCCGCTTTAGAAGGGCCCGGCTCATTGTGGTACTGGAAAAAAATGGTGCTTAGGAGGAGGAATATTTTGCCGTGGTATGTCATTATTTTGCAAATTTCTATTATCTCATCATGTTGTCTTCATTGTAATTGCAGCTAATTAGGAGGCTAGTTGGAGCCCTGGCTTTGAGGCTGGCTTTCCCGTGAAAGGAGCCCACCGATTACCGCTCTACAAGAGAGGCAGCAGAGAAAGGGGAGATTAATCTGGTTACCTTGGCGACACTCGCTTCCATCTGCGAGGAACAATGCATTTTTGTTTCCTTGGATCAGTTCAGATCAACAGAACGTGGTTCCCTTCTGTAACAATGCTGAATTCTTTCTACTCGGCCCTCTTCCGCACCCCTGCCCCCGCCTCCCTCTTTGCCCCTCTAGCCGTCTCCCCGTCTCTCCATCCACCTGTCCCTCTTTCCGACCGGCTGCGTGACTTGCAGGTCCGTCCGGAGTGACCTAGCCCGCCCGGAACTTGGGGTTCTACTGGCTCCCTCGGAACAGGGAGGGCGAGGCGTGAGGTTGGCTGAGGTCGTGACCTTGTCACATAAGTCGGGAGGGAGGGTTTTTGCCTCCTTCTCCCAAATCCCCCTCTGCTGAAAAGCACTTAATGAAATAATATAGCCTCCCCCCGACTGCCCTGCCCTAAACGGCCCCGCTGGCTGCATGAGATGGACTGGCCGGGACGGGGTGGCACAAGGGTTTGTGAAAGGGAGACACAAAGGGGCAGCCGGTGAACTGTGACCGGTACAGTAGAGGATGGGAGAGCTTTTAGGAGAAACACAGCCCCTTTATTCCCTTTGTCAGGAGCTACGCCAGGGCCTCCGGCTGCTGTCAGGAGCCGGCGAGCTGGGAGCACGAACGCAAAGCCGCTGCGGGAAGTGGCCTCCCCTCGAGATCGGTCACGAACACTAATGTGTGTGTCATGAGAATGTGAGAAGCGTTCCGAGGAAGAGGAAGCCCGCTCGATCGCCATGTCTGTTTGCTTTCACTTGTAACGAAACGTTCGTGTCACCGCGCGTAATTGTGTCTTGAATGAACCTGGATGCTGGAAATGACTCTTATGGAAGTTTCTTTCAGGACCCCCCCCCCCCCCCCCCCGCCGATCCTACCTCCCTTAGCGTAAATAAGTGTCCCTTGTGTCGCCTGTTTTAAATGTGTCTCCTAATAGTTTCCATTTATAGATTGGTTTCCTTGCATGAAGCTGTCCCTTGGGAAGCTCGGTATTTCCCTGCTTAGTTGGTGCCGCCTTTGCGGAAGATTGAGGAGTTATAACTCTGTTAACCGTGCCTTCGCTCGGTCCTGTTCGACAGCACCTTTTTACACACCATTGCCTTACACGTTGAATCCTAAACACTTGACACCGCATAATCCGACGCGTTCTGTTCGCCCCCCCCCCCCCCCCCCCACGTCGATCTGATCGGGCACTAATGCAAATCAAGCCCATGTTAGTCCACGCTGTCTTTTACAAACCGGTAGAGAAAGTAGAAGTACTGTTATCTGCAACATGTTTCGTGAGTCCTTTGCAGCAATTACCTGCGACAATATTCAATTTGTTTACTTTTTTTTAAAATCATCATCCCTGTTTAGTTCTCCTGTTGTACCAAATAACGAAGAAACAATTAACGTCATATGAAGGTTCATTTGCAGTGTTGACCTCAGCACTCGGTGTTTCTTCTCCCATTTTCAGTTTTTTATTTTGTACATGCCTGTCTATCAGTGTCAGGGGACCTTTTTTTTTCCCCCTCAATTTTAAACCTGTCTATAGAGGACCGTTTCCAGATTTTTTTTTTTTTTTTTTAAATGATCAGTGTTTCAATTCCATTTTATTTATGGTAGACATGAGTTAATTTCTTGCTGGAGACAATACATTTCTGAAGTGTGACCACCTGTTTTCCACAGATTGTGCACTCATCTGTTCCTGGTTTACTGTGCCTGACCTCGTTCTTATTTAATTATGAATTTCTTCTCAAAAGTTGTCGCCATTTAATTCGGCTTTCTGCTTAACAAATTAAAATATGTGTCAAGCAATGCCATATTGTGGTTTCAGTCTCCCACTGGTTCTCACACCTCGGCTCCTGCTATTTGAGAAGACCAGGTCAAGAAGCACCTTCCTCCTGGTGGGCGATTTCACAAATTGTGTTAAGAAGCAATCATTTCTCAACCATTTCTGTCATGTCTGCTTCAGATTTAATGTAATGGTAACCCTGCTGTACTTACACAGCCTTTATTCTGGGAAACGTACGCTCTCCCTGCGTTGGGCTCCAGGTGGGAGATGGGTCTGCTAGTGACTCACTTCTGATCTGTTAAAGAGGCAGTAGGTTTTTTTTTTTTTTTTTTCTTCCCTCTCTGTGCAATTCCACAACCTTATGATCGCCCTCAAAGTGTCTGTATCCTTACTTGTACCAAATGGATTTTCCCCCCCCCCCCTTGCATCTCCTTTCTGCCTCTTCTCAGCATTGTGCTGCTCCATGCCTATGGGTTCCTGCTCTTTCTCTGTGTTGTCCAGCTCCTTTGCTGTGTGGTCATGGTCTTTCCCCATACCCCCTTCCCCCATGTTCACGTTCTCTTATTCAAGCTCTGAGTGCTCTTACCACTTATGCACTTTTGCCTAACCTTTCTATGTTTTGTTGTGTTCCTGCCTGTTCTGCTGCTTCTCCACAACTGGACATCCCAGACACCTGAGCCTTATCTCGCTGGTCAGGACTATTTTCTGAAACCATAGGTGTAACAAGACGAGGACGGATGGCATATGTGCCCCCAAATCTCGATGCGTACGCAGTGCGTTCCCCGGTATTTGTTTATAACTCCACTGAGAACGATGGGCAAGATATTTTTGGCACTCCCAGTACGTGAAAATTTGTTCCTTCGCTGGATGGAATGAAATACCTTTTGCCACGCTGCCGGTGCAACGAGCTACACCTGGGACCCGGTCAGGACGGAAGCATAAAAGGTGGCGGCAGGACCAAGACTGATGCCGAACCTTGTCCGTCTCGCGCCTCAAGCTTCCCACGACTCGCCATTGTTGGTTACCCTCACTTCTTGAGCCCTGCTCCTTGCTCCTCGCTCCCCGAGACCTCCTAACCCTGTTGGGTTCCTTGTTCCTTGACGTTTGCCTGAATCTCGACTTCGCTTCCTGGATCTCCCTCAGTACGACGATGGCACCTCGGCTAACTGCGCCCGTCTGTGACAACCATTACTGGATCTCCCTTGATAAACATCCTGTTCGTTCTGCACTTGGGTTTGTCCTCTCATTCCCGAAACGGGACATGGCACCTTTGATCAATGATGAAATATTAAAATGATATTCGTGCAAAGTCAAATAATATAAATGTAATTTCATAAACTCTGTTCTGTTTGTTTTACTTAGATGTATTTTACTCGGTCATAATTTTGCTCTGTGACTATCCCCATGGCGAAACAATATCAGCAGGGGACCTTCACAGATTCTCTACAGTTCTGGCTAAGTTGCTTGCTGCTCACTTTCAAAAAAAGTTTTTGTACTCGTAAATAAGCTTGTGACCTCAGCTGGATGCATGAAAAGTACGGAAACCGAACAGCCATTGTCAATGACTCGCATTTAGGACAAAGAAAGGAAAAGTATTCTCAGTAGTTGGGGACCAGTACAGGCACTTATCTTTGTCGAAAATGTCCTGTCGCTTTTAATGTTCAGTCAAAGTAAATGGCTGACGGAATGCTCTCTTTGCGCATGTGATCTCTCTCCAAATCGCTTCAAAGACCATTCTCGTGCCAAAGAACAACTCCTTGTTTTTCTTCTTTCTTCTTTCTTTTTCAGTCTTCACCAGTGCCAGAAAACCGGCATCTAAATATGCAGTGTTTAAAAAAGTCTGTACACTTTACCATTCCGAAGTGACTGGCTTCCAATAGCAAACATCTGCTGCGTTCTGTACATCTGTTATTTTCCTATTGAACTTCCAGGGGAAAATATTCATTAATCTGTCCTTGCTTTTTATTCATTCATTTACTGATATTTTTAACTTAGTCGCGCTGTTCCATAATTTCTTTTTTTTTTTTTTGCACGGTGACCTTAAACTTTCCAAATGTTTAGAAGAAAAAGCATAAATTTTATATGAACAAATTTAAAACTCACATTTGATTCAGAATGAAGGCTCTGTGTCTTTGGGAGAGAACTCCTTTCTTGCTGTATGTGTGAAGGGTTTCATTTTGTGCTGTGCCAAACACAATATCTGGGATATGCCGTATTGCCTTTGCACATGTGACATAGTACAGGTGTGTACTCTCCACTCAATATGTGTGTCTGGATTTTGGACTGCGTCTATAAAACGGCATCCCATTTGTCGGCAGCGTCTAAATATTGCCTGCGTTTTAAACAGCATTTCTCTGCAAGCAACGTTCCTCTGGTGGTTGCTGGCTTCTGCAGAACTAGGCATTCACAGATCATAGCTCAATGGAGATGCTGGCATTTTGAGGTGCCATTGGAGGAATGTCCCTGAGTTAAAGTAATAAGCACCAACACTGGTGCTGGAGTCCTCCACTGCCCCTTCTCCAATGAATCACGGAGAAGGATTGCCTTCAAGAGATCGTTCCAGCCTGAAGGTAGAACCATTCCAAATCTCGGGTGCTTAGAATGTTCACCATTGCCTCGCTACACTAGAAGACCTTGCAAACCTTCAATCTGGTATCAGGTTGCCAAATCGGTGCAAATTTCATGTGACCCACTGCCATGCTGGGGACTTAGTGCATCATTCAGCAGCATTATTCTGATGGAGCATCAATGACTCATTTTTAAGCCAGGAACCTTGACTTTGTTCTTTGTCCTAATTCTTAAACTCAGATGTTAAAGAATGAAATGATCAAGGTGAAAAGCTTGTAAAAATGAACAATAAGTGGTTTTTCAACTCCCAGATTTCAGAATGCAGTGCAAAACATGTTGAACAACATATTTTGCATACTTTACAGACTCTTCATAGTGTTGCTAAACACTAGTTGCCACCTATGTTGTATCTAAGTCTCTTTCTTTTGATGTAATGCACTTGTATTTCTCTCTGAGAAAAACGTCTCCTAAGTGCATAAATGTAATGTGAAGGCCACGGTACATTTTATTTTAATAGTGATGACATGTCGAGGTGACATCATGTTTCATTGTTTACCCAAACCAGCACATGCCCTCAGCACACTGGCGTGAGTAAATAATAATAAAATTGCACATTGCTCTGAAGCTTTACTTTTAGGATATGAATTCAGAGGCTGCGATAACACATTAAAGACTGTCCAGGACAAGGTGACTCCTTGATAAACTAAACAGTCCTTCTGGACTCTATAGTTCCTTTTATGCTACAACTGCACCACACTAGACTTGTCCTTTTTTTTTTAAATGGCATAAAGGTTTAGCGGGAGCCAAGTGTGTCAGATATGGCTGTAAACATCTTCTGCTGAGATGTCCCCCCCCCCCCCCATCCAACCACACCCCAAACCTCAGCCCTAAGGTCGTCTTTGATCTAAACTGACAGGGGTGGGGAGGGGACCCTGGAGAAGAGCCTCAACAATGGGAGAGCGCAGCGTGCATTGTCAGAGCCACCCGAGCATGGAGGGAGCGAGCGCAGGAAAATGGCCTCGCGTTAATCCAGCTCGCTGGAGCACGAGCCTGTCACGCTGTTTAGGACCTGAAGTATGCGGCGAATCTGGGAGGCTAATTCGGTCGGACCTCAGATGTACTTTATCATCGCAGATAATGGGGGTGATGTTGATGGCAGCGGCAGTAATGTGTGATTTCATAATCAGTACATTGTTGCAGCTCTTCTGCAGTCACAATAGCAGCCAGCCATGGTGGTGGAGCTGTCGATGCCGGATGGCAAGAGTGACAATGTGTGACCTGGAGGTGGCTGCTAAAAAATAATATTCACAGTGAAACGAGTAAATATAGAAAAGGGAAAAACATGAGATAATAAGGGTGGAAGTGAAAGGATGGTACACCTTGCCGAGTTGGCTGGGAGCGCAATGAAACAAACTGAGCCTATGTTCGAAAAGTTGTGCCTAGGTACATGATACTGTGACATCATGAAAAATGACAAAGGTGACAACAAAAAAAAAAAAATCATATGACTGGTTGGTTAGTGCAGCATCTACTGTCCTTACATGGTGCCCTTCTTCATGTTGTACAAGTAGAAGACACACATCACCTTTACCAGTGTAGTTCAGAGGTCAAACAGACCTCCTTTTAAGACCAGTGGAGTAGGGATAAGATACAGGTCACCCCTCCTCACTGGCGATACAGGGATGGAGAATAAATGGTCCTTACAGGCTCGAGGTACAAAAACAGGACATAGACCATGATTAGTGACTGGTGGTGCAGGTGGAAGGCGTACATCAACTTCAGTGGCCAAGGTTCTGCGGTAAGGCACCAACAGCCCTTGCTGAGTGGATGGCATAGTGGTTAGAAGAAGAACAGGGTCAAATGGCAGCCTTGCTTTCAGCTGTCCTCACGCAGGGCATGGGCGAAACAACGGGCGCGATCTAGTGGGGATGGGGGCAATGCCAAGACTGTGTGTGCTGGAGTGGAAGCATGCAGCATGCCACGCTGCGGTGGCACGGTTCCTGCACTCGGCCACAGTGGCAGTGCCCCCTCTGCCATCTGCAGCCCAACGGCCCTCCCCTCTGTTGCCCAACCCCCGCCTACATTAGGTGGTGTTAACCCATAATGTGCCAAAAGAGCAGAAGATCCAGGGAGGTGCAAAACGCAGAAGAAAGACTGATAAGACACATTCTGAGGTCGGTGTTCACAATTTAGCGCTTTAAACATCCGACTTGTGAAATGTACCATGAAAGAATGTCCACCGATGGCAACATCTATTACACAAGAACAGGTAGTTTTCCCGTAAACGGAGTATTTCACAGCAAACAGTGCAAAATATTCTTCTACCACTCTGAGTAATTTTAAGAAGTGTGCAATATAATCTTCTATAGCAGCACTTGAAACAAGTTATGTAAATTGCTGCTTTACACATTCATGGAATTTTCTATATGTCTAGTGAACATGAAGTCTTTAGCAAATTAAACCTTTAACGCTATATAGCACATCAGTCGGTTGTAATATTGTGAAGCAGGTCTCCTTCCCAGTCATCCTCCACTGCCGCACCAACGAGCATGACCAAGTGCAAGAGGAGATGTAGGTTATTGTCTGTGTGCCCATTATGTGATACAAGACATGACATATGTAAGGATGCATGCAGACCTGGCTGCGCATGCAGTGTAGTAAGGATGCAAACTGTGGCAGCAGCCGACTGGGGGTGTCGGAATGTAGATGGTTTATGGCTGTCGCTTGGCCATGGCTGGTGGCCAGCTGGCTGGTACCCCCCACCCCCCGGCTGTGGAGAGCTTCATTGTCTTCCTGTCCCTGGCTGGTTGGAGCTGGTGGTGGAGCTGGATCTGTGTGGGCGTCCGCTCCGCACACCTGCCATCCACACCCCCATATCCCCAAGAAGGAAGGGCAAGGAGAGGGACAGGGCAGTACAAGGGGCTGTTTAGCAGTAAACGGAACGTTCTTCAAGGATAAAAGCCAAAGAAATGAGATATTGCTGCATGGAGACTATTTTTTTGGTCTATTTCTTCCCCTGTCCTCCGTTTACAATTGTGTACTGCCTGTTGACATCACACCATCACACATCAGGATGATTGGAGAGCAGAGAGAATCCGTCTCTAGTGTGCTCCCAGCAAGCCAGCCGCTTTCTTTACACACTGACAAACATGCGGTGCCTGAGATATGAGACAGCTAACACCCCCAGCAGAACTGCTGGCCCTTGGCTTCCGTTTGAGCCATGGTCCCTGTTGTAGTCACATTTTTTGGCTGGGCCTCCCTGCCTGTGAATTTAGGGCACTTACTTTGTGAGTCACTGTAGTAAGTAACATATTGGTCTGCAAAAACACAAGTGCTTAAAAAAAAGTCCGTGCTTGAATATTGCCAAAGTCTGTTCCACTGTTTCATTGTAAGTAACTGGTTTTTAGTATTTGATATTGCACTTTAAACAATATGAGGCTACTATTTTTTTTAGAGTAGAAATTATTAAACCAACAGAGTGCTACCAATGGTCACAGATTAGATACACCACCATAGTCCACCGTTGCAGTTCGTAGGACTCCGTTAGCATCGGACTCGAACATCATTTTCATGGAACGCCTTTCTTGTTTTGCAAAAAAAAGAACCATGCTGTTTTTTTCTTTTTTCTCCTTTTCTCCAAATGAACTACACACAGAGCATGTCTGCCATTATAATTTTAGCCATAATGATTCACACAGAGGAAGTGCACCCCTTCGGGGGTTTGTTGCCCAAACTTCAGGTAGATGGCTTGGATGGAATATGGACCTCCGAACAGCAGGGCCAGTATTAGTGGCTGAAAGCATTGGAAATTTGTGCAGCAAGTGGGGCACTGTTATCTATGAGTGCAGCATTATTATATGGCCTCCTATTGCACCTCATCAGCAGTCGGTATGACTCTAAATGGAGTAGGAGACTTTTTTTTTTTTTTAAACTTTCTCCTCTCTGTCATCTCTCTCGTTCTCTTTCCTCTCCTTTCACCTCTTCCATTTCTTCCTTCCACCTTCTCTGCCTTTTCTGTGTCATTATCTTGTTGCTCCTCTGCTTTCTCACTCTTCTCTGACTTCTCTATTGCCCATTTGTGCTCCTACGCTTTGCTTCTCTCCTTTCCACCTTTTCTGTTATGTTCCCCTCTTGCTCTTCCTCCTTACCTCTCTCCTCCCACCGTGCCTTGTGTGCCATCATCTACCCCTTCTCTTCCTTCCTCAGCATAGACTCCCCGTGCTCCTTTTTCGCTATGTGTGTGTTGAAGGTGGGAGGTATCAGAGGATCACATTCCCTTGAAGAGGCAAAGGTACAGGTGTCTGGTCCCCATGGGGCAGCGCTGTTTTGCTACGACACTCAGCTGACTATTTGTCAGCCGAGGCATCTCTAACTCCAGCTCCCCCATAACAGTTCATACAGTCTGCAGCTCGGATCTGCAGCACACATTCAATATTTACCCTGTTCTTCCTACCACCAATGCGAGAGACCATATGTGTGAAGACCACGGGATATCAGGAGTGCAGGCTCTATCTATACGCAGTTTGCACTGTTGCTCTTTTCACTCTGAATGCAGGTTGAAAGCCACAGTTCCTGGGGCCAAAGACCCTACCAGTGCATGAATCAAAGGGCCGTGGTTCTTCCTCCGTGTGCGGTCAACAGGAACAGGAGTCGGAGTCCTCAGAGCATTGGCTCCACCTTACGTTAAAGTCATGGGGGAGTAGATTTCTTCTTGCAAATTAAATTTAATTTCACAGTCGAAAGAAGGTGTTTATTCAATGAGTGCATGTATGAGAAGCCAAAAACATGACCTTTCAATTAAAGGTCAGATTTGAAATTGAGACTTCACTAACTGCAAGTCAACATTACCCGTAATGTCATTTTCAGCAACATCCAAACAGTCGAACACATTTGCATGTTACCAGCGCACTGGTGTTAAGCGACAAAGGAGAATCTCTTTTAAACTGGATTTAGAATGTGTTAATCGCGGGAGTTAATCACGAATCATTATAACATTAGCAGATCATATTTCTAATTACAATATATTTCAGTGTAGCTTTAACAAATTCAAATACCAGTTTGTAAATATTTTCGAAAGACCTATTAAAATGCAAGGACAAATTTGTCAAAACAGCTCTGCTACATTTTAGGAAAAACATGTATACCAGATGGAACCAATTTTAAATGGTGTATTATATTGGTATTAGTCCCCAGTCTAATTGTGCTTGTGAAGAAGTACACTTTGTGTAAACCTGCTGTAAAGACTTAAGCTAGTAAATGTTTGATTTATAGAATATATAGTTTTGTATATCTAATGAAAGTTGTAGCATGGTTCACCTGCCTTCAGTATTGGTACTACAGTTCACGGTATTTTTTTATGTTTACTCGTACAAGATTGCAATGAACACTTGTGTGTACTTGTACGTCTGTGTGTTTATAGGTGATGTCCCTGACACTGTGTTCATGTCACTGCTGCTAACTATGTCTCTGCTCAGTGATGTGTTTTCCTAGCTGCCTGTCTACTGATGATCTGTGTAATATACTGTGTTTACTGGTGTGTGAGAGAACTTGAACCCCCCCCCAGGACAACACTCTTTGCCTTGCGTACTGCTGTTGTCAATGCTGATACTCTAATATACTGGACTCAAGTAATGGTGGACTGGTGCTCTATGAGCTCTGCCTACAAGAACTGACTTCTGATTCTTAGGCTTAGAGGCTGATATTTCAAGAATACTGACTTTGTGAAATGGGTCTTCGAAGAGTACTGACTTGGTGTATTGGGGCTTGTAGGAGTACTGACTCAGCATAATGGAACTTCTAAGAGTACTTACTTGGTGTACTGAGAATGAGATCCCTGAGTACTCTCATGTAGGGTTAGCATTTAATATTTTGTAGGTGCTCCTCTCCCTGTCGGGCCTCTGAGGGCCTGGCCTCTCGTGCAGTGGGGAGATGAGCCTGTTCCTCTCTTGTCTGAAGAGATATGGCCTATCTTAACAGCTTCTGTTGACAACTGCTCAACCATCAACAGTAGATTTCTTCTGCCAGAGTCGCTGATAAACATACATCAAAGGCCTGGCAGAGGTCACTCGACTTTGCTCTGCAAAATTCAGGGTTTGTTTTGTGCCAGCGCAGCTCCTGTGGAATGGCCTGGTATCTACTCTCAGGCCTGTAAAGTTAATCCGCATGAATAAAGACAGCACCACAGGCACACCCACCTGTCTCTCACCTTATTCACACCATCCTGTGTCCTTCATCCTTCTCAGATCTGTCCCCTTGCCATCATTCAGCTTCCTTGTTCCCCGGCTGAAAAAAATGATGAAGTAACAGAAGCTGTGAAGGGGTCCTCCATGTGTTTCTTGCCCAGTGATTGCCTGTTCCTCTGAGGACTGGCTACCCTGTAGTTTTTCAGCAGAAGGCCAGGGGGGCGGGTGCATGGTGGTTGTCTGATGTCAGTCACCCCCATCAGCCTCTAAACTCTTTGGGCCCCTAATGTATCGCAGCTGTGCCTTGCATTTCCCTCCGTTTTCATGGGGGTCCTTCACGTTACGGATGCCTTGAAAGGCTGCATTGTAACACATGCCGTTTCTTTGAGTGTGTTTGCACGCTTGCATGATTGTATGTCGGTGCCGTGCAACATTTTGCCTCACCTAATCCCTGGTTGTGCTTCAGCAACAGAATTTTGCAGAACAACTCTTGTACGCCTGAAGCTGCGCACCGAGAACCCAGAGATGAAGCGAGTCTTCAGCAGCTTTCCGACTCAAACCCGTCATCAGACACTGCCGTTAACTGTGATCACACTTTATAACACATCCCCTTTTGTTTCTCCTCAAATGGCTTGCATAAATTAGCCGTTCTGACTTTTTGTCTCTTTGCTGTGGATTCCGCGCAGTGGGCAAATCTGCCTTTGAGCGTCCTTATCTTTAAGGTGCTTAAAAATATTTTGACTGCAGACAATTGATGCTTGAATAGGGCTAATTAACGTGAGAATACATGGTCTTGTTGTAGATGTCGCTAATGCGATTGTGTGTTGCAGATATTAATACTCTGCAATGCGAAGCCTTCCTCTTTTCCTTCGAGACCTTCGGAAAAAGGAAACCATCTAGATTGTTGCCGTCAAGCCGCTCTGAGGCTGTGAATCGTCCACAGAACACATAAAACCAAAGTGTCACATATCCCCTGAGAGATGAGAGAAACAAACATGAAGTCCCTCCCATTGCCTTTGTCAAGCAAATTAAAGTTGAAGGCTTGTCCATCGTACCTACACGACATGGACTCTGACTCGTGTTGGGTTTCATTTAAAATAAACACACGCCGTCTAACGGTCGCCCTTTACCCCCTCGCCTGTCAATTTACCAAGTAAATCTGAATCGTCTGCACACCCCCAGGATCTTATGTTTCCCCTTCGTGTTTCTGGAAAATTTGATGAAGGGTTGACTTGTAATTGAAGCGCCTTTATTGGTGATGTCCCCTTGGCCTAGGGAAGGAGGTGGAGGCACTCGAATACACTGTACTATTTCTGTCTCTGTGTTGTTTTTTTTATATACATTATTTCTCCTACATCATCCCGCTGGGCTGATGATTATGGATATGGCTCCTGGGACAGTGACCTGCTGAAGTTCTCTGCACCGTTATGGATTGCTCGCCTTTGACTTGGTTCCTCTTCTGGGCACCATGCTCTGTGTTTCTGAGTGGACTAGATGCTGCACGACAGCGTACATGCCAGCTGATGTGACACAGCATGTTTTTTCGCCGTGTGTACGCGCACACACTCGTCTGCAAGCGTGCGTCAGTACACGTTTGGAGTCGCGGCTCTGTTTGCGACGTGCAGCCCCGCAAGTCCAGCTGAACATGCAGAGAAGAAGATGGAGGGCAGAGTGACACTCTGTTTACACTTCCCCAGCAAAGGCCTGACGCCATATTTCAGTCTGTCAGAGCTGCTTTTCTTTCCTGTGAACAATGGCTGATTGCTTTTCTCCCTGACGCACAGACCGCATTCTCCTGATGGTGAGTGACAACAGTGAGGGCTCTCTGCTGCCGGAGCCAAACACTCTCCAACTTCTGCTTCTGTCCCCAGCTGGCTGAAGCTGTTGGACTGATGTGTGTGTGTTTTTTTAGGGTGAGCCCAGGTCCACATTTATTAATACAGAAGTTTCAGCATGTAACTTGAGGGTGGTGTCAAGGTGGGGCACGCATCACTGTTCTCCCAGGCCCCGTTGCAGCGGAACCAGAGGGTGAGGTCCAGGCCCGGCGCTGTTTTGGGGGAAAGTCGGAGTGCTGGGTGTCAAGGGTAAAAAACTTTTTATGGGGTGGAGAAAAGGCCTCCATTTGTGTGGACTGATGGAGTGGAGCTTTTGACACCAAGGCCAAAGCACACCCACTCTCTGACCTCCTGCTTCTCAAGGCTCGCGGGCCGGCCACTGCGCTGTCCCTTTAAGAGCTGCGCCGAGAAGTAACAGCTTAGAGCGAAAGAGGGAGGGGGATGGAGGGAGGGTGTGAGAGTGACTGAGTGTGTGTGTATGTATGTGTGTGTGTCCGTGGGAGAGAGAGAAAGAGAGAGAGAGAGAGAGACGGGAAGAGGGAGAGAGAGAGAGTCTTAGTTGTTTCAGAGGTTAGAGGATCAATAGACTGGGCTGTTTGGAGGATCGCTGACAATCGGAGCTGCATGTTGTGGACGGAATCCTGACCCGCCGGCAAGCTTTTCCAGCATGCTCACAGAGCCCGAGTTACCACAGGAGTTTAACAGGTATGCTCGCGACGCACAGGCACAGGTGTGCAGGAAGACGGCTTTGGGCAGAGCGACAGCGAGAGAGGAGGGAACGCTGGGGTGGAGAGAGGGAGAGGCCAAGAGTAAGAGAGAGTTACTGCTAAACCGCTCGCTGTCCGCGGAGGAGGAAACCGTGTGTCAGCGTGCGGCTCGCTGCTCCGCTGCGCGTGATACACAGAGAGAAGGAGGGAAAGTTGCTGCCTGGCCTGGGCTCTTCCTCACACTCGTGTGTGTCTGCGAAGAGTTGCCGCGTGCAGGGCTCCGCCGCATGTGCCACGCTTTGCTAGACCCAGGGAGGTCAGCGGGCCGGCTGCCTGTGTGTGCGTGTGCGTGTCAAGCCGCGGGAGGGACATGCGCGAGGAGCAGCGCGCGTGTCCGGGCTGACAGGAGTTTCCCCCAGCGAGTCCACAGCGTCACCCCTCCAGCGATGCGCAGCCGCTCTCAACTTCTCGTACTTCTCCTTCTCTTTTTTGTAACTGCAGTCCTGTGAGATAAGAAGGTACGAGTGCAGAGCAGCAGCCAAGCTGTCAGAAGTGCATATCGGTAGTGGCTCATTTTTTACAGGCGCCGCGTGTTTGGGACATTGTCGAATAGGAACAATTTCACAACTTTCCCAGAAGCAGAGGGAACGGGGGGGAGGGTGGGGTTGGGGGGGAAGTAAAGAGAACGTAAGCATGCTGACAGGCTTCCCAGGGTGTGTATATATGTGCACATGGCACTTTGCAGCCTTTCTGTCAGGGTTCAACACTCTTCCCACCTAGTTCCTGGGGGGGCACCAACGCCGCCGCCGCAGCTGCCGGACGCGCAAACTGCAGAGTGGCTCACAAATCCCGCTTTGACACCAGCACTCCCCCCCCCCCCCCCTCCATTAAATTGACTGTTTTATTGCGTTAAAGTAATGTTTTGCCAGATGAAACTAAGCTTTTGTTCTGATACAAATTCCCCACTTTTATCCCCTGAATTAAGAACACATTTAAATGTCGCAAAAAATGTGTTCTTAATAAATCATTCATCCTGCAAAGCAAGGGGGGAGATAACAACAGCTATGTGGAATTAAACCTTTAAAGGATTACACAGAGAGAAGCGCAATGTATGGAGATAAATGTGGGGATTACAATGACTTAGTAAAAGGGCGGTTAAAAGTGCTTTCTAGTAACGTACTGTACCGCGGTAATTTACTGTGGCGGAGTGACGCGGCGCGGCGCAGCGCGACTCCGCTCCGCTCGGCGGCCCGCCGCCCTCGGACTGTCCGCCGCCGGGTTGCCCTCACTGAACCCCCTCCTCAGCACCGGAAGCCCCCGGCGCTCCGTGAGTGTCGCGCGTGGCGGGAGCGCGCGACCCCCGCACGCCCAACGGTCCGCTGCGTCCGAACTTTCTAGCGCCGACAGGTGACCCAAGTTGTAAAAAGTTGTCCAAGTTTGGACGCTTCTCGAGGAGATGCGACACGCCGAGTTGTGACAGTTAGTGAAAATGTACCGGTCCGAAGCGACGACGGCCTTCGACTCGTCGAGGTACGTCGTTCACCGCGAATTTACCTCAGATTTACCTCAAGTTCACCTCATACTCACCGCACCTTCAGATGTCTGTGGTAAAACCTACTTATTTAAATCAACGATAATATTCCTAATGGTCCTGTTAATTGTTATTATGGTAACAATGAGCACAATAATTCAATAACTTAGGGAACTAAACCTGTGACGACTTCGTCGCAGAGCCCAGATCAGATGTACTGTCCGGGTTACGTGTGTGTGCGTTTTTAACGGTCCGACTAAGTTCGCGAACCATTATAGTTCACAAATCACATTTGTAAGACGTGAAAATCTTTACCTTATAAAAACTGTTTTTTTTTTTTTTATTATTTAAAAAAGTAGTCAGTAATATTAATCATTGCAATATTGAGTTTTTATCAGCAATGCATCACGAGAACATGTAAGTAGTGTTATTACCGCACATCGGTTGACGTTTTTATGATAAATAAAATATTGTAATGCGTTCAAATAAAATATTATTTGTAATAAATTATCTTAAAAGCTTTGACATTTGAAGAAATAAATATTGTATGTTGTGACTTGAGATTTTTTCTGTCAGATTTTTTGACCACTTAAAAGTAGAGATATTATTATTATTATTATTATTATTATTAGAAATGGCACTGGTGAGGAATTGTATGACTTTTTTTCTCCCCCAGTGATGCTGCTGTGCTGAGCGGCTCACCTGCTTACACACACGGTACATTGCGGTGGCCCTGTTGCCCGGCTCTGGCCGCAGGCCTGTGCCCATCTGAAGGCGAGGCGCTCGCTCGGTGGTCAGTCGGACAGACTCCTTCGGGGTGGCAAATGGGGAGGAAGGAGGCAGCGGCAGTACGGAGGGGTGATCCTCTGAACCCGGCACGTAGCGAGGAACTTTTTAACACTCAGCCACTTGTTCCTGAGCATTTGAGGCGATGAAGCGGCACGGTGTGGGCCGGACGCGGGCCTGCTCAGCGCGGCTGCTCTCAGTGGCCCCCACGCACTGATGGAGATGCAGCTCTGTCATCTCCGGCTTTCCCAGTGCATTTCTCAGTGCGCCATTCACTGGGCCCATTCATGGCAGGCCCGGTCCATTGTCTCTGCCCCATTGTCCGCTCTCGCGGCGAGTTGATAACCGTGTCTCCATGTTAAAAAAGAGAAAGACAGAGGAACACTGGAGCAGAATGCTAAGTCGGCCCTCACCATCTCCCCCCCATCACCACCAATTCGGCTCTGCACCCACCCAAATTTCGACCTCCCCTGTGCTGTCACCTGACCACCTCACTGGCCAGTAAAGTTGGCCCTCATTTATTGTTGTTATTGAGTTGTTTTTAGCCTGGAATGCCTGGGTCCGAAGTTAGAGAGAGAATACCTTTTCTTCCTTTGGATCCACCCAGGGTCCTTATGAGCCAATTGTCTTTTCATGAACTCCTGTTTTCTCCAGTCTTCGGGCCGTCTGAGACAAGGGGATTTAGAGGGGAGTCACATGGCATCTGGCCAGAGGTCAGAGGTCAAACCTTGCTGTGTATCATCCTTCGGAAAATAATTTAAAAGATAGGAGATGAACTGAAATTCAGTTACTCCATATATACAGCTTTTTTTTTCTGAGCCTTCAATGAACTTGCAAGTTTCAGTGAAGCAGCAGGCTACGTGCTTGATATTTAAATGCTTTGCCTTTATAAAAAAAGGGCAACAATGAACAACATTGTGTTTGTCTGGTTTGCAGGGGCCTCATGGTCCGTCTCACAGGGCCACAATGGCTGCTCTGTCCCCTCAGGTGGTGGGAGCGGACGTTTCAAAGGAAGGGGAAGCGCTTGGCCGATTCAGGTGGCTTGTGCGAGAGCGCAGATGTGGACGCAGGGTGGGACAGCTGTGGTCATCACACGGGCCCGAAGCCCAGCTTTTGCCTCAATGGCTCTCTGTTACAGAACAACGACGTATGTGTGTGCGAGTGTATGCGTGAGTTAGTTATTCAGTTGTTATTTAGTTTTTCAACGTGACTTACATATTTCTCTTTTTTTATTTTTGTTCCATTTATGAAATTAGATTTTTTTTTTGTAGTTTATTACTGCGTTATTTTTATTTATTTAATTTTTAAAATCTAAAAGTACAAGACCCTTTTTTTGGAACCCAAACTATAACATTTTGGTCCCAAGTTTATGTACCTATCTGTTAAATTACTTGCTGCGTTTAATACATGTGTGAGTGTGCAAGTATGGACATATGTTCGTGTTTGATTGAGAGGACAACATCAGAGTTAAAACAAGTCCTGTTACCTTTAGGATTCCATTTAGTTTGGCTGATGCATGTCTCATGTATGAGATTTAAGGCTGTGCTTTGGTGGATTACTGAACCAGCAAAGATTAAATATGAGCATCACGATTAAAAAGCAGTGCTAATCTGTTGATATTTTCTTGTATGATTAAAAAATGTGTTTGGAAATAAGCTGGGAATGAATGGGATGTTTGAATGTAATGTCCAAGTTTGAAGCATTTCTTTCCCAGAATTCCTTTGGCATTACAGAGTTCAGCAGTTGTGAATTACTGCTGGTCTTCCCCCCCGTTTGTTTTAGAAACATGGATGCTCTCCAAGGTAAAATGTCACTGAAAATCACATTGCAGTGACTCAGTCTAAGGAAATAAATAATAATAGCGAAAACAAGACGGGAAACTATGCAGACTGTTGAAGCGATGACTAAAGCACTGGCAACACCAGGGTGACGTTTGTTTGGAGAGGTGGTGGAAGGATTGCTTTGGTCCTTTGGGCATTGCGACTTGGCGGGTGCTGTCTGTCTGTTCTTCTGTAGGCACAATCATGGGTCTCTCTCCGCACACCTTTAGTGCATTCCTATGTGCATTTGTGGGGACACACTTCACTGTTTTTGTGATGACGCTGACATATTCTGATGTATCTGACTGTGTTAGACACCCACAGGAATGGGCTGCTGGTTTCATTACCCTGTTAGAAGATTAGCATGTATAAAGTTCTTTTCGCTCTTTTAGTTTTCATACTTTGTCCTGTTGTCAGGAATGAAGCTGTCCATTTCTTTGTGCACATCTGTCCATATGCTAGCTGTCTTCCTGTCCTTATGCAAGCTGTCCACTCGTCATTTGTACTGTCTGTCCTGTTGTCGTATGCTAGCTGTCCTTCTCTTTGCATGTCTGGCAGGTCCCTTGTCAACTATTTGCCTGCCTCCTTTTTTCGTGTTCTGGCTGCTCTGATTCCTGTCATCTAGGACACAGCTGGTCTAGTGTCTTTGCTGGACTGCTCATCATGTAAATCTGTAACGAGTAAAGCAGATCTGAGCGATGTCCTACATCTAACCTTCCACCACCCCGCTGTTGCAGCACCCCTCCATCCAACCTGTGGTCTAATCAGGTTCCATCCTGATGTAACTTATAGTGTGTCTATAGGTTATGCACATGTGCATCTCTGTCCCTGTATGACTGCAGTGTCAAACAGTGTGTTCATATGCTGAGCAGAGGGAAGGAGGTTGTAAGAATATAACAGAACTGAGATGGAGACAGAGGTGGAGATGTGAGGAACAGAAGAAAAAGCTATTATGTTGAAACTTTGGTTTTGTTCAAGACTGCCCTGTCCGCGAACGCTGGAGTTGTGGTTATTTTGGACATCCTTCCCAAAGCTTCAAGACTCAACTCGTTTCAGGAAGAAAACTCCAGTGGTGAAGCACACATTTAAAAGCCTGATAAAGGAATATGACAAAAGTGATGGTGAGAGGCCCAGGTTCTGGAAGGGTGGTCTCTGGATGAATTGTCTGGGGGATGAATGATGAGTGTATGAACTGTGGATGGGAGGAATACTGTGGCTTGATGTACTTCTACTGGTTACAGTTCATTTAGTTCAGTCTTTGCTCAACAAGACACCAGTCTGCTCTCCGCTTGAGTGTTAATAGTTTGTGTGATGTAGTGGTTCACTCCGCTTTGATATTTAGAGCGACTGTAGCAGAGAATTTACTTCAGTGGTACCTTTCATTAAGTGATAACTTACACTGTACAGTTCTCTTGTCTTGCATTCCATCTGTGATCTATGTGCTGAGGTAAGTGTGTATACTGTTTTTATTGCTGTGCCTCGGAGGTCGTGTAAAATTTGTTTCTTTAGACTATGTCTTCATCAGTCTGTTACAACAAGACCATTTCATTAAGTGCTGCTCTCTGTTTAACATCTCTGATGGAGACTGTGCACATCAGTCAGGTACTGTGTAAGACATCAGACAGTTAACTTCTTATGGTATGAGTGGGAAAGTATAAATTGGATATTAGTTTGAATCCAAAGAGCATGTGTGTCATAAACACAGATTTGATATGTGAGATGGTGGTTTGTGTAGATGGTGTAATGAAAACACCAGGCTGAGACTACTGGTATTGTAGTTTAAACTCTGTAATTCTATGTGCCGTGAGAACAGAGAACCGTTGCATTCTGGGAGCATGGCTGCAGTCTGTGGAGTTATAGTCGTATGGGCAGCAGCAAGAGCGTGTGTGTATCTGTGTATGTGTGTGCTTATGTGTGTGTGTGGGTTTTATTTACCATACCGGTGGAGGGAGTGTTGTTTGGCATGGCTGTCTATGTTACAGCCATGGAAGGATGGAGTGAAATTATGCTAATGGCTGCTAATTATGACCTTGGAGACACTCCGTGCTGCCAATTTATCTGCTTAATAAGACCCTTCTTTTTAATCTGTACATCACTACATGCTTTAAATGTTTTATGTGGGCTCTCCACCAAGACAGGTCTGCCAACTTTAAATAAAATAGCTGCTATAACCTGCTCACCCGGGGAGTTGAATTGTATAGTAATTAGACTTCAAAGGCTTGGAGGAAAATAGACATTTTATTGCTCAAGAGGAGCTGTGAATGGTTTCTGTGGGCCTGGCTGTGCGGGCCCAGGGGCCCGGGACCTAGGGAGTGATGCCTGCTCTGTGGGCAGAGCTGATGCAGACCCAGAGAAGCTCCTTTTGGGTTCCCAATAATCAGAGCTGGCAGTCACGTGTTTTGCAGACAATGGCAAAGTGTTTACTTGTGGTAAATCAGTAATGGGTAATATCTAACTGCAGGGATGTCTGGCAATGTGGAAACAATAATAGTGCACAGCAGCAAAACATGCGGCCATAGAAACAGTTAAATGTAAATGACCTCTGTGGCTAGGCTTCACTTTAGCAAAGGAACAGGAGTCTTTAACTGTTTGTGTTGCCAGCTGCCCACTTAGGGACAAGACCCGCAGAACTGCAGAATATGAACTGTCCGATTTTCTGACAGCAAAATTCATAAACAAGTCGAATGACTGACCGCTCTGATGTTCATTTGGAGGAGTAGAGAGTGTTCATTTGAGACAACAGCTGCAGACATGGAATATAAAGAATATTCTCCATCTTGTTGTAATACAAAAATCGCTCCTCAGTCAGTATTCATTCCCGTTACCTGTGGCGCCAAACAAAACCTTCGTACAGCGTTGAGTCATTTATATTTCTTGTAAAATTAACTCATGGTATTCTTACCTTGTTCTAGCACACAGCAGTTTCCTGATGTTCTTTTTTATTAACATTATAATTTTAAAATAATTATTCACTTATGTTTCTGCCCAGTTTCACCAAAGAGTCATGTTTTCTCTCACCTTACACTTTGTTATGATAAATATGAACTCCCTCTACAGTGTGATAAATGTCGAGTCTTGACATATCAGTACACGTGTCTTGGTGTCATTTGTGCCATGATGTCTTTGGTGGTGGACTGGACCGGTAAATTGGGCAGTCCTGTCCATTAAGCATTTCCGTTGGAGTATGTGTAGGATGTGGGAGTACTGGGTGGAGAGGTGTGGTCTGGGACGGGAGGAGTGGTGGGAGGCTTTGGGGGATGGGGGGCATGAAGTGGAAACAAAAGGTTTCACTGTGCGAGAATGAAAGGAGGTAAAGTAAACATGGCCTGGTGAGGTCGGTCCTGCTGTATGTGATGTCTGCTGGCCCTGTGCTGGTCTCCTTGGCCAGGCTGCCGTTTACACAGCTGGACCGGCTACTGCCGCAAGAAAAGCTCCAATCAGAGTAATCACAGTCACTATAATCGTCATAATAAACACAGTCTTATTAATAACTTATTTCACCACCCGGGTCTCAGCATTACAAGTCTGCATACGCAAAGCTACAAAATAATAATAATCTGTTATTTAAAATCTTTAAATATGATTTCTAATGTAACTCTTTTTAAATTTGGGATGTGCCCTGATTTTTTCATTGTTGTTGTTATTATTATCATCATCATCATCTTGCCAAATACATTTTTGTGTAATTTGTCTCTGGTATACCCTTGGATGGTTTCTAGAGGTAAGAACTCATTCAGAATTAAATATTGTATATTTTGATATTACTGGTGCTATAAAGCAAACAAGTGATGGACTGCAGCAGGGAAAGTAAAGTAATGCACAGGAATGAAGCGGGTCATGAAACAGGAGCAAATCTGATGGATCTGGAGAGCGATATTTTAACGGGTCACTGTAGCATGGTGCAGATCTACGCGTCTTACGGAAGAATAAATGTGGATGAGCCGAGAGCGTGGTGCTCACAGGGGCCGCTAATCTGGAAATCAGGTCAATTAAACTCTCTGAGCCGGGCTCAGAGATCAGCTGGTTAGCTGTGCTTCGAAGGAACTTGGTGTGTGTGTGTGTGTACATATCAGTGTCTCGCTGTTAAAATACCTGCACTGTGAGGGAGGCCCGGCAATGAGGCAGGAGTATTTTATCTCTTACTCCTAATTAGAGGTGCTTCTTGCAGCTTTCATGTGACAGTCTTGTAAACAGCATGGGAAGCGTGTTCATTAGAAGTCGGGTGGTCTCTCTTTGTGGAGTGTCAAACCCCCTCCTGCCTGCCGTGCGCTCACTTTCATTTCTGAGATGCGGCTACATATTACCCAGGGTGATAGTGCAATAGCTTCAAGGCTGAGAAGTGCTTAGAAAAGCACTCAGGAAAGGCAGGGTACAAGATTAAATTCTTATTTTTTGTTGTAGCATATTTATTCTGATATTCATGTGGGAAAATTGTGAAAATACAGTGTTAACCTTATGAATAGAAAAAACAACATTTTCTGTGAAGATATCAATATTCTCAACCTGACACTTGAGTAGCCTTTGCTTTCATTTGTCCCTTGTGATTTGCTGAACCAGTGTGAGATTCTGGATTGGTTTGCAATTGGGGTGCATTTTCAATATGAACTTCATAATCAATAAAACTTGTCCTTTGCTCAGCAAAGTAGAAATTTTCACGCAGATGGAAAGGACATATGTCCAGATAGAACAAAGTTGTCATTATTAAAGCTATCTTTATTGTCATTATTAGTGTAGTGGTCGTAATGTGAACATTGTCAGTTGTTTTAAAACTGCTTGCAACGGTTAGTCTCGCAGAAGATGATGTTAAGGGGCAACTGTGGGTAATATGAAGTTTTTATCAGATTTAAAGTGGCGAAAAAGCAGGGGGAGTTTAAGAAGCAGTAGAGCGAGTCATCACACAACACATCCACATCTCCTGCACACTTTACTTCTTTACATGCGGTTGCAGGACATCTCAGTCACTCTCTCTCTCTCTCTCTTTTCCAGGATGTCTTCCAAGCGACCAGCCTCTCCATATGGGGGAACAGATGGAGAGGTAGTCATGGCGACCAGCAGACAGAGATTGGAAGATGAGGAGAGTGACGGACAGCCCGTCATTCACTTGCCCCTAAACTCCTACAGTAGCAAAGTGTCTCCTCGGTCTTTGGACAGCCCCGCAAGCCTGCACAACTCCACGGTAGGAAAGCATCTCCCACCTTACACCCTCCTCTCAGCCCTGTACACTCCTCCCACTATCTCATACTCCTGCTTTCACATGCCTGTGTGACGGGTGACGCATTGGCAGAAGCAAATGAGAAACAGTCGAGTGGATGTTTGGGGTACTGCTTCTTTGGTGTCCCCGTAGGACTCAAGCCGACTGGAGCCCAGTTCCAGGCGTATAGGCTAACAGGGACTTTTCATTCTGTGTGTGATGGTTTGTGAATGGACCGTGCATGCAGCTGGTTGTTAGTGCTGTGTGTGCTGTACTTTTTCAAGTGATCTGCATGTTTGCATGCAGTCAGTGCACGTGTGCACGCACTCAGTAACCCCCTCGTGTGCACACACACCTGAATAGCCAGGTCTGACCCCTCCCAAGCTTTGCTATCTCCCAGATAAACACGTCTGCGGACTGCAGACTTTGGACAAGCATGCAGCCGCGCAACAATGCTTTGGTCCCTGAGAGAACTTAATCGTAAGTTAATTTTGTAATTAACATGATGATTATAGGTATTACAAGGAAATGACTGCACTCTGAAGTCTTGGAACTGTCTCTTGTTATAAAACAGTGTCTCCCACCTTTCTGTCTGTCTCACACATGCTCTTCCCTGTTCTTTTCTCTCTGTCCAATTTTCAAGGTGCTTTAATGGCATGGCATTAAGATGGTATTGCCAGAGCAGATAAAACAGTAAAAACAGGGCTATTACAATAAAGACATAATTTTGCTGGAGCTCATTCAGGCCTTTAGATTTTGTCTGTAATACAGTAGCGAGTTGTAAGTTTGTCCTCAGTAAATTGGGAAGTTATTGTTTTGACTTGAGAGAGAGTGTGTGTGTACAGCAACATGTGTTTCTGATTGTGGGTTCTGTATTCAGTCTTGTCAGCTCCCATATTTGCATGCGTATGTAACAATGTGTGCTGTCAGTTACACCCTGTCCTCATCACTGAGCTGTATCTCTTCACTAGCTGCTGACCGCAAAATTGAACAATGGTCCTGCTGTGTGCATTTTTGACCCTGGTCATTGTCACATAGTTTTCCCTGAAATTACAGAACAATCTGCACTGCAGCTGGGCAACAAGTATTCTGTTCTTTTTTTATACATTTATGTAACTGATATGTTCAGGGCATGCACATAAGCATAAACAGGCTTCCAATTCAAACAAAGCAAAAGATAAGGGCAAGTAATGTCAGCTGAAAACAGCAGCACAACAACAAGTCCACAAGCCAAAGTTTAACAGCAGGCAAGTTGGCCGATATGAGCTCCCTGGGGCCGTCACCTTTCAGAAACTCTATGCTGCAGAAAGTAAGTCACAGGAAACAACTGAAGAATGAATGAATGAATGAATTAATGAATGAAATTACTCTGTGGCATATACATGAGAGGTAGTGTTTATAGGTGTATGGTTGTCAAGGGGACATACTTCACAGATAACAAAGTGTCAGCAAGTTGTTAATTAGGGAGCCTAGTCTCTGGATAAGTCAAAGCAACATTACTTACTGTAATGTTACAAAAAGCAATCGGAGCATTATTATTGTTGTTGTTGTTGTTGTTGTTGTTATTATTATTGGAGTTATGATAAAATAGGTGGTCAGACTCGAGCAAGAAATGTTTTTTGCAAACCTCTCAAATCTCTAAACACGAAACGTGACTTTAATCCTTTGACTGACACCTAAAATGGAGAAGGAGAGGCGCGCGCGTTGACGTGGATTACCGCGCCGTGCCCATCTCGCGGAGGGGCGGATTTTGGAGCCGCTTGGCATGTGTAAGATGTGAAGTTTGCCGGGGCTTTAGCAGCAATCCGCCGCGCGCTGACTGGCAGCCGAGTTGAGTGAGAGGGAGATTTACACGCGAGAACTCCGAGGGGCTTTGTCACGGCAATTGTATGAAGTGATACACGGTGTAAATCGACTCGCCGCTCTACGGGCGCGAGCGAGGGGAGATTACGGCTTTATCTTGTCATACTGAATTAACACGGCGGCGCGCTCTTCGGCAGCGCTGACCTCTTCATCTGGAGCGCCGCTCCGCTCCTCCTCTTCTTCTTTTCCTTCTTCTTTTTCTTTGCGTTGAGTGAGTGCGCGCGTGCTAACTTTGGATCGCGCGGCTCTGTCTGTGTGTGTGTGCGTCTCAGATGTTGTGTGTGATATATTATATGTATTATGTACGTGTGTGTGTGCGTGCGCGCACGCGCTCTCTAAAAAGGGTTGCTTTCGCTCCCCCTTCTTTCCTTTCGGCCCCTGGAGATTACAGTGGAAACCGAAGCTTTTTACAAATTAAGGGAGGGAAGGGTTTTACACGCAGGTGATAATATCCAGGTGATAATTAATTCCTTTTTGTCTAATTAATGAGCGGGTGCTCGCCAGAGAGGACTAAACTGAGAGAAATTTCCTCATCATCCACCCATTTCAGGTTCAATTTCGTTTTACTTAACTGAGAGTGAACTTTTGAGCATTTTCTAGTTCTGCAAGAAAACTAAATTGGATTATCCTTTAAAAGAAACGAAAATACTAATAATGCAAAGCAACCTGTAATATTACAGTGCCCCTAGTAAATATTTTATGAATGCATTTTTAACAATAGTTAATTGTTGCCTTTAAATTAAGACCAGAATAACTTTGATTCAATAAGCTTTAAACGGGAACACTGAAATTCTGGTGATTCATACTTTTAAAAATTGGTTTTCCTTAATATTTGTATGGCTTGAAATTTCACAAAGTTTCACTGGAGGTATAATTCGAATGTATATACCTAATAACACAATGAAACAGCAGAAACTTGCTTTATACATATGGACTTATTTTGGAATTTCTTTGTGCTCTGCCTGACTGCAGACATGTTGCGCTGACCCACCCAGTACTGTTCACAAAACTAATAAAAAAAAGTAGAAATGGAAACAATAATGAAACTATTTTTATGTCACTTTAACGATTTTCCTGCCAATACTTGTACTGTGCAGTAATCGTGTTCTGTGTATAAGGGTTTCTTTGTTTTTTTGGAAAAACTCCCTTTCGCGTAAAATACACCTTATTATACAGTATATATTATATAACGCACTTGCTTGTAAACTGGAAGAGCATGTTTGTTGGTTTTACATACAGTGAAGTGTTAAAGAATACTCGACATGATGTTTAAATCATCAATACCGTAAAAATAATACGAATGGCTTTTAATTCAAAAGTGTCAAAACTAGGGGACCGTAAATATTAGCAACAAAAAGCGCAATGTTTCCTCGCTGTGTTGGAAGCAATGACTGTGTTCCCCGAGGCCGTCCGTGTGAACCGTCCCCAGCCATGCGTTTTCACGCTGAATCGCGCTTGTGCGCTCGGGACAGAGGCCGTCATCCGTGGAAGCGTTCTGGTAAAGGTTGTGTTTGCCTCTTTCCGTCCCTCCGAGTGTGACCGGCGGATCGGGACGCTCGTGCTCGTGCTTGTGCTCGTGCTCGTGCTGCGCGCGCCGGCGCCTCATGGCCTCGCGCGCGGCTCAGAATCAAAGCCGACAATCGTGCCCTTTAGCCGCCGCTCGGTGAGGAGATTGAGAGCGTGCGGCGGGGGTTGTCACAGCTGGCTCAAGTGCACAGAGTAGGTGTCACCACAGGGGGCCAGAGATGACATCCCGGTATTCTGCTTATTCCTCAGCTCCGCAGGCCTGCGCGTGTGTGTGTGCGTGTGTGCGCGCTTTTCACGTGCTCTCAGACATGCCTGCTATATATTGTTGACTGATAATTGAGGTCAGATGCCTCGTTCTAAGCAGCAGACATAGGGTGAGGGCCAAAATGTGCTTCCAGACAACTGTTTTAAAATGAGAAGAGACATTGTCATATCGGAGTGCTGCTCACAAATTTTTTGTTTTCCATTTAATTTCAGTTCAACAAATTCCCCAGTCTTAATTTATTTACATAGTTTCTAGGGAGTCCCCACATGATATCTGGGTTTTTTAATCCCCCCCCCCGCTGCAAGAGACAGGCCCTTACATGGTATCTTTTTTTTTATACTGTGCTTTGCTGGGAGATGAAGGAACAAAAGGGAGAGAGAACATGAGCAACGGCATCTGTTTTGGCTGAGGGAAAAAAAATTGCATTTAGATTTATTGGCAAGTGTTAAGTGTGTTTAAATATGCTCCTGTCACAGATGAGCTTAAAAAGACAAAAGTTGTTTAATTCTGTTCCCATGCTGAAGCACTAAAGGGATAACGTGAGATAGAGGGGAGAGCAGCACAGTTTTTTACTTTGTTACAGTCATTTGGAATAGAACTGACATCTGCAAACTAAAGCAGAACCGCCCACACCAGACGGATTTCAGATCAACTGCATATAAATACATGCATTCACTCACGCGTGCGCTCGCACACACGTATGCATACATATGTGTGTGTGTGCAGGCATACATGCAAACACACACAGACACTCTCATAGGGAAACACTTGACAAGAAAGGTGACAGTCAAGTCGCTTGGCCCCAGTGTGACTGGTACAGGGTGTAAGTGTTAAATTTCACCTCAACCTGCACTTGCAACATAAAAGCTATCTGGCAGCTTCCCTATTTGAGTTTCAGAACTAGTGATTCAACAGTCTGTTGTTTATACACTACTGATGAACACTAATCTTTCTTAGATTGGTGGTTTTTCCCCAACATCTATTCATTTTGGTGATTAAACTCCACATTTTTTTTTCTGCTTCACTCTTTTTCTGTGACAAGCCCAATTTAATTTAGTCCTCTGTCTGCTAGATGTAAAAGAGTTTAAACATGAAAGCCAGCTCAGGGAATTGGAATCACCACATTTTAATTCCTGAAAATGACATGCCCATCGTTATAGGGCCCATCACAGCTTTCAGATCTTCTCTGCTGTAGAAGGGCATTTGTCCACAACCCTTGCTGATGACACTGCTGCACACCATGACACAGGGGAGAAGGGATTTTTTTTCCTTTTCCTGTTTTCATTTTTCTTTTGTTTTTTGTTTTCAGGACGTTTTCTAGAAATAAAGAGTGCTTCTTTTTTAAGTAGGCTGCGGATTAAAGAAATTGGATTTGACAGGTGTGACTTGGTGTTTAAAATGCGTGTTGGACTGATGTAGGGAGAGTCGGAGCCTGGCTGGCTTCACCACTCTGTTCTTCTCTTCCTCGCTATCTCCCCCTCTCTTTTTTTTTTTTTTTTTTTAAATTGCCAGTTGTCACTTTGACGTTCTGCAATGCGCGTTTATCTGGCTCCCTTCGGGCCGACAGAAATGGCATCTCCTGGAGATCCTCTGGTTAGACCACCACCAGCGGCCTAACTGTAGTTGACACAGAAACACACATTAGTCTTTGAAGGGTAGCAAACAATAACACTAGGAGTGGTTTTGAATATTATGTTAAAGCATTATTTAAAAGGCAGCATTCTTGCATGGAATTCATTTCTCTAAAGAGCCTCAGAAGTAAGTTTTAATATTTTTCAACAGGAGGTGTAAGACAAAGCACTTCACCAGGAATTCGTGTTACTCTGTTTTTGCTGGAACATGTAAACATGTTTCCTTTTTTGTAAATTACAACACACTGTTCTACTGTAGAAATAATAAGTATAACAAATTACCCTTTCCACTGATGCTTTTGTGTTTTCAGCTACAGTGAATAATGTTCTGACATCCTGCATGGCCCTGGGACAGAAGTGAGCTGATTTTTGGCTGTCCACATGTCAACTCTTAAAAAGGTGTCTATGAATCTATTAGCAAAGGTGTCAGCGTATTAAACAGGAAGTGTGTGATTTGTAGGCAGGGTGACTGAGAGAAGCAACACTTCTCCTGTCGGGTGAGAGAGCCGCATGCCGGGCCTTGGCATCAGGCCGGCGAAACAACGCAATGCCGAGCTGCACTTTTGGTCCAAAGTGAAGTTTGTGTCTTGCTCACATTATAAAGTCTTGTTGACGTGAAATGCACACACACAGATTTACTCAGATTTTTCTAAATGTGTTATCGATCGTTCCAGAGTCATCTGTTGGTACACCTTGCTGTTCAGATGACCCAGCCATACAGTACTGGAAGCTGTGGAGTGCTGAAAACATGGTCTATCTCTAACAGGGGTTTCTGTTGATGATTAACACAAGATCACCTCAGCAGGAAAGGAACGGGCAGGTTATATGATAGCATAGTCTGTTTGGAGACACTGTATGCAAAGCTGAATCCAGCTGCATGGTGGTTGTGTGTGTGTGTGTGTGTGTGTGTGTCTGTCTGTCTGTCTCTGTGTGCATAGATAGAGATTACTGGATTTAGGCAGTCACTTCCATAGTAGGTTTGTGGACAGGGTTGTTATAGACCAGGCTGACAGGGGGGTGTGAAAACAGCTCCTCCTGGGACTGCATGGGATTATCCCAGCATCCAACACCCTGGGATTACTCCTGGGATTCCTGTGGTCACTCTCCCTGTCCCCTCATACAGGTGTAGAAGATTACAGGACCTCAGGAGCCAAAGATTAACCCTGATTAACTAAGATGGACTATTGACCTCATCTACAAATACCTGACTTGTTTTGTAATTAAACTCACAATAGATATCCTGCGCAGTGGAGGGAAGCCAGCAGTGGACTTGTGCAACACTGGATTTGTGTGTGCATAACGACCCAAGTTTCTTCAGGGCTGGCCACATTCAAGGTCTTTGTTCTGGGGACATTGTGATTTGACAAAAAGGTGACCATACTTTTGTAATGTTAGACATTACTATGTAGGATAGCTGTGAATTATGACAGCCTATTGTTCTAGGTAAGAGTGTTGTGCTGAAGGTTGTTTCATCAGACACAGTTACATATTAAAATAGGATCTACTTATATGCAACACTCCATTTTTAAGGTTATTCTTATAAATAGATCTCAGTAAGGGGGTTGTTCCTCAGATGGGAAACTTGGAGTGGCTTGAGTGTTGGGATGTCTTTCAAAGGAAAACTTAGGCTTTGGAAAAAGAGTTACCTCTGTGTGAAAAATGTCTGAAATCCTCACAGCTTTAATGTTTTCCTCTGTGCGGGATCCAAATTGCCTAAATTGCATGTTTCAGAAGACTGCAAAGCAACTCGACGTCCCGTGGCAACTTTGCTCCGTTGGACTCCGAAGAAATGGGCTGTACATGGGGAAACGGGAAGGTGGGCAGTCTCCTTTAATAGTCTCTCTCCTCTCTCTTCCACTGTTCTGTCCTGCAAGGAGCATGATGGTGCTAAGGGTGCCCCACTGAGCCCCTACGCCCAGCACACCTCTTCTACCTCACCTGCCAAGATGGAGGACGGCGGACGCCCAGGGAGTGAGCCAGGAACAGCGGCTGCAGCGGCAGTGGCAGCAGCTGGCACTCCTGAGCGCCGCAAGGGCAGCTTGGCTGATGTGGTGGACACACTGAAGCAGCGAAAGATGGAGGAACTGATCAAGAATGAGCCAGAAGGTGAGTCTCTCAGTGTAGGCTCTCATGTGCAATCATTAAGTCAGGTCGTTCCATCTTACTCTGTTACCAATGTCTCCACTCATTTCAGTGTTTCTTAGCTTTGGTTCTTTGCCTGTATGTCACCCTTGCAGTTTGCAAGTAATGCTTTGATAGGGATTGCGCTGGCTCAACCATTATGCACTTTGAGAGTTTAGTCATTTCCTGTATATGCCAGCATTTTTATTCCAAGGCCCACGCTCATGTCCCCTTTGTGAACCTAGGTTCCTGTTAATGTCTGTTCATTTTTTAATACATTGGTATTGGCTGAGAAGCAGAGAACAGTTAGACATTCGGGTCTAAGTGTAAATTCTAGCTTTTCGGTTCAGTAATGTGTAGCAGTATCAGTCAAGATCACCTTGTATACTGTTTAGCTGCTGCAGAGACAAGCGATCCACATGCCATCTAATATTTTTGTGCATTCGTGTTCAGTTGGACACCGTGTCTGCAGCAATTCAGGATAAATTGATTGATATAAGGTACAACATATGAATACCTGGTCACAAATATGACTCCTTTCATTCGTCTCTGGGACCTGCTGTACACTACTTGCCAACTGGGTTTTGTGGAGTTGAATGAATTTCAGCGCATCACCGCCTCCGCTTATCAGTCCTGACTAACAAATTGCCTCAATGAGGCCACAATGAAGTAGCACTTTCTGTTCCTGGAGAGGTGGCATTAAACCTAGTCCTTGGGTCAAAGGGGAAAAGAATGCAGGATTGAACAAAGCTCATATTGATCCTTGTGGTCCAGGAGTCATTTCCATATTCCGGTGTTACCAAGTCTTAACGCTGCTTTCATGCCATTGTGCGTATGCGTGAGCCTGTATTTTATTTCCATATCACTGGGATCATTCCAATTTGCCATCCTAGACAAATCAATATTCAAAACATTTCCAGGGACTACTTCGCACTGGCAATAATGTCTGAGCGCCCATTCCTGAACGTATTGCATCCATTGTCGTGTGCAGCTTTGAATGGAAATTCAAACACGAGGGTATCGCCTATAGAGTTTTCTTGCATATGCTCAATGGAAAAGGATATTACGGATCCGTGTTCTTCTTTTCCAAGAAAGTAAATAAGTTTGCATGAATAATGTTCCCTCTTTATGGTTTACGGTTCTCTTAATTTTACATTTATTTCTTTAGCAGATGCTTTTTCTCCAAAGTGATTTCCAGTAAACACTATGTAGTGTTATCAGCCTATACCTCATGCACCCAAGGTGACTTACACTGCTAATTACACTACTTTCAATGAGTTACTCACCCATACATCAATGAAGCATGCTTTCTCCCTGTCTCTCTTTCTTACACACTCTATGGGTGATTTTAGAGTCACCAATCTGTTTGAAAGGCATGCCTTTTGAACTGTGGGAAGGGAAGTAAAATTAGTTTTGTTGCAAGTACTGCTCCAAACATTGT
The DNA here is from genome assembly GCF_900964775.1 of Scleropages formosus. Classification (NCBI taxonomy): domain Eukaryota; kingdom Metazoa; phylum Chordata; class Actinopteri; order Osteoglossiformes; family Osteoglossidae; genus Scleropages; species Scleropages formosus. The sequence goes on from NC_041807.1 coordinate 14,345,552, forward strand.
GAAATTGATGTCAGCAAAGTTGACATTAGGAGTTGCTTGCCATGCTGAAGCAAATGGGGGGAAAGGTTTATGTTTTATCATCGATGAGATTAACTTTAGAAGCTCTCATTCATAAAGATCCCTGAGTAAGGCTATGGGTGCTATTCCTCAAACTGAGACTGAGGCCAGCCCCATGGAACTGGCTTTCTGTCAGTCAGTTTCTATCAAAATACCTGAGACAGGGCCACCAAAAACAGGCGCACTGTTTGCTGGTGGTTTGAATGTAAGCTTAAACAAAGCAGAACCCGGGTAGTAGGGCATGTATTGAGGGCTTGTGTTGCAGGGCATGTATTGAACCTGTTCCATGAAAAAATTTCTTTCTTCCTTTACCACCCTTTATTTTTCCTACACACTGGCTATTAGCGGTGAAGGGCAGGTTGCGATGAAAAATTAGTGTAGGCCTTAATCACTTCAAACAGAGCTATGTTATTGTTTCTTCTCGTACGCACAACTTTCCTGAACCCTGGGATTCAAGTAGACTTGCAAGTGAAGATGCAGTCACTGTGCTTACAACAAACTTCCACAGTTTAGTTTGCAGATGAACAAGCCAATGAAGATACTGGGTCACTGCAACAAGTGGGGTTCCCCTTGTGTACACCCAGTGCAGGCTATTGAAGCACGGCCAGATTCCAGGCAGGACCCACGCGCTGATCCAGTAATAAATTACAGCTGCTCCTGTCCCCAGTTGACTGTAATTGTTCATCTGCTACTTCTTTCCAAACGCTTACTGCTTACCCCACGTTTCCTGTGGGGGCCATTCATCTTGCATCTCCCACCAGCACTATCCTCCTACTACCTGTTGTTCCTGCAGAAGTCATAGACCCCTTTTTTTTTTCCTCTTATTTGCTTTTTTTATTTTGCCACTCATGTGCTTCACCCCTTGCTTTTCTCTTAATCTGCTGTTCATCTCTGTGCTGTACAACGTTTGTGTGTTTTTGTTTGTGTGAGCGAGAGCTACAGCTGCGTCCAGGTGAGCTGGAGATCAGGTGGAAATGGGTGGGTCTGAAGTGGTCCTTACTTCGGAGTGTGTGTACGTGTTATTGTTGATAATGAGAAAGATGCACGTACAGTGCAAGAAGCAATGTGCGGGAGTGTCTTTCAGGTCCTCTCCACCACCTGAGCTTTGGCTCTGACTCCATGAAGCCTTGTCTCACATTTGGCACCGTGATGCTCCATGGGCTTAGTCACCTATCGGATCTGTAAGGCTTTGTGTAGATTTAACTCACGCTTGGCACCCAAGTGAGCCACAGGCTTAGCCTCATGGACTTAACCCATAACCGGGTTCCGTAAGGCTATGTAGATTATACCCATACTGGGCGATGTGAGCTATGTAGGCCACAGATGTTTGGGTGGATGTGCTGAGCTTGATTCATGGAGAGCATCAACCCCAGACAGGAGGCTCTGGGTGGCTTCGTCAGCTGGTTCTGTAGTTGTGGGACTGCACCTCAGAACAAAAGTAAGGTTCATAGCCCAGCTTCGAGATGTGATTTATTTGGTCAGAACCATGTAGATAATAACTTTGTACTCTGCACTACTGGTTCCTATTCCATGACAACAACATAGTGTGCAATTTATTTCTGTACCTGTAACTGATGGTGAGACATTAGTCTCACAATGAGACATTTAATTGGTTAATTGGATTTTAGTCCCCCGCAGCATGTCCCAGTTCCAGTGTGACAGCCATCATATAGAACTGAGATTCTGCTTTTACACAGGGCAACTTTTTTAGACCAAGAGTCACAATCATGTATGTGAATTAATTTGAGGATCTTAGATGTGAAACAATGGCAGGAAATGATATACTGAATCCTAAATGTTTAGAAAAATTTTTATTGCAGCAGTATTAGTTACAATAAGTGCTTTAACAAGACATACAATATTAACCTCAACATCTCATTTATGTGATATATAAATATAGGATACTTTTTATATTTTAGAGAAATTGTTGAACTTTTCCTTTAAGTTGGACACACACTGAAAATCAACAAACACTAACAATAATAATAGTATCTTCAATCTATCATCATCTTCAATATTTGAAGTTTTTGTTTTTAAAGTGTTATCAATGCCAGTGGCCTACTCGTCAACACAAGCATCTGTTGCAATGAGCTTATTTTAATAAACTTTTTTTTTCTGAGGACATATTATCTCAGCAACTTGCTCAAAACATTCTTTCACAAATCTGCCATTCAATAAAGGTTTTGATTTTGTGGTGATAATTTCAACAGCTGTGCAGTTCCCTTTGACCAATGATTCCTATATTGCTGTACCTTAAGTTTACTTTTTAGTTTAAATACCTTATTCATTCTTCATTAACCTTGGAATTTGCCAAATGTAGATGCCTCTTTCATGTATTAATGTTTTTAATGGGTTTATTCCTTAACAACAGAAACCACTTTATTGCATATTACACAAACTGGCTTGTTCATCATTTCAGTAAAGAAGTGCAGTTTTGTCTGCCTCATTTGATATGCCCTGCATTAAAACTTTTACCTTATTTCTTGATTCAGAAACCATGGTCAGTACTCAGACTCAAAATATGTGCTTCAAAAATGAATTACATATAATATTATAATCAAAGAGTAACTCATTCACTGTTAAAGAGTTGACAGTGATAAAACAATAACACAAAAATTAACTGCACAAAACACAACTACAATGCTTGGATGCGAAGGATGTAAAAGCTGCAAATGAACATAGTGTCCAGAATCTACCAGCAGGTCCACTGTTTGCTGTTGTGTCTAACTGTAACTGTATTATCATATGATTCAATAAAATATATATTCTATTAATACAATGTAATTATATAATTGTAATTATTAATACGTTTGGTGTGAGTGGTGGTGCAGCAGGTAGCGCTGCCACCTCACAGTGCCTGGCTCCAGACCTCTGAGACTCTGACAAGAACAAGTGGTTAACAGAGTGAGTGAGTAATATGTACTGTGCTTATCATCAATACAATAAATGTTATGTATTTCTAATGTGCAAATGTGTTTGCAGGCTACATTATGTGAAATGGCAGGTTGCATAAGGCCTGTGGGGTGTGCCTTGAACACCCCTGACACAGAGCATCAGGCTCCATTCAATGACTAGGTGTTTAGACCTACAGCTTTAAAGAAAAACGTATAATGAAATGCTGTTGAGTTTACTGTACCACAGTAAATGGCCTGTACCACAGTAAATGACTTTCAGACTGAACTTGCCTGAGCTGAGACCAGGACTGACCCTTATGGGGCACTGGGCTCTGAGCTAAGTCAGCAGGCCCTGTGCTATTCAGGCATTGGGGTTAGTGGTAGCAGGATGTGAGGCCCGCAGCGGGGGTCATACAAGCAGGGGGGCTTCTGTGGCTTTGAAGAGGGCCGCTAATGGACTGCCTCACAGATAACACACAGGGACCTTTTGATCAGCAAAGAAACCAGCCCCTCAGAGGAGGAGGAGAAGCGGGAAGAAGAGGCCCCTCTAACTGTCCACACGTGTGTGGGAGCCTTGGGGCTGGGGGGGCAGTGGAATGAGGAAATGTGGGGTTGTCGGGGGGGTCAGGAAAAATGGATCCCGTAATGCTGGTGCCTCACGGCAGAGTAAAAGCTAGGCCAAGCTCTGCCATCAGTTACACTCTGTGCACTGCGATGCGCATCTTACGCCAGTTGATTTACCTGTGATCACGGACACAGTGGGATTCATAGGGTGGCCTCCATGCACACCCCTTGTTCTGGGGGGAATGTGGTGTGGCAGAGCAGTTGTTGTTCCAGTAGTTCCTGAAGTCTGCTCTGTCCACCCTCGCCCCACCCTCGCCCCAGACAGACCATTTGAAACCACCGTGAGCCGGTCCTTCCGAGCGACTGATTCACAGTCTGAGCGTGGGAGAGAAGGAGTCTGCATATGTGATTTCCACCATTTGGCGGTAATTAGTTTTGTTGTATAAATTAACATTAAGTGCTGCAGGTTTTTTGCCTTTTTTGCAAGCATTGTTTGTAATTATCTCCCTCTGTCTGTAACTATAAAACTGAAAAAAGAAATAAAATGTTAGTTTGACCCCAGAGATCAAAACGAAATGCAGTTTGCAAATGTTAAAAGGAAGCACTTTCCCGGCACGTTGGGGACACGGCGAGTCTTAGAGCTCATAGTGAGCGGGTGAGATGTGCTCAGACACCAAGAAGATGGACCTCACCATCTGACTGAGGGATCGAGGATTTCGTAGGGCTGCCCATTGTGGCAGAGCTCTATGTGCATCTTTGAGCACTGGGAGGTGTCAGTCCTCTCAATCTTTAGGCCACAGGGACGTGACAGAGAACTTGGCAGAACCGTATGATCACTCACAAAACACAAGGAACTGCTCACTAATGATTTTTTAAAAAAATCTCACCATCCCAGCATTAGTGTCTTATCTTGGGAATCTCACTTTGCACTTTTCTGACCTTAACATAGCTGCCACAGAACGAGAAGTCATACTCTGCATTCACCAATTACATTCCGTGAGGAGGGAGAGAAGTTGAATGTTTGGTACGTTACATAAATGAGGTCCTTATTTCCCATGTGGAAAGAGAATCCGCTAAAGTCATGGGAATAGCCCCTGGGCCCATTGTGAGTCAGCCATTGTTCGAAAGACATATTCCAGTCACTTTTGTTGAATTGTTTTATCTGGTTTTCAGATTTCATTCTTCCAAGGCCCCGCAAAGAACAATCAGTGGAGATGAAAGCGTTTTGTTTCCTCCTCTCTTCCTCTATCTGTCTCTCTCCCTGCGCTGACAAGCAATATGAGGAGTTAAACAACGCAGCAGGGATGGCCAAAGTGGTGAGCGCATAAAGGGCTTAATAAAAAAAATGTCCTGTTGTCTTCAGCTCTAAGTGTGCACATGGATGAGAGAAACAGCCCTGGGGCATTGTGCACTGCGTGTGTGTAAAGTTTTCTCTTTTATTGACCTCCTGGGGAGGTATTTAGAGTCTGACAAAAGCCTGAGGTCCATGAATTAGACCACTTTTCCATGGATGTACGGCGGAGGTTGGTGAATCACCCTATCGGGTGCTTCTACAGTGGATTCAGGCTCTACATTTTGCACGTTAAGGCATTGTCTTGCTCTGTTTTTTTTTTTTTTTTGAAAAAACAAGATCCATTTAAAACGAGGCTGTAGAACTTTACTGTTCAACTTCGGAATATGCAAATGAGCCTGTTGAATAAGGGCCACCAATGTTAAATTTATGGCGATTAGAACTGAGCGTTATTTGTCCCTTTTATGGACTGACATCTATGCAGTATTTCTTTTTACCGGAAAAAGAATTGGTTTTCTGGACACATACACACACACAATAACAAAAATACATATTTCTGGAGAATTTGACCTGTTCGCCCTGCGATTATATAAAAAATGGTTTTAGACATTTTAAATGCAGAATAATCCATATGCTAATTTTAAGAATCCACCCCTATCAATTAACACAGAAATGTTATTTTGTCTGTATACAGGCATTTTGAAGTTGATGCTAAGTAATGGAATGTGTTATCTCATGAATATGTATCGATCATTTTAAACCTTTTGTGCTGTGAATATAAAGATACAATTCATCACTGTATTTCTGCCTTTTAATTTCAGCATTAGTTCAGCACTGACAAAGTACATTTTCACTCCACTTTCACTCTGGGCTCAACTTCCTTTTGGATGCCATTTGACAAGCAGAACTGATGTGTATTTATAACATGTAGAAGTAAGGCTTTCACTGGCTCATAGACTTGTGAACAGATTTTATCAGATGTCCGGCTTATCACCAGAAACGCCCGCATATAGCACATGTTGGCGCTCGCTCACTCACTCACTCGCTCAGGCAGGCAGGCAGGCAGACGCACACGGACAAGTACTTCGCTCCATGAACTCCACCTGTTGCCTTGAACACTCTTACATTTTCCTGCCACTGGAGACAATTTCTTGCATACACGCACACGCTGCAAACTGACAACTGTCAAACCTCAATAGCTAAGTGCTCTTGTTGGGGCATTCTGTGCTGTGTTCATAATTAGGTGAGTAGCACTGAACCGCACTGTACTATTTGCATCGACAAGGGCCGAGAGAGAAAGAGACAGGAAGAAAAGCCCAGTTGCACTGATTTATGTCCAGTGTGGATAAAAGTGTGTTTAGTTGGTGTATTTCATTCTAACAGAGGGTCTAAGTTCAGCCTTTTCACTGGTGTTAGGATGAACTGGTCTTGGACTCCCCTGCCTCAGTACAAACTCCAGACTGGCACATGTGATCTTGTGAAAATATGGATTTGTATCTTTTTTATTTGCTTGTTTGTTTGTGTGTATTTGTGTCTGATTCTGTGAACACATTTATTTATGTATATTTGTGTTTAGTTTTGTGATTGTGTGTGATAATTTTCACACTTGTGTATTGCTGTGTGTTTGCTTGTGCATTTCTTTTTATATTTCTCTGTATGCATCTATGGTTGACAACACTTCCCAAAGAAGGACACAAGGGAGAGTTCCGTTTTAATTAGAAATGAAGCAGCTGGTAGCGTCGTGGTTAAAGCTTAGTTTCCTTTAGACCCAAGGGTCACAGGTTTGAATCCCACCTCCAGTTGTAGTACTCTTGAGTAAGGTACATACCCTAAATTGCTCCAGTAAAATTGGCCAGCTGTGTAAATGAGTTAATTTCAAGTGGCTTATAAGAGTAAGTTGCTTTGGAGGAAATTAGCTAAATGAATGAATGTAAACAGCAGAAGGATGATACCACTGAATCTAGGAAAGGAAGGGTTAATATAACATTACCAACAGGTCTTGGTGTGAGCAGTGAAGCCTCACAAAGTATAACGGACACGATGATGACGCCATGACAGATATCCTCTCTGTGGGGGGTGGGGGACTGTTGACTCGCATCAGCAATTTATTACTGAATTATCCCTCCTGGACACTAAGTGAGTGCATAAAGAATTATCTAGTCTTTAAAATAGCTTAGTCGGCAAAGTGCAAAGTAGCATTGCTTAAGTTTGATACGTGAATTTTGAGCCACTTAGTAAATGTATTTTATAGTTAATTATATAAACATATAAAGGCAATTGTGTTAACACTTATGAGTCAGATATTTAAATGTAACTCACTGTTTCTATAAAAATAAGTTAAAGGCAAAGGTGTTCCATACCAATTCCATACACATTGGCCGCAGCTAAATAGTGACCTTAGTCTTTGCTATTTCCTTTCTTAAAACACTCATTACTTTATTGTGAATCATATCGTTTTGTGAATAAAAAGGAAAATTGACATGCGAACAGTTTGTACCAGACAAAAATTATTTGATTGAATCAGACCCATTCTTCCAACCTTTTGTCACTCTGAGTATCAAAGAATTGAAGAATTAACTTTTTTGCTGTGACTTTATATTTTGCATATTTAAAAAGAGAAATGCAGTATATTTTTCATGTGCTGAAAAAATGAATATATAAAATCACTGAAATATTTAAAGTGTTTCTCTGGTGTTTTTCATTATAGTGTTGCATGAATTATATCTGGACTTTGTGCAAGAATGGTTCATTTTATGTGAGAGGTAAAAACAGGATTTTGGTTAATAAGAAGGAGAGGTGCTCTTGCTTGTTGTGCTACCTCTGTGCATGGTGGGTTTGGCTGTGGTTGAGGAACGTGCCTCTGAAATGCAGCAACCTCCCTTTGTGGAGACGCTGGGTCGTGGCTCCAGGTCCGGGGAACAAGAGCTCCTTATTTGAGCCAGATGTTGTGAGACAGGCTTGGTAGCTCTGGGACTAACCTCCGCCCACGCGCACGCGCACGCACATGCACATGCGCGCGCGCGCACACACTCGTACAATATGCAAGCACAAGCATATTTGTGTACATATACACACAGAAATGCATTAGCACACAACCACATGCACACATGTGAATAAAGACACACTCATAGCCACCCACAAATGCACATGCCCGCACCCACATTCAGAGTCGCTTCAGAGAGGTCGTGCTGCTGGCAGGAGGCTGCTTGGACCCGCCTCCTCCTGGCATAGCGCCGTTCTGTGGCTGGCCCTACCTTAGCCCTGGGGCCCCAGAGGAGCCCAAACAGGTGTTCTCCACTTTTGATTTCAGCGCATTTAAATTAATCCTGTCAGCTCAGCTGTTAAAACAACTGTCACCTCCAGCTGCTCGTCATTTTGGGCCTGAATCTTTCACAGCCTGGCGCTTCCCGAGTCCCAGTGAGTCGCCTGCTTTCCTCTAACTCCCCTGTCCGCTCTTTGCCTGTCGGCGTGAGGTCAGAGTCCTCGCAGCATCAGACAAGACCTGATTTTACCACCTATCATTAAAAAGATGTCCATTTTAGAGCGTAATTGATGTTTTTTTCCGCCTTGCTTTGTTTTTTCCTTTAGCTCTATTTTTTAAATGGGATAATTTAAATGCATATTCATGTAGGCAAAGTGGATGTGCCTGCAATTGTGGCATCTTGTGTAAATGTGTGCGTTACTAATCCTGTTAGGTGTGCAGAATGCTGTCGGTTTGGGTGGGGAGGTCTGAAAAAGGTTCTGTGTCGGGCTACAAGGGTACATGTTCTTGTTTTCCAGCTGGTCCACAGCAGAATTCACTGTAGTCACAAAAGATTGTTGATGGTCATATATGGTGATGAATAAACCTCCTAAATGCTATGTTTGTGGTAGTTGTTTACATGAAAAGGAGTCTTATCTCTCAGACCGTGTGAGACTCGCATTCCAATTTAATTCTTTAACGTTGTTAAGCCTGCGTCATACAGCTCATTACAGTGCACATGAAGTAAACCAATTAAGAAAATTAAGAAATATGGGAAGAGTCGCTGTTGTGAAAATGGAAAAAACGATACCCGTGCTTTCTTGCTCGCACAGATGTGGGGAGAAGGAAAAATGCAATAGACCCCAACAATGTCCCTGCTATTCACCGTGAGCAGTGTCATGAACCAATCAGAGCTTCTGTTCAAGCATGTGCCCTGTTTTTTCCCCCCTTTTTGCTCCTTATTTCATGGAAGAGAAGAAGCCCATTTTGAGACACAGACATACGTGCAGTGAGAGACCCAGTGGCTGCACCCTGCGGGACACACCGATCTGGGAAATTCCTCCACCATTTAAGTGCTGTTAACAATTGTGTAATGGCTATCACGTGGTCAGCAGTGCCTCAGAGGAACAGAGGGGCGACAATGAGGACTATTCTTAAGGAGATGGAGAACATTCTAAAAGCTCACTGCCCGCAGCCAAATATGTATGTACCCAACTCACCAAGGGCGTCTCACTAGGTGTGTGTATGTTTGACTGTGGTTTCTTGAGTCTTGATTGTACTTTGGTGCATTTTTTTGCTTGTACATGTAAGTTTAAATGTCCTTGGGTCTTGGTTTGCGCATCTTTCTATGTGAATATCAATGTACATGTGTTTGGGTGCAGACCTATAAAGGTGTGTGTGTCTTAGGCATGACTAGGCGCATGTGTGAGTGCTTGTGAGTGAGTGTGTCTGTGTGGGTAGGTGTGCGTGTGGGTGTTTGTGTGTGTCGCAGTCAGCCAGCTGTCACCCAGGATCAGACACTAGGAGCTTGCAGTCCATGAATACCAACAATCATCGTGACAAGCAGGACTCATCTGTCAATCTGGCCACGCATGCATACAACATTCTATTGATATTAAGGCTAATAACAATAATCATAGTCTCCCAGACATACAATTCAAGGTGGAGGTTAAAACGCTGCTTCTCAGAAAGCTGCACACAGAGGCACAGTATATGCTTTTGATTTGCCTCTTTATTATCAAGCGGCTGCCAGTTGTCAGGGTGAGGCCTACACAGAGACTGACAGGTTCTAACTGCACACCTTCTCCATGCACATGTGTGTGTGAGAGAGAGAAACATTCCATCGTTCTTTCTTTTATGATTGGGTATGTTTATATGTACATCTCTCTGTATGTGAGTACTTTCTCTGTGTGTGTGTGTGTGTGTGTGTGTCAGTGTGAACAGTGACTTCGCTGTGTGACAGAGGAGCCGTGGCGTTGTCACGTTGTCACCTCTAAGTGATGCAATAAGAGTGAACTAGTATGCAGCAGTGATGGTCAGCCTGGGGACAGAACTGTCTGGTCTGGGGGACAGGGAGCGGAGGGGCTGCAGCTACTAGACAGATTGGAAGTGTCACTTTCCATTACAGGGCAGCACACGGATGCACAAGTGCATCTTGGCCTACTTTACTGGATGCTTTTGACAACACAAATTTGCACGTTCAAGAGAAGTGCAGTTCACAGCTTTTAACCCTGTCCTGGTCTGCCTTCTGGGAGGTACGTGTAACCTGGAAGGAAGTATAGGGTTATAAACGAGATGTTTGTATAAGAAGCCTCAGTCCCTTGTCATAGATCAATGTGGTTTGTTAAGGACCAAAAAGCAATATCTCTAAATCTGTTACAGTTTCATTAGATGTGTGTGATCAGATCTGTTCTTTTGGCAGGGAGGACCTTTAAATATGAGGATTCAAAATAATTCTTTCACACTGATACCAGACAGGTGATGTTTGAGAGGTACATCACTGGTGTCAGCAAGTGGTCGTTGAGTGAGGACCCTTACACAAGTCCAATTTTGCGTATGACTGGTTGTCTTACTCTCGGGCCATGAGTGACAGCTGCCAGTGGCCACTTACACACCATGATAGCTGTGAGCGGAGGGGAGAAGGTGTAATAATCTCTGGGCCAATGTGATCACATAACACAAAATGTCTTTGTTACAATAGAAATCCTGTAACTGTCACATTGAGACCTTTTGAATACAGGACAGCAAGGTTTGCAGTCTTTCACTGTCCTGTGAGGTTTAAATTTTTTAAGTTTTTTTTTTTTTTTTTTTTTTTTTCTTCCCCTGTCAGTGTCAAGCCCTCTGAGCAGTTTTATCTTTCTGCCAGTGAAATTTTGGCAGGGATTGGTTTCTGCCAATGTAATTTTGGCTGGGATTTTGGTTCAAATAAAATTGGACATAAGCACCCACAACACCATCTGTTACCAAAAAGAAAGGAATTTAAAAACTGGAAGGGCATAATTATGTTTTAGATAAATGGATTCTCAATATATTATGCCAGAGCCTCTCATTATTGAATGCTCAGTCAAGGTGTCCGCTAACAGTCTTGCAGTTTTTCTTTTTAGGATTGTGTGACATAAACTGGCAAAAAATATATTGCTGTTATTTTAAAACAAAGATATCAGGAATAGCTTTATTGTTACTAAGCATTTTTTTTTTCTTTTTAAATTTGTTGTATTTGCAGAGATGATCATTGTGACCCTTGAACCTTTAAATGCGTTATGGTTGAATCTCTGCTTCTCGGTAAGTGGAAGTTCAAAGGGAATGGCTTCAAGGCAGGGAGAATCTAGTAACATAAGACCCCAAAGAGACACCTTTGGAAGATGGAACCTGTGCTTCTCTCAACTGGGATTCCTTTCCCTTGTGTTCACAGTGAGGTCACAATTTGGGATTTCCTGGCTGAAAAGCCTTTGGTTGCGTACCAGTGGTTGCCTGCACGGGTGCACTCAGGCAGAGTGGCTCGCAGGCTGCAGGTTATTAATAACTAAATTTGGTTCATCTCATCGTCTGAACCAAACCACAGAAGACAAGGTCCGCTTGCCCGTTTGTGGAAGGACCTCTCCTGGCTCCTCCGCTTCCATGGGGCCCAGAGCGGAGGACTTTTCCACCAAACGTTGGCAAGCGCAGACTCTCCAAACACACTTTATTGGCAGTTGTGGTGTTCAGTTCTCTGGTGAATACGTAATGTTGTTATTGAAGAGAAGCTTTGATTTAAATTTTGGTGCCGATGTCTTTATGTTGTTTCCAGTAATATTTCTGGAAACTTGGGACTTCCTGTTAGAAGCCTTTGCAGTAACTAGTTCTAGAAAGAACCAAAAAGGCATATTACAGCTACTCAGATAATTACACAGGCTATCGTGTGTTTTTCAGAATAATTTTGTGTTCATCTGCATCAGACAAATATTTTCAGTTTGAAGAGACAATATTTTTGTTGGAAAGAATAGATAAGAAAATCATTTGTCTTTAATGCATTGTTTTGTTAATAAATCTGACATCTGAAGCGAACTCTATAAAAGAACAATGAGACAGAAATTCATGGATTAATTACAGAAATTGCAGTAACTGAGCAATTTATTTTCCCATGAAAGCTATGTCAAAATAAATCTTTTTCTTTTCAAACCAATTTGTGAGAGAGCACAAAAAACATCTAAAATTAATCAGCGTGCAACAGTTTCCAATTTTCTCACTGAAGTGTGAGTGATCTCCAGTAACTTCCTCGATATGGAGAAGGGGACAGGCTGCCAATACAGACATAGTTCTTGGCCTGTCCAGCAGGATGGAGATGTTGGTGAACGAGGCACAGTTGATATGGACAAATCTTGAAGTACAGTTTTGTCACAGTGCAGGGGCACGACGCCATATCTAGGCAAAGATAAAAGGCACCATGAATACTGTACTATTATGGCAGTTTGCAAACCTTAGATAAACTCTGACGGTGCCGCTATAATTGCTTATTGAATTGCGGACTTGCTCTCCGCGCTGGGCCAGGAACTGCACACCACACTGCCAAGGAGAGTCAATGTGGAGCCTGTTCAGGCCTGGCCAGGCCGGAGCCAGGGTCTTTCCTGTGGGCCCTTTCCACCCTGTCTAGGACTGGCCTGGTGACAGAGGCCCTTTTGTTGTACAGAAGGGGTCTGGTTTGTCCCCTCCCTCTCTCTCACCCTCCCTCTTTCTCTCATCTCGCTTTTTCCCCTCGGGTTTTTTTTTTTCCCCTCTCTTTTTTAACGAAACATCTCCCAGCTTCACAAATATGAGATAATAGGAAAAATGGAGCTGGTTGTTTTCAGTGATTCAGGGTTAACGTCTGAGCGAAAAATAGAACAGCGAGAGAGATTACATTGTTTGTGAAGTTGGAACAAATCGCAGAAATGCTGTTTTGAAATGGTGCCTTTCCCCCTAACAGTGATGAAATAAGACCAACGACTGTGGAGTCCATTATGGCTCTGCTTGTCACAGTTTCCTGTGTCTGACACTTAGGCTGAGTCTGTCAGGACCTTTTTGCTTGACTGCATAGTGTCCACCTCCAAGGACTGATGCTTAAGCACTACTCTGTCGTCATATTTTCTTTGTGTAACTCTGTTTTGAACAAGGGCCAGCAGGTAGTGTAGTCATTAGAGCTGCTGTCTTGCAGTCACAGAACCCAGGTTTGAATCCAAAGTTTTGCTGTGGTGCCTGTGATGATGGTTCTTACCCTCAACTGCTCCAGTTAAATGCAAAAAATGGCCCTCTGTATAAATGGTAAATCACTGTAAGTAGTTTAACACTGAAAGTTGCTTTGGAGAAAAAAGATTTTGGACACAATATATTTAAGCCAGAAGACTGTGTCGTGTGGGGGGTGCGGTGGTGCAGTGGGTTGGACCACATTCCTGCTCTCCGGTGGGTCTGGGGCTCGAGTCCCGCTTGGGGTACCTTGCGACGGACTGGCGTCCCGTCCTGGGTGTCTCCCCTCCCCCTCTGGCCTTACGCCCTGTGTTACCGGGTTGGCTCCGGTTCCCCGCGACCCCGTATGGGACGAGTGGTTCTGAAAATGTGTGTGTGTGTGACTGTGTCGTGTATGGGGGGGCGTCATTCCTCCTTGGTGGGCCAAAAGCTACAGGTTTGGTTGTTGTCATGCTGACAGTTTGTTTTTTGGGGTTTCAGGAACTACACAGACCATCATTATCAGCGCTTTCCAAGTGCTATTAATATGCGAACTGTGACATCTAAAGACATGAATAAACCATGCGGGTTCCTGGTAAATGTGACTCAGTTGTTTGGCCTCTTATTGTACATGTAAGATGCTTTGTGTTACAATGTCTAAGAGGGATATTAGTACAGTGTTCCTACCAAATATGTTCAGCCCCACCCTCAGCCTTCGCACCTGCACTCAGACTATCAGACAAGTGCTGCTCCCACTGTTGCTCCTCAGTTATACACACAGGTCTCCATTCTCTGGCAGAGTGTAGCTTAAGAGAGCAGTTTGTCTTTAACAGAACATTGCCTGCGCTCTGGCCGTACTCTCAAACTAGCCTGGCTCAAAGTTAGCATTTTTCAGATATAATTTAAAATTAGGCAAAAAATCTTGATTGTGAACTTCTGATTGTAGTGCACCTGTACTCTTTAACATGTTTACTGTCCTGGTTTGTGGCTGTGAATACTGCTTACCACTAGAACACCAGTCCACTACATTTCCACTATTACCAATACACAGCCACTACTCGACTACATGACCACAACTACTGATAAAATTATTACAACCGCTGCTGAACTACTGAAGCCTCTGCTGCTAAAATGATGATGACGATGATTATAGCCATAATGGAGGTACCGTAGCTTCTAATGGTGTTGATATGTGTAGTACTAATTTTGTCGGAGAGGCAAACAGCTCCAGAGTGGGCTTGTGCTCAGTGGCAGTACAGGGGAGCATGGATACATGGCAAAGTGGGAGAGAGGTTATCGTTGTGAAAGCAGAGCTAAAGCAGATATGTGTGATGCCATCTGCTGGCTGGGGGAGTTCTCAGGAGAGGGAATTTGGATGCCGTCACCATTCTCTACCTACACCCTCAGGAGTCTAGACCCAGTTGATACACACATCTTTCAATAACAGTAGGCAGTGAAGCAGGACTTTTAGCATGATTTACGTGAGCGGCACAAATGTAAATGTTCTATTGCTGTGGAAACCGAACAGAGATCCGGCTCACAAAAAATGCTAGCAGCTGAATCTTGAGAGATTTATTGTCGATTAATGTTTTATAATGTTTTATGTATCCAGCAGTTTTCTCCAATATGATGAAAAACACAGATGAAGGAAATTAGCCGAGTGGATTCATTTGTTCTATTGTGCAATGTGTTTTCTGTCTGCCTTGACAATTATAGCAATGCCAGTGTTTTGTCTTGCCAATAAAGTCAGCACTGAATTAATAAAACAGCATCTAGAGCATTTTACCTTAGTTAGTGCACAGGTTTTAAAAAAAGCTATGTGTTTATATATTATTTAGAATGTTTTCGGGTCACTTATAAAATCAATTTGGTTACTTACATTTGGGATACTGAATTATGATTATGTGTATCATCTTTTGATTATACAGATTCAGATTGGTCTTTGAAAATTTAAAAAGTTTGGTGCTTCGCAGGCATGAGATCATGTTAATTGTGAAGATCAATTGATTTTCTGTTCCAAACCCACCAATGTGGTGCACCAGGCTTCATAAGCAGTTGTGTCCTTGAGTTATCTCTGCAGTGTGGATGTATTTAGAATGACCCAATGTGGGAAAGCAGTAATCAGCACATATGAACGAGTCTGGCCAAGCATTCATCACATCGATCAAAGCAGCAGGAAGGGAGTCCCCCTCCATTGTTGGCATGGTGCCCACAACAGGCATCTGCGTCCCATCCTCTGACGCCATTTACCCCAGAGAGGCCTGGCCCTTGCGAAGCTCTGCCATCTCCATCCACTGCTGTACAGGAGGATTTCACCACACCCACCACCTATCATCTTACCCCGTAGGAAGAAAGGACCTCACGATGTCTTACATTATCAATAAGCCCCTCACACACTCCCAGTTGAGAATGGGTGTCACACTTGCATCTTGCAGTGTGCGCAGCTGGGATTGTTCCAAAAAGGGCCCATTCCTGAATGATGCCATTGTTTTCTCTAGTCACTGTCCCTTCTGATTCAAACTCCTGTTTGGTCATGCCAATAAAGCAACTTTTCAACTGATTGGAATTGAATTGAATCAATTATATTGATATATATCTGTATAAGTGATGATGTCTTGAGTAGAATTTATTCAGATGGACACAGTTCAAGAAGAGTAAAGGTGACAGAGAGAGCTGAAGCAATGTGATTTTTTTTTTTTTCTTTTTATTTCTCTTTTGTTGCGGCCAGGCTGACACGTGACTGTCCGTCTGCTGTCAAGTCTGTCTGTCATACTACTGTTTACTCCATCTTCAGTCACCTTTACTCTCAGCAAAAATTTCCCAGGTTCAAATGGACTAAGCTTTCATTATCCTTGAACCATGGTGTTGCCCCTCCATCTTTATTAATAGTTCAAATGGGCCGGCTGTCGCTAGGGACAATAGCAGCGATGTTAATAAATAAATATAATAACTGTTACTACTGTGGCACTGAGAGAGCCCAGGAGAACGGCACTATGCTGCCATTTGTTGTTCCCTTTCACTTGTCAAAGCTCTTTGGCTTAAAAGCCTCTGTCATTGTTGCAGGCGGGGGGCATGGGGGGGTGCAGCACTGAGGGCTAATAGCACCTGTTGGGGTGATAGCGAGACAGCTGTCGAAAGAGAAAAACAGGAGCCGCTCTCCTTTCTAATACGGCAGCAAGAAATTCCTTTTTTTCCTTTTTTTGGTTTTAAGATGTCTTGAAAAGGAACGGCCTCCCTGTCATTCCCCCAGTAACTGAATCTTCGCGGTCATCCTTTGTCCTCCGCAGCGGTGTCTCTGCAGTTGGGGTATCAGGCTGGACCCCACTAAGAGCAGCTTTCTGGCCAGAGAAAGCAGGGGCTTTGCTTGCCTTCCTTGTGGCCCAGTACGGTTAGAGAGCAGACAGGAGTACTGTCCGATTGCCTGGAGATTTCAGGAGAGGCAGTCCACGGGAAGCTGTGCGTCAGGAAAAGAGCCTTTCGAGGTTCGTATGTCTTAGGACTGCATGCTGCTGTAGGGACCCAGGGCCAAGTTCTCCTTCAGCAGTGAAATTAGAACCCATGGAGGAGTGTCCTTTATCATGTTGTTCCTGTGAGAGATCCACTGAGAGCCACCTGGCTTTTTATCATTTCTGCTGCTGTTCCCACAGTTTTGTGCGTGTGTGTGTGTGTGTGTGTGTTGTGTGTGAGTGTGTGCATGTGTGGCTGTTCATGGGTATGTTTACCATGTCTCCACTTTTTTTTTGCCACAAACCTAAAGATTAAATTATCATCCCCTATAGCTAAATCTAAATTTAGCCATATGAACACATCCAATTTATCACCTTCTCCAATAAATACTTATTATACAGTATTTATTTTTGCTGTTTTGTGTTTTACATTTATATTTATTTATTTAGCAAACGCTTTTTTCCAACGCGACTTCCATTGAACGAATATAGTGTTATCAGCCGACATACCTTATTCACCAAGGTGACTTGCACTGCTAGATACACTACTTACAATGTGTGCTTTAATGTTTTTTAAACACAGTGGAAGCATTGAGTGTTGATAATGAGCCTCTAGTATAATCTTGTTTTTGTCCAACCTTAACTGTCAATAATGTCTTTTGACATGATCAGTAATCATAATAACGGCAGTAATAAGAACAGCATTTTCTTTCAATTATCCAATTTATTTGGGTAAATTTTCGGAACTTTTATATAATAATTAGTTTATTCGTTATAAAAGCAAAGATGATATATGACTGATCAACAAACAGAGCTTGTTGTCTACGTACTGTCCTCCCGTGGGCAGAGCTGCTACTGTGCCACCTGGTTGGCAGTTCTTTGTCAGACCTCCTATAACTGAGCCGCATCTGAGGGCACCTCTGTTATTTTTAAAGTTAAAGAATGGAAGGGCCCTCACCTTGGGGTCCCGTGGGGGACACTACGGATGCATTTAAAGTGCCCCGAAAGGTCTGTTTGGGGTCCTGCAGTCTGACGCACACAGGTACCCCTGTCACGGATGCCTGCTTAGCAGACAGCGCGTGGGGAAGGACTCCGTTTCAGGTTGTGCACTGTAAGGTCTTCTGTCACTGCTCATCATGTGAACCGCATGCAGTGGAAGGCATGCTCTCTCTGACAAGTTCATATAGACCATACACCATAAATGAACATAATGTGATAAATGGCACAAATTCATCTGAGGATTAACAATAAACTGTTAAATTTACAATTAAGGAAGTATACTGGAAGGGATTTAGTAGAGGAGTGTGGTTAGGGGGGGTCTGTTGTATTAATGTGCTGTCAGATTGTGGTAGGATGTATATCTGTTTTAGATTGGCTGCTGGGTTTTTGCAGAGCAGACTTTGAGAGAGCTTGTGTGTTTGTGTAACTGTCGGGGATTCTCCCGTATGCCGACGTGTGATACGGTGTGTGCCTCGTAGTGAGAGAGAGTGGGTTACATATGGTGCTTTAGAGGCCCTTTGAAGGCTTAAAACCCAACGATTAGAGACGATCATCAGGTCGTTAGTGTTTGTGAAATCCCCCATAATGTCTTCCACAGACAGTCCTGTACTCCATCCTCGCCCCACCGCAATTCCACCAGTGAGATTGGGCCCAGCCCAGCCTTGCCAGCGAGCATTCTGGAAATCGGCAAACGTGATACGCTAAGCCCTTTTTTATCCGTTAATACTTGATACTGTTGCCGTTAATGTGCTGCCACTCAATATGTAGCAAGTCTGTCTTGGAGACTGCTGGCGTCCGTGAGTAGGCTGACCAGAATTGCGAGACGGGAAAATGATTAAGACTTTCAAAACTCATGTCATCCCCCAAAAGGAATAAAAGGGGGGGTGGAAAAAATAATCCAAAAACAAACTTTTTTTTGCTTGTCATCAGCAGTTAAGCATCAGGTCATGGCTGTAATTCGAGGCTGTCAGAACGCCTCTGTTTGGGCCAATCCGGCTCCTTCTGCAGTAGAGCACTCCTCAGCATCCAAACAGATCGCAAAGTACAGATGGCTGTGCTCTGGCACTATCCGCACTCTGTTTTTATTAGGGGTTTTGTTGTAATTTTCCCTTCAGTTCTGTCGAGACGCTGTCCTTGGCAGGTTAGCAATTAGAGGGGGAGAGAAGAAAAAACAGGACCTTGCATGTATTAGAAAAACAAAGCGCTGGTTTTATAATGTGCCCATTGTCGTGGTGCATTAACGTCCGCTTTGTTTCATGGACCGAACGGCTAATGATTCTCTAACAGCAGGTGAGGAAACGCTTCTTCTTTAGCTCTTATCTGCCTGTTGATGAAGCCATTAGGGGGAAGAACACAGTGGGCTTTATTACAGCAAATGGACTTTAAATGAGCTTTATTGTGTCGTAGTCCATCCATTTTAATTCCTCTCTGTTCTCCCACCTCCCCCCCAGAACCCCCCAGCATTGAGAGGCTGCTTTCCAAGGACTGGAAGGACAAACTGCTGGCCATGGGATCTGGGAACTTTGGAGAAATTAAAGGTAATGTGGTTTGCTTTTTTAACACACAGTCCCCCACACCTCAGTTTTCTGTTTGATTAACTCGGAGATGTCAATCCATTGCCGTTTTCCTTCAGTCTGCTTTCTTGTGAAAGATTCAGAAGCACACACAGCTGCTTGTACCTTCGGTGCATGTGCGTGTGTTTGCTGAAGTGTGGATAGCTGTGATTTTACACTGACTGTACACATGAACTTTGTGTGTGTTTGTATACAAGTGCAGCCATCTTTGTGAGCAACCTCATGCTACACAAAGAAAGGTTTTGACCTTTAACCCCAGATGGTATCTCAGTTGGCAAATAAAAGAAAGTGGAAATAGGAAAGGCAGTAATTCTTGGGGCACAATTCCCGTGCTTCCAGAAAATTAATTTCCCTGCTTTATTATTTCATTGTCAAATAAAGCTTGCAGTTGAACATTTTATTCAATTATTTAACAGCACAGCCTTCGTGGGACATGAACCAGAAACCTGTTGGTTGGTGGTCCGTTATGTTGATTGTTGCTCTTTCGCAGTTAATTTGGACTTATTGAGGACCCTGAATTTTTTGGAGATAAAGGGGGCAGGTAGGGTGTGACTTACGGTAGGTGGAGACAGTGTCAGAGTTAGTGTGGGTGGAACTGTCTTTCTGTTGAAAGCACAGAAACGAAGTGGACAGCAGGTCAGTCACACTGGTCAGAGTCGCCGCAGAGCGGTTCTGCATGGGGATCCCTGTGTCAGATTTGCTCCCATGGAAACGAGTGAAATCAGGAAGGCTAATCAAACACAGAGTGCCCTTGGTTAGAATTTCCCCTCCCTCTTTTCTCTTCATTCCTGGCATGTTGTTGCTACTGGGAGTTATCTGTTAAGCCTAGTCATTAATTAGTTTCAAGGGGTTCTTGACAAGTATTACATTGTTACAAATTAGTTAATTACTGGGGGATGTGATGTGCGCTTGGTTATACAATGTGCCTAAGGATGTTTGTGAGAGGAGGAAACCAGTTATTGATCCTCTGCCGAAGTTCCAGGAGCAGGAGGAAAGCCATCACTCCTGATTAATGGAGCAGGGGCTTGTGTGTGTGTCTGTGTGTGCGTTCGTGTGTGCGTGCACAAAAGGGGCATGTGTCTTTTCATATTTTTCATTAATGCCAGTGTGTGTGTTTGGATAGTGTTTGTATCTATTTGTACACATGCTGGCATTCTTGCAGGCTGATGTATGCCTCTGTGTGTGTGTGTGCCTCTGTGCATTGCAGTTGAGGGTAGATCAACACACTTGATTGATGGAGCATCTCATAATATATTTGCTCAGGGAGTTCTCTTTAATATTTAATATTTTGGCCCAATGGAGTGAAATTCCCATGTACCTATTAATCTCTCACAGTCCTCTGGAGAGAGAAAAACCCTGGCTGGCTGGGAGTTCCCTGTAGTTGTGTTTCTTTTGAAGGACCTGAATGGAAGAAGAATGGTACTGCTCATCAGTCCCTTTCCAGGGGATACAGCTTAAGGGCTTATGGGAGGTGTAGTTTGGGGAAGGCTTTCTGTCTCTGGTGCCTATTTATAGTGTTTCTGTGGGAGTATGAGGTGTGGGGGCCAGAGCTGGCATTGGAGCAGCACGCTCTGTCATCGTTCAGGGAGGCACTCACGAGTGCGGAAGGAAGCAAAGCCGGCTTGTTTCTGCTGTCATGGGAGCAAGAGATGTATTTGGGCCATATGCCTGTGCGCATGTGTGATTTCGAGCAGTCGGTCAGGCGAAGCTGTGACCAGGTTGGCCCAGCGCCAGGGTCCTGATGGGGTGGAAGCAGGCAACAACAGTGGCCCTTGCATACACAGTAAGTCACAGCACTGCAGGCTTGAGGGACCCAGCCCATTTTAGCCATGGAAGCCTTGTCTGTTAACTCCTCTGATGATCTGCATTCCTTCCTGGCCTGGGTTGGGTTGGGGTGGAGTGGGGTGGGGCGGCAGAGGGAGGTGTGCTCCTGAAAGAAAGCTGCCTTTGATCCCCTCACCAACGATAGCCCTCCACCCCTCCTGTGTGTGAATGGCACAGCGTTTTTAACACAAGTCCCTTTCTTGTCTCTCTCCCCATCAAAAGCACATACATCTCAAAGGTTGGCCACTGAGCTGTTAAAACAGCTGCACGTTTATTTTTCCTCTCGGCCGCCGTCACAGTTGCGTTTATTGTCCATTGTTGATGGCAGAGCAAGGGAATGGGGGGTTGGGACCTCCAGGGACAAGCGGATATTGCTCTCACTTTCTTGTGAGGTCATGGGGTCAGGTTGCTTGCAATGACTCCCTCATCTCCCTCTCCCCTTTCCTCATCTGTTTGTGCAGCCCAGGAATGCAATCCAGCGAAAGGTAACAGCTGGAAACAAAGAGGCTTTGTGGCAATTGAGGGCTGGATTACGGGGAGCCCAAGGTGCATATCGTGTGCTGACCCAAGCACACGTATATACACACACGCTAGTATGTATACAGTCCTATCGTCATGCTCAGAAGGTGACGAAATGGCTGTCTGTTGAAATCCCAATGTATGCCAATAGCAAGACACATCATCACTCAACATAATGAATTAGTTGTAGGTAAAGTGTAGCTCTGTAAGTAGCTTTCACCAAAATTAACTACCAGGCAAATGAGTAACTTACAAACATGCACACACATACTGTCACAAAGCATATTTTCATCAAAGCTTCTATAAAGACAAGTAAACCCCAACAGCCCGAAAACAGGCAGGTCAAACCTACACGTGCCTTTGGAAGTCCTTCACGATTGTCAACCCGTTTTGTTTTTCATATCGGTCTTTGACTCCTCCACTACTTGAGGAATTGTAGTGGGTCGCAGGTCAGCATGTGTTCCAGGGACCTGGAGGTCAAAGGTCACAGCTTACTTAATATATGCTTGGGGCCCGCCATGCTACGGGGCGCGATGGGCCTCTCGAGACGGGGTGAAATGGCCCTCCTGTGGTCCATTGAGACACGTGCTGGTCTTTCCTGCAGGGACCCCAGACAGCCTGGCGGAGAAGGAGAGGCAATTGATGGGCATGATCACGCAGCTGACCAGTCTGAGGGAGCAGCTGCTGGCCGCCCACGAGGAACAGAAGAAGCTTGCTGCCTCACAGATCGAGAAACAGCGACAGCAGATGGAGCTGGCCAAGCAGCAGCAGGACCAGGTAAGTGTGGGGTGCATGTGCAATGGCACACCTGCTCACACACACACAAACACACATTCAGACACACAGACACGTAAATATGCATGCACACACAGGGCATTGTGTCAACAACTTCTGTAATATAAGCACACACATAACACTCAGTGTTTATATGTACTGTGGTAATGTCTTGTTGTCATTTCCATGTAGAGAGTTTAAAAAATAGTTGTACATGTGTGCATCTCCACCATCTCATTCTGTTGTGATTCTGTTAGATTGCCCGGCAGCAACAGCAGCTCTTGCAACAACAGCACAAAATCAACCTACTGCAGCAGCAGATTCAGGTCAGTCTTCACATGTGATTGCATGTATGTGTGTATCTGTGTAAATTGGTGTGTCTATGACTGTGTGTTTTTGCAAGAGTGTGTTCACGTCGGGGCGTGCATAGGCATATGCCAGCATCTGTGTGTGAACCTCGGTTCTTCTTGATGAGCAATGGGAAGACTTCCTGACCCTGCTCCATAATGACCATTACTATGGCAACAGCCCTCAGAGGATCTGACTGGTCAGAGGTCACCCTTGTTTCATTCACGCTGAATAGGAACAAGCCGACTGTCATCCCACAGAATCTGTTTCCTTGTCATTTCTCTTCCCTGGCCGGAACTGACAGCGCCATATTGTGACAGCACATTGTAGTCCAGGCATGGTTTTGACACACAGAGAAATAATGGGATTGCACTGTGTAGTCCAAGACCAGCCATCCCACACCAAGCAGTAATGGAATAATGTCACAGAGCTATAGCCTAAGTCTGGCTGTCCCACGCAGTGGGGTAACAGCATGATAATATGGTGGACACGGTCTTCAGTGTTCTCGCAGGTGTTGAGAGAATGGCTCTGTCTTGGGGGGTAATAAGAGCCATTTCCCTTGAAACTGAGCTTTTCCATCTAAGCAGTGGCTGTGGATGATCCACTGTAGCCAGGAGGCCCCGCTAACACTGACA
Source organism: Scleropages formosus (assembly GCF_900964775.1). Taxonomy (NCBI): domain Eukaryota; kingdom Metazoa; phylum Chordata; class Actinopteri; order Osteoglossiformes; family Osteoglossidae; genus Scleropages; species Scleropages formosus. The sequence goes on from NC_041807.1 coordinate 14,368,896, forward strand.
GCATTCACTGGGCTCGACTGAAGCAGTTTCACTGCACTGGAGCACTGCCATCTTGCTGTTGTTTGTGTGACAGAGGCCTCTCTGAGCGCCTTCCCACTGAGTGGAGATGTGTGCTTCCTAGACAGGGACATTTCGTGTGAGAAGGGACTCGGGCAAGGGCAGTGTGTGTCTGTGTGTGTGTGAGAGAGAGAGAGAGAGAGAGAGAGAGAGAGAGAGAGAGAGAGAGAGAGAGAGAGAGGCGCTGAAGCTGTAGCTCAGTCCCCCAAAGTGAAATCACAGGTCAGTGACCTGAAGACAAAGCTAAACAACTCATGTTTTGTGTGTGTGTTTGTTTGTGTGTGGAAGACAAAGACTGTGTGTGTGAAAGAGGGAGAGACAGAATGTCTGTATGTGTGTGGGAAACTGAGAGATTAGGAGGGTGTGTGACTGCGATCGAAAGTGTGTGTATGAGTGCGTGATGGTGTGTGGGGAGAAGCTTTTTGTGTGTGTATAAACTTGTAAACAGGTCCCATTCTGGTCCAGAGGAATAAAGATCCTTTTCTCATGACTCCATATCCATTTCCCAGTTGGCATCAAGCTCTGCACGCTGAGCAACCATGGTGTCTTACAGTTCTGCCCCCCAGCTGTCAACTCTTTGACTAAATGTGCAAAAACCAGACTGCAATCTTTAGAATCTAGGTTCACAAATGCACTCTGGTAATTGTAGTGTTGACAGCGTACTGCATAACCTTACTTGCACAGGTCAATAAATAACTCCTAACACCATGTTGAATAATATCTGAATGACCCAGGGTAGGTTCCCCACTGCCAGGGCACCAGTATAGGGACTACTCTGGCACTGGGGGCAGATGTGTTCTTGCCTGCTCCTTGTTGTGTATTAAGCAGCCTGTGGGACAAGACAGACCTGCAGATACATAAAAAAATGTTCAGATAAGACATTCTGCCTGTTTGAAGAGCAAGTCCCCCATCTGTCGACTAATCAGTGTGTCAGAAGGCATGCTTATCCGGGGAAATGCACTCTGGGAATTGTAGTCCAGTGGAACATCTTGTGTGCAGATTGGTACAAAGCGGTTAATGTTAAATGTCATCTGACTGTTCATTTTTCCAGTATTTATAAATGACATTTTCATTTTAATGTTTTAATTTCCATAAGCAATGATACAAGCAGATGCATTTATTTTTTTTCTCTCTTTCTCATAATGACCACTCAAAGGAAGACATAGCGAACCCTGTTGACCAAGAGCAGTGGGCACTCAACTGTACAAGTGCCACAAAGCTGCATATGTGGTGCCTCAACCGGCCCCAAAGGCATTTCACTAACCGCTATGTGGCGACAAGCTGCTCCCAACCTGGCAAGGGGTCTAATTAATGTGTTCTGCGAGCCCTGGTACCCCAGGGACGCCCTGTGATGACGGCCAGCGGCTCTGGCGGAGGGCTCGTCCTGGACGTGTCGATGAAAGGGGACACCTACCAAGCCCCTTCGAGCATTTACGGTGGTGCAGAGGGGGAGATGTTGTAAAACACAGCTCATCTATTATGCATTTCCTCACTTAACAAGACTAATATTCCTACGGCTTTTGCATTTTTTATCAGGTGATTATCCCAGGGAGCAGATAGACTCCAGATATCTGCCAGCCTCAAGGTAGACAGAGATACTGTCCCTCTGCTGCTGTTTCTACATGCCTCGAAAGACACACTGCCTTCCCCTAACGTACATGTCATAACTAATATGCATCTAAATGTATAATGCTTCTCTCTGCCTTTAAAAAGCCACTACATTAAACAGAAAACTGTCTGCCTGCCTTTATGTTGGCATGTTGTTGTAGTCTTACGGTGATCTGATTACTGCCCTGTGACAATAGTTACATGTAATACACAAAGTGCCTAACTGTAGTCATTTCACTGACACTCTTCTCCAAAGCAACTTACAATGTTAAGATACTTACAGTTATTTACCCATTTATACAGCTGGGTAATTTTACTGGAGCAAGTTTAGGGTAAGTACCTTGCTCAAGGGTACTATGCCTGGAGGGGGGGGAAATTGAACTTGCAACCTTCTGGTCCAAAGGCAGCAGCAGCTCTAACCACTACGTTACCAGTTGTCCTGTTGTCCTCTCATCCTCTCATGTCATGTCGCAGTTGCATTATAGTTAGAATCCAGTACTGACAACCCTGAAATTGTCACATTGTAGATTCTCTCTGTCCTGCTGTCCTGTGACTTTACGTCTTCCTGTGAGAGTATTTAGCTGATGTACTGTGGTCTCTGTGAGCTGCCTTCTCACTGAGGTTGATCACACTGAAGAACAGCTCGTGCATGAGGTGTGCACGGCCAGGCTTTTGGTATCCGCAAGCTAATTCAAGGCCCAAAGTAAATCGTTTAGGTCCAATAGCATTACTATTAATTACGCTAATAAATGCACTACTAATTAAAACAGAACAACAGCAACAAAAAAGCAGGATTTACGAGAGCTTAGTGGGCCAGTGTGTTATCTCGTTGGCGGCAGGAGCTGAGCTGGCGAGAACAAGCGAAGCTGTTTTACTGGAAATGAGCGTGTTGGGCTACGCCATTGCATCATAACTAATACAGACTGACTGCTAAGAGCAGCTTCCTTTCTATCACTGTAAAAAAAAAAATTAATAGAAAAGGCATCAGGATATGCTCTACAGTAAACACGTCATGTTGAGCATTAAAGAGTTAATGTTAAGAAGTCTGACTTCTCCATCTGGGTTTGTACTTGTTTTAAAGTGTGGAGACATTGTTGAGTTGAGGTCCATTTTTTATTCTATGCTTTGGATTTTCTGCCATCAAGTAACAAAACACCTTCTCCGTGCTCTTCATCACTCCTAGCACACCAGACTGCAAGTAAATGTCTAATGGCAAATGCCCCTTCTCTCCTCTTCATCATTCAAAACATATGGTGTGTGCTGTGTGTGTTTGTGTGTGTGCGTCTTTGTGTGTGTGTGTGTGTGTGTGTGTGTGTGTGTGTGTGTGTGTGTGTGTGTCAATGTGATGTGTGTGGGCTAGATGACATGCCCGTCAGCCGAAGTATTATGGGGTTACGCATCAAAGACCGAGTCCAAAAAGGCTTGGTTGTAGAGTCCTCAAAGTGTTGATACGCTTTGGAAATTAAGCTTGTGACATGCACAATTTTACACAGCTTAATGAATCACAGCTGAACTGTAGGATCCTTTTAAAGCATCTAATCTTTATAAAACTATTTACTGTGATCATCCATACACTGAATAATGTCTAAAGGTGAACATCAAACATTTTCACTTGCTTTGTGTCCAAAAATATATATTTTTACCAGAGAGAAACTGAGCTTTATCTGTGTCCTGCTGCTCTTCTCACAGAAATGCTTCAGAACAAATTTATGATCAGTCAGAGTTTAATTTAGTATTTTTAGAGCAAACCGGGCTTCCACAGTCATAATGAATTAAAAACTTTACGTGAAATACTGAACAGTTTGAGCAAATGGAATTAACAAGTGGAACACATCGATATGGCTGTTTTTTAATTGATCAAATATACGCCAATGACATTCATTTCAGTTGAACACGGTAGATGAAAATTCAGTATATTTACAAGTATATCAATCTGCAGATAAGCCTGAAGTGAGAAAGACACACACACAGTCTGAAACTGCTTGTCCCAAGTGGGATCGCAGCGAAGGGGAGCCTAACCCAGCAACACAGGGTACAAGGCTGGAGGGGGAGGGGACACACTCAGGACAAGGCACCCCAAGCAGGACTCGAACCCCAGACCCACTGGAGATGAAGACCTGCTCCAACCCACTGAGCCCCTGCGCCCTCCAAGTGCAAAACAGTTGCTTTTAATTTCAGATTGTTTTGATAAGAATGTGCCTGGATAAGCTAAACTGCTGGACAGATTTGTCTGACTTTTCCTGAGTTTGAATGATCCAGCACCTTTGTATTCTTTCAGTTAGTCTTTTTTAGGTTAGTTGACTGCATGCTTTAAAACATGTTTATCTTCCCTGAGTTAGTTCACTTCCTCTGAAAAGACTGCACACCCAGAGACCTCATCTCTATTTAACTCAGGGAAATGGTTTCACCCCGCTTTTTTTGTTTGACCCGTTTGTTCAGTCCGTGTCATCAGTACACAGTATTATGTCAGGGTGACGTCCAGCTCTCGCCTCAGTCCCACCCCTCACTTCCCCCGAAACAGACAGAGTGACCCTTTCTGGCCCCATGCATCCTTAGAGCCATGCTCAAATGTCAGAGGGAAAAGCAAACACCCACACTGCACTCAGATGGAGTAATTAGGGTAAAACAATGACCCCTGGGCTGAGATCTACCTGTTGTGCACCAAAAAGAGAAGTGGATGGCAGATAGGAGAGACGGGGATGACAGTGGACTGATCTTAAGGCAACAGGTAAGGCAATGCAGGGCAAGAGGAAGAAAACAGATAAAAGAGGGTGGGAGAATAAGAGAGAGACATGCAGGAGTGAGGAGATCAGGAGATGGGGAGATGGGTGGGGACAGAGAGAGCAAGGCACTGCAAAGCAGTGTCACAGGAAGAGAAGGTGAAATAGACAGAGAACGAGGAGTTTGTGAGAACAACAAGGAGAGACCCCCCCCCACACACACACACACAAACACCCCACCCCCAGCACACAATGCCTGTTACATAAGTGACCGGCGCTTAACAACACATGGAAGGCATCTCTCAGGCCCAGCGGGCTGCCAGCTAATGGGAGCTATTTGCGGAAGGACACAGGCTAGCAGATGGGCACAAAGCGCAGCCCACCTGCGGGGACGGGCTGACGCACTTGCCGCTCTCACACCTAATTGACGGCGGACGAAAGGGGAGTCGGCACGCGGCTAACCCTCCACTTGATTTCATCATGAGCTGATCAGTGGAAGGTGCCCCTACGTGAAAACGAGCGGAAAAGCGGGAAGCAGCAGACAAGGGCCAGGGGAGCGTGTGTGGGGGATCAGCGGGTGGTGTGTTTGTCTCAGAACTGTCACCCACTTCAGCCTATCTACGAGGATGCCGAGGGGTTTGGGAGCGGGGTTCTAGATGAGCACTTTCTCTCTGTGGGTCTATCATGGTTTGTCCTCCACCTAAAATTCCAACAAAATGTATTTGAAGTGTGTGTGCCAGTAAATCTAAGTTTGGTTCCCCTGAAACCAAGTTCTAACTGCAGTGAAATCAGTGGTAGAAATGTGTAAAATCTGCCCTACTGTTTTTTAAGCCGAGATCGGCTCGGTGTAGCCTTTGTAGAGTTCCTGATCCTCTTTTGAAGTTGGTGGTTAACTAGCACGTAACAAAGTGACATGTGCTTTAGAAGCACCTCCTGGATTCAAGGTGGCACGGTGGCATAGTGAGTAGCGCTGCTGTCTCACAGCGCCTGGCTGGTGCGAGAGAACGTAGGTTTAATCCTCGATCAGTCTGTGTGGAGTTTGCATGTTCTCCCCGTGTCTGCGTGGGTTTCCTCCCACAGTCCAAAGACATGCTGTTCAGGTTCCCCTATAGTGTGTGAGTGACACAGCGAGAGTGTGTTCCATTGGTGTATGGATGAGTGACCCATTGTAAGTAGTGTATCTAGCAGTGTAAGTCACCAGAGTGAATAAGGTGTATGGGCTAGTAATGCTATATAGTATGTATTGTAAGTGGCTTTGGAGAAAAGTGTCTGCTAAGTGAATAAATGTAAATGTAAGGTGCTTGTATCCACCGGGGCCAGGCCCAGGGAGATGTTGTCTCTGCACCATCCCAATGTTGGTCCGCTTCTCTAAAGCAGGCCCGATGTTGCAAACACCCATAGCAGCTTATAGTGGTGCCATCTTGATGTGGTCACAACAGGAGCAGTCCTGTACGTTAAATGCACTGTGCTTGTACATGATTGTTACAGCCAGCCCCCAGTATGCAGAGCAATATCCAGCTCAAATTAATTACTGGTTATATCGCTGTGCGTCCCCTCTTCCACACTAGGTCATGGACGTTCTGCTTTAATTGCTGGAGCATATGGTTCCGAACAGATTTTAGCTGTGGGACCCATACTTTACCGTGGTATCTTTTTGCACAGTCAGATGTTAGCCATATTGTCAATGCTGGCAGTCATTGTTCCACTCATTTACTTCATAGAGCTAATTACTCCCTAATAATAACTTTACCTTGGAGTTTTTCACTCGTTGGTGCCAGCAAACCTGTTCACACTACATATGTTAATTATCGGCACATCTTCATTATGTTCAAAAAGCTTTAGGTTCAAGCTGTGCCGCCTGGCGAACAGCGCAGAGCCAGTTCTCTGCCAGCTTTCCACTTTTCCTCTCTTCATTTCTTTAAACGTGTTTTTTTTCCCCTAAAATGAAAGTCACGAAGGAAAACTTTCGCTCTTGTCGTTTTGTTTGAGAATCTGATTAGAAGGATTTCAGCATCTTGCTGCAGGACTTGCCGCCGCACATGAAGCACATCTCAGATTGCAACAGTCTCCTCACCTCAGATCTGTGTCTTAGCGATGCGTTTCTCTACGTTAGATCTGTGCCTTCTTTGTGGTGGATCTGCATTTTCTTTATGTTAGATCTGCATTTTATTTGCATTGGATCTGTGTTTGCTTTATGTTAGATCTGTGCTTTCCTTTCCATTATATCTGTGTCGTCTTTGCGTTGGATTTGTTTTTTCTTCACTTTAGATCTTTCTTCTTTAAGGGGCAATACATCAGATCAGTTTGCTTTATTTACATAAGATCCATATTTTCCGAACGTCTGGCTGTACTTGATATGTGTTTTATTTACATTCGATGTCTTGTTTTCTTTATGTCAGAGCTGGAAGCAGAGTAGGCTTGTTTGGATGCCTCCCTGTTATCCTTATCAAAATTATAGTAGGTCTAGCTGTGACACAGTTGGGAAATATTCTATAGCAGGTGTCATAGCTGTTAATAAACTGGACTAGTTATGTTTAGAGTGTCACCTCATAGCTCATGTACTCTTGGACAGTTAAGCAAGGTCATTAACCTGAATTCTTTCACTACATTTCCATCTTTGTAAATGGGTGATTTGGTAAAGTGTGGAATATGAGCTGTGTTAAGTGGCTTTGTAAAGTAAAGAAAGGAGTTGAACAAATTACATTTCCCATTTAATGACTTGACTCACTGTCCAAACTGGCTGTTCCACAAAGCTGTACAGCACTTCTGGGTTATACAAAGATCCAAACATTCAGGTATCTACAAAGACTCTGGAGGAGGACACAAATGAACTGGGGGGGTCTTTCTCGTCCCACTGTGCCTGAGGTGCAGATGCGGGGTGCTTTTTAACTCCTGTCACTTTCCTGGTCTCTGTAACCTTGAATAAAGAGATAGGAGTTCCAGGAATCTGCACTTTCACTTTCTTTCCCACTCTTACTTGCTCCTCTGTTGCCGTCTCCTCTCTTTCTTTCTCAATTCAATTCAAGTTCCTTTATTGGCATAACAAAGAAAAACATCATTTGTATTGCTGAAGCATATATATAGCATACAAAGAAAGCTGTAAGTGGCAATTATAAAGGACAATACAGCACAAAATGTGTGCATATTATTGCATAAACAAGAGAAAAATCACCTTTAAAACAATAAAAAGAAAGTGTTGGAATAAATAATTAAGGTGCTGCATGTTTCTGAATGAGAGGTACAGGGACTACTGATTACCCATGATTCCACGGGGGCTGGTTTGCTGCTCCTGAAATCATTGTCCACTCTCCACTCAGTCAGACGTTCCTAAATAAGAATCTGCTCTGATTTTCTGACAATTCCTCTTGAAGTATAACTCTGCCTTTGCCACTTGTAGTTCTTCCTTGCCCTTAAAACCCTTAACTGCGCCTAGGTGTGGTCATGGCTTTTCTTGTGCTGTGCTTCAGTCATGTGCCCTGTCTGTCATTTCCTCAGGCTAATTACTGACGAGCGCTCTTTGGCTGGAGTTGGATATTGAATGAGGGGTTTGTTGGGCTTGTTTGTCGTGCTCATATGTTCCTCATTACACCCTGGGCCTCACTTCCTCACCCGACATTGAGGCAACGGTGCCACAGGGTTGGTGTGGGCGGGTTTTGGGGGGCTGTGACTGGGGTTGCAGCTGTCTTTCTATCCCTGTGACTGTGTGCTTGTTTTTCTACGTGTGCTAGTGTGTGTGTGTCTTTGTGTGAATCTGTGTGTTCGTGTTTGCCGGTGTATGTGTGCGTGTGAGGGAGACACAGGGAGATACTGAGAGAGAAAGAGAAGCAGTGTGGAGTAGGATGCCCAGCTGCTGGAGGGGATTAGCTGGGTTTAATGGAGCTCACAGATGGAGGTGATGTTATTGTCCAGAGTATTCAGAGGCAAAGGCTAAATGTGAGGGATGAGCCGGATGTGTCGATGGAAGTGGGAGGATTCCCATAAAGCCCTCCACAACTCTGCCCTTCAGTGTCTGGTATGGAGTGAAGTGATCCAACAGCTTTCTTCAAAACGTGGTGTAATTTACTGCTGCCCTTGCAAACACAGGTTCTGAAGCTGGCTATTGCGAGATAACTTTGAGCGTGTGTACCCAGCAGCTGTTCCGGAGTGCTCTGATAAACTATTAAAGGCTTTTTCCCAGCTAGTTATGTCCCAGGCCACGAGTCCAAGGCCCAGCAGTCTTAGGTCTGGCTCATTAGCCCACCATATAGTCCATTATATTCCTCAGTGGAGACTGGTCTCCCCACATCTAACTGTGGGACATAATTAGGTTGGTCAACCAAGGCAAAACAGGCCTCTGGCATGGTTTGTACTCAAACGAAAGAGGCATCTGCATGACAGAGCATGGTGTTCGCAGTCGACTCTGTAGACACAGGAAGTGTGGGAGGAAGAGGAGTAGGGGAAAGAAAGGGAGGAGGTGGAAGACAGGATGGTCAAAGTAGATTTCCAGGTTTATGAGGAACAGACCTTAATGTATAAACAGAGCCTTGAGTTTTCACGTTCGAGTAACCCCTGAATCAGACTCAGTTAGTCCTGCTGTGTGGCAGCAGACAGAAAAATATTTGAGAAGAAGCAGTAGATCCACAGCTAGACCCAGCCCACTGCAGTACAGCATATGTCTGATTAATCCTGAAAAGAGGAAGCTCTCCATCGAGCCTGTGATTACACTCCATGGGGGGGCTGTTTTAGTAAAACAATAAACCGGCAGTACCTTCTGATCACTGCATGGCCAATATGGCATTTATGGTTAACCAAAATTGTAGAGTAATTACGGTGCGGTGGAGTACAAGACGGCGGGATCCCGCTATTCCCAATGCAGTGGTCATGTGACTGTGGCGTCTGGGTTGTGGGTAAGTGTACAGACAGAGGTGAACCAAAGGATCATTAGTGCTTAACTGGCTGAGCAGACACGTATGGGGTTGGCTGTGCAAAGGAATAGATTCAAATTTTGAAACATATTCTGTATACCAGAAAATAAGACTTCCTTTTGCAGGTATAACTTTTATATGTATTTAGTATGCAGTGTGTGTATATATGTGTAATATGTGTCATATGTAAGTATGAATGTATACCAAGCGTTCCACACAACATACATTAATTCCAAGTGGCAGGGGATCAAAATGAATAGATTCAAGTCACTGGATGCCAAAGATGAGATCAATTAAGCGACTCACAGAAAGAGGATTTATAATAGCTGCTGTTACTTTTGGACTTTCCTGGGTAAGCAATATACTCACATGCAGAGGGAACCTGTCAGTAATCCTGTATGCCTTCTGCATTTACACCTGCTCAGCAGTGCCACTTTACATGTACAATGCGAATTATAGATATGATGTTGTCAACGAGGGGGTGTGGTGACGCAGTGGGTTTGGCCAGGGCCTGCTGTGTGGCAGGTCTGGGGTTCGAGTCCTGCTTGGGGTGCATTGTGGTGGACTGGCATCCTGCCTGGAGTGTGTTCCCTCCCCCTCCAGCCTTGCACCCTGTGTTACTGGGTTAGGCTCTGGTTTGCCGCAGCCCTGCTTGGGACAAGCGGTTGCAGAGATTGTGTGCGTTGTAAACGACAAAGCACTTTCAGTATCCTTGTACTACACTGTTGGTACCACCACTCCACATTTACAGTAGGAAATTATTTCATTTTGCCCTTGTCACTGTCAGCACTCCGCACTGATACCTAGTAGGTAGAATAGTGGCTAGAGCTGCTGCCTTTAGAGCTAAAGATCACAAGTTCAAATCCTGTCTACTATGGTAGCACTCTTGAGCAAGGTACTTGTCCTAAACTTGCTCCAGTAAAATTGCCCAGGTGTTTAAATGCGTAAATAACTGTAAGTAGGTTAGCACTGTAAGTTACTTTGGGGAAAAGCATCAGCTAAATGAATAAATGTATATAGAGTGATATTATTCCCCTTATTTGATATCATAATGGATCAGCACTTCACGTTTACATCTGCAGTGAGGTATTTCACTTAGCCACTGTCAGTAGAACTGCTCTACACTTACACCTTGAGTCAGATTATTCCACTTTGCCACCACTCCGCTCCACATTTATGCTCCTTGTTGCCTCCCTTCTGGAGCCGTGTGTTTCTTGGCAGCGTGGCCCTCAGTGGAACCATCTGTCTCCTGCCTCTCTGTGCCGGCGTCGGAGTCCCTCTTCATGCCAGAGTCACTGGGTTTTTTAATCCTGGAAACCTTGTGAAGTCTCATGGCTCTTTGCCGATGCGAGAGCTCCACAGAAGCGGGGGCCAGCTGTTGGGGAAGCTTGGAGGGCTCCTCATGAAGCTCCCTTTGTCTGGGTAATCTGGAGGACAGGCTGTTTAGCAGGAGTGCCATTGACCTGCTCGCTTGCTTTCAGAGCCCATGATCTGAGCGCAAGGGCAAGAGCTAGGCACATGCCTGCAGGGAAAGGCTAACTGCTCAAGCGGTCAGTGCTAGCGTGGTCACTGGAAGTGCCTGAGACCACAAGGCTGCTGAGAGCTTCAGCAGTTGTGGTTACTGTGAGTGCCCAACAGAGGGTCTGTGAAAGGTCTGCTGATCCAGGAATCCCACGCGGTCACAATGAGCTTCAAGCTCCACACAGTTCTACTTGAACACTCTCATCTACATTCACACACTTATGTTTGCTCTGTTCCTTGGGGTGACAAGTAGACCTGGCCAGTATGTGGGGCTCAAAGCTCCAGCTGTGAGCAGATCTCTGAAGCAGCGCTTTACGACATGACATACCAGCCATGTTAGTTTTGTCACACAATGGCAAAGTGGTCAAACTGCATGGATTGATGACTGATTCTGTGCCCCCCCCCCACCACCACCACTCTCTGTCTTTCTCTATCTGTCACTTCAATCTCTCTCCCCCCTCATTTTTTCTCCTTCTCCCATTCCCTCCTTCCTCTTTTCTTCTGCTGCCCCACCCCCCACACAAACTGTCTCTCATTTCCAGCAGGTCCAGGGTCAGCTGCCCCCCCTGATGATCCCAGTGTTCCCGCCAGACCAGAGGACTCTGGCTGCAGCTGCTGCACAGCAGGGCTTTCTCTTGCCACCAAGTTTCAGCTACAAGCCAGGCTGCAGTAAGTGTTCTTGGCCAAGCCATAGGCCTCAAAGGATCTTTGTCTTGGGGACAGGGGGTGCTGCTCATGGGTTTCTGGTTCAAGGATGAGGTGGGGAGCTTTGAATGCAGGTGTATTCTTTTTCTGTGTGTGTGTTTTTTGGGGGGCTGGTACACAGGTGTGCAGGTAGCTCCTGAATAACTGTCACTTTTCCCATTGGTGATTAAAACAGTCTGGAGCAGGCGAGTGTCTCCGAATTCAAATACAGCGTTAGAGCAGTTAGCATCTCCTTTGTTTCAAACCCCATTTTCAAAAGTGAAATGAGGAAGAGAGAGAGGAAAAAAAAAAACATGTCCTTTGGGATTTTCTTTTTTTGGCCGAAGCAGTCCAACTGTGAGGCAATGTGTTGTTTACAGCGAGAAGCGTCGCTGCCAGGATTCGGCGGAATAATGTGAACACACAGGGGGGTAGACCTGCCCCAGGTTTCCTCGCAATAACAGGGGATCCAGCCAGAACACGCTTCCAACACGCCTCCAACACGCTTCCAACACGCTGAGCATCCCAAGGTCCAGCTCTTCCCACAGAACTTCACAGTTTCCAAAACAAGTCCACCAATATCAATTATTACACCCCCCTCCCCTTTCCCCACTGCCTGCTCCCGCTCTATTACTCCAGCTTCAATTAGTGCTGCCTGCACACCCCACACTTACCCATTACTATGTTTCCCAGTTCCATTGCGCTGATTCTGGTTAGCACTTCCTACACACCTTATAGAAAACCATGACATAAACTTTAAGTTTCTTTTGGTATTATCTGGTGACACGGGTTTCCTGTCTGCTCCAACACTGTGTTAGTACTACAGTATTACAGAAGGCATTGTTCAAAGCCAATTCACATAGCATTGCAAACAGTGATAATAAAAATTCATTACAGCCAGACCTTGACTGAAAGCATGAGCACCTACTTTAAACCAGTGAGAACTTGACTCTTGACACCGTCACCAACAGCGGTTGAAATTGGTGAGAACTCATCTCCCAGCTGAGCTTCCGTGGTCCCCCCAGCCAAGACCAACATATTCAGCTTCTTTATTTCTCTCTTTTGTTACAACAGTCCCCATGAGGGCCATAAAATAGCTTTCATATTTTTGTTTGTTTTAGGGAACATAAGAAAAAATCTCCCAGAATACATCCTTGACATTGTTCCAAAGAATGCTTCAACCTAGAGGCTTTTTTAAGGAACGAGTTATATGGGAAAAATGTGCTGGACGGTTCGACTGGGAATGTCTGGTTTATTGCTTATCGAGATGAAGCGTCTGTAATGAGGCCGTGCGAATTGAAAAGAGCAGTGCGTTTCACTGGTTTGAACACGCTCCCGCCTTTGAAGCATGTGTGACATATTTCCAGCAGAACATCCTGCTGATGGTTAGAAATGAGTTGTCAAGCAGAACCATTTTACATCATTGCAACACTATGCCATGGATGTATTTTTTCCACTAGCATTCAAAGTCACAATAACATCCTGTATTTAATACTTCCTTTCAGAGAGGGGTTATTGATTACCGTTGTTGTTTCTGAGAACCTAAGTGCCCAAAGACGGCCGCGAAGCAGCTGTAAAAGTGGTTCTTTTACCTCAGAACAAAGCCTTCTGGGGAAAAGAGTAAAGAATTTCCCGCCTAAGCCATTAGAATTCGCTGTGTGGACATGGAGAACTGTGAGCCTGTGAAACAGACCTGGTTCCGCTCTTTTTTAAGAGTGTTTGTGAGCGCTTTATAGATACGCACTTAAGGCAAGGAACGTCAGGGCCGCTTGTTAGAAGACAAAGGAGCGGAGAGATTTGCGCCCATGTTGCCAACTCTGACATTTCCTCCAGACAGTGTAATTATGAGCCCTATCTGAGTTGGGTGCTGATAATTTGGCCCATTCTCTGCTTTGCCCGATTCATCAGCGTTCAGCCGCTGTTTTCTGCGTCAGCCACTGATGGTGGGGACGGAGTTGCCCCTCTTAATTACCCCAGGCGCTTTATCAGGGGTGCGCCATCAGTGTGCTTCATGGAAACTGTATTAGTGGAGAAGCTACACAATCCAGCTTTCGTTGGGGGACTACAGGGACAAGCACAAAGGAGCCTGTCACAGACAGAGAAAGAGCCGGCTGGTGGTTAGGTGTCAGGGTGGGGGCTGATAGTCATCTTGGTGGGGTTGGAGGTATAGGTGCACAGGGCACAAGAGTCAACTTTGCAGCTGGAGGTTGTGGGTGGAAGGGGGGTGTATGTAGTGGTGAATCAGCTCCAGACATTGTTCCATTGTTCGCTCCTCAGGTGACCCTTACCCTCTGCAGCTGATTCCTACCACTATGGCAGCAGCTGCTGCAGCAACACCTGGTCTGGGCCCACTACAGCTCCAGGTAAGAGAAACATGCATTGTTGATGCTGTGTCATTCCTCACCTGGTCAGGTACCAGAGTGATTAAGTTAACAGTATGTACTGTTCTTCTTGTAAATTCCCTGAGAAGGGTACCGCAAGGAAAGTTTGTGGTTTTTTTAAACGGTCTAGCAGTCTATATTTGCATTTACGTTTATTTATTTAGCAGACACTTTTCTTTTCTCGCTGCCTAAATCTTAGAAAAGAGTACAAACAGCATTGCATGAACAGAAGGAGAGATTTGGATGCAGACACGTGACTCTTGAGTACACAGTCCATTTGTCACTTCCACCATATGAACCATTATACCTTATACAAGTAGGTGCATATAGACTTTCCATTATTAAACAAAGTGCTGTTAAACATTATTAAACATAACAAACGTGCATGTTTATCAAGCATTTATGACATCAGGGGAGGAGTTCAAAAAAATATGTATGTAACATATATATATATATAATTGTTTTGTTCTAAGGGCAAATGTAAACTTCTCACAGCTGTAAGTGCAGAAAAATCCAAATCACCCTTAACCTACCCTATCGCTCTTCAGTTTCTCTACATTACAGCTCCTGTTTGAAGTCTTGGTTTGCTCCCTCACCCATCCATCCCTTGCCATGTAGTTGCTCCCCGCTTGGTTGCTCCATCTGAGTCACATTGATGCTGGCGGAATTTTTCAAAATATTTTTTCAAAAAACGACAAACATTTGTTCCTTCATTTAGCATGGATAAACTGTTCTGTATCATTCTGTCTTGCTTCACATAGTTGGGACAAAGTGGCTGGTCATGCTTTAATCATACTGCCTGGTCACATTGCAAATCAGATACTACTCTGTGTACCACTGAATGCCCTCGTGTGCAACTGCTCACCTTCCTGCAGTACCAAACTGCTCACTGCTGCCCAAGGGTATAGGTGGAGCGACCCATTACCATTCATTCTATCCTCATAGACCAATTGACCTACTGTGACTAGCCAAATGTGCAAGGTTGGAGAGATGCCCTTGGTCATAATATTAGCAGGGGATGGGGAGACAGTTGATATGACAGCTACATGCTTGATTCATGCATGGTGTAGAATATCAGTGGCCCAGCTGGTTTCTGCTTCCATGTGCTGATCTCCCATCATCTTAAATTGCTGTAATTGTCACAACTGTGATGGAAAGCACAATGTTACACCTGCCAAGAGCTTTACTTGTGTTCCTCAAGTTTTCATGACAACATGAATTTTATTTAAAAGCACTGCTCTATTGCACCTTACTCATGATCTTCTACCAGATTTACTCTGTCTATAAGATCCATGACATCGATCCATTGCCAATAACCACTAGTCCAATGTAGGGGTTGCAGTGGTCTAGAGCCTATCCCGGAATTACAGGGCACATGGCAGAGTACACCCTGGAGCTGTGAGGCACCAGCACTACCCACTGTGCCACCCACATCTACAGCATACACTCCCTGCTCCCTGGGTGATGTAAACCATCAAAGAGCATGCCATGATTCCTCAGTCTTAACACACTTAACCCCATATCTATGTCACTTCCTCCTCCAGATCTATAACCCTATTTACTCCATTTTTACAGCATACCTATTCTACTCCATCTAGAGTATAACCTACTCGAGATCTGTAACACTGTCCACTTCACATGTGCAACATGCTCTACACCTGTTTTACTGTACTGTACACTATGGTTACAATGCACTTTGGCCACATGAAAAGCAAGCTCTAGTCTACTTGACAGGTGCAGCATACTACTCCCCACGGCTGTGTATCTATGTATTTTAGTCTTTCCTTTCTTTTCCTTTAGTGCCTATTGAGCTGTGAGATTAACTTCCTGGGAAATCTTCTCCCCATGTGTTCTATGGTGGTACAGATTCGTCAGTTGACTCAGATCTGCACTATAGGCCACAGTTTGATTTTTCAGAATCAAACAACTGAAAAACAACAGCAACCACAGACACTGGGCTTGCTTGCATTCTTCAAATCCCCACGAAAACAGATTAAGGCTTTGTTACAAGGGAAATAATTTACTCAAGCTAACCCAAATACAGATGTCACAATGTGTTGAATTTCCTCTGGGATCGTCTTTGCGCTCAATTTTACAAGCGGGTGCACTGAGACGCACATAACAATTACTTGCCCCTGGGTCAAACACTTACAGAGCTCGAGTCGTAATAGAGAGCCATGCAGCAAGTGCAGTGTGTACACACACACAGACACACACACAAATAAACATGGGTATGTTTATAGATGACATCCCTTACACACACACATACTCATAAAAATAAAGTACACACATACGCTTTCTTTTAATGTTACACATATGCACACACACCTGCAGGTTACATTTGTCTTCAGATTTGAGCTGTCTGACAACCCAGGTCTGAGAAATTTGATGTACGCTGGGGACCTCCGTGTCTCTAGTTTAAGGGTCTGGTGCAGGTGGGAGATAAGCAGGACACAGAGACTCGTTGTGCGGCAGTGCTTTGCACAATAGCAGCCGTGTTCAAAGGCCTGTTCTGAAGGGCGATGTCAGGTGGGGGGGTGGGGTCAGGGCAGGACTGCACGTTTAAAACAAGAAGAATAAATAGTTGTGACGTGGCTCACTCTCCTGCATCACCCTTATCTCTTCTTGTCTTCTTCCATAGCAATGGGCAGTCTTATTAATCTTTTGTTGCTCTGTTTCGTTTTGTACCACACATATTTGGGACCTTCTGGCTGTTGAACTTTAGCCCTACTTTTGGCATTTCAGCCACATTAAGCCACTGACATCCCCACAGAGCCTGGAGAACAATGTAGGAGTCACAGTTCTAAGGTTCAGATAGATTTCTGAACCCTGAGTAATGGTACCACCTGACCACACCTCTCACAAATGTTTCAGCTACGAAAATAAATGATAATACCAAAAACAATAAAGAAGGAGTATTTAGACAGCTGCATGTGTTAACCAGCATGAACCTTTGTTCCTGATCATTTGTGTTTTAAAGTCAAAACCTATTGCTGCGGTGATCAGGTCAGCTTGTGGTGGGGACAGGGGCAACACAATATAAATTATGCTCAAGGGTGTGTATAGCATGTCGTGAGAGGGCAGTCACTGGAAAACCTCATTTAGCAGAACTGACCTGGAAATCCTGGCTCATGAGAAGAGGGGGTCAAGCAGTCACTGTCCCTACAAAGCATCCATCATCTTGGGAAGCAAGCATGACAGCTGCCAGCCTCCAGTGTAAACGTGGACTTCAACACGGCGGTTTGGAAGTCTCGGGTTAAACTAAGCAAGTTTCCCCAGCTGGTGAATTGAGCTCCGTTTTACACTTTTTTGTTAAAGAGACTTTGATTTAGCATGTAGCAAACATGTTAATAGAACTGAAAACCTAATGCAATGAGACACATTAATAGAACCCTGTGGAATGGACACATGAGCATTAATGATGTACCTCATTGTCTATGTGGCGCATGGACAGCAAGACAGAATTGTTTATTTTTTACAATCAACGGATGGGTTCCTAATACAGAGAGGTGAACGTGGAGGGGCCAAACTTCAGTACCGAACGAAGGTGGCTGGACAGAAACCATAAGAGATGGGGCTGTGTTTACCTGCTCTCCCAGGTCCATGAGCGGAGCAGGAAAAGGGACATGCTTCGCAATGAGCAGCCGTGTTGGAGAGGTATAAAGAGGGTCAATGGAGGAGGTCAGGCATCATACGAGGAGGCAGATGTTGTAGCATATTGTACCGGATTACTGCACTGCACATGGGTGGCAGCATGGAGGGGAGTGGAGGCTATGAGTCTATGGCTAATACCTTTACTGGGGGATAAATTTGGTGCATTTACTCTCACAGCACTGGGGAAAAAGCCACAGATTTATTTATCTGAATGGCACTTGGAGAGATTTAAAGCCCTGCTGCGTGCGTGCGTGCGTGCGTTTGGCACAGCTCAGAACAATGGCAATTTGTGATGTGATCAGCTTGTGTCTAATTCACTTTAGAAACTCTTACATGTTAGAGAGAGTTTTGTTATGAAAGTGCATTGTCCATCTCAGTCTTTGTACACATGCTGCAGCAAAGGAGACATCAGTCTCACCAAACATGACAACAGTGTATTTTCTATATATTCAGACATGGCATTATATTTACATTTATGGGGACAGCCAGTAGCATAGTGGTTACAGCTACTGCCTTTGAATCCAAAGATCGCAGGCTTGATTCCCACCTCTGGCTGTTGTACCTTTGAGCAAGGTACTTTGCTCCAGTAAATTTACCCAGCTGTTTAAATGGGTAAATAATTGTAAGTAGATTAACACTTTAAGTCGCTTTGGAAAAATGCATCAGGTAAATGTACATTTATTCATTTACTTGATTATTTCTCCAAAGCGACTTGAAATGTTAAGCTACTTAAAATTATTTACACATTTATACAGCTCAGTAAATTTTTACTGGAGCAATTTAGGGTAAGTACCTTGATCAAGGGTACTGTAGCTAGAGGTGTTATTCAAACCTGTGACCTTTGTGTCCAAAAGCAGCCGCTCTGACCGCTACATTACCAGTGCCTTGGTAGTGTATACAGTATATATTCCCCAGCATATATTGTTATTGTTTTTAAGGTTGGGACACTTTTAAGAAAAATTCAGCAGTGTAAAGAGAGAGGGTCAACAACTTGTCTCATTTGCAGCTCCGTGATTCCTCCATTCAGAAGGATTGATCTAAAGGCAGTGGACAGTTGCATTTAGGGGGCCCCAAAAAGGCAGCGCAGAGAAGCCCATTACTCCCCGGAAAAGCTCAGCTGAGCCGCACTCACAAGCCATCGGGTGGGAGTTGCTTTTTTCTTTTCTCTGGCAGGGAGCTCTCCCATTCTCTGTGGAGGTCAGCAAGCTTTATCTTTCTCATAACCCTTGCAGTTCATGGGGGAGCTCCAACAGAGGCCTTTCTGGGGGCCTCTCTCTGGGCCCTGCTGTCAGTTAGACGTCAGACCTTGCTCTTGCTGGAGAAATTGCGGAACTGCAGAGCGGAATTGCCAGGGAAAAGAGAGCGGTGGGCCTGGTCGGTGGGCCTGGGCAGGGCCCGTAAGACAATAGGCCCAGCCCGCTCTGAACTCCCTTCACTCAAACAACAAAGGCCCTTGATGGAAGAGGAACACATAATCTCTGTAAAGCAGGGGATTATTGACAGGGAGAGCGTCTGCTCCTGCCGCCCGGCCGCGCTCACAAAGGCAGCGTGGATCTGCTCTAACTGCCTGTGATTACACCAACGTCTCTTTGTGAGTTGGGGAATGAAAGGGGGGCTTAGGGTGGTCTTTCGGTGCATGTGTGTTAGTAATGCTGAGGCCCGGCTATGCTGCATTTTGGCACAGAGTGTGTCCTGTGACATCTCTGCTGCTCTTCCTCCTGGAACACCCCCCCCCCCCCCCACACACACACACACACACACAACATGTAATTACAACAGATACTACATGTACACCAGGCTTGTGGGCGCATGCACGCACACACACACACACTATGCTACACTACACTACATGAACACTGACTCACCTGTTGGTATGTCCCACACGCAAGTCTCTCACCATACAAAAAAACAAATAAGCACCTAAAAATGTGTGTTGTCACACAAGCACATACCTGCACACACGCACCTGTGTCACACACATGGTGATTGACTAAGGATCATATTAAAGGATTAAGTGTGAGATGGGGAAGGAAGCAGGTTTTCGAGTTCAATCAGTCTAACCCCCACGTTTGAGATTTGCCTGGTTGCCATGGGACCACAGTCTCTGTCACTTTCGATTAGAGCTCCCCTCAGTCCATGTCCACACACAGGAATACACACACATGCACCACCCCCACCTTCACAAACGCATTCTCACCCCCCACTACCACCTCTTACCAACCCCCTCCCCTCCACCTCCACACGCCTCTCACAGCTTTGCTGCCGGCTGACATTTAAATTCCTCTGTCTCATCCCGACCTAGATATGATTTTTGCCCTCCTTCGGTGTGCCTTTTGCCCCCGCCCCCTTGCAGACACCCGCAGCCACCCCTGCAGCCTACGCCGTCTCTTCCTGTCTCTTCATCTTCATGGCGGGGGTCATGGGGATGGCCCCTCTGTGGGCGTGCGGACACGTGTAAGCCACCGTCCCTGTGGAGTGGACCCCTTAACGGAAGTCGAGTCAAAGAGCAGACGAAGCGCTCCCAACCAGCACCCTGGCTGCATCGCTCCTTGAGGGTGGGGGTTGGGGGGTGCTGATGCTGTAACGCTTGGGTGCACACACATCAAGGAACCATAAGGGCAGGGGTAATTGAACAGAAATGACCAACAAGACCCCGTATTTCATCTTCTGCTATTCTTGGCCCCTGCGTTGCAGCATCGTCCCCTTGTCTCGCAGAACGATGGATGTGGTGTTTCATTAAAGACACAAGAAGCAGGGTTACAAAACGCCAACTGGAATGTTTTTGTCAGTGTCTGTGAATTAGATTGCACTCTATGTGCCTACGTGCATACGATTGTGTGCGTGTGTGTGTACATATTTCTGTGTGCTTGTGTGATGTATTTATCAGAGACAGGACAGAAATAAAAGGGCTTCAGCACATTGTACCGGAGTGGGTGATGGGAGAGGGACTTGGTGGCCATTTGCATAAACCAGCCTTTGTTTCCCGCTCGTGGCTGACGGCCAACGTGGAACAGAAGGACGGAAGTTTTACTCGCAAACAGTGATTCGCTTCCAAATCTTAAAGAGAAACACCAGCAAAACACCAAAGTTTGTCCTTCTGAACACTTACTTCGTTCAGCACTTTAAAGGAAAAAACCACTAAGCCACGGTCAAGAACTGTTTTTCTTATTTTTTATCATCAAGAGTGAAACATTTTAAAAAGTCTTATTTATATCTTTAAGAATGTACACAAAGGCAGTCCAGCGGAATACACTCAGCAAGCCCACGTTCTGCTGTGGTGAAATGCAGAGAGATTTATAAATAGTTTTGGAAAGTATGTTTATGAATATCATTTTAAAGTAGTCCACGTAAACTGGTAGAGAACTGTCCATGATTGTGGAAATATTTTTCTGGAAGTGCTTCATGTGACAGTCAAAATAAATACAGCACCAGCCTTTCTAGGAACTCATGTGGAGTTCAGTCTGCTGGGTTTAGAGCAGCCTGTGATTAGTATATGGGACATCTAAGTGAGCTGACCTCACAAGTGGGCTGCTTATTGTTGTGCCCAAGTGTGGTAACACATGTAACACTGTCTGTCGCATGCTTGTGTGAATTGCATTTGCAAATATCTCGTTGATTTGCATATAAAATATTCAGTTAGATATTTTTATCTCAGGATGACACGGGGCCTGCCGCCAAGTGCTGTTGCGAGACATTAGGTGTCCATTCGAAAGTCCTCGTTGGCATCTGCGTTCGTTCCGTGACTTTTTTCATTGCTTTCGATAAACACAACGGCCACTTTTTCACCTTGAAAAGCACTCTTTCCCTCCCACCTCCTGCTCCCCTTTAGAGGCTGACCCCAATTCGGTGGCATATCCCAGGATGCACCTGAGCGGGACGTTTCTCACTCATGTTTGCTGTTAGCAGAGCCCCCAGGGGCTGGGTGGCGGGACAAGAAGTGACAGCTCTTCCCTGAGAAGTGCTGGCCTGTTATCCACACATAGCCGTCAGGCCTCTGCTAATGGCCACGTATGGCTTTTTAGCTTGCATCTTCTTTTTGTTTGTGCAGCATGCGTATTCATTTATTCATGTCTTTCTCTCTCTCCCTTTCCTCTTGCAGCAGCTTTACGCAGCCCAGCTGGCAGCCATGCAGGTGTCTCCGGGGGCCAAGCATGGCAACATGCCCCAGGCCAACCTTGGCACGCACTCGCCCACTAGTGGTCAGACAGATAAGTGCAGGAGCACCCCACCACCAAAACCCAAGGTGTGCTACTGCCTCGCTCCCAGTATGCCCTGCGAGTGTCAAGTGCTTGTGTGTGTGTGTGTGTGTGTGTGTGTGTGTCTTCATGTGTGCTCATTTGTGTGTGCATGTGTGCAAATCTGTGTATGACTGCTGTGCGCCACGGAGGTCCCATTTGTGGCCATGGCCTCTTGTTTCTGCCAGTGTTATCATGGCAGCCCTGGAGAAGACGTGCAGAAATGAAAAAGCAAAACGCTCCACTAGAGTAGGAAGCACTTTATAGATGAAGTAAAATGAAATAAAAGCAAAATGTCAAACACAGGGAAAGACTTGGTAGGACAGGCTACAGAGCATTGTTGGCATCTGGCCAGGCTTTGTTTTCCTTGACAAACTTGGCCATTGGCATTAATAGGCAGAGAGTCATTATCCTGAAGACTCATCAGTGACCTGAGGACCTGGCCTAAGACTGAGCTGTCCCACCCATGTTATGGTCAGAGGTCACACTGATGAACGCAGCTCGTAGCTGGGAGACTTGTTCCTCCTTCCAACACATTAGCATGTGTCCACATTCCGGGGGACATGGCAGCTAATGCCTAACTGGTGCTGCCAGGGATTGGCTGGTGTGTGGGTGTACATGGGGGAGTGCAAGGGGTGCTCCTCAACCCTCATCCTCCATTCCCATCTCATTTTCTTACATTCCATCCATATTGACCTTCCACTATCTTTTGCCATTTATTATCTCTTGCTTTTTCTTCCATCTCTCTTTCTCTTCCTTATCTCTCTCTTTTTTCTGTCCTGTTTGTCCTATTCCTGTCCCCTCCCCCTTCGCCAACTCCCTCACCCTCAGCCTGCCTCCCGATATTTCTCTTGCTCAATCTCAGGCACCAGTCAGGGGGAGCATGTATTTTTCAGGGCCAGCATCCCCTCCAGCACTCTCTGCTGGCCCCAGTGCTCACTTAGAGCAGCTTGACGCCTGCCAGGCAGCTGTTTGAGCTGAGGCACACAGCACTTAGGGGCTTCCCCTTGAGGAAGCCAGGGGACATTCAGGTGTGGGGCAGCTTCTTCTCACTTAAGCAACGTCTTCCCACCCAATTGCTTGCCATCAACTAGCAGCAGAGCATATTCACAGCTGCGTTCTAGGCCAGCCAATCATACCAAGCCCACTCAGACACTAGCCAATCACACCAAACCAAATCACAGTCCAGCCAATAAGCAGAGCCGCACCCTTAACGATCCAATCACAAACAGCTTTCCCAATCTCCGCTAATTCCTCCTCAGTGGTATTATTCATGTTGGCCAACTTCCCACCAAAGGATTTTCTTCCGAGAGAATGAGCACCGGGAAGAGGCATTATCTGTAATAAATATTCAGGTTTCTCCTACAATCCAGCAGCAGAAGCCCAACACAATATAGGTCAGAATTCAATACTCCCCAACAGATCCTTCTTGGTTGCTTCTCATTCAGGGAGGCCTTTGTCTCCCACGTAATGAAGAGATCTTCCTGGTTCCCTCCATTCAGGCAGCCCATAATGAAGGCAATCCTGTTAAAGCTCATCACACAAGGCGAGGGGAAAGTCTTAATCAAGTCGTTCATGTGGTGCACCAGCATACCCTCGCACATGGCCTGTTTTACCCGAGTCTCTCCACATTCTGAGACACCAAACAGCTCCTGTACCAGTAATAGTACATTAAAATAATTATTTCTGATTTGTGCTCTTGGGCCTCTGAGGATACATTCAGACAGTTACTGCTGACAGCTTGATCTCGCCAGGAACATATTGTTCAAGTTAGACACTCAGTGTTTGTACAGAGAACTTCAAACCGGAAAGAGACCAGTTGGAAGAGGTTTGTAGTCCTTCAGGTGAGCATTAAAAGCCTCAAGGTCTTCCCAAGACTTCCAGCAAGGGAATGCACCCCGCTTCAATGACACAAAACAAATATCTTTGTTTCACAACCTTAGTCATTTGTTCTGCTTATCTTTGTACACCTTCCCATAAGCCCCTGAAGACAACCAAGAGCAGGTTAGAGCGGATATATATTTTTTCTTTTTTTCAGCACTTGATTGCAAGTGCTTATATGACACTGCTGAGTTTGCATACTGTTTGTATGTGTATGCCTATGTATATATGTATGTGTGTGCGTGCCCGTCTGCAAGTCTACAGATCAGAGTGGACGTGCTTCGATGTCTGTCCACTGTGTCAGGTTCGTGAGTGGGTCCCTGGTCCCAGTGGATGCAGTAGCCATGGAGACGCCTGTGCTGTTTTTGCCTTGCAGGATGAGGGTGCTCAGCCCCTGAACCTGTCGTCCAGGCCTAAGGCGGCCGAAAGCAAGTCACCCACCTCCCCCGCTTCCCCACAGGTTCCCACCGTGAAGCTGGGTCCCGGCTCCCTGAAGCATAGCACCCCTGCCAGCATCAGCAGTTCTGCAACTCGCGTCGGCTCCATAGGTACCACCAGAGCCCCACCCCCTCATCTTGCCCCTAACATCACACTCATCCCACCCTCATCCCATCCTTATCCTGCCTGTCAGTCAGCCAGTATCGTCATCCTTGTGTCAGTGCTGAACATCATCACTGTCATCACTGTGAACTGGACAACTGCAATGTCAGCTGTGTCAATATGTAGGCTTGTAATATACAACATACACTACATGAAAACACCGCAGAGATAAATATTAGAACGTTCAGAATAGTCTGCAGTGTGCAGAACATCAGCAAGTTTCAAAAACTACATCAGGCCTCGCCTACGATAAGAGGATTGAGAGAAATCTAAACTTGATTGGGGTGTGAAGATGAAGAAGAAGATGGCATCTTGGATGGAGGTTCGATAGAGAACATAAAGAGG
Organism: Scleropages formosus; assembly: GCF_900964775.1. Taxonomy (NCBI): domain Eukaryota; kingdom Metazoa; phylum Chordata; class Actinopteri; order Osteoglossiformes; family Osteoglossidae; genus Scleropages; species Scleropages formosus. The sequence goes on from NC_041807.1 coordinate 14,393,486, forward strand.
CGACGTGATGAGCAGGATGTGTCCTCAGATGAGATTCGACGAGCCTCTTACACAACTCCACTTTCACACTGAATACAAACAAGCGCGCTATTAACACCCCCTCCATCTCCTCACTCGCCCCTCCCGGCGTGGTCGGCCTTCAGACTCCTTTTCTTTAATCTCAGTGTTTTTCAACAAATCACAGGATTTAATAGCAGATTATGGGATTTAGCGCCCAGATGTTTTTTGTTCTGAAAAATGGATTAGAGTGTAAAGTTTGCTGGAATCCTCTGGAACATGTTGAGGCAAGCCGTTCGTTTAGATCGCAATTAGTCTCTGCCTTCTGTCCTGCAATTTTTCCATCTGTTCTGCAATATTTTCCAGGTCAGGATAAGATTCGTAACTCTACTATGTATGCCACTGTTAAAAAGTCTGTATTATGGCTTTACTAGCTTTTTATAGATAGTAATAATTCCTTTGTGTGTGTCTGTGTGTATATGTGTGTGTGCATATATAAGTGCATGTCTGCTTGCATCCACAGACCCTAATAGGTCTATGGGAAGTACAGAAGATAAAATGTCTTGTTGAATCTGCATTCATGCTCAGCCCTCCACCTCTCACTACCATCTCTAAATCAAACCACTTATGCTGCTCCCAAACAAACAAACAAACAAATTTGCAACATCCACCCAGCAGATCATTTACCCTCCAGCTGTCACTCTACCTGGAACACTAACTGCCCCCTCATCCCAGTCTTACCTGTCTACCAGCCTTTTGTACCTGGACATGTCTCCCACCACCCCCTGAGATAAGTCCTGAAAGCGGCCACTTCTGGCGATTTACAGGGTCTTACTTTTTTAAGAGTTCACTCCTCTGTCATTACAAATCTGAGCCATTAATCTGCCCTTAGATGGCATTTGGCGCAGGATTACAGCAGATTACCGGTCGTAAGCTTACCCAGGTCTTTGTTAGATTTAACCCGAGATGGGGACTATGATAGCACAGTGCAGTCAGTAAGCTGCACAAATAACGTACATGCTAATGATAAAAGAAGCTGGGAATCATCTTTGACATGCGCTGGGCAGATGTTCTGGGGAAATTAGCAGGGGTTGGCTCTAATAGGAGTAATCTATGGGATGCTGTGCTGAGTGCCGTTGATTCTCTTCAAAGAAGTAAAGAGCTCAGCTTTGGGATAAAAGAGACACACACTGCAGGCAGTGGCATAAAGCACTGAGATCTTCGTAAAGGGCACTGAACAGAATGCAGGGCTTGTAAATACTCTCAAAGTGCAGATGGTTGGAAAGTGCCCTTTTAATTGTGTTTAACGCTTGCGTGATGCTGTCCTAAAAGAACAGTACAGAGTAAAGTGATCCTGCTTTAATGTAATCTGGCTACCATGGCTCAGTATAAATGCTTTTCTTTGGAAACAGGATCAGATAAAATATGAGTGTCACTAGTATGATGGTTAGGGTCAGTTCTTGGTCACACATGCATAGATAGTGTTTGTGAGATACCCATCGATAAAGACCTACACAGACTTGTTGCGCTAGGGAGTAAGGTGCAGTCGGCTGCACTGAGAATTTGACCTATCCAGGAAGTGGGTGAATCACACGGGCTGACAGCATGCATATGGGGCAGCATGCATATTAATGTATTTTACCCCTCATTTCTCTACAGTTTCTACACTGGAAGGCTTGTGTGTGTTTGTGTGTCTCTTCATGACTCTTTGTGAGGTGTCTGTAACCCTTACTCTTACATGCATTCACACACACACAAATGTACGTGCATACACCCGCACACACATACAGACCATGCTGACCACCACACCCTCTGTCCCCCCCCAGACCTGCTGTCCTCCATCACGTCAGGCGGGTACCTGAATGACCACGAGGCGGTGAGCAAAGCTTTCCAGGAGGCCCGGCAGATGAAGGAGCAGCTGAAGCGAGAACAGCAGGTGCTGGACGCCAAGGTGGCTGTCGTCAGCAGCCTGGGCATCAGCAGCAGTCGCTCGGAGAAGGTCTGTGCCTCCCTGATCCACCCTCACCCTGCCCTCGCCCCATCGCCACCTTACCCCTCTCCTGCAGCAGAGGCAGACCTATGATATGTTCCAGTACTGTGCTGCTGCAGCATTCTCCCACAGGCATAAAAGGCTATTTATTTCACACTAGGTCAGTGCTGGATATGACAGAATATTCAGTGCACAAATCATATTAATGTGTGCAGTGAGTGATGGAAAGCCATTACTCCTGAGTTAGGACTGAATAGTGCTTTTGTCTCAGTTAATTTAAATTGATTTATACATTTCTGCACTTTCATACATCATTTATTTTTATTGCTCAAAATAAAGGGAAGTACCTGGCTAAAAGGTACAAGAGCAGAACCTCTGTGTAACTGGCAGTCTCAGCTACAAGCTGCTATAACATGTTCTGTGTTACCGATGCCTAATGCATTTCATTATGGTGTGCTTCTGTGGGCATTAAGCGTGCCATACGTCTGCTTTGCACCCCGTCCGCTCCTTCTGTTTCCCGTCCTGACAATTTCCATTTGCGGTGGAATCGCACTGTGCATCAGGAGTTGTACATGCAGAGGCATTTAACATGAAGCAACAAAAAGAAAATTAGGATGGAGGAGGGGGAAGTTTTTCCTCTGATGCCTGCAAGTCTCCAGCAAATCAAAACAAGTGACTTTAAGAAAGCAACAAAAGGTTAAGAAAAGGAGAGGAACACTCCACTCAAATATTTAATCTTTCTTGAAGGAGCGCTAGGGGCAGGAGTTCCTGTCGGACCCTCCTTCTGCAGAGGGGCTGTTAACACTCTGCCAGACGCTAATGTGAAGTGACACCGGCTGTTCTTGGGAAGCAAGGCTAAATTGTGGTTATTTGTTAAACACACTGTAGTCAGCTGGAGAGGCTTAGAGAGCATCTGCGCTGATGGCACTTAACATTTAACATCTCCTGAACATGCATGCAAGAACACACACGCAGACACACCATCAGACACATTCAGGCACACTGACGCACATGCAGACACTCACTAAGATGCACAGACACACACAAAGGCATACATGCACACAAACACATACAGAGACGCAGAGACACGCACACAAACACAAGTCAGGCAGACACGACACATGCCGCAACGTACACATCCTTGCACACTCACACACATTCTACCCCCTTTTATAAGGATGAGTGACAAGTAGCTCAATCCAATTGGACAGGAAGCTTTAGTTCAGCAGCACACAGGTCTCTCGAGGCAGCCGTAGCGCTTAGATCTGCAAGCCTCTTAGAAGTCAGCTGTGGTGGCATAGGGAACCGTCTACAGATCTCACAGCAGGCACAAGGTGGCACTGTGCTTAAGAACCTGACTTGAGGACAGGATGCTTGCTTCTGAACAAAGCGCTAAATACATCCATAAAACACTGTAAACAAAAAAAAAAAATGTATGCATTGGTATAAGTAAAGGACTTTCATCTGTTAGAAAAATGTTTTAATTATCATTAACTAGTGTTTAACTGACAGCTTTGCCCAAGGCAACTTGTGATGGTGGGTACAGTTTAGTAAGGTTCTATATTTATCTATCCACACAAAAGAGCTGTGGAACTCACATACAGTCTCATAGATACATACACTAACTAGAAGCAATTTAATGTCACAAATTCACATGGAACATATGTCTTTAAACTGTGGGAGGAAACTGGAGGAAGCCAATGTGAGCATGTGGAGAACATGCAAACTCCACAAACCCACAGCTTTAGAGCTTTCGGGCACTAGCACTGCCCACTGCATCATCTTGCCAGTTTACATGTATCTGCTAGTCAGGTAAATAGCAGCAGTACATGAGTGTTAGTGTGGTACCAGCAGCTGGATAAGGAAGATGGGATAGAGGACATGTGACTGTAGGGTGGCTTTGGGGACAGTAGCAGTGTGGACTCTTCCTCTGTGTGAACAGCGGACCATTAGAATAATCCCCTCACTCTCTGCGCGCTTCCACTTTAATCTGATTTCCTGGAGATCAGCTGCTCTTTAACACATGACTCTGGGCTGACTGGAGACACTGCCCCCCCTTCCCTTTGTCAGCATTTTGGAGTTTGACAAGTTTCTGGGACACTGTCCACGGAGACAGAAAGAGACCAAGAAAGCTTCAACCATCAACAGGATATGCATGGAGCAGGGGAAGAGGAGGTGCTTGAGGATGAAATATGTCTGTAGGTGCAGATACAGAGACCAAGAGAAGCAGAGACTCTCACTTTTACTGTCGAGTCAGTGTAAGAGCTCAACAAAGTAGTGTTAGTTTTGGGACAAATGATATTCTGAGTGGTGTGTGTTTCTAGGCTTGGTGGTTCCCAATGACCTGTATGCGATGCGGCGCAGTGGAATGAAAGGAAGCACACTCTGCCATTATTCCTGCTGCCTAGCTGAGGGTCTTGCCAGTGCAGCAGGTTTATTTAAATCTGATAAATTAACTCAGAAGAACAATTTAATTGTATGACTGCGAATAAAATAATGCTCTTTGCCGTTGAGGCTTGGACTGCTTGGGTCATGTTCTAATGGAGAGGACGCTGTTGAGTGTGTTTTTATAGATGCCAGGGTTTGGGGAGGGCTTCTAATTGTATAATTAGCCTGTAAATGCAGCACTCGGGGTGGGGGGCTGTGAATATATATGCAAAGAGACGGAGGTCTGAAATGAAAATGAGCAGGATGACTGCATTAGTCATGTAAATGTGCAGTAAATCAGCCTTTTATTGAGAGTAATAAATACCCGGGAGGGTGTGTGATCAGGCCCTTTCTCCTTTTTGGAGAACTCTCAGTCTAATGCATTGAACCTTGGGTCCCCCCTGGTTTCAGGAGCGGAGAGTGAGAGGGAGGGAAGCTGATTCTCTGCAGGTGTTGTCCAGTGCTGCATTCCCTTGTCCCCACCCACTCTGTGCAGTTTGCCCCTGCTGCCCTCAAATGGAGTGCTGGAAACACCGTTTTAACAACGCCCTGTCAATCATTCACTTTCAGACCTGTGGCTCGAGGCTGTGCATGCTCCAGTGATGACCGGTGCACTTTTATTCTGAGCTCACTCCATTTCAGGTTCTCTGACTCAGTAGTTCATTTAGAATTTCAGTCAGCTAATTTCAGAGTTCATTTTGGATGCGAGGGGATTTTAGAGATAATTGTGGCTGAATTAAATGTGACTGGGCTTTCGCTGTAAAACAAACTGATTTGCTGTTTTCAGAGAAAACTGCAATATTGATTTGGTCATCGATGGGTAGATATCAGAGAGCATTATAATTGTTTTCCACCTGATTGCATCCTTTCAGAGATGGAGTCTATGATTGTGTAGGTACAAGTGTGGGGTTATGAGGTACACCCCGATCCTTTGCAGTTGTCTCTTGGCCTCACCCGGACACAGCAAGTAGCAGCACTATTTGAAACCATCATCTAGCACTGCTGCGGTCACCATTACTAACTCTGGATGAAGGAAGATGGCTGCACCTGGTGGATCTTCAGAGTACTGCACTGTGATCTGTGAATCGTGTCCCCAGCATCATGAGCAGAGACACACCAGTACACACACCTGTGCCTGTATTAGATCTGTTTGTTGTTTTGCCTGCTTGAATGGTACGTGAGCAGAGCAAATGAGTGAGCGAGCAAGGGATTGATTCTTGGCTCTCTGTCCTTATGTCTCTGCAGGAGAAGGCTGCCCTGGAGAACCTTACCCAGCAGCTGAAGCACTCCGAAGAGGGAAAGTTCAGCCATGCCATGATGGACTTAAACATCAGTGGGGACTCAGACGGTCAGTGCTTGTTATGTTCATGTCCAAGGCTCAGTGTTCAGGTTCAGAACTTTGTTCTGCCCACCTTTTAATGTTCACACAGATATGAGTGCTAAGGCAAAGGGATGAGTATTTGGGTCCAAGATTGAGTGCTCAGGTCTACAGATGAGTGTTCAGGTCCTTTGCTATGCAGTGTGAAGCAGACCCAATAAATGGAAATGCTGCTCTGGTCAGACAGCAACGGAGACATTGACAGTGGAGATGGAAAGCCCTCTGCAGCACTCTAATGGAAAAGGTCGTCGATATTGATTTACTCACACAGATGAGGAGTTCTGGCAACCCAGTAGTGTAGTCACACTTACTCTAGAGCTCTCTGCAAAAATTCAACCCCTCTTACAGACCCCTGCCTCTCAGTGACCCCACCTTCACAAAACCTTAAACTGTAATAGAATCGATGCAGACTGTAAGAGCTCTAATCTGGTTTGTTTGTGTGTGAGTTTGTTTACTGTACAGTGATTGTGTACAAGTCTGTGTACCTCTTGAACAAGGTGTGTCACGTCCACACCCGCACCACAATCGACAGCACCTGACACCAATCAAGCCCTCGACTGACCACTCATCTTTAAAAGACCCTCCTCAGCTCCCATACACTCGCGGAATCTCATTTGAGACGACCGTCCTCCTGCGCTATGTCCTGCTCTTCCTCATCCCTTGCTTCCTGTATCCGTTCTCCGGTTTTCCACCCTTTGCTTCGTCCCCTGACCATGTCCTTGGATCCTTGCTCTCTCTCTGACCGCTGATCGACGACCCTTCGCCTGTCCCTGACAACGAGAACTCGCCTGACCCCTTGATTCCTGACAAACGATCCTGCACTTGGGTCCAGCCGTCTTGGCGTCTTTGGCTCCGCGTGACAATGAGTTCAGCTTAACAGGATTTCAGTTCTAGAACAAACTGATGTGACCTCCACTTGATTTCAGAATGAACTGCAATATCGATTTTGACATGAGTAGACTGGCCCATTTCTAAGATGTTATGTTTGTCTTTAACAGTATGTGAGTATGTGTGTGTTTTTTGCCTAAGTGGTGTCTTTGAGAGTATGTGCATATCACACACACACACACATTTTCAGAACCGCTTGTCCCATACGGGGTCGCGGGGGAACCGGAGCCTACCCGGCAACACAGGGCGTAAGGCCAGAGGGGGAGGGGACACACCCAGGAAAGGACGCCAGTCCGTCGCAAGGCACCCCAAGCGGGACTCGAACCCCAGACCCACCGGAGAGCAGGACTGTGGTCCAACCCACTGCACCACCGCGCCCCCTTATGTGCATATCAGTGTGCGTGTTTGTTTTGTGAGTCTTTATGAGACCGTGTGGGTTTTGATGCATGTCCCCACACCGCTGCACACCACAGGCAGCCCTAGTGTGTCGGATTCACGGATGTTCCGGGAGTCTCGTGGAAGAGGGAACAGCGAGCCGCACATCAAGCGACCTATGAACGCCTTCATGGTGTGGGCGAAGGATGAGCGGCGGAAGATCCTCCAGGCCTTCCCTGACATGCACAACTCCAATATCAGCAAAATTCTTGGTGAGACAACCTCAGTGGAGGTGAATGAGTGGGATACCATCCTTTGGCCCCAAGTGCATGCTGTGTGAGCCGCCCTATTACAACTCAGTAACACTTCATTCTGTCACAGTGACAACTACATTGCTCAGTGTGTCCGTCTGTGTTTACTGTAGCGTCTTTTGCCAGACAGCTGTGTGCTGCTTTGATTAAGGAACAGGCATGTGCACCTGGCAAGTCTAAGAAGCGGTGGCAGACAGTGGCATGAAAAAAATCTGATCCGGGACAGCCGTGATCCCTGTGAGCGGAATTGTGTAACTAGCACTTAATGAATTGTTCTGGAGAGGCGGCTCACACAATGATGATATAATTCATTATGCATTAAACAAGCACTCCAGTTAGCCTGACATTTTATTCAGACCCCTGAGATTGTGTTTGACATTTTAAAGAGCTTCTAAGCATTTTGTAACACAGGCGGATCTGGTTCTAATAAGAGGCTGCTCTGAACTGTGAACAGAGCTGCTTCGCTCGTCCAGTGGCGGGTGTGTGTCGGGCCAGCAGCCACAGCTTTTCCTCATTACACGCGCAGTGGTGGAAGTGAGGGTGTAAATTTAGTACACATACACTCACACGCTACATAGATATTGCAGCCAGACTCCCTTCCTGCTGGAGCAGGATTCACACACACACAGAGACACATACTGGCTTCAGGAACCAGATGTACACATGGGAAAAGCAAAGGAGAGGGGTCCAGCTAGTGGTAACAGTAGGCTAGGAATGCTTCTCCAGCTGTTTAAGGGCTGGAGCTGGCCTTGTCTGTCTGATCTTGATCCAGTCACTTGGTTTCGACTTGCAGAAGAAAAGGTTTTGATTGGTCTAATTGCAGAGACACAAGAAAGCTGATGCTAGTTTGTACTTTTTTGTTTGTGTCTCTTCATTTGCACACGTATCCCATCAGGCTCCCGTTGGAAGGCCATGACCAATCTGGAGAAGCAGCCGTACTATGAGGAGCAGGCTCGGCTCAGCAAACAGCACCTGGAGAAATACCCCGACTACAAATACAAGCCCCGTCCCAAGCGCACATGCCTAGTAGACGGCAAGAAGCTGCGCATAGGCGAGTACAAGGCCATCATGCGCAACCGCCGCCAGGAGATGCGTCAATACTTCACTGTTGGGTACGTGCTCCGATTGTAGCCGGGCTCATCAACATGTGCCTGAATTCATCAAGCTGTGGTCGTTGGTTTTTCTTCATACTAGTAAATTTAAAGCTATGGTGTCTCTGTGCTGCTCTGGTCTGAGCCTGGCGCTGCTAGTCATGTGGCTTTCTTAAACTTTCTTTTTCTGTTGGCATCTCCAGGACACAGGGCCAGCTGCCCCTGTCCTCCGCGGGTGTCGTATATCCTGGTGCCCTTCCCATGGCAGGCATGCCATCCCCGCAGATGCCCTCGGAGCACTCCAGCATGTCCAGTAGCCCGGAACCCGCTGTGCCAGTCATCCAGAGCCCGTACCTGGGCGGCTTAAAGGGAGACGAGCCCCGTGTGAAGGAGGAGGAATTGCGGCTGGATGACGGAAATGCTGACGCCTACGAAGACTTTGACTATGAGGAGGAGGATGGGGAGTATGGCAGCGACAGCGAGAATCACATTGCTGAGCAGGCGCACTGATCTGGGTCAGAAACTGAAAAAGGCCAGGGGAAGCTCGGGGCAGGGAGGGAAGTGGAGGAGAGGGGGGTGGGGCTACCACACCCACACAAACCCCATCCCCACCCCCTTTACTGTGCTTACATATGCCCCCTCCCAGATCAGAGCCATGCCCCAACCCAGCAAATTCCCCTTGTGCCAGCAGCCAAGCACAGGAACTGTCTAACACTGACTGTTACAGAAGCAGAGAGAGTCTTAAAGGAACCCATAAACTCTCCGTGTGCCCAGTGGGGGTAAAACAAGGAGACACAATAAGCTACAGGATGGAAACTGAAAAAAAAACACAAGACTAAGCACTGAAGCCTGATCCCTCTGGACCTGTTTATTAAACAAGAGACACTTTTAAATGGCTAACCTGTTTGTTCATAAAGAGACACTTTTAAATGGCTTTTTTTCTTGGTTCTATAATATTCTCACTCAGGTACATGGTGCCAACAAGTGGCTTGTGAATGTGATATATTGTTTTGTGCTACAGTTTTAAGAAACAAACATTTTAGTTTTTTTGATTTTCCTTTCAGTAAAAAGCACCTGACAAGAGTATAGAACAGGCTTCTCTCCAGCTTCAGTTGGTTTGGCTTTCTTTCCAGCTACACATTTATCTCTCAAGTCACTTCCTTCTTTTTGTTGCTCATCTGCACGGACACTGCATCCTGTAGGAAGTGCCAAATTAGCACCAAGCATTGAGTACGGGAGGTTTTTTGACCCTTGTCAGGTGTTAGGACTGTGAGACTTTGATCTGTGCCCCATCCTGGGACAGCGAGGACAGTCGTAGACAATCTCCTTCCCAGACAACCAGCAGCTCTCTGTCTCTTTCTCATTCCTCTTTCCGTTTTCTTTTTTCCTCTCATTCTGGTCATGGTGACTGTGGGTGCTGCTCTCAGGTGAACGGGAGGAAATGGGAGGAGGATCGGAAGAGAAGTGATGTTTGTGAAATCTGGGTGCAAATTAGGGAGAGACTTGGAGAAAAGGAGAGACATCATGTCTATGAACTTCAGGTGTTGGGTTAGGTGTTGGAATAGGAGTCTGCTGAAGGAAGGGTGGCTTATGAATCAGAGAAATGTTATGTATATGAACCACATGAGTTTTGTGTGTGTGTGTGTGTGTGTGTGTGTGTGTGCGTGCGTGCGTGCGTGTCAGTGCACACGTGAAAGAGAGTGTGTTTCCTGGTGCAGTAATTGTGATGAACTGTTATCACCATCTAGGGGGACCTTTCACCTTTCCGTACTCACGGTTGCACACGGGCTCCATTTGTTCCTTCATTATAAATATTTACGTATAGATCTATATTGCTGCGCTTCTTTGCGTAGATGTTTAATAATGTAACAGGTGCACTTCTGCTGGAAGGAAATGACACTCAACATTTTATTTCGTTTCTCCCTAGCGGCACTCAAGAAATTATCAGAAGCATGTGCCGTACTGAAAAATAGCTATTCCTGCATTTGAAAAATGATCTTTTAGCCTCTGAGACTTTGCATTTTGAATTGAAACAGGAAACGTGCCCTTACCTCAGAGTGTTATTGGCAGCCCTCTGGGAATGTGCGCGCACGCATCTGCTGTTAGAGCCATTATCAGGCTTCTCATACCCTTCCATGGCACTTTCCAAAATGAACAGATGAGGTGGTTGACTTCTCTGAGAGAAACCAGTATGGTGTGGGTTTTGCCCATGCCTTCATGTTTGTGGGAGCGCAGTCGGCATCTGACCATGGCCACTTGACACTCGCGATGTCTGCCGACGCCATTTGCCCAGAGTCTGTGACATTCGCACTCAGATGATCCCAAGCAGCAAATGCATAGGAGTGAGCTGCATTGCATTGTGGGTATGTTTTCACTTAACTCTCCAGTTTCTGAAACCCTATTAGCACTGAACTCTGGCCCAGTCTTAACAGTGCAGTGAATGAGACAGGGTTACAGCTTCAGCAGCCAGCAGGACAAACACAGGCTTTTAGGAGTACGGATTCTCCCCTGGAAGGTCTGGATCCCTGTTCAAGGGAACACAGACTCACGCTGGCTGCTGTACAACCCCTTGACAGGGAACCCTTCCAACAAGAGTGAGCTTCACCTTCTTTGCTCGATGGCAACGGACAATTGTTAGGGATCATCAGCTGTAAGGTGAAAAACCCAGTGGCAGAAGTACAACTCTGGGCCTTCAGTTTTCAGGTCTGCAGTCAGAGCCCCGATAGAGCCATTAGCTATGCAGTGAACACCTCTGACCGCACATGTGTGAACTGTTCCTCGTTACCATGATTTACAGTTTTTCATCACTGACAGTTTGTCTGACATTTAGAGGCTCAGTTGTCCAGAGGACAGTCCCGACTCATCAAATCAGACTTGTTTCTCCAGTATCGACGTCATTTCAACTATACTGCGTTCCCTTAGGGTCACTGATGTTTGCTCCCTACATCAGTCTGTCTCAGTTTTTCCCAGTGAATTTACACTGATCGCGCTGGGAGATGCTACTCACGCTCAGCATGTGTACATTGTTCGTATTTGAATACTGTATTTTCTCAATCAAACTGCCTCTAGTGTGATAATATTAATAATAATTATAATGATGGTCAGCTGTCCTAAGTTTAGTAAGTTATGTATAATTTATTTTTTCCTTCACTGAGTTTTTTATTACCTTATAAAGCTCTAGACAGAGCAGTACATTTAGATGGTAGATATTTAGATCTAAAGTATCTTTCCTTTTTGGTTGGATTTTTTTGGCTGTATTTGATTTGTTTGTATGTTAATCCTGTTGATGCAGTTGAAGAAGAGACAGTTCAGTGGACTTCTGTGGCAGAAGGAGAAAGGACCTCTTCCTTTCCTTGGTGTGTCTTCATTAACTGAACCTTCATGCCAAAACCCATTTCTTAAAGCACTCAGATTCTGTATGGACAGCAAAAAGAAGAACTTGGGTTTTCTTATGTAACAGTTTATGTATAATGTGAAATTTCCTTTTTATTGGAAGATAAAGAAATATATATTGTACCCCATTTTCACAGAACAATGGAGCCTGGCTCAGTGTTGCTGGGATTTTTACATACAGGAACTCAGTGGAACACCGTTGGTCTGAGCCCGAGTCAGATTGCCAGGACATCAGAAGTAGGCTGAAGCAGACAATCACAGAGCTGCTGTTAGCAGATGAGAACAGTAATAGCAGATGATCACAGGAGGCTGTCGGCTGACAAAAAGGACGTTCATCCCTTCAGGTTAGCCTCCTCAGCTCCATCCATATGCAGTCATTACTTTTTCTGCATTTACCCTTGTATACTCTGTAGTGTTGATGTAAACAAATGTATATATTATAGGCTATACATTCTGGTAGTAAATTTTCATATATCTAGCGTATGTGAGTCTGAGGGGGTGAACATTCATAGACCCCTTGCGTGCACTTTACTGAGAGCACAAGAACATATCTAAACACATATATATGCTGTATGAAGGGTAGACCCAGGCAGAGAAAAAAAAAAACTAGGCTGTACAGAGCTCTGTATAGGGCGAACAATCACACCCCTTCTTTGTCGGGGCATCCAATGGTGTTCTACTGTGCTGCCTTTGCCATGTAAGATGACATGTTTTATTTATGTGACTCCAGACCTTGAGAGACTACTTTGTTTAGCTCCATAGTATGGCATAGCCATGGTGACCAACCAGGTCAGCTGCCAGATACTGACCCCCCCCCCATATCACCACATGCAGGTCAGTGAGTGACTGCACTGAAGAGGGCTCAACACACCATCATCCTCAGAGAAACGCCCGTATCTTCACAGTGACACGCAAGCCATTCTTATAGCAACACACAGGCACAGTCAGTCACATTGACAGTAACACACAATCATCCCCATAGATTCACTCTGACACACAGACATCATTATAGTCACATCATCACATACATAGAACGTCTCACCTGGATTGTTACAGACACAAGTCATCACACGCACTGGTACTCGCCAGTCAGAGATTGTAACAGTATATACTTCCATGTGCTGAACTTTATAATCTCACCCTATCAGAAAAAAGCATAAGTCCAAACTGTTCAGAGGGGTTCTGGCCCACAGCACAGGATTTGTATAGGATGGGCTGCTGGGGTGTGTGGGGTGGAAAGTGGGTGGTTTTTGGGGGACTTTGTAGAGGAGCGTTTCACACCTCCGTCCATCTGGAGCTCCTCCCGGCTGGCGCACCTTGTCCTCAAACATAATAAAAGTAGTAATAATGAATAAGACAATCAAAGTCATGTATGGAGCTCAAAGTGAAGTTCAAGAGATAAAATATCTTACCATCTCAACTTGAAATTTAAAAAGAAGATAATTATGTAAATATAACATAGAGTTATAGATTTATATTTTGTTCATAACACAGTGTAATATAAGTTGTATATTTCTTTTTTCTTTTATTGATGTTATCCATGCCACAATAAAAGCAGGAGTTGATGTACTCTTAAAACACAGAAAACTACAAAAAAAATGGAAGCTGCAGGTTTCCACCATCTGTTCTGAGTTCACGTTTTTCAGTATTATTGCCAATTAAGGCTCTAATAAAGACAGCGATGTGTTCTGTAACAGTTGTGGTCCAAATGAGTGATTTTTTGTTGTTGTTGTTGTTAGTTGCACTGTCCCATCCAATCATCCAACCTGAATGGGACTTCTCAGTACAAACTACCACAAGCCTCTAAGAACCGTAGTGTCAAATCAGGAAGCTTGAACCATTCAGTAAGTTCCAGAAAATGGTTCACAGTGGGGCTACCTTTGAGTGGTGCCAAATATAAGATTCTATATGTAAACCTTACTATAGGTAAAAGGAACTTTTGTTGTCCAGTTATTCACCTGATCTCATTACAAGGCATACATTCTTTCTTAGATTCAATCAAGTACTTAATATCATAATTAGCCCCTGTGCACCTTATTCATGGACTTATCAAGAGAGAAAACTGCAGCCTGGAATCCAATTACTAAGATTTAAACAGCTGATAACTTACACTTAATTATACTCAACAGGGGACTCCATCACTGTGGGTTGGGAGAGCAAAAACAGAACTTCACATGTGGTAAGGGATTTTGCTGGCTTTACCATATCACAGGCTCCAAAGGATTCAGTGTAGATGTTCTGAATTTACTCAGACTTAAATGGAAATTAAAAATAGCTTGGTTCATGTTTTGTAGCAGATTAATACATTGAGTTCTAGGAATGATATGACAAATTGTAGTGAGTTTATGAAATGTTTAGAAAATATACATGATGTTTTGTAACATTCCTGTCTGATTGGTTGGCAGGCATGCCACCTGGTGGCCTTTTCCTGTTCACAGCAAGCAGGTAAGAAGAATGACCTCCTGGACCACTGTCCCTGTTTCTGAAGAGTATCTGACTGATCATAACTTATATTTAATTTACTAGTAAAACAAATATGTGGTCTGGAAGAGTCATGGATGATGTGCCATTCCATTAAGGTCAACAGGATATTCATCTGCCAAACTGTGGGCTTTAAGAGTATAAAAAACTGTCTATGTCCCATTCATGGTTTCACAAGTACTGGATTAGTTGCACATGGAGCAATTTAAAATTCTTAATTTTCTGGCAGCAATGTAATGTGTTCAAAAAAAAGTTGACGTTTTTGTCAACTACTTATACTACATTATTTTTAACATGACGATGTAGGTCATCATCTCTGAACTGTAAATCAACCTTAAATGCTTGACTGTCAGCTCAAAAGTACAGATCAGAAAAAAAAATTCTGATATTTATAAACTGCTGGGGGAAAAAAAAAAGCACACCTTAATGTCATATGTTGACTGACATGTTATAAACAGAAAATAAGAAGGTCCAGCTTAGCGGGTAACACATGTGTTTGTGTATCTTCTGACTGTTTTGAGGGGGGTGGACGCTCCACCTCTGAAACGACGGGGGGTTCTCACCGACGGGACTGGGAGTGGAGTGCGAACGGTGTCACATTAGGGAATTAAAGTAGGTAATAGGATGTGATGTGCTGCAGAGCCCCCAGCTAAGCGGCGCTAGGGACGTGTCACTAATGTATTCATGAGGGGGAGGGATTAGGCAGAGTGCTCAGTTCCAAATGTGAGCTGGGGAACACTGGCGCCTGGCGTCGCACCGCACAGCCTTGCAGATGACTGGCTCTCAGCACCCTGTAACCTGCAGGGGTGGGGCTCAGAGGCGCACTTCCTGAGCCAGCCCGTGTGTTTAACTCCCGCTGGCCCTGACTGTCACACGGGAGCTTTGGGCGGCAGTTGTTGACTGAACACTGAGGAAACTCTGAGTTTGCCCCCTCCCGTTAGAATCACCGTGAAACGGAATGAACCTAATGTCTATGTCTCTTTTTTTTTTTTTTTTTTTCTGTTCATTTCTTTTGTTGAATAAAAACTCCCCCCAGTGCAAGGTCACCCCAAAGGAAAATGAAGCATGTGAGAGTGTCCACCTGAGCTTTTTTGTCATCAATTTATTATAACATTTCCTGGCTACAAAGAGATGTGCACTTTTGTCTCACTTCATTGTAGCTGAATAATCTCTGAATCCATCTACAGTAAATACCTTTCTGCGGGAAGCGATGCCAAACTCGCACCTGTCTGCTTTCCATGGGAGAAGTTCCATCTTTCTTGTCATGCTCTTCTGTCCTCCCTGTCTAACCCAAGATATCTCATTGACCATAGAACTGTGCTACTTCTAAACCCCATTGATCCAGTTGTGTTCTAAGGAATGCCAGAGATCTTAGTTTATCTTCATCTACTGGACAGGCAGAGAAAGCTAGCATTCATATATACCACAAAACTAGAAAACAAATTAGTAGAGTTTTACAGTATATGTAAATTTTATTTTTAAGGAGGA
The DNA here is from genome assembly GCF_900964775.1 of Scleropages formosus. Classification (NCBI taxonomy): domain Eukaryota; kingdom Metazoa; phylum Chordata; class Actinopteri; order Osteoglossiformes; family Osteoglossidae; genus Scleropages; species Scleropages formosus. Next base: position 14,409,305 of record NC_041807.1, read on the forward strand.
TCAAAGGGCATTTAACATCTATCTTTGTTTCTTAATTTTTTTTAAATTCTTGAAAACATAGCTTTTTATCTCCAAATTAACATCAAATGTCTGCATGATAATCACATGCTAAATATATGCAAACGACATGCTAATGATATGCGTGACTGCTAAGCAGGCCTGCTGTTTGGAGCGCTCGTTAAACACGGGTGGGGTCACTCCAAGCACAAGCTGTAAATGAACTGAAACGCAAATAAACAAACCCTTAAAAGCTGCAGAACAGCACTGCATGCAGATTTGTTTGCAGAAGGCCATAGGTGAGCCCACTGAGCTGAGGGAACAGGAGACATATTCCGCATCACCCCTGGAAAAATGGGTATCGATTTGAATTCAAAAGAGCTCAGGAAGCTGGGGCCCTTCACAGTCCTGCTCTTTAATACTTTAATACTAGGACCTGGAACAGGAGATTTGCCAGTTCCTGTGGGGCGGTTGTATTGATAACTCATTTGTTATTTTTGGGGGTTCATCCACTTCATTCCTAGGTGGAACCTTGCTCTTGTACATTGCAAGAAGGCATACAGTCTATACTCCTGCAAATTTCAGACGGTGCAAAGTGGCCGTGTATGTCCCCCCCCCCCCCCCCCGTTATGTTTTAGGCACCAACAAAGGAAAAGAGTGTTGTTTTTAAAAGATGATCCCCCACCAAGAACCATCCTATTATTATTATTATTATTCAGTAGATATGTTTCCAGTTCACGGTTTTGTCTGTCTTGGATGCTGGAGAGGCTATGCAGACATGGATACATTTATCTTTGGCTCCGAATGCGCTGGAGCAATCGAACATGGGCGTTTGGAGGAGATTATAATTTTACACTTGACCCGTTTATACAACTAGATATTTTTACTGAAGCGGTTCTGGCTAAGTTCTTGCTGAAGTGTTTAACTGCGGGGCTCTGCCTGGGACACGAGCTGAGACCTTGGCAGCGCGCTGCGCAAATGAAATTAATGTAGGAAAAGTGTTTTCTGAGATGGAAGGGCGAGAACACAGACAGTGACAGTATCCTTCACTTGCCCTTAGTCTTAAACCAGCAGGGAAACTAATGGGGTGCAGCATCACCCTTTAGCCCCCCAGCAGCCAGTGGGAACGCTGCTCACACTTCCCAGGCTGTTCTCTTCTCCCTGCATGCCAGCTAGCCGCTCTCCCAGTATGCCCCAGCGCAACGAAGGCACCCATTGCACACACTGCCAGCAATCCTCTCAGGAGCCATAATGGCTGCCAATTGTGCAAATAGTCCTCAGCTGTCCCTTGCAGGCCAGAAAAACTGCTCCTGTCCATCAGAGACCGAGGGGGACCTCCAGGGCCTATCGTCGCACCGCCCGATTTCTGAGAAATCCGTCTTCGTTTGTCAGCCGAGGCTCTCTGCCTTGCATCATTAATGCAGCCTACTTCTCCTGTCCCTGAGCCAGTCTCGAGCAAGACCCTCAGTCGGAGAAACGGTGCTGCTTCGTGGACAAGTGCCGGTCGGCCTCGGACACACGCTGCACTAGGCCTCTCGTTGCTCTGACGCGTTTCCCTGTTGCTGTGGGAGCTGCGCTCGGCTTGCGGGGAGATACCCTTCTCCTCTCCTCTTTTTATTGCTGCCACACCTTCCTCTCATTCCCGAGAGGCACATTTCAGATGTTTGCTCCTAAAATGTGACAGTCACAGTTTCCTGCGCTGCTCGCTGTGGGGCACAGCATGTCCGAGGCGCTTGTTGCATTAGTGGATGTCAGGGTTAAACTTGACTCTGTGGGGAGGAAACGAACCCGACAAATAGTGGATAAGAGGGTCAGTGTGCTAATGTAGTTCGGAGCATGTTGGTGGGATTTGCTCCGCCGTTCGACAATTACCACTAGGGCTCTATGTTTCATTTGATATGGATTTAGGCTTAACTTTGGAGATAAGTGGCGCATAGTGGTGCAGTTGTGAAGCAGGATGCCATTTGCCCTTCTGATATTAATGTCGCTATGTTAGCTATTAACTGCACACTTTTATCCAGAATTATGAATGATATGCAGCTTAAAATTTCACACTTTAGCCCACATTTGCATCTGCTTGTTTATTTTTGCATAATACGATGTTTATTCCGAAGTATTTCTCACTAAAGCATGGGCTCTGGGTTCAAAGATGGGTTAAAATTGGGCTCTGTGGGTGTGGTGCTCACATGTTCTCGATAGGTTTGCATGGGTTTCCTCCTTCTCGTAGTCCAAAGACTGTTTACCTGTGTTTCAGGTAAACGGGTGCCTCTGAACAGTCTTTAGTGTGTGTGTATCTGGGAACGAGCGAGTGTATGAATGCCCTGTGGTGGGCTGGCACCCCATCTAGGGTGTACCCTATCTCACTCCCTGTACTTTTGGGAGCACTGGAGGTTAATCTGTATGCCACAGGAGGTACTGGACCACTGTAGCCCTGCGTTAAGACAAGTTGTTAGTGACTTTGGAAGGGTGGATGGATAAATTTCTCACCAAGTACAGTACTTCTCACCCACGCCATACTGGAGCTTTCGTTCAAGGCAGACTAGAGTGACAGGTTTATAATTCCAGCCCCTTGAACACCTGAGCAATTTCTGGATTTCCTGTAAATGGGCTTTTATGGTGTCTCATGAAGATGCATTTCTTGTTTTTCTTCTACTCAGTGCTCAAAAATAAAGATGTAGAGTTTTTTTTTTTTTTTTTCCTCCCCTAGCATTTATAGAGTTGTAGCTGCAGCTATCTGCAGCCTTGACCACTGGCTCTCCCCTTTGTCTTATTCTGCCAATACCTCTTTTTGTAGCACTCTAACCCGTGTTTAATATGAAGACAAAAGAAATGGACATACAGGAATCAAGGATCATAAAAACATCCAGCTGCAAAATTGCTTTTGCACTGTAAAAAGCAAATGGGAAGTGTTTCTGGCTCAGCTCTGAGAGCCTGGGTGTATGAGCACAATGAACACAGGGCATCTTGACTTTTCGTGCATGATGGAATTTGATCTTTTTTTCCTAAATCTATTTGGTGCACAAATAACTTTAAATCCCTTTCATCATACAACTTGAAACTGCTTTAATCACACTATATTTAATTTAAAATACAGAGCAAGTAAATTGAACATGCCCAAAGTCCATGTCAGACTTCCCCTGGCATGCAGCCTCTGGCGACCCCACGACTCTTTGTAATTATCTCAAATGGGCAAACATTTTTTTCTGGGGTGGCTGATGAGTTGAGGAATGTTTTTGCTATAAGCTGCGGACATCCTGAAGGCTCCACTGGTTGGATAACTGGAGACTTTGTTCTAGCCTCACTGAAACTTTGAGCTTATGTGACTCTGAAAATAAATACTTTTCTATTAACTTCCACTTTATTATTATTGTTCTATACTCATCTAACACCTGTGTCTAGCAATATTACTTTTGTGCAGCAAGTATCTTACAATTATCTACCCAGCAGCGTATATGCATTGCGGCAATTTATGCCGGATACCTCAATACAGGGTACTGCAGCCAGAGCAGAATTTGAACCAGGATCTTTCAGATTACAATGCAAAGGCTGTACTCACTAACCTTATAACCTTTTTTTTTATTATTTAAAAACTCAGTCTAATCTCTTAAAATGATGCTCTTAGCTATAGAGTATAAAATGATACATAAAAATATCCCAGCGGCCAGGACATTATATTGACGGGACTTTCCTTGGTGTTGGTTTCCATGACTGCAGCTGGAGACAGTGTACGGACCCTCATGCTGTCTGTCTGCGTGTGCTGGGAAGTCTGATGACAACTGCCTGTCTCTTACCCTGTATGAGCACAACAGAAGCTAGTCAGAGATTTTTACTCTGTCGGTGCACCTGTGATTCAGGTGTTGACCTGGTCAATTCCTGTTGCATGCAAATAGCTCTGTGTTGCCTGTCTTGTGGCCACAGGTAGCGAACCACCACAAGTCAGGGGCTGGAAACAAAAACCTTCAGGAAGCCGGGGTGGGGGGTGACTGCTGCACTACACATTCGGAGTGTGTGTGTCTGCCTTCGGACCATGACGATGTGTGATGTGTCTGCCTTCAGACTACGGCCCAGACACTGCATCACACAACTCATTCATTGTTTTGTACCTGTTTCACTGTTGTGTGTCTGCCATTTGTCCCAGGACAAATTGAGCACAATTAAGAATGTGTTTAAAGCTCAAAATGTTACCAAGATTTCTGATGGAATAAATGGAATTTGAGTCAACACTCCAAATTCATATGCAAATTGCTCACATTCTGCATCTTGGCAATGGTCTACATGTGCATATGCGTCATTTCATATTATGTAATAGTCTTAGTTGGTTCTCTTTTTTTAGTATCCATAAGGCTGATTTTGAGTCATTTAGAACATGCATTGTATTAAACACATTAAAGGTTGACTGCATTTAATGGGTAATTTAGATTATTCGTTTGAATCATTTTAAATGAAAAAGTGTGAGGTTTTCTAAAAATATTCCCCCAAAATCTTGTTTTTGAGTGTAACCCAAAATTCTCTGTAAAGGGGATCCAAAACTGTGTGTTTGTGTGTACTTGCATATTTCTGTTTAATCAGGACAGCAACAAAGGTAAAATTAACTAATATAGTCAAACTGTTTGGAAAATTATTATACATGGAATATAACTGAGTGAAACCCTTCCTACTGAAAATCTGTATTTAATTTTTGCTGGCTGGAAATGGAACACATATGTCACTTCCCGTTTGATTCGTTTTGGTCCGCTGTCAGCAGAAATTGATCTGTCTGTGCTGCTTCGGCTCCCCTCGGTGTCCAGCTCTTCGACGGCTCTCGCGGCAACTTCCCTCGCAACAGACACTTCGCACCCCAGCAGCTGGATCCAAACCCAGAGTCCCACAGGGCGTCTGCCAAGACTGATACGCAGCGCTTGCCATGTGTAAAGAGGAGGTGCGCAGGTGCTCAAAAGTGCCACTGAACATGCTCTCCAAGAGTTGTTGAATCACACAGAGGGGTTTGTGTTTGGACAGGAGGGAGCAAAAATGAACCCTAATATTTCACGCACATTTTGCAGTGTGGACCACAGCTGTGTATTCCGTGGCACTGATGTGCTGGCCTTAAGAGACAGATCTAGTCCTGGCGGTGCACAGATCCGCGACATCGTCGGACCCTGCAAACTGCTACGACGCACAAAACCGAACCCCCGTGTTTCGCTTTGTTACATTTCGCACTGAAACGTAAGCGCTACAAGCAACGTGCGGAGTTTGTGGGGTGCGGCATTTCGGCATTCTACAGCGCCGTGCACTGCTCTGCTTCACTTTGCTGCAGTTTTCAGGTGCTGTCTCTTAATGTGAGAAGGAATCGAGTAATTCTTGAGACACCGCTGGGTTTAACTCTACCGTATGTTGTTTATTGCGGCATACAAGCAAACAAGAAAGTCGTCGGCCCCATGATAATGATAATGGATTCTTCAGCTTGCCCTTTGAAGTCCCCCATTTTCAGGACGCATTTACAATCTAATTACCGCCTGAGCCTGACTCTCCTAACAGATACAGCTCTGAGCAGTGGATCTGCCAAAGACGGGGAAAACTTTTAAAAAATGCACACGGAAATTAGGAGGGAGACAAATTAGTGTCGACAGCTGGAATGTCTTCAGTTCTGCGGGTCATGTGAAGACTGCATCCCCAGAAAGTGATCCTTGTGCCCTAGGATTTGAACCCAGACCAAGAGGCATCATGGGAGATCTTTTCAGCATTGCCCATGGATGGGAGAATGTCACCGAAGGGTAAAGCAAGGGGATGCCCCGTGCTGTCCCCTGCTTGGGCGCGGCACTGGCAGAACCTTGTGCAAATTGAAGACGGAGACGGTCCAAAGCGGAAATGCGCATTCTACTGGTCGCTGCGAGCCGGGAGATGTCCTTGCCCTTGTCTCCTTCGCTTACGTGACGGCCATTCCTTCAGGGTCGCAGGCGCGCTGAGCGGGAGTAGGAGGAGACGGAAGGACGCTGAAGGAAATTGAGAGGAAAGTCAAGATCAAGTCAAGTGAAGAACCCGGTCCAGGGAAGTTGTGAGGGCCACCCAGAGCGAAGGGGACAGCTGCGTCTTGTGCTTGGGCAGCCTTTGTGCTCTCTCTCCCTTCCTCCCTCTGCAAAAAAGGGGGGGAAAAATCTCTGCACTGACATTTGGGAGCAATTTGAAGTGCGTTGCAAAGGTTGTCAAGGGATTAATCTCATATCACGCTGTGGCGCAGAAAAAAACACTTCTTCCAAGAATTAAACACAATTTACCCATCAAGCCGGTTCTTTGAGAATCCGAGACAAGCATAAATAATATCTCTGCAGCCCAGACTCGCCAATTTACGAGCTTAACGTCTTTAAATGTTATTACTGGTGCTGACGAGGTTAACAGCGCTACTCCAGGGAGTGATTCGTTATCCTGCCTTGCAGCGTGTAAGGTTTTGAGAGGCGTACCTGACAACCACCCCCCACCCCACCACCGCCAGCGCCACCACCGCCCTCTATTGGGCTTCTGAAACCCCAGGGGTGACAAACACTCCGGATGCCAAATTCTCCCTCTGTGAGGCTGCCTACCCCTCTCGCACTATTCATCCTCTCCTCCTCTCCTCTTCTCCACTCTCTGCTCACAGACTCGGTTCCAGCCTAAGCAGCTCTCCCACTGCCAACACCCTCAGTGCTTTATTCTCAGCTCTGTCGTTTGACGCTGTTCTGACCTACTCTACTTTTTACTCCAGTTTTTTGTTTGTTTTCACAAACATGGTACTCCAAAAGCAAAATACTTTGTGGTGTGCTATAATACTTTTTTGCCTATTCTAATGACCAAGTTGTATTTTTTTAAATATTTTTTTTTGGATGCTTTAGAGCTTCCTATGTCTGGCCTTTTGGCCAAGCGGCTTACCCAGGCTAGTCCGTTTTTGGATTCTCATGTTCATAAGTGCAGATACATCTGAACTGCAAGGTTTCCAAAGAATTGTTTAGTAAGTTTTTACTTGGGGGGGTCCTGCTCTCTGGTGGGTCAGGGGTTCAAGTCTCGCCTGGGGTGCCTTGCAAAAGACTGGCGTCCCATCCTGGGTGTGTCCCCTCCCCCTCCAGCCCTACGCCCCGTGTTAGGGTTAGACTGTGTGTTGTGCTGGAAGCTGAAATTATATTCATCTCTAGAAAGGAGTTACAAATAAACTGTTTTTGTGTTTCTAAGAGCAAATAACTGTGACAGAGTGACAAAGTGTCACTTCTATAACTGCTGTAAAACAATTGCATCTATGACAAGGGCCAGAGAACAGAAATCACAGCACTGGCAGCATATCACACTCCATCGCACTCTCAGTGCACGTGTTGCACTGTCTTAGTGCGTGTCGACTGAGCTCTGCACGGTTCCATCTCCCCTCGTACCAGATCAAAACGCCTATAACTCAGACATCTCGAAAGAATTCATTCCAAGCATTCAATTTGTGAACTTTGTGAGAAATGCTGGCTGGGTGTTTCTCACACCACAATTTTTTTCTCCCTTTTAAAGGGCTGAATTTTATTGGGACAGGTTTGTGTTTTTCTCATTTTTTCTTCCAGCTGGAACCAAACAGTTAAATCTCATCAAGGACATTTTTATTGTCCTGTTTCCTTGGAAATTTATATATAATCTGAAATATAACAAGTGCTAAAAACAAAAGTTGACATGAATAAAGAGCACCCGGTTGTATTGACTGCTTAGGTACAAAAGAGCTGTCCTGAAAGGGAAGTGACTAATACCCACACACTGTGTCAAAAGTCTGTCCCAGCATAAAATATGAAAAAAATACTTTTAGGTTTGAATGTATTATATGAGCACAGTGCTGTCATTTCAGTATTTTGACCTGCAAAAAAAAGACGATGGAAAAAAAAATGTTAGCTTCCTCTAACTGAAGCACCATCCCTCCATGCCTTCTGCGTCCAGGTTGAGCGTTGGATCGCATGGTGGAAAGAGTTGTGGCTCACTTCTTCTTCTTCACCACGATTCACCTCTTCTTATTTATTTGCCATCTTCCCCATCATGTTGTATAAAGGAGATCAGATGTGACACAGGAGGACTCGGGGGGAGGTGGCACACAACATAGCACCTCCCTTTTGCACTGTATATTCTGTCCTTGTAAAGACAGCAATGGTGCATAATGAAATTAATGATCTTCTCTCAAAGACTGGCGTTTCCACACGCAAATCAAGGGATTCCCACACACTCATTGGACAAACTCCACAGCAGACAAAAAAAAAAAAAAAAAACTCAGGAGTGGCAGGTTCATACAGCACACATTCTGGACATGATGCCAGTACACAGTGACACTAGTCATGCATGGCAGCCATCTCTTTACACCCCCCACACAGCGTCAGGCTGGAACGCACATTTCGATTCGAATAAAAACTATAAATCAGACACAAAAGCACCTGAACTGTGTATAACTTGTGTTCAAGATAGTGTTTGCCGCCATCTCATTTTGATACATGTTTGATATTTGGAATTACTGCGCGACAGGGTGAAACAACAGATAACATCAGTGCCTAACACTTCCTGAGCTGCTTAGTGGGTGTGGGGTTTGCATCTTCTCCTTGTCTTTGAACCCTATAGATGTGCTTTGTAGAAGGCAACAGTAAACCACTTTTTCTACCCCCTTGTCTTGGAACCCATGCGTGTGGTGGCTATGAAGTTGCCTTTCGCTTGATGGCACTTCCTTCCATCTGTCCAAATGAACCACTGTCTGACTGGATACCTCTCCAAGCGGCTTGGCAAAGCGAACAAAATAAATTGCTAGAACGAGAGTAACCCTGCTGAAGTTTTACCTTTCACTGGGTTTTAAACATTTGAATTGACTGATCTTTTTTGCTTGTTGCTCATCTGGACGGTGTTACCTTATGGGACACTTGGCAGTGTAAGGATACTGACCTGACACCTAAAGGTTGTCGCTCCTGTCCATCCTAAATCACTGAGCAAAAATTGTTGAGCCCAAGTGAAAGTGATAACGGCAACAACTGTCCTCTTGGAACAGCAAGTAATGTGGGGATGTGTTTGGAATACTTTTCTTGCGGCACGTTATTCTTGAGAAAGTTTGGCAAAGGAAATACACCCTGGAAATGTCAGATACACACTGATAGTCAGCGCACACCAATAATAGTTAAACCACGCTTTAAAAGTCTTTACAACACATGAAGAAGTGGACAATACAGCGAACCAGAGTCTGTCACCATAAGCTTATTTTAACAAACTCTTTTTTTTTTTAAATTTCCTTTCAGGACATATTATACCAGCAACGCACTCAAAACATTCTTTAAGAAAACTGCTCTCCGAAAATGGTTTTGATTTCTTGGCAATAATTTGAGCTTTTGCAGAGGTCGCGTTCAGCAGTGATTCTGACTGGAGGACATGTTCTTAAAAGGCCATCGTTGTGCTGAAAGTTTACTTCCGAGTTTAGATACCTTAACTTCACCAAACGGAACTTGAAATTTGTCTGAGATTGTTGCATGTGCCATAATGTCTTTTAGTGATTATATTCCTTAAGACCTCAACCAGCTCCATTGAATATCAAACAAATTGGCTTGTTCTTAATTTTAATAAGTGGAAGTTCGTCCATCTCCCTCGAGATGTCCTGCATTCGTCAGAAGCTTTTCTTTTCTTGAATCGGAAACCATGTTCACCACTCAATTGTCACTCGCTCCTCCTCACTGTCCTCGGCGCACTCTCCGTGTGTCCGGCTGTAACCGTGTCTCTGCGTGATCCACTAACACAATATATGTATACTGTAGTTTATATGGTAGGCACAGTATCAGTAATTGACATGTTACTGCAGGCCGCTTTACATAAAATAGTGGACCACATGCAGGCTGCAAGCCATACATTGGACACCAGAGACCAAGACTCCTCTTTTATGTATTTATTTGTTTCATCCATTGAAGTAAAAGTTTCTGTTTTTATTTGGCCAGCAGATTTGATTTGATTTTCTGTATATTGAAGCTGTTACCATTACTAAAAGGCCAAATCCGAATGGAAAATTTCTTGACTGAAACATTTATTCAGGTACATTTTTTAAAAAGGGTACTTTTACTAGAGTATTTTATTTGATTACTCACCTTATAGTATTGAGCGCAGGAAGTGTGTTCCTCCTTGTCCTGCCTGCAGCATTTGACACTGTCAACCATTAGATTCTACTCTCCTCTCTTGGTCAGCTTGACATCAAAAGAACAGCACTAAAATGGTTTGAGTCCTACCTATCAGACAGATCTTACCAAGTGGTCTGGCGGGGCTCCTGTTCTTCTCCTCAGCCTCTCTCAACTGGTATCCTGCAGGGCTGTACTAAGCCCTCTATTCTTCTCAGTCTACACCCCTTCCCTCAGCCCTGTCATTGCTTCCCATGGATTCAAATACCACTGCTATGCTGATGATACGCAGCTCTTCCTCTCATTTCCACCTGGAGCATCAGACATTTCCTCACACATCGCTGCCTGCCTGTGGGACATCTCTGCATGGATGTCTGATCACCATCTACAACTCAACTTCTCCAAAACAGAGATCCTTCATCTCCCAGCTGGCCTGTTTTGCCGTTGTCAACTCTCTATCAAAGTGGACAACTCACTCATTTTCCCTACCTCCTCAGCTAAGAGTCTGGGAGTGATGATTGACTCAAATCTCTCTTTCTATCAGCACATTAAAGCTACCACTCAGACCCATGGGTACATTCTGCATAACATCCGCAGGATCCATCGTTACCTCACAACTGGCTCTGCCCAACTACTTGTCCAGGCCATGTTGACATCCCGTCTGGACTACTGCAGCTCACACTTGTGTGGCCTTCCTAGTACTGCCATCAAACCTCTACAGCTAATACAGAACACTGCCGTATGAGTTGTGTTTGACTTGCTGAAGCGTTCCCATGTATCTCCTCTATTCACCTATCTGCATTTGCTTCCTATAGCTCCCCAGTCCAATTCAAGACTCTGGTTATGACCTACAAAAGCATAAACGGAATTGCTCCCGGATATCTACAAGACTTGATCATCCGCTACACCCCAACCAGACCAGTACACTCATCCACCTCTGCCTGCTTGCTGGTCCTACGCACAAAAGGTCAAAAAGCAAAAGCACGAAGGCTCTCTGTTCTAGCTCCGATGTGGTGAAACGACCTCCCCCTCTCACTCAGAACTGCTGAATCTCCGTCTACATTTAAAAAGCATCTTAAAACTCATCTCTTCTGTACTCACTTCAGCCATGATCTCTTAAGTTCATGTAATGTGTAAATGTTAATGCCTTTTAAACAATGGATAAACCTTCACGCAGCTACTCCTGTAATGTAACATAATTTTACTTTATATATTACTAGTAAGGAATTATCGATATTATAAAAAAGTTTAATGCAGCTACTTGTGTGATGTACTTTGGTTCATATGGTACAAAGTAACAAACTAACTGTACTTAAGAATTGCGTCTGCATCTAAGTGTTTCTTCCTGCTAAAGTAATGAACACATTGAATCTTCTATGTCGCTTTGGAGAAAAGCATCTGCTAAATGAATACATGTAAATGTAAACAAAGGGTGATCCATTGCCTCCACAGGACAGTGTGTTTGCACAGGGTAGAAGCAGAGGAAAACTCTGTGGAAATGTTAAGCTTAAGAAGTGTAAAGCTGACGGGGTGCAAGATCGGGAAATGATGGCGCCATCTCATCACGCTCATCCATACATTATCAATAAGTGTTCGTTCAACATAGGGTTGTGGTGGTCTGGGGCCTATCCTGAAAGCACAGGGCACATGACAGAGTACACCCTGGATGGGGCGCCAGCCCGTGACCGATCAGTTACACACTGATTCGCCTCTACACGCACTCTAAGAGCAATCTAGAGTCACAGTTCGCTTGAAACACATGTCTCCAGACTGTGGGCACACCCAGGGGAACCTCTTGATGGAGAACACGCCTTCCCCACGTAGACTGAGTCGGATTTAAACCCATATCCAATCCCTCCATCTACTGACAGCCATAAGTGTGTTCTGTGTTTGCTGCAAAACAGCCCGAATCATGGAGTGAATTTGTCAGAAATCAGACTGGATTCTTCCCTCTAGTCCCGGTCATCATTCCTTTCATTTCCAGAATGACTGGTCTCAATACATTTTTTTCCTTTAAAAGGGAGAAAAATTTTTCTGCCTTTGTGTCTCAGATTTCGTCAGTGTGCTCTCATGTTTCGGCGCTCTAATTACAGCTATACACAGGAGTTCAGAACTAAAAAAAAAAATTTCAAGGGAATTGCTTATTATTGTTATTATTTACCTTTGTTTTGCAGACTCCTTTCACTCATGCAAAGCTTGTTAGACAAGCACCTTTAGAGTGATTTATGTATTTAAATAGCAGGGATTTGTTGCTGGAGCTACTGAGGGTACAAATCTTGAGTAAAGGTACTTCAGCAGGAGTGTGATTCATACATAACACCTTCAGACTCCAAAGCAGCAGCCACAACAACTACACACCCTGGTGGCAGTTTCATTTAATCATGGTTATGTTACTGGTTTACATTTATTCATTTTTAGCTGACACTTTTTTTTTTTCCCCTCCCCCAAAGCAACTTACAATGCTAGTCTATCTTCAGTTGTTTACCCATTTATACAGCTGGGTTATTTTACTGGAGCAATTTAGGGTAAGGACTTTGCTCAAGGGTACTACAACCAGAGGAAGGATTTGAACCTGCAACCTTTGGGTTTAAAGGCAACAGCTCTAACCACTATGCCACCAGCTGTAAGTGAATGGAGTCCCAGAAATTTTTTTCAGCAATTCATACTCAGTACAATTCGGCTGTTAAATTTTTATAAATCACAAAAACTGTTCTGTGTGGTCTAATGGAGGTCGTGTTAATTTTTCCATTATCTTCAAGCACATCAGTTTCTCTAAAGTTTAGAGATGACAGTGTGTTGGTGAGGCCTGTGGTGGCCCTTGGAAACATCCACACATTACAGTCAGTTCAGAAAGATGCACACTGCCCCCTTTGTGTGTGCGCGTGTGTGCGTGCGTGCGTGCGTGTCGCGGTGTCGTTCATCCACTGGTGGCACGGGCCTGGCAGTCTGTCATGACGGAAAGTGATTATTCCAAGGCCGAACCGCTGGCTTGTGTGAGGCTGCAAGTGAAGAATGCGCTTAACTTCACCTGCCAGTGCCAATTTACTGCAGCGCAGCACCTCTTCTCATGGCTTAGTGTCAGGGCTGGGCGTGCTGCACGGGGGGCTTTGCCCTTCTCTCCTCCACCTCCCCTGCGGTGGGAGGAGGCTCCAGGGAGGCTGACGGAAGCTGTCGGCCTCCCTGGGGAAGCGTCCGTCAATACCGGATGAGGAAGCGATCAAGCTGCATGTGCCAAGCGGAGGATCAGTTCTGTCTGACAGGGGGCGGAGTCAGTGAGCCATGATGGACACCTGAGCGAGCCCATCCCGGTTCCAGCGTATCTGCGACAGAGCGAACCGTTCATTAGTTTTGGGTGCTGCTCTGCTGAAAGCTTCCATCTCCTTCGCATTATTTTCGTCGCGCTTCTGCGCATCAAGATAAAGGATGCCTTCGTACTATAGTTTTACACCATTCCTTGCTCCGTGGCTGTTGCTGTGCGCACGTTGTTGTAGAAACTGAGAGGCTGAAGCCGACAGTGAGGAAAGCAGCAAAGAGGTGTTCGACGTTGCTGTCTGATGGTGTTGTGAAATATGAAGCGGTGAGATAATACACCCACCTTCGGCGCGTTTGGTTTTGTCGCACAAAGTGCGTTTCAGTACCTTAAACATGTAAAGCGTTTGGAAACTGTTAAAACCTTACCTTTATGTGATGTTGCTGACGGAGAAGCATTTTTGCAGAAACCTGAGGGGTCTGCTGCTTCTTTGGTGTTCGGTGGTGCCCTAACACACACGCGGTTGTCATCCTCCTCTCCGTGGGTGAAGGTGCACATTTCTAGTGGCTTTTCTGATCAGTCTACAGCTTCGGTTGAGTTGGAAAATAGTAAAGTGTGATTTTTTTTTTTTTTACACAGTCCTCATCATCTCACTGTATGCTCTTAAAATACCCCCCAGCAACATGCGAGACGTTAGTTTTCCACCAAAGCGTTTGACTGAGGGCTGTGACAGCTACAGTTTAGTCGCACCCATGTCCAGCATGAATAAACACAACTGCAGATCTCACCCCAACCCTGTTAAGAGCCCCCGTGAATCAATCCGGGCCTGACAGCCGTGTGGTCTAGCCTGCGCTCCTCCGTCGTCCTCATATCTGCTCCGGCCTGGGAACATCGGCGGTGTTTTAAGGTCTCCGGAGGCTTGAAATTTATGTGAAGCAAAACAGTCAAGTTTAAATTCCCGCGTGATGTCATCGCCGCGACCTCTTTCAAAGTTTGTGTTTGTTAGAAGTTGGGGAAGAAGGAGCGACAAGGGCGCTGGAGCCGAAGCACAGGGGAGCTCCCGGGCTCAGAGAAGAAAGAGAGCACCTCGTGGGCAGACTGTGAGAAAGTCAGCGCCACTGGGGCCAGCGGGTGACCTGAAAACGAGCACCTGCTCTCTTCCTCCTCCAGGCTCCTTCTTCTGCCAAGTCGCAGAGAGCGGGCGGAGTTTGAGGTGTGCCACACTTCCATCTCGCGCCGAACGCCTACCTCGCAATGTCTCGGCTCCGATCTGTCACTCTTCTCACCTTCGCTTCACTCACCATCTGCAGAGCACTGGCAGGGAGACGAGGCCTGCTGATATCTCCTGACACACGCTGCTTATGCCTGATAGGACCACAGCAGTAGGCCGCTGTCAGCCTTCTCCGGCGTTTACACCGCGTCCGTAGTCTCTCTCCATCACCCGAACAATGACGGTCGGCCCCTTTCGCCAATGAGCCATTTGATTGTTTTGAAGTCTCTGGAGGTCCAAACCAGCACGTTGAATCCTCCTAGTGTCCGGTGCAAAAGTGATAGAGGACATGCAGAGAGCAGTTTGAAAAGTAGTTTGAAAAGTTTGAAATTCTTCCATCAGCAGTTACAAGCCAGTTTAATGCAGTACCGTGTCATTGTGTCATTAATCAATGTCGTCTTTTTTCTGGGAGCTCGGTGGCACAGCGAGTAGCGTTGCTGTCTCACAGTGCCTAAGTGGTGCGAGAAAATGTGGGCTTGACCCCCGCTCAGCCTGTGTGGAGTTTGCGTGTTCTCCCTGTGTCTGTGTGGGTTTCCTCTGGGTGCTCTGGTTTCTTCCCACTCTCCAAAGACATGCTGTTCATGTTCACCCATGGTGTGTGAGTAACAGAGAGAGTGTGTGTTCCACTGGTGTATGGATGAGTGACCCAGTGTAAGTAGTGTATCTAGCAGTGTAAATCACCGCGGTGAATAAGGTGTGTGGGCTAGTAACACTACATAGAGTTCATTGGAAGCCGCTTTGGCGAAAAGTCATCTGCTAAATGAAATAATGTAAACGTTGGCTCAAAGTTGAGCAGTGTCTCTACTCTGCCCGAACATAGTCAGTTGCAGCCTTCATCTTGAGGCGCTTGTGCTGTAAGGTGTTCCTCGACCTCAGTCTTCCTCTGGAGGTGCTGAGCTTTCTGCACCCCCAAAAGCGTGGGAAGACCTACACACGTTGCTTGTGGCCCAGGGCACCCCTGGGCTGCGAGGCTCGCATAGCAGGCTGCAGAATTTTGAGAAGAGTTTAATGACTTATAATGAGATTCATAAAACATGGATAAAGTTCCAGAAGAACAAGCTGACAGCAAGCAGGCTTGACATTTGGCCTTCCATAATTAAGAATGTGCCAGATTCCGTCCCACTAAATCTCAGCGCTAAATCATTATTCTCAGCGGAGTTGACTTTGTCATGTTGTTCGCTTAAGCTTTACCATTTTCGTAAATATCGCAGCCAAAATTGCATTACAGTTCCTTTTCCTTAATTGCTTGCCCCCCAAACACAATCTGCTTTGGCATTACATAACATGGCGTATGAGTTAATACAGGCGGAGAGTTGGCGCACAAGCTGCGCTCTGAAGACAAGGGCTGAGGAGATGAAATGAAGCGAGGAGGGGCTCGAGAAGCAGCCCAAGAAGGACGCTGATCACACAGACAAGCGGCGAAGCAGCAGGCGGCTGGCAGGGGCCGCAAGAGAGGGGGAGAGAGACGGAAAGAGAGAGAGCGAGCGAGAGAGAGCGAGGGGAGCGGAAGGAGCACGAGCGAGCGAGCGGAAGCAGGGACAGGAGATACAGGAGAGATGGAAGAGAGCGAATCGATGAACAGAGAGGAGAGAGTGAGAGAGAAACAGGACAGACCTTTGATTTTGTTCGTTTTTCCCACATAAACAAACAAAGCTTTCATGGAGACGCGGCATCTTCTCTTTCTCATTCTTCCAAGTTTCAGAAAATGTGTGAGAACAGAAGATCCTTGCAGTGCCTCTTCTTGGCTGGATTTTGAGCAGAGTCAGGTTTTTCGCAGGGAAAGGTGAGGGAGAAGGGAGAGAGTTCTTGAACAGCTGGGGAGACGTGTCTTGAGGTGGAGGGGCGTGTGGAGGGGTGTCAGGAACAGCCCCTCTCTTTTGCGCTCTCTCTCTCTCTCTCTCTCTCTCTCTCTCTCTCTCTCACTCACACACACACAGACACGCTGACACACTCGCTGTTCGAGATGTACCCCGTCCCACACCGGGTTACCCTATGTTATGATAAAAAACACATGTGGTACCTCTCAGCTCTGCCTCTGTGGAGTTTGCATGCTCTTCCCATGTTCGTATGGGTGTCCTCCCTCTGCTCTGGTTTCCTCCCATGGTGCAAAGACACGTGTTTCGGGTGAATTAGTGAACCTAACGCTGGTCCTCCCGGTGTGTATGGGTGAGTGAGATGGTGCCTTACCCTGCTGGGCTTTTTAAGCGAGTAAATGACTGTAAAAAGCTTTGGCTGTGCCGTATCTCTCACTGTGAGCTGGCTTGAACAAAGGCCTCAGCTTAATACGAGTTAATAATAATAATAATACTCACAGATGAATAAGGAAGAATTTGATAACTTATCAGCGCAGTACATTCCTACGTTTCGGTATATTTTGTTGAATTGGGACCATTCCCCCCCCCCCCCCCCCCCCCATTGAAATGAAATGAAACAGAATAGACGAAATGTGAGGCAGATCTAGAAGGATCAGGAGTCTCGCCGATCGTCGTGTTGCGGGATTCGGTCGGCAAGAAGCACATTTTTCTTAAGCCAGCCGCTCGTAAGTTTAATCCTCAAGGCCAAGGGAATGGTGACACCCAGTAAATATCAATAACAAATAAAAGTGCCCTAATCGCTTGTCCTCACGCTCCTGCCTGCATGCCTCACCCTTTATCACACTGATTGGAACTGTTTAATCTGTGGGGGCATTTTGACACTCAATTAAAAGTGAAGAATGCAATTTTCGCTCTCATCATGACCCAATTTCTGCGGTTCAAGGGTAGACTTTGCAGCGATGTCAACGCGCGTTACTGCTACCCCAAAAATAAAACGGAGTGGAAATAAGAAACCCGAGGCTTTGGGAGGACTTCGGGACCTCCGCATCAAGTCGTTGCGTCCTTGCATGAATACACGCGTGAGGCACCGCAGCAACCGAGGAGGAACCTGTGCCGGGAGAAGAGGCTGGCGAGAGGCTCCCGTACCGTCTCTCCCTCTCCGCCCCGTTTTGCAGACGGATGGTCTCATTATCTGACCTGTTTCTCAGTTGTGGCCTGGTTTTGTTCGCTCAGGAAACAAAGAGCCCAAATTCCCCAGTGCGGCTCTGTATCGGAGCGCGCGGACTCGCCGCGGGTCCCTCTGAACACGGGCTGCTGAAAAGGTACTTTGGCTTCCGTTCGAACGGGGCGCTCGGGAGAGAAGTATCAGGTGTGTGCCCGCAGAGGTCTTTACGTCACGTGTTGGCATAGGAAACGTTCAGCAGTGTGTCAGACTCCCTTCTGCTCCGGTTACCACGGCGTCGCAGTGATGATGGCGCGCGCGATCATTTATCGTTTTGTGCGGCGAGAGCCGCAACGGCCACTAGAGACACGGAATTGCTCGCTCATCCGTTGGAGGCCCTCCTGTCACGCCACGTGGGCCTCAGACCCGCATCCCCTGTCCCGCAGCCGTCCCGAGGTGAGCCGGGCAGCGCGCCAAGGTCTGGACTATACAGACGCGCAGTCCCGCGGCTTCACGGAACGCGCACACACACGCAGAGTCAGCCGCTATGCACATGGACGCAAATGAAAGAGGGACATTTACACCTAGGATTAGCCTGCACAAAGAGCGTCGCGCACAATTGAAACACACATGAAACGCATGCAGCCATTCGCAGTAGGTGCACACAGACACACGCATGCGGACCGAGACATCGACTGCAGAATACGGCGCACGCCACACGAACGCGGGCACGCTCACAACTCAGCAGAAGAATTCGGAATCCCCTTGGATGTTCCGGCTGTCGTGTGGGCCGCCTCCCTCAGGCCAGGAACAGCTTGGGCTTGTAGCAGTGTCTTCCCTAAAGACCCA
This sequence comes from Scleropages formosus, assembly GCF_900964775.1. Classification (NCBI taxonomy): domain Eukaryota; kingdom Metazoa; phylum Chordata; class Actinopteri; order Osteoglossiformes; family Osteoglossidae; genus Scleropages; species Scleropages formosus. Next base: position 14,427,747 of record NC_041807.1, read on the forward strand.
GCTTGGACATATTGATTTTCCCATCCTTTTGTTGTTCAGCCATTTCTGCATGAATGAAATGCACGCTTTGTAATGTGCATGTATTTCTCAGCGGGGGGGACATATTCCTATCTTAATCTCCCTAATGAAGTTTAAAAGAAAGCAAAACAAAATGCACTGTATTAACGGCAATATTGTATTATGTGCACATCGCAAATAGATTTATTGTTGGTGTGAAACAAAGATCTAATTAAAGCTTACATTTATTTATTTATTTTAAGTAAGCACTTTTTAGTTATTAATACGCTCGTGCCTTATTCACAGAGTATGAAACCACCTTTTCAAATGGGGTAGAGACATATCGGCAACTGAACAACGTTGCTATAGCTGTTCTAATAAAGTGTATGGCGAAAGTAGCGCAGAGACAATGCAAGAGCAGGATGAGCTCTATATAGTCAGTAAGGTCTGCGCCGCAAGACCGTCGGAGCGATTTCATTAAAATCAGAGTTCTGCACTATAGGCTATTTACAGCAGGCAAATCAGATTTCCTTTCTTAACAGTGACCGTTTTTTTAAATGTGTGCGTGCGCGTGCGTGCAGACCTAAGGAACTGGGCCGTTTTAAGCACCATGGACCACGTGCTGCGCGAAGGCCTCGCTCTTCGTGGTTTTGTCGAGTGAAGCACAGAGAATACTGCCCCCTTTAGGCCGTATTCAGAGCACATTCATGGGCACGCTGTCCAGGACATGACTCACCGTCGGTCAAGGGTGCGCTAACGGAGGGAACGCTCCAAAACGGGACCTCAGTCCATCCTAGGGTAACCACTCACCCTCATTTACTCATACGCTCTCATACTAAGGGCAGGTCAGGGTCACCGGTCCATCAGAAGCATGTCTTTGGAGTGTGGGAGGGAACCAGAGCTCTGGGAGAAAACCCACATGAACACGGGGAGAACACACAGCCGCCGACACACACACACACACAGACTGAATTTGAAATGCACAACCCAGGTGCTGTAACGCATTCACGCTACATGCTGCACCACCATGCCTAAAGGGCTCCTCTGGAGGACTAAACATAGAGGACCAGTGACCACCATCACAGTCATCTCTGATTGCAGCCGGAGGGGAGCGTTGTCCTCAAACGCTGGAAATGCTGTGAGAGATGTGTGAAAAGCCGCTGTCCGCACGCACCGCACTTCCATTGGCGGTGGAACTCGGCGGAGCCCCCTGCGGTCGAGGTGAGCAGAACGCTCACGGGACACGCGTCGTGCGTCTGGCAGAGGTGCGGAGCCGCCGATGTGCCGGTGAAGGACATGAGTCAAACGGTGTCATGTGGAGCGGTAGCACAGCAAGGAATCCACAGTCGTACCGCTGTCTGGGAGCAAACGTCCGGAATGCAGAAAGCGCTGAAGCGGTTAAGGAACGAGCCTTCGGGAAAGTATTCAGCTGAATAAATGTGCAAAGTGTAAAAGCAACGTTGCAAGTTAAATGATAATAACAAAAGGGTAAACCTCAAAATTAAATCTGAATTGCAAATTCAAAAGCACATACTTACAGCTAAGTGGAAGAATTATACCGGAGTAAAAGCTCGTTTTGACCCCAGTGTACACCCGGTGCTGGGGGATCTTTGTTTTACGGGGCAGTCAACGAGCTCATTGTGAAGAGAGCCGTGCCCCCCCCCCCCATCCAAAGGGCTGATGGGGAAAGTTAACCTTTTAGAACGTATCCACGTGCGACACTCGGAGTGATCTTGTCTGAAAGCTCACCGCTGTGCTGCTGTGGAACATAAGTGGCGAGTCTGCTGTGCACCTGGTGTGTTTGTTTTGTGAACGTGTTCCGCCATGCTCCCGTCTACACCCCGATACTCCGCTCGCGCTCTGCCTCAGCGGCCGCACCTGCCCGGCGAAACTATACAGGGCCGATGTGAATGCGCGCCGCGTCCTGCGCGTCACGTGTAGCTGGCTGCGTGCACTAAGGCTGCAGGCGCTCTCACTGGGGTCATAGGTCAGCGTGCGTCTCCATCGGTGGCTCTAACTCATGCTTGGTTCAATGTAGCGTCCCTTTTGATTCTTATTTATTATACGGTGCCGCAATTTAGAGCCACCGATCCCCTCTGTTCAGGGGGATCGGTGGCTCTAAATTGCCCTGAGTGTGTGAACTGGCAAGCGAATGTGTGTGGCTACTCTGCGATGAACTGGCGTCCTATCGAGGGTGTAAGCCCTCTCAGTCTTGTGCCCCGTGCTTCTGGGATAGGCTCCGGCTCACCGTGACCCTGCTCAGGGCAAGCGCTTATCGGAACTGGATGAAAGGATGGATGGTGTAAGGCGGTGGTGTTTTTCCTTTCTGCTTTCTGGATGTTTGACGCGCTTGGCGGAGTGTGAGTAGATGTAGGTGTTCCCCTCTTTGCAGAGTCAAAGGCATCGCGCCCAGGTAGACAGTGCATAGAAGCTGTCCGAGGCCACGCGTTCGCTGTCACCCCTTACCGCGCTCAAGCGAGCGGTGGCGGCACGGTGGAGGCGAGACAGCGAGCCCAGCAACAGCACTATGTGCGGAGGAGGTTCGTTTGCTGGAGGCTCTGGGTCAGCCCACAACAGGGGCCGCTGCGCTTAGGAAAGAGGGAAAATTTCCCTCCGATTTCATGGTCGTATCACGAGGCCCTGCCACGGCACGGTCACCGCTGTGCTACGCACCGTGAGCTGGAACTGAGGAAACAAAGAGATTTTTAGAGGGATCTCGTGGGTGACGGGGGCTCGCGGAGGGAGGCTCGGTCTTCAAGACGAGGTCGCGGGGTTCGGGGAGGCGGATTCGAGAGGGAGGTGGGTAGTTTGGGGCCTCGTCACGTCGTCGTTCTGTTCCGCTGTCGGCGTCGAACGACCAAATGACTGGAGAATTTCGGTCATTTTTCGCTCATCGGTAGGTCATCTTTCGTATCAGACTTTCCTGACGCAACGTCCCTCGCGACGAGAACGTCGTTATAGTTTGATGGCTGCTCCGCAACGTTTCGGTTGGGCTCTTCTGCGGTCATGCTGAGGTTTAAATGGTCCTTCCCATTTCACCCGTGGCCTGTTTGTACACTTGCATTCTTTCCGACCTCAGTCAGCGTAAAGGAGGTCACGTGATTCCGGTTGCCACGGAGACTCAGAGAAACAAGCCGGTCGCCGGGGAAACTTTTTAAAATGGCGGCCGAAGCCGTGATGCACCGGGGATGTTCTGGCAGGAGGCGGGAAACGACTTTGTTAATTTCTCGCTCATGTTCGACAGCGTCGGGGCGTCTGGCCGAGCGCAGCAGGAACAAACGGCAATGATCCTGTCGGGCGCGGAGAGGGAAGGGAGCATTTGTCTGACCCAGAGCTCAGCAAGCCGCCATCTGCCGCTCTCCTTCCAGCTCCCCGGAGGTCTTTCGAAAGCCTCTCCGTTCACGAGCCGCTTTCAGAACGGCGAGGTGGCGGAACTCGAGGAGCCCTCGTTCCCGCTCCGAAGCGGCACGTCACCGGTTCTGGTCATCTCGGAGGGTTCTCGGAAGGATGGCGGAACTGCGGTCCCGTGTCCCTAGTTCTGTGTGGGCGAGAAGCCGAGCAGCTTCAAGACACTCCTGAAAGGCGGGGTCGGCAAGCCATCGAGAGCAACCTACGGCGTTCTCCCGCCACCTTCCGACGACCGTTGTTCGACTTTTAGGAAACAAGCTGCTAATCTTGGGTAATTTTGGCTGGGCACCGCAGGGGGTAAAGATGGCTGACCCAACTCCTTCCTCTCACATAGATCCCACGGCTGGATAAACTCTCCCCATCTTACTTCCAACTTAGGCTGTAAAACCTTTTTTATGTTCCCTTTAAATCCTTTATTCTTCATACCCCAATGAAATGCTTCTGTACATGCAAGATAAATAGGAATTCCTGACTCCAGTATTTCGTTCGTCATGGTATGGATTCCAAGAGAGGAATCTACAAATAGCTTCAGCGAGGGTAATGTGCACAGCCTGGGGGCAGATAGCATGTAGGAGGCTTTGGTGATATGTGCTTTTTGCATATTTTGTTCTGCGTTTCTTTTCCCTTTCTATTTATTTATTTATTTATTTATATCTTTTTTTTTTTTCCCGCGGAGAAGATGCGCGTTTTCCACCGCAAACATCGCAAAAAAGCACAGATTTTTGTTCTATACTGTGTTGTAGGAGGCTATGCCTATTATTTTGCTACTGTATGACATTACAATTTTAATTAAATTGAATGCAATTTATTCTTAAGAAAACTTTTTAATTAAACGCCATATGGACAGATTGTGGAGTAGTGGCCCCCGTTATTTTCCCTGAGGGAAATAGGAGGCATAATTAAGAATATGAACTGTAATGACACACAGAGATTTAATGGAAACTCGCAATGCAAATCTGCCATGTATTAAAGCCATTTATCTGACAGTTTGGAAGAAGTTTTTGGAGCAGTGCCTGGGAGAGACAGCGTGAGAGACAGCAGCGCCTGGGAGAGACGGAGATGCTGCAGAGTCACAGATTAGTGCCGAGGAGAGCGGTCTCGTCCGATTGGTCAGTTGAGGGGTCAGGTGACCCCCCCCCACCCACCCAGCCACCCACCCTCCGTGACCCAGCGGCATGCTGGGGGAGTCCGCAAAGGAGCGCCATGGTACCGCTGTGCGACCCGGTACTCCTCCGTGTCCTTTCACGGTATTTATCAATAATAACCAAGCGAGACCCGAGTAGTTACAGTAAACCCGAGAAAGAAATTTCATCGAGATGGACTGAAGCAAAGGAGACCTTAGATCTGTGAAGGAATACATTTTATTCCTTTAATCTCAGGAAGAGTAAATCCCGCTGTCCTTTTTGTCATAGATGCACTTACCGATGTACCACGGTATCATTTCTTTCCCGTGCGATAAGTTACAAAAGAGAGATTAAAAAACACGCGGTCGGAAAGAGGCAGAAACGCGGCCGTGGGTCGGCGTTCAGACAAAGGCTTCGGGCTGAATGAGCGACGACTGACACCGGGGCCCGGGCTGGAGCTGGAGACACAATGGAGCCGCTCAAGCGCCACTCTGGGGTGACCAGGTTGGCAGGAGGCGCTTCAGAAGGACGAACAAAGTTGTGTGGAGAAATGGCACGGCGCATTGTGCGAGGGTAAACAGAAAAATAGATCGGGAAAAGAAATTTTGAAAAGATTTGCACACAAAAGAACGTCAGGAACGGTGGGGGGGGGGGGACTGGGGGGGGGGACTGGCTGAGGCCAAGGTGAAGGCGAGCTAAGAGAAACAGGGTAGCGAAGGCACAAGAAAAGGGTGAGGGAAGGAAAACAAGGAGAACATGAATGAAAGACAAAAACCCGGAGTTTTCATCCGAACAAACCTCATTTGCGGAGCGGTGCGGAACTTGAAAGCAATTATCTGCCATCTCATTTCCTCTATGGCGCTGCCGCTGCTTTGTTTCTGTTTTTGTTTTCGTCAAGGACATATTAATTATTTTAGATTAGACCGATTTTCGTGCCATAAGAAAGGATTTATCGCCTTTCTTTTGGATTGCAGGTCTTGTGATGTTCTTCCTGCTTCTAAGGAAGCAGAAATAAATGTGAGAGTACTTGATGAAAGCGGTTTTGTTCGGATGCGGATTCATTAGGTTTCAGGCGGTCGGTGTGTGTGTGTGTGTGTGTGTGTGTGTGTGTGTGTGTGTGTGTGTGTGTGTGTGTGTGTGTGTGTGCGCGCTCTCCTTGTTCTCTGGGTGCCAAGGCAGTGGCTACAATCTCGGTGCGGAGGTTTCGCAACATCGGCCGCTCGCTTCCTGGTCTTCCTCTGCGCTTGAGGTCCTGCCGTTGGCGCCTTCGTCACATTTACAGATCAGCGGTACGTTTCACACTTTTAACGCGAGCGGCTCGGGAGCGCAGGGCAGCGTGTCGAATCGGGCTCGGAGCGGAAGCCGGTCCGTCAAACGCCGCGGGACGAGACGCCGAGGGTCACGCCGCCCTCGCGGGACCGTAGGGCGTCGCCGACGGCGATGAGGCCTACGACACGTCCGCTCCGGGGGGTCACGCTCCCCGCGGGTCGACCCTCGGCGTCGGACCCGCCGCGGATCCCTGGTGAGAATCTCACCGAACACACTCGTACCGTAGGCGCGCTTTTCTGAGATCAAACCGTTCTCTTCCTCAGAACGACTCCCATCCATCGCGTGTCCTTGAAGCCCAAATTGGTAACACACCTCTAAAGCGAAGTAAACAAACACTTTGAACCTCGGAGGGCTCGTCGTTTGCCAGCGTAATTATTTCCACTGAATACAGCCTCTCACAAGTCTCGTCTACCTGGATGACTGAAGCCAAATTCTGAAAGGAGACGAAGGCAACGGGCAGATGCGCGATGCCAATTCGGGCATTTGGTGTTATTTCCCGTCCCCGGTAAACGCTCTGCGATGAGCCCGCGGCGAGCCGAGCAGCCGGGGCGGGCGCACGAGGGCTGCCCTTGAAGCCCCCCCCCCCGCGCTCCACGTTTTTTCTGCTGGAAGCGAGAGCCTCCGATGATGACTCGGCTCCGGACCCCCCCCTCCCCGCCTCTGGACAAACTTTCCTCGCCCACTCTCCATCCAATGAGGGCGCGGGGTCCCGGGTCCCCGAGCTGCGGAGCACAGACCCTCCTTTGTCCTGCGCAAGTAGACCTCACGTGAGAAGCACCCCCCGGCGGAAATCCCTCCGCATGCAGCTGTTTACACAAAGTGACACTGCTCCTCCACACACACACACACACACACACACACACACACTCCACCCCACGAAAAGCCCTGCTCCCCCTTTCTCCCCCATCCTCACAAGTCCAACCCTCGGCCATGTCCTCACCACCCGTCAGAACCGCTATCGCGGGTCAGAGGTTTCGTCAGTGTGCCTCTTGGGCTGCCGTGATCAAAAATGAGACCTTTCGCATGAAAAGAAACCGAAAAGCTCGCGTGCGACGTGACGCGTGCTGAATGCAGAGAGGTTTCTCCCGGTACGGGTAGCGCCACTGAATCGGGCGTTTTTTTCCTACCTGTAGATGCATATTGTGGTAGATCATACAGGGAGTGGACAAAGTATTGTAAGAACAATATACATATAGTATTGTGGGGGAGGGGTGCTGAGACCCTTCCCATCATCCCTTGCGGTGCAGTATGTGTGTGTTGTTTTTCAGATGTTTAGCAAATGTTGAAATGTTTGGTAGTTCACCACCAGTATCTTTTGCGTGTGTGTGTGTGAGATAAAGTTTTTCTGAGTGACCTGAGTTCTTCTGAAAGGAAAGTTCTCTGGGGGATGATGGAAATCTGAGCTCTCTTCACTCCTGAACATCCCATAAAGACTCAGTGATGTTTAGGTCTGGCGTTGGCAGAGCCCGTGGAAGATGCGCGGTTTCATCCCGGTGCTCTTGAAGCCACTCTTTAATCCGCGCAGAATTTTATTTTGGGTGCGTTATCATCTTGCAGTATGAGAGCGTCGTAAGGAAAGGGCATTTTCACCTGGGTGTGTAAAACGGGCGGCACGGGGGCACAGCGAGTAGCGCTGCCGTCTCACAGCACCTGGGTGGTGCGAGAGGACAGGGGTTCGATCCCTGCTCAGTCTGTGTGGAGTTTGCATGTTCCCCTCTGGGTGCTCTGGTTTCCTCCCACCCTCAAAAGACATGCTGTTCATGTTCACCCATGGTGTGTGAGTGACACAGAGAGAGTGTGTTCCACTGATGTATGGATGAGTGTAAGTAGTGTATCCAGCAGTGTAAGTCAACCTTGGTGAATAAGGTGTGTGAGTTGATGACACTACACAGAGTTCACTGGAAGTCGCTTTGGAGAAAAGCATCTGCTAAATAAATAAATGTACATGTAATAGCTTTGAGGGGGGTGGGTTGGACCAGGTCCTGCTCTCCAGTGGGTCTGGGGTTTGAGTCCTGCTTGTGATGGACCGGTGTCCCCTCGCCCTCCAGCCTTATGCCCTCTGGCTCCCCTCGACCCCGGATGGGACAAGCGGTTCGGAAAATGCCTGTGTAATAGCTTTGTATTATTTGGCTGCTGTATGAGCGTTTGTGGTAAACCAAGCCAAGGACTGTAGGAGACGCCTGCCGTACTGTGCGCACCCACCGCCGTGTTTCAGAATCGGCTGCACGCGTTGTGGGTTAAGGGCACCTGCCGTCATGTAGGAAAACGGAAGCAACCGAAGAGACCGCGTCGCTTTTCTCGGCCGCTAAGGGCCCTCGTTTCGCGCCCCGATCTCAAAGTTGCGCGCGGTGGCCGTGCCGTAGCGAGCTCGTCCGCGAAACACACGACGCGCGCTTTTTGGGGTCCGCGTCCCGCAGGTGTTCGCCGCCTCATCGGCCCCGGAGGCCGTCGTTCCCTCCTTTGACCTCCGTGGCCTTGGCCTCGCGATCATTCTCGTGCTCTTGCGATGACGCACTTCTGGCCTCGGTGCCAGCGTCGCGTCGCTTTAGGAGCGCGCACACTGATGGCACGCGCTGCCAAACCTCCTTTCTGGCCCGACACACGCCGGCAGAGCGATCGGGCACATCGCAACTCACCTGCACAGCTGCCTTTCTAACTGTCCTTCGGTGGAGTCCAAGTGCGTTTGCCCCCCTCCCCGTACGGGAAATATATGCTGTAATATACATTGTGACAGAAATAGGCTTTTATTTTGAGCTCTCGACGCCGAGCCGAGCGGAGCTGCGCCGCGCCGAGTGTTGGGACAGAATGCGACCGTTATGTTGTCATGTGTGTCAAGATGGTAGTGTGTGAAAGCGAGCGCCCTTCCTTCACCCACTGGGCTTGTTGGTGGAGGGTGACTCCACAAGTACTCATGATGGGTTACCATGGTTACCGCTCGACAAATCTGCCCAAGAGTTGGGAGTCTCTCCAACGGGCCGGTGCAGAGAAGTCTGAGACTCCAAGCACCCTCCTATCTCGGTTCATAGCAGTCTTCGAACGTCTTGGTGAAAATAGCTCAGAGCGTTTGTGTTTTTGTACAAACGTGCACAAAAAATGTCTTTTGAAATCATGACAATAACAACCAATAGTGATAGAGTTGTATAATAATAATAATAATAATAATAATAATAATAATTGTTGTTGTTATGCTGTTGCTATTATTTGTAGCATTTTTGTAGTGTATAAGAATGAATAAAGTATAAAGAATTATTCTTTGGCAATTATTCGATAAAAATTAAAATACTGTACGTGTTAAAAGAAAAAGGAAAAGAGAAATGTCATCTCTTTAAATTCTTTTTTTTTTTTTTTGTTTTGCCTGTTTTGTTTTCATAAAAGGTTAACAAAATTATCCATACACATTTTACAGAGAAATATACAATTATTGTAATTAATATAGAATGACAAAAATGATATAGACAAATGTCTAGGCATTAATGTATCTCAGACACCAGATTTACTATATAAACATATATATCTCAGTTCTTCGTCCACTCCGTACATATCAACGAGGGACAAAAAATTTTGCATTAGAAGTCACAATAAATTATGAATTAGGACTGAAGCAAATTGATTGTATGTTAGAGATACCAGAATAAAAAAATTTAATATAATTTAATTTAATATGTAAACCACTGATTACATATAGAAAACTGCTACAGAATAAAAATTAACAGTAGCATATTGAATGTCTTACTAGTGCAGGTTTGTAATAATTTTCTATAAAGGTCCGAGGCAAACAATGATCAATAAAGATTATTATTATTATTATTAATAATAATAATAATAATAATAATAATAATAATAAGAAGAAGAAGAATTTGTTGCTCTTGTTCTTTTCTTTCTTTTTCTCGTTATTTCATCCTTTCTCACTGTGACATATTTCAACTGGTTTTTCATGAATTCGGATGAGAAGGGGAGTCCAAAGAAATTCATCCAAGCGCTTTGCTCAGGATGTGTGCGCTTCCCATCAGCGAGGTCCCCTGAGCTCGGATGCATTTTGTCGACCTGGTGCGTCTCCAACTTGTTATAGATGTCCTTCTTGAGCGGCCCTGATGCTCCCATCAATACAGTTACCGCCCCGTCTTTGCGTTGCACATTCTACTGACCTCGTTTTCTTCTTGTTATTATTATTATTATTATTATTATTATTATTATTACTACTATTATTCTTGTTTCTGTCTAGTAGTGCTCAGGTATAATTTTTTTTACCTGGTTTGTTGTTCTTATTATACAGTAATTATCATTTTAACATCATTGAACATTCCCCTGTATTCCCCAACATTCCCGTTGACGTGTTCAGCGTATTATTCTGTCCATCGCTTTGTGCCAAGTGCTGAGGACAAGTCACATGAGGATGGTTACGGTTATTAATAGTGTTGCAGGAGGCTCAGCTGAGTCTTGGTCAGCTGTTAAGGGCACAAAGGGAGTCGCGGGGAAGACAGGACAAGCTGGTCTCTCGGCCCGCACTTCTCCCAAGCGCTCGGCTCGTCGCTGCTCCTCGGAGGCTCACGAACGCACGGTTCAGCTGCCATATGGTCTCTGCGCTTGTTTATTCCGTTGCTCTTTGCAAAAACCGCACGCGTACGGGAAGCAATTAGGCGCGGCCCTCCGAATCGCGTGGCTTTTACAAAACTCGACGCGCAGCCGCTGCTTAAACGCACACGTTTGTTTTTCACGCCGCGGATCTCGCGTAAAATGCAGACGCGGAGAAACGGGAAAGGTTCCGTTCGCTCGAGTTGGTCCCTAAGAAGGCGTTAATTGTCATTCCACCTACATGCCTAATTAGGCCATTAAAGAAGAACTCAGAAAGAGTTGCTCAATTCAGTGACAAAAATGAGAAGTAAGGACACCTGGAGATGATGCTGCTGCTGCTGGAGATGATGTCTCCAGGACCAGGCAGGTCAGTGATGAGGCCCAGTGTGTTGCTCAGCTTACTGCTGCCCCCTGCTGGAGCGCAGCAGAACTGCGTGCTCTGAGGGAAGAGGCCTTGCCATGCATGGTACTACGGTACGCCTGTGCGCCTTCACAGGAACCTCGGGCGTTGCGGGGATCTGCGGGCCTTCTTCTTATTAATGTGCCTGAAAGCGAACGCGCTATGAACGTTTTTCGTACAGCTCGCGCGATGCGAGGCATGCGGAAGAGCAGTTCCCGCTCTTGGCCGGCTCCTCTCCTTCCGCTCCTGACCTCGAGCAGTTAATTTGGATGTAAAATACTGGCTTCGTGGGAGCGCTCGATTGTCTTCGTCGTTTTCAGACGAGCTGTGAGGATGAGGAGGAGAGCGCCGCGTTTCTGCCGCTCTTCTGAGGGAGTTCAGCGAAGCGGTTGCTGTCGCGGGGCCTTTCGAACTCTTCGCGGTGGCGTCCGTTAGGGTCCCGAGAGGCCGGGCGCCGCTCTCGCACCGTGCACGCTTACAATGAGGCGCAGCCACTGCTACAGCGACTCCTCTTTCGGCTATCGCAGCTTACGCTGCTTGAGAAGCGCCGGTGACATTATTTACGCCGAAGGAATGAGTCAGCGATGGATGGAAAGGGACAGCTAAGCGTGGCCTGTTCGCCGGGCCTCGATCGACGCGGAGCTCCGCGCTTTGTCCGTTCCTGCTTGCGTCGTTATCGGCGTAGCTTCTCCACAGCGACCTCCCCTTTGTCGGCCCCTACAGGAGTCGCTGTCTAATCCGCGCATCTCGCTACGCACGTTGACCCCTGACCCTTCATATCCGACCGTGTGCCTCACAAACTGCTGACCGCAAAACGTGGTGTGTGTGTGTGAAACAGCCGATGGAGTTTGTTGCATCGAGTAGCGGTGGTGACACGCTTGCCGCCCTCGAGCAGTGTGCAGCGTCCGCGTGTTATCCGTGTGTGTGTGCGGAGAACGCCCGTTACTTACCGTTACAATCCAGCAGGTGACTCCTTTTCTTGGCCTTTGCAGTCTTACTACACAAGCGTGTTGCTTCCGGTCGAGGGTTCGGCAGCCTGTGGCCCGGGGGGCTCTAACCGTGCCGACGAGAAGAGCGCGTTTGCTGCAGTGAGCGCTAAGTGCCTGCGGAGTGTGTGCGTGCAACCTGTCGGTGGAGGTGCGCCGTTCGGCGCAGGCCGGGGGGCACAGGAGCGCGGCCCCTCCGCCCTGCGTGCGTTACCGCGGCGATGGGAAAGGGACTCCGCTGCTGCCGCCTCGGTCCAGCGGGATTGTGGGAGGCCGGGCCCGTACGCACCGCGGGCCCACGCCGCTGGGGGCCTCACCTCCACGCGCGTGTGCAGCCGTGACGCGAATCCTGCTGCGGGCGCCGTCGCTGCAGTTCACACGTAGTTACTGCACTTATTCTCTTTAAACGCCTCAGTGAAATTTTTCCATATGGTTTTGAAATGGAAATCTGTTCTGTGCCAGATGCAAGAAACAGCTGTTTCCACCCTCCCGCGCCTCCCACACGTACGCTAACGTGTGGGTCCTTCAGCGCTGCTGCGGTACCGCGGTCAGGTTGGTCGGCGGTGTCGGCGGCCGCCTGGTCCTCCGTGCTCACGGGCCTGGAAAACAAACGGATGAACGCCGAGCTACTTGTAGCCTCTCTCTGCCGCTTTGGACTCCTAAATACTGTATATTTAGATTCATCAGGTACTTGTATAAAATTGGTTTAGCACACTGCATTGTATCCCTCATTTACATGTATCAGTTACACTAAGAGCGCAATTTGTTTCTGCTCCATAAGGAGCAATTTTCGAACGCTTTTAAATATAGAAATATTTTCGGATTGGGGTGACATGCAGATGATTTACTCCCACTTCTGTTTGAACGAAACAATGAAAATATAATGAGGTCACCGTGGAGGGAAAAAAACCGAAATGTACAAGCTGTGTACAATTAACAGAAATATAAATACCCCTTGTTTAAACAGTCACTTATCATGAAAATAGTGTGAAGCAGCCTGTCGTGATTAACGAGGTGAGACTTGTGCTAATTACCATTTCCTCCACTAGTAATTAGCTTGGCACGTCTAATGGAGATGAATAAGCGCCCTGACCTTCTCCCCATGCGGCTCACGGGCTCATCTTGCATTTTTACTACTTCGTGCAAAGGGAGGCCTCCTCGTTCCCGTAACCCGCTGGAGAAGCAACCCTCTGGTCCCCCCCCCAGCGAAGAGGCCAGGCCATCTAGCGTGTTGAGCCATAGGTGTGCGTGTGGTAGCAGGGAGGGGGTTTCTGCTCGGCCGGCGCTCCACTGTATGTGTCCAAGGGCAGGTGCCGCCATCCTAAAGAGCAAGGCTTTACTTCTCCTGACAAATCATTAAACAACAATCCCTTGATGAATACAGCAGGTTTGACCGGGTCCTGCACTTTGATGGATGTGGAGTTTGAGTCCCACTTGGGGTGCCTTGTGACAGACTGGCTTCCCGTCCTGGGTGTGTCCCCTCCCCCTCCAGCCTTGCACCCTGTGTTGCTGGGTTAGGCTCTGGCTCACCGTGACCCCGCTTGGGACAAATGGCTTCAGACAGTGTATGTGTGATGTTTTGTGAAGAACCAGTGTATTGCTCTCAAGTTCTGGTATTGCGTTGTGCAACCACAGCGGTGGAAAAATACCTCTCTGTTGTTCTTGCGCAAGCCCTCAGCACATTTAAACCGGTTTGGTCAGTCCCGTGCACACCCACCCAGATTCCATGGTAACTAATCACTATATACCTTTACAACCCTGCTGTTTGTTACAGGCGAGACAACCGCTTTAGACTCCTAATGATTCTGTGGGTGGCTGTGCTTGGAAGGTTCCACATTGCATACTTTCTCACAATGAAGCGTTTTGGCCGAGACTGTTTGCAAGATGACCTTTACAGAACGACAGGCGTGGAAGTCTGGCCAACGAGGAGGGTCCAGGTGGAAAGAGCTGCACTGAATGTCATGGCCCGTGTAATTATTCTGAACGGAGAACATTAACAGGGAAAATTATGCAATTTAACTCCTGTAAAACAGTGATGAGTAAGGGATGGTGGGTGGAAGTGTGTGTCTTGGGCCCTGTGCAAGTACAGGTACTCTGTATACAGACTGCTATTTGTGTGCAGATGTGTGGTTTTTCCTGTTTATTCAGCACATAGGATCCCTTTCCCAAAGAGAGAGAGAGAAGGGGGGGATAGACACAGTAGGTGAAAGGGTGGTGTAAATAAGTTTTTGTTCCTCATTACCAGGACACCAACACAGGATGGGGGCTTATTTATGAGGACAGGACAGACAGCAGATGCACAACATCCACCCACCACATCATGTGCCAACAACTGCGAAGCAATTAGTCTTGGGGCAAAAGCCCAAACTGTGACTGAATGGTGCACAATCTATCACTCATCAGTGGTAACGTGGACGCTGCTACATTTAATACAAATTACCTCGTAAGTAGATAATGTTACTATGCTTGAATCATTTGACAAGACTCCATAACAGAGGCAGACAGCAGCGAGATCTTAAAGTTTATTTCAGTTTAGAGCACTTTGATAGTCGAGTGTCACACTTTCACAGTTTCATCCAGCTTTTTTATATTAGGTTTTAGAAAAGGGGACTTTTATTTACAGTATTTCACAAAACATCAGATATTGCATGCCTTCAAGTGTCCGCATATATACATATTTACTGAAAGTGTGAGCAGTTTCTTAATGAGGTAACACAGAGCCACCCAACACGAACAGGAGGGGTGTCAGTGTTCGGCAGCATTTGAGATCTTGGGTTCAACAGCAAATGGGTGCAGACTGCAATAGTAAATTAGGGATAATGGGCTACTCTTGTAAGTATTTCTACCATTATCTGTGTCACTACATGTCTAAATTTGTATTTTGTTGCAAGAATATCAGAAATCCTATCCTGCTACTGGATCAATTTAAAAATCATGTTTGTAGGATAAACTTTGGTCTCAACTGCCAAATATATTTCTTTGACTTAAAAATTCACTGCAGCCCAACCACCAGGAAACCATAGAAGATGGGGGAGGAACAGGTACCACAGGTAGGGGGGGGGGGAAATTGATTGTTCCCATCTAAGGCATACAAGGTCCATTTTTGCAGCTCAGTGCACTTTTGCACTAACAGTTCCTGCAGTGTCTCACAACGTTAACTGTTGGGCTTTCGGGGACCTGCACAGTAAGAGAGCAAATGTCTGATGGAACAGGACATGGGGCACAGAACTGCATGGCTGCCTTCAGTCACTTATTGCTGGGATGGGCTTAGCTGTGTGCAACCTGGACAGCATCTCCAAGGGAGCACCCTCCATGTTAAGGCACCAGGACCCCCTCCAGTTCTGGCTGCAAACAGTCATTCGTGACATAAAAACTGCACTTTCCAAAAAGATAAAAGCCATAGACTTCTATTTTCAATACAAGAGGCTATGTGCATTATTTACAAGCAAAAAAAAAAAAAAAAAAAAAAAAAAAAAAAAAAAAAAAAAAAAAAAATTTAAGTACTTTGGTGTAGGTTTGTCTATCAGTCCTATTCTTCCTGTGAAGAATCCCTTCAGCTTAGCACCGTGTTGGAGATGGAGCAGCAAGACAAACTCTGAAGCAGAGTGTGGTTGGAGCCAAGATCACGTGGAGCACAGCATCCTGGCCAGAAAGCGTCTCCCAGAAATCCAACACGTACCAACAGTCAATTGGTCCCTGAATTTTAGACCTTATCACAGCTACGCCAACTAAATTTGAAACGTGAGACTGATGTACACATGACTTTCTACAGGAAGAGGGAGGCATTCCTCTGAAACACACCTGTAGGCACAGGGATGGAACTTTAAGGGACTAGTGCCAAAAATATGTAAACATTTGCGAACGAGCTCAAACTAATAAAGTAACCCCTGACCACAGTGCAAAACCTACACTTCCACTGTACCCCCAAAATGACCCTCTAGACCGGAGCGCTACAACAGTATCAGCCAACTAATAGTGGTGAGGTTGAAGCAGAACTCTGCTAGCAAGGAAGGCAGGGTAATTCAGAGCTTATGGTGGGATGAAAAGTTAGTGCATTTGTACAAGATTAATCATGCAAAGTCAGGGCTAGGGAGGGGAAGGGGCAGCTGCTGGCTGGCTAGCAATAGCAGTCATATCACAGCTGGGGATGTGCTTGTCCGCATACTGTTCGGGATTCCACCAGGTCTGTAAGCGTAAAAGCCATCAGTGCATTAGGGAAAGCTCAGCGCCGTGACCTCCGGCTTCATCTTGAAATACTGGCTGAAGCGCAGAATGGCATACCTGTGCACGAGAGAAGCAGGCAAAGGGTTCACATCCATATCCCAGTTCTTACATAGCTCCTCCCACTGTGTTTTCAAAACCCTGCAGAAGCATGACTATGGTGCTGTGTGAATACAGGAGGGGCCAGGTGCTCCAGGGCAACTGAGACAGTGAAGGCCACCATAGAAACTGTCTCATAGGATGGCATTTCGCAGCTATAGCGAACATGATCAGACCGGCTTTGACCAGAACAGACAACTACCCGCCTGTGTTTGCCTGTGACAGCTTATCTTCTAAGCTGAGAAGTGCAAGGCATGAGACCGCAACAGATATCCAACACAAAGGCCGTTCTGTATTAAAGCCAAAGCGGCAATAAGACACTGCACAATTTACCTAGACACGGAGTGTTCACAAGCACTTACCCCAGGAAATCAAAGTCAATGGTGGAGTACTGGGCTTGAATGAGAGCCCACAGACCCCAGAAGAAATGAGAGGCCTACAAAACAGAGAAGGGTGGGGAGAGTTAACCTGGTGTCAAGCAGCAAAGTAAATACTGACCAAGTTGGTACAAAAAGAAAGTGACTGCAACTCATGGATTTCAACACAAGAATGTCCAGTTCCTTAAATAAGCAGTCACTGGCGAGCACAAACTGGAACTGTGACAAGGGCAGTGAGACATGTGAGAACAAAAAGCTGCACAACAGGTTCACACAGGACAACTATGTAATTTGCTGGTTTCAGCTCTGAATGTTGGTGTGTGTGGATACAGTATCACTGAAGAGTTCAACAGGAAAAACATAACAGCCTCCTTGAGGAGGCTCAACCTGTTCTGTGGTTGAAAACATGGTGCTGTTGCCAGTCTATACTGTGTGCTATTGTGCTTCACTCCACAGGCATGCAAATTGAAGGCTGGTGGCAATAAGTCCCACGAGGACCTCTGCAGTTCTACCTGAGCAGAATACTTGAATTCCTACCATTAAATATCCAGCTGTATTAAATGCTTAAATGGTCATACTGTAGTAATGGTAATAGGAGTGTAATCCATATATTTAGAGCATAGAAAACTACCTCATTTTTGTACCTGGCAAAGGCTACCCTAATACTTGGGGTATGCACTGTTTGGTTGCATTTCATTTGAACTCTACAGCCCAGAGTAACAATGTTTTTTCTGAAACTTGCTCTAATGCACGTTTTTCCATTTCAATTATTTTTAATTGGCAAAAAGTACATTGTACAACAAAGCTATTGTCAAATTCATTTAAGGTATTTACAATCTTTTTTCCCCCCCCTCTAGCATTGTGCCTATATTCCTTTCAAGGTCTAATCATGGAGGCAGGAGAAAGATTAAAGTGCTCTTTTCAAAGTATTCTCCCTGCTTTTCAGAGGGACAAAACTGAGCCTTTGTCTTCATCTGCAAGTAAACGAAGGATCGTCACAATGGACTGGAAAACCCAAACAGTTAATGACACAAAAGTACCACGCTGTGTTCACCGTTCTCCCAAATCTAGACAACTTTAATTGCTTCATCGTGCAAGACTGAGCTCTACAAGGATTCCAGAGTATTCTTCAGAAGCAGTGAAGGAGCCATGAACTGGGTACAAAGTGGACGTGTGCGACAAAGGTGTGTGCGCGCGCGGTTGGCCTCTGCACAAAGTGCAAGAAAAATCAGAAACAAGGCCAGGCTATACTACAAATGATTTTTGAATGATTGCTGCTCTGTGGCATGATTACAAAAATGGGCACCCTTCACATATCTGAGGGAAACATCACTATGCTGTGAGCCAATACAGTGTGGAGTATACACTTACCAAAGCAAAGTTGTTGACCTGCACATACAGGACCTCCACTTCTGCCTGGGAAACCTCAGCCCCTAGGCCCTTATACTCTTTGTAGGCTTCCAGATATGCTCTCAGCCACTGCAGCTGCAGATCACGTTCAGGATAAAGGCTGTAGTCCACTTCATTCAAACCTGTGGATCACAAGCAATCACTCATTGGCTGTTCTTAGATGTTCTTTATAAACCACTGGCCGCACAATACATTACATGAGTTGTTCTAGCCAAACTACTCTGTCCCCCTGTAAGACCCATGGGGATGCAGGTATAATTAATACTGAGTACACAAAAGATTAAGAAATCAAGATCTACAAGCTCATAACAGACAGTCTTGTTCAAGTGTGGGGTGAAGCATCTGTAATCTGTATTACAATGTATGAACGTGATTAGGATTAGTCTATCCTGAGTTTTGTGCACCTACTCATGCAATGACCATTGGTGCATGAAGTGGAGAAAAACTAGGTTTACTTAATCACATGTCTGCAACTGTCTTTCTCCTAAGGTAATGTACAAATTGTATTTTCTCTGATATGTACGTCACTTCAGAGAAAAGCATCTGCTAAATGAATAAACATATTCCAAAATCTGTTTTTACAAGAGACAACCTTAACTCCTACTGCTGGAGTTGAGTTTTCCCAGAGAAACCAAGAAGAGTTCACAGAGAACAAGCAGACAAATTAACATTATGCAATATTCACATCATGAATGAGTGTCAATTGCACCATGTTGGTCACATCTGGAGGCAATAACAGAACTGACAGTGACTAACTATAGGTACAGCCAGGAACTGACTAGCAGAGTAATAAATACTGGTCTAGTGAGTCTAGTCGACAGCTGAAACTAACTTTGCCTCCTGTTATCTAAAAGGCAAACTCAGGTCTTGTTACAAGTTTCAAATGACAACCCTTGATAAGAGAGGCATGTGGATTAAATACACACCACTTAAAATTGGTTTGCAATTTCCTCACTGAAGTGATTGATCAGTCATTTCTGGTCTACAAGGGAACAGTAAACAGCCCTCATGCTTACCTGCAAACTCGTTGAAATGGTTGCCAATATCATAGGCTTGGTAATTGTAGCCAGCATACTCATAGTCGATAAACTTTACATTACCTGGCACAGACAAACAAAGGAAAAACTTGTTACGAACAAGACACTGGTGCAGACTTTAAGCCCCAGACAAAGGTTCATACTATGTGTGTGCGGCCTGACTGTCCAGCTCCCCCACAGACGGACATTCTACGTGGTGTTTGAGCAGGGGAAGAGTTTGTATTTTGAGAAGAGAAGTTGCATGAAGAGGCATAACAGAAAGGCAAAAGGCTACAGGCACAAATGCACATACAGCATGCTGAAAACACACAAAGAAGAGTGCTAGACAGAACACTACAACCCATTCAAGATTCAATACAAAGCTATTAATAAAAAGATATGCAAGAAGGAAATTTCAGCAAAATGTCTATGGTTAATAGCATTAATTTTGGGTAAGTCAATACTATTACAGGAATGATCATCAAAACAGAAGACCAATCAAGTGAAAAGTGCAGAACACTGAATCCTGTGTGAAATCTTTAACAGTGCCCAAAGTTACATGCAGAACAGAGGGAGGGAGGAAAACTGACAAGAGTGCCTTCTAGTGGCAAGACTGTGCTGTATGCAGTATCACACTTACTGTTAATATGAGTAGGTAAAGAAAGGTATTGTCAAAATACAAAGTCTTACCCCTGGATTTAAAATTGGGGGGGGGTTGGGGGGGCAAAAAAAAAAAACTGGGAAACTGCTGCCATTTGTTTTCTTTGAAATACTGGATCCCTCCCACCTTAAAGTCATTTCTTTTTTCCTTCCCTTCGGATATGTGGCACTGGTATACATGAAAGCAGAGTTAGTGCGATCTACTCTCTGCTTCCAATAAGTGTGTATGTGCCCTAGTATTGGGGTCATGTGCTGACACTGTGTGGGGCTTTATTTTTATTTATTCATTCTTTTTAAACTGTAAGCTGGGTCTGTGGTTGCGTGTCAGCTTTTATATACTGCCATGTTTGGTCTACAGAAGGAGACACATGAGATGGTTACCGGGCCAGGTGTGGTCCTAGCGGGACACAACAGAACACCTCCAGTCAGTGGCTATAGCCCTGTGCAGCAGATGAAGAGGTTTGGGCACACTCACATCTGACACAGAACACAAACAGCTTCACTACAGACGCTGCGCACCTCCTCCTCCTCCTCCCCCTCCCCATTCCCCTGCACATCCTCCAATCCGCTGTGGCCTCACACACCCCTGCAATGCTGCCTTTTCATTGGCTCTAAGGGGACCCAATCAGCTCAAGTCACTTGTATGCAAATGACATCTTCCTGTGTGAGATGCACAGCAGGTTTCAATTTCTGAGCCTCTGGGATTTTGCTTCTATTTCACTGTAGCTTTTTCCCTTTGTCATTTGACTGAAGCAGAGCCAATAGCTACTAACCCTGCCAACGGCCTTCAGAGAAAGCAAGACCCTCCCTGCGAAGACAACCTTACTGAGGTAGACAGCAGTCAAAATCAAAAGGGAGTTTAAACCAGCACAAATCCCATTTCGACTGGGCCTGGTCAGTTTTTAGTTTGTCACTGAACTGGACGTGGCCGGTTAGACTGCAGTACGGTACTGGGCGTAGCCGCTCAGAACCATCTCACCCCTCCAGCAGGCGGCGCTGTCGCTCCTAGGAGAGAAAAAAAATCTGGACACAAGGAGCCATGAGACCGCCCACCCCCCCCACAAGAGCGACTCTGGACCTCCAACCCTCCCAACACCCCCTGACCACAACATCCTTGCTGCCCCAACCCTGATTTCTCCAATGACCCCACCCCCTCCAGAAAAAGGAGGAAGAAAGGAAAAAAAAATAAAAAACATGGAACCATAATAGTCCATAGCACCTACAATGTGTAGGAGTGGCCTGGTGAGTTTGCATTGCTCCATTTCAGTGAGCTATTAGTAGGGAAATACATTCAGGTTAACACAAATTAGAACATTCCAGAAGTACCACTTTCATACACATTTTCAAAGCCATAAATCCCTGCTACTGTGCTGATGAGAAAGCCCCTCAGTAGAATTAAATCTGAGCTTTCCTGGCCAGATCCATAAGTAATGAACCCAGTGTACAAAAGCCAAGCCATTCTGTAGCAGGAAGTCTGGCTAAAGCTACAGTGTTGTCCTGAATTTGCCATTAGTTGCCAGCAGTAGCATATGTACATCTTTTCCCCTCTCACTTGGTACTGTTAGGCACCTTTTTAAATGCAGCCTTACCAGATGGAATGAGGGGGCAGGGCAAGCATGCTCCACCCCCTCTCAAGGGCACAAACCACACAGGGTGCAATGTCACCCAGGCCACAGGAAGAACATTTTGTCCAGGGCCAGGGTCTGCAATGCAGGCAGCAATGGCTCACCTGCTGCCTCGTTGTAGATGATGTTTTTACACAGCAGGTCGTTGTGGCATAGCACTACAGGTGAGCCCAGCACAGACAGGCTCTGCTGCAGCCACAGCATCTCTTCACGCAGTTGCATGGCACTTGGTACCTCCTGTGTGAACCTGAGGGCAACAGGAACAGCAGTTATGACCTGCCATTGCATGCAAACACTGCTACCCATCTCATATTCTGAAGTGTGCTAATATGGTTCATTCCTACCTCATGTTTTTGGCAGGGTCCTCAAAGTGGGTTGGCACTAACGAGAAGTACTTGCCCATCTTCATCCATAGGTCAGATTTGGGCACCCAGCCATTGTGGGCATGAATGGCATGGTACTTTGCCAGCTGCCTTGCTATTGGCCTGTGAAGTACAATTAATCAATCAAAATTAGCAAATGGTCTGCTGTGATATTACACCTCAGGGCACAAAAAGCCTCAAAGGACAAAGTATCAGCTTGCCAATTGTACATCATTGTTAATAGGCACGATTGTATACAACCGGCAGCATTGTCAAAAGCTTATCTCCATATGCACCTGATTGTGGAACAATGGCTGTTCAGAACCCTGTTAAGAATTCACTTTCTTGTGAGTGTATACACCCCCCCAAAGCACTAAATTTTAGAAGGATGATACCATTAGTATATGTAAGAGAATACCCAGTCATATACCATAACTGATCCCTTCATGAGTACCACACAAATGATCATTACAAGTGTGTACATGCATTTTGGCTGCAAAACATGTGCTTGTGTGACTGCAGCCCAAGTGTGTACCTGAATATGGAGGGGCAGCGGATGTGCTGTGGGTCAAGAGCGGTGCCCTGCAGGAACTCGTAACACAAGCCATTGTTGAAGGTACAGTAGAGTTGCGGAGCACAGCGGTGAGCCTGCAATACACGGAAGCTCTTCACTTCGTTGTCCCGGTCCACGAAAAGCTCTGTCTTGTTTCCATAAATGCGCACCAGGACCACATCCTGCATGGCTCCTCCCACATAGCAACCGATCAGCTTGTTCGTGATGCCATCAGTGAAGAACTATAGAGAAACCCAGAGAAGAGTGGTTATTGGAACAAGTTTGCAGACATCACTAAACTTTCCGAACACTGACATAACACCTTTCAGAGTGTTCACTTCTGACATTTGTGACATGCACTAAGCAAATAATGTTCAGCATAGGGCTGAAGCAATATTCTCCCTTACACTAGTTTATATTTTCCTTGCCAGACTGACACCTGTAAACTGAGTGAAAACATATCTTTGCATCTATGCCCTTTACAAAACATCCTTCATTTGAATGAAATGCAGATTTCTACATCTGCATTAACCTGGAAAGGAGAAACAGCCAGTAATATGATCTCAACTCCAAATCCAACAAGCCCAATAGGGGAAGCAGTGAGTAGGAGTGGTCTCCCCATTTTGGGTTTATGAATGGAAAGGGTACATTCTTCAGATGACTGTCATTCCAGCCTAATCTAGTGCATCATGTACTAGAAAGGGGTGTCAAAGAATGTTATTTTTCTGCTGCCAGCAATGCATGGCATTTGCTGAGCTACTCTTTCCTCATCATTGATGAATGCATAGGGGCTGGGGGTGGTATGTCACACAACGTGGGAAGGAAGTCACGTGATTACACAATCACACAGCTAAGGGCCACTTCAGGCAGGCAGCCGCAGGTAGATGGTAAAGGTCTCTTCCTCTCCTATAAAACTGCAGCACCAGCTCAAACCAAAGTCTTACTACACACATCCCCTCAGAACAACCCATGTCATCCTGTAGAGTGACTTTCAAATTAAGTTTTTAAAATGTGGAATGTTAAAAATAGACTTTAAACTCATAGGTTACTACAGTATCTCAAAACTAAGATCTGCTAACATGTCAGATCAGTAATACTAACCCCAGAGAAAGTAGCATGGTCAGCTTTATTCTGTTCATTCACAGATGCACTTCCACCTTGCAAACAAGACTAAAACACTTGTTATGTGGTCAGTGAAGCAGAACACCCCTCCCACCACACTATGCCCAGCAAAGTGCATCCCAGGCTTTATGGGGTAAACAGGTTGAACAGAGCCACTCCCAGGCCTTAAAACACAGAGCAATCCAAGAGCTTTGTGTACCATCAATATCAAATAACTGGAGTGCTTTGATAAGACAACATTAGAATGAAATCAGTAGTAGTTACCCTCATAAAAGATATCAATGAGTAAGTTTACCTTAGAAGTATTTTGTCATTAATTAGACAAATCTTATCCAATTCATAGCTATCAATATGAAAACATTAAATATTAATTCTGCTGGCATTTGACAATCAAAATGGGAGCATGTATACTCTTCAGGCTCTCCCTTTCACCCCTTCTGTAAACAAACTTCCCTTATATGGCAGCTCCAAGGAAGCTGGGAATGCAACACTTTTGCACAGCACAGCAGTTACTACATCTAGAAAAAGGACAGAAACTCAGTCTCACATTTTGTAAAATCAGAAGAAATCTTTAGCATCAAAACAAAGTCAGCACGCTCCACAATGGGCAAGATGACATTCTGCAGACATACTAACTCCAGAGAAAAACTGATTCGGGAAAAAAAAGGAGATCTTTAACACAGCCGTTAGGAGTGTTGAGTCCAGCAGAACACATGACTGGACAAGAGTTCCCCAAAAATACACCCACATACTGAAGTCCCGCAGGGGGGCTGGCAAAGACCACCACACACCTGTAAACAGCAGTGTCACCACATTATTCACACTAGACCAGTTCAATCAGGATATAATTTATCCATGACAGCTCACCCACACAACTCCAAACTCACTCATCACCTGTTTCCACATTCATTTACATTTAAACACACTTCCAGACTGCACCGATAAAATGTAAATACTGGTAGTGTGGTGGTTAGAGCTGCTGCCTTTGTATCCAAAGATTGCACATTCAAATCCCACCCCACCAGGCTGTAGTGCCCTTGAGCAAGGTAGTTACCCTAAAAAAAAAAAACACTAAATTTACCCAAGCTGCTCATATGGGTAGATAACTAAGTAACTTACACCACCACTTTGAAGGCATCAGGTAAAATGAATAAATGGGAAGTAAATGTAATGCATGGGTTTCTACGGGAAGAACAATTATAAACATTAAACATGTCACTTCCACTTTCCTTCGTGTGGAAAAGAAACGATGCCTTTCAAACGCTGTGGAGGACATATGAATTATACACTGAAATGTGAGGCGCCACTTGCGTCACCAGTCAGAGAGAGAGAGAGAGAGAGAGAGAGAGAGAGAGAGAGAGAGAGCGCGCCAGCTTTCGCCTTCTGAGTCACAGCGAGTGACCCACTTGAAACGAGCCAGGCCCTTCCCGCGCGCTGCACAGCGGGTACTTCTGAAGCAGAACGAACGAACAGGGGGCCCTGTTCAGTGTCCGCGAGCCGCCCGTCCCCCATTAACAACGTCACCAAAACGTATAGCACTACTTCGATAAGCGTTTTATTTAAGAGATTAATGCGTACACGTTTTAAAGGCGTGTGACGTGTTATTCCGTGCCTAAGCGGGTTTCCGCCAGCCGAACCGAACGCCCGCCTCCTCTCCGGGGGCCCAAGCCAAGGCACAGCCGACTGACGCAGCTCTCGAGTCTGCAGAGAGAGCGCAGCCCTGCGGCCTTGTAGCCAAGACAACTCGCACCCCCCCGAAGGGTTTCTCACAGCCTGCTAGAAGAGACGACTTGCACGCTACCTTCATTTTGACCTCCGACGGCTTCCAGTTGGGTCTCAGCTCCTTCATCAGTTTCAGCGCTCCGGGCCTGAAATCCTGCGCGTCTACTGTGACATCTAACTTGGGGACGGCCGGAGCTCCGTCCGGTACGTGGATGAAGTTGGCCATGACTAAAGAGCGAAAACTATAGACTCTTTTCTTGATTTCGCGGGTGATTTTTCTAATTTTTTTGGACGAAAGTTGCGCGTCAGTAAACTGTGCTCAGGAGCGCTCGGAACCAGGTGTTTTATGTGCGCTACGTGCCTCTCGCGGAGCAGCTACGCCTCCTGGAAAATTCCACCCGCGTATAAAACCTAGGTGCGGTGCATTGTGGGCGCTCACGTGACGCACTGTTGGATGAGACGATATCTGTCTTGTAAAGAATGCGTAGTTCAGACGTCACTTCGTTCTGTTCTTTCAATGTAATTCGAATTTGTTCAGCCCCTGGGAAGTCAAGCGTTTTTGAGGATATCTGAAACACCGCTCGTGATGTGCAGTGCGGTTTTATGCTAGGACAGTCAGCCTCAAAATGTATATTTCACACACAGAAGTGAACATTTTGAACGTCTGCGTTTTATTTCCAAAGCATTCGTGGGAACCTGTAAAGCTTCGTAAGCTAGAATTTGAATTTGTAACGTTTTTTTAAAGATCAGTTGTCAAATGAGGACTAAAAACGACGCTAAACTTTGCTTTCCCTTTCTTTATTCCCAGCCTCTACTACCTTAAAATGAAATATAATTATTTTAATGCTTACGTGCCGTAAGATTTTACGGAATTATGAAAATTAATGAATTCAAGTTTTCATTGCGGGTGCTGGGGTGGGCTGGTTTCTATTCTCACACGACTGTCTATGTTTCCACACGGACCAGTACCGAGTACTAAATTTCCGAATTAGCTGTTCCGGTTCGCATTGTTGTCCTCCTTCCACTTCCTGTCAAATTGGAGCCGTTCTCCGTCATCCCCATTCGGCCCCCACACGAGTTGCATGTACTGTAGCCGGTGGCACCGTTCTTTGTAGGGGGGGGAGTGAAACTGTTCGGCCCCCGCCCGGGGATAAGGCAGCGTGTGTCCCGCTTTGCGTTCTCTGCCTGCGGTGGATTTTGTGGTAAGTGGGCGAGCTGTGGACTCGTAGAACACGGACACGGAGTGACGGACGGAGCTGTGAGCCTGTGCTGTGGCGTCCAGCACGCAAGCCGGTTTTATGCCGACAACGTCTGTTTAAGTTAAACTTTAATTTGATTCGACCGCAGAAGCGAATGAATTAGTGACTTTTTTTTTAATTTTATTTATTTATTTATTTATGCACTGTGTCTTTCTATATTCTCCTCTTGACTTGTTGTTCCAGACCCCCTACCCTAGGCCGTAGTCAGCATCCCGTTCTCTCCGTCTCCAGTTTTGGGCCCGATCTGACCATCACTGCTGAGGACTGTTAACTATGGCCATGAGGCAGACTCCACTGACCTGCTCCGGACACACCCGACCCGTGGTGGACCTGGCCTTCAGTGGAATAACCCCCTACGGTTATTTCCTCATCAGCGCATGTAAAGGTACGTAATCATGTGGTCAGTTCCTCCCAAACTTGCATCAGCACACTCAATCTGTCTGAATAAAGTGCAGTTACTCTAGTCTGTATGTTCCTGTAGTCTTGCTTTGGTGGTTGTTTTATTCTTACATATGTTCCTGGCGCGGGGGCGCGGCGGGTTTGGCCGGGACCCGCCCTCTGGTGGGTCTGGGGTTCGAGTCCCGCTTGGGGTGCCTTGTGATGGACTGGTGTCTCGTCCTGGGTGTGTCCCCTCCCCCTCCAGCCTTGCGCCCTCTGTTGCTGGGTTAGGCTCCGGTTCACCGTGACCCCTCTTGGGACAAGTGGTTTCAAACAATGTGTGTGATGTTCCTAGCAGAAATGCTCTCCAATGTGTCCTTCTGTTGAAGCTGTGAGCTGCCAGTTTTCTGTACTACCGTGTTCTTATGTCCTTCTTTCCACAGATGGCAAACCCATGTTGCGCCAGGGGGATACAGGGGACTGGATCGGGACATTCCTGGGTCATAAGGGTGCTGTTTGGGGGGCCACTTTAAATAAAGAGGCAACAAAAGCCGCCACAGCAGCTGCAGATTTTACAGCGTGAGAATGCACCTTCCAGTCACACACATGTATATACACAGCAAAATAGTCAGATATAACTTGAGTACATTGCATTAGGACATCTTCATCACTTAAAAGTCTTGTTTTTTTTAGTATACACCCTAATAAACACTTACATATCCCTAATTCCTGTTACTTTTGGAGTAGGTGTCTGACTAGCTTTAAGTTTACGAAAAACACATACACACCCACATATTCAGTTTTTTTTCCTTTTCTCATCACCTCAGATATTATAATTCCTCTCTTAACCAGAGCAGTGTGTGGGCCAGTCATCTGTTGTTCTCGTTTCTCTTTCTCTCTCTGCCCAAACTAAAGTGTCGTGTACATTGTGTTATTTTATTTTTTCCTCTTTCTCGCTCTCTCTGTATTCACAGTAAGGTATGGGATGCAGTCACAGGTGATGAGACCCTTACACTGGCCCACAAGCACATTGTCAAAACTGTCCACTTTACACAGGTGAGCTCCTGGTTCATTCTGTACATCTGAAAACACCCATTGAAAAATAAACATTTAAAAATGTACTTCAGATCATCTGAAATATATAGTTATGAGCCAAACTGTCTCTGACTGTCTATTTGTAGGACAGCATCTACCTGTTAACAGGGGGAAATGATAAAGTATTACGCGTCTTTGACCTCAGCAAACCTGAAGCAGGTGAGCATTTGTGACACAATGGTTTTTAGCTATGTGTAATGAAGTGTGAAAGGATTACATGTTTCTGGTTTCCCACAGATCCCCAGGAGTTCACAGGACACACTTCTGCCATCAAAAAGGCACTGTGGTGCAACAGTGACAAACAGATTCTGTCTGCTGCAGACGATAAAACTGTCCGGTGAGATTTGTTTGCATCATTGACGCACATACCATCCCGCTTGTACCATTTCACCGCTTGTACCATTTCACCACTCGCAGGACTATAACCCATGTCCATGACACCTCATTGACATACAAAGCACCATGCAAACAGAATGCAGTAGCACATTAAGGATTTGCACATGCTGAAAGGAGCTATTGGTAAAAGAAGGTTTAATAAGAAAAAAATAGTAAAGATTTTAAATCCAGCTTAGATGGCAGAATGTGACACAGGTCCTTAAGCAAGCAACTATTTAAATTATAACATTGATCTTTGTGGCAGTAAAAAAAAAAAAAAAAAAACAGCAGCAATAATGCAGCCATTGCACATGCTAATGCCCTGTTCTCCTGTGTTCAGTCTGTGGGACAGAAATACAATGGAGGTGTTGAAGACTCTCTCCTTCGACGTATCAGTCAGCAGCATGGAATACATCCCTGACGGAGAAATCTTGGTGATCACCTATGGGAAAACCATCGCTTTCTACAATGCACTCAGGTAGAGAGACAGAACAGTATTTCTTAACAAATGTGGAATTAAGTAAATCTTGTGGGTAATCATTCTCTTGGAGAGTTATTGGGTTTTTTTGTGTTGTACCATGTAGTTTATTTCTATGCTTACAAAAATGTATTTTGTAGATTAAAAAAACCATCTTTAGACTAGAATCCTGCCTCATCATAACTTTAATTTTACCTGTGCAAAATAACAGCAAAACAAACTGACTCCTGGTCTGTTATAGGGTGTAGTTGATAATCCATGTTCTGAAGAAGACAGTCTTGATGTTGTTATATTAGGGTCGCATATTTGGTTGTGTCTGAACCTAGTCTGTAACATTTGTTGTCTTTTACCCGTGGACTGGCCATACAGCCTTGAGCTGATCAAGACTGTGGACGCTCCAGCTTCAATCCACTCTGCCTCCCTGCATCCGGAGAAGGACTTCTTTGTGGCAGGCGGTGATGACTTCAAGCTCTACAAGTATGACTACAGCACAAAGGAAGAACTAGGCAAGTGCTTTTGCCCAGAGAGCTCTTCTGCTCTTGATATTTTATTAATTTTTTTCGTTATTAAAAAAAACACATCTCAAAGCCATTTTGGTTAGACTTTGGCTTTCATGTCATACTTGAACAGGAAAACTAATTTTATACCACCTTCTGTTTACTAGAAGAGTCCTAGATGAGTGCTGCTATGTTGTATTAAGTGGGCCATCGCTTTCCACCTGTATGGAAAATTTTACAGATTGTGCACCTGTATCTTTCCCCCATGCAGAGTCATACAAGGGCCACTTTGGACCTGTGCACTGCGTGCGGTTCAGTCCAGACGGAGAGCTATATGCAAGTGGCTCAGAGGATGGGACACTGCGGCTATGGCAGACTGCTGTAGGCAAAACCTACGGTTTGTGGAAGTGTGTTCTTCCTGGTGAGTCTGGGATTGTGCAGTTTGTTTTTGAGGGTTCATGGGGAGAGGGATTTGTTTTGTTTAAAAAAGTACGTGTTGGGTCGACAAGTTTTGCTACATCGGATAGTGTCTGTTCTTGATATAAAGGAATGGAAATGTATATTTTTCTGGTAAAGTTTATGTTTAGTTTGAGTTGGGTAAAAGGAACGTGTGTTTTGTCTGACTTTGCAAATAGTTACAGACATGTCCACTTACTGCCATATCCCAACTGTTCGATGTGCAGAGGAGCTGGTGTCGGAGAACTCGGACACACTGTACTGCAACACCCCGGAGATCAAGGCTTGAGACCCTAAGCTGTACGCCGAGGTTGAGGAGGAGAGCAAATTCAGGGGGTCCCACAAATTTAAACCCCCCAGCGGGATAGAAGGTCACTCCTCCTCAGGGAGAGATATCATATTGAGCACACCCGGGAGTTTGACCACAGATAGATGTAATGCATATACTCCCTTCCCACATACAGACAGACACACACACACAGTTAAACACATGCAGGCACACAGTGAGCCCGTTCAAGAAAAATACACCACACCCTATAATTACACAGAGACTATTCTCTACCTTTGAAGTAGAGCACATATTTACATACACGCATAGTTGCATACATAACAACATGAATTTACACCAGAGGAAAGTAGTAGACCTGTGTGTGTTACCACGCTACAGGTGCCTGCTTTTCTTTCTTGGTGAGGTCAGATTTCATCCTTTATCCTTCGTTGGTCTGTACCCAGCACTATGTGGGCTGCTTTTGTTATGTTTTGTTGTGAACATTGGAAACTGTTTTTTGGCCGTGGTGATGCTTTACTTGATTTTGTTTTATTGATGAAAACGTACTGGGATAAATTTACTTAAAATTGACAAGAAATGCAAGACTGTTTGGGTTCTTTGCTTCTTCCCCTCTAGTTTTAAAAAAAAAAAAAAAAAATGCAATGTTGCAATTGAATTTGAGTCTTAAAAATATAGACATCTGCATTTTCAGTTTGTCTGCAAGTTTTTCACCACTGCCCACCTTGCACATCCTTAAGTCTGAAAATCTAATTTAGCCAAATTAGATACAAAGACTGCTAAAATGTAATTAAAGGAAATCTCTGTTGTAATCCAGAATATGCCATTCAGTAAGGTGTGTTTTTCAATATATTTTACTGGAATGCCACTAAATAAAAAGGTAAAGGCTATAGCTAAATGTCCTTTTCCTTGTGTCTGTTGGTTTGATGTTTTTACATTTTCTTCCTTTTGTTTCTATTTTCTTATTTCCTTTTTTCTATTTATTCAGCCAGTTTTGTCTTCCCCTTAATTGTGATGCCCCTGTCTAGAGCATTGAACAAAGGTACAGACCTCTTACATTTACACTGACGTTTATTCATTCTGATGCTTTTCTCCAAAACGACATACATCTCGGAGAACAACACAAAAAGTACATAAAATCAACAAGAGATTTGGATGCAGATACGTGATTCTTGAGTACCGTCAAATCTTTCATATCACTGTATAAACCAGTATACATTATACAAGTAGCTGCATCTAGGTGTTTTTTTTTTTAATTAAACAATACAGTCCATGTTTATCAAGCACATGGGAGATCAGGGGAGGAGTAAGTCTGAAAAGAGGTGAGTTTTGAGACCATTTTTCAATGTTGAGAGATTCAACAGGTCTGAGTGAACTCTTCAGGTGTGTATGCTGAGCCCAGCACTACAGGTACCTCACGGTGTGTCTCCATGAGCAATGAGGGGGAAGCATGAGTGTTATTTTGACACTTTCATTTGCTGCATCTTCTTGCCAGCTGGGTAGTGGGAGTGGACACCTGGAAATATACCAGTGTGCCACTGGTAAGGCCCTTGGTTTCAACTTTAGATATGACTAAGGCCAAGGTCTGTGACCCCTGACAGAAAGAACTTGTGAGTCAGGCAATAATACAAAACATTTTATTTTATGCAGTTGTGCTAGTCCCCATTGTATAATCATGTAACAAAAAAAACTACAGTATCTACTTGGGAAAGCACAACACTGACATTTTAAGGCTGCAAAGGTAAAGGGAACCTATAGACTGTCAAAACTGACAAACTAAACTGACAAAAGTTCAAACTTCCTTGCTGGGTGGTAGTTTATTTTAAAAGTTTTAGTTTCAGCAGAAATACCTGATGTGTTTACCCAGCTTTTCAGTAGTTCTCAGAAATGGTGCAGCAGGTAGCATAGTGTCCCTTGTTCAAGGTTTTTACCCTGAATTATTCTCTATTGTTAACCACTAGTCCAAGTCTGGCTTGCAGTGGCCCAGAGCCTAACATAGAAGCACAGTTCACTAGGTTAGCCAGGGTAGACTGGATTTGATGCCAGTCCATCACAGACATCCAAGGCTAATTCAAAGTCACAAACAAACTTAAAACATGTCTTTGGACTGTAGGAGTAAACCAGAGCACACAGCCAAAAGTCATAGCATAGCATTGTAAGTTACTTTGCTTTGACTGCTCTGTCCAGTTTATCCAAGTCTCATATAATCAAGCTGTTCACTGGCATTGCATCCCTTTGATTCAAAGCTATAGACTCTGGCTACTTGAGTGAGTTTTAGCGTGTCTTCAAGACAAATTTTGATCAAATGTTTTGTGGAAATAAATTTATGGACCAGCTTGAGATATTTTACCAAGTTTAAATCTACTAATCAGCAGAAATATTGCCTTGTTTTACTGCCATTCTTGACCCTCTGTTTCCAATATAGGCAATAGTAACAGCGGCACTTTCAATAAATTGATTCTGTCAAGGAATTTAATTGTTTTCACCACTTGCTCACTTTTAATAACTTTCTCTTGCCCCTGGGTCATGGTGGTCCAGAATTACTGGGGGCAAGGCTGAACAGGGCTCACACTGGACAGGATGTCAGTCCATCACAGGATAGGCATACACACACTAAAGGCAATTCAGAGTATCCAATTCATCTGAGGGGGGGGGTGCGGTGGTGCAGTGGGTTTGGCCTATGCCTGCTCTCTGCTGGGTGTGGGGTTCGAGTCCCGCTTGGGGTGCCTTGCGACGTACTGGCGTCCCGTCCTGGGTGTGTCCCCTCCCCCTCCAGCCTTTCGCCCTGTGTTGCCGGGTTAGGCTCCGGCTCCCCGCGACCCTCAGACAATTCACCTGACCTGAACTTTGGACCCCATCCTGGGTGTGTCCCCTCCCCCTCTGGCCTTGCGCCCTGTGTTGCCAGGTCAGGCTCCAGTTTGCCACAACCCTGCTCAGGGCAAGCGGTTTCGGACTGTGTGTGTGAACTTTGTACTGTGGGAAGAAAGCAGAGGAAACCCAAACAGACAGAAAGCACATGCAGACTCCACGCAGAGCTGAATTCAAACGTATACTCTTAAGAGCCCGGGCAGTGTGAGGCAGCAGCACTACCTGAGTAATACGGCGCTGCCCTTATTTTTACCAGCTTTGTCAAATTTCTTGCTTCATTCACCACATCTACATTGTACAAGATACTAAGTAGTATTCATGTGTAAATGTTTGTAATTCCTCCATGTGCACTAAAGACTAAAACAAAACCAGAGTGAATGCACACCTGATGTTTATTGCTATAAATTTGTGAAAAAATTTAAACCCAAGTGTACATTATGGCAGAGAGCCATAAAAATGGCTCTTTTCAGTAAGCCCTATCACAATCAACAGATGGCATTTCTATCCAAACAATGACCTGGCTTAGAAATAAGATGAACGATAACCGGAAGACCCTGCTGCCCCACTAGGGCATGTTTAAGAGCCAAAATGAAACCCAGAATTATACTTTCAATGATCAGTGCCAGTTACACCACCCTGTGACAAATCCTTGGCCCCACCTTCAGCAAGCCATGAGTTTGTTAAGCAAGTACTGGATTCTCTCGATTGGCACTGCTACCCGAAACAGCAGAGGCACACAGGATTACCAGTCTGGGTCAGGGCTCATGCCTTCATTGTAGCATTCTCCTGTTCTTTTAGCAGTAAGGCACTTGCTGTTTGATCAAGTTACACATAAGGAGATGCTCAGTGGAAAGAACACTTGTATCAAAAATTACAAAAACAAATTCTTCCCTCTAAAATTTATGACAAAGTTGAGGCAAAGCATTAGCCCTAGCATACAGGGCCATGGGGCTGGACACCACAAGCAGAGGGAACCAGAACTCCCTCAATAGTTGGTTCTAAGACGCTTGTTCTCCTCCTTTAGTCGCTCTATCTCCTCCATCAGTGAGTAAGGCACTGCGTATTTTTCTATCAGGCCGTGGATCTCTTTCTGAAAAAATAAGGGCACTGTGACTCATAGCAAACACTTGCATTACATACAACAAATAACACTGAAGCAGAGCTCTCCAAGATCTAAAGAACTGAAAGACATGGCTATTGCAGTGGTACTCACCAGCTGGATGTAGAACTGGCGGATCATTTCCACCTGAAGGTTCACTATGTCCCTGTGACAGACATCTCTGTTGGGAAGAAGTGAGAACAGAAGGTTGTCTGGTAGTTACTACAAGGTTGAAAACTGAAGAGGATGGCTCTGGGGGCTGGAGGGCAATAAGACTCACCTGAGGTCCTCCACCTCCTCGTGGATCATGTTGCGGATAAAGTGGACCTGTACGGCAGACAAAGGAGCACTCCCTGCCTCTGTGTTCATGTTCCCTGTTATGGCCACCTTCCCTGCTGGGTAAAGAGTTTACAGGCAGTCCACGAGTTACGAACGTCTGACTTATTTACAACCCGTACTTACAAACCACCCCTTACTGACCGGAAGTTGATTTTTTTGTCACCCTTAAGTAACAATTAAATGAAAACTTCATAATTAAGCTATTAAAAATTTGAGTTACTGTATATACAATGGCTTGTAATGATAAACAGGTGCTACTTTGTGAAGCTCATCAAAACACTGCGCGTCTACAGCGGTTTGTTGGCTCACGGGCGGGGCGCGTGAGCCCGTGGGAGACCAGATTCCCTTCTTTTCCTGTTTACAGTGTCTTGTGTTACTGTATTTGGCTTTAATTTTTTGTTTTTACCCTCCTAACTATAGCACCAAAGTGTAAATGTGATGCATCCAAGAAAAAGGAAATGATCATGACTGAAACTAAAGAGTAAATAACACAAAAGATGAAATGCCAAGGAACAATGGAAAAGCAAACAAGTTTCGGTAATGTTTCTCTCTCCCTCTCTCTCTCCCTCTCCCTCTCTCTCTCTCCCTCTCCCTCTCTCTCTCTCCCTCTCCCTCTCTCTCCAACTCCCCAGGCATTCTCAAACCTCCCTCTCTCCATTCATTGGGTATAGTCTCCTCCATGTCCCTTGTTCATCATCACAGTAGTAACATTTATTATCTCTTTCTATGTCTCTCTTTATTATAAATACTGCAGTTACATTTATTATCACATTTATATTTATTCATTTAGCAGATGCTTTTTTCCATTACATCATTATTTTGTATTATAATAATAATAATAATAATAATAATAATAATAATAATTACCACCACCATATTGTTATATTAAAGATGATTTAGTATATCCAAAGTGTTCATTTGTTTTTATGCATAGAAATATACACGATATACGACATCGTACGTCAAACATTTGACAAACTGACGGTAGATACCCACCAAACCTAACTGTTCCGACTTGCGTTAAAATCCGACATAGACGGACTGAGGACACGGAACTCGTTTGTAATTCGGGGACTGCCTGTACATAAAATTTTGTTACAGAGCAGTTTGTGTACATGTGTGAGTGCACATTTTCTGTATGGTGTACCAAACTTACCATGAGCAGTAGTGGGGGCAGGTCCATTAACAGGTGTGTCACTGACCTGTTGGCCTGGACCCTCTTTACTGCTTCTGAGGTGGGGCTCCTGGGTATGGAAAGGGGGCCCCACACTGGAGAGTGGTGCCTGTACAGACCTGAGTGTGTAACATAAAATCGCTTGAAAGGGCAGCAAGGATAAACTCTGAACAGAAATACTGAAGACATCAGGTGGTGGGACAGGTGATGAAGCTGCAGACTCACCTAAAGTCCTCCAGTGCTTCATGGATCATGTTTCTAATAAAGTGGACCTGCTGGGTGGACATAGGAACCCCACCTCCTACTTCAGTGAATCCTTCTGATAGAGCAGGAGCCATAGCTGCTCCCCCTGTCAACAGTACACAGAAGTTTGATGTTTCTCTCCATTAGCCACTCATGTGTGTGTTTGTTTTCTTTCTGACATACCAGACTCTCCATGTGCAGTTGTGGCAGTAGAGCCATTGAAAGGTGTATTGTAGAGCAGTTGGCCCAGCCCCTCCTTGCAACTTCTCAGGTGAGCCTCAGGTGTTTGGACAGTGGGCCCTGCATGGGTGGGCGCAGTCTGTGCATTTAACTCTAAAGTTAGGCTGCTGTTTCTCTCTTTATCTCCCTATAATTCAAACCACAGATAAAGAATTATTTAAGTTGCATTACTAATGCAGTAACCTACTTCTTTTTAGGTATTTATCAATATCCGCGGGCAGAAGTGTTTTTTGACAACTAATAAATACTCCATATTTATTAGTCATCAGATAGGATTAAATAAACAATTTTGTTCTTATCATTATAACACAGCATGGTCTTACTTCTTTGGTTTCCTTAATCATTGCTTGAACCTGTGTTGAGGGTGAGGTTTCCTCTTCCCTGATTGGTGGAGGGGTGTCAAACACTGACAGTGGTCCAAATCCTCCAGGTGTGCCCAGGGGGGTTCGGCGGTGAGCTGCAGCACTGGAATACTGGGACAGGAAGTCCAGCTCTGGGTGCACACATGGTCAAATTCAGAGGTATGTGCACCTCTGCACAGCACATAATAAATATCCATATCTAACACAGCACAGACAGCTTTAGAGTTAGTACACACCATCTTTCTTCTCCTCACGTGGAGTAGTTCCACTTGTCCTGTGGGCCTTATAGTCTGAAAACAAGGGGTGAGAACCACAAGGTGGCACCTTTTTACTGCTCCAGCAGCAAGAAACATAGACTGAGACAGAGGGACAATTACAGAACCAATAGACTGACCCTCTCTGACTGGAGAGAAGATGTCAAGGCTATTGCGGCCCACGCTGCTGAATTTGTTGAAGCTGGAGAGGTGTTCAGAGCTGTGCTGGCCTTCAGCCTCCCTGGGAAGCACAACATCCACACTAGTGGCACCTGCATGGAGGGTAAAAAGCTGATTAGGTTCTGTGGTATGACAGACGTACAGGCAGGTGACTAATCAATAAAATTCATAATTGCCACCTCAACAATAACGCAGCTCTTATATAAAGTTTAATAAAATACTGAAAAACCAGATTCTTGGCCCTCACCTGTTTTCTGGGTATCTTCATCTCCTCTTTCACACAGCTGCTGGTCAGAGACAGGCTGTGTGGACAAATGGGTGCCCGAGGACAAAGGAGGGAGTGTGGAGGCAACAGGGGTTTCCTGCTTCACGGACGTCCTTTTGCTGGAGGAGGTCTTGCTGCTGACTTTACTGGCCTATACAGTATACAACAGAAATGAGTACACCCTTGTGCACCCTGTCACTTAAATGTCAAATGATTAAAAATTGAGTCACCTTACAGTACATTTATTTATTTATTTAGCAGAGGCTTTTCTCCAAAGCGATTTCTAATGAACTCGATAGTGTTATTAGCCCACAAACCTTATTTACAAAGGAGACTTACACTGGTAAATACACTACTTACAATGAGTCACTCATCTATACATCAGTGGAACACACCGTCTCTGTCACTCACACACAGACATGGGGAGAACATGCAGACTCCACACAAACTGAGCGGGGATCAAACCAACGCCCTCTCACACCACCCAAGCAGTGTGAGACAGCAGCGGTACTCGCTGTGCCACCGTGTCACCAGGTAATTGCATTTCTTCTGAACTGAAAAGCAGGATATTTGCTCTTATGCGAAATTAGAAACTAACAGTTTAGATCTATTATATTAAAAATAAAGGCCCCAGAGTAGGAACTCAATGCAACAAAAGTCAGTATACCTTTCATTACTGAGATTCAAATCAGCCCATAAGTCCAAAACTGAGAAAGTTCTGGTGTTCACAGGAGAGGAGTATCGAGTCCGTCACCAAAAATAAAAATGGACATACAAAGTATTGAAAAACTAAAAGATTTTAATCTCTTGAGTTCCTACTGTGGGGCCTTTATTTTTAAAATAAATCTAAACTGCTAGTTTTTACATTTTACAAAAGAGCAAATATCCTATTTTTCAACTCAGAAGTAAGGAAATTACTGTAAAGTGATATAATTTTGAATCATCTGACATTTAAGTGACAGAGGGTGCACAGGGGTGTACTCACTTCTGTTGTATACTTATAAAAAAAAAAAAAAAAAAAAAACAGATTTGATGCTGCAGTTTGCCTAATCGATAACATCCTACACGGAGTAGATACTGTACTCAACCAACGTGAAAGTAATTTTCCTGCTATGTGTGACCACAGCTCTGTTACAACTCCAGTGGGGAGTCTGTGGATAGTGGTTGTGTGCTTACAATACTGCCAATGGAGTGTAAAGAAACATACAACTGTTCAGGAGAACAGGAAGACTGCAACTCTAAGTCAACAGTATCATAGGATGGCAGACTGTGATATTTCTTTAGGAATGTTTAGTTACATAGGAATGGGCTGCACCTTTGTGTGATGCACATGGGAGTGCTGGAAGCGGAGGCAGGTGACCGAGGTCTTGTGTGCTGTAGCAGTCTTGATAGGAGCATTGAGGTTCCTCAGGTCATACAGGTACACCTTCCCCTGGGTAGACCCCACAGCTAGCCCAGCCCCATCGGGTGTAAAATCAATGGCAGTCAGAGGGGAGTCCACCCGCATGCTACGCAGGACACTGCAGGCACAGACAGCCATATAAATGCAAGGACCCAGTCATAGAACAATGTACATCTCAGGGTTACAAATGCCTATACTGAACCACCTATACTGCACACAAGGCAAATTGTAGCATAAATCTATCTATAGCTGTCACTATCTTTACTCACATCTTGCTGGATGTGTCATAGCAGATAATCTTCTTGTCCAGACCCACAGTGACAAAGAGCAGGTCATTGGCTGGGGAAAAGGCCAACCCTGAAGCTGGGGCCTTGTGCACCCCCTCAAACATATGCATCTCCTTCTGTGTGTTGGCATCCCACAGCACTACTGTGCCACTGTCTGACACACTGCCCAGCATGGATTTCTTCACATAAGAATACTTCAGGTCATGGATGGGCTGCAGAATGACAGAGATTCCTGCTGTCAGCCAGACCAGAGCCTGTTGACCGTCAGGCCTATCCTCATGGAGCTAGAGAGACAGGACTCTACATTTGTGGCTTATTACATTTATTCGGTTTTACCGCTTCTGCACAGTACAGATAGTTAAGATCGCTAAACAAATGACACACAGGTGTTAGGTATGGTTGAGAGGCTTGGCCATTTATGTTCAGTTTCTTGGTGTGTGTGGTTACACATTCACTTGTGCGCAGTCTAGCTGGTGACAGAGCTACCTGGTCAGGTCCTGTCCTGTTCAGGTGGTTTTGGTAACAGTCAGAATCCCTGACTCAAATTCCTCAGAGAGGGGCAAAGGGAATGAGAGACTCACCTGGTTGGCACCATACCCAAAGGGTTTGCTGGACAGGTTAGTCATGACACTATGCAAGACAATGTCACCGCTGGTCGAACCGGAAGCAACGTAGGCATCGTTGCCATTGAAAGAGACGCAGGTCACCTCTTCCTTGTGGTCCTGTAAGGAAGAATCTCCTGTAAGATTTTGCAGGAAAGGGGAGAAAAGGATGCCTGTTTGCATGTGTTTGATGACTCCAGTAAGGCACTACCTGAAGAGTGCGGTGCAGCTTCCTTGACTTCAGGTCCCAGATGTTGACAGAGCTGTCCAGGCCTCCACTCACAAGGAACTGAGATGTGGAGTTTAGACTGATACGGGTCTGCTTACCCTGGAGAACACAAACATGCAGACATTAAACACGATAGGAAAGAGCTGCAGAGAGGCAATGATAGCTCACCTGTGCCTGTCACTCTCGCGGCCATTTGTCAACTCACCCCTTCTGCAAGTTCAATCAGCGGGACTGGAGACGACTTCAGACTGGACACCACCAGTTTGTCCCCGCTGGTACTGGCACTCACAAGATACTGATCTGAGCTGAGCTAAGGGACCCAACACAACATCTTCCTCTACAAATCCAAAAAGTTAAGTCAATGAATGCACAAAATGTTCATTCACCATTAAGTGGAAAATGAGGACATGCAACATCAGTCTCGAACTTAGCTTGGTTTAGCAGGTAATTGTACTTATAGAGCGATTTATATTTTAACCCATATATACACATCTGTTTGTTTTTTTTTTTTTTTTCTTCCCAGAGTGGATCAGGCTTAAAACCTTCTGAAAAGAACAAACGGCAGGGCTCTTCCTGGGACTGGAACCATTAACCTCCAGGTTTCACGATCACGTGCCACCTGTGTGTACAGTACATTATCATGCACAAGTCAGGCCGACTGGAGGATACTGTTGCTGCTCCAGCACACCCGGGACACGGGATGCCTCGCGTTGTGCGGGTTGAACTGCTCCAGCACCGTCAGCGACGCCGCGTTCCACACCTTGACGTCATCGCCCGAAGACACGAGGCGCGTGAGCTCTGCCATTGCCGGGGTCGCTCGGGAAGCGGCCGCCTGCGAGCCGGTGGGAGGGAGGAAGAGCGCTTTCTGTGCCTCGGGGGCTGCCGGAGAAAGACACGATTCGTCAGGAAACCGTCGGTACGTCCACCTATAGCACTCAGCAGTTTGTGGACTTAAATTCCAGAAGGTAAATAAAGGGTCAAGTTAGTTCAATTAAAATTCGGTTTTGATGACGTGGGCGGCGACGAAGCGAGACAAATTCACTCTAGATCTCAGACTTAGTCTTAGTTAGTTAGTTAGAACCGCCACACTTAGAACTTCTGTAAACATCAGCAAACCGCTGCTTATTCAAGATACCAGTCATTTTAGCTGTATTTATTTCGTTGTTTCACATCTACAGTTACTGGCCGCTGTGAAATATTATTTGTGTAACTGTTAGACTTTTTTGTTTTTTTCCAGCTCAGCTGCGCTGCTTAGCTTACTAGCTTCTGAAAATCAAGAGGGTGTGTTCGGTGAAAACTGGAAAATCGAAGTAACCCGACTTAATTATCTAGAGAATAGAATGCGTTTCACTGCTACCTTTCTAAAGATAACGTCGTCTTTCTGTTTCCGATGGTGCAACGATTTAACTATTTTTGTCCAGGTACTACTACTTCGCCGACAAGTTTCTTACCCTGGCAGGAATTTCCGCGCCTGTTGCACGACAAACCGTACGTACGGCTCGCCGAGAGGGCCACACCGTGCGACGACAGGACACGCGAGGGGACATGTTAAAAGACCGCGTTTTCCGTCCATGTTCGTCTCTTAAGCAGGAGATCAGTCTGGATTGCTTCGAATTCTTGCCCTGCTATCTCATATATCCCATAGTTCTCATATTAACCCATTTCCGCAAGTTACTTTTAAAGATCTGGGGAACGCTGTTCCTCAAAAGCAACGCACACATCAGGCTGGGTGACAAGTCAAGTGTCTTCAGCGACAACAGATATGCACGATTGTCAAAGCACAACTTGTTTGTCTCATACCACCGTTTTATTGGCACACATTACTTAAGTAGCTGCCTGCGGAAGTGAGAATAAAATAGCAATGTCACACATTATAATAGCGGGAGGTCTTGGA
Organism: Scleropages formosus; assembly: GCF_900964775.1. Lineage (NCBI taxonomy): Eukaryota > Metazoa > Chordata > Actinopteri > Osteoglossiformes > Osteoglossidae > Scleropages > Scleropages formosus. The sequence continues at coordinate 14,468,992 of NC_041807.1, forward strand.
CAAGTTTCTATAGCTGTCAACAGTTTGAAGACACATGGTCCAAAAGAGACCCATTTTGGAAGCTGGGGAGGATTCAGCAGTTCTGAGGGAGTGAGAAAGTTCACTGCACCTCATCAGCGCCAAAGCCAAGAACCAGTGGGATTTTGATTCTGGACCTTTCGTGAGTGGGACAAGCTAGCAGCCAGGGGTGGAAGATCACGATGTTGCTGGGATGTATGGAAAGATCTGGACCTGTAGTTATATGAGTGCTGATTGCCTCATCGTTTTGTAGGCCATAACCAGTATTTTGAACTTTATATGGGTAGCTACAGAAGCCAGTGAAGACAAGGAGACATTGGAACCCTTTGGTAGCTCACCCATAACCAATGACTTTGTGAATCAGGTGAGATATGAGATACAGGTTCTAAAAATGTTGTAGGAAGTTATCTGCAAGGTCAGGTTATGGCTTTAGTGTGCTGAAAGAAGTAGAGGTGTGAGTCATTTCACACCCAACTTTTTAACTGATAAAGTGGGCAGAGAAACCTGTCAAAACCACCCATATGATCTACCTGATAGGTAAGATTCACAACGTTTTGTTGATGATCCTTTAATTCCGGGTTGTTCTAATGAGATAATGGGAATTTGGTGGCTGGACATTTTAAATGCTACATAGAACTTGAGCGAAATGAGAACTGAGGAGAAGGAGGCAGCTCTAGAACACTGGAGACATCTTGGTGTTGAAATGATCTTGAACTGAGACCAGTATCCGTCAAGGAGATCATTCTAGGCAAGGAATGCAAATATAAACGTGCATGCAAAAGTCTTAGAAAGAAGGCTTGTTGTAACAGCGATGAGACGTAGGCACTTTTGAAGAGAAATGGGAAGCAACCACAGTGAGAAATTAAAAATAGACTAAATAAAGAGTTGTTAGTGAGAAATAGTGTGTGGGGTAAAGTGGCGGCTCAGTGTGTAAGCAGGTCAGATTATGATCTCAGATAGGGGTTAAAATGCAGGAAGAGAAGGTGGTGGGTGTGGATAACATGCTACAGATGGCATCAGTTTTGTCTGTAAACAGCAATTCAAAATCTTGAGCGGTGAGGATGATGGAGGAGGGGCAAGGAGAGATGAAAATGTGCCAGGACATTTATGGGCGCCTGGCCTGTATGCAGATTCATTCATTCATTCATTCATTCATTCATTCATTCATTGGGAAATGGCAGAATAACAACAAGTCCATTATGAAAGTTACTTATACACTCTTTCTAATGATGTATTTTGCCCGAAACTATATGTTATTACTTAATTATATGGAAAAAGTAATTGCAATTTAATGTAACTTTTCAGAAGCACTCATCTGATGATGGAAGTCAGAAGACGGAGTCAAAACCTGCATACTCAGACCCCTATGGAGGGACTGTGATTCTGAAACTCTGAAATTTGAGTGTCGCGAGACAAATCGGTTACTTGACTTTTTAAGTTATTGAAACAGGAGAATCGATCGCCCTGGGACGTCGCTCCACGGTGAATGAGAGTCATTGCTGTATTACAGCTACCTACTGGCAAAGTAATACAATTTTATAATGCAAAAGGGAAAGGTAACGTCAAACGATTTTTTCCTGAATTGTGTGTTTTAAAAACCTGTCTGTTTATTGGAGTTAACTTAACGTTTGCTCACACGTATAGTTACTGTTTAGCCACTAGACGGCGCTACTGTTACTTTGACGATGAAGGATCAAGAAGCCATTTTTGTGGTTCGGTCTATAACCGTTGTTTTAAACTGGCTTAAAATTAAAAAAGAAATGTTTGACTTTTTAACCAATGTTCCGATGAATACATTTTTAAAAGCCGACTGAAATATTAATTTCAAAGCAATTCAGTACCTTGAATAAGAATTAATTCTATCTTTTTAAAAGGTATGAGAATTTCTATTTTAAATAGTATATTTTATTAGGAGAACGGTTAATATTCAGGCGATAATGTTGAAATTTTCAGTTGCAGAGGAGTGTTGCTGGATGAGACCTCGTGGCGCAACGGTAGCGCGTCTGACTCCAGATCAGAAGGCTGCGTGTTCGAATCACGTCGGGGTCAGTTGTGTTTTTCTATTGTCCCACTTTCAACCAGGAGACGTGTCCAGATGATAATGTGACTGACAAAAACACATTTTGCGTTCAATAGCTCAACACTGACATTCAGTTGTATTTCGTGAGACTGCGATGCCTGTGGATGGGCAAATTGCGGATAAGTCAGTGCAGTGGGAAGTTGTTATGGTACTCGGTTTAATTTAAATCATGAGTGAATAATTATAAGACAGTTATAAACACATTCTTTGTTGGAAACAGATTTACTTGCAACCACAAATTGTGCAGGTCTTCTGTGCTTTTGGATGATAGTGAGAAAGGAACCAAAAATATGCAAAATTGTATATGTAACATACAGTATTTTATTATAATAATAGTAAAGGTTAGTTATCACAGTAATTTAGCATGTTCGGTGATGTAAACTATGGCAAATATTCCCACTATACACAGGCGGCATGTTGTAATGTATTGGGTCTTCAGGGCAGTTTATTGAAAGGCCACCGACTTTTGTTCATCATCCCTAAAACAGAAAAATGCGATGAAATTATGATTTTTAACATTACCCACGAATATCTATCCCTCCGGCGCTTTTTGATACACAGTATTTTCTACTGGAGAACGGGAAATGTAAACTTGTCAGTGAAGACCTGTTTTTGCGCGTTGATTTTGAAAGCGGATTTTGAAAATGCTAGGCCAAGTGAATGGATATCAAATGAATTGCGTAAATTTATTTACACTTAAGAGGAAATACTACGTTATTAATTTTACTGCATTATCTAATTAAATATTCATTCGTCTATATATTAACATGGAACGGCAACATTAAAATCACGGCTTAATTGTACAGTCATTACTGTCGAATTATTCTTGTCCTCATTTGCGCTTTTTTCAGCGCTCATATCTTCTTTCACTTTCAGCCAATGGTGGGGGTGTTTACTTCTCCGTACCGTCGAATAGCGTTTGATTTCACTTTCGGCCAATCGCACAGTCGATTGCCTCTCGGTGACATCCAGTAGCTTTTGAGTTTATTGGGTGGCGCTCAAATCTCCCCCCTTTTCTATCCGCCAGTGTTCAGTGACAGTGTGTGGTGTTTTAAACGCTGGGAAAACGGGAGAAAAGATCTTTGCAATTATTTCCATGCTTTCCTAACCCCGGGAAAAGGATTTAATATAAGAGAAGCAAAACGAAGCAGCCGAATTCAGCTGCCCGTCGCTGCTGCTTCGCTCCGGGAGAGGCGCCTGTTAGCCAACCTGCTAGTCAGCAGCTGCGTTTCTTTTTTGTCGTCGAGGGACCGCGCGCGCGCTGATCGTCGTCTCGCTCCTCGGAGAGACCCCCCCCTCCGGCCCCGCAGACATGTTCCTGGAAGACCCCTCGGTTCTCACCAAGGACAAACTGAAAAGCGAGTTGCTGGCCAACAACGTGGCGCTTCCCACCGGCGAGCATAAGAAGGATGTGTACGTGCAGCTGTACCTGAAGAACTTGACCGTGCAGAACCGGAGGAGCGGTGGCGCTCCGGACGCCTTCTCGAGCGACGAGGACCTGCCCCCCCCGGTGGTGACCAACAGGAGCCGTTCGGGCCGGGTGAGAACTGTCGAGCACGCGCACTCCGGATGTGGCGCGCACGTGTTGTAACTTATCGCGCGGAGAAACGCTCATTCATTGCATTATTATTATTTTTTTATTATTATTATTATTATTATTATTATTATTATTATCGTTGTTGTTGTAACTTAAGGTACTTGTAATCGGGCCGCAGATTTTGCGGAGTGTGCGCCGATCCAGTCTCACTAAATGAAAGGCGGTGAAGTTGCGGCACCTGTCAGACAGTGGCAGACAGGTGCCGCACCAGACCAGTCATCTGCTGTGACTCACTGCACTTCCACTGACTGTCGGATGAATTTCCTGGGCTTATGCCTCGTACCCCCGCAACAACAACAGTATGATCGCTGGGTGTCACTCTGATAATTGCCGTTGATTCCCCCCCCCCCAGTCACCCATTGCTACATGAAAACGTGGTCGTTCCTGCTCCACTCCGTTTTCCCTCCAAAAGTGAGCACATGCGTGGCGCGATGGCGCCAGTTTTCCCGCTTCACTCAGTTCCGGGACAGAAAATAGCTGCAAAAACTTGTTTTTACGTGCATCTGTGTCAGACACAGAAAATTACCGGTGTTTTGTGTATGAAGTGAAGAAATCTACCCGGTTCACAGTGAGTGTATTATTGCACGCTTTCTGTCGAATTAGTCGCTTGGAACCACAGTGACAAATGCTTAAGGGACTATTATTTTTATTCGCGTTTTCCTGCGGAAAGTGCAGAGTTAATGCTATTCGGCTGCTGCTTCCAATCCGTGCTTTTCACTTTAGCCGTGCGAGTGGGATGATGGCTTGTGATGCACATACATACGTGCCCTGTTTTGGCGAGGTAGAGGCGGAAGACGCTTTTATTCTATTATTTCATCAGTACTTTTGTCCACGCTGCCTTACTGAATACACTAAACTCGGGTATTTATATATAAGTAGTTATGCATCCACACATCTTGATTTTTATTGTACTCTGAGGACAGTCTGTCCACAGCGATACTACAAACACAACCTATCTGCATTCCATAGGGAAACATTGTGCCATTGTGCCTTACAATACCCATATTGTATTGTTTTTCCACTCTGGAATGTGGGGATCTACTGGGTTTTTTTTGTATTCGAAAACATACTATCAAACTGGAAAGAAATTGTTAGCAAGAAATACAACAGGTGCTTGTTTTTGCAAGCTCTATGGAACTTTTCCTTTTTATTATTGTCACTTCTTAGAGCAGAAGAGGAGGTCAGCAGGCACTGAAGCAGGGAACGCGCTGTGTGCATTTTCTGTTCTTCTAGTTTCTTGACCAAGGTGACTTGAGAAGATGTAGGCAAGGATCATATGTTGTCAGACTCTTTATTATTGTGGGTAATTGACTGATCTGCTGTGTTTCATAGTTGATTTCAATCTGGTAGTGTGACCTTGATCATATGAGGGGAAATTTCTTTGGGTTTCATAAATGGCATTGCTGTTGTCTTCAAAGTTTTGATATATCGTAAATCACTTTAGCTGAGTGTCTGCCGCTTCCACCTCCCCGCATTTTTGTTGAACTTGGCTGTGAGTGGTGAGAGAGCCTGTTGTGGGTTATCTTGTTTATAACAGGTTATGTGCGGCTCAGGTTACTGGCTTTGGCGCCATGCATGTCGCTTTTTTGCTGATCGTGTGCACGACTACCAGCGATGCAAAAAAGGAAGAGGGTGTGTCTAGTAAGAAGGAGCATGTGCCCATGAGGATGGGAGAATGGTGACATATTATGAATGAAACAGTGCTCTGCTTGTTTTTCTTGTTGGGACTAAAAGGATCAGAGAGTGTCCATTTCATCCAAATTCTTAGGTCCTGCTTGTCACTAACACCACTTTGAAGTAAAGACCCCAAGCTCTGAGTTGCAGCCCCATTCAAAATGCTGGACTCTGAACAATTTAGTCAAGAGCAGGGATCTATTTTCTGTAATTTTAACTGTCTAATTTTGAATATGTGATTTTTGACAGAACCTTGCTTTTCTGTGGAAATTCTACATTAATGTATATTTTATGAGGAATTTGACATCTTGCTTAAAGAGACCTGCTGGGATTGTTAAAGAAAGAGATGAATCCTCAGTCCTCAAGTTAGCTCTTGAAACATCTTGTCTTTTTGGGAAAAGATATTTGGAAAAGGGCAGGCTGACTGAAGTCTATGCAATTCCTGGTGACCTTTAAACTTTCTGGGACTTCACAGCGAGTTGTTCCTCTCAAGCAATGGGTCTGGAATATCCATCACAGGATTGTGAGAAGGAAAGGTGTCTTGTATTACAGGCTGCCTTTGCAGCATTTGGAGTCATTTTCCCATGTCATATCGTGAGGTTGTTTAATTGTGAAACCGATCTTGAACTTTGTACGGTTGATTGTAGAACTTGCTGTGCTTAGCCAATGGTGCTGTGCAGCCCATACTGTTAAACTTACTGGCAGCATGAGGGCCCTCTGGATGTTAGCCAGATATATCTAAATGTAGTCTCCATCTGGGGCCTGGGAGTAGACATTTTTTTTCTTTTTCAAGTCAATCTCTTTATTGAGGAAATGCCTCCCTAGTTCCCCAGTCCCAGGAATGTCTTCCCTTGCCAGTTCTCTCTGATGGACAGGTTAACTCCCCAACCTCAGTTTTGGGGAAAGGAAGGATCAGCTCCACATTATATAATATCCTAGTGTTCAACTTGGAAGTAATGCAATTACTGGGCGACACTGGCCAACATGCGAGTAGGACATGGGTTCGATCCCCGCTCAGTCTGTGTGGAGTTTGCATGTTCTCCCCGTGTCTACGTGGGTTTCCTCCCACAGTCCAAAGACATGCTGGTCAGGTTCCCCCATAGTGTGTGAGTGACAGAGAGTGTGTCTGTTCCACTGATGTATGGATGAGTGACCCATTGTAAGTAGTGTATCTAGCAGTCTAAGTCACCTTGGTGAGTAAGGGGTGTAGGCTGATAACACTACATAGTATCCGTTGGAAATCAGCTTGGAGAAAAGCCTCTGCTTAATAATTGTAAATGTAAGTCATTTTGACCATTTTAATAGCATTTGGTGGTATTTTTTTCGTAAATGGGTGTCAATTTGGATGTTCAGGAACACGTGGAAAATTTTCCCATTGGATTAAATGGTAATTGTGTCTTTGATTTATGGGAATTCATGAGAACCTTGCAAAGGGCTGTTGAGGAATGAAATTCTTTCATCACCTGAGGAAACACTTCAGCTTGCCCCCCTGAAAGGGTTAACTCCCTGCCAGCTAAACTTCTGTAAGGGAGATCGGTCACAGACATGGCCATGTCTGCTGTCCTCCTTGGCCATTTCAAGAGGTGTGGACAGGCCCAACAGTCGCTGCAAAGACTTCCATCTTTCCTTGTGTCTGGAGAGGAAATAATACTGCCCTGAGGCACACAGGTGGGTGCCATATGTAGTAAGAACCCATGCTCTTAGAGACACCCTGTCATAAGGCAACTGAGCAGGGTACAGTACACATCTCGCTGTGCCTTGGAATGTGAAGCAATATCCATCTGCTTTTCATTTATCACATGTCTGTCTGTTTACAATGCCACACCCCCAGCAGTGTAGTTTCACACTTGCTGTACCAGAAAGCAAGTTGATCCTTGCCACTAAGTGAGTTGGAACCTTTTAAAAGCCGCCTGAACCATTCCACCCATGATGGGTCTGAACTTTGAGGGTGAAAACAGCTTGCGATCCTGTCATACTGCCACATTAAGCCTTGTTCCGTCTGGCTCTCCATAGGTTTTGCCAGCTGTGCAGGATTAGAGCCCTGAAAGAAGCATGCTCCCAGCAGTTTTGTAGGAATGTAGCCCTTTGTGTTGGAGTAATTGTCCCTTGTGTACCTGTACTGCACATATATGACTGCTCTGTAAACTTGTCTAAGACCTAGCGTCTGTTTCTTATGGCTGCCATTCAGCATTTATTGGAATATTTAACAACCCCAACAGAAAGCCACAAGAAAGACGGACAAACCCCGGCCAGATGAGGTGGATGTCAGCGAGCTTACTGATGAGGACCTGAAAGACCAGCTGTTGAAATATGGCATCAGTGTTGGACCCATCGTGGGTGAGTAACACGTGTGCACGTGTTTTCATGTATTGGTCACTTTTCCTTCTATTATCTTGCTCTACTTTTTATGTCTTAATGTCTCCAGCTCTAGTGAAAAGTGAGTACACTTGGGGGGAAACTAGTTGGGTTTTTCTTCCGCATTCTAACGAGTTTTAGCAGGAAATCAGCCAATATGTCTTCTCAGCTTTTCTGTAGGAATTGTTACAGATACAGGGCATTTGTCAGTGACATTGCACTCTTTTCTCCCATTTATCTGAAACAAATATTGATCAGGTTGCTCCAGTGTATTCAGACTTTTTACTGGAAGTGTACATCTGACTGTGAGTAGTTCAGTGCTCAAGGACCATGAAATTTAACCAAAAAGCTGCAGGTACAGGGCTGTGCTGTATCCTTAAGCTTTGTAGTTAAGCTGAGGTTAGTGCTTCAGCCTAAGAAATAATCTTCTTCCCTTTTTTTAAGCCTCCACCCGCAAGCTGTATGAAAAGAAGTTGCAGAAGCTGCTGGACCAGGGCCCTCCTGAGGCTGCACCACCCATTGTTGCCCCCCTAAAGCCAGATGGTAACCAGAATGGCAACACTGATTCTGACCAGTACAGTGACAAGGAGGAAGGTAATTTAAGTATAAACTCAGACTGAGCAGTAATGCAAACATTTGTAAGTGGAAGCTGCTCTTTCAGTTAACCCCCTCCCCTCCCTTCCCTCCCTTCCCTCCCTTCCATAATCACTTCACAGAAGAGCAGGTGGAGGCAGAACCAGAGCTAGAGCCTGAGCCTGAGCCAGTTCCTGTGGTGGAGAAGCGTGTGAGGAGCAGGGGAAAGACTCCAGTCAGCCTGCGAGCCCGCCGCCTTGAGACCAATAGGGTGGGTCTCCTGCTCGCACACACAGGCTTTCGCATATACCGTTAATCTGACCATCACTGGACAGCCCAGTCAATCACAGTATTTTTTTAAATGTATTTTCAAGAATTCACACCTTTTTTTTGCAACAGCAGCATCACTGGGTCATAGCAACATAACTATGTAAAAAATATAGACAGTATGATCCAGTAATATAGTTCAGCATTGTCCAGAACCATTGTCAACAAAATATTACTATTTAGTTAGTAAAGCTAAAGAAAATATGGATAAGAAATATCCTATTAAGTTTTGAATTCATTAAGAAGACGAATCCATTTAATTTATTTACTTTTGAATATTTGAAAGGACGTGCAAGTTTTTAAAGCAAGACTGCAACATTGGTAATACATACACACACACACACACACACACACACACACACACACACACACACACACGCACATTATCAGAACCGCTCGTCCCATACGGGGTCACGGGGAACCGGAGCCTACCTGGTAACACAGGGCGTAAGGCTGGAAATAAGAACTAGAAGACATGATCCCTTGAAGTAGAAACCCAAGGTGCAAAAACCAGACTATAACCAGCAAAAAAGTTGTCCCCCCACCCTCATTATGGGAACCTGTAAAGCACTTCATGTATGGCTGCCAGATGGGGACTGCATCTCTGTAACTTCTCACTAAACATCCCTGCCTACACTTTCCCCCTGGGCACCTCCATAAATAAAAATCTAAGGAGTTATACTCCCCCCCCAAATAGTAAAATGTACAGTCATTTAATTCCACATAGACATCATCCAGTTTTACAAAATTAGTTTCCATACAGCTCATTCATGTTTTGTAACACATACATGGCTCTCTCAACTAGGTAATATTTGACCAATGAAATCTCTCATCTCATTACTCATCACTTTCATCCAAGCTACCAGGTTGAACTCTGAAGAACTAGTTTGCTGGGCAACAGAACAGACAACAAGAGCCCCAATTCCTCCTCCTTCGATGAATAGCTGATATGCATCTGTAACAAACCCTTGAGTGCTTGGTCTATGTTAGTCTTTTTTTTTTTTTTTTTTTTTTAAAAAAAAAAAAACAAGCTCTACTTTCGTTCACCATTTCTAGAGCGTTGTTGAGGGGAAGGAGATTTGATAATATTTGTCAAAATGTGTTAAAATCTGTCCATTTAAATACCACCAAAATAAGGGTTAGAAGTTATCACAGTTGTGGGTCTCTAGAGTGGAGTCAGAAGCTAAACAGTAATCCTGGAAAATGGCCACGTGACAAGTTGTACTTGTGGTAAACTTTTAATAACACCTACGGTTTTCTCAAGTGGCTAGTTGGCAAACAACCTCAATTTTAAAAAAAAAAAAAAAAAAAAAAAAACCAAAATCAAAGTATTTGGTTCTCCCCCTTCCTTAAGTGTACACCTCAAAACAATAAGAACATTTGCATGTAAAGGGATAACTGTGCTTCAAAAGGATTTTTGAAAACTGACATTTGACACATTAGAATGACCATACCCCCTTATTAGTCTGATCATGTGAAAAATGAACTGGTCATATATACACTGTGCAACTATATATATGTATATTGTATAGAGAGTCTTAAAGTTATGAAACCGAATAAGACTGACATTTACATTGACTGATATTTAGCCTTTTTCAGACACATGAACCTTGTTGCATACATTCATAAGGTAACCCAGCATAAATAAGTTTGTGCTCCCACACCTACTTATGTACATCTTAAAGGTAAATGATATATATAATTTCTGACATAACAATTGAATAGAAACTGTAAAAGACCACTATGTGTGGTGTTTTTGTGTGGTAAACTGGAGGTTGTTTTAAATATACCTAAGGATTTCAGACAGGTTGGGCAGCTACACGTAAGCCTTCAGGAAATAAAATGGGTCCCAAAGGGTCCAGGGACTGAACGTCGGGGAGGGGCAGTGCCCTCAAGTGGGGGGGGTTGACTGCAGAGCGCATGATCACGCCTTAGACTGAGTAAATGGGCTGTGACAGAAATTGCCACATGACTTGGATTAGCTTGTGTTTTCTTGCACATGAGAGCCTGTACTTTTTACTATAAATGAACCTCCGCTTATCTCCTGACTAACATGGTTGAGTGTAGGGCTGGACATTCCTGCCTGAAACTGCAAGTTAGAGGTAACATCTGCCTGGTAGGGGTGGAGTATTGTATATCCTTTGGGTACCAATCCAGCAGCTGCACTATAAACTTGCACTGAATGATTAGTTCCTGCTTCAAGCCATTTAAGCCTGAGTCAGTCTAATGCTGTCATTTATGCCCATTAAATGACTGGTTCTGTCTTCCAACTGAAGAGGATTCCCCCCCCTTTCTTGCATGCATTGTCATATAACCAACTACAAGTACCAGCTGATGTAGTATGGTGAAACTAAGATTCTGGTTCTTAGCTTTATGTTTAGTTTTCTTCCAACAGCAACAGTCACTTAGGTCGGTGTTACCTTGTGTATTCTGTGCTCCAGATTTGCTTCAAGGGGCATATCTTGGGAACATCAAGGCAGTCTTGAGATGGCACTTCTTGTCTCACAGGGGCAGTCCCTAAACAGGAACTTCTTAAGATTGGTGGGAGCTACCCTGTCTTTAGATTCATGTCTTAGTGCTGAATTTAGCTGGTGTAAAGATATCTGCAGGAAGGTGTTTTACTTAGGAGCATGGTTGAATCCAGCCAGCATAGGTAATCATCCTTGTTTGCTTCACACAGTATGGAAAGTTGGCTCTGCATTCTGAGTGATCTATGTATGTTCAGTACAACCCTGAGGAAGAGGAACAGTGGCTGGCAGAGCAAGAGGAAGAAGAGCCTCCCTTGAACGTGAAGAGACGGATGCGGCAACTCTCCCATTGGCAGGATCAAGCAGTCCCTGCCACCGACAATACTGTAAAACCTCTTTGACTTCAGGCTCCTTTTCTTTTTCTTCCTTTGCTGCCCACCTCCCTGACACTTTGCCCCTGACTCCTCCCCTTGGGAGTTGAGTACACTGGGTCTGACTTCTTAGCAGTGCTTAGGAGTTGTGGCATTGTAGTCAGAAGCAATTGTTGGGGTTATTGTAGTTGGTAAAAATGTTCCGACTAAATGTACTGTATATACCACGGTATAAGTTGACCTGCAAAAATTAGAGGTGTAGTATAGGTTTAGTCTTATATTCGCCGGATAAGTCGACCCCCAAAATAATGTGCAATTTTTGGGCAGTGCTGTAGAGTCAATTATTGCTGTGGAAGCGGTTATTGGAGTCAGTCAAACATATTGTGTGCCAACTCCACAGCCCTGCTTCCTAGGGATTGAGACACTCCCGTTTCTATGATATCACATTTTGTTCCCTTTTTGTGTGCCTTTCCCCTCTTAATTCCATTCTCCCCCCCCCTCACCAGGACTTTTCTGAGTGTTCTGCCCCAGAATCTGCTGCTCCTTCTCTAGTGGTAGTTGACCCTAGACTGCATGAACAGGAGAGTCTGGTGGGTGAAAAGTTTAAGGAAAGTGTAGCAGAGCCCACTTATATCTTCTTTGTCATGGGTCTTTTTTTTTTTTTTTCTTTTTTTTTTCCCCCCTCCCCTCTGCATTCTCTTGACTAACCTGGCCCTTACTTCCCCATTGATTCCATGTTCCTTCCGAAGGAGTCACTACAAGGACCAAGTCCCCTGTTAACCACCAAATCTTGCAAACCTTCATCCCTCGTTCACTCTGAATGGACTGAATCGTCCTCCCACACCTTCAGAGTGACCTGCGGCAGTTTGCCAGAACTAATTCAGGAAGATGCTTCCTTTCGGTTGCAGTCTTGTTCCCCTCGAACTGCCAACATGGAGTCTCCATCATATCCCAACGTGTCCAAGGTAGATGTAGGACATAAGGAGTTTGGTGTAGATGTTGACCTTCACATGGCATGGGCATGGAGTAGAGCAATACAATCTCTCAGGAACCATCAATATGGACCTTTTTGGATTGATAAAACTGGTCTAAAGAAAATTTCTAAATTTGAAAGGGTGTTCTGTGAGTAGATGTCCTGTTCAAATAGTAGTTACTATAACATGTTTAGCCATCTCATTTATGGTTCACTCCAGCATTAGAAATTGAATATATTTGTGTGTTGAATCGATCTGTTGAAAAGGATGTTTACTTTCATAAAGAAAGAAAATAGACTGCAATACCTGTCACATCTTAAGCACCAAATGCCTGTCTTCCACCTTATCTATCCTTCTTGTTCTGCCTTTTTGCTCATCGATCCTGCTTAGGGATGCAGTTTCCTCACCCTTGTGGCACCACATTTGCTGAATTTTCCATGGGGCTTTCTGGCTCACAAGGAAAGTCTGTGAACAGTAACCACTCCTTTTCCATTTCCCAGCAGGGACACACAAGGGTGCTTGTGCACTTTCCACAGACCTGTTGGGGTGCATTTTGCTTGTTTTTCTGTATCAGTATCTGCAGATTTGTCACTGACTGTGCCTCTGAATGGGTGGGGGGGGGATTTTGGTGTTTGCAGCCTAACAGCAAGGATGAGAATGGGTCTGCCCTGTCTACCAAGGCACATGCTCTCAAGACCCCCAATCTGCTGTCCCTGCTTAACACTGCACTGATGGAGGTGACATCCGCCGCTTCTTCATGTGTGCACTTGTGCACTGAATTCAGTCGTTGATCCCACTTCTCTTGCCTGCTAGTGGCCCTTTCTTGAGAAAGGATAGCCTGTTTGCACCTCTGTTCTGGAATTGATGGGCAGTAGGAGGAGACTGGGGCTATACTCTTCATTCTGAATGGTGGAGTATAAGTGTAGCTGTCATAATGGCACACTTCCACTTCCTGAACAGGAGGATATGGAGTGTGCAGCCCCCAGCAGAGATCCCCAACTTAAGGGGAAGCAGCAGAAAATCACTCCTTTCCTCACTGGGATGACTCCAGAAAGAACAGGGACAATTCCACGTACACCTGTAGGTCTGAGAATCAGAAGGGTGAGTGTTTGGTGGTACAGGGTCAGCTTTGGTCACAGCCTTGGTGAGAAACTCTGGTCGCTTGATTGGGGCACAGCACGTGGTCTGATTTTGGTGTGTGTGCCATGGGCTGTTGATAGGCTCCACAAAGAGCTACTGGTGCTGTTACTGCTGCCTTACTGCGTAAGTGTCTGTCAGTCTTCTCACTGGTTGGAGGGTGTGTAAGTACAACTCTGAAAGCAGTCCAGCTGGCATTAGGACACGGTCCAAGGAAAGGTAAGGAGATGTGCATTTAGAAAGATACATACACACACTCCTGCCCTTCCTCTGAAACTGTACATTTCTGGTATGTCCACAGGTGGAACAGAGGCTTACAGCAGGGGACCAGACCCCTAGAGTAGATGGCAAGGACATTCTGAAAGAGATGTTCCCAAACGAGGTCAGCACACCCACAGGTATCAGGTAAGTCCTGCCTGGCTAGGTAATCTACATGATGTTGATTTGAATCTCTTTCAGTTATATGTGGGGGAAAAAACATGTATAAGACAATTAACTCTTCAAGTTGCTCTAGATCAGTGATGGTTAAAAGTTTTAAACAGACATTTTATTAGAATAACTTATTTAAAACTGAAGATGTGTGATAAGACCTTACATGCTGGCTGTTAAAATTAAGGTCATTAATGTAGTTGCTTAATTGTTTGTTTGAACTATACTGCAGTAAGTAAACCCTTTTGTTTTGGTGTTCACCTGGAGCTTTTTCATGTTGTTAGGTTAATGTTTCATACACTCACTTAGATGGTATACAGGAATCCCTATAACCTTGGCTGCAGATCAGTTGCATGTTGTTTTATCTCTCTAATCCTTTAAGCAGTGAGGGTCAGATGGTTTACATAGTCACTGAATATGTTTGCAGAGCATCTTTGAGCTCTTGGGCTGTCAGATTAGGCCTATTTTGTCTAAAGGATCTCATTGCTACAGATGACTGGGACTTTAGCAGTTGTCTGCCAGAGCCAGATGCCAAGGAGCCTGTATTGCTATAGCCCACCAGAGCTAATGGTGCGTCCAGAGCACTGTTCAGAATCTAAACACACATTTGTTACTATGACCTGAATTCAGTGATTGTACCAGACTTTTTGCCACACCACAGATCTTAGATGTTAACAAAGAGAAAAGTAAACAGTATGTACAGACAATTGTTTCTTTGCTTACCCCCAGTGCAACATGCCGGCGGCCGATTCGCGGGGCGGCTGGAAGGCCACTCACTCCCAGTGATTTTTGGCTGGATGAGAAGCTCCTGCGCCGCACCGAACGTGTGGAAACCACATCTTATGAGGAGAGCTGTTCCATCCCACGGCTGTCTGCCCCACTCTCCTCCTCTTCCAGGGCAGCAGGGGGGACTGTAGCACCCCCTGCTGGCCAAGTCTGTTCACGCCGTTCCTTCCCTGTATGGGTGCAGCTGGTGTTGCTCAGCATTGTGGCTGGGTTCCTTTTCTTCGTCTACCAAGCCATGGAGACAAACCAGCTGAACCCATTCGGCCAGGAGTCTGCATCTGTGGCCCAGTCTGGCAGCACAGGCGAGAGCACCAGCAAGTGAAGTTCCCTCCTATATTCTCACCCAGTGAAGTCTCCTCTTTCTTTGTATTCATCTCCTCTCTCTCTCTCTCTCTCTCTCTCTCTCTCTCTCTCATATCCTCCTGCCATGTTGGACTCCTGTACACCCTTGCCCCTTTCTCAGGACAACACCACTACATTGCTCGGTGGTTGACAGAAGATAGTGCTTGCAGAGCGCCTATACTAATGTTATCCACACTTGTTCCTCCTACCTACATACCAGTCTCATTTGTTTTTTCCTCCTTTAACATGCCTTGAAGGCTACCCATCCCATTTCCATATGTCTGGTCTTCAACTTTTTCTTCCTCATATGAACTTTTACTCATTCTAACCCCCTTTATCTACCTATACCCATGTGGGCAGGGCTACACCAGGCCTACCCCCCTCAAACTACAGTGGCTTCCAGAAGAACACATAATCTGGCTTTATATAGTCAGAAATGTTCCTCTTTTTTTAATCATTGTATCTGTCTGTGGGTTTAATAGGGATGTTTCATGTGTATTGTTGAATTGTTGACAGTGTGCACATCTTTTTCCTTGTTAAACATTTAATTGAAAGCAATGTGGTTTAATCATGGAATGAAGTCACCCACTGTATGTACTAATACAAGAAAAATTGAACTTTGGCTAGATACTGAGCCTAACAATGTAGAAATTTTGAATCCTAGATTGTTTTGTTTGCAAAAAAACACCCAAAGTTGTGATCCTAGTATTTTAATACCAGCAGAGGCCTGATGCTGAGGCTGTGGCAGTGAAGTATTGGAATGACTAAATGCCCTTATTCCCTGGAGCTTCAGGACCCCTACTTTGTCTAAAATTGCCAGTATGCACTGAAAACTATTCTGTGATGTTCTGCACCTACCTTCAGGGCCCTTTCTGTTCCAGAGAGTAATGGTGATGGACAGTGATCCCTCAGCTTTGATATGATGACAAAGATCCTGACAAATATGGGTGATTTGGACCTCTTGCAGCCTTCCTTTTGGACATGGTTGATTGTCTGGTGCAGGTACACACCAATGTACCTGTACACCTTCATTTAGCCCATTCACTGATAGTTTCAATAGCATGTCTTTCTGCAGCCGTAGTGTTCAAGTATGAATTTCTAGAGGCAAAAAGTTTATGCTATCATAAAGATTGACTGATTGATTGACTTGTACTGTCCTTCAGAAGATTAGAGAAAAGGTTTGGTAATGGTGATGTGAGCCCTTATAGGATTAGTTATTCTGAGTGATGCAGAGAGCAAATGTAATCTATCAACGGTACAAAAAGTGAGTGCTATCGTCGTTAGTAACTACTTTCTGATGTTGACCTGCTGTTGAAATGTGTGATGTTCATTAGCCTCAGTCTCAGCTAGCACAGGGGTTTCTTTAGCAGCTACAGGCCATTATTTGGGATATTCTTGAATTTTTAAGTAATTTATAATGTGACACTAAAAACAACTTGCTGCTGTCAAATATTGGCAGAAATTTCCAGTTGCTAAATCTCTTGAGTAAGCATAAATTTAATGTTTACTGGACTTTTACGTAACAATTGTAACTGCAAAACTTATACATTGCTGATGCTTGTAGCCTCAGGTATGAGTTATTCATTTTGCTGATGTCCTGCTACAAAGTAGTTGCCATGAATTTGTAGACCCACCCCATTTGGTGGCCTGGCCCAGCAAAGACCCAGTGTGTTTGCAAGCCCTGCTGTAGATGGTCTGATTTTTAAACAAAAGCACACATTGTCGTATTTATTGATGTAGACGTCTGAGATTTAATTTCTGCTTTTACTATTTGCATAAATTGATTAAAAGTTCAGAACGTTGATTTAAACAATTTTCTATTTGGGATTTGAAACAAAAACATGCAGTTGAGCGCATAGAATAATTTCACCTTCTGAAATGTCCTCAATTTGGAAATCTGTGCCATATAAATAGTTTAGGACAGTTTTTAGTTGTTTAGTGCCTGTTTTTTTTTTTTTTTTTTTTTTTCTGTAATTGCAGTATTTTTCTAATGTGTCTTCGGAAAATAAAGCATCTTTTTTAATAAAAAAAGTTAAAAATGCAAGCAAAACTATTGTCTGTGTGTAGAAAATGCGACGTATTGGCTTAACAGGAATAATGTGAAACTGCATTACTGAGCTTTGGAACCTTCATCATGTCTAAAGATGTATTTAAGATTTAAAGAAAGAGACAAAAGAACTTATTTATTCCATTTTTTTGGAGGGACTAATGGCCAGGGCAAGGACTATGTGATTGTAGGGAGGGTTTTTAAACCAGGGGTTGTTCTTTTTATTATAGTTGTTATCATTTATAGATTGAAATAAAATTCATAATTTAAAATGGCCTCTTGTGTATGGATCCCTAATGCAGTGTTTGAACTAACCTTCTTTAGTCATCAGGAGTTTTTTTTTTTTTTTTGGTCATTTTGCTTTCCTTGAATTCTGGGATGCAATGAAGGCTCAATCCAGTATTTATTAGGAAGTGCGATCAATCTGTTGCAAATGACCTCAGAGTTTGGTATGATCTTGCAGAATCGTTTTGAAATTGACTCAAAGTGATCTTTAGAAGGGATTCGACGATGTGTTTGTAGCTGTCCTTTCCAAGTTACAACAGCCAGGTTGCTTTGCTCTATACAACTTATACTTCATCGTAGATATAGAATGTTGGGTTGTATTATAACCGGTGGTTTACCTGCTTGGTGAAATGGTTTAGTTCTCCATGTTGTGCAAGAACAATGCACGTGGAGTAAAGTAAATGGTTTTGCGGCTGGCTAGCTAGTGCTCTCCTGATTTTGCCCAAGCTATTAATAGGATTAGAAGAGTGTGTCCTCTCTTCTGTCCCCTCATTCCTAAGGGCATTGTTATTCATGTAGTGGGAAGGGAAGGGTGTTTGGCCACCTACTGCTCTCCTGACCTTCCCACAGTAAATAAATAGGGTTAGGAAAAAAAATGTCCTCTTCTGTCGTCTTAGTTATGCTTTCCTGGACTCCTCATATTTACAATCACAGTATAGCTGTAACTTTACATTTTGTTGACAAATTAGTGCAAAGAAATTACATGTGTGGGTTTTCTTGAGCTTAAACACGACTGCGATACCTGTGTCAATTGTGATTTAAACCTTTCCTATGAAATTAACCGTGGAACATGCTAAATAGAAATTCTCAAAAAGTGATTGTAACAGTTCTTAGAATTTCTGTGTACAAAGAAACCTCCAGCAAGGTAAGCGATAAACCATGAAAGCGTTTTCATCGGTTGAGTAGCACTAAATCCAGAATTACAGCGATTCCCAAGACGCAGATATTACAGGTTTTACAAGACTGCGTGATGACGACATCCTTCAAACTGACCCTCCCAGCCAACCAATGGCCATATTCGCTCATGGAAATTTTTTTGCTCCGCCCCTTACGCATATTTAGGTTTGGATTGGTTAGGGATCTGCAATGACGTCACAACTGTTCCTGCGTGACGTATCTGAAGGACAAATAGGTTTACCACGAGGACGTTCGGCCTCTATCTGAGCCGCCGGTAACAGCGGAGCGGAGGCGCCATTTTGCGACAAGAGTAGAAAAAGTAAGATTTTGTTTCTGTCCGTGTTTAATGAGCTCTACTCATGTGTGAGAATAATGTTGCATTTTTCATTCCGAACAACCTCGAAATTATTGAATTTTTAATCGATTTTCCTGTACAGCCACTCACTGTCGTCTAGCATGATGGTATGCTAATGCTAATGCCGTAGTAATGGTGTCCAGATTTTTTGCGCCCTGACTCACTGACTGACTGCGGAATCGATTTGATTTAGGTTCCAACCGAGAGCACGGTTACCTCTCAACTTTTTATGTTATACTTGTATCTCCTAACGTATTGATATAATTGTCCGCGGCTTCTAATCCAGCTCCTTCCCTAGAACCACCATGTACCCGAGCACCCTGACGCAGTTGGCCCGGACGAACCCGTTCAGCGCCCCGCTCTTCACTCTGCACCACGTCGAAGAACCGAAGCAGAGGAGCACCGTCAGGCATGGACAAGCCAAACGCCAGATGGCCGCTGCCGCAGTGGACGGTAAGGTCAAACTACACATATCACACACAGTCGGGAATTAATTTAAAGTCCCGCATTCTCAGGTCATTATTGGAGTCGCTTGGGGTCGTGGTGTGTGTAACTAGAGACGGACTCCACTGCGGTCTCTCTGCTTCGCGGAAGTTAGCGTACTTCTTATTAAAAACTCAGAGAATAACCGATGCATACTTAACTGTGTGAGACGATAAAGACTGTTTTTTGGGCATATTTTTGTTAAAAGCTCCCTTCACCCTCCTTTACGTTCCGATCAAGCCTGACCTCTAAACCGCGTTTCTGCGAAAGAAACAACAAGCCCACTGCCCTGGAACTGAAGGACACTGTAAAGGTTCTTTTTACGCGTCACTATTCAGCGACTCTGTTGGTCCGCGCATGCTTGACATACCAATAAGTAGGAATTTCATTGGCTGTCGTCTCACTTCCTCGATCAAGTTTTTCTTTTAGTTTAAATATTCATGTGGATTGTACGTGTGAAGTATCGTTGTCGCTTTATGTGTCTGGGTGTCTTTTAACTGATTTGGGCATGCTTTTTTGTTTTTAGTCTAGGGGAGCAAGTATTGAAGTGTTAGGGCTATTTGCTTGTAACCTGAAGGGTTTATCTTTGAATTCCTGTCCTACTGTACCCTTGATCAGGTACTTACCCTGACACATTCTCCAGAGTGATTTACAGTGGACACTTTTTCATGCATTGTGACTTAAGTTAAACTGCTACATACACTACTTACACCTATACATCTAGCAGATGCTTTTGTCCAAAGTGACATGCATCTGAGAACAACAAAAACAGTGCATTGCACCAACAGGACAGATTTGAATGCAGTACAGTCGGTTTCACATACCTTGCATGTAGGCTTTTATTTAAAGACTATGAAATGGGATAACATATACGTACAAATTTGTCAAATACTTGTGAGACTGGGGAGATGCGTATGAAAGGAGATGTTTTGAGACCCCCTCTTTAAATTTAGAGTCAGCAGTTCTGAGTGAAAAGGGGATGTTGTTCAAACACAGCAAATCCATAACTAAAAAAAAACTTGATAGTGTTCTTGATTTTTGGACCTCTTAAATGTATGACCACTAACTTGGCAGAGGTGGAGGAGTGTAGTAAGTGCTCAGGTACACACTAGGGAGCAGATCTATTGGTGGTTTTGTAGACTGTAACTAGAGCCTTGATTTTAATGCAGATAGCTGTAAAGCCAGTGAAGAGAGATCACCAGAGCAATGTAACATACTCACACAATGAAAGATGGTAAATTGAAACAATCTGTATAAACACTGTACATATAAATGGGTAGATTTTAAAGGTGGTTATTTCCCCTTTGTCCAAGTCAACTTACTTGCTGTGAAAGACAAAATACTGTAGATATACCTTTGATCAGTTACAGGTTTGCCAGTTTCGAGAGACATTTTCTTATCCTTAACCTTAGCCGATATGAAATAGCTGTGCGCTAGCTGCAGCTTGTGATTATGCAATGTCTAGGTTGCAGCCACCTTGACTTTTTCCAGCACTTGTACACTTTTACATGCACCCCATACTAGAGTCAAGGATATGGAATAGGGGTTGTGACAGCTCTGTTCACTTTATGCAGCCCCTGAGCTTTCACTTTTCATGTAACACCTTGCGGTCATGATCATGTTTCTTTAGAGGGAGACAGTTGCGAGTTCGGCTCCTCAAAGTATTTTATCCTGTGTGGCTTCGGTGGGATTCTGAGCTGTGGCACCACACACACGGCTGTGGTTCCTCTCGATCTGGTCAAGTGCAGAATGCAGGTTTGTTCTTATGCATGGTGTGGAGTCAGGATTACCATGTAACAGTTTACTGTATCTTTTTCTTTGCACTCTGATAAAAATGCTTAACTCCTGCCTGTTGCTTGTTGGGTTTCACCATCACAACTATTTCAGAAATCGTATGGTAGTCTCATTACTGTGTAAAGATGGAAAACAAGTTACATTGCATTACTTGGTTCTGAAGATTTTTAGGGATGTTTTCTAAAACTAAAGGTGATTCAGGAATGTTTTCATACACCTGCTGTCAGTGTGCTGCACAAGGGCAATTTGCATAAGTTTATACCTTCCTCCTCAAAAGTTCCATTACTGGGAGTTCTCAAACACTCTGAACTCTGCTGAATGTAGAGGCACTCTGTGTTTTGTGCTTGTAAATTGGAATTCCTGTTTGGTGCTGTGAGACCACTGCTAGTTTCTGCACAAGGCTCTATAAAATACTTTTAAATGAAGCCAGAAATGTTTATGGACCCATGGGATGCTAATAATAGCAGCCCAACTACACTCTCCAGTGTCTAGTTAATGTTCAACCATAAATCACAGCTTGTTTTAATTACCATGAGAGCATCTTGGAAACTGATAATTCATATACTCCTAATAGGATATGAATATGGTCACCTAGTGTTAATGTTAAGCAGACTTTTTTTTTTTTTTTTAAATGATGGTTTGTCAGATCTAATTTTATTGAAGTCCCTACTATTTCTGGATGAGGGAAAGTTGAGAACTTGTCATTGCCTAGGTTAAAGCTTCTTTTTCTGTTGCCAAAACACTGCATCTTGACTGAAAGCTGAATAATTGCACCAGAAGCAATCCACAGCAGTTAAGTGAAAGGCTGCTAATGGTGTGGTGTGAGACTAACTGCATGTGCATGGTGTGTCCTCTACTGTAGACTCTGAAGTGAGCTGTGACTTTGGCTCCATGAAGTATTATGCCCTGTGTGGCTTCGGGGGCATCCTGAGCTGTGGCATCACACATACAGCCGTTGTGCCCCTTGACTTGGTCAAGTGCCGTCTTCAGGTCTGTATTTGGCTTTATCTGAAACTGTTTATTCACTTTTTTCAGAATTACTCTAACCTTGCAGAGGGATAGTCTAAAACTCCATTTTGGTATGGCTGTGTGATTTGAAGTGTAAACTTATTCCTTTAGTCAGCTTAAAAGTTGCCTTATGTGTCACAAGACCCAGCATGAACCACTTGGGCTGTATTCTGTTGCTCATGTTGGCTATCTTTCTTACAGGTGGATCCTGCCAAGTATAAAAGCATTTTCAATGGCTTCACTGTCACACTGAGGGAGGATGGTGTGCGGGGCCTGGCCAAAGGCTGGGCACCCACCTTCATTGGATACTCCATGCAGGGGCTCTGCAAGTTTGGCTTTTATGAAGTGTTCAAGATCCTGTACAGCGACATCCTAGGAGAGGTGAGCCCTCACGCTGGGAAAGAGTTTGGTGGGGACAATGGGATGTGGAGTTGTTTTGCTCCAAAATGACATACATCCCTGAACAATATGTGCATGCTGTCAACAAGGGAGAGATTAGGATCCAGATGCATGATTTGAGTCAATTTGTCACACACCACTGTATAAACCAGTACACATTACACAAATAGCTACATCTAGGCTTTTCCATTATTAAACATAATATGCATGCTTATCAAGCACTTGTGAGATCAAGAGAGAAATGAGTCTGAAAGAGGTGAGTTTTGAGAAACTTCTTAAATGTAGAAAGATTCAGCAATTTTGAGAAAGAGGGGAGGTCTTTCAACCACATTTGAGGCAGAACCAAAAACCTTTGTCCTTTTGATTTGGGACCACCAAGCAGGCAGAGGTGGAAGAGTGTAGTAGTCTGGTTGGGGTGTAGCAAGTGATTGTAGGTGTTGGGAAGCAGATCTGTTCACAGTTTTGTAGAATGTAGCCAGTGTTTCATTTGATCAGTACTGATTTCAGGGTGGGGGGGTGTGGTGGCGCAGCGGGTTTTGCCGGGTTCTGCTCTCTAGCGGGTCTGGGGTTCGAGTCCCGCTCGGGGGTGCTCTGTGACAGATTGGCATCCTGTCCTGGGTGTGTCCCCTCCAGCCTTCCGCCCTGTGTTGCCGGGTTAGGCTCCGGCTCGCTATGACCCTGCTTGAGAGAGAGGGGGAGAGCGCGCGCGCGCTCAGGGTTGTGGTCAGATAGGGGAGGAGGCTTCAGTTCTCTGAATACTGAGCAATGTTGGTCTGGGAAGGATAATAGTTTTCTGAGCATGTAAACAAGTTTTATTATGTCTCCAGGAAAATACATACCTGTGGAGAACCTCTCTCTACCTGGCTGCATCTGCCAGCGCTGAGTTCTTTGCTGATGTGGCACTGGCCCCCATGGAGGCCTGCAAAGTACGCATCCAGACCCAGCCAGGCTATGCCAACACCCTGCGTGAATGTGCCCCCAAGATGTATGCTGAGGAAGGCCTCTGGGCGTAAGTATTCCACCAGCTATGGTGCCTCTTCAGCTGAAGGTGCTTCAACACGTTCCTTAGATCCACCTCTGGGGGGCACTCCAGTGCTAGAACTGTTGCTCTATCTGGGTGCAGCAGCTCCAGTCTGGGGGGCTTCCAGCAACTTGCTGGTTGTAC
Organism: Scleropages formosus; assembly: GCF_900964775.1. NCBI lineage: Eukaryota > Metazoa > Chordata > Actinopteri > Osteoglossiformes > Osteoglossidae > Scleropages > Scleropages formosus. The sequence continues at coordinate 14,492,556 of NC_041807.1, forward strand.
AGTTGGAGGTGCTTGAGTCATTGGCGTGTGAGAGCAGTATACCTGCCCCCCAGCCCCCCGCTGCACTGGTACCCCATCAGCTCTGCTGGCAGGAAGTTCCCAGTGCAGCTAGGCTGGGAAGCAGACATCTGATTTCAAGGCCTTTTTACAAACTTGTGGTTCTCACAGCATTTTACAGAATTCCTCTTTGCACAAGTGATGTTAAATTTCTTGTGTAAAATACTGTACTATAGACAAAGTTAAAATACATACCTTATAAGCTTAGACAAACAAAAGGAATGTAACTGTTCTTGATGCTTGGTTACCTGTGTACTAATTGATAGAGGGACCTGACTGTATCTAACCCTTACACACCAAAGCAGTAAATGCTATTCTGGGTTACATGAGACAAGCCTTAAGTTGTGACCCTATGTGTCTCCTTCCTTCCATTCAGGTTCTACAAGGGTGTAGTGCCCCTGTGGATGAGGCAGATCCCTTATACCATGATGAAATTTGCCTGCTTCGAGCGAACAGTGGAAGCCCTTTACAAGTTTGTGGTGCCCAAGCCACGTAGTGAGTGCTCGAAACCTGAGCAGCTGGTTGTCACCTTTGTGGCTGGTTATATTGGTAAGTTGATCATCATGTTGCTGTGGGTGGAGGGCTTAGGAATTGCTGATAAGTGTTCTGACATCCTCAGTTTGAGACAGCAAGTCTGGGTAGCATCTTTCTTTTTCGGTGGGTGAACATTCAACCAGCTTCATCAAGGTTGTGTGTCTGTGCACGTGTGAGAGCTTTACCCTTGTCCCCACAGCTGGCGTGTTCTGTGCCATCGTGTCCCACCCTGCTGACTCTGTGGTGTCTGTGCTGAACAAAGAGAAGGGCAGCAGTGCTCTTCAGGTGCTCAAGAGGCTTGGGCCCAGAGGTGAGTTCCCTCCAAATCCTGTTGGTCCATTGTTGTATCAGTCACTTTAAGTCTAAAGGGGTTCAACACGCTCCTTAGATCCACCTCTGGGGGGCGCTCCAGTGCTAGAACTGTTGCACTGCCTGGGTGCAGCAGCTCCATTCTGGGGGGCTTCCAGCAACTTGCCGGTTGTACAGTTGGAGGTGCTTGAGTCATTGGCGTGTGAGAGCAGTATACCTGCCCTCCCGGCCCCCCGCTGCACTGGTACCCCGTTGGCTCTGCTGGCAGGAAGTTCCCAGTGCAGCTAGGCCGAGGGAGCGGACAGACTTTTTAAACATTGTCAGTTGGTACAAATGAATGTGATGACATTAACTGTGGTGGTGAAACGCAACATGTGATGCATGAAGAATGTGTTCTGTAAATGAGCCAAGGGTTCTTGTTCACAAGGCTTGTGTGTGTGCTTCTGCCTATGTCTTAGGTGTGTGGAAGGGCTTGTTGGCCCGTATCATCATGATTGGCACCCTGACAGCCTTGCAGTGGTTCATCTATGACTCTGTCAAGGTGTACTTCCGCCTGCCCCGCCCACCTCCCCCAGAGATGCCAGAGTCACTGAAGAAGAAACTGGGGCTGACTGAGTAGATGGAAGTTGAAGTTGTTTGCCCCCCACCCCAAAACCTACAAGACCACACAGCTTTCTGTTTTCTGTATTTAAAGTACCTCCTGCATTTCACGGCTCTGGGCAATTGTCTGCAAGGGCAGCACTGAGGCAAGGGTCCCACAACTGGTGGTGGACAGAGGAAGTAGATGCTGGAGGGCAGAGGGAAGGGAATCAGTGGGGAACATAGTCCGATTTTATCACGTGTCTCTAGTTCATGTGGATATGATAGTAATAAAAAAAATTAAATGTTTTTTTACTGGAGTCTATTACCAAATAATGAACACATTCAGCTAGAGCACTTCTGCATTGCTGCGATACAATTGAATAGACTACCCAACAGTGCTCGTTCTCCCCCATACAAAGGCTGTGTTAAGAGCAACACCAATATAGTTATTTTACTTCCTTAAATATTGTTCCTGACAAAGATGCAACACCCAGAAAAACCACATGCACGTATGCACTTAAGCATAACCCTAAGCATATGATTCCGTGCAGCACAAAACAACTCTCCATGGTTGTGGTCTCACAGCACAATAGTAACAAGGTAAACATGGAATAAACATTCATGGGACTATTTAAGAAAATGACAAAACAATCATTTAACGGACAATACAGAGAAATACTGTCTATCAGCCTCAATGCCTCATTCCTTGGTCTTCCCTTTGGGCTGTCACGCACACTGCTATGGTCATAGAAGTAGCTCAGATAACATGCATACCTTTACACTAATGTAAATAAATCCAAAGACCCTCATACTTTATAGAGTGACCCAGGCAGTGATTTGGGGATATGTCTTGGATGCTTAATGTGCGAAACATTCCTGAGCCAGATTTAAAAAATATCTGTCCGGTGTGATGTATTCCACACCCTGTGCTTTTGAGGTAGTGTTCGGACCACCACAGTACTGCAGTGGACAGGAATTTGAGAAGCACGCGAATGAAAATATAGCAATAAAAGGCATGGTAAATTACTGTATATTAAAATACATTGGTGTTTGTAGTGGTCGTTATGCATAAAAATGCTTTATCTGAGCTTATGAAAGATAATGTGGTATTAATGTGTATGTAAAATGTGACTTGTTAGATGAAGATCAGATTTTAATAACCATTCATGCAGAAATCTATATAGTTCTGTGGGTTTCATACATTTTTCCTCATTCTTTCCTGTACTTAAGGGGATTGGGAGATTTAATATGTGGTGAACTAGGTCTATCAGTGTTCCCTACATGCATCTTTCCATGAAATGCAGCACAATTTTAGTAAACTACACTCAGACGTATTCACATAATCTGAAAAATGATGCTATTTTACAATTACATTTATTTAGCAGATGCTTTTCTCCAAAGCGACTTCAAATTAACTCTATGTAGTGTTATCAGCCCACACATCTTATTCACCAAGGTGATTTACACTGCTAGATACACTACTTACACTGGGTCACACGTCCATCCATCAGTAGAATATACACACTATCATATGCACACAATGGGTGAACCTGAACAGCATGTCTTTGGACTATGAGAGGAAACCCATGCAGATATGGGGAGAACGAAGACTGAGCAGGGATCGAACCCATGTCCTACTTACACCACCCAGGCACTGTGAAACAGCAGTGCTATTTTGTTACAATTAATTGACAACTGCTATTTAGTTGCACAAATACTCCAATGTATAGGAGGAATCACACCTCAGTCGTACCATGAAAAACACAGTTAGGCGTGCCATATGGGCACTTTTGTCATTTCACCTGAGTATGGCTATGTTTTAAAGTGTGTACCTTTGCATTTTTTGAGAGTACTTGTAGCTTTCAAGCCAAACATCATCCAGTCCAATTCAAAATTGCTTAAAGTGCGATGTCTAAAAGTACAAGTAAAACTGCTCCAGTGAAATAAGCACCCACTGAGAACCCATGAGAGGTGAGCTATGGACCAAGTAGCAGCCATTCGTGTGACATGCGCCTCCGCTGAGATGAACAGGATGCAGGTAAAGTCGCGGCAGACCAGCAGGGGGCACCATTCTCTGTTTGAAAACCATGGATGAAACCGGGACTTCTTAGCAAACATCACAGGCATTGTTTCGTCTTCCACTCCACCAGCACCATCAGTGCACTTGCAATTAGGAAACCTTAAGAATCTCAAAAATGCCCTAACTCATTTATAGCACAGCTGTGATTGTAGAAAATCTATGCTCTGCAGAGGAGCGGGGGGGACTAAAAAGAGCAGTGCGCTTTTTTGCGCCACATTGTGCCCCCCTCACAAGCTTGGCTTACGCAAAAAATGGCAGGCTGAAAGTAAAGAGAGGCTTTGGGAGGCCTAGCTGTCAGGAGGAGGCGACCAAGAGTGGGATGTTATCGGTAACTTATTCGACACCCAAAGATCAATGTATTCTAGAAATGTTGCATTAGAAGTGAAGCCCACCTGTGTCATGTAGCCCACCCCTCACTGCTGGCTGATGAAGCTGTGTTCTGGCCCTAGAGATAAGGGCCTCTCGCATGTGACTGTGTCCCTCAAAATTGCTCCTGCTTTCGTGAGCCTAAGTGGACTAATGGGACACGCTTGCGTCACTTTCAAATGATGGGAGGTAGAGCTGTACCATATTCATGGCTCTGCATGTGCTGTTGTGACTCAAACGCTATTGTTGTCATTATTATCCTTTTACTTGCTTTTGTTGATGTGGAACTCCTGCGAAAACAGAACACAACGGAGACAGGTTCTGGGTAATGGCCCTCACGGTTTTTGTATGAATCCGTTTCTCTCCGTGTTCTTGATGGTTGGGTTCAAAGGTGTTGAGATGCAGAGTCCCATCTCTCGGCGACCTCCGTATCATTGTGTCCTCTCTAATAGCATGAAATGCAGTCCACCTTTTCTACTGAATAATTCAATGTGGTTTATACTGCATCTAAAGGACATTGTAAAAATGGCACTGGAACGAATAAATCCGTTATATATGCTCTTTCATTTATTCTTTCATTGTCCATGATTGCGCATTGACTGTAGATTTAGCAGCTTGTGTTGACACTAATTTATCTATTTGGAAGGTATTTTTCATGCACACTGCTTATGCTCACTTTGAATGTAAGGTAATTCTGAGATTGCTAGTAAAAGTCACAAAGCCTGCACATTTCAGATTCACCTTGTTAGCTCATTGGCAATTTGTTCTTTCAAACCTATTTATAAGAAACAGTGAATACTACAGTTTTCATACTAAGACTGAAATTTTTTCATATCGGTGATATAAAATGAGAAAATTTCCTGCTTTCTCTCCAGTTTTCTCTATTTTTGCAGTTTTTTTTTTTTTTATTAACTGCGATCTTTCAGCTTGTTCTAGGAGGAAATGAATGGAGCCTGAGACAAAATTTCATTTCCTTGGTGTGGAAGATATTAAAATCAGAAACTGTACGTGTAAAAAAGTAATTGTCACTTCACAGTCAGTAAATGACCACCTTTAGCTGCAATGACTGCGATGAAACACTTCCTCAAACTGTTGATCAGAACCTTAGATCACTGTGGAGGAATTTTAGTCCTCTTCTTCATGCTGAACTGCTTTACCTGAGCAACATTTGGTTTTCCTTTTCTCTCTCTGGCTCCATTAGTATGTAACTAAAACTAACAAAAATATTAGAGAAAATTGGAAAGGGGGCAAATAATTTTTTACACATCTCACACACCATCTGAAACCGGTTGTCCCATACAGGGTCGCGGGGAGCCAGAGCCTAACCTGGCAACACGGGCAAAGGGCCAGAGAGGGGGGGGGGACACACCCAGGATGGGACGCCACTCCGTCACAAGGCACCCCAAGCGGGACTTGAACCCCAGACCCACTAGAAGAGCAGGACCTGGTCCAACCCACTGCACCACCGCGCCCCCCTTTTTACACATCTATACATTTAAATAAATGCTTCTCCCCAAATACATGTCCTGTTATATTCCCCATTTTGCCAACTTTTCCAAAACTGCCTAAAGTGCCACTAAACAAGGCAGGTGGTACGAACCAAGGTTTTGGCCAGGAAGTCACAAGGAAAGCAAGCTATGGTATGGTATGCTTCCTTTTCCACATTAATACTTCCTTCTAGTCAGAGATGTTGGCTGTAATGAATAAGACAGTTTTCTCCCTTTTCGTCTGAGACACTCTGTGCCATCGGATATTTACTTTTGAGTTTAATCTACTATTTTAGACTTTTTGAAACCGGAAGTTGTGTCTTATCTCAGAAATCGCCAACTGGTCGACGGGTTAATGCCTCAAGAAAAGGGTCTGTCATGACATTATTAATCGAAGGTCATCCATTATACACGACTATGTTTTTAGAATTCGACTTTTTAAAGATTGTTAAAGTAAAAGGTGGTAGCTTTGGATGCTTTGAATAACGTTTTATAATTTGCACAGGAAAAAAACGTATAAAATGGTAAAGCAGATATCTGAAAAGAAGAGTACTCACATGGAGATTATAATACGGTCACTTTGCGTTCAACGCAGGCTGCAACCAGCGAGGCAAATAATCGAAAAAAACGCTATTGTCCATGAGGAAAAGCTCGCACGTGCAGGGCAAGCAAGGACGAAGAACTGACTCTTGAACTCAAACACACCTGGGGGGTAGACTGAAACGTGTTTATGGGGGAAGGTGTGCGAACAAGCAGCGGCTCTGAGATTATTGCACAACATTTCAAACGTGAAACAAACTTGACCGCATACATTATCCGTTGTTAGTTTTGTGTGCGAGCATGCTTGTATTTTTGCAAATGTACACCTGCTTCTGTGTGAGTGTTTGTGTGTGTGTGTCCATGTCTGCCCCCCTCTCCGTGTGTTGTATGCTGTAGGTGTCTGTACCCTTGTGCTGACTGTGGAGGTCATTCTAAAATAGCAGGCAGTGTTCCTGGGAGGCGCGTGACCGGGGGAGGCAGGCCTAGGCAGACAAAAGTATTGTCCTGGATCCGCATTGTGCTGTAGTCAGGGTGGCAACTTATATTTGGTACACAGACTTTGTAGTGTGCTCAGATTAACCACTTCTTCACAATGGACCATCTGTTCGATGGTCTTTAATGGGCTTACGAACGGCCTTCCTGCCCTGTTAATGCTCACTCATGATCACCATTGCTGCCGAATGTAGGATGTCAGCGCCGACGCGTGCGAAACGCACCGTTTTCCTTCCTCACGGCAGTCTTAGAAGCAGCATGAGCGATCCACTCAGCAGCATCTGAAAACCCCTACTGCACACCCCCAGCGGACAATTTTAAGGGTTACATGTTTGTTAGCGATACTGTCTGGGGAACCGTACACAATTCACGTGAGCACAAAGAGAACAAGAATGGACCTACTTTGCATATGATGCTCTCAGATATTCTGCAGTACATAGCTGGTGTGGTTAAATGGTTACCGACACAGTTTGGCATGTGTCCGCCCTCCACCACTTTGTCTACCGCAATGTCACAGTCGGCGTTGTAATGGCTCCGTCCTGTCTTGCTGCCTGGTGGAAGGCTCTGATTGGAGGGCGCTCAGCTACGCCGATGGGAGGAGAGCTCTGCTTGGCACACGGCCCTCGGAGCGCTAGTTGTTCAGAGCTTTTTCTGAACTTCCATGCGGGCCTTGTTGGAGTAACACAATGGTCACTGCAAATGTAACTTGAACTGAGAAAACAAAACGAAAAAACGGAAGGAACAAAATGACTTTGCAAACAGAAGTGAAAGATTTGAGTTTATTTTATAGATATGTTTTTATTTTCTATTTATTTTGAGCATTAATGTGTTTACCCCATGTGTATTATAGCTTACCTGGGTGAAAGGACTGGGAAGCACGTGTGCTCTCTATACTGGAAAGGCTGAATTTGGCTCGGTTTTTCTTGTCTAAATCATTTTTCCCAGCCTCAATTTAATATACTGTAGTGAAATTGTATAACTGTCCCATATTAATTAAAAAGTAATCTCTGGGATTTAATCTTTATGGCCTAGAAGCAAGCTAAACCTAAAGTTTATAAAAATATCTGCATTAAATTTTATCTATTTTCATGTTGGTGTACAGACGAAGTCATATAAGTGGAAGGGACAAAGTTTCTCCACTTTTACATTTATTTATGAAAACAGGCCGAGACAGATAAAGCATCTTCCCATTTTTTGGATACAATGACCTCCCGGTCGCCTGTGTGTCTGTTCCCAGTCCGAATGTTACCCTATAATTGGCTGAGCGGAGGAAGTGTGTATCTGTGCATATGCACTCTGTGGGCTGAGAGTCGTTGTGAATTATTCTGCTGATTACTGTAAAACTCCTTCAGTTTTTATGTTTCTGTTATTCACTGGTTTCTCTTTTAGTACATTTTTCCATGTTTACTTCTATTATTTCCTCACATGAATTCCAGAATTATTAGGCTACGCATGAGGCAGCTTGCTTAAGTTTCACTGAATATGTGGATGTTTGTTTCCATAGCAAACAGGATTATGTCCCAGCATGCAAAGGAGAGAAAGAAGAAAGGCTGGAGGGAAACAGAGAGAGAGAGTCCATACCTGTGCACACGTGTTTCACACGCATGCCTGCTTTTTCCTTTTGCATTTTTGTCACAGGAGGAGATGTGGTGCAACCATTTCAGCCCTCGCATTTTTTTCCTCTTAGAACTCTCCGGAAAGCTAGACCTGTGGTCACTCATGCTCAGTGGCTGACGGTGGCACGGTGCCCACGGGAGATTAAAAAAAGAAAAAACTCTGGCTCAGAGTCACACTGGGTCTGGACACAGTGCAGGAGGTAAAGGTTTTAGCTTCTCCTTTATTCAGCAGTTGCAGCCAATGTGACTGTAACGTATCAGAAAACCATTTTACACATATACAAGTTGCCCCTGAAGACTTGAGCTGTTTCATTGAATATGTATTACTGAGTATGTACATCGGGGAGATTGCTTTTGTTCACCATGTTATATTTACATTTACATTTATATTTATTTATTTAGCAGATGCTTTTCTCCAAAGCGACTTCCAGTGAACTCTATGTAGTGTTATCAGCCCACACACCTTATTCACCAAGGTGATTTACACTACTAGATACACTCCTTACAATGGGTAACTCATCCATACATCAGTGGAACACACTCTCATGGTGTCACTCACACACATCTTGCTGAAAGTACATTTTTGTACTACCAGACAACATTGCACAAGCACCTTAGTTTAGCAGCAGGATAAAGTTAGCTCGGCGTAGATCTCCCTTGCTCTGTCCAAGGCTGGATGAGAGCAGACAAGAAGAGTTAATGTCAGTATAGCTTATCTCAGGCTCTTAGACTCAGGAGTGATCAGCAACCATTTAAATAAAACTCTCTCACTTGCGCCTGTGTACATTTCTGGAGATATTGTGCATTTGTATGGCTGGCCCACTTCCGGAGAACTGCACATTTCAAAACAGTTTTTGCCAACAATACTTTTAACTTTTAAGCAAGTATAATTGCAAAGAAAGAAATGTACTTTTGCTCAGTTACATTTGGTTATTACTTTGAATAATTCACAATTAATGCTTTAGTGGCATGGGGGTGCGGTGGTGCAGTGGGTTGGACCCTGGGCCTGCTCTCCAGTGGGTCTGGGGTTCGAGTCCCGCTTGGGGTGCCTTGCGACGGACTGGCGTCCCGTCCTGGGTGTGTCCCCTCCCCCTCCGGCCTTACGCCCTGTGTTACCGGGTAGGCTCCGGTTCCCCGTGACCCTGTATGGGACAAGCGGTTCTTAAAATGTGTGTGTGTGTGCTTTAGTGGTCTCGCCTTAAAACCATTCCACTGCTCTCCTTTGTGCTCCCCAACCACCAGTGTATGTAATTCGGGAAAAGAAGACTATAGCACATGAAAGTCGTTGTGGTTGTCCATATATATATGACAAAAACTTGAAACGTAGGTTGCTGAAATTATTTAAAATGCAGTACTATGTATTATTGTCCTTCAATTTTGAACTGCATTAAAATGAAGAACTTTAGAATTACTTTTCACTCACGTATGATACCGTGTAACACGGCTCTTCTTCTTTCCATTTGCAATTGTTTTATAATCGCCACTTTGGTCTCCATGGTGACAGCACACCTCTCAGTGGCGCCATTCGAATCGGCGACACTCATGACACAGAACACTGAGGAGTTCAATAGCGCAGTGACATACTCGCACTGTGTGTGCGTGTTTAACTCACATCTGTGGGTCAACGCAGGTTATTTTCGCTCCACTCTACAACAAGCAGAATTTTTCTTTTCCCCAAACTTTATTTAATAAAGTTATCAATAATACACACAACCAAAAACAGTACATTAAAAGTCCACAATCAAACAAACCCAACACCATTTTCCTACAGTTGGTCAACAAAATTACTGAACAACCATTACATAAATACATTGTCAAGACAAAGTCTTTCCCATAACAATCCCCTTTCTGGCTTCAAAAAATATAACTGACCCATATCTTCCCCACACCAACATACCCGCAACAAGCAGAAATTTTAGAAAAAATGTGCAATTTGTGGAAAATTAATAGCAACTACTAGCTACATGACATTTTTCATCATGCGAATGCTTTTTGAGCTCTTGATGTCCTGCAAATGGTTTGCTTAGTCAAATCAGGAGATTTTAACATATACTGTAAATGTAATGTATATTTACATTTACATTTATTTAGCAAAATGGGTCACAAGTGCTGCCTGAAAGTATGTGAATCCTACAGGGGTGGTCATTATTTTTGTGTTAAATACAATAATAAATGTATAAAATGTTAATCTTACAGTAAACTGAATAAAATACCATGATTTATACACCTGATTCTACTTATTTCGTCCAATGAAACTTGGTTCACTTATTGGGAGATTACCAGGGGGTTGACAGCAAAATTACTTACTGTCTATAACATTTTTGTGCAGTGTTTCAGCAGAAATGTTATTATTTTTTATAAAAATATCCATGTAGTTAAAGAACAAAACATTTCCCGTAAGCTCAGTTTATATGTATCAATATAGCTATAACGCTAAAGCTCTTGGCTAATTTACTTTTTGAACCTTCTAATGCACTGCGCTCAGAGATGTCATTATTACCCAATTACAATGATGATTTGAATCACGTGGTTTCGTGTGCACGCGTTACCAGCACGCGCTGTTGTTTTCGTTGCTGTTTGTATAGTCGCTGATTTTTTTCACATTTTCTGGTGTTTTAGCTACAATATTGTGATTATTTGTATTTGTGAACTTATATCAATAACGTTAACAAACATAATTTTGATGTAGTTCTTAAACGGTTTTACTTCGAATTCTTTTGTTTACCCGCCGAATTTTCACTTTACCACATGAAACTATGTAAATAAATGTAAATACATTTAAGCTGTGCGTATGATATTGTAATTTTAAGGCCTAATTTTAAATTTGCTAGTTGTTTATGTCACTGCTGTTGCCACTACATTTAGTAATATGAGAATTACGATTAGTAGAAGAAACATTACTACGGATTCTGTATGGTCTGGTACAGGAGGAGGTCCGTGGGGGAGGGGGGCTGACACCAACCCTAGTGACGTCACTGATTACCGGCTATAAAATTACACACACACACTTCCCCCCCAGACTTTACTTCATACTATAAGAATAAGAATTAAAACCCTCCAAAAAACCCATCACAACTCAGAAACACAAAACCGCCTTCAAACATTTCGTCATAAAAACATTTAGAAGTATTTTATGTGTTTTGAAGGAAGCATGATTGTCAAGACAAAATCTTTCCCATAACAATCCCTTTCTGGCTTCAAAGGGACTGTCCCCCAGTAGCAGCTCAACCGAAGTCATCATCATAATACATGCAATGTGTTTTATGTAATGATTACTTAGTAACTTTGTTGACCAACTGTAGGAAAATGGTGTTGGGTTTGTTTGATTGTGGATTTTAATGTATTGTCTTGGTTGTGTATTATTGATAACTTTATTAAACAAAGTTTAGTAAAAAAAAAAAAAAAAACCATTTAACATAAAAACATAAACATGACAGAGCTTATTCCCTCATTTAAACTCATTTTACTAATGCTAAGAGTGATAAACATCCAACTTTGAAGTATAAATAAGAGTTTATACAAGTATAAATACCCACTATGACAAAGAACTTAGGAGTTTAAAACCATTTAAAGTGTTTTAAGACAGTAAAACAGAAAAAAAGTGTTACACACACACTTTCGGAAGACTGAATTGATTGAAGGAGTCCCCGGCACTCCTACAGTCTGTCACAGGCAACGTGCTCACTGCCTGGGTCAGTTATGGTGGCGAGTGTCACACTGGAGCTCACGGACCTCGCCTGTGTTTTCTTTACGCCTGCTCATTCATGCAGGTTAATCTGTTCTTAACATCTTTCTCTGTCTTAAGGGGTCATGGTCTCGGCACTGACAGCAGCTCAGCGTCCCGACACGATCCAATTCCAGTCGAAGCAACACTTCCACTTTGTGACACCACATGTCCCCGTAACTTCTAATGGAAACAAAATATGCAGCAGGTATTATTCGTATATATAACATAGGGTTACATATACTAAATATATGCATGCTGACACTCGTTAATTGTATGTGTGGTCCCCCATTTATTTCACGGGAGCTGTGTGGCGAACGTACAGGGTTTGTTCCGCCATGTGCAGGAACTCGAGCTCGTGACGAGCCACAGCCCTCGATCAACATTCCTCCAGCGCTCCCGTTGTGCTCCATTTTCCTTGTTCATGAACGCCCTTGAGGCTCGACCTCCCTCTTACGGTGATTTTGCATTTGCACGAAAGCTGATTAATATTTCCAGCCTCCTCGCCTCGTCACACCCACAGCTGCTATTGGTTCCTGCGTGTCGCGCATCCTGCACAAGTAGCGCGTCTCGCGCCCCATCCCGCTGAACCCTCCGACGCAAGATCTGCTATAGCCGCACTGCGACTCATGTACGTACCGACCCGAACCGCGTCTAAATCGGACACGCTGCCCCTTTTGTTGCTTGTCAGGTATATGATGGTGGGGGCGTTTGCTGCCAGACACTACAAAAGTCGTTTTAAAGGTCTCTTGTGTTACCCCAGTGTTCGTAATAAACTCAAAATGAGTTATGATGAAAATGTAGCGCGCGGTAGCTACTCACTAAAGCGGAGGCGCAGAGTCTCCCATTTCGGAAATGATTTTCCACTTTTCGTGGCTTCAGGTTTGGCGGAACCATGACGGGTTAAAAAAAAGTGTGGTACCTGTTCTTACTGGCCAGCCCAGTGCTGCAAGGAAGGAGACTAACGCTGTGAATCTGTGCTTTCAGCTATTTTACCGCGTTTTGCACCCACGAAGGCATCTCTCCCCCCCACCAATCCTTTCATACCCGCCGCGCTGTGCGTATTCGTCCCCGCGCGACCCTATGATGGAACGCGCGCGCGGGCTCCGCGTGCAATGAACTTGCGGGGAAGTTTGCGTGCAACTGCTGCACGGCCCGCGCGTCTCGCTGAACGCTGCTTTACGTCACGGCTGCGTCTCAAATGGCCCTCTTAACTTAAGGCTCTCTTGTAAGACGTACTGCTCGCTGTAATCTCGTCAAACGAGAAATGCGAACACTTATCACTCGGTCAGCGGCGTCGAGCGACTTGTACGCATCGGTGTCCATGTTAAAAAGTGTTTAACGCGCGGTTGCACAACCGCACAAGATGGAGCTCGTTTACTCGCTTTTGGGGGTGGGGGGAAAAACGCAGACGAGCGAAAAAAACAAAATGTCGGCTTGTACTGCTGGCATCCATACTGGTTGTGTGAGGGTGGGGTTTTTTTTTTTTATTGCAGCTTTTGCATATTTTAGCAATCGCCACATATCGTGTCTCAGTTCAGGAGCCTGTCAGTTATGACCTTGGATGTGGTGATGCGGCGTTGCAGTTGGTGCTTCTGAGCCCATGTCATTTTCTGCAAAACTCCCACTGCTGCTGCACTGAAATGTCCTTCAGTTTGAGTCAGTTGTGTGGTGTCTCTGTTCATCCATAATGATGATGTGTCCCAACTGCTGTCTAAGTCCTCTGGGGTTTTGTAGGTGTTCTAGGACAAGCAAAGCCTGGATGGATGCCAGACTGACATTGTTTCCCAAATAGAGGAAAGACCAGGGAGGATGGCAGTGCATGACTGTCTTGGCAGGGGGTGGTGAGGGGAGCTGGGCTTCCTGCCAAATGCTTCCTGCTTGCTCTCATGGTGGATAGAGAGAACCTTGCTCTACCTGTGGAGCAGGAGCAGCTTTGCTTCTGCAAGTAGTTCACACTGCTCAATTCCTTTCTGAAAAGGTGCACAATGCAATCTGCCCCTCATGTCCAGTTTTAATATGTATGGGGTAAGAGGGGGACAACCCCCCCCCCCAGCCATCTTCCCTACCTGAGGGAGCACAGGTTAGACTTCCCTGATTCCCAGTTATTTGTGGCAACATTTGAGTAGCTTGTCCTCAAAGTGTCAAATTCCTGCCATTTTTGGTGCGTTATCTATGGTATCCCTAATCTTGGATAAAATGAATTTGTCCTTCTGCTTAAGGGAAGCATGGTTGCCTTAGTCTTTAGCTCTTCAGGCATAGTCTGAAATCCAGTTGTTGGTGTGATATTTGCAAGTTTTCCTCCATGCATTCTAGTTTTAGTCCCAAGATGTTTCAAAAGAATTTACTCTAAATTGTTCTCCATGTAGTTGGGTGGCTACTCTGGTGACCAAGCATCCTGTCTGGTGTGTACCCCTCCTAACCTATTGCCCAGTGATTCTTAGGTAGGGTCTGGCCAGCTGTGACCCTGACAAGAACAAGTGGATTGCAAAAGTGAGTGAACTCTTGATCAAGATACAAATGACATGGAGGTAGTCATACTTCTGACACATCACCTAAAGGGAAACCGTGTGTTCCTTAAGGAGCTGACATCAACTCAGTAGCTCTTAAAAGCAATAGTGCAGCTGTGTGGAGAGAACTTGCAAGCACTTGGCATAGTGTTTTTAAAATTCAAGTCACATATTACCCTATATTGCTGTGGTCTGGCCAGAGAACTTTAAGTGATCTTCTGTAAACTTTGGCCAAATGCACTGGTAGTGTTGCACAATATTATCACATGCAGCTCTGCTTGGAGCAAGCTAAATGTTCCTTTTCCCACCAGCTTGGTGGAGTGAAGATGACTTTTGTGTAGACAATGTTGGTATGTGGGATGTCTAAACCTTGAACATGACATGTTGTTGGGCTGTGGAGCAGAACAGCTGGAAAAAATGACAAGACAATGTTCTCAGTGTATTCTACACAAGTGTTCTTGACATGGCATTCTGTACCCTTTACATTTAGTTATTTAGCAGACACTTTACCAAAGTGATACATCATAAATACAATTCCTGAATTACATCAGGAGAAAGGCATAGTTGCAGACATGTGATTGAAAGTACAGTTGGTTATGTTCACCATATGTGCTGATGTAGCTGCATAATTAACCAGAAGATCAACTCCTAATAACCTACCTAATTGTTTTGAGACAAATATAAAAATTTGTTCCATTGCAGAAGTAGCTGTGTAAAGGATTGATTTGGGTGTGATTTCCATAATGCATGTTTGCTTATACCTTACATGAACTTAAAAGATCATGGGTGAAGTGAGTCTGGAAGAGATGAGTTTTAAAGCCTTTTTAAAATGTGGGCAAAGATTCAGCAGTTCTGAGTGAGGGGTGGTTGTTCCACCACAATGGAGCCAGAACCAAAAACCTCTGTGCTTTGCCTTTCATGTGTAGGACCACCAAGCAGGCAGATATGGAAGAGCGCAACAGCCCGGTTGGGGTGTAGTAAATGGTCAAGTCTTGTAGGTGGCTGGGAGTGGTGTTCTGGTTATCCATTTCCAATTCATGGAACTTGTACCTGTCTTGACTACCATCCTGCAATTGCCTGAACTTCACAACATTTTGATAAGTAATTGCCAAGCACTTTGTCTCAATGTGTAATGGTATAGCTTTTGAGCCTTCTGGAGTGACCCAACTTGGCTTCTCTCCTCTTTGAGTCTGAGGAAGTGTTTTATAACAAATGATGCACTTGCTGCACTGAGGCTGCATTCTGTACGTACACACACAGCTGATGGAAGTGTCAGTCTTTGGGATTACGGCACCTTCTTGAGAAGGTGTCCCTGCAAATAGCTAAAGGATTGCATGTCTGAAGGGAATTATGAGCAGGGCAGGAAAGCCACTAACAGGTCCTCCTCAGGAGGAGTCTCAGATGGCAGGGATTGTAGGGGAGGGCTGATTAGTACTGACTGCAGAGCGCTGCTGCGCATGTGTGTGTCCTGCTCACTCTCACACAGCTCTCTAGTGTGACTGCATAAGAACCAGAGGGCCCTTAGAATTCTTTGGTCCAGAAAGAACGCTGGGGCCTGAGGGGGGTGACCACTTGTCGATGTTGGAGCGCTAGCATCTCCTGGTCTGCCATGGTGATCACATGGTGGTGCCTTTTTCTGGCTGCACGGAGCATCGGCATGCAAGGCAAGTATCCTTCTTTGTCCTCAGCTAGCATGTCAGACTTTCAGTAATTTTGAAGCTGAAATTGGGCTGTCTGCCCTGGTGCAGAGGTAAGAGAATGCAAGAAATATGATGGTATGACTGCTGTAGTTTGACCTTGGTCTTGTGCTCTTAAAGAGCACAAACCTGATAATGGGTTTAGAGCTGATTGCTGAGCTGTCTGCCTAGACTGTTGGGGTGTGTGTGTGTGAGGGGCAATAGTGTCAAATTTGTTTGCGCCAACTATGTATTAAAAATCCTGAGCCCAGCCTTTCTCTTAAATTGACTGTGTGGGGGTTTCTGTGTGTTCAGTGTCAAACACATGTAGGTGTAAGGTTAGCTCATCAACATGTCAACTTTTAGCTGCTTGATTGATGGCATGAAGATCTTCAATTGATCAGCAGTCCTCCGATATACAAGCTTCCGGATGACTTAATCACTGAAACCTCTGGTTTGGACATCCATGGTTGGGGTTATTTGCCACCCCCCTCTCCCCAAGCACCTAACCATTTCATTTAATGCAGTTACAGGGGTTCAGGGTTAAGCTTTAATCCTGTGTTACAGTAACTCTAGTATCCTCTCCCATTTTGCAATATGACTTCTAAAATACTAAACATTTTATTACAAAAATCTTGCATGTCTCTTCCTTATAGAGACAAGGAGGGGATGGGGATCATTGGAAAGCCTAACTGCATGGCTTGGTCTTGGTGTGGTTTACCTCCCACAGCCAACATTTGGCTATTTTTGCTGCTTAGATGCAGGCTGTACAGAAAGCAGGACAGCCTTCTATTTTTACCTTAGCATCTGTACCATTAATGCCTTGTACTGCTCTGCATACACACTGCTAGGCTTCCTCACTAGTTGGGTTCATAAAGCAGATCTTTCTACCCGTTCCATTTGCCCACAGACCCTGGCATCTTGTGTTCATGTGGCTTTCTCATTTTGCAGTGGTGTATGGAAGCATCCTAGTCTGATATGGTGTCTTCTTCCCTGTCACAGCTTGGATCATGGCCTCTATAATGCAGAAGCTCATCACTCCCCTGGCCTCCAGCTCTGAGCCCCCACGGAACAAGGTGTCTGTAGTGGGTGTGGGCCAGGTGGGCATGGCCTGTGCCATCAGCATCCTGTTGCAGGTAAGAGGAAACGGTGTAGTGCTGCAACTGTTACTACTGATTTGTCCCTTATATGCTACTACTGTTCCTACTGCAGATTGAGGTTTTGTAGTCACAGAAAATGTGACTAGTCTGTGACATCATCCAGGCATGTTACATGGCATGTTTCAAGTCGTTTTACTGAAACGGAGCACAATCTTGTCCAGAGTGCTTTTGATCTAACTGGAGAAGGACAAAAGCCAGTTTCCTACCAATATAAACACCCATATTGAATCTGCAGTGTCATTACTTTATGGAACTGCCCAATTCCAGTCTTTGATTTTTGTACTTCTGGGATGTTGCACCTAATGCAGAACCTCTGTGATGAGATGGCTCTAGTGGATGTCATTGAGGACAGACTGAAGGGGGAGCTGATGGACATCCTCCATGGAAGCCTCTTCCTTAAGACTCCCAAGATAGTTGCTGACAAAGGTGAGGTATCCCCTCCCCCGGGGAGCATAAAGCCACCATGGCTGCTCACTAAGCATGGCAGTGAGGAGGCAGGATTGAGACCCTCTGTAAAACAGAGCTTTGAAGCTGTATTCCTGGGTGTCCTTAAGCCTGCTTCATTTCCCTCTGACAGACTATGCTGTGACAGCCAACTCGCGCCTGGTTGTGGTGACAGCAGGTGTACGACAGCAGGAGGGAGAGAGCCGTCTAAATCTGGTACAGAGGAATGTCAACATCTTCAAACACATTGTCCCCCAGATAGTAAAGTACAGCCCGGACTGCATCATCCTTGTGGTGTCTAACCCAGGTACACACTCAGTCCACCTGGACGACTTGAATAATGCACACAAAATGGAAAGTATGTTGGTCCATGTAAACCCCTCATACCTGCAGTGGACATCTTGACTTATGTGACCTGGAAGCTGAGTGGCCTGCCGAAACACCGCATCATTGGCAGTGGAACCAACCTGGACACTGCCCGTTTCCGGTACCTCATGGCGGACAAGCTCTGCATCCACTCAAGCAGCTTTGATGGCTATATCTTGGGAGAGCATGGGGACTCCAGTGGTAAGGGCTTCTCTCTTTCTCTCTCTCTGTGTGTGTGTGTGTGTGTGTGTGTGTGTGTGTGTGCGAGCAGGGTGCTTACACCTCCCTACTTTCATGCCTCAGTTCCAGTGTGGAGTGGCGTCAACGTGGCTGGTGTGAACTTGCAGAAACTGAACCCTAACATTGGCACGGACTCTGACAAAGAGAACTGGAAGCAAGTTCACAGCGAAGTTGTGCAAAGGTGCCTTTCCTTGCTCTATTTCATCGTTAATGTTGCTAATGAATGTTTGAGTAGTATGATGTTGGTGCCTGCAGATGGTGTGGTTTTTTTGGGGTTATTCATGACTTTAACAGCTCTTGCATCAATAGGCTCACAGGCCACCAACTGAGCACTGGAATTTTAGTTTGTCTGGTTCCTTCCACAAACTTCCTGTTTGGGCTTCACCTTCCATGTACAATGGAGGAGCCAGCTTGCTCTCTACTATAACATGTCTGTTCTTTGGATGTGTAACAGTGCCTATGAGGTGATTAAACTCAAGGGTTATACCAACTGGGCGATCGGATTCAGCGTGGCGAACCTCACTGAGTCCGTGGTGAAGAATCTCAGCCGTGTCCACCCCGTGTCCACCATGGTGAAGGTGAGTGTCTCAGTTCTGCCTCTTCCCGAGAGCTAGTGTTCAGTGAGTCAACTAGCAGGGTTTGCAGAGAAGTCAGTGCTGGGCTTTATACATCAGAACACATTTGCTCAGTCTCCAAATTGTGTAGCAGCTTATTTATCAGTGCTTGTTATGGCTTTTAACTTCCACTTACTGTATCTTCAACCTTAATTTTGTAGCAAGATCTTTACCTGTAATGCTAATCCATTTTGGTATGGAGAGGACTTTGAATTTTTTTTTAATGTTTGGTTGACTGGCAGGACATGTATGGCATCAGTGAAGAGGTGTTCCTGAGCCTCCCCTGTGTGCTGAACAGTGCTGGTGTGAGCAGCGTGATCAACATTACCCTCAATAATGAGGAGACTGACCAGCTGAGGCAGAGTGCCAGCACACTCTGGAACATCCAGAAGGACCTGAAAGATCTGTGATCTGTAACCTGTAGGGGATACCTGGGGTGGGTGCACACACCAACATGCAGATTCCTTCTCCAGCTGTCCTTTTGTTCACTTTCACACTCCTGCCCTTCTTGCTTTATCCCTTCACCCCAGGGTTCTTTTTTCCCCCCTATTGAGCAGGATTGTGGGTGTTCTGTGTATGTACTTTTTTCCCCTTCCCCCCCCCCACCTCCCTCTTTCCCAATAACAGCCTGAGTGTGGTATTGCCAGGCCCTTTCTGTGCAGTTGGCTAGCTGTTTTCCTAGCTGAATTTGTCATTTTGCAGTGCAAATCTGTTCCATCTCTGCTGCTCACAATTGTAGACCACAACTGGGAAATATTCCTTCACACTTGCAATGAGTCAGACTAGTTTTAGTGGTGATGAAGAATCTGAATCTCCTCTGCAAGGAGGGACCCTGCTGTTGCAGCCTTCAGCAAGGTACTTTAACCAAAAGGATTAGATTAAAAATCATTGCTGCCTAAACAAGTACAAATTTTAGGCTGACTAGCAATTAGTGGAGAGCAGTATGGGGAGTAGGCTTCAATTCTTAGCCAGGTATGGTGTATAACATCTTGGTGGAGGGCTGTATGCAAATTGGAGAACATCCACAGAACACTCTACAGTCATACTGTGTCATGTTGGTGGCAAAAAGCTAAATAAAATATCGAGCCATGATACTTCTGCTGTTTTTCTTGCATCTTGGAATGTGTGTCCCTAGTTCAAACTTTGTAGACTTACGGTTGGAAGCCCTAAACCGGTGTGGGGGAGGGGCAGAGAACGTAATGGTGCCCTCGTGTGGTAGCGAGAAGTAATTGCAGTCGTAAACCGCCGGCAATACTGGAGTAAAAAAAAAATTACATTAAGTGAACTGTTCCAAATGATTATTGATGGGACGGCAATACTCAGTATCGCTTCCACTGAAGTCTGCTCAACCCATAATCCCTGAGAGTAAATTATAAACACTCGTGGAATTATTTTGCTTAGTGGTTTTATGTGTTAAATGCAGCGGTGTTTCAGTTTGGTTCATTAACGCGTGGATGGCTCGAGCTGTACCTTATTTCTCAAAGGCGTTACTCCCTGTTACACGATTACCTGCCCAGTAGGGTACTAGTCCTACGGAGGGCCGTATTACAACTCCAATTCAAACAGTGGTCATAAAAGATTTAAAGACTTTCGTAGAAAATTACTGTACAGCATTTTCTCTCCTCCTGGGGAATCAAACGCAGTACGTCACCCTAATACAGTAACACTTTTAATTGGTGGATAAAGCGGGGACGGAAAGTGATAAGATGATATAAGGATTACGGAAGACTAAAAATGAAGGGCAGGTGAATAAGTCCCTGCCATCCATTGTCCAGCCCTTGCTGTGCGGTAGAGCCTCGGTCGGTGTTCTGCTTTGGGCGCATTGACCCGTGTTAACGAGTCTCACTCTTTCTTCAGCATTCTGGGTCCGCTGCATGTGAAGGGTTTGAGGAAGCTGAACTCCACTCCAGTGATCGAGTGAATCTTTGCTCCTTGGTTGGTCTGCCGCCTATTCGGGCAGAGAACTGATCTCTCGGTTAAGGGCGGTTTCACTGCGAAGAGTTTTTACTCTCTCCGCAGGGGCTCGAAGACCGACTGACTGGATTTCTTTAACAAGTTAGTGTTTATAAAATCCTGCTGTCTCTCAATTGACTGATTAATGACCCATTCGTTCACTTTTCCACCGCTGAACACCTGCGCTTCTGGCTTTCAGATCTTTAGTGTTGCAAGTTCTCTGCTTTCCGTTGACTTTAAAACAAATTCGATGCGGTGGCTTGTGCTTTTCCTTTTATATATTTTTTTTAATTTTTTTTCCCTTTGACTCCAACTGAAAAATAGACTACACAGATACATCATTCAACATTTCCTTTGTTTTATGTTTTCGTGTGTGTGTGGGGGGGGGACTCCAATTTCCGATACCCTTTATATATTGAACTATATATTGGTGTATAAGTTTTTCTATGGTTTTACATGGATGGGTGATGTATTTTTCCTGAACTTATGCTGTCGTCCTACCCAAAGGCAGGCTATGGTACTATATCCCAACAAACGGATAGTGTTGGGGTTATAGGCGATTTTTCATTTGCGCGCTATAGCCTCGGTCCTTGTGTTCAGTGCCTCTCCGCCGTAGCCAGTTTTACTGGTGTAAACTTGCTCAAACCTGGCTATGTTTCCTTCCCTTCCACATGAATCCTAAAGAAGCAAGCGCTCATTCCCCTTTGTACTGATCTGACACCTTTTCCGAATTTGAGATCTTTTCTACGGGTTAAAGAACTTTTTGGTTCCAACAGAAAAGCAGGTAACCCTACCGGCTACATAAATCGTGTGTGTCCAGCGCGCGTGGGCCTCGTGACAAGTGTGCGATCTGCCGGGCGACACCACAGACGGACCACCGGGGACAAGGACGACCCCCCATGGAGGGCGCTTTGCGGTCACTTCCCACACAATCGGGGCCACCTTCAAAACAGGTCTCCTGGAAACAGGAAACGTTTCGGTACAGGAAAGATGTTTAGATGGAGCAGCAGATGGTAAAAGTGTGGAAAAAAAAGTTTACTTGTGCAGTTATTGACCATTTCACGTAATGTTTACACACAACGAGCTTCTACCGTACAGCGCGAGTTCTATTACAACACACACACGTGTCTCTAAAACAAGGGCTCTTGTACCTCCTCCCTCAGCGCAGCGAGCCCTTTGCTGTCAACGGAAGATGTTCTGTGCAGTTAGACGGGCAGCCCCGCATCTCGGAGGTACCCTGGATAAGGCAGCAGCTTGCGGCTCCCGGGTCCGGCGCTCTCGGCCTGGGGCGGTTCGGTCCAGCTACGCTTCCCGAATCGTAGTCCGAAAGGGTTCACGTTGAAGTTTCGCCGGAAGAGCCGCCGCCGGCGCCGCCCCTGCTGCTGACAGACAACGTGCTCCTCCGCCTGACCCTCTCGCACCAGGTAGCACAGACTGGACTGGTCCTCAGCATTGGGCTCCGACACTTCTCCCAGCACCACTTCCGAAAGGTCTGGTGGCAGCGAACCTAAATAATCTGAACAAGACAAAATCACATTTTTTTTTTTTTCTCCCTTGATCATTCCATCTCGCTAGTAAATTGCTGGACGCGGTATATTTGTGTTCCAGTCTCGAGTCCCAGGATTCAACGAGTCCGGCTTCACACCTGTTGTCCTACCCTT
Organism: Scleropages formosus; assembly: GCF_900964775.1. Lineage (NCBI taxonomy): Eukaryota > Metazoa > Chordata > Actinopteri > Osteoglossiformes > Osteoglossidae > Scleropages > Scleropages formosus. The sequence goes on from NC_041807.1 coordinate 14,514,967, forward strand.
ATGTTACCGGGGTAGGTGGTCTGACTTGAGTTACAGTGATACAGTAAAAACACCCTGCCGAATACACACACACACACACTGTCTGAAACCGCTTATCCCGAGCAGGGTCGCGGTGAACCGGAGCCTGAATACAGAATTCCAAAACTGAGATTTTAGATTGGTATACAGTAGGTTTTTAAATATATTTTGATTGTTGCTTTATTTCTTATTTTATTGTATGGTATGTATTGTTTTATGTGAGTCCAATGTTGTGCACTGGCCGTGCCACGGTTGTCCAAGACAAATTTCCCAGAAATGGGACAATAAAGTATATTCTATTCTATTCTAACCCGGCAACGCAGGGCGCGAGGATGGAGGGGAGGGGACACACGCAGGACGGGACGCCAGTCCATCGCAAAGCACCCCAAGCAGGACTCAAACCCCAGACCCGCCAAAGAGCAATCCCGGGCCAAACCCCCTTGCCGAATAAATCAGTCATTTTGCTGCGTCGGCTACATAAAGAATGCATACCTGTAATACGGATTATCTCACATCTTGTACATCTTTTGTCCAAATGTACGTTTTCACTCGGTGGTGCACGAATTCTGACCAGAAGAACGTTTTTACCTGTGTTATCCGTCCGCTCGCCCGGTGCAAAGTCATGCGGCCATTTGTCCATCGCTCCTTGCTGGAAAACCACAGCAACTGTGAGTACGAGCGCGAACATGTTCATTTTGTGTCTGTGGCAGAAGAGAAGGGATCAAAGCCTTTTCGTGCGAAAAAAAGACAAAATGAACAGCATGCGTCCTCTCATGGACTTCGAACAGCAAACGGGTTCTTCTTCTGTTCCCGGTGCACCTCAAGTGATACCATATATATACTATATATACGCCTTAGTTCCACCGTTTGCCCTGACCTGCTTTTGCACGCGGGAAGCTGCAGGGATCTCAACCAATCAGAAGTTCCGGTGCCCGTCACCCAGCCAATCGCGGAGCTGTCCGCTCCGTGAAGGTGCTGAAACCCGTCATTAGCTATTCAGAGAAAATTACGCCTCGATGCGCAAGAGCTGTAAGCTTTCACTGTCAAAGTTTTCTGTACTGTCAAAGTCCTCGTCATGCAAGGTTCCCTCTGTTTTGTTAGAGCGATGAAGACGGAGATTTTATTACCGACAAGAAGTAAATTTTGTTAAATGCGTGCATATTAAAAATAGGAGGTTGTATTCATTTACAAATAAATGTTGTACAGAAAATAGTGAATGGGTTTTACGGAATTATTCATTACTATGGATACATAAATATGCACAGGAGACGTCTCCCCCAAATATTTTTTGGCCACCAACACGTAAGAATCCCTCACGCTCCCTCCATGTCACATGTGTCTTGCAAATACTTGAATATGTTCCGTATTCACTAATGTATTTAAATGCATATATGCAAACTCTACTGTTTACAATACCATTCTGTCACTGTTGTGATTTATATAACTGATATTCATAGGTGTTGAATTTCACTTTGGTTGCTGAGTAGGTTATTCGAGTGAAACGCACTGCACCGTGACCCACGGGAAGATATGCGTTCGCCTACCGTTGCAGCTCTAATGTACAAAATAATAAAAATTGGACAGATCTAAACTGCTTTAAATGGGTTCGTTTGGACAGATAATTTATCCCTTTTCAGATTTATAATTTGTCCCTTTCAATGACACGTTTATTCCGAAAAACAATTAGTCTGACTGGCACTTATTTCAGAACCACCATTTAATTTAGACACGATTCGCAGAGATGTAAGCGCCTGTTTATAAAAAAAAAACAAAAACAAAATCCTTTGTTTATGGCCGACCGACTTTACTGATGTAATGAAAGGATCTCTTAGATTTCGTTACCCTTTCCGCCGTGCTCTTAATTTCAATAATTTTCTGCATGCAACAATTGCTTCATTCTATCGTGAATGGCAACGATCCGCAATTAGTTTTTGAAATGAATGCAAAGATAATGGTTATGGTTCAGTCGGACCGCAACAATATTTGTGCTAAACTGAAATTCTGAAGGGGGCGCGGCGGGTTTGGCCGGGACCAGCTTTCTGGTGGGTCTGGGGTTCGAGTCCCACTTGGGGTGCCTTGCGATGGACTGGCGTCCCGTCCTGGGTGTGTCCCCTCCCCCTCCAGCCTTGCGCCCTGTGTTGCCGGTTAGGCTCCGGTTTGCCGCAACCCCGCTTGGGACAAGCGGTTTCAGTGTGTGTGTGTGTGTGTGTGTGTGAGAAATTCTAAAATGTCATAGTTTGTCCCCAGACGCATAGAAATTCTTCGGATACCTGAAGCAGAAAGTTGGGGAAAAGAAACGTGATTGGCAGATTGAATCAGGAGCTCGACTCTAGGAAATAACAATAATCGGATCGTAATTTTACTTGTCATTTATACTTGCCAACTTGCCATTTATCACTGACATGGGCAGCAGGCAGTGTCGTGGTTCGAGATATCTTCTTGAAATGTGAAGGTCCGTGGTTCAAATCTCTCTCAGCAAATGGTGCTTCTGCTCGGCGTACTTACATTGAATGGTGCGTGATTTTTAATATTTTAATTAAGTAACATCGGCTCATATTAATTGCGGTATGGAAAATTTGTTATGGGGAAAAATCAGCGCTATGCAATCAGTTTATCAGTTTTAGAGCGGAACCGTTGACCGAGAGTGTTGGAAAAGTTGTCATAATTGAATTCAGCCACTAGGGGGACACAGTGAGTCACATTGTCTTCCGGCCATTCTTTCAGGTGGTCAGTCTCCACGTCTCTGCTGGATTAATTCGATATAAAGAATTTTACTGGGGACAGACATTTTATGTCTGAAATCCAGGAGCTCTAATTCCACTTTCCCCCTTAAAAGCAAGATCCTACACTTTCCCGCAGAGAAATATAAACCTGGATATGAGGTTAGTCTGAAAGGAGCTCACTGGATGTCCATCATGAGACCTCCCTGAGTGCACAAGCTGCTGGAGGGGCAACTGTTCCTGAATGTCCACATGCTCGAACGCTGGTGAGTCACAGTTGATCAAAAAACTCTCATGCCGACCGTGCTTGAAATCCAGGTACTTTCTTTGATTGAACCCCCCCCCCGTCTCTCAGCCCGACCACTGTGATGTCTGGAAAGGTCAAAATAACTTAGACAGAAACGTAAGAGCAGTGGACGCTGAAACATTTCCTCAGTATACTCATGCACGTGTGTGTACGTGTATATATTATATATATATATATACATATTTAGGGGGTGCGGTGGCGCAGTGGGTTGAACCACGCTCCTGCTCTTGGGTGGGTCTGGGGTTCGAGTCCCGCTTGGGGTGCCTTGTGATGGACTGGCGTCCCGTCCTGGGTGTGTCCCCTCCCCCTCCGGCCTTACGCCCTGTGTTGCCGGGTAGGCTCCGGTTCCCCGTGACCCCGTATGGGACAAGCGGTTCTGAAAATGTGTACATATTTATACACACACACACACACATTGTCTGAACCTGCTTGTCTCAAGCAGGTCATGGCGAACCAGAGCCTAACCCAGCAACACAGGGTGCAAGGCTGGAGGGAGAGGGGACACACCCAGGATAGGACACCAGTCCATCACAGGGCACCCCAAGCAGGACTTGAACCCTAGACTCACTGGAGAGCAGGACCTGGTCAAACCCACCCTGCCACAGCATCCCTTCTATACACAGGCCACTTTAATAGGTACACCTTGCTAGTACTGGGTTGGACCGCCTTTTGCCTTCAGAACTGCCTTAATTCTTCGTGGCATAGATTCAACAAGGTGCTGGAAACATTCCTCAGAGATTTTGGTCCATATTGACATGATAGCATCATGCAGTTGCTGCAGATTTGTCAGCTGCACATCCATGATGCGAATCTCCCGTTCCACCACATCCGAAAGGTGCTCTATTGGATTGAGATCTGGTGACTGTGGAGGCCATTTGAGTATAATGAACTCATTGTCATGTTCAAGAAAGCAGTTTGAGATGATTTGAGCTTTGTGACATGGCACGTTATCCTGCCGGAAGTAGCCATCAGAAGATGGGTACACTGTGGTCATAAAGGGATGGACATGGTCAGCAACAATACTCAGGTAGGCTGTGGCGTTTAAACGATGCTCAATTGGTACTAAGGGGCCCAAAGTGTGCCAAGAAAATATCCCCCACTCCATTACACCACCACCACCAACCTGAACTGTTGATACAAGGCAGGATGGATCCATGCTTTCATACTGTCTACACCAAATTCTGACCCTACCATCTAAATGTCACAGCAGAAATCGAGACTCATCAGACCAGGCAACGTTTTTACAATCTTCTATTGTCCAATTTTGGTGAGCCCGTGCGAACTGTAGCCTCAGTTTCCTGTTCTTAGCTGACAGGAGTGGCACCCGGTGTGGTCTTCTGCTGCTGTAGCCCATCTGCTTCAAGGTTCGACATGTTGTGCCTTCAGAGATGCTCTTCTGTATACCTCGGTTGTAACAAGTGGTTATTCGAGTTACTGTTGCCTTTCTGTCAGCTTGAACCAGTCTGGCCATTCTCCTCTTACCTGTAGCATCAACAAGGGATTTTCACCCACAGAACTGCCGCTCATTGGGTATTTTCTTTTTTTCTGACCATTCTCTGTAAACCCTAGAGATGGTTGTGAATGAAAATCCCAGTAGATCAACAGTTTCTGAAATACTCAGACCAGCCCATCTGGCACCAACAACCATGCCATGTTTAAAGTCACTTAAATCACCTTTCTTCTCCATTCTGATGCTCAGTTTGAAATTCAGCAGATCGTCTTGACCGTGTCTACATGCCTAAATGCATTGAGATGAATAACCTATGTATGAGCTGTCTGTTGTCAGCATATGCATTCAGTTTGAGAATACAGATTGCGGGTTATTGCAAAGTATTCCCTTCTCCCATGTTTTTATTCATAACGTCATCAGCGATTAGCTGATGTCGACTCCACTTTCATCACATAACTGTCGACTTTAAAAAACCTGAAGTCATGCTACCCCTAGTCTGATTTCCTCTGGGTGCTCTAGTTTCCTCCCACAGTCCAAACACATGCAGTTTAGATAAATTATGGGTGGCACGGTGGCACAGCGAGTAGTGCTGCTGTCTCACAGCACCTGAGTGGTGTGAGAGAATGTGGGTTCGATCTCCGCTTAGTCTGTGTGGAGTTTGCATGTTCTCCCTGTGTCTGTGTGGGTTTCCTCCCACAGTCCAAAAAGATTCTGTTCAGGTTCCCTCATAGTGTGTGAGTGACAGAGAGACTGTGTTCCACTGATGTATGGATGAGTGACCCATTGTAAGTAATGTATCTAGCAGTGTAAGTCACCACAGTGAATAAGGTGTATGGGCTGATAACACTACATAGAGTTCATTGGAAGTCCATTCCATCTTCCTCCGCTATCCGGGGCTGGGTTGCGGGGGCAGCAGTCCAAGCAGAGTCCTCCAGACTTCCCTCTCCCTGCACATCTCCTCCAGTTTCTCTGGGGAAACCCCAAGGTGTTCGCAGGCCAGCTGGGAGACATAGTCTCTTCAACGTGTCCTAGGTCTGCCCCGAGGCCTCCTCCCAGTGGGACATGCCCGGAACACCTCCCCAGGGAGGCATCCAGGAGGCATCCGGAACAGATGCCCGAGCCACCTCAACTGGCTCCTCTCGATGCGGAGGAGCAGCGGCTCTACTCCGAGCTCCTCCCGGGTGACTGAGCTCCTCACCCTATCACTAAGGGTGCTCCCAGCCACCCTGCGGAGGAAACTCATTTCTGCCGCTTGTATCCGCGGTCATGATCCAGAGTTCATGACTATAGGTGAGGGTAGGAACGTAGATTGACCGGTAAATTGAGAGCTTCGCCTTACGACTCAGCTCCTTCTTCACCACAACAGACCGGTACAATGACCGCATTACTGCGGACGCCGCACCGATCCGCCTGTCAACCTGCCGCTCCATTTTTTCCCTCACTCGTGAACAAGACCCCGAGATACTTGAACTCCTCTACCTGAGGGAGCAACTCCCCCCTAATCCAGAGGGGGCAATCCACCTTTTTCCGACTGAGAACCATGGCCTCGGATTTGGAGGTGCTGATTCTCATCACCGCCGCTTCGCACTCGGATGCAAACCTCTCCAGTGCACGCTGCAAGTCTTGATTTGATGAAGCCAACAGGACCACATCGTCCGCAAAAAGCAGAGACGAGATCCTGCGGCCACCAAAACAGACACCCTCCGTTTCCTGGCTGCGCCTAGAAATTCTGTCCATAAAGATAATGAACAGAGTCGGTGACAAAGGGCAACCCTGGCAGAGTGCAACATGCACCGGGAACAGGTCTGACTTACTGCCGGCAATGCGAACCAAGCTCCTGCTCCGGTCATACAGGGAACGAACAGCCCGTAGGCAGCGAGCCCCGAACCCCATAATCCCGAAGCACCCCCCACAGGATGCCACGAGGGACACGGTCAAATGCCTTCTCCAGGTCCACAAAGCACATATGGACTGGTTGGGCAAACTCCCATGAACCCTCCAACACCCTAGTGAGGGTATAGAGCTGGTCCAGTGTTCCACGGCCAGGACGAAAACCGCATTGCTCCTCCTGAATCCGAGGTTCGACTATTGGTCGGATTCTCCTCTCCAGTACCCCGGCATAGACTTTCCCAGGGAGGCTAAGGAGTGTGATCCCCCTATAGTTGGAACACAATCTCCGGTCCCCCTTCTTAAAAAGAGGGACCACCACCCCGGTCTGCCAGTCCAGAGGCACCGTCCCCGAGCTCCACGCAATGCTGCAGAGGCGTGTCAGCCAAGACAGCCCCACAACATCCAGAGACTTGAGAAACTCGGGGCGGATCTCATCCACCCCCGGAGCCTTGCCACCGAGGAGTTTTTTGACTACCTCAGCAACTTCAGCCAGGGTAATGGACGAATCCCTGCAAGTCCCCGGCCTCAGCTTCCTCTACGGAAGGCGTGTCGGAGGGATTGAGGAGATCCTCAAAGTACTCCTTCCACCGCCCGAGGACATCCTCAGCTGAGGTCAGCAGCGCACCACTTCCACTGTAAACAGTGTTTGTGGAACACTGCTTCCCCCTTCTGAGTCGCCGGACGGTTTGCCAGAATCTCTTTGAGGCCGACCGAAAGTCTTCCTCCATGGCCTCACCAAACTCCTCCCAAGTCCGAGTTTTTGCCGCGGCGACTGCCAGAGCTGCGTTCCGTCTGGCCCGTCGGTACCCGTCAGCTACTTCAGGAGTCCCATGAGCCAGCCAGGCCCTATAGAACTCCTTCTTCAGCTTGACGGCATCCCTTACTTCCGGTGTCCACCACCGTGTTCGGGGATTGCCGCCACGACAGGCGCAGGAGACTTTATGGCCGCACCTCCGAACCGCCTCCGCGACAATGGAGGTGTGGAACATAGTCCATTCAGACTCAATGTCCCCCATCTCCCTTGGGACTTGGTTGAAGCTCTGTCGGAGGTGGGAGTTGAAGACCTCTCTGACAGGGGCCTCCGCCAAACGTTACCAGCAGCCCCTTACTATGCGTTTGGGCCTGCCAGGTCTGTCCAGCTTTTTCCCCCACCATCGAATCCAATTCACCATCAGGTGGTGATCAGTTGACAGCTCAGCCCCTCTCTTCACCCGAGTGTCCAAGACATATGGCCGAAGATCAGAAGAAACGACTACAAAGTCAATCATCGACCTCCGACCTAAGGTGTCCTGGTGCCAAGTGCACTGATGGACACCCTTATGCATGAACATGGTGTTCGTTATGGACAAACCATGACTAGTACAGAAATCCAATAACAACTCACCGCTCGGATTCAGATCAGGGAGGCCGTTCCTCCCAATCACGCCCCTCCAGGTGTCACTGTCGCTGACCACGTGGGTGTTAAAGTCCCCGAGTAGAACGACAGAGTCCCCAGTGGGAGCGCTTTCCAGCACGCCCCCCAGGGACTTCAAAAAGGCCGGGTACTCTACACTGCCGCTAGGCGTATAAGCACAAACGACGGTGAGAGACCGTTCCCTGATCCGAAGGCGCAGGGAGATGACCCTCTCATTCACTGGGGTAGACTCCAACACATGGTGGCTGAACTGGGGGCCTATTAATAAGCCCACACCCGCCCGCCGCCTCTCACCCTGGGCAACCCCAGAATAGTGGAGAGTCCACCCTTGGTCAAGAAGAGTGGTTCCAGAACCCAAGCTGTGAGTGGAAGTGAGCCCGATTATATCTAGACAGTATCTCTCAACCTCCCGCACCAGCTCAGGCTCCTTCCCTGCCAGTGAGGTGACATTCCAAGTCTCAAAAACCAGAGTTGGCGCCCGAGGTTTGGGTCGGCCAGGCACTCGGCCCTGACCACCGCCCAAATCACAACGCACCTGCCCCTTACGGTCTCTCCGGCAGGTGGTGAGCCCACCGAAGAGCGGCTCCACGTCATGGCTTCGGGCTGAGCCCGGCCAGGCCCTGTGGGCATAGACCTGGCCACCAGGCGCTCGCATGCGAGCCCTCCCAGGCCTGGCTCCAGGGTGGGGTCCCGGTGACCCCATACCGGGCGGGGTAAACGAAAGCCTTGGTTTAATTGTCATCATAAGGGGCTTTTGAACCGCACTTTGTCTCATCTGTCATCCAGGACCTGTTTGCCATGGGAGACCCTACCAGGGGCATATAGCCCCAGGCAACATAGCTCCTGGAATCATTCAGGCACTCAAACCCCTCCACCACAGTAAGGTGGCGGTTCAAGGAGGGGTCATTGGAAGTCGCTTTCGACAAAAGTGTCTGCTAAATAAACGTAAATTGGTGAATCTAAATTGCTCATAGTGTGTCTGTTTTGGGGAGGGGGGTTTACCCATGACAGAGAACTGCCTTGAATCTTTATATTATTTTTAACCTTTACTTATCGGACACTCTGTCCACGATGTCTTACAGTATAACTTTACAGCGATTTACTCCTTTAAACAGCAGGATATTCTCCGACGGTATCCGCACAGGGTGAGTACCACCATCAAGAGTTCTACGACAGGAGGGGGGATTCGAACCAGGGCTCCTCACACTGTAACATACCGGGGCTAATCAGTTAATGTTGTATTTAATAATTTGAGCTACAAAATCATGTATTCATGTTCAAGAAATAAGTTATATGAAAAGTAACAATTTTGTGAAGAAGTGACATCATTGTACACACCCCCTCAACGAGATTGTCACACTACCGCTTATCTATAGCGTGACCAAAACGTTCACTCTGGTGAAAGTGGACTTTATTCGCGGTCTGATAGGAACACAAGTGGAAGGCAACCAAGCAGCAGGCCGCCTTCTTCATTCATCTATTTCCACACAGCTACCCAGTGATTAGCGATACCTTCTTCCAAGCTTAAGGTAAGAACAAATGTGTGCAGTTTTTGGCGGATTTGGCTGGAAGAACCAGACGCTCAAACAGATACGAAACATCCCCCCCCCCACACGAAACCTACGCATCTGTAAGAAGTGTGAAGTTCCCAGGACCCCAGGATGCCGCTGTCCCGGTCCGTGTCCATGACCTCCCTGAGTGGCCTGCCCCCGTGGGAAGACGAGGGACTCCCCGTGGAAGACCTGCTGCTCTTCGAGGTGGCCTGGGAGGTCACCAACAAAGGTAGCGACCAGCTGCACGAGCTCCACTATGTAGAAGTAATTCCAACTTCTGAGAGCAATAATAAGACATTTTATCAGTAAAACCTGAGTGTATCGACATTGAAAGCACTGACAGTGTAAGATGGCTTGTTGTGCAGTAAAAATTCCCGTAGTACATGTATGTTGCAATATTACTCACTTTAGTTGAATTACCTGCACAAGAATAGACGCTTGCAGAACATCAGTGGCCGCTGACCTGAACTCTGTGGGCTCACCTGAACAAAGGATCAGTGATGTAACGATTTGTCAGGTCCTGGGGGTGAGCATCAAAAGAGTACTCGAAAAGTGAGGGGCGGAGGGGGCACAAATTAGTCTTGTTGGAACATTGGGGGTATAACCCCTCCTCTGTTCTTACACCTATGGAAAGAGCACAGTGAGACTGCATGAGACTCGAGAAGGTCCGAATCTGTTCTTCCTCGTGCCTTGCAGTGCACAGCCTGGGTGGTGAAAGAGGACGTGAGTTCTATCTCAGCTCAGTCTGTGTGGAGTCTGTGTGGAGTTTGCGTGTTCTCCCTGTGTCTGCGTGCGTTTCCTCTGAGTGCTCCTGTTTCCTCCCACAGTCCAAAGACATACTGTTCGGGTGGATTGATGACTCCAAGTCACCCGTAGTGTGTGAGTGACAGAGAGAGTGTGTTCCACTGATGCGTGGATGAGTGACCCATTGTAAGTACTGTATCTAGCAGTGTAAGTCACTGCAGTGAATAAGGTGTGTGGGCTGATAACACTACGTAGTGTTCATTAAAAGTCAATTTGGAGAAAAGCTTCTACTATATGAAGTAAAGTAAGTGAAATGGATCTATAAAACCACTGTTAGCACCACTGAGTCACTGCAGTCCATCAGCCGCAACTTTTACTACCACTGACTCACTGACACACTAATGTTCCAGGAGGCCTTATTCAGTATTTTTATATAACTCCACTGAAGCACATTTGCTAATATTCTGGTCCCTCAGCACCAGATGCGTTGCTACACCCCTGTTCACCATCTTCAGTCTGCAGTCCAAATCAGAATTACCCAAAATTGCTGTGGTCACCACTAATTTTTTAGCCAACACTGACTCTTGGTTCCTGCAACCAGTAGGTTACTGTTTTAGGCACAGCTATTTGGTTCTCTGTGACATTTTTCAAAGCATTTTGTGAATTCACCGGTCCGCCTACGATGAGGACCGTGCGCTGCCATCACGTGGAAGAACGGACCCTTAACCCGAGTGCAAATAGCAGGGAGGTCCAAGGGGAAAGGAGCCTCCCGCTCCACGGATTACTCATTAAGCGCTGTGTAAACCATGCGTTAGGAAGCCCCCCCAATGCTGTTAACTGAATCGTCGTTTGTTAGTTTTGTACCGTGTTGCCACCACTTGGCGCTGGGGTCTAGTTGGTGGGATCGGAGCCGCTCGTGGCTCACGCTCCACTTGCCTGATTCGAGGTGCTGTGCTCTAATGCAGAGCTCAACGGCTTAGTGCCGTAGACATTGCAGGGGAAGTCGCAGGTTACAGCCATACACCACGTCAGTGTACCTAAATATGTAGCTCTGCTCTTTTTATTGCAATCATTTGTGTTTCTTTGCAGAATACTTCCTCCAGAACAATAACACACTTTCACCTTTACCTGTTTATTCCGCTGGGTGTTGCACTGCTGCAGTTCTGGTTAATTTGCCTATTCAGAGCTAAAACAGTAGAATTTCTAAAATCTTTGGTGGAAAAAAAATCCATCTTTCCTTAATGTTCATGCCATCTGCTGGCTGCTACGAATAAAATATCAGCCTTAATCTTGCAATATCCAGGCATGGTTCACATCCATTTTCATACAGAACTCGCACAGCCCTCGCCTTAAATGTTGGTTATTGGTCATATCCCAGATGTCATATCCCTTCAGTAAATAATTCCGAATTTAAGAGTAAATATCTAATGATTACCCCGCTGATAAGGCAAGCTTGCGAGTGTTTGTTATTTTCCGGTAAAGTTTATCAGTATACATGAAAAGAGCACTGAAATCCTTCTCTACAAATGGTTGTGAATCAGTGAGTGGTCCTATAGTGGTTGTGTAATGGTCAAAGGTTGGCTCAAGTCCTAAATCCTTCTGTACATGGTCAGTGCTCCATCTGGATTGGACTACAGCAACTTGCGGCAGAGGCTGACGTCAAGTTGCAGTTTGAGAATACTGATGTTTGCAGTCACAAATATTTGAGTATTTAGAGCCAAATTGGCAAATATTGTGTGCAAAGGGGGTAGGTACTGTCTTTGCCTGCCTTTGCATGTTGATCAATGCGATCAAATGCTCTCTTTCTCATCTTTACTTTATTCTGTTGCTGTGAGTGGGTTAAATTATCTACCTATCTCTCTCCCCGAACTTAATTCGATTATGAAATCTATCCTTAAGGTGGGGTCTCGATACAGAATAAGCTATTCTGTTATAATTTTTAATCCATTCCCAGACTGGAAAAATCTTACTAATGATTACCTAAAACATGCCACAACCACTAGTAACATTCATCTTCTTCTTCTTCTTCTTCTTTGTTTCTTTCACCATGCTCACCACGGTTCAGCAGGAAAATAAGGATGCGCCTGGGAGGACACAATATTTCATACATGTCCTGCAGCCTGTACTCATTTCCTCCCTGTACTCATTGCGGATGTGAGCATTAGCCAACGCACAGCTGTTTGTGTTTTCACACTCCAGTTAGCGCTCTGAGCCAGCTGCTCATTTAGTTCAAATGCCTCAGAACTTTGCAATTCATTTAACGAGTGTCCGTATAATGAGATATATACACACACACACACACACACACACACACACACACACACACACACACACACACACACTTTATGAACCACTTGTCCCATACAGGGTTGCAGGGAACCAGAGCCTACCTGGCAACTCAAGGCGTAAGGCCAGAGGGGGAGGGGACACACCCAGGACAGGACACCAGTCTGTCGAAAGGCACCCCAAGCAGGGCTCGAACCCCAGACCCACCAGAGAGCAGGACCCGGTCCAACCCACTGCGCCACTGCACCCCCATCATAATGAGATATATGTGTATCGAAATAAATGAGTGTGTGAGTGTCACAGAGAGAGTGTGTTTCACTGATGTATGGATGAGTGACCCAGTGTAAGTAGTGTATCTAGGAGTGTAAATCACCTTGGTGAATAAGGTGTGTGGGCTGATAACACTGCATAGAGTTCACTGGAAGTCACTTTGGAGAAACGCGTCTGCTAAGAGAATAAATGTAAATATAAAATGTAAATGTAAATGACAATGGAAAATCCCACCAGGAAACTCGAGAAACATGTCGCTTGTGTTATAAAATCAACTTGTTCATGGTTTTCTGCCTCTGATAAATTCTTCTATCCAAAGCATTTACTTAGACTAATGTTGTTTACAGCCCAATACTGATGAATGATGTTCTGACAGTGATAGCATTTGCCAGAAATTTCTAGATTTAGAGACGCGGTGGTTTTATCTATGGAGAAAAGACGGGGGTGTGCCAGTATCAGATTTGTATGGTCAGAGATGCGCAAACATTAAACTCTGACCCGCAGTTGGAGGCATCTACACGGTGATCCAGACGAAGTCCAAGATCACGGTAGACGAATGGGGGGAGAACTACTTCTTGATGGGCCCCTACTACGAGCACAACTGTAAGACCCAGGTGGAGGTCTGCGAGGCGCCGAACCCGGCTATAAAGAAGACCATGGACTGCTTGAGCAGCAGCGGGTGTCAGGTACAGTATGTGGTTCTTTCGGCTCGGCAGCGTGACGCTCGAGTGGTGGAGACGTCGTGCAATATCTTACTTTACCACAGCGGGGCGCTGCTGCGTAGGAGAGAGACACAAGGCGCGCTACTGCATTTGAACTGTTCTGGGACGGGAAAAGTTCGCAAAGGAAAAATGTGCTTAGGTAGTCTCCTCTTTTGACAATTCTTCATTTTTTTGGAGACGCGATGGTTTTACTTGCACCCCAAACAATTCCATATAGTAAAAAGGCATGAATAACTTTTCCGAAAATCTGACCGTTTTTTTTCCGATTGAAAATTAGAAAACAAACATTAACGATGTCATGGTGATGAACTAAACTCATAGAGCTTAAAAAAAGTTTTGTGTTTAATAGAAAACTAACAAAATACGTCCTTAAACACAATTACACAGCCTGGTTCCCTAAACCCCCTTGGAATCCAAGTTGGATATTTTATGTCCCTTACAACAGAGTGGAGCAAAATTCTAATCACAGACATCTTTTAACAGTATTCCAAAAATTGTAAAGCTCGCCTAAAACTTCATTATACTAAAAGTACTGTACCTTAACGATTTTAAATATATTCAGAATCTGACCCATCCCATTTTTTCCGGTTATTAAGCACACAACCATATGGTAGAGGACAACTGTACCATTTTGCATACGAGTCACAAGTGGGTGTGATATTTAACCCTTTCAAATTTAGATATGCAGACGATTCGCATGGCTTATTGAAGATAAGTCGTGTTAAGGAGGCCAAACAGAATTTTAAACATTACAAGTGGTAAAAAAAGGACTAGTGGGAATGAATGTTAGTAACGGAATCGCGGCGGCAGGATCTGGCATAAGCTGCAATATCGAAGGAAGAACTTTTTAAAATCAACATCATTTCTTCATCTCGTAGGCATGAAGACTGAAACAAGTTAAATTAACAAAATTCCACTAATAAAATAAGGGTAACCGCGTTGCCAGGACTTGATCATGTCCGGGCCGGTACGTGTAGTTCTCCGTTTCCACTATAGGGGGCAGCAAAGTTCTGCGACAGGTTTGGGGCTCAACAGTACAATTCTTGGTACTTATAAACATGGCATTTGTAACATCAGCTAAACCAAGCAAAGAAAATATGTGTGATTGTTTTCCCACTCATTTAATGCTAGTTTAATTTTTATGTTTCATGAGTTGTTACAGGTGAGTGTACAGGTGTCCTTACTTGGTGTGTTTTGGACACAGGGACTTCTTTTGTGCTGTCCAGTATGTACATGCATGTCTTCCAGGTGTGTGCTGCTCTATTGTAGGTGCGCTTTGGCCGCTGGCTCATAGAGGGCTGTCCCTATGTGATACTGTTTGACATTGGTGCTGCTGCCTGGAACCTGGATCGATGGAAAGGAGAATTCTGGGACACCTGTGGGATCGGACTACCCTTCCATGACCGGGAAGCTAATGATGCTCTAATTTTTGGATCGATGGTTGCATGGTTCTTCAAAGAGGTGAGTGAGAAATTTTACAGATTCTCCAGCACCCTTGTTTGGAAGGTTTTGGTTAGAAAATTTACCACTGTTGTTGTATTTACGGGGGTGCGGTGGCGCAGTGGGTTGGACCACGGTCCTGCTTTCCAGTGGGTCTGGGGTTCGAGTCCCGCTTGGGGTGCCTTGCGACGGACTGGCGTCCCGTCCTGGGTGTGTCCCCTCCCCCTCCGGCCTTACGCCCTGAGTTGCCGGGTTAGGCTCCGGTTCCCCGTGACCCTGTATGGGACAAGCGGTTCTGAAAATGTGTGTGTGTGTGTGTTGTATTTACCAGTTTTATGTCCCCAGAGGTGTCAAAAGGTGTGTTCAAAAGAATCAGTGATTCCAGTGTTGGGGATACTGTGATAAACAAATGAAAATGAGCTAGAATGGCTGATTTGTGATACAGAACTGTGTTGGCTACCAGGTCCTATATAAACGTTCTCCCCAGCTAACAGATCAGCTGCAGGACATGCCCAACGTCATCGCCCACTTCCACGAGTGGCAGGCAGGGGCCGGACTTATACTCTGTCGATCACGGAAGGTCCCCATGGCAACCATCTTCACAACGCATGCCACCCTACTTGGCCGATACCTGTGCGCTGGTAACGTGGATTTCTACAACAATCTGGACAAGGTATGTGCATGTTCTTGTGCCAGTCAGCTTCAGAAACAATGCAAACATTTTGGTTTTTTCACCGTGTTTCGTGTGTTTTCCAACTTTAAGTGGAGTTAGGAATTATTTATTGAATTAAAGTGAATTAGTGATAGGCTGACACAATGGTGTGTCAGTGTACACAGGTAATAAGGCCCTTTTGCTTCAAGGAAAGGTCAGAGTAAAAGAAAGGCCACACTGTGAGCTTCTGATTGATGGACACCTGTCAAGTGAAGGAGACAGCTCCCAAAAGGCCATGTTTTGAGCTAAATCTAAACTATCATCCTCCACCTCTGTGTTTGTGTGTGTTTGTGTATTTGTATCACTGTATCTTCTTAATTTTGGATGTGTATAAATCCATATTTTGGAGTGTCTGCAGGTAGACCTGAAGACTACAACTGTGGTGTAGTTTTGTGTGTGTATTTGGCCTTTTTTGCTAAGCACTGAGGACATTTTTGAGTAAAATGCTTCTTGAAGACCTTGTAGACTTTAAAAAACAGACCTCTTTAAATAGATCTCTTTAAAATGTTATGATAATTGCACTCAGATCTGAAGGTTCCTGGTTTGAATCCCAGTCCTGTTGCAGTACCTTGAGAAAGGTACTTTGACCTGCTACACTTAGAATAACCTGCTGCATAAGTGGGTAAATCATTGTATGTCACCATCACAGGCATCAGAAAAATAAATAACAAAGGCATCAGCATCAGCAAAACAAATAACAAAGAAAACAATAACAAAAATAGCCTTTGTCAAGAGATATTTTACTCTGTCAGATTTCATGATTTTCAGTCTTGTGCGGCATGGGACTAGGAATAGGATTCATTTATTACGGTACAGTAGGAGTCAATGCAAAACCCCATGACCCCAGCAATATAAACTAATGTGTGCGTGTCTTCGTCTCAGTTCAACATTGATAAAGAAGCTGGGGATAGGCAGATCTACCATCGCTACTGTTTGGAGAGAGCAGCAGTTCACTGCTCCCATGTCTTCTCCACCGTCTCCCAGATCACTGCTGTAGAGGCTGACCACATTCTCCACAGGAAGCCAGGTTGGTCTCATGAGCTTGCACTCCCTCTCACTTCTGCCTGTCACTTTCTTCTTTCGCCTCTTCATGAACATGAATGTAGCAATACCCTCTCACCTCTCTTCCCTTTGTTAATAACTCACCTGGCACTTGCACACCTGCCGTTGACACCTTCGCAGCCGGTATTGGGCCAGAGTCTCTCAGTCCGTGCTGTAAACCAAACGTAGCCAGTAGAAGTTAAGAACAGAAGATCCTCGTGGTGTGACGCTGAGTCATGAGTTCCCGTGTCTTCTGCATAGATGTGGTCACCCCCAATGGCCTGAATGTGAAGAAGTTCTCTGCCATGCATGAGTTTCAGAACCTGCACTCCACAAACAAAGCTAAGATCCAAGAGTTTGTCAGGGGACACTTTTATGGGTGAGTTTTATTCTTCTGTCATATTCAGTGTCTCTATGATTTGTGAAATTCCGACTGAACCGTAGGCTATATATTAAATTAGGCCAATAATTATGCCAGCTTTTTAAAAACCAATCTGTTGTTTAGCATGGTATAGGAGATGCAGATCATTCCAATGGCATATACCTAGGCAGAAATAAGTAATGGTAGAAATGAACAAAAATGAGGTATTGTATGTTTCAGTTCAAAATTTTTCTGGAATTTACATTAAAAATGATTGGCAAACCAGTTACAAGTATGCTGCCCTGTACAGCTAAGTGAAAATATTGAAATGCTTCTTTCAGAGTTTGAGACCACACAGTTTCAGAGACCACATTAACTCAAGAGATCTGAAAGTGATCTATTATAAGCCCTTATACTATCATCTGTCTTACATATACTATACATTTGTAATGTTGCAAATAGATGTATTATTATTTATGTGACTATACAGTGGATTAGTGCAGTTAAACCCTCCTTTATTTCTTGGTTTCTCACTGACAGCCATCTTGACTTTAATCTGGAAAAAACTCTGTATTTTTTCATCGCTGGTCGCTATGAGTTCTCCAACAAAGGAGCGGACATTTTCCTGGAGTCTCTTTCCAGGCTGAATTACCTGCTCAGAGTAAGAAGTTTTTCTTAATATTTCATGGCTGGTGCGTTTGCAGCATTTGATGGTATGTATGGAGGTGTAGTATTGTTTAATTGTGCTCATTGAGGTTGTACAGTTGCTGCATTTGTTGAGGTTGAAGGGCATTTAGTGTGTGTGTGTGTAGAGGGGGATGGGTCTGGGAATGCCAAACTACACTGTTGAGCCTTCCTGAGGTGTTGTGAGCCTAGTTCAACAAAACACCAATGAAGGGAGGTGCCCACTCGACAACCTCAATGACATACCCATGTTGGTATCTTGTGGCTGATGTGGTGGATAGGGGAGGAATTTAAGTCGCTTGGTCTTGAGTCATGGAGATGTATGGTGGCAATGCCGGATGTTTCTTCTCTGTGGCTTCACGGTTGGACTGGATCCTTGTGTACAGCCGTTGTGATATGTGCACGGGGTATAACATCTTGTCCTGTGTATGTCAAATGTATTCCTTTATGTGGCCCTGATACTTTTCTCCAAAGCAATTTGCAGTGTAAAGTCTGTACACTAAAATGATTGCAATTCCTTACTGAAATAGACAGGAACCTCTTTTTTCTGCATTCAAAATAAATCCTCACTCAGAGGTACTACAGTAGCGTGGGGGCTGAACCTGGCCCCTTCAACTGAAGGGCAGCAGCTCTAACATCTGTGCAGTTAACTTTGTAGTAAGAAGATTACCATCTACTGTGTGAAAATCAGGGAGCTCTACACATTTCCCACTAACACTAAAACGTAAGCAGTCTCAGGGACTCTGAGTCACTTTTCAGTGATCTGAGCTCCACGTTCACTATCTCCAGCACATTCTCCATAGACCATGGTTAAGAATGTGGACCTTTTTAGGGAAAGGTCAAGGTGCTTAATTGCTACAGTAAAAGTCAAGTTGAGTAAATGAGTCAAATTGTGAGTCACCTATGTTTCTCTTATATCTCAGGTTCACAAAAGTGACATGACTGTGGTTGTGTTCTTCATCATGCCTGCCAAGACCAACAATTTCAACGTGGAAACTTTGAAGGGGCAAGCAGTCCGGAAGCAGCTCTGGTAGACAGCAGACACCGACCATCCCCTTGTTTAGAAAGAACAACATTTAAGCACATGTTTGTAGGAAAGAGTCACAAATTATAACATATATGCAATACTTTATCATGCTGAGGACAGGCAGGCTGGAGACAGGTGAGTAGTGGATCCAGCGGTAGCGGTTTTAATCTTTCAACGAGGTTCGTAGGACAGGACACAATCAAGGTCAGGGACAGGCGAGGGTCAAAAACCAGGAGCGAGAGAACAAGCAAGACACGTAGCAAGACGAAGACGCCGAGACTGCAAAACCACGAGGGCGTTCGCAAGAATCCACGTCGACAGGCGGACAAGGAGCTCCTTTTATCCGTGTTTTCTTAAGTGAGCGCGGGTGTTGTCGCTCTGCTTGTTTACATTTACATTTATCCATCTAGCAGATGCTTTTGTCCAAAGCGACGTACATCTCAGCAAAAGTACAATTTATGCATTACATTAAGAGGAGACATAGCTGCAGACATGAAAGTCTCAAGCAAACCTAACTTGTTCCCTACCACTTGCTGCACCGAGGTTCATCGATCGATTGTTCCCAGGGGTGTGACAATTTTGCACTTCAGTTATGTAAAAGTAAACTTTTAAATTTATTAATAGATTGTTTTAAGGAAATATTTATGCTTTTTGTTATGGATAAAAGCAAAGATTTGATCATTTAAATTTTTACATGAATGTAAATGGAAGCACAGCTGTGCAGCAGGTAGCGTCGGTGCCTGTGGATTCAAGTCTGACTGAAACTGTGAAGTTACAGCCCGGAGACTCCACTTCCCTCATGCCCTATGATTCTGGGATAGGCTCCAGATCATGGCAGCCATGAATGGGACAAGAGGTTTTTGAAAATGGATGGATAGATGTACATTATACTGTATCTGTTCTAGATTTTAAAATTTAGATTATATTTGGGGGGGCGCGGGGCGCGGGGGCGCAGTGGGTTGGACCGGGTCCTGCTCTCTGGTGGGTCTGGGGTTCAAGTCCTGCTTCGGGTGCCTTGCGACAGATTGGTGTCCTGTCCTGCGTGTGTCCCCTCCCCCTCCAGCCTTATGCCCTGTGTTGCCGCGTTAGGCTCTGGCTCCCCGCGACCCCAAATGGGACAAGCGGTTCAGAAAGCGTGTGTGTATACATCAGATCTGATCCGTGAAGAAAAGTACATCAGAGTTTTCGGTGTGTTAACATGTTAGAATTCTTGAGTGAAAAGGTATGCATTTTCCCAGAAGAATACACCCTAGGATTTGGTTAGGCGAGTGTGTAGTTTGTATCCCCTGTTTTCCAGATGACCGTGTCTTCTCATTCTCTACGACAGGGACACTGCACATTCGGTGAAGGAGAAGTTTGGCAAGCGTTTATACGAATCCTTGCTGAAGTGAGTATTTTTTTTCCCCATCATGCGTTTCTGGGTGCCCTTACTGATTGTAACTGCAGCTGCAGTGGAGCTGAGTGCCAACCTCTCCGTCATGCCTCATTGAGCTTTCAGTTTTCTGTGGGAAGGGGGAGTGGTGGGCCGATCAGTCCAGCTGTCAGGATGGTGACGTGACCTTTCCTTGATTAAAGCAGTAATCGCATTGGGCCGCTAATGGATTAGCTCTGGCAAGATCGAAAGCTAAGGGGGATGACACCTCTTCTCTCATCACACCTCGTCTCTCTGCTCAGGGGGGAAATCCCAGACATGAACAAGATACTGGACAGAGATGATTTCACCATCATGAAGCGAGCCATATACGCGACACAGGTAGGCCAGCTGCACTTTATCATCTGGAAAGGGCGGGAGAATAGTGAGTGAGACAGACACAGAGGAAGTGTGAATGGAAGGACATAGAAAGGGCAGGATGAAAGATGTGGCTACCCAACCAGTGGGCTGGTTCTCCTTCACATGAGTCTCCCCTACCCATGATGAAATCACAGTGAAGTTATGGTAAGGTCGCAGTGAGGTCAGCATGATGTCCCGAGACTCTCGAGAACAGTTATGTCGAATTGCCGAGGCTCTGTGAATTGCAGTTTGCATTGTAGTGATTTTATATCTGTCTGAGCAACTTGTGTTGGTCAGTGGACCAGTGCTGAAGTTTGGGATGGAGTGTGGGGGATCATTCCTCTGATACGTGTCAGGCAACTAATGGGAGGCTGCAAGCGAGGCATCAATAAAAACCAACGTTTTCCTTTCGATTTATTTCTAAGTCAGCACTTTGGAGACGGGCTAGTGAGAGCTATTGATCCCTCGTGGGATGGCATTCATTCTCTAACACAGAGAGTGGGAGTTGGGCCTATCAGGAGCCCAGACCTTTAACACAAATCATTCCTTAATCCTCAAGTCCTGGTCCTCCATCCTGTCTCTCAAATAACCCCAGGAAGAAATGAGTATCCCTCAGTAGTAATCCATTCACCTCATGGTAGAACTTGCCAAATCCCTCATCTGTTTCCAAAGGGAACTTAGCCTCCACCTACAAAGTTGGTGTAAAGCCAAACCCTCTCATTGCTTCCGTACTAAACTTTAGACTCTTCTGGCCACTGCAAAAGCTTACCTGAATGGACTGTACGTATGCACTCCCGTACTTGTGTGTATCTGTCCCACTGCAGAGACACAGCCTCCCCCCAGTTACCACCCACAATATGCTGGAAGACAGCACAGACCCCATCCTGTCCAACGTCCGACGCATTGGCCTCTTTAATGCCCGCACCGACAGGGTCAAGGTAGGCCTGAATGTGTTTGCCTGTTCATTCATTTGGGTTACGGTCCAGTCTAGGGTTGGACTGCTACACAGGATTATGGAGACTGACTACCACCAGGCAGAAGCGCACCAATTCCTTCAGAACGCAAAGGGTCTGCTTTGTTGACCATTAGCAACTCATAAGCCATCTCTCCTGGGGTGAGCCGTACCAACACAAAACTGAACCCTACCCTTTATTCCACTATCTACCCTGTCCAAATAAAACACAAAAATACACCAGTCTAACTTGACTCCTAAGTAAAGAAAAAACTGGAGAAAAACTGGCACAAAAGACAATGGCACTCACCCTGTTCCACCAGTTGCTGGTCTACAATGAACTGTTTACATATATTTACACAAAATACACAGTTGACGTCTTTACCGCTTATTCCCAAAATAGAAAGCTCAGCTATACCACCTCAATAACAGCTGCAAGACAAAAATTTTTCTGGGGTAGTCAGTCTCCCTCTGGTCCGATGGCGGTGTGGCTTTTCAGTCTTCTTCCGTTTCCGCTGCCCAATAACAGCTGGATTTCGATTAGTCTTCCCAGCTTCACCTATGGAGAGAAAGAGAGAAAGAGAAAGACACGGACACAAAAAAAAAAAAAAATATTACAGGCCTTTGGACCAAGGCCGTAACACTTGTTTATTTATTTATTTTTCTACTTAATTAATTTGCTAACTTATCTTTCAACTTTTTTATGTGTGGTCACTTCACATACCTTTACTTTTATTCATTTATCAGGTGCTTTTCTCCAAAGTGATGCACATCTCATATTTACGTGTGTGTATGTAAATACATATTTTATGTGTGTATTTGTATGTATTCATGTTGTACATTGCATGCTGCTACGACCAAAGTGAATTTCTCTAGGATTCATTCATTCATTCATTGATTCATTCATTCACATGTTTTGTTAACTTCTGAGGATTAATTTGGCCATTTATCAATGCTTTTCTGTTCATACCTCTCCATGAACAGGGTTATTAACGCCTAACAGGAAGGTCTTAGATTATATTTAAAACTCACCTTCTTGTTTTTCCTCATACTATTTTGCCTACTATTTTTTACATCATACTATTTTTATTTATAATTGTATAGTTTGCTTCTCAAAGTCTTATGTGACAATGTGTCCTTAATCAGAACTATATCAAACCATATCTGGATGTTAGAATTAAGGTTTTTGGCTCCAGCCACACCTGGTTCAGCTCCCTCTTCTTTCCATTTTCCTTAGATAGTTTTCCACCCAGAGTTCCTCTCCTCCACCTCCCCCCTGCTCCCCATGGACTATGAGGAGTTTGTGCGGGGTTGCCACCTGGGTGTGTTCCCCTCCTACTATGAGCCCTGGGGCTACACACCAGGTAATACACGCTCCCTCTGCATAGTCTTGTAGCCAAACATGGAATGAAAGAACTAACATCGTATGAAAAATCAGTGCAAAGTGAGGATGCTTTTCCATCTCTAATTACACAACCTGGCCTGGATTAAACTGATTAACTCAGCTGAGTCTGGAGGGCAGCGTTGCACTTTCTGACTCTTTTCCATGCTAATGAATACCTTTAGGGGGGGGGGGTGCGGTGGCGCAGTGGGTTGGACCGGGTCCTGCTCTCGGGTGGGTCTGGGGTTCGAGTCCCGCTTGGGGTGCCTTGCGACGGACTGGCATCCCGTCCTGGGTGTGTCCCCTCCCCCTCTGGCCTTATGCCCTGTGTTGCCGGGTAGGCTCCGGTTCCCCGCGACCCTGTATGGGACAAGCGGTTCAGAAAATGTGTGTGTGTGTGTGTGTGTGTGTGTGTGTGTGTGTGTGTGTGTGTGTGAGAATACCTTTAAATAACAATGATTGATAAATGTTCTTCTCAGGTGATGGTACTGCAATTGGTCCCTCCTCTCCCTAGGTGAGTGCACAGTGATGGGGATTCCCAGTGTGACCACCAACCTCTCAGGGTTTGGCTGTTTCGTAGAGGAACATGTCTCAGACCCAGCAGCATATGGTGAGTACAACCTCTCCCCTTGTATTAAGGAGAATCTCCAACTTTCCATAAAGCCAAGGCTCTTCCTCCTGAATATACAGTATCTCTCTTTTCCCTCACTTAGTAAAACTGCTCACCTTTTTCACCTGTCCCCTCTGGCTTCTGTTGTGCCTTCAGGGATTTACATTGTGGACCGCCGGTTCCGGGCTGCGGATGAGTCCTGTAACCAGTTGACTCACTTCATGTTTGCGTTCTGCCAGCAAACACGGCGGCAGCGCATCATCCAGCGAAATCGTACAGAGAGATTGTCAGACCTGTTGGACTGGAAGTATCTTGGGAGGGTAAGCACAGACATGAATTTTTTTTTTTTTGCATAATTTTTAATTTGCATCACCCATCTGTTCACCTGTACTACATCTCCATAAAAACGATAATTACAGTAACAGTCATCAACTTTTTGCACATATATGAAGTAAACAAAAAGACAATAAAAGTTGTTGGCAATGAAACGAAAACAAAAAAGTAAAAATGTTCGGATAAATAATTTGAATTTCTTATTGGTTGAAACAAATTAATAACTTTACAAAATCAAGGTGCCAGTTGAGAAGTGTCTTTACAAGCAAAATAACACTATCAGAGTACACACACACATTATCTGAAACCGCTTGTCCCAAGTGGGGTTGCCCCGAACCGGAGCCTAACCCAGCAACACACGGCACAAGGCTGGAGGGGGAGGGGACACACCCTGGACGGGACGCCACTCCATCGCAAGGCACCCCACAAGCAGGCCTCGAACCCCAGACCCACCAGAGAGCAGGCACAGGCCAAACCCGCTGCGCCACCGCGCCCCCCCACTATCAGAGTAAAGAAAAACAATTAATCAACGTATGCTGTTTGTGTATTATCAAAGTAATAGGTAAGACTCAAAGTGAGGTTCTGTCGAGGAAAGGAAGATCTGGTGGTTGGCTGTGGTACATGCTGAGGAGAGGTCATGCAGAATGAGAAATGAGCAGAGGGAGTGAATTGTAGCACATTAAACTTTCTAGCACTGTAAGGAGGGCAGTCCCAGTAGATGACAGATTTGGAATCCGGAGTGATGTTGATTGAGGGGATCATTCTAGGTGAGGAATGCAGACAACTGCTTTTAAAATGTGTTTTGAAGGTTACTGGAAAGGGAAGAGGAGGACTGGTCTGTAATCTGGACAGTTTGTGTATAGAGAAGGTGAGACGTAGGTCAATTAGAGGGTAGATTTACATTTATTCATTTAGCAGATGCTTTTCGCTAAGCGAGATATAAGGTGAGATCACCTTTTAAGAATTGGGTACAGATCCCATAGAGTCTTGAACTAGATATGGACAGCCTGAGGAAGCCAGTGTAGAGAGGTGAGGAGTGGAGCTACATGGGAACGCTTTGTCCAGCCAAACACAACTCATTTGGAGAGGACTGACTGCAGAAGTCAGATATGACCGTGGAAATGTACTGTACCTATTCTACAATGTGGAAAGATCTCGTGGATGTTATACAGAAGCTGAATGGGAGGTATCTGTAAATGTTGGCGCAAGAAAAGAGTTAAACAGATCAACCACGTCATCGATTTTCCATGACTGTGCACATGTAACAGCATATTCAGGAAAACCCTCGGGGAAAACATGGCCTTAACAGTCTGACTGGTTGTCTGGTTTCTCCAATATTTCCAGTATGGGCCTTACTCTACCTCCTGTGAGGTCATTACCCAGAAAAAAGGGATACCGCTTTAACAGGTAGTGATGGGTGAAGTCCAACATCAACAAACTGGGCAACTAGATCGCAGGATCAGTTTGAAGCTTAAAGTATACTGGGAGAAGCAGAGACTGAGCTGCCCAGGTTCTTGAAGAATGAAAAAGGTGAAATGAGCAAATTGACCAGTTTGATAATGAGTTCCCAACAGCTGGATTGACTGGGAGTGCTGGGAGATTGGGGATCTTGGTTTTGGGAAGATTGAGTTGTAGATGGTGGTCAGTCATCCAAGCAGAGACGTTCGTGCGGCAGGCTGTGATGGGAGAGGGTACGCCAGTGGTGAGTGATGGGGAGAAAAGGAGAATTGCAGAGTATTGTCAGAATTGTCAGAATATGAGAGGCAATGACAGAGCCAGGGGAAGCTTTCAGACGGAAGGGAAGCAACCAGGGGAGAGTGTGGACTTGGATGAAATAGACGAAATAAATTGTGGAGAAATGGTCTGTAAAAGAGTAGAAGAAATGGTATCTGGAGGACAAGTACTGGCTTGCTGTGCGAGCACTGGATCATAACACTGCTCCCATTGCCTATGTCAGGTGTTATAAATTGTCTAAATACATTTACACATTTAAAAAAAAAAGTTTTAAGAAAAAACTTATGACAGTATGTTTTTCTTCTATGTTTCTTAACATTACAAAATTACTCTGTACTTGTATTTATAATGTGTTCTGTTGATGATAGTCTTTCCCCGCCTTACAAAGGTAATTCCTTCCTGAAAAGCCCTTCATAAAGTGAATTGTCATAAATCAAATACTTTGCTCAGCCCTGTCATCCCTATTACATACCCTACATGTCACAAAGTGTGGGTTTCCTCCAGTGCTCTGGTTTCCTCCTACAGTCCAAAGACATGTTTCAGGATAATTGGTGACTCAAATATCCGGTCTGAAAATCCAAATTTTCTCCTCATAAATGAAAAGAAATGCCTCGTAAGTAGGGCTATTAAATTAAATCCCTCGTAAAATCGAATTCTTGTAACCTTAACGGGCGTATCTCAGGGATGGCTGTACTTTATTTCTGTACGATCAACATGAGGAAGGCACCATCCTTGTCTGTAATATACTGTATTAATTTCCGAGGAGGCCAGAAACTGCATATTTCAACATGTGCTTTACCTGAATTGATAAAAGTATAAAAATATGTGAACACATTTTAACTTTATGTTCACTAAGTTAATGTTACCTGCTCCCTTACACAATTTTTTACTGTGCTCCCAGTTTTACATGCATGCTCGCCATTTGGCTCTTAGCAGAGCATTCCCTGACAAGTTTAAGATGGACCAAGCTGCACCGCCACACGTGAGTGGGAACACCTCCGTACATTGACCGTATGCTAACTGCACCTCTGGAAACATTCTGGCAGTATTTTACTTTGATTCCTGGGTGCTGCTGTCTTTCAGCAGGTACAGTACTGATGCTCAGCTGCTGAAGGGCAAGACAATGTCTCTGGGCTTTATTCATACACTGGATAATATTCAGCTTGTCATGTGACCTGCAACTTCAGTTTGATTCACAAATACAGCAAGATGAAGGGAGTGAGAAGCTGGGGGGGGTGTTGAGACTGACTCATCTTTTTGTTGCATGCGGCAGGAAGTGAAAGCCTGTCAAGCCTGACCCACTTTTTTTTTTCCCTTAATTGACAGATTAACATTTTGCTGTATGTATACTGATTGCCTGTTAGTTATGGCTCCAGGTTTTGTTTGGGGTTGGTTTCTTACTAGACGAACACAAATTTTAAATATAGGTATTGTACGCTTAAGGATGAAAACAAAGCCATGAATTATTTTTAGATTAAAACTATTATTATTATTATTATTATTATTATTATCATCATCACAAACACACACACATTGACTGAAACCGCTTGTCCCGGCAAGACGGGGCACAAGGCTGGAGGGGGTTAGGCTCCAGTTTGCCGCAACCCCACTCGGGACAAGCGGTTTCAGTCAATGTGTGTGTGTGTTATTTCATTTAGTTGTTTAAAATAATACTGCAGATTTTTAAGAAAATTGAGATTTAAATCTTTTTTGAAAGATATTCAAAGATATTCTGCATTTTATTATTTATACACTTAAACATATGTTTTGCCATGATAAACAATGCCATTGCACTGTCTTGACAGCCTGAAGGCTTCCGCTACCCCCGGCCCTCCTCTGTGCCTCCCTCTCCTTCTGTCTCACTGCACTCCACCCCACACCACAGTGATGAGGAAGATGAAAATGAGGAACCCTATGATGAGGAGGAAGAAGCCGAGCGTGACCGGCAGAAC
Organism: Scleropages formosus; assembly: GCF_900964775.1. Taxonomy (NCBI): domain Eukaryota; kingdom Metazoa; phylum Chordata; class Actinopteri; order Osteoglossiformes; family Osteoglossidae; genus Scleropages; species Scleropages formosus. The sequence goes on from NC_041807.1 coordinate 14,542,339, forward strand.
ATCAAGGCCCCCTTCTCTTTAGGGGTAATGCCTGTAGGCAAGAAAAAGCAGCAAGGTGAATATGTCAGCTGAGAGACTGCTGCCATACTGGGCATCATAAGCCCCACTGTTCTTTGAGGTAAAAAGGTACAACATTTTTCTAAAAGAGAAAATACTTACGAACACATAAAAAGGGAATAAATTTCACATCCAGTCTCATGCCCTAGAAGGCTGATGACCATGACTCCAAACTGACACAAAACAGTTTTATTGCAGTAACACACACAGTAACTTTCACGTTGAACATAGTCACAAACAGGACCACACAATAAAAACAACCACAAGGACTAGTAACCTGCAGAGAGCTACTACCCTTCAACAACACGCTGCAGACACCCTGATGTGTAGAACCCCATGCAAAGAATCTCAGAAGAAACAACTGTAAAGGGCCACTTTTAATCATTTTAATTGGTCATATACATCCAAACCATGGCATCTAAAATAAAATGTCATCACTGGTATGGTATGCTTGGTCTTCATGTCAGCTACTCAGATCTAGGGCTTTCACTGAAGAAAACTATACACGCAAATCCAATTTAAAAACCCCAAATTAAAATATTGTTTGTGTTTTGATAAACAGAACATATTAAATTTAATTGCAGTTAGTTTTTTTGCACCAAATGGTTGTCATGAAAAAGATTTAATTGATTACTCTGAACCTGTGACACAATTCATATTTCAATCAATTCAAAAGTGCTGTACTGCACATACAGATTTCCAGGGGTACAACAGCAGCAATATGGAATCATCACAAAGTGAGTATTTCAAACATGTGTGCTTCTGTTTTTTATAGTATTGCAAGAAGCCTGAAGATATGTTTTTTAAAATGTTTGCCATTTCGTTTGTGATGATTGTCACAGCTTTCATAAGCACACTAATAAGCCCTTTTTTACAAACACCAGTTTTGCAACCCCAGTGGTATTACTCTTACATAGCAGGACTCCTTACAACATATTTTCCACTCAGTGCAAACTTGTTTTAATTGTCAATACATTCAAAACATCAACTCAGAACTACATTGGAGAATCCTGTATTTTACACTACATCATTGGGATAAAATTGTGTATATTTTGATCATGAGTCATCAGATAATCCAATCAATGAACTATCAGAAATAGTCTTGTTTCCACAGTGGAAGATCTTGAAAGTATAGTTGCTCAGCATTTTCTTCAGCTGAAAGGGAAAAAATGATGGCATGGACATGTACAATGTGCTCACATAATAATGAAATATGAATTCAAAGAGCTTTGAGTTTTGAGGTAATTTTCAACAAATGATATGATTCATTTTAGTAGTGTTTATCCTAAGTTGCACGTTAAGTAAATACTTTGATAAATCTTTGCAGATGTAATAGTCTCAATGTATAATGTTAACTGCAGCTCTGCATCTTAAGAAATTAATATACAGAGTGAAAACATTTCCCCTATGAAGAAATGTGACAACAAATTTAGAAAGCAAAAATAGAGCCTATTAACTTAAACAGCTTCCCATCTTTAATAATTAGTGTATGATGAACCCAGAGGGTCTGTGACAATGACTGACCGAGCAGCCAGTTGTGCAAGAGGAGGCTCACCTTCCTCCTGGGCCTGCTGGAGGAAGCGCAGTAGCACAGCTGCAGCTCTTGACACATCCCGCTGCTCTGCATTCTGGCTGCGTGTTACTGCAAATGGGGAAACAATGTGTAGTCTCCGGCATGCAGCTTTTAACTTGTTACATGATTTGTTGATACTCATTTTGTCTTCTAAAATATCAGAGCATTAAAAACAAGTTTTTCAATAAAATGTAAAAGAAAAACTAAATCACTATGGCCTTACATGGATCCATACCTTTAAAGACTTTTACATCACACATACATTTGCTGAAGCGGCAAGCCGGAACATAACCCGGCAACACAAGGCGTAAGGCTGGAGGGGGAGGGGGACACACCCAGGACGGGACTCCAGTCCGTCACAAGGCACCCCAAGCAGGACTCGAGCCCCAGACCCGCCAGAGAGCAGGACCCAGCCAAACCCGCTGCGCCACCACACCCTCTTAAGACTTTTACATTTTAAAGAAAGTGTAAAAGTCTTGCAAGGTATTTTTTAAAAATGGGGACAAGCGGTTCAGAAAATGTGTGTGTGTGTGTGTGTGTGTGTGTGTGTATTAAAGTTTTATCTGAGGTTTCTATAAAACCTAACACATGAATAATTCAAGGAGTGTCTGTATTATGAATGTTTTATTGATTATGACTTAGTGGTAAAAGAGACTTTCAATTAACATTGTTACAGATTTCTGATCCCAATTGTGTTTTTACATACATAAAAGTACATACACTGGGTTTTACTATAATACTATATCTTGTAAATAAAATGTGTAAATGAAATTAATAATCAGTACACTACTACATTATATATAAAGTACAAATGCTAATATTCCATGAATAATTGTACAACTGAGGTATAATGTTACTATATATGTTCAATTTTCTTTTAAACTAGTAACTGTCTAAAAAGTCGAGAGCAGGTCAAAATTAAGTGGCTGTCACATCACAAGGATCAGTGCACTGTCGTCTCATAATGAAACTCATTTGATCATTTTATATACTAATGGGATAAACCCTCCTTTTAAAATATGTGAAAAGGCACAGGTGCTTCTTCACCAGAAAAATAAGCAGTAAACTTGTTAATTGACAAGAGACAGCACTGACTTTCAGCCTTGTATCAGCCTTTCAATGAGAAGCTTAATGGATGCAGCTCAATCATAAAAGCTAGGCTGAAATAACAACAACAACAACAACAATAAAACAGATGGTTTGAGCCCAAACAGAAAGTAGACACCCATCATTAATTTCTTTAAAATCTGGTCATTCACTATCACCCAATAAAGGCACTGAGAAAGCTGTAAGCTGTACATGTGTAACTTATTGCCAATGTGTAATAGTGAAAATGAGCTCATAACCAGAGTCTCTCTCATCAGGAGAGACTTTTCTACCGTATTGTATTTACGGTGGACCCTAAACCTGACTGTGAGTGAGAGCAAAAACATTGCTTGGCAGTGACACACTCCAAACATCTGTGTGTGTGTGTGAGCTAAGTGAGTAAACGTAAACCCGGTTACGATATCAGTACAAACACAACTTGGTACAGCAAACTGATGACACTTAATGCTTTCAGCGCTTCACTTGTCAGCGTGAGGAATGGAGACGTGCTTCTGACCGACGGCTCTCCCTCCATCAACCCCATCATCTGCTTCATCGCTCAGTTACCACATTTAGGTCGGTGGCGAGCATTTCAATAAACAATCAATTCAGGAGCAAGAATATCCTGTTATATCAATGCACAGCAGTCCTTTAAAAATCAAATATTCAACATTCTATGGACAAATCTTAATTAAATAGAAGGTGATAACGAAGCTGACAAGAGCTGGAAATTCAATCAATGTGTAAAGTGACAGCACTGTCGGCTGAGCCCACGCCTAATCTTCTGGAGAAGCATAAGAGACGGTCCATTGCTACAAGCCACCCCTCCCACAACTGTAAACAATCATCAGCACATTTTAGCTTTAGTTTTTGTGTGCGTGTTTTTTTAAACTTTTCCAGAAAGCTTGTTATTAATACACGTTACCGATTGCAAACGATCACATTCTCTGACAGTTCCGCAGCTGAAAACACGTAGCTCAAGAAAAACCCACCAGACAAAGTTGGGGCGGGAGAGCGCCTCCCAGCATCTCCTTCCACTGAACAAGCGAGAGAGGTACCGATACAGGAGGTGAGGGAGCCAGAGCCGTGAGGCCTGATGTTGGCGCCAGGTATGGACCCAGAGCCCTTATACATCTGTGATGAAGGATCTATATTGTGCCCTATTATAGTTTTACAACTACCCAAAGGCACCCAGAATGGAATTCACCATTTTAACTATTTGGATGGCGAGTAAAAAATTCAGGTGTGTAACAGGCTTCCACACAATATACTCTATTTCTCCATCCCCAAATACCCGGCAAGTTGCTGCACCAATTATATATAGTGTATAATGTCTACATTGTGTGCTTGTTTAATGTATTTAAAACGAGAACAATTATTTTAGCAAAAGATAGAGATGTTATGTCCTATTCACAGGGACCGGCTTAGTGATATTTTTTGTGACCAGAGAACCATTAAACCTAACCCTAGAGCAATCAACACATCATGTTGGGTGTGTGTAAGGGACTCTTAGTTTGCACAACTAAATCTGAAACATTATTAATTTAATGAAAAAGGCAGAATTGTTTTGTTTTAAAACTTAAAGTAAGCCAGCAGTTTCACAGAGACCTACAGAAATAAGTGGATTCAGTTTGCATCTCTTAGCTTAGTCCTTTCCCAAGACAGCCAAAAGATGTGTGCAGAAATGTAAAAAAGCAAATCACATGCATGAATTTAAACTCATATCAAAGACAAACCTGAAATAAGGCTCTAGCCTTACCTGTAAAATCTCTAAACTAGCAATAGTTCAGTCAACACTAAAACAGATCTATTTGCTATATGATCTATTATGACATATGTGATCAAAAAATCCCTGCATTAAAATTAAACGATCTATGCGTATCCTTCCTTCATGAATTATTGTCTTAAGTATTGCTAAGGTTTTTAGAAATTTGAGCTGAGCTCTGCACTCAGGATATGGCACCACTTCTTCTGGGGCTGTAACATACAAGTCCAGCTCCGAAAGCAATACATTTACGGGCAGCCTTATACCCTCAGACACATCACACACACAGTGACTCATCGGATTCTCACGTCTCTACTGTGGCCCTTGATATGGCAGGTCCTCTGCTTACAGCAACACCAGGCTGCCGTTTGTGTCTTGTACAGTAAAGGTGTCACTGAGAAGCAGCAGCCATGAACCCGGAGCGCACGAGCGCTGTTTACCTATACGAAGTGTGTCATACATGTCCCCCTCGTTTCGGTCTTCGGATATGAAACGACGTCCCTCTGAAACAAAACCAGGTTGGTATATTACACTGGTTACTGAAACAATCGGTCAGTTAAGATTTATAATACATTGATTAAAACAACTCATCTGCATGTTCAAGATTATTACCTGAAGTAAAGGGCAAGTGCGCCAATGAAAGTTTAGCAGCAGGAATGGTAGTTTTTACATCAGTTTTATGTGATCAGAGAGTTCCAGGTTCGAATCCCACGTCCTGCTAGGACCCTTGAGAAAGGTACATATCCTGGATTGCTCCACTAAAAATGACCCAGCTGTACAAATTGGCAAAGAATTGGTATATCTGGATATGGAAACCTGATTATTGCTTAAAAGCTTATTATTAATTAGTCCTGGCAGGTAAGACTTGATCTTACGTGTTCCCTTGAGGTACAGCATTGCCTGGGGCGTCCAGTTCCTTCGCTGGAAAGTATCCTTCATTTAAACACAGCAAACAGTAAAGACAAAGGTAAGGGTTACTCAACCGACAGAGATTTCATTCAGACACAGACAAGGTTCCTTAATCCACACTTTTAGTCTCCAGGTGAGAATGGAAGCAGAATGGGAGCCAACAGGTCACCTTCACCTTAGGGGAGCTGCTGGCGCGCAGGGCGAGCGTGGTCACGAGCAGCAGCAGTGCGAGCGCGCACCGAGTCAGCGCCTTCGGACCCTGAGGCAGAAGGAATTTGTGCGCTGGTGAACGGTACGGTTGGCGTTCTCGCGTGCCGAACAGCAAACGCACCAAACACCGAGCGAAGGACTGGAAGTGTGTGTTTCAAACACACACACACACACACACACACACACACACACACACACACACACACACACACACACACAGCAAGGCGAGCTGATGCGCCGCCCTGCCCGCGCGGTAAACACGCGAAGACGCACGGGACAGGTGTTACTCCCACTGTCTCCAAAACCTCCTGAGGTAAAATATCTCAATTTTCCGAACATTTTCTTAATTTTCTGGAAACGAATAATACTAAGTATTTAACTCAAAAATACGAGACATTCAAGAAGCAAGTCTCAAGCTTAATTGTTCAGTTTAAGTCTATTCCTTCCTTCCCCAATAAATTACAGGGGATAAGAAAGGGGGGGATAACGCCCCCCCCGCAAAAAAGTTCAGGAATGTAACCGCGAATATGTGCACAACTTCATCCGGCATTTTCATTTTTTTTCTCCACCGCCGATACTTGACAAGTTGTTACACACTGCAGTAAATAACAGTGCGAGACGCAAATGCAGAAACAATGCCTTACCTTCATTCTCGATAATTCTCTCGTGACACTTCACAGTTCACACTAGTGACTAGTAGTGTGAGGAGGAAGTACGCCGGCTTCAAGCAATGGGGTCGAGTGCCTGGCTGGTCTTCCTGGTGTCCCGGCCTTTCCTGCTCTCCACTGCCCTTTATAAACTGTGAGGTGGAGGAATCCTGCGGGAACACCTGTCAGAGGCGCTGCTTCACACGTTCTCCTTCTCCGGGGGGGGGGGCAATGTCAATGTTCATCCTCCAGAAAGTGATGGAGAGGATGGACGGAGCTCCACGCCCAAACGCACGTTTCCCTTCAGACATACTGTTTCATATCGGCAGCTATAATAAACACCGTGTTTTTCTCTCCTTACGCCACTGATCATTTTTTATGCCGAGAAGTCTATACGACATGATCATGCTGTAATATTTTTTAATACTCACTTGTTTCTAAGTCAAGTAGCTACCTATATATCACAATTTTAAATGAGAAAGCGTGTTTGTAATAGTTATAAAATAAACACATTTCTTTTAATCCATGGCTGAGAAAAAAAACAAAAAACAAATCATGCAGCGGTTTGTGAAAGAACGTTGTTATGAATGAAGCGACTGCTGACAGCCCGTCAATGAGCCCCGCGGTTGCTAGATAGTCCGACCTCGGCGAAGTGACACTTCCAGGGCTCGAGGTACGAGAGCTGGAGCTGAGCACAGCTCCTTTGAAGTGTTCAAAAATCAATCGCTAATGGAGGAGAAAAGCAACGTTTTATTATCTAGACACTTGAGGCACCACATGCGCCACAGGTCTGTTACAGATTGGAGAGACAATTCAGTTCAAATCAAATGTCTGCCGGTCTTCAAGTGTTTACCTGAATATTATTGGATATGAGCATTCACAACTGTCAAACAGTCCTGACAAATACTGAAAGGATTTAATGCTCAAAAAGCTTCGGAAGTTAGTGATACACACACTTTTTGCTATTTTATCCACACCAAAAGATGTATTTTCTTATTGTATGCTACAGACTAAGTGGCCAGTCACAGCTCCAACACCATCATAAAGTTTGCTGACGATACCACCATTGTGGATCTGATCACCAACAACGATGAGACGGCCTACAGAGTTGGTGAGGCTCCTGGCAGAGTGGTGCCAGGACAACAACCTGTCTCTAAATGTCAATTAAACTAAGGAGCTGGTGATTGACTTCAGGAAACAGGAGACGGCTCATGCACCCGTATACATAGGAGGGTATGTTGTAGAGAGGGTCAACAGTTTCAAATTCCTAGGGGTCACCCTCACTGCAAACTCACATGGACTGAGCACACAGCATTAACCATCAAAAAGGCCCACCAATTCCTCAGGTGTCTGAAGAAAACCCAGATGTCCACTACGGTCCTCACCACTTTCTACAGGTGTGCTGTGGAGTCCCTCCTCACAAGGTGTATTACATCCTGTGGTGGCAGCTGCTCCATACAGGACAAAAGAGCCCTACAGAGGGTGGTCAAAACAGCTCAGGACACCTACACTACACACTGCCTCAGAAAGACAATGTGCATCATGAAAGATCATAGTCACCCTGCACGGGCATTTTTCTCTTCCCTGCCATCTGCAAAACGGCTCGGGTCTATTCGAACCCACACAGCTAGGTACAGGAACAGCTTTTACCCCACTGCTGTAAGAATATACAACACTAACCAATGTGCTACCTCTAGTAACTGCAGTTGGACTGCTACACTCAAGCACATTGTTAAATTTCACTGTGACTTTAAGCATTTTCATTCTCTCATTCTGAGTTCTCTGGCTGTCAACTGGTATTATTGTTACTACTGTTACCATTATTTATTGCTATTGCTGTTGCACTACTCACTGTCATTGTCACTGTTTTGTTTGTGCAGTATTTCTATTGTCTCTGTCCTTGTCCATGGTCTGTGGAGAAGCATTCAGGAAGAATTTTATGATACATGTACATGGTACTGTATCTATGACAATAAACTTGAAACTTGACATACTTCAAAAATATTCCTTTGAGCACGGATGTCATTACAAGATCTGATGAATAGAGTCCCGTTATACCACCCCTGTTGTACCTTGTTTTTACAATTATGTTGCTCTTTTTTGTGACCATATTGTAGACCTGCAGTGATGCATTTTAACTGGATATGAAGAGTCATACAAATGTTTTTATATTCTAACCTCAGTTCAACTCACTTCAGTTCATTTTTACACAACGCTTTTCTCAGCAGAGTGACAGAGAGGGCTGAACAATAGATAAGTACAGGCCAGTGACAGAAACAGTGACAAAACATGACTGAGTTTGACAAGTAAGCCAGAGGGCAACCAAGGAGAAGAAAATTTAAAAATTCCATCCATGAAGAAGGGTAGGAAAAGAAACCTCTGGGCGTCCAAGTGGGGTCATACCCATCCTGGGCTTTCTAATGTGGTGACAGAGGAACTTTGTAGGTATGTCTATAACTAAAAGCTTTGAATACCTTGTTGGTGATTTTAACAGTGTATTAGATGGCAAACCCTAGTTACACATGATTCCCTGGCAATTAAAAACACTTTTAGAGAGTTAGCTCTATTTACATCTGTTGGGGGCAAGGTTCAACTGATCAAGTAAAACAATTAAACCAGGCAGAATTTTTTAAAACACATTTTTGCTGTAATAATATGCATTATGTTTTAAATATTATAAAGTTATTGCTAAAAAGCAGTAACCTATCTTGGTACACTGTAACCCACAGGTATCCAACATGTGGCTCACTGACTGCATGTGGCCTAGTAGGAAATTCACAAATTTTAATATATGCTGTACCTAACATAAATACTGAAAATTCTTTTGGATCACACAATAATAGTTATAGTTAGACACAGCTCTTTCTGGCTGCTAACAGTGAGTGATAGAACAGTAGACAGTGGGCTGTGGACCTCAACACACAGACATATTAGACTCCAAAAAAGGGGTGGTAGATATTATTATTAGTTAGAGATCAAATATTGATAAGGTTTGAACATCTCAAAAGTAACTTTGGACTAATTAGTATTAAGTATTTGCATCTGATATTTTCTTGAAGAATAGACTACAACCATAATAGAACTCATTGTCAGGGTGTTTCCTCGGGGTGGGTGCGTCGAACCCAAGCGCGGAGCAGAGGAAGCTGGTTCAAGGGGCGATCCGTAAGACATGGCCAAGGAGGCAGGCAAGGGTAACCGATGTGCGCACGTAGTCCGAAGGGAGAATCCGAGAGGCGTAATTCAAAGACAGGCAAGGAGTCGAGGCAGACCAGGAAGTTAATCACGAGGAGCAGGACGAGGAGTGCGAGTGAGTAACGAGGCTGAAACAAGGTTCCGCAGCTTCCTAAGGTCCGGGCTGCCCTTTTATGTGCCCGGAGCCTGATCAGCCGCCGGTGTTGCTTGTTGCTGAGTTCGTAGGTGTGACACTCATCTCCCTAGTAAACTCCAAGGATATGATCTATACATAAAATAGTATTCTAGCAAGCTTTTTCTACGTATACTTATGATGCACTGGAGAAAACTTAGGAGCATGACCTTAGCATGAATGACCACTTGTCTTTCAGTGATTAATGTTTTCTGTATGTGCTAAAGTCTTTTTTATCTGCAATTCTCCAAGCATTCAGAGACAATTTTCAAAAAAAAATTCTGTCACACTACATTCTTAATCCCGTACATCTTCGCTGGATATTTCCAGGCACATCTCAGTTGTGCTTTAAATGTAAGGCTTCCATTGGTGATACAGATTGCCGTTGTGGGAATGTGATAAGATATACTGTAATGGTTTTCCAGTATTTTAGCTTACTGGAATGGTTTTCATTCATACATTGAAGGTCTGTGGCACACTGAGGCGGCCGGGGAAAGGAGCGGAGAGAGGGATGGGGGTCGCCACAGCTGGGGCTAATCATGCACCCTATTTCTTCCCCAGTGCCTGACAATGAGAAAGAGAGAGAGAGACAGAGGAGGAGAGCACGAACACGGACACACCCTGTCCCGAACCACCGCGGAGAAGCCCCGTCATACCTATTCCCTGTTTCCCCTTTTCCACCCCTTCCTTCCCCATGACAGGTAGTAGGGAGCAATCCCTGGTGAACCACGAAATAAAAACAGAGAAGAGCACTGCACCTCCAGTCTCTGGCATGTGTCTGTTACAGTGGTACTGAAACCTAGGACCTCTTGCATGATGGACAGAGACCAGTTGGAGCATGTCCTCCAACAGATGCAGCTCCAGCAGCAGGAGTCGCTAGACACGCTGATGACGGTCCAGCTGGTGGAGCGCCGGGCCTTAGTTGAAGCCCTGGCCGTCCTCACGGACTGCCCTGCCTAGCCGGCGACCGCCCCCATCCATCTGCTGAAAATGGCGCCAGAGGATGATCCAGAGACCTTTCTTGAGGTCTTTGAGCGTACCGTCCACGCCTGCCGGTGGGCCCTGGTGGAGTGGGCCAAGCGGTTCACCCCTCTCCAAACAGGCGAGGCACTGATGGCGGCCCGGCAAGTCCCTGCCGCGGTGACAGTGGATTACGGAGGCCTCCGGGAGGCCGTCATGGAATGGGTTGGTCTGATGCCAGAGGGACACCGCCAACACCTGCGGGGCCTGCAGTGGGGCGAATCAACCTTGCCCTTCCTTTTCGCACAGCAGGTCCTGGATTCCGCCCGGAGGTGTTTGCAGCTGGACCGAAAACACCCGGAGCGGATCATGGAACAGGTGGCCCTGGAGCAGCTTATGGCGGCCATGCCGGCCTTCACCGCCGGCCTTCATCACCGGCCGGAGACCCTCGCTGATGCCATCCCCCTGGCGGAAAATCACCTGGCCACGACCCATGAGCCCCCCTCACCTCCATCCATAACGACCCCTCCCAGCACCCAGAGGCCACTCGAGTCCCAGCCCACCGCCCATGCCAGGCCTGCCCCGGCCCCTGGCCGCCCAGTCCCTCCTCCAACATGTCCTTCTGCTCCTGTGGCCCGCACCTCCCCGATCCGTTCCCCTCTGTCACAGAGGGTCCCCCCCGCTGTCCCTTTAGCCCCTTTTTTTCCTTTTCCCGGGGGGCCTCTTGGGTGGACGGAATGCAGAGACCAGAGTGCAGACGGTGTGGGGACCTTTAGCTACCTCAGACAGGACTGTCCCATCATGGTGGCGGAGGCACTCTTTAAAATATTCACAAGGGTGGGCGTCCCTAAGGAAATCCTTACAGATCAGGGCACTGCCTTTATGTCACGTGCACTCATGAACTTGTACAAACTATAGAGAGTTCAGCCCATTTGCACCAGCATTTTTCACCCCCAAATGGACAGCTTGGTGGAGCAGTTCAATAGGACCTTAAAGAATATGATTTCTAAATTTGTTGCTGAAGATCCCAGACACTGGGACCAACTATTGGACCCAGTGTTATTTGCAGTGCGAGAGGTGCCCCAGACCTCCACGGGATTCTCCCCCTTTGAGCTACTGTATGTCCGACTACCCCGGGGGGTACTGGACATCGTAAGGGAGGTATAGGAGGAAGGGCCCAGCCCCAGTAAAAATGAAGTACAACATGTCCTCGACCTGAGGGTGCATTCACATGCTCTCGGTCACCTGTCCCGGGAGCACCTACAGCAAGCTCAGGAGAGGCAGGCGCGCACATACAACAGGGAGACGCGGTTACAACACTTCACCCCGGACGATGAGGTACTCATGTTGCTTCCCATGTTGCAGTCCAAATTACTCGCCAAGTTGCAAGGGACCTTTGTGGTCACATGGTGTATAGGTGAGGTCAACTACAAGGTCATCTGATCCGACATAGGTGGGGGCCGGCAGATATACCACCTTAACATCCTGAAATGCTGGCAAGATGCGCCAGTCGCATCCCTAGCCACCACGGACCCAGTGCGAGACAGGTTGGGTCCAGTATTGCCTGACCAGGGTAGGAACCCCTCCCTGTCAAATTAGGGTCGGGTCTCTCGGACCTACAGCATAGGGAGGCGACCCAGGTGCAGAAGGAGTTTGCCGACGTGTTCTCCCCTCTGTCGGGTTGGACGATTCTCGTACAGCACCACATTCAGCCCCTCGGGGGGAGGCCAGTGCGTAGTCGCCTGTACCGTGTTCCTGTCCATAAGCACAAAGTGATACAGGACGAACTCGAAAAAATGCTGCAGCTGGGAATCATTGAGGAATCCCACAGCGACTGCAGCTGGTATTGAAGCCGGATGGCTCCGTCTGCTTTTGTGTGGCTTACTGAAAAGTCAATGCAGTTACAAAGTTTGATGCTTATCCCATGCCCCAAGTGGATGAGTTGCTGGACCGACTGGGGTTTGCTCGCTTTTATTCGACACTGGATCTCACCAAAGGCCACTGGCAGATTCCCTTGCCTCCAGAGTCCAAGGACATCTTGGCTTTCTCCACTCCTTTTGGGCTACACCAATTTGTTTTACTCCCGTTTGGTTTGCATGGGGCCCCAGCCACCTTCCAGAGGCTCATAGACCAGGTCCTCGAGCCCCATGCCCATTATGCCACAGCCTATTTGGATGACGTCATTGTGTACAGCCCCAACTGGCTGTGGTACATGGCCCATTTGAGGGCGGTCCTACAGTCCGTGAGGGACGTGGGCCTCACGGCAAACCTGACGAAGTGTGAATTTGGAAGGAGTGAGGTACGGTATCTGGGGTTTGTCTTGGGAAGTGGACAGATTCGGCCCCAAGTTAACAAAATGGCTGTGATTGTGGCTTGTCCGGTCCCCAAGACTAAAAAACAGGTGAGGTCTTTTCTAGGGGTGGTGAATTACTATGCCAGTTTATCCTGGGGTTTTCCACTGTAACCACCTCCCTGACAGATCTCATCCGCCAAGGGGCCCCCGATCCAGTCCAGTGGACGGAGCAGTGCCAGAGTGCTTTTCGGAAGATTAAAGAAATGCTGGGTGGGGGCCCTGTCCTCGCCTATCCTAACTTCTCTCTCTCCTTCCTTCTGCAGACGGACGCGTCCGATCAGAGCTTGGGGGCAGTCCTCTCCCAGAAGGTAAAGGGGGAGGTGTGGCCCCTACTGTACATCAGCCACAAGTTGACTCCCCCAGAGCGCAAATATAGCACCATTGAGAAGGAGTGCCTTGCGATTAAGTTGGCAGTCCACTCCGTTTTTACCTCCTGAGACGGGAGTTCCAGCTGTGTACGGACTACGACCCCTTGCAGTGGTTGCACTCCATGAAGGACTCCAACCCCCGCCTCACCTGGTAGTATTTGGCCTTGCAGCCCTATCGGTTCAGGATTGTCCATTGACCCTTTCCTCCCCTTCCTTCCCTGTGACAGGGGGTAGGGAGCAATCCCTGGCGAACCACGAAATAAAAACAGACAAGAGCACCGCACCTGCAGTCTCTGGCATGCGTCTGTTACAAGGTCATTTACAAAAATTTTAATCTGCTGCTCTCTATATCCCTGTTAAACCCCGTTCTTGCTTATTGGGGAAACAAATGTATGTTATTGCTGTGGTCTATAACACAAGCTCCCACCAATGATATATGATTGACTCAGTTGTCTAATTTACTGCCACTAGAAAAGTTAACATTTTACCTGCCTCAAAATTCTAATGAATGTTCCAAGACTTTGACATCTTTTTGGAACTTCTTCAATAGTGCTACACAACCAGCCTAACTAAATACTGGACCTTTTTGTTCATATTATGTATCTATATGTATTTTTATTTTATCTGTGTACTGTTTGTCTCTATCATTACCCAGTTATGTTTTGTTGCTAAAAAATTATTGCTTTTTATTATACACAAACTTCTGAAACATTTCTTTGCTGGTGCATATCTTTTACAGGATGACAGTGAAAGACATTTGTTGTTACTGCCTGTTACAGCACTTCTGATTCAAAGGCTTATATGATGTACTACATACAGTGCAAGTAAACCTTGCTTATTAAATCAGTAACTAATTTGGTCAAAGTAATGATTAGGTAACACTAATAAAAAATAGATTGAATATTATTCTTATTCATCCTATTGTTTGCCTCCACAGAATATGCCACTGGTGTATTGCTTTGTTTTTCCACAGTGTTCACTTATACAGCATAACCCAACTTTTTATATTTCCAGTTTTTTAATTAGAAGTATATTTAAAAGTTGACCAAACAGAATGTAAGGCACCCCAAGCAAAAGATGAAAGGCAGAAAAGATGTCCATGTTTTTCAGTTGTTTGGTACATTGTCATGGTTAACAAGTTTTGCATTATTTCTTATGGGGGAAATATAGCTCCACTATGAAATTTTCACCACAAGAATTTTTGTTCCATTTTAGCATTGCAATGAACAGACCACCTGTGCATCGTATTTTTTATAATTTTTCAGCTGTCTCGGTAGAAAATGTAATTGCAAAATACTTTTTACTATTTATTTTTTAAAGGACAACATTGTTTCTAGTCACTCACTCTGTTGGCACTTAACTGTTTAAATTTAAAACACATTACACTTTTACATGTCCAGGTTATTAATGTTCTAAACATATGCAACCAGTAGTGTTTATTCAAATCTTGCTAAAAAAAACTGCACACACTGCACTTTTTAAATTGAAAATTGTATTTACAAAATTTCAGTACAGTAAAACAAAAAACATTGGCTTTATTGTTTATCTCCCCCTGGAGGCTGTTTAATACTTTACACAGGGAAGTGAACATATTGTCCTACAAACAGACTTAAAAAAAACTTTTGTAGTAAATGCAGAGTGTAGATGTATGCAGTTAATTGGAAATAAGACAAACATTTCTCCATTTGGCTTTCAGGACCTCAGGTGGGGGTTGGGGGTATAACATCAATTGCCATATCTGGCAATCAAGAAAGCACAGCACAAACCATATAGCAAAATTTAACAGGATTTAGGCTGTTTTCATGATGCACATAAATGGACAGGTGCAATCCTGTTATTTGCATGTCCAGAGGATCATACACTTCAGTCATTGTAGTCCAGAGTTTTATCATAAACATGATGTGTATAAATGGCTTATGGGACACACTCAACCTGGGCCCATAGCTAAAGTTTCTAGGTAACAGTGTCCTCATGGCAACCAGCGTGGTGCTTTCTCCAGTACATAAAAGCACTTGCATCATGCCAATCCAATGACAAACAAAAGCAGATGGTTTCCCTCTAAACCGAAGAAGGCCATATTCAGAGATTTCAGACCTTAACATTTAAGGGGAACTTAGCCAGCTGTAGATGAAATTAATTCAGAAAACTATTATAAATATAATAAATTGATCTTCTCCAAGCCAAAATGTCGCTGCTATACCATGTTGCTGCTTTCGCCGACTTTATCCACAAACTGAAAAGAGAAACCAGAAAGGATGCAGTTAGCAAAAAGTGACATTTGTGTCACTGCAATCAATAAGAATGTTTATTTTCTAAATACTAACGATCACAATGTGAACCCTAAGACAACAAAATAAACACGTGGGCTCACTAAGATCGTTATTTTAACCTTGCCCTGAGTATGACACATAACATTTAGGCCAAATGATTAACAGAGGGTATACCTATATCAGGATGTCATGACCACCTAATATATTTGAAATATTTAGCTTAAAAACCAGTATAAATAATGGGTGTAACAGATGAAATGGCATGGAACAAGGAGTACCATTTTGGGACTATAGCTTCAGCGGCAGGTAGAAGTGTAACTAGTTCCCTTATACAAGTACTTGCAACAAAAAGATAGCATGTCCCAGTAAAATGCCCATGTTAAAAAAAAAAAAAAAAAAAAAAAAAAAAAAAAAAAAAGTTTCATGCAGTGGACTACTTTCAAGAAACAGTTGCACAGTATATTCTGCACAAAACCACTGAGGGGCATGTGTGTATGACATACATGTCAGCCTGTGAGCTCAGGCTATATTTACATAAAAACTCATTCTTCTGCAATGGTGAGAAGCTGGTATAAGATGAGCAGTGACTGACCATGACAGAAGATGGTCTTCAGAGCCTTACGAAGGCTTTAAAAAAAAAGTAAACAAAAAAAAAAAAAAAACGACATACATTCACCTCACACATTGAGTTGTACTTTAAAACATCCTGACAACAGTTTGAGACTAGAGCATGCTGTAGTACAGACTCAGAACTAGAAGGGATAAAGCTTTGAAAGACCGTTGCCATATTTAATGACACTTCAGACTTTGATGGCTCTTGGTTATGGGAAGCTAACACAACACCATCACACTTACCCCACTGATCCCAGGGAGATTGAGCAACGAGCCCAGAATGGGGATTCTCCGGATAAAGCCCACAGCAACTGGAAAGAAACCCCTGACACAAAAAAAAAAAAAAAAAAAAAAAAAAAGACAGGTTGAGAAAAGGCATGCACCCACAGCAATGTCTAACACAGATTCAATCATAGTTCAATCTGTTCAAATGCAGCCCCCATATGCAGCTCCTCCCGTAAGCGGAGCTCACCTGAACAACAGGAAGAAGCCATAGATCTCCAGGACCATTCCCACCATAGGCCAGCCGATCAATACCACAAACACACCACCCAGGAAGAAACTAGTGGCCTTCACTTTGTGCTTCTGGAAGAAGAACCTGAATGTCCTCTCCAATCCAATGACGAATGACAGGCCTGCGACAAACAGGATCTACACACAGATATAAAAACATACACAGTGTTTGGTTGTATTCTATAAAGCTTTGCAGGTCTGACAGCTAAAGTGGGAAGATTTAATTTCACCATGCAAATTAGCTGAAGACAGTACATTACATTAATCCCTTTAAAATGATGCCGGTAAAAATGTGCGTGCATGGATCAAAAAAGGAGAATTAACTCAATTTGCGCGTTAAGTATTCTTGAGCAGGGGGCGCAGTGGGTTGGACCAGGTCCTGCTCTCCGGTGGGTCTGGGGTTCGAGTCCCGCTTGGGGTGCCTTGCAACAGACTGGCGTCCTGTCCTGGGTGTGTCCCCTCCCCCTCCAGCCTTACGCACTGTGTTGCCAGGTTAGGCTCTGGCTCCCCGCGACCCCGAATGGGACAAGCGGTTCAGGAAACGTGTATTCTTGAGCACATTGCTTTTTCCGAATTGTATGTCATCACAGAAATTTTCCTGAGGTTTTTTGCTATTTGATGAAATATGCTTCATAACTTTTAAAGTGGGAGGATACTGGAAGTCTGTCAGTCCGTAATCTTGCCTAATTACAGAAAAGGACCCAGCACAGTAGCGGACCGTCCAGCCAAAATATTGCTGGGTTTCCAGTCAAACAGCTGCTTGAACTGAGCGAGAGTATTTATATCACAACTTGACACAAGCGTGGTACTCACATTGCCTATGGCCAGGAGAGCTTTGTCAAAAAAGAGAATCATTCCAAAGAAGAGGAAAAACACGCCGAAGCCTGTTAGTCCCATGCCGATTTCTGTGAGGGATGAAAACACACATTTACATCTCCATCCATGTGTCCACGTTCCTGAGCAACGTCATCAAAGTCTCATTTCACACTGACTGAGTGATTCGGAAGGAAATTCTTACCACGAACTCTTACTTGTTACATTATTAATTTATAATTAGACTAGTTCACGGAAAAAGCAGCAAAGCAAGGCGACGAAGTTAAAATAGTTACTAGCCTAGGCATGGTGATAGAATTGGGAATGTCAACAATGTGTGAGCAATTTTATTTTCAGCTGTCAGTGAGTGAGTGTCAGCGTATGCAGCGCCAGGCTCCAGTCGGTTAGCTAAACAGTAAGCTACGAGCGGATACTCGGTGTTAAACTCCTCGAGCTTATAAAAACGAGAACATTAACCATAAAACTCATGAACCTGGTTTACAAACCGAAAGGTACCATCGGTTATTTGGTTAAGTGGACATCACGTAGCGACAACATATTTTATCTGGCCTGTTTGTTTAGCCCACACACATGACACGACTCATTCATTTCCACCTCGGCATCGCCACAATACTGCTGTGCTCCAATTAAGTTGCTTATAAGAGAAGAGGCCAATTCGAAGAGACACATTACAAAAAAAAAATTACGTCAGCTTACTCTGGGAATCCGTTAACGAGATCATTTTTGCAGCTCTGGGCGGATCAACAGCTAGCCGCTCGGGTAACTTTTGGTATGCTTTCGGAAACCAACTGCAAGCAGCTGCCTGCCGCTACGGTGGCCGCCACGTCTTCCGGAACCACGCAGTCACGGAACAACGCGCGCACGGATTGGCCCACCGAGATACAACCACTGAGCAAACCCCTTCAAAACGCGCTATACTTTACGAAACTGTGCTCTATAGGCGCCATTGCGGCTCATTTTTCAAGTAGTGTTTTCGCGGTCCTGAGCACTAAAGAAGGCACCCAATGGCCCAGTTTCTTCAATTCGGTCACAGCATGCAATGGGGCAACGTTCATGAATTCTCTTCTCTCATTGGTTGAGGCACATGGACAGGCTTTCAGCAACCAGGACCGGTAGTTTAGGCTAAAAAAAAAAAAAGAATAGTAAAGAGCGACTGAAGCGGCAGGTGTTGGTAAGTAGTGCATCACCTACCTATTTTTGTTACACGGTGGGTAACCGCTATTCGTGTTTTCACTTCAAATATGATATGCTGGGCGTTGTGCTTAACAGTTTTCTCTGAAATTCAGAATGTGTTGAATAATACTGGACTGTGTGAGTCACTCACTGCACATCATCATCATGGCAACGCGTGAACAGCGAACGTGATGATGGGGAGAAAACGGCGCGGCCCTCACCAAGTTTGTTTTCAACATAAAATCCGCCGCGAGCCGTTTCCGTATGAGAAAAAACAAGTTTGTTTGTAAACTTAAGCGTGAGTCCAGAACGAAATATGTGCCGCACCTGGCCTGCGCTGGAGACACCCCATGAAAGCACCGCTCGTACTCGTTCGTACGCCTAGTGTGCAGTACAAGGCAGTCTTGTACCGGAAATCACGTGTTTCACAGGAAGCGATATTCATCCATCCATCCATCCGAGCTCTTCAGCCCAAATGCTTTTTCACTGAGCTCACCAAGGAGTTGTGTATCCTCCTGTTTCTGCATTTTGAGCACACGTGGGTAGTGAACATTGCCCCACCAGACAGTTGTGTACCACCTTGTCAGGTATTGGCCTTAAAGAACACTTAAAGAATCCTGCACCTGTGTACAGCCCTGGGATGGTTCTCCTCTGCTGTCTGAGGCAGTTACACTGAAGTTTAATTATTGCACATGCTGTTGTTAACCATTCGCTAGAAAAACCCTGCTGGAAAGTTGACACCCACACTGCGATGGATTTCAGAAAGGGCCCAGCACACACTCCCCTGGATATTTCTCAAATTGCATGGTTGTGTCCCCACCAGGCTGGATTCATGAAATTCTGGAATGTGACACAGTGGACCTGCCCTGGATTGTTCAGTAACTTGCCAGATGTATTTACTCAGCACTGTGCAACAGTTCTTACTGTCTGATTCGATGTTCTAATTTACTGTGCTCTGTATCATTCACCATAGTTTTCATTCATTCATTCATTCATTCATTCATTCATTCATTCTCTATCAGCTTGTCCAGTACTGGGTCATTGTGATCCTGGGCATATCTCAGATGCATAGGTCACTAGGCAAAGAAGGGTACACTCTGGACAGGACACCAGGGTACTGCAGGGTAGATGTCACCATATAATAAATATATAACATTCAACAGAAGCCTTGGATGCAGTTCTCATGTGTATATCAGTAAAAATGTTTTTTTTTTTTTTTTTTTTTTTGGTCATGGAAGACTTTTAGGAGTGCATCTACTTGCAAGGTACTTTCCTTGAGGTTTCGTGAGTGAAATGGAGGGGAGCAGTTTTAATGGTAAGTGCCCTGACCCTGAGGAGTCTGCCTGGTTGTGTGCTTCTTATACAAACATCTTTCCTGGAAGTTCTGTCTTGTGGTTGTCATTGCAGGGAGTGTTAGTAACGCAGCCATTTTTGCATTTGCTGGAAGAGGAAGGAAGGTTAAGGTCCTGCCTGTACATGTGACTTAATTGGCTGGTTTACCTGTTAAAGTGAGATAGTCTTTTTTCTGAGAGCGATCTTGTTAGTGAGAGTCAAGTGTCAGACTGTCATTCTAACCCTGAGCTGTTAAATTATTTCCATTGCCCATGTTTTGCCAGAAATGGAACTAGTCTCATGGGTCAGGTGGCTCTGTCTATGGGTGCTACTTAAATGTCTGCAGCATATCTCTGCTTGTTGATTGGTCAGTGCTGCTGTACCTCTGCAGAAGTCCAGCGGGAGTTGGAGTCTGTGGAGGCAGAGCTGGAGGTGGTGGAGCTGCAAATATCTGAGCTGCTTGAGCAGCAGTCAAACCTGAACTCCAGGAAGAGTGAGCTGCTGAAGAAACTTGAGCGTGAATGTGATTCAGCCCAACCCTCAGGCTCTGCCCACCCAAAAGCATCAAGCAGCACTAAGGAGAATCTGAAGCGTTATGAAGGGACAGGTGACACACTCATACCTTTTGCAGTCCTTGACATTCTAATTGTACTTCTGTTGCTAGATTCATACAAATAAGTTAATGGTGTATTCCTTGTTAAACTGTGTCCCAAACTACTGGCTATGCCGAGATAAACAGCGACCACAAAACTTCAATTCCTAGATTTTCCGTGGTCGACGGAAGTGCAGCTGCAGCTGTCAGAGGTGTTCCACCTCTCGAAATTCCGTCCACTCCAGCTGAAGGCGATCAACCTTACCATGTCTGGGAAGGATGTCTTCTTGGTCATGCCTACGGGTGGCGGGAAGAGCCTGTGCTACCAGCTGCCATCTGTCTGCTCCAAAGGTTCTGTGGACTTTGTTTGCACTCACTCTGGAATTAATGAAAGGTTAATTAGTCCTCTCATAACAGCGTGTATGTGTACAACAGGTTTCACTCTCGTGATTGCGCCATTGGTCTCTCTCATGGAAGATCAGCTCATGTACCTGAAGTCCATCAACGTTTATGCGGTCACACTTAATGCCTCTAGTAAAAAGGTAATGAACCCAAGCATGCAACTACTTTTACTATTTCCTCTGCTGTCCTAAAAACTTAATTTTCTATTGTAATCTGTGGTATTCTGACAGACACACAATTCAGTGTTAAACCCCTTTTGTTCACCTGGAATGGTGATATCAGGAACACGCCAAATGGGTTCTGGCTTCCATGACGGAAAAGGCAACGCCGTTCCGGCTGCTATATGTGACCCCAGAGAAAATTGCCAAGAGCAAACTCTTGATGTCCAAGCTGGAGAAGGCCTACAAGGCGGGCAAGCTGGAGCGCATCGCTGTGGATGAGGTGCACTGCTGCAGCCAGTGGGGTCACGACTTCAGGCCTGGTGAGGAAGTGTGCGAGCTGGGGGGTTAAGAGTTACTGACAGAAGTGATCAGCACAGACAGAGTTGTTGGGCCCTAGTGAGACATTCATCATATGATAGGGCTTCAATGATTTCTTTTTCTGTGGCTGCTCACAGGGAAACAACTTGCGCACATTTTTGTGGCTTTTTTTCTGGTCAAAGGAGCAGAGTAGTGTAGGTCATGTCAGCCTGTTCCGTGATATGATGTTTCTTTTCTCTCTTTACTGAAGACTACAAGCTGCTGGGAATCCTGAAGAGGCAGTTTCCCAGTGTTCCTCTCATTGGGTTGACAGCCACGGCCACAAGCGGGGTACTGAAGGACTGCCAGAAGATTCTTAGCATCCCTGATCCTGTAACACTTACAGCTTCTTTCAACCGACCTAACCTTTACTATGAGGTTGGTAACAGCTGCCTAGTAGTTTTTTCTTTATAATCTGGAATTCTTAATTCTTGGTTATATTCTGCACAATTGGAACACACCTGGAATGCTAACTGTGTTGCATGTGTTGTCAGTTTTGCTAGCAACCAGATTGTTTCTCTATACATTATTGAGGAAAGCATTTTAAAGCAGCTTTATGCTGAAATAAAACATAAATATGATCTACCTGGGGTGGCATGGTGACACTGGGTAGTGTTGGGCTGTGTATTGTGTTGTAGATTCAAATTAGGTTCAGTGTATCTGAAGTTTCCTGTTGGTGCTCCGGTTTCCTCCCACAGTTTAGACATATTACAGACTCTAAATTGCCAGTAGTGTGTGATTGTCTTGCGGTGGACTGATATTCCATCCAGAGTGCACCTTGTCTGGATAGGCTCCAGACCACTGTGACCCTGCATGAGGACAAGTGCATGGTGATGATGGATGGAATCTGCCTGTTGTGGATATTACATCCTACTTTCATATGTGAATTGATATTACATTAGTCAGACATTGTAGTGTTAACTTTAAAAACTAATTACACATTTAACTACTCATCTTCTGGCAATTTTATATAATTCAGGCTTCTGTGGGAATGGAATGAACAAATAAAATACCGCAAAATCTGATTCAAGGTACGGATCAAAGAAGCAAGCCATGAAGATTCTACCACTGATATTGTTGCACTGATCAATGGGAGATATAAAGGCCAGTCAGGTAAAGTGTGTGGGGTTTTTTTTTTTTTTTTTTTTTTTTTTTTCTTATTATTTTTTTAAAATTAAAAAGGCATTTGGATACCACTGCTGCGTAAATCCTTAAGACTGCACTCTGCGTGTCTACCTCTTGGCAGGGATCATCTACGTATTTTCCCAGAAGGATGCAGAGGTATTATCGACAGACATGCAGAAGAAGGGCATCGCAGCCCAGCCATACCATGCCAATATGGAGCCAGAGGATAAATCCCGTGTGCACCTCCATTGGACAACCAACAAGATTCAGGCAAGCCTCCCTATATGTGTGTCTACGTCTATGGGCTTAGACACCATAGATGGCTAACCAATCATGTCTGGAATACAGGTGGTGGTGGCTACAGTGGCTTTTGGGATGGGCATTGACAAACCAGATGTCAGGTTTGTAATACACCACTCCCTCAGCAAGTCCATAGAGAACTACTACCAGGAGAGTGGCCGTGCAGGTAGGGCACTCACTGAAGCTGAGCCTGCTCATGTCTGAACTCAGCTCACCTGTCTGTATGAACCTCACCATTCTGCTGGTGATTCCTTCAATGTTCAGGGCGTGATGACAAGCCAGCGGACTGCATCTTGTACTTCGGTTTTGCCGATATCTTTAGGATCAGTACCATGGTTGTCATGGAGAATGTGGGCCAACAGAAGCTCCTTCAAATGGTTGCTTACTGCCAGACTTTGGACAGGTAGCACATACCATCCTTTTTGCTCTGGGGACTGGGACACTGTTCTCTTCTTGTGGTCACGACTATGATTAAGTAAGCTTAGTGGTAAATTACGCAGCCACGTTAAATCATAATGTTCCAGAATTCTCACAGTGTTTAGGGATGAACAAATAAATATCCTGGCCATAATTTATGTCTACTTTCAAGTAACTGAATGAGTACCTTGGACTAGATGAGTATATTTTTAACACCTAAGTAGAAAAATGAAGTAGTGCTCACACCTGTGCTATTGTACAGGTGCCGGCGTATGGTGCTGGCAGGCCATTTTGATGAGGTTTGGGATGATGACGACTGCAACCAAATGTGTGACATCTGTCGCCATGGTAATGGTAAGTCAGTTCAGCTGCATTGAACCTCTCTTTTGTACTAGGATTCAGAACTTCATTTGCAACTCTGATTTTTACAGTCCAGAGGGACCCCCTCTCCCCACTATAGGTGCTATGAATTGTACACCAGAGGTTGAAATGTGTGGAGTGCTCTCTGTAAGGGATCCAGACAGTCTCCTTGGGGTATTTTTCTGAAATGTGGCCTGTTTTTCTTCCCTCTTCAAGGGGTTATTCTCTGTTTTCTTACGTACCACTTGGCTACGTACATGCCTGTTTCCTCTGCTGCAGACTGTGTCACCGTTGACATCACTCAGCATGCTCGTGAAGCAGTGCAGATTGTGGAGATGGCCAACACTATGGATGAAAAGATGACCCCCCTGAAAGTGATAGAAGCCTGGATGGGAAAGGGTCCTGCCAAACGGCGTAAGATGATCCAGGCCACTGCCCTGTCACGTCTGGAGGTGGAAGCTATCCTCATCCATCTCCTGTTGCAGGGGTACTTCAGGTAGTTTCCTTACCATCTCTCCTCACATAACCTTTCACAGAACAATTTCTCCTGTTGCTGGAGATCCCTCTCCTTCCTTTCTCCTTTCCTGTAGTGAAGACTTCAGCTTCACCCCATACACTACCTACTTCTACTTGAAGCTTGGTCGCAAGGCAGCACTGCTGAAGAATGAAAAGCATACTGTGACCATGAAGATGAAGAGGACCCTGCCTGTCACTAAGCCAGTAAGTAGTGGAGGGTAAACGTGTCTACTGGACTTCCTCTTTGCTCTTGCCCTTATTTATTCTCGCTTCCTTATCTCTATCTCCCTCCAGGGCAGTATGAGTTTCTGCCTGTATGTCATTGTTTAAAAGACTTTTTTAATTAGTGACATCTGACTCTTTCAAAACCTGTTATTTTGCTAATCATCCTTTAGTAAGTCTCTGGCTAGCAAGCTCTGTCATTTTCTGTCTCTACCTGTCTTTCACCTGTCATTTCTTCCGAGACACCTTAATTTCACTACTGGCTTCACACAACCTCTCCCTGAAATCCCAGGAGCAGCCTATGAAGGTAGGTCATCTCTCCCTTGGCCCAGCTGTGAGCCTTAGAATGTATCACGTTTTGCTCCAGGGTTCCCATCCACCTCTTGTATAGATTGAGTTGTTGATCAGTGGTTTAATAGTTTCCCATTATTACTAACAATCACTGCTTTGGTCACTGAAATGTAATTTTGGGAGGGTGGTGGGGATTTCTTAGCATTCTTTAATGTGGTTAGTTGCCAACTTACCAAGAGGCATTATTAACAGAACATCACAAAGCCAAAGTATGGAATGTTCAACAGTACAAACTCAAGATCCTACAGGTGCTCAGTGGCAGCCTGGCCTTTGGATGTTCTTGTTCACAAGCGCAATCTGTCAGTGAGGGGGAAGCCCTCCACAGATGACACACTGACATTTAATTATTACGGGACTCTGTGAAACACTGTCTGTGAAATGGTTTCATGTTGTGCAGGGTGTCACAAAAAAAGAACAGTTCCCTGAAGCAATTCTAGGAAATTATTCTAATTCCCTGGTGTCTTAATTCTACACTGAGTAAATTCAGGAAAATACATCAAATTCATAGATATGGTGACCTGTATAATTAGTAAAGGTTTCTGTCATACTACATAAGGATATAATTCCAAAAAAAGTAAGTCTTTTATCTGTATGTGTGTGTAGATGAATACCTTTCACTGACATCAATACTTTTCCTGAGAAAAAGTGGCATTTACTTCCATATCAATAGCCATTTTATCTACTCAAAATGACTTCATCCATTTCAAATGGAATATTGCCAGAGTGTACTTCAGATGTCATTTCTTGTTCTCTGAAGTTTTAAGCTCCATTTATTCCTACAGCGCTACACTTCACTTGAAACAGTAAGCTAGGTCATTACTCAATGAAAGTAACAACGTGAGTTACGCTGTTGCCCCCTGACAACTCGCATATATCTTTTCCTGATGCTGTATAAGGTTTTCTTTAAAAAAAATTTTTTTTTTTGTAAGTTGTTTTATTAGTGAACCTGGCTGTTGTGCTGGTCACAGTTATGACCTTGCCTTACTCACTCTACCTACTTGCATTGCCAGCATTGTTAAAAATCCCACCCATTCATGTTGTTCCTGTCAGTCAGTGACCCCACTGTCACAGAGCTAATGCTATGAATGAATTAACAGGGAGCCATGTCCAACGGGAGCGGAGATAGGAATAGAGCACAGGGAAAGCCGAAAGGAGGAAAGAGGCCCGGGCCTGGGGACACTGCCCGACTCAACCCCATTCCCAAGAGAGTCAAGGAAGATGTTCTCTGATGCTCTCACCCACAAGACGACCCAAGAAGTACAGTTCCGTTGTTTGTGCGTTTGCCAGGCATTGCATGCTGGGATGCAGTCTAATATGAGCTTTTCCCAGAGCATTGCCAAAACAAGTATTTACCAACATAATGCGAGCCCTTCAATGTGTCCTGCCTAAAATGATGCATTTAACGAGGCATGGTGTCAAAGGGAGGTGACAACTCATGCATCAACTGTTTTACTATACTACTACTCATTTGTTCATAATTTACTAACCCCTAACCTGAATTTACTTGTGCATAGTACTTCGGTGTACTGATTTGTTGTACTAATGGCAATGTTAAGCTTACTACTATAACTCGGCATGTGGTCATATTATGGCTATGGTGGTAGTTGTCATTACTGAATTGGTAGGATGTTGATGGGGAAGTGGATGCTTGGCTGTTATGACTGCAGGTATGCTGGAAATGTTTGGAGGTTCTGGCCTTATGAGCATGATAGCAGGTTTGTAGAAGGTGGAGGTCAAACAGGAATAATGGGACAGATGAAGTTGAGGACAGGGGTTCTGTCTTTAGGTATGGTGGAAGAAGTGCACCCTTTTCCCCGGTTAACCTGTAACACTGTCTCTGCAGGAGGACGTTGACCCTCCAGCAACAGTTATGGCCATATTCTCCAGGGACCACATTTCACACACAAATGAGAAATTCACCAGGAAATCAAAGAATTGTCAGTATCAGACCCCGAAACACAGCAACACCCCTACAGAGAGTAAAATTAACTTGGACCCTGTCCCACTCCCACAGCCTGCAGCTGTAGCGGAGGGCATAGACATTGCTGTGGTGGAGAAGGACAGCTCTGAGGACATTACACCCAGGCGCCCGGCCCCCAGCAACCGGGTACACAAGTCAAAGCCTAAAAAAAAGCAAAGGCAAATATTGGCTGAGGTAGCAGACTGCTCTCCTGTCAGGCAGGAGCCAGTGATGGTCAGCACTCCATCTGAGGTCTCAGTCATTTCTGCTGCTGCCATGGAGGAGCTGTCCAACTTACGCAGCTACTACAGCAAGCAGCTGCAAAGGATCAACTACATATCCCATGAGCACTTGCAAGATTCAGACTCTGGGATTGTGAGCTGCAGCAGGGGGCCCCTGAAGAACTTCTGTCTACCCTGGGGGTCATCTTTCTCCAGAACTGTTCGTGGCATGTGGGCACGAGTAAGTATGCGGAGGGGGCGCCTCATTCAGAGGTGACGATCACAATGGACCATCTGTACTGTACTTTTTTTGGTGTGTCTGCTGCGTAAGGACATTGTGCACCTTTAGGGAAGATGCCTCTATAGCTGTGTCTTGTCAGTTTAAAAACAATGTAAAAATTTTAAGGCAGTGATTTAGTATTACCTCAAGACTGCAAACTACTGTACCAAAATAGTCAATTGATAGTTTCAAATTTAATTCCTTAAGTGTTAACTGGCTTCTGTAAATTATGCTACTATTTGTAAACCTTAACACAACAAAGATCAGTTTTGTCGGACTTAAACGCATGAACTTTTCATTCTGAACTCAAAAGACAAGCAAAACAACTATGGACAAGTCTGTGCTTGTCAAAATGCAAACAGCAGCTGAACTCCCCCCAATCTCCATGACTGAATTTGTCATAGCAGGGGCTGCCAGCCTTAGTGAGCCTTCAGTCAAAATAATCCTCGATGTCGATGTTGGGGTTGAGCAGCTCCTCCTTGTAAGCTGTCAAGTCCATTTGGTTGAGCATGAGGTTCTCAAAGGTCTCCTCCAGGTCTGTGTCTCCGATGAGTACTGCACCTACCATGCGCCCCCCTGCCAGCACAACCTTTACGTACTCCTGGGCTGGGGAGCAGCGCACAAGCAACTCATGCTCTTGACCCAGACCTTGTGCATTGAATTTTCCCAGTAGCACCACCTGGGGAGGCAGGCACAGAGAAAAGAAAGGATAGGTCTTACACAGATATTGCAAAGTACCAAAAAATACATCATGTATGCTGCTATCACAGGCTTGAAAAGATATACAGGTGGACACTAAGGATACCAGCAAAGAGCCAACCAACTGCTTTGAAAAGTTGCATGGAGGTGGTCCTTGAGTTACAACATAGGCTACTTACGGTAACTCACACCAGCCGTTCCACTAACCTTATCTTTGGGTCCTGAAATCTGGTTAATACCTGACAACCACTCACATCTGCTGTAAAATGACTGCATGGCAATACTGATTATTAGCTGGATTTCAGTGTTTGAGTATCTAGCAGTGGCTACATTTTGCTTACAAAACTTTGATTCCCTTTATTTAAAAAGCTAGGAAGTGAAAGTTACTGAATTCTCTACAGTATGAAGTTCTCTCTATTGTTCATTTAATTATTTTAACAATGTGTCAAATGACATTTGTGTCATTCGTGCATGTTCGTGTCCTCACAGCTTACGATACAGTATAAGTGGGTTAACTAAAAGTCAAATGACGACAGCTTGTAAAGAGAACCTGTTAGTCTCCATGGTTTTTTTTAATTTAAACAGCTAACCAGGAACACATGTACTGTGCATACACACCAGAGATGGGGGCTACAACACCCTGTACAGCACATTACCTAGAGCTCTACTCCATCCCATACCTTGTAATTAAAGAACTTGGTGATGTGTGTGAATAGCTCAAAGCAGAAGGCCAGTTCTATGGATTCGCCCAGGACATCTGCTGCCATACACTGAGCCGCATACCAGCCCATCTGGCGGGCCTGAGTCCACAGACGCATCTAGAACCGACACGTAAATAGTATATGCTGAAATTAAAGTTCAACACTCATTGTAACAATACATCATATGAAGGCACTGCTGAAAATTTCTGGAAATGCTGCACACTGCCCAGAAGTCTCGTCTTTCCACAAGCTGGGATATTCAAACAGGATTCACAAAGAAAAGACCTCTTTACCTGCTGCCACAATGCACTGGGTTCCCAACATGCAGTGCAAACATCTCCTGCAGCATAAATATCTGGTTCTGATGTGCGCATATGGTCATCCACACAAAGACCAAGGTCCTCTGCCACTGCAAACTGCAATCAACCAGTTAAATCGAGTAATCAATTTTTGAACATTCACTTGAAGCATTTGTGATAAAGTACGGTGTGCAGTACCTACAGCGTTCCCTTGAAGAAAGGGTTCTGTATTCGGGAGGACTCCTGTGGCGCTGACTATGAAATCACAGCCGTATGTCTTCCCATTAGTCAACTGGACATAGACCGGCCAGTGACCTGGGAAATGGAGACAAGAGTCACAGAAGAGTTTTATCCAACATTCCAGGTCACAACCTCTCACTGTTGTCCAAGCCGTGTCGTTCTGAACTCACCTGCATCTGCCAGCTGCTCAGAACCGTTTGTGGATGGCTGCTGCCTTGCATGCTGGTATTGCTCACGTGTACATATCTTCTCAACCTCACAGTGGTATTCCACGTGGACTCTGCGGGCCATCTACAGCAAAGTGGTCAAAAAAAGAATGGAAAACAGCCCAGTCTGTCTCCCCCACCCTTTCCTTTTATACATGCACTCACCTCTTGTGCTCCTCTAAGACTCATGCCCTGATGCCAGTCCGGCCCAAGGGCGCTGCCACCTGCCAAGCCCGCAGCTTTGTCTAAAAGAACACACAGCTTTCGTGGTGAGGAGTATCTCCATGCAATGCAATGTGTGTCGGTTTGTGCCCGCTGTGCCGTATGCCGGTCCGTAAACAAGCTGTATTGATCCAGTACCTGCAGAAGCATGTGAGGTCATGGTCTCGTCAGTTGTATAGCGGGTCCTCTTGAAGGGCCCAGTCTTCTCTGGCTTGTTAGACTTCAGGGAAGGAATGAGGAACTGTGCAGCGCCTGCGTCGAAAAAGGTATTGCCAATAGCCTTATCCTTCACTGCCCAAATCACCTCGCAGCCCTCTACCTCATACCTGTGCAAAGGAACAAAGACAAAAACGGACAACGGGCTTCACCCCCAGGATGCACACAGATATGCGCATATTCAAAACACACATGGCGTTTCCAGGCAGTGATGTCATACTCACACTAGTTCCAAGGCGATCCCTCCATTTCCAACAACAATTATTCGCTTTGCTTTACATAAGCACTTTTGAAATTCCTGAAACACCATGGAACAAAGTGAGCAAAGTCAGAATTTATATGGTAGAATGACATCCCTAAACATCAGCAGACACATGCATGTACACATATACACGAAATAGGTGCACTCTTGTCTTTCTTCTAGAAAGATAGAAGGCAATATGCGTGTAATGTACTTGCAAAAACATAAAAATGGGGTACCTTGGCGCTGTCAGTGTCTCGGATACCCAGCACAAAGGGGCTGTCGCCAGTGAGTAGTTTTGGCCTCCCTCCCGTGCAGATACACAGCTTGCCATAGCAAATCTGCCCTCCATCATCTGTCTGTAGCATCTGGCAGTGGGGATGTGGCCTTCATTATTGTAATAATAATCAGCATCATCATGCTATTTTCTTTCAATGAGGAATTTCTGTAAAGTACTAATATACTGAAGAGGAGAGATCCTGTCATCGGTGTTGACCAAATTCAATTCAATTCAAAAAGTGTCCACAGGGTGGCAGTATTGGCACATTTTTGATACAATGAATTTCAGCCGGACTCAATGTTCATCATGACCCTTAAAAAAAAAAAAAAAAAATCTTGCCATGATGGACAATGACTTTCACCCTCTGCAAAGCATCCTAGCTAAACAGAGGAACAAGTTGTACAAGAAATAGGTCCATTTACACAGTTCAAAGAAGCTCTACCTGAAGTGATTTCTGCCTGTGACCAAAAAAGCCTCTATAATGCATTTTCTTCCAAATGATAATACTTTTAATTCCTTTGAACAATTTTTTGTTTTCAAACATTTACACTCCTAAACCGATATTCATCTCAATTTGATATTTGTTCTAATCCCTTTTGTGACTGCTTGTTTTGTCACTATACTCCCTAACACAATGGAGTTAATTTGTTCTGTGAAATAACTCATTTAGGTAAATTACAAAATAAACCAAAATAAAACCAACTTTATACATGACAATGGCAACATCAAGATATTTGTAAAAAAAGAAAAAAAAACTGCAAATATTGGTAAAAATGTCTTTCAATGTTTTAATTTCATTCACTCAGCCATTATTATCAAAGACTACTTATCCAATGCAGTATCACAGTGATCCACAGTCTACACTTCATGCACAGTGAGAGACAAGGTACTCTGGTCATGGACATTTTAACATTTTGGCTCAGGGATATACTGTATCTACAATATTAGACAAGGTCTCTGTCACTGTGTAGCTTTACCAAACGTTTGACACAAGATGATCTTCACTTGGTCATGAAATTAAGGCTTCATTTGCACTAGCGTAAGAATATTTGTGTTATTAAATCTTTTTACGACCGTGGTTCGGGCGCATGGCTTTCAGCATAGTTAAATTAATGTGTGTCCTGTGAGTTTCTTACATGCTCACACGAGTGTTTTCTCCATTTAAGCTCCCTGTAAGAATAAAAGAGCCACTGCAGTGCGGTTTCATTACACAGCACCCCACTATGTAAAGGTGGGGTGCGTCGAACTTAGGTAGCATTCCCAAGGTTCAGACTGAATGCAGACCCAAGCCATCAGTTCGGACCGCAGGACAGATGTCCGCTCGCTTTGAGGATGCACAGTGAGGACAGCAGAGCCTCGTACATCCCACCGAACTCACATGCTGCTGTGCCTGTAGCTTCGTCACTGCGGAGTGAATCACTCTCACATTGGGACACTTTGCTTCTAAAACACTGGAAGGCTGCTCTTCGATATCAAAATCTTCCAACGTCCTGGAGACCTAAAGACAGGACAGATTCAGAACGGGGGGCCCCCATCTTCAACAGGGGTACTTTTAAATTTGTAATTCACTGGGGCATCAGCCGGTCTCTTAACATCCAGGAGTGATCAGTTTGTACAGTTCATCACGGGAACCGGTTTAGAGGCGTCAGGCCATCAGCACTCATGCGCCTTTCACACGGAGTCATTTCTGGATGCTAAGAAGGTGGTGCACACGGCAGAACGCTGCTGTGATCGGGGGCCTCACCTGTTTGAAGTTGCTCACGGCCTTTATGAGGGGAGAGGCGGTGAGCAGGACAATGTCTTCAGAGGGGAACTGCGACGCAAGCTGCAGAGCGTGGAAAGACATCATCATGTTTACGTACAGATTCTGTGGTTTTTAAACCTTTCACACCACTGGAACCTAGGCGGTTAGAGCTGCTGCCTTTTGGACCCAAAGGTCACGGGTTCGAATCCCGCCCCCAACAAGGTACATACCCTAACGCCTCCGGTAAAATTGCCCAGCTGTACGAATATGATAAATTGTAGGTAGCTTAACAGTACAAGTTGCTCTGGCTGGACAAAAGCGACAGATAAATGAACAGATGTAACCAAACCTTGGATCTCACTGGAACCAATTGAATTGACAAGCACTACTTTCTCAGTTACAAGAGAGCTAACACTGCTGTGCGAATTTGAACGAACACGTTTACACTGATTTACCCAGGTGTTCTCTCTCTGTCTCGGTCAGGGTAAATACTTAGTCTGATCTGGCCCGAGGGGGTACGGAGTGGGATTCGAACCGGCAACCTTTGGGGGCAAGAGCTTTTTTTTTTCCGCACTCTGTTACTCGATGTCTCCAAGGGACAATGAATGATGAAACAAATGAGTGCAGAAAGAGAAAGGGAATGTAGTACTGTAGGTTACGTTCGCACGCGCACACACACTGACTGCGTTCCATAATCCATCGATGTTTGTGTAGCGTCCGTCTTTTCTCACCTGCTCAGCGCACGTGACACCCGCAACGCCGCCCCCGACCACCACGAACTTGCTCGTCCTTATTTCTGCTGCCATGGAGTGTTAGTGCGGCCACGTACCCCGGTGGGAAACCGTGTGTCCGTAACCACTGCGAAAATTTCCTGAACACGCGACACAATCCTGACAGGTCGATTTAAAGCCCTCCTACAAAACGAAAGTCCGTCATCAACCACGGAACTACGGCGGCCGGTAGAGGTGAAAACATCGGGCGCGTTTCCGTCTGTGGCAGGAAGCCGCAACACGTCTTAAGAGGACGCTCCACAGTACATTAATTACAGTAAATAAGTTTAACAGAGGTACTGTGCTGTTCCTTTTAACAACGTCTCCCACAAATGCTTTAGTTCCACCTCAAGTCAAAAACCTCCGTCTGAGTCGCTGCTTATAATAACACTCTAACTTTCCAGAGGGGAATAAAAGGATGAAAGTGGGAAAAAAGGCTGTAAAATAGGCTGGAGAGCTGCAGGGCGTCTCATCAGCATCTCTGTTGTGTGCAGTCATCGCCCGGGCACTTTTCAATTTCACCTCCGGAGATTGAATCTAAACGTAACAGTGCGTGTGCGTGTTTGCGCGAGCGCCCTTCATCTGGAAGGGGTTTTAATAAACGGGGAGATTTATGCTGACCTCTTGTGTGGGGGAAACATTTTTTACGTACGTTTTGCGATGCACCTGGGTGTTTCACGTGGTTTCAGCATCAGACACCCTCACCCAGGCTGTACCATGGTTGATCAGTCCCCATCCTGCTTTCAAGCCTGGGCAGCGCTACCATGAACCCACAAGTCACCACAGCACTCCTGATCCACAGTCATAAAGATGCTCCTTTTGTAGCCTCGCTAACAGTTTTCACAGCCTTCCCCTGTCCTGCGTGTGATACCCAACGCACTGTAAGCCCTGTACAGTGACATCCCTACAAAGCCTCTACATCCTACTTCGATGGGTACATGCCTTGCCCTCCGGTTTTTGAGCGGGACCTCAAATTTCCTCATATTTCATCTTTGTCTCACTGGCCTCCTCCATGCTTCCTTCCCATGGGACTGTAAGCATCACAATACTAAATTAACACTGGATATGCAAAACAGACAGCAAGTATACAGTGGCAAGGTGGCACAGCGAGTAGCGCTGCTGTCTGAGAGGATGTGGGTTCGATCCCGCTCAGTCTGTGTGGAGTTTGCATGTTCTCCCTGTGTCTGACTGGGTTTCCCCTGGGTGCTCTGGTTTCCTACCACCATCCAAAGACATGCTGTTCATGTTCACCCATAGTGTGTGAGTGACACAGAGAGAGTGCGTTCCACTGATGCATGGATGAGTGACCCAGTGTAAACAGTGTATATAGCAGTGAAAATCACCGCGGTGAATAAGGTGTGTGGGCTCATAACACTACATAGAGTTCATTGGAATGTAGAAATAACCCTTCAAAAAAGCAAATAATAATGTAAAACATTGACAACAGGAATAAATCATTCGGTGACACCGTACACCACATTAACAACTATGCTAATTACACAATGCTTTGCATATTTTTGACAATTAGTTTTTCAATTTGTTGTGTGCATGTGTCAGGAAGTCTGGGGTCAGGTGTTTACAAAGGGATGCAGAAAAAAATAATCTGCCAGGTATTTCTAACCGTGGAAGTTGTGTGGTTTGGAAGATTTGCAGTTTTACTCTTCTGTTGGTCAAATAGAAAAGTTGATTTGATTTCTCAAATCTCTGTTCCTGAGCTAAATCACAAATAAGAGCGTGTTCAATGGTCCCCTTTCCAACGTCATGGGGAGCATAAGCTAAGTCCTACACGTTAGATAACGATGAGGGCATACTGCATTTTTATTGCAAAAAGTATTATGACAGGAGATCATTTAGTTATGTACATGTGTGTTGTTCTTTTTTTGCTACTCAATAAACAAGGGTTTGCGACAGAATTTTTGGAGATCTTTGCATTGCACTAGTGTCTTTCCTGCTGCTGCAACATTAGATCCAGAATTACTTGGGCTAATGTGTTGTTAAAGTTAATTTTTCCCCTCCCTGTGTTCAAGCAAGCCTGATGTGGCCCATAAATATTTGTGGGTACTCCTTTGGCTCACAGCGACCACCCCTGTGGTTTTCATGGCGAGGGAGGAACTAAAGGGAGTTGCCAGCACTGTCTTCTGTACGTTGGGGAGGCACAAGTGGGAAGAAACACGGAACTGTCCCATACCCTGAGCAGGACTCAAACCCAATACCCACCAAGTAGCGAGGTACCCGTCAAACCCACCGTGCCACCACATCCCCCCAACTCCTTTGAGTATTAATTATAATATTTTTGCCCCTCCCAGTACCTGACACAGTGTTACACCCCTTAGGTGAACCTGCCAGTGTTAGTGGTGGAAAACATTTCACTTTTAGGGGTACTTGCCTCTTTCTTGGGAAAACTTAGTATGTAATCACTTTGAATGGAGGAAGTGATGTAGCTCTTTACATCAACTGAGATCTTCAGATTGGTGGAACGGAGCATATCTGGTTATGCTTGTGTGCTGGGCATTCAAACTGCAGTAGACAGGCATGCTGACCCTTCACACTTCCATCATAAAATTCGCCATATGCACGTCAGTGTGTTTGATGAGTCTAAACCATTTCAGGCATCGAACTCCCTCAACCTCAGCCGTCCTCCCCCCTCCCTCGACATCCTCCACCACTGCGGTGGTGGTCTCCATTGTTCTCCAATAAACTAATTACAGGCTCTAATGTTGTTTGACACGCCTGGATTAAAAGAGACGCGATCTGACACAGAGGAAAAACACATTTCCGCTGTCATGTTAATTATACCGAGTATTATATCACAGGTGAAGCATTCCAGTGACTCACAAAAGGGGGGCACTGACTATTCACTGCCGTTTTCACCGACTGGAGAACAGATGAAATTCAATCTCAAGAGAGAAAACTAATTCAAAAGGTCTGGCTTTAATGTTTTACTGTCAAGCAATTGTGAATGTTTTGGATTAATTTAAAGGCTAAAATTGACAACAATGTAATTATTTCAAATACACTGATTTGTTATTTTTGAAGTACCCTAGGCATAGTGTTCTGCTAAGACCACAACGGGGGTTCAATAGTAACCCAGCAAACACCAGGGTGACAAACTGTGACCACACACATATCACACACCCTTCTTCCAACGGTATATTTACTGAAGGGACATGGTGGTGCTTCAGAGCTCCTGAGCTGCATGTTGGGTTCATGGATTCAAGTCCAGCTCAGATGGTGTGGAGGTTGTGCGTTTTACCTGATGTTTGCACCCTGCAGACATACATGGAAAGAGGTGCTGGCGAACCACTTCTGTTCCATCCTTGTGTAGAAAACCACATGAGTGGTCATCAGTAGTCAGACTGGACTGTCTGGCACCTCCACGCACACTCACTGAACCTGTTGGTAAGGGAAGTTGAAGAATGTTGGGCTTCTAGGTAATCAGCCATGCCAGATTTCTTTACTTTTGTCACTAACCACTTAAGAGTAAGGAATGTGTGGGTGTCTCTGTTCATGTAAATGTTCGGTTTTGTGCACTGAAGTTACTGACAGAGCTGATCTGGAAATCAGGAGTCTGATGAGCCGAGTGAATGTACATATTTGTTGTCATAAAGTACACAGCAATTTTTTCACTCGCTCTATTCAAACAGGCAGATAATTAGGCAGGAACACACCTGAACACACTGTCACCGATGACTAATATTTCAGCGAATTACCCTGCGAGTTAATGATGGCGCCGATATTTCACAATACAAACTACAGTTAGGGTACTGGTTTTTAATGTTCAGATTAGAATGCTGGACACTTTTCACACCGAAGTGAGAAGTTTCATTCTCTTTGAGATCTGTGATCATCATTGTCCCTAAATTTATACATGGTGGGTAAAAACACATCCAATTAGGGCAGCACTTCTCAGAATTTTTATTTTGGCATACCACTCAAACTTTACAAAGTTTTTCCAAGCAACATAACCTCCAAAGCACTTTCCATCATCTCCCCAACAATAACATCCACAAAAAAAAAGTAAATCCTAACAGGGAATATATTGATATTTATTCCATACCTTATATTCTCTGTATTATAAATTTTACTATTGTACTGTTGTGAATTACTGCATTGTACAGCACTGTCCTACATTTTTCTGCTTTCTGTTATTGTTTTTTTGTTTGTTTTTGTATTTATACTCTCCTCCTTTGTACTCACCTCCAGTATATATTATTGTGGGAAGAGAGGACTACAGCACAAGACTTACATTGTGTTCCTTGATTACTCATGACAAAAACTGAAAGTGAAACGTATATTGCTAGGTAAGAGAGCTTTAGCACTGTACTGGACTGAATGGTACTGGGAACAGTATTCAGTAGAGTTATACAGAAATACAGTACTGGGGAAAAAGGATTGCTTCTTTACTGGGGGGGACATGTTCCCCCCTTACTATGATTACATCTGTATTTAATCAGTGTACATTGTAAGCAATGACATAATCAACACATAATCATAATCCTTCAATCCAGGTGACCTGATGACTAATCAGTATTACTTTGCCATCCAAGTGCAAGAAATATGATATGCATGTAATTATATGATGAAAAGGGATTTGGTGACCCTTGTACTATGAGGACTGCTTAGATTATATATTGTGAGATTTTAAAGAAAGAGTTATTTCTCTTTTTGACTCTGCTTGGGTCTACAGCAGACTGACAGTCCTGCAGACTTGCTTTTAATCTGTAGACTCCAAGTCCCCGGAAAATACAAAATATATATTTACAGCTAGCTGACACTTTTCTCCAAAGCGACGTACAGTGTTAAGGTTACAATTATTTACCCCTTTATACAGCTGGGAAATTTTACTGGAGCCATTGACAGTAAGTACATTGCTCAAGGGTAGTACAGCCAGAGGTGGGCATCAAACCCCCAACTTTTGGATCTAAGGGCAGGAGCTCTAACTACTACACCACCAGCTGTCCCATGTATGTAACAGCAGGGATGTTTCTATGGCAGATCTCTGTCATTTTACAATTCTGTATGTCAACAGTAAATAATCACATTCGAGGCAAACCGTGTCTTGGGAACGTCTCAGGGTTTTATTAGAAAAAAAACAAGAACGTCTCTTAAATATCATTGCTGCCGTTTACTTGTTCTTTGTAGAATACAGTTATACAGATATCAAGTTATCCTTCATACAGTACAGTTTTACACACATGCCGTTGTGAAGTGATGCTGAATCACTTAGAATCTGGGGTGTATAGAAGACGAAGAGTGAAAATTGTACATTATAATTTATAGCTGAGTGCCATAGGAACTGGTAGTCTCACCCGCCGTGAAGTGTTTCAGAAAACAAGAGGAAACGAACATAAACTAGGACCCACGTCTTGTCATCACTCTCCTTACGATGAGCGCGCTTTGCGGGGGCGGAGCCCCTGCGCCCAGTGCCGCGCGCGCCGCCGCGCGCTAGAGCCGCTGCAGGAGGTCTCTCTTCTTGCCGTAGGCGCTCGAGCCCACGTTGGTGGGCGCGTACACGGTGCCGATGGTGTTGCTGGATCGGATGAGGAAATCTGCCAGGCGCTGGGTGACACACGTGGCCGTGTTGCACCTCCGCTTCTCCACGTGATGTCTAGGGGGTTTGGGTGACAGAACACGTTGTGGGTCATTACCATGGTTTACCGTTATTTAGGTGACGCGCTTCTAGTGTCCAAATCATGTTGAGCATCTTCACCGTTATGTACCATTCGTATGACACGGCATTGCATTCCATCTGCTCTGGCGAAGGACACCATGTTTAAGATAAGATAAGATAAAACTTTATTCATCCCGAAGGAAATTCTTGTGCCAGAGATTGCTCAAACAGATTAACCACAACAATTAAATATAAAAGTAAAAAAAAAAGAAAGCAAAGCGGAAGGTAGAAAGTGACACAGCACATAATATTACACCTTATATTACATTATTACAGGTACCACAGCAGGAGTGGGACTGGAACCAGGAACCTCCATGTGTTGAGGACACAGCCCTAAAACAGAGCGCTGCTCTGTTCGTCTGCTGCCCTGTTGTGTTGTAGCCGTGTGGAAGGAGCGCGTCACCATGGAAAAACGCGAGCAATTTTTAAAGACAATTGCATTTATTAAGCAGACGCTTTTCTGCAAAGCGACTTCCAATGAACTCTGTGTAGTGTTATCAGTCCACACACCTTATTCACCAAGGTGATTTACACTGCTAGAGGCACTACTTACACTGGGTCACTCCTCCATACATCAGTAGAACACACTCTCTCTGTCACTCACACACTATGGGTGAACCTGAACAGCATGTCTTTGAACTGTGGGAGGAAACCGGAGCACCCGGAGGAAATCCACGCAGACACGGGGAGAACATGCAAACTCTATACATACTGAGCGTGGAACGTGGAATCGAACCCACATTCTCTCACACCCCCCCCCACCAGGCGCTGTAAAACAGCAGCGCTACCCGCTGTGCCAGCGTGCCGCAATTATTCCCCCCCCGCAACTGAATGCACCGTGTCGTTGGCGACTTCTCGAATGTTTCAGGGCTCCAAGAAAAAGAGAGGAAATTAACATAAATTACCGCTCATGCTTCGTCATCGCCATCCCAACCCCGAAGGGACTGAAGTTCAACGTTTCGAGGAAGCGCTCCAGAGACCGCAGGAAAGCGTGGATCGCGTTAACGCAGCTCTTCACTATTTATTTCACCAAACACGATCCGGTGATCCCCGCACGCCATGGTGGTAACGCAATAGATTCGGAACGTCTCGCAACATCTGATGGTGCGACGCCAGGTCACACAGGTGAGCGACCTACCTGTTCCCTCCGGCCGGACCTCTCTGGGGCAGCGCCTCGAATCCACCCCGGAGGGGCATCGTGGAGAGCCCGGACTGCGCCCAGCTGTCGGGTCTCACATCTGTCTGTTCTCTGGAGACACTGGAGTACCTGCAGCGGGGCGACACAAGTGACCCCAAGCGACGGCAGCCTCGAGCGCACGGTCCGCGGAGCACCTGGCGCGTGGAGTGGCCGCTGGATCGCGGCGAGTTGGAGTCATATATGGGCGCGCCACTTGTCGGCGGCGCTGTCACTTGGCAACTGAAAGATGTCCACTCAGCGCCGGACCCCAGCGATCGCTAATTAGAGTTAATCTGCCCGCCCGTGATAACTCCTGCGTGTAGGAAATGTGCTCACGGCCGTGTCCTCCCCCGCGACTGTCCCTTTCGGGGGACGATTCTCACCTGTTGCCGGGGGCAGCTGTGACGCAGCGCAGCACCAAGGACAGCGCGAGCAAGACTGCGGGCAGCTTCATGGGGCACATGGCGCGCGCGATGCTTCTCCTCTGGAAAACTGGCCTTGACCTCTTCACCTTCTGCGTCCAGTCCAGTCAAGACATTTTCATTAGTATTCTCCGTATAACACCGCGGCCCATGCACGTTCTTCACACCTTATTCACACATTTACATTTATTTGCTTAGCAGACGCTTTTTTCCAAAGCGACTTCCAATGAACTCCGTGTAGTGTCATCAGCCCGCACACCTTATTCACCAAGGTGATTTACACTGCTAGATGCACTACTTACAGTGGGTCACTCATCCATTCATCAGTGAAACACATTCTCTCTGTGACACTCACACACTATACACACACACACACACACACACACCATAAAAGTCTAATATGAAGCATAAATACCTTTTCGTATAAATTAAAATTGACAGAAATGTAAAGAGTACACGTTTTTTTCTAATGCATCATAATCTCGTTTGCAATTTTTTAAACTGAATGTCACATAAATATAGCATATTCTTTCTTAAATGAAAAAAACTGAATGCATTACATTGCATTGAGGTTAGTAAAGGAGGCTCAAGTCAGTTCAACACAAGAGAAAATGACAAGACAAACAAACGGATCGAGCAACTTTTAGAAGAGAAAGGATGGCGACTGCGGTGCAGACCTGTGTGTTTGAGGATGGCGGCAAGGTGAGCGATGACAGGACTAACCTCTCCGCACACGCGGTTGATGCAACTCCGATCCGCTGGAAATTCACAAGGTCCAGCCAACGTTCCTAGCTGGCGGGAATGGTGCGGTCACTGGTTCCTCTGGCTCCCATACACCGCCGGCTCAGTTATAGGCACTATGCCCAAACCACTTGTGACATCACCCCCTCCAAATATAGCCTGGATTTCATATGCCTGGGATGGGGGTGGTTCAGATGAAGAAATTAGGGACACATGATGGGTCAAACTCACCACTCTGGCATCATGGGCGTCACAGCCTTCGTCATCATTGCCATCACTGTCATCATCATGAACATCATCTGCAGCAGCAACAGCAGCAACAAGCCTACATCAGAACTAAACAAACTTTTTATATTTCTCTATTAATGCCAAATGGACAAACAGGGAATTTCAAGCCAGCCGTTGAACCCATTCTGGTAGGACAGTATTTGGAGTATTCTAACAGTATTTTACGATTTCTAACATAATTCCGGAGAAGATATTCTTATTTTATAAGTGGTCTTGATTTATTTCTCACAACTTACAAAAAACAAAATATTTTACAACACAATTACAGTTTCTTGCAGGAAACAGTGGGTATGATCCAGATCTGATAGTTTTCACACTAATTATGTTTTCTTCCTCAACAAGGAATAATTTTTATTCCTTTTCTCACGCTAAAAATTGTGAGAGGATCTTAACATTTGCGACATTCCAATCCGCTCTTCAGTGTCTTCTTCAAACCCCATTAGATTTCCCAGGAGATAGAATCTACTCATCAGGAGCCCTCTCAAATTAAATTAGACTCTCCACTTCACTGTTGACATTTAACACCACAAGTGCAAAATTGGGCTAATTGGACAAGATAAAGCATAAAGTTAGTGACAAGTGGAGATTACCCATGAACTGATTCGGAACGCTTTGAGATGCTATTGTAACCTGCGAGTACAAGACTGTGGTTAAAACCTTGTGGTTCAGAAACAATATATTACACATATTTTTATGGTTTTCACTCATAGTCCTCAAAACACCGGAGGCACAATGGATTTTACCGTTATGACCTGTGCTAGTGACAAATTTAGAGAAAAGCATTATAATTTAATGACTTATGTTTACTGCTTAGGGGGTGTGGTGGCGCAGCGGGTTGGACCGGATCCTGCTCTCCAGTGGGTCTGGGGTTTGAGTCCCGTTTGGGGTGCCTTGCGACGGACTGGCGTCCCATTCTGGGTGTGTCCCCTCCTCCTCTGGCCTTACGCCCTGTGTTGCTGGGTAGGCTCCGGTTCCCTGCGACCCTGTATGGGACAAGCGGTTCAGAAAATGTGTGTGTGTGTGTGTGTGTGTGTGTGTGTGTGTGTGTGTGTGTGTGTGTGTGTTTACTGCTTAAGACCTACAGTGGATAGTAAGGACAGCTGAGGTCTTTCTTCTCTCCATCATGGACATTCACACCACATGCTGCATCTGGAAAACCACCAGCATTGCAGATAACCCCGCACACCCCTCACACAAACTCTTCACCTTCCTGCCATCTGGCAAAAGGTACTGAAGCATTCAGGCCCAGGGGGGTGTGGTGGGTTTGGGCAGGGCCTGCTCTCTGGTTGGTTTGGGGCTCAAGTCCCACTTGGGGTGCTATGTGACAGACTGGCATCCCATCCTGGGTGTGTCCCCTCTCCCTCCAGCCTTATGCCCTGTGTTGCCGGGTTTGGCTCCGGCTCTCTGCGACCCCACTTGGGACAAGCAGTTTCAGACAGTGTGTGTGTGTATTTTGTTGGCCTGGGGGATGCGGTGGTGCAGCGGGTTTGGCTGGGTCCTGCTCTCTGGTGGGTCTGGGATTTGAGTCCCGCTTGGGATGCCTTGTGACAGA
Organism: Scleropages formosus; assembly: GCF_900964775.1. Classification (NCBI taxonomy): domain Eukaryota; kingdom Metazoa; phylum Chordata; class Actinopteri; order Osteoglossiformes; family Osteoglossidae; genus Scleropages; species Scleropages formosus. Next base: position 14,585,098 of record NC_041807.1, read on the forward strand.
CTGGCGTCCCATCCTGGGTGTGTCTCCTCCCCCTCCAGCCTTACGCCCTGTGTTGCTGGGTTTGGCTCCGGCTCGCTGCAACCCCACTTAGGACAAGCAGTTTCAGACAGTGTGTGTTTGTGTGTGTGTGTGTGTGTGCATTTCAATACGTATATAGTACAATGTCTCGGCATGTTGTAACACAAACTGTGTTGTGTAGAAGTATTTGCACTTTTGAATAGATTTTCACGTCACTTTGGGCCAAAGTGTCTGCTGCATGAATAAATTTGTGTATTTTTATTTTATAAACCTAGAGTTATATATATGCAATTTGTTTGTATTATACAGAAGCTCTATGCCTTGGCACTGATGTCCTAAGAACAGGGTCTCTGCACCTGCGTTTTACTGCCATCTAGTGGTGGATGTGCTCAACCACAATCCGAATAAATGGAGACTGCTATTGATCAGATCAGAGGATCAGAAGGAGCTTTATTGCCAAATATGTTCACACATACAAGGAATTTGTCTTGGTCACAGAAACTTCCACAGCACAGACAGGATGACAGTGACAAGACAGATGAGAAGATAGAATATGTGAATGAAGGATAAAAAATATATAAAAACACTCCAATCAGTGCACTCGAAGCAGGCTTGTAAGTCCTGCTCTGCTTCCTCAGTCCATCTTTTAACAGTCCTTATTACAGGTTTAGCTGATTTCAGTTTCTGCCTGTAGGTCGGTATAAGATGAACCAGGCAGTGGTCAGAGAGCCCAAAAGCTCCCCGTGGGACAGAGTGATATGCATCCTTTATTGTGGTGTTACAGTGGTCCAGTATATTACTGTCTCTGGTAGGACATGTAACGTATTGTACCGCTGTTACTCTGAAGATTTGAAAATATTCCTGATCCTGTTTAACATAACATTCTGTAAATGTAAATCAACTGGGGGGGAAAAGGACCCCTCCGCGAACCGCTACCTTACCGAGGTGGAGGGGTTTGAGTGCCTGAATGATCTCAGGAGCTATGTTGCCTGGGGCTATATGCCCCTGGTAGGGTCTCCCAAGGCAAACAGGTCCTGGGTGACAGACGAGACAAAGCGCGGTTCAAAATCCCCTTATGACTATTAAATCAAGGATCTCGTTCACCCCGCCCAGTATGGGGTCACCGGGGCCCCACCCTGGAGCCAGGCATGGCGGGGGGCTCGCATGTGAGCGCCTGGTGGCCAGGTCTATGCCCACGGGGCCTGGCCAGGCTTAGCCCGAAGCCAAGACGTGGAGCCACTCTTCGGTGGGCTCACCACCTGCCAGAGAGGACGTAAGGGGCCGGTGCGTTGTGATTTGGGCAGTGGTCGGGGCCGAGTGTCCGGCCGACCCAAACCTCGGGCGCCAACTCTGGCTTTTGGGACTTGGAATGTCACCTCACTGGCGGGGAAGGAGCCTGAGCTAGTGCAGGAGGTTGAGAGATACTGTCTAGATTTAGTCAGGCTCACTTCCACTCACAGCTTGGGTTCTGGAACCACTCTTCTCGACCAAGGGTGGACTCGTCCATTACCCTGGCTGAAGTTGCTGAGGTAGTCAAAAAACTCCTCGGTGGCAAGGCTCCGGGGGTGGATGAGATCTGTCCCGAGTTTCTCAAGTCTCTGGATGTTGTGGGGCTGTCTTGGCTGACACGCCTCTGCAGCATTGCGTGGAGCTCGGGGACGGTGCCTCTGGACTGGCAGACCGGGGTGGTGGTCCCTCTTTTTAAGAAGGGGGACCGGAGATTATGTTCCAACTATAGGGGGACCACACTCCTTAGCCTCCCTGGGGAAGTCTATGCCAGGGTACTGGAAAGGAGAATCTGACCGATAGTCGAACCTCGGATTCAGGAGGAGCAATGCGGTTTTCGTCCTGGCCGTGGAACACTGGACCAGCTCTATACCCTCACTAGGGTGCTGGAGGGTTCGTGGGAGTTTGCCCAACCAGTCCATATGTGCTTTGTGGACCTGGAGAAGGCATTCGACCGTGTCCCTCGTGGCATCCTGTGGGGGGTGCTTCGGGATTATGGGGTTCGGGGCTCGTTGCTACGGGCTGTTCGTTCCCTGTATGACCGGAGTAGGAGCTTGGTTCGCATTGCCGGCAGTAAGTCAGACCTGTTCCCGGTGCATGTTGGACTCCGCCAGGGCTGCCCTTTGTCACCGATTCTGTTCATTATCTTTATGGACAGAATTTCTAGGGGCAGCCAGGGAACGGAGGGTGTCTGTTTTGGCGGCTGCAGGATCTCGTCTCTGCTTTTTGCGGACGATGTGGTCCTGTTGGCTTCATCGAATCAAGACTTACAGCATGCACTGGAGAGGTTTGCAGCCGAGTGCAAAGCGGCGGGGATGAGAATCAGCACCTCCAAATCCGAGACCATGGTCCTCAGTCAGAAAAAGGTGGATTGCCCCCTCTGGGTTAGGGGGGAGTTGCTCCCTCAAGTAGAGGAGTTTAAGTATCTCGGGGTCTTGTTCATGAGTGAGGGGAAAATGGAGCGGCAGGTTGACAGGCAGATCGGTGTGGGGTCTGCAGTAATGCGGTCATTGTACCGGTCTGTAGTGGTGAAGAAGGAGCTGAGTCGTAAGGCGAAGCTCTCAATTTACCGGTCAATCTACGTTCCTACCCTCACCTATGGTCATGAACTCTGGATCATGACCAAAAGAATGAGATCGCGGATACAAGCGGCAGAAATGAGTTTCCTTCACAGAGTGGCTGGGCGTACCCTTAGGGATAGGGTGAGGAGCTCAGTCACCCGGGAGGAGCTCGGAGTAGAGCCGCTGCTCCTCCGCATTGAGAGGAGCCAGTTGAGGTGGCTCGGGCATCTGTTCCAGATGCCTCCTGGATGCCTCCCTGGGGAGGTATTCCGGGCATGTCCCACTGGGAGGAGGCCTCGGGGCAGACCCAGGACACGTTGGAGAGACTATGTCTCCTGGCTGGCCTGGGAACGCCTTGGGGTTCCCCCAGAAGAGCTGGAGGAGGTTTGCAGGGAGAGGGAAGTCTGAGGGGCTCTGCTTAGACTACTGCGCCCGCGACCCGGTCCCGGATAAGCGGAGGAAAATGGATGGATGGATGGATGGATGGATGGATGGATGGGCGGGAAAAGGAAGTCACTTGCTTTTCTAGAAACTCATAATTTGTTAATTCAAGTAAACTTTCCTCAGTTTCAGTTTCAGACAATATCAGTAAATTCCCGTGCAGAGATAAATGCAGTGGACTTTAATGATCATTCATGATCTCACAATTTCCACTTTTCTTTCTGGATACGGTGCAACTGTGTCTCCAGAAAGTGCAGAGCTTACTGGGCCGAGACATCGGTGGGAGGAAATGCCTGAGCTGATATCCCTGTTTGTCTGGACACAGTTTGAACTGTGCAAGCTGATACCTCGGGGCTGTTAAGATGGAATGCTGGGATAAAGTGTGTTCTTGTAGCTTACCCTTCTATGCCAGGTGCCTCTGCATCAAAGCTGCCCTTTGTTTTCACTCCATTTATTTTGCGCCAGGCTAAGTCAGACAATGTGCAGACACCAGTAGATACTCAAGCATACTTTTAAAGCCAAACCAGGAGCCCAGATGTCTCTGTTTTTCCTGGACATAAAAGAGTGTGAAAGATCTACTCTGAAGATGAGCCCACCTGAGTGCTCTCTGCCCTCAGAAGGAACCAAACACATTTACATTTACTTTTACATTCACAAACACCTACAACAGGCATGAGTGCTATGAGCTGCACTGTGTGTTGAAGAGAGGTGACTGAGGTGATGGATGGGTGAGTCCAAAACAATTGTTGTGTGCAACAGGGTCTCATCTGGGTTCACTTAAACAAGAGAACTGAAGCCACACACCTGAGAACTGAAACAATCCAGTCAGATAAATATGCATGTAAAGCTGTATAGTTTTATTTATTCTAATAGACAGGTGAATAAGATGACAACCTTCTCCAAGATACATGGCTTGGAAAATACACAAATAACTGAACGCAACGTGTTGTGTGTCTGTGCTTGCGTGTGTATGCGCGTGCGTGCGGCAGTAGCGTTGCTTCAAGGTTTTTCGGCTGCCAAGCACTACCCACTCCATAACGTTACATAAAGATCAGAAATCACCTTAGTTATGTCTGACATCATGTTTTGGGCAGCTGGTGAAAATGTAACGATGCCACTGTATTTTATGAAACAGTTTGGAAGGAGGGATAAAAGGAAGTTACTTGCACTTGCTGCTTCTCACAAGGGACATGAGTGTAACAGATTTATGTCTTTTTTTGTGGGGTCCCTCCACTCTGGAGAGCGATAGCTCCAACAACATCTTTAATGTAGTAGGGTTCATCTACTGTACATCAGCGAACCTACACCAACAAGGGGAAGTTTATTTTAAAATCCGTCCCAGAGAAGTTAACCTAGTGCACGTCTATCTACAAAATTCAGCTCAATATTCAATAGTCTCTACACTAGTAAGAGCGGCCTTTTGCAGTGATATAACCTTGATCCAGTTAAGTTCGTTTCTCTCAAAAAAGGTGCTCATTCCATGTCTACTGCAGCCAGATGTGCCCATTCCAGCCGGGCTCCCTATTCCAGTGCAGTGTCTTTGTCCTCAGTGTTCACACTGCAGTTGGAGTTATGTTTCTGAGACTCTTTGAGGCTCAGTTGCAGCTCAAGGTCATTGCTGGGCAGCTCATTCTTCTGCTGCTCCATCCTCTTCTTTATCTGAGTGATGGCCATCCATAAGAATGTGTAGCCAATCAGCCTCAAGCTGGAACTCATACCGAGGAAGAGGAACCTGGACAACGAAAGAGACGTGGACAAGTAGAGGTTGATGGGATTGACAACAGGATCTCACTTGAAGTTTTCCTTAAGCTTGTTGCTTAAGGATGAACTCAGACCTTGTGTAACCACACCAGGGGAACTCCTCACAGCAGACAACATTAGCTCACTCCACCACAACCTGAGTCTGTCTTTGCAGTTCTCTGGTCCTGATACCACAGAGCAGATGCAGTCTGGGGTGGACTAATGATCTGAGTGGGCTCCACAAAGTTGGATGCACCTTGCCTGTCTCCAGAGCCCCACCTGAAGGTTTGGATGCTGTACATCCTGCAGGCTCCTCGGCCGCCGCACTTCCTCCTTCCCCACTTCAGGCAGGTTGAGTCAATAAGTGCTCCAAAATATATGGGGGCAGGGATGCCACCTGGAGTGAGAAGACAGGAACCTTCAGCTCTAGCTACATGCAGCAGCACTCTAGCACAGCACACCAGAACAAGTAGCAACGATACGAACCAAGCACTCTTAGCACCAGCATGCAAATTCCCACTGACAGCGACTTCAGTTCTGGTTCCACACTCCTAAAAAGAAGAGAGAAGAAAAATAGATCTTCCCTGGAACTGACATATTACAGATCTACAAGATTTTGTCCATTCTGTCAGTAATCAAAGTCTGCAAACAAATCTTCCTGGTACAAATTGTTACAGATCATTTTTAAATGTATCTTTTAATGAAATGTCCATAATTATTCTGGACGTATATGAATTGAGGGGGTGCGGTGGCGCAGTGGGTTGGACCGCAGTCCTGCTCTCCGGTGGGTCTGGGGTTCAAGTCCCACTTGGGGTGCCTTGCGGCGGACTGGCGTCCCGTCCTGGGTGTGTCCCCTTCCCCCTCTGGCCTTACGCCCTGTGTTGCCGGGTAGGCTCCGGTTCCCCGTGACCCCGTAAGGGACAAGCGGTTCTGAAAATGTGTGTGTGTGTGTGTATATGAATTGAGGGGTGGGGCACGGTGGTGCAGTGGGTTTGGCTGGGTCCCCGTCTCTGGTGAGTTGGGGTTCGAGTCCTGCTTGGGGTGCCTTACGATGAACTGGCGTCCCGTCCTGGGTGTGTCCACTCCATCCTTGCCCCCTGTGTTGTTGGGTTAGGCTCCAGTTCACCGCGAACCCGCTTGGGACAAGCGTTTTCAGATAATGTGTGTATGTGTGTATGAATCGCCTAGGAGTCTAACATACGGCATGAGCATGAGCACCACAGGAATGTGTCCAGCTCTTGTTTGTTATTGCAGACAAAGTGTGGTGTGACTACGCTGATGAAAGTGTAGCGGCACATTGCGTCGTGTGATGGATGGGTGACCCACCTGAGACAAATGATAAAGAGGGGGGTACTTCCAAGCGAAAAGATGAAGAAGGATAAAGACTGGATTCCCAGGTAAATGTAGAACATTTTGGAGCACTTCTCCTCCCGAGGACACTGGCCCAAAGTGACGGCGGGGTCCTCTGCCCTTTCGCCAGCGCTCAAGACACATTTGCAGCCATGAAATGTCTGGAAATGAAAAAAGCAAACAACGGACTTTGTGGAATGAGAAACCAAATGAGCCAGTGCCTTTTGCAGATGTACAAGCAGCACAGTGAATAGTTTGAGCAGAGCCTCAGTGTATAGAAAACCTTCAGCCATTAAATACACTTCTTAGGTGGTACTGTCAATAAGTCTGGCCGCTGTGTCACACTGCTGTGGTTATGATTGAGCTGTTGTACCATTACATGCCATGCGGATGCTTGCAACTGATTGACTGCACTGTGCACAGTCCTCATGACAATAGGATTGTTTTAGTGGAAGGACTCTAGGACAGTATGAGCAAATGGGCAGTGAATTATGCCTGCACTGGGCAGTTTAATTTCAGCTGATTGTACTGCCTGTTCATCTCTGTCCAATGACAGAAAATTGACTGTAATCAATCAGTACAGTCTCAGACTGGACAAAAGTGTATGAAGGTTTGGGCAGCAAAGTCTCCGCAGATTAGGTAGTAATGTACAAATGGGTTGAACCACACAAACTCAACAGATTTAATGGTGAACCGTGAAGGGGTTTGAAAATGTCCTGGATGTGCTGCAGTTAGGAGGCCCTTAAAAAAACTTGCCATGTTCTTTCCAAAGCCCTTGGTGCTGTTGCAGCCAGCGAAGCAGGGAGAAACATAAGTGATGTCCTTCAGCGCACACACCGGGTCCCACTGGTCCTCTGGACATCTGCAGGCGGCGTTGCATGAGGACAGTACTCCGCTTGCAGGGAATGCTAGGTTATCATCCCTGGAACACACAGGATCCCCACTTTACAGCTGCGAGACTTACAGTAAATAACATTAGGAAGGAAAGCATATAAATTAAATGTATTCTTGACTTTATTGGCAGTTGCCTTAATCACATCACCAGCTGAAATTTCTTATTTCAGTCATTGCTACAAAAGGATATGAGAAAATACTTCAACATTCTTACCCCAGGTACGGAGTGGTGAGTCCTGCCACATTCGCATTCTTGCAGCTTAGGAGAAAGTAAGGCATCGTGCAGAGGAACCCACTCACGGACGCCACAAAGCCCACCTTGGCTGCCCCCAGCAGATCCAGCTTGAAGCGCTTCATAATGATCCCACTGAAGAAGATTCCCAGGGACACAGCTGGCATGCAGGTAATTCCTGGTAAAGAGGGAAAGACGTGGATAACGAGGTGATTACTTAATTCGACTTGTCATAGTAATACTAAATGTCACAAAAATGCTGGTTGTTAGTATTATTATTATTATTATTATTATTATTGTTGTTGTTGTTACCTATGAGGAAATTTGCTGTGGATGCACTTTGCCCATACTGCTGCTCAAAGTACTTTGGTGTGTATGTGATGATGATGACAAAGCCATTGAACATAAACACGTTGGCCACTAAATAGAGCATGAACAACTTGTTGGTGAAAGTGCGCTTCAGTGATGGCAGGAACTCTGTCAAAGCACAAAAAAGCCTTTAAACATGGACACATTTTTTGATAGGGATATGACTCACTAAACAGTTAATCTAAATGAATTTGTGTGAAATAAAAAATGTCATACTTGTGGCAGAAAGGTAATATTTTTTTAAGACAATGCTTTCCTAAGGTGTTCCTCCAGCAAGGGACAGACCTTTGGCTATTTGCAGGATGCCTGGCTTGTGCTGATGCATGGGAGGATTGGAAGGGTGGGACTGATCATTGCACAACTGGGGCTTTAGTGTCCCATCCTCAGGCAGTTCCCGGGGTAAGAACCAATAGGGCAACGAGGTTAGCAGGTTGAAGGAGCCTGCCACAAGGAAGCCGAGCCACCAGGCACCCACCCACCGCGAATCCTGCATGGTGATGGTCAAGCTGTCTGGGGAAACGCAACCATTCCATCAAACAATGAAACAGTGACGTTTGTTCTACCAATCCTTTTCTTTCCCGCAACAAAGCAGTAAAGACTGAAAGCCGTCAGATTTGCTGTAAGCTAATCGGGTTTAACCTCATGCTGGTGAATTGTCTACGAGCGCTTCATCGCCTATGGGTCATTGATGTCAAAAATTGTAAAAAAAATCGTGCTAATTAAGCTCTAAGTAAGGCCCTTTGAAACTGCCTTAGCAACATATCTCGTTGTAACTGAGTTAAGTGTTTCAGTCCTTGCCAGTACATAGGCTGTGTTAAAATAACTGATGTGACGTGGCTTGATGGTGGTGGACAAAAACTCACCCATATTCACAAATCCAATGTCCACGTATAGACGGGCACACAATGATCCGAGACTGTAACCAAAGAGCGGGCCAATCACAGCGATGGTGTGGAGACATCCTGGGACGGGAGCAGTGAGGCAGAGTAAAGACACATAGACTCAGACTCTGGATCAGAGGCACATGGATTGGGCAACAGAAGAGACTCACCGATATAGAAGGCAGCGTTCTCTGGTCGGGCATTGTCATCAATGAAGGACACACCAAGCGGCGTGATGGTGGCCTCTCCAATCCCTCTGAGCATGTTGCCCAGCAGCACAATGATCCACATGGGGGAGCCCTCTTCACCCCCTCTTTCGCACCCTGACTCGCAAAGACATAGACTCACACCTCTCTAGTGAGAACTGCTTTTGGGGAAGGAGGATATACAGTAGGTGTTTTGCTGAAGCTGGGCCAAGGACTGGGAGCTGAGCCAAAACTGGCCATTGAGTCTTGCTATAAGTGAAATTTGTTTCTTAGTCTATGGAGACGTAGGTCCAGGGAATCCCATAAAATATTTAAAAGTATTTACATATGCATGTGCATTTCCATGTATGTATGTATTACAACATTTAACTCTCTTCAGTCATCAAGATACATAAGCACAAAAAACACAAAAAATTTACATACATGTACATTGCTGATGTGTACAAGAACTCTCTCACACACACACACACACACACACACACACACACACACACACACACACACACACACACACACAAACTGAATGCTGTGGTCAGTAGCTTCTCACCAGGAATGTGTTGCTTCACTGTGTTCTCAAGGGACGGGGAGCATGGAGATCCAATGGACATGTTCCCTAGGACCCCTTCCTGCGATGACTGTGCCATGCTCTCATACTTGTATCTGCAGTAAAACATGTCAAAAAACTAATACACACACATTTTCTGAACTGCTTGTCCCATACGGGGTCGTGGGGAACCGGAGCCTACCCGGCAACACAGGGCGTAAGGCCGGAGGCGGAGGAGACACACCCAGGACGGGACGCCAGTCAATTGCAATAATTTAAACCAACGCAATAAAAACAGCATTTTGCTGAATTCCACATTCCTATTTGTTGGGCTGCAAAAAAATTCTGACATAAAATGGTGACATTCAAAAGAGTTTGGAATGGTGTAAAAATAAGTAACTAGGACTGAATAGAGACTAAAGTCAAGGGACAACTTTTCTCTTGACCTATGCAATGCACCGTTGTAGGGTAAAAGTATCCTCCTCACCTGAAGGTGTGGACTTTCTACGTGTGTCAAGCATCCAGTTTGAAAAGATGGAAATTTGTTGCCCTTTTCTAGGAAACCTTACCGTCCCATGAAGAAGTGAGGAGTTGCCATAATCATGGTCCCCAAGGCCATCAAAAAAGACCCTGCCCCAATGATCTTTGGCCTGTGGAACTTTGCTCCAAAGTAGCTCACCACTGTGATTACCAAGAGGTTACCTGGAGCGCAAACACCAGAAGAGTTCAAATCACAAACATTCTTCCTGTGTACCAATTCTAGTTTCCTGCCTATGAAGAGATGTTCTTCATCTACTTCTTCTTTTCTGCTTATGAGCCCATGTTCTTCATGTGCACCAACTTACTCCTCCCCATTAGGTCATGCATATACTGGACATGTGTATTTGTTTGTCTGTGTGCCTTCCTTCTTTGTATACACCAATAATCTTCCATGGTTCTACCAGCCATACTCTTCTGTGTTGCTTACAGCTCCATTCCTGAATTTCCGCAGTCTTTTTGTGTATCCAACCATTCCCACCCTGTGTACCCATCCTGTCTACCCACCCATCTCGAAGCTGCAGTCAATTATGCCAACAGTGGAACTGGGAATCTCAAATCTTCTCTCAATCTGAGTGATGGTGCTTTTCATGTAGCTTCCAGACATGGACTTTGAGAAGTAGGTCATAGCGAGCACTCCAATGAACATCTGCAAAGATAAGAGCGGTACCCTGTGGTTACCTTTGACAGCATGGTAATAATGTTTCACTAAAAAGAGTACGGCCAACCTACAAGACCAAAGAAAACCATAACAGAACCACAGAATCAATAGGTTCTTTATCAGTTCGTGCTAGGTTATTAGTATGGAGTCAGTTTTTTCCTCGTTGATGTTCACCACTATAACACACTGTCCTGCACTTGACATCCTGAACTTAGTGTACTATGTACAGTCTGAAGTGCATCTGTATTTGCAGTGGGAGCAGGGGTGAACACCACGTGACTCAAGCTGCTCCACATCGCTTCAAAGAGGACTGAAAACCACCTGTGGGTGCCTGTAGCCTCTTACGAGTAGATCTCAGCGATGACCAGGTGTACGCTGAAGTCGGACTAATGACCAGATTAAACCGAAGTTGGTTCTTTCACACCTTTCCGCTTTTTGAAGTAGTTTTTGTATTAGCAACCACAGCTCTCCGTATGAATCCATTAGTCATCTTACTTTTATGTTTGGGGCACAACACTTTTTGCGAACCGTGGACTCAGGGTCTTCCTTGCTGTTAGCCATTGCTGGGACTTCAGAGACGTTCTGCAGTATGTCCTCAGCTGTCATAATGTCTAGGGCAGGAGGACCGAAGACCAGTTCCTATGGAAAAGGAAGAGAGTGAGAATGACTGGTGTACAAACACACAATGACCGCTTACAAATAAATGTACCGCTCCCCATACTACTCTGTTCTACTGAACATGACCACTTCCAACAGTCCAGTGCTATGACATCTATTATACTTGCCACTTTCAGTAAGAGCTGTTGCTGACAGTCCGACACTGAGCACACAAGCTGCAATATAAAACACACTGCCATGCTGACGAATAGCAATAATTTGCTATAATTTTCAATAACTAAGACCATAATCCACTAAACTAAGAAGGTTAAAAAGATACTCACATTTGGAAGTACAGGTTGATTAAGGATCCTCATGGACCTGTCTCATTTTATATAGACTTGAGCCATCCTACGGTACCCTGTAGAAATGATTAACTTACATTGATTCCTGTTCCCCTCCAAGTTTTTCCCTTTCACCTACTCCTGGTTGGACTTCACACAAAAAAGGCTACCAATGTGTTTCTCGTGAGTGAACGCCAGACATGTCTCCAGGTTTTCTATAAACTAAACTTAATAATCTATTAAGTTCTACAGTTTTTTTCCTTGAGAAGGTTTTTTAAAGGATTCTCAACTGTGTTTAATGCAGTGTGATTAAAAATCTGCATGTTACACAAACTTTGCTAACTGTTCCTCTGCGGAATGCTTTATATACTCTATCTCTAATGACACGCGCACACAACAAACAAATGCAATCGATAAGCACAGTACTGATTCTCCGTTTGCTCCCTTCTGAATGTATACATTACAATAAAAAAATCTTGAAGACAGTGTGTGCTGGAGTGTTCTTAAGCGGGCATCAGAAAGGAAGACTGTGCAGGGAGTCCCAGGATTACAAAGTAGTTCCGTGTCCTCAGTCTGTCTTTAAGTCGGATTTTGACTTAAGTCTGAACAGTTAGCTGTGGTGGGTATCTACCGTCAGTTTGTCAAATGTTTGTCTTACTATACTGTGTACCTTTCTATACACAAAAAACATTAAAGAAACACTTCTGGATACACTAAAACATCTTTACTATTAGAATAAAGTAATAATAATGGGTGACGCAGCACCGTGGGGTTGGATGGGGTGAAGAAGGACGCGGAGGCAGTGTTCATAACGAACGATTCATTCGAACACCCACACCAGGGAAATAATGCTCTCGGTCCGAGGACCCCGTTTCCTTCAGGACCTGCACCTACAGCCAGCCTACTTAGTGCCCCCAAGCTCTCTCCCCTTTCTTGCAGACACAGCCACTCCATCATTTCCCCCAGAGGTGCCCCCAGTGGTTACACACACTATTTAGAAGTTACCCACAATACAACTATTTACACAAAACATCTCCCCACCTAAATACCAGTAACGCGGGTCATTACAATAATAATACAATGTAATGACGTAATGATAATAATGATAAGAATAATAATAAATGTAACTACAATGTTTATGAGAGAGAGATACATAGAAAGAGATAATAATAAATGTTACTACTGTGATGATGAACAGGGGACACGGAGGAGGTTGGACCCAAGTGCAGGATCCTTTATTCGAAACCAAGGGATTAGACTTGTTCGCGTGGTCAGACGAATGGTTGGTTGACTGACGAACTGAACAGAGGAGAGGATCCGAAATCGTGGTCGAGGGACAAGACGGGCGGTCGTTATCAAAGAGACGTGGAACAGGACTGGGGAACGATGAGGGACAGGACTTGCAAGAGCAAAGTGAGGTTGTGTCGAGTGAGATTCCACAGCTGGGAAGAGGTTGAGAAGTGTCTTTTATAGCCGAGTGCTCTACTTCAAGCTACAGGTTGAGGTGCGGGGTGTGGTTGTGACAACTATGGTATTTAGAATAGAGCGAGAGTGAAAGTGTGTGAGTGTGTGTGTGCACGCGCAGATGCAAAACAAAGAAACTTTAATGTTTGCTTTTCCAATGTTCGTTGGCGTTTCACCTTTTTCCGATCGCGTTACAATTTCCACTTAAGTTTCAATCGCGATTCAAGAACGGAGTCTGTCCTACCTCGAGGTCCTACGCTACGCCCACGAGCCGACAAACAGATGTAGATGCACAATGTTTTGATGCAGGTCGCAAAGTAGCACTTGTTTATTACAAACCATTGTATGTAACTCGAATTTTGAATATAATAGGCTTAATTATAAAGTTTTTATTTGATTGTTACTTAAGGGTGACAAAAAAAATAACTTTTGGTCAGTGAGGGGGTGGTTCGTAACTACGGGTTGTACATAAGTTGGACATTTGTAGCCTGGGGACTGTCTATGCATCAATATAGGTATATGCAAATGAAGATACTACATGCACATGATATTGTCACGCCCACAAGCCAAGCAGCCGCACCTGATGGTAATCAAGTTCAGGGATAAAAACAGCGCCGTCCCAGCACAATGTTGTGGAATCTTGCAATGCCCTGGCTTGTGAATTCAGCAGTTCATCCTTTGCACCCTATTCCCCGTTCTTGTGTTTACCTGGCTTTCAACCTCTGCTTGCTTTCCCTTGTTCTGAGAGGCTCAAGAAGGGGATCCTGGGCCAGCTGACAAACCCACAGGTAAGAAATATGTTCCTGTGGGTCTCTGATCCTCTTTCTTACACTGGGCACCTGATTCACCCGCGGCGGGACACCCAGGCCACCGACGGACCCTCTCCCTCATCCACGGATGATATTGGTGGCCCTCCATCCCGGAGGATGTCCAGAAATATGTCGAAGCCTGTGAAACATGCACACAAGCCTGTTTGTCGACCCAGAAACCAGCAGGCCTGCTGGAAGACCTGCCAGTCCCAGCACGGCCCTGGTCCCATATCTCGATCGACTTTGTGGTGGACCTCCCCGTGTCACAAGGTAATATCGTGATTTTAACTATCCTTGATCTATTCTCAAAGGCCTGCCACTCGGTGCCATTGGCACAACTCCCATCCACCCTAGAAACAGCTGAAGCCCTGTTTCATAATGTCTTTCGCCTCTACGGCCTCCTGGAGGACATTGTGTCAGACAGAGGGTGTTCTGGCGCAAACTAGGGGTATCCATAAGCCTAACATCGGGGTACCACCTGCAGGCCAATGGGCAAGTGGAAATACTACACCAGGACCTGGGCACGGTTTTGCGCAGCTACTGCGGCCAGAAACAGCACCAATGGCCCCGGTTTCTTCCCTGGGCCAAATATTTCCACAATTCACTGCCTCATACCTCCAAGGGTCTCACTCCATTGCAGTGTTTTCTAGGTTAGCAGTCTCCCCTGTTCCCTTGGCACCCTGAGCGCACCGATGTTCCTGCCGTCAACGCCTGGTACCGGACAAGCAAGGAGATGTGGCTGGCGGTGACAACCCGTCTACAACAAAGCACCTGCCGGTACAAGTAACAGGGCAACCGGCACCGTTGCCCTGTCTCCTTTCACCCTGGCCAGTGGGTCTGGTTGTCCACCAGGGACCTGAAAATGTGACTTCCCTCCTGGAAGCTCAGCCCAAGGTACATCAGCCCCTAAAGGATCATCCGTCAACTCAATCCGGTCACATATCGGCTGCAACTGTCATCATCTCTCCGGGTCTGTCCCTCGTTTCACGTATCCCTCTTCAAACCATACAAAGTGTCCCACCTTCAGGTGCCTCAGGACTTGGGGCCCCCACTACTGGTGCAGGTGGACGGGGTCCCAGCGTATTAGGTTCAGTAGCTCCTCAACTCCCGTTGCCATCACGGCTGCTTGCAGTACCTGGTGGATTGGGAGGGGTATGGCCTAGAGGAACATTGTTGGGTTCCTGCATCGTACATCCTCGACCCATCCCTGATCTCCTCGTTCCACAAGGACCATCCAGATCATTCTGCTCCCTGGCCCGGGGTGTGTCCGCGCCAGCCCAGGCGGATGGCTGGAGCCTCCCATGGGGGGGATGGTACTGTCACGCCAACAAACCAAGCAGCTGCACCTGATAGTAATCAAGGTCAGGGATAAAGGCAGCAAAGTCCCAGCACAGTGTTGCAGAATCTTTCAAGGACCTGGCTTGTGAACTCAACATTTCATCCCTTGCACCCTGTTTCTCGTTCTTGGGTTTACCTAGCTTTCGACCTCTGCTTGCTTTGCCTTGTTCTGAGTACTGTCTTGCCCTCTAAATGATGTTTACACCTCGATCGACCAACGCCTGTCCCTGACCACCAATTTTGTCTGCCTCTGTGTGCTTGATTGGATCCGGGATGACCTCACACGTGCTTGGGTCCGAACCACCTGCCTACCGTTCCTGACTGTGACAGGTTTATCCTAGGGATATATTTTTCAAGGGCACCATTATAATAATTTTCTTATGGAAAAGGGATAAAAATTGTGTTTACTGCTGTAAAATCCAAACTCAGTTACACTATCACCAATATGAGCAAGAACACAGTTCCAATTTCCTTGATTTATTTTGTTATGACGCAAATAGATACAGGTAGGTGATTACAATGAACCCAGATAGCACATTAGAAGAGGATGGCATTTTTAATTAAGCACACACTCCATCAGGAGGTTAACAAATGCAGGACAGGCTGGGATTGGCTGTCTTACTGAACTTGGACCTCTACGGTGCGTTGAGCTTAGCGGTGTGCTGCTTTGGTGACAAAGAGCCAGGCGATGGCATGATGGACCCACGGCAAGCCAGCTAATGGGAGAAGGACTCATCTGTGGATGTGTTTACTCCAACGGCGAGTCTGTGAGGCTGGCACTGATTAACTACAGAGCACAGCTCACTCCTGCACCATACATTCCCACTACACAGTCTGCCAGAGTGACATTATCATATAATCACCCACACGCTTAAGCATTACCTCCACCACTGGAATCACATACGTAGGAAAATTAGGGGCTTGTTGTTGCTGCTGTAACCATTGACAGACTACATTACTGATTCAAAATAACAGAGAGCCTGCTTCAGGACGTAATGTGGCCGCTGTATTTTTACCTAAAAAGCTTTTTGTTAAATATCGGATCCTGAGCCATCCTTGGGAAACTAGAGCACAATAGTGTTGGCACAATTTTAAAACTACTAGTAAAATATTTTGTTAAAAATTGAAATTTTCTGTAGAATAAAGCACTCCAGAGGTGGATTTATTAAAAGCAAAACAGCTCCCTGTAAAATGTTTTTGTCTCTTCCAGCTGTGGTCTTTGAAAAGGTCAATGGAACAGTTTCCGTTCCTTCACTGTCAAGCTTCAGGTCGCCGTTCTGTCGCTCTCGGTGCCTCTTCCTTCTGGAATCGCTTGTTAGCTTGGTCGATGGTTGTCTCATTCACCTTCTGGGGCTGCCCATTAGCCTGATCGACTGTCGTGTTTTCATTTGTTAGGGATTGCACCTTGACAGCACTACCAGTAGCCTCCTCTCCATCATTGTGGTATTGTCTCTTAGCTTCACTATCAATATTGCCCCAATCCTTCTGAAGCTGCCCATTGGCCTGCCTTATGTCTCGATCCCCTTCTTTCTGGGCTTGACCATGCTCTGTTGCTGCTTTGCTCTCTTCTGATTGCTTCATAGGCTGGTCAGCAGGCGTGCCACCCTGCTCCTGGCATAGCCTCTCAGAGTGCAGTGCTGCATTTGCTGTTTTCTCTGCATGCGGATGCATGAGCTCAAGGTTGACCTGCGTTGCTTCCCCATTGGCATCCTGGCACCCCTTCTCCTGGAACTGCTTTCTCAGCAGCACAATCACAGCAACGATGAAGAAGTAGGATGAGCCACTTAAACATGTGATTAAGCCCAGGAATACAACTCTGTTCAGGAAATGGAAGAAGAAACAATCAACATCGAGGAATCATTTGTGCCTGATTCGATTGTTATTTTAATTGGCAATTTCATAAGACTGCTCTCAGCAAGAAAATGTGGCAGCTACAATTATGATGCTTCCTGAATTGAATCATTACTTGCTGTATGCACAAGATCATAAAGTGAAAACCTTCACAGTGATGTGCCTTTATGCTGAATGAACCACACTCAAAAACTCACAGTACAAATATTTGTTTTATTTAGAGTATTAACTTGCTTAACATTTTCCAGGTTACTTTGTGATGCTCAACCAACCTGGATGTCAGCAACACATCTGCTGGCCTGCCCACATGCACATATACAGTGACAGAAATACTCACCTGTACATATCGGAGTCATACATCCGACATGCCCCCCTTCCTCCGCACTTCTTCGTCCCCCATTTCAAGCAGGTCAAGTCAATCAAAGCGCCAAAATACACTGGTGCTGGTATGCCCCCTATGGAAATTAAAGGTATGTCAAAAAATGGCAGAAGTTCCAACATGTTTTTTGCATAGCGGGTGCAAAATAAATTGGATAAATACTAGGTACCTTGAGCAAAAAAGAAATAATGTCACTTACCCAGAGCTCTCATGGCAAGGGTCTGGATTCCCAAAGCCAGGGATTTTAACTCAGGTGCAATGCATCTACATATGAATATTAGAGTCGGTGCTTCAGTACACATCCAGCTGCCCCCAGCATATCCTTGCAACCCACATCTCACCTGCTTCTTGACTACCCCATTGTTGTGTACCCACTTTCCTCCATTTCCAGGTTGCACAAGTGGTCGTGGCTTCCCCAGTACAGCAGGTCTATGAATTACCTGGCTAAAAACTCCAAGTGCTTATCTGACGGGCAAAGGATGATAGAAACTACCTGAGAAACCGACTGCCTGATAACCACGTGTCCCACAAAACTGAATGACTTTGTGGTGAACATACTTTCCATCTCAAGTCCTTTACTAATGAACACATGGTGGAGCATCACCAACCGTATGATGACCATATAACCCGGCGTGGCTCCCAGGGAGTTGATGAAGGAGCTGAGGACTGACACAGTCATGTAGGTGGTGAAGCTGGAGGAGCAGGTCTCACTGCGGGGGCACTGACCAATTGACACGGACAAGCTGCCCGACAGGGGGGGAGACACCTGGACACAGCTGCAGTTGTGGAACACCTGCAAATATACACAGAAATACCATTGTCTGGCAGGTTCCATTTAAAGAGGGATTCTGTGAGCTTTGTACATATTAATATTGTATTTTCACAGCCTGGTTATAGATAAGAGACATCAGCAATATCACGGAACCCAAAAGAGGGACCCGTGCCACAGTGCGGTCTTCTTTGTTGTTATAGTTTGGCTCCTGCTGCATTAAGTTCTCTCTCTGCATTAGAGGTTGATTTCATGTGTAAACATGGTGTGTCATATGTAGGCTATGTATGTAGACGTAAGCATCTGTTAAGCGCGCAGTCCGTAATAGCTACGAAAGAGCTGAGCGAGAACAGGTAGACAGTGTACAGTCTTACAGAGTAATTAATGGCAGGAACCTGCCTTGTAATATGGTGTTTTGATGCAGTACATGGAACAGTGATCACAAGCTCAAGCTTACAGACAGGGTTAGATGGACACTACACAGGATAGTTGCTACATGCCACAAAAATACAGCCTCAAAAATGATCACAAAGCTGAATCGGCACCTCTGTGACCCAGTCTCAAGAAAAATTGCACATTCTGAGCTTCACGAAGCTGGAATTTATGGCAGAGCCGGCATTCAGAATCCAACTGTATCCAAGGCAAATGCACAAAGACACATTACCTGGTGTAAGAGGCACACAGTCTGGATCCCTCAGCCATGGAATAAAGTAATGCAGTATACGTAATGAGTCATTTTTCACCGTTTACTTACATCTGGATGGGTTTATGTTTGGAGAACGCCACAGGATACCCTTAACCTAACTGTTACCAACTGTTAACCACGGTCGGGGACCTGTTAAGGGCAACCATCTTACAGAGTCATTATGTCTGATGATTGCTCTCCATTGAATTAAAAAGGCCAAGGAATATGAGGCCATTTAATACTTTTTCCTCATGATGTTCCCATATTCCAGGATGGTCATGTCTCCATGCACACCAGGATGATGTGACACACCTTCCATGGCCTCAGATCTAAGCATCATTGAACCTTTACCCCTCCTGGACCTGGAGGTGTTTCTTTTTGAAGGACAGTGCAATATTCCACAATATGCAGTTCAAGACTTGTATGATAATAAGGGTGGCCCGACTCCTTATTAGGTCCTTTACATTAATAAATTGTTTGACGTTTCTGTTTTTTTAACCAGCCCTTATGTTCATCAAAGTTGGTCCTCGACTTTCGAGTTGCTAAGTTTTTGCTGATCCTATTTTTCAGGAATGATTTAGTATTTATTTTCCATAAAAAGAGGGATGGCATACCAATTTGAATCGCACACCAAAGCTTCACCGGATGACTCAGCAGATATCGACTGTGAATATTAAGAACTGTCTTCAGTTTTTCAAAAGAGTGGAGAAGGTGGAAAAGATACAAAGAGAAAGTGAACAAACTGTAGATAAACCTATGCTTGTAAATCTACCATGTTTGACCCAGTTAGTGAAATGCCGCCTCTCCATCGCCCTACACTTCAAAGTAATTTCTGGCTCGCACTTGATGCACATTGGTTGTATATCATTTACCTTGGATTGCAGACAATTTAGCTGTTTTTCTAAAATTTATAAGGCACTATTTCTGATCAACGGGGGGCACGGTGGCACAGTGGGTTGGACCGGGTCCTGCTCTCCAGTGGGTCTGGGGTTTGAGTCCCGCTTGGGGTGCCTTGCAATGGACTGGCGTCCCGTCCTGGGTGTGTCCCCTCCCCCTCCGGCCTTACGCCCTGTGTTGCCGGGTAGGCTCCAGTTCCTCGCGACCCCGTATGGGACAAGTGGTTCAGAAAAAAAAAAAAAAATTCTGATCACTGTGCTTGTATTGGGCTTTAGTGATCATCGTGTAATGTGTGGGTTAAGAGAAGGAGTCGGGGAGTTGCAGGTGGGCACCCTCGGCACCACAGTTCTTTACTGGGCTTTCCGCCTTACAATGTGTCATACATATTTCTGCCCGGGGACTCAGAACACATAGGAGCATGCATAACCTGCTATTCAAACCCATTTGCTGGCTAATTTTGTCAGATTCTGGTCTCTTTTAAAAATGTATTAATTATCTGCACAATCAGTAAAGGCTTAAAATTATAGACTTCCCTCAATTTATTAATGTCTATGTTCAGTAAAAATCTGGAATATGGCTAATAGTTAATAAAAATACTTTCTCAAATCTGTAACTTCTGTGACAAGTACACTACATTTTTCTGACACTTATGTAAAACAAATTACAATGTTAAGGTAACTACAAGTTGTCACGTCCACGCCCACAATACAAGCAACAACACCTGACTCCACGTTAGCTCATGAGTAATCACTCACCCTATAAAGACCCTCTTCAGCTCCCGTACCATTGCAGAATCTCGTTTGGGACAACCGCCCTTCCTCGTGTTACTACTCTCTTGCTCTGTCCACAATCTCCGGTTTTTTGACTCCTTGCTTCGTTCTCCGACCACATCCATGGATCCTCGTTCCTGTCCTGTTCGCTGATCAACCGACCCTTTGCCTGTCCCTGGTTTTGAGACCTTGCCTCTTCCCTCAATGTCTAACGAACAACGCTGCACTTGGGTTCAGCCGTCTCGGCTCCCTGTGTTCCGCGTGACACAAGTATTTGCCCATTTATAGAGCTGGGTAATTTTAGTAGAGCAGTTTTAAGATAATTACCTTGCTCTCTAGTTCTATAGATAGAGGCAGGATTTGAACCAGCAACCCTTGGGAGCAAAGGCATCATCGCTAACTGCTCTGCTACCAGCTGTCCTATTAAAATTAAGGGGACATTAATTAAAGGTAAACTTTAATTTAAAAATATTAAAATTAAAACTTAAGTTTTAAATGGCAGTTTCTTTAAAAAGGGGGTGTGGGGGCATCGCGGTGTGCAGCAGGTTTGGGTAGGGCCTGCTCTCTTGTGGGTCTGAGGTTCGAGTCCCGCTTGGGGTGCCTTGTGATAGACTGCCGTCCCTTCCTGGGTGTGTCCCCTCCCCCTCCAGCCTTGTGCCCTGTATTGCTGGGTTAGGCTCCAGTTCACCGTGACCCCACTTGAGATGAGTAGTTTCAGTCAGTGTGTGAGTGTGAGGGAGTTTCTTTAAAAGTTCAGAAGTCTGTAACACAAGGAGCCAGTGTATATTTTTTATGTCATAATATGACTTTTACAATCTTCACAACTAATTCTGTGAAGACACGAACATTAGCATGTTTTCACATAATGCCGAAATGCAGAATTAAATAATTTAGTAATAAAATGCCGTTCACCATACACATACGATCCTTGAGGTTCAGCATGCCATACCGTGTTTTTGCCAAACCCCGAGGAGCTGATGCAGCCGGCCAGGCACGGTGACGTATAAGTGATGCTGTTTTCGGAGCACACTGGGTCCCACTCAGAACCAGAGCAGGAGCAGCCGTCATTGCATGGCGAGAACAGAGTGTGGCTGTCGGATGAGACTCTCAGGGTCCTTTCAAGATGAGAGTGGTTAAAGTAACATTGGTTCCATTCCCTGTTGCTGTAACCTTGAACCATGTATCTAACCTTAACTGTGCCGGTACAACATCAGCATTTTTACAAGTTAAAACTGCAACACTAATACATATTAATGCAATACATTACATGTACTGTTTATGTGTAAGCACAGGAATTGGGAAAAATAGCAGTTATGTCTTTAAAAGGCTCAAAGAATGCGAAATTACTGTAGAAGAGAGTGCCAGAGCATATTCTACCGACCCATTGTAGAAGACAGTGATCCCTGCCACTTGTAAGTTTTCACATTTGATCCCGAACTGCGTGATGACCAGCAGGTACGCCGCGAAGGAGGTGGCCAGCGAAAGCTGGGCTCCCGACACCACGCTCAGCTTGTACCGTTTCATCAACACCCCGCCCAGGAATATCCCCACGGCAACAGCAGGCAAGTTGGTCACACCTGCAAGGAGACAAGGGAAGCCTGAGAAAAAGGTTTAACTGAGTGTGGGGATGAGGATCCCTCTCTCTTCTGCGATGGATCTCCGGGACTGCGAGAGTGGAGGGGGACGCCCGCTCACCTATGAGGAAATTAGCCCTGGATGCAGACTGGCCAAACTGCTGTTCCATGTACTTGGCCTTGAACGTGAGAAGTCCGATGAAGGAGTTGAACTTCAAGACACTGCCACACAGCAGCAGGAAGTAAGTAGGTGTGCACACCAACTTTTTCAGAGACGGGAAGAAACCTAAGGCGAAAGCGTGGAGCACAGAATCATTTTGCATGCAGGAAGCAAGTAGGCTGTCAAGAGCGAGACAAAAACGAACACCTTGCAATGGACTGCCCTGCATGTTGCCTTTCGTTAAGTGGACAGATGTCAGAAGTAGCCAAGTGTAAATCGTTATTAATGACATTCTGGCTCAGAGCTGAGGGAGGTCATGCTGAGCTTAGCGGAACCACTACACGAACAGGGAAAAGTAACAACAAATGCTATCGCTCAGTGTTTCGAGGAGAGTGGAAAATACCAGTACTGGGTGTTCAGTGAGTGTTACGGGGGAAAAAACAATTACAGTTGAGCTGGAATTTTTCCGAGCTGGAACTTCAGAAAAATTCAACTCAAGTAAACATTCTGCAATGAGAGGAGGGAAAAGCAAGACTTAAAGTGATGACAAACAGATATAAAGTATTTAAAGTGAAGTGATCCTATGAAAGAAAGAAAGAGATGTGGAAAAAAGAGAGAACACATAACTACTTGTGAATAGGTGGCACTTTTTGGATGCTGCTTAAACCTGGGATCATGGGAACTCACCTTTGGCAATATCCTTTAGCTTTGCAGTGTTGGGGCTGGAGGAGTGGGACTGGGACATGGGAGCAAGTGACGGCTGCTGAGGTTCAGGAAGGTCCTTCATCTCCTCACCTTGCTTGGGAAGTGACCTGGGCAGGAACCAGAAGGGGACCGCAGCCAGGAGCATGATGGCCGACGATACGAAGAAGCCCAGCCACCAGGCACCTACCCAGCGGGTGTCCTTAGGTGTGATTGTCACACTATCTGCAGAGGAGGGTGCTCTTAGCTCAGCACACGGTGCATACATAGAAACATGGGTACACACACAGTCGAAGATGCACGGCGTTGACCCTTGAGTTGTGATCTGCCTGATGCATAGGCAGACACCAGGGTATGTGCATATAGACACACACGTACAAATATTACCATTGATTTGATCTAACACGACGCTCTTACCAACATTCACGAATCCTATGTCCACATAGAGTCTAGCGCACATGGACCCCAGTAAAAATCCAAACATTGGACCCAGTAGCGTGATGGTCTGCAGACAAGCTGTAAATAGTATAAGAACATTTCAGAATTGTCACACAAGTGTGTGTGAGAAGCAATAAGCCATGGCGTTTCCAAAGGAGTTTTATGACAGTCGCATACCAATGTAGAAAGCTGAATTCTCTGCTTTTGCAAAGTCGTCGATGTACGATATTCCCAGTGGCGTGACTGGAGTTTCCCCGATGCCTCTCAGAGCGTTTCCCAGGAACACGTACACCCACATCTGGGAGCCTGCATCCTGTGTACAGTCTGGACACAGATACACACACAGCCTATGCACACATTACCATATCGTGACACATACAGTATACTACAGAAGTGAGTACACCCCTGTGGAATATCACTTAAATGTCAAATGATTCAAAATTGTACCACCTCTCAATAATCGCATTATTTCTAAGCTGAACAGTAGGGTATTTGCTCTTATGTCCTTTCATTACTGAGATTAAAATCTTTTATTTTTTCAATACTTTGTATGTCCACCTTTATTTTTGATGACAGACCCAATCCTCCTTGGCATGGAGGATACCAGTGTTGCACAAGTATCAAAAGCAGTGAGAAAATAATAGATTTGAATCTCAGTAATGAAAGGTGTACTGACTTTTGTTGCATTGAGTTCCTACTGTGGGGCCTTTATTTTTAATATACCGTAGTAAATCTAGGGGCGTACTCATTTCTGTTGTATACTGTGGATACAGACCCAACATTTGCATATATACCTTCAGTCCAGACACACACGATACTAAGACACAGGCTGTGCACCGACAAACAGAACATGCTGGCAGTGATATCAAAAGGGTTCTCCCAAATATCAAGTGCTTTCCTTATTGCCCTGAGAAACAAAATCTTACTGAATGCCTTTAATATCCGGAGAAGGACAAACAGGAAGTTCAGCTTGTTCTGTACCTGGCCTCATGTGGTTCTCAAGGTGTCTTAGCTGCTTCCCAGACTCCAGACAGGGGGTGATGCTGACACTGTCATTCGATGAACTTTTAATCAAGGTGTCATATTTGTACCTGGAGAAAAGGGACATCTGACAAGTTAAGTACTGATGTGAGGCAGACAAATCTCTGCTCAGGGTATTATTTGTGTGATATTTTTATACCCAGTGCACACTCACTGTCCCATGAAGAAGTGTGGCAGGGCGGTAAGTGCTGAGCCAACGGCCATGAGAGCACACCCTGCGGCGATGAGTCGGGGTCTGTGCAGCTGAGCACCAAAGTGACTCACCGCTGCCAGGAACAGCAGGTTACCTGGAGAGGGGAAAAAAAAAGTGGCAGTGAAGCAAAGGGTTTGAGTCCCCAGGGACCAAAGTTCCTTCTTACCTATTTCGAACCCGGCATCTACTATGCCAATGAGAGAGCTGGAGAGGTCGAAGCGGCGCTCGATCTGCGTGATGGAGCTCTTCATGTAGGTTCCTGATAAGGCCTTGGAGAAGAAGGCGAAGGACAGTGCCACGATGAACATCTGGATGGGCCGAAGAAGAGGACACCATGGTATCAGGGCAGGACAGACCGACCCCATGGACTGTGGCCACCGTGAATGACACCCTTCTCCCTGCACATGCTCCACAGACCCCATACCACACCCTCTTCTTTCCATGGGCTCTTCCCCTGGAACACAACCTCGATATCACACGTACTGTACCCACCATGTACTACCAGCCACATATTACACTCTCCAACCCACACCTTCCACCCTGCATACATTCCATCTGTTACACCCCCACCTTTCAGTTTTACACAAATGGTTCCATGGAATTACAAGTTATTCACTTTACACAGTGTCTGGTGAGGTTGGATCACTCAAAGAACATCCCACACTACAGTGGAGCTACAGGCTCCAAATACCTTTAGCTGGGAGCAGCAGGGCGTCCTGGTAGTGTTAGACTCTGGGGCAGGTAACATCTGCTGGCTGGCCAGCTTCTCCTGATCATCTGACATGTGGTCACCCATTCTCCACATAAAGAACCTCAGCTGCACAAGACTCCCCTCACTCCTTGTTGAGTAACTGGAAGACCCTACCAAATTCAGAAACAAGACAAAAGCTTAATTAATACATCAATATATAGCACTTTCAGCGCTCTACCTTAAATTTTGGTGTGGAACTCACTTTTCATTCCAGTTAATTTTTTCCCCACTAACACCATGTCAATGAGAGAAAAAATTAAGACTAATCTAGATTCAGTCTGAGGACCTTGACAGCTGCACACCACTAATTACTTTTCCAGTTTCAAAGTCAGGAAAAACATACTAGCAACAGTTACAGCACAGTATAAACTCTGAGTTATGTTCCTATGATTTTAATCATTTACATACTAACCCTTTTATCCAAGAGGCAACAGTACAGCAGATGTGTCTATTGGAAGTGTTGCATCCATCATTTCTAAACCCATCTTACATACAGGTAGTACATTGCATTTAGTCGCTGAGCTGAGATTTTTATCCAGTGGCTTAGAGAGCTTATTGTATTACACCAGAGAAACTACTTCATAAAGCTGAATCGTTTGTAAAGTTTTCAGTTTAAACTTTAATTGCTTTAGTTTAGTAAAGAATTTAGCTATTTCCAATTCCACTGCAACTGTGTGAACTATTAACATTATGTAAAACAATCAAAACTGACACCCATAAGGAACATGAGCCGTGCCCTTAACCACTTTGTGAGATTTCCAGTGTTTCTGAAATGGCACAGAGAGAATTCTACTTTACTGCAACAAATAGCTATTTCTTGATGGTTCCATGGTCTGTCTGAACCTCTGAGAACGTTGTAAACATTCGGCCTCTGCTATCGACAGCATTAAAATCACAACGGACGGTTTGCACACACGGCACAGAGAACAAAATGTCACCGAAGAACAAAGCACTGTTTTCAACTCTTTTCTCACCCACTGGCACCCACCCCCTTCGGTTCGGTCCTCGGACATCTCTCTCTGCCAGCAGAAAGCCAGATTTTACAGAACTAAGGCAAGCAAACAACTCCTCAGATTCTTACCCAAGTCAGGTTACAAAAACCACTCAGCAGTGCTCTCGGTGACCAACGGTGTCCTCTTAAATAACCATGGCTGGGAAGCCTTTCAACATCATCACCCTCTAAAAAAGTGGATCTCACAGAGCAGGTGCACCCTGGTGCTCAGAAGAGTTTTACCAAGCAGTACCTTAAGGTGGGAGGGACTTCTCAGACTAGAAGGGGTTGTGGGAGGGGTGAAGAGGGTCATCAGGGCAGCTGGACAACATTCAGAAGTTCTGGGAGGAGAAGGAGATTTAAAAGCATAGGTGCTCATCACTGCCAGAACACATCTGAACCGCAGAAAGTGCCTACTGAGTTACACTACAAGCTGTAACAGTACGATATGATACCGGAACCAGTCCATGTCAGGGCAGCGTAAGAAAATGCTGATGCAACAGAATAAGATCATTGTGGGAAAATACATTTACTTGGCAATGTAGCCACAGAAGAGAAAGACAACTTGCAAAGTCACATGTGGCAGTGACACATGTAACGGAAACACTCGGGTGGAGAGTTGCACACAGCATTCTAGGAGAATCAAAACTCCCTGCAACCGTTGCTCCGGAAACACCTTTTGATGGAACCTTTACTAAGTCCTTAGTATGTATTTACAGCAGGGAGCATGATGGATCTTATTCTGAGCACTCTGCAAAGGTGAAATTTCAGAGTGGCTATGTGTCTGAGACCTGTCACAGACATCATCATTGCTCCTGCTGTATACAATGTAAAGGAGGCATCTGAGCTTATTTGTCCCAATGTGCCAGCATCACCAATGACCAATTAATATATCTGAGCGCCCCAAGAAATGAAAGGTTCATCAACGTGAATAAATGCGTTTGTGCCATACAGGTTAGACCTCTCCACATGTACGAAGTAACGGTCGCACCATGTTAAACAGCGACACCTCCCCACGCTTAACCCACAGAGACGAAGGCAGTCAAACTCTTCTTTAAATGGCAGTCTGGCTCCGTTTCCTGAACGCAACCTCCTTTTTTTGCTCAGACCTCATTCACTCCAGAGACTCCCTCCCTTCCCTCCACACTGCTCCCAAGCTAATAGGGACAAACTGGCACTTTATATTCCAACCCTGTGCCAGTTCTGGATGGGGAGCTGGCATCGAGAGGCAATTTACAGGAACACATCCACTTACACAAAGACTTCTTAGTGTCTTCATGGATTCATTTCGCAGTGTAATGTTGACCTCTAATGACAAAACAAAGGAACATGTTTTTCAAGATCTGACAACACATACCCTTAAAATTATATGTAGAAGCCTTGACATTTCTTTCACATTTCTTCGTCATTATCAACAGTTTGAACATGCATTTTTATTAAATTATGCAGAATCCTTTTGCATTCTTTCTGGGCACACACTGCATTACCTGCATGCACACTCGGGTTTGTCATTGTTCGTTGGTGATTTTTAGAAAGTTCAAGACCGTCATTTGTGTCACCTTATCTTTAAAATATTTTTTATTGGTTTGTTAGAATGTGAAGATTCTGAGAGCTGAGAAAGGTACCGTTTTTAAAAATTTGTTCTTTTGTGTGCTGAAAATGGGGGGCTTCACAGTGAAGGTTTTTTCAAAGATGCGAAGATTATTATTTTCTACAGTAGTATGCTACTTGAGGCCAGTCTTGAGGCCAAAGACTGTGAGTTATTTCAGAGTAAATCCCTGCATGGTGTATTTGTTATTATGTAAAGTAGCAGAGGTATGTGTTCGACAGGCTGTAGGTGGCACACAGGTTGAGCAAATTCCAGAGCTCGCATGGAGAGTGATAAAGTACCAACAGAACAAAGCCGAGCTGGGAGCCGCATACACACTTCTTCAATCAACGAAAGATGTGCCTCCCTTACAACAGCTTCGAAAATCTGAACAAAACCTTAAAAGAATCTGAAGTAGGTGTCAGGAGACTGAGAAACTAGACTGTTCATTAGGTCCAAAAGGAGTGGCGCTGGCACTGGTTCCGAGTCCAAGAGGAGTGGGTTATTAGCGGTGCCACCCGGTGGGTCACACTGCTGCCTTTGTGTTTGCGTGTCTTTAGGATTAGGGTTTAAGCAGGACTGCATTCCTGCGCAGAATGAGAGGGCAAAGTTAACTGACCAGAGGTTTCAAACATATTTCCCCAAATATGTTTACACCATTCACTTTAATAACCAAAGTATAATAGTTATATCCAAAAATTAAGGAATATTGCCCAGTGTGTGTGTGTCTATATATATATATATATATATATACACACACACGCGCACACACACACACACACACACACACACACACACACACAATAAAGAGAAATAGATTTACTTGCATGTTGATGTAAAATTATATGACTACAGGTCATGTGTAACAGTAATGTAGGATTGCCATTCTAGTTCCAGCATTAGAGCAAAACCTGCTTTTACTTTTCTACTATTGCAGCTTTTCAGTAGAGCTCCTACACCCCTGTGTTTCAATACACATAAAACAGCATGATACTTCTAAGTAACTGACATTTTATTTATTAGTATAAAACTTCAGCATGAACACAGGTTTAGTCTGAAGATGATCAATCATTTTATTTGTAAACACACGTAGGTGTACAATGACCAAGCTCTCTGATAGTCTCAACAAGAGCCTCAGAGCTGAGAAAAATCAATGCAGTTTTAGTGCAGTTATGCAGTTAGACAACAGGCAATGCAGTTAGACAATATATTGTATCCAAGGCAATGTATTTTAAACTCAAAATGTCACAAAAGCAGAAGTTAAACACCTGTTTATTTTCTCCTCACTCAAGTGAACCATAACATTCTTATCTGAAGGTGAGAACAAGTATTAATTGTAAAAAAAAGAAAAAAAAAATGTAACAGGTTAGAAATCAGGTTAAAACATTCCCATATAGTTTTGTCCTAAATGTTGCATAATAATGTGAATATTATTTTAAAATAATGCGATTCTCCAGCAGAGTAAACAAAAAAAATGTCTAAGATAAAAAAACTAAAAGTTTA
This sequence comes from Scleropages formosus, assembly GCF_900964775.1. Lineage (NCBI taxonomy): Eukaryota > Metazoa > Chordata > Actinopteri > Osteoglossiformes > Osteoglossidae > Scleropages > Scleropages formosus. The sequence goes on from NC_041807.1 coordinate 14,614,382, forward strand.
CATTGTTGTAACTGGCTTGTATTGATATTGTATCACAAGGTTTTCAGAAAGGACATTAAGGGGGATGATAGTAATACTGGAAAGCAGCTTGGATGTTAGAAAATCGTGTTTCGGAAGACAACAAAATGCAGTTTTGGGCCTCTTTTCAAATGAAGCAACCAGTAGTAACAGTAAGTAACCGTAAGGTGGGTCTGTTAAGGTCTTAACAACCCAGGTCTCCACATTATGGGGTCTGTCCCACGAAGGTAAAGAATATACATACAGGGGACTAAGAGTAATAACAGATATAATCAGTGTAGAAAGGAGTCATAAATATGCTGACCACAAATCTCACAGATAATATTTCACTGTTGAAAAGAAACAAGAGCATAAAAAATTCTGAAGAAAGCTGTACTCGTGTGGCTAAACTGACATCCTCAAACTGAAGCTATACTGAGATTGAGCAGCTATCTACTGGAAGTAAGAGGGAGGTGCTGCTTAAAATGAAAGGGAGGTTACTGAGTGTAAAAGAGTGATCGAGAAAGAGTTCAGTATCAGACACTGTTGTCCCTCTCTTGCTCTTCCTTGCTCTGCAGGGGCAAGTCCATCTCCTTGTTGTGCTTGTGGACTCCAATGAACTCCAACTCACTGGCCTTCACTTGGTTTTGCAGAGCCAGTTCCTTCTGCCTGCGTGACAGCCTGGAGTAGAGGAAGCCCCACAGCAGGTAGGAGAGGGAATACAGCCCATAGAGCAGGCCCAGGAAGGTTACCCTACATATGAATACAGGGACACAAGAACATCACATCAAAATATATACACACACACACACATATATGCTGAATATATTTCTTTTTTACCCAAAATGCAAACAGAAATGAAACAACTCCATGCTTAGGCCCACTATCACAAGGGGTACAGTCACCGGTGCGATGAAGGTAGTAATGAAAACTCACCTGAACGCATCAGAGTCATAAAGCCGGCAAGCCCCACGACCTCCACATTTCTTGGAGCCCCACTTCAGACACGTCCTGTCAATCAGAGCCCCAAAATATATGGGGCCCGGAATTCCACCTGTTACAAATTTCAGGTCAGTAACTGCAACCCATAACACACAGAATTCATAGCACACCGAGACCAGTGGTTCCATCCAGAAACAAGTGGTAACATTTGCATTCATCTGACACTTTTCTCCAAAGCGACTTGCAGAGTTAAGGTATTTACAATTATTTACCCATTTATACAGCTGGGTATTTTTTTTTTTTTAAATGGAGAAATCTCTATCCACGATGCTACGAACTGCTGTTACTTCGCTTTACAAATAATCTGACATAATTTTGGGTCTTTCTGAATATTTACTTACCTAATGTTCTAATAATTAGAATCTGCATGCCAAGTGCTAAAGACTTCAGATCTGGCTGAATGGACCTAAAGACATTTGAGAGACAGTCATTGATCAGATCAATAACCTTAATCCCTGCTGACTATAGAAATCACTTCACACCATCCCACCCCCTATAAGGTAATAGTGTAAGGTGTTTCACTCTGAAGCTCACCTGAGGAGGACAATGAAACCAGGCGTGGCCCCGCAGGCTATCATGAAGCTAGACAGAACGTTCATAGCCATATAATACTTAAAGATATGGTTGCAGTCTGCGTGGCGGGAGCACTGGCCCAGGGCAGCAGAAGAGTTGACCACTGGCAGCGGCCACTCTGCATTCACACAGGTACAGTTGTGGAACACCTGGCAGAGGAAAAAACAAACTCATGAGAAGTACTCTTAAAATGACCTCAAAAACTTTTGCATAGAGCCCAGATATAGGCCCTAAAATCATTGTCATCCTCCACTCAAACGAGAATAATTAACAACCGAGTTCAATCCTCACGCAGCCATAAAAAACACCAGGATACGCTTTTTAAATACTAGTCTGTTCTCTACTGTAACACTGTAAAATAAGAACCCTGGAGACTGTATAGCCTTTATGCACTATGCCAAACGTTGCCCATAACTACTCTGCACTACAACAGATAAATCACTTTGGCAAGTTAGCTTGACTGCCACTTATAGAGCAAACACAGTGGGTCAGCATGCTGTTTTTAAGGACCAGGGTGCACAGCACTTCAGTGTATGATTAGATAGATAGATAGATAGATAGATAGATAGATAGATAGATAGATAGATAGATAGACTTTATTAATCCCACAAGGGAAATTGTTATGTTACAGCAGCAGAATACAGGTCTTAAAATACTTACAAGATAAAAAATATAAAACAAGTGGAAAAATACAAGATAAAGACATGTACAATTATATATACAGTTGGAAGGATAGTAAATAAGTGTATTTGAATTAAAAAAAAAAAAAAAGACCTGCTCTCTGACAATAGAACTATAGTGTAACCTCTGCTGTGCTTCTGTGCATATTTACCTGACTAAAGCTCACTGGAAACTCTCCAAAGCAGCACCTAAGGCCTGCTAAAGTGGTGTCTCACCATTTCTTTTCCAGACCCGGTGGAGCTCTGACAGCCGGCCAGGCAGGGGGAAGCGTAGGTGATGCCATTGTAGGCACACACAGGGTCCCAGTGTTTCAGAGAGCAGGAGCAGCCCAGGTTGCACTGGGACAGCAGGCTCTCCTGCTGGTAGGAGAATTGCTTTACCCTGAAAGAGAGGGACGCATCGGGAAAGTCTTACCGTTAGTGCTCAGCCAAACGTGGCAGAGCTGACCGGCAACTGATTTACAATTGAAGTTGGACCGATTAATCGCAAACCATTTAGAGATGCATGAGAAAAAGAACTGTGGAACTGCCTCTCAGCTCGTTCAATCAATCAAAAAAAAAAAATTTAGTATGTAAAGCACATTTTCACAAGCACACTGGTAAAGCAGGACTGAGGGAAATAAAAGAGCCCGGATCGCTAGCCACAGCACTAAGACGACCTAGTCCAGCCAATAAAGAGTTACTTGGTTCATGATCAGTGACATATGCAACATTTGTATTTCTTTACCCCTGGTAGGAGACTGTTAACCCTGCCACTTGTGCATTCTCGCACTGGAGGAAATACTGGATGATTAAGCAGAGGAAAAATAAGATGGAGACGCTGATGGAGAGCCTTGCTGCCCCAAGGACACCCAGCTTGAACCTCTTCATCACAAACCCCCCTGTGATAATCCCCAGGGCCACTGCAGGTAGAGTCATAATGCCTAGAAGGTGAAGAACATGACCTCTTAGAATTAGATGGAAGACAGATTCATAATAAATTAAATTAAATACACGGGCTGCTCGCATTCCAAAGGTTACAAAATTGCAAAGATTTTAAAGTTCAGTCTGTTTTCGTCACAGCTTTATTTTTTTAAACTTCAGTTTGTTGTGGAAGGAAAGAAACCTGTATTGATGAGAGCTAGCCTTTAGTTGACAGCAAAGAGCACAAAAACACTAGAGGCATGTTGGACACCTGCGTTCAACTTGCTTTCACATTTCCCGGGACCATTAAGATGAATGTTGCACATGTTTAGAGGATTAGTCAGTCGACAATTCAGAGAAACATGTGAAGTGCAGTCGGGGAAATGGTAGATTAATTCTTATACTTAGGACCCCCGCTTGGTTCATTAGACTCCACAGTAAATAAGGTAATTTCCGTAGACAGCGTCCATAAATGTTAACAGATGTGCAACAGACTGTCAGCTAAAGACTGTGGGGACAGAACTTTCAACTGCCCTCCTATCACTTCTGGCACAGTTTGTACACATTAAGCTTTGGAGCCTTCTTGTGTTTAAGAAAAAGCTTCCTCTACTGCAGCTATTAATTACAATTAACTGACAGGGTCACTCTGCTCAGGACTTGTCAGAAGTGTAATAAAGTTAACAGGAGAGCTCACCGATGAAAAAAATGGCCTTTGAGGGCGATTGTCCATAAACCTGCTCCATGTATTTAGGTTTAAAGGTGGTCATGCCAACAAAGCCGTTAACTTGAACCAAGGACACAAGTATAATAAGCAGGAAAACGGTGTTGCTGAATAGTCTCTTGAGAGAAGGCAGGAAGCCTGAAACACAAGGAGGAACGTCTATTTAGTGGATGCCCAACACAAAGCAAGGGTAGGAGGTGGGAGTGCAAAGCATATTATATTTCAAGTCACCTTGCACAAAGACTTCAGGTAATTAAGGGTTAATAATATTTAGTATGAGTTGTATGAGAGGAAGACCATCATCTAGAGCAAGGCTTATATAGTATAAAAGGAGAACCATGATCGCAATGTTTCTGCACTGTAATATAATAATGTTGTATGATGGAGTGACCACAAAACAGCCACCTTTTGCCATTTCCGAAAACACGACAGGGCGCGGTTTCTCAAGGTGCGCCTCACTCTTCTCCACAATGAAGCGGTCCTGCTCGGCCCCGGTAGAGTCATTGCCTTTGTCCTTTTTCCCTTTTCCATCCTCACCCTGCTTGGGGAGGGACCTGGGTAAGAACCAGAAAGGGATTCCAGCCAGGAGCATGACAACTCCGGTCACCAGAAAGCCCAGCCACCAGGCACCCACCCAGCGTGAGTCTTTGTGGTCAATGGACACGGTCTCTGCAAGGACAGAAGAGATTACCATTTGGCACTTCCCAGGTTTCCTTCAGCTGAGCCAGTCAATAGTACCTGGAATTTGTTCCTGCTGAACTCTTTACTACTTTGTTTTCACTGGGTCACTGACTTTCATAACCATTAGTTGAAATGTAGTATATAGTGACACTTGGAAAACCCTGGTATGGATATTATCACAGAAAAAAGAACAAATTCCCCTAATATACTGAAAATGAGAGCATGGACAAAAGGCCTGATGGACAGGGAGGGAGGGGGGGAACAGAATTCTAGAAATAGTTTGATTCTAATTTGTACCATTCCACTGAATTTGGAGGTTTTGCCACCTGGTGCTTCCCAATCCAAACAGAACTAAGTAAAAGTTTAGCAGCAACCTTGATCCCGAACACAAGGCATTGTCATCATCAGCAAACAGACCTCAGCTGAAGACAAACAACTGCTGACCATGAGTGAAGTCTACAGCTGTGGGCAGACTGTAGACTCAGTATAGACATCAGTTCTCAGCCAGTACTGCTACAGAACGGTGAAATAAAAGGAGAAAAAATAATGGTCTCGTAACATTAATGTACCCTTTGTAATACTGTCAGAGTGGTTTGATTAAAGCTATTTAAAAAGTTGTTAATGATTATAATTAAAAATTATTAATGATGGGATTTAACACTCTTTGGTCTGCACAGTCCAGTTCATTTATAAGCCTATTTCCGGAAAGCTCCCATTGCATGTTAGCTTGTTTTTTAAGGCCCCAAACAATTTCACACAATGCGATTTCAACTGAGGAACATATGTGCTGAACATAATGCTAGCTATCACCTGCGATATGACTCAATACACACACACACACACACACACACACACTGTCTGAAACCACTTGTCCCGAGCGGGGTCGCAGCAAACCAGAGCCTAACCTGGCAACGCAGGGCGCAAGGCTGGAGGGGAGGGGACACCCTGGATGGGATGCCAGTCCGCTGCAAGGCACCCCAAGCGGGACTCGAACCCCAGACCCACCAGAGAGCAGGCCCCGGCCAAACTGGCCATGCCACCGCACCCCCCCCCCCGACTCAATACTGTGTTTGTAATATGTTGGCAAAAACCTGGCCAGATACTACCAGCCTTAATGCAGCTTTCTGGTAAAGGCATTAACAAATACAAATAACATTTTGATATAGCCTGCCTCTGACCTATCTCAAGAAATGCAAAGTTGCAAGGTCCTCCCCCGTTTCTTTTAAACAGGTCTGCTTGTGGTGACATAACTCCAGGAATGTCTATACAGCAATTCTAGCAGCTAATTTACTGGTTAATAGTCTACAGGCAAACAGTGAAGCTCAGAGCAAATTGACTGTAACTGCCACCCTGTTAATGGTCAAACCCCTACTCGGTGAGCTTCACCTGTATGGGGGCAGGGGAGTTACCTAAATCCACGGCACCAATGTCCACATAAAGCTTGGCGCAGAAGGATCCCAAGAGAAAGCCGAACACAGGGCCCATGATTCCCACCGTCTGGATGCATGCTGAGTGGGACAAATTAGGAGAATAATCACAGAGTAGGGAGCATGGATTCAAATGAGAGGCTCATGCTGTCACTCAAAGACCTTTTTGCTTAGGCCATGATTTAAGCTAGCAAGTCACAGAAACTCATTGGGATCTTCGTACTGTTTTGCAATCTGGAAATTTTGCATTTACTCAACAAGGCAAACTTGTATTTTGAGCACAAAGTTGTGAAATCCCCCCACAATTTACCAATGTAAAAGGCAGTGTTTTCCTCGCGGGCAAAGTCATCCAGGTAGGAAATTCCAAGGGGCATGACAGGGGTCTCTCCAATCCCACGTATCATGTTTCCAAGAAACACGTAGATCCACATGTAGGAGCTGGCCTCATTCTCACATGCTGGCAGAAGGAAAAAGTCAGTGCTGCTATTGCAGCAGACAAAACAGCATCAAAATCACACACTTCCTCAACATGGGTGGGGGCAGAAAACAGCTGCTTTTTTCACCCCTCCTTTCCAGCACAGAACGTTCACACATCGCACTCACTGTGAATGTCAAGATACTAAACAGGTGCATCGCATTTATTAGGAGAACACATTTAGTACAACCTTTAGGTATTGATCCTTCTTGCTGAACGGTCTGCAATTACCTGCTTTGCTTTCCGAAGTCCAGTCTTGTGCCTTGGACTGATTAGCCACACATGGAAATACGCTCTGAGATGAATTGAAGCTTGAAGACTGAGAAATCGTTGTTTCATACTGGTACCTGTGTAAATTGAACCAATTGTTTTTCCACAAAAGAGTAGGAAAACAGCTTGTTAATACTTCAGACATTTTCATCAAGGTAATATTATAGGTCTAGTTTCATCATGAAAACTAGTGTCAGGAATAAAACACTAGTGCGCCAATGTGTGTGCTGTGGAGCTTTGGGGTATGGCATCATACTTCACCTTTCTTGGAAAAAGTGAGGTAGAGCAGTAAGAAAAGAGCCGCTGGCCATAACCAGACATCCAACAGCAATCAGCTTTGGGCGATGGAGCTTAGCACCAAAGTAGCTGACAAAGGCAATGATCAGTAGATTTCCTGAGGAAATGAAATGCAGCACAGCATTTAGTCATTTCATGCCACACTTCACTCAGGCCTTCCAATTCAAAGTTAGCCAGGCAGCCGATTCTTACCAATTTCAAAACTTCCATCAATGACTCCAATCAAGGAGCTGGGGACGTCAAAGCGTCTTTCTATTTGGATGACAGAGCTCTTCATGTAGCTGCCCTGGAAGGCCTTGGCAAAGTACACGAAGGACAAGGAGACCAGGAACATCTGCAGATGCACACATCAGCCTTGATAATTGAGAATCACACTGACCTGTTTCCTATGCTGTTTTTTTTTTTTTCCTAATAAAAAAGGACCTTTATAGTTAAATGACTGGCCAAGGAAAGACACGATTGGCAGAAGGCACCCTATTGCATAATATAAACAGGGCATTTGACAACAGAATATTGCACCACTCCACTTGTTCTTGGCTTTGATCCAAAAGAATTTACCAAGCTTAGCCAATGAATTACACACACACACACTTTCAGAACCGCTTGTCCCATACGGGGTCGCGGGGAACCGGAGCCTACCCGGTAACACAGGGCGTAAGGCCGGAGGGGGAGGGGACACACCCAGGACGGGACGCCAGTCCGTCGCAAGGCACCCCAAGCGGGACGCGAACCCCAGACCCACTGGAGAGCAGGACTATGGTCCAACCCACTGCGCCACCGCCCCCCCCCCAATGAATTACATTTTTCCGTATTTCTCCAGCTGGAAAATTCATTTTTGCTGCTCTTCCAATTTGAGGACAAGGCAGAAATCATTTTGTATCATTATAGATACGGTATGTTCTTTAACTGCAGCATTACCTGATTCACCTGAATGAACCAACACGTGGCAGTCTGGTTGGCAAAGTGCCACATGGCACTAGAGGTATTTTTTTTTATACAATACATTGCACAAGCTACAACGAAGAATGAGAATGTAAAGCCTTGCTGGTTTGAAATTAGAGGAAATCTTAAAGGCATGCACTCGTTAATACTTCAGTGATCCACATAATAATTGGTAGGCACATAGTTTCCTGACAATCTGGAAGTTAAGGAACTGAAATTGTGCTTCGAATATTACTGGTTCAAATGATGCAAGTACTCACTCCAGTAAACGGCTTCAGTAAATATTCAGCTGAAGAAATGGGTAATATTTTATGTATGAAGCTTAATGCATATCTTGTAAGAAAAAAAAAAACATAAGCAGTACAATTTAGATTATCCTATTATTCTGTATCTAACTTCTTTGTGATTCAGATTTAATTTTAGGACCCTAGACACATCTTAATGCTGCATGACAATGCAGATTTATGTCACATGTCAACAAGTGTTGACACCCCCCCCCCCTCAACCCCCAACCCCCACCTTTGACCCTACAATCAACATCTCTGCAAGATCAGTTCAGAAAGTTAAAGATTAAATGGTCTGTCTGGTTTTCTGTCACACGTTATCTGCCAAGTGTATTTGATTACTGTGCAGCCTCTGAAGCCTGCAATCAAAAGCCATTCTCCACAGGAGAGCCCACACCTGGGCAATGGCCATGTGGATTTCCAAAGACTGAAACATATGCAACTAACAAAGGCAGGTGTCACATGGAAACACAGGTTCACTAGCTAAGAGAAATCCTTACCCTTCACAAATGACTGACATAAAGCCAGAAGATACTGCTCAGAAATTACAAACATCTTGTCATTATAGCCAGACAGCCTGCTGGTGGAGAGAACACCTCTAGTATGGTGTCAGTGAAACATCTGGAGAAAATAAAGTTTGCTTGTCGTGAGGTCCCACCTCCTTGAAACTGTCCAGCTTGATGAAATGAATTTTGTGGAAAAAAAAAGATTTTGTTATGCCTCATGTCTAACAGGTCGCTCAGTGTCTAATAATCTACCATTGATACTGTTGTGTAGCCTACACTTCACTAAAAAACCTTTTTGGTAATGTTAACCATGGCATTTACTCATTTGTACCCAGAATGTTTAAGTTGTATAACTTCTAGTTATAATTTCTGCTAGCAACAAGTATGTCCGTTTATGACAAGATAGTAATGGTGGTATTACAATAAATTTGATTATCCTTTTCTCAGGATAGGCTGATTTTTATTCACAGGCATACATGCACAAAAATAGGAATATCTCACAAATATACCAATATACCAGAGAAATCCTTTATACAGAACATTTCTAAAAACTGAAGTGAACTAACTGAAGTATCCTTTATGTATACAAGTAACATACTAGGAGCAGCCACTGAAAATCATTGCATTATGTAGAAATTTGATTAATATTTTTCATGTTATTCCTTTAGGTATAAGAGTAAGACTTTGAAAAACATTTTTTGAAATTTTTCACTACTCCTTTCACCTCCAGTGATTGCAGTTGTAGTGTATTGTGCAGAAGATTGTCTTGCACTATTTATACAACCGATTAGCTAAGGATAAAATAACCAAAACCTGACTGGTATGTACCAACGCAACGGTACTAAACAATCACAGTTCCAGTGTGTTTTCCTGAACTTCTTCCTAACTATTGTCGATTCCTACCCAGCTGCCTCAAAAATACAGCTTTGAAACAACCAGCATAGTAGTTAGAAAACCAGGCTTGCAGCTAAAATCTGTTGATTTTGTACCCTTTAGCATTGACTTCAGAAAAAATCAGTGTATACAGCTGTTAAGTGTAAGACTACAACGTTGGTAAGTTGTCCAGAATAGACATGACTACAACAAATTAAAAATGAAGAAAAGGTTAGGCATAAATATACAAGATTTAGTATCAGGTCAGAGAAGGGAGCAGACCTTGAGTCTAGAGCAGCAAGGCTCTCGTGCCTCTTTGGTGTCCTTCCCCATGGTCTCCAACAGCAGTTACTGCACTAAAGTTTTTTTTAAATAAAAAAAAAAAAAAAAAAAAAAAAAAAAACAGAACATGACAACTATCAAACTTATGGACAGCAAGCGAAGCATCTATTTTGCTAAGGAAATCCAAGCGATTATCCAAGAGCTCAAGGGTCACAAAGTCTGCCTTTCAAAAAAGTTGTTGAAATGTTGTTCCCTGATATTACAGAATCAAATTTAGTTAGATCACTTTGTAAAGAGTGAAAACTAATCACATTTTTTAACCATCCTATAAAACCTAGATCAAATTTGCAATGAAGTACAATTAAAAAAAAAAATACTACCAGAGATATTTGTTCAATGCTTATTTTGTGGATTCCCGTGATAACTGCAATTTTCCCTTTAAATGCATAAACATTTGATATACTGTGCCTTACACACCCCTTAAACAATTTCACTGATGAAAAATGCTGCTGCTTGCTGTAAAACTGAAAGCAACTTTTATTTGAAACTTGGTTCTGAAACAAAAGACCTCTGTGGCATGAAGGGCAGCCATTATAGGACAGACTTAAAAGTATGTATCAGATATGCCTACAGAGTAGACAGACCAAGTCCAAGCATGAATATTGATTTCACAGAATTTATTTATTTTTTTTATTTTATTTATTTATTTTTTTTTAAGTAAGAAAAAGTATCAATTTACCGGAACTGTTCGAAGGCTTCTTTCCGAAGTGATGGTGTTATGAATTACTTCCAAAATAGACTTTGGTCCTGGACGCGTTTTTATCTGAGAGACATCAGAAGCTCACATCTAATCAGTAACCAAGGGTTTGCGTGCAATTCTTGATTGCATCAATAGTCAACCCCAAACATAACTAAAATATTACATAAACAGTGAATAAATGACAAAGTTAAAGCATAGTGCATAAACCACCTTCTCGCTGGTGCATAGTGGGTTGGTAAAATTCATCAACTAACAAATAAATTCCATCTTTTTCGATGTTGCTAAGCTTCCTGTGTGTTGACTTCAATCAGTATTGGTGAAAATCTAGAATCTGACATCCTGCAAACATCTCACAAATGCAAAACCTGAACAATAAACCTCATCCATGTCAACATAAAAGCAAACCTGAACCAGAATCTGTCAGTTGACATGCAGGTGTAGAGAATGTCTGGGAAACGCATTCAGAAAATAAGGTAGAACTGCAATGTACAATGAGGTGTATTGTAGTTATAACTTCAGAGTGAAAGAAATGGAGCAAGGAGAGAGGTCATATTACATCTTTAATTACAGGAGCATAAAGTACATGTTCAAATTTTCATTCCACACATGTCACAAAGTCATGGGAACTGAAAACCCTGTCAAGGTTTCCATGTCTCAGAATTGTGCTGATTTGTGGCGCATGTCAGTGTCCATACTTCATAAAAACACCTGTAACTGTATAAAACAGTTGATGCACTTTTAAACTGAACGAGCAGGAGCATGCAGCGCATCATTCAAAATAAAACCATTTTTTTCCTGTTATGTTTACAAAGGGGAAGGAAAAAAAAAAAAAAGCACATTCAGCATCTCTCTAAGCATTTCAAGTATATATAAAAAAAAAAAACTACTTAGAAGTACATAAACAGAATACTAGTGATTATCTTTTTCCTGAAAACTGCTCCTTTTCTCCTTTCAAAATAAAAAAAAACTTCAGGATAAAATATATAACACTTTCCTTTTCAAAGTGCACACCTCTGGGCAATGCTAATACAATTATGTCTCCCGGTGGTTAAACAAATGCAAAGAGCATCTGGGCGTCATGAAGACAGCCTTCCTGGAAAGCAACAACCAAGACAGGTATTACCTGAATTAGTGCAGTTCTAACCAGCACGCACAACCAGTGACTGAGGAAAACCGGAACAGGACAGTCAGGGTGAGGACAAGTTTCTGGATCCTGAGTCAGAAAGTTTACCAATGCCATGGCATTAACAGATGTTTGTGCATGAACAAAATCATGCCCTCAACAGTTTTCAGAACTCTGGTCTGCTTATGTGGTGAGGGGGTGCAGTGCTTGTGGGGATTCAGTCAGAGCTGATCGGACACAGCACCTAATCTGCCCTTTGACCTTTTAACAAAAAAATAAGATGTGCACAAATTGCTACATATTCACAACTGAATAGCTTTAACTTCTCATATAGTCATAATGAACAGAGCAGTGTTTTAACCAAAAATAACACTCTTAGAAATGTAAAAAACAGAACACTGAAAGGGTAAAATAAATATATCAGAATTGCACAAGTATGTGGAATGAAGGTACTCCAACGTGTCAGGGAGAGTGCAGTGTTCAGCCAGTCAGTCAGTCTCAGCAGCACCCTTATTCGGCAGCAGAGAGTTCCAGCTTACAAACAAAAGTACACAGCTCTGTGTCATGATTTGATCTTCCAGAGCAGAGACTGCAGCCAAGTGTCATGATTTGATCTTCCAGAGCTGAGGGCAGAAGACACATGTGAGACTGTTGAGTGAAAAATCAATGGGAGTTCTTAATCAAGACAAAGTAAAATTCTCCCAGTAGTCCATAGAATTGCACTCACGGAAAATAACACTGCTGTCTGGTCATCTGTCCAAAAATCAGTCACATTTTCTCTTACTGGGAAACTATTTCAAACAGAAAACCAGTCCAGTCTAATCTCTCTCAAAGGAAAATCTTGCACCTTCAAGGAGCTTTTGAAAGAGCCACCAAAAAAAAAGACACTACTTAGACCCACCTTCAGGTTGAAGCCCAGCAGATCACTGATGACCCCAGACACGGCCGACAAGATAACCACCTGGGTGATGTTATAGAGCAGTGGGTTCATGGTGAGGCCATATAGACGGAAAGGGGTGTCCAACTCCTAAGAGAGAGCCGGGGGGGTCCACATTGGTGGTTTGCAGTACATCAGTAAAAATACAGAAAGCTTTTACATCAACCCTCACTTGCAGATTCTTGGAGACCTACCTTCAAGAAGCAGTCCTCAACCCTACAAGATGAGACTCAGCATGCTGATTTACAGCTATGTAACTACTGACCTGTGAACGTCAACTTGGAATTAGAGTGCCCACCTTCAGCAGCTTGGTGGCCAGCTTTAGTACATTGTTCACCAGGGTCAGTTCCTCCTTCTTATTGGGCTTCTTCTCCATCTTCAGGTACAGATTGATCTGACCAGAAAAAACAAGGCAGTGAGGCTTTCACTGGATTGCCAGATAAAGTTTGAGACATGGACAGCTAAGGTGTATAGCTCTGACCCAGAGATGCCCGTTACCTGGGAGCTGAGAGGATATTCAAGCCCCCATGGAACACCTAGGTGATTCTGCAGAAGACCAGCAAGTTCTCGTGTTACTCTGCATGTGACTGGCTACAACCACAGCAGAATATCCACTTGTACCTGCGCCATTCGGGTGAGTAGAACTATTTGCAAATCTACTCTATCAGCAAAACAGATGTGGCCCACTGTAGGGTAGTGTTGTTGCCTTACCAAGTCTGTTAATAGAGTGGGGCTGTTTTTCCATCTGTTGTTATCAATAAGATGAAGCTGTAACTAGGAGTTGTAGCAGGGTGGAGGCCTTGCCATACCTGCTCAGTCAGTAATGTGGAAGTGTTGCTGTACTTCTTGCTGGTCTCAGCACCCAGAGTGGCAAAGCGCAGCAGGAAGAGGGAGAGTGAGATGCACCAGATGACTAGCTCCCAGTTGTAGTGGCAGTCCAGGAAGGTGTGGTGACCTTGCAGTAGCTGGCCAGGGCAAAAGGGTAAAGAAATCAATGCATCTGATCTTGTGCATTGTTTCAAACTACCTTAAGATACATCGTGGTCTTCTTAGCTTAGTACATCTTATCTCATGATTTTCTCAGCAATTTTCCTATCATACTGGCTAGATATGTTGGCTGTCATGTTCCATTCTTGAGGTAAACTTTGCTGAACACATTAACAGCCACAGCATGGAACAGTAAAACCAAACATTGCAGAAATGATACATTCTGAAAATTCAAGTAAATAATAAAATACGTGTACTCTTGAGAAAAGTGCTGAAAAAGCCAACCTGGTAATGTGCTTTAACCAAACAGTCATGGTCTGAATTATTTTACAGTCTGTGGTTTTAACCTTCTCACCTGAGCACAGCAGATAAATACAACAGAGAGAGTGAGAAGGAATGCAGATGACACAATGACATCCACAGAGCGCTGCGGTCCCCTTCTCTGTGATGCATGAAGAACAGGGACCAGGTGTAAGCATTAAAGTCCAAAATCACACCGCACCAGACATTGTTGCACAACAACACTCTCCAATAGGAGACATTAACAGCCCACGAACCTTCTTACACCATACATGATAACCCCTCCAACCCAATTAGACTAGACCCATTGCTGTTATTTAAACACACAGGGCTATTAGCTGGCATAAAATGGAAATGTCAACAAACACCTTCAGGTAAGAGCGCAAAGACAGCCACATCTTGATGTTCTGCACTTTCTTTAGACGAAAATGGGGCACCTCTGACTTCCTGGCTCGCCGGGCTGATGTAAGGTGACCAAAGAGTTTGGCGAAGAGAAGCCTCTATGGTCAACAGTGAATGTTTTAATAACATATTAACAAATGTACATCTCACCTGCACTGCTGTTATAGGATTCTTGCCTACCTGCTTGTAGGTTCTTTCGGCCACACTTAGTAGGAAGAAGAAGATCCATACGAGGCAGGTACGCACCACAAAGCTGACTGTCACCATAGCAATCACCATTACATCTGAGCTGGAGCCAAAGGCAATATACAGGAGCTCACAGGCTGAGAGTGTGGCCAGCTGCTCTAAGTCCTTGTACAGGAAGAGCCTGAAAGCAAAAGGTGTGAATGCCAGGATGGCTGTCACCAGGTTCCCAAACACTTGGTACCCTATTCCAGGTGTGGAGAGATTCACCTGTAAATCAAGACACACAAAACAATCAGTGACACCAAACCTAGTTTTTGGCTCTTGCTTTCACCATTTTTCCTCAGCATAACAAATCAGTTTCCACATTTTCCTCCTGTTGTGCTGATGAGCACTTGTTTAAAAAAAAAAAAAAAAAAAGTGCATTTTATTTTTTACTTTTGAAATATTAACAAAAAGCTCAGCTCAAAAGATTAATTCCAGTATAAAGTAAACTATAGTAGGTTGTGCGTTGATATTCATGGAGGACTTTGTGGCTCATCAGCAGGTTTTTCAGTTTCATTCAGTTCAAAGTAGCCAACACCCACGCGAATATGAACATCACTGAATTACTTCATTTACTGACTTACACACTTAAAGAATATCAGTGCTCCACACTCACCCGGTTCATGATCATGCCACTGATTTCCAGCACAGACATTTCAGCTTTCTTGCACTCATTGCCCTCCCACACAATGGCACTCACACGCTCCAAGCCTGGGTTGGAGCTGTGCAACCAGGGGACATGACCCTGGGGGTGAGAAGGGACTATAGTAGTCACACAGTCACACCAATAGGTACTGACTATTGTGCAGTTCTTCATGTCTGCAGGATGTCTGTTCAAAGCATACCCATCAAAGTTTAAGGCATTGTAATCACCCCACTGGGTGAGCACTGTGATGCAACAGAGGAGTCTAGACAGGATGCTTCATGCCATAAGTGTCAGTTTGCTTGAATTTCTGCAATATATGAGGCTGGTACCCCACCTGGTGGAAGGGGTCATCCCGGTACTCCCTCTTGTGGGCAGAGCAGAGGGCAGTACCCTGTCCCTCACTCTCGCTACTGCAGGAGGAGCGACACTCAGCACAGTTGAGAAAGTCCTCCCACAGAATGTCCTCGGTCTCAGACTCGGGCCGCATGCTTCCAGAGTCCTGTTGTAGGCTGGAGTGTCGGGAGCTGCCACTGATGCTGGAACACCCCATGCCCTGGAGGCAGATATGGGCAGCAGGTTATATTAACTCCTTTACTTGTACAGAATTAAATTTCTAGAGAAACTGTACTTCTTTTTTGGCTTTTTTGTTTTACTAAGTGCATTTATAATTTAAAAAAAAAATTTTTTTACAGCATTCCATTTCAGCTGCCCTTTTTGCATTTATATCTAGGGCTGCTACAAACAACCTCCTCACTGCCAGCTAACTTCTAAGCATTTCACTGATGACAGCTATGTTTGGTATACCTAAAAGTTGGTGATTAATAACAAAATGACAAATGTTGCATATGTTTATGGGATAAATGTACTGCCATTAAACAGTCTGCAGAGACTGCTTATTTTCATTTTAAGTTAGTTCTAAAGTACTTTAAAAAGCATTTAATTTATTAGAGCTATAGCTGAAATTTGCAGAACCTACTGTGTGAATAAATCAAGGTACAGTCCTATTAAGTCTGACTGATGTTATGTTTGAAACAAAGTGGTTGATGCTGACCAATGTTCTACATGTTTCAAGTTAAAGAATACCCTGCAAAGGACAAGCAGTTGTTGAAAATTGAATGTCTTACAGAAAATTTTTAAATCATTACAGTTTAATTTGAGGATTTTACAGAACCTAGCCCATGAACAATTTAGGGCACATGTGTATTAATTTTTAATGATTGTGGATTGGAGGGATTTAAGAACAAACAGAGCTGCGGTCCCAGGTATGCTTCTTTACACACTGGGTCTGCTCCCTTTTTCCATGAGTTAAAAACTGTATATTGAAGCTGTTAACACAGCAAAGAGTTTAGGTTCATACAAAACCCAGTTCAAATCAAAGTAACTTGACACTTGTGTAGTTTGACTTGAATCATTTGCTCAAGTAGATTTCTGGATGAGTACTTCAACTTGGGGGGGGGGGAGAAAGGAGAGGGGGAAAAAAAAACAAAAAAAAAAAAAAAAACAGTAACAGCACGTTTAAGTATTGTTTTTGACTATTCTACCCACCTCCAACTGGCACGTAGAGACACCAATGAGCCAAGTGGAAGCCCTGAATATCTGGTGAAATTTCATTTTTCGTTATGTGCGCTATCAAGTGAGACCGTATTTTTTTTTAGGATACTCTTAGTGAAAACAGTTAGTTACTCTACCTCAGCAGTGTGCAGCCTCTTGTAGTGCTGGGCCTTTCTGTGGCGTAATGATGAGTCACAGTTGGTGAGCTCTTCATTGCAATGGGCCATGAAGCAAGGTGCCACAGGATCCTCCTCACTGGAGGCCTCATCAGACAGGTTCCCCACACGCTGTGGTCCGGGAGGCTCCTGAACACACAGAGGCAAAGGCTTCAGAGGATTACTTAACCTCACTCTATTTTGGTGCTGCAGTCTGCAAGATCAACACATATTAAAAATACCACTTTCAACAATGGATCACTCTATGGAGTTTTAGGAGGGAACCTGTTGATGTAGTGTATAATGTATACAAAAACATAAGAGTTTCCTTTGAAAGTAACTGGAATGTCTATACATAAAATAAATCTCTATTACAGCATTTTTTTTTTAAAGAAGTTCTGTTATAAAAACATCACGAGTACACATGATAAGGCCAGAGAATACCTACTTTTCTGCCAAAGGACAGCAGTAGCCCAGTCCGTGGTTGAGAAGCTCTACAGTGGCATCCTGCAAGGGGCTGCAGGCTACATGGGGGTAAGGGGATCCCTCCTTTCTCACCCTTCATGGTCACCTGACCATCTAACACCACATAGCCATTTGCCAGCTTAGACTTGTCAAGGGAGAACTTTGACTTCTCAGACCTGGAAAAAATACTGCAGATACCAAGAAGCAAAATGAGGAGGCATACTACAAAAGCCTTCAGTCCCCATGCACTATAACAAGTCCATTATAGTAATTAAATCATTCCTACCAGTTTTCTGTCCAGGACAACAAATACTGTTTTGCCAAATTAAATATCACCCAGAAAATAGAAATCAGATAAAAAAACAAGAAAAACAAGATTTACGCTCACAAAAGGGACAACAGGTAATGAACAGTAAAATAATATACACGCCTTGATTTCACCAGGTCCTGGCAGAACTCCCAGAGGACAGTGGCCAGGCTGTGACTGGATGCCAAACTGGTACTCTGCACCACCCCCTCCTGGGTATTTTCAGAACTGCTGGAGCAATCCCCTTCTCGGTGCACTTCCAACTGAGCTGCTTTTCTTAACTTCCTTTAGTCACAAGGACACAAAAGCCACATTTCTCAGACATAAGCAGCCAACCCATCTGCACTCATTTCTCCAAGGGTAGGCAAACCAAATACAAATAGATCCATACAAATTGGAACATCAAAAAAACTGATTTCTGTGGAGCAGCTGAACCATCCCTGCCATACAAAAATACCTTCTCCTCTTGCCACCGCCAAGAGATGGTTTGGGTGTTCTTGTAGACACAATCTGGCAGTGGACTGTCCCTAGAAGCAGCATGAGCCACAAGGCACCAAACACCTCAGTGGCAGGGAGGCCATGTGTTGGTGGGGTGAAAAGAAAAAGCACCACTGCCACCCCTGGAGAGAGGACATATGACAGATACTAAGAGAGAAGAGAGTATGAGACACCTCCACAGCAGCAGAAGTCACAAATGACTCACCCTGGAGCAGGTAGATGAGCAACAGCAGGATGAAGATGGCTCTGGAGGTAACTTGGATCCACCAGCGGAAAAAGAAGGGGAAGAAGACCACCCTGACAATGCCCTTCCGAGTTAAGGAAGTCCATGGGCTCTCTGGCTTGGCTTTTGCAAATGCTGAGCCTGCAGGAATACACAGAAAGTTGGGCACTAATTTTGGCAATGTCTCACACCCAACTCCAATGCAACAGACTGGCCGCTGACAAATCTAAATTTTCAGTTGACTGACAGGAGAGCATAGTCTAATAGATGCCAACAAATAATTTCTTCAGTACACGATAGTTTCTAAACAGGCAAAGTGGCTAAGTTTTACATTAGACAGTTCACATTGATAGTGTTTTTTTTTTTTTTTTTTAAATTCAAAACACAAGAGAAAGAATTCATCACCACTTGGATACCTGAGTGAGAGTCTTACAGGTTTGTTTTTCCCCACAGAAATTTCTGACAAAACATGCAAGGTGCACCTGACACCAGTCTACTGCCCTTAGGCCAAAAACTGATCTCCTTCAATGCTACACCTGCTTCCATGCTTCTACTCCTTACCCCTAACTAGATCCACATCAATGAGGTCCAACTTCACGTTTCCAGTCTTTCTGGGCTTGTTCCGCAGACCCTGAGAGGTGAAACTATAGTGTCAAATAAAGGCTTTGTCTTTTATATCACAGGCTCAGTGATTTTACACTAAACTGAGGGGGGTCAAAGGTGAGTTTCCTACTACCTATAGGAAGGAAACAGTGCAGAAAAATTGGTTTCACAGCAATGACCCTTGACAGGAAAGCTGCTATCATCTCCCCCATCTCCCTGGTATCTCTTGTGGATCTAAAAAGTGATGAGGGGAAAAACCTCACCTTTATCTCTCTTTGCTCTACAGATTTCTCCCATATTTGTTGATCATAGGCCCCAATCTGTAAAAATCAGGCAAACAAAAGTGTCAAGCAACATGTGTCAGAGTTAAATACAAGTTTACACTGCTACAGCTTCTTCCATTCAACTGGGTCTTTAGAGGCCAGTCTAACTAAGGCATTTTCCCCAAGAACTGTGGTCAGAGATGGGGAGAATATCTGAATTGTTTTTCATCACTGCAGATTTCTAGTTTAGTGCCAAGCATCCAATTTTTTTTTTCCCAGCTAATCCATAAAGCCCTTTCATATCAAAGCCAGGACATGAGCTAATAAATAAGCCCTATTGTCCAAAAGATTGAAAGGATCCCAATAAACTGGGAAATTGGGTCATGAGTCTAGTTCTTGCAGTCTGGTGACATGCATGTTGCTTTGTATCATGAGCAGGCTGACACTGATGCCACAGAAACATGGCTACCTGGGAAGGCCAGAAGGCAGTGATACTCCTGCAGGCCTGTCAGCACAGTGTGAGGCAAGTGGGGCCAGGGGAGGAAAGGTGATCGTTGTCATAGTGACAGCATTAACTTCCAAGTGGGTCAGTAAGCCTGCCAAGTCTGCCCTGTCACCACCATCACATGACCCATCAGGTATGCAACCAATCAGAACCAGAGTGCTTTGTCACACAGTGTGCACCCATAAAGCAACAAGTAGCACACTTCAAAGAGTATTCAGCTGGAGTTCCTATCTAGTGCTCTCTCACAGCTACAGGGGATATTTGACAAGCTCGCATGACCAGGATGAATCCAGCTTCTCTTTCAATGGCACTTCAGGAGGAACAGAACCTGTTCACTAACATGTTCAGTTCAGCAGGGCTTGCATCTGCCCCTATTCTGATGTTAAGCAGGTACTTCTCACAACAAAGACAAAATGCTTTTTTTTGAAGTAGAGACGAGCTAGCAGGAGATTTCATTTGTAGACCAGCGTCAGGATGAAGGTCACCACACAGCAAAGCCACAGTGACTGAACATCTCCGTTCACAAGACATGACCTTCTCCCTGATGACCACATTCATCATCCTTTTTTCTATGATGATTCTTGTCAAAGTCAACTTTATTGTCATTCTGCCTATATGGGAGTTATGCAAACAGGACCGCAAAATTCAGTTTCTCTTTGGACCTCCATGCCACACAATGCATACAGTGCAAAAAATACTGCAAGATGGGTGCAGAAACAAGACAGTGCAGTGCACAGGGCAGAGTCTGGTGACAACGTACACAACATACAATTTACACAATGGACGTAAAATATATGTACCTTAAAAATAAATAAAAATATAAATACAATAAAAACAAAAAGGCTATATGGAACAAGTAATTTAACTGTAAATTAGAAGAATTAGACACTGGAGATTAGAAACACTAGACAGCTAGCTAGTAACACAAATAGCCACAGAACACACTTACGGCAACTGCGAATCAAAAATGCACATCACTTCCCTGATTAAATTATTAAATGCTTACAACTAATCCCCCTCGGCACACAATCTTATTGAGATGGTGCTGAGTAGCCTCATTATATTTATTCATTTAGCAGACGTACATCACTTTGGAGAAAAGCGACATATATCTCACAGAAAATACAATGTGTGCGTTACCTTAGGAAAAAGAGACATAGCTGCAGATGCGATTAAGTACAGTTTGTTTCCTTCACCATATGCACCGATATTCATCACACAAGTAGCTGCATAAAACTTCACCAGAAAATTCCTAATCACCTTCTTAGTAGTTTTTTTGAGATACTACATATGAACATTTATATTACAATGCAGGAGTGGCTGTGTGAAGGATTGACCCGAACATGATTATGAACATTTATACCTTACAGACATGAACATCTACACCTCACATGAACTTAAGAGATCATGGGCAAAGTGAGTCTGGAAGAGGTGAGTTTTCAGACCCTTTTTAAATGTGGACAGAGATTCAGCAGTTCTGAGTGAGCGAGGGAGGTCATTCCACCACAACGGAGCCAGAACCGAGAACCTCTGTGCTTTAACTTTCGGGCATGGGACCACCGAGCGGGCAGATGTGGAAGAGCCTAGCCATCTGGTTGGGGTGTACCAAATGATCAAGTCTTGTAGATTTTGCCCTCAAAGTTGATAGTCTGTTTTAGCATAAACTCTTCATAGTAATGCTCCCAGCTATCAACATCTTGGGTAGCAATGACATCTGTAGCAGTACTGTAATACTGACAGTATTAACACCTTGGAATTTTATAATTAAGATAACATATCAGATATGCAGGTGAGTTACTCTTGGAGGGTTATACATTCTGATCTACATGACAGATCAAGATGATGTGCACATGATGTAGTCTGCAAGCAACAGTAAAACAAGGATGATAGCTGCGATTGCTAATTTGAATTTTTTTACCCTCCTCTAGTAAATGAGACATTTTCTTTCAAATCCTCACAAATGGAATGAGTCACGTATGTCACAATGAGAACAAGTGGTGTGGCACAAATAGCTTGGTGACAGATGTAGTTTACCAGAAGCTATGGGCTTCCACATGAGTTGTAGCTATGTGCAAACTAAGCCATGTGATCATCATGTGAACTCAACAAGAGAGATGGACTGATTGCATGTTATGAAGAATGAGGAAGCAGGATTTGTCCATGGATCCAAACCAGTTTCAAACCAGATACCATCACATAGAGCAGGAAAAAATCCTTATACTGTACATTTGTTACATGCTCTTTGTGCTTATTTTGGACAATTTATACACCTGTTCTTTAGGGAAGGACTCACCTTCTTCTGGTACCACACTACTGCATCCCTCAGCGCAGACGCCATCTACAGGCTGGACACCTGTGTCATCACATGGGTCATCTTACACTGCCAGAACAAACCATCCACAGTCATACTCCCTTTGCTGAAGCTGCCACTTGAACAGGAAGCAACTGCTTGCAGGTAGGAACGGAGATTGAAGCAGCAGAAGCGAGCAGAGGAGCCGCTGCAGAGGGCGTGTGATGAGCCTGTAGCCAGAAACAGCAAACTGTGGTTTCCTCCCTGATTCTGTCATTTTGCAAGTGTAATATATGCAGACATATTAATACATAAATGCAAACACTTTCTGAGCAGCATGTCATTACAACTCCGAATTTGCCAATCTTTCAGTTGCTCTGCCTGTCATTTGAAAGCTGAGAGGGAATTATCTGATATTATATAATTTTATGCTTCACTTGTATAACAAACACAGGAAATGATTGCCCTCCTATAAACCTTTACTAATTCACCCATGCATGAATGAAAATGGATATATTTTGTGAACTTTTGGAAACAAGGTATTTTCTTTGTATGCGATTTGCCAACAGTTCCCTCCCTCGTTTCAGGCACCGGTATAAATAAGCGAATGATAAAACACTGGCAGGGTTGGGTGACCGGGACAGGCACAGACATCTGCAAATTACTGCTCAAAATATAAGTCTGCGCGTCCATTCATGAAATTTACATCCACAACCTTTACTTCACGTTTGGCCGATTTCACCATGGGGCCGTCTGCTCAGCACCCCAACCTGCCTCTTATACAGGTTGTCACAGCAGGAGCTGACAGCTGCTCCCCCACCCCACCCCTCCCAACCAACCATAACACACAAGTTATCTGCCGTCATATAGAGATGCACAGTAAGTAACCCCCTCCTTTCAGATGAAAAATTAGCTAGTGACACTAAGGGGGTACAGTGCTGCAGCTGTATGCCAAGAAGCTATGGCAGCACAGTCAAGTATTCAGCTCTACTGCTGTTGCTATTATCATGTCCAGGGGTACTACAGGAGGACGTGGAACTGTAACCCAAATCTCTTAAACGCAGGGCAACAAACACATCACTACCTGGTTTAAGAAGTGAAGCAGGAGTTTGGGGGATTCAAGGAATTCACAAAGACAAATGCGACCTGGAAAGGACCATGACCAGGGGATCATCACTAACAAAGCAGAGCGATCCTTTCTCTACTGTACTGATTCAATCTCCAGTGACTGACAAATGTTAAACAAAAAAAGAACCGATTACCAAGACACCTGCATCTCTTCCTCATCTTTCCCCTCTCCTGATTTGAAATGCTCACAGGGATGCACTGACTCGGGAAGAGCGTGTTGAAAAGTGAACCATCTCCTTGTTGGGGGAGCATAGCACTAGACCGGGGCCAGAGGAGCACAGGCAGCATCATATGCTCACTGGGACTGCTCAACATATACATCGAGTGGAGGACTGAGAATCGAAGCAAATGCAGAAGCAGGAACTCGAAGGTGAAAGCCAAAGGCAGGTAATGAGGCGCAACAGGTAACAGGTGCCTCAGACTTAATCCAGAGGAGAAATAAAAGATATAGAATATGGGCCAAGTGCATGGTGTCCAGTCAGGGCTGCAGGACCTAAGTGAGGGAGATGGTACAGGTTTCCGGGGAGATGCACATCTCAACAGGGAGGGCCCAACCTACAGTTTACCGCTGCCACGGAAACCACTTCCGCAGCAAATGGTGAGCCTCAGTCCATTCCTAGCATTAAAAACTAGTCCTGGAAAGTCACAGGAAACTGCACTGGAAGCAAGAACTGATCAATGTTGGGAGTACCAGCACAGCAGAGGGTGGCAACAGGGGCTGATGATGCCAGTGGGAACAGTGCCCATAAGTCCCTGCAAGTTAGAGACAGGATGTCACACATTTGTTTAACTTGTGCCTGTCAGCAGACGTGAAGTAAAATAGCAGCAAGCTGATTCTTCAGCAGTTTTAAAAAAAAAAAAAAAAAGAGACTTAACTGAAGAAAAAAAGTCACAAGTTCAAGAAGTTGAGATCAACCACGCGCAGCTGCCAGCAGCTGCAGTGCAATAGCTGCTGTGTGAGGTGCCTTTGTTTTAGCAGTTGGGGAAATCTATTGCGGAAACGTTCAAACAGGAGGAAAACACTGTAAACAATAAGAGGTCTATACTAGTAGTATAGTTGGAACACAACTGTACGCACAAAAAAAGCGTCAATGCCGCGTCCGTTTGTCATGCAGAGAGGTCGACATTTCCTGTCTCTGGCGCGCGAGGCTGGACTCAACAGTCGAGCGCGAGCGACTCTCAGTCCTGAGGAAACTTAATTTCTGCCCTCCTTTCGCTCACGTCGTTTCCAAACACTCCAACGACAATACGCGTTACCTTCTGGCTGCTTTCCGCATCTGATATTCACCCCATTTTCTTTCACTGTGCATCGTTTAATCGACGAGTAAAAGGGAAAAGCACGAATGGGGAGCGCGGGTTGTTCCCGTTCGGGAGCGGAGGGAAAGCCCGGAGAGTCGCGAGACCGCGCGCGGGACCCTGCACCACGACAGCACGTAACTGGAATTAAGGGGACCGCGGGAGCTCAATGAACTCTGCAGCACAGGGATGCGCGGCTCCTGGCTCCTACCTCGACACCTTACAAACACCACACGGACGCCACCATACGCGTAGCTTTTCCCTCCGGTGCTGAACTCCGCTATTTTGAAATGCTATAATTACCCTACCGTGCACAACTGGCAGCTCCCGTGAGCTTTTTTATCTCCACGTTTTATCACAGCTTTTCCTTTTTCTGACACGGGCCCCCAATCCGCTGCCCCTATAAATAGATGCGCCTTTTCTTACCACGAAGAATAGTGTAAATGCGCGCGTGGATACCCGTTAACGTCACTGCGTGTCTTGCGAGAGAGGTCTGGTCTGTCCCGCACCGCTTTGAGTAGATGACGATGATGGTGATAATGTATTAGTATTTTTATTATGTAGCTGACGGCTTTGTCCAGCTTACAACCTTAGACAAATCTACAAATTTACAAATCTACCCATTTATACAGCAGAGTATTCATGCTGTATAAACTGAAGGTAATTCCCTAGGTTACCACATGATCAGCAGTAGGGATTTGGCAGGGAACCTTCACTGCAAGGCAGCAGCTCTGCCGAGGAGAATAATGTCTCCTACACATTATGAATAATTATTAAACGCATACTCCGTGCTGTTTTTACGGGATGATTGCTACAAACCATTTATAAATGTTTTATTAAAATAACACGTTGAATTCAGTGTTATGAACCACAGCTAATGCGTTCTCTTGAGGACCTGCACTCGTGTCTCTGACAATCCCTTCTCAGTAAAAACGCTTATTTTCACGGAGATGACAACCTCCTGTGACATTCATTTATCGCTCACTCAGTGAAATGAATGTGCTGAGCCGGTTATTGTAATTCTTAACAAAGCAGTTATTAAGATTTTTTATCGTTCTGATAGATTCTGCTATCAGTTTTACAGATCCCTTAAGTTAACACGAAGTGTCGTTACATGCAGTTTACAAGTCACAGCAGTGACGGAAAAGCAAGTCTTACTGCCTTTTTTATTGAAATATAGCGATATATTAAAACAGGATGTACTGAAATTTATATTTATTCATTTAACAGACGCTGTTCTAAAGCGACGTTTAATTTAAATGTATATATAAATTAACGTATATTTAATGTAAAATGCTTACTTTAGTTTCATTTTTTTGTAGTCTTAGTGAAGAAATTCATTTAATACGATTAATTTGAACAGGATTTCTACGTGCTTTACGGTATTTATTGAAAACACCTTTGTCCCGGAAACAGTATTTGTACTGTCGCTTTAAATTGGGCCGCAGGGGTGCATGATTGACAGTACCTCAGTCCAATAGCTGTGCACAGAGCGCCAACGAAGACCTCCGTAGGACCCAATCACATTCAACGGTGAGCGAGTATAGCCTCTTCGCTGACAATGGCTGTGGATGAACAGGAAGGGAAATGAATTAAGAAAATGTTCCGTTCCAAAGATTTCCGCATTTTCAGCATAATGAATTGAAATGCATGGAAATACAAGCTTAGATTTGCCCGTACAGCTGCAGTCGATTTTTTTTATTTAAATTGCACTGTGCAGTCGAGGTAAGCCTGCACTACCTCAGAAAAGCTGCTGTCCTGCTTATTTCCAGTTTAATTCACACAGTTAATATGTGTAAATATTTATTTTTTATCAGTAACTTGACCATAATTTTGTACAACAATCAAGCTTCCAGACCCTCTTGGTTTACCTTAATATGACTAGTTACATGTTTGGGCCTGGGTTTTTAACAAACAACTAATAACCCTTTTGGTTAATTTACATACACAAAATACATTTCATGGGTTTGTTTTGGATTTAATTTTGGATTCAGTAATGATTCAGTGTAATCTGTCTGTGTGTAGTAACACTGTACTTCCCAAAAACATCAACATATATATTATATACTGTACACACACACACATACACACAGTATAACTAGTGCCTGTTAATGTTTCTGGGATGCACGGCATTACTATAGTGTTCACATTGCTGAATATTATACTGTTCACCTTTCTCTGTCCACTCCCCAGGCTGGAACCGGCTGATGCAGGTTGAACGCGTTTCTCCAAGCCGTTTTCTATCAGTATGTCTCTAGCACAGAGGGTACTGCTCACCTGGGTCTTCACCTTGCTCTTTCTCATCATACTGGTGCTGAAGCTGGACGAGAAGATCCGCTGCAGCTGGTTCCTCGTCTTCCTCCCCGTGTGGGTTTTCGATGCCATTCTTCTGCTTATGCTTGCTGTAAAGATGGCAGGGTACTGTAAAGCGGGCCACGATCCACGCGATGGCGCTCAGGACTTACGCAGGAGGACCTGGTATGTGATGGCCATGTTGCTGAAGCTGGCCTTCTGCCTGACACTGTGTGCACGGCTGGAGCAGCTCGCGGAAATCAAGCTGTCACTGGTCTGCATCCCACTCTGGGCGCTGCTCCTGGGAGCCTTGGCCGAGCTGGGGTATAATATTTTTCCAGACCGTCAAAACTGAGGCACTGTCAACGGCAAGAGCAAGAACATCTTGGCTTCCACAAGAGCCTGACTTTTCATTTAAGAACCAATGCTCCCATCTCCAGGCGCAGCAGGTTGAAGCAGGTCCTGCTCTCTGGTGGGTCTGGGGTTCAAGTCCCGCTTGGGGTGCCTTGCGACGGACTGGCATCCCATTCTGGGTGTGTCCCCTCCCCCCTCGAGCCTTACGCCTTGTGTTGCCGGGTTAGGTTCTGGCCCCCCGCGATCCCATATGGGACAAGTGGTTCAGACAATGAGACACTCCCACCTCCCTCAAATCCTTTCCTTTATATTTAACATTTGTCCTCCCTTTGGGACTGACTAAAAGGGTAGTGCATACTATCATTAACAGGCTTGGAACCGGTGACATACTGCAAATAACTTTCAACTAAGGGACAGAGTTTTAAGTGATTTTGTGATCTTTCAAAGCTGTAACTCTTCACAGGTCAAAACCTACAAGTTTAAAAGTGTTGTATTTTCATTAACTATTGTTTGTGCCAAAATAAAATTCATACTTTAACTATTTGAAAGATCGGGATGTCATTTTACTATGACTGTGAAATTGCTGTGTACATTTTTTAAAACATAAGCCAGTGATTGTTAAATTGCTTATATTTGCTTACTGCTTCTTTTATTCTGGCCTGTAACAACTTATCCAGTATTGGGAGCACCCAAGAACATTTTGCACTGGTACACAATGGAATATACAAATAATGGAAGTAGTAGGCTTGCTTGAAATTGGAATATCCCGTCACCCACTGCAACAATTGTGTTTTCATTCTTTCCTTACAAGTTCACATTATGCTAATGTCAAAAATCAAGTACTATTTTATGTGCATTCATGAGAGAGGGTCCCATGCATCGAGAAAGTGCTACATCAGCTTATGAATGTACTTTTTTCCTATACGGTGGCATTTTTACCCCTTATGTGATCAACAATCAATTTACCTGTTAGTACAGCTGGGTAATTTTTACTGGAGCAATTCAGGGTAACTTAAGGCTGTAACAGCAGAAGATGGGATCAAATAGTTAGGAATGCACTTCTGACCTCCATGTCTGTATGCTTTGCAGAGTGAAACGCATAGGCAGTGTTCTTGTGAACTTTATTTCTTTATATCAACATCTCAGTCAAATGATCAAAATCTCTCTTCCCAGGTATACCTTGCCTTGCACCCTACGCTTCTTGCATAGTCTCCAGACTTCCATGACCCTGCAACAGATAAACAGGTATTACTAAAGGAAATGAAAACATTAAGACACTAATAATTTGTGTAGTATTTTATATATTTGTATGGTAGTTTTAAGTGAAAATTTTCCCCACAAAAGTATTAGTAATTCGACCCACTTCACAGCGGGTATTCGTCTAAGGGATTGATTTCGTCGAACGGATTAACCCCGTTATGTGAGGAATGGATATGAATTGTAGTTCCCAGTCCGACCAGTAGGGGGCACCAGTAAAGTGTACAGGCTGTAAATAGGTCACTGAAAACAAATCTCATTTCGCTGCAGCAATGAATTCAGTGAAAACGTGAAATGCACCCGAGACAAAGAAATATGGAGATGGGAGTTGTTTGGTGCTGCCAGCTTCTGAATTAAAGCATAAAATGCTAAATCAGTATTAACTTCAACACATTACTATATTTTACATTTGTATTCTAAGTGTTGAACCTTATAAGTGCAGGTGAGATATTCCAAAGACAAAACATGGTTTTAGTTTTCCCCTCAGAGTTTAGTTTCCTCAAACGCAGTCCCAGAAGCTACCATTGCATGTCAAGGTCAGTGCTGATAAAGACCTGTTACCATATGCTGTTCCTCTTCGTCATCACCACCATCCAGCGTGAGGATTTGTTGACCGCACAGGCTTTCGCCAGAAGTGTTGCTGGGTGTGTTCACTGTCGCCATGGAGACCAGCTTCCTTCTGACATTCCGGCCTCAGTCTGGCAAGCCAAAACCCCGTATGGGCCTCCTCCACCAGGGCCACTGGCTCACGTGCGGCTGCATCCTCATTCTTCTCACAAGGATCACTTAGGCCCCAAGGGGTACCTTAAAGTTCATCCCAGTCAGCCAAACACGTACAGACTTGAGACACCACCCGACAAACTAAAACATGTTGTACAGTACAGTCAAAGGTTTTACCACCACATTTAACTCTCAATGCAGTGTACTGGTTTAATCATTTTGGCTACCGCAAAGATGCTGTAAGACAACAAACTTGCTCAGGCTAGTTAGAAGTTTCTGTATTGATATGTCTGAAGCATTCAAAAATTGATTTATACATATTTGTTGCTGATGACAAAAACTGTTTACAAGCCTGTAAAACTTCCAAAAGTTACTGCTGGAGGTGTAAATTCTACATGTTTTTTTTCCAGAGGTCCCTGCAAACTGCTTGGTGCCCAGCAATATAGGATGAACCTTTGTTAGCAACCCTGGAAAGTGCTGTACAGGAGCTAATCCCAGCCGCATTCACTCACCCGGATTCGAGCTCAGCTGGCCTGGAAGACAGCCATTCTCCAGTTTCACTCCACTGTGGAACTTGCTCACTTGATAGTATTACAACAGAGGGATCAGAAGTAAACACCTTGGTTTTGACTGCCAAGCTTTTGTGTGGTCCAAGGGGACTTGATCCAACATTGTGTCTGCCTTGAACACGATTGAACTTTCCCTCGAAAGGTGTACTCGGCCCATCTGCAGCAAGACAGCCCCTGGCAGGACCATGCAAGGACCATGAACGGGCTCATGATACATTCCCAAGTCAGTAGAGTACCACAATTCAGAACCAAGAAACAAAATCTCTCCAAGGGACAGTCTCTTCAGCTTCACCATACATTGCCACTTGACACTTCATTCTGTACATCGCTCTTCAGTGCTCCAGAACAGCCCAGCTACAAGGCCTTCCACATTAACTTCTGTCAGTTCAGCACCCCAGCGCCCACAGAAGCTCCAGCTGTGAAATCAGTGCACAGCACCTGTGAAGGCCTTGGTCAGGCATCAGACAAAACGCCTGGGCTTGTATGGCCCATTACAATGGGGTCAATGGGAACCCAGTCTTACTGGTTAATGCGTTCACTTAAGGCATTATTCAAAGAGCACCTTAAGCCGCCATCCAAATGGATCATAATAGTTGTAAACAAGAAAAACAGAAGTGCTCAGGTTGGATAAACACAAAATATTACCTCCATTACTTGGTTATTTTCAGAAGGACATGAAAAAATTAGGTAATATTTCTGTTCAAGAAATGTAAAAATATTATAAATAATAAAACGGAACCCAATGCATTTAATTGCATGGGAAGTAAGTTTGCAGAAGAACACTGGGGGTCCTTGACCTACCTGTCCATCTTTTCAATCTTGTGCACTTGATTCAGTGATGCCCTGCTGAAATGACAACACTCCAGTATCTGGAACCTTTATTAGGAGGTTCTCATAAGTAGAAAGCACACTACAATTTTGTTTTTTAAAAAGTTATTTACACTACAGTGCTGACATTTAACATGAGAACCAAAAAAAATATAAATAAGCTCTATGGAAAAAGGCTGTAGTCGTTAAAACAATTCTGTCTCTTCTTACAAAAAATATACTGTATGTGTTCATGTCAGCTCTAGTGTATGTATAACCTACAACTTAAAAATATATCATTTGAGGACCTGTTTGATTCCATCCTGCAGTGTGACAGTGCATCTGGCCCTAAGTGCTTGAAAAGTGAATAGTTAAGACAGGCACTGAGGAATGGTACAAGCTACATTTGCCATGCATTCATCCAGTAACAGTACAGCATCAGCTGCAGCACTGTCCCACAGAGCTCACAGAGGGCTTGCAATGTGTCACACCTCAGTTTTCATGTTTTGTTTTTTGATTGTAAAAAAACAAAACTAATAAAAGGATACGCCTTTTTAAACAATATGTATATATCAGTATAAAGAGTCTAGTTGCTGTCCAACAGAGGCCTGTTTTGGGACATGACTCAGGCGTGAGTCCCGGACTATGATGCCAGGCTTTGGAAACACTGTGTCCTTATGGTCTTCTGCAAAGGACTGTAAGGGGCATGTCCTGGCCTCAAGCGGTCCTGCTGTGGGACATTCAGAGTGAAGGTGTAGGGGCCTCAAACTACTCTCCAGGCCCAGGGGCTCTGAGGACCCTTCCACAGTAAAGTCTACAGGCTCTGCCTTAACCTGCGGAAGCAGGCAGCTGTCCTGGGGTGTCTCCAGCTTGACATCGCCCTCCACCTTGTGACTGACCTCTTCCCCAACATCTACTGAATCTTGGTGGTATTGTTTCAAGCGTATGTGCCAGGCCAAGCTGCAGACGGATGACACAGTCTTGAATTGGTGCACCACCCCACGAGGGATGTAGTAGATGTCGTTGTCATAGAGCTGAATGCGGGCGTAGCGAATGCCTTCCCTTCGCAGTTGGTTCAACTTGGCGTCATCAACCCACTGCACACACTGAGATGAAAAGAATGTCCATAAGACAACATGTTCAGCCTTAACATCCACTAGCCTTTAGACTGCTAACACACAATTCTATCATTGCTAAAGGTACCCTGTGCATATTTTTTAAAAGAGAACAAGATCTTGACTTTCAACATAATCCAACTGCCTCCAAATGTAAGAATAGAGTCCAAATTCATGAGGTCCTTGCTCATTACCACTCAGAGCAGTTCCAATCCTTGGCCACCAGGTGGCAGTGAGGCACTCACTTGCGACAGGGGCGGTTCGTGCAGATCGAGCTGTAGCCTCTGCACAACATCCGGGAAATCGCCAGCATGGAAGCAGACAACGTCTTTGGTAATTCGAGGGGGTTCCGTGCTACACAGATTGGAAAATGCAAACCAATTAAAAACGGGCCCCAACTTCTGTTCATTCCAGGGCTAGAAAACAGTGGTGTCCCACATTGTGCATTCATGTAGTGCTGGCCACTGTGGTAAAAGCTCCCGTCACAAACTTGACTTGGTTTAACACAGATGCAAATTTATATGTACATACCAGCAGACAAATGTGTGTCAACAGTGAGTGCGCAAGTTTTCTATGTCTGGTCAGTCAGATGCACTTAGGGTCATAAACTGAAACTGGAGGTTCAAAATGCTGCGGTAATGTACTGACTTCCTTTGGACAAGAGAGGAGAAGTCAAGAAGAAGCTGCAGTTTGTGGATTCATTTCACATTATGTAGTGATCTGTATATGCTCTTTTGTATTTGTATGAGACTTTCAGAATGTGTTATCTGTGGGACAACACACGTCAAGAGAATCTGTGCAAGACCACGCTCCAGACACCCACAAGGTGGATGTGAATGACGTCAGACAGTGCACAACTTCATGCTTGGTGTAAGATGACACCATCACTCCATGAAAATCAACAGACCTACACCATAACTGTGGACGCTACCAGTCCTTCCCTCTCTCTGTGTCCCCATGAGTTTTGTCTGTCTGTGCATGAGTGGACATAGACCCACCTCTCCCCGCAGTGTACACCCTTCAGCACCCCCACTGCTGCTGTAGTTTGCCGCTCAAAGCCCTGGCCAATGTGGTCAGCATGGGCCCGTGTCCGATCCTCGAACAGCATCTCACGTGGCTCACTGGTCCGAGGTAGATACTGTAGGTTCTTGATTTCATTGGTTGATCTGCAAACAAGTCACAAGGAACTCTGAGCCCAATTGTATTCAACCGATCCAAGAAAAACGTCAAGTCTGCGATCCTTCGTTCTTTCTCTCACACAAACACACAAAATGAAGGCCTGTGTCACTCAAGCAATACACCACACATAGTAACATCTGTTTAACTAGTACATCTTTCCTGACACGGGGGAAGCACGTGTCCTGTTCAGGGTTGTTCTGCTGTTACCTTTTCCTTTTGAAGGGAGACTTTGGCATGTCGGTCACTGGAATCATCTGCTCTCCTGGCCTCACCCACATGATGGGTCCATCATCGCTCTCTGTGGGGCTTTGCAGCTTCAGACTGGAGAAAGTTCCCCAGGGCAGGGTGTGCTGAAAGACACCAGGGTAAGGGGGGGGGGGGTGGTTGGAGACAAGTCAAGGCCTCCTTACCCACAAACACCACTGATGCACCAAGGAAAGGAGAAAAGTCAAACACACTCCAGCTACTAGTGTATGTCCCATCCACTCAAAGTAGGAGGAGTTACAGGTGCTTTGAGGTCAGTTACTTCGCTTATGCGGATAGTTAATCATGAATTGACCCAGTTAGCAAGCAAATTGTTCTGCGAGTGCATTTCAGCTTAGCATTTTAAACTCTAGTGCTTGAGTTATTTTTGTAAGTGGTGGAGGCATTACGTTAGCTGTTTGACAGTTTCTGTCTTTTGGCATTTGGTTACACCCTATGACTTTTGCATACTGAAGCCTTCTTGAAGTCAGTCTGGCTCACACCTATGCTGAACCATTCCAATGGAATCAGCAGAATTAGTTCCTGCTTCCAAAGTGGAGTGCTGGCCTAAGAACAACTACCATCTGAATTAGGTGTTTGCTTCCAGCACTATTACTACTAGAATTTTTTTTTTTTTTTTAACAGTAATGACCTCTACAGTTCTAAATAAAATTAGATTTACATTTATTTATTTAGTAGATGCTTTTCTCCAAAGCGACTTCCAATGAACTCTATGTAGTGTTATTAGGGCTGTCACGATTACTCGATCAATTTCGAGTAGCCGGTTTAAAAAAATTAAATTAAAAAAAAAAAAATTATCCTTGACTATAATTTGCCGTGTCGAGTACTCGGCAAAATGGCGAAAAGGCGGTGTTGCACAGACGAGGGTCTGTGCAAAAAACAGCAAGAAATGTCAACGGTGTGGGAACACTTCACGTTAAAAGAATAACAGTTTGCAGTCTGTGCAAAAACCAGCTTAAATACAATAACAGCACATCTGCAATGCTACAGCACCTGGAAAGGTGACATCCAGGCATAACAGATGCTCCGCCAGCACGGTAAGTTCACTAATAGCTTTACTTTAATCATTTTGAATACTCTTAATTTGCATGCCGTTTTAAACACAAGACCGAACATGATACATGTATATTTTCATTATAAAGAGTTTCACCACTTAAACGCCCATCAGAGAGCACAATTTAATGGAATGTAAACTCTGATAAAATGTGAAGTTATTAAGGCATGAATATATATATCTCCATGTTTCAAAATGTTCACATTACTTTTCATCGCGATTTCATAACTCAAACTCCCACTTGGGTTAGCATGTTTGATGGTTACTAATCACACAAATCAAGGAATTATAACCTTACAAAAATTAACCATGGTTTTATTTTCAATTTTGAAAAGCAAAGCATGATACGTTGTTGTTCACCTGATTCTATTTTTATTGTGAATTAAAAAAAAAAAAAAAACAATTACGAGTACTCGCCAAAATTGTCTGATTACTCGATTACCAAAATAACCAATAGTGACAGCCCTGAGTGTTACCAGCCCACACCCCTTATTCACCAAGGTGGCTTACACTGACAGATACACTACTTACGTTGGGTCACTCATCCATACATCAGAGGAACACTCTTTGTGTCACTCACACACAAATTAACTACTTGCTTCTGAAACTCACTTTTAGAAATGGCGATTCTTCAAGCATGCCGAGGAATTCTGGAAAGTAATCTCCAACCTCCTCATCTACAGCACCCACCAGGCTGATCTGTCGCATGGCACCAGCTCGGTATGTACCATGGGAGTAGGTTCGCTTTACCTGGAATAAAACAGGCAGAGACAAACATGTGAGTTGCCTCACAGACAGATACCTTATATCGCACACTGGTAAACTCTGATGGGTACCCTCCCCACTCACACATGAGCAGACACACACATACACCCAGAACAAACACACCAGGCAATCTCATCACCATGGGGTAGCTAGAGATGATTAAACATTTTTTAAATGACAGCTATTAAAAGGACTTTTCTGCATTTCAGAAAAAAGAGCAAAGTGGTGTTATACTGCCAAGAAACAGCATGCTGTCCACTGAGACAGAGCTGATGACTCAGTCACCAGACCACTTACATTTTATTGTCTTGCAGCTCACTGTCACTCGACCTTCTTTACTCTGTTCTAATGTATAACATACATTTTCCAGGATTTGTTTTTTTTTTTTTTTTTAAATAAATTTGTTTGTCCTACAGATTCAGTGTCTAAGGCCAGGACTAAACGCTGACTAGGTGGTGCACTACCAATGTCCTGAGGTCTGGCACACATCACCTAGTCTTATGGGTTGGACAGGTAGCTACAAACTGCCAACAGAGCTACCATACAGAAAACAAAAACTGCAAAACAAACAGATAGCTCAAGAAAAGTAACAGAAGCATTAACAAGCTATCAACACAGTTTCTGAGCAATGAGCTTCATAGCTCCTTGAACAAATATTACATTCAAACTCTTTGGCATCGCCATGTAATTAACTGAAAATATTCGCAAGGTAATTACCACAAAAGGTATGTCATATTATGCATTGTATCCCATTTTGTAATAAAAGAAATGCTTTAAATAGTTTGACTTAAATTAAATACCAAGCATTTGTCTGAAAAAAGCTGCCAGAAGCCCTGATGTCAGTTAGACTTCTGTTAAAATATGCTGTACCTACATTTTCTCCACCATATTTTAGCTGCTTCAAGTTAACATGTAATAACCTAACCCCCATGTCCTCCCAAGTTATTACTAAATACCTTACATACATTAAACTGAACCTTAAATTTAGTGTACTGAAAGGACATTAACTTAAAGTTTGATTTTTAAATTATCTCAGCACAATTCCTACTCTCATAGAAAGCTGTGCACATGGATGACAAGGGGGAGAAGTTACAGATTAACTTGTGCATGATGGCAGAATCTCTTCTGGACTAATCGAGGTCTTTGCAGGATCGCATAAACGCTCAGTGTACAGAAACGCAACATGCTTAATTTGGGTCAAAGTCCCCAGAAGCACTGGAAAGCAGGTCTGCAAACTAGCAAAAGAGCTGATGCTTCAGAGCTGGAAAGCCCATCAAGCCATTGCACCTGTCTCTGTGTCACAGCTTG
This sequence comes from Scleropages formosus, assembly GCF_900964775.1. Classification (NCBI taxonomy): domain Eukaryota; kingdom Metazoa; phylum Chordata; class Actinopteri; order Osteoglossiformes; family Osteoglossidae; genus Scleropages; species Scleropages formosus. Next base: position 14,650,646 of record NC_041807.1, read on the forward strand.
GGGTTGCCAGACTTAGAACCCGTTGCAGGATTTGGCACAGATGGCCAGCTAAACAGTCAGTGCTCCTGTGTGGCCCTGTATCCACAGGCCCTCTGCTGCTATGTGTGGGGCAGATCAGTTTCAGGAGTTTAGACTGAAGACAAGGATCAGGGCTTTGACCCACTGTTTTTTCCACACCAGTACACCTAACTGGGTCAGCGATGAAAGAAGCTACCTTGTGGTCAGTGTGGTGATGGTGTGCTGCCTTCTGCACACGCACACAAACAGCTGTTGGCTCTGGAACAGCTCCAGAGGCTGAGAGAAACCTCTGAGAAGGCGCTTCTTACTGCCAAACACATTACTGCCGTAATAGAGCATGACTATTCCTTCTCTACTCGCTCAACCCAAGGAACCCCCCACCAGCATTTTCATATGCGCAGATGCTTCTTTTCCCCACTAAGAGAAAAGCAAAACTGCAAGACTTTCCATTTGATATTAGAACCATCACTGGAAAGCACTCTAATAACTTCTCCCGTACATGTTGTATTATTTGTACCAAGCATTAAAAAAAAATGTAAAAATGTGACTACGATTCACAAATAATACTTTCACACATTATTCCATCTATGCAACATAGAAAAGGCAGCAAAAAACAACAACAACAACCACTGAGCACCTCATCCTCTAATATTTCAGGGGTGGTTGCTCAAGGGTCAAAGGTCAGGCTGCCAAGCAGTTACAAGTGGTTGGCTGCTGTGAGCAGCCTGTCCCTGGCACTGGATGACTTAGGGCTCCCATGGATGCAAAGTCAATAGAACACAGCTTACATAAGCATTGTTGCTGAAACCAGCTGCAACAATGATGGACAACTCCTGTATATTTAGTGTTCCTCACAGGCTTGGCTGAAGCTTGTGCAAGGCCACTTCTGTGACTAAAGTTCACAATTAAACTTGGATCATTTCTCTGTCCTCAGAGGCGAGAACACGTTTTACCAATGTTTTCATCAATTTTCTGTTTTTGCTGAGCAAAGTATGTTTAGTGAAGGACTAAGGATGTTTTCAGATTTCCTCACAGTCACTTGCCTCACCACTAGTTTCTACAGAGTTAGCGCAATCTAAACAACTTTTGTTTCTCGAGGTCACTGAAGGCTGCCTTTGTGCACACTGTTTCCCACAGGAGTGCTGCCCTCTTACACACACACACACACACACACACACACACACACACACACACACACAACCAGTCCGTATTCAGTCGATGAACCAGGTGACTAGTGGATACATTTCCTTACTTTACTGTGGTTAGCAGAGCTTCAAAATAACCCTGGATAGATTCAACCAACTCACTGAATAAAACAAGAAAAGAATATACACTAACTGTTTAAAGCAGAACAGGATAGCTGGGATCTGTGCACTTCTTTCCGGATCTATGAGTAAAAGTGAGAATGTTGACATGGCGTTGTGCGTGCATGCAAGAGCAGCCTGCACTACTGTAAAATGCTCTCCATTTATAGGAGAATTTTTGCAGCTACTATAATGGCCTACTGCTAACAGAAACCTGGTTCACTAAGCTCAGAAGCAAAACAGCTGACAACGGTGAGAGGAGGAACTAAAAACAGGTTTTTACTATATATTTCCCTTGTCAAGGGCACAGAAAACCATTCACACTTCCCCTCGTGTAAAAAGTAATTATATTAAATAAAAGTATACATATAGTTTTTAAAAGACGTGTAAAGAACAGGTCTGGCTTTTTGATAGCACATGTCTACTAAATAAAAATGCAACATAAGGCCAACCAAGCTAATGACTAATTTTGCATTAATCCACTCCCTACAGCCATCAGCTGTGGTAAACTAAGCTGTAAATAAAAGGAGATTTAAGTCCTCCTTGTCCCCTTCTTTAATATTATACTTTTCCTGCACATTTAAGCAGCTGAGCACAAGTGATGCAATTTACAACCTGTTGCTTCTTAATCAAAGGCCTTACATTCCCCACACACACACACACACACACACACTTTCTCATGGAACTGCTACTTCATTTCTAAACTGGTGGTGAAAGTAAGATCCTTCTGGTTCTCTCTCTCACATACACAAGCTAGCAGGCAGCTACAGGCCCACTCAAACTTGTTCAAATACACTGGCTGTGGTTTGCAGAGTGCAAGGAATTCCAGACCTCCAGCTATTGAAAAGCTACAGAGGCTGGTACAGAAGAATCCGGACCCCACCCCAGCCCTCTTTACTAACTGGTGGAGTTAGTACAGAAAGTGGTACAGATTCAGGCAAAGAAAGTATTTTGGGTAAAATGTCTCATCACAGCAGCTCCAGATTATTGGTACTGTAATTTCTCTATTCAAACTGCATGCCTAATGTAGATGTAGACATTATGATTATACAAAATGAGAACTAAAATGGGTAGGGGGTGATGTGCGGGGTATTTATAATAAGCCGCACTCAATGATGTCCATCAGGGACTGAGAAAAAAAATTGAGAGAACCACATTACAGGCTCCTCTGGTGCAGCAACACACGCTTATCCAATATACACTGCTGCACAGCCTCCAGTGTACCTTTTATCCTACTCCACAGGATGTGCTCAAAAGGTCTGTCACACAGAGTGTCAAAAATTAAGAAGGGGAAAAAAAAGAACACGTCACCTAATTAACCATTCAATGAAAAGCTAAGTAAAAACAGCAAGACATCCTGTAAAAATGCTTTACAGTTGTTTGCATTGAAAACTTAAAAGCACAGCAAGGGCTCCTTCTGCACTGGATGGAACAGGATTTGTTCTCCAGATGGTGAGCAGAGCCAGTCGAGTGGGCTGAGATGAGATGAGATGCAATGCATCGAGGCTCTCCCACTGTCCCCACTTGTGGAGAGGAGTTCAAGGCTGGCCCCACTTACACTAACCACTCCCACTTTAGCCACTGGCCTGTTTTTCACCATATTGTAACCCACTGCAATCTCCATCAACACCACATGTTTCAGCTGAAGAGTCGAAATGTTTAACACATAAGGTTGCTTCAATTTTGACCCCAGACTGTCAAAAAGACTTCTCACCTCATTAATAATTCATTTCATAATATTTTCCACATGGATCTTACATTTGCAGATCAAAACAACTCGCCAACAAATCAGTTGGTAAAGAAATGCATCATGTTACAAAAAAAAAAATCAGGACCTGTTACCCAGAAATACTTTTTGGCTGAGTAAAAAAAAAATGTACAGCACAGATATAAAATTCTGAGAATGTGTAATAAGTACTTAAAGTGACTGCGTCCCAGAACAAGGTGAGAAGATAATGCTTAATTAAAATGAACTTAATGAAATAAAACTTTGTGGGAATATAAACATCTCCATCAACACAGCACACATTCTGGTGCTTAGCGAACAGTCTGAAAGCTGAGCACAGAACAAGAAACATCTCCCGAGAAAACACTCAGACACATCTAAACATTCAATGGTATTTTCGGTATCTTCAGTGTGCCTCCCCTTCTGTTTTTAACAGACAAAACTGTAGCGCCATCAAAAAGACCCTGTACAGTGTTAATGACATTGTTTGCACATTCCTCAAGATCTGAAAGAATACAGACAGAATTCCCTTCCTGTAGGCAGCCAAAACATTCAAAACATCCCACCCATACATTTGGGTTAAGTCTGCAGCTGCATTGAGATGACCCAGTTAGTAACCAGACTCAGGAAAGTTCTTAATAAAATGTTTATATTAAAAAATTCATTTTAAAGTTGAGAAGGACTAAAAACATAACCAAAAAAATCAATGTCACAGAAGATGAGGTATACAAAAAAAAAAAAAAAAAAAAAAAAAAAAAAGAACTGCAATTATAGCAACTAAATTTCATTAAATGAAGCCCTAAAAAAGAATTGAGTTTTTTTTTTTTTTTTTTTTTTTTATAACCAGGCATTACATTAAAAATACACAAACAACAATTACTGCTGTCAGGCCTCAGTCCATGAGAAACACATGCTTATGCCTCTTATTTAGTGCAATTCTTTGGATATGGATGTTGACTTCTTCACATTCAAGCAAAACATCCAGCTGTACTTTCTCTGGATAAGGACTAGAAAGAGTTAAAAAGGCCATTCAGATATCAGCGCAGCAGCCTGACAAAACTATCAGGCCTTCAGAAGCAGAAAGTATTGTACTAGTAAAAGACTTGAAGTTGCATTGCCTACTACTGCTGAAGTTCTCTTGATCATTGTACTTGAATTCAGCTCTGAATTACTCCAAAAAACCTCTCCATATAAATAGGTCAGATACTGCTATGCAACAAATCAGTACTATATTGTATATTCTAAATACAGTTCTGGTAAATATGTTGATTATTAGCCAGCCAACATTATCTTTAAAGAAAATTACAATTGAAGGTTACATTCAGATTTTGGGTTATGCAGAATCACTATTTGCATGGTACACAAATTTTAGAGATCAAATTCTTCAAAGGACCATGAATAGAATATTAACTTGACAGAGGGGCTTCTGATCAGTTTCTCAGATGACTTTATCAAGCAGAGAATGATTTCAAAGATAAAATTATCACACACATAATCTAGGTTTATTTCACAATCACTTTAATAACTCTTGAGACTGACAAAAAGTTTCAGTTATTTTCATAAAAGCAAAAAAAAAAAAAAAAAAAAAAAAAAAAAAAAAAAAGGGGGGGGGGGGGGGGGGGGGGGGGAGACATAGTCAATGCAATCACCTACCTGAGCATGGAAGTTAGCCATGGTGGTGGTCTCTATATCCTTCTTCCCCAGGATCTCCATCTTGACAGGCGAGTTAGGAAACTTGAAGGAGAAGTACTCAAGGAAATCTGGAAGGTAGGTGGCAGCACCATGGACAATAGCCATGACATAGTGTGCGGCACCTTCCTCATCCTCGCTGAAAGCCAGTGTGACAAATTCCCGGGCAAAGCGGTCCCTCTCAGTAGTGGAGAGACGGGACAACTCTTCAATGTAGGCATGGACCACCAGAGCACCACCATTGGGTTGCCGCTCCACATGGATCAACCGCCCAAATTCCAGTCTCTCTGTGCCTGGAGGCCAGGCTTGGTCCCTGGGTTCTGACAAAAGGGTAGTGGTAGGGCCAGCACCTTCCGGAAGGTTCACCTCCTTATTGAAAATGATGGCACCTCCTCGATGGAAAGGTGGAGGGGCCTTGAAGTCCTCACAGAGCTGCTCAGTGCCACTCTGCTTGGGCAACAGGCTTGAGAGCTCTGGCAGAACCCCTGTGCATACTGTCTGACTGGATCTGTTGTACATCTTCGGTCTCCTCCGTTTTTCACCATCTTTGTGTTTCTTTTTCTTTTTCTTCTTCACTTTTTTGATCTGCAGCTCCTCAGTGTTTACTTCTGGTTTCTCCTTCTCTCCTGCAGGGGAGGAAAAAAAAAAAAAAAAAAAAAAAAAAAAAACAGGAAAATTACAAAAATGAGATGAATACTAAAAAGTTTGCTGTAATCTGTTACGTCTACCTGTGGTCCCACCTAAAACAGAAGGAATCCAACCTGCAACACGTTACTTCAGAGAACTGACATGTTCACCTCCAGCATCTACTGGACCCAGCGAGACTGGGACTGCTCCACAGCAGACATGTTCAAGAGCACTCTGCAGCATTTTTGAATTAAACTTAGACTTGCACAGCCTGAACTGCGAGACAGAGCTTGATCAATTGCACTTACTATTGCCAAAGCATGGCAACAAGCATGAAAGAATTACTTGTCCAACCCATATCCCTTCAGTAAAATGCAAACATTTCTTACAGCCTAGGGCAGGTAGGAGCTCACAAAAGCTTTTAGTGCACTGTAATTTCAACCAAACCAATATAGCCAGTAAAGTCAGTCATGTAATGTAAGACCTACAAGTCTTATTACAGCCAAGATTACTTTTGCTTCATATGGCCTTGTAGGCCATTCACAAGGCAATGACTGGTTCCTTACTGTAAAGAGGGGTTCCCTAATCATTAAATGTTCAAATGGTTGAAACTACAAAACCCTGCTTTAAATAAAAAAAAAAAAAAAAAAAGCTGTTTTTCAAAAGAAGATTTAACACAAAAGAGTCTGAACATGATAATGTAGTTGATTACTGCATTTATTCTTTGCAATCAGTTCACAATCTTATTAAATGGTGAAAACAACTAGGATAAAGGGTTTTAAATCATAACATACTTAACTTGTGAGACATTAAACAAAGCCCACAGGAACACCTGAAGGGCATATGTGATGACTACTGCATGGTCTCATTTTCCAAAAGAAAGTATGCCACAGAAACACTTAAATCCCAATATACAAATATATTTAATTACATTATTTTTGATGCTATTTAACCTGCAAAACGGAATATAACCATACTAGTCAACACATCCGCCCTGCACATTATGGTGAGGCAGTAGTGTGTACTTGTCTTTGTCTATTCTTTCCAGCCATACAGAATATTCTCAGAACCACAGCTCATCTAGTCCACCATCAGGCAATACCATAAGCAGCTGAGCAAACTCCCACAGCAAAAAAAAAAAAAAAAAAATTCAACATTAAATAATCGCAACCTCTTCCACAAATAAGCAACACTGAGCACGAACAGAAAAGCTGTGCTGACTGCACCAAGAAACATGGAACTCAGGTCTAGACATAACAGTTGAACTATTCAGGACAGGTAATTTGCTTAAATTTCCATTGTTGAACAGGTAACGGGTGGCACGGTGGCACAGCGAGTAGCGCTGCTGTCTCACAGCACCTGGGTGGTGCGAGAGGACATGGGTTTGATCCCCACTCAGTCTGTGTGGGGTTTGCATGTTCTGCGGGTGCTCTGGTTTCCTCCCACAGTCCAAAGACATGCTGTTCAGGTTCCCCCATAGTGTGTGAGTGACAGCGAGAGAGAGTGTGTTCCACTGATGTATGGATGAGTGACCCAGTGTAAGTAGTGTATCTAGCACTGTAAGTCACCGTGGTGAATAAGGTGTGTGGGCTGATAACACTGCATGGAGTTCATTGGAAGCTGCTTTGGAGAAAAGCATCTGCTAAATAAATAAATGTAAATGTAGGTAAAATCATTCTGATACCTGTCTGATAGGTGCACAAAAAGTAAAAACAGAAATTTAATGGAAAACGTCAATTTCAAAACCCCTTTCTCTATAGAAAGCAGCCAGAAGAGCCAAATAAACCAAAACACCCATTTTCGCTGATTTCTTTACATTCAGGCTTTTTCGTAAGTAAGCTGCATTTCATATAATGGACATTTAAGGAAATGCTGTTAATAGCACTATATAACATCTATTTTATTGCTTCATTGAAATGTACATTTAAATTTCTCTGTCATTTCTTCTGGATTAAAACTTTACTACAAGCAAAAATGTAACTGGTAAACTTGTGAAGTGTTTATGGTCCATTCCCACCCACTGAAGGACATTTTAAATCTTCACATTTATTTATTTTTGTCTTTGGCATGTTCCAGAATTTGACAGTACAGGTAAAACATTAAGTGTGCCTGTCCTGTGGATAACCAAACACGAAGAGAGAAGGGGGAGGGGGAAAAAAGTCAAGCCCTGCAATGACAGCAAATCGGCAGCAATCCATTTCTTCCAAGCAGACCAAGGAGAAACCGCCACTGCAGATGATATTTGCTGGGTGGTGCTCTTTAACAGACCAAGGCCTTCGTAACTCTAAGAAATCTGACACTCAACCACGGAGTCAAAAATGACACACATCTTGCTGGTGTTTGCAAGCAACAACATAGACATCTGGTGACCAGGAACACGGGAGTCAGCCGCTCATCACCAGAACTGTTAGACTGCAAGGGAAAACTTACGTCCACCTACACCACCAAGTCACATGGCTCCGGGGGGTGGGGACGTAATGACCTTTCTGTGGCAAAAACAACAATTCCTCAATTGCCACCGCTAACCACACAAGTGAACTGGGTGTTTATCTGATAACAAGTGACACCTCCTCTCCCTGGGCTTGTTATTTGCAGCCTGCCTGCACTTGTTTAATGGCCATCGATACTGCAGAGCTACGGTCACCCGTAGTGAGATGCCGCGCTCCAGCAAACAGTGTGATGATCTGTGTCCCGCCAGGACCTGTCAGTGCAGCCCAAAATCTGCAGTCCAGTTCCACAGGCAGTAAGCTCTGAATCACGCATGCAGGATGTCTAGTGCTCAACTTAGGAGGATGTGTGTGTAGAATGGGCTAACTAATGCCTAGAAATTGGAAAGGAGGTGCACTTCTGAGCAATCAGGAAAAACGGTATGAGGGACACTACTGTCATTGTGTGTAAAGGAAATAAGGTAATGAAATATCAGTCCATTTACAGTGCTTGATCCACTTGTTCAAGAAGGGAGCACAGAAGCAGACCTGCTCTCAGGTACATCACTAGGAGATAAAGTGCCAACAGAGGGGATGTACACCACATTCCTAGCATACAAACTTGAAGCCAAGGCGGCCAGTTTGGAAGGCACCTAGAACCAATTGCATTTACATGCTATGTTATTACAGCTTGCAATGACCCGTGTCACAAAAAGTTCAATAGATTGTGTGAAAACACTAAACTGCCAACACACACACAAATATGGTTGAGCAGGTATTTCTGACTTGTAAACAGAAGCATAAAAAAATATTTTGAAATAGCTGAGTCAGTGTAAATTCTTCAAAAAGATTAAACTCACCAGCATTTCATATGGCCAACTTTTTTTATAACTTGCAGGAGTGCAGTTCACAGAAAGAAGTGTGTAAACTTGCTTAAGGTCAACTAAATGTCAAGAGATGAGCAAACAAAATGAAACAACTAATAAGCTTCTGTATGCTCTTGTAAAACATATTTCAAGCACCATAACATTACTCTAAATTGCTAACAGTATTTTTCATTAGCGAAACCAACACTGAGAAAGAGTACTGCAGAGGGAGACTAATGTTGCAGTTTAAACGAACTACAAGAGAAGTCATGATTTGCCTTAGTGACTTTTACATAACCAAAAAAAAAAAAATCTTTCTTAGAGCTTCAGATACTAATCATTTCAGGTTCTGAAATATTACAGGACATTTTCCTAGATTTGCATAATTAGAATCTATACCAAGTTCACACAGTGCTACATTTACATTTATGTATTTAGCAGATGCTTTTCTCCAAAGCAGCTTCCAATAAACTACGTAGTGTTATTAGCCCACACACCTTGTTCACCAAGGTGATTTACACTGCTAGATGCACTACTTACACTGGGTCACTCATCCATACATCAGCGGAACACACTCTCTCCGTCACTCACACACCATGGGGAACCTGAACAGCATATCTTTGGACTGTGGGAGGAAACCGGAGCACCCGGAGGAAACCCACACAGACATGGGGAAAAACATGCAAACTTCACACAGGCTGAGTGGAGATTGAACCCATGTCCTGTCACATCACCCAGGCGCTGTGAGAAAGCGGTGATACTTACTGTGCCACTGTACTGCTATAGTACTACTGACATGTTTCATCCACTTTATACATTAACCAACTGTAATTACATCTCTTTTCCTTATACTGGGCCTGATGACAAGCAAAAGTGCTAAACCAAGCCAAACAATATACTTCAAAATTTTACACCTGATTCATCGTTTACACGGACTGTGTTGGGATTATTTCAGCACTCTCCTCAAAAGCCATGCAACAGCACCCAGCCATACTTGAAACCTGGATCAAAGTTAACACTCCAAAACTTGGAATTCAGTAAATTCTAAGTCAGAAGTTCTGAAATCTTTAAAGTGAAATACAGTAACAGTGAAAAGTATGAGTACACCTGGAAAACCTTGCTCAATACAAGTATTAGCCAATGGACATATGGGTGAAAGCAAATAAACCCCAAGTGCACCATATCTCTGGCAACTGCTGTTGAACAAGTGGGAAGACATGTCAGCTGATTTCCTGCTCAAACTTGTTAATTTTTTCCACAATATATTTGGTTAAATGTACAAGTGCATGCCAACTTTTGACTAGTAATGTATGTAAACAAGACTCCTTCAAACCTCTCAGGATGAACCAATCTCAGTGTAAAATTTAAAAAAATTAACAGTAGTAAGCATTAATATTAATATACTCAACCATTTTAAAATCTGGCACTAAGGAAATTCTTCATAAGTTGTTGCAGTACAAAAAAAAAGAAGACAAATCTAGGTTAACAAAAACTGCAGCTGAAGTTCAGGTGGTTTGTAGGCTTAATGATGACAAAAGCAATGACGGGGGGAAAAAAAAGCATGCCCTTTAAAACTATCACACTACAAGATTATAATTTTTGCACAAGTTTAAAACCAACTCTCCAACTGTCAAGTGCATCCCAGTATTCAGTAAACACTAAACAGAGCCTTTTCAATGGCAGTATGACTAGGATGTCGGCGGTGGGGTTTGAAGAAACATGCCGTTTATGCTCACAGTTGAAAATACAGTATGTAAAACCATACATACCTTTCTGGAGCAGTTTAACTTCTCCATTTTCCCTCTTGATTTCATTCATTACTTTGTGCTTCTTTCTTTCCTTTTCCTTCTCTCTGTCTTTTTCTTTCTTCTTGTCCTTGTCTTTGTCTTTTTCTTTGCTGTTATGATCTGAAAAGGGAAACGAAGATTCAGCCAACAGGCCATTTATAGCCAGGAGGTAGACTACATTCTAATTTAACAGTTCGGCATATCCAGATGAAACCATTACACAGGCCCTGAAAAACACTAACAAAGTTGTGCAAAGTTATTAAATTTCATATGCAGAGGGCTTATACAGCTCTAAGTTAGTATCAACCAATGTGATTAGATTTTAGGTAAGAGCATTCAGAAAAATGTACAAATTCAAAGATTATGCTCCTAACAACGTTCTAATTCGAAAACAACCTTTAAACGTGGGTGCGATCCGATCCAGAACCATTAATCATCAAATGTGTAACACAAGAACAACTTTCCACACCTCTTTTGTAATAATAATATTATTATTATTGTCCCCAACTTCAAAACCTCTATTTAGAGAAAACATCTTAACTGTTCACCATCTAAAATGCATAAAACATCCAGAAATAAAACTATTTTTATAACCTTTATACTATACAAAACGACTCAAATCACAACAAATACTTGGTAACCAGTGATTAAACATTTGCTTGTGACAGATGTGCATCGTCACTTACTGTGGCCCCAAAAATACAAAACAGGAAATATCAAATGGCCACACAAATCAGATAAGCTTTACACTCTCGAGCAAGTTTTCCTTATGCCTACTCTATTCTCCACAGAAGCCATTTAATTAATATTGGTAACGCAGCAAGCCATTTAGTATTGATAACGCATGAAGAGAAGCTGTAAATTAACAATATGAGAATTTAATAAATGACAACCAAATCACAGAGAATATCTAAACGTGTTGAGAAAGAATGGAATGTGAAAGGAAGGGGGAGAGAGACAAGACAACTACCATTTTAAAACAAGATCCGTCTGAAACTTCCCATAATGAACTGGCATCACACACACAGACCACACTTAACTTCAATGGCCAAAACTGTATTATTACATCAAAGCGTTGTCCTCAATTTTCTCCAACCTGTCTTCTGATCTTTACAATTAACTGTCATTTTGCTCACATCTCTGTTTGCAAGGCATTTTACAACGATACGTTTGTATGCTAAGCAACTTGAATGAATAGTACACTTAAAATTAAATACACAGAATTTTCTTACTGTAAATTCAAAAGAAGGACCTTGATCAAGGGTACTACGCCCTTAAGTAGGACAATCCACCCCGCCCCACACTTCCAAACATTAATAAATTCTTTTATTACTGACAGACTTTTAGAATTCATTTTTACCCGCCAGATTACTTTAACTTAAGAGCAATGATTTGGAGACCATTTGAAATCTTTGAAATCTCCCTGAGTGAGATCTGGTGTAGCTTCTTATAACTGAAATGAACACGAAGTCATCTTAACGGGACATACAGTGCGAATATCCCTAGATCGCACGTTTGGCTGCGTTGTACGTGTGCTGTGAGAACAGCCCAGCGATTTCCTGAAAGTGGGTCGACGAAGAGAGCTTCACATCCACTGTGAAATGACAGATGACATCGGCGGTGGTCGCGCCATGACATGAGCTCGGGCCCTGGAGGTCTCTCACACACACACACACACACACACACACACACACACACACAGCAGTTTGCCACGGCGTTCGCTCGGCCATTACACAACTGCTTTTCACGCAGACCACAAAAAGTCAGCAGCTCCAGAATAAATTCAATAATGATTCCCTATCCGTGTTGCTGCTCAGCCTTACGTGTCAGAATGCCGCGAATGACTTAAGCTTTCAGTGGAAACTTTAAAGAAATTTCTTCCTGTTGGCTGTCAAACGGGGAAATCCTCCACACTCCCAGCAACAGCGCGATTATCTTATCCTGCTTATTAAATTACTCATGGGGCGTGTTAGAAAACAAGATGTGTGCGCGGTTTATGCTCGTAACAACCACGTAATTCGAAGACAACCTTCCTTCGTGGATGCGATCCGATCCAAACCGTTAATCAAATGCGTAACACAACAACAACTTTCCGTTTGTTTCGTAATGATAACAACAATGTTCCCAAAATCCAACGGTCGAGTTCGTAGTCACTGGCGAATGTCCGCCGTAAATAGCCGGGTGCAGTGGTGGGTGTCGCGCGCCGGACGGAAAGCTCACGAGCTGACATGTCACGAAGGAAACAGCGCGAGCGCTTGTGTCATGGAGCGGCTAATGTCACCAAGAAATCCCGCACCACTTTCTGCCAGTGTTTCAGTATGAATACCGATTACTATACCATACGAAACCCATCCGTTAATACGCGACAATGCCCCATTTTGTTGTTGAACAAATTAAATAATGAAAAATACAATACGACGGCATGATCCTGGACAGAACTTAACTTGGACTTGACAAACATGGACTCCGAATACCATCGCGTATTCAGAGTCGTTTTACCGCGAGAAGCAGAAGGCAACCGCGTACGTACGAACGCTAGCCGTGTCAAAAGTAGGACCACGAGCGGACAAGAGAGTCCGGTAGAGGACACATTTTCAGCAGTTGACGGATCTTGTCAACGGTCAACCGTCGAGCGCGCCAACCACCACGGCGGCCCCGCGCGCCGCGCCGTCCTGCCCCGCGAGCCCGACGTCGTCGGCCGCCTGCTCGCGACCGCTCGCGAGCGCGCCCCTCCATGCAGCTCTCCAGAAGGCTCCATCTGAAAAACTGCCTGAACGCGCGCATCCACAACGAACGCGAGACGACAAACAACGCAGCCGCTGGGGTAAACTCTTCGACCGCAGCCTGAACCTACCTTTCTGCAACAACTTCACATCCCCATTCTCCTTCTTCAGTCCGGAGCTGGCAACGCTGTTCATCTCGAGAGGGGGTTTGTGTTTCTTCTTTTCCTTCTCTTTCTCTCGTTTCTCCTTGAGCTTTTTGGGTTTTGAGTGAGGAGCGAGGAATGCATTTTGCTTGAAGACTTTATGTAGAGGCGGCTGCATTGACGCCGTCGGGCTGTTTGCATTGACGGGACTAAAGCTCCATGTTGTCGGGCTGCCATAACTCTGCTTCTGCTGGTGCTGCTGGTGCTGCTTTTCCGTCGTTCCGACTCCACCAAGCCCTTCTCCGTTCAGTTTCTTGGGCTTAAAGGCCTTTTCCTCGTTCCGTACTTTCTTGGGTGGTGGGGGATGGTGGTCCCGGGAAGACTGCTGTCGGTTCTCCGACGTTCCTTTGGGCTCCTTGGGCTTCGGCAGTGGGTTTTTATCTGCTGCTGCGAAGTGAATGAAGCTCACTGACTCCGCCATCTTGGGGTTTTCTCTATTTACTCTCTGCTCGCTGCTGCTGTTTGTGTGAGGGGCAGAGCAGGGGCGGGGCTTCCCCTATACTGATGTAAGGAGAGGCTTGAGGGCGGAGCCTCTGTCTGATTGACAGTGCGAGTCGATGGTGGGAGGAGCCTGATAACGAGGCACTGCTCATAGAAGGCGGGAAAGCATGCGAAATAAACAGCTTTCCGCGAAATATATGGGGAGATTTTTTAGGAAACCTTTCCACGTAGTCGTGTCTTTGCTAGGATGCTTGACCACCTTTAGCCAGTACTCGGTCCAGAATTCAATAGTCGTGTCTGGTAAGACCTCGCACTATAGTGAGCAAATTACAGATTATTACGAAAAATGTTGACTGATTTCCACGTAACTGCATTTGCTTTACATTTTATTACATAATAATGGATAACTTCTAGCGTTTAGAATCAAAGCAAATATGTAGAGGTCTGTTTCAAACAAGAAGTATTAACGAGATTTTGCTGTGTCCAAGTGGCTGGCTAATACAATACGTTACAAATATTTGTGATCCACATTTAGTACTTTTATTCACTATGCCTCTTTACATTGTATAGTCAGTATTGGCACTGTATAATGAATGTACAGAAAAATAGATTGCAGATGTTTTCCTGAGTAAAGAAATCAATGGTCAACATAACACTTTACCAACAGTAGCACCTTAAACTTAATAGGGACAAATATTGTCATAAGGGTGACCTTTTTTAAAAACATTATAATGATGTCACTAATCGTGTGCATTTTAGATGATTTTTTTTTTGTTCTAAGTGAACTTGTCAGCCCATGAACATATTGCAATCTCTCCTGTAATAAATACAGTATGTTATTTAGTATCCAGAACACTGCATTATAGGACTTTCAGGAACAAATTAGTTTTGGATAATGGGGAAAAAAGTGTAAGGTTTTAACTCAGATTTCAATTTTATTTTCAAAGCTTTTAATCCTTGAAATTTTCCCCATGAGCGTGTCTTTGGGAAGTCTGTCATATGTTTTCCTTCTGAATTTCAAATACACTTGTTTTGAGAGTTTTTGTCCACATGCCTCCTGTTGTGCAGATGTGTAATGAAAAAGCAACAGATGAGTGTCAGAGCGTTCTGTCATTTTACGATGATCATTTTATGGTGTTGTCAATATTACATGAAGTGAAGCAGAGATTTAATTAAAATTAATGAAATAATTAAACTAATGAAAATGTAACTCCTCACAAATACTATTTGATGCCAATTAAATCCATAAATGTGCAATATTCATCATTTTGTTATTTATCACAAACAGCACATGGGTACCAGATGTACTGTGTACCAACAGAACCAAACTCCATGCTGCTGAATGACGATAGTGGAAATCAAGGAGTCTTGCAGACTCTGCAATTTACAAGAAGTTCTTCACATTCTTCCACTCTGCTGTTCCTTCACCACCTTTCCTTACCTATTCTGACCTCCTCCTTCCTCCTCTCTCACTGCTAACAATTTTGGCTTGTTCTTTAGACAAATTCCATTCTGTAACAATGCTCAGCATCAACCTGCCTTAGTCATCTTCCTACAAAGCCTCATTCGCTGCATTTCAATCCCCATCAGGTGAAATCTCCGACATCCTGCTATCACACAGAGACACCAAATGCTCCCTTTATCTCCCCCTTCACCTTTCCTACAGGCCATTCCCCAGCAACTTGTCTTCACAATAAACTACTTGCACTCTAATTGCTTCCCATCTGCCTTCAAAACTGCCCTCATCTGACCACTGTTAAAGAAACCCTCTCTGGATCCAGACTCAGAAAACAGAAATTCATCCCCCCAGCTGGTCTGTCTTCCTTTGTAACTCTAACTTGGAAACTCTGTATCAAACTGGAAAACTTGCTCATTTCACCTGCTTCATACTATAAGCACCTGGGAGTAAAGACTGACTCAATCTTGCCCTCCTGTGAACATATTAAAGGCATAACCATTTCCTCCAAATACATCATGCATAACATCTGCAGGATACAGCCTCATCTCACTACAAACCCTATGCCACTTCTGGTCCAGGCCATGGTGATATCTAGCCTCTGCCATCAGACCACCCCAGCTGACACAGAATGCTGCTGCATGTGTTGTTTGACCTGCCAAAGTATTCCAATGTATCTTCCCTCCTTTTTTAATCTCCATTGGATTGTTGTAGCTGTCCACATCAAATTCCAGACCCTGATTATGGCCTATAAGACAATCAACGGCTCTTCTCCCTGATACATACAAGACACGATTGCTTGCTATGCTCCAGGCAGACTGTTATGCTTCTCTACCTCTGGCTACTTGGTGGTCCGATGCAAAAGAGGTCCAAAATTAAAAGCAAAAATGTTTTCGGTTCTGGCTCTAATGTGGTGGAATCCCTTAAATACACTTACATTTTTCCGCTTTTTGTGTTTGTATCTCTCACACACACACACACACACACACACACACACACACACACACACACACACACACACACACACACACACACACACACACACGTATTTTCTGAGCCGCTTGTCGTATCTTCAAAAAAATTAACAAGGAGCCAGTGTATTTGTATGTTGTGTTAATGTGCATGGTGTGAAAAATTGTGGTGTTGAGTTACTTGGGAGCATAGTTGTTTTCTATAATTGTAAGTCATGTGTACTACAACCAATGTATACACTAACAATCTATGTTTCTCCCTGGATCCTGGCATGTTTAATAGGGTTCATATAAATTATTCCCCGCTTGATGACACTCCACTGGCTTCCATGGCAACAGAATGGATGCACCAAGAGAGGTGTGAGCAGATGAGACAGACACTAAAGCACAGTTTTCACAGTATCATAACAAACCATTATTGTAGGGAGATATTAAGGAACATTTGCAGATTAAAAGGATCAATGTAAAAAAAAACAGAGTAATGTTCATTCTAGAAAGTCAGAGAATAAAGAAATTAGCAAACAAAGTACAGTTAATGCTCATGTTCAAACTGGAGGATCAGGTTCAGATCCAAGGAGAAACAGCTATTTAAGACTAGTGAACAATGGGGAAAAAAAAGGAAAAGAAATGAAAGATTTTGCTCAAGGCGTTCTAGACAGTAACCAAAAAGATTGATCTTAAGGATTTCCTATATTCCCTGCACCCTACTGCCAATACTGAGGAACACTCACTTTACATAACTGCTTGTCCTGGTCAGGGTCACAGCAGTCTGGAGCATATCCCAGAATCAATGGGCAAAAGGCAGGGGGTTACACCTTGGAAAGGACACCAGGAATAGAAGAACTGCAAACTTGTGGATAACATGATTCAAAAGCTACAGAGAAAAGGAAATACAGGTAGGGAAAAAACCTGGTAGAATGCCCCTAATGGAAAAACTGCATTATATACGAGATGTGGCAATTACTGGAAAGAGACGTTCTTGAACAGCAGGGAGACTTCTGCAGGGAGGTTCTGTGTTCCAGAAAGTAATGCAAAAGGAAAAAGGGACAACAAAAAGCCTCTGTTGGAGAAAAGTCATCAGGAAGGAGCTGGGGCCATTCTTGCAGGCTCTTCTTTATGAGCTGAAAAACTTATGTGAAACTTTTTTTTGCATTACAGATAAAAGTTGGGGGGGCAAAAAGCCCCTGAATTAGAAAGAAAGCTGTGGCCATTCAGGTTTGAGGAGGCAGCCCTGGTACAGAGGCCTACAGCTGTGGGAGTCACTGTGAGGGAGTCTGGTGTGTCACCTGCTGACAGTGACACTCAAAAGATGGATACAAGCAACAAGGAGATCAACCAAGAAGAGCAGCCAAAAATGAACACAAGGCACCTCAGGGTGGACTGATCAATGATTTGATCAAGTACCTTGAGAGCCTGATAGATAAATGCTTTGTTCTGAAGGAACTGACATAAGGCTACAGCAGCATATATACAACAAAATAGTGAAAGACAACACTAGAATAGTACAGGAATATACGCATTTCTATCACACCTAGATGACCTTTGCAGAATGAATCTCAAAAGATGCCAGTGGGAGACAAGTACGTACATTTGATCTGAACCATAACGTGCTGCGTAAGGACAATAACTATCATCTTGGAAAATTACACTTCAGAAGACAATTCTACATTAACCAAACCTGCTCCTGTGATGTACAGTTGGGAATCCAACTGGGAATCCAACCCTCTTTTTTGGTTTTATGCTTGAAGTGGAGACAGTGATATTAGAAGTCCACGTGTTCTCCCAAAGGAAAGACCATGAACACCACATAATGAAGAGTGGATGGATGAGGAACAATATAACAATTCTTATAGTGATTGTGAAAAGTGAAAAGTTATATAAAACTGGACTTTGGCACTGTCAGCATAAGGAGTTGAACTTCCTTGTAGAAGATCAATACTTGCTTTCACGTCTCTGTGTTTCCCCACTATTGAAGGTCCTGTCCAAGAAACCCAAGTCTTTTTTTACTTTTTGGGCTGACAATTATCCTACTAGGTCATCACACCAACTAATATATATCCTTGACATCTCAAAATAAGATGTAAATTGGGATTCTGACAGGCTGATCATTTTCTTAGGCACCCTATCACTATGTTTAGTTGCGGTTATTGATATTACCAGAGAGCACTTTGACTCTGATCCTTTTTTTTGTTCTATGCTTAAAGTGGAGACAGTGATATTAGAAGTCCATGATGCTACCAGTAATGTAATTTCCTATAAGTCACCTACAAAAAAAAGCTCCTACGGCGATCTTATATTAAACTGGGGGAGTCCTTGAAGCAATAAAACCAGGTAAAACTGGAAACCGAAGAAGTGCAGTGCCACTGTTATTTGCTCCCTAATGCTAAGGCAGTAATTCATCATAGAGGCAGGACAACATGGGAGGAGGGAAAGCCATTACCTGTCCCATTACAGCAAAAACTGCTAATGCAGCCTTACACAGTAATGACAGCAGAACCTCAGAGGCAAGTTTCCATTGCACAAAGTAAAAAGGTAAACAGCCAGCAACACCATGTCCCAATATTTCACATTGCACTACACTGAAACTGTAATTCAGAAGAATGTGCATGTTTGAGGTGCTGCTTCTGGGTTGAAATCAGGTTAAATTATCTTCGTGTTGATTAAAGTGTGCTTCAGATGATGACTTATCACATAAAAATCTTAACATTTCCCAGGCTGTGCAGGAAGATTTGTGAACAAACAGCGACAAAAAAAAAAAACAGACCCTGTCTGGTTCTAAAAAGTACACCTTCTAGAAGCAAATCAGGGCAAAATGAGGGGCTGAGGTGAATGTGAGTGAATGTGTGAATGATGGAAGTAGCTATAGAAAGGGAAAAAATACGAAACAAACCAAGTAATGTTTCTTCAAGTTTTTTTTTTTTTTTTTTTTTTTTTTTTTAAAATGACAAGTCCGTAAATTCCTGCAAAGTACAAAACAGATGAGTGTGGGAGAGTGGTTGAGAAGTTGGTCCCAGAGGCACCTGTGGGATGAGACGCGCGCACATACACATATACACAGACACGCACACACACACACGTTCCCTCCTAAGGCACGGGGCAGGCCCCAAACCCAGCAGCACTGGCAGGGCATGAGCCAAAGAACCCAACGGAACCTTGTACAAAAATAACTTTAAACACACAGTTTACAAAAAAAAAAAAAACACAACCTTTACAGTCTTTGAACCCATGCCACCTCAGGGGCTTACAGCGGCGTAAGACTTACAAACAAATCAAAATAAAATTAATATAAATGAGCAAACCCTGAAGTATTCTGAAGAACAGAAAGGCAAATTATTAACAGGAAATAATCACAGGATTTCCAGCCCAAACAGAAACTGCCTAACAGTTCTGTTACATTTATTGACAGTAAATTTGTCAACAGTACGGAATTTTATTGACAGTAAATCTGTCAAATAAACTACCGACCTGCCCTCTGCATTTATAAAAAAATGCATACACAGCTATCAAGAAGTTAGCAAAGGAAATAAACACAGTAGACCAATGTTCCCACCAACATGTCTTACTGTATCCTCATAATACAAGTCTAAAAGTACTGTAACAGAAGCAGAGGTGGACACTGTTGTGGAGTAGAAAAGATGTGTAATTCTCTAAAGGAATAAGGCAGGTTTCATGGTCCCAAGTGGAGGGAGGTTTAGCACCAGCATGAAGAATCCCTGGCGAGTACTTTGAGCTCAGTAGGATATTTACCAATGCACTGTGGGGGATGCTCCACATTGCTCACACCCGAGTCCCTGGCAAAAGTAGGCTGTGTCAGGGGAGCACAGAGTAGTCAGTGTATTCCTCCTGGTTCAGTGGCACTTAAGAGTTGTGGTGAGCGGCGCTGATAGAGGGGCACAGGTGGACCAGGTTATGGGCGGGGAAGTAGGGTGGGCCGGACAACAGGGGACCTGCGGTCATCGTGTCCATTCGGTCGGGGGGTCCCTGGGCCCCCTGGGTTTATTACAGCGATTGCCGAATCCTACAAAAGAGGACACGGAATCAGGCAGGAGCAAGAAATACAGCTTGTAAGTACAGGCAGTATTCACGTGACAACATATCACTTATGACCACTGTCCTGTTAACTTTAATATATTATGTATATTAGTCCTAGCTGTTTGGTCATAATGTCTGATGACAACCGCTCCATCTGCTGAACGATACCATCGGTTGCCTTGCAGAACCACTGTATTCATTTATGACCTGCACTGTATTTCATTTTTACAATTATTGTTCTGTATACCGTAGTCCAACTCCGCCATGGACGGTCCCAAGCCTGGTTGAGAAAGGAGGAGGGTTGGCCGTGGGGCTAGCTACCCCACACCGTAAAAACCTTGCCAACTACAGAAATGCCAAAAGGGAAACTTCCTGATATCTCAGCTCTTAGGGATGTCTGGAAAGCCCTTGTTGGCAGCCTATGCCCCATGAGGGGTGGAAGGCATAAGAAGAAGATACAGTAGTACCCCTTCTCCACAGGGAATGTGTTCCAAGACCCTCAGCAGATGCCTGAAACCGCAGATAGTACCAAACCCTATATATATATATATATATATATATATATATATATATATATATATATATAGTTTTTTCCTATACAGAAGAAGAAGAAGAAGAAAGGAAAAAAAAAAAAAAAAAAACTAAGGACCAATGCCCAGGTCCTCATAAAGTATTGATTTTTTTTAATTTTTAAAAAGAAAAGAAAAAAGGTTCCTTTAACACAAGCACTGCAATACTGCGACAATCGATCTGATAACCAAGACGGCTACTAAGTGACTACAGGGCGGGTAGGGTATACAACGTGGATACGCTGGACAAAGGGACGATTCACGTCCCGGATGAGACGGCACGAAATTTCATCACGCTACTCAGAACAGCGCACAATTTAAAACTTATGAATTGTTTATTTCTGTAATTTTCCATTTAATATTTCAGACCGTGGGTAACAAACCGCGGAAAGTAAACCTGTGGATAAGGGGGGGACTGCTGCATTAGTATTAGTTTAACTTGCATAACATTTGAAATTAGAAAAAAATAAAACCCCCTACTATACAACATGGCATTCAGACATATTGTTTATATATCCTTATGACTCATAATACAGTATAAGGGGACCTTCGACTATCGACAAAGTCGACTTTATACCGTTAACTCAGCTTCGTTAATCTTTTCGTGACCAAATCCAGCACCATTCCAGGGACACAAGCCCACTTCATGGGTCTGTTCATGGACAGAGAACGTGTGCAACAGCAGGGAGGTGTCACTCACCAGCCCCTGGAGCAGTCCCACTTTCTTCCTCCACCACGCTGACAGTTGGACTGGTGGTGACACTCGCACTCCCTGCTCCTTCAGGCTCGCCTATGGAGTGGACACGGAGACCTTACTGCGCAGCATTGGCTTTCCTTGCCATTTGCCTGGTTTTTAAACAACTCATGAGCACCCAGAATGACGACATCTCCTGTCACAGTTCTGCGTCACTCCCATTTCACCTCTGCCATTCACTGACTGCTGTACTGCTGGAGACAAGTCTGTAGAGCAGTATTAGTGTCATACTGACACTCAGCAGCTCTCTGAACAAGCAACTGTGAGCACAGAGAGGAGTGTCAGCGTAGCGCATGCAGGTACGACGAGAGAAAGCATCTGTCAGGTGGGTGAAAGTGTGATTACACGCTGGAACCACGTACCGTTTTCTGCGTGCATGCTTCTTGTTGTTCTCTGTTTAAAGACGAGAAGAGGAGGTCTGTTACCACACACACAGAAAAAAAAAAAAAAATCAAAACATCTGATCCGGGGTGTTGCGGCAGTTAACATGACCTCACCTGAGTTGACTCCGTTTCGTGTCTTGAATTACCGCTTTGGTCCATCGGGCCTCCTGACTCACAGGTGCTGGGAGAGCCTGGAGCAAAGCGGAAAAGTGTCACCAACATAGAACGAAAAAGACCCGTCTGTCATACTGCTCCATCAGTCCCTTGCTGGAAAATCTCACTAATCATTTACTGCCACTGTCTGTCGCTCCAGAAAAACAGTCAAGAGAACATCTCACAACTGCTAGCAGAAGAGGACAAATTTCGCAAGAGATGAACAGCACTTCATCCACTAATTAAAGAGCTCAGAACTGAATGATCCATTTATGTTTTGTGGAAGCCTAATATCAACCGCATATGCAAGTGCCAAAGCATATAATAAAAACATGCCACAATGGAACACGACCATACATACATACTACGCAGGCTGAATCCAAAAGAGCAAGTAACCTGCAACTGCCTCATCACTAATTAGAGTCACAGTTATTAGTTAGATTGCTGCCAACTCAAAGTGACCTCTGGGCAGCAGTACACTCCATCACTCATGTCCCTGTAACAGCTGCAACTTTCAGCCAGAGGGATTGTGGGGGTTGGCTTTCTAAGGGCCAACATGATGCTGATGATCAGTCCTGGCAGTAATGACCAGCAGCCTTTGCCATAATTACATAAACCATGAATGCTAAACAACTGATGGGACAGCCTGTAGCATAATTGCTAGAACTGCCGCCTTTGGACTCTAAGGTTACAGCTTCAGATCTCACCTCCCTTGAGTAAGGTATTTACTCTAAAACTGCTCCAGTAAAAACTACCCAGCTGTACAGATAGGTAAATAATTGTAGGCAGATTAACATTGTAAGTTGCAAGCATCAGTCAAATAAATAAATGTAAACTTCCTAGTGTATCCAGAACATTTTTTCCATAAAATGCATATGCACTGAAGTTTAAGGCATAAGTTTAAAAAAAAAAAAAGAAAAAAAAAGTCTCAAACGTCATAAAATTCAAACGTTTGCCTACTGCTGGTTCGCAGTACGAGCGCAGCCTGATGCTGGAGCAATATTTATAGTTTTGGCCTTTCTGAACATCTAGAAGTATGTGCTCCTGGGAACATCCTCCAACGGAGCCGCAGAAAGACGAGGGTACGGGCAAACCCATCCGCAGTCACAGTTGATGGGGGGGGTCCTATTTGTCGCCCTCTAGTGGCTCTGCAGCAATTGAGGAGCGCTTACTGAACGCACCTTCGGCCAGATGGAAGGGTTCAAGGGTTCTCTTGGGTGGGAGAAAGGAGAGATGTTGCTTTGGCCACAATCTGAATTGGACAAGAGCAAACATTACTGAGAATTCAGAGGCAGGTGTGACTCAAGCGGGAAAAGAAGCGCAGCCGGGACCACCGAGGGGATATACTGTGTCCACAGGACATGCCACAAATACGCAGAGCGGTGCTCACCAAGGCAAGTGTTCGCTTCAGCAGAAGCAGCCAAGCTGGGTTTAGGGAGATATACTTTTGTCTTTTTCAGCTTCATCTATCTACTCCATTTATATGTTTGTCTCTTTTTTTTTTTTTTGAGTTGTTAGATTTTCCATCAACATTTTACAGAATTACTGTACCCATAACTTTGAGCTACAGTAAGTCTGCATGGACCATGCCAGCCAAAAAAAAAATACTGTGATTAAATAGGCCCAACAACAGGTTTCCAAACAAAGCGGAAACAGTAACAGTGTATCCTAATGTGCAAATGTTTAACAATTTTGTGATCTGAAGTTGTTGAATAATTGATATATCTTTATGCCGTATACATCACATGAGTAACTGGTTCATCTAGTGGAATGTGACAAACTGACTGTACTTTAGAATCACATATCTGAATCCAAGTCTCTTCTTCTGTTGATGTACTCGCTGTATTTTTCTCTGAAATGTACATCCCTTTGGAGAAAAGCATCTGCTAAATGAATGTAAATGTATATCCTAACCGCCACATCAGGGAGGAAGAAAAGGTGGCAGAGCAAGGGAGAGCCAAAGGCAACGTGAAAGGGGAAGAAGCCTGAAAGCAGCCCACGAATGCACCCCGTGTTCAAGGATTCCTTCATCCATGCCGTGCCTCTCGACAGCATAAGGTTCAACGTGTTAAACGCCAGCCCTCCCAGCAGGCTAGAGGCTAAGCTTCACACGCTAACTGTTCCTCAGTAGCAGACCATTTGGAAGAGAGGTGAGACCACAGCTCATTCAGTGCACTGCAGCACGCAGATTCAACTCCCAACACTGTGCAGGTGACATGCAGCTGACAGACCCAGACTGTTCTTCAGGAAAGGAGAGGACGCAGTAGATGGGAGCATCCCCAGACAAGCAATACATAAACCATTTTACTCCCATCACAAAACAATCAGAAATGCTCATATCTGTGCAAGATATACTGTACATTGCCTGCTGTATGATCAGAAAAGCCAGACTCAAAAACAGTATAACGTCTAAAGACACTTGGGGGGGGGGGGGGGGGGGGGGAATTGTCTCTAATATAGTATGAAAATTCAATTTGGTCCCTTTGACCTTTTTACTCCTAAATTCTCTGGATGTGTTTTCATGGAATGAAAGCATTGTCGGTCTTTTTAACTTATTAGATTGTGTAAATGTCTGCGGTGAATAGCTACTTTACATCAGTACTGAGTGTGTATGTGTGCGAACACTCAAAGTGCTTCACACCTAAGAATTCCCTCACTGCTGACCTTCGACCTGTCTGACAGTCCCACCCCCACCTTTAGCAGAAGTTCACTTCAATGCCTACAAAGCAATAGTTGCAGAAGGGGCCAACATACCGGTCGCTGGGTCAGGGCGAGCGACTGGGCCAGTGTTGGTCGCCGAGGTGCTCCTGCCTCCAGCCTCTCCCTCGCTGTCTTCGCTGTCCGAGTGCAGCGGGTTGGTGAAGCTCAGCACGCTCTGCGCGGGGCTCTCCTGGCCGGGGCTGCAGGGCCGTTCACTGGGGGACGCGTTTTTCTCCAGACTGCGAAGGGGGCAAGACACGGGCTCTTGCCTTTGCAAGGGGAGCTGGTTGGGCCGAACTGGGGCTTCCGCAGCCGTGCAGGGCTGGCGGTCCAGAGAGCAGCTGCGAGAGGTCTTAGCCTTGATAGCGTGGCTCCGCTGCAGTCGACCGGTGCCCTCAAAGCTGCGTGGGCCTTCTTGTAGCGGAACTCGCTGGATCTCGATACTCAGCTTGCGCTCCAGCCGCCTCTCTGGACCCCGACTTGGGGAAAGGGTGGTGGCCGGAGCTTTGACAGGTGTCTCCTCGAGAGCCACGTCCTGTTCTGAACCCAGCACGTGCAGCACGGGTTTGGGATGGTAACGGTCGCTGTCCTGGCGCACGTCGGTCACGGTAGGAAAGGAGGATGGTGGTGACGGGGTCAGAATGGGTGGCACGGGACGGGGCTCCGGGGGCTGCAAAATCTCCTCCCTAATGTCCCCTTCCTCAAGACCAACACTGCAACACAGACAGGGAGGCAGAGTTGGCATCAGTCTCGACTGCCCCAAGACAGAGCTCTTTAAAATCCCATATCAACGCGTCAAAGATGACAAAATGGCCCATTAACAGGCGTACAGTGGCTGATAATTTGTTCTACGTATTTACATATAACGTCCAGTAAACTTTTTACTTAAAATGATCGTAACGGCATTCATTTAAAGTGAAAGTCGTTGAAAAAACTAATCAGTACAAGGTTTACTGCAGCTGCTCATCACCACAAGGTGGCAGATTGTCAGAAACAAACATTTTTCTTTATTGTTTAAAAGTATAAATCAGCTTAACTGATAAAGATATTTTTCCAAGTCTTACTTTACGCCGTTTCCTGCTACATTTGCAGTCATGTAACGGCTTTACCCTGCGGTTTTATAATAAGGCGAGAACATTGAGATCGCTGGTCACGGCGCATTCTAGCCACGTAGAGGATGTCCCACAAAGTCATCGACCGCAACGAGACGCGGCACTACTGATCGCACCAGCAAAGCCTTTGAAAGCTCCGCAGAAGTCAAAGCCTCTCATGGTTTATCCATTAAAAAAAAGACTTTGAATTTCTATCTTTAAAAAGCAGGCCTGCAGAGGTAGCACCATAGCCACAGAAGTGCACATGGGAATGAAACAAAGAAAATCAGGTTACTGAGCTTACGCATGCAGCCGAGGCGTGCAGAAACACCTCCTACACCCCAGCCCTGCCACCAGCACTGCATGCTTGGAATGTGGGCTATCCCATGGAGCATCTCTAAGCCAAGCTGGAGATTACAGCACGCTGGCAGTGACCGCGGCATACGAGTACCGAAGTCGGCATACTCAAGGGGCAGCAGCAGCCACGGCACGTCTTTGCATAGTGGTCAAGCGCCGAGGGTCCAGTTCAACAGAGCCCTTTGGGCAAATGAAGTTGTTACTGGAAACATTCACACCCTGAGCCTGCGTACATCACCCTGCCCCTCCAAGCCCTAGGAAGCCGGGCATTCAAGGTCCACTGTGGCTCCTTTCCGACTCAGTCCTTTCACTTGTACCGATGTCCAAGCCAGATTTGTGTTTACAAGTTGAATTTAGCAGGATTCATTTCGGTGCAGAGCTCATTTTCAGTGTTTGTCTATATTTAATGTAATTTAGTATCATGCAGCTTTTTGGATTAGTTAACCCAAAGAAGGATACCCAGCCCACCCTAACTTGCACAAGTCTGTGCCCTGAGGCACAGTTTTTTTTTTAAGCACCGAATCATGACTCATGATCTCTCTGTACGCCAAACTGGGCGTCAGCATCCGGAGCACAGAGCCTGGGGGTCACGCATTCCGAGATTCCACGTAGCGGAAAGCTGCCTTTCCTCTGGAGCCAACAGCCCCATGGAGTGTAGACGGCTACGTGTGGTGCAAGTCCACTGAAGTCGCATGACTCAGATGACTGCCTTGACATGGTTCATTCTGCACTTAGCTGGGTTTGTAAAGTTTAGGATTTCAAAAAAAAAATAAATAAATAAATAAAAAAAGGAAAAAAAAAAAAAAAAAGGTTCCACAAGACCTTCCCACCAGAGGTCAGTCAGTTACACCTGAACTGAGAGACTATTTCCCAGCTGTGTCAGTGGCTGGTTATGGTAAAAATGGGTAACAGCAGCAGTTACCCTGGTGCACAGAGGGCTTCTGATGGAAGCTGAGAAAAAAAAGATACAAACTGTCAGTGACAGAACAAGTCCCAGTCTCCTGTGTCATGACACCAGTCACTGTGGGAAGGTCAAAAATGTGGCAAAAGTCGGGCTCTTAATCGACCAGCTCCCTTCAAAAGAGCCTTCATTGACCCTGTGGGGTAGCAGAATGGGAATAATTTTGGGACTTTGCATTCCAATCTAGAATGCAAAGTCTGTGTGTGTGTGTGGAAGGATGCTCCTGCAGAACTTCTATCTCTCTAACCCACAGGCATCCTCCTACATACACAATACACATCGAACAAGAACATATTGAGCAGCTGTGATCAAGATGCCAGATGTGACAAGTGGTGCCGCAGGGCAGCGTCTTACCTGCGGACACGGGGTGGTTTCGGAGGAGGGCAGTCCACAGTCTCCTCATCCGAGCTGCCATCTTCTTGCTCCAGGCCGCCTTCGTCCTGCAGGCATTTCATCATCACTACCCACCATCACTTATCACGCATGAGCTAAACATCATGAACATTAATGCTTCCTATTCATTTATAGCACTCTTTAGCAGAAACATGCCACAAAACACTCCCCTTCAAAGGCAGTGTTAACCATGACTTAACATAACAGCGATGAGCATTTAGTGACTCCTAGGTTCTGAAATTGAGCCTTTAGGAACCCCGCGCAGGAGGAGCCCACGTTGCCTAGTTCAACTTCCAACTATAAACGCACATAATATATATTGCACCGTTATTCACCCGTACACACGCAAACAGGTATTAAAACACGAACAAACCGCAACTCATTAATTTGTCATCCTACTAGAAGATAATCAAAAATGCAAGCAACAGTACGAAATATGCGGCACCGATGTGGTGGAATGACCTCCCCCTCTCACGCAAAACTGCTGAATCCCTGTCTACATTTAAAAAGGGTCTTAAAACTCATCTCCTCCAGACTCTCTTCTCCCATGATCTCTTAAGTTCATGTAATGTGTAAATGTTCCTGCGCTATACCTTTGAGACCACAACTGTTTAACAAAAAAGTTTTGGAGAAAATCATCTGCTAGATGAATAAATGTAAATGTTTGCAAATGTTTCCACAGTCTGAGGCTTTCATGTGTACCGATATGTGTATTTGCAGATCTATCATGTACAGGTGGTCCTCAAGTTATGACATATGCAACTTACAACCACCCATACTTATGATGGTTGTCTCATTAACCCTTATTAAGTCCCGAAGTTTAATCTTAAGGTCTAACTACGACCACGCCGTCTGCTGCACGACACAGGATCATATTCCTTATTGACTCAGCAATATGTCTATCAGCGAGTGGGATTTGTTTACAAAAGAATTCCTCTGTTATTCCCTTCAAAGTACTTTTTTTAAACTTCAGATGGCCAACAAGTGCAAAGAATGTGTTCTGGTGCTACAGACAAAGAAAAAGCAAAATAAATTCAGAAACCAAATTGAAAATGGTGTTGCATAAAAGTACATTTCAAATAGTCATAAGATACATCCTTATATTTAAATTTACATTTAAATAATATATTTTGTATATAATTCTGTATTATTATTTTAACAGCTGGGGGGTGCAGTGGCGCAGTGGGTTGGACCGCAGTCCTGCTCTCCGGTGGGTCTGGGGTTCAAGTCCCACTTGGGGTGCCTTGCGACGGACTGGCGTCCCGTCCTGGGTGTGTCCCCTTCCCCCTCCGGCCTTACGCCCTGTGTTGCCGGGTAGGCTCTGGTTCCCCGTGACCCCGTAAGGGACAAGCGGTTCTGAAAATGTGTGTGTGTGTGTATTATTTTAACAAGAATGTGCGCACTTGGTGAAAAAACAAAGTTTACCATACAATGTAATATTCAAACATGTTAATTGTTTATCCCTGTGTTCATTTAAGGGCATTTTCAACTTATGAGGGTGGCATTGGAAAAGAACTCCATCATAAGCTGAGGACCGTTTGTACATGAGTATGACGGACTGCATTTGTGTGTGCCTGTGTGTGTTAATATACGCAGTCTGTACTAGTACAGCACCCATACTCTGTGGTGGACAGGAAGCATGCCTTACTTTTATTTATTTGGCAGATGCTTTTCTCCAAAGTGACTTCCAATGAACTCTATGTAGTGTTACTAACCCACACACTTTATTCACCAAGTTGACTTACACTGCTAGATACACTACTTACAATGGGTCATTCATACATACATCAGTGGAACACACTCTCTCTGTCATTCACACACTATGGGGGAACCTGACCAGCATGTCTTTGGACTGTGGGAGGAAACCGGAGCACCCGGAGGAAACCCGTGTAGACACGGGGAGAACATGCAAACTCCACAGACTGAGCAGGAATTGAACCCAAGTCCTCTCGCACCACCGTGCCACCCCAGGTGCTTTGTGCCCTTCTCTTTACAGCGCTCCGGCTACAGCCCACGTCAACTGAAACACCCCCAGCTTCCCACAGAGAAAGCGAGTTTCTGCTGTACACTGGATGGCAGTTGTAAGCTCTCCATCCTCCTCGGTCTCCCTCTCTTTCATTCTTTGTGACTATAGAACTCTTCCCTGGCTCCTAGGAGCAGAGCGCATCCTGCCTTTAATATGCTCAGGACTGGGTTCGGTGTCTGAGAACGAGGCAAGAGGGGGGAGTAATGAGAGCAGTTCTTCCAGGGTCCACAAAGAAGATGCCTAGAGATCAGACAGTACAGGATGGCCCCCTAATGTTTTACTACCCCTCTGACTATAAACATGCCACAAGCAGAGGACAGAAGCACAGAAAGCTCATCAAGAAGTAAACTTTCTTAGCAAGGACCTTGGGGGGGTCTGTTACTCTGACATTGCTATCTCTACAGCAGAGTCAAGCTGGCCACGGGCGGCCCTGCTTTGCTCACCAGGCGGTCCGAGATGCAGCAAAGGGAGGGGCCCTCCAGCTGCTCCAGCTGTTGTGCAAAGAGTTGAGCGATGGCCCTGTGGACAAGCTCGTACTGCTCCTGGGGTAGCGATGGGAGAGAGAGGATAGATGAGATTGGTACGGAGAAGGGAGCAAGGCACCAGAGAGGGACAGAGCCGACTGGCTGTCGGCCGACTGGTACAATACCTTGGTCTGCACAGCCGAATGCCTCTGGGTCCTCATCTCCTGAATGAGGCGGAACACACTGAAGTCTTCAGGAATCTTCTGCAAACGGGAACGTCGAGCACAACAATACAAACAGTCACAAAAGGAAGAATTCCCAACACAAGAGAAGTAACAGTGCAGTCAGCGTTGACTCCAAATATGTTTGTTGTGGTTCAAGGTAAAAAGATGTCATTTCTCATGCATTTCTCCATCTCTCCTAATTCCTTCTTGAAGCTGTTTTTGCAAATGTATTATATGTACTGGGGGGGGGAATTATATCCATATTTAAAAAAAGGCATAATGCCTAACTGGACTTGAGAGATTCTTTACATGCCAGACCAAAGCACAGGAGCGATGGCAACAGATGCCAGCTGGAGGCTGGCTTCACCTGGAGAGGGTGCTGTGCTCTAAACCACATCTGACAACAAGCCCTGCCTTGGGGATTTTTTGTTCCCCTCTATTTCCTGTACAAGGGTGACAGTAGTGCTTGCAAGTGTGTGCGCGCGTCCGTGCACGTGTGTGTCTGTCTCTCTCACCCCAGCCTTCAGCAGGTTCCACGTATAGTCAATGGCACATATGGCTCCGGTCCGCCCACAGCCAGCACTGGTGACAGAGGGAGCATCATCACGATACCCAGTCCGACTTAAAGAGGATCACGGGATACCACAGTTTTCCCATTATTTAATATAAAAGTTCACAAGCCTGCTCATATACATTCCTTCTTGCTCAAATACAACCAAGCAGTTACACTGAGTCATAGGAAAACAAGTTCTCTTAGTCAGCAGCAATTACAAAAATGTACATTCACTCTGTCGTTAGTGTACAAATTAATAGGCAGCTCTGGAATCCGCAGACCTCAAGATAAGAGAAGCACAGGTTGTGAGCTCAGCAGCAATCAGCTCAGAGCGGAAGGCAGCCCACACACGCTCGAGTGGTCCCGATAAGGGCCGACAACATTGTGGGTACAGTGCAAGATGCGCTTTGAGGGAGCCACTGCTAAACTCTCTTGAACACTGCGTGATCTGTCCCGCTAGCGCCTGGGACAAGAAGCCGCAACACGGACCCAGCACCATCCACATGTGGCTTTAATTGCACCAGTAATAGCCTCGTTCAGTGCTGGCTCTCAGTTGCTTCCTGGTACAAATAAATATATATATATTTTTTTAAAAAAAAAAAAAAGAAAAAAAATTTTTAAAAAAGCTCTAGGGAAGATTTTTAAAAGCTTAGCTGGTCATTTGGTGAACTGACCCCCCTACAGCAATCTTCCTTGGAATAGACATGACGGCATCACTTCCGGAGCTCCTGATTATGAACGTGCACCCCAGCCACCCCCGCACTCCAATTCATCTGTGCGCGGCAGGACGTTTAAGAGCAGCTGAAGAACAGCAGACTTGTAACCCTGATTTGCAGGAAACAGTTAGCACCCAGAGCCCAAGGAAACTGCGCACGCTTACATGGAAAAACCACAGCTGGCTGTCATTACAGCCTGCTCCCAGTGTGTGGAAACCAGCTGCTCACAGGACGTACGCCACCATCCACAGGGGAACATGCACACCCAACCACCAATATCTACACACACATCATCAGCAGAGCACGGAAGGGCAGGCTAACCTGCAGTGGATGCAAATGGGCACGTCCTCGTGCTCCTGGTACTCCCTCATCAGGCCGATCATGTCCAGGATGGAGTCAAAAGAGGACGGCACGTCGTGGTCAGGCCAGTTCATGTAGTGGAACTGTGTTATCCTGCGTGACTCCTTGCGAGGGAAGGAAGAGCTGCTCATCATGCTGACCAGAAACTAAACCCCACATTTCCAGTGTTAATGGAACATTTACAAAAACATATGTAATCATCACAGGACAAGAAACAAATCAATAAAATAAGATGGACTTACATTCTGGTGTTCCACTAGCAGTGTTCGGATTATATAGTCTGTTCTAGGCTGTTCAGATTCCTGGAAAAACAGATTGGTGGGGATGTTAATTTCTGCGTAATTGCTGTTAAATATATAAAGAATATGTTGTGAAATATATGGTACAAACACCAAGTAGCAAAAAGCTTGGTTTCCTAAATGGTACCATTAACATGTCCTTCTCCATCTACAATGCCTCAACCATACTGCTGGCAGAGATGAAATGGGATGCAGGTGACACCGAAAGCAAGAATGTCCACATGAGACTGACAGCATCACTTACACAAGAGATCCTGAAAGGACCGAATGACAGGGGATCGTCTCCAAACAAGGGAAAGTACCGCTCACACTTTTTCTGCAAGGAGTCAAAAATAAATAAAAACAAACAGCGGAGAACATACCATCATATTTTAGGAAAACTGCCCAGTGGTCATAATCAAGGCACCATACAAGAATATGACTGACACCTTCACCCAAAGAAACTTACAATGTCAGATAATCAACTTTATAGATTCACCCATTCATATGACTTCGTACTATATCGGTTTACAATAAGCAACTTGATCAAGAGTACTACTGCCGTAGGGGGGTTTGAACCCAGCATCTTCCAGTTGCGAGGTGTTGGGTTTAGCCACTAAGCTGCTTGCTGTCCACTTTAGTCAAAAATGAAACAGAGCCTCCACCACAAGCATGACGTACACAACAAGAACATGTGCATCGAACAACCTACATGCTGCCAAGAGAAGGCAACCCATTAATAAGAGAAATCATGAATTTCTTACCCTTCCCATCTCAAATTCACGACAAGCCATCACAATGATCTAAAACAGACAAACAAGTGTGAAGATGAGAAAAATAATGCAAAAGGAGCATTTTTTAATTTTAGAAAGGGGAAAAAAAAAAAAAAAAAAAAAAAAAACGCCCACTTCATCTACATTGGTAGCTTAGTCACTCATACCCAGTAACACACATTGTTATATCAAACCACAATCTCTGGTGAAAATATAACAAGTTCAAGGAATCTTTGCACCACAAAAGTGATGCTTGCGCTGAAGCGCAGGGCAGAAAAAGGTAACCGCAACTGTGTTTATTAGACACCAGAAGAGACAGGTTGCACTCTGTCTGGACAAAGCAGCCGACACGTCGCGTCTAGAGGCGAAGAAACCAGCAACTAAAATTATGTGCGGCCAAAGCGATCAGAAGACTGGCAAAACACGCAAGAGCGTATGCACGCACACACATCCGTGGGAGGTCTGCAGGTTCTGCAGGAGAGCTCATGGCGTGAAACCCACCATCACGTTGTACTCCCAGTTCATCCTCCAGAAGTCCACCACTGTGTTGGGGAGGGGTCCCTGGGTTGCGATATAGGCCTCCGGTTCATCAACCCCCTAGAAACGGCGGATTGCAAAACGTTAGCTTTTACATCATATCTACTGATCAGAACAGTCAGTCTGAAAGGACTTACTCAGACTCATTCACACAGGGGCACATAATGGTCTTTGTCAAGGCTACAATGTTACTGCGCTTATGGGACTGACCTGGAACCTTCTCACAAGTACATATATCCTTTGAGTAATAGGCCACCTGCCACATAAGTTGAATTCCTAAGTTCTTAGCATGCTCTTCACCTGGGGACGCTCCGAAAAGGACCGGGTTCTACATGGCGCCGGGGGGAACCGACACGTCGGAAAGCTCAAGGCCACAAATGTTAGGGGGAAAACCCATCAGCTGGACACGCACCAAGGACAAGGAAGCTCAAGCTGGGAAAACCAGACCTGTCCTCCGATCACAGCACTGCTGCTGAACTTGTTATACTTGTGAAGTTCTGCTTTAGGGTGGCGTCAGAGTAGTCACACCCTGACAAAGAGTGTCAACCATCCCACGCAGCTCGTCACTTTCACTACATACACATCATACGTGTAACACATAAGTAAAGCGCTACACGTAAGTGCCCGACAAAGGAATTTATATACCTTGATGAAGTTGGCGTTGATGTAGTCCGTGTCCTGATTTGAGGTCTGTAAGGACAACTTCACCCGACTGTGATCGACTGTGAGCAGGGGACGGGGGATGGGGGTGGGGAAGAGAGAGCATGCAAAGGCCTGGCTCAGCAGAAGCTCAATGTTCACAAGCAAATATTTTATTAGCACCATTCCAGCTCGTTCGAGCAGCCAAGGCCAAAAACCAACATACAGGGTAGTATGTCTTTGTATCTGTTCTTCTTCACGTTCTCCTCTTTCTCTCCGATGCTGGTGGGGTAAATCTTCTCGGTCCTGTACTTGGTTGACAGCCTTCGCAGCCTCTGTTGGAGGGAAAGCAAACACAATCACAGAACGATCGGAGCGAGGTGTCTGTCCTTCGACACGACAGAGGCAGGAACAGCAAACGGGGGAGGAGCGGGGCAGGGCTTCTGGCTAGAGGTGTGGGCCGATCGCACCCCAGCAATCTCCTCTGAAACCCCCACATTTAACGATGAGAGCCCCCCCCCCCAAACACTGCCTTGTAACATTTTCACTCTGTTGAGATGCCAAACAAAGATCACTTTAGACGTTTAAGTCAAAAGGTCAAATGGGAATATAATAAAAAGGGACACAAAAAAAAAAAAAAAAAAAAAAAGAGCATCCAGGCCAACCTCTGTGAAATTAAAATGCTGAATTCGAGTTACTTTTCATGAAGGAGCTCTTGTTAAGGAATGCAAGCTCATGCCACAAGGAGCATTAAATGCAGAGAGCAGGCCGGAGCGCTGGCACGGCGGCCGAAGGTGGACCCGATTAAAGTTGCTTACGTGAACCTCCAAGTCACGCTGCAGCGGGAACGGTCGCCTGCCGTACAACAAAACAAAAGGCAACAGTGACGGCAAAACCACATGCAGCGCAGAGAAGGGGCCGCGTGGGCGTCCTGGTTTCCTCACCTCCCAGCGACAGCACAGCGACTCCTCTTTGCGGCCCCTCTCTCTCTCACACACACACACACACACACACACACACACACACACCCACCCAGAGTCATCCATTGACACTCGCCGGCCCCTGCCTGTAGAGCGCCACATGGAGAAGAGCCTGGCGTACAATTGTGTCTCCTGGCCGGCAGCCATGTCAGCACTGCTGCGCACAGCCTGAGCTTCCACACTTTTGCTCATTGTCACAGCAGGATTTTTAACAACGAAGCTGCTGAGCTTTTATACACAGCTGCAACGGTACAACAGCAGCATCCGGCCCAGACATCCGAAGCTGGTGCTTGCAGGATACGGGCTGAGAGGCGGGGTGCTGGAGAGGTTCCTCGGTCACGCCGCTGAGGAAGTGAGCCCCGTTCCACACAATACCTGGCGATCGCTGACTTTGGAGTGGTGATTTGGTGGTGAGATGGGTGATAAAGAAACCAAACCTGACACCTCACTGAGGCCATCCATCCTCTTTTCTCGCACCTCAAAAGCGCTCGAGAGAGCAAGGGGGAGGAGAGAGAGAAAGAAAAAAAAAAAAACCCACACCTTGCAACGCCGATGTGTGTGAAACATGGTCAGTATGCCACCACAAGAATCTTCCATTACTACACAAAGCACGTTAGAGAAGAAAAAAAAAAAGCCAATACACGTCTTGCCTGGGCGACAGGAGCCAAATTTTCAGCTCAAGTCCAGCAGCCCTGTAACGGCACATTACATTTAAGTCACGTCACCTTCAAATAGCTATCCTTTCAAGTCAAATATTTAATTTCACATTGCGCTTCGGCAGTTGGCATGTGAAGATTGAATATTTTGAGGGGTTTCATCAGTGCCGTCCAGTTGCATTTTTCTGCAGCTGCCAGTCTGTCGTGTCAGATTAAACGGTGCCGGGGAAAACCCTGGACCCTCAGAGGAGGCACACGTGACTACTGCAGAACTGAAGTAGACCCGCTCCTTCCGGCGAAAACACAAAAAGAGCTGCAAACAGAGAGGATGGGGGACGGGCAGATCTCTCCTCCTCCTCCTCTCTTTCCCCGTCGCGGCTGAGTACCAGAGTCATTCTTACCCACCACCAGACGCTGCGGGGGGCAAAGAGCTGCTCGCCTAAAGTTTGGCACCCGCCCCTCCCCATCTCGACCGCCCAAGGGTGTGCTGAACAGGAAAGTGGGTTTTGGTATGACAAGACCGCCTTGAGCATGCGCAGGACCTACAGCCTTTTGTCCGTTTCCCACCCCTGGCGGGAGGCAGAAGGGAAGGAGGCTGCATGAGGGACACAATGAAACATCTGCTTTTGGGCACACGGGTGAAAGGCTGCGCCGATCGGCCGTCTCCACCACCTCACCACCGTTAGACAGGGTGCGTCCCCCACCTTGCCGAGACTCGGTGAAAAAAAATGCGGTACAGACACGTTCCCAAAACTATCTCCCCACCACCCCCAACTTCCTTCCGCATCAGCCAGCGGCACTGGGGAACGGAAGGAAGACCGCCGGCTGCTCTGAACCAGCGGCTCCGTGGAATTCTGCGTCATTCAGACGCACTCAGGCAGCGAAGCAGCAAGAGGTGGCAGGTGATGCATTAAATCTCCCTCCTTTTTTGCATTTATTACAGGTCAACTGTCTGCCAAATCTGTATTTTGTCAAAAAAATTTTTAACACAAGCATGACATTGTGGCAAAAGCAGACAAGTAAATATAAAAAGAAGGGCCAGCTCAGCAGGTGGGGTGGTGGTTAGAGCAGTGACTTCGTAATTGCAGGACAAAGGTTTCAATGAAGCCCCCCTGCTGTAGTTCCTTTCATCTGGGTTTTTATAGTAAAAACTATAAAAATGGGTAAATCATTGTAAGCAGCTTAATACACACACCTAACCTTTTAAGTAACACTGGAAAATAGTGTCAGATAAGTAATTTATCTGAATGAGTAGTAAATGCAAAACATAACCTGTGATCACACCAAGTTTGTACAATTTTGCTGTATATTTTTTGCAATGATCAGAAACTTTTTTTTTTTTTCCCCCTGCTGCGTTTCCTCCTCTGCAGACAGATGACTGACCAACTGTGACACTGACAGCCACTCTTCCACAAGGCCACCTTTGGCCCCATTGAGATTTACCCAGCATGCACTGAGATGCAGCCCCAAAGGTGCGACATGGGTGGAACAGAATGACAATCAAAATGGACACATTCGGTTGGGGTTGTAGTCGTTGGATCTGATGGAGAGCATGCATCGCGATCGCTGCCTTGTGACTGTGCAGCAAAGAAACCGAACTCAACACCAAGCCACATGGAGCCATTCTGGCTCAGTACTCAACAGTTCGCCAACGATCAATAAACAGGGCTTGAACACACATTTGCCCCTCTGCTTAAGAACTTCAAAAAAAAACACTATCGTCTCCAGCCATTCTCCGTGTCAGCTTGTCCGTTCATATGCAGGAGGAACCTTAAGCATGGGATAGGTTCATCTCCTAGATTCACCCACCCACCCACCCGATCTCACCAACCCAAGCCCTCAACTCCCCAGATCCAGCCGAGATGAACGGAGGCGGCAACCCGCGAATCACGTTCATCAAGAATCCACAGCGGAGAAGCTTCCACTATCGGGAAGGAGCGAGAAGACTGACAGAGATCCCACGCAGTATCCGATCCTCTCGCATCAGCAGTCGCACGCGTTCTCCCGCTTTCCCTTCATGATTAAAGTTAGGCCGCAAGTATCGTGCAGGTCGCCGTGTGGCATCTCCATGGAAATTGCGAGGGGAGGAGGCAGGATGTGGCACCTTGTGTACATACCACCAGTGCCCACGAGCGACACACAACAGGGCCCACACAGCACAGAGCGCGCGCGCGCACAGAAATAGGTCACCCTGCTCTGCCATCTACCCCTCGCTGCACTACAGCAGCACTCAAACAAACAGAGCTGCACTGATTGTCAGCCAGTAACATCCACACGATTATGGTAATAATGTCGCCCCCTCACACACACATCCGCAAAAAAATTCCCGAAAAAAAAGGTGGGGGACTGCCCACTGAGACCCGCCCACTTCGAGAGAAGTGCCAAGAGCTCTGCCGACTGACGGAAGAAGTGGGGAGATGGGCTGAGGAGGGAGATGTGTGCTGAGAGAAAGGTTTACCGCGCATCACTCCCCTGCTCCTTACTGTATTGTTCTGTACTTTTTTTTTTTACTGAAATAGTGTAAAATTTTACACAGATTGTCAGAGCTTCACATTTTTACAGAACCAACCAAGACTAAGCGGCACTCAAGCATCCAACATCCCAGCGGGACGAGAACCTGCAGTCTTTCCGATCAGAAGCGGTGTTTAACAGTTCCTCTTAACCATCTTTCCTCACCGACACCAGAGTCTCTGGAGGTTGTGGGTGTGCAAAGAGTCATGGAGGCCATGTGAAAAACAACCCGCTCCACAATAGATGGTTCCGCCCCATTCTGAGGCCGAGTAACAGGCTGAACCATAGAGCGCAGCGACTCAACTAAAGGAGTCGGTCTGCAGAGCACCACGTTCTGCGGTGTGGTAACCACCGCCGTGGTGACACAACAGTACTGGGAGGAACTGGTGAAAAAGCCCAGGAGGATGCGAACAGCTGTTGTACAACTGCTGCTTTGTGTGACAGCTGCTGCTGTTAATGAACAAGGCACTTAACCTGAACTGTTCCAGCAAAGAGTAAAAACGGTGTAAAAACTAATTCAAGACACTTTAAATGGAAAATGTCAGGAGGCACAAATGTTATACTTAGGTGTTTCAGTAACATGCTTGAGCGGGATTTCAGGCTCAGGATGTCATCTGCAAGGACCCGAGGTAGGAAGCCCAAACTAAACACTCGTGGAAAGGAGGTCGGGGCACCCCAGTGATCGACAGGCGAGGTAAGCCAGTCGGCCAACTGTTGCCCCTTCTCTCCAGTGAACTTTGTCAAAGCTCCGCTTCCCCTCAACCCCCGGCTGCGCATCAGAGCAGAACCCCCCCACCCACCCGAGGCCTGTAAACCACAACCACAGTGGCTGCCTCCAGCTCTCAGGTACACCTCTCTTTGATGCAGAACACAGAAGAACCTCACCGCTAAACATCTCATTTTTGCCATTTTCCAAATACAGATGTCCA
Source organism: Scleropages formosus (assembly GCF_900964775.1). Classification (NCBI taxonomy): domain Eukaryota; kingdom Metazoa; phylum Chordata; class Actinopteri; order Osteoglossiformes; family Osteoglossidae; genus Scleropages; species Scleropages formosus. The sequence continues at coordinate 14,689,922 of NC_041807.1, forward strand.
CGTTTTCGCTTCTCATTTTTGGCAAGTCACATTTTGTAGCGGTGACTGTGTTGGAAAGTATAAGAAAGTCTAAATCACATTAGAATAGCATGAAAGACCTAGAAATTCTATGTGTTCGTAATGAAACGGGTGCGTGTACACTATCTAACAGGACTGCACTGTTTCTCTGCCCGTTACGTACCACGTAGTTCAGTTTCCCTGCTACGTGCCATTTCATTTTACAGCTTTGTCTATAGACTGTGTGAAGTGTTGCGTTTCCTGACTAACGGTGGGTATGGATCGTGAATTGTGAGTTTCTTACAAAGAATTAGATGTCAAAGAAAGCAACGGACTGCAGTTGGTAACATCTATTAATGCTTCCTCAATGTGGTACCATGTGGACTGTACTAATATGGTGTATTTTTCACTTCTTGTAATTCACTAGACACTTATGACATGGTACAGTATCTAAAATATTACAGCTTGTGTTCCTCCTGTAGAAATCATCTAATATCCTTTTAAAAATCGCAAGTCCTGAGGAGGGCTGCACTGGCAGCAGGTGGAGCAGGAATAACCATACTGCCCTTCTGCAGAAAGTCCTCAACTCATCCTGGAGGACCCCAAGAATTTCCCGGGGAGATGGAAGAGCTAATCTCTCCAGAATGTCCGGGGTCTGCGGAGGGACGTCCTATCGTGGGCGATGCACGTCTCGCACGAGGCTCCTGGAGGGCTTTCTTAATGAACAGTAAAACCAACCATACTGGTTCCTCAACCCCGAAGGCTTCTGTGACCACTGAGCTCCACATGCTGTCTCAAAGCGTGAGCCCTGCCACCCTGCGAAAGAATCTCCTTTCCGTCACCTGAAACCATGAGCTTGCTCTTTTAGGCACTTGCCAAAGCTTGCGATTGTAGGTGAGGATGTAGACTGAGCACTAAACTGCAAGATTTGTCCAAGGACTCAGCTCCTGGTTCCCCATAACAGTCCCATATACAGCGTTTCTAACATCACAGCGGCTGCACTGAGCCACTCGTCAATCTCGCGACCCCCCCCCCCCCCCCCCCCATTCTTCTTTCATCATCAGTTAATTGTGGAAAATAATCAGTATGGTCACGAGTCAACCTCCTGTGTTCCGATCAGCACATCTGTACAGTTATCAAATTTCATCATTCCTAACACTATACTCACAGCTGGCAACTTTGAAAATTCCTTGAGCTAAGATGTCAAAAAATGACATAAGCATGTCGCTCTTTCCCCAGGCACTCTGACCAAGTTTCATCGGCAAACTGCCAAAGAGGCATGAGTAATCACTTCTATGAGAATAGCAGGAAATTACTGCTGAATCAGAGTCATTTTGATTCAGTGCAGTGGTGAAACACCTGAGCGAGGCCAGGACAGAAGTGGTGGTAATGTTCTTACAGAGACGCTGGGGCATGAAGGTGTCCTTTTTAGGGAACAGTGCAGCAGGTTCTTTTGAGAAGCAGATTTTCAGATGGAATAAGACCTCTGGGACCGGGCCTTCCCTTCCGCCACAGATGTTTGCATTGACTTGGTACCTGTTGGGCCAGCTGCAGTGGTGGTGGGGTATGAATGGAGGGCCACTAGATGGATAGCTGCGGGTTTGGGTAGGAAGGAGGGGGGCGTTTAGCCAGGCCAGAGGAAACACCTGAGGAAAGCTGATGACTCAGGGTCGGGTGGAACCAGCCATTCAGTAGGTCCTCTGGGGTCACCATGGAAGCTAGCTGACCACTTCCTGTTGCCGTTCGCTCATTTCCTTTAGCTGTCCACCCACTTCCTGTAGCCTGGCACCCAATTCCTGTAGCCTGTAGACCAATAGGACTGCCTTCCAGCAGTGCTACCTCAAAATGGAAACAACCTGTGATAAAATGCAACACATGTGCGCGCGCGCGCACGCACACACACAAACATTTTCAAGTCAGTCAATAAAACTACCACTCCAAATTGTCCTTTCCCTTTTCTCTGACCAAAAGTCTAACCCATGGTGCAGAGGACCTTGCTATGTCACAGGGGGGGGGCAACTTCCACAAACCATAGAAATAATGAAGTACTTAAAACAACTCACTAGATACACTCTAGGTAAAAACAGTGGCATGTTTCATTCATGAGTGAACGACTAAAGGCGGAAAATTTAAACCAACCGCCCTGTACCCTGCTTGAAGTACGTAGCAAAGAATGCCACAGAATCCTTGTGCATGTCTTTATGTCGCTTTAAAGCAAAAATACAGGAAAAAAGGAAGTGCAGAAAACAGAATTTACTGTGGAGCTTGCAGACTTCCTCCTTGTTGCCCACGAACTCGGACTCAGCTCTTTGGTCAGGCTGAACACATGACCCAAACACCTGACCCAGGCCGACCAAACCTGCTGAGACTGAACCCGAAAGTAAACAGAACCTGAACTCAAGTCACAAACACAAGAAGCACCTATATATTTCCTCTTCGGCCCAGTCAGTCTCACAAAGTAAATATAATAATAAAAAAAATCCGCAACGCCGGTTCGGCAGCCTTTGTTAAAGGTGTCCTATAAGGCTCCGTGGAGTGTCTCGAGATTGCTGCACAGCAGAGTAGCCATTGTTTCGCTGTCTTCTGAGCTGAATAAGAAGCGACAGTCCAGTGAGATACACACCCACGAGCTCTTCAACGGTGCGACCAGCAAAGAGGAGGCCGGCTGCCAGAGGAGTGCGAGTTATTGCCGCTACATGAGTGCTACTGCAGCCACTGCGGAAACCCAGCATTGCTCCAGCCATCACGACAGGGACACCCAAAATAGACCATTCCCTGCAAAGTTCGCTTCGTGTGGTTTCTGGTGCAAGGGTTCTCATGGGTTTGCAATATTATTTTTTTGCAATCATTTGCAAATTTATTACAAAACGCTGCAGTGGATGATCTTGGGGTGGATTCCAGGCTCATAGCCAGCAGAGCAGAGAGGAGAGTGTCATACAGCCATGTGTGAGCTCAGTGCTCAGAGACAACAGGGGCAAGTGGGCCTGGCTCTGACTTTGCCCCCAGGGGTGAAAAATCCCAGCCTCCCAAAAAACGCAGACACATGGAGTTAATGCAGACAGGAAGAGGATGGAAGACGTTGCCATGGATATTAAACTCAACTTCTCGCAAAAATACTGCAGATTCGGGCTGAAGTAGTGGAATTGCACTGATCCCCTTCAATAAGGCAGTTACATATTTATTAGGTTTTAGCGTGTGTGACCAGCTTTAATGGCTTTCGCGCGCATGTGTACATATATATGTAGTATCGGACAAGCAACTGCTGATTTGCAGCTGAGTGCGCCAAACTTTAAGAGGGTATTTCTATGCAAGACAATATCACTTAGAAAGTTTCTGATACATACAGCCAGTAATTTCCCACAAATCTGTTTAGACTCGCAGCAGCTCTATCAAAAACATCAAGGGCAAAAAAAAAAGGGGGGAAAAAAAAGCACACCAATTTCAAATGGACATACAATTTGCCCATCACACCCATTACTCCAGTACTAACATACACCTACACTTTAACCTACAGCATACTTTTCACATTGTTATCCATCAGAATTGTCCAAAGGTTATTCATGGGAATTTCACACGTAGGGTAAATTGTGTTAATTTCAAGTTCAAGGTTTATTGTCATAATAACCACCATGAAATTCTTGAGTGCTTTTCCACAGACTATGAACAAAAAACAATAGCTAACTGCACAAAAACGAAACAATAAATAATGCCAATAACAAGAACAAAAAAAAAAAAAAAAAAAAAAAAAAAAAAAATTTCCTGCAGGGATTAGTACAGTACTACTTAATCCGTTTCATTCCGGGCATTTACGAACAAGAACGAATTACAAGCGAGATATAAGTAGTCATTTAAGTACTTAAACATATCTTGTTGCCCATGTCGTGCTGGATCCCAGTCCACCACGACGAAAAGAAGCGGGCACTTGGGCCTTTGCTTTGTACGCGGTCCGTATGAACCGCGCGGAAGGCGGCTACGTGTTAACACAACACATCGGCGAACTACTAGGATTACAGAACATTTGTTTTTTCACGTCGTCTATTTCGTTACTGAAGTTTTCGGGACCACCATGGCATGAAAATGTTAATTCGCTTTCCGAAAGTGGTACTGCCGGTGCGGAGTCGAACGTTAGTTTTTCGGTGGGCTCCCTCACGGAGTGACTGGTGGACGGCGAGGTGGAAGGCCACCGCAAACTGAAAGATCCCGTGTGTAATAATGGCTGTAGCCTACGGCCTTGTTCTTTCTCTCTGTGTGTGTGTGTGTGTGTGTGTGTGTGTGTGTGTGTGTGCGTGCGCGCGCGCGCCCGTGCGGGGTTGAGAAACCACAGCGTCACTCCAGAGTTACAGGTACACATTATGAAAGGAGTGTGTCGCAACTTCAAAAATACATCAAAAATTTTTTTCCATGACGGTGGGCAGCACGAGCCCCGCTGCTTGCGCCCACAGCCGCCGAATCCGTACAAGACGAAGCAGGACGAGGCGCTGCGCAACCGCTCCAATCCCATCCGGCGACGACGTGAGAGGCGGCGAACGCGCGCGGCTTGGCACCGCTCCTAGCGCGAGAGCTGTGGGTTAGCGGTTCCTTGCGCAACATCCGCCAAGTGCCCCACAGCCGCGTACATGGACTTCACTGACGACCAGCGCCGTCCGGTCCAGTAACGAGCCGCCGCGCCGGGGTTGCGCGACACCTACACTCAGTGTGGACACAGCACAGCTTCCCCAAAAAAAGCATACAGGGAAAGAATGGGTCACCATCATAAAGTAGTGCCCGGCCGGGAAGGGTCTACTGCGACCACTAACGCACAATGACTGAGCGGCCATTAACGGAAAAAAAACACAGGAATGTGTTCATGAGACTGAGGCTGACTTCCAGTTTTGCTACATAATACATCGCGGATAAAAACTGTCATTTTCCACAACACGGGGGCTAACTATCTGGACCTGTCTGTCAAGGGGGTAGTACAACCGTGCCCAGTTACACACGCCGTAGTGAAGTTACTACACTGACACAAACCACGGGGATAAAAGGGGGAACGTGACGTATCCCCATCTGATACAAGCCCGACCAAACCCAGTATGCGTGTATCACTCCTGAGTACTATTGCTATTTATTGCTGGTTACCCGAATACCCGAGGGCTTGATACGCCCCATATGATACACACAGCACCGAGTACCGAAACAGATCAACAGATGCTAAACCCCGAGATACCTGGAAAGACACACTCTGTCACCGCCGTGTTCATGTGAGCAGTTTGTCAGAGCTGTTTGTTTCACACGAGCGGGGGGACAGTAGTGAGTAGTAAAACCGCACATTCGTTCGCCCCCCCGTCCCCTCCGGATCTACGGACGCGAGACGGTGGGAACAGACTTGACTCAGTACAGAGCAGCGTGTCCTGAGCGCTGACGGCACACTGCGTTCCGGGAGAGCCGGCTAGGTTCACAATCGCCCAGCCTGTTCCCTGAGCCTGTCTCGCCCACCAGTCGGGGCACGAAAAAACCCCGTAGCCTAGGCTAGCACAGTTAACACACCACCAGGGCCGGACCGCAGGAACGGCGGACGGATGAGGGCGAAGCTCATCATCATGCTGGGAAACAGCAGTGTTAGGCCGCACTGAGCAGGGAGGAGAGAAGGGCGGTCTCCAGCACCCGGGGAGAGCTATTGTTACACCGGCTGAAAGTGATACACTGTGTCACAGTGTGTGTGTGTCCGCAGTCACGATACAGGTACGTTAGCGATATAAATCTGTGTCCAGAAGTGGCGGCTCGGCCGTTCGGCTCTCACCATGAAGTCGCTGCCGAAGTTGTCCTCTCCTTTCTGGTCCCCGGCTCGCATGGCCTGAACCCCCTGGATGAACTTCCGCAGGATACTGGCCTGATCCATCCTTTGAGCCCACCGTCCTGCCCGCGGCAGCCCGAGCTGTTCGAACAGGTCCGAAAGAAACAAGAGGGCAGCAGCGCTGGATATTTAAAGTTCTTCTCACATCCACAGACGATCACTTCCATGTGTCCATCGCCCCCCGTTCGTATGTCAGCGGACGACGAAACAACCCCCTTTACTTTTCGCGTTCTTTTCTTTACTCTTACATACATGAAATCGTTTAAAAATCATAAAACCACTTCGGTCTGCTTGCTTCTGTTAGTCCATATTCTCAGATTTGCTCAAGGTTCAGTAGACAGACAGACCGCCCCATGACCGCTGCGGAGCGATGCCACGCCCTATACGAAAGCCTCATGTCAATTGGATAAGGGTGTGATAATTCTGTGACGTGATTGGCCGAAAACTCGTCTCGTTCGAGCGTGGCGGTCCACCTCTTTTAAAGGGAACGTGAACCCGAATTCTGGACGCTGATCATGGACGCTGCGTTGATGTAGGACCATGGAGGCCGTCAAGCTTGTGTCATTGTGGTCCACCTAAAATAAAGGTGTGGAACAAGAAAACAAAGAATCAAGACATCGTCCCAGATACTCTTCAAAAGCTAAAATTGGCGTTGTACTGACGATGCAGTTCATTTACAAACACCCACTAGTGATATTTGAGTGTTGCAACCTGTCTATGTTTATTAAATTTACACACGAAGGTGAACATTAACAGTTTCATCACAACAAAGCATTGACACACAGTTTATAAAAGTCAGTGTCTTTTTATATAAATCTATAGTATAATGCAACATAAGGAAAAAAAATGTTTTGTGTGCCTCTTTGTGCCACAAATTCATAGGCTGTAAAACTGACTCTGGTGGACAATTCCAGCACTAGGTCATTCTCATTCAAAAAGTGTAACCTGTCTCTGTCCCCATCATTCACTTTACATGTACGGGTCATGAGAAGTTTAGTCTGTGTGCTGAGATGTGGTTAAGTGAAGGTGGCAAGCAGTGTGCAGTGCTATAGCAAGTGTAGTAGATTGACCAAACTTAGTCTCAGGCAGATTTCCATTAAGCTCCAGCACCAACTTCTAATGGTTTCCCCCGTCCGTACAGATTGCTGCCTAGAGCTGCAAGACTTCAAAGTCGGAGGAATATTTCCTTCCCATGGTTGTTCTCCCTTGAGAGCAAACAAGAAGCTGTCATCAGGCAATTTTTACATGTACCACGACCTAAAGCGTTGCTTGTCTACATGTCGAACTCTCGCTTCTACAGTCAATTCAAACCTGTAAGACTAATTTTTGGGCAATGAGCAGAAACAGCTCACCGCTCTCCCTTGTGCCATTAGCCGCTCTGCCCCCTGATCCCCTTGTCCTCAGTGTTGCCCTCTGTGCTGCCTCTCTCAGCTGCCCTTGTCACCTCCTCTGGGACATTAATCTTATTAGGTGAAGATTCCCCCATCACGCAGCTGCGCACCTGCAGTGGAAGCCTGTGTGTCACTGGATAGCTGTTCCTCTTCCATCATGCCAATAAGGTTCTTTTTCTTTGAAGGAAGAAAACCCTTTTTTGCAAGGCTGTCATCAGCAATACTAAATAAAGTTTCCGTTTTACTGTTGTAATTACCACAGAGAAGCTATATTTGCCTGGCTTTCAAATCCTGTCTCGTTTTCACTTGGTCATTATCATGTTATCAAGCCCATGTTTCCACTGCTCCTGTTCTTCCTCCTGAGGCTCATGTCCAGAGGAACAGAGGACACCCGGCTCTGCGGATCCCAGCTTAGAATCTGACAGCAGCTCTGCTGTTTGTATAAATAAAACTAAGACCAGCCTTTTTCTTTGTCTCCCCCCCTCTCAATCCCAGGCATTACTTCATTCCCTGCAATGTTTTTGTGACAGCAAGGACAAGGAATCCTTGTACTGTAGCCCCAAAGTCAAAAGCAGCAGTCGGAGATAATGGCGAGTCCGGATTCTCATTTCTAGGTGATGAACTGGGGACATTTCTAGAGACTCCCTGCAGAAAGAGCACAAGCAGCTGCTCTAAATTGAGGAACAATGAACCACTACATAAAGCAGTACACAAGCTTTGTAGAAGTCTGAGCTCAAATAGGCCTTCTAATTGTCGCACCACAAGATGGACAGGACCTCCTGCGGTTGTGGGCCTCCACATCCCCAACTGCCTTGAATCATTGATCACCTTACAAATAGATTTCCATTACAGAAAAATCACGACACAAATGCAATATACTGCGGCTCTTGTTTTCCGTGAGCAAACTTAGTCCTCAACACACCCAAAACAGTTTAAATAGAGAACAAATCTGAGAAAATATGAAAGTTAAAACTGTACTATTGTGAGTACATTACTAACACAGTTCCAAGACACTCCTAAATGGTGTGTTTCAAACATATTTGCTGTAAAACAAGGCATACTGTGTGCCACCTGTTACTATTATAAAGCAACAAAGATGCAGGAACGCATCACTGAATCCTAACAGTTATTTTTTTGTGTATTTAAGTTAAAGACTTCTTTGTGATTGTGCAGCATTTGAGGAAGTGGATTTGTGATCACAGGAGGACTAGTACAATATGGTGCCCTGATGCTGGTCCCTTGACGTGTTTCGTGTAAATCGCTACAGGAATAGAAACCTATGCGGTAACAGAAATGAGCAACACAAAACTTGAGATCATTTTGCTTATCAAAGTCACTACAGATAAAAGTATTTGCCCAGACTAACTTCTGTTAGTCCCTGGGTACGGAAACTTCCATAACCGACTGTGGAGATGAACATGACTTCACCCCCCCACTTTCCCAGTTCCACCAGTTCCACTCTGGAATAAAAGGCACCTTTGAGAACAGCGTGTAGAAGCTCTGTTACCACAAGCTGCAACGCTTCTCCTCTGTCTGCTGGAGTCTCCATCTGGCTCTAAAAGAGAAAAATATATGAAATTCACTGTGTGTGGTACTCAGACATGGATGGAGTTGGTGAATAGTTCCGAAAAAATGAAGATTCCCTTTTAACTTTTTGGGGGGCGAGATGACTCAGTTTACGAGTGTAAAAGAGGCCATGAACTGTCCTGAGCTGTGGGATTAATTCTACTTGGAGTGCTGGCAGCTGATCTGCATGCATCACCAACCGTGCACTGAAAACCACACAACAGCTGCTACAACATCACATGAAACAAAAACAGAATTGTCCTTTTTTTGTAATGATTTAGTAACAATAGAAGCCTTTCGACTTGACAAATACACTTTATTCTAGGAATGTTCTTCTCCATGTGCTCAGCAGAAGGCATTCATATGTTTTCATGAAATTACATATTTAAGCTATTTAAAATGTCACCGGTAATATAATCAATAGCACAAGTATGTACTTGTTTGATTGTGATGTGATCCCAGGAAACTGCACAAATTGTTTCCCCTTTGTATTCTCTGCTAGCGCAGCAAGACAAGAGCATCTAAACTGTGGCAAATTGAATTAAAGTGGAATGTCGCTGTTGCATAATGGTAAAGAGCCCAATCAAACATTACAGTGATTTTGGCATTGCTTTGGCATTACTGCACTTATGGTGACCATGAGTATAAATGCATGTGTGAATGACTGCTTGAGGATGTGGATGTGCGTCCTCCCCGTGTGTTTGTGCTGGAGCTCCTTCGTGATCCACACACAGGAGGAAAGCAGCAGAAACTTCCACTCAGCAATCTAGCTCTGGAATGTTAGCTGACAAGCCCTGACAAACCCCCCAGCGGCGGGGAGGAGGGGGGTGCACTGTGGAACGATGGGATATGCAGCACTCTGTCCTGTCATCCCAGCAACACTCTGGGAAAACACATTTCATAACCATGCGAAGGTGTGGGTTTCACTGGAAGAGAATGACACCCCACAGGCTTCCCACACAAAACCTGCTCCTCCTGCCATCTGTGAACCTGGAACCCGGGGCAGCGGGTAGCTGAGTGGATAGAGCTGTTGCCTTGCAGTTACAGAACCCAGCCTTGAATCCCACCTCATGCTGTTGTACCCTTGACCAAGGTACTTACCCTGAACCAACACAGTAAAAATGACCCAGGAGTATAAATAAGTAAACAATTTCAGGCAGCTTAGTGTGCAAAGCTAACATTGTGAATCACTTTGGAGAAATGTGTCAGCTAAACAAATAATAATAACAGTATATTGTTTAAATCTTTTAAATAGCTGCTCGTTGCTCCGAAGCAGGAACACCGCGATTCTTTTCCAAAAGCAACGCCTCCTCTCACTGCTGCTTCTCTCTTTTCTTCTCCTGTAGACTTCAGACCAACCTGGTCATAGTTACCACATCTGTGTCAGGCTAGAGAAAAAACATGTGAGAACATTCATGGATTTAATCACGATCTCTGCTTCGCTCGCCTCTGGGGAAATAACGGAAACAGAGGACCACACAAACCAAACTGCCAGAACCAGCCTCTCTGGGCCCACGAGTGATTGGTCACAGTGTCGGACCTGAGAGCAAGCCCTCCGTTAAACGGCATCACCTCGACTCCTGCCTCGAACACGAGTCCCTTTGTACCAAGCAGGCAGCACGCAGTCAATGATGTAGTGCTCTCTGGGCTCGCACGTCAAGTGTGATAGAGTGGGGCTGCAAACACACTGCGAACAAGAACCCATTTCTCTCGAGTCAGCTGATTATTTACAATGAAGCCGGACAGGCCGGTGTTTGCTGTCCGTCTGAGACTCCCCAGTGGCGAGATAATAAGGTTCCCAGTTTTTCTTCTAACTCTGATACACAGTCACTTGTCAGCCTAGACATAAATAGAAAAAAAAAACTTTCCCCTGATGTGAAGGGGCTGGATTGTCAAACCTGCCTGCAGAACGTGCCGGGCTCTTAGCACCAGTGAGCAGGTCCATTCCAGGAAGTCCGGCTGACAACATGAGAACTTCCCAGTGACATTCCGGCCAGTCCAAATCCACACTTTCCCAACTGAGTGAGCCACTCATTTGGAGGAAGCCAAACCAATATTTAAAGACCCCAGTGGAGAAAATCTCACATCTGAAATTAATATCCACAAATGTGTTTTTAATGTCACGCACTGTTACTAACTGGTTACTCAAGGCAGGGTCACGGTGGTCCAGAGCCTATCCCAGGAACACAGGGTGCGAGGCAAGTCAGGGTACAGCCTGGACAGATAGGCAGTCTGTTGCAGAATTTATAAATAAAGAAAAGGTTTTAGATTAAAGTTAATAAAACACATTGCAAGTGATCTTCAGCACACATGCACACACACATTTTTCAAGAACACGGAAGTCCTGAAAAATGTAGCTACTATCTTGCAGAAGACTCAAATAACATCACATCAGAGCTTACCAGGAAATTGCATTAGAATGTAAATGACTCCTAAAATTAATGAAAGGAAACTTTTTTTGCTGAACCGACAGTCCATTAGGTTGGGTTTTATAGAGGTGTGACAAACCTTTCAGGCAGTTCTGGTACCTTTGCGGGCGTGTTAAACTTAGCAAATGAGGGGCGCCATCTGGTGGCAAAATATTTCAGTGCAATGGAAGTACAGCGCGCGACTCTTACGCACGTTGACTCGGTGTCTCGGCTTTACGCGGCGACTCCGGGGTAAATTTTTACCGAATAAATATGCAAGATGTTGGACACGCTTTGATAAAAACGCTACTGACGGTAAGACATGCTAACTTTGTTAGTGAGTAAGTTTTTTTTTTTTTTTTTTTTTTTTGTAAGTACGTAGAACTCTCTTCCGGGTGTCTCGTGAGCCCTCCGGATACAGCATCTCGCGCTTTCTCGCGTCACACAAATTCGTTCGCTGTTATTTCACCGGACGGAATTTAACAGCGCAGTTGGGGTCTTGTTTCAAGGACGTTGTTGCAGCGTCCAGTATATAGTGCCGTAAAAAATTATATTTCTTGATAGTATCCCCTGGAAAGGGTGTGGATGTTACCCATGACATGAGGTTTCTTTTGACTAATAAAGTGAGAGAAGTGTCCTATAAATTAATTCACAAAGTTTACCTCAGAGTAAGTGCTTCATCCAAACACCAGGAGGTACTCATTTTGTGAAGGTCCCTCAGAAAAAGCTCCCGCTGTTCTGGTTCTGTCGATACGCACAGAAAGTCTGGTGCAGCGGAGACCTGGTTTTCCTCTGATTTCTCCGTTACTTTTAGTTTTAAGCACGTTTTGCTTGGATTTCACAGATGTGACAGAGATGAAAATAGGCACCATACTGTGTATAATTAACCTTGTTTTTTTTATTAGCCAAATATTATATGCACAAGTGTAAATTTAGTAACTCAAAGCCTTTCTTTTTCCTGTTTCTAAAAGAAAAGTTAAACATTTAAAAAAGTGAAACATGTAAAAGAAAAAAAAGTAAAAACATGTAAGTTTTAAAAAGTTAAACATATATAAGAAGCCAAACATTAGAAGACTATTTTACTTTATAAAAACCCCAAGAACTCAGCTTTTATCGATGTCTTGCCCCATTTGTGATAAGTCACTTTTACTGTACATTTATTGTTATATTTCTTTTTAATTGCTTTATTTGTTTATTTTGTGTTTGTGTTTATTTAATTATTTTTAAATGTTCTTTTCTTTGTTTATTCCCTCTGGCATTGTTGTTTGTTGTAATGTTTGGATCTGGGTCCGTGTTTTTTTATGATCCTGACTTTTGTAACTACTGGTTTTTTGTCAATAGTTTGTTTAAATAAAAAGAATCTATGGACGGAATTGCAATTGGCATATAGTGATTTTTTTATGGTTTTGTGTTACTTTTGTGGGTTACACACACACATTGTCTGAACTGCTTGTCCCATTCGGGGTTGCGGGGAGCCGGAGCCTAACCCGGCAACACAGGGCGTAAGGCTGGAACACACCCAGGACAGGATGCCAACCTGTTGCAAGGCACCCCAAGCAGGACTCGAACCCCAGACCCACCGGAGAGCAGGACCCGGTCCATTTGTGGGTTAGTCCAATGTATTTTTATAAGCATGTTTATTATATGAAGGTGACCAAGAGGTGCAGTGCGTAGCGTGGGTCTCTCACCAAGCCTGGGCTGTGCGATTGGACATAGGTTCGAAAGCCGGTCCGAAAGGTATATGCATTTTGAGACCCTTCTTGAATGTTGAAATGGATTCAGCAGTTCTGAGGGGGAGAGAGAGTGACCATTGTACCACATCAGAGAACCTACAGAGTTGCAGTCTTTCGGTTTTGGACCTCACTTGACCTGTAGGAACGAGGGCACACCGCACACGGATAGTTCCAGAGTCCCTTGGAGAAATTAGAGTAGAATGGAGGAGCTGAAAGAGGGGAATATACCAGGTTATTGTAGCAGTGCCAGTGTTTCAATCTACCAGAGCAGTTAATTATTCCAGAAAAATTGCATAGAGTTTTAGTATGGAGCACACAAAAGCCAAAGATTTTGTTCTACATGCATTTTACATAGAGGTAAAATTTCCTGGATTATAAAATCAGTAAAAACACAAAGTAAACTGACACTTCCTGACTGCATTGTAACAGAAATGACTCTCCAGGTGTGATCCAATTCACTTGGAGCTAAACATCTGCTACATGTGTGTTATACTGGGACCTCCTCATGAAGTCCGGGTGTTTTTCTTAGCTCTGGGGCAGAAGGTTTGAGGGGGAGAAATGTGCTGTTACAAGTTTTAGGCCATCAGTATTGATACATGGGAGACTTATTTGTGAGAATGCTGGATGTACCTGCATATTTTCAATCAGGGCTGTCGCTAGGGGACTGAATGGTGGTGATGGAGAGCCTACACATTTATTTTATATAAGTGCGGCAAAGCAATATTCTTTCGGGGGAGCCCTGAATGCCTAGTTATGACCCTGTCTGTAACAAATACAATGCCATACCACCCTACATGTGCAACACACTATGAATGCTAATGGCATGTGGTGTGCTGCTTATAATTGCTGTCTTGCACTTAAGGACCTAGGTTCTAATCCCTGGTCTAATTGTAGTACCCCAAGGATGCCTTACCCTGAATTGGTCCAGTAAAATAATGGAGCAGCATAAATGGGTGAATAAGCAGCTTATAATTTTAAGTTGCGTGGGAGAAAAGCGTCAGCTAAAAGAATAAATAGTGAAATAAGATTAATTAGTTCCTTAAGGGCTCATCTGGATTCCTGGTGGATGGACAGGCGCTGCAGTTCTGGATGTGTCCGCTAAGTGGCAGCTAAGAGCTAAGAGCGAATGCCCGTATTGCACGTCCAACCAACGGAGAAAAATAAAAGGAATGAGATCTGCTCTCATGAGGCCTTTATATAAATTTTTACTACGTTCAGATATGCAGCTGCATGTATTGGAAAATGTGCTTTTCGTAATCCTTCTCACATCCCTCTTGCAGCACTCCTGTCAGCATGCATAGATATTGAAAGAAAAGAAACAGAAAGATGAGAAAAGCCTAGGTCGGGTGGCGACACTCGCATTCCTCTCAGCGCAAACAAATGTTTGTCGAGAGGACCAAGTCAAATCGAAACTGAGCTTTCTGTCAGTTTTACATGTGTCTGGGGTCTGTTTTGGAAACCGAGCAGGACACAGAGGTGGTCCCCGAGGGGGCGTGAGTCTTGGGTTCAAAACCCTTCCACCCGCACTAGAGCGGACAGAGTCGTTGGCAGGAGCGCTCTGGGTGGGGAAACTCACTTTCCGAGCCTTTAAGTGCACATTTCACTTTTGTGCAACCCTTAGATTCGCTTACTCTTTTCATATTCTGTGCTGGGTTTCCAGTTTACAAAATGGACATGTGTCCCCAGTCTGGCAAAATACAGTGCTGCTTGAGAGTAGGGTAACCCCTTGCGTCCCTTAGTTTGACCAAGAAATGGTTATTTAATGAGAAGCGGTCTTTTTATGTGCCATAGGTGTGTAATGACCAGTTCCATGTGTTGCTTTAGAGGAAATCATGTGTGTAGCAGAAACATGGATGTAGTGCAGGTGCAAAAATAAGTGAAGCCTAAGCTTCATTGGTTACACCAAGTAAGTAAAGTCAGGTGTCTAAATCGTGGTCTTTCATTCGGTTCACTGTAAGATTTAGATTTTATAAGTCTATTTTACATGTACATTTATTCATTTCGTAGACGCTTTTCTCCAAAGCGACATATATCTCACAGAAAATATAATAAAACAGCAGGAAGAGAGACTTAGATGCAGATGCATAATTCTAAAGTACAGTTAGTTTGTTGCTTTCCACCATATGAACCAATGGACATCACACGAGTACCTGCATAAAAGTTTTTCAGAATAACGACAATTCCTAATCACATTCTTAATAACTAAAAAAAAAAAAAACATTTACATCACATGAGTACTTGCATGACGGTTTATCCATTGTTCAACATTTTTTATCTCAAAGTTATAGTGCATGAACATTTACACATTACATGAATTTACGAGATCATGGGTGGAGTACAGAAGAGATGAGTTTTAAGACCCTTTTTAAATGTGGACGGAGATTCAGCAGCTCTGAGTGAGAGGGGGGAGGCCGTTTCACCACATCGTAGCCAGAACCGAGAAACTCCGTGCTCTTGCTTTTGGACCTTTTATGTGTGGAAACACCAAGCGGGCAGAGGTGGATGAGTGTAGCAGTCTGGCTGGGGTTTAACGGATGATGAGGTCTTGTAGATATGTTAAACCAAAAAGTAAACCTTGCCACAGATTTTAATATTTAAAACAAGAATAATGACCATCCCTGTAGGGTTCACATGCTTTCAAGCTGCACTGTATATAAATGTCTTTCGCTGCTATAACAAATTGTACAAAGTACCCAGAGAACAAAAGGCAAGGTTAACTCTGCGGTTGAACACAAATGAAAGAATGTTTTATTGTTTTGGCAGCCCAGAGGAACAGGGTATATGATACAGCGAGGGGAACAATATGTGGCCAATTGCTGTGTTTGTAGGAGAAGGAGACTTTGCAATAGAAAGCAGTAAACATCAACTGCCAGAGTCAGAGCTGGAGACTTTGGCCTCGGAGAGGGGTTCCCTGTCTCTAGGCTTGCATACATTCAATCATACATTCAGCTCTCCCTCAGTGAGCTCATATTGCAAGGTGGACATCTTACCGAAGGTATCGGAGTTAAATTCCTTTCTCTTGCATCACAGCATCATTTCTCATGTGGGGAATGAAACCAACAACCTTCTGCTCTGAACTGCGCCCCGCTTCTTGCAGGTGAAGAGGTGCCGTGAAGAAGCCGTGCATTTTTACTGTGTTTCAGTGGTATTCGGTGATTCGGTACATTTTGTACTACATTAAATAATGCCTGGTCCAAAATCCAGCAGTCCTAATACCTTCAGAGAGAACTTGCATGGACTGCCTTTTTCAAGGGTGGATAAGGGCATGAAGTATAATGCCGCAGATTAATTTCGGTCTCTGGAAGAACAATAACTTTACCAAATAAGACGAGATTGGCATCGCGGGGAGCAGCTCGGCCGGCCGGTGTAATGCGAGACAAGTCGAGGAGCAGCTTCCCGGGAACACATTAAATCAGGTCTGGCTGAACCTTCACGAACCTGGGTTTCGGGGGAATTTGCGCAAAGTTATTATAACCTGTTAGAAGAGGAGCTCAGCTGCATCACAGTTCTAGAAAAGAGGCCCCTAGAGAGATTCGTTTGCACTTCCACAAACACGAAGGGCACGCTCGTCTCCCCTCCTCATCTTGAAGAACCCCGAAACAGCTGCAGTCTCCACAGCGTCTCGGGACCGCTCACTGCTGTGGTCCATCTGCCATCCGAACCGCAGACTGCACACAGCCACGAGGCTGTTACCCAGGATCCCCAGCACGGCGCTGGTGTCGTCTGGTGATGAATGTGTGTTCTTGCAGAGTCACTCAGTCGTGTTCCTCTGTGTCACGTTGGGAGGGCAAATTCACCAGCGGAGGACACTGCGGAGACCAGTAAGTTGTTTGACAGACGTTGGATGCTCTCAGTAGAGATCTACCGCGGCGAAACACGTTTCAAAAATCTCTCTTCGTCTATCCCGATACGTACCGAATGCACACTTCTGAAATACACACACATACACGCATATTTACAGTATGTCTGTTGAGCTCACAGAAAGGTTTCATTCTCCTGCTGTGTGGTATATTGAACAGTTTGGAACTATTATGCAGTGCAGTTATTTCATTCTGGGGACTTCAGATACACGTGATGTTGTGTCACAGCAGACGCCCTTTTCCCACCAGATGTTAGACAGCACGCCGCCCCACCTATCCTGAGATTCCGAGCCAACATAAAACAAGAGAAAACTTTTTCCAGGAGCAAGCGAAAAAATCACAGGAGTAATTCCAAGGCTCAGTTTCAAGGTTCAATTTTCCATTTTACCAAGTCAAACTCCGATTTTGTGACAGGTCCCAGACCGGCGGGTGAGCTGCTTGGAGAGGGCGTTTGCACAAACATTTGCTCCAGTGGGGAAAAGCACTGAAGTGGTTGCCGTGCGATGCTGGTATGAGCTCTTTTGCCCGCTTATGGCTCGCGCTCGGCTCTTCGGCTCAGCTCGTTCTCCCAGGGAATTTGGCGTAAATGACCAAAATAAATAAGCTGCCAGAGACGAAGGGCTCGGCCGCTGCAAAAAAAGATCCTCGCACGGTTGTTTTCTCCTGGAGAGGATTCAACCCCAAAGTCCTTGTCATGACATCAGTGAGTTACTGTGCGTTGCCATGGCGATACACATCGCCCCTTTTTTCCCCGACAACACTCAAGAGCTGCGAATACGGCTGTTTCCAAATATAAGTGCGAGAACGGAAATTAATTTGTGCTGCGAAATCTCCTGTTTTTGTACAAATGCTTGGAGAAGAGGATGCAGCACACCCTGCATTGGGGGACAGAGGCGTGTTTGCGCACGTATGTTTCTGTGTAACCCCCGTGCAATGAAATTCCCTGGTCCCCTGGGGGCTATGTGGAAATATATCTCTCAACTTTTTGACACTCTGAAAAACAGACACACACACAATGTCTAGAACCGCTTCTCCCGAGGTGAGCCGGAGCCTAACCCGACAGCTCAGGGCGCACACCCCAGAGAGGACACCAGGCCGCTGCAAGGCACCCCAAGCAGGGCTCAAACCCCACACCCACCACAGCGCAGATCCAGCCGAACCTGCTGCACCACCTCACCCCGCAGTCTGAAAACAAGTTAGTATTATGTACCTGTTTAGTATGAAAACTGATTTGCATTTCTGGATATACTGTATACAGAGTTGCTGACTAAACATCTGCACCAAACAGTGTTTGTCTGGCCTTGGAGTCTGTGTGCTTGTGTACTGTACGTGACACACCTGACTCTGTCATCTTTCTGTGAAAGAAAAAGTCAAAAACTTATTTTTGAAGCTGAAATGATCATTGAGCGAATCGACAGCTTCTTCCTGCTATAATAATAATAATAATAATAATAATAATACTAAATTTTTATTAATTCTTAGTTTTCATTAATTATTAATTATAGTTAATTTATGCTTATTTTTATTATTATTGTTGTTGTTATTGTTATTATTATTATTATTATTACTACTACTACAACTACTAATATTAACAACAACAGCAGCAACGACAACAACAATAATAATAATAGTTATTATTGTTGTTCTTGTGGTTGTTGCTGCTGCTGCTGTTGTTGTCAGTAGCAGCAGTGGTTGTATACATAGGGTCCTCATGTTACAAACATTTGAGTTACAGTTTTCCAAACATAAATGAATTTTCAAGTTTATTTTTTTCTTCACTTGTCTCATTACCGAAAATTTGTTGTGGGGTAGAGTGAAAAGTCACCTGTGCTTCCGTGTCCAGTTGCTCAGATTTGATTCAACTCGCTTCCATGGTGCTTACAGCTCTTGCATAGAGTTCCCGAGTGTCAGTAATGAATGACAAGAGGGGGAACATTGCACATTTATGGAATAAACAGGAAAACATTTGGCAGCAAACAGCAATTTATGGAGAGGATATGTTTTTATTTTATGATATTTTATTTAGTTTTATACTTACTGTAGCTTGTGGGGCATGGTGGCGCAGTGGGTTGGACTGGGTCCTGCTCTCCTGTGGGTCTGGGGTTTGAGTCCTGCTTGGGGTGCCTTGCAATAGACTGGCGTCCCGTCCTGGGTGTGTCCCTTCCCCCTCCAGCCTTATGCCCTGTGTTGCCGGGTTAGGCTCCAGCACAAGCAGTTCAGAAAATGTGTGTGTATGTAGCTCAATGTGAATACTAATGCAATTTTTTTTTATTAATTACAGCTATGTTCAAGAAATAAATTAAGGTATGTGTCTGTTATTATGCTTTTATTGATTATCGAGATAATGAATCAGATCGAAAGGGGCCAGATGTGGAATTTTTACCTTTACAGAACGTAAATGGATCAGAGGGGTGTCTGTTCTATTAGGGTTTAATGTGAATGTTAAACGTGAACGTTAGAACGTGATGCCTTGGTTGGATTTATGAGCGAACAGGGTTTTTATAAACACTTCTGGTACCAAATGTGTTCATGACTTGAGGACCCGATATGTTTTTGAAATGCTGTGATATGTGCTGAAGTAAGCATATATTATCATATATTATTATGACTTAGATGAATCTCAGGTTCTATGTGCAATTAATACAGGGAGACAAGAAATTCTAAAGGCTACAAAGGCTTTTAATTAACAAGCGTACAGTAAAGTGCTTAAAATGGTACAGGGTAACAACGACACAATAAAAATGTAGTGCGAAATATTAAGGTATGTATATACTTCTATTAATTATTAAAACGGTATAATTATGGTGGAAAGAAACTAACTGCACTTGATAATCACGCGTCTGCGTCTAAGCGTCTCTTTCTGCTAATATAATGCACACATTGTATTTTCTATGAGATGTAAAAAGTGACTCCTAAATAAATAAAAGTACATGTAAATGTCAAGTACAAATAAGGTTTGCAGCACTTCTTTCTTCAGAGCCTAGCCGAACAAACCCGGAGTTTGTTAAACACGATAATTATTGTTACAGCTGAAATATGTAGAATTCCAGCTCCATGTCCTTGCCAAAATTCTTGTCAAGACTCTCCCAAACAATGGTATTCATCATTTCAATACAATTCATTGCGTAAATTGCCTTTGGAGGACACGCGTATTTTAGTCTAAAGCTGTCATGCTCCGGGATATAATAAATCCGTGTGGATAACAGTGGACTAAATGCCTTGCTGTACTATGGCAGCGCCAGTGAAGGGTTATGGCAGAAAAAAAAAAACAACTGTCAGCTTGTTGGTATTTGGAAAACACATCAATAATGCTGAAGCTTTAACCAGTCCCCCTAACTGTCCAAGTGGTCATGAAGGCACCAAGTTCTTTAGTTGTATTGCTATGTAAGAAAAATGACAAAAATTAGAGCAAACAGCACAAATACAGCTGACAAACAAAAACTGTATTATAATTATATTGCAATTTAATAATATTTATATTATTATATAATATTGTTTTTTTATATTTAATTAGGGGGTGCGGTGGCGCAGTGGGTTGGACCGCAGTCCTGCTCTTCGGTGGGTCTGCGGTTCGAGTCCCGCTTGGGGTGCCTTGCGGCGGACTGGCGTCCCGTCCTGGGTGTGTCCCCTCCCCCTCTAGCCTTACGCCCTGAGTTGCCGGGTTAGGCTCCGGTTCCCCGTGACCCCGTATGGGACAAGCGGTTCTGAAAATGTGTGTGTGTGTGTGTAGGGGGGTGCGGTGGCACAGTGGGTTGGACCGGGTCCTGCTCTCTGGTGGGTCTGGGGTTCAAGTCCCGCTTGGGGTGCCTTGCGATGCCTTGCGATGGACTGGTGTCCCGTCCTGGGTGTGTCCCGTCCCCCTCCGGCCCTATGCCCTATGTTGCTCCGGCTCCCCGCGACCCCGTATGGGACAAGCGGTTCTGAAAATGTGTGTGTATATTTAATTATATTTATAATTTTATTGTAATATGTTATAATATAGTATTTTATATATAACATAGTATTGTATTATTGTAGGGGTGCGGTGGCGCAGTGGGTTGGACCAGGTCCTGCTCTCTGGTGGGTCTGGGGTTTGAGTTCCACTTGGGGTGCCTTGCGATGGACTGGCATCCCGTCCTGGGTGTGTCCCCTTCCCCTCCAGCCTTATGCCCTGAGTTGCCGGGTTAGGCTCCGGTTCCCCGCGACCCTGTATGGGACAAGCTGTTCAGGAAAGTGTGTGTGTGTGTGTGTGTGTGTGTGTGTGTGTGTGTGTGTATTTTTGTATTACCACAGCAAAAACAGGGTGGTGCAGTGGATTTGATGTGGTCCTGTTCTCTGGTAGATCTGGGGTTTGAGTCCTGCTTGGGTTGCCAAGTGATGGACTGGCGTCCCCTCCCTCTCCAGCCTTACACCCTGTGTTGCCGGGTTAGGCTCCGGCTCCGCACGACCCCGTATGGGACAAGTGGTTTCAGATGATGTGTGTCTAAGAAAAATGACAAAAATTAGAGCAAACAGCACAAACAAAAACTATATTATAATTATGTTGTAATTTTATTATACACATACACACACTTTCTGAACTGCTTGTCCCATACGGGGTCACGGGGAACCGGAGCCTACCCGGCAACACAGGGCGTAAGGCTGGAGGGGGAGGGGACACACCCAGGACGGGACACCAGTCCGTCACAAGGCACCCCAAGCGGGACTTGAACCCCAGACCCACCAGAGAGCAGGACTGTAGTCCAACCCACTGCACCACCGACCCTCCCTTATTATATAACATTATTTATTATATTCAACTATATTTCTAATTATATTGTAACATGTTATAATACAGTATTACATATAATATAGTATTATATTACAACAGCAAAAACAGGGGGGTGTGGTGGTGCAGTGGATTTGGCTGGGGCCTGCCATATGGTGAGTCTGGGGTTTTAGTCCTGTTTGGGGTTCCTTGCGGTGGACTGGTGTCCCATCCTGGGTGTGTCCCCTTGTGCCCTGTGTTGCCGGGTTAGGCTCTGGTTTGCCTCAACCCCACTTGGGACAAGTGGCTTCAAACAATGTGTGTGTGTGTGTGTGTGTGTGTGTGTGTGTGTGTGTGCGCGCAGAAGAAAAAAATACACAAAACATCCTGTAATGATGCTAATGATACTTGTAGTAATGTGTAGGGCTTAGAGCTGCTGCCTTTGAACCCAAAGGTTGCAGGTTCTAGTCCCACCTCCAGCTGTATGTATGAGTGATATACTTACCCCAAATTGCTCCAGTAAAACTACCTACCTGGATGAATGGGTAAATAATTCTAAGTTGCTTTGGAGAAAAGCATCAGTTTAAATGTAAGAAGCAACTTTACGAGGTGTGAAAGTGCAGAATGTATTGCATTATGTTTTCATGCAAAAGAGAGGAAGTTCAAGGCTCGCAGCAGTAAAATCTCAGTTAACAGTTTTCTCTGTGTAACTGTTACAGGTTTCACCAGCAGCCATTAAATCTTTAAAATCTCCAAAATCCCCCTGAATATATGTGGAACAACAGAGATCCACTGCTGGATGTCGCTGTACATTGGAACGCCTGTCCTTTCCCAGGACACACGCTGCGTGCGAACGTCTTACTCACGTTGCGCGCTTTGTCTTTTCGAGCATTTCCAAGCTCACGTTTTCATCTCAGCCTCAATAATTCAGCTCGTCATCGTGTTCAGTTCGTGAGCGCAGAAGTCGTCGCGTCGAACTTCCGCGAAAAGCGCGTGTAGTTTTTGTGAATGAAGGCCTTTCCGCTGAAACGCAACCTGATTTCACCGGAGCGAAAGGGAAACGTCTGTGACTCATGCTTCTCCCCAGCAAGCTCGGCTATACTCGTGCAGATGTTTCCGGGAAGCACATTTTTTACGCGTGGGGTAGCCTGACCCGTTTCCTGCATGACTTTAAGGTTACCGAGCACAGGGTCTCTGGAGGGAAAAAAACATTTCTAAGTGTTTCTCTTGCATAAATGTTCACAGAACAAAAGTCGATGACGCATTTCAGGGACCCACGTTCATGATAATAATGATAGGTGGCACATGCCTCTATGGAATTTCTGGAATATTGTCCCGCATATAGAGGATCTCAGTCTTTGGAACAGTTGTGAAGGGTACTATCATGTCCAGGTGGAGACATGTGACTCTTTTTTGGAGTCTCACAGCTGCTTTAGGACGATATCCTTAAGATTTGCCGGAGAGCTTCGTTCCCGATGAGTGCAATCGGTGGAAGTGTTGTTTACTGTTCGGCATTTTCTCCAGCGTTTGTTTTTGCATGAGCGAGAGAAGTTATTTTTATTTCCAGTAACCTTGCAACACTGCAGGAATCCATAAATGCTCTAAGAGAGTGCTGAAGATATTTACAGTTGAATTAAGCCACTTTCCTGGTTTTCCTGTTTGTGACCGCTGGCGATGAAAATTTCTCATTAATTTCCAATTGTGGCCTCAAGGCACCTTAGGAAGGAGTCCGTGTTAATTTCGCAGAAATGTGTTATGCTAGGAAAATTAGGCAGTAAAATTTTGAATTAAATAATTGTTGGGGGCTCCCTTATGGGGGGGTGTGGTGGCGCAGTGGGTTTGACTGCGTCCTCCTCTCTGGTGGGTCTGGGGTTTGAGTCCCGCTTGGGGTACCTTGCGATGGACTGGCCTCCAGTCTGGGGTGTGTCCTTTTCCCCTCCAGCCTTGTGCCTTGTGTTGCTGGGTTAGGCTCTGGCTTGCTGTGACCCTTCTTGAGACAAGTGGTTTTTATGCATGCGTTCGTTCCATTTTTCTGACATTTTTTCAGGGTTCGGGGGGACTGATGGAAAGAGCGGGTACACCAGTCCCAATGGGTCACCTTCAGCACAAAAAGAGCCATCCGCTCAAGTCACCACCCCCTCTAGCAATCCAGGTATTCGAGGACTTTGTGGAGAGAAAACCAAAGAGCTGTGCAGATGGAGGAATTTGATTACAGACTCAACCAAGCATGCTGTTTGTTGTTAGCTGTTAGCGAGCCAGTCAGGAATAAGTTCCAGATGTATTTCAGTTTCTTTGGAAATTCTGAAAAAAATACAGATTAGGTTACGATTGACTGCATGACATGGACTCTCAAGGACAGACATTGTTTCTTACTGATGGTGACCTATGTGTTTCTGTTAGGTAGGCTGTTTGGCACTCCTGCAGGTATTGAAACCTAACAGTGAGGGTGGTCTTGGGGTTCAGGTCTTCATCCAATTCCACATTACATTTATTCACACTTTTCACCAAAGCAATTTATAATGTTAAGCTGCCTACACTAATTTCACCATTAATGCAATTTTAGGGTAAAATTTGCTCAACGGCACCACAACAGGAGATGTGGTTCGAAACTGGCTCCTTCAGGTAACCCTTATGCCAGCTGCTACCTCTACATCAAGGAGCGAAGCCAGAGACACATGGAAACCCACTGAGGTGATGTGTTTGTCAGCCCATCTTTTTTTTTCTACTACTGTGAGTGCTTTTAAGAGCTGTTTCTCTCGAGCTCATTAACAAACAAGTGAGAATGTTACACACCTCCACCTCTGGATGCTTGGAGGTCCCACACACAAGAAGGTCCAAAATCAAAACTCAGTTCTGGCTCCAGTGTGGTGCAATGATTTCCCTCTGTCACTCAGAACTGCTGAATCCCTCTCAACATTCAAAAAGGGTCTCAGAACACATCTCTTTCAGACCCACTTCTCTTCTGATCTCCTGTTTACTCCATAAACGTTCACTACGTTATTTGTTCAACAGTAATTTGTTCACTCTTTAGCAATTCTATATGCGGCTACTTGTGTAACGTCTGCTGGTTGCAAAGGTCTCTCCAGACAGACTGTTCTTTGAGAATTGGCTGTCGGCATCTGTATCTCTCCATCTGTTTGTGAAATGTACTTTTGTTTGTGTGTTGCTTTGCAGAAAAGCATCTGATAAGTGAATAAATTTGACATGTACATTTCAAGGACAATTTAGAACATAATGGGACTTCCTTCACAGTCAGTACAGAATGCCAAAGAAGCCGCATTACGGTCAAAAATGCTTCCCTCAAAATCACTAGAAGGCTGCATCTCGTTCACGTTCATGGGAAGGGCCTTGTAACCTCATCGCCAACTGCATATGTTAAGCAGTCTGAAAAAAGCAATCTGGGAAGGGTGATACAATAACACGAATTCCACCGAACTGACTTCCTCACCACTGTCATGTCTAACCAGCTTCAAAGAGACAGCAGCATCAGAAACAACTCTCCCAACACAGAAGGACAGTGTCCAAGCCTTCAGGTTCTGCCCAATCCATGGAAATGAAAGATAGTACTTGGATGGCTCAGAACCACATCTCCACTGTGCTAGAACACTGTTCCACCCTGTCTTCAGGGAGCAGATGCAGCACCGTGAGCTATAGCCAGGGGTGCTAATATTAAGGCACAGCTTCTGGACCAGAATCATAGGATCTGTACAGGGATCTATCCAACTCGGCACAATGGAGGAGGAACGCCTCTCTGATCCATGCTGCTCACAAACAGACACGAAGGCAAGAAAACAGAAACTACTTTGTGCTCATTTTTTGCAAGGTCAGAACCAGCGTCTAACGCTTTCTTCAGTCTCTAATAAGCTCTAGAGATGATTTAAAAGATAGCTGAGGTTTTTTTCCTGACCGAGTATGTTCACCTCCAAAGATTATTTCAGCTAACAGCAGGACACTCAGCTACTGAGATAAGGACATAATTTTATTAAATATGAAACCCTTCGGTGAAACCTCTAAAGTCAAAAATAACACATAGCATTAGAATTTTTAGCATTTTGCCGACTGCACAGCTCAAAATGGGAACTTCATCGTCCAGCCCACTGTGGACGCTCCTCGAGTCTTTCCTATTCCAGTGAACACAGGGTAAAACAACCGGACCTGTCATTGTGTAGAGAGGTGACCTGCTGCGTACTGCCCGGGCAAAGGCTAAACCCTCATGAACCCTCATGGTGCATTTTAAAGACCTGAGGAGTGTAAAGGCAGGTTTTCCAAAAAGACCGTCAAACTCCCCAAACTCATGGGATACTGGAGGAGTTGTTTACCACGCTGCCGGTTTCTAATGCTCATCGTACAGCAAAGTAGGTCCACAGCTTTGAGCAATTGTGGATGAGTGACATGGTGGAACAGTGAGTAGCACTGCTGTCTCATAGCACCTGGGGGGTGTAAGAGGATGTGGGTTTGATCCCCACTCAATCTGTGTGGAGATGGCATGTTCTGCATGGGTTTCCTCCCACAGTCCAAAGACATGCTGTTCAGGTTCCCCCATAGTGTGTGAGTGCCTGAGGGAGTGTGTTCCACTGATGTATGGATGAGTGATGCAGTGTACATCACCTTGGTGAATAAGGTGAGTGGACTAGTAACACTACATAGAGTTTATTGGAAGTCACTTTGGAGAAAAGTGCCTGCTAAATGAAGTAAACATCCACTTTTGCATGTTAGCAGTGTGTGTTCTCATCTCCAAGTGAGTCCATGGTTCTCTCGTGGAAAAGGATGGCATGCTCCCTTAAGGTAAGGGGAGGAAATCTGCCCCAGGTGGAGGAGTTTAAGTATCTTGAGGTTTTGTTCACAAGTAAGGGGAGAAAGGAGCGTGAGACTGGCTGCAGACTGGGAGCAGCAGTAATGAGGTCGCTGTATCAGACTGTAGTGGTGAAGGGGGAGCTGAGCCATAAGGTGAAGCTCTCTATTTACCGGTCGGTCTACATCCCTACCCTCACCTATGGTCATGAACTTTGGATATTGACCGAAAGAATAAGGTCGCGCATACAAGCGGCTGAAACGAGTTTTCTCCGCAGGGTGTTGGGACTCACTCTCCGTGACAGTGAGGAGTTCGGACATCCGGGAGGAACTCAGAGTAGAGCCGCTACTCCTCCACATTGAGAGGAGCCAGTTGAAGTGGTTCGGGCATCTGGTAAGGATGCCCCCTGGGCACCTCCTTTTGGGAGTATACCAGGCACGGTCAACTGGGACGAGACCCCGAGGTCGGCCCAGGACCCACTGGAGAGATTATATCTCCCAGTTGGCCTCGGAGCGGTTGGGGATCCCCCAGGTTGAGCTGGAGGAAGTTACGGGGGACAGGGATGTCTGGGCTGCTCTGCTCTCCCTATTGCCACCACCACCCTAGTAGGACAAGCGGGTAGGAAAATGGATGGATGCATGGACGGATGGAGGGTGTTCTCTTTTTCCCATGGGATGCATTAGTCTTCTTGGAGCTAATTCACTGGAGAAGCAGCTCCACCCCACCCATCCCAGTCCCCTCAGAAAACATTGTCTTTCAGAAGCAGTAAGATGTTTCAGTGACCTCACTGGACTTCTGCAGACAAACTCGCCGCATTCAGCGTGAACAGCAGGAATGGGAGCTTCCGCATGGGAACGGGGTCGAGGAGTCAGCGTGTTTCAGGCCCCCGGAGCAGTGAGCAACGTGAGGTGTGGCGTGGTGCAGCTCAAACACGGTCCGGGGGCAGTGCGTCCGGTGGTGATCTTGGCTTCACCATCAGACGCCGAGTAAACATTTAATGTTCTGTAGACCTAACTGGGGGATGTAGGTGCCCTCCTGCCTGCTGAGATCGTCCCACACTCATCTGTAATTGATGTCACGGTGTGTGGTCGTTGCCTGTAGACCTGGGATCGCCTTTGTGATAGGAGTGGAGAAATGACTCACCCTGCTCCCACACTGGATGTTGACCTGGGACAGAGGGTATTGTGAGTATTGTGGGTCCACTTCACTACCTCACTGACCTGAGATCAGTACCCCTATGTGTCACTTGGGCATAGTCCTCCCTGGGGTTCAGTGCAGTGTGCGATAAGAGGGAACATCTGTGTTTGCTTCCACTGCAAAGCTAAAGAAAACAAATGAGAGAAATAAACTCAAAGTTCACTGAGCAGCCTTGTCTTGACCTTTTAAAAGTAAACACTTCCCAATATGAGTGCCCCGGACCTTTTTTGCCCCCTGTCAATGGACAACAGAACACAAAGCAGACTTT
Source organism: Scleropages formosus (assembly GCF_900964775.1). Taxonomy (NCBI): domain Eukaryota; kingdom Metazoa; phylum Chordata; class Actinopteri; order Osteoglossiformes; family Osteoglossidae; genus Scleropages; species Scleropages formosus. Next base: position 14,717,693 of record NC_041807.1, read on the forward strand.
CTGGAGCGCTGCTGCACCACTGTCATGCTCCTGTGAGGTGACAGCATGTTCCAGATAACACAAGCAGCACAGAAACCTCAGCTGACATAAATGTCTAAAAATTCACAGATATGTTTTTCCGATGACATCTTCCATCCCCAGAAAGGGCCCTGATTTCACTCTAGCACTTGAAATGTTTTGTAAAGCAAGTGAAGCATGAAGCCATAAATTGATTAGTTTCACATTTAAATCTGAAATTGATGCAGAACAAAAGACTAAGCCATCCATCCAGCATCTATTTTCAGTAACTGCTGGAGCCTTTCCCGGAGGCATTGGGGGTTAGGGTGAGGGGAGGGTGCACCCTGGATGGGATGCCAGTCCATTGCAAGGTAGCCACACACACACACACACACAGTCGCTCACTCATACACACACTACGGGCAATTTAGAGTCACCAATCCACCTGAAATGCATGACTTTGGACTGTAGGAGAAAAGAATGGAAGAGTGGAAAAGGGAAGAACGATGACTTAAATATGAAGACTGAGCTAATTATCTGAACACGCCACAGTTGCATCGCAGAACACGTGCCTTGGTTGAAGCATACACTACTTACAATGGGTCGCGCAAGCAAGTGATCCAGTGTAAGTAGTGTATCTAGCAGTGTTGAGTCACCTTGGTGAATAAGGTGTGTAGGCTGGTAACACTACATAGAGTTTGTTGGAAGTCACTTTGGAAAAAGCATCTGCTAAATAAATAAATGTAAATGTAAAAGTAAGCACCTGAAGGTAGCTCTAATGAGCTTGTTCGAACAGTCTGATGGGTTGATGGATAGTTGTCGGGAAAACAAGGCATCAGAGACGACATCAGGTCCAAAACAATGGCAGAATGGTTGTGCTGTGAGTCACCTCTCCCTCTTCGGGGGAAGTCTCCCTCGCTGACTGGTTCCTCCCACTGTTTTCAGTTCAGTCAGTTCTGACATGTGAAAGAGGTGTGTTGCGCAACCCTCTGTTGTCCCCCCACCCCTTTCGTCCAACAGCCCCACCTCTCTCTCAGCCTTTTATTACTGATGCAGCCCTCACCCAGTGAGGCAGAGCTGCTGTCCCAGACGCAGTGGTTGCAGACTAAGGTACAATAGCTACTCTAGAGACAGGCTTTATAGGCTGCGGTGCAGTTCATTTTGTGATCACTGCAGGCTGAGACGGCACTCGCAGACATGAGGTCCACCCTTCTGTGGACATGTGGGACGCTTCTGCTGCTGATCAGGGTCCCACAGCGGGTCTCTGTTTTCGCTCAGGGCCAGTTTCAAGAGCAGGGAGGCCCAGCCAGTTGCCCTCTCAGTCTCCGCCCAGCCGGCAGCTGTGGGGATGGGGGTGAGTGCCCTTACCAGATTACGCTGCCACCGCTCACTGTCCACTTGCCAAAGGAGTTTCACCTGTTGGAGAAGACCATGGAGGAGCTGCAGGCACTGAAAAGGGAGGTCAACATGCTCCGACGCTCCTGCTTGGAATGCCAGCTGCAGGGCGACCAGATCCTACAGAGAGACAGCGGAACCACTCCAGAATCAAGTGGGATACCTGTCCCAACCCCAACCACCAGTGTGGGTGGTGGACACCCCTGGGTCCCAAAAAGCCCAAACTTGCAGGAGATGCAGATGAACATATCCAAGATATCCATGAGCTTGGATAATGCCACCACCCAGATAGATGTTCTGCACGATCAGCTGGAAAAGTTCAGCCTCATCAACATGACGAATGTGGAGAACATGGTGGATGTCAAGGTGAAGAACATTACCATGATGTTTGACCAACTCAACAGCAAGTGTACCAGCCCCTGCCCAGCAAAGGAGCCACCAAAACCGAAACGTGAGTGTCCCAGTGTGCCCGCTACCGCGTGATACCCATTCACATTCTGTCATTTAACTCTTTGAAAGCTGTACTGGACGTTAATCTTTATATTCTTGGCTTTACAATAGCGAAACTACTATTAAAAACTCAATGTGCCATCATACAAGACGCCTTGCCAGTGGAAAAACAGCGTACTGGTGTCATGATACAAGGCAGCACGATTTTATCAGAGGAGAAACATTCTCATTAACCCGAAACACATTTCTCTGCTTTTTGGAGCAGAGATCTGTAGCCCATACTCTTCCTGCACACATCACAAAAACTCTTAATAAAGGTATAAGGGATGAAATGACTGAATGCAGTGAGCATTGGCTCCAGAGCATTTATTTCTGCTTAAAACAATCTGCCTATAAAAACACAGCAGTGTTTACTTATTCATCTCTGTATTTAACCCAGACATTTGCATTTTAAACTATTAGATGTGTGTTTTCACAGATGTGTGTCCATGTTTATTCTGAAAGATCACTTTATGTTATATTCAGTCTTATTTTAGCACTTTACTCCAAGGTAGTGTTCAAAGTCAAGTAAGGGCTTCTTGGTTATTATTCTAATTTAGAGAATTAGTTCTGCTGCACAAAAAAATTACTGCAAAGTAGCCAACTGGATGGATTAGAGGAGCAGTGGGTGGAGTAGTGATTAGTGCTGCTTTCTTAGAATCTCTTGGTTCCTATTCAAATCCCACAGTGTCTGCAGAACCCTTGGTCAAGATGATTGTCCTAAATCGGTATTATAACAATACTCTGCGGTATAAATGGAAAGAACCTGTGTAAAGTTGTGTCATTTTTCTTTTAGCTAGTCTACAGTCGTTTAGGGCAAAACAGTTTTCTGTTCCCTTTCCTCATCCTAATTTTCTGGCCAAGATGTGTTATTCGGGCTGTCAGCCAATGAAGTCCTGTCGATCACTATGAGATGAAGAAGCTCTTTGCTGTAATCTGAAGCCAGTGTCTCTGGTCCACTCAACTCAGGACCACATAGTTAACAGAAATAACATGACGTTACATTGCACTAGGCAGTAGATTAGGGCAGCATTCTGGCACAGAGAGTACCCCTGTTGCCGCCCAGCGTCTGGGTGGTGCGAGAGGACGTGGGTTCGATCTCTCCTCAGTCTGCATGTTCTCTTTGTGTTCAGGTCGGTTTCCTCCCACAGCATGAAGATATGCTTTCAAGTGAATCGATGACTTTGAATTATTCATACATGTCCATTGTCCAGCTTGTGTGTGTAGGTGTTTCACTGGTGTGTAGATCGGTGACTCATTGTACATAGTGCATTTTAAGTCACCTTGGGTGACAAGGTGTGGGCTCATGCTACTACGCTGTTTCCTCACAGCGCTGCTGGTCGCACGGGACTGCTCTGACTACATGATGGTGGGAAAGCAGAAAAATGGTGTGTACCGTGTGAGGCCAGTCCCACGAGCTGCTGCCTTCAGTGTCTTCTGCGATATGACGTCATATGGTGGAGGTTGGACCATATTGCAGCAGCGCATCAATGGCAGCGTCAACTTCAACCGCACTTGGGAACAATACAAGAAGGGCTTTGGTGACCTGCAAGGTGACTTCTGGCTGGGCAATGACAATATACACCTGCTAACCTCAGCCAAGGACATGATCCTGCGCATCGACCTTGAGGACATTCATGGGGTGCGTGAGTATGCCAAGTATGAGTATTTCTACGTGGCCAACGAGTTCCTGAACTACCGCCTGTCTATCAGGGGATACTCAGGCACGGCGGGCGATGCGCTGCATTTTAGCAAGCGCTACAATCACGACCAGATGTTCTTCACCACCCCTGATAAGGACAATGACATGTACCCCTCAGGCAACTGCGGGGCCTACTACAGCTCGGGCTGGTGGTTCGATGCCTGCATGTCTGCCAACCTGAATGGGAAATATTACAAGAAACCATACAAAGGGGTTCGAAACGGAATATTCTGGGGCACGTGGCACAACAGCTCCTCCGAGTTCTACCCAACAAATTACCGCCAGGCCTTCAAAACTGTCAAAATGATGATCAGACCAAAAAACTACACACCTTAAAACACAAGGCCTGATCAGAATCTCCTTAGTAAGAATTCCTGTTTGAGCTTGTTTTTCAGAGAATAACATTCTTGTTTCTTGGAGAACTCCCATGGCTCCCATTTGGCACTATTAAGAGTTAAAATTGTTCTTTCAACATTGTAAAGTGTCACATTGTGAACTTGTGAACGGCCTACCTTAATACCGCAACAGAAAAACTCTTATTTTTTGATTTCCATCACTTTCTGTTACTTTTATCCAGCTGTAAGATTGACTATATATTTCTTAAGTGTTACAGCAATTGAACGTATATAGTACTTACTTACTTATGCCTACTACCCCTCTTGGGGCATAGGCTGTCAACAAGGGCTCTCCAGGCATCTCTCTGAGATGTCCTGAGTACTTGTTGGCTTTTCTGTAGTGGTGTGGGTTTTTTACGGGATGGGGTCGCTAGCCCCATGCCCAACCCTCCTCCTTTATCCGGGCTTGGAACCGGCAGGGGACCCCGAAGGAATCCCTCGGCGGAGTTACGTATACAGTAAGAGCATGTTATTTTACTTTACTGGCACTAATAATAATATATTCTGATGTGAAACAATCATTACTCATAGTAAACAGAGTTCTACGTGGTATCTTGATGGACTTTGAAGGTTAGGACACCCCCAGATGCACGATGAACACTCAGAACTGGAAGTGAAACAGAAAACGAATATATATGTAACTGAGGGAAGAGAAAACCAAACTGGCAGCCATTCAAGCAACATGTTTAAATCATTCAGTGCAGAGCAGAACGCTCAAAAAGATGTGTAAATATAGACATACGGAAGCTTTCTAGTGAAAGACTAGTGCTGCAGCGACGCCATTGTTTGGGAATCCTGACACCTTGTGGTATAAAGTGTAACTACATCACATTGCCCGAAAGTCCAGCTGCACTTGGGAAGGAGAGGTCGTGAAACAGAAATGTACAGTATTTATTTTCAGACGTATTTTAGCAATTGAAATGTATCCCCTAATTCGGTTACGGTTTATTGTTGTAAATTATTTAACTATCTTTGCTGCTTTCAATGATATGAACCGAAACATGGCATGATAGGGACATTTTGAAAAGATGTGTTTGGACTGAGCGAGAGAGAAAAATCAGTACCTCTGGTGAATAAACTTATACCCTGAAACCAAGACTGAAATTTTCTAGAACGTTTTTCCTGTCACCAGAAATGCTGTTTTTTTTCAGAGTGTTATACTGTTTTCTGAAAAAAGTAAATCTCACCTTTTTGTACCTTTTGTGCTTTTGTGGAAATTATTTTAGTTTCTCTCCATTTTAACCCAAAATCCAATGGAGAATCAATTTATTGATAATACTGACAATTTTTCAAAGGGGTAAAGGGATGCAGTTGGTTTTGCATAGATTAAGGTACCGTTCCCACCCAGTGTGTTTTTCCATATCACCATTACTGACTGCTTTCTTTTTAACCACAAGGGAAGTTCCCTACATCACCGCCTGAACACACCCTCTAGTCTTTTGCCTTTTTGCTTTTTTGTCATTTTACAGGTAAAACGAGGAGCTCAGGTAACACTAATTTGCTCTGGGATGGATGGCCCTGGCATCTAAAATTGTGAGAACGTTTGTGCACCCAGTCCAGATAATGTGCAACAGTTCCTGGGTAATGAAGCAAAGAAACTGGCAGAAGGACAAATATCTTTACAAATGTGTGTCGGAGTGTGTGGGTGGATGAAGCCAGAAGAGCGCAATTTCTCAGCACGTCGTGTAGCGACAAAGCGCCACAAGGTGTTTTTTATCATCTCTCCACTAGAGGTCGCTCAACGCTCATCTGTATGATCCTCCTTTGACACAAGAATTACACATCCGTTAACACGTACATTTCTATCGACGAAAATAATATACCGGTATATAATACTCAAACCGCAACCCCTACACTTTTTGGAGTTTGTGAATAAAAAGTTAAATTGAAAATTTTCAGTAGCAGAAACATTTAGGCAGAAAAGAATGTTTTGAAAAGTAGACCTCATGAAATGATGTGTGGCCTACAGGTGAAGTGGAGAGGACCGCAGTCCTTCAGAGCTTCGCTTCTTAATATGTTACATTTGTTTTCGTGAGTCCTTTTCTACTGTATGGAACTCTCTTTTGCTGTTTTGAGAATATCAGATGGGGTAACAAATTAGCCCATCCAGAGTGTGTCCCCTCGCCCTCCATCCTTGCACTCTGTGTTGCCGGGTTAGGCTCCTGTTTGCCACGACCCCCTTGGGGCAAGCGGTTTCAGACAGTGTGTGTGTGCGTGTAACAAATTAGAGGATGTATAGGAGGTATTTGATCAATTCAAGGAGTTGTGCAATAACTGACAAGAAGACAGTGGATAACACAGCGGTAAAGAAATATTACTTTTGATCAAATGTTACATAACTGAAGCAAAGCTGCATTAACTGGTTTAGTTAAAAACCGAGCGTCTTGTGTGTAAATCCACCATTTACACAAAAAATCATTTGGATTTCATCACTGATTTCATTCTATTACTTTTAATAACTTATTTGGCAGAGTTTTGGTGTTGTCAGCTGGGGTTAAATCCCACTGGCAAAGGAGCACATCGAGTAACACGGGTCAAGGAACTGCTGTGAAAGATTCATGTGCAGCCGAATGGACAAATTTCATAGTTGTGACTCATCTGCTGGAAAATTTACCCATTTTATTTGCATATTTCACCAGATGATTAATGTGATAAGATTTAAGAACCCAATGTGAAACTGCTGACACCTTAAGGACCCTCGAGAGTCAAAGTTGAGGAAAATTCAAATGGCTTCTTTCATGCTGGTTAGGACTCGTTTCAAAACACAAAGTCTTCTTTGTGTATCTGAACTGTATGACATGATTTTTGTGCCAGAAATTCATAAGCAATGCGGAACATATATAGTAGGTCAACTTTCTAGGCTTACAGCTAAACAAAGGGAATTTGTTTTAAATAAAAAAATCTGTTATATTAAGTTTTCAGTTATGTTTTTCCCTCTGGATCACAGCAAGAGGGTTTTACAAGAGGAATAGAATGCCAGTTAGGGATTCCATTTCCTTGTGCCTTTGCCCACCTCAGGGATGGTCATGGGAGCGAGCAGCCTGACCCCCAAAACAACCAGAAGTAGGAAGTACACCGAGACGCTGTTCCTGGTGACTGTCAGACTGGAAAGAGCAGGAAGTAACAAAGGAAGAGAGATCTGCAATGGGAGCAATTACCCTATGTGACAGATGGAAACGATTAACTGTTTTTGTTTGCAAGGCAGGCGCAATGGTTCCAGAACAACAATGATCAAAAGACAGTTTCTATACACTACGTTGTAGAGAACACCATGAAAAGCAACCAGAACCCAAGAACTGGGTTCCACAAATGGCACTTCCAAGAAGTCTTTTTGTCTCATTTTTCCACAGCCACAGTGGGGATCAGCAGGAAGCACAGCTACTTCCTTTGGACCATCCCTTCTGGGTCCGGTCACACATAAGCATTTGCACCACCTGCACATACAAAGAAATTCCCTCCCCCGAGTGAATGCTGATGTGGACATAGACAATCACCCCAAGTATCTGTAAATCCAATAAACAATCTCTACTGATGTTCTTCGCACCAGATATCTTGTGCAGATCACTCACAGGAAACTGCCTCCCTTAACCTCATGTGTAAACTTTTTATTTTGTACACACCTTACAGGGTGCTTCAGATAATCCCAACTGCTGTGGAGTTTTATGTCTTTACCATATGATGATTTAACTTTCAGACAGTCTTTAAACATTTAGTTGCATAAGGTTTTTCGGGAGATGGATTTAGCTTAACATTCTTGACATCAGAAATGCACCACACAGTCACTGCCCACAGATCCTTCTCACCCTTGCAGGAATTATATTTCTTAATATTGAAAATCCAGGAAGATGTACTGCACTGTTAAAATGTTTAAATGTACGGGTCATGTTGCTGGCTGGATGACAGCCGAGGTGGAGTCAAGTGCTGGTGCTTGCATTGAAGGATAATCCAGGAAGAATGGTTGGGGAGAAACAAGGGTCAAGCTATTCACAAACGTCGTTAGAAGGATTGGACAGATATCGGAGTCAAAGTATAAAGAAGGGGTCAGGGAGCCAAGGGAGTGGTCGAAAGGGGGGAACTAGGAATAACAGAAAGGGAAGAGAAAACATCTCGAGAAGGCACTGGGCGCTAGGTACAGTGTTGCTTCGCTCATGGAGGTTCCGCGATCTGCTTTTACTTGGTTGCGTCCTTTTATGCTTGGCCGCTCTGATTGTCTGCAGGTGTGGAGGTGGAGCATAAGGCTGCGGGCATGACAGAACACTCCCCATTACGGGCAGCCCCATCCGCCCCAACACGTGAGGGAGGATACCCCTTGGGGCATGGCACAGGCCAGTCTGGGTGGTCCCTGTGGAAGTCCGAGATCAGGGTTGGGTCTAAAATATCCTGGGCCAGCACCCAGCATTCCTCCTCTTGTCCATACCCTTCCCAGTTGACTAGGTACTGGTGTCCACCCCACCTACGGTGGGAGTCCAGTAAGGTCCGGACTATGTACGGCGGACCACCCTCTACCTCCAATGGGTTGGTCGGCTGATCAGAACTTGAGCCCTGGAGGAGAGATGTGGCGCAAGGTTTCAACAGGGAGACATGAAAGGTCGCATGGACCTGCAGGTTTGGCAGCAGGGCGAGTTTGTATGTTACAGAAGTGACCCAACGGAGGATCTTGAAAGGCCCTATGTAGCGAGGACTGAGTTTGCGAGATGGGAGGTTCAGCTTTACGTCCTGCATTGACAGTAATACCCGCTGTCCAGAGGGTAAAGAAGAGGTGACGTCGGTGCCGATCTGCCTGCCGCTTGGACTGCTGGGTCCCCTTTAACAAGCGTTTTCACACGAGTCGTCAGGTCTCACCACTCTCCTTGTACCACTCATCCACTGCGAGTACGTGGCTGGGAGTGAGCTGCTAAGGAAACAAAGCCAGTTGGTACCTGAGTAGACACTGGAAAGGCGACACACCTGTGGACAAGTAGGACAGAGAATTATGGGCATATTTGGCTCAAGGCAGGAAGCAAACCCGTTGCTGCTGTTTGGAGGCACAGTAGCTGCGAAGGTACCAGCCTATGTCTAGCTGTAGTCTCTCTCTCTGGCCATTAGCTTGGGGGTGGTACCCCGAGGTGAGGCTGACAGACACTCCCAGTCGACCCCAGAAAGCTTTCCACATCTGAGATGTGAGCTGTGGGCCTCAGTCAGACACGATATCTTCAGGGAGCCCGAACACGGGAACACTTGCTGAAATAACACCTCTGCCATTTGTAGCATGGTGGTAAGTTTTGGCAGGGGGATTAGTCGACAGGCCTTGGAAAATCGATCCATTAGGGTGACAATCACCGTCCTACCCTCCGAGGGGGAGAAGGTTCTGCCTCCGACCTGAACTCAGCAGTGCTTGCTCACCTCCACCGGATTGTCTCCTCACAAGGGACCTTGCTAGGCTTGCTGTGCAGGATCGAGGAGACACTCCAGGGACTCACCACTGTGCCGGAGGCACAATTGGATCATGCAAACTCCCGTTCCGGTTCGACCCTCGTTGGACCCCACCTGGCCACCCTGGAGAGGTATGATGGGTCACTGTCACGCCCCTGGGAACAAGTGGAGCGGCAATACCTGTGGCTAATTGATGACACATGGGATAAAAGGAGTTCCGAACCACACCACGGTGCGGATTCTTGCAAACGCCCTTGTGGTTTTGCGGTTTCAGTGGTCTCTTGTCCTGTGCCTACGACTTCTGTTCCTGATTCCTGACCATTGCCTGTTTCCTGACCACCGAGTTTGTCTTGCCCTTGTTGTGACGTTCACGCCTCAAAGGCCTTTGCCTGTCCCTGACCTTGACATGTCCTGCCCCCTGAACCTGGAGAAAAGATAAAATCAACTCGCAATTGGGTTCACAAGCTACCTGTCTGTCTCCAGTCCGTCAGTTGTCATGACAGTCACCAGAGAACTGCCAAGGTCTTATTATGCAATGTGAACTGGTGTTTTCTAGCTCCCCCCAACATATATCGAATGGATGACACAAAGGTGGCTTACCTGGTATCGCTACTCACAGGTCCGGCACGTCAATGAGCTATGGCAGGCTGGAGGACTCGATCCCCATCGAATTATGAGGACTTTAAAAAGTGGTTCAAGGCTGTCTTTGATCACCCTCTGTCCTTGCGGGTTGTCAGTGACCAACTTATGACAATCAAACAGGGTAATCAGTCAGTCGCTGATTACTCTCTTAAGTTTAGGATCTTAGCAGAGCAGAGCAGGTAGAATTTTACCACTCTCTTGGTGAGTTTCCAGGCAGGACTCCAGCCCCGGATTCAAGCCGAACTGGCATTTCACGGTGAGGACTGGACCCTGGACCGCTTTGTGAAGATCGCCATAATAATCAACAACATGGGGCAGGAACACTGACCCAGACCTAAGGCAGCTCCTCCCATCCCAGAAGCCCCTCCTAACCATCTGGAATCCCAAGCACTCGCCCAGGGCAGACTCTCAGTAGCAGAGAAAAAACACAGGTATCGGGAGAGGGCCTGCGTCTATTGTGGAGCCCCGGAACTTGTACCCGAAGACGGTCCGCAATGGCGCATCCCTGTCACCCTTCAGGATCCCCAGGTGAGTGATATGCATCGGCCCCAGTCACAGCTGGAACTGCTGGCGAGACTTACCTGGGAGGATAGGCAGCTACACACAGTGGCCATGGTGGATTCTGGCGCAGCTGGGAGTTTCACGGATGCAGGTTTTGTGTGTCCTCACGGCATCCCGGTTAGGGGGTATGAAGAAACGTTATGGGTCAATTCATTGGACGGACAACCCATCGGTTCAGGGATAGTGGACTCTTGAATGGAGTTGCTGAAAGTAGCTGTGGGGCTATGTCACCGGGAGGAGATGTTTTTTCATCATTCAGTCCCCCAACACCCCTTTCATATTGGGTTTCCCATAGTTTGTATGATACAACCCCGTCTTTAGGTGAGTTCCAGCAAATTGGCGGCCTGGGGACCTCATTGTGCCAAGACATGTCTAACACTCCTGTGTCGTGCAACTTCGGTAGAGAGCCCGAAAGTGAAGACACCTGTGGATATTCCCCCCAAATATCTCGATCTACCCGAAGTTTTCAGTAAGTACCAAGCTGCAGAGCTTCCCCCACATCATAGCTGGGACTTTGCCATAGATCTCCTACCAGGCATCACACCCCCACGCAATCGTGTTTATCCATTGTCACTACCCAAGCAGAAAGCTATGGAGGCATACATCGCAGAGGCGCTCGGTGCTGGTATTATCCGCCCCCCCTACATCACCAGCTTCCGCAGGCTTTTTCTTTGTGGCAAAAAAAGACAGGGGGCTATGTCCCTGCATAGATTACCAGGGGCCAAACGAGATCACTATACGTTACCTGCACCCACCACTGCTGATCATGGCCACTCTCAAAGGAGTTCATGGTTCCTCTTGGTTCACGAAATTGGATCTCCGGAGCTCACACAACCTTATCCATATACGAAAAGGAGACGAGTGTAAGACCGCATTCAGTACCAGTCTGGGGCATTATGAATATCTTGTTATGCCTTTCAGTCTTTCCAGAGTGCCCCCTGTCTTTCAGGCCTTCGTCAACCATGTGCTGGGGGACATGATCAGCGAGTGTGTCCTCGTATATTTGGATGATATCCTGCTGTTTTCCCGCACCTGGGAGCAACATGTGAAAGACGTCTGCGCGGTGTTGACCCGACTTCTGTGAAATTATATGTAAAAGGTGAAAAGTGTCTTTTTCATCAAACCCAAGTATCTTTTTTTGGTTATATCCTGGGCAGACAAGGCATGGAGATGGGCCCGGAGAAAGTCCAGGCAGTGATGGAATGGCCGAGATTGAGGACGGTTTGCAGAGATTCTTGGGTTTTGCCAATTTTTACCGGCAATTCATTCGGGGTTACAGCTCCATTGCCACCCCCCTGACGGCATTCACTACGGGAAAGGGACAGTGCCTGGAATGGACGACAGAGGCTCAGCATCCGTTTGATGAACTCAAGGCAAGGTTCACCTCGACCCCCATCCTCCGGCACCCAGACCCCACACTTATGTTCATGGTGGAGATCGATGCCTGAGTCGTGGGAGTAGGGGCGATCCTGTCACAACACCAAGGTACTTCATCCTGTCATGGTTTTCGTCCCGGAAGGAAGGGGCGGACTCAAGTGCAGAGTGAACCAGGGTTTATTCAGACGCTAGACAGGAATCGAAGTCAGGTACAAGCAAGGGTCTTCGGACTGCAAACGGGCTAAACTAGGAAATCCAGTGTCGGAGTCGGGAGAACAGGCAATGGGTCAGAACACGAGTGAGCGGATCAGGGTTCAGGGCGGGAGCGGTCTCAGGAGAAGGGAAGAGGAGCTAGGAGCGAGGAGCAGGGTACAAGGCAGCAGGTAGGATGACACAGAGCGAGTGCGTGATTGGCGAACAAGGTTCCGCGACCCTCATCGTTCGCTTCAGCCTTTTAAGCTGTCAAGCCCCAGGTGTATCCGATTATGCCGATGACGTGGGTGTGGCACATCCAAACTGAATCCCTGTGCATTTTTCTCCCGAAAGCTGAGCCGGGCCAAGCAGAACTAAGACACTGGGAACTGGGAATTGCTGCCCATAAAGTTGGCACTAGAGGAGTGGGGCCACTGGCTGGAGGGGGCAGTACACCCATTCCTGGTAGTCACCTATCACAGAGACCTGGAATATCTCCAGTTAGCCCGATGCCTGAACCCATGCCAGGCAAGGCAGGCCTTATTCTTCACCCGTTTTCACTTTACTGTCTCCTACAGGCCAGGCACAAAGAATTGCAAGTCGGAACCTTCTGTCATGTTGATGGCTGGATGACGGCCAAGGTGGACTCGAGTGCTTGTGCTTATATTGAAGGATAATCCAGGAAGAATGGTTGGGCATAGGCAAGGGTCAAGCGATTCACAAATGTCATTAGAAGGATTGGACAGATATTGGAGTCAAAGTACAAACAAGAGGTCAGGGAGTCAAGGGAGTCGTCGAAAGGGGGAACTAGGAATAAGAGAAAGGGGAGAGAAAACGTCTTGAGAAGGCACAAGGCGCTAGGCACAGTGTTGCAGTCGCTCATGGAGGTTCTGCGATCTGCTCTGGCTTGGTTGTGTCCTTTTATGCTTGGCTGCCTTGATTGTCTGCAGGTGCGGAGGTGGAGTGTGAGGCTGCGGGCGTGACAGTACTAACCCCTTTTGAAGTAACAGTGAAACAGTAATATATTATTGGAAGGCTTTGTACTTCTTGTATATAAGAATACTTCACATTTGGAAATGTATAGTTTTTCAAAACCGTATCTGATATTATTGTTATATTATCATCATGTCCCATATCTCTTGGAAGTCTGTACGGAACGGCACAGTCCATCTAACATCACACCTTTGGCTTTGTGCGATTTGGACTTTGGGCTGAAACTCAAATTTGCCATTTTTATCAGTTGTTATTTTTTTCATTAAATGTGAACCGCTCTTAAAGAACCACAGGTGTTTGTTGTCGAGCAGCTAAAGAGTGGCACAGCAAATTATATTCTATGGGGACAACACGCATGTTTTCTTACATTTCCTGATGCTTCAATTGGCAGTTAGAGACATCCTTCAAATTTTAACTTGCAATTATGTGAGAAACTAGTTACATGAAAAGCGTAGGGATTGCTGCATTGTTGACAGGAGGTTATTATTTACTGCTGGCTGTTCTCCCTTGGACATGTGTCTGCCTGTCTACAGTATGTCTCTTTCTGCCTGTAAACAAGATCCCAGTCTCTTCCAGGCAGCCAATGGACCCATGAGTCTCAGCGATCCATTAAGCTCTTTGAAAAAGCCAGGTGGTAATTTAGAGTCACACTCACAAAGTCCCTCCGTCCGGCCTACAGCAGAAGAGAATGTTCAAAGCAATCGGGGAAACTGAATTATTGACAGACAATAAAAGTGCTGTATTTTGTGCTTTCTTAGTATCTCAAATAGCAAACCGACTGCTTGTTTTTTCATTTGAGATGCTGGCAAGTTCATGAGCTTGTGGGGGTGGAGCTGCATGCTCAAGGAGGGCCAACGAGAATGCTTTTGCAAAGCACTTGGCCTTCTTCACTGGGGAATTATCTCAAGAAACATAAGAAAAATAAACAGCAGGAAAGGTTCACAAAAAGTCAAAGACAACTTCACTGTCACTTCCATAGTATGTTCAGAATATACGTTGGAGTGAAATAGTGTTTCTCCTAGACCACAGTGTGACATAGAGGACAACATATACTATTACTACTACAGTACTGTCCACAATAACTAACTACTAAGCTAAAAACACTGGAATAAAGTGCTGTGGTGTGGTCTGTTCAGTAAATAGAAATGTAAACAGATTTTAAAGTTGTAGTATAAAAAAAAAATTGTTTTTTCTGCAATAATTGTTCGGAAAAGAGGGTTAGTGTGACCGAATGTAGGTTGATGTGGAATGTACTAAAGAAATACAACAGCTATACTTGGGATGGACACCAATTTAAGTGAGGTTTCAGTAGAGACTGTCAGGGACCTGAGAGGACAATCTCTGCAGACTGTATGAAAGTGTCTGGTGTCCTTCTGGATGGGGGGAGTTCAGGATTCTGGTATGTAATGGGTGGTTATGGGTGGTACAGAGAGTTCAGGATCCTGACAGCTTGAGGGAAAAAGCTGTTGCACAGTATGGTGGAGCCGCCTTGCATGCTGCTGTATCTCTTCCCAGATGGCAGGAGGCTGAAGAGATTGTGGGAGGGGTGTGTGCGGTTGCCCACAATTTTGGAGGCTTTGCGGGCACAGCGGGCGTGGTAGATGTAGATCACTTTATCTGTTACTGAAATTATTCAAGGTTTTTGACCAGTAGATCAGTGATCAGTGAATACAAGGAGCAGCATTAAGTAGGAGATGCATTTCTGAAGTCTAAAATGCAGACCAAGCTTGATTTTTCAGTAATTAGGAATATACAAATGAAATGCAGTGACTTTTGTGTCCCACACCACCCTATTCTATCAGCAAATATTGCAAAAAGGCAATGTTCTGCTTCATCACATGGTGACCTCAGTCAACATTTCATTGTATTGCAGTGTAGATACAGTTTCTTGTTGTTGCTGCTGTTTGCCTTCGCTCCAAGTCCAAGTGCCGTTCGTCACTGACCCATCCCCTTCATTTTTCATGTGAAGGATGATAGACATATTTCTGTCATGAACAATGGAGTTGCCAGTGGGAGTGGAGATATGAGCACCCTCAAACAGAAAGATGTCATGTTCCAAGAAAGCAGAACTGACAGCATCTCATATGCCCCAGTGGAACTTCTCACAAAGAGCCATCATGCCCTGCACGTACTAACATGCAGGTAAATGATAGGGTGTGAGGTTCATACTTGCAAAATATCAAAGACATCATGATAATATCTGGCCACAAATGCTCTTTTACATGAGCTCCACAGTTAAAGAGAAGGGAACAGAGGTCTTCCCAGAATAACAGATTACACTGTTCTGAAGAATCCTAGTACAGCGTTTATGCCTGTCAGAGACCTTACATCAGGATTCAAGCAGATATAATAGAAACACACACACACACACACACACACACACACAGAACTGGAGCCTACCCAGCAACACAGGGTGTAAGGGGACACACCTAGGACAGGAAACCAGTCCACCACAGGGCACCCTGAACCCCAGACCCACCAGAGAGCAGGACCCAGTCCAACCCACTGCACCACTGCACCCCTGATAATAGAAACACACATTTTCTGAACCACTCGTCCCATACGGGGTCGCGGGGAACTGGAGCCAACCCGGTAACACAGGGCGTAAGGCCGGAGGGGGAGGAGACACACCCAGGACGGGACGCCAGTCCGTCGCAACCACAACTTTTTTAAATGACATTTTTCATGGTACAATCATAGTTTAGCCATATTTCAGTTTGAAAAGCAGGATATTTCCAGCATTTTTATCGTTTAAGAACCCATACTTTTCAATTATTGTTCTAAAATCCGATAATCCCATTGCATAACATACTGCATCCAGGTGTTCTGCCACTGCACTGAGCCCATCTCTGAACACACATGTTGGAACATCAACAACTCGAGCAAACAGGCAGACATGCTTTGAATTCTTTCAGAAAAAGGTATATGGATTGTATTACCCCTTGGGCCCTCAAAAGGGGGATTGCAAGATAATTTTGGAAGGAGATTATTAATTCCATATTTTTATTTAGCAATACTGGAGCAATGAAAACAAAATAAAGTTTTGATTTTAGCTGATTCATGCCATCAACTAAAATATATAGAGGATCATCACATAATTTACTAAGCTTTAAGTGTTCTCTCACATTTGAGCAGTAAACTTAATGGGTTTGAGGTAACCTCGAAAACCATTCTTATAGTATTTAAATAAAAATATCTTAAAATTTTGTATCACAGGAGCAATATAAAACAATTTTTGATACAGTTGCTTTACAAGTAGCTTCTTATTCACAATCCTGAACTTTCATCTCTGCAGAGCAACCTTACCAGAAGCAGTGCAAACAGTGAGAGGAACTGTTTTTGAAGTCTGTATGTGATGCAGAACCTGGAGAAGAAGGGGATTTAATACTCAGCAATGCTTAGATTTTGTCCCTACCAAAGTGGGGAGTTGAATTATTCTTGTCAACAAACAGCCCAGATGAAATAACACTTTTTATACTGAAAACTATCTTAGCTGTAACTCAACTGTATCATTAGTGTACCCACAGGACTGATGTGACCTTCACCCCAACATGTGATTTCCTAGGAAAACACTGTGGGGGTTTCTTCAGTTACTCACAAGTTTATCGTGTAAATATTTTACAGCACAGTTAGTCCTCCTGCGGCCGTGGCCTGGGCCTCACCAGAAAGTGAGGTGGTAACACAAACAGACCCATTCGGTCTCAAGAGTCCTGTCATGGGTTTTAGTTGTGTCTTCAAGCACAGATGAAGGATTCTTTGGTGCCATTTATGGCTAAGGTCTCCCTCTAATAAACATGCACTCATATTTTAGACTTCTCAGTGTTTAAAGTTTATATTCAGTTTCTAAAACCACTTTTTGGTTCTTTTAATTATTACTTTACAAAAAACATTTATGATATCTGGTACAAGGGACATTTTATCAGTAAGTAATGGAATAAATCCATTATTTTAGTAAATAATTCCAACATCTTGGGATAATGAAAAACAAATGGTGTAGCTTCTATTTTTTAAATGTAAAATGAGTGGCAAATTAGCCCCAGAAGAGGCTTGAAATATGATCTTCCCTTTGGTGACACAAAACCACACACTGAAATCAGAGCAGAGCTCCAGATTTTGCTCAGTGATTGAAATATGTACTTGGAATAGATTTTCCATTTTGTCTAACATTCTGCAGGGAGAAAAGGGCTTAGCTACCAATACAAGAGTTGCTGGTCTCTGAAATGATCAATAACAGGGAAGCTGTTAAAGTAATAATCAGCAGGCCTTTCGTGGATGGAAAGAACCGTTCCAGGCCGATGCACAAACTGGATTAACATGGACTTGCTGGACAGTATTATCAAAGACATTCTCATCTCAAAACCATGAAATAAATTGTAAGAAAAATGTTTGACTGGAGTAATTTCCAGCAGTGCAAATACTCTTAACAAAGAAAGCACTGACTATCGGGGCCGATTAAGACAGCATTTCCATTACTGGTCACTGTTAGATGAGCTATCAAGTCCTGTCTTAAGATCTAAGGTCCTGTTTTAAACCCTGAGTGCACGTTTCAGACATTGAGAAAGGAAGAATATGAACCAGGACAATAATCCATGTCCCTGCTTGTTCAGAGTCGAGCCGATGAAATATATATCACGTGTTAAATGGAAGCGGCTTGGCTTCCTCTCAGCCTTGAAGAGCATCAGCTGTAGATTTTGGACTGAGAGTATTTGATCATATAGACAGGTTACTACACAAAGTGAGTGTATTTCTGTTCATGTCTGGCCACATCCATGCCTGGCAGGTTCTGACCATCTCTTTAGGGCACAGCAGAGCCCAGCATGACCTCTCTCCCCCTTCACTCCTTTCTAGTACTGCTAATGGAAGCATCACTTTAGTGACCATGAAAAAACAACTAAGCAGTTTAACTCCAGAAAACCCCAAAGTCAAGAGGAACCCGGACACAGGAAATTGGAAGTGGAGTTTATCCTCTGGAACAAAAGCAGGCTGGAGGCCATGAACAAACATACGGTTCAGTGAGAGCTCCATAAAACATTACAAGCAGAACAAAATGACGACTCTCCCCTGCAGGTTAAAATGTATTAAAAAAAAAAACAATAAAACTGATTGAATACTCTTTCAAAAAAGATCAAGTTCAGGCATGATGAATTTGGACGTTGTAGGTAAAAAAATGTATACAGTATGACAGACTAAATTCACTGATTCTGTGTGTTCCACTTGAAAGATGCAAACTTTATAATGTTATAAAATACAGACAGAATTTAAAACTCATAGCAGGTGTCTGACACTGCGACAATGTGTGAAAAAGTGACAATGATCAACTTGGGCATGTTCTGTGCTTGTGATTTAAACTGCTTGTCTACCCTGAATACCACATTTTCTATAAACCTGCATAAACAGATTAAATACTAACCCCGAATATCAAAAAAATGGGTAAGCTCAGAAAACATTGGTATGTAGACGTTTCTGCCGTTATTGATTGATGACTTTATAGATGTATAAAGCACGTTGTTAAACGGAGGGGACTTTGTCTCTTCATGTTCGACCCCGCGCAGATACAGCGTGCGTCCAGGATCTGTGTGCTCAAATATTTAACGATCGTTCAGAGCAGTCGGACGCTGCGTGGGGCCTGGAGAGCACATGCAGACACGCCGTAGACAGGCCCTCTGCGCGGCGGGGGAACCTCCAAGTTGCACAACAGTGCAGGACAAACAGCGCCTGAGGAAGTATGTGACACTTCGTTTCCTCTGCTAAAAAAAAAGTCAATTTTTGTCAGGCCACACACAAAGTAGTACTAGTACCAGTGTCTGCAACCCACCCCATCCCCCTCAGAATAGCAGATTTTGTACAATTAAGCACTCCTGTGAATTTAGAATGACAGAAGAAACGTCGCAGAGAAAATGAGAGGATAGTCAAGACGCAGCGGACTGCTGTAATTGGAAAATTAACGGTCCATTTTAAAACTGTTTTCTTCACTCAGAAGTGTGCAAATTGGTACTTATTTCATGATCAGAGCCAAGTAAACTACATTTATTCATTTAGGTGATGCTTTTCCCTAAAGCCACTCACAGTATTAAGTTACATACAATTATTCTACCCATTTATACAGCTGGGTGATATTACTGGAGCAATTTAGGTTAAGTACCTTGCTCAAGGGTACTACAGCTGTAGATGGGATTCAAACCCACAACCTTTGGGTCTAATGGTATTAGCTCTAACCACTACACTCCCAACTATCTTCAAACTACGTCTTTAAAGTAGCATGAGCAAGGCAAGCTCTTGTCTCTGTAGCAGAATAAAATGTGTGTAGACACTGCGTAAAGCGACAGTTTCAGCTTTAAGTCAATCGCAAACAAGGTTCTGGTAGGATGAAAAACAAAATACTAGTCAGAATCTTATTGAACACTGTAATAACATGTCTTGGACAACATATTTGAAGGGTGGAGAAGCCCTCTCATCCTGCCCCAAGGAGAACAAGAAGAAAGAAGAGCAAAGCAAAAAGAAAAGTCCATCTTACTGGAAACATTACAGTCCAGGTCAGTACAGTACAGTGGAGGCCAGTGCAATACAGTACATACAGCAGAGCCCAGTACAGTACAATAAGTACAGTGGAGGTAATACAATACAGTACATTGGAGGCCAGTGTAACACAGTACAGTACAGTGGAGGCCAATACTGTACAGTACAGTGGAGGCAGTACAATACAGTAGAGGCAGTACAGTACAATACAGTACAGTGGAGGCAGTACAATGCAGTACAGTGGAAGCCAGTACACTACAGTGGGGGCCAGTACTGTACAGTACAGTGAAGGCAGTACAATACAGTACAGTGGAGGAAGTACAATACAGTACAGTACAGTAGAGGCCAGTACAATACAGTACAGTGGAGGCCAGTACAGTACAATAAGTACAGTGGAGGCAGTACAATACAGTACAGAGAAACCAGTACAGTACAGTACAGTGGAGGCAGTACAGTACAGTGGAGGCCAGTACAGTACAATAAGTACAGTGGAGGAAGTACAATACAGTACATTGGATGGCAATACTGCACAGTACAGTGGAGGCAGTACAGTAAGTACTGAGTACAGTGGAAGAGTGGACGTGTTCCACAGGGACAACTGTGTGTGTCCAACGCGGGACACCCCAGCCAGAGACCGTGTGGCGTTTTTCCCGCGCTACATTCCTCTTACCTCCATTCATTATTATTCTACTTTACTTACTTAGAGGAGTTAGGCTTTTTAAATTCCAAGTAAACAGAAACACGTTCATTCCCCGGGCTTCTGCGTTCGCGAAAATACATCATTTGCATTGTTTCCACCAGAGACAATCGTTTAACTGAGCGCTGCAGGTTTTCCAGAAGATTCTCTATTGAAGTCAGTAGTTAGCAATCATCCCTGCAGCGTCTTTATCCTATTAAGTACAATTTTCCTTAAAACCGCACAACAAAACCACAGATTTTGCCTTCTTCGCCTCCACTCCAGCCTCGCTCGTGCACACGGGCCGTATATTATGTTGCATTAACTGTCCGGTTCAGGCCGAATTTCTTTTCAGTTTCGAAATATTAAAATTCACGCTCTGATCGATGGCAACACCCGAGGCGTCCGTGTTCGGCCGCTCCTCCGAGCGCTTTTTTGGCTCTTTTATTCCTCCAGCTGGGAGACACGGTGCAAGGACGAGAAGTAGAGCATGGCAGGGCTCCAGCGCCAAAGTGTGGAAGCGAAGCCCACCCCCCAGCCTTCCTCCCACACACACACACACACACACACACACACTCCTGCAGACCGCCTCCCGAACCCGTCCTCCGGGGGGTCCTGCTCCGCGCTCGCCACACGTCAAAGAAAGAGGGGCGCGAGACGGACTCGCACCAGCACCCGGACTCGGACCCGGACCTATGCGAGTGGATGGTTCCACGGAACCCCTTCCCGCGTAGTCAGGTACCGCGATCACCCTGTCGCTCTTCTCTCAGTCACACACACCACACCCACGCACCGACACACACGGCACGCGCGGGACAGGTTTGTTACGGACGGGTCATCACTTTGAAAGAAAAAAAAAATCCATCTCTCTACCAGACTGTTTGCATTCAGGAAAAGTGTCATTAAAACCTTTGTGTTTGAGAAGAACTTATAGACAGTGAGTGTATTGCTGGCGCAGCTCTTTCTTTCTTGCGGGGTGGGAGGGAAAGCGCATTATTGCAAACCTCTGCAAAAGAGAACAGCTGTCAGTGGGTTTTAGATGTGAAATCCCTGGAAATCTTCCAGGACCATCAGCACTGTCTGCTAAAGTGCTCGTGGAACACACTCTTGCAAACAGCACTTAGAAGCGTTCGCTTTGGTATCAACACTGGAGAAGATTGCAAAGACTCCGTTGAGGCCGGCGAACGCATGGCGACACAATTCTGCACCAGGGCATCAGTGTCTGAGGGGCACCTTATACACTGAGCCGTCAGGTGGTTTAAAAACTTGAGTCAGATCTATGTATTCGGCAGAAGAGTAATTAAACCTGGGCCTAAAATTTGTCATATTTCCCCTATATTTGATTTACTGTTTGAAATAGATTTTTGGACTTAGGGGGGAGAGCTGACAAATATTGTTAGTCAAAAATTGTAACTCTCCTTCCGTATATAAATCCCAAATGTTTTCGATTAAGCTGAGGGCCCGTGTGCAAGTTCTTCCTGAAAAAATTTTTTCTCCTTATGGTAAAGCATCGGTGGAGCAGCTCCAAACAGATGTCTAGAGCACCGTGTGCAGGCTGTGACACTTGCGTGGCGTGGACGCCGAGTTCCCGTCTCGGTGCTTTGTGACTCCTGACTGAATGCAACAGGCTGTCAGATCTCTGTCTTGCCGCTGTAGTGAAGGCACAGCAGAAACTGAGGTACATGCAAGGTCCAACTCCATGATATCATACATGTTTCTTGCTTCATATCCAGAAGAGGTCTTTGTCTGCACAGTAAATAGGAATTCCATTCCCATCCGCCTCCTCAGAGTAATTCTGTAGCTTCGCGTCCTTTTTGGAAAACTGCATGCACTGCATATGCCTCCCCTGCTGCAGCTCCACCTGTTTTAAGAAACAGTCTTTTACTGTAGCTCTGCCTTGGCAAGACTGTGCCTCAAACACTGC
Source organism: Scleropages formosus (assembly GCF_900964775.1). Taxonomy (NCBI): domain Eukaryota; kingdom Metazoa; phylum Chordata; class Actinopteri; order Osteoglossiformes; family Osteoglossidae; genus Scleropages; species Scleropages formosus. The sequence goes on from NC_041807.1 coordinate 14,739,964, forward strand.
GCTAACTCTTCCGTAGGAAAATTTTTATACTCTAGCTCTGCATATTCTGTAGGACGCAGCTGCCACTACAGCCCTGCCTCCAACTTATATTGAGGTAAGACCCCCGAGTGCAGCCTATCAGCGTCTCTTGGCTACCGGGGAGCGTACAGTCACTCACGTACCTGTGCGTCTGCAGCATCTTCCAGTAAAAGTTCTAGATCTGGTACACTATATGGTCCCATGGAGCAGCTATCTCTTCTTCACACATTCAGCTTGCTTACATTTATGTCGCCGTGTCGATTTACGTTTTCCTGGGAGAGACTCCCGGTTCGACAAAGCTGACTAAACATGTCTAAGGGAGCAAAGCCACTGGGCCGACTGCTTGCTCCTGGCAGAGAATGGGGTAACACTGTTCATAGACTTGATATTTGGTTCCTGTCATTCCCTTGCTGTGATGGGATAATTCCACTGCTGGAAGAACTCGGTACAGTTGGACAGGATGAGTAAAGCATTGGAGTCTGATACCATGACTCAGCCTGTGGAGCCGAGGGACCCCTGGCTCAGCTGATGGGCTTTCAGAGACCGTTACTCTCTTACTGCAATACTGGGGAGAGGAGAAAAAGTAAAACGTTCCAGAAACTTTTAAATTATGGGGTACGTATCAGCTACTTCTGGTGCCAGCAAAGCCTGTAATGAAGTTTCTTGCCTTCCCTCCACATTTTAATGTTGTCTGTCTCCGCAGGATAAGCAGACTGAGCTCCCTTCAGTGGCACCAGCCACCTAAAGAAATCCCCCTCCCCGGCTACAGCGCTCACTCCCAGCCTTGTGCCTGGGGTCAGGATGAATGTGACCACGATCCTCTTGATCTTTTTGGTATTCGGATCCGTCCAGCCTCACAGACTGTGGCACGGAGGTGGGCGGAGCAGGGCTCATGGCAGAGGAAGATTGGGTATGGCCAAGCGCTTTGCACCAGAATGCACACGGTACAGAGAAGCTGGGGAGAAGCACTTGGACTGCCAGGACCGGCAGCTAACTGCGATCCCCCCCTCAGGCTGGCCCGAGGACACGGTCCACCTGCTGCTGGCCCGGAACAGGCTGCAAGTTCTGCGGAGCAACACTTTTGCTCAGTTCCGGTTCTTGAAAAGCTTGGACCTGCAGCAGAACAAGCTGATGAGGATTGATGCGGATGCCTTCGCCGGCCTTAGCCGGCTGACTACGCTACTCCTGCAACACAACAGCCTGCATTTCTTGAGTGAGGAGGTGCTGCTCCCGCTACCCCGTCTCACCTACCTGCGTCTCTATGATAATCCCTGGGACTGCCAGTGCCAGCTTGACAGCCTGGTCCGGACCCTGCAGGTGCCCAGCAACCGTAACCTGGGCAATTTTGCCAAGTGCAAGGAGCCCCCTGCCCTACATGGCCAGAAACTGAAGAGGATTAGACCTGAACTGCTGTGTCCTGAACTAGAGGAAAGAATCCCCCAGGAGCCCAAGGCAGGTTCCAGTGTCCTTCCACCCATCAGGACAAAGCCCGAGGCTATAGACACCTGCCATACCTACATGTTCCCCAAACCCCTCCTGGACTGCGGGAATCAAGGTAGGCCACTGCAGCCCCCATCCATATTGAAGCAGGTCCTCTTATTTCAAATTAAAGCTCACATAATCTAAATATTTACATTTTTTGCATCCACAAGCTCACATTGAAATCTGCACTTAGTAGAAAGCAGACCTCAGGTTAATAAGTTACACAACCCAAAGTGTTAATGTGTTACCACCATTGCAGTTATGGGCCACTCTTTATTCAGACTTTCATTAATTACAAATCACTACAGTTCAGCCCACATGTGGGTAGCTTCCGGTGTTACAGCTGTGCAAACACTGTCTTCATCAGCTTTTTTTAATTACATGATTAATAGAAGGGTACATCTGGTAGATGGGATCAGAAACAGAAATAGCTGTAGTAGAATTTTTCCTTGGGAAAAAAATGCTCTGGACCCTGATGGCTCTGGCAATCTCACCACCCCAAAGTGACCTTCAAAACCCCTGGGCCAACCCCAGAGCTCACAGCAGTTCAATTATTTCATATTTCTGCCATATCAGGAAAAGCCAAACATGAGCCAAACCAAAGGCAACTAAACCAAACCAGACCACTCAGCAAAATCCGCTGACATCAGCACAACAATGGCTTGTTCCGCATAGAGGAATTTGGATTAACTGAAATATTCCAAGACAAAGGGCTGTAAAAATATGCAGATTTTTTTTTTCCTTCACACTGTAAATTTTTTTTTTAGTGGTGCATGTGTGCACACATTCACAATCTCTTACACACACAGCCTGTCAGAGTGCAGACAACAACAGGAGATGTCAGTGTGTAAACTGTGGATGAGATACAGGTAGCAGGGCCTGTTGTACTGGATGTCGAAATCTACATCCTGTCTACTTTCCTACCCCCGGCAGACCACAGCCCATCGCCATGTACCCTTGCTGTCCACAGCTCTGAGGTCCTACATTGAATAGAACTTAGGAAGATAGCTGGCGCTCACTAAGGATTTTTCACGGCAGTGATCATTTGGCAGATGAAGTCCCCTTTTCATGGCCTTCAGATGACAGGACGGACCACACTCTGAGCCTCATGGTACATTTGCAGCAAAAACGTTTGGCTTGAAGCAACAAACACAAATGTGAGACATCATCTTGGGCTTCATGTGAAATGTTGGGGATGTGGAATTGAACTGAATCGCAAAGAATTTGTGCATGAAGGTATGGCTGAAATTACAGATGAGAGTAGAAAATTTAGACCATAAAGATGTGTAGTGAAAAACAGACTTTTCTAATGATCCTTTCTGCAGTTAGAGCATCTGAAGGGTCCTTTGGGAACAGTGTAATTATCTCATCACAGCTTAAATCAGGAGGCTTTAGGTCCAAAATTCTTTGCCCCAGAGTTTTAAAACCATTTGAAAACCTTCCAGTAAAAGATGCATTATGGAACACAGAATAACTGACATATTTTTAAAAAATCTACAACAAAAACTGAGAGCGACATAGACTGAAATTATAACATGCCGAGATGAGATCTTGAAGACAGGACTTGCTAGTTTTTTTGTGCTGCGAGACAGTACTTTAATCTGTGCAGTTCTTGGCACAGAAAAAACGTCTTCATGTTATCAGCTTAGACGTGTGACAAGTGCAACAGAAATTACGTAGTGTCTATAATTCCAATAAATGTCAACAAATTGTCTGTGAGAATGTAACAGGCATTTTGACTTTGTGGTAAACTTTGCCTTGAATCACTGGTGCTGTAGGTCCACTGTCTTGGACTGCTCTAAGTGCTGGAGGGGATGACAGCACTGCCGTACTGGAGTAAATTCTCTCCATGACTTTTTCCTGGATACCCGTGCTGTGAAATTGACTTGCGTCACCATTAGACCTGGAACATCTTCAAAACTTTGACCATTCACTCAGGAGTAAGGAACTATGGGTTTTGCTGCCCGCTGAACTTGTTGTTAATCAAGGAAAAATTTACGCCTTCACTGTAATTATGTTCCTTTTCTAGTGTTTCCAGGAAAAAAAATTCATACCTTCACCATGCAAATAACTTTGTGTCTTTTTCTGAAAAGTGTCATCATTTAGCCTTTGGATGATTGATGGACAATGTGGTTTAAATCATGTCGCATATGTGTTCTTGGGAGGTGGGAGAAATATCTACTCTGCCACAAACTGACCTACATTATTTTTATTCCTTCTATGTGAATGCATTTAATTCTTAATGAAGTGTAAAATTTGGGTTTTGTGGTCCTGGACCACCAGCACTGAGTGAACCATTGGTTTCTCTTTGGAAAGCTGTGGAAAATGCACAAGAAACTGGACTGGACTCTACTGCACTTGGGGTCCAGACCTATATTGTCCAACACATGGGAGGCCAAATCCTACCTAAGCACTCATGGGAGAGCTGTAGCACAGGCTGTGGGAACAACGCCCCTTTTATTGAACATGCTACTAGGTGTACACTGTATGCTACCAACCTTCCCCACCAAACCTCTCTTTTGTGCAGATCTAAGGAATGTTCCAGAGAATATTCCCCCAGATATAGTCCAGGTGGACTTGTCCAGGAACAACATCAAACAGCTGAGGGCCAGCGAGTTTGTGGCAGCCAGAGCCCTTAAATCTCTGAACCTGAGCACCAATGGCCTGGAGGCCATCGATACAGGTGAGTACATCAGTGGTTCACTTCAGCTTGTGATGGGAAGCTGCTGTTTCCTGGCAAGGACAATGAAGTTTGAGTGTCTGACCTACATCCCCCATTCCCCTACTTCAACAGCTGCCTTTGCAGGGCTCCTGCACCTGCGGGAGTTGGATCTGTCCAACAACAGCCTGCACTATGTCCAATATGGCGTTCTTGAGGACCTGTACTTTGTGCGAAGGCTGGTTCTTGGGGGAAACCCCTGGGTGTGTGACTACAACATCCACTACCTGGTGTATTGGCTAAAGCTGCACCCCGGTGTGCAGCACTTCGGACTGGTGTGCCGTTCACCAGAAAAGTTTGCCGGCTGGACCGTGCAGGACTATGTGAAGACCTACAATGGAGACTGTCCTGAGGACAACCTGCTGGACCAGAATAACTACGACTATGGGGAGGAGGTTAGAGCTGAGACAAATGAAGAAGCGATCACATTTCAGCCCAGTCCTCTGAGGGTTCCAAAGAAATTCAAAGTAATAAGATTAAATTAAATAAAAAACACCTGAAAAGGGTTACTTTGAACGCTTCTTTTTATTTGTAAAACATTCCCATTCAGTCTGTATCAGATGATAAACCTTTTTTCTCCACATAATGAAACACAGAGGAAAATGACTTGTTTTACTATTTTAAGATGAGGAAAATTTGTATGAAAAGTGATTTTTTGAACTATTGATGTGATTATATGTACTATTTCCTTTTTTTTTTTAAAGTAAAAGTCTGTCATGTTTCTCAAAATCCTCTAGAACCCATCTTTTTTATGTGCTGTAAAACAGGCATGGGTCGCCTCTGGGTTTTCAGTGTGGCTCAAGTACATCCTAAATCACATATCCTTAAATAGTCACTGGACTCACCCGATACAGATATAATAAACATGATGATTCAAGTGTTCAGGTTATATGATGCCCTCATCAGCCCATCTGATCTGCTGTGGGTCATGGGTGGTAACGTCATCACCATGGGGACCTGACACAACAGCAACAACTCTCTGCTATGGGTTGATGAAAATTCCTGAGAATTCGTACCAAACCCTCCTCTTTACTGCAATAATATCCCTGTATCTGTTAAGTAGATAATTATTTGAAACCCTTGTCTCAGGGTAAGAATCTTTACATCTTAACCAGTTGAGATGGGGGCTGTTTAATTGTGGGAAAGACCTCCTTTAACTGTCTGACTTTCCATACTGGAAGTCTATATCTCTGGTGCCAGAAAGATCTGGCATCAAAGTGAACTATAATATTTCCCTAAAAATAACCTAAAGTTAACAGGGTGGGACTGCAGCAGTTAATTTATATATAAACAACTTCAGCATACCATCACGGTGGCTAATCTAAATGGGCACCATCAGTGCTGATTCAAACATTCAACTGGGAGCTGCACAGGCATTAGGTCACTTTGGATGCCGATGTTCCGATCCAAACTAAGACTTCACAGTTCTTCTTATAGACTCTACAGTTTCTTAGGAGAAACCAAGCAATGCGCTCACATCGCAGCAGTCAAGTAGAGCTTTTGGACACATCAAATCATTAAAACTAAGTATGACCTACAGCAAACAAGAGAAAAAACCTAGACATCTGTGCCATGAAGTTCAGACAAAAAAAAAAGCACAAACATTTGTTTGTACTCCCCTCCATGTGGAAATGCCTTAGTTAAATGCTGGTAAATACCGTTTAAACATGAAGTGAAAGCATAACTAATATTATAAATGTCTTCTTGTCTTGTAGATTTACACGCTGCCTTTCTTGCCCTTGGACTACAGCTCATCTATTTCGTTAGTCTTTTATGCCAACAGTAATCGTTTCCATTCTTCATCCATAGCAAAAACTAAACTTCTGAGCTGTAAACAAAATGAACAGATACAACTTTTTAGACCACACCCCCACAAACGAATGATCCTCCCCCCTCAGATTGCAGGCAGTGTTGTAAAAGTAACAGTGGGAAGTATAGTAACTAAGGTAACCATGGTGCTTACATTCATTTGAGAAATGTACTCTTTAACACTGGCTCCCAAAGTAAGTACTCACTCTAGTATCATAAATCTTCCTACATGTAATAGTAAAAAGAAAAATGCACTCACATCAATAAATCTCAATTTATGCTTTCTGAGTTAATTACTTAGGCTGTCAAATTAGATTAATTACAACCAAAACTCCACAAAGTGAGACAATGATAATAGCAAGCTTCCTCTCTTTCTAATGTTGCTTCCCAGAATAATATTTACATAATAGGCAATTTAAAAAGGTTCATAAACATTTTTTTCCATTTAGGAAAATCAAGAGACCCTACACTCTTACCCAAAAATAGGCATGGAGAGTTCAGGACAGATATTTATTGTATTAACTTGTCCAGGAATAGAACCCAGAAGGAGCTGCCAGAGCGTTCTGGGTCTTGCCAACACCGTTCAGGGGTACAGGCAGGATGCCTGCTTAGAGAGGGATGGGCTCCATACCACCTTTCTACCAACAATTTACATTTAACAGAATCCAGTGAAATGGATGCTGAGAAAAGTGACAGACTGAATCAATGCAGTATTGAATATCATCAAAAATGTACACATTCACAACTGATACGCCCAACACTAGCAAGTTCAGTTTTGGTGTTTGCCAGTTAAGCTATAATAATAATAATTTTATGATCACAATTTGTATCTTATAATGTCAACATCCCTTTCAGCAGCTAGTAATAAATCTTAATTGTTTGCATGGGCACATACAGTAATTCTCATATATGGTTCAGCTGGAACAGCCCTAAACCACTGATTACATGAAATTCAGAAACATTAATGCAATTGCTGGCAGTCTGTCTAGAAGTGTTGCTTGGCCACAGAAGTGGGAATTAAGTGGTTTTGTTCTCAGTTCTTCTCCACCCAGTTCTTCATAAAACATCCCTCCAAGCCACCTTCCTGCAGACCGCCTTATACAAGGGTCCAAACTGGACATACACGGAATTCCTACATAACAGCAACCATTAAAACCCATCCTTTAAAAATCCTGTGCTTAGTACCAAAACTATAAAGAACTGTGATTCAGAGATGGTTTTACAAAAGCTGTAACGTAAACATTCAGAAAAACTGTACAAGAAAACTACCTTAAAACTGGAAATGGGATCTTTAATCATACGTTGGAAAGTGTTTGGTTTGGAAGCACGGCCAGTGGCAGCTGGTGCCATCATCAGTAAACACGCCCAATGTTCCCTGATCATATATACGTCAGATCCAACACGGGATGTTTTTAAAAAGGTCCAACCAGCACACACTAATGTCACGTCACACATTGTTTCATGGCCCAAGAGAACATTGGAGAGCCCAGGAATAAATCACGTTCAAAGCCGGCACAAAGCGCTGAAGGTACTTTAATCTCCCTCCACACGTTATTCCTGGGAATTTTTACCATTACTCCATCATGCAATGAAAGATTCCCAACACAGGTAACAGAGCAAGAGTGCCAACTCTCACAATGGACTCCAGAACAGCTGAAATGCAATGTCTGAAACTGCTTAATCGCAGCAAGTGTGTTTACATGAGCCATCGCACTTCTGACTTTGTTGAGTAAAGGATGAAACTGAACATGTAGCTGTTTGAGGACAGCCATACCTTAGAGGGCATACAAGAGGAGTATACATGATGTATGAGTGTACTTTCCTTGGGAATTATTTACCTTGTTTCACATACAGGGCTGATATATGGAGCTGCTGAAGAGACCTTAGTTGTGTGGCCTCTCCTCTGCCAAGTAATACTTCAGAACACCTTCATTTCCACTGCAAGAGTCAAGTTTTTACTGCCTTCACTTACTTCCAATGCCTTCTACAAATGTTACTTCAACTGCAGTCTTTCATGTTGAAGTTGTAACTAGTAGGAGAATCTTACATCATCACCTATTGAGCACGATGTAAAGTAGCCAGTGCTCACTCTGTGCTTTCTGTATCATGTTTAAACACCTCTACGTCCAGCCTGGATCCCAACCAGAAATTAGAGGACAGAGACTCATGGCATTGCAATGGACTGGCATCCCGTCCTGGGTGTGTACCCTCCCCCTCAGCCTTGCACCCTGTGTTGCTGGGTAAGGCTCTGGCTCACCGCAACTCCACTTGGGACAAGCCGTTGCAGACAATGGAATGGAATGGACTCATGGCATCCACTAGGGGGCCATTGAAGTGAGAGGATGAAGAGTCCACTATGTTGACTCTAGTAGAGGACGTGTGCACATCCTGTCTGCTGGAAGAGCCACCGTAGCTCAGATTCTAGTCTGAATGTTGCCCTATACCCTGCGGATGTGCAGTCCACAGTTACGTCCTGCACTTACCCATATCGATGCCATTGAGCCTTTCAGTGGAACTCATCTCAACTGGAAGATGAGACTGTTCTCTAGCTTGAAAGTGCTTCTTATGAAAGGATGAAAGAGGATTTTAAAATGTATTCAATAACAGGAGACCCAAGGACAGGAGCGGGAAACTTCTCATCTCTTGGTGTTAATGTCCTTTTGAAGAACCGGTGTCTGTAGTGTCTGTAGGATAATGTTCTGCCCTGTTGTATCAGTTAATCCCAGGGTTTCAATGGGCCATTTCTTCTGAGGCTCAAATAATTTAAAGTTGACAGAACGCCACACTGAACGGTTCCATATGGCAGCTGCAGCAACATGGTACATACATATAAACATAACAGGATGACTATGAAAGATTTTTTGTTCGGACACTACAGAAACTTTCTCAGTATTGTAGTAACGTATTCCATTTCCACTGGTGGTCTTTTGTTTCACTGGATTTGGTCGAAGCTAGCTGAAATTCAAAGATGTTTTTAGCCAACTAGTGTAGACAGGCATAATTACTGATGAGCTCATCCCCTCTGACTCAATAGACAGAATTGAGAAATGCTTATAATTTACAGTATTACCGCAAATCCTGGTTTACCGCATACACAATGTACTCCAAATCATCACTCCTGATCCTGGAGGTTCACAGTTTCTGCAGGTTTTATAGCCCACCCCCTCCTCCCGCCACAACTAATGACCCTGGCGCTGCCAAATTAGTTCAGTTAAAGGAATAATTTGTTTAGATAGAATGAAAACAGTTTCTCTGGAAAACTGGCCCTAAGTGTTTGAGATTTTTAAAAGCATAGTGCATATCTAGGTTTTGGTGTTTCAGAACCAAGCATGTGGGAAAATATGTAATGAAAGTATTCCCCAGAAGTATGACTTTTACAATGTTTATTCCAATATACAGTGTACTGTAGATTTATTTAAAATAAATTTAATGACCAAAACCCATGTATCATTGTGACAGCATAGTCTTAAAACATTTCTTATGTTTCAAGTAAGAACAATTAACACACACACACACACATTTTCAGAACCGCTTGTCCCTTACGGGGTCACGGGGAACCGGAGCCTACCCGGCAACACAGGGCGTAAGGCCGGAGGAGGAAGGGGACACACCCAGGACGGGACGCCAGTCCGCCGCAAGGCACCCCAAGCGGGACTTGAACCCCAGACCCACCGGAGAGCAGGACTGCGGTCCAACCCACTGCGCCACCGCACCCCCTTAACAATTAACACCTCCTACTAAAAAAACATTCATGCCAATAATTTTGATTTGCTAAAGTACAATTACAACATTTTCATAATTGTATGTGTTGAACATCAACGGTAATGTTATTATAAATAATGCTTTATTTGTAATTCAACATGCAGTCTGTATCCATATAAATACACTCTACTACAACCTTAAGTACAGTAATTACTGTACTAAGCGACAAATGTACCATACAAAATTTTATAAAATTCTGCCATCTAGTGTCACACAATGTAACTGTTTACGGCCAATGTCTTCACATGTGTTACTATCATGTCATGTATGCTACCGGGTAGTCAAAATCAGTATTCTAGTAAAAGTATTTGTCCATAAGTTTACTAGAGAAAAAATATCTGGTTTTAAAAGAAACTCAAAAGAAGTCTTTTAATACTCCGAACCACAAGCAATGTTAGTAGCTTAAATAATCAGTTTTAACTACATAAAAATATCTACATCAATAAATTAAAACTCGTGATGCCAATAACATCTGACTAATCAAACAAACAGAAAAGAAATAAATGACCACAGTCTGTTAGGCATAATTACTGACTTACTATTGAGTGAATCATGGTGGTACAGCGAGTAGCGCTGCTGTCTCACAGCACCTGGGTGGTGTGAGAGGCTGTGGGTTTGAGCCCCCCTCAGTCTGTGTGGAGTTTGCATGTTCTCCCCATATCTGTGTGGGTTTCCTCTGGGTGCTCTGGTTTCCTCCCGCAGTCCAAAGACATTCTGTTCATATTCACCCATAGTGTGTGAGTGACAGAGAGATTGTGTTCCACTGATGTATGGATGAGTGACCCAGTGTAAATAGTGTATCTAGCAGTGTAAATCACCTTGGTGAATAAGGTGTGTGGGATAGTAACACTACATAGAGTTCATTGGAAGTTGCTTTGGACAAAATCACCTGCTAAATAAATGTAATTATTGACATCCTCTTGTCCAGTGTAAGGCCTGGTGGTTTGGGGCATGTCCCAGAAGTATAGTGCACAAGGCACCAGTCCACCACAGTGTAATCACGCACACACACTCACTGAAACAGATACCCCCAAGGGCAGTTTGGAGCCATCGATCCTGGAGGAACATATGTAAAGACAAACTAACATTTGTTTGAAAACAAGGTCCAGATGGGGGGTGGATGCTCCAGTGCTACACAAGTGATTGATGAAAATAATTTTAAAAAAAAAATGGAATTCATACTGGAGGAGTTCATGGTAAATGCATTCTTCAAAAGGTAAAAGGGTAACAGCAGGATTCAAAGCAAGAACCATTATGATGGTTATTTGGTCATTGTTATCCCCTAACTGCTGCACTAATGGCTGTCCCATAATGAAAGACCCAAAGTAGCTCGTCACGTGACTTTGTCCCAAAGAACTAGTCAGTTTGATGCTTAAAATCCCAAGAAATGTGAACCCTATAGGATTAGACATGTCTAGGTAGGGCATAAAAATGGGACAGTGTCACTCATTGCCTTGAAAACGCGTTATATAGCTAGTTTATTGTTGGTACAATAATAGCCGTGCTTAACAGCTGTTTTAAGTGACACTCCAGTGCTCGCGCGCACTTGGACATTCTGCTTAGAAGGCGCGCGGAACTTGTGACGTAATTACTGCGTACATTTTTCACGAGCCACATTAACAACTGTCTGTACGTTTTTAAAGCGAACGTGGAGCTCGTGTACACTGCGGTGCACATTGTGTTCTTAAGGATTGTTATAATCTCTGTTCGTACTATATGGTGTCTTGCAAAGTAGTTTCGTGGTTCCTTCCACGTCTCAGCAGACGATCAAGTGTAAAAGGTGATACTCCGAATAGGAGGGAAAAATAAAGAAAAATAATGTTATAAACTAAAGGGAATGTAGGGAAAAATACAAGAAATGAGAGCTGTATTACTGTTCATCTCGATACGAAATTAAGCGGCACTTCTGCTGTGTGTAGAAAGGAAAGGGTCCCAGAAGTGCACTTTGTGCCTGACTTTCTGCCAGTTGTCCTGTTCCCAGCGCTGCAGCGTAGGCGACGGTATGCACTCGTAACAAAGAGCGCGCAAGAAACCCCGTGCAACCTCATAGTCGTCCACCCCGCTGAATGTCATTATCGCGCAACGCCGTAAAACGTCGTAGCCGCCTGTTAGCTGCATAAAGTGAGGAAAGGGGATACCGACGGCTGTTGCATGCGATTGCGTGAGAGTAAACACAGTGTTTTTGTGAGACTAATGTTGTAGTGATTTGTCATTTTTGTACCGAGCAGTGCATGAGTCCGTTTTGGTTTGCAGCATGGGGGAAGACGGTGTTGTGGCCAGGCTTTGCAATGTGAAGGCGCTGTTGGGGATCCTAGCGGGGGCTGGAGCTTCCTACGGGATATACAAACTTGTGAGCCGGGTGCGGAGTGACTGTGGGCGTGGCGGGCGCACGAGCTCCACGCGCGAGGAGGGCAGCCGCGCTGAGAGGAGGCCCGCGCTGCAGCCGGGGACGCTGCTGGCCAAAGTGTCCGGGATCCCTCTGCTCCGGGGCAGCGACAGACGGGCCGCCGCCCTCCGGTCTAGTAAGTATTACTAGCCGCTCTAGCTGAGACCCGTCGCTGTAGGTTGGGTTAAAAGCCGTTGTCTGCCGTTCCCAGGTGGTGCGATGGAGCCGCATCACGTGGAGAAGCTGCTCGCGCTGCTCCAGAGCGGCGCCGCGGAAAAGGTCCACGTGCTGGTGACGCTGGGAAATTGCGCAGCCTTTTCCCACAACCAGGTCAGTCAGAGTGTGTGGAAAAACAGCGCGGGACTGAAACAATCGATCCAATCCAATCGCAGCCCTTATTTTGTTACTCCCCCCAGCTGACAATGACATCATGTCAGTGAAGCGCATCCAGACAGAATATATATGAGCGTGCGACCGCCTTAATTCCACTCGCTTGCACAGTGAGTGTTTAGAGCTCGTGTCGTGGGTTCCTGCGAGTCCCTGGCCCCGATCAGTAACACGGCGCTGGGTGATGGTCGCACGTGTTAATGAGATGACCTGCTCAACAGCAGTTTGTGGAGAGGAATGGAAAGTGTATTGAAACGAGTAAATATATTCGAATAAATAGTGTCAGTGTTTATTTGTGGCCATGTTGAATGTTTTAGGGAATAATCTGACTTGCTGACAAATTGACACCTGTCATTAATCTTTTATTCATTGATTTACTTGTGATTTTTGAGTTATGAACAACACCAGTTACAGACAGATGTCTGGTCCCAACTGTGTTTGTAAGATGAGGAGACGGTGTATTTGGAAAACACCTGTAAATCGCATCGTTTTATATTAATTCTAATAGGACCTTATTCGAGAGCTGGGTGGCCTTCCTGTCATTGCCGGTTTGCTGTCGGACCCTCTGCCGGAAGTGAGGGCGCAAGCCCTGAATGCGCTGAACAACCTGAGCATGAATGTCAGGAATCAGGAGCAGCTTAAGGTAGGACCCTTAAGTCATCACATCCCTTAGACTCAACATCGGAATTCCAGGGGATTGCGGTTAATTAATGAACGTAATGATCATCTTTCCCGCAGGTCTATGTGCCCCAAGTTTTGGAGTTAATAGAAATGTCTCCGGTGAATTCTGACCTTCAGCTGGCCTCTCTGAGGCTGCTCACCAATATGTCTGTGACAAATAACCATCAGCATCTACTGAGGAACTCGATAACTCTCTTTCTGTCACTTCTGGTTGTGAGCAATGAAACCTTGCAGGTATTTTTTTTCCCCACTTTTACATGTGTTATGCTGTCATATCTACTGGTTTTCAGTAGTGTTCCAGGTGTTGTTGCTTGAATGAATTTACAACTTGTACCTGAGCATGGGCCAATTCTGCAGTTGTTGAGGACAGCTGGTAGCATAGTGGTTAGAGCTGCTGCCTTTGGATCTAAAAGTTGCAGGTTCAATCTCTGGCTGTAGTAGCCTTGAGCAAGGTACTTACCCTCAATTGCTCCAGTATAATTACCCAGCCGTATACATGGGTAAGTAATTGTAAGCTTGTGATAATTGTAGGTCGCTTTGGAGAAAAGTATCAGTTAAATGAATAAATGTAAATGTCTCTACAGATAGGAGAAATGTCACATTTGGATATGATGCAAATATGCTCATGTTGACTTAAAGTAACATTTTTTTTTTCAAAGCTGTACAGTGCATTAACGGGAATGTCTTTGACTGCATTTGGAGATACAGGGCAATAATTGTATTTTTTTTTTTTTCTTTTTTTTCCTCTCAGATTCAGGTTTTAAAAGTGCTGGTGAATTTATCTGCCAATCCAGAAATGATGGAGGACATTGTGCAAGCCCAGGTAAAATCTCTTGTGTTCAACAGCACAGCAGCCCCATATGTTCCAAATGAAGTATTAGATATGTACTCTAAACAGACGCCACCACTTCTCTGCAAATAGACATAAAGCTGTGCAGGACTGAGAACCATCAGGGCTTCTTATTATTGAAAACAGACACGCAATCTTCACATCCCTCATAGCTCAGCCTATCTGGGAAAAGCTTGCTAATTATCATTTATAGCTCAGCCCGCAGAGTACGCCAGTCTTTATGTGGCCTAAATATAGACATGAGTCCTACCCTGGAACATTTCTCAAGCTGTTCTCTCCCTAAGCCCTTGCTATCAGACTTGTGAGCTCAGTACACAGCTGTTTGATATAATAACATTGTGCTTGGCAGGCTGTGATCCTGTCTCGCTGTTTTTTTCAGGCTCCGGCATCACTGGTCCTGCTGTTTGATGGACGCACGCATCTCGAGGTGCTCCTGCGGCTGCTCACCTTTGTCGGGAACCTGAAAACCTGGCAGGACTCGTTCCTTACTGCGGCGCCCATAGGGGGCCCATCTTGCCATGGCAGAGACTCCGTGTACCGTGTGCTGCTGGCCGAGAACTCAGAGCTCCGCCACCGGCTCCCAGCACTGCTGTCACACCCTGATGTGGAGGTCAAGGCTCAGGTGGCTCGCCTGCTCACCTAGGACCCCAGCTGTGCCCAAACTCCCCCTACCATGCCATGCCTTACCACCTACACTTGCATTTAGAAAGAAGGTGCTGAGTGGATGTGTCTTTCGTTGTGTCTCCTTTCCGGAGACTGTCACACACGTATGTCCACAGGAATGAACCTCAAACCTGCTGCCCATCTGTGAGATGTGGTGAATGTGTCAGAGAACCACAGGGCCTTCCACCATCTGCCCTGATGCACCTAGGTGTTTGTGATGTATAACAGGACAAGCTAGTTTCCGAGAGGTGCAGCCCTGGTCTATTCTTCTCAGCAGAGATGTCCTGTCTTGGAAGTTTTGTCTTTGACAGTCCAGTTGTGCTCTCAGGCTTTCTTTACTTAGATTGGAGATGCCAAGACAACTAATATGTGCCATGTTGGCATTGTATTCCCGTGGACTTCTAACTACTTTGAAATAAAAGCATATTTATTTTATTCAAATAATTTACTAGTATTACTGTTGTCTGTGCTTCTTTGCATGAGGATGTTTTTAATCATTTTTCATTAGGGCACTGGGCTAGTTTGTTCTTGAACCAGTGTGTCTGAGTAAATGTCAAAGTATTTAATTTGAATATTTAGCTGTTTTTGCACTCCTTTAACCATGCATGGCTCACTAGAGTTACTAAACTGAATTTTCTCAGTGATAAAGGCAGCTCATGGTGTGTTAGTAAGAAAAAGTTAAAAAAAAAAAAAAAAAAAAAGAAAATTATTTGGTATTCAAGTGCATTTATTTTATAAACCAATCATAAGAAAAATTAAATGCACAGTAAAGTGTAAAAGGGTGTACGGTCCTTGGATTTTTCACTGGTTAACTGCATTCAGCTGTGCTCTCATAAGGCTTACGGCAATGTGAGAGATTTAAGAATAGTTTCTCACATCTCTTGTGCATGTACAAACCAAGGTACTGTGCAGTTACATTCTGGAACATTATTAAACTTCAATGTATTGCACGCTCAATGAATATTCAAAGTCAGGCCCTACCAAGGTAGCCAGCGTCAAGACCAAACATGTTAGCACTTCTGCACAAAAGCCATATTTTTGAACTGCTGCATAATTAAACAGTACTAATGAATAAAACCCGAAGCTCTTAAAGGTTAAGCGGTGCCTGGTAAAACTCATGCTTGTTAGGAAGATATTTGATTCGGGATAATGAGAAGCTCAGCTGTGACTTATAGAGCACAGATGTAGATATGCACGTGGGTATTATAGTTTTAATAGAGGAAGGATATCGGGGGTATAACGTTTAAGCTAACCTGATCAGAGTGCTGAAAGGTCAAAGCCCACAAAGGCAACTGGTGTAATACCATATGCAAAGCTGCACTGTTGAAAAGCACGGAGTTACCAGATGAACAATGTATTGCCATTGCTAACAGGAATGCTCAGGCTTAAAGCCCATTTACTACGCTTCTGTACGGTACGTTGAATAGAGCTTAGAAATCAAAAACACATTATACAGCAAAAATCTGGTATATAAAACATTCCGCTCCAAAAATGTGGAAATGTAAAAAAAAAAAAAAAAAAACTTCCTAGTCCGAACCCTCAAACACATCCTCATCTTCTGAGTTCAGAAGTCTCGATTCTCCATGATTTAGAACAAAGAAGTCGTCCTCCTTCAATCCGCTCCTTTCTGCAGCCTCTCTGAGTTTCACAGGAGGTTCCAAGTAGTACTGTAAACAAAAAGAGGGGGTGACATCTGCATCGGAATACATTCGTCCACCCGCTTGGCTGCAGGGACACTGAAATGGGGGCTCTGGAAGAGCCCCAGCAGAATGCATTTGTGCCGCCTACACAGATTACTGCACCTGTGCTCAGAAATGGCAAACAGGATCCTCTAAAGCCCACTGCCAGGCAACGCCTGGGGACTGTTTTCGGCGGTCAAACAAAACCGAACTGAAGCGCCTACAGGCCCCAGGAGTCTGTCCCAAGTGCGATCACACACACACATTGTTTGAAACCGCTTGTCCCAAACGGGGTCGTGGCGAACCGGAGTCTAACCCGGCAACACAGGGCCAAAGGGGGAGGGGACACACCCTGGACAGGACACCAGTCCGTCGCAAGGCACCCCGAGCCGGACTCGAACCCCAGACCCACCGGAGAGCAGGACCCGGTCAAACCCGCCGTGCCGCCGCGCCCCCTGCGATCACATAAGCTCCCATTATTTCATGTCTTTTCCGGCACTAAGAGGAAACATGCAGCGATTCAGCTGTGGAGGTGCTACTTTTTATGGACTGGATACCACGATCAGAACAGAGCACGACACCAGGGGGATGTGTGGTCTCGTGCTACTCATCAAAGCCTCAATAATCACCCCATTCCGATTTTATGTCACACTCACCAAACATTAAAAACACTCCATTTTGGGACCATACTGCTTTCTAAAACGTTCCTTCAAAGTTTGCATCTCACTAATGTTTTTAGGAATTTACCGAAATCCCCACCATACTCATTCGCGCTTAGGGCCTTGACCGAAACAATTGTCTTTCTGACCTCCCGGTTCCATTTTACAGATGATGAATTCCACCCGACACAAGGCCAAACGGAAAAGCATCAGTAACTGACGGCAAGCCACCTCATTTTCCAACTGAGGAATCGGACAAACGTGCATTGTTTCCGATGCAGATGCATCGCTGGTAGTACCCAGAGGTCAGTAGGAGACTGATTTCAGTTGGCAGCGGGAAGAATCTGCTCCTCGCGCCTTCACAGATGGCCGGCATTGTTATGCCTGGATATCTGAAAGACCCTGAATTCACCCCTTTAAAACGAGAAGGAGGAAAAGCTGGTGCCTGTTAACAAACTGTTTTTGTGCCACTACACATGCCGAACAATTGCACCTTTGTGTTCCGACGAACAATGCCTAATAACTGCAGATGCCCTCTTACTTAAATGATAAAGCTGCGACAATCTGCGCTGTAAAAATACTGCCTTTTTTTTTGTCTTGTGAGAAAAACTGACATCCTTGATACGGACGACATTGCTCATTTTCTTCCCCTAAACGGCATCTTAACGGCAGGATCCGGCAGTCCATTCATTACGTACTTGAGAAATTTTTTTTTACGTTCGTCTCCAGTGGATAAATCTGATCGCTGTCATTATGAACGCCTAACATTTTCAGAAAGCATTAATCTCGCAAGCCATTTGCTGCTACCAGTCGAAAGACAGAACATAATTATGAATGTAATACCGCGACTCCTGCTAAATAACACGTCATAATGAATTGCCTTCGGAGCAAAAGCAGCGCCACAGGCAACGCCCCACCCGTGAAACACTGGAGACTTGTTTGTTCATGTCAGCACATTTCACGCCAGCCTGACATTTCTAAAAGCGTGTTTCTGTCAGTTGTGCTACGCCTACCTCATGAGCCAAAGCAAAAGTGCCCCAGTGGATTCCGATCGAACGCCTGGCCCGAACATCCAGGTGGATCTGCACAGCCTCCTCTGGGTCCACGTGCTGGGGCTTCAAAAAGTCCCTGAAAGAAGACCGGAAGCGAGCCATTGAGTCACCTGCCCACGCTCTATTTCTGACTCCCTCTCCCATTCACCGTGATGCCATGATGCACCTGGGAAGATACGCTCCGATAGGCACCGCAGCCAGGTCGAAGGGCCCGAAGCGCTTGCCGATCTCCTGGAAGGCGGCGCAGTAGCCGGTGTCTCCGGCGAAGAAGAAGCGGTTGCTGGGGCCCAAGACAGCCCAACTACCCCACAGCACTCGGTTGTCGTCCAGTGGCGTGCGCTTGCACCAGTGCTGGCAGGGCGTGAAGACGAAGGTGACCTCGTCGTGGCCCGGGACGCAGTTCTCCTCCCACCAGTCCAGCTCGATGACGTTCTCGCAGCCGAAACGCTGCATCCAGTCCAGGAGGCCCAGCGGCACAAACCAGCGCAGCTCACCGCCGAAGCGCACGTTTAGGGCAGTCACCGACTTGGCGTCCAGGTGGTCGTAGTGCGTGTGGCTGATGAGCACAGCGTGCACTTTTGGCAGCTGGGCCACGGAGCACGGTGGACCCCGGAACCGCTTGGGTCCTGCAAACTGCACCGGCGACGCCCGCTGGCTGAACACCGGGTCGGTCAGCACCACCAGGTCGTCCATTTCTACCAGCACGGAAGCATGGCCCAGCCAAGTCACCCTGAGCCCAGTGCCGGTCTGTCCCACCTCCTGGGGTTTTTGGATGAAATAAGGCTCCAGAACCGGCAGCTCCTGGTCCAACACCTGAACAGCAGGCAGACCACAGATGGCAAACTGTTGTTCACATGAATAACTAGTGTTTTCCCTGGCACTAATACACCACCCAGTGCGGTAAATAACGTCTGCGGGACAGCATACAAGTATTCCCCGGCTTACAGCGATCCGTACCTATGACGGCTGTCCCATTAACTGGATTATTTTATTGTCCGGTCCCGACCTTTGGTCGTAACATCTAACGATGATCACTCAATCTGTTGTGCGATACCATCAGCTGGCCGCAACGCTACAAGGATCCATGCCTCTTATTGACTCAGCCAGGGCATCTATCAGCGACTGCGTTTCGTTTACAAAAACGTTTCATTTGTGATTCTATTCAATTTACTTTTTTAAATGGCCAGCAAGGCAAAGCATGGGTATCCTGGTGGTGCAGAAAGGGAAAAAAATGGGAAAAAAAAAAAAAAAATCATTCAAGTAAATTAAAAGAGCAGCATGAAACTGTAATTATAATACTGTACCCTATCTATATTATTAGTGTATATTAGTATTAATACGAATAACGTGAGGAAATAGTGGAAAAATACATAACGAAGCCCTTTTATACAGTGTAGCATTCACACATGTTAATTGTTTTTCATTTCCATAGAGCTCATAGAATATAAAGGGATCTTTGACTAATGACAGTTGACTTACGACAGGGACGTTGGAATGGAACCCCGTCGTGAATTGAGCACCACCCGCACGCCTGTCTGTTAACTCAAGCGAAAGCATTAACACAAACTTTACCCATACAAGCGTCTTGTGGTTCGAGAGTGTCGAGCACAACGTGTGACAGTAACCTCTTTAGAGCTGGGGACTTTACTGTTGTTCTTCTCCAACATCAGGAACTTGAGGAATGCACAGAAAGAGGGCGTTGTCCACGTGGGCCATGGGTTGACGAAGCGCCCGTGCAGGTTCCTCCTGGATCTCGTGACGTCCTCCTCTAGCCGGTGATCTAAGCGGAAGCTCTTGCGTGAGGAGCGAGAGGAGCTGCATTTCCTGGGTCCCTCCTCGGGGCCATCCCTGGGCTTCGCCCCAGCCTCCGCGCCTCCATCCGCCTGCAGGCTGGTTGCCTGCCCTACCTTGTCCTCCATGGGCTCTCTGTGTGCTCTAGAGCCCTGGACCACACCAGCAAGGACAGCTGTGCTGTTTTACTGGAGGGTTACCGCAGCAGACGTCACCTGAAACAGCAGATTTATTACTGTACTGACAAAACATGCCATGTTATGTAACGCAAACAACCCATTTATCCCTGAAAAAGAACTATGTTTTACTTAAATACTAATAATAATATGCATATATAAACACAGAAACACCTGTGGAAGCAGGCAGGTCACCTAAGGATCTACACCTGGTTTGGCACTTAAAGAACATAATGATTTTCTTCAACAAAGCAAGGAGATACAAATCTCAGGTTATGTGCTGTTGCTATGACGATACACCCACACACCACGAGGTCTGAAATCTCCTCTTCAAAGGGAGCACCTCTATTTCAGGGCGAGGGGAGATGCCAAGGACTTCGGTGCACAGCCAGCTGATCGGCGTGTCAGGACAAGGCAGAGGGCAGCGCAAATGCAGCAGGGGTGACGAGGACTACTGCGCGGAACATCACATAAATTCGAGAGGTAACATTTGCGAGATATGCAAAACGAGCACGTCACGGAAGGTATCGTGAGAGCAAATGAACGTGTACTCTTGTTTTTCTCCATCGGGGCCCCACGGTTAAACGAGAAGACGTCCGTGGGCGAGACGCAGGGGCGCTACGAATCGAAGGGCACAACTGCTTTTGTACGCGTTCATTTGCACAACAAATGTACACCCCACCGAGATCCACAGGATAATGAATACAAAGGAGTCATCTGTCCCAGTCCACATCAAATCAGAGCCTTTCATTTAAATAATGGCTGCGAGACTTTTCCAAAAAAAATACTGGCCTCCTTCATAACTATGAGAGATCACATAAAGGGGCAAACCTGAACGCCACCATTAAAAATACCCAAGAAAATTTCTATAACCATACATCTAGTAAGTACTCGGGATGTTTCCTTCCACAGAAATTAAAAGATACACGGACGCCACAACTGCTGCCTTAGGGATCCACTTTCGGGCCATTACTTTACAATCTTAATGCTCCTGGTTAAAGTTCTTCCTCCTGCTACAGCTTCATCGATCAAAGTAGTTGAGTTGCTCAGCATGTACACCTTGCAATATAAATGGGCAAATCATTATAATGTTGATTATCCAACACTGGAAGTCAGCATCGCAACACCCACATAAAA
The DNA here is from genome assembly GCF_900964775.1 of Scleropages formosus. Lineage (NCBI taxonomy): Eukaryota > Metazoa > Chordata > Actinopteri > Osteoglossiformes > Osteoglossidae > Scleropages > Scleropages formosus. The sequence continues at coordinate 14,761,215 of NC_041807.1, forward strand.
GGCAAGGATAACAAAACAACTATTTACAATCTGAAACAAACAAGATGCCCTGATATCAGTAAGCATACCACATAATGGACTAATAAGCATCTCCGTTCGGAACCTTATTATCATCTCAACAGTGGATATACATATTTTAAGCGCCGGCCCTTATCTGGCTGTGCAGGAGGGAGTAGACAGAATAAATAACAGTGCCATAAGGAAATTGTGGAAGGCTGCCATGGAAAAAAAACACAAATGCATTGTTTTTACTTAATCTCATATGCCTCCAATTTGGGAATCTCAGAGTCTTTGAAGCCTCGGTGTAAAATCCAATTTGACTTTTCCACACAGCGCTAGTACATCTGCAAAATTACGAGCGGCAATATTGCTTGGCAAAGTTAATAACTAGTACGACAAATGCGAAGAAACCTTATCACTAAAGCGCAGATACGTATTTAGCTTGCAATGCTCTTAACTAGTTGGATGAGGTTAAAATATATTTTGGACTTTATACGTAGGCACAAAGGAGGCACTTTATTCACGATTTTTACACCCTGCAGGAATATATTTAGCTTAGAAAGTTGAAAAATTAACTGAAAACATTATTCATTTAAAATACCCAAGGGTAAAATTAATACATTTCCAATGTATAGCAAAGCAATGATTAATAATCCATTTACGCCATTAGAGCGACACCAGGTCTTCATCGGATCGAGTTGAACTAGCAGATAAATAAGCGATCCAAGAAAGCCATCAGAAAAAAGATGATCCAGAAAGCCACTGAAATAAAAAGCACGATGAGGGGGAACATAACATTCCTCGCAATGGTCAAGCAACCCTTACTTTGTCATGCCCAGTATTAATTCACAACTCAGTTTAGTACTATTGCTAATATTTTTGGTTCCTTAATACCTGACAAGTTGCTATACCCCTGATTGAATCTTTTACTAAATATTATTTTTGGGCTAAAACAAAAAAAAAGAATAAAAACTTCCAGTATTTTGTTTTTCTTTTGCAATTATACAGGGAGTGATTTTACACAGGTATCACAGCAAAATACTTTATTCATGGGTGCTCTCTGACTGAGTCTCACCTTCAAGGTAAACGTTACGTGATTACCAGGGTACAAAGCGGCAAAAATACTGCTGCTGTAAATCAAAGGCCGGGGCACCCAAAACTACTGGAACACAATAGGATACCATGGGATAGTGAGGGTAGGGTGTAGATGGGTGTGGGGTCTGTGACAGTGAGGGTAGAGCGTAGATGGGTGTGGGGTTGCAGGGGGTGCGGTGGCGCAGTGGGTTGGACCACGGTCCTGCTCTCTGGTGGGTCTGGGGTTTGAGTCCTGCTTGGGGTGCCTTCCGACGGACTGGCGTCCCGTCCTGGGTGTGTCCCCTCCCCCTTTGGCCCTGTGCCCTGTGTTGCCGGGTTAGACTCCGGTTCGCCACAACCCCATTTGGGACAAGCAGTTTCAAACAATGTGTGTGTGGGTGTGGGGTCGGGGACAGTGAGGATAGAGCATAGATGGGTGTGGGGTCTGTGACAGTGAAGGTAGTGTGTAGATGAGTGTGGGGTCGGGGACAGTGAGGGTAGAGCTTATATGGGTGTGGGGTCTGTGACAGCGAGGGTAGAGTGTAGATGGGTGTGGGGTCTGTGACAGTGAGGGTAGAGTGTAGATGGGTGTGGGGTCTGTGACAGTGAAGGTAGAGCATAGATGGGTGTGGGGTCAGGCATAGTGAGGGTAGAGCGTAGATGGGTGTGGGGTCAGGCATAGTGAGGGTAGAGCGTAGATGGGTGTGGGGTCAGGCATAGTGAGGGTAGAGCGTAGATGGGTGTGGGGTCAGGCATAGTGAGGGTAGAGCGTAGATGGGTGTGGGGTCAGGCATAGTGAGGGTAGAGCGTAGATGGGTGTGGGGTAAGAGAGAAGGGACATTATCATGCTTTCCTGATCAGGAGCAGCTGATGATACTGGGTAACGATATACTTTTTGGTGGACTGAACACCTGATCGAAAACACAACGGACAAAATGCAGCGGTGGCACATCGAACTGTGGCTTAACGACGGCAAAGAGACACACGAAGTGTGGAGGCGGTGTGTGTTCACACGAGCCTTACGTGACAGGTAACTTGACAGCTGCCTGCTGCTGGGATTCCAGCAACGAAGATGCAGGAAAAAGAATAATTAACTATCCAGCTCATCAACACAGCTCATAGTCCACAAGAAGAAAGGACATATCAGAGTGTCATAAAACTCAAATTGCTGATCAAAGAAAGTAAAACACACCTTTACTCAGCCACGCGTTCGTTCAGAGTGCAAAGATCGCGAACACAAGGCAGCATCAACACCCGCATGTTACTGTTCGCCACGGAAAGTCACAAATATCCATTCGTTAATAAACTAGTACAGTTCAACTTTGAAGTAAAGCGGAGGGGTGTCAGTTACATAAACGACTGGTTTGGCAGCTTACCTTGCTGTGACGTTGAAAGCGCATAAACGCAACCCGGGGGGTTTGTGCTGATTTCACTGCGATCGGCGCAAAGAACCAGACAGTCGGCGCAGAACACGCGCATCAACGCGGTTCTGCACAATTTCACCGTCTGCACAGCGAGTCCAAGCGTGTGACGTCAAGTGGGCGGGGCTAAACTGAGAAAGATAGGCGGGGCGGGGTTTCTTGCAATTGGGCGGGGCCGGATGTTTGAGGTCAGCTACGAGTTTGCGCATGCGCTCCTTCGAGGGTGTTCTATGAGTAAACAACATGGCGGCGTCCCTGCGCTACCTGTGTCGTGCGGGAAGACAGCTGGTCAGGGGTGGTTTATTGAAGACGCACACCTTTCCCGGGGTAAGGGCGGGTGGTTAATCGTCATGAGAGCAAAAACTTGTTTGTACGTGCGAAGCGACATGATGATTTGTTGACTACCTCAAGGATTAGTAAAAAAAATTGTTTGTCATGCTGAAGCAGTGAGTGAGTATCCGGCGTCGTCTCTCAAAAAACCTGAAACGCTCACCATTGGTTTAATAACTTCGACAGCATGAGCTTTCGTTCTAATCTTAATCACGTTACTTAAGTTATATAACCCAGGGGTTCCCAGAGTAAAGCTGGCTGTTGTCCTCATTTATTCATTCATTGGAGTCGTGTCTCTGGATGTGATGGAGGATCTCTGTCTGGTTATTTGCAGCCCCTTACTGCGCCCAGACACAGAGCAACACAGGCTGCCGCACAGGTGGTGTTAAATGTTCCTGAAACGAAGGTGACCACGCTGGAGAATGGGCTCCGGGTGGCGTCCGAAGACTCGGGTCTACCCACGTGCACAGTGAGTGATCGCAGCGCATGCGCGCACACACACACACACACACACGCACAAACTGTATGGCTCTATAGCCAGCTTGTCCATTTCCTGAGATGGTCTGTGTTTGGTCCGTTGTTTGGGCTGCTTTTTACCACAAACTGTGTTCTTCTTGTAGGTTGGCCTGTGGATCGATGCAGGAAGTCGGTATGAAAACGAAAGGAATAATGGCACAGCTCATTTTCTGGAACATATGGCCTTTAAGGTGCATGTCACAAAAAGACTTGTACTCTGCCCTGGAACCGTGGAACATCCAGTAGCATAAATCCCATTGCATCATGTCAAGTGCATTTCTGGTTGTTGTCATCTTGTGGTTTTATGCCATGAATTCTTGTCTGTCAGGGCACAAGGAAGCGTTCTCAGCTCGACCTGGAGCTGGAGATCGAGAACATGGGAGCTCACCTGAACGCATACACTTCGCGAGAGCAGACTGTCTACTATGCTAAGGCCTTTTCTAAGGATCTCCCCAGAGGTACTGCTTTTGTAAATTCAGTTGAACCGCGCTGTGATCTTTGCCCCAACACCCAGCGCCTAACTTAAGCCGTCATACTGCTTCTCTGCTCTCAGCTGTGGAGATCCTCGCTGACATCATTCAGAACAGCACCCTGGGGGAGGCAGAGATTGAACGTGAGCGAGGTGTCATCCTCAGGGAGATGCAGGAAGTGGAGACCAACCTGCAAGAAGTGGTCTTCGACTACCTCCATGCCACGGCGTACCAGGAAACTGCGCTTGGCAGAACTATCCTAGGGCCCACCGAAAACATCAAGTATGTAGCCCCGTGACGCTTTTGTCCTAACAGCGTGGTTTAACCCACAGTGGTTCACTTTACCTTCTTTGTGTTTTTGGCACAGAACTATAAACAGGGCTGATCTTGTGGAATACATCACGTTACACTACAAAGGCCCCAGAATTGTGCTGGCAGCTGCTGGAGGTGAGTGCCTGGCCTCATGTTTGCTAATGTAAGTGCAATCGCACATATGTTTTTAAATGCCGAAGCCCCCCCCCCCTCCATTTTGCCCAGGAGTTTCCCATGACGAGCTCATAGAGTTGGCGAGATACCACTTTGGGAAGCTGCCTGCTAGGTTCAAAGGCGAGGCCCCGGCTCTTCCGCCATGCAAGTTCACTGGCAGCGAAGTAAGCGTGCTGTTTGTGGAATTTCTGTACAGTGTTCACCTTGACAACATGTAACATTAGCTAATGTAAATGGCATACCCACTAACATCCTAATGGCTTTGTAGATCCGTGTGCGTGATGACAAGATGCCCTTGGCACATATTGCTGTAGCAGTTGAGGCCGTGGGCTGGTCACACCCGGACACCATCCCCCTCATGGTGGCCAACACACTCATTGGAAACTGGGACCGGTCGTATGGGGGAGGCGTGGTAAGGATTTGTTTTAACCATAGGCTTCAAAATCTGTTTGTTTTTTTTTTTTTTTTTTTTTTTTTTCTTCCTTTCTTCCTAAAATGTCCATATCATACTGATCCTGTCATATCATTTGCTTTTAGAACCTCTCCAGCAAGTTGGCACAAATGGCTTGCCAGGGCAACTTATGCCACAGTTTCCAATCCTTCAATACATGCTATACAGACACAGGCTTGTGGGGGCTCTACATGGTGTGCGAGCCAGCCACCATCAGCGACATGCTGCATTTTACCCAGCAGGAATGGTGAGCTGACTGCTGCATTCTTCCACTCCACTTCTATACACTGCCTGTGAAAGTGACATATCAGACTACAGCGGTAGAAGCCTAGCTGTGACACAGCTGCTGCAGAACTGGGTTCAATTCATTTAAGAATTTTTGCCTTCCAATTTAGGATGTCTCTGTGCACCACTGTCACTGAGAATGAGGTTGCAAGGGCCAAGAACCTCCTCAAGACAAACATGCTTCTGCATTTGGATGGTGAGTTATAATTCTGAACCAGAAGGCATGAACTAAAAGTTAAATCTACCTTTGGCACACCCCTTACCTGATTAGGCCCTATCTTTATCAGGCTCCACACCCATTTGTGAAGACATCGGCAGACAGATGCTTTGCTACAGCCGCAGGATTCCTCTCCATGAACTAGAAGCTAGGATTGATGTAAGTAAGGGTGGTGAGAAACTGAAGTTTGTCACGGGCAGCATGTTGTAAGGAGATAAAAGCAATAACTGTGGGACTCAGATGTAGTAAATATTTAGAAACAGTTTTAAGTTAATGTGCTTGTTACAGTTGCCTTAAGCTTTTTCTTCTTGCAGGCCATTAATGCACAAACCATTAAGGATGTTTGTACAAAGTACATCTACAATAAACCCCCTGCCATTGCAGCTGTAGGTATGTCAGCTTCCATTTTAATTCACACTTGTTTAGCTCCAGAAAATTGTTTTTGGGATTATTTTTAATTTACAACAAAGGGTAAGATTTTTGGTTTCACTTGTAAATATACCTCTTAACTGTATTTGAATTTATGTGCTGTGTGCATTGTATGTAAAGGCAAAAGTAACACCTATGAATCTGTTAATGGCAAGTTTTGTGGAATTCAATAACCTACAAGCAAGAGGAAGTAACATAACAGTACATCCTGGGAATGGTTATATGTTTCAGGACCAATTGAACAACTGCCAGATTACAATCGGATCCAGAGTGGAATGTACTGGCTGAAGCCTTGACAACCTGCACTCTAGAGCAGGGACCGTATATGCATGTGCATCATTAAACCATACCTTCAAAGCACAGTATTTCGTTCTGTAAACTTTCTTTGCAATTTTATTATAAAATAAAGACAATGCAACAACATTAAAAGAAAGATGGAGAGGGGGGTTTACTTGTCATTTTTTACTTTTAGCAGCAACCTGTTCCTGGGCAGCCTTCTTGGCTTTAACCATTTCCACGAGTTCCTACAGAGCAGAAAAAATGAATGAAACCTCTTCAGATTGCCCATTATTGAAGAAAATGAGTAATATGAGCTTATTACCTGAGAGAGAGACTGAGTAAAACAAACTCTAAACAACTGTTTACCAAATGCTTTTAAAATGAATTTTCACTCATGTAATCCACATACCTGGTTCAGTCCTACAAAAGGAAAACAATCTTGAGATTTGAACTAGGAACCATTGGACCCATGTCCATTGTCAAAGGGACGCACCTTGTACCGCTTCATGCAGTCCTTCTTACTGCGGCCTGGAATGGCAGCGGCTATCTTCTCCCACCTCTCTGGCGTGTTGACTGGGAAAGTCTTCAGCGCCTGCTCCAACAGCTTCTGCTCTTCTGTTGTCCAGGACGGCGAACTGGTTTCACTGCTTGATGCTTGGGGAGTTTACAGGGAATCCGTGACATTTTGAACAATGAATTATGTCCATACCGTCCAATGCAAGGTTACAGTGGGCTTGAGCCTATCCCAGAAGCAAACAGCGTCAGGCAGCATCCACCTTTGACAGGAATTTAGAGTCACCTGTACACCTGAAACTTTTTTTTTTTTTTGACTGGGGGGAGGAAACCAGAGCATGGAGAGGACATGTAAATGCCACCCGCACCGAACAGAACGAACCCACACACCAGGAGCTGTGAGAACCTGACACTACATGCTTTGCCACAATTCCAACGGGCAGTGGTTTACATACACGGGGAAATTAACTCCTCACTAAGCCGCATCTCAACAAATGGCAAAAAGGGCAGCTGCATCACACAACTCAAACCGAGAAGAAAAACTAATGAACAGTATCAAGAAGTGCTTTAACATCTGCTTTAGCTTACAGTCAAATCTCTCAGAAGGCACAGCGTTGTCTACGGTAGGAGGCACGGCCACATGCTCCTTCTTGAACTTCTCAAAGGCTTTCTTGTTGATTTCATCCTTCTGGAGGGGATCTGAAGACACACACACACTGGCTGAGATGTCCTGCAGGCTGCATTCCATGGTGAGCTAATGGCTTCACTTGGAGTGAAAATGCATTAGAAAAGTTGTATATTCCTTTGTGGTACTTACCAAGCTTTTGCAGATTTTTGGCCTTATTTATGACATCTTTAGCATTCCTTTTAATGCCACTAGTAGAATGCAAATTCATGTAATTGGCAATGACCTCCCATCTGAAAGGGAAAAAACAATTACAAAACATGCAGAAAAACCCTTCAGACAATTTCCTTCAACAGATATTTGAGTGTGGACGTTTGATTTCTGCTAAAAATCAGCCCCAGCATCTACCCAGGAGCCAGTGGTTTTTTTTAAGATGCTGTTGTCTGACACCATATTTATCTGCAGCTGAGGAGTTTCCATGGCAATGAAAAGGTGTACTTCTGCTAAAATGGGTGGAATACTCCACCTTGCGTTGGTTCCTGCAGGGAAGAGGTTCACAGCCTTGATGAGAAGTTGCAGGTCCTCCTCATTCCAGCCCTTGCTCACACCTCCGGCGCCACTCCCGCCTTGCTCCATTCCACGTGCTGCCTGTCGTGCTGCCAGTTCTGCCTCGCGCTCCCGCTGCAGTTGTGCATTCACCTCCTGCACCTGTGGATGAATACAATGTAATCATCTCGCTAGGTGTCTATGCGGTACTCTGATCATAGAGCACCTGTGTCTGGTGCACGAGCCCCTCCACATCCCCACTGGACTCACATGCTTCTCCACAGCAGCCTTGCCCTGTTCCTTTGAGCCTGATGCTAGCACCTCATTCAGGGACTGCAGACTTCATAACAGAGCAAGACAGTGTTTAGGGAAGACCAGTAAAACACGATGGCTGGGTGTTTCCTATTATTAATGGCTATGCTTACCTAACCAGCTCTAGACGATCGCAGAGCTTTTCCACTTCTTCCATCATTTTTACACTGTCTGCCTCGTTGTCGGCAAAGTAATTCCAGTTCTGAAAAGAATCAGCAACAAAACTGCAGAAATCAAAAAAAGCAAGAGAGCGGTAAAACAACAATCTAAGACCAGCCTGGGACTTGTCAGCAGCATAAGGTGACAAAGCCGTAAGCAGAGCCTTTGGCGCATGTAATGTGAGCACCTTGCAGGACGTCCTGAGCTTCTGGCGCTCCTTCTTGATGGCTTTCTTCTGGATCTCCTTCTCCTTTTTGGCCTGCTGTGCAGCTTGCTTGGCTTCTTCTTCCTCTTTCTCCTTGGCCTGGCGTGCAGCCTCCATCTCTGCTTGCCTGGCCTGCAAAGGCAAGGTCAGCACCCAGCACATAGCAGGAAGGCAAAACAAACACACACATTTCTTGCCATCAGGTGTAAACAACTTTTACATAAAAATTGAAATGTACTGAAATATAAAGAATAAATGCAAAAAGTCTCAGAAACAGTATGAATCTTGTTTGTAACTAATGTTCTTTGCCACAACTACGTAGAATATTTGTCTCAATAACAATATACATCGTTTAAAATTTGAACAAAATTATAGAAATAAACACAAATCTAGCACTATATGAACTACAGGTATCTGAAGTATTTCTCATGGTCAAGCCTGCTACTGTCAGTCACATTTACACTGTTCAGTGTACTCTAGTACAGCACAGCAGCAAGACCTGTCTACTGACTAAGTGTTTTGTTTTTAGCTCAGCTAATAGTTTTTACAAAGTTACGAGGCACAAAACCACTCTTTAAATCCATTCACACAATGCCCTGAACTGAAGTTCAGATCTTTAGGACTGAAGAGGGGAGCTGGACTTTTACCTGTTGTAAAAACAAATTCATATTCCCCGCTGAGAACTCAAAATGCACCCAGGCTTACAAAAAGTTACAAAAAGTGGAGGAATTCATACAAGTAAAAAAACGTGAAACGTGAAAACCTCCAAGTACAAAAACCTTGATTATTGCTATATGGTAATAATTACTGACACTCTACATTACTCTGCTACATGTATCAAGCTGTTCAGTAATAGATCTGCAGCTGGACTGGTGAATATGGAGGGCACCAACTGACCCGCTCCTTCTCCTCCTGCTCTTTCCTCTTAGCCTCTGCTTTGGCCTTCTTCTCTGACTCCTTCCGGGCCTTCTCGTCCTCCTTGAACTTCCTTATTCTGGGATCGCAGCTATAGGCTGTGTCTGGGGGGTTGGGGGGGTGGTTGGACAGTGCAAACACACAAACCCATATCAGAACCTACACCTTACTGAGCTAAAGAGCACCCAAGCCCTCTATCAGCAGACTAATCCAATGTCATCTCTGCAGTGATCTCACAGACTCGCATAGGCACATGAGACAAGTGCAGTCACAGAACTCAGAAATGACACAAGCCAGCAACTAGCATGTTTAAACCCCATCTCCACAGGTCAGTCTGAACATTTTGCCAAGTACATCTGCATTGCAAAATGCCATCTTCTACTCCACCCCCCAGCAGTAGGCTGCCATCCTCCCCACACAGCAATCTGAGATGGGCAGAGCACCTCAGCTCTTTCACAAAAGCAGTAACTTGCTGAGACAGATGGCTCATGACCCCCCCAGCAGTGGGCCAAAGCAGCACTATACACATTTGCAACAGTTATGCATGCTGCAGGAAAGTCTTTTTTAACGAAGTCATACCAACTAGCGTTCGTATCCTGTTCATCTCCTCCTTTTTCCTCTGTGCCCGAGAAGCCCGGTTCTGCTTCTCAATCCACCTTCTTTCATCTCGACTAAAATCATTTTACAAAAAACAAAGATGCATCACATACAGATACCAGTGACCTCTGTGGGGCTTCCAAAACTGACTTTAATAACAAACAATGGTTTAAACCAGTTTTCACCTCCATTCCACACCTTCAGCTCTACATAGAATACCAATTTTGGATGACTTTCTGGTTTGAATTTTATTTGATGGATTCACTGTGAGTTAAGTCACTAAATCCTGTACCCACCATTCAGCTTTTTCCTTCTCTTCTTCATCTAAGTAGGAAAATTCCCTCCACGAATCAAAGTTGTACCTGAGTTAAAAGAAGCGATGTGTACATTACACTTTGTTTTGACTCACAAATTCTTGTTAGAAAAGGAGGTATTGTTGGATTGTCCCTGTTGAACTGAAAATGTTGCTGGCAAATTTGAAGGAATGATTAAGGAGAAAATCATTCAACCAGAAATACTAAGAGCAGCCAGATGGTCAGTCTCCCTACTTATTAAGATAGGAAATACAATTTCAACTCCAGACTTGTATGAATATGGACACTCACCAAAAGGAATAAAAATTATCAACCTCTTCAAAGGATGAATCCATAGTTCCTAGTTTAGGGACGTGTTTTTTTATTGCCCACCTGAATTTAGGGAAGAAGCAAACATACAATATATGAGTGCTGACCTCACACAAAAGGACACTGAGCAGTGGGCGGGAGAGACTAACCTGGCATTCCTCTCAAAAACAGGTCCAAACACCTCAAAGAAGTTCTCTTTGCCCTCGCTTTTGCTGGGCACGGCGTTATCAAAGGTGGGATCTACACTGTCAAAGGCTCTGCGCTTCACAGGGTCTGACAGGATTTCAATGGCTGGAGTGATAATGAGGGTACAATTATATGAAGCACTGATCCAATAACAACACGTGCTGCATGCAAATAGCTTCACATCCCGTAAAAAAGCTGTTACCTTTAGTGATGCAGGTGAAGTAGTCGTTGTCACCTTCCACAATCTGCTCTCCGGCTGCTTTCCTTTTGTCTGGGTGGTGTTTCAAAACCATGGCTTTGTCTGGAGAGAAGAGTGCAGGTGAGAGACTGTACCGGGCAGCTTGTGGGGTTCTGGTGAAGAGCCTGGACTTGTAACCAAGTACAACGTATGGGGTAGCTGGTAGCGTAGTGGTTATAGCTGCTGCTGCTGCTTTTGGACCCGAAGGCTACAGGTTTGAATCCCTTCTCCGGCTGTTGAACCCTTAAGCAAGATACTAATCCTAAACTGTTCTAGTAAAATTACCCAATTGAATAAATGAACCAATAACTAAGTAACTTAACACTGTAAGCTGCTTTGGATAAAAGTGTCAGCTAAATATGTAAGTAGTCTCATTCCATTTCATTCAGCATTTTTTCCTTATGCACATTGTCATAACAGCGTACATCTTAAAAGAAGGAAAGGCTTACGAGCAGCTTTGATTTGTCTCTGAGTTGCTTTATATCTCAGGTGAGCCAGTCCAAGGACAGCATAGTGATCTTGATTCTGCAAGAAGCACAATCAAAATGCTAATATAAATACATCTGAGACAGGCATAGTATTATACTACTTCAGCAGAATTCAAAGTCTTATGCACATGATTTGTATTAATATTTCCACTGTGTAACATGTCAACATGTCAAAACAGGCTATTATAAGCAATATGCCTGGAATGAGCATAGCCATAGTACTCTGGTATATGCAGAGGTCTTGGACACTGTCCCTTTGAGGCCAGAATGGTAAAAGTATCCTTTTCCATAATTCTAACAATGTGGGCCTTTAGCCCCTGCTCCACAAACAGCCGGTTCACAACCCTGAACATCAGAGTGCCAGTTCAATCAGGGTTTTTCCTGCTACCTTCCAGTCCTTGGGGTCCAGCGTCTTGAGCATGGGGTACTCTTCCAGCTGCAGCTCATCATCTTCAGACTCCTCCGACAACTCCTCTTCCTCCTCGAGCTCCTGAAAGGAGGCGGACACATTCCTGTCCCTGCGCTTCAGAAAGGCCTCAAACCAACGCCCCACCGGCTCCACCTGGAACTGCACCGAGGCTGAAGGTTGAGGTTCGGGGGTAAAGGTGCATACATGGAGAAGAGAGACTTAGTGGACTCAGAGCACACAACAGTCCCTTTACACATCGGTTACTGCATTTTCTTTTTGACACTTCAACTTGCCTCAGCACTTAGGATCAATGAGCTTCACTGTTTACTGCAGAAATAATTCACACTGACCAAGCAAGACAAACTGAAGATTTTAAAACATTAAAAAAAAAAGAAGAAAACTCCATAAAGGGCCTTAACACATTTATGTACTTGATATAAATACAAGCATAATGTAAATGTTTTAAATAATTCATGATGATCATCATCATCATCGGGAAACTGGTAAAATATTACTGTTTGTATTTATGTTTGAATGTTTGTTTATAAAATCATATTATATGTACAATAAAAGATGTCACGGGGTACATAATTCAATACTGTCAATTAATAATCATTCACAAAAGCAGGTATATTTACGAAGACAAAGAGAACAACATGAAGCTGGTGCTAATCACATCAGCTAGATCATGATGTATGAGCAGGATTCCACAATGTGGCAACTCTCACCCGCGATGGAGTTGCAGACAGCTGTGAGCTGCCCTTCGAGCGCTTCCTTCAGCATCTTCCCCCTCTTCAGTTTCCCCACACAGTCACCATTCAGTTTTCTAAAAACGGGAAAACACGGGCTTCCACCCTGGTCAGTATGTGAGGCCGGTTCACGAACGTCCCACATGGGCCTGCATCGCTCAATTACCCAGTAGGAAAGCGCCTGTGTAACACTTTTAGCTCTCCGGGGTGCAAATGCCGCTTGGTACACTTAGGTTCCCGTTAGTGGTTTTCCTAATCAGAACTACTAGAAACATTACACGGTTTTGTGGTATTTATTTCAACGCTCTGTTTGTGATTAAAAATACGTTTTTGGTTAAATGAACATGTGTTCGTTTGGAATTCATATTTTTGGGTTTTTTCAAGCCTTCGTAGAAGCGATCAAGTCGAGTTTGTCGCTAAAAGTCGTCCGACAGTAACTTCCTGTATTATCGCGGACGCCGGAAGAGACGGAACGTGCTGTGTAACGGTAGCAGTTTCGTGACAAGGAAGTCGTTTAGGTTTAGCTTTGAAAGGGACGCAATGCCGGACTACCTGGGGACTGAACAGCGGAAGGTTAAAGATGAAGAAAAGGAGGATAAACCGATCAGAGGTGAGTTATTGCAGCGGTTACCTTAGTCTGTTGGGGTAGTTGTTGGAATCCCGGTGAAATTCTGAACTCACTCACTCAGTCAGTGGCGTCGTTAGTCCAACCCAGTCACTGCAGTATGTGTCGATGCAATATGAATATATTAGCTATATATACAGCAAAATTAATACTTGTCTGTAGTGGATTTGGTTTTTGAAGTTTTCCCGGACTCTAAAACGCTGGTTAATGATATGTGTCCATATTTTTTTTGGCAGCTCTGGACGAAGGTGACATCGCTCTCTTGAAGACATATGTAAGTTGTCAGCTCAGCTGTGCCACTGTTTTGCAAAGCGAAAAAAGCTAAAAATGCTCCTCTTGGTCAAAGTGACAAGTCAAGTGGTTGCGAACTATGAGAGTGTGTGTTCTGTGTTTTCCTTGATGATGCCGAGCTGAACTCTAATAATATGCAAGCTCTGGTGCCCCCCCACCCAGGGCCAGAGCACATACTCCAGACAGATCAAGCAGGTGGAGGATGACATTCAGCAGCTCCTCAAGAAGATCAACGAGCTCACTGGTGAGTTGAAAAAGGCAGAAGTTCAAGTTACTCTCGTAGTTGTTCAGGTTACGTATCTGCAATCTGCTCTGCGTTTAGCAAAGAAACCTTTGCTAAAACTTCTGCCCGCCCGTCCTGCAGGTATTAAGGAGTCAGACACTGGACTGGCTCCTCCAGCTCTGTGGGACTTGGCTGCAGACAAGCAGACCCTGCAGAGCGAGCAGCCGCTGCAGGTGGCCAGGTGAGCGGGACCTCCTTGACACCGAAGTCCAACTGGCGACTGCGAGACGTACTCGTAACATGCTTACGCGGTCTGTTTCTTCAACAGTAACTGCAACAGAAACTTCTTAAGCCACGTAAATACCTTAGTATTCAAAGTAATTTTTAAGTGGTCTTCAGTTGACGTCGATTCTTTGCAAACACATACACGCTGCCCCCAAAATGTGTTCTACTTGTGTACTTAAGGTTTAAAGTATTAAAAGTACATGTCAATTTTCTAATCAGCCCAGGATTTATAATTTTAAAAAATCGTTTCGGATGTTTGGGTCTATCCTGCACTGATATGTGGGATGAATCTGTTAAACCCGTATTCTTTTTTTGAACCAATAGATGTACCAAGATCATTAACGCTGACTCAGAGGATCCGAAATATATCATCAATGTGAAACAGTTTGCCAAGTTTGTGGTGGACCTGAGTGACCAGGTTGCTCCTACTGACATTGAAGAGGGGATGAGGGTTGGGTAAGAATGAATCCGCCTATGATGAACACTACACGGAGGTGCTGTCTGTTGTAATAAGCTGTTACTGTGTAACATCTTTCAGGAGTGTTTTCCTCCTCATTTTCTTTACAAATAAATGAATTTATTCTTTCAGTGTTGACCGAAACAAATATCAGATTCACATTCCACTTCCTCCCAAGATTGATCCAACTGTCACCATGATGCAGGTAAGAACCAATATGTTTTTACATCATTTGTTGATGTCCTTGAAAGTTAAAACTGTCAGTGTAGTTAGTATATCTTTGTAAATAAGAAGGATGGTATTAGAGTCTACAATATTGCTCAACATCCAGTACTAGAGAGAACTGTTTATTTTTCAGGTGGAGGAGAAACCTGATGTGACTTATAGTGATGTTGGTGGTTGCAAGGAGCAGATTGAGAAGCTAAGAGAGGTGGTCGAGACTCCTTTACTCCATGTAAGCATTTTGATTCTACAGCATTTGTGCCGTATGCATTTGAGCACAAAGCTGACCAAATGTGGCCCAATTTTGATAAGAGATTTTTTAAAAATATTGGTGATATTATAGAAATGTTAGGTGACAGAAGGCCTTCTGTGTCATATTTCTTAGATGAGCAGATTTTGTTTGTTGTCTTTTCCATCAGCCTGAACGATTTGTGAACCTGGGCATTGAGCCACCAAAGGGTGTCCTGCTCTTTGGCCCTCCAGGCACAGGCAAAACACTGTGTGCCCGAGCTGTGGCCAATCGTACAGATGCGTGCTTCATCCGTGTTATTGGTTCTGAGCTTGTGCAGAAGTATGTGGGAGAGGTAAGGACTGAATTGAATGGGTGAATAGGGGTCAGAACCCAGCTTTGAAGTAATAATTTTTCAGATAAGGTTGTGCTGCAAAAAATGTAATGTGTGGTGTCTTCGACTGTATCTCTTTGCAACAGGGTGCAAGAATGGTCCGTGAGCTATTTGAGATGGCCAGAACCAAGAAGGCTTGTCTCATTTTCTTTGATGAAATTGATGCCATCGGAGGTACATTGAGTTGGCGTTAACTTTCTTAAATAGAATTACAGTACAATACTGCCGAGTTCTTAATGACTTTATTTGGTTTTAGAAGTTTGAGTGAACATTCTGCATTTACCTGGCTTCACATTGAGTTCTTAGAAATGAGGGTCTTGGTGGGCTTCTTTCATGGGGTTCCATCTTTCACTACCGTGGATGGGAAATGAGCAGGTGCCTTGGGTATACCTCACAGGAGCCCGTTTTGACGATGGTGCTGGTGGTGACAACGAGGTCCAGAGGACCATGCTGGAGCTCATCAACCAGCTGGATGGCTTTGACCCCAGGGGCAACATCAAGGTCCTGATGGCCACTAACCGACCTGACACGCTGGACCCAGCCCTCATGAGGCCAGGACGATTGGACCGCAAGATTGAGTTCAGTCTACCTGATTTGGAGGTGTGTCCTTAAATTTCCACATCATTTCACTGCAGGATTAGTCAGCAGACAAAACATGCATTAGTGTTTTGTAAAGACCAGTATTTTCCACTGCTTTGGAAACAATTTTTAATCTGCTCTGCCTGCAGTTGTCACAAAGTACAGATTAAGCGCTTCTATGTCATCATTAAGTACATTTTAGCTAATCTTGTAAATAGTGTATTAAACCGTTTCCAAACCAGTGTACTTTTCGTTGCAGGGTCGTACTCACATTTTTAAGATTCATGCCCGGTCCATGAGTGTGGAAAGGGAGATCCGATTTGAGCTGTTGGCTCGTCTCTGTCCTAACAGCACAGGTGAGGTTGTATAATATGCTTAAAGAACACACAGATGGGGTTCTTCCTTTCTGCTAGGGCTTCACTGTGGCGGTTTTTGCAGCGAAACAAATGAGTCATGATGTCACGTTATTTGGAAAAGTACAGGTGGTTCTTGACTTTGAAAGTGGTCCTGTACTGATGACTTTGTTGTGAATCACAAATCCCCTTATATGGTATTATGTAAACCCTCAATATATAAATACAATAAATAGTGCACATGCATGGGACAGCTGGGAGTGCAGGGGTTAGAGCTGCTGCCTTTGGACCCAAAAGTTGCAGGAATCCCACCTCCAGCTGTAGTACCCTTGAGCAAGGTACTTGCCCTAAATTGCTCCAGTAAAATTACACAGCTGTATAAATAGGTGGGTAGATGGATCTTAACATTGTAAGATGCTTTGGAGAAAAGCATAAGCTAAATGAATAAATGTAAATACATTAATGCTAGGATGTGTAATTGGCTTTTTGTATCTTTTAATGTGTATTTTGACATGTGCAAAAATTATACTAATATACAGTACATCCTGCACTATTGTCAGGACTTTAAGGTTATCGGGATGACTGTTGTAAGTCTGAGTTCTTATGAATTGGATATGTCCCAAAGCAAGGAATACTTGTATCAGATTGGGCTGTGGGATTAGATGTTTTTCCTCCCCCTACTCAAAAGGTGTTTCTGGTGAATTGATGATTAAATTGCCCTTAATGTATATGCCTGTATGTTGCTTTACAAATTGGTAAATGACTGGATGAAGTTTAGTGCAGCTGTAGCTGTACTTTTAAGTTGCCTTGTACATTTGATACCTTTGTCTATCACTTTGGAGGACATCTGCAAAATTAATGGGAAAAAAAAAAATTGGCTGACCTCAGGTGCTGAGATCCGGAGCGTGTGCACAGAAGCAGGTATGTTTGCGATAAGGGCCCGCAGGAAGATTGCCACTGAGAAGGACTTCCTGGAGGCTGTGAACAAGGTCATCAAGTCTTATGCCAAGTTCAGTGCCACACCACGATACATGACATACAACTAAGTTTTGTTTTTTTTTTTTGGTAACCTTTATTTGGTTTATTTTTGGAATGGTAACTTGTGTACTGTAATTTGTTCCTTTGTCAGATGTGCTCAATTAAAAAAAAAAAAACCCAATCCTTGCCCACTCTTATACATCCTTTCCAAAGCAGTACTTTGGCATTTAATTGATGTTTAAGCCAGAAAGCATGGGCTTGAGGGGAAGGAAACTGAAAGTAACCTGGCACTTCTAGAAATGAAATAAAACTAGGCAAGGGGTATATTTATTTTGTGATAAGCACTAAATTCTTGTGAAATAAGTAGCTCAATACATTTCTTTACAAATATAGCTTTGCTTCATACTGTAAAAGTTCAAATGATACACATCCTAAGCAGCAAATAAGTTAACTGTATGGGGTGACCTGGTTTTGGTCATTGTGTTAGTATGACATTTTCCCCCCCTCTTCCTTTAAATTTTTTTTTAGAAGCACTTTGCGCACAAACCCCCCCCCCCCCCCCCCCAACAACCCTGAATGCTGTTCTGCGAACTAACCAAAATGCTCAGGTCCCATCACATAGGCAAGGATTAGCAATATGGACCATTAAGATGGAATTCCATGGAGATTAAAATTCCTAACACCTGCAACACAAAGTAACATTTGAAGGCAGCATGTTATTGACCATATGTCACTCCTCAGTTGCAAAGTGTTGTACACAATCCATTTGAAAATATGATACAGTATGTCAGTCATTAAGTCCTCTTATTGATTGAAATGATTATCCATCATGGGAGTTTGCAAAGTTTGCTCCCTGTGAAATCTGCCTGCATTCATGTTTGAGTGAACATACACAGCATTACACTTATGCCAGCTTGCTTTACTGTCCTGGTTTCTCATTTAACTGAGAAAGTAAGATGTATCAGAAGTACTGAAAATGCAGGAAAGAATTTAAAATTAAACCCTAAAAGCCTACATACATAATTCATACACATTTGTGTAGTATTTTGACAACATGACAGTTTTATAAATTACACTGGTATAAGTCACTAACATGAATAAAACAGGTGCTAGCTGCCTCATCTAGCCTTCTATTTTGTTGAATTTCCAGCATGTGGATATATTTTAACAGGCAATTAGGCACAGAAATCAAGGGTACGGCGTGGTGTAAACACAGAAGCAGCAGCAGACGAAGATAAACAAAGCAAATTCTCCCGGCAACAAGCTGCTGTGTTTACTTGGCTGGACCCAGTCAGACCCAGCTCTGGACACCAAGGCAGCAGCAATAAGGGGGGGGGGGGGGGGGGGGGGGGGGAGTACCAGCCTGCAGCAGATCAGCTTTAAATGGCCTGTTAGTGCATCCCAGCAGCTCTTACACTGCCACGGGAAAGGCAGGGCCCTGTATCACATTAATGGACAAATGAAAAACCTGTAAAGACCTTCAGAAACCTTCTTGCAAATAAGATTTCATAATTACACTGATATGTAACAAAGCAGAACATTGTTATCCCTGATCTATCAGCTGCAGTAAAATGAGTGCAAAATTCATCACTGACGGTAGAAGGTTGCATTAACACTGAAACCATACTGACCACCACTTTGTGCCACTGCCTTCCATAAATATCTGCAGTGTCTTCCATAACTCCAACTCTTATGTTTTAATCTCCTATGGAAAAGTAGAACATTTTAAATAACCTCCTTCCATTAAGAAAGGAATACTGCATGACCCACCCCTTAAACAATCCATTGGTCTCCATACCTTCTTCACACCTTTTTACTGAACATTCTCCTCTGCCAATCACTGGTGTTTTAAGTAAAGTCTAAAAGCTACCCCACCTACTTCTTTTAAAGAGCCTAAAATTACATATTAGAACCAGGGTTTGGAAAGGAAGTGAGTATCACATGGTGAATGCTTTGTTCTCCCTCTTCACACTACCACTCCATGCATCTCCTTCAAGCAGGGTGCACAATAACATGGCTCTTGCAGAGGTCACATGCTGTCATTGGACTGGTGACTTCTGGGGCACTGGCAGTGCAGCACTGCATCATGGATTGTAGGGAACACCAACTCGGGGGTCACTGCACCACTGAAGAACTGCAAGGCCCGGAGTTCAGCCAACACGGTTCCTGTTAATCACAAACACACACAAAAAGGAGGTGAGCAAACCCTGTGCTCTCCACAGCAGTCATGGTGATGGTCCACAGCCCTGACACTGGGAACCAAAGGGTATGAACAACTCAAGACACACAGCGTACTTACGGCTGCACCCAGCAAGAAACACGCTTACACCAATCTCTGCGTACTCTTTAATCACCTGGGGAGACAAAACACAGTGATACACACTGCCATACCACCCAACGAGAGAACATTTACACCAGAGCCTGGCATTTAGATGTCTGCTTACAGCTTGGATGGCTTTGGCTCCAACAGAGTCAATGAAGTTGACTGGTGTGAAATCCAGGATGATTGAGTGCACGGGACTCAGGGCCTCCAAGAAGTTACGGGACTCCTCCGAGTCTGACTCTGCCTGCGCCTCCACCAGCTGCCCATTCTCCTGAAGGTCCGAGCCCTCCCCATCTACGACTTCATGGGTGATGCCCATCTCCATGTCCTGTGGCACACAGCACTGGCATGAAGCTACAGTGCATAGTCTTCCTCTCCACCAAACATATGCTGCCTGCACTGTTCAAGTTCCAAGGCAGAGAAGGTGTGTAGGAAATGAAACGGGCCAAAGCACAAATGTAATACTTCAGCAACTCACCAATTTAACAACTGCTTCCTTTATCTGGGAGAAGGACTGCTCCCGTTTGCCATTTTCCTTTTGTTTCTTTGATTTCTGCCTGTGAGATTTGCATTTGGCCTGGATCACTGTAGGGTCTACTCCTGTCTGACAGGAGACATTGAGAGAATGTTAAAGACCTATGAAAAACCTTTTTTTTCGGAAGGTTGCCAAATGTTAAAATATACTTCTGAGTCTCAGTTAAGTAAAATTACTAGCTTTACATCTCATGTCACCTTTTGTTTGAGAGCGCTGACGTAGAGGTCGCTGTTTGCAAAGTAGATAGAGGTGTTGGAGTAGAATATCTTAATCCCAGCACATTCAGTGGCCTGCAACAAGCAGAGAGACAAGGTTACCAATACTGTTTCTTAGCCAGGCAACAGCAACACAGAAGACAAATGAAGGATTTCTCACCATCTTCAAGATGAAGTCAGATCTATTTACATTTTTTTTCCTATATCTGAACGTATCATGTATAACACTGGGAACTGAAACAAAGTGGCTTAAGAGCAATTACCTCTTCATACTCTTCAACATCGTAGTATAGGGCTGTGTTGGGAATCTGGCCAAGAATCATCTTCTTTGGGCTAGAACAAAATCCATAATCAGAATCCTAGTTAAAAGCAAAAATCAATACATCAACACTCCATGTCATAAAGTGTAGCACTAGGAACTTTTGAAAATACATTCTCCAGTTTCCATCTTGAACTCCATTTATGTTTTCTAAAATTATAGTCTGTTGCAAAGCAAATACACTGAGGGACCTGTGTATTGCAAACCTTTTACTGATAGACATTTAGCAGTCAAAGTGACTTTGGAGTTGTGAACAAGGAGTTATGAACAAACTCCCGGTCCCAGTTGTGTTTATGCACTGGAGCAGGGGTGTATACTTAATTTATGAGTAAGTCACAAATAACATTGGAAGTTTAACCCTTCCACGTACCTTTGCGTCCTGTAGATGATGGTGAGCATAGCAAAGGCGATAGCCACAAGCAGCCCATAATCAAGGCCAAGCAGGACCGAGGCGATGAAGGCCACCACCCAGATAGCCTAGGAGTGTCACAGGGAATAATGCTATAGGACAAATGTAAAGAACTGCACACACTTATATCGCATATTGTAGAACCACACTGAAAATTTCACACCAGAACTGCACTATGTTCTAGTACTTTGCAAACCAGCTTAATGCCCCTTAACATCACATTAGATTAATCCTCACTGAAGGAATGCGTACACTGTAGGGTGAAGAACCATGCCTATAATCTGGCTTCAGCTCAGCTGCTTTTGATTATGAATCAAGGAAGTCAGGTTGCATCACATCAAGGAACCTTAGTTTTATTAGCCTCATGGAAATGGCAAGCTTAGACTAACCTACTTGTTTTTAAAACCTACCCACTTACCCTGCCAACTAGTGTGTATGAACTGGGCTCAGATTTCCCACTGAAATTGTGCTGTCTGGGAAACTTACGGAGCTGACCATAGACCTTACGTTCAACTCACACCTGACCAACAGCAGCACTATGCTTCAGACTCACCAGCTCGATTCGGCTTGTACCCCACAGCAAGCAGACATCCCGGAACTGCTTGAACATTCCTAGCAGGTTCACCATGATGATGGCGGCAAGAACAGTCTGTAGAGAAATGAGGGGAACAAATGTTTAAAACTTACTTTTGCCATCATTGTATACTGTTGACATTAACATTTGTAATAACTTGTGTTCTTTCAGCCATTGCTTCCATAATTAAATCATTTCAGCTTACTGGATCTAAATTACATTGAGCTGCTACAGTTGTATAAAATAATGCTACACAAATATCAACATGTAACAGTTATTTTAAGCAAGACACTGGCCAAACTCTTGACCACAAAATCATAAGCTGAATACTATGAAAAGTCATCAGAACTTCTGTTAAGCACAGTTCTTTTTATGAGTGACAGACATTGATGCACTAAAAAGCATGTTTACCCACTGTGCAACAAAGTCTGTCTGCAGCCTTTAAGTGCACGCAAGATCCATTTCCCCATCATCCCTTATTAACTAGTGGTTAGAGCTGCTGTCTTTGGACCCAAAAGTCACATGCTAGAAACTCACCATCAGCTGTAGTACCCTTGAGAAAAGGTACTTTAGTTTAAAAAAAAAAGTAATTAACCAGCTGTATAAATTGGTAAATAATTGTAATGTAGATTAACATTGTCAGTTGCTTTGGAGAGGGAAAAAAAAAAAAAAAAAAAAAAGTCAGCTAAATAAACAAGTGTAACTTAATACAAGTACTGACAGCCAACCAGATTGATACGTACCTTGGGTAGAGGCTCAAACATAAAGCCAATGGCCACCACAACCAGGAGGACCACCAGAGAAGACAACAATCCTGCTATCTGGGTACACAGACATAGACACAGAGATTAACCAACACTTCCTCCTCCTTTTACATCTATGCAACAGTGACCCGGTAATTTTTCTTATCTTTATGCTTTTAAAGCAGCAATAAGGCCATCGCAATCTATAAAAACTGAAATCAGTAATCAGTGTGATCAGCACACAGTTCATAATTACTTTTGAGGGCAATGACTGAGCTCTGTCTGAGTGTGTTGGTAGTGTCAGCCCTCATTTACCTGCGTTTTTCCCCCTGTGCTCTCCTGCACCAAACTGCGGGACATGGAGCAGGTAATGGTGAAGGTGTGGAAGAAGGAACCAGTGAAATTGCACAGACCCAAGGCGATCAGCTCCTGGAATGCCAAGCAGTTGTAGGACACTAGGGACTCTTCTCAGAAAAACCTATACTCCCATTACCATACATAATATCTGGCTTATTTTAACTGTTTACAACAGGCTAGGGAAAATTCCAACCGCTTAACCATCTACCGAGGATCTGCATGTTTTATAGGTGGAACGTACCTGGTTTCCATCTACAGCATAGCCATGCTTGAGTGCAAAGATCTTGGCCAAGGAGATGGCCATTGAAAAGCCAACGATTGCAATGGCAATGGAATCCACTACAAGGCTGTGCAGAAGCGAGAACTTTGGGACAGAAGGAGGAAGAAGCCTGCAGACAGTAAAAATATCAATGCCATTTTCTCAGATGCATTCCAAAATACAGGCATATTACATGTATCCAGTGATGGGAATGCAGCACTTTCTTTAAATGAATTTAAAAAATGGTTTCCTGTGGTGTCACAGACAGGGGTAGACAGAAGTTAATACAAAATTGCTATACCCTGTAGGGATTTCGCCGACAACATCCACATGATAGACGTCACACAGCTTCATTCCATATGAAATCCCTGTAGAAACGATCACCTGCTCACAGGAAACCAGAAGTTACAATTTATACTGTCACATGGGATTTTTTTTTTTTTTTAAAAATGATACAAGAGGGCAAGTCAAAAAGTATGTGCAATAAGTTTTAAAAAAAAAATTGATCACAAATATATTGTTATTTTTTGACATGAGATATCCTTTTACCACAATGATCTCTCCAGGAATAGGCACTGGAAGTTTCTTTTTGAAGCGGTCATTGAGATCTTTGACCACATAGAGGAACACTATACACACAAGCCCCACCACGAGCGACGCAACGTTGGTTTGGCCGATTTTCTTTAGCACTTCAATGAGACTCTGTAGGGTGAAGAAAGCAAACAGGAGCAAAAGAGATGGAGGTCCACAGTCATTTTCACATTACCTTAGCAGATGTTTACTCAGCTACCATGGGATTATTTTCATTTCTAAATTTGATTTTTCTTTTCTACACCATCAGAATATTCACATTTTTTTGCTTGCTACACCTTATAAAAGCAAAACTTGAATGGGATCAAAGAGGTGTTCTGTAAATAAAATGTAATCACTGATTTCACTGTGACGCCAGTCAATTTGAAACACGGTGCCTTGTGGAAGTGCAACCACCCAATGTCATTGTACAGAAGATTGAGTGTCTCATTAGATGTGATGACCAAACCTTGAGATCTGAAAATAATAAGTATAATAATTTTGATGTGACAGCTGTTAAGTCACATACGTCATAAGGGTAAAGTGACAAATCCTCTCCCAACATTACAAAGGCGGACCTTTGAAAACAATGCAGTTAACTTCTGGAGACGCAATTTCCAAGATGGGAAAATGCTGTAGACACTCACGTATAGCACTGACAGGGGGCCACTGTACCGCGTCGTCTTGATGTCTAGCAGATACTTGAGCTGGGAAACGAAAACATGGACGGCAGCAGCTGTGGTGAAGCCTCGAACAAGGGGCTCTGCCAGGTAGATGGCCACAAAGCCAAAGCGCAAGAGACCCAGGGCAAGCTACAATATAAATGAACGAACACAAAAATACAAAGAGTGAGCAGCTACCCAAAAAAAAAAAAAAAAAAAAATTCTGGCATGTCTGACTTTTAAGACCTCCAAATTCAGGATTTACATTTATTCATCTAGTAGATGCCCCCCCCCAAAGAAACACACAACTCAGGGTAAACAGAAGTACATTCACAGTAGGGGAAGAGCTTTGCAATGCAAACACACAAGTGCCAAGTTAGTTTGTCTGATACCACAGCAGGAAAGGACTACGGAAGTTGTAACTTTCAAAGCAGCTGTAAGCAGATAGATTGGGAATGCGAGCCTGACCCACCTGGATGATGCCCACCAGACAGGTGAGAGCTACGGCCACCTGGACTCTCCGGGTATCACGGGCGTCTGTGTCCAAGGTCTTATTGGTGCTGTTGAACTGGTGCACATAGAAGTCTGAATCTGGAGCCTCGCGCTCGGCTACACCGCCGATCATGAGGCTAATAACAGCAAAGGTCCCTGAGGAAGCACAACCAAACACACACGCAGTCAGTTTCGAGGAGGGGGGGGAAGGCAGCCAAGTTTTATTTACTCTCCACAACCTAGTAGTGTATTATACACCTACAAAAAAAATGCCATGTTTCAAAATAAAACTGCTATAATAAGTTCCATACCTAAACCCAAGGAGTGACAATGAATCACATAGAACAGCGTTACAGACACTAAGAGATGTACTTCCTTTTGGCTCGATTTTATATTACATCTACTTTTGTGCTTAACACATTACGCTGAGGTGTGACCGACAAAAAGGTGCAGCACAGAGCAGACTTTAACCGCAGTGCAGAAAACTATTGGAATTCAGGAACCAACAGGCCCAGGACCTTACCCATAGATATGTGTCTGGAGGTACCGAAGAAGGTATACAGCAGCACTGGGTAGAAGGAGGAGTACAGACCATAGACAGGAGGTACTGCTGCCAACATGGCGTATGCCAGACCTGTGGGGGTGAGGACAAGTCAGTTTGTCATCAGCTACTGATGAACGATTGTTTCTCAATCCTTCTCAAAGCATATCATCCAACATGTAAATACTTTAAGTCCATTGCATCTACTGCATGGCATGGAAAAGGAAAGGTGGCAATTAGAAGCCATTTTCCACAGTGTGTGTAGGTGGCTGAACTGAATTTGAAAGTGGGAGGACATTTTCATGATCTCAGAGTACTTGAATTACAGTTCACTGGGAAATTTTGGGTTTAGTATACTTACTGCACAAATCAGAATATTGCGCAATTTTGACATAGCTGTTAAGTACTTAATCCTTTTTCTACCTCTGAATAGTTGCCAAAGCTATTTCATATACCTCCTTGGTCAGTATCCTTACCACACTTAATTTTTTATTATACAATTTCCATACAAGATAAAGCCTCATAGTGGTATGTAACAGTACTTTACATGTCACTGTACCTGTAAGAAACTGCATGATCAAAAAAGGGTGAAGGTCCAGGAGAAACAAGCAAGGCACTTTTTTAAAAAAAAAAAAAAAAAGATCATGTATTTAAACCATTTTTAAAAGAGGAGAAAATGATTTGCATAGACAATGAATGGGAAAAGTGGTCTTCCCACTGTAGGAGAGGTCCTGTTATCTGCAACACACACCTTTAGCTGAGACATGTGCAGGTTAATGGTTGATACAGACAGTCTTTCCTCTCTACTGATCAAACTGACCTTGAGGCAGCTGCATGACACCTGTACTCAGGCCAGACACCACATCCCCGAAGAGGTACTTTCTGACTGGGTAGGATGGCAGCCATGACAGGATGGGCAGGAAGCTGAGCACAGCGGCTTTGGCCCTGTCCGAGGAACAGCTAGGGAACCAGGACATAGGAATTAATGAGGGAGTGGGTCTCTCTCAGCACCCGGTGCCAAAAAACAGGAAACAGCAGGACTTGGATGAACTGAGAGGTCAGTACTGACACCACAAAAATCAGTGTGAAATGTGAACTTCATTAGATGAACAGTGCAAGCGCCAACATAACCCACAGCTTGACTAAACTAAAATCTATGAGGACAAAAACTACAGTTACTTGTTCATCAGCTAGATAATCAGGCTACAAGAGTTGGGGGGGTTTCATGCCTCCCCCATTTACTTATTTAACACACACACACACGTCCCATATGGGGTCGGTCGCGGGGAACCGGAGCCTAACCCGGCAACTCAGGGCGTAAGACTGGAGGGGACACACCCAGGACGAGATGCCAGTCCGCCGCAAGGCACCCCAAGTGGGACTTGAACCCAGACCCACTGAGAGCAGGACCCAGTCCAACCCACTGCGCCCCCTTATTTAAAATTAATAATAATAAATAATAATAATAATAATAATAATAATAATCAGCACAGACATTTTACTTCTGTGGTTTTTGTTTTGGATGTGAAGTTTCTTTATTCATGAAACTAGCACAGCTACCCTGCACAGGGTGTACCCCCCCACCTCAGCCTTGCGCACAATGCTTCTAGGATAGGCTCCGGTTGGCCGCGACCCTTCTCAGGACAAGCAGTTACTAAAACTGGATGGATGATAAACACTTTTGTCACAAGAGCAATACTAACTTACTGAAGTTGCTTTGTCAGCTTTTCTTTAACGGTTTCCGGCGTCCTCTCCTTCCTGTGCAGCAGCTCGCTCTCCATGTACTTCTCACTGTACACAGGCCGATCCACACAGAGCACTGGGGCAGAAGGCCTCTTGCTGGGACTCTCAGGTTCCATGGCGGCAGCAGCAGAGGATGACAGCAACGAAATGCGTCCGGGTCCCTACCTCTCCTGCTCAGAGCACATAGTGCAGTCAGACAGGCTGCTGTGTAAACTTCAGGAGGTCTAACTAAGGACTGACTAAGTTCAGCAAGGAGGAGGTGACATCTCACGGTGGCGCCAACAAATCAATCCAACAGTCATTTACAAAATGAGAAACACACAGTGTGGCTCTAACTGACATGAGCTCTCATCCGTGTTCAGGCAACCAGCAGAGGATGTACTTGGGGGGTATAAAACTACAGGTGGGGAAGCAATTATACAGAGGAAATATGTAATATTCCCACAAGTTCCAGGTAAGGGCTACTCAAAAGTCAACTTTTCAGGGGAAAATGTGAAAATGCTGTTAACTTTGCAGCTGCCCCATATAAGAACTTTTGGAAATGGTCCCCCCCCTCCTTCCCCAATCAGCCCACAGATAGAAATGCTCTCTTAAAAGACAGTGCTTCCAAAAGGATTTTGTAACTTCGGTTACAATTAATCCCTCAGCCACTGCCCCCCATACGCGATGCCAAAATTACACCGCTCTTGACGAGTTTGTGGAGATTACATGTTCTGTTTGCTCTTCCCTGCCCTATTCTTGTGCAAGAAGGACCTGTGAGTGGAGGAGAACCCCCCCCCCCCCCGGTGTTTACCCAACGCTCTTGTACCAGGCTGTCGAGAGGAACACATTCAGTAGAACCAGGTAAGGAGCTGAGCTTCCAGGACCCCTTATCCATAGTCATCATTTGTGCCATTTACTCATTTGGCTGACACCTTTTTTTCCCCCCCAGCAGACTTGCAAAGTTAGATAAGAGTGATTTATAAAGCTGGATATTCTTACTGCATCACTTCAGGGTAAGAACCTTGATCAAGGGAACTTGGGGGGGGGTTTGACCTGAGAACCTTCAGGTGAGAAGGGGACATCCCTAACTGGATGTATGTAGTGAAGCATCGAGGACGAGCCATTCAGGTCTGTATGGAGTCAGTGTAGTTCAGTGGTGGTACCTTCACTGAATTTAGGGGCTGGACATTTATTGGCGCAGCTCATTCGCAACTTCGGCCGGTTGGAATTTCTCCGATTCAACAGTAAGGTTTTCATTTATTTACTTAAGAGATCTTCACGTCTAGGCCCGGCGTGGGAGAGGTCCGATGAGGGTCACATGCACGCGCAGTGACTCGGTCTGACGCATATCTGCGCGAGTCTTAGCTTCCCGTTGGCGCTCCGTGGAAGAGCACCTCGTCGTGCACGCGCAGGGACACTTCGCGGCGCGCACGTACACACACACACACACACACACACACACACACACACACACACACACACACACACACACACACACACACGGTTTCTGTCAGCAGCGGTCCACACATCAGATCTGAAACCGAGCAACTCCAGTCGACACTGACACACTGTTCACTTCAGTCTAGTAACACAAGGAGAATTCTTCTCAGACTTACCTGAAGGCGACAATAAATTAATAAAAAGCATAAGTTAGTAAAATCCGATTTTATACAGATAAAACATCATGTTCTTAAAAAAATAAAATATGTTTTTAACTTCAAATTGAATCATCATGTAAGAGGAGACACGTGTTAATCTGGCGCGAGGGAGTCCGACTGGTGACATTCAGTCGTTACAAAGCTGCTACAGCAATAATGCTGTACAGTGGACTTATTTTTACATTAAATCACAATGGGCACATAGAAAAAGCCAACATCACATTCCTTTGTTGTTTGTAACAAACCACGCACGAGCCGAGCCGCAAAATGATCCCCTCAGCGAGGCTGACTAGTAGTATCATATGCTAGGCAGGCTAGCGGACAGCGAATGATGCGCTGTGTAATAAGCAGCCTGGGACACAACACCTGTTTCTTACCCTCTCGAGCCGTAGTCGGGGGTACGAAAGCCAATTCAAGTGGCCCGCCAGCCGCCCAATCGACAGCCACCACACTCCGTGTTTAACCAAGACTCTTCAGACCAGTCAACCGCAGGCTCCTCTTATACCCGGTAGGGACCGTCACTGAACGCATGTCACGTGAGCAGAAGTAACGGGAGTTGTAGTTCCACGGTGCCCGCGACCTCCATTAAAAACTACAGCTGCCAGTGGCGCCTGTCACAGTACAGTAGTATACCTGTTAATCAATCATGAATTCAGCATCACATTTCAGATTGCATGTTTTGTGCTGCACATCAGTTTTCGTATTTCCCGTTTGTTTTTATCACATTGGTAATGTCAATTTGACTAACGTAATGTGAGGACAACTCGAGGAACCCTGGCTTTAAACCAAAGTGTTGCCATTTCGAGTTCCAGCTCTGATCCCTTTGAACAAAGAATTAAATTTATGTGTCTAGCAAGATAAAACGCAAAAGAGCACGCTATTAAGTCTTTGTGAATCAAGGCGGCTGCTAAGCAATTAGATAATGTAATAAATCCAGCCACTCCAAGAACCTCTTCTAAATGGTACAACTTTGTCCTATATAAGTATAAGAACCGTTTGAAACAGCTCAGAAATGCACTGACTGAATAAAAAAACCTTTCCCCTATCTCTGAACATTATACACAAATAAATAATAAAAACATCACCAACTCCTGCAGTGCCTCAGAGAGTGAGTACAGTAAATCATTGCAAGAGTACGCAAATTACAATTTTCCTTTTCACCATTAAGAGACTGGGACAGTTCTAAACAAAGAATAGATTTGGCTAAGAATGTAAAGGCGAAGGGAACGCCCACATCACCTAACAGAAGCATCACCCAGCACTAACTATTGCTGGGAATATTTAGCATCGTCCCACAGTCGTGCGCTGCCTGGAAGGGGGACTGTCATCAGGCTATTGCGCTGAAAAGCAAGTTTTTCCATCATTCACCCAGTCATCCTTCGCAAACATGTAAAGCACCTGATTACGTGTTCATGCTTCACTGTCCAACTTCCACAAATCAAATGCTTTGCCCAGACATGCAGCTCTTACGGGGCGCATACAGAAGACAGCTGGCTAGTGAAGGACAAGCAGCAACTAGACCTGGTTATGAAACGCCGCTGCTGAAGATCCATACGACGTGTGATCCGATCATCATCAGAACCAGGAAATGCAAAATACATGTAAAAATGATACCGTTCTGTTTTTTCTAGGGTAACGGATTAGTCTGTGTACCTACTGTCTTTGGATTGGTCCTGTTTTCCCAGTCAGGAAACTAACAAAGTATCGCCCGATTGTTAGTGTATTCACTCATCTTTACTACAGCAATTGGAATTAATGGCCGTAAAACAGCGACAAAACACGCGGTGCAGTTACTCAGTAGCGAAATGGATACAGATATGGACAGATTAATCGCACGTGTGTGTGAAGGAGACTGCCAGTCGGAACTATTACATGTCATAAATTAGTACAGTAAAAAGTGTAAACTTGCCAGCTGTCAATGAATAGCGGGAAAATAATTCACTTAAGGAATCAGGAGGTATCAGAGCGGGCGAGTCTCCCCCAGGACTGAGGCAAGCAAATCTATTTCCACTCCCTCAATATTTCTGCATAACTCCAATACTAGTACTATTTCTAATATGTTTTGCCCCCCCTAGAATCCGACACTTTTTGTTGCGTCACAGACCCGAGCCTTCGCGGACATGCGGAGGAAACGCCCGCTGCTCGCTGAATCACACGGGTTCGAGTCAGTGTCTCACTGACACTGTGTGGTCCCACGCTTTACACACCTATAAGTTATAAATCCTTTATTTTGTGCTCATAGCGAGTGATTATCCAGGACTTTAGGTTTTTTTTTTTTGGACGAAACCACAACTTGCTGGTTGTGGAGTGTACCTGTGCCTGTACCTGTACCTGTAGCCGTACTCAAGCTCCGTACGGAGGAAGGTTTTTTTTTTTTTCAGTGGAGAGACATACGTCATCAGCGACTGAGTTTGGAGACTTCAGAGTTTTCCAGTCATGGGAAGAAGAAATGCATCGACGGATAATGAAAACTTCAGTTTTGTCAGTAACGTTGTCAAATATTTGCTTTTCTTTTTTAACTTTATATTTTGGGTAAGTTTTTAATTTTTTTTAGGCAATTTATCCTTTCATATACCCATTCAGAGGGGGCGCGGTGGTGCAGTGGGTTGAACGGGGTCCTGCTCTCCAGTGGGTCTGGGGTTCAAGTCCCGCTTGGGGCGCCTTGCGATGGACTGGCGTCCTGTCCTGGGTGTGTCCCCTCCAGCCTTATGCCCTGAGTTGCCGGGTTAGGCTCCGGTTCCCCGCGACCCGCATGGGACAAGCGGTTCAGAAAATGTGTGTGTGTATACCCATTCAGGGTCAGATCATTATGTTTTATATACATTTAGTTCTGTATGCAGATGGTTGCCATTAATAACCTACTATAAAAACAGCCTGATTCTGAATTAGCTTAGTCCTTCCAGGAAGTTAATTGTCTTCCTTTATTTGTAAGTGACAAAAGTGACAAAAGCAACTATTTTAGTAAGGTTCCTCTGGGCGTATTAAATACCTATCCAGCTGCTGCAGAGTAAAATGCCTGTGTTACTTTGGACTAAAGTGAAATTCATAGCCGACACCTAAGTGAGTTTTATTTCTGTCATTCCTTCATTAGTCTTACTCCCTTTTCCTGAAACATCCCGACCTGTTAAGACAAAAAGTTTAGAACTGTTTCGTAATTCAATGGTTCTAACTGGAATATGTGTTCAAGTAAACTTAGAAGGAGTTTCAAATTGAAAATACTGTTTTAAACATAAAAAACAGGCCCAGCATTTAGAACCGTATGGCTGCAGGAAATATTTTGATATATTTTTATATATAAGATAATATAATGGATAATCAACATACAGTACGGTATCATTCTTCTTCCTACCTGCTTAAACCGAATCTCTGAAATTGAGAAAAAGCGGCCTGATTAGGTTGATTAGGTTATTTTTTCTCTATCACTTTTGTAGGAAATCTTACAAAAAAGTAAAAACTTTTCAGCCATACTTATGAAAGTTGCTTTGAATAAGCCTGACCCTCCTATCTGTGGCTCTGAAAAGCGTGGGAGAAGGCTCAGTGGTCACCTCTGTTGCTTCCTCTAAGATTACCCCCTGATTTAAGATGACTATTTAATTATTTATATAGTATCTTACCACTACGTCTTTCTCTCTTATGTGCCACTTACTGGTGTAAATCTGTGGCCTGAGGGGAAGTTCTCACACTAGAGGCGAACAAGATCTCTCAGCCAGTTAGAGAGAGACTGATTAGTACAGTGTCTCTGGTTCCACATCAGTTGTTTCATAACATCCAGAAATGTCTATGATTTGCTTTTGTGAAACTTGAATGCCAGTTGAAAAGCAGCCATTCACTTATGAGGGCTCAAGGTAGACAAGGACCGGCACCTATTTATGCTCACTGCCAGAAGTCTGCCTCCATACCATGCAATTTATGTGACACCTTACCCCAGGAGTGGGCAATTAATTTTCCCAAGGGGCCACATGAGAAACTGGGACTGTTGTGGAGGGCCGAACCAATAGACTGAACTTAATTCTGATCAATACTAATTTTATCGCTTCATAAAAAGCAGTTAATTGTATGGTTTTGATTAGCTGCTAAGGGGGTGCGGTGGTGCAGTGGGTTGGGCCAGATCCTGCCCTCCAGTGGGTCTGGGGTTCGAATCCCACTTGGGGTGCCTTGCAATGGACTGGCGTCCCGTCCTGGGTGTGTCCCCGCCCCCTCCGGCCTTACGCCTTGTGTTGCCGGGTAGGCTCCAGTTCCCCGCGACCCCCTATGGGACAAGCAGTTCAGAAAATGTGTGTGTGTGATTAGCGGCTATGCGTAAACATGTTACGTTAAGGGTATGAAAATGTGGAATATGTCAAATAGAGCAGTAAAAAATAGTAGAAAAGCCAATCATTACACCACTCTTTCATTTTATTTTTAACATAACATACTTTTAACCTTCACAAAAACAATACTGAAAATGTGTATGTTTTGCAATATGTTAAAGACCAGCAATTAATTAACTTTACACAAAAAGCAATAAGTGCTTTTGATGTTTTTTGGTTCTTTTTTCGTGTTCGGTGAGAAAAATCCAGTCTGTCTTGAGTTTGAACAAGTGCACTGAAGTCTGTTTGAATGTCTGAGGTGGATATGCAAAGGACAGCTGACAGGTGATCATGAGTTAGAGAGGATCTGTATCTGGATTTGTTGAACTTCATCACTGAGAATGTTTGTTCACATATGTACGTAGATCCAAAGAGAACAAATATCTTTTGAGCATGCCTCCGCATGTGTGGAAAGTTCTCCTCTTTGAGATAAGAGTAAAAATCCAGCAGTGATACTGACTAAAAGTGCTTTGCCAGTAGTGTATCAGACTGCATGTCAATGAGTTTGAGCTGAACATCGCTGGATGTATTATCCACGCTGCAGGGGGAAAATGAAAAGTGCAACAAACTATCTCTGATTCAGTGCTCATGCCCTGATGAATTTAACTATTTTAGTTACAACATCAACATGGTTCATTTTTACACTGACTTACAACACACACACACATTTTCAGAACCGCTTGTCCCATACAGGGTCACGGGGAACCGGAGCCAACCCGGCAACACAGGGCGTAAGGCCGGAGGGGGAGGGGACACACCCAGGACGGGACGCCAGTCCGTCGCAAGGCACCCCAAGCAGGACTCGAACCCCAGACCTACTAGAGAGCAGGACTGTGGTTCAACCCACTGCGCCACTGCACCCCATGACTTACAACACCTCCTGATATAATACAATGTAAAAATACCAGTTTCTGGGTTCATTTCAGTCACTTCATCCTGCATCCGCTTCAAAAGTCCGACGATTTCCCCGTCAGATTTGGACAACCATCCGCTGTAATACCTGCCAGTTTGTCCCGTTTCAGTCCCAGCTTGTCCAACTATGCATTTACCTCCGTGAACAAATCCCTCCCTGCCTGTCGTCGTCCCTGTTGTATTCTGTACATGCGTATACTTATTTACATTTGATTTCTAATTTCCGATTGATCTCTCGCGGGCCGGAGAGGGACAGCCAAAGGGCCGGATGTGGCCCGGGGGCCGTAAAATGCCCAGGTCTGCCTTACCCTATCAGTATTTGTTGTATTTTTATTTGACTTTTTATCTAGCAAAAAGCTGACCCACACTCAGGGGCAATAAACACGAACTTTTTCCAACATGATAGTTACCATGTGAAGACTGGATGTTTATTTGGGCTGAACGTGGTGTGACATAGTAGCAGAGGACATTAACAGGGTGTGCATGCATTTGTTTGGTCGTATCTCAGATTAGACCAACAAACTCTGTGAGATTCAAGTCCAAAGTATCCTATTTGTGTATCTGTGTTTGTATTTGTTTGTGTGTAGTTCAGGAAGAATCAAGGCCCAGGTAAGTGTTAGCTTGTTTCAGGCACACGGTGTCCTGTCAGCTCCAGCACAGGCTCCTGCATGTTCCTGAATTCCTCCAAAGACACATGACTTTGATGTAAACTCAATAGTGAAATGAAATTCCCAGTTGGGTAAACTAAAATGCAATAGTGAATGCATTTCTTTTTGTGTAAATGCACCAAATCTCAATGTCCCTTCATTGTTTTTGCTGTTTCCACAGGTCATTTCCATGGTGATGATATCCATTGGTCTGTATGCCAGGATGGAGAAACATGCTGGTAGGGTGCACCCCAATGAAGCAGTGATTTACTCTTTGTGACCTTAAAATTAATGGAAAAGTGCTGTGAAAAAAAATAGAAAATCAAAACCTCTGTAGCTTCCCCCAGGCAAGGAATCACCATGCAAACAGAGTCTTATGATCTCCACCTCTAATGAATTCTAGAGTTTTAAGGGTTTATGGCAGCTCCCCCTTTCTTCTGCAGAGGCAGTGACGGCCTACATGTCTGTGGACCCGACCATTCTGCTTTTGGTTGTTGGAGTGCTCATATTCTTCCTCACCTTCTGTGGCTGTGTTGGCTCCTTGCGTGAGAATATCTGCCTGCTGCGGACGGTCAGTCAGTAAGAGGGAGGATCAGAAACAGAATCATTTGTATGCTGCTTAAAGAATTCTGAAGCAGCAGGTCACTTAAAACCAGACATCTCCATTCTTCTGCAGTTCTCCATCTGTCTGATCATCATCTTTCTGCTGCAACTGGCCATTGGGGTCCTGGGTTTCATCTTTTCTGACAAGGTACTGTGTACCTTCCTAAGATCACCTGGAGCACAGGTTCACATTTCCACTCCAAGGCTATAGAAACTCAGGAACTTCTGGGAGTACACCCCATTTTACATGCAGCACAAGTCAGTTTATACTGTTCACCCTGACACCCTGTTCAAAGCATTTGACTTTGATTGCATAATCTAGAAACCAAGTCATGGGGAAATATATTAAAAGTATTAACTGTCTGAAATATTTTAATTTGCTTCTAAATACCACTGGAGAGTTGCAAACATCTCATGGTACAACTGAGTTATAGAAAATTCCCTAAGGTAAAGTAATATATTATGTTTATATATTTTAATATGCCTTGGACACATGACAGTTATACAGTACACAGATATTGTATTTTTGGTTATCATTATTTCAGTTTGGTGAATTATCTGTTTACCTTTACTAAAAAAGGCTACACCAGAAATCGTGTTACTGACAAGGTGATGTTCCTCTATGATGCTATAAGAAATCTTTGCACACTAATTGGATGGCATGGTGGCACAGCAGGTAGTGCTGCTGTCTCACAGTGCCTGGGTGGTATGGGAGGACATGGGTTTGATCCCCACTCAGTCTGTGTGGAGTTTGCATGTTCTCCCTATGTCTGTGTGGGTTTCCTCCCGCAGTCCAAAGACACACTGTTCAGGTTCCCCCATAATGTGCGAGTGATGGAGAGTGTGTTCCACTGATGTATGGATGAGTGACCCAGTGTAAGTAGTGTATCTAGTAGTGTAAGTCACCTTGGTGAATAAGGTGTGTGGGCTGATAACTCTATGTAGAGTTCATTGGAAGCTGCTTTGGAGAAAAGCATCTGCTAAATAAATAAATGTAATCCTGCGAACTTATTTCCTATTTATTTTAATGCCAAATGTAACTTTTGAATACCGTGAACATATTTTCCTAATGTTACACTAAAGCTTGCAAGCTACTGTTTCCCACTTTAGTCCTGTTCCTCCTTTTCATGGCACACCGCTACCTCCGACTGGCACCAGGAGAATAGATTATACGACCAAAGATGTTTATTGATTACACAGCCACAATGACTGTTAAGGACATACTGGCTAGGCATCAATCCTAATCTAAAAGGGTATTCTGGTCATATATCCATCTACATATCACACCTGCATTGTCATCCTTGCCTGCTGAAGGATGTCAGTGTCAGTGTGCATGAACTGCACATCAGTGTAAAAAAATATTACGCTGAGTCTTCTGTTGTGTAACTAGCTTGCTAACTATCCAATAACTAGGTAACAAGATCAGTTTGCTTTCTAATGAGAAATTAAATGTCAACACGAGAATATCATTGAAATAGCTGTAAACAAAAGTTAGCTCGTGCAGCAAATTTTATCATTTGTTTTCAAACCAATGTTTCCAAATATCTGGTTTTCATGTCGTAATTGAGCCATTACCTAGCTAGACAACTATCAAATCAGCTGAAGTGACTCAGTAAAGCAAGTTTATAACATGTGACTAACCGGTGGGTTAACTAGCAGACTGTGATCTCTCATTTATTTTGTATTTATCTGATTGGTCTATTTGACATTATCCAATTTTAATGGAACAGCAGGTGTAATTTCTTGAAAAAAAATGCATAAATATTTTTTTTTTCCCCATGAGTAAAAAATGTATATTGAAAGTGTTCATGTTCCTAGTGGTTCAAACAATTAAGATGCACAATTTGAATCAAAGTAACTTGAAGCTTCAGTTGTGTTTCGACCTGTCTTTTTTTTTTTTTACTTTTCTTCAATTAAATTTTTGGAAAAGTATTTTCACTTGCATACCCACCACTGACTGAGCGATCAAAACAAAAACTGAAAAGCATTTTATACAGCGAAAATGACAGCAGTTCATTGTTCAAGAGAGGATTGAGAAGCTGTGGCTCTTGGATGCTCCCTGCTGGAAGATGTGTGTGCTTACCCTTGTGAAAATTTATTCATTCAGATGATGCTTTTCTCCAAAGTGACTTACAAAGTTATTACCTACAATTATTTACCCCTTTATACAGCTGGGTAACTTTACTGGAGCAATTTGGGGTAAGTACCTTACTAAAGGCCTGAAGGTGGGACTGAACCCTGTAACATATCGGTCCAAAGGCAGCAGCTCTAACCACTACATTACCAGCTGTCCGTTACAGGTTGAGCCAACAGAACCTCAGGTAAATCATCATCTCATTGTAATTGTGCACAGTTATCTCTCTCTCTGGGGGGTGCGGTGGCGCAGTGGGTTGGGCCGCAATCCTGCTCTCCGGTGGGTCTGGGGTTCAAGTCCTGCTTGGGGTGCCTTGCGGCGGACTGGCGTCCTGTCCTGGGTGTGTCCCCTTCCCCCTCCGGCCTTACGCCCTGTGTTGCCGGGTAGGCTCCGGTTCCCCGTGACCCCGTAAGGGACAAGCGGTTCTGAAAATGTGTGTGTGTGTGTATCTCTCTCTCTCTCACACACACTTTTCTATCCATCAGTTTAGGGAAGTAGGTGGCAAAAGAGGTGGCACTGGGACACACTGTCTGAGACCACAGGACACTCACTGTCACACAAGATTTTGCACTGTGGGAAGAAACCACCACAAAAGTAAAGAAAACATAGAAACTCCACACAGACAAACTCATGGCCTGGAATGAGCGCTACCCTCCGAGCTTCCATCCTGGCCCCTTTACCTAAATGCACACATAGCTGTTTTTATAGAAATTCAAAAAGATGGGGAGAACTACGATGGAGAAATTGAGATTCTACGTATTAAGTTCCTGTCCGTTAATTCGACGTGACTTTTCTACGGGGATTGTCAGGCAGGATTGTGTATTGCTGAGAACTACGGCCTCTGGTTAGTTAACACACATTTTTCTAACAGGAACTCTGGATAATGCATTTAAAATGTAACAGTGAAACATCTCTAAATCTCTTTTGTTCGAACTTGATTTCTGTTGAACACTGAGACACGAACATTTCAGTAAATTGTCCTAAATACACGCTTTAACCTTTTTTTTTTTGCAAAGGCCCGCATCAAGGTGACTGAGGTAATCAACAAAGCAATTGTTCACTACAGAGATGACTTGGATTTACAAAACCTCATTGATTTTGGCCAGAAACAGGTAAGACAGCAACGGAGTTTCATATTTATTTCATTGCAGGGATGACATACTGTCAAAACTGACAAAGTGTAATCTATAAATACAGTGACGTGAGACAGAAAATACACCCTTGTTCAGTTCAGTGGTTTTACTTGTTCACGTTTACATTTATCCATTTAGCAGACGCTTCTGTCCAAAGCGACGTACATCTCAGAAAAAGTACAATTTATGCATTACATCGAGAGAAGGAGACATAGCTGCAGACAAGAAGGTCTCAAGCAAACCTAGTTTGTTCCTACCACTTGCTGTACCGAGGTTCATCATTCAAGTAGGTGCATAAGACACAGACAAATCCCGATACCCACACCAATTTTTTTGTTTTTTTTTAATTTTTTTTTAATGTTAAAACATAACTAATACTCGTATAGCCTTTAAGTTCCATCAGGAGAACAATATAACCTTGTGTGACCTATAACAACATATTTTACTGTCATCATTTATTCAGCCAAAATGACACAGGGCGCTGATATCCCAACATAAGCACCTGTGAGAAATAACTTGCTCTCGTGTCTCTTCTCTACCTCGATCTCTCTTTCCTCCCTGTCCTTTTGGTGTGTGTCAGACCTGTTAAGAATGTGTGTGCAAGTTGAAGTTCCTGTTTGACTTTTCTCTCTTTATGCTCAAGGGCAAACGGATGCGACTGAAATATCACATATCCCCCCTATATCCTCTCTATATGTATAACCAATCACAGTGTTCTGTTGTTTAACATTACCTTTTATAGTTTTGTCCCTAGACCCCGACTCACTTTCTAAACCAATGAGAACTTATTTCTTTGTTCTGCAAAATAGTATATAATCTTTGTGAACATGCAATGAACTTGAGGAGGATTTGGAACGAAACACACTGCTGGTTCTTGTGTCCTACTCCTCCTAGCGATCACTGGTCTCTGGTGTCCGGACGGCTCTGAGGTGGCAGAAGGCTGAGATAGAAATTAAAATAATTTCTAATCTAACAGCACAATTGGCTCACCTACTGCGCAAGTCATTTAGTAACTTTTCTGCACTGTAACACTACAAATCCCATATAATATCCTCAAAGGTTTTTTAATTTTTCATGCTCTGACAGTATTTACACTTATTTATTCAGCTGATGCTTTTATCCAAAGCAAGTTACAGTGTTAAGCTACTTGCAGTTATTTCCCCATTTATACAGCTGGGTAATTTTACTGGAACAATTCAGGGTAAGTACCTTCCTCACGGGTGCTACAACTGGAGGTAGGATTTGAACCTGCAACCTTTTTGGGTCCAAAAGTAACAGCACTAACCGCTATGCTACCAGCTGTCTTCTATAATAATGTGAATTATCCCACATTGTTTAGTTCAACTGCTGTGGGGCTGTGTCCTTCAAAGACTGGACCCAGAATATGTACTTCAACTGCACCCTGGAGAACCCCAGCCAGGAGCGCTGCTCTGTGCCATTCTCCTGCTGCCTGCTACGTAAGGATGAGGTATTTATCCAAGGTTCCCTGACCGCTCTACAATGCACACTTATGGCACACACGCGTATCCCACCTGTCACATACCAGTGGCGCTTTTGTCACTGACGGGAACTGTATAGATAATTTATTTGCGAGGCTTTCTTCATAGTCAGTATGAATCTTACAGCCCGAGTTATGCTTTCAGTATCAGTCATTTCCTTTGCTGAACATGTGCATGGTACAATTTTTATTTTTTTACTCTTCAGAGTATTTGCATCGTTGTAAAAAAAAAAAATGCTGCCCTATGCTGAGAGAAGGTAAAATACGTGTTTTGGCTTCACTCTCACTAGGCTATCATAAATAGGAAGTGTGGCCAAGGAAAGCAAGACCTAGACTACCTGGAAGCAGGAGACTTCATTTACACCAATGGCTGCATTGACAAGCTTGTCAACTGGATTCACAGCAATCTGTTCCTGTTGGGTGGCATTGTGCTGGGCCTGGCCATCCCCCAGGTGAGTTCCACTGAGCCATCCTCTGCACAGATTCCACACCTCCATAGTGTCCCGATTCCAGGATGCATACACTATTAAAAATACACTTCTGCCCCAGAATGTATTGATAACTGTGGGTTGCTGTGACCTACTGGGGTTGCACCCTCAACGGACACACTGTTCAGTACCTGTCTTGGCCTGTTTCCTCTTCATCTGCAACAGCTGGTGGGGATCCTCCTCTCCCAGATATTGCTCAACCAGATTAAGGATCAGATCGAACTGCAGAAGTACAACCTCCATCGCTCCTAAGACCCCATGCACTGAACGGAAGGCGCCACAGTCACCACCCAGCGCATTTCACCGTGCGACCACTTGTGTATGGGGACACTTGTGAACAGTGGAGGAGAGCGGAGTGACAGGTGTGATGTGGGAATAGTATGCTACCAGAAGAGAACATGGAGCCTTGATAGTCATTGCCTGAGGAAGATGATATGTCCCAAATATTTCAAGTATTGCATTCCAGTTCAGAGATAGCTGCATATCTGTACAGTACTCAGTGTTTTTAAATACTGATGCACAGCTATGGAAGGTTACATGCTCCCTACCTATGTACAGTACATATGTGATATAGATATTTTTGTATGTTATGTAAAGTCCATTTGCTTTTGTTATGTGGGATTGTGTAACAGTATAGAAAAAAAGGAGGGATGTCTTTAAAACAAGCGCATTTCTCTTTTTTGCATATCTGTCTGCTTGATTCATATCCATATCTGCATTTTTAAAATTTCTTTTATTTAAAATAAACAAACAACATCATTGAAGGATCTCTTGTGAGGGAAAATGAGTTAGAAAAAGACACAGGCAGGTTAGAAGCTGCTATAGTTTTGGTTCCCCTCAAAGTTCACCAGATCCCCAGCTGCAGTGTTCTGTGGGTGTCTGTTTCGGTAGCCTGGGCAGTCTGACAAGTCCTGACCGCAGAAGTCTTTTGTTTGTACTCTCGCACGGCAGCAGGAAAGAAGCCAATGGAGATTAACTAAAACAACACACAAATGCATATTTTACACAGAAATAAATGTGTATACTGTAGTTTTTTTAAGTTATGTTTCATGGCCTAAAAAACTTCTAAAAACCTAGATACTTTGGGTATGTATTTACATGGTGTAACCATGGCTAAATATTACAGCTGTTTTATAACCCTAGTAGCACAAAGATCATTTCTTCAGGAACACTGCTTATCAGTTCTACATGCAAATAGAAGATATGCTGCATTTTTTCTTCAGTTCTTTGAGCAAACTTCATTTTATGGTATTGCAAAAAGGTTTGGTGATTGTGTTTTGCATGCCACTTGTGGTTTTGGTTATATTGCAGTATCGGGGGCTGCTTCCTTTTGGGAAGATTTTTGAGAAGTAAGCTCAGTTGTTTTTTTTTTTTTTTATTTTTACCAAGAACCATATACCGTACACGGTTATGTATGTGGGTAACTTAAAAGCCGTAGCACATACCAACTAACCAACCACTTGTCCCGTGCGGGGTCATTGCAAGCCAGAGCCAACCCAGAAACACAGGGTGCAAGGTTGGAGCGGGAGGGGAAACACCCTGGGCAGGATGCTAGTCCATCACAGGGCACCCTAAGCAGGATTTGAACCCCAGACCTGCCCTACAGTGCACCGGCCAAACCTGCTGTACCACCACATCCCCTACCCTAGCACATTCACTAAAAAAATGGGAGCATCCTTGGGATTTGTAAAGCTGAATGCTCCTGCAGAAAGGTGTCAGCCACTAATTGCCTCCTACGGTCATCAGATTGAATCAGTAAAGTCGTTTGTCACCTTTTGGTTAAATTTATTGGCCATGCACACCTGCAGTACATCTGCAAAGGGTGCTCCAAACACTGGTTATTTAGGATAACAAACACAAAGAGGGACATTTAACCTCTATATTAGCATTTTCAATGAGTGATTTAGAAAAATCCTCATTGATCCGTTTAGTATTTGGATTTTTTTTTTTTTTTGGGTTGTTGCTCTCGTAACGTCACAGCCCCACCTGTGCGGTCTCCAGTCGGGCTGTGAACGCGGCGCGGCGTTAGCAGTGCGGTGGCACCTTTCACTACACTTCCCACCATTCCACAGCTGCACGCACCGCTGAGCCCCGCCGGCTCCGCATTCTCTCTCTCCCTCACAGGGACGCGCACGGAGCCATGTCGTCTTCCATCCCAGCCGTGTCCGTAGACGTAGAACGTCGCAGGCGCCGCTCCACAGCCGACAGCCAAGGTGAGGAAGCGGCGTCCGCATCACTAACTAAACCGTCTTTTTTTGCTTTCATTTTAAGTAACTTTACCGCTGTCTGTCTTTCTTTTGCATAGAAATTGCGATGTTTGTTTGCGGATGCTCCGTTCGTGGGTGGGAAAAGGTAGACAGTATTGTTTTGGTGAAAACGACAGGAATTTCAGCGCAGATTTCATTTCCAGAACAACTTGTTCAGTTGCGCCGCGAGTTCCAATCGCTGTACTGCTAAGTGAATAATTTAATTATTAAAAAGTTGTGACAGTTGTTGTGTGAAGAAATCTGAGATCTGATGCGTTGTTGGATTATATAATAATAGTCGGATTTTATTATATTAAGTCTTTTTTGGGGGCAGTTTTAAATTATCAAACGTTTTGATTGAAGTTGTCAAATCAAATGTATTAAATTTAAGAAATATACTATGGCAGTGGAAGTTTCCCCCCCCTTTTTCTTTTAATGCTTTCAGTGAAAGTTTCACTCACTCGGCGGCCGTGTGTCAGAATTCACGATGAAGTTTCTTAACTTAATACTACATTAAACGATATTTTGTTAGACGTTGGCACTGATGTTTAAATGACCCATTTGTTGGCTGTTATAACATTATTCCTTATCCATTTAAAGGTTTTCTGCTGTGTTAAATTCTTCATAGTCTCTCTTTCTCGGTTTATGCTTCGCTCACGACTCACGTGCCCTGGCGCTCCGCAGCGCGCGCGCGCACGCGCGCGTCCTCTTCAGGTGCGAGGCAATCACGCGCAGAACATGGCGCAGGGCCTCGCTCCCCTCCCTCGTATAAAATCCGCTAAGTTGAGTTACTTTCCCACGGTTTTCGGTCGGTTTTAGGCAACTGCGATTTGTACCCGCAGTACATGTAAATGTCAAACCTTTAACCTGGTAAAACCTCGCAGTAGTATGTCAGGTACTTGTCAGATATGACCCAAGTTGTACCCAATTGGCTTGAACTCCCCTGCCCCCCGTCGTGTTTATAAAATGTGTCGTTTCTGTTTTCTATTCTTACCCCTGTTATTTACCTTATCAATCCCTGTTTTCCAGTGCAATGAAACCTGGATTATTCTGAGCAGTGTTCAGGTTGGGGTCTGTGGACAGGTTCCACACTTCACCTCACCTGCCCCCTTCTGAGCTGTAACTAATAGCTGCTGTAGCTTTGTTACTTTATTTTAAAGCTCTCTAGGAAGGTGCGCTTCGAGGGTCTTCCTCCTCTTGTTCTCGTGTGAGATTGAGGCCTGCGTGTTAATTTTGTGTGTTGCAGGCTGCGTGACCTGAACAACTTGTTGACACTTTAAATTTGGTGAAGAACCCCAATGTCTTTTTTTTTTTTTTTTTTTTCTCCCCTCTCCTCCCTTCTGTGGAATCCATTGAAAATGCGATTAGTGATCCCGGTTAGTCTCCTCAAATCCCAACCGAAGGAGTTTAGTAACTTGTGACTGCCGTGAGTGTTGTATTGGTCACGGGCTTTTGCTCTGTGAAAAAATGGATCTGTATTATCCCCTCCCACAGATGAGGTGAAGGCCACGTGAGGCTTGACTTTGTGTGTCAGTCATCATGCAACATTGCCTTTTTATCTCTTGAATTTTCCATTT
Organism: Scleropages formosus; assembly: GCF_900964775.1. NCBI lineage: Eukaryota > Metazoa > Chordata > Actinopteri > Osteoglossiformes > Osteoglossidae > Scleropages > Scleropages formosus. The sequence goes on from NC_041807.1 coordinate 14,805,343, forward strand.
TAGTGTATATGATGATCTGAGTTGTGTATGCATATACAGTTTTAATGGCAGATGTTACGGTTAAAAAGCAACTTGTGTAGTTTACAATTGTGCTCTTTCATGTACTTTAGTTTTCAAGCTAATCTGGGGAAACTTTGCTCATCTGCTGTACTGTTTCTCTTGGGGTTTAATGGACTAACCCTTGTTATACCTACTGATGGGGGTCGCGTGTGTGAGGTCAGAAAGGTTAAACTCTTATCAGTGCTTTTGATAAGCACCGTCTTTGCCTGTCTCTCCCAGAGCCACCGTGGGACCACGAACCAAGGGGTCAGCGGCGTGGCTCACTGTGTGACCGTCTCTGTGTGGGTAGCCTGCACCCAGAGCTGATGGAAACAGTCTCTCCAGCCCTGTCCTACCAGCAGAGCCAAGCTACCTCCAAATGCCTGTCAGGACAGAGGAGTGAGATTGCTTCTCTTTTCTGTTGCAACGTTCAGTTTCAAGCGGAAGTCTCCCAGACAACCATGAACACTTCCCTCAGTGTCAGAGTGCATTTTTCATTTCCCTCTACCACTCAGCAGTGTTCCCCTCTGCACAATTAGATATTGTTGGTGCATTCCTCATATAATTCCATTGATTAAGCAAGATTTTTGGGTATTACAAAACAAAGTACTGTATATGAATTAAATGTAGACTTATTACTGTTCTTGAGCCAAATTGACACACTAAACCAAAGGTCAGTGGTCTTCCTGAAATATGATCACTTACACATACATCTGAATTTGACTTTAATTCTAAATGCTGCTTTGGTAACGTATGCTTGTTTAATGGGGGTATTAGAAAAACTGTACTTTGAAAATTACATGTCCCGACCTATATCTTTTCATGCGTTTGTGAAATGCATTTCTCCAAAGCATTGTACAACAAATCTGCTAAATTCCATTTATTTTAAGACTGCTCTTCTCACGCAGTGACGCTTGCAGCGCTTGAACACAGGTGCTCTAAATGAATAAACGTAAATGTAACTGCTGTTTGTGCATTATCCTGCCCTTCCTTTCCCTGCTGGTAGGGTACTCCTCTCCTTCCCGATGTCCCCACGGCTCCACTGAAATGTGGGATGATGGTACCTGTAAGACCACGATCCGGGCAGAGAATGAGGTGGAGGCACACAAGCAGGTCAACAACTACAGGGTATGTAAAGTCTTGCACCCTGGTACCGCTGACACCAGGGCTGCGACAGGTACTGGCTCTGTTGAAAGAAGCTTACATCATTTATGTCTTTCAGTGTGGGTGACCACCTTCAATCGTTGCCTTTGTAGAGATTTTTTGCGTGCTAGTGGTTGTTAGTGCCTTAGTGAATTACCCAGTTGCGTGATAGTGATGTGCGTTTGCTTGTGTTGCTTGCATGCATGGCAGTGATGTAAAAAATGTAATTTTCTTCAGTTTGGATTCAGGAAGTGGAAGAGCCATGTGACTGAGCGGCCGTTTGAAGATAGATCAGACATTGTGAAAGAGCTTTACTCTGAGCTCAATTTTGTAAAACCCTACACAGGTATATGAAGAAATTCCCTGGTTTTATTACTTTGAATCTAACATTAAATCATTTGTAAATGTGACCACCTTTCTTTTCCTCCCTTGTCTTTCCAGGTTCTTTAGTCACATGTGGAAATATCATATATGTTCTTCTTTTTGCATGGTGGATTTCCCTGATGTACATGTTGGTTAGCCTCTTGATGTTTCTCACAGTGATTGGTGTCCCCTATGGTATGTACCACTGTTGCTGCTAATTGGCAATTTAATAATTACTGTACTGCATTACTTTTTGGCCCTAACTTTACTTTTCCTTTTCTAGGGAAGCTTTGCTTGAAATTGTCTTATTACTTTTTGTGGCCATTTGGGAAGTCAATCCAAAAGGTATTGACAACTAAATGTATTTTTAATGTTAACATATTTACCCTAAAGATCTGATACTATTTCAATATCTGCTGCAGCAGTTGTGTTGTTGTAAGAATTATCTATTTTCCATGTCAATCTGGGATGCATTCATTTTCCTTAAAGAAGATGGCTTATTCTCAGAACATGCACAAATGTATAAATGAGGTTCAGCATGACAAGATGAGGACACACTATGGGGGGGGAGCAGCACCTAGCAAATTAAAGAGAGGATTAAGCTGCAGGAAATTCAGTAAACTCATAAAATGGCAAAATAATAAATTCTTGAATGCAGATAAATTGTGACAAAACTGAAAGAATGACTTAACCAAAAGATGTTATAATAGACAAGTTACGGCAGCATGAGAGCAGGTCTCCTATTCTTATGGTTTGAAAATACAGTACAGGCAGTCCCCAAACTGCGAACTAGTTCCGTGTCCTCAGTCTCTAAGTCAGACCTTAACACAAGTTGGAATGGTTTGGGTGTGGTGGGTATCTACCGTCAGTATGTCAAATGTTTGGCTTACTATATCGTGTGCCTTTCTATGCATAAAAAAAATTAAACACCTTGGATACACTAAAACATGTTTAATATAATACAGTAGTTATATTTATTATTACATTGTATTTATGATAGACATAGAAAGAGATGATAAATGTTACTACTGTGATGATGAACAGAGGACACAGAGGAGGCTGGACCCAAGTGCAGGCTTGTTTATTCAGAATCAAAGGATTTGATGTGTTCTCATGGTCGGTTGGTTGACGAACTGAACAGAGGTGAGGATCTGAAATTGTAGTTGAGGGACAAAGCAGGCGGTCATTATCAAGAGATGGGGAATGTGACTGAGGAACGATGACGGACAGGACTTGGAAGAGCGGAGGGAGGAAGGTTTGAGAGCATGGGGGCGGGTGTCTGGAGTGAGATTCTGCAACTGGAAAGAACTGTCTTTTGTAGCTGTGTGTGTGCGCGTACGTGCAAAACATTAAAGAAACTTTAATGTTCCCTTTTCCATTCTTCATTGGCATTTCACCTTTCTGTTTTAATATGTACTCTTCAGTTTCAGTGGTGATTGTTTTCGTTTTCTTGGCTGCATCACCATCATTTGCATCACATTTAGGCTTTGGTGCCATGGTTATGAGGGTAGAAACAAAAATTAAAGCCAAATACAGTAACACGTGACACTTAACAGCAGTGTGGTCCAACTGAAAAGAACCAAGTCTTTGTCTTATGTCAGCCTCACGCACCCAGCCCACGAGCTTACAAACCACTGTAGACACCCAATGTTTTGTTGCGCTTTGCAAAGTAGCGCCTGTTTGTTATAAACCATTGTATATACAGTAACTCGAATTTTTAATAGGCTTAATTATAAAGTTTTCATTTGATTGTTACTTAAGGGTGATGAATCACCTTCCAGTTAGTAAGGAGGTGGTTCGTAAATACGGGTTGTTCGCAAGGGGGTGGTTCGTTACTTGGGGACTGCCTGTAAACTCATCATGGATTTCATGTCTCACAAAATCAGCATAGCAGTGCAAATCTTCCTTAAATCATTTTGTAACAGCAAGAGGGTGAAAAGAGGGGTTATTTTGGCTGGAGCACTGTGGATTTTAGAGAACTCATCCATTGAATTTTTCCTGTATTTCCTTTCTCGGTGACCAGGGCACCAGCATGATGAAGAAGTGCTGCGTGAAGTTCCCCAATTGTGAGGCTATCCCAGAGGTTGATGAGGTCAAGGAGACTTCCCCTCTGCTCAAGTCTTTCTCTGCTGACCCACTAACCCAATGCACCCAGAGCCCTCAAGACTTCGAGAGGCCCCAATACTGGGTGAGACTGCCTGCGTACCACCATAATGACAAGCAAGATTGGACATACCAGCTCTCCCCTTTGTGCCAAAACATACCCCTTAGCTGTAGGTCCCTAATGTAAAGTGATCAGGGTGTCATGAGAGTATTTTTCAATTTGTCTGGTGTTATAAGGAATCTAAAGATGGGTGTTCGGTGGGGGGTTGTTTCACAGCGCCGCATGAGCACATATGTATGGCTGTTTCTGGGCTACCCGCCCCTGTGTGTGGTACATATCCTGGCCTGCCTCATATCCTGGATGCTGGTCTTCACCATCCCAGTGGCCAAAATGAATGTCAGGACCATGGCCTCCATCCTTGTCTTGTCCCCTGAGGAGGTCCACATTACTTTTCCTGGCAGAGTAAGTGCCTGTAAACTTGCCCCAGTACAGTTGGTGGTTGGGAATGACCCCGAAAAATGTTGATCAGCTGTGCACTAGGGCTTTCCTAAGACCTTGTCAGGCTTCAGTCACCAAGAGCGTGCTACGTTACTCTTAAGCCATATAGCCCTCGGAGAACTAGTCAGAACCTGGTTATGTGAAGGTGGTGTTACTTTATTCAAGTTTTTTTTTTTTTTTTTGTGGTTCCTTACTATTCCTGTAGTCTTACTTTGAGTTGTTTTTCAGAATCAAGGCTGTGAGACCAAAACTCTTCTCTGTTGCTACCATGCCTTCAACTGGTACTACTACAAATACGCAGTAGATGGGATCAACGTATTTGCTGTCAGTATCCTTTGTACACGGGCAACAATGTTAATGGAGAAATACATTTCTACATCGCTGTCTTCTTTGGTTGTCACTGTGCAGTTTGCTGTGTTCCTTAAATTCCTCACCTTCAGATCTACTGCCTCTGGTCATCATTACCCTGGTGATTGGCTACGCAGATGAAGAGAATCGCTTTGTCAGCTCAGAGGTCAAATTTGTCTGTGCTATAAGTTCAATTATGCCACTATCATACTATATCGGCATGGGCATTGCCAGGTAACGCTGATGACATGTTTCCCTGAGCTCTCTGCCCCTTAGTTCTGCCCTCCAGGAGGCCTCTGATTCATACCTGGCTTTGTTTCCATTCCAGTATCTCGGCACAAAGTAACTTTGCGGTGGGTGCCGTAGTGAATGCCACCTTTGGCTCCATCATAGAACTGACCTTCTACATCACAGCTCTCCTCCAGGGACACCATGCAGGGACCAAGTGCTATGAGGAAATTGTCAAATCTGCCCTTACAGGAACCCTGCTGGGATGTATCCTCTTTATTCCTGTAAGTATCAGATGTTCATGTCACATCTACCACAGAACCAACAGCAGAGAGCACAAAGTTGCATATACCTTGTCAAGTGAGTGTAATGTCCTCTGCATGGGAGGCCTAGCTGCATTTATGGCTGTGTTTCTCCAGGGGATGTGTATGATTGTCGGTGGCTGTCGGCACCAGGAGCAGAGGTTCAACAGCCGTTCAGCAGGAGTCAGCTCCGCTTTGCTTTTCATCTCAGTGGGAGGTAAATAGAGACTTCCTTCCATTCCAAGATCAATGTGCGTGTCTGTTCTCTCAGGTGATCATTCCATTTTCTGGTGTCTCTGCAGGCGTGTTCACTCCAACACTCTTTTCCAAGGCTTATGGAAACCTGGTGTGTGATAATTGTTCCAATATTGGCATCAATGGCAGTGACTCCTTGGCCTGCAAGGACTGCCACTACGACCTGGTAACCTCCTGTCTTATTGCCACACTTGGCCCTTTTACGTTCATTTGAGGCAATGATCTATTGGAAGAAGAATAAAAGTTTAAATTCTTCTGTACTAGCCTTTCAAAATGGCCAGTTAACATTCGTGTAACGTCTTGCAGGTTGTGCCTAAGTTTGTATTACCAGTGGCAACTACTTTTTGGAATTAATTGAGGTTTCATTTCAATCCAGTAGTAATGCCCAAGTTTTCCTTTTTCCCCCCCACAGAGTGAAAATAACTATTCCCTTTTCCACAGCCACATCGAGTGAGTGTTGAATCCTCAGTATAAATTGTAACTGTTTTCTTGACAAACATAGTCACTTAAATCTTAATTTGAACAGCCTTTGACCACAAAGTCCTGAACCAGTGTGCTATGTCCTGTAGGCCACTAGTTTACACCGTCTCCATCCTGCTGCCTGTCGCCTACCTCACCGGCCTCATCTTCACACTGAAGACACACTCGCACATCTATGACATCCACATCAGTGGCTGCCAAGGTCAGTTTCCGGGACACAGGGAAATGGCATGAGACAGAAGTGATTGGGATGAAACAAGCACAGGTAGGTCCTATTAGTGTCAATGTTTTTATCCATGCTCTGTGTCAGTGTCTGGGCATCACGGTGCGGTGGTGCACTGGTCTAGGTGGAGAGCTCTGCTAATCCTCATTGTGGCCACCCTGCTGATGTCTGCTTGTGCTGACCTGGTCACTGAACATCTGAAGCCCATCCTGGTGAACTCTAGTGTCTCACAGGTAGGCTGCATAATTTATCATTCATAAAAACATTGATAGCCCAGGTTGCTCTTTGTGATGGCAAATTTCTCTTAAATGTATGGGAGAGCTGTAGTGTGACTTCAGACAACTGAAGTACAGCATAATGGTGGTTTATCTGTCCTTACTGTAAGGGAGTCATGCTTGGGATCAAATCATAACATGTAGTTCATTCTTAGTTGATGTCTAAGAACAGTATCAATCTGAATAAACAACCAGACACACGGGAAATTGTGGGTATGTGTTGAAGTGGCTCTCCTTTAATCTTCTCCTTGTTTATCAGTACTTTATTGGCGTCACTGTGCTGGCGATGGTGCCCGAAATCCCAGAGGTGGTCAATGGAATCCAGTTTGCCCTTCAAAACAACATGAGTTTGAGGTGCATTCCTCCTCAGTTGCAGATAACTCTGCAGTGATTATAAAAATGTTTGTTCATCATACTCCAAAGCTGTGTTAATGTCAGCTGTGTTCTGTGCTCATTCCAACTCAGCCTGGAAGTTGGAAGTTGTCTAGCAGTCCAAGTGTGTATGCTGCAGATCCCCCTGCTCATCCTGTTTAATGCTTTCTATGTAAGTTTCCTTTCAGCACTTTATTGCAGTTCAGCTGACATGAAGATTGTAGATATGTAAATTTCAATGTTTATTTTGATTGCTGATTTGATATTGTAATTTGTTTTCAAACCCTCATGTTACCTTTTTTTTTTTCTTTCCCCTCCTCTCCCCGTTCCATAGGATGTGGGATTTGTGCTGATATTTAGTGATTTGCACCTTTGGTCCAGCATCTTCAGTGTCATACTGGTCAACTACATCTTCATGGATGGGAAGTCAGATTACTTTCAGGGTAAGCAGTTTGCCTTGATGGCTGTTCACTCAACTCATGTATTTCCTTTGGGGGTTATGCATCTTCTTAATAGTCTTAATATTAAATGGAATCACTTTTCACATGTATGAAAGATATTTATTTTTATATGTGCCATTAATTGTAGTAAATGAATGAGAGGTATGTGTTTCATGAAATTGTGCCCCACCTGGTAGGTACTGCTCTGGTTGCAGTCTACCTCATCCTTCTGGCCCTCTACTTTTTTGCTCCCTCTCCTGCTGGATGCTGAAAAGGCTGAGGAACATCTTAGTTATGCCTTGTTTCCTGCTAACACTTCTCACAAAGTCCAAGTTGTTGTGACTTCCTGCTGTATACAGAAAATGAGCAGTTTCCTTGATTGGTCACACAATGGTTTCTTTTTGGATGTCTTATCAGGGATATAATTTAGGAGGGACAATTATATCTTTCAGTGTGAGGCTCACTTTGGGGTGGCATAAGTCTGCTGTTACTTGTAGCAGTTACCCACACATTAAATGGACTGGATGAGATGTTTAATAGCATATGGTGTACTTGATTGTAACTTAAAATACTTTGTTTTTTAGTGTAACTGAACTGTTTCAAGAAGCTAGTGAAAATAAAACATTTTTGTAAATTTAATGTTTTACTAAAACAATGGGAAGTCAAGTTTATGCAGACTAAGTGCACATCCTATTAATGCTTTAACTCAATTAAAATATTCTGCTACATTGTGTAAAATCTACTGCTTTTGCATTAGTGGCTTTTTTTTGAGTTATAAGGTTACATTCAGCTCAGAGGGATGGCTGTAAAGGATTTCTCATGCAAGGGCAAGACTGCTTCACTGTTGCAAAGTTCCCATACCCTCTATATATTACATTTGGCCTAGTTGGAAATGGATGATTAATATTGCTGCATACTAATTATTTGAAGCTGATCAGAAGGAAGTGGTGTTAATGATCCTGATATCCCCTCTAGGGTTAATGTATGAAGCAAAGTATATAAAATACTTACAGTACAAGTTTATTTTTTCATTTCAGCAATGAGAACACAAAACAATTACAAGTACAGATATGTAGTGATTGCCTTAAAACCATTTCCTGCATGGCCAGGGATGGGACTTCAGTCCAGGAAGACCCTCTTCATCACAATGATTCAGATAAAAACCTTAAGCACACTGGGTTCTAGTTCCAAGCTTAAGAAATGGAGGGAGAAGTTTTTTTTTTTTAAAAAAAAAAAAAAAAAGGCAGGCACAGAATTTGTAATATATGACCACAAGGTGAGGAAGATCCTTTACATAAAAAGCAGCTGAGAGAACATGACAGGAAGTACCAATGTTTTGTACCAATGTTTTGTACCAATGTTAAGCAGCATTTTTGTTTTAAAATCTGAGGGGTTTGTTAATCACCACCTTCAAGCAGTAAATCCTCCAGACAGGAAGAAAATTCCATATTTGAGCTGGTTTGCAAATCATTCCTATTAAAGTCCTAATGACTAACATGCACAGCGTAGTTTTGACAGAGGATATGGGCATGCTAACCTGTGTCCAAAAGGGCTTGAATGCAGAAGGATGAAGTTAAGAACTCTGCACAATATCCATCTCTTAATTCCCCATTCATAATATTAAGTGTGTATATGACCCCAAGTTTGAGTCATAAAAAAAAAAAAAAAATTAATCCATGAAGGTGCAAGAGGACATTGATATTGAGATTCACAAGCTAAGAATTATGGACCAAAAGCTCAGGACCCAAGTACACATGAAAAATAAAATCCTTAACGTTGAAGATTAGACTCCAGAAGTTTGTTTGGGGAGTCACAAGAGAATAGATCTATATTCTTGACAAATGTATGGAAATTGAATTAGTGCAAGCACACTTCCTTGAATTTGTTTTACTCTAAGATAGTCATGGCACTTTGCAAAGCGTCACAGCCACATACAGCTTGATTAATTGAAGTCTAATCCTAGCAAACAGATTGAGTCCTGTAGGGGAAAAAAATCCTGCTGCTGATCCTTCCCACATTATTGTGTAGCATTAACTATTGCTAAAGATTTGTACAGATAAGATTTAATTTTGAAAGGACCCCTTCAAAAGTTTTGAAAAAATGTATTAATTAAATACTGTTTCACTGAAAAAGGCACTAATGCATTTGTGTTTATCAGATACAGCTTAATGTGTTTTAACTGGCTCCTCACCTTATGAGCACAACTGTGATCAGAAGTCATTTGTTCATAAATTGTCACATCACAAAAATACAATCAATACAAGGTTAATTATACACTTGTAATATAAACTGCAAATAAAATAACATTTTGCCTTTAACAAACTTCTGCCAGGGCTGTATGACACAGTGGGTAGCATGAGAATTTAACAGCACCTGGACTTGTCCCTGTTCAGTCCACAAAGTTTGCATGTTTCATGTGTGACACCTCCTACAGTTTAAAGATTTGCATTTTCAGGTTAATCAGACAAATTGCAATATGCAAGTGAACCAGTGTTTGTCGCTACCCTGGCCTCAAGATAAGCAGTTTACATTAAAATACTTTATTATAGACATCTCTCTAAGCCTCTGCTGAATGGCAACTGCTGACCATTCTCATGATATGCAATGTTTGTCAGCTTCTGACCATTTTCAGCTTTGTCTATTAAATTAAGTCTTAATATAGATGTATCGATTAATCTATGGCTTGGATGGATGAATACACAGGGAGGAACATGCAGACTCCACATCCTCAGTTGGACTGAAACCCCACACCCACTATCTAGTTCAGGAGCTGTGATGCACCAGCATGATCTGCTGTGCCCCTGCATTCCAATGTATGGATTAGGTTCTGTAAAAAAACCTTACATTAATATTGCTAATAGTACTTTCCAATGTATTAACTTTCCTCTACATTAAAATTATTTTACAATGACCTAACATGCCTAGTTTTCCCATACTCCTGTTCAATCCTGACTTTCACTGCATAAACAAATGCTGTATTTCTCAGCTTGTTATTGATCTCCAACCAAATACTAGGATTGAGCTGTATGCACTGTGGAATTGACTTAAATGAAGTCAGTTTCACACTATTGTGGTTTTCTGCCAACTTAAGGCTGAACACAAACATCGCTTTCACTCTGCAATATGCAGAAAGTTTATAAAATACATTAAGCCAAGAAGGTAACTAAAAGTAGATGCAAAATAGTTTATCTTCAAAATTTCCCAACTCAGTTGTCCATAACATGAGGAGCCAGTGTCAGTCTGAGGGGAGGGCAAGTACAGGCCATTTGGGTCCATTTAAGACTTAAGGGCAGATATTTTATTTAAATGTTTTAAGGAGCTTAAGATGTAACATTTGGTGAAACGGCTACAGGTAACAAAATAAGGATGGGTAAGACAACGCCCTGTGAGATGACTGACATTTGCTGAAGGCTGACCCATCTGTGTCTTTACTAGGTATTAAAAAAGAGAAACTGCAACCCATCTTTAAATAAGACAGCCAGGGATCAGCACCAAATCTGCAATCCTCTCAAGTTAGGGAGGAAGGGAAAAAGAATAAAAATGAGAACTGCTACAGTTACAGTATGGATCCATATAAAGTAATGGACACAGGTAAGATGAAAACATTTTCATGTACCATAAATTCATAGTGGAGAGCATGATTCACAAATAGAGGTGATAAAAGGCAAGTGTGCAGAGGAGGTGGAGAAAGGATGTGTAAGAGTGAAATCAACTACTCAGCCCATGCTACACACTTCTAGACACACCAACAACCAGCCTCAGAGATCTCTGCCTTGGGCTCAATGTCTTCAGCACTTAAGGGGTAGCGAGGGGCAGGACTGTGGCGAATCTTTCTCAATAGAGGAAGGACTAAACATTCCACTTGGCTTAAAAACCATTTTTAAAAAAGCTAAAATAAAGGCATCCAAAGATTTGGTTTTAAGGCGGGCTACAATGGAGGGATTTCAAAGAGTTCTCCCAGAAGTCCTGTGCTCCATGCCCGTTCTGATGGCGCAGTCCTGGGTGATCCACCTAAACCCAAAAGTTATGGTTTGCCCCTATTTAAGTCGCTCGATGAGCTCCTGTGTGAGGCCCAGGTGGAGCAACTGCACAGCTGAGAGGTGAGCCAGGTGGGGGAAGCTCTTGAGCAGTTTCTCCCAACACAGTTCCAGCAGACTGGGTACCACTAGCCAGATCCTGAAAAGGGAGCCAGTCCGCTTGTTCTCGTGGATGTTCACCACACCACCGTGGACGTACATACAGCCCGCCTGCAGGTAGGACAGAAAAACACTGGAGATGCTGTGGTTTTTCAGAGGCACCATTGTGAGGGTGAAACCACAACAACCACAAAAGGATACAATGCTGGTCAAATTAATGGAAACATGGAAAAGGAGTTTAATTTTGATGCAGCTGCAAAGGTGAGTCATTATGCCATTTGCAGTATGTGTCTGACAATTAGCACTTTCATATTAAAGTTTTTGAAGTAACATGGGGCAACTAAGAGTTCCAAAGAGGCCAAATAGTCAGCGCCCAAATTGTAGGTGCACCCGTTACAAAAATGGCAAAGTGACTTAATGTGCCAAGGGGAACAGTCACAAAAATGACAGCATATGCCAAACATGGCTAGACAGCATTGGCAAAGAGAAACAGTGGTCCCCATTTGAAGCAGAGGCACAGGTATAGATGGAAACTTTACATGGTAGCTGCTATATGTCACAAAAGTATAACAAGAATTACCACAGAATTGAATGGTTAGAGCTTCACAAAGCGGGAATTCATGAATCCAAGGCCAACACAAAAATATGCATAACCGGGCAAAAGGAGCACAAAACCTGAACCCTTTATCAATGTAAAAATATTATAATCTAATGAATCATCTGTTGCCTTATTTCCTACATCTAGATGGGTTGAAACTTGGAGAAAGCCAAAGGATGGCTTTAACCCACAATGTCTATTCCTAACTTATGGGGGGGGGAATCTGTAATGGTATGTGCAGCCAGCTCTCATGACTACTCTGCTTGGTTGCATTATGGCCAAGAAATCTGAGGCCATTTTATAGACCACATGCACCTTGGACAAGCAACTAATGACAATGGAATAATGGATAAATTAAGCAAGGGCAATTGAGCAGGAAGTAAAACCATATGGTCTTTGCTGAACTAACCGGCGTCACAGCTGCGCAGTGGAAGTAGGCAGGCTCAGGCATAACTGCTGGCAACTTTGTCCACTGGAATGTCTGCAAGTTGACCTTCCACAAGTCAGCCAGAATCAGCTCCCCATTATAGCCACCGCACACAAATACATCTGGTTGGGCAAGAGAGAAGTGATGAGCTTGAAACAGAGGGTTGTAGACACAATCCTGGGAAGCCACCACTCAGGGGGTGCGCACATACACACGCAAACATGGAATGCATGTGGCTCTTCAATCTTTCCCCACCAGAATAAAGTTCAGGGAACTCACCATTCTTAATCTGTACACAGCTATGGCACCTCCTTGCAGCTGGATACCCTGTGGAAAGTGGCACAGAGCTGTCAACAATGTATGTGTGACATCACATTTCATACAGCCAGTGCAGACCAGCAACATTCCAACACAATGTGCATTTTTAGCTAGACTTGTACTTCTGGCTCCAGTAATATAGACAAACCTATTTTTTCGTGTGGTTTGGTGATGATTTCCTCCCACGAATTAGTCTCCAGGTTGTATGCATGTATCTGAGGAGTGAACAGCAAAGGGTGGCTATGTTCATTTTCTAGTGTCACCTATGACAGTATTTTAACTGGAAATACAAGCATCTAAGGTTAAAAAGTCTCATCCCATATTGTTTCCATGAGGCTACATTTTAGTACCTTATCTAAAGGGTAGGAAGTCCAAGAGGTTCCACCTCCCAGTATGTATATCCTTTGCCCATCATGTGCTATTTCATGCCTGTACCTGTGAACAAGACAACAGCTCCTTACTCACTGCTCAAAATAAATTTAGCAGAGGCTTTCATTACAAGAACAACTTGTCTGTTAAAAAGATATTCATAGATGTAATTCAGGTTTAGCACCATTTCACAGCATAGAACAGCAGGTCCCCTCCTAGGACTGAGTCTAGCATATTTTCATAAAAACCCTACATTCTCAAAGCCTCATACCAGCTCTATTCAGACCCTCTTGGTATTGAAGGAACAGAAACATACCTCTCCTCAGGGAGGTCATCAGGAGGATTGGTGGGTTTGAGGTGGGTCCACTCTCGGGTGGTGAGGTCCAGCCTGTGCAGGTCTGTGCTGTAGATGTAACCCGTAGTTCCACCAAACACATACAGGTAGCCGTTGATGATGACCATTGCCTTGGGGACAGAACCAATGTGAAAATGAAAAAGCTGCCTTGCAATTCAAGCACCCTTTCTCTGCTACCTCCCTCCCTAAAGTTCAGCAATCTTTTCACATCCTCTCAAGCGGGGAAAGCTACACATCAGGACAAAGCTGCTTTACCTGTCCATAAATTCTGTTGGGCTTCTTCCCCCGACAGTTAAGCAGGGACCAACGTTTATACTTGACATTGCAGACGTGGACATCGTTGCCGTTGTTCTCCCCAAATGGGATCCCAGTGCCACCAAACACTAGCAAGTTGTTTCCATGTAGAACAGCTGAAAGCCATGTGCACAAGAACGGAGTATAATTAAAGATGGTACCCAGTACACATTGAAATGTACAACAGCCTGTAAAGCAGCCCTCTTGCCAATTATTCTTCAGTGGATCAGTCTACAGAAAGGTACAAAAACAAGGTACAGAGGACACTTTCTGCTGAAGTGGAATAAAAAAAAAAAAGTGTTTCAGAAATCCGTCAGATTTAATGTTACGAATGAAGTTTAGCTTAGAGTAACAGATCAGTTGAAGCATTTTTGGACATAACAAACTGTACTGAACCACCCACCTGACATGGAGGCCAGCTCAGTGGGCATATAACCTTCTGTACGAATTTGCTGCCAGGTTCCAGTGGCAAAGTGGTACCGCCACAGCTCCCGGAACAGAGGATAGTCCTCATTTTCTGAGCCCCCCGACTCGTCGTAATCTGGGTTGTACCCTCCAAATACGTACAGGTTGGCACTGTCTGCCACGCACCGGTGTCCACTTCGAGCTGGGGGAGTACGGTGACCTGTGACACAAAAGCAGCAGCAGGAGGGTTAGAAATGCCATTGTATCTCAAATACCCTCTATAAGATGAGGAGCACACTGCTGAGCATTCTCCATCAGCACACTTTCATTTTATGGACAAGGGGACCCCACTGCGCAAAAAGAATCTGCTGCTCCCCATAGTGAAAGCAGCGAAAGAGCAAGCAAGAACCACAATTTTTTTTTTTTTTTCCTTATTATTAAAAAAACCACTTAATATATATAGAAGCACCTCTGAGTAAATAGCCAACCCTGAAACGAAAATTATAAAATTCAGAAATGGTCACAATCACTGTCATTAACAAGTAAAGGTACAAGTCATTTACTGTGGTGTGCTATGTGACTGGTTATAACCAGTGATGGAACAGATAAGAAAACATGTTCTCATTACATTGCCGAGTTGTGTGCCAGGATTAACTGTACTGTAAATACTGTTCTAATACTACAGAAAATCTCCATCCAGAAAGAACTAAAAGCATGGTTTTTTTATTTAAAAAAAAAAAAAAAAAAAAATTCCCTCAGATCAGTTTACTATTCTTGAGTCTATTACCATTTAGTTACTGCATAACCAACTTGTCTTACAAGAATTTATTATTTTTTGTCTTTATTTGGCCTTTTGTTTCTCTTATTCTTTTAAAACTCTAGTTCAGTTCCTGTATTTCACATATTATTTGAAAATTGATCCTAACCCTACAGACACCACAATTGCCAGCTATCCTCAGATTTTTCAGCCACCAAATATTTTATATCACACTTCTTAAGCTTGGCATCTTGCTGTTACATGTGTAAATCATCAAATATAATTTCCTCCAGTTCAACTAAATTAGGTCACCTATTTTCAATCAAAAACAAATAACCCAACAAAGTTATCCTCACATAACATTAATTTGTAAATTAAACAACCTTCTTAGGTGATTTTTCCCATTGTGAAGGGGTCAAATGCCCATTGTTTCTTATGGGTGCCAAAAAAGCCATGGAAAAAAAAAAAAAACAGAAGGTATTTTTATGATAACCAACACATTTTATACCTGGAACATATGATGCATATTTGTTGTTTGTGACATTTTCCTTCATTCGTCATCCTATGTATGGTCTGGAGTTTATCCATGAAGCATAAAGTGCTAGGCAAGGTATGTCTTTCACTCTGCAAAGCATGTGGACATTATGCCCTTAGAGGTACTGCATGGTGCTACTGACAAATACTTAACATTACATGATGTTCATTTGCTTGTGTGAGTAAGGCTTTATTCATGGCAGTGTAAGAGAATTCATGTTAAAAGTGGTTATTTAAATAATTGTGTTACTTGAGCCATTTTAAAATAACTTAGTAGTGCAGGCAGAAGCAAGTGTAGCAGTTACAGCCATGGCCCTTCATCTCTTCCAGACCCACTTCTCTCCTAATCTTGTAACAGCTCCATAAATTTGCATTACACCATCTGCCACGATCACCTCTATAGGCATCTACTTGTGTAATGTGCACGTGTAAAAAACAGTGGTGGTAACTACCTAGGCCTCAAGAATTCATGTCTGCCTCTAAAGTGCTCTCCTGTGTGAAATGCACTTTAGTCAGTGCTATGCTGAACTTCAGAGAAATGTCTGCATTTTTCTCATTTATTTATAATTACCTTAATTCATGGTTATAATTTTTAGATTGTCAGTGTTACAAGGGGTAGGAAGTACACAGTAGTTTTTTGTTGAAGTGTCGATAAACTAGTCAAAAATGTCTCCATCCAGTATCCATATTAAAAGACAGAAGTCCATCCTCCATAAACCTCTGCTTTACTCTAAACAGTTACACCAGTGGTTACCATTTCCACAGTAATACACTAGACTTAGCCAGCAAATATACAGATTGATAGCACTCGGGGACAAAAATCCTTTTGGGTTTGAGACACAATGTCTTATACAAGCTGTTAAGAAAATAAAAGTGCCTGCTGTGTAATTAAAATGACTGGGTAACAGGAAGAAATGCTGCTGCGCTAAATAACCTTGTTGTATGATAAAAGCCTACATATTTTGATAGGCTGTTGAAGTGGTTTTTGTTGCTGTACGGGACCTCATTATATATGGTCAGTGTATCTCCTTTCAACAAAGTAGTCAACACTGCAGGTTCAGTCAAGTTAACATCCATTAACCTCGTTCAAGTCCTTCCCATCTGCTCAGATCTTGGTTAGTACAACTACAGTAAATTAGTCCAGTCAGCCAGCTGTAAAACCTGCTCTGTTTGACATATGCATTGTCTGCATATCTGGAAAGACACTGTGCAAAAAACAAGCAGCAGTGTATAACCGACACCTTCCTTGGCAAAACGAAACAGAAGAACAAAAGACAGGAGAGACGGCAACAATTTCAAAAAACGTCAGAGAAAGGAGGACACCTGAGACAATTCCATTCATGCCTGACACAAACACATGTACAGAGATGAAAACAAGCCTGTAGTGATTAAAATGGCACGTGTAGCAACACCATTAATACACATGGCACTGGAAACATGGAGAAAGCAGGACCCTGTACCCCAGTAAGGAAGAAAAAGTCAGGAACAGACAAAAGCCTTCGCTCCTGCAGGGAAGGCTGGAAAAATGTGGAGGCTCGAACCGTTGGATTTTTTTTCAGCGGGCCCATTACCCACCTTCTCTCAAAAACCTGTGAGGGATCCGCAGGCTGGGGCAAGGGTGGACGAAGATGCGTCGAGCCTGCAGCCACCGAACCTTCTTCTTAGAGCCTGTCACCACAACCACCAGCAATGAGTAAGTCAGACAAACAGACGCAAGACGATGGCAAAATGAGGGAAAAGAAAAGAAAAGAAAAAAAAAAAACAAACAAAACGCACACAGACACACACAGTAAACCCAGGCACCTGTTAATAACCCTGCTCAAAACTCACTGGCAACCAAGAGGAAAACTAATACAGAAAACAGTACCAGTAACCATGCAAAATAAAAGCATTACAAATTTGAAATCCCCAGCCTTAAGATTTTTTGCAACAAATGTCCAGGAAAGTAAAAAAAATACAGGAGAAAAAAAAAAAAATAAAAAAAAAAAGACTAGAGACCAATATCTGATGATCTAAGAATCAATATCACCGCAACATTTTGTGTAGGATGAAAGTCTTCCTTGAAAATTACCACAACAAACCTTGTTGCAAGAGGCACCGAGTGTGATTAAATTCAGTAAAAAAAAAAAAAAGTAGAATAAAAAAAACACTTCACATAATTCAGTCATTCTGCTGGTTCTGAAAACAAGCTGTAGAAATTGCGCACATCTTGCAACCAGAAAGCTGCAAGTTCAAACCAAATAAATAATGTTCCAGAACAGATTAAGAAAATCTCCAGCTGTGGAAATATGTTTAATAAAACCATGGAGAACACCACATAAAACTATGTTCCAATGAATATCAAGTTATTAACAGCCAAAAACAATGTCATGCACAGAAAGATGGCAAGATCCAGGGCAGAGAAACTCCTCTGTGCATGGAAACTACCGATAAACCATGTGCAATATTTTACGCTCCAGATAAAACATTCAACCCAACCCACATGACTCATCACACCCCCACAGATATCTGAGGTGGCCACCAAGTAACTAGAGAAATGCCAGCTCTCATACTTCACCCCTATCAGTCTGATACAAGACTGCAAACTGTTTTAATAAAGCAGCCATTTCTTCCTATAGCAACATTTAAACAGTACCTGCAATCAGATACAATCTGTTGTATTTAAATTTTGGGCTGGTTTCCTGTTGCTTAGTTTAACACTGTTATACCCGAGTGTGTGCAACAAGTCAAATGTGAGTTTGAAGTGCAAAGACCAGTAGTCACTTGCACTCTTTAGAAAACTTGTGCACCTACAGACACGTACAAGAAACCTGAGAGCTACAGTTTAATCCCAGCCACAGTCAGGCACCCACAATCCTCCTGAATGAAACTTGTCCGGGAATGATAGCCCCCTTGCAGAACTGCAGTTTCCACATAAAACCCCAGCAGAGACTATTTCTGAAGGATGCTGTGTCAGAGCTTGCAGTTGTGATGCTCTCAGAGAAGCACTTGTTGAAAATGTGAGGAATAATGATCTTTCAATGTTCCAGAAGCTGATGATGAATACATAGGATGTAAACAGACTCTTTCACCTCTCTCCCAAGCCTTCTTTTTCTCACACCTGGCCTTGCAGCTCAATGTCATATTTTCAAACCCTCTAGTAACAACCAGGAATATGTGCATGTCCTCAGAATGAGATGACAAGCAGGGAAAGACCAAATATACATGAACACATGGAAGTCAAATGATGTCAAATCATGCGAAAAGCTTTCTTCATTATCACACATACATTATTGAGTCAAAAAAAAAAAAAAAAAAACTGAGCACAGCTGCAGGGACCAAAATTTCTTCCATCTTTAATTTTTGTTTGTACCGATAAGGATCAATCTAATAATCCTACACACCAAACCTTATGAAAATGATCATGTAAAAATAAGCAGTCAATACATTGATACTGAATGTCAATACATGGTATTCTTAACAGTAAACACCACCTTGTCAGTTTGTATCCAGTAGTGTGGCACATTTCTGGAGTGTGTTATTGAGTGTTTGGCCAACTGACACTGGCACAAATGAGCCTGAAACTCAAGGTTTTAGGACACACAGACAGCACTGTAGGAGTAAAGGTCAGCATTAATGGGACAGAAGGTCATGTATCTTCTAGCGCTGCTGTCTCGAAATCTAAAATCCATTGTTTCAAACCCCATCCCTCCTGCTGTACCCTTAATCAAGGTACTCACCCTGAACTGATACAGTAACACACACTGCAGCACAAGTGCGTAACTCACTGTAAAGTTGATGTGACATTGTAAATTGACCGAGTAAAAAAGGTGTCAGACACATGGAAAAAGACAAGATTTTCCTGATCGCGAAGGAAACTTTACGAGGCCACATAAAAAGTAACTGGAATCATGTCGCTGGAAGAAGAAAAACTAAGCCTAAGCTAAGGTTAATAAATACTAGTAGTGAGGTCAATCAATGAAGCTGTATGCTAATTCAGTAGTCACCGAATCAAACGTCCCAGCAGACCATGACACACAGATTTTATTGGTAAATCTGAACAAGCTTAGCTTGTTTCTAGCTTGAAGCTAGAAACTGACTGTCACCCAGAACCGCTGGTTCATCATAACGCGGCCAACTGAACTGCACAGCATAGCGACACGAATATATACAACACATTATTAGAAACAAGTAACCAGCTCCGCCTGCTCTTTGTCTTTGCTTAACTATTCGGCACTTATAAAAATCTACACCACCCCCTCGAGCAGGTCAACGCATTCCAATCGAGTAAAACCGCAATAAATAATATAAACGGATTGTTGTTGCGCTCCGCAGGACGCAGGCAGGGCAGCCAGGCAGGTTACTTCTCCACGTCAACAGACTCTGATTCTCGTGAAATATGCAGAGTTACACGAGTATGATACGGTCCAGCAAATCTCCGCTGGTCGGAGACACCACTGAGCTCGTATCTCAGGTATTAACTAGTAGTTTTCATATATTTAAATGAAAAAGAAAGCAGGGGCCATGTTTCCAGCAGGTGCCGACTCGACTGACCTGTGGCTCTCAGAGGAGGCCTCCCCGACAGCTTCTCGAAGCGATTCAGCTGCCCCGAGCCGCGCGCATTCTCAGCGCTGTCGGCAGAGGACATCTTTCTCACACTGTCGGACAAGCGCGACGCCGCTTACATTAAATTAAAATACTTTAAATACTGAGACCGATACGTTTAATAACGCGTCGCCCTCACATTCCAAACGTCGTACCAAAAAAAAAAAAAAAAAACATCTGCGGCTATGCGCTGTTCTTAAATACCGCTGACCAATCAGAAAGCACCTTGTTTTGAGATTTGAGCTTGCTGACCAATCAGTAAGCTCGTTGCTCTGACGTTTTGTAAGGTTAAAAAAAAAAAAAAAAAAAAAAAAAAAAACAAAAAAAAGCACAACACTGGCAAAGTGTTGGAGGTGGAAGAGAGTGTATCTCGAATGTGTTTTGCAAATGTTTGGAATCTTTGTTTTATTAGTGTTACTTGTTGTGTAACACTAATGTAATCTGAATTTATAGTAAAATGTCAAGTTATAGTTAAATTATCTTAACCCTAGAAAATATTCCTAGTTCTAGCTGTTAGGTGTCAAACTTGGCAGCTTTGTATTGTATTGTTTACTCAGTTGTTTAAAAAATTCTAAATGTATTTTTTGTATTATATCAGCGCAAGTAGCGTTTGATTCAAGGGACCACAAACACAATGCATGTGAAAAGAGCCAACACGGAACTTTCCTTTGTTTGTAATGTTGTCTTGCGATGGGGAAGGAATTAATTGTAGGAACGAACATTAATTCAGTTCAATTTATTTGTATTGGTAATAATACTGCGTTTGTATTTAAAGCTCTTCGTCTGATGAAGAATGCTCCTTTTATACGTGGAGCTGTATCTCGCTTTGGTGAAAGGCGTATGCTAAATGAATTAACGTAAATGAAAACGTAAAGGTGCTAGGATGGAACCCACCATGAATGGTCATACAGTAAAGTATTGTGAGGGGAAGGAATTAGGCGTAGGACCGAACATGGCGACTCTCGAAAGCCGCAGTAGTTCTCTGGATGACTTACACGAAAAAACGAAGTCCCCTCAAGTCTCCGGACAAAAAGTCCGCGAACTTCTCAATGAAGGCATGGCATCTGACGACGTTACACGGAATCAGTAAGTGCCTCTGAAGTCCGCAAATAGGCTCATTTTTGGCGCCACTGCTCTGTGACTGCAAACCGGCCAGGCCAGGGGCGGGCAGTGGGAGGAGGACCTCAAGTGACCCTCCCCCCCGAGCAGACTCCTCGTTTTCACTTAAAAACTCTTAATTAACATCTTCGCCCAGATAGGCTGTCTTGTTAAGCATACTGTTATGTACGTATAAATTCTAATTGTGTTTTCATTGTCCATTTTCTCTCTGTAATTTGTTATTATAAATCACACTCAAGTCAAGACCAAACGTGAAGAGTACGGTCATATACTTGCTGGTGTAGTGAGAATGCTGTTCCTTCCAGGGTAGATCAGGACCAGGCTACACCGGCAGCGGACCCAAATGGCACCAGCCAAAGGCCCAGTGAAGCCGTGAGCAAAGAAGGCTTCTTTTCTCGAGTCGAGTCCTACACAATATCCTCCACAGCTATAAACTGCACATTTACTTTCTGAACAATCCTACTGTTTTCTTTTTTCGGGATTGCCATGCGCTCTAATGCACAGTAGTTTTGTTGCAATCTCCGCTGGAGGTGTGGATTTTAATCCTACTTCTGGTGATAACATATTTTGTGTAATTTCCTTTGGGAGAACTTTTTAGTTGTCTGTTATAATAAAAAAAAAAAAAAAAAATGTTACCAGTGTTTTTCATGACTAAAAAACTTTATTTGATTTCATGTCATTTGTTGCGTAGGTGTAACAAAAGAGGACATGCCCTCTTATGTTCAAGCAAACCTCATTTATCCTCCCAGTATTTGTGTATTACTCCTCTGAGCAAATATTTTCTGATGATAATACTTTTTTGGGGTTTTTTTATACAAGACAGGATGTTATATATCCACTGATGTTTTTTTTGCATGTGTGTTCATGTCTTTCAATCCTTGACTTTGAGTACTGTATGAAATGGGCAGGAAAGCCAAGTGCTCTCTCCCCGCTAAAGTGTGCACGGTACGGCTGGATCAACGTTGACTGCGACATGCTGAAATGCTCCAGCTGCCAGGCCTTTCTCTGTGTGTCACTGCAGCCAACTAGAGACATTCAGAAATGTAATAATAATAATAATGCATGTTTTTGTGGTACCTTTTAGTAGATAGTTCAGTATCAGAACTGTTACAATTTCTCTTGAATTCTACAATTTTTGTTAAATGTATTGTAGTGACATGTTAATAGAATATGTATGGTTGACTAAACTCATACCTGTTTGTTTGTTTTTAGATGAAGAAAACCTGTCAGAGTTAACCAAATTACTACAGTCCCAACATGAAAAGTTCTGCTTCTGGCCAGACTGTCCATGTCCAGGTAAAGTGGTGAGAAAAAGATTATTGTAATCTGGATTTTGGCACACTTTGCGTGGCTCTTGTCTGCTCTGTATAGATGGGCTGGGTCTTTTACTTGGTTGCTGAATGAACAAGCTGAGCCATCTGCATGGTTCTATATCATTTCAGACCGGTTCTGGAGGGTCCCAATCAGTGAGCCTGAAGTGCTGCTCAGTAGCTTCCTGGAACGCTTCAGGAGCGCCTGTCTGCTGGAACTGCAGCTTCCAGCAATGAAGCCTGAGGACCTGAAAGCTATGGTGAGAATAACTGCATTGGCACTGGAAGGTCAGAATGTCCAATAACTGAGATTAATGGCAGCAGCCTGAAGAAAAAAAATCTTCATGTGTTGCATGAGTTAAACATTTCCTTTTTGCACCCACAATATTTCAGTATTTTTTTTTTTGATAATATTCACTGAATGCCAGAAGCAAAAATATGGGTTCTCTGAATTGTACATTTTTTTGTGTTTGGGTTTTATTTACAGTATTTGGTTTCCGCTGTACCATGTAACAAGTGTCTGCTCTGCTCCCCAGTCCTTAACCGAGGAAGCCATTGGAGTGCTGCTCCAGCTGGTAGAGGATGAGCAACAAAAAGGTGACTCCCCCCTGGTTCAGCTAAGTGCCGAGCCACTGTCTGTGCAGGTAGCCGCCTGCATTGTGGCCCTTTGTGGTTGGGCTGCCAGGTAACAGAAAACAGGGCATCCTTACTCACAGTGCTTTGACTCATTCAGTTCTCAGGGGGACCTTCTGTAGTACTTGTAAATGTTACATAATCTACATTTTTAAAAATTTGAACGAAGTGTAACCTCTGTAGGAGTTTATTATTCACATTAATAATACATTAATGTCAGATATAGAGTTGCACATTATTTTCTTTTCTTCCTGCAGCCCTTCCCTGAGTTCTTTGCACCTGCCCATTCTCACCTGCTCCTACTGTTTGCGCAAAGTGGGACTCTGGAGTTTCCATCAAATAGAGGGTATGATTGCTGACACGGATAGCTCCTTTGAAGCCCCCACCACTCCTGTGTCTGGACAGGAAGTGCGAGGGGACAGACTAACCCCCACCTCCCCCACATGCCGCATGAAGCTACGCAGCCAGGACATCATGCGCACTCATGAGCAGGTTTGTCTGTCGAGAGCTCAGAGCTCTGAAACCATAGGTCTTTAAGGAAAAAGTTTCAAAATGCTACCAAATATGAATATGTAGAAAACACCTTTTTTTTTTTCAGATGGAATCTAGCCCGTCTCCAGTGATGGGCCGAATGCGGAGCAGAGACACGCCCAGCCCTAGTGAAGAGCTGCCCAGCCCAATGATTAGGGGCAAAAGGCCTGTCACTCGCAGTCGAGGACAGGGAGACACGGCAGGGCAAGAGGTACCTTCCAGCCCACAGCGGAAAGCCAAGCGTCTGCGGCTTTCCTCCTCCAGCAGTTCGGTAAGGCAACACAGTGCAAACTTTTTTATGGTCCATAGTGTAACTTCTGCTGTCACCTTGAGCCACCACCTGCTTCCTTGATCATGTCCATTCTCTTCCCTTACAGTCATTTTCCACAATATTTATTTTTTATTTCTTCTAAATTGAATTTTTCACAGTTTTCTGGTTGCTTCCTATCTTACTTTAAAACTGCTGACATATCACCACTGTTAAAGAAACCTTCTCTGGATTCAGTACAGGTCAGAATTTCAGTCCAGTCTCCTCTTCTCCCTTTTTTTTCAACACTCCTGAATGTGCAGCTTATATTCTCCATTTGGTTAAAGCAGCCTTCATTCCTTCAGTCATCATTGTATTTGTCCTCTCTGCACCATTTTCACTGTCAACCACCAGATCCTGCTTTTCTCTCTAGAATAGTTTGGAATCAAAGGATCAGCACTGAAATGGTTTGAGTCTTACTTATCAGATAGATCCTACAAGGTGGTTTAAGATGCACCCTTTCTTCCCCTTAGTCTTTCTGAACTGGTGTTCTGCAGGGTCAGTGGCTTCTTAGTCTTCTCCAGCTACACCACTTCCTGTCTTTATTTCCTGCAGGAGGTTCTCCTTTCATTGCTATACTGATGATACCTAGCTCTTCTTCTCTTTTACCCCATCCGCGATAGAAGTATCCTCTCATGTTGCAGCTTACCTCTCAGACATCTCTGCTTGGATGACTGAGTTTCGTCTACAGCACAGTCCGTTCAAAACTGAGGTCTTTCATCTCCCAGTAGATCCAGCCACCTGTTAGAAACTCTGTATATGCTTCATTGATCAAAAGCTTGGGAGTAACAACTCAAGACTATGCTTCTCCCAGCACACCGAATCCATAGCTTGATCTGCCTTCTGCCAATGTCTCACAATACACTCTACACAGCTTTTGGTCCAAACCGTGGTGATGTCCTGGCTGCACTACTGCAACTGTCTCCTATCTAGTAGATTCTATCAAGCCTCTCCATCTGATTCAGAATGCTGTTGCAAGAATTGTGAGAATCTGCCAATGGATTCCTTTGTATTTCCCCTGCTTGTCTCTCTTAATTGGCTTCTGGTAGCTGTCTGTATGAAGTTCAGAACTCTGGTTATGGCCTACACTCTAATTCCTAATGGGTCTGATCACTCCCTGTACCCTAGCAAGAATTCCATGCTTCACCACCTGTGGTGAAGTTGTCCCAATCAAGTTTCTAAAATACACTTTTGTTTACTCAGAGAAATATGTTGCTTCAGAGAAAAAGCATCTGCTAAATGAATAAATGTAATACAGTTATACAATTTTATGAAATTAGATATGCGCCTAGTAGTGATTGAAAACACCTTTTTGCGCTTCCAGGAAACCTCCATGCATAGGGGTGTGTTTGACCCAGTTGCACAGCATAGAGACTGGTGTCCGTGGGTGACCACAGTTGATGGGGATGCCAACAAGGAACTGCAACTTGATGAAACACAATCCTCGCTGTTTGACTTGGAACGCCCAATACAAGGCTGGAGGGCAGCTCTCCAGCTGTTTCTATCCCTGAAGAGGCCCATCAGCCCAGCTGGGCCCAGTTCTTCTCAGGTAACGTCACATAGTGGTGCCTGTCCAGGGAGAACATGGGAACCAACCTTTCGATCAAAGATTTGCAATGTCATTCTTTCTGGAAGGCTACTGCTTAAAAAAGGAAAGAAATCTTTGTATTTTAAATTTCTTTTGTACTGTAATTTCTCATTTTCTTTTGTCCTTTAGGGCCTTCATGACAAATCCAAGGGAGTGTTTAAGATCTTTCACCAGTGGCAGCTTTCTTCCTCTACCCAGTAGATCTGCAGTTTGTATGCAGTATTTGCTGTTAAGTCTTTTTTTGTAGAGTCATTACCTGGTGTCAGAGCTTCACCTCTACCCCTTCCTTCCTATACACTTCCCTTTTGGTGAACCATAATTTCTGTCTGAAAAAGAGGAGATTGTGTGTCATACTGGTTGCATCAAGTGTGCCAGAGCAGCAGTTCTGAACATAGGCCAAAACAGTGCTTGTTCTATCGTACTATTTTAACATGTGGACAGTTTTCATTTTTCAGGATCCTAAGACCATCTCAGTTTAGGCAGAGTTAAGGGGGAGAGATTTTATCAACTATACTGTACCAATAAGAACACATACAATGGACTGAATGTGTAAACGGCAGACGGAATGAGAATTAAGTGTGTAAAACAAGGTTTGAGGAGAAGTGTGCAGAGACTAGAAAGCACAGAGACTGGAGATAGTTGTTTACATTTTATGAATTGTTGTATACTTTTTAAACACTGAAGTGTAACTGCTGTTTCAACAACCTAAATCCATTTTCTTACTGACCTGAGTCAAATGTCAGCGTATAGGATTGAGCTGTAGACTAATTGTTTGCAGGAGTTAACTCTTTCCTATTGCATATTTTCCTTTTGTGAAATCTATTTTGATTAGAATACAACCATTAAAAACATCTGTTTCAAGCTTTTTTAATAAATGACTTTTTTCCATTACGTTTATATTCTGCATTACTTTTACCCTATTATGATCTTTTATTTTATTTATTATCTTTTATTTTTCTGACACCTTTGTCCAGGGAAACCTGCAATGTAAGACTAGAAAGTTAACAGAAATTTAGGTAGTCATGCAGAAGGAAAACTAGTTGTATAACTCAAGGTACTTTCATACTTTGACTTTACAGGAGTTGGATTCAATCCCGGAATGGTTTCACATGATAAAGGGGCAGCCCTAAACAGTGACCTGCTGCTACAATATACAGTATATATAACTTAATTTTTTTACGGTATACAGATAACAGCTATTCATATTTGTATTACATTTGTAAATTTAACAAAAGCATTATGAAAAGCTTCCCTATATGTCGCAAATCTTTTCTAATGATAAAACCTGGATCTGTTTGATGGATTTTATGAAATGTCACACTGAAACTTCACTCCAGAAACTACTAGGGGTGGGACTGAGTGGGAATCCTAAATAGCAATGATAAACACTGTACTGCCCCTTTCATGTTCTTATTCCTGAGACTGCACCTTGACCCTTGGCTATACTGCAGGTGTGTTTTCACAGGTTATTTAAGGTTGCTGCATAAATTATTCACTTGCATAAAGGTGTTTCTTTCCAGAATTGTGCCAGACACAGCTGAACAGAACTTGCAGGCCTGTTATCCGATTCCAAAGATCAGGTTAGTCCAGCGATGGTGCAGTGTGACTTATCAGACAGGAAGGCTCCTCATCTCAGGAGATAAGGAGGATTGCTGAACTGTAAAACAATTTTCTTTTGATGCCTCAGGAGCAGAATCACGGTAGGAATTAAAACGGCACTGATTTTTTTTTTTTTTTTTTTTTGGCACCACTTATTGTTAACAAATATATTTTACAAAGTGATTATGCTATTTACATTTGGTGGATTTTCTTTAATTAGTCCATTGGCAGTGTATGTTGTTGCTCATGACTACACAGCAGTCAACTTTCACTTTCCTCTTAAATTATGTCTAACACAGAGGGAACTATGGATCACCCATGACTTATTTAAATACATAAACATTAAAATACAGCTTGTAGGGTGGGGTCCCTCTTCCATCGGTACCAAAAGATGAGGTTATTCGGTGTAACTGGAAGTGTCTGCTGCCAGGTGAAGTAATTCCATCCTGTTGCAGAGACAACATGGCCACTGTGTTACTTTTACTGGAGTGGAGGGGGTGCTTGAATGCCTAAATAAAAACAACATGTTTTTTATGGAAGTAAACATTTTGCCAAATTAAACATCTGCAGTGGAGGAAGCTGTACTGAATTGAAATCTTGTTTTTTTTACTCGGTGGCACAGCAGGTAATGCCCTTTACCTCACAGCTCCTGGGCTCTGTGTTAGGATGTAGGTTTGAATCTGGCTCACTCTGTGTGTAGTTTGCATGTACTTACCATGTTCGCATAGATTTCCTCCCACAGTCCAAAGATATGTGTGGAAGAAGGGGATGGAAAACCTCTTCTGATACCCATGTGAGGGAATGCCATGAGTTGTCTGACTTTCCCTTTCCTCATTTGGTGTTTGCTTTTTGGGGATGGATAGATAGATAGATAAGCACTGCTCAAATTTGTGCAGCTGCGAACTCTTTGTATGCTTATTTCATGCTTATGGTGTCATAGTGATTAATGGTTTTACTTGATCTCATTCAGGAGTTTTCTTTTTGACATCACACAAGTGAATATTGTGGCTGCTACTGAGAAGGTTAAAAGTGCTCAGATGGCCTAGTACAATGAATGCTAAGGCCTGCCATGATTCTGAATCTGAATAGCGATCCAAATTTTTATGCAAACTCAAAGTCCTTTTGACACATGTGCAGGTTCAAGTTACATACAAGTGCCAAGAACAAATGCACCCATGAGAATGCTCCAAGTGAAAGGCTTCCTTGCACATCAACAAACTACTGCATTGTTGTGTTTTTGTCTCTTATATTTGTGTTGAGGAATGTCATATTCTGTCATTTTAAAGCTTGAAATAAAATGTGTGATCATGCTACTTGGTGACATAAGCTGAGAGATGCAGTCAGTATTGAATCCTGAATGGCTGGCTGCTCAGTGAGCGTTGCCCATAACCATGAAGTATTTTGTGAAGATTTGGTGCTGATGCTGTTGATTTTTAGGTCAAGTGGATAATAATAGCACAGCATTGCAAGACTGCAGCCTGACAGTCATGTCCTTAATCCTTATTTCAGAGTATCACTGTTCCGTCAGTCCAAATGTTACACAGGGGATTTGCTCCCTTATTTCAGTATGGCGTTTTACACAATGTATTAAAAACAATGTAGAAAAAAAACTTTAAAAAAAAAAAATGAAAAACGTTTACTGTTATGCGATTTATATCTTACTTAAGCATGTTAAGTTGCTTGGAAGCAAATTTAACTATTTTTGAAATGTGCACATGACTACACTAAACTGGCCTTATGAGTTATAAATTATTTATACTGTTGACAGGAGATGTGTTTCTCAGTGACAGGTGGAAACTCGCTCCTCGAGGCCATAAATAATATGTCTGTGTCAGAAGTACCACAGCTGGTGATAATCGTGAAAATATACCTTTCTTTCAGTGGTGCTCATTCACTAAGCAGCTATATTCCTCCAACCCCCAGTGCTGTATTTGACAATCACATGGTTGACCCTTGGAGTGATCCACATAAAAACCAGAAGACTGAGGATGATGTAATTAACAGGGAGGCAAAGGCAACAGTTAAACATGTTGGCTGATGCAGTTTCATGGATTTTTATAGCTTTAGTATGCTGTGTTTCATTTTTGTTTTCTAGACTCCCATCATTGGCCTCACAATAGTGGTACATTTTGAAATCGTCAATGCTGATTTTTAAGTGTATGGTAAAGGTTCAACTAGTTATCTGCTTCTGAATAACAAGTTTCAATGGTTCAGGTTAATTGATAATTTTTTTTAAACACACACACACACATTTTCAGAACCGCTTGTCCCATACAGGGTCACGGGGAACCGGAGCCTACCCGGCAACACAAGGCGTAAGGCCGGAGAGGGAGGGGACACACCCAGGACGGGACGCCAGTCCGTCGCAAGGCACCCCAAGCGGGACTCGAACCCCAGACGCACTGGAGAGCAGGACCCGGTCCAACCCACTGCGCCACTGCGCCACCGCCCCCCCCCCTTTTTTTTGAATAGTTTATTGGAAAATTCAAATGAGGAAAATATTAATGGACTTTGAATTGTAAAAGTTTGGTATGATATATCTACCTATCTACACACATGCACACTGGGCTGCTTCTCCCAGGTGGGGTCATGGTGGGCTGGGGCCTGGCCTGGCCTGTCCTGTCCTGGCGGGGGGGGCAGGCCCAGGGCAGGCTGCGGGTTGGTTGCAGGGAACCCCAAGGAGGGCTTGAACCCCAGACCTGCCAGAGGGTAGGCCCTGGCCAAGCCTGCTGTGCCACTGCACCCCCCTCCACCTCTCCATTCATAATCAGTAACCACTTGTCCAATGTAGTGTCACACTTATACAGTATACAGTACATTTAATCATTATCAATAATTAGCGGTCGTGGTGGACTGGAGCCTATCCTTGAAGGCTAGTGCGCAAAGTCAGACCATTGTAAGGTAGCCACACAAGGACACTTACTATAGAGCTGGTAGCACAATGGACCCAAAGGTTGCAGGTTCAAATCTCACCTCCACTTTAGTATCCATGAGCAAGGTACTTACCCTAAATTGCACCAGTAAAATTGCCCAGCTGTGTAAGTGGGTAAATAATTGTAAGTAGCTTGACATTGTAAGCTGTCTTTGGAGAAAAGCATCACTTAAATGAATAAATGTAAAGTGCAGCCAGCTTGGATATGGCTCATGTCTCCAAAACACAATTTGGATTTAATATTTGGGCAGCATGGTGGCACAGCAAATAGCACTGCTGTCTCACAGCGCCTAGGTGATGCGAGAGGATGTAGGTTTGATCCCTGCTCAGTCTGTGTGGAGTTTGCATGTTCTCCCCGTGTCTGCGTGGGTTTCCTCCAGGTGCTCTGGTTTCCTCCCACAGCCCAAAGATGCTGTCAGGTTCACCCAGTGTGTGTGACAGAGAGAGTGTGTTCCACTGATGTATGGATGAGTGACCCATTGTAAGTAGTGTATCTAGCAGTGTAAATTACCTTGGTGAATAAGGTGTGTGGGCTGATAACACTACATAGTTCATTGGAAATTCAAATTGCTTGGAGGAAAGCGTCTGTTAAATGCACAGCATGTATGTTGTGTAACTATAGAACACATATGACTTATAATGCATGAACTTGATTGTGAAACCAATGTTCCGTTTAAGCGAAAATGTTCTCTCTGTGTTTCTACCATATCGGATATAATCATATTTTATTTAGCTCATGTCTACGGAAACTCTCAGGTCAGACAAAATAACACCATGAAAACTACACTTGAGCGTTGGCGATTTCTTTTGACGTAAGCAGCGTTTTTATTGTCCTGCCGGCGCATTCGTGTGAGGTCATGCGCGGAGGGATCGCAGCTTCAGGACAGAGAGAGAACGGGGGGCTTCGAGAGACACAAATTGCTGCGGAGAGAAAGTGAGGGGGGGAGACGTGAAAAGATTGCAAACAGTCTGCAGTTTCGCAGGCAAATGAAAAATAACGAATAATACAGCAGGAGAGCGTCAGAGCGAGCGACCGAGGAAACCGCTGCATCGGTGTGCAGAGGAATATAAAAATGTCGTCTCCGAGTCCGGGTAAAAGGCGAATGGACACCGATGTGGTGAAACTGTATCCTTTCACAACATAAACAAGGGAACGGACGCGCAGGAACGATCGGCTCGGTTATTATGACAGCTACAGTGACACAGTGCTACAAGCGTACACAGCCCTTTTATAAATTATGGTATATTCTAGGTGAGAGGCGTGTGGTGCAAGACGATTAAAATCATGTCGGCAAGGTTAATGTTAAAGATCTTTTTCTTAAATTTCTACAAAAAGTGAAATTTGTATGGATCGTCAAGTGATCGCCCGATTGTGTGCCTGATCTGATGTCATTTCTCCAGCTGCTGGCTTGTTTTACCAGGTCATTGCAAGGCTTTGGCCCTCAGACATGAGCTCTGGGGAATCATGCTGTTCTCATTTGTTTGTAGAGTAGAGAAGAGGTATCGCGGCATCAGCAAGGCTTCATCAGGACTGTGTGCCTCCCATTCCTTGCTCCTGCCTTTAATAATATAGGTTACGTCTGTATTCACAGCGTTCGACAGCCATATGTTAGGTCAGAGCACTAGTAGCTCAAAGCTTGGGCGCCTACGTTTACCTGGGTAACTTAAACAGTGTTTGATACATACTAGGCCCTAGTAGTATTTCCCCTTTGTAATGCGACAAATTATGTACTTATCCTTCAGAATAATGATTCAGCTGGCCGTGTTTACAAACGTAAATGTCTTTTATGACCTAGTTCACCCTTGTTTACCATTTGGACTTATGTAAAACTGTCACTGCTCAGTCTCAGTAGCGCGGAATGATTCGTAATGGTGTGTGTGTGTGTATCTATGATGTCTATGACTATGTGTATATATATATATCATATGGATACTGTGTGTGAACGTGCTGCTCTATTTTAATTATGGACATATACATGGAGCAGGAATCGTTCGTGCCCAGTTTAGATGAAGTAAGTGGAGCGAAGGCACCGTCCACACCTTGTTACCGCGAAGCTACAGTACAGGGAACTTTCCGCTCTGGTTCGGAAATGGCCAGTGCGTTTCGCTCACGTCGTGTACTAGGTTCCACGTCGCTCCGTTTATCTAACGTGGTAAAAGAGTGTAAAGAGTCCCGTTCGGTAGGGTTAGGCCCCCCTGTCTTGCGCTTTTAGTTAGTCATACTCGGTTGCCTGTTATTTCGCATTAATCCAGTGTCGAAGAACAAATGAGTTTCGACCTCAGTTCACTTCGTGTACCACTCGGTCCGTCACGGGACAAACGTCTCGTCTGCAGCGGCTTCGGCCAACACTTGTGTTCGTGAACCTTTAGTCCTTTAATGTTTATAAAAGGTTGTGCATTGAAGAATCGCCCCGTACGAGGGGGTTGAATATTATTTGAATTTTCGTTCGAATCGAATGTGGCCTAGTTTTCTGCTAAGTAACTCACAGCGAGGTTCGTCTGGGGATTAATATTACTTAATAATAATTAGTTTCCAATTACAGTGCGAAACCCAAGTTTGAAAACTGACTGATTATTAGTCGATGGTGTTGAAAGCTTTTTTTTTCCATGTTTTTGTGTTTTTATAAAGTCGGCTTCCGTGTTATCGGTGGTGTCGACGCGTGTTGAAAGTAGATTCGCTCTCTCTAGAAGTTAGTGTACTCATTTATTTTTGACTGGAACGTGGATTATATAAACACGGAAGGAACGGGTTGTGGTGGTGTTGTGAAAGTGTACTTGTGTATGGCAGCACATTTAGTTTGTTAACCGCCAATAACTAAGTCTTTTGCGCTACAGAAGTGGCCGCAGTCGGGCTCGTCCCCGAAGTTCATCGGGGGTGAGAACAAGTTGTTTTGTTTTCGTCCCTCTGCAGGCAGATCCGGCGCGCTGATTGGCCGCTCTGTTACTACCCGGAAGCGGGAAGAGGGCGGGGCTAAAGGAACAGCTGATGCAGTGACAACAAAGCGTGACCATATCGGCAAAGCAGCACACTGAGCTTTAGTCCACCTGCTCTGTGGAATCAGCTGGAGACATTCCCTCCCCTGCGTGAGGTGTCATGATTCCGAGACCAGTCCTGTGGACTTCTCTGAACTGTGTTCAGTGACAGAGTTGCAGAAAGATCCTTTACTCTGCAATGAAAACATTTATGTAGGTGTGCGTGTATGTGTGTGTTTTTTGTGCTTAGTTAAATGTTTTAGCTTATGGCATTTTTTTTAAATTATATTTTACAGAGCCAGGCATTATTGTTGTTGTTGTTGTTATTGGTGGCACGGTAGCGTAGCAGGTGCAGCTGCCACTTCACACTGCCTGGACTGTTTAGGTGCAGGTTTGAATCTGGCTCAGTCTGTGTGGAGTTTGCCTGTTCTCCCTGTGTCTGTGTAGGTTTCCTCTGGGTGCCCTGGTTTCCTCCCACAGTCCAAAGACATGTTGTTCAGGTAAATTACTGATGCAGAATTGCCCCTTGTGTGTGTGGGTGGCTACCCTGTGATGGACTGGTGTCCCATCCATGGTGTACCCCCCCCTCCAGCTTTGTGCCTTCTGGTTCTGGGATAGGCTACAGGCTGAGTGATTATTATAGTGTACTGTGATCAAGTAATACGGCAAGAGTGAGATTCACACCAGGAACTTTCTGAGTATAAGGAAGTGTCTCTTAATACTGCACTACCTGCCTCTCCATTTTCATAGGTGATCTTTTCAAAAAAATTACATTTGAGAGGTTACATATTTTAACTTGCAGACTCTCTTTTCTGTCACAAAAGCACATTATTTTGAAATGTATTCTGCAAAAAGTGATGTATACCACAAGTGACTTCATGATATTTACCTTCTCTCACACTGTCAGACTGGTTATTTTCTAAAGAAGAGATAATTAAGTAAATCGTGGCCCTTCCCATATGCCGAGCAGCTCTGTGTGTGTGTGAGGACTGGTTTCCCTTTGAGTTCAAGATCCTTCCCTTCACCTGAAAGATGGTATCTACAGTACGGCGAATCTCTTGTGCGCAGGAAGAGAATGTGTGGGTTGAAATTTGAGCTTCACTGCAGTGCTTACATGTCACAACCTCTGTAGAACACCACAGTCCAGACCCACAAATTGGATGGTGACATGGTGCTGATATTCCCAGGTGTTACTGTGGAACTGTGTCTTAGGAGCCCCTCGGTGATAGGGGGACCTAGTATAGCTCACTTGTCATCTTTTACCCTTGCTTTCCTCTACACACCATTAGCGTCAGTACTCTACAATATAGTAAAACATCAGTGTTTTTTTTTTTTTTTAGTTGTGTACTTGTCTTCTGTTATTAGCCCAGTTATAACACTAAAACACTACTTGGACCTGTTGATATGTGATTGCCGTACTTTGTTAACCCTCTTCTGAAAAGTGGCTTCACTGTCTTGATCAAAGGTACAGTCAACATTCCCATTGATAACAATAAAAATATTGTTAATGCTTATTCTCAATGAAATATTTATGTCAATGTTTAAAACATGATCAAGATGAAATAGACTTGTTTTGAAGATGTGTAATTGGGATGACCTCAGTTTAAATTATGGGTAATAACCATATTCTGTCATTAGTCTGCAATCATTCAGATTTGGGTTATGTAAATTGAGTTGTGGATTTGTCACATTTTTAAAATAGCATTTTAAGTGTTTGCTTCTCTGAGCTGCTGTTATGTGGTCGTCTGATTCTGTGCATCACTGGCTGATGAGAATTATGCACCGTTTATCAGTAAGGTTACGCAAATATTTTAGTTGAATTTTGTAGAGAAGACAGACAGGCACGTAGATGAGTGGTACTTTCCTCTGTGTGCATCCAGCATCTTGTGCAACCAGGCAGTAGGGTTACTTTTATTTAGGGGTTATTGTCATGGTTTGTAGTCATCCTGTATTTAAAGTAGAGGAACTGAAATTCTCTTTTTTTTTTTTTTTTTTACTGCAGCTTTCAGAGTGCTCCTCGTAGTCACCTGCAGTTCTCCATTCGACTGTAGGGTAAAACCTCTGCTTCCAGTCTGTTCGTGTCTCACACTTATTTGCCAGACTACTGTGCATGCTTTGGGAATGAATACTACTGCGTTATTGAAGAAGGCTTTGCCGCTTTGTTTACATTGTGGATTTTTTAAAATTTAGTTGGTGTATTCCTGTCCACCCGGTGCTGTGGTGCAGATGGCCTGTTCACTCGGGTGCTTGTGAATATTTTGATCGATGGTATTCTCAATGAAGAGAGCTTGGAGTGTGTGTTCGGATACCTGTGGTGGTCATTCCCTAGGTCCGTGCTCAGGTTTCTTCTGGTGTGTGAGGGCTGTTTGCTGCTTTCCTTGACAGCTCTTGAGCGAGTGAAAGGTCCTATTCAGCTCTGCTTTGCCTGGCCACTCGACAGGTTTTTGCATTATTTTTTGAGGTATGTGTTCCCCTGTGCAGATCCGCCTCCGCCTGAATGCTGTCTTTGTCCCTGCCGGCTGAGGGCGTTGAAGTGTAATCCCGTGAGGCTGATTGTATATATTAGTGTGCAGTGGGCTTGGTTGAGTCATGGAAGACCCAAGCTCTGCTGTCTAGTACTAGGAAGAAGAGAGAAGGCAGTTAGCCCCCGAATGGGCCCTAGATTTCATGAACACCTACTGTATTGTTTTCCTGCAGAGGTTTTCCTGGAGTCAGTATGAATTGCACAACGCAGCAAAATTTTTCAGTGTTCTTAGCTATGTCGATTTTTGTGTCGATTGTGATTAAAGTTTACTGATTACAAAAATACCACTAGTTCTTTTAGAATGTCTGTTTTAGTTTGGTACTTTACAGCCGCCGGAAGATTCCAGAAGGCATCAGAACATTCTAGAAAGTACCTAAACGTTCCAGAAAGCATCAGATCCTAAAAGATACTGGAGTATTCGGTGCTTGGAACCTGGTGCCAAAATTCACTAATTACAAGAATGTGGAATATTTTTCTAAAAACTGACATATAGTATGAACTAATGCCAAAATTATGTTTAATCTAACAAAACTGAATGGAAAATGCCAAAAAAAGACTAAAATTTTTGTTGCATTGTGTTATACCCGTGTTGGTTTGTTAGTATGTTATAGCACTTTAGAATCTAATACTGAGTAATTATTTACTGAGCAGGCTACCTTGTTTATACTGTGGGGGGAAGCATGTATAGCACAGTGAATTACTATACCTTCTCTGTCCTCCCGGAAACAACGTGAGCAGTATAAAGGTTCAGATCCCTTTTACCTTATAGATCTGCCATTGGATTTTTGAGGGGTGGCTGCTAACCCTTTAATACAATTCCATTAGTAATTGTGCCTTGAACATTAGCGACTGCCAGCTGCCCCAGGCTCTGAGTCCTACATCTCATTGGGGTTCAGACCGTGTCCGTCCGATGTGCTGACACGCAGACGAAGCACCTCCGAGAGGCTTGTTTAGCAGAAGCCATTTGGTGACAGGTGTCTGCAGGAGGGTGGTTCCCAAACAGCTCCTTCATTTCCGTACGCTGTGATGTGTCCAAATTAATTAGCTTCCCTGTTCGTTGACTGTAAATTGCACTTAATTCAGCAGGTTTTAGCATATACGAGTTGCGCGCTTATCCCCGGATCCTTGGCGAAGGTGCAGCATTGCTTGTGTAGCTCTCTGGCTTATGTTTTCAAGAGAACAGCAGATCTAGTCATTGCATGACCTCATTCACCAGTGGTCTGCACACTCTGCAGTGTGTGCATGCGTGTTCGACAACGTGTGTGTTTAAGAAGTCGAACAGCTTAGGGTGATTTTGAAGCTGCAGTCTATGAGAAACCTGTGTGTGTCTCATGTCCTGCTGTAGGTTTAGACCTGGAATACCAGTGTAAGGCTTTTCTGGACCAGTCTGTTCATTGTGGCTTGTCTCACCTGACATCCAGAACGCTTTTGTTTCTCCACACAAACGGTGTGGCCTGGCCACTCCTGTTGCCTTGTCAGTGCAGTGGCCCTGGGCCATGTTTTAGTTGGCTGAATTGGCCACATTGCTTGTATATTGAAAAGCTATCCCATAAGCCCTTTGCCTTTATTGAAAGGGTGCGTTGGCCTGCCTTTACTGAAGAGGAATTATAGGAAGCTTCTGGTGTGGAACTGACCACACGTGTTCTGTTTGTGCTCTTTTCTGCTCTTGAATTTCAAGTGTACTCAGCCACAAATGTCTCCGTTGAGCTCATTTCATTCCTAGACATCCCATAAAAGAGCTTTTTTTTATGGGGTTTGTTTGCGCAAACTGAATTACAACATGTTTGCAGTCTCACCCTTTCATTAAGCACTGGGATGGTTCAAAATTTCTTCCACGTTGCAAGTGTATAAAAAGCGGACAGATGAGTGTGAAATGACAGGATAATTCCTGCTGGGCCTATTTGCCTTTATGTCAAAGGGATTTATGGCATCTGCATCACCACAGTAACATAGTAGACTGTGACATCTGCACACATCATCCCTCTTTTTTTTTCTTTTTTTTTTTTAAAAATTTGCAGTTCCTCCTCCTGTTAAGGTGATGATGGTTGTTGATGATGTGTGATGGTTGTGCTGGAACAAATGGGTTGTATTTTAGTATGATCAGTATGAGTTTTCTCTGCAGTCCTCTGCATACCATTGTGTGTTAACGGTGACCATCTGTTCTTTGTTTTATGGTAAACGTTTTAATTTATATTGATTTTTATTGTTTGTCTCAGATTTGCAGTAATGATTGTTTTACTGGCAACTCTTAGCATCTGTGTTGCTGTTTAAAAAGGATGTTTAGCTCCTGTTAAAGGGGGCAGAGTAATTGTTGCTGGGAGTTCACAGCAAGGCAGCTAAAAGCCTGAGAGCATCCTGTGAGTTTGTGTCTGTCTACTAGGGAGATCGTACTCTCAATAGGACCGATCAGCTGGACGAAGACGTAGACGCAGTTCTCCTAGCCATTGTGTTCTGCACATCCCCATGCCCTTGGTTTGACATGGTCTCCGGTGTAGTTTCTGCCAGCTCAGTTAAATTGTGAAAGAGACATTTCCTGCGCAAAGCATTTTGGAAACAAAGTGAGTAAAAACACATTTGAAGCCATTTGTCTTCTAAGGATGGAAGGGGTACCAGCATTTGCACCATCAAGCTGCCAGTTATTTGGTATAAGGGTTTTTGAGATTGAAAGTGTTCATGTATTGGTGGATTTCGGCTGTTGGGTCCTAGTGCATTGTGGGTAAAATTCGTTCAGAGGTGGCAATAAGGGTATAACTTAATCCGAGGTGTCTGTTGGTCAGAGGAGGGGGATGGAGGACCTGTGGGAGTGTGGAGGGAACGTGCTGTAGCTCAGACAGAAGGGGACTCATTTGTGGAGACGTGTCCTATCTGCAGCCGCATCTTTTAGGACCGCTTCCCGGTCTCTCGCTTTCACATGGACTCCTGTGCACACTGATGGAAATATGCCACGCTGCACTTGCAGAGCTAGAAACTGTTGTACTTCCTGTCTTTTGAACTCAGATCTTTCTACTTCTCAGGGGCTCAGAGGATGGGAGGCTGCCAGCGAGTCACTCTCTCCACCATGTGGGCTGTAGTTACGTTTGCTGCAGTTAAAGGCTGTAGTGATTTCTGGAGGACCCCGTTAAACAGCAAATTGAGTTTTTCTGAAATATGTTATTTCACCAGGAACACACTGGAGTTTTCCTGGCTTTGGTCATAAATTCTGATCATGGACAAAGTGCTTGTGAAAACTGCATCACTGTGTGTTTCACTGGAGTTTGTAAGTGTACAGACCCACTGTGTGTTTACGTTCTCCAGTGGGGACTGGGGTATTGGCATCTGTTTGCTCTCTTTGGTGGTTGAGTCTCCTCAGTGGAAAGGCCAACCTGTAAACATAAAGGCTCTTAATGTAAGACTTCAACCTCTGTGTCATTCTGGCCTCTTAATTGTTGAAAAGGACTTGAGAATCGGAGCCTGCCGTTGCCCGGACGGTTTCTGTGGGATGGAAACTCCCAAGAAATTTTAAAAAAAAATACGTTTTGCTCTCCGTGCTGAGAACTCTGCCGATTCTGTTTTCTCCACTGGCTGCGAGGTTTAGTGTTGCTAGGCTGCGATGCCACATGGTCCACCTTATGGTGTATATGAATCATCGTTGTTATTATTCATTTGCTTAGCAGGACCCCTGCATGTAGAGTTGCTTTGCCGCTTGATGTATTACACTTGTATGAGTGTTTATACACAAATAAGGCTTCTTCCTTAAAGGCATGCTCACCAGGGATGTGAACCTACAGCCTTCAGGCTGATCTTCTCGACCCAACACTGAGTCTTAATTGGTGCGTGCCTTTTTGTTGTGTTGACACACCGCTGAGTGCGCCTCTTTCTCTTGCTCTGAACCCAGCCCAGCTGGTTTCAGAGACGATAGCAGGAACTTCCTGTTTAAGTGAACAAAGTGGAAAAGCCATGTGCTTCCTACACCGGGTCCTTTCTTAGTTCAACCTGCTGTTTAACCCTCCGATGTCCACAGACCTTCACAGTGCGTCGTCGGGGCAACTCCACTGCCTTAGTTAATCGTTGATCCCCCTCAAACACCACTTTGTGTGTTTAATCTCACCTGGTGTGCGAGAAGGATCAACGATTAACTATAACCCTGAACGCTGCAATCACGAAGGACGGGGGGCGTGGGAGATTCCACAGCATGCAGAAGGCAGAATTGTAAGGACTGTAATCTACAGTAAGCCTTCAGCTGAGCATTTTCTCTGAGCAGCAGCATGCAGAGGAAGCTGGAGGCAAATAAAGGCTTAAAAGGGGAAATGAGCACAAAAACAGAAGGGTGGAAAAGGAGTAGTACAACCCCCTTAACGATGAACTGTTGGTGTGGCGTATCCAGCAATACACAGACCTGGTATTTCACGTTGAACTGTTGCTGTGCGGTGTACCCAGTGCAGCTTTAGATACAATCTCCCCTCCTGAGGGAGACGAAAAAGAACATAAAGCAACATGAAAGTCAGAAAGCAAAGGCTCGAGGTGTTACCCCCACCAACGAGAGGCGTTTTGAAGCTTCCCAGTGTGAGTTGAAATACGCGCCAGAGCTCAGTCGTTGACTCTGGAGGCTGATCGTGTTTGGCTCTGCACTTGATGCCATTTACTGAATGCCAGGCTAGTTTTCATGTCATCCGCTGTCCTTTGTCCCCATTTGGAACCACGCTGAATTGTGCAATTGTCCCCTGAAATAGTTAATTTCTTGTTTGCGCTGTGCAAAACCAAAGCTATTCTTAGTTGCCCACCCTGCCTTAGAAAAGACTCTCCGTGTCTGTACCATGCTACGTGCCGTTAATTTGCCTGTAGATATTTTTTGTCTATGCAACATGACTTTAGTATGAATTGAAATGCAGAGAAAGCTTCAGAACCAACAATACACATGTTTAATGTGTTTAAATGTAATATTTCAGTCTTGTGGGGGGGGCGTGGTGGCACAGTGGGTTTGACCGGATCCTGCTCTCTTGTGGGTCTGGGGTTCGAGTCCCGCATAGGGTGCCTTGCAACCAGGGGCGTAACTACGTGGTGGCCATGGGTGGCCAGTGCCACCCTTGACTGAAGCTCAGCCACCCCTCTGGCCACCCCTGTTCCGCAAAGCACTCTGACCACACTGACAGGTGGCTTTTTTCGCCACTCAAACTTGTATGACGCGGAGGAGTAGGAGCGGGAAAACTCAGTTTACTCACTGCAGTCAAGTCCAGCGCAAGAAGATACGATGATCAAGAGAGTAAAATCAGTGTTATTTACCTATATTTCACTACCATTTCGTGAAAGTTTGTTAAAGTTGAGGTACTGTGATGTTTCATCATGACAAACAAATGTTAGCTTACCATTAAATATCGCATAACTTAGCTAATAGACTGC
Source organism: Scleropages formosus (assembly GCF_900964775.1). NCBI lineage: Eukaryota > Metazoa > Chordata > Actinopteri > Osteoglossiformes > Osteoglossidae > Scleropages > Scleropages formosus. The sequence goes on from NC_041807.1 coordinate 14,846,082, forward strand.
TAGCTAAAGTTACTGCCGCTGCTAGCTAGCTAATTTTTAAAAATAATGTTACCGCACATAATGCTACCATGCTTACATTATGAGTCTGTCACGGTTTTTTGTAAGTAGCTATTCAATTTAATAATAATAAAAGTGTTTCTTGATAGGTGTGTTTGTCTAAACTCTACTAGAGTGCAAAAAAGAAAGCAGGATTAGAAAGGTGAAGATACTTTCCCTTTTTTAACAAACTGAGGACTAGTACCAGTAAAACTGAAAATGATGAAGAGGCAGGGAAATGAATGCTACGGAGAGGAAGAAGCAGGGGAAATGTGTGTTGCTTAGAGGGACAAGGAGGAAGCAGAGATGCAGTCCGAGAGGGAGATTGTGGAGAAGCTCTACAGACAAAACACACATCAGACCAGAATCAGAGATGAGCAAAAACACTTGTGTAGTCAGTCATTGCCCACCAGATATGTAGGTTACATCAGTTGTATCTGCCAATATAAAAAAAAAAATCAATTCCAGTACCCAATTTGCATCATAAGCATCTAAATGTAAATATAGAATAAGGATAATATTAAATGATATTATAGTGTTTTTACAGATATTTCTAAGTACTGCCACTGTAATTTCTTGTGTACATTTGTAATAAATTTTATAGAGTTTATAGAATTTCTGTTTGTAGAATTTGCTTTTGGTACAGCATGTCATAGTTGTGATTTTTTTTTTTTTTTTTTTGGGCACCCCAATGAAATCACTGGGTCTTACTTGGCCACCCCTGAAAAAAAGTTCTGGCTACGCTCCTGCTTGCGATGGACTGGCGTCCCATCCAGGGTGTGTCCCCTCCCTGTCCAGCCTTGTGCCCTGTGTTGCTGGGTTAGGCTCCGGTTTGCCGCGACCCCACTTGGGACAAGCGGTTTCAGACAATATGTGTGTGTGTGTGTGTGTGTGTGTGTGTGTGTGTGTGTGTGTGTGTGTATATTTCAGTCTTACCAGACAAATGCTTTAAAATGGAAGATAAATATTTGTGAGTTTGCATAAATCATAAATCTACAGGCTTGCAATGAATAAATGGGCTAAATGTTTCTGTGAATTATCTTGCTGGGTGAAGGACTGTTGCGCTGCACTATAATTACCATGATTTCTCATTGGGGGAAAAATTATGTTCACAAACCAGCAAAGCTGCATATGAAAATGATTAAAACACCCAAATGCATAGTATCCACCTGTTTTGCATTTACATACACTGTATACATACAGATCCTTGCGATGGACTGGCGTCCCATCCAGGGTGTGCCCCCCCACCCTTTCAGCCTTGCCAATGTCTCTGGGATAGGCTCCAGCCGGCTTGCTGCAACCCCGCTCGGGACAAGCAGTTCTTGAAGTTGGTTAGTTGGTATACATACAGAGCTGAACGCTAAATTGTTTACTCTTAAGTCACTAGATGTAGGACAACAATAGCCAGATGGGCATCATTTAACTGGACAAGACATTTTGGCTTGTGGATACAATTGTGTGTCATAGCAAATGGCTGGGACGTGATTTGCACCAAAAACATCCTTGCTTTGACCCCAAGCAGCGGCTTACTGGGTAACGTTTTGAAATAAATGCTCAAAAGGAAAAAAAGGTCCATATAATGGACAGAAATCCGACAATATCACGCCCGAAGTCTGTTAATGAGAGCCCAAGGGTACCTGTTTTTCTGTTGCGCTCTGTCAGATTTTCATTTGGTGCCATCGCTGTGTGTCCCCCTTTGTACTTCGTTCTGGTTTTCATTAATCTTCAAAGATGTGGAGTTGGCATCTCAGTGGTTGAGAAGTTCATCTGTGACCAGCCTGCAGGAGCTTCTCCTTGCTTACTTTCCCTGTGCTCCCACTCTGCACTGCTCTGCACTTCTTAGTCTGTGGTTTCCACCACTAAACTGACCTACCCTGAAAACCTAGCACTTAGAATTCCCACTTTATACTGGCAAAATAAACACTTGCGTGGGTGGAAATCAGACCGAAATACAGCTGATGATGTCGGCTGAGCTGGCGTTATGGACACGACACTGTGTTTCGGGAAACAAAGCTCAAATCTCCTGAATTTAGTTTACATTCATATTTCCCTTTGGTTCCCATATGGACAAACCCTCTCAGGCTTTCTTGGCAGGAGCTGAACATGGAGAATAACGTGTTGCGATTGAGGCCGCTGTGGGAAAGTGTATCCACGAGCACCTGAAACTCACATATAGAGGCAGCTAGTAGTGTAGTGGTTAGACCTGTTGCCTTTGGACGCAAAGGTTTCAGGTTTGAGGCTGTCCTCCAGCTGTAGTAGGTACTTGAGTAAGGTACTTACCCGAAATTGCTCCAGTAAAATTGCCCAGCTGTGTAAATGGGTAAATTATTGTCAGTAGCTTAACATTATAAGTTGCTTTGGAGAAAAGCATCAGAGAAATGTAATTTTGGCTTCTTATTCAAATGGACTTGTTGGCCATGCAAACGACAAAGGAGACTTTCTTTGTGTTGGGTCGTTTCAGCATGCCGACTGCCACTGGAGCCTGGAGGGGTTTTAGTGTAAATGAGACGGCGCTGATTGTTTCACGTGATGTGTTTTTAAAGATCTAAAATGACCACACTTCACAGTGTTTAAAATGAGCATGAACTGAAAAGTGTGAATTGAGTAATGAAATGAATGTCTTGTGGACCTTTTGCCCATGAAGTGCTCAGGGATCGCTGTCTCCACCTGTGCCTACCTGTCCATAAAGCAGGAATTCCAGGATCACTGTGAAATTACACTTCCTTTAGTCATTTGTCATGTCTTATTCCTATTTTTAAATCAGCTGTGATGCATATTTAACCTGTTTTGAAATAATTCCTCCAGGAATTCATTCTGCACTTCCAAATAAATCATGGTTTACATGAAAAATTTGAATACCATTTGAAAAATTTTTTTTTTTTTTTTTGTTGAAAAAAGCATTTGACATCTTAACCTCTGCTCAGCATTGAAAGCAAACATGAAGTCACTATATTGAGTGGACTCAACGAATTTGTAGTGAAGTTTTATGGACCACAAGGAAGTAAGTATTCCTCCACCTCTTTAGATCTATATGTCTTTGCTGTGACAAAATTGTTCTGTAATTGTGTCAGACCTTGGATATTAATAAACAAAAAATAATACTCAAAACTACTTTTAAACACAAGTTCCAACTTTGCTGTCTGTTTCTTCACCTTGCTATAAGCACACAAAGTCTATGGAGGTGCCTTCTGGAGCTCTAGGGTGGGTTGCAGGACCCTTACACTGGGATCCCAGGCAGTCCAGAGGAAATAGCCCCTCGCCTTCGCTTTCCCATAAGACACTTGTCTTGAAAGAAAGAAGTAGTAGCTCATCTGATTGTTGCTCACAGTATCCCAGATTGCCTTCCCAGATCAACACAACTTGTTGTGGAGGAGAAACTGTTGGGATGTTGCGTTGATACATCGTAACTTCCTCATTATCAAGTTCCTTCAGACAGATCCTGCAAGGACCCAAACTGCTCGATGACTGTCAACGAGCTGCTCCATTTCCACTCTAACCAGCCCTTACCCTTTTGTCCACAGCGCCATACGAGGGGGGTGTGTGGAAAGTGCGAGTAGACCTACCGGACAAGTATCCCTTCAAGTCCCCGTCTATAGGTACTGCACAGGGAGAGGGAGCCTTTAATAACCCATAGGAAATGTACACAATACTGTTTGGCTTTGGTTGGCAACAAGTGTCTGTAGAAGGTCTGTTTTCCAGTAATATTTAAAGCATTTTTCTGCCAAACCAGCTGTGACCTGTTTGTCTATACGTGCATGTCTGCATGGTGTTGCTTGGATGCATACATGCCGAGTTATTGTTGACACATCGTGGGTGGGTAACTGAAGAGTACCGATGAGTACTCTCTAAGGCTGGTCTGCAGGGCTCTTAGCGTCTCATTCTGTATTGTGTTCATCTAAAGTCCTTAGAAGTGCCTGGTTCTCAAGAGCGTAAGACTTTTTGTCAGGATCTTCCCTTGTTTAACTCTTCTTTCTGTCTTTTCACTTGCAGGATTCATGAATAAAATTTTTCACCCCAACATTGATGAGGCGTAAGTTGAAAATCACTGTCAGCTGTACAGTTTGCATCCGTGTGTCAGGTCCTCGTTGGTATGGGGTGGTTGGTTCGTGATGTTCATGCTGTGTTGGGGGTGCCTGCCTTTTGACCAACTGCCCACTGTTGTTGTTTCAGGTCGGGAACCGTGTGTCTAGATGTCATTAACCAGACATGGACAGCTCTTTACGGTGAGTTACGTGCTCAGAGCAGCACTTGGCCCCAAGTGAGCTGATGAAGTTGAATGGGGGCAAGAAGGGTGAAATGCTTGGCCCTTGATAGTTATACTGCTTTTAATCTTTACACATAGTGTGAATAGTAATGAGGCAATTGTCTTGGTGATGAAGGTCAGAAAACAGGCCAACTATTCCTCTAACAGAACAGATGGAGTAAAGAGCTTCAGCTTCAGCTTGGCTTCCTGCAGCAGCCCTAGTGCTGTGTGATTGCGCAAAAAAGAATTCAGTTGAGTTCAGGAGCTGCTAGTAAGGATGTTGACCATTCAGGAGCATGTCATCTGGCTGATGTTACCTTATTTCTATAACCCATGAGCCATGGTGCATTATAGCGGCTGCTAGAGACAAATTGTTTTACTTATTATTATCTGTATATTTGACATTACCTGCTCCAGCTGTAAAAAATAAATTAACCTGGTTGAATTCCATGTACTGTGCTGAGATTTTGGACCTGTTACCTGTAACCATTGCACCTGATAAAGATGACTTCTAAGTGGAAATGGGTTTTTTTCTGCCGCAGATCTCACCAATATATTTGAGTCGTTCTTACCCCAGCTGCTGGCGTACCCCAACCCCATTGATCCCCTGAATGGAGATGCAGCGGCCATGTACCTTCACCGGCCAGAGGAGTACAAACACAAAATTAAAGGTGACTCCCTCCTAAAGTCGGCTATTGCCAAGATAACTGGTCCTGCTATTTAATCATTGCAAAATGTTTGGGTAAAATGCAGTCTTCCCCTTCTTATGAGGGTAATGCGTTCCTGGAAAAGCATTTGTAAAGCAAACTGTCATCACTTGAAGCTGGAATTACCATTAGTTTCAGCAGTGAACCTTTTATTGTGTTGCTGAGCCTCACAACTGACATTCATTTTGGGTAAAATACTATCAAATCCCATTAAAATGGTCACAGCTACTGAAGTATTTGATACTAGTTATTGTATAACAGAACATAACACGGTAGTTTCCCTGTATACTCCATATACACCATATAACAGTATATGGGTGTCCGCTCTTTCCTACCCCTGATGTAATATACACTTAATCGCTCACAAACAAACTTACATATATAGGCTATTCAGTGTCTGTGTATTAATTCAGCTGTTAGTGCGAAACACAAAACATAACAGTAAAGACCGAAGAAATGCTATGAAAACAGGGCAAACAAAGTCACACTCATTGAACAAGTTGCCATATGATTCGACATGGGTTTGATTGCTGATCTGTGTGTGTGTGTGTGTGTGTGTGTGTGTGTGTGTGTGTGTGTGTGTAATATATTGTTACTGTGCTGTATAGATGTGTGAAGGACTGCAGTGAGTTCAGTGTATCTTTCACAGTAATTCACCTTGGATAAAGGTGTTGGGTAAATACTTAATAATCACCATATTTTACTTTGAAGAAAAGTGTCTGCAAATAAGTTAACGTATACGTCTCAATCCAGTTTCTCAATCCAAAATCCAACTGCGGTCCTCGTAAACGCGAGGGAATGCCAGGTACGTTGAAGCAGGGGTGTTCGGTGAAAGTGTTGGTCAGGTGGGATTCTTGTACCTGGAAGGGGCACATCACAGTGGCACAGCGAGTAGCGCCGCTGTCTCCCGGTGCCTGGGTGGTGCGAGAGGACGTGGGTTCGATCCCCACTCAGTCTGTGTGGTGTTTGCACGTTCGGTTCAATTTCAATTTATTTTTATAGAGTGCTCTTCTCACGTAGTGACACGGAGCGCTTTAACACAGACACAAGGCAAGAAAAACAGATACAAACAAAGAAGACAGTTGACTAATGGCTGCTATAATAAAGTACTTTTATAGAGCTACAAGTATACCTACTGGCCACCGGGGAAAGGAACAGAAACTCCCCACTGAAGGTTGAAGGAGAAAAAAGCCTCTGGGGGTCCATGGGCCAGTGGTTGCCCACCTCTCCTGGGCATTCTAGATTTAGTAACAATTGTAAGCCAGTTAACAAGTAATAATGATTATGTTGTTAAATGGCATCTTGGAGCCCCAGCTCAGCATGGAACGTCTCGTTCGTCATGGCAGATGGGCATCATCCTCTGTCAGCACGGGATTCATCTGTCACCACTGGCTGGCCTCCTCAGATCTTATGTAGCGAGGTGCATGTTCTCCCCGTGTCAGCGTGGGTTTCCTCCGGGTGCTCTGGTCTCCTCCCACAGTCCAAAGACATGCTGGTCAGGTTCCCCCATAGTGTGCGAGTGAGGGAGAGTGTGTTCCACTGATGTATGGATGAGTGACCCATTGTAAGTCACCTTGGTCAATAAGGTGTGTGGGCTGATAACACTACATAGTGTTCATCGGAAGTCGATTTGGAGAAATGTGTCTGCTGAATAAATACATGTAAATCTCGGGGCAGGGGCACTCTGCCCCATGGGTGTCTTTATGAAGATGGCAGAGCCGTCGGGCAGCAGGAGCGAGTCAGTTGCTCAGTGTAAGGTGCTGAGGTACTCTTACAGGTACCTGCTGCTTTCTCCCACTGCTTTCCTTGTTAAACCTCATTTGCATTTTGTCCCCTGTGCTTTCGCTGAGCTCACAGTGCTGACTCCCAGTGTTTATCTTCCGCAGAGTACATCCAGAAATATGCAACGGAGGAAGCGCTGAAGGAGCAGGAGGAGGGTGCCGGGGACTCCTCGTCGGAGAGCTCCATGTCAGATTTCTCAGAAGACGAAGCTCAGGACATGGAATTGTAGTAAATGGAGAGGCCCTCGAACAACCAGAGACTACGTGATTTCCTAACCATGAGAAGCAGACTATAATGTTCATATTTAAACAAGTCAATTTTTTTTATTACTAAACAAAGATTTTTTTTTTTTTTTTTTTTCTGGATATAGCGTTGGTGTTTCTCTCACCCTCTAGATGTTCGCCATCTTTCAGCCACCTCTCCTCTCCATCCCCACTCAGTGCCGTGTAAGGGTTCCCACAATCCACCGGGGCAGCTGCCCAACCCGCATGCATGTGACCGCTGCGTCCTGATGTGCTGTACTCATCCGTGACCGAGCAAGACAGCGATCAAGGGGAACACACCTTTTTTCACTGGCTCATACAGGAAAAAAGAAAAAAAAAAAAGAGGAGCAAGAATTATGACCTTTAGGACCACACACTGACATTTCTTGGCAGTTGCAACCTTTTTTGAATAATTTTGTTAAAAGAGTTGCTCAAAATGAGCTTGTTGAGTAGGAGCCTTTAGGCATCTTTATCAGTCGTCACCTCCTTTCGGGCAGCAAACGACACCGGTGTTGTTGGCTGTCTCATTGCGGAGAGAGTTTTTCAGAGGCTGTTTATATGATGAAGTGTAAAAATGGGGAAAGCACCTCTTCGGAAAGTAGTTCTCATCACCAACTCCTTGCCTTTCTTTATCATATATAGTGTGTGTGTGTCTCCTAATGTGCTCGCCTTACACACAGCTCGTGGGTGTGAGATGTCAGCGCAGCGTGGAGGCTGCCGGTGTTGTTCATCTGCTGTCATCCACCCAGATTCCTCTTTCCTTTCTCTCAAATGATGCATGTTACCACAGAGTGAACCAGATGCTGCTCCTCTCCTGTGAAATGTGTTACACGCATTTTGCCAGCGATGCTGTCTTTGGAGTGTGCTACATGTGGGCAGGGTGATGATGGGAGGGCAGGATGGTGGGAGCCGCTACCTCCCTGCTTCTCTTGCCCCCTCTTCTCGAGAAATGCAGACATCCCTTTAACAATACTGACATAAAGAGAGGAGAGGAGAGTGGTAGATGGTGAAGAACCAGGCGTTATTTCTACAGTTTGCTTTGCCAAGCCAAGAAGATTCTGTTTTTAATCCCCTCTTAATTTTACTTCCATCTGCTGGAAAGTCATAGCGTTGGGACACCCTGTTGTGAAATGTGGCATGATCGTAAATGAAGACTTTGTAGGACGTGACCCCAGCTACTGTCGGGCAGGAGGCTAGAGCGCCTGGTGTGGCGTGAGGTGTACAGCTTTACTGCGGTACGTACCACTGGAGCGTGGTCTTTGTGGGGTGGGGGCACCGTGTTAACTCGTCGAACTTGTCAATTTGCCCTTTGCTTGTGCTGAAATATAATACTAGATGTTTGAAATTCTTAGAGGTTGTTTGCTTTTTGGATGTTGAATTCATTTAAAAAGTATGGCTGCTCTTTCTTGCAGTTATAACTGGTTTGAGCTCATGTCTTGTATAGCAGAGGATTCTTCTCGATTTACATCACCCTCTTCTGTGGCTTACTTTAAAAAAAACAAAAAAAACCAAAACTCCAAAGATGCACCATGCTAGTTATGTCTCTTTATGCAATTGGCTTGAGCAGTTTGGTGGATGTTGGCTTTCTGCCACTGAACAGAGTTTCTGGGGACACTGAAAGAACTGCACACTGGGACAGATGGGGGACTCAATTCTTCAACTTTACTTTATTAATGGCATATTGCAAAATAAGGTGAACCTTTGGCTGTGCCCCCCTGCATTTTTCAGTGTTTCTGTGGCCAAATATTATAGTCAGGTCTCTGATGTAGGGAGAATCAGGTCAAGTGGCTGATGTGAAACCAGCGTGGTCACAGGTTCGAGGTGCCCTGCACACTGTTTTGTGGAGTGGGCCGGGCCAGACCACACCTTTGTCCTTTACACTTTCCCTGTAAAGGCCTCCCCGGATGCATTGAAGAAAGATGAACCTTTACAAATATAAACTAAATAGTTTGTTGTCTTTAGGTGGGTTTTTACATGTTTATTTAATCCGATCTCTGCCATTTTGTATTACAAGAAAGGAAGCAAACCAAATGACGGACTGTGACTGTTTACGTCTTCAGGACATGTTCATTACATTTTCTAACTTGGGTTTGCAACTTCACTTCACTGCACCACGCCAGCATTCGGCACCCAGCAGCCATGCGGGACAATCGGAGGGGCCAGCAGTTCTGTTGAGTGCAACTCTGTTTCCCCCTCATTTCTGCCTAATGCAATCATGGGAGAGACAGTTATTATTTGACTTGTTTTTGGTTTTAAAGCCTCACAAATTTAAATGACCAGAAGTGCTATATTTTTTAAAGGAGTTCAAAACGAGCTCCCCTTGTAAAGTTAATAAATGAATGAATAAAACCTGTAAATGTGTCTGGTCCCATGTCTGTTTGCACCTCAGCGAGACCATCAGCAATCTGCTCTGTTCTTTTTTTTTTTTTTTCTTTAAATAGAAATGTAACTGGAATATTTTCAGTGATACTCATGCACAACAAGGTTGGCAGAACAGCAACAGAGGGCACGGGGAACATAACCTTTATGAATGTAACGTGGTTAACGTGAACACAACCCCCGTACACAACATGCTACCTTTCAGCCTGACTGTAAAGGTTTGTAAGTGAAGTCCACCTTCCAAGGGGGGGGGCTCTCTCCCCAGTATGCATGTCCCCTAAGGCAGGGGTCTCGGAGGACACCGTTTCCGCAGGCCATCTCTGAAATTTTGAGTGAAGCAGCCCTGCGCTGTGTTGGCTGGGGAGGGAAGGGGACTTTTATTGAACAGGCTGTTCCCATGGTAACCCAACACAAGAAAGTCAAAAGGACTGACATCTGTCCTGGATCCCTTCTTCCTCTTCCACCTCAAAGTTATTTTTCTTCTTACCATTATTTTACATTGTGATTATGTAGTCGGCATGTTTGTCGTTGACAAATGCCCTCTATCTATAACCTCGTAAATAGGTGTGTATAAATAAACTGTAATATGTTTTTTTTTTAATAAAAAACATTAAATGTGTACAAATCTTGCACTGAAGCGTTCTTTATTATTCCTGAAAAGGAAGAGAACAAATGTAGTGCTTTGGTTGAACTTAATATCTATATAAATTATTAAAAAAAATGAAACAATGTAAATGATAAAAAAGAGCTTTGAAACAGGCCAAATGAAAACTTTGTGACAACTCTTGGGACATGTTAATCCAAACGATCCACATCTGGACTCCCTGACTTGAGCGATTTAATACGTTTTAGTTTCTCACCAATTTGCAAAATTATTGTATAAATTTAGCGCGTGCAGCTCTGCATTTCGTCCCGCTATATTTTAGTGTAGTTACTCAGAACCGCCACGTGGTGGCAGCACAGTTCAGGGAAATACACTAAAGTAAACCCTTAAGCTTTTCTGTATCTTCATACATGTGGGCTTCTGTTGGTGTAATATATGTGTGGATGTGTGTGTTTAAAAAGTTTTGTTTTTTACATACTTTAAAGGATTACATTTACTAGATTTTTCTCTGTTGAGGTCTTACCTTAGGGTTAGCAGACTCCCACAGTGAAAACTTTTGTTAAGCTAATACTTAACTGATTAAATAAATTAACCTCATAAATACACGAGTAATAAGTGAAATTTCCCATTCTTTAAGACGTCCTCATAACTATATGTACATAAACACCCCTTCAGTCAAAGCCTGGACGACCTTGTTAGAAGTTCCACTTGCGTCCACTAGGAGGCGCTCTGTGCCCGTTCTTCACACAATGCCTCTTGAGCCCTTGCATCGTGTGTATCGGCGCTGTCAAAACAAATTCCTTCGCGTACGGCAGTTCAGTCTCTCTAATCTAGAATGTGCTCTCTCCAGGTTCTGTTTCAAATGAAACACTGGAAGAATTTAAGAAAGAAATTTGTTTTTAGTCCTTTGTTTTACACCGGACAGTCATCCAGAGAAACTGAAGCTCGTTTCTAAAACGCCTTCAGGTTGACTACGTTGTCCAAGGGTGGTCACACTCTTCTCATAGCTCCATCATCAACATTTGTTAGAAGTCGTCATCCTTAAGTGTGGTGCTACCGCAGCGGGACCAGGTAGTGTAGTGTTTGGGGGTTGCGGCCCTGCAATCTGAAGGTTCCTGGTTCGAATCCCACTCCCGCTGCACTACCCTTGATCGGGGTACTTACCCTGAGCTGACACAGTGAGAATACCCTGCTGTGTAGGTGGGTAAATCATCGTATGTTGCTTATTGTACAGATGGAACACTGAAAGTTGCCTCAGACAAAGGTGACAGCTAAAATAAGGGTAATATTGCAATAAGAGCAGAGAGCACCTGGAAGAGCTGTGTACTGCAGTGTGAGAGTGCGATACAGCACCATGAATGAGATGACATTGTCGCCTGTGTCTGAATCCATGTGTCCATCTCTCCAAACCTCTTGTGTTTCTGGAAGGATCATTCGTTCTTGAACCGGATCCTTCACGTTAGAAGACTCCCATGAGGCCGTGGAGACACTCGTAGTACGGACATTAAGAATCTGCCGCACTGTTAGGTTCGGATATGTGGGGATGGGTGTAAATCAAGTGTGGAGAGGTTTAAAGATTTTTTGTGCTGCGTTGAAACATTCAGATGTGCTTTATGCTATTGTGATGAAGCTCCAGTACCTGCACAACGAACTCACAGCCTAGCTTTTGGGCCCTGGAGCGCCGGGAGAATTACAGTGCTTTTCCCAAGGTCCCCTCTTTCCTATGCGCTAAATTCTGTTGCGTCTCTCAAAAAGTCACCCACACTCTGCCTCCAGCCCAAGACCTAGCGGCCGGTGCAGGGTGAGGAGATGGGAGGGAGATGGGGCAAGACGCCGCTTTGCTGAAGGTCTGACCTCCAGAGATGCAGAAACCGGAGCTTCTCAATGAAATATTCAGGGACCAGTTTATCCGCAGTGCGTTCAGTCAGGTGGGTCGAACCGGCGCTGCTCGCCCGCATGATGTAATGCTTATCTCGCTTGCGGCCCTGCGATTGGACAAGAAAAAGAACCCCGGCGTCACGTGATGTGCCCCACCGGGTGTTGATGCACAGTCTCAAATGCATCTGCAAGCTTTTAGTTTGCTCTTCTCATTACAGGCTTTCTGGCAGTGCTGCCCTGTGATCCACTTATGGGAAACTGTTACAACGTCACAGAGATCAAAAATATTTTATCCTAAGAATACAAAACTCATCTTTCATTCCAATTCATAAGTCAGGTCCAGCTTTTGCCTCTTCCACTGAGATTTTTTTGCTCACGCTTATATGATCTGTCCATTGAAGAGCATGTATCTGCACGTGCGTGTGGACATGCATCTGATCATAAGCGACCAAAGGATTTTTGCATCTTGACACTGTGAACGGAGGCTTGTTTGTGCTGTGTACCTTTAAAGGTCACCAGCTGTATCAGCTCATCATGACCAATTTGTTATGAATTATAAACTATATTGTTATAAGCGGAGACAAAAAAGGGTGTGAAAATGCAAACGGCATGGAGCAGGATATACACTGCTGTTTGGTCTACTTACACGTTGCAGCCCTTGCAGGACCTACATCCTGTAGAGACCGAGTAGCGGTGAGTTGGGTCTGAGCTGGGATCTGTTGCCACCCAGCTGATTGTGACTCTGAAAGGCTGAAGACAGAGTTGCTGCTGTCCCCGACGACATGCCGCTGAGGAGCTGTACTGTGCGTCACTGCCAGGGGAGCAGCCCGGCCGCTCAGCGCTCCCAGGTGAAATGCCACCCCGAGTGACACACTAGCTGTGCTCTCGCCTGCCATGGTGGAACCGGGCTGCTGTGGGGCAAATCACTCCAGTTTCCAGCTCAGTTTGCCAACTGCGTGAGGCCTGGTGAAGGACAAGACACCATCTTCACTGGTGTCCAACCGTGCGATTGGGGAGCCTGGGCAATGGGAGGCCCAACTGCCCGTGGTGGGAAAGGAGGGCTCACACACACACACACTCAGCGAAACACAGCACAAGGACACAGACGGATCATTATGTTGCCCGAGAACCATCTAAAGCGAGGTGCCTGTCTGTCTCTCATCCCTCTCAGATGCTCGCAGAGCCTCGTTTCCTCGGTAGATGCTCTCCGCGCCCCGCCTTCGGTCTCCTGAAGGACGGCTCCCTATGCAGCGGACAGCTGAAGGTAAACAGTGTGCTCTCAGACTTCCCCTGAGAAAGGAAAAACCCTTCTCAATTACGAGAGAGGACTTTACACGCCTGGGACAGAAACGCTCCATGGCAGCCGTGTTGTAGAGTAGAAACCACCAATGATGCAAATGTGAAGAACTCCCCTTGGCAGGACACGTATTTTATTATTCATTATGGTCCAAATCTGAGGTTCCCTCTGCAAATGTGTTGTGGACTGAGGTGTGTGAGCTCCTCCCACTGGAAAAAGTAACATTTAATGTGCGTAGCAATTCGGATGATTTGCGGATCTTTCCATTCAGTGCCACATGCTCATAGCTGTGACATATCCTTGTTTCATGTGTTGGAACTGATTGTTTATTCAGACAATTTGAGATTCTTTGGAATTTCAGTGACATGGCACAATAAATTATGCTTCTGCAGAATTTCACCTGGTTTTCTCCCTCACAGACACATGGACACATTTGGTGCCTCCATACCTGGACTGTGGGAAATAACCAAGTTACACAGACATTCTGCATTCTGGAACTTTCTACAGCATGCAGTTCACGGTTTGCTAAGATAAATAAATGTAAATGAGGTAAAAAGCCACTTTTCTGTGCAGCCTTCCGTTTAGAGCGGTGCGGCGCGCTCCCGCGAGTTGGAGCACGACAGCGGGCGGCCGGATTACCACGTTTGTTGACCGCTCTAATCCGTCCGCGTTCACTCTGGCATCTCATCGCGACCAGAGGAGAAAGGAGACGCCTGGCCGCCATGGAAGGCGCGCGCGCTTTGGAAACGCAGAACGTGGCAGTGCGCAAAGTGCGGCGCGCGGCCCCGTCCAAGAAAGAAAGAAAGAAAGCAAGAAAGAAAGAAAGAAAGGACGGAAGAAAGGAAGGAAGAAGGAAGGAAGAAAGAAAAGTAAAGAAAGAAAGAAAAGTAAGGAAGGAAGGATGGATAGAAGAAAGGAACGAAGAAGGAAGGAAGAAAAGTAAAGAAAGAAAGAAGGGAAAGGAAGGTAAGGAAGGAAGGAATAAAGAAAGGAAGGTAAGGAAGGAAGGAAGGAAGAAAGAAAAGTAAGAAAAAAGAAAGAAAGGATGGAAGGAATGAAAGAAAGAAAGAAAGAAAGAAAGAAAGAAAGAAAGAAAGAAAGAAAGAAAAGGGAAAGGAAGGTAAGGAAGGAAGGAATAAAGAAAGGAAGGATGGAAGGAAGGAAGAAAGGAAGGAAGAAGGAGAAGAAAGAAAGAAAGAAAGAAAGAAAGAAAGAAAGAAAGAAAGAAAGAAAGAAAGAATATAACGCAAACGTGCGAATAAAAAGAACACACTGTAACATTCTCCTTTGGGCTGTCTTCGTTTTAGCACAAATAACACTCTTTGTACACAACTCAAAGCTGAACATTCTTCCGTTTCCGATAGCAGAACAGATGGGGCAACATTTACTTTTTTATTTATTTATTTATTTACGTAAGTTTGTGTGTTGATATATACTGTCCATTTATTTTCGCTTAACATTTCGATCCTGGAGAAGCGGGAGGCCAAGTTGGAAGAATCCTTCACCATTTCTTGCTTCCAAAAAAAATTTATGCGAAAAACTTAATATTCCGTTAAAAAAAAAAAAAGACGCGCTATAAAAGAATGGATGCGGACACTTATCTATATTGCTCAGTTTGAGCAGTTTTCCATAAGGACTCCAAGGCGGTGTGGGTGCGGAACCTACCTTGGACAGCTCCCCTCAGTCCTCCACACACACACACACACACACACACACACACACACACAGCCCTCACAATAATGCTCCCAGAGGCCGCTACAAACACTAAAGACACGAATATCAATCTACTGTCCACTTACACACGCAGATCTAACGGCGTGAACGCACCACATGGGGGAATAAATTATCCCAGAAATGTAATGTTGTAATACAGTAATACAATCTGTATATTTCACACGAACACGGTTCCCGTATCTATGGATTGGCTGCAATAATACATAGTTCCATCATTACTATATAAGGTTCAGAAAGCATAGTGTAATTTTAGAAAAATTGTATACAATTAAAGAAACGCCCACGCGTTTCAACGTGAACGTAGGCTACGATTTTCTATTTCAGCAAAACATTTATTTTCAACTGTCGCTGTTTTAGCACATGCTGCGTTATCACAGCTATTCTTTTTCAAATGTCTGACTAGCCGCGCGCACGCGTGTGTGTGTATATTTCAGGCAGAATAGGAGTACAATGGATGGCTTCGGCAGCGGGCTGTGGCCATATATGTGTCATCAACCACTCACCCGATCCCAGATGGGTTCATTCCCTTTACTGTAGTAATCCGTACCCCTGCTGGCGCCCCACGCAGCTCTCCGATACACACGCGTAACGGGGGAGGGAGGCGGACACCACCCCCCGCGTCCCCCAATATTTAGTAATAATTCCACCGAGTACAGCTGCTGCGAACATTTTTTGCGCTCTGTAATGATTCGGAGTATTTTTTACATTATCTAACCCCTACCCTACAGTATCACTGTCAGCTCATAACGAATTCGATTAGGGAAAAAAAAAAGCCTCTATCACACTTCACTTTTCGTCGTAATTTTCCTTATTGAATACAGCTTCACCAGATTGGAGCTGTCCCAAAAACGATCTCTTTCTTATATTCGAATTCAAATGAATGTTTTAGTGTCAAGAAAGGCTGTCAGATGAAAAGCTCATATGATGAAAAGCGACGAATTGCTTCTTCTCTCGAAATGGTTTTTGTTCATCTGTAATGTTTTACTTCACACTGATCGCCGTTCTTTAAGCGATCGCAATAACCTGAAAAAAAAAATGCTCCTTCGTATTCTGACAAAAAAGTTCCCGACGAAAACGAAATGTTGCTTCCCTCCGGCAAAAGATGAACAAGGATTATGATGAGACTCTAGGTTCTGAATGCATTAAAAATGGTCTTAACACGAGGATCGTCTCATCCAGAATTTACAAGGGTTCCAATGGTTCCCGAAAGGTTACACTGAAATACTCCCCTAAATGTCCCCTAAACAATTTGGAGCAAAAATAACAATAATAACAATAACTGTGTTTTTGGCATAATTATTGTAGAAGTAAATTTGTTTCATATATGTTAAGGTTTAACATTTGTCGGTATGGACACAATCACACCGCTCAACTTGATTTAATTATGGACGCTTTTTTAAAATATACCCTTGCTGAGATCACCCTGTGCTTTGACTTAAATACGGACGCTTAAACGCAAAAAAAATATGAAATATATAAGAACAAAATCTTTTAGGTGACTTTAGTTAAAAAGGGAGAAAGGTGCAAGTACACACGAATATGCTTCGTTTCAAAACATATTGAGGTTGACCTAGCTGTGCTGCAAGTGTGTATTACTTTATTTCGCCGAGAATTTTCTCCGAATCAATTTTAAATATTAACATTTATTTGTACAATGCCGTAGCCATTCATACAGAGAGGGATTCTTGGTGTATAAATTCGAAGTGAATGCCTTAAGGAAGGCTACTAGAGCAGAAGTGGCATTCGAACCAGGAGCTTCAGATAGCGGCCTTAGCCACTACGCCACCTGCTGCAGCCAGTGTGTATTCAAAGTCGCACAACTATAAATCAGTTTATGAACTGCACACATGATTCCACTCTTATTGTTCGGCGCGCTCCGCAATCCATGACGTCACTGTGCAGCAACAGGTAGCACGTGCCACAGGTGCTCTGGTTTTTACCCCAGGGGCTTTCATGGCACAGGTGAAACACAAAACCAAAACGTCATCTCCGGCCAGGCAGGACGGGACAGAGTTTAATGAATATTTCAAATATTTATAAGGCTCTCCCGACTTATGTCGCCCGTGCCATTGAGGGAACAGTATAAGATTTCACCTTTTCAACAGGTTAACAAGGCAGAAACCAGCGGGCTGGATCAGACAGGGCAGGGAGGGCTCGGGTTCGGAGCTGGATGTCCCTGCTTTAAAATGCACACTAGTGACAATGGGCTTCACTGGATGCATTTCACTGTGGATATTCTACTTGAAAGGGGGGTAATCGGATCTTCCAGACATACTCCGCGCGAGCCTCTTTGAAAAGATGGGGGTCCTTTTTCCACAAAGGTGTCAGTCTAATTATCAACAGCAGGTAAACGGACTCGTGTTGGGGCAGAGAGGAGTATGGGTAGCTCGGACCTGCTTATATTGGCCACGCAGGAGCCGACAATGCCAGACCGCGAGCTGCCCGGCCGCCCCCCGCCGTCGCCAGGACGCTTCCTCTCGAGCGCTGTGAGTGACGTCGCCGTGCGGGCCGCTCCTCAGGTTGTATTCCACCGATCGCCATTTTATTATCGACTTATGCTAACATTCCTTTAATTGACGCTTTGGACCCGTGCGACCTACGGTGCTGCCAGATTTTTACAGCGGCCCCTTAAAGTGAACATATAATACTGTACGGCTGAGCGCAACACACTGACTGACTCATTCCGAATGGTAGGCGAGGCGGTGCAGCGCGTTCTGTTGTTTATTTTATACGCGAAATTATCTGTGCGCTCAATTGTAGTACTGTTGTACAGGTGTGAGAAACCGTGATAAATTCTGGTTTGTTTAAATGCGCGCCTGGGTTGGTCCGTGCAGGACGCACAGCACGTGGACGCGCTGCTTCAGCGCTGCGGGGGAGGTGAAGGCGGCGCGGCGCGTGTCCCACCCCTGCAGGCCCGGGCAACGCGGGCCGAATGCGGTGACGTATGGGCGCGCATAGATTGCGATGGGTGCCGCAGAAATGAAATATGGTATTGTGGAGCTTTTTCCATTACTGACCATCTGGACGCGGTCACTTGATCCCGCAGCACTCAAGAACTGCCGGCTCAACAGTATGGTGGCTTTTCAAAAATCTAATTCAAACCTGGGGGTGGGGAGACAGGTCCACACTTTGTCTCCGTGGAGCAGTGTGAAATGTTGCGGGCAGAGTGTATAGCAATAATCAGGATCAAAAGTTGTACCTCGCGAAACATTATCATAATAAAGTATGGTTTGTGCTCTTATTTACCCAAGACCTGTTACTAGTAATGACCTCAGAGTAAAAAGCGTGTAAAATATCAAAAGCAGAATGAAAGTGGAGTGCAGTCTTATGTGGAGGGGTGGGACAGACGACTTTAACTCTGTCATAAAAATGACGACAGATCAGTTCGGGGTATCTTTTTTTTTTTTTTTTTTTTTTATGCATAATGAAATACAAAACAGGGATTGCGTTAGGACCCCCCACCACCACCCTCCAGACCTCCCCCAACCTGGGAGGCAGTGCCCCGCTCCCCTCTCGCACACAGGGGCCCTTTGTGTGCGAACACCTGTCCTGCGCTCCCGGACGCTGCAGGTCCGACCGGGGCCTTCCGTTTGTGTCATACTGACAGCTGAAGGTCTCGGCCTCCCGCTAGAACCCGTCTGCCGTACGCATGAGAGAGAGGAGGAGCGTCGCGTGCAGCGCGCGCGCACCCTCCGCCGATTTCAACTGACTGCGTACGGGAGTCTCAGTGTGTGTGCCTGGTTAACCGTAAGTTACACAGTGCACAAAACGGAATTTACTGAATGGAATCTTAAACTGACAGCATTCGTATTTTTGAACATGTGGAATCTGGCTCTTCTTTAGAAGAACTCGATAATAAATCTGCAGAAAAGGTAACAAGCCCACGGACATCTGGGCCGAATCGGGGTCGAACTGAGTACCGAAGCAGTAAATAAGTCAAGTGCACCAGAAGCTGCAGCACAGCCGCCATGTGTCCGGTGAGCAAACCGATCCTCGGCCACATATCTCCTTAACGATCAGTCGCTGCGGACCGCGCGACCACTTCTGTTAAGGTGGTCCCGACGACCTGCTGGCTCCACCTTAATAGGAACACCTGAGACTGTGACATTGCAAAATGCACTGGCGGGCAGGCGGGGGGGGGGGGGGGGGGGAGATTATTCGTTCGCCAGTAGGGTAAGATGCTTACAAACTAATTATCTTTCCATTGGCAAATCCCGGCTTTCGCAGCCCAAACAAGGCGAGCCGCACAATGAAGAAGGCTGGAGTGGAAGGGAGAAGATGGAGACGCTGGCTGGGAGTGTGGCGGCGGCGGCGGCGACCGGAGGCTCACCTACGGCCAGGTGCGGGAGAGCGCGCTCCGCCCGCACCGTCCTGCAGGTAAAGCAGGCAGACGGGGCCAGGGGCGCAGCAGACGGCTATGCAAAGGGGTAAACAGCCGCAAAGTGTCATCTGATACCCAGGAAGTCGGCGAAGCCGCCTGCTCTTCTTTGTTTCGCAGAAATTGTCTGCTTTTTTCGGGCGCCTCCACACTTCCCTTAAGTTTAGCCTTACCGCGTGAAGCGAGCACGAGTGAAGAAAAAGTGGTTTCTTCTCCCTCTTATCATTTTGCCGTCTTTGGTTTTTAGTGGCTGTTGTTGGCACGTTACGGTTTTCCTCGCCGCGCTTTGTCCCCGCGCGCGCGCGCATGTCGTTAGACTTAGAGGACTGGCGGGAAAGGGGCGCGAGGACGGAGCGCGGGGACGGAGCGCGGGGGAGCGGCGCGCGACGCGGTGCAGGCCGGTTTCGCGCGGTTCCGCCCCGCAACTTCATCCGGTGCCTCTTCTCTGCTTTCACGAGTTGATTTCTATCCCCGACAGATTCTGCTATTTCATTCGCTCCGTAAACATTTGAAACTGCGCTCGAAAGCAACTCCAGAAGGTAAGAGCACAACATTCACCACAATACGTGTTAGTTATGTTAGTTTTGTAATAATAGACACAAAGAAAGAAATAAACGCAGTAACTAACAGGATGCGCAGATCGCGAGTTAAAATCTCTACGAAAGCATCATTTAAAAATTAACTTAAATAAGTAAAGATTCACGAGTTTAAAAGAAAGAATGAAATATGAACCTGTTCGCGTTTTACTGGTAATGTAAAAAAAAAAAAATGCAATTGATGATACCCGCACTTATTTATATAAAATCCATATTTATAATCATTATTATGCTATAAATGGTTTGCACTTTTTCTGACAAGAAATGCATTTCTTGTCAGCAAAAGTGCAACCTAGTATTTATGGTGTGGTGATGCCAGATTTAAGCATCATACAATCAAAAAAAAAATCGTATTCAGTTTTTTTATTAAATTCTAATTTTAAATTTGCTCTAACCCTTTTGCTTTAAATCTCGAGCCATTCTCTACAAGAAAAAATCGTTTATTCATTATACGAATTTTGTATAAAAATCTGGATTTCAATTGATTGTGTTTCGCTATATTCCGTATGTGAATGAAATGCACGTAAATGTCAAAGGCTTTTTTTTTTTTTTTTTTTTTTTTTTTTTTTCTTTTCATCCTTTCCGTTAAAATGTTCCCTTAAATCATGTTGCCTGTTTCCCGATCGTTGTGTTCTGCGCTCCTGCTCATATCATATTGTCAAAACTGGAAAAAGTCGTAACATCTTCTAGTGAATATTGGTGTAAACGGAGATCCCATCATGTCCTTTAAAAATACTGAAGGCGAGGAGACTTTTCCCAAACGAAGTGTTAGAATAAGCAGAGAGGAGAGCAGAAGCGCTCTCTTATACTCATGGGTTTAGACTCAGGTCCTGTGTCACTGTCACTGTCCCTCACATGGACCTGAGCAGGGGTTTGCAAACATTACATCACACAAACCCTTATGTCAATTTTGCGAGCGCCACTACAGTATTTTATTGTGAATTTCTTTTAGAAGATGTGTCTATAATGTAAATATATATATGCAGTATTATCTTATATATGATATATCATGTTGTTGAACCTTACAGGACTGGCCATTAAAAGTAATCCGCTGTTATTAGAAGTACATTTTAATTTGTTCCTAAGGACACCTTCCTGCAGGCACCGGCTGAAATATATTTGTTAAAAATTTGATTGGGCAGTAAATCCCAACGACCTTGAAATATCCTATAAACTCACCTATGTTTAAAGGAAGATGCTTAAATGAAAAGCAAAAAAAAAAAAAAAAAACATGGTAAGCCTTTATGTAGAAGAAGGTACCGTAATTTAAATGGTGATAATAGTCCTGAATAGTTGGTGTAACTGATGTCTGTATGTACACAGGCTAAATGCATCCGGTGTTCATACGGAAAACCTATTGAAGCAATGACATTATATTGTATGTAATTTTTTTTTGTGGCAGAAATATTTACAGAATGCTTAACTGAAGTTTGTTTGTATTAAAACCTTTTTTTAATGATTAGGGCTACAGTTTCCAAATTTTATTCATAATTGGATAATTACCATTGCTTTCTGAAATAAATAGCTGTACAATAAAATAGTTTATATATAGTAGCAGAGATTCACTATTCTATATGAATATTATGAAATTATGGTTTAGTAATACAATTACTTTTTTTTTCCCCCCTTTTTTCTTACAGGAGCTATGATCTCTCTTCATGGAGTTCCTTTTTAAAAGCACTAGGCTCTTTGGTTGTATTGATCTTCCCAGGAAATGGCACGAGGAGTCCATCTCTGCCAGCCTTTTGGGGCATCTTTAAAATCACTTAGAACATCATTTTTCCAGCTGGGATCAATGTGCACCCCCCCCGCCCCTGCAATGCAGGGCCCTGGAGGGAAGGGGTAATGGCGGCCCCAAGCCTGGGGCAAGCAAGCAGGGCGTGTGCTGGGGCGGTGCAGTTGCAGCAGATGGTACGAGCGGATTACGCAGTGAAGGCCCTGCAAGCATGGTTGCAACTCGTGCAGAATGGAGGTCTGCATGCGTACGGCCCACCAGTGGCCCTCATCCTCAGGGGTTAACCTTGATTTCCGATCCAGGGTGGGGGGATGGATTGTGATCTATCCATCCCCTTTTGAACACAGAGCCCAAGCCAGAGAATTTTGTGGACAGGACACCAGTGTCGTTCTGTTGGTGTTTTTTTTTTTTTTTTTTTTGGGTTTTGTTTGGTTGGAGAGAATTGAGAGTTTGATATAAACCCCCACACCAGAAGATTTACATTTGAACCTTCTTTTACTCCAGGAATGGGAAGGCAGTTTGGGTTTCACAAATGTCGCTGCTCCTTTACTGATTTCCAGCACTTTGCACCAGTTGTACCTACTATGCATGTCCTGTGCCTGGTATCAAGGTCTATAATTTGTAAATTGAACAAATGTTCAAAGGTTTCCTGTTATAGGTCTCATTAATGGCTGTTCAATTGACTGTGACACATTTGTCTCAAAGTTTTTTGAGAGATGAGCCTTTGGCACAGTGGCCATACAAGGGACTCTATAAATGAGAGAATAGATATTTTCCTTAACAGGCTTTTAAAAGGATTGCAGTTGTTAACTTTCAGTTAACTGCCATGGTTGGAAGAAAGGACCAATGGGAGCAGCTGGCAGAGAAATTGTCTGATTTTGGCTGTAAAAGTCAAGATTTTTAGGCGCAGGTGGTTTTTGAAATGTTCTGAAGAGGTTAAAAGTGTCAGTTGACAGTGTCTGTTCACTCGAGACCGGGGGTGGTGTGGATGTCACAGATTAGACTGGTGAGAGGTGTCTTTTTTCCGGGTTATTGGGATAACTAATTCGGACTGCCGAACTGCTTGTGGATGACTGCAGGCAGATGAATGACTTGCGACCTGAGTACATATTTGACTTTGCATAAGGAAACACTTTTATTCTGTTGGGATGACAGTGGTACATGCTCAATGATTTTTGATCAGTGATATCGGTGGCCCTTACCCGTCTGTAGTTGAGGTAAACGGTGACCTTCTGTTATCAGATGTAACTGATCAGAAACTCCTGTTTCAAGATAGAGCCAAGAGCTAAAAAGCTCAGATGTCTGAGAAATACAGGAGTCCAACTGGAGGCAAATACTGTTGTGCTCATCTCTTCTGAATCAAGTCAACATGGGCAGGTCTTCCACACAGAAGATTTGCTTCCCTGAATAAAACCTACATTATGAAGCACAGAAGAAAAGAAGTAGTCTTGGGTAATTCAGGGAAGCTTACTGACAGACGGTACACGGGGTAGCTTGGCTTTAAACTGCTTGGCTTTAAAATGTGCGAGAAGGACCACCTCCATTGACTTCTTTTCTCCTCTCCTCTTCCCAAGCATTTCTCTGCTTGCCCTTACTGGGGGGAGGGGGGGAGAACGCCTTCTCCAGGACAGCCCCCTGCCACTGCACAGCCCATCCCTCAAACTCAGTTGCACAGCCTGGCTTTGGGTTTGGGCTAGCTGGGGTGATATGACGACTCCTGTTCTGTCTATGGCACTGGTAGAATTCACTGTGAAAGCGCACCATCAGTGAATTACCATAGGGCCATAAACAGAGCAGAGACAGATCCACATGGGCACACTGTCACCCTCCGTCACTCATGCCTCCTTTCATCCTCCCATCTTTTGGTGCAAAAAGCCCTTAAATGTGTTTCCTCTTTGAGGAAGAATGTACTTTGGTGTGGAAATTCACCTTGTCTATTCACCTGAAGGTCTAACCTCTCTCTTCTTTGCCCATTTTGGCACTAGCACATTTTTGCTTCTGTATATATTGGCTGAGCAATTATGTGTAGTGCCAATATAGGAAAAGACAGACTCGCTGCCTAGATATTTAGAGAGTACATCCACACCCCACCAGGTTGCTGGTTGTGGTACCTTAAGAAGAGCATTGTTAAGCAGTTTTGGGCACCTCCTTGACTCGATGAGGAAAACTGCAGAGGAACTCCCTGTTGCAGTTTGACTTTCATCGAGAATGGTACTTGGGTACAGCTCACCTGGATACTAACATGACAGCTGTACTGACTTTGAGAATAAATCTGTGGTATTTTTACTGGCGTCTGGAAGAAGGTCAGCATTAAGAAAGAGAACATCAAGAAGTATGAGGGTCCTGAGGTTTTGCATTTGAACCTGAAGTGATTTATTATGTTTACCAAGGCTACATGCAATCCTTCTGGCACGCCGGTGTGGAATTCATTTATTCGATTATGTCCATATTAAACTCCATCTCTAATGCAGTTTGTTTTCAATGAAAGCTTAATCAGAAAAGCTTCAAGATGTTACCTATACCATGTAAAAAAAAAAAAAAAATGTTAAACGTCCATCTTCAGACTTAAGTAAAAGCGAATAAGATGTTTCGTCTATGGGCGAAAAACACGAGATACATTAAAAGAAATGTTTCACATACAGTCAGACAACACTGGAGGAGGGTATTGCCATTGACAGTTTTAGATCATCTATTTTTTCACCTAACCCTTGTAATGGGATGAAGGCTTTACACTGCAGACACAGAAGGGCTGTGGAGGTGAACTTGCCTTGTACTTCCAGATAAAACAAGTGCATCTTTAAAGATGAGCTGAGGGCAATCTTTGGGAAGATTTCTGTTCAGTTCTTTCTAGATTAGCATTTGACATTTAGTCACTCCCTTTTGGCAGCACTTGTACAATCCCAGTCTCAGCTGCGCCGTCTGTGGGAAGCGGTGCTGTGGATCGCATGTAGCAGTAGTGTAAAAACTCAAGGCCAGTGTATGAACTGTCTGCTCTCCATCACTGGCACGAGCACCGGGCCTCTTGCGGTGTTTGGCAATGGTAGAACTCACACTGGTGAGGTAGATGGATCCGGTGGTTCTAGACTTGCCAACCACTGCTTGAGAGCTTCTCATGGCCCTAGTACCTGTTGACATCAACATGTCTTCCAGGTGTCCACAAGTCCCATTTTCACTAGTACTCAGGAAATCAGGGGCACTGAGCCTACATGAAGGGGCAGTGAGTGGTTGGGGTTGCTGCAAGTTGGGCTAAAACAGTGAGTTCCACTTGTGCAGCCTCAGCCTCAGAGCGTTTGGCACCTCTTTGCAGGAATTGACATCATCTGTAAGACTCCCATTTGTCAATACACTGCTGTTTGTATTCTGTTGCCTTTGGAGCTAAAGGTTGCAGGTTTGAGTCCCACCTCCTGCTGTCCTGCCCTTGAGCAAGGTATTTACCCTGAATTGCCCTAGTAAAATTCCCCAGCTATGTAAATGGCTAAATCATTGTAAGTAGCTTAACGTTGTAAGTCACTTTGGGGAAAGGCATCAGCTAAATGATGACATGTTTGACGTTCTAAGGTGTGGACATGATTTCCTTTAGTGAATGGCCATCGTATCCGTAATCTGTAGACATCAATAAGAACATCTACAACACTGTAATACAAGGCAAGTGAAAGACTGAGGCTTAAAAAGTTTTTACTTTAGGTCTAAATTTATGCCAGTTGAGCTGTCATTCAGTTAGAAGACTTAGTGGAGGTGGGGCTTTATTTGCTTAAGTATTTGCTTTTCATACTAACCTGTATATTCTAGCAACCGTACTCTGCTTTTGAAGATTAGAACCTGGCAGCGTCAGATTCAGCTCCTCACCCACTAAACCGCAGTGTGGGGGACGCATTTCAGTTCTCAGGACAGTCTGTCGAGGGAACGGCTCTCCATGACTGGTCCTGGGGACTGCTAATGGGGATGAGCGGGGAATTACTGGTCGGTTAATCTGCGCCACGCCCCAGAGTGGGAGGTCATGTGAGTGATTGATGCTCGTCCGCTGGGCTGGTTTTCTCCTGCGGGCAGGAGGCCATTACATTCATGTGAGATGGGGCTGTGGCCCTATCCGTCTGAAGGATGGGTCTTACGGTAGAGCTGCGGAGTAGGCTTGCCAATATTAACAGACCTGTTGAGAAGTGAAATCTATTTAAACCTGCTTGTTTCCACTCATCTGATATCTTTGGGCCGAACGTGACAATTTTAAAAACAAGTATTAGCTTTCAGGTTATATAATCCAGAAAACTACTTCTCCATGGTGTAATTCTGGACAATAATCTTGTCATATAGGCCTTATTACAAATTAAGTGATTCACGGTATCTATGAATCACTGTAACTGTTTTATGTCTCTTGTAAGAAAGGGTAAAATACTGCCTTTGCATCAAGGATTTTTCTTTTTCTTGCAGGTTATAGGGCCACGTGCATCCATTGAGGGCCGTGGCTGCGCTGCATGCACACTCCACAGCAGTAACGCATGTGGGGCAAGTGCTTCGGCCACATGGCTCCGAGCCACAGGAGACCGAGAACTTGAGCACGATGCAGTGGCACCGTCAGTTACTCCGCTGTTATTCCGTTATTCTTCTGTATGTGGCTCAGCAGGAGGTGCACTGATGTCCAAAAGACAGGTTGACATGGCAGGAAGGGAACACATTCTTAACCGCTAAATGTCATGGTTAAGAGACCCTAAAGCACTATTGATAAAAACATCTAAGTGCTTATTGGAAACGCTAAGACATTTTTATACACGCAGATGTTGGAAAGATGTTGTAGAAGAGCAGAATTGTGATTTGTAGTTGAACACGATCCTTCATCGCAGGACTTGGGTGGAGAGAGGGACAGAGGGCTCTGCACCACAGGGCGGAGGAAGCAGGAGGAGCACAGGCTGACATATTAAGAAACAATTAGCAGAGATTACAGCTGACAGTACACCCCCACCCCACCCCACCCCAGGGGGTAGTCCTTCTCAGGGTCGTGCTCCAGTCACAGAATGAGCCAAATACGTTCACAACAGCTATTGTGCAGAATACCGTACATTGTGCGGCTAGAGCAGCAGCTCATTATTGGAGTGAGGTAATGTCCCGGGGGGCACTGGTACTGAGTCTTCCTAGCGACCAAAATGCCTGGGAAGGGGTCTCAGGCCAGAAAAATAAATACCTGTAGGCTAAAAACAAAGGACGAGAACCAACAGGGGAAAAGGTAAGGCGGAGCACACCAAGAGCAGCACGCGAAGCTGTCAGACCTATGAGAACCTGCCCTTCCAAGCTGCTGAAAATCAGCCAAGGAGCTGCTACATATCTAGTGAAAACCAGCACCTGTGGGCCCACCTGAGCTGCGCGAGTGCTATGTCCCCCTTCCACCAAACAGGTGCTCATCACCGATGGCGTGTCTTCACTGGGCTGTCAGAGAGCTTGGCTCACCATGTTATATTGGCGTTGGTCTTAGGGAAAGAGGATGGCCTCTGCGAGTGGTGCTGCGTCCCCAGCTCTGGCATGCAGGAGCTCCACCACTGTCACAGGGGAAGCGGCGGAACCAGCTCTGATGCTCGCCGGATTACGTGGTGTTTTCTGCACCAGAAGGGCACAAGGCTTAAATCCTGGTTTTAGCAAACAGGAAGAGGCCGAAGCTTATGATGTAACCAGTTCCCTGCTCGTCACGACAGACTGCGTGGAGGGAGGGGGATGGGGATGCGTGGAATGAGGTCAGACACCCCCTCCCCTACACCATGGTCAGCCACCTATCTGCATAATGCACTTTCCCCAGTGACCCGAAGGGGGCGGTAGTGCGGTTACTGGCTGAATTCCCCCGTGGCGGGCACTTGATAATGATGTGAAAAACAACTCCAGAAATAGTGATGGTCTTGAGACAAATAAGAAAGATACGTCTAATTTATACTTTGTTTAATGAATTACAACATTATAATCTACTTTGGCGAGTACCTTGTTCAGCTGGTATTTATTCACATCTTTCAAACACGATTGTTGTTGGTGCTGTGTTCTTGCTTTGCCAAATGAAAACTAATGCCTTATTTTTGCGCAGGAAAAATACTAACAGCACTTTTTCCTGTGTAACATTATCATAATTACAGTTTGTAAATTCTGGATACATTTTACATGTATTTTGCAGCTGTTCCAAAATGAATCTTAAATTAACAAACAGTAAAAAATGTTACGTTCAAGGTCGTTTTCGGAAAGCTCTGGTATGCGTGTGATGAGTGTACAAACAAAACGGCCAAGAGAAATAAAGCATATGAGACTGAACACACTTCAGACTGGTAGAAGTGTAAAGTGTGCAGTTTGCACACGTGTCTCACTGAAGTCCACATGTGACTGACTGCCCGCTGATGGAAAGACACATGAAGAGTACAGCACCAGCACCAATTTAAATTCTGTGATTTATCTATAAGCCATACGCTCTCCACCGTGGAACTGCGCTCACTGCATGACTCCAGGAAACCATATTGCCTGTGACAGGAAAGCTAAGACTCTCTGCATATATCATCCATATCACCAGTTGGAACAAAATCTAGGCCTTCAACAGGGTACAAATACCTTCCCACAAACAAATGTCAACCAGTAACAAATGTTTATTATTATAAAATGATACAAGTCAGCACTTGCTTTGGATTAGAAATAAAAGGGATCACTTTGCTGATTAGTACTGTTAATAATAGGTGTTCTTTGTTGTTCCTTGTCTCATTTGCTTGGAAAGGAAATCCCCACAGGGTCCTTTGAACATCTTGCTGATGTACTTAAAAGGGATGGTTAAGACACAGCTGGAGTGGCTCTCTCCCACCTTGTTCTACTGTGCCCCTCCTCTCTCCTCCCTTCCCCTCCATAGACGTGTGTTGTGCGATTCCTTGTCCAGCAGTACATCGCAGCACAACAGTACTGAGATCCCCACCCCATGACTCCTAGTGTCGCCATGGCAACGTCAGGCCTGAGCACTACAGTCCCAAGTCCACCATTCCCCACGAAGGTGGAGAACAGGTGTGGAAGAAGAAACCCCCTGTGCACCATTTTTTTTTAAAACTCTACCAATAAAACCCTAATTGTCACCATGGTGTTACTGTATGTGGCAAACTTTCATTTTAAAGCAAAAAAAAGGATGAGTTCAGTGATTCGGGAAAAAATGTATATTTTTGGAAGAATGCATGACTAATGACAATGATGAAACCATAATTCCTATAACATTTTATATTAATTGTATAAATATTCTAAGCAACAAATTAACAGACCATCAGGAACACTATGGTCTTGCAGTCAGGACTGATATGCATGTTACTCCCTAAAAATGGGACTTTACACAGCGCTGAAGCAGACAGTCCTATGGCTACCTGAGGATTCTAAAAAACTGAGTCTATCAACAGAGATTCACTGTTGCTATGGCACCGAATGTGAGCTCAGACCCATTCTTACGAACAAATGTCACGTTCCAGGACGAAACCCCTTGGACACGAGCTCAAACACACCGAAAGAAAAGAGAACACAAGTGTAACCTCATCATTTCTTACCCTCTCGAAACGGCTGCGCTGTCTTGGTTACGATTGGTAAACAGGGAACATGAAGCCCACACGCAATTGCCCTCACACTCACGTTTTTGGTTTGTTTTTTTTAAAAAAAAAAAAAAAAAAAAAAAAAAAAAAAAAAGACATAGAACGAGTAAGCGCACAGAAATAAATAGTTCATACAACACCACCTTCACCACCCGATGTCAAAGCCACAGTTGAAAAAAATCACTCAGAACAGAAACAGAACAAAACAAATGTGGAGAAACTTGGACTTTACACAGTAAACAAAATGTCTCGATACGTCCGTACCGTCTGGTGCGTCAAAGTTCGTTTTACACTGTAAAAGCTGTGGAGCTACTCTCTTCACAAGGGCCAGTGGTCCATCTGGGGGCAGCAAGAGGGCTGTCACTGTTCCAACGTCACCACTTCCACGGCCTGTCCGTCCAAAGTGACAGTGTTGTCTATGCGTGTCGCAACCGGCGCCATGGCGACCTGGACGGGACGGCTGCCCTGGGCGAGACTGGTGACCACAGTCTGGTACATGCTGACAGGGATCTGAACCAGGCCTGAGAGCAGACGAGGGAAAGAAGAGGTCAGACGGTCACGTGAGCTGAACCATGCAGTCTGTGGGACATGCGCTCAGGACTGTGTAGGACAAGAGAGAAGACACTGCAATGAGATGGCCTGGCACTGGAGAAGCCTCGATGAGTGGAATGAGAACCTAATAATACTAAAGATGGGTAGAGACCATCCCTTGGTGGCATCTGGATCTCATTCGCCACACGAGCCTTAGTTCCACACTCAAAAACAGCTCTTTACCCATGTAAGTTGTGTGTTGTATCACTTTAGCTTCTACTAGATATGACTGACAAAATATGTGATCCTTAAAACCACACGGGGTTTAATTTGTCATCATGAAGATAACCGGTCACTCTATCGATGTTGACCACGAACTCCTTCCCGGTGCTACCAGCTTCCGCTCACTGGGCTGCTCAAACTGGTCTTATTCTGGGGTTTCTACTGATGGCTGGCAGGGCGCTAAAGCAGACCCTGTGATCGCGCCCCTGGAGACGCAGGTGGAGCCTGCTCTGCACATGAAAATACGGCCCAGTGTGGGATAACGCAGGCCTTACAACCTATGTCCAATGCCCTTGCCGCGGGGAGCGGTTGCAGCGTCTCCTCCTGGCACTGCCTGCTTCCCCTGCACTGGGAAGGCTGATTCAGACCTGCTGGTTTCCTGTCCAAACATGTGAAGAAGGCACCTCTGGACAGGACTACCGTCTCCAGGACTTCAGCACTGGTCCAAAGATGGCAGAGTAGGTAGTAGTGCAGCCAATTTAAATGGGGGGGTTCTGCACTCTACTTCTTTAAATGCAGTGCTAATGCTCACTAATCAGCTTTCATGTCTAAATAGACCCTTCACTCCTGTCCATTCCCCTAATGCAGCGTGAATAGGGGCTGCAGCCCTGCCGACAGCTGTCGGGGTGATTAAGGAAGCAGGGCGCTGCCCCCAGGGAATGCAAGCAGGGAGTCCAATCATTGTAGAGCCTCCTTAGCAGCGCCAGCACCGTAGAGACAAGTGTCCTGCGAACACAACGCTCCTAACAGCAATGCTGCACTGCCTTTAAGGCCTGGAGCCCTTTAGGAACTCCATGGGAAGATATGGCAATGTGCAGGTGCACCGACACGGAACACGCACACACACACACACGCTCGCACAACATCGCCATCTGCTGCAATAGAGTCCTGAGGGATTAGCATGAAACACCGTGGTGCTCCCAAGGAGACCCCCACCCACCATCCGACTTCTAGTGAGAATGAACCTCGTGCAAAAGACTGATGTGGCAGAGTCATCAGCTCCTTGTGCCTTTAAGAAGCAGAAGGAGTGAAGCAGGTATAAGAAAGAGCTCATCTTTAGTACACAGGTATGTGAGCGGCTGCCTGCAGCTAGGGTGAAGCGGAAAGATTCGTGGCATGACCTGAGACAGATAAAGACACTATCTTTGCTGTGGTTTACCTACCGCTGCCATCCTGCACCCCTGCGAGGGCCCCTACGGCGGCTGCCGTCTCTCCCGCCAGAACAATCTGCCCCCCGCCCTGCAGGGTAGCCTCTGCCAGCGTTGCCACCGCGTGGGCTGCTGCCTCGCTGCAAGGAGGAGAACAGTGTCACCACACACAGTCACATAGATGTCACACACACACAGCTGGAGTTGCCAGAAAAGTACATAGATGTGGGCATTAGTCACCCTCACAAACATACAGTGTGAGGAAAAACCC
Organism: Scleropages formosus; assembly: GCF_900964775.1. Classification (NCBI taxonomy): domain Eukaryota; kingdom Metazoa; phylum Chordata; class Actinopteri; order Osteoglossiformes; family Osteoglossidae; genus Scleropages; species Scleropages formosus. The sequence goes on from NC_041807.1 coordinate 14,877,517, forward strand.
CTTAGAAACTTCTAGGTACACTTATAAAAGGCAAGAAGAAAAAACTCATCGCTGTGACTTAACACACGGGCAGTAAACCCACGGTAACACCATAGTAATCTCATTGCATGGCTGCAGGCTCGTCAGCCCCTTCCACAGCATGTCCTCTAGGACAAGGGGTAGGGTGGAGGGGGATTGGAGGGGATGCATGCAGAGATCCGCATCTCCGGACACTTCCACTCTTTTGCAGATCCAGTGCACATCCAGGATTACAGTAATCCGGCTACCAGGGTATTTTAGGTCTGTTCCCTTGGCGGTGCAGGATTTTGTATGTGTGTGTGTGTGTGTGTGTGTGTGAAAGAAGGGCCTTGATTGACAAGACTGGTTGGGGAAAAGGGGGGCAATATACCATGGATGTCCACACGCTAAGGTTGGCTGAGCATCCTTTGCCAGGGCTCCCCGAGTGCCTAGGGTTCACACACTGCCTGCAGCGCAGCTACTGGAAGGTTCCTCGCGTCGGTGACGCACATTGTCCACGAAGAGGAAAAGTGGAAGACGACCAGAGCAGGACGAACGTTCCCACAGCCGCCCGACCAGCGTATGGGCGCGCTGGGAAATACTGACACCCGATGGCGAGAGAGTGTCACAACGCCATCGGCAGCTTCAACCCACACAGCCAAACCGAACCCTCTAAAGTGGACGGTACAATTTGAGCAGGAACACCACTCGTGCACCGCCTGCAACGGAACCATCTCCCTCTGTCCCCCCCATGTTGTGTGGGGTCTTAACTCTTTTTCCTGATCTCACGTCAGGTATCATGAGCAAGCACAGAGTCCTCCTCGGCGTGGCAGATGCGAGTCATTCAACCACCTCAATCCAAGAGCCATCCTCCACAGTTGTCAGACCCCCAGCAGTCCATTTGAAATCAAGATAAAGAAGGGGGCTGTAACAGAGGATTTAAAGCAGGAGGGATATTAAAGAAAAACTGCTGAGGGAAGACTGATTGCAAAGGAGAAGATGTAAGCCTCTTTTCAGCCTTGTTCTGCTGTGGGAATCTCTTTTCTTAACAGCTGCCTAAGCAGCCAACCCTCCCACTGTTGAGACAAAGGGGGTCCTACAAGAACAGGCCCAATGGGCTTAGAGAAGCCCAGTCATAGGAAAAACCTTTGATAGCAGGGGTTCAATTCGCCATCCGTGCAGAGACACTACACGGTGACAATACAGCTGAGGCTGTGTGCAGATCACCGTGTTGACGGGTGACTCTCCTTCAAGAAGTATCCTGTTATCTTAAGCATCACAGAGAGATGCTGCGTGATAGATGCTCCTCGAATGGTAATGACTCCCTGGCCAGTGTGGAGTGTGGTGAGAAGAGCCAAGTAGCATCCTGTGTGTCACAGCTCATAAACACAGGGCTTGTGGATGTGCAGGTGAGCTCAGGTAACAGTCTCCCTGGAGGGGGTCTCCATGACTTAGTGGTTTCCAGGAAACACAATGTCGGAACGTTTTGGGAGTTCGGCTAGGAACAGACCCCACTAGGCCAAACCAGGCCCGCCAAGGTCAAAACAACCTGGAGGTCGACAGTCCGTCCCACCACATCGCTCAGGTGCAAGAACGAGAGCACCGATCTTCTAACTGCTCCTCCACCTCATCAGCATCCACGGCACATAAGCACCTGCCTCACGACTCAGGGTTAAAACTTGCTGACACCACTGCCACCCGCCGGTCCACGTAGGAGCCCCTCAGGGACCCAGGCCTGAGTCAAAGACAGAGTGCAGTGACTGGCAGAGACCTGGACCCCCTGGCTTTGCTGACAGGCTGTTGTGAAGGGCCCTCCCTCCCCCATCACCGCATACCTGTTGAGTGCCATGGTAACAGTAGCACCCTGAGGCATCTCCTGGGTTGCAGCCACCGCCGCTTCTGCCAGTGACGCCACGGCCTGTGTGGCCTCCGATGCTTGGGGGGTCTGTATAGTCATCTCCCCTCCTTGCAGTGTAGCCCAGTTTTGCTCCTGTATGGAGAGGGAGGCCGATGGGGACTGTCTGTCATCAAACCGACGAAACCGAACGTGCGAGTGAGCACTGGCATGTCTGTCGTCTCAGTGAGACCTTTATCTGGTTCAAATGCTGGTGTGTGTGTGTGCGAGAGCAGACAGAGGCTCTGCGTCTGAAATACCACGGTATACGTACCTCCCCATCGGCAACGGTGGAGTAGTTGACCTGCGCTACGGTGACGGTGGTGGGCAGCTCAGAAGCGTCGGCCAATGTGGCCACCGTTGCTCCAGTCCCCACCTGCGAGTACAGTACGGGGAGCAGGGGGGGCGGGGACAGTAAAATACCAGTGTATTTTGGGTGTGCCAGGCTGGTATCAGAGAAATGCTCAGTCGGTGGACCCGTTCATGGTGCCCATGATGAGTCTGACTACCAGAATCCAACAGAGCTGTGGATCGTTTGCCCTTAGATCCACACAGCAGAGCCCAGAGATCCAATCTGGGCAGCAACCTGGGTTCATTAAAGAATTCATATCTACAATGCTGCTAATCATAATGTATTTTCAGATGCTTTTCTTCACCTTGTGAACTGCTGAAAAAGCTTCACGTCACGCAAGAAAATAGCCCTTTTCCATGACATGTCGTCAGGAGTGTTCCAGTAGCGCTCGGGCCCTCCCCGTCCAGCACCAGCAGAGACTCACTTGTATGAGGGACACGGTGCCATCGGGGTTGCTGATGGTCTGCACCACCGTCTGCGAGGGCACCAGGTGTGCGATGCCGTGGGCTACGCTGGGGGCCACGTGTGGCTGCGCCACCTGCTGGTCCTCAAAGGCGTAGAGCAGGTCCTCGCGGCCGTGCTGCTTGTAGCAGTTCTTCACGATGGTCCGCAGCGCCTGCGTCCACGACACCTGCTTTCGGGTGCAGTAGAGAGAGACAGAGAGTCATAACCGGCGGAGGGAATGCACACAAGCCACACAAACCGCTCTCTTCCACCTTAGGGCCACGGCCCTGCGGCCTCACCCTGGTCTTCTGTTCCTCGGTGCGCACGTCACTGCGAACGTTGGCCCAAGGGATGTCGTCCGGCCACCACACGGGTTTGCAGCTCTCCTTGCCCCAGCCGGGTTTGCCACGGCCGGTCGAGTACTTCAGCATCTCTGGGATGAAGGCTCGCAACTGGGCCTGTTGGGGGGGGGGAAGCAAGAGTCAGAGACCTGGTCCTCATCAGAAGCTTTGTGAGAAAACTCTGAAACTCCCCAAGTGAAACGCGGGTGAATCTATGATGATCCACAAAGTTTGTGAACCTATGCTCTCTGCGACCCCCAAGACACTCAGGGGTTAATCCAGCAAAGCCTGCAGATTAGGCCGCTCCACAATCTTCCAGATTAGCCGTGAGGCCCCCCGTCTATTCAAGTTGAAATGTTACAGACCATATCTCCGACTGTCCATCTGCCAGCTCTAGCGCATCCTGGCAAACGGTCCTGGCAAGCGCTTCAGGTGTGTAACACGTGTTGGATTCCACTTCATCTCAGCACATCGCGGCGTGATCCGAGTCTACACTAGGGCCATAAGTCGTCTCGCCAAGGTAAAAACCTGAACGCTTGGCTGCAGGTGGTCCTGGAGACTGTGAAGGGCTGGCCTGGGTTTGAGCCCTTGCCCTTGGTGTCCTGGCTAAATTGGTGTCACGGCGAGGATTATGTTGCGCTGCGAAGCGCTGCGGAGTCTGCTGCCTGACCTCAAGGGCTAAATTTGGCTCCACGGAAATAAATCGCTCACACGTAAACCCAGAAGTTGAAACTGCAAAGTGTCAAGGGCAGTTTGTTTGTCTGTCCACCTGGGGTGGGAAGGGAAGGGACATACAGCATGGAGCAGAGGTTCAGTTAAGTGCAAAGGGACCGACTCGGCGCTGCGATCAGCTACACTGATGAGGTGTGTCCCTGAACGGTACAGCCTTCCTCTAGAACGAACTCATCACCTTCGCCACGGTTCTGAATCAGACCTACGGCTCCGACGCCGCCCGTTTCGGACGAATAGCCACCGGAGCCGCGGATGCGAGACAAAGCGAGATGCTGTGAAGGGGTGGCGCCTGTTGCAACAGACTCAGAAGGGGCCCCTCGCGCCTGTTGCCTCCGCTCCTCGTCCCCTCGGGGCGCTCCCGGCCTTCGCCCGAGGCTTAATTACAGGAGAGCCGGAATTACCGGCCCCGAGCGGCTCTAATCCTCCCAGGAGCCAATCAGCAGCGAGAGCTGAGAGGGCCGGTTAATTGCGCCCCCGTCCGCCCCACCCGGCTTTCACCTGCTGCTCTCTGCAGTACCCCCAGGCCCCTCCCCCACCTTTATGATTAGGTGTGTCAGGCAGCCCAACAGGGAGCGAGCACAATGAGAGGGTAGCCGGTGGGTGGGGTGCTCTGCTACGTGGGGGGTGTGTTTATTCTTGGCTTCTCTGTTGAAAATGAAGCGGCAGGCCTGCTTCACACCTGCCTGTGTGGATACACCTGTCTGAGAGCGGGCTATCAGTGGCGATCCCCTTGCCCCCCCCCCAACGTCAGCAACCCCGCTGCTGAGCTGTGTCACTAGAGGACGGGATTCAGGCGTGGGGGTGGGCCCTCTCTGCCCTCTCTGTACCTATCACCACACAAGCATCACAGAGGACGGTAAACAAGGAGCGTGCGGCTTAAATGAAAACCACGGAGGACATGAAACGTGACACAAAACCAGGAAAACAATTCGTTCATCACAACATGTGTAAGTTCCGCCATTCTGTCCGCACACACAGAGTCGGAAGCACCTGTAGGATCTCTAAAGCAAGATAAAAAGTCTCCCTCCCACCCCAGCAGAAACACAGAGGGTAGCACCTACAACCACTTCCACTACGACGTTTGGTTTAACGAAAACAACTTCGATATAACGCGATGGACAAATAGAGAAACGCAACTTTCATAACGCAAACTTCTGACACAGTCTGGAACGTGACGGTACTGGGAAAATTTAAACTTCCGCCGCGCATTTTTTACACATTTGTCACGTGTTAGTTTAATTCTTACACAGTAAAATAAACGTTGAAACGGTACGAGAGAAGCTGCACGTTGCGAAAGAAACCAGATAAAGTGCGGCAAACTGCATATTCTTACACTATATTATGATTATGTTATTTTTCTCATTTATTTACAACAAATGTCTTTATTATATTTTCCACTGTTTTCAGCTATCGTTGTGCGTCTGTTAAATTAATACGTTACATTACAGTATTTAACATGCTCTTTTCCCCACCAAAACTTATTTTTCACAGCAATGGCCATAAGACAGCGTTTCGCCGGAACATGACTACGACACTAAAGCTGAGCGGTTCGTATTTGACGAGGGAAGCAGTTTAAGGTAAATGCCATCGGTGACTCAGCTGATCGATCAGTCCAACTTCACCTGGGTCATCTTGTCCACAGACACAGGGATGCCGTCGATGGTGAGGGGTGGCAGCTCAGAGCTCAGCTCGGGGGGAGGGGGTGCATGCTCAGCCAGAGCATTCTCCAGGTCCTCCAGGATCATGCTCTTGTATTTCCTCACCTGTGTGTGGAGTAAAAGTCAGCGGGGGGGGGTACAGGTTACTGAGCGGCACAGGGGATTCTGGGAATCCAGCAGTGGGGGCTGACAGACACTCGGAGGGTAGGGACATACCACGTTCTCCAGCGGCGCTGCCCCAAACACCTTGAACACGGCGTTGGGCTTGGAAGGTGAAATGCACAGTACGATAGCCTGCTGGCCAACGCGGGTGGTGTACTCATCCAAGGTGGCCCTCAGCTTCCTGCAAAGACGTACAGAACAGCCTCAGAAAGTGTGGTGGTGGAGCACCCTCTGCCGGTAGGGGGAGAACGACGGATGGAAGAGAAGTAGGTTTTCGTGGGTTATGCAAGAGGAGGCGGGCAAAGTCAGACATGAATCTCTACAGTGGTGCCTTCCACCAAATAGCGAATGCAACAAGTATGAAGCATTGAACTGCGACACGCTGCCAGGACACCGTGGTAAACAATACACACCTCCGAGACCAAGGAACAGAGAACGACAGCAATGTTCTTGCTACCCCTCAGGGGGGGCCGTGTCAGAACCTCAGGAACCCCAGCATCGTACCTGAGCAGCCGTGTCTGCTGCCGCTTACGGATAGATGGATTGGACTCGAAGATATGCGGACGTTTCCGTTTCTTTCCCGTGGCCACAGCAGCGGCAGCCGCCATCCCCACGGGGCCTGGGGAAAGGGAACGAGAGAAAGAGAGAGGGGTTGGATGAAGAGGTTTCTCGCAGAACATCAGGGTTCCCTGAACACAATTAGACCCTGTTTTTCTATCAGTCTCCCTGCCCCCATGTCCAACTGCCAGTAAAGGTTCAAATAAAAAATTACCTTATATATTCTCTACACAGATAGCACTTAGCTAATGCAATATAATTTAATAATTATGTTTTTCACCAGGGGGTGTGATGGCGCAGCGGGCTTGGCCTGTGCCTGCTCTCCGGTGGGTCTGGGGTTCGAGTTCCGCTTGGGGTGCCTTGCAACGGACTGGTGTCCCATCCTGGGTGTGTCCCCTCCCCCTCTAGCCTTATTCCCTACGTTGCCGGGTTAGGCTCCGGTTTGCCGCGACCCCGCTTGGGACAAGCGGTTTCAGACATGTGCGCGTGTGTGCGTTTTTCACCAACATCAGAGCAGGAAAGTCTTTTTTTGCCACTTATGGTGCAATACCGCCGCCTTGTGGACAGAGCTGCAACTACAACAGGGTAAATGACAGCAGGGGCATCAGAACTGGAGAAGTTCTGACCTGCAGCAGCCAGGTGGGCTGTGACCTCATCGGTTCCCGTGGAGTTGAGGATGTCCGAGTCATCGTAGGCGTCGTCTTCGGGCGAGGAGGGCGAGTCCTCGTCGGCGCTCAGCATGCTGTGCTCTGTGTAGGTGGCCACGTGTACCTGCTGCACCTGCTGGGCGACGCTGTGGGCCTCGATGGTCGTCATGTCCGACTGGTGGACGCCGTGATCCTCCATGGCTTGCCTGAGGCTCTCCTGGATCGCACTGTCGCACACACCCACACAAAAACACACACACGTGGGCAATTATAAATGGAAGAACACGGGAAGCTCATGAACGATACTAGTACTATTTTTGTGTTTGTGTCTACTTATTCTCTCCCTCACTATTTCGTAGGAGAAAACCTGAAAAAGTAAGGTTTATACATTATATAGGTGTCTGTGACTGTGGTACAAGCCCTCCATCACATACAGCCATACAGAAATTGGGCAAAGTGGGTTCCTTGGCCCTTTGTGTTCTGGTAGGAATGCAACACTACATTTGTTTTTTTTTTTTTTTTACTTTAGTTGGGAGCACTAGTTGTGGGCACACACTTGCATTTATTCATTTAGCAGACGCTTTTCTCCAAAGCGACGCACATCTCAGCAAAAACACAATTTGTGCATTACATTAGGAAAGAGAGACATAGTTGCAGACATGTGATTAAGTAAATCAAGTTTGTTTCTTTCCACTTTATGCACCGAAGTTCATTGAACGAGTAGGTGCACAAAACTCTGACGATTCCTCATCACCCTCCTATAATTTTTTTTTTTTTAACATTCACTATTGCACCGCAACCTTCAAACTGGAGATGCAACCTCTTTTTTTAGATGTGTTCAGGGGATCTGTCATGCTGATATGGACTGAAAAGCTGCCGCATACGGTGAAAAAAGTGGGAATGCTTCCCTCATAGGAAATCTTGCTAATCTGGATCAATGTGACATAATCAAGTGACTGCAAAGCATGTAGATGTTTTTACCTGTATCTTTTTGCTAGGGGTGCCTTGCACTGTTTGGTCAGCTTTTCAAGGCGTGTGTGAAGAATAAACTGGAGAAAGTTGGCTGCGGCTGTATAAAAACCCTTTGCACCAAAAACACACACAGGAGGACACTATTAGAGGGCTTTTCCAGCAGAAACCGACAGCAAAGAGCAAACCGATGCTCCGTGGGGGTGGAAAACATGGGATAAAGAAACATTTTATTTTACACATTGTAAAACATACCTTACTCGCCTTATCTAGTCTTAACTGTTTTTGAGAGCTTTGTGTCCTTTATTATTTTATCGATTTATAATAAGTAACTGTCGCTGGGTAAAATTTTCGGATACTGAATGTACATCATAGTTGCTCAGTGAATCAAGTGAGGAGGTAACAACAGGTTTTTGTTTAAAATTATGTTTGATATTAAAGCCATGCTATAATTTTGATTGAGATGCTCTGATTTACTGGGTGGTAATCTACTAGTTAGAATCTGGTAGGTGTTTCCATTAAACATATATAGTGCATATATATATAAAAAAATTACAGTATCAAATACCATAATTTCTATATTAAAATATAAAAATACTTGTTACTTTCGATTTCAAGTTAAACTGCATCTCTCTACAGGTCTAGCAACTAATCTTCTGATAGTGTCATATAGAGAGACACGATTACAAGTAAGGAGTGATAAGGAGTAATGTAATAACAGTGTATATCGAGGTGTCGTATAGGAGGGGCCTTCTGTACTACCTGTACTGTACTATAATGATATGATGAAAAGGAAAAACCTGGACACCAATTCCTTCTGTAAATACATAAAACAAGCACTTCACTGTAAAATGGTGTAAACTTTGAAAAAAGCCATATTTGAATGAGTAATACAGGTGGGCCACGATGTACGATGGTTCGACTTACTACAATGGTGAGCTGGCGATAAGACATTCTGTACAAACTGTACTTTGAATTTTTTCCTGGGGAAGCGATGTGCGGTGCAATGCTGGGCAGCGGCAGCAATTCGCATCTCCCATTCTGTCACACAGAGGTGTGTTTCAGGTGTATTAAAAGCATTTTCGACGTCTGGTTTTTTCCCCGATTTACGACGGACTTTGCGAACGTAGTCCCGTCGTAAGTCGGGTACCACATATAAATATCTGCATCATACGGTATACCACCACAGGTTAATGAGGATATATTTTCCGTTTTGTGGTGTTTCCTTGTATAGTATAATTACTTAAATCCAGGAGCTCTTTTATGAAACCAGCAAGTTAAATCCCAAAACACGTAAAATCTGCTTATTATCACCCTTTTAATCTGATTTATTTCTGACCACTCATGGCTCAGGGTAACGAAGCACATTCCCACGCAAGTTCACGAGGACCCCAGGAGCGCTTTTATTTGACACCTTCACACTTAGAGCTGTCAAACGCGACGAAAACACACCACCGGGCGATTCTGGCTGCCAGGGACACACTCAATACATTAAGTAACTGGCGATAATTTATCTGCGGCAATATGACTGCTGGCGCTTCTTAAAAGAGCCTTGTACTGAAATCAAAAATACACGAAAACGTGTGAAACTAAAAGGCATTATTTGTACTACATGCAGGACATGGTTGTACAGCTTCCGCCGCGCACTAGCAGCGCAGGTAACGGGCCCCATCATGTGGACTGTATTACACAGTAGTGTCACTGCAACCTGTTCATTTCTCCTCAGTCTCTGCTCTGCTGCAGAAATGCGCGAGCGACTGCCGGGGACGCGCGTCCACCGCACTTGACTAGTCGTCCCCGCGCGCTGCGGACGAAGCCCGGCCGGTTTGATAAAGACTCGGCGCGGCGGCGCGCAGCTCACAGTCCGTACAGTCCATATACAGTGAGTGTCGGCCCGCGCGCTCTACAAGCGCTGGCAGCGCCGCATATCCCGAGCTCGCTCTCGTGACAGGTTGTACCTGTAGGTGTGCGCACATCAGCTCTATTGGGCACGAACGCGCAGCTGCCGCTGGAGGTGACATCCAGCTCAGCTGTGTGGCGCGCTGTCGTCGCCCGTCGCGAGCACAACAAAAGAGCGCCGTGTCGCCCGCTGCCGCCCGCGTTCCGAGCCGGGAGGACGCCGCTTCGGCGCGCGCGGGGACCGCGGCTCGCAATGGTGGTACCTCGCCACCCCGCTGCCTGCACGGCCTCCCGGAGCAAAAGGCGGGCCTGTGTATGAAGGCCTGCATCCGTAACAGGGCTGCACGCACTTTGTAAACGGGTTTATCGATGTGTTAACCCGAGTTTGTCTCCAAAACGAAAGCCGTTAAACTCGCGAAGGGCCGTTCCGCGTTCCGCATAGGAGTAGTTTTTTCCCCCCCCCTCAGTCACCCCGCCGCTGCCGGGTGCGTTGCTGCGGCTGCGCCGGGGCTGAAATAGCCGGAGATTGCGCGGTAGGGCACTAACCTCAGAGCGGCTGCGCTACTTCGGGCCTGCGCCGTGCGGTGCGAGACTTGCAGCCTGAGCTCTAATGGAGGACAAAGAGCGGCCCACGCGACGGCGCGCACAGCCCTCCCCACTCCCTCCGCCCGGGGCGCCCGCGCGGCCCCAGCTGACGCGCAGAGCTGCGTCACTGCATGCCGCGTCCGTCACCGGGTGGACGCCATGTTGAGAAGGGAAAGAAAGAACTTGTACCCGAGAAAAACATGTTCTTGTGTCAGTATGTCAGAGGATCAGTGAAGGACAGGTGATCATATACTGACCCCTTTCTTATTTAATCCGGAATGAGAATGAGAAAATAAAAGCAGATGAACTTAAAGACTGTTGGGTGGCCCAGCCTCACCTAGGCTCCTATCCACTGTGAGGAGATCCTAGCAGACCAAGGATGTGTTGGTGAGATTATACTGTAACTCTCAGCTGCCCTGGGAACATGAGGGGATCCCCAGAAATAAAGGGAACTGCTGTGGAAATGCAAGGAACAAGGCTTTGTGGGGAGTTCTGTCATGGATAAAGGAGGTGCATGTGGAGAAACCTGTTGGGACAAGAACATCGCTGTCGTTCTCTGTCCCTTGCTCTCTTGGGAACCAACAAAAAACATCTCAGTCATTCAGATTTTTTCCTTGAAACATATTGTGGCAATAGTCAAGATATATTTAAAATGAAAACTACAATAAGTATATTTTAAACATTTTCAAACAAGGGCCTGTCTGTCCTTTGCTGAACAGTACTTAAGGAAAATTAACCTCCAGAACCCATTTCAAGTTAAATTCCATCAAATGAATTGACCTTCAAGATTTTCATAATCTGATTTTCCTCTTTTATCAGACTTATAGATGATGACAGGGCTCAAATGTATATAGATGTCTGTTTTAGAAAGAAGATGATAGACGATTGATGAATATTTGTATATAAATGGTACAGTTTATGGCACAGACTGTAACTGTACTCTGACAAGTGTTGGCTCGAATACTGATATGACCACAACTCCATCTGATTTCATTTTTTACTTTTCGTCTTTTTTGACTTCTTCCCCTTTTTTGCTTTTCCCGCCATTGGCCACCTGAAGCCCCGGAACTCGAGACAGTCCACTGCATTGTGGGAAATGTAGTATATATTCTCCATCGCAGCTCGACTGAGTATGTCGATTTCTCGGCGATCACACTGGGCGCTTAAAGGTCTTATTTTCGACGCACTCTTTTTGCTCCGCTTTTTGGCAGATCCAGCGCTGTGTGACTTCAATTTGCTTGTTTTTATCGGCTGCAGAAAAGATGAAATTGTGTGAAGACTTAAAATGACTAGCGTTTCGATTCAGCAGTGAAGTTGACATATTAAATAAAGCCGGGATTCAACAGCTGCAGAGCATCCAAGTTACGTTGAAGAACACGCCAACATCTATTAAAAATATGCCGCTTTAATTATTTATATTTAATTTATAGAATGCGTTTCTAAGCAGAGATGCAGTGCGGTGAACAATCATCATGTGCACAGAATAATCTTTCCTAAAATCCAGACCGTAAGTAACAACAGTGAAGCAGCGGTAATTCTTGTAGTTGAGAACGTTGAGCAAGTAAGCAAACTTAACGAAACCACAGCACGGCTCTTATCACAATCAAGAGGTGATTTGCCCAAGCTAGTTTTTAAACTAAATGATGGAAGGAGACTATAAAATTTATCAGAGATTTAGAGTAGAGCATATTTCATACCATTGTCAGTGTCTCCTGTCTCACATGGGCGGAATTCAATCAGTTACGGTCCTGCGGAATTATGAGAGAAAAAAAAAAAAAAAAAAAAAAAAAAAAATCACTGCAGTAATAAAATAGAAGTGTCCAGACGATGTGTGTGAAACGGCCACCGCATCGGTCTGTATCTTCAATTCATATTCACTTATGTAAAATAAACGGATTTACTCAAAACATATGCAGTTAGATCACAGAGATGTTGTTTAAAAAGTATAAATTCATGATCCAGTTCTAGGAGTGAAAACGACAAGACAGAAGAGTGCAAAGGTATTCAAAAGGACTGCGAATTAGAAAGTGGAAATGGACAATCCTAAGTGAAAACTTAATATCCCACAACTGTTGAAATTTTAAGATCATTGTCGGTTCTTTAAACAGAAGTGACACTCATTCATCGCAGCTGGGCCAAGAAAAACATATTTATAACATTAGAAGAATTTACGGTTACAAACCTTCTGTAGTTTTTTCGTTCATACCCTCGACGACAAAAGTTGTGTTGGTGTCGGTTGCCATGGAGACGCCTTTAACGAATTTGGCCCCCTGATCTGGTGCAGCAGCCTGTGTCCGGGTTGGACATGTCTTCCAACAAAACAATCCAAAAACCCCTAACTTTGATGTTCTGCAGCTGTTGAACCCCTTTTTGCCTGAATATGTCAACTTCACTGCTGAATCGAAATGCTTAAAGTCATTTTAAGCCTTCACATACAATTTTATCTTTTCTGGGCTGATAAAAACAAACAAATTGAAAACACCCCATTGTCAAAATGATTAAATCCTAGCTAAATTGATTATATGGTAAGGCTTCAGATTAATGAAGGATGGTAAAGTGTGGCCCCTTCCAAGTGTGGTTCACCCTGCAGACTGTCCCCCTAAAGGTATGGCCGTTCACCTGCATGCTCCTTTATTCAGCACATGGCAGTACTTAAGTCCTCGAAGTTCTTGAATCCTTGTAGTACTACGGAGCGAGATACTTACCCTGAATTAATATAATAAAAACATGGGAATAGTATACAGACACACACACACATTTTCAGAACCACTTGTCCCATACAGGGTCGCAGGGAACCGGAGCCTACCTGGCAACACAGGGCGTAGTATACAGACATATTTAGTGAAACCATGGTAAGTGAAGGAGGTGCATGGCCGGGACAGAAAATCCACAGAAAAAAAAGTTGTTCCGAAGAAAAACCTCAGTACAACACTGTTCGTTCAGTTTATCTTTAATTTGACATAGTCTTTATTGCTCAGCTACTATAATCACTTGCAATATTTAAAACAATTTATAGAAGTTAAAATGTGGAAAAAAGTGTAATCAGAGCTGCAGACCTGAAACACTAAATGAGTTGTTCTACTTTGGACCAGAGGTGCTGGTGCCAAGGCAGAACCGCAACGCACACCAAAACCGTTAAGACTACAATGAAAGTAGAAACTGCTAAGGTTTCGAACCCATGGGAGATGTAGAAAAAAGTAAATCTTAAATCATTTTGATGAATAGTTTTATAAAAAGACAGTTTAAGGAATTCTGAATAATAAAAGTGGAGTTAGACAGGAATGCATAACATGAGCAAGACATTCTGTACTTATGCAAATTATTTACAATGCAGTCACATTTTTCTATTGTACAGAACAGATAGAAGGATACTACATATGTGTATGACGGGGAAAAAAAAAAAACATATCTGTTGGCTTGCAGCAGATATTACAGTTCAGGGGCAAGCATTCCCAGACTATCCAGTGACAAACAGGAGAACACTGTATGCTCCAGTCAGGAACTCGCAGGCTGTCGTACTTAACGAAGAAGTGACACAACTTCAAGCATTTTAAGTTTGAATAAATCAGTTTTCTATGGTGAAGACAACACACATGAACACTGATCATGCAGAGAAATTCAGTCCTGCACACCTTCTGTAAAATACAAACTGGCTTCTTTTTGTAAACATAAGTAGATGACGGCTGAGATTTTTAACATTTCCGACATTCATAATTAGAATTCAAGCTCAGTTCTGGGATAAATCAAAATCACATTGGTCACATTAGTTCCTACAAGTGGTGTTCTCACAATTCAACAGTTCATTCCATGAAGAGGTTAAAATAATGAAAAAATATTGACGCACCAAAAATAGAATGACAATTTCTATATAAAATGAAATTGTATATTCGCTACTGCAATATAATTACTTTACTTGTCACTAGATTAAAATATCCAGAATAAAAATGTTATACACATAATGGGGTCTATCTGAATATGTTTAACCGTTTACCCTGCCGTCAAAGGGGTACAGAGTCATGGAAACTGAAGTGAAAGCGATGGTGAAAAGGACAGACACCATTCAAGTGCGATATCAAGACTGTGATGCTGGATAGCTGTAAAGATGTGTTCTTTCAGACTTTGAGTGACAGGACAGGTGCCAAGGTCTGTCCTCAGATGTTCCCCCAACATTGCTCCTTATCCAGTTAACTTGAATTCAATTCTCTCCCAGCCATATTAAAAGACATATTGAAGGATTTTAATACACAGACATAAATGTGCTGGAAGATATTTGGACCCATGCCTCCCACCCCAGAATGAAACACATCCCTCAATGGATAACCTAGACAAATCACAAATGCATTAAAAACAAGGATTAAGAACATTATAAAACTGTGTTATTGTCTTTTTCAGATTTGCTGTGCAATATATGACTTTTTTTTTTTAAAACTTAGTGATGTCTTTAAATTGATTGCCTATGACTGACAAGGACAACAGAGGATTAACCAATGAGAAATGTTGAGAACACGGTCCCACGGGAACCAGCAGCTGGAGTGATTCACAGGAGGTTACAGTACAACGTTCTGCTGTCTTCAGAGTCAAGGTCCTCACACCTTGGTCTCCACTGCTTTTCAGAGTGTGATGCTTTCCTGTTTTCACCTCTCTTTTGAAGCAGCTTAATATCTGCAAGTGGAAATAAGAAGAGTTTTCTTTCTTTAACCAAGAAAGTGTTCCACACACACACACACACACACACACACACACACACACACACACACACACACGTCGATATGTATTTGTTGAACAGCACATTTGTTGGACAACATTCCAATAAGACTTCTCAATAACAGCACTATATGCTGGAAAGCAAGAGCACCAGTCTGACTGCTCACCTGTAGTAGTTGGGCTTAAAGGGTCCATTTTTGTTGAGCCCCAGGTACTTCGCCTGCTCCTCACTCAGCTCGGTCAAGTGTGCATCAAATGTAGGAAGGTGAAGGCTGGCTACGTACTCATCTAAAAAATGTCCCAAAAATATATATTCATGCATACTTGAGTTAGGTAAAGAGGATGATCACATCAGGGTGAAGCCTATACTCTGTGATGTAACTGCTGTCACTAGAGGCAGAACGAGCAGTAAACGTCTGGCTTTCACACCAGCACGGTTAACCTGTGCTGGGGGTAACTTACCCATCTTCTTTGGCAGGAGGTAGACATCCTGTTTGTAGCGTCCTTCTGGAGCATTATAGAGCTCGATCAGAGCCAGAGCCTTGGGAACAGATAATAGTGTGTCACGGTACACCTTTGTCTTGGTCACCATGACAACACTGCTGGACTAACCTTTCCCTCAATGCCTCTGTCTATGACTCACCTGAGTGGTGGCGGTGATGGACAGCACAAATGTGGGAACTGTAGAGCAGCTAAGGTTCAGGAGACGGCCCTGTGAGAGAACACGTGTACGCACGCAGGAAGACAAAGTGGTTCGGGCCAAGATCCTTCAGTAAAAGGAGGGGAATTTTCCAAAAATGCATTTCTGCCTTTACATGTTCTGAAAGGGCTTCTACTGGGAAAACCACACACACGGATTGTTACACCAGATCTGGGACCTTCTTGCCCCTGTGCAAACTCTATCCCTAGAGCCCTCCGCAGAACTAGAGCCCTCACCTCGGCTAGCAGAACTATCCTCTTGCCATCAGGCCAGATGACGTGGTCCACCTGTGACCTCACACGCTCCCAGGTGAGCTCTGGGGTCCGCAGACTAGCCTGGGGCAGGTCGCACACATGCCAAAAGAAAGAGACAAAGACATGCAGATGGAAAAGCCAACGTACACATATGCAAAAACCAATAGTTTCTGAGAGCTGTGCTGGAGCGTTTGTGTTGCCAACTGTCCTTCCTACCACATCGATCTCTGTATTGGAGTGACCCATGTTGCAGACTATACAACCGTTCTTCATACGGTCCAGGTTTTCCCGTACAACCACATTCTTATTGCCTGTAGACAAAAGAACGCTACTCAAATCCTGCTCTGTATGAATGACAAGGTCAAGACCCTGTATGAGAGGATAAGGCAGTCATACATCCTGTCAGGAAGCCATAAAGGCATATTGGGGACTCACCTGTGCAGGTGATGACAATGTCCACCTGTCTGATGACCTCGCTTAGCTTAACCAGTCGGAAACCATCCATGCTGAAAAAGAACCACAATGCAACTTATGCCTCAGTATTTATAACCAAAGCCACAAAGTGCAATTCTTCCTTCAACACTCACATAACCACCACCACCACACAGTGGAACTCCTGTCGGAGTTCTCATAACCACACCCATATCGAGCATTCCCTCCCTCAACATACACTCCCAAATTGATATACTGACCCCTCATGCCCCAAAGTCTGCTTCGATAACTGATGCACTGACTTACCAGGCTTGCAAGGCGCAGATGGGGTCGATCTCGGTCACGTACACAATAGCACCCATGGCCTTGAGAGCAGCGCTGCAGCCCTTCCCGACCTGTACTCATTCATGCGTGTGAACATACAGACACATAAACAGAAATGCTCCGGCCACCGACTGCCTGGAATTACACTACACTTTCTGTTCTGTGTCCTCTGAATGACAGAGACATCTGAAACGTCCTACTCGGTCACAGCACGGATTCGTAAATGCTGTTGGTGGTTCCTGTTGACTGGTAACTAGCGATGGAGTGTTATGTTAAAACCACCACAGGGTCTTTTACCTCTCCGTACCCACACACCACCGCCTGTTTCCCCCCGAACATCACATCTGTGGTCCGCTTCAGACTGCAAGGCAAAAGGAAAGAAGGCACAGGGACGTAAGCCACATACATATCCTCTCACTCTCCCTCGACCACAGCTGTAACTCCACATCTCCTTTTGCCCTCAAAAGGTCATGGGTGTGGATTAACACAAAGGAGCTGCCTGCAATAACCTACATACCCATCGAGGATGGATTCCCTGCAGCAGTAAAGGTTGTCAAACTTCTGCTTGGTCACAGAGTCGTTGACGTTCATGGCAGGAACACAGAGTTTACCAGCCTTTGACAGCTGGTACAGCCTGAGGAGAGGGTAACGGGAAGTTCCATGAAAACTGGAGAGGAGCATTGCTAAACTAAACCCAATATATTCTGAACAATATAAAAGACCATCATAGTTTTTTTTTTAATATTTTCGGTGTATTTTGTGTCCCACCTGTGAACCCCAGTGACACTTTCTTCTACAATCCCCTTGATCTTCTTAAACATGTTGGGGTACTTCTTGTAGATCCAGTGGGTCAGGTCACCGCCATCATCCAGGATCTGACATAAAACGGGAGACAAAAAAAAAATTCAACAAACCAGACTCTGTCAAGGAAAACACTAGCCAACTCTTTGTTTATGGACTGCACAGAGAATCACTTTATTCATAAAGCTGATAAGGTTGCACTACTCATGTCCTAAATCTTGCTGATTTCAGAGATACTCAGACACACTACAATAAGGCCCTTCCTGGGGGCCTTGAATTTCCAACCAGCTGTATTCCTTAAAGCAAAGGAAAAGCAGGAACATGATGGAAAAATACTGTAAGCACACAAGAAGAGTCTGGAGAGAAAGAACGGGACTCACCATCTTGGGCTGCCAGCCCTCTAGGTTGACACAGCGGTCAATGCACCACCAGAAGTCATCCTCTGACTCCCCCTTCCAGGCGAAAACGGAAAGCCCTGCGGACACCACAAAGGACGTGACATTGAGAAAACCATCTAGGCTGAGGTCCTTGAGGATGAGGTGAGACCCACACACTCACCTCTCTCTGCCAGGGCAGCAGCCACCTCATTCTGGGTAGAGTAGATGTTGCAGGCCGCCCACCTGCACTGAGCCCCCAGGGCTGTCAGGGTCTCAATCAGCACCTATGGGAACAATATGATCGTTTCATTATGTGACTATTTTTTTAATTATTTGATTTGATTATTATTTGGTTGGGTTTTCTGATTATGATTATTTGCATAGTAGCTCAACAAAGAAAAACCGCGCATGAGTGAGTATTGCTTAAATTTGTGCAATCTAGTCCTCAAAAGATGCCATGTGAACAAGACGAAGCTGAGCGAAGCATAACTCGTTAGGTATTGGACTGGGGGAATAAATTACGCTCGGTAACAACTGCTTTTTCAACACAATATAGAGAGAGGATCACTGGGATACTGATAGTGGTTTGTGTATGAGCTCACAGCAGTCTGGGCAGTGATGTGGGTACAGCCCACGACTTTGGCTCCAGCCAGGGGCTTCTCCCCCTGCGCTCTCTTCCTCAGAGCCATCAGTGCTGGCATCTCTGTAGAGAGAAGCAGAAAGAAGCAGTCCCTTGACTCACACCGTGACGTACACACCGAAACAGGAAGTTCAGCTGAACACTAGTCATGATCATCACCCCAGCTGGTTAAACACCTGCACTCCAACCCCATCCCATTCTCCTCTAACCCACCTTGCTCAGCGATCTCGATCTCCCGGCGTCCAAAGTCGGTCTGCTTGATATTCTTGATGCAGAAGTCACTGCTACCCTTGGAATTCTTCTGCTGTTTGTCACGGGGGGAGGTCTCGTCATCCGAGCTGTCTGTGTAGGAGGCGGCTGGGACAAGGACACATCAATGACACAAGTGCACTGTCACCAGAACAGTCAGCAGACCCTCCTCACTAAGCTCTGTCTCCCACCAAAGGTCTCCTCAGCACCAGACATTCTCCTTATTGTGCGGTGCAGCAACTCCAGGACCTTCCTGTCCATCTATACCGTTTTGCTGGGAGGTTTCAAAACTTTCTGAATACACAGCACTGGATGTGTTGTGCTCTGCCCTCTTCTACGAGGGGGGTTCACCCAGGTGAAAAGCACAACTACTAGACCTTGTGGTTTTTCCACCAGTGACTACTAAAGCCAGAAGGCTTGGTCCTCATTAGCAGAATGTACGTTCTGTCAGTCAGAACTCTGTCCTCAGTGCACAGGCCGCTCATTAGGAGAAACCGCTGGAGCAAGTTGGAGACTTCAGGGGCCCGTCGATCTGCTTCTCATCATAAAAATCTTAAGTCTATGTTTTTGGTCAAGCAATTAGTAGAAGGGGACTTCGGACCGGGAGCAACCTGTTTAGATGATGTGCAGAGGTCTAACATGGTACCCTCTGCTGTGTTGAGCCACAGCCTTCAGACTCCCACCATTAAGGTGATCTATGTGTGAAGACCACCCTTCCAGTCAGCTGGAGTGAGTGAAATGGAAGCGGTACATGAGCGGGCATGTGCATGACTACGTGCGTGACTTTCAAAGGTACCTGAGCTGTAGCTGTCCGTGGATGACTGCGAGATGGAACGAGACAGCGATCGACGACCAATCTTAGTAGGCCGCTTGTTGAACTCCTGCTTCTGGTCGGCAAACTGGATCTGCTGCAGAGATGGCGAGGGAGGGAACATTTGGGTTAATGGTCTTAATGTTTAAGATGTCCCTGCTGACCACACCTACAGTACCATGTAGATGCACATTATGGTACCCACATGGTCCCCAACATACGCATCTTCCCATTCATCAGGAAGATTACGACGACCAGAATCTCGGTTAGTGATACTCGCGAATGGAATTCAGTTAGTTAAGCTCATAATCATCTTAATGGCATGAATTCCCCAAAATAAACACAAACACAAGTAGCATGGCTGGGAAACACATGTTCCCACATGCTATGCCCTAGAAACAGAGATCTTCAAGGGCTTCAAAGGATGCTGGGAAACACAGTCCACACTCAGGCGGTGGAGCAGGTACCTGGGTCGCTGAGTCATGCACACGCAAAGACAAGAATAGCAAACACTGAGAATCAGACCCTTTATTATAACCCACACATGGCTAAAATACAGCCTTTTCCAGGAATATATCAGCAAGTGAACGATACTCGAATGTCAGCGACATCCAGCACAGGACCCCCTTGTATATCTTCAGCACTAAGCGTATAAAGAGGCACCATTATGGCACCATTTCATATTTGATAACCTTCTGGCAAATCATGTACAAAGTCATACCACAGTCACCAACACAAGCGCAGAGCAACAACATAGGAGGGTTTGTCCAAATCAGTACAAACTACCAAACACCAGATTCAGCCCAGATGTATTAATAACAGCGGCATCATCTCAAGTTACTCCACCCTCTTACTTTCCTCACAGCAGGATCGGAGTTTTCCCCCTCCTTCTTCGTCTTCAGCATGATGAAGAGAGCTTGCCCATACGCTGGCAGTGCCAGGCCAGCATCTGGGCCCAGGATATTTATACCCTCCCAATTCCTCCCAGCTCAGACTGGCCACAAGCTAAAGACCTGCATCACAAGGCGGCATTGTTCACCTCCATCCCCAGCTTTCTAAGTGTTGATTGTTTTCTTGCCGGAACAATGTTCGCTTCCTCCACGGCCATAATGAAGTTTAATGAGGCCTTGGGCCAGACCCCGACGTACGACTGTAACTGCCTGTGCCAGCACGTGTCCTCACAATGACTTCGTTTGATGTGGGGTCATGCTCCAACCATGCCCAGGTTACGCCGTGGCTGACGAGCTGAACATAGCAGGTAGGCAGTACATCTGGATATTGTGAAAAACACTTGTGTGAGGTTCAACAGCAGCATGCCCTTGGGGAACGCTCACGTCTACACCTGTCACCACTGTCCGGCCTGTTGTGCTCAGATGTAACACATGGCATGGGACGCACTCAGCATTGGTTCTAAAACTCACTAATGGATGTGCCAAGTGAAAAGCTTCCAGTTCAGGAATGGGTCACTGGGCTTTAGATCAGCATGGACAGGGGCCAAACCCTGGATTCTCCAGCAAGCAGCTTGAGTTGTGAACACAGGTTACAGAAGTGTGGATGGTGTACCTTTAAGCCAAGAACCTAACTGCTGCGTGTGACAGCGTGTGTTGGTCATTCAGTGATAGTACGTGTCCTATGATCACCTGTGTGGGCTGGGGTCCCGCCTGCGATAGGGTGAGGGAATGAAGCCAGGTGGCTGCAGAAGGCACAACTTGATCACATTCCTTTGTAATTCCTGCCCGCTGAGCAGAAAGCCTTGGATGAGGCCCATGTTTGGGGAAGCAATGGTCCCTTTGTTGAGGCGGAGCTAAGAGTCGCTTCATCAACCTTGAAGTTATTGAATAAGTGATCCACCAGCGGTCTCAATGCCAATTACTTTAGACTGGGGTCTCAACTTAGGACCACAAATGGGACTTTTACTAACTTTATACAACAAGGTCAAATTTAAAATGATTGAAATAAAAAAAGTGCCCTCTCCTCAACCGCCTGTTCAATGTGCTGTGTTCCTTCTGTGCATCAGGCAGCATAGCAGAACAGAAAAGTGGAGTAGAGAAAGGAGTATTAGCTGGTGTGCATCTAGAGAACATATTAAAAAGTTTGATCTTAACTACCAACTACATGTCTCATTTGCAACTGAGGGCACAACAAACTTGTCATGAAGATGGGACAGATTCATCATGTAAATGTGCAATGTTTTTCAGCAAGTGATCACTTTCAGTTTGCAATCAAAATTGCATAACAGACATGTATTTATTTGCTGGGTAGTTTATGTAAAAGTCTTGGATAATATTTATATAGGGGGGTGCAGTGGGTTTGACCGGGTCCTGCTCTCCGGTGGGTCTGGGGTTCGAGTCCTGCTTGGGGTGCCTTGCGATGGACTGGTGCTCCGTCCTAGGTGTGCCCCCTCCCCCTCCAGCCCTACGCCCTGTGTTGCCGGGTTGGGCTCCAGCTCCCCACGACCCCACATGGGACAAGCGGTTTCGGACAGTGTGTGTGTAATGTAATGTAATATATATATATATATATATATATCTCTCCTCCGTGAACCGCCACCTTATCGTGGTGGAGGGGTTTGAGTGCCTGAATGAGTCCAGGAGCTATGTTGTCTGGGGCTACATGCCCCTGGTAGGGTCTCCCATGGCAGACAGGTCCTGGATGACAGACGAGACAAAGCGCGGTTCAAAAACCCCTTATGAAGGAAAAAGCAAGGCGTCCGTTTACCCCGCCCGGTATGGGGTCACCGGGGCCCCACCCTGGAGCCAGGCCTGGGGGGGGGGCTCGCATGCGAGCGCCTGGTGGCCAGGTCTATGCCCACGGGGCCTGGCCGGGCTCAGCCCGAAGCCATAACGTGGAGCCGCTCTTCGGTGGGCTCACCACCTGCCGGAGAAACCGTAAGGGGCCGGTGCATTGTGAGTTGGGCGGTGGTCGGGGCCAAGTGCCCGGCCGACCCAAACCTCGGGCGCCAACTCTGGTTTTTGGGACTTGGAATGTCACCTCACTGGCGGGGAAGGAGCCTGAGCTGGTGCGGGAAGTTGAGAGATACCGTCTAGATATAGTCGGGCTCACTTCCACTCACAGCTTGGGCTCTGGAACCACTCTACTCGATCGAGGGTGGACTCTCCACTATTCTGGCGTTGCCCAAGGTGAGAGGCGGCGGGCTGGTGTGGGCTTATTAATAGCCCCCCAGTTCAGCCGCCATGTGTTGGAGTCTACCCCGGTGAATGAGAGGGTCATCTCCCTACGCCTTCGGGTCAGGGAACGGTCTCTCACTGTCGTTTGTGCTTATGCGCCTAGCGGCAGTGTAGAGTACCCGGCCTTTTTAGAGTCCTTGGGGGGCGTGCTGGAAAGCGCTCCCACTGGGGACTCTGTCGTTCTACTGGGGGACTTTAACGCCCACGTGGGCAGCGACAGTGATACCTGGAGGGGCGTGATTGGGAGGAACGGCCTCCCTGATCTGAACCCGAGCGGTGAGTTGTTATTGGATTTCTGTGCTAGTCGCGGTTTATCCATAACGAACACCATGTTCATGCATAAGGGTGTCCACCAGTGCACTTGGCACCAGGACACCCTAGGTCGGAGGTCGATGATCGACTTTGTAGTCGTTTCTTCTGACCTTCGGCCATATGTCTTGGACACTCGGGTGAAGAGAGGGGCTGAGCTGTCAACTGATCACCACCTGGTGGTGAGTTGGATTCGATGGCGGGGGAAAAAGCTGAGACCTGGCAGGCCCAAACGCATAGTGAGGGTCTATTGGGAACGTTTGGCGGAGGCCCCTGTCAGAGAGGTCTTCAACTCCCACCTCCGACAGAGCTTCAACCAGGTCCCGAGGGAGGTGGGGGACATTGAGTCCGAATGGACTATGTCCCGCTCCTCCATTGTCGGTGCGGCGGTTCGGAGCTGCGGCCATAAGGTCTCCGGCGCCTGTCGCGGCGGCAATCCCCGAACACGGTGGTGGACACCGGAAGTAAGGGATGCCGTCAAGCTGAAGAAGGAGTTCTATCGGGCCTGGCTGGCTCATGGGACTCCTGAAGCAGCTGACAGGTACCGACGGGCCAAACGGAGCGCGGCTCTGGCAGTCGCCGCGGCAAAAACTCGGGCTTGGGAGGAGTTCGGTGAGGCCATGGAGGAAGACTTTCGGTCGGCCTCAAAGAGATTCTGGCAAACCGTCCGGCGACTCAGAGGGGGGAAGCGGTGTTCCACGAACACTGTTTACAGTGGAAGTGGTGCGCTGCTGACCTCAGCTGAGGATGTTCTCGGGCGGTGGAAGGAGTACTTTGAGGATCTCCTCAATCCCTCCGACACGCCTTCCGTAGAGGAAGCTGAGGCTGGGGACTCGGAGGGGGACTCGTGCATTACCCTGGCTGAAGTTGCTGAGGTAGTCAAAAAACTCCTCGGTGGCAAGGCTCCGGGGGTGGATGAGATCCGCCCCGAGTTTCTCAAGTCTCTGGATGTTGTGGGGCTGTCTTGGTCATCGCGTGGAGTTCGGGAACGGTGCCTCTGGACTGGCAGACCGGGGTGGTGGTCCCTCTTTTAAGAAGGGGGACCGGAGATTGTGTTCCAACTACAGGGGGATCACACTCCTTAGCCTCCCTGGGAAAGTCTATGCCAGGGTACTGGAAAGGAGAATCCGACCGATAGTCGAACCTCGGATCCAGGAGGAGCAATGCGGTTTTCGCCCTGGCCGTGGAACACTGGACCAGCTCTATACCCTCACTAGGGTGCTGGAGGGTTCGTGGGAGTTTGCCCAACCAGTCCATATGTGTTTTGTGGACCTGGAGAAGGCATTCGACCGTGTCCCTCGTGGCATCCTGTGGGGGGTACTTCGGGATTATGGGGTTCGGGGCTCGTTGCTACGGGCTGTTCGTTCCCTGTATGACCGGAGCAGGAGCTTGGTTCGCATTGCTGGCAGTAAGTCAGACCTTTTCCCGGTGCATGTTGGACTCCGCCAGGGCTGCCCTTTGTCACCGATTCTGTTCATTATCTTTATGGACAGAATTTCTAGGCGCAGTCAGGGAACGGAGGGTGTCTGCTTTGGTGGCCGCGAGATCTCGTCTCTCCTTTTTGCGGACGATGTGGTCCTGTTGGCTTCATCAAGTCAAGACTTGCAGCGTGCACTGGGGAGGTTTGCAGCCGAGTGCGAAGCGGCGGGGATGAGAATCAGCACCTCCAAATCCGAGGCCATGGTTCTCAGTCGGAAAAAGGTGAATTGCTCCCTCCGGGTTAGGGGGGAGTTGCTCCCTCAAGTGGAGGAGTTTAAGTATCTCGGGGTCTTGTTCACGAGTGAGGGAAAAATGGAGCGGCAGGTTGACAGGCGGATCGGTGCGGCGTCCGCAGTAATGCGGTCATTGTACCGGTCTGTTGTGGTGAAGAGGGAGCTGAGTCGTAAGGCGAAGCTCTCAATTTACCGGTCGATCTACGTTCCTACCCTCACCTATGGTCATGAACTCTGGATCATGACCGAAAGAATGAGATCGCGGATACAAGCGGCAGAAATGAGTTTCCTCCGCAGAGTGGCTGGGCGCACCCTTAGGGATAGGGTGAGGAGCTCAGTCACCCGGGAGGAGCTCGGAGTAGAGCCGCTGCTCCTCCGCATCGAGAGGAGCCAGTTGAGGTGGCTCGGGCATCTGTTCCGGATGCCTCCTGGACGCCTCCCTGGGGAGGTGTTCCGGGCTTGTCCCACTGGGAGGAGACCTCGGGGCAGACCCAGGACACGTTGGAGAGACTATGTCTCCCGGCTGGCCTGGGAACGCCTTGGGGTTCCCCCAGAGGAACTGGAGGAGGTGTGCGGGGAGAGGGAAGTCTGGAGTACTCTGCTCGGACTGCTGCCCCCGCGACCCGGCCCCGGATAAAGCGGAGGAAGATGGATGGATGGATGGATATATATATATATAATATACACACACACACACACACACAAGTTAATTAATATACAATATATTAATCTATTACCTAATTAATATATAATTATATAATATATAAAAAATGCTGTAAGACCTACTGTAGCATTTTGCATTAAACTTTGAGTTGTTTAAAATTAAGACTAATTTAAAGTGACTAAATATCTCATCTCCGTAACTCATATTCAATGCCAGCTGTTCACAGATGTGCAGAATTTTTCATCTTAAAATCGTGCACATCTCGATGAATGGAGCTACACCACACAGGTGCTGTGAACACGGCGAACAATGAAGAAACGGAGAATTAAGGCCATCTTTGCCTGCGTTCTCTTTGTAAGAATTCTCGGTGGCTTTTGCTGCCAACTAATGGCAGCAAGTGGAACTGCAGGTCACTGACTCCACAGCAGACAGATGTAGAAAATAGCATGTTGAAGAAAACGCAGTTAAAAATAAATAAGCAAACGTAACAAAGTTTCAGTTTATGAAAAATTCATAAACTCGAATATTCCTAACACAGGGCACCAGCGTGTTGGCTGCTGATCTAGAGTGAGCATATCGTTTTACCCTTCACACGTTTATGTACCTAGCGATGCCTTGGTTAAACATGGATAATAGATGATGGGTATTTAAAGTGCTATTCTTTCCTTGAATGAAGAACAGGAAATCATTCGCCGTGCACCTAACTACATGTACAATATATCTCTGTGAAGGAGTGCTTAGCAGGAATGAGTGCTGGCATGATGCAGTGTACAAAAACACAAAATGAGCCAGGGGCATCCCCTGGGGGCTCCGTGCAGAAAGGATAGCTCTCATTAAGTAGACGTGATCCGAGTCACGAACAGATACGCGATCCCAAACCTCAAAGAGGAACAGCGCAAACCACTGTGCCTGCGCTCCGGCGCCCGATTGCGTGCTGCGGACGGACAGAGTCAGCCGCTTATGCAACTGGATGACGGCGAATGTGCAGGGTAAGCTGCCGCGGACGAGATAAACAGCAAGCATGATGAAAACGATGATGACTTGATGATGAAATACAAGTTCCCAGGGCAAAAAAAGAACCAGGGATTGGTAAATGTCATTAAAAAGGTCATTGACTTCAGTGTCACTGGTGATTAAAAACCGTAAGTACATACTTTCAATTGCTGCTTAATGCCTCTTTAGATCCAATTAACCTAAAGACACTACAAGGACCATGACAGAGCTCACTTATAAGGCAAAAGACATCTGTTCAAATGGGTTTCACCATATTACTGACAGCCATGTGGCACACAGTTGACCTGGGTCTCATAAGCAATGTACTCATCATTGATGGAAATGATGCAAGGAAATGAGCAGAGCAGACACTGTAATGCAGGACAAGGAAGCGTGTTGTCCTCTGCTACCACACTGCTCTCTGTTTAACATCTGCATCAGGAAGGAAGCGAGACAAGAGCAGAAACCGGCGTAACGACTGAGAAACCGCGACAAACACGTAAACGCTTTCTTTGGTAAAAACATCCCTCAGTATCAGACCTAATTGGAGAAAAATGCAAGTTGAAGAAATGCCGTGGCAATAACGGAAGCGAACAAGACGTGTCTTTCAGCACCGTTCGCGCCCCCCAGAGACAGCCGGTTACAGCCCAAACACACCTGTCCCATCCCAAAGGGTGAAGGTGCCAGCATGTATCATACATACCGAGGCACCGTGAGGCTAATGGGCCGTAAATAATGGATGAAAATGCAACGCCGCGCACCGACGGAGCCGACCTTGATCTGCGGGTCAATGGACGAAGGGGACGGTCAGAAAAACCGTCACCACCCCCGTACCCAATCATACACAGCGAGCGGGGAGCCACCTTACAGCACATGCCAGCTCTCCTACCTGCAGTGGCAGAGTGGGAGCGCCAGGCGGCAGTGCTATTTTCAGAGCAGACATGTAGGTCACACACACATTTCCCGCCAAAGCGACACACAACGTTAAGATGCATGCAACCACACACACACACACACACACACACACACACACACACAGTGTCTGAACCGGTTGTCCCACTCGGGGTCGCGGGGAGCCAGAGCCTAACCCGGCAACACAGGGCGTAAGGCTGGATGGGGAGGGGGTCACACCAAGGACGGGACGCCAGTCTGTTGCAAGGCACCCCAAGCGGGACTAGAACCCCAGACCCACCGGAGAGCAGGACCCGGACCAACCCACTGCGCCCCCTTACATGCAACTATTTACCCATTTATACATCTGGGTAATTTTACTGGAGTAATTCAAGTACCTTACTCAAGGGTACTACAGCCAGGGTGGGATTTGAAGCTGCGACCTTTGGGTCCAAAGGCAGCAGTTCTAACCCATATGCTGCAGTAACCAGAGGACTCCATGTGTGCCGTTTCAAAACGACAGGGAACGAAGGATAGCGAAGGTCCACAGGGAGGGAGACCAGCACAGGAGGCGGCGTTGCCTGAATACCGGAATTGGGGAAGCCGCCCCCCTCGGCACCACGCGGACGATTCAATCAAAGAACGAGCTGTGCTGCATTCTGCCCACTTCCCACACCCACAGGACACAGAAACGGACTTTATTCTTGTAGGCCTCCTCCTCAGCCGTAGACGAAGGACAGCTGAAAGCAGCCCGCCCACGCCCACACACACACACACAGCTATGGAAAAAAGCAGGGGAGGTATGCAACGGTCCAGTACGGAGGACAGAGAATCTCGTCGAGTCCTAGAGTGACGGCTACTACCCAGCGCAGGCACACGTGACGCGCTGCGGCTATTTATACACGCACGACGAATGGCGCGCAAACCGGCCAGAGAACCAGCTTGGTACCAGTCTCTATAATGAGAGCGCTGCCCTACTAATTATTCCACTTCCATGGAAGTGAGCAGCAGCCCGTACTTTGTGGTTCCCACTCAGTCTGAACTTCCTGGAAGGAATAAATCAGTTTAGGGGAGAGAGGAGGGGAGAGAAAAAAAAAAAAAACTGCTCATAATTACCTGCTCATGTGAAAACTGTTATTGATTAATAAACCCAGCAAATGCAGTGGGGTGTGGGGGCAAATATTAACCCACCCGTTACAACTTAATTTGCATTACTTTTTATTGTTTTGCTCTAAATGACTCAATTCCCAACCTCAGATGATAAAGCAAAACTGGAATGCGGCCGATGAGAAATACCCAGGATGCACCGGGCCGGCGTCACCTGGGACTTTGAATAACTACACTAAAACGTGGCCCAAAGTCGGTGCCCACAGGACAATGGAAAAAAACTGCACACGCCTCTCGGAAACACTACCCGGCCTCTCGGTGCGTCTTGATCACAATCAGCGACACGCAGTACGCTGGCGCCGACACCTTACACTTGAACAGCGTCGGTTTCAGTCCCTGCTCCCTGCAGCACCATCGATCAAGGTGCTTCCCCTGCACCGATAAAACCGACGCAGCTGTATAAACTGTCATCAGCGGCGTCGTGTACAAAAATCTAATTTTGTCAGAGGCCCCAGATAAAGGTGTCAACTACACAACGATTAACAGTAAAATTAAAAGACAAGATGTATAACAGATTAAAACCTTCGTCGTGGTCCGCGTTTCAACGGAAGCACGCGATTGGCTGCCTGTTTCTAGATGTTCCTCTCCTAATTCTCCCCACATGCCTACATGGGAAAACAAGAACATGTCTTATTTAGAGCAGTGTGACGACAAACAGAATCCAAAAAAAAAAAAAAAAAATCCTCTGGTTTAAGTCATACTTGCTATAACATGACAGTCAGAGGCAGCTGGAAGAAAATGATAGGTTTGTGGCACCAATATTTGGTAAACAGTGTTTTTTAGACTAAGGGGTATAATTACATTGAACGCACAGGTGTTATTTTAAGCCCGTTCTACTGGAGGTCCGCTGTCTGGGGAGAGAAGTCACATGACCTGGACTTAGCGAAAAATAGGCTGTATGTAGAGGAAAATTCCGCACACACACACACACAAGGTCCAGCGCACGCTATGCCACCAGCCTTTCCAGCAGCCTGCAGATTCCGACACATCGCAAGGCGATAGACACGGTCACCAGGGCGGCTTTGCGGTCTCCGATGCGGACTCAGCGCTCCAGGTTCAAATCCAAAGAGCGGAACTGCTGTCGTAACCTGCGAGAAAGGTGCTCGACCTGCGGGTGAGTAACAGATGGAGCCGGATTAGTTGTCGCCCCCATATCGTGGCCCATGGGCCCGGCGCCGAGTCGTACCTCCTGCGATCGGAACCCTCCAACAGGGTCTCTCGGCGTCATCTGTCCTCACGTCCCCGTTCCTCCCCGATGGGGCCGGAATGTCGCAAGACTGAAACCTGCCCTATTATGTATTAAATTTAAAGTCCATCTCTGCAGAGCTCTTCACGCTGAAGTGACTCACGCATCTGATTCATGTTCCGTATGAAGTCGCTATACACTCAGCGACACAACAGCACAGCCTCTGCTGGCACTTGAACCTTTCGGTGAGCAGAACAGCTGCTGCTATCTCCTACTGTTATCATCATACATTCATTTAGCTGAAGCTTTTCTCCAAAGGGACTTAAAATATTAACATACTTACTTACTCATTTACCTCTGGGTACCCTTTTTTTTTGTTTTACTGTATCAGTTCACAGTCAGTACTTTGACAGGGGGGCGGATCTGAACTCGAGTCCTTCGAGTGCAAGCGGGAGCTCTAACCACCTCTAACCACTACGCCACCTGCTGCCTGTACCGCACTGCCGCGCACCCATTATTACACCAAGGTTAAACTTGCAGAGACTAAACCAGGGGGGACAGCTGGTAGCGTAGGGGTTAGAACAGCTGCCTTTTGACTCTAAGGTTGCAGGTTCGAGCCTCACCTCTGGTTGTAGTACCCTTGAGCAAGGGACTTACCCTGAATTGCTCCAGCTGTATAAATGGGTAAATAATTATAACCTTAAGTTGCTTCGGAGAAAAGCGAATGAATAAATGTAAAGCAGGACAGGTGTTCAGAACTTATCCAGCGGTGTAAATGGATCCAGGGTTAGACCACATGTCATTCAGGCTAGATACTCCAGACATAGAGTGAAACAACAGTAATGAAGAGGCTTGGAACATTTCAGAAGGACAAAAAATAAGTAAATGCCTAGGCTTAAAATGTCATTTAATGGGTAGGAGCTCACCATAATTGTTTACTGAGCACAAAAATGAGTGGTAAAGTCCTATTTAGAGCATTTCCTGAAAATAAATCTCCCAAAATAGCAAAATAAAGGGCTATTTTTCCTCATTTTTGACAAATCCGGGCACTTTCTAATGAGAAAAGCTGTTTTGAAAGGAAAGTTGAAATGAAAAAGAAGCAATCAGGGTATGACAAGAAAAGAATGGGACTTTTAAAAAGGCTTGGACATAAAGCAAGATACTGGGGCTATTTTGGGGACATAAAGCAAGATACTGGGGCTATTTTGGGGTTTTTGACAAACGCTGGAGCTCTCAACTGAGAACATTACTTCAAAACAAAAACACATTTGATGCGTTCTGCATCAAACTTCTTTGCACCATTTTTGGGACATTCTTTGGACCATTTCCCAATAATTTACTCAGCACCTGTCTGTCTCTTGGTGAAATGCACTTTCGTTTACTTTGGAGTTGTACGTCGCTTTGGACGCAAGTGTTCGCTAAATGAGTCACACCGACTCTACCTGCCCGACTGTGAACATTTAAGCAAACAACCTGCTCTGGACCATGGAACCCTGATGAGGGACCTGATCTCAGCCAGGCTCCCTGGCCTTCACAGGGGCCTTGCGTTGGGGGTGGTCCCTGAGCCTGGCGCCCTCCTCGGCCCCAGCGGCGAGACCTGGAACGGCTGTGAGCGCCGACCTCCTCGGCCTACGAGAGTCAGTAAAACGGGTAAGCAACTCAATGCGGCGCACGCACTCTCGTTACTCTGATGTGCACTGCACCGCTGAGGGGCTGCCGGTCGAGCGGGATGAGGACCCTCAGAGACAGAGCACATGGCTGCTTGTCAACCCACAATTCTCTGTGACAGTTCAGACACCCTCCTGGGCCTTTGACCATGTTAGCCCATTCCAGCCCTCCACACCTTCAGGAGGTTCTGCCTAAATGAGGTGACCGTTGCAGAGGATATCCAGATTATCCTTTGAACCTAATAAAAACTCTTAATTGCCTCTCAGATAAATGTTTATAAGGGGGCTCAATGCGAGGAAGCTGTCTATGTTTGAAGAGCGTGATAAAAAAACGGGATTACGCAACTCAAGTCGGTAACGGTGTTCAGCGTCATCTTCCGTTACAAAGACAACGATCTATACCAATGAAATCTCACACTCCAAAAGCAATTCATTCTGGTCAGGTACGAAACTCCAGAATCACTAACTCCCTCTTTATTAACTGCCACTTGTCCAGTGTAGGGTCATGGTGGTCTGGAGCCCATCCTGAAAGCACAGGGTGCAAAGCAGAGTATACGCTGGAGAGAAAACGGTACAATTCATGTCCGAAATCGGATCGCAAAGATGAGTGAGAATGAGTGCGAGTGTTGGAGAGCGTTTTACAACGTGCAAATTGGAAACCTGCCCACCGTGTGATCTCTGCTATGTGTCGTTTACCTTCTGCTCTACTTCTTCATACTCCTTGGCCCAGAGGTGGAGTCTCGCTCATCCTGCAACTCATCCAGTAGACAGGAGGGCAACCGTAACATCTACTGGGTGATAACAACACGGCCAGAAGACAGTCGCCCTACCCACCCTGAACCATACCAAAGCGATGCCATGATGCCAGGCTGGGGGCGGTGGGTCAAAGGTATGAGCTTTGCACCATGTGGATCACCAGGAACCTGAGAAGAAACCAGTGCCGATTCACCAAAACACCAAAACGACTTTGTTCTGCTTTAGCCTCCGTGTCGTGTTTGTATTGGATCCCCCCTGAAAACATGGCATCCAAGAAGCCTGAAGAAACATTCCTGGAATCCAAACAATTGGATTCACGTGAGGCACTGAGCACTAGAGAGGAAAAAAACCCATGTATGCAGTAAATTAATCATGGCTTCCTGAGCCCATGTGCCGTGCCGTGTTCATAAATCAGTGGATCACTATTTTGAGGACAGAGCATTGTCTCCTCACATGTGAGCCAACACCAGGAGCTCCCGGGCTCTTGAATCGTACTGAGAGGCAGCAGTGGTCCAGGAAGGAGACACAACAATTGCAACGGTGTTCAGGTGACCAGCATCCCACCCGGCTTATTCAACAAACTGTTCTTCAGCTAGGAAGTCCACAAGACCATCAACAGATCTGTTCCCCGATGCCTACAAGACCTGCTCGCTTGCCATGTTCCAAACAGAATGCTGCACTCCTCCACCTCTGGCCGCCGGGTAGTCCCACACACAAGTCGTCCAAGATCAAAAGCCCAGCCATTCTTGATTCTGGCTTCACTCAGTTGGAATGATCTCCCTCTCTCACTCAGAACTGCTTAATCCTTCTCAACGTTCACAAATGCTCTCACATGCATCTCTTTCAAACGCACTTCCCTTGTACCTGCTCCATAACTCGTATGTCTGCATCTACATCTCCCATCTGTTGGTGAAAGGCTCTGGAGAAAAGTGTCCCCAGCATTAATAAATATAAATGTTAGGCCGCCTCTACCGACGTTGACACACGTCCCGACCTGCACCTGTCCGTGTCGTGACCGCTTGTCCCAGTGAAGGAAGTGGGCTACCCCACCGATGGTGTGGATTTAAAAACACCTCATCTGAGGTGAGGAATGTGTTTCTATTCGACTTTCAATGACACGATGAACTGAAGGTTTTAATTAAAACACTGGGGGTATGAATAAGTAGTGGAACAAATTCCTCCAGCTTCCTTTCAGCTCTGAAACATGTTCATTTCTGTTTGCCAACCTGCTGTTTCACCCAACACTGCAACCACTAAATCTGGCGGAACAAGGCGCACAGACTGTCTTCATCATCCCAGGGTTGGTCCAGCTGGTCCTATTCGCTGGTCTTCTCCAACCCACTGCTGAGAAGGTTTGCAGACCAAAGCAGCTTCCGTTTCAGTCACCAAGGGGACCATTTCCTCCACTGCAAATTACAGAACTGAGCTTTAACTCGTCGCAGATTCCACGGTCTCAACAAGCAACCCGTGAAATTCAATAGAATACGTTGTCCCACAGATCCGTAACTTTTTTCCTGGATGGCGTCCACCTTGAGCTTCCATCTGGTCAATGATTTCTCATCGGTGTATCAGTGGTACTCCACGATAACATTCATCTCATGGTGCGAACAGGCAGTCATGGCCACAGGATCGGTGCCAAGGAACCAATAGACTTTGGAACACATGAGCAGAGTCACATTTGAGACCCTCCGGAGCAAAGCCTTCCGGGTACTAACCCGCACGGTGCGAGTTGCTGCGAGTGACTGATTCGTTCCCAAGCACACGAGTCATGCACAGAGAACAATAAGTGAGCAGGCTGAAGCGAAAAGCTCCTGGTTTAGGACTTAAATGGGTCTGGTTGATGCTGCGACCCTGAGACAATTTCAAAGTCATTCTGGAAGGCCAAAAATAAAGCAGAATAAGAGCAACAATTCACAGCACCAAAACAACATTAATATTACTCTCATTAACCACTGAAATGTATTACTTTGCTCTACAGATGAATGCAAAGCATTCAGGGTAGCAAGAAGAAGAATGATAGACAGGAGCAAAATTGGATAGGTACAAACATCCTAGGTACAGCTCTGGTTTTCTCCCACCCTCTGTACAGATTGTACCGTGTGCCTCATTCCCAATGCTTCCAGGATAGGTTCCCGACCACCACGAACCAGCATTGGACAAGTAGCTCTCGATAACAGGCGAATGGACTGATCTAAGAAGGAGACTTGGAGCTCTCTTCAGACATACAAATACAGAGCTGCTTGAAAGTATGTGAAGGCCCTGTGCCCCTTAGTTTTACCACAACATGTTTATTTAATGAGAAGCAGTCTTTCTCGTGTGACATAACAGGCATGTAATGACCAATTCCATACGTTGCTTCAGATGAAACAATGTGTGCAGCAGAAACACGGATGCAGTGCAGGTGCAAAAATAAGCGAATGCCAAGTTGTACCGGTTAAACCAAGTAAGCAGAATCAGGTGTGTAAACAATAATCATTTACTTTTTTATGTCTAAGATTTAGATTATATAAGTTTAATATTTCGTACAAGAATAATGACCATCCCTGTAGGGTTCACACTTTCAAGCAGCACTGCAGAATGATGTCTGCAAAGTATGTAAATTAAGTGGAAGATCCATATGCATAACACACCCAACACCAGTTTCGCTCCCCAAAACGTGCGTCACGGAACCCCGAAAGGGCTGATAAATGGCTGTATTCCTATAATTAAGGGATTCATATTAATCCCGCTCTTCACAGCTCAGAGGCCCAGTCGGAAGTGACTGTCGATGCTGCCGGCTCCGGCAACTCGATTCCCTAATTACATTAAACTTGCATGTTCCTGGCAAGCAGCACAGCCAACAGTTGTGACCCTTGGCCTCCGAGTCCTGCGTCCACCAAGTCAACCTTGCTTCCTCCAGACCTCCGTCTTCACCGGGACTTGTGTTCAGCTCTCACAGAAGTCAGCATCCAAATGTCTTGTGAACAAAGTGGGCCACGTTCAGCAAAGAGCTCAGAGGTGTTTTTTTTTTTTTTCTTATTTAAATCATCACCTGCCCTCTCTGCTGTTTTTTTTTTTTTAAGGTTACGTTTGTATTTCGAGTTTGAAACTTTGAACGAGTACGTATAAAGAAAGCACTACAGACTACATATAATTTCAGATTTAGTACGTACAAAATTTAACTTTAAGGGAACACCTGTCATTTTTAAAGATACTGAAAGTTTAACAAATATACCGCAAGTCACCTTGCTTGCAATGTGAAGATGCTGGGTTCAAAACTTACTCCTGCTGGGTACCCACCCTGTAGTTACATTAAGAATACTTAGCTATAAGGGGGAAATTAATGAAAAGTTCATTATCAAACACTAAGTAAGTCACCATGGAAAAAAGGTTTCGGGGAACAGCAAGTAAGATAAAACAGGTTAATTTAACAGTGGAAAATGAGGCTTTAGTGACAGCAATATGCGGGACTAAATCATGGTTCTTCTTGTGCGGTGATCTCACTCAGCTCACTCTGAGGACTTTAGAGCCATTCAAAGACCACGTGAAAACTCCCGAGCTGCCATCTGGGCTTTTTTCGCGTCACGCGTGGCATGTCATACAAGCGCTCCGACATCGCCTGTGAGGCCCGTTAAAGCCGGTTCTCCAGTGGAGCGACTCAGTGTCACAGCGAGACAGAGTTGCTTCTCCACCAGCTGCTTCCTCCTTCCGCAGGCGCGTGCAGAGCGTCGCGCCGGCGGCACCTGCTCGCGGGGCACGTTCCCACACCGTCGCGTTAGTGCGCAGCACGAGCGCGGGACCCCCGTCAGACGCCGGGCTCTCGCGCAGCTCACGCGGCATCGGCGCCAGACCCGCAGTGAGAGCTGCAGTGATCCGTGCTTTTTAAACACGCAACCGCCACCCCCCCTCTCTTCTCTCTTACCTTCTTCATCTTCGGGGCTTCGGTCACGGTGCCGTCGCGGTTCACCAGCGATTCTCCGTTGTGCTGTGCTGTCTGCGGCATCTCGGCCAACTCCGGACTCGGAGACGGAGTCGGGTTCGAGCTTGAGTTCGGGTTCCCCCCGGCGGCGCTCGCCTCCGTCTTTAACACCTCATTTTGATTTTCCTCGGCTTTCGGGGTCACCGGAGACACCGCTGCCGGCTCTTCGCTCGGACTTACTTTCACGTCGACCTCAGCCATCTTCGCGGACAAAAGCTGAACTGACATCGCTGCGCTTCCACCGCTCCGTTTTTCCCCCAACACAAACACATGAACGGATACTAGCAGAGGACTTCGTGCCCGCAAAGGCTTCTGGTAACTGTAGTCTTCATGAGATATTGAAAGGCGATTCACCGTAACATTTGACACAAATTTAGATCCCACATGAGCTATATAGATTTTTTTTTTTTAACAGAACTAGAAAATTGGGACTATAATATCAATTATAATGTATATAATTTACCAAGAAAACAAATCTACATTTTCCTAGCATGTCCGCAGTTTTCTGCGAGGGGTTGCTGGTAAATGTAGTTTTTAAGGCAGGGACGTGAGCTCTCAAACGCGGTAGATTACTGTATATTAACACATTTCGTCCAATATCATATTTTGACGTTCTACTTGCATCATATCCATTGTGTAAGGTATAAAATATTTAGCCGATTTCCTGAAAATGTGGCTACTAATTTAATGAACATCTGTGTTATGCATTTTTCAAACTTGAACGTGTAACACTGTCTTTCACGGTCTACTTTTACGATGCAAATTAAATAATGCAAAACTGGTCCACTGCTAACATATTGTCTCCGCAGGTTTTAAAATTCGACTGATATCAATAACATACATAGGCGGCACTGGAAGAAGCAACACGAAACAAACTACTCTCATACACAAAATAATGAAATACCCGTCAACTGGACAACTGTTCGTAAGGTTCTCCAGCGCCACCCAATGTACAGTATAATTCGGAAATATAGCACTATATACTTTTAAGTTCCAAACACTGCATAACAGATACAGAGCATGCCAGTAAATCCAGTCCCAATCATTTTTATTTCATTAATTCACCATTAAAAATGCAGAACACAATCTCTGGCAAAACGTTGTGTACTTCTCTAGACTAATGAGCCCCTTTTCCAATCAGCTCAGTGAAAACAGTACTTCTTTAGACAGGAGCTGGAGTGGAAACCACAACAATGCTCACGTTACTGTAAACTGTAAAAGACATGAACTACAGTCCATGGCTTTCTTCAAACTTATTCTTTCTTAAAAAAAAATAGCTTTAAAAAACTCAAATGTATTCACATTTTTACAAGAATGCAGTAGTCAATGATAAAAACGTACTTCAAGAAATATGCATGCACTTTACTGTAGTACTTTGAGAAACACACTATCTGCTTGTTCTTTGGAAAACAGTGTTTTTGGCACAAAAGAAATAAAATGGTAAAAAATACTCATGTTGCTGAGCATTGTGCACAATCCTGACATCAATACAAAAGCCTGACCCCATGGCCAGGAGATTCTGTAACAACTGCAGGAAACTCAAATCTTATATACACAGAGACTTGAATATTAGTTTCCAAATATCCACAAGATGTTTACTCCAGACAGGCCCAGATTGACTCGCCTGCAAGAGGGAAAAAATGACTTGTCTTTGTGCCAGGTACAATTTATTAGCTGCATTAATCTGGTTTTACAGCAGATGGTGAGCAGAAACAAAAACATACCCCAGCATGCCAGACTCCTTGGTCTTGATGACGAAGAGAAACATAAGAATGGTGTGGAATAGATTGTTTCTGCCCTGTGAACAATCCACAGTGGTTACACAAGATAAATACATATTCCGTGAAACTATAAACAGTCAAGGACAGCAGAAGAAGCAAGTAACTATGGGTAAGCACCCATTCCTGTGCTTTTGTGTGACATCACACGCAGGTGAACAGAGGGCACAGAGCCACAGTGGAGAATCCCCTTACCTTCGGAAGGCTGTAGACATGGCCTTGGTAGATCAGTTGGTAGTGTGGTGGATTGATGCTACTCTGGTGGATACAGAGCAGGTTCTCATTTGATATGTCTGCTCAGAGGGCAAAAAAGGTT
This sequence comes from Scleropages formosus, assembly GCF_900964775.1. Taxonomy (NCBI): domain Eukaryota; kingdom Metazoa; phylum Chordata; class Actinopteri; order Osteoglossiformes; family Osteoglossidae; genus Scleropages; species Scleropages formosus. Next base: position 14,915,632 of record NC_041807.1, read on the forward strand.
TAGAACAAATACTGCATAGTTTTAATGAAATTCACGAAGGCTGCCATTACTCAACACATTTTTTTTTTTTTTGAAGTGCCACACAAATTAAAACTTTATCTATTCTTACGATTATACATTCAATGAGAGTTTCAATTAAGTAACTTGAATTAACCTAAAACACAGGTCCATGACCTCTATGCCCCCTGATGCAGAAACTCAACCTGACCACTGTGTTACCTGGCTTTTCAGGGGTCTGAGTGAAGTGCTGGGAGGTGAAAGTCTTGCCATCTGGATATTTGGGGTGCGGAGGCAGACGGGAGTCCAGGTATGTGCAGAACACATGCATGAGGATCTAAAAGAAGAAAGGATGAGTGGTCAAGTCTCTTTGGGGAATGTAACATGCTGACAGGACATGTTACGCTGACACGGGTATACAGGGCCTGTGACACAGGTGCACAGGGTTGTTGGGACTAAGACACAGCAGTCAGTAAACGTTGATAGTAGTATCTGCTAAGGTTTCACCAAACTAGAAAGCAGAAACCAAGAACAAAAAAAGTGAAGAACCCACTGCTGAATCTGTTGGGAGGTCTGTGTCCCACTTCCTGCCTTTTAGGTTCCCTCCCCCATTCCAGCGGAATGAACTCATGCAGCCACCATGTGCCAGCTCTAAAGGAGACACACAGACACATTGAATTTACATATATTCTTTTATCTGATGCTTTTCGCCAAAGCAATTTACAATATTAAGTTATGTACAATTATTTACCCCGTAATACAGCCATTTAATCTTCAGTGAAGCAATTCAGGATAAGAACCTTGCTCAAGAGTAGTACCACTGGAGGTGGTTTTCAAACCTGCAACACTTGCATCCAAAGGCAGCAGTTCTACCAGCTGCTCCATTATTGTATTAGTGTATTATTCTAGTACATCAATTATTTTGGTTTCTACTCACTCACAGGTAGCTGCAGTGTGCAACGTACCAGAGAGCACTTTTCAACACACAAGTTTACATCTAAAAATGTATTTTATTTAATGAAATATAGCAACAGAAAAAACTAGGTCACAACAATGTAAACGCTAAGAAGGTACAAATACCTAATACAATTGAAAAGACAAAAGGTTACACTAGTTTATTACTAGGTTTCAAGACTACCAGGGGCAGTCACAGAGCCCTATGATGAAAAAGGTTTTGCTTTACCAGGAAACAAAACCATTAATTTTCTTAATTCTGACCTTTAATCCGCTCCACCAGGTATTCTTGATTTGGAGTGATATCCAGGTACTGCACGATAGTGTTCAGAGTGGGAATTGAGGAGGCTTTGACCACAGCTGCCTGCTTGAGACTGCTTATACTGGCCTCTGGCACAAAAACACACATTGTCCTTCACTTTTGATGAAAAGTCATTAACAGCAATGCATGTGTAAGAAATATTTTTTAAAAGCATTTCACAACATCTTTATTTAACATTGGGCTGTACCTCCAGTCTGCAGCTCAGGGCATCCCATTCTGCGGAGCTGCATATTCACCGAGTCAATCTCTTTCACAAGGGGCACAAGGATAGTGTCACTGAGCCACTAGAAGAGAAGATACCATTTGTGCAATATTAGTAAGAGCAACACTGGCTTAGCGGTTAAAGAACTGGGACTTAAGACAGAAAGGTGGCAAGTGCCAAATTAACGATGCTCACATTCCTCAGCTTTGCTGTCCAGCTGTCTATACAATCCACCACAGGCCGGCTAGTTGTGATTCGAGCCCAGACCTAGACATAGGAGACAGCCATTACAAACCATTTAATATACACAGAATAAGATGTTACATTCCTTGTGCTTATGCCAAGCACAATGTACATTAGGCCCAGTTTCATCAGCCTCGCCACCTTATATATGAAGCCCCAGAGAAAATATCTGGCAATGCCATCATAAATCTTCACGACACAGCTCAGAGAGGCTTAACCTCCTCCCAGACACCTACATAAACTCACAGGGTGAAGCCCTGAGTATTTTATTAGGGTTATCAAGTGGGCACTGCCCTTCATTGGCATTTCATTGAGTCGGCCCACGACACCTTGATAAGGTTCAACTGTGAGGTCTGGCATCAACCTCCTCCACACATATGCCAGAGGCCTTTCACCCACAGCAAACCCAGAGGTTGCACAAATCATTACCAAAACTCACACCACCACCATATACCAATACTACACACTACTACGTATCACCATCGCGTTACTCTACAATCACTTCACTGAAAGGAACCTCTACCCTCCTACCTACCTTAATAAACCATTACTAACCACCCTATGACCCGATTCACCCCCAAATAACCCGATTCTACTTCATCCATAGCCACTGACTAGTCCTCTCAGCAGCCTACGACAGCTGTTTTAATCCTAACCTTATTGCGTGGTCTTGAATACCAAATTCTACCAGCAGTGATGTAGCTCATTTAGACACAAACTCTTTAATGCCGATCTCTACTTGTGTCGTATCTGTTAGGCAACTGCAGTCCCTTGCTTCTGCCAAACAATTTACAGCAACCATCACCACTCACCCACTGCTTGATATTCTGCAGACTTACATGAAGCACATCATATGTTGCTCCAATGATAAACTTAATACAATAAATCTGTCACCTTTACAACTTTCTTAAATTTAAAAAATTAAAAATACAAGATTTCATTTTAAGTTAGTCTTCCTGTTTTTAATCTCTGGTCAGGTCCCTCTCCTTGCCGCGATCCTCACCTCTTCAGCAGCCTGCTTAGAGCCCAAGTCTGTCTCATCCTTGTGTGCAGAGGGGGCCTGGGAGCGGCAGGCTGGCTGATACTGGAACTTCCTCAGGCTCTGGGCATAATCGCCCATGGAGCGGTTGTAGTTCCAGAATGTGGGACTGTGGGAGGGGGAGATGGACTCTGGACTTCCTGCACAGTGACAAAAGAAAGACAGGGAAAGTTAATACAAGCAGAAGTTATCAGGATTCATCTATCCTGCGTTTTATAAACCTACCTGAGTGATGAACATCGGTGCATCAAGTGGAAGGTAACAAACTAGGTTTACTTAAGAGTCACATGTCTGGAGCCATGTCTCTTTCTCTTAATGTAATGCACAAATTGTATTTTTGCTGAGATGTACGTGGCTTTGGACAAAAACGTCTGTTAATGAATAAATGTAAATGTAAGCACAAAACAGCGTAAAAATGGAGGAACCCAGGACTCACCCAGCTGACTGCGGTGACTCTTCTCCTCCTCAGAGCGGAGGAACCTTTCCAGATCCCTGAGATCCTCCATGTAGTCCTCCTTCCCACCAGGGGAATTAAAGACAGATGGGGAAGTGCGATAGCGAGCTCGGAGGCTAGTGCCCTCCGCAGGGCCGATGCTACTTGGGTAGGGGGAGGAACCAGGGGAGGGGCTGTAGTTCAACATCTGGGATGAAGAAAGAGCCATCAGCATTCTTTTCTACAGCATAAACACAATGCTAGGACTACGAGATAATGTACAGAAGTGGACATAACAGGTAGACTTTCAGACCACAGAACACATTCTTTAGAAAAATCAACTGTGGTACAGTCATGCGCCGCTTAATGACATTTCGCTTAAAGCCTGACCCCATAAGATTATAATGGAGCTGAAAAATTCTTATCGACTAATGACGTCATAGCTGTCGTAACGTCGTAGCGCAATGCTTTACTCACGTGTTCATGGTGGTGCTGGTGTAAACAAACCTACTGCGCTGCCAGTAGTATAAAAGTATTATAGCACATATACTTATGTACAGTACATTATGCTTGATAAACCAGTAATATAGGTGTTTATTATGTATTTATCATACTGTATTTTTTAATCGTTATCTTAAGAGTGTATTCTTTCTACTTATAAAAGACGTTTACTGTAACACAGCATGCTGTTTTATGCCGGCAGCAGCGCCATCTAGGTTTGTATAAGTACACTATGATGTTCACACAACGACAAAATTGCCTTACGACGTATTTCTCAGAACATATCCCCGCCATTAAGCAATGCATGTCTGTAATTAAAGATATTTAGCATATCCAAAGTCTCATGAAGCTAAGGAGGTGCTGCAGATACACTGACCTTGCTGAAGCTCCCACTGGTGGAGTAGGCAAAGGGGGAATAGGAGCCCCCACTACCCGGTGGTGAGGAGTTCTGAAGGGGTGACGTATAGCCTGGCATGCAGCTGGGGGAGAACTTGGGACTGGTGCTGGGGGATCGGGAGGGGCTGAAACTGAGTACACTCTGCCCCTGGAGAGGTGATGACTGAGTTGGGGCTGGAGCTTCTTTCCTCTCTGGGTTCAGGGGAGGAGACACCTGAGCAGCTAGGAACAAGCAGCAGCAGGCACAGCAGTTAGGGAACAGGAGTCACGTTTCAACAAGGGGACCATGCTAAATCAGACCTGCTCCCATAAATGCCGGACCGATGAAATACAGTTCTACAAACTGCTAACACATTTGGGAATGTAACCTATGCGAGAGGAGGGTTGATTAAAATCTTCCCCAGCTTACAAAGCTGATGCATTTCCAAAAAATTCTTTATAAGGTGAATAATCGTAATTGAAACATATAATTACCATTAGCTTACCATTTAAATATTTCTTGTGTTCCTGAGCCCCAAAACTGATAGCCATTTATGTGAAATACTTCAAATACTTAAATATTTAACTGTAGTTATTATAATAGTAAATGACAAGGCAATTTTCCTTTTTTAGTTACTCCATAATAATAATAACAATAATAATGTGTGTATACTTGTAGCTCCTCTGGTGTTCTGTAGCTATTAGTTACTGTACACAAAGGCTCACAAACATACATAATATACACAACACTATGTATTAATTGAACTTGTGATACAAAAAAACAAAACACGGACAAAAAAAGTCAATAAAAATGAAGCAAACAAATCCACAATCACCAAACAAGCTTACACAGTATCTGTGCAAACTGATTTACATTTGATCTCTGCAGTCTGTGTGGAGTTTACATGTTCACCCCATGTTCATGTGGGTTTCCTTTAACAAAACAAGGTGAGGGGTCTCAGGCAAAATTAGACTCTAAACGGCCTGTACTGTGTGTATTCATGCGTTAATGAAATACGCAACTGTCCTGTATAAACAGGTGATGACTGTACTTTGGTTGTTAGATGTTATTTGACTAGTTAATCTGGACAGATAGACTTACCGGAATTCCTGAGCCCCAAGAGTCTGTGTTGCTCAGGAGTGACTGCAATGGTGGAGGGGGCCACGGTGTACTTGAAGTACTTCCAGAAGTCAAACAGGGCATTTAGACTGAAGAGGGAGGCCAAGGCAAGCTCTGCAAACAGGTGGACAACTGAATGATATAAACGTATAGTGTATAAATAACACACAACAAGCATGTCTAGAGATGTTCCCTTATACTATAGCATAAAGGTTGTTGGTTCAAATCCCACTCCTGCTCTAGTTACTAGTACCCTTGAACAAGGTATTATATAACCTGAATTGAAACAGTAAGAATATCCTGCTGTATATGTAAATAACTGCAGACAGCAGAGTTGATTATCTGATACTGTAAGTTACTTTTGTTTTGGCAAAGGAGACAAATCGGTAATAATCACTGACCAAATCAATCAATCAATCAATCAATCAATCAATAATAATAATAATAATCACTGACCAATGTACCACAGAGGCCAGTAGGAGATGTTAAAGTACCGCCTCAGCAGTTTGCCCGTCCTGTGGACACACATATAATCAGTAGTGTTAATACTTATAACAGGGTTTGCGCGCGCGCGCGCACACACACACACACACACACACACACACACACACACACACACACACACACACACGGGTCGTGTGGCGATGCGATGCGACGCCGGCGATGGCTCCTACATCTCCGTGTAGATCATGCCGGCCAGGGAGAAGTTTAGCACAGCCCACGCCAGCACAACCCTGCGCGCCTGCTCCTCACGCCGCATCCGCATCGCGCGCTCCACCAGCGCGGAGACGCGCCCCGGCACCGCCGTCATTCCTGCGAGGCACAGACTCAGAGTTGCTGTCGAAAAACAAGGCTAGAGCCAACCCGTTGAACGACTGAGTGGCTGTGAACCTCCCCCGGCATTGTGTTGTAACGGCCAAACAACTCACAATTAAACGTCAAAAATCGTTCAGCTAAGAACTACTGTAGTTTTGGTAAGCGCTGTTTTACAGTTCCACTGCCTATTTTATATAATGCGGCATATTACAAAAGAGACCACAGATACTCACTTATCCCGCTTCCGGAAGCGCACTCCTGACCCGGGAAGTTATTCACTACTCCACTCGGTTATGGAATATCGCCACCTAGCGACCGACCGCCAGAAAGACAGACAGCCCAACCATGAAACCCTGCCCATTGGATCGCAATTACTACTGTTTATTATTTCATAAATGAATTACACAGCGAAAATCACGACCAGTAACAACACTATTACACTGCAGGACTTCGTATTTCGGTAATAAATGCTACTGCTATAAAATACAGAGGTTGACCAACTCGCCGGAAAGTAAAAATTTAAATTATATAACAACGTTTTAAAAAATGTTGCCTGGCATGTTTTTCATAGTTCTTTTTGATTGTTTATGAATGATTCTACTTATTTTTCTCTCAGCAAATTTACAGGATGTAGCATTTCCCAAAACATTTAATGTAATAATCATGCTGAATGCCTCCCTTTTATTTGAACATTTCAGTGATGCTTCACATGATTCATTTGATGATCAGTGTGTGGGTTACATAAGGTAGAGGGGACATATAAACCCACTTCATGCTATAGTACCCTTGAGCAAGGTACTTATCCTAAAAATTGCTCCAGTAAAATTGCACAGTTATATAAATGAATAAATAATTTTAAGTGGCTTAATGTTGTCAGTCACTTTGGTGAAAGGCATCAGCGAAATGAATAAGTTTAAATATAAACACCTAGACAACAAGCTGGAGAGGACATGCAACACTGTACAGGTAAGGATAGAGTTGCCTTTACCTTCTGAGGAGGTTCAGGTGCTTGGGAGTGAGCAGAACACTGCTGGAGATGTTCTACCAGCGAGATGTTGCTGGTGCAGTCTTTCCTCACTGGAACGGTGAGGCAGTAGCCTCACCACAGATCATGGCAACAGGATCAGTAAGCTAATCAGGAAGACTGGATCCATCCTGGGGGTGAGGCTGAGTGCCCTGGTGGATGTGTCATGGAAACGCATCAAAAAAACCTGTCCTCCAGCGTGGGCAACGATTTCCATCCTCTTGACGGCAACTTGGTGAAACACAGGATCTGGTCCAGCTGTGGTGTTCCAAGAAGTGACCGGAAGGCATTTCTCCCAGCAGGCACCTGGGCCTACAATGAGTCCTCGTCCTGCCAAGGGGTGACTCTTAATGACCGATTCGTACTACCACAATACACCTTGTGCCACCTTTTTCACTTTGCCATCGCTTATGTAAACACACTTACTTATTTAAATCCACCTCAGCTATTAATTTACACAATTTATTTGTCTACTTATTTATATGTATCTGGGTATATATAAGTTGTACATTGTATGCTGCTACAACCAAAAAGAATTTCCATTTGGGGTTTATAGGGTCGAGTTCAGTTCAGTTCGGTTCACTTCAGTTCACTTCAGGTCAGTTCAGTTCAGTTCAATTCCAATTTCAATTCCAATTACATGCCCTAGTGTGTGCCCATGACCTCATCTGTATAACACAAATTGACCACTGGAGGGAGACACAACACTGCAATTCAGCGCTTTCTGACACCCAGAGGGAGAGTCTCCGCTCTATGCTAACAAAATGGGCAAAAAAGCGCTTTCCGTGTATCGAAACGACGCGTAGCATAGCTTTTTCCCCATAAAATATTGGGAAACGTCGTCAGTGTAGACCGAGCTTTGCTACATCTCATCGAGTGTAGAATTAAAAACCGTTATTCCAACTACAAATCGCAAATATTTGTAACATTAGAAAAATACTTATACTAGTAGTCATAATTTACTGCTGTGGTAAAAGGTAAAATTGCGACTAGGTCATTTTTTGGGATGCTGTGCGCATGTCATGATGGTAACAGTGAAAGCAGGAGGGAGCAGCAGACACGTCCGCAGAGCACGGTGCGAAACACACAGGTTCAGTCAGTCCTCTAAAAGATACTTACTACTGCGTTATTCTCATAAAAAAGCCTTTTGTAACGATAAACACAGGTATTTTCAAATGGAAAAAGTAGAAAACCAACGAACTGTTAACGCTCAGTTGCGAGTCAAAAAGCTGAGGTAAAGTGCCGCGAGGCTCGCGGCGAGGTCCGGGCGCGTGTTCGAACATTCGGGATGGAAGTCGTCGCGAGGACGTACTTGTCGTGTGTCTGAAGTGTATTTTCCACCGTGACTCCAACCGATAGTTCACCTGCCTGGTGTTAAAACCCATTGACATTTTGTGTCTCTCCGCAGGTGCAGGGACGTGTCTGCGGGTTAAGTGTCACGGTCACAAGACGTGTGAAACGATGATGATGATGTGCGGCGGATACGATCTGTACACGTCGATTCATAATTTCATTGTTTAGATGCAATGTCTGGATCCGGAGTTTCCATAATGTTTTTTAATGTACTGACCTCCGATATTATTTATTTCGGGCAATTTGCTGAACATGATGAGAAAAAGAAAGAGCGAAGTGAGAAGATGCACGTGGTCCGACGACAGCCACTTCAAAAACAAGCGGTGCACGTGAAACTAAACTCCCGATATTTTAGGAAATTACATTGCGAAATTATGTTATGGAATTGCACAAGTTATCTACTTGCCAAACAAATAAATTTGTTGCCGATCATGTTTTTGTGGAAAATACCTTAACCATATACTACCAGCACTATTATATACCTTAACTATACTTTTATTCTTAATATTATCTATATGTAGCAATAAAACACTTAAATTAAATTTATTATCCTGTGCAGTTTTCAAGACCACTTAAAAAGGGCACAAATTTATAAAAAATGCACGTTCTCTAGTTAAGAACAAAGACATGTAACCTAAAAGATATTGGTTCAAGTCCCAGAAGTTGCTCTGTTGTCTTACAGTTGAGCAAAGTAGCTCCATTTTTCAATAAAATATCAAGCTGCAGAAATGGGTAAAACTGTAAGTCTGTTTTGATAAGGGGTATAACAAGAAACACTGAGGGTGTGGTGGCGCAGTGGGTTGGAGCGGGTCCTGCTCTTAGGTGGGTATGGGGTTCGAGTCCCGCTTGGGGTGCCTTGCGGCGGACTGGCGTCCCGTCCTGGGTGTGTCCCCTCCCCCTTCAGCCTTACGCCCTGTGTTGTCGGGTTAGGCTCCGGTTCCCCGTGACCCCGTATGGGACAAGCGGTTCTGATAATGTGTGTGTATAACAAGAAACAGAGTAAAATGTTAGAAAATTTGATGTGGCTGAGGTTTGGCAGTAACATTACTCATTTTAGTGTCATACTTGGTATCCTCCTGTCTGGATAATTACACCATTACCAAGGTGATCTTTACGGGAAGTTTCATCCCAAGAATTCAAATAGAACCACTCCTTCTTGCAGGAGACAGATGACCCCGTCACCATCTGACCCTTGAATCCTTGTCACGCCCTCATGGTGGACGACCACACCGGTATCAGGTCAAGGGACGGGCTACATAAGGACGGCCCCAATTGCACTGCTTCTTGGAACCTTGTTTGATCCACTGCAGCTACCCAGCAAACCGTGTCCTTGCCTCCTTGCCTCCCCCATACGGCCCTTGTTCTTCTGGCTTCGGACCTTCTGCACCATGTCTTGGACCCCGTCTACTGGCTATTCCCCTTTATCGGCGTACACACCTCGGCAACCCCTGCCTGTTCTGGACCACGATTCTGCCAGCACCAAACAAAAGCTCACGCACTTGGGTCTGACGGCCTTTTGTGGTGGCCATGACATCCCTTATAAAAGTCAGTTAGGCACAGCAAGCTCTTGTGTCCAGTGTGCATGTTGCTTAAAAGTTCAGCTGTAGTTCTCCTTTATCTCAGAATCTGGACAGTCTTAAGGTCTGATTATCCACACATTAAAGTCTCTCAGGAACAAAATTGTTGAGTAAATCAAAAATAAAAGCTTTCCAGTGTTATGTGTTTTGTAATCATTTGTGTATGTGCAATACTTAGCTTCTATAAAAATAGATTAAAATCAAGACAAACAGATCATTTGACATGATTTTGTTGTTTTGGTCAAAAGAACAATAAAGCCTAATTTTGCAACTAGGGATGTATATCAGTGACTTTCTTAAACTGGCAAAAGCATTTGGGATAAATGGTGTGTTTTGCCAAACTACTGAGAATTTTTATGTACTTTGTCTTTGCAATTTTAATTTTACTGTGATTATGTATTGCCTTTGAACTCTGTTGGGTGGTATCAACTTCAGGTAGTGCAGTGATTAGAGCTTTTGCCTTGCAACTGGAGAATCCAAGTTCAAATCCCATTCCTGCTGTAGTTACCCATGAGCCATGTTTTAACTTTGCTGCAGTAAAAAATACCCTGGTGTATAAATGAGTACACCAGTGTAAACAGCTAAACATACATACCTTTAATTTCAAGTCTCACAGCACCTGGGTGGTGCGAGAGGATGTGGGTTTGATCCTTGCTCAGTCTGTGTGAAGTTTGCATGCTCTCCCCATGTCTGCATGGGTTTCCTCCAGGTGCTTTGGTTTCCTTCCACAGTCCAAAGACATGTTGTTCAGGTTCCCCCATAGTGTGTGAGTGACAGAGAGAGTGTGGTCCACTGATGTATGGATGAGTGACCCAGTGTAAGTAGTGTATCTAGCAGTGTAAGTCACCTTGGTGAATAAGGTGTGTGGGCTGATGACACTACATGGAGTTCACTGGAAGTTGCTTTGGAGAAAAGCATCTGCTAAATAAATAAATGTAAATGTAAGTCACTTTAGTAAAAAGCACCTGATAAATTATTTAATAATACTGTACTTGTCTATGTATACCCTGCCCCTATTTCTGTCTTGTCAGTCATGTTAGGTACCACCATTTGTCTTGTGTCCCATGTTTGTCCGATTTATATTTATGTATATGTCTTAAATTACAAAATAGCAAAGTCAGTCCTTTCAATGGACATTGAAAATTCATATTATAATGGACATTACAATACTCAGCTGATTAAAAAAACTCTCAAATCAGCTTAGTATCCTTAAACTAATTTTGTCCATTAAAGTTCCATGTGAAATAACATAGGGGTGCGGTGGCGCACTGCGTTGGACCACAGTCCTACTCTCCGGTGGGTCTGGGGTTTGAGTCCTGCTTGGGGTGCCTTGCAACAGACTGGCATCCTGTCCTGGGTGTGCCTCCTCCCCCTCTGGCCTTACGCCCTGTGTTACCGGGTAAGCTCCGTGACCCCGTATGGGACAAGCAGTTCTGAAAATGTGTGTGTGTGAAATAACATAATTTGTCAATTTTCTGTGAAATTTCCACCAATATTTTCTAAAGAGGAGCACATTAAAGGTACAACTCAAAACAAACCCACAAAATTTTACCTGTTCCTCTTCTTTCACTAAAAAAAAAGAGAAAAAACCCAACTGTGTTCCCACAGGTATTGAGTGCACCAGTGAAAAGCAGAACTTTTCTTCTGTGCAGTGTATGTGCAACAGTGTAGATACCTTTTTCATGAAGTGAGGACTCACACATGCAAGTGAAGGACTTTCGCTGATAGTGAGTCAGTGGCCTGGACTGGCATTCCAGATGATCTTGCACGTAAGGGTTGACGAAGCAACTTCCTTTTGCACGCAGTTCCAGAGCGCTTAGAAAAAGAGGAAACCAGCTCACTTTATATGAAGCACTTTCAGTTCAAAATGCTGACATCAAGTGTTGACCACTGATTGTCCTTGGAACGCAAGGCGTGCCGACTGTCATCTACAAGGTAACACGACCGCTGCTTTACCGAACTCATCTTAGAAAGTGCACGAAGCTCCTTGAAAAACATACACATTTGTCATTTTTTTCCGAAAATTATGATGTGGCGTTATAACATGCAACAGGGCAGCAAACACACATTTATATGTAAATGTGGTTTTCATTCTTTCAGGTCCAGTAAGGGAGTAGAGTAAAACAAAGGTCATCAGCAAAGGCATGATAAGTACAGTCAACACATGGTACTTACAGTCACTAGGTTTATGTATGTTAATGAAAAAATTAAATTTATTGTATCCAGATATGTTGGAATATGTTTAAACTCGCGAATGATGAAACTGAGAACAAAGTCCAGGTAAGTGTCAAATTTGGTGTGCACTGTTTCTGTCTATTATAGCTGCCTCTATCTCTATTTCATAACGATCTGCACCTGCTTTCGTGGAGATTTAAAAATATTAGTTTGCTTAGTTTTTCTTAGAAAGAGAAAGACAGATGATTGTTTCGATATTTATGCTATTGTAATTTTCAGATACTTGTCCTTCTGGTTCTATTGGCTATTTTTAGCATTTGATACCCTGGAAAACACCACTTACGCATCTCTACATTGTTTCAGTATACTTCATGCATATTTCACATACATATTTCAGCACATCCTATGGTCACCAATTATACCATGTCCTTGTGTGAAATATTTTTGTTTTTTTATATTCTTTTTTTAAAGAAAAAAAATTGCTGGAAATTTACATGCATTATAAATATGAGATAGAAACTTTAAAAGCTTTCCTTGCCAAGGTACAAATCTGTTCAGATGCCCTGAACGTATACTGGACAGCTGCGTGATGCAACTGAGAGGCGTGCAGCTACCCATCATGCTGTTTGTTTCTGTGGGTGATGGGTGCTTTTCAGGCCAGCCAGTTGTTTGTGCGTGAGGGTGTCCACAAAGCTTCAAGATGACACAGCAGGAAAATCCTCCAGCAGCCCTCTTGCCGATGCTTCCCTTTTTTGAATGTCACCAGATATTTTGCTTTCTAACTTAACGGAAACCCCTTCACGCTGCTACACATCTCCAAAACCGTCACGGGTTTTTAGCCCGCATGTGTTTGTTTTGAGGCGCAAATAGGAACAGCAAAAAGTAGTTGTGACAGAACACACATGAGCGAATGAGTCATGTTCACATTGGACGTGACTTAACAGAAAATATAAACCACAGTATCGACTGATATCACTACGACAAGATGATACAATGCCGTCTGCACGCATTAATATCTTCTTCACATGCACATCCCGCTCCTCTATGACTGAAGCTTATTAGAAAATAAATGATGTAGTATTAAAGTTCAGCAGAAATTTTGTTAATCTCAGGTAGCAAAATTTTCTGTGTTAGTTTTACATTTACTCATTTAGCTGAGGCTTTTCTCCAAAGCGACTTTCAATGCTGAACTACAACGATTATTTGCCTATTTATACAGCTAGTTAATTTTTACTAAGGTGGTTCAGGGTAAGTACCTTTTTCAAGGGTAAAACAGCCAGAAAAGGGAGTCAAACCTACAACCTTTGGGTCTAAAGGCAGCAGCTCTAACTACTACACTACAAGCTACCCCTATGCTTACTTAGGCACTTATGAGGACAGGGGGAAGTGAGCCCTATAGAGGTGAGTTTTGGGGCCCTTTTTAAATGTAGAGAGAGATTCAGCAGTTCTGAGTGATAGGGGGAGTCATTGGGGCCAGAATTAAAAAGCTTCGTACTATTATTTCTGCTTTATGTCACTGAAACTGTCTCAGCGCAGAGCTGGCAAGAGTATGACTGGCATTCCTGACAATTGCTTTCGCTGTGTAAGATACCAACTTTTGGCACTTACGAGAGGTTAGTAACTGTAAGTGCTGTGACCCAACTTCAGTGGAAGAGCCAGACAAAGGCCAATCAGCATTTCACAGCCCTATGACAGCAAATGCTCTCCACCCATGGAAATATAACAGAGACCAAAAGCTGTGATAGACACAGATGTATTACTAATGTCGCTCTTGGTAAATTACCCAAACAGTGTGTTCCTGTTACTCTGTTACCACTCCATTTACTAGAATGACTTTGCATAGAACCCTGCCCATAAATTGACAATCAGTAATGTTTACCGTGGAATCAGATCCACCTAAACTGCAATGACATTAATCACTGACAGAAATGCACAGCTGTCTGTGGTTATAACTGTTTTTAATCATTGTTGCTGTCAGTCTCTCTAGTTCAGGAAGAAATTTGATCACTCTGATGATACTGAATCACAAGAAATTAAGGTTACAGTTTTAAAAATGAGCTTTTGAAAAAGCGTTAGGTGGTTCAACAAATTATACTGTATTAGACATCTTAAAATGTACATGGAGTCCACCGTTACCCAGTGCTTTGGGTATCCATGTTGTTTTACGTAAGAGCAGCAGGACATGTCCATTATCTCCATTGTGACCTCAGTGTATCCGTGCAGCGTGGCAGTTAATGCACCAGTGTCCACTTGCAGGACAATATGTCATTATGACTTTTCATGTCTCATGTCTGTACAGTCAGATGGATGGTGAGACCATGTTATGGTCAAACTCAAGCCTGTACAAGCAGGTGAAGAGGGAAGAGGTGGAGCAGCAGCAGTTACACTGGTGCCAAGGCTCAGGACCTGGTCCTGGACCCCCCAGCTGGCTCCAGCCATACCCACAGATCTCACCCATAGGTGGTCAACATGGGCAGCACCTGCCTCACTGGCATCAGCAGCTTCAGGCTTCCTGGAAGGTACCCTTCTCTGATGTGTGTGTGCGCGCGTGTGTGTGTGTGTGTGTGTGTGTGTGTGTGTGTGTGTGTGTGTGTGTGTGTGTGTGTGGTTTTAGACCTCACTTCTTAACACTCTGCCTATTTGACCTCTTCTGAGGGCCAGAACCAGATTCCAAATAATAAAGTCACAGTGAAAAACCATAGTTATGATATGATGAAGGAATATTTCCCTTGTAGTGCAACTATGATTCCCCATTCTGCTAGTTCAACTTAATTTGTTCTTCAATTTTGTTTTAAAAGTGAATTTCTCAGATTTTTTTGGGCTGGTAGTACCAGCAATGTGGCCAACTGCCAGGTTTACCAAGTGCTTCGAGAAATCTAGGCATTTACATTTACATTTATTAATTCAGCAGATGCCTTATCTCAAAGCGACGTACTTCTTAGAGAACAATACAAACAGTGCAACAAAAGGAGAGGTTTGGATGCAGATGTGTGATTCTTGAGTACAGTCCATTTGTCCCATACCACCACATGAACTATTATACATTAGACCAGTAGGTGTATATAGGCATTCTATTATAAAACAAATTGTTATCAAAAAATTATTACTCATAAACACTTACATGTTTATCATGCACTTGTAGTTGTTAGGTGCCGTCAAGTCAATGTCGACTCATGGCCACTCTATGGATGGTTGTCCTGAAAAGCATCTGGTCTTCCACCAGCTGGCTAAGACTTGAATCGTGCACTTACGAGAGGTCAAGCATAAAGCCGAATGCTTTGTACATCACTATGGCATGCGAAACAAACTGAAAATCACACACACACACACACACACACACACACACACACACACACACACACACACATTTTCAGAACCGCTTGTCCCTTACGGGGTCACGGGAAACCGGAGCCCACCCGGCAACACAGGGCGCAAGGCCAGAGGGGGAAGGGGACACACCCAGGACGGGACGCCAGTCCGCCACAAGGCACCCCAAGTGGGACTCGAACCCCAGACCCACCGGAGAGCAGGACTGCGGTCCAACCCACTGCGCCACCGCACCCCACTGAAAATCATTTCCTAGCATTCTGTACGGGTGGTCCCTGACTTACGATGGGGCTACGTTCCACAAAACCCATCATAAGTCGAAAATATCGTAAGTCAAAAACGCATTTAATACACCTAATACACACCTCTGCGTGACAGACTGGGAGATACGGATCGCTGTCGCTGCCCAGCATCGCGAGAAAGTATTGCACTGCATATTGCTTGCCCAGGAAAAAATCTGAATTCAAAATTTAAAGTACGGTTTCTACTGAATATCTATCACCAGTTCACCATTGTAAAGTCAAAAAAATTGTAAGTCGAACCATCGTAAGTCGGGGACCACCTGTATTTCCTCTTAATCCCCTGGTGGTTTTCCCCAGAGCTGCTGGGGTGAGAGACCTACTGCTGTTCGAAGGATAAAAAAATACTTTGGTTTCTTCACTTGTCTTCGTGCACTCGATGAAATGCCTTTGAGATTAGGTTAACTGTGTCATATCTGATAAACCTTCTGTAAAGCTGGTGGAAATGATAGCTTGAAGGTGCATCAGACTTTTAACCCAGCTGTGTTACGGCCAGCGGGTCTTGTTACGTCACTAGCTGAGGTGTGCTCCCCAGTGTGAACTTTTCCTGATCGAGTCTTTCTACTTGTCCCCATCGTGAGACCCCATCCCTTCTCAGTAGTCTGTGTACCACGGTAAAACTCCTTTCAGAGACCTCAAGAACCTGAAAGCAAAGACTTTCCCTCAACGCCCTCATCATACCACTTACTATATTAACATAACAGAGCTCTTTTTTGACTTCATTATGTTAGAAAACATCCCTAATGCAAACTTCTATGCAGACAGGGGATGTAGTTCACACACATTTGTTTAGGAAAGAAAGATAATTTTTTGGGACCATTTAATGACAGATTTTATCACTGATATTTTACAACTGGGGGAGTGTGGTGGTGCAGCAGGCTTGGCCAGGTCCTGCTCTCTGGTGGGTCTGGGGTTCGAGTCCTGCTTGGGGTGCCTTGTGACGGACTGGCGTCCCATCCTGGGTGTGTCCCCTTCCCCTTAGCTTTGTGCCCTGTGTTGCCAAGTTATGCTCCGGCTTGCCACGACCCTGCTTGGGACAAGTGGTTTCAGCCACTGTGTGTGTATTTTACAACCCAAGGTCATTAAAAACATATTTCCTCAATCATGGTTCAGGAAACTATCCTAGTTGAGTTTGGAAAGCCTTGTTTAAAAGTTTCTCCCTGCTGTAAAACAATTTTTACACTGTTTGAAAATATGAACCTTTAATTCATCTCAAAGGTTCCATAACCTCACGAAGAAAACCTGAGACCTCAAATGACACAGTACAGTTAAGTTTTCTTAGAGGTACAGTATGTGTGAGTGAAATGAAAAACGGGCTCAGTTTCTAAAATATAACAGATTTTTTTCTTTTGGTACAGTGTGATATTTTACTGATTGCCATGTTAATCTGGTGTCAATTTACATAGTATGCACTGATTAAGATTTACATGAGCTGTCAAAATATGGTCAGGGATCATGTCACCAGATTTTTACGATGCTCCTCCTGAGCATGTGCTGGGTTCTGCGTCTCTTCAGATCTTTGCTCATTCATGACCAAGAGCCATGTGATGGTGGAACATGTCATTACCATTTTCTACTGGTACAAGTGGCTTCTCTGAACTACTGCATTCTGAGATACAGGTTGACAGGGGTTACACTTATTAGGTCATCCACTTAGCTGTTTAACATGGTGACTTACTATTTGCTACGTAAAAAGCGAGTAGAGCTGTGATAAGAGTGTGGACATCTTCGCATCAAAGCTGTTGACTAGTATACACAGGAAATTCAATTTCATAACTATCCATCCATCCATACATTGTAGACATCCATTTGTGCAGTGCAAGGTCATGGTGGCCTGGGGCCTATCATGGTACCAAAGTGCATGAGACAGGAAATATCCTTGACAGGACAAACAAAACTGGACAAAAGAATTCAGGGAAACATCCATCGTCAACAACCGTTCATCCCGAGTCGGAGCCTTAAACGGCAACACAGGGCGCAAGGCCGAAGGGGGAAGGGGACACAGCCAGGACAGGATGCCAGTCTGCTGCAAGGCACCCCAAGCAGGACTCTAACCCCAGACCTGCCATACAGCGGGCACCACTGCACTCGCTGCGCCACCACACCCCCTATCACGGAAACAAAATCAACCAAACAGCGGCAAAACTTACAACAGCGATGGCGCCCAACTCAATCTATTTTGTCTGGAAGCTGATGTGTTTACTGGTTTGTTGACAGGGCAGCTGGAATCCGACACATAATCCACAAATGTGTACATGTCACATCAGTTATGCAATCATCCAATAACTATAATTCCTTGATGAAAACATACATTCTCATATGGAATTATGCCAATTAAGTCATTAGGCGGCTTTGCACACAAGGGGCTTAGTCTCTGAGCCCTGGAGAGGGGTCAAGCATCTGAAGGGGCCTGGGAGGTTCTAAGCTTGTCCTTTAACATCTGTACACAGTGTATTCAGAGTCCTGGGGGCGGGGGTGCAATCTCTCCACCACGCATGGCCCTTCATCCACTCTCCTAGGACCTCTGCACTTTACCAGAGTTCCTGTGCTTCACTACCCCAAGGTCTTTCTTCCTTGATTCATGCTGGCACAGTTTCCCAAGACAGACCCGCACCCTAATCCCTAATTCCCCTAATACCTCCTCCACAACACCTATGCAGCTGGGGGACAGCAGTGGCCCTCATGTGGCCTGTGGGTCCAGCGCTGAAATGCTGAGATGCAGACTGCTGGAATCCATGCTCTCCTAATGAGGCTACATACTGGGCCTTATGAGATTACTGCAGTGCATGTAGCAGGTGTCTGCCAAAATTCCAGCCCCATTTAAACCTCCCACTCCATACCAGCAGCTAATCCTATCAGCACTAATTGAATAAAGACAGCAGTCTTTTTCAGTTGGACCAAATTTGGGCACTAATAGGATCCAAAAGAAGGGCATAATGCAGGCAAGAGCGTGTAGTTCTGGTGGTTTATACTTCCTATTGATAATTCTTACAGGTGCGGACAGTTGCTGGGGTGTTGAGTATCATGGTATTTCGAAGAGTTCAGAAAGTGTCCTGGGGCCGGTACAGGGTGTTCACTTGAACTCAGTGTATTGTTAAATCCTTCTTAAAACTGCAGACATAAAACAGACAATGAAGCAAACTAGATCTAAGATTGTATGACTTCTGTATTTTAATTTTTGTGCCTTTGGCTATAGTTTTTGAAAAAGTCGTCCCATTCAATGGTCCTGGCACTATGACAAGGTAGGGAACTGGCCGGATGTCTGCTCCATTCTCCTGGACAAAACCTGTAAAAATAGCCCTGCAGACCCAACATGCAGTATATAAAGGAAGTCTTGCCCACCCAGGGTTACTATATGCATTATTGAAGTGGAACACCATCAAACACACAGCAAAGCAGCAGCAGCTCAACAAACCTGTCACGACAGGGATCCTCCCTCTCTGCTGAAGTCTTCAAGTTCAGCAATAATATTAAACTGTGGTGTGTGATGGAAAAAAGTTAAAATATATTTGGAGTTTTTGTGCAACTTCACTTTACACAATTGAGCAGTGTAAATTTAAGACTTTGCCAGGACCCATACATACAGTGCTGCTTGAAAGTAATGTGAAGCCCTTTTGCCCTTTAGTTTTGACCAAAAAATTTTTATTTAATGCGAAGCACTTTTTCTCGTCTGGCGTAATAGTTGTGTAATGATCAATTCCATATGTTGCTTTAGAGGAAATAATGCATGTAGCAGAAAATGTAAGTAGCACAGATACAGAAATAAGTGAACCCCAAGTTGCATTTGTTAAACAAAGTAGATAAGTAGAATGTTTTTTGCAATTGCTACAACCACTTGTCCCAGGTGGGGTTGTGGGGGGGCGGGAGCCTACCTGGCAACACTGGGTGCAGGCCCGAGGGGGGAGGTGACACACCGTGGACTGGACGCCAGTCCACCACAAGGCACCCCAGACGGGGCTTGAGCTACACAGCAGGCACAGGCCAAACCTGTCGTGCCAACCCACACCCTGCCCCACCCCTGGTAAGTAGAATCAAGAAAGTAAATCATACTCATTTATTACTTTAAAGTTTAAGATTTAGGGTTTAGGTTTTCTAAGTTTAATATTTTATACAAGAATAATGGCCATCTCTATAGTGTTCACATACTTTCGAGCTTGTCCCAGATAACATTCATCAGACTATGAGTCTTTTGGGACACACAAAATACTTCTCATCATGAAATGATCTCTTCAAAAGACTGTATATTGCAGTATTACACTATTTAAAGGATAAATGTTTCAAACTAAGAGGGGTGTGGTGGTGTAGTGGTGTGTGGTGGGTTCAGCCGGTGCCTGCTGTGTGGCAGGTCTTGAGTTCAAGCTCTGCTTTGGGTGCCTTGTGACAAACTGGTGTCCCGTCCTGGGTGTGTTTCTTCAACCTTGCACCCTGTGTTGCTGGGTAGGGCTCTGGCTTGCCTTCGGACAAGCGGCTGTTGACAATGCATGTTTCAAACTGATATTATGTTTATTGTATTTATTACTATAATATACGATGCCATTAAAGGAAGTTGAACATATACTGTACAATAACAAGCTCAAGTAGCTCAGCAGGAATACTGTAGTGGGTTGTTTCCTATCATAATGAATTCCATACAACACATGTTTAAAGCTGAAGGTAGCTGTTCCCTTTGTCGGAATCAGTGAGGGCCCTAATGATGAAGATGCTCGTGTTATGAGCTACAAAATGACATTATCTTCAAGGCAGGACATGACATTTCTTTCTATTAGGATACAACAATTAGGTTTATTGATGAACAGAAGAAGAATAATAATTCTATTTGCCATTGCTTTAATGTGTAACTAACTTAGCCCCATTGTTTTCATCGTATTGAGGCAAACCGAATTGTTTCCCTCGCTTCCCATAGAGGAAAAGCCTGAAAAATAATGTTTCCTCTATCTTCTCTCAGCCTGTTACTCCACCCTGCCCCCGCCAACCTCCCATCTACAGACACCAAATCCCCCAGGCAGTAGGCAGACCTCTTAGGCTTATTAATAGTGTTTGTGTGGTCTGCTGAAACTGAATTAGTTGCATCATCCTGAAGACACAGTGTTCCACTGGGATTCATCACTCCAGCAAAAGATAAAGTTTCAGAGAGAGTCAACATTCTGAGGACTTATTGTTTTGTCTGGGATTCAGGAGACATTACATCTCATACTCAGTGTTACTGTGGGAGCACAGGTGAACAGGTGTACAGGACAGAGGGGAAGACTTTGGATGATAGCATCACATATAACTTGGGGGGTCTAGCCCACCAGTATCTGACACCATTTAATATACACTGAAACACTTATGTGTTGAGACACTCAAAAGTGGTGGGATGGATGAAATGTATCTGTCAGTCTTACTTCTGCACGGGCTACCTCAATAGAAACGCAAACCTCTCCTATATTTTCACACTGCCTTCAACACCCAACCACCTGAAAGCACAACCTTTATTGAAAGCACCAGACCAGTACATTATTGACATAACCAGGGAAATGAAAATAGATTAAGAGGCATGGAGCAAGGTGTCTGTGAGTGTGAGGGGGAATCCTTGTGAAGGCTGGCTGTCTGCGCAGGCCGTATGACCTCCGGCCTCCAACCTCCAGCAGGATAATTAACGTGCCACACAACGGGACGGAGACCAGAAGGCATGGGGCGATTTCGGCTGGGTTAGGCAAGGGGCACATCAAAGCGGCCTGGTAATTGGCCCTGTTGCTTTCATTCTTCACCCTATTCCTTTCGACCCATTGACTCAAAATAATGGGTTGGAGTTCATTAGCAGCTAGGCTGGGGTGGAAAGGGCTGTGCTGAGGCGAAGACACCACCAGGCCATGCAGATGGTGGAGGGGGGCTGTAGGCTCAAGGGCGCATTGGTCCGCAGAGCAGGACGAAGAGCACCACATCGCAGGCAGCTGAACTTCTTCAGAAACTTCTAAAACAAACTCCTCATCATGCTGGAATATAGCTGGTATGGATCGGTAAGTGAGGAGCTCCTCAAGTAAGGGAACACTGTTGAAGAGAGATTCCTTTGAGAAGATAAACTGCTTGGAAAGTTAATACTTGAGCTCAGTTTTAGTTCTAGATCTTGATAGAGAACAACCAAGGTTTTTTTTTATATCAAGGAAGGGATTTTAATCTCCAGAAATGACATTTTTCTTGATTACAGTGTTTGGCTTATGTGAAATTCTGGAATGCAAGATGAAAATTATATACTGATTGAATGCATTGCTTCTTGTCTTCCTTTGGTGAATCAAAACACAGTGGTTATGTAAGATTTGTTTGATTTGTTGCTTTGAAGTGCATTTTATGTGGGAAGTCCAGAACCAAAACCAGCTTGGAATAGACTGGAACTAAAATGGTTCTGGTGCAAATAATTCATGTGCAACTGCCCAGAAACCAGATCAGCCCAACAACTCTTGGCCTTGAGTTTATTCTGCCCATGCAAGGTCAAAGGTTAAACCTATCAAATTGAAGGCTGTTTTGACAAACAAAGTTTAAGTGATGGTCATGCATCAGTAAAGCAAACCCAGGAGGTGGACTGAGTGCAAACAGGTGATTTGGATGTATTTATAAATGTGTCATTCTATTGCAATATTTCTGGGAATGTAATTTTATAGGCATGTATGCAGTGAAGGAAGGTATCTGCCTAATACCATCACAAAAGCTGTATGATAGTATGGTCAAATCCCAGCCATTTTTGCAGACAAAGAATCAGCTTGAGATATAAAAACCAGTAGACACTGACAGAAACATGAATGTAAATCCAAGTCAACTGACACAGCTGAGTCTCCTCAGCAGTGAAAGCTAAATTATAGTACAAAAATGCAGCTTCTGTTCTGGTTGGAAGACCTAAAGAACATGTGTGCATTCCGCCTTGAAACACCAAAACTTTCCTCCCATGTCTTTCTCTCTGTTTTCTCTTTGGATGAAAAGGGTGCTCCAAAACTGAAAATATTAGATTAGGTGTAATCGTATACATGTAGATAAATACTGAAAATCTCGCCTGAAAGGTCTTAACTGGTGGGGAGACGAGGAGGGACAACAACCTTTATGTTCAGTGGCAGAATGGGAACATTTGTGAGAAGTTACCTTTTTCGCAAACCTGCTTCTATAATTGTGTGGCTGTAATCATACAGCCTACTAAATTATGGCGAGTTTGAACTCAACTTACCACACTTCAATGCATGTCAAACATCTCCAAAATTTACATTTACAGACTTGTGAGCTTTTATGTTTTTTTTTGCTTTGAGAATATTTTTCATGCCATGTTGAAGTAATATCTTTGAAAGTCTTTAGCCTAATGGTTAGCCTGCAATGATGAGCAGAGACATGCCGCCATGTGTTGCCATCATGCACATTTTCCGTGCTCAGATCAGGCTCATGATGAAGCTGCAATGGTCTGAAAATGTTCACCACCTTAGACATCTCTGGAATGCTTGGGTGCTCATGCAGGGAATGTCCACTGGGAGAACAGAGTAGGCTTAAGGTTCACATCCCACTTGGGGCCCTTTGCTGTCAAGCCTTCAAGTAAAGTCCTGAAACTACGTCTACAGAATGAACAAAAACTGTAAAGCATTGTACATTTCTGATCATTTGATGAACATCACAGTAAAATGGAACACAGACCTGTTCTCTGAGCTAGTACCCTATGTGTGGCCTAGGAGTGCCCCCCCATGCAAAGTGTAATTATTCTCAGGCTGAGATGATTAATTCATTAGGCGCAGTGGGAGGGAGGGGTCACTGATCGAATTTACAGGAAATTGGACAGTGAATGTATTGATGTCCAAATAAGTTCTTAGATATTTAAATTTCTATTATTAACTTATTATAAATACAGTTAACACATCATAAAGCCTGCTGAAAAGTTCACATTTCCGCCTGTTATCAGCAGACAAAACAATATCAGGGTGAACAAAGCAATTTTGTTCACTAATATTTATAGTACTGGTGGTGTATGAATGAATGACGTGTTTGGCACTGAATAGAGGTTACTGAAAGGTGAACGCACATTGCAGGCCTGTTTAGTCACGGGGCTATTTTTATGTTGCTCGTATAATGTTTCGCCTATACAGAACCATCTTGTTGCACATATTCTTTTTTTTTGATTACACAATAATTTGCAATCTACGTGACTTAGACCCATGGAAGTCTGATCTGTCATTATCATTTGTTTTTACTCTAAGCTTTACTGTCCTGAACGTAAACAAAAACTACTGTGACAGTGAACTATTAACGAGAATTTTGGTTAATGGGCCTCAAGTACAGTGCTGTCACAATGATTTAAGGACCCCCATCTCCTGTCCCCATTGATTAAGGCTATGTTCTCAAGGCAATAGGAGTGGCTGACCTGCTAGTAGAAGGTCAGGATGAGGGACTAGTAGCGCACGTGAGAGCCTTTTTGTGCCAGAACTGAGGAACTTGACCATGTTATCACTGCCAGCTCTTTGGATTCCCTGGCTATCCCTCCCTTTCCTAATGGCCACATGCAAACAGCATGTCCTGAAATTGAGCAACACAAAGAGTCTTTTGTGTTTCGTCCTAACCACTAACCATCAGTTCGCGTAAGGCCAAAGCTGATTTAATTTTCTGCTTAGTTCTCATTAAACAGCTATTGCATTATTTAATTTCTCGCAATTGAATTAGGAGTGTAATAAATATATCTAGAGCAAAAGCTTTTGAACAGTTGTTGGCAAATTTAGCCCTCAGATGCACTTAATTTGCTCTGGAACAAAAAGTATAATACATTTTACTCTACTACTGTATACTGAAAAGACAATTTTGTCCCAAACACTAAACTCAGGCCTGCACAGTATCTGACTCCACATTGCATGCTGTATAGATTCATAACAATTTGGACCATTCATGCACTTCTGACACACATCTCTGATGTATTCTGTACAAAAAGTAATTGCTTTGTCTGCTGAGGTACTGAGTTCTGACAGAAGATAAGTTCACCCTTGAAGGTTAATAATTTACCCATTATAGTAAGTAATAATGAAAGTGACTGAAATTTACCTTTTACATACAGTTAAAAATACTTCTAAATATTTTGCAAGCAAGAGCGACATTTCAGAATTTCTAATTGCAGTCTTTAATAATTAGACATCAAAGACATCTACATTTTGATATACAGAAAAATAATTAAATTTAGATTCTTCAAGTAAATGCAACAATTATGCTCATGCAATGGAAGCTAATGCCTTTCCTAGCTTAGAAATGTGCAAATCATTCCTATATTTTTTTCTGACGTTACAAAACATGCAAAAATTGCAACAACCACTTCTCTGTGAAATTTTTCACATAGATCCTTTGTTCTTTTTATCTCACTTTCAGCTTCTGGTTGTTTTTTCCCCAGACAATTTCACTTCTCCCCCACCACACCCCGATTGTCTGATCTGAGTGTGTGCAGACAGAGCCCCAGGTGTGAACTGCCATAGTTCCCCCTACTAGTGGTCAAAGCTTGTTTCAGTGCAGCAAAGTAAACAAAAGGTAGTAATCTGGAGAGTCCAACTTACCCATCAAAGTCAGATAAGAAAGTCCTGCCTTCATCTTTTTAATATATTCAGTTTCATAGTCGACACCAAAACACTAACATGTAGAATCGTAATGAGATGGTCTTCCGTGAAAAAGCTTGCATGGCTCACACTTACAGATATTATATTGGCCATAGTATGGAATAAATTATTACATTTATTTATTTAGCAGATGCTTTTCTCCAAAGCGACTTACAATGGATACTATGTAGTGTTATCATCCCACACACCTTATTCACCAAGGTGACTTACACTGATAGATACACTACTTACACTGGGTCACTCATCCATACATCAGCAGAACACACGCTCTCTGTCATTCACACACTATGGGGGAACCTGAACAGCATGTCTTTGGAATGTAGGAGGAAACCAGAGCACCTGCAGGAAACCCACACAGACAGGGAGAGAACATGCAAACTCCACACAGACTGAGCAGGGATTGAACTCATGTCCTTATACACCACCCAGACGCTGTGAGACAGCAGCGCTACTCGGTGTGCCACTGTATTATATACGTATTTTTCTACTATATTGTCAATGACAGTTTCAGTGTTGGCTGATTAGGTGCACACATTAAATGTGCATAATGTTTCCACAGACAATTTTTTAAAAGGCAAAAAACCATGATGGCAAGATAGTACTGAATGTCAGATAACTGCATATAGAGTGTAAACAAGGCAAAAGTACAGCATAGACTGGGGACCGTATCCATGCAAAGAAGACAGTTGATCTCTTGTAAGCTCAAACATCCAGCCCCATTTTTTTTGCTCAGGGTGACTTATGCCACTTTGTGAGTCTCTCTGAGCTGCGCTGAGGTGCTTCCTTTCTTCCATGGTGATCGGTGAGACCACAAGTCTAGCTCATTACTGCAGACTGCAGCTGCAGACACTGAGACACTATTCTAGCATGTTGCTTCTCACCGTCCATCACACTCAGTCACATTCCTCCCTTCTGTAGTGAGCAACAAGGCTTGCAGACTTCTTCTTGCATGCTGATGCCAACTGGCAAAGAGAGGGAGAGAGGGTATAGATCAGGCAAAGTGGACAGCTAAGAGAAGGAAACATCTGCAAAGACAGAAGTATAGTGGTTTCTTTATTGGAGGCACGTGAGAAGGAATCAAACATTTTATTCCTTTATGACATGCTCTCCATCCAGGGCAGGACACTGCCCGTGACCATATGGCTCTATGGATATTCCCACACTTTCTGTGAGTAAATGGCCACATGGAACTTCATGGAACTTCCCACAGTGCCAGAACAGTGTTTTTTGTCTTGTGTCTCTCACAAGAACACCAACATACTGCTGTTATAAGTGACCAGTTAAACCTATGTGAATAGCCAGGAACTGAGGTGTGGTGGACAGAATGAACTCTCAGGTGTCCCCTTGAATAGCAGCTTTGCCCTCACTGTTACAGAAAGTATAATTCATTTTTTAGGGAAGATCATATTAGTTTATCCCTAATTGCATCTCTACTGCAAAGGCCAAGATTTAGTATCACATCTTTACCCGAGAACCAGAGTTCAAATCCATTTGCATGTGTGGCACTGTTTGTGTGACATCCATGCTGCTTATATTTGTACATTCATGGTGCTTCTCGCTTGTGACATTCTTTAAGACAGAGTTCCATGCATGGAGGCTGTTTGACACGTTCACGCACACACTGTGACATTAATACTGCCATGCCTTATTATGGCCTAATGTGCAGAAAGACATGATGTCAGTTGAAAGGTTGCTTTTATCATTACATTTACATTTATTCATTTAGCAGATACTTTTCTCCAAAACAACATACATCTCAGCGAAAATACAAATTTGTGCATTACATTAGGAGAAAGAGACATGGCTGCAGACGTGATTCTTAAGTAAACCTAGTTTGTTACCTTCCACTTGATGCACCGATGTTCATCGCTCGAGTAGATGCATGAAAGGCAGGATAGATGAATCCTGATAACCTTCCTACGAATTTCTACTTATTTATTTATTTATTTATTTATTTAAGGTACATAAACATTTATATGCAATGCCGGAGTAGCGGCTGTGTAAAGGCTTATCTGGGCATGATCATAAAGTTATGTTGCATGAACATTTACACCATACATGAGCTTGAGAGATCTTGGGCGAAGTGAGAC
Source organism: Scleropages formosus (assembly GCF_900964775.1). NCBI lineage: Eukaryota > Metazoa > Chordata > Actinopteri > Osteoglossiformes > Osteoglossidae > Scleropages > Scleropages formosus. Next base: position 14,943,075 of record NC_041807.1, read on the forward strand.
TGGAAAAGGTGAGTTTTCAGACCCTTCTCAAATGTAGTCAGAGTTTCAGCAGTTCTGAGTGAGAGGGGGAGGTCATTCCACCACAGCGGAGTCAGAACCAAGAACCTCCGTGCTTTATTTTTCGTGCGCGGGAAGCACCAAGCGAGCAGAAGTAGATGAGTGAAGGGGTCTGGTTGGGGTGTAGCGATTGATCAAGTCTTGTGCATAGCATACACAAATGCTGTAACGTACTACATAATCTAACATGAAGAACACAGATTTAAATTTCACTGGAATATGTTGTGCATATTTGTAATTAGGGAACAAGTATTATAGGGCTTGGCCGCAATTAGCGTAACTGACAAGTATTTTGGTGTACTGATATGCATTAAAACACTCATTCATATGAAGTGGGACTTGATATGAAGAGAGGATATTATTTAATAATCCTCTGTTTAATAACATTTGTGTGTTTATATTTTGAATAGAAGACCAGTGAGTCCTTTAGCCATTGTCTTTTAGGTATCCCATGGTCCATTTGGCATATGGACCATGGGATATCTATTGCGAGTACTGTCAGAAAATGTTGCTCCAACTACAGCAATCATAAATTTGTGGATAAAACATGAAATTGCATCAGTTGTTATGAATATATTCCATTTCTAGAAGGATATGGAGGAGAGATGGAAACATTTGAAGCTGAGCCTTGGAAGTGGGCAGTTTCATTCAGGAAGCCATGTTTTATAAAGGAGCTTAAGAAGGTGTGTGCATTCCTTACAAAATTGAGAGGACCATGGACTGCATGAACCTCAGCTCTCAAACATTGGCGTTTGCCATTCAGAAAACCTGCGGTTGACGGGAAGAGAGCTGAGAATGGTCCGAAGAGGAAGCTGGCTGCTTTGGCGGTGTTAGCTTTGCTAGCGTCTAGCATTGTCGCCTAGACGGTCGGATCCTCGGTGCTGACTGTATGAAGCTTGTCAGCAATGTGAATACCACAGACAGCCATTCAGCTCAGCCACTTCCTTAGAAAAAAAACATCCTTTCACAAGATGTCGGAATCCAGTCATACGAACCAGGCGCAGCATACTTTACCGTTATGCATGATGTCATTTCAACCGAAGGCCGAAACTGCCAGTAATTCTGTATTGACTGACAGTCACTAGAATGTGGTGATTTAAATAATATGGTAAGACCACACTAGATTAATAAACACACACACACATTTTCAGAAGTGCTTGTCCCATACGGGGTCACGGAGCCTACCCGGTAACACAGGGCGTAAGGCCGGAGGGGACACACCCAGGACAGGACGCCAGTCCGTCGCAAGGCACCCCAAGCGGGACTTGAACCCCAGACCCACCGGAGAGCAGGACTGAGGTCCAACCCACTGCGCCACCACACCCCCTAGCAGATTAATAAACAATTATCTGAAATAATAAGTAAACAAGGAGTCTCTGGGCTTTGGTACGGTGTGAGGTGTGATCTCAGGGCAGGAAATGCAGCACAGGTAAAGAGTATCAGCTGGAGGGACTCAGGCAGATATAGACACTCTTTTGTGTTCATTCCTCTTCGCTTGCGTAATATTCAATTGTTTATTATATAGTACATACATTTTGTTGCTTTGTTGTCAGTGAGAGTTTCAGGGTCAGCTCATCAGGTGCATACGTCAAATGTGTATAATATTTCCATAGATAACCGTGGTTATTGGAGGAAATGTCAGGAGAACTGTGTCGTACACTAAGATGATTCTGGCTGTATTTCTAAAACATATCTGGTGTGAAAAGTTCAGGGATTGCAAAGAAAAAAAGACACCCTGTGAAATTTATCGAGACAGAGGTGGCTCTTGAACGTGTGCGAGCTCAGGGGTTTGGGAGTGGTCCCTTGAACTATGCCACCCTGTGAGCCACTGGGCTGCACTGAAATGCTTTCCTTCCTTCCCTCCTTCCTTGGCCAATAACGACACCATGGGTTGAGATCTCTGGACCTGCAGATACAGCACCTGAGCCTATGTCTCAGACTGACCAACTTCCTCTGTCTACATGCATAGCCGGGAGCACTGATCACCAAATGGTGGTTGAGAATACCGGTGTCTAGGTGGGGCTGCATGAAAGTATAGGTACCGATTCTGGAACCATGTAGGCTAGTCATTGTGACATTTCAAAATGATTAACTCCAATGTTTCACAACTTTTTCATTTTCTGAAGTGAAACTTGAACTGGGGAAACAGTGAAACAAAGTTGAGCAATCAGTTTTCCTTCTAGATTTTCTTAATATTTCCCAAAGGACAAAGGAAGCAGTCAGATAGCTTGTTTCAAGAAAGCGACGGAGGGAGAAACCATTTAAGGTATTTCAAAGTTATTTTGCATTGCTTCAATATTTACTGAAGCTTTTGCTATATATATACTGCATCACTTAACGTTCATGTCCTGAAATAGGTACTGCTTAACATACAGACATTTCCTGCTAGTTAACAGTATCGAAGAAAGGATTTGTTGCACCCATAGTGCATTTATCTGCTAATTGCATGGTTTCCAAATGAATCTTAACCTGTTCAGATCTTCACAGTTTCGAATGCAGGGCAATGCAAGTGAGATATTCAGTTGTGTGACATTCATGACCAATATATGCACATTTGATTGTATACTGACAAAAGTGCTATTGATAACCATAAAAGAGAAGTTTGGGGAATGATATTATTGTTATTAAAAAAGACACAGGGTATGCTTCAAAGTTCACATCTTCAAAGATGAAGTTTTTAGTACATTACCTTTTCCAAAGTATAACATGCTGGCAACAGGACAGAAGACCATAAGTAAGGGAACGGGTGCTTGGATGTTTCTTATTAAAATGAAAGACATGTTTTCTCTTACCAAATCACATTTAGCCTCTTTTTGTAAATTCTGTAATTTCTAAAGTTATTGAGATGAGGCCACGGAGATACAGTTGCCGATTCCACATAAATCTCTCTTTTTATGTTCATGATAAAGATTCTAAATGAATTGCAGGCTATCGCAAAATCAACGGAAAAACCATCACATCATTTTTTTGTCCCACTTAGTTTAATCTGATGTGCTTCCCAGATACGCACACTCACACAGACACTGAGCATGCCTATCATGAATGCCATGCTGGAAAACTGATTAAAGGGGAAAGCGCTTTTTTAAAAAGTCCCTTCTGTTATCTGCAGGTCAATATATCGAGTTCTAGATGTCTTTTTTCTGTTTTTTGTGTGTCTGCGTGCATGTGTGTGCCAGTGTATTCCTGCATAAGCCAGTCTTTGTGCAGCTCCTATTACTCATTTGAAGAGCTATGATATAAATTGAATTAGGGACCTTAATTGGTTAATTGGTGTGTCTCCTGCATTTACAGTCAAAAGAAATGTAGTCAAGTACAAACTTTGCAGAAATTAACAGCATTAGAGCGCACTGTGCATCCGTCTGCTTCGTACAGAAGAAAATATTCATTTAGTTTGAAAATGTTCCTTTTTCCTTTTTCATGTAATGAGTCCACTCTGAATACCACTGTTTGTGGTACATATGAGTAATAGCAGCAGATTGCATTTCCCACTAAGTTTAAATGCAGAGGTGTGAAGGCAGCAATGACTGCAATGAAGTTTAAGTGCACAACAATAATGTTCAAGCTCCTGCGAGAGAGCTGTTGTAGCTGTGTAGCGCTGTTAAATGGGGAATCACTGCACGTGTCTCAGATATAGTAAAACAGCTTATTAAAGAACTTATTCTGCACGCTGCTTCGGTTCATGAAGGGGAACTTGGCCAGAGGCTGAGTATCACAGCTCGCTCTTACCCTGGAAGAACTTGGTGTCCTGAAGGACGGACGTGATGGTGGGTGCTTTATACAGATGCCCTGGAGCATGGTGTTTGGGTGGGGGCTGCTGCCTTGGACAGTGTACAGACAACACTGAATGTCACTCTTTACTGTGTGAATGGGCTCTTTTCTCCCTATTTTAAACAAAATGAAAAAAAAGATAATACTTACTTTGTGCTTATACTTTGCAATTGTCCCTTTATAATTATAACTTAGTTTAGAAGCAGATTTTTAAATAAAATGGATAAAGATGTGGAATGTATGACCAGCAAGTTAAAGTGCTTTTAACTGGCTTTTGACTGATCTCTTTCAAAAATAACAACAAGTTTTTGAGTTAACACAACTGTCATGAAAGAGGTCAATGTATATGGTATTATATATAATATAATATATATGGTATTATACATAATATATATGCTAACGGCAATTAGTAAATTTGCCATCAATTTGTGATGTGTCCACAGATACTTCTTTGATCAGAAACTCAAAGTGAGAAGATGTGAAAATGATAAAATGGAACGTTAAAAAAGAGAAAGTGTTTTTTTTTCTATATATAGTTTGAACATTTTTGAGGGGCTAAAATTAGATTAGAGCAGAGTTCATGTCAGTTAGTCTTTGGCGATAGACACAAGACAATCAGCTACAGAGGACAGCGGTATAAATGGCACTGAAGATATTTAAAGACCGTTGAGAACAAGGAGCGATTGTGTTGCCCTCCTCGAGGAAGAGGCATCAAGAATACGAATTTCTGATAGGCTGTCCCCTGTGAACAGAAGAAGGCGTTCCCGCTGAATACAGGACACAGGCCACGTGCAGATATCCCGTAGTAGTCAAACCACAGTGGCCTGATGAGTTTCTGTTTGGGGTTATTGTCTTTTTGTACCATAAAAAAATTAGTTCCACTAATTTGGCTGTTTAGCAGGCCCGCTCAGCTTATAAGTGTCAGGAAGGGTTCCTCACGGGCAGTCGCTAAGGCTCCTCTAAAGAAGAGAGCTGTGCGGTGCTTCCCACTGGACCTGTTCCTACTGGAAGGCTGGCCTGGAAGGGTTCTGCTCGGAGAATGCCACACTTAGCTGACTGTAGCTACTACAAGATGCGAGACGGAAGCCGAGTACTGAACGTAAGGACGTGTTGACACGAGACAGATTTCAATCATTTTCTGGGTTTGTTGGGAATTTTTGCTTATTTTTATGTGCCACGTTTCTTTATGTTTATATTTTTATATAGCAAAGAGAACACAGACTTTTCTTTTTACTGTGCACTGCTTGCCATTGTGCTTGTCATGAGTAGTTTGTACGTGGTGTTACAATCGGGACTATTTTGTACAGATTTTGTGGGAACATTTAAGTCATTTTTTTTGGCAAAATTGTTGCAACATCCAAATACCTGCTAAAATGTAAAAATTAAACTAAATTGAACTTTTTACATATTCTCATATTTTCATATTCCATACATACTTTATTTGCAATGTATTTTGCCATTTTTCTAATTTCTATCTTGTATTTCAGGGCAACTTTAGGCTTTATGAGTGCTAAGACTTCTTATTTATTCTAACTGCAAGGTAGGGTTTAGAACATGATGCTGCATTGTAACGTTACAAATGAACAAACTCGTGTCACAGGTCCAGACTCACCTGGAAAATCCGAAGTACAGTCTCCACCCAACTCAGGTGCAGCAGGTGAAGCAATACCTGACCCTGGGCTCCAAGCTCGCTGCGCACGGCCCCCCTGGGCCCATCCCGCACCCGCACCCGCACCCAGGGCAACACGTCGGCTCTGTGGCCGTGATGCGGAATGGGCACCTGGGTGCAGCCAGCGACGGCAGCACCCCCGGAAGCCCCGTCACACTAATGAGCCTCACTGGGGGCCACGACGGCGAGGTGAGTGTGGAGCCACTTTTCTTTAATCCTCACACTCCTGCTGGCACACCTTCCACCTCTCCTTCTCCTAAACAGCTTGAAACTCTCAAGCCTAAAAAAAACAAGAATCTAGATTGGTGGCATGGACTGGCATGGAAATAAAGATGTTTTTTTTCTCACTTCATGCCCAGTTGCACTGTCTGTTGTGCAGCAACTGGCCATAAGCACGATGTACAGATCAGTGTTTTCAGATACCAGTCACTGTACACACATTGACTGTCATTATTTTTCTTCTAGTTCCCAATGGATGAAGTTATTGACGACTTAATTAGCCTTGAATCCAGCTTCACTGATGAAGGCTTGGGGCGTATGGATCCTCATGCCATGCAGAACAATGTAAGTATGGAGACCAGCAGCTTCCCCTCATCCAGTGGACACACATGCCTTTCACACTCATAGTAGACCAACAGTAGCTGCCTTGATGGACAGAGAGGTTTCCAGCTGGACAGTAAATAATACATTTGCTCGCAAAACAGCAGGGACTCCGAAAGCCGGAGTGGGACTGAAACACTTTACTGTCTTTGTTATTTCAGCAGTGCCAAAAAAACATTCAGATGAGCAGTTATAAAGACCACCTGCTTGTGATCTGTCAGAAACATAGAGAATTTTATTATGTAATTTCTTGTATATTGGAAAAAACTAATGAAATGCAAATTTATTTTCATGGTATGGCAAGTGTCAAAGTGAAAGCATTATAACAAGTTGCATAGTCAGAGGCGCATATCTTGCATGCTAGGGTTTATAAAGGTCAGAAGGAAGTCCAAGGAGTTCAAGATTTCATTTGCACGCTATCATAACCTATTCAAAATCACCATTTAAGCTGGGAAATATGCGGACATAAAAATCATGCCCGCACCACCTAACCTGATTTTATTTGCTTCATTTTGTCAGACGGGATTCAGATAAATAATCACTTTGTTTTCTAGACGACTAAGCTGGGTTGTGGAAAACTCCACAAAGCCACAGTTCCAGCACCTCTGAAAACCAGCTCTCACTGCCTCTTTGCCCTACTTGTCCCTGTCCCCCTGTTTCCTCTCCCTTTTGTTCCTTCCTTCCTTTCGTCAAGGTGTCCCTCAGCGGCAGCATGTTGGAAGCTTTTGGCGCAGAGCAAGGTATGACTGCCCCTAGTGGCGGAATGACACCTGCACCATGCGCCACAAAGCTCACTGTAAAAAGTGAAGTCACAGGTACGAAACACAGCACACAGGCCATGCCAGCAGGGCGGCGCTCTGACTACACAGTGTGCCACACGACAATAACGGAAAAAAAAAAATCATTCTAAAAACATAGAAAATGTGCATTGTGGTAAAGCACCTGCATCTTAATCTGGGCTTTTTGTTGAAAATCCCGTAAGATTTTGCATAACAGCACGTGGGATAGTGATTAATTGTAAGGATACCGGAGTCATCTAAACTAATTCCAAGGTTTACTTTTTGAAAGACACACAACAACAGTACATGACATATTACGTGTTCAAGTCTGAGAACATTTACAAAGTGTGGATTGCATTTAAAGTGTAAAAGGCTGTCTGTGCTGGCCAGCAGCTCCCTAAAACCCTTCCAGGCCTCCCTTATTAAAACCACTGATGCAGTGGCCGATTATATGAGGAAACTGTGAGTAAGAAGAATGGAAAAAAAAACATAAAAAAAGGACGTAATGCCATATGCAAACCTGAAACTTGCAGACACATCACTAAGCCATCACTATTACTGGAAAATAAAGATATTTATTCAGAACAAAATATTTCTCAGTGATACTTGAAGCATTGTGAAAGTAAAAAAGGACCCAAAGATACCTGTACCTTTCAACTCCGTTCAGCTTAAATGCAGTGTTTGGGTTCTAACCGTTTTATATTCATACCTTTTAGTACGATGTGTGGAATGTTGGTAGGGTGCACACAGAGCATGCTCTGTGTGTTTTTATGAATGTCACGCATCAAGGAAACCCAATTGACATTGAAAATGTGAAGGATGCCCCCAGTATCCTCTCGCTGCAGTGCAGGCTGTAAGTGAATTACTATTTTTTCCATATAAGTGTGCAGCCTGGACAATGGGTCGTTACACGAGGTCTAAGCAACCTTATTAAATCAGCTGAATTAATTGAGAAATTCAATCAAGGGTCTCAATGATTTAATTGGGAAGAATGTGAATTTGAATACTGCAGATTTTTTTCCCCCTCCTCTTGATGCATCAGCAGTTTTGGTGGCTGACTTAATTGCAGGAGAGAAAGGGTTTGCCACCAGTGGAGGCCAGTAGCTTAGACGAAGAGAACAGACAGCTGAGACCATGAGCCAGTGGTGGAGAACAGATCAAAATGTCAAGGCATCAGGTCGACGGATCAATAGCTAATCTTTAGGACAGTTTTTCTTGTGACTGCCAATGTTTTATGAGGCAATCCTTCCCACAAAAATAATTAACACTTTCTGTGTAAATGGTGGTGTGAACTCCAGTATTCATGTCCACGTCTGTTTTTCTCTCTGTTTTTTCCACAGAACATGACACAAGAGTTTTGGCCAAAGAACGTCAGAAAAAAGACAATCACAACTTAAGTAAGAACTCATCTGGCAGTTGGGCTGATTAACAAAGGGGTCTAGAGCCATGGCTCTGATGTTTCCTTATGTTTCCATAAGGGACATTAACTGTGAGGAGAACATCAGCCCAGATGTGTAGTTTGACTGATTAATCAAAAGTCTCATGGCAGACAACAGAGTGAAAGAAGAAGTGTGCAGAATGTTGTCATTTTAAGTCCTTGGAAGACTGTTTGTACCCTTCAAAGGGTACTTAGCTTAACTTTAAGTAGACTGCAATGGGCTGATGGGCCCATACAGGGTGTATTCTGCCTCACACCCTTTAATTCTGGGATAGAATCCAGACCACTGTGATTTTAAATGAGCTAGAGGTTACTGCCAATGAATGAGTACGTAAATTAACGATTAAGTAGGGTTGTGATGAGCTGTAGATGCTAGTAAGGTCTCCCCTTTTTTGTCTTCTTCCCTCTGTAGTTGAAAGGAGGAGGAGGTACAACATCAACTACAGAATCAAGGAGCTCGGGACACTTATACCAAAATCCAATGACCCGTAAGTCTGCTGCCGGTATTTCTTTTTAAAATCGCTATTCAGGGTCAGCACAAGATTACACATGCCATCATATATATATATATATATATATATATATATATATATATATATATATACTGTATGTAGGAATGGGGCCCACTGAGCGTACAGGAGTGGGTTCTGTGAGTTTTCTGCCGTACTGTGAAGTCACTGTCCTCTTCTGTCTTGCAGGGATATGCGCTGGAACAAGGGCACCATCCTCAAGGCATCTGTGGAGTACATCAAGTGGCTGCAGAAGGAGCAGCAACATGCTCGTGAGCTGGAGGGCCGCCATAGGAAGTTGGAACAGGCCAATCGCAGGCTGCTGCTCCGCATCCAGGTATGTGGATGCTCCAGGAGCACAATGTGTGATACACAGGGGATCCAGGGACTGGAACTGCTGGGATGTTGTGCAGACCCCTGACCCTTGTTCTCATTGATTGATGCAGGAGCTGGAGATCCAGGCCCGTGCTCATGGCCTTCCCAATGTGACCCCTTCTCAGGGTCCAACAGAAGCGTCTTCGCACCTTATGAAGCAGCAGCAACAGCAGCAGCAGCAGCCAACGGAGCCACTGTACCAGGAGGACCCGGGTGGGGATTATGCAGCGCAGGCAGTTGCACCAACGATGGCCCCCGCAGAGCACGCCGATGGCCCCGCAACCTTCTCAGACCCGCTCTCTCACTTTACGGACTTCTTTAGTGCTACGCTCAAGGACGAGCACCGTTTGGACCACATTCTGATGAACGGTTCACTGTCACCCTTTGGAGGTGATCCACTCCTCTCTGCGACCTCGCCCGATGCCTCCAAGGGGAGCAGCCGCAGAAGCAGCCTCAGTACAGATGATGGAGGTGACCTATGACCTATGAACCCCATTCTCATGTGTCACCTCACCACTGCCACCTTTTGGTCCCCCCCTCAATGCAGCTCTTCCCAGTTTCGCTGAGAAAGGCTTCCAGAGCCAGAAGAGGCTGTTTGGCAACATGATGGACATTGACAGACACAAAGCCAAGGACCAAAGTAAAAGGGAGACAGATGGACTGCAAATGCTGCCAGTACTGACCTACAGCTCACACTATTTACTGTCAGTACCTAGACTTAATCTGCAAATACAGATCCTTGGGCTAAGGAGCAACAGTCCACCCTGTTTCACAGGGCAGTGCCATCCTTCAAAAGGCCAAAGCTGATGTTCACACCTCTTATTGTCTACAGTTCTGTATTTCTAACAACAGCCTTCTATGTTGCTTGTAATTATAATTTTTTTTTTTAATTTAAATGTGTTTTTTAACTATTTATATTTAACTCTCATCCATTTTTTGTACGCATCGATCTCTCATGACATCTAACCTGTAAAAAGAATTTTTATGTATCTGGGAATGGGGAAAAAAAACCACAATAAACCCAATTTCCATTTATCATGTGTAAGTATCAGTTTTCTACCATTTAACCTGTTTTACAAATCTGGAATTATGAGATTTTTCTGAGAATTCTGAGAAGCATTTAAAAAGTACTTCTTCCAAAAAACGCTATCATCCAGACTTTTTGTTTCATCTAAAAAATACACAGACATTGTAGTAAACAGGTCAGTGATCACAAAACAAATCAGCCCTTGAGCAACATGTTGGTTAGACCAAGGGCGACAAGTTGACACTCTTTTGAAGTTCACTGCCTATAATAACAACATATTGGGACAGCTGGTAGTGTACTGGTTAGCGTTACTGCCTTTGGATCCAAAGGTCACAGGCTCAATCCTCACCTCTGTTTGTAGTACTCTTGAGCAAGGTATACACACACACACTTTCTGAACCGCTTGTGCCATACGGGGTCGTGGTGAGCCGGAGCCTAACCCGGCAACACAGGGCGTAAGGCTGGAGGGGGAGGGGACACACCCAGGATGGGACGCTAATCTGTTGCAAAGCACCCCAAGTGGGATTCAAACCCCAGACCCACCGGAGAGCAGGACCTGGTCCAACCCACTGCACCACCTCACCCCCTTTGAGCAAGGTACTTACCCTAAAATTGCTCCAGTAAAAAACTACCCAGCTGTATAAATGGGTAAATAACTGTAACTTGCTTTGGACAAAAGCATCAACTCAATGCTATAAATCACAAAAACAAGTGATTTTGACAAGAATTGTATATTTAATATGTCACTGCTCCTGCAGCCACACCTCTGGATGAAGAAATTCACTCTGTAGTAATCCAGTTAGTTAAACCATGGGTCAGTTATTATTGTGTTTTATATATCCAAGCACATTTTCCCTTTCGAATATTAGAAAAGTATTACAAAATAATATGCATATGATGGATTGCCTGACAAGAAATAGTGCTTAAATAATGCACTTACTGTACTTCAAGAAAATAAATGTGAACACGCTAGCAGTGAGACCCCATTCTGTTCATTGCGTGATCTTGTGTGATCCCTGCCAGGAAAATCACACCTACATAGAAATAAATATAAAGCACCAAAGACATATCAAGATACTGCAAAAAACAGCATCTATGTTGTCCTGGACTTCATCTGTTGCTTTTTTTCTTCTAACCAGCAGCACATGTTTCTATGACCTCACTGATGTGCACCCCACCCAGCTGCTATTTCAGAAACGACCCATGAGGTGCGAAGAACGTCGCCATTTCCAGCCGTACACAACGTGACTGGAAACGTGTGTCGAGCTGGACTAGGTGCAATAAAGTAAATGTCATTTCCAGAGTTGCATGAATTCAGCCAGATGTCAAAACACAACATCAAATAACATGGCTTCCAATTAGTGGAGCCCTTTGCGCCGAAATGCACAGCAGACGGAAAATGTCTCAATAAAGCTTTGTTCTGCTCCACAGCGATGGCAGTTGCTCTGCAGATGGCAGTTTCTGACTATCTGACTGCTGGAGGAGGTTAGATGGGCGAAGAAATGGAAGTGAATTCACACCATTTGGACAGTTTACAATGCATACAGTGACACAGCTGTGCTGAGAGCAATGACTTCAGCATACACCGACACAGCCCTAAGGAGACAAAATAATTAGCTATAAGCATTTAAAAAAAAAAAAAAAAAAACTTCTGCTCCCTGTCTCATTCATTTGCTCATTAAAGACAAATTGAGTGCAGTGTTTTTGCAGATGTGTTTGTGGAACAAAGTACCCCCCAGGTTCACCTAGAAGAAACCGCTCTGGGGCCCACATGGGCAAACCTGTCCCGAAGTCCACCTGGAGCAAACTGATCTTCCGGTACGATCCGTGGCACTGCCTGAAGGGAGGACATGACTTCCCCCTGTTGGGGTCAGGATGGTTTCATGGAGCTGGTGGCTGACAGCTGGTTTCATAGATATTTCTTTCAACTAGAAGAGTCAAAGCTCAGTTCCTCTCCTGAAAGCCCAAGGGCTATACTCAAAACTCTTGTACTGGTCCTGTTTCATTCCACTAACATTTTATAACTCTTCAGCCTCAGGTGAAGCTTTTATTGCATGATTTTCTTACAACCGCCAGCTAATGGCGTTTCAGTGATTCATCCGACTGGTAAGGGGAGTCCTGCAATCCCAACACTGCTGAGACTCGGGGTGAGTGAAAAGCCCTACGTTAGTAGTATTGCTAGCTCACATCCATGGTGTCTGAGCTGGAGTCACACTGGGAACAGAGTGACGAGAACGATAATGATAATGAGCTCTTTGGTCCTCTGGATCCCTGAGCGCCATTGCTGTTCTTCAGAACTAAAGCCAACCGAAACGTAGCTAATACCAGAAGATGCGCACTTGTTTACTCACCTGAACATGTCACATTTCCCAGCTTTTCAGATTCCATCAAGGATGTAAATGAATGAAAATGAAAAAAGCACTGGAACTAACTGACATGCCACTGTTCAAGTACTGTAGCAACCAAAAACATGAATATGACTACCAGCCACTAGAGGTCAGTGGTAAAACATAGTTAAGGATCCTCATCTCCTAGGTAGGAACGGCAGTTCTCTCATTAAAATAGAGAAGTTAAGACATTTAAATGTCTGGGAAACATCTTAATTTGAAGTAAAGAAGTAAAAAAGCCAGGTGCAGCAGGTGATTTAATTGTTAGAGCTGCCTCCTTGTAGTCCGAAGGTCCTGATCTTGAGTCCCTCTGGAGCTGATGTACCCTTGATCAAGGCGCTTAGTCGATACTGACACAGTAAGAGCACCCTGTAGTATAAATGCATAAATCACTGCAAAAATATTGGCTTACTCAACATTTTAAAATAATAATAGTAATAATAATAATGTGGAAGAATTCTTGATTTAAGAACTCTACCACATTTTGCAAAGCAAAGGCGTGAACTGAAAATACTTGAAATAAATAAGAAGTAAAATTTCTTGGTAGGAGGGTATCATGATTTGTCTGTCCTGGGTTTTATGCACCTACTCGAACGATGAACCTCGGTGCAGTAAGTGGTAGGCAACAAACTAGGTTTACTTGAGTCACATGTCTGCAGCTATGTCTCTTTCTCTTAATGTAATGCATAAGTTGTACTTTTACTGAGTTGTACGTTGCTTTGGGCAAAAGTGTCTGCTCAATGAATACATGTAAATGTAAATGTAAATATTTTGAAATTAAAAAGTAAAAAACATAACATGAAAGACAGGAATCACTGCATAAAAATCAAGAAATCAAGAATCATCTAATCAGTATCGGTTATATACTAATCAGTATATAAAAATAAATTGAATTATTGCTCAAATACACACACACACACACATTTTCAGAAGCGCTTGTCCCATACGGGGTCGCGGGGAACCGGAGCCTACCCGGTAACACAGGGCGTAAGGCCGGTGGGGGAGGGGACACACCCAGGACGGGACGCCAGTCCATCGCAAGGCACCCCAAGCGGGACTCGAACTCCAGACCCACCGGAGAGCAGGACCGTGGTCCAACCCACTGCGCCACCGCACCCCCTATTGCTCAAATAATTCTGCATATAATAATGGTATACTGTATATTTTGGGTACATGTGAAAAGTTGTAATTATAAGATTCTATTAAGGCACTACTGATACAAACACATTTTGTGAACCCACCACCAAGCGTTAGAACCAACTGTGCTTTATTTTTTCACTTTCTAGGCATCTGTAATAATAACTACCAGTGTTATTAAACAAATGACATTTTCCCAAGCATTTTCCTGCATAAATTCTGTCAAGTAATTAAATGTGGAGTGTGCTTTTAATGGAATTAACATAGATAAATAAGCAGGCCATTTGCATGAGCCTTCCTGTTGTTCTTGGCAGACGGCTCTGTAAATGATACCCTCGCTGTCATTATGAGTGTTTGGATTACCGTACTGGGACAAGATCCTGTTACACAGTGGATTGAGAACCACGGCTGCCTGTTTACATGAAGCTTGTCAATGGTAGAGAAGAAACAAATAAAATACAATTAGGAATTTGAGGGGCAATGCTCAGCTGAACCTTGGTCGATAGCAATTCTTCCTAATGCCAAAAAGAAGCAAAAAATCAGTTTACCTTCACATTACAGAACTGATCATGCTAAGTATGAACCTTTATATCTGAAAGTGCATGCTGATGTGTGTAATCTTCTTTGCTACGCATGGATTATAACGGATATTCCTCTGCCATGAAGACTTATTAGAGCCCTCCCGGTAATCAGCCCTTGCTTGTTAGGAAATCTACTTTGTTTAGTAAATAAAGCAAACCTGTGATACACAAGAGCTGAAACACTCAGCTGACAATAGGTTGTGGTAGCAATAACTGAAGAACACTTCTTCCCTTCCCATTTCTTTCACGATAGCTCCACCCCTGCTTTGAGGTGACATCAGCCTTTTGAGCATAAGAACTGGAACAAAAGATTGCAGCCAAAGGGCCTCCTTTAACCAGAAAACATATGGGGTGAAGGAATTACAGAGGAATTAAACACCATTTATTAAAGTGGCTTGAGTCACAAATCATTTATTTCAGATGTTTCATGCAGCACGCCATTAGTCCAAGCCACTTAAAAGCACAGACTGTATCATATGTCATCATTGACATTGGGCCATAAATCAAGTGTTTTTCTGCAATGGCTCAAGTGAATCCAGAGTTTGATACTTTTTATAAATAGTTAATTGGAAATATGTTTTCAATTTTGCCCCAGTGACCCACGGTTGATTCCTAAAACAACCTGACTGTTTACAGTTTCCTCTCCATAGAAATATTATACCCTTGGCGGGTGTTTAAGAGGTCATGTGAAAACATTCTGATGTTATATTTAGTTTCGACTTCATTGCCTGTAAAATTTCCATGTGGGACAAGCAGAGAAAATGAGAGAGAGAGAGCGAGAAACTGGTCTCGCTCCACACCTCCCCAGTGCCAGATGCCAGGAGCATGTGGGATGCCGAGTGGCACAGTAACGAACCAACCCGTCCTGCTGTGTGTCTGAGGAAACAGCAGGTCTCTGATGGTGGAAAGACATACTTGTTAAACACGCACCTGAGATTAGATCAGCAGTTCCGCATCAACACACCGTAACAAACAAATCAATTTACACAAGTGCTGTCATTTGGCATGGCATACACAACCCTATTTCATGCAGACAGGACCCCAGTCCATTGGAGGAGAGCCACACATGCACACATTCACTCACTCGTGTACACACTACAGGCAATTTAAAGTGACCAACTAACATAAAACACGTCTTTAAACTGTGGTAGGAAACCAGAGCACCTGTACGAGGCTCACGCAGACACAGAGAGAACATGTAAAGTCCACACAGACTGAGCTGGACTCCAGCTTGTGGCCAAAAAGCACAGACATCATGAAGCGGCAGCACTACTCAGGATGTTACCTGCTTCCTTTCCGATGTAATGCTTTTGCAGCTTTTTGAGATTAATTTTTTTTTCCATCTTTTTGTCAGTTCAAGTAGAATATAAATAGAACCTGAAAGTGAAAAAATCATCAGTATTGTTTTTTGTATCATTTCCCTGATGTGCAAGACAAAGAAATTAGAAATTATAGGTGTAAAAACTGCAACTACAAATTGTAAGTAACTGGTTGTGTCGGTTTTAGCTGCAATGACTGCAAGTACCACACAGCGTGTAGCTGTTGACCAGGGTATCATGCTGCTTTGGAGGAATTTTGGCTCACTTGTACACACAGAAATGTTTTATCTCAGCAACATATGTAGGCTTTTGAGCATAAAAGGCTCACAAACAGAATGAGCACATAATTAAGCCTAAATTTAGCTTAAGCACTGATCTGTATAAACATCAATTTAGATACATATATACACTCTGTATTTCATTAGTTTAATTTGTAACTGATGACATGAAAAGTGAAATAATGCTAAAACATACATAAATTCCTAGTGGCAAGGTTACTATTCATCCTACTGCTAATAAAGATAATGTCTCGGCTTATTTTAGATGCTATGGCTTCATTAATTTACTTATGTTGTTTTTGTTGAGGGGGTGCGGTGGCATAGTGGCGCAGCGGGTTTGGCCAGGTCCTGCTCTCTGGCGGTCTGCTGTTCGAGTCCTGCTTGGGCTGCCTTGTGATGGACTGGCATCCCGTCCTGGGTGTGTTCCCTCCCCCTCAAACCTTGCGCCCTGAGTTGCCGGGTTTTGCTATGGCTCGCTGCGACCCTGCTTGGGAGCAGCAGCTTCAGCCAGTGTGTGTGTGTGAGCGCGTTCTTGTCAGAAGGGAAGCTACAAATGGAGACATGCTGAGAAGTGGAAGAAACTCCAGGCTGAAAAAGACACCTCTGCTGTGATATCAGAAGTACGCCAGGGCCTGTCAAACCATGTTATTTATGAAGTGCCACAAGCAGGTAAGATAATGTAGCTAATCTCACTGCGCTGCCAAGAAGTGTGCGATTTTTATGCATTTCAGTGATTAATGCTGTTTCACATATGCAGTGCTACATCATAGCAACGTCACTGTGGGAGGCATGTATAAATGAACACGGGGTGCACGCTGATTGATAATAGCATCGCCGTGTTTTGAAAGAAACATTATCTGTACAGAACTTGCCCATTTCACAGCGAGTAAAACGTTTCCACATGGCACTGTAGAGATACCGGTAGGTTTTACCAAAGGTTTGACTTGCAGTATGACTCCCTTGCTGTGCAGTATTACACTGTCAGTGTGCAGTATTACAGTCTCGGTGTAGAATAATATATTGGCAGTGTGGAGTATTATAGTCTGTTTGCACTGTTACAATATCAGTGTGCAGCTTAATGGTCTCGGTGTGTGTTACGCAGTAATCTTGTGCGGTACAGTATATTATTCAAATATTCTGGCCCAGATTTGCCCTATTGACCTGTGTGCAGACTTTCTCAAGTACTCTTCTTCTCAGTGCCAGGATATTTGAGAGAAACACCCACAAAGTAGCTCCACAAAGTTCTGTTAATACAGGACACTAAATAAACTCCCCTCCTTGCACACACACACACACACACACACACACACACACACACACACACACACGCACACATTCCTACTCATATTAGGAACACATCACTCTTGGATTCTCCATTCACCAGACCACACATCTATATGAAGAAGCAGTTAATTTCTACCGCTGAGTAATTAGAGAATTACTAGTAATTTGAGAATTACTAGACAATTATTGGCAGCTCAAGGGCCCTTGAGGAAGAGGTTTAGACTGTTACAATAGCAGTACATGAAAACGTGTCACTGCGAATCGGAAACAAAAGCAACAACTTTTTTAATAACAGCATTTTTCAACAGCTGAGTGCTAAACACAAAGCAGCTGGTGATGGATAAGGCTCGATGTGGTACATTTTCAACTAGTTAGAACAGCGTGAAAAATTCCATCAAAATGTTGTGCTTTAACTCATTTTTTATGGTTATTTGTAAAAAAAAAAAAGGTGTATATATTTATACAGTTGTGGGAAAGAATTTTTTGCCATGTCAACCCGTAACCAAATAAGAACCATGTTTTTTAGCACCTACATCAAACTGCCCTGTATTTAAAACATTATTAAAAAGTATAAAAAAACACTTATTTCCATGCACTTGTTTCGTTGTGTGACTGTCACAGAGCGCACTCTGTGAGAGAAATGTCTGTAACAGAAGACAGTGACCAGTGGTCGCACCCGTGTTCATCTTATTTTGCCAAGACTGACCTCCACAGCTGTCCATCCTGACAAAAGCCAGCTGTGGCCGGGAGACTCCCGTTTAGTCTGAGAAATCAGACTGTGCAAACAAATACACTCAGTTTTTGGATATAACTGCATCTGCCAGCAATTAGCTATGTATAGGCAATATGATGGATTTTGGAATGGTGGGGTTGTATGCAAAATGGCTTGGTTTTAAAAATATATGATAAAAACCTTTAAGTTACTCATTTTAGCCTTTACTTAAAAAAATTTCTCAAGGCTACAGAATAGCTGGATTTATGTGCTGTAAAGGTTTTTCTATATATAATATACTGCATATACACTGTAGTTTCTATTTTAAACAGTTAAAATAGTCAAAGTTTATACTGCTCTGACAGCTGTTCTCTTTAACTAATAATAGTTCCACACCCATTGCAGAGGCGTGCAACATTCAATATACCAGGATTTCCAATTGTTTCGCAGAGCCTGAACTGAACAGTAGTGCTGAAAGTTTTCTGGATGCTGGAGTGACTGATGCGGATTCCTGATCAAAGCAGCCCATGAGAATAGAAGCGGCCGGAGGCTGACAGCCAGAGAAGGACCTCCTCCACTCACCAAACTGCAAGATTAACCATGGCGGCCGTGCCAGGGGAAGGGAGAGAATTGCGTTTGTGTTCTTTGGCACCGCTGCTTTAGAGAGCGTCTGAGTTTACAGGAAGGTCTAAAAGTTAATTACATCACTGCTACATAAAAAAGGAAAAGGAAAAAAATCTTCACTGAGGTCGTTGGACTATAATTTTAATTCTACAGACAATTACAAACTCGTTAATTTACTGCGCTGATTACAACCCTCCCCTAAGAATAACGTTGTTCGGTTACATTTCTAAACAAAACCAAACTTCCACTTCTCCAGCAAAACTGAAGGTTCTGCGTTCAGGTTTTTTTCCTTTAGGGTTGGGACTGGTCATTTTTGTACTGTGGAATTCTGCTGAAACATTAGAAAAATAAATTCTACCAACAGTTTCACTGCGTTCTACTGAGAAACTGGCAGCTACCACATCATCATAAGCCCAGGATTTATTGTCATGCCTAAAAAAAACTGTTGACAGCAAACATGTTGCGGATTATAGTTTTAATCTCGCTTTAAGAGAGCAATCTGCCTTGGCTATGGTTTTAAATATTAGAGTAAGCCTAAAAAGGCTTGTCGGGAGGCACCATAGCGCATTGTGGGGGCTGCACCCTGGGAAACAGCTGTCTTTGACTTCAGGGTCCTTTTCACGGAATCGACTTTCTTTGAGAAGTGAGCTCCACTGTGCCGCCACAAGCAAACCACTCTTCACCTCCAGCGATTGGGTGCAGCACGGCTATGTGAAGCCGGCCCCAGCTGTCCGCAGCTATTAAAGCTCACTCCGGTGCTCCACACAGAAGGATTGTAACCAGACACGACTTCACTCGCTGCGATGCGATATTATTACTTTCCAGGCCCATGACACAACGGAATTACGAACACACACAACGGCCTTCATTTTTTCCGGGCCTTATCTGAGCTGACAAACTAACCTCACTGGCATCACCATGAATTTATAATCACCGAAATCAACTCTGTGCAGCTCCACCCTGCGCTACACTACCCTGAACTGTTTCCTCTGTTTAAAGAACACAAACATAGCTGCATGTTCTGTGTGCATGTTCGGAGGCTGAATGGTCCTCATTAATCATTTGTAGCTGAGGGGCTTTGTAATTCAGTCCACGTACAGAAATGCTTGCGAATTTGATGTTATTCCTCCAAAACAATGTAAAATTCAGCGAGGAGCATCATATGTAAACATGCCATCTTTAAAATCTACCTTCATAGTTTCATACCGCTATTTTAAGGCTATTAATTACGAGTGCATTGGGTCATAAATTTAATTTCTAGAAGTACATATCAACAGGTGTGTAGCTAGGAATTCTGGGCCTCCTGAAAGAATATTGCCCTGCATACCCCATTAAATAAAATAAATAAATTACTGCTAGAACTTTTGTAGGCTCTCTCCAGATGTGGGCCTGCAGAAATGTCATCACCATTCATCCCACTACCGATGGACCTGCATATACAATGTACAACAATTTCAGGGTGGAGTACAGAGATCTGGACTGAAGTATGTTTGAAAAGGGTGGGCGAGGAGAACCCTTTTTGAAGACTGAGGGATTCTACAGTGCAGAGGGCAAGAGAAAGTTTGTTTCACCAATGACAAAAAGTGACGTGTTTTTCATTTCGTTGGACAAACCACCTGTGGGAGAAGTGTAGCTGAGAAGTGAAATGTGGGTGCAGGGTCAGGTTAAGTCTTGGAGTTCATCAAACACTGTATGAAGAAACTTCTCTGTCTGCCTGGACTGTATTCTGGAATCCAGCCATGGGCTCTTTCATTGCTTTCCTGTTTCCCTGCCTTATTTTTTCCCATTGTGACTTTTTATGTATTTGTACTGTGACGTTTCTTAGCAAGGGACTTTTTCCAATAGACTTTACATTTTAACCAGTTTACACAGCTGGAAGTTTTTACTGAAGCAATTCCAGTTAAAGGTGTTGTCGTGGGTTCAACCTGCTAGTTACCCTCCTTGGGCTTAAAGATACAAAGCACCTGCTAAGCAACAATCCTGACAGTAACATATCCTGTATATAGGATTACATTCATATATTCAGCACCTTCGAAAGGCCAAAAATTTCCTGTATTTGCATTGTGCATTTCCAGATAGTTTGAAATGTCTTTTACACAGGTCATGGGCCCTTGGCACAGATAATGTTTCAGCCCACGGGGAACAATTGCTCTGTGCCCATTAGCTTCATTATTCTTGAGATCACAGAGGGATTGATATAGAGAGGTGGGACACTACCTTGGAAAAGCCCCCTAGGATGCTAAGTGAAAGAATATATACTGTGTGAGGGCGTTTTGGCAGTGCAAAGTCGCAGATTGTTGATTTGTTGTGCAATCATAGTGTGCAACGTTCGTATACCGCATTCTCTTGGTGAATATGCTGTACACTCACAGAAAACTTTCTTTTAAAGACACATTTTTGTCATAAATTTAACTATCGCATGGGAACCCTTCTTTCTGCTTGGGCTTTTTTTAAACACGTTCTTTAGTCAAACCAAAACAGGAAAAGCATTAGACAGGTTGTTGTGAAGAGACACAGAATCCAGCCATCTGCTCTCAAACACTGACAGGGTGAAAGTGATGCGTGAAAGCCTTGGTTTTTCTTTCCACATTGTACACATTAACAGCACAAATCCTCATCAACTAGATGATTATTATTTCCCAGCCTGGACTCTTTCCTCATGCCCAAAACGCTCTACCAGGTTCACTATTTGTACTTAGCTTATATTTCCAAACAAGCAAGATGACCTTTTCATCCCCGTGACATTACACGTCAGCGGCAAAATAACATTGGAGCCTGAACGCTGCTGTTAGGGATGAACAAGGATGGGAAGAAACTCCAGGGGCATTCAGGCCATGCCTCGGTAAGTGTTTGTGGAGTTGCGAGTAGATGAGCGGAGCTGCATGCCCACAGGCTTGCCTGAGTGTGATTCACAAGTCCATCAGGACCTGCAACTGCCCAGACCTGCGTAAGCCTACTGTGGGTTACATCTCATTGGCTAAATATAGAAATTCATATAAAATAGCATGTTAATGCACTGAAATTCTCATTAATATGCATATTTATGCTAATTGCATTCTTTTTTTTTATTCCTGCTCCCTTATCATATTAGCTGAGTGTGGGTTTTAAACATTTGACATAATAACAAAAATAGCTCACAGCATTCAGCCTTTTTTTTGTACCACACGCTGCGTAGGACAACCGCAAAAATCTACTTTCTGTTGTACAGTTTTATTTCTGTCTTGCGTAAACAGGCTTTCTTTTAAAAGAAGACTCGTATTACCTGTAATGTGAATTTAGGGAACAAAGTACATGAGCTTTCCAATATCAGTAAAATTACAGCTCTTGATTTTTGCTAATCAAGCTTACAGGATTTCAGTTAATAGACTAACTGTGCTCATTTCATCATTTAATTACGATTTCAGTGTTCATTACAAAAAGCCATTTAGCTCTTGTGTTGCACTACAAAAAAAGAAGAGTGAAGAGAATCATTTGCCAGATCTCCTTGTTGACAGTGAAACATGTAAATGGGCACAATGAAATCCCAGTGACAGTAATATGAAACCAAGGCTATGGTGACAAGCGGACTGGGGGACATCTTTGAAGGCTCTCCTTCAAAGCGGGCCAACTTGGCGGCGGTCGCCTGGGGGATTTCTGTTATTAATTGAAGTTAATTTTCTCGGCTATCGGTCTGCCGGGCGCGCAGTGGAGATTGATGGCCTCTCCGCGTCTCTGTCACCGGGCATGCCTCCACTTCTTATCGTCGCAAATCAAATTATAAACACGGGGCTGGCCTTGCTGGAATCTGGCTGGGGGAGATTTCCATAAGATTAATTAGGCATCCAAAGAGAGGTTGGTTTAAAATAAAAAAATAAAAAAAATATAGGGGGACAATTCATTACTTTGCCGAGCAGGGAGTCAATTCAACAATGGGTAATTAGCGTGGGCCACAGACTCTCAGAGGCGGCAGAGAACGACGGACCCTCCCCTGGCTCTCATGTGGAGGTCTGCATCGCAAGCCCCTCATTTAATTAGAGCGCTTTGATACCCACCGGAGCGAGGGGCTTGGGGGCATGCTAAACGCAGGCTGACACTGCCTGCTACCTCCTCCCTCCACCCTAATTAGGGACACGCCGCCTCTCCTGTACGCCACCCCCCACCCACCCCTGGCATCTTTGAGTAGAAACAACCCTTCATATTTGTGCACCTAAATTGGTGTTTTGATTAAATTGTTTCCTATGGCCCGAAAGTGTAAGTGACTGACGTTCACCTGGATTCATTTGGGTGTCGTATGTTAATTAAGGCAAGCGCTTGGCTGGTGAGGAAACTGGACACGCATTAGCGGCCCATCGCTTAACAAAACTAGTTATGGTCTCCGGCATCAACAGCACAATGTGGAACCTGCAATATTAATGCCTGGTGGTTGAATAAATGATAACCGCGGTGACACTTAGCTGAGTTACAGTGGCCTTGTTTTAATTTTCCAGGATAAACTTGACATGGCAATATGTTGCCACGTTCACACTCAGACGGCAGACACATGGCGTATGAATTATGCAACAGAATGCTTTCATTGACATCTTTGTATTTAGTAAACAAATAGCTTACACTTTGGAGAGGATTCAACTCTTCATTATTTACATCTAAATTGCTCTTTTCCTTGGCTGAACTGAAACACACTGTTTTAACATTTTCCTCACTGCTATGTATGAGAAAAACAAGAAGCATGTCACAATAACTTAATTTTGTAGAACCCCTGAACACGTACAGTGGTGCTGAGTTTTTATTATGCCTAAAGTGAACGAAATACATAGATAGCTAAGGGCATAAATTAATTTATGTTATTGAATAAAAACTCAGAGGCCCAAGGTTCCTCACACGTGCTGGCAGGGCACCTAGCAGTTGACTCTTATTACAGTTTCTAAGGAGAAACAGTGAACTTGGCTTCAGTAACTGAACTAGTAAAATTATATCATATATTCAGGCCTTAAGCCACTGCCAGCAATGAAATTCAATCATTTCTCCTTTGGACAGGGTATGGGAACAGCTCCCAGACCCCTAGACTGAATACTGATATCTTTATTAGGGGACGAAATTAACCTCCTTAGGAAACAGGGCAGTCAACTTTCATTTCACTTGAAGTCTCTTACCGACAGAGGTTCTCAATGGGATCACTAATCATACGAGCTCTGGTGGCTCCCTATAGTAACTTTTATTTCTTAGGTATAAAGACTATGTCAGACATGCACGTTCAGTTCCCCAAAAAAGTGAAAAATGCATTTCATTGTGATTTTTGCATTGTGGGTTTGCGTTACTCGTACCGACACTCTTGCCGGTTTTGCTTTACAACATTTCTGTTGAGCAAAAACAATTTTCCACTCATATTATCTGTGACTAATGTAAATGATATCCATACAACGTAATAAGAAACACACACTTTAAATCGCCAAAACACACCGCGCAAGTATAACTGAAAAACGCATTCAGTTTGGTCCAGTCCTGCGGCTCAGGGGTAAACAAGTCACCGTGAAATGAAACAAATTCATTGTACATATTTAACGTTATTCTGGCAGCCAAATACACTGAACATTATTTACATTTTACGGTCACGGTAGTGAGCAAAATACTGACATCAAGCTTCATCTAACAACATCTGCGAGTCATTCCAATTTGTTATAGATTCCTCACTTCAGCACAAGAATATTAGGTAAAAAGTTCCATATGTTAGTCTGGCCTATTGTGCTTTGTATTATAACTGACACCGCAGCCATGTGTTATAATACTTTGTGAGTATGAATCTATTGATGCTTCCAACCTTCCAAGTCCTCGGCTAAAAAAAATAATCGCAGACAGTATGTAATACAACTCCAGTGTTTGTGGTTTTAGTCACAATTCACTTAAATTTGTCCTACCAGATATTTGAACAGTCCAGTTTGTCTATGCTCTCCTTAAGTGGTTAAAAAACATTACCTGTGTATTAAAACTGTGGAAAGGACCGTAGGCCGACATATCACATATTACAGCCGCCCACGACATCACCTCATCTTCCAGTTGTAGCATCACCTCGCCATCCAGTTGTGACTTCACGTCATCATCGTTTCGAGGCTCTTCTGACAGTTCTCACAGCTGCAGCCTGTTGAGGACACACTAACCACAGACAAAAGGGCTTCTCAGGAGGGACATGACCACACAATGACTCACAGCTGGTGAGACATTCAGTAGGGTTCTCCTCAGTTTCTTCAGATACCCACCAAATAATGGACAGAATATAATATTCAGTGCAACCTTTACATCCCCCACAGATACTGTGCATACAAGTGAATGAGAGAGAAAGGAGCAGGATGGCGTTAGAAGAGTTCAAAGGAGCGACCCCGTGGGCTTAAATCAAACAGCAGCTCGGTAGTACTCGCTCTCATTTCCAGGTTTTTTAGTGGGTTTCCTATTGATACATAAGTGATGAGCCTTCCCGGACCCCAACTACAAACACCGCATTTCTCTTCATACCGACATTTCGCTTTGACTTCAAAAAAGCACTCGTAACTCTTTTTAGATGTGAGGTCAGTTTACCTAAATATCATAATTACAGCTAATACTCATGTTTATCAACTGCATTGTTGCCAGTCATTAAAACATGCAAAGTAAAAATCATGCATTCATCTTGACTGCCTTTTTCATTAAATGCACTGAAAAATACTTAAAATACACTTAAAAATACTTCTTAAAAATTCTAAAAGATTTCGGTTCAGGGAGCTGTAATAATTGGCTGTCTGACTATGCAAAATCTGTTTTGATTTAAATTTAAATGTAAATTTCTGCAGTCTTTAGTTTTCCAACCACCCCAGTTCACGTGGTTCAGTTGAACTGCACGGTACATGAAAAGAGGTTGAAACGGAATTTTTTTTGTCACAAAAGAAGTTGTAGGATTGTTAAGTGAAACAGCCTATCCTGTCCTTGAGTCCTGAGTGTGAGAACCTCTCTGAGACCCCCTCCCAAGGTAAGACCTTTGCAACGTGAGAAAGCTGATCAAACGCATCTGCAGGTTTCTGCTGGTCTAGATAAAACATGGATTGTTAATTCAGGTGCTGATGCAGCTTCTTCAACGTTGTGCTTGAAGATAGAGCATACAGGGTTGCGCTGCCTAAGGAATCTAACTCAAATTTAATCCACCCAATGCTATTCCATTTACCGGGGCTCATTTGTTCACAAAGTTTAATTTGAACATTTTCATTCAAATATTAATTAGTTTTTCTAAGGCCATCCAAATGACATCTTTATCGCTGTCCAGTGTAATGTGGGTGCCTTTCGTGTTTCTCGGTGGTTGAGCCTTGAAATGTATTGTTTCCGTTTTCACGCTTCTACAGCACTCCGAAAAGAGATGATGGGAGATTTCAAAATGCAGTCTTTAGAAGTAATTAATTTCTTGTTCCCAAGTATTTTCTATGGATCAGTGGCCCTGGTCTTTGAATGAAGGTAGGAGAGACAGAGCCACAAACCCAACTCAATGAAAGGCAACATATTTCATATCATTAATAGACCATTAAGCTAAAGACTTTAATTCCATGTACATCAGACCCCATAAAAGGCAATGAAGGTAAAGGTTTCCGGACAGCGAAAACCTGGGAAAGAACGTTTTCTTTGGCACTCCTCTTTATAAGCACCTGTAGCATTATACAGGAAATCACAGAGGAGCTGCCTTTGCGAGTCGTGGCGCTAAACCCACCCTTCACCTTGTGCTCAAAACAAAGCCTTCAAACACATCCAGGGCACATTTTTAATGCATGAATTCACCCCACATCACGGGAGCACAACTTGCAATCAATCCTCACATTGATAAATAAAAGAAGAAGCAAGCTAATTCAAAGAAACGGTGGAGGCACCACATTCACGGGAGTGTTGTTACAGCAGTGCGAGGGCGTCTGATAGAGTGCTGGGGAGAAAGCTTATGGGTGCTCCAAACTCCCATCATTCTAGTGGCCACACCTACTTGCGAGATAGCGGGGGCTAAAGAGACTTATGCAATGGGCAAATTAGAAGCAGCTTTAATGAAGTACTAGTGCAGCATGTAACTCCACCAAGGACGGTCCCAAGCCCGGCTACAAAAGCAGGAGGGTTGGGCATGGGACTAGCAACCCCATCCCGTAAAAATTTTATCGCTACAGAAACCAACACAGCAAAAACTCCATTTTATAACCCTGTACGTCCTGGGGAGAGGCAAAGCGGGCAGCCCAGGACAGAGACAGATGGAAACATGCAGTGAAGGCTCTACGCTTCGACTGGAGCGAAGAAGATTAAAAAGAAGTGCTGCATGCGTCTGAAAAAGCATGCTGTTGCCATCTCTCAAAACAGATTTCAGCAAACATTATTGTGGACATGGACAGAATTAACACTTCACAGCTGAAGTCCCACACTGGAGGCTGCCATTTATACAACAGCCAAAGGGGACTTGTTTCAGTGGGCCGTTGTCCAGGAACTGTACCGTGGCGGAGAGGATCCTGTAGGGGTCAGTGTAGCCTCATCATTGGGCAACAATGACACAGAGGTTCACATCAGGATTGTGTGTTGTATCCAAACTACATCAATCATGCTGCAGGTTCACATCCCGGAAAGGACAATGGAGGATGGTTAGAGTGCAAAAATATCCCACCCTTTCACTGCTATACCTCCCTCTTCACGGTCATAATCACCTCTGACTGCAGGATCTAATGAGTCTTCCACAGATCCTGTTCCAAACCTATGGATCTCCTGTCCTGGAGTTCCATCACACTCCATGTCAACAGGTCCTCAAGGTGCTTTCCGAGGATGTTCTGTCTAAGCAGTCTTCAGTGCTACCTCAGTGGTCTCATAGCAACAAGTAACTACTTGTCACATGGTAGACTTTGCATGCATATTTATCTTTTTCCACAACGTCAGGTCAGAGGTTAAAAAGAAAAGTTCTTGCTTGCAATCAAAAAGTTATATTTCACTTTTGAATTGGCTGCCTTGTCCTTCAAACACCGACATATGACACCAACGTGTCACTAATTTTTAAATCAAAAAGAGTACGTAGACTTTTTTCTACACAGACAATAAAATAGTATACGGCATAGATAACCACCAGCGTACAGCACTGGTAAAATTATTTCTTACGAGCTACCATATACGTCAACAGCACAGCTAGCACAGAGGATTCAAGCTGCATCTGGCCTGTCTTTGACTCAAAATGTATGTTATTTTGCAGCACTTCAAAACACATTTTCTTCACATCACTCTCAGTCTCTTTTCAGACGATATATGTTCTAATTATTGTTTCTGCCGCATGTTACAGCACACGTTTGTATTGCACAAACAGGTCAAACTTGTAAACAAGCTGTTCAATTCAGATCCATAGTTTGAAACAGGTAAACAGTTCATGTTGCAGCCTCAGAGTCAAATAACTGATATTTCTACAGTATTTATGTGATGCTTTTCTCCCAAGCAGCTTAGAGTTATTTACCCATTTATACAACTAGATAATTTGACTAGAACAATTTTAGGGGAAGTACATTGCTCAAGAGTATTACAGCAGGAGGTAGGATTCAAACCCACAACCTTTGGATGCAAGAACAGCAGCGCTAACCACTGCACAACCAATACCATTCAGCCTTTAATGTAACTGCAGACTGGGAAACGCATCCTCAAGATAAGAAAATCCAGTATTGTACCATAATGATGTGATCATTAACTAATCAATCAAGATTCTGTTTTGGCTGTACAAATTTGGGAGGGGCCATTTCTCACTCCCTCTGATTCATAGACTTGGCTGCAAATGACTTTATGTGTCTTTCATACAGGGGTCAGGTGTGAAACCTGGCAACTCTGCTGCTGGTTGTAGAGTCCAGGCAACTTTCAGTTGCTCTGTCAAAACCCAAGTAGCTATATGGGAATAGTCCCACCTCAGCCGATGGCAGCTCCGGCAGTGGTAGTGAGAGGAGGATAAATTGCAATTCTTCAGAGAGTGGCATGGAATTTGGGCCCTTGGCAATTCAAGAACCCTGAAGACAGATTTTTATAAGATACCCATTTATGCACATGATGCTCTCACCAAGGACCAATTAGCAAGGCCTCAGTTACTCATTGATACATAAAAATATGACACAAAAAAGAAAAGTCTTAAACAAGAAATAAGATTGAAATTGACATCTTCCAAAGAATAAATACGTAAATATCACACTTCTACTGAACTGTCATTTTTGTCAATGGAATTTAAAATTAATGTTACTAAAGCAAGATAAGGATATTGGCTCAAGTAAAAAAAACTCTTTACACCTTGGAAAGAAAACAATTGTAAAAGAAATATGTGAATGAATGGGGCTACATTGTGCTCCTCATTCCCCATCTCATTTGAGGACACATCCTTTCCAAATTGTCATCTGGCTGAGCAGTGGCTGTTCATGTGGAATTAAACCAGGAAGAGCTATGAAGCACCTTGAATATGAAAATGAGGATAAAGGCCCTTTATTACTGGTGCAAATCACACCTTTTATGAAAGACATCAAAATTTGTCTTTAGAGGAGGAGCAGGTGATTCAGCTTTCCCTTTGAAGTCATATTAAAGGCTGTTTTTTGAATCAGTTGGCGTTATCAGCACAAACCAACAATGTCTCTGTTTAATTCCTCCAGAATCACAGTAAGGATTATAATTGCCTTTTTCAACAAGGGCACTGGGTGGTACTTTTAAATAATCTCATTCAAGGTGGATGCATTGTGTGTAACCCTTTGTAACACACTGAGGCACAACCATGTGATCACTGTAGGTGTCAGAGCAGGTATCAGAATGGCACGGCACACACAGCCAGCATACTGCCTGTCTTTTGACAACAGCAATGCTTAAATATATCTTTTTAGTTGACCACACCCGAGTACGAGTGGCTTTAACCTCACTCAGGTGCAACTACTGGGAGGCAATGAAAGAGCGTGGTCTTGTCTTTGAGTGTGAGTGCCACAACCTGGACCTTGACTTCTCTGTTTCCAAACCTTGAGAAACTGAACTTCTTTTCACGACATGCCAACGCACAGTGTGCTGTAAATGTAGATGCCAAACAATGAACATATATATACCAGTAAGGCAAATGTTCGCAAATGCTGTTAGGATGTTTCGTCAGATGTCTGTCGGCTGAGCAAGGACGACAGCTGCTTGTAATCCCTCGATGCTAAGAAAGTCAAAAATGAGCAAGTCCAGGAGCTTTAATCTCCATACATGCCAAAACCTTTGTTCCTCAAAAAAAAAGAAAATTTAAAATCTAAAGCTTGGCTTAAAGAGGCAGCAATGACCTTGAGAAGAGCCTACAGTCATCTATTCCACTCAAACACAGCCTAATTAACTCCTCTACGCTTTCAGGTTGGCTAAACCGTGTGACACAGTAAGCGAATGCAGGG
The DNA here is from genome assembly GCF_900964775.1 of Scleropages formosus. Taxonomy (NCBI): domain Eukaryota; kingdom Metazoa; phylum Chordata; class Actinopteri; order Osteoglossiformes; family Osteoglossidae; genus Scleropages; species Scleropages formosus. The sequence goes on from NC_041807.1 coordinate 14,972,991, forward strand.
CTTCGAGACCGGGAAACAGCCCTCCAGGCAGGGATACACTCCCTCTGGCTCCAAAAAACCACAGAAAATAATTACAGTGCCGCTTACACACTTAGATTGCACCCTGTCACCCTGACGCGCTAACAAAAACTGCACGGCAAGAAAAGCACTTCATTTACGTGTCTGCATTTAGTAAAGCCCTATTTTAAGCACCTGAAGAAAAGGCTTCCCTTTCTGCCAATTCGTTGGACAGCAGATCTCACCAAGAGGTCATGGAGAGGAAGTATATAGTCAGCTCCTCCTTCTCAGTGAGAGCTGAGTTTCCTGGTAGCTTCATTTTCATACTTCTGTACCTAAAGCTCGTTTTCCACGATAAAAGAAAAAAAGCACGTGAAAGGGCATATGAAAGCTTGAATAGGGACGCTAATGAGAGTACTTCTGACGGGACAGAGAGGCAGTGTGGCCTTGGATTGTGTAATAAGTATGTATACGCCGTGTCTGTTTCATATTCCTGGCAGCCATTTTGATACCAAAAGCAGATGTCGCATTGGGTGGGTTAGAAATAATGGCCTTTCAGGAGAAAGCTTTAACTTGTACGTGCATGTGTGTGTGTGTGTGCGTGTGTGTGTGCGTGTGTGTGTGTGTGTGTGTGTGTGCGTGTGTGTGCGTGTGTTTGGCAGAGATGGCCCTGGCTTTAGAGTAATTGGCTAATACAGTGAAGGTATTAAAGTCATAAAGAGCCAAAGGGGAACACAGCGCCTCTTGACCCTGAGCCACTTTGGAGCGATCTGGCGCTCAATCCAGCGTGTAATGACTGCCAGGGATGTCAATCCTCGGGGCTTTGGCTTCCAAAGCCCTTGGCTGCAGTGGCTGCACATGGCAGGGGGAGGGAACCTCAGACAGATGTGCCCAATCCCCTGCACCTATCACACCTGCCCAAGTCCATACCCCTCACACACCCTTATTTTCGCTACCATTTTTCAGAGATCTCCCTTCAAGTAAAGGGCAACAAACACACAAGCGTGCGCAAGCACAGTAACACGGACAAATAGACCCCAAACAACTGATGGATACGGCAAAGCACTTCCAACGCACTTCCACATCTCAAGTCTCCCTTGCATGAGCACTGATTGCGTTCTGGCAATTAACTATGTAATGTAGTGGGCATGAATAGTTATTATAAGTCTCCAAAAAAGCTGAATATGAGAAGAATGTCTACTTGTATCACCACTGTATAGATGGATAGCGCAAGTTTTAAGGTTTGAAAATGGTTGTAATGAAATATGTATTTTTCTTTTCAAGATTCTTTCTCTTCTCTTGAGATGATAAATTGTCCTGTTGAAGTAGCCCTGCTCTATACTGATACACGAACAAAGCGATGATGAATGGATTAACACTGGAAGAAGAGAAAAAGCATCTCGGCTTGATGAAGACGACAACCAAGGACACAGGTGACCGGGAATCTGCCTGGACTCCGCCCCCTCCCCCAAGGGGCAATCTGTGATAGGCTGGACTTCCCATTAGAGGGAAGATGAAGCAGGCCGGGTTTCCTCTGTCGCTTAATTATGCATGTGCATCGCACTGTAGTGTAGGCAGAGCGGTGGTCTTTTGTCTGTTGTAGGGTCTTTGATTACTCATTGGACCACAACGACCTGCAAAACAAATCCCTGTGGTTACAGGGCTGCTGTCAAGGAAAGAAAAAACAAACCAAAACAAAAAAGCAGACACGTGTATTTAGATTTCATTCCCTTGGAACTTAGCATTCAGGGGGAAGAAAAAAAATGACCTGTCAGATTACCAGCGGATCATGAGGGACCCTAGTAATACGTTATGAAGTTTTATGTATTTGTCAGCAGAATAAACCAATATTATGCAAAGACTAAATATAAAAACCGGCCTATTTCAGTCCGTTAAAAAAGTGAACAGTAAGTTTGGAATAAGTTGCATCTAGGCTTCCATTTAATAATGTATTCTTTGGCTGTGGTATAAATATGCAGCACTAGTCTAAATATTGAGAAGTTAAACACAGAATGTCATTTTTAGATTCTGAAATTTCATGTCATTCTGCATTAACATTAATAGCCCAAAGCCATTCATAATTAAATCTAATTTGAGTCTGACAAGTTCGTAGTGACATTAATGGAGGGTTGAGTTTGACATTCGCGTATACGGACAGCCACATTCACCTATAGAAGAGTTCACGTGTGCACATGTACACACCCATGAAAGGTTGCGAAAGATCATAAGTCATACCAGCACAAGTGGCACTGTTACAGGGTTCTCAGTGTGACATAAAATATCAACCTATTTTTGGCACATGCGGAAATTACTAAAAGTGCTGAATACCTTTAAAACCCAGCCAGAGCTGTGTCAACAAAATTAATTCTTTGCTGCCCAAAACAGGTAGAAGTTTCTGCAGTTCTATCCACGCACCATTTTAACATTCTTGTGCCCTGTCAACGGAGGCTAATGAGAAGTGCCTCCTCTGACTGCGCTGATCATAATTAATTATACGATATGCAGGTCATTGGAGCCCAACAAAAGAGGGCATCCCTGATTCACGGTCAAATTCAACGACCGAAGACAGTGGCGGACTGAGTGGTCTGTGACCTTGACGGCAAACAGACCTGGAGACAGTCTTCTGCTCTCATCTCCTGCTTTCCAGCCCTGCTGGATGAAACCTTCAAAATGCAGTTCTATACGAACCACAGCTACACATCTATATACCCACATCTGTCATCTTCACTCCTGGTCAATATTGCGCAAATGTGTTGTGAATAAACGGGTCCTTTGGTGGTCCAGCAATGTGACATTTGTCAGTAACCGTTGGCTGGTGGATGCGACTCATCCGCTGAAGTCCCGTCCCATAATTTGGGCACATTTACACCCCCTCACCAGTATAGCGATACCCCTTCTGATGTCACATGGACACACCTCATTAAGCCCAGACACAGGCCATTAAGGAACACGGCCATGCCTCTAATAAACAGCCAGTGTTCCATGAAGGACCGCTGCTGTCCTGCTGATATGATATCTATTATTTTATATGGGCAGGTTCCTGAAAAATCATAGCGAACCTGAGAGCTCCGGGAGAGTGATAGGGACAGCGAAAGCAAAAGAAAGTGCTTAACATAGAGCAATTATTATTAAGAGAAACCTTTGAGTGACTGGCCCTTAGAAGACCACTTATTTCCTTTTCCACAGACTGTACTGAAATTGGTCTGGGGGGGTGGAAAAGACGGGTGGTTTGGAAAGGGGATTATAGCCGTCACTGGTTACCTGTGCAGTGGGCGCTGCATGTTCCCTGTTTGAAATGATAATCGTGTGTCAACTGACAGGGTCATCAGTGTCACTCAGTACACACCCTGTGGTAGATGGCTCTGTCACGATACTGGTGACTACTCCATGTGTGAAGTGACTACACCACGAAGCAGGTGACAACACCAGGTAATAGATGACTACGCCACGGACCAGGTCACTAAACCACATGTAAGGAGACTCTGCCACGTGTCAAGTGACTGCGGCACGTGCCTGTTGTGAAAGCATAAAGTGCTAATGATAGAGACATTAGTGAAGTGTATATCTTACTCCCCTGTTTGTTTATAAGCCTTTTTATTTACAGTATGTACCCATGTTAAATGATCGGCTAATAAACAGCGTAACAATACTGTACCATTGCCTCTGGCTTTGACATGTAATTAATGCTGCCGTGGTTTCTTCTATAAATACTACATAATTAAATGGCTTTTCAAGATACGAAATTTTCAATGTATACAGTTTATGAACCGGAAAGAATTTAATTACCTGGTTAATTGTTTGCCCATCGAAGGTTGTTGCTGGAAAAATAAACCTTGCAAAGTACACTAAATGCAATAATTAAAATAGAGTTCAAAGGGTTTTCCCAAAGACATGTTTTTATATTAAGCTTTCTTTTAGCATGGGTGACACTTCGATGGCATGGCGACACATCATACCCACATCAGCAATTTCTAATAAACAAAGGGCAATTCAGAATAAGAAATATGCCCTACAATTCCAGCACAATGGCCTTTTTGGTTGAGGACAGCGGTGCACACGTGGAGGCAATCCCGTCCTTTCGCTCTCTTCTCCGTAAAGGGACGTCGTCTCAGGTAGGACGTGCCTTAGAAGAGACAGCAAATGAAGTCACTCCAGAAGCTGTGACAGTTGTGACCCTCCGGTCTCAGTCCACATCTTCATTCCGACACTAAGACAAGCGCAGGTATTTCTAATCCCTCAGGGCCTACTTTTTAAAATCTCACAGTGTGATTATTTACTGCCAGGCGAGGAATTGTTTTGCATGGTTGGAGTGATGACGGTAGCTCCTCGTGGGTACAGGTCTTTGCATGGAAGCCATTACATTGACGCTGTAGCTTGATGTGGTACAAGATTTATTTTAAGCAATGCTGCTCACTGAATGTGACTACTAGATAATTGTGAAACAGAAGCAAAATTAAATAAAACATCAACGTTCAACTTTAAAAATATAAGATAACATGGCAATTTCAAAAATTAATTTTATGAGCATCAAATTCGGAGTAAAAGCTTTTTAGGGATAATTTCCTAAAATATTAAAAACTTAGTTTAAGGAGTATTGAACTTCAAGTGGCAGTTTTGAAAATTCCAGCCATGCATCCTCTGGCTGAGAGGTCAGAACGCAGTACTGAGAAGATTTTTTGAAAATTATTTCTAGTAAAATCTGTAGAAAAAGTTTTTTTTTTTTCCAAACTTCTCAAAGCAAAGTGCCGTAAGAAAGCAGAACAGACCTACACACTCACACATAATTTTTACAAGTACAATTCGGGAACATAAAAATATCCTAATTTTACGAAAGAGGCTTTGTCGGCAAAAAAGATTCTAAGGTTGGCAGGTGGAATGGTTAAAAGAATGTGGACTTTCAAAAGCAGCACCAGTAAAAAAAAATAAAAAAAAAAATAATGCAAACTGTAATGAAAAGAAACACATCCAAACTGATAGGGATGCAGAACACGAGTTCCGTAAATGTTTTATGAATGAAATGAATTTGAGGTAAAAGCGCCAAAAAAGACATGTATGATCAGCTGCATGGAAAACAGCCCCTGGCTAGCGTGACATTCATCAGCACAACGTTTTTTTATGTCGTATTCCGCTGCAGAGCCGGCCAATGAGGTGCCGCTTTCGGCTGATCCGGTGCAGAGCGTCAGCTCTTGACAGGCCAGACAGAACCACAAAACTCACTTTTGTTTTATGTTTTTATTTATTTTTTTATTAATTTGGGTGGGGGAGGGGGGCTTCGGAGGCACAGCATGCTGTCTAATGATAAACTAACCGAAATCCTTTTGTTCTAGCAAAGCTTCCTCTGGATTGCTGGGGATATCTAGGGCCCAATCACACTTCTATTATGTCGACTTCAAAAGATGCTCTCCGATGAGAGATATCCCTCTTGTTAATATCTGGCAGGAGGAAAAACCACACTTTAGTTTTGTGCTGCTCATTTCCTACATAAATAATGCGCTTGGTGGATCAATCTGGCTTTGACATAAACAGAATGTGAAATTACGGGCAGTAAAGTTTGCTGAAGCACTGGGTGAATTCATACATTCTGAGTGAGAGAGCCCACAATCTGCCAGCTGCACCATGAGAATAGCACAAATCTGCAAACACAGCCCTTTTTTATTCCTCACGCGTACTCCGCACTGTACTCCTTTCTGGGGGGGGGTTGCCTTACTGTATTTTAGTTGGACTTGATTTGATTTATTTCAAATAATCTGATATCTGAATCCAAGAAGAGAAAATCATACATTTGTAAAACTGAAAAAAACCTGCCTGGAAATGGAGTGCAATTCAGTTGGCTTACTGTACATTTACGCCCCGAGTACAGTTTGGATTTAAATTTTATTTCTGTACAGGATTGCCTAACAAAATTAGGACTGGTGTATTGATTTGAGCCCTGTCGTGGAGAAAAATATCCCTGTTTATGCATTACGTATTTTATGCAACATTGTATATTCATTATTACATTTGAGTTTTTGAGTTTTGTTAGTGGAGGAAGAATCTCAATCAGTGTTACAGCATTATTTTAAGTATATCTTTTTAAATTTCTCTAATCTGCCTAACCCTTTATCCATGAAGGTGCCTTAAATCCTTAATCAATGACTCCTTCGTCTCCCCCTGATCTCGCTCGTTGATCCTTGATGGGAAGCGGTGGAATCAAGTGCAGCGAGAGCAACAGAAATATTTAATGTACGAGAACATGTTCTCTCACTGATTCGCTATTTAAGGACTTTTTCGGAATCCACCTGTCTTTGATTAGATGTACCAGCGGGCCATATCTGTTGTCTCAGACAAAGGGGGGCAATTTTTCTGACTGTATTTTTTTTTTATTTAGAAAGTTACAGATTCTTAAATTTGCCAGGCTGACTCTCAGGTGACAGTGACTTCAGCTGGTGCCATTCATTATTCATTCTTGCAGATCCTTGTTGTGGCGTGTGGATAAACGGCGTTTGAAAAGATGCTCTCCGCTGACTTTTATCCGCACTCCCAATACAGATCAATTAGCAAAACGGAAGCCCTGCATTATTCATGTCTGTGCGTTTGTCTCGTGGTTTTGGAGGTGCGGAGCCACGCAGTCGGCAGGGAAACTTTGTCGGTGACCGAGGCGAGCGTATAAATCAGCCCGAGGTCTTCGCTCAGTGGGAGGGAGAGTGAAATGCCGATGGAGGAACTGCGCCACAGTGACTGTGTCTTTTGGCGTCCTTCAGTAGCAAGGATACTAAAGTGAATCGAAGCACGAATAAAGGAAAGCTCTTCAAACCTTGGAAAAGCAATCGCGCATTCACATAATTTTTTGGGAAAAGCTTTTAGCGTGAATCACTGTGTGCACGCAGTGAGATTTACATGGAGTTAGATATGTGTTGTACACAAGTACTGAAGACCAATTAAACCAGTGCTGGACAAACATCAGAACTCACAGGCTTAAAATTCTGATGAACTGAATTTTAACGAGTCACCGGCCTCCACGAAGAAATTTGGGAAATGGCAGCAGACACTTGGGCACTTGGGAACTTTTTCTGTACATTCCTTGATTCGCGAATCTATCTGAGTAGTAGGTCGCTAGGCAGGTCGAAGCTGTGCAATTTGAATAAATTATGCTGCAAAAAAAAAATCACTCTGTGGTTCATTTTCTGTGAAATTTTTATTTATTAATTTTTTTCCCCCCGCAGAAAGGTTGGGTTTTTGAAGGCTGGAAATGGCATCGGCAGGAGCGGTGGTGGAGAGTGGGGCGGGGGGGCGGGGGGGCCACGAGTGAAGACAGCGGCTGTGGCTATTAGCGGCGATTGCGTTTCCTCGCGGATCTCTCCGGAGAGCGGAATCAGTGGAGATGTTAAACCTGGCCTGACACCCCAGCTGAATAATTGCGGATGCGGGAGCCAATCAGGGGAAGATGTCTCCTCAATTTGAGCCTTGTCAGTTAGTCGAGATTAGGGCTTCCTGGATCGAGCGCCATTAGCCCCGCCGCATGTCAATGCGCTGCTAAAGATGTCCGCCATGTCCGAAAGCCGAGAGGGAAAGGAGAACTTGGTGGGTTCAGCAAAATCATCCCAGGGGAAGCTAGCTGGGCCTATAAAAAAAGAAAGGAGCACAAAGTATGGTCTTTGAAGTAACATGGGTCACTACTGGCTGTGCATTAAGAAAAACAAGAACAGAGGAGGCAATTGCAGGCCAATTTCTCCACCTGAAAAGCGTTTAAAATCAATTTCCGGCAGTAACGTCACACACACAGCTAGGCCCGCTGCGGCCTCGGCCTTTTTCGTCGCTTGACTCGATACTGAAAGCCGCAGAATGGACGGCGCGCAAGGCTACTCATCCTCGAAGCACGGTTTCACAGTAAAAACTGAACTAAAGTGACATTGTGAATTTAAATGTGAACGTCCCCGTCTCTTATAGACCCTCTGGAATTTTCCTGTGGTTTCTGGGATTTAACACCAAAATGACCCGTGTCAGGGTGCCCCGGCTCCGCATGGTAACGGCGAGGGTCCGCCCATAATGAGAGTGAGCCGTGCCAGTCTGCAACCCAAAATGTGACTGCACATATTTTACATCATTAATGGGCTTGCAGGGTGCAGTAATGGTTCAGGACTCAGCATTGCTTTGTTTATAAATGTATATTCCTTATTGTCCATTTAAAAAATTCACACTTTTGAAGTGTTTCTTGGATTGTTCACTTACTCACTGCTAATAAGTGCTTATTTGAAGGCAGGGTTGCAGTGGTCCAGAACCTATCCCAGAAGTGCAACACTGCTCCCTCATAGACTGATTATTATTTTTCCTGTTTCATTCTACAACGGCGAGTCTGGGGTTCGAGTCCTGCTTGGGATGCCTTGCGATGGACTGGCGTCCCATCCTGGGTGTGTCCCCTCCCCCTTCAGCCTTGCACCCTGCATTGCCGGCTTCGGCTCCGGTTTGCAGCGACGCCGCTTGGGACAAGCGGTTTCAGACAGTGTGTGTGCGAGCGTGTGTGCCCGTTCTACAATGAGGAGCTTGAAACACAGAGAATGAAAACTGTTTTTGGAAAGTTGGCCTATTAGGATTCCGCGGGCGTGGTCAACAGAAGCGGTTCGATTCTCCGCTAAAGCCGTTTGTGTACCTCTGAGGGACCCGCGTGGAGCAGCCGTGCCCACCTGACTCTGTTGCTCTGTGGCCAACAGGGGGCATCAGTGCCCCAGATTTCATTCCACTGTGATCCCATTGGGACAATTCTTCATCTTATGCTGGGATTCAGCTCTGGAAACTGGCTGTGCGTTTTACAGCCTTCTGGCAATTATTCAAGAATCCCGATTGTTTAAGAGAGCCACAGATAAGCTAAAATAAAATATAATAAAAGAAAAACAGAAATAGAATGAGAACTGCAGCATTGCTAACATCTTCTAGATACAAACTTTAATGTCCTTACACTGAGATATACAGTATATGGGTATATTATTCAGAAATGTCTAAATGACTGGCAGACGTTGGGGGGGGGGGGGGGGGGGGTCCCCCATCATTATTGTGCTGCTTGACAAGCAGTCCACACCCATCAGGTCCCCAATAGAGGCCCCCACCCCAAAGTGTACATTAATAGACAAAGGGGTTTCTGCAAGTGTTAAACAGGTTCCAACTCCACACATCAAGGTGTCTGTCTGACACATGTGGGTTCAGCCTTTATTTGTCAATAACTAATAGTAACCTTCTTGCAATACTCTCATTCCTGCCTTCATTTAATGCAACATTGCTTGTACTTTCTTTGGTTTAGTCTGAAATAAATTTCCCTTTCACAATGTGTGTGTGTGTGTGTGTGTGTGTGTGTGTATGATTTAGTTACAGAAATAAAAAAGAACAATATTTCTGCCGATTAGAAAAAAATTACAAACGCAACTGAGTACAAGATCAGCTGCACCAGAAATGAAACAATTTGCTTTCTGCCATCTGGAATATTTTTTAAAGAAAGGACCACAAGTTGGAACAGTGTTGGAAAATGGGCAACATATAACCTAAAACTGTAAATTTGACTTATTGCAAGCAAAATGACTTCCTGCTGTCATTTAAATCATGGCTGCCCTCTATAAAGGTGCCATTAGGTGCATTAATTGAATTCGGCACTATTTTCCAATAATAATCTGTAAAGTTCATCTGTCCGTCCCTCACCGGGGACCCGCTGTGTGAGAAGAAGGCGACGTATCTATTTCAGTGGCTCCATTTATTTTCATGATTCCCCAATAATGAGTGTCACGCAGGCTGTACATCAGAATTAACCTTCACTTTGCCGAGCTGTATCACGGCGACACGTTTCACCTACACAAAGGGCATCTTTCCCCTGCTCTACATCATCTCCCACAGCTGAGGATCATTTGATCAGCCATTCATTTTCATGAGGAGTCAAGAGCTCCCTACTCTTGAGCTAAAGCCACTCTAGTCACTTATCGCATGTACATATACACTACTGTATATATATTATATATGTGTATTATTACATTATGCATTATATATTGAATCTAGTGTGAGATGCTGTTTTTAGACAGAAAGAAAGAAGAATTTGCTCATCCAGTAGCAACCTGATCAGTTTAGAAAGTGACCAAAGGAAAAGTTAGTCTGTAACAGAGGAGGCAGCAGGTGGCGCAGTGGTTAGAGCCACTTCCTTCCACTTAAAGGACTCAGGTTCAAATTCCAACTCCTGCTGTAGTACCTTTGACCAGGGTACTTACCCTGAGTTGCACCAGTGGGGAAAAAAAAAATACCCAGCTGTATATGTGGGTAAAGGTGGTCTGCTGAAGAGCACTAAACAAATAAATGTCAAGTGTAACATATGGCATATGCAAAGAAAGAGCTCATGAAGTGCAAAGAATCAGCTCTCAGTTGGCCAAAGTTTGTAATAATTACTGACTTGAGGTTTGCGGTACAGCTGAAGGCAGCACCTTTCCTCTAGGTAGAACCTGAGGAGAAGGGCTTTCTCAAAGGCTCAGAGGTTTCAGAAGAGTATTTGAGAAATACAATCAGTTGCCATTTGCATACAAATGATCTTTTGCCCTTCTGAGTCATCCGTCTCGTTCTCTCCACGGCACTTTTGTGTTCATAATCATATGGCTTATATAATTGCACACTTTATACCGGGGCATATTCAGGTCATGTGTTATTGGCTACACACCAATACTTCCTCTTAAAAGGCTCACCTTTAACCTTAAAGTGTTCGCCTAACTTTGTCACGAATTCCTAGCCGAGGGAAGCGCAGGGATACAATCTGTATCACGCAAGTTCGAGCAAACTTTACTTTCCGATTTAAATGCACTTTTTAATTTTAAATGAATCCTCTCATGAACGATAACTCACATTTAATAAGTGCCTGGAATTTTGCGAACAGGCAAAATTAATAAAGCCGTAAAATTTGTCATCCCAAAAACCAAGATGGTCATTTCTGACACTGCAGTAATAACTGGTGATATGTCAACGTTCTTTTATTGTCAGGATTAGTCTTGTGACACTTTTGCCCTCCAAAATGTAACATGTCACTTCCTATGATTAAATTGTCAGGGATAGTGTAGCTTTTATATGCAGACGCTGTCCTGCATTTTGCTTTAATACGCAAAAAGTATTTAATATCTTGTTACATGTGAAAGCTACGATTATATTAACTGTTTCGCTCACCCCTCGCTGGCCTTTTAATTGGAGTTTAATTGCAGTTATTAGCGCATTAAGAGTCGTTAGAAGAACATTTTCAGCCCTCCCCCACCTCGACCCCTGACTTCTCACAAAGTTGACACTTAAACGCTGGAGTAATTTAAGAGATTCGTTTATTTAATAGTGACCTATGCAAATATGCACCCTGTCATACTACAAACTGACTGAAATAATTACCAAGAAAGCCTGAGTGAATTAAATTAAAATAAAAAAACCACACGGAAGAACAGGAAGTCAGTTGCCAAAGAGCTGAAGTGAGTTAATTGGCTGTAATATTTTCCGAAATGTTTTTGAGCAAGTTATCATCCCGTGCAGGATAACGCAATAATGTCCTGGGTGCGAACTTGATCATCCACCTCCTAGGTAAAACAGAAACTGACAGTGATTTGGATGTGTGCATACTTTTGCACTTGAAGAAAAAGTGTATCACTTCCAGACGTGTAATTTCAAAGGCTTTCATTAATCCCCATTATTTAACAGTAAATTAACATGAAATATAACTGAAGTCCGAGCCAAACCAGCTTGCTACTCGCATACAATATTGTGGAATAATTTCATATCACAATCAGTTTATCAGTCAATCAGTTTACAGAAATTGCTTTTATCACTAAAACATATTAAATTCCAAATATTTCACCATCCGTGGATGAATAAGGTCTCATTCTGAGGAGCTGCAATTGACATTGTATTTAATCCTCAACATGATACCGAGGGCAAAGTCAGATCTGAAAAACTTGCAAATGTACTCAAGCTGTCACTCAGGAGTTATGGGTCTGAGCACTGCAAAATGTATTCTTTGAAGTCCTGATTTCAGCAAAATTATGAAAAAAAAAAACTTTATATCTAATTAAAATGATAACTGCATCACCATTTTTCAAACTGTCCATATCCTGGGGGCCAATTGGGAGGGGTGATCCCCCCCTCCCGACGGCAGACCCAAACTGCTCCTACAGCAATATCACATCATTACCATGTCCCCAGCTGAGTTGGGGGGGGCATTATCAGCCAGCATTATTAATCTTCTTGTCTTATGGACTTGCAGATCGCAAACCACAAAGCCTCGCCATGTGATTTTGAGTCTGTCGTTGTTCATTTTTTAGGTCTACCTAGTCTTTGAATGCTCTTAATCACCTGAAGATTTTCTGTCTCGTGCTCTGCTCTGCTAGCGGGGTCTAATGTAAAAGATTGTCTTCTGTATGTTGGAAAAAGGGAACAGAAAAAAGCCAGACAGTGGTTTTTAAAAGAAAAGGAGATGGTGAGGGAGATAGATTTCATTTCTGTAGGTGAATTAACACCCAGCTGCCAGGAGTCAACCCCTTCTTTGACACTGTGTCTGAGCCATTCTTGTCACCCCCCCCCCCCACAGCCCTGCCCCCGACTCCCCATCATTAATATTCTGTAAAAAGGGAGAACAATGAGATGAACAGAAGACCATTGCTCCGCCGATGGGGCCTGGCTGACCCAGTCTAGCTGTTCTACTTTAATTTGCTTTTCCTCATAATAAAATATTCATCCAGTGGAGAAAGTGTTGTTGCAGATGTTATGCTATTTGAGAAGTGTGTGTGTGAATGTGTGTGTTTCTCTGTGCGTGTGTTTAATTTTCATTTCCTTTGAAGACTTTACTTGGGGAAATCAGGTCATTTTTACACACACAACAGGTGACTGGTTTTAATTTAAATAATTTACATATCACGGACACAGAGGTGAAAAATATGCAACTCAGAGCATAATATTAAAGTTGCTTGTACTGTAGGAAAACAGCAGGTGTCCATCTGAAACGCATAAGATCTGTATAGCTCCGAACGTTTAAAATTCAAATATAATTTATGTTTCAAATCCATTTTTTAAATATAAGTTATGTATGCCAATATTTAATTTATATTTACATTAGCTCAGGTGTCTGTAATGTGTAATTACAATTCAAATTTAGTATGTTGTAATCTGCATCCCAGCTCATTTCACACTTGCTTAAATTTATAAATACCTTTTTACATCTTGACTAAAATTAATTAATCATAATATAGGCATCATCAGTGTCTGCAGTTTTATAATAGATGTCAAGTATGGGAAAACACTGTTCCAAACCTAACCTAAGCCTGGGTCTGTGGATCAGTATAGCCTGATGGTAGGATCCCAGTATTCCCATAGAGCTCACCGGACAAGTACAGGCCCCCAGCGCAGCTGGGAAAATACCATCTTAGGTCAAGGCACCTGGTAAATCTGCCCTTTGAGGGCCATATCAATATAAAGTCTCATAACATCACTTACAACTCAATGTACACCACCTCTTTATGGGTTTAACATTTCACCCCACATTTACATATCACCTTAAAACCTCACTGTGCTGCAGAAAAAAGAAATTTCTACAATAAAATGTACTATACACTATCTTGGGTAAAGCACTTGAGCAATAAAAGAAAATCTTCCTCTCTGAGATAATTCCGAGTTCTATTTTACTTTTCTCTAGTTTCGGAGAAATTGATCTACTTTGACATATTTACAGAACTACATTTATAGATCACGAATATTATCCAATTACTGAGCAACTGATGCTTTTACTTAGAGGAACAAAACACGAAATGTGACAATAATTGGTCTGATTATCATAGGCATCAGCCTCTCTGCAGTAGTGACCTGGGAACTGGCAGCAGTTCGTATTCATTCACAAATGGATTTGGCTTAGTAAATAAATAAATGTTTGAAATTAATACTCATGTTTAAAGTTAATTACATGTCTCAAAATTAAAATGGATGCGTATATGAAGTGCAACAGAAACATATGACCTGCCCGCACCTGTATGACTGAAGACTGACATGGGATACATCTCTCAACTAAAATTGCAAGGTTGATTATTTCGGAACTTTTTCAATCAATGTCTCCAGCTTTTATATCCACTCATCGACTTAAAGTACTTGCAAAACTCACTAGCACAGCACCTCAGGAATACTGACAAATGAAGAAAACAGTTTTTTAAAAATAATAGGAACACTTTACATCAACAGACATCGAACTCTCTATGATAGTGTCTTTATTCTCTTGGTTTAAGTCTTCCTGTTTGAACAGCAAAAGGCTCTAGGCAGCGGGAGCCAGAACTGCACACCACGCCATACCAAAATCCATTTACAGACAAAATGTGCTGACACTTATTAAAAGAGCTGTGAAGGTGCAATGAAGATTTTTAAAGTATGCTTTTGGTAAGAGAATCCTGCCAGGCTCATATTTGATGTTATATTTGTATGTTTCCTCTAGGGTCTATGTGAATTGCAGTATATGAATTCTTTTCGGCAACCACATCACTGGACTGGTCACCTGCTGTCATTCTAACCTGAGATTCAAAGTTACCTACTTAGAAACAAGTAAAGCAAGAAGATCCTATAAAAAGCAGGGGGTGTTGTAGTGACCACATGGTTGCAAATTCAAACCCCATGATGCACACACTGACCAGGTTCTTTAATATTCAGTTATAGAAATCAAGCGCTGCGCACATAAAGAGCTATGGATCGACGGAAAAGTCAATTGCAATGATAGGACAAGCAATATGCAGATTAAGGATTAAGTCCCACCCCGAGAAATCTTAACATCCAACACCCAGCTCACCACACAAAGAGAACTGCTCCATATTTCTCACTTCACTAACATGCACATAACCCTTCCAGCTGTGTGTCCAAAGCAGTGCTCTTTGTCTTACCCCTGTCCAACTGCCTACCCCTCAGCCTTGTGGAAGCAGCCGTAAGGGAAAAGGACCCATGCTTTAGAAATCCTGCCCCCCAATCCTTTTTCTACTCGGAAATTTGCTACGCTGTCTTCCAGAGCAGCTGCTGGGGGTCTGCTGGCGTCACGTGTCAAAAACATGAGGCAGGACTTGAGGCTATTCCGTCCCATCTTGGCTTGCCAATCGCTACCACGTTCAAGTGGAAGAACCAGGCAGGCCCACAGAAATGCTCTCAGCCATCACTAAATTACATGTAAAGGTCATTGAATTCAATCCACTATGGAACATTTGGGACAAAGTGTACCTGGGGCACATGCCTCAAAAGTATGTCTAAGTCTTTTATTGACTTAGGGAGAGGGAACCCATAGTGAATTTTATGATTTCTAATTTCCTCAAGATTTTACATTTGGATTTTATTCAATGTTGGCAGTGATGTGTTTGGGCTGAATAATTACATTTGCACACCACCTTAATGAAAGCAGTGATGAACCAAGAATGGTCACTCTGAGCATGATTTCAACTAATCCTTAGATTATAACAAGCAGAGCTCTTCCACAGCAGGGGTGGCACTTTTAAAGGTCAGGATGAAGGGCAAATTAAGAGTCCAAGTAATGTGTCTTCTTCTTCATGTTTTTCTACATGGCATATGTTGGGGGTGAGCATCTTGTGGCACACAACAGTTGCGCTGCCCACCCTTTGTCATCAGATAAAAGGGATGCAGCAAGAGGTTACTGGTACCCTTGGCCCTTACAAGGGCGGACTGCTCTTCAAGGGCTCTGACAGGAATGGAGAAACACCCCCGGCCTCCCCTGATGGTTTGTCCGAATAAGAATCGCAAATTACCAAATGATGATGGATGTTCCATTCCAGTAACGCCATTAAGATTGGTGTGAAAATCAATGTCATTTGTAGTTGAGCTCCTCGCTGCAGGGCACTACCTATCAACTCCACAAGTTTTCAGGACAATGAGTTGAGTAGACTGTTACAGTGGACCGAGGAATGGGGTTGGGGGGTGTGCTTTATATTTTTACAATACAGATTAAAGCAGCACAGGAGGTGACTTGGGTGTTGTTGATCTGGAAAAGACTCACCCTTGAGTACTATGTTCTTCAGCGTACCCCATGCCATTGTAGTCATATTATATGGAAAAACAACATGAAAGGAAAGAAAGGAGCTTCCGTCTAAATTGAACATGACGTTACTGACTATACGGTTTCTTCAGACATAAATAAACCACAATAACAATAAAGCAAATATCCAAAAGTCTTACGTCAGCATCTGCTGCGCTGAACGTGCTTGAAAAGACCACAAAGTTTCTGAGGTGACTAGAGTCATAATGAGGTGTGGAGTGGTCCTTAGATTAAATATTTTAGATGGAGTATGTTCATTGAGGAATATAATAAACAGCACTTCATCATCCTTTCACTTTAATCGGCTGTAGGCCAAACTCCATTTCTGAGGAAATTAGGCTTCCACTCCCCTCACTCAATTATCATTTTCTTGGCAGGAAGAGAAAAAAAAACAGCTTATTTAAGAGTTAATAAGGAGATTGCCACAGGAAGCCACTAATGCTCGATGTTTTTCCTTCATCGTCTTCATGACAGGTGAACAGACATGCCTGTATACTGGTTGATGTCACCTGAAAGTCTACTCTTAGGAGAGCTAATGTTGGGTAAAGTGGTAAACTGCCATAAACCTAGTGAGAAACGAGAGGAAACAGCACAGGCAGCAATCAAAGCATATTGTAGTATAACAGTCCGTTCAAAACCGTAGGGAAAACAAAAAAAACGGAAAAATCAGCAACTGCTGTCATATCTTTTGATAAAAGTTGTTTCACTGTAGAAATCTCTGAACATTCTGTTGTTTCTGCAGCGGTCATGAACATCAATATTAGTGTTATGTTTTTCTAGCGTCTTTGTGTAAATGAGCTGAACATCATACAAAACATGATTCTGAGAATACAGTAAACTGATCAAATGTTGGAAAAAAGAAAATTTTTTGAAGCACTGGCATAGCACCTGCAAATGTCGCGGAGAGAGATATAAATCATTTAAGCAATCTAATTTTCCTCATTGCCTTGGGCACTTGTGAACCCAGGGTGCTTGGCACCATGTTCATGTTCCTCTTTGCATGAGTAATACCTGGGGGCATGGGGAGGTCTGGGGGGGGTCCAGTTATTTACCTTTCAGTAACCAAATCTCACAAAATGGTTGAGGGGCCTCATTTGCAAGTGCTCTGACTTAAGAAATTGCCCTCTGGTCCCCATTTCTGTCTTGCGCATCTTTAGCTGTGCCTTAGCTGGCCAGCCTCTGTAAGTGCTACGATTTCTAATTTTAAGAGGTTGGAACGTCGCCGCCTCCTTCCAGCTACCGCACAAGACCTTATTAGGATGCCGTTGGCGTGCGGAGATTCAGAACCTGCAGTGGAGAGGTCGAGCAGCAGACCTGAGCATCACACTGCATTTCAGATGTCCGCTGTCTCTGTCCTTCCGTCTCCCCGTTTCACTTTTTCCCTCTCTTTCTCTGTTTTCATCTTCTTGCCTTGTACCAGCAAATTGAAACTGGCCGAGAAGAGGAGGTGTTCTGCAGCTTGACCTGAAAGCTCATCTGCACAGAGACAGACAAGGATGACTTAAGGCTTGTCAGGAAACGTCAAATAAAACTGACAGATATTTTCTCCCGGAGCCATGCCAAATGCCAGAAATCATGTAACTCAAAAAGTCCAAGCGGCTGTCCGGTTTCTGCAGGCCATGTCCGACGCCTGATTGGTCCACAGTGTGTGAGAATCCATGACTGATACTCGTTTAACGCGCTCCGCTGCACAACTCTCCGACATATTTCAGTAACAGGCTCATCAGAACGGACACTTTCCATTTTTTAATGCTTTTCCACGTACTGAACCTGGTGCCAATTAACACAGTAAATGATTAAAAAAGTTACTGGAATAATTCATCTTATTTGCACTTCAGACTTCAGCTTTCCACACCATTCCAGAAACATTATTTCCTAAAACGGCTAATAAAGAGAGTTAATTAATTAAAATGGTAATTAAAAGCCAACAAACGAAATAAGTGCAGTTCAGAGATTTTTCATTTTACTGTGCGAACAATTCAGAGTAATTAGGAGTATATTTAACTTGGTAATTTTCCCCTTTTAGTAATCAGAATTTTAGTACCTCACTTAAATACTTCATAAAAATTAAAGAAAAAACCTCATGACGTTTTCATCGTAGCCAATACCCTGTGCACTGGTCAGTACAGTGTCAGCTACCGAAAAACCCATATCTGTACTTCCAGCTACAAGAACACGCCACATTTAAGAGACACTTTCCCTGGTTATGGTCTTGGCTTTTATTACCTTTTTTTGGAGATTTTTTTTGTCCACACTGAGCAGCTAATATGTTTTTTCATGTTGCATTAAAAATACCTTGCTGTTCTTTTGAAATATTCATAGCTGAAGCACTTTCTTGACCTGGTATGACTTCATTTTTGCTGAAGTATTATTAATATTATTAAACTGTAGGCACATGAATTGTTCAAATTAAAGGTTTTGCTGTTTGGCATTGGTACTTTACTGTTTATTTTTTGAGTCTCAAAAAGCTGGTCATAAATATTTCTGTTTTTCTATGTTTTTAAGTTAAAAACTGCTATGAAAAGAGGAAATAAATGTTTAAAATGTTAAAATGTTCATGAGTACTCATCAACCAACAATGCAGATTTTTTTTCTACTCAACGTAAAATACGGGGCAACTTCCCGTAGGCTTACAGCGTATGAGCGCCCCATACATACTTTTCCGCTCCTTTGTGGAGGGCTTGTCTTGATTTGCTGATCTACTGCGTGATCGGGGGGTGTAATGGGGGGGATATGGTAGCCTTTTTCATGTCGAAAGCCATTCCACACTGACGGATTAAGATAACGCAATAACACGGATGAAGTGGATCCATGACATTTGTTATTCCTCTTCTATTAAAATACACATGAATGATAATGCACGCATTCACCACCACGTTCATGCTTCTGCGTCAAGAATAATAACCAAAAAGCATTGAGAAAAATCACTGCTTGTATTTGTCCTCCACAACTTGTATTCGTGTGAAATGAAATCAGTGCAGAACAAAATGTTGAAAATATACAAAGAGAGTAGCCAAACTGCCCCCGGGGAGGTTGGATAGTGTGGTTAGTGAGAGAGTGAGTTCTGAGCATTCCACAAATTTGCATTTATTACACACAGCCCCTTCAATTAAAGCACTTACACATAAGCCAAAACGATGCTTAATTAGTCTGGACTAGAAAAGAGATGTGAACACAGTCAGAGGATAAAACATGTCCTGTGTTTCACAGAGCCACGTCAGGCCGATAACAGCGGATTAAAGCCAAAGCAATAGATCAAACCCTCAGCACATTTAATTGCACAATGTGCTGCTATTTTAAGCCTGCCATGTAAAAATATGCATTTTTCTTAATTCATCCATTGCAGACAAAAGGCATAGACCCAGTGACAAACAAATCAGTTCTCAATAACAGTCAGCCTGTGACACCATGATCAGAACGAACCATTACTCTTCTAATAGCGTGTAATTTCCCTTTGCTTTAAAATTTGACTTGCATCATCAAAGAAACAATGCATCAATAAAGCAATTAGCTGGGAAGGAAACGGGCAGCAGTCCAAGGCCGCTGGCGGCGGTGGCAGCGGTGGCAATGGCAGTGTGTGCTCTGCTGTGGGTGGGAGCCCGAGTGCCTAATTACCAATGCTGTGAAGCCAAGTGCTGCCTTGAATGCGCCAGGCGGGCCTCTTCATCCACCAGCCCGGTTCAGCTTTGCAGCGGGAACACGGCGGGTCAGGACTGGCGACTTTGGTGGTCGTTTAGTGAAAATCCGACTAATTACATTATCAACACAACCTGGAGGCAAGTGGAGCTTAATTGTGTTAATTGGGGTTAAGTGGTTTTACTCTGAGTTGAAGACGAAAGTTGCCCTCGTTCGAGTGTATGAGACAGCGCTGGGAAAAAAACGATTCTGGAAAAGCTTCTCACGCGTACAGTGATATTCTCACTTTTCCTACGTGGTGTAAAAAATAAATCTATTTAGCCCAAGTGAACAAATTTCCCTAAAAAATTCTGTCAGTCAATAGCAGAGCTGTTAGAGCTGTTGGGTTACTCCCAGAATGGGCTGAAATCTGTGCTCCCACTCCAGTACCCGAGATCCAGATACTTACCCTGAATTACTCTGCATACTATTGTACAAATGTGCAAATTCCATTCCAAGTACCTTATCAAACAAACCTAACCTTCTAATTTACCTTCTAGAAAGGTGTCACCAAAAAGAACAAATAATGCAATAATACAAACAGTGGGAAAAAGCAAATACTTCCAAAAGCCTAACTGTTCCCTTCTTTATATCATTATTTAGTCATGCAAAGAGTGACATTTCTACCAATACTGACATTGACAGAACAATTTATTTAAATTGTGTGGCAGTATCTCATGTCTGTGCCTAATTATCTGTCCCAAGTGCCGTACCCTCAGCCAAGTTAAATGTTATTAAAACAAGTCAGGAAAAAAGAAGAAGGTTGTGAGATCTGGCCATGTTGGATTAAAAAAGACTTCAACCTAGTCAATGTTGGATGGAACTAAAGTCTAGTTGCGACTAACATCCTTTGTACTCAGGAATCACAAAGCGCCATGGCTATTTATTATTCCTCAGGAAAATTACTGGGACAAGCAGAGATTGTCTGTTAAAATGGCAGGAATATGCAGGACCATTTGTGCTGAACAAATACCACATTCCTGTGCACGAATAAATGTCCCTAATGCAAGTGAGCGAACACTGCAATCCAACACCTAGCCGCTCGCTGCGGGCAAACATCTTCTGCCATCACCCGACCTGTTGCAGAACTCGACTCAGCATGGAACGTGTCAAACCGTGAAGGAGTGAAAGAAAATCACCTTTTCATGGGCATCGCTCTTAATTCTATTATTATTTTATTTATTAATCAGCTCCTGAAAGAGGAAGCATTCACCCCTGTGTTCACATTTGTGCGGGTCCTTTGCGTTTTAATGTCTGCGGTTAATTTGCATCTCCTGCAAAGTGCATCTGTACGTAGGCACAGCAGACCATCTCTTGGGTCCTGGTTAAACACAGCTCAGAGCTACAGTTTCCTGTGAACACAAAATCAGTGCTGTGAAGTGGTTAGCAGTTCAAATGGCTTCCTTTTCTTCTTTTTTTTTTCTAGACTTCAATACATTAGCAAAGACATCATTAACAGCAAAATCCATCGGCACATAGCTCTGGTCCAGGGTCCAGGAGTGGAAGATAAAAAGGAATTTAATTAAATATTCAGTTTTAATTTAATGTGTACCATACAACCCGGCCGGCTTCTTTTTGTTTCCGCTGGGATATGCACAGGGACGGCACTGTTTATCTTACTCCTTATCAAAGAAGGGAAGCAGAAGAGACTTGGATACTGAATGTATATGAACTGATTGTAACATTTATTTTCCAGTCAAAATTCTGCCTAAAATTCACCCTAAAATCCATCCGTGTGGGCTTTTACAGCACAACCTAAACCGCAGCCAACAACCAACTCTGGGGCAGTTGAATTTGTGGTCAACAAATAGCACTGGTCTTCGACGTGAGCGGAAACATGGCACAAACACGCGCTCTGCGAGGGAATCGTGGAGAAAATCATGAGCGGAGTACAGTGCTGGAGAGGTGCGCGCCAGTTGGCCTTCATCTCCTAATCCAGCATTTGGCCAAGCACCTGGGAAGGAACCATCCACACTCTCTGCAAGAAGAACAATGGGTGCTGTCACCACCACTGACCTTGTTCTGGGAAGGCGGCACCGTACAGCGTAGCAGCCCAATGACCTTTAAAGTACAATATGCTAATAAATTGCCACAGTAACAAAAGGCCCTCCATACAAAGGAATCCTTGGGAAAGGCTGCACGTTTTAATCAGACACGTTCTTTCTAAAGCAGTCTGAGGCCTCATAATTGATCCCAGAAGGGAGGTCGGTTTCACCTACAACCAAAGTGAGCCCCGGTCCCATTGTCTGGTGCCCTCCTTGCTGGTGGCCATGGCTGCTACTTCAGCGAACCCTGGAGTGCTCCAGAGTCCCTCCGAGGAACTGCCCGTGCAGCCGCTGCCACGGCGTGCGCCGTGTGTTATGGGGATGTGGCACGGTCACCTGCGTCATGTGGGGTGCGTTGGGGTTTCACTGGTCCCGGGCCTTAACCCCCTCTCTTCTGGTTTCCAACCAAACAAAAAGTCCAAAGCGGCATAGAAAACCATGCTTGGTAGTGGCTCGAGATCAACAAGGGGTCTTGCTTTCACATCTCTTGTTTCGGGGCGAGGAGAGAAAGTGCAGACTTTCAGAGCGCGGGCCGCAACCGTCCTGCAGGACAGAACGTGAATCTCCACAATCAACACAGATCTGGATGAGTCAGGTATGCATTAGAAGTGACCTATTCCCTGAAAATGAGAAGAATTTAAAAAAAAAAAAAATTACACACATCGCAAGACATGAGTACAACACACGTTCGATTTCGTAACGTCTCCTAAGAGTCCTCCAGCAGTTTTGCTCCTGGTCCAGAGCACCGAATGGAAAAAAGGAGGCAGTAATAGTTGTAATGCAATCTATTCACACAAGTCATTTAATAAACTCATCTCTGCTTAACGTGCGTTCCATTCATTATTTATAAAACGCTGACGAGCCCACGATGACAACTCTGTTGTTATCATACCCTGTGCCGATGCAGGGCCCTCCATTATCGCGACGCTGGCTGCCGGATTATCAAGAACAAACAAAAGATAATTAAGAGCGGGGATCGGAGTGCGGCAATTCACCCTGCTCCGTCTGCAGCCTCAGACAAAGGAGTTGACATAATACACGTCCTTCATTTCCCCAGGAGTCAAAGCGCAGGCTGCCGTGTTGCGCGGAGCGTAATTTAGATCCTCTCGTCTTTTTCTCTGCCGAGGAGCTCCCTTCCAGTCCAGCTCTTTCCGGAGAGAAGTATCTCCGGTCCCCCGGCGCCATTTTACTTTCATAAAGGAAAAAAGAGCGATAAACCCGAGGAGGACAGTAAATGTGTGGCGGACGCTCGTCACGTTTCGCGTACAAACGGCGGAGCGCGCCGTCCGCGCTCCAGTAACAATGTGCGTCTCCCTCCGCTGAAACGCACACATATGTCGTAAACATACGGAGACAGTGCTGCCCGTTGATGGCATTTCTTTCTAGGCGATGTCTTTGTTTACACCCAGCAGCAGATAAGGGAACATCTCTGAGTAAAAACCCTCTCGGTGTTCACAGCGGAGAACCCCCGGCCTCCAGCCCTAGAATCCGCATTTCCGTGATGTCCAAATGAACGCCTGCCACGGGCTAAATGCTGGCAGCGCCACGAGGAGGCCGCCGGGGAGGCTGCCCTCTGGGTCGCGGGCATTTGCGTGCCTGTCAGTCATCCGAGGCCCGGGTGCGAAGAGGCAGAACGGGCAGAACGGGCAGGTGCAAAGCAACGAATTAGCTTCCAGCTCAGCCTCGGCCGGTTAGCCTTTTCCCGCCAAAACCCAGGGAGGTGGAAGAACGATCAGTGACCCAGAATGGTGTCCCGCAGCGTCACGATGGAGAAGAACCCCCCCAACACTCCCGCCTCTCAACAGGAACGTCTGGGCTCGCCAACAGACACAAAGGAGGGGTACGGGGGGGGCGGCGCCTGGTCCCGTCCTTCAGATCCAGTGCCGTTGACCCAAACGAGGTGTTTGTGGCCTGACAGGTCAGTTAAAGCCCTGAAGGCAGCACCACAGACAGGGCAGATGAATGACAAAATCAAGCAGGCCTCGTGGGCTATAACGGGGGACAAGCACTTGGCCTTTTCGTCGCTGACATCCTGACATGTTTGTCCGCCCTAACAAGCGCTCGGACTCCATTAACAAGCCCATTATCGTCGCCGGTTCCAGCCGAAGTGCAGCACCGTCACATCAGCCGTCAGTGGCCCTCGTTCCCTTTCATTCGCAGTGCTGGTGCCAACCCCCTACAAGTGCATGTGCAAGCTCATGCCCGCACACACACACACACACACACACACACACACACACACACACACACACACATACACACACCAATTAACAAGTGGAAATGAGTCTGAAAAGCTGTGAACCCAAAGTGAACTTTTGGCACCGGAGATGAGTTGATTTTGGGCGAAGAGAGGACAACACATTGTACTAAACAAACAGCAAACCTGGTGGAGAACCTCAGCACAGACACACAAACACACACACACATACACAGAAGGGCCAATTACGCCGCCTAGGTTGGTTTGGCTCCGTCGGGGGGCCAGAAATGAGCGGTGTGCTGCCGTCCCTGTTCCGGATAGTTACGGGCCTCCTGAATACGCTGCACCCCTCAGCCATCCCCTGCGTGACCCGACCTGCGACTTACGGAGGGTTTTAATTAGGGCTGCACTGTCCACGCTTTCGCGCGTAGTCCCGGCACATGATCTCGGAATGCCTTCTCCACGTTCCTCTCCCTCTTTCCGCTGCTTCCCTTTCAATCTTACACCCTCACATTTTTTTAAATAAAACCATTCTTGCCATACATTTTATCTCGGGGATTTAAACAATAAATTGAACGTAGTATCATTTGCCGTACTCACGAGAGTTTCTTGTTTAGCACTTCAAATTCTGCTGCAGTTTTTCATTTCCCTGATGCTTTTCCCCAAAGCAACTTACACTGGTACACATTTGTACAGCTGGGAAACTTTTACCGGAGCAACCCAGGGGAAGTACTTTGTCTAAGGGTAGTTCGGCAGGAGGTGGGATCTGAACCTGGGAGCTGTGCGTCTGAAGGCAACAACTCCAGCCGCAAGATCACCTGCCACCCTTCCGGCTACCAACTACCCTGTTAATGTGGCTCGTGTGCCATATGCTGCAAAAAAGACCAGCAGGGCTTATAAGATGAACAGCTTTTTATATATCAACACATCCTAAAAATGGCCATTTAAAAAATTAAGGTATAAACATGGACCGAAGGGGCAGCAAAATGCTCGACGTGCAGGCGTTAAGAGGCACATGGCAGCCGGCCGCCCCCCTTTGCGAAGCACTTTGCCTCGATGGCACACGGACCAAAGTTCAGCCTTTGTGCGCGTACACTGCGCGGCTCCCAGGTTGCCACTTGAACCCGTGCGAGCGGCGCGGACGCCGTCCTTTCAGCCCTTCCCTTCGGAGACATCGTTCCCACTGCCTTCCTGACAGTTCTGTGTGAGGGGCTTTTACATCCCGGCGACTCTGCCTTGGGTACATTCTGCTGTCAGACAAAGAAATTAATACCCCAAGTGACTGTATTTTAATTAAGCAATTTCATGCAAATTACAAATTTTAGATTGTCAAATAATACACCACGTGAAATAGTAGGCTGGCTGATCTGATATGCATGGAGTGTTATTCTTCCAGGCGCTCCTTTCACACAGCAAATGAACAAAAATGCTAATTTCTAATCTATTATGCAAACAGTGAGACACTTACATGGGTAGACACGCAGTTCTTGGCATGGCTAAACACAGCTCTTTTAATTTAATGTATTGGATGGCTTATTCTTGAGGCAACCTTTGTTTTATTTTTTGGACAGCAGGAAAAAATGAGAAGTGAGGAAAAAGTATCCTGCTTTGTTATGAATGTGGGACTGAGGGCCTGAATGAACCGTAAGAGGCTACCGCAGAGTGGGCCTTCGTCACGGTAGCACATGGGCGGTTTACATTTCTTGGCGTCTCTAACGTCTTGTTTAAGGTGACCTGCGGTGACGATCCGAACCTCACAACCCCCACCTCACCCCCTCGGTAGGTGACACAATAACAAGTCCACATGGAGTTCGACTTGCTTTTCCAGAGCTTTCGCAGTCCACTCATCTCCTTCTCCTAAATATACAGGTGATCTTTGGGTTACAACCGGTTCCCTTCTGACAACCACGTTCGTTGTAGGCCGGCTTCCTAAGGTGCATATCCCCTGAAATTATATTGCAAAGCTGTAAGGAAATATAAACAATTAATATACCTTAATGCTAAGTTAATTTGTTATAGTTTTTCCAGTAATTTTCCACATTATTTATGTTAAAATAATACCGATAAAGAATAATAATAATAATATTAATACAGCACAGGATTATATTTTCATGCTGCATTAATTTTTTAATTTCATTTCAAAATCTCTTTCTTCCTTTCTGCACCAAAATAATACTTCTGTTTTTCCTTGCCAGAGACTGTTAAAAAAAAAAAAGTAACGTGATTGGAATGAGAAATTAGATATTCTGTTGATAAAATGTTTCTGTAAATAAACTCAATAGCTCATAGACATATCGGCTGAGTCAATAACTATTATGGTGCCTTGAAGTCATCGTACAGCTGATGGAGCGGTCGCCGTTAGATGTAATGACCGATCGTTGGGACTCGAAAACAATATAGTAAAGTTGATGGGACGTCTTCATACGTCCAGGTCTTTTTAAATTGTGTATGTCACAAGTTGAGGTGTAGACTTCAACACAATACATAGACAGTCACAATATGCACTTATGACCTTTGTTACAGCTACATCGTATGCATCATGACTGTGAAGAACTCGCACACAGAGCGGCTGAAACTGCTTGTACCGATCAGGGTCGCGGCGAACCGGAGCTTAACCCGGCAACACAGGGCATAGGGCCCACCCAGGACGGGACGCCAGTCCGTCGCAAGGCACCCCAAGCGGGATTCAAACCCCAGACCCACCAGAGAGCAGGACCCGTCCAAACCCACTGTGCCACCACGTCACCGTCCCCCCGGTATATGAAGAACTTTGCCAATCAAATGAAATAAACATGTTGTACTGTAAGTTAAATGTTGAACCCAGGGCATGGATGGTACACTCTTGTGTGACCCATACCCAGTACAGGGATCACATACTGGCGGAGATGCTGGCAGTGGGGAAAAGGCAGTTGCAAATCACGAACCGAGAGGCTCACTACCTGAAAGGGAAAAGGAAAAGCTTTGGCGTTTCTTTGTCATTCAAATACATTTAATAAACGGTTTGTTTCTATACGCCAGTCCTTAATAGTGCACATTACCGCACTGAATGGGACTGAATACATTACAGGCCTTCCAGGCCGTTTATAAGCACGGTAAATAGCAGGTTAAGTACGGTTTAAAGACTTTAATAGCAGGGTACAATGCATGGCACCATGCCTGTATTCTATTCTTTAAAACTGGCTTCTCGGTGATGTCCCTTCAGGCACCGATTTTTGAGTTAGAGGTACAAATCCAGCGAGGTTTCAAAATTCATACTAGGCAGAAGAATAAGTTCCTCCCTATAGATGGGCAAATTCACACTGCACTGAAGTTGAAACTTTAATCACTTCATTACAATTAATGTTTTTAAGCCAAAATGTTTAGTTTAGAATAGAAATACCTGTCACACTTCGTGAGACTGGACATGAGGTACAGTACTAACTGAACTAAGCCATTTCATGGGCATTGGGTTGGTTTGCTGCCTTACTGAACTTCGGTGTCGACATCACATGAGAGAAAATGATAAAATTCCTCCCAGTAGTGAATAGTTACATGTATTTGGTTTACACATATTTATTTAGCAGATGCTTTTCTCCAAAGCGACTTCCAACGAACTCTACGTAGTGTCATCAGCCCATGCACCTTATTCACCGAGGTGACTTACACTTCTAGATACGTTACTCATCCATACACCAGTTAAACACACACACTTTCTCTGTCACTCACACACTATGGATATAGTGGCATACTGTAAATGGTACCTCTTTACAAGAAGATGCTTTCATTTTTATTCGGATGTCCAGGAGCTGGGTTTGGTTTGCTTTGCTCCTCGTGTAAGCTCAAAGCCTTACGAGCAGGTCAAAGGAAAGAATTCCACACGGCCTTTCAGGCGTGTTTGAAACTGTGAGAGAAAGTGTTATTTACAGCCATGTGACCTGCTAACTCCTCGACACACATAAATACATATTTATATATTAAATAATGTAATAATATAATACTGTATATGTTTTAAGGGGGCATGGGGGTGCAGTGGGTTTGGCCGGAGCCCGCTGTATGGTGGGGCTGGGGTTCGAGTCCTGCTTGGGGTGCCTTGTGATGGACCGGTGTCCAATCCTGGGTGTGTCCCCTTCCGCCCTGTGTTGCCGGGTTAGGCTCGGGTTAACTGTGACCCTGCTTGGGACAAGATGTGTGTGTGTGTATGTATGTTTTATATATATATTCATACAAATGAATGTGTGTGTGTGTGTGTGTGTGTGTATATATGGTATATATACTTACACATATACACATACGTGTGTATATAGCTGAAGGGAGGCAAAAAGTGTAATTTTATGTGTCAGTTTAAGATCCTGGCTGCTGTTGCACAGGGTCACAAAAAGCCTTTTAATATAGTGCATTAATATGCGGTGTTTCACCCGCTCCATTAAGAAGATGTTCATTCCCTGATTGTAAAAGTAATCCTGTAGGGATTTTTAGCACAGCTGTAAAGCGAAGGGAGCAGTTCATTTAAAGCTCCGTGCTCAAGCGACTGATAAAAGGGAGCGGTAAATCGACGGCTAGCCTCTAGATTCCGAAGGGAAGGTACGGTTTTCGGTTTTCAACAATCTGCCTCCCGCCCGCACCGATCTGCCTCCTAAAATACTGCCTCACCCGCGGGTCACTTGGACATCTTAGCCTTCCGATGAAGCTAGTTTTTCTACCCAGAATTTATTCTCGAGCTGAGGTGAAAAAGCCCGTTTTGCCCTTGTTTGATTGCAAAAGCCCTTAATGTTATGCGATATTTAGACATGTACGGTAGGAGTCCTGCAATAGTGCTGAGCTCGGGGAGGCGTGAACGGTCGCACTGTCTGCTCCAAAGAAACACGCACCTGCTTGCCCACATGCTCTTGTGCTCTTGTTCTTCGAAAGGAAGGAACTGCTATTTAAGGGCTTCGGTGAGAGCGTCCAGTGAAAAACTAATACGAATGCTAGACATTCATTTATCTTTAAGACCCAACAAACTACGCCCTTTTACCGTGCTATTTAGGTTCTCCTTTGCCAAACAAATGAATGCCACCAGCTCTTCCGCTTGGCCCCTGTCCATGGCATTCGGGGACCAGGAAGAGCAAACAGGCTCCGATGGAGAGCTCAGGCGTGGAGTGTGTTCATAAATCAGGCCTTTCTGGGGCTGCCATGGGCCCCGTAACAAGGGCCATTATTCAGGCGTGGGTGTCGAGTGGGCGCCCGAGGACCGTCCCCGTGTCCCAGGCACTTGGTGACTTTGTTAAACAAGCAGACTAGCGTGCGGCACGACAAGTGGCCCACGGTTCAAGCTGACGGGGGGTGCGGGGGCAGTAATCCTCCCTGGGGGAATGTCCACGGTTGCTGAGATAAATATACCATGTACAGCACAAGCCTTCAAAAACAAAAGATTAATGAGGTGACTACAAACAAGAAGGAGAAAAACTGCAGGGATGTGAAGCAAAAAGCACAAACAGTTCATACATGTCTGCTAATAAAAAACTGAGAATTAACACCAGCTTGTCGCGTATGTATTCAAAGGAATCCACTTCATTGTCATTTTAATACACCATGCGCCATTATTTTGGTCTCTGAGGGAATTTCACGAAGGTTGAAACTTGAATTTCCGGATTGTTCCACAAAGACTGACTCTCTGTTGAGGACTCTGATGGCCCGAAAAAGTCCTAAAATATAACTGTTTAGGTTAAAGGAGAGATTTCTGACCCCGGCGGACACTAACCAATCATTATTTCACCGCACAAAGGCAATTGTCAATTATTTATCACTGGTTCATGTGCTGCTGATGCCTTCATAAAATTTTGCAATCAGAAGGAAATTTCATACCTAAGAGGATCCGGGTGAAATGGTTGAGGGAAACATTTCTGTGTCTAATGAGGCCTTTCTCTGTAATTTTTATTCTCGCAAAAAATTTCGTAAAATGACTTTCAAAGAAAAATGACTTTCTTGCTGGGAAAAAATCGTATTCGGTTGAACCCCTTGACAGTAAACAAGGCAGTAACACCCAATTACACAGGGAAAAAATACGACACAGTAAATACTGCTTTCATTTTTCATGAAACTAATACTTGTAAAACTTTCCTGACATAATTACTCCCCGTTTATTTAGCACTTTTCTTAAAAAGGCCACACTAGGGACAACATCCATTTCCTCTGGGAATGTCAGATGTTGTTTTTTTCCAGCCAAACGTACTTGCAAATTTTTTTATTTGCTGGCATTGATTTCCATCCAGCCCACCTGAAGGTGGTAGATTAATTTTTCTCTTTCTCAGTGCGAGCTCCAGACGTCCCTCCCTGCCAAGCAAGACATTCCCAGGCTGTCGCCAGTCCAGCTCAACCTACGTCACCAAATGATCTCTCCATTTCTGGAGACCGAGGAGAGCAGCACACTGTCCGAGTACCGAAGAATCTGAGTGACTTTGCAAGTTGTGCCATCTGTTTTCCGCACGGGGACAAAAAAAGAGGATGTTACACTGCCCGTGACAGATGTCACGCCTTGGAGGCATGCATCTAACATGCTATCTGGGGACTTCCAAGCCTGTGCTAAAGAAGAGAGGAGGAGGTTGAAGGCATACAGTATGTAACCCCCCCCAGAAAGACTAACAGGGCTTTGACAGGGTCTCCTGGGAACCACCACAGAGATGTGTTCGCACGGCCATGGGGAGTGAGGTGCTCTGTCCACATCCCTACATGCATTGCAATGTGGAACTTGACATGAGAGCTCTGTGCTTGATTCACGACAAGTGACCAAGCAGTGACACCATGTGTATCCTTTATAGGACCACATGTGTATAATCAGTGTGTGATCGGTGTGTGTGCGTCTGCGCACCGTGTCTTGGACTGCACGCTTGAGACTACGGTCTGAGACAGGGAACAAAGACAATGACTAATGGCTCCAAAACCTTTTCCTCATAAGAAGAACTGCTCTGGCAGAATGAGAACGCGTGACACTGCGACTTTGCACGCAATCGGCAGCCAGGGAAAACAACGGCTGGTTTACACGCATCTCCTAGACTTCGGGCAGTACGGACTCAAAAGAACGGGCTACGTGACCCCTAGGCTGGGAGAAGGATTTCTTGGGGAAAGGCAAAGCCAAAGCTGCCCAAGGCTGAGGTGAGGGACATGTACATTTACCTTCATGTTTACATTTACATGTTTCTCCAAAGTGACCTACATCTCAGAAAACAACACAAAAAGTGCATCACTCCAACTGGATACAGACTCCTGATTCTTGAGTTCCGTCAATTTGTCTCATGCCACCTTAGAAATCAGTATAAATGAAGCGAGTAGCAGTACGTAGAGGTTTCTCATTATTTAACAGATAACATAGTACATGTTCATGTAGCTCATATGAGGCCAAAGGAGAAGTGAGTCTGAAAGGGGTGAGTTTCGAGACCCTTCAATGCTGAAAGAGATTTAGCAGTTCTGAGTGACAGAGGGAGGTCATTCCACCACATTGGAACCAGAAATGAAAATCTCTTTGTGCCTTTGATTTTGGACCTTTTGGGCATAGGACCACCAAGAGGCCAGAGGAGGAGCAGCGCAAACCTGGCTGGAGCGTAGATATGCGTTAAAGTTTTCAGTTGATTCCGTTTTAAAAGTGGACTGACAAATGCATAGGAGCAGCTTGAGAAGAGCTGAACTGTGTCCTCTGGGTTCATCAGTCCCTCACGCCGTGGCCTTTTCCTGTCTGCTGAAGTCACGTTACGATTCCCCAACAAACTGCTTCTACTGCCGCCTGCTGATCCCCCTGCTGACACCTCTGTCGCTGGCACCTGGCCTGGCATCAGTGGTCGCAGTCAACACAGAGGTCATGTGCTGATCAAGGGCAGATTGTGAGAACAACACGCTCACCCGTCCCATGACAGTCCTTGTTCACCTTGCGGTGCAGTCATTTGAAATGCTCTTCTGATGAAAAAATTCCAGATCATTTTTCGTCTTGCTTGCACACCCACTCGTGATGGCTCTCGGTGGATGCTGATGCGGTCAGTACTGCTCATTTCGTCACTGATACCCAGACTTGCTGGAACCGCGCAACAGGCACACAGTGGGAGCATGAGTCAGCAGCGCTCAGAGCATTCGCATGGCGAACCAGCACTAACATCTCTTCATGCTTCATTTAAGCCTTTGTGTATCTTGGAGAGTAATTGCAATGTCAGGCAGCCGAGCTGCAAACATGCAACAATAGGCCGATATTAAGATTTAATTAAATCACAAAAGCAATTCAGTTTCTCAAGTGCAGCAGCGTGTTTGCTAACCAAAGCTACAGCTGTTGCAGAACTTTTCTGCTTCTCTATCTCAGCATTTCATGCAGCATGTGGTTCAAAGGGCAACAGGTAGCACAGACAGCCCAAGACTACCGAAGGAACCGTGCTGCTGTACCCTTGAGTCAGGTCCTTAACTTCAGTTTCTCCAGTAAAAACACCAATATCTACAGAAGGATTAATTTTGCTTTGGATAACGCACCCCCAAAATAATAAAAATGCAATTGTGCACTTCAGGAATTAAACACTAATTTGTCATCTATGTGCTGCTGCATTTGTATTTGAATATTTACAAGTGCGAAGCAACGACTGATGCCGGTAAACATCAAGCCATAAGGATTTTAATATTTTTTTTAACACTGTAATCTGGCGAAATCTTGTCGATATGATATAGTAGAAGTTTTTTTTTTTTTTTTAATAAATCTCTGTCAAACTGTCGCAGTGAGCTAGCGTATATGTAAATATATTCTGTCAGATGTCTTTTAAAAAGCGACATAGGCAGTTGCTAAGATCGCGCTCAGCATCACGTCCCAGACCTCCACTTTCTGTGATCATATAAATGCACGCCTCCCTCTCCAGATCCACTCGGGCGCTCAGTTTACACCAGACCGCCCTCCTCCAGCCTTACTGAAAAAAAAACGCAGGCCTCTTCACTGGGTCTAGTGGCAGATAAGCACCTTCGTGCGACGGCGGCACCTCCGTGTCCAACAGCGAGTCACGCTGAGCTCAGGCGGGACTCGGGGTGAATGACACGTACAAGTAAACCGACACAATCCTGCGCTTTCGCTTTCTGTCTGCAGTTCTTCAGGGATTAGTGCACTCCAGTGCAGGGCCTTTTACCTTCAAAAACATGCTACCTGCTTCCACATAAAGTCCACATGTTCAAGTCCATCTGAAGGATAAGCAATTGCTACAAGCGACTTCTCGCGCGACTCCGATTATTCATGATGACAAGCAGCAAGAGATGCAGCATATTTACATTTAAAAAAAGAGTTGCTTGTGTCACGGACCTCGTCCTGCTCTCCGGTGGGTCTGGGGTTCGAGTCCCGCTTGGGGTGCCTTGTGACGGACCGGCGCCCCGTCCTGGGTGTGTCCCCTTCCCCTCCAGCCTTACGCCCTGTGTTGCCAAGTTAGGCTCCGGCTCCCCGCGACCCCGCGTGGGACAAGCGGTTCAGACAATGTGTCGCTTGTGTCATTTGTTTTATTCATGATAAACAAATCCCTAACTGGGGAAATTCCCATCTGGCTGCAATTGGATGTACCTGTTATTATTTATGAGAGGCTTGTTTTGGAATTCATATTGCAACGGTACATAATTAATTCGAGAGACAATTAGATATTGTTCGATTTGCAGCTGAATGCAATTAGCATGTGGAAGTTTACATATGTTGGCAATAACACAGATTAGGCACTAAAGTGCTTGTTAATTTTTTTAACCTGAGGCTGTAAGAGCAGACCTCGCTTAATGATGCTTTAAATGCTGTTGATGAAGAAATAATCAATTTCCCCTAACGAACTGTAAATACAGAGTCCGGAAGCTAATTAACTAATCCACCAACCTCTTCATTAACATTTCATAGCTTTCTTTCAAACTGCTGCCAGATTTGCTCAGTTACAATTAACTGGAGATGTGTCGAAAAGGATGGGGGAAAAAAAAGAAATGTTTCCGGTTTCAGGTGGTGCTTTGATTTCTGAGCGTGCGAATGAAATGGACAAGGACACCGGTCCACTGAATGTTTTTTCATCTTTTCAGTTTGTGCGTCCATCTGCACACTGGGAAATTAATTTATTGATCTAGTCGTGAGATGATGTGTTCTTCAGTTTGATTTCAAGTGTTTTACCTATTCCTACTGGATGATTTTCACTAGAGCAATTCCAAAATCACACCTCAAAAGTCCTTTCTCAGCATGAATTCGGAAGTCCTCAGCTCACAGGTCCATGTCCAAACCCTGTACACTTCCTGCTCAAGTTGTACGGTCTTCAAACTTAATTGGG
Source organism: Scleropages formosus (assembly GCF_900964775.1). NCBI lineage: Eukaryota > Metazoa > Chordata > Actinopteri > Osteoglossiformes > Osteoglossidae > Scleropages > Scleropages formosus. The sequence goes on from NC_041807.1 coordinate 15,007,194, forward strand.
TCCGGAAGTTGGTTCGTCACTCCAAAAGTTCATAAGCCAACTGTGATGTGGAGCAAGTGATGGACTCTCATCAATTGTGCATGCAACTACTCATTTAATTCCAACCTTTTTGATATTTCACTGACTGACTATACTAGAGAATGACTTTTCAGCATCTATATCGCTCCATCTTCTGTGAAACGCACTTTTGTTTACTCTGAGTTGTACGTTTCTTTGGAGAAAAGGGTCTGCTAAGTGAATGAAGTTAAATGTCAGCAACATGGACAACTGGGGTGGGAGGCAACAGTGGGTATTTTCAAAAGGGAGCAGAGCAACACACAGACTGTTTCTTTCCCTCTTCCTTTGAGAAGATGGTGGATAGCAAGAGGGAAGACAGCCCCTCCTTCTCTTGAGCCAGGATGCTTCGTGTACATGGTTGGGCATTTGGAGTCCCTGAGCTGCAGTATTTACAACACGGTGTAAATACAGGCAGTCCCCGGATCGCAAACGAGTGCCGTGTCCTCAGTCTGTCTTTAAGTCGGATTTTGACTTAAGTCGTAACAGTTAGCTGTGGTGGGTATCTACCGTCAGTTTGTCAAATGTTTGTCTTACTATATCGTACATCACGTATCTTTCTATGCATTAAAAACTTTAAAGAAACACTTCAGATACACTAAAAGATCTTTAATGTAACTATACAGTAATAATAATAATAACAATACAATGTAATGCACACACACACATTGACTGAAACCGCTTGTCCCGAGAGGGGTTGCAGCGAGCTGGAGCCTAACCCGGCAACACAGGGCACAAGGCTGGAGGGGGAGGGGACACACCCAGGACGGGATGCCAGTCTGTCACAAGGTACCCCAAGCGGAACTCGAACCCCAGACCCACCAGAAAGTGGGACCTGGCCAAACCTGCTGTGCTGCCGCACCCCCAATAATAATAATAATAATAATAATAAATGCAACTACAGTATTTATGAAAGTGAGAGATCTAGATAATAATAAATGTTACTACTGCGATGATGAACAGGGGACACGGAGGAGGTTGGACCCAAGCGCAGGATCCTTTATTCGAAACCAAGGGATTAGACTTGTTCGTGTGGTCAGACGAATGGTTGGTTGACTGACGAACTGAACAGAGGAGAGGATCCGAAATCGTGGTCGAGGGACAAGACGGGCCTCAAAGAGACGTGGAATAGGACTGGGGAACGATGAGGGACAGGACTTGCAAGAGCAAAGTGAGGTCGGGTTGAGAAGGCAAGGGGGACCGTTGTGTCGAGTGAGATTCCGCAGCTGGGAAGAGGTTGAGAAGTGTCTTTTATAGCCGAGTGCTCTGCTTCAAGCTACAGGTTGAGGTGCGGGGTGTGGTTGTGACAACTACGGTATTTATAATAGAGCGAGAGTGAAAGTGAGTGTGTGTGTGCACGCGCAGATGCAAAACAAAGAAACTTTAATGTTCGCTTTTCCAATGTTCGTTGGCGTTTCACCTTTTTCCGATCGCTTTACAATTTCCACTTCAGTTTCAATCGCGATTGAAGAACGGAGTCCGTCCTACCTCGAGGTCCTACGCTACGCCCACGAACAAAGTCAGCATCATGTATGGGTTATTCACCTTCTGTTTCCTTCTTCTCCATCTTCACCAGTCTTTTTACAAACTCAGGGCTGTGCTTAGTATTCACAATCACTACCTGTCAGGGCATCAGTCCTAAATTCTTCTTAGAAAGAGTTTGTGTGTGTAAAAAGTTTGTTATCGGAAAATTTGTAACCTGGGGACCAACCGTATCGGTTGACGGGATTCGAAGATGTCCACATCACTAGCGCTTCTCCATTTTTAATTCGCGGGAGTTTTAATCTCACCTAAGTGCTTCTCCTGATGAGTGGTATGAGAAGCCTACACTGTAGTTGGAGCTAATCGAGCACATCTTTCTCCATGTCTGACAGCTTGAATTTGGTTACTCTAAACCTAGATGGTGAACACATTTCCAAAAGCTGACTCGAGCATTCATGCGTGGGTGTTTTCCAGGTTCGCTAAGAGGGGATGTCGCAAAGAGAAACCCCATTCATTCAGAGAACAGCTCCTTATTTTCAAATTGATAGCTTCAATTATCTCAGACGTCTTCCTTCCCGGGAAGTGTGATGCCGCTGTTAATATTATAGCTACACGAAAAGAAATGCTCAAGATTATACAGATAATAGAGATCATGGTGTATGATGTACACACTTCGAAAAAATAGTTCCATGGGTCGTGTCCAGGTTTAACAATTCTACTATTTGTTCAGCTGAAAGGCCACACGATGCTGCAGTAGGTAGCAGCGGTGCCTCACAGTTCCTCGACTGCGGCTTTAGAATTAGAATGTGCGCTTAGCATGCATTGTGACTTAACTGAGGAGGACAAGTACTAACAAACAAGTTTGTTGTGGCACCCAGAAGTGACCAAACACGTGCAGGGCGAGGTGGTGCCTATATGTGTAAGATATGATATGAAATGAGGTCAGTAGGTCAGCAAGAGGTGGGCGGTTAGCCGCTTCTGCTTCTACGAAAAGAGCAGAAACCGATAAACAAAAAGTTCCGAGAACCAAGAAGTGGAAAGTTACGCCTGTTTTTATGCCCTGAAATGTGTAATTATGTATGAGCTTTGTAGATAAAGGAAGGCAGCAAGGACTGATCGGAGAGACACTTGGATGATCGGGGCTCTCCCGTCGGTACCGTCATTTTCGAAAACACATATCTGTCTCGGGTCTTTGCTGTTTATTGTCTTTGTCTCGAGTCTTCTTCTTGAACATCGTCTGGCAAGTAAGTTCAATTGCCCTGCGGTTGTCTAGCTTCCGAGTGGAGAGAATTTTCTTCCACGCAGGTTTCCTCCAGGTGCCCTGGTTTCCTCGCACAGTCTATAAGTGTGCACATGAGTGAGTGTGTGATTCCCCCTTGACGGCCTGGCTTCCTGTCCAGGCTGTACCCTGCCTCACACCTGAGGTTCAGAGATGCTCTCCAGACCACTGCAACCCTGAAAAGGAGAAGAGGTTGAAGAAACGATGAACAAAAAAATTATTGTTCATACATGTTTCTGAGCTGCTGACTAAAAGCTGTACGCCACTTTTAGTTACTAGTCCAAGTCAATCAGCGTGTTGGTATTTTTCCAGCTTGATTCACTTAACCCAGTTTGTTTTTGTTCTTATTTCATGATGGTGCCCTAAGGCTGGGAGACCCACGATGTGACCCCAAGAGAGCGAATCGCTCGCGAAGGAGGAGCGAATTAGGGCTGCATCGCCCACCATCCGGGGCCCAGGCAACTGGGAGATAGAACAGGCGCTGTTATCACTTATTAAGGCATCTGTTTAATGCTAATTAGATTAGCTGAGATAAAGAGAGGGAGTTTTCTTTGTACATCCTAATGAGGAAACGTGTCAGGAAGTTGCGCAGCGAAGATGAATGTAATTTCACTGGAGAGAGCCATTTAGACCGGAGCGCAAATGCATAAATGAGTGGATGCAGCCAAACGATTAATAGCACAGTGTCAAGGACATCTTCTTTAAATTTCTCATAGCGCACAAATACCTTTCTAAATAAACCAAAAATGGCTCTGAAGCTTGCGCCATGCGATATTTTGAAACGTTTTAAAATTGTATGCGTGCAAACATACAGCGTTCTGGCCTAAAAATAAACCATAAATTCACCTCTGGGTGTGGGTGTTACTTAATACTCCCCTCTGGGATCTGAGAAATAATACTTCGGCTGTTGGGGCGACCGTGCACCGCACATGACCTGGTAGGGGTTACCTCGGCTTGAAGGGCATAAAGCGTGGCATGAGCTTTCTGTCTGAGAATACAGGGACTTTCTCTTTTTCTGTTTGCTATTGTGGATGTTTTAGAGGTGGACCTATGTGGGGAAATCATCTAACCGGGTGGTGTTAAGGGAGTATATAGAAATATCATGGGAAACACTTGTAAAAATGCATATTGCAAAAGGTCTACATTTTTTTTTGGGGAGAGCTTAAAGGCCTGGGACTCAATGATGCTGTGAGGATCATTCAGTGAGAGCACCATGTAACCAATGCCATTATTATTACCTCTGTACTGAAAGGCCAAAATTATAACATGAGCTCAAATCAGATCTCACGCATTCTGCGCAACCTTTGTTGTACGAAACGAAGTCTGAGCACCAATTATTTTTAAACAGCTAAGATATTTTGACCAATTATTATGGTCTCATTGGCAAATGAGTGGTATCCAATTCTAATAGCATGTAATTAATGATATATTTGTCTGCTCGCAATTACAAACATTGTCGCATTTTATCTGTAGCTGCAAACAGATGGCCATTTTAATTGAGACAAACAAATGCGCTGAAGAGGAGCACCATTGTCTGACTAATTAAGCTGAAAAAGGGCACCGTTTCTCCCAAGAACTCTGCAGCACGTTCACTGAAAGGACTAAAAATGTGATGAAAAAACCCAGTGTTTTCATTTATTGCAGTTACGAAAAATTCATTCTTTCTTCAACACAATGTGCAATATATTTAGCCCAAGATACCCTCAAACTTCACCACAAAACCTCTAAAATCACTGTAATTACAAGTATTCATTTCTCCGGCAGTATTCTACAGAATAACTGTGTTCTGTAATTCCATCCTTCCATTTTCATTAACTTCTTGCCCTGTTGAGGGTCGCGGGACTCCGGGCCCTATCCCAGAATCACTGGGTACAAGGCAGAGGGGGGTACACACTGGATGGAGTGCCAGACCATCGCAGGGTATGTATTGTACCATATTAATTAAAATTATTTTCTTGCTCTCATCAGTAGATTGCAATGACAGTCTTCCCCCATCTTGTGAAAGTAACACATCCCTGAAACCCCTTCGCAAGGTGAATTCTCATAACTCGAAAGCATCATTATCATTAGTTTCAAACTTTATATGTATTCCTGAGCCCCAAAGTGAGACCCATTTATGATAAAAAGTCACCAAATCCCATTAAAATGGGAAAAACTTATTTCAGTAGTTAACATTAGTTACAATAACACAACATAACAAGGCAGTTTCTCTTCATTAATTATTTCATAATACTGTACAGGTATCTACCTGCACTAGTTCAGCTTTATCATACGTATCATTTTGTCTCTGTATGTATTAATTACTCTGCTGTATAAATGGATGAATGACCATAATGCAGGGGTGTCAAGCCTTTTTTTGGCCAGAGGCCACAATCATTATCAGTACCTGGTCAGAGGGCTGTATGTACACACATATACACACACACATCATCTGAAACAGCTTGTCGCATGTGGGGTCATGGGGAGCTGGAGCCTAACCCAGCAGCACAGGGTGTAAGGCTGGAGGGGGAGGGGACACACCAAGGACAGGACGCCAGTCCCTCAGAAGGCACCGTAAGCAGGACTCAAACCCCAGACCCACCGGAGAGGAGGACCTGGCAAAACCCACTGTGCCACCGCACCCCCCGGGGCTGTATGTATAGAAATCGAAATTGAGTCTTAAATGTCTAGACTGAAAGCTTATTTATTTTATTGTATTTTATTTAGGTGTAGTGTGTGTTCGAGTGTGTATCACGTGATTCGGTGAAATGCAGAGTATTTATGCTAGGCATAATATATAGGAATAATTTTAGAAACGGTGGAACAGCTACTGGTTATAGCTGCTGCCTTTGGAGCCAAAGATCACAGGTTTAATTCTCACCTCCAGTTTTTACCCTATATTGCTCCCATAAAATTACCCAGTAAAATTACCCAGCTGTCTAAATGGGTAAATTATTCTAAGTACTTTAACATTGTAAGTGGCTTTGGAGAAAAGGGTTTGCTAAAAGAATAAATGTACACAAATGTTTATTTTTTGGGACACATGACATGAAACAGCAGGCCACATGCACCGCCCCCCCCCCATGGGGATCCAGGTTGGGCTCCCCTGCTTTTATACTTGTGAATAATCTTTGTACAACCCTTTGGAGAAAAGAGTCTGTTTAAAGAATAAATGTGAATGTGTTGCACACCTGAGTTGTTGGAAAGTGGACAAAATCCAAATTGGGTTCTTGGATAAGAGAATAAAGGTCTTGTAAGTCAAAGCAGGGGTATTAAATTAAACTCCTCGACAAGTCCAGTTGTCTTAAGCCGAATGGGCGAATAGCCTGATTCCTCTTCGTCGCCTTTTCAGGCGCATGTGTGATGAAGAACACAAGTACGAATAGCCGTGTGCTGCTTTTCCCTCAGTGTTCTGCGCATCGCTTCATAGCTCCGCACCGGAACAAGTGGTGCCGGTGCAGGACAGTGAGAAAATCCGATGGCAGGTGATGGAAGACAATCTGAAAATAACCTACAGATCTTTTCTAGAAACTGCATTATTGTAGAGCTGTTAATTATTTAAAAAAAAAAAAAAGGCACTGACACGAAGTCCATTAGTGCTTTTTCTGAAGACAATTACTCAAAGAGGAAAAGTTAAATCTTATCAGCGATGAGCTTTACAATTTATTAAACAAACATATTTACGTCGCTGGGCTGCAAATCTCAAATGACAAACCTTAATGGAAAGGGTGCTTTCAAAAATGCACGTGTCGCCCCAGAGCATCCCACAGCAAGGTGTTTAGGAGCTTCCTTCATGAATTCATTATGAAATGTTGGTTGACAAATAGGAAAATATCAATATTAAAAGCATTTACAATGTTATGCTTTATGGGTCGACACATTTAATATGCCGACTAAAAGCTTAAAGTCCTAAATATCCCCTTTTATCTCTGGAATTTTAAATATATATGGCATGCAGGGCTATCTCTGAAAACATTATTGGAGCTGAAGTCTACATAAATCCCCTTACATTATTTACATAAGATGCTATTCTGCATATCGCACCAATTCACAACAGGCACTAATACCCCTCATCAAACCACTTGGCTAATCGGGATTGAAGTGCATTAGGGCTGTGCATTAATTTCTTAAAAAACGAGTCATAAATAAGCATACATAGTCAGTAAAACGCTCATATACACACAAATATGCACATGCACACACACACACACAGGTACCTAATGCTCAGTAGCAATGGTATGAAAGCAGTTTAAAATTATACTGTAAATTCTTCATAATTTTGTATCCAAACCTTCAAAAAAAACCAAAGTGGAGCTTCAGTAAATTACTGTTTCGTACTGTTAGTAAGCAATTTGACATTTAGAAAGCACTAAGTGATGTTAATTAACGGTGAAATTCATCCAATCTTTTTCAATAACTGCCTGACCAGTGCCGTGTTGCAGTGGTCCAGAGTCTACTCCGGAGGCAGGGTTACACCCTGGATGGGCCACCAGTCCATTTCAGGGGAAGAGCACACACTCGTTGGCTCACACAGTCGCACGCTGCGGGTAATTTGAGTGAGTGACAGTCACCGAGGGTCTGCATCTCTGATGGTGTGATGCATTGTGGGGTCACGTCCCCACAGAAGAAACCCCTTCTTTAACGGCAGCCCGGAAGACACCGCCTGCCAGAGCATCTGATGAGTGCCAGAAGCGTGACATATAATTAGTGAACATGAATACCAAGCAGATTTGCTTAGGTGTCACTCATGACAGACAGTGTCTCTTAACCGTGGTGCGAAGGGTACCATTTCCACAGCAGGATCTAATGTTTCCCTGTGATGCATTAGAGCCCTTCTCACACCTACACAGTGGCCCTGTAAAAAACCTTTTCCCCTCAATGTTAAATATGGTTTGGAAATCTAACACACTTCAGAGGAGGTCAAAAGAACAGAGAGTGACCCCGACTGCAGAGCACCTCGAACCCGGTTTCCGAGATGAAACGCTTCCCCTTCTTTACGGTACGCAGTTGTTAAGCTTTCCTTATAGAATCACATGAGAAGAATCGTCTTCGTTGTTTTCATTTTCGCCTCTTTGATGATGATTCTTTGTTTGCAGTTAATGGCAGATATTAAAATAATTCATTCATTTTCTCCTTTTCACTTGACAGGAACTGCGATGTCTTCTGTGTCCATGCTTACAAGGTACGGTAAGCAGACTACTCTGTATTATAACGTCTTTGCTGGGCTTAGAAGTGTTGTTGATTAATACAGACGCAATGGACAGTATGATACTCATAGATTTACTAATAAAGAAAAAATATTTCCAAAATGCGAGGTGCAACATACACATCAAACCGATTACGTTAAGGTTAGTTGCTCAGTAAACAGTATGCTGTACATGCCAATACTATACATGTCCACACCAGTCAATAGTGTTCACTAATATTGACGTGTAGCGCGATTTGATCATTTACCCTACAGCACATCATGTCACCAGTGTGCAAAACTTTAAGAAACAGTCTGCATTTCAATTCTATATCGTTTGAAAACCTTGTTGACTTTTTGTGGTAAACAAAGAGTGAAATGTGTAGAATGGAAGAGGAGGCCTGTCCACAGCACCACCTTAACCGTGCAACAATAAATAATAAGACCTTAGAATCCCGGTATGTTTTAATCACAGCCAAAATGTCATTAAGACTACACATCTACTACGTGTTTATTACATGTAATACACCTTTCAGGCAATCTTACATGCAGACATCCCGCACATGTGATACATCTGACATATGATATGGAGATCTGATGGGCTTTATAGGAGGCCATCTTTACTAGCTGGTGCGTTCATCGTTCAGCGATATTTAATACTTGGTTACAGTCTAGGCTGAACACGACAGGAAATCATTAGCCACAATAGGCTGCTAACTGTCACATGAATGATTGAGAAAGCAGTGAGGCATTAGGTGTCGTATGACACTTTAATGCCCGTGCTCAAGCCTCAAGTGTGGAAGAGAGCCATGATGGAGCACAGCTGGAAGGGCTTCTCCTGCCTTTGGGGGACAGTCTTTTGTTACCGTGCATCAGTGGAGTTGCAGAGGTTAGCTTAAACATATGGCGCCTGTTTTATTGATGAGGTTTCCTTTCATGAGGACAAATGAGCAAAACAAAATTCCTCAGTGCTGTTAGAAAGCCAGTGTTTCCCAGCCATGGAAGGTTTAACGGGAGACTGAAAGCTCATTACTCTTGGAATTGAACAGTTTTTCCACACCTAAAACTGGCAACAATTCCCCTCTGTCTTTTAAGGACAAAAAAAAAAAAAAAAAATACTCTGAAATAAGTCGGCAAACTCAAGTTTGGCTGCATCCCCTTTGGTCTGCAAGATGCACATCACAAACACCTGAATTAAAGACTATGTGTTATGTGACAAATCTATTGTAACCATTTCTCGAAATGGCCAGTTTCACAACACATGGTTAACTATTCATGCAGGCGAATTGATACAGGTTAGAACGGCATTTTATTCTATTAGTATTCTAACTATGGACAGTTCCTATTTTCCAGTTCATTGTACTCCTATTAGAAACTGAAGACATCAATTCTCTACAGCCTTGCTAATAAGTTTTTCTTGGTTTCACAATTTCATTCTGTGATTCTGCTTGAATCTGTTGTATTGATTGCAAAGAGCTCATCAGTAAGAGACAACAACTTGTTCTGTTATTTTTGGATATTCTCACAATAAACGGGTGTGATTTATGATGACATATTCACAGTATTATTAATATGTTTAAACCAAAGGGTTCAATCTTCTTCCGCTAGAAGAAGTAACGTTTAATCTGCACGACCATTTGGATGCATTCTAGAATATCTGGGCACCCTTCTAGAGCTCATTAGACAGATCTGTGGGAACACAATTTTTTGACCTTCAGCCCTTGCTCTGTGTATGTGAAGGTATTGCCAGATTCTTGGTGTGCTGTTTCTGCCTCTATGTTGCCGTGACCTTGTGCTGTTCATAAAACTTATTAAAAAAACAAGAATATCTGGAAACACGCATACATGGACGTTCAAGCCGAAAGTCGGACTCCTCTGATCGGTTGGACCCTGTCCTCTGTGGATCGGCCAAGGGGGGACCCCTTCAAAGGTGCGGGAGGGTTTCCCCATCAGAGCACCACCTCCCCTTGTTGTGACGCCATGCACACTGAGAGCAGGGAAAGGAGTGTTAGTGGGTGTGTGTTTAGGGTTGACAAATAGAAGGTTAGCGGAGGCGTTCATTCATGCTGGAGTCCTGCCGGGCACGATTACAACCCTGTGAGCATAGGGTGCAGGGGGGCCATCCTTCTCTGCTGAGCCGACAAGCTTGGCATGCTTCATGCTCCACATCGATATTTATGCTGCTTGTGTTTTATTTGTTCTGTGTGGAATTGTCTGCTGAGGCGACCTGCCACACTAAGTCATTTACAGCTGACACTTTGCAGCAGTTTATCAAGCCTGAGACAAATCATCACCTGCCAAATTTGTTATTTTTACTAAATTTTACTGAATTTTCTAAAACAGCGTTAAGGTTAACCACTTTGCCCAGGAGTACGACAGTAGGATCCCTCGCAGGTTTTGAGCCACATTATTTGTGGCCCACGGCTGAGTTGCATAATGTAAAATAACATCTTGTGCTGCACTCAATTATGGGTGACATGTGGTGGGTTCATTTAAGTATTAAACTAGGGGTGCGAATTTATGATTTTAAGTCCTCGAGGGACACAACCTGTTGTAGTGCTGAAAAGGAAACAACCTGAATTACACCAATAAAATGTGCTTTTGAATCGTAATGCTGAACTATTTAAAAAAAAAAAAAAAAAATCTATTAAGTCTTAGAATAAACAATATCTTCTAAGAAAACAGCAGTGAATTTCTGCCTTCGGTCCTGGGGGATGAATTTTGAAAGCAGTGATTTTATTAGGTGTTCTTCAGTTCGGTCTGGCCAGATTCTGGTTGTTGCATTTCCTTTGGCTGAATTGCTAAGTGTCTTCTACTGCCTGCTAAGGTCCAAAGGAGCTACTCGTGCTTTCAGAATGGAACGTGTGTATAATAGGCTGGCTGAAGTCCATACGGACACGCTTAGTTAAAACTACGTTATTAAAAAGTGAAAACGATGCAGTTAAAATTCAGGCAATTCTACCTACTCTGTCACACTCTCGCGCTCACACACTCGAATGTCCTCGCTGTCCTTGTGGTCGCAGAGATTCGGAGATAAGCATGCTCACGGTTGAGTGGAACCGTGCTGCTTTCCCAGCCCAGAGCTGTCGCTGTGCACTTTGCGTAGTCTGGACATCAGAGAGAGGAGAAGCGGTCGGTGCTAAGTTTGCAGTGATGAGCAGAATGACTTTCAATCAATTTATCTTGTACTCCCTTATTATACTGCCTCTTCCACGCTTGCATGAAGACAAAACCAGGCCCTTTACTGTACACGGGTTCCTGAAATCACAGAACTTGGGAAACTGAAACCAAAGAGGACCTTTAAATTCCACTACATTACAACAGCACCCTTTTAGAGAAAAACGTAAGAATTCAAAACACATCAATTTTTTTCATGCAAGGAAGGTGCACAGTTTTTGCAGCTAATAATATTTCTAGAAAACACAAAGAAAATTATCATCTTACGTGCATTTTTTTTGTGCTTTTTACGAGTGAAAAGCAACATAGACATTGTGCTTCGAGCAAAAAAATAAATAAAGAGCAGCTTCTTTGCATTTCTCAGAAATTCTACGATGATCTTCTTAACTGAATCCACTTAGGGATATTCTTGCACTATCAAGATCCACTCTACTGGAGGGGATTACTGCTTTTCTGCACTGAGATGGCTGTTAGTATGCTACGGTTATTGCACAGTTCTTTATGTTTAAAAAAAATGCATGTTTTAATATCCATTTTAATATCCAGAAAGGATGTGAAATTGCTAATGATCTATTCGTAGGCTCAGCTCTTAGATGTGAGGAGAGTCATGTCTCAGCAGGGTGCATTTCCTCTTTCTCAAATGAGGCACTGCAGCCAGTGCTGTTTCATCTTAGACACTGGTGTCCAAAAGCCAGAAGAAAACCTGCGATTGATTGACAAATGATTTTGAGGCCAGGGTTGCAAAAACCGCTCATGGCGTGAAAGTATTCAGGCGCACCTAGAAATAAAAAAGGCTGGATTACTCAAAGTTGGCCCCGGTAGCGCCGGTGTGATTTTTCCAAATCCGCAGGGATCAAACAGTAATATGGCCTCCGTCTCGAGCCTAGGGATGATATTGACACTCAGCAGCTGCGTGACTGGTCACAAGCCCCTCGCGTTTGGCCGCGAGAAAAAGAAACCTGTCACCCGTTCCTGTTTACCCTCAAGCTAAGGAAATACACCATTTTAATTTTCTATCGCTTTATTCTTACGTTGTTTTTCATTGAAGAACAAGCTCAAAATTTAAGTTGTCAGAAAACTAGTGGGGAAAAACATAACAAACGTGAAACTGACAGTCGGTAGTATTAAATTAAGCACAAACTACAGCACGGCGGAGGCCTACGAGGAAATGAAGAAGCAGAAGCGAAGCTCAATGAGTCCTGCAGACACACATTCAACCACAGGGGGCGCTGATGTGATGCACTTGCCAGGAGAAAGGCAGCGGTAGCCGACCCGGGCCGTGCGGCGCAAGACATTTTCCAATATCCCTCTTAATGAAATTTCATTTGGATTGTAAATGTACTGTAATTTACTGTCACAAATGTCTAATGGGCCTCTCAATCCATTGACATGGTGCTTGTTAATCATCTCATTTGAGAGCGAACACGCTGAGGAGGAATAGATTAAGGGACAGACCTTGTCATTTTCGACACTGTTAAAAAATTATACGCAATCACACGCACACGTAGAAATCGCTTCTGCGAATGTTTAGCGATAGCCACACGTAAATTAAATTCCCTATATCAGAGGTAAGATATAACTAATTCTTTAAACGCTGTATTATCCTTCAGGCAAACATCAGGTTGAAAGTTCATTATAATAAAGTCATTATTTAAAAACATATGGCTTTGAGGGTCCTTTTCAACTTAATTAGCTTTACACCTATTTGTGATCAGTTGTGCAGCATACCATATAACGGAGGCTGGTGTTACAATTATATTGGACATGAACTTAATTTCAGATACATTTACTTTTCCGCTGGAGACGACAAGGACTAAAACGTGGCGGTTATGGCGGATCATGCCGGCCTTGCTTAAGAAGCAAAGCTTTCATCGATAAAAACAAAGTCTGACTGCCTCATCCACAAACTAGCACTGAACAAGCGCTCACGTTTCTGGAGCTTGACTAATTTAAACCTCTTAAAAAAAAATATGCTCGACGTGACTCACCAGCTTTACGAAACGGAGGGTCCTCTGGTGTCCATGATGCAAAACCATAGTGTGGCTGTTCCAGTAATGTAGTTCAGGGTCACATACCTGTACGAAGGCAATATTCGGGTTCCAACCGGGGATGGTTTGCAAGGAAAAAATAAACCAATAAAAGGGGAATTAAGACGTTCAGCATAATCTATGTATGACATTTATTTTTCAAAATCCTGTGTAGGTCAGAGCGGTCATTACTACAGACTCGAGCAGTTTAAATAAACAATAACATTGCAAGCAGTTTCTTCTTTTTATCTGCTGGAAATGACACGGCTGTAAACCCACTGGAGCGCCCTGGGAAACACATCTGTTCACAGCTGCATATTGCTACCATAACACAAGTCGTTTTACAAAGACAGTTACAGCATGTGTCGAGGATGATCTCATCTGGAAGGAAGGGCTCGGCCGGTTCTATTTACAATGTATTTCTCACCTCCAGATTCTCCAGTAATTTCACTGAAAATGTGACTGAAACAAAAGCACTGACTAAGCAAGGAAATGACATACAAGTGTATTTAAAGCGCTTCTCGTATGATTTAGGAGTGCATACGATACTTTAGCTTAAATGTTCTTGAGAAAAAAAAAGCATGCACAAGAATGCTACTATAATAGGTGCTGTTATTATATGGTTTAACGTTTTTTTGTTATATTGCTTCGGTGACTGACAGCATTGCTTTGCCAAGCAAAATCCAGCTCTTCCTTGAAAGTCAAGTGGACCGTATCTTCATCTGGAGAATGCGTTCTTAAGAAGCAAATTGCAGGAAGGGAGACGCAGGAGATGCTTTCATAAATATCGAATTATGTTAGTGGTCCATTTTATGTTGCATTGCCCATTCATACTTGAAACAGCCTCTTCTCACTGCTGCTCATGCTGGATCTCCTGGTATTTCGTGGTTATCATTCCAGCATTGTTCTTGACTGCGTACAAGTCGAGCGATTCCAGTTCCTGTCTTACTTGAGAGGAGTTTGCAAGCTGTGCTGCGAGGCGCTCATCCGAGGTGGCCCGGTGGTGAAGGCGCCCACCAAAAGGCACGTTGCCACTGCCGTGCAAACAGAAGTTTCCAGAACTGACACCTCTTTGGTGCTGTGGTGAGCGCGGGAGCAATGGATTTGCAGCTACTGTCTCGGCAGGCTGACAAAGGGTCCATGCAAAATGCAATGTGAGAACAGAAGCAGCATAAGAGTCTGCAGCCCAGCCGAGATAGTTTCCTGAATAATGAATCTGAGTCGGCGAAACATCAACATTCTCTGAAGATACATAAGCATCTTGGAGAGAACAAAACCTCTATTATTTAATCTGTGTAGAGCATGGTGTACATGCACGAGGCAAGGAAAGATCTATCGCATTCTACATGACATGCCCTTGATCCCAAATAAACTGAGGGTGCAAGTTCTTTCTCTCTGTGATGTAAGGGGAGCCTCTTATTGTCGCTTGTAATGTTGAGCCAAATTATTTGCTGTTTTCCCATAGGAACCAAATCCTGAATCAACACACCAAATGGATGTAGAGAGAAGATTAATCCTCAAGAAATGTGTGAAATGCCAAAGTGAGTCGTTTCCAGTCTCAGGCCTACTGTAAGTCTTGTTGTCTGACAAGCCAAAGGAGACTGAGAGATAGTCAGACAAAGAGTGCCATTCTACTACGGAGGCCAGGATGGGAGGGAACCTGGTCCAGACCACAAGACCCTCATTATTCTCACGCGTTTCAGCCCAGTAATCCACACGTCCCTGCACTATCTCGCGTGGGGAGTGGGGCTGCTTTCGACTACCATGGTGGGCAGAGGTGTCGTGGGGGGGTGGAGTGTCACTGCGTGTCAGAGGGGGGTTGGAAGAAGCCTCCCCACTTGTATCTCAACTCGAGGAGTCGGGAAATGTCAACACAAGAGGTGGTTCGCCTGGCCGGTCCCCAGAGTGACATCCAGAAAATGTCACCGTTAGCAGTTATTAAGAAGTTCCTGTGGCCTTAAGTTTTATGATTGGACGTATCCATTTTAACTATTCAGACCGGAAGAAAGCCCCTCTCTTGCCGATTATACGACTGCTTGCCGTCTGACATTTCGCTTTGCGGCCGTCGTTTCTACATGGCAACTCTGCGTACCGTGTATGAGCTCAAGGACTCTCAAGCTGAAAGATGACAGGTAGTGTGACTTGTCATAAATTGTCTGCTAGGTCAGTTGGATGTGTGTTCATGTGTGGCTGAAAGCTGACCACGCTTCTTATCGATCTACAAATAGATGTTTGTGACGTGTGACATGACGGAACAAATATTGACATAAAGTGCACCGCTGCACCGCATACATAAGTGCGCTGCGGATGAGCCTTAGATCTTTGAAGTGGCTTCGCTGTAACTCTGAAGTACAGAGGCCGCCGCCGCATATCAACACCCTAATCATGCATTCCGAAAAGATCTGGGTCACATCATCATTCCCATATGTAAGAACAGCCACTTCAAATCAAAAAAATCACGAGGTACCAAATCGAAAAACTGTGCAAAAATTACATGTGGATTTCCCCCCCGCTTCTTTCCGCGCACACAGACCCGCTGAGTATTTGAATTTAAAGCGAGCGTGAAATATAAATCCGTCACACAGATTACATTGAGAATCATGCAGATGGCAGGGGGCACCGCACCATTACTGTACCGGATGCTCTTAGTTCCGTTGGAATAGGCGCGTGCACGGATCTAAGAAGCCGAGGGGGGCGACCGCCATCCAGGGACGCAGGTGACGCTCCGTTGTGGTACTTGTGAAGGTGTGGTGCCCACACTGTGATGGTCGAACTTCCTTTCCTCGCACAATAAAAGAATAAAGTTCGCGGAGCTCCATGCTTCGCGCGGCCCAGGGAAGGTTAAAGACCCAGCTGAGGCTACGTCCCCCAGGCCTACCGTCCAAAGGTCTGTTCGATGTAAAGCAGGGTGTACACTACAAAACAAGCACCCGGTCGCAGATAATAACACTCACCGGAATGGAGGAAAGTGGCAAATCTGACAACGGACACTCACAGTTTGACATTTCCCTAAGCAATTGCATATGTAAACGCAAAGGATAAGCAGAACCACTTGGACAATGCCGGGGCTCTGAGGACTAACAAAGCACTTAAGCCACAATTCATGTCTGCTTTTTAGACTATCACTCCTTATTCGATTACCCCTTGTCATGGAGAAAGACGTCCTTGTTGAAAACAAGTCGTATGCGCCTCTGGGGCAAGAAAACAGGCCGAGCAGTAAAAAGGTCCTGGTTTCAATCAAGCCGTGATCCAAGGCAGCAAACAACGGCAACGTCTGGTAAAGATTTGTGACCATTATTTCAGTAACCTAGAGAGATGAAGCCATAAAACCCTCATAAGTTCTACATTAGCTCATTTGCAGCAGTGCCTCCCACCTTCAGACCATCTTCTAACCATCCGGAGGCGAAATACTGCACGGCCGCAGCCTGTTAGCACGGTACACGCGAGAGTTTAGCATGACAGTGGGAAGTGTTTGCAAAACGGTCCGCGTACTGTGGTTCTGTTACCTTGAGGAAAATCCTGGAACGGAACAGATGCATTTTGTATCAAAGCCAGCCAAAAAAAAAAAAAAAAAGAAGACAGGGTGTCACATAGTTGAAGAACACACAACAGGCTCCCTAAAAAACCTGGCAGAAAAAACACTCCATGGCTGTGAACATTTGGGAAAAGGATCAGCGGAGGTCTTGGTCTGTGCTGCTGTCATATTACCGTGCTACGCTGTAATTATTACTGTAATTATTATCATGCTCTTAACCACTTTACCACCTGTTGTACAAGCTACAGGTGGACTCTTTTGCGTGGAAAATGCCTTGCGTGGAAACTCCTGTGTTGCCAGAATGTCCCAGAATGAGTGGAGGACAGGAGATCCTGACAACATAATGTACGCAGAGGTCAACAAAAGCGTTATTGAAAGGCCACAGATGTTGGTGGATGGAGTGTGCTGCAGCGAACTGATAGAGCAGAACATTTAACTATTCAAAGACTTGTAAAAGTGAACAAAAGTCCAACCCAGGAACCCTTCGGTGGGGCACTGGAGCGGAACAACGCACGACTCCGCTGGACATTCACTCTGACCAGAAAAGATGGCAGAGAAACGTTAACGCGAGTTTTAAAAAAAAAAAAAAAAAAAAACAAAAACAAAAAAGATCAGTCGTGTGAGGATCGGGGGAATTCTTTCCAAGTTAAAAAAAAAAAAAAAAAAAAATTAACTTGCATGTAAGTTTGACAGCTGCTTGCACGGTGCACATAAAAAACTTACAACTCTGGGGTGGAAACAATATATCTGAGTAATGATCTACTGCAGCAGCGCTTTACAGAAACCCACAGAACGAGCCTATTAATGCTGCTTTATGGCGTTCGGGGCAGAGTTTAAAATGAAGATTTTTCCTTGCTTTCTTTGGGTTTGGCTCCAAGTAGCACCTTACACAGATCAGTCATACAGTACAGCACAGATGGGTGAAAAACACAAAGCATACTCGGCCTTGCCTAAGACACTCTTAATGAGACGGAGCAGGAAACACGCACACACACGCGCACGAACAACAAAAACGACAAAACGCCAACAAAAAAGGAACGAAACAGCAGGGTAAATAAAGACAGAAAGGTATTTGGCATTAAAAGCAGCGAGTTGTTAAATTTAAACAAAAAAAAAAAAAGTTCCGTGACACGTGCTTGGTCTTTATTGGTTTCTTTGACTCTCGATTCACATCATTCTTCTCTTCCACGTGACAAACAACAAACAAAGGCTGGCAGTGCCGAGACTCCGGATAATGCTATTTACATGCTGAGAACAAACTGGGGGAAATCTGCATAATTTTTGTAGCTGCATGCTCTGGGGATCTACACTGTAACATATTGATGCTTAATGAACTCTGGGAAAACAAAAAAAAAGATTTTCCACAGAGTAAATTAAGAAATGCATTATAGCTGTTAAAGTAATCTTTGGGGAATCAAATCCCATGCTGACATTCCAATGCTAAACTACGCTGAGTAAGTAATAAATTACATGCCACACTTATTTGCGGTAATTCATGCTAATTTTGCCCAATTAATGTATCACAGTAAGTCCAAACTCCTGTCACAGGAGAGCTCATTATCAATCAGATTTTCTGTGTGTGTGTGTGTGTGTGTGCGCTCAACTCCCTTGGTGTCAGTCAGCAAACAAATGTATTACTATGTCTGCGTCATGGTGCTGGCTGAGACCAAGCTTCTGGATGGTTCTGGCCTGGATTCTGCAAGGGTTCTTGGCAGGAACTATCACACTGTCATGTGACATTCCTTTGAGACATGACAAAGACTTCCAGTTGCCTTCCTTCCTTCCTTCCTTCCTTCAGCTACGGTTGAGTCAATGTTTGCACCCGGCCTTTTCGGCAGTTCTGTAGGACATTACGTTTCCACCGAAGCTCTGGCTTCGCATCCCGGTGTTTCTCGCCGGCTTCATATGCACTGCCATGCGGGCAAGGCCTCGCCTAAGCCGTTCTGTTGACTCAGTTTCTTTACAGGTTAAAAAAAAAAATTCTCTGAAGGACATATAGTGTAAACACACTAAACCTCAATCTAGTAGCTATTAAGCTCAAAGAAGGACATTTTCTGGACAGGTCATTAGAACTTACACGTTAATCTGTCCAGCACAGAAATAAAAACAGTAACATCGGCAACGAAACAAGGCCACACCTTCACTGGAGAGCCGAACGGAATCACGAGGGCTTTTTTACATTCTCGGGGAATTTGGCAACCACCCTGGAAAATGTTACTCTCAGAAAAGGCTTTTGTTCAACAACCTGCCCTCGAGAATGTGTTTCTGCAACTGTGCGTCCAACACATATAATGCTGTGAAATCACTCACGCAAATCTTTTCTAAAACATAAAACTGCAGTATAGCTTTACAAAGTTATACATCGTTTTTATAGAAATCAGTTCAGTCAGTGTTACAACTCTGATAACATATATTGCTTCATTTTGAATTCATATGAAAATCAGTATGGGACTCAGTGTAGATAGCGATTGGCAGCTGAAGATTTATATCAAAGTTTATATGTGAGGAAATAAACCTATATCACTTCTAAGCAGCTCAAAAGAAGGCATGGGTGTGGTCGTTTCGCTACCGTATCACCATGAGACCCAGCCATTCATTTTTAGGAGCATCTCCCAAACTGCTCATGCTGCACTGTTGAGTTCGAACGCACCTTATAGAAGAAACTGTCACCCAGAATCCCCGGACATGAGGCTTGGCACCTTAGACCTCCGATACGTTATGTAGTCTCTGCTTAGAAGACATTCTGACATTTTAAATGGTAGCATATGTTTGGGGCGGAGCTTGGACAAATTCCTAGAAATATACCCAAAAACCTTTTTACCTTGTTGGGTCTCAGGAAAAACAGAATTAGTTCAGTGAAACACAAGTTGCCCAAAGGCAACCGTAAAGTGGCATAAAGACGCAGTGGTTTGTGAATGATTCGGGATTCCTACACAGGCTGAATGAATAGCTTGCAGGGTCTTTCTTGAAAATTGAGAGAAACCTGCATCACTGGGCTTCAGACCTTGAGGATTCCCTTCGCTGGCGTGACTCCCTTCAAGCGATCGCATATGGCAACGCTTTTCTAAACCTTTCGGGAAGAACTTCACGAGTTTCCTTTTCGGCTGGCGCTTCCTGTTAAAAGGAAAGTGGAAGTTTTCCATCTCTTCTTCAGAAACTTACATATATAAATGTATGCATTAAAATGAATGAGTAGAAAAAATATACTTCCCCTGATTATTCAGCTGAGTCGCACAATCATCAGGACCTTTAATTAAAAGGCATGCACTTTAACAAGTCGAAACTGCACCGAATCTTTACGTCTGACCACTTAATAACTGCAAGAAAAATTGTGATCAATAAGTTGAAGAGCTAAGATTTTGTGTTCATCGTTCATAGGTGTCGCTTAAAGTCCTGTTGCATGTTCCACATGCGTTGCATTCTTTCAGATGAAATGAACGCAAGAAAACTCTTGATGAACCTCGAAGATGCTGCTTTGAAAACAGGAATTTCTGCACTTGGACGCGTTTCCTTGCGGTGCGAACTGAGGAGCGGCGTGCTCAGACATCACAGTTTAGGACTCACCTGGCGGTCTCACAGCCACACGTTTGGGGAACAATGCTACACTCTGACAGCTTGAGGTAGAATCCATTTCAGCAAGCTGCATTATTCCTACCACGTGTTAATTTATTTAAAACAGCTGCTTCCTCTAGTGCTAGAAATTAGCATATACATTTTTAAACAGGAAGCAGAGCTGTTAATTTTCCTCCGGCTCTGGATTCTTCTTGTGCTGTCCTGTTTTAGATTTTGGCAGAATGGCTCTTGTAGAATAAAGAAAACTATTTACATACACAGTAGGAGCACTGGGCGCATAGTCGTTCTGGCCACATATTATTAGTTTACATAATATAAATCGTGTACCAAATGTAGGATGTTTAACACAACTTGCCATTTTACTCTTTGCTCGTTTATAAAAGTCAGCATCTTAGCTCAAGTCACCATTATTTCCTTTGCTGGAGTTAGAACTATTGGACCGGTTGTGTGTTCAGGAGGATGTTTGGTGTAGTTCTGTGAGCTTGGAGTTTACCAGAGGGACTGGCCCTACCATCAAGCAAGGTTGCTAACGCCCCCCGCCCCCAAAACTCAGTAGACTCGAAGCAGCTGCAATTAAAAGAAGGTTAAACGGCAGGTTAGCTCATGCTCGTATGTGCAGGAAGTAGAGCAGATGATAGTCAGGATGGTTGGCACTGACTGTAGTGTATACCAGAAGCTGTTGGGCGCACACTAAGTGTGAATATCCTTCTGAAGGAGGAAACATTGAAATGCATCTGATAAGCTGTTATGGTGCAAACTCACATGCTTCAGTTCAATTTATTTGAGCATAGCATTATTCTCAGAGGAGTAATGCAGAGTACTGAACAAGAGAGACAAGTAAGCCAGGCTGGTCGCAGAGGAGAGGAAAACAAAAATTGCCAGTCAAGCGCAAAGGGAGAAAATAAACATCTATAGGTACATGTGCCAATGGCAGCCCACCACTCCTGGGCATTCTATGGATAATACTGGCAGTAATAATTCAAAAATGGTCAGCGGTCAGAAAAGAAAAGAGGTCGGGAGGCTTGTGGTGGTAGGATCGTGTGGGAATGAGAGCAGAGAGGACACACCGGGATTGAGATGAGCTGGGGTTGCCTGAGGCCAGGTGGAGCAGAAGATAGGCAAACTACCACCGAGCAAGAATGCTGTGGAGGAAGTGGCAGTGCGTGTAGGACACACCACTTTGTGGAAAACTGTGCACGCCGGGTGTGGAGTTAAGCGGGCGTGTTGTGTGTGATTGACAGCTGGCCATGCCCAAAGTTTCGGTCTAATACTTCCCTCCAAAAATTTTCCATTGACAAACTCCAATTTGCAATAGGTCCGCCATACCATCCTGCTTCTTTACAAGCCCTGAACAGGGGAGGTTCTTTCTACCTGCTGTTGAACAGCTGTAGCTTTTCGATATTCACACTAAACTGTGCTGTCATTTGTCACGGACAACATATCTAACAGCATTTAAAGGGAAAACATGCTCTATATCATACAGGGACTCCAGAGGTGCCTCCTCCAAATTTTTGCCACGATTCTGACGAATAACGTCGATCAAGATCAAATTCAATGAAAGTTCGTCAGAAAACGTTGGTGCGCTGACAAAGAACACCTCTACGTTAGATGTCACAGTTTTGATCTCTTTGCTGTATACATCAATAGAAGAGAAGTAACAAAAGCCATTTGAAATGCGATGTCCGTGAGATATCAACATAAGTGCAAGACGACTTCCTGCGTGGGAACTTTGCGGTGTAATGACAGATCCCCGTCTGACACGTTCTGCGTTTCGATCTGCGGAAAAGATCGCTGTGCGTCGTAGAGCACAGATTTTTTGTGAGATAATTACTTAGAGTAGAATCCATGTGAACAATACAAATTGCTGTCACTTTTATAAGAGCACTGCGGGGTCATATTTAGAGGTATTTTTACGCAGATGTCAATCCATGGCCACAGTAAGAGCTGACAGCAGCTTTCATTGTAATTCTGACAACAAAGTGACTTCAATGAAATGCACGCAGCTTAAAGTGTCAGTTTCTTTCAAATTCTCCTTTGTGGTATAGACAATTCTAAATATATATCTCCCCAGGGGTTACTGTGTGCATTCATTCTGTTTACCATTTCTTCAGCGCTAAATAAGAGGAGTGAGCAGCAGACAGGTCTTCAAACAACACATCACAAGCAGCGAGGATACGAGCATTTTTAAAGTCAGCGAAGACGGAGCTGCTAGTACACAATCATATCTCGCAGAAAAAAAAAAAACAAAAAAAAAACGCTGTAAACATGTTACACATTTAGCACAAATTATGTATGAAAAGCTCTCTGTTTACAAAAGGCTTCGGATTTTAACACGGAGCAAGTTGTTTTTCTTCTCCAGAACTTTGAAAAGAGCAAAAGAAAACATATCCTAAAAATAGGACAAATATCCTGTAAGGGATTGTTTTAGCCTTCTAAGTAGTCAGCTCTGCCACTTAGTGCCATTACTGCAGGAAAAGCGGTAAAACAGTGGATGGCAAGTACAGAACACCAAGAGCTGAAATCGCTGAAAGAGTCCAAACCTTCCAAGAACGTCCACGAACGGCGAACGTTAATTGAAATAACGGCACAACGGCGAACGTGTGCGGGTGCTTCCAGGTGCATCTCGAAAGTTCTCCCCCCGGATTCCGTGGCCTATGCTGCAATGTGACCTCGGAGCACGAGAACAAATAACCGTTATGATCCGTGGGCTGACGTTCCACCGGATTTCAGCGTCCTCACACTGGACGGAGTTACACGGCTGACAGTGGCAGTCGCTGCGTTTCGAATACTCTAGTTGTAAACATCAAAAGTAAAACACGACGCTTGCTGAACCACAGTCCCTCCGCTATACCCACAGTCCGATTCACAAAGCCATGACACATCTTACTGCATTCGCCTTGCTTTTCCATTTAGCCTGATGCACACTTTGATCCAGTTCTGTCTTGTACGTTGTGATTTGACATACGTGTATATATTTTGCTAATCCTTTACAGTCAACAGACAACCTAATGCGGGGAAGAAACCTGACAATTCTGTTTTGGAACCCTTTTTATTTTCTGACAGATATGTTTACACCATAAAAGCGAGTTAAAGCTAATATTTATCTCACAATGAGAGGACGTCATCATAAAGTCTTATTTATCCTGCAGATTTGTGAGGAAACACATTCAAAAGACACAAAGACAGTGTTCTTTTTTGAAGAGGACGTCAGCGCCAGCTTCATTAAGTCACATATGCAAAAGATGACAGGGCTGCGTCGGTGTAAATATCTCAAAATACACGAAAGCGCAGCATAAAAAAAATAGTCAATCTGCCTGGATTACTTGAGGCTCCTTAAGAAGCACATTTTAGTGATGAGAAGAAAAAAAACAAACCACGTTATCCAAAGCGCATCCTATTGGTGACTGATAAATGATGATGGTGACATCTAATTCGAGGCTCAAGGACTGTGTACATACAAGCAAACAAATAAGCTTCGCATCTCCTCGTGTCCTCCTCAATTTATCTCCGCTGTGGTCCATCGCCACTAAGAAGGAAAACAAAGTTTCCATGGCCCGACTTTGCCCTGATATCTCACTTGCCGGGGTTCTTCTCCTCCCTCTGAAGCTGAGTCGCGACAAGGAGCAGCCCGTTTACACGGCACTCGAACCTCAGAAACACGACGCGCTTGTAAGCACCGTTCCTGCGTGCAAAAGGCGGGGGAAGAAGAAGGAACGAGCACCAAGGCGTCCCACTGCCTTGCATGCGAGGCACATGTCACCGGAGCGAGACTTCAAAATGCCAAGCTCCAGAAGCCCCCCTGACGATGGGAGGCGGTGCCTCCAAGATCTTTCAGCCCTGCCACTTGCCGCCTTCGCATCCCGGCGACAGCAGCTCCATGTAGAAGCAAGATTAAACGCAGTCAGGTGTTCTCCTAGAGCTGAGGAAAAAGGCTTTCCGGAGGGGGGTTTTAAATATTTAGGCTGCTGGTGCTGAACTTCCTTAAAAAACACTGATCTTCAAATAGAGAATCACTTATGTTTTTACGCTGTGCGTCAGAAACGATATTCTGGTGCTTAATAAGGTGCGAAAATAAAGAGTTGAGGGGAAAACTCAAGTGCTTGGAGGTGACATGGAATACTGCAACAGGCCATTCCATAGTTATCACTTCCTTAACTGATCTGAAGAGCCTGTGGAGGAAGTGGAAAGCCTGTTTGTTACAGAAACTGAATTAGTAATAGCATGATGGAGGGCCAAAAAAAAAAAGGGGTATAAACAAAGGTCAAAGATTTTCTTACAGACGGTCGGTGAGGATCCTTTGGGGCTTATTAAAATAGTGACATGGTCCCACCCTTTTTCATTGCACTCTGCTATAAAGTGATGGATTGTTTTAAGTAATTCTTCCTTTATGGAGACGTAAAAATAATTTATGCATACTACAGGCCTTGGAAAAATAAATGCACAAATAAATATTAAGTGGAAATAATTCTGGCCCCATGTCACAGCCAATTATATTCTCCAGGTAAAAGGCCCCGCCAGACCAATAGGCCAACCCACAACAGGGACTTGTACCGCAGATGGAGTTTGGAGCACATTAATTGAAAGTGACATTCCTGGAACTGGATGTGAGCTCACCTCACCGAAACACCCTTTCATTTTTTTTTTTTCTCGGTCATGCAACAAGTCTTCTTGAGCAGGAAAGACACTCCTTTGTGAGGCACTGCCAGACTGACACAATCCTGCCCGGATGTGGGGAAAAGGCCCCTGGTGGGACACTTGTCTGTATTTTTTTTTTTTTTTTTTTTTTAAACACACAGTAGTAGTCAGCATCCCCTCCGAAAATCAACAAACCTTGGTACCAAGAACAAACCTTGTTCATTCCAAATAAATTTCAAAAAGCACTTGCATTTTAACATACTCCACTTTTCACTGCATAGACTGTCAAAACTTTTTTTTTCATTCTTGACGGTGACGCACACAAAATCTCACCATGAGTTGGAGCAACAGTTGCAGCAGAAAGAATACAAAAAGTAAAAAAAAAAAAAGGGGGGGGGGGAGAGGCCCAATTGTGTGTTTAGAACGGTTGCGTACACGCTGACTTGACTTTAATGACCAAAACTTCAGAAGGAATGACTTCAGATGTGTGGTGAAGCAAACTTCTGAGGAGTGACAGCAGAAACGATAGCCCTGTCACATTCAGGACGTGACGGCCGTGTTCGCCGAACAAAACAGAGGGGAACTGATTAGAGGGATAAAGGTGGGCGACTTTTGCAAAAGGTCGACACACATCCGATGGTCTTTTTTCCCTTCAATCTACCTCCGTGTGATTAAAGTGCCAAGCCTTTGGAGAATATTTCCAGATGCCATTAGTGAAATAAGATGGTAATTTAAGAGGTGGAAGGCATAAAAAAATACAAAAGGAATGAAAATGGCTTGCTGGGCTGGCAGGGGGTACAGCAAGGAGAACACAGCCTGGGTTAATTAAAAGGTTAATGGGGCGACTGTGCTTGCCGAAGGTCACGCTGCAGCACTTCCCCATGTAGCAGGTGGGCCGTCTTGTTTCTTGAGCACAGGTGACAGGTGGCTCTGCATGTGTGGAAAGCACTTTGGAAGGGAGGCCATGTCACGTGTCGCTCGCAATCCGTCATAAGAGTCAAGTTCATCTATACACAGGACTTTAAAATGTCAGACATCAATGACAACAATGTAAGGAGATTTCAAATCAGCAAACATATGAATTCCAGTCATATTGTTCACTAGTGGCCCCCTCAAAAAAAAAAAAAAAATAAAAAAAGAAAACACTTTTTCCACTGCAATGCGATGCTACAACTGTAGTTTATTTTCAACAAACATGAGAAAACAAAGCATAATTTTGCATTTGCTAACAGAAAAAGTAGGATTACAAAAAACATGTAAAAACATACAGTAAAAAATGTATTTTAGGCGATAAATACACTATTTGCTAAATGGACTTTCACATTGTACACATTTTCCCCTTATTCATGACAAATTCCACCTGAAAAAATAGACAAAATCGGCAACACGAACGTGAGATGCAAACTCCGTTTTGCATTTACATGTATTAGTAAACAATCAGTACTGATTAAACGCCCTTTAAGAAAGTCTGGCAACAAAAAGAA
Organism: Scleropages formosus; assembly: GCF_900964775.1. Classification (NCBI taxonomy): domain Eukaryota; kingdom Metazoa; phylum Chordata; class Actinopteri; order Osteoglossiformes; family Osteoglossidae; genus Scleropages; species Scleropages formosus. Next base: position 15,033,604 of record NC_041807.1, read on the forward strand.
TGAAACATTAAATATCACACAAGATTCAGGAGAAAGATGACTATAAAAATGCAAAGATGAGGTCCTACAAGACTGGCTACATCAGAGGGGGAAAAGCATTACAGCTATATCCTTACGTCATAATACTAATCATATTACTACCAATACTAAATATTGATTTAGCGTGTGCTGTTTCAATTGACCTACATTGGTATACAGTTTAAACTCAGTCAAATGTGTCTTATTGGCATGTTTAATTCACTCAGACGTAATCTAGAGCCACTTTGTTCAGTCAGTTGCAACAACTAAAAACAAGTGAACACTTAACAAGACTTCCAGCTTTAAGGAATATGCACCAATTGGTATTAACACTGATTTGCATAAAATAGCGTAAACAAGTAAAAAAAAAGCTCAGAAAATGCTCTCAGCTTGGCTTTAGTGTGTACCGTGAATAATTACGTGAAAAATCTTAACTGGATTCACCAACAAAAACAAATTTCATAAAGTCAAAATGTTACATTTTAAAACCACACGCACTCACACATTATCACCAAAAATGAAACTAATTTCAACTAATATTGAAACCAATATTCCCATAAGATTTCCAGTTGAAAGGCTGGCAGATGATCAGGACACAGATTCAGCAAAAAAACAAAATTCTGAGATACATACCAGCTTTGGTTTAAGAAATTCTCTTTCCAGTCTTGCTTAATCACACATATTGCAGGAGTCCTTATTGTAAATTCAATCATTAAATCAACACCTAAATTTTAGTATGTTAAAACTCTGATAACTTTATCACAGTAAAATTAAATTTAATCAAAAAAACAGATGACTTTTTTGCAGTTCCTCAGATGTATTTCTGTTGTTAAAACAAAGGACTTCAAAAAATATTGCTCAAAATAGGAAGCATAAAATGACTAAAGCTTTAGCAAGCTACAGTAGACAATGCTAAAACTAGAAATTTAAAAATATACTCTTTCTACAGTATATGCTCTTTTTAACAGAAACAGTCCAAGACTAATACCAATTTTCAACCCTGATTTTTGAATAACAGTCTAGATTGGGATACAGTATCGCAGATTCCTAAACTGTCAAGATATTTTAGGTTTCGATCACTGAAGAGGACCCACTTTGTGTCTTGCTTAATCATTTTTCAGTATCATTTTACACTGGGCCCTTGTGTTATGCTACAAATTTTTTATAGAAACAATTTTCAGATTGATTTCTATTGTATTTTCTTCACGTTTTAAAAAAAATTCTTTGGTGCTGACCAAAAGTGACCTTTTGTGCCCATATCTTTCTTTACACTATAAGACACCCAAGAAATAAAACACGACTGTGGGACCATCTTCATTCAACTAAATTCCTTAAAACTCATGTCTGGGGTTCGTGATTGTCTGATCAGTAATAAGTTTATGGGATAAACCAGTCAACGATTAACATTTAATAGAAGTTTGTGAAGACACTTTTCAGTTCACTTTAAATTAGTTTTAATGTATGTCTGTGTTAAAAACATTTCAGCAAATCAATCTGATATGCTTTCACTGACTGCATAGGTAATTTATAAAAAAAAAATACATGGTCAAATGCTGATAACTGTATATTTATGAATCAGCTGAATCAGTAAACACTGAACAGGGGATTGTGGAAATACTTTATCATTTTAAAGTGAACTTAGTTTCAATGTTATTTCAAGTTCAAATCCTGTGATGGACTTGTGTCCCATCCAGGGTGCACCCTGTCTCACTTCATTTCCAAAATAGGCTCTGAAACCCAGCAACCCTGCATAGAACAAGAGATTAAGGACAGTTGAATAAATGGAAGTCCCACAATGAATTTTTGATTACATTCTTAGCTGGGTTTTTAAAGAACCTAACCCATGAACAAATTAAGTGATATCTATGCTAAAAGCTTTTAGCGATCGAGATATGTTGGTTGGCTTTACGGACAAATAAAGTTGCAAATCAGCCTCTGGTCCCAATTGTGCGGTCACAACATTATGTAACAGTAGTCTGAATTTGACTTTGTGATTAACATTTCTACAAATATATCTTAAAGATGCAGTTTAAGGTAAAGCGCTGCTGCAGCATATACACACACATTACCACTGCAAACAAAGCCATTTTTCTGAATTATACAGTATCTGCTTAAAAAAATTGGATATTTACCAACATCACAATATTCAACATACAAAAAGCCATTCACAAATATCTGGGGCACAATTCTGAGTAAATCTTGTAGAAACTGCACACTAGTCTTAGATACTTAGAAAACAGGGTTCCCCTGGATTCCTGGTGACGGGGCATGGCTGGCAAGATGGTAGGTCTGCGTGTATCTGTGGCTGCATGTGTGTATGAACAATGTGCCCATCCCCTCTACGTGGGAAAGCAAATGCCGCAGCACTCCATGCAGATCTCCAGACAGTCGGATGACTCACAGCAAGCATCCATGATGCCGCAGTCCATGTCACAGGGGCAGTTGCAGTCATCCCCCAGGTCATCTGCACAGCAACAGCAGCAGCAGGCTTCCGGGCTGCAGCCACCACAGGAGGCCTGTGCCACCACCATGTTGCAAAGGCTGAGGAATTCGCAGAACAGGCAGGCCAGGATGCAGTGCACACAGCAGTCTGAATCGGATCCCAGCAGCCACAAAACAGAAACATAAGAACACGGGAGCATTACAGGCCTGGACAAACACAGCCACATCCTGGGCCAACAGACACCAGCTCTCTAAATCATTGCAAAAGCAAGGTAAGTCAGAGAGGTGTGGAAGTTTGGGCACAAACTCAAGGAAATTACCTAAACAAAAACAGAACAAACGCCACTCTGGGGCTCAAGTGCAAACCTCATAATATTCAGACTACCAAGAAAAAGGTGCGACTACTGAAAAGCTAACGCCACAAATTCCACAAGCAAGTTGATGTGTTAACGGAATTATCCATCTCTTTAACCTTTTTACCTATCAGACATGGTTATGATGTTGACAAATGACAGTAATTTACATTACAACAGGTTCACCTCTCCTACTTTCTTGTCACACTGCAACACATGATGAAAAGTCTATAAAGACATTTTCCTTTCCATTCAGTCATAAATTTGTTTTCTTCTATTCACACTCCCTCCTAAATGAAAGAGGAATAATGGCCTAAAACACAGTCAGTTCTGCTATAATACGAATTTCAGTTACATGATTTAGATATAATGCAATGAATAAACTGTGAAACACAATTCATAGTGCAACAATCTGAGAGTGTGACTTGGAAATAAGGCGATTCCACAATGAAAATTCTGACTAGCACTGCACATGTGGTTTTGCATTTAGTAATTTAAGTATTTAAACATGATTGGCCAAAGATCATCACAAAGACATGTTTTGGTGACCCTAGGCCTTGGGAAGATTGTAAAAGGAAGGATAACACTAGAAACAAATGTTACACAGTGCTTTGAAAGAAAGTGCCACAAACTTCATACTCACTGTTGTACTTAATGTACTTCATTTATTTGCAGAAATCAGGTTTTTGGTAGGGTCGTTAATTTTGAGTGTGCTGAGGATTTGTGGGTGACAATTATTGCATTTAATGCACTTTCCCCATCAAAACATTTTTATTCCACAGATTATCATGTCATGTTTCATAGGAACACAACTCATGCTACAGCAGAACTGACTTTGGTTGTAAAAATACTGACAGGGTTATAGAGGTTACTAAAGTCTATATCTTAGATTCATTCTTATACACTGATCTGAATTATTTATGGGGGTGATCTTAAGCACAATAAAGTCTGACATAAAACATGTTTTACAATATATGTTTTTAAAACATCATTAGTTAACCAGTTAAACACTGAAAGGAACATTTTTATCAAGAACAAAAATCATTTTAAGTAGCCTAGATAAATATGATCAAGTAAGACTAAGCAAAAGAATTGAGCACAGTTGCTTGTGGAAATTGAGACATCTGGAAAAAAGTACAAATCATATGGCTTGAAAAGAGCAGTGGGATGACGTGATGGGGCAGTAATCTGCACAGCACTAGTGTGTGTGATATGGTGTTGCTCAGGGCTCTCACTCGGGGTCTGCACACAGTGGCCTGGAGGTGTTCATATGAAGAGTGGTTGAGGTAACTGTGCAAGAAAGCAAACTACAAAGCATTTACATTTATTCATTTAACAGACCCTTTTCTTGAAAGCAACACACAGCTCAGAGTAAACAAACACCAAAAAACACATCAACACTGATTCCATTTCTTACCCTATGTGGCTAAGACAAACGCAACCTTTCAGTGCCAGTCCCTTGAGGCAAAAATAAAGAAAGGAACAAGAAAACATCAATACAAAAGAGCTGTGGACACACAGCTGGTAAAAGCCTTATCCCAAAGTTCAGTTGCCGTTATATGATATTTTTCAGACAAAGAGATTATGGTAATCCATATAAACATTGCACATGACAGCTTTATGCTCGTTCATGAAGGGGAGGGGGAACAAACACTCGACAGAACACTGATTCTCAGAGTGCAGTACCATAAAAAGCAGAGGGGCTTCCCCTTCTTTCTTGCAGAAAAGGGAGACACTCAGTGTAGTCAATTTATATCATCACTGATAACACAGAACAGATATTTATATACAAATGTTAAACATGATTGATTTGGGAAGTTGTAATTTTGTGAACACAGGAATTATTCTCACCTCACCCCCTGAAGTACTATTAACATTATTTTCCTTTTTTGTCTCTTTTAAGCTTCATTCAAAGTGCTCTTTCCAAATCTCCACATTTACTCCTAATGTGCTGCAATTACGCTTATAACGCATTCTTTGAAAAAAAGTTACTGGGTCGCCCAACACTCAATGCTGCACTTTAATAAGTGGAAGGAACACAGGACAGTGTAGCATAGAGCTTCACACAGAAATTAAGAAAGTGTAACAGACAAAAGAGAATACCCAAAAGGGGTTAGGGAGCCCAGACATTGCACAGATGAGGGGATTGGAAGAGGAGGAGGAGGAGGAGGAGAAAGGAGCACGGAAATGTGCGACTCCCATGGCGGGCAGGTGGCCGCTAACAACGAGCTGGTGCCAGGAGCAGCAGTGCCCAAGTAGGCGGCTGACGCCCTCAGTCTCATTAAAAGGTCGCACCTCTGTGGCATCGACTGCCTCCTCACAGCCACCTTTGCTTTGACACAGATCTCATTTTCACACCTGCATTCATGCCTTACTATCATGTCAGGGTGGGAGCTGGGGGTAGGGCATGTAATAAAGGAGTAGGGGATAACGTGCTGCAGCAGTGCCCCATTGCACTCAGTAGTACTTTGTGTCAGTGCTGCTGAGTCGAACCCTACTTGTAGTAACCACTGTTGTGGTTCATATTGTAATGGAGGGTAAGTGGTTTAGCTTTTCTGCACACATCTCTGGATTGCATACATATGGTGAAAATGCATACCACCTACATCCTGAGCCAGTCAAATGTATATGCTAAAATGCACAGTTTAGATAACATGAGGCATCTGCATAACCCCGTCAGCCATTCCTGTGCTGTGCATGAGGCACTGTTCTCTAAGGCACTAGTCAGCTGAAGTGGTTCTGGAAGCTGCATCACAAACACAAAAATTTCTCTTCTTTCCGACATGAGAATTATATTGAGGGAACATAAGCAGTATGAGAAGATAGATGCTGGCACAAGAGCCACATAGCAGTCTCTTACCATGAGCTAAATTAGTAAAATGGGAGATATTTTCTTCACACACGCGCAGTACGTGAATTACGAACATAGAGAGAGAGGCGTCGTACCTTCAGGGGAGGAGGCTTTGTTGGAGCCAGTAGAACTGACTTTGCTCTTCCTGCTGTTGTGGCTGCTGACAGACAGGCTGGACTGGAGTTTGCGTTGCACCCGGTGGGACACAGGCGACGGCTGCCTCCGGGCCTCGTGAGCCACCCCGCCGCCATTGCTCAGGGCAGCACGGCCGTTTTGCAGCCGATCGACCTCTTCCTCAGTAGGCTCCTGGGCCGGCACGGAGGCATTCACCGGGGCCAGTCGCGGAGGTTGAGCTACAAAGATATTTAAAATGTTGCATTTACACTCAACCACAGATCTTACACACAATGACTGACAACGTGAACAAAAACACATGCTAAGCCTGGAAATGGGCTCAGGTTTTTGTTTGGGGTGGGAAAACAGCTGCACGCTGTTATCTTTGGTGTTATAACTATATGTTTAGGACATATTAAACATTCATTAAATGTATATTATGAGCAAAGAAGAATAGGCTGATAATGTCTGACACCACACCCATCACACTACAGACGTTAATCAATACCCTGAATACGAACATAGATTGTAATCTATATAGTAATTAAAGACTGCCACATAAGCACTTAACCATAGCAAAACCCCAAAGGATTAGTTCTGATAATTAGTGGCAGATATATTTCAATTTTTTTCCTGTGAAAATCTGCTGCTATGATTCTTGCCTTTGCAGGAGCAGAAGGCTGAGATCACTGCTGCAGCAGGCGAACGTCTGATCTCTTAGGTACGGATGTCAAGGCGTGAGGAGCTACTTCACAGCGACAGGTGCCAGGGATGTGTATGAGGGGGCGACCGAATGGGCCACGCTAGGCTCTGCCAGAAGACAGCAGCATCAAGAGATGCCAAGCAGGCTCTTTACAGCTCCCGCTGAATTATTCATATTTTTTCCTTGTACGTTCAAGACTGCACTTCCTTTTTCCTTTTACGGCTTTCGCATTTTGCTGCACGCAGCAATGATACAGTAGCATTCTGCAATACTATGACAGCCTCTAAATGTAACGTTTTGTGTCAAAAAGAAAGCTTAGGGTTCTAGTCACTTTCATAAGTCCCAGTTCGGGATCTGCAGGCACAAAGACAAATTTGATACAGAGAAAAAAGGAGAAAGAGTTACTGCATTAAAAATCTGATTGAAAAAGACATGTGAAACATGGCAAGAAATGACAAAGGCATGACCCTTGGAACCCAGATAGCATGTTTAATGACAGACATTGTGTTCACCTAAAACCAGGCCACATTCAGGTCTGACATAACCCAATGCTTCAAAAACATGAAACATGGTACAGAACACCTTATGCAAACAGCACTTGGGTAAGAAATTCCAAACGAACTCCAATTTTGCTGACATACCAGTGGACTCCCGTATCCTCTCCGTTTCCCTTTCCTGGAATTCCTTTCTGCAGACGCTGAATATGGTCAAACAACACTGCACTTAAACAGCCACACTGTATTTACTGTTTTGAGCTACACCACAACATCATGCAAGATCACACCAGACACAAAAATGTACAAAGTTTCACATTCTAATTAAACTTCCAGTGGTACTAATGGCGGACTTCCTGGTTCTAATGAAGTGTAGCCATAATAAATTCAATATGACATTATGTCCCTTTTCTACACTCAGATCTGTAGAGAACTCAAGGAGGACCCTTGTTTTATATCCTACAGCCAAAACCGCCCACCCCTGCAAGCAAATTAACTACATTTTACAGGGAGGTCATGAAGCTGTCCATGACCAAACGTGGTCTGGCACAGTATCATTCACCCTTTTCCCATTCAAAAGCCAAGTTTTAAATTTCCTAAAGTATAAATTATTATAATCCACCCACAGAAAGCAGTAGCTTAGCTGCTTAGTTGAAGATGAACACCTCAGCAGCAGTGCACACACTGCTAAAGCAATGACTTCCTTGACTCCTGCTCTTCTTGTTAAAGGGCACCCATCACTTGGCATGGACACGTTGCTCCTTTTTACAGTTTTCAACAAACAACTTGGACAAGTCCGATTTACACGAAACACGTGGACTTTTCTAAAACTTTTCTTTACCAAAGGATTCAACAGCAGCTACACTGCAGATATCTGAACTGTTTGGAGATGTAGTTGATCGCAAGTGCACACACTTTCCTAAAGATGCATGTGGCCACTGAGTGCAGCACAAGTGCACTTACAGCTCCTTAGACAGCTACAGCTCTGATGTTGGAGTGACACTAGTGAGAAGCAGCATATTCAACAATGAAAATGTTTTCAAAGTCAGAAAGCTGTTTTTTTCCCCCCCATGTAATCATTGTATAGCAAACATGAAGGAATGTGAAACATGGTAAATAAGAGGGCCTCTCATATCCCTGTTAGAAGTAATAAAAGCCCTGCACACACCTCAGAACAAGTCAGTAAATAACACTAAAAGGCTGTGGTTTACCACAGGATCTAAGAGGTAATGAAAGCGGCTCTATCTCCATGACAGTAGCAAACCATGCTGACAAACTCAAATCGGACAAGGCATTTCCACTACAGCAGATCCAAAACTGAAAACACTTCCCCAGAGACAGTACTTTCACTGACGTTAGACATTGACACACTCCACATGACATAACTTCGGACTCAGCCATCTTCCAACTTCCATATTCTAATACTAAAACATAACTTTTTTGCTTACTAGATCCTCTGTGTGCACGTGTGTATGCCTCACCTGATTAAAAAAAAAAAAGCTTTACAAAGAAAATTACAAATCAGAAAAGCTGAATTATCCCTACAGGCCTCTGAGTAGTTCTACAGATCCGCAAACTTTTGTGCTCTTCAGGAAAAAGTTCTACTTTCGCACACAAAGAATGCCTTACCGCAAATTCCAATTGTTATTTAAACAAAAAAATGCTGTTTTATTCAGCAACAAAACAAATGGCAACAAATTTAGTGAGACAAGAATGGAAGCTGTTTTCCATTCTTCAGATGCAAACCACATCTGAGATATGACCTGTGAAAGGACTTAATATTCCCGACAACAAAGATTTTCTCCTAAGGACCCGGCACATTTCAAAGGTGCTACTTTGGTGGCATTTGCATCCTTCTTTGTTCCAATTAATTACACCTCAGAGCAAGGACGATGCCTGGAAATGCTGAGACCGGATTTCCCATCCAAGATATGGCAGGAGTTTGTTGGAAGCCTAAGTTACAATACCAGGGAAACTTACATTACACACATAGCCCATGAACAACATTATTCAGCATCACCCAGTGTTGACATTGCTCAAATCAGGAGAATTAAGCATATTAAACAAAGTACTCTTAAATCCAATGTCGCCATTATAATAGAAAAAGAAAAAAAAAAAAAAAAGAAAAAAGTGAAGTCGTGCTTCCTGAAGACAACATACACAGCTCTTGAAAGCTACATTTCCTTGTTCAGCTGCTCCGTCCCCAGGGTTGGTTGGGAAAGCTGGCCTCCAGAACTACATCTCTGCAGGGCACATCTTGTACAGATTTAGCGTTTGCTCCCCAAGCTCCTCCAGTATTTATTTATTCCCTTTTTTTAAAGGAAGATCAGTTGCAATGTGACTCAGTGCAGTCCGGCAGAAGCTGCCAAGCTTCCAGCAAACCACACCCAACCTCTGCTCCATCAGCTGAGAACAACAGCGGAACAGGGGGAGGGGTGATGGCAATTTTTATTTTCGGTTATATCTGTGACTAACATATTCCCCTTGATTTGTTAATCGCTACTGACGTCGAGGTTCCATAGGAAATGAGCTTGTTTAAAAAATAAAAAAAAAAAGCAGCACAATGAATGCATCTGCTGCAGACATTAAAGCAGTGTTGAGATGAGCTGTGAGAGCCAGGCAGGAAAAACCACTGGCTCTAGAGAGACCATCGCCACGACCAGAGAGCACAACGGACAGAGGAAGAGAACACGATCTTGTATTACACACAGCATTTCCAAGCTAGTGCTAATGTGACCTCTGACCCAGCGCCCTGAAGGACAGCAGGGTTGATGGTCTGCCTACGAGCAGAAGAATAAGCAGCAAAGCAGATGTTTCTCAGTGGTTTTGAAGGAGAAGGTGGCTCCATTTGTAGACAGAGTAAAGATTCGGACTGTATTTTGCGAACTAAATAACCCTGCCAATTTTTATATTTTGACATTTTCTTACTGGACAGTCTTAAGTGTTATAAACATATTGATCTAGCGGTAAGCATTATTCTGCTGGGTGAAATAGTTACATGATATTTCTGCTGTAGAAAGCATTATTATCCTTTATTTAGCTGTTACCTCTGTTCGAGCCAAAATTTCTTGTTGTACACTGAGGGATTTGGTCAGGTGGCGTACTCGGTGCGTCTACACAGGGTGCCAGTGAAGTGTTTCAGCACACTTGGGCGATACTTCTATGGGATGAACTTAACAGAACAAGAGGGAATTGCTATAGAAGAGCAGTAAGTAACACAGCAGCTAAAACCACTCGCTGGACACAGGCTTGAATCCCAATACCTGCTGCAATACCCTTGAACAAGGTGCTTACCCTGAATTGCTTCAGTAAAAATGACCCAGCTGCATAAATGGGTAAATTATTGTATTTACTTTAACGGTCATTTTTGAGAAGAATTTCCGCTAAATGTATTAATAACTTAAAAATGGCAAACTTCCTTGCTCAAATTTGCTGAACAAATGCCATGGGGAAAAAACCAGTTTCCAGCAAGTATATTCAAACTTTTGATGATTTGTTCTGTAGGTACCAAAGAAACCACAACCACCAGGGAAACCAGAGACTTCACGTAGGCAAAGCCCATTCTTAGGAAACAAGATGCTCAAGATGTTCTTACGTCCATGAGAAGCACAGGCATGTGGGAAACTGACAAACAAGAGGAGTCTGCTGATGACAAAAGCTTTAACTCAAGGTATTTACTAGAGTGATATTTAGCACAGTGGCCTAGAGAAGGGTTTATGGGGCGTTTTTAATCAACCTCTGCACTCTCATTTATCCTTCTCATTGAGTGAATGGTTCAATAGCCTACCACTGAGCAATCACTTCAAAATGACTCCTCCTGTTCATAATGGCCTCTTAGTTTTACCACACTATTCTGGAACAACTACGGGGGCTTAAAATTAGAGATCAAGTCCTAGCACAATAAAATGAGGCTATTCTATGACACTAAAAATTTGCATTGTAACCTAATCAGAAAAGTAACGATCCTGACACTTATTTCAAATGGCACTTCACAGAAGTACAAAAGAAAAGAAACTGATTTTAATACTCGATCCCCTGTTCATTAAGCCCTAATGTGCTTTGAAACCTTAAATAGGTACCAACCGAACAGCAGCCTGAATAGTCGTGTGTGATTTGACTACTGATGGAACATTTTTAATCAATCCCCATGTTGCTTTTGCAACAATTGTCAATAAGATCGGGACAGAAGAATCTCTCAAAGCAGAGCAGTACAAGCACTCCTGCCATCCACCCCCTCCTCCCACCAGCAAAAGTTTACAGCATCATTTCCTTGAAGGACATGAACTGGTGTCCCACACCCCACCATCTGTCATGCACGTCTTGCACATGCCCATTCAAATGGCAATATCCATTTGATTTCAGAAAGAAATGACAATCTTGACAAAACAGACTATTACACCAGGATCACACTTAGCGTCTCACTTAAGAATGAGGGTACTAACATTACTTGACCTGAACACTGGGGGGGGGGATAAGTGTTTCTTCAGCAGTCTATCAACATCAGCACTCATATTCAGCATTCAATGAGGAATATGATAAATGTTTTAGGTCATGACAACTTCTAGTGGTCTTCAAAGCTCAATAACCCAGGTACACAGCTACATGAAGGTCACTTTGAAGGATCTCAAGTCCAGCTTCTTAAATTAACCATGTTAACGTTTTCCTAAAATCCTTCCATTTACCAAGAACCAAAGCAACTGGTACTATTCCATGGTGTGGGAACAAGCAAAAAGCTATTTGTTTCCCAGCATGCCTTACAACTCCCCAGGCACTGAGGGAAACAATTACCTCTATACTACTGCTGTAACTGGCCTAAATTAATTGTAAACAGAACAGCTCTATCTGGGAGGTACACAAGGGTAGGAGGAAGTGACTTTAACATCTTGTTGTGCCCTTTAATATTTTACAATTTATTTATCACAGGTTCTTAGAATGCCTCCTACTGCTACCACCGAGACGCATAAGTATAGCAATGTGAGTGATATTGTTCAAGTTGTCATGCATATTTTGGATTTTTGTGACTGGTTCCCACTAGCTATACACCCAGGATACTGAACCAGGATTTTGTTAGTGAGCAATTCAGTAATGTGTCAGTTTCTACACTTACATTCTTTTAGCTGACGCTTTTCCCCAAAGCAACTTAAAGTTACTGCGATTTACCCATTTACACAGCTGCGCAATTTCTACAGGAGCAATTCAGAGTAAGTACATTGTTCAAGGGTACTACAGCAGGAGGTGGGAGCTAAACCTGGATTTTGCCAAAGTCCAAGGGCAACAACTCTAACCATTACGCTACATGCTGCACCCAGTAGTTCATCAATTACTGCATCATATATATGTTGTGTGTATTTTTGACGTCAATGAAAACAAGCCTTTACAACATACACAACAAAACTGTAGGAAAATTCTGTTTTCTGGTTGGACTCAGTGCCTTTGTGTCTAATAGGTCAGACTTGTTTCAAACCAGAGTGTTAAAATAACCATCTGCAAAACTGGTACTATTTACCTTAAAGAGAAGATGAAATGTACTCTTACTGATAAGTTGCTCTGTCACCACTGTTTCAAACCAGCCCTGCTCTAGAAAGCTATGTCTGTTGCGTTGGTACCTCCAGCAGGAAACAAAACCGTAGGGCAGATGGCACCAACAGGCTCAGCCAGACCTTTTCCCATTAGCTTCCGGTGCTACTGAACATCACCCACAACAGTGCACTGTATCAAACAGCCACACCACGGACCCATCACCGTCTCATACGCCTGTTAGAATAAGCCTTTGTAATTGGAAGGCTGAGTCCAGAAGGTGTTCCAGTGCTCTTTACAAGAGATCAGAAAGTGACTTACATGAGATCCAGGGTACTGAAACCCACTTGAATTTACTCTCCAGGAGTGTAGCAGGACAAGCAGGCCTTTAAAGATGAAGCTGACCTTCAAATGAAGCAGGAGAGTGACTTTTCACTACCAACAGATGAGCTGTTCCATTTGAGGAAAAGCTGCAGTGTGAGCCAAAATGCAACGGCTTGACTTGAAAATACAGTGCTGCTTAGCACCCTAGTACACTCGCAGCAACGAACACGTCATGGGTATAGGGTTGATTGAAAAAAATAAATAACTAAACACCAAGTGGAAAAGCTGAAAGGCCAGAAACAAAGAGCTGTTGTGTCAAAGGCAAACAATCATGTAGAAAGTATGTGGGCAGGGGGCCCCATGTTGCTGCTTCCAGAAGAGTCTTAAGGGGAAGCTGAGGTCTCATGCTAGAGCTCACTAACACTGGCCATTTGCACACGAGAACTTGAGGAGTGTACCAAAAACAAAAATGGATATCCTCTAAATGTACCCACTGAACTGCTGAAATGATTCAGCAACTGACTTCCTGTGGGGTGGGGGAAAACACCTATGGACAAATGGGCAGTCATGCTATTCCAATCCAGGATGCATTAGGCACGTACCAAAAAATATGAGAACACGTTTATAAAAAAAAAAAAAAAAAAAAAAAAAAAAAAAAAAAAAAAAAAAAAAACAGTTTCACAAACCTTATATTCACACTGCAGTGTGCTGAAGATCAGTCATTGTCCGATCTTTCACAGCAGAATATGCTTAACTGAAAAACCAGACGGAAAACTCAGGCACTAGTCCTTTTTTTTGGGGGGGTGTGGAGAGCACCCTTCTACACTTTGAATGTCTGGTCTGCTGTCACAGTTCCACAATAACTCCACAGCTCACTAGCTACTCAGCTCCACATACACCCTAGAATCAAAATGGGACAGCTGGTAGCGTAGTGGTTAGTCTTGCTGCCTTTGAACCCAAAGGTCACAAGTTCAGTTCCCACCTCCAGCTGTAGTACCCTTGAGCAAGGTACTTACCCTAAATTGCTCCAGTAAAAAATTACCCAGCTATATAAATGGGTAAATAATTGTAAGTAGTGTCACATTATAAGTTGCTTTGGCAAAAAGCATCAACTAAACGAATACATGTAAATGCAGCTTACCTTTCAGATTATTCATTCACAGCCCTTACTGGTTGTAGCAGGTCATTCAAATAATTAAAAATATACATTTAATTATAATGTAAATACACATTTAATTCAGTGAACATTTGTCATCAGCAAACTAATACTGTAGAGCCTGCTGAATGATGGCTGCACAGGAATAGATCAAAAATCTATGATGCTTCAACACACAGCAAAGTCTGACCAAAAGTAGATTGACTGAAACATGAATTTGGAATAAAAGCCTAATGATATTTTCCAAGTCATGGAGAGATATGGCATATAAGTTCATCACGTTGAAGTAGTTGTTGACAGAACTGAAAGCAGAGTCTCTATATGCTGCTAGTCTCATGTTTCCAATGTAAGACAGTGCTCCTTAATGCCACCTACTTCTAATGAGGTCATCTGTGCTGGAATGTTCCTCGGTCACATGACCTTCGCCACATTGCTCTGTGGGAGACTGACTTTCTGCGACTTCCTCCGGCTTCTGGGAGTCCACTGGCAAGTCGACTGCATCTGAAGCAGAGTACAGCACCAAGTTAACAGTCCACATCACTTTAAAAACAAAAGCGGACAAAAAAATTCAAGTTTTCAAGGAGGTTGCATCAATAAGCAATTCTTGCTACGCATAAGGTATCCTTAAGATACATAGTTCATAAGTGCATAGATGTTTATGTACAGAAGAGTTTAACACACCTGTGTGATTCCATGATAATGTCTCCTTTAATATATTCCAAGCTTCAAGTTATTTTACCTACTACTAAAGAAACCAATTAGAAGGCATATTCTGCACTTTGCTTCCTTGACATGTTTCAAGAAACTTATACACAGGCAATTAGCCAGTCCTCATGTGTTACCATCATTCATTTGATGCTTTTCTCTATGGTGACTTGCAATGGTTGGTTTGCACCCTTATAGAATGATTCATCCATTTATAAAGCAGGGTAAATTTTACTGTTCCAGTTTAGGGTGAAGTACCTTACTCAATGACCTATAACAGCAACAAGAATTTGAACGGGAAACCTTTGATTGCAAAGTCCTGGCTCCAACTACTACGCTACTTTCCGCCCCCGAGCTGCTATTCCTGTAGCCCTTCTCTCTTTTCAAAGGAGAGACCACAATAGAGCTCAGTTCCTATAAAATGGATCTCTGTGCAAAACATCTACATGTGCACTTTTGGAACATGGCTATTTAATACTCCATTTTATTTATATTTACACAAACAGCAATTTCATGAGTACACTCCCTCCACCAAATTACATGCAGATGTAAAGTGGAGTTTTTCCCCAAAACTATCTGGGCTCTCAACTGGACATTCAAGATCAATTTCATAGGGCTCCAGGTCAGGAAAGAAAAGAGCTTGTTATTTTGTGTCATAACAGATATTCCTTCACAAAAATCATTGCACAATAGCATGGGTGTATCGGGAGACACTGCTGCCAGATTTCTGGCCTTAATTTTATTGAGTCTGCTCTAGGGACTACAATATCTGCCAACAGTTTTACAACTATCAGGACTGAATTCAACTAAATGAACTATGTACTGTAGCAAGCAGCTGCCTGAAATATTGCAGAAAGCACAGCAGAAGGTAAACACAGCCTTTAAATGATTTTATTTCACCACTCACACAGTTGTGAACAGCATTTAAAAAAAAAGACTCACTGACAATTTTAAATTCTTTTAATACAGAAATAAGATTTAATATACAGGTTTAATCAGTAAAAAAAAAGTGCGGAAAATACCCTTGGGCGTACTAATTTTGGGGCCCTTTGGACTACAAGATGGATCCATACAGGCTTCGATTTTATACAGGTCCGTTCAGGCACACAGTAAAGAGTAACCTGAAATTAAGTGTTTCTAGGTACATCAGTTAATGTCAGGACCAGAGTTGTCACTTTATGACAGACAGACCCAGGCTCAAATCCCTACTCCTGCTGTAGTAATCTTAAGCAAGGTACTTTATCAATTCAGGTTCAGAATTACACTGCTGTATAAAAGGGTAAATCATATGTAGCTTCATATAGAAACCTTGCACTGTAGATTGCTTTGAAGAAAGGTTTCGACAAGAAGTTATATATTTTCAGCATTGCTAGAGATGCACAGTGTGCTAGCAAAAACATAGTAAGACAGGGCACAGGAGAGATTTCAATACATCACAGTTTCAAGTTCACTGAAAGGACAGTTGACCTAAACTGCAGCAGGGCTGTATTTTAACAACAGGGAACAGTACATGTGGAGACAGGAGGCAAAACAAAGTGCTCCTCTTTCAAAGCAATTAGCCTCTTGAGATGAAAAGTTCACACTCCATGATGTATGTTCAAAGGGCCCAAAAAAAAAAAAATTCTCCATTTAGCTCAAGGATTGCTTACTTTGTTCTACTTTGACAGGCCAGTAATAACCCTTGGTATAAATGTCACTTGGTCTGGTGGCTGATTTAAACAAAATTTAGAAAGGGGGGGGGGGGAACATAACTTTACATTCTAGGATCCTACAAGTCATCAGAAAGTTTATTATAAGTCATAATTGACTCCACTCATCACCGATCACTCCTCCGGTTTCCTATAGAAATGGCTAAAAACTGACATTGAGCATTGGCACGTGAAGTCTGATGACAGCACATCAGTGAAGCCAGAACAAACGTGTCTACTGTAAATAAGAGCTAAAAAGTTATAAACTGCCAATTATATTGCAATTATGGGCTGTTATTGTGAGCAACATCCACTTCCCTGAAATGGTAATCATACAGGAATAGCTGCGTCAAGAATGCTGTCAAAACAGCCTATTTGGCTTCAGTGAAGAAGCCAAACACACAGAGGCAAGACAAAAAAAAAAGTTACCTTAATAGCAATATGCATTAGAGGATTACGTCATAATGGCACAGTACTCAAACACAGTCTTACTGCGATATAATTAGAAGGAAATGTTCCTGTCAGATGTTTATTCAAGTGTAAGTTTGTGTTTGTACAGTGTTACCCTGAGGTACACAGCCCTTTTCACGCATTAAAATTCCCTGACGTTCAACAACAGTGATTTTACCGATTTTTACAGGTCTCACGGACTTGTAAATAACAGTTCATAATACATACTGATACTCAGATTGTTTCTTTTGTGTAGGAACGGCTCTAACGCCCGTTGTTGCGCGCGCCTTTCCTACCGTGACCACGAGGAAGAAACGGGCTCCTCTCGCGCTCCACCTCCCTGTCGGGCCCGCGAGGCCCTTCGGAAGGCGCGCGCGGGTCCTGCGACATGAGAGAGCGCTCGTCAGGTACGACACAGTCCGCGCGCAGCACTCAGCCCGCGTTCCTGCAAACGACGCACAGGGGAGGTGAAATCGCAGGACAAACATCGCCCATTTGTTCTCACGCAAAAACTTGACTTCTCTGCGCTTAAGTCGATAAACGCTCAATTAAAAATAAAATAATCAAGGACATGATGACTACGACATGCAGCACAAAACTGAGTTCAAGAGTGGAGCACACGCGCACGTGCCACCTGTGGAACACTTAACTTGCGCCGCACCTTTCCAACATGTCAGCTTCAAGTTCAGCTGCGACTCCTTCCCATCCTTCCTTCTCCTCAGCGAAACTCCGCCGCCCCGCTCGCTCTCGCTTCTCTCACCACTTCTCCACGCAAGGCAAACTTCTTATCTCTCCTCGTCGTGTGCCCTGGCTATCCTCCTACCATCGCAAATCTGCAAAGAAGTCACTCCCTTTCTTTCTTCTCTTCTCAGACCACTCGTTTTCTCGTTTCCTCAGAGAGAAAAAAAAAAAAAACTCGCTCCTTTTCCCTCCGAAACATTTCTCATCATTTCCGGATTCCGAAAACGGCTCGCGCTCCGTCTGCGGCACGAGAGGTGCCTTCAGGGTCCTTCAGGGTGCGCGCACGCGAGGAAGCCCGGGCGGAGATGGGAAAGAACCAAAGACCCGTGACCTGCGCGCGAATACTTTTCTCTTACACAATATCCTCATTGAGACGCCTTTGTACCTAATTAGTCCCATCACTGAGCCCTTATTGCTTTTAACCAGCCCCCGGTGTTCAATGAAGCCTAATTTTTTATCCTCCCACAAGTATTTGTGTATAACTCCACTGAGCACCATTCTCAATATCAACCCCCCCCCAACGAGAATTTAACAGTATTTACCGCCGCTGTGTTTAACCGACACCTTACTAAATTCCCTGATTTTGATATTTTCAAATAATGCCAGATTTTAAATTAGCAGTGTGTTTGGGAAATGCACACATTCATTCATTTGTTAATTTTAATTAAGGCACAATATAAAAACTCCGACCTGCAACTCCAGACAACTTCTTTGCAAGATATTCTCAGCTGCGGCCCAGCTCCCATTTCTCAGCTGGCCTCAGGGGTCCTCTGCTCTGTACAGTGATCAGGAATATGAAGGAATGGTTCTCAGTAATACTTTAGCAAAACACTTTGGTTTGAGTCCACTTGGCTTGCACTGACATAATATTATTTCTTTTTTTTAAACCAAAATTACTGTTTATGTGGGGGCGCGGTGGTGCAGCAGGTTTGACCGGGTCCTACTCTCCGGTGGGTCTGGGGTTCGAGTCCCGCTTGGGGTGCCCTGCGATGGACTGGCATCCCGTCCTGGGTGTCCCCGCTTCCCCTCCAGCCTTGTGCCCTGTGTTGCCGGGTTAGGCTCCGGTTCGCTGCGACCCTACATGGGACAAGTGGTTTCAGACAGTGTGGTGAAGATAAAAACATTATCTGTGTGATGATGAATATATCGTGACATGGCAGGGCTACAGCATATTGGCAATAACAGGCATCCCTTGATTTACAGAATTAATCCCTTGCTGGAAAAGGGGCGGATATCAAAATTTTGGTTACAGAAAGTCTGTTTCTCTGCATTTCAAATGGGAAAAATAATAATGTCCTCACGCAACTTTCGAACTTTCTTGGATGTGCTTTGGACACATTCCTTTATACAGCTTTTTTGTTCTATAAATCAAAAATTGGGTATGAAAAGCCAAGAGCTGCTACACCGACGTTTCGGATAAAGAGCGCTCGTAAATCGAGGGATCCCTGTACGGCACATGTTACTCACAAGAGGGACCAGCAGGTAGCGTAGTGGTTAGAGCCGCCGCCTTGCACCGGGCCAGTGTTTTTAATTCCCACTGCTGTTATAATACTCTTAAGCAGGCTCCTCATCCTAAATTCACACAGTAAAAACGATCCATACGTGTAAACACTTAAAATAAATGCAAGCAACTTAGAATACAAACCTGAAACTAGGTCACTTTGGAGAAAGACACCAGAGAAATGAATGAATAATGATGATATCACATCCTGTGGTCAGCCCTGGCATCCTTTGGCGGTCTGCTCTATCCGACCTGAAACATCACACTCTGCAAACTATGAAACTTCTATTCCTGCTCTGTACTTTGTCTCTCTTGTTTCAGTGTGTTCATTTAATTAACGAGGAAACATGTCACTGAGTGGTCAGCAGGTTCATAAAATGTCAATGGCATCTTTCTCCTGCTTTTTTGGCAGATAATCTTGATCCAGTTCAATCTGACAAGAACTGATGGTGATCCATTCCAACTCGCCTGCAGCTAACCCTAATCCAGCTGTGTCTTAAGGCCCCGTCACCTAGTAAGCCAAACAGTTTATCGTGCACAGCTTTCATAAGAATGCCTAGACCTGGCGCCTAAAACAAAAACTGTATAAATCCACATACTTATATTTCTGCAAAGGAATGGCCAGCTGAAACGATCTAGCAGAATGGAAGGTCTACAAACTCACTTTCGTGTACGCATATTTTACTGATATTTCTCACAGTTTTGATATTTTTCTGGAGGTACTTGAGGTTTGTTGTAGCAATGTCCTTGCCAAGAGCGATTCCAAACTTCTTGCATGGTGCAATATTTTTAAAGTGGATGTAAATTTTAGCACCTACAGTCACGCAGGTCACAAAAGGTCGATATGCAGAGCAGTGGAATGAAAAGCCTGTAATTAGCACTAATGAGCTTATTCTTCAGTGCTGTGACTGGAATCAAAATGCGAAAGTTACACCTCTGAATACCAGTGGCCAGAAGAAACATTGGAAGAAGAGTGAAAGGGCACGACTGCAATGTCTAGATCTTCAAAACATGCTGCCAAAAAATAAAAAAATTACTCCACTTTCATTTTAAATAAAAGACACCACATTTATCCAGAGCACGCTGTCCACGTAGACATAGTTTAGATTTTATTTTGCAGCCACACATCCAGAAGAGTTGTTGGTAAAATATTAGTACCAAATAAATAAACCTGAACTGAGCGATAAACATGGTTGACGTGAACTGTGTATTAATTACATTTAAGTGCAGAATTAACTATTATGGCATATTTTTGGCAGTTTTTTTCCCTCTCTAAAAATGTCATTGAGACAGTGTTTGTGCCAACATTTGAAATGCTACACTTTTACATACACGGTAGAATAAACTACATGGTTATGCTATGAAGAAAAAGCAGGGCAGATTTTTTTTTCTTCAGTCAAGAATGTTCTTGTAAATGTACGACTGGAATGAAGGCCTGGAATCAGCGTGAAGCACATGAAACCTGGATACAAGTCAGGTATGAAGGGCAGTAGGATTTATGCTTTCGCCCAGTTGCATAATTATGCGAAAAATAAAAATTCTGACAGTGACAGCACTAAAACTTCATTTTATTTCACAGGCAAATTACACGAAGGCAACGATTTTATGACTCAACTTCATTTTTTATAGGTTTCTCACATAACATGAGCTACACTTCAGAAATAAATCCTGCAACTGACCATAAGTGTAACTAAATTTTAAAAATTAAAATCCTGAAAAAACCCAGATACAAAATTTGACAACTAAGCCACAGTAAAGGGCAAGACCTGTGTAAAAGTTTCTTGTGGAAAAAAAAAAAAAAAAAATCCTTTGCAACCAAGAACCAGCATGTATTCGAACCTCTTGGAAAAGACCCGAATTAAAAACAGCTTCTGTATTGCACTGGTTTGGCATCAATGTGCAAGTCCTGGATGAAATGGAATGTAAATCTGGCAAAGCGCTCTGCACCGCTCCAGTGCAGCTGCCAGCCCTGCCTTAGCCAAAAATACAGTATGTTCAAATCTTCTGTGCTGTAACGATTCACTCACCTGAACAGAACATCAGGAAAGATACAGAAATGACTTACTGCAAGCATAAGTATAGCATAACCCGATTGGATCGCGGGGAGCCAGAGCCTAACCCGGCACCACAGGGCGTAAGGCTAGAAGGGGAGGGGACACACCCAGGATGGGATGCCAGTCCGTCGCAAGGCACCCCAGGCAGGACTCGAACCCCAGACCCATCAGATAGCAGGACCCAGCCAAACCTGCTTTGCCACTGTGCCTCCCTGTATACCATAACCATAATGACCAATTATTGTAGTTGTAAGAAGCAAGTCCTAAACGGAGTAGAGAAATGGCCAAAATGACCAGGAAGAGGAGCGGAAACGAGCAGAAAAACATGGCAGAAAAGAGGATCCTATAGAGGGCTCGACACAAAGCCAAACAAAGACAGTCCAGGTACAGTAAGAGACAATGGCTCCAAGGCCCACGTGGCTCCACCCCGACTGTCTGTGGCACAGATTCCCCAAAATGGTGCCAGCGCCATGAATTAAAGATGCCATCTTCCCCGCGCCACTCGACCACTCCCGTTCGCCTGTGGCGCCACTGAATGGGACGTCACACTTGAGACAGAACAAAACATTAGGTATTACATTCCATTTGCATCTCATTAGGACCATGGGAGCCACTCCCTGTGGGTTACTCCCTTATAAATATATTTACATAAATAAATATCATGAATATATTAACTGCCGATGCTCCCGCCATGTCTTCAGATGCATTAAGAGCACGGGTGCCATGATGGCTAGTGTTCTTAAAAGCTTTCAAACTGCTCTGCGGTAGTGTGCAGGCCTGGACCTGCCCAACGCTGCCCACCTTGATTTGAATGGGATGTTTCGCTTCTGGCGCGCAAGTACGTCCCTCAGGTACATATCAAAAGCGTAAACTCAGATATGACTTCTCCTTTCATTTCTGCAGTTCAGTGGAAAAAGCAGTTACATCAGACCTGTTTGTTTGTGTCTCCCAGGGAAAGCTCCTGATTGTGTTGTGGAGAGCAGCAACCGCTTTGTGCTCAGACGTGATTTCTGGGTCAGGTGTTCGAACCAAGAACTAACTTTCATCCAGAGGGAAACTTTGGATAAACTTTTAATAAAGACTAAAGTGTTGTTTCAAAATGCATGTATTGCAAATATTGCACTGTAGGTCTTCATCCAACCCCCTTTAGCATTCTCGCAGCACTTCAGGTAAACAGCGTTCCCACGTTATGACTTACCTTTCTTATCACCATTTTTTGAGATTATAAACGCAACAAAACAAAGGGTCTCATGTTTCTTGGTTGTTATATGACCGTGCAGAGCAATCATCAGACCTAATGCGACGCTAACAATGTACAATTGACTGGGTCACAGAGGTGCCGATTCAGTTGTGTAGTAATTTTTGAGGCTGAACTTTTGTGGCATTTACCAACTATGCTACGAAGAGTCCGTCTTACCCTGTTGCTGAACTTTAACTTGCAACCACCGTTCTTTGCTGATGCAACCTGTTCATATTTGGCATATGCTGATGTTATTTTGAGACTTATTGAGACTGTGACCCTTGACACAATAAATAATTTAGTTTAGACGATGACTATTTGGCTTCGATGGAACTCTTTCAGCTGCCTCATGTTGCTTCAAAAACCCACATTTCAAACTATTACTTGTCAAACTGGGAGTCAGTTGGGAGTCAACATAATAAAACTCACCTTTGCAGCTGCATTTGTGATTGTGATTTAGTTACTTCCCATTGTCGGAATGGGTTTCCTCCAGGTGCATGGGTTCCCTCCCTCAGTCCGAAGCCACGCAGTTCAGGTAAACTGGCAATTCTAAATTGCCCTTAGTGTGTGTGTGTGTGTGTGTGTCTGCCCTGCAATGGACTGGAGTCCCGTCCAAGGTGTACTCAGTGCACAATGATTCTAGGACACACTCCGGAAACCCTGCCATAGCCCATCACCCTGCAGTAATCAAACCCCTACAGTGATCGGACCTGTCATCAACCAGCCTGTCGCAGTAGCTCGTATCCCTGCAGTACCCCGACCCGTTGCTGTTGTCCAGCTCCGTTTTCCCTATGCGTCATCCAGTGCACTTTGTACGTTCATGTCAAATTCCTGAAGAGACTCTTAATAATTTCATTTATACTCCCGGCGCCCTACAGCCGCTGACAATCTGTGCGGCCCTCAGCCATCCCCCGACTTATTGCAGCCTGGGCGTCATTACATTGCAGTTACCCAATTAACACGAGAATAATCTAAACAGATTTCAATTTATAAATCTTTAATGATTCCGGGGATTTTTTTGCACAAGTGCTAATTTAAAGCAAATATTAAGCATTATTAAAAATTCTCTTGGCTAGGAGGATAAACGCTTGAATAATTTAGTGGATTTAATTGACACGCCGGCGATGTTGTAAACAGAAATGTTTCCATGTTCGTAATGCTTTCTGACACACAGTCGTGAATCTTCGGTAGTGATCCAAGCGCGGCGAAGCAGGCGGTGAGGTGGTCAAAGGGGGTGGGGTTGCAGGTGCTCTGCGGGGTAGAAACAGGGTGGCAGTGGGCTCTTCTCCGATTGAACTTCCAACACACAGCATTTCCATATGATTTCAGTTACGGGCAGGCTGTGAGTGCACCAAATGGAAAGAGGATGGAGAGGGAAGCTGGTGTTATGGGGCGTGAAAATGGTCCACTTGGAATGCAGCACCTTGGGCTACAAGCCTGTTTTTGTAGACCTTGGGGAGCCGACACTTGTCATGACTTTAAAAATGCCGAGACGGTAAAAACTCCTACCTCAAAGGTGTTTGCTGCAGAAATTAAAACAAGCAGTGAAATAAGCTCCACCCACAATAAAGCACTGTCATGCAGCCCCACCCACAGTATAGTGCTGTCATCTACATTACATTATTTAACTGATGCTTTTTTCCCAAGTGACTCAGAGTGTTACGCTACTTTCAGTTGTTTACCCCTTTATACAGCTGGATAATTTTAAGGTAGGTGCCTTGCCCTAGGGTATTACAGCTGGAGATGAGACTCAAACCCACCACCTTTAGGGCCAAAGGCAGCAGCTCTAATCACTGCACTACCAGCTGCCCCTGTTATATAGAGGCTGTATCACAGCCAAGATGTGTACTGTGCTGGACCCCGGTAAACACCAGTTGCATGAGGAGGGACAATGTGGGAACATGGCCACAGGTAACACACACACACACACACACACACACACACTTTCAGAACCGCTTATCCCATACAGGGTCACAGGGAACCAGAGCCTACCCAGCAACACAGGGCACAAGGCTGGAGAGGGAGGGGACACACCCAGGACGGGACGCCAGTCCGTCGCAAGGCACCCCCAGCAGGACTTGAACCCCAGATCCACCAGAGAGCAGGACTGTGGTCCAACCCACTGCGCCACCGCACCCTTGTGCCACAGGTAACATTCCTGGTATAACAATGAACACCATTAAAGAAGGGTATGATTTAAATTCAATATAGAGGTTTGTTCAACATTTTTAAAGTTTTAAAAATGTGAATTGTTACTTGGAGGGGGCATGGTGGCGCAGCGGGTTGGACTGGGTCCTGCTCTCCCGTGGGTCTGGGGTTCAAGCCCCGCTTGGGGTGCCTTGTGATGGACTGGCCGCCCATCTTGGGTGTGTCCCCTCCCCCTCTAGCCTTATGCCCTGAGTTGCAGGGTTAGGCTCCGGTTCCCCACGATCCCATGTGGGACAAGCGGTTCAGAAAGTGTGTGTGAATTGTTACTTAGCTGACAGTCTTAGCTTTGTGTACTGAGCTTCCTACAGTTATTTACCTGTTCAGTACAGCAGAAGCAGGGATCTGAATGTGCCTCCTTTCCCAGCAAGGCGATGGCTCTAACCGCTGCGCCACCTGCTGCATGTTTTGTGTTTGTTACTCTCAAACATCATTATATTTACCAGCAATTCAACGGAACACAATTCAGTAGCTCAGCAGATGCGTACGGAGCGCTTTCCGTGCCTGACGAGTGTAACGGTTCTTTCGGCGAAAACTGGAGACAGCGGTGAAGCTCAAAAACACGATCAGTGCAAAGGTCAAGCAGGTCAGAGGGCTCCGACATGATGCTTCCATGTACTTTATCATTTACAGTATTTATTTCAGCAAGGAGGGCAAAGCAGAGTGTGGAGAACAGCACAAGACCTGATGCACTTTTCACTGTAGAGGGAGTGGATTTTGTCGGGGGGGCTATCCGGAGTGCAGAGTGGTAAATGAAAAAAAGCATCTGGCAATCCGTCTGACATCTGAAAGCCAGGGAATCAAAGAAGGAGGCTTCCTCTCCGTCTTTTACAATTTGCATGCTTTTGAAAGGCGTTAAAAAAGAAAGTGAGCTTCAGGTGAGAGCGATGGCGCCCACATCAGATACGCCTCGCCGTAATGCGCTGCGAAGCTCGCCGCCGCAATTACCATACGGGCCTTTGCACGCGCTCCAGCGCATCCCTCCGACATCAAAGCGAAGCCCCCCTTCAGGTGGAGCTGTAACGTTGCCCCGCGCCGTATTGACTTTCAGTCAATAAACACGCTGTTTGGTAATGTCATCACAAAACGGCTCCGATCGGCTGACAATGTATCAAAGCCGGCGCTCGCAGGCAGCTACACACTCTTACAAGCACTTTATTACCAGCAACTGTTACTGAGATTAGTGAAAACCAAGAGAGATAAAATGGAATAAGGAATGTGGTGCGGAAAGGGCCTTCGGCATCTCTGCCCCGCCCCCCCGCCCCGCTTCCTCAAAACCGCGCGCCTCCCTGTGACTCTTTAAAGACATCAAACAGGAGGCAGGCTGAACCCAGACTACGGGGGAGCAGATGGGAACGAGGGCGTGGAGGTACGAGCGCAGCGCATACCTCTCCCTCTCTCTCTCGGGGCGTGTTTCTCGGGCGCTGCTCATGCCGCGCGTTCCGTCGCGCGTCCGTCCGCCGACTGCGTCCTCTCGCGCCCCGACGCGCCCGGCCTCTGCACACACCCTCGAGCGGGGCCGTCGGGCGCTGAGCGAACGGCGACTTGCGCGTGGGGTCAAGCGGAAATCGGTTGTTTCTGAAGAACTGAGAAGGCGACAAGGTGCGGCTGTGTGGGGGGGTTGGGGTTGTGTCAACCTCAGGTACGGGGAGAGGATGCTGAAATAAAGAAGAAAAAAATCCCATCCCATCCCATCCCATCCATATGATTTGCAAGGGGAGGAGGGTTGCCGTGGGCAGCGGAATGCAAATCGCAGATCAAAAGCATCCCGAGCCGAAAAAAGAAACGCTGATGCGAATATCATCAGACAGGAAATGCTTGTCAGGGCTGCGCGTGCAGGAACCCGGAGGAGGCGACGGGCGCGTCTCTTCGAGGGGCTCGGTGGAAGACCCTTGTGCCGAGTCGCCTGCTTCTCGCAGTTCTTCCAGGATGCCACACGCAGGAACAACTGCGGTGCGATTTCGCCGCTCGTTCTGTTGCGACTGCGGTTAATGTAGCAGGACCGCCGACACGGCCCGAAGCTCCTGCCCCCGCACACACACGTGCGTCGCCTATACCGCATTCCAACACAATGACTTCTTCGGCCGCCTTTCCCTCTCTTTTGTGCCCCGACACGTCCGTTCATTTGGCCAAAGGCTGTTTTTACGTTAAACTCAGCACCTGTGTTTAGGGCTCTTCTGTTTAACCCTTTAATGTGTGTTGACTTTACACCGTGTAATTAAAGTGTGGAGGTGTAAACATGTCTGTATCCATCACCAACGAGCGCCCGGCCAGTGCAGGGTCACCGTGGTCCAGAGCCTATCCCAGGAACATGGGGCGTGAGGCAGGGTAGAGCCTGGATGGGACACCGGTCCAACAGAGGGCAATCTCACACACACACACACACACACACACACACACACACACACACACACACACAAAATGGGATTTTTATGACCTGCATTCAGTTCCACAGCTTATGAGGTGTGAGGCACCAGCACCACCCGCTGCACCACCATGCTGCCTGTGTTGTGAACGGCTCAGGAACACTAAGATGGGAAATACTGCACTATGGCACTTAGTACTATAAGGTACTATAGTAATCGCAAAGTGTAGGATTTTTATACGACTATATTGTACTGATATGAGTTACTGAAACCATCCTTCCCCTGAGGGTCTGCAGGAGTTCCAGACAGGAGAAGTGGAAGCGATTCTGGTAACGTGGCTGGATGGGAACCGAATCTGAACGGCAACTCTAATAAAGTTACGCTGGTAAAATTTACCACGATGGACTGTTTAAGTCCTTTTAGAGGCAAGTTGCTGCTCAGCAGGACCCGCGACCCCTGTCCTCCCCATGGCCGCACTCCCACCGCGGGCACCTCTCTCACCCAGCCGCTCCCCCGCAGCCCCTTGCATTTCAACACGCCCCGTCACCTGCTTTGTGATCTGATTACTCCATCCAGGAATTAGTATTTATATTTAATGTCAGGGCATTTTTAAAATCTTGATTAAAACGATCTTGAGAAGGAACGATGGGGTCGCCCGCATGTCTGGAAGATCTGCCAGGAACATGCAAATAAATGACAGCTGATTTACGTATCCGTATTCTTTTATTTATAAAAATAGCAAGTGGACTGATTTTTGGGGGGTATGAATAATACAAGTGGATCCACTTTGATTAGACTTCTGTGAAGAGCTGTGCATATTCAGCAATACAATTAAATCCAGTGATGTGAAATGGGGATGACATGCTAATGAAGGGAGCCAGTGAGC
The DNA here is from genome assembly GCF_900964775.1 of Scleropages formosus. Classification (NCBI taxonomy): domain Eukaryota; kingdom Metazoa; phylum Chordata; class Actinopteri; order Osteoglossiformes; family Osteoglossidae; genus Scleropages; species Scleropages formosus. The sequence continues at coordinate 15,061,412 of NC_041807.1, forward strand.
CTGAACTCAGACTGTCCAACATCATTACAGGATATCTTAGATGAAGAGTAATTATATGGGGAACACTGAAATGTCATTAAAAAAATCTTCAGTAAATGATTTAACTTACGATTTCTCGCTAATGTGGAATTTTTTAGAGGCGAACCGCAGAACAGGAACTTGCTCTTCAGAAGTTACAAAAAAAAGGGAGCGGGGGGGCTTTTAAATATGTCTAGGTCTGAGACAGCGATACAATCAAGTGTCCTAATTTAATTTTGTGCATCAGAATTCAATGGTGGTACGTAATTGAAATCTCTTTTTAATAAATTCAGATGAACTGGCAATTAAGCCTTGATCTGATTCCCATGAAATGGATTGAAATTGATAGAGGAGGTCGCCGAGACTCTTTATTCCCAACGCTCACGTGTGACCAGCCTTTGAATAAAATTTATGGAAGCGATGCCCATTTGCGAGGCCTCCAGAAAATATTGTGCATATTTCATGTGTAATGTTTACAAACTCTTTTTATAATGACAGTAAAAATGACACATCTGCCAGAGACGGACAGCGTGTGACTAAGCGCATCTGACCAAAGACATGAGCGGGAGGAAATGAAGCAGCGGAGAGACCAAACAGGCAGGTTATGCTGTCAAGTGCTTCTTAAAATATTTTCTACTGGCCTCAATAAAACAGGGGAATCCATTAATTAATTTTCCAGTTACTATAGTGCCACGGCTTAGCCAAAGCCTCCAAGCAGAGAGGCACAACATTTAACTTAGTTTACTGAGCTGGGTACCTCACTGGATCAGCAGAGTACTTGACTCAACGGTACAATATTTGGGCCCCTGGTGGGACTCGAGAGCAAACTTCAGGCGACAATCCTGTTGAGACATCATGCCACCGAATACCCTCTAAAGGCTTTTCCGAAAGACGTGCTACATGTGAGAACGTTACATACCGTACAACAAAAGGCTGCCCCATGTACTGAGTAAACACTATGGTAAGTCGAAAAGTATCTGCAATAGTGTTTCAACGGGTTTACGAACGTTATCGCAGGTACCACTGGAGCGTCGTAGCCGAACCCGCCTCACCAACACGGACGGGAGTAGCTCGCGGACCACGTCAGTCACGCATTTCGGAAGCCGCAGCGGTAGTACCGACGTCAGTTCGCATTCTTTCACCACCGACTGTCCGGTAGCCAGTTTTTCATCCCAAAATCTGGTCTTTCAGACAAGAACGCAATCAGAAAATTGACCAATGTGACCTTGTGTAAAAAGAGAAGAACATGAGATGGTTTTGAAATTTTTATTTTTAATGGCGGTTTGTAAATTGTGTTAATAAATTATGTCCTGCCCAGGGTGCGTCACGCCCTACACCTCCAGGTTAGGCTCTGAACCACCTTGACCCTGCGATGCACAGGACAATGGGGAAAGAATGGTACGTTATTTTATTCGAAGTCACGGACAGCTTACCAACCTAAAGGTGGCGTTCTGGTTTGTTTCCCTCCCATGTTCTGTTCATAAGCACATACACTGCAGGGGACATTACACATGAACTCCTGTACATAAAGTAGTTGGTGCAGTGGTTAAATGAATGAGAACCAAAGGTTGTTGGGTTGAGTTCCAGCAGATACACTTGGATTTTTTGTTTTTTTTTGCAGCCCTACGCAAGGTTCTTAAACATGATTCATTTAGTAGTTTATACTGCTGTTAAGTGGCTGAAGTGTGACGCTGAAAACTACGTACATCACATCAGTTTACGAATTAATGAAACTTCATAGCCCACCAGACTTATCAAAAAAAAGAACCGCCTCATGTTAGAGGTAGAAAGTTGCTTTTCCAAACCCTGGTTTTGGTCCTTTATTTTATTGTTCAGCAGTGAAAAGCCATGAATACAGAACAAATAACAGCTGTTACAATTCTCAACCATGACTTCTAAATGTTGGAGAATTCAAGGAATGGACACAGTACACAGTAATGAAAAGTATCAAAAATTAGTCTCAATAAAAGATTAAAAATAAAGGAGCCACAAAATACATAAACAGATTTTTTTTGCTACAGTTAAAATGTACTGTACACATATGGCATCGTGTTCCCTATGGTGGCCAAATGAGAGCAGGGAAGGTAGGGCTGAACGCGCGACGCAACGCTTTGTAGGGAACGCACGGAGGTGCAAATGGAAAACACACATAACTTGTTTAAAGTCCTACAACAGCTACATGAAGCAGATGCAGAACAAAATAGGGTCTCTTTACGCAGCAATTAATGACAGAGGACTAGAAATTAATTCAATGCAAAAAGCAATTGTTTTGGGGAAAAAAAAAAATGTTAAGTAACTTTTTGGGAGTGGGGCGGGGGTCCACCAACATTTTTACATAATATGCACAATTTTCAAAGTACAGACAGAACGCTTCTGAGAAAACCTCCAGCAAACCTAGCAAATCCCAGCAGAGACTCAAACTGCAGTTCTGGAGGTTTCCCTGGTACAATGGGCAAGCAGCTATTTTTAAACCATGTACAACTTTTAAGTACTTTTTAATTTTTTTTTTTTTTTTATACAAAACCCATGCAAAACTTATTACAATGTGATATGTGGTTTGAGATGTTTTTCCTTTCTAAAAACTGTTTAAAACATAAAGAATCTACTTTAGCTTTGTCCTCACCTGCACATTTATTATTCTGTTTCATAACATTCCCAACACCAGAGATGCGTTCAAATAATTCGTCTACGAAACATCTCGGGACAACCCACCGTGATCGAGAACCCTACAGTTCGGACGCAGTCACCCCGGTGCCCTGACATGCTTGTGCTGGGAACGAGTCCGGCGAAACACACTGTACCAACGTGCCACTATTCGTTCGGAATTTGCAGAGCAGAGGTAGATCCTTTTAGAAAGCCTTTTTGGGTGAGCTGGAGAATGCTTTCCTGAAAGCTGCTAGATCATTTCATTTGGTGTGAGCACATGACCGTGTCTTAAATCTATGAGATTCTGAGGGCGGCCCAGGTCCTCCGTGTGCGTGAGCGTGTGTGAGGATGCGCACGTGTGCGCGCTCTATGTCCCAGCGAGTTCATTTCTTGTCATTTCCCTGTGTTGAAGTGTTGGTAAAGCAGTACCCCTACTCAGACTATGAGGTCCCTCGGGTTGTGGAGATGGGGTTGGGGGGTCGTGGGACGGAAAGCATTTTAAAGACATGACACAGTAATCAGGAAGCTACATGTTTACAGTATGTGCTTTCAAATACAGCGTAATACTTTTCCCTTACCGGATTTTTTTTTTCTTTTTTTTTTTTTTTTTTAAACCACGAAAGCCAGCGTACCAAGAACACTGGGAAGTGTTCAAGTGTTTGCCAAATGTGTGTATTTTTAGCTAAGCTGTAGAAGAGGCAGAATTCTGTGTAACTTTGGTTTGACTGAAAAGAGAAAGACCATTAAAACGACCACATTCCTTTTACAGAAAGCACTGGTTTAAACAGAATGTGCTAAACAAATCTGCCTTATCTTGACTTCAGCTTATTTTTATGAATCAAATACAGGTACAAAAAAGTTCAAAAACTGAATACATGTATAGCTACGAAATACTTTACAATAAGTATGTGCCTGTAGCTACTACTACTAGCTGTAACTACAGAATGAGAACAGTACGGTCAAGAAATAATAATCACTAAATGAATGAATGTATAGGAAATGTCACCTACGAAAAGATTTATCATGGATGCCATATTCTAAACGGCTACTTTGTTTTACTTGACAGTCAAGCCAGATAATTTCATATCAACTCAAAACGTATTATTATTTGGCTTACTAGATCTTTAAATGTTTGGTTACCATGTTTTCTGCTTCATTTAATATGACTGTGCAAACCAGGTGGGGGGAAAAAACATTAACATGACACATTCTCTATAAAATAATGGCAACTGTAAACACACACACACAAAATAAGAGCTCCATGACGACTGTAAAAATCTGCATTACGGATAAATGCACAAGGTTGTTTTGGTCAGTTTTCCTCATGATCTGCAAACAGCTACTCCTGACTAGTCTCCATCCGCTCCCTCCCCTGGCTTGTTTGCAGTCGGCCCACCTTCCACACACCACACTGGGGTATTTCTCTCTGCACAGGGCTAAATAAAACCATCCCAGAGGTCCCTAAAGGCAGCTCATGGAAAGCTTCCTTGGTACTAATTAAAGTCACAGAAGGCGCGACCAGCGAGTCCGGCAGCTTCTGTCTGAGCTATTGGCCATTGATATGGTTTGCCTTTGGTTTCTAGCTGTTGCCTTTGACTGTTTTCAGGTAGACAAAGCTTCCGAGAGAAAAGAAGAGGTAAAGAGGACAGTTTTGGAATGCGCGCGTACTCCTAATGGTGCCTGCAGTGAACGCTTACAGCTCGGCTTAACATCAAACATCTCAGCACTAACAGACAAGAGAACTGGATCCTACTTTTTTCCTTACATCAGCAGAAGTCTGACGCTTTGGGTCGCTTCGGTAACATATGCCATTTTACATTTGTTGGTGCCAAAATTATGCGTGAATGAAATTCTAAAGAAAACAAAAAAGAAAGTGTGGTAACAATGTTAGCAACATATAGGCAGTGACACTAATTTCTGATACCACTCCTGTGCAAATGGCAGAAGAGCAATAAGTTGTAGTGGACCAGTAATTATTCTCTACTAACTCCTAGTAGCTGCTTTGTGTTTCCAATTTCCCACAAAATGAAGAACAAAACTGGTTTTGGCAGTAAAGTGAGGCCTTTAGTATCCTGCATCGTAAGAGACTCCTTTGCTTTTTACTAACGTCCACGAGCCAGATTTTCTCCATTTGTTGTGTACATGACAGAGCCAGTCGAGTTCACAAGGGGTGTTGTTAATGTCTTTTTGGGTTGAAAAAAAGAAACACACAAGCATTTCATGCCTGTTGTTCCTGGTTCCCAAAGAGCAGCAGTAAAGAGTCCCTTCAGACTGTCTCCTCGTTGCATGCTGAATAAATAGTCCTGGTGAAAGCTGACTGTGCCGGGTTGCAGTCTAGCAGTTTGAATGGGGATGGGGAAAAAAGCCCTCATTCCAAATCCTCTGATAAGTTCCCCTCCTCCAGCTCTCTGTCCTCCTCCAGATCCGGACTGTGATTGGCTGTTGTCACTAATGACATTGGGCAATCCTCGTTGTCCAAGTTGAGTGGCTCCTCCTTGACGTGAATTGCAGGCCTGGAGCAAAAAATGAACAAGATTAGCAGGTCCATTCTACGTCCAGTTTGCACATCGAGCGCCACTGTGACAGCTCCCGTAAATCGCATAGCTTGGCGTTTTCTCCTCTGTCTTACTACAAATGCACGCTACTCCACCGACAAACTACTCGAAAACCACCTGCTTCAACAGCTATGGATTAAACGGAAGAGTGTAGGCCATCCTTTCAGAGATGGCCAAAAAGTAGGAGTGAAGCTGTGAACAGGCTATGAACAGGCTATGATTGGACTATGAACAGGTTATGAATACACTGTTAACGGACTGTGACTAGCCTGTAAATGGGATGCTAATGGACTATGAAAGAACTTAAAAAAGGGCTATGAATTGACAATGACCTTCACACTGTGCAAGACCAGTCTCTCACAGCTACAACACATTCTGCCATCAGACAGAGCAGCAGTTAAAGAATAGGACTTAGACTGGTGCTGAACCAGAACCACCAGAATGAGCCAAATACCCTACTAAAATGTTCAGTGTTTATTACATTTATATTTGTTCATTTAGCAGACGAGTTTCTCCAAAGCAACGTACATCTCAGAGAAAAATAGAATGAGAGCATCAACAGAAAAAGAGACTTGGATGCAGACGCACGATTCGAAAATACAGTGAATTTGTCACATTCGATCATATGAACCAATGTACATCACATAAGCAGCTGCAAATTTACATGTATTCATTCAGCTGATGCTTTTCTCCAAAGCTACTTACAATTATTTACCCATTTATATAGCTGGGTAATTTTACTGGAGCAATTTGGGGTAAGTACCTTGTTTATAAATAAATGTAATATGTAAAATTCAAATAAATGTAATAACGTAAATACATTATTAACAAACTCTCTTCATTAGCAGTCTTGCTTGAACGTAAAACAGTGGCCCTAAAGTAGCAGCTCTACCGGGGGGGGGGGGAAAAAAAAAAAAAAAAATTTACTAAATCGCTAGAAAGATGCTAAAATCTGGAGAGATGTCCCTTGAAGTCACGCTCACTGACTGATACATAAAATAAAGGAGATACGGGCCAGACATCATACAGAGTAAATACATGTGCGACGGACAAAAGTTGCTAAATGAGGAACAGTGCCAAGGTTCTACTGATGGCTCGGGGTTACAAATAAATCGAGAATATCCCATCCCTTCTCCCGTCCCTTTGGCCCTCGAAGCTAGAAGCGCAAATCTTCTCCTTTTCTTCTCCTTTCTCGTTAAGAGGAAGTGGAATCTGGTTATTATTCAGGGCTGGAAGCTTCTCCAGAGGAATACCTACGGCTAGACTCCCTCATTAATCAGCTTCAGCCCAGCACACCTGTCACACGCGATCATACATGTTCTTAAACTCCAAATGAAGGGGCATCTCTGTCAGCTGTCAATATCCAAACATGCCAAGCCGAGAGGGTACTAGATAGATTAATAATAGCGTCACATAACGCTTGCTTACCGCTGTGCCGTACTGGTGAGCAGAAGTTAGTAAGTTACATTTACAATTAAAGAAAAATAAAAACGCTCCTGATCAAATACAGTGGCGAAAAACTGATTTCAAACTGGACCGACTGATGGTTGTTTTTCCAGAGAAGTTACCATTCAGTGTTTCGAGGAGATGAGGTCAACCTGTAGCGGCAGGGAAAGAACATTAAGGCTGACCACATACCTAAACTTATCCATGAGCACCTGTGAAATTCTCCGAAACCCCGAAGAAATTATGATTGCTCCACATTTAATTCCACCCAGTATTTAACATGTTTAAAAATGAATGGTGGACCTGGTATGTAACAAGGCTTTGGACCGCCTTTTACTGTGACAAAGTCCCCAGAGCGCTGTGACAAAGGCAGCTTTCTAAAAGCGCTGTCATTTGTATTTATCATACAGTAATAAACAATCCCGACGATGTGTACTGAGAAATACCTAAATGAGACAAATGATTTGCAGTGCATGGGGTAAGCAGTGGTCATAAACCCAGCAAAGCTTTCTCCTTATGTGAAAAGCATCACTTACAGCCTCCATCTGTATTAATTATAAATCAGTAACTTGCCTGCATGGTTTAGGAGAAAAGCGAGAAAAATGATTAGTTCCCACAGCCAGTTTAACACTGTATTAAGATGTCTGGTTGAGTCATCTGGTATTTAATGAGCAGCAAGCGCTACAGAGTCATGAACAAATGGCGGACACGTTTCCCCAAATTCGTCACCACAACTGGGTGGGAAAGGCATACAGATTGTGACAAGATTATTACTGGCACTCACAGAACCAGACGCAGATCATGCAAATAACATTGTTATTCGTATTCCGTGATGAAGCGAAGAGTGTGTAATCACGGAACAGAGTGACCGGCACCCTGCCACACACGCTCCTGAACATCCGGGGTCATCAGCAGATGAAAGTCATTTAGGAAGATGGTGGAGGAAACATCGCCAGTTGCCATGGTGCCCATTAACGACAAAAGTCCAAGGGAGGAGAAGGGGGGGAACGCAATCATGGAATGGTGCCTCCGCTCACGAGTTAACATTTTACCCATTCAAATTAAATAATAATAACAAAATTATTATTATTAAAACAGTGATGTGAAGAAAAAACAAAACGAAGAAACAATGCACTAATTGTGGTTAATAATAATAGCTGAAATGGCCCTGAATTAAAAATAACTTTTACATAAATGCTTTAATTTTCCTGAAGATTTAGCAGATATAATCTTGGCCAGGTGACGCCCGCGAGGGCATAGCGATCTCCTTCAGCAAGGGCACCGGGGACACAGAGGAGGGGAAAGGACGGCCGACGCGCTCTCGGCCCTGACACATTCAGGCCGTGGCATTTCCGCGTCCCAGAGTACTCCCCAGGCTGGGCAAACACAGAGCAGCACCACGCCTGACGCAGGCCACGGGCCGCACACCGCGGACGAGGGAGAGAGAGGCGGAGAGGGAGGGGCCGCCTGCACAAACACGTCTCCGAAACCCGCGGGGCATCCATTTTTAATCGTCCTCCTCTCACAGCTCCATTAAAAAAGATGGAACGGCAAAGATTTTAAAAGTAATTAATGATACAGTCGGATGCTAAATATTAATAGGAACAGTCTTGCATAAAATATAACATCTAAACCCCTACAATGCCGACATCGGAGTAATTAAAAGTAAATCTGTAATGACTCCTGATCAACGCTTTTTTTAAAGGAAAAAAAAAAAAACACTAAGCTTTCAAATACTGCAACGGTGGGCTTCATTTTAATAAATGTGTTTATAAATGTACACATTGTTTCTAATGGCCCTACTTGAACGGAAGAGTTCAGCTAGAATTGTCCTTTTCGGTTATGAGTTTAGCAGGTACTGTACACTTCCGAGTGATTCGAACTAAAAAGTTCTAAAGCCTTTAAACTATGTTTCATGTGGAAGGAGGTAACATGAAGCGTTGCACAGACCCCCCCATCGCTGAGAGCCCTGCGCACTGTGGGACTGTGGGCATCAGGAGCTGCGACTCACATGTGGGCGTGAGGCGAGTAGCCGGGGCTGCTGTGGCCATTGGTGTCCAGGTGGTCGAGGGAGCCGAGAGAGCCGAGGGAGCCGAGGGAACCGTTGGGGTCTTCGTGTGCTGGCTGCAACAGGCCCGGAGTACCCAGCAGGGGCAAGCTGCTCTCCGCCAGCGCAGCCTGGGGGGCACAGAGAGACCACCGCCCGGATTAGCTCTGTGTGAGGCAACAGGGCTCCCCAACACCCTTCTCCGTCACCAACGCAGTATCCAGATGATTTATTAAATACTTCAGCTGGACTACTGGAAAAAAGCGGAACACTTGAAACCTCAGGGACGGAAACTCGGTGGCCTGAACCGACAGCACCGACTATTAGAGCGAAATGGCTCGGGTCGTTCCAAAATCTGTGCAGATATTACAGCACTGAACTTTGTACATTTGTCTGTGCTGGATTTAAAATGTACTTTTTGCCCTTCTCTGCATTTTAGTAACTTTACATTACATTCATTCATTTAGCCGATGCTTTTCTCCAAAGCAACTTGCAATGTCAAAACTACGTTATTTCATTCACCCATTTATACCCCAGGGGAATTTTTTTCTTTACTGGAGCAGTTTAGACTAAGTTCCTTGGTTAAGTGCACTACAGCAGGAGATGGGATTTGAACCTTCACCATGTGAATCTAGAGGCAGCAGCTGTAACCACTGTGCCACACACAAAGTAATACTGCAGAACTTGACAATCTGGGCAGTAAAATGTCAAGCAAGAAGTTTATATAAAAACCAAAGCTGTGACATACTGCTCCTAGCTCAGGAAGACTACACCTAGTGCAGTTTCAAGATTTTTCTAAGTAGTAAAGTCAACATGTGATACCAGCCTCTGCCACAAGGGGTCCTTATCACCCCTCAAAATCAGACACTGAAAAGAGCTTTACAGAGCTGGACTCTGATCACTGTCACCCCCTCACTCCGCAGCACCTGCCCAATACTGCCCCGGCCGCTTGGTGTCTGGTCAAGGAGCAGCACTGGGGAGTACGGAGGTTGAGTCCCGACAGCACAGCCATCTGGTGCACACAAGGAGCTGTACAGAGGGGCGGTTACCTGCAAGCTGGCATTGAGCGCGGTGCCATAACCCAAGCTGGAGGGCAAGCTCTTCACTAGCGTCGGGCTCCTGCAGATCCACAGCGACCGGCAAAAAAGACATTTGGAATTCATTAATTATGGATTTATTCTGCAGCCTCACTGCGGTGAAAAGGAGGGACAGGTCATTAAGACACATTAAAGCCAACACTGTCAGGGTCACACAGAATTGGCTACTTACATCCTAATAAATAACTAATAGCTGAATAATTACAAAATAATAGAAATGTAAAATAGTAGGTACACAATTATAAGGCCAAAAAAAAAAAAAAATTAAAAAAAATAAAAAAATCACGATAAGCAAGTGGGATTTTTAACCAAGGTTCTTAACAAATTATCAAGTGAAATAGAAATTGCACTTAATTTTTAGGCTATCTTTGATACTAGAGTTGTGTTCCTTTCTGGACTGGGTCCTTGGGGGCGGTTTTTTTACCCTTCATGCAGTGCTGGGTGACCCCTGAGACTATCCCCTACCCTGTCATCTTCTGCGACCTTCTCTTCTGGTACTCCATTTCGTCCACGGTCCAGACGGCACCCTTCACGTTCTCCACGCGCACAAAGCACTTGTGCAGGCTCAGGTTGTGTCGGACCGCGTTCTGGGGGGTCCAGGGCAAACACAAGAGTTTTCACATTCAAAATCTCTTCACATATCTTACACGTACCACATTTTTTAAAATTTTAATCACGCAAACATGCACACGTACTGCTTGTACACACAGAGGATAACTTGTGGACTGGAAGAAAATTTGTATTTATTCTTATTAACAGTGGGAAACAATACATTACGTAACTGTCACAAACTCTGAAAATCAACATTTAACGCAAAAAGGTATTCAGCGGCCAGAGCGCTGAGAGCAGCCTAAACAGCCTTCGACGTAGAAGGGTGTGGAGCTGGGGGGGCTGGTCTGCTGACAGCACTTTAAAAACATCCCAAAAAACCCCTGCTGCCCCCATCACTGGACTCATTAAAACACTTTGCAGACACCTCCTAATTTTGTACCTGCAAAACACTGCAGAGACCAGGACACACAGGGCATGCCATGGCACCTTCAGCCACAGACACATCCAACGTCACATAATTCCAAAATAAAACACTGTGCCTTACAACACAAAATCTCACACTGTCATGCATAAACCTAAAATCTCAGTAAAGCCTGGATTTTTCCAGTGACCCTATAAAAACACACGCATGTTGTCACTAAGCAACATCCAAAAAATTACAGTTCATCTCAATTTGCTATTTGCAATACACTTCCCATATATATGCAAATAGGCCTAATTAAAATATCAAGGACATCTGGGGGGGAGAAAAAAAAAACGAAGCCATTGTTTAATTTCAGCAAAAATTTTGTTATAATTCCACAACCGAGGAGCAACGGTTTCGCTCACTGAGAGAGAATCCATAAAAACTCATAAGCTGATCTCACATCTGACCTGAAAAACCAAGGATTTGATTGATCTTAATGCCCATGGCTCAGAATATGATCATTTTAATATTAATGAGCAAATGAGCAGTTTTATTATGCATGCTATATAGTTAGAACTAATAAGCTGTTCAGAATGAGAGCTGGGTCCTCTGGCCAAGCTGATGAGGTTGGACTGGGATATTAAATCACCTTTCATTTCTTTGTAAAATTTCTCCCAGTTAATCAAACGACCAGTTCATCGCACAAACCGTCTTCAATAAGCTGCAAAAGAAATGTGACACTAACATGTAAATACACAATTAAAAATAAAGAAAATGCTATGTGGGGAAAGACAAAAAAAAAAAAAAAAGGCAAAAGGTGCTTATATGAAACCCCTCCTTTCCCTCTGCACACAGATTAATATTATATTCTGATGTTCATGGTCACTGGCATAAATAAAATAACGTAATCCACTGATGACTCAACAGCACTGAGAAAACATGCAAATATCTGATAAACGAGAAATGTCCCAAGCTCGCCAGGATCATTAGCATTCTAAATCCAAATTAATTCACTGTGGTGAATGTGGTGCCGTGAAACCGTCTGCATGCAGATGAGAGGATGTGATGCTGCAATCGAGGCCCCCCCACCCCACCCCACCCCCTGTGCCTTGAATAGCTTGTGGCTAATTGACGTTTCAGTCCCAGTGCCACCCCCCCCCCCCCCCAAACACCCCTTTTAATGAAAGGGACACAGTTCATTTCGGCGCAGAAGAGTACACTTATCTATCCAGACGCTGCTCCCCTCGAAAAAACAGACACATGAAGGGAATGTCTTTTTTAGGCCGCTCATAGGAAGCAGACAATGGAGTCGTTTGGACAGTGATAAAAGTGAGGCCTTTCATTTGCGCGTGCATTAAAATAAAAAAATAAAAAAAGAGCATCTCCATTTAGACATGAAAATTATGCCTCTGCTCTCTTTTAGTTCCAGCTCAGTGGTCAAAGTTCCTTGCTGTCATGGCGAGTCCACTGCAGATCACGAGGTTATGGGGGGGGCGCGCGCGCACGCACACACACACACACACACACACACACACACACACACACACACACTCCAAAACAAAAAACCCACTGCTTCACTTTGCTGTATAAGGTAAACAGCCGTTTTTCAGACTAATTAGTCAACAATGTGAAGCAGGGAAAAAGTGAACGGTGAATGTACAGTACAACAGCGCATCTAACAAAAGGTGTTGATGATTGAGCTCCCCGCGTGTAATTAGCTTGGCAGCCGTTGCTCTTCTCGCCCCTTAATTGGACGGAATTAAACAACGGTATAAGAGGCAAAATTATTCTTTCACTTGTCATCTGGAGAGAAGGAGATTTGTTCCATTTAAGCAGCAGGTTAGGAGGGGAAGGCAAAAAAAAAAAAAAAAGGTGCGCAAAGAACAGTGATGAAAAGCTCACCTTCCAGGTGGCAGCGTTGCGCCTGAAGTAGGCGAACGTCCGCGTAAACCAGCTGTAAATTTCATTAAGCGTTAGCTGCATGTCAGGTGACTCCATGATGGCCTGAAAGGAGACGCGTCAAAATGACGGTTTACTAACTAGGCCAGGGCGACACTCTCTCAAAGCTGCCATCACTTAGGCGGCAATTAATTTTAATCTAATCAGGCAAAGTTAATTTATTTTCCACTTACCTGCCTTATGAGGGTCGCATATGTAAATGGAGGTCTAACGTCTGCATTCTTATAAAACTCGTAGTTTGGGGCGATCTCTGGGAAAAGTAAATAATTAAATAAATAAGCTCTCTCATCACATTAAATAATTTTATGACAATGAAATCCTTACTATATATATATATATATATATATATATAAAAAAAAATTATTCCTCAAAATCAAACTGAAGAACGAAATGGGGACACGAAGAACATTAAATCGGTACTCAATACGTCTTATCAAAATGCATTTTTAATTAATCCACCTCATGAGAAATCTCAGACACTTATGCAGGAACAGGAATGAAATTAGTCCCATGCAGACACCGCGTACGCTGCGAATATGCCAACTTATATCTCTGAATAATCCGTGTCTCCATAAAGCAGTGAAGATCTGGAGTAAATAATTTGAAAGCGATTTAAATTCATGATTCCACATACATATTTATCAAAACACAACACGGTTATGTCCTTGACTATCAAGTCATACAAACAAACAAACATAAAGGTATATTTTTCTGGCACCTAGAACATTTTTCAGGGTGTATGTTCCTATAGATGAATGAAGAGCAGCAGAAGAAAGGAGCGACTGGGTCGTAAGCCATTCTGAAGACGATACAGGGGATATCACGGACGGTAGTCGCCGCACTCCCAGTCTCGGTACCTGAGGACAATGTCATGGGGAACTTGTCTGAATGGCGCCTTCGAACAGACCCCACGTTGGGCAGGCTGGCGGGGCTCAGCACCGGGGGCACCTGAGTCAGTGGGGTGACGGGCGCCGTCGGTGTCGTCGCTGCCTGAGGTACATTCGGGGGAGACGCGGACGGCAGATTTTTCGTCATGGTGACGTTCGACACCAGGTTGAGCTGCGGAGTTACCAGAGAAAAGAGGATGCACACGGGGAGGGTGGGCTGATTAGAAGAGGGCTCAGAATCGTCTGATGAATGAGCGGGGGGGAGTCACATCCACAGCTGTGTTCCCATTAACAAGCTGCAGAGGAAGAAGCCAATCTTGGCTAATTATAGGATGAAATTATATCATAGGAATTCTAATTAGAGCATGCTGTATGAGATTATCTAATGATCTGCCTGAGCCTTAACCAGTGCCGTTGTCACCGGACCGCAGCCTGCCTGCGGTCACGTGCGAGACGGCCACCTGGCTCTCCGCACACCGCTCACCTAGGCTCAGAAGTCGTGACCTTTCCTCCGCTCGGAGCACTGGGCATCTGAGGCTTTTTCGCTTCTTCGTATTAAAAGGAGAACGCGGCGCATTACACGCCGCGCTTGACGGGACCCTAAGCAGGGAGCCGACTTGGCGCTTTCTCACTTTTGTGCACAAATCTCAGCTGCGAGGCTCCAGTCAGCTGGAAAAAGTCTGCGCTGACCTTTAGCCTCAAAGCTAATTTGGTGGAATCCTAATGACATTACCAAACATTCACGGGGAACTGTCTTTATGGTGAATTAGCTGCAACATGCTGAACGTGTTAAGATTCGATGCGACTTAACCTGACAAAACAGTGCATGCGTGTGTGTGTTTGTGAGAGAGGGATTAAGTAAGGAATCCCCCCCCCCGACAACTCACAAGCAGCTACATGCGGGAATAATGTGGCACAACACGTTTACTACGAGAGAGGCTGTCAGGTTTCCCATGAGTTAATGCTGTCTCTGTCACAACCCGTGTCCTCAAACCTGAGAAACTGGGCATAACAGCGAGAAAGAGAGAAAAATGTCAACTCTAGACAGACATGAGCTGTTAATAAATGTGCCCAACATTGCACTGCATGATATGAAATTTCTGCATCACTGACACCGCGTGTCTCTTTCTTCCAGGGAGGAACGCCACGTGCTATACGGGGGGGGGGAACGCTGGCTGATGTCCATGTGATGTTGCCCTTCCCACCCCCATTTGTCAATACAAAACAGGTTGTCTTTACAGAAGACAAAATAAAGACCAAATGACAGAGGTGCGATTTATCACTCTTCACGTGAACGCCTTACACACCCGCACACAATGAATGAATGGGATTTGTTATCGAACAACAAGAATTAACAGACGGCGGGTAATTGTTCCTTTCTTTTTTCTCTTTATTGTTTTTCGGGCAGCTCGCCAGCAGCAGCACATTAGCGTTGTCGTAACAAGCGGGGGCACCCCCCATGGCATTCCCCCGCTGATTCATGTGCTTCCAATAAAGGAGGAGCGCAAGCTGTTCCCCACACCTCACTGCTGCGTCACGCTTTGACGGTCTGGTCTGGTCTGTCGGGCCTTCGGGAAAACAGCAACACCCGAAACGCGGCAAAACGGCTGTCGCACACCGATTCGTGCTCACGCCTCACGTAACCAAGCAAGAGACTGCACAGGAGAAGAAAAAACCCCAACAGTACAAACATACTACAAACACACCTAAACCCTGAAATGCCACATTTAGTCTACAAACAAGTCTTAATGATTGCAAAGATATGTTTACATTTATTCACTTAGACGCTTTTGTCCAAAGCGACTTACAACAGATACTATGTAGTGTCACAAGCCCACACACCTTATTCACCAAGGTGATTTACACTGCTAGATACACTACTTACAAGGGGTTACTCACCCATGCATCGGTGAAACACACTCACTCCGTGACACTCACACACCATGGGGGAACCTGAACAGCATGTCTTTGGACTGCGGGAGGCAACCAGAGCACGCGGCGGAAACCCACACAGACACGGGCAGAACATGCAAACTCCACACAGACTGAGCAGGGATCGAACCCACATCCTCTCACACCACCCGGGCGCGGTGAGACAGCAGTGCTACTCGCTGTGCCATCGTGCCACCGCTTAATGTTTACAAAGTTTCCGCAAGCAACACTTTACCATGAGTGAAAGCAGTGACAGGCTCATTGAACAGATGGATCAAAGAGATGACCACGAAGAAACACATTACTGTCTTCGAAAGTAAATTCTGCTCTTACAGCGTGTCACGTAACACACACGCTAAACGACATGCAGTGTTTATTAGCTACATCGCACAGCGCAGATATCAATAAAGGGCTTCAATGTGCTGGGATGCAGGAAAGGAAACAACCTCAGGTACAAATCTAAAAGACATTACCATGTTAGGAAGATGTACTTTAATCCTATCCAGTATCATAAAATCTTACAGAATAGCAAAATAAGGCCTTGACTTTTTAATAATCCTTTAGAAAATTTTTTTTTTTTTTTTATTCCTTTGTGAAATTAAAAGCACAATAGACAAAACTATAAACTTTGTTTTAAGGTGTGATGGTATTTGTGATATTGACTTCCAAGTTTTGCTCTTTAAGAAAAGATTTACAAGAGCAAAAGCTTAAGTGTCAATATAAATTAAATCTGAAACGTTAAACCCCACTTGAAGGACAGAGGCAGAAAGTACAAGCACGCAAGCGCTTAAACCCATGTATCCGTGGACAGCCCAAGGTTACTACCCCAGGCTCCAATCCACATCTTAATAAAGTCCTATTCTGGAAGTAAATGGTTCACACAACGGACGCATGGCAATGGACGCATGCCAGCAGCCTGTGTTCATATACGGAGGATGCGATGGGTCCAAGCGCATTCGGTTTGGTATCTCGGCCATGTGCTGGCTGCTTCTGCTCAACCTACACACGAGGCCATGAGCCTCATTTAATCTAAGCTGTGCGATAAGTTATCAGATCTTTTTATTTTTTGTATATAAAACACACGATTCTAATCTTTCCGAGCACTGAGGCCAGGTTGGTGCTGAAGCGCTGTGTGCACATCCAACGGGAACGTGGTAATGCAACTTCATTTTTAAACCGCTCACCCACCAGTCTATTAATTGCTGAACATCAAATGCAATTAGCAATTCTTTCATGTGTGCTTTATTTAAAGTAACGCCTCATTTGTATTATTCATTCATATTCTGTTTTTGTTCCAGGGCTGAAAATGCTTTATTAGTGTGGATACAATCATGCTGCTGGATTTTTTATGTTTTTAATTTTTCTTCAAAAAAGGAGAAGAAACCTGAGTAATTAAATATGGGGAAGAAAATGCAATGTAGATTCCTGACAGTTTTACAGGGTAATTATCCATCATGTGATTATCCACTTTATTTAGTAAGAACTGACGAGGAAACTTGTCCTACAGAAATAAGATTGCTGCTGCTAAATAACATTTTGTCCCAAAAATATTTGCCTGATTTTGTCAAATTATCAGTTGTAATATATCTATAAAATAAATCAAATATATATGCATCCCTGTGCAAACAGACATGGGGAAAGTAGTATAGTTTGCATTTCCATTCAATTTCCTCCAGACCATATCATAGTAGGTGGGGCACTGTAAAGCACATTTAAATTGCATCTGTTTCTGCTGCTTCTTCTCAGGGCCAAAAGAGCTACGAGTGCCGCCGTGGTAACGTAGCCAACAGGTTGTTTTCAACATTCGGAGCCTTACTGTAGCCATTATGACATCTCTGCACAAGTCTAAAGGTTGTGATTTGCCGCACTATGGTGACAATTAAGTGACAGGAGAGGCTGATGCGATGCGATTTGTATAACCTGCCCTCTGAAACCTTGCTGCTTTTCACAACTCACCGGTTTGGCAGGAGGCTTGGGCTCCGCAGGTCTCATGTGCAGGTGGGCCATCATTGCCTGCAGGCGTTCCCGTTCTTTGGAGAGCTGTGACAGGAGAATGGGCAGAAACATGAGAGGGTGGAGGGCAGTAAACAGACGGCAGATTTAGTAATGGGTCTGTGTCCCTCCGTCATAGTGACGCATTTTTTCCAAACCATTGGGATGAATCTTGACTATATCCCAGCCTTATTCCACGAGTTTCCCATTGCAAGATCGGGGACAGAGTGATATTGTGGCAGAGCTGAAAAAGGTCACGGAAAACAAATGGCACTTCATCTTTTTGTCAATAACAGAAGCGCTCTGGCAGTAACAGCTTAGAAGAGCCATACATCACAGGCCCTGGGTGTCCAGCTGGAATTCCACGGACAGCGTCGGGGGGGCGCACGGTCTACAGCTGTGCAGGGGTGAGGGTTCCTATCTCTGCACTTCGCTCTCCCTCCCCCGGAGGTCCGATTAGTGCCCCCTCAACCTGGCATCATCAATCTAACAGAGTCGAGTTACCGCAACCATGCACGTACAGGAAGTGTGACTCCAAACAGCACGTTGCTGTTGGTTACATTCATTCCAACCGCATTCCGGGAGACCGAGGGCCAGGAAGGGGGCATTGCTGATAGCAGAATAAATTAACACACTGAAGACACAAAACATAACTTTTGTACCTGGTTATGCTGTTCTGTGCTTGGGGTTGTGTCACTTTTTGTGTCAGTAAAATATATCCATCTATTTATTTATTTATTTTAAATACAAACCAGGAACTATCCAACCCAGTGGAACGCACCTTAAAAGCACGGTGCCTGCTAATTGGCCAGATTCACACACCCTGAATCTGTTCATCTGTCCACTTCACACACTGAGCCAGTGCTAATTGGCCAGATTCAAACATCAAGTCTCCTTTCATTGGCCAAATTCACACCCTGAAGACGTTCATTTGTCCAATTCCCACAATGAGCCAGTGCTAATTGGCCAGATTCAAACACTAAGTCTCTGTTCATTGGCCGCACTCACACATAGCATATGCACAGGCTAATAAGGTGCATCCAAATATATTTGGCCTACTTTTTGCAGGTGGTGTAGTGCTGACTAATAATGCTGTCCAATTACCCAACTCATTTTCCCACCAGTGCATCAGGTTAATAAGGGTGTGTCCTAGCTTCCCAGAATAGTTATTTGGTCGGGTGTAAAGTTCATTTAATTATGAAAATCCATGAGAGACACACCTGCATTTAAAAAGGAGAGGAAGAAAATCGGAAACATAATCTTAATTTAATTAAAAAGGTGTAACAACTATATATAAAAAAAACATTTCCTGTGGTGCACTGTGCAGAGAAATGGAAAGGAGGGACTCACCTGTATCTCCAGCTGCTGCACCACCTGCATCTGGACACGACACTGCGCAGTGCTGCGGTCGTCCAGGGCATGCTCACTGTTGAGGTGTCTGGGTGAACAGGAAAAGATGGAACTAGTGAAACACACCTGAAAAACTCTTGTATTAAGCCAGCATGAATGCATCTGGTCACTTGTCACATTTAAAACTACATGACAGAAAAATACATTATAAGACAGTATAACACTGAGTGTGTTTTATTCAGAAAAATGGGTTTATTTATGCGATGACTGTTTAAATGTCAAAACCTAAATCAGAACAGGGTTGCTACACTCAGTGACTGACCTATCAAAACAGACCCTATTTCATGGGGAAACACACTTAACAGTAGAGCATGTTCAAAACATTTCTGAGAACCTCACAGAAGGAAATAAAACAAAGGGCTTGATCAATGAAGACACTGTAAATATAGTTTCTTCATATTTTATTTATTTTTTTTTTTTAAAACTAACTGACCAAAACAACTCTAGGTCACAACATAGTGACAGAAAGAGCGTACAGAGAAATTTCTGATACATCTAAATACACAAAACCAGAGCAAGAGGTTACATCACTTCAAAAGATGTGATCATGTACCACTGTCTGAAAGCATCCAAAAGGTGCCCAGACATTAGAGAATTCAATTATCATGTAGATCACATGTCATGTTCCATTCTTCTCTTTGGACAATAGCTTACGTCATATGAAACGATCACTACTAACAGCAAACAAATGTTTTGTCGTCTTCTTCACTTGCTTTTTGTTATGTACAGGATCATCAGAACACCATTCACCTAGGTCAGGTGTTTGAGGCTTCATCTCTCATCCCGAAGGGGAGATGTTTCTCAAGTGTTGCAATGTTCTGGGATGAATTTGTCCAAGTCATCCCTACTGGTGAAGTCACAAGGCTTACTGCAAGGACACGTAGGCAAGAAAGGAGAGAGACCAAAGCAATCTCTAAGGAATGAGGAGGCTATCCAGTGGACACTGTCTGCTCATCATCCCATACAATGAAATGAAGAAGCCTGAGATGCATTGCTCTCTTTCAGAAGCCAGCTTTAGTGACATCAGTGGTTCAGTCTTATTCTTGCTTTCTATCTTGTGACTATTTCCAGTCCAGTGCTTATAAATGTTCTGATATAAATCTGAAGAGAAGAAAAAGAAGCATTGGTCTTGCTTGTGCAGGTTTCACCGGCCTATGCCTACTTACATTTACATTTATTCATTTAGCAGACGCTTTTCTCCAATGCGACTTACATCTCAGATAAATACAATGCGTGCATTACATTAGGAGAAAGGGAAACATAGTTGCAGACATGTGATTCTTAATAAGAGTTAGTTTATTTCTTTCTACTATATGCACTGAAGTTCATCACACGAGTAGGTGCATAAAAACTCAGAACAGATGATTCCTGATCACCATCCTATAAATTTTTAAGTACACAAACTTACTGGTACTAGCAGTTTCAGGACATGCAGCATCACAATCCATTAATCATTTAATGAGAGCTCAAGCTAGACTTTGGAATCAATGTGGCAAATATTCTTTCCAACGTTCTGTGCTCCTTCCGCTCTTTATATATTCAGTCATTAAATACCACTTTTTTAAAGTACACGGACGGCTGCCAAAGCACCACTTTTACAACCTCCATTCCTATTTACAGTTAGTGCCCGACTTACAAAATTAACTGAGACAAAGAATTAGTTTGTTACTTAAAAGTTTTCCCTAGTCGAATGAGACACAGCAGGCAAGAGACTCGCCATGAATTCTATATATAGTTATTCATCTAATGTGTATGGGTAAATATGATGATATTGGACTAACTGACTGTACTCCAAAAATCCCTCATCTGCATCTGTTACTCTTCATCTGCTGGTGAGATGCACTTCTGTTTACTCATAGGTGTGAGTCGCTTTGGAGAAAAGCATCCGGTAAACACATAAATGTAATGTAAATGTCAGTAATCCAAATAACTCTTTGGGGTAGGAGGCAACAGTGGGGTTATTTGGCACACAGACTGTCTCTTGCTCTCTCTCTCGCTCTCCCCAATTGAGCTGGGATACCTCATGCACACACACCTGGGTATTCTGAGTCCCATGGCAAGAGTATTTATGAAACTGCGTAAATAAGAAAGCCCAATAAGAGTGTTGGTGCTTACCTACAGCTCCGCTATCCCTTCTTTTTACCCCACAAATCACATGAAATTCACAAATACCCAGTAAAATCATAATATGAAATAAAAGCACAGTTATGAATTTTGAAGCCCAGTTAAGAAATTTAAACAACAAGCTGTATTTTGTTTACCTTGAAACGCAAACAACTATCGTGCATCGACTCGGAGCCAGAGGCACTACATAGAGACGGGACTTCATTGACCAGCTCAGAACTGGGAGATGTAGAACCATAGCTTATTCACCTTCTGTTTGCTTCCCTTCCATCTTCCCGTACTCTTTTTTTAAATAAATAAATTTAAAAAAAAAAAAAAAATAAAAAAAAAAAAAAAACTTAAAACAGCTCCTAGCTATGTCAATGCATATGGTGACATTTTGGTAGGCGATTTGAAGTCTATGCCAGCCTTAATACTTCCCAGAAAAGTTTGCATTAGTGAAAAGTCTGTTTCTTAAAAGTGCTTAAGTCCGGGACAAAAAAAAAAAATAAATAAATACAATACAGTTTAACTGTCAGTGTGTCCACCATCACAACCTCCAACAAGAGCTCACAGTTCTGCTGAAAGGATACCCACAGATTGCTCAGTTTAATATTTAAGCACAACCTACAATACTGTACACTGATAAAAAGCGAAATTAACATTATCACAGGTGATACACGATCACTGTACAAATTTGTTTTGATTTGTTCTTTTCAAATGGAATGAGTCAGGAAAATATCACAACAGACAGTGAAGTTGTTACACTAATGCATGACAAGGAGGTGATGCATACCGAAGCTTACATGCTCAAAAAAAAAAAAAAAAAAAAAATAAATAAATAAATAAAAAAAAAAACATAGCTACATTTAAAATCTGAAAAAATTGCTCAATTTTATCAGCTACAAATCCACTGAGACAATGGGTTGCTAGGCAGCCAGGTCACTCCAGCGAAGGCTGCTTTTGTGCTAATTCAAGAAAGTCAAAACAGATACATTTATTGAAGTTAAACTGTTCATTTCTGTGCTTTCCGAAACGTGACGAAAATTCAAGACAATACTCTAAGAGCATATTCTTCCCTCTGGAAAATCATGCCTGATCCCCACGTCTCCTAAAACCGCTCAGCTCTGAAACAAGAGCGTTGTCACATGTTCACTGTTCCTCCCAAGCATAAAAGGGCCCTTTCTGACACCAGAGACTGTACTCTCTGGGGTTAGGGTTAATACCTGCTTTCCTTGTGCTGCGGGTCACCGCTTGTTTGTCCCTGTCGCTTCGATGCCTTTTACAGTAGTCAGGCCTGCCCCATCAACCAAACACCGACAGGTTGGGAGACAGGCGGCAATTCTTCTTACAGCAGCCTCAGTGCTCCAAGCTGAGCATCTCACATGCCTGTATCTGAAAACAATTCAAACCTTCCACGTGTCCTGGAAGCTGTACTGAAAATAGGCTTGTAGAAAAAGACGGTAAACTACTGTCTATTGGCACCGAGGAACAGGAGGGTCGCACGCTTCACTGCCTCCCTCAAACCAAACCCTCTCCTTTCCTCTTCCACCAGCGTTGCGCTCAGCAAACCAACCCAAAGGACCTCTCTGTTGCAGAACATTACCTTCGCTGTCTTGGCCAGACAGGACAACAGGGTACCTCTCTGATCTACCCGATTCTAGACGGGTTCAGTTGGCACAGGAAAAGAAAAACTTACCTAATATCAAGAAAGATTGAAATGGATTCAATTTGTACCGAGTTCCATGTGTTTCTACATATAAATTTAATCATGAACATTAAACAACATCATAACATGCATTCACACGTCTCAGAGAAAAGTACAGTTGAGTGCATTACATCAATATACACCTTTAATTCATGTGGTCTGAGTAATTACACAACAACCTAATATAGTTTTTTATTTGCTTGCTTAGCAGAGGTATGCTTTTATTCTAGTTTCATTTTACTTTTTAATCAAAAGCAGCATTTAAACAGCTGGATATTTTACTATAGCAATTTGTTACATACCAGGCTCAAGGGAAAAACAGCAATTTTGAGTACCAGTCTCTATTGACCAATTTTATCCAAAGAAACAAGGTTAACTACATTTAACCTAATGTATGCTAAATTCCAAGTGTACAGTGACAATAACCGCCTTTGGATTTCCACTGGCAAAAAGTCTAGCTTCTTGAATGCCCTCACCTGCAGAAAAAACACACATCGGTGTAACCACATCATCACTAACTCTCAACTCCACCATTCCAACGACGAAGCAGAACAGCAATAAACGAGCCAATTAACGGAAGTGCAGAGGGAACATAAGGAAGTTTGTTCACTGTGTCAGATGCACCATGACAACACGGTAATCCACCCATTTGAGTCCGGGCGTATATAAACACGCACTGCCATTAGCCTTTGACATTCGCGCACACCAATCAACATTTCATGCTGCTAAGGCTGTTTTCACATCTTTGTGAAAGTCTTCTGGTATTTCAATACATCTCAGCAACCATTCTGATGCACAACTTTCCATAAAACATGTCCCCCTGTGTTTAACCTTTAGAAGAGCACTGACTACTCGAGACATCCTTAGTAACATTAAATGAGGTTGTCGGTTCGAGAAAATCCTGGTCATCATGGCAGTGAATAACCTTTCCTAAACAAACTCAGAACCTGGATTTGAGCTGTCTGATTGGGAACAGCACTCCATTATCACCGTATTAATGAACTGCATGAAACACTGCTATGAATATCTAAATGGCATCACTGCCTGGCACCACTGGTCAAGATTTAAGTGCCCTGTCCATGTCTGTGAACATCCATAGCTGCAAGTTGCTGCAAATACACATATCCCCCATAATCCTGTCCTAGTTCGTTCCTGTAAATGAAGAGAATATTGAAAAACTTGATAATGATGTCACTTATTCCATTATTTTTAATAGGGAAAAAATTCCAATTCGTTCCAACTCACATCCCAAGTTCACTCCAAATTCACCCCAAATTAGGCCTAATATCACAGGGAAATAGTATAACATTAAAATTTTACGTGGTTTTACTTTGTGATTTGCGCCCAGAAAACCTTTTAAAAAAAATTTTGTATAAATCTTTTTTTTTCTATTGCATTGGTGACCCCTTTTTGAAGTCTGTGCATGTCCACACAGCTTTTCAAATTGCTCACTTGTACTATGAAACTTGTATATAAAAAGCTTCTTTACTATTCAACCTCTGAGTTTTTTTTTTTAAATCTGCATTTGGAATAGAGATAAGAATAATATTTTTCCCCCATTTCATTACCTATTATGTTTAACTTTTTTCTTCTCTATAAACGAGTGCAAAAATTAGTTCTTTAAGTTTGCTGCTTTTTTAAGATTTGAATCTATACATATATTATTCGTGAAAATTTCACTCATGAATGGTCTACGGTATTGAAAATAAATTTAAAAATAATAATATGCTCAAGTAGATTAACTCACTGTGACAGTGTGCACAAACTCATTTGTGTAAGAGAGGCTAAGTGTCACGTAAAAAAGTGAAAAACAGACTACACAAACACAAATATGACTAGGCAAGCGGGAGCACTAAGTGTTAGACCACAACTGAAAGGTGTGTTCATGGATTGCAGAACGTGATGCATTTCACAGTCCCTCTCATACAGCCACTTGAGTCCATTTTCAAATGCGGTTTCAGCTTGTAGCACTGAATCAAATGTTTGCTCCCTGGACTGGATGTGGTAATACTGATTAACAATAAGTGGTTATTACCGATTATTAATCACGGATAAGTTCAAAACCACATACTGGACGAATGAATAACAGGGGATGACAATTTTTCTCTTGAAAAGCAGGGAAAGGCCGATAGGTGCACGCAGATACAAGGAGACTCAGTGGCACACGCATTCTGGGACATGACCTACTTCAGAAACTGGCTGAAGTCCTCACATATGCTCTCGCAGCCGGGCCACTTGCATACGCCATGGCCGTAGAGGGAATGGGAGGCTCCAGACTCCTCATGTGCTGAGCTGTAGAAAGAAAGAGAGACCGACCAGTGTCCCATGAGAAAGAACAATTGAGAGAGAGATCAGCATCACACAGGTAGGAGCTCAAGAGAGTGAGATCAGATTCACAAGGACAGGAGTACAGCAAAGAAAGAGATCAGGGTCACACTCACAAGTCCACCCCAATAGGAATGTCAGCATCACTTGTGCAAGAAAGACAAGTATGAGTCTTGTGAACTTCATAAGACTTTGTACTCAAGCCTACATGTTTACAATCTTATCCCTTTATACAGTTAGGTAGCACGTACTTTTACCCCAAGTCAGATGCAATTTACAGTGTTACATTTCACCTAATAATATAGCTCTACTGTATATCTACAGGGGGTGTGGTGGTGCAGCACGTTTGGCTGGATCCTGCTCTCTGTTGGGTCTGGGGTTTGAGTCTCGCTTGGGGTGCCTTGCAACGGACTGGTGGCCCATCCTGGGTGTCCCCCCCCCCCCCCGAACCTTGCGCCCTATATTGCCGGGTTAGGCTCCGGTTCGCCGCTACCCCACTTGGGATAAGCTGTTTCAGTCAATGTGTGTGTGTTTGTTTATGCATCTACAAGCAGAGCCTCTGCCAAGATATAAATTGGCAAACCTCAGGTCAGACGTCAGAGTTTAGTCCTTCAGTCCTAATTTTTCCTCCTTTATAAGGGCATAAATATATATATATGTACACACACACACACACACACACACACACACACACACACACACACACACACGATAAAACTTATCCACGATTAATAATCGATAACAACCACTTATTGTTAATCGGTATTACCACATACAGTCCAGGGAGCAAACATTTGATTCAGTGCTACAAACTGAAACCGCATTTGAAAATGGACTCAAGTGGCTGTATGAGGGGGACTGTGAAATGCATCACATTCTGGAATCCATGAACACACCTCTCAGTTTTGGTCTAGCACTTGGTGGTCCCGCTCGCCTACTCATATTTGTGTAGCCTGTTTTCCACTATTTTACGTGACATTTAGCCTCTCTTACTAAAACGAATCCATGCACACTATCACAGTGAATGAAATTTTCACAAACATAATATATCAGGACCAAACTGCACAGGGTTTAAAAAAAAAAAAAAGTATGTGTGTGTGTGTGTGTGTGTATATATATATATATATATATATATAGAGAGAGAGAGATAGAGATAGAGATATATATAATATATTTTCATTTCTGTAAAGTTCGGTCCTTGCATACATAGTGTATAGTTTAAATCAATTATACAATACAGATACAGCGCCTTTACTTTGGTGCACACCGCTTCTAAAGTACGTATTTATCACATTGTGGAAATGCTTAAATAATGCACAAGGCAGGTAGGCAGGAACGCAAACAGACTTTCAAACTGGCACAACTGTATATAAAAGGTCCATCACAAGTATAAACATTATGAAAAGCTATCCTGGCATCGTGTATTCTGTTTATATGACAAGCCGTACAGCAAAGTAATTTCAAAGGGGGAAAAGCAATAAATTGTTAATGTACAAGAAGGTTACCTTGCAGCTCACGCAGTTGTACACACTCAGCTCCTGCCTTTTGATTTTACGCAGGAACACATTTTACACAGGAACACAGTCCTGAAGACTGCTGCTATCACAGGGGAAGCCTTGTTTGGTCTATTACTGACACATTAATCAACTATTGAACAAACAAACAAACAAAAACGTCCCGCTGTCCCAGCAGGAGTGAACATGCACTCTTGTTTCAAATGAGGATAAATCCACCAGGCTTGCTAGGATGGATCTGCCATCCCTTTCTACTTCTACAGACAGCAGATCTACAGGCCCTGGGGTGGGTGGGTGGGGGTCCATAAAATAAAGTTACCTTTCTCTTCTCGAGTTGAGGACAGAGGCCTGGCCATTTGCTGCAGGATGGTGGGTAACAGATGGCGACCCTTTGGAAGGGGTGCTGGAGGTAGTCGAAGAGGAGTTGGCCGCAGACAGATCAAGCCCGCTGTGCTTGACGCCGTTGTCTTCCATGCTGTGGGTGCTGGTCACTTCATTCCATAGTTGCTGCAGCTCCACCGGGTTCAGACCAGCTATGGACAGAGAGTCACACGTGGGCAAAAGCATGAGGCACAGCTAGCTGGCAGAAGTCCTTATTCTGGAGAACATTCACAGCCCATTCCAATGGCTGCCTATTTACTGAAGACCCTCATTTAATATCTCCTGGTATGCAAAAGCACATTTCCTCCATACATATAAAAGTACACCTAAAAACCTACCAACTCCCCAACAGACAAACACCCAGGAAAAGCCACTACTGAGAATTCAGGTCCTTTTTGGCATCTGGTGCCAAGCTGAAGGTCCACTGCAATACATAAATAATACCGAAGCAAATGAAGGAAGCCTGCATTTTATTTATAGTCCTCTTGTTTGAGTCGGTCATGATTCACACACACAGTCCAGATCTGCGCAGATTCCATTTGAGAGCTCTGCAAAACTAGCTTGTTTTTCTTTTCACGCCCTCTCGGAGAACAAGGCACGCATCTGGCGGTTACTTAGCAATGCAGCAGCTCTGAATATCTCTTATCACGGCAGCATATGGCGAAGAGTGCCGTGGCGTTTACTGTACAAAAGCACAGCACCACACTGGTATGCATCACACACCTCAGAAGCACCTTTCGCGACACCCTCCTTTTACACACGTGGCGAGCTTCTCTACTCTGTTAAAACAGACGTCAATGCCCCCTCCCTTGTCTTTGAGACAGCGAGAGACACACCTTTCTCTAGAGCAGACACCTCTCGCCGAGTCTCTGCAGCTGTAAAATGCTTTATTTCCAATATACAGAAGGGGAGAAAACATTAAATAAATAGCATTACGATCAAAACAAGCACTCCCTCTTATCCGTTACCTCGGCAGACACAGATGAAAAGCAAGAAAACAGCGAGGATGACGGCACTCCCTTGATCATGTCTTCTTGTGCAGCTGCAGGGTGGTAAACAACAATAACAACAACAACAACCAGAGCAACGGCGGGAGGAGAAGGGGGGGGGAGAGAACGAGAGAGAGCGAGAGAGAGAGGGAGGGGGGGGAGAGAGAGAGAGAGAGAGAGAGAGAGAGCGAGAGAGAGACTGCTGTCTCCCTATCCCCCTCCTGCAAAACACACATGCCCAGCGGCAGGAACATACCTTGGCTCAGTGGCTGGCCGGGGGGCAGCGAGAGGAGGCCTTGGCGCTGCAGGCTGAGCAGGTGCTGCTGCTGCTGCTGGAGCTGTTGCACCTGGAGAAGCTGCTGCTGGAAGACAAGCTGCTGGGCAGCCAACTGCTGCTGCTGCTGCTGTTGCTGCAGGAAGCGTAGATCACATGCATCAATGTGCAGAACAGCAACGGGGCCTCTTCCGCTTCCTTTCTCTTCTCCTTTCCCTGAGTGTGCCCCTGCCCCGCTCTCACCCACCCTCCAGTACGCTGTGGATTCAGGCCGCTGCGAAAACTGAAATTTTCCCGCAGAGCTCAGCCCCTGCCTGCCCCCTCCCGCATCGCATGTGTCAGTTAATTGTCTGCCGCTTATAATTGTCCCTGGTAGTTGGCGATAGAGAAAAGCCGTGCGGGAGACTGACAGAGCTGGAAGTCCGACTGCAGGCACACCCTCCTCCCTCTGCCTGTTTATTACCAGAGCCAGACCGCGTCTTGTGCAGGAAGAGGCAAAACAACAACAACAACAACAACAACAACAGTGGTAACCATAGCAACAGCATAAAGAGGACACTAGCTGCTGTGCAAGCAAACAGATTATCATAAGCATAGCGTTCAGCTGGAACTTAGTGCCTGACAAAATGCATACATTCCAGTATGTCTCATGGCCTCAGACGATGCAGGTATCACTGCCTGGTGCGTGCTATGGACTAACAGGCCCCGAGAAAGATGTCTAACACCAGTAACTCAGCAGCAGGTTAGACTGTGTCTACGCTGTGAAACAACAGAAGCAAACCTAGGTGGCTATGCACGGTGCAACTTTGGGCAGCTGTGTATCTTTTTATTGTTTTTCCTGGATCATCTGTTGCACTCGAACAGGCCTGGTGCCTGCAGGGGCTGTGAAGTTGGTCTCCTGTGGTCTATTAGCACGCTGGGGCGTAGCCGCACTGCGCTGCACTGTTAGCCTCCTCTCATCTCCTGTCCGGGATTCATCAGAGCTGGGAATTGGCTCAAGGCAGAGCAGCATCCCATTATATGCAGTGGGTAAAGGGCCGGATGCGCAGCTCGGTAAGGAATTACAAGACAAGCTGAGATGAGATGGGTTGTGTGAAGTGAAGTGGTGCTGGAAAGGATAAGACAGCACCATAATGAACACTTTCTTCCTTTCGGTCTGGGGACTAAAGACACGGGCTTGTGGGCCTGCAGCATGTCCCTGTAGACAGGCAGCAGCCTTTTCCATTCCGCACCTTATGGCCTGAAATTCACAAATCCACCCGGAACCCAACTTCAAAAAGCGTGTGCATGAGGCTTCCGCAGGGATTCCACGACAAAACAGAGGTCGATCTGTCTACTGTAGTCGCTTGTGCGGCGTTTATGTAGCGTCTGCATCGGACACTTCTCCGATGAACCACAGCGACAAGATATTTCACCGTAGGCTCAGCCTCTCAGCTTGATTTAGGAGATCATCAAAGTGTGACTTTCAGCACAGCAAAATGCTCTTCCAATAATCGGGTACCTGGACTCAAGTGGGTTTTTTTCTTTCCCAACCACAACACTGAGTTTGCATGCTCAGATCCTCAACCCAAAGCCTGAGCACTAATGGCTACGAGTCCCTACAACGGAGTGAAGACTGCACTTCCTCTCTCTCTCTATGCACATCAGTTCAACCCAACATACCTCTTTCGCCTGCTTGCCTGGGTGCGTTTGCTGCAAGAGCTGAAGGTGTAGCTGTTCCTGCTGTTTCTTGTAAAACTCCTGCAGATGTTGCTGCAAAAACGAAGGAAGAATAGAAGAGGAAGCTGAGACACCACTGAGATTTTACACCCTGTAAGAAACATGACATCATAGTTTCTTTGCACTGTGCCAGCAGGAAAAGCACACAGCAGTTAATGTTTTCTTTGGAAACTACTTTGTCTTCAAATCAAACAAAATGTATTAATTTAGCTGACGCTTTTCTCCAAAGCAACTTACAATATTAAGCTGCTTACAACCGTTAATCCATTTGTATATTTGGGTTTCATTTTCTGAAGGGTACCGGACCAGGAGGTGGGATGTGAACCTAGGGCCTTCAAGGCAGTGGCTCTAACCACTCCACCTGCTGTATCTAGATTTTCACCATGATTATTTCAATACATCAGAAGGGTGTCTTTTTTTTCTACTTGAACAGATCAGTTTGTGTGAGGTGTCATGCCAGCAGATTTACAAACATAAATATCCATTTAAATCTGATCCATCTGATCACACAGATGTGTCCAGGTGTGTGGGCGCACGGTCTCTGCACCTGCTGCAGCATGACTGCCTGCTGTTGCTGGAGCAGCGCCTGGAGCTGTTGGGGGGAGAGCACCTGCTGCTGGAGGAGCTGCTGCATCTGCTGGGGGGTGATCACCTGCGGGCTCATCATGGCCACCGACGCGGGCACCTGGCAGAGGACAGTCGGTGAGTCAGTCTCACCTGCAACCATACCAAGCCCCTCAGAATGAAAGGTCTTAGACTTTGAATTGGGATCTCCTTCGCTACCATTCTTAGTGCTGACACCAAGAAAAAGAAAGAAGGGAAGCTGTCTGAATTGCGCAAAGCAACAGGGGAAGCAGGTCTACTGTTTAACAGGAAAAGAAGGCTAGTTACCATCACCACTGCGCACCTTTCTTCTCAGGCATCGATCTCATGACGCAGCCGGAGGCATTAATTCCTCTGTAACGCGTCATTTTAAAAATTAATATCGTTTTTAGAACTTACGAGCCATCAAACTTTGTGTGGAAACATTGTCAGAATAAGACAAATACATATCCTTCTTCAAACAATGACTACAGCTACTTCTGCAGAAGTGGATCGATAAAGCAAGCTGTCAAACTTCCACAGCTTTCCGCTTTGATTGCTTCCACGTGTTAACAAGGGAATGAGCCAGTTAACGTTTAAATCCCTTTCAGGAAAATATCCTATTCCTGGTTCGGTATCGAGCAAAGGCTGAAAAACAATCCTCCTTGTTTCTATCAACTTGGCAACAGGGTTCAAACAATCAACCCAACTACAAAGACCGGATTAGCACCGGCTCGCTGACATTTTAAACTTTTAAACCACACACTTAACATTTGCCATTTAACTCATCGCATAAATAAGACTAATAAAAATGCAGCTCATATGTTTACAGCTGAAAAGCTCCTTTTGTCAACAGATTTAGTCTCTGCGGGTCAAAACAAAACCCACTATTCTTCCGCAGCTGCACAGCACCATTAGCACATGTAGGAGATGTTCTGTTTGCTTGCGTCCGATGAAGAGCCATTCTCGCCATTTGCGGTTTCGTAGCTGCGCTGACTCCGTAATTTGTGCTGGGAACCAACAGCGTCGTTTCCAGCCTAGTGACGACTGGTTCGCCACATTTAAATGAAGCTTCCACTTTAAAACAAGGGCTTGTCAAGGCCTCCATTCGCGCCCAGAGCGTAGGAGCGGAGGAGCCCCTGTTTGATTAGCCGAACCCCTGCATGGTCACTAGGCAGTCTTCATTTCAGAAGTCATTATGCATTAGCGGCCCTGATCGCCCAGCTTGACTAATCCTGACAAACTGAAAACTCAGCTGAAGGTCAAACTGCAGCTCGCAGCCCATTCATATTCAAACAAAATCTGCACCATTGTTCATTAGATGCCTGGAAAAAAAGAAAAAGAAAGAAAGAAAGAAAGAAAGAATAATCACTGAAGGAATATTCAACCAGAATACAGCTTACATTTGTCTAAATACATACATACATTGAATTAAATTAAAAGCTTCAATTGTTTATGTGAAAAAACTGAAGGGCATTATTTAATTTCATAGTCACAGTGCAATTCAGCCTTGATAGCTTTGATTTAACCTTCACACCTACAAAACATTTGTAACCTTGTTTTGTGATGGATCCAAAATGCTACGTATAAATGTTTTTTTTTTTTTTTTTTTTAATATTCCTTTCAAATCTTACAGTGTGGATGTCTGAAAGAGGTCTTCATTTTAACGCTACAAATAACAGGCAAAGCGGTCAATGACCCGTTATCGTAGGGCTGTAATTTAGCGTTCGCGACTGAGAGCAGGAGCTCTGCTAATGCAAGGTGCACGTTAAAAATCAGGAGCACGCCGTTACGGAACGACGAGGGCAGCATTAACTCCGCGATAAGGGTGTCTGCGCTGACAAAAACAGAAATTCCAAACGGAAATGGTATGCAAGTGCCCTCTTCGCTTCCATATGCTTTCCCACACCACAATGGACAATAACAGTCCGTATTTCATCGCTCGTCTCCGCACAAAAAATAAATAAATAAATAAAATAAAATAAAATAAAATAAATAAAAGGCAGAAATGGCAGCTAGATGCACTGGGTCCTTTCACTGTGAGACCCGTACCATGCTAATTCCAGCTTTTAACCACACGCTTTTCTGCCTGCAATATCAGAGCTTGAAAAGATGAAAGAGGATATGTAATTGCCCTTCTGGTTCTTATTCTTCACTGACAACCCATAAATTTAATTTTACACACACACTCATTTACATTTTAAAGTATATGACATGATAATTGCTGGAATGGAACACCTCCTCTCTGATGGGGGGGAGGCTGCAATGGTTTTGACTGACAGGTATGGTGAATAGAGGGGAAAGGAGACTGAATTGCACATTGTTTTTGTTCTCCCCGCCATGGCGGCAGTGAGAAGGGTCCACATTAATGAGCATTTATGGAGCAGCCGGGTGGTAAACATTCATGCCGGATGCACGGCCTTTTCAATTCAATCGTCGAACCCTCGCAGACCAGCCTCGTTGGACAGATGTGGATTTTCAAATAGTTCATTGCGAAATGCTCAATATTTCTTTCATTATTTGAAATGTACCACAGCTGAGGGGAGTACTGGAGACATTAATTATAATTAGATTAATGTTAAGCCTCTGCCAGTGCCCTAAGATAAGAAAGCAGCTTCACAACGACCTACTCTTTTAATAAGACGATTGTCCTTGGGTCAGGCATTTAAGTGAACCCTATACAGTGTGCACCATCCCAGCCACACCAACAGCCCAGGGTCCCCTTAACTACCCAGTGTCACAGACGGGATAACGTTCTCCTGACTCCTCAACAGTAGGACGCACAGCTTCTGACACGGAGCGTGATGCCTTCGAGGACTTGCACGACAGAGCCATCCCTCCAAGGTCATAAAATATGCAGTGGAAGTCGAAGGACATGCTGTGGCCTGCCTGTCTACATCGTTGATGCAAGCGCGCACGCACCCACACACACGAGCAGCAGGTGGTGGAGTAGTTAAGGACACAGGCTTATAACAGCAAATGGCGCTGGTGTCACGCAGCACCTTGATCACGCTCATAATTGCATATTACATTGGAGAAAAGTCTCTGATGGATGAATAAATGTAAATGTGAGAATTAAGGAGCCCAGCTGTACTGTAGTTGCACAGCTGGCTTGACTGGCAACATATTCTGCTCTACAAATGGGTAAAATTGTAAGCTACATAATAATAAAAGATGATGATTCAATATATTGGTATTTTGGCTTAGAACTATCAAAAGGAAATCCAGCACTGACACCTAGACAGTCATCTGGTCAAGGTCATTTGATCAGCACGTCTGCTCTGTGATGAATTCCACGAGCCATCCGTCACGAGTGCATCTCTAACTCCGTGCACACGTAATTAAGAGAAGCCCCCGTCCTCCTCCCTGCCCTCCGACCCCCATGAGCACGGTATGCTTTCACCACCCAACAAACAGGAGCAGCAGCAGCTTCTCTAAACTCTACGATTTAATTCACCCCCTCGCTTTCCTGTAATTAAGAACGATGGGAAGTTGAAAGTGGAACGTGAGGCATAAACAATCGCGTTGCGGTGAGGTGTGAACGACGCTCCCCTCTTTACAAGAAACTGCTTCACCGCGAGTGACACTAAAGATAAATAAAATGAGAAATGAGGGTACGAAAGGTTTGAGGGGGGTAATTGCTTCTGCTTCTTGGCCGAGTGCATCGGTGTAATTAAGACAATTCTAGGGGAAGTGGGAATAGAATTCCTTTACTGTTCCACTAATTCATCTCAATCCCACAATCCCCTAAGGCTTCTATGCCCATTGCAGACCCCCTCAGTACCCACACTCATCACCACCCCCTCATTTCTTATAATACCCTCCAGGTCTCACTCAGCTGAAAGTGCAACTTTTCCTTTATTAGTGGATAAATTGACAGGGACCCTCAGCTCTGTGTCACTCGGACTGCTGGACCCCCAAGACACAAGAGTAACCTGGACTTCGGAGCACCTGTCCACAACCCTCCTCTGTGGCATCACATCCAGACTGGATACAAAGGATCACATAGGTTCCCTTCCACGCTTGTACCCCAAGTCATCTCAACAGCCATGAGTATTTCAAAGTACATTAAAAAGTTATATTCTGCTGACGTTTTCTCCAAAGCAGCTTACAATTTCTACCCATTTATAGAGCCGAGTCATTTTTACTGGGTGGCATGGTGGCACAGTAGCACTGCTGTCTCACCACGCCTGGGTGGTGCAAGAGGATGTGGGTTCGATCCCTGCTCAGTCTGTGTGAAGTTTGCATGTTTTCCCTGCGTCTGTGTGGGTTTCCTCCGGGTGCTCCGGTTTTCTCCCGCAGTCCAAAGACGTGCTGTTCAGGTTCACCCCCAGTGTGTGAGTGACAGAGAGTGTGTTCCACTGGTGTATGGATGAGTGACCCAGTGTAAGTAGTGTATCTAGCAGTATAAGTCACCTTGGTGAATAAGGTGTGTGGGCTGCTAACACTATATAGAGTTCATTGGAAGTTGCTTTGGAGAAAAGTGTCTGCTAAATAAATAAATGTAAATGTACTAGAGCGATTCAGGGTAAACACCTTACTCAAAGGTACTTCGCGGGAGCTTGGATTTGAACCTATGACCTACAAGTACAGAGGCAGTGGCTCTAAATACTGCACCACCTATTTACCCTCTCGCTGGATTTTCCCTCTTCTCTCATACTTGGAGACTCCTAAGCTGAGAAATTCTGACCTACCCCAGCTGTGCTCATTTTTGAGAAAACACACAATATAAATTTCACATTGTTTATGGAAAAAGAACATAAGCAAATCATAAAACTGTAATGGTAAAAATTTAACAGGGTTAACTTGAAATTAACAGCATAATTACATGCATGTTTAGATTTTTAACTGAACGGAATGGAAATTACTTGACGCAAACACTTCGCGAACACTAACTGGTTCAGAGATGAGGCCGTGGCATCGCTGCTTCCTTCCCACTTTCCATGGGTCATGAGAAAGACTTACTTTGGCAGCCAGTGGTCAGTCTAGGTTTGACTTTTGCATTAATGTCATCCATCCCAGTCTTAAATGTTTTAAATCGAAGCAGAAGACGGAAGCAGGCCTTTAAAAAAAAAAAATAAAAGACGACGATGGACAATTTTTGTGCTTACAGGTGACAATCACTCCAAGTTTCCTGATTGTGTTTTTCCATGTATGTCTAAAATGGTGTAGAACTCCCAGTATTGCTGAAAATTAATCATTTGGGAGTCAGTGGTCATTAATGACCGTCTGCGAGTGCTCACAGTTCATGTACGGCAAACTCCGGCACTGTGTGGGACACACTGCTTGTCATGCTTTTAGTACCCATCGTAGGTTATTGCAGAGCAACGCGATTCATTAAATGAGCTGTTCTAGGAGGAGCTCAACTCCTGGAGAAAACAAAACAAAAGTCAAGATGCCAGTGCAGGTGTAACCAAAAATTACTCAATATATGCACATCATGAGAAACACGGTGCAGCGAGACCTTTCCTTTCTTGCTCCAATGAAGAAAATAATTTGGCTGTTTACATTTTCATTTCAACAGCAGGCCAGTGCTGCTGCTTCAATGCATCCGGGACACCTCTGCAGCGAGAGTAATGAGGACGAAGCCGCCGTGCACCATGGGAAAGAGACGCAAGCAGCATATGACGGCTGAGGGATTTACAAGGAGGACTAGCTGTTTATAGAGCGCTCCCGTGGGCTTATTGTGTAATAATAGACCTGTCACGTTACGCCGGTATGGAAAAGCAGCTTGTGAGCGCCTTAACGCCATGGCGGATGCTGAGATGGATTTAGCCAAGTGAAAGGCTCCGGATGCTAATGCTCTCGGTGCTTTAAGCTGTACTGCACTCGGATGCCTGTTTAAGTCATTTGTTGCACAGTGTCCTCTGAACACTTTTCAGTGAATTATGAAATGTCTTGATTGCTGAAAAACAAGACAAGTTGCAAATTCACAGTCTATTGACTTTTCTTCCAGACTAAAATAATTAGGTCATAACCTTTGAAAGAGCTGAAAATGTATGTATTGTTAAAAACCTGACACAAAAAAGGCATTTGCCTGATAATTTGTGAGCAGCCGGCTAGTCTTGGCATATCGCTCAAAGAGTAGGAACCTTTTGATATTGTGAGTTTTTATGACTAGTGATGTTACTTACCTACCTTCAGACGGTAACGTGAGGTTGACAGGGTAAATGTGAGAGCAAACACTCCACACTGTAAATCTCCTGGTTGCTATAGCACACAGGTAACAGGCTGGATACGGCTCCCGCACTTTCCTAACACCTTGGTGAAACCACACTCTGTGCAATCTGAGCTACTGGAGCTGTTGTACTTGCCTGAAAATATGAGTTGTGACACTTACTTCAGTCTTCTGGGCTTGAGCAAATACACACTTACTAGCAGAGGTGAGAGGAACACTGTTACACTGCACAGCACGACCTTCGAGAAGTGGAAAATACACACACACACACACACACACACACACACACACACACACACACATTTTCAGAACCGCTTGTCCCTTACGGGGTCACGGGGAACCGGAGCCTACCCGGCAACACAGGGCGTAAGGCCGGAGAGGGAAGGGGACACACCCAGGACGGGACGCCAGTCCGCCGCAAGGCACCCCAAGCAGGACTTGAACCCCAGACCCACCGGAGAGCAGGACTGCGGTCCAACCCACTGCGCCACCGCACCCCTCCCGTGGAAAATACAGTGATTTCTTTATTATTTAAGGCACCTGAAGAACTCACGGTAACACTTTAAATTGTTTTTTGGGAAAACTGAATATATTAGTCTGGTGCGTCATATCTCCGCCCGCATTGCTTCCTGCCTGTCGGACATCTCTTCATGGATGTATGATCACCACCTCAAACTCAACCTCTCCAAAACAGAGATTCTTTATCTCCCAGTTGGCCTGTCCTCCTGTCACGACCTCTCGATCAATCTGGACAACTCGCTGATTTCGCCTAGCTCCTTTGCTAAGAGTCTGGGAGTCACGACTGATGCGAGTCTGTCATTCTCTCAACATATTGAAGCCACAACCCGGTCCTGCAGATACATCCTGCGTAATATTCGTAGGATCCGTCCCTACCTCACTATTGACTCCGCCCAACTACTTGTCCAGGCCATGGTGACTTCCCATCTGGACTACTGCAACTCTCTTCTGTGTGGCCTTCCTGCTAATGCCATCAAACCTCTGCAGCTTCTACAGAATGCTGCTGCACAAGTTGTGTTTGATTTGCCAAAGCGCTCCCATGCATCTTCTCTACTCATCTCTCTGCACTAGCTTCCTATAGCTGCCCATATAAAATTCAAAACTCTGGTTACTGTGTACATAATGCAGCAACAGAACTGCTACTTGCTATTTACAGGACTTGATCAACCGGTACACCCCAGCCAGGCCCCTTCGCTCACCTACTTCTGCTTGCTTGGTGGTCCTGGGCACGAAAGGCAAAGCTCGGAGGTTCTCGATTCTGGGTCTGTTGTGGTGGAATGACCTTCCCCTGTCACTCAGAACTGCGGAAACTCTGTTTTCAAGAAGGGTCTGAAAACCCACCTTTTCCAGATCCACTTCCCTCAAGATCTTCAGATCATCTACGATGTAACTGTTCACGCATCGTAATTCCAGAAGCATCCCCAGATACAACCTTTATTCAGCCATTACTCTGATATTGCACTGCTCATTTGTGTATCTTATAATATTTAATAAAAAAAAAATTGGTGTGGATATCGGGATTTGTCTATCCTGTGTCTCATGCACCTACTTGAACGATGAACCTCGGTGCAGCAAGTGGTAGGGAAGAAACTAGGTTTGCTTGAGACTTCATGTCTGGAGCTATGTCTCCTTCTCTCAATGTAATGCATTAATTGTACTTCTGCTGAGATGTACGTCGCTTTGGACAAAAGTGTCTACTAAATGAATAAATGTAACACAGCTCAATGATGACCTCCACCAGTCATCAATAGAGCCTGACATTAAGATAAATCAATACAACAAATTACAGTGAATAGAACATAGCACGTTACAATGAGCTGCCTTAAAACGTATTTCATTAGCTCTGTATTCTCCAAATAACTACACTTCGAGAAACACATGAATTTAAGCAAATCCTACACTGTTACACTATTTGCATCTCAGTTTTCAAATAATTTGAAGAGACTGTTCTCACAAACACAGGAACGTCTTGCATCAACAAACTGAAGTGAATTCCATCCTCTCAAATGATCAAATATTCTCTGGTTCATATTTTTTGTGTGGACGGTAAGAAAGTTTCAGAATCCGACATCTTTCTCCTTCTGAGTTAAACTCGTTGGATTATCAAACGCTTTTGAACAGACAGGCTGGTTTTCAGACCAAAACAGAAGGAAAAAAAATCTCGCATTGCAACATTCTACTATTAATAAATCCAATGCGTTACTCAGTTTGTGGGTGGAGTCGAAGGACATTTGAGCCACCAGCATCTCACAGTAACGCAAAGTGATCAGAATTTATTGGTACTGGTATAAAATATTGGCCAAGTGTGCTGACGCACACAAGGAATTTGCTGTGTTTCTAGGTGCCTCCAGTATTTACAGACAAACAAACAGCTGACACAGAACTACAGAATAAATATATTTACAGAGCGTACAAAACATAAGTATAAATAGTAGTATAAATACTTTAAAAAAATAAAATAAAAAAAATTGCCGAAAGTGATATGGAAAGGGCAAGATAAGCTACAAATTGCACAAAAGCCAGAAAAGCAGCAGAGATCAAACAGAACTGTGTCATGTACAAACGCTTGTGCGCGCGTCCAAATGGGGAGCAGCGAAACCACACTGTAGGACACCAGGGTGCCCAGCGGTCCGCCGAGGCTCTCACTGCTCTGTCCCGAACGGCACTGCCCAAGGCTGTCGGTCTTGCCCTCTCTCATTCTGCCCCAAAGCTCTACCAGCCAAGGACTGAGGCACTCGGTGGAGATTCAAGACGTTCACTCGGTACACACCCCACATTGCCCAAATTGCTCCACCCCCAGCCTGGCCAAGAGCTTATTAACAAGAGGGAGCTGATATTTGTGTTGGAGGAAAAGCAACCACAGAGAGAGTCGCTGGCCCCTAGAAATGGTGCAGGGCCCAGATGAAAGACTTTTGTTTCCCCTGACAGACAGCCCTGTAAAATAGCGGGGCGGAGACTGCAGCGCAGATTGGGTTCACTTCACGGAGACAGAGAGTCAGTGTTAAACGCTAGGCTGTTGGCGGAAGGCATCGCAACTGCAGGCCTGAGATCACAAAGCCAAATCAAACACAGTCGTGGACCACAGGAAATACTTTGCAGAGGGCCGTGCAACATGCGTGCGCTTAAAGAGCAGGCTGAGCGGTCCTGGTTCACCTGCGGCGGAGGCTGTCGCTGACTGATCTTCGGAGATTTCGGGCTGCTGCTTTGCTGTTGCGTGAGGAGCTCTCTTGCAGTTTGTAGCACCTGAAAAACAAAGGGCTACCATGTCAGTGTGTGCAAAGAAAAGATGCTCTTCACTACCTTTTAGTTCAGAGCAATAGTAGAGAATTTGGGTCAAACTGAATAACATGCTGTAAAATGCAAGTGTGAAACATTGTCAGGAAACAAGCGGTGCTCCAATAGCTTAAGCAAAATGAGTCATAATAATGGACATCACCACATGTCATTTATGAACAATGAGGTCTGTTATATCTTCTACACGCAGAGCTGGAGTCGCAAATCCAGGACTTTAAAGCCGTAGTTTGACACAAGCTGCCTTACTGTGCAGAGGAAAGGGAAACTGGTGTTTACATACCAAACCCACTAAGTTTAATACAACTAATTTTCAGGATGATTACACTAAATTTGTACAAGCGGTTCTGAAAATGTGTGTGTGTGTGTGTGTGTGTGTGTGTGTGTACACACTAAATTTTGGCCATCACCTCATGTTCTGAAAACAGATCTGACATAAATAATTGCAAAAAAAGAAAAAAAAAAAAAAAAAAAAAAAAAGTTATTCATATACCTAAAATGTTATAATAGCAATACTAATGGGATAATATGGCCTTATAATAATTCTACTTTTAAGTTCCAATTATTTCACGATATAACTAGAAACAGATACTGTTTTCCCAACATAAATTGAACAAAGAAACGTTATTAGTGATTTGGATTCTGTAGACGGTGTGAATGACTAATGACCGTGTCTCTGACGGGTCAGCCGTGACTATGAATCTGACGGTGGCAAGTTGCGAGAGCCTGGTGCTCAAAATGTGTTCAGTACAGCTGTGAAAACAAGTTTTCTGGCCAAACTCCCAAAAACTATACAGGGAGGAAAAAATTGAGTGAATAAAAAGAAAAGGAAGAAATAGAAGAGAGAAAAAAAAATGTACTGGTGTTTCTCTGAAGAAGATAAAAACGCTCAAGACAGTGAAGACACTTTTTTTGAATCAAGAGGGTTTGTTTTGTTATGGCACTCTCCTGTATCCATGGCAACCCCTACTTTGACAGCATGTGCATAATATGGCATTACACTGGCAGCTGGTGTGAACACTGTTTGAACTGCTGCACTGAGATGCTGAGCAAACAAGAGGGAGAAAAAGTTACCAGGTCTTAACCCTTAGGGACGGCAGCGTCGCAACCCCTGATCAATTATGAACAGACTGGGGGCGGGTGGCTGGGAAGGACCATCTTCCAGCAACATGCCCCCCCCATGAAACCCACAGGCAACCAGGCAGAGACTCAATATCGAGAGCAAACAGAGCTGTGGCG
Organism: Scleropages formosus; assembly: GCF_900964775.1. NCBI lineage: Eukaryota > Metazoa > Chordata > Actinopteri > Osteoglossiformes > Osteoglossidae > Scleropages > Scleropages formosus. The sequence continues at coordinate 15,102,680 of NC_041807.1, forward strand.
GCGAGTCCCCAACAACTTGGATACGTCTCCCTGGAGCTGGGCTGCACTTCGCTGGAAAAGGAAGGGAAAAATAAACAAGCAGATGCAAAAACAAAAAAAAACCTTATACATCACTCCTCCATCCTTTCAGATTTATTTTTCTTACCCCATGGACTGAAACTGGACTCTAGCCATTTGTCATAATTACACATATGTGGAACATGGACACGAACGCATTGTAAGCTACTACTTTTCCTATTTATTCTCGTCAATGGCTCGTTCAAAAGCATAGGCAGCGTAAACAACGCAGTTCTGTAATAATGGCCCTTGTAGCTATTCCTGCGACGGTATTAGCGAGACAGCCAGACACATTACGTAACGTTATTACAAGAGACTGCTTCGTGTGTAAACTAAAAGCAGCCTTCCAGGAGTTCAGCCGCTCACCGCAATGATAAAAAGGTCCTTGGTACCACAGAGAAACAAACAGCAATGTCTAACACCAAAGTGGATCCAATATATAATGATGTACTCGATCGCTCTTGCCTACATGTAAAAACCACACCCTGCCAAAAAAAAGACTTAAAAAAAAAAAAAAGCCACTGCACCTCTGCACGCTCCTCTACTGACTGTGATACTCAAAGCTACGTGCATGTGTCATTTCATACAAATACACCGAAGCGACAAAAAGAACACGCCATCAGAACTTTGTTGCCAAGTACCATGCAGACAAAGCAACAGGAATGTATCTATTGAACCTTCGTTGCCGTGCACCTTCTCACAACAAGAGATGACATCTGCGCCCATTATGTTTCCCCGTGTATAAACACAGCAACGTGACACATTCCTGGAAGCCTGAAGGCCGAGGATCTCGAAGTGCAATGTAAACAGAGGGGCACTCAGCGGCAAACCTGAGCCTGATATCCATCGCTGAGGAAATGCACCGCAGCCAGATCTTCCTTAAAAACACAGTTCGGAGCACAAATGGACCTGCTGGACAGGGTGTCTGATGGCTAAGCTCGGGTGTGATTTGACACAGTTCGATGGCAGAATGAGGGAGGGGGAAGCAAGGATGTTTACACAATCCAGCCCTGACCATGTTCTCCCACTGGAGAAAGAAAAGGGGAGAAAGACAGACAGAAAGAAAGGAGGAGGGGGGGAAAAAAAAAAAAAAAAAAAAAAAAAAAAGGAAAAAAAAGAAAAAACCCTCAGTGTGGGATACACGGGCAACACTGAGAAGAGCAGCACTTGTCCTTTTGTCTGGGTTTTGTGCTCCCCTGATATCCTGCCTAAAATTCCATGCACCACAGGGGTGTCCCAAACCCAAATATGAGCTCGAAATGCATCCATATGCAGTTATTTCCCAGCGCTGCCGTGTGCTCACCATTACGCCTCATTACCAGGAAAGACCAGCCAGTTTTCCACTTTCAACATCTCCTTCCACAAATACCCACTTACTGCAGACTGAGAAGAGAATGCAGGTCCAACTCAGATCCATTCACATTAAAATGAGCTTGATGGCTATAATATGGCTATGCGTGATTATCTGTAAAAGCAACCAAATGTGGGCAGGCTCTTGTCAGCCAGCGGAAAACATGGGCGCGCAAACACACCGCTGATAAATGTCCATATTACACATTTCCGCCGCACTGAGTATGTCACTGTCTGCGAGAGGCAGGGAGCAATTTAAAATGCGTTTTCATTGAAAGCAATACAAAACTTGAAAAGGTCTGTACAAAAAGAGCAGGTTAGACAAGCGACCGTTTGGGAAATAAAGCTCAGTTCCAGAGGACGTGCAACTTTGATGTCGCATCCAACAGTCCTTTCGGAAAACACATAAAGGAGATACTTCCCGCCATCTGAAGTCTTATCACATAGACCACTCATGTGTCCCAACAAACCTGCTGCATAGACAGAAGGGAAGGGAGGAGAGGGGGGAAGTACAGCACAAAATACAGGGAACAGCATTTACAGCATGTTTAAGATCACACTTGGAATTATATAAGGAATCGCTGTATTTAAGGACCTGGGCTTGAGTTCCACCCCTAGCATTAGTGCCCTTAAACAAGGTACTTACCCTGAATTTCTCCAGGAAAAATTATTTAGCCGTATAAACGGATAAATAATTGTAAGTAGCTTAACCCTAAGTCACTTCGGAGAAAAGCGTCAACTAAATAAACGTAAATAAATAAATCTGAATTAGGAGGAACACCCTGCTGTATAAATGGACAGAGTGTGAAGTTATACTGTATAAGCTATGCTATTTCAATAAAATAATAACAGAAACTCACAGTGGGGGTTCGGGGGCTGACAGGGCCTCTTTTTCCTGCTGCTTATTGATTTTCTAGATTGAGAACCCCAGAGCGGGGGCTGTAACAGAGCACCGTAAAATTATTCTATGGCGTGCTTATTTGCCTTTCCCTTGCATCTGTTTGGCCTGGTCCTGTGGACAATTACGACACACGGCTCAGACCCAGGTGCTAATAACCAAGGACAAATAGAAAACGCACGTGTAAACCCCCCCCCCTCGTTTCCTTGATGAAAGTTTATATTAACTTCCCAACACTGTAAACAGAGCTGGGTGCCTCCAGCTCCCTGATGACCTGGGCGGTGGAATTTGCCAGGCCCATCATGAAGCGACGGGCCAACGGGCGGACTGGGCCGCTTGGCGCTTCTTAGCGAAAAGAAAGGAAAAAAAAAACGGGGATTCTCAGCAAGCATGTTCTTCTCGTGGACTCCCAAGGGCCCTCGGGGGCCCCTGGCTGAGGGCAGGGCAAGCCAGAACAAATAACCGAGACACGGCTGGGTGCTGAGGTTCGCTTCCACCGCAAACCTCTCCGCTTTCTGCCTTCCACAAAAACGGTCAAGAAAATATTTATTTTTGCAACACAAAGAGAACCTTTGTCGAGCTGCTCTCAGCCTGACTGGCCACTTCACCTCTTCTTGTACAGCTACTGTTATTTAGGCCGTTCTGCACATATACAGTAAATGGATGTTCGTGTTGGTATTTCAGATCACATTTTATTTATTCTGTACGTTCCAATGCCGCACCGATTTTCTGCGCTGCTGCAGGTGACGGTATAAGACCCGGTGAACTTCACTGCTCAAGAAGACCATTGTTGCTGCCTGTCTCCTCCATGCCAGCTCAGTTATGAAATTCAGTTTCATTCCCCTTCTGACTTTTGCAAAGCCTGCCCTTTCGATTCCTCTATATCACCGGGTTTAGATAAAAGAGGACTGGAATAACCTTATCTGCTTGTCATAAGGGCAGCACTCCAGAGCCCTACAATACACATTTTAAACCCATTAAATAGATTCAAAACTACAAGATGTTAAAATGCATACACACGCACACAAAAACAATGTGTATTCATACTTCCTGTCCTGGTACTTTGGATTTTTGCTGTCTCTTTACACTTTTGATCTCTCCACTTCAAAAAGGTATTTACACTATACATTTCAGCAGGGAGAACTCATGTGACCAAGACCCATCTGAAAGTTACATGGATTTTTTTCTTCTTTTTTGCCATTTTTGTTGTTTTGTTTTGCCTCAGATCTTTGCCCAGTTGCAATGTGAGCGAGCACAGAGCGGGCCACCAACAGGTCCAAAACCCGTTTTCAGCTTTGTGCCTCTTTGCGGGCACGGAACCGAGAATGAAGTTGTTTTCAAGGACGCGGCATGTCCGCCCGTCTAGCCTGTTGACAAGTGTTCATTAAGAGGCTTGGAGACTAAAGAAGAGAGCCGGAGGCACAGCCATGAAAAACAACAACAACAGAGGGGGCTGTTTGTGGAGGGTGTTGATACCAGCACAAGGCAACAGACCGCAGACAAACACACACCTGGTTCGCGAAGCTCAACGTGCAGGAACAAAAAGGCAATGTATTGTGAACAAACATTTGGCCATCTAGGCTCCAGCACCAAAAACACAGAGTGAAGCCAGCAGAGTGGACTATAAACCTCCTCTCCCAGTAAAACAAAGTATACAACTATGGGCTGTGATACTTCCCAAGCTTACATACTGTACATTTCCCACAAAACAACATTTAACAGACAAAATAGATTCAAACATTTCACTGACGCTTCCCCCAAATGCCTTACAATGTTAAGCTGCATACAATAATTTACCCATTTGTACAGCTTGGCAATTTTTTTACTGCAGCAATTTAGGGCAAGTACCTTGCTCAAGGGTACTACAGCTGGAGGTGAGACCTGGGACCTGAGACCCGAGACCTTTGGGTCCAATGGCAGCAGCTGCGGTCACTACATTACCAGCCGCCCCGATTTACACATTTGTACAGACAGGTAATTTTCCGACATAGGATAAGTACCTTATTGAAGGGTACAAGAGCAGGAGGTGGGATTTGAACCCATCTCCACTGCACTGGCATATAAATACACACCGGCTGTGTGACAAAATCCTCCCGTCTTCCCAATGAGAGCAGCACCAAGGGAAAAGGAATGGTCACAGTTCAGACTCGTTTTGAACTTAACATGCAAGACGTACCCCAGGATAAGACTAGGGCACACACACTATACTTCTACCATGGACTGTTCCTCATGAAGAGCCCAAGAAACACAACCACGCTGACATAGAGGAGATGCCGCAGCATCCCGCTCTTCCTCTGCACGAGTGACAGGGCTTGAGGTCAGCCAACAGCCACTGAAATACTGGAAAAAGACCAAAACGTGCTTTGCGGGGGTGATGTTAATTTAAAAAAAAAAAAAAAAAAATTTAATGGAAGACCATTTTCTCCTAGATTTATCTTACTTTCATGGTTTACTTTACACTGCAAAGACATTTGCAGCATTCAGGACTATTAGTGATTGTTTATTAGAAAAAAAATCTGAAAACTCAGGTAAAAACAAACAAAGTACCAGTAGACAGATAAGACATTCAAGTTGCTTACTGTGCTTTGAGAGGCCCTCAAAATGTAGGTTTTACATTTACGTTCATTTATTTAGCAGACACTTTGGAGAAAAGTGACTTACAGTGATCATTAACTATTTACCTGACATATTTATTCAAGGTGACTTACAGTGACAGGTACACTAAACTCCCTAAGATCCTTCACCCAGGGCCAGATTTTGGTGTTCGTAGGCTGTAGGAACTTTCACTCCGAAATGGGCAAAAAAAAAAAAAAAAAAAAAAAACAAAAAAAAAGGTGTAAATGCCAACAGAATTACACCAACTGCACTTTAAACTGTTCTAACACTAAACCACATCACTGATGGGGAGCCAAAGAAAGAAGCTCTCCGGAAATACCTAGGAATTCTGGAATTGTGTTTTTTTAAAATAATATAATTTTATAAATTTTGAAGTTTTGTTGCATTAAATTTGTGTCAAACTTTTGTCTGTATTTCTCTGCCATTAAAATTTTTCCCCTCCTGCACAGGCCCAATACACTGTGCCTATAGTACCTAATAGGAAATATTCACTGCATTCACCCAACACATACACACTCTTACACTCAACAGGCAAACCAGAGTCAACTGAAACACACCTTTCGACCATGGGAGGAAACCGGAGCACACAGAGGAAACCTATACAAACATGGGGAGACCACACAAACTCCACACACCAAGCAGCAATTGAACCTACATCCAATCGCACAACCCATGTGCTCCAAGAACCAGCACTAGGAAAACCAGGACAGTGAACAGAGCAGAGACTAGATCATACTGGTGTTTTACTCGTCTGCTTTCTCCACCCCAAATCCGGCAGTGCTACGGAAGCCCTCCTGGTGTGTGGCACCCCGATCACCACGGCAAACAGGGATCTGTCTGCCTAATCTCCTCAGTGTCAAGCCTCAGAACGCATCACGGGAACTTAATGCCCGCTGTATGTCCCGCAGTGCAGGGACTCATTGGTGGGTGGTATGCATCTCAGTCACGTCTTCCCGTGTTTATACGGTTCATGTTTATAAAGTTGCCCACGAATGCGTTTATCTCCACACTGTGTGCCAACACTCCAATTACAGCCAAGGCCTGACCTTTCTGTAAGCTGCGAAAGATAGAGTTATCGTCTCTCACTCCAATTCGCAGCGTCTATCAGTCAATGTCTTCCACAGCGGCTGGTTTGAGGCAAAACCCAGCTCCCGCAGCCAGTGAACTGAGACCGGATCCCAGCGATCGCGATCAATGGTAGCTGTGCAAGCAATGAAAAACACACGGTGTAACTGAAAGCAACGCTTTCCAGACACCAATAAAAATAACAGGTGCATTTGAAGGAATCCAAGAGTGTTTGTTTCATTTCAAAGATGACGAAGTGGCAATTATCATCCCCATAAACAAAACAGCTGACAGCCAGTTTAGCACAGAACAAAACGGTCATAGTTCTCGACTAAGACTTTGTCCCCCGCCCCCCTTTTTCCAAAGGGTTAATCTACATCTTTCATTGAATCAAGAATGTAAATTAAAGAGAAATGCTTCTTTTTCAATTTCATGCTAAAGGAGCTCAACTTGGTAGATGTAATTTCTCCTAACAAGAAAATCTATCACTGTGCTGCTCACTTAGCTGGTCCTTGTCAAAAGCTGATTTTTGCATATTATTTTTTTATACAGGGGTGAGGCTTTGATAAATGTGCCAAAAGCACTGATCACTGCAAAATGATTTAGAGCAGAACGGAACAATCACAGAAACCCTTGAGAAAAATGTATAGGCCGACTGAAATATTTTCAATGTACACGAACTGCATTCATACGTGAAACGTGTCAAAAACAAGCACAGTAAAACAAGTGTGTTCCTGTGAAGCTACAATAAGTTGTGTTCCTAAAGTGGGCAAGGAATCTCACTGAAGGTACAGTAAACCAGGATGGTGACTTTGGGGCCAGTGCAAACGTGAAAGATGACAAAGAAACCACATCGTGAGTGTGCGCGAAGGAAGCCACAAGACCTTCAAGTACAGCCCGCTCAATGATGGAAACAACCCGTTCGGCACACACTGCCTCATACACGTTTCACATTCAGTTTCTGTAACATAAAAATAGAATTATCTTCAATTTTTCCCCCAAAACACCAAGTCACCACTATAGAAGTGCTGCTGTTGCATTGTTTGCTCCAAATAACTTTTTCAAGCAAGGCCCATCATCCCATCTTATTGGCATAATCAAAAACACAGTAACCGTTCTCCAACCACTTCAGCACAGGCTTTAAATGGCACAAGCTGCCACTTGGCAACAACCTTTTGTGATCCAGAAGAAAAACGTGCTTTTAAAGCCGTATGTTCACACATGATGTGGGTTTCCTTCCTGAACCTGCTCTTCTCAGTTGCAACAGAGAGACAGTAAAAATGTTCTGCCCAGAATAAGAAGACAGATGACAACAGAAGGGCAGAGAGAGGAAGTAGGGAGAAAAGAGAGAAGTAACATCTTGCCCTGAATACCAGTTCTTGTCTTTTCAGCAGAGAGGCCAGGCTGAGGGAGTCATAAAGCCCCAATAAGCTGCCAGCTACCATTGCCTCTACAGTATGTATTTCACACTAGATGTGACAGCAGCACAGCTCCATCATCTGAACACCACCACACTGAGAACAGAGATAAAAGTGAGTTTTTAAAGGACAGGACTTTCTAGCTAAATTTACAGAACAGGAGACATGACCCGAAATTCAAATAGATAATAGACAACATACATTAGGAAGGAAACTGAAGGGGAGGGGGGGAAAAAAACAACACTAAAATGGATTGTGAATATTTTTCTAAGCAAGTTTTGAATGACTAATACACTTGCAGGCACCGTAAGCTGGACAATCGTGTCAGCACAATAAATAATTACATAACTAAATTAATAGATAGATAGATAAATAAATAAAGTGCACTAAAGAGGAAACACTTATGATAACGCCACCAGCGAGACGGTGATGAACGCAGCCAGAGAGAAGAGAATTGGCAGGGGAAAGCAGAGTTTGTTGCATGCACTCATCTGCTGATTAAGTTCAAGTGGACCTACAGTAGGCAGACGGAGAGATCAGTGTACTCCCCTTGCGACTGTCGCTACTTCACAGCGTCCACCCTGTTAATCGTACGTCTGGATTGCTCGACACTGCTGTGGGGATAGGTGTGCTCTGTGGCCAGCCATCTCACACAACAGGTCCCCAAACGCGGCTGTCGGAGTTCACCGAGTGCTGTCTGTACACACAAGTACCTCAACGCCTTGCAGACCATCTCACAAATAAATGTCTCCTTTCAGCAAAGTCAAACAGCCAGCAATTATAGCAAACATATGCAATTGCCATTACGGACCATTTTACCTGGAGCTGATTACTGGCCACTTCGAAATCTGTATGTGGAGCAAAAGGACTCGAACCTTGAGTCTACTGCAATCAACTCGCTCTCTTTGCGGCGCTGAATGTGGAGCAGGTGCTGATCTGCATGACAAAGTATGGACAGAGACGGGTTATATATAAGATGGGGTTAAATCACATAAGTGAAATGATCGCAATATTTGCAGCGAATCCCATTTAAATGATTCCACTCCATGCAAAAAATAACACCCTCTGTAAGATCAGCCGCTGCTATGAGTAGTGGTATTATAATTCTAAGGTCGCTGACGCACCCATCCATCTACCCATCATCAATAACTGCTTGTCCAGTGCAGGGCTGTGCTGGTGCGAAGCCTACCCCAGAAGCACAAGGTAGACCCACTGCAGAATGCCAGTTCATCACGAGACTGAAAATGTACATGTGTGTCTCTCACACATACAGACAGGCCAATTTAGAGCTTCCAGTTCACCTGAAATGCATGTCTTTGAACTGTGGGACTGAATAGGTTTAAAGGCGTGTCTGAACCCACAGTCTCGAAGCTATGAAACCAGCCCTACCCTCTGTGCCACCATTCTTTGCTGTCGCCTTTCTCCTTGTTGACTTACAATTCTTTATCCAGTTACGGAGCTGTTCATTCTTCCTTTATTGGTAATAAGTGGATTATACCTTGATCAGAGTACAGTGGTGGAAGTGAAATTTGACCCAGCAACCCAACCTAACCACTACTTACCCACCCAACAAGAATTCAACTGTTTAAGTTCCATGGCCTTTGACCTTTACCAGAAATATGATGTTACTTTTCATAATTGTGCAGATCTGGTTCAGCCTCCACAGACCAACAAATCAACACAGCCATGTTTCCAAAGAGACCAAGTGCGCTGTTTTGGAAAACATTGTTATAACAAAAGACACACAGAACTCCCCAACACATGAAGTTTTGCAATCAGAAAGAACATTTCCAGTAATGAACATGAATGAGTCATGTTTCAGTGTAAGCCGTTCCCTAAACTACATAGGAGTGGGTTGAAGGTTTACTGTCAGCTGACACCCCCATAAACGAGAGGCAAGAAAAGGGTGAAGAATTAGAAGAAAAAAAGGGAAGGGGGGGGAAAAAAAAAAAAAAAAAAAAAAAAAAAAAAAAAAAAAAAAAACTTGGGTGAGGATTTTGGCTTACAATTTGTTGACTTGACATGCTTGTTAAACTCACAACGCCTCAAAGCCTGCCAGCTGACTGTCAGCCTAAGATCCCTAAATTTCATGGGTTTGTATGTGGGATTAACACACAGGGCCCTGAGCGCTTCAGGTACCACATGGCTCACCTGAACAGAGTGAGCAAACAATGCAACAATGCACCAGTCAGAAGGAGAGACACACACACACACACACACACACACACCACTTCTCCACACTACCACGCCCAAGTGCATAACAGAGTTAAAGGCAGAGAAATACTCTGTCAGAAACGTGATCTACTGCAGCGGAGCAACTCAAAACCGGCCGATACACCTGCTAAGAGGGGCATGCTGGTTACCCTTACCGTCACCGCCTTTGAACTCGAAGGACCTTAGTTCAAATCCCAGCTCTGGCTGTGGCACCCTTGAGCAAGGTACTTACCCTAAGTTAATACAGTAAAAACTACCCAGCTGTATAAATGTGTAAATCAATGCAAGTAGCTTAACATTATAAGCCACTCTGGAGGAGGACATCAGCTGAACAAATATGAATGTAAGAGTGCTCCCTACTACCCACTCAGGCTGACCCACCTCAAGCAAACAGCAATATGCCGCAGCAGGATGTAGGGATAACTGACCCCACCTGTTCTGTTTTCATGTGACCTTTAAGCTGGTCCTCTTCAGGAACTCACCTCTCAGGTTTCTCTCAAGCTTTTCTGCAGAGGTTCTCCCTGTTTATCGTTGTCTTTATTAATGCTTTCAGATGCAAAAAGCACTTGGCATAAGAGAATGTCTGTGGATATACAGAGTAATTACTCAGATTTCTCTTTCACACCCGATTTGCTTTTCAGGGAGGCTTCGCAACTGGCTTACATGTCTTATGAAAACAAAATTATATGTACACAACTCAATAAGAACTTAGATCTGGAGTTACATTAAGAAAACCCAGGTAGTCCGACAACGGGCAAACAGTCAACAACACTAATGCATTCCGTGCCAACAGTCCGGTACTCTAGCGAAGGGATCATTGGGGCATAGCCTGTGAGGACAAAATGCACCTCCGACTCATTCAACCAGTTATGTCCAAGTCCACCCCTCCCCACCATTGGCATGTCATCGTCACCAGAACACCATAGGAGGATCCCACGCAGGGTAAGAGCCCCCCCAAAAAAAAAAAAAAAAAAATCTCCCACATTTCACGCCCCTTGCCTTTGTGACCATTTTACAATCACCATCCCCCTTCTCTCACACACACATATTTCTTGACAGCTGGTAGTGAGATGGAGTTGTCCAAAGAGTACACTGTAAATTCAACACGCGGCCCATAAGGTATCTCCACGCAGACGGACACAGCGTGGCGAGAGTGTCCTAGAAGATGAAAGAGAAATACCATCTGTTTCTGTGTGGAAAGCGGACTGCACGCTCTCCACGCCGTCATTCATATCCTCTATATCTGATAACATCACAAAGCAGATCCCAAACACTCAGCCTCGGGGATGGCCGCCTCAAGACGAAAAATGATATCTGTAAAATGTACATGACAAAGAACCTATGGCCACCGCAGACACCCAACAGGAAAAATTACTCAAGTCAAATGAAGAAGACATAAAACATCTACTAATGTATTTCAGACCTTTCATTTTTAATTTTCCTTCCTAAACTGAAGGAAACCTGTATTTCACTTAACAGAATGTCCTGCCCTTTGTTGGAGAAGGCAGAGCATTTTAAAATTGTTGCAATGTTGAAGAAAGAAAAAAAAATGAGCTTCCAGACTGTACCTGCTGTCCATTAGGTAACCACTTGAGTGTTTGTGACTTGCTGGAAACAACACAGTCAGAACTCAGTTTATCGTCTTGCATATTGCAGAAGGACAGTGTGGATGTGTCAGCACGCTCCTTCCCAAAAAACACGGTTGATACGGTCTGAATCTTGGCCTGTTGGCTGGTATTTTAACACTTGCTACATTCAGTGGATATTGTTGGTTCTGAAGTTAACCACGAGGCTACTCAGAACATCCTCCGTGCTACAAATACGTTTGTCACACAAACAGGCGGCGGTAATGAACACCAGTCAGTGGGAGGGATTTACTTTGCAAATACTAATTTTTGTTATGTAGGTGATTTAATTTTTACCAGAAGCTAAGGGTAATATGTACAGGATCTCTATAGATCACATGTACCATAGTAAAAAAAGATAATGTGCTCTCAAAGAATTCTGCCATAGAGATTCTCAGTATCTGCATTGAGCACCTTCTCCTGCAGGTACATTCACTCCAGTGCTACCAGCAGGTACCTCAAGGCATGCTGTGGGTATCTACACCCTGGTGTATTAGGTACCCATTTGCTAGTGTGTCTGTCCAGATGCATACTCACCCTTGTTACCTGTAGCTGCCTACAGCCCAGTGCATTCAGCAAGGATCTGCTTTCTAGGGTGTTACCTTGCAGGATGATTCCCCAAGCATTTGGCAAGGGCATATTCTTCTCTACATGCCACAGGTACCTACAACAAACTACGTCCTTCCCAGCACCTACTCCTCAGTGCTTCGTGTAGTTATCTTATCTCAGGTACCACTTGCAGGTTCCTACCCCTCAGTAAGTTTTTGCAGAGGCCCAGGGCTCCTATCAGTTGTGCACTGTCTGGTGCTTCCTGTGATAAAGCCAGAAAACAGTCCTATCAACTTTGCTGTCAGATTACTCATTCCAAATTTGTTTTGAGAAGTGATGCCAAACTAACTGCCTTTTGTGTTTACATTCACACGGTGACTCACAGACTCCATTGCAAAACGAGACTTGTCCTCACCACCATATCTAGCAGAGAAGCAGGTAGTAATGAGAAGGGGGGAGGGGAGAGAAAAAAAAAAAAAAAAAAACAGAAGTGAATAGTGATCTGATTTATCAGAAACCTATACTAGAACGCAGCACAACAATGTGAACTCATTAACTGTAGCGGGGACCCCGTCATGCACCTCTGGAATACACATGGTGGAAGAAGGCGCTGCTCTCATCATGCTGACCTGAATAGAACGTGGCTTAATCAACTCGGGGGAAGCTAGCTAGCCCACCTAGAAAAGGAATGGTGGGAACCACACGCTCTAAAGGAGAGAAATCGACATAAGCGATCAAACCATCTCCCTTAGAGTTCATTAAGCTTTATTAATACCATTGTACAGACCTATAGCAACTTGAGATATAAGCAGTCATCTTTTCACTTAATAAACCTGTATTTATAAAAAAAGAATCAATTAAATTAGAAACAAGGACATGTAGTGTGTTGTTAATCAGTACAGCCATCTCTGAAGACAATCAAAAACTATTCACTTGTTTATTCCTCAGTTGCCAGTGCTATCCACTGCACCAGAGAGTTGCTGTATTTAAGTGATACATTGGTGAATACATGGGATACCTTATGTGTATCCGAGTGTGGATACAAACAGCACTTGTCCTTTCCAAAGAAGATGCAGAGGGATAGCGAGATCTGACACATGGCTACCCAAGCAGTCAAAAAGCTCAGCAGAGCATAAGGCTACCGAGCAGAGATGCAAAGCACAGGTAGAGAAACAAAAACAGGAAATTAATCACAATGACATAAACAAGATGTAAGTGTGCATAAAGTTGCTAACTTCATAAATATATATAGAGAGATTAATATCGTACAGTATGCAGGAGCACATTTAGAGCTTGTCGAAAGCAACAGTTCATTCGCGCCTTTCCTGCTACAAGTTTTGGCTCCTGTTTATTTGTACAAGAGGCTCGCCTCACATTATGTGGCCCTCTGGTGGATGCTGGAATATGACAGCTTCCTGCACAAAGCTGTTGGATCAGAGCACGCATGAACACGTACGGACACGGACACACACGCACACAGCCCCAGACTAACACTGCACTAACACAAGAAGGCAAACAGTACCTCCCAGAAATGGAGGCACCATTACCATGCTGACAGGCCCACAATCAATTAACAAAATTTAATTAAAAAAAGGTTATTAACCTAAAATCTGTGCAATCCCTCTCAGGTGGTAATATAAGGAGTTTGGGGGGGGGGGGGGGGCTTTACCTGCTGTTGCTCTAGAGGCAGCATCTCAACTGTACTCCATGTGCCTATTTCTCCACCTGTGCCACCACCTGATCTTCCATCTCTCCTGCCAGTGCCAAAACAGCTGCTCACAACACTCACTGGGCTCTGATTCACTGAACTGCTGCTTATTGTCTCTGCCGTGGATTCCTGCATCATGACTAAAAACCTAGAAGTGATTAAGAGGCATCAATTAGCGCCCTTGTTGTACCTTTTAGCCTCCCATTACTGAGACGGTGGCTCTCTGCAAATTAAGCCATCGTGGCTTCGACTGGGGAAAACGCAGCTGCCAAACATGCAGAGCTAGAAAAACAGATGTGGGTGTAAGCAAAGTCTGCATGTGGTAAAATATTACATTCAACAGAGCATGCCGTTTGTCACTGGGCCCACAGGGTTAGTATATGTGTGTGCAGCCAAGGCAGACAGACAGGCAGACAGACACACACCTCTTAATCCAGGCTAACTATACAGCCTCATTTAAAATATTCAATGTCTTGACTCTGTCACAATTTACGGCGCGTCTCACGCAAAATGAGTGGTTTAATGACGCACAGCTAATCATGCAAAATTAAAATTTTGTAAGGGAGCTACAAATCACATGGTATCGCCCAGTGATAAATGATATAATGAGCTTCTATCTTTTTTGTGGCTAAATAAAACCTGCCTCAGAGGTTTTCACAGAAAAAAAAAGGTTCATCTGCCATATATTGGCTATTTTTTCCCTTTTTAATCAAACCTAAGATATTAATTTATTTTGTGACATTCAAAGCATTAAATACTTCCAAGGTAGCAATTAAGCGACAGCCCAAGCTGCAATCAGTCCACTCAGTTGGAAATTAAAACCTCAATTTTAACAATGGCACGCACACAAAAAAATACCCTGAAAGGCCAAAATAAAAATCTATGAAATATATCACTAATGATTATGCTAAAATCAGCATAAATTATGCATATGACCTCCTCTGCAGCAATAAATGTTTTATCATTTTCCCTGCATAAATGTGCTGTACTTTCAGTGGGAAGCCCAGCTGGGACCATGCAAAATCCCAGCAATAAAAGACTTGCTCTTACCCCACAGCCACTGTTCCAAGGGGAAAAATGCAATGGCACCTGTAATACACGCCATTAACACTTGCATTTTTATGCCATCACTCTCCACGTTCGTCCTGTTGCGTTTTACTGCAGATATTTCTTTCGAGCTCCTGCTGCCGTCTGAGGTCACGGTACCCCGTTTTACAGCTCTTTCAGCATCAGCAACACAACAGAGGGATGTCAACCGTGTAACACGCGGTGGACGAGAGGCGCGTTTCAAGTGCGGAATGAGGAGATGCTGAACCGTGACCGCCAGGGGCCCATAATAACCACGCGTGTCAAACGGAAAGTCAGCCAAACAGCGCTGTCACCCACCTGCCCTCCCGCCCGCGTGCGCCTGCAGGCCTTCGACTCTTCGTCCGGGACACGTTCCAGACAAACACTTTCAAGATCAAACAGGACATGAGTTAAAACAAATAGGAGCAACGCTACACAGGGCTCCACAGCTGCTCCATTCACGGTAAATAAATGCTGAGCCAGATGTGGAAGTACACAGACAGATGTGCAGGTACACACATTCTGGGGTAAAAGCAACATCAAACAGAGACGGGGCAGCGCTAACAGGACGTCACAACAGGTGACAAACCTCCGAGGGCGAACGCAAAGTCAGCATCGCGATCGGGCAGCAAGCGAGCATTCGAATTAGATATCAATTTTACATGCAATACATTTAAAATATTCAGAGGAGGAGAGTCTGATTGCGTTCATAAGACATTTCAGATTTCAAGTGCAGTGTTCCAAAAATGAGCATTCAAAGGAGCCTGACTCCATATGTGGAGCAAGAGCTTACTAGCAGGTGGCATAATCAGCTAAACTCATTATTATAATTCTCTTAAAATTAAATGTGTTATCCCTAACAATCAAACTTGTTAGTCGGAAATGAGGCCACTAACGATAAATCGAAATACTGTCCCCCAACACACACACAAACAGCATTCCTCCAAGGTCTTATGAGAAGGTTTATGAGAAGACAGCTAGAAGAAAAAAAGGCAGAACGCCTCTCCCCTGACTGAGGAGCCCATGCCCCACCACATACTGAGGTGCGACCCCAACCCACCACGGCGGCTCTCCTTCACAAAGCTGCACTGCAATATTTGCAAGACAATGTTCATTCGCAGAACGTGTTGCTCCTGAGGGTGTAACAGACGCTGACCCGTCAGGTTCCTGCAGGAACGAGACACGCACTTCTCAACATGTGCTTGACGTGTTTAAGAAAACACACCCAGCAACTCAGGCAGCATCCTGCAGCTGTACTCTTTGAGTAGAGCGCCTCTGACTCTAAAACACATAAATTAAAGTATGACCCTGTCTTCTCAAGTTCTGCAGCCTTTTTTTCCTGAAGCACTAGCAAAAATCACAGCCTTAAAAAAAAAAAAAAAAAAAAGCATGCAGGCAGGAGGAAACTGGATGAGTGAAGGCCCACAGATTTGCCATCCGCTCCTGTGCCCTCATCCCCCTGCACAGAGCCCAAGCTCTGCGTGACGTAGCGTGACTGGCATCCGGACATCTGCACAGCCCATACGGCACAACTGAAACGTGTGCGACTGCAAAATCAGCACGTTTCATGCCCTGAACTGAATAAACTGCTTCGTACATTTACTGTACATTCATTCATTCAGCTGATTCTTTCGGTTGCAACCCATCCACAGCAATTTAACCATTCATACAGGTGCATGGTTTTTACTACTGCAATTCAGGGTAAGTACCTTGATCAAGGGTATTACAGCAGGAGGTGGGATTCAAATGTGGGACATCTAAATGCAAAGTGACAGCTCTAACCACTACGACACCTGATACCCCATTGTATTACAAACACAGCTCTCAGAAACGATGCTCCCTCCATGGTAAATATAGTAAAAACAAACTTGATTCAGTATCTTACAAGTGCATCTATTTTGCAGATATTACTAAAACTCTACTACCTATACTAAAGAGCAATAAAGAAATGCAGCCGTATCATCCGTCATCCTCAAATTCTTTTTGCTACAAAACACCACATCACTGCACAGGTTGCTGGACTTTGCATATATTTTTTAAAAATTATAATTACATTTTACAGTCTACTTGTCCCTTCATTTGGCTTAGATTTTTGAGCTGAGATGGGGATGGGGGGCTGCACTGAAACAATCACAACTTCTGTGCTCCAGTGAAATTAATTCATCATTGACATGGGTCACAATGCATACAAAATGAAAACGTAATATAGCACAGTCGCTCAAATCTTTAATGCTTCAGACGGCCTAATAAATTACAACGACAGAAATGAGAGACAAGGCTAAGACAAGGCCGCCTGGTCACACAGGCTGAAAACGATAGTACCAGCTTCGACACACAGAAAAAAATACAAGCACAGTATATTTAATTTTTTATTTCAGATTTCATATTTTGTCTTTACGAACACACATACTTTTTTGTTTTATTGCTTAATTTCCTTAGAGGTGTCTTTGGAAAAAAAGGGGGGGGGATACTGCAGCATGTATGTTACAAAAGGAGACCCGTTAGACAGTTCTTGTGTGTGTGTGTTCAGAAGTGATGTCCTACTGCCATTGATCTACATCTATAAAATCTGGAATTTTGTATGACAAAAAAAAAGAAGAAAAAAAATGTATCTAACTTTAAGCACCGTTTGCAATAATAAACAGACATCAGGATGAAAAATAAAAATACAATTTGTGGCTTTCCCATCAGGACAGTGTAGTTCAAACAGTATTATTTTAAACTGGCAATAGCTGTAAATTGAAAATATTGTAATTGAAAATGGCATTACCTATGTGGTTTCCCAAAACAGATCATTGAAACTTTAAGTCCTAAGATACCATGGGTAACAGAAAATTACATTACAACTATGGCTTGAATTTTTCAAAAAGTACAAAACAGGAAATGAATGTTCAGGAAGGGTTGAAGGGGATGCTTCCTCCTTCTACCTCAACTCGCTGTGTATCTGGCCCGACTTCTGCCTTGTGTGTGTGACTCGCAACAACGGGATGGCCGCAGCCACAGGCCCTGCCCGGCTTCCAAGCCGTTCGCATTATTTTTAATTTCTCAAATTAATTCCGTCCACCTCATCATAGGGGACTGACCCGCATGCTGAAGGAGAGGTCAAGTGAGGATGACTGTCTTGTCTTACTGGTTCCCCTACAAATCCATTCTCATACTTAAAAATGACAGTTTTTTTTTTTTTTTTTTTTTTTTTTTTTTAAGGTTCACGGCACTGCTGTAAAGGGGTCGCCTGCAGAAAGAGCCGGCTCTTCCCGCGGGCCTGCCAGTCGGACTCGCGGTCTATTCTGTGCACTGAAGGTGAGTGGGTTTGGGACTGCGGCCAGGGGCCACGGCAGCACGGCATGGACACATAGCTCATGGTGACGTTTCCAGTTACTGCCAGCTGATTAGGGTCATTATACCAGACGCCTGATTTATGTCACCAATCCTACTCGCAGTCTTGCATCAATACATCTTAATGAATTGGTAAATAAGGGTGAAGATCACACTTGACAACACAGAAGCATTCCTCATTCACACGAGGCAAGATTTATGTAACCAATTAGGACGTAACAGGATAAATTGGTCGGAGGAAAAATAATCTTTCCAGAGGAAAATTACCCAAGTCTAACCTTCTAGAAAACAGATAAGGGTGAGCTTTTAACGCTGGCTTAGTCACCCATGGACAATGTGTCATTTTCCTCCTCTCTGCTATTGAAATTCACATTTTTTTTTTTCTTTTAAAGCAATTTTAATGAACCAGCTCGTCTCCTTTCCTACTTATTGCACAGCAAACTGAGTCCACATGTCAGCCACAGACAATGGAATGAGTAAGTAGAGGACAAAGGAAAAAACAATATTTACAGGAACACCTTCATCTATGAATGCACAATTCGAGGGAAACAGAAACTGTCAGCTGTAGTTCAGTGCTAAAAGTTTTTTTTGCTTGAGTATTAATTAAAATTTCATAAAATGAAAGAACACTTTTACAGACTTGTAATGACAGAGAGAATATGGAAAATAGAAGGAAATACTTGCTGACTATTAAAAGAAAAGGGAAAATGCGAAAGCTTATTTTATATATTATATATATAATTCATGTAATTTCAATCACGTAGATGTTAACTGCATCTTTTACACTCACTGTTTTACCATCATTAAATTTAGTTCGCAATCAGCACATTATAGTAATGCCTTCAACTTTAACAAAAATACTAATTTCTGCTACAGAAGTGTTAACTGCCTACAATATTACATGCTTTAGTTTAACTAAATTTTTACTACAATTTTAAGTGGGATGAAATCATGAGATGTGCTCAAAACAGAGTACAGCCAAGGGAATTAGCAAACTCATGTAAAATAAGTAGCTTTTAATTTTACTACACCGAAGAACCTATTACACGACGGACTCCAGAGAACAATGTTAATGATAAAGTTTAAGAACAGGGCTGGCTCAATTCTCTACTAGGCCCAATCACACATTTTATTATGCAGCAGTATTAAATTATGGAGAGAAAACACCCCTCATCTCAGCACAAATCCCTGTGAAATGTTAATAAGCTGCACACAATGGTTAAATCACATGCCCTCATGAATAATAAGGTAAACAAATTATTCCCCCCCCAACCCCTCAGTAATTATTATTAGTCCTTCACTTCAGCTCCAATTTTTACCAACACATGATCCCTACTGAAATGTAAAGATTTTTCTGGAGTCTTGATAGGGGGGCAATGCAAGCAACTCCTGCAGACTTAACACATGTGCAATTAATTCTTTATTATTCCTGGACTAATGAAAGAAACATGGTGTGCAGTGCACAGAAAAGCAATCTAATGTGCTTGGCTTTAACAGTTAACACACTGCAAGCACAAACAGATTTGTTTTACACAAACAAATGTGTAAAAATCCAAAGTAACACACCACTGGGATATGGAAACCTCGCTGCAGCACAAATGTTCTCATTTCTTATGGTAAGAACTGGACCGATTAGCTGGCTGTACCACAATCCACATAGTAACAGGAGAGCGGTTTGTTTACATGGCTGCTGTTCACTGGATACATGTGGGTGACAAGTGTCAGACTGTCCAGAGGACAGCTCTCTCCCTCTCCCTCTGTCACTTTGTGCTGCTGGGGCAGGGCAGGGGTGCAGGGAGGGGGTGCACCTGTCTGTCCCATCTCTGTGTCTCAATGTACCACCTTGCATTTCTAACTAGCACGTGGACTCCTAACACACTGATCTGGCACACCCAGGTACTCCAAATGTACAGAATAGCAGCAGACAGGATTACACTGAACCGGTACCGCAGGCCCACCCGGCAAGGAGCTGTCGGTGGCCCCGCTGGAGGAAAGTACAGGAAACGGAAGTTTGCTGCGCAGGAGCCCAGGCAGAATAACCTTAACCACTCCAGGGCTGACCACATGATCACGCCTACCTGTCAAAAAACAGCGCAGCATCATTTCATTCGCTCTTTTAATGGCTCGAAAGACGTCGGGGCTACTCCGCTCTCTCCAAAAAGACGTGCAAAAGAGCTCGAGCGTCCGTTCGGTCAGGCGCACTGCCTCTGTGTTTGTCTCCGCGTGGCTCTGCGCGTCGAAACAACGCGCTCACGCGGCCAGCCTCGCGTGCCGCACGCTCTCTCCGCGCGCTCCAGAGCCCCGGCAGGCGCGTTCGCGGAGCACACAGCGTGAGCGGCCACTCGCGACGCAAACGCGCGGAGCTTCGGCTCGCGCCTCCCCGGGGACGCGTTTCTGCCCGTCTAGTTGCCGTGCCACCGTCAAGAAAGAGCCGCCGTCCACAGAGCCGAAGCCCGTTAGCGCGGCGCAGCCTTTTCCGCCGCCAGCCTCCGCAACTCTGGAGCGGGAGAGGAAGGCGCCACGGCGCGGAGGAATAATAAAGAGAGAGAGTGACCTACCTCTGACACCCTGGCGGAGAGAGCCAATCCCCGGCACAACAGTCATTTGAAGGTATTCTCAGAGCCTTCAGCAGAGAAGTGGTATCAAAACAGACAGGGGGAAGCCACTAGAAGAAATGAGCATTAGAAGGTGGGGGGGTGTGGGAGCGGGGAGTGGGCAGCCGGTAAACTGTCAGAGCCATTATCAAGGAACTATTTACAGCCGTTTCCGCGCGACCTGCAGTGCCGAGCTGAAGGCGCTTTGCCTCGGTAATTAGAGCCAATCAAGTTTAGGCGGCCGTCCGACTACTAGCGAGGAGCGCGCGCGTCTTCAGCGGTGTGACGCGCAGGCAGGGTCGGTGGTGCTGGTGCTGAGAGTACCGAGCCGGCGCTCTGTGTCACAGTCCGTTTCTCCTTCCTGGCCGCCCAACCCTCCTTCGCCTTTAGGCTCTCTGATAAATACGCTTGAAAGTTGCCTTATTAGGGCAGGCGTGCAACAGGGCGCCGCGCGCTCTCAGGGGCTTCAAGAGGAGTTTCGCCTTGCGTGAGGGAAGGAAAAAAAGTAGCGGACAAACAGTTCACATATCCAGAATCAGATTGAAGAAATCCTCATTTTCAATTCACTGAATTCCCGGGGAACGTTAGTCTTAAGAGAGGTTGACAAACTCCGCTCGTTCCCACGCTGGACTCCACCAGTTCACCGCCCTTCGCCGGAAAGGCGCGAATCCCGCGCGCTCGTTCCGTGCCTGGCGCTCCGTCAACAGTGCGGCACGCGCTGTGGCACCGAGCGGGAACACTCTCGCCTAATGGTGTTTGTCAATCCTTTGTTAATTTCCCCCTTCTTCTCCCTCCCTCTGCCTGCCACAGATGTTTTTCTTTGCGGCTTCACAAAACAGGAATCAGTGAGTGGGGAAGAAAGTCTGGGTTCTCCCCGGGGAGAGCAGTACAAAGCCAGAATATGAACACAGCAGATGCAACTAAAAAAAAAAAAAAAAAAAAGTCCATCTGCTACCAGCTCCTCACGGCACATGGAGCGCACGGCCGGCCGAGGCCTCCCTCTGTTTGCACACGCGTCGCCAGCAGAACTGCTACAAAGAGGAGATGCAGGACTCAAAGGCTCCTGGTGCACGCACGCTCTCACGGTCAAAGAGACGCACACAAACAAGGCCCGCTGCGCTGACCCGTTGGCGCTCACCTGTCATGCAAATGCAAAGCTCTTCTGCCAAGTTTTCTGCAATGTATGTGGCCTCAGGCTGCCTAGAGCAGGTGAATCCACAGCTCTGTGCTGGCACGGTCAGACAGGCTTTGACCAGCAAATTGTACCCCAAGTGTTATTACAGCAGCTCCAATGGTGTGTCCACCCAAGTCCGGCCCAGGACTTCAGACGCGATGGCTGGTGTCAATGGGATGGTGTGGCACAAACGTAAACTGAGTCCCGTGTTTCGTTCCGACCACAAGAGGCACCTAAAAATTTACCTGCCCATAAACATCAGCAACATCTGTGAAGAATCCCAGGACTTTTGGATTGGTGCCTAACCACACATGTTGCATATTAAAAATCAAAAAACCATTATGGGACTTTGTTAAAGAACATAATTTCATACATAACAAATTGTCTACACAGCACACTAGCTTCAGCAGTCATGCCAGGCCTTAGTTAAGGGGAAGCACGGTCTTCTGTTTATGACACAGAATGCTAATTTCTCTACCTTGTTCACTGCAGGCTTTGGACAGCCAAGGTCAATGAGGACAAATACTGATGTCTCTTCACGGTGGCAAAAATGGAGGCAGTGTGGGGGTGTGCTGTATCACTTTCCATCTGCAAGAAACAGCATAATTTCCATAGCAACCCTCCGACTATTAATTTTCAATTAAAGCAGGCACAGAGAGGACAGCCTGAGGCCGGTAGACAATGTCAAGGGCCCAACTTCCCTGTTCCACACATCCACACAAGCAGCCAGCAATTACCAGTCATGCCATAAGGCTGAATGAGTGCATCACATGGGGGGGGGGGGGGGGTCACACTCTGCTTTTCACATTTCTGCCTAATGAATTGCCAGCACCCCTCCCCACATCCACAAAGCACCAAAAAAAAGACTTTCTCTGACACACATCTTTAGTGACATCTTTTTTGCCAGGATCAGCAGGCTGGCCTAAGAAAGCCTTGTCACTCGTACCTTTTGCCTGAAAGGATGCGACTTGTTTTTCAGGCCTTGGAATTGAGTGCCAAAAGTTGCTCACTTTACATGTCTGCTTTATAGCCCAAAAAAAGGCAATTATTAAAATGAAGAGTATGGTGATAATTATTTAAATGATACTAGCAAGTAACCACGGTAACATTCTTCCATCACGCAAGGACAATACTTAATTCATCTTAATCAAACCGCCTAAGGTTTTGTCCAATTATATTTTCACAGATTGTTTTGGACTTGCAGAAACTAATGAGGATGAAGGGGTCAACACTTAGAATGTGAATATTAAGGACCTCCAGCATTCCTGAGTCTTACCTAAACATTAGCCCACACTCAACAATGGTAAATTCACTACTCAACAAATGGGAAGCCCAATACACACAAGCAAGTACAACAATCAACATATGTTAGAACATTATCTAACAGTCCCACAGGGTTCAGGAGTGATGGCCACATTGGCAAACAATGACTGGCTGATGCATCCATCACTCCGCACAAGTATCTGATGTGACCTGGGCTCAAGTGTCAGCAGCCAACGAGCCGTCCCACAGTGAGTGTGTGTTTTATTGTTCAAATGGGCAGGACAGAATGATCAGAACCCAAGCTCCTACTGAAAATAATTCACAGCACATCAGACCAAAAAATACCCACACACACAAACCTTGTAACACAGCAGTAGTTTTTTTTTTTTTTTATCACATCATGGATCACATCTGAAGAGACCTTTTGGAAAGAGGATTAAGTGATTTAGAAACCCCTGGTCTGTGACTTGCTACACAGGCCTTAAATCTTAAATGTTAGGTCAAGGGCTACCAAATGTTTCCCCTGTCAAAACAACTTGGGAGAACAGCTTGACATAATGAAGAGATGAAAATGATGGTGTTGACGATGAAGTCAATCAGGTGAAATACACAATGGCTTACTGTACCTAGAATCAAGCTTCATAGAAGCAGAAATGTCACGGGGTGACAGTCCTGAGATACGACACATTTCCTGCACGACAACAGAATCTCAAGTCATCCTCAACAGCAGATGAACACTGTGTCCAATATGGGCAGCCTGTCGTGGGAGGGTACTTGTGCACCATGGAGCGGTTGTTGAATCCTGATGTTGAGCTGCCACGAACGCAGATTCAGACCTAGTGAGAGACCCAGAGGAAGGCTTAAAAAAGGGAAGAAAAAAGATGACGTGCCTCTGGGAAGGGACTTTGAGATAGGGCACTGTGGCCGTACCCCTTGGGCAAACACAGACACACTGATCTCCTGCAGATAAGCGCGGTGCCTCACCTCCTAAATGTCACAGTGTCCTACAGCCAGCGCTGGACCTGGAGCCTCGAGCCTTATGTGGAGGAGAGAAAATCTGAGTGTACGTTCAGGAAACAAGATCTGGTCCACGTCGTGTTCAGAGAGACAGCAGTCAGCTGATAAGAGCTTGAAACTATGATTTGGTTCTGTGTTAAAGATTAGACTGTTCACACTGCAACTGTTATTATAACAAGAAGCGCAGAAAAGCATAGCACTCCGCAGTGGTTATAGCTGTTGCTTTCAGTTCTGAAATTTACTTTCAAGTCTCAGTACTTTCCCTAACCTTCTAAATTACTCAGTTGTAAAACTGGGTAAATAACTGTAGGTAGCTTAATGTTATAAGTTGCTTTGGAAAAAAGGATCAGATAAACGAGAAATGTAAGTCAATCAGCTGTTAGATACAGGGTTAGATATTACAGGTAGTCGACTATCAAATTAGAACATATGTCATTTACACCAATCAGCCACAACATTAAAACAACTGAGAGGTGACATGAATAACATTGATTATCATGTTACAATGGCACCTGTCAAGGGGTGGGGTATATTAGGCAGCAACAGAACAGTCAGTTGTTAAATTTCATGTGTTGGAAGCAGGAGAAATGGGTAAGCATAAGGATCTGAGCGACTTTGGTAAGGGCCAAATTGTGATGGCTAGACAACTGGGTCAGAGCATCTCCAAAATGGCAGGTCTTGTGGGATGCTCCTGGTATGCAGTGGTTTGTATCTTCCAAAAGTGGTCCAAGGAAGGACAACCGGTGAACTGGTGACAGGGTCATGGGCGCCCAAGGTTCACTGATCCGCGTGGGGAGCGATGGCTAGCCCATCTGGTCTGATCCCACAGCTACTGTAGCACAAACTGCTGAAAACCTTAATGCTGGCCATGCTAGAAAGATGTCAGAACACAGTGCATCGCAACTTGCTGCATAGCTGCAGACCGGTCAGAGTGCCCATGCTGACTCCTGTCCACTGCCGGAAGTGCCTACAATGGGCACGCGAGAGTCAGAACTGGACCATGGAGCCAATGGAAGAAGGTGGCCTGGTCTGATGAAGCATGTTTTCTTTTAGATCATGTGGACAGCCGGGTGCGTGTGTGTCGTTTACCTGGGGAAAAGTTGGCAGCAGGATGCACTATGGGCAGAAGGTAGTGTGATGCTCTGGGCAATGTTCTGCTGGGAAGCCTTGGGTCCTGGCATTCATGTGGATATTACTTTGACACGTACCACCTACCTAAAGATTGTTGCAGACCACGTACACCCTTTCATGGCAACGGTATTCCCTGATGACAGTGGCCCAGCCACACTCCAAAAATTGTTCAGGAATGGTTTGAGGAACATGACAAAGAGTTCAAGGTGTTGACTTGGCCTTCAAATTCCCTAGATCTCAATCTGATTGAGCATCTGTGGGATGTGCTGGAAAAAAAGTCCGATGCATGGAGGCCCCACCTCGCATCTTACAGGACTTAAAGGATCTACTGCTAACATCTTGGTGTCAGATACCACGGGACACCTTCAGAGGTTTTGTGGAGTCCATGCCTCGATGGGTCAGAGTTGTTTTGGCGGCACGAGGGGGACCTACACAATATTAGGCAGATAATTTTAATGTTTTGTCTGATTGGTGATTGATCACCTGAACTCACAACAGTCATCCTATTAACCTTATTATATTATTTCTCAAGTCCTGAAATTCGGTCATAACATCTAAGGGTGACCAATCCATCTGCTGTACGATAACATCAGCTGATCACACTACTGCAAGGTACCATATTTGTTATTGTTTGGGTCTCATTCAGTGTTTGGGTGTCTAGCAATGATTGCGTTTTGTTTACAAAACTTTTCGACTGTGATCCCCTTGAAGTTACCTTTTATTTAAAAATGTGTTCTGGTGGAGGGGGCACAGTGGCGCAGTGGCGCAGTGGGTTGGACCACAGTCCTGCTCTCTGGTGGGTCTGGGGTTCGAGTCCCGCTTGGGGTGCCTTGTAGCGGACTGGCATCCCGTCCTGGGTGTGTCCCCCTCCCCTTTTGGCCTTACGCCCTGTGTTACCGGGTAGGCTCCGTGACCCCGTATGGGACAAGCGGTTCTGAAAATGTGTGTGTGTGTGTGTGTTTTGGTGGTACTAAAAAAACACAAAAAACATTGGATTGAGAAATAAAAGTTAAAATAATTGTTCAGCAAGCAAATACTGTACTGTATTTATGTTATTATTCTATATTACTATTAACGTGAATAATGTGTGAAATTAGTGAAAAATTTAATAAAGCCTTGCTATAGCATTCATGAATGTTATTTGTTTATATAACTCTATGGGTCATACAATACAGTGAAGCTGATTTACGACAGGGTCATCAGAACAGAAACCCATCATAAATCGAGGACTACCTGTATTCCAGTAATTTTGTGTACGATAAATAAATTTAAAGCAGCACTTGTCACACTTCAGTGGCGTAAAAGGCAAGTGGTCCTGTATCTTTATTTGGTTAACTGGTTTAAATAAGGTGTACAGATGAAATTCCTTCACAGACCAGAGATGATAAGAAGCATAAGTCATTTAAACAGTAGGGTAATTTTTTCTAGAGTAACTCACCATATCTACCAAGGCTCAGTAGTATAGCAGGAGCAAAACCAAATGAAGTTTAGAAATGCCGTACAAGGCCTCTAATGATGTAGTGTCCGTGAGCTTGGAGAGTGAAAGACATATGCAGTGATCTTCTGAACTTCAGCTTTTCATATCATTAACACCCATGAGCTAAATTACAAAAATTCCTCAGTCTAGTGTGTACCCTCCCTCATGCCCTATGCTTCTTGCACAGACTCCAGACTTCCGCAGCCCTACATTATACAAATGGTTATTGAAAACGAACGAACGAACAAATGAATGAATGAATGAATGAATTAATGAATGAAATTTGTTACCACTCAGGAAGGGCTTCTGTAACAACTTTGAAATGCTCCCAGGTCAACGAAATGCATCTGAAGTTCAGAAGATGGCACTGGGAATGGCATATATTCATATCCTGTGCAAAGTGCTTGAATGAATTTCTTTGAACTCTTGTTGAGATCTGAATTAATCAGTAACCAGTTGAAATATTTGACTGTTCCCTCTGTAAACATGTGGATGACAGAAGTGTTTAAATCTCTCCCATTCAAAAAATTGACATGTGATTTGCATGCCAACTCCGTTGAGTCGTGGAATATCTGTAACCTTTCTGGAAATTATTACAAAGTGCTGTATGGATCATACCTGTGATAAAGTGTGACCTTTTGACTCTGAGCCCTCGTGCTATTTATGTGGACATATTTGCTTTTTTTCTATCTGTATGCTGTTTTGACCCTGTGCTGTGCATAAAACCAATTTAAAAAAATTTGACTGAGAGGAATGACAAAATATAATAATTCCTCCCTGATTTTTTCCATTGTGTCTCTACACCAAAACAATTATATCAGTCATTCGCCTCAACAAGCCATTGAGTAGAGTGGGGTGTATGTGTATGTTTTTTTTTCCCCAACAATCCAATAAACTACAATTAACAGTTCTTCCTTCTTTCTGTGTGCACAATGTGTTGATCACCCAAATTACACTGCTGGCATTCAGTGCTGCCTGAGCAGATGTAGAATGTATTAATGTACACATCAGCCAACTTGCGCAGCTTACAATTCTACACTTTTACGAATTTCCAAGGCGGTACCTGTCCTGAAGTAATTAAATTGCTATGCAAATCAGCACAGGTGATGATGAAATCAAGCACATGCAGTGGTACTCCAGTCCAGTACTAAGGTGCTCATTGAGACTGCTGCAATCCTCCGATACAACATGCCTTCCAATTGCCATCCAGACAATAATTAAACTAAAAATTACAATAATTCACAAAAATGGCTTCATCCCAAAGAATAATAAACTCATTACACGGACGTTTCGACATAACCACTCCACTTACCGCTGATAATTTAAACCTAATTTAACCAGCAGCTAATCTAAGAAGGCTGAGAGTAGGAATTACATCTGGAGGTAATTCTTCGGGTCCCATATGGAACTAAGCCCAGTGGAAGCTACCAAAGGTGGGGGGATGGGAATTCCAGCCTCTGAAGTTATAGCTTATACAAAATGTTTTTATTCCTGTGATTAAGCCAAATTAAATGCCTGCTTGTCTTTTTTTTAATCACCACATTGAACATCTAGTTCTTCTAAGCAAATACTTCACAGTTTCACACTATGACTCATTTACGTAACATTTTTACTAAAGCACAACACCTTGTTCAGAGATACAACAGAAACCCCGGGCCTTGAACCAAGAGCCGTTGGGTTGATTCAGTTTGGCTCCTTAATCACTTTTCCCCATGCTGTCTCTGAGGGAGCCACTGTGGTCAAAGGCCTGGAGCAGTTCTGTAAAGCGACAACACAATACAAACTTTGAAACCAGCCTAAATCACTGTAAATCACTCCACGTATTGGGATTTACTTGATATACAATGGGGATATAACCACCTGCATATATGCACCTAATGTGGATATGCACCTATGTCTCTAAGACAATGGAATATAAACGTTCCTTGTTCCACAGCATATTTGCAATTGATGGTGTGTGGGTGCTCATAAAGCCAGGTTTTACTCATGCAGCTCATAGCTCTTCAGCAGCTGTGTCACCCCACTTCCTGAAAGTTTCCAGATATAAACAGTGCCCCACAATGCAACAGCCACGGAGGAAGACAGAGAAAAATGAGACACCCTCAGCTATTCTGAGACAAGCAGGTATGAGCAACAGTTTTGGCCCTTTGCTGTACATTAGATCACAATCGACAAGAAATTCAGTCTGTAATTCTCCCTTTCCTTCTGTACGGTCAACATGTGTTTTCCAATAAAAATAAATGAGTGATTCAGGAATAAGACATTAAATAAAGATGTATGTGGGGGATAAGAAGAGAATGAAATAAAATCACCAGGGTACTGTAATGTGCAGTAAAATTATTTCTGTGACACAGCACATTTTCCTGTGGAGCAGTAAAGCTTTTATATGAGAGGTCCTGCTGGAACCGAACTGGCTCATGAATGCAGTTCTTGAGATACACCTTCCATCATTTCTCTCTGCATGTGTCAGAGCCAAGTGATAAATGCTTTGAAAGTCAAAACTTTCATTGAAATATAGTAAAAAGCACAGAGATCAACGTAAACAACATTGTAAGTCACTTTGGACAAAAGCGTCAGCTGAATGAATAAATGTAAACGCAAATGTAAATAAATGCCATGTTCATACAAGAATTATCATTATTCACTGTGATGCAAAGAAAAAAAAAAAAAAAAAACTACATGCTGACAAAGCACTCCACTCCAAACGTTTTTGCCAACGTTCATGAGTATATTTCCAATATTTCCAAAGCTAGTTCTCTCATTTTTCCAAACCTTGCATTCAGTTTGGTGTGGCGGAGAATAATCTCGCAATTTCTGTGACTTGCGCAAACTCACATTAATTAATCTGGTTAAGTTGTGGAGGCAGCATGAAGGATTATGATAATCAACACAGCAGTCTGGCTCGTTGTGTACCAGCTCGTGTAATGGGGGCCGCTTCTCCGTCAGAGCTTTTCATCTCGAGCAGGGCGTGTAACCCGCCTCGCTAAATACCGAGCTGCGCAAAATGAGCAAACTGCGAGGCTCTGAACTGTGCTGGCTGCCATGTTCACGACGGTTGGTCTTTGCTCCACCTTGCCGAGATCTTTCGGCAGTCTTTCTCGAGAGCCCTGAAGTGTTTTTGGGCGAGGAGAGAATTCCCACCGGCCAAAACCCCACATCTGACACCATTCACATCCCCAAACAAACAGCAGACTGCTCTTCAAGCACATAGCACGACTATGAGGTCATCCTTCCTCTGTTTGGATCGAGTGCGCTTCAATGACAAACACCTTCCCTTCGTACTCGATCCCTGCTTTGATTCAGAAGAGAAAACTGGATGACTGAATACAGGAAAGGCCTTTTTATGTTTTTTGAATTTTTTATTCTTCCATAAATCAAATCCATTCCCTCGAAGCTGTAAAAACTGCGTTCAACAAACAAGCAACACCCAAGAGATAAAAGTGTTTCAACACTGCCCCCAAGGTCACATTACAGCTATTCACAGCTACCATCTGTTGTTTATGACAAATAATGATTTAATACCTCTAAGTCTTTGGATTCTGTATGTGTATGTTCAGCATATGAAGCAAAATAGAACAGAGGTCATATAAATTACACAGCATTGTTATAACTTCTCTTTCTCCTTTTAAAGGTGTAAGGTGTTATAGACCAACAGGGCAAGGAGGTGATGGCTTGGGTGCAAAATCTCAGCATCGTGCGGCAGGAAAGGCAAGTGGCATCTAAGAGAGCAAACCCCCCACCCTCCACCACCTCCAACACCACCACCCTCGCGAGAAACATTCATGGCTCCCTTTTCGACCCACAGAGTAAACAATCTGTTCCTTGAGAGGGTCTTCGGATTCCAGACATCCGGCCAAGAAGACGACACTGCGCTCTTGGTCTTCATGGTCATGGCCGGCACTTCACAAGGCATTCCGAATCTTCTGAAGAGCTCACCGAGGTGGATGACTTAAGATTAGGAAAAAATTGAGGGGTTCAAGGCTTTCCCCACAGCGCCGAGCAGACAGCAGAGGTGCCTCCCAGCATATGAAAAAGACTGTCTGAAAGATAAGAGGTTCTCAGTCGTAGCCTGCTGCTCTATGTCAGGCATTAACATTTTTAGGGACGCGGCTTATTTCCTTCCCTTCAACCACTTCAGGTGTCTGACTAAAAGCAACGGAGGTACTCCGTTTCTGGAAATGGCAAAGTGTGCAACACTCTGCAAGGACAGTGTAAACTAAAGCACACTCACTCACTGAAAGCAAAAGGGTAAAAAAATAATAAAACATGAAGACGCTATGGAGTGTTTAGTTTCACTGTCACATCCTGACTCCTCACATAGTTCACACTGAGAGGAATTTATAAAAGCTTCCTATAATATTTAAATCCATCCATCGTCAAAAACCGCTTGTCCCGAGTGGGGTCGCGGCGAGCCGGAGCCTAACCCGGCAACGCAGGGCGCGAGGCCGAAGGGAGAGGGGACATACCCAGGACGGGACGCCACTGCGACCCCCTCATACATTACACTGAGGACTTAAATCAATAACTTGCTGTTATGTTCTTAAATTCTGATGAGGTATGTTAACATTTTCCCTTAACTGCTGTATGTTTAAATTTTTTTAAATTTAGTTTAAATGATTTTAACTTTGCCAAAGCAAACCAATGTAAATCAGAGTGCACATTGCTGTAACTGCATTTATTGTACTAAACATCTGAAATAGTCTAACACCTCAGATACGGCAAATTTAGTTCACGTAATACCTTTGTGGTCTCTTTGCCATGCACTGTTTTGGCATTCTTTTTGGACTCTCAAGTAACGTGCATTATTTTCAAGAGTGCCTCGCTAACGCAGAACGTGCCTTTTTTTGGGAAATGATTATGATTCATAGGCAGTAAGACTTTTAGTTGCATTTTATTTGGGTGGGCCATCTTGATTTACAGAGCCAGGGGCAGCCAAGAGCGAAAACAAATATTTAGCAATTAATACGGGTCCTTGGCAAATCTGCGGCAGTTTTGTTTCCACACATAAAGACTGAATGCAAGCAGCACCCGCCGCAGACGGGTGAACTTTTCACACCCCACAGAGCTTCGCAGTCAGATGTCCGCGGTCTCCACAGCTGGTGCAATGTGGTCGTGCAAGGGAGGGCTGCAGAAAAAATATTCCACTTCCCAAGCCCTACAGAGGGCCAGTCATTAATGAAACACAGGCCACACAATGAGGTCATACACCGTATGGATTTCAACAGACACAGAAAACAAAAACAGCTTTTGAAAAAAAAAAAAAGGCTCAAAGAATAAGAAATATGAGCACATTCTGGCTTCCTGCACTCAGAAAGAAAGAGGAAAAACAGAGGGAAAAAATGAACAGAAATATATATTCTCATTTCCCTTGTTCTTCCTAAAACCCGTTAACTGCTACTCAGAAACGGCGCAAGTTCACAGCGAGAACAGACTAAACAAAAAGATGTGGGCCAAGGCAAACACCAAGCACCTCCAGACACACAGTAACTTTAAAGTTACATTACCCTAATTGCCGACTGTCATATCTCACAACGGAATATGCCCATCCCCTGTAGCCACGGCACTGAGACTGCCTTATAGATAAAACATTTCTCATAGGTGTCAGCGGAGATGATAAGGCCATGTTTAAAGTCATAAGTAGAAGAGTGAGGAAAGCATGAGTATGAGATTATATATATAAATAGATTAATATTCTTTTATGTATTAAACATAAACACACATTTCTGTTCAGCATCCAGGAAAATTTGTCTTTCGTCATCCATTTATTACGATACGCTTCATCCAGCAGGACTAATCCTAGATGGAAATTTATATAAAATGTGATATGCAAACTGACGTCTGAAACGGGATGGAAAGGTGGAGCCAAAGATGGACTGGCCGTTTGTGACTGCACGGTTTTCCTAATTCCCCAAGTCCAAGTTGCGCTCCGAGCCTCGGAAACTTCAAACAGCCGATATTCCACAACATTCATAAAACAGAAGAGAACCGCAGGGAATATGGAAAAAATAGAGAGGGGGGAAAGAAAGAAAAAAAAAAAAAACACAAAAAGGTAGCAGACCTCGACAGCAGATGGTAAAATTAACATTTCAACAGTTCTCGTCTTTCATCTGCGTCTCTGCAGAACCCCCATTTCTATGGAAAAATGCACGGGTTAGAGATCTGGAAAGGTGCAGAATCTGAGATGGGATCAGGAAAAGGAGAAGGGGAATACTACCTTATTCCTCCTGATGGCCATTCGAAATAAAAAATTGAACAACTCTGTTTTGACGGTTTCATTCTCTGTAGCATAATCATCTATCTTATGGAAATATCACTTCAGTCAGTCATACGTCATTCAACAATAGGAGACGTAGGAACGGTGTTAAAAAGTTAAATCAAAAGTCATTCTATACCTGGGAGAATTATTCAGGATGCGAGATCCCATAATGAAACCTTTACTTTGGCAAATGCTTACATAATCGAGATCATTGTTTTAACAAGGAACAACTTATGTCTACAATTTCTGTTAGTTTTCTGTACTGATTATGACATACAGAGTGGCAGTCACACAGCTTCACCACGAAAAATGTGTACGTTATCCACATACCTGAGACTCTGGTGATATTATGACAGCGTGATCGTGTCCACTAACGATTCTGATCTTTGTCTTTGCAGAAACTTATTTACATAATATGCCAAAAAAGGTCAACATGTGCACAATGGGTCAACAAACAGGAGCAGAAGATCATACACATTCAGTACAGTAAGAGTGATCCCACCATCCAGCATTAGCACCCACACCAATGTAAACTGAGGTATTTTCATAAAAATGAAAATGACGACGAGTATCACGAGGTCCGGTGTGTTTGGTAATGAACTTAAGTGAGATTACAGACACACTCATTTCCTTATACACAGGTACACTCCTGCAGGACAACAGGCAAACAACACGCAGTTTACATCACGTGTGCGTTTTATAGTGATTCTTTTCGGTACCGGTTAACAAAAAGTGGACAGCAATTGTAAATAGCTTCATTCTCCTCTGAGGACTTGATGGAACCTCTCAGTGCCTATTAATTTGACACAGTTATGGCTAAATTACACGTGTTCCACCTCTGTGACATTTTAAATGCAATTAAAGCTGGTTATGAAAGAGTGCAAACTTCCTTGTGATGAAGGAAATCACCTCCGCGATTAACATGCAAACGAGCTCATGCTGGCAGAATAGATTGGGGTTTGAAAACCTCAATTACTTGTGCGTGATTATCTATTTACCAGTACACAGGCTTTCATTCCTCATCTCCATCCAAGCCGCCCAAGTGTGGGCTGCTTTGTAGTCCCACACTTACTGACGACAGGCATATTATTGAAATACAATTATGGGTTTTTTTAATGGCTAAAGTGTGTCTTAAAAAGCCTATATGCACGTAGGCCCTCACACACACATACATATACACAGTGAATAAGTGAACCCACAAAAACATCTCACCATTTCGTTAGTTCATTAATTTCTTTTTTTTTCCCCCTCTACAGCTGACTGCTGCTCTCGGTGTAGCATGGGCTGGAACATACAGTGATGCTGTAGAAAATACATATCCACATAACAGTAAAGTCGTATTGGACAAGTTAGTATGTGAGTAAAATTTTCAGATCTAGTCGACATTAAAAAAGGCTATAAAAAGAAATGCCACCATCAACCTGAGAGGAGGGCTAAACGCAGCATAGCTGATTCCACTCTTTTACCGGTTTAATATTTTAAATACGTACAATGTCTATCTGTGAATTAAAGCATGTCTATTCTTTAGCGGAATGCTCAAAGAATTAACTGACAGTTCAGTGTCTCTCCCATTCAGACACACGGTGTGTGAGTGTCTATTCACGGAGGCTACCTGGATTCGTGTCCGTGCGAGCTGGTCGCCCCCCTCGGTAATGACATGAACTCAGCATCGTCAAAGTAAAGGGAGGTTGAATAAAGGCCTTGCGGAAATATTGAAAGGAGCACGGAGAAGGCAGGTATTTTAAGAATAATAAAAATGAAGATGAGTATCATCAGGTCCAGTGTGTTCAGTAATGAACACAAGTGAGATGACAAAAGCCATCCTAGCATTTACATAATGTAAAACACTGCTCTCCAACCAGGCCATTCACTGTAGGAATGAGAATATTGTAGCGGTGAAATGCTGGACAATGGACAGGAGTTGGGGGGACTTTGTAATTGCAGCAGTAGTGCCACGGCCCAAAACCCACTTCAGAGCAACGGTCAGGAGAAGAGCTTGAACAATATTGACTGCTGACCACATTATTAAATCACCGCATTTCACCGCGCTGTCACTCACATCAAGAAATGACATATTTTATCAGCCCATGTTCCTGCAGAACCATACAAGCTTTCCTAGAAAAATCCACTGCAAAATTTCTTTGGGAGCGATTTACATTTTGAAGAGCAGTAGTTAAAAATTCACGTGATGCAAGTTTTACCTTCAACAATATGAGGAGTATAATTTAAATAAAAACAGACCCGTCATATTGTTTGAGCAGTAATCACAGATAAATACCCTTAAATCTAACTTCACCTTTTCAATAATGCTCTTAACCGGTGTGAAGGTATCAGAAGTTCACACTAAACTGCTCTGTGAGTGTAATTTCACACTTTTCTCTTTCCCGGAGGCTTGACACATGCTTACGATTTTCTGGACTACACAGGGCAGACATGTCATGACATGCCGAGTGACCAAAAGTCCAACGTTCACTTTCACAGAACCCCTTTAAATACTCAAACACTCTGTACCGGACAGAAACATTCCCCAAAACTCTGCAATGTGACTCAACAAATACACGAGACTGCGCTTGAACTGAACGTTTGATTTCTAACACTGAGTGCTTCTGGAACGTTCAAGAAACAGCACCCTTAGAAACAACCTTCACGCAGAGGAAAAAAAAAATACAAGTTCTACCTTTCAATTAACATTATTCTTCTGCATAGTTTTTTTTTTTTCTATCCTACCAAATCGTTCCATTTTATTCCAGAAAACTGTCACACAGCAATATATTTACTTTCATCTTCAATGAAATGGTTCGGCAAGCATCAGCAACTTCACGACACAAGTTTCAGTCAGGCCTCCTGGCAGAAGCGTCG
Organism: Scleropages formosus; assembly: GCF_900964775.1. Taxonomy (NCBI): domain Eukaryota; kingdom Metazoa; phylum Chordata; class Actinopteri; order Osteoglossiformes; family Osteoglossidae; genus Scleropages; species Scleropages formosus. Next base: position 15,138,355 of record NC_041807.1, read on the forward strand.
ATTTGCATTAAACCAGCCGTGTTCCTGGCTGCCTGGGCTGCCTGTGGAGCGCGAGCGGGGCCGTGTGTTTTAACAGAGCAGCCACGATCACACGCAGGTGTCCTCACACAGGTGTGGCGGCAGTCTCAGACACGCTTTACCAGCTCCGTTCCAAAACAGAAGCAAGCATCTGCGACTTGCCTGCCCCACACATAGGAGGCAGAGGGCCATCGGTGCCAAATCCTGCTACGAATTCTAAGTCTGGCAACCCTAAGCCGTGACACAGAGCCAGGAAGGATGGATCAAACACGCTGCGCTTCTACAAACAAACGTTTATGTGTTGTCTTGCAAAGACTTTAATGAGCCAGCAAGAGGTTCTGCCGTCAGACCTTTTACACAGGTTACGCGGTACGGTACGCAGCATTGTAAATGGCCAAAAGTGGGTTACACACCGTCTAAGAACACAGATGGAAGTGCAAGTAACAGTATCTACCGTTTTTGTTTGTCATCCGTCATCCCGCTTTGTCCGCCACCTTTACTTTAAATACAACACTTCAGCACTGAATCCAGATTAATTTCTCTTGCAGAATCATCTTTTTCAGGGAACTCTGCGAACGCATTTTGGCATGGTATGCTCTTCCACTCCAGTCACATTCCGTTTGGTATGAAATAAAAAGCACGCATTATAGGACGCTAAAATGACACCGTATGGAACCCAACCTTGGAGACACATGTTTTTTTACTTTCAAATCATATTTAATTGATTTTCTTAAAAGACATCAGGGCCTTATTTCCCAGGTAGCAATTACATTGTCTGAGGTTGGCGGTTGGAAATTTAAGCCTGTTTCACTCTTCAGGCAGCAATCCCATGACATACCCTGAGGAGCAAACCAGATGAAATACTTGGAATAGTTAGAACTATTTTTGGAACCAAGAGGAGACCCTGTTGCACCTAATGCTAGCTTCTTTTTTCTCCCGATGCTTGACAAAGCCTCCTTATGTTATCAGCAACAAAACGAAATGTATGCCTGCAAAATGCATCCCACTCCAATCCGTGCCGCAGTGAATACAGTGATCAGTTCCGCTGCTTAACCAATGCAATCCAAAGATAACATTTCAACACCTCAAGCCACTTTAGCCTTAACTATTTAGAAAAAGTTCCACTGCTGAAGATATCCATCAATAAAATTCACACTGTAATCCCCACACACTCATAGCAGCATTAAATTGTTTCCAAGGGAGCTGTCACACTCTGAATTTTGCAAACCACATATTCTCCAGTCCACCATCAGCCACGAATGTGAGAGACAGGCCACACGAGGTCAGCTGTAGACTGAACCTCGGGTCAAGTGTGCCAGGGTAAAGAGGGACACCCCACTGTGGGTCACTAATCCGGTGAAACTGGCCATATTGATGTCCTTAATTACCTTGATGGTCCTGCGGGTCAATGACCTCGTCGTATCTTGGTTCTCTGGACATTTGGTAAAAGCCCCACTGTAAGACACACTCTATATAGTAACCAATTATTTATACTATCCACCTCCATGATTTAACTCCTTTTATTATTTATTTATTTATTTATATACAAAATACAGTCATCATTCAACTGTTTCTGGCCCAAGAGGCTATTAGTACGATGTCAGTCAGCATTTGGTGACTTAAGAAAGGTTAAATGTAATGGACAAAGTACTGGTGAAACAGTGAAAATCCAAGTCATTCGTTGATGCTGGAACACTTGTCACACTCCAGATTCCAAACCAACAGCACAACAACACGCCAAGGACCCGGGGTGTACAAAAGCATTGTGGAATATTAAATAAAAAAGTAATCAGTAACAAAACCCGTGCTGAGATTGAACATCCATGGGTTCTTATGAAAGCTAGCCTTTGATGGCCAAGACTTTTGTTCGGAAGGCTTAAGTTTAAATCATTCCGGAGGGTTCTGAGAAGAGATTGACCAATGACCCGATCATGGCCCCAAACCATTTGCAGGGTTAATGGTGGATAAAGATTAAACAGGAATTCCCAGATCCTTCCAGCCTCTGCACCCAGAGAACATGCAGGGGGTTCGCCAATAGGCGCACTACAGCTCTTAGATGCTCCCCCATTTATTAACTATTCCTAATGTCCAGGGCAAGGTGGTGCAAAAGTTTAGTGCATGCTCCCAGTCAGCCCAGCATGGGGAAGAAGGAGCTTCCCAGACATTCATTTCAAATAGAATTTCAGCAGAAGTTACTCCTTTGTACATCTTTTTTATCCAGTATGCTAAGATGTGCATAATTGCAACAGATTTCACACATGCATATTTAAAGTCTGAGTTTGGAGCAACTGAACCACCCCACACTAAGAAAAGATATACTTAAAACTCCAATCCACCATAAAGATTTAATGAGTCTTTGAAGATTTAATTTAACAGTGAACAAATTAAAAAGGAATACAGGAATCCCTTTTAGGCTGAGGTCAGAAGCCCAGCTCTCCTGGCCAAGTGGCTCCTGGGACAGTCGTTCCTTCTTTTAATTGCCCCCGGCTCACAGAAAGGCCACACTGAATGGAAGGGTGCTGCAGAATATGGAATGTAGATTATGGAATATGGAAAAATGAATGCGGAACACAGTTGTCAGCCAAGAGCAAAATGCTACCGCATGTAATGTGGCATCATTACGAGTGCACAGGTGGTGTTCCAAACCAGCAGTAAATCAAAGCCATAACACAGCTTTTATAAACCCACCGGTTCAAAATGCAAACACTGCTGTGTTAGTGAGGTCTTTACAGACAATGTTAGAAGTGCTTGCCCAGAAGGAGACACTGCAAGCACCCACAACTGCGCCATCAGCCCACAAGGCCGTGGCCAACGTAGTGGAATCGCGGGCATTGCAGGAACTACAACTTTCTGTCAAGAGACAAAGCGCTCAGCTATCCGCAAACCGTTGAAACGACCTTGCACAGCGAAAGAATGAGAGTGCTGGAGCACGCTGGCAGAAATTAAATCCTTGATCCTTCACATGACAGGTGGAAATTCACATTTTGTTAGGAGATCTCAACCTGCTCAGCCCTTTGAAAAGCATTCATAATGTTAGCATGAAAATGAATAGTGATCACTGAGGTGACTGACTCTCAAGAGCAGCCTTTCACTGCAGGCTCAGACGTCAGTTGAGTGATGTGAAGTCAGGCTTTCCTTTGGTTAAACGGCACATAGCCTCGGCTCACGGTCGTCCCGGTGGTTGCCTTTGCAGTATGGCATCTGATGGCGTTATTGATGAGTCTCCCATGTCATGACATGCAAGTGACCATGCTGGATGCGACAAACCATGACACACCCAGGAGGTTCCATTTCTCTTTATGTTGTTTCTATCACCAGGGCTGTCTTGGAGTGAAACTATCAGCACTTTATGACTCTTCTTAATTCATCATTCACCTGGAGTGAAAAGTCTTCACTCCAAATGCTTGTTCACCCTTGACATTGGGCTTCAGCAGAGGTTCACACGACTGCTTTGTCTCCATTTCAAGACAGAGTTCAACACAGGCCTTCATGTCAACACACAGGGGAAATGGAAAAGCTTGCGGAGATTCTGGAGCTCTTAATAAGCTGAATTCTGAAAGTTGGACACAGCTGAGGAGCACTTGAAAAAAACATTTTACTCACCACTTCGACTGGGCTTCAGAGAGTATGCCTGCTGTTTGCTATGGCAACCGCAATGCCATCTTCTGTGCTGCAAATACAAAGACAAGAGTATTCAGTGAATAAAAAACCTCAAAATTAGTGCTGTTCCTTTCACAAACAAGCTGAATTATGGACATACCAGCATTAGGGCATTTGAATACTCAAGAAGGGTAGATTTTGTACTGAATGTTTTGCTGAAAATTAAATTATAACCCGAAACATTGGGAAATTAAGCTAATTACATTTAACAGAATGCAATGGTTGTTTTAGCTCATGAACGTGCCAGTTTTGAGAGGTGATTTCCTGGACACCGTACAAGGCTAAATGTGAATCTTCAATTTACTCTAGGGCTCTCTTTAATTTTTTAACACTAGAACACCATTGTCACTTTTAAATATCCTTTCTTTTCCACCTCTTGAAGAACTTGACTGAAAAGACTTCTGAAGAACTGTCACTACTCATGGAAGACCTTCACTAACTAACATAGTTTGTAACATGAATTTTTCAGAGTGAAATGAATGACTGGCGACATCAGGAAATTGGGTTTGGTTGTAACTAATGCCCAGCTCTCTCTAGTCTAGTCCAGTCATGTTGATAGCTGACATTTGGCATTTGAACTCTTAAGGGTACAAAATGTTCCACAAATGTTGAGTAACATTATGGAATTTAAATCACTTTACGTGTCCTGAAAACCACTCTTATTTAATCTAAAAACAACACATAATACCAAAAAGACTTTTATACATATTAGAAACATATTCAGAAAAATTCAGTGGGTTAAAGACTACCCGAACAGAGATAAATTCAGAACTGTAAACGTAGCGTGTCTACAAATGGTTGATCCACAACTCCAGTCCCTCCAGCACTGGAACAAAACCGATAGAAATGCAAGAGGTTTGGCATCTTTCTAAAGGGATCCCTTTTCTTAGGTCTGAGGACCAACGAGGAAAAGAAAAACTCTTAAAGCAATGTATTATACGCAGGTGCAACGGAAGGTAACAATCACCTTTCCATTCACTTTCACTGGGACCCATCAACCGCACGACTTTACATTAAGATCAGCCACTTTGCAGCTGCTCCATTTGGTTGCACTGCAGGTCAGAGCCACGACACAAGGAAACAGCAGCAAACGACTCTGGGCGTTCCCAAGACTACCCTTTCATTTATGAGTATAAATGACCCCAGGCAACCGACAGCTGCCAAATCCTGAGGAAGGCTGGACTGGGAGCGGTGGGGACCTGTTCCGGCCACACTGATGACTTCAAAGAGAACCTGCCACATGCAATAATATTCACAGGTCTCGGTGCCTTCAGGTGCTGCGACATCGATGTTCAGACTGGAAGGTAACCTATCAGAATAGTGCTGCTGTAGAGCTGTCATCTTGCCATCTGGGGGTTCCTTGTTCAAATTCCTGCTCTTGTTGTAATAGCCTTGATCAAGGTGCTTATGCTGAATTGACACAGTAGGTATAGCGTGCAGTATAAATGGGTAAATCATTGTAAACTTGCTTGTATAATACTGCAACTTGCCTTGGAGAAATGTGTCAGCCCAGTAAAGGTTAACGATAACCATATACTCTATGTGTGTTGAAACAGGGCAACTGACTTGGCTGAAATTCCCTACACATGCTAAAACACACAAACTTTCCATTATTCCTCTCTTTGACATCTGAAGTGTTTTAACAACTCAAATAACTTTCACACCACAAAATTCTGCCATGTTGGTTTTATGACAAAAAGTCTTCCATCCACTGTGTTCTGTCTTCAACCTATAAGCCAGCAACACTTTTGAATCATGAAAACTGGAAATTTAATTATGCAGGTTGCAGCATTCTTGTTTTCTGTTCCATCTTTGAGGCATCATCACTAAACTGCCTCTTACAAGCTTAAAGCACAAAGCAGCAGCGTCAGAATCCGACGTGTAATGTGAAACATGCATGCAACCAGTACGCCAATGCCAACAAGAGTGATTACAGGGGACAATAATCCTTCAAAGAAGCACCATACCCCTGTTGTGTGGTGTTAAGGAGTGTCAAGGCGATATTTTCTTGAGGGGCAGAAGCTTTATCTGTGTATGCTGAGCAATTCACCCTGAACAAAGATAGTGCTCATAGCCATTATATTCATTGGTGGACATGTAATTATCCTCAGTGCACAGTCTAGACACTACTGCTTTCAGAGTGTTTAAAAACCCTGCTCTTAAGCAGCCAACACTAAATCTGCACCAGATCATTTGCAATGAATGCAGCAGGAGGCACAATAAAGGAACCTTATCCTCGGAACCTCCGACACACGGCTAAATGAGATTTCTTTGAAATGCAGATCGGGGGGGAAGTAGATTGGTTAAATTTTTAGCTGCTGTCAACATCATAACAGAAGACAAAATGCAATTGTTTGTCGGCCTTATCTGTGTGCTTCCATCTGCCTCCTTGTTACAACACACCCCTTGATTCCTTCCTTGTGCGGACCTGAATACGACAGAGCAGCAGGGACGCTCTCTGCAGTGGCCTCTAAAGCTCTACGTGAACGTGCTGGTGGGCTGTCGCGACGCCCTGGCGGAGAGGTGCCGGCATTCAGCACTGCCGTACAGAGGCGGCTCTGCAGCATACAGGTTGGGGGTTGGCTCACTGAAGGACACCCCTGAGCGCAACAAATGACTCACACTGAAACAGTATTTCAAAGAGTGAAGAGAAAGAGAGAAGAAAAAAGACAGACACTAGTAAGATGTATAACCAAGTGGAACTGAACATCTCCATGAATTCCTCCAAAAAAGGAGTATGTCCCATCTGAGCACATCACTTATTTTTAGCATGGATCATAAATGTCAGATGGCTTCTTCATTACAGAAAATTATCCACCTTATTCCTGATTGATCTGCACAGCCAGACCAGGATTCTCTTCCAACAGGTCATTTGTGCTTCCAATTGAATGAACATTAATAAAACACTTGTGAGAACTATCACTGATTTCTTTTTAATGGCCAAGTCACAGTGTGCCTTCAAAGAATTAAAGCCTTATAATGTAATCTTCACTGGCTCAAACCCTGGTCAAGTACTCAACTTCCCATTAGGCAACAAGGCAGTCACCTGACCAAATGAAAGGGTAAACATGGCCAAGGTACTTCTTCGCACGTGGACACGGATGGCAGAAGAGGCTTATTCACTATTTTTATTTGATTCTGTTTGGGTCCCTTGTTCCTCTGGTAGGATGTCATTTACTGTAAATCCCAAAAGTAGCTTTGAGGCAAGATCTTATTTTTGTTTCATACATGGTTGGACCTTGCCAATACCCTCCTCTCCTGGAGTTTCTTTCAACCAGTTAATAATTGGAGGTAGACAGGTAACCCCTGGTAATTGGTAATAGACAGGTATCCTCGTCTATCCACCCCATGGGACTCAGAGAAGCCTTCCATTCACATCCTCAAGAGGCAAAAACAAACACGGTCGCACCCGGAGTCCCACGAGCCTGTTGCCCTTCACAGATCTGTCAGTTTCTAGACCACTCAGGACTGTGGTTGTCTCTGTGTGCATCTGTATATATTTCTGCTGATACATGGACAAACTACTGAAAACCATAACTTGTGGGGATGCACGTGACGTAGAATGCTTTTATCTATAGCTAGTTGGCTTTAAAAATAAAAATATGCCAACATATTTTGTCAGTCATCAACTTTTTTTATGGTGTTTTTTTTTCTGAGGTGTAGTTGGGAATCGCTTATTAAAGTGAGTCAGTGTAAAGTCCTCACAAGTATACGTAAACTAATGTATGTGCACGTCTCAGTGGAATGACCAGCCCACACAAAGACTGGAGATTCAGATCATGGGAATTCCTGCCCCTCGTTCACTAAACCTCCCCAGCTATCCCCCAGAGGCATCCACAACCAGGAGCTGCAGCACTGTTGAACCCGTGGGTGTCTCTGTGCAGCCTACGCGTACTACGTTTCTCTGCGATCACCATACATCATCTCCGCTTTTCCATCATGTCCCCCTCAAGTGATAAGACGAAACAGAATGTTTAAAATAAATCGATTCCTCTCCACCCGTATTGTGTTGGATTTAAAAAAGATTATTAAGTAAAAAATAAAGTTCATAAGCAACAGCTGGACCCTTGAGGCTGCAATAATGTACACCATCTGTGAGGCTCATTGCCAGAAATGACAATCTAAATTAAAAACCACTCACCCAATGTCGTAAAAACAAGCCGTGGTTCTGCCGTGACCATATGCCACAGCTGTACTGGAAAGCGGCCATATTGCCAAGGAGCTCATCACCTAACGTCATATTGTGCCATCACCAAAGACCCTGTCTGCTTCAAACACTACCATCAGTCCCCACATTTTCAGTCAGAATTCAGCTGTTTCCACAAAATCTGAATGCTGCCCCATTAGAAGATCAGCCATTGCCATCGATGGCCCACAAAATTTCCCTTTCCTTTTGGCCACGGTAAGACAGGATGGGGTGCAGAGTAGTGCTCTTCTAAACACCATTCTGGTGTCTAGTTTCAGCCAGGAAGGTCAAGGGCACAAGAAGTCAGACCTCACATTCTGGCCATCAAACCCCAGACCTTCACAGACAGTATCACATCCCTCAAGTTGACAGCTGCACCAAGTTCACATATCAAGAACAAAAAGACATCTGCAGTGGAAGTCAGAGATTCCAACCAGGGAAGCTTCCTGTGCACATCACAGAAGTTTATTTTCATAAACAAGAAGGGCCAAAAGTGAATCAAGGAGAGTAATGAGTTGACAGGCCGTTCCCTGGAACTGCCACACTAAAACCTGTGCTCAGCACAAAAGCAATTCAAAGACACAGTACTTTGTCTAAGGCAATGACCTTGTAATTTATGTGAGCTGGTTTAGACAAAATTCTCCTGTAATTAATAAATTAGTGTAACATAACTTCTCAAAATTCTGCAGTTCTGCTGGCAGTGATCCAAATGTGCAGATTTACTCGCAGAACATTTCACAAAATGATTTGAGCAGGACACAGAGTGAAGTCCTGACATCAGGAATGCAGCCGTTCACATGTCTGAACCGTGGCACAGGCTCACACCCATGATAACCGTAAGTTATGCAGTGACCTGTTCTAGCACAGAGCCAGCTTCTCCGAGCCACAAGCACCCCGCTCTTTCTGCAGCCTAATGCGTTTGTTCAAAGACGTTACAATCACAAATCCTTCTCATATTACTCCCGCGAGATAATTCAAAGCAGGACGGACACAAAATCTGGCATTCCTAATGTCACATATATAAAAATGTACGTCTCAAAAAAGTCACGTCTGCACATTCCTAATTTGTAGCTCTCCCTTAGATTATTGACCACATAGATCACAATGAATATTTTATGTCACATCAGACACCCTCACACACTAGAATAGCACATAACTGGAAAAACTAAATGGTGCCTTCTGTTATTGACACGCAAGCCCTGCAAGTCAAATTAATTTATACATTAGTATGAAATATTATTGACCGCACTATAAAAGGATTAATGCTATGTGTTATCAAAAACAAATTCAAATATTTTCCCCACATATGAAAAATTAATTTCATTAGCTGCTCTGCTCCTTAAAATGATTTTCATAATGATGGGACAGGGATTCTTTCTATGAAATCACCATTACAGTGTCTGCCCAAAACAACAAGCTTCTCAGGCCAAGCACCCACAAGGGAAAAACAGCAGAATTTCCTTTGCTCCTTTTTTACAGAATTTAAGTGACTTTTAATAATATGGGCTCCCTCTGCGATTTATCACTGCAAACTGGGTCTCTTCGTCTGACAGAATCGGTGAATCCATTCAGCTACGCCGAGATCCGCAGCCCGCAGCAGAGACACAAGAGGACAGCTTTTGATAACACATTAATGACAACCCACAATAACTGCTATACAAGATGAAATTAAATGGTTTGGGGTGCACTTCAAAACTGTTACCACAGTTCTTTTACACTTTCCAAGAAGTCACTTATTAAATTCTGCACACTGCACATCTCGAGTGCAGACTTTGCCAGGCAGCAACATTCATTTCACTGCAGTTTGGAATAAACACTTAACGTACAGAATAGGACAAACCCACCCGGAATAGCACAAGGCTCCCACACCACAATGCGCCAGTGATCCTGTGGTTGCTACCAGGGAGCCAAGCTGGGGTAACCCTGGAGTAACATGCGGGGTAATTTGTGAAGTCAAACACAGCTGTCTGCCCCCCTCCGGCCCTGTAACTGAAAGCCCAGAAATGTAAAAATGCCTTCAGACAAATGCCTTAAAAAGCATGTGCAGGCAAATTTTAAAAAGTGAATAAATACACTCTTGGTATGAGCATTAAATATGTGCTGTACTATGGTGGAAACAAAATCTTTGTGGATCTGCACCTGCAATGAAAACAAAATCATACCTTCAATGCAAAATTTAAATATCGTGAATATAAAATTGTTTTAGCACAAAGGAATAATAGGATCATTTGGAAGACAATGATTAAAAAAACATATGGTCTCAAAGTCTAAAATCTGCTTTCATTTAAAGTCGAATTTAGTAATGAAAGCAAATTACCCACATTCTTGTTACCTGAATGAAAAATAAAGAAAACGGAATAAAATTCAGCCCCTTTTCAATAAAAACACTGAAAAAATGTCCGGTACATAACACACTCCAAAAATTCTTTACTGAGAAAACAATATTTTAGTTATATCCGCCAACCACACCCAGTTTTCTTAGCCAAAAATCACAGCATTTATATCTGAGGAGAGGAAATACAAAAGAAAGCAGTACCAAAGAGCTTCGAGTTCACGTCAAGACTGACTTCTCGCTCAGGACTCACTGGACCACACTCAACACGGGTAATCAAATTAATTTTTTCTGAAGAAATATGTTCATACATGTATATTTATATACTGTGCAATCTACGAGTGCCTTAACTACCATGGGGGTTGTCATGGAAACATTTCTGTTAAGTTTGCAGTGATAAAAACAGAAACAGTGCGACTTTAATTGCCATCAGGCTTAGAACTGCACTATATGCACTTTGAAGCTGATGCATTAAGACCCTGGCAAACTGCTCAAAGTGTAATGCTTTTATAAATCCAACCTCTGTGCACTTCATTTCCACATTCTCTTTTCTTTTCTACAAAAGCAACACAACTACCATAAAGGTGAAAAAAAAACACAGTTTCTATGCTCAAAACACCATGTGAAAAAACCGCATCTCAGTCTGAAGTTAGAAAAGGCAAAAAAAAGCTATGAGGATGCCACCAGTTTTAGCCGCACGGGTTCCTCAACACTGGATGAGACCTTTTAACTAATCTTCCAAAACTAACAAGTTATGTTGTATAATCGTGGCTTAACTTAAATGTTATAACAAACCAGTGATAAGCCCTAAGGCCGTTAATGTCACCGTTTAATGGGAGAGAGAAAGAGAGACTGATCTCTGTAGGTGACAGTCAATTGTAGTGCGGTACACTAAAATACATGTATCCCAAAGGCAACCAAATAAAGTTTGAGTCATATTTTTACAGTATTATTAAAACCTGATCATCGAACCTGCCACGGTCAGAAGAGACCAATTTGAACACCGCAACATTAACTGGGTTCGAACAGAGCCCCAAACAATAGGATGTTTCCCTTTAAGAAGCAACCCTTAAAACATGTGAGGTGAAGTACTTAAATACCTAAAGTAAAGCAAACACCAGTGCAACACACTTTTCAAATAAAGGGCAGAGAAAAGAGTGGTTGTCTGAATCCTTTGCGAATTTATCCTCGTCGATGAGCGTAGTGAAATCCGTAGGACGCAGGGTGGCCGCAGATGTTCCTCCACTCACTGTCACAGTAATGTACTCTAACCCTAAAACAGGTGGAGCCTGAGATTCCACAGCACCAGCAGGAGGCTGAAAACACCAAGAGGAAAATGCAAAAAATTCATTTTTGAAAATATTTCCACTATGTTGTGAACACAGTGGAAACAAATAATCATGTTTCTCTGAAAGCTCTGTTAAGTCTCACCTATAACCGAGCTGCCAAGCTAATTCAGCTCTTACACACTTAAAACTATCCTTACCTCATCTCTTAAGAATATGAATTATTGATAAGCTGGTTTCGAAAGGTGTCAGTAATACCAGGAGGGAACATGAACTAAGTCCTTCTTGATAGTGTTGGACTGCCACCTGTGAAAAGTACAATTACATTTGAAGTTCACAAATGAACCTGATAAAGTGACGAATAAACAGGTCCAAGTGACACTGAGCGGGAACAGTGGCGCAATTTCGAGAATTTTCGCCAGGAACGGACGGGGCGTCGAGTTTCGCACAACGGTTTTCCAGCAGGACTCGTCGAGTGGAGCGCGAACCTCTTCGTCACTTTTCGTCCTCGACACTCGCGTTTGTGGTCCTTTTAAAAACACCCGCGCTTTTCCTCTCGTCGCAGCCCCGAGAAATTCGTCGAAATTACGAAAAAAAAACCTGGAGAACTTTACGATATGAACCTGGCGGTTACAACATGTGTTAGAATGAATGTGACGTAGTCTGGTCTCACAACACACACACACACACCTGTGTGTGTGCATCACAAGTTGAACATGTATGGAATTACATATATCAATAACTTTGTAAAAACGAAGTCCTCAGAGCTCGTAATATTTCTTCGCTTATTCACAGACCCTGACAGAAAATTTCTGACGCTCCTCAGTCTGACGACGGAGAAAGTACGTTTTACAGCACTTTCTGATAATATAACTCACTTTTCTCCGTGTGTGTGTGTGTGTGTGTGTGTGCGCGCGCATTTCAAATAATCAATGAATAAATAATACCGTAAATAAAACTGCAACGGAGAGACCACGCGCTCATTCATTGGGATGTGCTCCGCTGGACGCGAGTCCGAACGGACAGACCACACACACACACACACTACTACACACCACTTCGACAGAAGAATTCTAAATAAGAGTGATTTGCACGCGTCGCGTGTGTACAGTCCAACATGCAGGGAAGAAAACCGTCATAAAGAAGAAACGGAGTTTGTCTGAGGTCCTACAGATGCTGTTCGTTCTGCTTAACTAAAAGTTGGATTTTTTTCCCTTCAAAAACCGATGTTAAAAAAGTGCTTTTCTTTCAAAGAGTCCCGCCGTTCGAGTGCAGAAGCGCCCGACTCGAGCGCCAGTCAGTGTGTGTGTTCACATCGAGATCTTTCTAAGAACACGAAGCGCGTTCCTGGAACTCGTACACTCGAACAGACAGCAAACACAACAAACACACACGTCGGGAGGGAAAAAAAAAAGAAGTGGAAACGAGTGGCACACACGTGCGGACAGCGCGCGGACACACTCACCGAATCGCGAGACGGACTCAGTCTTCCCCAGGCAGCGCGCGCTCGCGTGATGGGAAAAGTGAAAAATGCACAAAACAGAGCGGGCGATAAACACCAGCGACGTACGTACCCACACACACACACACACACACACACACACACGCACACTTACTACTTACCGGGATGCGCGATCACCTACTCCGTGGACACAGAGACCTCCAGGCCGGATGCAGGAGGAGTTGCGCGGCTGCACGCACGTGAGGCTGAGCGTAAATCATAAGACGGAAAATGAACAACAAGCCGAGGGGTAAACAACCGGGGTGTGGTGGGGCTCAGTTGGGCTAGGTTGGGTTGAGTTGGGTGGGGGGGTGGCGGGGGGTGGGGGTGTGGGGGGGCTCCGAGCCGCGCGCGTGCTCCTGCCCTCCCTCGTGCAGCCGCCGCTCCGCCGCTGTTGTTGTCAGTGCGCGCGCTGACCTCCGCTTGTATTCTTATATTCCCGCGTCCGTAAGCAGATGTGGCACGTTTTGCATTCGGATGCAATGTATCAGTGTCCCCGACAAGGTGTTTGGGACTAGCTTATTAAAACATTGCACCGAGGGGGGGCTGGTGGTGGTGGGGGGAGGTGGGGTTGGTGTGCGATGGGGGTGGGGGGGGGGGTGACACTGTCGCGGACAGGGATGTTGTTGTTGTTTTCCGTGACGTCACGTCCAGCACCTGCTGTGTAAACAAAAAAAAGCGCAATAAACTTGTTTGACTCTCCGGGTTTAATGATCACGCTGTACAAGCAGTGACACTTCGCAGCCTTTGTTAGTGCGGTCAAGCTGCTTGATGAAGGAATCGTTCGTATAAAAAGATCAGGTTGATGAGTTGGGTGAAAAAAAGTACACCGAGTCAGTGTACTTTTATTGTCTGACACATTGACATTTACACACACACTACACGTCGCACTTCTTCCGCACAAACAAAGCCGACAAGTTGCACGTTTTGCCATCATCGCACATGATAAAAATGCAAAGTACATAATTTCACCTTTTTAAGTTTGACGAGTTCTTAAATGCAGGGAACGGTGTAAAAAAAGTGTCTTTTGCAGAAGTGGCGCGATCCACAGCACAGCAGCACCTTTTCAATCAAAGTCGGTGAAAATGTAGTCGTAGGGGCGCATAATACAATATGTGTTAAGGAATGAATGAATGAAGCGAAAACGTGTCTCCGTGCGGCACGTCGACGCGTTAAAGACGAACGCGCAACATCTGAAGCAGAAATGCTATCCAGCCATCGATCGTCCCATCAAACGTTGATACTTTCAACCGTTTCCCTTAGTTCTTCGTTACAGCAGCGCTGCGATGTGGTATTAAACACACTTTTCACTCTGAAAGCGGGAATGAAACGAAATGAAACGTGGTAAACCATCGGACAGCGCTGTGTCAACGGCTCATTATGGAAAGAAAAGCAAATACAAAATATTTAACAGACACTGCTTGTTCGACACTTTGTAACATTTCGGGACGTTTGTACAAATGGTAACAAATGGACATTTCTTTAAAGACTGTGTTTCCGGTGTGTCTGTCCCATTTGACGGGAGACAGAGGCCCCACGTGTGTGGACTTAAAAGTGTAATGCTTTGCAAATAACATCACCCTTCTGGTTGCAAACGGACCTCCTCTTATTTTGAGTTTTAAAAAGTATTATTCCAGAAATTCACAAAAAAAAAATCAGTTGTCCAATATTACAGCAATTTCTTCATCTCTAACCCGGACCAGCTAAAGAGATGAAAGTTCTTATTGCCCACTCTGTACTATTATTTTCATTGTTGGTTTAATTAACGATTGCGGTAATTATTTTAATATTATATAATTATTTTAATTATTATATAAATTACATATATACTAAATTCAGCACGATTAAATAACTGCTTTCGGTATTTTGCATACTGGCGGGATTTTATTTTAAAATAGTAAAATCGAAAAATAAAAACAAATAACTTTTATTCTCAGTAATTTCTTATATTAATTGACATGTATGTAGAAAAAATCTTATTGCTGCGATAATAATTTTAATTCAATTTTTAAATCGTTATGCGCAGATAATGTTTAATTGCCGATTAAACCGCATTCTTTTTTATTCCGAGGGGTGTCGGGTTTTATTTCGGGGTCATCAGACTGCTGCATAATTTAATAGAATTTAAACATGGGTTTGTTTTGATTTGATGTATTCATTATTTTTTTTTTCTCCAGACAACACGTGTGAAGATTGTTACATTAGTTACCACTTTGGTCATTTCAGTTCGCAGAAAGAAATTAATGTATAGAATGTAATTCTGTCATTTAATTAGGTTTTTACAATACTGAGAGCGAATGATATTTACAGTTTGTTTTGTTTGCTGAAATATTACAAATAAATGTAGATTCAAGTGTAAAAAATATATATACATATATTTTTAAAGGTGACTTTCCGAACTGCGCGACAGAAGAAAACGTGACATCGACAATATTTCGGAATCAGAAAATAAAATCGAGGACCGCTATGGCGAAAATGGGCGATCATAGTTTGTTGGCGCCACCTGGTGGCTGCTTCTTACAGCGCACCCTTCCACACTCCCGTTAGGCAACGTCTTCGCTCAACGACACCGAACGGGAGCGAAAAGCGCTCAGTTTTATGAAACATCGAGCGGCGGGACCAGTTTCCCCATCAGATGCAAAGGAAAACTTCGCTAAATTGGACAGATTTCGCGCGGGTGAATGACTGAAAAGCATGGAGCTCCATTCAGTTCTGCCTCTTTTTGCTGACTGCCCGTTACATTTGATCAACTTTTTAAGACAGCTGGGATGAAAGAACCAAAGGAAGTATATTTAATATAAAAATATTTGGTCACGCTGCATAAATCCACACTCTGCGACACCAGAGACTTGCACGCTGGAAAGAAACTGTAGAGAACTTCCCGTTGGATGAAACGTTTATGCGGTGCTCATTTCATAATCATATTCGCATTTACATTATATTATACGTAACGCTCTATCTAATAATCATTGCATCTGATAACATCCCTATTTACCCTTAGATATTTTAGTAATTTATGATAAATAATATTTACTATCTTTAGGTAAATTGTAGAATTCTGTACGTACATTATGTTGCACATAAAATTAAATATTGCAGCAGCAGCTGGCAACAAGAAGCGTGTCTTCTCTTTACTGTAGAAAACACATATTGTGTTATATGTACCGTAAAATATTATACACCTGTAAACTCCCATCAAATATTCCTGTTATGGGAAAGTGTGAGAGCTTGGGATGCTTAGGGTTTTTTCCTAAGTATCTAAGTTCATTTCTGTACCTGTATTTTCCATTAAACACCCTTCTCAACCATAAGACAATAATTATGAAACAGAATCTAAAATGTAGGAAAAAACTTTAAATGATCACTTTAGTTTAAACGGATATCCGAGTGCAGCTCTAGCAATGTATCTGCAAGGATAAAGCGTTTTATTGCGAAATAAATAAGCAGAGACGTCTCTGCGAAACAGCTTGTGTAACAGGGTCCAGTTTTAATAATTACCAACTGCTCCTTAAAGAAACTCTGTAACTAGTCACTGTATATTATAACATATTCAAAGAGAGAAAAATGCGCATAATAACAGAACATACATTTAAGGTATGTTCAGGTCCACAGAAATGTTAACTTTACCATTCTGTAGGCATTATTGTTATGCCCATTGGGATTCACTTTTCATTGTTTAATGCGACGGACTGGCGTCCCGTCCTGGGTATGTCCCCTTCCCCCTCTGGCCTTACGCCCTGTGTTGCCGGGTAGGCTCCGGTTCCCCGTAACCCCGTAAGGGACAAGCGGTTCTGAAAATGTGTGTGTGTGTGTGTGTTTTGAATTTTGCGTCTTGATGTAAATCAAAACCGCACACTTTTTCGGACGAGTAAGAACCTCTACAAAGCAACTGGACGGTTTCAAAATTGGGAAGGATTTGTCGCCACCTGCTGGCGATGTGGCGAAACGGCGAGTCAGCCGTTCTTCAAGAGTCAATGAGATCATCGCACAGTTGAGCTATAGACACAAAACTCTTTTCAGCAAGAACAGACCCTCTGCAGCGGCATGTTGTTAAATAGCAGTCCGTTTCTGTGTCTGAGTCCCCGCAGAGCAAAATAAGCCAAAGGCGATATTCTGGGTACCTGCAGGGCAGTGGGAGGATTGGACCAAAGGCTCTCTCCTTCAGTCATGTTATATCACTTTATGGAACATTTACAGCGAAAAAAGGGAGTGACCCTTAGCATGTACACTGGAGGAAGTGTGTGTCTGTGTTCAGCCTTTCTGAGTTAGTGTGGGTGTTGTGAATTGGCCGCAACACAAGGAAAGTCATAAAAACAGGTGGCCTTTAATGGAAAATAAAATCCTTCAGAAAGGCAACATGAAACTGTAATCAGCTGATGTAGTTCTGAGGTGGCTGGAGTTGCTCTTTTTCACTTAAAGGGCCCAGGTTCAAATCGAATCTCCCATTGTAGTACTCTTGGTTACTTACCCTGAATTGGTACAGTAAAAGTTAACTAGCTGTTTCAATGGGACAATCATTATAAACATTAATCTTTGATCTATGATTATCTGTCCAGACACAGATCCATCTCAGTCATAGAATTTTCTGATGACACTACCATCGTAAGCCTGATCACCAACAATGATGAAACAAAGTACCGAGGAAAGATTTGCCTTCTGACAGCGGCATCAGCACAACAGTCTCTCCCTTAATGTGAGCAAAACCAGGAAGCTGGTCCTAGACTTTAGGAAGGAAGGGGCAGGCCACGCTCACGTCTACATCAGAGGGGATGCTGTGGAAAGGGTCAGTGGCTTGGAGTCGCCATCACTGCTGAGCTAAAATGGGCACAGAATATATCTCAGCTATTGTCAAGAAAGTTCACCAATGCCTTTACTCCTTCAGACATCAGAAGAAAGTCTTAATATCTCCATCTCTGCTTCCCAGTTTCTACAAGTGCACAGCAGAGCCCATCCCAAGTGGCTGCATTGCATCCTAGAGCATTACTGCAAAGTACAGGATCATAAAGCACTACACAGGGTGGTGACTTCAGCTCAGAATATGACTGGAACACAACTCCCTTCTGAATAGGACATATATAATATCTTCGGCCTTAGGAAAGCGAATAGTATTATTAAAGACGTCAGTCACCCTGCACAGACAATTTTCTCTTCTGCCCCCTGGAAAGAGGTACTGAGCTAATAACCGCCGCACCAACATTCAGGGATAGTTTCTATACGTGAGCTTTTAAGGCTAAACAGCATCACCCCTAATGTGTTTCTTGTATATATTGTCTCATGTTGTGTTTAATGTTGGTGTGGTTTTTGTATTTATTTCTTTTTTTAATTTTACCAGTTTGTAGGAGACATCCAGGTAACTGTTTCACTTTACTTTGTACTTATGGCAATAAACTTGGACATAAAACCGAAAAGTTTTACTTTAAAATTGCTATTCTCTTTAAAGTAGCATTTGCTTTTAATTTTGGTCCACAGTAGTTTTATGAAAATGCCAGAATGTAAAAAGTCAGTTTAAT
The DNA here is from genome assembly GCF_900964775.1 of Scleropages formosus. NCBI lineage: Eukaryota > Metazoa > Chordata > Actinopteri > Osteoglossiformes > Osteoglossidae > Scleropages > Scleropages formosus. Next base: position 15,156,848 of record NC_041807.1, read on the forward strand.
AATGAGGTGGACATTTTTGTGTTCTGCACTAATTATTTGCGCCAATTTTTAGACATTTGGTTTTCCTGGCTTTAGCGAAGGTGCAACATGCTAGCATGACAGTGAAAATCTTCTGAATACAGCACTTGTTGCATTGTTTTAGTTTCCCTGACTAACTTTTTCTGTAACTTGTGCTCTGATCTTTCTTTGATCAAACATTACTTATAAAAAACATGTCTAGTACACTGTAAGTCCTCAATGTACAAACAAAACTGGGGCAGGGGGTCTGTTCATGACTCATCTTCTTGGCGGCTCCAATGTCAGTTTTACCGCAAAGTCTCTATTAGTGAAAGTGTAATAATGCAGATGTATCTGTGGGTTAAATTCTGTGCAAAAAAATAAAACTACTCCATAAGTTCATGTGTGCTCTCCCATTTTTTCCTAATTTTGCATATACCAAGGGATTCTGAGCACCCAAGCGCCTGTCTTGTGTTTTTATGCCTGGCTGAGTGCATCCTCTGTTCTTTTCAGTATATGAGTCATAATCTATACAATCTTCAGATATATCTGTAAAAAATAAAATGTTCTGCAAAATTTTATTTTATTTAAGATGAGGTCAAATCTGTCCTCTCCACAAGCTTAAATTCATTCTCAATTGAGAATGCACAAAATGTGCGATTTGTACCGCTGGTAGTCCTCAAAGTTCACGTTTGTTTATTGTCTCCATGGCAACAGGACGCCGATGAATGGCGCGTTCTGATCACCAAACAGGGACTGTTGGACGCTGTGGGAGCTGGAATAACCTCGCGCCACATCCCGCTTCTCTTTCGGTGCTCTTTACTGACATCTATCGGCTCAGCAGGTAAACACATGTTGCGTTCGCGCCACGACAGAGATCTTACAAAACAGAAATCCGAAGGAAGGAAATATGTTTTAAAAGTATTCAGCTCAAAAATTCCCACTGAGGGTGAGCTGAGTCTTAAGGGAATGTTACCACCAGGTAGGAGGTGTGTGTGTGGCCACGGCTCGCTACGCGGACTCATAGCCGCTCATACAGCGCCATCTGCTGGACAATCCTGCGAACTGCAGCTCACCTGCGCCTTAGTGCCGCTTGTCTTCTCGCCTCTAACGAGTAAATAGGCTCGCAGCTCTACCTCGCTAATACTCAAGAGAAAAGTGACGAAGTTGGGTCTCACTGTATAAATCCAGCACTTTGTGCAAAAATTCAGACAGCAGATAGTAAGCACATGCAACGCAAACCGCAGACAAAAGGTGACCTGATCCTCTGGAAGTGGACAGCGTGGATTGTGTGGAGTGTAAAACGCTTCATTTGACAGACCGTGTTCTCCAGAGTGACGTAACAATGACTGATGAGTAGAATTTAGCTGACATTTCACCATTTATACAGCACAGTACTGTGGTACGCTCGCTCACTCATTCACACACCACAGGTAATTCAGTCCCAAATTATAACCTGAAGCTCATCTCTTTGGAGAGGTAGATGGAACCAGTGCACCGAGAGGAAACAGAAATGGGGGGGACATGCGAACCGCACACAGATGTAAGTTTGAATTGAACCCATCGCCGTGAGGTACCAGCACCAGCACTACCTGCCATTTCATCTCATCCTTCTTATCTCACCAGTACGATCTGATAACTTTCCTTCCCAATTTTTGGTTATTTTATTCATGGAATAATCGGTATTTCTGTAAAGAGTTTAAGATGCTGTACGTACACTGATCAGCCACAACATTAAAACCACCTGTCTAATATTGTGTTGGTCCCCCTCGTGCTGGCCGAAACAACTCTGACCCATCGAGGCATGGACTCCACAAGACCTCTGAAGGTGTCCCGTGGTATCTGACACCAAGATGTTAGCAGTAGATCCTTTAAGTCCTGTAAGATGCGAGGTGGGGCCTCCATGCATCGGACTTTTTTTCCAGCACATCCCACAGATGCTCAAACAGATTGAGATCTAGGGAATTTGGAGGCCAAATCAACACCTTGAACTCTTTGTCATGTTCCTCAAACCATTCCTGAACAATTTTTGGAGTGTGGCTGGGCCACTGTCATCAGGGAATACCGTTGCCATGAAAGGGTGTACGTGGTCTGCAACAATCTTTAGGTAGGTGGTACGTGTCAAAGTAATATCCACATGAATGCCAGGACCCAAGGCTTCCCAGCAGAACATTGCCCAGAGCATCACACTACCTTCTGCCCATAGTGCATCCTGCTGCCAACTTTTCCCCAGGTAAACGACACACACGCACCCGGCTGTCCACATGATCTAAAAGAAAACATGCTTCATCAGACCAGGCCACCTTCTTCCATTGGCTCCATGGTCCAGTTCTGACTCTCGCGTGCCCATTGTAGGCACTTCCGGCAGTGGACAGGAGTCAGCATGGGCACTCTGACCGGTCTGCAGCTATGCAGCAAGTTGCGATGCACTGTGTTCTGACATCTTTCTAGCATGGCCAGCATTAAGGTTTTCAGCAGTTTGTGCTACAGTAGCTGTGGGATCAGACCAGACGGGCTAGCCATCGCTCCCCACACGGATCAATGAGCCTTGGGCGCCCCTGACCCTGTCACCAGTTCACCGGTTGTCCTTCCTTGGACCACTTTTGGAAGATACTAACCACTGCATACCAGGAGCATCCCACAAGACCTGCCGTTTTGGAGATGCTCTGACCCAGTTGTCTAGCCATCACAATTTGGCCCTTACCAAAGTCGCTCAGATCCTTATGCTTGCCCATTTCTCCTGCTTCCAACACATGAAATTTAACAACTGACTGTTCTGTTTCTGCCTAATATACCCCACCCCTTGACAGGTGCCATTGTAACATGATAATCAATGTTATTCATTTCACCTGTCAGTGGTTTAAATGTTGTGACTGCTCAGTGAACATTGTGCTACTGCCGTGATTAAAAACAATACTAATGATGGCAAAAGGCAACACATCACAGCGCTGTACTTTTAAGGATACCCACCTGAGACTCCCTACTTACTATGTTTTGTAGAACTTAGTTCTATTAAGGGTGTACTGTCACTTTAAATGTGGGCCGCGCTAACCTGCTTTCACTCTGACTTAGTGGGCAAGGACCTTGACTGTGACCCCTAGAGTAATGTTCTTCAAAAATGCCTTTCTCAGCCATGGAACAATAATTTTTCGAATGAAAATTTAAAAAAAAAAAAAAAAAAAATTAGTTTTTTGTTACTTTTGACTTTGAGTTAAAATGCATCCTTCTGCATGTCTAACATGTACAGGAGAGTGTTTTATGGTCAGGAATAGGTCATAAATAATGTGATTTATTTTGCAAAATAACATAAAATAACTGGATGCTATATAGAGCGAACCATCGGTGCTGTGAGTGTATCTTTCCATGGCTTTATATTTACTTTTCAGAAAATTTAATCTTAAAAATGGTCTCTGCTTGTTGCCTATTTACTCATTTGCTGTGTTTCATTGCAAAAAAAAAGCAAGCCAACAAAGGAACGCACTATATTTTCCATTTATTCCGCCGCTCGCCACCTGTTGGTGAACTGCATTTTTTTCTCTGAGCCGAACATCACTTTGGAGAAAGGCATCTGCTACATGAATAACTGTAAATGAATAAAAGTATTGTTCGCAAGAACTTTCTTTCAAGAGGAAACCAGGAACGTGCCTCTTCAAATATTAATATTGTCTTCACACTCTGTGCTGCACAGAGGCCTGCTAAGCACAGACTAGGCTAATTTATTAAGTATCAGAGCTAATTATAGTCCTGGAGCTCTCCACAATGTGGACTGTAACAGGATCCTACCGCCTTTTGCTGGCATCTCAGATGACTGTAGCCAGTATCTCAGCAGCTCTTCCTGACTCTCTCGCAGACAGCTCCATGGAGTCCGCAGGAGAACTGGACCATTTTGAGGTCTCCAACCCTTCAGGGTGTCCTGAGATCCAGTCCCGTGAGGGGGATAAGGACAAAGCAGGTGATGGAGATGAGCCTAATTCCCCATCCCCTCGAAAGAGGAGCGGCTCGGTATCCTCAGAGGATTCTGATCCAGAGCCCCCTCCAGTCATCACCAGAAAGGTGTCCTTTGCAGATGCCTTCGGCCTTGACCTGGTGTCCGTAAAAGAGTTTGACAGCTGGAACACTCCGAAGAAGTGGGCCGACAACCTCCTGGACGATGACCGCGGCGAAGACTCCGCAGAGTACTTCCTGTTGTGCCTGTTCACAGTGCCTTCCACGGCCGAGGAGCTAATGGAGAAACTTGCGGACCAGAAGATCGAGCTGGAACACGTCGAGCTACTTCCTGAGACAGTGGCGCTGAGGGGAATCATCCGGGTAATGAATCTATGCTTTGAGAAAAGGGTATACGTTCGCAGCACTCTGGACGGCTGGGACACACACATGGACCTGCTGGCAGACTTCATTCCTGGTTCTAGTGATGGTGAGACAGACAGATTTTCTTTCACGCTGCGCCTCGTGCCGCCGTGTAAAGAGGAGAGATCCAGGGTTGAGTTCTGCCTCCGGTATGAGACTGTGTTCGGCACTTTCTGGGCCAACAATGGTGGGGTAAATTATGTGTTGTTCTGCGAAAAAAGGTTCAACAGGGACATGAAAGCAATGACACATGAGGAGTATGCCATCAGGAGCATGAAGAGTTGCCTCAAAGCCAGCAGGTGAGGAGAGCTTTGACTTGTCAGGTACTAACTTGCTCATCAAACTCAACTGCACATTTTTTACAGTGGCATCCATCGTTGATGTTTGTAATATCCATGTGTTACATATTACTTATTACATCCTTATTTCATATACCATTATTCTATAGATGTTCTGTTACAGATAAATGGGTGATTTGGCACCCCTTTGACATACTACTACAGATTAATTTTGCATGTTGTAGCGAAATACATTGTTTCTCCTTAATAATGTGAAATCATTTCTCAGTTAAAAGTGCAAAACTGTAGATGTGTGTGTAAAGACTTTTGCACGTGGTCTGAGGCTAGTATTGTGCAGAAAAAAAGACAGTTGCATGATGTTCATAGGTTTTTGGTAGGAAAAGTATTTTTAAAAAAACTCGATTGTTGATCGTAGCATTAATCTGTAAACAAGGAAGTGAAATTATATTGCTTTAAGAGTTTATCTGTATTTGTACCAGTTTGTTTACGGATATTTTTGCAGAATTTTCAAGGGTGGTCTTTTTAGCGGGGGTGTGGTGGCGCAGCAGGTTTGGCCTGTGCCTGCTCTCTGGTGGGTCTGGGGTTCGAGTCCTCCTTGGGGTGCCCTGTGATGGACTGGTGTCCTATCCTGGGTGTGTCCCCTCCCCCTCCAGCTGTGTGCCCTGCATTTATGGGTTGGCTCTAGTTTGCTGTGACCCTGCCTGGGACAAGCAGTTGCTGACATTGTGTGTGGGGGGTGTGTGGTCTTTTTAGTGAATGCACTTTGCTGTAACTGTTCCAGAAAGTTTAATGTTCTTTTCTCTACACACTAGAGACCATGTCACAGAGGCTTCTCTAACAGATTTTCAAGCAGAAGATCCAGGTAGGTAGGAATTCAGGTTCACTGCTCATATTTTACAGTTCATGCTATGCATTCTTCACATGCATATATGGTTAAAAAGGAATGTGTCTATATACAACATAACTATTAATCTAAAATATTTTTTTCAGCTGAAATCAAAAGTGACACAGTTGAGAAAACATCCGATTATGCTGAACTGCATTCACAAGAAGATGGTGAATCAGTGGTAAGCCAAACACAGAAAAGAATCATGCAAAAAGAACATGAATATAGTATGTTAATACATATTTTTTATTTTTGTTTTTGTCTAGATACAACTACATTTATACTTGACAAAATATGACACTGACAATGATAAACATGTTTGAAACATACCCTCTTTTTACTGCTATCACATATTTTCACTTGTTTCATTTACTCTGGGGGGCATGGTGGTGCAGGGGGTTTGGCCAGGGCCTGCTCTCTGGTGGGTCTGGGGTTCAAGTCCTGCTTGGGGTGCCTTGCGATGGACTGGCGTCCCGTTCTGGGTGTGTCCCCTCCCCTTCCAGCCTTACACCCTCTGGTGACAGGTTAGGCTCCGGCTTGCTGTGACCCTGCTTGGGACAAGTGGTTTCAGTCGATGTGGGTGTCATTTATCCTGACTCCCCTGCATGACAGTGCACACTACTGTGTAATGGTATGTGATTGTAGAGAGTACTGTACAACATTATCTGACTAAAGTGTACAGTACTTTATAATGGTATGTTATTGTGGAGAGTACTGTACTGTATAACAGTATCTGATTAAAATGTACAGTACTGTATAATGGTATGTGAAAGTGCTTTGCCAGAGAGCAGAGCTAAATTAAGACGTATTAGTTCAAATGTCAAGAGCGGAAGAGGAAGGTGAGTCTCATGCCCCCACCAACAGTTTCACACCTGGTTTGCACCCTACGTGACCAGAGTGGTTTATTGTGAACAAGAGCATTCATGTAGTCATTCCAGTGTCCTTCTAAAAGTCATCACAAGCCTACTATTTATATGGGGGTTAGCGCCAATGAGTAATGGTCTATTAACGGGGCTGGACTTTGTGGTGTCATGGCCTAAAGCAAACTCTTCTGAGTTCGCCAGTACTAAACTGTCCAGAGCGACTACGAAAATACCATAGTATTTTTCAGCTTTATCTCTTTTATTAATTAGGCTGTAGACAGCACAATACATATGGTGACAGATTGTTGACATTTCACTGTTGTGCCATTTTTATTTTCAGACAGGATTTTTCTCCAAATACTTGAACTAATTAATGTCTTCTTCTTCCTTCACAGATGGACTGGCAAACAACCCGGAGGAGCAGACGGAGGGCAGCCCGTATGGCACGGGTTCGAGACCACTTCCTGCATAGAGAGGTCGAAAAAGAGAACAAATATGAAGAAACCCCCCGGCCACCTCACAAAATTGGCATGGCGCCACTGGGGGACACTGTATCACACCTTGCAACCCCTGGAAGCAGTGTAGAGAACACCTGGAAGAGAAGGACTGCCGCTGAGCCTAGCAACCTATGTGAATCACTTCTCGACATCAAGGACAGCATGTTTGCCACTGCAGTTGAGATGGAAGCTCCTCATGATGGTTTCTACAATTCACTCTCCTCCCAAGCATCAGTCGATACCAGCCAAGCGTATTCAGCCAGCAGGCTGTCCACGGAAACCCCTGAAAGCTGGTGCACAGGTTTGAGGAAGGGGCATCCTTCGGAGGATCCCGAAGTAGGTATCCATGGTGGAAAAGAGACCATTAGAGGCAGTGGTTCAGAAATAGGAATCATCCTTGTCCGTGGTCACCAACTTGAATCTGTGACCAACAAAACACCCTCGTGTCACACAGGGCTCAGCAGCGCAGAGGAAAGAGTTGTGGAGGAGACTGGCCCGAGTCAGCAAGACAGTGAACCCTTGAGTGGTGAAGTGATAGAGTTGTCTGAAGATGAAGGTCCTTTTTCCAATTCCAATAGGTCTGTAGTCCTGCTTGAACATCCAGTGGAAGGCATAGCTGTAGGTCTCGCACCGGGAGCCAAAGTGAATGCACAAAGAGAGAAGGAAACTTCTCAGGTACCAGATCCTAAACTTTCAGGGAGTCCTGAGGCAAAATACAAGCTGGCTGACCTTGAGGGTCACAAAGAAGAATCTTGGATGCCTGAAGCAGACAATTCAAAAATAAGCCGCAAAGATGCAAAGGAAAGACTTGTCATACCAGAACTTGCTGTTGCCAGTAGAAGGGATGGAGCCTCGTTGGTAGGAGATAACATGAGTATTATTCAGACTGAGACCCAAATATATGGTCCAGGGACCGATGGCATCACATCCACGCAGGAGTTCAGGCCAGAGGAGGAGTGTGTTCATGGAAGAGAACCAAAAGATCTGGAGGAAAGTTATGGGAAGCAAGCGTTAATAGCAAAGGATGCTGATGAGGGACAAAAGGAGATTGAAATGGAACTGAAAATTAAGAAAGAAATGAAAGAAGGACTCATGGCTGAGCAAAAAGGAGCACCAGCATGGTGCGAAATAAAAGCTCAACTTGAGGTTGAAACAGATGAAACAAACGCCAGCCACTTTGCAGGAAAAGAAGCATTTTGCATGGACGAAGGTCCCGGATTCCTTGGCGCCAAGTTAGAGTCCAGTCACGGAGGGCAAGAGTCACATAGAGAATTTGCCTCGAGTGTGCAAGAAGAAGAAACAGGGGGCAGCATTGTGTTCAGTATACAAAACCAATCTCTAGCTGAAGCTGGTGATGCTCGAGGGGCTCTGGCTAGGGAGAGCAGTCAGGGTCCAGTAAGAGCACATGCGCTAGCTTTTCCTTTTGTTATGTTAAGTGATGATGGGGAGGACACTCCGGGTCAGTCACCCCTTGATGTACCAGGGCAACCCATCTCTGCTAAAATGGCCCATGTTGAAAGGGCAGAAACTGTAGTGCGAGGCTACCTGTGGAAGTGGAATGGATTAACTTCCCCAAACAGTTTTTCACGGCTGCCGTTGTGCATTGTGCTATTAGCAGTCATCTGTGCTACTGCTTATCAGTATGGCTTCCTGGCTTGTTTTGCACTTTACCTGTTCTCTGTTTGCTGGCTGATCTGCCATGAGAAAAAACAACATTTACAAGAAGGGGATCGAATAGATAGTCAATGAAAATGATGTTTTTTTTTTTTTTAGATTTCAGAAGTTTGTTTTGGTTCAGTAGGTTCGTCGAGAATATGTGTATTTTGATTTCTATTTCATTTAAACTTTGTGTCTCCAAAATAGATAATATGGCAGATAATTTAGTTCAAGTCAATAACCTTTTCAGGAACCAAAAAACACCAGTTGTGCCAGATATGCCACTAGGAACTTATTTCATTTTAAGTGGACCACCACGCGAATTTCTTACAGGCATTGATTAGCAATGGATCTATGTAACAATGCTCAGTTTACTCGGAGCTGAAACGAACAACACATCAATGTCTCAACTTTACTCTTTCACATTAATGATACAAAATCTGTAGGTGATTCAGTAATAACCCAGCAAACAACATTTTGCCACAAATAAATCTGTTCAGACTCAAGTCTGCTGTGTTGTGTAACTCTGACGCAATTCTTCTTCGCGATGATTTTTATATACTTTTATTTCAATATTTTAAATTAACGGCAGATATACGTTACTTGAACAAGTGTATGTGTTGCGTTCGAAGCATTCCTTTCTAAACATATGCCACATTTCATGAAAACGGCAACTAAAATCTGCTTTTGCTACATTTTTCAGCTTTGCTACTTTTGCTAATACGTATTTATCGGTGCCGCTGATAACATAGAGCGGTCGTATGTCTTTTGCAAGTCAACGATTCACACAAATTATCAAATGTTGCATTACACACAGGAAAATCAGCCGGTTTTGCTCATTTCACACTGGTGTCTGTCGCTCGATTTCATGTGTTTCCTACTGATCCACACACCACGATTCCACCCTGGGCAACGTGATATCTGACCGGATGATTCAGCATTGGGGTGATGAGCAGTAGAAGCAGGAGCTGTGTCTCGCGAGCCATGCTGGACGTGACTCTGCCGGCTTTCCAGGACACAGCTGTCAACCAGACAAACTGCAGAGTCACACGACCTCATTATGTCCCGTTCCTGCAGCCAGCTCTATAACCAGATCACTCTCTTTCTTCATGAGATTGTGGCCACCTTAGCTGTTCTGAACCGAAATGCGGATAGAGTCCAGTCGTGTGGATGACGCATATATATTTTTTGTCTAATATGAGGATGCATTTAAACCCACGTCACTTGATACAGTGCACAGCATCTGTGACCTTTAGTTGCTGGCTGAAGACCCAAGCCAGAACAGCTGCAGGTGCTTGTCAAGCCCTCTCTGGAAGCCACATCTACTCTCTCAACTTCTAAGCAACAAACACCCTGCGCAGCTGCCTGCACAGAGCAAACACCCCAATGCAGTCATCTGCGTGAAACACACTACAGTGCAGCTGCTTGTGTTGTACAAATACTACAGAGCAGCTCTCTGCATACAGCAGCCCTACTGTGTCTGCATGCAGCGATAAAAAAATGCAGCCTTGTGCATAAAAACAGACTACAGAATTCACTGGTGCACAGTGCAAGTGCAGCTGTGCAGCTGGCTGTAAAGACTATAAAATTCGGTCCATTGGTCGGTACAGACATATTAGGCAGAATGTTCTAAAATTCCCTCCCATCTTCCGGACCCCAAAGCAACATAATTAAAAGGACTTGTAATTGCCGCACGTCCTCAGCTCCCCTGAAGTGAACACATTCGCCAAACGGTTCTCCGTTACAAACATTGACACCGTAAGCATATGATCCAGCAGCGTGTGACATGATGTACATATTGTGTTGCAGTGGAATGCATTCTGGAAGCAATGTGCATTTTTTGCACACTTTTTGTCGGTTCTCTTGTGCCAAGTTTTATTTTCTTCATCACTCAGCAGCCCGCCACTAAGGTGGGCCTCGTGATAGCCACGTGTTAATTTTACGCTACAAGGTCTTTGCCAAGCAGTTTTCCTTAGCATTGAAGCCACAGAGACACTGCTGTGATACTGCATGCGAGGAACGCCAAATAGACTTGTGTGAAGAGTACGAATTTTCAATTCTCAGGTGTAACTATGTTGATTATTATCATCCGAGGTCTTCAGCCTTTACACAATGATTAAATCATTGTATAGTAGACTCAGTGTGATATTTAAGGCAATAATTGGATCCAAAGGATTTCTTAGATATTACATAAATTGTAAAAATCGTGATATATATGTTCTAAAATATATTTCTTGTATTCAAAATTTTCACATATACTGTACATTGATCAGGTTGGATCTATGATTATGATTATATCATAATGATTTATCTGTCATGGTTTCCTCCAGGAACTCAGACGTCAGACCCAGGTGCAGAGCGGAGCCGTTCTTTATTGAGGGGATTCCGAAAGTCCTGGTCAGAAAGACAAGTGATGGGTCACCGATGATCGAACGTCTGTTACAGGGAGAATCCGAGAGCTGTAATCCGAGAATCATGCACGAGGTCTAAGAATACGAGGAGGGTACTAGGGTGCGGGAGTAGGGTCAGGGAACAAGGACGTAGACCGAGAGGTTGGGAGAGGTAGGTAAGCCGAAGAAAGAAAATGCTAGTGAGTCGTAAGGCTGAACGAGGTTCCACGTCTGACTGCACTCCGAGCCTTCCTTTTATGCGCCCGTCCCCTGATCCGCTGCAGGTGTACCTCGTTGTGCCGCAGTGGAGGGCGTGACATTATCCCATCATATAGATAAGTAATTTTTTAATGTACCAATTCAGGGTAAGTACCTTGCTCACGGGTACTAGAGCAGTGGGTGGAATTCAAATCTGGGCTTATAAAAGTACCCACATGGAACCTTCAATCAGTTATAAAATATTTAAAGTAGTAACTGCATAATTAAGACACTGGAAAATATATGCATTAACTGAAATTCTTTCATGACTTCTGTCTCCCTTTTCATTTAACAGTTGTTAATTGTCCCTGAGCCAATATTGACTCTTCATGGCCACCTGGAGTCCCCCCCAAAAACATCTGTCCTCCATTTCTGTCCATAATGTGTGTCCGTTGTTGTGATTAAGTCCATCCATCTGGTTGCGAGTCACACGCTTCTTTTTCCTTCTACTTTTGCAAGCATTACAGTCTTTCCATCAAAGTCTGACCTGTTTGTGATGTGTCCAAAGTACTGTCACTTTAGTCTCATTGTGCATCCGATGAGATTTCTAAGCTGATTTGAGTGGTTTCCTGGTTGGCTGTGATATCCTTAAGTTACTTCCCATATCCCATCTAGTTTCTAAAGGCCAGCTTTAACATCCATATGAAAACTACCTTCAGTAACTGTACAGTATTTCAGAGTGTGACACACAAGTGGGAATAACTATACCACATCAGCACCTGTACGAAGTTGCAGTAAACCAATATTTAGTCATCATGGCTCCCAATTATTCCATTTAAACCCCCATTTCACAGTGAAGATCATAGCGCTGGTCATATCTGCACACCCAAGCAAGTTGGCCAACTCCAGTTCCATCAACTGACATCTCTGAAGGAGGTGGTCCAGCTGGCAGAAAGTAACATAAGTGTCATTGGACCCAGGAACAAACCCCTTAACCCAGTCCCAAGCCCCTCCTACTCCATCATCTCTGACCCCCCCATCCTTTTCCTACTTCAAGCCAAACTCGTTTAGAGTAGGTACTCCAGGAGCTTCATCTTCTAAAACCCCATTTTTTACCTACTAACAACTGCCCAGTGATGGTGGTGGAAGATCTGTCCCCTGTTATGGACCCCACCAGATGCAATGTTCCCAGATATGTCACGTTCTGCAAAGGATCCAAGTGAGTTGACACTGGGCTTTGCTGATTTCTAGTTGTCAGCAGTTCATGGTTACAAAAAGCCTGGTTGTCTAAATACCGGTGCCTCAGGGATGCTGGAAAATGATTTCCGAGGTAACACAAAATAATGCTATAGTGGGACACCTCAGCCCAGAGAAAAAGTGTTGCTTACAAGCTGGATTTTTGGCTAGGGATCTAGCATTGCTCTATATGGCAGAGCTAATGAAGAAATGAATAAATACAGTCTTCCTCGACGTTATGAAGGTAATGCATTTGTGAAAAATCCTTTGTAAGGTGAATTCTCATAAATCAAAATCATAATTACCATTAGGCTCAATGGTATAAATTTTTATCCATTAGCGAGCGCAAAAACCGACATCCATTTCTGCTAAAATATCACAAAATCTCTAAAATGGACACAATTACTTGAATAGTTAACATTAGTTATAAAACAACAAAACTGAGTTTTGAGTTCATAACAATGCAGTTTCCCTTCAAGACCACTGTGACTGTCTACCAGTGCTTGTTCAGCTCTTTCATAGCCATTACATAACATACATTCAACAAAGTGTGGGTTTCTTCCAGCAGTCTAAATACGTGTGTTTAAGGTGAAGTGGTAACTCTAATTTACCCTTAGTGTGGGAATGTGCAGGAATGTGTGTGTCACATTGCTCAGCTGATGACCTCCTTCGTAAAGCCAAAAACTGTCTAACCCTGTCACCACATAAACCTTATGGGATATGTTACAATAAATTTGTGTTTACACAAAAATTAACACATATAATACTAAACATGTATATAAAAATATACAGTAATTACTGTTTACATTTATTTATTTAGCAGACAAATGTTTCCAAAGCAACTTCCAATCAACTATGTAGTGTTGATAACACCTTATTCACAAAGGTGACTTACACTGCTAGACACACTACTTACAATGGCTCACTCATCCATACATCAGTAGAACACACCCTCTCTCTCTGTCACTCACACACTATGGGGGAACCTGAACAGCATGTCTTTGGAGTGTGGGAGGAAACCAGAGCACCCAGAGGAAACCTACACAGGCAGAGGGAGAACATGCAAACTGCACACAGAGCGAGCGGGGCTCAAACCCACATCCTCTTGCATCACCCAGGTGCTGTGAGTCAGCAGCGTGCCACCATGACACCCTGTCCATGGTTTAGTGTATCTAACACTATAAGTCACTTTAGATGAAGGTGTCAGCTGAATACTACTTAATAACCATTGTCAGTCCCATTGAAGAAAAAAGTCAGTTAAATTAATAAATTTATATCTGCAGGGTTCGTGCTGCTCAGCTGTGCACCAAAATTCAGATTTTGCCCTAGTAAATGTGAAAAAATGCCCTGTAAACTGGAGGAGGGGTATTAAATGAAACTCCTGATAAAGCAAAAATTTCATTACTTGGGCATATCTTGAGGAATAACTCACACACACAGTCTGAAACCACTTGTCCTGAACAGGGTCACAGCAAGCCAGAGCCTAACTCAGCAACAGAGGGCACAAGGCTGGGGAGGGACAGGACGCCAGTCCATTGCAAGGCACCCCAAGCAGGACTTGAACCCCAGACCCACCGGAGAGCAGGACCTGGCCAAGCCCGTTGCACCATCGTGCCCCCGTTGCGGAATAACTATTATGTTAAAAGACAAGCTTGACAAGTTAGAAACTAAAAAAAATTGTTAAAAATTTTACAAAATAGTTTTGCTGTTTTCATTGTCATGCATATAAAAATTTGTTGTTAGGTGCCATTGAGTTGATGTCGACTCATGGTGACTCCATGGATAATTACCCATATAAAAAAATTCCTTTTAAAAAGAGAAAAGTTCTCCCAAAGTGCTGATTTCACAGGTGAGTAAATGCTGTTATGTGAGGAACAGTTATACTATACTCTGTTCTGAACCTCCAGCCACCAGGTGGTGATCTATGACAGAGTTCCACTGGGCTGCGAGGGCTATGGACGCTGCCTACATCCGCCAGCCTGGCAGCGTTGGCCTGATCCCCATGACTCAGCAGGCATCACAACCCTGGCAGCAGACATTTCATTCAGAACCACAAAATGCTCCACCAGCTTCAACAAGCCCTGCCTTCAGACACATTCTCTTGTCTCAAAAATTCACAATCACCACAGGAAAAAAATGAAATTAAATTTAGTTTTTATATGAAGCTTTTTCAGTTCATTTCACTCAGCTGTTTCTGGATACGATAATAAGTTGCCCAACATGTGCAGTTCAAAGGTTACACCTTCAACCTTATTCAGCACTAGAGCACATTATTTTACAGCATTCTGGAAGAAGCTGCATGAAGATGCCTTGTTTTTGATAATGTAGCACAGCAGCCAGAACTTGTCAAGCTGGAGGGTCACCAGAGGCTGCACTCTGTTTTCTCAGTCCCACATGGGCTGGGGAGGGAGGGGGTTGACGTGCCTGTGGTCCTCAGCCTCCGGTGAAGTGGGTGAAAGCACTGCCAGATTTTGAGAACAAATGCTAGCCTGACTAGTGAATTAAAAACCATTTAAGAAAAGTTTCTTCCTTTGCCTGGCTTTTAACTGCCAGCTCTGAGTCGACCCAAACCGCATGAGCTCAAAAAATTTTACTTCTAGGATTTATTCTCAGAATATTTGCTGTCTGCCAGTGACCACCTTAAATTGGTTCACTGGATGACAAAAACCCTTTATTTGCAGTGGGTTGGAAAGGGGGACACAGCCGGGGAGGAGACAGACGGAGCAGTGGGCATGATGGGAGATTTTTCTCTCGTCTTGCACCCCGTACAAGATGGAACACGTCCCTAAGTCTTGACCTCCGCACCTCGGGGATGCCAATAGAAAATGCCAGCCAGTATCTGGGTCATTTCATACACCTGCAGCCTCGGAAAAAAAAACTAAAACTGTTTTCTTACAGCTAACATTTCGGGTGGTAAACATAGAGTTTTTTCAATGTTTTTCTGGAAGAGACCTGCATTTTTCATCAATTTTTCCTCCCCCAGTGGCAAGAGACTAAATTCTGGGTTGACATTGGACTCTTCAAGAATAATGTCCTTTGCACGTGTGTGTGTGTGTGAGGAGCACAAAGGTAAGGGAGAGGACGTGAGGAGAACAAAGGTAATTAAGGCCGGCTTGATTGCTCCCTGATGGTGTGAATGAAATGGACTAGAGCGGAGGACAGCAAGGCCAGGACCACGGCATACAGACAATTCCTGATTTGGTTTCTGAGTGGGAACACTCAACTCGTTTTGAGCTCTGAGTAATGAATTTTGTCCTGTTTTGGAAGGAGTTAAGAAGGGTTCTTGTTTATTTTTCACTCATCAATTCTTGCTCTCATCTAAGAAATATAACTGCGTGGTTCAAAGATCCAATGCTACAACAGTGAAATCAGGGACATAAGAATGCCACCACTGGTGGGGCAAGGAATTCTTCGTTCCAAGACTTCATCATACTCAACTGGAAACAGAGTTCAGAACCAGAGATCCAAAGAAGGATTGGAGGGGTTACCATGAATATTCAGTGCTCTGTTGCTTTTCAGAAGGTCAATGGAACAGCACCCCCCCAACACACAACACACAGAAATCCTCCAGGGTCAGGGACGTCGAACCTCCCCTAGTTGGGTGGGCTCACAGTCGGCCACAGAGTGAGGACAGGCAGGAATCCGTGGTACCTCTAGAGAAGGTGACCCTGTATCCAATTGATTTTTTTTTCAACTGGAACAAGAACAAAGACTGAATTCATCTGTAGCCCCTAACAATAAAGTGCCACAAATGTGCCCCTGAGTTGAGTTTTGTTTCATTCTTGCCAAACAATCAGAGGCTGACACAGCAAATCCAGCACATTTGACACATGACACTGTACAGCCATTTTTTAGTATTACTGAATCTTACTTAGAGGGTGCGGTGGCGCAGTGGGTTGGACCACAGTTCTGCTTTCCAGTGGGTCTGGGGTTTGAGTCCCGCTTGGGGTGCCTTGCGCCGGACTGGCGTCCCGTCCTGGGTGTGTCCCCTCCCCCTCCGGCCTTACGCCCTGTGTTACCGGGTAGGCTCCGGTTCCCCGTGACCCCGTATGGGACAGGCGGTTCTGAAAATGTGTGTGTGTGTGTGTGTGTGTGTGTGTGTGTGTGTGTGTGTGTGTGTGTGTGTGTGTGTGTGAGAATCTTACTTGGGGGGGGTGTGGTGGTGCAGTGGGTTGGACTGGGTCCTGCTCTCCAGTGGGTCTGGGGTTCAAGTCCTGCTTGGGATGCCTTGTGACAGACTGGCATCCTGTCCTGGGTGTGTCCCCTCCCCCTCTAGCCCTATGCCCTGTGTTGCCAGGTTAGGCTCTGGCTCCCTGTGACCCTGAATGGGACAAGCGGTTCAGAAAATGTGTGCATGTGTGTGAATCTTACTGGCTTATGTAGAACATCCCAGCGTGTACCTTGCAGGGAAAGTAAAGTCAACATTAAATAAAATGAAAAAAAACTTAAGCTGTTCTAACCCAATTTTGGAATAAATGGTTCTAGAAGATTTTCTTGCTGCGGATGGCCTCAGACTTGGAGGGAGAGGGAAAAGTAATTCAAAAAAGACAATGAAGGAGAATTTGAATTTCACAGTTTTACAATTCCAAAGCCGTCATGCCCATTAATGTCTATCTGTCCCCACAGGGGCAATACCCCTGTGGGCCAGAGGAGGCACCACTCAGTGTCTCTAGCCCAGACCCATGCACCTGTTCACAATCTCGTAGTTGCTGAGATATAAAAGAAGCAAGCAGCAGAGGATAGATTGTGGATTTTTCATCAGTGCTTCTATCGTGCTCTCATAGCGATCATTAGTTACCCGTTTGCTCAGTTTGCTCCATAGGTCTTTATGTTCCAGTCCCGAGCGCTCGTCCTGTCTACTCCTGCCTCTTGTTCTCCAGTCCCGGTCCTTCGTTCCAGTTCATCACGCCTCCGTGTTCAAGTCCTGCTCAGAGATTCACGTTTCACTTTTCACCTTTGTGTGAATACACTGTGTCTCTTTGTCCCGCATTCGTTGTTTCACCTCCACCCAGTACTTTACAGTTTGCACTGTGCGCTTGCAAATACACTCTGCAAGTGGGGTCATTTTACTTTTCGTTCGTCTTCAGACGTAACAGCAACGGCCGTTCGTGTCTGACTCCCGTCCGAACGCTACACTGTCAGTTGTCAATATTTTCTCCACTGCCCAGTTTTTTTCAATGCCTTGAGTTTGCTGAGAACAGAAGGATCTTGACTGACCCTTGGTTGCCGTAGAGTACCACTGGTGGGGTTGAGGTGTGAGGGTTGAGCCATATGCAAACAAGCCAAAGGAGATCCACACAATGGTGCAGCAATTTCCCCTTTGAACTGTACTGCAAGCTCCGCAGAGCCCTTTCAGTTACGTTTACTTCATAACTTCAAAAGTGAGGTGAAGGAGAACAATGAGCCCATCGCTGCAAAACTCCTTGTCCTTGTCTGTCCCATCACAGCTATTGAGAGTAGACTACGTGCATCTTTGTCTCTGAGATGTGCTTGTGTGCTACTCATTTGGAATATTTCACTTTTCTGAGTCATGAAAGCATAACTTTCGGAAATGTTCTCACACACATCACGTGACAGAAGTCACCTTTAAAGAGGCACACTGATCTGGACTTGCTCAGTAAATCTGAAATATCCAGTGGGTCCAGTGGGGCAAAATTTAACTGTGAAACTGAAAGCAATTAACCCCCAGAAGTCAAAGCATATTCTTCACACTGAATATTGATGCCTGTCATTATTTGTCCTCTCAGACAGATGAATGAGATATTCCCTCACGCACCAGGAAATAACAGCAGTTAGGCTTATTTGGTATTGACTTATCTGACAGAAAATCAACGTTATAGTGACTTCCATTGTGTCATGTGCATATTCAGTACTTCTGTTGCATACAATGAATCGAATTAACTTTCATATTCAACATACTGTAAATGCAATTAACTGTTCAATCAGAAGAGCATATTTAGAAAAAAAAGGAGCATGAATTATGCTTGTGTGTTTGCCTGAACAAATTGTCACCTTCCTTATTAGATGGTTTATTGAGACTGACACATCCTTTAAATTCCGCATCTTTATATAAATGATTTCTCATTGCTGTCTATGACTGGTTCAGTCTACCAGGCTTGCTGTAACCACTGGTGAATGACACGATGTTGAGCTGAAGGGTTCAGCTTGCGTTGATGGATGGTGTTACATTTATATTGAATGTTAATTTGGCAACATGTAGGATCTAAAGGCTGGTTTTCAAGGCTCTCTGGATGGTGTGAATTTGCCCAGAAAGGTACCTCAGGAACACTGCTAAAAACACTTAATTTTCCTGTGCTATACTTTCTAAGATTAAACTAAAGATTAAATTAAAAATGTCTCTGGACCTAGAGAGAAATCTTTCCTATTTCAGGATTACAGAAATCAGCAAACATCCCTGTTTGTCACATCCCATAGCATTCTACAGGTCGCAATCCGGCCAAACCAGGGAGCGATAAGTCACCTGAAAAGGCATGATCTTCACCATCAGTGTGATTCAAGCTTTTGCCATTATTCATTTTGCGGAATCTGAAAAGCAAAGACAAACCACCACAGATATTTCTGCTGCCACACAAAAGAATGTGGAAGCATCTTTTTCATATTGATTCATTCCAGAGACAGTAACCATGGCAACATGTCAGTCCAGGACAAGATCGGCCACCCCCTCGTTTTCATATGGCACCTTTGCATGAGCCATATGCATGAACCATATGCATGAACCACCTTTGCATGAGCCACATGAAGGAGCCACTTGTGCATGAACCATATGCATGAGTCACGTTTGCACAAATCACATGATGAACCACTTTTGCATAAATCACATGCATGAGCCACCGTTGCATGAGCTACATGTTACATTTATCCGAGTATATAAATATATAAAGTATATTTATATACAGAGATGAAACCACAGTGTACCCGTGGAATAAAAATAATATTTCCGAAAGGGTCCCAAGGCATCACGGCAATGCATTGTGACAAGAGAGCTTAAAGCAAGTGTCTCATTCTTGGAATCAAAGTAAGAGTCTTGTCCACGGGCTTAGCAGAGGTGGGCGGGTGGCAGTTGGGAAAACAAACGTCCTTGGAAAGCTTCTGTAAGCACCTATGGAGATCCTTCGTCCTTCCTTCCCTGCAGAAGGTAGAGACTGGAGAGGTTTGTGGGCAGGCACAACCTGTCACTCACACCCCAAATAAACACAACAGGAAGGACTTTCAAAGTGTGACCCACTTTGGCAACATGTAGGATCTAAAGGCTGGTTTTGAAGGCTCTCTGGATGATGCAAATACACCCAGAAAGGAACCTCAGGAACACTGCTAAAAACAGTTAATTTTCCTGTGTTATGCTCTCTAAGATTCAACTAAAGATTAAATTAAAGATGTCTCCAGACCTAGAGATAAATGTTTCCCATTAGCAGGATTACAGAAATTAGCAAGCATCCCTGTTTGTCACATCCCATAGCATTCTACTGGTCGCAATCCAGCAAATCAGGAAGAGATAAGTGTGGTTTTGCAATGGATGCAGTAAAACGTGAACATTCAGCCATAGTTGTTCCAAGTGAGAAAAGCTTTATTGTTCCAGTCATCTGGGAAAACGGTAAAGGTAGACTTGAAGCCTCAAGACCACGTTTATCACCACCTGCTGAAATCAATGCCCCAAATTAGCATTTTCCTTAGATGAAATAAAATGTCATGTCAGGATACTGTAGCCCAGCTGTGTTATTTCACTGCTGATTTTACATTTATTCATTTAGCAGATGCTTTTCTCCAAAACAACTCATAATGATAAGCTATACTACGATCTACTCATTTACACAGCCGGGTAATTTGTACCGGAGCTATTTAGGGTTACGTACCTTGAGCAAGGTACAAGAGCAGGTCCTTTGAGTACAAAGGTGGTACAATTAAAAACTACGCCATTTCAATAGATCCTACACAGTGTGTATTATTTTTGGTCATAAAAGCCACTTGCATCATTCTGATTCTGAGCATCAGAAATATAATAATATGTTGATGTAACAGAGTCGATGTAGGTGTACTGAACTCATGTTCAGTATGCGGCCCACACACCAATTTGTCTTACATCTTTCTTCCTTACAACACCTAAGAAAGGTACCGCATTTCAAAAAGTGTATGTGTGGGAATGGAGGACGCTGCTACAACCAGTTTCTTTCCTTCAGTATGACTGATACCATGGCGATGAAATGTTGTGCACACCTTTGACTAATCGGCTTCCTGTGCACACAGCGAGGTGCTGGCCCGTGATGCCATGCAGCAGATGTGTCGTGATGTTCCTTGTTGCTAAGCCAGGAAACAAACATGGGGTTGTTCCTGCATCTCTGATCTGTGCTTGGCGGGCCGGAGGGGGCGATGTCGTGAGATGCCGGTAGTGAGATTAAAGTGTTGTGCTGGCTCAGTGAAGCAGTAGTTGGCAAACCCAGCTCTGGCCAAACACCAATGAACTCACATGCTACAGAATAAGTCTGGCTGCAAAGGACTGGCAGAGCGCTGTTCAGAAGAGTCACAAGGTCACGTGGAGCCAATTAAATTATAGCTTTGTAGGTCTGACCCTCATGCAATGTCAATGTCTGCACGAAAGGCTGCTCATCCACACCCTTTTGGAGCTCTATGCCAATGCATTACCTGCTCTTCATTCTGAGTTTTCGCCATTTCTATAGCTGGATATTCTAACGGTCGATATGGTAAAAATTGCACAATTTATCTTGCAACCAATGTCATTTTTCTACCTACTTTTTTGTGCTCTGTGTCGTCAGTGTGGATTCTTCAAACCATAGATTGCTGCCAGCAAAATCCAATGAATGTGAAAGAAAACCCTCAGAAACAGACAAGGAAAAAGTTTTGCTGAAGAAATAAGAGGCCTTATGTAAACTTCCTTGCATGTGAATTATAAATTTCCAAGCATCTCAGTATATATTTCCAGAAACCAGTGTAATATGATTACAGGCTGGAATTAGAACCCCTGTGTGCCCATATACCTCATCCTCTCTGCCTCCTCCACCCCACAAGCCACCCCTCGCATAGACACCTACTTCACAGGGACTTTTTCAGAGCAGAAAGGATATAGGGACAAGAATTGGAAGTTGTGCTGAATTCTCCAGATGCTTTATTAAACTCTCTAATGCAGCAAGCATATCAAGTAAACAGCTTATGGGCCCAATATCTGTGGATAAAGATATTGATTTTAAAATATCCATGGGTGCCAAATCTAAGTGAAATATTATGTATGCACAAGGTACTCAGTTGGTTTCCCTTGTATATATGTTTTCTTTCCCTGTCCCACACCGTGTTCTGGAATCATACTGGTCTGAAAGGACTTGGTCCAGGAGAGTTTACGCTCCCTTGTCGGCCTTGGTTTCCTTAGCCGTCACGTCCTGCTGGCATATTGATTATTTTGTTCAGTTTTGTTTTTCACCCTGCCGCCAGGGCAGATGTGGCACTAACAGAATTTAAATGAACAGGTTATGGTTTCCTGCATGCACTCTCTCACCCCCACGCCTCTTTCCCTGTCTTTCTCACACACATACACATTCTGTTGTCTCTCTCGATGTCCTTGTGTTTTTGCCGCAACTGAATAGATTTGGAGGCTGCTGAGAATATGTCAAGCTCACTCTTACAGCTCTGTTACTCTGGCTGTCCCATTCTTCAGAAAATGCTCAGAAGCTTGTCTCAGATGATAATTGTTTGGTTGAAGTGGTTGAGAATGGGAGCACATTGTTGCAAATGACTACACACCCACCTGGAACGGTCTAGAATACACAGAAGGAAAATGCAGGAGAATCAGTCTGAAAGTGAAACTGACCATTTTACTCTCATGGACATATATCTGCTCTGCACATGACAGGACACATTTATTAGTTTGAGTAAAGGTTTTGGTAACAAGTAAAGTGCAGTTCTTATCCTATGACACAGCATCTCTTTGTGCTGTCTTCAATTATGAGAGGAACAATCAGTAGCATCAATAATTTCACGGGCTGACAGTCACAGACAGATGAACTGCAGGAAATGCAAAGCCACAACTTAATAAGCGAGGAGAACAATCTGCTTCAGAATGGACAGCCCACCCCCCCTCACATACACACCCATAGCCCACCCCCACATGTTTTACAAACCATGGCGCATAGAAACCCTTAGAGTTCCCCTCTGCCACGCCTGGCAACGCTGTGCGCTCAACCACATGCGTAGCAACCAGACTTCCAGTTGGACACAATCAGGCTTGTTGGCCTGGTATGTTACAGGGGCTTGCTGTGAGTCAACACTCTGAGGCCTTTACACTGATCTCACCTGTTTGGATATCTAACAAAAAATTATTGTTGTAATTGCATAACACACACACACACATTTTCAGAACCGCCTGTCCCATACAGGGTCGCGGGGAACCAGAGCCTACCCGGTAACACAGGGCGTAAGGCCAGAGGGGGAGGGGACACACCCAGGACAGGACGCCAGTCCGGCGCAAGGCACCCCAAGCGGGACTCGAACCCCAGACCCACTGGAAAGCAGGACCGTGGTCCAACCCACTGCACCAACCGCACCCCCGTTCAATTGCATAACATGCTGACTCAAATGACTGCAAAGACGGTGCCTCCACTACGCTCAGAAATATATTGCAATCCCTGAATAACATATATCAAATGTTTTCTCATATATGTTTTAAATCAGTCAGCTGGTCTCTATGCATTCTTATATTCTTATGTTTTTGACTCTGTTCTCTTTTGCTCTGGGCTCTATATCAAAACCTCTGACAACCAAACACCACAGAACATCCCAGAAAATCACCATGACACAAGTCAAGGTTAAACAGGATGTTACTCTATTTCTGGTTTCATGCCATCACTGATAGCATGAGTTGAGTTGGGGTTCTCAAGCAGAGGGGCTGTAAGACCACTGATTTTCAATCACATTTCATGCTAACCAGCTCTAGAAGCGCTCATGATGAAATCTTGATTGACATCCTGGAACTAGCAGTATTGGCTCAGCTACAGAAGTCCCCTAATAGGTTGTTGACTGTTCCGCTGGACATGATGCAATTGACAGCCAACAGAGATGATCCTACTCCAGTTCTCCTTTTGGCCAGTATACCATATTGTACTGGGAAATGTCTACTGGAAACTCAAGCAAGTGCAAAAAGAGAAAGAAAGCAAGAAAGCAAGAAAGCCAGGGCCACAGACAATTCAGCACGCATGGCTGAACCTGCTGTTCAATCTTAATAATTTAGGAAGCCAGTTTTAAGCATTCTGCGGTGGAAACAATGCCTGTTTAATCTTGGCCCCATTATAGAGGAATAAAGAAAAAATATATATTAAAAGCTTTGAAAATAAACACAATTTAATTCTGCAAAAAAGTGCATTACATTTTTTTAAGAAACTCTGTGTGGTATAAAAATTTTACCTGCTGTTGTCAGTCAACAGTGACAGCAACAGTGACTTTTTTCTCTTGACTTGATGTTTCCATGACAACCAAACAGCTTGTCTGTTAAACAAGTGCCAGTGTGGTGATAAACACTGAAAAGGAGCACAACAGCAACCCAGCATGACAGTTAGTTTTAGGATGAACTCTAGGTCACTATGGCAACAGCATCACTCCTGCTGTATTGCCTTTCGTTTTTCCGACAGGCAACCTTTTCATTAGAAAAGTCAAAATATGAGAGTGATGGTCTCGATTCCTGTTACGAACTGATCTTAGTGATATCTTGATGAAGTCAAATTAATGAATTCAAATAGCACTACAAAAGCACAGAACAATGTGATACATGTTCTGTGTTTTTTTAAATCAATGCACTCAATTTATGCTATAGGTGCAGCTTCATTAATGGTAGCTAAATACAACCAAAATAATTACGTAAGAGCTGGACTTAATTACATATGTGGGGATAGGAGATTATTCAAGGTAAAGAGGCTGTAAAGCCATTAATTTTATGCAAAGATATTATCAGCCAGCCTAAGGGACAAGCATACGTTTATCTGAAGCAATGGACATCCACAAACAATGAGCGCTGTCAATGGACTGTTTTTAGTTAACCTTTACGTCAGATCTAGCAGAGGACATGAAATTGTGAAAGAGAAATTTTTATCTGAAAACTATTCAGATGTTGACAAGAAGGCGGAGCTTAAAAAAAAGGAGAATGAGGTCACATGACCATACAGAGGTCTCATTTTCCTTAATGTCTACTGATTTTCCTGTAATAAAAATACCACGCCCTCCTTTACAGCAGCAGTTCTCCTCTGTCAATGTCGAGCCTATCAAAAGTGCCTTACATTTCTTGAAGAGAGAGGTATTAAGGAAGAAACTCAACACTATTCCCATTTTTGTCCTTTCAACAACATAGTCATAATATTTGTTTTCAACAAGAGGATTAAAACACAAAAATATGGTGTTTGGAAATAATCAGGATTATCCAGATTAGGCAGCTCCAGAATTAAACTTTCCCAATGATGGAGAGGGAGGTGACGGTGGCGAACCCACAGATACAAGCTGTGAGAAAGTAGCTCCCGGCCTATAAGCTATCAGTCAGTGACATACACACAACGGCATGAATGGTGACACGATCAAACTCGGCAGGTCTTCAGTACTCATCGAGCGGTCCACCTAGTAATGAAATCTCAGCTAACCTTGGGAAACACCAACGCGAACAAACTTAGACGGCTGCCTCCATTAACAGTGTTGTCACACGATTCTGAAGTGTTTGGCAAAGGATTAATTGTACTATTTCTTTTGTCTTTTTTTCTTTCCAAGTTATTGGAAAGAAAAAAATATATTATATATATTATAATATATATAAAATATTGCAACTACACAATGCTATTACTTGTAGTGCCAACTAAATGGAGTAGAGGGTGTGGTGGTGTGGCCGGTTTGGCTTATGCTTGCCCTCTGGAGGGTCTGGGGTTCAAGTCCTGCTTGGGGTGCCTTGCGAAGGACTGGTGTCCCATCCTGGGTGTGTCCCCTCCCCCTCCAGCCTTGCACCCTCTGTTGCTGGGTTAGGCTCTGGTTCGCTGCGACCCTGCTTGGGACAAGCAGTTTCAGACTGTGTGTGTGTGTGTGTGTGTGTGTGTATATACCAACTAAATGGATGTCTCTGGCAGAATACAAAGGAAATGTCTGACAACAGAGAAATCAAACCTCACAAGAAATGGAAAAGGCTCTGCACTGAAAATTGCTCAGACCTGACAATGAATATGAACGTAGAAGCGAACGTAACAAGTCACACGAAATGGAGGACCATTTTGCTCTATGTCTCACTGGTAGGAGGACATAACTGTTCAAAGGGACATGAATGAAGGAGACAATGAACAATGATTGCTTCCTTGTGAAAGGCTTGTGCAGAGCATTCTGATACAAGTCAAAGCATTGCCTGCCACGAATTCAGTCTTTAAATAGCCTCCCAAGGGAATTCCAGATGCCAGGGGAAAAGTGCGTGGATCTCTGGCCTGTGATGTATGCGTCTCTGATGTAGAAGCAAAAGGAAATCCTTCTTTGTCCCACCCACTTCCACCTCACTGAAGGTCGTCTTTCCATGTATCACCCCCCCCCCCCCAATCAATTTGTAGTTTGGAAGTAGAAGCTTCCCTACTTGCTGATGAAAACACTTAAGTTACAATTAATGATTCATATTTCCTGATGGATTAATAAAAATAAATCCAGGTGAATGTCTCTGTGTTTTCCAGATTCTTAAGACAGTTCTCAACAGGACACTTTCTTTCTGGAAAACAACCCCCACCCCTTCTGCATGAAGTGACTCTGAATGCGACGAAGCAGCGGCATTTTTTCATAGATAAAACAGGAGCTTTTTTCTTTCTGCCAAGCTATTTTAGGCATTTAGAAACTGACATTTCCTAGAAGCAGACTAGTCTGCACAAGGCTGTGTTTAGTAATTATTGGACTGCCTATAAATTCACTTAGTTATTAAAAAAAAAATCACACCTTATATACAGTACAGAAAGACTGTTGAGCACAATTATGAAGGGTTTAAAATAGACTGACTGCACTCTCCAGCCACCAAGGTATGACCAGTCAACTGTACCATCAGGGACTATTTGAGTACTGTACACATTTACATTTATTCATTTAGTAGATGCTTTTCTCCAAAGCGTTTGGCAGGGTGCGGTGGAGCAGCAGGTTTGGCCGGGTCCTACTCTTTGGCGGGTCTGGGGTTCGCGTCCTGCTTGGGGTACCTTGTGATAGACTGGCGTTGCGTCCTGAGTATGTCCCCTCCCCCTCCAGCACTACACCCTGTGTGGCCGGGTTAGACTCTGGCTCGCTGCGATCCCACTCAGGACGAGCAGCTTCAGCCAATGTGTGCGAGTGTGTTTTCTCCAAAGCGACGTACATCTCATAGAAAATACAATGTGTGCATTACCTTAGTACAAAGAGAGACGTAGGTGTAGGACTTGTGATTCTTAAGTACAGTCAGTTTGTTTCTTTCCACAATATGCACCAATGGTCATCACACAAGCAGCTGCATAAAACTTAATCAGAATATCAATGATTCCTGATCATCTTCCTAGTATTTTTTTTAAAGATACATATAAACATTTATGTTACATTACAAGAGTAGCTGGGTAAAGGTTTATCTGGGGATGATCTTAAAGTTATGGCACATGAACATTTACACCTTACATGAACTTAAGAGATCATGGGCAAAGTAAGTCTGGAAGAGATGAATTTTAAAACCCTTTTTAAATGTGGACAGAGATTCAGCAGTTCTGAGTGAGAGGGGAAGGTCGTTCCACCACAACGGATCCAGAACCAAGAACCTCTGTGCTTTACCTTTCATACGTGGGACCACCAAGCAGGCAGATGTAGAAGAGCATAGCGGTCTGGTTGGGGTGTAGTGGATGATCAAGTCCTGTAGATTGCTGGGAGCAGTTCTACTGATGCATTTGTAGGCCATAGCCAGGGTCTACACATTTCCATACAAGCTACAAACAACTGTGGCCCCATCCGCTGCAGATGGCGTGTGACGTAATGTGTGACATATTACCCAGCGGTAGCTGTATTCATCTACATAATACTCCCACAGGACTGGCCCCTGTTTTTGATTGACACTTGAGAGCACTGCTGAATGCCACGTCTGGCTTCTTTAGCTGCAGACCAGAAGTCAGAGTCCAGAATCGATGGCCAGGGACGCTGAAAACAAGACACTGAATCCTGGGAACTTGAGCATGAGTCTTAAGCCAAAGAATTAGTGTCTTCTTGGGCAAGGACTTCACTGTCAGCTTTCAATACTCTCTTTCTGTGTAACTGCCCATACTAAGACTGCAGACATTGTAGAAATATTTCAAGTACTTTGCCAAATCAGTTAACTTTTGTAATATTAACTATTTAACTAAACATTAATATTTAAAAAATATGTGAACAGCAGTTCACAAAAAAAATTAAAAGATGTGGGAAATACACCAACCCATAACGAAGCTTCTATAATGAAAACACTCTACAACCACTGGTAACAATGTGTGTTCTCTTCTGTTTACATTAGGGTTTTAATTCAAGTACAACAGCATTTATACTGTAATACGGTCATTTGACTTCATCACATGATTATAATAAACATGTTAAAGAGATGTCATGTATGCAGTAAACATCACATAGGTGATTCCTCACAGCACAACTGTCATCACTGGTTCAGAGCAGTCAGTCAGTACAACCGCATCAAGGTAAACATTGAATAAACACCCTTGGGGACATTTAAGAAAACTACAGAAGACAACAGATACATTTAACTATGTATAGAAACTAAATTATGCGTAGCATAAAACAACTTGGTAGTATAACCTCCTATCACACTGAGTCTCAATCACAGCCATTGATTAATATCACTCTAACAACATAACTGAAAGAGGGGGTTCATTATTATTATTGTTGTTGCTGTTGTTGCAGTTTAACATTTAAGTTGTGCTTTTCTGCAGAACAACTTTCAGCGTTAATCTGCTTACAGTGATTTACCCATTTATACAGCTGGTTAATTTTTACTGAAGCAATTCAGGGTAAGTAACTTGATCAAGGGAATTAAATTAGGAGGTGGGGTACGAACCTGGGTCTGTTGAGTCCTTATAGACACAAACTATAAACATGAAACACAAACACACATACACACATTGTCTACAACCGCTTGTCCCTACACATGAAACAATTAACTCAATTATTTTTATCGCTATGAAAATGTGTGTTCTTTCCCAGAGATGTCTGAATCTTGGGTTTTTACAGAAATGGTGACAGCTGGAAATTTTACCACAGGGAACGGCTGGATTCCCTCTGACAGGATCATATACCCTCCTACTACCTGGAAAGGTTTAAAGTAAGGAATATAGGGGCATTCTCCACCCTCCCTCCTTCCTTTGTGATCCCATGCATTCATTCCCATTCATTTGCATCACTTTAATTACTTGAACACGCTTACACTAGCATACATAAAGCGCTAATCAAATGAAGATCACCTAGTGTCAAAGATTTGTTAGAAAGGCTACACAGCATCTTGGACATTTCTTATTATCATCAGCATTCATGAGTCAAATTATCACTATGTCTCCATCCATTGTATCATGTACTGTGTCTCACACCCTGTACTTCTGAGGTAGAGTTTGGACTGCCACAATACTGCATTGGACAAGCGGTCGTTGATAATGATTGAGTGAATGAAATTATAACATTAAAAGACAAGCTAGACATAATATTGTTTGTTCCAAATTTTACAAGAAGTGTTGGTTTTGCCATTGTTATGCATATAAATAACTAATCAATAAACTTTTTGAATTTTGACTAAAAGAAATCAAAGTCCACCAATTCTTAGGATTTAAGATCCCGTATAATTACAGAATAGGTGTCATGTCCACAGCCACACCCCAGATGCAAGCACCTGGCTGTGCTCAGCAGGGAAGGATATAAAGGGTGCCACTCAACTGCTCCCAGGTTGTGGAATCTCTTAGAGACAACCATCCCACCTGTGTTCTTGTCCTTGCCTGACCTTTGCCTTGTCCCCCCCCTTCCTTGCCCCCATGTCTACCTCCTCATCCCTGATCCCCGCTTCCCATGGCTTCGACCTTCGCCTTACCTCATCGACCACGACCTTGGATCATCCCTCAGAACAACGTTTCCATCTCGATCCTGTATCCACGCCTGTTCCCGACCACGAGCATTGCTTTGCCCCATCCAGCTTCAAGATAAAAGATACAGTGCCTGGGTCCTACCTCCGGTGTCTGGCCCCTGTGTTTAACAATAGAGCCCATATCTTATGAGAATCATTCTCAGTACCAAAAATATTCAACATACAATGTTGAAAATCCCCATGGTATGTCATCAAGTCCAATTTCATACCATCACATTTAATCTTATCTAAAGAATATGAGAATATTAAGTGATGATGGGATTATAATAAATATATCCCTTCCTCCCTGCAGTGATATCCAGCATGGTTCACTGTTTAATTGAGCTATACAATTAAATTCATTTTCTTAAATATTCTTCCACAGGATGTACAAATACGCTAATCCATACTCGGTGACTAAAATAGGGCAGCAGGTACCACTGTAGTTAAAGAAATTCAGTTGTAACCTGAAGGTTGTTAATTTGTGCCCCCGGAGGATCCATGGGTCCAAAGCTATCGACAGGGGTCTTTCCCTGAATTCTTCCAGGATATGAAGCTGTTAGTCACTACGGATGACAGTACCGGAAAAAGCAATAGAATTTTAACAACCAACGTCCACAACCGCTTGTCCCGAGCAGGGTCGTGGCAAGGTGGAGCCTACTCGGCAACACAGGGCGCAAGGCCGAAGGGGTCGGGAAGCCACCCCAAGCAAGGCTCAAACCCCAGACTTGCCACACAGTAGGTATGCGTCAAACCCACCATACCATGCCACGCCACTGCACCCTCCCAAATTTTGACAAATAACTCTCAAATAACAAATTGTCATGACCACGCCCGCACCTCCACCAGCAGCACCTGGCCCCGGTTAAGCACCTGGCGTTAAACGGAGCACTCTGGTATAAAAACACCTCTCAGCATCTTCTCAGTTGTGGAATCCCACTGAGACAATGGTCTTGCCTGCAACTGATGACTTGCTCCCCCCCGTCCTTTCCCCTCATCGGTCCCCAGTCCTGCTCCACGTCCCTTCGGAAAACAACCGCCCGCCTTGTCTCCCGACCATGATTTCTGATCTTTGCCTCTGTCCTGTTTGCCAGTCAACCGACTCTTTGCCCGTCCCCGACAACAAGAACACGCCTGATCCTTTGGTTCTAAATAAACAATTCTGCAATTGGGTCCAGCACTCCGGTGTCCTCTGTTCTACATGACACAAATAACACCTCGCACTCCAAGGTTTGGGTTAATTTGTAATGCTGTCTTTCCGTGTTGCAAAGTTCTGGTGTTCATGAGGGGGGCCTGAGGCACCGGATCAAGTATTTTTAGGGGAGACCCTGCTTTAATTCAGCCATTCAAAAGAGGCTAGAGTTCATTTCCAGCACACTTTGAGAACTGATCAATTATTCAACATGCGTCCTATCCACACGATGGCAAATCGAGCAATGTTGAACCTCACAGTGAAGGTTAAATTTATTGTAAGTAGCTTGATGTCAGTTGATTTATATCTGGATGCACTGTGATGGCTCGTCCTCTTATGGTAAACTACACATAGGTCATCAAACAGTTGAAGCAGGGAAGGCCACCGGGGACATGGGACATGAAACTAATGTTCCTTAAAAGGCGTCTCGAAGGCGCTCCAGTTTGCTCTAGAAAGGTAAATTGGACTCATTGGTCTGTTTAAAATGAGGTGTAAAGGTATCCTTCATAGTTAAAGGGGAGTTTAATTTAGCGGCCATCTGCAGTTTTCACTAGGAAGATTTCAATTTTAAAAGGCTTGTCATTTATCCAGAGCAGGGTCTAAGGTCACGAAGTGACATAATTGGTAATTAGCCTTACGTTCTTTCTCCTTAGCCTTCTGAATAATGTCTTTACGACAGAGAATAATCGGGCCTTTTTGCTTCAAATTGATAAGTGATTCCTCGGTGTGGATTGGATTGTTTCAGGGAAAAGGTCTTTTTTAATGTAGAAGTTGCTTTACACATCCCATTGTACAGCAATTAAATTATTAAAAATGTTTAAAACTGAATGTTAACATGAATTTAAGGAAAACATAATTAAACGTGTGCTTTATTTAATTATTTTTTTAAATAAAAATAAAAATAAAAATTAAAAAAAACAACCAGTTTAAATGAACAAATATACGCCCCGCTCATCGCAGGCAGCTGTGTCTTTCCCGGCAGGAAACACTTCCCCAGCTGACACTCCGCCGGCACAACATGGCTCCCGCTCGTGCGCCGCTCTGCCTCCCTTCCGCCTCCGGCTCCTTCGTAGGGGTCGCGCTCGCTCTGCTCGCGGGAACCGAGGTCAAGCTCGTCGAGACGAGCGCGCGTTCGGGCTGCCGCGCGCGACGCAGGAACGGGCGCCTGTGAGGAGCGAGACGCCCGAACCCGGAAGTGAGGCACGTGTCTTTCGGAAACGGCCCAGGCATGTACTCTCCGAAGTCTTTGCGTCCAGAAGTGAGCTGCGGGGCGACGCTTAGGGCATTAAAATAAAAACAATGTAGCCGGACTCTAACTAGTGAAGAATTGTGCAGTTTTAAATAATATTACCGGAAAGGCTCAGAAAAGGGCGGCACGGTGGCACAGCGAATATAATCATAATGGCGCTGCTGTCTCAAAGGACCTGAGCTGAGGACATGGTGGAGTTCGATCCCCGCTCAGTCTGTGCGGAGTTTGCAATGCATGTTCTCCCCGTATATCTGTGTGGGTCTCCTCTGGGTGCTCCGGTTTCCTCCCACAGTCCAAAGACATGCTGTTCAGGTTCCCCCATAGTGTGCGAGTGATGGAGAGTGTGTTCCACTGATGTATGGATGAGTGACCCAGTGTAAGTAGTGTATCTAGCAGTGTAAGTCACTGTGGCGAATAAGTTGTGTGGGCTGATAACACTACATAGAGTTCATTGGAAGTTGCTTTGGAGAAATGTGTCTAATAAATAGATGTAAAAGTCTTATAATGAGAGGAAAAGCAGTTTTGCTGCTTTGGGGGCAGAGTGTGTGTGCGGTACACTTGTTCTTTATGCACCTCTTGGAACATGTCTGTTCAGAACCCACACTTTCCAAACTATGTGGAGCCAAGTAGTAGACTCATTGTGCTCACCTGTGGCTTTCTGTGTGAGTTGTGTGTGGTTTTTTTTTTTTTATTTTATTTATTTATATATATAAAAAATGTGTATATATATATATTTTTAACATTTTTATGTAAATATGGTGATTTGGGATTTGTATTGAATTTATCTGAGAACTACTAATTTCTTTACATGAAACATACTGAGTCTTGGACTGACATTAGTCCAAAATTCATAGTCATATTTTTACATTTGTTTAGTCAAGAGACTAAACAAATTGGCCTTAGAAAATGGAAAATGTATCAGAGTTTGCGTTGAGAGAGCTGTAAGAAACACTAGTCACCACGCAGTATCAATGTCATAATCACGAATGAGTTGAGATTTATTTTTTTTTAATTTATGCACTGTGGACAGGTGTTCACCAGTCTCAGTAACAAACAGGTACAGGCTGGACAAGTGTTTGTGCTGTTCCTCTCTCCTCCACTCGACAGAAAATGAAATATAAAATGCATACTTGGAGGGAAAATGCAATATGTACATATAATGCTATTTCAAAGACGCATTGTATAGGACTCCACTGATAAAATTTAGGTCGTCTCCTTGTTGGGGTCCTTACCTTGTAGTCTGAAGGTTTTGGGTTCAAATCCTGTAATGTTAACCTCAATCCAGGTATTTACCCTAAACTGCAACAGTGGAATACCCAACATATGTATGTTTGTTTGTTTATTTATAAATGGATAGATCATTGTAAAGTTGATTATCTAGCACTGTAGCTTGTCCTTCACGAATGAGTAAATTTTAAAAGATTATTATTAATGTCCTATCACTTATTTTGCCAGAGAGCTTATTAATTTTATGAAACCCTTCTCAATTTGCACTAAAATTTGGTTGATACACAGTCTTAGAAATCAGACTTGTAATATAGATTACAGTAAGAACCATGTTCTCCGTTTCCATACCAAATGTAGGCTGTGCTCCCCAGGTCCCCTGGTTTTCCATTAAGAGCGTGCTTATCGCAGGAGGCACCCAGTGTCAGATACCTCTGGAGATATGGGTGGGAAAGAGAGGGGAGCCACGGCAAGAAGCTGGTGCCCAACATTACGACTCCATTTGTTACCTTACATGTATGATAAAGACAAAACAGGGGTAGATGTCTCCTGTTACACCAAAGATAAGCCAAGGTTTACTTATCCAACTAAAAGGGACTTGCGGCCATTTAACATTTCTTCTTATTTATGGTAAACCATCCTTTATCTTCTGGTCACTGATTGAACCCTTCCTCCTCCTCCAGAACGATCCCCTTTTTGGATACCAGTGTTCAAATCAGCATTGATCTGTTTCCACATACTGTAGGCATCGGTCGACAGGGAAATACATTAATACCCATCTTAATCGAACTTGATATGCAGACATCACTGTGCGCTGTAGACAAAACGTGGCAAAACACGTGTTAGCCACGAGGATTTTTCAGATTATTTTTCAAAGCAAGTATACATTTAACGAAAACAACAGAGCAAAAGCAATAATAATAGGAGAGCGATACGTGAATGAGTTCGAGATGGATATGGTGGGAGGGAGAGCGCAGAAGGCTCGGGGCAGACTGTATTATTGATGAAGGGGATGTACGGGTCCTGATGCTGGCCGCCGCGCGCTGCTGCAGCGAGACGAGTCGCGCGTTCGGCTGGCAAACAGCGGCACTGCGCATGCGCTCCGCATCCCGTTCACTGTATATTCACCGTGGAAAAAGGAGCACGGGCAACGAAACCAGCCCCTTTTTACAGCAAAGTCAGTTATGCTGTGTTAATAACCTCATGGGAAACAAGGGGGAATCTCAACAGGTATTTATACGTTATGTCTTTACTGTCGTTTTCACGATGTTGCCTTTGAAATGTTGTGTTATATGGCAGCGCTGCCTAGGACTTATAAATTGTTCCGCTCCGCCGATGGACGTGCCGTGTAGCACAGAATATGTGTGATCTAACATTTTAATGTCTTCGCCGCAACGGAGCATGGGTACTATATCTGTAGAAGGAGCCCGGTTTCTTGAGCGTTCCTTTGTCAAAAAAGAAACCTGTAGTTCCGAATTCACACTCGAAGTATGAAAAAAAAAAAGAGGAAAAAGACAGGCAATTTCTTTTTGTTGAACTGCGCCGCGGTCACATCTATTTAGGCGAAGGATGAGGATAGTGTAGGCGCATCGCTTCGGCATGATTATACGGCACGTATCCGATGCGTGAACTGAACTGGTTTCGAATGACATGTCATAAATGACAACACCATTTAAAATCTCAGGCTGACCTAGAGTTGTATTTTGACCCGAAATGTAATTCTCAATTATAATATCATAATCCTAAGTGTGCGCGGGCGCGTGTGTCGCGCGCGTTCGAAGAATGTCACATTAGTAAGTGAACCGCTAAGGGACAAAGCGGTGATGCGCGCTCCTGCATCCTCCATTAATCCCCGACAAAGACCGCGGGGGCTCCGGAGCGCGCGCGCGCGCCTGGCTGGACGCTCGCGCCACCACCAGCTCTGCAGGCTCTATGGGTGTGATCAACAGTTTTCCTGCTGCATTTCTCCACGAATGTCCCACGCGCTGCTGCTGGGCATAAGCTGCCTTATAATGATGGCTCCTTAACCTCTGCGCTGAATCCAGAACCAGGGGTATAATACGCAAGCGCTAAATACTGGGTGGCTTTTAAAACGGCAGCGAGAGACGATTCATTCTCGTCACCTTCCGTCCGTGTTTTCGCTCGCTCCATCACCGTGTACATCGTGGCTCCCTTAGTTCGTTGTTAGAATTGTCGTGCTGACGAGCTCCGTGGACGGACGAGCGCTGCAAGACTCTGCTTAGACTGTGTTCACCATTTTATACCAGCTCGGCAGAACTACTGCGAAGGAAAACTACGGAGGACTAGAGAAAATGCTCGTTTTCTCCGCAGCTCCTTGTTACCTGCTCTAGTCCTAACTAGTAGTGATGAGCGGCTGAAGCCATATGTGGAGATTCTGATTGGGTGGTGGTATTTTTTTCAGGGATTTCGGTGTGATGAAACAAAGGAACAAAGGATGCTTTAGAAGAGACGCTGCATTCAAGCCCGGATTGTATTTCAAGGCACACCGATGGATCTATCTTCTCCCTGTACCTCTAGATCATGATACTTAATTGACGGGCCTTCTTATGATCCCTCCATCTATGGCGAACTATAGCCATGCAGCTGACCACAACATCTTGCAGAGTGTATCTCCCCTCACCACGTTCCTCAAACTGACCTCGTTGGGCTTCATCATTGGCGTCGGTGTGGTTGGCAACCTCCTGATATCCATCCTTCTCATCAAAGACAAGAGCCTGCACAGAGCCCCCTACTACTTCCTACTGGACCTTTGTGCCTCGGACATCCTGCGGTCTGCTATTTGCTTCCCGTTTGTGTTCACTTCTGTCAAGAATGGGTCGGCGTGGACGTACGGTACGCTCACCTGCAAAGTGATTGCGTTCCTGGGCGTCTTGTCCTGTTTCCACACCGCCTTCATGCTGTTCTGTGTCAGTGTGACCCGCTACCTGGCCATCGCCCACCACCGCTTCTACACAAAGAGGCTGACCTTCTGGACCTGCCTGGCCGTCATCTGCATGGTTTGGACACTGTCGGTTGCCATGGCCTTCCCTCCGGTGCTGGATGTGGGGACCTACTCCTTTATCCGTGAGGAGGACCAGTGCACCTTCCAGCACCGTTCCTTCAGGGCCAACGACTCCCTGGGCTTTATGCTGCTCCTGGCCCTTATCCTCCTGGCCACCCAGCTTGTCTACCTCAAGCTCATCTTCTTTGTCCATGACCGGCGGAAGATGAAGCCTGTCCAGTTCGTGCCAGCTGTAAGCCAGAACTGGACCTTCCACGGTCCCGGAGCCAGTGGCCAGGCTGCCGCCAATTGGCTGGCAGGCTTCGGGAGGGGCCCCACCCCACCCACCTTGCTCGGGATCCGACAGAACGCCAACCCAGCTGGCCGAAGGCGCTTGCTGGTGCTGGATGAGTTCAAGACAGAGAAGAGGATCAGCAGGATGTTCTACGCCATGACCTTCTTCTTCCTGACCCTGTGGGGACCCTACCTGGTGGCATGCTACTGGAGGGTGTTTGCTAGGGGTCTGGCGGTGCCAGGAGGCTACTTGACGGCCGCCGTCTGGATGAGCTTTGCCCAGGCTGGGGTCAACCCCTTTATCTGCATTTTCTCCAACCGTGAGCTGCGCCGTTGCTTCAGCACCACGCTCCTCTACTGCAGGAAATCCAGGTTGCCGAGGGAACCCTACTGTGTTATATGAAGGCTTGTTTCTGTGATTGATTCTCGGGTGTGTTCCATTCTACGCCACCCTCTCCTTCCACTGGGCAGAAGTGGACTGTCAGTCGCTAGATGCAAAAGGGAAAGTTTTGAAGGCGGTATGAAGATATTGTAAATGTACGGGAAATGGGATGTTCTGTGTTTGTTATGCTATTCATTGCTGTGGAAGCCAGCCTGTTTGAAGCCACACAAGCAAAAATATAAAAACGAACGGCATAATCTGGACATTTGAAGATTTTCTGTGAGGTAAGAATTTTGCAAAAAAAAAAAAAAAAAAAATAACAATAATAATTAAAAAAAAAAAAAAAAAAAAGAGGAGAAATACAAGCAGGTCCTTACCTCTGAGAAATGGATTAATTTTACATTTAAAAGTTGCACTAAAGAAAATATACTTAATGCTCTTTTTTTGCTCAGCTGTTACTTTTTCAAACTACACTGAATGCTTTAGTTTACAACAGACGTTAGTTTGCTGTAAGAAAATCAAAACTTTGTCCTGGGTGACCAACACTGTTGGAGTATACCATTACAAGAGGATAAAAATTGATTTCAATGTAAGTGTTATTTTTCTTTTTTTGGCGGGGCTTTCTGGGGTATGGCGTGTGCTGGTGTGGGGTGGGGGTGGGGGTGGGGAGTTAAGGAATTGTTGTGTGCTTTTTCAAACTGCAACTTCATTAGAACTTATTTATTGTAGTTTTATTATCAATATTTCCCAGTTGCCGACATTGTTATTTTTCTCTACTATTTTTATTACAATGATGATGTTTGGGTAAAAATCACGCTTTTGAGAACAAACCCCCAAATAAACAGTGAATAAATTAAGTGTGTCATACTCATCCATTCATGTCCTCAGTCACTGAAATACGGTCACAGTCTTGCTGATGTCACTTTCGGTGTCCCAGCCTTAATCTATTTTGTTTTTAATTCATGTTTGTTTGTTCATTTCAGCCCTTTGCTTAATGAACTTCTGCTACCATTTGAACTGCATGATCCTTTCATTGATCTTTTTTTTTTTTTTTTGCCTTGGGTGCCACTGAGTACCTCTATAGCTAAAAGGGTCAAATGAGAAAAAAGACCAAGTTACACATCCGGGTGTAGTCCAAACATGCAGTGTTTTCGTGGGTTTTTTGTGATCGACAGAAAGCACATCATGACCCAAGCCTTAGTATGAAACACTGCAGAATTTGTTAAATAATAATCTGTCACAGGTAACCTGTCTCCTTTATTCTTTAAGGAAGTTTTCTCTCGTTGTTTTTCATCACTCTTTCTCTCCTGTGACCATTTCAGTATTTATCCATCATGATTTTCTTCAGTGTTGAGGTAGAAAAAAATGTAAATTTGTAAGTCTTTCAATTTGAAGGTCTGGATGTGGGTATAAATTTGAGGATTGCATTTGCCAAAACCTACCTGTGTACACTGTTACTGACATTTTGGAAATAAAATTTTACATTTTGCAACTTAGTTTTTTTTTTTTTTTTCTTCTTCATAAGGACTAACGTGAGTTGCAGAGAGAACTGCGATGTTTTGAATTTGTACTGTGGAAAATAACACATCCCCAATCCAAATGGTTAGTGGTGGGCGATGGTGGAGGTTGAGTACTACAGCTCAGATGCAGACTGAGTCAGAGCTCTGTAGGTTGATGCTTTCTCTAAAATCTGTGAAATCCACGTCAGTGAAGTCCACTACATGAATGCTAAACAAAGAAACTGACCACATTTTTCATTTGTTTGCATGGTTTTGTCACGTTCTGGACACTGTGTCAAGTGAGCCATGTAGAAAAGTGCTTAAGAAATGGTAATACCACAAGGGTGGGAATGTTCTTGGGTGCTAATGTAAATTTCTTCAGGGAATATCCAGCTGGGTAAAAATAGGTAAGCATGTAATCCATGAAAGTTACTTTGGATAAAACAATTTTCTAGGAGAGTAAATAAACTAATTCAGTGAAATGTGTAAATACTTCTTGCTTAATTTAATTTCCCTCAGTGTGAAACTGTGGGTGAAAATCTAAAATGTGTTTCATGTGGCTGGAGTTATGTCTATTAATGGGGAAGGTTCACAAACACATTTCCCATCAAGTGGCTGAAATAGTGTCAGTGACCTGTAACATCTAGTTTTGCGCCTAGCTCTGTTTTCAGCAATAGCCTTATTATTCATGTCTGCGTAAAATGAAAAACCTGAGTTCAAGCACTGATTTATGGTACAAATGTACCATCATAAGCAGCCTTGAACAAATAAATATAATCCACATCACTTAATAGAATATTTTTTGCATATATATTAATATAATTCCAGCTAAGACAGGGATCCAAATGACATAACTGTAGCCAAAATGGCAGTATTTCACAGGTTGCCAGTTAACCACAGTATACATGTGTAACACAAAGGTTGCTGGTTCAAACCTCAGCTGGCCCTACTGTTATACCCATTAGAAAAGCACTTAACCCGAATCACTCGGCTTTAATATCGAGTCATTTAAATGGGTGAAATTGCAAGTCGCATCAGATGACAGTGTTGGCTAAGCAACAAAATAAGAATAATTTGACTGCGAGGTGAGCTGTCTTCTTTGTGGGGGCCAACGCCATTAACATCGCGCCCGTAGGCCTTTCATGTGCTCTCCCTCCATTTGCGCTTCTGTAACTTCTCTCGATGCAGCCGTAGTGTCTCGTTTCACCATCGGTGCGATCGTGTCCGTTATCCGCCGCACCGCACTGCGACCTCCACCCACATCCAAATCTGCCTTGTGTGTTTTTTTTTTTTTTAAATTGCTGCTGAAAACCTTGGTTTTTTATAGAATAAAATACAATGTAATGATAGTGATAACTTGAATGGAAGGGCAGTTCTCTTTCACTGGATAGATGGGGGCAGTAAAATGGATGCCTGTACAAAGCATGTTTATTGTTCTGCATGGCGGTTTCTTGTGACGGCACCGGCCTGGCAGGGAGGGAATGAAACTGTCCTGGTTACCTGCGAAGGAGAAAGCCCCCTCCAGCGAACCCCCCAGCCGCTCCGGTTTAAAACGAAAGACGTCTCAGAAGCTCTGCAGAGAGGAGGCAGCAGGGGGAGGGTCATTCTCTCTATATATGGTTTCTTAATTTTTTCTTAGACAGTATAAAACTGTGATCCATTGTATGTTCACTGATGAAACTGGTTATTATCTCCTTTTCATAATGTTCCTGTGAGGTGTTTGAATAGCAGAGATTGTTCCTGTGGTTTTTAATAGGTCTCGTGTTTGGTTAACGCTAACCTCCGGTCGGTGAAACAGTAAAAGCAAACTGTTCTATTTTCGGTGCCTTCCCGTGTCAGCCCACATCGCTTTTTAATTGTCTTCTAATTGTAATCAAATGTGACACGATGACAGCGGAGTGAGATCTGGCGACAGTGGAATAAAGGCACGTTTATGTCAGTCCTCAGAGCATTTTTTTCCAAGGTGTTTTTATTTTCAGCGAGTAGCAATGTCCCACGGTAAAAATCTCTCAAGTAACACGTGCGTAACTTAAGTGTTTGTTACTACGTTGCAATAATGGCAGGAAAGCTTTCACAATAGCTGTTGTTGAATGCTCAAAAAACTTTTGCCTCCTGCCTGCTTTTATTTAGACAATAGCCAGCGAAAAATAAATAGCATCTGTTGTTTGCGGGAATGGAGCTTATTTTTGTATTTTTCCATTTGCTCCACTGCTTGTGCTTGATCTGTCGTTACCCCCCTCTCTCCCTGCGGGCTGCCTCAAAACTGGAACGCAGGAAGCGCTCACATGCATGCTGGGATGGAGAGCCACCTTCATGGATGGGTTTTCCTAGGACAGAGCAGGTCCCAGGAGAGCAGGAGACTCCGCGCTGCCGTTTAGGATGCATGTCCCTTAAATGCTGGCGCTGAATTCAGAGGTACTTGGACCCCTCTGTGTGCACCCCATTGTAGACCCCCCTCCTATTAAAACATTGTGCGATGGCATTAGCCAGCATCGGTACTTGAGAAGAAGGTACATACTGCAGGGCATTGTGGGTCCAGACCTTTGACGGCCTGAATCGTGTGCGTTTCACCTTAACTGATGTCTCAGACTTGGCGTGCATTGAGAAGGTCAGCCTTTGCGTGCCTTTTTTTTGACTTGGTAAGACATCTTCTATTTTTAGAAGATTTTATTTCTATTTTTAAAACGCAATTCGGAAGCAGCGCTTAAGGGATGAAATAACGAGGGAGGAACGGTACGAGCGAGAAACCAATTTTCAACATTTAGCGTATGCTATTTGTTCTAGCGTCAGATTCAGATATCCTGAAAAAAAAAAAAAAGAAAAAAAAAAAAAAAAACACGCCTTCTTTCAGGCTCATGAGAGCTTGCCAGATCTGGTAATCCAAAGGATATTTCTGTTTCCTCAGATATGCTGCCATGTTCGTCTCTTCCAGTTATTCTGCAATCAATCTACAAAAAGCAGTCTCTGTTAGGCAGCCAAGTTTGTCTCCCTTTCAGTCATTAGGAAATATCTGTCGCAGAATGTAACTGTGTGATATCTTTCTGAAAGGCTAGGGTACGCTATCTGCCATCGCCCTCTACCATCCCACTGATGGGGGAAAGCGTTCCCAGCACCTGCCAGAACTGCAGAATTGCTGGTTTTATTCCATCATACAAGAGACCTCTTTCGACTGCATCTTAGCTACCAACACTGCGCTAAGATGACATGCTTGAACAGACTCCCAAACAGCAGCGCTAATCATCTGTGCACTATGAAACATGAATAATGCCTACGTGTATTTCGGGAATGACTGTTCTGCCACATTCATGAAGCTTGCTGCTCTGAATAATGCTGTTTCTTGGGTAAGTGGGTAACTATAATGAGGTTAGGGGCAGGAAGGAGCAATACTGATAAATGTTATCCATCATAAATCCAGTTAAGCACACTCACACTAATAACCGTCATGGAACAGTTCAGGCTTTTGCCTACAAATAGCTCAGCTGACTCCAGACTAATTGCCGTTTGCAAACATGCGGCACACTTTTACAGTTTGCGTGTGTCGTCGGCGGAATAAGCCTCCCTTATGTGTTCACCAAACAATAAGAAGAAAAACTTTGAAAGATGACGTTCAGCATTTAAGAAAAATCACACATCTCCACCGAAGCAGACGGCTCAATGGAGGCAAACGTGGTTGAGGGATGCGCATCACACTTTGAAGGGAATGCTTTAGTTTCTATCATGACCAGAGGGTTTCCTCCTTCCTGCCAAATGTGACACAGCAAGTCCATTCACTGCCATGTGGGGCACAGAGGGGTGCCTGCGGAGCCCCGAGGAGAGATGCTGTTGGCCCATCGCTGCCATCCTGTGGCTTGGATCAGGCAAAAGGGTCAGTGTGCATGTAGGAGGTGGTGTGTGTGTGTGGGGGGGGGGTGAGGTCTGCGTGGATGTGTCGGCCCTGGCAGGGATTCATTTACCTCATTATTGTTGCAGCTTGATACTCGTCAGAGGGAGGGAGAGAAAGAGAGGTGATCCCCATTGGCCACATCTCATTTCAAGAGCGGAGACCATACGGCTGATGCCCGGGAAACCCCTCAGTCTGTTTCCGCACATTTTTAAAGGCTCCGTCACGGGGGAGGGAAGAGAGGCTGAAACGTACTTTTCCTTACACTTCATAAACCTGACATGTTCCTTAGAAACACACATTCATATGTGCTGAGCCAAAAGAAAAGCCAGTAATTTCATGTCTTCTCACAGAGAAGAGAGCAGTCCAGGATGATGCCGACAATGATGCAACAGACTGAGAACGGAGGGATTAGTGCTGTCTATATCCTCTCGCTGAGATTATAATCTTGAGCAGACAGTCCGCCTAGCGTGGTCGTGTGACACACACACACACACACACACACACACACACACACACACACACACACACGTGACTGTATCTAGTCAGCAAAAAAGAAAAGGAAGATTTAGGCCACATAGGGAAATGAAGGGAAGTTGGGTCCGTGCTGCTGAAATCTTCCTCATCCTCCCATGAATTCCTGCACGGAATGCGAGGTTAATACGCCACATTATGTGGAGCT
The DNA here is from genome assembly GCF_900964775.1 of Scleropages formosus. Lineage (NCBI taxonomy): Eukaryota > Metazoa > Chordata > Actinopteri > Osteoglossiformes > Osteoglossidae > Scleropages > Scleropages formosus. Next base: position 15,199,736 of record NC_041807.1, read on the forward strand.
CCTAGACACCACCGGAATTTGTACCGCAGTGTAAACATCAGCATTGTGTTTGAAAAATCGACATGCTCAAATGTGTTCGGGGGTCTTTGTACTGACCACAGAGGGCTCAGCGCTCCGTAAATCCCCACATAAAGAGGATTTGTCCAAAGGCTCAAAGCTTCATATGCATTTATTATTTATTTACACATGGTGGAAAATTTATACATATGCCTTACTCCAAAAGTGATTTTAAAATTCTCCTGATCTAACTTCTCTCCTGATGTCGTATCCTCTCCATAAACTTGCGCTTTATTATTTGTTTTAAAAAATAAATTCTCTTTGAATTTTCTGTGCTCTACTCGAGTAATATTTGCGGGTAAAAATGATGGTATTGGACAAAGTGACTGTGCCTGAAGAATCACATCTCTGCATCTGCATCCCTCTGACAGCGAAATGTACGTTTGTTCACTCGGAGCGGTACGTTGGACTGGAGAAAAGCGTTTGCTAAATGAACAAGTGTGAATGTGAAAAATGGGAACTGAGGTTTATACATTAACACACTAACTTAAAATCACCTGTAGAGTCAAAAACCACTGTGACCAAGATGGCATTTCTGTTATTGTTTTGTTGAATTTGCAATTGCTCTATTGGGAGTGTCACTAAACGAACCAGGGAAACAGTCATTGTTAACAATAAGTCTTAACTGTGCCTTTATCTGAAATGGTGGATTTAAAATGGACTTATTTGGTGAATTCTGCGTGTAATAATTGTTTGATTGAAACATTTTGATTGGACTGTGAAATATCTTTAAAAAATATATAGTTTCAAAATACCCTGTGATAGACAGGCTGTACCTTGACCAGCCTTGAGCCCTGTGAACGAGTGAGTAGTTTCAGAAAGTAAAGTTTCAAGCCAGTTATAACTTTACTTACAGTATGATTAAAAACTCTCATTTCTGTCACAAAGTGGTATAAGCACCGTGTACAAGATGAAGATGTGCTTCACTTCCACATGAATGTCAGATTTTCCAGGTGCTATTACCTTTTCTTTTCATGAAGACTAATGTCTTATTGCTGATCCTGTTTGTTAATGATAATTTCGGAGAGTTGATTTAATGTATCAGAAGAGCATATTTATTTTCTCTGTATTTAGTACTGTTATTAATTTACCCTCTATTTTTTCCTTTGCTCCTCAAGCCATATCATCAATGAGCCAGTGCTGCCGCTCTATTTGTTGAGGCCTACTGCATCTCATTAAGTGCTTACATCTTTGGTATGTTAATGAAAATGGATCAGAGGCAATGTTCCTCAACAGAAACTAATTAATTATCTCTAGATTGCTTCATAATGTACCGTAATTTCGGCATGGTTCCTTCACTACTTGAAACAACTTGCAGTCTGATGCGTTTTGGCAAGCTATCTACTACGTCCAAAGACATGCTGTTCAGGTTCCTCCATAGTGTGTGAGGGACAGAGAGAGAGTGTGTGTGTGTGTGTGTGTGTGTGTGTGTGTGTTCCACTGATGTATGGATGAGTGACCCAGTGTAAGTAGTGTATCTAGCAGTGTAAGTCACTGCGGTGAATAAGGTGTGTGGGCTGATGACACTACATAGAGTTCATTGGAAGTCACTTTAGAGAAAAGCATCTGGAAAATAAATAAAATGTAAATGTAACGTAATGTAGGTCAAGTTGGAAAACAGTGATCTTTAGACATTGCCTATTTCTGATTATATATACTGTATGTGTGTCTGCTTGTGAGTGTCTACCCCTAGCTGTGTGATCCTGTGTCGTTTTGTCTCTTCCTATGCCTATCTGTCCTCCTGTGGACAGTAGCTGCTATGTGCCACCAGGTTTGAATGTGTGTTGGGGTGTAAACTGTATTCAAATGGATTAAACCACAATGACATGCTATAATTATTTACAGATTTTTTTCTATGTACTTAAAATAATTCAGTTATTTTGATTGCTTTTGTAGTTTCACTTTTATTGCTGTTTTTTTAGTCTTATTTTGTTGTCTTCTCCGGTCATATCATTGTCTAAATAACAAAGAAGGACAGTTGTCAGCTGAAAGAAAAAAAAAAAAATGCAGTTTGGTTGATTTGCCTTTTGCAGGTGTCTTTTGAAGAGCAAATACATGCAAATCATAAGCAGAAGCAGCCTTAAGTGTTCTTAACCCAAAAAGTCAGAAAAGAGATGTTGGTTGTTTTTGTTTCAGATGAGCAACTAATAAACTAATGAACACGAATCTAACAGTGAAACAGTAGTTCTAGGGAAGGTATTAAGTCCTAGATATGAAATCAAATGTACAATCAAAGAACCAGATCTATTTCAAGTTATTATACATTACACCTTTGATGCAGTTGCATAATTGAGTGTTTCCCGGTGATTTGTCCATTGTTTTACAATCTTCTAAAACACCAGTGCTGCCTGCATGTGCACAATGCACAATCTTCCATTTTACCTCCTTAATGAGGGAATTCTAAAGTTGTACAATACGAAATCTGTACTATTCAATACTGCACATTCAGATTTGCTGTAAATCACAATTCTGCGGTGCATGATGAAAGATTTTATGTGGGGTATGTGTATTGACAGACAAACAGCCTGAGACCACCTGAGCTTCCTGAATACACAAGCTCCTGGCTCTTAGGGATGTATTGTTCATAAAAAGCTTCCTCAATTAAGCCTATGAATATGAAGTACTGTGCCACATAGAACTCATTAACTCTCTTCTTCAGGTGTATAAAATGAAGCCTGCAAATATTTGCGGCTATGCATGAACACCCAATGAAATTAAAGACTGTTTTGTATGTATAATGTACATTTTCCCAGAGCCGGGTACTGGAGTGGCTCAGAGATCTATGGCTTTGTAAATGCATAACCGGTATGCTGCACCATGGCATGCGCATCAACTTGAGGCTGAAGAGCAGAAACCGTTGTTAAAATTCTGCAGTCCTTTCTGTCTTAATAATGAAAAATTGATGCCCTGTGCCAGGCACTCATGTATAAAGTATCCCCCCTGCATCACACAATAAACAACACATCCTCATCTGTGGTCACTGCAGCTAATATCTCTGGAAAAAATGGCATGTTTTTTTTTTTTTTTTTTTTACAGTTTGGGTACTGTATTTCCTGCCTCATTTACAATTGTATGTACAATTATATGCCTTGGCGTAATAGATGGATGTTCAAGTGTGTAGGAGGACACACTGGTTTAGATGTCATGTCAGCAGCAATGTAATCAAACTGTCAACTGGGCTGAAGTATGGAGCCCCTAAGCAACAGAATGTATCACGGAAGGAATTTTGCCAAAAGCAAGCACCTGACGGATGTCACAGAATAACATGCTCAGTTATGACTTGATGAATATACTTCTGAAGGAAGCAGGGGGCGAGAGGAACGTCTCAAGGAAACAAAGTGGCGGAAGTTTAATTCCACCAAGTCACGCAGTTCCAATGAAAGGGAAAACCTGCAGGTTTTCGAATTGTTTACTTAGTGCATCATGCACACTTGGAATACTGTTCAGATGACTTACAACCCAAAGCAACAAACTTCAAAAAAGCAGTACTGAAATGCATAACCAGTATGCTGCGGCACCTTTTTTGATGGTTGATGAACAATCTGTAGGAATTATGTACAACGGTGTGCAAAATGTTTCAGCTGGGCAATCCTGGCCCAGTAGAAGTCATATCGTCAATCATATCAATCATTTAAAGTCAATCATATATATCATATGCATATCAAATTCGTGTGGATATTGGGGGTGTGCAACATGTCACTCCTAAATCCAATAACCAGTAAGCATGACTTCCAGAAAATGGTTAAAAATGGAAACTTTAAACACAGAAAAAAGAACATCAAACACACCACACCTACCTCATATAAAAAGGAAATGCCCCTGGTGACATACAACACTAAAATTCATAGAGGACAGCAAAAAAAAAAACTCTGGTGCTATCTTCCCTGGAGCAAAAAACCTCTGTGATTCAAAATATATTTTACAGCAGGGGTGTCCAACCTTCTTCTGCCCAGGGCTGAAATCATAATTGTGAACTGTTTCAAGGGCGGCACATGTAAAAATCACAGAAAGTGATATTACTGAATCTTAAATGTCTAAAAATATTATTTTTGTACAATGCAACAGTATTAAACAGATTACCATCTTTCATGAGAAACAATATCATTATTATGTGATTTATCTGATATATAAACAGATAAAGGATAATTTTCTTGGCAGACATGATTGGGGAACTCCTTCGGACTGCATCCATGAAAATCACCACTCCAATAAAAAAAATAATAATAATACTACCATGAACCAGAGACCCCTTCAGGGTGGTCCCTGCTTAGCCTTGAGCCCTGTACTCCAGGGATAGGCTCCGGCCTGTTGAGACCCTGACCTGGTCACGGACATTTGGTCTAATAATAATAATAATAATAATAATAATAATAATAATATACTCCAAAGACATGCTGTTCAAGTTCCCCCACAGTGTGTGAGTGACACAGAGAGAGTGTGTTCCACTGATGTATGGATGAGTGACCCAGTGTAAGTAGTGTACCTGGTAGTGTAAGTCACCTTGGTGAATAAGGTGTGTGGGCTGATAACACTACATAGAGTTCATTGGAAGTTGCTTTGGAGAAAAGCGTCCGCTAAATCAATAAATGTACAGGTAGAAGTCAAACAAATTGGCCTGTTGCTCAGTTTAATCATGCGTAAGTGGAAGGTCTACATTTGTCAGAAGCTTTTCTTCTCTTGAATTGGAAGCCATGATGTTCATTACTCGGTAAAGTAAAGAGAAATATAGCAAAGAAAGAGCGAGTAGCTCACTGGAGAAGAGTTAACGGCGATAACGTCAGAGCTACGGCACTAAAGAGAGCTACAAGCACCGCGAGGGTGACGGAGCTCCAGCCCACCGGGCGCTTGGTCCCCTGAGGAGCCCCAACTGGGCAGAGCAGCTCCAGCGTCCGCTATCCTGAGCTGTCACTCACTCCGTGTGTCCAGCTGTAACTATGTCGCTGCATGAATCACTAACACAATGTATGTAAAGTATAGTTTGTACGGTAGGCAAGAATCAATAACTGACACATGTTACTGCGGGCCGCTTTCTGTGAGGTGGCGGGCTGGACAAGCTTGTTTTACACAACACAGGGCAAGTTTATTAGCAAAGTCAGGCATTCGCAAAGGATGCTCTATAGTGATATTTCATTGTGCTTGTTTTCATGCACAGAAACACGCCAGCTACAGGCAATAATTAATTTGCCACGCTTCAATTGCAAACTCAAATTATTACATTTAGACTTTGTTAACAAAGAAATTTTTAGCAAAAAGTAGGCAACGCTTTCGGTTGCCTGTAGTTATTCAGCTGTTGCGGATCCCCGGACGCTTCGACAATGCAGGGAACGCGGTTAAAATTAATAACTTTCCTTCTCCCGTCTGCGGAAACTGTGCTCTCTGTATCATGCTGTTAAGGCCAAGCACGTCCGCGGGAACCTTCTCCTTCCCGCCAACAGTGCGCGTGCCGGGCACGTGGCGATGAGAGGGAGGTCCGTTAACGGCGTTCAGAAAGTGCGGGAGGCCAATTTGGACCCGAGTTCCGCAGACACATACCTGAGGGAACATAGTTAGAAGAAGCCCGTGGTAGAAGCCGCCCGGGGCCGTTAGGAGGGACCACAGACAGTGGTGCTGAGAGGTGAGTTATCGCCATTGCAACTTGCAAGGCCTCAATCTCACGGTAATGATACATGTCTGACTGAAATACCAGTAAATACGAACAGAAAAAATGCTCAAGACTCAACTGAAGTAAGTAAAGTTACATGTCAGACTGAAGTAATTGTTAGAGACAAAACTGAAATGAGCATACGCAGTTTCTAACTGAATGTTTCTGGCATTACTTGTCTAATTGGAGTAATGTTTACAAACCTTACTGGAGTAACATTACATTGATTACTAAAGTAGCGACACGTACATAACTAGAGTAATGCTACATATCTAACTGGAGTGGCAGTACACCCATAACTGTAGTAACATGAAATACTTGACAGAACTACTGCTACATATCTTTTTCAAGTAAGAATACTTTCTTTCTCATTCTAATTGCAGTAAAGATAATGACTAGCTGGAGTAACATTGCAGATCTACCTGGAGTAATGTTACCTTCCTAACTGAAATAATGTTACAACATTAACAGAAGTAAGGATAGATTTCTAACTGCAGTAAACGTAACACTTATCTGAAGTAACATTATGGATCAAACTGTAGTAAAACCCCATAACTAAACGGGGTGAGGTTACACATCAAAGTAGAGATGTGTTAACATACCTAAGTGGAGTAATTGTTCATTCCTAAGTAAGGTTACAGATATAACTGAAGTAATGACAGTAACCTTACATTACTAGTTAACGTAACCACTCTCAGGGGCCTACCCCTGCTCTAACAGAATTATGATGGCCAGCTGCATCCGCTTGAGGGGAATTTTGAAGAATTTAAAAGCAGCTGGGCTGAGGACTGAGGGAAGACTGCTTTGGGAAGGGGTGTATTCTCCGTGAAGATACTGTGTGCCTGTGTTGGTATTTTGGATGCGTGGTTTTTGACAATAAGCTCTGTAAACCCAGCTGGTGTGGTGGTGCAGCGGGCTTGGCTGGGTCTTGCTCTTCGGCCGGTCTGGGGTTGGAGTGCCTTGTGATGGACTGGCGTGTCCTGGGTGCGTCTCCCCCTTCAGCCTTGTGCCCTCTGTTGCCGGGTTAGGTTCTGGTTTGCTTCGGGACAAGCGGTTTCAGCCTGTGTGTGAGCTCTGTAAACCTGCTTTAGTCCTGTTCATGAGGCTGCTGCTGCCCCACAACTGGCCACGATGTCCATGTTGGCAATGGAATGGCTTGCATTGAGGGTGGCTGGTACAGTTTTGCTTTGGTCAAACCTGCTTATAAGGGTATTGTTATGTTCTGAAAAAATGGTGGAGGAGCAGACACTGGTATGGCCCTTCACTCAGATTCTAAAATCACTATCTCAAAAATGTCAAAAGCCTTTGACAAAGTAATAAATATTAGGTATAAAGCAAAAATATTAAGGCAAAGATGACTACTGTACATGAGGTATGTGTCGCACAGAGCAGACTGGAGACCCGGGTGTGGACCCAATTGCGGGATCGTTTATTAAAAGATAGTAGGGACAAGGTAATACTCGTGGTCGGGGACAAGCGTGGTGAATCTAAGGTACAAACGTGGTTCAAGGGGAGGATACAAAGATGTGGCTGATGAAGTGAAGGGAAGCGAAGTTCAATGCCGTAGGAGATAGGAACAGGGACAAGGAGACGGGCGAGGGAACAAGGAGGTAAAGTGTTGTGGAAATGTTGTGAACTCAGGAAGAATGGTTGTCTCAAAGAGATTCTGCAACTGGGAAGGGGCTGAGGATTTTTTATATCGCTGAGTGCTCCGATTATGGACAGGTGCCTAATCGGAGCCAGGTGCTGCTGGTTGTGGTGCGGGCGTGGTCGTGACTGTGTGGAAGATTCTTAGCTACTCAGATCAATAGATGGTTTTGATTCTTTTGCTGGAGGGTCTGGTCAGCCTATTGCCTTGCTTTATGCATTGGCTCTGAGGACGATCTACTGAAGATTTTTCACACTTTTCTGTTCTGTTTTGCCTGAAAGTGTATTTAAATAAAAGTCTCGGTCAAAGTCAACAGATTAATAACTACAACCATTTTGGCAATGATTTCTCTGACTGGTAGAATTGCCCCTTGACATTATTGCATGTGTAAGTGCTTTTGGTGTTTTCCATTCTGCCCTGTGTATGCTGTTGTCAAACACCACTCTGTCACCTGAGGAGACCTTGTGGAATATAGAATACAGATTAAAAAACAGGTGATGTCATTAGTCATAGGCTGCTAAGCAACAGGCAAAATGCAGAGTTAGTCCCAGTTCCAGCTCATGATGCAGATTGTTTGATTGTGAAAGATCATGTAAGGAAACTCAGTACTCAGTACTCAGACATACAGTATAGTACAGTAGTGCTTTTTGTCACACGTCCTACGAAACCTGTAAGGACAACAGAATTCTCTTCCATTATTTTTGCTTTCAGTGCAGTGATGTTAAATTGTACTATTGGGAGTTGTGATGACATGGTGTTCTTTGCACTGTTTATGATAGCTTCTACTTTCTATTCAGTGGAGCCAGTGTATCCGCTGTTGTGCTTTTTTTTTTACATTTGTACAGAGATGCCCAGGAAGCGCACTGAGAAATAAGAGGACTGACTGATTATAGCTCTTTTTTATTGACATGGTAGGTGTTTGACACCAGATTGACAGTGGTGGAGAAGGATGAGACATGGCAGTGTGGGGGTTGGGGTAGCAGGGACTATGCGGTCACCCTCAGCTGCTGAGCACACAACTGCTGCAGACAGCCCCCACTGTCCCTAACGCCTTGGCTCTCAGCACGTGGATGGATGCCTGAGGGATCCCTCTTCACACATTTCCACTCTGGTGGTCCACGTGCAGATCCTTCAGCTCGTCTTTTGTACACACCCGTCTTTCTGTATCTGCTGTGTGATGTCAGTATAAAAAGTCATTTGGTATACATATAGCGTATTTTCGTTTTTGCACTTCGGTGTGTATGTGTGCTTACTGCAGACAACGCAGTCAGAGAGCACAAGAAGCATGTCTTAGGAATGAAGAACACTGGGTCCTGTCAGTACTCTTTTAATTGCATAAAAAGTGGTTCTGGCCTTGATTTTTTTTTTTTTTCTTTTCTTCATACAAGCAGTGCTTGAATCTTTTATGTTTTTCTTTTCTGAGAAAAGGATAGAGAATAATGGGGTCCCTTTGTTGACAGTGGCAGGTGCTATAATAAGGGTATTGCTGGGAATGGACTGAAGGTCAACCAGACCTGATGATGAAGTTCATTTGATGGGATATCTTTAACATTCTCACTCTCCATTGTGTACTCATTTACTCCCATTTGCTTAGAAAAAAATAATTATTTATTTATTCTCATGGTACATGGCCATATGTGATTACAAATTTGGCTCCGTATGTCTGCCTCCCTAATATTTATCTCCTTTTAAACATTCTCAGAATGTTACATTCGATCCAAAACGTTGTTTTTGGCTTGCAAAACATAATCAATATCTTTGTATATTGGTAAATTACAGATTAAAATCTTTATTGTTACATCAGCTACATATTGTAAAGGCCTTGGCACGATAAGTTGACTTGGACAAAGGTGTGAGCCTAGTTAAGGTTCTGAAATAGAACGCCTGCAAGAAAAAATGCATGATAACGCTCAGCACCAAACTCTGTGCACATAACATTTTGTCATTCACGAAGACCTGTATTAACGCCAAAATGCACTCAGGACGAATGGCCCAGAAAACTGATGTGGCCTACCCTTGAATAATGAGTGCTGATGGATGGATAACCATTAGCGTTGTAGCTTCTGTTACAAAGTAAGAACCTATGGGGTTGTTTTCTTTCCCCGTCTCTTGACCTACTTTGCTGTAATTATCTGCGCTTTGAACTCTGTGTTCTCAAATTAAACTCCCAGAAGGGAAGTGTGTGAACTCCTGGCGAGCGCTGCGTTCGCATTGGCCCTAAATGTAAACAGGGCTGACTGCTGACTAGCTAATGGTCTGTAGTTGAGTGTGAAAGACATTGTTGTGCACTTACAGCTTTCAGGTACTCGGGGAAGTCATTTGAATGTGTGAACGGTGAGAAAAAGTATAAACATTGCTAATGATAGCATTAGTCCTTTTGAGAATTTTGACATTTGTGTGAAACATTCTAAGTACAAAACAGACCTGCTGTTTTTCTCCTGCTTTCACTTGTCTTTAGCCAACAGGTTGCTAGTGGTCAAAGAAGAAATTATTATTGTAGGATATTATATGCCTTTAAACTCTGTGCTGTAGGCCATAATTTAGTTATTACATAATTTAATTTATTTAAGAGAAATTCTACCAATAAAACACACAAATGTACAAGTAGGCAAAAGTTACAAATAGGTAATACGCTTTGAATAAAAGTATTTGTCAAGCATTGAAATAAATGACTAGAAACCCCAAAGATTCCATAGCTGAAATAATGAAAATCCAGTTAATTACTAACCGAATTGTTTCTAATATGATAATTCCCTATTTTGTAATACAAAGTTTGGGTGTTGTAGTGTGCTGTGAGCAATGCCTGGTTCTCGTTGCAAAAAGCCTGGTATTTATTGGCTATGCTTTCACTTGGAGAGGTTGAAAGAGAGTTTGAATCCTGTAAGATTTTTGAATTGGCTCATGACAAAGGACGTCCGTGTTGCAGACAGTCGGAGTTGATATTCAATTCCTTGTGGAAGTAAGAATATTTTAAGGTCTGGTTAACAAGGAAAGAAAACCAAATTTGCTTTTATTATCAATATTGTTGTTATTATTACTATAGATGTAAACAGCTACATAATTCATTCTGAACTGACTGAAGTTGATGATTTTGTTTCCTGTCCTGTCACTCAAAACCGATGAAATGACGTATTTCCTGAGAACAGGGTTCAGAGTTCACACTATCCACGTAGCATGTGTTTGCCACACATACTATTAAATCATTCTTTTTTTTATCAGATTTAACAGAGGGCATATGTGAGGGAAGGCCTGTAGGATTAGGGTTCTAATAAATTTTTTGACAAGGACAAAATTTTAGGAGGCACCAAGGTCAAAAAACCGTCACTTATAACGGAAGCCTGTTCCTCAGTGTTTGTTTTTAGCTATAGGACTAAATTGGTTCCTTTTCAACAGAATATGAAGGAAAACCATACAGTTTACATTCCTGTGTGATTTTTTTTTTTGCCAAGAAGTTATCTGAGGACCTTCTTTGGTGAGAGCATTTGACACGCGCAACGAGGCGTAAGAGGCAGAGGGCTGCAGGACGAAGCCAGCGACTGACAGAGCAAGATCCAAATGCTAGGCTTGGGTTTGCCTCTGAGCCTCCAAGCAGAGAGGCTCACGTCCACCATGCACTTCTCCCCAGACTGACTGTGGTCTTAGGATTCTTGCCCACATACATCTGCTTCTGTACTTCCGCTCGGAGTCCCTCTGCTCCAGACACAAAATTACTTCATGACCTTCCCTTTTATGTGTCAGCTGAAACATAACTCACCCTTAATTTTATACATATGTACCTATGTTTGTTTGTGTGAGTGTGTTTGTGCATATTTGTGCAGGCTGAGGGCACCAAAGCTGGTAATTTCACAGGTCATTATTTGCATGTTTTAAGTCAGGGATGTCAAACTCTGTTCATATCATTGTGATTTTTTTATATTTTTTCTATTAACGAATTTTCTTCGCATAACTGCTATATTAGTTTGTTATTTATTTTTATTACCTATACACTTCCTACCAAAATACAGCATTTTGATGATTTCCTCTATTACAGTGCACAATAACAGTTGTCCCTTACTGCCATACTTAATTATGAGAGAGAGTTAGTTTGTTACTTGAAAAGTTTGTAAATCGGATGTTACTCAGAGCAGGGAAGGGGCTCATTATGAATTCTATAAGCAGCTAGTGTGGCTGGAAACAACTGTGGTATTAGACCAAGTGGCTGTATTTTGTGACTTGTGTCTCTGCATCTTTATCTCTCCATCTGTTGGTGAAACATACTTTTGCTTACTCTGTGTTGTACATTGCTTTGGAGAGAAGTGTCTGCTAAAGGAATAAATGTAAATGTCAGCAACCTGCAAAGCTCCTGGGGGAGGGAGACAGCAACAAGCCTTTTCAGGCAGAAATAGAGTGGCACAGCGGACTGGCTCTCTCTCCCTGCCCCTCCCTTTGGTGAACCGGGGCAGCTCATGTATGCGCTTGGGCGCTTCGAGTCCCCTGGCAGGAGTTATTTACAACATGGTGTAAATAAAAATGCACAATAAAGAACCTTGCCCAGAGCTAGGCCAGGGTGTGCATGCTCACCTGTGGCTCCAGGGTCCTATTTTTTACCTCTCACATTACACACAATTCAGTAATATCCAATAGAGGTACAATAATAAGAAATGAAAGTATAATTGCAAGAAATTTACAAAACAATGGAAGTTGTTTATGAAGAGATTAAAAAATATTTGTGTGTGAGGAAATATATATGCTGTGCAATCTACTTTTTGTCTTACAAACTCATATTGTGTTCTGGACCCTGTTTCTGCTGTAGACCCCTGAGATAAATAAACCTGTTGTCTGCCAACTGTATTGTATCATAAAACAAAGAGTGTCACTAGGATGTCCAAAACTGTTGTAAAACCATAAAACCAAGACTAGAACATCTCATCTGTCTCATGAAGGTTTAAATAAGCTGACTTTAACTAACCAATCATGCAATTGTTAGTCAGAATATAACATTTTGCATGTCAGAAGATACCCAGAGTAGCCCTTGAGGACTAAAGCTCCAGAACTAAATTTCACTTCTTCCTCACCACTGTCACCATGCCCTTCCCAAGCACAGTCCTTAACATATGTTATTTACCTTGGAAGTGCAGGCAATACTTGAATCAGCTCAAAGCCAGACATGTTACATGGAGGTAGAGGATGATGGAGAGGCAGAACTTCACTGATGGCTCAACTGGGGGCAGCTCATAGTGTAGTGGCTAGAGCTGCTTCCTTTGGATCTGAAGGTTTGCTGATCTCGCCTGCTGCTATAGTACCCTTGAGTAAGGTACTTGCCCTTAAATGCTCCAATAAAAGTTGTATAAAGTTGTATAAAGGGGTAAATAGTTGTATGTATCTTAATGTTGTAAATCGCCTTGGAGAAAAGCATCAGCAAAATAAGTAAATGTAAACTGCTAGATGTAGAAACTATAGGATCGTCTGCAGCTTATTTACCAACTGGTTGCTCTTTCACTCTTTTGAGAAACGCAAGGCAGCGTTTACTATTCATTATGGCTATCAGTGGGCGCATCGAGTGAAGGTTTTTTTTGCCTGATTAGAATTAGTATTCTCTCTATTATGAAAAAATAAATCCTAAATACTTCTCAGAAAGTTTGTGACAGTGAAAAATTGGTTACTAGAGAGTTTATAATCTGGGGGCCTACTATATATTGTGAAATTAGGTTCATTACACACACACATTTTCAGAACCACTTGTCCCATACAGGGTCACGGGGAACCGGAGCCTACCCAGCAACACAGGGCGTAAGGCCAGAGGGGGAAGGGGACACACCCAGGACGGGACGCCAGTCCGCCGCAAGGCACCCCAAGCGGGACTCGAACCCCAGACCCACCGGAGAGCAGGACTGTGGTCCAACCCACTGCGCCACTGCTAGGTTCATTACGTCTTTTAAAATGATAATCAATACAGTGGAACTCATCAAATGATTAAGGGAGAAGGGAGGATCTAGAGAAGGAGGAGGAATTTGACTACTTTCATATAGCTATTATGTCCCATTGACACTTGTTCTGTACAAAGCAGCCTTCGCTCTGCTGGTATATTTCCATCCTAGGCCATCAGGCACGCTACAGATGGTTAATGCATACAAGGATTCATGTCAAGAGTTCATATTTTGACATGGCTTCCCTCCCAGCGATGACTGTCGCTCAATAATTAACACTTTTGGCAAGGCTTATACACTTGCCTTCAAACTGAATTAGAGTACTGGGGCAGCGGGGGAGACGTGGGCTGCTGAGAAACTTGGCAGTCAAGAAAAGGTCTTCATCTCAGAATAATGCAAGCTCCAGAAAAAACAAGCTGTTTCGTACTGAAAGGTTAAAGACGAGAGAAACCCTTGGATAAGATTACTGTTCTTTTGATTTATTGTAGGAATTCATATACAAATTTTTTTATTGACTTGTGCTACTCTAGAAAAGATTGCTGTTTCTGGCTTGAATGTGCATGTATATGCTTTTCTAGTTACTGCTGTTGTTATTGCTGTTGTTGTCTTCTGTTGATATTTTGGCAGACGTCAGCCCTGTCTGCCATTTTATGTTTTACCTCCCACCCCTTCTGATCTGTTCCATTACATTAATTTGGTGGGTGCCTATAATAAGATCTGATGCAGGGATATTGGGAGATAATGGGCAACCTGAACATGACTGACCATTCATGAGCTGTAGCAGTTTGGGTGGGCCAGGAGATGAAGCCAGCTGCTGGGATGAGGGGTGAAGACAAGACAATGTCTTTTTTACCCTAAAGCACATAAATACATAATTTTTAGTAGCGTTCTGGGAGCTGATTCACTGAGTACCACACCAGAGTGCTACATTTTACTTATGTATTCTCCCAGTGCTTCAGTCTTGGTATTGAATTTTGGTTAAGGATCTCAATGAACGAATTTTGATTTAAACTTATCATTTCTGTCAGCAGTCTGTTGCATAAAGAACTAGGGAATATGCTTTTCACCTCCTCCTCCACATAGAAAAGGAGGTCTGAACAATCTGGGCAGGCTGGAAAGATTTGGCATTCTGGAAAAAATAATTTTGATACATGAAAACGAGAAACGTTTAGCACAATAAAGATTTAATTAATTATTTACACACAACTGGGTGATTGCCATAAAAGAATAAAGATGTACAAACCAGCACACATCAAACCGTATTCTGAGTTCTTGGCTGGATTTCATCAGTACTGCATAAAAACACTTTTACACAAGGAAAGAATATGAAATTGTGCTCATCTTGGCTTAAAGTTGAGTGTGGAAATGCCCAAACATAAAAAAAAACATTTCAGTGTGCTTACATCAATAATGAATTGAAGAAAAAGCCTAAGCAACAACTGGAAATACCTCTCTTCTCCCAGGGCTGTAAGCAACGCAGCCATCTATGGTTTGGCGACAGACCTGCCCCCGTCACAGGGGTGTGGGACAAAAGATGCCACTGGTGCTGAGTGGGCGTCCAGCTACCTGCCACATGACTGGGGCCACATGCTGTGCAAGTAAAGCCTCAGAGTGACATGAACAGCTTTGCACATCCAACCAACCTCTCCCTCTTCTCCCACCTCCCCCCATTACCTGTCATCGTATGTGGAACATTTGTGCCCATGCAGACAGACTGTTCTTAAGTGTGCACATCCTTGAAACAGCTTTCATCTGACAAGGAAGAAGTCGAAATGGAGGTTATGTGCCTCTGGTGTTGCCAGGGACTTTTAGCCAGCAGGACAACAATTTGTTTTGCTTTCACTCCTTTCATATACAATATGTACATTTATTTGTTTTGCTAGCACTTTTTTTCTGAAGTGTATTTAACCATTTATACAGTTGGGTAATTTTTACTATATTGGTTCAGGGTCGGTACCTTGCTCTGGGGTACTTCAGGAGAAGGCGGAATTCAAAGCAAGGTCCTTGAAATGGAAGCAGCAGCTCTAAGAGCTACACCACCTGCTACAGAGCAGTCTGATTCTTTAGATTTCTTGCAACTTCATAATCTACACTTGAAATATTTAAAATATTTCTAAAAAACCACTCTTGATTTAGCTTGAAAAATGAATTCGTTCGATGAATGATTCAAATGCACAGCTCTGTAATTACACTAAAATTGCTTCATAGGTATGATAGCTTACAGCAGAAATGTACTGATTTGTCATAATTCTGCTGTTTTATGTTTTTAATCTTTCTAATTACATATATATGAGCACTGAAAGGCTGTCTTTACTTGCGATAGCTCCCAGTATAAATGTGTTGTAAATATCAAAGCCATGCTTAATAGAAGCTTCTGTGAGTAGTGATAAAGGTACAGATAAAATATTAATGTGTGACTGATGGAAGCATCTGTGTAATTTAGCTGATTTGTGCTCATGTCACCTGTAAAAAAAGTACTGTGGATAAAGCATAGAGCGCAAGCTGCATCTGCAGGGAGGGAGAATAAATAGGTGAAGAGGGAGGCAGTTCTGGGGCATTGTAACATACAGGCAATTCTAGCAGTAATGAAATGAAACAGGATCCCACGTGTGGATTTTGTATGCGAGTAAATGTTGAGCGCCTGCCTCCCATCAGTAATGGTAATTAGTTATTTATGCAAATGCCTGCTCTCCGGTGCCTTGCGTGAAGTATTATTGTCGCTTGGCTTAACCAGAAACTGTTTTGCAGGGAGATGGAAACAGCTGCTGTTTCACACCTTACTCATTTTAGCACCTGGACATTTATAGAAGTGATTTGGTTTGATCTGCCTGACCAAAGAGACAACCAGCACTGCCTGTCTTGGGATTTGAACCTATAACATCCTACTTTCAATCCAGTGTATTTACTTTACTGTAGCCAGTGTTTTTCCATACGTGTGATGTGATTGCAATTCTCTTCAGTATGCAAACAGTGGGCTTGGCTACTGCTTGATGACATCAAAAAGATGTTGCCATAGCAATGAGCAGCAGGGAGGGTACCTGGAGGAACTGCGGAAACATCTATGGCAATGAGGGTTGGCTGAGGTTCACGGTGCAAGTTTGGATTTTGCTGCTTCCCCACAAGTATTTCCGTAAAGTTTCACCCTTCATTGAATATTGGGTAATTAAAATCAGTCTGTTTGAGTACCCTTATTGGTGGGAAGCTCTGGAGAGACATGTAGGAAGGTGAGGATATGAATTTGGCAGGAACAAGCCCCAGGCAGGGACCTGGTGGGTGGTGGGTTTGAGAAAGAAAGACAAGAGAACTGCACATTACAAATGCTGTCTGAAAATGAATTGTAAGTCCATTGTTTGAAGACTGATGTATTTTAATCTCAAAGAATGAAAGGGAATGTGGCTGGTGTTCAGAAAACAAAATCAGGTCCCTTCACTTCAGGCTCTGTGAACACTTTTTTCCCTTTGTTATTAAATACAGCGCCACTCGCTGTACTCATGAAGGTTTTATTACGTCATTTATTGCTTAGTGTAAAAACTCTGCGTTTTCATAAAGCCGCAGCATAATGTAGTGAAACCATTTCTGTGTTGATGTAGATAGGTGATGGTCATCATTCTGACTCATTCTCACAGATGAGGTGTTTTCTGAACTCTTCATATGCTCTTAACCCATAGTACTGTAGTCCATGGTGGGTGCTGAATGGTGGCCCTGCACTTGTAATGTGATGCACTTTGCTGTGTATCTCAGGCCAACAGCAGTGGCTATTGATGTTCATCAAACCATTTCACATAATACAACCATTATTCAGGTGTTTTAATGTTTTAAAATGAGTGATCGACTCCCGTGGAATCTGCGACAGCTACATCACCGCAGACTGTTGAATGGCAACATCTCGTTCATGTTGTTAATTTGGGATTTTAACCTGCAGCCTCAAGTTCTTATATATTTTAAAAGCAAGAGCAACAATAGTTACAAATACTCACAATAATACAACCACTGTTCAGATGTCTTAATGTTTTAAAATGAGTGACTGGCATATGATCGCAGATCTTTGAATGACATATACAGTATGTATGAAAGGGAATGTAGCTGGTGTTCAGACCACAATATGAGAATATATAGAAATATGCAAAATATACACTGTATACTGTATATGCACACATCCTTTATACTTTAATACCAGAAATGAAAATTTGCCCTGACACAATATGATCCCACAGCAGTATCTCAAATCATTTTCTAATCCAAGCTCTTCAGTCTTGAGATCTCCCTTGGTGACATTGACAGCGGTCGGTGTTATGTAATATTCAAGTGCAGCGCCCAGAATAGACTAAGTGGACCTTTTTGCTACGGAGAGTGGGCAGCACAGTGCCCCGCAGCTGGACCATCACATGGGTTCCTCAGCTCTCATGAGTCATTGCTTTAATCTCTCACTCCCCTCACCCTACCCCACTTTAGGGCACGGCCTTTGTCGCTGGTTTCATCCTCAACACTGGGAAGATGGTCTTCCACGTGTTTATGAAACAAAAAAAGCAGCAGGTGTTGTGATGACATGCTGACAGGCTGCTCAGCCTTAAATGCAGCTGTGATCCTTGAAATCTTGCCGAAGGGTGCGTAAGCATGGCCTTCAATAAGATTTGGACCTCTAGCTATTTTAGCCTATTTTAAAGCCTGCTGACATGGGTCATTTGCAGTGTAGAGGGGTACTATGGTGGCATGTCAACCTGTGCTTTCAGTGCAACTTTTGGTTGGACAGTAGATGTTGCAGAGTATGTAGTGATCATGAATCTGCGGCAAAGATCTTGGCTTGCTTAGATAACCTGCAGAATGTCTTTGTAGACATTGTGTGTGTCCATGTTGTTGGCGTACATCTTTGTGAAATAATAAAGCGGAAGCAGGTGTGAATTTTTCTTCATGTCTAATTTTTGTCATTGAAATTGGTTTCTATTCATATTTGTTTCTCCATCTGTTTGGATCAGGCCCTTCGTTTGCTTGGAACCATACATTTAGATAAATGCTGTCCAAACATAGATATGGAAAGCATTTTCTCGTCTTTCTGAAGAGTGTAACATTTAATTTTAACTGATCTTAGTTATCAGCTACTTGTTGACTTATTTCCAGTTGCCTGTGGACCACCCTCAACGTGCTTTCAGGTTGCAAGTTCTGGGTGCTCATCGCAGATGTCGTGTCTGAATCATGTGTTTGATGGACATAGGCAAGGTAGTTTCCCTTCTTGTTCAGGGGTGCTGTGACCCCAGAAGTCCTTTCTCCGTGTTGCAATGGAAAAAAAAAAAAAAAAAACATGGCATTCCCTGGGATGTACTATCCTCGGCATTATTCCAATCCTGAGAGCAAAGCAGGTTTGAATTTTTTATGTGGTGCCCTAGAGATGGACAGTTCAGTTCAGCATGTGGTTTCTGGTACGTTTTCCTGAAAAATACACAGTAGATGTAAGGTGCTGCTGTTGCTAATGTAGCAAAAGACCATGCAGTACATGCCATCCTCCCTTTCACCATTCTGCCCTGCTAAGCACATATGCAAAAATAGCTATTTAATTTTAGAAGTTCTTTGGTGTCAACTTCACCCTTTCTGACATGATGCCTCGACACGATTAGTCCTTTCAGTCCTGGAAGTTCATCAGTCAGATGGCAAGACAACATCGCATCAGGACCTCGCTGACTGATGGTCAGCAGTGAGAGAAGACGCAAAACAGCTTCTCTGTGTAGTTGAAGGCTCGTCCTGCCGACACTGCTCAGCCTTAGAAGAATGTGCTGCATTTAGCTGGATGCTGCTTGCTAGCTGGATCACTGCCAGGCAGCTAATGCATCATCTCCCTGGTATAACATGAACACCACACTCACCCTGCTTCCCCCATCCAGAGCATTGTCAGGTTGGTCTCAATTTTGTAGCACAGTAAAGCTTAGTTTAACATTGTTCTCTGTTCAGATGCTGTATGTCCTATGCCTTTTGTCTTTGCTATTTCAATGTATTTATAATTTTACTTATTCTTAAATAGATGGAATACAGTAAAATGTGGAAAAACCAATGTGTCATGTCAATGAAACAGAGGTAAGACTAAGATTCCACTATATAACATTCCAAGGGTTCAAGTCACAAAGCCTTGCCTAATTGAAAGTATCTTCGGATAGGGCCTGGAGGCCCCTCTGGGTTTGTGTCGTAGAGCCTAGAGTATATGGAACTAGCATAGACCCTCTGTTCTTGTTGATGAGCTTCACAAATTAGATAAAAACAAATGACAAGATGGAAGAAAAAAACATCAGAGTGGATCCTGAAAAGTGCATATTGGTATGTCCCCAGCACCTCCAGCCTCATTCTAGAACAGCACATGGTTGTCTCATCAGCTCTCTGAAGGTTAATTGGATTGGATAGAGCGAGACGCTTACTTCACATTAGCAGGAGGTGTGCATTATGTCATGACATCCTGGGCCAAGCGTTCAAACCCGCAGCTCCCCTGCCATGGCATGGTTTCTATTTCATCCACCTACTGATGAAATGCCAAAGACCCAAATGAAAACGAATGTGACTCTGCTGTGCAGGTTCTTGACTTGTCTCCAAAATCCTATTAGTGTTAATTTTCTTTAATTGAAAATCCAGTGATCATTTCCATGCCAGTGCAATGAGAGCTTATTGAAACCAAGCGTGCAAGTGGAAGGTAGCCCGTAAGATTTGATGGTTCTTTCCTGCTTGCACTTTTTCTCACTGCTCATTTTAGCTCCTGGTGATACTTTTTCATTCCCTCTGTGGTTGACTTGAGCAA
The DNA here is from genome assembly GCF_900964775.1 of Scleropages formosus. Taxonomy (NCBI): domain Eukaryota; kingdom Metazoa; phylum Chordata; class Actinopteri; order Osteoglossiformes; family Osteoglossidae; genus Scleropages; species Scleropages formosus. The sequence goes on from NC_041807.1 coordinate 15,219,760, forward strand.
AGGTACTCGAAAGCAACAACCTTTGTAGCCCTTAGTCTGTTCCAGTGTGGGCCACAATGAATTTTTGCATGACACTTTTCAAATGGTCCTTTTAAGGAAACTCCTCTGAGTCCAGTTATACAGTCCCTCTCACAATCTAGCAGGTTCTTTCTGTGCCAGAGGTAAGCTGTCTAGAATGAGGAGAAAAAGATGTGCATGCATTTACATTTACATGTATTTGTTTAGCTGATGTTTTTCTCCAAATCGATGTACATCTCAGAGGAGGCAGGTGTGCAGCATGGTGATTAATTAGACATAGTTATGGTAGAGCAGTGTGAAATTACTCCCCTCCACTCCATATGTAGTTTTGAATGGCTCCTTTGCTTTCTATACCTTCTTCATGTGCAGGAGATTCTAGTGCAACTTTAGCTCTGCACAGCTGTAACTGTAAAACACTGAATCATCCAGAGCATGGATCAATGAAGTCCAGTCCCAGCAATGGATCACTTTGGACCTTTCCATAACTGGTAGTGTCTGATACTTTGGTGCACAAATTGTAGCTGTTGTTTTACACATTAATACTTTTGTTCTGCCTCCTTATGTTTTCAACAGTTTTCAAGATACAAACATTTATGAGTTCATTTATTTGTTCTTAATTGCATTTCTTTACTATTTTCTGAAATTGCAGTTTGTTACACAGGAAAATCTACCTATAATTGCATTTACAGCCATTAGGTGGCAGGAAAATGCACCCAGACTGAATAGGAGTGTGAGGACTAGATTAATTCAGCTCACCTGCACAATATTTATCCCTCACTTCTGGAATTTTTGAGTGTTTGTGATCAGTAGCAAGATGATGAATCTTGCATGTGTTTATGGGTTGAATCAATCAGCAATGGGGTTCAATAGGGATTTGTGGAGACAGCACATTTTTATTTTCAGTCATTTTCAATTAGTGGGCCCACAACCTGCAAGGTCCAACATGGGGATTGGGTGCAATGTGTACCAGGCAGCGGGAGGGGGCAGGGTGGTGCATGGCATCGCGGCCCTTTGCAACAGGAACTGGCTTTGGTTACGTGGAATGTTACCTCACTGGGGGGAAGGAGCCGGACCTGGTGTGGGAGGTTGAGAAATACCAACTAGATATAGTTGGGCTCACCTCCATTCACAATATTGGTTCTGGAACCAAACTCCTCAATGGGGGGTGGTCTCTCTCTTACTTGGGAGCTGCACAGGGTGAGAAGTGCTAGGCGGGTGTGGGGATAATCACAAGCCCCCGGCTGGCTGCCATACAGTTGGAGTTTGTCCTGGTGGACAAGAGGGTCACCTCAATGCAACTTAGGGTCGCAGAGAGGAAAACTTTGACTGTTGTGTCTGCTTATGCACCAAACAGCAGTTCAGAGTATTTGGCCTTCTTGGAGAGGGTGGGTGGGGTTCTGGACAGGGCCCCACCGACAGACTCCATAGTCCTGCGGGGGGACTTCAACACTCACCTTGGCAATGACTGGGAAATCTGGCGGGGGGTGACTGGGAAGAACGGCTTGCCCGATCTTAACCCAAATGGTGAAATGTTATTGGATTTCTGTGCTAGCCATGGTTTGTCCATAACAAACACCATGTTTGAACACAAGGATGCTCATAAGTGTACTTGGTACCAGAGCTCCTTGGGCCAAAGGTCAATGATCGACTTTGTAGTCGTTTCATCTGACCTGAGGCCACATGTTCTGGACACTCAGGTGAAGAGAGGTGCTGAGCTGTCAGCTGATCACCATCTGGTAGTGAGTTGGATCAGATGGCGGGGAAAGCTGATGGACAGACCCTGTAGTCCCAGACGTTTAACGAGGGTGTGCTGGGAACGACTGTCGGAGGACCTTGTCCGGAATGATTTTAACTCCCACCTCCATAAGAACTTCTCCCATGTCCCGGAGGAGGTAGGGGACATGGAGTCCAAATGGACCCTGTTCAAAACCTCCATTGTGGAAGCAGCCAGGCACAGCTGTGGTCAAAAGCTTGTTGGTGTCAGTCGGGGCGGCAACCTGAGAATCCGCTGGTGGACACCGGTGGTGAGGGAAGCCGTCAAACTGAAGAAGGAGGCCTTTAGGGCCTGGTTGGCTCTGGAGACTCCTGACTCAGCAGACAGGTACCGGCAGGTGAAAAAGGCAGCAGTGGCTGCGGTTGCAGAAGCAAAATCCAGAGCACGGGAGGAGTTTGGAGAGGCCATGGAAGACAACTATCAGTCAGCTTCAAATAGGTTCTGGAGAACCATCCGGCAGCTCAGAAGGGGTCGGAGGAGTTTCGCTCAGGCTGTGTTCAGCAGGAGTGGAGAAATTCTGACCTCTGATGAGGACATTGTCGGGAGGTGGAAGGAGCACTTTGAAGAACTCTTAAACCCAAGTGATATACCTCCCTTACACGAGTCAGGGCCTGAGGCTTTCGGGCTGTCAGAGTCCATTTCCCTGGTGGAAGTCACTGACGTAGTAGGTAAGCTCCACAGTGGCAAAGCACCAGGGGTGGATGAGATCCACCCGGATCTGCTTAAGGCCCTGGAAGTTGCAGAGCTGTCATGGTTGACACGCCTCTGCAATGTTGCATGGACCTCAGGGACAGTGCCTTTGGATTGGCAAACTGGGGTGGTGGTCCCTATCTTTAAGAAAGGGGATTGAAGAGTGTGTGCCAACTATCGGGGTATCACACTTCTCAGCCTCCCTGGAAAAGTCTATGCCAGGGTGCTGGAGAGGAGGCTCCGGCCGATAGTTGAACCTCAGATTGAAGAGGAACAATGCAGATTCCGTCCTGGCCGTGGAACAGTGGACCAGCTTTTTACCCTCTCACAGATAACTGAAGGGGCATGGGAGTTTGCTAATCCAGTCTATGTGTGTTTTATGGACTTGGAGAAGGCCTATGACCATGTTCCTCAGGAAATTCTGTGGGTGGTGCTTAGGGAGTATGGGGTACCGGGGCCACTACTGCGGGCCATTCGGTCTCTGTACATATGGAGCTAAAGCTGTGTCCGCATTCTCGGCATTAAATCAAGCCTGTTCAATGTGGGTGTTGGACTCCACCAAGGTTGTGCCATGTCTCCACTCCTGTTTGTGGTTTTCATGGACAGGATATCAAGGCGCAGTTGAGGCCAGGAGGGCATTCTGTGTGGGAGTCGGAAGGTGACGTCTCTGCTTTTTACAGATGATGTTGTCCTTTTGGTACCGTCACATGGTTGGCTCCAACACGCACTGGAACGGTTTGCAGCCGAGTGTGAAGCGGTTGGAATGAGGATCAGCACCTCAAAGTCCGTGGTTCTCTCACGGAAAAGGATGGCATTCCCCCTCCAGGTAAGGGGAGAGAATTTGCCCCAGGTGGAGGAGTTCAAGTATCTTGGGGTCTTGTTCACGAGTGAGGGGAGAAGGGAGCGTGAAATCAGCCGCAGACTGGGAGCAGCTGCAGTAGTAATGTGGTCACTGTACCGGACTGTAGTGGTGAAGGGGGAGCTGAGCCATAAGGCAAGGCTCTCCATTTACCAGTCGATCTACATCCCTACCCTCACCTATGGTCATGAACTTTGGGTAATGACTGAAAGAATAAGATCCCAGATACAAGCGGCCAAAATGAGTTTTCTCCGCAGGGTGCTGGAACTCACTCTCCGTGACAGGGAGTGAAGAGTTCGGACATCTGGGAGGAACTCAGAGTAGAGCCGCTACTCCTCCACATTGAGAGTGGTCAGTTGAGGTGGTTCGGGCATCTGATAAGGATGCCCCCTGGGCGCCTCCCTTTGGAGGTATACCGGGCACGGCCAATTGGGACGAGGCCCCAAGGTCGGCCCAGGACCCACTGGAGGGATTATATTTCACAGTTGGCCTGGGAACGGCTGGGAATCCCCCAGGCTGAGCTGGAGGAAGTTGCAGTGGACAGGGGCGGCTGGGCCTCTCTGCTCTCCCTGCTGCCACCACGACTCACGACCCTATTAGGACAAGCAGGATGGAAGATGGATAATTGCATTTCTTTACTATTTTTTGAAATTGCAGTTTGTTACACAGGAAAATCTTCCTATATTTGCATTTACAGCCATTAGGTGGCAGGAAAATGCACCCAGACTGAATAGGAGTGTGAGGACTAGATTAATTCAGTTCACCTGCACAATATTCATCCCTCACTTCTGGAATTTTTGAGTGTTTGTGATCAATAGCAAGATGATGAATCTTGCATGTGTTTATGGGTTGAATCAGTCAGCAATGGGGTTGAGTAGGGATTTGTGGAGACAGCACATTTTTATTTTCAGTCATTTTCAATTAGTTTTAATGCATCTCACAGTTATTAGAAATGTTCAGGTCTTACACAATATATTTTATTTTATTATAGCCATATCCAAGATTTTTACAGACACAAGCTGGTAAATAAATTGATATTTGTATTACTAAGCATCTGGGGGGTGCGGTGGCGCAGTGGGTTGGACCGGGTCCTGCTCTCCGGTGGGTCTGGGGTTTGAGTCCCGCTTGGGGTGCCTTGCGACGGACTGACGTCCCGTCCTGGGTGTGTCCCCTCCCCCTCCGGCCTTACGCTCTGTGTTGCCGAGTAGGCTCCAGTTCCCCGCGACCCTGTATGGGACAAGCAGTTCAGACAATGTGTGTGTGTGTGTGTGTGTGTGTGTGTGTGTGTGTGTGTGTGTGTGTGTGATACTAAGCTCTTATTTCATTGTATTGATAAAGCTGAAAGTGGCCGGAAGCTGACAAACACTGGAGATGCTTATGAATGAATCAGTCAGAAATTAGCATTGAATTGGAAGTTGTAAAGGCAAGGCATTTTTCATTTTTATTCATTTCAAATTAATTTTAATGTTAAAACAGTGAGGAGGGAGGGACGGTGGCATAGTGGGTTTGGCTGGGTCCTGCTCTCTGGTAGGTCTGGGGTTCGAGTCCTGCTTGGGGTGCCTTGTGATAAACTGGTGTCCCATCCTGGGTATGTCCCCTCCTCCTCTGGCCCTGCCCCCTCTGTTGCCGGGTTAGGCTCCGGCTCGCCGCGACCCTGCTCGTGACAAGCGGCTTCAGCCAGTGTGTGTGTTAAAACAATTAACTAAAAGTCTTACTGAGTATTTTTTATTTATAATTTAATTATAAATAAAACTGAATAAGTTGAGGGATGCTGGTATTATTAACCTTTTTTTGATTGTGACTTAGTTGTTAAAGTGATTTTGGATTTACTAAGTACAAACAAACTACTGGTCCCAGTTGTGATTGTAAATTGAGGAACCAGTGTTGTTGCTCTATACATCAGTTTTTTCACTGGCAATATGCTGCAGTTGTTCTCTTGTTTTACTCGTCAGTTGTTTCACTCTGGAAGTAGTCTGCCAGCCGTATTACTGTTATATGTTTTGACATAGTGATCGCAGGACCTCTGGCTGCTGTAGCAAAAGCCGAGTGCAGTGGTCTCAGTGTGTACACCTGGAAGCTTTCTTGGCTCACTGTTGATCTTCTGAAGCTCTCTATTATTTTGAGAGTAGCAGAGATTTTGTGAGATTGATCTAGCAGCTCTCTGTGGTGAGTGTAGCCTTTGGGAATGTGAATGACAGATTGCGCTGGTGTGCAATTTACCAAAAATGTTGGCTCTGTATAACTTTCATTCATTAAAATTTGTGAAATTTTTGCTGCCAACTTTCATTACTGAAGTGGAAACAGTGTAGTATGTTAAGGATTTAAAACAATGAGGGTTATTAATGTTGATCCAGGTGCAGATTTTTGACAGAATAGTTTTGGAAATCAAAATTCATATTACCTCTTCATGATTCGTGCAGTTGTGTTTGACTTTATACAGAATGTTTTCTTTCTCTCAAAAAATCTGAAATAAATCATCAGACAATTTGCCCATTTTGACCAAAACATACAGGGTTTCTCATGTTGAAAGCTGTGACAAATTTACTGGTTTGTGGGAGAAGAAGGCACTGACTCGCTGTGTTTCTGGATTCAGTGGCCACTATTCCGGAACTCTAAGTTGGGTGAGCTGGGCGAGGTGTCCGGAGGGAATCATGGCAATTGAAGGTTGTTTAGTGTTAACCAGGGGCATGTGTTAGGGTGGCACGGTTACCAGCAAAATAAGCAGGTGTAGGATTAGGTGTCTTTGCAGTGATGTTCCATCCATTCTGTATGGTTGCATGTTGTCTTTTGTATATCTTATACTGTATATGTGTGTGTTGCATGTGGTGGTGGTGTCAGCAACTGTACCATCTTCCCAGATGAAGCAGAAGTATGATGGTTAAATAATTGTTAAGCCCCAGTTAGTGCCATTTAAAATTTTAATATTTTACTTCACCTTCATCCAGGGTATGTTACTCAGTGTCTCCACATTTGCTGTCTACTACTTTAGTGGAAAAGTATGTCTGAGTGGTGTTTTCCTGCAGACACTGGATGATGGCTCAGAGAGAGCTCTGCAAAGGGACTTTAAGAAGAAAATCAATGCAGAACACCCTCCATAATGACAAACGAGCACCAAGAGGAGATTGGTGGGAGATTTACTTCCAAACTCCTGCCTGAGGCACGCATCGATTGGCATGTTTGTGGTTCCATAGGGCACTTCCGATGGATCGAGGCCTGCCTTCCCCTCCAGCTGCCATCCTCAAAGATCTCATAGCGTCATGACAGGCGAGTAATCGTTCTGTCCGCTATCAGTGAGTGATTGCACACAGCCCGGCTCCTGTCCGTTGGCCTTGCCACTACCACACTGAGGTCATTTGTCTCCCCTTACTGGGACATTGGCAGGTTGCATGAGCGTCCAACATTTGTTAACAAGATGCTGGCAGTGGTGCTGAAGCCTGCCAACCCTTTCTCTATTTCCCTGTGTGGAATGCAAGTCACAAGAGAAATGTCTGGTTTGACAGTTTTCCATTTGTACAAAATACAATTGTTTTAAATGTGGACATGCATTAAAAATGTGTACGTGTACAGTGTACTCACATGCAAATACAGGTGCTTACTAATGAATTGATGATGTAGTGAGCTACTCCATTTCTTTCCGACATTTTCAGAATTGTCATAATAAGATAAGTATAATTTTTTTCTTAATATGCTTCCCTTTGTAACTTATGCAGGAACTAGAGAGAGATGATTGGCTCTCTACTGTAGCAAGCTTGACCGTGTAATGAGATGTTGCTCTGTCTTACTTTGGCTGATTGAAATATTCATTACAAGGAGGAAGGGACATTCCGGAAACCTATAGTAACTGGGGCAGAAAATCATTGTGTTTCCTGTGCTAGTATAAACGTGACTTGTGTCCCCCATCTCTCAGACTCCATGCCAGATGAAGATGCAATAGCTTTGGCAGTTTGGAAGAAATTTCCATCAAGCTCATTTCACTTTTCTTCTTGCTTTGACAGTGCATGTCTGTCTGTATGTCTGTATATGTGTTTTTTCTGCAGTGTTTTAAGCTGAAATATGCACACACACAATGTCTAGAACCGCTCGTCCCGAGCGGGGTCGCAGTGAACCAGAGCCTAACCCAGCAACACAGGGTGCAAGGCTGGAGGGGGAGGGGACACACCCTGGACGGGTAGCTGAAATATAAAAGAGGACATTTTTCTTTTCCTAATATATCAGCTGCATGGTGTTTGTATTTCTTGAACTTTTCAGCTCCTTTCCCAGTGGCATCTTATATTTCTGGTTTTGTACTTACGTTTATTTTTTGTTTTGTAATGAAGTCTGTGCTTTTTCCAATAACCCTGCTCATATTTCCCTGGTGCCAGTAAGTCTCCAGTGTCATTAATTGACTTTGGGTTTTTCCTCCAACACAACACAGATGACTAAAGGCTCACTTAATCATGCAGGTTTTTAATAGCTATTAGTGAGATTGTGTAGCAGGGTTGTCATAGTTACAGTTCACTATATTAGTCTGTTGTGCAGTCCTAGCCAATTACCCTTTGAATGCCAATTCATTTCATTCGTGTGTCTGAATGTGAACTATGGGATAGATTATCTAAGATGTTTGGGACACAAATGGAATGCAGTTTGCTAGAAAACAGCACCACCACTGATACGGTAGGAAAGCAGAAATTAGTTAACGTGCACAGTTTGTAAGTTGAGTGCTATGCTAACACTTTAAATATTATTTAGATATTACACTAAATAACTATATGAACAGATATTTGTGTAAGCCTCTGTTCAGGCATTAGTTGTACAACAATGTGAAGCAGCCTTTACAAAACAATTTCCTCCTACCTGGAGTTCCTTTGGCATCCTAATGTGAAGTGGTGTATGTCATTTATCAGAGTCTTGGATCTTATCCACTTATTTTTTCCTTTGGGGAGCCAAAGGAGAAGGAGATAGGGCAGGTGGAGGGGGCTTCCTCTATGGAGTGGGTGCTGCAGCTGAGGAGGAGATCTACATCAGCCCTGCAGGTCTCTATTTTTAAGCACTCTCTCCCTTTCACCACAGCCTGTGACACGTGGCAAGGAGATGGTGCTCCAGGCTCCTCAACACAGTTAAAGAAGTTTGTGTTTGGTGGAGCATAAAGAGAGCCTCCATCACTCCCACCCCCCATGCTCCTTCATAGTTGATGAATTACTCAAATTATCATTCATGGGTTCAGGCTGGGATACTTAATCCAGGCTGAGGTGTCCAAAATTTGTATACCTCTTCATGATACTGTTCCCCCCCTCCCCATGTGCACTAAGTGTTGAGTACTGATGCTACTGTTCTTCTGTAGGTGTTGATGTGTGTTCATATATTTTTGTCCCGCTGTAGGTGTTGATGTATAACATTGTTTCTCTGTAGAGGTTGATGTGATGCATGTCCATGTACCACTATTTCTCTGTAGGTGTTGATGTATATCGCTGTTCCTCTGTAGGTGTTAATACATGTTCATGTACCACTGTCCCTCTATAGGTGTTGATGTACTGCTGTTCCGGTACCAATTTTGAAAGGCTCCACTGAAACTGAAACGTTATGCAGTCATCTAGCACAGATTGTATCGTTTTACACCTCACTGAGCAGAACCATCAACATCAAGCCATCGCCCACTCCAGTTATTCTTGGATGTCTAATGTTTTTTCACTCATGAGCATTTCTGCATGTAGCTATTTTTTCTGGTCAGACATTTACAGGTTTGCCTTTTAATGCATGATCTTTGGTTTAGCCTATGGAGCGATGTCTAGAATTGAGCATGCCACTTTCTCCTGGCCACAGCTGTGAAAGTTTAGCAGCAGCATCTCTGTGTTGTTGACTGGCCCACCAGTCTCACTCCTAGTGTGCAAAAAGTTTAAACTCTTTCAGAAGCTTCAGGACCTCCTTACTCTTGGTGCTGGTGAAGGGTGGAAGTTGATGTGTGCTTTCTCTGGGGAAGAACTTTGTCGTTGTACTTTAAGAGCCATTTTGGTTCATCCAAGAACTGTGGGAGAATCCACAGTACAAAATGGAGAGAGAGGATGTATTCAGGGGCGCCACATCCTTTGGATGTACATCCCACACCACTTTTGCCATGTGCATTGAATGTTGGGTTTTTTGTTGCTCCTGAGCACTTAAGTACTTAATTCAACAAATTATTGGCCCAATTTAACTAATTAGCCTTCTCTCCCAGTGGTGAGGATGTTAGCTAATTAAAGTGAGCTTGAAAATGTACATACAGTGTCTTGTAAGATTGTTATTTGGTGTCCCTGGTCTATACCTTTCACGTGTACACAGTCTTTATCTTTCTTCATTTACAGTTCGTGTGAGGCATAACATTTTAAACTGTTGAAAGAGCCAATATGCTACAGCAGAAGCAACGCTTTATTGAAGCTACTCTCTGCAGTGCCTTTTCAGCATGACCTTTGCCTTGGTGCTATTGTGAAAGCTTTAGAAATTACCTGAACACATGGACATGTTTCAGGTCCTATGGAGATTAACAACACTCCCATCTGTCCACTGACTACACTTGAATGATGTCTCCCTCTGTAGGTTGTAGCTGTAATTGCTTGACCACACCGTGCCTACATGCATGCTGGGAAAACAGCTGGCAGAGAATTCGATGCAGCACTTCTTTGCTCCACTTGGAAATTTAATATTTGTGACTAAACATGTGAAAATCTTGCATCTATGTCACACCCACGGGTTCCATACCTGCCACTGATCAGAGAGGACGGGTATAAAGGGACCATGCCGGCACACCTGCTTGCGGAACCTCATCCAGAGCAACCGCGTCTCTAATGCATCTATGGAGAAACAACCTCCTTCCTACCTGCCCCTCGTTCCTGTCTCCGTGATCCTGACCGTCGCTGTTCTTCATCGACCACGTCGCTCATCTCGCCCTTTGGAACCACCTCTGCGAATTGTTCAACCCACGTCTGTCCCCGACAACGGTTTCTGCCTTTTCCCTTTTGGTTTGCTCCAAATAAATGCACCCGCATTTGGGTTCCCTGCAATACCGCCTCACCTTTGCCTCTTGCAAGATGACAATTTATTCCCAGATGAGTTACAGATGTTTTTTCTTAATGCCTCAGGAGCACCTGAGATCCTGAAATCTCTGGTCTTTTTGAAATGTTCAATTAATAGTCACATGCTCCCATGAGTGAGTTTATATAGAACAACACAACAGCCTTAGATCCTCAGTTGCATTCACAGAGGAAAGCAGCCCATTTGGGTTTTCTATATTCCTCTCATTAGCCCAATCAATGAGACTGCATTTCATCTTTTTGGTGTAATGATGCTGAACAGATCGGATTATTAAAAAGTCATTGTGGCCCTCCATCACTGTCTTTGAAATCTGTAAATGGGCAGTAAATGATGTGCCGTGAAAAGTTATCCCTAAAGAAAGCATTTGTCTCCTGGTAGTAAAAATGCACTCATCCTATTTTTTGTATGTAACAGTGGCTACTTCACACTTAAAAGCTATATTCAGAGGCTGAAGTTGAAGTTCAGGGGCTACAGAAACCTTTCGAACACTTAATTTTCTGAGAATATGGATGATTTTAACCTTTTGTTCATTACTCTAGTTAAATAAGACCCAAGGTCCTGCTGTAAATTAAAGAACTTTCAGTCATGATGGTCAGAGTAGAAGCTGGGATCTTGGGAGACTTGGTAACTGAGACAAATTCCGAAAGTGGCCGTCAGGCCTTGGTGGTGTGGAGAGATAGCCTGTGTACATAAACAGTGATCCCAACATCAATTTCGCCTGTGTTTCTTTGTTGCTGCACGACAGGCAAGCACTAGGTATTCCTTCTGAATGAAAAATGGGCAAGAAAGCCAGAGCAGGACTGGAGCAGGAGACTAATGGCCGCTGTCGCCGGCGCAGGGGCTCTTCACTTGCTGTATTGCTTATAGGGGCCTTGTAACACATAATTAACAATGAGTGTGGTGTGCCTCAGGTTTCAGATACTTTCACACTAAATGCAAAGATAGACTCGTCACCTGGGGGTCAGCGGGCCGCAAGGTTTGTTGGTTGATCTTTTATCTCTTTTATTATTAATTCATTTCACTGGGACTTTTCTTCCAAGTGATTTACAATGTTAAGATACTTACAATTATTTACCTGTTCATACAGCAGGGTAATTTTCACTTTACCAGTTCACAGCAAGCACCTTACTCATGGGTATTATAGTATAAGGAAGATCGGTGTCAAGTGAGTGCAAGACAGGAGCTCAAAACTGCTATACTACATTCAGTTTTTTTTTTGACAGAAAACAGAGTAAAGCAAATATGGAAGTATCTCAGCAGTTCATTGTTTAATTTAACTTATGATTTGTCTAATTTGCATTTTTTTTCTTCTTTGGTGCTTTTGCAATCTTCAAATTATGTTGGATACATTATGTTGTCATGTTTTATGCGACATTGTTTTAGAGAAGAATACTGAAATAATTTGTTACGTGTTGCAAAATAGGATCAGTCAGTTAATTGCAAATCGCTCTGTAATTTGTTACATTTGATTTATGACATGACAGAAACGGTGAGACTTTTTAAAATATTCATTAATCTGCCTGGGGTAATCTAAAGCGGGTGCATTCCTTTGTTACACATAGCTTGTGACTATAGAAATATGCAGCCCATATAGTCAATGACCTCATTGTTTCAGGGAAAATTTTAAACTGGAGTAATTTTGTCTATTTATAAAATGCTGTGACCCTCAAAAAGTATTTAAAAAAATACTTTTGCACAGCCATCTTCCCCAAAGCTTGTATTTTCCCTAACCTGTGTCTTTTAAGTTCATGTCCCCCCCTCTCTCCACTGTCATCTAACTGGCAAGCAGTGTCAGAGATCTTCCTGCCCCAACAATCCCCACCTCGCCCCTCCCCCAGAACAGCACTGGTTGAACATTTGTTCAATAAAGACCAGCAAGCTCTTGATGGAGTGCGTAGCCTGCTGCCGTGGGATATCATTCTAGGCTCCCATGGAGCTGCCATGTCCTCATGGAGACTGTTGGCAACTTACTGAGCCTTACCAATCCCAGCATCCCCTCCTTAACATAGCCTTAGAAATGGCCTGCAAGCATAAATCTTTTGGTTTATCTTCCAGGGGCTGGAAGATCCCCATATTACCAAACTCAATGCCATCCTGGCTGCTGCTGCCCTTCTCTGCCTGTCGGGTGGAGTGTTCATTGCTCATCTCTGCAAATGAGAAAATAAGTCTGTTGCCATTTTCTGCATTACCTGCAAATTCACATATGTGCTTGTGGAACTCTGATAGGAGTTTTTTTTTAATGTGATGCCAGCAGCTCGATGCCCTAAGGACTGAGAATTAGCACTCTGTTCTTGATGTTCACTTTTGCCTTTTGTTTCTCATGCTGTAGCAACAGAAAGACTTGAGTAGACCCTTTAAAGAATTTGTGTTGGTAATGCAGTAAAATTGTTGTTGATCCAGGAGGTTAATGAGTTTATCGCCTGCTTTTAAAAGACAAACACTGGAGCGGTCTGTTGGATTTTTTCCTGTGGGTTTACTTTTTCAGTTCGCAGCAGAAGTTGTGCCTAGGGGGTGAAGGAGGGCGGTCAGTAAAAACTCTACCAGCTGAACATCTATCTGTGGCATACAAATGCAGCTTTCTCAGCAAACAGCAAATATCTAAAGGAACTTCAGCATAGTGGCACAGCAAGTAGCACTGGTGCCTCACAATACCTGAGGGGCTGTGGCCTTGGAACAAGCGTTTGAATCCAGCTCAATGTGCATGAAGTTTGTATCTTCTCTCCTTGTTCACGTAGGTTTCTTCCCGTAGTCCAAAAGCCTCCATTAAAGGTGAATTACAAATGTATTAGTCAGTTTGTGTTACATTATTCTGCTGTATGCTGTAAATGGGTGTATGATTGTAGGGAATTGAGAGTACTGTATGTAACATTGTAAGTCACCTCAGACAAACGTTTCGGCTAAAAGCTACTTAAAAATCATTGTATGTCGCTTTGAGGAAAAGTGAATAAAATGAATAAATGTAAATGTAATTGATGTCGTAAGAACCTACCTGAACAATCGGTATAGTTTTGTGTTGTGATAAGGATAAACACAACTTCTCCATACTTAGGTTACTTCCATAGTTCTTTAACATTTATATTAAGCCACGTTAGCATCTTTTGCTTGAATAAAAGTACATCAGTGTGGTTTTGCAATACCATCCTCCCATTTCTACAGTGGGAATTGAACAAATTGCTATACCTTAAAATTCTGCAGTCAGGTTCTCCTGTTGCTCTTATTAACAGCGGCAAAAGATTGATGGCATGTTTAAATTATTGGTTGGAATAGAGTACTTTTTTAATGTGAGGATGTAGAAGAGTAATGGAGAGAGGACAGAAAGTGCCCAGTGGCGAAACTGTTATCTGACTTTAGACAATACTGGTGGCTTCACTGCTCATATCAGAATTGAGATCATACCTGAAGGAACTTTTGGCTGCAGTGCGGTCGGACTTAAAGTATATTTTCTTATTTTGTGGGGGCTGCTCTAAAGCTCTCGCAGCAACAGCTGAAGATGGACAGTCGGCCAAAGAACTGTGTTTTCCAGGGTTTTAAATTGCTAATTGTCTGAGTAACACACACTGGAAAAGTAAACATTATCTAACAACAAGCTTTCTGTTAGGTAACCCAATTAGGTGAATATTAAAGTCATGAATTTCTGTTCAGTACATACTGTACTTCCTGGACACTTGCAGTTTCTTGCATTGTTTTTGGAAAATGAGGTCATCCCACAATGCACTGCATTTGTGTCTGCTGGGGAGCTCTAAGCAGGGATTAGTGTTACATAAGCATTTGGGGTTCTGAAAGAAACATATGATTAATATGTCTGTACTTTTTGTTTGGTTTTGAATTCCACTGTCTGCATGACTAACTTCTTTTTGCATGTGTGGTTCTGTGGTGACCCCAGGGCACAAAGCTGTTCTTGTACTGTTTATTATTGCTCCGTTTAAAGCGAATGCGAACACAACTGTCATGTGTGGCTTACTACCCGAGCAATAAGGATTTCAGGTGCAGCTGATGGCTGCTGCAGAGCTGTGTGGGTGGACATATGCTTCTTGCTTTGTTTTTGTTTTTTCCTTCATTAATTTTTGTACTAATTGACAACAGGATGCTTGGAGAGAAAATTTATAAAAGAATAACATTATTAAGGTTAGTATGAATTATGTTCACTGTGGTTAAAACAGTTAAAGCACGTCAAGAAACCAGCTGTGGAAAAAGGAAAAAAAAAAATTTCCTTCCAGATCAAAAACAGCTGTAAGCAGAAAAGGTGACATGTTCATTATAATTGACACAGTGCACTGGCAAAACTCTGAACGCAACCTTTTAAATGCACTAGTACAAATTATAATGTGTTACTTTGTAATGATTTTATTTATTTATTTATTGTTTTATTTATTTATTTATCGTATAATCAGAAACAGATCTTTAGCAACATAGGGCAACCTTTAAGCTGTAAAATTGGCTTTGTGTAGCCAAAGTTTAATATCTGCATTGTCAATGTTTGTCAGATCCACTGGTGTGGACGGCGTGTACATGGGGCAGTGATCTAGCAAATATTTTGCAGTTTGTTGCTGCTCTCCGCATGGGCATCCAGGGCTGTCTGCTAGTCCTAGTAATGTTATATTCTCTCAGAATGAAGCTTCACCTCTGTGGTAAGACTTTAAGAGTAAAATACACAGTTTGTGTAGCAGAGATCAGATGTTATTTCATATTTAATTTTTTAATCTGTAATAAAAATGGCAGAATGATTAAATTCACGGGGGGTGCGGTGGTGCAGTGGGTTGGACCACAGTCCTACTCTCTAGTGGGTCTGGGGTTCGAATCCCGCTTGGGGTGCCTTGTGGCGGACTGGCGTCCCGTCCTGGGTGTGTCCCCTTCCCTCTCCGGCCTTACGCCCTGTGTTGCTGGGTAGGCTCCGGTTCCCCGTGACCCCGTATGGGACAAGCGGTTCTGAAAATGTGTGTGTGTGTGTGTGTGATTAAATTCATCAAAGTATAGGGTATTCTGTTTTCTGGATTTATCATACTGTTGTAGAAATGTTTTCCTCAGAGAAGAGCTGAGATTTGTGACATGAAGATACATGCCAGGTATGAGTCTCAAGGCATGATCAGGGCTTCTTTACCCAAAGGTCTAAAATGTGTTCTAGATGAGCCTTCAGAACAGGAAAAGCATTACAGTTAATTCTGCTTATCTATCGCTATTCTGAGCTGGAAGGGCAGGTGAAATTTGTTCTCAATTGCTGTAAAAAATAGCCACTGGCCATGTAGCCAATTATGTGACCAAATGTGTTTTTTCCATTAATATTTTGTAGAAGTTGTTTTCTTTGAATCGCTATAATTAACTATTTCATTCAAATATATTTAATTGCAATTAAAGTAAGATTATCCTGACAAAGCAATTATGTACATGTCTATCTTCGTAATTATGAAGACATTAGTGAATAAAGCCCAAACAAGGTCACAGCTTTTGTCCTTAGTCTTGTATGAACTGAAAGGCACGTTTCCTGCTGTGCACCTTTGAAAGCTTAACCTTTGAATCTGACAAAGGCAGCATCTTGAATAGGCCACATGCCATCTGCTGTCACAGCTAAGAGAGTTCCTGGTTTTCTACATCTCGGGCTCCAGGACATTGATGTGTATTGTCCAGAAGGGAGAAATGGACTGAGATGTACTGAGCTTCCGAGTGCTATTGTGAGTGTCACCCAACTGGAGGGGGGTGATCTTTTGGGTGGTATCAAGTAGGGCTGGAACTGTTGATTATTTTAATAATTGAATACTCTACTGGTTATGATTATATGTGTAATCAGATACTCTTCCTGGATCGGAGCCTTGTCGTGGTGGAAAGGCTTGCATGATCTAGGGATCTCCAGAGCTATATTGTTGGGAGCAGTATGCTCCTGGTAGGGTCTCCCAAGGCAAACAGCTCTGGAGTTAAAATCCAGACTAACACAGTCAAAAACCCCCCATGAAAAAAGTAGACAAGACAACATTTACACTGCCTGGAATAGGGTCACTGGGACCTACCCCTGAAGCCAAGCCTGGGGGTAGTGTTCCTAGGTGAGCGCCTGGTGGCCAGGCAGCCCACGTAACCCGGCCAGGCTCAGACCAAAAAGGCAACGTGGGGGGGCCATGGGGGCCCACCACCCACAAGGTCCTCAGGTGTAATGCCTTTCGGGCCTTCACGGCAGCAACTGGCTCTTGGCACATGGAATGTTACCTCACTGGGGTGGAAGGAGCCAGAACTAGTGCGGGAGGTTGAGAGATTCCAATTAGATATAGTTGGGCTAACCTCCGCTCACAGTGTTGGCCCTGGAACCAAACTCCTCGATACTCACAAGCCCCTGGCTGGCTCCCATACAGCTGAAGTTTGTTCTGGTGGACGAAAGGGTTGCCTCAATGCGACTTAAGGTCGCAGAGAGAAAAACTTTGACTGTTGTGTGTTCTTATACACCAAACAGCAGTTCAGAGTATTTGACCTTCTTAGAGAGAGTGGGTGGGGTTCTCTACAGGGCCCCACCTACGGGCCCCACCTACTCAATAGTCCTGTGGGGGGACTTCAGTGCTCACGCTGACAATGACTGGGAAATCTGGAGTAGGGTGATTGGGATCGACGGATTGCAAACACCATAACAAACACCATGTTCAAACACAAGGATGCTCATAAGTGTACTTGGTACCAGAGCTCCTAAGGCCAAAGGTGAATGATTGACTTTGTAGTCATTTCATCTGACTTGAGGCCTTATGTTCTGGACAATCGGGTGAAGAAAGATGCTGAGCTGTCAACTCATCACCAGCTGGTGGTGAGCTGGATCAGATGGTGGGGAAAACTGACAGACAGACCCAGCAGACTCAAGCACATAGTGAGGGTATACTGGGAACAACTGTCAGTGGAACCTGTCTGGAATAATTTTAACTCCCACCTCCATGAGAACTTCTCCCATGTCCTGGAGGAGGTAGGGGACATGTAGTCCAAATGGACCCTGTTCAAAACCTCCATTGTGGAAGCAGCCAGGTACAGCTGTGGCCAAAAGCTTGTTGGTGCCAGTCACGGCAGCAACCCAATAACCCACTGGTGGACACCGGTGGTGAGGGAAGTCGTCAAGCTGAAGAAGGATGCCTTTAGGGCCTGGTTGGCTCTGGGGACTCCTCACTCAGCGGATAGGTACTGGCAGGCAGAAAAGGCAGCAACAGCTGCTGTTGCAGAAGCAAAATCCAGAGCATGGGAGGAGTTTGGGGAGGCCATGGAAAATGATTTTCAGTCGGCCTCAAAGAGGTTCTGGAGAACCATCTGGCAACTCAGGAAGGGTTGGAAGAGCTTCGCCCAAGCTGCGCTCAGCAAAGGTGGAGAAACTCTCACCTCAAATGAGGACATTGTCAGGAGGTGGAAGGAGCACTTTGAGGAACTCGTAAACCCGAGAGATATGCCTCCCTTACAGGAGTCCTTGCCAGAGGCTTCTGAGGTAGTCCATTTCCCTGGTGGAAGTCACTGAGGTAGCTGGAAAGCTCCACAGTGGCAAAGCACTGGGGGTGAATGAGATTCGCTCGGAACTGCTTAAGGCCCTGGTTGTTGTGGAGCTGTCATGGCTGACACACCTCTGCAATGTTGCATGTCTCTATCTTCAAGAAAGGGGACCGGAGAGTGTGTACCAATTATCGGAGTATCACACTTCTCAGCCTCCCTGGGAAAGTCTATGCCAGGGTGCTGAAAAGGAGGCTCCAGCTGAGGAACAATGCGGATTCCGTCCTGGCCGTGGAACACTGGACCAGCTTTTTACCCTCTCACAGATAATTGAGGGGGCAAGGGAGTTTGCTGATCCAGTCTACATGTGTTTTGTGGACTTGGAGAAGGCTTACGACTGGGTTCCCCAAGAAAATTCTGTGGGAGGTGTTTTGGGAGTATGGGGTGCCTGGGCCACTACTGCGGGCCATTCGGTCCTTGTACATACGGAGCGAAAGCTGTGTCCGCATACTCGGCATTAAGTCATGTTCGTTCAATGTGGCTGTTGGACTCCGCCAAGGTTGTGCCATGTCTCCAGTCCTGTTTCTGGTTTTCATGGACAGGATATCAAGGCGCAGCAGAGGTTCGGAAGGGCATTCCGTGCGGGGGCCAGAAGGTGATGTCGCTGTTTTTTGCGAATGACGTTGTCCTTTTGGCACCGTCACACAAACGCCTCCAGCATGCATTGGAACGGTTTGCAGCCGAGTGTGAAGCGGTTGGTATGAGGATCAACACCTCCAAGTCTGAGTCCATGGTTCTCTCACGGAAAAGGACTGTATGCCCCCTTCAGGTAAGGGGAGAAAATCTGCCCCATGTGGGGGAGGTTAAGTATCTTGGGGTTTTGTTCACAAGTGAGGGGAGAAAGGAGCATGAGATTGGCTGTAGACTGAGAGCAGTGGCAGCAGTAGTGCAGTTGCTGTACCGGACTGTAGCGGTGAAGGTGGAACTGAGCCATAAGGCAAAGCTCTCCATTTATCAGTCGATCTACGTCCCTACCCTCACCTTTGGTCATGAACTTAGGGTAATGACTGAAAGAAAAAGATCGCGGATACAAGCGGCCAAAATGAGTTTTCTCCACAGGGTGTTGGGACTCACTCTCCGTGATAGGGTGAGGAGTTCGGACATCCGGGAGGAACTCAGAGTAGAGCCACTACTCCTCCACATTGAGAGGAGCCATTGAGAGGGGTATACCAGGCACAGCCAACTGGGACGAGACCCCGAGGTCGGTCCAGGACCCACTGGAGAGATTATATCTCCCAGTTAGCCTGGGAGCAGCTGGGGATCCCCCAGGTTGAGCTGGAGGAAGTTGTGGGGAACAGGGATGTCTGGGCTGCTCTGCTCTCCCTGTTGCAACCGCCACCCTAATAGGACAAGCAGGTAAGAAAGTGGATGAATAGATGTAATCGGTGTAATCGGATAAGAAAAAACTTTCACGATTTATTAAATAGCAACGGAGGAAAATATATGGTCTCTTAAAATTAACAATTACTTTGTAATTGATAAATGAGTATCAAAATTTTATGAACACCACAGGATCACAGCAGGATACAGGTAGGGACAGTACTCCGAGGAATTGCTAATATGTCCATGTACAAGTGAAAACCTATCAAGAACAACATTTTTATAGTTTTAATGGCATATTTAAACAAAAAACACTCAAAGTGCAAGCTAAACCTGTATAGCTATAGGGATATATTAATTACACACTCAGTTTCAAAGAAAACATATTTACCAAAATCTAATAAATAACCAAAAATATATTTCAGGTTACTTTCCAAGTGACAACTAAATACCAAGGCACAAATAAACTGAAATGAATAAAAACAGATAAATCAACTTTTCTTTGTATACTGTATTTTATCATTACAATTTCTGTTTAAAGTGGAAAGCAGTACAACTTAAATTTCAGAACTGCAAGTTATAACTACATCATGGAAGATAAGTACATCTTAGGAATAACTTGCCGGAGCCTTACATGAGCATGTGGTTTCATTGAAAAGTAAAGTATGTTTGCTTGGAACAGTTTTTGGCATTTGTAGGAGGTAAAAAAAACCTATGCTCAAGGTTAGAACAGCAACAGTAGAGAATCCGGACGAAATGAAATGTGTATTAGTGCCACCAACTGGGCTGCAGTGTGAATAGGAGATACTGGGAGTGTACTCCTCTCGAAAAAAAATCCATGTCCATCACTCAACCTGTACAATATTATCACGCGTTGACAGCATAACGAAAATTTCATTCATTCATTTATTTGTTTTCACTAACTGCCTTGTCCATGTACGCACTACAGGCAATGGAGCGTTGCGATGAGAACGTGCAAACTGCGTGCAGGCTGGGCCGGATTCAAAGCCACGTCCAAACAGCCCAGGAGCTGTGAGGTGCCAGTACTTTCTGCTGTGGCACTGTGTGCGTGTGATTTATACGCAATTCCATATAGATGGAAAGAGTCCCGGAGGCAGAAAATTTTAATCATGGACTTTGAAATATGATCGAAGGAATCATTCCAGATCAAACTCATGGAGATTTTCCTTTCGAGGTAATTTTTTGTACTGTATTATTTCAGCCACTAATGACACCCCTCCTGATGTACAAGTGCTGTTCAGTGCAGCCATGGCTTTCTAAGCGCTCCTGGCTACGTGTGCTGTTGCAAATGTAAAAGCTGAAACTCTAGAGGATCTGTTTCCCTGCCCCGGCAATTTAGAGACGTGGCGGAGGCCTGCGTGAAGCTGAGGAGATTGCAGGTACCACATGTGTAGGTGGAGAAATGTTGTGCGTGATGTGCACTTTGCACAAAATACACACCCATTTGCAGAAGGAGCTGAAATTATATTTAGGAATAATAGAATATTGTCAGAATTCATCACCAATTTCGGTAATAAAACCTCCTCCTTAATACCTTCCTAAAACTGCTGAGTCATGCCTCTGTCATGCCCAATTTGGGGAGATGTCTGAGTTGGGTTCTGTCGCCAAGCCTGGCCTATATTAAGTGAACTCCGGGGTCTTATTGCCAAATGTATTATTGTGTTAGGAACAAAGAGGTCTGCTTACGTGTGACCTAGAATTTGTTGGAACATGTAAAAAGGCCGTCCGTTGTTTACATGAGTTACTATACTTAGCAGAGCCAAGTACAAAATGTCCTGAACTGATGTATGAAATAAACAAATAACGCTGCAGACGTGCAACGGTTCAGCCAGCTCTGTGGGTGGGAGACCGTGATTAGTTGGACAATGTGATGAGTCTGTGTGTCAGTAGGAGTTTAGATTGCGTGGGACAGGGCTGGAAGAGGCCATCCTGCAAATCTGGCACCTCCCTGATGGAGTCCTCGGATCGAACCTGTGCTCCCCGGACACGGTGCGTCTGCGACTTGATGGTCCCGGTCTGACCAGAGCTTCCGATTGGTTACAGTCCCCAGCGGCAATTCTGGCACAAATATCACATCTATAAATAGTCTGTGTTACAAAGATGTATTACACGTAAATTGGGCTGCGCTGTCATTTCCGTCTCTCTGTCTCATCCATAGTGCTGTTATTGCAAGCAGTAATTGCAGTGCCGTCGCTACTTTAAAGCCTCTCAGAAGCACATCTCTTTTTCCCCTCAAGAGAGATATCGTATATCTCGCCGTCTCCTGATTTTCAAATAATGCTTGACAAAATTCCATCCGCTCAGATCTGTCATTGCGGCTCGTTGCACGAATTGCGGGAGAAGGTGCTTCAGTTCAAGTGTTTTGCTGTAAAATGTGATCGTCGCACTTCTGTTGCCTAGACAGCGCTTTCATCCGAAGCGACTTGCACCGTTACCACGTTCCGTGCACGTTAAGTGCCTCGCTCAAGGGTACTACAGCAGGGCCCTACCTGGGACTTAAACTGAGAAGTTCAGACATCCGTGCCCCTAACAAACAACGTGCTGCCTCTTGGCCCACGTGAATGTGTTTCGACCACCTGCAAAATGCTCTGTATTGGTGCTTTGCTGTTAGTGATTAAAGAGAGCGAGCGCAAGGAAAGCCTTTTCGCTTTCAAAGAGTTACAAAAAATCAGTAAAAGAAGGACTAAAACTCATGCTAGTAATGATCCTAAATTATGAAATACGGTTCCCAGGCTAAGTGGGCTTCATTAGTGTACGATGTTAGCCGGCAGTCCAGCATTGATGTATGGATAGCCCAAGGAGGCCCCTTTGCTGTCCTCAGCTTGCTTTGGCAACACACAGGTGTCCTCCCCCAGTCCCCCTACTTACCCACGAACCCTCCTCCCTCCCTGGATGAAAAGGAGCAGGAGGGCGGGGGTGTCCGGTGACCAGATAGATAACGCTGATGCAAGTGCATGCTTCATCAACTCGGAGCAGTTCCACAGCCATTGCGCTGTGTACCCCCCCCGTTCTGTGTTTTACGCTGCTGGGCAATTTTCATTTAACAGAATGAACCTGACTCATTTTGAAGTGGATGGTTACAGCTGTGCATGAGTGTGTGCGTGTGTGTGTGTGTGTGTGAGGTTCATTTTCAGTGATGCTATTGGAGGCTCAGAATAACAGAATAAGAGCTTTTGATGCAGACACGCGACTGTCAAAGCACAGTCAGATTGTCCAATACCACTTTTTCGCATGAGTAGCTGGCTATGGAACTGACAGGAAGTACAAAGGTGATTGTGACAGAGGATGTTTAAGGAGCACTTAGGAGATCAGGAGAGAAGTGGTTCCAAAAGTGATGCGGTTCGAGACCCTTTTGAATGTTGAATCTGTTTTCTTTTTCTGAACCACGATGAGACCCAGATTCTGGAATAGATATTTTCTATTGTCTTCTTGTTGATTTCATATTCTAAAAATACACACACATACACATTTTCTGAACTGCTTGTCCCATGCGGGGTCGCGGAACCGGAGCCTACCCGGCAACGAAGGGCGTAGGGCCGGAGGGGACACACCCAGGACGGGACGCCAGTCCGTCGCAAGGCACCCCAAGCGGGACTCGAACCCCAGACCCACTGGAGAGCAGGATCCGGTCCAACCCACTGTGCCACTACACCCCCCCGTTCTAAAAATATTCCGCTGAAATTTAGCAGTATTTTCAGAGCATAAAAAGAGTTCCTGACCTCTATGTTCTTTGCAACAGCCCCAGCCATGTGCATTCATGTAAATGTGCCTTAATATGTTTCCGCACACGTGTGTGTGTGTGTGTGTGTGTGTGTGTGTGTGTGAGAGGAAGGGATGAGTGGGCACAGCTCCAACTCCAGCTGTTCGTTTCGGACGGAGGCTCTGCTTAACGAGGGACTGGCTGGGACACGGGAGCCTTTCGAGCGGCTTAATGGTCCCGCGTGGGGTGGAAGAGCATCTGCGTAATGTTCCCGGCTCACCGCGGGCAGGCTTTTATACCCTTTTTTATTCCAGAAAAGAACTTGGGAGGCCGAGCAGTTTGGGGGATGTCACAACGAGGTAACTTTCCAGAAAAGCCGAATAAATAAATGATGCTGGAGCCGAGTGAGTCAGTACTGCCTCTCTGTACTCAAATGAGTTTAATAGCCGTGAAGCAACGATGCACTTTGCAACCCTACGAAAGCTCATGCCCCAAACTGACCTACACTGCTTCTTCATCAAGGAGTCCATATTTATACCTCAACTGCTACCTTTGAAGATACGTATTCCTTGGAACGTCTTTCTCAATGCAATACAGATCACATGGTCTGCAGAACTTGGAGAAAATCATTTGCTGTTTTCTTTGTAGAAAAAAATCTTACGTGCAGACAATAAGCTGAATAGGTTGGTCAATTGCCGTCTGCATAGATTGAATCTGCGTAGGATTATGCAGTGAAATGCAGTTCGGTGACAGTCTGGCATCTTTTGAAAAGCCCATTCCCGAAAAGATTTCATCTCTCAATTTTCACCTGTGTTTGATCAAGTGAGACTGTGGCTGCCCATTAACAACGAAAGAAAAATTTCGGGGAAAGGGGTGCAGAGGTTTAAGTATGTTGAGCTCAGGGTGAAGACCATAATCTCAGTGTTTGCATTGTGGCTGGAGACAGGTGCAGATGGCTAATTAAACCAGCTCATACTTATGATCAAACAAGAGGCATGTGTCTGTACAGAAAATGAAATTATGCAGAGTTCAAACATACCTCAATCTAATTACGAGCAAGATCGACATGGGCCTGTCATCTGGTTTCACTACTACTGATTAGGTATGATTTTCATCTATTCACTGTATCCATAAGATAAACATTAGAAAATAGTGACCATACAACGTACAAGCATGTTGCTTCATATTATGTCACAGGCATTTTTCTAAGCACCGAGAGCTGAATAAATCAAGGATTGTGTGCACGTATTTGTAATTTAATTAAATATTCTTTCTTTTACTTCCTTGTGTGGTGGTAGAATAATATCATATAGAAAGTATTTGCTTTTGTACCAGTATATGTGTTTCATCAAACAAAATAGACATACTATAATTGGTTTTCAAAGCTGTAGCAATTGTCAGACAACTCAGAATTTCATATGGTGATAAGTCAGAAGGCCATATAAAGAAACATGGAGAACATAATAGCATTTGCTCACTCTTTGTGTGTGTGTGTGTGTGTGTGTCCATCCACGTATGCCTTTTCATCTACTGCTAAGTACTATAAATGAGCACATTTTTGTTTATTTTTCTACAACAGTGGATTTTTTTAAGCTTGGCTTTTCTTGCTGTTCTAATATTACTCTGTTGAGATGACATGTTAATTTTATGCAGTTATTATCAGGGAGGTTGATTGTCACTGCTGTGCACTGACCTTACTGTTGGACTGGATGAGTAATCACTCCTGAACCCTCCGAAACCGATGGGTGGGGGAATATCAGTTCAAAATATGCAGTACAGCTGCAGAGGTTGCAAATTTAGTCATACCTGCCAATGAAACAGACAACATAAAAACCTTGAAAATAAAAATGTGACACCTGAATGCTGTTAAAGCAGTATAGTTTAAGATGAGTTAACTGTTACTCATAGGTTCTGCATCATATTGTTGAAAATAGTCACTGCTAAATGTCTCATTTTTACAAAAACAGTAGATGAATCAATCATTATTATTGATTTAAATGACAAACTAAATCACAGCTTTTGTTATAAAACATTTACTTATCTAGAATTGTTAAAAAATACAATGGTATTAAATGAGGTGCTTTTCTCCAAAGAAGTACAGTGATTTACCTGTTTGTACAGCAGAGTAATTGTTACTGGAGCAATTCAGGGTAAGAACCTTGCTCAAGCATACATCAGGAGGCAAGATGTGAATATGGGTCCTTTGAGCATAAGGCAGTGGCTCTAACCACTGTGCTATACCTGTATTGCAGTGGGGTTAGTAACTTCAATTTACCACACCTCCAAGTGGAGCTGGGTACCAATCTGTACAAGAGCTTGAATAAGATGTCTATCATTCAAGCCAAGATATTTCAGCACAGAATCTACATTGTGATCAGATCGCTTTCTTTACACAGTGATGCACACACACATATTGACTGAAGCCGCTTGTCCCGAGTGGGGTCGCGGCAAGACGGAGCCAAACCTGAAAACACAGGGCGTAAGGCTGGATGGGGAGGAGACGCACCCCGGACGGGACACCAGTCCGTCACAAGGCACTCCAAGCGGGACTCAAACTCTAGACCTACCGGAGAGCAGGACCTGTCCAAGCCCGCTGCGCCACCGTGCCCCCTGGCCACAGTAATGCAGTCTGAACAAATCTTTTCACATAATTCTCAGTGTTTTTTTCCTTTACTATTTGTTCTATGTATGCTTAAAGTGCTATTTAGCTCATGGATGAAAGGTTTTCCTTTTAAATGAGACCATTATTGTGGCCAGTGCTGGTAATAAACAGGAGAGAGGGGAAATACTCACAATTGCTACTACAGTGAAATACTAAAACCGCAAGAAGACTTTGAGTCAATCTGAAGTCCTTTGGAAAAGCAAAGAATTCATGGCGATGAAAAATAAAGCAACGGGAAGACATTCACAAGTAGGGATGGTGTCATTTATTGTCACTCACTTGTAAATAGGGTGTAACCTTTCCTTGGGGGCCTGAACTTGCAAAAAAAAAAAGATGCAGTTTATTCGCCCAAGGGCTTCCATGTGTTGCCTGCAGTGAAAAGCCATCCAGCTGTTACACTTGGAGAGGAGTGAAGGCTTAAAGTGGTTAGGAGATTTGCAGAATTCCCCTGTCTTAAAAGGAGGTACAAGGCAGTGTTGCACATTTTATGTGCCTGGCTGTCCATAAATGAGTGAAGAACAGTCATGCTGGACTGCGAGTGTTTTCTCACGTAAGTGGTTGCACTGCTATTCCGGAAAGCTGTGTAGAGGTTACCCTTCTCCGAATCAGCAAGTCCCAAAACCATCAGAATCACAGCAGTCCTTTGCACCCTCTTGTTGCTGGGGGGCATTTTCTAACTTAAACACCCACATCCCGCACCCCGTTTTATAACCCTGCAGTGCCTACCTTCAGGAATTTGCCCCTCTTGTCCCCCAGTTTCTAGAGCATCTTGTAGAAACACAAACTAATGCAAACCAATGGTATAAGAGAATGCACACTATATATATAACTTCACATATAATGTTTTATATATATTACATAGAGCACAGAATAATGATCCTTGACAATACGAAGCAGTGCAATACTGTAACGACCCACGTTACTGGTGTTTGAGTGGAGGATGCACTTATTGTAAATAGTTGCACTGTGGTAAAAATGTGGAACGAAGGGTGTAACCTCTGGGGGAAATGATGGGGTGACCGTGTTTGCCAGGGTGTTGAGAGAAAGCCTGGGGGTGTTAAGCAGGCTGGGAAGGCTGGTTTGAGGTGCAGGTCCTTGAGGAAACGGGGTCCTCGAACCGAGAGCGTTATTTCCCTGGTGCTGGTGTTCAAATAAATCGTTCGTGATGAACGCTGCCTCTGCGTCCTTCTTCGCCCCATCCGAGCCCACGGCGCTGCATGCCACAATACGATTGAACTTTATTGCCAGATTTTTCTGAAATTTGTTTTGCATTGCAGCAGCAACTGTCCTTCAGGGCAATGACATATTAGAGAACAAAAGCAAACAAACAAGGGCGTTGGAAAAAAGGAAAAAAAAAAAAAAGGAATAAATTAGTAGATTAATAATAGGTGAGTGAATAATGCACCATCTTTTTCCGAATGAGCACGCGCTCTAATCACAACACATGAAATCACACAACACACATTGGAATGTCCAGCATTTTGCTCACCTAGATGCTGTAACATGACGATGGAATAAAAAAATAATTTATTCCGAGAACGAAAGAGAAACTTATTAAAGGTTAAGCTGTTAGAAAAGTGGTGCTAAATGGCAGATCCTTTCTGTTACAGTACCTAACATGTGATCCAGTCTAAGCCAATCACCATCATGATCCATTTTACTGTCCTTCCATTGCTACGTTTGCAGGTGTAAATAAAGATGGCAGTGCCGTCCCATCAATCACGTCCTCCGTAACACGCTGAGGTACAATCAATGGGCGTGTGCATATGTGCGTTGCGAGGCCTTGCTGCATTATCGGAGCTGATCGCTGTGCATTAGCATTACTGATATGTGTGCTCCGCAGCATTATGGGGAATTAAGTGGCTGACTATCCTAAGCTCCGAGAGCCCTAATTAAAACAACACGTCTCAGAGTGACGGGAGAGTAACGGAAGGGTTTAATTAAATCTGAAAGACTGCTTATTGGACAAAAGCGTTTCATTAGGTTCAGTTACTCCTGCGGTGAGACTGACACATTTTCGGATGCGGTGATGCATCCACGGTGGGAAATCGGTTGATAAAAACTTTTTTGTTTACCTTCGATTTCCAGTCTTAATTCCGAGATCCGCTGCATTTAGATAGATGTCTATGCCAGAAGCGTAACGTTTTTTTTTTTTTTTTTTGACCCTTTCGTTCTTAGCCTTAACCCACCAGCAATATACCTCCTGTGATATGACCCAGCAACCTTTTGGTTATAAGTCCACACTTCTTGTTGATGCCCAGTTGTTGATTATTCCAACCCTCCTCACTGATGCTGCACTGAGAGTGAAATGACTTGGCGTCTTTAACCAGCGGCAGTAAAAAAGATGATTGACAGCTGGAACTGACGAGGGGAAGTATGCAGAGCAAGAGCGGCTGGCAACAGAGTCCTGGTGTCATGGAGTCCATTTGTACCTGCGGAACGCTGAACACTTCCCTGACACAGGGATCTGCCAGAATGATTCACAGTCCCCTGAAAGGACCGTGCTGCAGCTTAGCCCGCCCCACCCTCTGCTAAAGGTGCTAAATTTATCTTCTCTCCAATGTGATGAATTAAGTGCCAAGGTGAATTTTAAATTCCAAGACGTTTCCATCCAGTCAAGTGGACTATGGCCAAATTTCTACCATTACCCTCCTTTAATTGTGAACGGGTTGTGTCTGGGTTGGGGGTGCATGTTCCACGTAGATTCATGGACTTCCTGCTTTAAAGATGTTGGAGTTGTGCGTGGTCCCTCTCACCCCTGCATGACACAACACAGTTTGCACTGTTCTGCTCGTGCCACAGCTGATGTTTGCCTTACTGTGCAGAGGGTGTTAAATCAGACAAGCGCAAAGTCACCTGAATGTACACAATGCTCATTTGCATATCATTGTCCTTGCATCTTGCCAGCTGAACTATTGAAAAGTGGTCTCAGTTTCAGAAGGCGCCATCATTTCTCCAGAAGACAGATCCTACTGGCAAACCAACCTGGCAGCTGCTATGACATCAACATCACATCGCTCATTCCGGGAGTGTAATCAAGACCGCCACAGAGACAAACGTGGTTGTCGTGCTAATTACCATTTGTCTGGCACTGGGAGATGAAACCTTTGCACATAAGCCGCTCGCCAGTTAGGGTGGGGTGGAGGACTCCAGACATTTGACAAACGGCTGGCTAATAGTAATGCAGTTATCTCCTTGAACTCCCAGAACTCTTCAACAAAAGTATAACATCAGAGCATCCTAAATGACCATTTCAAGTGCAGGTGTAATGCGCTGGGTCCTCTTATAATACACTCTATGTGCTGTAAAAGGTAAAAGGTAAGCTTGAATTAACCGTCATAGTGATGTGATTGATTTGGCCAGGTAATTGCAGCCAGGATAGTACCTGGACTGAAATGGATTTATTCCCATCCACACGTTCAGTGCTTTTCAGTGCATTTTAGTACTTAGACTTCTGTGTTTTTGATGTAGTAGCCTATCAGGGAATTCATGAAGTACAAAGCCTCTGCCTCTTGGTATGCAGGAGGTAAAACATATTGCTGTCTGGACATCCCAGCTCTGTCCTAAAACGTAATTACACATGTTCTGAGCGACTGACTCTCTCCTTTTATGGCAGGGGTGGGGTGCGCTTTATTTATTGTTGATGGCTCTAGCTGCTCTGGACGGCAGGTGACAGGCTCAACAAGAAAGGCAACATTCCTGGCCCTCGGAGGGAGTTTTATAAGTTTTTTCTGTAGATTCTGCTCAGCTTATTCTGCAGGAAATCAGCTTGGACTTCTCCAGACAACTGGCCTGAGAGCCTTGCTGCTTTACCAGCATGAATGTTGTTATTGAGGACCACTGCAGAGAGACAGACATCTGCGGTTCTTTTGCCAGTTATTTACCAGGTCCCATGCACTTTTGGTCTATCATCTGAATTTTCTACTAAGTAAATCAATCATCAAACATTGATAATATGAACAATGCGGTGCCTTTTGAAAGTACTTGCCTCCTGCCCGGTTTTCTCCATTATTGGGTATTCTTTCAAGCAAATGTTTTCAGTGCTAGAGCCGTTACTTATCATTAGAAAAAAAAGGGTCCCTAAGTGATTAAATACCACAAAATTGTCCATAATAATTACTTTCACTCATACATTTGTTAAACAAATTATGTAATACCCAATACCCTTTGTGGAAACGGTAATTCTCCCAGGAATCAGTAACTGTTTACACCACCTTTAGCAGCAATAACTGCAAGTAGTCATACCGTTGTTGATCACTCTTTCAGAGCACGATAAAGGAATTTTCAACACCTGCTCCAAGCAGAAAAGCTTCAGCTTTGTGATACCTATGGGTTTTGTCAGAACATCGGTGGGGTGAAGGTGTTTCTAAAACTCTGCATTTTGCTCTTCACCTATCTTGATGTAGATTTGTTTGTGTCGTTCAAATCAATGTCCTGATGTATGATTCAGCTGTACTTCAGCTCAGTGCATGGACAGATGGCATGACATTTTTCCGTAGAATGCTCTATTGAAAAGGAGAACTCATGGTTCTTTCAATGGCAATATATCCTAGCCCTGATGTTCCAAAGCATCCCCAAATAATGGCACTACCATGAATGTGCTTCACCCTTGATAGAAAGTTATTGTAGAATGTGGTGTTTTCGTATTTTTCCCAAATATAATGTGTCCGCTGTTGACCAAAAGGTTCAGTGTTTGATGCTTTTGTTCATAGTACATTGCTCCAGGACTCCAGAGGATTATTTAGCTGCATTTAGTGAAAAATGAGGTTAGTATTCTTGGTCCTCATAGAAAGTAGTTCTTTTTGCCTAAAGGTTGTTGATATGTGTCCTCTTTCACCCAGTGCCTTTCTGATGATTGAATCATGAAGGCTGACCTTTGCCAGGGCGAGAAAGGTCTGCATTCATGGCCTAGATATTGTTAAAGGGTTTTTTGGCTTCCTGGGCAACGTTACACTTTGGTCACATGTCGGCCGCATGGTCACTGTTATCCCAGATGTTCT
The DNA here is from genome assembly GCF_900964775.1 of Scleropages formosus. Lineage (NCBI taxonomy): Eukaryota > Metazoa > Chordata > Actinopteri > Osteoglossiformes > Osteoglossidae > Scleropages > Scleropages formosus. Next base: position 15,250,342 of record NC_041807.1, read on the forward strand.
TCTATGTTCTTACTATGGTTTAGTAAAACTCTAGAACCCTAAGTATCATTTTTCCTGGGTTGAGTTTATAAGGGGAGAAACTTTTACACACCTGAAGGCTGCCAGTTTCATTACTTTTCACACAAAACAAATGAAGGAAGCATTAAAATTTTCTGTCTTTTTTCTTCGTAGTTCTCTCTATAGTAATGCAATCCAAGGAAATATCATGCCGAATTCACTGTGAAAATTATCTCAATACGCAAAAACTTTTTTCATGCCAATGACACTGTATTAATCAGGGTTGTAGAGTTAATCCTTGGCTCTCGCTCTTCTCAAGAAGAAGCTTTCTGGGAGGTGACTTGAAAGGTGACATAGTAGCCATGACCTTTTTTGCAGGATCCTCTATCCCTTACACTGGTAGATCCGGTCCCTTTCCTCTCTTAGGCTTAGTAGCCCTTATTATCCAAAGGCTCCTCCACACAACCATATGGCAATATTTCAGAGAGATCCAGGTGAGCCAGTCAGTAAATTCCCATATGTGCATCTCTCTGGCTGAGAATGCAACTTGGCTGTATCATGGAGCTACGTACTTTTACAAGCTTTGAGAAAGAGAGGATATTGATATTGCTGAAAATCTGGTTCTAGCCTTTGCACTCCTGTCTGTACACATGGGGCCAAATGTGAGAGCATGAGCAGGCTAAAATCAGAAACCACTACATGAAGCTGAAAAGCTTTTTGGATTGCACCTATCGAGATCCGTCTTTCCAGGGACTTGACATTTGCTCATCCGGTTTTTTTTTTCCAGGTATGAAATGCCCAAAATAACATCATTGGCAGCAGTAAAATATTAACCATTCACAGACCAAAAATTCTTGGTTAATTTGTGCTTCATAGTGATGTGCACCTTGTCAAAGATGTAATGATGTGTATCCTGCTGAAGGGAGGCTGTAATGAAGATCTATCCAGGTATTAGCCAGTCATCAATTGACTGCATGTACTGGAGTGACCAGGGTTACAAGCAGCACAGAGTCATGTGTTCAGGTTCAGTAGGCTGACCCTGTTCAGCCCAAGGGCATGCTGTCTTTAAACAGCACGTTGCTCTTTCCGATCCACGTGCCCACTCGTGTTTCTGTTTTCAATTGACTCACTTTCAACACACCTTCTCATGCATGATCCTGTTTCCAATCTATAAATCTCATCACACTGCTCATGTTTACGACCGAGACACTGTTTCCGGTCCACACAAGTGGTGTCCAGCTGATACACTTACCTCACGCATGTTGCTGTGTCCTGCCACTATACCTCACTGACATGTTAGTTTTAATTCAACGCGTTTTTCTCATTTGTGTTTCCATTCCCTGCCCACGTGCCCCACTTTAGGTGAGTTCCTCATTCCAGTCTACACACCTAGCAAAGCTCACTGGTGACTCTGAGAACACATACCCAATAACTGCATTTCACTTGACTAAATCATAGTAAAGGATCTGAGCAGCGTGATTGTTTCTCCCCTGAAAGAATGGCCAGTTATGGGCTTACGGTTTGCTTGTCTAAGCTAATTTTTTCCTCTGCATTACACTGCGTATCGCTGTCCATCATAAGTAAAATTCACCAAAATGAAAAGGAATTATTTTGGCATTTCTAAAAGCCAAGTGGGTTTTAGTTTTGATTTACGAAGTGCAAAGACTTGCTGAATTACAGCCCAATTAGCAAACATCAATAATTAGAAACTGCGGGGGATGATTCAAGGGCAAAAAGAAACAGGTTAAAGGTTAAAAGAAAATAAAGGTTAAAACACTTGTCTCATACCTCAAGGGGACAATCACTTGACCCAGTGTTTCCAGATGAGGAGTCCTTGGGACACAGCAATCTGAAGTACACACACACACACACACACATTTTCAGAACCGCTTGTCCCGTACGGGGTCACGGGGAACCGGAGCCTACCCGGCAACACAGGGCGTAAGGCCGGAGGGGGAAGGGGGCACACCCAGGACGGGACGCCAGTCCGCCGCAAGGCACCCCAAGCGGGACTCGAACCCCAGACCCACCGGAGAACAGGACTGCGGTCCAACCCACTGCGCCACCGCACCCCCTCCAATCTGAAGTATTAACTTGAAATTTTAGTTTACGGGGAATAAAACTGATTTTCTTTGCTAATGCTGATGTGTTCAGACAGAAATTAATTTCAGGACATTACATGATTTTTTCAAATAGGTTCTGTGAACCAGCATTCATTAGTATGATATGTGCTTATTTCTAGGTGCCCAATTTTGGAGGAAAATGTAGGCCACTGGGGGGGGGGGGTGTGGGGACATGATGTGGTGTGGCATGGCATGGTGTGTTCAGCTGGTGCCTGCTGTGTAGCAGGTCTGGGGTTCAAGTTCTGCTTGGGGTGCCTTGCAATGGACTGATGTCCCATCCTGGGTGTGTCCCCTCCCCCTCCAGACTTGCACCCTGTGTTTCTGGGTTAGGCTCTGGTTTGCCTTGGGACAAGCGGTTGTTGACTATGGATGGATGGATGTAAGGCAGTGAGAGCCCTTTAGGCTGTGATGATGTCCTCATTGCACAGGCTGTGCTTTGAGGGCTATTGTGGAATCTGATTAAATGATATTGCACCAAAGAGTCTGGGAAAGGGGGTTGATGTGCATCAAGTCAGCTGGAATCCCCATGCGTGAGATAGTGAAAGTCATTCCATCTTTTAATTCATTTCCTAGCTGCTGTTGGGGAGGCTGGTTTGTTAGGTTCTCATTTGCCAAGAATTTATGAGCATTGATGGAAAGTTGGACAGGATATTTTTTTTTCCTGCAGTAAAGCAAGTCGGGTGGTTCGGGAATGCCAATGTTACAGGAAGTGCTGGACTGACAAAGTTTTTTTCCTGCATTTATTGGGTAATTAAATCCTCTGCTTGTCAGAAGCAGACACAAACATTAAATTTGCTTCAATCATTTAGCAAATGGTCAAGGAGCACTTGAAAAATTTAACTCGGAGCAGAGCTGCGTGGTTCCTTTACGAACACTATCGCAACCCTCGCCAGTATGACATTTGCAGATTAATGGACTACATGCGTAAACATTGGATTCTGAAGGTGATCAGCAGCAATTTAGACAGAGAACTCTATACCCTTGGCGCTCTCCTCTTTGCTGTTTCTCAGTAGGACAAGTGAGGGAGGTTCTCCGTTGCATTTTAGTCGTGTGTGAAATGAATAACTATTAAGGCTTATTTTCCCCTCGGCTGACCTGGACATCGATAAATAGCCCACGTCTCCTTCAACACTTTCTGACGATGTCATCAGTGACGCTTTATTTCAGCGTCTACGGCCGCTGGAAGATTTTATCAAGCTTGTCGTCATGTGAATGCTGAGGAGAAACACCAAAGAGTTCAGCTGAAATGAATGAACAAACATTTTGCACGTTGAATTCGAAAACCCCAGTCAAGCAAGGATTTGGCTGTGGCATTTACTTCATAAACAACACATATGCTTGGTAGTTGGTTAGCGCTGCCCTTTCCCATCAAAAGGTAGAGACGACAGAGATTTACCCGTAGTTTACTTGCATGGTACTCCTGCAGGTCCTTTTCATACAAGGCAGAACTGAAAGTGAGTAGTGCGTCTCTGATTTACAGGTCATCGTTCGTGCTCAGCGCTCCGACTTGCTCTTCCGAAGGGAGCAAAATGAAGTCACGGAATAATAATGTAAATTAATAGGGCTGTGTTCATTCTCCTTTCTCAGCTGCTTTTATGATTCTTTCGAAAGTTTGGCAGATGCCAGTCTGCTGCTAATTACAATGCATCTATTCTGACGTCGGTAGGAATCTCCTGCCGTCACGGAAAAATTCTGAGCAAATGTGCTCCGTGCGCCATCTGAACCAACGGACTCCGATGCCTTTTATGTAGTGCGTACACAGACCATCACGTGTAGAAATCCATCAATACGTAGAAATATTAATCCCCATACATGCCAGCTTTGTGTATTCATCTATCGACATGAAAAGCAACCTTTGCCTGGCAACTCATGTGTCATTGCTGAGTTACAGACACTTTCTGTTTTCCCTAAACCAATCTGATTATCTTTAACACTCGAATTGGTTTTTTGATTTTGCAGAGTGGCGGCAGTGGTTTTGAACTCACAGGGAGTGAACGTGCGATTGAATTTAGCGAACGTGGCCGAGATGGAGCCCCTTGCTGGGCTCATCTCCACCCTCGGTGAACAGTGCCTCTAGGAGCAGCGGTTCAGCGACCTGTGAAGGCCTGCTGATTCTGCCAAACCCTTGTTGCCGTGCGCACGCACAGGTGTGTCAATTCACAGGTCCGCTCGGTTGTCCTCGCGCGGCCCGTGACTAACGCTTCTCGGCCGTTACGCGTCCCAAGCGCTCTTACGGAAACGCAGAAATGGGCGTCTGACGTTCAAGAGCCCGTTCTCTTTTTAGAAGGAGCGTGTCGGCTAAATACGAACTTAGTCGCCACTTTGCGTTCATTCTTACAGAAGATAGATTGAAATGTGTATGGCGTTATGCAGTTCTATTCAGTTTTTATTTTTAGTAACCATCTTGGTCAGGATCACACATTTCTGTTTTTGACATTTTTTGACACCCTGCAGTGGAAAAAAAAAATAAGGAAAAGTCTAAGTGAATTTCAACATGTAAAGGAAACAGTTTTAATTATGTAACAAGTATACACAGCACTTGAGTTTCCAGTTGTACACTTCTGCCACCTGCTGGCCAGTTTTATAAAGCTCCTGAGTCCCATTGACTTGTTTTGCTCAGAGTCCCATACTACAGTATATGGACCATAGGACACACACACACACACACACACACACAACTACTATGTGTGCATGTTCCTGGGGCAGTCTTGGTCAAAAAATTGTCTACTAATCATGGACTGATTTAAATACCTTTTAGCTATAATGCCATTTCCTTTGCAGAGTAGTGTGGCTGTCATCATTTACATCACATCTGATACATGAAATAATATCTCTTTCTGCCACCAGTGGAAACCTTGTGTAATTCAGTCCATTCATTTCCATTATTATTTGTCTAACACCTTTCTCCTTGATAGCTTGTAATATTAGGTGGAGTGTATGTGCACGCAGGAGTTTGGACCATAACCCCACCTGCTAGATTGCACCTCAGGAGGACTCAAGCCCCAGGTGCAGCCAACAAAGCCACAAGTCTAAGTGGACTTTGGGAGAGAACTGGCCTAACAGCGGAATGATGTGGGGTTAAGTTTGTCTTTTCAAGGTACGTGAGTTTTGTTGCAACCAAAATCATTGTTCTTTGACGGTGCACTGTCTGTGCTACTTGAATAAATTTAAAGTCCTCCCAACATCTGCTGCCTGACACCTTGACACATCTGGACAAGACATGCACAGTGGTAGGACATGGAAAAATACAACTGGGATTTAAACCCCAGACCCTCAGCCTGAAACTTGATGGCTTTAGCCACTGTACCAGCTGTTGACCTCCTCAGCATCTCAGGCACACTTGTGTCATGTAATTTACCCAGTTCGTATTTTGTCTGTTACTCATTTCTTGGCACTTAAAGTGACTGGAATTTGACTGCAACACAGTATCATGCACCTGCTATAGTTTCAGGTTTGAAATTAGTCATCAACTCTTTTCTAATAAGTAAAGTGTTGTGGCATCACTGCATCTGAAAGGAGGTTTGAGAACATAAATGAAAACACAACTGAAACCTTGCATTTGACAGTAACACGGGACATGTCACTAGTCAAATTGATAAGAAGCTCAGTCCTACAGCCACCTCTCTAGTGAGCACAGGGAATAGAGGCCATCATGTTGAAAGGTGACCAAACTGTTTAAGAACTATGACAAGACCCAGCAGCCAGCTGGAAGGTCCTACTCATGTCAAGCTCAATGAACCAGAGAATTTATCCCAGAATCCCCTGCAAAAACACATGTGTCACTGACTCACTCCCTTACCTTATTTGAATATGTCACATCATTGCAAAAAAAAAAAAAACAGCATAAAGTTTCGCTCCACTGAAACAAGCACTATGAATGTAAGCCACCCTGAGACATACTCGGGCACCAAGATGAACAAAAAATGCTGGAGCTTAAATATTGCCTTTCCACAGTCGACAGAAATGTACAAAGTGACTGCCTGATGCACCCATCAGCTCTGGTGACAGACAGCCCTTAGAAGCTGAAGGATGCGTGGGGATTAATGGCTGTTGCTGCAATTCCAGTGCTTCACCACATCTCTCAAGCCTCGTTATTGATAGTGCATCATGAACGCAAGCGAGTTCCTGATCTTTACCGCATGAGGTTAAACACAGCTACCCTCTCCTTTGGCAATTGCAAGGTAAACTTTAAATGGGACAGACATCCAGTAAATCTAGTTAAATGGACATGTGCCTTATCTAATGTGAATATTAAAGTAGTGGTAATGGTGCGGTGAAAGGAGGCCAACAAATTGAAGAGTATGTCTCACCTATGGAACAGGGCAGTGGAAAACACAATCTTATCAGCACCAGATACAGGGTTCCTTGATACTGCTGGTTGCCGTGAGCAGAAGATGTGGAAGGCAAGTGATGCACCACACTAGAACCACCCCTCCAATGAGAAATTCAGATGGGAGTCAGGTAGCAAAATCATAAGAAGTGTTATTTAATTGTTCCAAACCTCCAGACAAAAGTACACAGCATGCAAGTAGTGAAATGTTTCAACAATCAGATGAACAGTCCCAAACCACCAACTCCAAGAAGAGATTAAATGTCAAAAACACCCAGATACACAACACTAGTTACAAAAAAAAAAAAAAATTCACAAATAAATACAGGATTAAATTTGTTAAAGTAGTTTCTACAGAAATGTTCTAACAACAATTAAAAAGCCAAGGTGGCGATAAACTTTTTTTTAGAACTCCCCAACATCAATCCTCTTGTCACGGAACTTGTTCCTGGCTTTTGTCCGAGCTTTGAACACAGCTGCGTTGTACAGGTGCTGGAGAGACAGGGAGAAAACAGCGTCACTAGTGTGTAGTTCCAGGTCCAAACTGCCTCCAGTTATGCATCCAACTTATCGTAGAAGACAGATTACCCTTTCAAAGCGGGAGAATTTCATGGCCTTCAGTGCAGCTGAATCAACCATCAATGGTGGGCCAAGCTGAAATACATCACGTATGAATTCGTTCGCCTGTGGAACACATGGTAATTAGAAAAGCAGTTAAGCCACATTTTAGAAAATCATTTATGCATTGCACTAACGTAGAAAAAGGTGTAAACCACGAAGAGTAGGGACACTACTACCCACCTGCAGGTGATAGTTCATTCCCGACCCGACATATTCCCGGAATGTGTCGTACATCCTCTTCCTCACCCAGCTGTTGATGTACATGCGTTCTGTGCCAAAACGGATTGTCTCTGTCTGGAAGTCTCCCTCCTGTTACGCACAAGAGGATGTATATATCAAGATGGTGCTCGTCTGACACCACCCTGGATTTCAGCTCCCGGAAACTCACCTCAACAGCCCTCAGTACATCCCTGAAAACAGACCTCTGCTTCCTCTTGTCTGTTTTGGCTCGATGCTTGTTGCAGTCAGTGGCCAGAGAGCTTAGCATGGCACACAGCATCCCCAGGTTCTCATACTCAAACTCCTAGAGGGAGAGAGATGTTACATCTGCTCTGCACAGCAACAGAGCCTCATCATAATTCAGAGTACGGCCCGGCAAGAGCTGACTCACAGCGTCCAAGTCCCTGGCCAACTCAAAGAGCAGGGCGATGGTCTCCCCGGCAGCGATTCTCATATTCACATCGTCACACTCAAGCAGACTGGGAAGCTTCGGCAAGTGTCTGAAAAGCCCGTGACACATAATTACACACCGAAAAGGAGAAAGGGGGGATAGATGCAGGAAGAAACCTGAGGACACCCAACAGGTGTGGGTGGGTCAGAGCCGTACTTGTTCAGAAGTCTCCTGACTTCAGTGCCAGAGCAGATGGTCAGCAGCAGCGCCCAAGCCAGCAGGGCTTGAGTGTGAAGCACGGTAGTTTGGGGGCTGAGCGCTACACGTGTCCCATCATCCCTTGTGTAGGACTTGCTGAAGAGGCTCTCCAGGCATTCCATAGTGGCGTACACATCCTAACGTGTGCAACATCACAAGGCAGGCGTCATTTCAGTTAGACGGAGGCAGTGCACGTTAGAGACTGCGGGCCTCACTGGCTACAAGTGGAACCTGGAAAACACTGCTAAGCTCAACATCAGCTAATGATACCTGCAGAATAATGGAAAAAGGCTGACATCCTCAAGTGGGTACAGTTGTCATACCTACATTGGAAGTGGTGTAAAAGTTTAGAAATATTCTATGACTAAATTGGCAAAGGGGGGGAAAAAAAACTGGACTTTTAAACAATGGGTCTTAAGATTTAGAGCAAGATTAACAACTAGGCAGCAGTGAACTAGTGCAGACAGTGGGAGGAGCTAATGGGACACTCACAGAAAGCACATCACTTCATTGACACTGTCCCTGCCCCCCACCCACACCTCTCGCTCAAACATATCCTGCTTCCAGGTTCAACAGTATAAATTCTAGTGCTCACTATCAGCATATGCTCACTTAAACTTCTTACTTGAGTGATTTATGGTGCTAAAACCTGCTTACAATCATTTACTCATTTATACATATGGCAATTTTTCTGTGTCTGTTCATGGCAAGTACCCTTCTCAAGGTTGCACAGAAGGATGTGGGTTTCAAACCTGGATTCTACTGACTCCACCACAGAAAGGAGTATGAAAGGGTGGGGGATGCCAAAGCTGCATTTGCTAAGTAAAATTTACTGTTTCATTATTGTAGAGAATAAAGAAAACATGTTAAAACGTGCACTGTGCTTACCAATGTATCATTTTCAGCAATCAAACTGCAGATGCCCAAACTTGCTGCACACTGAAATAAAGTGTGAGGAAACACATGGGAATTTACTGGGCAAAAACATTCCAGGTATGACACTAGAGTTTAAAGTATAAAACTGACACTGCTTTAGCCAAAACAGTGCACTGCAGGAAAGCAGAGACACAGTCCAGTACCATGAAGAGTAACTGACAGCACACTGTGATAGCACTGGAGTAAGACAAGGGTGAAGAAAGTCTCACCGCTTGTCTGGCCTGAACGTTGGCAGTCCCGTCAGTGAGGATGTTCCTGAAAATGGGCTTGAGCGACTTGAACAGCTCCTCACTCTCCAAGCCAGAGCCCAGCTGGATGCACAGGAGGCAGGCCAAGGAGGCAGCGGCTCGTTGCTCGTCCCCCTTGCCTTGGAGGACAGTGGGAAGGCCAGGTTTGAGCCAGGATTTAATGAAACCATTATCTACACGCAGCACAATGCTGACTGTTGTGACACAGAATCAGACATCTTTGCCATCTTATTCACCTTAAATTCAACAGAAACACATCAACTTTAACGCAAGCTTGCATCGCAGTACAGCTGTGGCCAGAAAGTGTAAGGGTGGCAATATAACTCAATTCACTCAAGTTACAGGTGCAGAAAGCTCATTGATGGCTACAGGAAGTGCTTGGCTACAGTGATTTTGACCAAACTCACTAATACTACATCTTGCATCTGAATGCCAATGCCATTTCCTTATTTATAAGGATACATTAAATTCTGAATTGAAAGCAAAGGTTCTCTAACGGATACACTATAATGTGCTCGATGGGGTCAGCTGGTGCTGTAGTTTACATTTACTTATTTAGCAGACTTTTCTCCAAAGGAACTTCCAATTAACTATGTAGTGTTATCAGCCCCATCACCTTGGTGAATAAGGTGTCTTACACTGTTAGATACACTACTTACACTATGGCACTCATCCATACATCAGTAGAACACACTCCCTCTGTCACTCACTCACTATGGGTGAACCTGAACAGGATGTCTTTGGACTGCGGGAGGAAACCCACGCAGACACAGGGAGAACATGCAAACTCCACACAGACTGAGCAGGGATTGAACCCATGTCCTCTTGCATCACCCAGGCACTATGAGACAGCAGCGCTACTTGCTGTGCCACCATGCTGCCCAATTAGTCAGAGTTATTGCCTCTAGATGCAAAGGTTGCTGATTCAAATCTGGCCTACTGCTGTAGTACTCTTGAGTAAGGTACTTACCCTGAATTGCTCCTGTAAAATTACACAGCTCTATGAATGAGCAAATAATTGTAGGTATCCCAAGTCACTTTGGAGAGAAGCATCAACTTGAATAAATGTATGATATTAAGTGACATATAGAATACTTTGGTTAATTTCATTTTTAACAGGAAATTGAGTCATTTGCAAAACGTGTAAACGTGAAAATCACTAACATTGCAAACTTTTGTGTCCAGAAACATTTTCAAATGAGTCATGTTACTTATTAGAGCAGAAGTAACTGTACATACGATGTATTTTAAGGTTTCACCTTTCTTTAAGCAACGTTCTATGCCGTCAGTGATGGTCATTCTCCTCTCCAGTATAAAATCATACAAGATCTTCGTTGCCAAAGCAGTCTTCAGGCTGTCCAGAGCACTCTGCCTGGTTTTAGCACTGTTGGGAGAATGAGACGGCATCATTATTCAAACTACACCAGTCACACCGATTATTTATCCAACAATAAACTGTTAGCCAGCTGTGAAGTAAACACTGGATGGGATTCCAGTCCATTGCAGAGCAGTCCCACACACAAAGGACAATCTGGAGTCACCAGTTCTCCTGAAAGGTGAAGGCACCAGTGCTACCTGCTGTGCCACCATACTTATTATTGGTGCTGAAACTTAAACATTTAATACAAACCAGCAACAAAGTACAATTTTGCTTGATTCAGTAACGTTAAAACCCTCTGCCTCAGTGAATTCAACTTGCCTTTTGTCCATTGTGCCATCTATGTATTCCTGCAGCTTGTAGTGTAAATCCTCTTGGGTTGCATCATCTCCGGTCTCCCCTGTACAGAATGAAGCAGAGACCTAGCATGTATACATTCCTTCTCCCACTGCGAAACACAAAAGGCTGTGCTTTAACTGAGGTGAGCTACAATCACCTCACTGCAGGACAAACAGCAAGGCAGAGGGGCTCATGTTTTTTCCTGCTGATGCGCTTGCGCCGCCGTCAACACACCGAAGTGGCTCCGACTCGAAAGTAGAGGAGGAAGGCCTTTGCAACAGTTGCCATGGCAGCAAGCGGCGGTTCCTCACCTTCGTCCGGCACGCTAGCCCCATCACTGAAACTGCTGCAGTGGCTGAGCGTTTCCACGGAGACGTCCTCGTCGCTGAATGGCTGCACAGCAACATGCTGGCCACCTGCCCCCCAGGGAAAGGAGAGGGAGGGGTAGGAGGAAAAAAAAAAAAAAAAAAAAAAAAAAAAAAGGGGCATGTTTTAGCACAAGCACATCTATAAATACAGGGGTCCAGTGTTCCCCGCACAGGACACACTGCACTGGCAGGTGAGAAACCTGCATCACTCACCATGTGAGACAGGGCAGCAGAGGGATGTGGACACCAGTGTCCAAGGCAGAGGATCTACCAACTCGAAAAGGTCACATAAGCTCGAATGCCAGCAGCAACAATACACGAGCCTGTTGGAGACACTGCTGCCAGCTGGGAGCGCACGCTCCACTCCCACACTATCATAATGACTATGACCACTGTGTAAGCACAGCTGGCGGCCACGTGCCACCGGCAGTACTCTCCGCACGTGCTAGAGGAACAACATCTCAGCAATCGCCTTATTCGTAGTACAAACACTAGGCCATATTCGCGGGTAACACAAGCGCCTGTGCTGTGCGGGACAGACTGTGCGCGCGGCAGGGGGGCACAAGCTGCTCACGTGGCGGCCCGGTGCCCAATAGATAATGCGCCGTCTAGCTGCGGCGCGCGCACAAGCCTCGCGCACCGGCCCCTGGCGCGAGAGAGGACACGTCACTGTGCCGCGTGTCTCCGAGTGGACAGGCTCGAGAACGGGGCGTTAACCCCTCACTTACAAATGACACGCCAGCGGCCGGGTCACTTGAAATCACAGGATATATTGAAATCATAACAATACATAATATCTGGGTTAAGAATTGTTTTATTAGACTGAACTGCACTAGTTCAGATGAAGCGGGCAATATTATTTTCAACCTGCGATTTGAAAATACACCTTCAACTTGACCTCAAATAACCTATGCACACTGACTGACTGACTAGTCCATTATTATTATTATTATTATTATTTATTATTATTAATGAAGCATGAGATTTCGGGACTTTCCAGCTACTACTTGAATACCTACATGATCATCATGTACATCTTTTCTTCCATATCATAGCGTATCCTTCGCTACAGAACAGATTTACTCTTTTTAAAACCATCTGATAAGAAAAACAATATTGATTCTATACTGGAGCGACCTAAAAATTGAGTCTTGTTAAGATATTCGTGAACTTAAGGTCCAGAGGCTTAAATTTAGCTAAATAAAATACAGGCCACAAATACTGGGAATTGTAGTGTCCTTTACGTGGCCCAGTAGTCCATTAAAAGACGTTTCATTATCATAGAACTACAAATCCCAAGATTGCTCGCGCGCCAGACATTATCTTGACCAGTCACAACCAGTAATCACCGTCCCCTTCCTTACCTCGCTTACTTCTTTTCTTCGACCGTGGCATTTTCTTACAAAATATTCAACGATACGAAAGAAAAGGAAAAAAAAAATCAGCCAATAGACGACCAGTTTTTACTGTAATCTCTATTCAAATAAAAAATTTCAAGCAGCCCTGATGACGGATAAAAATTGAAAGTGTTCCCGGTAAAAATCTGTGAACCAAACCGACACATTTTCCCTCTAACAGTAGGGCTGAGGCGGATGCCGCTGGCACCTAGGTTTTATACGGCTGGCGTCACATGTGAAAGTGGGCGGTTCTTCGCGAGGAATCGCCCAGTGTCGTCGCTCGCAGCGCCAATCCCATTAGAGGGAACCCATGTGTTTATTGGCTGCGGACCGCAGCGGTGTGACGTACGACCAATACGTTCTTTCTCACGTGGAACCGCCCTGCGTCAGAGACTGTCAAACCAATAACGTAGTTCCGTCTTTTTATTGGCCGTTGACCTCGCTTATGCGACGCCGCAAAAATACAAGTTCCCTCACGTAGGAAGCGAGTCAAAAAGCGGAATGTAAACACTTCTTGGTAAAAAAGAAAAAAAAAAAAAAAAGATCTCAGTAATGATGACATTATGTGAAGTGCCACTGGGCGATTTCGCGGCGAGGCATCGTCGCAGAATGAAAGGTTTTATTATATAACATAAAACAACGGTTTATTATGTGAAAAGTGAAAAATGATGAACACCATTTGAATTTGGCATTTGATTTGTTGGCGGTGCGGCGTTACTGTAAACCTGGGCGGCGCTGCTCCACGTGCAGAATTGGCGGGGCCCAAACACCCCACCTATCCTGTAACGTAGGCTACGGGACTCTTTTTTTATTTGGATCGAGAGACATACTTGTTGCAGTCTAAATCATCATATCAGCTATTTTAAAGCCTAGCTAAGCACCGTTTCCGAGTGTAGAGTTAGGGTTTTTCCTCAGAATGGCGTGTCGGGAAACGCAGTTGATGCAATTTGATGTAAAGGCACCGCCACTAAGAGAACCCGCTAGGAGGGAGTGCGATGCACGTCTGACCAATCGAATTGGTCGGCGAACAAGTTTACGTGTTGCCATGGCAACTTTTCCTCCTTTTAAGACGTGCGCAATTACGTAGGGGGTACCTTTGATGCTCTAAGTCTTTTTTAAACTGCGCAAAATTATTGATATTATTTAAAGTATTACCCTATCTCCAGACAATCTGAGAGAAAAGGGGAATTATCATAACTTTATGAGGGTGTTTGGCACACAATTTCTTCCAACTCTCCAGACAATTTGAGAAAAAAAGGGAACTATTATAACTTTATGAGGGTATTTGGCACACAATTTCTTCCAAATATTCATATGCTCTACGGATGTCAATTAATGCCCTTTTTATTGAAAAATTAATGGATAAAAATGTTTAACAGTTTAAGTCTTTGGAACAGAAACACCAAAGGAATCAGGGCATCACAGTGGTGCCTCACAGCATCAAGGCTATGGGTTCGGGCACAGAGTTCAGTGTTCGCTCAAAATCTGTGTGGAGTTTGCACGTTGTCCCCATATTTTCGTGACCTTCCTCCAGATTCCTGCCACAGTCCAGAAATATGCGTGATACGAGTCACATGAATTGGTGACACTAAATTGCTCTTAATGGGCACGTATGTGGGAGTGAATGAGTCATGCAAATGACAGTATGACACGCGGTATGTGTGTGATTGTCCTGCGATGGAGTTCTTCATCTCTTATGCTTCCAGGATAGGCTCTGGACCACCACAACCCTACAATGAATAATTAATTAGTGACCAATTAATTAGTTTACCAGAACATCAACAATTCCTAATCACCTTCCTAGTAGTTTCGAGATGCATAGAAACATTTGTTACATTGCAGGAGTAGTTGTGTAAAGGACTGATCCGGGCATGATCTTTATAGTGCATGAACATTTATACCTTACATGAAAGTAAGAGATGATGGGCAAAGTGAGTCTGGAAGAGATGAATTTTAAAACCCTTTTTAAATGTGGACAGAGATTCAGCAGTTCTGAGCAAGAGGGGGAGGGCGTTCCACCGCAACGGAGCCAGAACTGAAAACCTCCGTGCCATACCTTTGATGCGTGGGACCACCAAGCAGGCAGATGTGGAAGAGCATAGCAGTCTGGTTGGCGTGTAGCAAATGATCAAGTCTTGCAGATTGCTGGGAGCCATTCTGCTGATGCTTTTGTAGGCCATAACCGTGCACTTAAATTTGATCCGGGCAGCTATAGGAAGCCAATGCAGAGAAACGAGTGAATGAAAAGGAGAAACGCGAAATGTAAAAGTCACATGATGCAATGGTGGCGGCCAGTGTTCCTGCCTTGCAAGGAACGGGTAAAGAAGAAGGAATATATAGTTTAATTGGCTACGTTTGTAGGCTCTCATTAGAGCTTTGGGAGAGAGCCGCACAGACACCAGCACTTTCGCTTGTTATTTTCTGAATACGAAATCAAAGATTAAAAGGGAACGGTTCTCTTGTTAAGGCCTCCTGTTTGCAAAGGCCAGGAAACGGGAAGGTTAGACATGACTGAGCCTCTGGCAGCCAGCACGCAATTTGAACATCGTCTTTCTCTCTTGCTTGCAGCAGTTGGAGGATCCCTTGTAGTTTAATTCAAACGTCATAAATATTCATAGGTTTGAAGACCTTCTTTTATGCCTTTTTGAGCAGATACTTTATAAAGCTTGGAAACGGCAGTCCATGCCCTCAGATGTAATGCATTGCCTTGCTGAACCTCAGCGCTTACACACCTGCTGCAGACTTATCTCAGAGTGATATGTAATGTCCTTCCAGCTGAACTAATGAATCAAATCTAGTGCATTTCATCTGGGACAGGCTTAGAATTTTAATGATTGCAGATCAGGGGCAAACTGCCTGATACTGAGGTTTCAGTTCAAGAAGCATTCAGGCTTACAAGGTTCACCTTGAGGTATTTTAGAACGTGCTATGGTTTGCTGAGTGTTCTTGCGTTCTCCTCAGGCCCGCGTGAAACTCGCCATGAATCCTGGAGCCAAGACCGTGGGAATGAACTTTAAAGTAAATATTCACACAGGCAAACATACTGTCCGTAGGAAGTGACTGCAGCTCAGAGCTGATGCTCAACAGTTCCGTGCAGCAGCTGGAGAAAGCGAGACTGTCATTGATGAGCCTCCTGTGTGACGCACGATGCAGGATGACGCACACAGCACTAGGTGGCGCCCTCATTCAAAGTACAGTGATCACCAAGCTCCTGATCATGGGTGAGTTGTGTGCATATACAACTGGAATTCAACCGCTGACGGAGAGGCATTAATTATTGAGTCAATATGTTGCATCCATTGTCATGATTCGTTCAGGGCCCCGGGGTCTCTGCGATAGATAGGAATCAGAATAAAGCGCTAACAGGGTTAGACTGAAAAGCGGTGGATTGGCTTAAAAACCTCGCCAACCGATAACGGACCACAACTTTGCCTGAGGTCCGCAGGTGATCTGCGTGTAACTGCAGAGGAGTCACGCCACCGTGGTACGGAGTGTATGGGAAGGGGAAGCTGATGATGCTGAATGGAAGTAGGACATGAAGCCTCAAGGCCCTAAAGAGGGAACACTGAGTGTCCCTGTTGGCTCTGAGTCACCATCCAACCCACTCATCCCGCACTGACATAACGTGGCCCTTCGTCATTCCACGGCCAGCAGCAGGTACCAGCTATGGACACATACCAAGCGAGGAGCCTTTCCATCTAAATATCCACCCACATAATTGCATGAAATGATAAGTTGCTGCATGAAAATGGGCAGCAGCTGAGCACCATGGTGGTTTTGTTTGAATCCCAATTCACATCCTATAGCACTGAGTGTTAGAAGGCACTTTTTTTCCATTTCGTCTGGACCTTGTTCACAGATGGGGAGCTGCTGTCACTTCTTGCGTGCTGCTGCGGTTAAGACGGCCCTCGCTGGGTCGGATTAGACGGGACAGTAAGTGTGACCGTTGTCTGCGCCACGTCAAAGGTTGTGAATGAAAATAGCAGCGAACACGAAGCAGCAGGAAATAAACTGCCGTTTGCGGAAGGGCCACAAAAGCAACACCTTTACCAAAGCGGACGTCGTCTGTGGGCCGCTGTCTCTGCCGAGAACTCGAGTGTGTCACTGTCTGGCAGGAGGGCTGCTTGGCTGCTCTTTGTCCTCCCGTTGCCAAATTTCCACCGCCTCCTATTCCAAGACTTTCAATCAGGGGTGTTTCTGAAGTGAGAGCAGCACAATGCGTTCCATTTCCTCAAACTCCCCCGTCTTCAGAAATTCCTTATTTGTTGCGGGAGGGAGGAAAAGGGAACATGTTGGCACGCAGGCTTTATGAAACAACTTCAGGCTTCTATTTAGAGTTCATTTAAATGACAGCCAGAAGCTGTGATGCCAGCTAGTTGCTATTCATCCTATTGAACTTGGGGGAATAAATCCTGGTGTAGATGTTTCGCCATCGACGCTTTTGATCAAACAGGCCATGGGATTGGATGCTGCTGCGAAGCTTATCAGCAAACAGGACCGAACCAAGCGACGGTTGGCTAAACTCATATGCAGCACGTTAAATTCGAGAGGGGCTTCGTGCCTCCTTCTTCAAATGAATATTTCATGTTAAAAATTGCGAGGACTTACAGGGCTAAGCTAAATCTGCTTTAATCATTCTTTTGGACCAAAAGCTTGATCTAGACACATGGCTGAATCAATGAAGTTTGTGAGAATCAGTACTATTGAGCTCATTAGGCATAAAATTGCAAAATTACAGCATATACAGGAGATACATAATTAGCAAATGTATTACTTCTTATCTAGACTCTCAGTGTTTTTACTCCTGGATTATTCGAGATGGGAAATTGATGGTCATATTCAAGGTAACAGTTGTACCGCATCACGCGGTTCTCACGGACCTGTGGAACGTTCACACCTGATCTACTGTCCATTTACTGTCCACATGAGGATGGCTCTTTCCAGAGTGTTCCAAGGAGGAGCAGGCCTTGGGCCCGTGTTATTACGCGTATGAGCGGTCGCCTCTGTCGGAGAGCACAGACATTGATTTGAGCACTTTTATTTAGTGTCCTTTGGCTGCGAAAGCCTCATCTTTCAGACAGAAGGGCCAGACTTCACTCCACTTTGACGGATGATGCGAAAAGCAAGGCAGCTACAGGGTCTAATAAATGGGCAGCTGGATGGGAAAAGAGTTTCCAAGTTCTGCTGCTGTTGTGTAACACAGCGCTGACAGATCCTACCAAAAATATTTCTGAAAGTGCTAGTATGTGATCACATGTGGTTACAAAAACAAGGCTTTTCAGTGTATTCTTGGGCTCTGATCACATCATAGATGCTGACAGGACTGTTAGTCCAGCTCAGGCAGAAAAAAGTAGAGAGACACTGTGACTCCACAGAGTGGAAGCCGCTGTGACCGATGTATGCACGAGCTCCCGTCAGTTCTCTATGGTATGATCGTGTCTAAACAATAAAGTCCCTCGTGGAGTAATGGAGAGAATGGTTTTGCACCTATCCCTGTAATACAGGACCAGTTTAGAACATCTAAGAACAGTTAAGAACAACATTAGGACTGGAAAAATTCCCCTAAAAACAGGAATGTCATTTAACATTCCTACCCCTTGCTTTCACACTTTCCTCAGGATCTTAGCTGTGGTCCCAATTCATGATCCTCTAGTTAGTCATCACGAGGCATCCCGAGAATGTTGTCTGCAGCAGCAGCAGCAATTGCTGCCCTGCTGATGGTACAATTTATGAAGCAATCGAAGGAAAAACACACGGCGGTTATTGGGAACATGGCATCAGATACTAATGTCAGTGAAGATTCCCAATAACGCTGTGGGATCTGGGCTGGCATTCCATGCGTTGCTCAGCTGGAGTTATGGACTAGGGGTTTAAATTACAGTGAGCGTGTGGTTTTGGGGAGCTGAATACAGTTCTCGTAACATACCCATCATGCACGTTCTTTCGCTGATGTTTTTGCAAACGAACCCTTCCACCTAAAGGTCCTTTCATGCGATACTTAGGCCAGCGGCCTTAACGCAAACAACATGAGTTGATGCAGAACGTTGTTCTTGGCGGCGCATCTTTCTCGTTGAGCCTTTTGGTCAAGCTTCGTTCGATGATCCGGTTCTTCTGATTGCGCGCTTAATCCTGCAGGAGCCGTCAAGGTTTTGCGGCAGCTTCCGGAACTTGCGGGAACATCAGAAGTTTTTGGAACCCCCATTATGTCACCTGCAGCGCAGCAAAGCGAAAACATGTTTCAGTCACGTGTTAGAATCGGTGTGACATCGTGAAGAAGAGCCCGTTTAAACTGTACAAACTAGGCTTTATTTTCCTTTGTCTCTAAGACGTGCACTGAAAATATGCGGGAAAAAATCCCCTTGAAATCCCCAAGATGCGTTGTTTCCCGTATTTTCTGCTAATGGCCAGACATCTCCGTTTAGTTACAAAATACATACCGGAATCGCTGTCAAACACAGGCGCATAAAAATAAAAAGTGAAAGCCCGCATTCTGTCATCGGATCCATATAAAAGTGGATGTTTGTTTAAAGAGTTTATTTTTTTCATATTACTGTCTCTGGCATAAGGTGAGTTGTCCTCTAGAAGTTGCTTAGCAACCTCTTTGCCTTAAAGACTGATTCTTAACAGTTATTGCCTGGATGATTTTCAGACCCTTAGTGCAGATCCCTCATTTTTCACTTTTACTTGCCTCTGAAATTGTTGATAAAATTGTTTCGGAAGAGCCAACGCTATATTAAATCTGAATAAGCCTGCAGGCACCTGGGTGTCGGTAAATCAGCGGCAATATTCTCAAAATCTGTAAGCACGGTTGTTGATATTTGGGAAACAAAGTTCTCATATTTAACTCACCCAGTTTTCATTACAAAATACAAAAGTTAAATTTGAAATAGACTGTAATGAAATTGAAAATCCACTATAATGCTGCATAATAATGTTACAGCGTTATGAAGTCCAAGTCCTTTTTATTTCTAATATGTATTTAATCAATGTTTAATGGCTTGTTGACACAATTTTTTTTCTGTTCTTTTCACAGCGGCGGAGTGTGAATCTCATGGCGTTAATTGTGTCTCGCAAAGCATCGCTGCACTAATCTGGGACAGCAGCAGAAGAAGGACAACGGAAACCACACTGGTGAGAACAGTGTGTGGTGGCAGCGCATGAACTGGGCCACGGAGCTCAGAAATGCGGCAGCTGGAGCAGGGAGGGCGGCGCGGCGCGGCGTGCACGTGGTTCGGTGATGGGAGCGACCCCCTTCCGTAGCGGTCATGCGCGAGAACGTTGACGAGAAGACCGGGGACGCCTACCCCCGGGTCCCTCGCCGGGACACACTCGCGCTCAGGGACGAACGCGTTCGGTCAAGTTTGGACACGAATCTTCGTACCTGGGTGAACTGGTAAAGTGTGAAAAGTGAAGGCATCGTGGGATCGGATCCAAAAGGGGCCTTTGCAAGGGTTTCAAATGAAGAACAGGGAAGGGAGGAAGGACTGTTTTGTACCGCATGGTCAATGCTGGGGCAAGATGGTTAAGGGCAAATAAAGAGGCATTTAAAGAAAGAGTGTGTTCAGCAGCAGGGTAAATTGAAAGGGTTTTGCTGGATAAGCCCTTGAGCACCTCTTCGCGTGTCGGACAGCGGCATGGAGTTATTTAGAGACTCCATCTCAATAAGTGCCATTTAACCTGCTGCATGATGACACACAGTCTATACACAGGTGGCACAATGTGGCACCAGTGCTCCAGCATCACACACGCACACACACACACACACACACACACACACACACACACACACACGCTCCTCCTCGACACAGTGACTAAATCAGGCCAAGATCGCTCCTGAATCTTCTCCTGCTACATGCTGCTCTCCAGGAAGCAGAGCGAGCTGCGCCGACAGCACCCCTGCGACGGCCCTCTTTGTGTCTTCTCCACTTTTCAACGCTGGTTTGTTTCAATGGCCATCCTGAAGAGACAAGGTTCATCGTTGCTGCGCAGTGCGGCTCCAAGCACCGGGAGCAGATGAACGTGTCAAACTGCAGATCCTGTAATCATATAAAGATCTGAGGGGGGGGATGAGGGGAGACAGGAGACATGTAGAACAAGGGCAAGAAAGACAAAGAGGAAGAAAGAGGGAGACAGCGACGCAGGCAGCCCTGAGCAGTATTTAAATGAAGCTGGCAGGAAAAGGCTCAGCTGGGCCTGGATCTCGACGTGCGCGCGCCCCGTACGCTCTTAGCACAGAGGGAAAGGCACAGTGTGCCTTCGACAGGCCGGTCCGGGACCTTCCTGTCCTCCTGCTGCCGGTCCACACGCTGTCACTGTGCCCTTGAGCAAAGTGCTCTGGTTCATCTCCGGCTCCTTTAAATGTGAGACGAGAAAATGCACAGGAGGCACGAAAGTCCCTTTGCACGAAGGCATCGTGAGTAATATACATATATAAAATAGGTGAATAATCCACGTTGTGTTGAAAGATGCACAGGAATTTCTTATAATGCTGCTTTGCTGATCACAGAAACCGCAGCTGCCTGTTTTTTTTTTTTTTTTCCCCTTCTCCAAAATTATTATTAGAATTAGGAGGTGTTGCATTTTTCAGACTGCATGAAATCCATCTGATGTGCTTTGTTAGCTCAGTTACCTCATGCACTGTCCCCAAGTTTCTGAGCAGTCAATAACATGATGGTTGTTTTTACTGAAGGTACCTGACGCAACAATAAAATATATATATTTTTGCTGAGATACTGACTTAAAGGAGGAAACTGACTTGCTGCTTTCGCTTTTTCCAGACTGTCTGTACTTCTGCTGGGTGAAAGGGGACTTTAATGCCATTGACTCTCAGCATGACAATTTAATTCAATCCCCTCAACCTATCTTTTGAGATAGATAGATAGATAGATAGATAGATAGATATATGGAATATGCTTTATTGTCCCATTTCTGGGAAATTTGTCTTGGACAACCATGACAAGAGAAAGAAAAAAGATAGATAGATAGATAGATAGATAGATAGATAGATAGATAGATAGACTGCACTACAAGCTCACAAGCAGCAAAGTGACAATATTCCATTGGTTTTTCCACTCGGTTCAGCATCTTTTGTTCTCGGCAGTAAAATCTGTCATCTCTCCCCAAATTGGATCCAATGGCACAAGAGCTCTGTAAACTCATCCGCGAAGCAATACAAGAGATGGACTAACACGGTGTGGACAGCTGATTGCACCATGAGGGTAATATACCCATGACCTGTCACGGTCACACCGCTATACTCGGCAATACAAATCCGTGGATGACCAGTGTCTCCTTCTGTGCTCTTTCGCCGACTGCTTCCCTACAGCGTTAAAACGCCATGCAGTGGTGCTGTTACGGCGCCCATCAACACTTGAGATCTATCCCCGGCCGGCGGCGGACGGTGCGAGTCTGTCGGTGCAACACGGACTAAGTTACTAAGCTACATCGGGCGACAGCTGCGAACTCCAGAATAATACATCTTAAATTAGAGGTCATATGCGAAGCGGTTTTGGATCCCAAGCGGCACACTGAACAGAGCTCAGTGTGGCCCTGACAGGCACCATTTGGTCACCCTGATTTCAGAGTCTGTAGGCTGCAGCGTCACCCGTCTGTCCGTGTCGCTCAGGCTGAGGGTTCGGGGTTCCACTACGGGCTTCGACCGCATCACAGTAGCCCTGCAGGGACAAGTCCAGCTGAGCCGTCAAATGTTATGTCCTATGTATGTACCGCACGAATTTTCCTTCTACTCACAGTTCTGCAACTCTCATATACATATATTTACGTATGCGCTCCCATGTGGCGATTTCACACGTATGCTAATACACACACAGCTTTGTTTTGTTTCCATGTGTACGTGCTTGAACGTGTTTTGACTTCGCTGACAGCTGACAGGTGACGTGTGACAGGTGACACGTGACAGGTGACAGGTGCTGGAATGTTTGTGCAGGAACCATGCTGGCATCAGGCCCAGGTGTCAGGTGTGTTTGTATGTATTCAGCAGGCCTTTCCTCTTCCCTTTGTTCTGTTCCCTTTGGGTCACATCAACCAGGATGATGGAATGAACCGCAGTGGCGGAACGCTCCTGCTTTTCTTTGATCTGTTTCAGAAAAATGCTCTGTCACCGGATCAACACCAGCGGAGCTGAAATCCAAGTCAGGTTCTCACATGTTTCAGAGAAATGCAGGACAATACAATAGGGTACAATAACTAATAAAGGTGTGATACCTCTCTGCTCAGCCTAATCGATGTGGCCCGAATCTCTTTGTTTTTTTGGAAATTGCTACAACCGTTTCTCCCGAGCAACACCGGGCGCAGGGCCGAAGAGGGAGGGGACACGTCCTGGACAGGATGCCGCTCTGCCACAAGGGACCTCAGGCAGGGCTCAAACCCCAGACCCCTCACATAGCGGGCACATGCCAAACCTGCCGCGCCACCACGACCCCCTGGCCTGAATCGTAAATGAGCTAAATCATCCCAAATGACAGGTAACGGATGGGATGCACAGTCCTTCTAAATGAAATGCAAGTGTCTGGTGACTTTATGGTGACTTTGCGAGCCGTAGGCCGTGTCACGGCGATGCCGAATCCGCCGCTTCAGCTGTCTCTTTTTTTCTGCTCCCAAAAACGCTGCAGCACAGCGGGGTTCTTCCGCTCCGCCGATCAGCGCGCAGCGAGAGGCACGCCAGGTAAGAGCGGGTTCGCGGCGGCTCTGCGGTTTGCAAGGCATAAGGGCGGAGCGAGGTTGTCACCCCGGTTATAAAAAACAAAGTGCTTCACCCTGTTTTGCTGGGGCACTGTTGGTTGCGAGGGGCGTGGCCACAGAGGCAGCGCTGCACCTTACCACTTACCGCTCCACCTAAAGCCTCAAAATAACCGAAATGAGGGGTTTCGCCACGGCCGTCATGCGCAGGCAAATGCCCTGCGACGGGCACTTGCTCTCAACGTGTCATTTTCTCAGAACGAGCGTTCCGCCCGCCACTTACCCACCGAAGGCACATTTTGGGCCACAAGCCTTGCGTCTCCTTGCTGTTTAAGGTAACGGGTTAAAAATATTCCCTAAGAATAATGCGTTCAAGTGAGCGCACAGAGTAAAGGTACTTCTGGCTTCCTGTCGCCGCTTCCAAACGTGCCGTCGTTCATTATTGAAAAGTGCGCAATCAAAGCGTGTTTATTGCGCGTCTCTGCTCTGCTCGGAGCTCGGAGCTCGGCGCAGTATCTTGAGATTTACAGAGGTCCCCGCTTTATCGATGAACAAGAGAAACATGAAAGCAGCACAATTACCTCGTGAAAAGTCCCGCGCCACGCTGAGCGCCTCAGAAGAGGTATCAGCGCTGCTGCAAACTCGAGCGGTAATTGGCCCTTCCTTGCTGAGAGTGATTGCGTATTCATAGTAAACTGTTCTGTATATTGGAAAAACAGGTTTTAAAAAAAAGCAGAGCTCTTTAAAAGCACATTGAAACACTCAGATGCACAAGCAAGGCTCTCATTTAGCAGATTTTGCTCGCGGAAAGTAAATCGAGAGCCGATCTCTTATTCACGATTAACGCGCCAAATCGTTGGCGCCGTTCCTCCGCACGCTGCACCTCGTAGGCTTACTGCAATTTCATCCGCATGGAGACACCAGTCATCTTCCTGACCTGCTGCACACCTGGATCTGTCTTTCAGGACCTGGGAAGAGGCACTGCACGCTGGGTTTTCCTCCGCCGGGACACTCGCCCTCAAGGTCAGGAGGCCGGATCGTCGCTTAGCTGCAGGGTAACGTCACGCTAAAATGCTCAACCGACAACCCCCGACACCACCCCAGACCCTCACCACCAGCTTCAGCTTCAGTCCTAACCCCCGGCCCTGCCCCACAACCCACCATAAGTCGTCAGAAGATGCCATTTCCTGTGATGTTTGGGACTACGAGATCAAAAGCAAAGCTGGGGACTTTGACAGATGAAAACCAGCTGCGTTTTTTTCAACATTGCTCAGCAGCAGAGGGGCCTTTTGTAGTTTAGGGCAAATGGAATAGATTTGGAGGGGGGTGCGGTGGCGCAGTGGGTTGGACCACAGTCCTGCTCTCTGGTGGGTCTGGGGTTCGAGTCCCGCTTGGGGTGCCTTGCGATGGACTGGCGCCCCGTCCTGGGTGCGTCCCCTCCCCCTCTGGCCTTACGCCCTGTGTTACCGGGTAGGCTCCGGTTCCCCGTGACCCCGTCTGGGACAAGCGGTTCTGAAAGTGTGTGTGTGTGTGTGTGTGTGTGTGTGTGTGTGTGTGTGTGTGTGTGTGTGTGTGTGTGTGTGTGGAATAGATTTCATACGAAGGGCGATACGTTTGGAAGGAGCGCCGTTTGTAGGGCGCCTCTAAAGAGAGCCGACATTGTTTGTTCTTCGCTGCAACAGTCCCATCAAAATCCCATTACTTCCACTTGAGTGGAGTTTGGGGGACAATGATCATCGGTTACGGCGAACAAGCTGCGTAAACACTGGCAGCACAGCCTGCGACGCTCTGATCGGGTCCAGCCGGAAATGCGGGACGCTGGTCACTCTTGCAGCTGGATTGTAACTGTTAATTGTGACACAGACACACGCGCCCGTACTTGGATGACAAGCCGGTTAAGCGTGCACATTTGATCAGGACCACACGAATACACAAGCGGTTTATTCAACAGAGAACCAAGTCTGAACTTCACACGAAATTCATTTCCCAAAACAAAGCAGCACATGGGTATACACGCTCCACACTTTGAGGCAGCAGAAACACACCGGTCTGGGTGGGATGCCCGCTGGCTGCTGTCTGCTTCCTGCGGCTCGGAGATCGTGCCGAAGTGAGCCGTTTCGGCTCACGCACCGCCACCGCCTCAGCCATATGGCAGCAAGCTGAGCCGGCGCTACCTTATGGCCCGTGCAGAGCGTTTCCGCTAGAGGCTTTTATGCAGATCTTATCACTTCACAATGAAGTGCTCGCAGCTGCTGGTCCCCCAAATGGAAGGTTGTTCGGGGCTGTGTCGTGTTTACATGCAGGAACATTGCCTCGTGGACCGCTCTGACTCAGCCTCACTTTCGCACATGTTCCGTTATCCGGGTGACTCCGCCCCCAAGATCCCGAAGACACACGCGGAGCAAGGAACCTGCTGCCTGAGCTCCTGAGTGAACGACCCCACATGGCGGCAACATGGCCAAGTGCTGTCCGACAAGAACACGTTTATGGAGGTGGAACGGGGAGCCTGATGGCTGGAAGAGCAAAGGGTCACCATCACTCTGATGACCTGCAGGGCCCCTCCCGGTATCCAGAATCAGGGAGAAAGAGGCTTCCACTCACCCCCGCCAGACAGCATGGTGAATCTTTAATGGTGGCATTCGCAGATATATCATCACCCACTGCTGGCCTCATGATTCATTCATTGGCGAGAGGCCACTGAGCGCTCCGGCACCCATCAGAGAAAAGGCGCAGGAGACCCCGGCACACAAAAGCCCAGACATACGCGCACACACATGCCGAATTTCACATTCTCACCATAGAAATTTACAGAAGAGTTCCACATGACTGTAGACGTCTTTGTACAGCGGGTTTGGGGCGTTTGCCACAGCAGTGTCTGTCAGGGTGTCTTTTGTGTGTCACAGACTCTGGTAATTTGTCCTTCTACCAGACAAAGTTCCAAATACACACAGATGGCAGCTGAGAAACAGCACCCCTCTCCCCCAGCATGTGAGGTGTAGCCCACTGGCTGAAGAAACACCAGCTACACACACTTGCGAAGCACATTTCCTCAGTGCTGTGTTGTCCTACACCCTCATTCATTCTTTACGCTCTTCCTGCAGTGTGTCTGAGTAGGACATGCAGGTGGGGTTGAAACCTGGGGTAGGTGGGAGGTTTTGGTTTCGGTTCTCGTATCATTTCCTCAGCGAGCGCTTAGTCATGCCACATGCACACACTAACACCGTTAGTGGGAAACTGAATGCCATGTACGGGGCAACCACACAAACCGGAGACCCGTCGGCCAGTCGGAGGGCGCAGACCACAGGGTCTCTAGTGTGCTTTGTCCACCCGCTTAACAATTTATACCACTGCTGATTCATCTGCTCAGTCACATACACACACACACACACACACACCATCTGAAACCGCTTGTCCCATGCAGGGTCGCAGGGAGCCGGAGCCTAACCCAGCAACACAGGGCGGTAGGTTGGAAGGGGAGGGGACACACCCAGGACGGGATGCCAGTCCGTCGAAAGGCACCCCAAGCAGCACTCGAACCCCAGACCCACTGGAGAGCAGGACCGGGTCAAACCCCCTGCGCCACTGCACCCCCCTCTGCTCAGCGACACAATGACAATAAATCATACATAGTTACATGCCGTGGAAACGAGGTGAACCAAAACCCTGCAACTGTTCCGTATTACACCGACTTTATGTATATTTTTTTCTGAGGTAGAAATACAAACACAGAGAGACCGATCTAAGGAAATGAAGACCATAGTCCAGTTACATGAATCAAACCTGCCAGCGGACACACAAATGACAGGACTGAAAGAGGTCCGTGCCCACCGCCTTCCCACGCCTCTGCCTGTTCTCCCAAAAACATGCATCACACATGACAGAAACATGCAAAAGACATGTTTTTGTGCAAACGTGCCAACCTGGTAAACGACACTCAGTTCCACCTGCACATTCATCAAGTGACATTTGTGCACCTCGACACATCAGAAGGTTTCAGTGGCAAACTGTGTTTATTTAGCTGTCTAATTTACTCAAGAGACCCCTGAGCCATGAACTCCCCCACCCCCTTTTTATACCAAAACCCTTTCATAGATTCCTATGCCTTCCTCTGAATTTAATTTCTTCAAAGCAAAAGCAAGGGGATTAATGGAAGGTGCATCTGTCAAACTGCATTGTTCAGCTCTTTGATAAAAGGCATACTGTGTAATACTGCAATACACATACTCACGAAAGCATCTCTCCTATGTGAATTCTGTGTGTGCTCTGCTGTCATATGCATACATGGTAACATATGAACGTGACCTGGCTACATCACTTCCAGAGAGGTGACACATTGTCACACACACATTTATACAAAAGTCACAATCTTAGGGGAGCAGAAGCTCATGTAATGTTTAGGGTGCTAACTTGTAACCTGACCGATTTTGGTTTGAATCCCAACTCCGACTGTGGTACCATTGTTGGAGATTCTTACCCAGAACTGGATCAGTGCATTTATTCATTTAGCTGAAGCTTTTCTCCAAAGCAACTTACAATGTTAAGGTCACGATTATTACACACTTACAATCATCTACCCATTTAAAATTTATACAGCTGGGTAATTTTACTGGAGCAATTTAGGGTAAGTACCTTGCTCAAGGCTACTACTACAGCCAGAGGTAGAGATCAAACCTGCAACTAAAGGCAGTGGCTCGAACCACTACACTACACTACCAGCTGTCCACACTAAGAACCACCATGCTGTTTAAACGTCATAAAATCATTGTCTTATCAGGTTGACTAATTACATTAAATATTATATGACTGGAGGTCTGTCCATTGACAACCTGGCTCATGAAGCCCGAAGGTCGTCGTGGTCGTAGTCTTTGAGCGGCTGTCAGCGAAAGGACTACAAGTCCCATGATGCAGCGCGGCTCCGCCGTCCGTCCGCGGCAATGCTATAACGGGCGGCGCAGCGCAGCGCAGCGGCTCGCTGTCAGAACAATGACTCCCGAGCGGAGGAGAAGGTGCCTGCGCTGAGGATGCGCTGCCTCCCGCGCGCTCTCTGACAGCAGCCGCTGCTTTCGCGTCCTTCCCTCCACGCGCAAGCCGTAAACATGTGGATACCGTCGGAGCACGAGAAATACGGCGTGGGTGAGTGTCACCCCCGGTCACCGCGAAAGTGGAAAAGTGTGCGCAGCGCGCACCACCACGGATGAACTGAAGGTGAAGGATGGAGATGCGCCCCGTAGCGGTGGAATGAGGGGCGCTGGGGTTCAGGGCGGACTGACACATGGGGCTCAGAGCCCATGACTCATGAGGATAAACTGGTTAATTGTCAGTATTGGCGGAAGAATGAATGTCACTGCGGGTGTCTCCGTTCGTAAACGTGTTTATCAATATTGCCGCGTGAAGTCAGACACGAGACGAGTCTCAGCTGAGCGGAGTGTGAGTGCGATCACACACACACTCCTCGTAGCAGTTTTTATTGTCGGCTTAGTGTGTGGTGGGTGGTCGCTCTGTTTGCCCTCCCTTGTTCTGTGTTTGTTTTGTGTGTGCGGGGGGTCCTGCAGGGTTGCAGTGCGGTGAATGACACTTTGAGCTCGGGAGTCTGATGGTGATGCGACAGCTGGGTAAAAAGAGGATCTTTCACGCAGCAAATCCGTTCCTTCCTGTCTTTTTCCCTCACTTTTCCGCGGCGATTTGCGATTCCCCTCCATTGAACCGAGCGCACTGTGCCGAAGAGCCCCACGGAAGCGTGCGTGGAGTGTGTGTGTGTGTGTGTGTTCTGCTGTGCTCTGCTGGATGAGCCCTGTGGCTTGTGCAGCATCAGCTGTTGGGACAAATGAGCTCTGTGATCAGATGCTTTTCCAGGAAAATCACAGTCAACTTGGCTGTGATTTATGGGGCTTATTGTGCTGTTGTGCCGAACTGGGTTTCAGCCTCTTCAGGCAAAGCAAGAGTGAGCTAGTGAGTGAGTGGATGAATGGATGAAGGGCCACATTTCGGAAGCACGTGGACTCTGGTTTCATTTGAAAATGTTTTGTCTTTGCCCACCTTTCCTGGAGGCAGCAGGTGGCATAGCGGTTAGAGCTGCTGCTTTTGGGCTTACAGGCGAAAGGTTCGAATCCCTTCACCTATGCGGCATTGCTCTACTAAGTACCACCCAGCTATGTATACCATGGTAAAGTGTTCTGGCGAAAAGTGACAGCTGAACAATTAAATGTGTTTGGAATTTGCTCTGTTACGGATGCGAAACTGAGCAAATTCAGAACGCGGTGGTTAATCTTGTGGTAATAACTGCTGTTTCACAATCTGAAGGTCCTGGGTTCAAATCCCCCCTCCTGCTGTAGTACCCTTAATCAAGGTACTTATCCTCAACTGCTACAGTAGAAATGCCCTGTAGTCTACATGAGTAAATCAGTGTGAAGTTGATAGTCTAATGTTCTCAGTTGCCTTGGAGAAAGGAGTCAGATTTAAATTAAAAAAAAAATGTGTAGCAATAGTTAAAAAATTGTTGTAAGCCACCCACATGCAGTGCAGTCAGCTTTGTCTGAGGAGTCCTCTGGCATTCTGCTCTCCAGTGTCCTCCTTTCTGTCGCTTTTGTCATGTTGTGTTTGTGCTACGTTTGCGAAACATCTCCCTGGGAGACTCATTCATTGTCTCCCAAAGGCTCTTATGCATTGTGCTGCACCTGAATGTGGTGCAGATACACCGGTGCTGAACTGTAACAGTAGAAGAGTCCCGTCTGCAGTTGCTCGCAGGCTCAGTTCCCCACCGGGAGCTCGTCTTTGTGAGGGGAGGTGCGCGGAGCTCTGGGTTCGATGGGATTCGCACAACCTGGCAGGAAACTTTCGTTATAGTGTGTCTGCAAACGAGATGCGTCTGCTATTCGCCCCCCCCATCACAAATCAAAAGCGATAAGGTCCAAGGTCCGTTTGAGTCCCGGCTAGTGGTAGACAGGTCGGAGAGCGGGGGAGCAGACAGCTGCAGCGAGGTTCACAGCCAGGTACCGAAGGAGTTGCTGTTGGAGCGGAGTTCATGTGTGTAAATGTTGAGTTGCTCTCTTTGAAAGCGTTTGCTGTGCGTGTGAATAAGGAGATCAGTACTAACAGGAAATGTGGCAGTAGGGCGCGGAGAGGGTGTGGATGTGTGAGTGCAGAAGGACCTTGATTTTACAGGGTTTACTGCAAGAAAGTGGATGCAAACTGCTGCATGAAGCTGGTGCGTGGGGGGTGGGGGGTGGGGGGGGGGGTTTGGAGCCCCAAGTCAGAATGTGTTGATACAAGGAGATGGGACCCAGAGACCTTCTAGACAGACTTCTCCAGACAAGGACACATAGGGGTAAGAACGAGCTCATAATATGGGACAGCTGGTAGCGTAGTGGTTAGCGCTGCTGCCTTCGGACCCAAAGGTTGCGGGTTTGAATCCCACCTCTAGCTGTAGTACCCTTGAGCAAGGTACTTACCCTAAAATTACTCCTGTAAAATTTACCTCTATAAATGGGTAAATAATTGCAAGTCGCTTTGGAGAAAATCATCAGCAAAATGCATGAACGTAATGAAAATAATGCTCACTATAACAAACGTCAAAAAAAACCGCACTGGGATGTAGACAGTGTGCTAATTTTCAATTCCCTTCATTTTTTTTTTTTTTGTTCATTTTGACTCTAGTTATGTTTGTAAAGATTTATTCCAAAGGGGAACCCTTTCGTGAGAACATCGTGCGTAAATGGCATTGTGCCTTCGTTAAGGGGATTGTGGATCATTATCCTGTTCTTAGGCAAACTCGAAATAAAAGCTCCCGTTGTGATGGACTTGCTTTGTGCAGCCTCCGCATCTCCTTTTGTGGCGGTTCATTCTCGTGCATAAAGTACCCAGGGAATGCAAGAAATATTCCCACGTTCACGTTTGCGTCTGGCTGTTGATATTTTCGGCTTGTCGTCACAAGATTACCGCGCACGGGGGAGACGTTCGTCTTCGCACGTTTAATTTTGGGAAGCTGACGCCATGTGACAAAATGCGGCGGGAAACCAGCTTCATCATTCATGATTTTTAATTATTGGGAAAGTATTGTGTCTTTGAACCCCTTTGCGCTGCAACGGTTCCTATGCGACATTAATTAAATATTGAGCAGGAACTAATTTCACCTTCTCAGGGATAATACTCATGAAATTGGGGATTTAACACAACCACTTCACTGACACCAAACAGTATGGGGTAATTTGTGAAGGTCTGTAATAAAATATTGTTCCACATTTTCCTCTCTAGATTTCAGCAGCTTTTCCTGCTTGTTTTCAGAAATTGCAGGAAAAATGATTTTTCATTATTGATCATCTGAGACCGTGGCCCCCGAAAAGTATCCAGCTGGGGAACAGTTGAGTGGACAGGATTCCAGGCCCTTTTGAAAAAGGATTGAAATGTCTGTTTTCCTGCGAAGGAATACATGAGTCTCGGTATGTGTGAGAAATAACCTAAAGGCAGATTTTGCTTTAGTTTTACTGTTTATTTACAAAAGCCTAGTAGAGAATATTTCCGCGTATAACCTTCATTCTCAGGAAAATTGATACACTATCAAACGCATAATTAATTTGGTGGTTTTGCTCGGGATAGAGCTGAGAACATCAGTTTAATTTTGCGTGAAAGAAAGACTAACCCAGCAGGAGCCGAATTAGGATTGCGATGACATCGCACGAGGAACCGACACCGGTTTTAAACGGGTTCTTGGTCGATAGTTTGGCATTTCCAATTTCCCATGTTTTTTTAATTGACTTTTAAGAGTTGGGGATTGAGGAGAGTAGCAACGTTTTTTTTTTTTTTTGTTATTAGGACCCAATTGAGTAAAATTGTCGAGGGATCACATCCACATGTGACAGGACATGACGTCACTGGAGTGGGGTGAGGAAAAGGTTAGAACTGAGTGGGCACTGAATAGTAATTAATACATGATTAATAAGGTAAATGAAGGTACTGGGCAATCAGTAATGATAAATTGCATGAGCTCAGTGAGGATAAGCCGTTAAGACGGCTTGGTTTATTAATGATCGAAGGGGCGACCGTCACTGGCTCTCATTTGTAATGTAAGTGCAGCCAGTAGATATGAGGTTCTGTACCCTTTCCAGGACTGGATCAGCACCCTACCCCCGTCTTGGCTGCCACTCCTCTGTCCCAACGGGGCGCTCCAGATGTCCAAATCCCAGTTTTTGTGCTTTTCAGAAAGTTACTGCAACAGTAGGCCACAGACCCGGTACCGAACACAGAATGGGCGGGGGGGGGGGTCATATCCCTTAGATCTTGATTGATCCAAACATGTACCCCTGTATTCAAGCAAAATTCCCCTGAATGCTATTGCTAATATTATTGTCCTCCCCCCCCCAAATGTCTCTGCTTACAGGACCGTTTCGTTTGTAACCAAAAGGTCGTGGTATTAAACGCAGAGGTGGATTGTGGAACAAGACGCTGGTGCCCCGTACCCTGCTGTCCCTGCGCGTGCCCCGGCCGCGGTCCGCTGGGTAGCGCCGAGCGGCTGAGAAAGATGCGTGGCCTCGGACCGGGAGCAGGTTCCGTGCACCGGGAACACGGGGTGGGGACGGGGCCCTGCGGGGACACAGTCACCAAATGAGTAACAGTTCATATGACTCCAGTGTGGAACGCTTCCACATGTCTCCCGCTGTAAAAATAAAACAAGACCTGCTCCTCCTCATCCTCACAAGACCGTGCACGGCATTATGTCTTTTTTTTTTTTTTTTCTCCCCCCCCCCCCAAGTGCAGCCTGGGAGTGACATGGTGTAATATTCTCAATTTAAATGACAGAAACTCCCAGC
The DNA here is from genome assembly GCF_900964775.1 of Scleropages formosus. Lineage (NCBI taxonomy): Eukaryota > Metazoa > Chordata > Actinopteri > Osteoglossiformes > Osteoglossidae > Scleropages > Scleropages formosus. The sequence goes on from NC_041807.1 coordinate 15,283,448, forward strand.
ATTTCCATGTTCTGTGTGGAATTTCAGTAAATAAGCAAACGGAACGATCGTCTCCTCTTTCCTGTTGAGAGGCGTAGAGGAGCCAACCGATTCTGTCGTTTCTCACCGCGAAACATTGAGACAGATGCCTCTTAAAGGTGTAAATAAAACATTTTCCTTACTGCCAGGGGCTTTGCTTTCCCCTTTGCTAAATTCCCACAGATATTGAATGGTGGCTTTTGTTTTTTTTTTTTTTTTTTTTTTTTAAAAGGTCACTCGGCTCACGGTTATTTTTCCTGAGCCCTTCGTTACACCCGGAGGTGTCCGGTTGAGGCTGGGCCGAGCGCGCCGCGAACCGCTGGGGGCTGTTGGAGGATCGCCCACTCGCGGTGAAGCGGAGTTACAGGGTAGGAGCCCGTTGCACGCCGGGAGGTGTCGGGGGGGCCCCCTTCCCTGCCCCCGGCTCGTGTTCGGCGTGTCTCGGCAGGAAGCGGGAGGTCGTGGGGGCGGAGTGCTGTTGCTGTGCCGTGCCGCGATGGGGGACGGGGGGTACGGCCCCCCGGGGACCCGAGGCATGTTTCCCAAGGCCTTGCGGCTGGTAATTGCATCTTCATCCATTGCCCTGTTGCGATCATTAAGGAATAATCCCAAGCGGAAGGAGCTGGAGCAGTCAATAGTGACCCCCCTCCTCCCCCCCAGGGGAGCGAGATGGCCACCGGGGCGGGGGGAGCTAATTGTGGCACGGTTGTCGGATGCAGCCCATATGTCCCTGCGTCCTTTTACTGCCTTTTTTCCCCCCCCGCACCCTGAAGATTTTAACTGAAAAAAGGTTTTTATGAAGGCGCGGAAGCCGTGCGAGGGGTGTGCGTTCGTGCAAAGGCTGCTTAGCCTAATTCGCGTCGCTCGGAAAGACGAGGCCGGCCTTTTACTGTCCCGTCCGCATGCCCGTCACTTTCAGCCTTATTGCCGCAGCCCGTCGTGATCCTGCTCTTTTGTGTCAGTCGCTGCCTGGTTTGGGTGCTCAAAGAACCCACTTTATTGTGGATCTGTATGAGCCGTGTAATTTTTTTCTTTTTTTCTTCCCCCCCCGCCGTAGAAATGAGCCTCACCATGTTTTCGTTGAACTCGCAGTTGCAACCCGTGTTTACCCTGCCCCCCCCCCCTCCTCCAATGGCCTGACCTTTCATATTAGTGAGACGGCAAATCCCGTGGCAGTCGGCGCACACACAGTCTGATGGCTCTTATCAAGCTCACGTGTTGGCTGAAGCGCACCTGGGTACCTCTGCTGACGGGCAGGATGGGGAGAGGGGCCCTGGAGAGGGTCGGTGTTCGGGCAGTTCGTCCACATCTGTCCTCGCACGACTCCAGGGTGGACCTTGTGTCGCTTCACGAACCTGGCGATGCATGTAACCCGCAGATCCGGGGTTCGTCTCGCCCAACCACCTCCGAATTACATGAGTTGACTGAAAATCCTGGAGTCCTCTTACAGCTTCGGTACGTGACAAACAAGTCGCCCCGCTTTTCAGAAGGGTTGGTTCCTTTTCACAGCAAGCTTGTTTGGACATGGGCTGCTTCGCGCACTTTGTACCGTTCCGTTTCTGATACCTCGTGCTTTTCTTTGCGCTGCATGCGTCCTACTGTGAGGGGGTGTAGTGGCACAGTGGGTTGGACCGGGTCCTGCTCTCCGGTGGGTTTGGGGTTCGAGTCCTGCTTGGGGTGCCTTGCGATGGACCGGCGTCCCCTCCCCCTCCAGCCTTGCATCCTGTGTTGCCGGGTTAGGCTCCGGCTCCCCGCGACCCCGTATGGGACAAGCGGTTTCAGGCAACGTGTGTGTGTGTGTGTGTGTGTGTGTGTGTGTGTGTGTGTGTGTGTGCGCGCGCGTTCTGCCATTATATTTAGAAATAAGCGTTTCACCACACTGTTTTTGCTGAGAAGGCCAAAAAATGGAGAAATGACTTCATCCGTGTTTCTGATTTTTGGTTCCGTACGAAGAGCGGGGGCGTCGGATGTGTGGAACTGGATCTTCTTGGAGCTCAGCTCGAACAGGACTGTTATCCTTTTTAGACATTCTTTCACCTTGTGATTCCTTTTGGCTTTGAGATACCCCTGTGCTCAACAGCTTCTGTTGAGGAAGCAGATGAAATCTGCAGATCTCTATTCATTTAGCTGATGCTTTTCTCCAGAATGACTTAGTGTTGTGGTTGCAATTATTTACCCCTTTACATCACCAGGGTAATTTTACTGGAGCAATTTAGGGTAAGTACCTTGCTCAAGGCTACTACAGCCAGAGGTGAGGCTTGAACCTGTAACCTTTGGGTCTAAAGGCAGTAGTACTAACCACTATGCCACCAGCTTCCTGTTTGGCATGAGGCTGTCAAATTATATATAGGCATCGTTGATTTACAAATTGTATTTGAAATTTCAGTATAACGGCTCTTGGATTTTGATATCTGATATTTGCATTTGCAGAACAAAAAAAAATTTGTATGTTATTTAGCCGACGCGTGTCCAAAAAAAAAAAGCTGGTAGTTTTAGAAAGTTGTTCACAATAAACACGCCATGCTCAGTGGATCCCTCTGTGGTTTATTGCTCACGCTTTCCAAGAACTGATCAATTTAAAAGAAATTTGGGAATTACCCATGAGCAGTAAGTCTGTTTTGTATTGTTCTGAAATCATGGCTGTATGTGTTTTACAGTGTTTTAGTGATATCTGGGAAAATATGTTGAGGTGTTTTTTTGGATGGGCTGGGAACACACAGTTGATTTTTGCAATTTAAAATCATGGTAAATTGGGTTCAAGTGTCAAATTTTGATATCTGCACTTTTTTTCAGGAAGGGATTAACTGTAAACTGAGCGATGCCTGTATTTCCAGCTGTGTTCAATTACAGGTAAATAGTATGGTAATGAGGACAGTGATGACAGTGATGCTTTTTAGTGCTGCAGTACAATCGGTCTGAATACAAAAGCATGGTGACAGTGGAATACATGTGGACAGAGTGAGGTGGATTACAAAGCTCTGGACCTCATGTGACGCCGGTGGAGCTGCACGAGTGTTGACAAGGCCACTGGTGTGTGTGTGTGTGTGTGTGTGTGTGCGCACGCGCGCGTGTGTTTTTTTTTTTGCCTTGGGGGTCATAGGTGTGCTTGCACTGATTTTCATCACATAGATGCTGTTCAAACAAGGGAGCAAGGTCCAGACCACAGGATCACTCAGACTGATCTTCTGGTATCATCCGGTTTACTTCACTTTGCGTCTGGGGTTCTTCTACTTCGTTCTGGAGAGTTCCGGCCTCGGACTGGAATCGGTCTTTGTGTGAAGCGAGAGGTCACTGCAGTGCAGATTCACGGGAGGGCACGCTGATGCTCATTGGCAATGTTGTGCCGGAGATGGGAGCAGTCGCTATGGCAGCCGTGATGCTTGAACCCCACCCACGTAGGGGGTGAATAATCAATATGCGTAATAGACGACGGAAGCGGTTTGCAAATTCGCACGCTGTACTGCTGCTCAGGCTCATTTTAATTCTCTATTTGCATTTTATTTCTCCCCACTGACCCTTTACCTTCATCGATTGTAGATTTTTCAGTGGAGCTTTCCATGGTGGAGATGTGCCCCCCGAGCATCTATTGCACCCTGGTGGTTAGACGGCATATTGAACGGATTCTTCGGAGTAATAAACCCATCCAGTGCTGAATCTGTGTTTCCAAGCTGCTCCGAGCCACCCGCCACGAGGACCGGCAGCACGGCCGCGTAGGTTATCTTGGGGCCTGCGAGCTCTTGGCAGCCAAGATTAATGTAGCCGGCAGGCGAGGTGCTGGCGGAGGCACCGATTGGCCCCGTCCCCAGCTCCCAGCTCTCCTTCCTCTGCGGACGGGGAAAAGAACCAGGCTCAGGGAGGAGGTCACCGTCCCCATCGCTGCCTTTCCATTTGCTCTGCTTTTTGCTCTTGTCAGGAGCACCCTCCACGCCTTATCCGGTGTACTAACACATCTGGAATCATCTGAGAGTTGAGCTTTTGCTTGAACTAATTCTGTTCTCTGGGGACCAGCAGCAAGGATCCATCTTGGGACTTAAGTCTGTGGCCCTGTGCTCGTGCTCTTTAACCGCCACGCTGCCCGTGTTGCCGGTGCCGTGTTGGTCTGGCCTGGTCCTGCCTCTGATGCTCCAGTTCTTGCTTTTCTGCTTTGATCAAGTGAGACGGAACAGGATCTGAGGGCGAAGCTGTTTCCCATTGTTAGAGTTCCTCTTTGCTGCTCTGCCGCCATGAATATTCATAAGCGTGAGGTGTTGCATGGGGATGTTATCGTGGCATCAGACACATCGGCCGCCCCACGGAGAAAGCAGGCCAGCCTCCAGGTACATGAGGAATTCAGGTTTGTAACGGCGTGAAGAAACCGCATTATGACTTTAGCTAAATGCACCCATCCCTCGCCCAACAGGGTTAATTTGTTCCATGAATTCACCCTGTTAGGCAGAATCCTGTTGCAAGGGGTCGGATTACCGTTCTTGCTTTCGGGAAGAATAACAGGTTCCCGGATGGAGAAATATGTCACAGGAATTGAGGAAAATACCAAAAGGTGATTTATTTATTTTTTTTATTTATTTATTTTTTTATTTATTTATTTTTTAAAGGCAGGGGGTGCGGTGGCGCAGTGGGTTGGACCGCAGTCCTGCTGTCCAGTGGGTCTGGGGTTCAAGTCCCGCTTGGGGTACCTTGCGACGGACTGGCGTCCCGTCCTGGGTGTGTCCCCTCCCCCCTCCGGCCTTACGCCCTGTGTTGCCGGGTAGGCTCCGGTTCCCCGTGACCCTGTAAGGGACGAGCGGTTCTGATAATGTGTGTGTGTGTGTATTTTTTAAAGGCACGGCTGTGATAATGCTGACGTATTTTTTATTAACTGTGATTTTTCTTCCCCTTATTATCCGAATCTTTAAAACTGATACTATAAAGTGTGAAGGATGGTGAATAATTTTCTTGTACACTCTTGTCACTTTTGGACTGTGCTCATAAGGCACACGAGAAATGTAGTATATAGGATTCACTTAAATTTTTTATTTTTTTAGTGCTCTCTTCCTTCTCTTTCTACCTGCACTTTGTTCTTTGTCATTTTTTCCTCATGCTGAGAATGAGACTCTTGACCATTGAGAAATACTTATACTTTTGCCGTACAAATCCAACAAATTTTCACCACCTGTTAGCTTGTGCTTTATTTTTAAAAATTGTATAAATGGAGCCAGATAATTCAGACTTTGCAATAATATTCAGCTTCTTTCCATGTTTAGTGCACTTAATGCTTTTTAACTTGTCTTTTTTTTATATATATGTAAAATATATATATATATATATATACTGTGTATATATAAATTTTTATTTCTTTATTTTTTTTTCTCCCCCCCCCGAATTTATCCTTATGTCTTCACAGCATTTCTTAAGAGACTTTTGTATAATTTTTCCCCTGGATGTTTATGATAACAAGAGCACTGTCTTTCACAGGACAGATAAGAGGCACTGTGTAATGTTTCACGCTAGGTTATCTTTATTTCATCGCTAACTCTAGGCTTTATTTACGAAAGTGTATGGGCATTTGTGTTTATAGAAGCTGTTTATATGAGTAATAATAATTACATGCATATACAGTTAATTTGTGAAAGTGAGTGTTGAATCTGCTGATTTAGTTGTGAGTTGTTTCCCGTGATTAATGTTGTGATTGAGACTGTCTGTGCGGAGGTTGGATGGATTTTGTTATGTAAAAAGTGTAGCATCTACATGCTTTTCAGAATGAAAGACGGAGTAGGCAGTGAATAAAATACCTGTTGTGGAAGTAAAACGACCTTTTAACTGAGCAAAAATACCTTTGTACTGAATAATAAGGCCATAACATGAAAAAAATGTTTCTGGTTCTGATTCATTCCTGAAAACCGACTGAATATCTGAAAAATCAGAATGAAATGATGTTTTCCATTGTTTTTCATGGGAGTAAATGCCAATTTGATCCAGCGCCATTCCAAGTTCACCCCAGAATTACCCTTAATGATGCCTAATATGGGAGGGCTTGGCCTGTGCCCACCGTGTGGCGAGTCTGGGGTTCGAGTCCTGCGTGGGGTGCCTTGCGACGGAATGGCGTCCCACCCAGGGTGTCCCTCCCATCTTCGGCTCTGCGTCCTGTGTTGCCAGGTTAGGCTCCGGATCGCTGCAACCCTTCTTGGGACTAGTGAGTGAGAGTTGCCTAGTATAATAAGGGAAGAGTAGACCTTAGTTCTAACCTTGGTAAGAACAGGTCCTGCACTGCCAGGTGTGCATCATCATGGGGTGGGAGGAGAGCCGAGCGGAGCAGGAAATTCACCGTCAAATGCTGACTGGACCAGCGTTCGCGATCACTCATCACAGTCATTAGTCATGATTATTAGTCACGGTCGTTAGTTACATCATTAGCGGTTAGGATTGCGATTGCGGCACCGGGGCTACTTGATTCCGGTTGACTGGATTTTCAGTCCACTGCAAAGAATTGTGGGATGTTCTGAGTGGGCAACATGGGTTCAGAGAATACCTTTTCGCAGCTGATTTGTTGAAAGTGTTATGAAAGGGTTGGTAAAGTTATGCTTCAAGGTCAAATGAATGTGAGAGATCCTAGGTGGTGGTCAGGCAATGAGGGTTGGGGTTGGGGTTGGGGTTAGGGTTAATGAGTCCTTCTAGCAGAACATATAGGCACTGTTTGGTTTTTGCTCAGCGCCGTTGTTTAAAACGCTCGATTCGTTTTCCGGAAAGAGCCCCCAGGAGCTGTTGTGTTTGACTGGAAAGGCACACGCTTTGTCTGTGCTTTTAAAAGCCTCCTTAATTAAGAAATTCAGCAGAGCCTCCTGTTAAACGTCCCACATTTTCCTTTAAATAGTCTTCTGGGACGCTTCCCTTCGGAAACGCGTATCTGAGCGAGAGCTTATTTGGCCTCTATCGGAGATATTTCGTAAAAAAACGTTCTTTTGCAGACTTTATATAAACAACCGAATTGTTTGAAGAGGTTTGCAGTTGTTTACGCTACGGCATCTCCCTTCCTTTCTTAACACGAGCTTCAGTTGGCCCTCTTTTTAAATCCCGCACAAGGTTAAGAGGGTCGCGGAAGATCACGATGGTATTGCTGCTCCTGTCCTTCGCCTCGGAGCTCCGTGGATCAACAGGCAGCCGGGCGGCTACGGCCACCGCCTTGCAGTTGAAAGTCCCAGGTTTGAAGCCCACCTCCTGGTTGTAGTACCTTTGGACAAGATACTTACCCCGGCTTCGACACAGTGAACTACGCAGCTTCGTGAATGGCTTATTCCCTCTCGGTAACTTCTAGGCAAACCTAAGTTGATTTGGAGGAACAGTGTCTGCTAAATGAGTAAATTATTTATTCTACTGTTCGGGAAGTGCAGTACCCCGATAATGCGATTTAACATTATTAACGTGGTATTTGCAGAGTTCTTTTGTCTTTTTTATTTGCAAGTGCTGTAATTGTTTAAAGACGAAGGAAAGTGGCTTTCTTCGCTCCGCCCTGTCCGATATTCTCGTGTAACTTGGCTGCGCCCTTGTGAATAATCGAGCTCGGAGCACTTGCCCGTTGCGGAAGGCCAAAACAAAGAGCGTGAAGCACCGTCCCGGTAAAGTGCGGTCATTATGACCGGCTTTGTGTCCACTGAACAACCAGTGAAAAGCAGACCAGAGAGGGACTTTGGAGAGCTCTCTTAGTTCTGTCTTTTCAAAGTGGCACATGGATGTTCTGTAGTGGTTTTACCTTTATTGTCCGCCCTCGTTTTGAGCTTTGGATGCAGCACGGCATTGTTCAAGAGGCTTGCGATTCAGTGGCGAGGTCCGTTTGTCCGATGTTTTTCGGCCGTAGGTAGGTAGCCTCCTAATGGACTCTTGATGAATATTCATGAGCACAGCTCAGCTGTGGAGGTGCAGGTGGGTCTCGCGAAGCTCTGAGGGACAACAGACGAAGCGGACGAGGTGAAAAGCCACCCGGAGAAAGTAATTCTGATTCGCACCGAGTAAAATCAGCCTGCGATCGTGACCGGTTGAGTCGGTGTTTATCGTAGGCTGTCGGTAGGTTACGGTTTCGGGGAAGGCAGCTGGATGGTTGTTTTCGTTTAGCGATGAGCAGCCGTGCTCTGAATGACACTTCCCATTTCAGAGAGCCCCGGGAGACGTTACCCATCCACTCCCTCGCCCCTCCCCGCTGCGCCCCCAGCTCTCCGCTCCTCATTTCCTCATGCGCGCAGGGGGCCTCTGCGTGATTTCATCACCCCCTTCGTTTCCGTTGGAAGCGATGCTTTACATAGGATTCTGTTTCGTGACTTCGCTGCTTAGCCAGCACTGCTTCTAGGAATCTCCGTAACGTCTCTATTCCTATGGAGCTCGATTTTACCGGAACGGTTTCGGGTTGAGTGACTTGCTCGTAGGGGGTGCGGTGGCGCAGCGGGTTTGGCCGGGCCCTGCTCTTCGTTGGGTCTGGGGTTCGAGTCCCGCTTGGGGTGCCTTGCAATGGACTGGCGTCCCGTCCTGGGTGTGTCACCTCCCTCTCTGGCCTTTCGCCCTGTGTTGCCGGGTTAGGCTCTGGCTCCCTGTGACCCCGTATGGGACAAGCGGTTCAGACAGTGTATGTGTGTGAGAGACTTATTTGCTACTGTAACAGTAGAGGGCCGCACCAAGCTTCAGGTCCACATCCATGTACTAAACTTCTGTATGGGGGACAGCTGGTAATGTAGTGCTTAGTGCTGCTGCCTTTGGACCCACAGGTTGCAGGTTTGAATCCCACTTCCAGCTGTAGTACCTTTGCAATAGGAGAAATTGCCCATCTGTGTAAGTGCATTAACGTTATAAGTCGCTTTGGAGAAAAGCGTTGGCTGAATGAATAAAAATGTCATTTACATGCATCTTCTGCTGCCTCCAGTGACTAGGAGTGTAGCCAGTAGGTATCAGAGACATGTTTGGAAGCCGTACAATCCTTCAGAAAGAATCATTGCAGAAGAGCCAAAAAGAGACGTTCAGTGGCCAGGAGCCGTGAGACAATGGACAGGCGTAACTCCCGTGTAACGTGGGGTGGGCACAGCCGGTAACTCCCACAGGCGACCCTCTTTATTGTGGAGAATAATAGGATGAGCCCTAAATATGATTACATGTGGGACAGCCATACAAAGGGAAATGTGTTCTCTGGTCTATGCTTTTTATTGTTTCTTTCAAAAGCTCATTTTTAATGAAGCGCTAAACAATACTTGTGCCATGTAGTGCGCAAATGTGTGAGTTAACGTCTCCGTGTTGAATTCTTTGAATCGAAAGAGAAATTGACAGAATGGGGGATGTTTATCCTGCATCTCTGTGTATTGACGTGTGCTTGTGTTATACATGTACGTCTGTTTGAGCTTAAAATTTTACTCTTTCCGGCAGTTATCATGTTAAACATTAGAGTCTGAATAAGATCCTATCATTGATTTCCTCCCCCCCAACTGTTTCCCAAAAGTCATTGTTATTCGAGCTTGAATTACAATTGCTGTCCCAATATTGGTTTGTGTAAAATTTTCACTCTAATTGGAGACAAAGCACCTAAATGGGCAAGCAAGCATGGGCAGACAGTTGTATTAATTCAGTTAATTCAGAGCCTTATTAAACGTTAGCGGTCCTGCACACAGTTGACAGCTACAGTTATCTGAAATTCGAGGGCTTTTGGGATGAAAACGAAAGATTTGCTTCTGAACCGGTGGCGAAATTGAAGTCCTCGGTTGAAAAATCAGGAGGCACGTTCTACTGAAAATGATCACCATTTGAGTGATGGGCTTCCAGTAGGGCAATTCTGGGAAATTTCACATGGAATTCCATAGAGATTTCTGACCTGCCTTAAGGAGTCGATAACAATAGCGAAGGAGACAGGCTGAGCAGCAGTCTACCTTTAAATTGACCGCTTTGCCACCCCCAACGGAAGCGGCGTGCTCCGTCCGCCTTGCTTAGTCAACGCTGCAGTGGTCAGGTTTGCTTTCCCGTCCTTACGAGAGCAGTTTGTACCTGTAAAGGAACTGTAAGGCAAATTCTCTAAAATCAGAGACTTAATTGCTATTAGTTTCCAGTGTCCCTCAGCCCCAAAATCGACATCCATTTATGCAAATGTCTCACCAAATCCCATTGAATTGGGCCCCATTACTTGAGTGGTTAACGTTAGTTATCGTAACGCAACATACGGTAGTTTTTCCTTCATGAATTCCTCTACAGTGCTGTATGGCTGTGTACCTGGGCTTGTTCAGCTCTTTCGTAGCTGAACGCTCGTAAAGAAAATAGACATACATCATACTCAGTGTTCATGTATTAATTCGACTTTTAATGCGAAACACCGAAGAAGGAAAAATGAAGACAAAGAATATACACGTATTAATTACTGAACAAGTTGCTGTTGCTTGGACCGTTGATGAAAGGGCCGTGATTACCGGCACTGTAATGGGTAACGCTGGCAAGCAAGGCTTAATGGGCACTGAGAACTTACCGCAGTGCAAGCCAGACTATAACTGTGAAGAAGGCGTAGCTTTTGGGAGGTGTACGTGGACTGAAGGTGGATTTCGCACGACACGCTTCATCAGCCGAAGTCAGGGTATCCAATGAAACTCTACATAAAGTGGAACTCTCTTAACCTGAATTGCCATGTCTAGGGGTATGACTGCTTAGCCAGTGTTGTGTTGACAACCTTAAGCTGGAATGATTGCGAAAATAGACTTGTTTGTTGAGTTTGTTGGAGGGCGTGGCGGTGTGGGAGGTTTGGGGTTCGAGTCCTGCTTGGGGTGCCTTGTGGCTTGCGTCCCCTCTCCCTTCGGCCCTGCACCCTGTGTTGCCGGGTTAGGCTCCGGCTTGCCGCGACCCCGCTCGGGCCAAGCGGTTGCAGATGTTTTGTGCGTTCAGTTTTGTTTTGAGAAAGCAAATTCCAACCCGTATGATTGTGTCTCGGGCTGAGCTTGCAGGATCGTTTGTTCCTTGTCTTTTCCATCTTCCTGCGTTGACATAATGAGTGCGGAGGGTGAAAATAATGAAGCCTGAATGGATTAAATTTCAGCGCTCGTGAAAATGACGGTGTCCCTTCGAAAAGGCACAGGAGTGGCGAGACTCCTGCGTTGTCATTGTTTGATGTGATAGCTATTAAAATATCACATGTTCCACCTAACAGCCCCCTCATTTCCTCACATCTATATCACTCGTTGGTTACTGCAGAGTGGGCAGTAAACTACTTGACATGTACAGATACATGGCTCCAGCATATAATTGGACTTTTAAGGGGGGAAAAAACAAATCTAATTCTGAAAACCTGGTCTGTAAACTCACCTTTTTCACTCTCACTTCGCCCAAGATCTCTCAAGCTCATTATGGTGTAAAAGTTCATGCAGCGTAACTTTATGATCATGCCCAGATAAGCCTTTACGCACAGCCGCTACTCCTGTATTGTATGTAAATGTTTGTGTACCTTATAATAAATTAAAAAAAAAATTTAGTACGAAGGTTGTCAGGATTCATCTATCCTGTGTTTTGTGCACCTACTTGATCGATGAACATCGGTGCATCAAGTGGAAGGTAACAAACTAGGTTTACTTAAGAATCACATGTCTGCAGCCATGTCTCTTTCTCCTAATGTAATGCACAAATTTGTATTTTCGCTGAGATGTACATTGTATTGGAGAAAAGCATCTGCTAAATGAATAAATGTAAATATAAACCAAACCGACTAGTAGGTTGAACAAAACTGTGCCCGTGATTTTGCTTCTTATGCAAACACAAGTCTTTGACCGTTCCTCTTCATGGATAATGCAGGCTATTCTTTTTTTTTTATGTTGTAAAAATTAGTTTTACTGAACTCTGTATAGATCACCTTTTTGAAGTCATGGATATTTGTATAGGAAGCAAAATGACTGTATTCTGTTTGCTGTTATGGATATTTAGAATGAGCAATCCTTTGAGTTATTCACCGCTTTCCTAGCAGCTGAGAATCAGATTTTCAGTCTTATATATTTGGTTTGTTCTTTTCCAGCCTTTTCAGAGCAGTTTTCATTTGAATGTCTGTCTGCATTACAGACGTACTATAGGATTTAGTCATGAAAGGCTGTGAAAAATTGATTCTTCATGTAAATAGCTGGGAGGTGCTCCAGCGCTACGGTATACTTAAAAGCTTTCAGCTATAACAGTACTGCTGTTTCTGCAAGAAAAAAAAAAAAAACAGCTTATCCATTTAAATAATGCCTCACATTATAAAAATCCACACATAGTTAGAATTTCAAGGTTTTGGAAAGGGGCACGATCATTTTCGGGTTTTGGAATCGGGTGCAGCGTCGAGGTTTCGCTCCAGCGTTGCTGGTGTGTTACCTTTTATGGTATGGTGCGGTCCACGCGCTCCCCGTTCAAGCTGGGGAATATGAGCCGCTGTCAATTTTTGCGGTGGAATTTTGGTGAAGGGCCTGCCAGACACCCCCCGACCGCCCCCCCAGCCGCAATGTGGCCTGATGCCATAATCCGCTTCACACCAGTTGCCCTAATCCTGTGTAGCCTCGAGCAGATATCAGCATGATACCATTATGGCTCATAGTGACGACGTAGTTTCGCAGCATCGGCCGGGCCTCACCTGCGAGGCAACGCCAAAAAGCATGGAAAATAAAGATAAATGGGCAAGAAGAGGAGCAGCTGGACGGGCTTATTGTGCTGCTGAGGTTTTTATATTGCATACTCTTTTCTTTCCTGCAATGTGGGAAGTAATAATAATGACAGATCTAAAAATAGTAGTACGAATAACAGGAAGGGGGAGCTGGTAGCGTAGCTGTTAAAGCTGCTGCCTTTGGAGCCAAAAGTTGCAGGTTTGAATCTCATCTCTAGCAGTAGTACCCTTGAGTAAGGTACTTGCCTAAATTGCAGCAGTAAAAAAAATTACTCCCCTGTATAAATGATAAATAATTCCAAAGTTGCTTTGGAGAGAAGCATCAGATAAACAGAATGGGGCTAATAATAGCACTGGTACCACTAGCGATGGTGCTGAAGAGAAGATCCGTGTTGGGCCGTAGGACGCGTTACGTACAGGTTGGCGGCAGGTGTTCAGTCTTGACTGCGAGGGGATGACATGTGGATTGAAGGCCTTATCCTCTGAATCTTTTCGAGAGGACGCCGAGATATAAATATGTCGGCAGCCTTGCACGAGGGTCCTTTGGGCTCTTCCACGGGTTGCCTGAGGAGACTGCAGTCTAGACCGAAATATCCCCAGGTGAAGCGGTTCTACGACGGAACGCAGCTGTTTCCCTCGCCGTATCATCTCATAGCTGAATTAGCTCCGATGGGCTGGGTTTGGGGTGTTTTTTTCGGCTATTGTTGTTCGGAGAGGATATGCCCAGGAGATGAGCCTTGCGTGGAGCGGGAGCTGTTCACCCTGAGGCTGAAGCCTCACACTCTATTTGTTTTCGGGTAGCACCGATCGCAGCTTGTTAAAACTCCACCTTTATCTACCTTGAGGGAGAAGAAACTCCTAAATTGCAATTTTTTTTTTTTTTTTTTTGGTTTCTACTTTCGCCTCCTTCCTCCACATTAAAGAATGGTTTTGCTCTCCTTATTGAAATTTTTCTCACTCCTTACACACTCTCTGGCGCATGAGGAGACACACACTTCGCTGCTTTTCTGTTCCCTTTTACCCCTTCAACATTTTTTGTTACATATGCTTTTAACTTGTGCAAAAGGCTTGCCGAAAACCCAGCTGTGCAGTAAAATTGGGCCATTTTCCCCCCCCAACTTCCCTCGCACTGCTGCCTAACTGACACTTTGACTGCATGCGAAATTTGCCGCGTGCAGATCTCGCGGTCCTGCCAGTCTAATGCGGAGCATCGAGACAAGACTAGCACCTCTCCGATGATGCCGTTACCTTGCTATGGGGGTGTTTAATGTGTGCAGCAGTGCCCGACTGCAGACGGAAGCACTATAATGTGGTGCCCTCCTGCTATGAAGGATTACACCAAAATGTTGCACGTTAGGGTTAAGGTCACCTAACCCTAACCCTAACCCTTCCTATCGGTCTTTTTTAGCATCATCTCCTGATGGGTGGAAAATCAACAGGACCTTCAGCCAAGCATGCCCTAACAGTCCTTTGCCCAGTCACGACAGAGTTAAAGTGAACATGTTTTAGTCAAATGCTTTAAGGTCAATGACTAATTTCAGCACTTTCCAGAAAGCCTTAATTTTAAAACCTGTAGTACCATTCATCACTGTTCTTAAGTCATGGAACAGCATACTTGGAGAGATGCTGATTTATTAATTTGCTCCAAGCAGCAGTGCAGGCTGACTGGTTTCACAGCTGCTGGTTTGTCCTGGGGTTTCTCTGCGGCTGGCATGGGATTCGGCCCACCTTCCGGAGCCTCGGCCGTCCTTGGGAACTCGGGGTGGTTTGGAGCCTGGGGAGGGTGTTACGGAGCGAAATGCCCGAGCTCAAAGCTCGACGCAGGAAAGGAGAAGCATTCTGAAGCATGCGTGTGCGGTCATATTCCATCACCGTGGTCTAATAAAATCCAGTAGGATGTTTTGTCAATTTCGGTTCCGTTGAATGACCTTTGTTTCCGCCTCTGTTAACGGTCTTTGCAATCCTGTACATCCTGTGGATTTACTGAGGAAGACAAAGCTCAGATTTAAGAACAAACTGGGGGAGAAAAAAAAAAAAAGCCGTGTATTTCTTGATCCAAGTCGCAGCACCACACCCTGATGGTACCCTGTAACACTGTAGGTTCTTTACTTAGTATAAGCTCTGGCTTTTGGATGCCAACAAATATGTCCCACATTTAGGGTTAAAACCAGATTTCTGTCTCCACCCATAACCTCAGAGCAAGTAATTTCTGAAACAAAGAAATGGCTAAACCAGCTTCACAGCGAGCTCCAACAGTTTTCAATGGCTGTGATGCTGTGGCGTAACACTGGGAAAGAGTAATGTTGTACACTACATTTACAGCTATTCATTTAGCAGACACTCCTTTATCCAAAGCCACATATGACTCAAATGAAACTCAACAGAAGTGCATTTCACCTACAGACTAAAAGATATAGACATGTGATTGTCAGTCAGTTTGTCTGATGCCATCGTTTACACCAGCACACACTACGTGGGGAGCACATATAGAATTTATATGAAACACAAAGGTAATTTTGCTCGACAATGTAATGCAACCTTATGGGGTTAGATAAGAGGTCCAGACAGAAGTGAGTCTGAAAGAAGTGTTTTGAGACCTTTTTGAAAGCTAAGAGGGATCCAGGAGTTCTGAGAGAAGATCATTCCTCCACATTGGGACCAGAACCGAGAACCTTCGGGTTTCTAGTTTTGGACCTCTCCTGTTATGGGACCACCGAGGAACCATAGCTGGAGGAGTGTAGCGAGTGATCAGGTCCTGTAGATATTGGGGCGCAGATCTTTTGGTGGTCTTTCCAGGGCAAACTCAACTTGTGCAGCAGCATATCAGCTGGAGAGGTTTGGTGGAGGAGCCCAGGAGTCCAGATAGGAGCGAGCTGCTGTGGTCCAGGTGGGGTATCGCCACGGCGTGGACCAGAAGCTGTGTAGAGTTTGACCATTTCTGCCACTTCACCTTCACGACTGACACAGTGTTCCGGAAAGCGGTCATGGTTTCAACCCCACATCCGTTGCGTAATAACCTCAAAAGCAGTCGGTCCAGGACTGTGAGCGGAGAGCAGTGACCCAGTTGCGCCCTGGCTAGACGCCGTGGTGTCTGGTAATTCCTGGGCACAGGTGCGCGACCCGACAGCAAACTCTCACCGCCATGACACGGACACATTTTCATACGAATCGGTGGCTGCGTAATCCAGACGTCCTTAACAAGATTCATTATGACCTGAAACAACATCTTCGGGTTGGAAAAAAAGATGGTAAGAAGTGAGATGCTGATTAGTCGATGTGCTGGGCTGGGCTCAGCAGCTCCTGCAGGCGTTGACAGATGTGCGCACCTGAGCGGGCTGGGCCCTTGACCCATCCTTGTGCTGGTGTGGGCGCCTGCTGGGCTCATCTCGCTAAGGCTCGGATTGAAAGGTTTATCCTGCAGCTTTGACGCCCGGCCAGAAGGCAGCTGCGTTTGGAAATGAGGAAGTTGCTTGACCGTAATGGGCTTTACACAGTAATCCACTTAGGAGACCAGTGCCGATGTTTGTTTGTTTTGACCGCCTCGTGAACTGTTTTTTTTTTTTTTTTTTTTTTTTTTTCTTTTCTCCCCCCCCCAAGTTTCTGTGTGACCAGTGATCAGAGTGACTTGCCCCATAAAGGCAATGTCTTTCCTGAAGGTGACATTATCCATAAACACGGCAAGTCCTGCCATCACTCGCAGCAACAGAAAGGACTTGGATTGATTAGCCTGTTGTGTTTATCGCTGCCTTTTTTTTTTTTTTTTTTTTAAAAAAAAAAAAAACCACGATGGAATATTAAAATGACCACTCAGCAGTATCATGCACCAAAGCACTGAGCAGCTTGTACCTGTGTGCGCGAGCTCTGATGTGGGTTCAAATCCGGCTCAATCTCTGTGGCATTTTGCGTGTTCTTCCTGTGTTTGCGGTTAATTCCTCCAGGCGCTCTGGTTTCTGCTCAGCGTTCAAAGGCACGTGTTTCAGGTGAATTGGTCACTCTGAAGTGCGTGAGGGAATGAGTGCATGTGGTTGCCCTATGATGGACCGCTGCCCCATTCATGGTGTACCCTACTTCACACCCTTCGCTTCTGGGATAGGCCACTGCGACCATGTACTGGACGAGCATTTATTGGCGATGGAAGGGTGTACCTGAGTAGGTTTTTTTTTTTCAATATCCCTAAAATAACCTGAGGATGTTTCTTTTCTCAGTACGATGACACGTGTTCTGGACGCAAAGGTGTGGTTTGCTTCATATCACTAATCTGCTCGCCCGCGACTTTCTTCCGCTGTCATTTCCGTTGCGTACTGTACAGCGGGCAGGCGAGGGACGAGTCTCGCCGGCGGCCGCCGTGTCCCCGTACCGTCCGCGGTGCTCGCCCGTGCCGAGCCATTGTAGGAACTTCATTAAGTCAGGAGGGCCGCAGCGAATGAGTTCCGCTCCAGTGACTCTCCAGGCTTCTGCTTTGTAAGGTTTTCCTCCCGTGGGCAGGACAGCGGGACCGCGATGCTCCGTGTTCAAGCGAAACGGCCGAGTCTCCCCGCAGACCCCCAGGAGGAGGAGGCATCGCCGTCAAGGGGAACGGCGCCTTTCTTATTCGTCGATCTGCCGCCATGCTTGTTTAGACCTTTTCCGTACTGTGGCAGGACAGTCCACGCGGTCCTTTTTGACCCTCCCTACAGAGAGGAACCGCGGTCCCCGGTAGGTAGTGTTTTGTCGCGGGTGCCTTTTCTACACGAACATCTCAACCTCGAGCTTTGGCCTGCAGCTCAATCCACATTTTCGTTTTCGATCAGCCCCCGACGTACGGACGGGCCGCAGAACGGGGCATTTGACATCCCCGGCGAGTCGAACGTGACGAGGTCGGAGTCGACGGTGAGGACAGGACTGCCGTTGGACGTCCTCGCGCGCGTTTGAGCTGCACGGACGTCAGAAAGGGGCACCTTGACAGCGCCGCGGATGGCGTGCCGTTACCTGCGCTCGCGTGATGAGCGGTCCTGCATCTCGGAGGGCTGTCGAGCTGTCCTTACAAGTCCGGCGTCCTTAATGCGATTCAGTTCAGTTCGGTTCATTTTTACAGAGCGCTCTTCTCACACAGTGACACAGAATTCTGAACAAAGGCATAAGACAAATAAACAAATAGTTGGCTATGGACTCAATAATTAAATTATCCATGTAGTTATTAAAGCTGTAAGCAAGGCTACCGGCCATGGAGGAAGGGAACAAAAAAAACTCCTAACCGAAAGTGAGGGGAGGGGGGAAAAAAACCTCTGGGGGTCCAAGTGTCAGTGCCCCCCTCTCCACCCCCTGGGGCATTCTAGATTAAAAAAAAAAAAAAAAGACTCAAGTCCATTTACAACTAATAATAACATCGTAGATTTGTATTAACTTGATGTCCCAGTTCACACAGGTATCTTTCGTCCATCATAGCAGGTGGTCATCAGCTTCGGTCGGCATAGGATGCTGGTATGACGGCTGGCCGGCTTCCTCGGTTCTTATCGTTTACATTTACGTTACTTCATTTATCAGACACTTTTCTCTAAAGCAACTTCCAACGAACTCTATGTCGTGTTATCAGCCCACACACCTTATTCACCGCGGTGACTTACACTGCTAGATACACTACTTACACTGGGTCACTCATCCATACATCAGTGGAACACACACTCTCTCTCTCTCTCTCTCTCTCTCTCTCTCTCTCTCTCTCTCTCTCTCTGTCACTCACACACTTATCGTACGGAAACGATGCCGAACAAGAAAAGAAATTTTTAGGAAATAATGACTTAATGAGATTGGAGCTGTTAATGCAGAGGGGAAGAAGCACAGACAAGAGGAATTGCACTGGTTTACATGCAACCGTTGTGTCCGCAGGCGACCGGAAAGGAAGGGCTGGAAAGCCGGTGCGTGACGCGGTGGCCCTACTCGTTCGTCCTCCGTGGGCCGATTCAGTTGAACTCGTTTACTCGTCGGCGGTGTCTTGCATCTTTCGGGGTATTACGAGACGCTTCGGCCTCGGACCGATTCCAGCCGAACGCTTCCAGCGATGACGCCGCGCTCCGGCAGCTGGAAAGCAGAAGCGGCCCTATCGCTGTCCGCGGTCCGCCAGCTTCCTACCCAGCATCTGTCGCCTCTTTTGCATTCGCGTTTCCGGCCCGGCGGGTCTTTTGATCGAAGGCTGCAGGGATGTCCGCGCGATCCGTCCGTCACTTAAATAGCGGTGGTCAGGCTCGGCGGGCAGGGCGTCGTCATTCGTGTCAACTGGACACCTGGTCAGTGAAATCTTCACCGCGGGGGTGAGGGACCGAGGTGTGGCCGCCGCAAGGATGCGTAGTGGTGCTACGTGTTTCTTGTGTTGTGTTGAGGCCTAAAGTGAACCGCTAGAAATCGCCTGCAGCCTGCGTGTGTGTGTTTGTTCTCTTGCTCTGTTTCTTTTTCCCCTTTCTCGTGCTCTCGCTCCCTCTGGTTTCCCACACAGCGTTACAGGCTCGGGAATTTGCACTTCAAGGCGCGAGTCGTCTGCGAGCAGCCGGTGCCTGCGGTTGCCACGGAACACGCCATCGCCTTGGTTACGGGAGGCAGAATGTTCATTTCGGAACATGGCACCTCCGGTTTTCTGCCGCGATGTTTTGCATAAAGGAGGATGAAACGGGGGAATCGAATAATGGAGACTAAAAAAAAAAATTCCGCCGTTTACTTGTAAAACGCTCCGTGTCTATCTGGGATCGCGAAACGCTTTTCTCGGTGCCGTTCTGAAGATTTAAAACATTTTTACGTTCAGGAAGGCCCGCTGGAACCAGACAGGTGTTTTTACGCTTTCTCTGCAGCCGGTCCACCCACCCGCAGCCCTTACGCTGCACTGATGACTTTCAAAGGCTGCTCATCCCCCTGCCGACAGCCCACGTTGCCCCCCCCCCCCCCACTTCCGTTAGTCACCTCTGCGAAATCCAGGTTTCATTGTGTTCTCCCAGGCCGGCGGGTGCACGTGGGCGCTAACACGCAGCAATCTGGCCGTTCTGGCTGAACAATGAACGTGCTCTTCACCCGCCTTCAGACCCGTCCCTCCCAGCCGACGCCGGAGGAGAAGATCTCGTTCCCGGAGTGGGATTGGGGCCACAGGTCATCCCACTTCGCTTCTGGGCTTGTGGAGAAGAGGGCCTGGAGAGGGTATGGTTCACCTTCCCACACGGCTCCTGCTCCCTCCCCCACCAGCTCCCTTCTCGCTCCCATTCTCAGGCTGACCGGAGTGGATGTGTTACCGTGCTGGACTGAAGAAACTGCCCGTTTTGCAGCTTTTTGGGTTTTTTTTTTTTTTTTTGAAATACCATCTCACTGCGCAACCTTTTTGCTCCCTCATACTTCTGCTGCACCTGCCTGTTGCATCGTTGGCCAACTGAAAGTACAAGGGGTGGCAGACGCCCTGGCGTGGCATCCAGCGCCCATGGACAGGCCAGCAAGGTTTTATTTGCCCGTGTTCTGCAATTAAATATACAGCCGTGGTCAAGGGATTAGGATGCAGAGGGAGGTGGAGAGCACGTTTGCTGCGGAGAGTCTGACCCATATCTCTGCTTAATCTGAGCCACTTTTTTCAAACTGTCTTTTTACTTTTTTGCTGTGATGAGGTCTCTCAATTTGATTTTCAGTACATAAACATAGGGGGCGGGGTGGTGCAATGGGTTGGACCGGGTCCTGCTCTCCAGTAGGTCTGGGATTCGAGTCCCGCTTGGGGTGCCTTGCGATGGACTGGCGTCCCATCCTGGGTGTGTCCCCTCCGCCTCCTGCCTTACACCCTGTGTTGCTGGGTAGGCTCCGGTTCCCCGCGACCCCGTATGGGACATGTGGTTCAGAAAGTGAAAAGTACATAAACATTTGCATGTACAGTAAAATTCCTTCTTTGACCTCCGTTCTCTAGGTAGGCTGTGGCACCCCAGTACCGCGGGAATATTAATATTACGTTCGGAATGTGCTCGTGCATGGGTAGCGGCATGCGGTTGCGAACGTGCTGCAGGGAAGCGCTGCCGTTGTACCCTTGGGCAAAGTACTTAATTTGAAATTTCATCATAAACATACATTTGCATAAATGTGTAAAGTCAGTAAATGATGCCTATTAGTTTTTATACTGCAACGGAAGCTGATAAATGAAGACGTGGTGCAGTTGGATAATGTGGAGGAAAAATAATGACTCCGCACACCCCCTTTCTTCTTGTTCTCCTTAATTTTTCAATTGAATATGGCTCTGGACTCATCCAATGGTAGAAGGGGTAGCTGGTGGCCCAGTGGTTCCCTCTACTACCTTCAGACCCAAAGGTTACAGGTTTGAGCCCCAGCTGTAGTACCCTTGAGCATGGTCCTTATCCTGAATTGCCCAGCTGTATAAATGGGTAAATTATCATCAGTAGCTTAACACTGAGTTGCTTTGTGGGAAAAGTGTCAGATAAACGTAGAATGCTGGTGTTTTTAACGTGCATCTGTACGTCTCGAGGAAGGCTAGGGTTCGAAGCGCAGCGTTTGCGCTGCCATCCTCGACGCACTCCTTCACCTTAAGGCCGACGGATGAGTTGCGGATGTGGACCGTTGCAGTGGTCTGGGTCGTTGAGGAGATGCGTGGGAGGGAAGGGCTGGGCTGTTGGCCTGTTATTAAACCGACGGCGCAGGAGCATGTCGAAGCTCCGTGTGTTTTGCTTCCCGTTCCAGTCGAAGCTCCCGCTCTGACTTTTGCTTCCGTGGATGGCCAGCCTGCTGAAGCGCATCATCGTTTCCCTAGATACCGGCCATGCGCGAGGTGAAAGGCCGTCAGAGCGGCACGCTTGTTCTCCCCTCCCGTTCGCGGAACGCAACAGACCGGATCGGTTTCGTGGGTCGGGAGGAGGCCCGCGTGATTGCGGCGTTGCCGAATCGGCCCTCGTATCCGGACCACACGGGGAAAGCTGGGAGGTCAGCGCTCGCCGTGCTCTTACCGCGGCAGTTCGAGGTGACGGGTTCGACGGGCGGCGGAGTATGCGGTGAGGTCACTTTGAGAGAGGAGCTCACGATTGCCGCACTCGAACGCGATGCTCGTGCGGCGTGCGGTCGATCGTCACCGACACTTTGCGTTCCATACGTACTTCATGAGAATGCACGGTTGAGTACGCTGTTGGGGCTGGACGGTATTTCTCCCTTCGTTCTGATGTTCGACGTTCGTCTTTCCAAACTGGCCATGGGAACGTGGAATCGCCTGCCTTTATACGCGTTCCGCGACGCGAACGTCGGGGGGCGTTCCGGCCCGTCGCGGGGGGTCGAAGGCTCCCGAGCTCGTTCCAGCCCTCGTGAAAAGCGTGCGCTTGGTGGATGTTTAGCCGTGCCGCCGTTTCCTTGCCCGTTTTCCCCGGCCGTGGTTTGAAATGCTAATTAAGGGTCCCTGGAGTATAGACGCGGACCGAGGGGTGGGGGGAGGCGCTGTTAGCGGGCGTCGCTCCTTATTAAATATCACTTACGCTTTATTAATTGCTTGGATTGCTTTGCCTGATGTGGGCTGGTTTGGTGTGATTCTTCATTTACAAGCGGGAGCGCGCCGCAGAGACGCGCGGAGAGCGAGGCCCGGACGCGGACCTCCAGATAAATAATTCAGGTTTATTTGCCGTCGAGGTCAACAGAACCTCCTCCCATCACCAGCCATGAATTTGCATGCTAATGACTGTATGAATAATGCATTATTTTGCAACTGGGTACAGCGGGGGCTGTCAGTATAGGAGTGTGAGAGAAGAGGTGACATTTAAACGAGGTTAAAAGCAGTTTTACGACACTTTTTGGAATACTTTTTTTTTTTTTTTGCACTTCGGGTTCTGTGCTACTGGGAAAAAAAAAAAAAATTACCGTGGTGATGTATTCTTTGTTTTCTGTGGTCATGTTTCATATGGGACAGCTGGTAGCATAGTGGTTAGAGCTGCTTCTGTTGGACCCAGAGGTGGCAGGTTTGAGTCCCACCTCTGGCTGAAAGACCCTTGAACAAGGTACTTACCCTAAATTGCTCCAGTAAAATTATCCTGCTGTTTTAAATGTGTAAATAAGTGTAGGTCGCATTGGGGGGGGGGGGGGGGAAGTATGAGCTAAATGAAAATATAATATTCCTATCATAAGCGATTCTGTCAGCACGTTGGAGCCTATTGCTGTATGCAGCACTGATTATTTGTTCAATTACTGTTTCCCTGTATGGTCTCCACATCTCAAAACCATAAACATCCCAGAAGAGCTTCGACTCGTTGTGGAAGTCAGCAGCCGAAAAGGGGGAACGCAAACGAAAAAGATGTCATGCGAAGACAAATATTCATGTTAAGAATATTTTATCCACCATTTTTCATCGTAAGTAAAACATCAATGGGAGAACTAAATATTGACTTAAGAGTCGCATCCTTCTTAAGACATGTTTCTCTGAGCTCGTGCCTCGCTGTAACGTGGCCGTATCGTTTACGGGCCTTTAAAGACGTCACGGGTCCGCAGATGAGCCGCGCCCGACCGTAAGAGGCTTACTCCGGCAAATCGCTGCATCATTTTTCAGTCTTTGAGTTGAAATCTATATGTAATCCTCACTGGGGTTCCCCCCGTGGCGATTCCAAGCGCGGCGGCGTCCCCTCCGTGGAACCCGAAAACGATCGCTTTCGGGATTAAATTTCGTAACGAGGCGCTGGTGCATGCCGCGGGCGCGCGAACGCGATGCCGCTCGGAACGCTTCTGCCAGTAAGAATTTGAGAAGTTGGCTGGTGGGGTGTTGTCGCACCTTGGATGCGAGGCTCTCGTACCTGTGGGCGTGTAAAGCATCCTCCTGTCCCTCTCTTGTGGCTGGCTGATGGAACATGACAGCCTCTGTAGCAGCACCCCTCAGATCCTTGTCCCATGAGAGCTCGTTCGAGGATGGGAACTGTAGGGATGAGCAAGCACGGCCTTTAATCAGCTCTCTCTCTCTCTCCGTGTGTGTGTGTGTGTGTGTGTGTGTGTGCGCGCGCGCGCGCGCGTGCACGAGCAAGTGCAGGCAGCTTCTTGGCCTTTCCTCGCCCTCCCCATGAGGCAAGCACGTGGTCTCCCTGCCGAGCGAGAGCACCTTCCCGGCTCCGTCGCGGTCGTAGCCACGCCACGGCTGCGTGCAGACAGACAACAGCTGGGCTCTGGATTACCGGGACGGATTGGCGAGCGCTGCCGCCGATGAACTTCCTGCTCGGTGAATTCTCTCGCAGCCGTGACAGCAGCTGCACATGTGCTGCAAACGGCTCTGTGCTTTGCCCCATTAAAGTGTGAAAGTCGGATCGCGCCGCAGGGCAGACGGCGCCGGAGTCAAAGCCGGACAGTGACCCGAACCTCTCCGGGAGCCCTGGCCGTCGTGACGCGCTTCAGCGAGAGACGCACGGGTGATGGACGGGCGGGGGGAGGGGCTCGCTGTCGGGCTGGCAGGTTGCGCTTGGGCAGCAGGCCCTGTCCACTTTCATTCGACATCTCGCAGATGAGAGCTCTGCGCCGAACGGAACAGCGCCGGGTCACTGATTTCGGGTTGCGGTGCATCGTGGGTAATCCTCCCAGGGCCCCACCGGCAACAGCGAAGGTCCTTTAAATCTGAGATATAGTTGCGACGAAACCTGCCGTCTGGTTATTTCTTTTTTCTTTTCTGGGCTTTACAGCTCGCTGTGGTAAAATTTACGGTAATTTTCAGGTGAGGTACAGGTATAGATTCCATTGCCTTTGAAGTGTGCAGTGGAACCGTGTGAACGCAGGATGGCCCCCCCGTGGCCAGAGGATGGACGTCGCCCTGAAGCTCACCCTCCTGTGCACGGGTGTCCGCTGTGATAAGGCTCCAGGTCGACTTCGCATCAGCCTCTCCTTGCTTTTTAAGTGTACGGCAATGGGAGCGGGCCGGTACGTGGTTAAAGGGAGCCAGGGGTCAGGACCAAACATCCTGACCGCACTTGTTCACCAACTGCCCAACTGGGGGACGTGTCCCATCCGGTGCCCTTATATTGGAACGGTTGAAAAACGGCAATATCTAGTTATGTTAGTAAAATGATGGTGGAAGTACCAGCAAGTCGGACGCACCTTGCCTCTTTGGAGGGTATAAACGCTGGGAGAAACATGCAAACACCGTCTTCCCTGAGCAGGACTCAAACACTGCACTCACTGGTGTGCTGTAAATTAGTGCCATAAAATGGGTGGCATGGTGGCAAAGCGAGTAACGCTGCTCTCTCGCAGCACCTGGGTGGTGCGAGAGGATGTGGGTTCAATCCCTGCTCAGCCTGTGTGGAGTTGGCATGTTCTCCCCGTGCCTGTGTGGGTTTCCTCCGGGTGCTCTGGTTTCCTCCCACCCTCCAAAGACATGCTGTTCAGGTTCACCCATAGTGTGTGAGTGACAGAGAGAGTGTGTTCCACTGATGTATGGGTGAGTGACCCAGTGTAAGTCACCGCGGTGAATAAAGTGTGTGGGCTGGTAACATTACATAGTATTCAGTGTAAGTTGCTTTGGAGAAAAGTGTCTGCTAAACAAATAAATGTAAATGACATGTTACGCATAAGAAATGAGCAAAATGGAAATGAATTAAAGAACTTAACACATTTAAAAATTTCATGTACTTTTGCATGATATATAGTGCAAAATGTACAGTAAAGACCAATAGGATATTTTTTTAGGCCCTTATTTGCAAATGACTCATGAATATTAAAATGATTAATTGTACACCTGTAAGGAATGCGCCACCTGTACGGAGGCCAGGATTACTGGTAGGTCGCGCAGATCCGGTCCGAGACGGAAACGTTAACGAATACCTACGAATGAGGGAGAAGGCTAGAAAGAGCCAAGCGAAAGCGGTCCAAAGATGCCATGGTTTGTAAAGCGCACCTCACATGCAACCTTAACCACTCAATGACTATATTTGAAATTCTTCAGCCTCTAACCCTATAGAGTAAATTGGTAAAACCAGGTTCTTACCTGCTACATAAATATGGTAATCCAGTATGGTCTGACTCGTTCCCTTTTGATGAGAAGTGCCTAGATGGCCTTCGAAAAGCCAATAAAAAAAACGCGCGCACACACACACACGTGTATATATATTATATGTGTATAATATGTATATGTATATAATATAATGTGAGCATCCTGAAGTCCAGTACTTCAAACCTCCACCTTCCTCGGGGCATCTGTGGGCTAACAGGTGTTGTGTGTTTTGCGTTTCAGTGCTGGCCAGTTTCCGCGGAATGGGTCAGCATGGACTGCCGCTGGAGATCGGGGACACGGTTCAGATTCTGGAGAAGTGTGAAGGTGAGTCGCCGGACCGTGACGCGGACACCCGTGCGCAGCCACAGCTGGCAGATGAAGAGGAGATCCAGGGCACTTCACACACACACACTCTCTGCGCTCTTCAGTGGGTCAGGGTTAGGGTGTGTTTCCGCGCTGTGTTTTTTCCCGTCGGCACTATGCTGGAAGAGTACCGTCCTCCTGGGGGCGGCAGCACTGAGGCCCGGCTTTGGCACTGACACACTTAGTGGTTTCGGCTTCCTCTTCCCCGTGACTTTAAAGCCACCGCAGCGGAGCTGGAAGCAGTACTTCTGCAACCAATCCTTTATTTGATTCTCTTCGTGAACTGAACTAGGGGCTAAATTAGCTCGTCGCTGTCAACTTTTTGGACTAATTGCGTTCCGTCACAGCGGCGGAGCGGTCCTGCCGGGGCCACTGCTGCTGCTGCAGAGCCGTGCAGTGGCTGTAATGAGGCGCGGTTTGTCTCCCGTCCCTCTGCCTGGAGAGCTGGGTTCGGCTCCGGCAAAGTAGACATTTGACGGGCCCTGTCCGTCGGCGCTGAACTCTCCAGCGGGGCGACATCAAAGCCTCTGATACTCGGCTTGGCGAGCGCTGACGGTCGGCTGTGCTGTCGACAGCCTCTCGATCTCGGGGGGGGGGGGGGTAAATGGAAAGCGGAAATCCTCCTGTAATTCACTGTGAGACAAATGACAGTAATGCAGTTTTTTTTTTTCCCCCTCTGAATCCCAGGGTAGAGACAGGTAGTGCAGTGTAGCATTCAGTGGGGATTAGAGCTGCTGCCTTTGGGCTCAAAGGACCCAGGTTTGAATCCCAATCCTGCTGTTGTACCCCATGAATTGGTATCATAAAAGCTGCCCAGCTCGTGCAAATTTTTATAATGTGAATGGGCTCTTATGGGGGAGCGGTGGCGCAGTGGGTTGGAGCGGGTCCTGCTCTCCGGTTGGTCAGGGTTCGAGTCCCGCTTGGGGTGCCTTGTGACGGACCGGCGTCCAATCCTAGGTGTGTCCCCTCCAGCCTTACGCCCTGTGTTGCTGGGCTAGGCTCCGGCTCCCCGCGACCCCGTATGGGACAAGCGGTTTCAGACAATGTGTTGGCTCCTACAGTGCTGTGAAAAAGTAATCCCCCCCCCCCCCGTTGAATTGTGATTAACCATGTTTTTTTGGAAAGCTGAGTTAAATTTCACTTGCCACACCCAGGCCCGATTACTGCCAGACCTGTTGAATCAAGAAATCACTTAAACAGAACCTGTCTGACAAAGTGAAGCACGCTAAAAGATTTCAAAAAGCAACACATCACGTCACGATCTGAAGAAATTCAAGAACAGATGAGAAACAAAGTAATTGACATGTATCAGTCTGGAAAGGGTTACAAAGCCATTTCTAAGGCTTTGGGACTCCAGTGAACCATGCTGAGAGCCATTATCCACAAATGGAGAAAACTTGGAGCAGTGGTGAACCTTCCCAGGAGTGGCCGGCCTACCAAAATTACTCCAAGAGCACAACGACGACTCATCCAGGAGCTCATAAAAGAACCCAGAACAACATCTAAAGAACTGCAGGCCTCACTTGCCTCAGTTAAGTTCAGTGTTCATGATTCAACAATAAGAAAGAGACTGGGCAAAAATGGCATCCATGGGAGAGTTCCAAGGAGAAAGCCACTGCTGACCAAAAAGAACACAAAGGCTCGTCTCACATTTGCCAAAAAACGTCTTGATTATCCCCAAGACTTTTGGGCAAATATTTTGTGGACTGATGAGACAAAAGTTAAACTTTCTGGAAGGTGTGCATCCTGCTACATCTGGGGTAAAACTAACACAGCATTTCATAAAAAGAACATTATACCAACAGTTAAACATGGTGGTGGTAGTGTGATGGTGTGGGGCTGCTTTGCAGCTTCAGGACCTGGACGACTTGCCATAATTGATGGAACCATGAATTCCGCGCTCTACCAGAAAATCCTGAAGGAGAATGTCCGGCCATCAGTTCGTGACCTCAAGCTCAAGCGCACTTGGGTTTTGCAGCAGGACAATGATCCGAAACACACCAGGAAGTCCGCTCCTGAATGGCTCAAAAAAAAAAAAACTAAATTAAGGTTTCGGAGTATCCAAGTTAAAGTCCAGACTTAAATCCGATTGAGATGCTGTGGCATGACCTTATACAGGCCGTTCATGCTCGAAAACCCTCCAATATGGCTGAATTAAAACAATTCTGCAAAGAAGAGTGGGCCAAAATTCCTCCACAGCGATGTGAAAGACTCATTGCCAGTTATCGCAAACGCTTGATTGCAGTTGTTGCCGCCAAGGGTGGCACAACCAGTTATTAGGTTTAGGGGGGCAATTACTTTTTCACACAGGGCCAGGTAGGTTTGGACAGCTTTTTTCCCTTAATAAATGAAATCATCATTTAAAAACTGCATTTTGTATTTACTCGGGTTATCTTTGTGTAATATTAAAATTTGTTTGATGATCTCAATCATTTAACTGTGACAAACATGCAAAAAAATAAAAAAAAATCAGGAAGGGGGCAAATACTTTTTCACAGCACTGCATGCTACATTTATTCATTTAGCTGAAGCTTTTCTCCAAAGCGACTTTACAATTATTTATGCAACTGGGTAATTTTACTGGAGCAATTTAGGGTAAGTACAATGCTGAAGGGTACTACAGCTGGAAGTGAAATTTGAACCTGTGACCTTTGGGTCCAAACATAGCGGTTCTAACCAGCTGTGCCGGTATAAATGGATAAATCGGTGTAAGTAAATGTTTTACTCTGTCTGCTCACTGTCAATAATATCTCCCCCCAGCTTCATTCACGTTGCTGTGGGATGTGGAGGAATGAGGATTGCAGGGTGTGTGAAGCGCATCCATTGAGCATGTCTTTAATTCTCTCCAGGGTGGTACCGCGGCTTTATTCTGAAGAACCCAAACGTGAAGGTGGGTGACCTGTTCTTTTCGCTTCTTTCTTTTTTTGGGGGATTTAGGAGGATCTGTGCTTTTCCGGGAATCTGACCCCAACCTGTGGGACGGGGTCAACAGAGCCTTATGAATTCATGAATGTGGATAGTCTTTTGGCTTTTGAAATTGTCGGGTGCGCGCAAATACACACGCACCCCCGTAAGTACTGTGGCGTTACACTGATATTGGCACATATGCACCCCACATCTGCCCGTACAGGCAGCACGCTGTTTACCTGCGTTCAGATGCACAATTGTCATCGGTTAACCGGGTCACTGTAATTGTTTAACTACTTTGAAATAATCAGCTTGTGTGTCTTCCTCCTGCAGGGAATTTTCCCATCAAGCTACGTTCACTTGAAAAATGCTCACATAAAGAACAAAGGGTAGGTAACAAACCTCTAATGAGGAAATGGGTCTCATTAAAACTGCCAGTCCGGGTTAGGGTTGCTTGCGCCGTTGGATCGAGGGTCGATCGAGGCCGCGACAGAAGCGATGTTTAGCGCTTTTTGTCTGCGGCTTACGTTGCGTGTTCCCGGCTTCCCCGAATGCCGGATTGCTGTTTATTTATACACGCGTAATGAGAGGGCACGTAGTGTCTGCTTATATTGAATTTTTTTTTTTTTTTTCCTTCATATTTGAAGCTTTGTTCGCGTGGCCTGCGTGTGGGAGGGCTGTGTGCTGTGATGGGCGAAATAAAAAGTGGCGTCACTTCCGTTCCCCATCTGACCCCCAGGCAGTTTGAGACCGTGGTCCCTACAGAGGATTCTGTCATCACGGAGATGACGGCGACTTTGCGAGACTGGGGCGCCATGTGGAAGCAGCTCTACGTGGTAAGTTGGGGGCGGGGGCGTGGCCTGGATGTGACCACAGCCGCCACCCGTCAGCCCAATCGCAGATTCATAAATGCGACGCAGTTCCCGCGCCGGTCCTCACCGTTACCTCCACGCTCAGGGTGGTGGTACCTGAAGTGTTTCGTCAACGCTCTTGCTGTGCTGGAATGTTTTTTGTCAAGTGGTTGTGTGCTTTTGAGCATGCGCGTTTGGCGTGTGTGACCCCCCCCCACCCCGGTGAGCAAACGAACCTCCCCGTGTCTGCAGAAAAATGAGGGTGACCTGTTCCACCGCCTGTGGCACGTGATGAACGAGGTGCTGGACTTGCGCAGACAGGTGCTGGTGGGGCACCTCACGCAGGATCGCATGCGGGACGTCAAGCAGCACATCACGGCACGTCTTGACTGGGGCAACGAGTGAGTGTGACGCCCACGCGAGCTGGTGGCGCCGCTCCCCAGCTTCAGGCCTTCACTGCACAGTGCTTTGTGATGAAGCCTGCTTGTTGTCCCGGGACTGGTCCCTTGGCATGATGCTTGAGTTGCTCAGCTCTTCTGCCAGCCTTCTGAGTTGCTGATGTCATTGTTCTTTCTTTGATAGACAACTGGGTTTGGACCTTGTGCCAAGGAAGGATTTCAGTATGGTGGACCCAGATGAGATCAGCGTCACGGAGTTATACAAGCTGGTAGGTGGATCGCCATACAGAGAGGCGGCATCGAGCTGCGGAATCTAGCAGATGTCAGAGTTCACAAAGCTGGACGGTCTGGCAAGGAGTTCGCTGCGATACGGATGTGCGAAATACAGGTGGATCGACGTCGGCGAGGCTGGGATTGGCGGGTCGCAGTAGAATAGCGGGCCGAGGGCCGGTTTATGCCTCTGCCTCCGTCCAGATGCCATCTGAGAGCTGCGTGTTTCCATGGCAACCGTGACGAGTAACGCCAAGTCATCTCGGAAGCCAGACGCCGTCAGTGTAATTGGGGGAACTTAGTCCTGCTGGCCAAACAAAAGGGTACGAGATGAAAGTGGAAATGGGTTAGATCTACGGTGCGAGTCCAGGCACGGGAGCAATTTGGAGGAATAGGGCTGAGATGAAGAAAAGCTCTAGCGTCAGTCGCGGTTGCAGAAGGACCTTTCTTCCGGCCGTGTGGTTTTATTTGCCGTGTGCTATTATGCACTTAATGAACTGGATTACATTACGTTTGGCTTCGAATAATGTTGCAGTGCTCATTTTTGTTTTCATTTAGTCTGGGTTCATATGTGAAAGATGGCCCCTCTTTCTAACTGCGTGGTGTCCCCCGTTATTTTGGCGTAAGTTTGTCACTGTAGGAATGTTAATGACACGTGATATGGAGCCGAACAAGTGGAGGATCGGAACGGTGCCGATCGCCGTCGAAAGATGCCTCAGGCAAAGCGGTGGGGGGGGGGGGGGGGGATAAATCCGTCCGAGCCGAATATAACTGGCCCTGTGGAGCAGAGATAAGGTCCGCTGGGTGCAGGGGGAACGGAGTTCAGCCTGTGGCGCGGCGCAGCGCAGCCCCCTTTCCCGTGTCCTGGAGGGAGCGTACTTGGAAAGCTGTGCTTTTCTGCACCGGCCTGTTCGTTCCATGGCAACAGTGGTATTTGACCTTGCTGCGCAGACCACTGAAAATCCACCCCGGTCTCCTCCGTCACCCAGTTAGCATGGCGTAAACTCCTCGCCTTGGCAGACCCCCGGGAGCCTTCCGGACAAGGCTTTCAGAGTCTGATGCGCCGTGACTTCACGGGCTCACAGAGGCTCGGTGCATTAACCGCAGCCTTTCACGGTTGGGGGGGTTGCTTCGCCGGGGTTCCGACCGTCAGGGGTGCGAGGGTTTCTCCCTGCTCCTCCTTGCCTCCACCAATGGTTTATTCAACACATCTGTACCACGTCCACCAGTACGGGGTGACAGGAGGGTGTAGAAGCAGGACCGCTGTGGTATTTACTAACCCTGAAATTAACAAGAATATATACATTTTTAAGCACACACTTTCTGAACTGCTTGTCCTATACAGGGTTGCGGGGAACCAGAGCCTAACCTGGCAACACAGGGCGTAAGGCTAGAGGGGAGGGGACACACCCAGGACGGGACGCCAGTCTGCTCCAAGGCACCCCAAGCGGGATTCGAACCCCACACCCACCGGAGAGCAGGACCTGGTCCAACCCACTGCGCCACCATGCCCCCCAATCATTTTTAAGCAAAAAAGCCGATTTCTACTGGAACGCAATAGATGTGTTCCTGCAAGATCTCGCCCTATGGAAATGCATCCAATAAATATAACGGGGCTTATGGGGACAAAACGGTTGGGGGGGGGGGGTGGACCTCTGAAACCCTAAACGATCATGTCAAAGTAATACCAACTTTAATAGCAATCCTAATAAAAGTGTTGGCACAGCTAAAAAAAAAAAAAAAAAAAAAAAAAACACGTTACATTCATAATAAATGAATGCTGCAGTAAACGTGGGACTTGACATTTTAAAAAAAGCGAAGATGGCTCGAGCATAACGTTGACTCCTTCCAGCCAGTTACGCAACCAATATACCACGTTCTTGCTTCCTCGTTTTCAGTAAGAAGGAAGACGTTGTGAAAATAACAGGTAAACGGAGGAGAGCCTCGCGATCGGTGCTTCGGGAACGCAGCACGTGGGAGAACTGAGCGTCGCGTGCGTTCCTCCGCGGCTCGCTGCGTTCAGCTGCGTTGCTTTTAGTTCAGCCCATTTACTCGGTGACGCAAAACATAAACATGTTTGGGTAAACCAAAGGAAATCGTGTGTAAGGCAACACGGCTTTTGCGTTACGCTGACTTAGTTCCGTTATCCGCGCATCCTACGGGGCAGCTGGTAGCGAAGTGGTTAGAGCCGCTGATTTTAGACCCCAAAGGTCGCAGGTTCGAGCCTCACATCCAGCTGTAGTACCCTTGAGCAAGGTACTTATCCTGAACTGCTCCAGTAAAATTACCCAGCTGGGTGAATAAGCCAGTAGCCTCAACGCTGTAAGTTGCTTTGTAGAAGTGTCGGTTAAATTCATATACTGTATGTATGTAAATATAAATTATTCATGCATACACAAACAGGAGTGCTGTAAAAACCTACCCTCCTGACATCGATCCTCGCGTCTTAATTTTTTAAGTGAATTTTTTCGGGAGTGGCAGTAATTGGTTCAAAAAGGACATTTTTTGGGTTCCATTACACATTTACTAATTTTGCTGACACTAAAGTAATATACCCATTTATATAGGTAATTTTACTGGAGTAATTTAGAGTAAGTCCTTTGCGCAAGAACTCTTCAGCTGAAGTTGAGATTCAAACCTGTGGGCCCACAGGCAGCAGCTGTGGTCGCTGTGCTGCCAGCTGCCCAATATATGACCACGCAATTCGTTAGAAAATGTTCTTGAAGATGTATGAAACTACGGTGTGGGTCTGCGTGGGGCGCCATCCACTCAAGAGGGTCATAACTGCAGCAAATCAGATTTCATAACCTTGTAAGAACGGCATCTGAACCAACGGTCGGTCATTAAAATGCAGCAGGACTTTCTTGCTTTCTACAGCCTATTTCTGGGAGTTTTGATGCTAATTTCTGTTCAGCCCCGTTGCATTGTGGGTAGCGATACTGCGCGGTACTGCAACCTGTCTGTCTCTCTGTTCATCCTCTGTCCTCCTGCGTGGACAGATGGAGCACAGGCACCGGAAGAAGGAGATGCCGGTGCAACCCAACACCCATCACCTGTTTGTCCAGGTGAAGAGCTTGGTGAGCTCCAACGTGGGTGAGGAGCTGGAGGTCTTCTTCTCCATCTACGACGGCAGGGAGAGTCGCCCGCTCAGGTGGGGCTTCCTCACCTTCGTGAGACACACCAAAGCAAAATGTATTCCTGTTTATTCATTATCCCACTCCTTTCTCCACAGTGACCAGCAGTGTAAAGCTACTTAGTTTTTTACTCATTTATACAGCAGGGTAATTTTTTTATTGGCACAATTGAGGGTAAAGGATTGGTCCTTCATAAATCCATGCAAGTGCCTTAATAAGATTGTTATGAAGTATGAGCTGGTATAAGTGGTTATGCAGTATTGAACTGATGCCCGTGTGTCTGAAGACCCAGGTGTGAGAAGAAGCGTGGTGCTTTTTGTAGGAAGGGTGGCATCACGTTTTAATACTCATCGTACCAGTCTGGCAGGCACCATGTCTTTGGGGACCCTTCACCTGGAACCACATCCCATTAAAGGAGCTGAGTCTGTTTTTTTTTTTTTTTTTTTTTTTTTTTTTTGTCTCCAGCTGCTGCCAGATTTAGTGGCTTCTGCACAGGTTCTCACGTTACACCCCCTGCACATTTAAGGGGTATGGGGTTTCCGTTTCGCACTCCATCACATCTGTCCTGCTGTAGCTCCTGTGTGTGTGTGTGTGTGTGTGTGTGTGTGTGGGTTGCCCCTCTCTTCACACACCCCACACAGCTGTGTGATGGGGGAGGGCGCTTCTGTTCTTTTGCCCCAGCGCTCATTGATGGACATTTCCAGGCTGCGGTGCCTTGACCTTCCTGCGCGCAGCTCCTACGCGCCGGTTCCGTCTCCCCCTGGGGCCGCGGCAGCCTGACCCCGAGCTGTCAGTATCCGCTGCTCCGCCGTAGCATCCGTTTTTATCCCAGGATCTGATCTCCTCTCGTGATATTTATGTCCCGCTTATAATGAGATACTGAAAGTTGGCCCAATTATCAGGCGCAGCAGCTGTTTTCTCGAGGGGTACCGATGCCTCCGTCTCCCTGCTTGACGGCTCTGAAACCTGCCCCGCGAACCGTCGGACGTGACCCACCTCCGATTCCCGGAGAAACGCTCCGCGTACGTACGTGCCTTCGCGGGAATTAACGCGCGCTTTCCGGAAGTTTCCTTCGGACGCGGTAGGTGAAAATGAATGCGGTTCCAACTCTTTAAAAAGTGTCGGCTGCAAAATGAGTTTCATCTCCTTCTGGTTACTCTTAATTTGCACCTTCTCGTCGGCGATAATGAAAAAGAGCCTTTGAGTGAATTGCCTCTGTGCGCGGTAATTAGGCCCTTATTGTCCTAACGTATTCCGGTGGCAGCGAGTGCACAAAGCATAAAGAGTGCTTTACTTTTGCTTGGGTAGCTCACAAATCGCGGCGCTCGTTATCGACTAATGTTGCTGCATTTGTAGCCTCGCTCCTTTGTTCGTTTACCGCTCTTACGTATTCATTTTTTTAAACTTTCATCACCATTACGGCACGCCTAAGGAGTCCCGTCCCGGCTTCGAGTTCGCGCCCGTCGGCGACGGGGCCCGCCCGTGGCTAACGGAGCTATTGACGCTTTCCGCCGGGCTTTCGGCGCTCTTGTTACCCGCTCGGCCGTGGCGGCTTTAGTCGGAGCCAATTTAGATGAAAAGTGTCCGGCTTCTCGACGCGCCCCCGTAGCCTCCTTTGGCGGTCCGTGGATGCTGAGCCTGGCTTAGCGCTGCCTCGCCGCTCTCATGAGAAGGAACGATGCCTCTCCGGCAGGAGGACGGGGTTAACAGGTGTGGCCGACACGTCGATCGGAGACCCTGCTCCTGCCGCGGTCGAGCCAGACGCGGCGCACGCCTGTAGATCGCGGCAGTAACTGGAGCCCCAGGTGTCACCTTCTGTGTTTTAATTAACCGCGGCGAGGGCCGAGACCTCACGCGGCTTGTTGGCCAGGTGTAAGACAGGGGGCTGTAGTCGCTATAGGCGATGACGCGTCACGGGGCGTGCTCTCATTTCCGGGCGAAAGGTCTTACGGTCTGGGGTTTTATACAGTCATCCCGTATTATTATTTATTTTATTTTTATTTATTTATTTTTGGCCATTATTTATTTTTTTTTTTACAAGCTCTTTCTCCAGATTTTCCTGCCCGTTTTTGTCGCCCTGACATGAACGAGGAGTAATAAGCATGCAAGTGGTGGGGTGGAAGTAGTGTGTAAGCATGGGTGCACCCATTGTGGGGAGTAATTATTCATACTTTAATTATGTGAGCTTGAAATACAAAAGGAGAGGAGGAGGCGGCTCTTCTTATGACAGCGTGCCTGTCACCCGAGGGGGTCTCGCATCACCGACGAAGCCCTGGCGTGCGCCGTTCACTCGGCTGTCAATCCTCCCGCGCGCCGAGGCCTAACGTCAGCAACACGTTGGCTCCGTTTCCTCTTTTCTGGCGTCGCCCCCTAATGTGCGCCTTGACTCTCCTGCCACCGAAAAGAGCGTTACAAACCCTAACCCAAATTTCCCCGGGTCGCCTTTAACCTTTGGTTGTCTCGGGAGCCCTTTCTGTGTGTGTGTGTGTGTGTGTGTGTGTGTCCCGTTTCCATTAGTGCTTCAGCTTGTTGGGCTTTCTGTTAATCTTACTGTTTTTATGTTGTGTTTGGAGTGTCCTTACATCTGTATTTTGGAGGGAAAAGAAACCCAGAGGAGCGGATGATAACAAACAGTGTCTTCCATGAATATTTTATCGATTGCGGAAATTAAAGCGTAATTTCGCGATGTCGGAACGTGCGGGACGCCATCTTTTTTTCATGACGCGCTCTAAATTATTCATCCTGCGACGGGTGTCCCCCGGGGCCCCTCGGCGATCGTCACGGCCGCCCCTGCGGACGTTGCCTGGTAGGTAATGGACACGCCGCACGGATGCGGAGTTTCGGAGGCGCGGCGCCCTCCCGCTCGTAGCGGCTCCGCCGAGATCTGAGATCTGTCTTCACGTGCTTCCCTCCTGTCTTGCAGCGAACGCTTCTTTGTGAGACTGAACAAACAAGGAGTTCCCAAGGTGTCTGAAAAACCGGAGAGGCAGTGCACCCTTTTCGTGGTGAGTCCTCGCCCGAGCCGATCGGCAGCAGGCAGGTCCCAAATCGACGAGTTCACCTGCTCCTCGCGGAGCTTCGTTTGCACCTGTGCTACCTGACTGAACCAAGACGGTTGTTTCGGTCCTCATTTTCGCCTCGCTTGCTTGTTCGAGATAGTAGTGACCATGCGGCCAGAGACTACTACGCTCTTCCGCGCTACAGTACCGCCTCCGTTGGGGCCGTTCCGCTCTGGCGCCGTTATTTGAGTCCTTTGAGTAATTTACCATAGTTTACACACTTAAAAGAAATACCACGAAACGGCTGAATTGGTGACTTCTCGCCGTTTCATTTAACGCCCCCGTTTGTCGAGAGCTCATCTAGAACGCCAGTCGAGGCGTTACTGTAACTGGTCCGGAGGCCTTCCTGCTCTTCTTTTCCCCTTGGATCGGTGAGTCGCGGTTATTAAACGATAACGCATCTCTGCTTTGTTACGATTTGCCTTTTCTTCTAGGATCTGGGCAGCAGTGACCTAAGAAAGGACGTTTACATCGTGGTTCACATTATAAGAATAGGTGAGATTGAAGTCTTTTGGAATAGGAGACATGTAAGTGGGGTATGAAGAGGGCATAGCTGTGCCGGGTTGGGCATGGGTCGGCGGAGCAGAGCGTGAAGGCCAGTCCTCCTCCTCCTTCTCCGTGTCGCAGGGCGCATGGGGGCAGGGGAGAAGAAGAACGTTTGCAACGTGCAGTACCGGCGACCGTTCGGCTGCGCCGTCATCAGCGTGGCGGACCTCCTCACGGCCGACTCCAGGGACGACCACCTCCTGAAGGTGTACACGTGAGTGGCCGCCCGAAGCCGGGGGAAGGTCCGCGGTCGAGAACGGGGGTCGGGCTCCGTTTCGGCCATCGGCGCAAAGACGGAATCTCGGCACCTTCGGCCCTGCAAACGGGCAGAAGCGGTTAAAAATCAACAGATACTGAGTGAACTTGAGATAATTTTTCTGTTTGAAAACCGATGCAAAGCAGATCCGTGGCAGAGGACAGAGGTTAACTGCTGCTGGCCTTAGAAACAGAAGCTGTTTACTGGCTAACGTCTGACAGCCGCACAGAAGGACTGACAAAGATATGAGGGTTTTTTTTTTTTTTTTTTGTTTTGTCTTGTGCATAATTCCACATTTTAGTATGCGTTACATGACAGATTTGGGTGCAGAGTGGGAGAGACTGAGTAAACCCTCTCAGAATGAGGTGTTTGATGCTGTTTGATGTCAGGCGTTTTGACGCCGTTTCGTTCTCCTCAGGTGTAACGCCGAAAACGAGTGGTTCCAAATACACGACAACATCATCCGGAAAGTGAGCTCCAGGTACAACCTGCTGGGCTCCAGCGCAGGTAAAGGACTCTTCCTCCTTCGCTTCCTGCTCTCGGGGGCTCGCGTCACTCAGCTGGAAGTGAGTGACAGCTGCAAAATTGGGAATGAGAAAGAAGCGGGGCGGGGTGCAATGCTCGCCTTCCCGAGGTGCTTTTAAAAAAAAACAAAAACCTCAAAGCCTGGCAAAGCGAGGTGCATCACGGAGGGTTCGAGGCACCGCAGAAGCGCGGGCAGTCGCACGGCTTCTCGGCGAGACGTCACGGTTTCGCCAAGCCGCCGATCCCGTGCAGAATGCGTGCGCAGCAGTTTCGGCGCTGCCCTGAAATGGGCGTTTAATTCAAAAACAGCAGGCTGTCACCCTGCCTTGAATAAATGGCATATTATAAATTGCTAAGATTGCGGTGCCACGCTTTGCCAGCAGCGAGGGTGCCCGTGTTGACATGTTTATTTCTGGCACTGCCGTCTACAGTTCCAGTCCAGTTTTCCCTTCCTTACGCTGGCGGACCACCAGAGACATGGAAATCTCTTTCCCGCACTGTTTAACGGTGGCGAAAAGAGCAACGGGAACCTTATCAGCCTCTCATATTAAAATCTAATATCTGTGTTAAATCTAATATGTGTTCTAGTAGACTGTGAAAATTACTTTCGTAAATGGCTTGTCTGTTCGGCGCATTTCAATACGTTTGCAAATCCTGCTTTGAATGAGGTATTTAGGCGCTTTATTTTTTTTGCTCTCCCCTCTTTGTCTCACACTTTCAGTTCAGAATGTTAGAGAAACCAGGAGAGCAGTTTGAATTTCAATAGCAGGGGAAGAAAAAAAACTCAACGTTGGAGGCATATTTGCAATTCCTTGACATACTTGGCCGACTCTAAATAACAGGCAGCGGATTAATAACTCGGATTTATGGAACACGATGATCGCGACGATCGCCATCTCAATGAAGATGCTGCAGAACTCATGGTGAAGAAATTAGTTATTAGCGCAGAAAAAATTATAGCATTGGGTAGACGCAAGAGCTGAATGTCAGAAAGGTGGGACCGTTGGAGAACGGAATTAAAAATCCATGAAAATAGGGGAAAAAAAATGGAAAAAGCATGAAGTTGAGGATGAGAGCTTTGTTGAGAACGTAAAGGTTCTTTGCAAATAAGATCAGTGGCATCTAACTCTAATAATGGGTACGGAACTGTCATTTGTCCGGCCTTGGTTACGTGGTCATTGCATAAGAGGAAGCGATGACTGCAAACGCAAGCAGAGGTTTTCTCCAACACGTGGACACACCTCTCACCT
The DNA here is from genome assembly GCF_900964775.1 of Scleropages formosus. Classification (NCBI taxonomy): domain Eukaryota; kingdom Metazoa; phylum Chordata; class Actinopteri; order Osteoglossiformes; family Osteoglossidae; genus Scleropages; species Scleropages formosus. Next base: position 15,322,569 of record NC_041807.1, read on the forward strand.
CTTACCCTCCCATCTTTCACCTCTCTACCAAAGAAGCACGGTGGCCAAAAGGGAGAGTAGGGGTGAACATCGCACCTGGAGCTTTGACCCCTTTGGCTTTCTAACCTCAGAGTCTGTTGGAGACACACTGATAGGAGAAGTGAGACCCTTGCAGACATCCGGTATTTAATTCTGCTTTTGAATGTGTCTGGTTCCCAAGAACCGCATGATGGGCTGGTATTCACCCAACCTGAGCCCCTAGACACATTTACATTTACATTTATTCATTTAGCAAACGCTTTTGTCCAAAGCGACGTACATCTCAGCAGAAGTACAATTAATGCATTACATTGAGAGAAGGAGACATAGCTCCAGACATGAAGTCTCAAGCAAACCTAGTTTCTTCCCTACCACTTGCTGCACCGAAGTTCATCGTTCAAGTAGGTGCATAAGACACAGGATAGACAAATCCCGATACCCACACCAATTTTTTTTTTTATTAAATATTATAAGATACACAAATGAGCAGTGCAATATCAGAGTAATGGCTGAATAAAGGTTGTATCTGGGGATGCTTCTGGAGTTACGATGCATGAACAGTTACATCGTAGATGATCTGAAGAGATCTTGGGGGAAGTGGATCTGGAAAAGGTGGGTTTTCAGACCCTTCTTGAAAACAGAGTTTCCGCAGTTCTGAGTGACAGGGGAAGGTCATTCCACCACAACGAACTGAGAACCTCGAGCTTTACCTACCACACTCTGCTCGAGCTGCGTACAATGTGGACCAGGCAACAAATGCATCTCCTAAGACCTGTAGGGCTCCAGCACTGGGTGTGGGTGTGTTCTTACCCCTCCAGCTTTGAGCGTCTTCTCTATAAACGAGTCGGTACCAAGCGAGCCGCTTGTCCCTGCTTGACAGGTGGCCGATGCGGTTTTAACAGCGTGACAGCTGCGTTTCTCCAGGGGCAGGAGGCCTCACATGGGCGGTCTCCTGAGGATGACGAACAGGTGTGGTGGCAGTGACTGAGTGGAAGGACAGGGTGAATGAGAGGATGCAGGGAGAGCAGTGCATTCAAATGTCAAAAAGTATCACAGGTGTGGTGTAAAGAGTCAAAAAATGCCATTATGGATGATATTGCCTTTTAGGTGCCAGTGGAAAGGGGCGAAAACGCTAATGTTTCTCAAATGTTGCCGCTTAATGCTCCAGACTCTGCAGTAGGGTAACTGACGCCCCTTCTGTGTAAAGAGACTCTTCCATATTCCTTGAGCGATGGAAAAAGCCAAACGTTTCTTAAATAGCGAAGAAATACAGTAAAACAGAATTGAGGATTTTTTTTTTTTTTTTTTGACTTCCCTAAATAAGTCAGTATATTTAGTGTGTGTGTGTGTGTGTATGTGTGTGTGTGTTTTGAGATGGAGCAGGCTTGCCCTCTTCTGGTTACCAATGTCCAGCTGCTCTGCCCTGCTGACCAGGCCTCCAGCAGTGTATGAAGCACTGCCCAGCAGTGGTGAGATGCTCCTGTAGAGCTCCAGGCAGGTGTACTGTCTCTCTCTCACACACACACACACACACACACACACACACACACACACACACACACACACACACACACACATATTGTCCGAAACCGCTTGTCCTATATGGGGTCACGGGGAGCCGGATCCTAACCTGGCAACACAGGGCGTAAGGCTGGAGAGGGAGGGGACACACCCAGGACGAGACGCCCGTCCGTCGCAAGGCACCCCAAGCGGGACTCAAACCCCAGACCCATCAGAAAGCAGCACCTGGTCAAACTCACTATGCCACCGGACCCCTCCGTAGGTGCGCTGTCTCCCGGGGAAAACTAGAGGAAAAGCAGATTCGCTTTTGAGAAACAAAGTGAGAGATATGGTGAAGCTCAGAGCCTTCGGCCCTTGTTGCCCTCATGCTGCTGTGAGTTTTTATACACTGTGCGCATGTGTGCGTTCCTTCTTCTCCCCATTCAGGTCTGGCCGTCTCCCTCCAGCTGCTCCACGGGGACATGGAGCTCATCCGACGGGAGTACATGACTCTCTTCACCCGTGACATTTCCATCAGCAAGAAGCTGGGCTTCTCCGATGTCATCATGCCAGGTGAGCAAGGCCAGCGTCTACCCTGCCCCGTCCAACCCTGCACGCAGCCCATTTGTCCAAGGTCCAAAAAGAGAGGCCAAGTAGGCTTTAAGGGTGTAATAAGGCTTTGAAGGTTCCCTTCCCTCGTCTTCTTGGACCTCCTTGTCAAAAGACCTTTTGTACCACGTGGATAACCTGTGTGGAACACCTTCTCATGCGTTCAAGCTTCCCAAGCAAAGAATCATTGTGGAAATTTCCATGAATTCATTTAGCGGACACGCTCCATCGAAGCGACGTCCGGCTCGGAGTAAACAAAAGTGCATTTCACCGAGACAGAGCTTCAAACATAGTTATGAAAGGATAATTACCGTATTGCGTAGCGTGAGCCGCTTTTGTTCGCGTGCCCTGTACCCTCCGCCCACCAGGCTCCCTCCCTTCTTTCCTTTGTTCTTCTTTTCTTTCTGTCTTCATTCTTTCCTGTCTTCCTTCCTTCGATCCCATGGAACCACTGCAACAAAGGGTCTTCTCTAGTCGTCCTTAATTGCGCTTCCCGTCGCCGCCCGCCTCTCCTTCATTAATCCATCTGTGACAAAGACTCTGTGACGGAGGATTCGCCCTCTGCCTTCCTGCGTTCGCTCTAAATGGGCCGAATGTGTGAATGTACATTTGTTCTCAGAGTACAGTGTGACACCCTGACGTTCCAGGAGATGGTTACGCCTTCCTCGAAAGTCCTCCTTACAGTGAATTCCTATAACCAGAACACATAAGTAACATTAGTTTCAGCGTTCAAAATTCTGTTGTGTTCCTAGGCCCCAAAACTGACACTCGTTTACGATAAAATGTCACCAAATCCCATAAAAATGGACACGGTTACTCCGATAGTCAACGTTTTCATAACGGAACAGAACGAGACAGTTTCCCTTTATTAACCACTCTGTAATAGGTCTCCCGTTTGACTGTATATCTGCACTCGTTCAACTCTTCCATAGAGATGACATATTGCACACTTAGCGTAGGTTCCTCCTGGTGCTCTGGTTTCCTCCCACAGTCCAAAGACATGTTTCAGGAAAGGGTTGACTCTAAATTGCCATTTGTGCCACATTGCTCTGGGGTACAGATGGGTGAAACACTGCACAGCTCGCTACGGTTAATCTCACCTTTATCCCGAGTGATATAATATATCAACTAAATTAATAATGATTGTTGCATTGGAGAAAAGGAACCGCTAAATGAATACGTCAGTGTCTCGTACCGCTGAGCTGATGGGAAGCACAAGAAATCCAAATTCACTTCCTGTAAATGTGAACAAATGCCTAGTAAGACACAATAAGGATATTAAATGCAACTCCTCTTAGTCACATCTTTGTAACTCATATTGGTGCATCTTGGGACATGACTGCAGTTGGTTTCCTAGAAGCTGTTTTTATCGAAAGCATTAATGTAAAGCTTACAGTTGTGCTGTTTAAAGTGTGCTTTAAAGCCGTTTGGTCTCAGTTCAGACTGCTCAGTGTCACACCGTAATAAGATGCGAAAGAGGAGATGGGTCTCCCCTCTATTCAGGCAGGCCCGTTTCCAACTCCAGCGAGCACTACTGCTCATCTTTTCGTCCCCCGATACCCGACAAGTTGTTTCGCCCTTGACGCACTGCGATACAGGCTGCCCTCCAGCTGCGGTCCTCTTCCAAGGTGGCGCCAAGGCACAAGAAATAGATTTTAGGCATGAACCAATCGTCCGCCTTCTTGCCATGAGCTGCTCGCACTAACTAGGAAGTGCACTGTTACTCTTTTATTAATTAAGTGCCATATCTGGTTGTTTTGCAGGTGAAATGAGGAATGACTTGTACATCACCCTGGAAAAGGGAGAGTTTGAGAAAGGCGGGAAGAGTGTCGCTAGGAACGTGGAGGTTACGGTATATGTGCTGGACGTCGACGGGCATGTGATCAAGGTAAAAAATTGTCGCCTTGGGTTTTCCTTGAATTACCGGGTAGTTCTGCGAAAGGCGAACTGCGGCGGATATTGGAAGTGCGCACGCCGCATGTCCCTCTGAAAGTTCCTGTGGATGTAGGCCAGGACAGCCGGACAGGGAGAGGATATAGGCGGTGGAAGGGCAGGGCCTGGCCAGGAATCTTGATGTTTCTCCCCTCCACCCGCAGGGTTCGGTTTGGGCGGGGTCCGGCGAGCCGGGCACAGACCCCTTCCACTCCTTTGTGCTTTACCATAACAACAGCCCCCGATGGGCGGAACAGATCAAGCTACCCCTCCCTGTGGACATGTTCAGGGGGTCCCACGTGCGCTTCGAGTTCCGGCACTGCTCTAGTAAGTGACCCACGGGGTCCTCTCCCCTTCCTCCGTGTTACGGGTTCAACGGGGAGAGCGCTGTGGATGCATTTCTCATTTTTCATTAGTAGTGGCAGGAGGAGCATCATGTCCATCTGGTGTAGCCTAATGGATGTATAATTCACTCTGTCATGACCCCAAAGGAGGAGGTGATAAAATCATTGCAGGCAAATGAGTTAAAATTGATGTCATTTTAGTCATCCACCCAAGTGAACTTCTTGGTTGGCATATAAAGTCGCAAACGCTATGACGATGTATTTTTCTTTTTTAATAAGACATTTTTTCGGAGGGGATGTGGCAAGGGGGTCGAGTCTGAGAGATCACGAGCAACTGGAGTTCTCTGATGTAGACCGGAGTTGCCGTTTTGTAGTTTAAAGCTCCAGGTTGGTCGGCTTTCTTTTTGGTCGAGGTTTCCTGGTTTACAACGGTAATTGCCACTGGAGGCACACGCTGTCGCGCTGTCACCCCCCATTCCACTCTGCCATCCTCTGCCACCGAGCTCTGGTGGCCGCTGATGTTAATTTGGAGCTACGTAGTCATAGTCATGAAGGGCTCCCATCGGTCTGTCATACGGAACCTTAACTCCTGCCCACTTGAGCTTAAATTAAGTACTAAACATTTTTATATAACCAGGCACCGGCCTCCCACAGACCTTCGGGTTCATGAGACTCCATTATCATTTAGAGGAAACGCATTAAAAGATAGACTATTGATTGCATGGTCTGGCCAGATCGTTACACCGTGTCCACAGCTCTTACAGAAAGTCGTTTTATTTGTGTGCGCTGTGGGGTGGCGGCCTGCGTTCAGCATATGTCGCGGCGCAAGGGTGATGGAGATGGTGACGAGACTCTTGTTTCCAGCGAAAGAGAAAGGGGAGAAGAAGCTCTTTGGATTTTCCTTCATCCCCCTGATGCAGGAAGATGGGCGGACTTTGCCCGATGGTACCCATGAGCTCATAGTCCATAAGGTAACTCTTTATTTAGTTATTCATTAATTTTCGCTCCAAAGCCACATACAACGTTAAACTCCTCGCAAAGTTTGACTGATTTCACGGCTCGGCGACATCGGCGGAGCGCTTTGAGGTAAATATCGAGGGTACCGCACCAGGAAGCGGGATTCAAACCTGGGTCCTTCGAATGCGAGGTGGCAGCTTTAACTACCGCACCCCCTGCTGGTTCAGACGGTATTCTCCTCTCCGAGAGACACGCCCGGCTGTCTTGTCTAGCAAGGTCAACAAAGTTTCCGCTTTCTCTTCCAACTGAACGCATTTCATTCCCACGCATTCCGGGAAGCCTGCTGATCGCATGCAGTCTATTTGTTTTTCTCTGAAAATTAGCATTCATTATTATTACAAGGAGGGGGGTGCAGTGGCGCAGTGGGTTGGACCGCAGTCCTGCTCTCCAGTGGGTCTGGGGTTCAAGTCCCGCTTGGGGTGCTTTGCGGCGGACTGGCGTCCCGTCCTGGGTGTGTCCCCTCCCCCTCCGGCCTTACGCCCTGTGTTACCGGGTAGGCTCCGGTTCCCCGTGACCCCGTCAGGGACAAGCGGTTCTGAAAATGTGTGTGTGTGTGTATTATTACAAGGGAGGGGTGCGGTGGCGCAGTGGGTTGGACCACAGTCCTGCTCTCCAGTGGGTCTGGGGTTCAAGTCCCGCTTGGGGTGCCTTGCGGCGGACTGGCGTCCCGTCCTGGGTGTGTCCCCTTACGCCCTGTGTTACCGGGTAGGCTCCGGTTCCCCGTGACCCTGTATGGGACAAGCGGTTCTGAAAATGTGTGTGTGTGTGTGTGTGTGTGTGTGTGTGTGTGTGTGTGTGTGTGTGTGTGTGTGTATTATTACAAGGGGGGCGTGGTGGCGCAGTGGGTTGGACCGGGTCCTGCTTTCCGGTGGGTCTGGGGTCTGAGTGCCGCTTGGGGTGCTTTGCGATGGACTGACGTCCCATCCTGGGTGTGTCCCCCTCCCCCTCTGGCCTTACTCCCTGTGTTACCGGGTAGGCTCCGGCTCCCCGTGACCCCGTATGGGACAGTCGGTTCAGACAGTGTGTGTGTGCTTGTGTGTGTATTATTGCAAGGTTGCTCATTCTGACCCGTTGCGTGGAGGATCTGGTGCCGACAGTGTATTCTTGTATGCGATGTACCTCTTGTGCCACCAGGGTAATAAGGTGTGAAATACTGGAGGAACCAGAAAATATCAGTAGTATTAAATGGATTTGTGCACAGATATTGGAAAGATGCTTTAGGCTTGTTTGAACACCGGGGGGACATGGTGAAACGACCTGTTGTACCTGGAGACAATTAAGAACCTTCCAGGTGGAGAAACCAGGACTTCCGTGGTGGGGTCCTTTAAGAACATTCAACACAGACCGCGCATGATGCTCTGTCATCCCTCAGAGGCCTCTCTCCTTCTGCGGCATTAAAAGTTCTATCATTACTACGGTGATGAGGCAGAAAAGGATGTTGAGGGTGAATTTGCATGACCTGATTCTGGGCGAGAAGTAGAGCAGTTTGTTCAATGCGAAGTGAAGCACTTTGAAACCTTAGAGCGAGGGGAGGGTATAAAACTGTTGTCAGAGTACTGTACCAAGCGACAAATGCCCACGCGGTACATTGGGTAAATATTTGCCCGCCTGAAATTTTTTGAGCGACGTGCTCTTTATTGTACTCTAGAACTCCTGGACCAGTTGCTCGTTGCGCCCCTCTGAATCTGAGGGCGAAGGTTCACGTTTTCATTGTGAAACTTCACGTCTCCTTTGTCTTCAGTGTGTTTTTAAAGGGCCAAATCAGTGTCTCCTCTGTGCTGAGGTGGATGGAGTGAATCAGTCCACCTATTTTCACTCTGCGATTGGTCGGTTCTTTACCCGTTGGTGTCAAAATATGGTTAAATATGGTATACCTAGATGAAATTAGGGGGCGCGGTGGGTTGGCCCGGGTCCTGTACTCCGATGGGTCTGGGGTTCGAGTCCCGCTTGGGGTGCCTTGCAATGGACTGGCGTCCCGTCCTGGGTGTGTTTCTTTCCCCTCCATCCTTTCACCCTGTGTTGCCGGGTTAGGCTCCGGCTCCCCGCGACTCCATGTGGGACAAGCATTTTCAGATGGTGTGTGTGTGTGTGTGTGTGTGTGTGTGGGTGTGTGTAGATAAATGAGCCCAAAGTTTTTCCGCACCCCCTGAATGTCATCAGACTAGTGGGCATGATGTAGGGGCTGCTGCTTCTCTTCTCAAAGAACCCAGTTTCAAATCCCACTCTTGCTGCAGTACCTTTGATTAATGTACTCACCATTTTTGACAAGGTGAAAAATTACCCTGCTGTACAAATAGGTAAATTATTGTAGGCGGGTTAGTACTGCGAGTGGCTTTGGAGAAAAGCGCAAAGCAAAATGAGTAGAAGTAAAAGTAATGCAGCTGAACGAATGAGTGCCCCTTGCTCTGTCTCGCTCCGCCAGTGCGAGGAGAACGCCAGCCTGCACGACTGCTCTCGCTACCTCAAACTGCCCTTCTTGAAAGCCAGTCTCCTGGCGAACAGCCAGACTGCCAAAAGCACAAAGGAGTCCTTCTGGATCACCTCGTTCCTCTGCTCCACCAAGCTGACCCAAAACGGTAGCGCCGCTTCGCAAAAAAAAAAAAAAAAAAAACGGAGGCACCTCTTTTAACGCATTTTAGGGTGCAGTCACTGTGTGATAAGTGCTTCTTGTCCTCCTCCTCCAGGTGACATGCTCGATCTTCTCAAATGGAGGGTCCATCCCGAGAGAGCTGGGGACAGCCTGTCCAAGCTGAAGGAGATTGATGGCTCCGAAATAGTGAAGGTGAAACTCGTGGGTCTTTCACTTGGTGTTCGCTTGTCTTGCAGTATTTTTTATTTATTTATTTTTTTAATATGCATTTTTTTTTTTTTTTTTTTATCTTGCTCGTTCAACGATCCGTTTCAAATAACGGAATGTGACAAATTAACCGTACTTCAGAACCACGGATCTGCATACAGGCCTCTTCTGTTGGTTTGACGCACTCGTCGTCTTTCTCTCCGAGTTGCCTTGGAGAATAGCGTCTAAGTGAATAAATGCAAACGTTAGCATATCGTGCCGCTACGCGCGATTTTCCAGTGTTTTTAGCTCAAGGGTACATCGTCCGAGTTTTATCCCCTAAACCTCCTCTGTTGTACTTGGATACCACCGGGTCTGTGCTGCATGTTATTAAATCCGTTCTTCTCTTCCGTAGTTTTTGCAAGACACGCTGGACACGCTTTTCGGGATTTTGGATGAAAACTCTCAGAGATATGGGCTGAAGGTGTTTGACTGCCTTGTAAGTGTTGTTCCCTTTACGGTTGTCGCAGGGGAGCGCCGGCTACGCGCTCCGTTGCGAGCGGTTTGACCGCGGGAACGGAGCGCTCGGACAAGGGCGGGGAGGCGTGGCGGTTGAGGTGAAGTGAGGTCTTGTCTCCGGTGGGACTGCATGGGAGCCCTGGTTCAGTGTTTAGCCACCGTCTGGATGTCTTGTCTCAAAGGGCCTTCGTACCCCTGTCGTGCTCCGCAGTTTTGAACGGTGGGGCCCGATGTCAACTGCTTCCATCTGCACCTTCTTCGGTACACCATCTACACATCTACCGCCAGGCGGAGTCCCGGAAACATCCTGTACCTCCCGCACCGTCCTTGTCAAGCTCAGCTTCGTGTCCCGCGGTGCAGGACTCGCCTGCTCTTAACATCCACCGTCTCTCTTTCTCTCTCTCCTCCCCCCAAGGTTCACATTATCAACTTGCTGCAGGACAGCAAATTCCAGCATTTCAAACCGGTGATGGACACCTACATCGAAAGTCACTTTGCGGGAGCGCTGTCCTACAGGTGGGCTCAGGGAAGGCTATGCCGTACGACCGCTGACCCGCACCGTAGAGCGTGGGCGACTGCTTGCGGCTCCCTGCTCTGACATTTACAAACGCTGATTGTATTAGTCTGGCCCTTCGCCCCGATAACACTGCATTTGTTTCCCCGTCTGACAGACTAATTAACTAGGAAACAATTGACAGAGAGTAATGGCTCCCTCTGGGTGTCACCGATCTGTCTCAGTTGGAAGTAAACACTGAGTCTGCCCTCTGTCCGGGCTTGTGAAGAGTCTTCCTTCGCGATAATTATGCCGGCATCCTATCGTCCGTTCCGAGATGCCGGATGTCACTCTCCCCTCAATACGAAGCGGAGCTTTCTAATATGTCAAGATGGTTTTTTTTAACGCTGAAGCGCAGGGGCACGCGCAAACGTAGCGGTAGGTGCGCACGTCCGTGTTGTCTGCTCACCTGCGGTGTCTGCGCAGGGATTTGATCAAGGTGCTGAAGTGGTACATCGACCGCATCGTCGACGCTGAGCACCAGCAGCACATCCAGGAAGTCCTCAAGGTGAGTACACCCGCGTCGCGCTTCCGACGAGATTACTGCTGCCTGCAGGGTTTTAACCCCTCTCTGCTTTGTGAATTACTGCAAGTGTTCTCACTGGGTGTCTCTTGTTTCATTAGCATGGTTTTTTCAGTATTTATGCTGCATTAGATGCATGTAAATGAAAAATGGAACATTTCCGGTTTTTAGTGCGTAAAGGATGCGCCGGGACAGGTAAGAATTTCGTTTTAAAGGGGGGTGTTTATTCAGGGTCGTGCGGGGAAGGAGACAAAGAGGGGGACGGGGACCGGGTGGACCGTGAGGGGGCTTTGAGCGTGGGGTTGCGGTCGGGGTCGTGATCGGGGGCGTGGCTGCGGTCGTCTCGGGTCGCTCCGTCTCAGCGGCTCCTCCGTCTCTCTCTCTCTTTCGCTGGCGGGTCCGGGGGAAGAAACGGAGGTTGCGATCAGTCCCAGCTGCTGCTGGCCCGTCCCTGACTCCGCCCCCTCTTCCGACCGCCCCGGCGCGCTACGCAATGCTTTCTTCCCCCCCCCCCCCCCCCCCCCCCCCCCGTCTCTCAGGTTCTAGCACCTGTTTCTTTCGTCTTTTGTTCCAGGCCTCGGAATACATCTTTAAGTATATAATCCAGTCGCGGCGGCTGTTTGCCCTGGCAACAGGGGGCCAGAACGAGGAAGAGTTCCGCTGCTGCGTCCGTGAGCTCTTCATGTCATTACGCTTCTTCCTTTCCCAAGAGAGCAAAGGCACCAGTCCCATCGCCCAGACACAGGTAAGGTCGTTACGACACCGTTCCGGGAACATACGGCACATCTACTGAAAACATGCCTAGTGAGTACGGTGCGTCCTTGGCCAATGCGACCCTCTCGCGCTGGATATTCATCCTTTAATTTAAGCTGCTATCTGTGAGGACGCACGTGATGCCCTAGAGCATTCTGGGTCCTTTTCAACGTTGCACGCGGCCCTCCCGACCCATAGCTTTAAGCGGGACCAAAGCAAAGCTGCTCTGTACATTTCCAGCATTTTAATTTGATTTAAATGTGGCTCGTATTTCGTGCCGATGTGGTGCCGTGTGGATGATTTTCAATTAGCGACCGAGGCGAGCAATGGGGATTTCGTGTGGCGTCTTGCCCCACGGCCATGCTGCTCCCGCACCTATCTGTGTCGGTAGCTCCTCCCTGCCCCCTTCACTGAGGTAATCCACGGATAAAACTAGGCCTCGGGTAGTTTCTGTCTCAGGGTTTCCGGATGCTTCCTCATTACTGCCAACAAAGCCTGTGGCCTAGTCGCTTAAGCAATCCCCTTCTCACCTGGGCATCTTCTGGGCTCTTCACAAGTCCTTGGGAGCGTCTTCGGAGGCGGTCGTGTTTGCAGTGAGACCTTCTGAATTACGCTTTGCAGACTGGCTGAAGCACCTCCATGTCCAGTGCCCGGGGCTCCCTGTATGTCTGTTGCCTGGGGCCTGGGGCATCCCTGTATGTTCACTTCCTGGGAGACCCTGTATATCCAGTGCTGTCTAGACCAGGCAAGGTAAAATAATGAGAGCTTCTCTGCCCTTGGCATCAGATATGCCAGCTTCTAGGTTATTGTTTTTTTTTTCTCCCCTCATTTTGTTATTTCAGCATGCCGCCGGGAAATATTGCAGATATTTGCAAGTCAGACTGAGTGAATTATTGCTGTTAGCAGTGCAGATGTGCCTGGCCTGATCCTCACACACAGTAGCGTAGGAGTGGGAGTGTAAAGTGGAACTCGGTCAGTCGGTATCCTTCCGCTTTTCATGGTGAGGATTGTGGTGGCAGAAGGTAGAGTAAGTGGGCCCCAAACCTTCCTATCCCATTGTTCCGAGCACGTCCCGCTAGGACACAGCTCCCGCGGGAGGTGCCCAGGGAGCATTCTTGCGCCATGCCCGAACCGCCTCGACTGATTGCTCTTTGTCCAGAGGAGCAGCAACTCTACTTCGAGATTCCCGGATCATCGAACTCCTTACCCTATCACGGAGACTGAGCCCAGAAATCCTGCAGAGAAGCCTAATTTTGGCAGCTTGTATCCACGATCGCGTTCTTTCTGCCATTGCCCAAAGCTCGTGACCATAGGCGAGGATGGGAACGTGGATCGAGCGGTAAACCGAAAGCTTGTCCGAAGACTGAGCCGCCGCTTCACCACGACGGACCGGTACGGTTCCTGCAAAACGACTGATGCTGCACCGATTCGCCTCTCAATTTCACGCTCCCTCCTTCCATCAGTTGTGAACAACACTCCAAGATGCTTGAACTTCTCCACTAAGGGCAGTTGCTCCTGGAAACAACACTCCGGTCTTTTCCGGGGAGAACCATCATCTCAGACTTAAAGGTGCTGATGTTTGTACCGGCCATTTCACACTCCGCAGCGAACCGTTCAAGTGCACGCCGAAGGTCACGCTCGGATGAGGCCAAGAGCATGACATCATCTGGAAAAAGTCGGGATGCCAGCCGTATTACCCCCCCGCTCCCTCACCTCAACTGGACACCTTCCGTATCTTGGCTGTGCCTTCACATCACGTCCACGGAAATCGCAAACACAAGTGGAGATGAGACGCAACCTTGGCGGAGTCTTGACACCCACGTAGAGCAGGTTTGGCTTAATGCCGAGAAAGCAGACACAACCCATGCTGCTCTCACCCAGGCGACGGATGGCAGGCATCAGCGTCCCAGACGCCCTATATTCGCGCAGTACCTCCTATAACCGGAACAACCTTTAGTCCGCCTGACAGCGGAAATGTGTGTTACAATGGAAATGTGGTTATGGAAATGTGCAGCACAGAATGCCAAACGTGAATTCAAAGTGTGAGTACACAACAGGAGCACTGAAAAGGAATTGTCCAGATGACCTGGAACAAAGGTATCATCCAAGTAAAGAATCATAGCAGTAACAATGTAGGATGTCCTGTTTGAAAGCGCTTTCCATGGTGCCAAAGAGCTAAATGATGGCTGTCTGTGTAGGCGGTGTTCCTGAAGAGCTTCCCCACGGTCTACTCCGAGCTGCTGAAGATCTTCACCGTGCGGGAGGTGGCCAGCTTTGTGCGTGACACCCTGGGCAGCCTGGCGGTTGGCATGCAAGCGGACTGCCCCCTGGAGGCAATCAAGCTGCAGTGCATTGCCAAGACGGTGGAGAGCCAGCTGTACACTAACCCTGGTGCGTAACCCTGAAGCGCCATTGTGATGCAGTTCTCGGCATATAAAGCTATATGGTCACACACAGCCCTGCTGTCTAATGTTTAACATTCCCGCTATGGGTGCCTTTCCAAAAATCGTCAATTGGAATTCAAAGAACAGTGTGGTGATCCATGAAATAGATGATGATGATGATGATGATGATGTTTTCTGGATCAGCATTTTAGATGATCAGTTAATTCTGCAAATGAGGTACTCGTAGTTTTCATTCCCACTGGGCTCAACATTAACGGTGGACTGCTCGGGACAGGTAATTTGTATAAGTTTTTTGTAGCGCTACGGTTACAGTCATTCTGATTCTCATTCTGATACCTGTCCAGCGAAGAGGCGCGTAAATTAAGGTATACTGTTAAGGAATGCAATATAAAATGACAACTTCCATCATAATAAAAACCGTGTGATGTCACATTCATCTGCAGTTTTGTTTCAAAATCATTTTCTCACTAGAAAGGACACACACACACACACACACACACACATATCATCTGAAACCACTTGTCCCATGTGGGGTCACGGGGAGCTGGAGCCTGACCTGGCAGCACAGGGCATAAGGCCGGAGGGGGAGGGGACACACCCAGGATGGGACGCCAGTCCATCGCAAGGCACCCCAAGTGGGACTCGAACCCCAGACCCATTGCGCCACCGCACCCTCCCCAGAAAGGACCCAAATTTGTCAAAAAAGTTAAATAACCCCAATACCTTGCAATCTGCAGCAATTTATTTAAGATGGAACCTTTTTTTAAAAATATGCTTCCCTTCATGAGATTCCCAAATTGTCTCGCTTTGGTTATAATTTGCATTCTTTTTTTTGTGTGTGTTTCTTACATGGGAGGGGGTGTGGTGGCGCAGCGGGTTGGCTTCTGCCTGCTTTCTGGTGGGTCTGGGGTTCGAGTCCCGCTTGGGGTGCCCTGCGACAGACTGGCATCCCATCCTGGGTGTGTCCCCTCCCCCTCCAGCCTTACGCCCTGTGTTGCCGGGTTAGGCTCCGGCTTTCCGTGACCCCACTTGGGTCAAGAGGCTTCAGATATTGCGTGCGTATGTTTCCAACATGTTCCGAAATAGGATAGGTATAAATATAATTGGAGAGGTAAAATGTACCTGTCCTGTGAGCAACCACAAAACATTAATGTCAAACTCTGATGTGACAGACTAAATGTTGCTTACTCTATTTTCTATTTCTTAGATAATGCTTAGCTTCAGAGGGGGTGCGGTGGCGCAGTGGGTTGGACCGGGTCCTGCTCTCCAGTGGGTCTGGGGTTCGAGTCCCGCTTGGGGTGCCTTGCGACGGACTGGCGTCCCGTCCTGGGTGTGTCCCCTCCCCCTCCGGCCTTGCGCCCTGTGTTGCCGGGTAGGCTCCGGTTCCCCGCGACCCCGTATGGGACAAGCGGTTCTGAAAATGTGTGTGTGTGTGTGTGCTTAGCTTCAGATGGGTAGTAACTTACAGGTACCTTTCATAAAGCAGAGCGATTGATGTCTCCAACCTTCAGGTGTCATCCTCAGCAGCATCTGCTGAACCTTCACAAAAGCCAAAATACCATGATCAATAAGCACTTTCATTTTGCACCGAAAAGTACCCACTAGATATGCAGTATAATCATCGTGTTGTTGCATCTGGTTTGATGAAGTCGGGTAGAGTATGGTGAGTAAAATTTCTGTGGTTAACAGGGTTTTGAGGTTCTGGTCTATTTGAATAAACCTGTATTGCCAAATATCTATGGGCACTGCACCAATGACTGAGCAGAACATCCTGGGGCAGCTGGTAGCGTAGTGGTTAGAGCCACCATCTAAAAGAACCCAGGTTTGAATCCCACTCCAGCTGTACTACCCCTGATCAAGGTACTTGCGCTGAATTGCACCGATGAAAACCACTGAGCTCTATAAATGGATAAGTAATTGTAAACAGGTTTGTATACAAACGTAACATTGTATTTCACCTTGAACAAAGGTTTGATCTGAACAAATAATAAGTAACGATAATACTGACCACTGTGCTGTTCAGGTGTTTAACCTGCAGTCCCCTCCCTTAACGTAGAGTCGAGGAGCATCCTGCTTCCTGTGGTCCTGCACCACCTCCAGACCCACCTGCAGGAACAGAGGGACCTGGTGATGTGCGCCCGGGTGCTTACCAGCATCCTGTCCCTCCTCAACAAGGACGATATGGTGAGCGCCTCTCTTGTGGACCCTATACCTGCAGGCAGACCGCCCGGCCGGCAAAGTTTAGTACCAGCTACGAGCTGGAAGAACAGCACTGCGTTATAAAGAGGTGAAAATTCAACAAAATATTTGCCCTTTTACTGGGCAACACCAAACTGTCAAATATGTGACCTCCAGGTTCTGGAACGGTACCGTGTTTCGCACCGTTCCGCGTTGGGGGAGTTAGTATATGAAACTAACACCATGTGGCAGGAATGTACTACCCACAGCAAGTGACAGACCTTGTATCATTCCCAAAAAGTACAAGGAAGGATAAACTGAATTTAAATTGATATCGTGGGGAAGAAGGATAGAATGGCACAGGTCTTGTAGATGCAGCTGTGGCTGTAGACACGGTATGGCCTTGGCAAGTTTCTGTAACCCCTGCACACATTGGTCTTTGTTTCTGCGGGCCCGTTTTGTGATTTACAAATTATTAACTGATAAAGAATCCAAATCCCCCAAGTGCGCACGCACACACGCACCAGGCATGCGCACTGAAACCTGTCACATTCAAGATGTTATTTTCTAACTGAAATTCAGACTGCAGTCAGTCATTGGAGCTGTTGGGCTGAGCTTGAAGAAAATTGGAGTTTTTTTTTTTTTTTTTTTTTTTTTTTTTAAATTTAATTTAGTCAAATTAATGTCCAAAGAATTTGAGTGCTGCCAGAGTTCTTCCTGTTGTGAAAAATATGTGTTTTATATTGTGGATTACGATAATTTACATAGAAAGTGTATTCTGCTTGTACAGTAGACAGAGTACAATTATTAAAGCTCAGATTGTTTACCGTTTTGCTCAGTTCTGCCCTTTTGCCTGCACATGTAGCTGCCTACAGAATTGAAATTCACAGGTTGAATACTTAAGAGAATAGTAGCAAACTGCATTGAACTAATTTAAGAAGTTCTCAGGAGGGAAATGGTGCTTTTCGAAACCCTTCTTGAATGTAGGGAAAGATTCTGCAGTTTTGAGGGAAAGAGAGCATTTGTTCACCAGAGGTCTGTTTACATTTCTTTATTTAGCAGACACTTTTCTTCAAAGCAACTTCCAGTGAACTCTATGTAGTGTTATGAGCCCACACACCTTATTCACCATGGTGACTTACACTGCTAGGTACACTACTTACACTGGGTCACTCATCCATACATCTGTGGAACACACTCTCTCTGTCACTCACACACTATGGGGGAACCTGAACAACATGTCTTTGGACTGTGGGAGGAAACCAGAGCACCCGGAGGAAGTCCACACAGACATGGGGAGAACATGCCAACTCCACACAGGCTGAGCTGGAATCGAACCCACGTTCTCCACTCAGGTCCTTTGAGACAGCAGTGCTACTCACTGTGCCACCGTGCCGACCGCATGAAGACTGTAATGCTGCTGCTGGGGTACAGTGAGTGCTCAAGTTCTTTTGGTATTGGAGTGCAGGCCCCCTGACTGTCTTGTAAGCTGCAACCAGTCTTGAACTTTGTGGAATTCTAGATTGGTTGTATAGGTTTGATGGAGAAGACTGGAAGATCAGACAGGAGGTTGTTGTAGTTCTCAAAAAAGAGGTATCACCATAGCCTTCGCAAGGACCTGGGTGGACTGCATGTTGAGGCGTAGGCAGATTCTAAGGGTGCTGTAGAGGAGGTATTGACAAGATCAGGTTATGGCTGCTGCATGCTGGGAAAAGAGGCAATAATCAGTTGTTACTCCCTACCTCTTTATTGATTAGGTGAAGGAGATAAGTTGGTCACTTTCTTTAGGAGCTCTTCAAAGGAGGATGGGCTTGAAAGAAAATGGAAAATATCAGTTTGATTTGTAGATGGTGATCGATGTTCCAGTTTGAGATAGCAGAGGGACGTGCTACAATTCAAGAGGGTATATTTCAGTTCGTTGTGGAGAAGGAGAGGAACAACTCTCCATTTTCTGCATAACAGTGTTAGGAGAAGGTGTGAGAGGCAACGACGGAGCCAACGGAAGTGGTGTAGATGGGAGGGGAAAAAAGGAGGGGGCCTAGTACTGAGACCTGTGGGACACCAGTTAGGAGTGACAGAGGGTGAGAGGGAGAACTTGCCAAACTGCCTAGTCAGATGTACCTGATAGAAAGGAATAAACCCGTTTAACTGAAGATGCTTCGATTCCAGGCTATCGTAGTGAGGAAAGTATGAGCTGGTGGTTGACCATGTATAATACTGCAGAAGTGGAGAATAATGAGAACTGAGGAGAGGGAGGCAGCTTTGGCAGACCGGTTTCTGACACTGTTATGAATGTACAGTAGTCTTGCTGGCACGACCTGTCTTGAATCTAGACTGATATACATCAAGAAGATTATACTTGGAAAGGAATGCAGACAACTTAATGTAGACAGCATACTTGAGGGTTTTGGGCTGTGTTTGGGGTTTTGATTTTTTTTCTTTTTTTTTTTAAATAAATGGCTGTGACAAATTGGTATGTTTGAAGAAACCTAAGGAGAGCGAAGAATGAAAGATTAATGAAATAAAATGAATATTTCGAAGGCAAGTGAACATGTGAGAGAATGGCACAGCAGGTAGCACTGGTGCTTCATAGCTTGGGGGTTGTGTTCTCCAGCTTGGATTCAAGTCTGACTGAGTCTGTGTGGCAATTTGCATTTTCTCCATGTGCTTTGGTAGGTCTGCTCTGGGCGCTCCAGTTTTCTCCCACAGTCCAAAGACATGCTTTTCACATGAAGGGGTCACTCTAAAATGTGTTGTATGCAGCTACGGGGATAGGTGCCGTACTGCCGTCACCCTGCAGCGGACAAGCCTTTGTTGGTCATGGCTGGATGTGGAGGAATAGTCTGTAAAAGAGAAGACATGAGATCAACAGACAGCTGGTAGCTCAGGGTGGGAGCAAGAAGTTGGAGATGTTGGAATGCAGGGAACAAGGCCATGCTGGGGCTACCGCAGTGAAAGAAGTAAGACGTGGAGTCTTCGTGGCTGATAGCATCACTTTTCTCTACAAGGAATGATGCAAAATCTTCATCGGTGAAGGTGGAGGGAGGAGCTGTCAGAAGAGGGGCCATGAGATCGATAATCTGCAGAAAAGTATGTTGTATTATTGGATGCTGATTGTAGCTTATGTATTGATTGATTTATTTTGATTTAAACAAACAACACTTTTACTGTGGAGAGAGGAGAGTGGAGGGGAGAAACAGGTTCCTTATGAGTTGTTAAATCTGTGGAACTTGATTTTTACCATTAATTTCACGTCTATGCTTTCCCTTTGTCTGGGTCAACTGAATGTTCTAGAACACGTTTTGTTTCGGACAGGTGTGTGCCATTAAGTGCTCCTGTCATTTGATTCTGCGGTTACAAGTGGTCCTTGACTTGTGACACATTCGACTTGCAGCCACCCAGACCAAGACAGCCGTCCCATACACCTTATTATAATATTTTTGGGAGTGCATGGGCTGGCTGCAGGTCTCAGTCACCGTTTGAGTGTCTAGCACTGATTGCACTGTGTTTGCAAAACTTTTTTTTTTTTTTTTTTTGGTGCTTTCTTTCAAGTTACTTTTTTTTTTAAATTAATTGCGAGCAGCGTGGGCGTTGTGACTGAGTTCTGGTGGTGCTGGAAAGAAAGAGTGCAGGACAATGGATTTAGCAACAGCGCTGAAAATGATGGAGCATGAAAACACAATACCGTTGTGCATTTATATTATTATTTTGTTAGTGTTATGTCGGGGTGTGCGGTGGTGCAGTGGGTTTGGCCTGTGCCTGCTCTCTGCTGGGTGTGGGGTTTGAGTCCCGCTTGGGGTGCCTTGTGACGGACTGGCGTCCCGTCCTGGGTGTGTCCCCTCCCCCTCCAGCCTTATGCCCTGTGTTGCCGGGTTAGGCTCCAGATCGCTGCGACCCTGCTTGGGACAAGCGGTTTCAGACTGTGTGTGTGTGTGTGTGTGTGTGTGTGTGTGTGTGTGTGTGTGTGGGGTATTATGTCAGCATGATTGTGTGAAATAGGTGGAAAAAGTATAACAAAGCCTTTATACATTGTAACATCCATGCATGATAATTGTTGATATTTTATTATGGTTTATATAATACAGCATAAGGAGATTTGTATCGCAAGATGAAGTCAACTGTCAACGGGGCTCAGGGCCACCTGCACTTTCACCTGAAATACCGAGATTGAAAAATCCGAACTCGAACTGGGACTGGCTGAAGACGGAGTGACAGAGGGGAGCCCTTCTTGCGCCCTGATGTCCTTCTGTCCCGTTCCATCATCCCGTCTGTCCCTTGAGGCATGAGGCACATCTCCGTGACAGTGCTGTACCTGACCCCTGGTCCTCCCCACCCCTCTCCTTGTCACCAGGACCAATCAGCCAGCGAGGAGGTGTCTGTAATCGTGCGAAGTCTGCTGACCGTTCTCCTCAGGACCATCCTCGAGGTGACCAACCGTCCACAGCCTGCAGGAACATCTATGCGCCTGCAGTTCCAGGATGTCACGGTGAGGATGATACCCCTCCCTCCTGGGATGATGATCTGCAAAAAAAGGCCACCCAATGCCCCACCTCCCTGCCATCCCACAGTAATTAAAGTGCAGCCGTCTCTCCTGGAAGACTAATCCCCTGCCGTATCACCACTCAAAGAGGTTACAGAATCTCAACAGCAAACAAGCACAGGAGAAACACGTAGTGGGGGGTTCTGTTCTTCCACTGCGCCCCCTGTTGATCGCATCGGTGCTCTGCAGAGTGACTGCGAAATGCTGACGAGATGTTTTCCGCCGTTGGCCAATTCAGGGAGAGTTTGTGGCGTGCTTGCTGGCCATGCTCCGGCAGATGACGGACAAACACTACCAGCAGCTGCTGGAGGCCTTCCCCACTAAGGATGACCTGAAGGTAAGCGCGCCAGCACCTCCCTAGCCCGACTCCCTTCGTGCGCACGGTCACTTCTGAAAGGCTTTGCGATGACTGCTGGTTGGATTTTCAATTCGTGATCATGATTTTTTTTAAAAAAAAATTTTCCTAACCGCCCCATGTTGCCGTCCCCTATCTGTGCCACCAGAGCAGACTCTTTGTAGCGTATCGACTCGGCTGCTACTTACGATAAACCTGTCTGCACGAGTCAGGATGGATTTAACTTGGAGTGTGTGTGTGTGTGTGTGTGTGTGTGTGTGTGTGTGTGTGTGTGTGTGTATGTGTGTGTGTGTGAGAGAAAACAAATACAGACACAGTACTGATGACTTTGTTTCTTTTCCAGGATTTCCTGCTGCAGATATTCACAGTCTTTCGGATTCTGATCAGGCCAGAGATGTTCCCCAAAGACTGGACCGTTATGCGGCTCGTCACCAACAAGTGAGATTCCGCTTAGCACCTAACCCGCATGGGTCACCGGTTCTAAACTGAAGCCTTGCCCTTTAGCCTTCTCTCCTTGTGAAGACAGAACACGAGGGCTGAGGAGAAGCACGGATATTTCTTTGCAGGTGTAGTTTTAGCTTCCTCTTACGGTTTGATGTGCGTCTTTCCAGCGTCATCATTACAACTGTGCTGTACCTGTCTGATGCCCTGAGAAAGAACTTCCTCAGTGACAACTTTGACTACAAGGTGAGAGAACCTTCTGGTCAGATGGGCGTTGGAGAAGGTCGGTACCCGCCATGAGGTGCAGGTGGTTTGAAACTCCTTGGCCTCCCATGAAACCCCCTCAACATCGGACCCCTGTGGTCTGAGTTATTTAAAGCAGGAAGGCAGAACTGTGGGATTTTTGAAAATGCTCAAACCCTGAAGGATACCAGAGGTCACAGCAGGGTCTCGATAAACACTCATATTATATTGTATTATATTATATTATATGGAGCCGCTCTTTGGTGGGCTCACCACCTGCCGGAGAGGACATAAGGGGCCGGTGCGTTGTGATTTGGGCAGTGGTCGGGGCCGAGTGCCCGGTCGACCCAAACCTCGGACGCCAACTCTGGCTTTTGGGACTTGGAATGTCACCTCACTGGCGGGAAAGGAGCCTGAGCTAGTGCAGGAGGTCGAGAGATACCGTCTAGATATAGTCGGGCTCACTTCCACTCACAGCTTGGGTTCTGGAACCACTCTTCTTGACCAAGGGTGGACTCTCCACTATTCTGGCGTTGCCCAGGGTGAGAGGCGGCGGGCGGGTGTGGGCTTATTAATAGCCCCCCAGTTCAGCCGCCATGTGTTGGAGTCTACCCCGGTGAATGAGAGGGTCGTCTCCCTACGCCTTCGGATCAGGGAACGGTCTCTCACCGTCGTTTGTGCTTATACGCCTAGCGGCAGTGTAGAGTACCCGGCCTTTTTGGAGTCCCTGGGGGGCGTGCTGGAAAGCGCTCCCACTGGGGACTCTGTCGTTCTACTCGGGGACTTTAACACCCACGTGGGCAGCGACAGTGACACCTGGAGGGGCGTGATTGGGAGGAACGGCCTCCCTGATCTGAACCCGAGCGGTGAGTTGTTATTGGATTTCTGTGCTAGTCACGGTTTGTCCATAACAAACACCATGTTCATGCATAAGGGTGTCCATCAGTGCACTTGGCACCAGGACACCCTAGGTCGGAGGTCGATGACCGACTTTGTAGTAGTTTCTTCTGATCTTCGGCCATATGTCTTGGACACTCGGGTGAAGAGAGGGGCTGAGCTGTCAACTGATCACCACCTGGTGGCGAGTTGGATTCGATGGTGGGGGAAAAAGCTGGACAGACCCGGCAGGCCCAAACGCATAGTGAGGGTCTGTTGGGAACGTTTGGCGGAGGCCCCTGTCAGAGAGGTCTTCAACTCCCACCTCCGACAGAGCTTCAACCAGGTCCCGAGGGAGACTGGGGACACTGAGTCCGAATGGACTATGTTCCACACCTCCATTGTCGGGGCTGCAGTTCGGAGCTGCGGCCATCAAGTCTCCGGTGCCTGTCGCGGCGGCAATCCCCGAACACGGTGGTGGACACCGGAGGTAAGGGATGCCGTCAAGCTGAAGAAGGAGTTCTATCGGGCCTGGCTGGCTCATAGGACTCCTGAAGCAGCTGACGGGTACCAGCGGGCCAGACGGAGCGCGGCTCTGGTAGTTGCCGCGGCAAAAACTCGGGCCTGGGAGGAGTTCGGTGAGGCCATGGAGGAAGACTTTCGGTCGGCCTCAAAGAGATTCTGGCAAACCGTCCGGCGACTCAGAGGGGGGAAGCAGTGTTCCGCCAACACTGTTTACAGTGGAAGTGGTGCACTGCTGACCTCAACTGAGGATGTCCTCGGGCGGTGGAAGGAGTACTTTGAGGATCTCCTCAATCCCTCCGACACGCCTTCCGTAGAGGAAACTGAGGCCGGGGACTCGGAGGGGGACTCGTCCATTACCCTGGCTGAAGTTGCTGAGGTAGTCAAAAAACTCCTCGGTGGCAAGGCTCCGGGGGTGGATGAGATCCGCCCCGAGTTTCTCAAGTCTCTGGATGTTGTGGGGCTGTCTTGGCTGACACGCCTCTGCAGCATCGCGTGGAGCTTGGGAACAGTGCCTCTGGACTGGCAGACCGGGGTGGGGGTCCCTCTTTTTAAGAAGGGGGACCGGAGATTGTGTTCCAACTACAGGGGGATCACACTCCTTAGCCTCCCTGGGAAAGTCTATGCCAGGGTACTGGAAAGGAGAATCCGACCGATAGTCGAACCTCGGATTCAGGAGGAGCAATGCGGTTTTCGCCCTGGCCGTGGAACACTGGACCAGCTCTATACCCTCACTAGGGTGTAGGAGGGTTCGTGGGAGTTTGCCCAACCAGTCCATATGTGTTTTGTGGACCTGGAGAAGGCATTCAGCCGTGTCCCTCGTGGCATCCTGTGGGAGGTACTTCGGGATTATGGGGTTCGGGGCTCGCTGCTACGAGCTGTTCGTTCTCTGCATGACCGGAGCAGGAGCTTGGTTCGCATTGCCGGCAGTAAGTCAGACCTGTTCCAGGTGCATGTTGGACTCCGCCAGGGCTGCCCTTTGTCACCGATTCTGTTCATTATCTTTATGGACAGAATTTCTAGGCGCAGCCAGGGAACGGAGGGTGTCTGTTTTGGCGGCCGCAGGATCTCGTCTCTGCTTTTTGCGGACGATGTGGTCCTGTTGGCTTCATTGAATCAAGACTTACAGCGTGCACTGGAGAGGTTTGCAGCCGAGTGTGAAGCGGCGGGGATGAGAATCAGCACCTCCAAATCCGAGACCGTGGTCCTCAGTCGGAAGAAGGTGGATTGCCCCCTCCGGGTTAGGGGGGAGCTCCTCCCTCAAGTGGAGGAGTTTAAGTATCTCGGGGTCTTGTTCACGAATGAGGGAAAAATGGAGCAGCAGGTTGACGGACGGATCGGTGCGGCGTCCGCAGTAATGCGGTCATTGTGCTGGTCTGTTGTGGTGAAGAAGGAGCTGAGTCGTAAGGCGAAGCTCTCAATTTACTGGTCGATCGACGTTCCTACCCTCACCTATGGTCATGAACTCTGGATCATGACCGAAAGAATAAGATCGCGGATACAAGCGGCAGAAATGAATTTCCTCCGCAGAGTGGCTGGGCGCACCCTTAGGGATAGGGTGAGGAGCTCAGTCACCCGGGAGGAGCTCGGAGTAGAGCCGCTGCTCCTCCGCATCGAGAGGAGCCAGTTGAGGTGGCTCGGGCATCTGTTCCGGATGCCTCCTGGATGCCTCCCTGGGGAGGTGTTCCGGGCTTGTCCCACTGGGAGGAGGCCTCGGGGCAGACCCAGGACACGTTGGAGAGACTACGTCTCCCAGCTGGCCTAGGAACGCCTTGGGGTTCCCCCAGAGGAGCTGGAGGAGGTTTGCGGGGAGAGGGAAGTCTGGGGGGCTCTGCTTAGACTACTGCCCCCACAACCCGGTCCCGGATAAACGGAGGAAGATGGATGGATGGATGGATATATTATATTATATTACATTTCTTGGAGGGGGGTGTGGTGGCGCAGCGGGTTTGGCCGGGTCCTGCTCTCTGGTGGGTCTGGGGTTCGAGCCCTGCTTGGGGTGCCTTGTGATGGACTGGCTTCCCGTCTGGGGTGTGTTCCTCCCCTTTCCAGCCTTGTGCCCTGTGTTGCCGGGTAAGGCTCCGGTTTGCCGCGACCCCGCTTGGGACGAGCGGTTTCAGTGTGTGTGTGTGTGTGTGTGTGTGTGTGTGTGTGTGTGTGTGTGTGTGTGTGTGTGTGTGTGTGTGTTTCATTGGATTACACCTGTGTCCAGAGCAACTCTGAATGTTAGACTATGATTCCTCGGATAACCTTATTGAACAGCGCCCCTCTCTGTAGAGGTGACGGTCCTCTTTCGTCGTTTCCTCACTCCTGGAGTCAAAAATAAAACGGCGCCATAACTGGAGTGGCGCTCCAAGTAATGACATGTACACCTTGCTGCTGTTTTTTAGTCACAATGGAAAAAGTCAGGGAGATGTTATATTTAGCTTTTGCACACGATACACGTGTCTTATCACTCATTTAGCGCTCCCTCTGGGACTGCTCCACAGAAATTGCCGCTTTATCATGTTCTCCAGTCAGACAAGCCGCTTCGGAGAGATCTGGTTCGTTGCGCTTCCCTTGCGCTCCGGGTGACAGCCAGGGCAGGCGAGCAGGGCATCTCACGTTTGATCAGTGAGGAATGGTAATGCATCTTGAAGAATGTGTTACCTCCCGTTTGGCGAGGCCTGCTGGCTGGGGACAGAGAATTGGGCTCTGTGTGAAGTGTGAGTACGCTGTTAATGAGCGGCTAGCACTTCTGCCTCAGCGGTGAAGACTGAGAAACACCTTTGGCGCGCACACACACACACACACACACACACACACACACACACACACACACACGGCTCCTGCCTGTGCTTTGGAATGTGCCAGACCGAACTGTGTGCGTCTTCTCCTCCTAGGTGTGGGACTCGTACTTCTACCTTTCAGTGATCTTCATCAACCAGCCGTGTCTCCAGCTGGAGACCTTTGCCCCGTCGAAAAGGAAGAAAGTGCTGGAGAAGTGAGTCGTCAACGTCCACAGTCCAGCATGAGTCAGTCCTTAGTGTCCTTTAGCTGATTTCTTCATGCGTGGTTTTTTTTTTTTTTTTCCTCTCCTCCCTCTCTGCAAAGGTATGGTGACATGAGAGTAATGATGGGGTGCGAGATCTTCAGCATGTGGCAGAATTTGGGTAAGGGAAAATGTCTTTCTCGGATTAACAGACAAGATACCAGAAAGTAGTTTTGTTTGATTTTAGGATCCAGAAAAAAACGCTGAGATTGTCGCAGCATCTCCATGTCCAAGCATTTTTGGCCAAGGGCTGCAATAATTATGAATTGGTCTGAGGGCCGTGCATGTAAAAAAAAAAAAATCATTCCAAGTGCTGTGTGTTTGAATGTATAAGTGCCAGCTAGTCTAACCCTACTCCTGGCAACCACTTGGGTGGTTTTCCGGGCAGGGAAAGAATGAAAGTGGTCAGCGACATACGGAATTTTAAACGTCTACATTGAAAAATTAATTTTATTGCATTTAAGTACAGCGTGGGTCCAAGTACGCATCTAACTATTATCCTGAGATTCAGTAGAGTTTATGCAGTAGTATTTGTGGTGGGCGCGATATGTGTTAATTTTACGGATGTTCTTGCAGACTCCATTGCGGGAAACGGCGGGCTGCACGCGGCCCTCGGGCCGCACGTCGGACACCCCGATCGGTCACTCTAAGGCCCCGTTGATTCCCGTGTCCCCCTTTGTCCCTTCCAGGACAGCACAAGCTGAACTTCATCCCGGCCATGATCGGCCCCTTTCTGGAGGTCACCCTCGTTCCCCAGCCGGACCTCCGCAACGTCATGATCCCCATCTTTCACGACATGATGGACTGGGAGCAGAGGCGAAGCGGCAACTTCAAACAGGTGCCAACGGAGGAATGGGGTTCAACGGCTCCAGTCCTACACGCCTGGATGCTCGTCTTCAGCCAGCTGCTGTCTGTCGAAGCTGCCGGGCTCCTCCCGTGGGTTCTGACCGTGGAGCAATGCGCTGACCTGCTGGCAGTTTTAACTTTTACGTATTCCGTTGAGCGCACGTGACAGCAGCTAAGCACCCTTTATTTGTGTTGTTGCCTGGCAGATGCTCTGTTAAAAAATCAGAAATATATTAAGAACCTGGTGAAGGAGTAACAAGTAGATTTCCTACCTCGGGTTCAGTTAAACACCTTAAGTCTTGTTCCCTAATTATTTCGTTACCTGCGCCGTGAGGGGGGGGGTCGGAGCAACGGGCACCGCGTTCCTCCTCTCGGCTTTCCCCCCCGAACTCATCAGAGCGAGTTTGTCGCACGCCAGGTGGAGGCCAAGCTCATCGACAAGCTCGACGGCCTCATGTCGGAGGGCAAGGGGGACGAGACGTACCGCGAGCTCTTCAACAGCATGTGAGTCCCGGCGCCATTCGCTTCGCGCTCACGCACCTTTCGGCGCGAACGGCGATGTTGCATTTCATCAGCGCTCCGTTGTTACTGTCCGCCGTCCGTCTTGCTCTCCTCCCGCCTTTAATCTCGCGCTAACCACACTAACGCAGTACTTCACGCGCGAGTGCAGTTGCTATTAAAACACTAAACTGCCTTTATTCTGTCGATGCTTCCGGGACTAGAATTCCCCTGTTTGGACCGTACCCGAGGTAAGACGCTTGGCAAGGTGCCCGCTTGCGTGCGATTGTGTCTCAGTGCGTGTCTCCCTGCCGCTGATGACATGACTCTCTGTGTGTGT
Source organism: Scleropages formosus (assembly GCF_900964775.1). NCBI lineage: Eukaryota > Metazoa > Chordata > Actinopteri > Osteoglossiformes > Osteoglossidae > Scleropages > Scleropages formosus. Next base: position 15,349,388 of record NC_041807.1, read on the forward strand.
GTGTGTGTGTGTGTGTGTGTGTGTGTGTGTGTGTGTGTGTGTTTCAGCCTGCTGAAGAAGATCGAGCGGGAGACGTGGAGGGAAAGCGGCGTGTCTGTTATTGCCACGGTCACGCGCCTCATGGAAAGACTGCTGGACTACAGGTGCCACACACACACACACACACTCCGCGTCTGTCCACAAACATGGCGTTTTATCACTTTGCGTCACGCGCACATTCTTGCCGTCATGCTCTACGTCCCCTACTCCTCCCAGTGGGTTTACCTGGAATCTTCGGGTATGTGTGTGTCTCCGTCTCTCTGTCTGTCCGTCCGTCCGTCCGTCCGTCACAGGGACTGCATGAAGGTGGGCGAGGTGGACGGGAAGAAGATAGGCTGCACCGTGAGCCTGCTGGTCAGCAACTCTTCCTTTGCACTCTTTCTCATTGTGTCCCGGTCCGCTGAGACCCCTGATGAGCAGCGACGGGCTCCGAGGGCCCGTCTGAGAGATGCTCTCCACAGCGCCCCCCTCTGGCCGACAGCTGGTTTCTGTGCTCCAGCGCTGCCCGCCGGGTACATGCTGATCGCTGCGGCGGGCCGTTGCATCATCCACGTTCTGTCTAGCGCAACCATCGGTAGAAAAGCACATGACGAGCAAGCCCGCGGAATGCGTGAACGTCGTGCTTGCCTGCGCGCCTCCGTGTGTGCGTGTGTATCCCTGGACCGCTCCAGCCTCTCTGATGTTCTGCTCCCGCCAGCAGCGTTTCTACATTTGTGTGTTTTGCCACCTCCCCGATCCACCCCCCCCCCCCACCCCCCCTCACGTTTGCAGAACTTCTATAAAACGGAGCTGAACAAGGAGGAGATGTACATCCGCTACATCCACAAGCTGTATGACCTTCACCTGAAAGCGCAGAACTACACAGGTAAAAGGCCGAGCGCGTTTGCACGCGTGTCCCTGCGAGCATGGGCACGTCCGTGTGTCCGTGACAAAGAGCACCGGAGTAGCTCGTCTCCCGCAGTGACGCGGTGTTGTGTTTGCCGCCGCCCCCCTCCCCAACCCCCAGAGGCTGCCTACACGCTGCTGCTGTACGACGAGCTGCTGGAGTGGTCCGAGCGGCCGCTCCGCGAGTTCCTCAGCTACCCCATGCAGAGCGAGTGGCAGCGCAAGGAGTACCTGCACCTCACCATCATTCAGAACTTTGACCGTGGGAAGGTGAGCAGGTTCCGTGGGGAGCTGGGCGGACCCCGGTGTGGGCCCATGGAGGAGACCAGGCGTCGTCGGCCTCGCCAGGAGAAAAATAACGTTCTTTTAAATGGACTGGAATGACTGTCTGCCCTCAGTGACACTCTGTTTCTTTCTGCTCCTCTCTGCTCCATGCCATAACTGGGTACATATTCACAGCCATATGTGAGGAACACCACCAACGGAGCTGAAAACTGTAGGGTGGAACATTGTCCCATGTCCTTAATGAAAGGACAGGTCTGTTGTGAGCGGCGTAGACTCTGATGGATTCTTTGTCATCCACTGCCACCCAGTGGTAGAGCAGCTGTACTGTACCGTACTGCACTCTGCGGAAAAAAATGTGCGAAAATATCTCCGGGGTATAAAATGCCAGCAGGGAGAACTGTAATTCCTCTCTGCGAGGGATGATGACGATGATGATAGTGCTAAAAGCTGCGTGTAGCAGTTTAGTTTGTGGGGGTTGTAACAGATTGTTTGAATATGTCTTGATCCGTGTTATTTTCAGTGCTGGGAGAACGGCATCATTCTGTGCAGAGAGCTGGCAGACCAATACGAGGCCTACTACGACTACAGGAACCTGAGCAAGATGAGAGTGAGCCATTTCTCCTCGCCTCGCTCCTTATTTGTTAAAAGTCTGCGAGAACGCCTTGAATTTAGGATCGCACCCCGTCCTCTCGTGTTACGTAGATGACGGAGGCTTCGCTCTACGACAAAATCATGGAGCAGCAGCGTTTGGAGCCCGAGTTCTTCAGGGTCGGCTTCTACGGCAAGAAGTTCCCCTTCTTCCTGAGAGTAGGTGTCCGGCCTTCTTCCGCGAATCCTCATGACCGGTCATTCAAGTGAAATCGATTCGATTCTCCCGCAAGGAGGTCTTTGCGGTGCGTGAAAGTGACGCGCATCCAGCCGAGACGCATGCGGCGCCAAAGTAAAGACGACAACTTCCACTAGGTGGCGCCACAAACTGATTTTTGTGCTCTTTCCACATGTCATAATGGGTAGGATTGTGTGAAGTGTATGCAGACTGCAAACATGCCTTATTCCCCCCATAGTAGGATATATCGCTGGTGAGGTCTGGATTCATTTATAGCTCCTATGAGGATAATTTTATCACGGTGATTGTTTGTAATTTTCTTACAATAGCCTCGCAGTTGTTACTGTCAAATTGTACGGCGCAGAGAAAGGACGCGAGCCAGATTCGCTTTACGTTCGCCTTCTTCTGATCGCCGGCCCCGCCTCCGACCTCCCGCAGAACAAGGAGTTTGTGTGCCGCGGCCACGACTACGAGCGGTTAGAGGCCTTCCAGCAGCGCATGCTGAACGAGTTTCCGCACGCCATCGCCATGCAGCACGTCAACCTCCCCGACGAGACCATCTCCCAGGCGGAGGCCCAGTGTATCCTCCTGGCGGCGGTGTCCCCGACTACGCAAATGTGCTCTGCGTTTGTCCTCGTCGCAACTGTGCAGCTGAAGGGTCCGTTTCTCTCCGCTCCTTGAGCTGTCGCGGCCATTATTTTAGCCCTTCTTTTGCCGCGTCGGCCGAGACCGACGTTCCTTGGGCCGCGTGACGAGAGACGCGTGCGCTTTTTGTGCGAAGCTCGCGAAAAAAGCGGTCGGCAGACCTCTTGATTGCTGAATCGAGAGCGAACGATGACGTTGGGTCTGGGACACCGAGTACTGCGGTTAATGATGTGATGAAGAGGTGAAAAAGGCTACGGCTGCTGCCTTGAAGACGATGTCAGGAAAATTTGTTGCGGCACGTCTTTGAGAAGTTTCTCGAGCGCTCCAACACACACACACACACACACAGGATAATTTAGAGTCACCTGAAACACACATCTTTGGGGGGCTGGTAGGGGACAGAGACAGATGACCAGAGCACCCAGAACGAATCCATGTGAACACAGGGAGAACATGCACACTCTACACAGCCTGAGAGGGGGTTGAACCCACATCCGCTCGCTCAGCCCGGGCACCGGGAGGCACCAGCACTATCCGCTGTGCCACGATGCCACCGAGTTCAACCGCAGGGCGCTGGACTTAACCTGACAACATCTTCCGATAGGGTTCGGGCTGGACGGAACTGAAGCCAGTTGCTGTGATCTGAGGCTGCGGTGATTTATTCGTGTGACATTTTCCCAGTAGAGCGGCGATGTCATTCTTTGCGGCTTCACGGAACCGCATGCGGCCGCGTCCGGTTAGCTGCGTAAAGGTGCAGCCGCCATTTAAGCTGGCGACCCCGATACGAACGAAGGGTAGAGGGTGAGAGGGTAAGACCCGTTTGAGGAGCTGACCTGAGACGCTTGTCAGTTTGTCCTCGGTGGATTGGAACGGACAGGACTTATTGCGGAGCGCAGGTGCTCCGCATCTCCGTCCTTGTCCAAAGCGTGCCAGCGTGGGCCCCTGCTGCACTCAGCGTGCGGATCTGCGTGGCGCATCCGTTTTGGCACAGTCTGGCCCGGCGAACCGAACAGAGCTGACGCGCGTGGGAGCGCGGGCAGCTGCGCCATCGGGCACCGCTGCCGCACAGCCGATGGCAGAGGGACGCGCGCCGGCGGCTGAGTTTCAGCACCCAGGACAAGCGGCGGAGGCCTTTCCTCCTCCGTCCAATACGAACTGAGACGTTGCGTATTCGTGCCCGTAAGTATTTGATTTTGAGCTGCCGGAAGACAAATTGCAGCGTCAACTTAATTAATGACCTCATTAACGCGTGAAAGGAGCCACTCGTTCTAGATGCTTTTTTGTGGTGTATAGACCCAAGGCGTTCCTTTTTTTTTTTTTTTTCTCTCTTTTCAATCGCAGTCATTATTTGCAAAATGTTTCCAAGCGCCGTTGTAGTTATCGTCCACCTGCGCAGCGCAGAGGGAGGATGCGGCTCAAAATCTTTACGTTCGCTCACCGATAACGGCAAAATCGGCCCAAGTAGCAAGGTAGACATTTACGCACGCTTTATCACGTAAGCTTTGACAGCATATGGCACGAAAAATGTGTAGTCATCAAAAAAAAAAAATACAGAAATGCAGGCTGAACTGTTGTCGGAGTTTTTTTTTTTTTTTTTTTTTTGGCCTTGACCGGAACTGATGTAGACTTGCAGATCTACGCCGTGAGCCCGGTCCCCGAGGCTCAGGATGTGCTGCAGAGGGACGGGGTGCCCGACAGCATCAAGAGCTTCTACAAGGTCAACCACATCTGGAGGTTCCGTTACGACCGGCCCTTCCACAAGGGCACCAAGGACAAGGAGAACGAGTTCAAGGTACGGGCCCGTGTCGGCTCTCCGACGCCACCCGGGGCTCGGGTGAGCCCAGGTGAGCTGTGACTAGAAGGGAGCATCCGAGGCGAAGTTCTCCCGGAGGGCTGTGCCGTGTGCCGTGTCATTTGTCTCCGCTCTCGGCGGGTATCCGATCTCAAACGGAAAACGGAAAAAGGACGGTCTCCCCTGAAGGGCTGCGCGTGCGCAGGTTGCTTTTCAGCGGATTTCGTTTGAAAGGCAGCGATGCTTGATGCGCATTATGCCAGTACAAACAGATTTACGCATTGCTCTTAATTTGGCGTAATCCTGCAATAACGGAATGACCTCTTGCGTCCCGAGACTCCCGCGCTTTGAAAAAGGCGACGCAATACAGTAATGCGTCGTCCTCTCAGTAATTTATTCCTTCGCCGTACATCCTTTTTATGTAAACATTACAGTGTGTGCCCACTGCTGTTAAATCAGCATTAGAGAGACCGTGAAGAGGTTTACTGTTTGTTTTCGGGGGGGCGGGCAGGGCAGTGGGTTCAGATCTTTACAGTTTTATATGTGTGCAAATTAATGCATAAATCTTTATGTCTCTGTGTGTGTGTGTGTGTGTGTGTGTGTGTGTGTGTGTGTGTGTGTGTGTGTGTGTGTGTGTCTGCAGAGCCTGTGGGTGGAGCGGACCACGCTGACGCTGGTACAAAGTCTGCCAGGCATTTCCCGCTGGTTTGAAGTGGAGAAACGCGAAGTTGTGAGTTTTTAATTGTTATTTTTTGCCATTAACGTCAGCGTCGTCTATTTCGGAAATATGCAAATTCCAGTTTACGCTTTTTTTTTTTTTTTTTTTTTTTTTTTTTTTTGCGTTTGCTTTTCTTTTCTACATTTGTGTTACTGGACTTTTTAGCGGAGCGGTAAAGGTTGACTTCCTCTCTCCAGGGTATAACTTCAGCAGCACAGGGTTTGCATTTGTTCGTTTCCTGGGAACAAGCTCAGCTCATTAAATACGCCACCTGTAGCCCCAGCCGTTACATTAGAGCGCCTTCTGTCGCGCTTACGCAACAAGTCCTGGGACGCTCTTTGGGACCCCTGCGAACGGGTAACGGTCTCGGACCGCTTTGTCTGCGATGCCGAAGGTGACGGTCTGCCGACCCCCTTGCCGATGCAGTACGCGCACCGCATCTCCAGTAAGCTGCGGTTTCTATCGCTGCCGATGCATCGCTTTCTCCCCGGGTCGTTTCATTTCGTTTCGAAGGCCCTGCAAATACCCGGCGGAACGCTTCCGAAAAGCACGCACGAGTTAGATGAGAAGTGCATTTTTGCCTCCGTGTGCCGTTCCTCCCTCCCAGATGGAGGTGAGCCCTCTGGAGAACGCCATCGAGGTTCTGGAGAACAAAAACCTGCAGCTGCGCAGCCTGATCGCGCAGTGCCAGGCCCGGCAAATGCACAACATCAACCCCCTCACCATGTGCCTGAATGGAGTCATCGATGCTGCTGTCAACGGGGGGCTTGCCCGCTACCAGGAGGTAAGTCCCACCCGAACCCCTCCCGGCCCCTGTTCGTGCCCTTTCGCTATATCCGACAAAAGCCGTCTTCGCGGCGGGCACGGTGCGATGCCCGTAACTTTGGGACGCAGCTGAACGCGCTTCGACTTCGGGGCTTCTGTGGTCACGTGGCCCCGGGGCGCGTCGGGTGGGCTCGGAACACGTCTGTATGGAGACGTGCGCCCGCCGCTCCCGGCCCCCAGCTCCATGCCCGTTCCCAGATAACGGGGATTGCCGCCATCAGCTGGCTGGTTAGAGGCCTGCTGGGTAGCGGTTTATGCAGGAGGCAACGTTACAACCCATGTGTTGGCTCCTATTCCGTACCAGCAGGAATTGACTCCGAAATATCATTTATTCCGCAGCGATTCTGACAATTGTCAGTCGAAAGCATTACAAGAAAGGCGTAAGTCAATTACGGTTCGATATCTGATAACGTAAATGGCGTTAATGCCCATTGCACCGCAATGAGGGAAGCAGACAGAGGACTAACTTTCAGATTTATACTTGCAATTTCCCTTTGTCCCCAAGGGAGAGACCGACTCTTCTTTTCTTTTATTAGAGAAATCTTGTTATTCTCCTCTGCAGTTTTCTACTTATCTGCCGCTTTATTCGACACTAAGGGTTTTGCTGCTTTTTCCAAATCCAACAAAGGCTCGGTTCTTAGGGGACCCGAGTTGCTTTGAATAATCAATTTACTCACATCCCGATTTCCTTTTAAAAAAACTCTCAATTTTGGAATTCCTGCCATTCACGAGGAGAAAAATGATTATTACCGATTAATTCCCGTGGAACCTCTGTGGGGAAAAGTAGTAAGACCCCTCGCCGATAAACACCGCGTCTTCATCGCAATAATGCTTTTCCTCAGCCGCCTTTTTACACCTTTCTCGTGCGACATCTAAGTATTTGTTCGGCGCCATTGGGGGCGATCAGCTGCGCAATGACATTACAGCGATCGTTTCGCTCTGCCTCGTAGTGTCTTTCTTTGCATTGTAACCAGTCTGCTTGCTGTGGTGTTGCGAGTGACCAGAAACACGAAGGGCAAAGCGCTGCGATTAAAACCCGTACAAGAAATAATAAACGGAAACGCGCTGCTGCCAAACTTCGTCTGTGTTTCGATCGGGTGGACGGGACGCTTTTCCAAGATGAGCGCGGTCGTTTACTTCGTTCCCATCGATGCGGTGTCACCAGGGAAGCGGTCGTTATGGGAAGCGGAGATTTGCGGAAAAGGAGAGGAAACGGCAAGACGGCACTGAGCACTTGAGCCAAAAAGTATCGGAAGCCTGTAGCTTTCCGTGTCCTCGCGTGACCCTGGGTTTATGAATATTTCAGACCCGTTTGCAGGAACAGGGCGCTCGCTGTTGTCACCGAACAGCTGTGACACGGGAGCGTGATTCGGTCGCACAGCGAGACGGTGCTTCCCTTCTCCCGCAGGCCTTCTTCGCAAAGGAATACGTGGCTAGTCACCCCGAGGACTGCGACAAGATCGGCCGACTGCGGGAGCTCATGTTTGAGCAGGTGAGCATCAAGGAGCTGCGCGCTACAGCACAGGTTCTAGCCTTTACCCGAGGGACTTTAAGGGTTATTTTAAGCCCCACCTTCAGAACTCTTCTGCATTTACTGTACCGCAGACAGCGTAAACGTGATTAGAAAATGAGTATGTGTGTGTAAGGGGGGTGCGGGGTTGCAATGAATTTGCCCAGGTCCTGCTCTCCGGTGGGTCTGGGGTTTGAGTCCCGCTGGGGGTGCCTTGCGATGGACTGGCGTCCCATCCTGGGTGTGTCCCCTCCCCCTCCGGCCTCACACCCTGAGTTGCTGGGTAGGCTCCGGCTCCCCCGCGACCCCGTATGGGACAACTGGTTCTGAAAATGTGTGTGTGTGTGTGTGTGTGTGTGTGTGTGTGTGTGTGTGTGTGTAATAGTGAACTGGACGCTGTGAGAATTCCAGGTTTCCTACCCCAGGGTGCAGCACTAGTAAGGTGTCTTTCACAGGCCCATATCCTGGAATTCGGCCTGGCCGTTCACGAGAAGTTTGTGCCGCAAGACATGCGGCCGTTGCATAAGAAGCTGGTGGATCAGTTTCATCTGATGAAGTCAAGTCTGGGGATACAAGTGAGTCTCTGTCCCCGGATCTGTTAAAGAAATGGATTGAAATATAAATGAGCAGAGTTTGAGGAGCTGCTGGTGCTAGAGGTATTCTCCCAGTCTTCCTGCCTTTTTCATCAGGAGTGCCCGGCCTACATGCCCTTTGCCAACGGAAGCCCACGGACCTGCAGGAACTCGGTGCCCAACCTCATCAGCCCCGATGGTGTGCGGGTGGTGGCGAGACGCAGGTGAGCGTATTCTCTCTAATACCATCTCCAGCTGCGATTCCACCTCGCGTAAAGGTTTCACCACTGTTGTCTGACCATGGGAAGAAGGCTCAGGGATGTGGTTTGACTCCAGTCCCAAAGGAAAGAGGCATCACTGTGCAAATTATCATGGAACTGCCTGATATGCAAGTCCAATTCAGAGGAGGCTGAACAACAAGAGAAATTTGAGGTCATGGTGAAGATATGAAAGTAGCTGACAGCTTCTAACCCTTAGGGTCAATAATCAACAGCAAGGAATCTAGCCATTACACCTTGGCAGTAGCGCAGTGAAAGATCCGGAAAAGGTCCTCCGATGTGCTGACATAGCCAAAAGAATGAAGATTAGGATTGTTCAAACAATGGTATTTTCTGTAATGTATGGGTGTAAAAGCTGGACATTGAAGAAGTAGGATAGGAAAAACATGGTCTGTGTTGAAGGACATTTATACACACCACATACAGCCAGAAAAACAAGCAGATGGACCTTAGCAGGAAAACTTGGGGCTTATAATGCTTGGAAAAGTTGTAGGAAAAACCAGAAGTGGATAACCAGCAAGCAGATGGATGGACTCAATCACAATGACAGTGGAGCAGATGGATAGACACCCCTCTCAACCCTGAGGACGCAATGCTGGGACAAAACATCCTGAAAGTGCTCTATTTATGTGGCTTTCAAGAATCGACGCTGACCTGGCAGCGCTTGAGTGTTTTGTTACCAGAGTCGCCTTGTTTTCTCTTGTATCTTCTGAACCTGGACACAAAGTCCTACAATTTGACAGGAAGAAAATATTGCCACCAAATTTTTAGCCTTAGTGCAACCTTCGTTTTCAAAATTCCATATTTAACTTCACTCCGTTCTTTGCTGTGCTGCCAGTCCGCTCAGTTACCCGGCCATCAACCGGTACTCGTCCTCCTCGCTGTCATCCCAAGCCTCCAACGAAGTGAGCAACATCACGGGCCAGTCGGAGAGCTCGGACGAGGTCTTCAACATGCAGGTAGCACCGGAAACCACTTCCACAGCTCATTTGCTGTGAATGTGAATTGTGATACGATATAAATAATTTTTAAGCTAATAATTTAGAATGAATGTAAAGGTTGAAAATGATGAACAATAAGCATTTCCCAGAGGTTTTTTTTTTTTTTTTTTTTTTAAATCTGCAGCCGAGCCCGTCTACCTCAAGCCTCAGCTCCAATCATTCTGCCTCTCCCAATGTGACCAGCTCTGCCCCATCCAGCGCCAGAGGTCAGCATCCAGTGAGCACGCTGCACTGTAGTCCGACGCCACCTCCGATCGCTGATCATAAAAGAAAATATATGAAGACGTTTATGGCGGCACACGCTCTTCCTTTGGCAGATCCCTATAATCGAGGGGCCACCGTAAAGTGCTGTAAGGCTATAAAGTGTTTGTAAAATAAGTGGAAACTAATTCCTAAATTGCCTGCGTGAAATCCATCCCGGAGCCATTCTCCACTAATCGGAGCAATCGAATCCAGTCCAGCTGGCTGCGGTGGGGGGTGGGGGGCTGCTTACGGTGCTCTGTTCTGCTGGGTTTTCTCTCCGATGGGCGGCGTGTAAATGTGCAGCACGTGGAACGTGGAGGCGTGAGTTCTGGGCTGGTAGGTGGAGGTCTGTATATTCTTGATTCTGGGCTGACGAGCAGAGGTCCTGCATTACACGTCACCATGGTAACTCTCGCCCCCACCATCAGGTTCGCCTCTGCTGTCTGACAAACACAAGCATTCGAGGGAGAACGCCTGCCTCTCGCCCCGGGACAGACCCTGCAGCGCCATGTACCCCAACCCCCTGGACCCTGCACAGGTGCCTGCGTTTGTGTGCGACCGCATTCCAGTGAATTTGCAGTGGCGTTCGCGAGAGTGCAGCGCACAGATTCCTTGAGCCCACGTTAGGCTGTTGCAGTCCGATCGTGAAAGTTATTTAGTGACGCCGGCGGACGCGTCTCATTCCTTTTCCTCTCGTCTCAGCAGCAGGTGCTCCCGCGTCCCGTGGGGGAGACGGCATTGCCACGGAGTGACCCCAATCTCTCGGCGCCAGAGAAAGGTACGGGAGCTCCGCGTCCTCTCCAAAACCGAGCGCTTATTTGCTTATTTCCCCCTTCAACAGGCAACTGTGTTTCTTAGGAGCGACTGCTCTCCAGGCAACATGTACAGCGATTGGATGTAGCGTCACGGGGGAAACGGTTTCCTGGGAAACGGACGTGCTCCGCTCCAAAGCGGTCCTTAGTTTCCAAGTACGCCGAACGCACCAGACGTGACGCAGCTTCACTCCGATGCCGAGCGGTGTTTGGGCCCGGACTTCAGAGTCAAAGTATCTCATTTTAAATAATAACGCAGCCATGCTGGGGTGCAATGTGTTGCAGGCAACTCAGACCTCTATTAACCTTGGATGATTTATCATTTAAAATAATTTCTTAGGCCAGCCGAAGAAACACAAATACAGCTCAGAGCTCAGCTGGAAGTGGTGTTATTTGACTGTCAGAGGCTTTATTTTTTGAGAGAGGAAAGGGCTCAGTGGCCCAGTTCAATTTTCATCTCAGTCTTGATGATAATTAGGACAACTCCGGATTACATTTGTGCCAAAATAAGGAAGAATCTCGCTTTGATCATTCTGCTTTTAAACCGATTGCTGTGTTCCACAACACGCAGTGAGTAAAGATGCTCAGTTGAAGGGTTGCGTTTATATTTTAGGGCAGTATTCACGGACAGACGTCAAATAAACGACAAAAAAAGTAGCTTAGAATTCCGGCGTCGCTCGGAAAGCACATTCCGAACCTTGCTCTTTGATCTGCTCTACATTGGAGTTTTGAAGAAAGACGCGACTTCAGAAATGCGGCATCATTTCGGAGAAAAAGAAAACCACGGACACATTGCGTTTACGTGAGGATTTCGTCGTGGAGGTGGATCGCAGTCACTGTGAGAAGTTCTTCGTATGCAGCGTCTGCCCTGCGCTCCAGGGATTACGAGTTGAAGAAGTGATGTTTAGTTTCTGTAACTTCTGTTCGTTGGAAATTTTGGAGTAGATGCACGGCCTACGGAAGCATTCGTAATAACCAGTTTGGGCTGCGAGTTGAGTTCCTCTTTAAGATGACCCTGATGACGCCGTTGCGTTGTCTGAAGCTGCATTAGGACGGAAGAGGACAGGACACTTTATTAATCCCTGCAGGGAAAGTCACACACAGGAGCTCCACATGACGCACGTCACGGGGGCAGCCGGTAGCGGAGCGGTTAGAGCTGCTGCCTTTGGATCCAAAGGTCGCAGGTTCGATTGCCCCCTCCGGCTGTAGTGCCCTTGAGCAAGGTACTTACCCTGAATTACTCCAGCAACATTACCCAGCTGTATAAATGTGTAAATAATTGTAACCTCAACCCCGTGAGTTGCTTTGCAGAAAAGCATCAGCTAAACGAATAAATGTAAACATATCAAAGTTCAATTATATTGACAATACAATAAATGACCAAATAACTGGAAAAAAAAATGGCAATCAACCTTAACAAATGTACTAGAACCACATTCCTGTTGCTTTTCTCCAAAGCATCTTACACTCTGAAGTTACCTACAGTTATTTTCACATTTATGCAGCTACCCAGCTTTACCGGAGCAGTTCAGTTTTTGTGGTAAGGGTGGGTATGGAAGTGGTTTATCCTTACCTTTTCCCTGGGGACAGAATTTTAGGTTGTATTTGAACCTGCGCTCTTGGAATCCGGAAGGCAGCGGCTCTGTACTCTACGACATGAGCTGCCCCAACACAGTGCCTTCTAGCGCACCCCTCCGCATCACCTCGCGATCAGCCAAAAGAGCCTTTGTGCACCGCAACCGAACTATCCGGTGACTAAAGGAGTTGACGGCGACCACCTCTTGGAGGATTATGAGCCATTATCCATAATGGACTCAAACTCACCCTCATCCTGGCCTCTTGGGGTCACACAAACATTGGCTGAAGCCACTTGTCCCAAGTGGGGTCATGGCAAACCGGAACCTAACCCAGCAACACAGGGCGTAAGGCTGGAGGGGGAGGGGACACCCAGGATAGGACACCAGTCCATCGCAAGGCACCCGAAGCAGGACTCAAACAGCAGGCTCACCAGGGAGCAGGACCCGGCTAAACCTGCCACGCCCCCTCTGGGGTCACACCCAAGACACAGTCTGATTTCTTTACCAGCTTGTCGAGTCCGCAGATCTCGCCAGTGGAGATGTTTCCCCCACAGCGCACAACAGCGTAAAAGAAGACGCTGGCAACTACAACGTGGAAGAATATTTGCAGAATATTTGCAGCACGTGCAAAACGACCTCCAAAAACATCCACAAACGACGCATCGCAGAGTGGTATTTGAAGTCGGAGGCGTAGTTCCCTGGGACGTATCTCTGTTGCTGAGCGCCGCATCGCGGACATCATTCACCTCAACTGTAGGCCTGATGCGGAGGAAAACATTGTTCTGCGAATGAATGTATGGTACAGAAAGTGAAAGGATTACAGACGTGTAACAATGGAAAGACTGATGTAAGAGTTAATTAAGCGTGTAGGAGTTGAAAGTCAAATCGCTGTAGTATTTTCACCAGTCTAGACAAACTCTTTCAAGGGCAAAAGACGCGTTTGTCTGAGCTCTTTCTCCGTTGCAGAAATGGGCCGCGTTTTCCCATTTATATCTTTCACGTTGAATTGATGAATTCCACCCCAGTAGCTGGAGCTGAGGCAGCACAATGGAAGTTAGCACGCAGTTTTGACCCCCTTCCCCTCCTAGGCCACTGTCGAGTCGGCAGCGTACGTTGCGCCGAGTTGAATTCGGTTGAATGGTTTTCCTGGTAAGAGAGGGTACGGAAATGGTTGACCGCTGCCTTTTTCCACGAATGTTTTTGGATTGCGAACAGGGGAAGAACGGAAGGATTCGAACCTACACCTCCACGCGCAGCTCGGGCACCGCGAGGCATCGGTATTGCCCGGTCGGAAATGACTGCGCTCCTTTCGGCTGCAACGTGCGCCCACGTTACTTGGACACGTTGTATCCGTGCACGATGTTTTCGCTACAGGCTCCACCTGGTGCCCGTCGCACCTGTACGTCGAGCGCCGTCTCAGGCTCCCATCCAGGTCTCCAGTCTGGTTGGCGGCATGTTGTAAAACGCTACTCGTTACCCGTAGCGTCTCCGCTTCATGGATTTACCGCTTACTCTCGTTGTTACACCTTTAAAACAGTCGGGGAATTACCGAGTGTTTCTCAAGCAATCTTTTTTTTTTTTTTTTTTTTAAATTTGTTGTCAACTTAATTGACCAGAGGTGGAACTTTAAGAATAATCAGATCGAAGCGCTGGGAGATAAAAACATTTAGCCAGAAGCAGTTCCGGGCATTTTATTCCCTTTATTTTAGCTTTTAACATTAATCCCAGTGTTTGCCAAGTGAAATCAGCATTCTTAGTCAGTCTTTTCCTTTATTATTTTTTTTCTTACTGCCTCCGGGCATCATTAATTCCCCAATCAAGAGAAAAGTCGACTGTAAGCTGGGCAGTGAGAAGTTGGTCTATCCCCCAACCAAACTCCCACAGCCTTCTACTTCCGTATGATGAGCCGGCGCTCCTTGTTTATGAGCGATGGAGATGTTTCAAAATGCACCCCACCCCACCCCACCGTACCCAGATCTTTACTTGTGAGTGCAGCACAGTAACTTGCCTTAGAAGAAAGACGAAGTTTAGGGCATGAACCGATGCTAAGGGTGCATTTTCCCAACATGAGCAATACACCAGTCTCCTTCTGAGGATCTAATGCCATGATGTTTCATTAGTTATTGTTCATGTTTGTGGTTTTGCTCTGAACAGGTTCTCCAGCCAGGAACCTGAGGTCACTCTCCCCAGTGCCCACGCCTAGGTCTCCCCAAAAGGTTTGTACTCTTCGCCGTGACCTCCTTCCTCCTCCTGAACGGCTTCCCGCAGCTCTCGCTCATTGCACATGCTATAAACGGTGAGTGGAGGTACCAAGGCCTGTCAGCTCACCTCCAGGAGGCTGACCTACATGTGGGTCGTGACCCAGTCCCGCTACTGACAGCCGTCCCCCATCCCGAGCCTTCCGGGGCTCCCCCTTCCACAGCTGGGCCCCCGTCTTCAGTGCCGGCAGCCAAGTGCGGCGCCCAGGAGGCCGAGCTTTTTGGGAAGGAACACATATGGCTCATATGGCCTCCTGGAACTTCACAGGAACGGGCACAAGACGGAGCAAATTTTACACAAAGTAATTACAGACGAGCTTCAAAAATACAGCACTGCCTTGCAAAGTAATCAAGCAACGGAACGCGCAGAAGTAACGAGCGTTTGATTTTTGAACCGCTGCCCGTTGCTGGCGCAGGAGGAAAAGAAGCCTTTCTGACTCGTCGCGCCGAGTTAAATTTGTCGTAAGCGCGCATTACGCCGACCCGCGCTGCCCTCGGTAAACAGCGGCCTTTGAAAATTCCCTGTAGGAAGCGCGGGGTAGAGCATGCTAATGAGCGGCACGACGAGCGCCGCTTTAGGGCCAACGTAACGATTTCCGACCCGGTCTCGTTTCAGCAACGCTGAGACCCCGTCACCAGCCAGTGTCGAATCCCGTCGCGAGCCCTGTTATCGGACCTCCTTGTCACCTGTGCCCTGCGGTGCAAAGTGATTCTCCCCGCGGCTCCCGTCTCTCGCGTCACGCCGCTAATGAGGCACATGCGGCGCGGCACACCGGAGGGCTCACTAAATCTGCTTAACTGCTCTCCACCAGACTAAACCGACTGCACCGGCAGCACCGTGTTAATTCTCTCGAGTCGCGCAAACGGCCCTCGGCACAACCGGCGTGTTCTTCAGCGAGACAAGTCCACGCGGACGCACGTTTCCTAATGCGAGTCGCATCCTGGCGGCTCGGCGGGGTTACCGTGACCTTGCGTGCGCTGCGCTCGCAGCTCTGTCTGCGGCGCGTTCCCAGAAGCCTGCCCTGCGGGATGCTCTCTGTCTTTCTCCACGGCCCCGATCAGATGTTGCGAAGCCCTCCCGTAATTGGCTGTTTGTGTTCCAGGCGCACAGTGTGCGGTCAGTGGGCCGGGACCGCGGGGTAGGCAGCTCTTCGACCACCTTGGGGGAAAAAAAAAAAAAACCCCTAACTGTTGCTGAAAAACAGACATTCCCTTTACGCTGTGCTCTTAGCGCAAGGATCCACACTGGCTACCCTGGGCCCACACAAACATGTCTGGGGTGAGAGTCTGCTTGGCAGGAATGATGGACTTAGCAAAGGAAAGAGGACCGCTGTAAGCACACTTACCGTTTCTGCGTCCGTCCTGATCGTTTCAAAACCGATTAAATTGTTCTGTGGGAATCGGTCGGAACCGCTGACAGATGACAATCCCTTATTTATGTATTTACTCAAACATCTTCATATTCGGCAAAGCAAAATTAATTTTTGTTTTCAGCCTCCGTTTAGGTGGATTATTTAAAAGAAAGCCAAGTGTGGTGTTCATTAAGCACGCGATTACAGAAGAGAATGACGTAGTAATGACTGCAGTTCCCTTAAATCTGTGCTGCGGAGTTCTCTGTAACCGTAACTCTAACCCAACCCCCTGCTGCTATGAATCACTCACTAATACCGTTCCTCTACTGGTAACTTTACTGCCCCCTACTCCTCCACCTCCACCCCCGCTCCCTTCTCTGAGCTTCCCCTCCCGCTGCTGCCATTGGCTTCCGCTCTCATCCGCACTGTTTTTCCACTTACTTTTGTTAACTGCTTGTCCAGCTTAGGGTCACAGTAGTCTGGAGCCTATCCCAGAATCACTGAGTGCAAGTGTAAGGCTGGGGTTTGGGGGTTACTGTTTCACAGAGTAGCCACACGTGCGTGCGCACACACCCATTTACACACTACCTCCAATTTACCATCACTGGCTCATCTGGCTTGCAATGTCTTTGGACTGTGGAAGGAAACCAGAGCACCTGGGGGAAGCCCACATAGACACAGGGAGGACATGCAAACTCCACACAGACAGAGCTGGATTGTGACGCAACGGTGCTACCTGCTGCACCGCCGTGCCGCCCTTGCACTCTTTCGATAGAGTTTAATTGTCTAACGTTGGTGCCCATCTCCCACAGAGCTCTGTGCCCCCCTTCACGCCCTCCCCAACTGAGTGCCAGTCAGGTGGGCTGGTGTCCAACTCTCCAGTTCTGTCGGGCAGCTACAGCAGCGGCATCTCATCGCTCAGCCGCTGTAGCGTGTCGGACGCCTCAGGCCTGGAAGCCCCTCCCCCCGGCGACCCGACCGCACTCACCAGCTCTGTGTCCAGCGGCTCGGACGAACTCCTGCGCAGGGAGAACAAGACCCCGCCGCCCTACAGCGTGTACGAGCGCACCAACCCGCGTCGCCTCGTCCCCCTGCCCCACAGCCTGTCCATCCCCCCCGGCACAGACCCCCCTGCCCTCCCACCCAAACCCAGCCAGCTACGTGCTGGCAGGCTGGACTCGGAGCCCCGGCGAGGCGAGCAGGCCCCCCGGCCCAGACCTCTGCCGAGGAAAGTGTCGCAGCTATAGCGCCGCCTGCTGACCACCCTGGCACGTTTTGCACTCAAAACTTTCTGGTTTGGTGATTCCAAGTTTGTAAAGATACAAAGGAAAGAGATTTTAAAATCTGAATTTTTTTTTTTTTTTTTTTTTTTTTTTTTTTAAAGCCGTCGTTCAGTTCACTACTTTAGCCTCCACCTTTCGGTCTTGCTGGGTCCACGTCAGAAAACGCTCAAGGCTCTGTAAATATACTCGACGTATTTCCGTTAACGTAACGATCACCAACGCGTGTAAATATCGAATTGAAATCGCATTTGTTTGCCTTAAAAATGAAACCTACAATCTCCACGTTGGAACTAGTCTTTACTGTCAGTAGATGGTAAAAAGGTGCTCAGTGTTTCCTGCCTGTTTTCTAAGTACAGCTCAGTACCTAACCCTTCCCTGCCTCAAGTTTAGATGTATGAAATCTGCAGGGGTTTCCAAAGTACTGTGCCAAAGGAACATGAATAGTGTGTGTGTATTCCAATCTGGCGTGCTCTCTCTCTCTCTCTCTCTCTCTCTCTCTCTCTCACACACTCACACTCACACACACACACACACACACTTACTTTTGTATAGCTTAACTATTCCATGACGTATGAACGCCCTACAAGGTGTACAAGGCACAGCTGAATTTTTCCACTTAGAGTACAGGGAGTTTGCTTGCATGGGGCCTGTACAGAGCAATAGAAGCACAGTAGTTTTGGGGGGTGGGGTCATAAATAGGCAAAGCACAAAGTGCAAGAACGCTTCAACGGGACTGAAAACGAATCATCTGCTCATGGGGTGATCCGTTTCTGACCAGCGAGGGCATTAGCACATGTGCTGCGTGAGGATGCATCCAGTACGTGTCATAAATCTTATTTATTGTGATGTCAGTGTAGCCTGGCAAAGCCCTGCACTCCGGAGGGCCCCTGTTCCGATAGCCACGGAATTCCGTTCGTTCAACCTGCAAAGCGGTGTTTCCCGTGAAGAAACGTTTAGTTACGTGTTTGTACGGCCGAACATTTTTTTAGACCGTTTTTCTAAAGAGTTTCGCATAGAGAAGTGATCTCTGACTTGGTGTTCTTTAAACGGTGTCAGTTTTATAGTCCCCATGGAGCTCCGGGCCCGTGGTTCAAAAATATTTTTATTCTAAAAAAAAAAAAAAATTGTTTTGTAAGACATTTGTGGACAATATTGATAGATTCATTGACATTTTTCTTCCCCCCCCTCCGAAATTAACCACGATGTTGATTTTGTTTCACTTTTTATATTCTTTGTGAATTTGGGATTTAAATATTTCCATGAATATGTATTTGTGAAAATGTAAATTACAACATGAGATTGCTATGAGTATGCTAAAATATCTTGTTGAATACAAATATTGTACATAGCGCATTTTTAACAGTGTAGCCATATGAATTTACGGCTTTGAATGTTGCAAGGAAAAACGTAAAATAAATGTTTAATATCTATGTTTCAGTGACTGTAGATAAGGAAAAGTGATGCAGAATCAGATCAAATTCATGTGCTTAAATACAAACCCAACCGAATAAAAACATTTTAAAACATTTTTGAATAAACTTAACTTTAGATGTATTCTTTGTCAGTAAGTTAAGATGAAATTTTATTTTATCATATTTTATGGCACTTTATTCAAGATGTAGAGAATGTGCTTGTTTTTCTCGGTTGCTATATGGACGGATTACACTAAATGCAGTTTGTGAGTCATTTTACACA
The DNA here is from genome assembly GCF_900964775.1 of Scleropages formosus. Taxonomy (NCBI): domain Eukaryota; kingdom Metazoa; phylum Chordata; class Actinopteri; order Osteoglossiformes; family Osteoglossidae; genus Scleropages; species Scleropages formosus. The sequence continues at coordinate 15,367,984 of NC_041807.1, forward strand.
GAACTTTTTGAAATTGTAACATAAGTACAAATATACAAATGTATTCATTTTCCATGTCCTTGATGCAATGTTTTTTGCAAGGCTGCATAACTGGGCTTAAGTTATTCTAACAATCAAATCACAAATAAAATTAACTGGAATGAAGTTCTGTACTTACGCAAGTGTGTCGTTTCACTGGATTGCAGGAGAGGAGTCGAGTTTGCGACACTTTTTTCCAGCTTTAGTCTACATCTGTTGGATCAAAATGTTCAGCCAGTTAGTGGTTCTTCAGCAGAAACGGAATGCATTTCTGTAACTCGTTCAACAGCCCTTTTAGCGTACCTACTCTCTGGTTTCTGGTTTCCATGTGAACACTTTCCGGCGTATCGGTGGTCAGCAGAAAGGCGGGAATAACTGCCGGCCGCATGACTGACTCCGCCGGGCTTTCGCAGCGACGCAAGTCGTGTTTAAGATCCATTTCTCGCAACTTGGCATGGTAAATTCCTGCACTGCCTTTCCTGGGCAGAGCTAGTCCTACGTGAGTGACGTGCCTTTTGCTGAGAAGCGGGATATCCGAATCGGTCATGCTCTCTCGAACCAAATAGAGGCCAGCGCCTCTTTCAAAGTGCTCTCTTTTGCAACCAGACTCACTCGATGTCATGCTGACTTTTGAGTGACATGACTACCCACTTCCCCTTCGCGTCCTGTGCAATTGTTGTACATGCGTCGGATCCCTCTTAAAATATTCCTCGCAGACATCTAACCACCCACCCTCCATTCTAAACTTTAATGGATTTTCTTTTCTAATTCTAATCTAGACTGAAATAGACGGAGCCGCTAATCAAAAGCAGGCACTATACCTGCTTTGTCCATTAGGTTACACATATTTTAAGCACACTTCATTAAATGGTTTTATTACCATCCCTTTTTTAAGCAGTCTCTCTTTGAGACTACACTTGCATTTAGCTGATGCTTTTCTCCAAAGCAACTTAAAGTGTTGAGGTTACAATTATTTACCCATTTATACAGCAGGGTAATTTTACTGGAGCAATTTAGGGTAAGTACCTTGCTCAAGAGTACTACAGCCAGAGGTGAGGTTTGAACCGGTGACCTTCAAGTCCAAAGGCAGTAGCTCTAACCACTATATGATCACTAGAAGTCTTGTGTGGGCCCTTGCTGAGAGACTCGGTCTTTCTGCTGGAACAAAGGGTTTTGGATGAATAACACCATACAATAACTCAATGTCTTTTGCATCCTGCTTCCACGGGTCAAAGTGAGACAGCGGGAGACACTGGGAGACACTCAGACCAACAGGGCACCGCAGGCACGCTTGTGGCCCATGGTGATTGGCAGGGCTGCTGAAGTGCTTCATAAAGCTCATGTTCAAACTGTCCTGAAACAATATCGGTGAAACTGTGACTGGTGTAACCGAGAGCTGGGGTTTGTGTCAAAGGGAGAGATGCTCAGCAAGAGGAGCAGTGGCCAGTGCTCATGCTGGAGACCACCGCCTGGCCTGCTGTCCCTCCTGGAGATTGCTCTTCATTAAGAGTGACAGCAAACAAATCTCTCACACACAGCAGGGTCACACCAAGCCAGAGCCAACCCATAAATGCAGGGTGCAAGGAAGGCTGGAGTGGGAGAGGAAACACCCAGGATGGGATGCCAGTCCGCTGCAAGCAAGGCACCCCAAGCAGGACCCAGCCAAACCTGCAGCACCACTGGTGCATCCCCCATGTGAACAAATCAAATCGTGTACACAGAGTCCTAATGATAACGCGACAATGTAGTCAACTCGTGTTTTGAGCGAGAAGACAATGACCAAAGATGATGACCAAGGTGCAGCGAGAGCTTCTCGCAGCCTGCAGAGAAGAACCTCCAGCGAACGTGCACCTGATTCTCACTGAATCGGCGCGCACTAGGACCCTGCGATGGGCGGCTTTCAGCGGGTCACGCGGAAGCGGGGACACGAGCACGCGCAACACGCCGCCGGTAAGTTCGACTGAAGCGCTCCGTAACGTAAATGGCAGACTCGCAGCGGCCTAAAAACTTACGCTACGAGCAGACAGCCCGCCCAGCATGTTTGCCCAAAATACAAAACACCTGTGTGCCGTGGGCGTGGTGATACTCGTGTGAACGTCCTACGCCATTATTTATGATTATCCGCAACGATATCCTCTTGCCTCGTCTGTGTCTGTCGAACGGTTTTTGCCGTATTATCTAGCGAAATAAGGCTCGGCTTTCCGCGGTGGCGCGCCTGTGTTTTGTATTTGTGCATGTAAGCCAAGACAGGGGCAAAGTAAGTACTACTGTGTGTATGTCTTATGTTATGGTTTCTTTCAGGAAACACACAGAGAATCCGTCATTGCTGCGTGCGCATCTGAGTTCTGAACGTCATTACTATGGACATGTAGCTACACAAAATGACTTCCAAACAAGAACTTTAGTTTAACCATCTAATTATTTTTCTCCCGCAAAGAAATAAATCTAGCAGTTCCTCCGTACACAGTCCACCCCCAGTGAAAAGCACACGCTACCAGCGCCCTGTTTGAAATCCACTAGAAGCTCCGCCCCTCGCATAAAGGTCCACGCGAGTGTTACATTTCCCCGGCGTCTGATTGGTAGCAACGGTGCCCAGCTGAACGTCTCCGTCGCGTGATTGGTTCAAGAATTTGGAAGTGCGGTGTTGAAAGTAGCCAGTGCGCATGAGCAGAGCAGCTCCCGTTGGTGTTCTCGAATCGGCGTGTAGGGTCCTATCGTTATGAAGATCGATCGATCGATCATTCATTGATTGCCGCGGACTCTCGTTAATACGATGCTTGTGTTGTTATGTTGTACCTGTGTTCTGCAGGTTATAATAACGTTCATCGAATTAGAGACCGGTGTGTATTTCATTTTGATTAGAGGCGGGTAAGCTTTTCATTGTACAAAGTACATTTGCTTATTTATTAGACACTTTTCTCTAAAGCAGCTTCCAATGAATGAATACTATTATGAGCCCACACACCTGCTTATTCACCAAGGTGACTAGATACACTACTTAGACTGGGTCACTCATCCATACATCAGTAAGTAAGTAAGTAAATATATATATATATATATATATATATATATATATATATATATATGTATATATGTGTATATGTCACTCACACACTACTATATAAGTACAGGTGAGCTGATCATTTGCTAATTAAAGACAGCTGTGATGAGCTTTTAATAAATTGAAGACAGATGAGCTGATGGTTATCATTCTCTTAGTAAAGACAGGTTGATGACATGTGGATGCAGCCTGCTTCACAAGGCAACGGGAATGTGTAGATACCAGGCTATGACAAGGAGGAATCCTCTGTCCCCAATAAACTGCATTTATTCGCAATAAAAGCGAGATGTGCTCCTTGAATGATCATCTCATTCGTGTGGAATGAATCTTGTGTATTTATAGGGCAATGGATGTCATTACACTGGTAAAGAAAAATTAATGCAGAATGAGTTGCTCTATTATTGCTGCTGCTTCGCTTAGACTCATGAGCAATATAAATGCTTCATAGTTTTTCTGAGACATTTTAAAGCGTTGGAAATTGGAGCTGACAGTGCAAACAACCCACCTGTCTAGGGGCTTGTTGGAGAACAGGCTGCACATTACTGCTGGGTTACGTGGTGCTCAGAGTTCTCTGTGAGTGTTAAATCTCAGTGAGATCAATTAAAACAGTGTAGTTACTACCACGTGTAATTGGTAACACCCAGAAGACACAGGGCCAACATTCTGGTGACACTAACTCAAAAGAATATTTTAAATTTATTTATAATAAACCCAGGCACCACAGGTTTTGTAGTAGACACCACTGGTGCTTCAATTCATTTGGCACTTCAAAATGTAGAAATTGCCCTGAAACTTATAGTAGCAGTCATAAAAGAGAAGTCCCAGTGTGTAAATATATAAAAATGAACACAAAGTGAAGACTTGAATTGCATTTCACTTTAGGTGTTTTTTTATTTTTTTTCCCCCTTCACTTCAGCACATCCGGAGAGAAGCCTGGAGTATTTTTCCCCCCCCTCAAACTTGAGGGAATATCAAAGCCAGAGACTCCATAGAGAGAGCTCATGTAAGAATCCTGGTGGGATACCTGGAAGTTTCTGAAATTCAAGGCAGAATGTCAGTGGAGGACTTCTGTTTTCCACCTTGCCTGCGGTATTTATATTTTATTTCAGAGCTTATAGAGGTTCCATCACTACTTGTCTTGCTGTATTGAGGAGTCACTATATGACTCCGTGTGCTGTCCACTCAGGTGTTATTGTACAGTGTAAAGTGGAAGTGTTGTCTAATAGTGGCTTCTGGTTTGATTTTCAGGATTTATTTATTTTTTTGTAGGATCATCAAAATTTATAATTTATTTCAAACAGTGCTTTACAGACACAATTTGTTTGTACTGCCCCCTGCACGTGCATGTGTCCCAGTAGCGGCCATGCGTTGGCTGGAGTTGACCACATGGGTAGGACTGGGGTGCAGGACAGTAGGTTTTCCACCTAAAACAAAGAGTTTATTTACAAACCAAGCCAACAAAACTGAAAACAAGGCCCTTTTATGGGAGAACACAAAAAAAATTCCGAAATATCCCGTAAATATTCAGCAATCCTTGGATTAGGCTAATGCGCTACCCCGAAAGACATCGTCGTCTTCTGACCAGCTTCCTTAAGAAGTCTTCTCTGCTGAGACTTCGAGTCACATCAGCTGGTGACTGACAAGCTCACACAATGTTCCTGTTACTCTGGGAAACAATGCTGGAAGTCTTCAGCTGTGATGTGACTAAGCTGTTCCTTCACATCATTACCGATGCTTGGAATGTCATCAGGCCTCACTTTCTGCTTCAGTTTGATCTGTGGGAACAGAAAATATATACAGAACGAGGTTGGGTGAATAGAGACGGTGCGGTGGTGCAGGAAGGTTTTTTTTTGTGAGCTGTGAGCTCTGGGAGAACGGTTGATGGTTTCTGCACCATGACAACAGTCCTTCACACGCTGTTGTCTCTATTCAAGAATTTTGAGGAGAAAAAAAATCAAAATGAAGCTGAATGGAATGATGGCAGCTTTCTGATCACACCTCACATATCTGCCTGCTCAAGTGCTTGCTGCTGTAATCTAGCAGGGTGACACTGCTAAGGTCAGGCACCATCTAATTTGCACAAGTCAGGTCCGTCCAACGCTTCCGTTCCTTTTGCCAGAAAATTGGTCAAAAGCGGGACGGCACAAGCGTCTCATATCTTGTTTCGAGAGTAGAGAGGCTAGGGTCACAAAGGAGATGGAAATGTGGGTCGTTCCACTGAACATCATCAGGATTTTAATAACACAGTCACTTGCGCTAGCGCAGGTACAATCATCGCGCCTGCTCTGTGGCCTCAAATAGGACGTTCTTCACGGTACTTAAGACTGATAATATTATATTGTACCTGTCATTTCGCGGATTAACTCACGTTATTGAAATCAGGGATTTGCCAGGAAGCTCACAGCCCATGAAGCCCTTGAAGCTGCTGTTGACAAACAAAATGAGGCCCTTTCCAGCTTAGCCTGCGCTTTCCGTCGAAATGTAGACGACTCCGGTTATCACTTCGGTGCCATTCGGTTGACCTTGGTGGCCCAGGATGACAGTGACTCACGTGCAGATGAATAAACATGAGGCAATTAAGGTGATGTAATGAATTACCCTGTGACTGAACACTATTAAAATATATTGCTGTGATAAAGAGCAGAATCACAGGGTCATGTTTTTTGTTAAACTGAATTTCCAATCAAATTGGAACAATACTACAAAGGCTGCATGTTTTTTTTTTTTTAATTTTTATTTCATACAGTTTAAATCCTCTTCAGTTCCTTTTTTTCTTTTTTTCTTTGAACAGTTGCACAAGAGTCAAATGAAAAATTTACAGATTTGTTCTGCAAAGTTGAGGATTCAGCATGTTGTTTTCTAACAGGCATTTACATATCCGTTACTGACAATTTATGTCATCAAGAATAGCATGCATTTCAGTCTTTCCAAGCAGTTTAGTCTGCCTTTTAGTACACTTAATGGACTTATGTGTATGTCCTAACAAGAAAGCATTTACAGTATTTTAAAGTGGCCCTAATGGAGGAAAAATGTCTGGCAAGTAATTCACAATATTCACATGTAAATTTGTAATGTAGTGTTAACCCGGCAACTTTACTTTAAGGTTGAATGGATCTCGAGGCAAGGTTTGCTTTTTACTTTTTCTTTTGATATAGAGCGGTAGGATGTGCCTTTTCCCCCCAAGTAGTGTACTCTGAAATTGTTTCAGCAATGGTTGGCCAAAGTCCAGCCTTCAGTGATTCTTTCCTTCGTTGATTCTAAATACTGGGTGTGTGTGTGTGTGTGTGTGTGTGTGTGTGTGTGTGTGTGTGTGTGTGTAGTCGACCTGGCTGTGTGACACTGCAGTGTGTGGCGTGTGCTTCTTTGTGTGGGTACCACTGTCCGGCTGGGCCAGCGGCAAACAGGACTCTGATTACCTGGGTTTCACTGAGACTAGCAGCAGCCTGGATATTGATCCTTCTCTGGATCGGTGACACACGGTGTCTTTCCGTGCTCTCCACAGCTGTGTGTCTTTGAGCAGAACCCTGCACCCTTGCCTGCAGGTTGTAGCTGATGTATTGCCGCAGTCCTTTATCGTGGGCCTCTGAACCCTCCAAGCCAGCAAACTTGGTAGTGCTTAAGGAAGTAGACTTGTGAGAAGGTGCAAACCACACACCTTTGGAGGGATACTATAGGGAAACTACAAAATATATAAGTAGCTTTGGAAAAAGTAAAGTGCGAAATATATGAAATCTGTGATAAATGGAATTTCCATGTACATACATTTTTGCTGCCAGTTTGAGACATACAGTTGTGTGGAAAAAGTCGTTATAATTTTCTCATTTTGGAGCTTTTTGGACATTTCATTTGATATGATAGTGGAGTGGCATCCCATCCAGGGTGTATTTTTACACAGTGTTGCACCGTGTGTTTCTGGTATGGACTGTAAAGCTCTGTGTCCCTGACTTGGACAAGCAGTTATCGATTGAGAGTGAGTGATTGAGTAGTATATGAATGGAGCCAAAGAGAGGAAATGGGACACTTGTACCAAGAAAAAAACAAATTAGTACTGATGATAATGAAATGAAAAAATTGAGAAAATCTGGAAAGGTGCAAATATTCTTTCCAAGCATTGTGTTTGGAGAAAGGTCTCCAAAATGTCTCTCACACACACACACACATACACACACACACACTGTCTGAACCGCTTGTCCCATACGGGGTCGCGAGGAGCCGGAGCCTAACCTGGCAACACAGGGTGTAAGGCTAGAGGGAGAGGGGACACACCCAGGACGGGACGCCAGTCTGTCACAAGGCACCCCAAGCAAGACTCAAACCCCAGACCCACCGAAGAGCAGGACCTGGTCCAACCCACTGTGCCATCGCGCCCCCCTTCTCTCCAAAATGTAGTGATCCAAATCCTTTCTTGGTGAACCTGTGCAGTTGGGACTCCGTGTGAACATCAGAACAGCCAGGTGCTGGCAGGTGTGCTTGGCACAGTCACACGGGAACTGCATGAAGGTGAACTCCAAGCCGTGAGTGTTGCGCTCGGGTCTTCCAGAACAGAAATCGCTTGTGCTCTGCTCAGGTCTCCAGTGAGATACTGGCTTCATTTTGCCTGAACAAGCTGCTTTTTATTGCTGTGATTTCTTTTCATGGCCCAGAATTTGCTCTTGGGGGTTGTGGGGTGGCATGCTGCTCGTTTTTCAGCAGTCGGCCTTCCCAGATCGTCACCGTGGCACTCGAGCACCACCTGCGGCTGCCCTGGCATCACAGAATGTGAGGAATGAGCCTCTGGTGGGGAGCGCGTGTGTCCTTTATGCGAGGGGTGCTCATTTCACACATCCAGACAGCCACTGATGGCTCCAGTGCTAGACTGGTGAGGACAAAGAAAGGGATGAGGAAAGAGTGTCATTCTTGTCCAGAATCACCAGTTCCTCAGTGGCAGAAGGTTGAGGTCAGGACTCTGAAGGGCACCACACGTCTGTCTACAGATTAGAAGCATATAATACAATTTATGTAGGATTGTCTGGTTTGGGGAGGAATTTGCAATTCTGTATGCACTTTGAAGTAAACCCTTCCCTCATATAACAGGATGCCAGACGATGAAAAATCGCTATAACAGCTTATGAAAATATATACCATTTTTATACAACAAGCCTCGTGCAACACCAATTTTTAATGTCCACCACAGCTATTTTATTCAAACGCTCTGCATTTCACTCTGCGAAGCATGTGGGTGCAAAAAAATGAGCTGCAGCGTTTACTTCCTATCACGTGACAGTGTCAACCAATCACCACATTGATTATTGTAACCCTAACTCAATAAAGTAGCACATTCAATGCAAAGTTTTAGAAATAAACTGCATAAACATATTAACTAACAGTTTAAGTCATATAAGCAGCTTTAATAACATGAATACCCTTACACCATTGCAAATGAAATGTCTCTCGTGGTTGTAGTGCAACACTTGGCAGAATGAGTCACTTTCCTGCAAAATTCAAACAATTTGGATAAGTGATGGAATACAAGAATTTCCCTTCCAAATATTATGAGGAATGTGGATGTTATCATTGTTATGGAGAAAAAAGGCCATTTGTTTTGGTTAATTTGTAATTTTAGGTGACATATCTTTAGTCTGGCAACCGATTATTCAACCCTCCCCCAAGAAGTAGCGGTGAAGTGACCCCTCGTAATGGGACTTTGCCTAATGGGAGAAATGAACCCCGGTGAGCTCGGGATGGGTGTACAAATCCTTTGTCTGCACTTTTGACGTAGAACTACGTCTTTCTCCTCACTAGGTGGGGGGGTAACTTGGGAATTGACCATCACGTAAAAATGCAACCCCCTCTCGCCGCTACTGCTCGCAAATGAAAAGACAGAGAGATACTGCATATGCCATCGGACAGAAGAAGGAGCACCGCATCAAATAACATATGAACGGCCGCTGCCGGTTGAGCCTGAGTGAGCTGGCAACGTTGCGAAAATGTCCCACGTTTGGCTCGTCATGGAGTTGCCGCACTTTGCTCTACGCGTCGCCACGTTCAAACACGTCATAACGTTGACGTCAGCACCTCAGTTCATTGCTAGAGAAGCCGCGCTATCGAACACGTAACGCGCCGGCAGGAAATCCTTCATTTAGACCGAGGTAGGGGGCTCGAAGGCGGATCATTGAATTAAACATTTCAAAGATGCCCAAGAAACACGACCGACGAGCTGCACTTAGGGAGCAAGCCGAGGCCTCCGGGATTCGAAAGACACCGGCTCAGCGAAAGCGTGAGCTGCAGCGTGCTCGGGAGGCAGCAAAATCGCCTCAGGCGGCCTTGGAGCCGCAACCCTTGACTTCTCGCACACCAGACATCGCCGTGCAACACGAGCTCATGGACGCGGATGCAGCGGCGACCGACCTGATATCTGGGCCGAGCGGGTCGGGGCTCACCACCCGCACGTAGTTCTACGTAAAGATATGCACCTGGAAATTTTTTTGTGCACTCTTTCACATGCCGGGTGGGCCACATCAACACACTTGGCAATAAAGGGCGAACTCCAAGCAACGACGTGATTGTTCTAATATCCTAGTGTAGCGCGGCAGCTGACTCAAAGTACAGTGAACCGCGTCTGAGAAATTCTGACGCGTGTCTGGATTTCCATCTGATGTGTTCTTTAATTAAACACCCTTTGGAAGAAAATCCGCGTACAATCGTGCCTCTTTGTTTTCGTGTTTGCGTCTGCATACCCATCTTTCGAACGTGTTTTCTGCTCTCATTGTGAAGCTGGCGTGGCTGCGGGTACTTTGAATGGAAGAGACGGCTTACATTTCTGATTTGTTTGTTGCGCTTTTCCCCCCATTTTGAGTAATTACAAAGGGCTTTAATTAAAACTGTTAAAAGCAGTGATATTGGAGTTAGGGAGGGAGACGTGCTGAGAATGTAAGCTGGGGGCACAGTTGAGCGGTCGGTCGGTCTGGCCCTTCCTGAGCCTACATGTCTCAGAGACGCTGTTTCTGTGCTCAGTTCTGTCCCTGGATGCTCCCTAACCCATCCCAGATACGAGCGTTTTTGATCCATAGCAGAATGCATAGTTAAGCAGCTATATGATTTTAACCCTTATGTGTAGCTCGTCCTATATAAGCTGTGTCCTGTGATAGGGTAGCAATACAGGTTGAGCATCTCCTGCAGGGTTCAAACTACATTTGTGATTTTCCGACTCTCCAGGATGGGTAATTTACTTACATTTTCATATTCGGTCTGGTTGAATCGTTCTAATGGCTCAATAAATTAAACGTGATTAAAACATTAAGTAACTTGATCCAAACTATGACCGCCATCGGCGTCGCATTGAAAAGTCGTGTTACGGCACTAATTGCGTTACACACATTTTTATTAATAAATCGTGCGTCCGAAAAGCAGTCAAATTTGTCAAACATGAAGCGAAATAGCCCCCAAATTTTGCCATTTTCAGGATTTCTTTTAAGAAACACTGTTGGTTGTAGCCTACAACAGAATTAAAATGTCACACTGACAGATAAACTTAAGGCTGGTAAAGGAAAGAAGAAAACTTCAAAACAGACATCTTTTTTTCCTCTTGCTTTTGTGAGCAGGGCGGTCTGAGAAAAATTAAACAACTATTGCGATTTAAAACATAATTTACAGTATATGCTCATAGAAAAGTCTCCTGGAAGATAGTGTAGTGAAAGTGCATGTCTGGAAATACAATGCAACAGACTCGGCTTCGTAGAGGAAAGTATTGTGAAGGTTGCGCTTCGCAGTAATAAAATGTAACTGGTAAACTGTCGAGTTGAAGAGGTGCACATTTGTATGAGAGAGAAATGTATTTCTCCTGCGGACGACGAAACACAGAATGTGACTGCGAAGCCCCGTCTTCAGCTCAGAAGGAGCAGCCCGCTTGGGACCTGCTCTGTGTGTGTATGTGTATGTGTGTCAGCTGTGACCCAGGTGTGATGCTGCTGGACAGATTGAACACTGTGGATTACACTCTGTCTCCTGCGTGACGCGGCGAGTGCGGTTCCGCCGCCCGTCTCCTCCCGGACTGCTTGTCTGTGGCCCGCGGACCTCTCCATCTGCCCGCCTCACGAGGCCTCTCGTCTCCGTGCTGCGCCGCGCGCTCTGAACTCCCGCCACCGGGGCCCGCCAAGCGCCAGCTGCTCGCTGCCTCTCCCGCTAATCCGCCAACTGCGCGCGCCGAAATGCTCTCCGCGGCAGGTGTCGCGTGGCGGCTCGCGCTTACGTTCCCAGGCGCCCAGGCTCCTCTTCTTCCCTGAGGCAGCGCTTCTCTGTGTCCCGCCAGCCGTCGTGTGTCTTTCTTCTGGCGTTACCGTAACCCGAGTTTGCTGAATTTGGTACGACTTCGTGTTTACTCAGTCTCAGTTTAGGGTAAAAAATAGGAATGTGTTTCATTAGCGCTTTTCGTTTTCCCCCCTCCCAGTCTGTCTTCATGCAGTCGGAATGGTAAGGCCATGATTCCTGCGGGGACTCGCTGAGGGAGAAAAGGGCCGCAAACGGTGAGAGAAAGTTGCGTGTGAATTTATCTTGGGTTTTCGCAGTGTTTTATTCTCTCTCTCTCTGTGTGTGTGTGTGTGTGTGTGTGAGAAAAGCTAGCGCAGCTCGAGCCTTCAAACGGACAGGCCTCACTGTCACTAAGCTCGCCGCTTTAGCGGGGATCGAGCAGTTTTATACCACTTCTTTGAAATGCTATAAAAGCGGCACTGGAGGGTTTGTCGAAATGTAAAAGGCAGAACTCTGGCTGGGCCCATCCCGCCTCTCTTCTGTCCTGCGTTTTCTGTGCAGAACAGTTTTTTTTTTTGTGGAAAACCTGACAAACATAACCCACATCATCATGTGAACCGCTTGTCCCATACGGGGTCACGGGGAACCGGAGCTTAACCCGGCAACTCAGGGCGTAAGGCCGGAGGGGGAGGGGACACACCCAGGACGGGACGCTGGTCCATCACAAGGCACCCCAAGCAGGATTCGAACCCCAGACCCACTGGAGAGCAGGACCCGGTCCAACCCACTGCACCACCACACCCCCCACATGAACATAACCTCTCACCGCTTATTCTTGAGTATGTTTTATCATTTTTTGCTGACTACCTCCAGCATATTTGCACGATAGGTCCAGTACAATTTATTTGCCCGTTTTTGCCCATCTGGATAACCTGTGCTGTGTCGATTCAGGTTAAGTACCTTGATTAAGGGTATTACAGCAGTGGGGTTCAAACCCGGGACCTTTTGACAAGGTGACATCTCTAACCACTGCTCCACCTGGTACCGCTTAAAAAAAAGTGCTGCAGCAGAGCTGTCACATCACAGGCGGCTCGGCGTGGCGCTGAGAAACTTTCCGCTTAGTTGATACTGGTAGTACAACAGCAGCTCTGGCAGGGAAATAAAGAAAATGTCAAGGACTGGCAGAGGATACAGTTTTCTATGGTAACACAAAACGCTGTGTGAGTGAGTGAGCGGAGTGGGACGCTGGGAGACGTTGTTGGCCGGGCCACGGCGTCCGCCTCCTCCTGCCCCTCCTCTTTTTTTCGCAGGAGAGTGAGACACATGGAGGCGTCCCACGGTGCTCTGCCGCAGGACCGCATTCGCTCACGATGCTCGGGGAATATTGAGCTGCGGGGTGTGGGCTCTGCGTGGGGATGGGGGATGGGAGGCTGGGCAGTGGATGGAGTGAGAACGCATAATGAAGTAAATTAATGTGAAACGATGTGAAAAAAGCCAACCGGTCCGAGCGCACGGCTGCTGAAATTCCAGCCGCGCCGCTCAAGGCCGGAGGTGTTTAATAGCGTTACTGTGGAGCAGGGTGGTGATGGGGAGGGGTTGTGCATGTGTGAGATGGATGCTGATGGATGAAAGTGAGTTCAGTTCTGCTGGGAGTCTCGTTCCTCAACATGGGACTTGAAGGTGTAGATGTGAGTCAAACTTGAACTTTCTTTCCTAGCTGTTATTGTTTGTTCTCTCTTTTTTTCATTTTATTAAAATAACCCAGATATGCAAGAGATTGTAATGCAGGGACATTTCTGTGACAATATGGATGCACATCTGTGTCTCCTGCTATTTTGGATACATTTTTACTGGTGGGGAAAAAGAAGAGGAGGGCGGTTACTCTTGAGGAGAACCTCCAGATAATTGCCCAGCATGAAGGCGGCAAGCCCGTAACAGCCATTGCACGTATGCTAGGCTATGATGTTCGGTAGGTTAGGTGTATTAAATGCATATTCGACTTACGATACTTTCGATGTACGATGGGTTCATTGGAACGTAACCCCATTGTAAGTCGGGGACCACCTGTATAGAGGGAACTTCAGGTGTGCACCCAAGCAATAAGTCGGGGACCACCTGTACTTGCGCTTGCAGTCAGGACCCCCCACTCGCTAAGGACCACAGCGACTGCTCTCCTTGTCCCACCCTCTGTATCACCGTCTGTGCTCTCTTACTCAGACCCCTTTCTTCCCAATTGTGTTTCTCTGTCAGATTTTCCAGTGTGTGTGTGTTGCTTTAATATAGGGGTATAGCATGTTTGATATGCCATAGAAGCTCATTTTTTGTTTTTAAATCTGTGCCACATTTTGTATTCTGCATGTATCCTCCTGGCTCCAGTATGGTTTATTTCTCAGGACTGTTATCCATTGCTGATGGACATGAGAAATGATTGCAGTGAAACCAAGGTGAATCGCAGTAAATTCCTGAGACAAAGCACACCTTGGCCGTGGTTTTTCTCTAAATCTTGTCCTTGTTGGTCTCTCTTGCAGGGCATGGCGCAGCGGGCTGGCTTAGGGCACCGCTACATCCGCGCTTTCATCAGTGGCTTCTTTGTGGCGGTACCCGTGACAGTGACAGCGCTGGACCGCCTGGCCTATGTTGCACGGGTCGAGGGAGCATCCATGCAGGTGACCTAAACCACAACCCGTATGGTTGGACTTGGTGGGGTGTAGTGTGTAAGGCACTGCTCCAGAAGGTTGCAAGTTTAGTTCCTAGAATGCTGTTATACCCTTGAATGACCTCAGTGAATAGGGGCAGCAGGTGGCATAATAGTTAGAGCTTCACTCCAAGGATACAAGTTTGAATGCCACATCCTGCAGTAGTATCCTTGATCAAGGTGCTTACCTTTTAATTGCTTGTTTTAGCTGTTTAGGAGAAAAGCATCTGCTAAATAAGTTCATGTTGATGTGGATATCCCAGTAAATATTCTGTAGAATAAATGTATGGCACCAGTGTTTTCCTAGTTCATTTGAGGAGATGAGATCACTATAGTGATTTGATCCCTCCTCCCCTTTCTGTATTTTTGTTTGAGTTCCTTGTAGATTTCAGAAATGTATCCAAAGATGAAATTGTGTCTTTATTACATTTGATTTTTTTTTTTTCTTTTTTTCCCCCATTTTCCATCTGCATTTTGTTCTGGGTCATTGGGGTTTTGGTTTTTTTCTTTTCCTCTCTTTGCCTCCACACAAAGCAAGCTGCAGGACAGATATCTGTGTGGAAATGCTGGTGGCTCTAGGTGGTGTGTGTGCGCTCTTCAGGCTGCTGTCATGCAGATCCCACCCTTGGAGTGCTGCATGATGTGAAAGCTGTACGATGACATATCCCACTGGAGGAATACTGACTGGTTCCACAAGAGTTCACTTAAGCTGTTTTGGCTGTGTACCTTTATAATGCCACTATGGGGCAGGGTTGTTAAGGGAGTGTACAAGAGGCTTAAAAGAAAATTCTGTCCTCTTAGGACATCATCCTTTCTAACATTAAGGCTATAAAAGCAGGTGACCCTTTATTTATAATTGTTGAAATTGCCGTTGCCTTGGAAATGTCTGCCTTCCGCATACAAACAGTTTTATATTCATCTCATACATTATCTGGGGATTTGTTTTCATGTTATATCAATATCCGGAGTAAATTAAACACAGCAAAACAAAATGGATTGGGGAAAGAAAAGCGACAATTACCCTTGTTGTTTTTCTTAAATTGTGGGTTCTTGGGGGGTTTTTTGTCACATCCGCCCAACCCGCCGTGCTGTGAAGAATTAACCTCGAGTGCAGTCCTGACATGTTGAAATGCAAAACCTGAAATTATGCTTGTTTTGGTTGTGCTTGCTCATAGTCAGTTAAGTGGCACATTGAGCTGCACTCATGCTCCACACATTCAGTCATCCTTGGACCCCTCTCCTCTTGCCTGGTCCACATGCTGCACCTGTCCCGCATGTCACTCAAGGTTTAGTACAGTCCACGCTGCCGTTCCTCATGGCCAAGCATGAGGTGTTTATTCTTAGTCAAGTGCTGAAACACATTGGCTAATTAAGATCTGCAGTCATTATGCAAGATTACTTTAAAATGCTGCAGATTACTGTAGATTACTTGAGCTGCTTCTAACGTTTCACTAATTGGACCTGCAAGAGAGGGACCTCGATTGCAATTCAGTATTAATTAAAAATCCTCCTTACGCATTCAGCGAGCTGAGTGTATTTATTTCACGTTGTGTATAGTGTTTTGTTCAGTTTAAACTGGAATGATTTTCTTGTTAACCACTATGCAAATTCTTATTTTGATGAATTTATGGAACATAATCTTAAATGCAGGGGGTGCAGTGGCGCAGTGGGTTAGACCACAGTCCTGCTGTCCGGTGGGTCTGGGGTTCGAGTCCCGCTTGGGGTGCCTTGCGACGGACTGGCGTCCCGTCCTGGGTGTGTCCCCTCCCCCTCCGGCCTTGCGCCTGTGTTACCGGGTAGGCTCCGGTTCCCCGTGACCCCGTATGGGACAAGCGGTTCTGAAAATGTGTGTGTGTGTGTGTGTGTGTGTGTGTAGTCTTAAATGCCTGGGAGGAAATGTTTTATTGCTTGGGTGCACACCTGAAGTTCCCTGTATACTGGTGGTCCCCGATTTACGATGGGGTTACTTTCCGCGAAACCCATCGTAAGTCGAAAATATCATAAGTTGAAAATCCATTTAATACACCTAATCTACCGGACATCGTAGCCTAGCATACGTGCAATGGCCGTTGCAGGCTTGCTGCTTTCATGCTGGGCAATTATCTTGAAGTAGCAGGAGACACAGATGGGCGTTTCTGTGACATTATGAATGCACAAAACACAACATAGTGACCGCGTGGCAGACTGGGCGATGCGGATCGCTCCCGCTGCCCAGCATCGTGAGAGAGTATTGCACCGCATATTGCTTGCCTGGGATAAAAATCACAATTCAAAATCTGAAGAACGGTTTCTACTGAATGTCTATCGCCAGCTCACCATTGTGAAGTAGAAAAATCGTAAGTCGAGGAGCATCTGTAAATATATGCATGACTGACGTGTGTAACTTTCTCCTACTAGAAAGAATAACATTTCATCTACCTGATAATTCAGATGAAATGTGTAATGTCTGGACACCCTTCTGGGATATCTTAGAGAGGTTTGGTGAAGTGATGACAACTGTGCAACCTTTTGCTATTTTATGTATGTAGAGGGCAGCAGGTGGCGTAGTGGTTAGAGCAGCTGCCTTTGGACTCAGAACTTGCTGGTTCAAACCCCATCTCTTGCTGTAGTACCCCGATCAAAATCCCCTGCATTGCACCGGTTAAGAAAAAGAACCCAGGTGTAGAGATGAGTAAATTCTCTAAAATCATTGAGACCTTGAGATCGTAAGTTGATTTGGAGAAAAAAGTGAGATCAATGAATAAAAGGATGTGGACGTAGTTGTAATTTCTTGGTGTACTGTTTTTGTCTGTGTGACCCACCACTGTTCTGCTATTAATGAATTGGAGTGATTACTTTTAAGTTTTTGTTGAGTTTACATGTTCATGTGTTTGGGGTGTTGGCCCCTGGAGTTCAGACTTCCAAGGACAAGTGGCCTGCAGGCAGGTAGAGTGTGCAGAGGGTGGCGCTGATGGGGTCTCTTGGAGTGGACTGTTGCAAGAGGGTCAAGTCGCAGCTCTTCCAGACCCAAGGCGGACAGAAAAAGGCCTGTTTTTACCGTGTGGCAGCATTGACATGGCAAGGAAGGGGCGTGTGGGAGCAGCTGTAAGCTGCAACGTGAGCTCTGAAGGACTTTGAGTATCAACAGGCGGGCCATGAAAAAACAAATGGGCAGAGAAGGAAGAAAGCAGGAGAACTAAGGGGAGTGGGAGAGAGGCCTGCTGTGAGATTCTGTATTGGTGAATAACAACATAACAGTACTGCAGTAACACCACAGTTAAGAAACGGTGGAAACGTGGTTAAAGTCATACGTAGAAAACACAGAAGAGTATATGGAGGGGGTTGGGGTGGAAATATGACAAAGATCTGTCACGGCTATCAGCCACTTTTGGGCGAGGGAACAGGGGGGATATGTTAACATGATGAAACCAGCAAGTGGAGGAGATGAAAGGGACGGGATGGGACAGAGGAGAGGATCTAAGAATCATCGTCATGAGGGTAATAGGTGGTGCTTTCTAGGCTCTCACCCTTCTCTCTAGCTTAGTGTGTCCTTCTGGTGTGATTTTCCTAGAGAGTGTTCATTTCCAAGTCGTAATTATAGGCAGCAGCAGGTTCATGCAACTGCTGTTGCCATGGAAATGCGGCGATGGTGCTCCTCACACTTCAGTCTCTGAAGCATTCAGTCTTCAGGGGTACTGGGGGAAAAATCAGCACTTTCTGGAGGATATGGCCAGTGTATATTACTTTGGGGGAAACGTGTGTGTGTGTGTGTGTCTCCGTGAGTGTGTGGGTGTATGATTATCTATTCATTTCTCCATTAACATTATAAGCTGAGCTGGAGGTCTGACATTTTAGACCGGTCTATAAAATTGGCTTTAAGCACGTGCTCGGCGGCCCGCTTGGCCCAGACTTTCACAGCAGACCCCAGTGTGGCAGATCCCCGTGTGGCCACAGCTGATAATGTTAATGAGCGTCCTTATTGGCAGCTCATTATCTCCCAAGACTCCCTGGCAAAGTGTGTTCTTATTGTGCTCCCGCAGAGATAGATTTTAACTAAGCTCCTCCGTGCCACAAGAGAGTAGAGGCTGCAATGGGGGATTGCTCTGTGATGTAGACCTGACAGTACTCTGTAGGTTCTAATCCTTGGAGCAGCAGTGCTGCGAAAGCCCATAACTAGGCAGCAAAAACCCAGAGCTGCAGGAGATACTCAGGTAAGCGTCTGAAGTGGGCAGACTATACACTGGTTGAAACAGCAATCTCAACAGTATCTTGTTAGTGTGATCATAATATTTCTGACTCTTTTCTTTGTAGAAACAGCACTTCTCATACAATGACCCAAATACTCTACAGCATTTTCCTAAGGACGCCTTGCTAAGAACTTTGAGACGGTTCATGCTTTGCTGTTCCTGTCTTCAAAACGGTTGTAAATTATCAGGTAATGATTATAATTTATTTGAGCCCCAAGTTTAATTTCAGTTTGAGCAATTGCTCACTTCAGCCATCTGAGGAGTGCTTTCTGCATCCAATTCTCGGCTCAGTGACCAATCCCCCCCTTTAGTTCATTCTGTTTAAACAGAACAAAGTAAAAATGGATAAGCCATGCAGCGGGAAAAAATTGAAAATAAAAATAATTCCCCGGAGAGGCGGCCTGTCTGCTTTAGAGAGCCAAATAAAGAAATGCCTTCGGTTGGTGTTACAACCATGAAATGGCTCGCGGATGCTCAGGTTTGAGCCGTTTGGTGTGAGCCACGTGTCAACCTCCCTATCTGTCATCCGCAGTGGCATTTGCAGCCATCAAAGGAATAAACCGTTCAGGTGCCTTTTTTTTTTTTTTTTTTTTTTCTTTTTTTTTGTAAAGACATGCATCTGGCTGGCTGCTGTTACCGTTTGTAAAATGCACAAAGTGCTTTTTTAAAAATAAATAGCACTTAACTCTCTGTGCATCACACACCAACTTATTGATTTTAATTAAACTGGGACAGATGTCAGGTTACAAACACAGGCGTAAGATTTAAGTGGTGTGGATGGAAGAGAGGATGGAGTCGGGGTTCACGCTGCCGCTGCTGCAGGTCCAAATCAGAGTAGCAGGTGGGCTTCAGGTGGTCCAGCCCAGGTAAAACTGGTATAAGGTGGATCTGTGTCACGTTTGTGGGGTTTACTTTGGTTTATTTTTCGTTGTGTTTTGTTGGCTGAGTCATTGTATAGAAGTGATGCCTGCATGCAGGTGCCTCCCACTAATTATTTTTTCAGCGGCGTCATTTCCACTTTTAATGTATTCATTATTTATGTTAGGCCTACTTATAGCTCTAGTTAAAGCTTTTGTCAAACAACTATCTTTGCATTCCATACCTTTGTTTTTAGTGCCCGCTGTCTCCACATTAAAAACAAATTCAGTTCTGCACTGTAGCCACTTCTCCCCCTGCTGTCTGACTGTTCTTCATCCGCACCAGTTGATTTCAGAATTTTGTCCCAGACTGCACTAGGAGTAAACAAAAGGAGAGGGAGGATAAATACTTAAAATGAATCTTGACTGGACTCAAATATTTAACTTCAAGTCTCTAACTTCTGAAATTTTAAATGGTTAAAACTCCATTGCTTAGTTTTCTCCCCTTATCTCTTCTCAAACTTACATCCTTGTGAAGTCAAGAAGAGATGAAAAGCTCCTAATTCTGTCTGTGAACATCCTCATTCAAAGAAGCTTGAAGTAATGCATTTTGAATTTTAAAATATTGTGTTTATCCCCCCCCCCCTTTGTTGGAATGCTGCGAGAAGTCACATCTTAAATATGTAATTTGTGTGACTTGCTTGACTGATTGTGGCGGTTTTCCTTTATTCCTGGGTAAGACTGGGGTTTGGATCAGGGATTGTATTGTTTCCGTCCGATGACACAGCATTAGAAGCATCAGCCACACAACAAGTTGGCCGGTCTTGTGTAAAACTGGAAGGCGATGAACAGAGGTTTTACAGAGTAATCTGTTGCCCTGAAGACAATTTTAGGCTATAGTTGGGCAAAACACTGAGTCTGCAAAAAATGTTAATTTGCGTTAAAGAATTTCTCCACTTTTTTGTCTCCAACACTTTAAATCTACAGGTAATAGCCAAAAAAGTGCGGGTCGCAATGTGAAAGTAACTGACTTCCGGAAAGTGGACGTCACATACGATGTGCTGATAAAGCAGCAACAGGAAAGGTCTTTAGTCAAGGTGTGGTCCACCAGCAGCCCCTGAAACTGTGTGATTTTCTTTTTTTATCAAGGGTTTGTTGTTTAGCAGGGCACAGATCCAGGCTATTGGAAATGTTTCTTTCTTTCTTTTTAATCCTCTTCGCTCCAGTTGGAGTGTAGGGCTTTCACTGCATGTCTCCATCGTAAAATGGTGTTTTTGCAGTGCTGGTTTCTGTAGCGATTAAAATTTTTATGGGGTGGGGTTGCTAGTCCCACACCCAATCCTCCTCCGTTTGCAGCTGGGCTTGAGACCGTCTTTGGCGGAGCTGGAAATATTTCTTTGGCTCGTGGTTATCCAGTCTCCTTCCTCCATACTGCTGCTCATTGAAAGTCCTGCAAGTATCTCTCTTGATCTCTTTAAGCTCACAGAAGCATTTCCCATCCCTTCTGAAAGTGCATTTTTTTGCTGCCACTGAGGACACGTGAAGGTCTTTGTTTCTAAGGAAAGGCGGCAGGTAGCAGTATGGTCTTCATTTCCCAGGCATGTCTAATGAAGATGGTATCTGGCTTAATTAAGATGGACGCTGCCATTTATTAGGCAGATGTAGAATGTCAGACAGGATGCAATTAAAAGGACATTTAGAGGTGCGCGGCAATGATTATTTATATAATGGGACTAATAATAATTGAAGAGAGTAACGACAACAACATTAATTGAAACCTTGTCTGTATCCTGGTAGCTCATTCACATGGAACTTTAATTTTTTGAAATTATCGAGACACAACTTCATTTTAATAGAAAAGCAGACCGTTGTTACTACTGAATATTTAGTCCTCTCAATGGTGTATTGCAGAGTGTTGTTGAGTACCGTAGATGCACCCTTTCTGAGACTCAAACATGCCATTTTTGTGACAAGTTCCTTAACTACTGCAAGCAGACTGCTTGAAGGAAAAATAGCAGGCACTTTTCCCCAGAATCTTGCAGCTAGAGCAACATGACATTTTGCTTGTAACGCGCTTGTGTCACATGTGGCATTTGCCACGATGTCTGGTGTGGTGGAATGACAGCTTTTTCTGTCAATATGCTTCAGCACCTTTTACAGCCTCCAACGTATAGCTACTGGCATTTGGAACGCGGCATTTTTGAATTGTTACAAAACTGCTTTTGACATGCCATTGTCACCCGTGTTTGACGCACTGCAACCTGTATTCTCAAGACAAAGACGTGGAATTTACTGTTGCTTGAGTCGTAAGGGTGGGGGGCATGGTGGCGCAGTGGGTTGGACCGGGCCCTGCTCTCCGGTGGGTCTGGGGTTCGAGTCCCACTTAGGGTGCCTTGCGACATACTGGTGTCCCCTCCAGCCTTACGCCCTGTGTTGCCAGGTTAGGCTCCGGCTCCCCACGACCCTGAATGGGACAAGCGGTTCAGACAGTGTGTGTGTGTGTGTGTGTGTGTGTGTGAGAGAGAGAGATTCGTAAGGACATTGCATTAGGTGTTAATTCCTCTAGGGAACTGTTTCTAATTTTAGAGCAGCCTATATGATTTTCAAAGCAATCTTGAGAATTTGAGTCATTACTGTAGGTTTATGTGTATTATGTGTATATAGTCATACTGTAGGATACAACCAAGTTACAAGAATTCTACTCTAGAAAGGGTTTCGTTTAATACTCCTAAGTCATCTTCTCATTTATGAGGACCACATTTAGGTTTTGCACACCTCCCACCAGCTGAACAGTGACAGACAAGAGTCACCATGCACTCTTCTCATTTATAGTTTGGATTGTGCTGCTGCACGTTCTCAACCTCTGTTAGCCCTTTGTTTTAATCTCACTAATCGTGGCCCTGTTTCTACTGTCGAAACCATGTCAGCTGATGAGTATGAATTAATTTGCATTGTTTTCATTGAGGGGGTGCGGTGGCGCAGTGGGTTGGACCGCAGTCCTGCTCTCCAGTGGGTCTGGGGTTCGAGTCCCGCTTGGGGTGCCTTGCGGCGGACTGGCGTCCCGTCCTGGGTGCGTCCCCTCCCCCTCTGGCCTTACGCCCTGTGTTACCGGGTTGGCTCCGGTTCCCCGTGACCCCGTATGGGACAAGCGGTTCTGAAGATGTGTGTGTGTGTGTGTGTGTGTGTGTGTGTGTGTTTTCATTGACTACTATCTTTCTTCATCTCTTATTTGCAAATGTGTTTTTATTTACAGAATTTTTTGTTTCTCATCTCATTCAAGTTAGTTTTTGTAATAACTAGGAAGCAAAAAAGTGAGTTCTGCTAGCACAGAAAAGATTTAGAAATTGATTTTAATACTGCATTTTTATTCTATGTTAGTATTATTTTAACATCCATCCATCCATCCATTTTCTATCCCGCTTCTCCTAGTAGGGTCGCGGTGGCAGTAGGGAGAGCAGAGAGGCCCAACCGCCCCTGTCCGCTGCAACTTCCTCCAGCTCAGCCTGGGGGATCCCCAGCCGTTCCCAGGCCAACTGTGAAATATAATCCCTCCAGCGGGTCCTGGGCCGACCTCTGGGTCTCGTCCCAGTTGGCCATGCCTGGTATACCTCCAAAGGGAGGCGCCCAGGGGGCATCTTTATCAGATGCCTGAACCACCTCAGCTGGCTCCTCTCAATGTGGAGGAGTAGCGGCTCTACTCTGAGTTCCTCCCGGATGTCCAAACTCCTCACCCTGTCACGGAGAGTGACTCCCAACACCCTGCGGAGAAAACTCGTTTCAGCCGCTTGTATGCGCGACCTTATTCTTTCGGTCAATACCCAAAGTTCATGACCATAGGTGAGGGTAGGGATGTAGATCGACTGATAAATGGAGAGCTTCGCCTTATGGCTCAGCTCCCCCTTCACCGCTACAGTCCGGTACAGCGACTGCACTACTGCTGCCGCCGCTGCTCCCAGTCTGCGGCCGATCTCACGCTCCCTTTTCCCCATCACTTGTGAACAAGACTCCAAGATACTTGAACTCCTCCACCTGGGGCAAATTCTCTCCCCTTACCTGATGGGGGCATGACATCCTTTTCCATGAGAGAACCATGGACTCAGACTTTGAAGTGCTGATCCTGATCCCAACCGCTTCACACTCGGCTGCAAACCGTTCCAGTGCCTATTGGAGGCAACCGTGTGACGGTGCCAAAAGGACAACATCATCTGTAAAAAGCAGAGACGTCGCCTTCCGACTGCCACACAGAATTCCCTCCTGGCCTCGACTGTGCCTTGATATCCTGTCCATGAAGACTACAAACAGGAGCGGAGACGAGGCACAACCTTGGCGGAGTCCAACGCTCACATTCAACAGGCTTGACTTAATGTCGAGTATGTGGGCACAGCTTTCGCTCTGTATGTACGGAGACCGAATGGCCCGCAGTAGTGGCCCCGGTACCCCATACTCCCTAAGCACCACCCACAGAATTTCCCGAGGAACATGGTCATAGGCCTTCTCCAAGTCCATAAAACACACACAGACTGGATTAGCAAACTCCCATGCCCCTTCAGTTATCTGTGAGAGGGTAAAAAGCTGGTCTACTGTTCTACGGCCACGGCGGAATCTGGATTGTTCCCCTTTAATCCGAGGTTCAACTATCAGCCGGAGCCTCCTCTCCAGCACCCCGGCATAGACTTTCCCAGGGAGGCTGAGAAGTGAGATACCCCGATAGTTGGCACATACTCTCCGGTCCCCTTTCTTAAAGATTGGGACCACCACCCCAGTTTGCCAATCCAAAAGCACTGTCCCTGAGGTCCATACATCATTGCAGAGGCGTGTCAACCATGACAGCCCTGCAACATCCAGGGCCTTAAGCAGGTCCGGGTGGATCTCATCCACCCCCAGTGCTTTGCCACCGTGGAGCTTACCAACTGCCTCTGTGACTTCCACCTTATTTTAACATGAATGTGTGAAATTAGGACAAAAAGTAACAAAGCTCTGTATTATACAGTTTTCCTACATAGTGCTTATATCATTATGGTTTCTGTAATACTGGATAAGAGTATTTACGACTTATGATAGTTGATTTATGATGAATTCGTTGGAACAGGGCCCAGTTGTAAAGGAGGACCACCTGTATAGCGTACGACCCTAATTCCGAAGAAGTTGAGACAGTATGGAAAATGCTAATAAAAACAAAAAAAAAATGATTTGTAAACTTACTTTGACTTGTACCTCACCTGTGCAACTGTACAGGGCCTTTGTTGCTGTATTTTGTGCTTCATAACGTGCCACACATTCTCAGTCAGAAGACAGGTCAGGACTGCAGGCAGGCCAGTCTAGTACCTGCACTCTCTGCTTATGCAGCCATGCACTTGTAATCCGAGTGGAATGTGTTTTGGTGTCGTCCTGCTGGAAAATGCAGGGACATTCCTGGAAAAGATGGCATCCGGATGGCAGCATATGTTGTGCCAAAATTTGTACATATCTTTCTACATTAATGGTGCCTTCACAGAAGTGCAAGTTACCCATGCCATGGGTACTGACACACCCCCAGTAGCATGACAGATGCTGGCTTTTGAACTTGACCCTGATTACAACTGGGATGGTCCTTTTCCTCTTTGGCCCAGAGAACATGACAGCTGTTTTTTCCAAAAACTACTTGAAATGTTGACTTATCGGCCCACGAAACGTGATTCCACTGTGCTACTGTCCATCTCAGATGAGCCCAAGCACAGAGGAGTCAGTGACGCTTCTGGACAGTGTTGATGTATGGCTTCTACTTTGCATAGCAAAGCCTTTACTTGCATCTGTGGATGCAGCAAAAAATGGTGGTGACTGACAAAGGTCTACTGCAGAGCCAATGTCACGACATCCATTACAGACACATGATAGTTTAAAAAAAAAAAAAAAAGACATCTGAGGGATCAGAAATCATGCGCATTCAGAAGTGGTTTTTGGCCTTGCCCTTTACGCACTGATATTTGACTGGATTCTTTGACTTCTCATTATATTGTGCACTGCAGAGGGCAAAATGCCCAAAATTGTACTGATTTGTCTTTGGGGAAAATTGTTCTCAAAGTGCTGCATTATTTGTTGATGCCATCCATCCATCCATCTTCCTCCCCTTTTATCCGGGGCCGGGTCGCGGGGGCAGCAGTCCGAGCAGAGTCCTCCAGACTTCCCTCTCCCCGCACACCTCCTCCAGTTCCTCTGGGGGGAACCCCAAGGCGTTCCCAGGCCAGCTGGGAGACATAGTCTCTCCAACGTGTCCTGGGTCTGCCCCGAGGCCTCCTCCCAGTGGGACAAGCCCGGAACACCTCCCCAGGGAGGCGTCCAGGAGGCATCCGGAACAGATGCCCGAGCCACCTCAACTGGCTCCTCTCGATGCGGAGGAGCAGCGGTTCTACTCCGAGCTCCTCCCGGGTGACCGAGCTCCTCACCCTATCCCTAAGGGTGCGCCCAGCCACTCTGCGGCGGAAACTCATTTCTGCCGCTTGTATCTGCGATCTTATTCTTTCGGTCATGATCCAGAGTTCATGACCATAGGTGAGGGTAGGAACGTAGATCGACCGGTAAATTGAGAGCTTCGCCTTACGACTCAGCTCCCTCTTCACCACAACAGACCGGTACAATGACCGCATTACTGTGGACGCCACACCGATCCGTCTGTCAACCTGCCGCTCCATTTTTCCCTCACTCGTGAACAAGACCCCGAGATACTTAAACTCCTCCACTTGAGGGAGCAACTCCCCCCTAACCCGGAGGGGGCAATCCACCTTTTTCCGACTGAGACTATTTGTTGATGCATTTGTTGATAAATTGGTGAGCTTTGACTGGACAGACTAGGCCTTTTTTTTTTTTTTTTTTTTTTTTTTTTTTTTTGGAGGCTCCTTATATGCTTTAATAGGATTCCCTCATCTGTTTAACATCACCTCGTTATTTCAACTTGTCACATTATTAGTCCTAAACTACCCTGTCCCATCTTGTTTGGAACCTGTTGCAGACATCAATTTCAGAATTAACGTATATCTTCAAGAAACAATGCAGCTGATTGGGTAAAACATGAAATACCTTGTCTTTATACTGTTTTTGTTTGAATACAAATCAAAGTAAATTTACAGATCAGTCCTTTTTGTTTTTATTAGCATTTTCTATACTGTCCCACCTTTTTTGGGGTTATAATTAAAGAAGCCAGATTGGCTTGTTGTGCGCTATTATAGCTCATAGAGCACTATTGGAGTGATTGTGCCCATTTTAATGGGATTTTGTGATATTTTAGTACATACTGGTATTACTTTTGGAGCTCAAGAACAAATAAAAAGTTGTAAAAAATCTTTGGTTTACAACAGTTCAGCTTATGAAGGGTTTCTGTGGAATGAATTACTTCTATAAGGCGGAAGAAGACTGTTTGCACACAAACTTTCATTGTCTTCATGTCTTTAAATATAAGCAACTGATCCATCAAAGGATAATTAACAGCTGAAAGTAATTAGAGAAGGAAGCTAACTGTCAGAGCCCTTTAATTAGGCTGATTGGTAATTTAAGAAATGGCCCAAAGTGGGGGGGGAAAATACAATTTTCCTCATTTATCCAGTCTTAGAGAATAATTCATTACCTCCTTTGCTTGTAGCACAGAAAATATTGTATGTATTGCTGTGATTGGTTAGAGACGTGCTGTTTGCACCGTCCACAGTTGTTTGATTCTGGAGTGATGAGAGTCTTGTCTAAAAAGGATTGTGACAAGCATCAGTCATCTGAGTTCTGCTTGTGCATTTGTCTTTCTCTCCATTTTGAGTTTATTCCATCTGCCCCGGTGTACCGCCTTCTCTGTATCGAGCATTGCCATCGTTGGACTGGAGCAGCAGAACTATGGCCAGAACTCAACCTACGGTTTTACCGGATAAACATCAGTTATTTCATCTGGCCGTGGAACACTCACAAGGATTATCAAGTCTTAGACTCTGTATTTATTATTATTATAATTTTTTTAGAAACTTTTGATGTCTCATGAATAATCCTCCTGGTTCAGTGCTTTGCCAGGATTTACAAACGGAAATAAAGTGGGATGTGTGTCAAGTGTTCTCCTGGCTGGCTGAAGCGTGTGAATCATAATTAGGCATTTGATGTGGAAACTTCATTTCACCTATCGAAGTCCTCTCAAGAGATGGATGGTAGATCCAATCTTGCTCTGCCAGGGATCAAGTGTGTGTGTTTCTAATTTTTTTTTTCCTCCTCCAGTGGTTATGTGAAGTTAGAAAATAATATGTTGTGGACCTTACACATACTAAATTTGTTTTTAAATCTCAAATAAGGCCGCCCCCCCCAAAAAAAAAAAAAAAAAAAAAAAAATCAAGGTATTTGTTTGGCCTGTTAAAACTTTATGAATAATCTTTTTTTTCTTCCTTGATTTCTGTAGCCTTCCTTGAACCCTCAAGGCCAGAGCTCATCTGACGTGGTGCTTCTGAACCGCTGGAGTGTGCGGAACTACCAGGTTCAGCGTGGGGACATTGTTTCTGTCCTGTAAGTTGTTCAGTTCCTTATTCTTTGCTTTATGACTCTGAGGAAATGGACCTGGACAGGTAGAATGGATTCCATGGGCTGTGCTGGGATTATGCCCTCCACTCTTTGATTGTAAAGAAGGGTGGGAAAATCTCTGCTCTTTCTGGTGCTGCTCATCATACTCCTCTCCTTGTGAGATTTGTTAAATCGACTGTGCTCCACATGCATTCATGGTTGTCCCAACTTTGCTTTCGCTTTCTTACCTCGAGTCCCTCACTGTATTGTCCTGTACCGGTGGTCAGCATGTGAAGTTTGTGTGTAGTAGGGTAAAGGCATCTAAAGTCGGTGTTGGTGAAGAGCAAGGATGCCTCTGTGAGACACTGTTTCTTCCGCTGTTGCCCAAAGATGGCAGTCTCTCCTGAGACGGAGCCATTTATGCACTGTTTTATGGTGTTATTCCTTGGAAATTATGCTTCCAGACACAGGAGAATACTAATGGTTGTACTCTGTAGTTGCTCTCCATTTTGCTCAAGAGCATGATGGCATGAAGGTGAAAATGACACCATATTAACACTACACAATTGACTTTTAATCTGTGTTTATTCAGTTATAACAATTGCACTGTTCCAGTCCCCACACATGTATACACGAGCAAAAACACACACGTACATATATACATCATATGATGACTCTAGTCTCAGCTGCAATAAATGTAATTCATAGTTGGTTGTTCATGTAACATGTAGGATTTTACTCTGCAAACAAATGCTCTCTTTCAAGAGGCTGCATTTTGTTGGTATTTGCCCAGTTCTCCAGGTCCCAGTGTGAACCAAGGAAGTCATGTTGTGTCCCACATTCGCATAGCTTTAAACGCTGAGATTCTCAAGCAGTCTTTTTTGCAAGAAATGTATCTGTATTGACGGATACATCACAAGGGATTTGTTTAACAGTTTAAAAA
Organism: Scleropages formosus; assembly: GCF_900964775.1. Classification (NCBI taxonomy): domain Eukaryota; kingdom Metazoa; phylum Chordata; class Actinopteri; order Osteoglossiformes; family Osteoglossidae; genus Scleropages; species Scleropages formosus. The sequence goes on from NC_041807.1 coordinate 15,396,506, forward strand.
AAAAAGAAAAAAAAAGCTTGTTTGCCACTTGCTTCTCACCAAAATAGGAAAAAAAACATGAATTTCAATTTCAAATGTGATGTTTGTCTTCTGGCCCTGAACTCAAGGTCCCTGGTACAACTGATGCTTGTACTGAGAACAAGTGGTACAGAGGAATATTTCAGTCTTGTGAGTAATGACTTATTTACAGCATCTTTTCGTTTTGTTGCTTTTGCTGATAAGTAAAATGTCTCTGTCACGGTGCTTCATCTGTGCATAGTGAAAGATACGCTTTTTGTTTATTTTATTCGTTAGACAGGCCAGTTCTCCTGGCTACGGTGTAAGCTGTTGCAAACTTGATTTATTTTGTACACGGCCGTGAACATAACGATTTCTTGCGATCTTTCCCAAGAACTGGTTCCCACAAGCATAATTTGTTTTTCTAAAGGAACAACGTGTGCATTTCATGGGTTGCTTTAAAAAAAAAAAAGTCTGGAGTTCAGAGCTGAAGTCACAATCAAGTGTGTTCAAATCTGTGCTCTGCTGGGCAAGTTGCAGAAGACTTTGCAGGGGCGGTACTGACATTTCCGAGCAGTAACAGTTTTGGCTGCTCGCTCTAAATCCACGTGGCTATAAAAGCTTTTCGTCCGGTATATGGTCCTTTCTTTCTTCACATTGTGGCAGAGCTGTGAAGAGGATACAGGAAACAATAGATCCAGTGGCTGTGTTGTTCTGGGTAGGTTGCAGTAGGGCATAGTTAGGCTGTGTATAATCCATTGCTTAGACAGCCTGAGTTGCATGGCTCCTGAACCCATACCAGACCCACTTATTGTTCATCCCTCTGCTTTTAACACCTTGGTCTCTGCCTCTGTTTTACAGAATGCCACCAAAGCTGATGATGACCTTGGTATGTTCTGTGGGTGTCCTGCGGGAGATGGGGCATTCAGGGGCTGGGCGCTTACCAGGGTCAGGATTTTGGAGTTCGTAGACAATAAGAGGGGCAACTGAATTATGTCACTCAACATAATGCATTTCAAACTGTTCTAATGTGGTTGAGAAAGCTAAATGAACTCTTTAAAAATGCTTTGAATTTATGGAATGTTGAAATATAGTTTTGAATTCTAAGAGAATTTGAATGAAGACTTTAGTTGCATTAAACTTCAATCTCACAATTCTTTTCCTTATTTTTTTCCTTTTTTCCTGCTTAAACGTTTTTTCCTTCTTTTGGAAGCCCTAGGCACTGTGCCTACAGGGTCTAGTGGGAAATCAGGCATTGGAGCTTGTCACACATGGGGATCCACATGGACTGGTCTCTGACCTTAAAACCTACTGTTAGAACCATGACTTACCATTGGATTAAAAAAAAAAAATCCAGTTTTCTTTAGTTGTATTTATGGTACAGACGTGGTGCTGGCATCAGAGCATTGGCTGGGGTTTGGAATGCATGTCCTCATTTGCTTGTCCTCGTGCTTTTCTCACTTGACTCGATGTACGTAGGATGGCCTCAATCCCCACGGTTCCAGCTGAGCTGGGTAATGGATCCTAATTAATATTTATGTGTACTCTTACATTTTTAACATGTTAAATAAAAGTACATCTGCACTTTTCCTGTTTAAATTGCAAAGACTTTCGAATTTATGAAAAGAACGGCCCTTAAACTGGCTGAAATTGGTTTATAAAAGGCAACACTTCAGTTAAATGTCTTGTATGTTTACCTATTTTCAGTTTTTTAATTGTATTCTCTTTCTCGCAAAGAGGGAGTATAAAAGCTCTTTGCTTAAAGATGATGGTCCAGTTTTGAGTCCAGTTTTACAAGTAGGGCAGGTGAGAGATGGTGTGTCAGTAAATTGCTGAGTGTCAGGCTCAGTGGTCCAGCTCATCCCTGTTTTACAGCTTCTCCTGCACTGCTGGTGTAATAGTACTGAGGATTTCATGTCTTTGTTTTACAGCTCACTCAACACAAAATAAAGTCTACATTTACAGTTTTTTTTTTTTTTTTTTAATTTTTTATTTTGCAGCCTTTTTTTCTGTAAAAGTTTTTGTTTACCCTGGCCCATACCCTTATCCATGGCTTCATAAAAATTTCATATTTTACAGAACTGCTTAGCAAGTGACCTAATTTAAAACTGCCCTTTGACTTGATGTCACTTGCCTAGGATGAGGGTAAGAGTGAGTGCTGTCTCGTCAAATTCAACTCATAGTGGCCACTTGCATGGTTTTCATGTTAAGAGAAGGTACAGAAGTGATGTACTGTTGCTTTTTTTTCTGCACACGTCTTTGGACTGTGGGAGGAAACCCATGCGAACACAGGGAGAACGTGCAGACATCAAATCCCTAAGCTGGATTTGAAGTAATGCCCAAACAGCAGCTCAGGAGCTGTGAAGCTCTTAACTGCCCTTGATCAATAGGATAATATAATTATTTATTGATATATTTAATAATATAACTAAATATTGGCGTATTATGTGATAACATGAACACCCTTACACTTGCATAAATGAGGCCTTAATCTGGTGATCAAATGAACACATCTAACATTGATTAGTAATGCTACACAACACCTAACAGCTGCATACTTTGCAGAACGAAAGTGATCTGGTGAACTTTTTTCTTTGTCATAAATATCAGTGAGCTAAATTGTCAATGTTTCCACCCAGAGTGCACCCTATGCTTCTTGGATAGACTTCTGCCCTCTGTGATCCTACATTAGGATGAGTGGTCATTGATAATGACAATGTAAAATTTAGCAAAAGCAAGAATTTATTTTTTTGTTTTGTTGTTATAAAACATGATGGTGTTATTTCCATGCGTGACAATACCTTCTATCCTGGCATTAAATTAATTTTAGGTGACGTATTTTCCACCTGAGAACCAATTAGTTTTATCAATACAACAAATAATGTAATTTGACCTTGTCACAACAGAAATTTGCCTAACGGGGTGATTCATGGAACAAATGAGCCTTATTACCTCATGAATGGGTGTAGTTAATAATGCATTATGGGCAGTGAAAATAGTCAAGCAGCAGCTTAAGAGAGACCTTTGAGCAGAACATGAGAAAAATGTCAAATTCAGCGAAACTATGCAAGCTTCCAAAGACAGCATCTTGAAACAGTTGAGCATATAGAAGATGGTTAGGAAAACAGAGTTTTGCCGGAGTGGAAAAGAAATATAAGAAGAAAAGAGCTAATAATTCCAAGATTAATCTCTTTTCTCACTTCCTCTCCACATTATTCTCCACCTGGTGGGGTAAAGTGAATGACATCTTACATTTACATTTATTCATTTAGCAGATCCTTTTCTCCAGAGCAACATACATGTCAGGGAAAATACAATTTGTGCATTACATTAGAAGAAAGAGAGACATAGTTGCAGACGTGATTCTCAAGTAAACCAAGTTTTTCTTTCCACTTTATGCACCAATGTTCATCGCACGCGTAGGTGCATAAAACTGAGGATAGATAAATCCTGATCGCCTTCTTACAATTTTTTAAATTATTATTTAAAAAGGTGCAGAAACATTTACATACAATACAGGAGTAGTGGCTGTGTAAAGGTTTACCTGGGCATGATTATAAAGTTACGGTGCATGAACATTTACACCATACATGAACTTGAGATCTTGGGCAAAGTGAGTTTGGAAAAGGTGATTTCCACAACAGACCCAGAACTGAGAACCTCCATACTTTACCTTTTGTGCGCGGAACCACCAAAGGCATCACCATCTTGAAAAATGTTCGTCTTTAAAGTACAGAGCAGGAGTGTGAGCTAGGGTTTTGACACGTGCTAATAATTTGAGCAGAAATCTCTGAAAAGGCCATTGTGTGTGTTGCTGCAACTCTGCAGAAATCAACATTCGCTCAGGAGAGCACCTGTTCCATGACGTTAACTCGTGAGAGTCGTTGACGTGATCTTAAGCTCAACGTTCTGCCCCTTTGTGTGGAGGTAACCACTTTACTCTGTTGAGTAGGTGCATATCTGTTCCCCAGGGTTCCCTCATGCGGTCATGCTCACGGCCTGGTGCAGAGACAGGTGCAATGTGTGCAGCTCAACAGCCGGTTTCTCCTCTAGTGCTCAGAGCGCTACCAAATGGAGCATGTTAAAGATGGATCGTGGCACATTACAATGTAAATTCTCTCTTCTTTTATAACCAGGCCTTCTATGCAAAGCAACCGTATTCCTCAAAAGACTTAATTTAGGTATTAATTGCTGGATTCACAAAACGGGTGGGCCAAGTCGTGGTTGAATGTTAATGCGCTATTAAAATGTTGTTGTCCCAGTTTTATTGCTATTGTTGCCATATATTTTATTCATGGGAAGAAAGAAAATCGCAGAGGTCATTACTTGTCCGATTCCGCTTGGCTTGCGAGCAAGAATAGCCCCTTCTGCTGCAGTGCCCCCAGGCACAAAACAACGGTACTTTAAGGCAATGCCTGGGGATGCGTGTTCCTCATGTCCAGCGAACCAGGCTTGGACAGAGCTTTATGGCTCATTTCTGGTTAAAATCAGTCTCACGGCCACACTAATTAAAACACACTTTAAAAGGGCGGTCGTCATTCGCTGAGATATCAGGAACTCCCTTTCCTCTTCCGAAAAGAGTTTGGGCCACCATGATCAACTGCCGAAGAGCCCCTGGCGCAGGTATGAGGGCATAAAGCCCCAGTGGGCCCTAGGGCGCATAATAGGCTTTTTATTCTTCAGCATTTCTCAGCTTCTGGGTTTTCCAAAAAAAATTATTTTATTTATTTATTTATTTATTTATTTATTTATTTGCTTGCTTGCTTGCTTGCTTGCTGCCAAGTATTTTATGATTCAGCCTGTGTTCCATTTCACTTATCACATATGATGAATGGACATTTTGCTGAGGCCAAGTTCTCTCGGTTCAGATGGGTTCCCCCAAAGTCGCCATTCGTTTGGAAAGTTGATCGGAGTAAAATTCCATTACTCAAAGGTAAGGCAGCGTCGAGGAAGAAAAATGGCAGCTTGGTTGTTTCCTTGCAGCAGTGGGTGCCGGTGTCAGTGTGAGAAACAACCCCCAGTGTGAATCCTGGGGCAATGGAGGGGCAAGTCGAGATGTTGCTCGGATTGGAATTGGGTGGGGAAAACCACTGGCCTGTGCTACAGGGCCCATTATTCAGCCCCGTGCTGCACCACAGATGCGTAATGTAAATCTGTACAGACATTAATGGGAATGACCCAGAGGAGGTGTGTACATTATGTGTACGTACAAACACTAATCTTGTGTCAATTTAAATAGTGCCAGGAATTATGTGACTGTTGCATGTTCATTTAGGGCAAATAACTGGTGTTGTCAGCATGTCCCCTTGAGTGTGGGAAATATATATAGGTGTTTTCCTGCTAAATAGGTTGTCATTTTAATTTAATCCCAAGCAGTGTGTCAGTATCTGTGCAAAGGGGCAAGCATTTATTATTTTAAAATTCTGAAACAGTCTTATGTTTTCTGCATATATGCTGTGTGTTTTGGTGAGATATGTTTTTTAAGGGTATAGTTTTGCATATTAAGTTGAGACAAAAAAGACAGATTGCTTATGCTAGTGAAGGCATGCTTTGTAAGAGTTTGGCTGTTTTTTTGACAGTGTCGTGTGAGGATTTTTTTTTTTTCTGCCAGTGCAGACAGTGTAAGCACATACTTTGAAACGGGGAATTGCCTAAACATAGAATGTAACAGGGATTTAGCAGGCATGATATTCAGTTGACACATTGAGGACAAGAAGGTGTAAATCAAAGTGGTGCAAAGGAAAATCAGTATTTTAATAGCATGTTTCCCCCCCCCCCCCCACTATGAATATATTCCATTATTTGATATTTTCATTTGAACATTAGTGTTCCTTTTCAGGACAGAAAATCAGTCTAGGATTTACCTCCATATTGGGAGATACAGTTTTCGCAGATTTTAACTCCACGCATAGGCTGTTAGTGAGTATTCACTGGATGCAAGGCTGAGGTAGTGCTGGACAAGGTTGGGTTCCCACTCATTTGACTCCTATGGAGTGCTTTTACTTGCGATAGGCATCCAGCTCACATAGAGAGAATTTATTTTACAATATATAAATGAAATGTATCATACTAAGAATGTGAATACTGTAATGTATATAATCAAATGCAGTTTTTTTGCCGTAACCCATTTTAAAATCTAGTTAAAAATGTGAAATAATCCATAAATATTGGTGAAAATCTCAGTCTACTACAAATAAAAATACACACACACACACACACACACACACACACACACACACACACACACACACACACACATTTTCAGAACCGCTTGTCCCAGACGGGGTCACGGGGAACCGGAGCCAACCCGGTAACACAGGGCGTAAGGCCGGAGGGGGAGGGGGATACACCCAGGACGGGACGCCAGTCCGCCGCAAGGCACCCCAAGCGGGATTCCAATCCCAGACCCACTGGAGAGCAGGACCATGGTCCAACCCACTGCGCCACCGCACCCCCTCAAATAAAAATATTTTAAGTGAAATTATGGTGTCTGTGCATGTTTCATTTGAGCTTGTCACATTTACAGATGAGTTAAAGCTTGATTCTTCCTTTATGCTTCATCAAGAAGTTACGATTAAAGATAAAGACAAGATGAGATGATCTGTTTGTCATACATTAAATGTCATTGTTTTCTCTGTAACCAGGAAAACATCAAGGGTTCTCTTTAATGTAACAGGCTTTTGCTGAAAATCTTAAGGAAGTTAAAACAGTCATTTAGAATGACGGTAACAGGCCAAAGATCCATCCATCCATCCATCCATCCATCATCAACAACTGTTTGTCCCGAGTGGGCTCACAGCGAGCTGGAGCCTTACCCGGCACCACAGGGCGCAAGACTGAAGGGGGAGGGGACACACCCAGGATAGGACCGCAGTCAGTCACAAGGCACCCCAAGCGGGGCTCACAGCCCAGACCCGCTACACAGCGGGCACAGGCTAAACCCACCACGCCACTGCGTCCCCCCAGGCCTAAGATGATGATTGCAAAATTTTTGCTATATCATGATAGCTGGCACGCTGCTAAGGATTCTCATCACTGTAATTGATAATTGTCGCATTTGGTTTGGTTCAAAGTTCACGAGACTGACACAGCTTGTCTCATTTGTGGGTAAAGGGACAAGGAAAGCAATGTGTGCACAATGTCATGGCTCTGCCTCAACAGAAAAGCCATGGGTCAGGTAGGACAGGGGGTGTCTTTGCCACCTGCGAGAAGGGAGTCTCAGGCTCAAACAGAAGTGCTACAGCTGGCTCTAAGCCGGCCGATGTTAGGAGTAACCACGGCAACGCCATGTTTTACTGCAAGAGCAGTGCTGCGTGAAAGCTGGGAGGAGAGGCTGAAAATTGCCTGCGGTTATGTGAACCACTGCGCATCCTAATGTGGACCTGAATGGCTACAGCCACAGATGTTTATAGCCTTCCTCTTGTTTTCTTTCCAAACCATCGCTAATAGGGTCCATTTTAGATTTAGCAATGGGGCAGGCCAAAAAACAAAGCTGGTAGTAGTCTTAGAAGAGGCATTTTGGGTCACGGTTTATCAGCAAAACTTTTGCCAACGTACCACTATTATTGCCCAAATTAGTTAGTGAGGAAAAAACAAAACTGGGATAACTTTGGGTAGGAAATTTTACATTTACATCACTTTTAAAAAAATGTAAATGTATGTGTGCGCAAGATTTTTTTTTTTTTTTGTGCGTTTCTAAGGCATGCTGGGTATTGTGGTTCCTGTGTCACACACACACCTGCTAAGCACCATGAGGATGTTCCCCTGAAGACCTTCCTGCAACCTTCACCTGTCCGTCACAATTATTTCAAGGAAAAAAGTGTTTGCCGCAGAGGGACCAAGATCAAGATTGATCTTTCCATTTTCTCTCTGTCACTGCTTTTTAGATTTAAAAGAGTTTTTTTTTTCTTCTTCTTCTTTTTTATTGCCTGTGTCTAACGCAAAGCACTAAAATCCAGGAAGGCTGCAAATAGGTTCTGTGTGTGTGTATGTGTGTGTGTTTAGTTACCCATGTGGGCACTGAGCTTGTCCAGGTCTCTTATCTCCGCTCTGATTTCCAGGTATTTATAATCCAGCGCAAATGGAGACTGATGGCTGTTCTTCCTGCGGTTGGGCTTTATTATGCCTTCGTGGAGACTCATTACTGGCACTTGCAGGTGCTCCCAGGCCCTCCTCTGTTTTGGAGCCAATGATTTGTACACCATTTCTTTGGGATGTGACATCCCACCTGGTCGCCGCCACTCATGGTGAGCTTTTGCCTGCAATTTTACAAGTCTGTACATCTACTGAGGTCTCCAGAGCATCTGCACCATGAAGACAAATGGTGCAGTTGACCGCGGGCACAGCCGCTGTCGTCAGTAGCAGCTGTATGCCCGTGTGTCTACATGAGTGCTTGGCCTCTCTTTTTAGTGCTGTCGGATAACGCCATAGGAAACCGGCCTGTAGGCCTCCAGGCCTTGAAGCATTCTCAGTCAGCCTCCCCACCTCAGCCTCGCTTCTTATGTTTGACAGTGAACTCTTGCAAGCATCACTAACCCAATTTGTGCCTCTAGGTTGAGTGGTGTTTTGGAGATGCGGTCCTTCAAGGTGGGTGCGGGAAAGCCAGTTGGATGTTTGATTGGTAATGACGGGGCCTTGTTCACGCTTCCATCCTCCATAACCGGTATGTTTAGAAACCTCCTGAGTGACTGCGGTGGACCCGTGCCGACTCGCTGCAGGGCTCGACAGCTCCAGATGTTGCTGACACGATGCTTTCTCCAAGGGGGGTGAAACATGTGTGAGGACAAAACTGAGCTGATTGCTAGCAGGACATAATTCCCTGACCATGCATTTATTGACATTTGCTCAGAGTTCTCATCTCAAATTTTTTCTGCAAAGTTCTTTTTTGAATTTTGAATTTTTTTTTTTTTTTTTTTTAAAAACACTTCCTCAGCTTTTGAGGGATGAAAGGTAGAGACCCACTGGATTAGCACAGAAGTCCTTACCTTGGCTGTTTATGGGTCATGTGATTTCACCGATCATCTTCAGCTTCAACCCACACGATAGATGATCTCCGATGTTCTTTGCTTTTTGAAGGAACTTATTTTGAGTCTGTCCTGTACAATAGATGCACACAAGGGACAGTGCTCTTGCTTTGGTTCTGTATGGTACTAAATCATTGGCTGACTTTTGCGGAAGAGAAAAGAAACTCTTTTTGATTAGGTGAGTGAAAAATATTAAGACAAAAAAGAAACTCTAACCAAATCCCCAGAGCTGTATTTTATGAGCTCTAAGTGAGAAAGACCTTGAAAGGAATGAGTCACCTTCAGTTCCACCGTTTATACGTTAGAGGCTGAATGAGGTGTGCGGCCCATCTTCCAGTAATGCCATTTTCCCAGAACAAAATCCTTCTCTGTGCTGGCTGTGACATTCATAGACACATCTTGACTTGTGGAACATGGTTTTAATGAGTAATGACCACCGAAAGAAGTTATGGATTGGTTGCTCACATGGAAATGGTTCATTATTAGTAGGGTAAAGGAGAAGAAAATGCTGTCTTGGTGTTCCATATATTTGGCATCTGTGGCATCTGTAAAGCCAAACATCCCTGAATGTTAAAAATTAATTGTGGTTCAGAAAGCAGAGATACATTTAGATACATTTCTCTTTGGCATCGGCATCTGGTGTTTCTTAGCCAGAAAGAGTGCAAGCCTATATTCTATGCTTTGGTATCTCATCGTGTGTGTTGCGGGGTGCAGTGTATGTTGCAGTACTTTTAATGAGGTCTTCAGATATTTAATAAATTATTAAACTTTTCCCCTAATTTAAAACCCTGTTCTGCGAACAGTGAGCCTTCTTCACAATTAGGAGGGATCAGAAATTATGCCATGAAATATAATCTGCTTTCCAGGAGACATTTAATGTCAGATCAAAATAAAAATAATAAACAGTGCTTTATTTATAGTGTTCCAACTTCAGTTCTGCTTGCGGATAAAGCTTCATCTTCCCAGAGTCTAACTCTGGGATGTCTAAATACCGTTTGCACTTGATGTTATTGTGGAACGAGGGTTGGCTGGGCAGCTGGTGGGTGGTGCGAATGGCCACAGCCAGGCCACCTTGAAGTGATTCTGCAGTCCTGACATGGCTCCTTGCATGGGTTCTGCTTCCAAGGTGATAAATGGGGTGGTGTCCCCATGTGTCCCAGTGCACGAGCATCTCCATACAAGTCTCATACATTGACTCGGAATCCTGGCTGATTATTGTTGTGTGCTCTGCAGCATCCTCATATTTCATATTTTTGAGTTCAATATTATTGCTTCCCAGAGGAAGACTGAAACTGGAAATGACTTTTTCTAGTTTTTTATATTATTTAAATATACCTCTTTTAACCTAAAAATCATGAATTTTGTGCAAAACACCTTTAGTGCAGCACTGAAAATCCAATTTCTGTGAGGGAAGGCCCCCGTGCAGCGGTGCCTTTCGGATTCCTCGATAAACAATCCCTGTTTTCCCGTTTTTCGAACATCAGACGATTTTCTGAATAAATTAGGTGGAGATAAATACTTGAAAAGGTAACAGGTTAAGCCTTTCTGTTCCAGTGTGTTAGTGCGCTTGTTATCGACCGCTGACAGCTGCGCTCGCCCACCCGCAAACAGGCTGAGCGGTAGAGTAGCACCGGTGCTGGCATGACCGAGGGCCACCCCTGTCGTGCAGGCCTTGTAGAACGCAGACAGTAATAAAACCTGGTCCAAACAGGTGGCATGTTGCCTCGACAATCACCCCCGTCCCCCGAGTATTGCATGTCGCAGCACCCTCTGTCCAGTTTTTTCTCTTTGAGAAATCAAATTTAGAATCATTTTAATGCCTCTCCACATCTTGTTGTTGTTCAGTGAGAACTTCATACCAAGACAGCCGATGATGCAGTAGTTAGAGCCGCCACCTTTGGCTCTGAAGGGTGCAGGTTTTAATCCCACCTCCTGCTGTAGTTCCCTTAAACAAGGTACTTCAGCTATATTGCTCCAGTAGGTAAATCACTGTAAGCACATTAGCGCTGCAAGTTGCTTTGGTGAAAAGCATTAGCTAAACTGTTAAATTTAAATGTAACGTGGAAGCCCTTGCATTTTTCACATGAGATTAGATCATCTGAACAATGTAGTACTTTTTTGGAACTTGGTTATTGGCTTTTGTTAGGGTCCCTTTTCTTTCTGCCCAGTGGTTTCACTACTTGGGCCTTGGGACAACCGGTGCTGGTAGACCCCCTCCATGTTGCTGAGGTTCTCCAGCTTCTTCTTGTTCTACTGCAGTGACAGTGCAGCTCATATGGTTATTTTTCATCCAGTTGCCTAGGAAACGAGTTGAATCAGTCTTACTTGTGTGCTTCTCTTCTCCTCCTCTCTAGCTACACAGTTTTTGCGGAGCTGCATTTGTGTCCACAGGAATGTACTGCGTTTACAGTATTGATTCCCTGCACACATTGCAGGCGAGGAATATTCATGAATGTGTGACACATTTCTGATACACGCTGGACTCTTAATGTTGCTGCTGGCAACTGGCTGACTCTGGCAGTGTTATCTTTGCTGACTGTTATTTTGTCCCTACTGCGTAGCTGTTGGAAGCTAAATACCGCGTTATCTTTTAAAAGACAGGCCCTCTCTGTAATTCCATTGTTAAAGAAAACTTGGATTTATTTTGCCTTTGCCTTTCGTAGCATATGAGCTTTGAGCTCATTACCTCTTTAATGGGATTACTGGTATTGTTTTGTTGAAAATGAAAATCACTTAAAATACAACTTCTTTAAAGCTTTGCACTGAGGTAATGGCGAGGTGATTTAAGACCCAGTTCTGCACTGATGTTTTACTGTGAGCTCAGGAATAATATGATTTGATCTTAGTTATTGATTAGGGTGGTAGGATGATGTGCTTCTTGGCATCTTGGTTTGCTATATCCTGTGATGAAATGCGCACAGCTCAGGTGTTGAAAATAAAGGCGCTTTGTGGGACATACGGCTCATTGCTATACAGGCTGGCCTTCGTAGCCTCACAGTTTGTCCCTGTCTTTAATGCTTTTGGTTGTGGCCCTCATTTTTTCTTCTCATGTCACTAATTTCCATATGGATCGCAACTCCCAGACAGGTGCAAAGCCAATGGGTTCCTGCCAGCCACATCCCCTTGTGTGCTTACTGAGCACTGTCTATATGAAGGAACCTGGGGAGATCTTTCAGCTGGGCCATATAGAGAACAGCAGCATTAGCACAATTGTGTGGAAGAAAGTATAGGGTGTCCTGTAAGTAAATACACCAATCACAGTATGCCATACTGTATATTTTTAGTGCAGAATGTAACATATATATTCTTTTTGTAGGTATTTTTAGTTGCTCACAAAGTTTTTGTATACAGGGAGTACTCAATAGCGTATGTGATTTACAATGACACGGACTTACAACAGCTGTCCCAGTAACCTTATTTTTCAAAGATAATTTTTCAAATCCTGATATTTGGTTGTTTTGACTAATGATGACCTTCTTCATCTGCTGTATGATAACATTTGCTGACTGTGCTGCTGCAAGACACTCGTATTTCACATTGTTTGTGTCTACCTTGGTGTTTGGGTATATAGCATCGATTGCATTTTATGTACAAAAATTTTCATTTGTTGCCACCCAAGTTACTTTTTATTTGAAATGTCTAGCAAGCAAAAAGTGAATGTTCTCTTGGTGTTAAAAATAGATTTAGACACGAAAGTGGAAATAAAACCTGACAAGATCAGCATATTGGCACCTACACATTAATTTTTCCCAATGTCGTGGAACGCTCTATAGTTTTGCTCTGTTAGCTGTTACTGCTGGCATTCATTTTCTGTGTAGAATGCCCAGGAGGGGTGGCCAGCCACTGGAAGGCTGTTTCTGTCACCTTTTGGTTGAGAGTTTTTGGTTCTCCTTTCCTCTCTTGTGGCCAGTTCACCTTCTTGGATTTACTAAATAGTATAGTTCCTATAGTCATTTATTGTATAGCTAGACTTGTGTCTATATTACTACTACGTGTCTTGGTCCTTTGTTCAGCATAGAAGAGCACTCTATAAAAATAAATTGAAATAATAGTGCAGCATGAAAATATAATTATTACACTGTACTGTACAGGGTTTGTACATTTGATTTGCATATCTGTTACAAGTAGCCCTATAGGAACAGTTCGTTAAACGTTACCTGTCACTGAGAAAGCACAGCGCATTGTTCCGATCGTGGAAACGCAATCTTCTTGAGTGTTTTTGATTGTTCAGAACGAAGTAAGGGAAGACTGCACCTAATGTGAAGTTAATAAAGTTATGGATAAGTAAATTCCTGGAGACACAAACAGTGGGAAAGGTAGTGAGCTGTGTCTGACCATCGGTTTCCAAGGAGACGGTGGTAAACACTCCAACTGCTTTCAATCGGTCACGACCAAAGCAGTAAGACACGCTTCATCAATAAAAAATGTTAGAAACTTCATATATTTTACTCCTTGGGAGCAAAACTGCTTATGAATACCAGTATTAATTACCACAGTAGCACATACCTTATTAAGGGTATTCGTTTATGGGCATGAATATGTCTCAAATCCATGTGTGATCTTTTCAACAGAACCTCCCGTTATGATTTCATGGTCATTATCAACTGTTTCTTTTCTTAAATGATGCTTGCATTTTGACGGGAGTGTGGACTGCGTTTGTTTGACAATAGTTGACTCAATGTTCACTCCAACTTGGAGTGGAGAACTAGCCTGTTGTCCTGTGTTGTTCTTTTGTGCCCTCTGTATTACCTTAAAACCACAAACCTGCATTTTATTCACCTGCCCACTATGAAACAGTATCACTCTACACTCTTGCCTGGTACCGTGTTTAAAGAAGGTGCAGTAAGTGTTTTCAGAAGTGGCATTAAGCCCATTTTGTTACACTGATCGACATGGTGTGAATCTAGAATTCAGGAATTGCGAAAAGCTCTCAGGTGGCACAGCTGCATGCATTATTCTCTCTTTGCTCTGTGCTGCAGTTTATTTTCGGCAAAAAATTCTGCATTGACAACATTTTCCGCGGAGGACGTGAAAACGCTGCATCGAGTTCTGTCCCCCGCTCTGAAAGTCCTGTTAGCTGGCGGTGTGTGATCTCAGGAAGGCCGATGAGCTCTCAAAGGGCAGAGACTTCATCCAGAGGACCGTAGTCAGATTTGCTTTAAGGAAGTGACAGATTAACAAAGGGGTCAGGTTTATACAATTTGTCATAAACGACTGCAAGCACTAAATAAAACAAGACTATTATTATTACTATACTCCTACTCTCTCTACCCTATTATTATTAAATTGTATATATTCTTATTGTTATCAACCTCAGCCTGTTCCAGATGGCTTACAATGCTACATAATCAACTTCGGAATGACTTACCCATTTGTACAGCACAGTATTCGTATTGTGCGAATTCAGAGTAAGTACTGGGGCTCTTTGGAATGCAGGGACTCTGGTCACTATGTTTACCGGGGGCCAATTGTTACCTGACCTGCAAGAACACTGGGAAATCTCCTAGTTAGTTAGGGAAAGAAGCACCTGAGCATTTCGGTACTGCTCATACCTCATTCTAGTTTAAATACTTTTATTGGTCTTTGGATCAGTGTTAAAGTTGATAAGCGTTCCGACATGTTTAAGATATATTCGGATACTCCTTTTGATATGGTTTTACTTTTTCAAAAATGTGTTATTTTGTTGTTTCTGGAGAAGAGACACATACTCCTGCTTGGGTCTGAGTGTGCATGATCATTGCATTGAGCTAATTGTTATGGGCTGGGTCAGGAAGGTCTGATGGTGCAACACGCTCGGCCCAAGCAAGCACAAAACTTGGAGATCCAGCCCAGAATATGTTTCACTGCTCACGTTGCAATCATGGCGTCTAAAAGGTTCGCTGCAGATCTGATTGGAAACCTTCCGTGAAAGCAATGTTGTCGCAACAGTCCTTTTCTTGGCTTGACACCATAAGGCAGTGCTGTTAGATCTTTTTCGGCAAAGGGCCACAATCATTGCTCTGAACTTGTACGAGAGCCATACTTGCAGAAATCCATATTAAGTGACATACTCAATCTTAAATGTCTAAATTTAAAAATTATTCTATTTTATTTAGGCATGCCATGTGTTTCTGTGTGTGTGTGTCTTATCAAGTGATTCGATAGAATGTTTAGAATTTATGTTGTGTAAATGTATAGCATTTATGGTTGGTATAGTATCTTTGACAGATGTTAGTGTGCTCCAAATGTTGGAAATTACACAATGAAATCCAATAAACCTTAAATCTTATATGTTCATTCAATCCAGTTGTGTTAGGAACCCTTAATTTGCTGGCATATAGCATTATTTGCTAGTTACCATGGCCCAAGGTATTTAATTCTAAACATGCAGTGATTCTGTCTGGAATTTTTTTTCTTTTAAGTTTAAAAGTTTTTCCATCTCTCAACTGTAATCTCTCTCCTCCTTTTGTGTCATTTCAAGCTAATTAAATTCTAACCGTAGCTCTTGTTCACTGGCAGCCTGATGGCGAACATCATAAACAAGGACCTTCCTCCGTGTTGGTGTTCTTGCTTTGCCTGTCACATTATGCAGTCTCGCATTTTATTGAGTTGTTTTTGCAGTTTTCATGGCTTCAGATCTCGACCACATCTTTTGATCCTGCCAGAGTAAGAGTGCTACTGACAGACAACTGCCAGGTGCTTAATTTACCTGTTATTGTGTTGATAGTAATTGTACTGCCTCTGACTCCCATACCAGAGCTAATTGCTGTTTTTGGACTCTTGCGTTTGAAGAATGACCAAGAGCTTATACACGTGTGTACTTTCTAAAATATTTGTGCTTTTGTTGATAGACATCCACAAATTGAAATATTTTTATAGCCTTTCTAATTTTTGGAAATGGTAGGACTTTAATGTGTAATATGTTAATAGATATGTGATTTCTTTTTTTGTACTTTTCTTTGTAGTTCCTGACTTTACTATTAATTTTCTTTAAAGTGTTCATTTTTTTAATATGTGGTCAGAGCTGTTGCCTTCAGATCCAAAGCTTGCCAGTATGAACGTCATCTATTGCTCTATAGTAACCTTGAGCAACATGCTTACACTAAGCAGCTCCAGGTAAAATTATTCTGCTGTATAAATGGGTAAATTTGTGTAAGTATCTTAAAACCCTAAGTTGCTTTGAAGAAAATTGTTGCCTAAATGAGCAAATGTAAATGAGTAGTGATTATTTGAAGTGTTTTTTTTTTTTTTTTACTTTTATTTTTACACGGTTTAATTTGTTGTTCAGTGTTTTCATTAGCATAATGTATAGAGGTGTATATGAAACATTTAAAGTATTAAAATATATATATGTATATATACACACATAATGTGCTTCTGTACCAGCACTCAGAGGAAGAGTGGAGAGGCAGTCAAAGTGAGACTTTACCTGAGCTTACAGGTATCCTGTGCTGTCCTGTGAGGAAAGAATGATATTTTAAAAAGGATCTGGATTATAGCATGCACAGTAGCACAATAATACTGCTGACCTCTCCTTCTTTCATGGGCATTAAATGGCTCTGTGATCGGTCATGGCTTAAGCTTGCTCAGCTGGCCTGGGTCAGACATGCTGCTGGATCAATAACAGGAACTCATAAAATCTATTAATGTAACCTCATAGTCGCTAAATTTTCCCACAGAGGACATCCGCGTTGCGCTTTGCGGTGGATCCGTTGCTCTTGTGCTGTTACAAAGTTCAGGTTTGAAATTTGGTCCCCACCCTGGGTGCGGGAGCCGCAGAACAGATTTTCTGTGTAAAGCTGTCAATGTGGCCTCCTCGTTGCCTCAAGCAGAACTGGGCCATCTTGATCGTAAGCGTGTGCAGTTTTCTGCTCTCCTGCTGCTTGTCAGGCTCACCAGAAACTCAGTTTCTTGGAGATCATTTTAAGGAACTGTTTGAGGGGTGATGGGGTGCGGTGGCGCAGTGGGTTGGACCGCAGTCCTGCTCTCCGGTGGGTCTGGGGTTCGAGTCCCGCTAGGGGTGCCTTGTGACGGACTGGCGTCCCGTCCTGGGTGTGTCCCCTTACCCCTCTGGCCTTGCGCCCTGTGTTGCCGGGTAGGCTCCGGTTCCCCGTGACCCCGTAAGGGACAAGCGGTTCTGAAAATGTGTGTGTGTGTGTGTGTTTGAGGGGTTTTTTTTTTTTAATATTAAATAAAAAATTCCCCCCCGCCCCCACTTCGGAACATAGTAGTGTGTGTCTCCCTGCTGCTGCTGCATAATAAACGTTTATGATACAGTATTGGCATCTAGAATGAAGTTTTTCTTACTCTTCAACCACATCCAGCCTTCAGGTGTGGATCTTCATAACATCACTGTGCTACTATGTTTCTCAAAGCATCTGCCAAATGTCCATCTCCAGCATAGTAAAGCAGCAGTAGCTTTTGGCTTCGTCCGGCCATTGACATGGTTTTACTATGGAAGCCAAGTGAAGACTTTTTTTTTTTCTTGCATTCTCTCTTGGAGATCAAAATGCTTATCTGCCCCATTTTTCTCCGTGAAATCTTTGCTCAAGCCCCGGGTTCAGTAGGAACAAGCATTCTGATGGAGTGAAACCATCTGCATTAGTTGCTGGCACATGATATAAATAGACCCAAGACTATCATTTATTCTCCTAAATTACCGTGCCACTCATTACATCTTGGGTACTAATGGACATAGTTTTAAGGCTCTGTTTGTGAGGACTTTGTACTTGTTCCATATGTTGTGTGTTTTGCATGGGCATCCATTGTTGGCGACAGAGCTGTCGCAGCAATAATATGTCCCCGTCTGGTGGGGAATGGAAACAGGCCTTGTGGCCAGTGGAAGGGAGTGAAAAGAGCCAGATGGGCAGAGGGACACTTGTTTCTGCAGCATCTCTGGCCTCCTCAGACTATACCAATGACATACACACCTATTTTTTTGTGTGTGTGTGCGCGCATGTGTGTTTCTTTTCCCCCTCTTTCATCACTGTTGCTCTTTCTACCTCTCAAAACTTTCCGACTTGTTTTTGAGAAGCTGTACTCTGGATAGAGCTGGCCATTTCCACCGCCAAGATGAGAAGAGTGTCCTGTCGGTGAGCCAGCCAGACGCCCGTTGATCGTCTTGCATGCAGCTTCCAAATTACCCCCAGAATCCAGCATTAGTCCACTTTTGAGAAGAGCCCTGTCATCCCAAGCACAGACGACAAGGGAACTGTATGTGCTCAAGTGCCAGTGAAAGCTACATCACAGCCCTCCTTTTCCCTTTTTTCCCTCTTTTTGGGCCTCATGTGAGCACTGTGTTATCGAAGGCCAAGGTTCAGACCCCATGTTTGCGTGGGTCCACAGCAGGGGGCCACGCAGTGTCTTGAGGCCAGCCAAGTTCCACATAATCAAGCTCAGATCAGCAAGAGCCCAGCCTGCTGGGCCTCCATCATAGCCCAGCCTGGGGCAGCGTGGGCCGCACGCAGATCTGACCCAGATCTGCCTGAACTAAAAGCGGGTTACAGACGCATCCTCTATCCCCACTCCCTCATATCTTATCTCTGTGGTCTGCTGAAAGCATCGTGGAGGCAGGGACGACAACAGTGCCGGTTATACCAGGATCATCAGGGTTCCTGCAGGAGGTCTGAGCACCAATCTCTCTTGTGTGATTAAGCACCTAAACATAGCTGTAGGCGTAAAGACCTCAGCTGATCCCCTGAGTAAAACTATATAACCTGAATTGGTTCAGCAGACATACAGTTCATACTGTAAATGCATAATGTTAATAGGCAGTAGGTGGCATAGTCTGTACCTGAACTGAATTGTTCCAGTAAAGTTACCCATTGGTATAAATGGGTTGCTTTGAAAAAAAACATAAGCTAAATTAATAAATGTAAAGCCACTGTCTTTGGGCTTGGAGGTTCCAGGACTGAATCTCAGCTCCAGCAAAGATCCACCCTTGATCAAGGTATGCTCTTTTGATAGAGTATAAAAAAAATTACCCAGCTGTGTAAATAAATCATTGTAAGCTGCTTTACAGAAAAGCATAAGCTCAAAGAATAAAGCATAAGCTTAAAGAATATATAATTTTACAGATATTAGTTATGCAGAAAATGTTGGATGAAAGAAGGTTTCGTTATCCCTCCACCGTGGCCATTGGTTCTTGAGCGGCCCATTCTCCTCACTAGGCCCACAAATGGGTGTGGCCATCTTTGTACCCAAACGGGCCCCCTAGACCTCTTCCTCTCAGATTTATTGCCAGGTTAACGGAAATGCAGTGGGGAAAAACATGAGCAATTCATCCTTGACACACTTTGAAGTCTGTTCTTTTCTCCCTGAAAGAAGCAAGCATGTTTTAATATTCGCTCCCATTTCAACAGGTTTGTGAGGCAGGTCACTGAAAAATCAAGTTTAAAAAAAAGAAAAGTAAAGTAGAAGTTGTCTGCCACTGATGGCATCTGTCTAAAACTTGTTCCATGTGGATTCAACTGATAAAGCAGCGAAATTATATCTTTTGAGTTGAACTAAAGAAACCTGAAAATGAGCACTGAAGATGTTAATTAAATGTGTAATTAATTCTGGCTGTAGCTGAATTAACCTTATGCTCTGTTATTTTTGTAGTCAGACATGAACGTTTTGGTGCTGCTACCCTGTGGGGTTGGCGTTATTGTGGCTCTGCTGTGATTGTGATTTCTTTCAGCAGCGCTTGTGTTTTGGGCATTTCTAAGCATTGCTATAAGTTTGACCGATGGCCCTAACGAAAATCTGCGAGGCTTTTTGTGTTTATAGGAAGTTTTTTAAAGTCATCAGTTTGCAGCATCCTTGGCTAAAAGGAGGTTTTTAGCACTTTTGTATTTAGCGTCTTCACTGAGCTCTTTTTTTTTTTTTGTTATTCAGCCTATTTTTTAATCATCTCCGGTGGGAGATGAACTTTGGGAGATCTAACACCTGATTTTTATCGATGGCTCTTTTCAGCATTAAGGCTGTGGGAAGTGTGAGAAACTGAGCTCAAGGGATGCATGTTTCACCCAGAGAGACATGGATAAGATCTGCGCTTTGTGCTAGTGAAGTGGATATAGTGAAAATATTGCAATTGCTGAAATGTTGTTGGGTTAGGCCAAAGGAGTGACATTTGACTCGTGGGACAAGTGGTCTTGTGCAATGATTGCTTGACATTCTCAGGTCCTAATTGGTCTTAATGAAAGTTAATTTCATTCAGTAGAATTTCTGCTGGGGAAAAAAAAAAGTAGCTTTTTTCCCCTTGCCTGTCATATGCAGGTGTGTGTATATGAATGACCCCAAGCTCAAATCCCCCAAAGGTCTGTGTGCCAAGTCTCTGTTAACCTCTCAGCTCTCCAGGGAGGTTGGGGACCAGCTTTATTGCTGATGGGATGGCCATCATAAGTGCAGGTTGTCACAAGTGTTTATATGTCATAAGTCGAGGATTAACTGTACTCTATTTCCACTGAATAAATTTTTCAGTCATTTGCTTGAGTGTATAAAGACCAGTGTGGTGTTCAATTTTTAATACATCTCACACATTTGCTAGTACACTTGGTCCTTGTCTGACATTTTGATCCACCGTCAGACAGTGCAGTTTGGTGTTTTCCTGTGCCGTTAATGAGGATGTTCTTAAAGGTTTAGTGGCGTCACTGCTCTTCGCACATGGAGAGCGCTCACCCCTAATTAGAGGGAAAGCAGTCCATCAATATTGTGCAGCTTACAGTGTTTACATCATCACCTGGGAGAGCAGCTATAAGCAGACTCCTTGTCTGTTGCACCCTTAAGCAGGGATGCTGTTGCACTCCATCTGTGGCAGTCCTTCTGATGTGCTTCACAACCAGAATGATAGGTGAAGCCTGGACCTGGGAAGCCCTCACTTAATGGCAGACACAGATTCCATACTGCTCCAAACAGGTGCCATACAGCCCAGAGTGGACACGCGCATCTAAAAGGGACCACGCAAAGTAGAAGCTCAAGTTTACATCTCAGCAAGACAGTGAGAATAGTCACAGGGCTTTGCTTTCTGACTGGCAATTTGTGTTAGCCTTTATATGAGCCGTTTCTGAATGTATTATTTGATTTTATGTGCTTCTTTTAGAATATGATGCATTAAATGTGGTTAGTACAGCAAACTGAGACATCTTTTTTGAGAGACTTTATGCTTTTGTCAAAACAACATATTGCTGTGTATTTGTTGCTGTGCTGTGATTTGGTAGACTGCTTTGCCACCACTGTGCAGGTAGTGGCTTGCACAGCGGTGAGTAAGTCATGAAACCTTTCCACAGTATTAGGCTGCCGTGTTAAATATTTATTTTAAAAAATGATTTGTGGATTTTTCGTAGAAGAATAACAGAGCAACAGCACACATAACCCTCCCCAGCTACCCCAGTCCGCAGGCTCTAGCTAGAACCCCAGCAGCACTTCTCCTGCTGCACTCAAGTACCAGGACAAAGGAAGGGCACAGTTTAAAAACAATAGATAACTGCTTATACAAACAGAGTTATGGAAACAAATACCTGTCAGCATACGTAAAGACAAAAAAAGGAGTGGGGGTCATTGCAAAACATTAGGCGTTGATGAAATTTTACCAAATCCAAAGATTTACACTTACTCCAGAGGCAAATCACTTGAGTTATCAGAGTATTCTATGAAGGAGCTCCACACACACACACACACACACACACACACACACACACACACACACACACACACACACACACACACACACACACACACACACACACTGTCTGAACTGCTTGTCTCATACAGGGTCGCGGGGAGCCAGAGCCTAACACAGGGCATAAGGCTGGAGGGGCCACACCCAGGACGGGATGCCAGTCCATCACAAGGCACCCCAAGCGCGACTCAAACCCCAGACCCACCGGAGAGCAGGACCCAGTCCAACCCACTGCGTCACCGTGCCCTCCTGAAGGAGCTCCACTTAGAGTAAAACAGTTCATAGAACCTCGCAAAGTGAAGTTAAATTTTTAAGACAGAAGGACATGTCTCTAAGACAGGGAGAAACATAGGGGGATGTAAAGATTTCTATGAGAACAGTATCCTGCGACTGACTAAAGAAGCAAAAGCAAAAATATTTGACTGCTTTACTGTCAATACAGACATGTTTTCAGGGAGTCTAAAGACTGATATCAGTGGGCATAGTTGTAAGTATAGATAAATTTTGATAGTAGCCCCAAAGCAGACGGAAGTCCAAAAGTTTCCAAGTTTATGGCAAGACCAAAAGATGTGTGAGATCAGCTGGGTAATGAGTGTATCAGGTACAATTGCTGTCAGTGTCAGGATAAATTCCAGCTAACTTGGTTGTACTGAGGTAAAATCTGTGAAGAACCTTCAACTGCATTAGTCTTAACTGAGCACCTAAGATTGATGTATTAACCCATCTCCTTCTAAAGAGGCACTACATTATATATACCTGGTATAGGATTGGTAACAGAGTAAGAGGTCATCTGCCTATAAGGACACTTCCTCCAATTGTAATAATGTAGATATTTTTGCAGATGTGTCCCTTCTTTTAAGATATTCACTTGGGTCTTTCCTTCTTTGAAAAGTTACGTTGAAGCTTGATTAAGTGTTTACATTTACATTTACATTTATTCACTTAGCAGACACTTTTGTCCAAAGCGACTTACAACGGATACTGTGTAGTGTTACTAGCCCACACACCTTATTTACCAAGGTGACTACACTGCTAGATACACTACTTACAAGGGGTTACTCATCCATCCAAGTGTTGTTACCCAAAGACTGTTTCTGAAAGGAGCAAGTTTGTCAAAAATTATTTATGAAACTCAGGTGGGAGCCCATCATGGCCTTGCATTTCATTACTTTGCATGGATTTAATCGCCCGAATAATCTCATCTAGACAAAGTAGAGTCCAGATTATTGATGAAAAACGGGTGAACCATTGGTTTCTGTAGGCCATCCATAATGTTATCCATTCTCAGAGTGTGCAGAAAATTTCAATATCTAATTATTGGAGTAATAAGAGGTAGAAACATTGTTTTCTACTAGCAGCTTCTGTCATAAAGGTTAGAAAGTAGAATACCAGAGGTAACTTTGACTTCTGAAATTAAACAGAATGCATATCTATGCTTTAGTTGGTCAGCCATGAAATGACTGGCTTTGTCACTGCCATCGTATACAGAACCTAGAAAGCTAAGAGGTAGATCTTCTGCCTTGGAAGTACATATTATATCAAACTGAGTTTGGTGAGCAAGCGGTCTTTTGAGTAGCTATGTGTGAGGATTTAGAATATACTCTTGATCCATTTCTGCAGTGGCATCTGTTAGGTCCTTCAGGGCAAACCTGTGAGCCTTAACCACATGAGCTGAGTACAAAAGTATGTGGCCTCTCAGAAAGGCGTTTAATGATTCCAAGTGTACAGACAAAGGAGTCACCTCTGATTTCTGTATCTCAATAAGTGAGTCAGTAGAGTTGGAAATTAGATCAGTAGGGCAGCAGGTAGCATCGTTCTTAGAGCTTCTGCCTGTGGACTTGAAGGACCTATGTTTGAATCTCATCTCAATGTAAGAGGAAAGATCTAAATGTCAAGTGACACAAGACTGACCAGAGGTAATCGTAGCAAGGTAGTCAGTTGATTCTGCTGCTGATATGAGCATATCCTCTATAAAAACATAATCAGTGCCAGAGAATGAAGGGTATATTGGAAAAAAGAATGCCTTGACATCAGGGATAAAGAGTTCATTGCTGTCATTTATTTACATTTATTCATTTAGTTCATGCTTTACTCCAAAGCAATTTACTATTTTAAGGTACCTATGATTATTTACTCATTTATACAAGTGGGACATTTGTACTGGATAGTAAGAGTTCTACGGTAGTAAGTGGGATTCAAGTCTGCAACCTCTCAATCCAAAGAAGGAACCATGATGGTACCTGCTTCCCCAGGAGCCTATTGCCAGTAAAAAAAGTAATCAGTACAAGAGAACAGTTGCTGTACAGGAGAAAAGGAGAACACCTTGAAGTCGGGGTTAAGTTGCCACCATGGTGATGCCGGTCTCTGTCATAAATTTAGAAACAGCCTTGGACATAGCTGAAAGTTACAGACCCTTGGGGTTTGAGCAATCAAGTTTGGGGTCAATGACACAACTAAGATCTGAGGATCAGGTGATGAGTGTGCATCTTGGGAAGAGAGAACAGAAGTTTGTTTGCGAAGTCAGCATCATCCCAATTGGGGCATAGACACTAATGTGTGCCAGAAAAACTTAAATAAAATACCTGTAACAATACTATATCTGTATGTGGGATCATAGATAGTATCTGTGGGATTAAAACACAATAACAACTCCTTTGGCTGTGGTATTAAAGTTGAAGTAAAATGTTATTTTGGTTCTTGTGACATAGAATTTTTCCAAGCGATTTACCTATTTAAATTGCAGTATTTTGGATATGAGAGAACCTTGGACCTCTTAATTGAGCCATTAATACCCTTTACATTACAAGATGTAAACATGACTGCTGAGTCCCTGTCTACACCTGCATTCAAGGATTGTGTTGATATGGTAAAGCAGGTAATATAGACTGAGTAGAAAGGAAAGCTCAGGATACATCTATACAAAAACATACAAATCTCAAGGAAGAAGTGTATGTAATAAAAATAAATAATTTAATAGCAAAAGATGGAATAAAAATTATAATCCCAAGATACAAATACATCCAAGACACATTCCCAACAACTACTACAACAGAAAACGTGAACACACACAAACAATTCCTTAGTCTCCTTTACAAAATAAGATGACAACGTGTGCCGTTACAGTGCGTTATTGGTAAATTAGTTATGATTATTTGAGTTTGAAGTTTGAGCAAATATTAAGCATATTTAACAGTACATATTGTTTTTCCATGTTCTTAATAGGCGAAATGTGAGGTGTTGCCATCTACTGGTGGTTTCTTGTGCGCTTGTATGTTTTTCGTATTAGGGGGACTTTTATGCTTCCTCTCTGACAGGAAGTAGGAAGTAGTTCTGTTATTTTCAGTGCACATGGTGAACTCTTCTCCTCAACTCTTCTCCTCATCTCTTCAAATCACTTCCATCCTGAGCCCTGCAACAGCATTGTCTTTTTACTACTGTCCTCTACACACCTTTAGTGGTATGATAGAAATCTAAACTCCCAGCCTTCACATGAATCTGAACACAAGTGTTTCCCTTGCCTAAAACCATTAAACCTGTGGGCTAAAGAAGCACTTGTCTTCAGAGTTGTGTGAAGGCTGGGAGTTTAGCTGACTGTCAACCCACTAAGGCTGTGTAGAGGACAGTACACAATGGGTGATCGCAGCAGTATGGCTTTCGTTTAGTTAGAACATCAACACAATTCACTATAATTCAAATATAGCTCAACAGTCAACACCATTTTGTCACTTCAACATGCAGTACATAAGAAGTTATACAGGAATTTGCCATTTCAACAGAGGCCATATCAAATAAATAAAATCATGTTTAAAATGTGGGAAAAAAAATATAGTGAATGAGTCACCTTTAAGTAGGTCAGTAACCTTTAAAAGGCTCCAGTCTGTGTTCACTATTTCTTGATGCCTGCAGCAGTGGTGTGGGAACCTGCTTTTGCTGAAGCACATGGAATACGGTGATTGTAGAATTGTTGTACTTTGGATGGGCTGTTGAAGAAATGCTTCACACCATCGTGCAGTGTCCACAGGTCGGCGGGGGTGCTTTACTTCCTTTTCACACATCTTGGTTTTAAACCGGTTTGAATTCCTAGCCTTTCTGGGAAACGACTCTGCTCTAACCTGAAAAGATGGAGAGCCTTCTGCTCTTACAAGTAAGCTTTTTAGCTTTTTCTATTCCCTTTCCAACTACCAAAGGTAATGGAAATACGGATGCATGGAATCCTGACTTGTGGCTTTAATTCAGGTGGGTGGAGTCAGGTCTCCTTCCTATCCAATAGGTGTTGTTTAGGATCAGTAGGAATGGAAAGAAAGCATCTCTAAAGACCTCGGTAAAAAAAGTCGCTTATGAATTTCACAGGGTCAGATTGTTCTAGTTTCTCGGGGATATTAGCAGCTTGCATATATGACGTTCGGGAATCAATTTCTAAACCATCCAGCTTTTCTACTAGCGGTTTGTTTGTTTTTTTCAGTGTAGAGGACATTTCCTCCAATCAAGCAGTTCAGTTGCTGTAGTAAAATAAAGCTGTTTTCCATGTTGGTAAGACATTGGCTCTTATGCTCTGTTTGCTGAATTGTAGACAGAGTAAAATGGGAGCCTGCACTTTTTTCCAGTGCTGCACAAAGTAGATCTGTGAGTTCACCAAGTGGGGCAGACCATACTTTGTCGAAGTTCACCAGTAGAGATTCTCCTCTGGTGTCGGCCGATGAGTCGGTGGAACTTCCAGGTTTTTTTTTTTTCTTTTTTTGGTATAGGCGCAATTATTTTTTCATTTCGGAGTGATTTTGAATGTCAAGGTTCTTGCATTTGTTGTAATACGAAGTTCAGACATGGCAACTTGTTAAATCAGCTAGAAGGGTAATAACACTGGTTGCTTTCTTGCAATGTGTGCAAGTCCTCACATAGTCTAACTGGCAGTCCCCAGATTAATGGATTAATGTTAAGGAGTGGTTGGATTTGTTCTGGATTTTCAGAGACTCCAGCATTGTTACAATGGAAGAATGATTAATTGTACCAGGATTAAGTATATCAAAAAGCATGAAATCATATGCCCAATTCATGACTAATAAAGTGCCTGTGCATTAGCTTAGAGGTGGTCTGAGAGTTTAAAGAATCCTTCATCGCATCTCATTTCAAGGGCAGTGGTCCTTGGCCAGATATAGAAGATATCAAACCCCTCTCCATTTTTAAACGCTTATAGAGACCAAGTGTTATGTAGGGATTGCACAAAGGGGCCAAAGAGTTCTAATGGAAGCTTTGTTTGTAAGATGTCTATTGTGTTTTCTTGTTTCCATGCATTGTTTTGCCTACTGATACCTTCTGAACTTTAACAGTTATCCATCGTCTCAAAATGCAATTTAATTCCTCATTCAGTGTGTGGCAATTAAGCATACCACAGCTTTTGCAACAATATTAATATTCATTAGAGCTTTGATCAGTGGAAATGTACAGAGTGGTGCATGCTAATTACTCACAAACACAGTGGCATTTCTTGGTGTTCATGTGATGTGGTTTTTCCCAGAATCTTCTTTTAGGAAACCTTTCTTGTCACAGCACAGCAGGAACATTTTCTGTTTTCTCTCTTTCAAACTTGGTGATTCCTGAATGACTGATTCTGGAGGTCGACCAGTGGTGGCTGCTGAGATCTGCAGGGGAGCTGCAGCTGATTGTTTCCAGTAGGATCTCCACACGGTCCTAGCAGGCATTTCCTGCCTCAGGTCTGTAGGCTTCTCAAACCAAAGGGTGTGTCCTGGCTTTGGCTGTACAGCCTGGAGGTGATATATGAACACTGTAAGCTTTGCTGTTGCATCCTGGCCACTATTGCTGAATAACCAGTGTAGCATGACTGCAAGAGTGAATGCTCCGCTTCTGCCTCCCTTAAATACATTTTACAAGAACCTTTTCGCTCTCCGCTCCATGGCAAGGCCAGTGTCTTTAGGAAGTGCTCCAGCACCATGACTTGTATGACCTAGTAATCAGAAATGGAAAGGTTCGTTAATTGTCACAAGCTAATGGGTTCTCTCCTGGATTTGATACTCTGTCTCAGTCTAATGACATCATGTTTCGACCCATATAACACAGTGTGTATGTGCAGTGCAAGACCACAGACCTTCTGACCTTCCAGGACCTTCTGCCTCTTCCAGCCACTGTAACATACTGAAGGTGTGAAAGTCGGTGGAATGTGAGATTCACACTTTATGGGGACAAGCTTTATTTAACAGTTGCTGTCCAGGCAGTAATTGTGTCCCCTGCAGACTTTAACCTTCACAGAGAAAGACAGGTTGGCTGGCGGAAGCTGCTGGAGAAAAATGGCCAGATCGGACTCAGACTAATTGCTACCAATGGGCATGCCCGGACATCGTTGATTACTCAGGCTGATCGATGCATCGAGCGTCGGCCAGCTGGTCCAGTGCTTAGCTAATTGTTAAACTGGGCTGTGCGTTCTGGGAGCTGTCTGCTCGGTGCAGTGAAATTGCCCTGAAGGACACAGCCTTGCGATGGCTGCCACTGAGGTAATCTGGTCCAGGAAGCATTTTACAGGACCAAACCTTGCAACACTCTCGCTATTCTGCGATGAATATTACCTTGACAGAGTAGGCCTATATTTCTTAACTGTGACTGCTTGTTAGAGATGGACCTGTGCTGCGGGAATAATTAAAGTCGTTGGATACTCTCCTGAAATCGATGCAAAGCGCTGACATAAAATACAGCCATTGAGCTGAGGACAATGAGTATGGGGCCTCGCAGGGACCGGTGAAGCGTGTGCAGGGCTTCACTCTCAGAGATGTGTGAAGCAGCTGCTCGGTATTATTGGCTTAGTTAATGCTGGAAATTGTGTTATCCAGATATTTCCGGACAGGGTTAACTATCGATGGGAGTCCTCCCCTGAGCCAGGAACGCGTGCCATTCTTACAACATGTTTCCTCGACGGACTGTGTCGAGAGCACTCAGTATTCCTACCAAGAGTGCATATTGAGCTGTAGCCCTAAGATTTTCAATCCGCCATGACAGCTGTGAAGGTCAGGACGTTGATTGGCAGATAATGCACTCAATTAAAGATCAACGTCAAATTCACATGTCTAATAAGATGAATAATGGCAGCGCACAAATGCATATAAAAATGGTCCTGCTCGGGGAATTAAGCACTTAATCTGTTACAGTGAAGGGCTGGATACAGAAGGAAAAGCCCACTTCCTATCAGTCAGTATAATTAAGATATTTCAAAGGCATTCTGTTTATACTGTATTTTCTTTATTGTGTCCAATGAGACACGGTGTCATTTTGTGTCTGGCTGTCTGCTGTTGCAGGTTGTCTAACACCTGGTGGGACAGGTAGAAGTTTCTTTCCTGAGCTGCTCCAGCTGCTCTAGTCTGTGTGGCTGCTGGGCTGTCTGTCTCCATCGTACCTTTACATCATTTGCTCCCTCATTAAGAGAGCAACATTTCAGAGGATACAAGGTGTCTGAAAGTAGGTAAAAACCTCCAGACTCTAATTATTGCTGGACTTCATTAAGGAACACTAAAGTGTTGTGATTTAATTCCAATGGAAGAAACACACCTTTTCTGACTTATTTAGTTGTCCATGAGATAATGTTATTAAAGAACACAATGTGTAATCAAGAGCAGGCAAAGCAGTTTTGAAAGGCCATGTTGGTAGTTTTCCCTCCAACAGTGATGTTCTCTTTCCCCTCTCCAGTGGTTAGTGCTCTGGTGAGCAGTCCAGCCTTTCTACAATTCAACAGTACGATGAAATTGCAGAGTCTATCTAGCACCCAGTGAAAGAGCACTCGGTGACGATTCAGATCGTTACTGGATGGGTAATGCACACTTTTTTGTTTCCTTTTCTGTCAGTGTGTGGCGCTCCTTCAAGACATCTCCTTGGGAACCAAGCTGGAATAGCCAGCAGTATGTGTCTGTAGCTGCGGGATATACTGGTCCTGCTGGTTTGCTCTGTCTGGGGCAGAATGGGAGGACGCATCAGGCCTGCTGATGGGCTTCCAATCAAACAGACATCTCTCTTCTCGACAATTTTAGACCCGCTGCCTTCCTCACATCGCCCCTCCATCATTTCATTCTGCCCACAGGGACTTCATTTATCCCTCTCTGCAGTCCTGCTGTGGTGGAAGAATATGGGAAGGTGCAACACAATGCATTTGTCTTTTTCGCTGGAGCTAATGTGATATTCCCCCCCCCCCCCCCCCCCCCCCAAAAAATACTTTCCTTAAAATCCATCTGAAGTTTCAGGCAAGTTAAATACAGCCTCTTAAGACTGTGGAGGGAGCCATATCAAAGTAGTTTTTGCACATATGAAACAGAATTCTGCATTGACATGACCATTGAATCCTGTTTTGTGAATATTCAGAATGGCTCACTTATATTTATGGGTAGGAATTTCAATTACCTGAACATCTATTTTATGCAGTGAACTTGGTGACTTGTTGCCTATGAATATTTTTCTTCTGTTAAAATAGAAAGAACAATCATAATGGCCGGTCTTGACAATAATTCTGACGGGGGATGATAGGACCCCAACTTGCCCTCTCTGGATTCCATCTAATCCTTGAAAAGCTGACCCTCATCATTGTTGGACTGCATGGATGGCCATGCTGGTGACCACAGTCAACCAGAAGGGCTCATTCTACCTGTTGGGGTCTTACATTAGGCCAGGTAGTGCAGGGTCAAGGTTTGAAAAACAGAGCAGTCGCTGGTGATGATAGCAGCAAGGGAAACAACATCTCTGTGATGTTTCTGCACTTGGTGAATAAACACCAGTGAAGCA
Organism: Scleropages formosus; assembly: GCF_900964775.1. Lineage (NCBI taxonomy): Eukaryota > Metazoa > Chordata > Actinopteri > Osteoglossiformes > Osteoglossidae > Scleropages > Scleropages formosus. The sequence continues at coordinate 15,426,935 of NC_041807.1, forward strand.
TGATTTTAAAGGAAACTTTAGATGAAATAACACTCACAGCGCAAACATTTGTGTAGGTGTGCTGTCACCTTAGTTTCACTGTGAAGAGCAGTCACTGGAGCATTGACCTTCTTTGCTTTGTCAGACACAGTCTCAAATGAGCTGAATTCATTGTCCTGTAAATGTCACTGTTTTAGGGTGATGAATGAGGGATAGTAGGGATGTGCACCTTGTTTTGGTACCCCTTAGCAAACGTATCACAGTAATAGTAGAAGTATGTGAGGTGTAATTCAGCTGTAGTTTCAAGGTGTTAACATTGCCTGATTAGCTGGGTAGCAGTTTGGTTAATGTCTTATTAGGTTTCCCTAGATGACATCTTTCTATTTTGCCAGTATAATTACTGTTAACATGGAATATGCAGACAAATGATGCCTGAGCAGGAGCTACTTCTGCAATGTTGCTTGCTAGATGGTTATATTGTTTAGGGATTTGTATATGTGACTGGAAGGTTGTGCTCCTGCAGTGGTGTTTCTGTATCCCTGAGCAAGGTATTTAGCCTGAAATAGCTTTGGTTTGTATTCAGGGGGTGATATGAAGAGCAGGAGCTGGTAATGAAGTCCCATGGGGTCTGGGGCTGTTGATGTATCTGAGCACTAAATTAATCAATTGAAGTCATTGAATACTCTGCTTCCTCAATTTACAAGCACAACTGCAACTGGAAGTCCATTCATAACTCAGTTTGTTTTTAAATCCAAATATTTGTTTCTGAATCTGAGTATTAATAAAACTTGTAATGCAGATGTCCTTTTATTTATTCACAGGTTGGGTTCTGTAAAAAGCCTCAGAGAAAGATACAATAAAAAAAAATTCTAAGATTTATTTCAATATTTTTTATTAACTTCAAACAAAATTATATGTAACGAATTGAAAATACTTAAAAATCCTTAATTTCTGCAACCTCCAAATGAACCATGACCCCTTACTGATTGATCCCATAAGCATTAGCTTCTGCCCAATTTCAACTTTCTTTATTATTTGCAGAGTATACTGTTAAAATGTAATGTATGAAACACAGCAGTTCACTTTTAGGGGTTAGGTTCTGTTAAAAGTCTTTGATAAAGATATAATATTAGGGAAAAAACCTATTGGAAAGGCCTTAACTTTTTTTTTTTTTTTTAAAACTTCAACATACTTTTAAAAGGGAAAGAAATAAAAACATGTCATCTCAACACACTGCATTGAATGCTTACAGTATATTATATAGCTGGCATAATGTTACATTTATGCTTACAGCTGGTAGCATAATAGTTAGAGCTGCGGCCTTTTGATCCAAAGGTTGCAGGTTTGAGATGTAGCTGTAGTACCCTTGAACAAGGTACTTGCTTTACATTGCCCCAGTAAAATTACCTAGCTATATAAAATGGACATCGGTGTAGATAGCTTAACATTGTAAGTTGCTTTGGAGAAAAGCGTCAGCTGAATTAATAAATGTGTGCTCATTGTACTGTTATCTGCCTGTTCATTTTTTATGAATTATTGACGTATTTTCCACTGTTACCTCCGTTATCTCTGTTTCAACACTTCTTTCATTTTCAGGGGAGTTCCTTAATCAGGCCTGTTGGTTTATTGACCTCACCAACACATTTTGTTTGTACTTTTGTGATTCTGTTCTTGTTCGTGCAAAAACAAGCAGGTTTCTTTTAAAAAAAAAAATAAATAAAAATGTTTATCCCACAAACATTGCTGTTGATGACATGGTATCAGACACAACTAGTAGGCATGACCTTTAAACACTGAAGAGGGAAGTTGAATGAAAGGGATCCCACATTCTTATACTGTTTTGGTGCTTTTTACTGCCAACTAATGGCTGGATGCGGAGTTGCAGGTCTTTTTTCACTCTGCAAAAGGGAGAAATTTTAGGAAATGGATATGTGAAGAAAATTCAATTAAAAATAAATGATCTGGAAAATGTTAATATCTTTGAGAATTTGTTTCTTAAATGTTCACGTACAAGTGGAGCCAGTGTATTAAAGATTAAATGCTGAAAATTACTCACACCTGTAAGAACCAGGTGATGTTATTTAGTGTCTGTACAAGGACTTTCGTGACGTAATAGTTTGCTGGGTCACATGGGAAATCTGTGGTCCCTGTGGTGGAAGGGCAGAATGGTCCCATAATATATATTTCGTAGAATCAGTATAACAACAGTGTAGAGCTTTTTCCACTCGCTCCTCCATTTGCTCACTCACTCTTCATATGTTACCAGATAAAGCTAGATTACACACGTGTCTTGGGTCCAGGAAGGCAAGGTGGGTGAAATGGCTTGTCTCCATAGAGACACTCAACGCTTCATCGACCCAGTGCTTTACACCCCCCACCCCCACCCCATGCTCCTTCCCATCTTATGAACTCAGCGGCCAGATAAGGGAGCAGATGCCCTGAGCTGGCAAGTGTGATGGCAAGGCTGCTCCCAGTGATGTAAGATGTATGGTGCAGAAAGGAGAAAGCACTCAACCAGGTTTTTAAAAAAAAAAAAAAAAGAAAAAAAGAAAACCTCCACTTGAATTTGGACAAATAGGTTGAAATGAAAAGACATTTGCACGATATCACTAGGAAATTTTTCTTTTTTTTTCTGTCAGCCCAGAACCAATTCCATCAGAAATGCAGTTTCATTCTGCTGCCTTTGCTGTGGCCAATATGTTGAATTTTTTTTTAATCTTACTGGCAAGCTGACCCCTGGCTGTATTATTCTCCTAGACTGCCACGCCTATTACCAGTACGAGATAGGTTTGCACCCGCTGTTGCACTGGCTGATTTTATGCCCTTGTTAAAGAAAATGGGATTCTCCTGATTGTTACAGAGCCGATACGCACGGCAACCATTTTTAGCGGCTTTAAGATGACTGATTGACTGTGACTGTGTTTATAGTGTTGGGGGGGGTTCAGAACCCAATGAGGCCCGATGTATTTTCTCCATTTTGTTTTATGTCTTTAGGATTCAGATAAAATCATCATTCATTTTAAATGCATTTGAAAACGAATGCTTTGCCGAAGGTGATTTTCACAAGCACACTATATTTCATAGAAACTGTTTTATTAAACGCAAGGTTTACAGTGTGGGTCAGGTTTGTATCACTTCCAGAGATTGATTAGTTAAAGGTTGATTGGAGGCAGGAAGTTTAATAGGATGATGTCAGTTCTGGAGTTAATGTACCCAACCGTTGCCTGATGTTTCTGGACAGCTGGCAGATTTAAAATAATTGTAATTTCTAACATTAAAATTTTTCTGTATTGTTCCTCATTTTATGTTCTTACTGAGGTTTTTGAATATGTGCATACATGACAATGATGTAGTTGAAGATGCTGATTCAGTGATGCAGCTAATCGTTGTGATGAAAAAGACTGTAAACTTGGCAGTAAGAGATTTTGTTTTCCCAGTGATACCTTGTTTAAGGCGTAAACTTAAACCGTAAGCCAACATATTTACAAATGACATTCTGCAGTTCCAACACTTGTATGTGTGTGCTGAAATGATCTTAGACCGTTAACGTGTGTGAGCTCTCCACCTTGGTCACACTTGTGTGAAACAGACCTAAGATTGGGCCAAAGTGTCTTCCATGGGTTTTGTTGAGGTTCTGTAGTATGGGTGAACATCCCAGGTGAGACATGCTCATTTTTTTTGGTTTTGGGTAGACATGCTCAGGGTGGCCCAGTTGTTGTTGTTGTTGTTGTTGTTTTATTTAGACACCTCCCTCCAAAGTGACTTAAAATGTTACCTTTACATACTAAACTACTTTAAATGATTTTCCCATTTATATAGCTACGTAATTTTGACTGAAGTCATTTGGAACAAGTACCTTGCTCATTGTGCTCCAGGAGGAGGTGGTATATGAGCTCAGAACCTTCCCATTGTAAGGCGATAACTCCAATGAGAACAGTATCTGCAACCCTAGTGTTATTATTCTTTCATGATTATTATTTTTTCATTTTCTGCAGAAGAAACCCCAGAGTAGGCGCTACACACCAGGTTGCCTGAGACAGAAACACCCAGCAGAGTTAAGACTGCTAGAATGCAGACCAGTAAATAAGTCCGAACGCTTCTTTCATTTAATTGAATCTTTTATCCACTCATTGATACAGCGAGGGTCAAACTGACATTATAACATTTGCCCTTATTTTCCGAATGCCCGTCTGTTTCGTGGTCATTCTGATATTCATAACAATTTTATATCTCACATCTTTCTTCTTAGCTATTTCCCTGGCAAATGAAATCATATTTTTCTGGGCGTCCGTATCGCTCATATTCTGCTTGGTTGGTTTTTGCTCGTTCTGATGCCTGGAGCTTTTGAAGGGCTGGATGGGATGATTCAATTAAATTTAAGTTCTATTAAGCACCACCTTCTCAGGTCTGCTGCACAGAATGGCATGACCAAAGCCGTCACAATCTCACTTACGATTATATTAGTTCCTGTGTGTGTGTTTGTTTGCAGCGAGAATTTCGAGTTTTTGTAGTGACTGACGTGAAATGGCGACGTTGCTTCAGCTCCTCAACTGTGGGTTTTGGACATAGATTCAAATTGAGTTCGGTTTGTATGGAATTTACATGTTCTCCTAATCTTTGCGTGGGTTTCCTCCATGTTCTTTGTCCAAATATGTACGTTTCAGGTGAGCTGCTGACTCTAAATTTCCCATTGTGTGTGTGTGTGTGTGTGTGTGTGTGTGTGTGTGTGTGTGTGTGTGTTATATTGCTATGCTGTATAAATGGGTGAATGATTGTAGGTACAAACCCCATTTTCAGAAAAGTTGGAACGCTTTCTAAAAAATGCAGCAAAAACTAAAAACTGTAAGCTGTTCATTCACTTGAACCTTTATTTAACAGACAAGAAGACAAAGAAAAAATTTTCAGTGTTTTCACTGATGAACTTAATCCTATGTGTTAAATATAAACAAATTTAGAAATTGATGCCTGCAACACACTCAAAAAAACTTGGGACAGAGGCATGTTTACCACTGGGTCACATCACCTTTTCTTTTAATTACACTTTGTAATCGTTTGGGAACTGAAGAAATCAATTGTTGCAGTTTTTCAAGTGCAATTCTTGCCAATTCTTGCTGTATGCAAGACTTGAGCTGCTCAGCAGTATTGGCCGCCGTTGTCTGATTCTCCTCTTCATGATGCACCATACATTTTCAATAGGAGACAGATCTGGACTGCAGGCAGGCCAGTCAAGCACGCTCACTCTATGCCTCCGAAGCCACGCTGTTGTAACTCGTGCAGAATGAGACCTGGCATTGCCCTGCTGAAATAGACATGGAGTTCCTGGGAAAAGACGTTGTCTTGACGGCAGCGTATGTTTCTCCAAAATTCCAGCATAAGCCTCCGCATCAATGGTATCTTCACATATATGCAGATCACCCATGCCGTGGGCACTGATGCACCCCCATACCATCACAGAGGCTGGTTTTTGCACTTTTCATTGGTAACAGCCTTGATGGTCTTTTTCATCTTTGGCACGTAGAATCAGATGTCCGTTTTTCCCAAAAACAAGCTGAAACGTAGACTTGTCTGACCACAGAACACGTTTCCACTGTCTTTCGGTCCATCTCAGATGACTTCAGGCCCAGAGAACTCGGTGGCGTTTGTGCTCAAAATTAATAAATGGCTTCCTCTTTGCAAAATACAATTTCAAGTTGCATTTCTTGATGCAGCGGCAGGCTGTGTTGAGTGACAGTGATTTTCCAAAGTACTCCGGAGCCCATGTGGCTATGTCCATCATCGTAGCATGACGGTTTCTCAAACAATACCGCCTGAGTGCTCGATGGTCACGCGCATTCAGCAGCGGTTTCCGCCCTTGACTCATACATGCCGAGATTTTCCCTGACTCCCTGAATCTTTTCACGATATTATGAACTGTAGATGGTGAAAGACATAAATTCTTTGCAATCTTGCACTGAGAAACACCATCTTTGAACTGACTTGACAGTTCTTTCACGAAGTTTGGCACAAAGTGGTGAACCACAACCCGTGCTTGCTTGCAAAGACTAAGCCTTTGATGGATGCTCCTAATATACTCAATACTTAACCTCACCTGTGACCGGTTAAACTGCTAATTGTGGAACCTTCCAGAACAGTGTTACTTGTAACCTTTTCTTGTTTTGCCTCTGTCCCAACTTTTTTTGAGTGTGTTGCAGGTGTCACATTCTGTTGTTTTTTTTATATTTAGAAAATACATTTAGCTGTGTGAGTGAAAACACTGAAAATGTTTTCTCTGTACTTTTATCAGTTAAATAAAAGTTGAAGTGATTGAACAAATTACAGTTTTTAGTTTTTGTTGCATTTTCAGAAAGTATCCCAACTTTTCTGGAAATGGGCTTTGTAGTTTAGTGCTGTGTATCTAGCGGTCCAAGCCACCTTGGGCAAAGGTATCAGCTAAATGCTTGTTAATATGCGAGTGTATCTCTTACGTAAATACACATGCTTATCAGTCTATCTGACTTATTCATTAACCTCATCTACTTTATCTCTGTCTTTGATGCATGTCTGTATGTACGTTTTTGTGCACATAATAATAATAAAGGTCTGTACTGTCTGCTTTCAGTAGTGACTGATAAATAAGGGGAAACTCAGACAAGGGGATTACCTTTTGTGCACTGCACTAATCAAAACTGCTTTATGGTGGCTGCAGTAAGGTCGGTCTCATGAACCAGTGAAAAGTGACTTCTGCAATGATTTCAATTACTTGGCCTCATATGAGCTGTCAGTCTTGAAAATGATTTTGAAAAACAAAGAATTTCTGTTATGACGCTTCATATTTTGAGATAACTTTAAAATAGGTGTTATTTATTCTTACTAGAAATGGATTGTCTGTTAAAAATAGCTATAATGTCTATTAAAAATAGCTATAATCAAATTCATAGTTTAACTGTTTCTTGCAGCAACCCATATTAAAATTCATTCATTAGAAAAAGTGAATAAATACAAAAAAAATCTCAGTCCCCTACCATCAATACAGTATTTTTTCATGTGATATTATGGTGTCCATACATGTTTTGCATTAGCATTACATTTGGGCTTGTTACAGTTACAGACAAGGTTTAAATAGTGTAATTAGTGCATGATGCCTCATCAAGAGGTTAACATTAAAGAGTAAGACCAGATGAGCTAATCCTTTGTTTTTCATACCTTTAAAAATTTTATTTTCTCCCCATAACCCCTATAATACCAAAGGTTCTTGTTACTGTAAGTGGAACTTAAATCTTAGTCAAGGAGTTCAAATAATTAAACCACATAATGATTAATAATTTAGAAAGACATTACAGGGCCTAAGGTAATGTTACCAAAAATTTTGCTAAATCATCATGGTTGTCATCATTATGTGCAAGAATGCTAAGGATTGTCATTACTGTAGTAACAGTGTTCTTTTTTGGGTTTTTTAAGTTTCATGAGACTGACCCAACAGTGGCCTGTCGCTATTGTGACACAAGCAGACTAAACAGACCACCAGCATTATCAGTGCTTTAAGGAAAAAAGAAATTCAGACCATGGTTTCCCACTTTTACGCCTTTCAGGACTTCTGCAGTTACTCGTTAACATCAAATGCAGCATTCAAATTAAAGTAAAAGCATTTGCTCCATTACGTGTTTAAGAAATATCCGCAGTTATGGCAGACCAGCAGTATTGATCCCTGTGCTTACTGAGTAAAGCAAAATGCTTGCACACTTTATTATTCAGTACTGAGTGCAATAATCGTAATTAAATTAGTTTCTGCTCCAATATTTATAGTTGGCAATAACAGTGCTGTTATGTTAAAAAATCATCCATGCAGTGGTAATGTGAGTATATTCTCTAAAAGAACTTGAGTTCTTTAGGACTGACAGTAAAAGTATCAGAATCGGAAATGCTTTTATGATCATGCACACAGTGATTGGATTGTGTCTTTGTGTTGCCAGAGTGATAGACTAAACAACTAATCCAACGTGACAACGTGCGTAAACATGGTGCACATAAGTTTCTCTGTACATTACAATAATTTACAAGCCAACTGTGCATCTTTGATGTACATAATTATACTACGAAGTAGAAGAACAATACAAAAAGATATCAAAGTAATTTTGTATTTTACAGTGACATTGATAACATTGAGGGAATGTGTCGTCAACAGAGAAAAGCATTAAAAATTCAAAGGGGGTAAGCAGTGTTTGTTTCAGCAGAAGTGGAGAGTGACAGCTGTATTTCCTGCCAACGCCTAGTTGGGTTGGAACGAAGAGCTTATCTGTTACGGAGCATCGTCTAATGGAGCTGTATTGACACTGCTGACACTGGGGTTTCTGGGCACGATAACTAATACGAGGATCTGGGGCTGCCCAACCTTTCCATGGGAATAGAGAAATGGATGGATGGATGGATGGATGGTTGGAGATAGCATAGTCTAGTGACTGTGCTTTGAGAATTAAGTGCCTGAATTTGTATCTGTCTCTTGGTGAAATAGACTTCTGTTTGCTCTGAGTTGTAAGTCTCTTTGGAAAAAAGTATCTGCTAAAGAAGAAATGTAAATGGATATATAGACAGATACAGGAATGGATAGATGTATGGATAGATGAATGGATTGATAGAGAATCAATCACTCTGAAAGACAGAGAGATGGATTGATAGGGAGATTGATGGGTTAATAGACAGATAAAAACTATTGATCTTGAAGGTTATAGGACTGCAGCATACATCCAACATGTAGTGATGCAAAACACTCGAATAACACAAGAATAAATATGTAATCATGCAAAAACAGACAGTACATGCAAATGAGTTTTTAAAAAAAATTAAAAATGAGTAGTGAGAGCTCAGTGCCACCCTGATGGTGAGAGGACTCATTATAGAGCCTATTGGTGGTTGGAGGAATGATCCCAAGTAGTGCTCCTTTGAACAGCTCAACTGAATCAGCTGGAAGGGTGAATGAGGCTTCAGGTCTTCCCAGCTCTTGCAGTGGTTTTTACAGATGCAACACACCAGTGTGTCGCTTTGCTTCCCCTCTTCTGTCCAGCTTGTCCCACTGTGTGCTCAAACTTTTGGTTGCCATTGTATGATATTAAAACTATTACCTTGCATGTCTTAGGATGGTTCGTCTGTTGTACCCTTGGGATACACTACCCAAAGTGACCCACACAGTTAACAAGTTCCGCAAGGTAGGCCACTAGATGTTTTTAAAGGAAGAAACGCAGGCTGAGTACTTTTCTCAAGGGCACAACAGAAGGGCCCCTCTGGGGACTTGACCCTGCAGCCTCCTGGTGTCTCACTGAAGGAGCTGAAGGTGTCCCAGCCTGTGTCTCTTGTCAGCTGGATGAGAGTTTAAATTAGGTTAAGTGCTGCCTCGTTGAGAACATATTTCAGGAAAGCAGAGTTCATTTTTCTTTTTTCCTCCCTTCGTCTTTCCCATGGCTGCTGCTTTTCTGTGGTTCTTTCTGCCCAGCAGGGAGGTACCGGAGCGCTGCAACAGCTGGTGCACGGAGCCGGCAGACCCAGCAAGTGGTGTCTGTGAAGGCCGCTGATAAGCCGGGGGGCCAGGGGGTTGCGGGCGTGATCCGGAACCACCAGATCAAACAGGATCATCCCCTCGTTGATACTGGGGCTTCGCCTTGTGCAATGCAGTCGGCTGTGGCATTGTTCCCATGAAAGAGCTCACGATATGTTATGCTTGAATTAATTGTGATAAGATTTGTGCCAAAATCGGGGGGCTGCATCCTGCCCAGCTTTTGAACGTATACATCTCTAGTTACAGTGGTTGGTTGAATACATTCCTTTCCTGTGTAATACATGTCCGCGGCTAAATTACAGCTTTCGCCAAGACTGTAGTTCAATTATTTTTAATTATGTCACAGGCTCTGCACCTCCCAGCAAAATTGGACATTACGTTTTGGGTAATTAATGTAGTGAGGGTCCCCATTTAAAATGAATGTGTCTTGGATTGCTGGGGTTCTGCAGGCTGCAGCTGTCAGACGGGTTGAGCCCAGTGAGAGCAGACACCTGTACAACCAGGCTGGGCTGCCTGGTTCGGCACACAACCTGTTAACTGCTGGCGGTAGTTAAAGGCGGTAATAGTGTGGTCACCTGTCTTAGAATGAATCTGAGTGATGCTGTATGGATGGAGTGAGTGAAAACTATTAAAGGGAGGAAAATTGCAGTAGGTTGCAGCAATGTACAACATACAGTCACATGAAGGAGCAGAATATATAAATGATCTTGAGCTTATAGGTCCTTGACTTACCACAGGGTTCTGTTCCAATGACCCCCTTTCACTTTCACAGTGTTGTTCATCGAAAATCCTCTTACCCTGAATTGTATGAACTATAAAGATAATAGAAGCAATTAACATGCATGAATGCTACATGGTATAATAAGGCTTTGCTATATTTTTCACTAATTTCACACATTATGCATGTTAAAATGATACTATTATAGAATAAGATAAAGTACAGTATTATAACTATATTTTCAGGCTATACTCTATTATGGACAGTACAACTGGAACACTCACTTTTTTGCTTGCTATCCATTTTAAATAAAAAAAAAAAAGTAACTTGAATGGAATCATAATGCATTTTCTAAACAAGGTTTAGCAATGTTTTCCTCCTGGGTGTGTGATATTAATTTCACATTTTTGTGTTATTAGTCTAAAATGAGGTTTTGTCTACGTAACAACCAATTGAGAGAATCATAAAGCATTTGCACGTTAATTCAACACTTTGTTTTAGATGAGAAAAAATAATTTGCAGATACAAGATATTGATAGTAGAGCTTCTGCCTTACATTGAAACGACCCAGGTTTGAATCGCACTTCCTGCTGTAGCACCTTAAATCAAGGTACTTACCTTAAACTGATACAATTACCCAGCTGTATAAATGGGTATAAATCATTAAATAGATTAACTTTATAAGGGGCTTTGGAGAGAAGCATCAGCTAAATGAATGAATGTACATGAATACATATTATAGATGGTGTCTTTGTGACCACTCGCGAAAGAAAGCTGTTCCTTCTGTGTTTGCAAACTCTTATACTTGACTGAGGTCTGGCAGGCCACAGGCGTGGTCTAGTGTTCCCCGAAAGGCTCCTCCAAGATTCCTCTCAGACGTGTTCCTGGGACGGTGGGATCAGTGACTGACGGGAGTGCTCTTTAGTGTGACCACATCGCCAAGTGTGCAGTCACCCCCTCAGGTGTGTTATGGCCACTCAGCACCCAGAGTTCTGTTATCATTCCTGAAGTGGTGCGTTCACTGGTTGTTGTGATAACCCACCTTCCCGGAGAACCCCTTCCTATAGCTTGGTCCAGGGATTTCTGGGTTTAGGCAGCATGGCCGTTCACACGCCCCTCAATGGCTGTCCCCAATGGTAAAACAGTAGAGAAGCAGGAGGCACAACTCCCCTTGATGTGACAGTGTCCTACTTTTGATTCTTTCACACTAATGCCGTCTGTCCTATTTGCTGATAAATGAGATCTCCATCTGCTGGTGGCTCAACTGGGGGTTCAAGACGCACTGAGTGAGAGTGCTCTGCCCATGTCCCTCTGAGGACATTAGGACATCAGCTCGTGTTTCCTATCCTGGCCCTTGGGGCCCTGTCCATAGGGTCCTTTCGGTTCAGGATGCAAAGGCTCTGTGCATCAAAGGCTTCTGGGAAATCTATGTGGAGAGCTTTGAATGACCTGCTTATTGTTTGCACGTAGGCATGGGGGGTGGTGTTTAGCACCCTGATAAACCTGAGAAGACAGATGAGGGGACAGATGTTCATCATTTCACAACATATATAAAAGTGCCCAGGTATTATTTATCTATAGGTATTTTTTTGCAATTCTTAATGTAAATTTTTTAAGCGTACTCTGGTGTGATAGACATCTATTCCCTGTGTCAAAATGTAGTTTATTTAAGCCGTGACCCCAAATCACCCCCCCATGCTGAAATGAAGAAGTTTGTGACTTTTTCAAGACTTAAATTTCTATCACGATTGCAAATGTGCTGACTTGAACTTTGGAAATTGATATCAAAATAACTGCTGCCAAATTTCTCCAGATGTCATTAAATCCCCTCTTGCTGTATCTACAAAATCAAATTTACTGCTTGAATGAAAATATTCTGCTGTAATTTAGATAATTTCTCCTTTCCATCATCCGTAGCCCGGGTCGTTATAATTTTGTGTCGATTCCTGACGCAGCGACGGAGTCAAGATTCTAGGTCCAGTGGAACAAATTGGCCCAACATTCATCGTTTATTCAAGTTCTGAATGTGACTGGTTCCCAAGTGACCATGCCAAAGCGCTTAGTCAATGATGCCCTCATCATCACCTAACCTCCTGGACACTGATGTCACTGTAGACCCTCCCAGTCTTTGCTATAATACTGGCCCAGCTGAACCAGAGGATGAGGCCTCGATCCAGCTGTGGACAATGAAAAAAGACACAGAAGTGGCTGTGCAAATTTGGTCTTTTTCCACTTTGAAAGCACTGTATTTTCTTCTTTGCTGTACTGGTGTTGACCGTGTTATGTCTGTTGCTCCACTATCTGCGGTTCACCTGTTGGTGGTGTACCTTTCTACGCTTTGGATGTTTTTACATTACTCCTCATACCCCAATCCATCCTTTAAGGGCCCCTTCGTGGGCAGTACTCCACTGTCAATGAAATGGGTGCATCTTTTTAAATGTGTTCCTGACACTTTTCGCTTGTTCTCGGTCTGACAGGATACGATCTTAGTGGAGCAACATTGTTAACTGTTTGAAAGACTTTTCATATAAAGCTTAATTTGTCCCTCTCAGTCCACTCCATGCGCTGTTGTGATAAATTTGCAGTTGACTCAGAAGTCAGAAGAGATGACTTAACTAGATCTGTGACCTCTAGAAGATCAGGTCACGTGTGGATCCTAAGTAGGGCTCTTGTGACCACCCATGTTAACTACTTTACCCTTTGACTGACTGCTTTTATGTATTTGCCTTTTCCTGCTGTATTGATTATACCTGCATGTATGTGTGACCCAGTTCTGTTCTGTCAATAAAAAGTGAAAAAGTTTAAAAAACTAAAAAAGAACAACTGTTCCTGATGCCTAGAGAGGTTCCGAATGCACGACTCTGTGATGGTACTTCGCTCTGTGTGATAATCTGAATGTGTTTCCTCAACCGCGGCACACTCTGCTAAACGCCTGCCAGTTCTGAGTACGCAAAGTGGTTTTTTAGGTAATATTCAGTGAAGGCTGCATAGTGTCTGTCAGATTGCTCTTGTTTTTAAAAGGAGAAGCGGCTCTGTAGTCGGTGCTGGCGATGAGGAAAGAAGTCGGAGATGCGGTTCGCAAACACGTTAGTCAGATGGGGACTGGTTTGCTGCCCCTGCGCTCACAGCTAGCTGGGTTCAGCCCCACACTCCACCCGGTGCACTGGAACAGTAGGCATGGCATTCCTCAGCATTTCCGGTCATTTTTGACCTTGATCCTATCAGCGTTTCCTATCAAGAGTCGTGATCCCTCTCCAGCCCACCCCCCAGCCCTCTGAAAGCAATATATTTGGCAGCAATTCACTTCTGCAGTGCTCTTAATAGCTCTCATTTCAACTACGGCTTCTGCTGAAGGGGCGCAGTAAGCAAATTCACGGAAGGGCTACGAGAAGGGAGTCGGGCTCATGGGTAAGGTCATTGTTCCTTTCTCAGGACTACACCACATGAAGCGTCTGTGGGACTTGAACCTGCAACCTTTTGCTGACAGCTGGAGATGATGAGCTAGCATCATTACAGTGTACTCATGACACATTCCATAAGGAATAAGGAGGAGTACCTCTGTGTGGGAAGCTGCATTTGCAGTAAAACCCCAAAGTGGACATGGGGCTATGCAGATGGAGCAGTCAGTGAGCCTTCCTGGGGGGGTCGACTGCGCAGGTGACTGTGTGTGGCCCCCAGTCCTGAGCACTGCCTTTTCTCCTGGTGGAAGCATATCAGATAAAACGAGAGGCCACGTGGTCTTTTTAGATTGACCAGTAAGAGCGGTCGTGGTGAGTCTCAACCCTGTCTCACAAAGTGAGCGAATGGCAGGGATGCGATAGTCGATCACATGCTTCCCACTCGGGTTCATGTTTGCGTGCAGTTGGAATTCTCAGAGGTAATTGTGATGAACAGACTAACCAAGCTTTTAATGATTATTTGTGTTGCTGTCTGTTCACATTTAGATTTGTTGTACTTGATGCCCGTGGGTGGTATTAAAATCATTTGCAATAATAGCAAAGGCAACATTCAAGATGACACTTCTGAAGACTTGAATCAGGCGTATACTTGTACACGTGGCGTCAAACGCTGTCAACAAGTAATCATAACAAATGCCCAGGTTTGTCACATCAATGCCAGAAGAGTAGTACTCATATGCATATAAAACAAAGTGCAGTTGTTTATGTGGAATGTCACCCTACTTCACATGTTTGGATATTTATTTATTTATTATTAAATATCTCTTGTTGTCAATTTTAATGAGATTCAACAGACCCATTAAAGACCCCACAGGTTCTCAGGGAAGGCAGATTCATCCGACAAAAAGTGTCACTGATGCCTTTTTTGGAAGTTACTTCAGCACTCAAGCTTTGGTCCATCTCTCACCATTGAAGCCCCCCCAGCACCACCACCACTACCACTCAAATACTTTGGCTTGCGCCTGCGTTTACTGCAGTGCAATAGAGCAATTCCAGCCCAGCTGTGTTTCTGCTGCAAGGCAGTGCCTTCCTCACAATTCTTTTGTGGTACACGGCACCCTTTGGATAGCAGCGGCTCTTCTAGGTAGCCTTTCGGTACTGCAGTATGAATTGGCGCGGGAGATTTATTGTCTGGCTGCGATAACGATCTGCTTACCTTTAGATAATGGCGAATACTATGACATTCACGTAACTAATTATGCTCTTTATCCAGCACTGTTTAGCCATATTCCCCAGGTGACACAAAAAAGCTTATTATAATATTTCCCTCCAAGACAAATTATCTAACTTGCAAAGTAACTGAAATAAGGTGGCGGGAGGAGGGGGTTGTATGAATACGTTATGTAAATACTGTCTTCAGTTGGAATTACTACTATATTCCATTAATTAAATTTTAATTAGAATGCAAATAGCCTTTCATTGCGCGGGTGTGGAGAGATGTTGGTGGTGGTGCGTGCACGGAGCCAGGTTGCTGGACGTCTCACCTGATTACGCAGCGCTTTTGTCAAAGCCTCTAAGTTCAGGTTTGTCAAAACTTGATATTGTTCTTACTGATGTGTCTGGAACGGGCGCCGCTCTCGCAAGTGATTTTCATTTCTCACTTGGGGCCTCATTTACATAAGTAGAGATTTTAAAATGCCAGTGTGAAATTAAGCCACCTAATGTGTTCATTAATGAAAGATAGAGGTTCATTAAGTTTATTAGTGTGCAGAAATATTTTGCAGGGGACGGGGCCCGCTTTGATGCTTGTTAGCTGGGCCTCTTCGGCACGACACACTAGGTGTTTTTGCAAGCCGCCCGCGTGCCGCAATTGCAGATAAACATTTCTGGCTGCCGGCGATGTGGCCGTAAATTCTGGTTCGCGTGCGCTCCGTGTCTTGGCGAGCAGCAGAGTCCCGTTGTATTTCAGCACACTCGCGCAGAAAGACAGATACTCGGTTGCCCCGATTTGTGTCAGTGACACACGACTCATTTCTGACCTTGCTGAGTTGGTGAGACGTTTTTGAGATTTGAGGCTCACGACTCATCTTTTGCACGCACTTTCTGCGCATCTTTGGGTCAATTCAGTGACAGACAGGGTGGAGGTTCCCTCTTCCAGGCACCGTACCTCCGCACGTACGCCATACCTACCTCGCCTGTCCGGCACGCTCCTTTTTTTTGCTGTGCTGCAAACCTGAAATCCTCCAGCACCCACTGATGCGGAAGCCAGTGGCGACATTTGTAAACATGTCACTGCAGGAGAGTCCTATTGGGCTCTGGGTTCTGCGACTCTGAGAACAGAGCAGAAAAAAAAACAGAGCACTCTTAATTGCTTGTCAAATAGCAGTTCACTTCTCTCCCACCCAGAATCGAATCTTCGCCCGTCAGGACGCTTCTGACCTATTTTCGCAGTAATGCTGTGCTTGGCAAGGATAGCTCATCACTTCCCCTGTGCCTGGAGCCAAGAGGGCTTGAATTGAATTTAGAAATGATGGTTTGTGTGGCACATGCTATTAGCAGCCAGGGCCCAGGATAAACAGACAGAAAAGAGCACGTTGTGTAAACGAGTGGGTGTGGGGGTGTCTGCTGTCTATAGGTAACACTGATTTAACATCCACGTGGTGTTTAGGTAACATCGCGTGCCACTCTGTGCATGCCTCTCTTGTTGTGGGTTTGTTGATCGGGTGTCTCGTGATCAGTTTTGGAGAGCCATTTGTTCCAGTATTTTTTTTTAATGCATTGTGTGGCAAAACTACCCTGGTAAAGCAGTGGGGTGCAAGTTTGTTTGTTGCCAGCACCAGCTTATCGGGCACAGAGTTCGGCATGAGGGACGTTTTAAAGGGACGGTGCTATGTTGTTATCCGGTCAGCAGACTCCTGGGACAGTGTTACCTATGCACAGTGTGTAAATGTGGAGCAGTTCAAGTGTATGCTTTCCGCCATGTCATTGAGAAATAAGGTGATTGGTGGACACTGTCTTTATGAATCTCAGCAACTGGTGGATGTGGCCATTGTGTATCTGT
Source organism: Scleropages formosus (assembly GCF_900964775.1). NCBI lineage: Eukaryota > Metazoa > Chordata > Actinopteri > Osteoglossiformes > Osteoglossidae > Scleropages > Scleropages formosus. Next base: position 15,443,617 of record NC_041807.1, read on the forward strand.
GAGACTGCTGGACCACTGTGCTTGAGGAATGAAATGATTGATGGGGACTGTCACTACATTTCCGTGTATTCGTTTAACTGATGCTGTTCTCCAAAGCGACTTACAACTTGCCGTAATGAGAGCAGTGGCCTTGGAATCAAAGGACCCAGGTTCAAATCCCACCTCCTGCTGTAGTACCCTTGAGAAGGGTACTTTCCCTGAATTAACAGAGTAAATATTACCCAACTGTGTAAGTGGGCAAATCTTTGTGAGTAGTTTAGTATATAAACCCAACATTATAAGTCAACTTAGAGAAAAGAATCAGTCGAGCAGCATTGTGATTGTAGGATGTTGTCGCAGTGAATCTTTGAATGGTTAATGTGGTCATCGGGGATTACAGAAATGAGTAGTTCTGTATTCAGCTGAAGCTCACGTATGAAATATACAAACTATCCATGAGCGTTACTTGGAAGTGCAATGAATTTCACGCCCTTTCTGTTCTACTGTTTGCTGTTAGATCACACATTTGGAGAATGCAATTATGTCAGTGCATTGAAAGAAATTAAATGGCATTCCACAGCATAATATTAATTTCAGCTAATGTCTCTGTGTGTATATGGGAAACTCCTTATGAGTCTTTTTAAACCAGCTGGGGTTCTTTCCACGGTAAGGGATAACTTTTCCCTTTGATTTTCAAATGCAGACGCACATTTGAGACGTGAATGGTGAAATTATAGTGCTCCGTGCTTTATTAGTCTCCCTGTTATAAGCAAAAATGTAACTTGTGTTGGTTTTTCTCTGTCCTGCCTCACGCCATCTTTGTGCTTCTGACTCGGCAGCTGTATTTGTTGCTGTGTCTCTGGAACAGAGCCTGGCTGTTGGGTCTATGGCTGCAAGACGGTGGATCTTGGTATCCATGGGTCCTCATAGCCATTATACATAACCATACATTCAGCAGTAGGGCTGTGGACAACATGTCCATAGCTATTGAAAACTGGTTCTCAAGATGGAGCAGTTAGTGAGACACCTGAGCAGCTTGCACAGCTTGCCTTTGCATACTCCTAGCTGAGCCATGCTTTCAGGTCCAGGAGACTCAACTGAGATAGCACTGACTGCACCAGTGCCCGTGTGTTGTTGGGATTAAAGTGAACAATCAGAAGCCATGGAACATGTCAGTTTCTAAAGGCAGGACGTCTCCATCCACGTTGTTCAGGAAGTCGTATGCCAGTGGATGTTCAGAGATCGAATGCTGCCTACAAGTTCTGTGAGTGATTCCCTGGAACGGATTCATCAATCAATACCACGAGCTCTTAGTTGTGAATGGAACATTTTACATGCGGTGTTGAATTATACTGCTGATAACTTTTACTTATTTGGTGTTTATATTGAATTAACAAAAATTTTTTACTGTTATCACCTTTGGGCCGACTAGGAGTTTACAGTGCGTCACATGGTCCGCGTCAATGAATGTGAAGTTCGTGAATGCAAAGTTTTGCTTGCCTCGCTTTGGTGCGTGCGTCCAGGATTACCGCACTCTGCGGACATTCCACATAAATACGTGTGTAATTGTGACGGGAGGCGCTGATGAATGAAGTAGGCTCTGAAGAATGAGGGCTTCTGCACGTTAGAGATTAATGCAGAGCCGCCGCCTTTCTCGAGTGTCTCATTTCCTCCACCGTCGGTGATGGAGAGCCAGGCTGTTTACAGCAAAACTTCCCACAACGTCCAATCAGGAAATTAGCCGCGCGCGGTTTTTTTCCCCTCAATTCTCCCCGAGACATATGCATGACAGGCCCACAGGAGGGATGGCCTGCTGGGACTTAGCCATTTTATTCATAAATCAGCGGTACTGTTAATTATGCATCAACACGCAGTCAGCAAAATGAAACCTTTCGTGCCGTGTGGAAATGCGCGGCAGAGTGTGTTGGCTATTTCTTCAAAATGGACGGCCTGCGTTCTGACTGGTCCTTGTTGTAATTAAACGAGGATTTGGACACGATAATAGTCAGGTTTTGTGTTCATTTCTGTAACCTTTAAATGGCTTATTATAATAACTTAGCGGATGCAGTAACAGTGTAATAGGAATGCAGTAACAGTTATTAGTGGTAGGAGGAGGATGATGATTATTATTATTAATTTACATTTACTTATCTGACTCCTCTGTCCAAGGTGACTTACAATATCAGAATATTAGTTCACAGTGGCTTACCCATCGATACAAAAAGGTATTTTTTTTCTGCATCAGTTCAGGATAAGTACCTTGATGAAGGGTACTACAGCAGGAGTGAGATTCAAAACCAGGTCCTGTAATTGCCATATAATAGTTTTCACTGCCGTGCCTTCTTATTGTTATTATTATTGTTGTTGTTGTTGTTATTATTTGGACGTCCTGCACACAGTTTCTGTCTGCCAGTTCAGAAACCTGTCTTTGTTCACCTTTCACCAAGCTTGAGGAGACACCTTTTCCATTGCCTCCGGGCTGTTGATTGAATATTGAAAGCAGTGGCTAGTTAAGAGTCAGATGATTGATTTGTGTTTGGATTAAAAGTCTATGCAGTCAACCACGGAGAGAGAGAAAAAATAAAATCCTCTTGTAATGCGGCAGCAGAGGAAATTGTCCGATTTGATGGAGGTGCCTAAGAGTGAAGTGGTTTAAATGCAGAGCTCTCAAAGAGAAGTGCGGCGTTGCGGCTGGCGGGGGGTGGGGGTGGGGGTGGGGGTGCTTGCTCACTTCCGGTGGACCGTATTTAACATACAGGTTAGCCTTTGATCATATGCTTGACACAGAATCTATGTAAACGTACTGTATGGTGCACCACATTTCTAAAGGTTTAAAAGGTTTTGAAAATTAGTTTTGTTTTTTTTTTTTTTTCTTTCTTATTTTCTAGCTTTGCTGCAATGTTTTCAAGTTGCTTTAGTAACATTTACTGCCAGGATTTTCATATTGCTTTGGTAACACCGAAATCTACGTAAAAGATTTCTCCCTGAAGCAGAGCTCTGCCCAGGATGCGGGCAGCCTGATCGACGGGACACCTTCCGCCCCGGCGCTGAACCCAGACTAATTGGCCCGACATGGAAAGGGCTCAAGGATTCCATGTGAGACAAATTAGGCACCGTGTGATTTCCGAGGGGCCCCCGGCTCCTGACTGTCAGCTGCAGGCTTGAGCGACGCCCCTGGACTCATTCTCATTCAGCGTCAGGTGCGCCTGGGGGAGCACCGTTTCAGGTGCCATGTGTGCAGAGGGGACTGTAAGTAGAACAGGGCAGAGCGGTAATTAGAGTCGCACGGATGGCACTGGCGGGAGGAAAATCCAGTTGGAGCAAAATGCCAAGTACAGAGAATGAAAAATATTTAATAAATATAATTTGGTGCACCTCATTAACCATTTACTGTATTTAAATCTCCACTTCTGTAAATTGCATGGGATCATTTAGACGTGTGAATAGAGTGAGAGGCAGAGTTGATCTTTATAAGTGAAGTGGTTTTTCTGACAACAGTTTTCATTAAAGCACTCCCTGTCACTAGCAGGGTATAATTTAACAGTTTGGACAAGTCTTTGGATTCTATTAATTATTGCTTGCATTTTCTTTTTAGCTGCCATGGCAACCTTTCAGCTTTTTATTTCACTCTTTTAATCTTTATTGTACAAATGTGATTTGTGCAATCGACACACAATGGCGAACCAAACCGCAGCTCGTAAAAAAAGGAATTTTTTTTGTCGTGAATCTGATCATTTTATTGTCCTTTTGATTTTTAAGAATTGTTTAAACCCGTTAGTAATGATATTTAAGTTGTTCAGCTGTTAAGCTGTTTTAGAATTTGGGCATTATTTGAATAATGCTGTTTGGGACTAGTTATTTTTGGTGTCTGTCATCAAAACATATAAGTGTAACTGCATGCTGGGAATGGTTATGTAAAAGGCAGTAATGTTCAATGGCTTTCAGTCTGACTGGCGTATCCTAGTGCGGCATGGTGGCACAGCAGGTAGTGCTGGTGCCTCACTGCACTTAGGTTGTGTTATTTGACATGGGTTCAAATCGAGCTCAGTCTGTGTAGAATTTGCATATTCCCCATGAATTTGTCTGGGTTTCCTCTGAAGGCTCTGCTTTCCTCTCATAGTGCAAAGGTATGTGTTGACTCTAAATTGCCTTTTGTTGTGTTTATGTGTGAATGAATGAGTGTGTGATAGTCCTCTGATTGACTGGCATCCCATCCAGAGTATATCCTGTCTTGTACCCTATGTTTGCAGGATTGATTCCGGGCAACTGTGACCCTGCACTGGGCAAGCAGTTATGGATGTGTGTGTGTGGTGCATGGTATGTGCCGCCTACAAGTATTTATTGGAGAGAAAAGCCATTGGGGGTCTGTTCCATCACCATTCTTTTACACTGGATTTGTGGGATGACCTACAAACACATAGAATGTGGATCTTTTTAAACATTTAAGAATCTTTCTTGGGTGCAATGGACGTTAATGCTCCAATGAAAGGCCTGCGTGCTGACTGTCCTCCTCTGGTGATGTAAATGAAATATTAAAACGTAGCAGAGCTCTTTCATGCCGGAAACACCCGACCTAATGACGGTGTTTAGTGTGGCGCAGCGAGCAACACAGGCAAACTGTCGGTAGCGTGTACAAATTACATGGGCTATGCTCAATAAAAAAAGTAATGGAGCTGCGCGCTGTAAAACCCGGGGCCGCGGGAGCCGTTTAAAATAGAGGCCGTGGAACCTGCGCACACAGGCAGATGCACACTTTTTTAATGAGTGTAAAGTGGGGGTCAGGTCTTGTGACCTCACACCGATCCTAACTGCAGTGGTGAAACACAGCACACACGCTCTGCCTCAGGGGCTCCCAGTGTGGTACCTACCCACAATGCCGTCTTCACCAATCCCCCAGGGCTTCTTAAAAGCTTCCGCTGTGACTCGACGCTCCTCTTCGTCCTGAATCCATTTCAGCATGTGAATTATGTATTTTTCCTCCTGCTCATTCTGCTACCATTTAATGTGGGGCTACGGTTTTGGCTGCGTGAGGAGGCCCTGTGCGTACCATGCTTTTGGACAACATATGAGCGTCGTTCAGAGTTACCAGGGTTCGCCTCCTTGAGAGCGGGGACCCGAGTGGAGTTCGCTCCATCACACGGTGACGTGTCGTTCAACATTTTCACCATTTCAAGTGCACCAGTTCATTAAGTAAATAGGCGCAGTCGAACATTATTGGCACAATTTACATGATGTATAGGGTGTTTGTTTCCATGAAACGCTATTCCAAACGAATCTGGATGCTTGAGGCAGTGTTTTCAAGGTAAGTGTTTCTAATCACTGTTTTATGCGCTCGTTCGCTAGTGGTGGTCAGGCATCGGGTAGGAACTTCAGCGCAGCCAGAGTATATCCTGTGGTGGAGGAAAAGTGCCATAAAGTGTGTAAACAGGGTAAGTTGGGCGAGAACGCTGGAGGGAAGCTGTAAATACTGTAGCAGATAAACTGCACGGGGGGAACGCCGCACTACTCGTTGAATAACAGCCCTGTTTGTGTGAAGATGTGTTTACTAAATGAGTGCTGCCTCCCCAGCCTTGACATTTACACGGCGGCCACAGCAGGCACAGGATGACGAACTGCTCAGGACAGTTATCCTGTCGGTTGTGTGAGCGCATGGAGGGGGGGAGGGGGGTTATTAAAACATATTCTTCAGTTGTCCTGTTGCCAGGGAAACCTCTCAGTTGAGGGCTTGTCTGATCATCATGGCTTGGCTGCATCCGCATTCACACATGCACACACCTCAGTGATGTTCACAGGTTGTGCTTCATCTGCAGTAGTGCCCCTCTGACCCATCAGTCTCCGCCTGGCCCCCCCAACTACCTTTCTTCCCATCACCACGTGGAGTTCAGCACCAAACTGCCATCTGTTTGGAAGTGCCGAATAATCTGCCGTTAAGGTTGGCCGGTGGAGACCCTGCTTCTTTTGCAAGCGTTTCTTTTACTTCCATGAGGTCTTAAATTGGTTGGTTGCAATGATGTGTGTGTGTGTGTGTGTGTGTGTGTGTGTGCTTTCTGCATCTCGATACTTGTACGGTTCTGCATCTATCTGGGAGGAGACCCTGGCAGCAAACCCAAGCCCACCGCACCCATGTTCCTCACACACTCGCACACGCACATACTGTTCTGCTGATTCCACTGACAATCACATCAAGCACAACATAGACAGTTATATTCAATATGACATATGCAGCATACCTGGATAATTTATATGGCTGTAACTCGTCGTGTGTTACACAGTGGTTGAACAGCTGTTTCAGACCCTGGAAGGGAGTTGTCACCAATACTCCGAGCCTCTCTCGCTCTCTGAAAGCCTCTGTAAAAGGTTAAGTTGGGTTTATCCCTATTTTAGGATTCTAATTTGCAGCAACTTACTCCTCGATAGTCTGAATATTACATGGTTTTACGTTGGGTCTGATTACTCAGGACTTTGCATTATGAACGGTTCATTTTCGTCCTGAATCGCACTGATGTGCATTTACTAGGACAATACATTAGGTCTGTGACACATTAGCTTTAGTGCTTCTATCATGTTCCCCTATTCTGTAGCAATAGTGCAGCATGTCTTAGCGCAGCCTGTGTTTGCTCACAGATCTCGTAAAGCAGACGCGTAGGCTGGGAGAAGGTTCTGGCAACGTGTTGCTTGCAGAATGGCTGTACAACGGCCGTGTGGAAATGGAACTGTCCCTTATGGTGAAGTAGTGTGACAGCTCTGTGTCGCCGCTCTTCCTGCCACAGGCGAGGTGGGACTGAGCCGTACCCCCGGGGGCCTTCGCTTCACTTTGCCGAAACAGAGACGTGGGAGGAGGCTTGCATGTATCCATGGCAACCTTAGGTTCTGAAACACTATTGTCTCTGGTTGTTCTGAAAGAAGTGTTAAACTGACCACAGGCACTTTCAGAGGCAGAGATATCGAACTGTGTGTGTGTGTGTGTGTGTGTGTGTGTGTGTGTTGGAGCAGATGCTCTGGGTTTCTCTTTGGGTTAGTCCAGTAGGCAGTGGACTGTAAATTGTTGTTATATAGTATTTTCCCAGACACTGTTTTTCTTTTTCCTTTGTACACTGAATATGATATACTTGGAGGGGAGCAGGTGGCCTAGTAGTTACAGCTTCTGCCTTGGGACTCAAAGGTTCGAATCCCACTTCCTGCAGTAGTACTCTTGAGAGAGGTACTTACCCTGAGTTGCTCCAATAAAAATTCCGTAGCTGTATAAATCGGTAATAACTGTAAGTAGCGTAATATTGTAAATGACTTTGAAGAAAAGTGTTTAATAAATGAAAAAATGTAAATGTACAAACAAATGCTAGATACTGCAGTATTAGGTCTGTGACAAATTAGTTTTAGTGCTTCTATCATGTTTCCCTGTTCTGTGGAAATAGTACAAATGTGGAGCAAATCAGAAATGAGGCGGTGGACTGACGGCCCTCCAGTGGAGATGCTGAGGTTCCCATTGGGCTGTTGGGGGATCGGCAGCTGTCCATCACGGTGCTGCTGGTGTTTTCTCCTCAGAGGATCATGTGTTTGTGAGCGCCAGTTCTTCATTGGGCTGTAATTCCCTGTATTAATTATGGCCTATTGTAATTATAACGTTGCTGTTGGAAACATTGGCTTTGCTGTTCCAGAGCTTGTCGCAGGAGCAGAAATTGTCTGTGACACGCCCTGTATGCTGCCGTTTCTGTACCTTGCAAAAGTGCTTCTGTTTAGGTTTCACCTTGGTTATCTCTCTAGTCTAGCTCCAGCTGTCAGGGTGCTCCTCGTTTTATACGGAGCCACAGTGTCAGGTGGGATCACTCAGGTTGAGTTCAAATGAGACGGCGTCATCCTTGCACTGGATGTTTGGTGTCTTCTAACCACCTGAGTCCAGTCAGGAGTTGCTGTTGTGTTGAGGTATCCAGTCCATATTGCCTGTACAGGTGTGTCACTGTGATTCCATTCAACTCCGCAGATTACAGGCACGTGATGTTCTTTGCAGGCTACCTGCAGTTCTTCTATGATGAGGTGACGTTGCAAGCTTCCTTCCCGTCAGTGAGGGAGAAGTGCGGTAGGTCATACAAAACATGCCGTGTGTCTACTTACCCAGCTTCCAGGCTGCTGGAATCATGATCACATGGCTCTTGCGTGGTACTGTTAATACAGTGGACTGACAGCTGTCAGGGTTTGCGACATACAGGCCTGAGTAAGGAGGCTCAGATGGGTGCCAGATAGGCTGTGTGAGAGGTGACGGTACCCTCCAAGAAGTGGCCCACGATAAGGAGCACAAATCCATTCTCGGTTTCCCTGAGCTCATGAGCAGTAGGCATGTTGCAGGTGAGTGTTACTTACATGATGCATACTGCACGTCCACGGCACTGGGTTTCTGGGCTGCAGTGTCTCCTGAGATCAGTCTGTCAGTCTGTGTTTGTATGTCATTTCAAAGCTTGACGTTAAATTTTTGTATTTGGCCATCCACAGGATAGCAGATTTTGTATTTTAACAAATTTTACACCTGGCGCCTTTTGGAACATAACAAAGGCAAAAAATACATAAATGTCTAGGTTTTAAAATAGCCTTGTAAATTGTAGTCAAAGGGAGTCAATCAGGGTGTCACATGAAAGGAAACATACAAAAAGGCTCAATTTTAAAGAAATTGCTCACAGTAACAAGGTATTTTGGCTGTTTCACTATTTTTCACAAACTCTAACTAGAAAAAGGTTTCAAAACGAAATGCAGGTGATGAAATCGGCGTCATCCAATGATTTCTTTATTATAATGGCATGCTGGTTGTAATTTTGCAAAAAAAAATTTAAATGTTTTAATTTATTGTCCAATTGTTCGGCACTGGATGTGTGTACTCATCTAGGAAGATCGAGCTGCGGGCTCAAGAGCTGTGAAACACTGCGCCTCAATCAGGCCAGCTCACCTGGCTGTCCACCATCCTGCCTCTGTGCTCCTGTACCGCTGAGCGAAAGCTGTTCTCTCCTGCTGCTGTGGGACTCGCTGCTGTTGAAATGTGCCATTTCTTTTTTCTGTCCTTCTGCTGAGAAAATTAACTGAAATATTTATGAAATACAGATGTTATGTGCTGTGCTATTGACAACGTTGTGCTTCTGTGAGTAGCGGAGAAGTTTATGGATAAAGAGGAAAAACGGCTGAACTTTTCAGATGTTTTGCATAGCTGTATGTTTGAAGATAAAACTTTAAAAATGTTTCATTATTTCACCCTGAAGGTTTCTGTGTCTGTGCTTTCATTTTTTGGCTGCCCTTAATCAAAAGTAAAATGATTATTAAATGGTATTTAAAAAAGTGTAGGGTGGCCTGGTGGCACAATGGGTAGCGCTGTGCCTCATAGCTCCCGGCCTGTAGGATTTAATGAGGGTTTGAGTTCGACTCCTATGCTGATGGCTCTAAATCATCCCTATTGTGTGTGTGAGAGTTAATGAGTGTGTTATTGCCCTGCAATGGACTGGTATCCCATCAGGGTGCACTCTGTTTTGCACGCTGCGTTTCTGGACTTGGTCAAGCAGTTCTTAAGAGTCATTTGATGGATCTAGGAATGGAAAAATGGATGTGTGGTATAGAGAGTGCCCTTCAAGGTGGAACTCTGTAATTACATGTTGAGTCAATTAATGGCCGTGCCATCTTCTGGCCAATATTTTTGTCCTCCTTAGGTAACATTCCTGCTCATCCCATGCTTATGGATATCTAGGCAAGATGCAGATAGACTACAACTGTTTGCCGCCATCATCTGAAGCTGCCCGGGAGAATGACCGCACTTTTTATTCACACGGCAGTGTTTTCCGCAAACCTGATGAATTGTAGAGGGGGTGCGGTGGCGCAGTGGGTTGGACCACGGTCCTGCTCTTCGGTGGGTCTGGGGTTCGAGTCCCGCTTGGGGTGCCTTGTGACGGACTGGCGTCCCGTCCTGGGTGTGTCCCCTCCCCCACCGGCCTTACGCCCTGTGTTACCGGGTAGGCTCCGGTTCCCCGCGACCTCGTATGGGACAAGCGGTTCAGAAAGTGTGTGTGTGTGTGTGTGATGAATTGTAAGGTAATTTTACACCTGTCCATTTAAACAGGCTTCTATACCTCTGACAGCATGGTGAGTGGTAGGCTCCATTTGGTGTTCATGCTTTTTTTTCTATGGCTCCGAAGAATTGGAGAATCAGCCAAGTGTTGCTATACAAGCGCAAATTAATGTTATTTACATTTCAGGAGCAGATAACTTGAGTTGTCATATGATACCTAAACAGCTCTGGGTGTAAACTGTCCACTTCTTTTGGAAACAACTTTGTTTTGGGGTCTAATAGATACATACATTTTTAACAAGGCCCAATACAGAGAAGGTATGACCAGTTTTCTTTGGATGGAAATGAAATGCACATTATAATTGCAGCCCACACAAACATGCACCCACACATTCAGCTACCGCACTGGTGAAAGCAACTTATTATTCCTCAGTTCAGACGAAGCTGCTCGAACCCTCAGCAAGACATTCGCTGCAGCCCTTGACCCCTTTCATTGATTAATTTTTCACTGCACATTTTTCCCCCCACTGCTGTGCGTTTCTTTCTAAACCCATTAAATAGACAAATAAATACGTATTTGTGCTATTCAGCTAAATCCAAGAGACAGTGGCACCATTAGCAAAGCCATTTGAGGTCCTCACATTTCTTACCAGGAGATGGCCTCACTGCTGCTAACCTCGACACCGCGGTACTACCAAATGAAAGCTGCACAAAGCTATTTCAGCCATTGATGAACTCTGGACTCTACTGGATTTTAATGAAAGCATTGATCTATCTGCTTTTCATCAACCCAGGGACTCCAAAGTCAGATGACTCCCTCTGTCCCAGTGATCAGCCACAGATTATCTGGAGTTCCCTTGGTCTTTCCAGAGCATTTGCTACATCTCAACCCAAGATGTGCTCAAGGAAATAAAGCTTGAACAAAGTGCAGTCATACCCCAAGATGTACCCATTCAGGTTATGAAAATGAGTTTCATTTAATACCCTTACTTTGTCTTGGCATTTACGAAGACTGATACGGACCTTTTAAATTATTGTGTTCATTCAAATAGCATTTCGTAAAGCTTTACCATAAATGGGTGTCAATTTTGGGGCATTTTTTTTAACCATTGATACTAATGGTAATTATGTCTTCAGTTTTTGAGAAATCACCTTACCAAGGGTTTATCAGGAACTAATTATCTTTGTAAAGAGGAGGCAGACTGTTTATTCTTTGCTATTTTATATTGCATTTTATGTGGTGGCTGGTGGCAGACAGCATAGTGGTTAGAGCCATTGTTTCATTGCCTTGCATTCTGGAGGTCCTGAGTCCGAAACTCACCCCTACCTTTGACTAAGCTATTTATCCGCAACTGATATAGTAAAAACACTCTGCTGTATAAATAGGTAAATGATTGTAAATATCCACATTATATCAACCTAACGTAAGTCACTTTGAAGGAGAGTGTCAGATAAATGAATAGAAAACAATAGTAGCAGCATAGGGAATTCTTTGATATGTAAACGTATATTTAATGTTTGGGTCTAAAGTGAATTTTTCTGAAAGTTATTATGTTTGTTATGAGAACAGTCCCTGTTGACTTTGACAGTAGAATATGGAGGAATCTTTTTTTTCTATATCGCAATGGGTTTTGACACCATATTTTTCCAAACATCTGCTTCAGCTGTAGCCAGAAGCTTCGCTGAAAAGGCAGCTACGTTTCTCTGCTTCTCCTAGTATCTGAAGTCCTTTTCTTTTCCACAGTTACTGCTTGTTCCGAAGAATACCTTAACTGTTTTAGATCTAATGTTCAAAGTTTTAAGATTGTTATTCTTTAAGCAATATGCAGCTGACAGGTGTGATAGATTATTTGTGAACCTCTGGTGTTTGCCATATGGCAGTTTGAACAGTTTGAGAGTTGATGCATGTACACATAGGCTAACTCGATTAAATCTCTCCCACTTATTTGTATCCAGGTGGTCTTTCACTTGTATGATTTACATTCAGATGTGTATTTCAACACCCTGGCGTGATTTCAAAAGTTAAGTATTCAAAATGGGTGTGATTTACAGATGATTATGCTGACGTTCCTGTCCAGTGTTTTGGGATCAGATTGAACTTTAAGAAAACAGCAAGTAGCATACCAGTTAGGAAAGAAATACAAGTAACTCAGTTGACGTATTTGACAAAAAGAATTGTGACCAACAGTCACCAACGCAAAGTTTTTATATGTAATATCATGTGTGAATTCAAGTGAGTAAAAACCCCATCAAGCTCTGGAAATCCTTACAGAGATGGTAAGTTGTGGTCCGCCTAGCATACTCTGTGTAAAGTAACGCTCTTCTGCATTGGTTGAAAATCTGCGATTACATGAACGATTGTGTGGGCAAATAGATCAGTAGATGGCTTAGAACATCTGTATGTATTAATGATTTACGTTTCATTAAATACTCAAACTTGTGTGATCTTTTCCAGTGGCAGTTCTTTAAATATTTCCCCCGAATAAATTATAATTGGCACCCCTGGGAGGAGGGAGGGAAAGAAAGATGACAAATTTACTAAATTGTGTTTTTAAACCACTGGTGGAATATAAAATGCCTTTCTCTAGTGATTATTTTGTATCTTTTGATGGATGGATGGATTGATGAATGGAAGAGGAACTTATGCTGCATTTTATTTCACCCACAGAAACATTGGGCAGCGGTGGAAAGTGCCAGATTGAAGGGAAAAGATCATTTTCAGCATCGCCTGAGAGGATTGAATGAATGCTCCTGTCTTTGGTGTGCAGTTGTTAGTTAAGAACACACTGAATACAACACGTCAGAGTGCTAGAAACAAACATGCTGTGCTAAGTGATCTTTGCCTGGCTTAGAAGCTGAACAGAGACCCTTGGCCAGTAAGGTGCTCGTGTTCTTTGAGGAAAAACAGCCTTGTTTAAACAATAGCACAATAACTTATTGCATAACTGCATAAATGGGCAACAGAACTGCAATTTGGACTTTTATGCTCAAGGTTGCTGGCTCTGGTTCCAGGAAAGGACTCAAGTACTCTTGAGACAGGTGTTTTCCTTGAATTGTTCTAGTGAAACATCCAGTTTTTTTTTTTTTTTTTTTAACAGTGAAAAGCTGCAATAGAATGCTATTTATTTATCTGACATATTTGTCCAAGGCACCGTATACTGTTGAATAATCAACTTTACAATGATTTACCCATTTATACATCTGAGTAAATCTGATTCTGTCAGTTCAGGATGAATACCAAAGGAGTTGCAGCAGGATTAAGATTGAAACCAGGAACCTTCAGTTTGCAAAGCAACACCCCTAACTACTATTATTTGCAAGCTACCATGTAAATGTAGAGAGCTACAAGGCAAAGTACTACTATATGGTGCTTCTAAAGGCACCTAGTTCCTGTTTCCAGGGCTGTGATGCTAAGTAGAATTTTTGGCAGTAGTGTGATGGCCACCAGCATCATCCCCCTTCAAGTGTGGAATGTAACAATGGCCAACCTCTTGAGGTACAGGACCTCAGGATTAACACACTACCTAATGCCAGGCCCCTTCCAGCATGTCACGTTTATCGTGTTTTGTTTACCTTACATGAGTAAATATACCATTTATTCATAAATGTGATTGAAAAGCATTTTTTATCTCACACCTCCGTCCAAGGTGACTTAGATAAGCTAGCACTAGGTCAACTTTACAGTGAATTACCCATCCACAGTGGGGTAATTTTACGGCCTCAAAGCAGCATAAGTGCCTTGATCATAGTGGGAATGGTAACTCAAACCTGGGACCTACTGACTGCATGGCAATGCATCTAGCCACTACTAAACTAGGGTTATAAAAATACAGCATATGTTGCAACCTCTGTTGTATTTTTGATTTCCCGAAATGTTTTTCAGGCTCCACCCATCCAAGCTCTGCCCACATCTCAAAATGCCTTCCTCATGGCATCATGACTTTGATCAGTATTTTAAGGGTGAATTCAGATGGACGTTTACCCTAAAGAGATGTGGAAAAAACCCAGGGCTTTAATGAAGTGTTGAGAAAGGCCCCAAGTTGTGCTTTTTCAGTCTTTGCACCCTGCAGTGTGCAGAACATATAAATCAAACAGGATGGGAAAGAAATGCTTTCTTAACCTTACACCCTCCCCCTCCCTTGTTAAACTAATAGTCCTTTCATTCCAGCTGTTTTTGTATTTTCCTTTGTGCTGCTTTTGTTTCATCTGCAAATTTCCACTACGTTGAAATTGGCGGTTTTTAACCACTAGAGTCTCTGAATCGGCAAAGAGATGCGATTCCAACGGCTAATTACGGAAAGTCCAGGCCTGCTATTGGACCGTCTGTTATTGTTTTCTGAGTAATATAATAGCTGTAACGCACAGCCAGCCGCTTGTTTCCATGGACTAGGTGACACAACCCTTCCCATTAAAACTGGCATACATCTTAGTGAACCGCCACCAAGGAAGACCGTGGCGGCATAATTTATTATCTCATGCTGAACGATGGCCAAGGTAGAAACCACTGCAGTCCATTTTTGTCAGCAGCAGAGCGAAAATGCGCTCAATAACAATTAGTCCGTTTCCATCATATCAATCATAATACATAATTAGCATATGGATTTAACTGCCGTTATTCAGCTGCGCGGCATCTAGGTCTGCTTCTAATTTCATGAGCTCACCCAAGGGTACACGCATTTCAGATAGTGAATACATTATTAAGTGGAAAACCATTTTAATTTTGAATTTCAATTCTGACTTTGTGGCGCCCTATAATAACATCCTCCAACCAATGCTCGGCAGCCGTCTCTCCCGAGTGTTGTACATGTTGAGGAGCTCGTTTCAGCTACAGCCCCTCATTTGTCCCTATTCCTCGATCTGTGGCCTGTCGTGACTCCCCTGTTGCCGCTTCTCTGTCCAGACTTATTCCCAGACATTCACGCCTTATGTTTATTAAAGATGACTTATGAGGTTTTCAGTCACAAAAAAGCAGATGTTTCTGCATTGTTCCTAGATGGACATGGGCACTTATTATGTGACCATACAGAGGACTGTCTCACCACGCACGGTTCTGCATCCTCTTGTGTTTTTCAGGCTGCCGGACGCACTGGGTCCTTCACCACTCCTCTGTTCCGCTCCCAGTGGGGGCGACTTTCAGCCCGAAAGGCCAGCTCGCCATGTGTCGTGGCCTGGAAGCACTTCCTGATCCTTCTGTCAGTCTGCTGGGACTGAGAACTAGGAGAGTCTCACAGCTGTCCATACGCAGCTGTTTCACAGTGTTCATCACCACTTTTAGTCTCCATGCGGTGCTGCTTTTCTCTGCTCTGCTGTTTTCTTTCGGCTGCGCGGCTATCGTCGCAGAAAGCTCTGTGCAGTATTTTCAGTTGGGCCCATTATCCGTGTGGGCTATGTTGCTGCAGAGAACAATTTTTGTGCTCTGCCTTTATTAACATCAAATGTAATTCTGATCTCACAGTTCATCAGTCAGGCAGTTACACCATTGGCTTGAAGTCTGATTTTTGTGGAAATGGAACAATCTGCTGGTGTGCTTCTCTGTCTCCTGCTCAGTGTCCTACCTGTACTGCGACAGTCTTTGTGCTCTTTGTCGTCTTTGTATTTTCCAGACTCACAAGGAGGCTGTTTAAATAGCGCTGTAAAGCAGGTAAAAACGCCACGTGTTACTGTTGGTGACCTGACTTTTCTCGAAGGCCTGAAGGAATTTCAGGGGAATCAGAGTGGGCGGCACCCGGTTGGTGTTGCAGAGCAGGATCCTCAGTGCCATGAGCGCCGAAATAGGTGAAGTCCTGCGAAGCAGTGCCAGGTGTCTGTTCTTAGCCCCTGCACGTCTTCCCATTCTCTATAGGACACATACTGGAGCCAATGTCCATATGTGTGAGGCCTACCATCGAGCAGTGCTTCTGTGACATTGCCTAGGCGTGCATCTAGAGCCACTACCGTTTTTTCTATTTATACGACTGTCTATTTTGTTGGGGTGGCTGAAGCTGTAAATACCTTGCTCAAGGGCGCTGCAACATTTGAAAGACTGTGTCCCTAGCCATCATACGCCCGCATGGCACTGCCTGCAGACTCTGAGTGGGAGCACCAGAAATGCTGCCATATCTAATTCCTCTCTCTTTCATGGCTCCGCTTTGCATTTATATCTGATTAGCCTCATTTCCTGACACCCTGTGGTGCTAAATGGTATTAATTCTCCCCTGGAACGGAGAACCCTTCCGAAACACCCACCCGCTCAGCTGAGGGGACCACAAGGGTGTCGCGTTGCCCTGCAGACGCGCATCACCATGTTCTTGGCTTTGGCCTTTTTGCTGGAAGTCCGGCAGCATGCGGCTGTCATGAGCAAAAGGCTTCTGATTGGCAATCAGCGCTCGCTTCTCCAGCGCCGAGATGCTCCCTTTAATCCTTCCCTGAATAGCTGCTGGTTTGTGGAGGAGAATCTAGAGATGCTCCTGTGCTCTTCCTCGAGGGACTTGTTTACCCGTGGGAAATGTTTTATTCAACAGCACAGACTCCTGCGCTGACTCAATACCCATGGCTGCCTGGGAAATCAAATCTTTGCCCCTTTTTTCCTGTATGTATATATAATATGCACACACACCCTCATGGAGTGCAGAATGATCATTAATGCACCACTGTGCCATGTAATTGGAGAAAGGAGAATGGAAATGGATGGAGCCAAGTCATTACAGGTATTTCAGCACTGACCCTAACTGGCCATAATGGGATGCTTGTGATTCTGTCGCTTACTGTAAATCCGCATTCCTGGATCTGTTGTCTGGGCCACCAGGCCCTCGTTTGGAGCTGCACTGTAAAAACTGGAAATGAATAAAAAGAACAGCAGTCCCCATGTACCTGAACCCCCTCTAATATAGTATTCAAAAATAGCCAGCCATATGTACATTATCTGATTAACTATGGGGTTGCTACACTGGAATAAAATGTCAGAGTTTTTGAAAATGGGTAAAAATGTATACAATCAGATAAATGTAGAAGTTGTGCATGAAATTTAATTGCTTTCGTCCAATTAAAAAACATTAATAACAATGCAGTTTTTCTGGGTGCCCAGGAACCTCAGGGCTCCGCAATTTATTTTTTGT
The DNA here is from genome assembly GCF_900964775.1 of Scleropages formosus. Taxonomy (NCBI): domain Eukaryota; kingdom Metazoa; phylum Chordata; class Actinopteri; order Osteoglossiformes; family Osteoglossidae; genus Scleropages; species Scleropages formosus. Next base: position 15,460,726 of record NC_041807.1, read on the forward strand.
GTTTCTCCACAGAGACTTTTTATATCTTACCTCTCCTGTCAACTTTTACATCTACCCAATTTTGGAACATATCTGAAAGACAAAAATAGGGAAACGTCTATGGTTAAAGTATCCTTGTAAGTTGTGATCAAAGGGAGCCGATCAAGGCATTGTGTGAAAGGAAGCAGATTTACAAAAAGAATTCAACATTACTAAATCACCCAAAATAGTAATAACAATAGAAATTGATTGTCATTTTGCAGCAAATTTAATTTTTTACCTCAATCTATTGTCTGCCTGTCTATAAGACAGGTATTGGTACAATTCCGCTCTCTGATGATGAAAATTGAAGCAGATTACCTGTCCCAGGCTGTCAGACAACTGTTAACGTCAATCCCCGGAGCTGCAGGCACTCGTTGTGCGGTGTTGCTGTGCAGTACAAGAGGCCCACACACACATGCTCTTCCCACCAGCCAGGCCCGTGGAAGTGTGAGCTGTCCCACAAGGACACGGCGCAATGCTGCAGAGGTCGTCTGGGGCCATTGGAGTGAACGTGTTCAGCGGGGGCTGCTACTCGCGCTCTTCCAGGAAGTGCAAACCTATTATCTCAGCCACTGGCTGCGCTTTCCCCCTGCAGCCCTAATAAAGCACAACATGACAAGGCCATTAAAGCGAGCACATTAGCCTTTGTGGAGTGCCAGGAGAGAGAGCAGCGCCGCTCCTGTACACTTAATGCCTCCTCGCCTCTCCTCTCGCCTCCACTCTAAATGTGTCGAGTGATCTGATTGGACGCCTCCGGTGGGGCAACGTGATGGCGAACAGAGGTGTGTTATGGTCATCGTGCTTCTTCTGTCACCCTCCTGCCCTTCAATCGTCATCAGTGCGGCTTTGGATCACCGGCTCCGCCAGGGCGAGCCGTAGCCATCGTTCTGCTGCGCGTCGTTCTATTAAGTGATCTTGAGTGGTCGGGTGCCATCGAGCGCTCCTCCGCAGGGGCCTGAAAGACAGGCACCGCCCACCTTGTGCCGGCGCCAAGGACATGGGTGATGGCTGTAAGCCAGCGGTTTGCGACTGGGGAAGATGTGTTGGGAAGAGGGAGCAGTCGGGCCGAGTCAGCGAGCAGCGCTGCAGAAAGCACACCGTTGTTTTCTTCTCATTAATGAAACATTAAAGCGTGCCACTATTGTTGCTAATGGGGACAGAGGCTGTTGAATGCATTATTTACAGTTCGCGTGGGACAGGCGTACGTTTGTTTGAAATGCTCGTTTTTTTTTCTTGAGTTGTCTGCCTCTGTTGACTTTGCTTATAATAACACAATCCAGTTTTATCCATTAATTGCATTAATGCCACACATTTGGGGTGGTATAACCCTCAGTATGGTGTGACTTTATCTGGTGTGTAGCAGCGTGCTCACATGGTGTCAGCTGGAATGGTGGATCTGGCCGGAGTTGGGCCGTCGCTCTTATTTGTGGGGAAGTGGTCCTCACCCGAATGGTGGCATGATTTGTCGAACAATTGGGCTCCTCTTGAAAGGGATGCTCCGTGCCCAGCGATAATCGTAAAATCATACAGCTGCTGTCAGTGGAACAAGGAGAGCCGGGGCGCCAGAGAGACCAGAAGAAAGCAGCCCGTTCTGAGTGACTTGTTAAAGGCCAAGGGCAAAGAAAAGCCTTAATGGCTCTGCAAGTTCAAAGTGGCTGGAAAAGACTGTTTAAAAAAATGCAAATAAACTGTTTGTCAAGTGACCAGTGAAAGTACCATATTGGTACGGGAGAACAATCAGCAGTCACATGCTGGACAGCCTGGTGTCCTCTGATAGCCCGGAGGGCCCATGCAGGCTACATTTAGGAGTATAGTGTCTTTTGTAGTGTGACTTTGCGGGAGCAGCAATGGCAGAAAATGTGGAGGATGTGAAACGTGTATGATGGTCTGTGTTGCACGCCTGCAGCAACTGTGTTATGGTACAATTAATCCAATTTATGCCCCACTCTGGTGCGTCACTTTGAACCAACGTCTGAGTGCTCACTTCATTTCTTCCTTTTCTGGCCTCCTAATCAAGTCCTTGGGAGGAATTGCATCCGCTTTGCCACCTTTGCTGGTACTCCGGCCTGGGTCCTCTAGCCCCGGGTACAAATTTCAGCCATCGGTGGTGAACGGAATTGTGTTAAGCAGGCCTGCCTTTTCAGAGATCTTAACTGAGGCAGCCTCACAAATGTACGTGGTACATGTCTGCCAATGTGTGTCTTGTTTCCCTAACAATATAATGATTTTTAAGTTTGCCTGATGATGTAATCGGGTGCATGTTGTGTGTGAGAGTGTGTGTTACCTACATTCAGCGTGCAGAACAAAAGGCGTGGGACAGGTGTAGTTCCATCCTGCAGTTCAGTTGCTTGACTTACTGTATTCTGAGACTGTGTACACGTCCCCCTCCGTTGCCTCTAACCCAGAGCCTCCTCCTCATCTATAGCCTCTATAGAGGCAAGCAGACCTTTTGTAAAGTCTTAATTTTTGTAAAGCTGTGTGGGTGTGGGGCGGCGGGTTTGGCTGGGTCCTGCTCTCTGGTGGATCTGGGGTTCGAGTCCTGCTTGGAGTGCCTTGTGACGGACTGGCATCCCGTCCTGGGTGTGTCCCCTTCCCCTCCAGCCTTGCACCCTGTGTTACTGGGTTAGGCTCCGGTTTGCCTCAACCCTGCTTGGGACAAGCGCTTTCAGACTCTGTGTGTGTGTGTGTGTGTGTGTGTGTGTGTGTGTGTGTGTGTGACCGAAGTGCTGCAAGAGCACAAGGGCCTATGATGATGAGGAGTGTGGGCGAGCTGTCAAATTGCAGGTAGTAACAACGTACTGCATGGGAGACATACATGAAGAGCCCTACTTTTATACACTTGATCAAGATACTGAAGCCTGAAGTTCTGCAGTCAACATACCCAGCTGTATAAATGACTAAAGCCATTATCTGCTTTGTACAAATGCATCAGCCAAACAACAAAATTATAATCGAAGGCTAGAAGCCACAGTCCATGAAAGCAGGTTGCGTGGCAAAGCTTTCAGGTGTCATAACACTGCAGCCTTGTGTTCTAACAAAGGGAGTGTGTTTTTGAGATGTTCCACACAAGGAGATGCAGGTAAGGCCTTTCATTAAAGTGCTGGCAATGACACAGGGCGTGATGTGTTTCCAAGGGCACCCTGCAGTGCTCTTGGGGCCTGCTGGTTGCGCGGGCACACCAGTCCTGCAGCATCTTCATCGCCCACTCATTGTCCTGTGAGCTATGACAGGAGCTGCTCGTAAATATCATTAAAAACATCTCACTTTTCCAGCCTTATGTTGGAATTGATCGTTGCAAACAGTTCCACATTTTTAGAGTTTCAGTAATAAGGCACAAATAAGCCTAAAATGGTTTTGTATATTTGTGCTGACTCCTCCAGATGTTACCCCATCACAGATGGCTCCACAGCCTCACTCTATCCACTGCCCCTTACATACCCATTCTTGGCGCTTGGTATTCCAGAAGTTTCCACAGCAGACGAACAAAAGGAAAAGCACCAAGTAACAGATAATGGAGTAAAAGGCATAAATGAATATCATATAGTGAATAATAGAGTAAGTCATAATTAAAAGTAAATCATGAAGACATAATAAAGAGTAAATAATAATGAAATAATGGAAAAGTACGTACATTGCAAAAATTATTATTCTATGATTAATAACAGCTTGTCTCGCTCTGGGTCACAGTTGCTGGAGCTTATTCTGGAAGTATATGGTTTGAGGCAAGGCACGCCCTAGATGGGATATTAGTCGATGATAGAGCAATCGCACACACCCATGCACTCACACAGTTAAACACTAAGGGCAGCTTAAAGTCCCCAGTCCTTTCGAGCCACATCTTTGGACTGTGGGAATGGGAACAGACCCATGCGAACATGGGGAGAACACGGAAAGGCCACACAAACTGAGATGCATTCAGTCCTGGGTTTGTACTCACAATTGTATCATTTTTATTTGCATTTATTCATTGATTTAATCATGCTGCTTTAATTGCCTTTATTCATATATATAAATCATAAAAGGCAGAAAAGATTAATGGTGTGCAGTGAAATCCAGCTAAGGAAATGCTCTGCCTGGCGGCTACGGTGAAAGACTACACCCTCCAGACCTCATATCCAGACCCGCAGTCTTCTGATCACCCCATTCACAGGGTCCCACTCTGCACAGTCTCATCCACCTGCCGTTTGCCCCCTGTGCCTCCCAGCAAGTCTTTAATTAAAAACGGCGGGACACGGATATGTCCGGCACCCCCTGATAGTTATGATCAGAGGCGTGCCCCGCCACCCGGCCTTCTGTACTACTGTGCCGTTCCCCTCCGGCAGCTCCCGCTTCTTGGGCTCTCGAAACCACGCACTTGCTGCAGCAGGTCTCCCGGCAGGATGCCCGGGTCTCTCGGCAAACCCTCTCGGTTCCGTGGAAATAAATCTGAGCTTTAGTGCTTAAGGCAAACGGAATCTGTACGACCATAATTGTAATATGGAAATGGTCCCCTGGAATAATATTTATCTTTAATAAAGTAAAACTCTCCTGAGCTTCACCTTGCTGTCTTTCTAAAAGTCTGGAAGTTTTAACATGTTTAATTTGGTATCATTGAGCTTCATTAGAACTCCACGCGAGAGACACCAGTTGAAATTACCTTGCTCCTTTTAATGCTCTGTGACCTCTCCACAAAGATCTTTACCATCATTCATAGCTGTTTTGTAAAATTACAAGCATGCTCTTACAGTACAGGGCTCCTGAGCACTTACATAAATGTATTTGCAGAGACAAAAAGTATTGCACTTCCCCAGCCGGGTTTGTACAGTAAACTACTTAGAATGATTTAGCATTTAAACAATTGTGCCTTTTTTTAAAACCATATCAGTACAAGGTCAGCACTTTTCTCAAGGGTACCAAAGCAGGATATACAGGATTCAAACCAAGCAACCTTCACCTGGCTTTAATTATTGGGCAACCCTCTGTCCGTGGAGTTAGTTTTGGGGCAGCAGGTGGCATAGTGGTTGGATCCACTGCCTTTGGATTCAAGGGACCTGGGTTTGAATTCCACCCCCTGCTGTAGTACCCCTGATCAAGGTACTTAGCCTGAGCTATTCCAATAATAATTACCCAGCTCTGTAAATGGGTAAATAATTGTAAACAGCTTGAAATAAGTTGCTTTAAAGAAAAGCATCAGCTAAATAAATGATTGTGAATATGTAATAATGTTTTGGTGATGTAACGCAGTTTTGACCCACGCTATGTGTTTTCTAGGTACATTTTTGGATTTTAGTAAGATTGAGGTAGATTTTCAGTAGGAGTAAGTATACACACACACACACACACACACACACACACACACACAGACCGAAACCGCTTGTCCCGAGCGGGGTCGCGGCAAGTCGGCACCTAACCTGGCAACACAGGGCACAAGGCTGGAGGGGGAGGGGGCTCACCCACGACGGGACACCAGTCTGTCGCAAGGCATCCCAAGCGGGACTCGAACCACAGACCCACCAGAGAGCAGGCACAGGCCAAACCCGCTGCACCACCACACCCCCCTTAGTAGTATGTAATGTTTTGCAAATGGAGTCAAAAAAATGTGGATGGCTGACATTTTCAGGTCAGTATTTGTTACCCATAGGACGGGTGTGTGTGAAGGGCTCTTCATTCGCTGTCTTTGCTGCTGGTGGGTGGTTAGGCAGTGTTTTTGAGGATGAATCCCGTGCCAGGAAGGCCTGGAGGAGTATGACCGAGTGTGCCGGCGGGAGATAAGCTCACAACAGCAGACAGGAGGAGCGGGCGCGGCAAAGCAAAGGACAGGCTCTCCGAGGCCAACACACTCGGAGCACCGAATGAAGCGACAGGCGTCGGGCACAGCTAACAGATGAGGGATCGTGAACATACTAGCACACAAAGCGGGACCAGCCTGCGTCACTCTGTGTAGTGTGAGGATCGGCACGTAGGTGCATTGAAACTGCACCCCCCATACTCACACCTTCTCGCAGTCAGTCTGTTGTTTCCCTGTTTAGTCACGTGCTCTGATTGCGGGGAGCGGGACAACGCTGGCATGTATAGAGTACGGAGGGGATCATGGAGAGGTGTTTTCGGCGCCGTCTGAATTTAAAAATATGTATGAAATGAGAAGCTGAGCCATTGAAGCGTTTAGAACAGCGGCGACCTTTTTAAACCTTTCTCTGGCATGCAGCCGACTTCTGAGAGCCATTGTTTCCTCGGCGTCCGAGTACTGTCTGGTTCGTGGCGGCAAGAACAAAAGCTTCGCTGCGGGTTTTCTCCAAGTAGACTCGGCGTCCTTCTTGTAGGAGCGTGTGCTCGGATCCAGGGTCGCTAGGAGTGTACGGCGCGTGTTGGGTTCTGTCAAAGCCTTTGTTAGCCGCTTACTTGCGTGTGTTCAACGTTAAAATCTTTCCCAATTACGGCCCGTCGATTTACCACGTGCGCAAGCATCCCTGTCCCCTGCACATTCAAGCCAAAGACAAAGGGGTCATATTTAATTAATGCCTTGCGTATAATTAATGCAGAGTAGCTGCTCTCTGGTGGCTCCTCTGAATAGTCAACATTAAATTATTCTGTTTTGTGTCAAGATTCGAGAGCCCAAACTTTAATAAAACTGTTTTGCTGGAGACTTTGATGCCTGCTCACCCTCATTTTTTGTGTTAATTCAAATTTAATTGTGACTTTTAAACAAATTCAAACATTTCTCTTTTCCATAAAAGCAGCATTGAGTGCTGAAAATGACCGCTTTTCTCAGTCCTCTTATGATGCGTTAGCTAGCTGTTCGCTGGAGGTTATTCTGCGGAACACAGGTTGGGGGGGCAGGGGGTCTTCCGTATCCCGCCGGATCTTCCCATTCGGTCGCGGTGTCTCCTGGCAGAGTTTCCCATCAGTCTCACGTCGTCCATGTTTTTTAGACATCTGGTATTTTCCATGAATTCACAATGTCCTGTTGACCAGTTCATTGCACCGCACGCACGCGCCCGCTCATAGTCACCTGTTCGACTTGGAGGGGATCCATTCAAAACACCGGGAGAACATGCACGTTCCGCACATTGTTTGAACCCACAACCCTGGAGCTGTGAGACAGAAACCCTGTCTACCATCCAGGCTGCAGTGCCACCCACCCAGTGTGTTAAGCAGCGTGTTCTTCGTGTTGACAGCAATGGACTGATACTGTTCTGTGTTTCAAGTGCCAATTGAGAGGGAGGGGAAAAAAAAAATGAGCGAGAATGTTTTTCTGTGAGCCAGGCGCGCTTCCCTTTTAAATTAATGTACTTACACTTTAATCTCAACTCTCAGCAATATGCTTTTAAAGCCTAAAAGGGCACAGGGAGCCTAATTTGTCAGCGTTGATGGATGATGGTGTAACGTGCTGAGCCGGGACCCGCCCACCACGCGCTGCACCGCGCTGCGAGGGGCGCCAGCTCCGCGGTGCTGTTTAATCTCCTCGTCCGCATCTCTCTTTACGAGCTCCTGTCCGATTCCTCCTGCCAGGGCCATGTTTGCTTTCGGGATGTTTAAGGCACCATTACGGACTTTGGTGCACGGGATCGCAGCGCGGTGCCGCCTTCCGCGCGGCCTTTATTAGCCATGCGCTCCAGTTAAAAAAGGTTTTCCATTAGCCTCCCTGGTGACAGGCTGCCTTTGCCCAGCCCTACCGTTGAAGACTTTCTACATGTATTACTCCCTAATCTCCTCTGTCACCTGTCTGTTTCCGAGCCTGTCTTTAACATGACACGCACTCAAGGGCTCCCTCCCTGCTGAACTCCCGCCGGGACTTTTCCTGCTCGGTTTCCACACTTTCTCGATCGTCCACGGTACGCTGCTGCACGTTGCCACCCGCCTCCTAAACGGACACGCCGTAAACACGTGGCTTCCTTGAAGCATTGTCCGCAAGCGCACGCTGGATTTTAATGAGCGCTTTATTTCTCTGAAATCGTGTTATTAAGAATCTCGGCTAGCTGGTGGTGACACTTCGTTGTCTGCTGTAAAACAACCGTGTGCGTGAGAGGCAGATCTGGTTGGAGTAATGAGGCCGCATTAATCCTGCGTCTGTTTACTCGGTCTCTTCATTTACTCGCAGCGCCGCTGAAGATAAAGAATGTGATTTCGGCATCACCGATGGCTTCCTTGACAGCAGTGTCGTCATTGCCTTGTTCCTCCAGCTTCATTTCGTTGTAATAATGCGGACGGGGTGTCTGCAAGCTCAGGGGTGTTCGGACGAGTTTGAACGCAAATGAAGGAAATTCTCACTTCATCCGAGTGTGTTGTTGCCAGTACGTGAAGAGTCGAACACTGCTTTTGCCCCCCCGCACAGCTCATTCTGAACCCAAACTCAATGAAGTAATTTCTCCCTGGGCAAGATAAGAACGGATTAGCAGCATCAAAGTGTATATCCTGCCATTTTGGAACGCTAATCCCTGTTCAGCACCTTGTTCAGGTGAGCGAGCCATGCATGCTGGGAGCAGGGGTTGCGTTGCTCTGTTATGGGGCGTGACAGTTGGGGCTACCGCCTTTTCAAATGCCTTTGTCCCGATGGCCGCTCGTTGTCGGCGGCAGCGACTTGCCCGGACGCAGACAGAGCTTTCTGTTGTGCTGGTGCTCAAAGTCGGCCAGAACCGCGCTTGGCACAAGTCTCCCAACCCCACAGGATGGCCAGTGTGAAAACTCTCGCTGTTTGGATGTTGACGTATGTATGACATGGTTGACTGCTCCGGGAGACAGAGCGTGTGCCGCTTCCACCACGAGTGTGCGGTGGAGGTCAGACACCCCATTTACATTTATTCATTTAACTGACACTTTTCCCCAAAGTGAGTTACAGTGTTAAACCACTTGCGCTGGTTCACACATTTATACACCTCGGTCATTTTTACTGTATTAATCCAGGGTAAGCGCTTCGCTTGGGGCACTACAGCAGGAGGTGGGGATCGATAACAATCCTTCGGGTCCTAAGGAGGTAACTCTGGTACGCCACCTGGTGCCCAGCGAATCCATAAACGTCCCTGAGTGTTTGTCACTTGGTCACTTGTTACGTAATGTGCGGAGTAACTGTGACATCTCTGCCTCACTGTGTTATTCATGTATGTTTCTTGTGCTCTGTCAATCACTTTCTTGCTTTTTATGGCACGCCTGAGCAGCTGGCTTACTGAAAAAGCAGCGGTTGTCAGATAAATGAGTGTCTATTGAGGAGAAGCCCGTGCTTAAGGGGAGGTAATGCTATTTATTCAGCAGTAGTTGTACACTGTCTGCTCTTTATTTGTTGGGAACCTTTTTTCATTTCTGCACAGAGACATTCGAACAAAACCTGGGGGGGGGAGGCAGGTCTTTAAGGAGTCTCAAGGTGATGCATCATTCAGAATGTAAAGTGAACTTTTTGACATGATTTCTGTGGGGGCAGCAGTTGGTCTGGATGCGAAGGAACTGGCCAGGGTTCAAGAGTTCAACCCCCCAGAGTGGTCCTGCTTTTGAACCTTGAACTCAGCTCAATCCATCTGTCCATTATCAATGACCACTTGTCCAGTGTAGGGTCATGGTGGTCCTCAGCCTATCCTGAAGACACAGGGTATACATCCTGTATAGGTGAGAAAGGATACACCCTGGATGTCGTGCCAGTCCATCCCATTTACTTCTTCACAGACTGAAGGCTATGTAGAATCCTTGATTCGCCTGAGGCACATTTTTGGACTCTGCGAGGAAACCAGAGCACCTGGAGGAAACTCGCACGGAGAATGTGTAAACTCCACGCACACTGAGCAGCATTTGAACCTCCATTCATACACACGGCCCAGAAGCTTAACCTCAGTTGCTCCAGAAAATGTCAGTATTGTCCAAAAGGCCAGGTGATGTGAGTTGCCGCCTGCTGAGCAAGTAAAATATATACCTAAATAATAAATATAAATATTTGCACAGGGGTAAATAGGGTGCCATTGCGTCTAGTACTGGGGTTTAATTGGTTTTTTTTGCTTCTCTTGGGATGTCCTTTCTTTCGGAGTCAGCTTTTTTCACGTATTTGTTTGGCAATACGTCCTGAGAAGGACAGGTGTTTGACTCCGGTACACAATATAAAACAAGCATGCTCAAACAACAGTTGTCTCCCTAATCCTACCTGGCACCTTCTTCCGCTCGAATTCACAATGCAGTAGAACGTGTAGCTGATGTCAGGTGCTGCGTGGAATATCGTCCGTGATCCACAGTCTGAACCATTTAAGCGCTTGCCATCTGCGTGAGGCCAGAGCCACAGATGAACTCGTCACCGACGCTTAAAGTCGCTCCAAGAGATGGCGCCCTGTTCATCTCGAAGCCAATCCGTGCCTGATGGGGAGGGGTAAACCTTTGTTGGCATAGGGTAATTTAATTTTCTGAATGTCATCTTAGAACATGTTCCATTTTATTTGAGATCTTGGGCCCACAATGCTCCAGCTCGTCTCAACTGTTGTCCCCTACTGTGGTCCCTGTGCTGGTAAACCTAAGGGATTCCGAACGTCTCCGTACACCTTCCCATCAGTGAAGGTTTTTCTGATCTTTTCTTTGCGCTGAGTTGCCTTTATTGTATGAAACACATTAATACAGAATGTCAGTTTGCCCTCTTATCAATTTGGCACACGATAAATATTGTCTAGCTACACAGAGCTTCGAAGTTCTAAGTTTTGAACAAACTATTTGAGATGTCCCATTCCTCATCTGAAGTATTCTCAAATAAGTAAGTCACAAAAGTTATTGCTACACCTGTACCACGATGGTGGTTTCTGCTGAAGGAATTTAGATAGAGAGGGCCTTGGTTCGAATACTGTTAGACATAACAACGGAATATTTCACAGTTGATAGGATGTCTGCGATTGGCTCGGAGCGAGTTCCCAGGTGCTTCTGAGACACAGGAGGGGAGCCGCGATTGGTCGGGACTGCTGAGGTGCCTCTTTGCCCTGTCTCCCTCTGTGTTATACATCTTCATTAAGTCTCCCTCCCAGAGTCATCCTACTGCTGCTGCCTCTGCCTCCAAATTAAAGGCCGTCCTGCAGCGGTCCGGAGGGTCGGTTCGGGCTGCCGGATTAATCTGATGATTGACGCTGCGGATCTGGTTAGGTATGCGTAGTCAGCAGGCGGCAGAGAAGGTTCACCCGCCCTAGGGTGATTTGTGGGCGTGACCCCTAAAGAGGAGCGGTAATGATGCAAGCGAGCAGCGGTTATTCATGGCGGTTCATGGCAAGGCCCGTTTTATGGCGTGCACTCAATCACAGGCTCTCTGCCAGGCCAGGGCGAAGCGGGTGAGGTGGTGGGGTGATTACGGCAGACACGAGGCTGGGGGGTTGGGGGCATTTTTATTTTGCCAATTGAACTGTGCAAATGGAAATGTCAGACGGAGGAAAGAATTAATGGAACCAATAGTAAGCAGGGGGGGAAAAAATGACTCAAAGTGCAAACGTCGGCCTTGTAGTCCTACACACTCTCTGTCTTTGGCCAAACTAGGAGGGAAGAGTACAAACTTTACGATCAGTGTGCACGCGTAGGTTGCTTCGTTTATGCTTTATTTTCTTTTTTCGTCGTAAAACAGACGGTGTGAAACTGCCGTTATGGAACATGCTTGAGAAACCAATTAAACTGCAGCTAAACCTACTGCACATGCAAAACGCAGCAGTAACTAAAACTGTGTTGGGTTAATGACTGTAAGGGTGTTTCGGGGTTAGTCATAAAAATGGGGAACGGTTTCTCGCCGGCTCTGTTAATATAGCGTTAAGGCACATAAGGGAGGTTCATGCGTTACCGCTGCAAATGACATGGCCCTGGGCTGCAGACGGCGGATCTCGCGGAAAAGGAAAATTAACGGCGAGTTCTAGATAACCGGTGGAAATATCCATGTAAATGACCTTGTCGGATCCCCGGAGTCATTACCGAAAGGCAGGGTGCGGTGAGAAATTGTTACCAACGAGAAATGGAGAAGAAAGCAAATGTTGTCATTAGTGGAAAATAAAGTGTTTACAGGCCTGACCGCGGCAGTGCTGGACTGTGCGCCCTGGTACAGTTTGTTAAATTCAGTTTTTTTAATAGATTCCTACTGTAAGAAAGGTTACCTTCCTGAAAGATCTCTGTATGGAGGACTGGGGTACAAGTGAGGGTATAATTATGCTAATAAACATCTTTGTTATCCGGTTGGTCATTTTTCACTTTTCTCCGTAATAAAAAGCTGTATATGCCATCATTTTCTCGAGAACTGACTGCTCCGAAATGCACCACCGAATCACCATCTGCGGTCATTTCCATATTCTGTACCGATATATCTTTAAAAAATCTGCTTTTTTTTCCCAGCATTCGGTTTATATAGTATCACGTTTAAAACCCGCATGAATTTTTCATGATAAATCTAAATGGCAGAAGATGAAATCCTGCCTCTTTGTCTGCTTCTCATCACATTCAGGATGAATGCAGCTCTGATTCATTGTCTCATTTGTGATTTCCTACGTTCGGAATGAGTAAAGCGAGGGCTCCGCGCAGCGCTTTAGCAGCAGCTCGTCCTTGTTTGTCGATGAGTATTGAACATGCCTCATCACCGCTGACGGCTGCCACTGACTCATGTCAAGTAGGAAGGAAGCGCGCAGGCATCCATTATGTGTTTTTTGCAACCGGGTCCGGCCGAGCGTCTTCGCGTACCGCACTACAGCCGTGTGCTCTTGTGTCCTGCCGCGTGTCGCACCTTCCTCCCGTTCACAGGAGGAACGGTTGGTTGCGCTCACAGTGTTACTGCACCGTGTGGTTAGTGTGCAGAGAAGCAATCGATATCTGTTGACACAGGCAGCTGCTCTGTGAAGTGAGGAGGAGGGTCTGCGCACGGTCTCATATATGGTCTCGTATATGTCAGGCTTGGAACAGCGCATGGAATGCTTCCTCGCCGTGGCGCTGGGCTGAGTGCGGCGCGCAGGCTGCCCCGGTCCGCAGAGCTTCGCCGAAACAGCGGACGATGGCACGGAGCCTAGGGGGCTAGTGAGAGACGTGCACCGGCACCGGTGCGAACACGGCGTCGGCTTCGGCGGTAACGTGGTACTGAGAGCTCCCATCAGTCTGCCGTAGTTGGAACAAACAGAACGCCGCGAATCGGTGTGACAAAAAGCAGCACGCAGACTTCGGCGGACTCGTTCATCATCTCGATGCCGTTCGCACGCAGCAATCAAAGCTGTTCAACCTCGGCACAAAAAAAAAAGGGGTCAGTTCCAAATAATGTCCTCATGTAACCTTGGGCTGCAACTGTCAACGTACCATCATGACTGTTTTTGTTTGCTTGCGGGTGTCGAGTACCAGTGCTGGAAACTGGAGTCGCAGTTTCTCGCTGTGATATGATGAATAGCGTCTGTCCTCGGCTCGCCAAGGCCCCTCCCTTCCTGTCCCCATGTGCTCTTGAGGTCCCTCCACTTTTCCCTCTGTGATCATAGAGGGCCCTCCCCCCAATCCAGCTGCTCATTTGAGGCTCTTCCCTAATGGTAGCCTATGCTCCTTGAGGCCCCTCCCATATTTCGGCTACTTCCTTGAGCTTCCTCCCCTGTGATGGCCTGTGCCCCTTGAAGCCCCTCCCACTCAGCAGGCTCTGCTCCTTGAACTCGGCACTCGGCAGTCCATTAGTGATGTGAACCGTGTAATTTAGACTCCTTCAGCAATGCATCATTTGAAAATTAAGAGGCGACTGTTGAGGAATGACCCTACGCAAACCTGTGTGTGTGTGTGAGCCAGACCTCAAGTGTCTCAGTGTCGAGTTTTTGTGGTGGCGGTGCCCGTTGTGTGCTTTGACATCGTTCAACCACCCAGCGATTCTGAGAAGATGATGATGATGATGATTGTTGTTGTTGTTAATTATTCAGTTAGCTGATTCCTATCCCCAAAGACACTTAAAGTATTAGTGTTGTAATATAGGCTGCTTTACAATGATTTACCCACTTATATATCTGGGGAATTTTTACTGTATCAGTTCATAGTAAGTATCTTGGTCAAGGGTATTATAACAAGAGAGGGGATTCAAACCGGAGTCCTTTGATTGCAAGTCAGTGACCGCTGGTGACCTGCTGCCTAGAGATGTTCTACTTTAAAGGCTGGATCTGAAAGTTCGTTTTACCAGCATACTATTAATGATCATTACAGTACAACTGATTTTGGTGGGAGATGATATTTTTCAGCAAAAAGCCTATTAGCTACTCATCCGTGTAGGAAAGGGAAACCAGGCGGTCATCTTACTATTAAAGGCTTCCGTGAAGCTAATAACGAGTGCATGAATTAACTCCCGAACACTGTCCGTTTTGAGCAAGAATCTGTTCATAAAATGTTAATGACCAAAGGGGGGGAAATAATTTTAGGAATTCTTTCGTATGCCGTTTTTCACACACTGTGTGTTGGCTGTTTGCGAGGAAGGCTGTGGCTGGGGTACCATGTTGTGCTATGCGGAGCGCCCCGTATCATCATTACAAAGCCTCTACTGGAGACTTTGCTTATTAAAAATGCAAATAGTTTAAACTGCTAATTAACGCTAAATGCAGTTATCGCAATTTAAAGGAAGAACAAAGAGTCGTGGCGCACTTCCGTCACGATCCCGTCTAATTTGGCAGATCCGTCTTATCTGGGCTGAGTGGATGCAATTGGGAGACGAGCCACTGGCTGCGGGGATAATGAACGGCAAACAGTCCTCAATGAAGGTGCAGCAGACACTCGGGGAGCTGCTGATGAACAGGGGAATTGTGGGATTGGAGACGTCACATCGCACTCTTTTTTTTCTCCGCTACTCATGTAGCATCGTAACTGCTTTCCCACCTCAGAATCGTGGTGGTCTGGTGCCTGTCATATAGAGGCAGAGGGCACAAGCCTAAGTAGAGTACACTGTGGAAGGGATGCTAGAGCACTGCGGGTCAGTCAAGCGACTCACATTGACTCACCCATACAAACAAGGGGTGATTTAGAGTTGCCTGATCACCTGAAACATTGTGGGAGGAAACCAGAGCACCCACTTGAAACCCACATTGCCAAGGTGCAGTGAGTCAGATTCAGCATTTAGGTACAAGGCTTCAGCTGCTGACAACCTGATGAATATTGATGAATGTATCTACATTTTTGACCGCCAGACATGAAACTAAAATATTGTCGATAGATTTTCATTAGTTTTTTTAGAAACTGAAATGTGTTTTTTTTTTTTCTTCCCCAGTTTCTCTCATATTTATACACACAACATTTACTAATTACTCTTATTTTGCCTTGTAACACTAAGTGCTTTTGAGTTGAATTTGTCTCATAGCGACTACTTTCGTGGTTTCCATGGTAAGAGAGGGTATGTAGGTGGTTTGCCAGTGCCTTCTTCTGTGCATGTCTGTGGATTGCAAGCACCGGTGGACCATGCACCACGTACAGATCCGGACCCACGCTGGAGCACACATTTCAGGCCCTGCGAGGCACCACTGTTCACTGCTAGATTTGTCTTTTTCAGAATACATTGTAGTTGTTCTCCCTCCGTGTGTGTACCGTGTTCCTAGGCCTCATTATATTTGCAGTTCCTCAGATTTAAATAAATTTTTACTCTGCTGTAGCTATATAACGTACCAATGTTGGCAAATAGTGAAAGTAAGCTTGATTATTTTAAGTATATACCTCCTTTTTTTTCCCAAAATTGAGGAAAATATGCAGTGTGCCTTGCACACATCTCAGTTCTCACCATGGTAACCCCTTCCCATTGTTCCCGTGCTGCAGCCTAGTCTCCAGTAGCGTGGCGTGTTCCAGCAGCCCTTCATCCATCTCTGTGGCCAAAACCAGATCATAAAACTGTGCAGTGGAAGATAGTGAAGATAGTGTGTGTGTGTGTGTGTTTGCGTGTGCTTGTGTTTTTCTCATGGCATGCTTTATGGTCTTAATTAGCCAGCGCATCTGGTGCGATGATATTGGGTCGACCCTGGAAGGGCGATGATGGATGGAGCGGCGCTCCCCTTTGGCCGTGCCAGGTGACGCTGATGTTTCCCCTAATAAACAGGCCTCCAGAGCGGCCGCAGCGCCGTCCGGTCCGCCTCGCTCCCCCTGTCGCGCGGCCGCGAGCGCTCGGTGGGCCTCGTCTTTTGGGGAGCCTTGTAAAAAGGCAAATAATTCACCGGCAAGCGCCTTGCAGTTAGTGCTGCTTCTCAGGCAACAGTGTAAAAAGAAGCCAGTGACAGAAGTGTAAAACAGAGGAAAAAGACACACCGCTGAACCTTCAGATCGACAGGCCCCTCCGTCGGTCAGATGCAGTAATTACTTTATTATGTAACGCCTGTCTACGGATCTTGTTATACTTCATTTTTGTGAGTTGCTCTGCAGTGGATGTTATGTACTTACTGTGATTGCATATAACACGGGTATTTCTATTTGACGGCGGTACTGTAGGGGCACTTTCTGCTCTTGTAATTGTTGCTTTTATTATTGATGGATCAGCTGCGGCGTCCGACTTGCCGGCTATCCATCCTCTGCAGTTATTGTAAAAACCCGAGTAATAGAAAGAATTGAACGTGAGGCGTTGTTCTGCGTTACGTTCTCATGTGCAGGTGCGCTGTATAAACAAGGTATCCCGGTGGCGTGCGTCAGGAAGGCAAGGCGCTCCGTTTGCTTGTGTGTGTGGGTGTGTGGTCGAGCGGAGCTGAACCGAGATGCCGTTGGAAGGTTTTGCTGCCATCGGAGACGCTTCTAGCATAGGCGCAGGGGTTGTTAGTATTCAATAAGCGGCGCGCGCACAGTGTGGGTACACCGAACAACACCGCGGCAAAAGAGATAAATACCTGCAAACTGTGGCTGCGCAGTCGTACAAACCGTATCTCTCCCGAGGGGTGTTAAGTGAAACTGCGGTCCTTATCAAGCCTCCGCCCCAGGTATCCCCCTCTGCTTCTTAACACTGGTCTGCTTTACCTCCCCTGGACAGGTGGTTTACTTTAGCTGGATTTACCTGCCCTCTCTGTGCATTTCTATCCGTTTATATTTACATTTATTCATTTAGCTGATGCTTTTCTCCAAAGTGACTTACAGTCTTATAATTATTTATCTATTGATACAAGCACACGCACGCATTGGCTGAAGCCGCTTGTCCCGAGCGGGGTCGCGGCGAGCCGGAGTCTAACCCGGCAGCACAAGGCATAAGGCTGGAGAGGGAGGGGACGCACCCAGGACGGGACGCCAGTCCATCACAAGGCACCCCAAGCGGGACTCGAATCCAGACCCGCCAGAGAGCAGGATCCAGCCAAGCCCGCTGCACCCCCGCGCTCCGTTGATATAGCTGGGTAATTTTGCTGGAGCAGTTTAGGGTAAGTACCTTGCTCAGGGATACTACAGCTGGAGGTGAGACTTGAACTGGTGACCTTTAGGCGCGAAGGCAGCAGCTACACTATCTGTTGTTCCGCGTGCATGCAAGCAAGCGATTACGCTTTGTTTTGTTACATAGCCAGTTTTTGATTTACAATAACCCCAAATCATTTACATTTACATTTATTCACTTAACAGATGCTTTTCTCCAAAGCAACTTCCAATTAACTCTATGTAGTGTTAGCAGCCCACACACCTTATTCACCAAGGTGATTTACACTGCTAGATACACTACTTACAATGGGTCACTCATCCATACATCAGTGGAACACACTCTCTGTCACTCACACACTATGGGTGAACCTGAACAGCATATCTTTGGACTGTGGGAGGAAACCGGAGCACCCGGAGGAAACCCACGCAGACACGGGGAGAACATGCAAACTCCACACAGAGATTAAGTCCACTGTGAAGAATTCTATCTCTGGACCCCTCACAGGATTTGACAAGGCAACTATCAGGTTTCGTCTACATGTTATTAACAGTTATTCGGCCTGCAGGCACATTTGGAGCCTCGCCGCAGAGTGCCCTGTCAGGGTAACTACTGTCCTGGTGAGAGGGCTGCCTTCCTTCCTTGTAGAAAGGCACACGAGCGTTGGGTGCATTAATAATCCAAGTAGAAGCAACGCGGAAGCACTTGCGTGGTGTGCAGCTGCGAGGTCAAATTAACGGGAAAATGAGAGCGTCCAAAACCCAGTGGGATCTCGCCGAGGGATTATAAATACATTTCATTGTTTCTTTTTTCTCAGGCTGTGAGCGGCCAGCCCTGCGGACTGACCTAAATACAAATGTTTGCTGTTTAATAAGGTAATAATTCAGATATTGCACATAGTAACATATTGATTCCACCCCCCCTCACAAAATGTGATTGGATAAGAGTTTTCGCAGAATGGATGCATTTATCATATTGGAAGATTAAAAATAGAAAGTGTGTGACATCTGTTAAAGGTTACCTCAGTGTCACTGCAATTTCGTGAACAAGGAATGTGTGCAGATTGATGGATAGATGGAGTGATGTGTATTGTAATTTCACTCACCCCATCTATCCATTGGTGAAATGTCAAAGGGTGTTTGGCATGTTACCGAAGGTGCCGTAACCCAGTTCGAACCGCCGGGTGCCTGGTGTCTAGCGATTTGACATTTATATCTGTAGTTTCTACTGTATTCTGCCTTTATGTGGAGTTTATCGGGCGGTACAAACATCTTCCCTATCATAAAATATGCTAATAAAGACCCGTTCAGAATGAATCATAATTGTAAAGTGTGGTTTCTCTAATATCGTAAATTTTAATAGAAAATTTCCTTCCTTTCATTATCCCACTGCTGAGTGTCCTAAAAAATGATATCGCTCTACTAGCTTAAAAAGTACTTTAGGTCTCTGTGTACAATTTTAAAGAAGAAACAGCGATATCATTAAGAAGTAACTGCCCTTGTGTGGGATCAATTCAATATTCCTCTGTAGCATAAACATTATGGGGAGAAATGATATGAATGAAGGTTTTCCTGCTTTAATCAAGACACGAGGCCCTTCGCCTCATTCAGTACTTTGTGCCGTCGGGATCATTTGCATTAACAACGGGGGGCTTCGCCGTCTAGCCGAGCGGTGACGGGGGCGACCTGAGCCACTTTACAGCTCCCAGCAGCTCTGACAAATGGTTACCCGTTAAAAGGCCTGTCCGCGGCGCTCAAACCTCGCCTGATGTATGGGCAGCCAGGCCTGATGGATGCTCGTGTCACCGCAGCTGTGACGGCCATTCTTCAGTTTCGCAGGAGATGTTGCATTCATGAAGAAACAAACATAATGCTATCAAAGTGAATGGGCCCTGCGATCAAGAGAGCCACACCCACCCGCCTCAAAGGGCACCCCTAGTGCACAGGGTTTTAGTGGCAGAACTGCTCAGTGACCCCTAGGACTTGGCAAGTTTTTTTTTTTTTTTACCCTGTTCCAGCCGTCAGGGTTTTGTCTCCTCTCCTCTATTACCTCGTGTTTTTTTGCCACACTTGTTTATCTGTGCATCTTTGCTGTTATTACTTTTGACCCCCGTCGCACGTCTGTTTCCACTTTACGGCGCTGTCATTTTGCATTGTTCTGCGTTAAATGCTGTGAAAGAACCTTTCAGGAAAGGCACTATACAAAATTGAATTGAGCTCAATTGAATAGGCTTGTTCTCGTCTCCACTTTGTGTGTTTCAGACGGTACTTCTACACGATCGATGAAACCCTTGTTCGTCTAACAGTGCATTCTGTCGGATCTAAAAAACAAAAGTGCCGTGCGCCGCTCCGCTGTTCTCTGCACGGCACTTTAAGGTTGATTTAGGCTTTGCGAAGAACAGCGTGCAAAGGCGCATGGTACCGCATCACACTTTACGCTTCTTTCTCACGCTCGTCTACTGCTGCCCTCTGCCCTGTGTTTTGTTCACCGATGGATTGATTTATATCATCTTCTTTATCAGTATACGTCTTTATTCAAGTCAGTAGGTTTTTATGCATAAAACTGTACAAAATGTAGACAAAACTGGTTTATTATACTCCGAATCAAAGATGAAAAGCCTTTGCACTCCTTTTTTTAGACTCAACCTATCCAAATCCATAAAATAGTTTAAGCATTTTAATAATTACCAAGCTATGCACTGTACCAACTCGAGTCACATCTGTAATTTAAACCCATTTACACATATTGGCTTTATTTCCACGTTTTGACCAGATATGTACAGGGTTTGCAATTTGTAATCAGTTGTCCGTGTTAATTTCCATTGGTTTGATTTACTCCATTTGCTCCTGCGTCTCTGTTGGACGTTATGACTGTGCTGGGGGAACATGGACTTGAAGTATCACAGCGTGTTCAGTCCCAGACATGGTCCCGCGCGGCGTGGTGTGTTCACGCAGTCTCGTGCTCCGTCTTCTTCTCTTCTGCACTGGGATGGGCCTTTATCGGTGTTGTGCTCCGTCCAGGCTTGTGTTCTTCTGCCTTGCGCGCGTGATTATCGTGGGAAAGGAAAGGAAAGGGAAGGGTACGAGACGGAAGAAGCAGCTGGTGGTGTGTAAAGCCTGGAACAAGGCTAACACTGCAGAATGAGGCTTCCCTCTGAGCAAGTTCCGTCTCTAAAAAACTCTGCTTCTGCCCGTGGCATAAGTTGAGTAATTTTATTTCTTATTTTTTTGGAAGGATTCAAACTAAATGCTGTGTGTGTTGGATATTTCCATGTAAAATAGCAGAATATCTTTCATTTAATTCCCAAGGTACTTATAAAGTAGCTTTGCCAGACTTGCTTGATATTTTGCTAATGAACTCAAATTCATTATTTAATATATGACCACTTTTGAATACAAAGACAGATTGCCATCAGTTTTAAGGTATATTTGTTCAAAAGAGGTTCCACATCTGTGTGTCTGCACTTGTTGATTTGTTTTCATCCCCACAATGCTAACGCTTTGGCTGGCGTCCGTAACTTGCCTTGTCTGTTGTACGGCACAGGAAGTATTGCTGGGACCATGAAGAGAGCTCCTCTACTCTGTACATATTTAACAGTCAATGACAGACCACACTTTCCTCTCACCTTTATTCGCTTTATAAAGTAGACATGTCCAGTAACCATGTAACACTCCATGGTATCAGGAATCCCTGATTCCTCAGTGCTTCCTTGGAAACACCACTGCTCATATCCCCTTTGTGTGTGTGTGTGCGTGTGTGTGTGCGTGTGTGTGCGTGTGTGTGCGTGTGTGTGCGCGCACGCTCGCGCGCCCATGTATGTGCGTATGCGCACGCAACCCCTGAACTGATCCACTGGACTTCTACAATGTCCGCATCAAGGTGAAGAATGCCCAAATTCAGCATTGCCCCTTGTGCCATCCATTGGACCAGGCAGCCTGTCCACTCTCTCAACACGGTGTTCTAGAAGTCTCCATTGCTCTTATATGGCGTTGTTTGACATGTTTATTACTGTAGCTCTCACCTCCACTCCAGAAGGCCTTCCTTTCCCAGAAACCCACAGCCTGGTGAGTGGAGAGTAGAGTCCAGCTGCAGGACTTGGCTTGGCGTTCCATTGGGCTTTCCTCCAACTCCTACAGAAGTACTGCTTCCGTAGAGATGCGTGGATGAGCGCGCAGGCGGCCGATGCCACACCCAGCAGAACACCATATACAGTGACTGCAGCCGTGTCCCAGCTCTCCTTGCTTTTTGCCTCGAGTGCCAGGTTTGCTGTACTTACATTAATACATTTCCAGTGGTTTTTGTGGTGGATGCTGGGCACATCCACGCACACCTCGTACTGGGTGGAAGGGCTCAGGTGCGTCAGGTTGTACATTTTTACATCGGATGGGACTCGAGCTCTGAACGCCACGCTGGGAAGGTTGGTCTCCAGTGTAGCTGACCACTTAATGGTTGACGTTAGGCTGCCGTGGGAAGCCTGCCACGACACTAGGACCGAGGTGGGGCGCACAGATTCAATTATGATTTTCAAAGACTCGTTCGCAGGCTCTGGGAAGTATCCGTTGACCTGCACAGACACTGTTTTGAGGTCTGCGCCAACAAGATTATGAGCAACACAGGTGTACAGTCCCGCCTCGCGTTCCGTGATGTCATAGATGTCGAACGTGCCCTCGGGATGCATGTAGTACTTGATAGTGCCGGTGTCGGGCGAGATCCTGTCGCCGGAGGGAGTGATCCAGTAGATGTCGGGTTCCGGCTCGGCAAAGGCGCGACAGTGCAGCGAGATGGTGCTCCCATGCCGAGTACTGATGTGGGAGGGCAGGCTCTCGGGAGAAATGAGCGGCAGGCAGATCTCCATCATTTCCCGGAGGTGCACTTGTCGCACGTGCTGTCCCTTATACTCAGGCGGCTCCGCGCAGAACAGAGACTCGGGTTCCATGAAGCGGACGGCAGTTTTGTTGGTGCTCATCCAGCGCACCACACAGTCGCAGCGGATGGGGTTGCTGTGCATGCTCACCTCACGGAGGTTGGGCAGAGATTCAACGGTGATGCGGTGCAGGGCGCTTAGAGCGTTGCTGTTCACCATCAGTGTCTCCAGCCGTGGCAGCTTATAGAACGCGTTGGGGTGGATGTAGGAAAGCTTGGGGTTGTTAGTTGCCTCGATTTTGGTCAGCTCCGGCAGGTTGCTCAGGGCGAAGCTGTCAATAGAGACCAGCTCGGGCATGCTGTTGATACCGAGCTCGTTCAAATGGAGCATGTCCACAAAGTCCCCCCTTTGTATCCTCTGAATCGGGTTCTTGTTAAGATCCAAAAACTTCAAACTCGGGATCTTCCTCAGGGCACTGCTGGGCACTTTGGCGAACATGTTGTCATAAAACGAGATGCTCTCCAGCCGATCGAGACCGACCAGAGCGTTATCGGGTATTTCCGACAAATTCATTCTGGCCAGAACCAGACTGCGGAGACTGATAAGCGGCTTAAAGTTCATATCTTGGATTCGGATGATTGGGTTCTCTCCGATCATCAGGACCTCCAGTCGCGGCATGGCCTCGAACCACTGGGGGCTGATGGCCTGCAGCCGGTTGGAGTTGAGATGGAGCCGTAGCAGATTGTGTAGCCCCAGGAAGGCCCCGGGCGCAATGAAGGAGATCAGGTTGTGGTTGATGTAGAGCTCCTGGAGATTGGTCAGCTGGGAGAGGCAGCTCTCTGGCAGGGCCCCAATCCAGTTCTCCTCTGTGTGCAGGGACAGAAGCTGCGGCAAGTTTCCCAAGCTGATGTCGCTCATTGAGGAGACATTGTTCTGAGAAATGTCTATCTCTGTGATATTGGCCAGATAATCCAAAGGCCTCTCAACCTTAGTGATGCTGTTTGTCTGCAGCAGTAAAACCTGTGTGCCGGTGGGAAATGTCTTCGGCAGAGTAACAAGTCCCAGATCATTACAGTCCACCGTGAGTGTTTCCATATACACCGAACTTGGGGAGAACCAGGCCCTCAGCTCACAGATGCACAACGCAGGACAGTCGTCCTTCTCCTGGCCAGCCCTGAGGGCAGCAGCAATTGCCAACCCCATTAGGAAACAAACCTCCAGTGAAAAGTCCTTCATGTTTGCCCCTTTCTCCGCTGTCACTCAGTCACTGGTCCTTGAGGAAATCACCCAGTTAATGCTGTTATATCTTTACAAATGATCGTCCATTTGCTCCTGGCACAAGAAGGCCCAGCAGCTCTCGCCGGTCGCCACGTTGCCCTTGGTAGATAGATGGAGGTCCCCAGCCTCGAATGGGGAGGTCACGCGCCACAGGGGTGCCGCGAGTTCTGCGTACCCTCTAAGGGGCAAAGCCAATGACTGTGCACTCGGAGGTGTCGGAGAGCGCTTCTGTCCAGGACGGTGTACTTTATCTGACACCGTTATCCGCCGTCGCTCTCATCTTTGTCCATTTCTGTCTAAAGGGAAGAGAGGAAAAGAAAAATGCTGTCAGTAAAATGTACCTGAGATGAGCATAAACGGGTGTGGTGACATCTCGTTTGGACCCGGGATTACGTATTTAGGTCACTTTGCACTTGAGTGAACTCTTCTCTGAAGGATTGACCAAAAGCTGCCCTAAAAGTCAAACTGCACGGAAGTATGTTTAAATCTTTCTGGAAGATGGTTCAGAAAATGTCATGATGTGACTTGTTTGAGCTTCAGGCGATAAATTTTGAGTCAGTATTTTCCATCAGGATGGAAACGTCCACCAGCCATCGCTGGATGCCCATTGTATTAGAGAAGATGCATCTGATGGACGTGTCGGGGTTTTCACAGCACAGACACATCCTGCATCGATTGCTTGGGATGATCGCAGCCCCAGAGGGATCGTCCAGCTCTCACTCCTGTGTGTGTGTCAGATGTGAGGCACCATTAGCCTCCTGTGTTCGACTGCGTGCTCTGAGTCAGAACCAATGACATCCCACATTTTGCATCACGAACGAAAGGACTTGTCGTAAGTTCCTTTGTGTTTGATGCACCACGTACAGGTTACCTCACCACGCTCATGAGGTGTATTTGCTCATGTCTGCCACCACCGCCAAAGAGATTCACAGTAAAACCATGAGCCTCATGTTCGCAGAGCTCCCTGGTGATTTTCACAGGTGGGTTTCCAGTACCAGATGGGCATCTAATTTAGTTCCCTCCCATTGCCATGTTAGTGTACTTATGCACACTGCAGGCTCTATAATCGAAGTCTGAGGCAAAGATGCCTTAAATGTGTAGAAATTTTGAGAAATACATTAGCATTTTGCTTTGGTTTCTAAATGTGACTTAATTTTCCGAGCTGCATATGATTCATCTTCACCCAGTCAACTTGAGTTAATTGGTACGCTGGGCCAAGCGGCTCTAGAGAAATGGTTAAAAATGAATTTTTGTTTATTTTGTTTGGCTTCATTAGCTGTGCAAGCATCTGTTGTGCTCTTAAATAGGGGTCAGGATAAGATATGTTTGGTGAATGTTTTTATGTATGTATATATCCGCTTTTTATGGCTCAGCGCGGTGATTAAAATGGTGATAAAATGTGTAGGCCTGAAATGTGCATGTTTCAGCCAGAAGGGGTGGGCGCGCCGAGGAGGTGTGGACAAAGAACTTGCTGTTTCTAACACCGCGCAACAATGGGCATTTCAGCAGAAACACTCTCACAAAAAAACAATAACCATATTATTTTAATAAGCTCTACGAAACCACCTACTGTTGGTTTCAGTGCAGGTCAAAGAAAGGTAGGCTTGGCAGGAGTGTATCGCAAAGTACAGAATGAAATAATAAAGTATAGATCTCTCAGACCTTACACTCCTACTGTGCATCACGTTGCGGTTTACAGATAAAACACGGGAATGTGTGAGAATGCAATGTGAAAAAGAAAAAACTTTGATGCGACAGCAGCGATTGTAGTTGTGCTAATTAGTGTGGATTAGCAGTGTCATTTCTTTATTTCTCTATTCATTTGCCTGTTGTTGGGTAGCGCTTGTCTGCGCCCACTTCCTGTTTGTTCTCACCGCTAACCACGTCCCCCACATCAGGAACAAAGCCTGGCCCTGACATGGTGAGAGACAGGCAGGCTGTCTGTCCGCGGCGAGCAGCTAACAGCAGTTGGGCCGCTGGAGGTTGATGGGTAGCGGAAGGGTCTGCCCACCCCTTCAAACCCCCAGACAGCAGCATTTAGTGGTTCTAGCACCTAGCAGGTAGCATAGTTGGAAGAGCCGTTGCTTTGCAGTCTGAAGGTCAAGGGTTCACATCCCTACTCTTGCTGCAGTACACTTGATCACGGCACTAACTCTGAATTTACGCTAAGAATACACTGCTGTATGAATAAGTCAGTCACTGCAAGTATCTTACTTTACAAACCCAAGTAAGTTTCCTCGGACAAAGGCGTCAGCAAAATAATGTGTAATAATGGTCATTTACGCTGCAAGAGAGAACCGTTTCTGCACGCTAGTCTGAAGTGCGCATTTGCCCAAGGTGTTTTAATGAGTGTATCCTGTCCCGTTGCCTTCCTCCGGGACTGCGACGCTCACACTGTAGCACTCGTTTCTGTCGGTGTACGAATGCAAGGTAATTTCATCCGTGTTCCTGTTGGTCGTGTGCTGCTAACGGCCGAGTGCCATCCGAACACTACCCAACTCATTAAATCTTTGCGTTGACAGGAAAGGACCTGCGTTACTCCATTCTATTCTTCATGTTCTCCGCATACTGTGTGTAAATAACATGTAAATGTGCTCTGTCCATGATGTACCCTTCACTATCCTTGCACCCTGTCCTTCAGGGGCAGGCTCCGAACTACCGCAATCCCGGCTTGCACGAGCAGCTAACAACTGTGAGTGAGAGCGAGTAAAGTAGACACACATACACAAAGAATGAGAAACCTCCCTTGTCTTAATCCAGCCAGGTATGATGAGAATAGATTAAACTTCTCACTGACAAGGAACAGGGCCTGACTGAGTGATCACGTACCTGCAGGGCGGTTTGCACATATATTATGTACGCATACAAGGAACTACTGAAATCCGTAACGTGCTTTATACAAAACGTGGTATTGTACAGTGTAAGAAATGTCTTGCTCTGCGATTGCATACCATGCACAGTTACAATAGATTATGATAATGTGTGACGTCAGAGGATAACCGAGAAATTCATTCTGTCAGAAGGCCTTAAGCTATCTGCCACAATTGTTAGCACTTATTAACCATTAAAAAAAATACAAAGTGCATTCCTTTCTCCGCTAAGGGTGGGAGCTGTTTAGAACAAGACTGTAATTTGAACAATAAGACAAACAGCTAATCAATCTCTGTGACTATCATTCTTAAGCGATTAGCATTCTTAAGTGTTATGCAGTTTGAGTATATTCTGTTGTGAGTATATCCACTGTACATTGCTTTGCATAAACATAAACTGGGCAACAAAGTAACACATTAGTAATAAAAGCTTGAGATAATTGTGCAATTAAATGATTTTTTGTTATGGTGTGTAGGCAAGTTGTCTGTATCTAGGGTAAAGCAGCACAACTGGAATCCTCAGCATTACCTAATTTAATTCTTAGAACTTCTTTTGTAACTTACATTTATTCCTTTAGCTGATGCATTTCTCCAAAGTGACTTACAATGTTACAGTTTCAATTATTTGCCCATTTATAAAACTGGATAATTCCACTGGAATAATTTAGGGTAAGTACCTTGCTCAAGAGTACTACCACCGGAGGCAGGGATCAAGCCTGTGACATTTGGCTCTAACCCTAACCCTACCAGTGGTCCCCCCTTTTGACTGGTGAAACCCTAGACTAGAATGTAGCAAGCAATATAAGCCCAGTAATTCAAAATGATCAATTATATGGAGGAAATTTTGGTTAAATTATTTACACATCGTACAGTTACATTATTGTCTATGAGATACTGCAATTAGAGCAATTACAAGAGCCTTGCTACACAGGTAGTTGCGTGAGATGGACACGGGTGTTGAGTTGTAATTAACTGTGTAGTTAATGAACGTTACTGGTACTTTTTCCAAACAGGAGGCTCATTTTAATGTGGTTTCATTGCGCTTAAGTTTCTGGAGAGGGTTGGAGACCTTTGGTCGGTATGATTGATCTGTAATGGCGTAGCATGTGGCTGTTCAAGCACATAGAAAAGTCAAAGCAGCGCAGTGACCCTTACACTGTCACACTCTAGGTGTGATTCCTTTTTGGGTTTCCCAATCTGCGATGCGTCCTCCTCTAAAGTGATGAAGGCCAAAGGGTGCGTTCCTCTTTAGTCGGGCGTTCGTGTGATCTGCAGAATTAAAGGCAGCGGAAGAGTGCTGCTGTACAGCTGGACAACTGGGAGCGAATGTCAACAGCGGTGTGGCACCGCTGCACTTTATAATGTGGTCTAATGAGCACCCTGAGACACTTTTTTATTTGGAAATGAAAAATGGAAAAGAACTGCTGAATGTCTCGCAGTACTCAAAAAAGAGTTTCGGATCCCCATCTCTCCTGATATCTTCCATAACTTCAACATAAATTTGTACTACATTATCTGCTTAAACCGATCACAGTTCCATGCTAGATCCAGCTACTCATGTAATGTATGCTGCTTAAACAACATTATTAAGTAATTGTGCTTTGAGAATCGCATGTGAGCATCTTTCTTTCTTTCTTTGTGTTGGTGAAAAGCACTTTCTGTTTACTCTGAACTGCAGAGAAGTGTCTGCTAAAGGAATAAATGTAAACGTCTTGCTTTTATGTCACAGTGATGTCAGGATGTGAAACGAAACAGCCCTGATCCTGACACATATGTGACATCTTGTCCAGGTTACCATGGTTTTCGTGCTCCCATTGGAGAGCTGATCAGCAGGGATTTGCTGTGGCTGTGAGGTGCAGGTGCGGGTAAGGTGCCCACTGTGAAAAGGGGCTGTAGGATAAAGGGGATGCACATGTCCTCCTTTACTGCTCTACTAGTATCAGCAGTGTTAGACAGGTGAAGATAACTGTATTATTGTTCTCCCACTAACCTTGTTGATTTTAACCGTCATCTTTCCTAACGAAATAAGTCAGATAATTTGTCAAACAGGTGTTGGAGATGGTTGATGAAAATTTGACCGTAACCAGCATAAGACGAGGCAAGCGCTCGCTCTGCCGAGGGAAGTAGTTGCTGCCTGTGGAAGGTGAGCGATGATGACTTTGAGCGCATTTGCTTGTGTGTTTACAGAGACATGCCATCAGAACCAGAGCAAATAAGATTAGAGGAAGGAGGCAGTGAATCAAGCATCTGCCATGTTGTCATTCAACTGGGAGCACAGGAGTTCAGGAGTTCTGGACTGTGCTGGAAGCAGAACCACGGGCCCCACCTTTAACTGACAGATTGACTGTTACCAAAGAGCGCTAGGACTCCTCCTTTACTCATACTGTGCTATAGCTCCCATCCTTCATTCCTTCCTGCTGTCGCAAGAAATTAAACGATGGATCTGTCCGGTCCTCAGCGATGTTTGGGTGATGCCGAATTAAAAATACGGCAGCATTTCTGCATGGACACAGCGAAATGAAAGTGAGAGGCACCGAAAGATGCGTGAGCCGCTCGACTGATGAGCGACGCGACGGACGGGCCCCACTTGTCATCATACACACGCACTGCGACGCCATCTGTCTAAATTAATGCCATTATCCTCCTGGAGCTGAAAAGGCAAATGTACTCCGCGTGGCGCGTTGGTCACGTTTATTCCAAGTCGTATACACATCCAGACTGTAAACGTGTGACGATGCAGTTTGGTGGCGGGGACTGCCTCTCTATTCTAGCCTGTGGCTCCAGCGGCAGGTGGTGTAGAAGTGTGGAGCGTATATGAGGAGTGTGTCTTTGCTGTGTTACCCTGTTCATAACCATGGCACTTGGGAGGATGTGACGAAGCGATTGAGAAAACAGAGGGCAGTCTCCCCTGGGTCTTGCCCCCACCAGCTGTGGCCCTCTGACTTCTGGCCAACCGGAATATCGGCTTAGCATGTGCTCGTACTGCGTTTCCCACAGCGCATGCACGCACGCACGCACATGCACATGCCTTGCAGCATTGATTTATCATTAAGGGGTTTCTCTCCCCCACCTCCCTGGGGTGAAGCTGAGTTCATTAAGCAGGCAAGGGGTGCAGGGAGTGGGGGGCAGGAGTTTACGTGGTGTACCATTAATGAAAATCCATGTTGAGTACTTCCTGAACCCCTCACCTCCAGCACAGGCAGAGCACGCCGCCCCGCTCACAAATAACCAGGGCGACAATGATGTGGGGATTGAAGGAGGGCTGTCGACAGCCTGTAGCTTTAGGCATCGGGGTCATTACCCCCACCCACACACACCAATGCTGCGATCCTCCCTCTCGCAGCTGCGGCATCCTCCTCCTCCTCACTCGGCCATGGGAGCGCTCAGGCAAACGGTTACATAAATAAGCTCGGTTTAATGTGGGTGCCACTGAACCGGCGTTGGCCGTGGTGGGGGCTTGCTGAATTTAATCTGCAGGTGCAAATATGGTGTGCAGAGCAGAGCGATTCCCATCTCTGTTTGCATGACGGATATCCGAGCGCCTCGGAGCACAGAGGTCTTCTGGGAATAAGCTCCTGCGTGCAGGTACAATCAGGCTTTGACTGATGGAAATTTGTTTAATGCTTGGCAGGCTGTCCCTAATATGGCTTTGTGGTGCCAGATCGTGAGTTCCTTCACCAGGAGGTTTCTTACCCCCCAAGTGGGAATGAAAACAACAGCTGACCGGTGCTCTGCCTTTTTGCACTCACTGGGCAGTGGCAGGTCACCACATAGGGATCCTGACTGTTCTTAATGAGAACATTACTGCGGTTACTGTTGTTGACTCTTGATGCTGTCTTGCGAATGTGAACAGGTTACGGAAGAAACTCTGGTTCATCACTATTATCGTCATTATTATTATTATTATTATTATTATTATTATTATTTAATTTACCTGATGTCTTTTTCTAAGGTGACTCACAATGTGAGGTTTGCGCGCTAAGATAGTTAAAATTACTTACACATTTATACAGCTGGGCCATTTTTACTGGAATAATTCTGGGTACGTACCCTGCTCGAGGGTTTTACAGTGGGAGCGGGGATTTAAACCCAGACCAGCACTCTACATTACCAGTTACCCACCTCCATTCTGCTCCTTTTGAGAACACTTCAAATCATTCAGTGACTTAGAGAAAAGGCTGTTCTGTTGAGGTTCTCTGAAAATATCATTGCTATCTGGGCAGCAGGTAGCATAGTGGTCAGAGCTGTCGCCTTTCAGCAGACAGACCCAGTTTCAGTTCCAAACTCCTGCTGTGTAGCACTCTTGAGCAGGATGCTTCCTCTAAATTGCTGGAGTGAAATATTACTGGTGTAAATGGGCAAATGAGTGAAAAATATTTATCTGCCTTTTCCATGTGTAGGAATGTGTCCTGCGTCCTGTGACAGGACCCTGCAGGGACCCCGAGTCCATTGTGGGGATCACGCACAGCTGATCCGGCCACCTGTCCCGGCAGTCGTCTTGCATCCGACCTGCTGATGTTTCCGGAACGATACACCCACGAGTTCCTTTGTTGTACAAGCTACAGCGTGTCACCTCAGCTCCGCAGGCACAAAGGAACAGCAGCAAAACATGAGGGAAAGCAGCGCATCCTCGATTGCGTGGCCTTTTTTATGCTTGTGTAGCTAGCTTTCAATTTTTCATAAATGGTCCTGCCAGCAAATTGCACCGCAATGTTCATTTTCTTTGCGGCCGTGTTCATTCGTTTTGTGGAGAGGAAATCGAAAAGAGGTGCCCCGCTGTCAGCGCTGTTTTATCGTCACCATTTACAAAGGTCACCTGAATTAACGGGCGCTCGGCCCTTGGAGCTTCCTGTTGGGCATTTGGCAGAGTGGCCATGACCCGGTGGAGGGCCGCCCCGGTGCGCTCCGACACGGTCCGCCTCGGGTCGCCCCTCGCGCCCCTCGCAGAATTTGCAAGTTGAAGGGAAGCTCTGCAGAATTCGTCTCGTCTAAAGTGAATTTGAAACTTCTTAAGACAAGGTTATATCCAGGTTCGCAGCTCAGTTTGCCGTGTACGTTTATTTATTTCCTCCAACGAAACTGACCGTCTTAAGCTACCTACAATAATTTGCCCATTTATTCGACAGCGGAAATATTTTTATTATATCAATTCAGGCTAAGTACCTTGTTCAAGAGTTCAATCCCATGTGGAATTCAAACCTGGGTCCTTTGGGTCCAAAGGTGGCAGCTTTAAGCACGATGACCCTGCTGCTCCTGTACACCTCTCAGAAGTCACTATGAGACCTGAACCAGAACCTGCATCATCCGACAGCCTTGTTCACGAGCTTTGTGTTTACTAATGTAATCAATGCAAATTGGTACCTGTGTAAACCGTCCTGTAAAAACGAGGGTAACTGTGCAGAGCCTGCGTGTCTCATGACGCTTCCTGCTGGAAATCTTCACTTTCTGAACATTTGGACAGATCCCACATGGGATGGACCAAAAAAGCACACTAGCTCTAGACCCATGTGGACATCCGCCGGGGGCAGGTTAGACCCATGAATGGAGCTCTGGTGGGGGCAACCACACAAACATAACAGGACTACACAGGACCCCAGGACCAGTACGTTGTACATATCAAATGGGGCCAACAGGGTCCTCCTGAGACCCTCAGCTGGCCATCGGAACACAATTGGCAAGAACCCCTTCCCAGCATATTTGCACTTGGGGTTGTGATTTTTAGACGAAGTTCTGACCCGATCCTTGTTACGTTAAGCGCCGCAGGTATCTACAATACACCAAGTGCTGTGGGTCAAGGGGGAGGATGTGACGCACCCCCACCGCCCCCGTCCACAGTCGCCGTTTGCTTCAGCTGGAAGCCCAAGCGGATCCGGGACAGACGAGGAGAACGAGATGTACAGTGGAGGTGGCGCACGGTAGGCTGCCGGAAGGTTCTGCCTGGCATAGCTATTCTCCTCCGGCTGTTGCTCATCGAAATGCAGCCCGCGGGCTCTGCAAAGCCGCCGAAAAGCTGCAGTGCTGTGGTGGCGCACAGCAGGGACGAGCCAGCTGCACACAGACAGATACACACTAAAGCAAGAGGATAAAACCAAACTCACCAATGCTGGCGAGGTCCCCCCGGCGGATGTGCTATTCCACTTTCACGCGCAGCAGAGCTCCGGTTAGTGCGCTGCTCCTGCGTCGGCTGCCCATGCAAACGAGAACGCAAGACGCATCTCTCTCTCTCTCTCTCTCTCTCTCTCTCTCTCTCTCTCTCTATCTATCTTTCTCTCTCTCTCTCTCTCTCACCCGCTCTGCCAAGCACTACTCAGTCTCAGCCAGGCAGCAGCGGGTGATGAGGAGCAGGGAAACACTGCGAGCGCTGTTTTATTCCACCTCTTCCTCCTCCTCCTCCTCGCCTGTAAAGCAGATAACAGTGTTTCGCCCACAGGAGAAGCTGTCACATTGACACGGGGCCGTCTGCTCGGAACTCATTAAAAACCCAACAGATGCCCCGCCCCCTCCCAGGAGAAGAGCTAATGGCTTCTGAGATATGGGAGGTGGGCTTAAGGATGTCGATGTCTGATTGGATGGCAGCAGCTGCATGTCAAATTGTCACATCCCTCGATTCCTAAAGCGTTTGGGGTGGCGGTGGGGGTTGAGAGAGGGAGAGAGAGCGAAATAGAAGGAGAATTAATACCTGTTTATACTAGAACAAGCATGCCTGTTTTCAGGCTGCAAATGGTTATGAAGGCTGTTTATGACAAAATAACATTCCCAGCCGTCATTACGCTCATTTGATTGCTACTTGTCTGAGAGCCGGATGCTCCGGCCTCCGCAGCACCGCGCTGCCGAGAACGCTCCCTGCGTTGTTTACTACTATATGGCTAACGTTGTGTTTATGTTTTCGTGGAGGGCAATAATTGACAATCATATTTTTATAGAGCCCAGCAGACCCGTCCACGCGGCAGCCCTCACATACGAGACATTGGTGCCAGTTGCGCAGTGAATACAGATGGGCCCTTGCGGTCACCGATGGCTCGCTTTGTCATCCATACGTTTCCCGGAACACATAAGTTATGGAGACGTGGATGCTGACGGTCTCGTGCACAAGTCTGAAATGTGATGAACAGGTGGACGGGTCTCCACAGCATCCTTACTGTCTGCGTGATGTTTTATGTGGTTAATTTAGACTGGCGGCACATGCCATGAAAAATGTGCATCAGATTAAAAGCTATAAATCCGGTTTGTGCGCCGTCACTGTAACTTACACCTGTCGGCGGGCAGCCCTCTATCGCCTGCCACAAACGTGTAAGGACTGGTAAATGCTTTCCGTTGCGCTCCTGTTGTCCTCATGGAGTAAGCAAGGACTGAGTCGACAGAACAATTTATGAGCTTGATTTCTAGTTATAAATGTTGCGTTGGAATTCAGAGGAAATGATCTTGTTGTTTTAAGGCCCATGTTCGTGCTGCTGACACCGAGCGCTTTACAAGTGAACCGGCACACCTGGATCTGTTAAAGAGGAATTGGACTACATTCCTGAAATCGTCTGCCGCATAAAAAGAGACACAGACGGACCAACGTTTATACTGTCGTCGCCCTGTCTGTAGATAAGGCCTGTGAAATGAGGCCGTCATGACTACAGCTTGTGGTACCGGTCATGTGCTGGAGGTTCCCTCGAAGAGCACGGAGCGGTGCAGAAACGCATCCGGAGCCCAAGAGCAGTCAGAGACCGCGTTTGGCAGCGCTAAAGGCCTGTCGAGCCCAACAAGACCATTTAGGCAGCAAGTGCAAACGTCACTACGTGTTGTGTCTCCTGCGCACGTCGACCGAAGGGAGGAAACGGCTCTTGATGGGCGTGAACGAAGTAAACAGAACGATGCGATGGTGGTCGCCGCTTTTTGTGCGCGTGCCTGACGCTGCGCTCCCGCACAGCATCTCTTTCTATGAAGAAAACACCGTCAAAGGTGATCTTTCTCTTCCGTTGCTGAAAATCTGCCAGTTTCCCATTTGTGTGCCTCTTGGTTTTGAATTACAGCACAAAGTTGAATGTTGCACACGTCTGTCAACGGTTGGAGCGTTTCACGTTGAAATATGTGTCGTCGGCTATAGTTACGACAATCAAAATGAATATATTCCATCTGTCGCCATATGATCTGTAACACAAAGCCTGCATGGCAACAGAATTATCAGCATATGACACACATAATTCCATAATGTACTTCCATGCATGATCAGCGTCTATGAGTTACTGTGAAATAACAGATAAGCCGGATGCAGCTGCTGTCACCTTGTGCTGCTGCTGCTGCTGCTGTCATCGTCATTACAGAGCACTGATTTATGTGGAAGGTATATGACTGCTGATGTTCTCTTGCTCGTACTCAAAAGAATGCTGAAGTTTAAAGTGTACATTCGAGGTTCTTTGGCGATGTAAAGAAGAGGTACGCTGGAGCATGAAGAAGCGACGACGTCCGGCGAAAGTGAATTCCAGCCCGTGTTTAGCAATGCTTCGCAGACTCCGCTGATTGAGCAGCCCGGGGGAGTGTGTTTGTATAATCTGAACTCATCGCTGCCCGTGAGCGGTGCCATTTTTACCAGCACTTTCTATTTAGGTCCCTCAGAACTCAAGTTTTCAGCACATGGAGGTATTGTTAATATGCCTTTAAACAGCAGTTTTCTTGTGGTACGATGAACAGAAGATTGGTGCCGTAACACCACTGCAGCACGTTCCCCGGGATGTCCAGCATCTCCCCAAGTCCTTACAGCCCACTTACAAACAACGCGCTGTTATTTTCCGCCTATTTGTGCAACTCAGCTCAAGTACTCTGGGGCTTTAACAGCGGGGCCTCTTCTAGGAATATGACCCTGCAACCTTGTGGTTCCAGTTCCTTAACCACAGTTTGCTAGTACAAGGAGCACTGCATGAAACGGCAGAGAATATCGGCTTATCTTTTTTTCCCTGGGTACGCGGTCAGGTGCACTGCAAATTTATGCTGCTTATTAAGAAGCACGTTGCCACAGTTAAAGAGGGGAAATGATTTATTTGCCAGAGATTATTATGTAATAGGGAGACTTTCTTAGCAGGATGGCTTGTGTCAGCGTCTTCTCCGAGCTCCTGCTTCACTCTGCTTGGCTCACACAGCGCCCGCACCTGGCCTCATACAAACATTACCCTTTTTCGTTTCATGCTGACCTTCCAGTCAGGAAGTGTTTATTCTTGCCGGTTGTCCCGGGAAACACACGCGTGCAGGGAAGGGCTGTAGAAGTTCACAGAGCGAATGGGAAGGGAAGCGAGTGAGCGAGGCTGCGGAAGAACGCCAGAAGGCGTGTAAAAAAAGGCTCCGTCGAGCCCTAGGACAGCTCATTTGCTGCGCTGTGCTCTCCGCTGAGGTCACGGGGCTGCTTGGGATTGCCAGTAGCAACGCTGCCGTGGAACATGCCAGAACCACAACACATCAACTAGTGGAGGTGAGTCCAGGAATGGACCCCTGCCATCAAGGGAACAAGCTCGCTCTGTAGATGATTTTGCCCTAGGTTTCAGTATTGCAGTAACGTGTGAGCGCACGAGACGGTACAGGCAAGGTTCCTCGGTACGGCGGGCAGGGATGGAAGCCAGTGTGCTCCAGAGGAGATGGATGGCAGGACAGGGCTATCAGTCCAGGGAATGAATACTCTCTGCTCCAAGGACCCGTATTAGTTTTAGATATATGGCCTCGGTGTCCCCCCAGCCCAGCCCGGCCCGCCCAGCCGGCAGACAGCGCGTCCTGCGAACCTGTGCCGTACAGGTGTTTTTCTTCACGAATCGCCTCCAGGCTGCACCTCGCCGTCCTCTGCTCCATTCCATTCCATCTTTTTACGTTTGACTGTTTCTATTGGCTGAAGTCACACCTATGTTCACTTGTTCTCTTCAGAGCTGGTGTGTGGATGGCCCTGTGCTGGGGCTTCTTGTCAGTCAAGAGGTGGGAGATGTGTTGCTTAGCAGGGGTGGCTCTTCGATGCACTCAGGAATCTTATGTCAACTGGCCACTTGTTTTAATTAATTATAACCTTGGTTTTGTTAATTTTCACTTAAACAGCTATGTGTTAAGCTTAAGGAGACACTGTAATTTACCTCTTTTTTCGCTCATGTTTCCCCTGACAGGTTGCTAAGTTATTCATGTTGAGACAGTGATGATCAAACACCAAACGTCACTGACCCCTCCAGGCTTAACAGCGTGATGTCCTGCCTGTCGCACCAAATTATTGAAACACCTTACAGTGCCATCGTTCAAGCTTCAGCACAGTTTTTGGTTCTCTAAGAACCAGTCCAGTGGGCACAGTGGGGAATGAAATCACATGCTCTCACTTCTGACATGTCTGTGTGTTCTTCTGCACTTCTATGTAAGGTACACATGTTGCTTTCAAAAATCTACTGATGAAATGTTGCCGGCTACTAATATGAATTATGGATGGGCCCCGAACTCCTCTAGGTGCAGGGAAGCTTTGCTGAAGTTCAAAGGGGGTTTCATGTGGGCTGCTTTGCAAATTTAATATGACCAAAAGCAACAGGCTGTCTGTGGAATGTATGTTGTACGCATGTTTGTTTTTCTTCTTGTGTTAACGGCTCTTCCGTATCATCATTACGTGTTAATTTTTGCTGTCATTCCAGACATCCCAATACTGTTTAATGCAAAGGGAAGTTTAATTAAGATTAAAAATGCCATTAACAGCTCACGTACAGTGGATTATGTGAGCATTTGCTTGTAATATACTACTAATTTGAAGCTAATAACTGATAGTGTTTGCTGAGGGTATTGATTTACAGGTCAAACACCCTTCAAAGAGTCCAAAAAGTGTGATCCATCAAAAGAATCAACAACCTAGTTCACTGTACTTAAATCACGTGTGTTTTATACTATCTGCCGCAGTGTTGTAATAAGCCAAAACTGAGTTGGCGTACGTATGCTTCAGAAAGCTGAATTGTACACTTCGTTAAAACAGGGGATTCTACTGGCAGCTTATCGAGGATATGTAGGGTACAGAGATGCTGGAGGCACACCCCTCCCACCTCCCACAGTGCGCCTGAACACACAGGGCTGCCACGAGTCCCCTGCCCACCTTGTACTGGGTTGCCTTTAGATGGTGTAATTCTGCTCCTTATCTCCCGTTTAAAGCCTGTACCCAAATTAAGTTGTTTTTGACACCTAGATAAGCCCAGTGAAGATGAACCTGCGGGGTGCCAGGCCACCTGCCAACAAACGGTGAAACACTGCAGGACAGACGGAGACGCGAGTGACGTGGTCTCGCCTTTCCGCTTCATTTCTTGTTCACAGTTCATGCCATTTCTGTATGAGTGGAGTGCAGGACACCTGCTGTTACAAGACAGACGTTATGTTGTGCTGCTGGGTCTCCCCCTCACACACACACACACACACACAGTCGTGGTGTCACTGCCCACGTCTGGATGCTGGTGCTGGGTGTCGAGAGTACCGATCTTTCCATTTTTGCCACTGTAACCTGTGCGGTCCTGCCAACCTCAGCATATAAGAAAGGTCCATCTACGTCCAACTTGTCCCGGTGTAACTGCAGTATGTCATTCCCAGATCCATTTCACATTATTCATCCACCTAACACTTCCACCTTATTCATTTAGCTAACACCTCCAAAGCAGCTTGCAGTATTAAGCTACTGTGAGTGATTTACCTGTTTCTGCAGTTGGTTATTTTTTACTGTGTCAATTTGGAGTATTCGCCTTTGATGAAGGGTACTAAAGCCAGAGGTGGGATTTGAAACTGTGTGCTTCAAGTGGAAGGCAGCAACACTAACCACTACGCCACCTGCTGCCCCAATACAGATCCAGAAGGATGCTGACAGGCTCCGCATCACTGGGTGTTTCCCAGTTTGTTTCACTAGCCCAGTAGGTCACATGTCCCAGTAGGCCACATGATTGAAACTGGGCCATTTTTCAGTCCCAGCTCCTTGAGGATCCCATACCTTACAGGTTTCAAAACACATTTACATGAGTATCTGATGCCACTCACTCTAAACCATTACTTTAATAAACCAGTTAGGAGATGAAGTGAAAACCGATACACCCTGCAACCCTTGAGGATGAAGCTACTGACCCGGAATGAGGTCAGCCGAACGGATTCGTCACAGCAGTTTAATAGGTTCATGGGTTAAGAAGATGGTTAGTGGTTAAAGAAGGTGAACCTGTAAATAAAAAAACACTTATACTACGTTGTGGGAGGCCCCTGCTCCTGTGCCTTTGAGTAAAAAGAGCAATACACACAGGCTGCTCTGGTTAAACGTTAAGCATGTAAATCCTGTAATTTAATAGCGGAAAGCCTTGATTGATTTTCAGCCATGAGAGGCAGAGGCTCACCAGAACACCACAGTGCAGCACAAATCTCCTTGCAGCAGGAGATGGTTCGTTAGGGGGGCACGAGAAAGTGTTTTTCCAAGCCGAGCCTCCCCAGCCAGCGTTCCTGTTTGCTCTTCATGAACCCACTGTTATCAGATTACAGGAAACAAGAGAATTTCCCTACTGTATTTGGTTTGTTTGTAAGTGTAGTTGTTCTTAAGCTCCTGTTCACCGTGCTGAAACAGCAAACGTGCATTTTCAAAGTGAGCAGAGGAAAAGAAGTCTGCTGTGCTGACAGATGGTGGAGTGATGGAGATGTCCAACCAAACCAAACACTTTCTCTGGCGATAGCAGCAGCTGTGGTGGTGGAACATCATCAGAAGTTGCTTCTCCTTCTGAACAGCAGCTGGACCACATGCTCTACTGATGTGCACCTGTTTTGCAAAGATCCAGAGCTGCAGATGGGACAGTGCTGGTGGAGACACAGCACAAAGCAGACCTGGACTTTCTCAAATTCTCCGTCTTTCCACAGCTCCGGCCAATATAGCAGACCAACCACCTGGTGGAATAGAAAATATACACGAATCATTAGTACTGTTGGCCATACCCATAAATCTAACGGCAGATAACCCTTCATAAAACGGGGCACACCGTCTGAACTAGCGTATTTGAAACACATTTTGAGTACCTGGTTATAACTGCTTTAGATACAAATGAGGAAACTAATTGTTCAGATTGAAAAAATGAGACAATTTATTGTGACATTTGACAATTCTTTTGTCTGCAAAGTTGCGGAAATGTTGGCTGAACATCTGAGCTCAACGCACGTCTCAGCGCATCCTTCGCGTTCACATCAACGGTTTGAGAACTTCGTGATGGACTGGTGTCCCGTCCTGCGTGTACCCCTCCAACCCTGGTGTCCAGTCATTCTGGGATAGGCTCCAGGCAGCCATGACCCCGGCAAGGACAGACTATTAACGTAAAGTAGTGAGTTCGTCTGTGAGTTTGAGATTTGTCTCCCCACTGAGAGCCACACTAATGCAGAGATTTCAAAGTTGGGAGCCAAAATATGACAAACTCATTTGCCACACACAATTTGCCCCTCGTAGCAGTGGGTGACGGGGTTGCCCACTTGCACTCTAACAGCTGGTTAGTGTATTCTGAGCCGCAGGTTGATAGGACAACAGGAGGGCAGTAATTTGGAAAGTGCGTTCAAGCTGCTGAGGCATATCAGTATGTCTGTTATGTCTATATGCAGCTTGAAATGATAACCGAGCTCTGCACGCTCTATAACAAGGACCTTCTTCCGCTACTGAGTGTGGAAAAGGAGTCTGATAACAGAAGTGCTGGCAACTACCCTGTGAAGCAGCCACTGAGAATCACCCAAATATGACTCATTTACTTTTAGACTGTTGGACCTGGAAGCTTTCCACCTATGAGCTCAGCCACTGTACAAGGCTTGTAATATAATATATATATATATATATATATATTCTGTTTTGTGTATTTATTATTTTTACATTTGTTGTGAAAACACATTCCCAACCAGTACGTAATGGACAGCGCCATTATCACAGCACATTTAATCCAGTCGGTGTGAGGCGGAAAGAGCCAGGTGCTGGCTCATGAGCTCGCTGGGGTACGGAGGTCAGGGCGATTCGTGATGAGCGCTAGCGCATGGAGGACATGGCTGAGTGCTCCAGGTTTCTAGGGAGGCGCACTCCGGGAGCGGTGGAGTGGCAGGGGGCCCTTTTCAGGGGTCATAAACTTCTCTCTCTGTACATTGGATGATGCCGAGGAGCTGGCTCCGCTGCCCTTCGGCCAAAATTACCGTCAGCACGCTGGTCGTGCAGTCAGAGGCTCAAGATAAGCAGAGGCTCCGTCACTTTGCCTCAGAGACAGCATTTTTTTTTCGTTGCGGTTGTTGTCGTTTTTATCTTGAAAGACAGGTTCATTGTTTCAACCCCTGGGTCCTGCGAGCCAATTTATCGCGTCATCTGCCAGAACTGTAACAGGTACAGACTGAGCTGAATCACCGGTGCTCTAATGGGAGACATCGGCAACAACGGCGGCACTGGCTCCAGACAGCGGGCCGTATGTTGGCGCCCTTTTTCCCTCAGCGCTTCCTTGCCTAATTTCACAGATTGCGTAGGACCCATGTGGCGCGAAGCGGTTTAATTGGACTGCGTTGGACGCCTGAAAACAAACAAGACGGTTGAAGAAATCCCCAAAAATGTGGCAGTACGGTATGTTTGGGAGTGTTTCTTCTTCGCGTGCTAAAAAGAGCACAGCTGCTCTGTGCAGTTCCGTCCAGATCGCGGTGCCCAGTTCAGTGGCTGAGCCATAAACTGCTCAAGAGGCTCCGCTGCTCCGTTGGTGTCATTTCCCTTCTCTATCCCTTACTCTTTTCATTCCGGTAAAATCCATTGCTGCCGCAGACATCGTTGAAGGAAGGTACGCAAGACCCGTTCCGCAGGAGAGATACGAGCACGTGATGCGGGGGGTGGACACACCGCTACCCAGTAGCGACGAATCCGAGATGGTGCCTCACGACTTGTGCACCCTACAGTCACCACGCGTTTTCACTACACGTGGAGCTTTTGAACTGTTTATTGACTGTTCAGTTCAATTTATTTTTACAGAGCGCTTTAACACAGGCATAATGCAAGAAAAACAGCTACAAACAAAGAAGACAGTCGACTAATGGCTACCGTAATGAAGTACTGCTATAGAGCTATAAGTATGCCTACTGGCCACCGGGGAAAGGAACAAAAACTCCCAACTGAAGGTTGAGGGATAAAAAACCTCTGGGGGTCCACAGGCCAGTGGCTGCCCGCCCTTCCTGGGCATTCTAGATTAAGTAACAATTGTAAGCCAGTTTAACAAGTAATAATGATACTGTTGCTAAATGGGATCTTTGGATCCCCAGCTCAGCATGGAACACCTCGTTCATCATGGCAGTCGGTCGTCATCCTCAGTCAGCACGGGATTCGTCCGTCACCACCGGCCAGCCTCCTCAAGTCTTATGTAGTGAGGCAGCGCTCAACAAGAAGAAAGAACAGAGTTAGTAATGTGTTACTTAATTTATTATGCATTTTTATAATGGTGGTAAAAAACAACCAAGGAAAGTGGAATTACTTTTCGAGGTTGAATGCCTGAGTGAACATGTTCTGTTCACCGAACATGAACTGTTCACCTAATACCTGCTGCAGGGGTTAAATAATTTTGAGCAAAAGTCTGACAGGGTTGGCCACAGCAAAACTGATTTGAGAGGCACATGCTGGATAGTTTTCTGAATGTGTTTTGGAGAGACGAGTCTCTAGGTCAAGACGTACAGGACCTCGTTACACAGAAGGATTCTGCCATGTGGCATTAAGTAGATAAATGATGTTGCATTTCGTGTTCGCATGTTTCAAATAAGAAATTCTCTCATAATGTTGTCATAAATTTCCCTGACGGAAGAAAGCTTGTCTTCCCCAGGCACTCGCTGTTTATTACCTCTGACAGCGCCGTAAATCAACCTTTAGGAGCCAAGTGGTCCCGCAGTGATGTAACACACATCTGTTAACAAACATGCATTTCATTTTTATTTTGTTGTCACTGAGGAAAATTGAGCAGCTTGGCCACAGAAGATAGTGTGGACCATGGTGCTTAGCAGGCTCTTTCATTCTTGCTTGGTGTTGAGGCAGCAGGAAGTCTAGCGGTTAAAGGACAAAGACTCTCAGCCAGAAGGTTTCCTGAGGCTATAAGTCTCTGAGAAGCTCATTGTTGTTCCGCCTGCAGGGCTCCCGTCCATCAGAGCCATGGGTCAGCCTCTCAGGTGTGGGTGGGCTTTAGCACTGTCCCTCTGTTATTATTGTAGGGAATTTTTACATTTTATGCTTTCAAGAGCAAAGAGAGGACAGAGCAGAAGTCACATGACAGCAGTATGAACCCTCTGCCTCCCCTGTGTGGATGCGATTCGGATTGCGTAGAAAAGTGTCCATTCGACAGGCAGTCGCCGCAGCATGTGACTTTTGGTCGTTTAAGTCGCACACTTAAAACAGCATCTTTTAGACTGATAGCAGATACGACCGAGAGCGAACTTGACCTCTCTCTCCATGGCTCCTGAGTATCACGCCTGCCCCGGAGACTTCCTACACAGGGTGCATTTCCTGCAGCCGTTTCATGTTTGGTATTCCTTTATCTTTTTCCAGGGTTGAATGCATGTACTGAAACCATGACAGCCCAAGCTAGTTCTCTTTTTAACCACCACTTAATGTAATCCTAAAGGGTGCATCTGTGTGCTATTAACTACGGGTTTGTACATGTGAAGGATGACCAGTGGCTGTAGCGGGTTTTCTCTATTGTTGGGCTTCAGTGCAGGGTTCACATGAAGACCTCAGCATGACCACAATATGAAGACCTCAAAGCATCATGTGAGAATGCTGAAACAAGGACGGTGCAGTGTGAGCAAACTGCTTATTAGCCGGAAAATGACTATGTCCTTTAACCAAACCATTGTGAACTTGAGTGAGGTCAACAACACAGCAAGATCAATTTAAACAAAGGTTGACAGGGATTTTCAAAGTGCTGCACAGCAATTAATCCCATTAGTAAACAAAGCAGAGATCATCTTTGTGTGTTGGAGGGAGAACTTGATTGTAATCAGCAGTAATCAGATGAGAGGCTCTGGTGCAGTTCTTGGTCTTTACAAAATCAAGCGCCCGTTCGCCTGCATCTAACCAGTTTGTACCAGGGTCTTGAACCCAGG
The DNA here is from genome assembly GCF_900964775.1 of Scleropages formosus. Taxonomy (NCBI): domain Eukaryota; kingdom Metazoa; phylum Chordata; class Actinopteri; order Osteoglossiformes; family Osteoglossidae; genus Scleropages; species Scleropages formosus. Next base: position 15,504,098 of record NC_041807.1, read on the forward strand.
TCTTACAGTTCATCTCAGGTACTCCACCAGATTCGCTGCCAAAGGTTACAGCTGCTGGGCCTCTGCTGGGATTTGAACCTTGGCCAATCCTTGAACACCTTGTATGACTTGTTTCTGCTCTCAGTAGCCTTTACAGGGATGCGTGCGTGTTCTGTGTGTAGCTGCCACAGTGGCACGTTGATACGTATTTGCAGGTCACCCAGAATCACTGCTGTTCCTTACAGTAAATATGTGTTTTATGACCCCATTGTGTTTCCAGGTCTCCGAAGAACCCCCAACAGAAGATCATCAAGAGGGTGATAGGCTTGGAAGGTGATGTCATCAAGTAAGTTCTGCATTTGTGTTTTCCACCTCAGAGACCTGTGATGTCACCATTGGTACAATGCATTCAATGGCAGCATTACTAGACTTCAGCATGTTGACATTAAATTAATCTTTCATTTTTTTTTCCCCATGATTTGAAACTGGCAGTAAAATCTGTTTAGAATCTATTCTCTGCATATTGCATCAGAACTAAGTGCAATAAATGGGCTACATCAGTGTCGATATTTGATTATCACTTCATCAACGTTAATTAAAGATTCAAAGACACCAGGCGACAGCGGTTGAAATTATGTAGGCACAAATTAATATGCAGCCAACTCTAGTATGCATGCATGCATGACAGAGTCTGTTTGGCAGAGACATTAATTGTACGTTGCTCATTACAAGGCCTGTCGCCACGGCGATCTACAAGAAGGTGATCTTGAAACGTGGGCCTTCGTATACAACAGGATGGATCTGGTTTGAGAAGTTATCTCGGCAGCGGTCACAATGTTTAAACACAGACAGGCCTGGACACCCCTGCTGTTTTGACACTCTGCTCCAACAAAAGGGAAAATAGCAATGTGATGACAGTAATGTTTGTGTGTTTACACACATTATCAGAGGCATCAAATATCCGACCCTGCAAAGGCAGCAGAAGTGCGCTGTGTGGCGTTCGCTGTTGTGAACAATGTTCCCATTTGATCAGAAAGTTTGGGAATCAGAGCACCGAAATATTCCTGCTGTTTCTGTTATAGGCAAGATTAAAGGATTAACACAAGTTTGTAAATCTTGTAACAATGAGATGCGTTTCATTTAACTTCAGTTCTTCTGAAATTTGTAGTAATGTGAGATTTTCCATTTTTTATTTGAGGATGATAAAAACCAATCACACGGACTGTTTAATTCCTTATCAAAGTGACAGCTCACAATCCAACCCTTTTCTCCGCAAAACAAATGTGCACAAGTTCCGACAACTTGGCTCCGGTGAGCAGAAGGGACGTCAATACAAGTTCAAATGTCAATTGACCAACCGTGGTGTAGATTTCGCTTGTCTATGAAGGTTCATAAGGTTGCTTTAAGACTAGAAAGGTTTGTCGTTCATTAACAAGCAGCCTAATAGTCTTTCTTACTTTCACATGTGGTGAGGAGGACAAGGCGCTTTCGTGTTGGACTGACCTTTGTGTCAGTACCACTGCCGGTAGAGAACTCCTGTAGTGATCGCCAGTCTGATAGACTGCTGAGACGAAGTGTGTGATACTGCAGTTCAGTGGTTCCCTTTTTCTGCTGAACAAAAATGTGCACAATGCAGCATCACATTATCAGGAGGAAATTAAATGTGCGTGGAAAAAAAAGGTTTAGTCGTAGCACCAATAAAATGGTGTAGGCCTCCTTTGTGCGCACGCAGGCCCGACTGCTATAAATCAGAGCGATACGTTTAATCAGCACACGATAAATGGCTTTATCCCTCCGAAGAAGAATACTGTCAACCAGTTACACTTGATCTTCCAGGAAACTACCGGGAAAGCTCAGAAACAACCGATTTCAGATGTGAATCCTAACACAAATAGCGAGTGGTTAAGAGACAGTAAGGTCAAATCCAACACTGACCCAGTCTGCTCCGGCATATCAAAGATCTGGGATTAAAAAAAAGAATTTTTAAAAACGTACAAAAAAGATTTTCTTTGTTAATATGCCTGCCAGCACCATGATTGCAGAACAATTTTCCAGTTTCAATCAAATTAAACTGTTAAATAACTGCATGGGTAGAAATGGCTACCCACACCATTTGAATTCCTGTCTGGTCACAGCTGAACGGAAGCTTTAAACCCCTTTAATTAAAACACAATTTGTGAGCAGCCTGCCCAGTTGAGATGTGCGTGGCACCCTCTGTATCGATCTGAGCTACATCCTGAGGAGGCTCGCTCGGCGTCTCTCCTCTGCAGACCTTCTCCGACGTGGTTGATTCACAGGTCTTCACTCCTGGTTCTGGACTGCTGAGACCGGTTCCAGCTCTGCCTCTACCTGAGCGTTTAAGTACCTGAGCGAACTAATTATTTTCCTCATTTAACCGATTTGGCAGTGTCTCTGAGTATGCAGGTCATTAGTTTACAGAGAGCTGGAAAACCTCCAGCGTCAGCAGTGGGCACCGGTGGCAAAGGTGACTAAGGTATTGACAGGTGGATTTAACTCTCCTCATAAAAACGCTTATGGTCGAGGTATTTTTACACTTTTTGGTTACTTCTGCACGTCAGGTCTAAATCGGTTCCAAATTCCAGTACCACATTTATACATGTCCAAACTTTGTGAACTTATTACTAATAGAGATACTGGAAAAAAAATGTATAAAAGCAATTTTGCAACTTCACAGTTTGTCTTTGTGAGAGTCTCACATAGGCAACAATATAAACACAATCAAGGTGGAAGAGCGGAGTGTTACGAAGATCTACCGAAATTCTCCGTCAGGGGTCTCTGCTGTTTTTTTCTTCACCCAGTTATCCACACTTTTTGGTACATTATTTTACTATATATACATTGACATCGCTGACTTTGGATTGTTGTAATTTGAAGAAATATTATCCTTCAAGTTGTTGCAGTAAAACTGTAAATGTTAGTGGCTAAACATGTTTCTTCCCAACATAACACACTTTTGAGTAGCAAACTTTAAGCCAGTTTTACGACTTTTATTATGCTTGCTTAGTTACACCGTGTTGTCAACACTCCTGCCAGGGGTCTCAAAACACTAAGGTATGTGCACAAGGTGTTTTATCTCACACCCCATTATACAGACCTAATTTTTTAGCGAAAACATCCGTATACCAGGAGTCTATAAACTGGGGGTTATTTTAAATGGGAAAAAGTGCATTCTTGGATTCACAGACTTAAGAACAGTCTCAAGAAAGAATAATCAAAACATTAGGATGATAAGATATTAAACATAATCATAAGGAAATTAAAGACTAAATTAGGGAAGAAATTTTCTTTTTCACTAAACTGCTGTACAGTAAATACATGTAAACTTATGAAAAATACAGTGTATTTATATTTACATATATATATTACAAATAGGGGGTGCGGTGGCGCAGTCCTACTCTCCGGTGGGTCTGGGGTTCGAGTCCCGCTTGGGGTGCCTTGCGGCGGACTGGCGTCCCGTCCTGGGTGCGTCCCCTTCCCCCTCTGGCCTTACGCCCCGTGTTGCCGGGTAGGCTCCGGTTCCCCGTGACCCCGTAAGGGACAAGCGGTTCTGAAAATGTGTGTGTGTGTGTGTGTATATTACAAATATTTGCATTTATTCATTTAACATACACTTTTCCTCAAAGCAGCATACGTCTCAGAGAAGAACAGAAAAAGTGCATTTCATCAGCAGAAGACATTTGAATGCAGACAAGATTTTTGAGTACAGTAAATTGGTCACATACCACAGAATAAACCAATGTACATTACATGAGTAGTTGCATATACTTAATACCAGGAGCAGTTGGTCCATATACCGAACATGGATACAACTTTTCTAGGGTAAAAACATTATACTGAAAGTCTGTACACCGGAAGTCCCTATACCGTGGTATATCTGTATTCATGCAGAAAAGAACCAAAAGGAAACCAATTTAGAAATGAAAGTAGAAAGAGTGCATGAAGATATAATTTAATATGATACTGAATTTATATTGAACAATTATAAATATAATACAATTATAAAGATAAACAATTAGTATTGTTTTAACAAGAATAATGTGTGTAATTTGTGAAAAAATATAAGAAAGTACTATTGTACAACATAGCATTCAATTATTTATATATCCTCGTGGTTTATAGAAAACAGTGTAAAGGGGGCTTGCAGCTTACGACGAAGTCTACTTGCAACAAGGCTGTCAGAGCAGAAACCTTTTGGTAAGTTGAGGACCAAACATGTAACTGTTGATGAGGATATAACATTTAACATTTTAAATATATAACATTATATTTCCACACATGTTCCGCATACCCCAGATTCATGGGCTTTGCATTAAGAGTTATGTCCATGTTCAGCACAAATTACTTCTGTGAACAGATGTTCTGTTATGAATATCAAACAGTTAATATACTTATAGCTGCGATGGCTCTCCCATGATACACTGCTGTTCAAATTTAATAGTATTTGTACAAAATTTAATTATATTTGCTTTTGTTGTACAGATTTTTGTAGTTGTTCCTTGTGTTTTAGGTTTGTACTGCTGGGTTATGGGCAATAAAGGTACAAAGTATGAGTTCCTGGAGGCAGGGTGTTACAAGGTGGTTTCCAGCACAGTGACACTCATTTGAATGGTGTTCATTTCAATGCATAAACAAACTTCAAAGATGGCATGCTATGATTGAGATGTGTTTTTTAATTCATCAATACAAAATGTCTTAGTTTTTGGTAGCAGCACTGCAGGAGTGTCAAACATATGGTCTAACAAATGAACAATACTGAATGAGTATGGCTGAACTGAGCCTTAATATTGACAGTGGCTACAAATAGTGCTTATTCACTCTACTAATTATTTTCTTCTTTGTTATACAAATATAGTGCTTAACAGTGGCCTGCAACAAGCTCCATGATTCCTATTCAGGGACAGCTGGTAGCGTAGTGGTTACAGCTACTGCCTTTGGACCCAAAGATTGTAGGTTTGATTCCCACCTCTGGCTGCAGTACCCTTGAGCAAGGTACTTACCCTCAATTGCTCTAATATAAATTATCCAGCTGTGAAAGTGGATAAATAGTTGTAAGTCACTTTGGAGAAAAGTGTCAGGTAAATGTAATGCTCTATGAAACAAGTATAACACCTCTGGGACAAAGGGAGTTACACTGGTGCAAATGGCAGGCGCTGTATATGTGAAAGCTTGTTGGGACCTGCTTAGACACAGTAACTATAGTCTATAACTACAGTATGGGGTCCCTTTTTAAAACTGCACTCATTCTTTTTTATTTTAGAGTCTCAGTCTGTACCATAAGAGCACCCATTTGAATGTGAGTGTAGTGTCTCTTGCTCCCTAGGGGTCCCACCTGTGGTTGTAGGTGCTTTTTTGTAGTGACTTCTGCAATTAAGGGTCGATTGTGAAGAACAACGAGGCGTTCACAAAAACATGGGAGGTGAGACTCCTTCGTGTACCTGTGCTGACTGGTGTGTGCCGAGGCCTTTTCGTGCACAACGGTCGCCAAGGGTGCTGAAGTTGCTAGGGGCAGCAACACTCAGCTTCTTTGGAGTTTACATGAAAAGATGCTGCTGGGGGAGGAAGCGCTCGTTGATAAGCGCATACTGCTGTGAAGTGACGTATGAAATGTCTCCAGGACCACAGACCATCCCTCAGGCTGAAATTCTGAAGCAGAATCTATGTTTCATCAGGAGGGTCTGTGATAGCCTCGGCTGCCTGAACACGGCAGAGGTCACATGAGCACGATCCAATGATGTTAGCGATGCCGTCACCAATCTGTTCGGCTTTGACCACATTGTGGTGACGCATGCGGACTGTCCGATGCCCTCGCCAAGCACCGATCCCGCTGTTCCATCCCCGAAGACGGCTCTGATCAGCCCTCGGTCCAAGACTGAAAACAACCGAGTGGTGAAGAAACACTCAAGAAACAACCTGAATGGAATACTGACCGACGTAAAACGGGTCTAGTCCCCAGTGCGATAACCAAGTTCACCACTCAGCTGCTAGGGTACTAGTCAACAGAACTCACAAACAAGAAGGCGGGGATAAACGCACTAGCTGTCAAATCCCTGAGCAGGAACCTAGACTGATGGAAAGGCAAACACTTTCATTACATTGGATTGTGTGTGGATTTTGCAGGCCCTGCGGGAGCCGGGATGATGCCCATCGTTCCCCCCCAGAGTGCTCCCGGTGCTCTCCTGAACACTCTTCAGTCATTATCCTTGTGTACGAGCACACCCGAATCTGGTGTAAAAACCCTGAGCTGTGCTAGTCCCCCTGGATGGGGCCATCTGCTTGGTAGAAAAAGGGAAAAAAAAAAAAAAAAATACAGTAAAAAATATAAATAAATAAAATAACGGTAATTAAGCAGCGCACTGCTAAGTGTGCCACGCGTTCAGCTGAGCTGGCAGAATGTGACCTTTCCATAAATTAGAGTTGCTTTGAAAACCTCTGGTGCCGAAGCCCCGCTTTCATTAGCTGCTGTTATCATTTCCAGCACCTGACAGGGGGCACAGCGTCACTGGCCAGCCTGCCAGCTCATCTTTCATACCCTGCTCCTTCTGCCATTTCAGAGCAATCCTGCACTTCAGTCAAATGCATACAGAGCGTTCTGTGCCCCTCTTTGCGGTGATGGGGTGAGGGTATATCCCTAGCGGCAGGCTTGTTGACACGTTGCTCATCTGCCAGGTGAAGACCAGAGAGCTGATGAGAGAATGAGGCTATATTTAGCGCTGGGGTTGGGGCCGTAACTTAGCTGACTGATCACAGGGATAACGAGGCGATCACAGATCATGACAGCAAAGTCTGTGCGAGTGCCAGAGTCACAGGTGGCATGCTGATCACAGATCAGTAGCTAAGATTTCGGTCGGCCTCTTCTACAGCCCAGCTACTACTCCAACCGTGCTTTGAGCCCGAGTGCTGGAGCGCCTCCATCCACCTGGCCTTCCTGCTCACTCTAATCCTCTGCCATTCCCAGAGGCACGACAGGAGGCTCAGGCACTGGAAGTAGGGTCGCGGGGGGTATCTGCAGGGCTTCTCTGTGGGCAAGTCAAAGGGCTACACTGGTCCTTCAGATCCTTGTCACATTTTTCCCTCTCCCTCCCCAGGACTCGAGGATATAAAAACCGATACGTGAAGGTGCCCGATGGTCACTTTTGGATTGAAGGCGACCACCACGGCCACAGCATGGACAGCAACACTTTTGGACCTGTAAGTACCGCGCTTATACCATACGTGCCTTACTTCACCCTCGGAAACTGTGGAACAGCCACGGGAGAGGAGTGCCGGTACATTTACCGTGGCCGTGCGCCATGTCACAATACGCTAACAATTTGCTCCGAGACGATAACGATGTCAACAGAAAAACACCGCAGTGTGGTGTGGCATTGGACATGATACAGCAAGGGGTCCTGAGGGGACCAGTGTGGAACGAACCTCTTCATTAACATGCCCCCCGCCAAGATGTACTGACAGGATGAGGCCCTTATCCAGCACTTTATCAGTTCCCTGCCAGTCACGTTGTCCTAGGAGCCCCACGAGAGGAATTTCTACACTGGCTGCCAGTTAATACGAAACAAGCATACACTCTCAGAGTAGTGACACGTTGTCTTAAGGGAATGGTGGGCCAGCTGGGCCCAACTCCTTCTAGCACCATCCAGTCCTTTAGTAGGGTCTCTCTGGTTTTGTAATGTTATGAACAGCATGGGGGAACAGCGATAGAGAGAGAAGCAGCACACCGACATGTTGCAAATACATCCACATACACACAAAATAAGGGCAAAGGTTTCCATTATTTTATGCCAGGTATGTAAGCCTATGTTCCATAACTTCATCGAAACAAGAACTTGGCTTGTGGTTTAACAAGAAAGTAGATGGGGACGAATCTGACTTTTTGTCCAAGGTTCTTGCATGATTGAGTGAACCTCATTGCAGTCAGTGTGTGTCCTTGCAAATTCCCAAAATGACTGTGTTGAAGTGTCCGCAATGGCCTTTGCCTTACTGGAACACACGGAGCGGAGTCCTTGGACCCAGAAGCAGGTGTTTATTAGAATGATGAGAACCAAAGGGGCAGGCAAAGCTAACCGAAGAGCAAACGTCGTAACCGGGGCAAACCAGAATCGGAATCCGAGAGACGGTAACGAAGGTCAGGGAGCCAGAAGAACTCATCCGAAAGGGCAAGGGAGGAACAAGGAAACAGGGAAAAGGGCAACTGGAAACACGGAGACAAGGAGCACGGTGAGTAGTCGCGATGGTGGTGGTTGTTCAAGTGAGATTCCACGATTCGGTGTGTCTGAGCAGCCCTTTTCTGCTTCATCCCCCTGATGCGCTGCCGGTGCGTTCGTTCCATCTGATGTCGTGGGTGTAACAGCCTTACATTTAAAACACAGCTGATGACCCTAGGAACACGCTATGAAGATGGAGTGGAGTAAGTTAGATTCTGTAAATGAACTTGAAGTTTTGTTCCCGGATGCTGATGGAGGTGCAGGCAAGAGGATGTCTGCACATAGAGAGAAAACGTTTATCATCCCTCAACGACAAGTCAGGGTCATGTCGTGGTCATGTTCCCATCACGCCCTTGATGCATCGTACGAACCACTACCAACACTTGTTAAAGCAGTATATAATGCCAGAATCAGACCCCAGAATGAGCTGTTTTTCAGCTTCAGCTAATTCTGTCTACTCTCTTTAGACCGCCATTTTATTCCACCCGGGTGTCCCTGTTTATGACCTGTGCTACAATGTAACAATGACGGCGTCCGGTCAGGAATCGTCACATTTTAAAAAGGTTGAATTAGCTCTACTAATGACTACCAAAATGAGAAGTATGTCCTTCCGAGTGTCCCGACAGTACACTAAAGCGTTTGGTTGCAAACCCCGAGCAGAAGGGCCCATGTGGCAGGGTGCCCTTGCTTTCAGGAGGTTAATTCCAGCCGTGAGGCGACCGCCGCGGCTTTCATTAGTCACATATGAATTACTTTTGTAGTAGGACGAAAACTGTTAGCCCAGGAAGCCACCAGAGGATGAAAATTCTATTTCTTATTTGAATCTTTTAACTCTGCACTTGACATTTAAAACGCTTTCCTGAAATGCCAGTGACTGAGAGTGGTGTCGTAATTATTTTCCGCCGTTCATATTGTGTCGCCGGGAGGACGCCTCGGCGAACCCAGCGTCTGCACCGAGTTCAGGGCTGGGTGGAAACCGTCCTTCACCTAGCTGGAACATAAATCAGCAGGCTCTAGGAACACGCTCTAGGAATTGCTTGGCGATACATGTGCCCAGTTTGTTTAACATTTGCGTGTACCGGCTGAAAAATAATTGCGCAATGTGCAAAAGTTGGGCCTTTTGTGATGAAACCCAAGAGTAAGGTATTGGGTAGCATTGCATTAGAATTTAAGGCCGTGACCCTGATGAATAAAGGAGGTGTAATATGTCATCGGCGACACTCTTGCTAAATTGGGTTTGTCCCCCGGATCCGTGGGTCCTCCAGGGTACCGCAGGCCCCTGATTCTGCTCTCATGCAGTAAATCCTGCGGCTGCCTGGGGAGTTCTCGGCCCGTGGGGGTTTCTGGGAGCGGTGGCTGGAAATAAACACACCCTGGAGCATGCCGTCTGCCACGAAGCTCACTTGCTAACAGCTCTGCACGGAGACATGGAGACATCTTGGCTTGTTCTCCTGTTTCCAATTAATTACATTCTATTGCTGTTGCCCAAAGTTCACATGGCATTTACACTTATTTATCTGACACTTTTCTCCAAAGCAGCACACAGTGTTAAGCAACTTAGGAATTACCTATTTATACAAGTGGGTAGTTTTTACTCTGTCAGTTCAGGATAAGTACCTTGCTAAAGGGTACTACAGCAGGAGGTGTGACTCGAACCCGGGTCCTTCACGTCCAAAGGCGGCAACTGAAACCACTAGACCCCATGCATTTGTTACAGTGTAGCTGGAGATACTGTACTCGTACCGCAACTTTGGTATAACAATGAAAAAGACTGCAAAGTAGGTAGACTTCCAGAACCTGTGTTGAAGTGATTGAAAAAGCGCAGGAATAGCTGGGGGTTCAGAGGCTCCACACGGGCGAAGGGCTGCCAACCGCCATGCTCCCTGTTTAATGCGAGGCCTCCGCCGCCCTCCTGCCGTCACTGTACGTGACCCCAAAGCGGCATGATAGTCTGCCGTGAAAAGGAGGCGCTGTCTCTGGGGCTCTGCCACTCCGGCGCTCCTGCACTCCGCCAGCTGTTCACACCAGTAGCTGTTGGACACAGCTGTGTGGGACTGCACTCACTAAGTGGCATCCATCCTCCCGTGTGCCTCGATAATTCCGTAGTGGCATTGGGGCTTTCTTATTTTTAATTAATTCCGGTTTCCTTTTCCTGTTAGCAAGTTTAAAATTTATCAGTGCAGGTTACCCATTCTGAGTTTTGCAAATGGTTAAAGTAAAAGGGATAAAATGGTTTAATAAATGCATGAATTTCTGTGTAGTAGCAGGTAGAAAAAATGGTTACGGTGTTGACAAATACACAAATACACTCTTCTAAGAGCTATATGACCACTGCAACCCTTTATCTGAGTTGCATTATGCACTCGTACGTTTTTACTTTTTCCAAACATATATATTAGGTCTCTGCAGTTGTGGCCCAGTTCTGTTCTTCTGCTTTTTTTTTTTTTTTCCTTTAAAAAAAGAAAAACACTTGTGGCTTATTTTGTTGTTTAAGATGTGAGCGTGTGAACGGTGAAGTCCGACCTAATTTTTTATTTTCCTTTTTTCTGGAACCAGTCATTTGTAGAACGTAAATTTAGTCGCATTTTGACCAACCGTCATCACTGCCGCTGCTCCTGGACCGGCGAGCTGTGTGTGTGAGTGTTTCCGAAGGACACACACCGTGCCACAGCCATCATGTTCTCTGCAAGGAGTGAAATAACTAGTCTTGGAAAAGCGCCTTCCTGCCAGCCTTCCAGGTCACTTTCTATTACTGTAACACATCCATTATCCAAAACAGTCACAGGACTCCCCTGAGAAGCGCAGAAATTGAAAGCTGTATGTGAGACGTAGCTACTAAAAGACCCGTCAGGTTTGGTGAATTTAAAAGCGAGAGACAGTCACTGTGTGTCTGTGTGTATGTATGTAGGTCAGCGATCAGCAGCTTTCGTCCTGCCCATCGACACACTACGTAGTTTTGTTGCAGCCTTCACTGAGGAATCACGCTCACGTAATGAAGACAGATGAGCTGTTTTCACCATGTGTCTATATGACAGCTGCAGATGCATCCATTCCATGTGAAAGGCACATCAGGGGTCAGTTTTCTTTTGCCTGACAGTACGTAACAGGGCAGAATGTGAGGGGAAGGTGACCTGTGGGCACTGTGCTAGCATTTAATACAGCTGTCCAAGGTACCCCTGTTTGAGGATCATTTCAGAACATACTTACCCCAAAAAAAAAATATTTCCGCCTCCCAAAGTCAAATTGCTATGAGTCTGATCCATCCATCCATCCATCCATCTGTAAATTTCAATTTGCTACCTTGCTTTAGAATAATTTACCTGCAAAATATTCTTCAGAAAGGCTTCTTAAACCAGACGCTGGTGTGTAACTGATTAGCGTGAGATCTGAGCGAGTTATTGGATGTTATTACAATCTCAGTGGCATGTGATGCACAGAAGCAGGTATGTGTCCTTGAGCAAAAATACATTCTATTCATTGCCTTTGATGGCCTGTTTTTTAAGCATAATTCAGTAAAGCAGCATAAAATATTTTCACACACAGCCTACGAAAGGTATTTTTACTGGAAATTCAGACAGTGAAGCATTTCCTGGTGCCCAGTAAGCTACCCTTATTCTTGAGTGCTGTGATTATGTTCCCCCCAGCAGGGCCTTCAAGGAAATGTTCTCCAACAAGCCCTATTTAACATGTAGGGCAGAGCGCAATTCTGAGAATTCCCACTTGTTTATCTACAGTCGGTAGCTCATGTATTTACTGCATGTTGTACAGAAAATGGCTTCAGAGCCTGTAAATCCCAGGGATTTAAATGGTTTAATTCAAAATATGTAGTAAACATTTCCAGTTGTACACATTTAAACTCCTCCATTTTACTGAGTTTTTTATTATTATTATTATTATTATTATTACTTTAATTTAGATTGTCTTTTAGTGTGGACTAGTGAATTAGGATTGAAGTGTACCTACTCAGCATCTGGAACACCAAAATAAAATTACTGTGTGCTGAGTTATTTAAACATGACTAAATTAATCTGATTAATACCCGTTCAAGTTTAAAATTAAATTCGGATTAATATAAATTCGATGAAAAGATAAAATGAGTCCCGTTTGATTTGATCCAACGAAACTGAGAGGCCACCAGAATGAAACCTGCTGTTTTACTCAAGTGTCTGTATTTTTCGGCAGGCAGGCTGGAGAATTGCTGATCCCCTTTGCTCTTTCAGTGATACCATCAAGACACCGGCACTAGGGGTTGCAGTGCGTCGGTCTGAACCCATCACTCGTCGTCCAGCGTGTCTATATCCGTTTATCATACTACACCGTCTCATTGCCTTTTTCTCAAATTTCTGCATGCAGATAGTGAGCTTGCACAGTACCAGGCCACACGAGCGGGGGACACAACAGCAGCGCAAAGCCTGAAAATAAACAGACAGCATGCACTTAAAAACACAGAAGAGCAAATGCACTCAGTGTCGGCTTATTGTACACAGCTGGGCTGCCTTCCTATTCTGTATTGATCAGGGATCAATGGCCCAGCAAATCTCCTGCTTCCGCTTGCTAGGACAGAGCAGACGGGGCCTCGCAGTATCGACACACGTGCCTTGCCTTCCTTATAGCCCAGGAGCGAAACCCGTAAACCTGACGGGGAAAACATACCTGTAAAAGTGGCTCTGCGGGTAATAATTTCCCTTTATTTCCCTGTATTCCCTATTCTCTCTGTACAAAAGATTATACTGGCACTTAGAGTGACAGAAACGGGGGACGGTGGACATGTCCGTCCTCTTGGTGATGAGATGGACTGGACGGCCAAAGCAAAGGCTAATTACTAGTCAGGCAAAGCAGATGAGTTTCTTTTGTCCCCACACTGGAACATTGCGAATGCTGGAGGTCACATATGCAACATGTCATCTGCTGAGCATCCAACAGTTCACACCTGCTGCAGGGACACAGTGGGAGCTACCTAAACACACCCTTCTATAGAAGAAAGTTGCGTGTTTGCGCACACATGTGAACGTGCTGCTCGCAGCTCTGTGGAATGTCAATTAAAGCCAAACTTTAAAAAAATGTGGTGCACGTTGTCGTTAGAATGTGCCATTTTAGAATGTGTTCCTGCACTGCATGTAAGTGACTAAGAGCTCAAGTACAGCAACAGTTAAAAGTTTGAGTACATTTGCTGGAAGCTAATTTTGTTGCCGTTTGGTTGAAGTTTCAGGTGCAAATCAACAAACCTTCAACCCTGTTCTTCTAAAACAATGTTCAGAGATGGTGCAGCAGGTGGCATAGTGGTTACAGTTGCTACCTTGAACTCAAAAGGAGCCACGTTTACATGTGACTTCCTGCCGTAGTACCCATGAACAAGGTATTTACCCACATTATATATAGGAGTTACTGCAGTAATAATTATTGACCTGCGTAAGTGGGTAAATAACTAAGTAATAGCTTCACATTGTAAGAGCCCCAAAGGAAGGCATCGTCTAAATGAATAATGTAGAGCACTTGTGGGTTGCTTTTCTTTTTCTTTTTTTCTGTCTAGTTAATACCATAGAAGTGTTGCCCAGATTTCTCACATCTACTCAAATTAACCAGATTTTCGTATTCAAACCATAGGGTTAGACACACTAATTCAAATGCAATGTGCACTTAAGACCATAGTATAACAGCTTTAGTCACCTTTCACTTTTGGACTGTTGGCTTGACCACGATTTTCAGTGTCCTTCAACTACAGGTTACCTTCATGTGAAGATTAAAACTACTGTAGTTTAGAATTAGTTAACATACTATCATGGAATATACTGTATAGGTTGGACTCTAATTGCATGACATCTCTACATCAGACAGACTCTTGATTCTCAGCACACAGATGTCTCAGGTGACAACTTTACTTCCTCTTTAACTAGGCCAGTAACTGGTATGAAAAGTTTACTGTATTATGGCGCATGGCGCTCTGTGTTTGGATGGGGTGAAGAAGGACGCAGAGGCAGCGTTCATAATGAACGTTTCATTAGAACACCAGCACACGGGGGAATAATGCTCTCGGTCTGAGGATCCCGTTTCCTCAAGGACCTGCGCCTCAAGCCAACCTTCCCAGCCTGCTTAGCATTCCCAGGCTCTCCTCTCTCCCACTGGCAAACATGGTCACCCCATCATTTCCCCCAGTGGTTGAACATGTTATTTACAATTTACCCACAATTCAACTATTTACAGTAAACGCATTCCCCACTCCAACTGACAGTAACGCGGGTCGTTACAGTAAGAAAGAAAATGTCAAAGTATAATGGAGTGCTAATAATTAGTATTCTCAAATTTTCCCTTTTTTTCCCTTGCATTTATCCACCCCAGCTGTCACCTGATTGTACTGTCCACAGATGGTCTTCCTCTGCCTTGAAACAGTCATTGGTTTCCGAAAAAAACCCTTGGTAAGGTGAATTGTGAAATCAGAGACGAAACTGCCATTATGTTGCACCCATTTACACTAGAGTGCCACCAAATACCATTGAAATGGACACAGTTACTTCAATTAACATCAGATATCAAAACACATAATAATGGGGCAGGTTCCCTGAATCACTCTATAATACTGAATCTGTCTCCCTGCACTTGTTCAGCCTTTTCGTAGCCATTATGTTTCGTACACTTGGCACACACACAGTACTCAAAGCAGCACGGTCCAAACTGTAAGAGTGCATAGTGGTCCTGCTCTGTGCAGCTATGAAGAAGCTCGTGAAATCCTAATTCAGCAGTGGTGAAAGCAAAGACGTGTTTGCTAAGCTGTTGGAAACATACGGTTCTCTGAAGAACTCCTTTACAGGTACTCTTCACCCAGTTTGAAATTCATTCTTTATAACCCAGTCAAGCTGATGGCTAAGACAGATGCACAGGTAAAATTATATCGCTGGCGTGAGCCTCGATGGCTGCACTCTGTTTAACTCACCTCCGGAGGGATGTGAAAGTCTGTACTCTTTCAAGGACATTGCCATGTCCACCGCAGAGGGTCCTACCCCTACCCTCTCAAAATCGGCTTTGCCTCAATTGTGAATTCTATAGTGTGTGGGTGTGCAGGTGTCACTTAAACACATCCATCAGTTTGCAGTCTGCCCCGAGAGTGCGCGTGCCTCCTTGCAATGTGTCACCTGCCGGATGGCACTTGATAGGTCCATAAACAACAAGGCGCCGTGACATCTCAAGGGTGGAGCTCGCGTTTGCACCACTTTGTTTGTTTACTCTGCATGCCAACATGCCTCTTGTCCCCTCAGCACAGAAGCTCCCAAACACAAAATGAACGAGGCCACGATGCCCTATCAAGTGAGATAAAACCGGTAGAGGTGTCAACTAGATGAAAGTAAAAAAGGGCTTGGCTTTGGAGAGGCTTGCGCTGTGAATAAAACAAATTCAAAGTGCTCAGAGCGTCTCCGAGGAGCACCTCTGCTTTAAAGCGATATGACATGAAAGAACATGACGCCATTATTCAGGCGTTTGGGGGAGTATCTCCAGCTTCCTTCTCAACCACATACCTGTCCGTGAGTCTTTGTGCTGCACTCATTCAGCTTCTTCACACACTGCAAAGACATTCCTTACTTTACTACAGCAGAGCAGCGCAGGCCAAGCATGTGTAGACCTCAGTGTAAACTTTTAAGGTGATGGAGATGTGCTCCTCTCAGTAGGTCCTCTCCAATGTGACCAGGTATCGTGACCGACAAGAAGTAAAACTGTTACCCATGTGAAAAACTGGACACAAACTACCCACCAAGCCCAGCAATCACTGCAGTTCACAGACAGCGCTTGTGGTTTATCAGTGGTCTCTCTGCTGGAACACATCTCTCCCGCAGGTCTCCCTGGGACTCATCCATGGCCGAGCTTCACACATCATCTGGCCCCCTAGCCGCTGGCAGCGGATCGAACCCTCGGTCCCGGCCGAGCGCATGCCGCTACTGAACGTGAACGAGGGGTCAGATGATCAGGACTAATGAACAGGGCATATCTAGAAGGCTCCAGGTGACACCGTGCGGTGAACATGGATGTGTTAGCTCGCAGTAACTGAATGATCACATGAAAGCGTGTGGAAAACGAATGGTGTCAGTCAGTGTTTTAACATTGTAATAACAATAAAAGGTCACTCATTCGTTCTTCTCAACTGCCCTGTACACAATTACTTTGTATTCAGTAAAAGTAATAGATCCTTACTCATAAAAAGTGGTCAGATTCTTTCGTTTCATAACCTTTGATTTTACTACTCCATTTGAAGGGCTTTTGCTGAAAATCAATACTAAAACAGAAGCAACACCACAGCACAATATGTTTGCAGGCATCAAACAATTTTTTTTTTCCCTTTAATGAAGCGTTCCTCTTTCTTTCACATTCTCATGAGGGACATTTCATGTCATCCTCTTTCTGTAGAGTCAGAAGACAGGCAGTGCTACAGGAGAGGATTCATCCCAGTGCCTGCTTTAGCAAACTTCCTCTCCCAGGCTTCCACACACCTCTGTCCTCTCCCTGTTACTCACCACCCCGCCCTGCAGCCCCCCGCCAGGACCTGAATCTCTAGCACTCCCCCACCCATCAGAGCCCAGTGTGACACCAAGTGCACCAGCCACAGTTGGGTGCAAGTAAGAGTTTGCAGCGTTTTGCATCACTAAGTCACTCACGTCATCAATTCCCTGAACTGGCATCATTGTTTAGAACATGTGCAGTGTGTAAAGGCTTGCAGAGTGCAGTAAACGGCACAGCTAAATGCAGAAAAGATTGAGGAAAAGAAGTGATGGGTAGGATCTAACAGAAGAGCAAGAAATTCATAACCAGTAAAATAACGAATAAATCCATCCATACACCCATGGTCAAAATATCAAAATCCACGTTCCCAGTGCAGGAGGAAAATCAGCACTGAATGAAAAGCCACACACACAAAGGGACAATCTGCCAACTCCACACACACACACACACCGCGCTGGATTCAAACATGTATCCGAACCTACAGCTCAGGAGAGGTGAGGCACCATCACCACCATGCTGTCCACCAAATAAATTTAACTAGTAACATCATCATTTTAAACTATTCCCTTGATAATTTACAGTGGAACATATTATTAATTTGTAGAGTGCCTTTAAACTTTTTTCCAGAGACTATTTATGGGACTTTTCAGAGACTCTTTTTCTCTAGAGGTCATATATAACCATTTTAAAACTGGGGTCAGAGGAAGCACTCTGAAAATTAAAAACATGAATTACAGTGAAGGGAAAATGTGTATCTCTACTACGCCTTGTGTGTTTTCACAAAGACCGTTTAGTTGACCACTGGAGGATGGTTGTCAATAAAGGAGGGCAGCACGCTATATGAGCTGTGATACACAGGCGAGATGGAAAGGTCTGCGAGAGTCTCACTAGAGTGGAAACAACACAAAGCTGAAATGCCATATTTTTGGAAGGGGAAAAAAAAGGACGGGAAAATACTGATCGATGAGCACATCAGGAACAGTCCAGTTCTCACAACATCGGTACAGAGCCATATGGTAATGCTGAATGCAAGCCATCCTCTGATCCCTCTGATAAAGCAATAAAACTGTGTGTCTCTCAATTATTTACTGCACTCCACTTTGCTTGAGAAACTGGCACCGTGTTCCCAGCATGCAGGCTAACGGAAACAGCGCGATGACGAGCTCACCCCTTCAGAGGACAAGGACAAGCTGAGGACAGGTGGTCGTCATCCATCACCATCAGATCTTTTCCAGAAGTTGAGGACTTCAGTGGAAAGTGACTGAAGTCTGCAGTGTTAAACGGTTGCGGTGTGAAACAGTGAAAGATTCCGGTAATCCAGGAAATAATGTCCACCTGGCTTTGGCGTACGCTGTTAGTGCTGTGGGTTCGAAAAGCCGGAGAAGGGATCACTGCATCGTAGCGCACAAACTGCGCTCCTGGACCTCACAACACAGAGAACACACTTCAGAGGTAAACCTCTTTGTACAAGTCTACATTCAAGGCTGTGTATTGTCGTCTGACTTTGACAGCTTGGCACGCTATTAAAGCCGGTTTTTATTACAGAGATCTGTCACAATTTGCCAGCCAAGAACTGCACTCCGCATTTGTGCACACTCATCGCAAGTGGCAGTGCAGCCAAATGAGGAGAACAGTCATTATTGGGTTAACCCCATGCACGGTTAGGAACGGCACCCTTTCCATTTCCATCCCATTTCTGGAATATAATGTTCACTTCATTTTTGTGACTGTGCTCGTAATTATTTTCAGTAAAACTCATATTTAGCCAAACCTGCATTACCTACCAATAATAATGGCCCTGCTCAGGTAGTGCAGCTCACACGCCTATTGCTCACAGGTATAGAGGAAATTACCACAAATATTCATGAAATACACACACTGGCTGAAACTGCTTGTCTCAAGTGGGGTCGCGGCGAACCGGAGCCTAACATGGCAACACAGGGCACAAGGCTGGAGGGGGAGGGGACACACCCAGGACGGGACACCAGTCCACCGCAAGGCACCCCAAGCAGGACTCAAACCCTAGACCCATCAGAAAGCAGGACGCGGCCAAGCCCGCCGCACTACCGCGCCCCCCCATTATACATGAAATATTTGCAAATAAAGACCTAAAACATACATTATAACACCTTAGTATAAAGAACTAGAAGATAAGACGTTCTAGGATGAGACAGCACTTGGGAGGACCAACATTAGCTCCTCAGTGCAACTGCTGTCCTCTTATTCAATGAAATACTACAATGAAGAGGAGTGCATCAGGTGTGGCCAATAACCCAAGAGGTGGCCATGTCCAAATGCCCGTTTACCATAAATGTTTCCTTTTTCTTCATCATTTTGTGACTTTGCTACATATCTTTAATGTATAAAATGTGTAATTTCATCAAAATTAGTAGTACACTTGAGCAAGGTTCTTAACTAAAATTGCTCCAATAAAAATGATGCAGCTGTACAAATGAGTAAATAGTTGTAGGTACCTTAACATTGTAAGCTGTTTTGGAGAAAAGCATCAACGAAATATAAATGTACTGTAGATCTCACAGAATAGGACCCGCGAATACACACACACACACACACACACACACACACACACACACGCATTGGCTCAAGCTGCTTGTCCCGAGCAGGGTCGCGGTGAGACGGAGCCTAGCCCGGCAGCACAGGGTGCAAGGCTGGAGGGGGAGGGGACGCACCCAGGACAGGATGCCAGTCCATCGCAAGGCACCCCAAGTGGGACTCGAACCCCAGACCAGAGAGCAGGCACAGGCCAAACCTGCTGCACCGCTGCACCCACTGCAAATATATTTAAACATAAAACTCTCACCAATTTATATACACAAACACACACACATTATTCCACATGTACATATTTGTGCATTTATAGTTTATGTAATTCTGCTTAAATGATATAGTTCTATTTAACTGTATTTTGGCCTTTGCCATGTCACATACTGTATAAATGTTTACTAATATATAATTATTTAGTTTATGTATTTCTGTCAATTGATTGCCTGTGTTTTTAAGACAGGAAATGTTAAGGCTAATTGTTTTTAAATTGCACTCCATGAAAAATGGCACCTCTCCCTGCACAGAGGAGTTCTGGTCATCATGCATCATCTCCCTTTTCAGCAGCACCCAAATGACAGGTGGCATCCGTTACTCAGAGAGGAGCGCTTCCATTCCGGCGCCTGCTTGAAGGCACAATGTTCGCTTCACATAAAAGATCAATACAACATCTAACGGACCTCTCCTGCATGTAGTCGTACGCTCGCAGCCGTATATTCGGTACGTTATTGAGAAGAGATGTGTGGCAATATGGTGACTTCATGGCAGAGTCCAAATATTCCCAAAAAGGAGCAGCAGATTTAAGAATTAAGTTCATCCACATCTACAGCGTGACCTTAACTTTCGTTTCTGACTCCTTGAAACGAACGGCGTAATCTTATTAAAGTAATGTGAAAATGAGGTATGCACTTAAGTTTATTTCGCTTCCCACAAACATAAAACACCACTGACAGGCAGAGCTGACAGCCTGCCAGCTCGACACGGGAGCGCAGCTTATGTCACATGTCAGTTTGCGCGTTTGCTTTAGAGACGAGAAAATTCTTCGACCTGTTTTTAAAACGCAACCATGCCAGTTGAGGAAGTGGTCCCTCATCCTGCTGTTTGGGTCCAGGCACCGTAAGCGCACACTGCAGAGATGGTTCACACAAGGTTAACCACACCCTTCCCCCCCGCAATGCTTTTTTATTTACGTTTATACGACCCCTTTCTTCAAGGCGAGTTGCACCATTGGGTTTGTATGCCAAGCTACTCATTTACCCATTTATACAGCCGAGTAATTTTTACTGCTTGAATTCAGGGTAAGTTTTTTGCTCAAGGCTACTACGGCAGGGTAGAAAAGGGGATTCAAGCCCAGGTCTTTTGATCAATAACCACTATGCCACCTGCTGGCGTCTAAAGGCACAACAGCCTGCAGATGCTCTAGAGGATTACGTGTTGGTTACCATAACAGTGACATCATTCCCCTTGTAAGCATTGTGTTCGAATCACATAGGGTCCTGGTTAACTGTATTTTCATACGCTGTCCGTGGACTTACTAGGGCAGAACGAGTATGGGTGTCCTCACTCTCTAAGTGGAGTTTACAGGATTGGTTGATGAAACATCCCCTGGAGCAGGACAGGCCTGCGAATAAGTGGGGGCGTATCTTAACGTGTACATAATGGGATTCAAGGCGCACAATGAATTTGAACAGTTCTCAGAATCCGTTTTTCATTCTCTTTGTTTCAGTGGGAGTACAGAAGCCCTAATTAGGCAACTGCTGCCTTAATAGCAAATAGAATACACAATTATCCCACACACATTTGAGTTTGGATTCATTTTACATTAGCTTTTTATAATTCATAAAATGTAAAGTTTTGAATAAATTTAAGAAATGATTGCAAGGGTGGTTCTTTTAAAAAATGCTGCTCTTTTCAATAGAAAAATATGCTAATTCATTTTTATGCAATGTACTGATTTCCATGTGGAGAAAATGGCATTTAAAAATTACCATGTTGAACCTATTGCTATTTTAATGCATTTGATTTGGTTTTAACAATAGGAAATTATTACAGCTAATTGAAAATGCAGAACTAAACAACTATATAATTTATGGAACTTTCACACTGAGAACTAAGTGCTTAACACAGCATGTTTATTGTACTTATTTGAACTCTCTGCACTAGATCATCCGATAAAAGTTTTTCCAGACTCAGCGAAAGAAAACATTTTGTTTATTTTCCTTGTTTCCGTGTAACGTATGTTCCTTAGTGCCAATCGGTGAGATTTTCCGAGTTATTCAAATATTCCTTTTCTGTTTTTATACAAATGAGTAACATTTACAGCGGTCAAAATTGTAATTCAGATTTTAAAAAGTCATGCGTATTTTCAATTATTAGCATTTTCCATCGCAAACACTGCATTTTTGTGGGTCATTAGGCAAGGAAATGTGTGTAGCGGTGGATCTGTGTGTGAGTGACTGGTCTGCCCCGATGCCGAGGGTGCACACCCGAAAAGCCTTGCTGGGCACTCGAACCCTTTGGAAGACACAGTATCAAAACATGTGTCAGTGCCAGACCTGCCTGTTTCATGGTCGGGTCTGAAGGAAGCGGCGGACCCAAGTGCAGAGCGGTAATCGTGGTGGTGTCTTCGGGGAAATCCAAGAGAGGAGGTCAGAGGACGGGCAAAGGGTCTTCGAGGTGCGAACGTCGTAACAGGGAGGATCCAAAAGGAGAGGTCAGTACACAGGCAAGAGGTCGATGATCAGAAAGAGGTAGGAGATCGGGGGAACAAGGGACGGGTTCGGGGAAGGCATTCAGGAACAGGAAATGGCTAGAGAAGGTTGCTAACGAGGAGGCAGATCAAGGTTTCACATCAGCTGGTGGTCTGATGCAGCCTTTTATGCTGTAGTCTGCGTTGCGTCCCAGGTGTTCCGTGTTGGCCCGGAGGTGTGGGCGTGGCAGTACCCCCCCCGAGGAGCGGTCCCGAACACTCGAGGGCGACCAGGGGGACGGCCTCGAGGCAGAGGTGCGGGCCGATCCGGATGACTCCTGTGGAAGTCGGCGATGAGGCTCGGATCTAGGATGTCTCGTGCTGCTACCCAGCACCGTTCCTCAGGTCCGTATCCTTCCCAATCTACCAGATACTGGAGTACCCCTCCACGACGGCGGGAATCCAGGAGCGCCCGTACCGCATACGCTGGTGCACCACTGTCAGGCAGGAGAATCGGGTCTGGAGGCGTGGTTGCGGGCTGGTGTAGGGAGGTGGCCAAGGGTTTGAGGAAGGATACGTGGAACGTCGGGTGTGTGCGTAGATGTTGGGGCAGGTGCAGGCGATATGAGACCGGGGTAACTCTGCGGATAATCTTAAAGGGTCTTATGTACCTTGGGCTGAGTTTCTTTCACATATATGGTCCTTGGAAACCCCGGGTTGATAGCCATACCCTCTGTCCGGGTGTAAGGGAGAGGTGCCGCCGATGTCGATCGGCTTGACGTTTGATACGGGTTTGCGATTCTTGGAGATGTCGTCTGATAGCTGCCCATACCTCGCTGCTGGTTCGGTATCAAAAGTCCACAGCAGGCACATCGCTGGATCCCGGTTGCCATGGGAACAATGGTGGCTGGTACCCCAAGATGCACTGGAATGGAGAGACACCTGTAGAGGTATGGGTGAGCGTATTGTAGGCATACTCTGGCCACGGAAGGTATCGAACCCAGTGAGTTGGGTGTTCAAGACAGTAGCTTCTGAAGTAACCGACCGATATCTTGCTGTAGCCATTCTACCTGCCCATTGGCTTGAGGGTGGTATCCCGATGTCATACTCACCGTGACCCCGAGTTTTTTTCCAAAAAGCCCTCCAGACACGCGATGTGAACTGAGGACCCCTGTCGGACACTATGTCTTCGGGTATGCCGTAGAGCCGGAATACATGCTGAAATAGCAACTCTGCTGTCTCCAAGGCAGAGGGGAGCTTGGGCAAAGGAATCAAGCGACAGCCCTTGGAAAAGCGATCGATCACGGTCAAAATGGTGGTCTTACCATCTGACAGTGGGAAGTCCACTAAGAAATCTAACGCTAGGTGCGTCCAGGGACGGTTGGGTACCGGCAGGGGTTCCAGGAGCCCTGCTGGACTCTGATTTGAAGCCTTGGACTGAGCACAGACTGGACACGCTCGGATGTAGTCCTGTACGTCCTCCCGGAGGGACGGCCACCAGTAGAGCTGCTGGATCCTAGCCTGAGTCTTCCCAAACCCCGGGTGCCCCGCCGCTGGATGGTCATGGGCCCATTGTAGGAGAGTGGTCCTCAGACCTGGTGGAACATATTGTTTTCCAGAAGGTTTACCTGGTGGTTCGGGGTCCGCTTGTTGGGCTTGGGCCAGGTCCTGGGTGAAGTCCCACTGAACGGGTGCCACAAAGCAGGATCTGGGCAGGATGTAGTCTGGTTCCGGTACCTCCTGCATTTCGTCATGCAGCCGGGAAAGGGCGTCCGCTTTGATGTTCTTTGGACTTGGTCTGTAAGTGACAGTAAAGTTGAACCGAGAAAAGAACAGCGCCCACCTGGCCTGACGCGTGTTGAGGCACCGGGCTGTCTGCAGATATTGTAAATTCTTATGATCAGTGAGCACCAAAAAAGGGTGTTGTGCCCCTTCCAGCTAATGTCTCCACTCTTCTAGGGCTAACTTAATTGCTAGGAGCTCTCTATTCCCTATGTCGTAGTTTCGTTCGGCCTCAGACAGTTTCCTGGAAAAAAATGCACAAGGATATAATTTCACGGGCTTACCTTGCCTCTGTGAAAGAACAGCGCCTACCCCTGACTCTGAGGCGTCCACCTCCACCACGAATGGCAACTCAGGGTCAGGTTGATGCAGGATGGGGGCTGTAGAAAACTTGAGTTTGAGGTTCTCAAAGGCTCGTTGGGCTTCTGGGTTCCACGGGAGACGAGGGGTTTTACTCGCTGTAAGTGGTGCGACGATCATGCTGAAGTTCCTGATGAACCGGCGGTAAAAATTGGAGAACCCCAAAAATCGCTGGAGAGCCTTAGTGGAGGTTGGGCGCGGCCATTGCTGGATGGTCTGGACCTTACCTGGATCCATAGCAATGCCGTCTTAGGTAAGTATGAACCCCAAGAAGGAGACTTTCTGCTTGTGGAATTCACATTTCTCCAACTTCACATATAATCTGTTTTGCAACAGTCTCTGGAGCACCTGTCGGACAGTCAGTACATGCCTGACCAATGTATCAGAATAAATTAGGATATCGTCAAGATATACCAGGACGCCTTTGTGGATCATGTCCCCGAGCACATGATTCACAAACGCCTGAAATACGCTGGGTGCGTTCGCAAGACCAAAAGGCATAACCAGGTATTCGTAATGACCCAGGGTGGTACTGAAAGCAGTCTTCCATTCGTCACCCTGCCGGATACGGACTAGATTGTACGCACTTCTCAGGTCTAGCTTCGTGAACCATTGCGCCTGCTGAATGTTCTCAAGGGCGGCTGTGATCAAAGGCAGAGGATGTGGGTATTTAACACAAATACTATTCAGCCCCTGATAGTCAATACAGGGGCGTAACCTCCCCCATCTTTTTTTTCGATGAAAAAAACCCGGCAGACGCAGGGGACGTGGATGGTCGTATAATTCCTGTTTCTAAGGCTTCGGTGATATAAGTCTGGAGGGCTGATTGCTCGGGTCTGGACAACGGGTAAATGCGACTACGCGGAGGCGTGGTACCCGGCAAGAGATCAATTGCACAGTCCCACGGGCGATGCGGTGGGAGCTCGGATGCGTGTCTTTTGCTAAAAACCTCCGCAAGATCCTGATACTCGGGAGGAACTGGCACCTGCAGTGCAGATTCTGAGCCTTCTATAGACGTAGCTCGACAGGGTAGCTTTAAGCAGGTTCTTTCACATTGAGGTCCCCAAGCCACCAACTCCCCAGTACTCCACTGAAAAACCAGGTCATGCTTGGAGAGCCAAGGGAACCCTAGAATCAGGGGCAACTCCAGAGAAGAAATCAAATAGAAACTCAACATCTCTTGGTGACATACACCTACTCTCACAGTTACAGGGGCTGTCTGGTGGTCCACAAAACCCTTCCCGAGGGGCTGGCCATCTAGAGCGGTCACTTTGAGACGCCCCCCAATGGGTTTGCAAGGGATACTATGAGACCGAGCAAACCCAATGTCCATGAAGCACCCTGCTGCTCCCGAATCCACCATTGCTTGCGTCTGTACCTGTCCTGCGCCCCAGGATAACATAACGGGTACAGCGAGGCGGTTACAACAGAGGGTGCCACTCACCTTGGCCTCAGGGCGGACAGGGCACTGGAGACGGAAGTGACTAGGGTCACCACAGTAAAGACAGAGGCGTTTTCGTAGTCTTCGCTGCCGTTCGGTGAGGGGCAGGCGCCCCAGCCCCAGCTGCATTGGCTTTGCTTCCTCCTGTGCGGGACGGCATCTTTCTGGAGCCGGTTCTGAGGCTGGTCCCTGGGTTCTGATCTGGTGATCTAAGGTAACAGCGGTTTCTATGAACCGATCAAGGGTCCATCTTTCTCCTCGGAACACCATTTCACTGCGGATGTGTGGGTTTAGACCACGGCGAAAACTAGCCAACAAAGCTCTCTCTCCCCAATCGCTGCGTTCTGCGAGGACACGAAATTCTATGGCGTAATCTGCCACGGGTCGGTCACCTTGCTGTAGAATCATGAGTCTTTCACTCAGCTGTTCTTCTGGGTGAGCCAGTCTGAAAATGGCGAGGAACCGGCTCTTGAACTGCGCATAAGTGCTGGGGAAGCCATTTGTCCAGATTGCTGTCGCCCACTCAAGTGCTCTGCCTGTGAGCAGAGAGAGGGTGTAGGTGATCCGGCTCTGTTCTGTGCTGTAAACAAGGGGCATACTGGAAAAAAACGAGCTCACGTTGAAACAAGAAACCTTCACATTGCGCTGGGGTCCCGTCAAAGCGGGTCGGGGGAGACAAGTGGAAACCGCGTGATAGAGAAGGAGTTGCGTTCGACGAGTCAGGCGCTGCAGGACCGGCTGCGCGTTTCTCAATGGGCTGTGTGGGCGCACGCGATGTATTCAGCACGCTTACCACCTGGTTGTAAGAGGCGCTGAGGTTGTGGAGCATCTGTTCCATACCGGCCAAGCGCGCTTCATGCAAGTCCAGCTCCGCCTGGAGATGGTTCAGCGCCGCTGGATCCGTATACGAGGCGGAACCTTCTGTCATGGTCGGGTCTGAAGGAAGCGGCGGACCCAAGTGCAAAGCGGTAATCGTGGTGGTGTCTTCGGGGAAATCCAAGAGAGGAGGTCAGGGGACGGGCAAAGGGTCTTCGAGGTGCGAACGTCGTAACAGGGAGGATCCAAAAGGCGAGGTCAGTACACAGGCAAGAGGTCGATGATCAGAAAGAGGCAGGAGATCGGGGGAACAAGGGACGGGTTCGGGGAAGGCATTCGGGAACAGGAAATGGCTAGAAGGTCGCTAAGGAGGAGGCAGATCAAGGTTCCGCATCAGCTGGTGGTCTGACGCAGCTTTTTATGCTGTAGTCTGCGTTGCGTCCCAGGTGTTCCGTGTTGGCCCGGAGGTGTGGGCGTGGCAGCCTGGTACAAGAGCTGTATGAAGTGTTAAGTATGAAGCAACAACAAATTAAAGCAAAAATTATTCGGCAACTGCAAAGAAAAAATATGGCCTGACTAAAGCCGTGAAAAAAAGAGAAAGGGGAAAGGGGGGGTGGGTATATGAGAGGAAAAAACTATAGTCCGAACCGCCCAAACATACCAGATGCAACAAGACTGCTCCAGTCATCCCTAATGTCTCTGCTAAGCAAAAGGGTCTCGATTAAGGAGGAACGGCCACACCTGGTGCTCATTCTCCCTTTCTTAGCTTTGCCCCAGGTGTGGCCCAGGTCGGGCACAGGAACCTAGGAGAGGAGCCTACTAAGTTCGGCCACCATGGGGAATTGAACCGTCTGCTCGGTGGAATACCATTTCCCAAATGCCTCGTACTCACCTACACGGCGGATGCCATCTGTTTAAGTGCAATTAAAACACACCCAATGCCTAATGGTTAATTACCCTCACCTATCCATTAATATTTTGTTTTGTGAATCACAGCCTGACAGAAGGTGCAGGGCCATCTCAGCGTGAACGCTCTTCCTCGGTGCTTCTGTTTGCTACGATTTCGAGAGCTGTGTTTCTGAGCGCTGTGTGAGATGTGCCGGAGTGGGGGGCAGGGATGCGAGCCGAGGAGAGGAGAGGCTCTTCTCCAAGCTGTGATTTAAGAACACTGACAGTCAACTGAAACGCACTGGCCTAAGGGTCCGAGGCCGTGTGATTCAAGCGCTTGCCAATTAGATTGTCCTTGGGAGAAAAGAACCTGCGTTTCACCTAGAAAAAAACAACAATATTATGTGCATGTTTATGCGAGGAATGAGTGATGAATCATAGCCTAAGCCGCCAACAGGCATTGTCCTGTGAATTCGTTCATCAAACTGACATTCTGAGTGAAACATCAGATACGATAGAGCAAAATCCAGAATGCAACAAAAGCAATATATTTGAAGAGACACACAGAGCGTGACAGATAGGTAAATTGATATTTAGATAGACACTAATTCCCACTCCATAATATAACGGTCAGGATCCATTCACTTCCTGCAGATCCATTTAAGCTCGTCTCTGCTCTTCACATAATTCTGCTGCGGTACAGGGTGCGTGACGGGCGAACTGCCCTCGCTTTGGGCCAGTGGGCGTCACCACGATGCCTTGTGACTTCTGACCCTGGTTCTGCATGGACTTAGGAGCCACACTAAGACCCAAAATAACCCCCTGGCCTTGGGTTTTAACTCCATCAGCTGTCATTATTAAAATACTCACCATGATGGTGGTGAACAAGCTGCCCACACACAAACACACACACGCAGACCACTGGACAGGGCTCCATACACCCCTCCCCCGTAATGAAATTACTGGGCTACTGCGTAGTGTGCTTCCCCACTTCAGTGTCTCACATCATTGGTAACCGGATTATGCAAAGCTGAATGGGGAGCAGGGTCAGCCTAGCTCCCTGAGCCCTTACCTCAGCCGTGAGGCCCCAACCCCCCAGGACACACACACTCTCTCCAGGAACATACACATTTAAAGCAAATCATTTAGCCATGCTGCACAATGACAGTATGATGTGAAAGATCAATGTAACACTGAAGGTACCTATCCTCGGGACAGTCTGACATCTTAAATTTGTAGTTATCAAGTATTTACATTTAAATTTATCCATTTGGCAGATGCTTTTCTCTAAAGCAACGTGTAACTCAAAGTAAACTAAACCTTATCCCGCAACAGATGGAGGGCTTATACAGATACACACAATTATTGAAGCAGAGCTTATTTAGCACTGTTTTCATAGAGCTCTCCTTCCAGTCCTCCTTGTAGAAGTGACACAAATAGGAAAACAAGTAGATTTAAAAAAAAAAAAAAAAAACAACAGGTGGTGAAGCACTAATTTACAATGGGGGGAAAAGATTCCCCAACTGTTCTTGAATGCTGGAAGGGATTCAGCAGTTCTGAGGAACAGAGTGAGTTCATCACATTAATGCCAACGCTGAGGACCAATGAGCCTTAGCTTTTGGGACCCTTGTGAGGGGGATGAGCAAGCAGCCAAAGGTGGAGGGGCTTAACATTTTGCTGGGGTGCAGCGATGGAACAGGTTCTCTAGGTGTCGGGGTGCAGATCCTTTCACTGTCTTGTCAAGACCACAGATAGAGTCCTGTGGCAGTTGAAGAGGTTTGTTGACGGAGGCTGGAAGACTAGGCAGCAATGCAAGATATCACCATTGCCTGGACCAGGAGGTGCGTGAGTGTGGTTCTTGACAGGTCCAGATGTTGAAGACGATATGTCTGCAAGAGCAAGTTAGACCTGCGATGTGCCGAGAGAAGCAATGAGAGGTGTCAGTAGTTACTCCCAGGTTTCTGACTACTCTGAGGGTGAGATGAGTGACTTGTTCTGTGAGAGGCTGCTCTTGACAGAGGGAATTTCTAGTAAGGAGATGGACGATTTTTGTCTTGCAGAGGCTGAATTACAGGTGCTGATGGGAGATCCAGGTGGATATCTCAGGGAGACATGCTGCAAAGTGTGAGGATGTATGTGCGTCGGTTGGGGGACAACTGGAACAGCTGTGTATTGTCTGCATAGCAGGGATAGGAGAAGCTGTGGGAGGTAATGACGGAGTCAAGGGAAGTAGTATAGATAGAGAAGCTATCAAGCTGGACTCGAACCCCACACCTACCGAGCAGCTCAGAAGCCGCCAGGAATTGGTTTAACTCACTGTGTCACTATGTCTCCACCTTTAGAGCTGCCACTAAAAAGCCTAAAGAGATTCCATTGTGATGCATAACTGCAAAAGTGCAGAGATTAAACTGAAAAAATAGTAAGTGGAAAAACCCTTCTCCCCAAATACATTTAAATATCTAATAATGACTGTCTTTAGTAGTACAAAACAACAATTTGTGCGTCTTGAAGGAAACTCATATATTCTGAAATCTATATATAGTGATCCATTTTTAGTGCAAGCCTGCATCTGTGCAGCGAACTGCGTAATGGAGAGCGGATGCTGAAATGCGTAATTAAACAGCCCATGTTTTCCCTGGTGAAAAATTTATTGTGAAATTTCAAGGTTTATCCACGGGTCACGCTATGTCTGTCCTTGAAAAGTAGGTTCCAAAAGAGGAATGGTGCTCAGGGTATATAGGTGCATTCCTTAAAATTTAACGACCTGATGTATTTCGCTGAGTACTTTCAGTGGAACAGCACTTGGGACCAGAATATTATAGGTTTACGTCCCAGGAGGAGCACACCTAATGGGCGGCCTTAATTAACTTTAACCTTTGCAATCAGTACGGTGCAGTACAAATGGTCAAAGTGTGACAACAGTGGTCGCACATGCTAATATAATGTGAGCCCAAGAAAGTGCGTATAGGTCACACTGACCATCATGGCTGTAATAAGTTGTGTACTCAGGAATAATCTCATTACGTTCATCTATTTACACAGCCAAATTACCTGATTGGTTGAGGCCTACGCAAATATCCCCACTGGTTCAAGGGAGTGGTACCTTATAACCCGTTTTGAACCATCGAGCAAGGGGTACACTGCAGAAAGCAGTAACCTGTGGTTCCACAATTCAAAATAGCCATAATATTAGTTTTGTAAAGGAACTCTTGCTGTTTTTCGGTCTTGTAATCCATCCATAATTGTGGGCAGCACAGTTGGTAACCCAAGTCCCCACCGCAGACGCAGTCAGTGTACCGCACCCGCTACGGGTAAATATGTAACCTCACCAAGCGCTCACATTAATTCCCTCTTGTACTTTTTTCCCGCTTCAGCTCAGGGGTCGTATGACTGACGCTGTATACACCGTGCGTTTTGTGCGCGCAGATAGCAATTCTCTCAGTGCGGAAGCAGTTATCATTGTAATAATCACTTCGTAGCTCAGCTACCTTACAATTTCACCCATTTATGCAGCTATTTTTACCGGAACAGTTCACGTGCTACAGCTGGGGTCTACCAGGGTCTCTAACCAGCAGCCACCAGCCATCGGCGCAACCGCTCCTCGAGACACGTGAGCCGTCGCAGACATGTGTCCTGGCTCCATGCTGACTCCAGCATGTGCAGACATCTCACCCTCTGTGCCGAAAAAGTCATGAGGTGGTGGTGAAAAACAGCTCAGATCTGATGTAGGTTCTTTCGCTGTGTCTGAGCCTGCGCGCGGCATCACCGCACGCAGTACGTGCTTCTATGTTCTAGGACCAGACTGGCAAAGGGTGTCTTCACCGAGAAAAATAACATTTGCCGCTGAAAGCAGCTTTTTCCGCGCACCTCCTCCCGGCATGAGCCGTACCGCAGGTGATGAGAAATCGGGGCAGTTCCCATCAGTGCAGCAAGAGGCTGGCCGATGCAGAGCCGCCGGCTCCGGCCAGGTGGAGGTCACGGAGGTTGAACCCAGCAGGGATCGGCCAGGCAGCCGCTCTCACCTGCCGCGTGCCAAAGGGAGCTCGGCTTTGGGCTGCAGCACTGCTGATAACGCAGGTGGGACCGTGACTGCCATACAATGTCAAATTTTAATTACATTAAACTTTGTGTGCGCAGAAGAGACGTGAATGTGAGTACAGCACTCTACTGGAAAACTGAGAAATGCCACCTTGTCTCCATGCAACGATTCCCATGTTAATCTGACCTTACGCCCCCTTCCAGTTACAGAAAAAAATATATGTAAGGTAAATAATCGAAAGACGTGCAGCAATGCAACACCGGAGCACGTTCCTAAATGAAAAACGCTCTCAAATGTAAAGGCTAAACCCAAAATCCACGTGGAAGAGTTTTTTTAAATAGAAATAACTTCCTTTTCCTCTTCTCGTTTGCCGAGCGCTCGGTCTCCCTACTGGTTTACGGAATGGGCCTGCGCTAACCCTAGAATTGTGTGCTGCGCGTAGCTGCACCTTGGATGGAATGATAGATCCTCACTCCTCGCTCACGTCCACTCTCCGTCTAGAAGACCTGGTACTTGTCTTTAACAGTGCCTTCCAGCCAGGAGCATCTGTGCAGGGAGCAGAGGCCAGTTCCCACATAACCTCATAAAATGTTATGATAAATTTAAACGTGAAATTTATTACATTTACCTGCAAGAGAGCTCCCAAAGGTGTCTCCTGGAGGCCAGCATTTCGGCTAAAGGGTCTTTGTGATTCTCCTATTTTACCTTTGAGATGCCACCATTAGTGTATCACTCCGCACGTGCGTTCGCCGCCCTGCTTTTTTCTTCAGCTTTCTTTCAGCAGCCATCTGTACTTCTTGAACACACTCATTGGTTGACACACCACAAGCAAGACTAGCAGATCAAGATTAACCAAGAGGGATATTGTACATTTCCTAAATGATGCCGATTACAGTCAACTTTGTGCTGTGCTAAAGCCCTGAAGAGCCCATACGGTCATTGCATGGTCGCCGTGAATTCGGCAGCTGAGGGTTGAAGCAATTAATGTAATCAAGTGCTGGAAGCAAACGGGTTCGTTTCTGATTATTCTGGATGCACGGTTTACACCGATGTAATGTGAGTTTGCGGGACATGTATAATGTTTAGATTGCCTGTGGGAGACTGTGGCCGGATGAATGTAAATGTTATTGTTGGAGCAGATTGCCGAAGACAAGATGAGCAACACGACACAAATGGCCCACTCCACAGGCCCATAGAGTTGTTTCCAGTTTGATTTAATACATCTAATTAAGCTGGAGCCTAATGTGACGTATTGCCTCATCTGCTCGCGAACAACCTTTTGATATCCACCACAGAAAACGAGATTTAATATCTACACGGTTCAATGGAACTGAGAGATTAGTAATATACGAGAATCGGCCCGAAACAAAATGTCCCAATTTTTTATTCTAGGTCTTGGAAAACGGGCCATTACTTGCTTTCCAGTCAAACCTCGTTCAAAAAAACACCTCCCGGCTACGTTAGCTTCATCGTCGACACTAACCACCAAAGCGGGCTGTAAGGTGAGCGGGAGAATGACGACGACAACTCCACCTCCGCGTCCTTTGCGAGGAAACCGGTTGCCTGCGCCTACCCCCACGTCGCCGCGACCCTCCCTTGGGTCCAGACGGAGGCAGAGGTGAGGAGAAGCGCAAGCCAACTGAGGGGAAGCCAATTAAAAGTAAGCACATTAGGGAGGGCTGCCGAGGGACGGCCTCCGGGGTAATTACACCAGCGGGTGACCCTGTGGACCGCAAGCACGTTCACGAAGAGCACTTCACAGTCCCAGGTTAAAGCGTTCGGTACAAACGCATGCGCTGCAAAGCCACCGTGTCATACTACTGTGTTTGTATTGTCATTATTACATACAGGCAACAAAACTCCAAATGTTTTATTACTATATTATTACTCGTGTGATGAAATCTATTGGTTCAGCATGAAATATTCATGCGGTTCGAGAACACGAGACGCAAACATGCTGTTAAATTTTGAAGATGACCTCATCTATTAGCGTTAACGCGTCGGTATTTTTTGCATGCACTGATTTATTAAACAGCCACCACGGGTGGAAAAAAAGCAGCATGTCAAACCTCACAACGGAAGAAATTTGTCCTTTTTTCTGTACAGTTGTGTTTACTTGCAGACATTGAACCACAAGGCACAATTTTGTCACTCGCACAAGGCGTCCAATCTTGCAAAAACAAAGTCGCTGGAAAGTTCCTCAGAAGCTCTTTGAAGTCCTCCTCCTCCTCACCCTCATGTCTCCTGCCTGACAGGCTCCGCGCAGAAAGTACCAGAACATCAATGCGACCAGCAGGGGGGCAAATTGTCCTTGAAACAAGCAATAGTGGCACGGAGTGAAACACATCTCTCGTCCCGGGGGCCTGACAGTATTAATTTATCTGTCAATCATTATGCGAGCCAGGAGCACTTTGATGGTCTCTTGAGTACATTATAATTAAGGTACGGATGCACTAAACCAAGAAGCCTTGGGTGCATAACAAGACAAGACAATATCTGCAAAGTAAAGATCTCAGACAATGACATGGGAGCGTGTCTTTAAAACAAGGATTATGAATGTGACATTGTAGATATTCCCAAAATAAAGGAAAAATGCAGGACTCGTACACACACTGTGAGCCGGACCATCCTGAATTTGTAGTTTGTCAAACCCACTCTTCACTCTGTGGGATGTACGTAAAATTATATTTTATAAATACGCATACACGCATATTTAGCTTATCGTACATATATACATATATGTGCTTGTTTACAGATTTATCTAACTTATTCACTTGCCTATCTATTTATTTCGGTTTCTTCGATGTATATATGTACACATTTGTGTGCGCCTATGTTTTACATTATATGCTGCAACAACGGAGCAGAATTTACCTTTGGGATTAATAAAGTTCAGTTCATTCATTCATTCATTCATTCATTCGTTCATTCACTATTGATATTGTAGCAAATGGTGGTGTGTAGTAAGTCCTCCCATCATCTCTTGCCACATATTGTTTTCTTGTTAGGTGCTGGAGGAAATGAATATCTCATGAGTTGTCACAATATACATGCATAACATATGTACACAGTATTGCTGAAAGTAGCACTTACTGCAGCCAAGAAACAGTTTTTTAAACAAACACTATGTGTGAAATGGAACTAAAACCTGTACACTCTTGCAGTAAGGCTACAGAGATTTTTTTTTTTTTTTAATCTCATCTGATGATTATTTACCTTTTCCATCTTAGGTGCTTTAGGTCACTTTAGCACTTACCCCGAGATCTGCTGGCATCTACTGACGCACCGTAGGTTCGTTGCCACACTATAAGTTGATTGTAAAGAAGTGCAACACCCGCACTTTTGGTATAGAGCGTCTTCGCGCCTGAAAAGCAGTCCACGTGCTCCGTGTGTCTCCGTGTAGAAGACACGGTGCAGAAATTAGGCTGCAGTCCCCCGAGCTGGTTCCAACACTAATTGAAAAAAGTAATAATAATAAAAATAGTATTCGCTGGACGACAAGGGTTAAACCTCCAAAGACGAGTAATAGCCTCTGCCTTTCATTTTAATTTCGAGATGATAAATTACTTTGGGGACGGCTGGTGGGAGTGAAGCCTGTTGCTCAGGCTCTGTCTAATGAATTATACTATTGGCACGTGGCGTGATTGAAATGAATATGGATGTTCAACATAATTAAATGTGCCCTTTCATCTGCAAAGGTGTTTCCTTTTCTTTTCATATAAAACTGCATTTATTTAAAGTTGCAAGAACATATGCATGCAATATTTCTTGGTCTCCTGACGTTAGCATTTGCATTCTGTTTAAAGAGAGAAGTTCATCATTCCGTGATTTATTTTGGCTACAGAGCATGGTGTTTATTCAAGCATCTCACATTGAGTACTTTTCTCGACATCACAGCGGCAGTTTTACACCTTTAGTTGTATATGAAATTGGTACTTTATCTAGTGGTCCTCTGGGGAACGTACCGGAGAGCAAACTCTTATACCCCAGCATAAATGTTTAATAGGCCCTGATGTTTAGGAGTTAGACTATTAAGGACTAATCCAAGAGCTGAAGTCATCCTCTGAATGGATATTAGCAGAGGGTTGGTTCCATTTCGGAACGCGACCACGGTCAGAGGCGTGCTGTCTGCGTGAAACTGCCAAAAAAAAAAAAAAAAAACACAGCTGCCAACAGCAATTGCAGGGGTCATCCAAATGAGAACTCTAAATGGACCAAATGGATAAGGGTTCAGAGTTGTGGTATTGCACTTGCCACATATTTTTGTCTGTCTACAAAAAGTCATGACAGTCTGCATAGCTGCAAGTGGCCACTTCATCATCACTTTGTCATCATAAGTTGATAAGTATTTCATATATTGACTGAAGTATTTATTCATTTAACTTTGGTTTACGTGTAACGTTGAGGATGCGCTCAATTTCTACAGCACTATGCAAGAATAAACCATACTGAAACAAGGCTTCAACGGCAAACTGACAGTTTGCAGGCTCATTGGCTTGTGACAGTCATAGTTATTTCTGTAGACATATGAATTTCATCAAGTCTGTCAAAGCTGGCTGGTGTGAGAGGACATGGGTTCGATCCCTGCTCAGTCCGTGTGGAGTTTTCATGTTCTCCCCATGTCTGTGTGGGTTTCCTCTGGGTGCCCTGGTTTCCACCCACAGTCCAAAGACATGCTGTTCAGGTTCACCCACAGTGTGTGAGTGACAGAGAGAGGGAGTGTGTTCCACTGATGTATGGATGAGTGACCCAGTGTAAGTAGTGTATCTAGCAGTGTAAGTCACCGCGGTGAATAAGGTGTGTGGGCTGATAACACTACGTAGAGTTCATTGGAAGTCGCTTTGGAGAAAAGCATCTGCTAAGTGAATAAATGTAATAATCCACTTTTTTTAGTGTCAACATCTGCAACGGTGTAACAGCTGTGAGCATTTCACTAGATCTAAGATGGTTACCCTGGTGGTAGCGTCCTTCTACTGAGCAGGACAGCACACATTACCGTGGTAGAATCACCTTGTAGAGATGACTGAAAATGCCAGTTCAGTAAAAGACTGGTAGCTGATAAAACGGAATCTCCTCCCAGACAGCAGCTGAATTGATCAAACTGATACTGAGGAATAATGAGGAGGAGGTTTTTTTTTTTTTTTTTCTTTTTTTTGGACAGGTGCAGCTTAACACAAACAGCACAGTTCGCAAAAACTCCGCACTTTATTTCGCTCACGGAGGCAAACTGTTCAGTGTGGGAAGCGGCAGAGGACGAGGAACAATGACGATGTTGCAGTACAATAGCTGACATCCTTGACTACGGCAGCCGAGTTTGTACGTTTGAGAAGTCGTATCTGCGGCATCCTGTTGAGCACTAGCTAGTAGCATTTTGACTTTGTCTCCACTGACCTGGACACGGGACTATACATCAGACTATACAACCCTAACTTGTCATTTGCATCTCGGCTTTTATGCTTTTCAGGTAGTAGTTCTAGACCAATCCATCACTCTGACAAGTTAGTGACCATGGCTATCAGTGTGGAGAGTCCACCGGCAGTGTCTGGCGCAGTAGATGGAGCATAATGTGATTTCTTCTCTCCCAGACCTGGGCTAGATAATGAAATGCTAAATGTTGCCATGGACACAGCCAGAGACCAGTTCAATATGACACTTCAGGCCTTGAGATGCTGAATTATCGTGTTGTCAGAGCGCTGCAGAGACTTGGACCAAAGTCCTGGAAACAAAATACTGAGCTGTGCCTTCATACAACTTGCAAAAAAAAAAAAAAAAATGGTTCTTTTCAAATATTCATTTATTAACATTGCTTCTCCCCGACAACCTATGCATCCCATATTAATCTTAAAATAGCGATTCGGATTGTCGTACATTCAGCATGACTGTACACCAAACCAGGTAACTGACGTTAAGTTAAACGTATGAGGAGAGCTGAGTAAAAGTTGGAATTTCCACAATCAATCAATCAATCAATATCCCACCGGTGGGAAGTGACAGGTAACACAGGGCACTATAGGATGTATTGCCATGCAGGCAGATGCCCTACTGATTTATGTTTTAATTTACAACATCCTTACGACCCTGGAATGGTGCACATGCGAGACATCGGACAGCCGGGCACTACACGGAAAAGAGGGCCACGGCTTATTACAGCATAATAAATCTTTTACGTTTAATCGATGTTTCTTACACACTGCCAGCACATCACATTCATGTTTCGATCCCCATTAAATTAGTAATTAATACATCACACCGCACGTGTTCAGTAGTTTAAAACACAGCGGGCCATGTACATTTGCAATGCTTTGCCATGGATAGCCAATCAATCACCGCCCTCTTCATAATGTTATTAAAAATGATATCCCGCCAGGTCAGGATATCCCTTATCTGGAATATGAGTGTCGGTAACCCCATTCCTTGTGCTCCCATACTGTGCAGGAACAGTCCTGACACACTGCGACGCAGCTAAACTCATTCCATTGCACTTCCTCTTCCTCTCTGCGATCACACTGCGGACCGACTTCCCGACTCTTCGCGCCGAACATGGCCAGCCGCGTACGGCCTGGAACGGTCGAAAGCCATGCGATTAATGTCGGAAATATAGGGTTGCGCTAACTACGCGATTCCCGCAACGTGACCCGTACCTCTTCGGTCCCTCCCTGGAAACCAACAGCTTGTTTGTTTCCAACGTTGTCCAATGTTTTAGCCCAACCTTGGTTTTGATATAGCGCATTTGTATGTTCCATTCCCCTTGGATTCTAATTTAAAATAAAAAAATTTTAAAAAATTAAATTTTAAATAAAATATGGAAAAAAAAAGGAGCCAACCCTTCTTACAACAGCGGCACTCCACAAGGAAGAGTCCTGAGCCCAGTGCTGTATTCCTTGTTCACACATGACTGTGGCCAGTCACAGCTCCAACACCATCATAAAGTTTGCTGACGATACCACCGTTGTGGGTCTGATCACCAACAACGATGAGATGGCTTACAGAGAGGAGGTGAGGCTCCTGGGAGAGCGGTGCCAGGACAACAACCTGTCTCAATGTCAGTAAAACTGAGGAGCTGGTGACTGACTTCAGGAAACAGGATACGGTTCATGCACCCATATACATAAGAGGGGATGTTGTAGAGAGGGTCAACAGCTTCAGATTCCTAGGGGTCACCCTCACTGCCAAACTCACATGGACTGAGCGCACAGCATCAACCGTCAAAAAGGCCCATCAACGTCTCCGCTTCCTCGGGCGTCTGAAGAAAACCCGGATGTCCGCTACGGTCCTCGCCGCTTTCTACGGGTGTGCCGTGGAGTCCGTCCTCGCGGGGCGTATTACGTCCCGGGGTGGCAGCCGCTCCATACGGGACGATAAAGCCCTACAGAGGGTGGTCAAAACGGCTCGGGGAATCGTCGGCGCGCAGCTACCGGCGGTCCGGGACACCTACGCCACACGCTGCCTCGGAAAGACGACGCGCATCGTGAAAGATCACAGTCACCCCGCACGGGCACTTTTCTCTTCTCTGCCACCTGCAAAGCGGCTCGGGTCTATTCGAACCCGCACCACTAAGTACGGGAACAACTTTTACCCCACTGCTCTACGAGTATACAACACTAACCCAATGTGCCACCTTTAGTAACTCGAGTTGGACTGCTCCTCCTAAGCACATTGGTAAATTACACTGCCATTTTAAGCATTCTCATTCTTATTCTCTTGTTCTGAGTTCTCTGGCTGTCAACTGGTATTATTATTACTGTTACCATTATTTATTGCTATTGCTGTTGCACTACTCACTGTCATTGTCTTGTTTGTGCAGTATTTCTATTGTCTTTGTCCATCGTCTGCGGAGAAGCATTCAGAAAGAATTTCATGATACTTGAACACGGCACTTGTACCTATGACAATAAACTTGAAACCTGAAACTTGAAATGAAGTGAGAGAACAGCCTTGTTCT
Source organism: Scleropages formosus (assembly GCF_900964775.1). Classification (NCBI taxonomy): domain Eukaryota; kingdom Metazoa; phylum Chordata; class Actinopteri; order Osteoglossiformes; family Osteoglossidae; genus Scleropages; species Scleropages formosus. Next base: position 15,543,302 of record NC_041807.1, read on the forward strand.
GTTTAGTGGTTAAAGCCGCCACCTTCGGACCCAAAGGACTCCGGTATTGATTCCCCACTTCCTGCTGTAGTACCCTTGAGCAAGGTACTTACCTTGAATTGATACAGTAAAAACTACCCAGCTGTATAAATGGGCAATTTGCTGTAGGTGGCTTCACGTTCTAAGTTCCTTTCTCAGCAAGACAGACAGAGAGAGAGAGAGAGAGAGAGAGAGAGAGAGAGAGAGAGACACCTATGGAGGTCAATACGTTTTCAGGGCTGTGCTAACTTTTTGGGGCCCACGGCGGGACCCGCACGGCCGCCTGGCGGCGACTCACGGCTGCACAACACGGCGACAACATCGTTAACGCCACTCCATCATTCGTTAGTGCAATTCCCAGAAACGGGCCCAAGCCGAACATGACGGGGCGAACCGGTGATCAGCGAGCCATCAGCACGCGTCGCCTTAGCGTCTCGGCGCCCCCGGCGGCTCCCCCCCAACCCCGGCCCCACGTACGCCGAGTTCCGCACGCGAGCCTCTAAATGGCCGCTTCCCTTCGCCGGCGGAAAGATCACTCGCATCTTTGATGTGTTTAAGAAACATCAAATCAACGGCGCTCTAATCTACAAATAAAACAGGGAAGGAAGGGGAACCGGGGAAACGTCCGACATGACTAACACTTGTCAGTTCACACACTGCGCCGAAGCACCGCTGAGAGAATCATCAAAGCCGGCTGAACCATATATGTAAAATCGCCAGCATTTTGTCCCCACTGAGGAAGCGATTTGAATTTCTGACTGTTTTCAGCAAAGGCGTCCCGTTTTTTTTTCCATCTTTTCATTTCAAAACCGAAAACATGACTAATGCCCCCTCGCTAGAGAATGCCTGATGTGAGACGTACTCGTGTTCGAATTTAAGTCATTCTAATTTCAGTAATTTGCAGTTGTTGCACATATAAACACACACACACACACACACACACACACACACACACACACTGTCTCAAACCGTTTGTCCCGATTGGGGTCACGGCAAGCCGGGGGAACACACCCAGGACGGGACGCCAGTCCGTCGCAAGGCACCCTAAGCGGGACTCGAACCCCAGACCCACCAGAGAGTAGGACCCGGCCAAACCCGCTGCACCACCACGCCCCCCCCCCCCATTTTACATTACATTTATTCATTTAGATAATGAGTTTCTATAGCAACTTGCAATTATTGCATTTATACAGCTGCATAATTTTTACTGGAGCAACAAAGTACCTTGCTCAGGGGTACTACAGCAGGAGGTGGGACATAAACCTGCAACCTCAGTACAAAAGCAGCCGCTCTAACCACTGCGCCACCTGCTGGCCCGCTGTATGACAGACACAGCTCTGAGAATTCCTGTGTTCTCATGCATACACCTCGCCCCACAATTACTGCTGCTGCAGGTTTTTAACCGCTACACCGCCTGTCTTCACATGACGGATACCTTAATCCCCCCAGTCCGATGAGTCCCCATGCCGCGTCCATCAGGATGACTTTGACTCCACCCAAGGTCGAGGTACCGACACAGCAGATGCGATTCAGTTCCACTGCTGCTAAAGTCCACGCTACAACCGGCGTTCCTAACTTCTGTGAGCTGCATTAACACACTGCTAACCTGCGTTTACAGCGATGCGAAGCATGCGGTAACACTGTGGTAATGCTTTAAAAAAAAAAAAATCAATCAGTGCCCTTATGATGTATCACAGCTGCTTCAGTTTATTGCAATTGCAGGTCAGTGACATGAGCAGAAGAGAGAAACCTTCACTTTTACCTCCTTGTTCTGTCATCTCCCCAACTGACTGCTAAAGACACACATATAAACTATTAGGATGCGCTGTGGCAAACCACCGTCCCCAGAGAAAGGAACTAACCATATTGTGTGTGTACAGTAAAATTCAGCCTTAATTGTCAATTAATTTGCAACTCATTAACATCCATTATGGTGAAATTAGATATGCAACCAGAACAATTTCCAAGTATGACACTCTGAGCCACGGTGGGTTAATTTACAATGACTGGGGAGTTGTCGTTCGCTTGGTCCTAGCAGTGTTTGCACTGCAGAAAGAGGCTACTGCAGTCTCTGTCAGGCTAATCACACACACACACACACACACACACACACACACACACACAGAGAGAGAGAACTGACTCTCCCCCAGCTCTTCCTCCTTAGAATATCAACTTCCTAGAACACAAAGTTATGCAAAAGCTGCATGATTATATAAGATGTACAAAATGCACCTTCTGTGTGAACAAGATCAACAATATTCGCACCTACATACTGACAACAGACATGATGAGGTAAACAACCCCTGCAACCTGTATCTGTAATGCGCCCAGATGCTGAAATTCTCATGTACACCTCCACAGGTTATACATTTCATAGTTTCAGAAGCTGGATCATGAATTGCGTTGGATGGATGGATGGATGGATGGATGGATTTGTAGAAAAACATTATCGTTAGTTATAACGATGTGGGAAATGAATGAACAGACCGTGCTGCCAAGACTCTTCCATAACCCAACAAAACATCATTTTCACTCTCTAACAGAAGCAGGAGTTCTAGCTGGAAACTCCCAAGGGCGCAACGGACTGAAAAAGGACAGTTTGAGACAAACAACAACAGCAGCAACAACTTGAAGACACTGAACCTCCACTTCGCTCTCTACTTAGCTGCAGCGGCCTGGTTGCTAGGCAACTCCATGGACAACCTCATCCGCTGACCCAATTAGGTCATTAGAAAGCCACACACACACACACACACACACCTTACAGCAAAATGAATGTACAGCCAGAGAAATTTAAAACACACTTGGTATTTTCTACAGCACAGGGTGCAGTGGAGTCATAACATTTCTTTTTAGACCCATTATCTTACTGCGCAGAGCCAAGAAGCAGGGCAGGTGAGTTCGGAAGGCCATACAGCATGTTAATCCGTGTGACTGCAGGAACAGAATGTCCCTCATTACCGAGCTCCCGTACAGCTTGGCTTTCCAGGTTAAAAAAAAAAATCACTGAAATTCATATATTTCAGTACCTATTCAGCTGACCCACAGTATCTCTTCTTACTTTGATTTTATTATTCAAACACCCAGTCTGTAGCAGAGTTCAAATCACATGTAAGATTTAATGTTGTGTGAGTTTTGCATTCAGACAACTAAATGGCGTTGGTTTCTAGGCCTCGGATGTTTTTTGAGCTGTCGGTCCAGAATTTTCTCGGTACCAATGTGTTACTCATTCAGCCTTTACGACAGCTCGGGTTTTTAGATCTCAGCAAGATTTATTTAGAGGTTATCCTGCCCAGGAGAGCACTGACTGCTTTTAGCCGTTTTGCTGCCGTTGCTGCCTTGTGTTAAGTTTTCTCCTTGGCCACTCTGAGAAGTATTATTCCTTCGTGGAGACCGGAAGAAAAGCAGGAATAAGTTGCAGAAAAGTCTTTTCATAATTCAAGCGCTTTGTGTAACAGAGAGCTTTTCAAATGAAACGCTCTTCTAATGCATGTGAAGGTCAGGCTGAAGTCTCCAATTGGGGAGATAACAAATATAGAACAATGATGATAAATATAGTAAAATGCTCCTCTTGTCAAGCCAGAAATGAGCAGAGACGACCGTAGATCACAGAAGCAGAAGAATTACAAAAAAGCCTTAAATTGTGTAGCTTTTGACCGTTGTGGGGAGCTAAATGTTATCATCATTAAAAATCATTTTCTCATCATCCATTATTCAATGTCTAACCTCATCTCCGACAGCATACGATCTATCCAAGGCACGGGGATAACTAAGGGATGGGGGGGAGGTTCAAGCAAGCCTAATGTGTCCCTCCCTTTGTGTATAACTATTGGCCGCTATGACTGACGGTACCGCTGATCCGAGGAGGTGTTGGCGTACGTTACCGTACTTTCTTAAAATCCTACCTACATGCAGGTAGCGCTCTCGAATGCTCGTCACTTTTATCACAAAAGTCACATTGCAGTTTGAACGGTAGGTCACAAAGGATGTTTGACCATAACACGAGGAGTCTTCTTGTTCCTGGCGGTGGGAACGGCTCCAAGGAGGGTGTGGTGTTTCAGTAAAAGCCTCGACGAGAGCTACTGTTTGGCCTTGGATACTAACGAATGACGGCGCCCGTCAGAGCCTTCCTGCGCCGAAAGCCCTGCCAAAAGGCAATCTGCAGGCCCCATCAGCACCGACACACAATCTAATCAGTTATTGTCTCTGTGTGAGACACAGAAATGTTCCGACTCCAGCTGCAGGTGGGGGTGACCTTTGTTACGGAGACCTGCTGAAGAACTCGTTGGTAACCCAATTAAAACGAAATGTCACAGCAGTAATTACGGCGCCCCGGTGCGAGTAATCCGGGTCGGCACGGCTGCTGGCAGAATCCTGGAGGAAGGCAGGTGCATTCTGGGCTCTCCTTCAACCTTTCCAGGTAATTTACAGGTCTGGTAGAGAAGCTCCTCGATTGTGGATTCATTACGTTTCCACAGAATTGATCTATGCCGGAATATTGTGCTACGTTTTTCGCGAGAGCTGAACCGCTGGGTGAAAAGTACTAGTATTGTTTGTTTACATATTTATGTAAACAAACCCAATTGGGTGACCAAATTTCTGTTAATTCCTTTAATCTAATTTCAGGTTCAGTTGGTGCTTCTTAAAGGCCATTTTACCCCGTCACACCTGTTGTGCACCTATGCGTTGATCCATGCAGCCCTCGCTCGTTCGCTATCGTTAACCAGTTATCTTTGCGAGGGTCGCGATGGTGCAGAGCCTAAGTATCGTGGAATCACTGGGTGCTATAGGCTAGGAGGGGTACACCCTGGGTGGGACATCAGTCCATCACAGTGATCCATCCACCTCTTTTCAGACATTGCTGATCAGGTCTTGAGTTGTAGGGTTTTTAGCCAGACCGGAAAGCACAGGTCACAAGTCAGGGTGCATCCTGGGTAGAATAACAGGTCATCACAGACACCTTTGGTTTTCAGTTACACTCCTGAAATTTTTTGGTTGTGAGTAGAAAAGTAGCCAGATGTTTGCAAGCTAAACTCAAAGGACTGCAACTGCTTAACTAGTGTTTGAAAAGTGATTTGGGGGTAAAAAAAAGAATAGAAAGAGGAAAGAACAACACCTAGACAAAACATGTCTTGGCTTACTAAGATTTCCTTACTAAAATATATCTTTCCCCTCCCACTGTCCTTCACTGTTAAGAGCAGAAGTTCGACAATCCCAACACTGACGTACCAAGCAGGAAGTGCAGCCAAACAAGCCATGGATTCCCCAGACTGTTAATTTAGTTTATATTTAGCAACTTTCTCAAAAGTGACCCACAGCGTAAGTCTTCTATACTGAGCTTCTCACAATGACTTCCTTATTTATACAGCAGGGTCATTTTTACTGGAGCTATTCAGCTGAAGTACCTTGATCAAGAGTACTAAAGCAAGAGGTAGGATTCAAACCCAGGGCCTTCAAGTGGAAGGTGACAGCTCTAAATCAATATGCTACCCATTGGCCCTACAAAACTAAGGCTGATTGTTCAAAATTCCGCTCTGGTTTCAAACTCAACGTAACAAGTGAAGTTCACAGCATTTAAAGGAAAACATTTAAAATATCCTCGTTCGGAATAGCCTGGCAACATTTCTTACCTCGCCCAACTGTCTTTTTTTTTCCAAATGTATAAAAGCAGCACTGGTCCAGATGGCCGGGCTATCTCCATCTTCCAACTCGGCAGGTGGGAGGTCTCCCCCCCACAGCAGTCGATGCGTTTTGTTCCAGATTCCAGTTGTGAGTTAGCCTTTGATCCGCAGAGGCTCCTGCTCGCTCACAGACGCAGCAGCCCCTGCTGAGAGGTGGCAGCCACGCGTCGCCGTCTATATCGCTAAAAACGGCAACGCTCCTCTTTCGGGAGCATCGCAGGCAAACCGCACCAGCATACGCGTTTCATAATTCATAAAGCGCACAACACACTTGTGTGCGTTTGACCAGACGTTAACATATGCTCTACTTGGAGTCTCTGAGAAGTTAGATGGAAAAAAGGGACACGGATACACGTACTCTATTATATCTCTGGGATGAACACACAGGTACATATGTGCCTGGGGGTGGGGGTTGGAGGGGATGGGCGGAGCGCTCCACGCCCACCCTCCAGCATCCGAATAAACAAACAAACAAACAAACGAACGGAGAAGTTAGACGCCTGTTCGAAAGCGCATAATTGTTTGGCCTCAAAATGTTGGACGGTTTTTATTTTCCACAGTTTTATCTTCTCTATTAAAAAAAGAAAGATGACGCCTTTTAAAACTTTCCAGTTTCTTCCTTCACTTACTGCCGCTATCTATAATGACTTCCTTCTGAATGGAGCAGCGAAAATGGGCTCGTCCATGGCCGCAGTTATTGACGCAAGATAACCAAATGCTTGGAAAATTGCAGATAACTTCCTATGTCTTTTTGTCTTTTTTTTTGTGCTCGCCACGAGTTCCGTTGCATTACTGCACTTTAATGGTACCGCGCCGCTTCCTCTACCCATAGCGACACGTCGCACTAGTGTCAGGTTTAGAAATGCTCTTCTCTAATTCCTCCATAATTGCCTTGCGCGCGCACGTGTGGGGTCTGATTTATTACGTTTAGCGGAGGGCTCGACATCTTCCGCACATCTCTCTTTAGGCGCCTTTGCGGTAATCGTCTGCCGAGGAACCGAGTTTTAAAAAAAAAGAGAAAAAAAAAAAAAAACCTCCTCCACCTCTACGTCTCCGCTACCGAGGCGCGGTGTTTGGATAAGGAGACTCGCACAGCATCAGTAAAGCTCTCAAGCTCCTCCGACCGACTGACAGATGCCCCAATACTGGCAGGGGTTCAGCAAAACAGATCGCCATCGACGGCATGAAAAAGCACTCGCTGTTTTAATTAACAGATAGATCGGATAAATATTTACACCGTTGGCGGTGACACTGCGAGGAAAGGCGACACTGTGTAGGAACGCCTCCCCCCGGTTGAAGCGGCGTGACATTAAATGAATTTCGTTGTGTTTGCATTGTGGAGACGCACGACGGGGAAGGCCTGCTTGAGGTCCTGGCGCTCTTACCATGGGACTGCGATCATGCCGCTGCCCTTCTTTGGCCTCTGTGTCGATGACGCCGACCAACAGCTTGACACCAATCTGCCAACTTGGTCCTCGGCGTCCCCTTACTATTTGTCCTTTTCCCCGCTCGTCATATGCGTCTCGACATTAGAGCGATGAAAGTCACTCCGGTTGTGGTCGAAATAAGCAATAAGTGAACGTAAGCACACGGGGACCTCTTGAGAGAGACAATATGTAGAGAATGAAGTTATTACCAAGCAAAATCCAAGCGTGTCTCATGTTATCCAATTAATTTCGCTTTGCACTCAAACTGTTCGAACTTCCCATCTGCAGATTCCATATTACTTCTGCCACTGCGGTTGCCTTAATTAAGATCAGAAGTAATTTTAGCTACATACCCGACATCTGGGAAAACAAGAATGGAAATTTTAATACATTTCCCATCAGCCAAGCTAGAATAGTCACATTAGTGGCACTCTATTAAGAAGCATTACTTTCAACAAAAATGCTGCATAATTTAAAACCACTTTAATTAATAACATTCTATAGTCATGGGGTCACAGCCAACTGCAGCACAGCCCTCGAATTCTGAGACAGATATTAGTTTAACGTCTGATTGCTGGGAAGTGACGGCGCGCTGCGGTACTGGAGGGAGAACGCCGCATCGGTGTCCCCAGCTTTCACCATCCTACCTCAAGTAAAACCCCTTAGTTCAAAGTCATGCCAAATGAACGCATTCGCTTCCTGGGCGGTACGCTCCCGGGAGGTTTCAAATCTAAGCGCGAAGTTGAACTCGCTAATGAATTAATGATTAATAACGCGGGCTGGTGAAGGATTCGCCCGCACTTCCGCATCCAGAAGGCCGCGGCCGCCGTCGCTTCCCTTCGCGCCGCAGATGTGCCGGGGATCATCTCTCCCTTCTGACCGAAGGCGCCGCTCCTCTTCACGCTCGCTGTCTGCCTCTCTCGTGTAAACGGAACTGGTTTGAGCAAAGTCTTAATTATCATTACCATCTCTTAGCTTTAAAGTTTTATACATTTACACAGAAGCCGTTGAGGACGAGCACCTTACACCTGGCGCTGACGCCGCCAAGCTTCCCGCCGCACGTCTGTGTCTGCGTGACGCGTGTCATCATCGGGGCATCGGTATGGGTCACAGGTTCATTTTATTAATTTCGCAGATGCTGTAATGGAGCCCAACTCATGCTCATGAGCGTGAAACTCATGGAGCCCAACTTTGTTCACGAGCGTGAAACGTGATGAAGTCGGTGAACTCTGCCATTCGTTGACCGAACCCTATCTGACATTTACTGCCTGAAAACTGTCCGCAGAATGAAGCCATTCTTACATATTCAGCAGGAAACGTCGGCTGTGCTGAGGCTTATTCTGCACGTTGGAATGCGTCTTTGCACAAGGAAGTCATTACGCAAAGAAAATTTAATGAAAAGGTGCAATATTTAATGTTCTATTATTCATACTGTAATAAAACGTATAACGACATGAAGCTCATTTAAAAACATCACCAGTTTTCAGCAGTGTAATGGTGTGGGTATCGATCCCGGTCCTCACAGGGATTGCTTTACACTCGTGTGGAGGCACCGTTGATGTTGGCTGCTATTCTATGACATGTTCGCATTGCTGACAGACCAGTGACCTGTGCACTGCTTCTCCATCACGGTAATGCATCACCGTCCACAGCCCATGTACTACGGTATACAGGCACCTTCCTCACAGAAGAGCTCACTCTTTGAGCTGGAATGTTTGGGCTCAGCTGCTCCAGCCGTTCTGGACCAGAACTGGTTAGGAATTCAATTTGAAAGCAAAACTACAGAGACATTAATGTTAAAAAAAAAAAACGTGTTTCTTTCTTCAGTCGTACACGGCGCATCTACATCTACATTTATTCATTGAGCAGAACCTTTTCTCCAAAGGGACGTGCAGCTCAAAACAAATAGAAGAGCGTTTCACCAACAGAGACACAGATACGGACACGTGTTCCTTAAAGAGCGGTCCCTTGGGTCAATACCGGCATTTTTGACGACGTTCGTTATGCAAGTAGCTCCCTAAAGAAGTGATGGGGAGCAATTCTTTCTAAACGCACAATGTGGTGAAAGAATATGGAGCATATGGGTTCCGCTACAAAAATCAAGATACCAAAAAGGTGTGAAAGATGAGAGATGCGTGCCGCCCCTGTGTCGAGAAACCTAAAAAAGTGGCGTGCTGGAACAGCGGTTGGCCACGAGGCACCGGGCCGCCCTTGGGCTCATTCAGCATCCCTGGCGCACATTCCTCCACTGAACGCTTCAAATGTAGCACTCAAAATTCCTGTCCACTCACCACAACAGGCGGATAAAGGCTCTGTGTCTCAAAAATCAATTTGGGTCAGACAATGTATTGACTGGGGAGTCTGCGAGGAAACCTCAGCCATTACCAAAGCGGCTCTGGGAAAGGAAGGCAGGACGGACAATGCATAAAACATTAATTCTGCTTCTCAATAACATCTGAAAACAAACCAAAGAAACCGTGTACCCATTATCGGCCTCTATCCCTCCTTAAACAACGACATCAAAATCCTAAGCGCACCACCGGTCAGCCCGATTGAATCCGTGGGCCACAACAGGCTTCATCAGATAACGAGTCCACCGCTCAATTCAATTCACGGACAAAAAGAAATAACACACCATCTGCCATCGCCTCCCCGGACGCACAGAAAGCTTTTGATCGAGTCAACTGGCAATTTTCATTCTTGACTCTCACAACAACGAGCTATAGGTCAGGCATTTGTTAAATTGATGAGAATTCAGTCTGATTCCCCCTAGTCATCGGCAGGCGCTAATGGTACCGTATCGCAGATCGGTTTGCGTTTTTAGACGAGGCGAGGTGAGGCGAGGCGAGGCGAACGCGGTCGCTTTCGCCCCTCTTCCGAGCAATTTCCACGTAGCCCGTTGCGGCTGAAGCCATCTACCCAAATATCCACACCTTCAGTGACACTGTACTTACCACACCTCAATCTCAGCACGTTCGCAGGAGCGGCGGCGCCCTTGGATGGCTTGGTGTGAAGTACTTGCTAAACGACGGGGGGCTTTCAGCGAATCGCCATCCCTCTGGAACCAGACTGCAACCTTCCAACATAAAGCACATCTTGGCTGTCAGCAGACTCTGAGGTAACACTGGAAGGTGCAGCGCGCTCCCAGGTGAGTGGCTGAAAGCCCCCGGCAAACACAATGTTACGTATTAACACTGGAACCCGTCCATTTGCAGTCTTCGGCGAGTCAAATAAGGCCAGATGTTGGAAATGTTCACCACCGTAGCATCGTGTCATAAAACAGCATAAGATCGGGAATAGAAACAACAAATCTCAGTCTCTGACAGTCAACAAATGCATCTTGAAGATGCATCCCTCCCCGGTTCAAAGCAAAGTAGACTTTCACATCCCAGCACAACAAATGGGCCTAAGGGCAGAAAAAGTTGACTTCTCCACCACACTCCAGCATTTCAAACTGCACCAAGTTACTCAAAGAGTGGTGGAAAGTTAATCATTTCCTGAGATACGGTGACTCAACTAATGTTGAATTATGGACTAAATTCTAATGATCCGAATAAACTCCCTTTGAATAAACCGTGGCTTTGACTTTAATGCATTTGGAGCAGACCGATACCTTGCCCAACCCGATCCACAACCCCGGGTGCGATCAATCCGCCAGCCAAGGTCTCCAGACTCACAAAGGAAGAGGAGAAAAAAGGTGTGAGGTGATGGTGGGAGAGCGGGGAGATTAATTTCTACTGCAGGTTGTGCTCTGCTTGGTGTGTGTTGCTGGCTCTTCTCTCTTGTTATTGCACTGCTGTTTGCTATATTTCGACTTAAACATGGGATGACGGAATAATAAGGACTGTAAATCCCCCCCATGCTTTTGCCCGCATACCCTGTTATGCCACGGCATTATTAAAAGCTACATTTCTGATTGTTAATACAGAAAGTAACACGCACACACAAAATGTCAATATTAAACTTCTTACATTTTAAAAGTTTTTAAAGCACTGCAACGAACAGGTATCTGGTTCACGTCCCAGGATTACTGTGCTTCGCAGCACTCCACCGCCAACGGATTACAGGTGACACAGAGACCTGCTTTGAGGCGCTGTCTTTCCTATTAATTATACCGAGGCAGCATAAAGTAATCAGAAAAATGTTATAATTAACTTTATGACTCATAAATTACATTGCCTTACAAATGTTGAGCTATGTAAGGATAATTTATCACGTAAAGAAAGTGTCAGAAAGGAAATCCTATACAGCATATTGTTTGAAAAGCTTGTCAAGACGGCATGTTGAACAGAAAAATGAACAAGCTCATTATGATAAACGGGAAGTGGAGACTGGGAGAACAAGGGCAACTTCTTACCTGACGTTTTCACCACGCAGAGTGCGTCCCTGTTTACTACGCACGGCCTTGCACGCACCTCTGGAGTTCTAATGATGACTTCCGCTCCGCTCGTTCAAAGAAACTATACGGCCAATCTAAGGAGACGTTTTGGGGGAGGAAAAGGCAAAAACCAGAGCCACTGAGGGTTCGTTCACCGTCAAGTGTCCAGCGGTGCAGGTCTTCAAGCATCTCTATTCAGGTGTGCCACATCCAGATTGCTCATAGTGTGTGAAAGAGTGTGTATGGGTACATAAATGTAGGGAGTTCAGCGTAGTGTATCCAGAACTGGCACTGACTAATAAGTGTCGATGCTGCTTACCTTCCGCACACACACACACCGAAACCGCTTGTCCCGATCGGGGTCGCGGCGAACCGGAGCCTAACCCGGCAACACGGGACGCGAGGCCGGAGGGGGGACACCCAGGATGGGACGCCAGTCCATCACAAAGCACCCTAAGCTGGACTCGAACCCCATACCTGCCAGAGAGCAAGACCCGACCAAACCCGCCGTGCAACCGCCCCCCTCAAAAAAACAGTGGCAAAAAATAGGGTTTGCTTGTCAGTGAGCTGCAGCTGAAATCCCATGAGTGGTATTCACAAATATGCCATAATAACGGTACCTGTGTGTAATGGAGAAAAGAAAGGGAATAAGAAGAAGAAATCTAAAATTTAAAGGTATAGTGTGGTTTTTTTCTCTGGATTTTAATTGGAGTGTTTAACTTGTTTTGGCTTGTAGCGAGAAACGCGTCTGCTAAATGAATAAATGTAAACGTAAATGTAGCTGGAGAATGAAGCGGCAGCTTTAGATGTGGAATTCTTGTCGGCGGAGCTTTTCGAAGCTCAAACTGATGAAAACCCCTTGGAGTTTTTCCATGGTACAAGAACGTCTGAGTGGACTGGCAATAATGGACCTGAACCACGGGCCTGGCGGGCAGCTGTCTTATGATGCGATGAATGATTATACGTCCAGAAAGGCAGGGCGACTAAAGTTCTAAATGTGTGCGCCTCTGTACGTAAAAAAACTGAATAACGTGTTATTTTATGGAGAACGTTCTGTTCCATTTTGGGTATTTAAGTATTTCATACATTTTTAGTGCTATATTAATATGCAATATATTAATGTCATTCTTATTGCTATTGTTCACTCTGCTTTTGCACTTAGCCAGAATTCAGGTTACAGCAGGTTTTTTTGGCACCATTCAAATAGTTGTATAACTGGATGATTTGTGTTAGTCTGAGTTCTTTTAATGATTGTTATGTTTATTTTTATTCTTGTAATTATTTCTTAATAGCATTGTTCTCGTAAGCATTTCAGTATTGGTATTGTTACCTGCACTTTGTCAAATTTCAGCAGGTAAATTACAGCGTTCCCATAATTTTGCATTTATTTAAAATAGTTGCTTTGCTGGAAAAATTATTCTGTCGCCTCTTACATCGCCGAATCGAACAAAGCGAACGGATCAAAGAGGACGTTTTTATTTACCGCGTACTGAAATATACACTGAGTTTATGCAGTGTGATGGTATGAAGTCAATTTTAAAAAGATATTGCACTATTGATTATGCTGGGGGAACAAATTAAAACCCTGCTGAGGGCCCCCCCGAAAAGCTCGGGCCGGACCTCGGTGTATCTCGCACCGTGAGTCACCTTGGGTAAAAGGTGTTGTTACGTTCTAGTTAGTAATCATTTCACGATGCCTTGCAGGAAAGTGGCTGCTAAACGAATAAAATGTAAAGGCGCGTGTGTGTGTGCGTGTGTGTGTGTGTCACCTGTAACGGAGGACATAGTGCTACAGTCGTGAACCTGCGCAAACGCTGTTCAACAAGAATTGTGTCACAAAACTAATCACCTTCCATATTTGCTCTATGTTTTCCCCCTTCCAGTAGTTCCATCACGGCTCTTATTATTGTGCAAATAATGGGCTCATTGCCACTTGCCTCCAGATACCACTTCAGCGCAGTGCCTGAAATAGAGAAATGTAAAGAGCTGTTTCTAATGAGGGGAGTGTGATGGAGCTGGTCCTGCTCTCCGGTGGGTCTGGGGTTCGAGTCCCGCTTGGGGTGTCTTGCGATGGACTGGCGTCCCGTCCTGGGTGTGTCCCCTCCCCCCCCGGCCCTATGCCCCGAGTTGCCGGGTTAGGTTCCGGTTCCCCGCGACCCCGTATGGGACAAGCGGTTCAGAAAGTGTGTGTGTTTCTAACGAACGCTCGTTTTGCCTCCACCTTTAGGCACCCCACCTTGCATCCTTCATGTGATCATGTAGCCGTTCACGCTATAGGTGCATTTCTTGTTGACAAAAAGAATTTCTTGACTTTTAAATTACAGCCCTTCTTCAGACTTGTAAAGAGCATGGCGCCGAACCAAAAACAAAATTAAAACTGCATTAGGGTTTGATTATTCCTGTTTATCGTTTCTAAAATGTGACCGTAATTGCCCTTACGTCTTATGAAGAACATGGTCATGCTTGGTTTTACAGATATTTAATCTTTAATAAAATGTTCTCGTCAAGATTAAAGATTAAATATTAAATAATGGCGTGATTTATTGCCTTCCAATATTTCAGTTTCAAAAGAAAACATTGTCCCAGATGAACCCGTGTCAAATCGATGACAGCTCTCGAAGCCCAGAATTAATACGTTTAGTGAAGGAGACTGCTTTTTACTCTGCTTGGACCGATTAATGCCAAACATGTTCATCCGTGTTACTCGACTGCGATCTAATTAGGGCACACATTGAAAGTGAAAACATCTCTAGCTTTTAAAGGTGTTTTACCAATAAAACTGGAGAATCCCTCTGCTTTCTGGAAAGCCATTTGCATGATGATTGATTCCTGGTCCCTGTTCCCCATAGGCACAGCATATAAATCTAAGGAGAGGAAGGGATATGTGTACAGATCCACAAATATAGTTTCCAGTGTGAAAATGCCCTCCCTTCCATTTATTCACTTAGTAGATGCTTTTCTCCAAAGAAACTTCCAATGAACTCTATGTAGTGTCATCAGCCCACACACCTTATTCCCCGCAGTGTCTTACACTGCTAGATACACTACTTACACTGGGTCACTCATCCATACATCAGTGGAACACACACACTCTCTCTGTGTCACTCACACACTGTGGGGGAACCTGAACAGCCAGTCTTTGGAGGGTGGGAGGAAACCAGAGCACCCAGAGGAGAACATGCAAACTCCACACAGACTGAGCAGGGATCGAAGCCACATTGTCTCGCACCACTCAGGCGCCGTGAGACAGCAGCGCTACTCGCTGTGCCGCCGTGCCGCCCGCTTACCGCTCTCATGCGAAATGAACTAGGCCGTAAACACGTTTACAGAAAACGCTCAAATATTGCTTCCCAACTCCATTTACCCAACCCCAAATTTAAAAAAAAAAAAAAAAAAAAAAATCGATATCTTAGTGAAGGCTGCTGTGCCCTCATCACCAATGCTACCGTCACATAAAGCGTGTCACTCACTGCCTTGGTCCTTACAGTATACTCTATATATCAGGGGCATTAAATGTTTACAAGTGGTTGTCGTACGGTGACGATATTTATTACAATTGCGTTGCATAACCAAAAACTCGATGTGAAGTGACCCGTGTTTTTACAGCCTTATACTGAAAGGAGTCACGTAGATTGCCACCTCTTCCCAGGGCACCATAGCAGAATCGAGCCTGGAACTTCTCGGACTCCTTCACCACCACTGGTGTCCCTGAGTTGAAGAGCTCAAATCGATCAGCACAAATAGCGCGTTTCACCGTGACTCCATAATCTCCCTCTCTAACGTAACACCCACCTGCACAGGTAAGCGAATCTCGACGTGCGCGTGGCGCGCGCGGTTAGGGCCAAGTTGCCGGACAGCGGTCGGCAACACGCCGCCAATCACAAAGACGAAGAGGGAGGTAAAAGAGCGTTTGACAGTAAATGCATTTGTGAAATGTCAAAGAGATGTATTATCTGACCTTTCCGGCTGCGAGCACCGAGGGAGTTTTCTCATCCTAATGTGCTTGATGGAGCACATGACGCACCCTGTCTCCCGCTGTCCTGAGCAGGCCACCTTTAATTGTTCGCACGAGGACGGCTCTCCCCGGAAAAAGAAATAAATACGGGGGGGAGACGAAGGAGGGATCTCGGAGCGTGACGACTTCATGAAGGAAAGTTATTTGCGAGTGGTCCGTCTGCCGCCGTCCGCTCAGACCCGCCGAGAGGTTTATCAGCGCTGCATCTGCCGTCCCCCCAGACAGGCCGAGCAGTTTCGAAAAAGACCGCGGTCTCTGCCCTCGATGCGCTGCCCCTCCAGCAGGAGGAAAGAGATGACAGAAGCACGCTCGATTAAATCTTTATGTATCGGACAGCTTTTAAGGAAACATTTACGTACACCTGCCTCATTTACATACACTGTTTTGCGCAGCTGGCAGAAGGAAAATTGCATCTGTAAGAGGAATCACAGTGCGGTTTAAAGAAAGCTCCACTTTCCATTAAGCGCTACAGTAAGAGCAAATAACGGCCTCTTTGCCCGAGGTATCCCCCTTGCTGTACAACACACGCCATCCATCCAGCTTCAACAAACGCTTGTCCTGAGCAGGGTCACGGTGAGTTGGAGCCTATCCCACAATCACCAGACGTAAGGCGCAGGGGGGGGTTACGCCCTGGACGGGATGCAACTCCATCGCAGGGTATACAGTACACACACACACACACATTTTCGGAACCGCTCGTCCCATACGGGGTCGCGGGGAACCGGAGCCTACCCGGCAACACAGGGCGTAAGGCCGGAGGGGGAGGGAACACACCCAGGACGGGACGCCAGTCCACCGCAAGGCACCCCAAGCAGGACTCGAACCCCAGACCCACTGCGCCACCGCGCCCCCCTGGTATACAGTACACTTTTATGTCTATTTTTTTTATTCATTTATTCCCATTGACTCGGCAAGCGCTTTACGAAAGGAGGCCAGGACAGGACAGTTTGCAACTGTGCAGCCCTAACACACACACACACACACATCATCTGAAACCCCTTGTCCCATGCAGGGTTGCAGGGAGCCAGAGCCTAACCCTAACCCGGCAGCACAGGGCACAAGGCTGGAGGGGGGAGGGGACACACCCAGGGCGGGACACCCCAAGTGGGACTCAAACCCCAGACCCACCAGAGAGCAGGACCCGGTAAAACCCACTGTGCCACCACCCCACTCCCGTTCAGTCCCAACACGCTATAATAAAAACACTATGAATCAAACGAAGAGACTGACAACAAAGTACTGGATGCAGAGGCAAAGTCCCCATTAGGAAAAGCGCTGACAGGTTGGTCTTCGGAAACCCGCCAAAGACCTACAGATGTGAGAGCGCGGCATTCGTCCGGAACAAAGGGTGCCCGTCCTCCCGAATAACCGCGGACGTGATGCGGAGCCCGACGCGGGGCTCATCTATGTCTTTGTGCAGCGAGGGCTTTAAGGGGTCACGTCCTTTAGCTGAGAGCATTGTCACAAAATGCCACGCCGCACGGCTAATTTGACAGACAGGACCTCTGAAGTCCATAAAATTTAAAGGTCTGTAACTACACATTGTTCTATAATTTATAAACGGCCGTCAGTTGCCATGATGAAATGTGAAAATGTCAGATGAAATACAGCGCAGGCGCATCGTGGGCAGAAAAGCAGAGCGTACTTAGCGAGAGTAAATAAGGCGAGGGAAGCGTCAATCGCTGCGGGGGGGCCCGGAGCCCCGAGCGTGTCCCCTCGCGGATGCGTTCCCCCGGACCCCGGGTTCGCGCCTCCCGCGACACGTCGCGCTGCGGTGAATGTTCAACGATCGGGGAGGAAACAACAGAAGCGAGACAGCAACCGTCGTACTTGTCTTTTCTAGCAGAGATCCCCTAATGTAAATGAATCGATAAATGTGCGGCGTGTAAAACCGTATGTCACGGTGCACGAATTCGGTGTGGAAAGTATAGATATAAAGTGCGTGTGCAGTCGTGGAAGTCAGCGTCATTACAGGTTTCGGGAGCGAAATCACTCAAGCTGTCATAGAGGAGGCGATACCGCAGTTATGCAGATGCTCATAGGGTACGTTTCAGAAATATGTCTATCCCTTATGTAGTTTTTAATTGTTCTGCTGCTACTGTATTATCCTCTTTTAATTAAATCCCGTCCTTACTTTTCTGAAGTGTTTATATCACTTCAATTTCCCTGTGTCGTTCAGAGGAGCCGATGCATGGAATGAAACAAAATCGTTACGCGTAGGGGTGGCTGGTGGCGTCGCCGTTGGAACGGCCGTCTTCGGGCCCGAAGGTTGCTGGTTCGATTCCTACCTGTGGCTGTAGTGTCCTTCAGCGAGGTGCCTCCCCTCCAATTACTCCTGTGCCCGAGTATCTCGTTGTGTCTCCGGGACAGGCTCCGGCTTGCTGCGTCCCCTCTCGGGATGCGCAGCCAGCGAAATTGGTTGGCGAGTTGCATGCGGCGCGCTCACGTATTAAAGGCGGGAAACCTCGTTGATGCCATCGTACTCGTACAAGGCAGCGTGACCCACCGTGGTGGGACTTCACATCCCCCCGTTTGTAAGATCATTTTCAAACTCTTCATAGCTGAGCCATACATAACCATGTTGGTATTTGTCTTTCGCCGCTTTCTCCATGTGTTGATGGAGTTGATGAGTTGATGTGTTGATGGATCGCATTTTCGATCACGTAGGGCGATGTGACTGATATAACGCCGCCTCTCGTCGTCCGCTTTGCGTTATTGTGTCCGTAAGACTGCGAGAGGGTTTGGAAGGTCATGCGCAGCAGGAGCAGCAAAACCCATTACGGGCCGGGTATAAAATGACGAGAGCGATGTTTCAAATGCTCAATTTGCGATGTGACACGCGGAGCTCTAAGACATAGCGGGGTGAAAGTTGAGCCCACGTTAACGTGTATGTCATTTGTCACGGGGATGATCCATAAGAACAGTTAAGAGACCTCAGTGATGGTCACTGTTTTCACGTGAAGACCTACAGTTGACATTTTTTGACTCCTTTAACCAAAACAGCATCAGCACAGGATAAGTACCTCGATCGGGGTACCGCAGCAAAGACGGAGATTCAGAGCGAGGTCATGCGTTCAGTTGCCGGCAACGACACGAACCGCTACGCCACCCGCTGGACCTCGCGCGCGCATTCGAGCAGCGCCGTGAACGGAAGAGGGAAATGTTTCTCGATTGTGTTTTTAAACGAGCAGGATAATCGGAATCACACGCGATGCCTTCACACCTATAACGTCAACATCTGCGTGCTGCAGAATTTTTTGCGGCGAACGTTAAAAATGTGCCTGTTTAGCGATGGGCGTTTTAAGGAAGATGTCAATTTATAGAATAACGAACCCAATTTAGTTGGCATTGTTTCAGGCTGGATTAAACCGAATGTCTGCCTTAGTTTACGACAGCTTTGCGCAGAAAAAAAAACTGCTAATTTCCGTTCTTTAACTATCGCATAATCCTCTCATGTTGTCCAATACATTTATTTCTCTAAACAGAATGTTTTGCAGCAGAAAGTCTGCTTGTAAAACTATTTATAGTGGCTCCTCCACCGAGAATACAAGCAACCTTGTTTATCTGAGGAAAAAAATATTATTTCAATAAGCTTTTAATCTGCTCAAGAAAGACCCAAAGGACAGTGTTGTCGGAGCAACTTACCGGAGAAGACTGGGATCTCTTTAGCATGATGGTATTCTCTCATTAGACATGACAATAATATTACAGGCACAGCACTGGAAATAGAAATTGTGAAGTGGATTCGGATAATAAAGAGAGGAGGATGTTTATTGTCGGCGCCGAACGTTCGGGCGAGTAAATGTGAACGTCGGAACCTTTCTCTAATTTGCCTTTAATGCGCGGCGCACAGGTGTGTCTTTTTTTCTGTTCGGTAGTGGGCCTTTGCAGCAGGACAGCAGGTAGCACCGCGGTAAAGAAGCGCCACTGACTTGCAACCTGAAGGTTGCTCGCCGGAGTCTCCGGAGGGGCCCTATCGCGGTACGCTTAAAGAAGGTACTTTGACCTTAAAAGCATTCCGCACCCGCTTTCACGGCCACCTTAAAATTTAATTTGGCGAGAAATTTGCCGTTCGGTCTCAGGAGCCCCCGCCTTTCACAGGCAAGAGGTTGACTTTTGTTTTCCTGTTTTCCTGTCATGTTTCTGGCTGTTTGCGGAGTTATTTGTGACATCAAAATGTCACAAATAGAAACACGAGGAATCAGAGTGTGGTATCTGAAAATAAATATGTAAATATTAATGAGTTATGAACTTTTCAGTTCAGTCACTTCCCACCCTGTCAGACACACGGTGGGCAGCAGGAATATTAATGAAACTGGAGGCATCTCTCCACAGTATCAGAAATATTTTAGCGCAAGACCTTTCGGAGGGAAATTCAAAATCACATCAATAAATTATTTTGCATTGCACGCTGCTGTATAGCACCAGTTTTATAAACCCTCTACATAGGTTACTGTTACAGGCATGGCCCATGGGGCATGGGGCAGCTGGTAGTGGTGTGGTTAGTGCCGTTATGTTTAGATCCAAAGGATACAGGTTCAAATCCAACTTCTAGCCATAGGACACTTGAGCAAGATGCTTACCCCAAAACTGCTCCAGTAAAATTACCCACCTGTATGAATAGAGAAAAGCGCCTTGACAGTGTAAGTAGCTTTAGAGAAATGTGTCAGCTAAATAAATGTAATGTATTTTTTACTGTATGTACTACTTACGTTTATTTAGCAGATGTTTTTCTCCAAAGTGACGTACAGTTCAGAGCAAACAAAATCATATTTCACAGCGGACAAAGAGGTAGAGATGCAGAGGTGTGATTGTCACAGTCTGTCCAGCACCGCAGTATTTGCTGGAACGCGTCACATGAATTACTGCCTCTAGAACCGAGTCCGACGGGAAGCACAAAGACGACGATGACAGATGGTGAGATGCGAATCTATAAAGCTGGGTCTGGAAGAGATACGTTCTGAGACTCTTGAATGCCGAGAGGGATTCAGCAGCTCCGAGGGACAGAGGGAGCTCGTTTCACCAGAGCGGAACGAAAAGCGAGCACTTGTGGACTTTCGATACAGGGTCAACGCAAGGACAGTACAAGCCCTCCCAGAGGAAAACATCCAAAATACCTCAAGAAGAAACACAGGCAGATACCTTTGACCCCAGGTAACTACCAAAGGGATAGAGAGTGACAGAATAAAGCCATTCACTCAGTAGAACTGCTTACTCTCGCGCAGTTCAAGGAGAGTTCAGTACATCCGTGTGTGTCTTATGCGCTGTGTGGTCATAGCGTTGACCTCTCTCCCTCAATATTTTAAGGGAAATCCACTGCGTGCGTATTTTCGCTGCCGAACTCATAGCACCAAGTGCCTGTGCATCAAACTTTCGAGCTCTGCGTCTCACAGCAGTAGAGGTGCTCAAATCTTTCTTCTGTCGATTCATGTTTAAGAATCTATATTACAGTGTCAGAAATATTTATTAGCCTTGTAATTAGCAGCGCGACTTTAGATGACTCAGACAATACAAGGCGGAGGGGGGGTCGCCTATAAATGAAAGGAAATTTCGCGTAAGTATACCTACCGTACGATATGTTTCGGCGACTAAATATGCAGTTTCACGAATCCTCTCTTTTGTGTACTTGTGACTGTCTTGTTATTTTAATTATTCCCAGTATGGCGCCACTTGAACAACGTATTGAATCAAGGGTCAAGGGTTTTTTTAAGAAACGCGGGCATATTTATGATCTCTGCTTTTCGACTTGAGACGGTGTTTAATAGCCACGTCAGGAGGGTCGGTCAACAACACTCATCTTGCCGGGATGACAGGATTCACGCGCACACACCTCCCGGTGTCACGCTGCGGAGTCAAGGCCGGATCTGTTTAATTTGCACCGGCTTTGTCGGGGCGAACGCACGGGAGGTTAATGTCACATTCAAGGACCCGTGATAAATGCTGCAGCTTTTGAATGTAAATGATGGATGGAAACGCAGGAGAAACAGCGAGGCGATGACACAGCCGTGAGGTCGTCGAACCTTATTGTTGGTTAGCCAGCTGTGGATAAAATCACCTTTTTTCTCTGCATTTCACATTTTAAAGACTGTGCTCTTTAAAATCACAGCAACGTTATGTCTTAGTCCTGTCTTCATTGTACAATATTATTCGATACACCACACATCGTGAAAATCACAGATGTGGAAAAAGCATGATGCGGAAGGTAAAATCACACACACACACACACACACACACACACACACACACACACACTAGCTGCTAGTGTAGTGCTTAGTGTTAATTGTGTTTAGATCCAAATGTTGCTGGTTCAATCTCCACCTCTGGCTGTATGTAGTACCCTTGAGCAAGGCACTTAACCCTCATTTGTGCCGGTAGAATGAAACAGCTATATATGTTGTCCTGTGTTATGTAATTTCATATTTACATAAGTAGAAATATGCATATACTGAAATATCACTGTTTGCTAGTTTTTTGCATAATACCTAAAGAGAGACCCACACCAGAGGGGTCAGGGTTGGGGCGGCGTTGAGGAGTGTGCGGCTTCCGTCAGCTGCCGGTGTGGAGCGGCGTCAGAGCCCACCCAGGTACCGAGCTCGAGCGATTAAAAATCAATTAATCAATTAATGAGCTCAAGTCCTGCGGCGCGAACAGCGGCGGCTCCGCTGCGCTGCCGGGGCGTCTCGTTCGGCGCTTCGCCGTTTCGCTGCAATATTTCTTCCCAGTGCTTCGCTATTTTCGCGCCATCAGTGAAGAAAACAGGCAATCTGCAGGAGGGGTTATAAGCTAATTAGCGAACAAATTGAGTTTCCTCCCCGAACCAAAAGTTGAGACATTTACATATTTCATTTTAATACGACTATTCCCCAAAGGGCTCCCGCACCGCACCGAGGAAGACGTCCCCGTGCGTGCGCAAACAAGTGGACATTAAACCCCCATGCCACCGTCACACTCCATAATCACATTCCACCATTAACTGGCATTCATTTGATGGGCCTCCTGATTGGTTTTGTATTGATCTCCATTTTCCTCTGCAGGGAAAAAAGGCTGGAAAATAACAAGCTGACATTTGCTTTGAATTTTTCGATCCTATTTATTTCGCGAGCGCGCCGAGCACGCCAGCGGTCAGGAACACGCCGATGGCGCTCGTGAGAAAACCGGGGCGGCCGTCTTGTGTCTGACGGCGGAAGGTTGCTCGTTCGCATCCCGGGAGGGCCATCACGTCGAAAGCCCAGACTCCGGAAGCCGAAGTGCTGCGAACGCCCAGGGCTGCAAAGCACTGCATGGTGACATCGGGCAGGTCGACAATCAAATTAAAGAGATGTGGAGTAAATAACTGAAACACGGGCAAACCTATGTGGACACATCACTCTTTTCTTCACTGCCACCCAGCACAGACATCAGGGGTCGTATCGAACCAGTCACCTGTGAGCCCGGTGGCAGCCTGTGCTCCTTGGATGCCACGGTTAGGGTTAGGGTTCGGGTTACGGGTAAGGTTTTGGGTTGAGGTTAGGGTTGGGTTAGGGTTAGGGTTAGGCTTTCTATTAGTCTCACTACAATAATGCATTAAAGTAAAGTGGCTCTTGGAAACAGAAGAGGGCCACTTTGCAATTTTTACCTTCACTCTAATATACAACACGTGCATAAATCGGTAAGGAGGCGAGAAGAAACGCCGAGCCTGTCCAAGTAGTGTTGGGTAAAAGTGCCTGTCAAGCAAATTATCAGCATCAACATCATCCCCATCATCAGCATCATCTCACACATCCACATTCAGAGAAAAAAGGCTGAGAAACACAGGGTACCTCCACGTCTCCCTGTTCGGCTTCGTCTGAGCTGGTATCGGCGCTAAACGGATAGATCCCGAAACGTGTCGGAAACAGGAGCGGCTCCTGGAAAAAAGGGAGCGCGGATCGGCTGAAAAGATGCACCGCATTCCGTCGCGCACGTGTGCGGGATGGACCAACACGAGCTGCCGCCGGCCACCTGTGCCGAGCGCCACCCGGCAGGCCCTGCGGTACAGAGGTGTGCGTTACCAGAGCACCCCCCACCCAACCTGTGACCCTGAGAAGACATCCAACTGGACTCAGATGTAAAATGCATCCAGGGACATTTGAAAAGGGGTCAAATTGTGCGCTACTGTACTCAATCATATTTTGTATTTTGTGAAATTTTAAATAAAGAAGTTTGCACCTGCAGGGAAGAGGGATTTTATGGATGCGAAGTGACAGGAACCAGCGTATAACAGCAAGGGCACACGACAAACCCAGGAGCCGAACGGCCTGCGCCGACACACTCGCCGTGTGACGCGACGCTTGAAGTACAGAGAGGCTGAACAGAAGCTGCGGGAGCCCGAAAAGATGCTTCCGTTCGCCTCGGCTCGAGCCGCCCGTCTCTCGGCTCCTCGGTCCTTCCTCTGCCCCCTAGTGGCCCCGGACGGAACTGCGTCCGCGGAGCGACAAACGCCAAGGTCTTGCTGGAAACGAGGCCTGCCGCGGCGCGCGTTGTTTCCGTGCCTTTACGGCAGACCTTGAAGTCTTACAAAGATGAAAACAAACATTGCTCTTCCCAGCGGCGTGTTTGCTAACTCGTAAACACACGGCGCAAAGTTCCTCCGCGGCTATGGGCTGCCTCTGGCTCCGAGTGTCTGTCCACGTCCGGCGGGGGGGGGTAGTGAGAGTAGCCGTACGGAGAGTATCTGGAATACATAATATCCAGCGCTACCCTGAGGTGACAGATGAATGTTTACACTGGCTCTGCATGCCACGGATTCAAATGAACAGCTACACCCCCGTTTGTCCCCTTCTTGCTTTTCAAACGCATCAAACGCTCGCGAAAAAAAAAAAAAAAAAAAAAAAAACATGCTGGTACCACTGACAGCTCCCAGCTGTGCCGTCACTCCCCCACACACTCAGGTTGCCTTCCCGTGAGCCCCGTAATTATAGAGAAACATTTGAAATGAAGAAAGCGGACGACGTGTTTATCGGTGTGAAATGTCTTATCCGAGCCCATCGCGCGTGCGGCGACCGAGTCGGTCCGCGTGCGAGCGACGAACGAGGTGCCCTCCGTCGGTACCCCGCGGGGCCTGCGGCGCATCCGTTTTTAGGCCGCTCGGAGACCGTTGCGCACAAAGAGCCCCCCAGGGCCGGACGCGGCCTGACCGCCCGCGCGTTCATTTCGAAGCGACCTTTCCGCCCTCTCCGTCCCAAAAGAAGCTGGAATCCAAGTGCACCCTGCGAAACAAATCAAATGATAAGTGAAGCACACACTTTGCATCTCTGCCCTTCCGCAGTAAAAGCAGGCTTTTATCCATGTCGAGTGCTCTACCCCCCAGAGAGAGGAGCTCTACTCCCTTCGCTAGGGACTTCATTGGTTTCCGCTGAAAAAAACATGTTAGTGGCCCCTGAAGTGTGAAACAACACCGGGCTTTTTTCGAGGGAGGAATTATTCGGTGGCCGCCGATCAGATGTATTACATGCCCTTCGGTACATACTTTTCCATCACCTCGCATTTCAGAAATGCAACAGCTGCGCTCTGGGTATAAATACTACGGTGAAAACAATGCGTTCTCAGACTGGTGCCCTTCAGCTATAAACCCCGCTCAAAGCATGATCTGGAGTCTTGGCTCAGGTGTCTACCGGTTCAGATCCCAGTAATAGCCACTGGGATGGGACCCCAGCTCGCGGGTTGTCATGGCGACGTGTCCAAACTCAGCTCATGCACCCCTTCCGCACCACGCCTCTTTCCCGCTTCGCCGCGCCCGTTTAGCGCAGGGTGTTGCTGCCGCTAAGCGTGCGTCTGACGGGCGCATTCCTGATGTTGCAGAAAGAACAGAAAATATGCGATCGAATTAAGAGCGTATTTCACACTTGGTGGACACAAATACAAAACCTGGATGTGCAACAACCCAAAGTGTGAAAAATGAGAGTTCTGGAAGAACCTGCAAACAGCTACGAGTTTGCAGCGAAGAGTTAACGCTTCGCCGTTGGTGTGTGATGTGTGCGAGCGGTCACACGTGTGCCGGTTGTCACGACTGATGCGGACGCGTTCTCAGCCGTCGCTGGGCTGGCACGCTGCGACAATCCTGCGTGTAACTGCTGTCTCGCAGCGGCCATGCTGTCCTTTCCCGTTTTCCCCGGCTCCGCCAGCCAGCAGTAATACGCGCCGAGCGGCGCCGCGGAAATGTGTCGCGTGGGACGTGGCCGAGCGCACGACGGAATGTGCCGGAAGCCCAGATGACACGTGCCGCCGGCACCGAAATGTGACGGCAGCTTCCCCTCGTCCATCGCTTGGCCCGGTCCCAGCAGATACAGCTTATTAAATCTCAGGGTTCTGCAGTGCCACGGGTGCCCAATTGTGTGTGTGTGTGTGTGTGTGCGGTTCCTGTAAAAATCCTTTGGATGGCCGTGCAGAATATCTTTGAATGCTTGCAAGCCCAGAAAAGCACAACGCCTAACATGGTGAACCGATCGTCCTTGGAGAGATCGGGCCGACGTGGTCACGGGGTCATATCACGGGACGGGTGAAGAGGAGAAAAAGGACGAACGGATCTGTAAGCGCGTTATTGATCACGGAGGGAAGCGTGAGCAGGTGACACGCGCGGTTTTATAAACGCACCTGGGGCTGGAAAAAGGCCCCTGATGATTTCGCAGGTATGGACGCGAAGACCTTTCCCGCACAGGAAGGTCAGCCGGCGCTTGAGTGAAATGCTGTAGTCCGTAGACCTGGCCCACCGCCACCGCGTCACTCGCGCACCCCCATCACACCACACCTGTCCCGCACACCTGTCCCGCACCCTTTACATTAAAAGAAAGCGGACCGCTCCGGAACGGCTCTTCTGTGTGTTACCTCCCAAAACACGGGGTTCGGAGGCGATGTCGATGCTGCGTACATAATTACGTAAGGTCACACGGGACGGACTTAATGAGAGATCATTATATAAGCCCGGTCTAATTAAAATTAGAACTGCGCTATTCTAATTAAAACTGCAGGAGGGCCTGTTCACTTCTAATGTGACAATAATGTGGGAAACGCACACAGACACGGCGCGTGGAATCACCAGGAAAATGCCAGGAAGCCTCCCGAAATAGTTTGCGGTGCAGGAAAACGTGGCACGCTCAGTTGTTCGGGCGGTCGAGAATGAGGCGAAGTCGCCGCGTCACATGGCGTGCTCCTCTAAGCGTCCGCCCGTCTGCCGCCGGCGACGGCCACAATTAATCACGCCTTCAGTGTCCGCCCGCGTTATTGTGCCGATTAAACGAAAGCGAGAATGAACGGTCGCTGTAAACCGGGAGACGCGTCGCACTTGAATTGCAATTAGAATACATTTAAAGAAGCCGTCGTCGAAGCGCGGGAAGGTATCGCTCGGCCGCGCCGCCGACGTCCGCAGCGGAGCGAAAACCGGAACGGAAGCGCAAAAGTAAAGGCCTGACAAAGCAGGAAACGCCGTGAGCCGAAGATCTCGTGACGCGGCACTAAATCGTCCTTCTGCATCTTCCTTCCATTTCAGAGGTTTACGCGCGCAGGTGTTCTGCCTCGTTCATCAATTTGCACTTCGTTGCCGACATTCTGTCACCGTTACACCGAAACGCCGCCGCGGTCAGGACTTCACCTCCGATTGTGGGGGCTGAACCTCCAAAAATAAACATGACTGCGGGCGCACGTGGCTCGAGCTGCAATTCGACCCCTCTTGCAAAGGTGTGTGTGTGTGTGTGAGTCCCAAATGGAGTTGATTCCACACTGATCGCGTCACAACATACAGCAAGGTAGATTGACCTCCGTCCCACTTAGCATCACATAACAAACACACACAACGTGTATAAAAAATGAACAATCCAGATTTTAAGGTATTTACTCCTTATACTTAGTCCATCGGCTCACGTTTTAACGATTTAAATGAACGCATCTCCCTGCGATGGACTGGCGTCCCGTCCAGGGTGTCCCCATTATCACCAGGGTGGGCTCTTCTGGATCACTGTGACCCTGAATGAGGAGAAGCGCTTAGAAACAGCGAGCGTGTGAGCGTCTATATTTACAGTGATATAAGAATAAGAGAGAAGTGTCGGGGTGTGCTTCCGAGAGTTCGCGCCGTACCGGGATGCGCGTTGGAAGCGTTTTTGCGCTGCGAAGCATCTTGAGCCGCCCTTTTGTCGGAAAGGTGCTATATAAATAAAGCTGTTCGACAGCGGAAAGCTGGCATCCGAGGTACGAGCGGAGCGCGGCCACCCGGCCCCCGTCATTAGCGCTATTCCACGTGATCTTCGGCGAGACCAACTGGCGTCGAAGGCCGGCTCGGCCGCACGAGGTCGAGCGCACGTCCGCCGGCCTTCGCTGGCCTTGAAGTCATTCCCGTCAAGCTCGCCGACCCTGTGGTTTCTCAGCCGCGAGGAACGTTTGCACCGGTCGACCTGCTCGGGCTTTGACCTTAACGTGACTTTAGCGAAGCCTCACCGCGACCAGGATCAAGTCGCAGCGCTTTACGGTGACGCAGCTCGTCGGTTCGGCAGACCTCCCGGGTATCACCTTACCGTCAACGAATGAATTTCGATCATTCAACCGGTCTGGACAGAACTGCAGAAAACAACATGGACTTCCATTAAATTAATTGAGCTTCTAAAATGGCAATTTATATTCATTGTGAGCGAAGCTCATTAAACTAACAGGCTAGCAAAGGCTACCGTATCACTCCTCCTTCACCCCAACTGGAGTGTGTGTGTGTGTGTGTGTGTGTGTGTTTGGGCGCCCCTGCACCAGAAATAAAAGGAGGCAGTCAGAGGTCAAGCATGACACAGGAGAGGATAAACATAAAGGTGTTTGAATGCTATGTGACAGATGTCAGAAGAGGAGGTGTGGGCTTGGGGTGGAGGGTCTATTTTAGTGAGCCATTCACAGGAGAGTTGGCAGCCGTAAATCAATCATTAAAAAAATCATGAAATCATCTCTCCTCGTCAAACGTTCCAGCGCCGCTCACTCTCCCGAACCGCCTTCACCTTGAAGGTAAGTTTGACCGGTAGAGCGGCTCGCCCCAAGCTCTCGCCCGCTCGGCTCTATCTGCGTGAGGTCCGCGCCCGGCAGAACTCATAAAGCCAACGTGCGTTACCTCACGTGAGGTTTATGGCGCATTTTTAGGTGACGGTATTATTGAGGGCAAAGCAATGAGGAGTACAACGCGGATAAAAGAGGTGGTGAACGGCTGAGGTTTTAGAACTTGGCTTGCAGAAGCCGATGGAAATAAACTGCATGTTTCAAGGACGGTGAGCAGTTGATTGTGCCTGTGTGTGTGTGTGTGTGTGTGTGTGTGTGTGTGTGTGTGTGAAAGGGAGCTTTTCCATGGTCTCTTTTAAGGAAGGATGGCTGCCATCTCAAGCAGAGATTTGCGGTGACTCGATAATAAAGAATTTCCATGCCACAGAGGCTTTGCTCCGCGTCGACGACAGCATTTGAGCAGTGGAATCTGCGCGGTTAAAAAAAAACAGTGTTTATTGGCGTTAGGGAGCGCTCCCTCCTGGAAGTGGCAACCCGAAACTGGCCCGTGCGCCCGAGGACGGAGCGCAGGAGCTGCAGGTGACTGGCGACCAGACACTGCCCACGCCTTGCTGGGAAGGGCGAGGAGTATAAGAGGGGGTGGGTAGGGCCGGCGCTAGTCAACAATCAGTCCAGCACCCCATAGACCTCTTGCTCTAAACCATCAAAGGTGTATATACCTATACATGCAACCAATATTTTAGATATAGACACATATACATGGGTTTGATCCCTCTCAGTCTGTGTGGAGTTTGCTTGTTCTCCCCGTGTCTGCGTGGGTTTCCTCCGGGTGCTCTGGTTTCCTCCCACCCTCCAAAGACATACTGTTCAGGTTCCCCCATGGTGTGTGACAGAGAGAGTGTGTGTGTTCCACTAATGTCTGGATGAGTGACCCAGTGTAAGTAGTGTACCTAGTGGTGTAAGTCACCGCGGTGAATAAGGTGTGTGGGCTGGTAACACTACATAGTATCCATTGTAAGTCGCTTTGGAGAAAAGCGTCTGCTAAGTGAATAAATGTAAATACAGATTAGGAAGAAGGGAAAATAAAATTTTAATGCATAAATAAGGTATTTTTTATGTAATTAAAAATAAACAGCTATATACTAGACACTTCATTAGAAAATGTTACCTGCAAAGAAACTGGAGAGCAATGTGTCACGTGATGTTTACGTAATATGATACTAAGGTGCACAAAATAAGGCAGCAGATGTTCGATTTTTAAATGAACCTCTTTCTTTGTTATTACATTTTTCATTAATTTCTTCCAAGATTACAATTTATTTATTTTTTTTTTAACTTTAGTAGCAAAATTTGGCGATCCAAAATTGTGGTGCCCCTAGGCAATTGCCGAGGATCAACTAATTATAAAATGAGCCCTGAGGGTCAGGGAGCTTCTGAATCGGACAAACAAATGGAATAAGATGCGATTTAGGTCTGCTCCTGGTGTCCTCGACTCTTCTGTGTAACACTTTAATATGCAAGGATATCATTAGCCAGCCTTTTCCAGGTGTGTTCCTGAATCGTCTGCTGTGCGATGCACCTAGAATAAAAAACTTCCCTTGTCTTAAACATGCAGGATGTCCTATTTATTTATTTATTTATTTATTCGCCTTAGCACTTTGCGTTCATGGAAAGCGACATTGCAAACCAACCCATTTTTAATTTTTTTCTATTTCTTGAGCTACATTTGGGTACCTTGCTTGGGTACCATGGTAGCAGACACCTTCCTGCGATTTCAGTATGCTGCTATTCAGAAGGTCGGTACTTTATCCTTAAACCCTATGCCACCCGATGCTTAACGCGAGCCTTTCGGCAAAAGGCCTCCGTTGCATCTCTTGCACGAGCCGCTGACGTGCGGGCGGCCGTGCTGGCTAGGGGAGTCGCAATAACAAGGACGCCCGTGTTCTGCAAACGATGAGCTGCAGCACAGCGCTGCTTACCAGGCGCAGGGAGGACCTGCGAGTGAGGAGGAGCTCGAAAGCCGTCGAGTGCATCGTTTGAAAATGTGCGATGGAGACGGGCACAGCGCCCTCTCTCAAAGTCTCTGTACCGCTCAGCTATAAAAGGAGACATAAGCAGGAAAAAGGAGGAGGCCGGCATTCTGGTCCCCCCCACCGGGGACGCCTGTTACCGTGGCCCTTCGACCTTGTGGATTTCAATAAACTGTTTCTGCTGCTCATCTTTATACAGACAGGTTTCAGCTAATGCACGTGTTATGTTAACGGAGCGTGACCATGCAAACGTTTAATGTTGGGCTTGACGTGTCACTAAAATTATTCTCATAACAGCAGTCACGTTGCTCCCAAAATAAGTGCTTGGATTGTTTCAGAGCGCTGATAAATCACCTCTTCTAACACCACTGAACTCTTCTTTAGGGATATAAAACGCAACAGCCATGTCTGAGGGGTAAGTTTTCTTTCGCTTTGTATTATTTGCTGAAATCATTTAAATCGATACTTCATCCTTTATTTTTCTTTTATGAAAAATGCACTAATGATGGATTTTTTTCTTGTCTGTTTTTTTGTTCCACTTGGAATTCCATCAGACCGGTGAGTCAGTTTGAGTATTTAAACGAGTTTTTTTGTTAAAATTAGAACAACATTTAAGCCACATGTGCGATTTCTTTTCAGTATTAAACCTTTCTCTCTAATTTAAGCATACTGTCCATATTTGCTATTGCAACAGTCTTATGAATAAGAGGTTATACTTGCGGGGGCGTGGTGGCAGAATGGGTTGGACCGGGTCCTGCTCTCCAGTGGGTCTGGGGTTTGAGTCCTGCTTGGGGTGCCTTGCAATGGACTGGCGTCCCGTCCTGGGTGTGTCCCCTCCCCCTCCATCCTTACGCCCTGTGTTGCTGGGTTAAGCTTTGGCTCCCTGTAACCCCGTATGGGACAAGCAGTTCAGACAGTGGGTGTGTGGATGTGGTTGTACTTGCACTACTGTGGGTCAGCATGCTGCCTTCAGATACTAGATGACTCCACAGCCATCGGGGAGCTTGGTTATGGGTTCACGATCCCATGCCTGAGGTTGTTAACTACAGTCAACACAGAGCAAATGACAGCGGTGTGAAGCTGCCACTAACACCATAATACTGTCTAATAGGGTAGCACATTGACTCACAAATCTGCTAAATCCCACAGTAATTTGTCTTGCCCTCTAGGAAATGTTTGTAATGGCAGTGAAGACTGCTCATAAAAATACCACAGCAGTCGTGTATGCGACTCCGCGCCACTGAACAACTTAACTTGTAATCCGACTATCGCGTATAATAAAGCCTGTCAAGGTCATGTCAAATACTGTGATTAATCTAATTCACAGCACTGCCTTACGGTGGCCATCCTTAACATAAGTGTGTTAAATACGTCACTGTCGGGAGGGGTTTCTGTGTTTGTGCTTGCGATCAGGATTTTTCTTTTTCTTGCCATAGTTTGCGTCGTCGTCAGGTGAGACGAGCACGGAGGGAACCGGAAATCGGACAGCGCGCGCTCGGCAGAGGGGGGCTGGGACTTGGGATGAATTGTCCACGCTTGTGCTCAACAGCTCTTCCTTTTCTTTCAGAGGAAGCCAAAGTACTCTGCAACGCGCCGGCTGCTGCTAAAGGTGTGTCTGCTGTTTTATTAACAATTTATCTGCTCTAGGGCACCTATACGTGTATCCTGGGGCAATTTATTATTCATATACATACATTTGAGGACAGTGCCTGCTGAGCGCACAAACACACCAGAGTGATATAAAGTGGGAGTCACGATGAGAGTGAGCTGACACGCATGCACGCGTTCCCGGTAATACATACTTCACAGTACAGTAGGTACTGAGCAGCGTGTCTAAACTAAGCCGACAATTCCAAACGGCAGTGTAATTCCAGCGTACCGTCGACTGATGAAGTACCGTAAAGAACTGGAGCAAAAAAAGAAAAAGAAAAAAAAAATCAGTGCGTTTGTACAGGATTTCCCTGTTTTCCACCATATGGTACCCGTGTAGAGCACTTCCAGCGACGTGCCTTTCAAGGGAACGGGGACAGCGAAGGGGTCTAAGCAGGCTGGATGAGTAGAGCAGCTCACCTGCTTGTTTAACCACAGACCAAACTGCTGAAGAAGGCAGCGGACATGCTGGTGGCTGAGGAGGAGAAGAGGAAGACGGAGCGAGAAAACACACTGAATGAGCGGGTCCCCCCTCTGAGACTGTCGGGGCTCTCCGTGCAGGAGCTGCAGGTGATTGATACCGCAAAGACACACAACTTGAGGTATCACGGATAACAAGCACAGATGTATATACACTCACGATGTACAACACATGGAGGAAAAAAAAAAAAAATAATGCAAATAATCTGACCTAAGTCACAGAAACCGGTTTACGATGCAACATCTATTTTAATTAACATTCCGGGGTCCAAAAAAATCAGCCGAATTGTGTCGCTGAAAATCACGCTCCGTTGAGAGTCTGCGTTTTTGACAAGAAGAGCCAAATTGCTCATGTTTCCTTATTCATCCCCAAAACAAAGGAGGCTGATTTAATCGTTTAATTTTCTGCCACTGAAAGGAGAACCCACGTAACAATTTCCGCCCGTGGTTGGCGAAGGCCAAGGCGAACAGGAGTGCACGCTCCGCACTCCACCAACACACTTCCCATGCAATGCGTTTCTTTGTGTGCCATACACACCCCTATATCTGTTCAAGTGACTCATCTCTTTCCTCTTTCTTTTTCTTAGAATCTGTGTAGAGAGCTGCACCAAAAGATTGATGTTGTAGATGAAGCACGGTATGATATTGAAACTAAAGTGGCCAAAAATGAAAAAGAGGTACTCACCAATGAAATTCACATTGTTACAATTAATATCTGATTTATGAATGCATTACAGCTACATATAAAACAAGACTTCCTTCCGAATGTATGCGACTGTCAAGAACCATCGAACATTTTACTGGAGAATTTCATTGAGATTAGCTATCGAGGCTTTATAAATGACACCCCACCAATGTCTGATAACCTTTCCAAGTAAGTTTAAAGCAGAACTGCTTAGGAAGCACATGCTCTGAACCGTAAAACATTTGAACATTTACTGTCAGTGAGTCCTGAACCAAGACTACATCTGACACCTCTCCTGACTCCTACCACGAAAACAGTATTGATATTTCTTTTCACATTGCATCACTCCAGCTTCTTCAATTTACCCAGCGTCACATGCAGCAGAACGGTGATATACATTTCAAAGACAACACGGGGATGAGGGCAATTCAACACACTTTTAGAGGTGTGCAGTATGGTGCCTAGCAATAGGAATGGATGCTAAAGGTTTCTCTTGCTCCGCTGAAACTGGAGTTGTAACTTTTCTGGCATCAGATTGAATATCTCAACCACAAGATCTTTGAGCTGAAGGGAAAAATGAAGCGGCCCAACCTAAAGAGAGTGAAGAAGTCGGCCGACGATATGCTGGGTGCTATAGCTGACACCAAACTCACGAAGGCTGACTTCAAGGCCAACCTGAAGACTGTCAAGAAGGAGGAGGAGAAGGTGGGTCCCTGTGACTTCAAACCCAAGCCAGAAGAGGTTTTTTGGAGGGCTTGGCTCATACAGTGGTGCGCTAACTTGCACCTGTCTTATGACCCTCCTTCACCTTCATTCACTTCATTTCTCCACTTCTCTCTGCAGAGAGAGGAAGTCACTGACTGGCGTAAGAACGTGGAGGCCATGTCTGGCATGGAAGGCAGAAAGAAGCTGTTTGATGCTGCTCAGTAAAGAGGTACAAAGGTTTAGTCAGGTGAGGCAAAGTTCTTAAAAAATCAATCCCTAAATACGGCAACGCATGGCAGTCACGTAGGCCATCTGAGACGTTGGAAATTCTGATTATTATTGCATCAAAAGCAACATTGAGTGGAAATGTCACCTAATAGATGTCCCTCTTTCTAACCGTAATAGAATTCAGCCTAAAATGTCTGAGGCTTTAAGAGACAAAAAAGCATGTTTCATTCCACAAATTACTGTATTTTTCTACATTCACAGCAGGTTTGTTTGTGCCCTGTCTTTATTGTTGCTAATATTTTCAGATTCAGGGTACCATGGGAACCTGGGCTCAGAAGACCACCGAGAAGAACAGCATGGCCATTGTTCAAAAACATCACGCTCTAGGGAACAAAATTTAGTTTGTTCAGTTCCACTTTTCAATTTATCCCTGGGTTCTACAGAAAGTTTCCTGTCTTCTAAATAAGAAACACCACCAAAATATTCAAGTGTTGGGGATTCAAAGTTTTGCTAAAGTTTTTGTTTACATGTATGTGTCTTGATGCACTGTATTCTGTAGCATTCAGCAAATTACATGTAAATTGTCCCCTGGATATTAATTCACATCAGTATTTTTCATGCACTATCTTCCATGAAGTCTGTATTTCAGTTACACATGAGAAAAAAATAACTACATGAAATGACAATGTTTTTCTGGTGTATTGTGTTTAAGTGGTGTTTCTGACCGGTTGGTGAACAAAATAAATCAATCAAGTAAATTATTTTTTGTACCGTATGTTATGATTAAAACCTGCATTAGGATTTGCAGTACTTTTTCTCTGGCCGGTGGTGCTTTGCAGTGATCAGTCTAGCTGACTCACCTTTATTTTGAGTTTTGTGACATCATACACACCCTCCCAAACTAATCATGGTTCATCTGCGCTCTGCCTTCAAAAAAACTTGTTTTTTCCTGTTTCTAAGTTCTTCCACTACTTTTCTTCTCAGATAACAACATCAGTAAAATAAAACTCCAGTTTCATAAGTGATGAGTGCAGGAATGTTTGCTGGACTACAACTAACAATCTTCTAAAAAAGCACATTTTCAATTATATATTGGAACTTATTACATTAATGTAAAGTAGATGACCATGTCCAGATTTAAACATTTTGGGTTCCCATATAAGGTTGCAGAGTGAGAGTCCGGTCACAGGGGAGATTTTACACAACCAGACCATTGAAAAAGGTCAAGGCGAGAGCTTCACGGGCCATAAGAACCATAAACATCTTATTGAGCTCTCATTTACATCAAGACATCTCAAGGCTCTACATTGTTCTCCATGTTACTCTTTTGAAAAAGGTATGTTGGCAAAGTGTGTTAAACAGTCTGTAAGGAGCAGCAGTGTGCTCAACAATAACTATTTAGTTTCAATAACGATTTGCTCACCTCAGGTAAACTGTCAAAGAAAAAACAGAGTTTAAAACTAAAAACTCTGTTAAAAATAAAAATAAAAAGGCCAGCACGAGTCTTCAACAATGAACCAGTCATATGTGTTTTTCTGTTCTTTTACTTGTGAAATTTGACAGATGTTGACAAACTCAAACTTGAGATTTTCACCACATTCATGAGGTTACAGATGAGGAAGGGGCTGACTTTACCAGGGTAATATTACTCTGTGGTACACCCCAGTTGGCTGCACTGTGGCAGCTCAAAGCTCAAAAGGCAGGTGTTCTTTTATTCATGCTCTCCTTCAGGACAGTAATTTGCACTTGTTTACCACGCTTCTTGGAGCTGCATAACATTTCAACAAATTAAAATAATAGGGTTTTGTCGCAGCTGCCCAGGCAAAACCACGGAGGTCGATCACTAGACACACAGATACGCTCCAGCAGATGCTTTGCTTGGGAAGAAGCAGCCAAGTCCCAGTGATGGGTTAGGTGAGGGCACCACATTCACGATGGACTTTATTCTTGGAGCGTTGACAGTGCAGCAGATTCAGGTTGGGCTGAACAGTGACAGCAGACTACAGGCAGGTGCTCAAACCCGACACAAAATACGAAAATCGTCACTAATCGCCAAATCTTCACCAACCAATTAACTGCAGATGCAGGACCTATGAAAAAAAAGCTTCAACTGACAACAGAAAGCTTTTAAAATATTTTCCAAAAGTCATGAAAAAACCATGATATGCCGCTAAGTGCTGTAAACTTCTTTAAGATTGGTTTTGTATGCTGTTTCACTCTGTTTCAGGACGTGTACAGTGAAGCTCTGCGGAGATGTCTGAAGCGTAAGTACCTCTGCTCCATTGCATATTTTACTCCACTTGCAACTGTGTTTGTGAATAACTGTATATGCATTAAAACTTCTTTAATCAATTTGAATCCCCCCCCCCCCCATCATCCATTTCTGCAAAAGCCTGGTGAGTTGTGGGTATTTTGGCATGCTGTTTATGCATTGGTACACTGTAGTTTTAGGAAGTCATATTTATTAGTGGGGTGGTGCAGTGGCATGGTGGCGCAGCAGGTTTAGCCAGGTCCTGCTCTCTGGGGGTCTGGGGTTCAAGCCATGCTTGGGGTGTTTTGCGAAGGACTGGTGTCCCTTCCTGAGTGTGTTCCCTCTTCCTCCAGCCCTGTGCCCTCTCTTGCCAGGTTAGGTTCTGGTTTGCTGCAACCCCACTTAGTGAAGAAGCAGCTTCAGTCAGTGTACGTGTATTTATTTGTAATTAAAATAATTGTAATTAATTTGTAATGAACTAAAAAAACTTTTTCAGATATCCTAAGTAAATGTAATTTTACTGATGAAATCTTCATCATAAATAAAAATCATCATACTAGCACTTCTCAAATACTAAGACAGAAATAAGAAAATGCTCTTCTGTAAGCATGGATAATAATACCCTTGTTGAATTTCCAGTACCTAGTTGTCAATAATAAAGAAAATAATCCTCTGTGATTGTAACTGTTGTGTAAAAATATTTCCATGCTGTTCTTATTTATGATTCTACTGATAAAACAATGCAAAAAATCGTGCAACGAACATAATAAAACTGCACCTGTTTACCTGCTGCTCTTCTCTTTAGAAAAAGTCAAAGATATCTGCATCTTGCAGGCTGTTCCTAAAGCTATATTTTCCCTTTGTATGAATATGTAAAGAGAAATGTATATATTTAGCCAGTCATCAAAAGAACAGTTCACATCTTTCTCTAGAAACAGCACCGTAGTTGTGGATTAATGTTAGTGCCATTGAAGTAGATGTCAGTTGGTGTCGTTTTTAGTTATTTCCCTAAATGTCTCATACAGAATGTGCATTCGGTGCTGAGCCATGTGAGGGCAGAAGGAATGTCTGCATGATTCATGTCACACATGAAGAACAACACAAGGGGGCATTCAAGGATCAAGTTTCCTTTTTGGTTAATTTTAAGTCTTGTATTTGCATTTGCTCCCATGCAGCTGTTTGACGCCCCACAGTGACCACGTACAGTAAGTCCATGACCTGCCTGCATGACCCAGGAAATTCCCTTCCACACAGCACGGCTTTGTCAAAACCGCCATGACGAGTAACGAGCGAAAAACACCAGTGTAACTTACTTCCTCGCTCAATTATTATCTGTGACACAAGACGCTGGAGACCGCCGGTGCATGCTCGTGTTTCCTTTATTTTCACTGGACACAGACAATGGATCGGTTCACGGGGAAGGGAGCGGAGGAAAGGGGGGAACTGGGAAGTTGTACAGCGAGGGGGGGTTTTGAGGTGCGGGTAGGGTTGGGGAAGGTCGTCTTCACTTCGTTCTCCTAGTGAGTGCATCTGGCATCCATCTCTCATGCCTTCACCGTCTCTCTCTCTCTCTCTCTCTCTCACTGTTGAGCACAGGGTTTGAAATGGAAGTTATTAGCTCCAGGTGTGGCGAGTCCTTCCCTTCCCGTCAGCCCAGGCATGCCACACTCCTCCACCGCCACTCTCATACCCCAATCCGGCGAGGGGAATGAAGGTTCTGCCTCACGCTTAGCCCTCCCCCTCCCCACCACAGGAGGAAGTCAGGGACAACCAGATCCTATCCTGGCTGGTGGACAATCCGGAAGCGGAAGGGCTGTAAGGCCAGATACCACTAGGTGATGCGTGACTTTGAGCTCTTCATGGAGTGCAGCCACTGTGAGGGGGCCGTACAGAGTCAGAATTCCCATCCCAGGAGGTAGAACCGGAATGAAAAGACAGCCCATTTGATCGCAAGACATTATTTTTCAATTGTGCTGTACTTATGCTCCTCAGGAACCAGCTTTTGGTTGACGTACAGAACAGGCAGACACTCCCCCCTTACCTCCTGGGAGAGGACTGCCCCTAGGCCCTGATCGGACTCGTCTGTCTGTAGAAGAAAGATTGGGCCCCCGCAAAGTGTCGCCTTAATCCTCCGGAAAGCAGACTGGCACTGCTCCGTCCACTGGACTAGATCCGGGGCATCTTGGCAGGTGAGATCCGGCAGGGGGGCAGTCAGGGTGGAAAACCCCAATATAAACCAATGGTAATAATTTGTAGCCCCAAAGAAATACCTCACCTATCTTTTGGTCTTGGGGACCAGACAAGCCGCAACAGTGGCTGATTTGTCGATTTGGGGCCGAACCTGCCCATTCCCCAAGAGGAACCCCAGATACCATACCTCACTTCTCCCATCTGCACACTTCACTGGGTTTTCCGTGAGGCCTGCCTCCCTCAGAAACTGAAGGACTACCCGCAGGTGGACGATGTGCCGCGGCCAGTTGTGGCTATAAATGATGACATCGTCCAGGTAGGCCATGGCATAGCTGGTATGGAACTTGAGGACCCTGTCCATAAGTCTCTGGAAGGTGGCTGGAGCCCCATGCAAACCAAACGGGAGTCT
This sequence comes from Scleropages formosus, assembly GCF_900964775.1. Taxonomy (NCBI): domain Eukaryota; kingdom Metazoa; phylum Chordata; class Actinopteri; order Osteoglossiformes; family Osteoglossidae; genus Scleropages; species Scleropages formosus. The sequence continues at coordinate 15,582,427 of NC_041807.1, forward strand.
AATAAATTGGTGTAAACCAAAAGGAGTGGAGAAAGCCGAGATTTCCTTGGACTCTGGCGACACTGCTAATAGCCCTTGGTGAGGTCCACTGTCAAATAAAAATGAGCAGTGCCCAGTCGGTCCAGCAACTCATCCACCCTAGGCATGGGATAGGCATCAAACTTTGTGATCGCGTTGACTTTTCAATAATCCACACAAAAGTAAACAGAGTTGTCCAGCTTTGGAACCAACGCAACCGAGCTACTCCAGTCACTGTGGGATTCTTCAATGATCCTCATTTGCAGCATTTTGTCAATTCCTTCCTGAATCACCTTGTGTTTGTGCACAGGAACACAATACTGGTGGCTTCAAACAGCCTCTCCCATTAGGGGCCGAATACAGTGCTGTTTGTAAGGTGTCTGGCCCAGCAGCGGGGAGAATACATCAGCAAAATCTTCCTACACCTGCTTCGCCTCTCCATGCTGTTAGTCTGAGAGTCCCAACCCGAACACTGCTAGGGGAAGGGTCCATGTCCAAGTCAGGGAGCTCCAGGCCCATCTCATCCTGTACAGGGTCTCGCATGGCCAGCAAGGTGAGTGGTACATCTTGCCAGCATTTAAGGAGGTTAAGATGGTATATATGCCGAGCATCACCCCTGTCGGACCTGATGACCTCGTAGGCGACATCCCCTATTCGCTGTATGACCACAAAAGGTTCCTGCTACTTGGCGAGCAGTTTAGACTGCGAAGTTGGAAGAAATACAAGGACCTTATCACCCGGGGTGAAGTGGCACAAACGGGTCCCCGTGCTGTAAGTGCGTGTCTGCCTCTCTACCTCTTCTAGCAGCCCTTAACCACTGGGAGTTTCAAACCCCTTCAGTGACTTGTGTGGCGGACCGTGTTTGCCACCATAGTTCATAGTGTCACTAAGTGACCTCCTCCTCTACCTCAGATCAGTCTGCTGAAGGCAGGAGCAGCGATACTGGATGCTGAGGAGGAGAAGAGCGAGGTAGAGCGAGGAAAGACCTTGAATGAGCAGGTTCCCCCTCTCAAGCTGCCAGGGTTCTCTGTGCAGGAGCTGCAGGTACGTCCTTCCTACCTGTTCTCCAGGAGTACTTTCCATTATATGTGCTTCATAGCATCTAAAATATATATATATATATATATATATATATATATATATATATTACATGCCCTCCCTTAAGTACATTCCTTCCACAGGCTCTCTGCAAAGACCTGAACCGTAAGATTGATGTCGTAGATGAATAGCAGTATGATACAGCGGCTAAGGTGGCTAAAAATGAAAAGGAGGTATTTTATTCTAACAATACAATAGCACCACCAATCCAAATAAGTCTCTAAATAAATTATATTTATATATAAAGGAATACACACACATATATACAATACACTCCTTGATAAGAAATCATTTTTCTTTTTTTTGCTAAACAGAAAATCTTTCTCTCAAAATCTTTGAATTGAAAGGCAAGATGAAGAGGCCTAACCTGAAAAGAGTAAGGATCTCAGCTGATGCCACGCTCAGGGCTTTACTGGGTTCCAAGCACAAAGAGTGTGTGGACTTCAAGGACAAACCTCAAAACCGTCAAGAAGGAGGAGGAGAAGGTCAGGCCGCTGGGATTATGTTCTATCGCATATTTCTGAGACACAAATGTTGTGCATGATCACAAGCGTGTGAAAGGGGTTTGAATTACAAAACCACTTCAAACTTCTTGTCTTCCCAGAAAGAGGAAGCTACTGACTGGCGCAACAATGCGGAGGCCGTGTCTGGAATGGAAGGCAGGAAGAAGCTGTTTGACGCTACGCAATAAAGTTCTTTTCAAAAATCGAATAACTGAGAAATTACACAATCAGTTGTAGTCAATTTATCGTTCTCCATTTCAAAACAGAAGTTCCGTACAACGCCTGAACTGTTCACTAAAACAAGAGAGACGTTTGAGTAAATATAGCACAGGTTCACATGTGCAGGGCTTTGTGACACTAACACTACTGCGAATAAAATTTGATTGACTGATTGATGAGGGCAGCAGTGCAGCGCCACTTTCTGCACTCCCCCCACATGCCATACATGCTGGCATCCCCGGAAGCGGTGAGAAAACAGGATCCAAACAGATCACCTTACGCTGCATGAAGGCCAACTCTCACCTGTTCCACATATGTGGAATCACAAACTGAATAACATGCAAGATTTACACCCATTTGCCCTAGTTCCTGGAGTGGAAGGGTAACACATCCTGTCATCGGTAGAAGTCAGACGTCCCTGTGATATATATTAAAAAATAAACTGCAGAGCGGATGTCAAAGCCTGGATCCGAGGCCTGGAGATCAGTTGCCTGAAAAACATGACATGACACGACTGCTGGAGAAGGAGTGTGATCCACAACAACACGGATGCCTTTAACCTGTCCGGTAACTTCATTTATACTTCGGTACGAACCAGAGGCAGGAGGATTACAAAGGCACAAAGGAGAGAGGCAGCTCGGTACAAAGAATAATGGAGACACAAACAAGTCCCTCACCACAAAGCTTGTTTGTTAAGAGGCCCAGTCCAGTTGGCCTTCATCTAGTCTGGCTGTCACACAGACAGTACAAGTCCTTTATAGTGTAACAAAGGAAGTGCATCTCTCTGCCACCATCCACTTCCTGCAAGCTGTTGTCTTTTTCTTTAAAAACAAGGGACTTCTTTGTTTTGTCCTATCATACCATTCTGTTAGATTCCATTTATTTATTTGTTTATTTACCAAATGGCTTTATCCACGCTGACTTACAATATTAAGCCAATTACAATGGTTTAAGCTCGCTATTTTTTTCTGGGTGAGAAAAATTCAGGGTAAACACCTTCCTGAAGGATTTCTACAGCTCGAGGGGGGAGTTGAACCTTGGTCCTACAAGTGAAAGCTGGCACTTCTACCACTACGCCACCTGCTGTCAGGCGAACTTTGAAGTGCTCGTCTTTTACATGGGGTGTTTGCCACCGATCTTTGTCCAGAAAAGTGACATATGCTAGCTAGTGGTCAAACTCACACAAAACAGCCAGGTTCTCCAACCAGATGCAGCACTTTGGGTCACGATGATCAACTCTACGCTTGGCCAGCGGCAGCGCTCGAACCCGCCAGGGCTACGAGACTCAAGCAATCGGCCGCCGGACAAAACCCATGTAAGTCTCGAGGATGACGAGAACATACAGTCTCCAGCTGAGTATTAACAGCATCAGTCTTATCTAAATACACTTTCCTTTGCTTGCAGAGTACTCTCAGCCAACAGCTAGACCCGTTCCAGTGCGCTCTGACGCACCGCTGTTAACGTTAGTCTGCGTCTATGACTCAAACCAAAAGTGGGCCATTGCACAAGACTGAAAAAAAAACCAAAAATCAATAGCTGAAGTATTGCTTCACTAACCTTACTGAAACTGCGAAGCAGAACCATTTTGTTTGCACTTAAATAAATATGTAGTATTTGTGCTGACAGGTTTCGTGGCTTGCATGATGTCCGTCTGCCACCGACGGCCGTTAACAAGTGCTTTGTCTTTGCGCCCAGCAACAGCCCAGCATCACTTTACAAGGCGAAGAGAATAAAGGCATCGACCTTGTGTGCCGGACGTCCTTTAAGTAGAAATTTTAGATTTGTCATCAAAAAGCCAACGAACTAAGTTGAGAATGTGGAAGCCCGGTCTGCCTGAGGACTGGCACCAGCTGCTCAGAACCGGATCAACGACATAACAGGTACAATATAATATAAAACCTTTTTGAAATCTTTAATAAAACTCGATGGCTAAAAAGATCTAGGTTCACTTCAGTGAGTAAATAAAAAATTGTTTTGGCATATCAGTATATTTTGCTAGATACTGAAAATTACTTATGAAGAAATTCAATGGTGGGTATACAGAATTAATTTTTAAAAAGAAATAAAACCAGTACTATTTTACAAAGGCATCAGCTTGTGTTTCACAGTCATACATATTTTATTTCTCCTTTGAAATTTAACTACTCCTGAAAAAGTACAGAATGCGCATATATATTCTGCCAGTTTCATTTTTCAATGCTCTGTCTTACAGTAAATCAAGTACAATGAATCCAATTTCCAGCGTAAGCTCTGCCAATGAATAGACTGACCTTTATTGCTACATTTTTCCTCTTAATGGCACACATTAACATTAATATTTCTTTTTTATAACAGCAGAAACAACAAAATCAGTGAATGCTGAATGAACGGTGCAAGAACTCCACATTTATACTGCGGGGCAACTGCCACTTCACAGGTCCTTAACCACACCATTGGCACACAATTAATTCCAAAATGGATTTCTTGCTCCAAAATACTATATTATCATATTGCATATGAGGTTCGGACTGTGGAGAGAATACAGTAATGTTTGCGATGTGCTATATTTCAGAACAAGAGTGGCACAGAGTTTAAGCGATAAGCAGGAGGAATTAAAAAACAAAACATGACTTAATGATATAGTACATTTACCAGCATCCTTATTTCCTTCAGCCCATCGTCGTCACCCGCATAAAATTTTAATTTTGTACTATGAACCTTGAATACGCTACAGCGTGTGCAGTTCATCTTACTGAGCAACACTTGCATAAAGACCAAAATTACACATTCGGAAATCTGTACGCACGTTAACACCTATGAGAATGAGCAAGCCGAGATGTTGGTAAATGTGTGTAAAATGCAATCATTTCAGCTTTACTGCGGATCAAAGCAGTCAACGGCACACCTACTGGCTATAAAGTGTTTGGGGAATGATGCCTAGGATTAGAGGAACTGGTGTATTTTTCTGACAAGTTCCCTCCAAGGCTGGGACTTCAACTGCCACGAGGGCCATTTTTCCAAAGTGGACTCCACTTTCATCCTCTCCGATGCTTCTGAAGTGTAATAAGTGCACAGAACTGACATCATTCATTCTCTCTCATCCTGTCTCAGGGTGCCAGGGCATTGCTGTAAGGAGCTGCATCCTTCAGAAGGCAGTCGCTAACCCCTAGGTGCCCGATGCTCTACCCGGAACGGCCGCCAGGTGGTGTGACGACCGGGACGTGGCCGCAAGCGGAAAGCCAGGACCTCTGAAGAAGCACCAAGACTACGCCCAGGCTCAAAATCATGCTGGCAAGACAAGGCAAGAGTTCAGTAGCTGGCAGGCGGATGTAAACTCAGCAGCATAAGCAAACTGCCAGGGATGGGCAGGCGATTCATTGAACAGTGAGATATACAGAGTAAAAGCGAGAAAGAGAAGTCTTATCCACTTCCTGCAGTTCGTAGGGAACTCTGAATGAGCCTCAGCTGCATATCAGCTGCATTTGATATCTCACTCGCTCATGGAGACCGAGCAACAGACGCCACATCCAGGGCAGCCGGGAGAGCACATTACGACCAACCTTCAGAACAGGCCGCTGAGGTGTCCAGACCTCCCCAAGGAGTTCTGATTGATAGCTGAATGATTGGCTGATCTTTCGCCGTGTTCTTCAACATGATACAGAAGCCACCTACACAGCACTGAAGCACAGCGCACTATCTAACACATGAAAATAAGAAATATTACACCTCATAATGGGTGGCAGCATGGCTCACAGCACCAAGGCTGTCCATGTGGGCATGGGTTCAAATCCATCTCGGTCTATGTGGATTTTGCTTATTCTCACAGGCCAAATGGTGACTCTGAATTTCCCATAAAGTGTGTGAGTGGGTTTCGGTGCTCTGTGCATAAATGCCTCAGTGATTGTAGGATATGTAATGTGTCCAGCATTTAAAGTCACCTTGGGTAAAAGTGCCAGCTAAATGCTAGTTAATAACCATTGCACATTGCTTTGCAGAGAAGCGTCTGCCGAATGAATAAATATAAACCTTTTTGGTTCCAAGAGTGAAAAGTATTGTCTTGAGAGTGGGTAAAAGCCAAATGTATGCTCATAATTTAAACACTTTGCCACGAGTATGTGCACTGCATGGTATATTAGTTTTCTTGCTCATTTCATGCTATTCGATACTGGAAAATAAGTGGGCTTCTATCTCATCAAATATTGTTTTGGGGAGACAGTACTGAACATATAATAGGTACTCCCTCTTGTTGGTTTTCAACTGCCACAAAACTCCTGAAAATAAATTTCCACATTCAAGGGAAAAAAGTTTCAGATTTGCATATCTTGCAGACCAGTGTTCTAACTGCATCACTGATGGCAGCAGGTGATGGATGTAATACTGACTGCTATGGAAGTGGGCGTATTGTTTCACTGCTGTTTTTTGGGGAGTATTTGGAAGAAAAGCATAGCCATCATGGGAGCGAAGCCACAGCCAAGGTAAAAGGCGTACACCAAGGGCTGCTTCTGAAGCTCTTTCAGAAAAAGCAAAATTCTGCATTTCTCAGACTTTTTCCAAGCCATCTGTACTAAAGAAACTACTTAATTAGCTGCAATTTCTACTACAGATGTTTACCAGCATGTAAAACCTCTCTAGAGAACTGACACTAACTTCTGTGTTACAGAAATGTTGTATGTTTATGTTCCGGTCACAGTTGTAATCACTGCTGTAATCACTACAATAGTAACTTATTACCTAATGAATCAATTCAAATGTTTATTCAATAATTTTTACAGAAAATGTAGCCTGTTCAGTGACTGTAACAAATTACTGGAAGTAAATATACGCATAATGTGACATATTATTGCAAATAAATATAAAAATAAACCGGAACTGAGTGGCATGGTGGAGAAGAAGGTAGCATAGTAGCCTCATAGGATCTGGGTAGCTAGATTTTGGTTCAGATTCAGCTGTCTGTGTGAATGTTCTCCCTGCACGGATTTCCTCCCGCAGTCCAAAGACATGCATTTCAGGTGAATTGGCGACTCCAAATTGTTCCTAGTGTGTGCATGAGTGTGTCCAGCAATGGACTGGTATCCATAATGTACACACAGCGTCCTAAATATATTTATCACTGTAAATATCATCTGCAATGTTGACTCTGGTTACAGCTTACAAAAGTGTCCCTGCACCCCATCCAGAATGTAACACACCTGCACCTCTAGCTATTTTCTCGTCATCCTCGTAAAGGAATGAAAATCTAACAGCCTGTCGGTTCAGTCTTGATTCCAGTGTGGTAGAATGAACTCCCTCTGTTTCTCAGAACTGCTGAATTGCTTCCAGCACTCAAGAAAGGTCTCAAAATTTGTCTCTTATCCACTCATTTCCCTCCCAAGCTCCTTACAGGTTTGAAGGTTAGTCTTCCATGTCCTGTTGCTTTTCATCTACCTGTTCACATATCAGTTCCATAGGTGGCTATTGGAACATGTGCACTTCAGTGTGGTATCAAACAAATGAGCTGTGATTCAATTCTTTCATGCGGTCCAGTCACGTTTACATGTATTTTAGCAATCTGGCAGTTGTGGGATTTGCTTTTTTATTCTAAGTTGCACATGTTTTTGGAGTAAACTGCCAGTTGCACTTCTCTTCCTATATTGATAGTAAGAAGCTGAAATTTACAATTTTTCGAGTGTCCTTCTGGCCACCTTAGAGAACTGTGAAAGGCTCTTGTAAGCATCCCAGAAAGAGGTGAATGTATATTATTTTTAATGAACCTTAAAGTGTTCATAATTGATTGGGTTAGAGTTTTATTGCCTTTCACTTTATTCATGGTGGGTATCAGAGGAAAATAAGCTCAGAGTGTTTCCACTGTGCATCAACTTCTCGAGAAATAATCCTGAGATTTAAGAGGAGGAAGAGCTGTGTGTTCTTGGGGTTCTTGTTCATAGCTTTAATTTTTATGTTCTCTATTTTACTAGTCATATTTATGCTAAAATTTTCAGTCTGCAATTATCTTACAAAATTTTGACCGCATCCAAAGAATTTACCGCATCCATAGTCTAATGTAATTTCATAGGACATTTCCAAGGAACATCTCAGTTGTGCTCTAATTGTATGGCCTGTCCTGAAATCTTCATTCACCTTTTTGGTAAATGAAACAAGATACATGCTCAACAGAACAGGTTCATTCATCTATTCAAAAGATCATTAGCAATAGATTTGATTTGTCCATTTCTATGTATTTAGTTTTTAAACACTTGTCAAGAAAATACATCTTTTTGCTGTGGTGTCCCCTAGCAGTTGACCGCCACTAGATAAGTTAACATTTGACCTGAATCAAAATGGTAATGAATTTTGGAAGCCCTGGCTACTGCTTTGGAACTTTTAAACAGTGTCACATGGTCACGTTAGTTTACCATTGTAAGTGTTGGCCCTTGTGCTGCATTTACCACATTCTCAACGTTTTTGTATTTTCTCGATACATCGATTATGTCTCTTTGCTGTGGTCACCCAGTTCTACTGTGGTGTTACATAAATAATTTTTAGCATTTCAGAAAACGCTACATGACTATATGTAAGACGTGGAGCCAGGATATTAACATCTGTGTACAAGAGCAGTGTTTTATTCTTCCATCTCTCTTCAATAAAGACAGAAAATTCCAGTTCTAAAGTGACTAATAAACTCAGAACACTGCACTTATGCACTCACATTGTGTGGGCTAGTTTTTCTTCTGGTGCACTCTCAAAACTGGCACCTGCTGCAACAGCATATACCAAATCCCTGGCTGTGTGAATGAGGCTTTCATGTCAGCAATGACACTATGGACTATCTCTTCTGGATTCAGATCCACAGGGATTTTCCCTTACAACAGAGATATTTTTGTGATGCAGAGTTTGAACCATCCATGGTGTCAGACAGGCCAAACCCTGAGCTGCAGTATCATCAAAGAACAAGGAAAGCTCAAGAGGAAACCAAAGACGAAAAATTCAGCACACATCAGCTCTGAGGACAGTGATGTGCCCACCCCACTTGATGACACTTCTGAGTATGAGAGCTCTGAGGATGACAGAGGTGAACCTGACATCTCCAATCTGTCAGTTGGTGACTCTTGTCAATTTTGCGACCAAATGCAGGAGCTACCGTTACATTGGCTTGGTTGAGAACCTTGAGTTTGACGAAGTGAGTGCAAGATTTTTGAGAGGAATCCGGGGTAGCAATGGCAGTGAGAAACCCACCTTTTCTTGAAAGAAAATTATGAGGCATCTTTCCCACTGAGTGATGAGCTGATGAAGTTACCCCAACCTCAAAAGGCTGGAGGAGCTGCAAGGAGGGAGCAACAATTCATATTTTCTTTGTAACCTTGATAAATGTAATGTTGAAAAGTTGTTTTTGTTGTGCATTGGTCTTGAAGCTCTAACTGTTGCATGTCTGTTAAGCTCTGGTGGTTTGTTTTCACAAGTTCAAAACTGTGAAACTGCTTGTTAACTAAATTATGTTCAAGTTTAAACTTAAAAAGTCTGGTAGCCAATTCACCCCCAGTGACTTGGACCTACTTACCCCTCACCTGGGGCAAGCTGAGCCACATGACCACTTTTTTGAGAAGTCATATTTCCAAGGCTGTTTGCCATATATACATAATTTTAGTTGATAGCAGACATCCTAAAATACAAGTGGATGTTTTTGTTTTACTTCTGTAACGACCCGCGTTACTGTGTGTTTGGGCAGGAAGATTTGTTTATTGTAAACTGTTGCATTATGGGAAATGTTAATAAAGTGTGCAACCACTGAGGGAACTTGTGGGCAAAATAAGGGGTGGCCGTGTTTGGAAGTGTGAAAAGAAAATCTAGGAAAGATGGCTTGGTGTATAGATCCTGGAAGGAAGGAAGGAAGGAAGGAAGGAAGGAATTCTCGAATTCTCGAATTCTCGAACACAGACAGAGACTAATTCCCTGTATTGTTCTAATAAAATGTTCATAATGAACACTGCCTGTACATCTTTCTTCGCCCCATGCAAACCCAGGATGTCGCGCGCCGTACCTCTACTTTCTTCAGAGGACAAAACAGCAAAAACCGGATCATTTCACTCCGTTCTGCCTCATAGCACAACAGTTCCCTTTTTCACAAGCAGCACAAAATACCGCGGAACACCCTGTTCCAAGCGTGACGGGTCTGTTTCCTGCTGACGAGCGTTTGCGTAGCGAGGAGCGTGCCGCGAACCAATAAGAGAAGGGGAACGCTAAAGATAACGCCCCCTTGTGATTCTGAGACTCCTTATAGGCCAAGATGAGGTGTCAATTAAAACGCGACCGGCTCCTGCATGTTGTTGTTGGGTCGCAATATCTACGGACGGCGTTGAGAAGCGCGATCGATCAAGCCAAAATCGCGTAAGGTGGGTTGAGATATCCCTGTTTGAAATATATTATTTATCGGCATTTGAGAATCTCTGACTAGATGCGGCATTTAACGTTGTCTGCTGCTGGTTTGATGCCTTAAAATAAAGGTTCGGGCAACCGTCACTTAGAGGTCAGCATCACTAGAATGATGATCTTTATTTTGGGGCAGCAGCAGGTGCGGCGTTCAATGTCACGCTGATTTTTACACATAGGTCGTACTTTACGTACGGTATGTAATATTTATGTTAGTGTATTTCAGTTTTTTAAATTTTATTTTTTACACATGTGGAATATAAGGGCAGTTTCTCATGATAATTGTTTCCACAATTTTATTTTACTGCATTACAAGTAAAAAAGGTTCCACAGAAATGCACACCTGTAAGGTAACGCTATGAGTTCATTCGTTCATGCCATAACCGCAATGTGGCATAACATATGTTCTCCATTTCCAGTCTGTGGTGTGGTGTGATCCTCCGCACATTGACAGCAGCTGCTTTCTGTTCCCAGGATGTCCAAGCGAACGCTCTTCTTGTTGAGGCACGGAGAAGGTGCCTGGAACAAGGAGAACCGCTTCTGCAGTTGGGTGGACCAGAAGCTGAGCGAGGAAGGGGTAGCCGAGGCACGGCAGTGTGGCCTCCTGCTCAAAGAGCAGGGCTATCGACTGGACGTGGTGTTCGCCTCGCTCCTGAGACGCTCTATCCAGACCGCCTGGCTGCTGACCGAGGCCATGGGTGACGAGTGGGTGCCGGTGGTCAAGTCCTGGCGGCTCAACGAACGGCATTACGGCGCGCTGATCGGGCTCAACAGGGCCGAGCTGGCACTGAACCACGGTGAAGAGCAGGTGAAGCTTTGGAGGCGGAGTTACAACATCACGCCGCCTCCTATCGATGAGTCCCACCCGTACTTCTTTGAAATATACAACGACCGCAGGTACCGCACCTGTGACATCCCTCTGGAAGAACTTCCACGTGCAGAGAGCCTGAAACAAGTGCTGGATAGACTCTTGCCCTTTTGGTACGACGTCATTGTACCAGAGATCCAGAAAGGACGGACGGTCCTGATTTCGGGTCATGGTAACAGCTGCAGAGCTCTCCTCAAACACATCGAAGGTACAGAAACACATCAGATGGCATGTGCAGAATTTCACGTTTTCTTAGTTTACCTTTAACTCATTCCTAACAAAAAAAGGCAAATTGGATTCTGTTTGCTTGGGGTGCGCCCATAGAACGTTGCCCTGTAATGAACAGGGAAGTGTTGTAGTAGCCCACATATTGCACTTGCTGCCACCTTTGACATTTGCAGCCTCATCAGCCAAGTACTGTAAAGTGTTGACAACATGCCTGTGGGGTTTTGAAATAATAAATATACTTCAGTTATCAGTTCAACCTGCATGCGCTTTTGCTCCTTAATGAAAATATGTGATATGTTCTTAAATGGGACTGCTGGATTCTCATCTTGGTCACTCCAAGTCCATAGTTTTGAACGTCTGTCTCTGTTCTGTTTCGTTTTCAACAGGGATCTCGGATGACGACATCGTTGGCGTTACTTTGCCCACTGGGGTGCCGATTTTGCTCGAACTGGACAGTGACCTTAAAGCCACGAAGCCTCATCAGCTCCTTGGGGACCAGCTGCAGATTCAGGAAGCGATTAAGAAAGTGGAGGACCAAGGCAAAGCTAAAAAACGGAATTAATCAGGTGTGCCTTTGTGCCAAGAGGTGCCGGAGTGCTTTCTTGGCGGAGAGACGGATAATCCTTTCAAACCCCCTGTTGCTTCATTACGTAACAGCAAACGGCTCATGGGATTTCTCATCGCTGATACGAAATGGGAAGAAGAGGTACACTGCTGCTGTAGTTTCACAGGGTGTCTGGGGATTCATGGAGTTTACACTGCTTCGTAGCACAAGTGTGCGATTTTTTTCCAATCACTTCACTTGCTCTTAGAAGGTCCTTTGCTGTGCAGATTATGCTAGATGTGATTTGACTCAAAATATAACCGAAAATGGTTTGAACCAAGGTATCCTGACAAGAGCCGAGCTACAAAAATATTAGAGTATCACTAAACGTAAGACATTATTTTTTTAAATGATAGTGAGTGCTGGTACACGAGAGTTGAGAGGGTTTACATAATGTTCTAGACAGCCAAAGTAGAAAACATGTTTTTCCTGACAGTTTATAGATCCACACATTTTTAAAAGTATTACTTACAGTAAATTTTCTAGTCAATCTTCATTCCAGATAAACATTAAAATCTTAAAATTTTGTGTGAAAATGCAATGTACATAGTCAGATAGATAAGAATGATCACTTATACTAATTTATACATTATTTACAGGGTTCTAAATAGAGTTTATAGATGCACATATAAATCTTTACTTTTAGAAAGTCTAGATATATCCGTGCTCTTGCATTTTGTGTCGATTTTATATGCTTTTATTATTTTCCTAAAAAGTAACCACTGTGACTTTGTGGAATTGTCCTATTTTGTATTATAATGTGCCCTCATGTTTAAGTTCTCTTCCTTAATAGTGTCAGACATCAGAGCATAGCAAGGGACTTTTTACATTGTACAGGTACAAGATGTTGGAGCACTTGGACTGATATTAAGTCTAAAAAGTACTTTATAGCACAAAATCATGCTGGTGTTAATACACCTCTCTTAAAGCAGTCTTTCATTAGTACTGTAAAGATTAAAATTATCTTAAATACAGTATATTGATGTTTTAAGTATAATAGCATATTTTCTTTAGGTGTTTGTTTTACCATGAGAAAACAGAAAAAACAGCCTTGACATAGTTACATTTTTAGCATTCTTTTATTTTTTCTGCAGGGAAAAACCAACATTCAAGGCAGGGGTTCTGAACCCCCATTTCTCTGCAGTATATGCAGACTTTTGTTGGAACTAGTGACCTTCATAAATCCTAAATGTGCTAATTTAATTTCAAAACATTAATTTAATTTCAAATGTGCTTTTATTTAAAAAAAAAAATAGTTTTTTATGTTTACGACAGTTATCTGCTTTAAGTGTAATATGTTTCATAATGGGGGCAAGAATAAAAGTCTGCATTCCCTGTGGTTTACAAGGTCCGGAGCTGAATACCTCTGTTCTGAAGCGCACACCTGCTGGTGTCATGTGAAGATGCTGTATAGGGAAACACTAGTCTTATGTACATTCACAATAAAGAAGCTTTTCTCTTTTGAAAACTGTGACCTTTAAAGAAATGTGTGGGCTCAAGTCCATTACGTAAGGGTTTGTACGTGAACACCACACCAACGTTTTGGTACAGGATCTTGTGCTGCACATGTGGGGCTACTTAATTTGAGTTGGTTTGAATGGAGTTCTAAAGCACTAGAATGTGAACATTTTAGCCCAGCTTTATTTCAGTAGCCAGAAGGAGGAGCTACTGCATTGTTTTAAGTCCATAAGTGGACGCCCGGCTCGCTGCTGAACCTCTTTGCCTGCTTTCGCACTGTATTCATACTAACAAAACACTTTCTGCTGGAAATTAGCATGTTTAAAGGAGCTGGTGACATTGACAACCAGTTGCACCACAAGTGATCTCATCCTTGAAATGATATATAGTTGTGCATAGAGGTGTCCAACAAGTCTTGTCTCTTTGGCACAGATGCAATGGGAGGTGCGAAGATTTCATGCAGCTGTATGTTCAGAGCCCAGGGTGTCCGCATATAAGGGGGAAGAGAGGAGCAAAGTATTCCGGGCCCCCGCCGGGTGTAGCAGCTGCAAGGCAGCAGACCCGTCACGGGTCGCAAACCAGTGGAAGGATGTGATTGTGAGATGCTCTGTCCTGTTCTCCCTTACATACAGATCCACATTTTCTCAAGAGGGAACTGCAGCTGAAGTAGGATAACATGTCTTGAAAAGCACATTTAGGGAGGAGATAGTTCTTCACTATGTGTGGTGTTGAGTCCAACTTGTAACAGGTTGGTTGTTGAAAGGGCACATGTCTGTGCTACAGCAACTGCCCCTTTGACTTTTTTTACTCTATTAGATCTGTTACCATAGTCATATATCACACACACACACACACACACACTTTCTGAACCGCTTGTCCCATACAGGGTCGCGGGGAACCGGAGCCTAACCTGGCAACTCAGGGCGCAAGGCTGGAGGGTGAGGGGACACACCCAGGACGGGATGCCAGTCTGTCACAAGGCACCCCAAGCGGGACTCGAACCCCAGACCCACCGGAGAGCAGGACCCGGTCCGGTCCAACCCAACCCAACCCAACCCAACCCAACCCAACCCACTGCGCCACCGCACCCCCATTAGTCATATATCATTTATGCTCATTTTTAAGTGACATTTGCATGGCTAACAGCGTACTTGCCGTATGGTATTTTGGTGGAAGTACCTGTTTGCGTAAGGCTTACAAAACCCGGAGCCCCAACCGGAAAAATCGGACGACATTTTTACCAGATGCCTGTGGTTTCATCATCCAATAGTGAAACAGTAGGCACCAGGTCACTGATCTTCATAAATCATTGTATTATTATGGGATATAAACGCTCAGACTGGGACACAAAGTTCTCGAAGCCTAACCTCGGCGAAGTGTCTTCCGTATAATTTGGCCGGAGGATTCAGTCGGGTGGTGGGTAACAGTCTCACAAAGATGCAGGAACCACCTTCCTGTATCTATTTTATCAACGGTTTCGACCAGTTTTTTGTTATAAATTTACCACTCCAGAAATAAAGGTTAGTGACCCTGTAAGTTGCGTTCTGCTCATAAAACCGCATGCGGATACTCCGCTTTCAGACTGTAGTATCCGGCAGCTTCCCGCACACCGTTTCTAAGCATAAGTAGGTTCGTCCTACTTTGTGAGTCCCACGAAAATCTCGTGTTGAGCTCAGGTCTCTTTGTGCCGCAATGATGGCTCTGTGTTGGGTTTGTTTTTGGAAGGTGCCTGCTGAAGGCCGCCGTTGTTGCCGACTGAAGCCGGTCCTTTCAAACATGTCACGATGGAATGAAGCGAAGGTGCAGGGGTCTCCTTCGAGCTGTTAGCTTTTCGCATCTGGTGCGTTTCACTGCCAAAGTGTGCTGTTTTTGCAGGTGCGATATTAGCCTCCGTATAGAAACGGGCGAGTGCGGGTGTGTGTATTTTTCCCCACTATGTCACTCTTTGTGAATTCCTCATCCATCACCAAAATGAGACCTGAAAAATGTTAAAATTCCCAAATGAAAGAAAGACCTTCCAGATTAAACCTTTAAAATGACCTTCCTGAGTTCTGCCGTTATGCTTATCATTTGTATAGAGAAAATCCCTATAGAGAGTTATGGAGGATTCAGTGTCCTAAAGGGAAAATATCAGAGTGAATTGGGGTAAAACGCAGTAATCTAAGTCTTTTTTACATTTACATTTATTAATTTAGCAGACGCTTTTCTCCAAAGCGACGTAAATCTCAGAGAAAATACAATTTGTGCATTACATTAGGAGAAAGAGTTGACATAGCTGCAGACATGTGACTCTTAAGTAAACCTAGTTTATTACTTTCCACTTGATGCACCGATGTTCATCGATCGAGTAGGTGCATAAACCGCAGGATAGATGAATCCTGATAACCTTCCTACTAAATTTTTTTTTTTTAATTTATTATAAGGTACACAAACATTTACATACAATACAGGAGTAGTGGCTCCGCGTAAAGGCTTATCTGGGCATGATCATAAAGTTACGTTGCATGAACATTTACACCATACATGAGCTGGAGAGATCTTGGGCGAAGTGAGTCCGGAAATGGTGAATGTTCAGACCCCTCTTGAATGTAGACAGAGTTTCAGCAGTTCTGAGTGACGGGGGGAGGTCATTCCACCACAACGGAGCCAGAACCGAGAACCTCCGCGCTTTACTTTTTTTTGTCATCATGGTCTCTTTACCTTGCATGACTTTGTACAACAGTTTATACAGCTGGATGTCTACTAGAAAGTGATGTCGAGTACCTACCTAGCGCCAAGTGTAATAAGCCGGTGACCTTCACGGGATGTGAACCTACAACCTGCGTGAAATCTGACGTACAAAATAACTTCATATTACATAGCCTGCGTTGGTATTTTATTAACTGTTTGCGATCCCTTTGACACCCTCACAGATAGCGTTAACGAAGACCTGCTCCGTCATTGTTTTTTTTCTCCGGGATGCGCGTCGCTTCGGCGAAAAGCGTCCGCTGAGGGAAAAAACGTAAACGTTTCCAGCCGAACAACGAGTTGTCCCCCCCCCAACGCGCACAAAAGTTTCCTTATTTGTGCCCCAACACAACCGCAGCAAAGACACAACAGTCGACTCCGCTGTACTTAGATGGTGTCGGAGCCCTTCCCCGTGAGCCGATAACAACCAACCAGCTTAAGCGCCATTACAAGGCCGCTGTGTTTACATAGGAGCTTCTTTCCCTAAACACGGCTGATTGCCACAGGCACCCCGCGCACACCGCTCACCAAACATGTCCAAAGGGGATATCTAAGGCCCCATTTGAATGAGGCGACGGTCCTCCTAAGATAAATAACCGAGATCCGCACCGAATACGCGGCGAACAATAGCGTCCTTCAGAGCACTTTGTCTCGCGAAGGGTGTGTTGACCGTATGCGCTGCGGTGCCATAAATTAAGGTCGGAATGGGAACGTCTCCTCCCTGTCCTCCCGCTCCTACAGCGCAGCAAGAATGTCGGAACTTGAGCCGCGTTTCGTTTGCGTGCGTCTTGACTTGGCGCCGAGGCCCCCGCGATCAGCTTCGCAAAACGAGTCCGCACTTTGGAAAACTTCACACCGTGTTATAGAGTTGACTAAATGCCCTCCTCCCAACATTGAATGCATTTTTCCTCCTCGCGCGCAAAATATACGGTATTTTCGAATCCTTGGGCATTAATTTGAGGAACACAAACATAGTTTGTAGGAGTACATTGCAGCAGCAGGAGCCTGGTTCAGACTCACCCGCCACATCCTGATGGGAAAATTATATCTGCCAGTTTTCCTAATTCTTCCTAAATTGCTCTTGCATCATGTATAATCTAAAGCGGTGTGGGTAAGATGGTTTCTTACACACCCAGTGATCAACATGTAATTACTTTTTTTTTTTTAATCTTAAGGAGCTGCTGCCCATAAAGTAAAGATTTACGACAAGTCCTACATGTATCGTTTATATTAGTAGCCTTCCCTTTTATGGTTATACGGCGATGTATGGACGGACGGAAGTGTCGCTGAGTCGAGTCGAGTCGAGTCGACTGCTCGCGTGGTTCCCGAGGATAAGGACAAACAGAAATGGTTTTCCAGCGCCTTCTTCTGCGCATGGCTGGGGATTCATGGACTTTAAACAAGGGGAGAATCGCGCGAACTCAACACCCTCCGAGCGGGACTGGAACCCCACGTCCGCCAAGCAGCAAGGCACCGGACGGGCTTTACCCCTTGTCCTCCATACAGCGCTGTACGTGAGCGCATAAATTAGCATATGAATATACTTCATGTATTTGGTGAATGAATATTTCGTTGCAACGAGAAATTGAAGAGCTCAAGTACTTTAAACATACGATCTGAATTCCGTTTTATTTCCATTTATTAATTTTGCTCAAGCTTTTCTCCAAAGTGAGTTACAGTATTACACACACACACACACACACACACACACATATTCCGAACCGCTTGTCCCATACAGGGTCGCGGGAAACCGGAGCCTAACCCGGCAACTCAGGGCATAAGGCTGGAGGGGAAGGGGACACACCCAGGACGGGACGCCAGTCCATTGCAAGGCACCCCAAGAGGGACTCGAACCCCAGACCCACCGGAGAGCAGGACCTGGTCCAACCCACTGCGCCACCACGCCCCCTAGTTACAGTATTAAGCTACCCAAAATTATTTATTCACTTATACAGCTGGGTAACTTTTTACTACAGGGCTCGGGGTAAGTACCTTGCTAACAGACTGTATTGCAGAAGAGGGGATTCAAACC
The DNA here is from genome assembly GCF_900964775.1 of Scleropages formosus. Classification (NCBI taxonomy): domain Eukaryota; kingdom Metazoa; phylum Chordata; class Actinopteri; order Osteoglossiformes; family Osteoglossidae; genus Scleropages; species Scleropages formosus. The sequence goes on from NC_041807.1 coordinate 15,600,564, forward strand.
TACAACCTCCACGTTCAACAACAGCATCTCAGCCACTACACTTATCTGGTGTTCTGGAGTAATTAATTGCTTAGGTGACAGTTACACCCAAAGAGATGTACCCATTTACATAGCACAGTATTATTGCTGTATCACTTCAGGGTAAGTACCAAGGGTACCACAGCTGGGCTGTACAACAGGACTAGAATCCACAACCTTCATATTACCAAATCATATCCTTAATCATTATTTTGCAGTATAAACCTCTTTCAAACCTGAATTCAGACTGAACACTAAAAGCGCATAGAGAGCTGTAATTTACCATAGTATCTGGGGCTATGGACCCTGAACAGCTCAGCCTTAGTGTAGTTTCCATTGGCACACGCGTACTCTTGGTCTGCTGAGGCCAGGCAGCTTTTGACAAACGTAAGAAATGCACAAATCAGTAGCTGTTACAAAGAGGCAAGGGTTAAAAGCGCAGCGAAGTACTGATGGCTTTATCGCACCATATCAGCCGACCTTGTGTGGGAAACTGGACAGCAGGACACTTGCACTTTATCGGGATGTTTCATTTTTAATATCTTCTCCAGCGATTATTCATTCCAAGCCATTTATGCATGTACTTTACACGCAAGGCATTTATTCAGTGTGTAAAGCACTGGAAATAATTCATCTCCAGATTCCATAAATATGCACATAATCCTAAGAATAAGTACTGGGTGGCACGGTGGCACAATGAGTAGCGCTGCTCTTCACAGTACCTGGGTAGTGTGAGAGGATGTGGGTTTGATGCCTGTTTAGTCTGTGTGGAGTTTGCATGTTCTCCCTGTGTCTGTGTGGGTCTCCTCTGGGTGCTCTGGTTTCCTCCCACAGTCCGAAGACATGCTGTTCAGGTTCCCCCATAATGTGTGAGTGAGGGAGAGTGTGTGTTCCACTGATGTATGGATGAGTGACCCAGTGTAAGTAGTGTATCTAGCAGTGTAAGTCACTGTGGCGAATAAGGTGTGTGGGCTGGTAACACTAGAGTTTGTCGCAAGTTGCTTCTGGGGGAAAGTGTCTGATAAATAAATGTAAATACTGCTCTGGCTTACATTATTTTTCATGCACGGCTTGCATGAAAATGTGTTTGTTTGCCTTTCCACGGACGCGTCCTTGCGCTGTAAAGTGCGAGAAGAGACAAAAGGGACGGTTCTGGGAGGAGAGGAGGGCTCGCGCGGCCCCAAGGCGAAGCACGTGGCAGCGGCGGTGGCGGCGGCGCCCTGACCCGTTATCAGCGTCTCGCGCACGAAGTTCTCCCCGAAGCGGTGTGTGTGCGTGCGTGCGTGCGTGTGTGTGTTACAGGGAGGGGCCAAGTCCGCTCCTCAAAGCAGCTGCCGGCAGCGCAGCGCGACACACTGTGTTCCCGGTCGCGTCCGATCGCCGGAGGAGCCCCAGTGAAACACACACACACACACACACACGCACACGCGCACGCGCACGCGCAGGCGCCGGCTCCGCTCGACACCTTTGCAGGTAAGGCTTTCCAAACCGAGTGTGACTTGTACCTCTTGTCACTTGTGCAAGGTGTGTTAACACACATCACTCTGCACACACTTCTCGCTGCTTGTGGAGGACACACCGAAACTGCTACTGCTTCATAATCAGAGTGTGTGTATGTGTGTGTGTGTGTGTGTGTGTGTGTGAGTGTGTTTGTAAACGCATATCACATTTTTTGTATGTTAAATGTTAGTGTTGAAGAACTGACTTTTCTTCTTCCTCCTCCTCTTCTTCTTCTTCTTCTTCTTCTTCTTATTATTATTATTATTATTATTATCATTATTATTATTGTTGTTGTTACTACAACTATTGTTATTATTAGTAGTGCTGGTGTAGTTTTTTGTGTTTACCTACAGTTAGAAGAGAATGCCTGTATTTTTTCTGGCTGGAATAAGTGCCAGCAACTATAACTATAAGCATAGTGAGAATGAGCCTGAAGAGCCTGAGCTCAGACGCTGATGTTCCTGGGAAAGAACCCAAAAGCCTGATCCGGGATCAGCTCATCTGCCTCTAAGACCAAAGCTCTGAGTTTTGGGCCGCTTGCAAAAGATCGTACGTGCAATAGCGAGTGAAAATTGTGATTTGAATATGACTCGAATGTGTTCGGAGCAGTTACTAACTTTAAAAATTCATTCTGAGGGTCACATTTGTACCTTTAACTGTAACCTGTCACCTAATTATGGTTTAATAGTGCAGTTGATTAAAAGTCACCTCAAGTCTCCCAAGCTTCACAACTGTGCGTAACACTTTTTGGGCGATGCTTGTGTTCTTCGACACGTTTTTCTTTCTTTTTTATTTGACACTGTGTAGCTTTCTAGGGGCCAAGCACAGATTTGCTTAATTCCCGCACCGATACATCCGGAGAGTTTGAGGTATTGCAAAGAACGGCTGCAGCATCTGCATAAGGGATATGTTCTTTAATCTGCCTCGGTGACTTTCTCGTCTCCTCCCAAAATTTTTGTGGCATGCAGTTGCCAGACATGGATATTCTTTCTGGCGTTCTTCTCTTCTGTAGTTGTGCGAATTGTCCCTGCGGCAGCACTGTCTGCACCGGGTGCCACGGTGGCTCCGACATGGGTTTGAATCCAGCTCGGTCTGCATGGAGTTTTACATGTTCTCGCCATGTTCATGTGGGTTTTCTGTGGGCGCTCTGGTTTCCACCCACACTCCAAAGACATGTGCTTTACATGAACTGGCGAGTCCCAATTGCCCATAGTGTGTGTATGTGCCAGTGAGTGCGTAACGCCGTTTTGGTGTACGGTCGGGTGAAATAATTGATTGCGGGGGGTGTGGTGTAGTTCATCTAGCGCTGTAATTCATCTCAGAGAAAGGCATCAGCAAGACACTAGTCGTAAACACTAATTTGCACCGGTGGGTGGAAAAACCAAAGACAAAGAGCCGTGTTGGTTTTTAGTGGTCGGTGATGTGCAGTCATGCCATTGAGACACTCGTTTTACTGTATTCCGTTTATGGGCCAAGGGTCACAGTGCGGTACTGGGTCGGCTGAGTGACATAGCTGCTGCATTGAGCATTGCGTTGTTGCGTTGTGGCTGTTTGTTTGTGCGCAGTCACAAATTCGGCGAGGGACATACCAATCCCCGAATCGACCTCCGCTCCGTAAAAGCAAGCTCTTCGCATCTTCGCTGGGACTTCCTCCCAATCCCGAAGGAAGAAGCAGGCGGTACTGTAGGATGTCTTTCATTGGTGGGATGACATCTTGACTCACCATGAGAGCACAATTTGACTTACAATGGCAAACCGAGAATACGTGTGTTTATTTCCTCTGCCTGGTCTCTGGTGTGTCCTGGTAGGCCCGGCTCCGCTGGTGCAGCCTTACACTGCGGAGGGTGCGTGTTTTTCCACCATCCTCCCGGTATTATCACTATGTATTAATTTTATTGCAGCGAGAATGCAAATCCCATTTATCCCGTTCACATTCAAATAATCGTCTGTCTGGCGTCCGTCCACCGTCAACATGGAGTAACGGCAATCCCGTGTCACACATAGTGGGGCTTTTGTGAAACAGAAACACGCACTGACACTGGAGGTTATGGCTGCCCCGTACACTTCATTTCTGTCCCCCGCATCCCGCTGTCTCAGCGTTTTACAGGCAAGAAGTCAGGCGTCGCAACCCGTTTTCCAAATGAGGGTCTTTTCAGTTTTTCTTGGACGGGATGTCTTTTGAAAAGTGAGACGCAGGCTCAAAGTCACACGAAAAAAGCCCAAACACCCGCGGTTCCCCGTCCCCGTGCCCCTTGGCTCCTGTCTCCTTCATTCGACGGGGAAAAATGTATTGCCCTCCGCCTGCCGAAACGGCCGAGGGCCTGGATCCCGGTTGCCGCTCACCGGACGCCCGTGTCCCGGCCCAGACGGAGCCTGTGAGGAACCAGACGTTCAGGGAGCACTTAAACTGCAGCCATAAGGCTGCGAGGTGAGTTATCACTTCATACAGACTAATTTGTTTGGACCGCGGCGCATACTCGCCTTTTACTACTTTGAGGGGGGGAACAGGGTCCCTTGACTGCTGCGGAACTCTGTCCTCATTATTTGCAAAATTTTTATGAGACTTTATTTCCTTAGCAGATGCCTGCAAAAAATTATCCCTGCGATGACCTTCTGTGGGTTATTAGCTTATTTTTCAGTAAACAAGCTGATCCACAGCAGAGAATCACAGAGTCAACAGTTTCAAATACATGAATTTATGTGCAGTTTATACTTTATGGGAACGGCTCCGATCCACAGTCCCCCAAGGGTCTTAAATTTTCGGTGTTCTGGTCAGACGGGTGCTTCGTTAACTTTCCCAGGAGAACGCGAAGATCAACCGAAGAGGAAAATGCGCGGCGGAGCACCGTGCGGTCGAGAAGCATAACAGCAGGAGCAGGAGGTTGCGGGCGAACCTTATCGCTCGTTAATGCGGAGGATTTTCCCTATTCTTGTGTTTATGATGAGGAGAGACACGGCACCATGTGACACTCAAGAGGAATGCAGGGGTGAAAGCCTCCGAGCCACATGGCGAGGTAACGCTCCCTGAAACTGTATCTGATAAGACAGCAGCGCTTGGAAAAAATGAGGGGAATGTGCAATCCTTATAAGGAGCATGTTGAACCTGGTGAGAGATGATTGGAATAACCTTCGGAATGCGCGGCGGAGCCGCTGTTTTTTTTTTTTTTTTTGTGCATTGTGGAGGCAGAGACCTGGAGGTGGTGATAACCGCTCGGCACAGGCTCTGGAATGGTGTGAAAGGCGCTGCCCTCTGTTTCCCGAATCCGTAGGCTCCCGTGGGCCAGGGGAAAACAAGGAGGTACAGGGTGAGACTCGGACGTTCAATTATGAGCGTAAATGAGACGTTCGTAAATGAAATGGTCGTCACTCGGGGGACCACTGGCTCCGCCCCCTCACTTAACCAGTCTCCAGCAAATCGTCCCCTTTCTAATCTGAGACTGATATCTGTAAATGCAAAGTACTGAACTTGCTAAATATTTCTAGAAAAAAAATTAAAAGAGTGGGGACTGTGAACCATAGCTCTGGTGTGGAGAATTTCGGGGGGGACCCTGCTGATCCAAGGGGGGCGCAGCGGGTTGGACCGGGTCCTGCTCTCCGGTGGGTCTGGGGTTCGAATCCCGCTTGGGGTGCCTTGCGATGGACTGGCGTCCCGTCCTGGGTGTGTCCCCTCCCCCTCCAGCCTTACGCCCTGTGTTGCCGGGTTAGGCTCCGGCTCCCCACGACCCCATATGGGACAAGCGGTTTAGACCCTGCTGATTCACCACAGGTACCTGATCTGAATTCCATGTGAAGTGCATTTCACAGTGATGGAGAGTAAGGTGTAAGATTTTGATAGAAACATTTTACATGTATTCATTTTGCTCCATTTTTCATTCTTTCTGCAAAGCAACAAACAACTCAGAGTAAACTAAAGTGCATTTCCCCACAGATGGAGAGATAGAGTCTCTACAGTCACGGAGTCCAATGTCACCATCTTTACCTACATCCATTACACCAGTAGCTGTGTATAGAATTGATAGGGAGTCATTTTTATTCATTTTCTTATTCTAGCCGACTTCAGCCAAGTCATCAATTCTCAGAGCTGGAGCAGGAGTATATTTTACTCTACTTTGTTGCAAGAACGTCTGACTGGTGTCCTTATTCATCTTTGTTCACTCAGAGGTGCTCTCTGTCTTAATGCGTTTTAAAGATGTCCTTTCTTCTGAATTCTGAAAGTTTGCAAAAATAAATCACAGTAGCACACACTGGATCTGAAACAGCCTTTAATTTAGTGTGACAGCTTGAGGTCAGCGGTGCCCCTATCTCAGCCAGCCAGCGGTAAGTAATACTGCTGAAAGAGTTGGTCAAACGGGGCCAAGCCTGGAAAAAGGAACATTTGTACAGTGAATTATTGGTTTGTTAGAATAGTTGATCTGTTTGTTATTGTATATAGTGCAAGTATATTCATACAAATAAATCAAATTCAAGTTCTTTGTTTTGTTACAGCTTTTGGAAATGGTTCAAGCTTTTTTTTTTCCTGCATTTAGATTAAAAATACATATATTTAATTCCTCTGTTTATTTTCGGTTCCCTTTAAACAATTAATCGTTGGTGTGACACAATTATATAAGAAAATAATTGTCACGTAAAACCAAAGCTGTATTGATGAAAGCTTAGCGAGCGGCTTATTTGTAAAATATAGCCTTGCACCCTTGACCTCTTGAACGTGACAGAATTTTAAGACCAAAGCTGTTCTTTCGAGGTGTGAAATTAACTTTATGTCGCTAGGGCTGACATAACAGCGTACTTGTTGGAAGGCTTGAGTCCGTCGTCTTTATAATAGCGTAACTGAAGCACACAGCACACATTCTGTGGGGTATATGAAGTGTGCTGCAAATATGGTTCCTCCGTAGCTCTCGCGATGCAGAAGGACAGGCAACACGAACATTCCCACACAGTGAAGTCAGAGAAAAATGAAACCTAAGGTCTTGTTTATGTAGGTCCCACCAAATGTGCAAGAAGCAGTTGGCAGCTGTTTAGTCCGTAATATAAAATTATATAATACCCCCTTTGCAAAACTGAGGTTCACATCTTGAACCTGCTCCCTTCGCCTCCCACTCCCCACCCTCACCCTTAGAATAGATGTCGTGTTGGGATTTGGTTTCAGGTACTGTTTGTCATACATTAAACAAGTAGCTGACAATGGAAAATCTCTGCCGAACCCACCATGCCAGCGCAGTTCCTATTCCTTAGATGGCATAATTGTGTGGATGGCAGGACAGAATAGCGGGCTGCAGATGAGCAACGTGGTTTCAGGAGTGGTGAGGAATGAATCACCCCTGCCATCACAGGAGCCTCACATACCGCAATGTCACCGTCCTGTGTCCCATTCATACTCACAGAAGACAGGTTGCAATATGGGCAGGACAGGGACAGTCTGAAGAGGATCATTGGAGCACCTCTCTATTTGGTCAGCTGTAAGCGAGAGCATATTGCACTGATTTTTGTGGATCCTTGAAGATTGGGCTTTGTGGCCTAAATCATGCTGCCACTGAAGAACTACTCACATATAAATGTTCCCCTTTTCAGAGCGTGAGAGAAATATTCACCCTGCAGTTGCCTTGTATCCAAGGGGAGTACAGGAAATGTTTCGGCAAGGAGGGTTGCCCTGCCTCGGATCTTGTCCCACGAGCGCTGTAGGTTCAGGTGAGGACTGCGGTTCAGTCCGTAAATCTGGCACTTCCATTGGGTATTTTTCTAACTTTATAATCACTTCTGCCTTGTAACTGAATTTATCATCAGTACTTGATCAGGCAGTTACCAATGTGCAGAATAATAAGACTGATGCAAAAGGAGCACAGTACTTAAGTACTGGTTATTTATTCAATGGCCCATTGTGGGGTGGAGACAGCCACAGGGCAGATGAGATACAATAACAAAGGAAAGCAAAAAGGGCATTGCACTCATGTCATTTTCCAAGTGGCCCTCATACACAAAACCTAGCTCTTCAGCCCAGCACACGGTCCAAACAACAAGCCCACCTCACAAGCTTCAGACCAGCTGCCTTTATGGCCCTTGCAATGAGTCCTCAATTGTCCACAGCTGGCTGCCATGCAGTTACCCCTTTACTCCATCAGAGGCATGGACAGGCCATCTTCTTGCCCATCTTCAGCTCTTACCTCCTGCCCACCAGCTCACAATTCATTTAACTGACACTTTTTTCCAAACTGAGTTAGTGTCACTTTTTACAGTGATTTACCCATATATGAAGGCGGGTCATTTTTACTAGAGCAGTTTGAGATGAGGGCTTTACTCAAGGATACTAATATTCTATATTAGTGTGTAGAGAGAGCTCATGCTCAACGGTTGAAAATGCTTCTTTAAGTTAGAAGTACTCATTTAGGATCTTGTTATCCTGGTGGTGGTGGTTAGGATCAGGCTTCTATGTAAAGAAGTTCACCTCATACCCTCTACACCAGCCTGATGCCACGTTTCCGTTGGATCGTGCTCTGGGATAACAGAAAGGTACTGGAGATCTGTCTCAAGCGCAGACCTGAACCTGCAATACACCTTGGTATAATTTCACCATGATTATACGGTACCAGTTCGTGATAACTGTTTATGACTACATTCACTCAGCTTGCTGTGTCTTATAATCAGAACCATTCTCTGACACACTCTACTTATTAGCCTGCTTGAGTTTTAAAAAGAGTGTATATCAAGCATCATAGGAATGAATACTTATGGCTCTTTTTACCACTTCATACCATAGTTCTCTGGCATAGGGAATGAATGAAAAGGCTCAGTGGGTTGAACTTTAAATTAGATTCAAAAGTGGTTTCAAGACTGGTGGTCTGCTGAGGCATCGTGAAATTAAAAAAAAAAAAAAGAGAAAAAGATTATAGGATGACAGCAAGAACAAATTCAAAGGGCAGGAACTGAGCCTCTGCTGAAGAATACCAGGATATCTACTAAGAGGCCGTAACCTCTTTGAAGCACACGAGTTGAATGAGTCACCCAAGAATTGCTCCCCATTTGTCAGTTTGCCTTTAACTGTGAAGCAGGGAATTTCAGTTTTTTACACTACTACACAAATGGAGTAGCACGGGATGAATATAATCTAACTGTAGTGTATAAGAAATTGGGTAATTTCACACCTGTCCTCTACGATGTTGTGGTCTATCTTACTTGTGCTGCCGCAGACCCTGTTAAAACACAAGTGATGGTCACCTTAGCTGCGTTGGGTGAAGATCAGTGTGTGGTGAACTGACCACTGCGAGGACTGTTCTGGTGACCTCAAATGACCCCCCCCCCCCCCCTTTGGAAGTCTGCTTGCTGTTAGCTTAATAGGGTTTTCATGCTGTGCTGCAATAAAAAATGCAAGCATGGTTACAGAGAGAATATGAGGGTTGCTTAGCTATGATTTCCCAGTGTCCTCAGCTGCTCTTACTAAGGGAGGAGAAACATATATCCTGATGGGTGTGTTGAGATGCTTTAGACCAGACCTACTCCGCTTGTGTTTTAGTGGTTTAGGGTGGGTGGCAGAGGACACGGGAAGCAACTGAAACTGGTGTTCTTCATTAATGGCCAGTTAAATGGAGATTGCTTGAAAAAGCTCTATGGCCATTTATTATGAAGACTTCCCATCTGGCTGAGATGACTAACAGAGGCACTGGATCGCTCACGCATTCTGCATATTTGCTCGGTATTGTCACCCGTGGGGATCGATGAAAGGCTTAAAAGGACAAATCTGACAATGGAATGCAGTAAATGCAGGAAATTAAAAAAAGCATCTTGTTTGTTCAGTCAGCCCAGAGTGGCAAACTGATTTACCACCATATGTAGGTGGGGTGAGGTGGTGTGGCGGGTTTGGCCTGTGCCTGCTCTCTGGTGGGTCTGGGGTTCGAGTCCTGCTTGTGGTGCCTTGCGATGGACTGGCGTCCCATGCTGGGTGTGTCTTCTCCCTCTCCAGCCTTGCACCCTGTATTGCTGGGTTGGGCTCCGGGTTGCTGCAACCCTACTCAGAACAAGCGGTTTCCGACTGTGTGTGCGTGTGTGATGATAATACGTGATCTTTGCAACCCCAAGGACTGTTAATGGTGCCATGTGTGATTAGATGACCTTGTTATTGGTGCAGTATGTTTGCAGTTCACCGTGTCCCTGAAATACACTATACTGTAGACTTTTCTAGAAGTGCCACAAAAATGGTCCTTGCCATTTTTGCCCCGTTTAACTGTGTCAAGTGTCCAGTAAGTGAGCTTCGGGTGTCCAGCCTCAGCTTCTCATGCAAAACACTCATATACCCCTCTGCTAATTTATTTATTTATTTATTTATTTTCACCATACAAATGACTTCTTGTCTAAGGTCTGAAAGGCATGGATGTAAAACTGAGCATGTGTCCAGTTTCAAGATGTGCTACCAGTTAGTTCCCCTCCTTTTTCTTGTTGTTCCCGTTCCTTTTTTTTTTTTTTTTGCCTCACACACATTTGCTTCCAGGAATTCCTGGCAGCGAAGTCGATAGTCCAGACCTCAGAAAATGCTGAGGTTTCCGAAAAGACCAGCACCGCTGCAGCCTGCGTGACGAGAAGAAAGACTCAGCCCTTTGAACAAAATGGATGCCCAAGAGAAGGACCCGGTGATAAAGTCAGAAATACACGCTATCTGTCACGGCGCTTGATAGTGACTCCGTAGGTGGATTTATTGCCTGGACCAGACTCTCCGAGCCCACGGTCTTGGGTGTCTGCTGCTCTCAAGGGCTGGCTCTCCGCCAAGCTAATAATAACAGCAAGAAGCAATATGCCCAGAAATGAGATTTCGTTGCTTTGCGGCCACACGCCGCAATGGGGCGCGAGGCTCCGATGCAAAGAGAGGGCTCCGTACATGCTACGTCGACCTATTGTGCTGTGCCAAACACGGTTTTAGACATCTCAGTCCTCAGACTGTGCTCACTGTCAGCACACATCTATTCATTCATCTCACATTCAATGGCAGCACATCGCCGCAGCGGGTTGTGCCGGTGCCTCAGAGCACCTGGGCTGGGTGCGTGGACATGGGCTGAATGTGGGTTTGCTCTGAGTGCTCTGGGTTCCTCTCACAGTCCAAAGACATGCTGGAGGTGACTTTAAATTGTATGTATATGGGAGTGAGCAAGTGCCCGCGTATGACCGCCCCAGTGGTACCCTGCCTCACTCCCCAGCACTAGGTTCAGACCGCTGTGACCCTGTACTGGATAATGAATGAGTGATCTGACACTCTAATCCAGGCTGGCATACATGTGGCGAATCTTTTGTCTGTTTACATTTATTCATTTAGCTGACACTTCTCTGAAGTGCACTTCCAGTGTTAAGGTAGTTAAAATGATCTATGCAGCCGGGTGGTTTTACTGGAGCAATTGCGGGTTAAGTACCTTCCTCAAGGATACTGCAGCGGTGGGTGGGATTCGACCCTGCGACTTTTGGATCCGAAGGCAGTAGCAATAACCACTACGCTACTTTTGAGCTGTAGTTAGAAGAATCTGCTCTATAAAAACATCCAATTAATAGAACCCTCATAGAGGCTATAGAACAGTCTCAGCAATACAATGTTCAAGTGTTGTATGGAATAATTTTGTTATTTGGATCCTTGACTATTAAATAGCACCGTTAACTGGACAGACAAGTGTTCTGTAGCATCTTCCCATTAATAGAATGCTTATCCAGAGTATTCCAGAGTCCTCCAGTCAGTATCTGTATTCTTTCAGATGCGCCAAAACAGGACCTGTGAATGATAAAGACAGCAAGGTTATCGCAATGCACAGTCTGAGCTGAAATGAAGCTGTAACACATTACATTGGTACATTAATTCCAGAAAAGCAAAAAAAAAAAAAAAAAAACCTCCCACTCATTTTTGCTGTCAGCGATTCCCTTGAATTAATTCTCCAATTAATCTTTCTAAATGGCGACATGTTTCTCACTCGCAGATTAACTGCAAACATCTGATTAATCCGAAAGGTTAATGGTCTCTGTAATTTCATCCTGTTCGCTCATCAGCCTTATTCAAAATATGCCTCACGGACATCATAAAAGTTAAGGATTAAGCTTCCGTCGACGTTCTGATGTAATTATTTATGTACGGTGGGACCAGGTTGTTTTAAATGCGTCTCCGCTTACGAACAAAGACTCTGCTTGTCAACAAACCACTGAGGTTGTGTATTTATTCAATTTATTTGACAGATGAGCTAAACAGAAATTGGGGAGACACACACATCCAGTGATGGAAAGCCCCTTCTTTAGCATCACTGTTCCTCTGTTAAAGTGGAAAACAGGCTATTCTTGTATCAACTTGTTAAGTGTTTTAAAATATGTCCTGAGGTCATGTTAATTGGGCATGGGTTACTCGATCATTCTAACTCTTCTTATGATCCTGTGAAATTTCCTTATAAGGTTGATCACAAAGTGATTTCCATTTGTGGAACACTTGTTATTGTGCATCTTGTTGTTGTTGTTGTTTTATCTGATGGCAAATGTTGGGGACGTTGCAAGTTTTAAAGGTAGCTGGCCAAAGTAGCGACGGATACGTTTACGAGACGCACCGGGAAATTTTCTCTTAAAGGAGATCCGTTTTATGCTCCGTAAAATGTTCCAGTTTAACTTTATGATTTTTTTTTTTCCCCGTAACGCTGGGGCATATATGGCGCCTGAAACGTTGCTCCATGTGGAAACATCGCTCCATGTAGTCACGGACCCGATGCGGACCTGATGTTAAACTTGTGAGCCGAGAGAAGTAAGGCGCTTTGGACGTTGGGAAGGTCCGTGTTGGGGTGTAACGTGTGACGGAAGCTTGTGTTGCTGGTTTAGAGCGGAGACTCTCTGGCTAACATGAGGGGGCCGCCGGATCTCTTCATGTTACATCAGTTTTGTCCTCTGGAGTAAAAAACACCTTGCCCAGGGCAAGATGAAGCGATCCGATACCTGGCCAGAGGCTCCTGATTAGCGTGCGACTGTACATCTCAACTTGCGGTCACACGAAACCGTGGCCCCAGAAGCCTGCCGGGCTTCCTTCAAGAAAGCTGGTGTTCTTGGGGAGTAAATCATTTGTGGGAAATGGCTTTATTCTGATTAAAGGATCACCGGCATTCTCCAAAACACACAAACTTTACGTGTACGGATGGTAATCCGTGAAGGATTCGCTAAAATTCATTAGTTTGTGTACCCACGTTGTTTGGCTGTCTGCACTTCATTGATGGGGCAAAGATGTGCCCCGGTCACCACGTATTTTCGATCCTGCACAGATAACCGCGAAAGCCACGGCGAAACATGTCCGAAGGAAAGCATATTTCGAATAACTGCGATAAACATATTTGAAGCTGGTTACCATGTTAAATGAGAACGAGATGCTGGTGTTTTGATCGCATTACAAGAATGCTCACTGACGAATTCTTTAATTCTGCCATATTATCCGGTGGCCTGCGGTTGAAATCTACTTATTTATTTATTTATTTATTTCGCGTGTCTCGGTGGCAACCCGTCGTCTACAGATAAATACAGCTTCCAGCGACAGCACGAGTCGGGCGGGATCACCGCGTCGTGTCCAAGTGCAAGGCAGATGCTCTGGAAGCAACGTGTGTTTTTGGTTGTCGAGATGAACATGAAAGGGCCCGGGGGCAGATGAACTCCCGGGCAAAAGTTGAGGAGCGCGGGAGTGCTGATAAGCAGATGTTCCCGTCAGACAGGCAGACAGACGGGAGAGCCCACCGCATCTGTCCGCATCATAGCGCGACGCTCGAGACGCGAGCCGCCGGCTCTTTCCAGCACCGCGGGACCATCTGCGGCGACCCCTCCTGTTGAAACACATGCCAAGCCTTCCCCTGGATGGTTTGGGAGGGTGCGAGAGCTGTGGTACTGCGACTTGTTAGCTTTTGTTGGTTTGCTTCCTGGAAACCACGTTTTTCTTACCATACTTGGTCATGTGGCGCCATGCCAGCAAGCTGCAGCATTTTGATGTACTGCACACGCATCAGGTCACTTGCTCTCCAACGCGGCTTCTTGATAGCACATCCATTTCTGATACCGTCTTATAGCGCGTCCATTCTTCTGCGGGGGTGCGTTTAAAACGCCGTTCCTTCTGCTCCCTAGGCAGGGTTACAGTTCGGTTTAGCCGAACATCTGTCAGCGCTCGGCCATCTCCGTGTCTGCAGTCGTATTTGTTGTAATGGGATTTGCGGTGCGGACTTTAATACCCGCGGCTAACGGGCTTTTTCTTTGTTGGAAACGTGTGTTAAAGAACATGCTGTTTTGTTGTACTGCTCTTTGAAGTTTATAAGTACGCTGTTGCAGTCGATTAAATTTCTTTCCCACTGCCATTAAATAAACATACACACTGTACAAATAACTCCGAGAGGGTAAGGTTTACGAATATTTGGGAAAGCACGAGAAGTTCGTTACTGATTTATGACACGGACACCATGTACATTAGATATGGTTTATGAGTATGTTTTTTTTGCAGTGAAATGGAAACCATTCTGTAATGTCCAACATTAAAATGTACTTATTATGAGAACTCTGTTGCTAAGTTGCTGGTATGCCGCTATTTTATAGGTACGTGCACATTAGGCTGATGAAGAGTAGGACATAGACATGAGTGAAGCATGAATAAGTACATGTATTTCTCAAAATCAAATAGATGCGCATTTCGAAGGTGGGATGAACTAAAAGCATCATTAAATCCATGTTAGAACATCTACAATATTGAGCTGTGGATTTGAGGGAACTTCTACACCTTTCAGTGCTGTCAGGAGTTTCAGGATCTTGCTCTCTGCTCAACGAGGAAGGGGATCACAGGCTCTGAGCCACGAAGGCAACCTCTGCTACTAGTCATTACATGGGTTCGTAATGAAAAGTGCGATTTGCAGGGCTTGTCTCAGAGTGTGACCCATTGTCTGGGAATGTGGACTCTCATTCTTTCATCCCCAACATGAGAGACACAAAGCACTGGCCTTCTTGTCTTTTTGCCCCATTGAGTAAAAGCTTAGCTGTGAAATCACCATCACTTCAGTTTCACTCACATGATATTCAAACAGGTATATAACGCTGTCTAGTCCACATTTTAGTTTTTGAGATTCAGTGTTCAGCATACCATTACAGGGGGTGCGGTGATGCAACGGGTTTGGCCGAGTCCTGCTCTCCGGTGGGTCTGGGGTTCGAGTCCCGCTTGTGGTGCCTTGCGACGGACTGGCGTCCCGTCCTGGGTGTGTCCCCTCCCCTTCAGCCCTGCGCCCTGTGTTGCCAGGTAAGGCTCCGGCTCGCCGCAACCCTGATCGGGGCAAGCGGTTGTTCACAATTGATGAATGGAGGTATTTACAATACATTTAAATTTTCAGTCTCTCAGGGACCACTCTTCCTATTGTTCTTTGATTTTTAACGGTTTTCTAATGTGACAACATGACATTAGGCAAGTTAAACTTTCCCCAAAAATCTGTCCACTCAGGGCCACCACCCCATCAGTCGGCGCAGGTCCCAGCAGATGGTTTTAAAATCGAGGTCTCTGCAGTTGGTTTTGGCATGGAGTAGACGCCCTGGAACGGTCCCTGCCTTCCATAGGGCCAGGCCTTCGATTCCACGGAAATTGTGTGGCATTTCCTCCTGCATATCATCGCCCTTGTGTAACTAGAGTGGCAGCACACTGCTCGGATGGAGTCTGCGAGGGCACAGCTGGCAGCTGCATAGATCAGCACCTGAGAAATGAGCAGCTCAGCTTTGTCTTGACCCAGGTCCCTTGAAAAGGAGCAAACTGACATCTTACACAGTGGCCCATGAAGCCGTTTGCCGTAGACTTGCATGCTGGATTTAAGAGCACATGAATCACTCAGATGAATCGATCATTAAAACATTGAGTTTTTTTCATATTATTACCCATGTTTAGTTGGAGTGTCATTGGTATAAGGTTATATGGTCCTCCTGTCTCTGGATAACCTACTTGCCCAGGATTAGCATTCTCTACAAAACCAGCATCTGCTAAAGAGCTCTCATACTTTTATACTGTAAGATAGCAGTATCCCTGGAGTAGTTTTTTCTTCTCGTATGACAGACTGTTTCTGCCCTGTGAGGTGACTGGTGACACGCTCAATTCCCTTGTCCTATTGTTCTTACCTTAAAGTAAGCATAGCTACAAAAAAATCACCCTTGAGCTTTGGTTCATGGTCATGATTTACTAAGGATAATGCAATGGGGACTGTGATTGGAGCCCCTCTGCTTTTTGGTGGATTGAAGACCATGGAATGGAGAAGCCAGGAGAAGGCAGCATGCCCAGGGAGCTAGATCAATTACAGATCTGGAAAATGAGAATGCTTCTCCAGCCTCCTCCTTGTGGGAACAATTGGCGGACTCAGCTTCACCCTGTGGCAAGAGAGTTGGATGCAGAAATGGCAGGAAACCATACGCTTTCTGGCAAGGGCGAGACTTGCACACAGTTTGTGTTGATTCCACAGTGGTCAGTGACTTCTCTATTGCAGTACCTGTGATTCAGGATACTACACACATGTGAGGACATAGGCTTGCCTAAGGCCACTTGTGGAGATTTCACATGCTCTTTACAATAATTACATATCTCGACGTACACTCCTCAGCATAGAGTTGGTACTATTAACTGAAGGTCATAGGTAGGATAAAATGGGCCATTGAAAATGGACTGACAGTAACCTTGTCAAGTATGGTTGGAGGGGGGGTAGGTGAGGGGATCTGGAATTCAGAACAGTGCTCCTGGAGACTCTTCCATAAACCAAAGTTTTGTACTGACTCACATTGTTTGGAACCAGGCCAACCAAAATACTCATGCCCCAGTGAGAGCAGCCATCAGACATGGTCTAACACTTTAGCCCTGACACCATCAAACACGGAATGATCTTTGTGCCACCCCTTGTCTGTTCACTCTAGCCTGAAGGCAGCTTTGTTGTAATGTTTGAATGAGACTCAAGGAGGGCCAGAAAGAATGCACATGTGTACTAGTGAAATAGCAATAGAAGAGTGTAAGACCGTGAAAATGAAGCGGCCATGGAGACACTTTTGATGTTAGTCTCATAAACTGCAAAACCTTCTACATTCTTGAATGAGCTTGCCTCTTTGCTTCGACACATCATTTGGTTGCCTGACTCACCTGGCCCACGATGCACCTTGACTCCTCCAGAGTTGATCACACGACTAGCTGTCCAACCCAGGCTGTAGCAGACAAGTGGACAATATCTGTGGAAAAACATCACATTCCTTGCCCCAAAGATGGAAAGTGTACATTCAGGCAAAAGCCGAACAACCTGTACAGGGGCCGAACGTACAGAAATGCTCAAGCAGTCAACACACGAAGCTGTATAAAGGATTGTAAAATGGTTTATTTGGATATTGAATGTCTTTTTTCCTCATTAACGTGAAATGTTATAAGTAATAAGTAATAATAGTTGTCATAACAACTGTCATAACCTACTATCAGGCTTAAGATAGCACTTTTGCCTTTTAGAAGCTTTTTATAATACAAACAGTGTATTTTCAGTCACTCTCACTCACTCAATTTCATTAACCACTTTTCCTTGTCAGAGGCATGAAAGTCCTGAGCCTATCCAGCATCACTGGGACGTAGGCTAGGAGGGCTGCACCCTGGGTGGGATGCCAATTCATTGCAGGCTAGTGATACAAACACAACTTTTCTCATTTGGAAATTTTCTACAACTACTACAACAGAAATCATGCTGCTGTGCTGTTCTGAGATCGTTTTCATAATCAATAGTTGTGAAAGAAAATTAGATGACTGACAGTGTACGCTGCATTTAAGGTACATGGTCATTTCACAACCTGATGATTCATACTAAGGCTAAGCCTTATGGGTTTGATTACTGCATACAGCAAGCTGCTATACATCAGGAACCTTTAAAATCAGTGCCCAGCTGTAAAGCCCGGCTGAGACAGAATATACAGGAAAACACGGAAACTGTTGAATAATGATGACAAATTTGAAAATGTTATGTATTGAATGAAAAGCTAGCGGGAATTTGAGATGTGTTTCGTGCTGCGGTTTCACAATGTTGGCGCATAACTGCTGTCAAGCGGAAGGTGCTTGAGCTCACTTGAATGATCTGATTTCCTGTCAAACATAACTGCGCTATGTGTATACAACATGTCCCTGACACCCCCAGTGTGCCGACTGCCCCACACAAAATATAAACACGTTTTTTGTTGTGCATGTCCGGCCAACTGATGAATGAAGCACTACATAGTGACATACTTGTAAGAAAGCAATCAGTGAAATGGCAAATTCAGAAAAGTTGTATGTCATGTTTGGATCACGTTTCCCTAAATGTAATGGCGGTTTATTGTTTTGTGTGATGTCTGAAGTAAACGGATTGCTGAGCTGGTGAAGCAAGACAAATTTCTGTGCAAACAGACAATAAAGTGTTATCTTATCTTAAATGCCTCGTATAGATTAATGTATGTTGATTTTAAGTGCCCTGATGGTTTCGCGTATTTGGATTTTATTAAGCCTTCCTGTAACGACTGATCTTTGTTTCTCTGCGGTTCACAAATTTCTTTGAAAAATTTCTCTGTGGTTTTTCATCCTTTTAGTGCCCTTATAGCATGGTTGCACTAAGTATTTCTGTTTGAAGGCACTCTCTTCTAAGAGTTCATTTGACAATCACAACTCCTTTAACTACTCCAGATTTAATATCTTGGGGTTACTCTTCCTGTTTCACGAACAGATTGGTGAGTTTGTCCAAAACTGGCCCGTTGCGAGCCTTGTTGCTCTTTCACTGAAAGCTATGGAATCAGATCCACCTGAATGGTGAAAGAAATGGTGAGCTTAGTCAGTGTATGGTTTTCTGACACTTGTGTTTCTTTGCTGAGTTGAAGACTCAACACTGCATTGTAAAGAATGCACTATGTTTTCTATTTATTAATTTCATATCTCATCAAGATGACTCAGACTACACGAATGCAGTAGAAACTGGCCTTTACCCCATGACAGACAACGGTCAAGCAGATGTACCGCCAACATTCACCTGCTCTGACCCAACGATGACCATGGAAAGAAGGAACGGTCTCTGTTGCCTCATCAGCCTTGGAATGGGAGAAAGTCACCCAACATCTCATATAATGTAATTTTTCTGGTGCTGAGTAGAGGACTGTTGTATAAGAAAATTATATTTACAATTTGCTTTGCACATTTTTTTATAAATAACATTTTAGTTCACATAGGACTTCATCTTTGATTGTTGTGTATGACAAACAGACCAAGGTGCAAACAGAACCTGTCATTAATCAGAATTTTGCAACCTTGACTTCTCAGTAGGGTATTAACATGTCTTACAATCCCATGGAATTAAGAGCAAACTCAAACGCACATCAGCACACACACAAGCCCATAAGGATTTGTTTTTATTAGCTTCCCAAGCCAGAACGCCTGGAACCCAACTGTTTTTGCTGGGATTTCTTTTTCTTCCTTCCCCTGATCTGGAACCAGTTCAAACATTGCTTTTCAATCCGCTGAAAATATGAAACACTTGTGTTTTAGTTTTACCTCGGTTTTCCTATTACAGTTTTACCGATGTTCCCCTTACATACCCGAGACATTGCTGGTAATAATCATGTAGAAGAGCAGGCCATGAAGGCCCAGCTATGAAAACAAGTGGCAAAGGAAGGAAAAGCTGCATTTTTCTTTTTTTTTTTTTGTTGAATTCTGCAGATTCTTTCAAATTTTGCTGTTTTTTTCAGCAGCAGCTACCTTGTCAATTTCTGGCAATGAATAGTGGTATGAGTAATTTAATTGTAAGTTTTGTCCCATTGTGAAGGTCAGGGGGTGTGACCAGTGGACAGCAGCAAACCTGTGCTAATCTGTGTACGTAATGGTACACCTTTTGGTGTATGGGTGGCTTCGGTAAGGCTGAGTGAACCACTCATGCTCCCATGTTCTTTACTGAAGTTTGGTCAAGAGGAAATATAGGTACTACAATTTTATCTCCGTTCACCCAGCCCCCTCTTGCTTTCTGAAAACCACTTGGGAGCATTTGATATTTGACTAGATTTGCTTACTTAGTGAAGAGGGGTGCGGTGGCACAGTGAGTTGGACTGGGTCCTGTTCTCTGGTGGGTCTGGGGTTCAGGTCCCGCTTGGGGTGCCTTGCGACAGACTGGCGTCCCGTCCTGGGTGCGTCCCCTCCCCCTCTAGCCTTGCGCCCTGTGTTGCCAGGTTAGGCTCTGGCTCCCCACAACCCCGTAGGGGGCAAACAGCTTCAGACAATGTGTGTGTGTTGCTTACTCAATTAATCGCTTGTGAGTGTCATGGAGGCCTCATGCCTATCCTGTAGACAGAGAAGAAGGCTCATCAGGGTACATCATGGATGAGATACCAATCCGTTGCAGTTAAGTACATTGAATCACTGTTTTGTCTGCTTACGTCTGCATTTATGGGTGACAGTGCTGTCCATTTGGTCGACACCTTACATATCTTTATGGTCAAAAAAAAGGTTTCACTCATTGCGTAGGTTCACTATCTTGGAAAAATAATGAATGCTACGTATTTGTGCACGTATTTACATGTTTTCGGTACCCTGTGGAGGGTAGAGAGCAGTCATGAGGGGCTGGGTAATGTAGGCACTGAAGTCCGGACCACGACGTCTTCCTTCTCACCCATGTGACACGTCTTTTGCTCTGTGGTGTGTGTTTGTATGGATGTGCTCTGGGGGGAGGTGATCTCCTTCTCAGGAGTCAGCTTTAAAATGGCACCTCCCTTTCGGAGGCTTTCCTGTTTGAGCCCTGCCCGTGCAGGACGGAGCCCTTGTAGCCCTGCGCCGGGGAGGGTGCAGCGCAGCCCAGATCGGGCCGGGATGCCAGAGGAAACGGAGGCCTCCAGTGCCTCGCAGGAAGCAATCTAGGAGTCGGCCTCCAGCGCCGGATTCCAGGCTGAGTTTAGCTAACCAGTGACAGCTCTCTAAACAAAGCAGAAGCATGGAGATGGGAGGGTGAGAGAGAGAGAGAGAGAGAGAGAGAGAGAGGGTTAGAGGGGGGAAAGTGTGAGCAGGGAGAAAGCAGGAGAGAGAGAGAGAGAGAGAGAGAGAGAGAGAGAGAGAGAGAGAGAGAGAGAGAGAGCGCAAAAGGCAGCCTTTCCCTTTTCTGGTAGTTGTAGCTGCTGAAAGACCAAGCAGGAATTCTTTGTGTTGCAGCAGTAGTGAGATATAAACCAGACGAAAGAGTCGCCTAGGTCCACGAGGAAGGGGAGACCAGTTCATGGACTAAGTGTTGCTCAAGCTGAGGTATGGCAGGAGTCATTTTTACTGTGCGTTTGCTCAAAAAGGGGCAATTTATGATGCAAGGCGGGCTGTTCCTGGGTGGTCCTTCCTCTGTCACATACAGGCATGCTTCTCCTGCAGGTTCTCCTGAGCGACCATCTCCGTGGCTCCCAGCTCCTTCCTGCACTCTCCCTTTTTGTTTCTCCGCTTCTCTTGTCTCGATTTGGCCGTGTTCTATTCGTCTAACAAAAAAAGTGCTTTATTTGCACTGTCTTCAGTGAAGTTTAGTAGTTCAACTAAAAAATGCGTGTCATTCTTGAACGTGTGTATGACGCAGCACTATCCTAACTTATTTTTTGCAAATAAGTTATATTTTGGCGGTATTCTATCTGTATTTTCTTGCTGTTAAAATTTCCATGTGGTGAATACCACCGACATATTACACAGTCCCTGTGTAGGGGTGCTCTGTCAGCGATGCAGACAATTACTAGCCCTTTCATGATGTTTTCTCAAAAAATGCCAAGCATGTTCAAATTTAGTGTGTGAATGCCCTCTAATTAGCCATCCGTGCATTGCCAGACAGTATGGAAAGGGATTTATGCACAGGGCCCTGTAATAATTCGAACACTAATGGTCAAGCAGAATCCTTCGGGGACACACTACAGGCAGTGGACCAGGGGTTATGAGGAGGGAGGCAACTTTAATGACAAAAGAGAATTTGTGTTGTGTTCTTTCTTGGCACTAAGTTACACGATACTCCCTGGGACTGGTTATTCTATCAAATTTGACTTTTTTTTATTTGGAGGGGTTGGCTATGAGTGGGCGTGTTGATTTGTTTGAGTTTTCTGTTGCTCACAGTATCCATTTTTTGCACAGGCTGTGTCAAAATCTGTATTTTATTAAGTGGTAACGGTTCAGTTGCTGACCTCAATCCATGCCTGAACTTTTCAGGCTGAACGTGAGTGCTGACCCCTCCAGGACCAGTCATGGATGAGGACTTTGAGCGACGCCGAGAGCTCAGGAGGCAGAAGCGGGAGGAGATGCGTCTGGAAGCAGAGAAGTAAGGCACCTCCTCTTGTAAGCAGCCTGTCTGTCTCACAAGAGCCTGTTATTAGTTATTAAAAGTGTGGTGCTGTAACTTCTCATTCATTAAGGTGTAAGTATTTCTTTTCTCTGAAGCTTGTAAGAGGGACATATTTTGTGGTTGCAGAGCTACGTGATGGAATTTTGTTTGTGGTTTAGGAAGTAGTGTGTCTAAGATTCCTGCCAGGTCAGTCTCTTCATCTTCTGGGACCACCATTTGAGTTGCACCAGCTTTATCTGGGGGAACCTCCAAGGAGCTTCCCCTTGATTTGAATCCCACTGGTGAATCCAAGTAGTGAATCCCACCACAACTGGATAGCATCACATGGTACGTGAAGCTATGATTCAGCTTGGTCAGGTCTGAGTTCCATGCCCTATTATGGAAGCTCAGAAACTCCCTACAGTGCTGAGGGCAGTCCTTAAGCAAAAGTCTGATTTGCATTACAAATGGAGATAGGGTTCTGTCTCACCATGAAGACTAAGAGAATAAATGTACATGCAGCAAGAATTCCGTGAAACTGGCCCTGTGATACTGGTAGCAAAGGCGATGGACATGCAAAACCATCTCAATTGACCTACAGTCAAAGCATGATAGGAGCGCTGATAGCTCAGAGGGAGAAGAGCACTGTCCGTTCAGTGACGCATCAAACCGGTCAGTGAATTAACTGCTGTAAACATTGTATGGAAAACAGTTGTTCAAAGTGCAAAGTCTGAAAACAGTGTTTTGAGATAGAATGACTTCAGCACGTTCTGTCTAGTTTGTAGGCATATACATACCCGTGCAGAAAAGCCTACGAAAGTAATGTGAACTAACCATAAGCTGTCTGAAGTATGTCTGAAAACATGAAATATAAGTGTCTCTGTAAAGATTTGCACCAGGATTAAGCAGATTTATTACTCGCGATGGCAATTATCGGTGTGTATTGTGCTTATTTGGCTTCTAAACTTCCTACCGCTTGACTGGGTTTATCAGAAAGCAAATATAAAGCTGGAAAGAAATGTACTGAAGTAAACAAAAAGTTTCATGCAAAATTTGCTGAAGCCGTCCAGTTCCAATAAGGACGTGGAGCTTTTCCAGTCATCTCCAAGAGCTTTTCACGCATCTGTTAAAAATCATTTCTCACTGAATGAAAGCAGTAGATTGAACATGACAGTCTGCAAAACACGTTTTTGTTGTTCAGTTTTACAGCATGCAGTGAAATTTGCCAATTTTAGTCTCTGCTACATTGAAACCACACCGGTTTAAATCCAGTTTTTTTTATAATACCGTTTATAAATAATAGGGAATAACAAAGGTACTGCCAAATATTGGTGCATTTTTATTTGTTTTGAGTCACTTGCATTTCAGTAATAGTTAGGGTTTAATTTGTTTATATTTCTTTTTAAACTGTGGTCCTGTATGAGTAAAGGGTTATAGACCGTTGGCAGACAGTCTTTAATTTCCAACCAATTTCTATGTACAAAAAAAGTTTTGCTAAGAAACAAATGAGCATTTTCATGTTCCCCTTAATAGAGCTTGTCTGAAGTATGACTAGCATTGCTGCTGTTGTCTGTTGAGTTATCATAAATATCTCCTGTAAATACAGAACTGGAGAGAGCTTGAGATGCTTTGGGGCTGCCAAACCTCTGTCTTTAAGAATGTTTACAAGTAGGGTCATGGTTGCTTGCAGCATGCGGGAGTTTCCCAGTGTCCTCAAAATGTGCTGGTCTGTCGGTCCATATATGGGCTAAGAGGGAGGTGTGTAAACTGAGGGCTTGGAGGGGCAGGGGGTAGGGCCGCTCTGAGCAGATACCTAGTTCTGAACTCTGAGATACCGCAGGACCTGAGTCCTTGGATGGCCTTCAAGCATTCAGGGCTTCATGGGCGCCACCACCTCAGCAACTGAACAGAGGGTGCTTTTTTGGACCAGCCTTGTCCTAGGAAGTGCACAACCCTGGATTTGCCTGAGCCTTGACTCCAATACGGAGCCATTTCAGCAGAGCTCTGTGCCACTGACAATGAAGTTTCCTTCAGAACCCTAACCCACTGTGATTATTTTGGCATTTACAGAATTATCTCATGTCATTCAGCATTCTGTAAACTACCTTGACTCTTTTTAAATAGGGATTGTTTTCTGTGGTTATTTGTGTAGACATAATCAACTATTTCAGCTCTAATTGTAGCATCGAATAAAAAAAATTTTTAACCTAGAAATTCCCTTGTATAAATGTATAAAAATCTGAATATTTATAAAGTGAGCACAGTTTGTGTAGCCTCGTGAAATGTAATGAATGAGAGCAACCCAGATGATACTGGGGCCTTTATTTGTTTAGACTACTGCCTTTTGGCCTGCATAATGTACCATAAAGTGGATGAAAGAGGAAAAAATGAAGAAACTGCACAAAATTATGAGGATTGCACAAGGGGCATTGATCTCCCCTGCCTCTTTTTTTATTCCAAAGGTTTAGGCATCAGAGCTGTATAGAGAGGAGACCCCTGGCCAGTTGAAAGCAACTCCAGCACTCAGATCTGAAGAGTGAACAGCAGTGCAGATGGGACCTGTAATGGAAAATGCTCTTTGGTGCATCATGTGGACAGCACAGCTGTACATATGTGCTGGAGGAGAGCTAAAGCCTTTCATTATCATGTCGTTCTAGGACTCACACCGAAAAGGGTTGAGCATTTTTGACATCTGAAGGCAAGCTTTATTAAAAAATATAACTGAAAGAAAAAACCACTCTTCAAAGAGACAAACTTGTTCAAAATAATCCTGTGACCCTACACTCTTGAAATGAGTCTCTACAATGCCCAATGAAATGTGTATCATCTTCCGATCAGTTTTTAACCTGATTGATGTGACAGGTTTTTGAAAAGTCTCCAAATAGGACACCTTGCATTCTTTTCCAGGAAGCAGGTTCCTTAACCCTAACAATTCAGCCTTAAGTTTATCTGCAATAGTGCAGTAAATCAGGATAACGAACTGAAAAAACTTACAATTTACTTAATATTTTGCTTAATATCTTACCTGTTATCAATTTTACTCCCACTGAAATTAATTAGTTTTTGTTACAAACTGGTATTCAAAAAGGTGTTCTTGTTTGCTATTTTTTTCTTGTTTGTAGTTACCGTGAACGGTTTTGTTCTACATCGTAGTGGCTCCCTTTCTGACACACAGTGAAGGTCTAGTGATGAAATGTAACACATTGCAGGCTATAATGCCTACTTTTAATTTTATTGTGCTTCATCAAAAGTAAGCAAAATGCCTCTCAAACATAATACAGTGCCTAGAGTGTCCCCAACTTTTTAGGAGCAGGATCATGCAGGTTCTCACACTTGAGTGAGCCCCAGGCTCTTTTCCTGTGATTGGAGTAAGGCATTGCAGTTCATCAGCAGGTCAAAGAGAGAATCTCTGCTGACAATGGAATGTTTTGACTGTTGGTTTTACTCAGGAGCAAAAATATTCTTCCAGAAAGTTCTGGAGTCTAGTGACTGCATTTTTTTCTTTTTCTGAGCTAGCGGCACACTTGGTCCATCTGATAGGCCATAGGGTGTAATTCTGATCTTTGAATGACAACGTGACTTTGTCTAGTCTCATGAGAATGGTTTGAAATTTTCTCCTGCAAAAAATAATGGAGATTTGAAAGTCTGCTCTCGGTAGCCAGAGTTTATGGAACTGTGCTGTACATGTTTGCTTCTAAGTCTTGGGGAAGTGCCTGACTGATTCTCGTAACCCCTCAACCTTAACATCTGTAAATCATTCCTCTGGGAGCCAGGAAGAGCAGAGGAAATCCTGCCCATCCCCCAGTCCATTGGCATGCTGAACCATCCCCTGGCCCTTAAACTGAAGTGGGTCAGTGCCAAGGGATAGACTAGGGGGTGGTGATATCTTCTGGACAGGATGGGGAAGTCTTCTTGGCAGGTGTCTGTAGAGATGTACAGTCTGTGGTGGGTGGACAGGATTCAAAAACCTTGCTTAGAAATACTGTGATTCAAAGAGTTCCTGTAAGCTTTTGAAAGAGGAGACAACCTGAGGTAGGTAGGCATGGATGGATAGGTTGCCTATGACCAGAGGTGGTAAGCTCTTACAATCTAGTAAGCCCTTGGGTGACTGGCCTGTCTAAGAAACTCTTGACACAGAGAAGGAGACAAACCCAATGCATTCTGCATTTTCTCTATCCGTTGCCTCACTGTTGAGCCTCAGGAAAACACTGACAAACATGATTCAGTTCACATCATGCTGTGTTTTACCTCCTTTTGAGCCTAAAGGGATCTTTCCGCTACTGCTGTTTGGTTTGCACAGACCAAATGAAATTCTGTGCAGAAGGGGCGGCCCTTGAACTTGGCTGTGGGGGATTGCTGGGGTTTTTCAATGGACTGCAGCTTTGCTCTGAAAACAAAGTAACGAAAGTCGGCGTGACTAAATGAGTAAGGTCTGTGCGCACTGAGCCAAAATAACATCTTGCACATGTAATGTATTCATACATTGTGGTTCCTCAGGGAAATGCCGCAGTGTTTAAGATTAAACATTCAGATGGTTTTTTGAAGTATTTTACAGGGTCCCATTCCTCCTGCAGAAGTGTGCCAGACAGTGTGAATGTTTTGATCACTGGGACAGGAAAGTACCCACTTGAAAGTTACTGCTGTCAGTGTTATGTGCTTCTGTCTAGAGCCAGTGGTTCAATGGGAGCATGTGTATCTGTGCCACTTCCCCGTTTCATCTGGATGTTGGGCCACATTTCGGAACACAAGAAGCTGAGGTAAACTGGTGACCCTCAGTTGCCCTTCATTTGTGGTAGAGTGAGAACTAGTGTCCAAGGCATGTACTGATTCGCATCCTCTACTCTCCAGCTCCAGGTCACATGCAATAACACACCAGTGTAACACATAAGAAAACCTGCTTGGGCAACATGCTGAAACAAAGAGATGGATCTACACCAATTTACTGGAAGTGAGAGTTCCTAAGATCCACATGTACCATGTGGATACAGGAATCATACAAGTTCTGCGATGATCTACAGAAGATCTAAGGGCTTCAGCAGCACACAGCTGACATCATAGACCTTACTGTCTCAGATTTGTTACTTTGCATTGAAAGTATTATATTTAAACTGCATAAGGAAAACCCAGAAAGACCATGAACCAGTAAAGCTGTTAAATATGGCTTTTTACAGTAATAAGAAAAGGTAATGACACACATCTATCAGGCATCTGTAAACTGTGGTTATAGGCATACCTTGTCATGGCAATCAATTCGACAAAGAACATGACATCACATGAATGATCTAAAGCAGAAGCCAGTGAAACAAGGCTTTGGGGATTCTGGGTATTTTCAGGGCCACTATGCGTTCCTTCTGTTTACACTCCTTCCATCTGTGCAAGTCTGATTCCTGGGACTGCATGCTCCCGGACTGCTTTAGAGCCATGTTTGGTATAGGAGTCATCCCACAACACACCGTCTGGTAACTGTTACAGTGTGCGAACTCCTGCCCTGCCCCCAGAATACACCTCTGCTACCACTCACCCCTGATGTTTCCCCTGCCCCTATCAACATCTTTCTGGTGCTATGATGGCCTCTGTTAGTGTGTGTGTATGTGTGTGTGTGTGTGTGTGTGTTCGTGTTATTGGAAGGAGAGTGGGAGGGAGGCTGAATAAAAGGTGTTTCTTACCCTTTCTGATGATGGTCCCTATGCGGTATTAAGTGGGAGTGGCCAGCCTACAGGGTTAGGTTAATTTCTACAATGCTCAGTGCTCTCTCCAACAGAAGTACTCCAGAAAGGCCTGCTGACTTCAAGCTGTGAAATGTCTGGTTTGCATGAAAAAAGCAATTAGCCTGAATGCTGTGAAGTCTTCAATGAGAATTTAATGACTTGCAAGTGGCACCCCCTCCCAGCTGTGTTCACTTATTAATGCACACATTTGGGTCTTTCTTTGTCCATCTGCATGCAGCCCCATGTGTGGAAATCTGCAGAAACATGAGGTTCCTGTTGGCACCAAAATTGCCTTGTTGTATTCCCAGAGATGTGCAGACTCAATACAAGCTCTCAGGGTTAGAAAGGGCTGTAGCCTGGAAGAGTGGTACAAGCTGTCAAGAGCCAAGTGGCAACCAACAGCTGCTGCAAAGGCAGGGAAGCCCAGGGGCCAAGATGTGTTTCTGTCCATGTCTTCTTATCAGGAACCAGGCTGTATCTTTGAACCTCACTCGGAGCCTCTAGGAGCCTCTGCCCCGGGCTCCTCATTGCAGCCCGATGTGAGTTCTCAGGCACGTCGCTTCACAAAGTCAAAATAACCACCAATTCCCTTTCATGGAACTCAACCTTTGGCTGATTTCTGTTACAAGCCAAAATCAGAGTCTTCCCTGTATGAATGCATCATGTGAAAGTGTTACATGACTTATGTAAACTACTTCATTTATGATCATAGTAATCTCAGTCCACCCATATGTACAGTATATTGATGAACACAGCCAATAATCCATCCAGCCAGTTTGTTTACAGATGTTATTCTTTCAAAGGTCATAATTTTCCTTCAGCTGTTTTTTTTTTTTTTCTTAAGTTTCCTTTAAGTTCTCTGAGTTGATGAGTTCTGCTGGAGAGGTTCCTGTCTCGGCCTAAGGGGTTTCTGGTTCTGGGATCTTGACTGAGTGCTGGTTTGTGTGTGTTTTTCAGGAGTTACCAGAGGAACAACGAGGATGATGAGGAGGAGGCTGCACGGGAGCGCAGGCGCAGGGCCCGGCAGGAGAGACTGCGGAACAAGGAGAACGAGGAGTCATCCACTGT
Source organism: Scleropages formosus (assembly GCF_900964775.1). Lineage (NCBI taxonomy): Eukaryota > Metazoa > Chordata > Actinopteri > Osteoglossiformes > Osteoglossidae > Scleropages > Scleropages formosus. The sequence continues at coordinate 15,629,143 of NC_041807.1, forward strand.
GGCAACGGAGGCCTCAGAGCTTAACAACAGCACTAGGTGACCCAGAGCTTGCTCACTTAGAAAGGATTTCAGAGGGCTTTCGCTGCATTTGCTGGAATGCTGAAAACAAACTCCAGCAGCTGGAAGAGAGGACAATGTGCAGTGTGCTGGATTCAATAAGTGTTCTTTTTTAATTGATTAACAGGGCAGCACTGGGTCACAATGACACAGAGACCAAAACAATACACAGAGAAACTGCAGATATGGCTTTACAAATAAACCAAGGACAGAAGGTTACAATATTTCAAAGGCATGATCGCATACCACTGTCTATGCCTATCAAAAAAGGTCTGGATACCTTTCAAAAATTCATCTGAATTATCATAAAGAGTAAATGTTAATTTTTCTAGTGGAAAATTTTCTGCCAGTAAATGTTTCTAATTGAGCGTTATAGAGAACAAGAGAAGGGATCACCCCTACTCAATAAATCACATGTGTAGCCAGCCTCCTTGATGTGGAGTAACAGTATACTATGGAAACGGAGACCTCAAACCTATTCACGTCCAGCTCTTTTTTTGTTAGCAGTGACTTTCAGATAAAAGAGAGGTAACAATGCTCAGGAGAAGTAGCTGAGGAACTGGACCTAAAGTGTATGCTATTGTTCCTTCAACCAAAGAACTTAATCTTAAATTTACCTTAACGTTATCTGTATAAATAGTTAGAAGGCATCCACAAAATGAACATTTTTTATCTTCATACGGGAGAAGTTAAATTCAACTCATGATCACCACTCTAGCACTGGTTATCCTGGTAAGGAACGGTGTCTATCATTGCCTTCTTCCACACGTGTCTTTGGGTTGTGGTCTCAGGGAGAACATTTAAACCCCTCACACAAGGAACCAGATTCAAACCCACACCAAAACCCGCAACTCAGGCACTGCAAGACACCTGTTCTGTACTTCTGCATTAATGTCTATATTGTAAGTAGATATTGTTAGCAAGCGTTTACATTGGTCTCTCGCAACGCATTTACACACATGCATTAAGACTGCCCAGAGCAGAAGTTGTGGGCCTCTATGGTTAACATCTGCACATGTCAGACACATTGTTTTGGTCATGCCCGTGTGGTTATGAAACAATGCTGGGATTGTACAGACATCCAGATGCGACGGGCAGACAAAGAAAGTTTCTGTGCTTTATTGTCTTGACTTGGTGTGCATGCTGACCCAAAGGACTGAGTCAGATTTCATTAACCTCCCACAGGATTTTCACGGCAGCCGGATGCAGTTTGACGCCGTAAGGCATTTCAGCTATGCAGTTAGTAAACCCAAGAACAGAGTAGGAGCCATCATTGAGCATGCCAGCAGAACAAAGCAATGGCCACGCAATGGGTCCACTGAGCAGAATGGCCTTTGTCTCTTTATGTCTACTGAATAGGCTGGTACACTCGGAAGCTTGGAGAGCCATGACCTTTTCCCTTGAATCATCAAACTGACTCAGCAGAAACTGTGACTTTCGTCATTTTCATTTATGTTATTTTTTTTTCTTGTGTTTTCTGTGTAACCATAAAGGAACCTTGAAAGTCAATCCAAGATATCATCAGGGGTATTTGGGATGCAAACTGAGTGTACCCAAAAACAAAATTTTTTTTGAATATTTGGAGTTCATACTGATAAAGATAAAATCTGTACATTGAAAAGATTATGTGTGATGGATTCTAACTGAGGGGGGACGTGGTGGCACGGTAGGTTTGACCAGTGCCCGCTGTATGGCGGGTCTTGGGTTTGAGCCCCGCCTGGGGTGCCTTGCAGCGGACTGGCGTCCTGTCCTGGGTGTGTCCCCTCCCCCCCTTTGGCCTTGCGCCCTGTGTAGCCGGATAGACTCCAGCTCGCTGCGACCCCACTCGGGACATGTGGTTCTTGACACTGGATGAATGGATGGATGGATGGCTGGATGGATGGATTCTAACTGAAATTCTTTGTCTTGTGTGCCAATTGCTTACAGTGAAATTGAAAAGGAAACAACCACCACCTTCGTAGAATCAACTGCCATCTCCGAAGATGACCAAGCCCTCATGGAGCGCCTGGCAAAACGGGAGGAGCGCCGGCAACGACGGATGAAGGAAGCACTAGAAAGACAGAAGGAGTTTGACCCCACCACCACTGACGGTATAGAGAATAACCGTGAGGAGCGCAGGCGAAGGGAGCCAGAGCCAGAGCCAGAGGTGAAGAGCAAGGTCCTAGAGTCTGACACCTGGAAGGAGAAGGAGGTAGAGAAGCAAGAGGAGGACCAGCAGCAGGTGACCAAAGCTGTCCAGGAAGAAGACATAAGAGAACCAGAGAAACCCGCACCAGAGCCTGAAAAGGAGGTGGTTGAGGTCAAACAGGAACTTGTCCAGGTGAAACAGGAAATGGCTGAGGAGAAGCCAAGAAGATCCTACCTGAGAGATGAGGTTGGTTCATTTTTTTTCTCTTTACAGCTATAATATATTTTCCTAAATTCTCCTAAATTTATTTTATTTGGTCTTGAAAAAAAATTCTTATACTTTTTTCAGGAATCCACAGAAGAAAGACCTAAAAGAGAAGAGGTATCAAATATGTCTTTAAATACCCATTACAGTTTTGGGTGTTCTTTTGTACTTGGTAGAAAATGTAACTATGCTTTATTTTATAGGAAAAGGTTGAAGAACATCTTGTCAATTCAAATGTAGTTTTAGAAATACCCTTAGTGTTAAACAAGGAGGTACAAGAGGAACAGGTAATAACAAAAGAAAAGACAGAAGATAAACCTATATTATCGGAGAAAGAAGTTGAGGAAAAACCTGCCATCTTTAAGAAGGATGATGAAGAGACAACAATAACGTTCAAGATAGATTTCAAAGAGCCAGTAATACTAAAAAAAGAGGTTGAGGAAAGAACTGAGACACCAAAAAAAGAGGCTGAAGAACAGCATGTAGTACCAAAGAAAGAGGTTGAAGAAAAACCTATGTTAAAGAAGGCTGAAGAAAAACCTGCCGAACCAAAAAAAGAGGTTGAAGAAAAACCTGTGATGCCGAAGAAGGAGATTGAAGAGAAACCTCTGGTGCCAAAGAAGGCAGTTGAAGAGAAACTTCTGGTACCAAAGAAAGGAGGTGAGGAAAAACCTGTGATGCTGAAGAAGGAGGTTGAAGAAAAACCTGTGGTACCAAAGAAGGGGGCTGAAGAAAAACCTGTGGTGCCAAAGAAGGGGGCTGAAGAAAAACCTGTGGTACCAAAGAAGGGGACTGAAGAAAAACCTGTAGTGCCAAAGAAGGGGGCTGAAGAAAAACCTGTGGTACCAAAGAAAGAGGTTGAGGAAAAACCTGTGTTGCCAAAAAAGGATGCTGAGGAACAGCGTGTGACATCCAAAAAAGCCTTAGAAGAAAAATCTGCAATACCAAAGAAAAACATTGAAGAAAAACCTTCACCAGTCAAAAAGGAGTTTGAAGACAAACGCAAAACAGCAAAGAAAGAGGTTGAGGAAAAACTGCCAGTGTCTAAGAAAGAAGCAGAGAAAAAGGTTGAAGAGAAACCTGGAATATCGAAGAAAAAAGTTGAAGAAAAACCTGTAATATCAAAAAAAGAGGAGGTATCGGGTCAGGTTCTCTGTTTCACCCAGAGATTTTCCCTCAGCTTTGCTTAACAACCTGGATAACTCAAACTTTGTTGCTGGTCTTCATTACTGGTAATTTGATCTTTCAAAAGTCTGATCTTTGAAAATCTGAAGTCAGCATTTTTGTACATCCACTCCAGTGAGATTTGAGTTATCCACTCAGCGTAGTTTATTTTTATAACTTAAAGGGTTTGGCCGTTCTTTACTCACCAATTATACAATGGCTCTGCTGAAAAATGTCACAGTTTGTTTCCTCCCATGATAAAAGCAATGTTGTCAGGTATGGTCACAGTGTGAATAGCCTGTTTTGCTTCTTATACAATACAAGTAAGCAGTGTTGTCTGTCATGTTCACATGCTGAATGATTTGTTCCTGGTGTGGTCACAGTGTGTTGCTTGTGGCAATGGCAGCAAAACTCAGTGCTGTAAGCTATGCTCATGGTTACGGTTGTGATGCTTGTCTCACTGTGGTCGCAACTCCACATGTTGTGTTGTAGTGTGTTCACAAAGGTTGGACTGCTGTTGAAAGTGTTATCTGGTTGTGCTCAAACTCTGGGAATCCCACTAATATTTAACCTCTGTCTTCTCTTTTGCTCAAGGTAACGGAGGAGAAGCCAAAACGATCTTTTGTGAAGGAACAAGTAAGACCAACACATCTTATTTAAGTCAAGATAAGATAGTTGTCCCATTATCAAGTTTCATAAGGTCCTGTTGCTGAGGTAGTAAATGTGATTGACGTAATCTGTTATGGCTAAAGGAATGTAACTTCATGAAAATTTTCACACAAAACTAATTTTACCGGCTTACTTGTCAGATGTTTCTGCCTTCATTACCTTGGACTAGTTACCAGTCTCACTGGATTCATGTGGTCAGAGTTATTTTGTAGTGAATTTGGTACGCTTCAGTATCTGTCCCGGGAGTACGGGAACATCAGGATGAGTGGTATGCATGTCTGACGTTTAGATAAGTGAATCTCTAGATGCGAAGTGCCTGTACAATGGCTGTGTCTCTTAAAAGTACAAATGCTATTAAAAATATCTCTACTATTGAGATAACAGAGGTTTAGCATACTTTGAATAAATATCATCTTACCTGTATTTTCATATTCCTTATTTCCTGCAAATGCAACCATACTACTCCTGAACAGGAGGTGGCAGAAGACAAACAAAAGAGATTGCTTAAGAAGGAGGAGGTGAGTCCCCATGAATTTTTTAGTGGCTCATGAATTTTAGAGTATGCCTATACTTGCATCTACTTTTCTCACAAGGATGTTTGTTGAGGGATTTTACAGGCAATTTTGCGCAGTGAACTTTACACAGCAACACAATTTATGCGCCTGGAATGCAGTTGTGTAGTTTTTTACTGGCGCTGAGGTTAATCCGTAGAGCGTGTTCAGATTTTCATGCACCTTCTACTGAGGTGTGTCTCAGACCTGGGACTTCTGATGTTTGAAGGTGATGGAGAAGAAGGTGACCAAGGAACCTGAAGCCATCCAACGCAAGAAGGACTTCCCACCACAACCGAAGCAGCAAAACGGAAGCGTCCGTGAGGAAACTGTTGGCAAGCTAAAGAAGCCGGACTGGGTCCAGAGGTATAGCCTGGGAAGCTTATGTCAGACAGCCTGATGCGACCTATTAACGATTATTAGAGTAGCTTATTTTGAGGCAGAAGTATGGATGTAAGTAGGCCATTTGGCACAGGTTATACAGGGAATACACTACAGAGTAACTCTAGACAGGACACTGTTACCTGAGAGGTTGGCATGTGGCATAGGTCTCACTGCGAGGGTGTGTGTTCTGTTTCTCCGTCTGCCAGCCACGGGGCTCCATCAGAGACCAGGGAGAAGGTAGGCGTCTCTCGTAAAGTGGAGGAGCTCAAGAAGCGCCGCAACGAGACAGAGAGTGGTGAATTTGAGAAGATGCGTCAGAAGCAGCAGGAGGCTGAGGCAGAGCTAGAGGAGCTGAAGCGCAAGAGGGAGGAGAGGAAGAAGATCCTGGAGGAGGAGGAGAAGCAGAAGAAGCAGGAACTGGTGGAGAAGAAGGCCAAGGAAGAGGTAGATCATAAAACCCAACGGAGAGATGGATGGTAACACTAGCTCTTACACCTCACTCTACAGTGGTACCACAGTACTGTGCATTTACAATACATACTTCACACCTGTGTGTGCAGTATTAAAGTAAAAAATTGAAGTGTCTAAGCCACACATTTTAGTAACTAGATAATTTCTCATTTCCAGGATATGCTGTACTTCGACTCATGCCATAAGCCTCATATCACCTGATAAGCAATTACGGAAAGTGGAGGGTTGGAAGGATGGATGCAGTTTTGTTGAATCTTTTGCAGATTTTTACCCTGTGTGATGTGTGCTTCAATACAAGCCTTGTATGAATATAAATTCACATTCATTCATTTAGCTGACACTTTTCTCCAAAGCAACTAACAGTTATTTACCAATTCACACATACACTGTCATAAAGTGCTTGTCCCATGCGGGGTAGCAGCAAGCAGGAGCCTAACTCGGGAACACAGGGCACAAGGCTGGAGAGAGAGGGGACACACCCAGGATGGGACAACAGTCCACCACAAGGCACCCCAAGTGGGACTCGAACCCCAGACCCGCCAAAGAGCAGGCGCTGGCCAAACCCCTGCGCCGTTGCGCCCCGCTCCAGTTCATACAGCTAGGTCATTTTTACTGAAGCAATTTTCTTATGGCCAGCGCTTTGATCAAGGGTACTACAGCAGGAAGTGGGATTCAAACATGTGCTTCCGTCTAAATGCAGGAACTGTAACCACTGTGCTGACTGCTCCAGTGTTTGTAACATCGCCCCTGAGGGACATACTGAGCACAGCTAACGTCACTTTAAGGGAGTTCTAGATAATAGAAGTAAAATGTTCACACCGTAGGAGGAGAAGAAGAGAATGAAGGAGGAGATCGAGAAGCGGCGAGCGGAGGCGGCGGAGAAGCGCCAGAAGGTGGACGAGACTCCTGAGGGAGAGGGCAAGAAGCCCTTCAAGTGCGTCAGTCCTAAAGGCTCCTCGCTCAAGGTCAGGGCTGGTAGAGCACATGGCTGCTTTTCGACCCCTTGTGCACATGTGCCACTCTTTGCTCCAGAGAGGAGGATGAAGGATGCATCTCAGTACTGGCCAAGCACATGGAGCAGTGTTTTTTTTAATGGTAGTTTCAACTGTAGCCAAACATAGAGTGTGGTTTTTGTCTGACCTGCAGACCACTATTCCTCATGTTCTTGCAAACTCACGTGATCACGCAGTCAGAACGAGTCAATAAGACTTACAGCGTGTGCCTCAGGTCTGGTGTAAATGCTTGTGCTCTCAATCCCCTCCAACAGATTTACTTTGTCATCATGTTCACTGTATGTACGGTACTTCCACGGTATTTCACGTTGAGACAGTGTGGTGTTGAGAAGGGTTGCAAACTCTCAATTTGCAGTGTCTGTCTTTCTCTTCTGCTGATTGCATGGGGTGCGTTTTTGTTTGCAGGCCACCTGAAGCAAGTAGATGCGCATGGCTCAGTTTAGCGTGATTGTGGTTCCGCGCGTATGCCTTCTTTTTCGATTCAGATTCAGATTTTTAACGATGTCGATAAAACGGCGCGTTCCGAAAGTCGAAAACGCGGAGCGAGTGAAACAATGTAGGCGAAGCCAGTTTGTTGTTCAGAATGTTCACATGTCTGTTTTAGATATAGAGTTTGCTTTTTGAGTGCGAGCTTAAGAAAACACCCTGCGATCCCATATTTGATTGTATTGTTCTGCTGCACGCAGGACATATTGTGTTAGGCAAAAACAAGCGTATAGAGCATTCTGGCCATGGTGCGCTATTTTCCGTAAACACTAATTTGAGGGATACAGGAAAGCAATTATGTTATTAGTTTGAAAGAGCGCTGAAATATGGCTGTTTAAAGTGTCATGGAAATGCGGAATTTCCTGCGAGGAGGGTCATGTTTTGGAACCGCGCGGTAAGGCTCCATCTCGTGCCTTCGTCCGTCGCGAACACCACCCCGCGGTTCCCCTGTCCCGAAGGCCGTGGAGCCCTGCTTTGCCTGGCCTCGGTCCAGCGCAGTCTCGCTCCGAGAACGAGCATGACAAACATTAAACAGGAATGTAATCTCAGTCATAAATCAGGAGTTCGTGCATGTGTGTGTGTGTGTGTGTGTGTGTGCGTGCTTTGGCTTGAAAGTAGTCAGTAATTTTCAGCTTGACAATTTACATAGTTAAATTAGTTTACCGAAGTTTGCTTTGCTGCTTGCTTTTTCCAGATTGGAGAAAGGGCAGAGTTTCTGAACAAGTCGGTTCTGAAGAGGTAAGTTCTGGGGTCCGAGGTAAGGGGTAGGTTCTAAGGGGTAAGTTCTGGGCTCGGCCTGTAGAAGCACAGTAAAAGTCCTCATTTGCATCCGAAAGACCCTTGGAGTGTTAATAATGCTCTTCACCGTAGTCTTCGCCACAGTAACGGGTAGCATTGTGCTGAATGGAGGAGCAGAGACGCAGACCCGGCGGTGCAGGGTCTTTCTGACATGGCGTAGCACAACCTGCTGGAGCGCTCTCAACCGCATCCTCGTGCCTCGTGCGGAGCGTGGTCTTTCCTCGTTAAAATCACTAACACGCTTGTTGATCGCTGCAGTGCCGCGAAGGCGTCCCACGCGCCCATCGTGACCAAGATCGGCAACAGACTGGAGCAGTACACGACCGCCATTCAGGTAGGCCGCAAAGCGCCCCCACTGCGCGCCACATCTGCCGCATCTGCCGCAGCTGCTTTTGCACGTTTCATTCTGCTTCCTCTTCGTTCGGCAGCTGGTGGCATCATAGTAAAGGACTAAGGGTTGTGATCTGAAGGTTATCAATCCAAGTGCCCTGATCTGATACCTTTGAGTCATTCATGGATAATGAGCTGTAATAGCAAAAAGACCGAACTGGGTTGGTTTTGATTCGATAATCGTACAGGGTGTCCCATGAGTCTGGAATCATAAGGAAAAAATAATACAAATGCTTTTATTCAGCAGCAGCCTCCCTCTGATTCCAGTCTCTCATGACTAAGATTACCTTGACTTTGTTACCTAGAGACATTATGTGCTTGCAAAATTACAAAAAACTGAATTAAATATTTTCCCTACGATTCCAGACTTATGGAACACCATCTACAGAAGCGATCAGCTTTTTTCCCCATTAAATTTTGAATTAATATGTAAACAATACCTAAGTCAGTACACTGACGGGGGGTAATCAAACGGCACAGCTGTTTAGGCAGAGCCTGCATGCCTCGTGGAGCGTGAGCACCGCCACATGACAACCGCGGTGTGAGCACCCCTCCGTTCTCCGCAGAGCAACAAGGAAGTCAAGTCCCCGAAGTCCCCAGTGCCGGACCTGCCCGTGGTCACAGATGGGATCCGAAACATCAAGAGCATGTGGGAGAAGGGCAATGTTTCCGGTGCCCCTGGCGGTCCTGGGACCCCCAACAAGGTTTGGAGCACCTTTTTTCTGAGATATCCTGAACAAACGCACACATACCTCACCGCCCCCCACCCCACCCCGCCCAATCCTACTTTCTGTACCCTGAACTTTAGCCACACATTGATCTTCCTGTCCAGGAAGCAGCTGGCATGAAGATAGGTGTGGCCGGCCGCATCAACGACTGGCTAAACAAGGCCCCGGAGAACGGCAAAGCGGCAGGAGGGAAACCTGCGGTGAGCCCTGGAACCAGTGCCTCATAACCCTAACCCTAACCTTAACCCACAGACCCACAGTGGCATCATCCATACAACCCTGGGACCTCTGTCCTCAACTCCATTCTTCTTAACGTTTCTCATAAGAGCATCAGTAATGCAGCCTGCAGTGCCTCTCTTGCCAAATGTATTCCGTCTTTGAGTCTGGCTAAGAACGTGGTAAACACTGTATGTTACCGTGATGCTTTGCTGACACTTGCAACCACTGTGTGTTCGCTGTCTGGTCAATGAAGAAATGTTCTTGAGATTCATATCTGCACGAGTCAGTTGCAACAATATGCGTCCATGTTTAATTCAGCCCAAAGTGTGTCACACATTTAGTGGCAGTGATGGAAATTTCCTTTGAGGAAAATGCCAGATGTTCCCAATGAGCGTTCGTAGTCGTGTGGGGCCATCTAGTGGACCGAGCTCAAGCCCATCCTCAGCCGCACGCAGCACCCAAGACCACGTGACTTAACGGAATCAGCATCACTTTATTAGCCAAGAACAGTGAAAGCTTGAGAAATTTACCGCGAGACACAGAATCACCGTGGTTCCCATCTTCAAGGGACTAGTTGTTGGGTTAAATGTTCCTTTTTCCCATATTTCTCTCATAATATTTGTGTGATGGCTGGTGAAGGAGATCAAAGATGGGTCACCTTTCCTTTGCATTTTTTTAGTCTTTAAGAACCACAGCATCTATGACTGCATAAAGCTCAGCTGAACTGCAGCTAGGGAGTGAATGAAATCAGAAACCTTGCAGGGTGCGGTGTGGTGGTCGTGTGGCAAGGGATGTTTATTCGCCGTGTGTGTTCTTCGCCGACCGTGTGCTCTCAGTTTCTACCTGCTCTCTAGCAGCTGGATTTGAAAAAAAATGCTTTCGTTGAGTCAATGGCTGGAATGGAGTTTGTTTCATTTTTACAGGACTTTGTTTTTTCAGTCGGTAATGGTCTCCCAACAAGAGCAGGAAAGGTCTACTCATTGACGTGGTCTACAGACACCCGCCTGGTGGACATACCGCTATTGCCGTCTGCGTCTTTTATACCATGGGGGCTACTTGTTTGTCGGTGTAGCCATAGGTGTGGTAATTGAGAAGTCAAATTTTCCACACCATGTAAAAGACGGGAAATTAGGTTTCTCAGCTGAAAATCAATGAAATAACACACTGTCTGATCAAATGTTTTCAAAAGGGGTCAATTTTTACTACTCGGTGGCAACTGCCTTAGCTGCAAATCATGAAACAAGTTGTTCGAATTGGGAAAAAAAAAAACACATTTAATGTGAAATTTGACTTTTGTCGTTTTGTCTGACAGCTTGCAGGGATGTTGGCTGGATGGAGCTCAACGTGCATCTGAGCTCCACCTCTGTATTGACATCAGTAAAATTTGAGATCTGCCTTTTGACCCGATGAGTCTTGTAGAGAATGTCAGTTCACACAACCCTGGACAGCAGTTTTGAAATGAGCCAAAATATGACAAGCTCTTCTTCACCACACTTTCACGACCAGTTCATCCATAGGATTGACTCCCCGCGGTTTAAAGAAATGCATCGCTGAACAAAAGACACCGCAAGCAACTATATCCTGCTATAAATATTTTTGCTTCATAAGAAAACTAGAGAAAAGTCAGTAGTGTAATATTGTTTGTGATCAATATTATTGATATAACAGTAACACCCAAGTGGACATGAGCACAGCTTTCTGAAGTCAAAATGTCGTGTTGAAACTGATCTTTCCTTTTCTCTGCTTTTCTTCTCTGGAACTACACTGAGTAACTGTCTGTCCCTTTGTGTCCTCTCCTTCCCTGCCAGCTGTGCCTCTGTGGCCCCCTTGGTTCTCCTCTCTGCTTCTCACTGGACTCCTCTGTCTTCCACCCTGCTTGCCTTTCTTTCAAAGACAGGTATTGTATCGGCATGGGTGTTCCAAGCTTGACATTCATCACTGGACCTGAATTTACCAGAAGGTATCATGGAAATATTGTGAATTTCCCTGCAAGGATTAACAAAGTATCCATCTATCTTGAGTCATGGCATGAAGGAGATGACTGAACTACTTTTTGTTTCCCTGAGTCTTTTCGGAGTTTGCCCGATATGAGATATATTAGAACCCGGGTTTAGTCGGCAGTAGCCTGGGCCACATCCTGTTTTCTGCGCGCGTGCGGAAGGCGTGAGCCGTTTAAGTCTTATGGAGGCTCCTTTCAAAATGAGTCTTTAAGGAGACGGAGGCTCTTTGAAAAAGTCTTATGGCTGGAATCCCTTTCCGGCTAGTTCTAAGTACATCTCAAAATTGGGGCTCTTCCTTTCTGTGTGTCCTCTAGCACTGGAGCTCACAGGCTGTTTGGTGTGTGTTCTCATTCCTAGATAGTGTTTATAGGTCATAAAACCCTAAGTCCACCTATGGCTGTCTCATGCCGGCTCGCTTCCTGGACCAGACGCTCAGCGGTTGGTCATATCGAGCTTCGGCACAAGTCTCAGTCCCTTGTCCCCTCATGCTTGGTGCAGGCATGGTCCCCCACTCTCTGGAGGACTAAAAGTGTGTAAGCGGAAGTTACATGATCACTGCCAAGACACACTTTTCTCTTCAAGTCATTACAGCTACAGAAAGATTTATTTATTTGCTCACCGTTTCCTTATAAATATTCCTTCTTTCCCATCATTTTCCATCGATTGTCATATCCTCCCTGCGAGAAGCTCTCCATGTGAGATTCAGCAGAGCTCTCTCTCTGCTGAGGGTTTGAAAGTGAGCTACAGGTTTGTCTCCTCACGGTGGAAGTGACCCGGTTCTTTCTGTCGTTCTGCTCAGGACCTGAAGCCCGGCGATGTGTCCAGCAAACGTGGCTTATGGGAAACCAAAGGCTCCTCTCCTGGCAAGGTGAGCGTGGGCAAACGCAACCTGGAGCGAAACTGTAACTTTTTTAGTATAAAAAGGGAGAGTGTTCATAGGAGAAAGAAGCAAACTGAATGAAATGTAACATACATATAGTGTGGTGTTTTTTTACATTCTTTTCCATATTGCTATTTTCTGAATTTTGCTTCCTCACCTTTAGCTCAAAAAAGTAAAATTTTTGGTGTTTTAGTAGTTTTGCGGTATGTGTGTGTGTGTGTGTGTGTGTGTGTGTGTGTGTGTGTGTGTGTGTGTGTGTGCGTGTGTTCACATCCCCGCCACCGACACACTGCATTCAATGCACTGTGTCTCTCTTCTGTTTAAAGCCTTCGCAAAGTTAGTGGCCTCATCTCTGTGTCAGGATGAGAAAATGAGGTAAACGCTTGGAGGGAATGCACACGCTGCGCTCTCCGCACCTGAAACACACCAGCCCTGCTACCTCCCTGGTTATCGTTTAAGAACCCTGGACCCGGGGCGGCGTGGGGGCGGGGAAGGTCCTGAAAGAACCTTGATGCTTTCCGCAGCCCCTTCTTCACGTTCCACTTTTTCACTGGCAACACTTGTGGGCACGTTCAAGCGGGTCGACCACAGTATTCTGCCACCTCTTACTCATGGGCTCCTGGTTCGACATCGTGAGCGAAGGCACTCTCCTGTGTTTTTTAACGGTTCCATCGTTACACGGTGCCGATAACAAGTTTTCTGGTAGACGTTCCAAAGAAGGTGGCTGTGGACGGTCCCCTAACCTATGAAATGGACTTGACCACCATGCCGCTGTATACCTGCCGTGAGCTGCATCTTCGGTTTGGAAAGGCAGAGCCTGATAACTGACCGTACAGTTTGTATCTGTAAAGTTACACGTAGTGCTCGACATACGAAGGGATTCTGTTCTGACCCCACCATAAGTCAATGTGGTCAAATCCCTGTACACTGTGTTATGTAAACCATCAAGCTGGATAAACAATTAACATGCATGAATGATATGTGGTACAATAGAGCTTTGGCATATTTTCACTCGTCATTCATGTTAAAACACTACTAGTACAAACACGGTCCATCCGTCCAAACCGCTCGCCCCATACGGGGCACGGGGAACCGGAGCCTAACCCGGCACACAGGGCGTAAGGCCGGAGGGGGAGGGGACGCACCCAGGACGGGACGCCAGTCCGCCGCAAGGCACCCCAAGCGGGACTCGAACCCCAGGCTCACCGGAGAGCAGGACCCAGACCGCACCACCGCGCCCCCCTACAAACACAGTACTCCATTATAATTATATTGTCATGATGCAGTATTATTCTCACTTTCATTTCTAAATCTACTGTCTGTCGCTTTTTCGTTTTGGCACCACCAGAACACTCACTTATTTGTAAACAGACACAATCACTGGCAGACACCCAAACACTGGGAGAGGCCAGACAATAAGAAATATGGTGATTCGTGGCAGCGCAACCAGCTGATGTTATCATGCAGCGGGGGGGAGAGCTCGTCCTAAGAGGTTACAACCCAGCGAGACTTGAAAATAATAATAATAAGGTTAATAAGACGGCCATCGTGAGTCCAGGTAGTCATGAGTCACATGTGTCGTCAACAGACTAAGGTTTCTCTGAGGTTTTGTCTTCAGGGAGGACTAAAGGGGTGGACCGTAGTATTTCACTGTGTGACCGTATGACCCCAGTGACATCACAGTGGCCGCAGTTCGACACAACACTAGTGTCCACGGTCACACACCTGCAGATTAGCAGTGCTTGACCCCCCCGCGCGCAGCCCTCCTGCCCCTTCCCCTTCCCCTCTCTCGGCTCTGCCCTGTCCCCTCTCCTTTCACACACGCCGGCGTTCCGCTGCTCTGAGCACAGCTCTGCTTGGCAGGTGTTATGTGGTGCCTTGACCTGTTCAGCCCTTTACACTGCTGGCCTGTTCACATATTCATACAGGCCTTATGGATATGATCTTTGAAGCGGAGTGCAGTTCACGGGACTGTGGCAAACCACATACAGTACACTAATTCTGCATTCAAGGAACTGCATAATATGCGTAGTTCATCACGTGACACATAAAAAAAAAAATCGAAGGTCGACTGCGAACAGCGGTGAGTTGTGGCCTTCAGTGTAAAGGTGCGCTTGAAGTGTGGCAGGGGGATGTGTATCTAATACCCGGTTTCACATGCTCTTTCTTACTTTACCCCTTTTTCCAGGCGATGGTCGGGGGCAAGAGTAAATCAGTCACCAATGGTAAGTGCGACTGTAGCGTGCATGGCTTCGGGTATCGTGTCTGCACGCCATGTCCAGGGGGCGCCTCCTTCCCCCACATGCCCTGTCATTCAAGGCACGGGAGCAGTCAGGGGAACCGATCACAGCTCTTTTTAGGGGCATGGGCCAAGGTGCAAGTGTTTGGTGGGGTGGTTTTGTCATTCACGGCTCCGCCTGTGGCCTCGCACCCGTGTTGGGCTGTAAATCAGAGCTCTGTTGGACTTTTTGGGAGCGTGTGTTGCCCGGGCATTATGCTCTAATTTTAAAGTGAAACACTCCCGCTGACCTTGACTCCCAGTATGAAGCCTGCGAACAGCGCCCCCACCCCCTGGCCCCCACTGGCCTCCCACCCCCAGTCAGGGCGGCGTGCCGCAGCGCAGCTGTTTGATTGTCGCATTATGGCCGCGCGCTGCAGGGGATTAGAGAGGCTTTGTGGGGCTGAACACCGCGTTGTCGGAGAGACGTGAGCATTCTGGCGTTCGGGACGACCGCGGTTCCACCGCACGTTGCAGCTGCACAGTCAAGGTCGGCCACGTCCAAGAAATCTCAGCCAAATAGGAGCGGTTGGAATAGCATTCTTTGTCTCGGGGGCACTCGAAATAGCGCTCCTCCCGAGGCTTTCTCACCGCCCGCACACACCCCTCCTCTGTCCTTCTGAAGCCCAGAGCTAAAATAGCAAGCTGAGTGAAGGGTAAATGACAGTGGTTCACAGTGGCCTGCCAGCCAGGTAAAGGGCCACCTGAACCATTAGGCCCCGCCCTCTGCGCAGCTCAGGCACCATCACCCTGTACACTTGCCCACGAAGGACATTCAGGACTGCCAGTGGTGGCCTTTGCGGCCTTTGATGCATTACGAAGCGGAGCGTTAAAGTGCATACCGAGCAGGTCGCAGCGGTGTGTGATCGCAGGTTGACCTGTGACCCCCAGCGAATGGCCAGTGACCCCTTTGTCTTCTGTCTCTCAGCAGGAGTTGGACACTAGTAGGGCCAAGAGCTGGAGAAGGACGAAACCAACGGCGTGGAAGGCTCTCTCTTCTGTTTTGTACATTTCTAATACAAAAAAAACAGCTCGTTGCCGTTTCTCTTTTGTTTTTTCTTTTTGTTTGGTTTTGTTTTAAAGTTATTTCTTGGGGGGCAGAATGAAAAAGAAGCAAGATGTATATTAGCACTGTATTAAAAACCCACCAGTTTATTGGTCCACCTGACAATTCTGTTTGCACTCAGCCGCGTAGCTTCTTTAGAAAACTATGTTGACAAATCTGGACATTTATGATTGACATTTCTGTGTTTTTTTTTTTTTTTATTATTATTCTTTTTACAAATTATTTCTTCTTTGCTTCCTATGAGTTTGAATTTTACCCCCGATTTAAACTAATGAAGTTTGATTTCATACCAGAAAGTCAGTTCTGTCCCTATTCTGTCATCTCCCCTCAGGGGACACTCTTGTGTGTGATGTGCTGAACTGTTGTTGATTTTATGAATCTCTGGCTCGTAATTATGCGTTTTCTTTCATTATCCCAGCAAAGCGTCAGTCTGACATTGTTTCAAGGAGGCCGAGAAGAGGTACTGATTTAGCAGCTCACCCGGTTGTTCACAATGGAAATATGATCTGCTTTCACAGCTTGTACTAAAATATCTGCTTCCTTCTGCTTACTGGCTCATTATTATGGTAAAACAGTGGGTTAATTTAACATATATTCAGTAAGGAGCATCATATATCAATGCTTTTCGTGCGAGTTTGTCGACACGTTTTGTACTCTTCTCACCAGCTATTAGCAAACATTTAGGAAAAAAAATAAATTATCATAATAAAATTTGCTTAAATTTCCTTCATATCGTGTTTATTCAGATTTTTGGCTCCCTTGCAGGTGGATACGAGGCAGTGAAGCCTCTTCATTAGGTTAGGATAAGGTCCATTTCCAGTGCTGCCACTGTAGGCCTAATTTATGGTTAAGCTGTGCTCAGACGGAAGCCTATGAAACGCAGCCCCATCACAGCAGATGCTGCACCCATGGGCCTTGCACCTGCTAGAATGCGGTTAAAACCCAGCAGTGCTCGACGACGCTTCTAAAGGCTGAGATTGTAACTGAGCAGAGGCACCTGCTTCTGAGCATAGCGTGTGTCTTATTTGTTGGAAGCCCATGGCAGATGACCGTTCAGAAGGATGTCAGTTCGGGTCCAAAGCCTTTCACTGGCAGATGGTAACGTAGTGGTTGGAGCTGCTGCTTTTAGACTCAAAGGTTATAAGTTCAATTCCCACCTCCAGCTGTAGTACCCCTGAGAAAGGTACTTACCGAAGCATCAGCTAAATGAATAAATGTGAATGTAGTAAAGGACTGCCAAGGACACTGCGGCATATAGCAATGATATTTTGAAGAGGTGAGCAGGTGAACCAGGAACCGATCTTCTAAGCCAACGAGAGTTGTAAAGCAAAACCAACATCGCTGGAGTTGTTCTCCATCAGTAACCTTGGCAGCACTGAAGCCCTGGGTTGCATCCTGTCATTATGAGCTGATTTATTTTCAGTAGTTAGCACGAAAGGCCTGGCAGGGACTATAATACATCCAATATGTATGAGTTTTTCGCTTTCGATATGCTAGTTCCTGGCCAAATTTTTATTTAATGTATTGTCTAATTGTACATCCTGGAGGTATTTTCGTTCTGTGAGAGAAATGGGAAGAAATAATTGTGGTCAATCATTTGGATCGCTGGGAAACAACCATAACAGTCTTTGATCTCTTCATTGGTGTTGTTAATGGGCAAGGGCAATGGGCATGGTCTTCCGAATAGCAGTTTTCCAAAGTGAGAAATGTTGCCTAGTGTAGATGTGTCCTGTTTTATTGATTGGTTTGAGCAAACTGGTGCAGAATCCCAACACACGGCTGGCAGAATGACACACTGATGTGAACTGGACCCACAGTACCATCACATATTGCTGCATAACACCAAGCAGGCCTGTGTGCACAGGGTGCTGAAGCCCAAATTAGAAGCATCTGCATCATTGAGGATTGTCTCACATTACTCTGGTATTCCAAAGACTAGACCATTAAATCCGGTGAAGATCTCTTTTGATTGCAGTCAAATACTTTATTACTCTCTAATGAAAGGCTGTTATTCCTGGGTTGACTCCGCCCATTTTCCTCTTAAAGTAACAGCAGTGCTAATTCTCAAAGGGAAACGGTAGTGCTTTACAGTGGATTTACCACGATCGCATCGATGTTTGTCTACAACTTGTTAAGTCCCTTTCCCCCGGCAAAAGATCCCGCCCAAAGACATATGTCAATCTCCATCAATTTCAGTTAGTTAGTTTTGCTCCATATGGTTTGCGTTTACATTTTTTGAACACACTCATATATTGCCAAGGAATTAAACCTATGTACAATTTTGTCCTCACATTATTTTAAAATTCTGTCTTCTTTTTTTTTTTTTTACCACTATGGGTATGTCTATTGTAGTGGATAGCTTTACATGATAACTGTTTAAAAGACTGACTTTGCAACTGCAATAAAGAAATGTCCAAAAACTGTCCATAAATGTTCTGTGTTTTGCCAAATGATTTTAGCGTTTGCCTTTTAAAATGTAGATAATGATTAAAATACACTTAAGAAAAGTTTTAAATCGATTTACTTATCCAAAGGGATAAAACAAGTATGATACGGAAAAGCCCAGTTAAAGTAGGAGCATAGCTTCAGTATACATATATTTTAAGCTAGTTCAGTCTAACAATAGATAATAGTTTCAGCATGCTGACCAATCAGAGCGCAGAAGAGTCACATGACCATGGGGACGCGTATAATGTAAGCCGTGAAGCCCGATTCAAGTCATCTGAATTCTGCACAGCACAGAAAAAGAGTCAGATCCCTTCCCTGTAGGTCTCAGGTAAGAGGAATGAGCACCTGCCTGCATGCCGTACTGCGGATGCATGCTTTGGACAAACTTGTGCACTTTAACCTGGCAGAAGAACACAGCGGATGCCACCTTGACCCGTTTATGAGATGGCAGATCGCAGTAGAACTTGGACCCTAGAGAAAATGACGGCATCAAAAATCACATAGTCACATAGTGTCCGTCAGAAATACTGCTTTTCCCAGATGGCAGTAAGACCAGGGATGAAGCTCATGCGGTGCGGGGATTTGGGGGTAAAACCAGTTTTAGGGCTGTCATCTGTGATATTTCATTCATTCAGCCACGTTGCCCCATGGCTGTGGTATTTCGCACGGCGACAGGAGCGACAGCATGTATTAGCCTCGGTGAAACTTTGAATCATCTGTGAAATCCTTGGAGGTCTTTGGAGACGTGCATGTGCAAGGGCTCAGATGACTAAGGTTTATCACACCTAAGGTCATGCTGCATAGACTTTTACAACCAAAGAAGCCTCTTTGCATACGTCACATATATATATGTACATGCAAGTATAGAGACAGTCAGCACAACATTTAAGGACAGAGCTGACTTATGCCTTTAACGTCCTTCTATGGACAAAGTCAAGAGCACGCTGCCAGGGACCCGACTGGGGATGGAGCCATCAAAGAACGCGAGCAGTGGAAACACGTGGATGTGGAGTCAGCCAGCACTACGGCACAGAATGGCCCAGGGAGACGGGAGAACTAATTAAACACACCGAGTTATTTTTCCACATCGCTTCGCACCTGTCCCCGCTCTGTGGGGAACGCAGTCCCCGACTGGTGACCTTGAATGTATAAAAGCAAAGACAAACTGCCAAAAGTGTTTCTTGAATTTATGACTGTATTTGCAATTTGTATAGGTTCTGACTGGGGAAAAAGTGCAGGTCACACTATGCTGGACCAGTTAGGAAGAGTGTTAGTCTCCGTTAGTCGCGCACACAGGTCGCACCTAGCATTACTCGCATGAGACCATGTACAGTTTCAGCACGGGGACAAAACGGAGAGGAATTACCCTGCAATTACACTGATTGTTTTGAGTACGAGGGGCCCGCTCAACCACGGAAGCTATGTTCAACGATCAGAGGTTGATGAGAAACGTGTGTCAAATACTGAGCAATCCGATCTCTCAGTGTGGCCAAAATTAACCCCGGAGGAACATATGGCGTGATTTACTATCATACTAAAAGTGTTGCTGGTTCAGATGGGCCAAGTAGCATTGTTTGGAGGGCTGATTCGCACCTGTTCTAAAAGCACTCTTCATTATTCTTAGAAATAGCCCCTCCGCACACTGCTTCCGCGTCGGCCGTGCAATCTATTTCCACACGGGGAGACGTCATGAGAACTTCCAGATGGCATATTTATCCAGCTGAATAACATTTTCTGAAATAATTTACCTGAGCGACTGAAAGATTTTTAACACAAGCACTGACTTAGATACAGAATGTACATGTATATGTACAGGACATACAGTATATGCCTGTGGGCTTTGTTGACCAGGTCAGGGTGTGTATGTGCACTCACATGGTGCACTTCTGCGTCCTAATCACTGTAGTCTACCTGTGTAGATGGGGAGTCATATTCAGTGCTGGGGAGGGTCAAGGGGCACAGAAGTCACATGACCTGAGCCACAGCCCTCTTCTTTGCCTGTCACACTGTTCGTGTATTCAGGGCAGGAATTTGGACCGAAATGATCAGCATGTTCTGTAGCTGGAGAGGTGGGATTATGAGAAGGTCAGATGAAGCCCTTTGTTGCCATGACCTTGTAGGAGGTAACAAAGCAGGACACAGCCAATGAGAGAAGAGGAAGGGTTCAGCTGCAATACAGTTGCTTGGCAACATCAGGGTCAATGGTGCAAATGAAGCTGCCTCACACCCAGAGATGCTTAGAGGTCCTGGGAGGAAATGCATAGGGATTAACTTGGTGTAGGAATGACTAGAGACTCAAAACTCTTAAAAGTTCATGGCCATGTTTGCTGGGGAAAAAACATCATAAGCAGTCTAACAAAGCCATGTACTGTTTTAAATTCATATTATGGATGAATGAGACTACACTCGAGAGGATGAGGCAACAGAAAGATTCTGGGTATACCAAACCTACCACCAGTTCCCTGAATAACCCCGTATAAATCTGCCTCTTGTGTAAAGCATGAATACTATTAGTTTCATGTCATTTACCAAAATGACAACACGGTCACAATACAGGTACATGGGTTGAACTGCAATTACTGTGATTCACGTGCAGGTCCAGGTGCAGTTCAGACATGGCCGACATTGAAGAGGTTGTAGAGGAGGTCATAGAAGAAGTCGTGGAGGAGGAGGAGGAGGAGGAGGTGGAGGAGATGCAGTAAGTATTTATTATTGTCTTTTATTTTTTCCAGTATGCCAACATTTCATTGCTCAGATTCCAGTGTCCATCATGTGCATGGATGATGTTTTAGCATCGAATTCATGTAACCGTCATCGGTCTAATCCTCATCAAATACTTTCCATCTTCTACTTTCTTTCATGTTGCCCGTTTTTGATAAAGGGAAGAAGGTAAGGTCCCGAATGCGTGATTCATTTGCATTCAAAACTGACAGTAACAGTTTCACTAATGGCTGTATTCCATAACTGACCTCCTGTCAAGAGGAAGACAAAACAAAGAAACGTGCAGCTAAAAGTGAAAAACCTCTCTGGTTTTTCCCCCAGGCTGCAGTTTGTATGTTAATCAAGGGTGTATATTACAGAATAAACTAACGCTCATCCATCAGTCCGTCCACGGCATTTAAGCTCGATGACCGATCTGTAGGTGGACTTCATAACGAGCATTAAACAAATATCAGTCGTTGAATTTTTGTGTGTGAAGTATCACATTTCCCCTCACTTAGTAACTGTTTTCTCATTGTTTTGTCTCACACAAAGTGACTGAAACGAAAGGTAATGTTTCCTTCCCATCCGTATACATTATATTTATTATTTGTTCACTTTGTGCACTCACTTGTTTACAGGTGTGTGGTTAACCACTGTGCAATGAGATCTTTTGCAAATTTGCCTCTATGAACGTAACCACCACCATGGCATATTAAGAAATACAGATTTATTATAGAGCAGCATACACTTAACTACAACCAAAAATAACAGAAATGGATCAAAATGACATAGAGACAGAAGTATACTGAACATATGTAAATACATACAGGTACATGACAGAGCTCAAGAGCAAAGGGTTACAATACTCAGCAAGGTTGGGTATAAATCACTAAGAAGATCCAAAAAAGGTGAATGAACCTTCAAGAACTCACTGGAATGATCATGAGCCTTCAGGATCCTTGTAAAAAACATCTACGGTCCTCATAGAAATATCTCAAGCTGCACCAGCAGTCTATAAGCCACTGTAAATCAAGTAAAAGTTATTTCCCCAATAAGTTAAAAAAGCACAGACATGTCCACTAAAGTGTAAAGCATCCAGCTTTGTGAACTGAGTTTAGCGCTGCTCATTTGGTTAATACAGGGGGAGAAAAAGATCAAATTGAGGGTTTCTAGAGTGGAGCTAGAATTAAGGTCCAAGCCACCCGATCAGTCCAAGAATCTTCTATGGAGAAAAATTAGAATGGAAAAAATACAAAATATTTGTATGTTGTGACCCAGTCAATAAATTATCTGGACTTCCATCCGGAGCCCAAAAGGAATCACCACCTTCATTCGAAATTCAAAATTATTTTTATTTTAATCCAGCTGCTGACCAAACAGAAGCGGTGATTGCCTATGTTTGTCAGTTACTTACCCCTAGCAAACCACTTCTTTTCATGTGCAAATGGGAACAGCAGGTTCAACATGGGAGCGCAACCAGTGGTTTTTGTTAACCAAGTTCAGCTAACTTCTCTCTTTAACCCAAGATTTCCCTCGTTGTGCTTCGGCTTGTTTTTATTCACTCGAAAACCTCCTGTTGCATGAAAGAACTGCTCGTGAAGCATCCCGAAGGTCATACGTGAGCTCGCACACTCTTCTTCTGAACTAAACTAGCCCAGTTACTCATTGATGTTTTGTTTTCTTCTTATTCCCTTCCGACAGAAGAAGGTATGTAATGTTTTCCCTTCCTTCATCAGTGTGCAGTGATCTGAAATGATTGTCTTTAATTCAGTTTTCATCAATATTAATAAGCTGATTAATGTCTTTACCCACAGCCCCTGCCGAGGAAGAGCCCACAGGTGAAGTAGATCTTGAAGAGCTATTTACATCGATGTATTCCCCAGTTGTCTGCATGATTTGGTCTTAAGAACATGCAATAATGTCTTTTTTTTCCTTTTTCTGTATCTTGCTACCTACAGAAGGTAAGTTTCACTTACAGTTTGGGGTTCTGTTGACTGCTGTACATTGTCTGTTTCAAAATATTTTTAAATAAACTCTGGTTTTCTTTTATATAACAGATGACTCGAAGCCCAAGCCAAAGTAAGTGCTGATATGCTACCAAAAAAAATATTTCCAATTAAAATCACATTTACATTTATCCATTTAGCAGACACTTTTCTCTAAATTGACATACAACTCAGAGTAAACATAAGCACTAAGCACAATTTCATAATTTCATAGCATAACCATAATTTCACAATAGGCAAAGCATTTTAAAAGTGTTTTATCACGATTGCACCTGCTTCCAGCATTTTTGCAGATGCACATTACACAAGTAGCTGCCTCTAAAATCGAGCACAATAGGAAATATAAAGGCGATCATGGCAGGTTGTGTGATGCAAATTTGGTGTGAGCTAACAGGAGACCAGGAGGGAGATATGCCCAAAAGAGTGTGCCTTGAAGGCTCTGTCATTGCCTCTCAAAGACAGTGTGAACTAAAGAGGTAAAATTGTCCAGGTGGGTGGAGGAAGGAGTGAAGTTTTTGGGGACTGTTAGGTGTGGACTGTTGTTTATTATGAAGCAAATGAGTTTTTCCTGAAGAAACAGAACAGTGAAAGGATGCAAGGAGATCCTTATAAACTGTCAAGTCTGAGATTTTCAAAGTTCTGCCAGTTCTCCCTAGAAGCACAAATTTTGGTTCTGTTAGCACAAAGCACAAATCCTATAACCATAGCTGGTCAGGGAATTCTGGAGAATTTTTCAGAATCTTGAAAAAACTATTTAAAAGTTGCTCTTTAGAGAGCTTTCAGTATTGCTACTAAGACAGCTGGTAGTATAGTAGTTAGAGTTGCTGCCTTTAGATCCAAAGGTTGCAGGTTTGATCCTCACCTCTAGCTACAATACCTTTGAAGAAGGTACTTATCCTAAATTGCTCCAGTAAACTTACCCAGATATGTAAATAATTGTAACCTTAACACTGTAAGTCACTTTAGTGGAAAAACATCAGCTAAATGAATAAATGTAATGCTGAAACTGTCACTTACTGCAACACTTTCACTTCGATAGGATGTTCATGCCAAACATCGCACCTCCAAAAATACCAGAGGGTGAGAAGGTGGACTTTGATGTGAGTGGGATTTTCATTTTATCAGTCTGAACATCCCCCCCCCCCCCCCACACACATACCACACTGGCCGAAACCGTTCATCTCAAGCGGGGTCACGGCGAGCCGGAGCCTAACCCGGCGGCACAGGGCTGGAGGGGGAGGGGACACACCCAGGACGAGACTCCAGTCCATCGCAAGGCACCCCAAGCGGGATTTGAACCATGCCCCCCTCCTCCCCCCACATAAACAACCCAAACATGGGCACACCAGAGTGCTGTGCTTAGAAGATGAGGAGATAACAGCTTTCCATTCCACCTGCACAGGACATCCACAGGAAGCGGCAGGAGAAAGACCTGCAAGAACTACAGTCCCTCATTGAGGCCCACTTCATACAGAGGAAGAAGGAGGAAGAGGAGCTTGTTGCTTTGGTGAACCGCATCGTAAGTCTATGCGGCACGGAGGGGTGCGATCCAGTTTGGAACATCACCTCCTCTTGGCGTAAGACCTGTAACTGTCTGCAAGCCTCAGATGTGTAGCTGGAGTGTCCAAAAAGCCTCTCCTTTGTGGGTGGGTGCATGCAGGAGAAGCGGCGCGCGGAGAGAGCAGAGCAGCAGAGGATCCGTGCAGAACGGGAGAAGGAGAGGCAGGCCAGGCTGGCGGTGAGAGTGAAGAACACACACATGTGGTATCCAATCTGTGACACACACTGTGAGAGACAGTGGCTTAACAAATGGGTTTCCCTCCTGCAGGAGGAAAAAGAGCGGAAGGAGCAGGAGGAGCAGCGCAAAAAGCAAGATGAGGATGCCAAGAAGAAGAAGGTCCTAACCAACATGACCCACCAGTATGGCGGCATCCAGCAGAAGGTTCGATCTCAGCCTAGAGGTTCAGAGCTCGGTGAAATACTCCATATTTCTTCTATAAATGGAGCATCTATTACCTTGACTCATCATGGCACTTCTAGTACTCACAGTTCTTGTGTACTTGAAATGCAGACAAACACAATGAAATACACTGGCTCTTTGTGATACGAATAGCCACGTTTCAAATTTCAGCAAAAATTCCAATTAATTTTAATAGTATTAATAATAGTAATAATATTTTCTTCATCTATACTCTACAATTTCCAATTGTTGCTGAGCAAACAAGTTCCTTGGTGCCAGTACATCGCCCTCAAACCGAATACAGCACGAGACTACGTTAATTCATCAGCTCGTTTGTCATTTTCTTGCGTGCAGAGGATCAGTACCAAGACAATGAATGCTGCGCAGGTTTTATAGAACGAACTAGACAATAATTCACAGGAGGATTTAATAGGCGTTTGTGAAAAGAAGGTATTTTTATTTTCCTTCGTTTTAAATCAGTTTTAATGTTGTTTAAAGTTCATTTCAAAAGATTAAAATCAAAAGTCTGTAAAAGTGTTTTTAATTTTAGCCATATTACACTTTTACAGAACCTATCCCATAAACCGAGGGACACCTGTATTGTTAAACTCACTCGGTCATTGTTCTAGATGGTTTTACTCATGGCTCCACACCCACCCCACCTTGCAGGGGGAAGGTCGTAAAGGGGCTAAGAAACCAACCGAGAGGGAGAAGAAGAAGAAGATTTTGGCCGAGAGACAAAAGCCACTCAACACTGACCACCTGAACGAGGAAAAACTAAAGTGCGTATGAAATATGTCTGTGGTGCCTGCAGACACACATAGTGCATATACAACCTTGGGATTAATTAACGGTGCTTTTCTTATTCACATAACCTTCAATTTTAATGTTAACCATTCAGATGATCACATATTTGTGCCATACACATTGAAACAGCATTCCATCTGAACTTTAACTTGTTGGTCAGCTGTGTAGTCTCCCTTTACTAGTTTGAGCCAGTAAAATTCAAATTAATTCTAGCCACTAATGCTTATACATTTGCCAGGGGCATTACGGTGGCACAGTGAGTAGCACTGCCGTCTCAAAGGACCTGAGTAGTGAACGTGGGTTTGATCCCTGCTCAGTCTGTATGGAGTTTGCATGTTCTCCCCATGTCTGCATGGGTTTCCTCCCACAGTACGAAGACATGCTGTTTAGGTTCCCCCATAGTTAGTGTGTGAGTAACACAGAGAGAGTGTGTTCCAGTGATGTATGGATGAGTGACCCAGTGCAAGTAGTGTATCTAGCAGTCACCCTGGTGAATAAGGTGTGTGGGCTGATAACACTACATAAAGTTCATCGTAAGTTGCTTTGGAGAAAAGTGTCACCTAAATAAATAAATGTACATGGTGTGTGGTAAGTTCCCCCCTATAACTGGATATCACTGCACAGAGAGAAAGCCACTGACCTCTGGCAGTGGTTGATGGGACTGGAAGCAGAGAAGTTTGACCTTGGAGAGAAGCTCAAGAGGCAGAAATATGAGGTAAGTGCTGAGGTCTCATGCACAGTCACTCTTATTCAGATGATGTTCTTATCTCAGCTCTGGAGACCCTCCAAAACACCTTAGGTCCACATTTGCTTTTTTCACCTTAATGTCCTCTTCTACATCCTCATCTTTCAATGATATTAAAACTTTAGAGTTCTGCCAAGGCATGGTAATATCTCTATACATCATTGCTTGCGTAACTAACACAAAAGAATGCTACACCATAATGAAAATGAATCCTGGGTAAAACTAATATGTAAGATGCAAGAGCGTGGCTCCTCTTTTGGTTTATTCTGTTTCCTTTCAAGACACTGGTGATATTGCAGCTCTAGTACACAGTGGAAAACACTTTGGTTTCAAAAGGTTTTTCCGTCAAGTCACAATCATTTACATAAGTCTAACTGAACTTGCATTGGTACATCCTAAGGATGATGTGTAAATGTTAAATGTAGAATTCCTTTTTGTCACAGCTTGATATTCAATGCTTATTACTCAGGTTTACAATCCTAATCAGGACTACAGGATAATAGCAACTCCTTTGCTGAGTCTAGAACCTATAACATTGTTAGGACAGTTTTGGATGAAGCAAGAAAAGAGGTTGTTGCTGTAGATCCCAGTAGACACCGTGAGATGATGCACAGGATCATCCAATGGTCACCAACACTAACCTACATAAAACACTCAAAACTTAATAAAACACTCCAGAACTTAATCAATAGCAGAAGATGTAACTAACTGGTGTGAAGGTACAAACCTTGCCCTTAGACTTCATTCACACTTGGGTAGCCTGCTCTCACCCTAAACCAGCATCCACACCCAAGACCAACATGACTGTGAAAACATGAAGGTTACACACATATTCTTCTAACACTGAACCAGGTTCTCTTATGTCCTTTACAGATCACTCAGCTTCTCGTTCGGGTCAAGGACCACCAAAGGTAAGCACCAAAAACCATCCTAGTGACACCCACAACTAAGCCATATTAAGGTCACTGTGGTTTGCTTGATGTTATAATTCCAAAGTGCTCAGCTTGTCTTTTGTGCCCTATCTCCATGTGGCTCCCAAACTATGGATTTATTTACCTTATGCTTTTATCCAAAGTGAGTTACAGTCCCAACTGTCTTACAATGAGTTACATATTTATACAGCTGGCTATTATCTACTGGAGTGATTGAGGATAAGGACCTTGACCAAGAGTATGACAACAAGAGGTGGAATTTAAACTTAGACCCTTTAAATACAGGGTAGAAGCTCTACATCAACTACACACTTTCTTTAATGCATAAATTTAATAACCTAAAAGTACTAAAGAAGAGTCATTAGACTAAGTCAGTAAACTGATTAAAGATTTCTTTCATATTCTGTTCTACACATACTTGCAGCTTAGGTTGATATCATGAGTCAACATCAGACATTTCTGCTTTGACTCAGGCAAACTGGATGGATCCATCAGCCTTTTGAAATCAATTAAAATGCTAAATACCAAAAATGTTTCAGTTGTGATATTAAACCAATACTGATCAACAATGGCCCAGGTTGTCACTACGATAGGACGTTGTTCTAAATGATGCCTTATATGTACGAAGCGCAACTATTTCTGTAGTTAAATGAATGTGTTCCATTAGGTTCTTACATGATTCCATGAGTATTTTACATGTCATTGTTGTGATCGTGCTAGCAGACTGCTCTCAAACCATAACTGCACAAGAGAGATGTTTTTTTTCTACGTGTGTTTAGCCTATCTGGTCTATGTCAGGATCGAGCAATGAAGTGAAAATAATCACGGCAGGTTTAATTGTTGTACTCAATTACACGGCAATGTAAGAACAGTATACATTATCACGAGTCACTGGAGCCCATTTTCATTATACAACACCCCATTATGTGAGGGACGGCTGTGCTGTCTACTGCGCTTTGCTCTTTCTCCACATTAACACTCATGGTGCTGTAACATCCTGGAACCTGTTGGTTCAATGGATGATCAGGGTCTGATCGCAACATGTCTTTTTCTTCTTCTTAGCGCCAAGGGTCGTGGCAAGGGCAAGATGGGCCGCTTGCGATAATGGGACAGCAGAAGAAAGCAGCAGAAAGTTCCAGAGAAGCGCCAATACTGCTGCTCCCGTGTTCTGCTTGTGGCAGGGCCCCACTATGCTGGGAGCATTTGCAAACTTTTTGTTGTATTATATGTACAAACAATTAAAATTAAAAAAATAATAAATAAAAAAATCACTGCACTAGCTCAAGTGGTTCGTTTTAAATACACCACATACTACTATCTTGGTTCAGGAAATGACAGCTGAAGATTGTATCTGTGTGGCAGGCTGTTATTTCACATTTAGACTGCATCACTTATTAATGTCATATCAGTTAAAAAATAAAATAAAAAAAAAAAAAAAAAAATTAAAAAAAAAAAACCAACACCACCTACAGACTGGTCCGCACAACAAAAATTTTCCACCGTGTTTGGGATCATCCTGGTAAAATACTTTTTTAATGTTATTACACCTCATCTTGATACAATATCTTTGCTCAGATGAAAAATTCAAAACCATCACACCCAAGCACCCACCATTGTAAGAATACAGGTCATCAGTGCTATCACCTACTTAGCACAATAAAATCTGTCTGGATTTCCTGTTTCGGAGACAAAGATGTGAACATAATGATGGGCTGCTGTCAGAACCACACGCAACCATCCCCAGTCATTCGTACAGTGCAACACTAACCATAACTCACACTGGATAATACAAAAAGTGGGTTTTTTTTTTTTTTTAAATTCTGCCAACTGAGGGCAGCCCAACAGGACAGGAGTTCTGCTAGTGTTTCGTACACCCTGAACTAGGAAGCATTAATGTGACTGTATTTTCTGCACTATTTTCGGTTTTCTAGTCAACACACATAACCAAGAGCACCATGACACTCATTCAGTGTTGACTGGTGAAAGATACTCTGGCAAAATATGTAGAAGCAGACAAAGACTAACAGATTATGGTTTACAGTTTACCGTTTCGTGACAGTCCACACAGTAAATAAAAACTATATTCAGACGTACAATGGATCTTCAAGTGGTTTGTTCTGAGGTCATGACTGGCCCGGGAAAAGGGCTCTGGGAGATCCTCACCACAGGTGAGTTTCCCGGATCTCTGCAATCACCTGGCTGGCTTTCTGCAGGGCCTGAAGGAACAGCATGATGGCGAACAACATCAGTGGGGTTATTTTATAATGTGTTCATTCCTGGTTGGTTTGAACATTCATGAAGCTGAGGCAACACTTGTGCAGTCACAGAGAACAAAGTCTCGATATTGCGCGCGCACATCTGCTTGCGTGTGTGCGGCGGGGGGCGCACACCTTGAGCATATCGGCAGCCTCACTACGGCGCTGTGCCATGTCCTCAGACTCCGTCAGCAGGTCGTCTAGCAACGCCGATTTGTAGAGCTGCCCCACCAGCTCACTCTGCAGACTGTCCTTCACATAGTTCACCAGGAAGTGCATCACTGCCTTGGGCACGCTGCACACAGAAGCAAAGGGAGACAGATACACACAAATGCACATGGCTCAAGTGGAAGCCAACTTTCCGACCGCCAACGTGATGCAAGACAGGATTATTCAACCACCACCCCAGAGAGCCAGAGATTTTTTTTTTCCCCCCCAGCATAATGATGTGATTGATCCCATTTAACCGGCCTCAACTTTGGGTGCTGTGCTGACAGCTGGGAAACGGATCGGTCACGGCTCTCCGGTGCCCGAGTGGAATACAAAGCGCTACCTGTCCTGGATATTTTTCCGGACAATGAGGAAGTAGGACTTAATGAGCCTCTCGATGACCTCGCAGTCCCGCTGCTCACGAGCTGAGAGCTTCCTAGCGACCGGAACAGGCTGCAGTATGACAAAAACAAAACCACAGGCATCTGTCAAAGAAGTGAAACGCTTCAGCGGGATACCAAAGGCACTACAATTGTAGCCCAGTATCAGCCTGCTCCCGACTCATCAGCATCAGTGAGCAGACCAGAAAGACCCACCACATCCAGCAGGTTCACAGCATGGCCCTTCTGTGGACTGGGAGGGACGGTTCCCTGGGGTTTGGTCTTGTCCTCTGTCAGTCCTTCCTGGCTCTTATTCAGCATTCCCCTCCAGTTCCCTGTGCTGGCCTCTTGGTCACCCTGGGCTCCGCCTCCCGCTACCTAGTGCGGTAGAACACACAGTCAGATCGCCAACAATTCACAGATCAACACCATCTAGGAGGAATACAGAGCAGGTACCGGTCCAGCCAGCAAGGACACTGTGAAACCATGCAGGGGCACTGTGGAGCTGGCAACGGTGATGGGGTCAAGACTCTCCAGTGCAAATGGGCTGCATCAACCACCTTCTTGTTTATACACACAGCAATAGCCAATTCCGACAAGCACTACTAAGCTTGGAGGGGCAATTATGAAAGGGACCAGGCAGAAAGGGTGGGCTTAAGCGGATTGCTTGCAATGAGACAATACTGGGAAAGCAAGAGGACACACACACACACACACACACACACACACACACACACACACACACACACACACACACACACAC
This sequence comes from Scleropages formosus, assembly GCF_900964775.1. Classification (NCBI taxonomy): domain Eukaryota; kingdom Metazoa; phylum Chordata; class Actinopteri; order Osteoglossiformes; family Osteoglossidae; genus Scleropages; species Scleropages formosus. Next base: position 15,659,898 of record NC_041807.1, read on the forward strand.
CTTGGCCCCCTCTGATTCTGCAGCAACAGGATGTTCTGGTGGGGAAACAGACTGAGCACCTGGACCCTTGAACGACTGGAAAAAGAGTTGGGAGGCTGACACAAGACCGAGAGCACTGAAAGCAGATATCAGTGGAGAACTTCCAGGAGAGGGAGGGGTTTTGACATAACCTGAGTGCACCTAATGTCCCATGCTTTGCGTCCGGGAACAGTGCAGCTACAAGTTTCGTGGTTTCGTTAACAGAGAGGACAAGACAAAAACAGTCATTACTAATGGACAGCGACACACAGCTTTATGACAAGACCAGAGAGTGACCCCTGCTGGCACTGCACTCCCCAGAAGGGCCAAACCATTAAAAAAAAGTCACTGAAAGACAAAGCTACTGAACTGTATTCTGCCTTTTTTGACCATACACCAAAACCCAAGTAATACCAAAACCTGCACAAAATAGTTAGGGACTTATACCTAAAAGCACACGGTACAGTTATGAAGCTTTGAAAAATACTGTAACAACTAGTAGCGGATGAAAAAAAAAAAAAAAAAAAAATTAAAATTACCCCATGTAAGCCTTTGGGATTAATCAATTTTTTGCATTTGCTCCACTTTTTTCAACCTTCATGGAAAATTATTATAAAAGGCTATATAGAACATGACATTTAGGCTGGAAAGGAAGAAAGAGTAGAGACAGGACTTCAGCAAAACTCAAAGGGAAAGCTGGACTTTAAAGATGGAGCCATACCTTGTCTCGGGAGGCCGCAGCGGACACCTCTCTCATTCGGTTACGCCTCTGTTCCTACAGGCAGCAACACGACAAAAAACACAGAGTGAACATTTCGCTGTTGGACTCTACTCCGTTACTATAAAAGCAGAAGTAGGCCAGCCTCCTGGTTCCTCCATGGCCCCACCTCGATGTTGCTGTTCATCAGTCCACAGGCATCAGCAAAGTCTGGGTGCTTGGTGTTGATGTAGGCCAGCTCGATGGCCACCAGGTTGTGCACCTGTAAAAGACGACCAGTTTGGGTTATAAATCATCAGCTAAATACCACAGAGACCGTGATACTTTTTTCTAAAACATTGTATCTGAAAAAATCAATTATGGAAATGTACAGGTACCAACCATGTCGTTTGTGATGGGGAGCCGTTTCCTCAGCAGGGAGGTGACCACTTCCACAATTGCATCGTGAAGCTTGGGGAACCTCAGAAGCTCCTGCAGGAACCAACAAAACATCAGAATTCCGCACTATAAATACAGGCAAAAAACCACTAAATCACTGCCGTGTGCGCGCGCGTGTGTACCTGTGTGCTGTAATTGCTGCAGTGTTGGATGATCCTCTGCATCTCCTCGTGCACCAGCTCCACACAGCGCAGGCTAGGCTCCTCTAATCGCTTCACCTGCCTCTTCACCAAAAGCTCAAAAGACACCTCAGGTACAAAGAGAGCAGGCCGCGGCCCCTGCGGACGCACACGCATACACACCTTGTTCTTCACCTGTCTCGTCTCACCCGATCGTGAGCGCAAAGAGGACATTATTCAAAGCGGCAACCCACCGTGGCATTTCTGATGGCTGTCAGCACATCTATGGTTGTTAGTCCACCTAGTGGGTCCACAGATTCCAGCGTTCGTCCAAACGTCTCATGGAATATGTAGCAAATTCTAGCTCCACCGCACCTAAATAACAAAAAGTACGTGTTCAGAGTTAATTCTGGCATTCAGTAAATATTCAGATTTTGTACAGATTGTATCTATAGATTTTTCCACCAACAGAAAAAACACCAGGCAAAAGTTTAAAAACAAAATTTGCAGAAAGTATCCCGAGATACTTTGTGTTCCAAGCTACCATTTCATTCAGTTTGTTTTTTAAAAATAAGAAAAAAATAATTTTTTTTTTTTACTGGTTGTCTGACAAGATCACGCTACTCTAAAAGTATCCAATCAGAGTTCTCATATTCCCTCTCATTTTATTATTTCTGTCCATCAGAACTCTCCTATCCGCTCTCACTTGATATTGCTGACCAATCAGAGAACTCCTACTCCCTTTCAAGTTCACTCAGGTCCTACTGACTGTCCATTCATATTCCTTCTTGGAGGTACCGCTGTCCAATCAGAGCACACCTGTTTTCACACAGATGTATTCCTGTCCCGAGCGATCCCATTTCCACATGGTGGTACTGCTATCCGATCCAGCATTCCTATCCATTCTTAATGTTTTACTACAGAAAAAACTGAACAGAAAGCTGCCCATTTCCTCCCAGCGAGGCCTTAATCGGAGTATATCCAGGGTGTTCCCGTGCAATCAAACCTTTCGTTCCACGACTCAAGAAGCGGACTCACAGTTCTGCAGTCTCGATGTACTTGGCCGTGCCCTCGATGGTGTTGCAGTACTCCGTGGCAAACTTGGTGATGAGCTGCAGCAAGGTGGCACTCTTATCCTCCACGGGTTCACCGTAGCTGCTGAGCAACGACTGGTACTGCGCCGCCAGCACATTGATGCGAGTCTTCAGCTCAGGAAGACAGTCGCGAATGTGGTGCATCAGCAGCCTGCATACAACCAATAACCACAGCAACATATTGTTAACCTGTTCCCATAAATCTGCCACAATATACCTGGTTTGACAGGCTAGTGCGTTACTCCCAGGTCACACAGACACATGGGTAGAGGTGCGGATACACTCGGAATAGCGATACCACAAATTTGTTCCGAGTAGACCAGTATTTTCAGAGCTCCAGCCCTTGATTCCAATTTTTTGTCAACAGCATTGAGTTTTAAAGGTACTTTCAGAAGACACGTTGAAGTCAGCGTTCTAAATGTAAACTCTATTAGTCAATAATTACAGAAATCTGGAATGTGAGCACCAACAAAGCAGCACTGCAGTGACCGAGACGTTCACACCTGTTTAGAGTCTTTGCCAGAAACTTGGTGCCATTTCTATTGGCTAGAGAGGGGTACTTCTTCTGTAGGAAGGCATACTCGTCACGGATGGCGTCAGCCACCGTTTTCTTGTTGTTAATGTCCAGCTGACTCCTGCGGTTGGCAAAAAGGACATTTTACATTTATGAACAAAAGGGCAGCAGATGATTTACAAAGGCAGATTTAGGAGCAGGTTGTGCAGAAGAACTGTATGGCAGTTCATTGTGGACAAGTACCTGTTGACCACTCCAATCAGCCCCAGCTTGACTGGAATGACCCGGCCCATCAAGACGTCCATTGCATCAGTTCCGGCATCCATTAGATCCAGTTTGGTGACAACGGCCAGCGTCCTCCGGCCTGCCAGAGGCATAAGACACAGATATGACAAACACTGACACAGAAAAGCTTAAACAAAGCCTGGGCAGCTCCAGGACAAGAGGGGCTCAGTCTACACCAGGGTTTGAAATAACCCTTCAGCCTGCACCTGGTTCACACCTGGATGAGCAGGTGAGGTCACATCAACAATACCATCTCATACTCATCAGGTCCTTGAGCTTCCTAGTAGGTGGGAGAAGCACTGACCATCAGGGTCCACTTCCCGGGCCACCTTGAGGGCCTCAGATGTGGCCATGTCGGTGTTGGCGGCAGTGACAGCGAGGATGATGCAGTTGGGGTTGCTGATGTACTTCAGAATCAGGTCTCGGATCTGAACTTCAATGTCTTTGGGCTGGTCACCTACTGGGACCTGAGGGTATGGGAGACAGACACGTTCGCCTCTACAGCTCATTCTTAACCGTTTCTGTATTAAAGATATTTCCCCATCATGCTGTGCTTGAATACCTTTGTAATTCCTGGAAGATCCACCAGTGTGAGGTTCACCACATGAGGAGAGAAGACCTTCAGATGAATGGGCTCATCGCTGATACCCTGAGGCAGTGGAAAACTGATCTAAAAACAACTGTACAGCCACCACATCACTGGAACAATTCCAGAAGAGACCCGAGTTACAGCATCATAGAAACAATACTGTATAACAAAGACTCCCTGTCATTAATGAAGGAAAGGTAACAGATGACCAGTTAGCAGGTAATAAATGAAGAATCAGTTCTTTGTATTTTCAGTTCAGACAAAGAGCAAATGTGGTTAATCTTCTGTCCTTCCAGCCTCATGACAAACCGGTTTTATAAAAACAAATTCCCCGCACCTTGTTAATGCCCGATACTCTGTCCGTTTCATTTTCAATTTCTTGCCTGATCTCATCAAAGTCTGTGTAGATCTGAAAACAAAAAAAGGAATTACAAAATGTAACAAAAACTTTGTTGATTTTTTAAATTTTACATTGTTTTGTTACATTAAACATACTTTTTGGCATTAGTTTGTACTATATGTCAATTTTTAGAAAAAAATTATTCCACAATCTTGAAATTAGCTAATTTTGGCACCAGGTTCCAAGCACCAAATATTACAGTACATTTTATGATCTGATGCTTTCTAGAAGGTTCTGGTGCCTTCTCGAATCTTCCAATGGCTCTAAAGTGCCAAACTAAAACTGACACTCTAGAAGAACTAGTGGTAAGTTTGTAATCAGTAAATTTCAATCATAATCAATGCAAAAATCGACATAACTTGGAACTTTGAAAATTTTGTTGCATTGCATTTACTGCCACACACTGCAATGACTGTATTAGCAACTTCATAATGACCTAAAAAAATAGCCTAGTATGTAGGACATAAAAAGGCCAAACCTAACATTTTCAGATAAGCACATGATGAGACTTCCGATCACAGCTGACGAATCAGAGTCATGTCAATGAGAGACTATTACTGATAAAAATAAAATGTGGAGAATTACATCAGGGACACCTGGTTGCTGCACAGCGCATGTTTAAACCCCACTGACCATAGTACCTAGCCCAGTTTGGACCTTTTTTTGGTTCCAGTACATACCTTGTTTTTCGTGTGCAGAAATTTTCCCCACTCTTCAACCTCCACACCTGTGGAAAAAGAGCGAAGATTTCCTAAATCGCTGAGAAAAGAAGACGTGGAGGTCCCACGATTTAGCCCTGCAGCAGTGGTGACATCACCCCCCCCCCAGCATCCTGCTCTTGAGCTGGTGAACTGAGTGCAAACACTCAAGACTGAGATGGTTGTGTTAGGCTTGTGTCTTCTGCTACAGGTGAATGTATGTCCTGTAAGAAAGCTCTAGATGTGTTTTCAAAAACAAATACTCAGCATCGACACCAGCAATGAAAAGCACCTGGGGAACAGGCAAAAAGGAAACTAAAACTAAAAAATAAAGCATATGACAAAAAAAAAAAATAAAAAATCAGCAGGAGATATTCAGTAGGTGAGTGGAGAGGAGGCTCTGTCTACATCCCAGCATGCCTCAGTTCAGAGTCACTTATTCAAACCCAACAGGGAACGTAGAGGGTGCCTCCAGGGTGTAATTCCTACAGTCACTAATAAGGCCCACGGGCTGACTCTTCTTAAAGAGTTTGTGCCGTTTAAATTGGCATTTGTGATGCTTAAATGGGCTGTACCCCAGTCAAAGGATCAGACCTGTTCCAAGGTTGGACCACTTTGGATTTAAGTTTACAGAGAAGAATGCATGATTAAGCGGTACAACTTAACAGGTAACATGAACATGAACAGGATTATATGTGCATGTAATGCTTACATATGGACGCAAGTGGAAAAATGCTAAATCTAGGCTGAGCCAAGCAAGTATAATTATACACAATGCAAATAAAGGCAGGGGGGCGCGGTGGTGCAGTGGGTTTGCCCGGGTCCTGCTCTCAGAGGGGTCTGGGGTTCGAGTCCCGCTTGGGGTGCCTTGTGATGGACTGCCGTCCCATCCTGGACGTGTCCTCTCCCCCTCCAGCTTTACGCCCTGTGTTGCCGGGTTAGGCTCCGGCTCCCCATGACCCCGCATGGGACAAGTGGTTTCAGATGGTGAAGTGAAGCAAATGAAGGCATGATGGGAACATAGCAGAAGAGCGGCAAAAAAAGCAGACATGTAGGAAAGAAGAGGAGACCTCTGTAAAGGCGCCCATTTGTCCACGAGGTGACGTCTGCAGCCAGAGAGAAACGACAGAGACACAACATCAGCTAAAGCCCAAGGGTGTTGCCAGACAGACAGTTCCTGCAACATGTTCATCTGTCATCTAAACCAGAATCCAAACAACAGGCTCATTTATCAGGCAATACCTGAAGGAAACAATGAGCGAGGCTGTTATAAAGCACTTTGAATGTATTCCTCTGTGTGCTTTGCAGGGCAGATTTGAGTCCCTTCAAAACGTTTCATTTTACTGATTCCACGTCACTTAAAAAAGTAACACAGTTGAACTCCGACCTACAGTTTCGAGTAACCAACTTTTCATTGACGCAAACAATTAAGTATTTAGGTTGATCCAACAAGTAATGATCATAAATAGTAAGCGCCACCTTTCGTTTTCCCAGGGTGGAGAAAAAGCATAAAGAAAATGAACAAGGTGTAGATGATCCTCTGCCTTCTACATCTATAGTTCTGAGCCTTCAGTACAATGCCATCCCTGTCTTACTCCACCTTCATAAACATTTCTGGCTCCAAGCTGATGTGCAATTGTGCTTCAAGGTAAATAACGTGCAACTGACATTCTTTTTGTTTTAATTTCTTATAATTATGCTTCAATATCTAATTACTGGCTATTAGTGAATTTCACGTAATGTGTGAAATAAGAGAAGGGATCGAGGAGTTGTCGGTGAGCACCAGCACCCTGATCTGGGCCTTTACTGGGCTTCCTCATTTACACTGTGTCGTAAATACTCCTGCCAGGGTTCTCCAAAAGTCCAGGCATGTGCACAAGCCACTGGGGCTCACCAGAGGGACGGGTTGTCTGCCCCGTCACCATCTGTGACCAGCTGAACATGAGACAGAGAAAGAAAGACAGTCTGCAGCGGTGATTTGTCCCTGTCCAAAGGACCGTGGTGTTGCATCCTACCCTGCACAGCTGTCCTGGTTGTTAGCATTTACACTTATATTGATTCATTTAGGAGAGGCTTTTCTCCAAAACAGCACACAACTCAAAGTAAAAGCGAATTTCACCAACAGACAAAGTCGATGCACAAGACACAAGTAGGTGCAAACAGAACTGATGAGGAACCCTTCGCCCATTCCGTGTCACGTTCAAATTAGGAACGTTGTGACTAATTAAGTGTGTAAATCTGGGCTCCAGCTGTACTGCTGAGGAAAATGGGAAGGTATCTGAGCTGACCAAGTTAGCCCTACTCCCAAAACTACAACTCCATTCTCTAGTCACACTGGAACAGATTTTAGGAGCAATATGTTTTACAAAAACGCATTTTTCTAAAGGGTCAGCAAACCAAAAGAGCTGAGTCTAAAAGGAAGGGAGGGGAAAAAAGTCAATTGTGTGAGGACCTAGAAAGACCACACACACACACACGAAAAGAACATTGCACCGAGAAGAAAGGACAGGGAACTCAGGCAGTGCAGCAAGCAGCAGTTAAGCACAGTGACAATGCTTCAGGATACCATTCTCATCGCCAGCCTTCCTGCGGTCATCTGCGTCCACGTGAACGAGCTGCAGGATGAGGGGCCGCCGTGTGACAATCCCGGTACCACGTGGCAGCAGGTCGCGGCCCACCAGGCTCTCCAGCACCGAGCTCTTCCCACTGCTCTGAGGACACGACACACAGAGTAGCTCGTCAATCAAGCGGCACAAGAGAAAAAGCGCCTGGGCCCACAGGGACCAGCCTGTATAAGACAGCGTATACCACGACAGACGTGGAGGACGTACATCTCTCAGGATGACCCTTCACGTGGGCCGAAAGTTACAGACGAAGACATCCCTTTAGAAGACTGGCAGAACACACCTTCCAGAAATAGGACACGTCCTTAAACCTATTAGCCCGAGATGTGCGGAAATAAGATCAGTGCGGGACTCCCTTCAGCTGAACAATCATTAGATCTTCAGAAGAAGGTATTTGTACAGTGTTGCCCAGTGACCACAATGTGCACATCAACATTACTGCATGGGGAATACAGTATACAAAATATGGGTAAGACCAGCCAGCAATGACTAAGAAAGACTTAAGTTAATAAACACTTAGTCCTTCAGAAGAAAAATTCAGACAAAGAAAACCCTTTAAAATTATTAACCTTTATTTCACCGACATCTTCTTTACAGCGTTAGATGATCAACCTTACTATGATTTAACAATTGACACAGCTGGGTATTCTTACTCCATCAAATCAGGGTAAGTACCTTCACCTAAGGCACTAGAGTGGGACTGGGTTTTGAACCCAAAGTGAGAGCCTCAACCACTGCGCCATCTGCTGGTCCTTGGCTTTAAATAAATTGAATGAGCATTAGGTTATCGCTGGTGACACTGAACACATGCTCAGGGTCAAAAAAAAAAAAAAATGCAGAAGAGACAGTTCATCACTGCTTCTTCAGCACAGTGATGATGATGATGATGATGATGAGCACGCAGCTGCAGTGCGGTGCTGGGGTCACTGCATCACTGGACCGTCCCTGTACTGCATTTGAACACGACTGACTCTGACAACGCGGCGCGTGTGCTGTCTGTCACACTGACTGACACTCCATGACTTACATGGACTGCGGCATCTGTTTTTCATGCATCACGCGGTGAACTCTGCACCAGCGAGTTTTCCCGCTGATAATGAAGACGAAGACACACACACACACACACACACACACACACACACACACACACACACACACACACACACACACACACGCGCGCGCCCGCTCGCTCAAGCTGAAGTTCGTGAATGGACAGTCACAGAAGGACACGGACGGACGCACTCTACCTGCGTTCCGACCACAGCGATCTGCGGTAACTGGATGATATCCGCCCCCACTGTGTTGAAAACGTCCTGGAGTTTGTTTATTACAGGGATGAGAGCCTCCATGCTTCCGCAAAGCGATCGCCTGTCAAGTCGAACAAACCAACTAAGCGGCAACCCCGCCAAACGGAGACAAAGTCACGCAATGTCCCCTTACACCGCCACCATTTATTCAAACCGGAAGCTAATCGCAGCATTGAAGCGTTGCATTCTGGGAGTGCGAGTCCCGACGATGGAGATCGCCTACAACGGCGTGTTACTGCGTTTGCTCACAGTCACTAATATTAGCTGAATGCGAATTTCATTTCCAATCCAAGCGCTATGAATGCAGCGGGATTTTCGAGAAATCTGCGGCTGCGAAAAATCGAATAAAACCTTCAGAAATGTTGGGCTGCGTTGTTGGGTTTTACTACGCCCAAGCCAAGCGCAGGCATTTATACCCCAAGTCAAGTCAGTGTCATGTTGTTATCAACAAGTTTACCTTCCTCCAGTGAGGTGTTCACACATTTGCAATGACTGAGTTAAGATGAAGGCAAAAGGTGGAATATTTTTCATAGTTTATTTCTTTCTAAACAAACAGACCATTTTGAATCCTTGGTCTGTTAAGATTTACACAAATCTTATCCATAGGATTAAAATACACAAAGTGCATGACAATTCCCTAGCAGACAAAATGAGGCCAACAAACAAAGGCAGACAAAAGATGTATACATATATTGCACATAAATTAGAAGGGAGGGCAGACCAACCTACAGGATTTGTATGAGGTAAAGGTAGGTGTGTTAAGGCAAAACACCACTAGCTTAAAGGTGGTCTTCACCATGAGGGAGCAATTCAGATACATCCAAGTGGCCACATATTACCAGGGTGCAAAATTAAGATATCCTTGGAGTGGGATTAAATAAAATCAACAAATTAAAATTGGCAAGAGTATTCAGTTACAATCCTTTCTTCTTAATACATAATTGTTAACATTGTGTAACAGAACACACTGGCTGATACATTACCCACAACTGCACACACACAGGTGTTACTTTTTAAAATATAAATTCCTAATGCCTTTGCCCTCAAACCAAAGATGTATATTTCTACTATATTCTAACCACCATGCTTTGCCACAGAGGTATCACTGCACATTTCAAAGCAAATATTCTTCAAATATAGAGTATTTACAACAGTCAGCATAATTGAGTGTGCAGCACAAGTACATTTCTGAGCACATTTTCACTCATGCTCAAGGAAAACCTCACACCCAAAAAGGAATTTGCAATGGAAGCCAGAATTTAAAACAGCTTTACACATTTTGGCAAGCGACAGGTCACACACACCACAGATTAAGTTCTTCAGGTACTCTGATGTTTTCCAAAACAATCATCACTAGTTGAAACTGGCTACAGGAAGTGTTATTAGTTGGTGTATTACTTTATATGCACATATAGTCCCTATAGCCATCCTGAGAGCTAGTGAATTGAGTATCAGTTGATCACACATCAGCTGAGTTAAATTTCAAATATAAAATTGTCAGGCATTCAAAAGATTTTTGTTACGTGGCCAAAACTCACTCAGTGTCTGAAGCTGCACTAGATATCCACACCACAGTCCATTTTTGACTATTTTCAGACAAATCTGTCCATTACAAATATTTGCTTTTTTCCCCTGTAAATACTGCAGATCTCCCAGCGACACCAACTAAATGTGTTTGAAGATGTTTTTGGCAAATTAACAGAAAGCAGGACCAAATTACTCAAACTGAGGGATTCACAACAGTAGAACTGAAAGCAAATTTACACAGTATTAATTGTGGACAAATGTTTGAATTATCTACCAAAATGAATGTACTTTATTGCTGAGAAGGAAAAATAATCTATTGCTAATTTTACATGTCAACAAAAAGTCATTTCAGCTAATATTTTTAAATAACCACAACACGAAAAAGCAAAAGCAAGAGCAAGTTTCATGCCTTCAAAAAGCTTGTTTTATAGTCTTTCCTCACTGAGTAAATTAACCTCATTCAAGTCACAGCAGAACATAGACAAATTATGTGTTAATACCAAAAAAAATACACCCTGACAAGCCAGTCCCTAGTGAGTGTGGGAAGAAAGGGAGCTCTCATGTAATCTTCAGGAGCCAGAGCAATCAGTGTAAGTGGTCACCATGTTGCCCCTGCGCTGGGTCACAGTTCTGCAGTGCTGTTTGGTGGAGCTGTGAAATCTGCTCTCGGTCCGTGCCGCATGCCTGCGTGCGCCTTCAAACCCGTGGAACGTGAACATCTTCTCCATGTCGTCAAACATATCGTCAAAAAGGCCCCCGCCGAAGGCGCCCTGAAAATGTCTCTTGTGGCGAGCGTGGGCTTCCTGGTGAGCCCGGAAGTGGCTATCAAAGTGCTTGTGCTGGCGCGCATGCCGGTTATGGCTGAAAGTGTCAAAGTCTTTGAACATGTCATCAAAGTTGAAGCTGAAGGGCTGTTGGAAGTGTGGCCCGCCGTTTTCACCTCTCATCCCCTCACCAGGGAACGAAGCGTGCCCAAACTGGTCGTACTCTCGCCTCCTCTTGTCATCCGATAACGTTTCGTAAGCTGTAACAGAAATGGAACTTTTCATCATCTTCGCAAATGTGTACTGCTTAACAACTAATGAGTGCACATTCCCCGATAAACTAAAACAAATGTACACATTTAGCTGATGCTTTTGTCCAAAGCAATGCACAATGTTGCGAAACCTACAACCGATTACCCCAGTCATAGACCTGGGTAGCTGATGTTCTTTTCTGGGGCAATTCAGGGTGATCACGGTGCTCTAGGGAGCAACAATGAGTTTAAATTAAGTTTAAGTTTGTCATAGGTACAAGTACCGTGTACAAGTATCATGAAATTCTTTTTGAATGCTTCTCCACAGACTATGGACAGGACAGAGACAATAGATATACTGCACAAAACAAAACAATGACAGTGAGTAGTGCAACAGCAATAACAATAAATAATGGTAACAGTAATAATACCAGTTGACAGCCAGAGAACTCAAGACAAGAGAATGAGAATGCTTAAAGTCACAGTGTAATTTACCAATATGCTTGAGTGTAGCAGTCCAACTCTAGTTACTAAAGGTGGCACATTGATGGGTTTTGTATACTCTTACAGCATTTACATTTATTCATTTAGCAGATGCTTTTGTCCAAAGCGACATACATCTCAGCAAAAGTAGAATTTATGCATTACATTAAGAGAAGAAGGAGACATAGCTGCAGAGATGAAAATCTCAAGCAAACCTAGTTTGTTACCTACCACTTGCACTGGGGTAAAAGCTGTTCCCGTACTTAGCAGTGCGGGTTCGAATAGACCTGAGCCGCTTTGCAGCTGGCAGAGAAAAGTGCTTGTGCGGGGTGACTATGATCTTTCACGATACGCATTGTCTTTCAGGCAGCGTGTGGTGTAGGTGTCCTGGACTGCTGGTCGCTGTGTGCCAATGAGGTGGGATCTCTTAAGAGCATGACAAACGTGTAAATGTTTAACAATTTTTGATTAGAAATTCTTAAACTGTGGATAAACCTTTATGCACAGACTTGTGTGATATGTCCGTTTTATAATCTGTGTTTCGAATTGTAGAAATACAGATAAACCTTTATGCAGCTACTTGTATGATGTATAACGGCTTATATAGTGGAATGTGACAAATTAACTGTACTTTAGAATCACGTGTGTGCATCCAAGTCTCTCCTTCTGCTGTTGTGATGCACTCTTATTTTTCTCCGAGATGTACGTCGCTTTGGAGAAAAGCATCCGCTAAATGAATAAATGTAAATGTAAACCTGAGTCAAAAGGTAGCAGCTCTAAGCACTACGTTACAGATTAAATGGCAACAGGTGGCAATCTAATCATAACTTCCAGTACGACCATTTCCAGAAACTGCCAGAGAACTTAATGGAACTTGAATGCGTGCGACCAGACAAACAAGGTGTGCTTTAATAATCTAATGTTTGTACCCAAGCCCTCTGTAAAGGAATGCAGTTTTCACTTAGTTTTGGAGAAAAGCATCAACATGCTAAAAATGCACGGTACATGCAGTAGGAGTGAAAGGAGCCATCCCTAGGTGCACAGGTGTACGTGTGTGTGTGTGTATGTGTGCGTGTGTGTGTTCAGCGGACAAACGCCAACCTTCTGCGATTTCCCTAAACTTTGCCTCCGCGTCGGGGCTCTTGTTTCTGTCGGGGTGGTACTTCATGGCCAGCTTGTGGAAGGCCTTCTTGATCTGCCGTTCCGTGGCATCCCTCGGCACGCCCAAGATGTCATAGTAGTCCTTTCTGGCCAGGATGAGCTCTGTTATCATGAGGATGCAGACGGCAAGTGCCAACGCGGAGTGTGCAGTAGCCATGGCGCTGATCCACCCTGCTGGGCCAACAACATGACACGTTTCATATCGAGTTTCGTGAAACACACCTTGAGAGCAACGCAACACAAAGCTGCAGTGTATCTAGTTTCATGTAACACACCAACCAAGAGCAACACCACACCCTCTAGCTACATGTACGGGGATGGCCTTTAAATTAATAAACACAGCGCAGCAGAATCAGATGCACACACAGGACATTTGTTTATAATAGCAACAGCCTGATCGTAACACACTCCTTCACCTGTCTCCCTTCTTACATTTCCGTTGTGACGTGTAAAGGGAGACAGGTGAAGGTACAAAAATCAAATTCAAATTGACAACAAAAGGATGGCTTTGCCAGTGTTGGGAAGAGCGCTGCTTCGGTATCTAATTGATAAATAAGTGTTGACAAGCCTATACCCACTGCTCTGGCCTGTCTCGGTTTAAATTTTTACCTGAAAACTATAGTACGAGCACGAAGTACTGGCTAACGGAACCAGACCAGTCGATCCGATCGTCGTACTAACCGCACCGCGGCCCCGCGCGCCGAGCCTCCGCACGCACAGCCCCCCTCCGTTAAAACTTTACAAGCAATCTTTGATACGGACGCTCTGTGGTGTTCTTGTCCAAAATAACTTGCGCAAAACGATTAACTTACCCTATTTGATGCCTCTGACGACTCCGCTTCACCCTAAACTGCTACTCCTCGGACAGTTTGCGTGCCACTACCACTGACATTCCTCCCGGTACAGCATTCCAGAAGCGCAGCACCACGAATCCTTATCCTATTGGTTCACAGGGCTCTCACGTGACGCACTGTCACTCGGAACGTGGGACGCTGTTGTGATCTGTGGCTATGAAACGTCACTTCCGTTTAAACTTTCCTTCGGTATTGAATGTAAAATATACCGGAAGCGCAATTGTACAGAGGGCGGTGATAGGCGGGTTCTCTGTCAGCTACAGGAAAACGGGCAGATATTATTAATTTATTAGTCCTTATAGCCAAATATCGTATACACAGATCCAAATTTGCTAATAAAAGCCTATAATATTTTCTGTTATTCTTAAAGAATTTAAGCAGTATGTAACATAAACAGTATCGAGGAGTGTAAGAAGACTGTACATTAGAATAGGGTTGATGTAATGTCTCTGGTTATTGGAGTGTTGTGTAATTTTTGTGTATATTTATTATGTATTTATTTATTTTGTTTGTTTATTTTCCCTGGCTACGTTTGATTGTTCTGGATTAATAATGCTCTTGTATTGTGAGTGTTTGAAATGTTTATTATTATTATTATTATTATTATTATATAATAAAAATAAAAATGTTAATAATAAAAATAATAATAAGGTTCTGTCACCTGCTGTAATATAAAACTTTTTAAAACCTGTTAAACGCATTACTATTCACTTACGAATGTTAACAAAAATCATATATAATAATAAGAGTAGTAATAATAACAAAATAAATAATCTGAAGTGAAGATTCCTGCTAACTGACTGGAAATAAAGTGAGGCAAACGCTGGTAAGGACGGGAAAGTTAATAGGCCTGGAACCTATGTACAAAACATGCGTAGATAGAGCAACTTAATGTTTTAAAATTGTTTTTAAACTCTCGCCACAGTGTAGAAAAAGGGATAAGATTAATACAAACTGTCAGCTGTCAAGGCCAAATAAACCAGTCGAGCCTTGTTTGATTTTCATTTGCATCTTAATGCACTTTATTGTGCTTAAATGTATGGATATTGATTTCTTCATTTGTAATTTCTTGCATTTTTCATCTTGACATTCTTAAATCGGAGTTCACAGAATCTCAATCTACATGAATCGCCATATGATGCTTTTTCTCTTTTTCTAAAGTCATGTCTATTGTCAGTGTTTAAATTCTGTACTACGGAAGTGTTGCACGGCGTCCGTCCACCAGGGCGCTCCACTTTACAGCTACATTTACATTTAGATTTTTTTTATTTCTCCAAAACAACTTCCAATGAACTCTATGTAGTGTTATCAGCCCACACACCTTATTCACCATGGTGACTTACACTGCTAGATACGCTAATTACACTGGGTCACTCATCCATACATGTATTCATCTGTTCATCTTTCCTGCTGTAGCCTACCAGTAAACCCTTGGCTGATGAATTGTTTCGTGATTTTTCATTAAAAAAAACCTATATTCAGTTCCTCTGAACATGAAGGTTCATCAGTTTGTCTCCATATATACAGACTGGGTTATGCTGATCTTGGCCTATTGACATATCTCAATTATATATATATTTTTTCATTTAGCTGACGCTTTTCTCCAAAGCAGCCTACAGTTATTTACCCATTTATACAGCTGGGTAATTTTACTGGAGCAACTGAAGGTAAGTACTTTACTCAAGGGAACTGCAACTGGAGGTGTGATTGAAACATGCAGTCTTTGAGTCCAGAGGCAGCAGCTGTCCTGATTGACTCAGTTAATCCTTTACAAAGGATTTCATTTGCAGCTGACTAACAAAAGGAATTAGAAAATGCATTGCAAAATGCATAGAATACTAAAAATGATCACAGCAAAGTAAGATAACCCAGATTTTGCTGTCATATGATAAGTTCACAAGAACACAAAGTTATACTGTATACAGTTGCTTTCGTGAAAAATACTTTCAGTTGCAAGGTGGGTCTACTGAGCAAGTGATCTCTGTATAACTTTTGGAAAATGAACAGAATGTATAACAGTACACATGAGAAATATAAAATGAAGACAAGGGAAGTAGTTTTGTAAAACAGGGTTAGGGTTAGGGTTAACCCTAACTGGTTGTTAAATGTAAAACAGTGTGCACTGATTTGCCAGCTTACAGGGAGTCAATTATTTAATAATTTATCTGATATTGTAGTATTGAATTGGAATACGTAAACAGGTATTATACCTGAATGGGTTTACACCTGTATGAAACCTGGATGGGTGGGGAGCGCGGTGGCGCAGTGGGTTGGACTGGGTCCTGCTCTCCGGTGGGTCTGGGGCTCAAGTCCCACTTGGGGTGCCTTGCGATGGACTGGCGTCCCGTCCTGGGTGTGTCCCCTCCCCCTCCAGCCTTCTGCCCTGAGTTGCTGGGTTAGGCTCCGGTTCCCCTATGGGACAAGCGGTTCGGAAAATGTGTGTGTGTGTGTGTGTGTGTATGTGTGTGTGTGTGCGTGTGTGCGTGTGTGTGTGAAACCTGGATGGTTAATGAGACTCATGGCTTTTCTGACCCATCTTGCACATCATTGGTCAGCACTGGTCTTGGCACAGTGCAGCCAAGAAGCGACGGTAGCGCTCTCCATGGTGCTGGACTGCACAATTCGGTCATAGCAATGCCGATGGGCTGAGGACACCGCGTCTAACACTCACACCGTCATACACTCCCACACTCACTCTGTCAATGAGCCAGTGCCAATAACCACTCATTCTAATGCAGGGTCATGTTCATCCTGAGCCTAAACCACGGTAAGAAATGTGCAAGAAATTAAAGTAATTCTGCGTAATGCTGGAAGACCTTGTTCTGGCACCGTTATTCTCTTGCTTTCAACAGCCAGTGAAATTAAACATAGCGGTTTGTCTTGCTAGTTGAGTGTGGCATCGGTCCGGGATGGCCTGAAGGCGGTACCATCATCGACTGGCACTGGGGGTCAGAGGGGAGCGGAGGCGGAGACTGAGGTTAGGGATGGTTTTGCAGAGGCCAGTGTTGGCAGATTCAAATTGGCTGGCACTACTGTTGTGCCTCCGGCCGAAGAGGATTTCCGTTATTATGGTCAGGAGGGCATGACCTTAGACTTTTCACAGGTGACCACAGGGAAAAAGAGACGAGGGAGGTTGGGCATGTCACTGGTACTACACTGGGGGTACCTGTTCAGATGGGCACCCCACAAAAGGCCGAGTAGATTATCTCCCCTCCCTTTTGGGACCAGATCACTCGGGTGTTTTGGTAACTGACTTGTCCCTGGTGGGGTCCCCTTTTAAGCTCAGTTTCTCAGGTTCCAGTGAGGGGTCCCACCTGGGAGCTGTGGAGGAGGGGGATTATTGTTTGGATAGATTGTTTAATATGTGATTGCCAAGCCCGGCGAACTGCTGAACACCTCAATCAACAACCCGAGCTACGAAGACCACCAATCTTCTCGATAATTTCCATATGTGATTTTCTTTGGATTTTATTGACGTTTTAGTCTTTCGGATGTTTACTATTTTTTTAGAGTTGCTGTTTACTGGTAAAGTTTTATTGTTGTATTTAATTTTGGTTTTCTCTATTTTGTAGTGTGATTTAATATTAGATAGTTATGGCAGATACTAAAAGTCATGAGTACTTTGTTGGAGTCCCATGACTTTTTGGAGTGTTGATATTTGCAGTTGTGCTTCTGAATGCATTAGTTGTAGAGTTTTGGGGTTATTGGATGATGATGGAGATGAACTGAACCAAAGTTGTCACGATTTGCATCTGATGGTTTGACTGGTGTTTATTGTTTGTTTTGTTGGGTTTTCATTAAATTTTGTTTGAATGATTTTGTATTTTGAGTTTGTTGAGTTGTGTGGATGTCTTATTTGGGGATGTTGAATTGTGTATTTTTATGGTCTTTAATTTTTAACTGGAGCTAATAAAGGATAAAAAAAAGTTTGCCTCGCTTCTTGGTCTTTTGGCTAATCAAAGTGTAGTTAGTCTTGCTATTAAAAAAGCAGCATGTAATTTATTCGGTGACCAGACGAGGAGCGAATCAACAGACAGGAAAATTTTACGCGTTAAGTTTTGCAGGCGGCGTCTCATTCCAGCCAATCTACGTGCTCCTTTTGCGAACGGCAAATCACTGAAGCGAGACAAGCAACGTCATGAGTGTATGACGGCATGTCTTATTTAAGCCAATCGGAACGCTACTTCTTTGGGCGACAAAAATGAACGCCCAATCACACGAGAGCGCATGTACCCACGTGACCAGTGGTTTTGTTGTTTTTTTTAGTATCTTGTCCTGCTGTTTGTTTGCAGCGTTATGTCAAGAGGACGTTCGTTTTTCGCGACGTCGTACACACTGACTGCAGGGACAGCCCGGCGGATACTGCTGGTATGTTTCCAGGCTGGAGTGGTGTATTGAAAACCACGTCGCTGCATGTGTGGTACGAGGTGTCGTATAGCTAAGCTACTCGAACTCGGGCTTCCTCCGATCTGCCTACACTCACTAGCTGACGCCTTTGGACTCTCTGTTATTTATTAATAAACCACGTAATTATTTACCTATTTAATTACTTTCATACACAGCTGACTGATTTTAATGGAGCGAGTCGGTAACACACCTGAGCAGCACCGAAAATAACCACTTTATCACGATTAAAGTTGTTGCGTACTGATCATCAGTGATCTTCTGCTCTGTCTGTGTTCCGATCTTCAACGTCACGGTCATTTGGACAGAAGCTCGACTCTCAAGTGTCACTGTCACTGACTGACTGTGCTGTGAAGGACACCACGTACCGCGCCGAGCCACGGTGCTCACCTACATTTAACGCTGTGCTAAACCGTGCGCCGCGGGAGAACGTGCACCCATCCCCCGCATAACGGCGTTAATTCGTTACGTGAAATCACCCCGTTAAACGAATTCCCGTTCTAAAGAAATCCTCATGGGAGAAAGTCAAAGTAATCGGTTCCCGGACGAAAAACAATCTGCTAAAAGTAAAATTAAAAACACCAGGCCTGCCAGGGTCTTCGTGCATGATAGTGAATGATGAAAGCAGCATGTTTGTAACAGAAAATATTATTTCTGGTGTTTTTATGTGATGTTTTCATTCATTCATCTATTGGCAGTACCTGTGCTGCTGCTTTTCTAGCGCAGGGTTTTGGAGGTGCGGAGTCTATCCAGGCAGCATATGAGGTGTGATGTACTCTGGACAGAGACATTTTTGATAGTTTTGCTCCCGGATGTTTATGACATAATAAATCGCACAAGATTGCTGCTTATGTCTTTTGCTCTCCAAAAAGCACACAGGTGTTACGCTGTTGGAGGTGCTGTGTAGCCTTACTGGTTAATGACAGCAGGTAACATAGTGGTTAGCGCTGCTGCTTTTGGACCCGAAGGTCGCAGGTTCAAATCCCACTTTCAGCTGTAGTACCCTTGAGCAAGGCGCTTACCCTAAATCGCGCCGACAGAATTAACCGGCCGAATAAATGGCGAAATACTAACTGTAAGTAGCTCAAAATTCTAAGTCACCGGAGAAAAGCAGCAACCAAATGAAAGTAAATGTTTGATGTTAGATGATCTTCATTTGATCATAAGATTAAGGCCTTTTTTTGCTTAGTGTAGGTCTGTCGCTGGTGGTAAATCTTAATATGTAATTTAAAAAAAAAAACCAATTACAAAGTTTATTTCCATAGTTTTCCCACATAGGACTCGGAGGACCTCGTCTGAATCCTGCTGTAGTGCCCTTGAACAAGGACGTACTTGACATTCTCAGTGTAATAAGAAGTGTACGGCTGGTTTTGTTACAAAGAAGTGTGACCGAGGTAGTAAATTGATGGACGCTCGCCAATTTGACACCACTAAGGGGCAAACACCTATTAGGTTCCTATTAGCTTTGTAGATTTCACTCCCAAAACTTCTGATACATGCTGTTGTACAGAATAGAATAGCTGTTATGGGAGTAATGACCACAGTATAGGCAGAAATTACATTGTATTGAACAGTAATCCCATTGTACAAAAATTGGGCCTATTTTTTTCCATAAGCTGTTGTAGCATTTTTCTTTGTAGAGAACCACGTTATAAGAAGGCTGAGTGTAGTCAGTCTCTGGAAGGTCAGCATTGTGTTAGACTTTTTTTATCAGTTCCTGTCTAGTTATTTTTAAAAAATGTGGGATCTCTGTAGCTAGACTGCAAGGATGGGTTTGATTACCCTGTTCCTTTGGTTCTTTTTTTTTCCTTTTGTAGTTCAATGTCTTTTCAGGGATAAAACGCCTTTTTTCCTTTTGTGGAAAATGTTTGTTGAGGATGAGGCTTGAGTGAACTGAAGGGATGCCGGCCCGATGGCTCGTCGACACCTCCGTGTTCCGCCTGAGCAGGGGCGGGAACCTATATCACAGACAGAGACAAAGGCAGCCATCACAGCAGGTGCTGCTCCCCCAGGCTCATGTGATGAGACCCCTGAGCAGGGCTGTTGGGTATCTTCGTTGGAAGCAGGTGCGAATCTCACGAGGTGGGGTGCTCAAGAGCCGGGTCTTCAGGGCACGTCAGCTCCCTCACGGATTGGGTCTGAGTTCTAGTGTATCCTTGCTGAGCACCTCTGCGCCCTGTCGACATGCCGATCCCCCGAGTCCTGGCCGGTCACGCCTCCGGAGCACGCTGGACACTGTCTCCCGAGCTGTCAGCGACACACACACGGACCTTCTTTCCAAGTTTGCACGCTTAAAACTAAAAACAACTCAGATGGCTCCCCAAGCAGAAGCCGAGTGTCCGGGGGCTGACCCTACCCCTGCTTCTACAAAGGACCCCATGGCTAGAAGCCAGTCCCCAAAGGTCCCAGCCCAAGTCAATGGGATTGCAGCGGCACCTCTGACAAAAGAAAGAAGGGAGACCCACACCGGTGACAGCGCTACCGATGAGACCGTGGGGCTGTTTCATCCAGGAAAGTTTCCTGCCAGTCTGGACCAAACCTACAATTACCTTGCCCACCATGTAAACACATACTTTGGGAGCGCTGTGAAGGCTGACCATGATGATGTTAAAGCTGATGGCCAAACGGATCGTAGCGTTCCTGTCCTAATGCCTCCGTCCGACAAGGTGCCCCTGGAGGCAAGCTCTGTTTCTCCTCCTTCTGCCACCGATGCGTCTCCCTCAAGCAGCCCTGTATCCCCCAAGAAAGGGATTGGGCAGTACTTGTCCTACCCTGGACACAGTGTGCAGGCTTTTGTGGGCAGCTACATCGCCCCGCTGGTGCCCAAATTCCGGCCTGATTCCAAAGGTGCTGTGGCAGTGAAGAACAAGCCCTCTGTGGGGGAGGAGACCCATCCAAATCAGGGGGATTTGACTGAGTCCAAGGAACAGAAGGCAGCCGAGGAGAAAGCCAGACGACTGCTGCTCCAGCGGGAAAAGGTGGGTGATGAGGATTGTGTCAGTTTTTGATGTGCTGGGGGCTGCAGGCAGGGTAGGCCCTGTAGACCCATGCCTTGTGACGCTCTGGGCGAGATGTTAAGAGGGGCAGGGTGGTGGGCATCCTTAATAGCATTAGAGAGATGATGCGCTCATGTTTAAAAGTACATTTAAACTAAAAGAATGGATGTTTTTCTCTGCATGTTCATGGACACAGAGAAACACTTCCACTTAGCAAACAATGTGCTGCTGAAGTGTGGCATTTAGCTTCTTTGTCTGTTGTGTCCTTATGTTTAATCAAGGAAGTCCAGAGTGGCTGTGAAGCGGTGAGTGTATTTTTATCGGTGCTTCTCCTACCGTACAGATGCCATGGAAGGTATATGCTGGAACAGCACTAACGGCGATGTGTTCGGCTCAGCTGATGACACCACCCCTGTAGAGACATGTTTCACTTGGGAGGTGGTCCAACTTTCAGGAATCCAATTTCCAAAAAAACACCACATCAGCTAGTTGGAATCTGTGTCAATGATATGTGTCCTAAATAAATTTGTCAGGTTGAAATATTCATCTATACAGACCGTAGTCTGCTTTGCTTAATTCAGATACTTCGTCAAGTTTGTTCCTGAAAAGGATCCATGCTCAGCTCCATCTCTTCTGACTTTGGTTCAAGTTAAGGTTGTTTTTCTCTTCGTTTCAGTACGTGTGGTTTTAGCTGAAGCATTCTACATTTGAGATTTCAAGTTGATACCCCCCCTCCAATTTCTTGTAGTGGCGTAGAATAATAATGGCTTTTTACGAGTCCAACAGAAAGTCCTCTCTTGGACCGTGAATGTGAAACCTTTTTGGTCACTTTGTGAAATTCACACATGGAGGATGTGCCATACATCCCTGTCTCCAGCATGTCAGGTCTTGGATGTTGTCTTTTATACATTATTTGAGGGTTTGTTGTCTGTGTTTTCTCTCTGTAGATCATTGCCAGGGTGAGCGTGGACAACAGAACCAGGGCGCTGGTCCAGGCCTTGCAGAGGGCCTCGGACGTGAAGCTTTACATCAGCAGGGTGGAGGACTTGAGCTATCATCTGCTGGAATTCCCAGAGACGAGGGCAGTGGCTATCAAGGTGGGTGGAGACACAGAGTTCTGTGTTCTTTGTTCTTTCCTCTCTGGAAACCAGAGGGCAGTGTGTGTGTGTGTTTAATGGAGCATTCCCACAGCATCTGTCCTACTTCATTTACCCTGTAGGAGGAGGTGATCCCTTGTCTGCTCCGCCTCCGCCAGGCAGGAGACCCTACGCTGCAGGCTGCTGTGAGGGAGGCCCTCTCCTTGGTGGGATACACAGACCCCGTCAAGGGCTGGGGGATACGGGTGCTATCCATCGATGGAGGTGGAACAAGGTATGTGCTTGTGTAAACTTGTGAGCATTCCTGCCCTGCTGACATCTGCACACACACACACACACACACACACACACACACACACACACACACACACACACACACGCACACACACCCTCGTGTTGATGCCATTTTAGTGTGTTCCAGCACTGTGTACTTTTGGTCAAACAGCTTGATGTCAGCGGTTTCAGTACTTTGCGTTTGTGTCCCCAGGGGCGTGGTGGCCCTCAAGACGCTGCAGCGGTTAGAGGAGCTGACAGGGAAGCCCACTTGCCAGCTGTTTGACTACATCTGTGGGGTTAGCACAGGTGAGGTACTCTGGCCTACTTTCCACACTGTTGCAAACACTCGGGTTAATTATATAAACGGGACTGGGGCAATGAACTCGTTTCGAAGCAGTCCCTAGCGACCCAGTTTTTGTGGCAGTCCAGTGAGCTGCTGCGCTGTGCCCCCCACCCCTGCATTAGCCTTATGGCCTCCAACATGGCTTTACAGGACATTTATTGCAAATGCAGCATGTTACAGTGCTGTTTGAAAGTCTGTGAACACTATAGGGATGCTCATTATCCTCGTACAAGATATTAACATAAAATGTAAATTGTCAAATTTTAAACACAATAAATAAGAGTAAAGGAATATGATTTACACACCTGATTTTATTTACCTACTTGGTTTAAACATCGGTGTATGAAGTGGAAAGAAACAACTTAGTTTTACTTAAGAATCACACGTGTGCAACCAGGTCTCTTTCTCCTGATGTAATGTACAAATTGTATTTCTCTGAGATGTATGTCGCTCTGGAGAAAAGCATCTGCTAAGTGAATAATGTAAATGTTAACCAATAAAACTGTGGATTCACTTATTTGTGCACCTGTACCACTTTATATGTGGGGGTGCGGTGGCGCGGCGGGTTGGTCCAGGTCCTGCTCTGCGGTGGGTCTGGGGTTCAAGTCCCGCTTGGGGTGCCTTGCGATGGGCTGGCGTCCCGTCCTGGGTGTGTCCCCTCCCCCTCCGGCCTTATGCCCTGTGTGCCGGGTTAGGCTCTGGTTCCCCGTGCCCCATCTGGGGCGGGCAGGTTCGGGTGGGCCTTGCTCAGGGTTCCTCCATCCACCACTTAATCTTTTCTGTTACACACATGACTTCCTCTAAAGCAATGTATGGAATTGGTTATTACACACCTATTATAGCAGATGAGAAATACTGCTTCTCATTAAATAACCATTTCATGATACAAAGAAGGAATACGGGGGTTCACATACTTTCAAGCAGCTCTGTAGTTATAAGTGAATTCCTGGTGTCTGTAACTGGCATTTTTGATGTTTTGCTCTGCTTTGAAGGTCATTCGGGTAGCCGAGGAGCTGGAGACCTATTACTGAGTAGGATTTAAAGTGGTGTAGCAAGTAGCGCTGGTGTCTCGCAACTGCTAGGCTGCTGGTTTAGTGGGTTAGATGTCCACTCAGTGTGGATTTTGCATGGGTTTCCCCTCAGTTTTCCGGTTTCTTCAAAAAATCTAGCAGCATGAGTTTTCTGGTGAAATTGCCCTCGGAGTGTATATGTGTGAGTTAATGAGTGTGTGTTTGTGTGTTATTGCCCTCTGATGGACTGGTACTCTGCCTCATGTCCTATGTTTCTAGGTTAGACTGTAATCCGCTGCAAAGCGTTCATCAATCATAGTTGGATGGATGGATGAATCCAATACACTGTGTATTCATCTGATGATTGTGATACAGCTCTTTGTGGTCCATACTTAAAAAAAACACTGCATTTCAGAAGTTCTGTGTGCTGCCACCCCCCAACAGGGGCCATCTTGGCCTTCATGCTGGGTGTGTACCAGATGCCCCTGGAGCAGTGTGAAGAGCTGTACCGGCGCCTTGGCTCTGATGTCTTCAAGCAGAATGTTGTCGTTGGCGCTGTGAAGATGGGTTGGAGCCATGCCTTCTATGACAGCGAGGTCTGGGAGTCCATCCTCAAGTAGGTCCCTACCACAGCATCTGCGGAGGTGTTCATAGAGAGCCAGGGAGACTATAGAGCATCAACGCAGAGCGTAGAGTTGCGTAAAATGGGTTGCACTGTGTTAAGTATGTCATTAACGATTTCACAGCAACAAATCAGAGAGGCATTGTGGTTAAAAATATGCTAGTGTTGTAGCAAAGAGTGTACTGCAAGACCTCTAGTGTCTTGATGTAACACAGCAATGTCATCATTTGGTTTCCTGCAACAGAGATCAAATGGGGTCTGATATTATGGTGGAAACATCGAGAAACCCGGACTGCCCCAAGGTAGGCTCTACGTAAGACATTGCTGAAACCTGGTAAGTTGAAAAAACATTAGGAACACACACACTTTCTGAACCGCTTGTCCCATATGGGGTCACGGGGAACCGGAGCCTAACCCGGCAACTCAGGGCATAAGGCTGGAGGGGGAGGGGACACACCCAGGACAGGACACCAGTCCATCACAAGGCACCCAAGTGGGACTCGAACCCCAGACCCGCCGGAGAGCAGGACCCAGGCCAACCCACTGCACCACCGCACCCCCTTCTAATATTAGGAACACTAGTAGGTAATGCTGAGGAGTTGCAGTGAGGTTTTTGCATGTGTGTTGTCTCTAGAATGATCCGTAGTATGTGGTACCTGCTCAGCTCTGCCGGAGGGTTCTTGCTGCTCTTACACACTTCTGACTGGTTTCCAAGTACACTCATCTCTTATATAACAGGGTCTCAAACTGTGAAAACCCACTACAACGGCTTATGAAAATATATACCCTTTTTTTACACTGTGAATTTATTATTCAGTACAGTGGCATTTTTGCCCATTATTGGGTTATTTTACTTTGCTCGCACCACCATGGGTATTTTATACTCTCCAACATCTTGTATCAGGCTCACACATGCACATGCTGTGCCTCAAAAAGGTTTTTGTCCGTTACTGGTGTCAGTCCAGCTATTTTCTGGCTATATCTCATCTTATGTATTGACCTTCGTGTTATGCTGGAAACTATGACCGCTAGTGTACAAGTGGGGTTTGAATGGTGCTGATTGAATTCCTCCTTTAGTGGATGGAGACAGGTATTCCTTTAACACGGTGAATTAAATTAAATTCCTTCAAAACAAAACCTACTGTACTACTTTCTTTCTCTCTATTACTTTGAACAGTCTCAACCAATCACAACCATTCATTAAAATAAATATTAATAACATCTCAAACGGTCTCAGTATTACTTCTATTATTGTTATTTAGCTTATACTTTTCTCCGCAGCAACTTACGTTATTAATCTACACACGGTAATTTTTCGTTTTATATATTTGTGTAATTTTTACCTGACTTATTCAGGGTAAATACCTTGCTCAAGAGTACTAGGATTTGAGCCTGAGACCTGCTCATTGCAGTATCGACTCTAAGCACTACGTTATGTGGTGTTCCTTAATACTAACTTTTAGAAATAAACTATAAACATTTAACCGTATCACATAAACAGCTTTAATAATGTGAATACTGTGATGTAATGCACTCGTTTCATTTTTGTACATTACTTTGGAGAAAGTGTCTGCTAAATGAATAAATATAAATGAATACTCATGCATAAGTGTAAATAAAGCCTTAATGATAAAAAAGGTTAATCTAACATCAAACACTTGTTAGAAATGTCACACAGCACCTCTAACACTACAGTGTTCATGGGCTTTGAGAGTGAAAGACACGGATGGGGTGATCTTGATCTATATTTATTATAACATAAACATTGTGAGCCAAATTTTCAAAATTTATCCATCTATTATGAAGTCTGCCTTACATCTTATGGTTCTAGGATAAACTGTGGACCTCTGTGACCCTGCACTGGGCAAGAGGTTATTGACAATGGATGAATGAACGAAAGGTGGATATATAATATTTGAGACAAAAATTATTAAAATAGTATCTTAGTGTAGGTGGGGGGTGCGGTGGCACAGTGGGTTGGACCGGGTCCTGCTCTCTGGTGGGTCTGGGGTTCGAGTCCCGCTTGGGGTGCCTTGCGACAGACTGGCGTCCCGTCCTGGGTGTGTCCCCTCCCCCTCCGGCCTTACGCCCTGTGTTGCTGGGTAGGCTCCGGTTCCCCGCGACCCCGTATGGGACAAGCGGTTCTGAAAATGTGTGTGTGTGTGTGTGTGTGTGTGTGTGTGTGTGTGTGTGTGTGTGTGTGTGTATCTTAGTGTTTTATCATTCTTATGCCTGAAAATACTTTTCATGCAGAATTTTACATGACACATTTTTAGTCTTGAAACGAGTTTTTTTCCCCTCTATGAGAAATAAAGGTAATTCAATCCCCACGCAGTGGGAATTCACTTAACAGTGATTTCATGTTTGAAGTGACCCTGTTACGTGAGGGACGAGTGTACATTTCTGCTAACACACCCAAAACAAATCTGAAATTGTTTATCTGTCGACAAGTTCCAGAAATAGTGCTTAATTCCACAAGTTGAGCAGATGTGAAAAGTTCTTTGCTGATGCGGAGGATTATTGATACGTTGCAGAAATGTAGGTTTTATCAAAAAAACAGATATCTGCTTGAATGGTTAAAAGACATCTTTCTTCCAGCTCATATTCCTTAGTCCTGTTATGTAATGACCGGGAACAGTCTTTACACGTTCAGTAATACTGACTCTGTGCTGTTCTATTATGTTCACCACCCCCTTAAGTTACACAGATGTGTTTTTCATTATTTAATGACCTCCTAAAAGGCCTATAATTACTTTCTCAGTACTGTTTGGAAAAGTGTAACATTGGCATTACATTTATGATTTAAATAACGATATTAGTGGTGTTATAACTGCGCAGGCCACAGGCACTTTGTGTCGACCTACTTGTGTTGCATTTTGCTGATGAGACTTTCCGTGCAAATCCGCTTTGCGCTTTGTCTTCTGCCTGCGCCGTCCCCAAGGTGGCGGCCGTGAGCACGATAGTGAACCGAGGCACACCGCTCAAGGCGTACGTGTTCAGGAACTACAACCTCCTGCCAGGGGTGCGCTCCCATTACCTCGGAGGGTGTCACCACAAGCTGTGGCAAGCTATCCGGGCCTCATCTGCTGCACCTGGGTACTTCCAGGAGTTTGTCTTGGGGAATGACCTGCATCAGGTATGACCACACACGTGTCTGAATGACTTCGGATGGGATAGCTTGGTCAGGATACAAATCCGCACTATAAACTCTCCGATAATACCGAGGGCTTGTTGTCAAGGAGCTGTAGACCATTCCACAGCAAGAGCACCAATTTGTCTCTATTCTTTAATACAGGACAAAGCAAGGAATCGCTTTGGGTCCTAACGTCAGATCGATGTTATAAGTTTTGTTGCAATCCACCGCAACTTTATCTGAGTCATTCCACTTAAACATACTGTAGTTTACCAGAACCAAAATGTATCACTGGCCAAAAGTAGATATCGGTTCATGGTAATATGTTTATAATAACTTATGGATTATTTTTCTTCTTACCATCACAGTTCAACCAGGAACGTTACTGATAATTATTCCCAGTTATCATTTAACTTTTACAGTGTTTACTTTCTTGTGTCAGTGATGTGCAGTACAGATATATTCCACGTTTTCCTGTCAGTCTGTGGCCTCGTGATGCTTGTTCGGGTTGTCTTTTGTTAGTGGCAGTGGGAATTTCTTCTCCTTCTAGCAACAAAAGCTTGGTGCACTGGATAAGATGGCACTATGGCCTGAATGCTGTTTTTTTTTTTTTTTTTCCTCTGCTGTGGTCCTCAGATCTGAGACAGTGACAGGGCTTCTCACAAATGCCAGGGTTCTGCTCGCTGTCTCTATGGTGATGGTGTGGAGGGTTCCACGCTCTGCTACCCTTGGTTTTGTACAGTACGGTCTGTGTGGGCCCCTCTATAACCCAAGGTTCCCTAAAATGCTTTTCTTCTTTTCTCCCCACACTCCAGGCCTGTGTTGGTATGACAGACAGTATGCAGCACCCTCCCTTTACGCTTTTGAGTTTTGAGTTGAACCAGAGGTCATTTCAAGGGTGTGAATCTGCCTCTCCTAAAGCCTGCAGAAGAGGCTCCTTGATGAAAGGAGGACCCACTGTTTTCACAACCGCTTTCGAGCGTCTATAAAACAGGGCGAGGGGATCTAGGAGAATGGAGTGTGAGTGTGTAGTCATTTACAGTCTGCTCCCACTTTGCAAAGGTGTTGTGTTTATGAAACGCCCTTTATAAATTCAACTCTCATAACTCAGCATAATTGCTGTAAATTTCTGTGACTAAATATAAATGTAAATGATTTTCAAATGCGGTCCTCGTGAATGTGAAGACACGCCTCCTAGGACACACACTCATGGTTAGCCTGATGTGGATAACGTGGTACAATAGGAATGGTGCAATTACCTGTGCTGATAAAGAAAAATGTCAACATGGGACAAGGTCATTGATCCTCAAATGAGCCCACACTGCATACTCTCTTTAAGAGAAGGTTTCTGCTCTTTGGATTCCCTGTTAGTTCTTATCTTGACAGGAGCCTCTCCTGCTGGTGAAGCTCCCCCCCACACAGTTATGCAGTTAAACACTTTCATGATGCCTTCATGGCAGTTTGGATCACACTGTGAGTAGTCTGCACTGCTGTATTATGTCCTTGTGTGCCTCACACTACTTGCACTGTTACATTTACATGTCATTTTATCTATTTGTTTAACTGCTGCTTTTCTCCAAAGCACCAGCTAACGTTCATGTTCTGCTCTTATCCTGCTGGTGGAGTGTCAAGTACCATACCATTTGACCCTAGGGCATTTTAGGGTCATCATGGGTTACCGACCAGTCGGGATCCATGTCCATCAGTCACTGCTGAGCTCACACGCTGTGCCAAGCGGGTTTAGGGATGTCAGTCACGCCCTTGCTTTTGATTATGCCTTCAGATCTCTCTTATTGGATTAGGCTAGAGCCTGATTAGAAGCGCACCAGTGAAAGTCTACCACATTGACATGCTTCCTCATACCAGGGTGTCAGTTAGATTTACTGTACAGGAAAGTGTCCTATGACAATCTTTAAGTAGGTTATTAAAACTGGAAGCTGCATCATTTGCCAAAACTAGAGTATGTATAGTTGAGTCATATTGCCAGTGTCATCGATGATTGTTAAGTCAGGGTAGGGAACCATCACACAGGTTCCCCAGTGGAAAGCGGGTGGAAAATTAATTTCTGCAAAGCAAAGGAATTAGGTTCTGTACTCATGCTTAGCTGATTTCAAATATCTGTCTGCAGATGAATGTTAAACAGCAGCACCAGTTTCTTCACTAGATTTTTTTGCTATCTGCCCGCTTGGTATTCTCATGCACCAAAGGTAAAGCGCGGAGGTTCTTGGTTCTGGCTCTGTTGTGCTGGAACGACCTTCCTGTCAGCCACAGGGATGGGAGACAGGAGGTAAAGGATTGGACCCAAGTCTGGATACATTTATTTTGGTGCGTTCGCAGGGACAAGACAAAGAACGAAGGTCGTGGACAGGCGTGGGTCTTCCAGGGCGTAGCAAAACTCGGTAACTGGGAGAGCAATCGGGGTCAGAAGCCAGGAGAAATCACAAAGCCACATAGGGAGGCGTTTCCGCAACCCGGTGCTGTTACGGTGCTCCCTTTATATCTGGTTGGGTTGATTAGCAGCAGGTGCAGTCGCTAGGTTTGCTGCCAGGGGCGTGACAGTACCCCCTATCCTACGGTCGGCTCCAGCCGTCCGCTGAGGTGGGTGCCCCCTGGGATGGGGCGTCGGGCGGTCTGGATGTTCCCTGGGGAAAGAGGAGATCAGGGTCGGGTCCAGGATGTCCTTTGCAGGAACCCAACTGCGTTCCTCGGGGCCGTACCTCTCCCAATCCACCAGATGCTGCGTGCGGCCGCGGTGACGTCGGGAGTCTAGGAGCTCCCGAACTTTATATACGAGGGCCTAATCTACCAGCACTGGCGGGGGAGGCACTAAGTCACGAGGAACCTGGAGGTGTGACACTCCATACGGTTTTAGGAGGGAGACATGGAATGACGGATAGATCTTGAGAGTTGGGGGCTGACACAAGCGATACGTGACGGGGTAACCTGATGGATGATGCACCACGTTCTGGAGGGTTTCTAGTATCTGCCGCAGAGTCTGATTGTGTGAACCCAGCAGGACTCCCTGCGCGGACACTGCCTTTTGCAGGCGCTCCAATTCCGCTGGGTCCATATCTGGCGGAATCTTCTGTCAGTCACAGGGACGGGAGACAAGAGGTGAGGGATTGAACCCAAGTGCGGGTATGTTTATTTTGGTGCGTTCGCAGGGACAAGGCAAAGAACGAAGGTCGTGGACAGGCGTGGGTCTTTCAAGGCACAGACGTTGTTTCCAGGGCATAGCAAAACTCAGTAACTAGAAAAGCAATCGGGGGTCAGGAGCCAGGAGAGTCAGAAACAGGCAGTAAGGTACAGGGAGTAGAACGCTGAATTCACAAAGCCACGTAGGGAGGCGTTTGGAAGATTCCGCAACCCCGTTCGCTTACGGTACTCCCTTTATACTTGGTCAGGTTGATTAGCAGCAGGTGCGATCACTTGGCTCACTGCCGGGGGCGTGACACTTCACCCTCGCTCAAAACTGCTGAATCTCTGTCCACATTCATAAAGAGTCTTAAAACTCACCTCTTCCAGACTGACTTCG
Source organism: Scleropages formosus (assembly GCF_900964775.1). NCBI lineage: Eukaryota > Metazoa > Chordata > Actinopteri > Osteoglossiformes > Osteoglossidae > Scleropages > Scleropages formosus. The sequence continues at coordinate 15,691,158 of NC_041807.1, forward strand.
CTCATGATCTCTTAAGTTCATGTACGGTGTAAATGTTCATCCACCATAACTTTAAGATCATACCTGCATAAACCTTTACCCAGCCACTCATGTAATGTAACATAATTGTTTATATGTATCTTAAATACTATGAAGGTGATCAGGAATCGTTGATATCTGATAAAGTTTTATGCTGCTACTTATGTAATGAACATTGGTGCGTATGGTGGGAAGAAACAAACTGACTGTACAGGTACTTAAGAATCACATGTCTGCAACTCAGTCTCTTTCTCCTAATGTAATGCACACATGTCCAGTTGCTTAATGCAGCCATTACTGGGACCATGTTTTCCTGCCTCTGAATCTTCGGACATTACTCTATTGCTTTTCTGTGAAACTCAGCTGTTTCCCAGCTTTTCCATCAGGGGAGGCAGCCAAAATGATGTGTTCTGTTCTTACGAAGCGCTTCGTAGCTCTGACTGAACCAAACCGCTGTTTAGGTCCTCCATTCCTCACCTTCTGAGCAGCTGATTTACGTGTTTATTCTGTTTAGACTCGGATGGAACGAGATATCTCATTCTCTGCAACACCCTGCTGTCCTGTTTTGTTGTTTTTTTTTTTTTTGTTCTAGCAATTTTCCTCTTAATTGCTGACCCTCAAGCATTATATGTGGTGTAGTCAGCATCCTGACAGTTCTTGCATGAGTCAGAATGCTGCAGGTGCAGGGAGTCTCATTTTTAAATCATGAGTACCTGGAGAGCAGCAGAACGCCTACTGGAGAATAGAGATTAACCTGGGAATGGAAACTGTCATAACTGTTCCCTGTTCCCAGAAAATGGAAAGGTTACTGTAATGCATCAAGCTTCAGTGCTGTAAAAACCACATTTATGGAATCCTTATGCTTTCAGCTCTGTGTTCTTTCTTTATTTGCTTAGCGCATCGACCACCCATAATACCAGCAGTCCATGTTAACGGGGGCTGATGACTGCATGCCATGATGATCAAGACCTGCATATATAAACCTGGACATCAGCTCATCAATTTTTTTTAGCATCTGATGACTGTAGCAATGTTAGTAGCTGTTTAAGTTGGTATAAAAAGAATCCTCAGAGGGTTTTTCCTCCCTTGCCTTTCATTTGGGAGTTTTTTTTTGTTTTCTTTTTTCTTTTCCTCTATGGCCTGTTGGCTTATGTATAGCTTTAATAACTAATATAATTCTTGTAGTACTTTAAAGTATAGCTAATCTTTTATTTGTATTATGTCTCTTGATCCTTTGTTCAGCGCTCTGTGTCACTGTGTGAGAATGCTGTATTAAAAACAAATTTAATTAAAAACAAAGAGGCATATTTGGAACTTGAGCTAATACTGAATTGAAGCAGTCAGGTTTCATTATTGTTACTTAAAATGACAGGTGACTGTTTACTGAATCAGGTCAGGTTAAGACCCGTGGTGCAGCACAACAGTCCTTAAGACTCTAGAGAACTCGCAGTACAGCATAGTTAATTTTTTTTTTCCACCCACGACCCAAAACTCCACCTAGATTTGTTAGTTCAACTCAGCTTGAGCTCACTTGCAGCATCCCAGGCCTGTAGAGTCATCATACTGAGGATGTTCCTACAGCACAAGGAGGTAATTACACAAGAGAGTCAGCAGAGCTTGAATTCCCCACGTGTGGAAGTCACCTTTGACCTGCGTCAAGCCGAGCGTTTGATGGGCAGCTCGACGGGGCAGGTCCGAGGTTTTGCGCTCACAGGCGGATTATTGTTCGGCGTTAGGACCAGGTCCAAACAAGTCTCGGTTTGACATTACCTCCTCCCCATCGAAAAAAGTGGCCAGTGTCCAAATATCGACCCCAAAAGGGAAAATGGAAGAAGAATGACCCAGTAGACCTTTGCCAATGTGGAGACTCCATTCTCTCAGATCTCGGATGTCTGCCAGCACCAGAGGCCTTTGCTGCGTTTGAATAACTTGTTTGTTTCAGAGTTGGTCTGTATCCTATATTGATTCAAGTCCATAATCCCTGAATGGTATTTTCTTTCATAAGACACTTTTTGTATTCTTCATTGCGCCAGCCTGCCTGATGAGCATCTCTTGGCTGTAATCACTATTTACAGGTGTGAGTTAATAAGATTATGCGTATGACTGCTCACTCAGCTCGCCGAGGGATAGTGTTGACTACTGCACCACTGAAGCAGCGCAGCATCTATTACTATGTGTGAATGTGAGATCATCTCACAAAATCAGCCCTTATGAAATGGTGAATCATAACATTGGACTTCAATGGGCGAGTCCCACATGTCATTTTAGCTCTGGAAACATGAATTCTGAGTCTTCTGTTGACCACAATCATGATAATTGGTATTAAACAGCAGAACTGACGTCTGTATAGCTGGAGAACGGGGTCAAGACATACTGAAATGGCTGATGTGCACTTTTTGGACTTCAGTCGCTGGTCAACTTGATTTTTCTCTTTGGTTGGTTTCTTAGAGCAGAATGTTCTTAATTTTTTGAATGCTGTAACTCGTTCTAATATTCACTAAAGATTTCTTCTGAAGCACAACACAATAATGGCATAACAACATGTTGAATTTTGAGGGCTGTCTCGGCATGCACTCCGATGTTGGTTTGGTCAGATTGGGTGCGGACAGCGGTTCATGTTTGAGCACTTTGTACTCAGAGTGCTCAGCAAAGGCACGACTCCTTGGGTGTCTCCCTGGGGCTGAGAGCTTCCAAGCATCCCACCGATTCCACTGTCTTCTGCTTTGTGGCTTCTTTCCTGTTGTTTGTGATGAGCCACCTAGTTATTTGTCTATTTGTAATTTTCAACATTATAAGATCTGCAAGACTGTTCTGAACATGAGCAGAAGGGATCAATAATAGATGTCCTCTGCCTGGGTGGGTGTGCTTCATGCCTTCAAGATCTTGTGCTTAATCCTTTGGAGGGCTTTATTTTTTTCAGAGATTGACTCCTCTTTATGATATTGTAATTTTTCTTTTTAGCTTTTTTTAATTTGTGTGATTTATTTGCACCCTTAAGCATCTAAATGTTGGCTGCTTAAGTTTTGTTGTTGTTTTCATAAAGGCTCAAGGCAACCAAAAAGTTTCCCTGGCCTTACCATGATTAACAAATGTGCTTTGATGGATGATTCAAAACAATTAGATATGTAACCAAGCTCTTTAATTTGTATATCTGTTTGTTTGAATTAATGAGAAATTATGAGACATTTATATTTAATTTTTCTCCTCCTGAAGCCTAAGCCACACTGCTGTCTCAACACACATATTATTTGTGGTGTCTCTTTCATTATAAGGCCATTACCACTTAACTGGCACTTTTCTTGTTGTTCATCCCCCTTCCCCTTGGTTTACGATTGACTTGAAGCGTTTATTGAACTCTTAATGATTCTTATGCTGCATGCTTTATAGTGTCCAGTGGAGCTGTTCTACCGTGCACTGTAAAAGAAGGTGGCTGACTGCCTTCCTGTACTGTCCCTCCACCTATGCAGGACGGCGGGCTGCTAGTGAATAACCCCACAGCAGTGGCGCTGCACGAGAGCCAGTGCCTGTGGCCCAGCACTCCGGTGCAGTGCGTGGTCTCCCTAGGCACAGGCCGCTTTGAGAGTGCCGGTCGCCACGGCGCCACACACACCAGCCTGAGGACCAAGTTGAGCCATGTCATCAGCAGTGCCACAGACACTGAGGGTAAGAGGCCTGTCCGTTGGCCTTTCAGAAACTTACATAAATACTGCCTGCATGAGGTTTATTTCCTGCCAGTTTTAGATGTGAGAAGGTTCAGCAGATGCCCAGCATCATTTTGAGCAGCCTTAGGTGCCTCTCTTGCTGTAGGAAGTGTCATGGTGGTAGAGGACATGGATTTGTAACCTGAATGTTATTGTTCTAAGTCCCCGTTGAAACTCAGCTGTTGTGTATAAGTGCTACAGGTTCCTTACACCCTTTGAGGGGTACATAACCTGTTCTGAACCACTAAAGTATCCAAACAGATCAAGGGCAAAAGGTATTTCACAGGAATGATCACATAACACTGCCTAAGACATTCCAGAAAGGTGTTCACATATTTCAGAATTATTAATTGTGTTGCAGATCGAATGTTAATTTTTCTGATAGTAGAAAGTTAAACACTTCAGTCATGCACATATTTACGGAGGGAACTTCAGGACCAAAACAATAAAACACATTTATTTGGCAAGTATGTAAGAGTAGTCAGCCTACTTTCCATAACTTCATTAAAATATTTGGTGGTTCCACACACGAAGGATAGAGCACAAAGGTTCTCGGTTCTGGCTCCATTGTGATGGAACAACCTCCCCCTCTCACTCAGAGCTGCTGAATCTTTGTCCACATTTAAATAGGGTCCTAAAACTCACCTCTTCCAGATTCACTTTGCCCATGATCTCTCAAGTCCATGTAAGGTGTAAATGTTCATGCACCATAACTTTAAGATCATCCCCGGATGAACGTTTACGCAGCTACTCCTGTAATGTAACGTAAACGTTTATTTGTATCACAAAAAAAATTAAGAAGGTGATCAGAAATCGTTGATATTTGATAAAGTTTTATGCAGCTACTCATGTGATGAACATTGGTGCATATGGTGGAAAGAAACAAACTAACTGTACTTAAGAATCACATGTCTGCAACTATGTCTCTCTTTCTCCTAATGTAATAATGCACAGATTCTATTTTCTCTGAGATGTACGTCGCTTTGGAGAAAAGCGTCTGCTAAATGAGTAAATGTAAATGTAAAACAAGATTTGTTTTGCCATTTTTAAGAGTTTTCTTCACCTTTCTTTTGCCCGCACCCCTAGAGGTCCACACCATGCTGGATGCCCTCCTCCCCCTCAACACCTACTTCCGCTTCAACCCGTGCCTGAGGGAGGACATTCCGCTGGACGAGCGACGACGGGAGCGGCTAGCGCTGCTACAGGCCGAAGGTCTGCAATACCTGGAGCGCAACGAGCATAAGCTGCGACGGGCAGCCGCCGTGCTGCAGCACACCAAGAGCACCCCCCAAAGGCTGGCCGAGTGGGCTAGGCTCAAAAGGGACATGTACCAAGGCCTTCCCTTTCTCTCCGGACCCAAACGTCTGTGAAATGAGGGAGGCGGACCAAGGGGTACAACAACAAATAGAAGGGCACAGATAAGCAGATCATACATCCTTGCGGCTGAAAACGTGCAGCTCAGAATTTAAAGCATGGTTTCTCTCACTGAGGTTTGCATCCACGTTGCAGTCTTTTACCAGTACTGTTGTTAGGACATTGTGGCAGGCTCCAAGCTCAGATAGGATGTGTCCACTAAGAATCAGATTCTGAAATTCAACAGTTGCTACTTGAATAGTTAAGAGTACTGCACAGTGACTGATTGTGTGTCATACCTGACTGCACAAGAAACACATTTTATTGCTCACGTTCAGGCTTGTCATTTTTATACAATTTCTGCTGTAACTGCACCGTCCCCTCTCTCTATGGGTTTGTTATATACTTATGCTCTTATCCAGCATGAGTTTGATTTAAGTGTATGTTATTGTCCACTGAGATGAAGACAGAACTAGTATATTAAACCGCTAATCACCTCCCATGTGCCATTTTACCTCATTTACATTTTTTATTCATAGCTTTTCTTTAAATGTGTGGCATACGGAAAAAAGTAGACACGTCTGTGGTAATGTGCGTTGCGTTACAAAATTCTGTATTACTTGAATAATTGTTCATCGGGAACTGAAATTTCACTCTTTCTGGTTCTTTTGTTTTCTATCCTTTTATTACCCATTTGCGGCTAATGACTGGTGAATGTGTCAGATTTCAATTCAATACGTATAAAGGATGAGTGATCGTTAAAATTAGCTTTGCTCTTGTACTTACAGGAATGATTACATATTACTACAGTAATATGTAGACATTTGAATATTAATACCTGAATATCAATATTGTAGCTCTCGTATTTGCAAAGGCGATGCTGTATATTTTATAAGTAATTATACATACATTTACAAGATTATGTTAAACATTTCCTGCCCTTTAACAGACTTGAGTGGGTTTTTTTATTTACATGAAACAGGTTCACTAGTTCACAGAGACCCTGTATGGAAAGAGAGAGTTTGTGAGATGATTTTTAAATAACTTTTTACTGTCTGTCTTGCACTGCCCTCTTTGTGGCTATAAATTGGTTTGTTCGATTACCTGACTGCAGTCTCTCCTTTAGGTAAAGATTAATGCTTCAAAATTACCATCTCTCCTGTGTAGGATGCTGATTTCCTTGAACTATAAACAATTACATGTGGCTGTTGACGTGCGATGGCTGTAACAATCAACAGATGGACGCTGTGTGATGAGAAAATTAATAATGGAAGCATGTGCTGTTATTATACACCACTGGTTTGCTCCACTCAACCAGTTGCTCCTGTGTAAAGAGTGTTTGTGTACCATGCTGTCACACAAAAACATTGAAACTTTTTGTCCCCGTGCACCACTGTCTCTCAGCCTCTTGCTTATGACCATTTACAGTTTCTTATTGACAGGTCTGATTACGGAGACCTGAACTGTTTCACAGTTGCAAATGTATCTATGGAATATGCTCAGTATATTGGTTCCCACACAGCACTATGGAATAACAGAATTAATGAGTTCTGTCTGAACTGGTTTCCATGGTTGCAACCGGTCATTTACCATCCTCACCGGCATCACTGACAGCTCTGTGCCCTTTAACCAGCACCCGCACCATCACAGGCTGGTTGCCGTGGTTGCAAGTAGGCAAATTGCTCCTTCACGTGGCTCCAGTTGCAGACACATGTACATCCTCAGAATAAATTGGTGCAGTTTGGTTTTGTGAACATGACAAACACATTGAAATAAAAGATTCAAGCAGTCCTCAGATGCAGCTCTTTGCTTCACACAAAGGAAATTAATACCTATATTATCATAGCATGGGCCAAGATGCTATGAGTCCCATGAACTCTTGCTGCGGTAGATGAGGGGCTACAGGAGGGCCTCCTTGTTAGACAACAGTGTGCCAAAGACAGAGGACAGATTGGTTTATTATACACTAGGACATCTCCGGAGGCCTTTCTTGAGGAAAGAGAATCAAGAGTGTTCTGCTGCTGCCGCCTTTCATTACTGTCCTTGTTTTATGCCACAGAGGAAGTGCAAATGTTTCTGGAAAGTTTCATATGGTTTGGCCTAAATACTTCTCCATTTAAATGATTTACATGATCAATTTCTTTGTCCTTAACATAATCAAAGAAAATGAGCAACTTGCTTTTGGTATTTGTGCCAGAAAAACCAAACTGCCAGAGAAAATCTCTGGTATTGAGCTTGTCTGTCCTACATATATACTATATAACAGGTATTTCCAGCCTGTCCAATCAACTAGGAGTGCCTATACCTTTGTCCATCCATGTGTTCTGGACACTACTGGCAAGGACACCGTTCTCCATTGGCCAGTGTCTGTACTCTCTGTGCAGATATAGCTATGACCGAGTTATCATTTCCAACAGCAGGGACCATCTGGCGGTTTTTCGCCCACCCACGCTGCTACCATTCTGGGTGCAGAGACGCTTCCTCGGTCACGTGTTTGTGCAGATTATCTCACCGCATATTCAGCAATACCCATTACAAAATGCACTGTCTGCATTATAAAGAACAATATACCCACTCGAGAGAGAACAGCTGTCAGGTGATTGTGAAAAATTTAATGCTGCAGTGACATGGGATTAAATCGAAATTGAAATTGTGGAAAGCTAAATTAAATGCCTTTTTAATGGTAAACTGAAGCACAGAAAATCTGTGCTGTGATTTTGTTCAGGTTGAGTCTTTCCAAAAGACTCTAAAGACAGTGGTTTGCTGAGTTCCCACCTCTGCTAAGCACCATGGGTTCACCTGGTGTAAATTCATCTTAATGTCCGCAGGATCCACTCATATCTCACAATACTCTGTACACAGCTCCTGGTCCAGCCCACGGTGATGTCTCAGCTGAATCACTGCAACTCCTTCATGTGCGGTCTTCCAGCATCTGCCATCAAGCCTCTCCAGCTGATATAGAAAGCTGCAGCACAAACGTGTTTGACATGTCAGAGCATTACCATGTATCTCCATTCCTGGTCTCTCTCCATTGACTTCCTGTAGCTGCTCCTATCAAACTGAAAACTGGTAAGTGTGTATAGTACAATCAAAGGATCTGCCCCCTGATACCAACAGAACCCAATTATTCCCTATACCCCAGCAAAGCGCTGTGCTCCTCCACCTCTGGCTGCTTGGTGAGCCCATTCACAAGAGGTCCAAAGTCACAATCCTAAAGATTCACAGTTTGAACTCTGACGTCGTGGAATGAGCTCTCTCACTCAGAGCTGTTGAGTCCCTTTCACCATTCATGAGTGTGGGTGATTGACTGAGAGAGTGTGTTCCATGATGTATGGATGAGTGACCCAGTGTAAGTAGTGTATCAAGCAGTATAAGTCACCGCGGTGAATAAGGTGTGTGGGCTGACAACACTACGTAGAGTTCGTTGGAAGCTGCTTTGGAGAAAATTGTCTGCTAAATAAATAAATGTAAATGTCAATCTCATTAATGGTGTCAAAACACATCTCTCTCGGACCCACTTCTCTCCGGATCTCCTATTTGCTCCATAAACTTATACAACCTTATCTATTTAAAAAAAATCCTCATCATTTCTATATGCAGGTACTTGCAAAAAAAAAAGGTGGTGTTGGACTAACTGACTGTACCAATTGACTGTAGTTTAAGAATCGCATGTTTGCATCTTGTTGTACAGCTGGTAACTTAGTGACTACAGCCGCTGCCTTTAGACCTAAAGGTTGCAGGTTTGAATCCCACCTCCATCTATAGTACGCTTGAGCAAAGGACTTTACCCTAGACTGATCTAGTAAAATTAGCCAGCTGTATAAATGGGTAAACAGCTGTAGGTATCTTAACAGTGTAAGTTGCTATGGAGAGAATCGTCTGCTAAATGAATAAATGTGAATGTCTCACAGTCAGTGAAGCCTGGCACCTGTCAAGGGAAAGGGCTGCGCATCCATTTCCTAGCGGCTCCTTCTTTCTCACTTCCACCGCTCCTTGTCCAAGCCTATTTAGATTGTGCATTTGAGAACCGAGGGTACAGGAATGGCTGAGGCTACGAGATTCTGGTCCAACGGCGAAGATAATGTGAGCCTGTGTCTCTCATGGCTGGATCAGTGAGCCGCTCTAATTGCTCGGCTGGATCTCCGCAGCGAATCCCCCTTGGGCCACCGTACGGGGTCTTTCCACGTGACCCGGGCTGCTGCTGCCCTTTCGAAGCACATGGCACCATGCCCCGAAACATGTGGTGCACCACAACCCACATCTGAATCCAAATGTGCGGGCGGTGGGAGTGTGGTACTTAGAGATTTGGCCATATAGTCTCTGGGTTCCAGGTACGAACACCATTTTTACTGCGGTACCCCTGACAAGGTACCGGTCCTGAATTGATGCGATAACTCTTACTGTATGATTCATTGGGTAAATCATTGTAAGGTTCATCATCTAAGGCTGCGAATCACCTTCAGCAAAGGGGTCAGATGTAAAGATTCATAACAATTTGTGGGATGGGAAGCTGGTGGTAGCGTCAATGCTGTGTCCATAGTGCAGACACGACCTGGGGCCCCGAGCACCTCGCTCCTTTTCCCTCACACCACGACCACATGTTAACCACACACACTTATGGATTGGGGATATACATATATTCCCCACGTGCACAATAAACTATGTGCTGGCTCCTTCGCGCCGACACTAGCAGGCTGCTCTTTACAGTATGGAGCAACAGCACCTGCAGGAACTCTTTTTCTGCAGCGCGTCGCCCAATAATTCGTCTTTTCGCGTTTCTTTCCTCTTTTTCCATGGACAACAGAGCGCGTCCCCGACTGCCGGTCCGTGGGGTGGGTGGGGGGGGGTCGCTGCGGCTGCGCGCGCACGGGGAGGGCCTCGCACTGAGCGCGCGCGCTCTTGGAGTGGGGGGGAGGCAGCGTAAGCGCAGCTCGAAGAAGGGAGAAGGGAGACGGGAGACAGGAGACAGGACAGGGACACGGCGAAGCCGGGATACCGACGGGACACCGACGGGTCTCCGCAGCGTCCGTCTGCGGCGTGGTGAGTGGTCCCCGCGCCGCGCTCGAGCGCATGATGATATAGTGCGGCAAATCCTCCCTGCGTGCGTGTGGTGTCAGGTGCGGCGGGCGGGTTGTTGTGGGAAAAAAAAGCCCGTCGCGTCGGGGGCAGTGATGATGATGAAGACGAACATAATGATAATATCCTTGATATATAGATGATGATAAGGAGGAATAGGGGGTGAGGACAGTGAGGATGTAGGATGACGAGGCTGAGGCGACGCCGCTGCGGATGTGCACATCTCAGGTGTGAACGGGCCGCTCGCTCGCTCGCTCGCGCCGAAGCCCGTGACACCTCCGCGGGAAATAAACCGCCGGCTTTCGTCTGCTGCCATTACGGCTCAGGAGTCCGGCGGCAGACTCAGGGCGCTCGCTTTTCACGTCTAAGTCCCTGAACAGTGTCATTTGTAAATTCACTGTTAGTGCCATCATGTATAAATTCAGTACCAGCGTCATTTTTACATTCCGCTTTTGTACCGTAATGTACTCGTGCACGGAGCCCCCGCGCTGCCTCCAGTCCATCCCTCCGCTCAGCTCCGCTCCCTCACTCACTCACTGGCAGTGGCGGCGATGCTGTAACAATACGGCTCACTGCTTCGTCGCGTCCATATGAAGAGGAAAGCGTCTTCATTTACTCAGTTGTTCATTTGTTATAGCCATAATAACGCGGAGTTGCAAGGTTTTATGTGGGGAAAACGACACTCGCTCGTGCCTTCACGGGAGGGATGGATGCGCTGCCGTTGATGTGGAGAAGCCGCAGAGACGACACACACCGTCCGTCGCGTTCGCGTTTTCGTCTTCTGCGTAACACGGGGGCCTTCCCTGGCTTCTTTATTTGTTAATTTTTAAAATGAGGCTTTTTTACATTTTTTTGGTCGTGACCAGATTAATTCGTTAACAATATCGTTACATGGACCGGCATTGATTGAACTCTAGAGTACCACGGAAGACGCTGCCGTTGACACTGCAATGGCGCTGGGTCCCAGGAGTCCGGGTTTAGGGCCTGTCTGTGTGTGTGTGTGTGTGTGTAAGTAAACATGCAGAGGGCCCACTCCATGGACTGAGTTACACTTACAACCTGGTCTGTCAGATCACTGTGACTCTTCTTCTCCAAACTGTAAATCACAGTGTGATAAAGGGCCGGTCATGTGCATCTGAGGCCAGCAGGGGGCATAGTGGTTGGAGGTGTTAACTTACAGCCCAGGGCTTTTCCTGCTTTGAATCTCAATCAGGTTGAATTGTCATTGGTCAAGACCCCCTCCTTACCCTGAAGTGCTCCGGCAAGAAAACCCTGCTCTGCAAACGGGTATGTCGCTGTAAAGTCGATTATCCAACGCGGTACGTTGCCTTGGACGAATGCATAAGCGGAATATATTAATAATGAATACGTATTCCCTGTGAAAATAGCCATAATTTATTGAGAGGTATGGCTTTTGCATACGTGTCTGAGCACTGAATTTCAAACGCACGCCCCGCAGGTATCTCAGCTCATGGAAGGCTCAGATGAGCCCTGCTGCTAACAGAACCCCCTGGAGCTTTGTTGGTCATATAGAGTCCCAGCATTCCAGGATTACCCTGAGGCCTGATATTAAAGAATCTACTGCTGGATGCTGCAAATCGAGCAAAAGACATGAACCAATGAGATGTACGTAACCTCGGTAATAAGGGATTATATGTGATCGCACACACACACACACACACAATGTGTACAACTGCTTGTCCTGAGCAGGGTCGTGGCGAACCGGAGCCTAACACGGCAACGCAGGGCGCAGGGCCAGTGGGGGAGGGGACGCACCCCGGACGAGACACCAGTCCACGGCAAGGCACCCCAAGCAGGACTCGAACCCAACGTCCACAACCCAACGCCCCAGCCATGCCCACCCCCCCATTTATGTGATAGCAGTAAAGTTTTATTATTTTCATTTTTAGCTGAATTGCCTGGGTGAGGGTGCCTGATGTTGACTGACAGGACTGTCAGTGACTACAAATTACATCGCTGACGACGTGTGCGGGTCCATCACACACACACACACACACACACACACACACACACACACACACACACACACACACACACACATTTTCAGAACCGCCTGTCCCATACGGGGTCACGGGGAACCGGAGCCTACCCGGCAACACAGGGCGTAAGGCCAGAGGGAGAGGGGACACACCCAGGACGGGACGCCAGTCCGTCGCAAGGTACCCCAAGCGGGACTTGAACCCCAGACCCACCGGAGAGCAGGACTGCGGTCCAACCCACTGCGCCACCGCACCCCCTTGGGTCCATCACAATATATGTGTAATAAATAAATTACTCGCCGCGCTAAGCAAATACGCGATAGCTGTTTGTGAAGCACACGCGGTGACCTGACCTGAGACCATCCAGGGGTTGTGGGAAAGGACCGGCTTGTAGGAGGAGTGACACAGTGGCTGTTTGAGATCAGCGTCACTTATTCAGCCGCGTGGGCTGCAGAGCACGCAAGCTATTCTGCTAACGTTGCCAGCCGATTTGATCTCTCTTCCTGTTTGTACTGTCTGCCTTTCTTGTGGCACAGCACAATGGCATTGTGCCCCTGGTCACCCACTGTTAGATTCTGTTATTTTTGTTGTAATTAATCCGGTTCTTAAAAGTTTCGTTTGTATTCATCTATTTCTTTATTAAACTACAACCCACGTTGTTGTTTTGTTGAAGTTGTGAAATGTAGGTTGATTACTTTTGCATGCTTGGCAAGGAAACTTCTCGTTGTTATGGTCCACAGCCAGCATAGTGGTGCAGTGGTTAGCATTGCTGCCTCGCTCTGCCTGGGTTCTCTGTGCGTAGGTTCGAATCCAGCTCAGTCTGTTTAGTTTGTACAGGTTTTCTCATCGTGGTAAGGTTTCCTCATCCAGCCCAAAGGTGAGCAGCACAGGTGAAATCAACCCTGACGTGCCCTTAATGTATGTGTGTGTGTGTGTAGCTACCTTCCAATGGACTGGCATCCTGTCCACCTTGTACCCCCCACAGCCTTCTGCCCAGTGATTCTGGAATAGGTTCTGGAGTCTGCCACAACCTTGTCCAGGACAAATGGTTAATATGAGTGTTTCGGTTTGGAGTTCCCCCTCTAAATGAGTGGTTGACCAAAGTCTTTAATCTTCTTCAGCTACAAGAAATAACATTGTTCTGCCTGACAGATGAAATTCATTTTGTATTGCTCAGTGTATTAAGGTTATATTAAAGATGAGAACATATCAGAATGCTAACAGAATCAAAATAAAAGTTATTCTCACACCTCCAAGGAGGTACTTTGCTTTTGGTTATCCATTGTGCTGACACTTTGCCTCATATTACCACTGTGGTCAACCATACCCACTCAGACATAACTTTAATATTATTGCTGAAGTTGATTAAGTTGAATGCTCTCAAAGGATTAGAATGGAAAATTATAGCTTGAGGCTGAAACCTTACATACTGGAAAACCCCCTCAGAATTTTGTAGTAAAAATGCCAAGGACATTTTTAAACTTATGATGTAGAAATTGATTCAAATAGGAACAAGTGAATTTGATGTTAAAGCTGGCATTTAAAATGTATTGATGATGCAAGTTATAAATAGTGAAATTAATTTTAATGTACTTAAGGTGAGAGTTTTCCTAATGTGTCCTGGAATTCATGTGAGTTGTACTATAAAAATCTCAGTGGTTAGCAGCTGGCTGTGTGGAGACAGATGTTCAAATACTCTGATTATTGGTAAAGTCTGGATCAAAAAGGCAGATGGAGGTTCTGCTTAAGATGCTATGTTCATAAAAATGTAGATGTTTGACATTTTAATCTGCCTCCATACAACACACTGATCCAGAGGTGTATCATGGCTATGTAATCCAAATCAGGTGTTCTTTATTATTGTCTCCACTTCTGGGTCACCGACTTTTGCCTCTGGGGATCTGGAGGGTGGAAACAGAATGGCTGAACATTGTAGCTTTAGATTGCAATGATGTTGTTGCCAAGTTCATTAAATTAGAATTTCAAATGCTAACCGTATTTGACATGTCTTTCTGAGCACGCTTGCCTGTAAGCTGACGGCTGTAGTATAAAGGAAGACATGAGACACAATGCTGATCTGACCATACCAGCTGGTTAAGGAATTTAGCAGGGAAGTGGTGTGCTCAAATGCAGAGTTTACCTATCTCATTTCTCTCTTAAATATGTTACATTTGTATATTATGCAGTGGAAAGATGATAGGAACCTTACTGCCGTCATGGTGGGGACCAGTTCTTCTCTCATCAAGCTTTGCTGTTTGATCCTTCTTGGCAGGCTGTGTGTTTCTTTCCAGCATGGCCTCTCTCAAGCTTCCTGGTGGCAGAAGTGGGATCTTTGTTACACCTTTTCTTCATTACTCTTTATTATGAAATGACCTAATACTTTCTTAAAAGACTCTGGCAAGATCAGGCCTCCCCCCTTTCTCAAAACACCCCAGTCCCCCACCACTACACACAAACACTTCCTGTCCTGCAGAGAGCCTTTTTCTGCAAGCCTGCTGGTCTCCACCCGGTGGATGCTGGAGGCACAGTGGACCATTGTACACACGTACAGCCATTACGGCTCTACTCATGGTGGATTCTTGAATGGTGATGGTCTTGGCAAGCTGGAGAGTGCAATTACAGTTTCACACTGGGATGGAGCCTGAGACTAATGGGAATTGACAGTCTTCCAAAGGGAGCTCTTGCATCACACAGCTGCAGATGCTGGTGTTTACGAAGGGTCAGATTACTGTGATTTGGGATCATCGAATGATTTGAAAAACGAGCAAAATTTGGAAAACAGTTCATTTGATTTTGGTCCTTTAACATTTTTATTAATATTTGCACTGTCCAAAAACAGTTCTTCTGTTGCATTGCTTTTTTACAAGCTTTAACAAAATAAATGATACAGTTCATGTTGTGATTTAAACTTTTTGTATGCATATAAACACATAGATGGACAGACCCACACATTTTATTAGTCCCAAAAGTGCACAGTTGTACAGGCACTCTCTGTCTTCCTTTTCACTGAACATCAAACAGTGAACTTTACAAGTCATTAAAAATTTTTATTCAAGGTGGTTTTGCTTTTTTCATGCGGTTTATACAGTATTGGAGTATGTCAGTGTTTAGGTCACTTTGGAAAGCTCCAGGGACCATGACAGATGGCTGAACAGGAGTGGTCAAGTCTGGTCGCTACTCATGATACAGGACAAAATTATTATTCCATCACCTTGTTACCCACAGCCCTTTGCAGAGCTATGGGAGGCAGTCTTGTGTTCGGCTGTGCAGCTTGATGAAAGATGCATGGGGAGAACCCACCTTTGTAGCAGTTGTTGAAGAAAATACAGTTTGTTTCTGTAGCCTGTTGGGTTAATCGTCCACTATGTCTTTACACAAATCAGTCGGCAGATAATTTAATTAGAAATCATGGAAATCAGAATGTATTTATGTGAAACAGGATGCCCCTGAAGTGACCTGCTAGTCCATCTCCAGACAAGTTCCCCTGTCATATTGTCTTGTACCGAGGGTGTCTGGGGTGGGGCGGCCAGTTTTGGAGCCGTGGAGCTCGGAGGAAGGAACAAAGCAAGGCTGTTTTCCCTGCCCCCTCTCACTGTGTTCTTTCTCCCCTTTCTAGTGGAGCAGGGGAGTGTGTGTATGGGGCTGCGGGATGCTATTCGAAAAGGAGCTGTATGCTGTGAGCCTCCCAACCCACGGTGATACTTGACAACACAACAATACAGTGTGTGCAGTGGGCAGCAAAGGTGTCAGCTGATGAACACACATACACACTTTTCCCAGGCTTGGTGCATGGCATGGCTTAGTATTGTGTCTTGCAGCCTATAAATCGAGGCTGGTATAGTACAGCTGCGTTTTGTGATGTTAATTTATTGCTTAGCTGGTGCCTTTATCCAAAGAACTTTTGGTGTTTGACTTATTTATATAGCAAGGCATTCTTACCATAGAAATGTATAGTGACTCCGTAGCTCAAGGGTACTACAGTCGTGCAGTAGTGGAGGTTAAACTGGCAATGTTCACTTTAAAAGTGTGTGTCCTTAACCGTTACGTTACTTGCTCTTCCTCTTGTCGAATACTTCACCGAACTCTCTAAAAAACGATTCTTAAAACGCTGCACTGAAAACTCTCACTGCCCTTGACCCTTTGGATTTCTGATGTCGCTGTGGTCAAAAAGCCTAATTATGTTTGCAGAAACAATGAAAAGAGTGAAAACCCATTTTGTAAATTAATTCACTGATCTAGTATCACATTACACCGAATTATCTTGCTTTATAAAAGTATGTCACGGCAATGAGGACTAATCATATATGATTATAAAATAATTTACCCTACCACCCACCTGCCAGTCTTTCTTGGAAGCCAGAGTTGCATTTTTTGGAATTATTCTGAAGGATTAAGTTCAAGTAAAATCTTCTCACTTCAAGGGTTTTTTATTATTTGTGTGCTCAGATTATAAGTTGTTTTTTGACCTCATGTTAACTTACTGAATACAGCAGTAGTGAAGCCATGCTGTGGGAGATTGTGGGCATACAGTAATATACACTATACTACAGTAATATACACTATACTATACTATACTATACTAACACTATATTATACACTAATGGTATAATGGACTTTTTTTTTTTTTGCTGGCTTTGTCTTACTGTCTGACTCTGATGGGGCCTCTTCCTCCGTGTACATAGGGCTTAATAGCTGCTGAAGGAATCGTCATCAGAGATTTAAGTCCATACTGCAGCTGATTGCATCTATGCAGCAAATCTGCACATGAAGAAGGCTGAAAAGATTAATCTCTTTTTTGTACATGTCATTAGAGTACATTTTGTAAACGCGTATATACAGTGTAATGGCTCAGAATGTTTTTTCCTGTAATTGTATCCTTGGGCTTGAAAGGGATGTGTCCACTGTTGCTGTGACAGTCCATCCAGTTGGTTGCTGGTTGTCCTTTTCTTCTTTTTACTTCGACTTTTGCCAACATTACAGCTTATTTAAGAGAATGTAATCTTCATATGACACGTCCAAGGTATGTTCACCTCAGTCTTATCATTTGTGCTTCCGGTGAGATTTCTGGTTTGATTTGATCCATGATCCAAACCTCAATTTGTGTGGCTTTATTTACCTACTCAGGTCCCAGTCCCTGATAACCTCATTAAGGGCCTCTGTCTATTTGAGGTTTGTCTGCTCCCAAAAGGGTAACACTGGTGTCTGTAAGCAGTAAAGCTTTTGTCTCTTCTCTATTTTTAGAGTGGTATAATCAAGCCAATACTGTAAAAAGCAGGAACGTATGGACTACTCGGACCTTGAGGGAGCAGTGAATGTGATCTGCACACTGAGGTTGACCTTCCTTCGTTTGTTGTTAAACACACACACACATTTTCAGAACCGCTTGTCCCATATGGGGTCACGGGAAACCGGAGCCTACCTGGGAACACAGGGGCGTAAGGCCAGAGGGGGAGGGAACACACCCAGGACAGGACACCAGTCCGTCGCAAGGCACCCCAAGCAGGACTTGAACCCCAGACCCACTGGACAGCAGGACTGTGGTCCAACCCACTGCGCCACTGCACCCCCTGTTAAACACATCGTATAAATTAAAACTTGATGAACTTCGGTGCATCGAGTGGAAAGTAACAAACTAGGTTTACTTAAGAATCACGTCTGCAACTATACGTTTGATTTAATGCACAAATTTGTATTTTCACTGAGATGCACGTCGTTTTGGAGAAAAGCGTCTGCTAAATGAATAAATGTAAATGTAAAACAAAAATTAATAATTGTAACCTTTTTAAAGTGAATCGACTAGTCCTGAGCAGTTTCCTGGAATCTGGTAGACGGCTTTACCCGATGGTGCAAAGCTGTGCTCTTGGACCTTTTCAACTTGTGTTCTCAGAATATTAGTACATTTCATTCATCCACTGGTTGTATTTTGCAAAGTATAGCCTCCATGTATGTTAAACCTATAGGTTTCCAATTCCAGATTTGAGCACAGATGTTATTATGAAATGTGTAATGCATCTAAACATTTGAGCATCAGATCCCTTTATGTGTGTGATTTATGGTTATGTAAAACCATTAGATTTTTTTCATTAAACAGATATCTGGGGCTTTTCCCAGTGTTATTTCTAGTGGGACCTCCACTCTATTCTTGATCGGGATATTAGAGAAAGGTCTCCACTGACACCCTCATGGAGGAAATTGCAGTCTATTGGTTAACAAACTGAGTTTAGTACCAAGAGATTGTAGTTTGAAGACTGAAAACGTTCCCTTAAGCAAGATACTTAACCTGAACTGCATCAGTGAAATACCCAGCTAAGTAGGTAAAGTGTTACTAAAAACTGGAACCTGTGGAGAATGTTGCTAAGCAACTGAATAATTCAGTGATGTACTGTAAGCACTGACTCTCAGGTCACCTGGAACTGTAGCTCTGGACAACCTCTAGCACTAAACAACTGTATTTATCTCTTTTTTTGGGTTGTTCTTATTTAGGACCAAAATAATTATGTATAGTCATAAATGGATCATACTACTTGCAATGCCATAACCTTCACCACTATGCTTCCTGCTGCCCGTGTTTCTTATGTAATGTTTATACTTGAACGGCTATATTCTAAATGTAAAAAAAAATAAAGAATATTGTGTAAAAGCTTATCTTTACCAGTATAATAAACATTTGTTAAAATTTAAGAAGATATTTATTAAAACTAAAGAGGTATCGAGTCGTGCCAGGACTTCTCCATTGGTGTTAGTTGGAAATGTTGAACTATAATGATAGGTGAATTTTTATGGGTGAATTTTTTTATTGCACCCAGTTATTCCATGGCAGTGAATGAGATAGTTCAGGGACTGTGGTAATTGGACTCTTCCTCATTTGCGTGAGTAAAAATAAAACCCCAATCAGTGTGCTGATGCCCCGAGCCACAGACAGCTGTATTACCAGCTCGTTGTCCCCGTGCCTCGACCCTGGCAATGTGCGATAAATATGTTTTTTTTTAAAGCCGCAGTTCGCTGCAGACAGATAATCGAAGCTGCGTGACTTTCATCCCATGATCCCACTCCCCCATACCCCTTGCCTTGTAGAGTCTTTGTCTTGTGAGAGACCCAGGCTTAGCGCCACAACAATAAGGATGGAGCTGTAAGCCTCAAAGGATTAAAGTGAACCGGTGCTACCAAGATTCACCCTTTTTTTTTTGTTTTAAGAAAGAGCTAGTTGAGGCTTGTTTTATTTTCTAATTCCCATAGTAGGTTTTTAGAACTTAAGAAATTATGATAAAGCATTCCTTACCAGTCAGGGGTGTGGTGGCGCAGTGGGTTGGACCACAGTCCTGCTCTCCGGTGGGTCTGGGGTTTGAGTCCCGCTTGGGGTGCCTTGCGACGGACTGGCGTCCCGTCCTGGGTGTGTCCCCTTCCCCTCCGGCCTTACGCCCTGTGTTGCCGGGTAGGCTCCGGTTCCCCGTGACCCCGTAAGGGACAAGTGGTTCTGAAAATGTGTGTGTGTGCATTCCTTACCAAAATGAAGTTTACTTTCTCCAGAGCAACTGACAAAGTTACTTTTTTGCTGCAGAAATGGAGGGTAAGTACCACAGTAGGAAGTGGGATTTTGAATCTCGGTCCTCCAGGTGTAAAAGGGCGACTGTCTCCATTATGCTACCTGAATCCCATCCAAGTAGTATTTTGGTTCTTGCAGTAGTATGTATGTGTCACTCAATCTTGCAGTCTAGTTGATTCTAAATGATGGGCAGATCCGCAGAGCTCTGAAAATTTATTTTACAAAATATTGTTTTGTACAATTTAAAAATATTGCTGCTTTTTTCGGTAGTCAGGATTTTTTTTTAGCATAAATCGTAAGATCTGCGTTTCAGTCCTGTCCACGTGAAGAATTCTTCATGTGATCCTCAGTGTTTTTATTTCATTCTTGTGTATTAACTTGTATGGTATAAGTGCTGCTAAAAATGATGAAGAGATTCTTAGTTGTTGCTGTGAGTCAGTGTCCGTTTTTGGGAGCTGGAATTTCCTGTGGAAAATGTGTTTGGCCCAAGCAGGCATCATGCATCCAGTAAAGCCTCAATGACCAAAAGCACTTAGAATGGGTAGACGGAGAAGCTGAATAAAAGGCAAGCATTGATCCAATGCAACACAGAGATGGAAGTCAGTCCCACCCATGACAGGCCTATCACACAGTGCCATTGTTTATCTCTTGTCTGATGCTCATTTCAGCGTCTGCTATAATGGACTGCTTTGAGAACGGAGAACCAGTGTATCTGTACACATCAGCATGCCCTGAGACACTAGAGGCTGCTGCTTGTTGAAGCTGAATCCTGACTTTGGAGTTACTTGGAGTTACTTGGTTACTTGTTTATCTAGCTAGAAAAATTTCGTAGACAAAGCGCACAGAGAGACTTCTGGCTTTTTATCTTATGGAAGAGATTTTTAGATATGGTTCTGTAGAGTCCCGAGTCCATTGGGCTTCGTAGTTCCTCTGCGCTGGTAAGAGTTCTGAAAGAAAGTTAAAAATTACAATCAGGGCAATAAGATGCTATAGATGAATTAATGAAAACTTCCTCCCCTTGTTTATCTAGCTATAACTAAAAAGGCATATGCTATTTTATTCCCTCAAGGAAGGAGAGGAAATGGTTCTTGACATTGGAAAAACTTGAAACAAATATGAAGCGGAACTTGATGAGGTGTGAGGCATGTTGAAGAAAACCACATTAGGTAGAAAATCCACAGCTTGTAGGCCTTCGAGAATATAGTACAGATGGTCCTCGATTGTCACGCCCTCAAGCCAAACGACCACACCTGACTCGGTTCGGAGCAGCAGGATATAAAAGAAGCCATGCCGGCTCACCTGGTTGCGGAACTTCGTTGAGTCAACCTGCTTCTCCCGTGACGACAAACAGAACCCCACTTACCTCCTTGTCCCTCCAGTCCCTCATCCTTTGTCCATCGTTCTCTGTTATCTGCTTTCCCGGTTCCTGATCTTCTACTTTGTCTGATCAACTTGGATTCCAGTCTTGTCCCTAGAACAGTGTCTGTGCCTCAACGACCCACGCCTGTCCCCAACTACGATCCTCGTTTTCCCCTTGCTTGTTACCGCATCTAAAGAAACCACTACTGGGTCCACCACCAATTCCTTGGTCTCCCCTCCCTCGCCCCATGACATCGATTTACAACAGGGTTTTGATCCGAAGACCCCGCCATAGGTTGATTTTATTGTAAATCAAAAATCCCCTTACATGTACCATTAGTTGTAGAATCCAGCTGATTCGAAAAGATTTTTAGAGCCACAGTGATTTTCAGAGCATTCATGTAAATTATAAATGTATTTACATAAGCTCTTCAATGAAGCGGTATGAATCTGAACTCGAGGTGGAAAAAGTGCTCCTTTGTTGCCTGTTGGAAGTTACCCCAACACATCTATGAAGATGACCGCGCAGGAGAACAAAGCAGTTTGCAGGTTAGTAGTTAGTGGTCCGTCAGAGTGGTGCTTGGGTTAGACTGTTAATGGAATTAATTTTCCTGTTGTTTTCCCTGTTTTTCTCCCTCTGTAAGTTTGGGATGGTAATAATGAAATATGTCAGAAGTGTCTCTACTGGATGATTTTCTGGGCAGCCACATTTCTGCTCAGTTAGGTAATAAACAAAGCGCCTTAATGTTTAAAGTCGCAGTGCGTTGTAAAATCCTCAGAGAATGGCTCTTGGAATGAGTTGTGGACTCCTGCCTGCATCTCAGCGTTACTATGGTTACTGAGATTCTGTGTAATGTTGGCATGGCATCTTAAATCAGCATCAGCACCCAACTGTGAATAGTGTGCCATACATTGCAAGCCAGGCTATGAGAAAATTAACCGTACAAGGAAGGAAATTGACAAATAATTCTGGCTACTGCCAAACATCAAAACCTAAACTGATAGAGGGAACCTAATATTTGGCACATGGAAGCCTAGGGGTCTTTTTAAGAGCTGTGAAATGGCAACTGTAAACCAGCAATGTTGGGGGCTCAGATATGGGACACCTTGGTGATATGATACACCACTGCTCCCTCAACAGCCTGTTCAGCAAGTGGACACAGGAATATATTCCAGACATATTAATTTCCTGGCAGGCTGTCTGTCTCACTGACAAATTGCTTTGTTCGCTCAATGCAAATCTGTGCGGGAAGCTTATAAGGGCACTTTCTGGAAACGATATCAACGTTCCGTTGTGCTAATTTAAATCACAAGCGCACACATTTGTTTTTCAAGGAGTATGTATCTCTTGGATGAAAAGCGAGGTCGTGGATCTCTAGCCAGGGAGACACCAGTGACAAATGATGTCTGGGAATGGTTGAGCCTGGCTGGTTTCCAACAAAACACCCAGTTTTCTCCTGTAGCCGCGTGTGAAGGCATTCAGCAGAGTGTGTTTGACGATTGATGGTTCTGGACACGGACTCCTGCAGACTTGTCTTTTTTCACAAGTCATCACTGCATTCCGTGAGTCATTTGTGCCCATGAATGATACAAAACACACCGGTGTACGATATTGTCTCTCTCGGAGGCCTCTCTAAGCGAAGCTCACCTGTGGAACACAATTACAGAGATCATCATTTTAAGGAAATTAACCAGCCGACGCCGTGTGAACTAACCTAATGAAGCGTTTGGTTAAGTAGCACAGCTCCACAAGTTGTCATCATTAATTAGCGCACCATCATTTTCTTTAGTATGACTGTTTTGCTTGATTAAGAAAAAGCATCTTGGTCCTTTTCAGCACCTTCCACACTGCATTCAAAATTCATTTTAATGCTCTTATTTTATAGTGAGACAATAGACCAAACACTTACGTAGACTGTGCACATTGTGGTCAAAATCACAGAGAAAAGTCACAAAGTCACTGAATATGGGTCCTTTTAGGAAAAAACTGGTGTAGGTAAAGCATGCTGGTGTAGAAGAGCATGAACGTGTTGAATAAGGAGACCGAAAGTAATCCTTGTGATTTCGCTGTTCTTGGCACACAGTGCTTTGAAAAAGTACTCGAATTTTCTTTCTGCAGCTTATTAACATTATATTTGATAAGAGCTTTTAATCTGTTTTGTTTTTATACTAATGGAGGTTTGAGAGTGAAAAAGCGACACCAGTACAGTGTTGTTTCGTGTCATTTCCGCGCTACGGTAGGTAACGTAATGCACAGTCATACGTGTGAAAAAGTAATTGTCTGTTCCCAGTCACTGAAGAAAATGTATTTATTGATTCAGGCACTACAGGGAACTTATAGATATTTGATTTGCGAGGGTTTGGGAATTATTCTTTCTTCTGCATTGTCAGTAATTATGGATCGGTTCCTTAGATGGGCAACTTACAGGTTCAGAGTTTGTGGAGTGCCGCATACTCTTCAGGATTAGTTGTTTCATAGTAAAATAATTTGGTTTTACTGGATTAAGATCCCATTACACCTTGTAATTCTGAGTCACCAATGATCGGCTTCGTAGGATCCAGCGTTCTCTCTTGTGCAAAACAAGATTCAGCCAAGTGTCTTACAGTTCCATGTGGGGCTGCCTCTGTGGAAAGCACACATGAAGGTTTGCGTCTTCAGATTTGAGTAACTGGTTGTGCCACTTTTAGCCGCAGCGACTGCAACTATAGTCTGGGACTCAGATCACTGCGGAGGAAGTTTGTCCCATTACTCAGCGTGGAACTGCTTTAGCGCTGCAAAATTTGCGGGTTTTTGAACATAAACAGCTCTTCAGCTATTTTTAGTTCTTGCCGAAACATCTCGCTAGAATTCAGGTCATTACTTTGACTAGGTGAATTCCGTAGCTAGAACTTTTCCACATTCGCAACTATTCATTTAGCAGATGCTTTCCTCCGAAGCGGCATACATCTTTGAGAACAATACAGCAGGGCATTACACCAACAGAAGAAAAGATTTGGATGCAGACATGTGATTGGCTGCAGTCGATTTGTCACATACCACCAAATAAACCAGTATACATTAAATCAGTAGCTGCATTCATTGATTATCTTTATTTAAGAGATGTTTTTCTCCAAAGCAACTTCCAATGAACTCTATGTAGTGTCATCAGCCCACACACCTTATTCCCCGCAGTGACTTACACTGGGTCACTCATCCATACATCAGTGGAACACACACACTCTCTCCCTCACTCACACATTATGGGGGAACCTGAACAGCGTGTCTTCGGACTGTGGGAGGAAACCCACGCAGAGACAGGGAGGATATGCAAACTCCACACAGGCTGAGCGGGGATCGAACCCATGTCCTCTTGCACCACTTGGGCACTGTGAGACAGCAGTGCTACTCGCTGTGCCACCATGCCACATATAGGGCTTTTTCCCTAATCATTGAAAGGATAACATAGTACATGTATATCATGCACATAGGAGATCGGGGAGAAGTGAGTCTAAAAGAGGTGGGTTTTGAGAGTCTTCTTGAATGTTGAAAGAGATTCAGTAGTTCTGAGTGACAGAGGGTGGTTACACCACTAACATTCATCAATTCCTGTTTATTATTGCCAAGGAGCTAGTGCGGAACCTTGTTCAGCCTACCAACTAGCGAGCTTCTTACTCGACCTGTTGCGCCCTCCTTACCTCTCCGTCTTTTGCCCTGTTCTCTTGTCCCTGTCCTTTGTCCCTTGTGATAATTTTTTGGATTATTGACCTCTCGCCTGTTTACCGACCTTGTCTTTTGGATTCCCGTGTTATCGACGTTTGCCCATCGGAGACCCTCGCCTGTCCACTGACTGCGAGTTTGGCTTATCAAAATAAAAGTCCCGTGCGCTCCGCGCTTGAGTCCGGCTACTTCCTTCTGGAACCGTACCATGGCAATGACCTAAATGCAGTATCTTGAGGTGTTTTCCACTGCCCCACTGCTGTGTTGTGAAGAGTGACCCTAGTCAGTGAAGTTCCTCTCATGGTCCATAGACCAGTCTGACCCTGATTCATTGGACCATTCTCTCTCATCACTGCATCTCCATCCACCCAGGTCTTCCCATCCCCTCTTGGTCTTCTGGCTGGAGTCTGGTACCACAGCTGTCCTGCCAAGGCCACTGCTCCACGTCTACAGGCTGGACAGAGAGTTGGCAGCCCAGTGCATGGGGGGCTGCTCGCTAAACCCACCTCCCTTGGCAGAGACCTCAGCTTTCACCCACTGGTCCCCATATTGCCAGCATGGAACATGATCCTCTCGCTGTAGCACGATAAGGCTCCATTGTTTGCTCTGTGCATAATATACCCCAGGGACATTAATTTTTGATTGTTTATACTTAAACAAGGCCGGCACATTGGCGATTAAAGTGTTGGTAATTATAGTAAGTAGCCTATAGCTTGTGCTTTTATTTTTTTTAGTATGTCAGTTATTTCAGTGAAAGTAATTTCTCTTGACAGCTGTGTTTGGTGCAGTGGGGCTGTTACACATAATTATTTAGAATGCTTGGAGCAGCAGGCGTTTAGCTAGATAGTAAGATTTCTTTACGCGGTTACCAAGGCAACACCCACCAACGCGCATGCGAAAGTGTGGTCGAGGGACGTGTGTTTGCTGCGTGTCTGTAAGGATGACTGATTTTGTAATATTGTGGGTTTAATTATCTTGTACACCAGTTTTTTTTCCACCTGCACATGATCCTCTTCCTACCTAGGGCACAACATACCTTATTAGGTACCTAATATTACACCTTCCACCCTCCATTACCTAGTAACACATCTGTATAACACACTTATCACCCTGGTTACCTGGTAGCACACATCCCACTGTCATTACCCAGTACAAACCTCCTACACTTGTTACCTAGTAAGACACCTCATACTCTTGTTACCTAGGTTCTCATCTCCTACTGTTATCACCTAGCAACACACCTCCCATTGTACCTGGTGACACACCTCCTACTCTCGTTACCTAGTAACGCACCTGCCAGGCTCATTACGTAGCACGTCTCGTGCATTGCTTCTCGACATTGTCATTTCGAATGCGTGCTGTCATTCAGAAAGGTCACGTAACCCCGCCCTTGAATTCTCCTTAGAGGAGCGTGAGGTCCTGGGTACGATCGTGGCCGCAGCCAGCGTGATGTTCTCCTCGTGTGCCGTTATGTTTCCTACAAAATCCAGAAGTTGGGAAATGGAACAAGGCGACCGTTCACATGTCCAGTGTCTGTGCCGCGTCTCTGTACCTGCCTGGATATCTCAGTGGGACTTTCTGGGTTGTCACTGTCACTGTGGATCTGTCTTTGCACTAGAGAAACTTCAGGGCCTTTCTCCACTACTCTGTGTTTCCATATGACATGTCTCACTCCTTGTTCCCTTCCGGACTGGGCTCAGTCCTCCTGAAGTTACCATTTTGCCTGGAGCCACCTCTCATGTTTGCCATCTAACATGGGTTTGTGATTTCTTTGAGCAAACTGTCCCGTTTGAGCAGAGCAGCAGAGTGAGACGTTGAAGTACCGATTCAGACAGTCTTTGTCTCCTCTCGTTACCCTCTCTGTTCTTTCTTATTGCCACACTCTCTTTACTGCACTCTTGAGTTATTTTTTTCCGCTCTTGTGGGTCTGACCCTTTGCTTAGGCCACAACCTTCTGTGTGTCTGAAGGACATTTTGTTGATCAAAATGACGTTACGCGGTTATAGCTGTGTGCCGTTTTATTGCTCTCTTTAATACTTGTTTAGCAGGGTTTGTGTTCATACAACAATATGACAGTCACGGTCCAAAAATAAATTCTGTTATCTGAGCTTTGGCGACTTTTAAAAAAATAGTTGAAAATAGTTTTATGGGAAAACTGTATCCCTTTAAATGTATAGAGGCAGTGGAGGGTGGATTTATGTATTTACGACCATGGGCTGGATAAGAAGAATGAAATAGAATACAGGCAGTCCCCGGATTACGGACGAGTCCTGTGTCCTTAGTCTGTCTTTGTCGGATTTTGATGTAAATTACGTACGGTGGGTATTTAACGTCAGTCTGTCAAATGTTTGACGTAGTATGTTGTGTATCGTCTACCTTTTTTATGCATAAAACTTTAAAGAAACACTTCCGAATCCACTAAAACATCTTTAATATACCAATATAGTAGTAGTAATAATAATGATAATGATGATGATGATACAATGTCATGATAATATTCATAACAATAATAAGAATAAATGTAACTACAGTAGGGGGGCGTGGTGGCGCAGTGGGTTGGACCGGATCCTGCTCTCTGGTGGGTCTGGGGTTCGAGTCCCGCTTGGGGTGCCTTGTGACAGACTGGCGTCCCGTCCTGGGTGTGTCACCTCCCCCTCCGGCCTTATGCCCTGTGTTGCCAGGTTAGGCTCTGGCTCCCCGCGACCCCGAATGGGACAAGCGGTTCAGACAGTGTGTGTGTGTAACTACAGTATTTGTAATAGAGACATAGAAGGAGATAATAAATGTTACTATTGTTACTACTGGCATGATGAACAGAGGATGCAGAGGAGGCTGGACCAAAGTGCAGGATCGTGTTCTCGTGGTCAGGGACGGGCGAATTTATAATTATTTATAATAGAACGTGTGTGTGGGGGTGTGCAAAACATTAAAGAAACTTTAGTGTTCGCTTTTCCAATGTTTGTTGGCATTTCACCTTTTTCCGATCGCTTTATTATTTCCACTTAAGTTTCAATCGGGATTGTTTTCCTTTTCTCGGACGCATCACCATCACTTGCATCACATTTACGCTTTGGTGCCATGGTTAGGAGGGTAAAAACAAAAAAATGAATGCCAAATACAGTAACACACGAAACTTAAACGGCAACGTGGTCCGACTGAAAAGAACAAAGTCTTTGTCCTACCTCAGGATCATGCGCCCCGCCCACGAGCCGACGAACAGCTTTAGACACGCAACGTTTTGATGCAGGTTGCGAAGTAGCGCCCGTTTGTCATTACAAACCATTGCATGTAACTTGAATTTTGAATATAATAGGCTTAATTATGAAGTTTTTACTTGGTTGTTACTTAAGGGTGACAAACAAAATTAACTTCCGGTCAATAAGGGGGTGGTTCGTAACTACAGGTTGTATGTAAGTTGGTCGTTCGTAACCCGGGGACTCCCTTTACTCTTTGTATCTAATGTCCCATTATCACTTTAAATTCATTCTAAAACACCTGAGACACACTAAAAAGCAATAATTCAGTACATCAGAAACGGAGGTAGCAGAGCTCTTCCTTTTACCCTTTAGGGTAATTGTATTAGCATCACGTCATTGCTACTCTTGCATTTTATTAAACTGATGTGAACAGGAATATGAAAGATTTCGCTGGCCAAAAACTGATAAAACTGCAAGAGAATGTTTTTAAACGCACGCTTAATCTGAGGTAAAAGGCCGAGATTTCAGCATCTCCAAATCTTAATGGATTCCGCTAGTGTGTGCATAATAAGAGGAAGTGTTTAACCCCTTTTGTGTGGCAACAAAGCATCGTGTTAATCCCACCATGAGGGGCGGCTGACAGAGGATCTGGGGAGATCCTGGCTTTGTGCGCCGAGCCAGTCCCTCGCAGTCAGTCAGCTTGCAGCCCTGTTATTCTCACCTCCCGTTTCCTCCATCCCTCCCGTCGTCTGGAGGATTAAAGCCGCACGGGGTTCGTCAGCCTCGTGAGCCACCCATTGTGAAGAGAACTGGATTTACTTGTGGTACTGTGAGTATCTGTGTAGTTTTTTTTGGGATGCTGAACCAACTTGGAGGATGGCTGGTCAGGTGTGGGTACCAGTACGCTCTGTAAATTACTGTAAAATAGAGGACACTGTTAGTGTTCTTCCCTTCCATATGACTCTTTCATTGACCTTGCCGTTCATGGCCTTTGGGGTGGAGCACATCATCTTTATTCGCACATAGGATAAACAATGGAGTGCTACTTTTAATGGTCTAGCATGCATCTCTTCATTTTTCTGTGACGCTGTTTATGATAGGTTGGCATCCAGAAAGAATCTTTATTTATTTTTTTTTCCTGTACTTTTTTAATGGTGTCATGGCTAAGGTTCCATGCTGTGGTGAGCTCTGAATAATAGGAAATTGTAGGAAATATATGGTGGAAACAGTATGAATCGCACTTTATGTCGCTGTTATAAAGGGACGTCTGGGTGTGGGAAAAATTAAGATGCGGGTGCCAGTAGAGTCAGATTGATTGATTGAAGCTTTCTGTGGCTTACATAGCAAGTACTCAGTTCCAAAGGCTGACCACATGCTCTAAATGAGATTGACTCGATTTTGTTCTCGCAATACAGGCTGGTATGAACGTGGTGTTTTAAATTATTTCCGTACAGACAGCTTCACTCAGTGCAGTATCAGGACACAGCAAGTGACAGTGCAACTGTGTGGCTGAAATAGCGTGACGCCACAGGAGATGGCAGGGACTGGGTGAAAGGAGCAGGGACATCCTGAGAACTGTCACACAAACAGAGCATCCCTATCCTTCTTGAAGCATTCTATGTTAAACTTGATTTGCTACAGTAACATGATACATTGGAGCGGTGTTTTTTTGCAGGGGTTAGGTAGGACATAGCTCGAGAGAGTAGTGGACCGGATGTCTGATTTTGAGGAATATCATCTCCTGTCTTTCTAGGTTTTAAAGTACATCACAGAAATCCGGTAGAGAAGAATATTGGTGGATAAAAAGAACCAGGACTGGATTCCTGCAGGTAAGGCACAGTCCATAACTAGTCTATGTTTGTCTGTAACTAGTCTATGTCACATGTATCCCTGGTTCTTATACATGCTAATGAGGCTTCTTATGTCCTGTTTTCACACAAAGTTAATAATTTGGATATGCTGCAGCTTTCTGCAGGCAGTTTTATTTCCAAGACTTAACTCTTGATAAAGAAGAGACCCCCAGCGGAACTGTGAAAGGACCCTGATTGAGTCTGCTTTGGAAGAGGAGTTAATTTCTATGTCCTTTTGTGTTTCAGGAGGCAGAGCTATTGCAGCAGAGTGCAAAACCTGCAAATTAAATTTATCTTATGTACAATTGTATTCTGTGGATTTAAATGGTGTGTTGCTGGGGGTTTTATATTTTTGTATTCCTCAGCTGTGAGTTATGCATTGTATTTCATTTCTAAAAGGTGATCAGGCACTTTAAAGTGAAGCTAGAATTTTAAGAATGACTAGGCGTTGTGTAAAATGTACGAGGAATACCGTTCGTCAGTACTGTAGTATACAGTTCAACCTGAACGAATTGGAAGCATGCTTTATTAAGTGCTGCTTGGTTGCCTTTTGTTTAAGGTGTCCAGTGTATGATCAGTAGGTGAGCTCTATAGCAGGGGTACGTGTCAAATCTGTAACATAACAGGCCTGTGTCTCAGCCCCGTAACACGTCTACTTGTCAACTCCATAACGGATCTACACGTCAGCTCTGTAACGGGCCTGCTTGTCAGCTTCCACAGCTGCTTTTCCTGGAAACCTATAATGCTGCAAGGGCTTCCTTTGCTGCACCTACGTGGACATCAGAAGGAAATGTAATGGCATATGCGTGGCCCTTTGTAGCAGCATTTTTTTTTTTTTTAATGAATGGCAGTTTTATTGGCATTACTTTATTAGTTTTTACTATTTTTGCTGAAAACACTCTTTGTATTGTTTCCTGAGATGTGCATCACTTTAGAGAAAAGAATGTGCTAAATGAATAAATGTAAATATGAGTGGCAGAAGCAGCCGGGGATGAAACGATCATAGCTTTGCCTCAGAACCAGAACCTCTTTTTGCATGCAGAGTCGACAAGAGGGAGAGCACCATGGCCCCATGTTACCCGTGGCTGTTTTGCGAGGGCCCGGTTGCATCGGAGCAGCTGAGTCGACACTTTACTTTGGGGGCTGATGCAGGGTGATGATTCTCCCAGGCATGCAAGCCTTTGTGTGGGATTGAGGGCTCTCTTCGCCTGCGCTGAATGGGAGCCACTCTGGTGTCAGATTGACTGATTGTTCATGGTGAATGGTAAAGGACTGCTTTGCGGGAGAAAAAAGCCACGAAAATGAAAATATTTAGCCTAAAATTTTTTCCACTCTCTTATTTAATGTTTAGGTTAAAAATATTTTTTCTACGTTAACGTTGTGCAGTTCGTAGCTGATGTCATTCTCATCGTATACTGGAATCTCACACTCAGCAACTTCCTCTTTTCCAAGAAGTGATGTGAAAACCCTAGCAATGCCTTTGAAGAGCTCTGATAGTAAGGCCTGAATATTTCCTGTGGCTTTTGTGGGTTTCTGTTAATTAGATTAAAGTTGGCATAAAATGTTTCGGTGATTACAAAATTTGAAGAGTCGTGGAAGTAGATTAGAGCCTTGTGGTAAAATTCAGACTTTCACTGTAACACTGCCAAATGCATGAAAATGTAGTCAGTTGAGCCTTTTACTGCATGATAATTCCGAGTTAACAGCGTGTGCCTGAGTTTACACGACAGGACCCCCCAGTGATAACCAGCCCACATCTGATGTCTGGGGTGACAGACGAAGGGAAAATAATCATGTCCTTTTCCTGTACTCATCAAAATATCATTGCCGGTGAAAGTGTGCAGGAGCTCGATAAACAGCAAAGGAAAAAAGGCCGTCTTGTGATTTTTTTTTGTCTGGAAACACAGTAATCTATGTCACGTTCAGTCCTGGGGTTGTGGTTCATGGCAGAGTGCTGTATACACATTCATCGGTTCCTAAACATCCATCCAGTGTAAGATAATTAAACAGATGAGGGTGTTTGGACATTAATTTTGTTGCAGATATGACTTGATATTTGCTGGGAGGTTCTCTTCTATTTTACAGTAACCGACTGTGATGCAAGATTTCATTGTCTTTGATATGTTGTATTGTTGCAGTTCGAATGCTTTCTGAGAACATCCATTGCTGCTATAGGGATGATCATTATTCTTGTTTAAAGTATTAAGATAAATTTATGAAACTTATAAACTTACAATGTAAAAATAAAATTTAAACATTAAATCTTAAACATAAAATGAATAAATGATTATAATTTACACACCTGATTCTACTTATCTACTTGGTTTAACCAGTGCAACTTGGGGTTCACTTATTTTTGCACTCGCACTACTTCTGTGTTTCTACTACACACATGATTTCCTCTAAAGAAACGCATGGAATTGGTCATTACACACCTATTATGTCACACGAGGAAGATTGCTTCTCGTTAAATAACCATTTTGTGCTAAAATTGAGGGACACAAGGGGTTCATATACTTTGAAGGCAGCTCTGTATGTGCTTTTTTAGCGGTATAGCCTGATAATATTTACGCATAGTTCGGATTTTATTGTACTGTTTTGTGAGTAGCATGTCTGTAGTAACTTATACATATAAAATACACACAGCTGTGTATTTTAGGAAGGGGATACAAAGTGGGAACATTATTTTCCCTCCTTGCTTATGGATCTACAGCCTACAACCATTAGACTTTAATCACTCTCTCCTGCCCCGGTTCTTATGTTATTACATTTAACACTGAGATGGAATCTGTAGATTCCATTAATGTTTTAACTGGTATCTGCCTACCCTGTGTGGCTTTTAGAAAAAGATTTTTGGGTGTCGTTCTTTTGATTCCAGCTGAGAATAATGCAGCTTATCAATGACCCCTGAGCTCCAATGATGTCTTTTCATGACTGTTTGAAGGGGAGAAAAAGCAAAAAATAAACAACATCTGGGAGAATCATTTCTAATCGTTCCTGTTTGACTGGCAGGGGACAGGGTTCCAGGGGATTATGGGTAGCAGAGACCAGTCTCATAGGACTTCCATGCTAACAGAACACAAATGGAACAGATTGCCTTTTATAAATCTAAGCTTTTTTAGGTACTGGAAAACCATCAGAGGGGGCCTAAAATGTAAAGATGTGCCTTCTTGCATCGTAATCTTTGATGCACTCAGCTGCATCTGTGTCAGAACAGATTGGGATCTGATGAAGCAGACCCCGTTGGCATGGATACTTCCACACTTACCTAAGGAGTCGGGCGAAGGATAATAGGGTCAAACCATAATGGCAGGTTGCTGATGTTGGGGTTTTTGGAAGAGCTTCACCTGCCAACTGTCCTCTAGCACAGGGGACAATGACAGTTTCAGACAGGCAGCTCCCCAACTGGAAGAAAAGAAGAAAATAACTGCAATCACAGCAGTGGCTGTAATGAATAAGTATGGTGGGGTAGGTGCCATTGAGTCCAGGTCTGCTCCTGGCATCCACTTGTGTGCTTTTTGCAATGAGGAAGTGGTTTACCTTCGCTTTCTTCCATACTTGTCTTGAGGAAATTCCTCATGAGCACAGCGAGAACATGCAAACGGCACACGGATGGAGGCAGATTCAAATTTACATCTAAAATTCACAAGCCGCGAGCGAAGAGGGGGTAATGCTACCTGCTGCACCACTGTAGTGTAACATGTTAGTAGTGTTATTCAGAACAGCCACTCTGCAAACAGTGGGCAAGTACATGGCTTTGGCTTCTTCAGATTAAGATTTTTAAGATTAAGACCCAAAGCATAAAGTATCAGGACGAACGAGTCAGTATTAGTGTACTAGATTAAGTGAGAGTATAAATGTATGAGATTAAGCTTTGACAGCAGTCTTGATACTTGACAAACCACAGTGATTTTTGGAAGATAAATCAGTGTTGCATTTTTCTGTAAACCTTTGTAACTTGTCTAAATTTCGATTCTAACTTGGTTAATCTCATCTGATTTACTTGTGAACTTTAGGGAAAAAAAGCACTGTAAATTATTGTTAACTTTTGTCTCGCTTCTAAATAGTTTCCATTTTGTTCAATTCGTTTGCCAAACTTTGCATATGAAAACGCGAATTCTCGTCGTGCCACAGGTTTTGTGGCGGACCGCCGGTTCTCAAGCGCTTTGAATTAAGGCCCATTCAGAGGTGGCCTTTCGGAGCGCTTCGAACCCACAGCACGAGGGTCTTTCTTTAATTTCTGCGTAGCGGGACGCTTGCTACATGCTTCTGCTTTGATCTTTTCTCCTCCATCCCTGAGAACTGGCCTCTTGGTGATTCTTGGTGAATAAGGCATTTGCCCAAGTTTGTCCAGAAATCTTTCATTTCCTGCCGTTCACTTTGATTTCATTCTTGAAGAATTTCGGTTATTTATTTGTTTGCATTTTGCTTTGTTTATTTATTCAGAGTGGACTTCCTCATGACGGTTTACTGGTGTTCGCCCCTCGACTTCCAGATGCAGGGTTTCTCACCACTGTGAAAGTAGCATTGTTTACGGGCTCCCGTGTCTCAAACTGGATTGCCAGCGCTTTTAAAGGGCACTGAAGGAGAACTAATTGGCATTCACACACTGTATCTCAATAGGAGAGTGTGGAGAGGGACTGAACTAATGAGTTGGGCAGTCACGTGAGCGCCCCCTGTGCTCGCCCCCACACCGCTCTGCTGTGGAATGCTGTCTTTGAGTGGCGGCTTCTTTGTCAAATAATGTCTGCTGTCCCTGTCCGTCAGCTTGAAACACCCAGTTTACTGTCTCTTCTCTCGCCCGTTCTTTTTTTTTGTGCTCCTTCAGGGTTTTCTCACACTAAGGCGGCGGTCAAATTCAGCCATTTACCTCCAGCTCGTTGGATGTTTGATTGTGTTTGATGTTTGGTTGAAAACACACACACACACACACAGTTTGAAGCCGCTTGTCCCGATCGGGGTTGCGGCGAACCGGAGCCTAACCCGGCAACACAGGGCGCAAGGCTGCAGAGGGAGGGGGCGCACCCAGGACGGGATGCCAGTCCGTCGCAAGGCACCCCAAGCGGGACTCGAACCCCAGACCCGCCAGAGAGCTGGACCCGACCAAACCTGCTGCGCCACTGTGCCCCCTGGTTGAAAATAAGTTTTAGATATTTACAATGTAAGCATGCAAAAGACTCCCGCAGAAGGGAATCTTCAAGTTGATGTGCTTGGGGTATTTGAGTCAACAAAGAGTTGTCTTCAGACTTGAACTTATAGCAAGTGGAAGGACTGGGTAAGTGCTAAAATTCCCTGCTGTATGAGTGGGTAAAACAGTGTAAGTAGCTTGACACTGTAAGGTGCTTTGGATAAAAGCGACGGCGAATTGAACAATTGTTAATGTAAGTGGGGCTGGAAGGAAGCTCTTCCCTGGTTTTGTTCCATCACTGAACTGTTCATGGCCACTTCTCCAGCTCTCAGTCCTTCAGGACGCTGTGTTGTGAACACTTGGAACACGCCTGGGTCTGCTCGCACTCTGACTCACAATGGAGGGCACATATTTTCACGTCTGCTGGGAGCCTGGTTCCCTCGCTTGGGGATGTGCCCCCAGTGCTGCCAGGGGACTCTATTTGCCTGTCAGTGACACAAAGGAGACGGAATTGGAGGGAGGGAGGTTCTGGGGGGGGGGGGTAGGGTGAAGGTGTGGGGGTGTAGTATTCTGCTCATGCCACTCCGTACGGACCTTGAGCCTCTCCAGAGAGGCTGGTCCAACAACAAGGGCTCAACGCTGATTGAACGGAGCTGCTGCTGTGTAGCGTTTTTTTTCGTTTGCTTCGCTTGTTGCATTTGTTAAGGACATAATTTTACTATTAATTTACATCTGCATCTACATTTGTACGTGGAGCAGACGCTTTTCTGCAAAACAGCACACAATTCAGAGTAAACGGAAGTGTATTTCATCAAGAGATGAAGAACTTTAGATGCAGACGTGAGGTCCTCCAAGTGCAGCAAGTGGCTCAAAGTGCCGTCCCTTAGTCCGCTACCACAGTTTTTTCCTGCACGCATTAGAAAAGTAGCTGCCTATAGAATCTAATCTGTTAGGAAGCAAAACGATGATCATGACAAATTGTCTGATGGGAATTTGTAGAAAGTAGCGTAGCTGTTAAGAGATCATCGCAGAGACCTCCTCTACGTCTCTACAGAGAACTAATGAATTTGTGCATCGTTGTTCACTTGGAGGTTGAACTTGACTGAACTCTTCTTTTTTTCTTTCTTCTGGAAAGGTCTCACTGTGTTGGTATGAGCACGTTTGCCTGTCAACTCCGTAAGGTGATAACTTCAGCAAAGGCCTGAGTTAAAAAAAAAAAAAAAAAACATACTTCGGTTTCAGGTTGCAGTGCGAGCGAAAGTCAAATTCAGTTGCGTGAAAAGACGAAGGTAAAGAACGATGGTGGTAATGACTTCCTTTTTACATGGGGAAGGTTGCACTGCAGAAGAACACACCCCTGAATGACTCTCATCGCTGGGCTCTCGTCCTTCTAGACCCGTCAGCTGTGGCGGCTTCCTGCCGAGGTGTGCGACAGATCGCCGGCGTGCAGGGCGAAGAGACTTCGATTATTGGATGTCCGCGTTGCTGCAGCTGTGATGAAACAAACGTGCTCGGTCTGATGGCAGACGGAGAAATACAGCGCACTTGGCACCGTTCAGCACGACTCAGATACAAACCAGACTCAATGCTAGGAATTACCATCCCTCAGAGGGTCTGTGTGTTAGGCTCTGTTTTGTGAACTCTTAACCGTAGTTTGTGTGTTATTGGATTCATGTTTATGATTGCTTAGCTGACGCGGTTATCAAGTGTCGTGCAGTTTAGACCGTTTATGATGGAATGATTCTGATTATATGCCGTTGTCAGAGGCGTTACACCAGAGGCCCCCGTGGGACTGACGGGCAATCTTCAGATTTCAAGTTCCTGCCCGTAACTGCTGTGCAACCAGGTGCACTCGGGGCTCAACATTCGCGGCTGTTCAGCTGTCCAGGGCAGCGAATTAACTTAAATTTCCCCATTCGGGCGTGTCAGATTCTTATGATACCTGTCCCATGGGCAGGTGGACAGTAAATTAAGTTAAAATATTAAGAAATTTGATGCAAAACGACAACCGCTATCAGAAGAATGGAATTGCATGACTTCACTAATTGTGTGACCTATGTTTTTGATTTGATTTTGATTCGGTTTTTCACTAGAAAACATGCACATTTTTCAAAAATAACGCAAATCAGCCAGTGTCTCGGTACTTTGGGCACTTTCTTTATTGTTGAGTCTTTTGGTAAGCGTGATTCCTTTCGCATCATGCCGTTTGATCTCAATTTACAGTTGTTTAAACCTATATTTACTTACTTTTCTCTTTCATAAAATTGGACAGGTGCAACATTCGATAGGACGGGGAAAAAAATTACTATGTACCTGTCCTGTGGATAAGCGAACAGGAGAAATGAATGTGGAGCCCTGGCCCTCGTGTGTAGGTCTGCGTGTCTGTGATGTACGTGTCCTGCCTGCACATTTCTGGATCCATCATTTGTCGGAAGCACCGCTGGTCTGCGGTTCTGTAGGCTCTCTCGATTGCCCTACGCTTGCGTGTGTGTTTACGCTGATCTCCGCGGGCCAGCGAGGTGATGTTTCCCAGGTTCTGCTGAGCCCGAGCTGCACATTCAGACACACGGGGACAATGTGTCGGAGCGACCACGCTGAATAGGCCACCGCTGATGGTCAGCAGTTCGCAAAGCCCGGGGAAGAATGGTCATTGATCTGGGACTTTGCTGGAAGGGCGTGGGCCTCCATGGTGGGCCTGCGGGAATTAAATGGCTGAGCTCACTTATTTTCACCACGGGGGGCTACATCAACTCCGCTTAGTAGGCAGCGTCCGAGGTTTGTTTTTTCAGCCGGCAATGTAACTGCTGACAAAAAGGAGTTTGTCCGTCAAGCGTAAAAACATGTTACCTAATAGGATTTTGTTCCAATGAATTTATGGTAAATCCATATGTACGCTTGAGACAGAACAGGAGAAAAGACACTACTTGGATATAGTGGACAAAGTTTTTAATTGCTGAACTATTTGCCGATATTTGGTAAAGGAACATTAAAAGATGGACTCTGAAGCTATCATTATCCAACCAGTCAATTAGTAATAGGCGACAAAATATTAATTCCTTTGCTGACAGCATTTTGCCAGTGAATTGTGTGTGATTATAGTTTGAGTGACCCCTCTGGCCTCGGGAGACAATTTTAGTCATTGTTCTGGCCCACAGAAAACACTGAACATGTGGAGAGCACAGATTCCTCCCGCACAGTTTACTCCAGAGATGATGGATGTTTCGGCACCTCGCAGATTTCCTTTTGTGTGTATCTGCTGGGTGAAAAGGTCTGTGTTATTTGGGGAACTGGTTCCTCTGGTCCGGATAGCGTCGTGGAGACGGGGCTCTCGGAAGTAGCTCACCACCGTACTTTATCATTCCTCTTATGGCACGCGAGGCCTGTCACACTGAAGCTGGACCTCGTACTAAACTAACTGGAGAACTTGAACTCATTATGAATATTTCTTGTTTTATATGAAAATATGCTTTACATTTACTCATTTCGCAGACCCCTTTCTCCAAAGTGACATGCAATATTAAATGCGCTAAACTCTGTACAATCATCAAGCCATTTTTACACCAGAGCAATGTAACACACATGCATTGCAATATTGTGACATTTGCATTTGACATTAGATAGTTAAGGTAAACGACAAAAAATGAAAAGACACATCATGCATGAAGGAATAAAAGGGTCTTTGTGTGTGTGTGTGTGTTTCTGTATGTGTCAGTGGTTGTTTTATGGAGTTTCTTCAAGGGACTTGTAAATCCAATTTTAGACTAAAAGTGCACTGTATTCTTGGAGGAAGCACTCCGTACTAAGAAAGTTTCCAGTGTGTGTTTGGAGAGTGCTTTGCGAGGCTCCACACGCTGTTTTTGGAGGGCTCTTCGAGAAGCTCTTAAGCGTGTGTTTTTGGAGAAAATGCATGGCTGTGCACTGAATCCGCGAGAATTCACGTGACAAGCCTTGACTGACCTGGTACATCTTGTTTTCCTGTGGTAATGTGGTGTAAAAGGGCCAGCTGCATGCACTGCTGGTCCAAGACCAGTCCTTGTGTACTGAAGAGGTGAACAATAAAACCTCCTTGCTGCTTCCTCACGCCATCCATCTTCCCAGAAGCTCAGATCTGGGCTTCCTTCATCTCTGGAACATCAATCTCATGATGCACCTTCTTAATAGCTCTAAAACACTCAGTCGAGCCTCTTACTCCCTTCACTCTTGCAGGGCACTCAGATCCCTGTTTGTCTTACACTCATCCCCAAGAAGTGCCCGCTCTGCTTACGAGGCATTTCTTCTCATTTACCAGGACTGAATTTAGATTTTGTCTGCCTCCAGTCAGCTCATTGACGTGAGAGCAGCTCCACCATGCACTCTTCTTCTCGGCTATGGTTTGTCTCGTGCTGCATTAAGTTCTCAGCCTCCATTAGGTTAATTAAAGGATTAATTAATGCATTAAGGGTTGAATTAATATATAAAAGTTCATTTATATATTTTGTTTGTGTTAAGTGTACGACACGTAATAGCTATGAAAGAACTGAACGAGTGCAGGTACAAATGCACTATTATAGAGTAATTATTAAAGGGAAACTGCATTTTTATAATATCTAACATTAACTATTGAAGTAACTCTGTCCATTCCGATTGATTTTGGTGATTTTAACAAATATAGGTTTCAGTTTTGGGGTTCAGAAATGCAGAATAATTTTTACCATAGGAAAAAAGTAATTATTTCAATTATGAGAATTCACCTTACACTTTGGGTTCTTCAGGAACAAATTGCCTTTGTAAGGAGGGAGAAGACTGTGTTTTCATCACCTTCAAAGTGTTTCTTCTCCTATAGGGTTGCTCCTTTCGTACAGTTATTGTCTGTGCCCCCTTCCATTGTCAGTCAGCGAGTCCAGCGAGATCTGAGCGTAATTAACATCTTCACACACTGACTGTGTGTCTGAAGGGAAGGATATATACTCTATGTTTGTTTATTTGTGTGCTTCTTTCTCCTTCTATCGCAATAGACTCGCTCTTAGGAGTAGCATATTGTGGGCCAAGATGCTGAAGGGCCACCTTTGGAATAAATTGAAAACGAGATTGTGTACCGTTTCATGTTTGGGGATTGCTTTTTAAACATCGCCTCGCTAAAGGCAATCCTTCTTTTCTATGAATACTAACAAGCCTCTTTTTTAAGCTGCTGGGGTGATTAGCATAGGATGGATTGGAATCCAAGAGTTTGTTTTATGTGAATTGTTGAATGGCAGGGGGTGGTGAAGGTGGATTTTTTTCTTTTTTTTTTTTTTTTAACTCTTTGTTGTGTTGTTGGTTGGATTGGCATGGTGTTAGTAACTCTAGGACTGTATTGCTTTGTTGCTCCAACATGTTAGTCGTGTAAACGAAAAGAATGCGCTTTGTGGTGGCACAGCTACCCCAAATCATTCGGTCACTGCTTTCCCCAGTAGGTGCTTGCTGGCTGAGCGGCACTGGTGGTGGTCTTCGGTGGAGCAACGGCATCTGAAATGGCCCATTGTGGGTCAGAGCGTGTTTGTTTAAGTGCCCTGTTGTTTGTTTAGAGACATGTACATATAACAGTTCAGGGCACTCATGGTAAATAACAGGGTTTGACAATAGAATCATTGTAATACCTGTTTGATGGACAGGTGCACAATAGATTAAGGTAAAATATCATAATAAAGGAAACATTTAATGTAATTAATTGTGTCGTCTCCATTTACATTTATTCATTTAGCAGACGCTTTTGTCCAAAGCGACGTACATCTCAGCAAAAGTACATTTTATGCATTAAATTAGGAGAATGAGGCATAGCTGCAGACATGTGACTCTCAAGTAACGCTAGTTTGTTACCTTCCGCTTGCTGCACCGATGTTCATCGTTCAGGTAGGTCCAACGATTTTTGTTTTGAAAATCTTTTCTTGCTAGAAGTGCCCAGATTCCTCCAAAAAACTGAAATAGCCCTAATGTCTACTTAAGGCTGTTTCAATATTTTAGGCAGTTTCTTCATGATTGAGCCTTGTTCTATGTATGCTACCTTTCACATGACACCTTGATTTCCTCGCGTTGATTTCTTTATACAGTGAGATTGTAACATTCACAGGCGGGACATCAGAGGGAGGACCCAAAAAGGGATCCTTTATAAGAATAACGAAGGGGTAAAGCAATACTCGTGGTTGGGGACAGCCATTGGTCCGGAATCAAGGCACAAGCGTTGTTCCGAAGGGTGATTCGCAGTTATGGTCGATGAGTTGAGGTGGTGGTTGAAGCCAAGGGAAACAGGAGTCGGAGATGAGAAGTTGGGCAGGGGAACAAGGAAGGTCGAGCAAGGCGAAGTAGAAGTTTGAGTATGCAGGGGGACGGTTGTCTCTAAGAGATTCAGCATCTGGGGAGCAATGGAGTGGTACCCTTTTTACCCTACCCTGCTGATCATGGCCAGGTGCTTGCATCTGGGGTGTGGTTGGGGGCGTGACAGATATTTTAAACCTCAACACTGACTTATTTTTCTCTTTCTGATGAGTTCCAAAATTCATCCATTGCAGTTATACAATCTGATGGGACAGGTAAATGTACACAAAAATGAATGTTGAGACCTGAGTGTCACACCTGCAGCTGCACCCCAGATGTGAACACATGGCAGTTATCAGCATAGCAATCCCGCGATTGGGTCCTACATCCTGTGTACGGACTCTGCTCCGTTTACTTGAGCGATATGCTAAACACACAGGAATGAGAATAGTGATGCGTTGCTGTATTGGGTCATGTTTTTATATTAGTCACGTGATCGTGTACCCTGGTCTTGTTTGACAGTCCGTGGTGAAATGTCACTCCAATGGGGTCTGTGAAAATGAGAAGCCCTGGCGAGAAGGTACAGGTCCAGGCAGATGTGTAAGAATGACTGATGCCAGTGAGTCTGGAGAGGCGCAGGGGATCTGCGGCAGCCCTTGGCAAATCCTTTCCTTCTGGATCCAGTTCCAGATTTCATCACATGTGTACCCTCAACTGAGGCTCTGCCCAAGGCCCAGCAGAGTGGCTCCCAGACAGGCATGGTGAGGGTAAGCAGAAGCCAGCACCCATAATGCACTGCTCGATATCCTAAAACTGGCAGCAAAAGTGCGGATACACAGCAGTAGATGCATCGCTAGGGTAGAGGAATATGTTCTCTCTGTCTCAGGGAGTCCTGCTAGTCGTCCTCCCACGCCTCCTGCTGGAGTTTCGCTCCTTTATGATGAGCGCACGGACACCGCAAGCCGCCAGCAAACGCAACATGGTCCACAGCGGTGCGGCTCTTTGTTCTTTACTCAGAGCTGTGGGATAGCTATTAAACTGAGTAGAAAGTGACAATAATAATGGTTCAGACCTAATTACTGATATTGTCTTCATTCTTGAGTCACATTTCTTAAACAGAAATTGTAAATGCAGTGTTTATTATTAGGGATTTGTCATCTCATTTTGACTTCCTGGGTGTTTCCTTCCATTGGCAGCTTTTCCTCAGTCTGAGTTGAGCAGATTGCACTGGTTTCTGCTTTATTACCTTTGAAATGGTTGTGTCATGGATGTCTTGACTGGTATTGGCCTCAGCTGTGGTGCCTGAGGTAATGTGTCTCTCTGGGGTCTGATTTGTATAAATCCAAGTGTTTTATCTTATGATACTTGTATTTACCTTTGTCTGATGTCCAGAGTAGTACAATACTGTAACAGCACCGAGTAACTATGTAAATAGTTGGTATTAGAGTCTGTTTATGTACATAGTTCTGTGTTCTGTTCCGATTGGTTGTTCTCTTGCTTATGTTTAGTTTGCCACAAGGGAATTCTTGGGGGTTTGAGGGGTGACCTCCTAACCATTGCGTGGAGTCGGAGGGCTTAGAGTGACTTGGAGGAACTCTCCGGTGTTCAGGGACTGCTTTGTACTGTCTGAGACGCCTTTGTCAAGGCTGCTGTTGAAAAGACACGTACGCCGTCAATGAAGAGCGGTTTCCAGGAATCCCGACTCCTGAGCCTGTCTCCAGTAGCTCCATGGAGGGGGCGCTGCAATACTTTAGTGCTTCTGAGAGTACTAGGAAGTACTTAAATTCAATTTATTTTTATAGAGCGCTTTAACACAGGCATAACGCAAGAAAAACAGATACAAACAAAGAAGACAGTCGACTAATGGCTACCGTAATGAAGTACTGCTGTAGAGCTATAAGTATGCCTACTGGCCACCGGGGAAAGAAACAGAAACTCCCCACTGAAGGTTGAGGGAGAAAAAAAAACCTCTGGGGGTCCATAGGCCAGTGGTTGCCCACCTCTCCTGGGCATTCTAGATTTAGTAACAATTCTAAGCCAGTTAACAAGTAATAACGATATTATTGCTATAAGGTATTTTGAATCCCCAGCTCAGCGTGGAACGTCTTGTCTCGTACTTGTAATCAGTCACACGATAACCTTGTGGGGTACGCAAGATCAAACTGCTGGATTTACACAAAAATAAAGTGACAAGAACCAGTTTAACCGAATAATTTTACAGAGCGTAGTAAACCGTGTTGTGTGAAAAATTGCGTCTTTAAAGGGGTACCTGGAGGTCAACAGACTTATGTTGAGAAGAAGCTCATTGTGCAGCTTGGGAGCTGAGAGAGAAAGAGCGATGCAGTATACCTAGGAAGGGGGACAGGGATGAGGCGGAAAAGAGCTCAGTGGAGGAGAGAACGTGGTCTTTCAGTGAATTTAGCGAATCGTGGCTTGTATGGTGTAGCATAGTTGAGGAATAAAAACGAAAGTTCTCTGGACTTGTAGCTGTGCTGCTCGCACGTTGCATGGAATTTTAAATTGGCAATGAAATGGCATTGTGGAAATTTCCCTGTGTCGAATGGTCCTCCGCGGCCCGCTGCGCTC
Organism: Scleropages formosus; assembly: GCF_900964775.1. NCBI lineage: Eukaryota > Metazoa > Chordata > Actinopteri > Osteoglossiformes > Osteoglossidae > Scleropages > Scleropages formosus. The sequence goes on from NC_041807.1 coordinate 15,734,936, forward strand.
CGCAGCTATGGGGAGCTGCAGGCGGCTTGTGCTCGGCTTCCTTGGGGACCATTAGCTTGGGGAACATTAACAAATGGCAGCGCTCCCTTCTGCCCCCCTACCCTGTAGTATGTGAGCCTGGGGGCACTGCTGATTTAGGCAAACATGAATAAATAGAAAGCAGTTCCTGATTGTGGGGGCCCCAGGGTCTATATCTGATGGATCTGCAGCCATAGCAAATGGGAGCTGATGCCGAAAAGGGCACTTGCTCCATTAACCGCAGCGTATCAAAAACGGTATCCGAGACCGAGGCTTTATTCCGATGGGGCTGAAGGAATTAGCCGTAATGTTTTAATGGCCTGCGTTTGATTTGAGTGTGATGTCACGCTCTGATGGGGAAGATGAAGTAGCCTCCGGTCTATTGCTTTTGTAGGGCAGTTTTCATCGATGAGGGTGCTCCTTCCTGGAAATATGGCCAGAGGCATTTCCTCCCGTTCGCTCCGATATTAGTGGAGGTTTTCCGCTGTCTCTTGACCTGTTTTCATCAACTAAATTTGTGGGTATAAAATTACGGTCTGGTGGACGACCAGGGCTATTAGGCGATGAAGACTGTGGAGCTCAGCACTGAACACTTAACAGTTTGCTCAAACCAGAGGCCCGAGTGTTGCCTGCTGCGTCATTGCTCTGTGAAGTGTTTGAACATATTGTGTTTCTGTTGATGTTTAGGAGCTCTTCCCTTTTTAGTCTTTAACTACTTCCCGCAGACGCAGGAGGCCGTGATTCTGGATGATCCCCCCCCCCCCCCAACGGTCTGTAATCCAGCGATTTGTGACGGCAGACCTGCTCAGTCAAATCAGCATAATTGCCTTCACCCTACGTGTGTGATGGCAGCATGCTGCCTAATTGCTTTAGCGGTGCTACATTGCACTTGCTGTTGGATGTTATGTATTACAATGATAATATTATAATCAAAATGTTGGAAAACGTGGGCAGAGTTCAAAGGTGAGCTTATTTCGTTGGGCCGCAGAGTTTATTTCTAAGCAGCGGAGCAGCTGCCAAGGTGCACCATGACACTTTGCCATATTCTGTCTGCACTTTTGACGTCTTTGCTCCAAATCCGTATTTTGCTGGATATTTCTAATACATTTTTATTATATTTCTGTTATTCCACATTTTTAGACCACATTTTTTTTACCACTTTCTTTTTATTTTTCTTTATTATTTATTCTATCCTGTTTTCATCATTATATATTCTTCATATTTCTGTAGTATGTTTCTAACTTCTACTTTCATTATATTGCCTTATTTATGTTATCTCTACTGCCAGTCTGTATTACGGACAGTCGGAAAAGCATTTCACTGCACGTCCTAGTAAGTATGGTTGTGTATGTGACAAATAAAACTTGCACTTGACAAATGGAGTCCTTCACGCAGGTTCCTGCGCGGAGTCGGAATCTCGTTGTTGGAACGTGGTTGTTGCCTTTTCGATAGCCGCGTAGGCTTGACAGCAGCGCTGTCCTGCATTTGACTTTACTCATCTGCCCTCATGGACTTTCTGTTTTTATTAATAATTATTTAACTGACAGCTTTGTCCAAGACAACTTACAATGCATGATGCACTGTACTAAGCTACTTTCAGGTATCTACCCATCCACATAACAGAAGAATGTAACGTACACACACTAAGGGCAGTTTATATTCACCTGCAACACGTCTTAGGACTGTGGGAGGAAACCGGAGCACCTGGGAGGAACACCCACATAAACACGGGAAAACCTTTCAAACCACACACAGACAGCACTGCTATCAAACCCTTGTCCAAACCCGGAGCGCAGAAGCTGTGAGGCACCAGCGTTATCTGCTGCACCGTCTTGACGCCCTGTTCCACCCTAGAAAGAAGAGTATCTGGGCAAAGCTTGCCCTGCTGTGAAGGTGGTATGTTTACAACCCTAATGTCAAAGTTTGATTAGAGACTCAAGTGAAGGGTGCTTTGATATCATTGCATTTCCACTTCTAATAGCTTAAGACATGTATGCATACTGAATCAAGTTCCCCTCTGCATAGTAGTTATAAACTGTAAACAGATGAGACATTTGGCATCAGACAACAAATATGCAAATTTATAACCTAAAAACATCCGTAGGAATCAGTGGTGAGCATTTAATTGCCAGAATGCTTTTTCCAGAAGACCTACGATAATGGCTTGACTGTCTTTATGACTTAGTGTATTGTGTCACAGAATACACTTTCACTGTTTTCATGGAAAATACCGACTCCATGCATGGTGTCTCGCTATATCGATGCCTCCGAATCGGGAAACACAATGCGTGATACGCGAGGGGGAGGAACACACCAACACCCCTAACTGGCCTGTTACGCCTCCCTAGCACGTGCACCTAGTTGTCTATTTAAACCTCGGCTTTCATGATCCATCCATCCATCCATCCATCCATCCATCCATCCATCCATCCATCAACCAATCAATCGTAATGAGAAGGTGTTCACTGATGTTGTGAAACCAGAGGCCACAGTGATGAAGTTTGAATCTTCTATCCCATGTTTGTCCTTCGTTCAGCCTTTTTCCTGGGCCACCTTTCAGTCCCATCTTGCAGATAAAGCCTGCTATTGACATTAGAAAACCTGGGTCTGAGCATGATCCTGTGAGAGGATTCAAAGTAGTACCACTCACAGAAGGGGCTCTCAGCTCAGACTCCATGCCCTGAAACCCTGTTCTCCTTGAAGCATCTTTATAGATTGTCTTCCACTTATCTTAATGGGCTTGGATTTGTGAAAAACAAATGTCTTTTACCTGGCTGAAGCAGCAGCTCCATGCCAGGAAATGGGGATGACCGTCAGCTGCAACCAACTACTCAGTGCTTTCATCTGAGATGATTTGTCTGTATTGTCTTCAACTTAACTGCTGTTAGGGGTGGAGAACAATCATAACTCTTAGAACAGGGCAAGAGTACAAAGTTTATTCTTCATCAACATATCCTAGAATCATGCGTCTGTTTGGAGAAGAGAGTAGCTTTTGACGTGTTGTGATTTATGCAGGATGCAGGAGAAGAGAGAACTGGTCAGCCTGTAGCAGACAGTCCTGTGGAGGACTGTGTCAAGAGAAGTGCACAGAGAAGCAGATGAGTTCCAGCAGCACCTCCTGCAGTCTGGAGAGAGCCGTCTACCTCAACTAGGGTTGCACAGTTAGAGCTATACACCTATTATTTGCCCTGGAAACTGATTTTCAGCTGCTGGATCTAAGCATTTTTCATGAAAGGGACCTGGTGTTTTCCAGACCTGATGGCTGGCTTGGTGAGACCAGACAGCAGTTTGTCTGTGGGATCCTGTTCAGTCCTGCGTGGTGTGGATCTGGCACACGTTCCGTGTTCCAGGTGTTATAGTTACGATCTGGATTATTTTCATTCCTCTAATTATGTCACTCATGATTAATAGCACAGGATGGATCTGTGACAGTGCGGTGCGGCAATGTCGGAACCTGTGAACCTCCGTCTTGATTTTTCTGCCTCCCCCCCGCAGCTGCCCTGATCCAGGACAGAGGAGGGGATTTGCTTCGGCCAGAGACAGGAGGCCATCATGTGCCCTCCAGCGATGGAGAGGATGGGAAAACACACGCTACGTGGAGGCGTCGTGCTTCTTTTCTTCCTGGGCCACACGATCACGGCTCTGGAAGTACCCCTTGACCGTGAGTACCAGAGACAAGACAGCGGGATTAAAGGAAATGTTTTGTTACTGCACATAGGGGACTTGAGGTGAAATAACTGGAAGGGACTGAGTGAAAATTACCTTGGTCTAGAGCTGCTTCTCTTAATGTTTATCAAAACCACAGAAAGTGGCTGTCTAGTTTGCTGAAAGGAATGAAATACAGGTGGTCCTCGATTTATGATAGTGTACTTTTCCAGCGATCTTGTCATACCCTGACTTTGTACCCTTATACTCGTTATACCGTATATGAAACATAAGGAATATTCATAAAAAATTAACAAGCACGAATACTACATTGTACAGTGGGCTTTGTTATACTTTATCCACCAGTTTTACACATTGATTGTGTTCAAATAATACTAATGCAGAATAAGTGCACTGCAGTATTTTCATCATGCTCCAGTTATATTTCCACTTTCATTTCTAAATCTATTATTTTGTGCTTTTTGTTTTCACACCAGAACAGTCACTTTTTTTTTGCTTGCCATTTTAAATGAAAAGTAACTTGAGCGAGTGTAAACAAAGCAAAGTCGCCGCTTAGACACCCAGACACCGACTGAGACCCAAACAGTAAGAAATAAGGCGGTGCGGCCAGCCAGTGTTCTCATGCAGCAGATGGAGCAGTCCTTCTTAGTTATTACAGCGAAACATTGGGACTCAACAATAATGTAATAAAGTTCATGCGACAGCCGGTGTAGGTCTGGGTGGTTGTACGTCAGATCTGTTGTAAATCGAGGACCACCTGTACAGTGAGAAGATTACTTAGGAAGAAGGAGTTCAGGTGACGCCACTGAAGCCCAACTTTCCAGCCATGACCCTGGAGCTGTCTGTCCTTCACAGAACATCCTGTGATTTCCTTTACGAATTATGCGATTGAAAGCTGTTTCCTTTGAGCAGTGAAAATTTCAGAGAGAGCAAGAAGTGAGCAAGAGGGGCAAAGAGGAAAAAGTAGGGATCGGTGTAATCCAGAAAGTAAGGTGTGTCTTAATGTTCTTCCTGAAAAGGGCGTGAGTTGGCAACCCTCACCAGGTCGAGCAGGAAAAGGATGGAGCCAAACTGCGGATGCCAGTTATGCTTCTGAGCTGATGCTCCTTATGAAGAGCATTATGGACAGTGTAAGGACAACAGGTGGCAGAGTGGTTAAGACCAGAGCCTCCCAGGGGCTCAACCACACCAGTATGAACAAGTATTTGAACCCAACTGCATTAGTAAAATATTGTACTTGCCCAAATGGGAAAAGTTGCAGTATGCTGTGAATAAAAGCGTCTGATAAGCTACCACCCGCTCAGAAGTCCTTCAATCGTCAGACGATACATGAGTTTTGCATATGAAAATGTGACAAGTGGACGGGCACTGGGGTAGCTGCAGTGGCTGAAACCAGCTACCCCGGTTGATGCCAGGGTGGTGTGCTCTCCTGGTTCATCCTCCATCCCTAACTGCTGCTTTTCCTCACTGTCTGCCTCTTTGTCTGCCGGCTCTTGGGGACAAAAAGCTAAAGTTTTGGAAGAATGTAAGTGACGCGCTGCCTGGTGTGGAATCTGTGTGCCCTGAAGTGCATTCGCACATTTCTGCTTGGACTTTGTGTGTCTTTGGTCTCCGGATTACATGCAGATCGGAGCGGAAGTAGATTTGCATGTATAAAGCTTTTAATTATTTATCAGGCTGTTTGTTTCCGTTTTTTATTTTTGCCGGAGCTCTGCTTTATGCGCTTTTCTTTTTGCATGATAGTGGACTGCGTAAACAGTGGGCGTAGATGAACTTTTGAGCTGCCGCATGTGGCTGTTTTGTGGTAAAGTGGAAAGTGATAAGTTCACGAATGCAGATTTGCTGTGCTTTGAGCTACTTTTGTGTTGAGGTGTGTAGTCATGTACTGCGTGTGAGCTTTGTGTGTCTTTTCATCTGTTGTGTGGCTTTTGTGTACAGTGCCGCAGCCACCTACTATAACTCACCAGTCGCCAAAGGATTACATCATTGACCCGCGGGAGAACATCGTGATCTACTGTGAGGCCAAAGGGAAGCCCCACCCGAGGTAATCGTACTGCTGGGCCTTCTTCATCGGTGGTCCTGCATTGCCCAGCTTAGCCTAACCTGAGTCACTGATCTTACGTGTGAAGTAACACATTCATGGTTTACATAAGAGTTGCACTCTTTGGTTGGGTTCCTAAAAATAATATCTAACGGTCAACTTTGAGTTTACCGATACAATAGTTACGATGTTGCTGCTTTTTCCACAGCTTCTCATGGACCAGGAACGGAACGCACTTCGACATTGACCGGGACCCCAAGGTGATCATGAAGCCAAGCTCTGGGACCCTGGTCATTGACATCAGCGGGGAGAAGGCTGAAGCCTATGAAGGCATCTACCAGTGCATGGCTCGGAATGAGCACGGCACCGCGGTGTCCAACAACATCGTCATCCGCCAGTCCAGTAAGACAACGGGGCTGCTTGACCATACTCGCATACTTCCTGTACCTGTAACACTTGACACCTTCTCCCATCTGTGTGTATCCCTTTGACGTATTCCTTACAAGAACCTTGTGAATTTCAGATATCTGCTGTGCTTCCAAGGCACTTTCTTGCCTTTTCTTTTTTTACACAGCCCCTAAGTGCACCATCTTTAAATTTTCTGCAATGCTCCACAATCTGTGTTTCGGTGACAATGCGTGTCCTGGGTGGCAGAGAACTGTGCTTCTCTATTTATGTGTATCGCTTTAGATGTAGTGCCCTCTAGTGATGAGGGAAGTGTAGTTGGCCAGGTGTGTGAAGTTGACACGGCGCTGTATACCTCAGCACGTCCTCTGGTGTATTTTTTCTTTTCGTGCTCACAGGGTCCCCCTTGTGGGCAAAGGAGAGGAACGAGCCCATCATCGTGCAGGAAGGGGTATCTCTGGTCCTGCCCTGCAGACCCCCGGCTGGGCTCCCACCACCCATCATCTTCTGGATGGACAACAGTAAGTCGGTCAGGGCCGTGGCTACACAGCATAGCATGTCTGTGTGCGAAGGTCTCAAGATAAACATATGTCGCATCTGGATGCCTCAGTTCCGAGACTGCGTGGCAGAATCTTGAAATGAGCTCCGTGTTCCTTTTATGGGATGCATTATTGACAGGTCTGTTTGGAGATAAATGCTCATTGGTGGCAACAGATCGATGGGATCAAAAATTGTGGTAACCTTGGATTTACCATATTGATTATACTACCATTTTCATCCCATCTGAAATATTTACAGTATTTAGCTGCTTTTGTCTTCTTTATTTAGCTCTCAACAAGTAACAGCTGTGAGATTTTTGGAGTTCCATCGCGGTGGAATGGAAGCTCACCTTAATCTTGCACGTCTTCAGCGTTGCGCGTTCTTAGTCACATATGTAAGTTCTCAACAACAGCTGCTGCCAATGCCAACTGCTCTGTTTCTGCACAGATTTCCAGAGACTTCCACAGAGCAGTCGAGTTTCGCAGGCCTTGAACGGGGACCTGTACTTCTCCAATGTGCAGATGGAGGACACGCGCAGCGACTACATCTGCTACGCTCGGTTCCCCCACACCCAGACCATCCAACAAAAGCAGCCCATCACGGTTAATGTGCTGAACAGTGAGTGTGCCTCACCACACAGTCATGTGACCTGCCCCCCACCTTCAATAGAATTTTTAAAGGAAGGACATTTCAGGATCAGCTTTCTGCGTTCTATACATCGCTGAATAAGCAAAACAGGCCTTGGGCTCAGTCCCACTGCAAGGGCTGTGATTCAGGTGTTCGATGTGGACGAGTATCAACTGGTTTAGTCTAACCTCATGGGAGATCTTGTCTTTTAAATGCAGTCTTTCTGTCTTCCTGTATTTTCATCAGTATTTGATTATGCTCATCTTTATTTTCAACATATTTTATTTGTGCTGTTTTTCTATGTTTTTTTTTTTTTTTCCTCGAATTCCCCACATTAATGGCATTGGATGTGTTCAATGTTGCCACGATTTTCTGTTGTGTTACAGTGGATGCAATCAATGAGACAATGGCAGCTTTTTTGAATGACACTGATTTTTTTAGTGGTGAGTGCTGGCGCCCCTAGTGTATCACCTCCAGTTTAACACGAGTGAACATTAACTTGAAACCTCCAACTTTAACCTCCAACCCTGACTTCCTTCCCAAATCGTACATTTAACATTTAAAATTAACTTTGTCTTCTCCGTTAAATGTTAGATCTCTGTTGAATCATGAAGTAGAAAAGATTAACTCCTCCTAGTAGATAAACTTTTTCTGTGTTCTGTCCAGGAAAACTGAAGCCTAATTAAAAATTTCCGCTTGTGATTCTCTTGAAGATGTGACATAGAATATCGTACACTGGATGTCACATAAGTTTTCACAAAATGATACAAACTGAACCAAAAAATAGCCTTTTTATTACAGCAGTGAGTAATAATATCTTACTTTAGTTTTATGTTTGTTTCTCAGTCACTGATAAAGTTGGAAGCAGTGGTCTGTGAGCAGCAATGCATTCCCAGCAATCCTCTTGTAACCTCTTGAGGCTGAAAAACTGAACAGGAACATATAGTGGATCTAGTTGCACCTATAACTTCTCCTTATCAGTCCTCTCATTCTTCCATGACTTTATCCCTTTGTTTAGACTCTCATTCCATTCCACCTCTCTGTTTGTGGAACCTTGTTTCCTTTTGTGATATCATCTTTTGCGCATTAGTTGTGGTGGCCCATCTGAGTATTACCTCTGTGTTGTCTAGGACAATAAATCAGAGGATTAAATGTGATGGCAGTGGTGAGAAGCTGCTTTTCATGGATGAGCTAGCAGCTTCTTGCACCTTGTAGAGCTGATAGATGTATGGTCTCTCTGCCATCATAACCCTGCAGGATAGCCTAAGAAATGCAGACTGGTTCCACTGAAGCCTGAGTTTTTAGAGTCGCAGACACTGGTTTCTGCATGAAAGGGTGGGTCTGCTAGCTTCTCAAGTTGTTTCTGACTTGCAGACAGTCCTGCCGGAGAGCGTCCCCCGAAATTAATGGTGCCGCATGGCACCACCAGCACAGCGATGGTCCTGAGGGGAGAGGTTCTGGAGCTCGAGTGCATCGCCGAGGGCCTGTGAGTTGCTTTGGGCTTAAAAAAATTTAAATGAACATCACCAGCTTTTCTGTTGATGCTTCGTAAATGCGTTTTTGTATTTCTTCAAAACAACTTGGAATATCAGGCCAACCCCAGAAATCACCTGGAGGAAGGAGAGCGGAGAGCTACCCAGCGACCGGGTCTCCTTCCTCAGCTTCCAGAAGACACTGCGGATTTCCGACGTGACTGAAGCAGATGCTGGTGGCTACCGCTGCACAGCCATGAACCGCTTGGGCTCAATGCACCACATTATCACAGTCACAGTCGAAGGTCTGTAATAGGCAAGAGGTGCATGTACATGTGTCCTGTGTCAGACTGCTCTCTTATTGTGTACAGTGTTTCGATGAGAGGTCATTAATGGACTGAATTTGGTCACTGCAGCTGCTCCCTACTGGATCAGTGCACCCACGAATCTCATTCTGGCCCCCAAGGAGACGGGTGTTCTCATCTGCAGAGCCAGTGGGAACCCCAAGCCTACAATAACTTGGTCCATGAACGGCATTCCTATTGAGAGTAAGGGGAGCCCCAGCAACCAGTTCACACTTAACAGTCATCTCAGTCACACATTCAGATCCTCTCCAAACATCTCACTGTTTTCTTCTCATTTCTTATATCACTCTGTAGAAGTCATGTTGTAAGATAATTTAATACACTGAATAATTAGACAGTGATTTTTCAAATGAACATGTATACACACTGTGATCCCTTGATAGACTCACCCACAGACCACAACAGGAAGGTGGAAGACGACAGCATCATCTTTACACATGTTCAGGCTGGATCCAGCGCTGTTTACCAATGCAATGCCTCTAATGAATTTGGCTATCTGCTGGGCAACGCTTTTGTTAATGTACTAGGTGAGTTCCACAGATCTGCGTGCGGAATGCACTGCTACGTTCTCACTTGGCGCCCTTTTCAGTTGTGGAAGTCTTAGCGTGAAACATTATTGCATGGGCAGGGATGTACACTCTTGTACCGCAACTTATCCGGGGCCAGCAGTCGGATTATAGCTCCGTATTGTTTGCTAAGTCCTCCCAATTTGTCTCAACTTATAAAAGCCTGATAATACAGCTTAGTTGCTCAAATTATTTATATGTTAGGTACTGTTATAAACATTAGATAAAACTAAAGTGAATGAAACTTTGCTGTAAGACTAATTATTCTACTCTCAACAGCTTATTCAGTGCAGGATCTTAGTGACCCTCTATACTGGAAACATAAAGTGTGAGACAGGGTGCAGTAGGGATGGGACACTGGTTTATTATCATTTATTAACGTGAATTAACATTAAAGATAAGTTTACTGTGAAATGGCACAGAATAAATAACTTATTTCCACAACATGCTGTTCAGTGTGTTGTGTCTCCGTTCTACACGTGAGGCAGCGACGTGTTCCTCCATCGGGCACCACGGCAGGATAGAGGAAGGAGGATGGGTTGCAGCATAATGAGAGATGAGATGAGATGCTTAATTGTCATCGTATGCAATAGGACGAAATTTTATCTGGCAGCCCTCAGAACAACAGTATCAGAAAGAAATAATACTTAAATAAATAAACAAATAAGAATTAGATTGAAACTTTGAAGTCCTTTCATGTAGCTTTTCTAATGCAAACGTAACCTTGGCTTGTGGGGGAATGTATAGCCTACTGCACCAACTGTTGTTCACATAGACATACAGTCATCCTCCTCTGCTATTCTAGGGGGATTGGGAAGAGAACAAATTGAAAAGTGTTTCGCCTTAAATGCCAACCCCATGGTAAACTTCCACAGCACTGACTGCATCGAAGACGCTGATGCATTACAAAAAAACGCGTGTCCGCAACTATTCCATTTAAGTTTGCAGCCAGGAAAGCGAAAAAATAGAAATGTACCTGTGTTTATTTGCTGGGCAATTTCTACAAAGTCTTGAAAATAGCAGTAATACAGTAAAAAAAAAAGTGTTGGCTCAAATATACCCCACACCCATCATTTTTGTTTCTATTCCCTATGAGTGCATTTGCTGAACCCAAGCAGAAGTGGTAGCTGTTTTTCACTCTGCAACAGAGAAATTAGAAAATAGAACAGTGGAATAAATTTGAAATAAACGCACTTTGTCATAACACTAGGTACCAGTATATCAACATCTTGGCTTACGTTCTGAAAACCGTAGTTTTCTACAAGGTAAAAAGGTTTTGATGTTGAGCTCTGATTGAACCGTAACAAAAGCACTTTGTGTTTTGCAGCGGAGCCACCAAGGATGCTGACCCCACCAAACAAAATTTATCAGGTCATCACCAACAGTCCTGCCTTGCTGGACTGTGCAAACTTTGGGTCCCCTATCCCAAAGGTTACATGGTACATTCCTGTGTTGAATACATATGTTCTTTTATAGCAGAATTTAGGTATTTCTTACTCTGTAAAGTCATTTTGTCCAGTCTGTGACTCTCGTTAGCACTTCCTTTTAATTTTATGCTCATAGTGGTTAGGAGCACTAATTTGGTGATGAACTCACCTCACTTCAGCAAGTGGAGAGCTCTCTTTTGGTTTCAGAAACCTAACCTCAGGTGGCAGATATGTTCCTTCTAAAATGTGACTTGGTGTTTCATACATTCGTGTGACATAACTGAATTCAGAAATTGTGTCTCTCTGTCCTCCTGTGAGAAGAACCAGGCAGCTGTCACCATTCGATTCATTGCTTCTCTCATTAGAATCTGGGAGATCTGAACTGAAGGCACCTGAAGACAGCTCGTCGGTACTAGATTAGAAAGAACATCTTACAATATACTATAATAAAAACATAAACAATATGCCATACTTAACACGGGAAAGGAATTCCCTGAGGAGTAGTCTTGCATTGTCTTCATTCATTATCATTAATTATCTTGAGGTCCATACTTGTCCAGGAAGGCTCAGATTTTCAGGCATTGTCATGTGATGGCTGCAATGCCAGCAGTACTGCTACACGACTCCTGCATAGGTTCAAGGACAGCCAGACGAGTGTGCTTGACGGGGACCCCTACGTGCAGCACAAGAATGGTACGCTGGAGATCCATGTGGCTCAGAAGGCCAACAGCGGCAAGTACACTTGTGTGGCCATGAACTCCCTTGGCAAAACGGAGAACTCTGTCCACCTGGAGGTCAAAGGTGAGCGACATTTCAAACATCTGTTAAGGAACACTTGTTAATATGATATTAAAGAGCCTTGCATTGTCATATTACATTTTCAAGATGCGATATAGAGAAATCGGAAGTTATTCTGTTTTTGTCGTCTCTGATGCTGGGGTAATTCTCATCGTGTTCATTTGAGGAATGTTTCTTTGAACTCCCCTCTTCCCAGAGCCCACCAGGATCCTCAAGCAACCTGAGTACAAGGTTGCCCAGAGGAACCAGAATGTGGTTTTTGAGTGCAAGGTGAAGCATGACCCCACACTCATTCCCACCATGATCTGGCAGAAAGACAACCAAGAGTTGCCGGACGATGAGAGGTATGTGTCTCCCTTCCATTTCTCAGCTACAGCCAAATGAGTGTTTCAGATTGATGTTGACAGTGCAGTATTAAAAATATTTTAATGAGGCCTCTCTCATGGATTTCTGCTATTATGGATTTAAGCTTAGCTGGAAAATTTATGTTTATATTTATATCTATTTATCGCATCATATGTCTTACTCACATTTCCTTGCATTTGTATAGGACATACCTGTACATACATATTATGTCTAGCAGCTATTTTTGTATATTGGGTATTATTATATACTTTTTATCCTTTATTCACATATTCTATCTTCTCATCTGTGTCTGTGCTGTGGAAGTTTCTGTCACCAAGACAAATTCCTTGTATGTGTGAACATACTTGGCAATAAAGCTTGTTCTGATTCTGATTCTGAAAACTGTTTTCTTCAAGTGAGAGCAGCACCTTCTCAAAAACACATGAAAGCATGCATCATTCGATACTTTACACCCGCTGGTTAACAGGCCCGACTCAGCCTCGTTGGGCTCCCTAGACTCCAGGTATAGACGCACTGTCTCCCTCTGCGTGAAGGTTTGTGGTGGATGCGGACAGCCTGACCATCAATGACGTGACAGAGGTGGATGCGGGCACCTACACCTGCATTATGAACACAACCTTGGACCAGGACTCAGCCAGCGCCATGCTCACAGTCGTCGGTACGAGTTTCCGCATGGTCCCTGTTTTCATAACGCTTTATTTCGCCGATAATTCAAAAGCAGTAGCTCAGATCACTTTATTCACATCTGTACTCTGAATCTTTTGACAAGCTTCTTCCAAACAGTTTCTTTCTGCAGGTATACATCTTGACAGCTCTGCTTTAACATGCCATTTTTGTGTGCTTTTTTGTGTTATTTATGTTTTTACAGATAATACCGAATTTTGAAATGCATTCATTATGGTAAATGTGGATTCTTTAATATTATTGATTAGTGTTATTGCAAGATTATTAGTTAGTATAATTGATAACATTAGTACCCGCAGTGGATCTCCGGTCTAGATGTTCCTGTGTAAATATTGTGGTGTTTGACAGTGTGGAATGAGAATGTGTGAATGGTTACTTGCTAACCCGTCTACGCGGAGACTTTCTTGCTCTTGTGTTACTAACTCCTAACTCCTCTTCTGCTCTTGCTGTCTTCCTGTCAGAGGCAACTCCGACTCCAGCTATTGTCTACGGTAAAATGTGGCCCCTTTGCCTGGTTGCCCCTCTTCGCATCTGTCATCTTCTGTTCCTGTTGTCTTGCTTTTCACGTCTTTTCAGTTTCACTTTCGCCCTTCAAACCAAAGCATGTCCTGGTGTGACAATATTTGCCCCGTGTGCACGTTGCACATCGTGCGTTTGTGTGTGTTTGTGAGCATGTGTGTGACATCATCATTGCTCTGACAGACAGAGTGTGTACCTCTTTTGACTTTCACATTTCTGTCCATTTCTGTTTAACGTCCATGTTGCTAAGAACAGAGAAACCTGTCATTGATGAATGTCATATTTGTTTTATTAGCCAAACTGCAGACTCCATTCTATGTCTGAAGAATCAACCATCCTGCTTTCTTTTATTTACACCAAAAATCTATTTGATTTTTATTGTTTCTGAGTAATAACCAGTTGGTTGTTCTCAGACCACTGAATTTATATGCAGTTTTCATTTTTCATGTCACCATTGCTGGAACAGAAAATTAATTTAGCTTCTTTAGAGAGTTATACCATAGTTTTAGTCTTTTTTGTCTCAAGTTGTTTTTTCCAGGTATTGTGTTGGGTTTTTGTGTGTATCTCCTAACTATATATACAAGAAAATTCCCACCATACATCAGTGATGTGATGAAGGAAGCAACTGTACCCAAAAAAGCTTCTTTTGCAGAACAACCGGATCCCCCAACAGACCTGGAGCTCACAGACCCACAGCAGAGGAGTGTCCAGCTAACCTGGGTCTCAGGAGACGATAACAACAGCCCCATCCAGAGTATGTGTCCGTTTCTCACGATGATTCCACGAAAAGAGCCTTGCTCAGACATGATATTTATTCATTTAGGTGATGTTTTCTTCAAAGTGCCTTAAAGTGTCAAATTACTTTGAATTATTTTTTATTATTTTTATTATTTATGCAGATGGGTAATTTGTACTGTGTTAATTCACGGTGAGTACCTTGACTGAGGGTACTATGAAGGCGATGGAATTCAATTCTTTGAGGAGAAGATGGTGATGCGAACTACTCTACGCCACCTGCTGGCCCTGGGGGTCCCAGGCACCAATCTAAGGGGAAATGTTTCCCATTCGAGTGTTCAGGATTTTACCATTCATCTGGTATCTGATTCTGTTGCAGAATTCATCATCCAGTATGAGGATGCACTTCACGAACAAGGCGTTTGGCACAACCTGACCGAGGTCCCTGGGACAAAGTCCACGGCCCAGCTGAAACTCTCCCCTTATGTTCACTACACCTTTAGGGTACTGGCACTCAATGAGGTGGGCCTGAGCAAGCCCAGCTCCACATCCCGGCAGTACAAAACTGACCCGGCAGGTTAGGACTTCCTCCCCCACCACTCCAGTGCAGAATGTCAGTTCACAGTGAGCCTATTTGCAGTCATCCTGTTGCCTCATTCATCCCTCAGTTTGGCTCACTCTCTTTCAGCTCCCGAGGAGAATCCTTCTGGAGTAGAGGCTGAAGGAACCGAACGTGACAACTTAGTGATATCGTGGAAGGTATGAAGTGCTGAAAAATTTCAAAAGTACTCTGTATCACAGATATACAGTAGTACTCAAAAAAATACTTACATTACGGTAGGCCTACTGTTAACAAAATTCTCAAGGAAAGTGAAAATATTCATGCAAGAATTGTTTTGAATACATGCAAAAATGTATAAAATCAAAAAAACAGTTCAAAGTTTATTGCGAGTTACTTTGATTCCAGTTAGGCTTTATAGATGTTCTGAACCACTAACAATGTTAATAGCTTCAATGTTCAGCTTTAACTAATGGAAAAAATATAAATGTCCTTCTCAATTGTCTTTCAGTAAAACTAAAAAGCATCAGTGCCAAGAACAATTCTGAAACATGTCATTTCTGCAAAAATTTTAGTATACGTAGTGAAGTAAATATAACTGTTTTCTGCATTGTGTCATAGGTCACAAGTCACGGTGCTATATAATTTAAAGAGGCATTTTTCTCATCATTTTTCTTCCTGTTTTTAGCTTATGACTTTGTCCAAGATGACCGCTGTGTTTTGTTGATTGTGTAGACACTGTTTGTATCTTGGTTAGTGTCATTATTGTTTTGTTTGCTACGATGCTGTGAAAAGACACCGTAAACATAGTGCATCTAAGACGTACATGTCACAAACGCAGCCGCTGACCGGCCTGCAGTCCAATGGGCCGGGACTCCAGTACAAGGTCATGTGGAGGCAGAAGGATGTGGAAACGGACTGGAATTCCGTGAGGGTAGCCAACGTGTCCAAGTTCGTGGTGTCGGGCACGAAGACCTTTGTCCCGTACGAGGTGAAGGTGCAGGCGGTCAATGACTATGGGAGCAGTCCAGAACCAGAGGCGGTCCTTGGGTACTCAGGGGAAGACTGTGAGTGTCTACCGAGGGACACAAGGCAGGGGAGATATGGGTTTAACTGAATATTTTCCACCCCTCTCCACTTTTACTCATCTATATCATGCATGCAACATAAATACAATCCTCTGACAATGTGGGTTCATGCTAGGTATTACATTGGAATTCATTCTGACACAGTGAGCACATTCTGAAATATCTTTAGTCATTATTATGTATTTATAGTCCCTCCTCATATTTTCAGCACAGCCTGGTATTTGCAGAAGCAGTTTAGATACCATACCATTCTAAATTCGCAGTAAGATTCCCTGAATACTGTAACCCCTCCTTCCCTTGACACACCACACAGATTTCACAGGGGTTTTATTGTCTCTTTAGTAGTTTTTGACAGTAGCTGTGTGGCGTGAGTCTGGATGAAATGACTCCGTGCTATGAGTTGCTGTCAAGGGTTGCTGTAATGTGGAATGTCGCCCTCTTCCCCCTCTCTGACAGTCCCTACAGCCCCCCCGCAGGGAGTGAAGGCCCTGGTGAAGAACAGCTCCTTGGCAGAGGTCCAGTGGGTGCCCGTCCCTCAGCCCTTGGTCCAGGGCCGTCTGAAGGGCTATACGGTACGAGCACCGACCTGGTTCAGTCTGCAAAGGGATGTCCAGACAAAATTACCTAACATTTATTCTGTATTTATGTGCTATGCAAAAGAGCATAAAAATAAAAGTCAGTCAAAACTTATAACACTAGTTGGGATTAGAGTGCCACCTCATGTGTATGTGCTCCACGAACCTGGCCTACATTGACGTTTATTAATTTAGCCAACACGACTGGTGGTGCTAAATTGCCCGTAGTGTGTGAACGGGTGAGTGATTGCCCGTAGTGTGTGTGTGAGTGGCCACCTGTGACGGACTGGCATCCCATTCAAGGTGTATACCCCTTAGTCTTGCACCCAATGCTTCTGGGATAAGCTCCGGTTCACCGCGACCCTGTTTAGCACCAGCAGATGATCTGTATTTCAGAAAATGGGTGGATGGATGGAATTTACCAACATTTTTCTCTAAAGCTATTTACAGTTATTTACAGCTGGGTAATTTTTACTGGAGCAATTCAGCGGTACCTTAAAGATACTACAGGAGGAGGTGCGACTTGAACCTGCAGAACTGAAAAGCAGCAGCTCTAGCTGCTATTCTACCTCTATTAGGTCTACTACTGGAGGGAAAGGAGTCTCGAAGCACAAGACCCCCATGTGGAAGAACAGAAGAACCTGACCTTTAGTGGGAACAGGACCCATGGAATGCTCCCTGGACTGCAGCCCTACAGCCTCTACAGCTTCAACGTGAGGGCTGTCAACGGGAAGGGCGAGGGTCCACCAAGCTCCAGTCAGCAGTTTGAGACCCCTGAGGGAGGTAGGAGTCACAGGCTGAGAGTTTCATTCCCTGGCTCTTGATGTGATACGGGAATTAGCCGAATACAACTGTAGCAAAACAGTGAATGTCCAGTAACGTATAGTGTGTTGTTCAAAGAATAACCTCTGCTATTCCTCAGTGTACGTTCACCCTGCTCTGTAGAGTTTTCTCCGCTCACCCTGTCATGGTCACATCTGTCTTTTTGAAGTTCCTGGGAATCCCGAATTCGTCAGGGTCACAAACCCCACGCTGGACTCCCTGACCGTGGTGTGGGGGCCTCCCAAAGAGCCCAATGGTCGCTTGACGGGCTACACTCTCAGATACCAGCCGAGTGAGTCCTCTCATTGCACGTTGTTACCATTTCTAGCTAAAGCTACATATTTGGTGGGTATCTTTATATTATTACCCATTTTGAAGTTTGAAACACCGGTGGCGGGCCGTGCATTTCACACCTAGGCCTTCAGTGGTGTCCTACCTGAATTAATCCACCTCTTAATACCATCATTATGATGCCACGGCTATAGAAACCATCAGTATTATACAGAAACGCATCACAGACAGGTATCTCATGCAGCGAGAATGAATGCCATTACTAAAGCGAGAAACCCAATCAACACAATTCAACAAGTCTCCTTTCACTGCAGCCACAGCTGCGCCACATACATCATCTCTAGCAGAAGCATCAATATTAACCTAATAAAATTAGAAAAATACAGTGCACCCCCGGATTTTCCGTGCATTTTTGTAGTACCTTTTGAGTTCTCCGACCACAGAAACCCCGGGGATTACAGTTTTCCCGGGGATTTGAAATTAAGGCAAATTGTGTGTTTTTGTGCAAATTCTGCAGGAAAGAAAACGCAAAAGCATAAATGGTTCTTGAAAAAGCTTACCAGTTGTTTTGAACAATCAAAAGTATGGCACAAATTTCGCTGCTGCCTTGGTTAGACAACTCAAGTTTGCAAACCCAGTGTGGCTCCAAACACCAAGTCGATCAACTGCAAATAAGAGGCATTTCCAGCAATACAATTTGCAGTGACCCTCGGAGGCCGTGAGCCAAGGGTACCGCTCGTACTTACTGAATCGAAAGTGGCGGACAAACCCTTTCCCCGGCTGGGACAGGCTTGCTAGCTTCGGGGTTGGCCGACCTTTCCTCACGATGTCCCTCTTTTCTTGAAAAGTCCGTCTTGAAAATGGCTTTGTTAGTATATCTGCGACCAAATCAATTTCTTCTCCTCTGTCGGCCATCGTGGGTTGGAAAAATAGCTATTAAATCTACAGGAATATATTTCAGCTTGCGCAGTTCGCTACAGATGCGGTTTGCTACCTCTGACTAGTACGCTCTCTCACCATCCAATCGAAGGACGTGAAAATGCCGACGTTACTGTACGCCTTCTAGATGGCCCCGGTGTCGCCAACTCAAAATCTGATTGGTTAAAGCAACAGTTTCGTTGCCATTTATTTTAAGCTACAGGCGCCCGCACTGTTGATTCTGAAGGCCTCAAGGCAGATTTCTTTGACCCTGGCAACAGATGATGGCTGAAATATGATTGGATTAAAGCTCTAACATAAACATACACTAC
This sequence comes from Scleropages formosus, assembly GCF_900964775.1. Lineage (NCBI taxonomy): Eukaryota > Metazoa > Chordata > Actinopteri > Osteoglossiformes > Osteoglossidae > Scleropages > Scleropages formosus. The sequence continues at coordinate 15,753,750 of NC_041807.1, forward strand.
CGGAGGCAGCGCAACCAAGAGAAAAGCTATGAAACGAAGAGAATAGACTATTGGGAATTATTTTATACACATTCATGGAAAAAAATATATTAAAACGTAAGTCAGTGATTCTGATAGCGTTTAGGCCAGCAGAGAAGGCCTTGCTGGCCCTGACGGCTCGCCACTGTGAAACACCAAGCAGTAATTTGCCGCCTTTGCCATGACATTTACCGTACCCTCCAGTGTGTGTCCTCTGTGTTCAAATGGGTTTACATAAATCATCTTAGGAGAAGCGGTACAAGCCAGTGCTGTTAAAGTCTTGAAATGTCACGCTGCCGCATGATGCCGTTCCCCACCTCACGTTCTCCTGCTCTCCTCCAGTCAGTAACACAAGTGAGTTGGGCCCAGCGGTGGAGAAGTTCTTCCCAGCCAACGAAACTACTGTCACATTGCTCAACCTCAAAAACAGTACCCGCTATAAGTTTTATATCAATGCCAATACGGTCATGGGATCAGGAGCCACAATAACAGAGGAAGGAGTCACTGTTATAGACGAAGGTAAGCTTCAACCATGTAAACTGTATGGTAGTCAGTGGCATTCCCCCAGGCACATATACATCACATTATTAGTTATGTCCATTATTCAGTTGCTTTATCCTACATTCTCACTGATGTTTCCCAGCACAAAAATCATTTTGCTGTATAGGTTTTCCCTGCTTAATGGGCCTAATTTGTTCTGGGAATTACCCCATTAGGTGAGGGACCGCTGTACAGGGGCCGTATTATTTCTTATGGGAAAATAATTAAAACACCAGGGTAAACAAACTGTAAGTAATAAAATGATCGCTCCAGTATATTTGATGATATTTGTGACAATAGTTAGAGTACCCCCTTTTGGCATAGGCTGCTTTATATGCAGGATGGTCAGGAAATGAGCAATGGAGACAGAGTTTTAAAAAGACTCCATTTAAAGGGTACTGTCGTAAAGGGGCTGAATGCTGAATGACGAAAAAATTAAAGTGCATTGAGGGTTTCACACGAGGCTTGCATGATCATCAGGGGTGTTATCCTCCCCTTGTGATGTCTATGTATTTTATCATATTTGTGATAATTGTTGTATGGTACCTAGGTACCTCACAGCACTAGGGCTGTGCTTTTGGATTTAGAGTTTGAACCCTGCTCAGTTCACGTGGAGACCGTCTGTTCTCCCGGTGCTCACAGTCCAAAGACATGCTTAAATGGGAAACGTATATTCACTTATATATGATTACAACGAGAAGATGTTGTGATCGTTCCAGTCACATTGTTCTTTGCCTTACCACTTTCTCCATAGTTTGAAGCCGCATTAAATTGTACGTGTAAGGTTGGCACTTGTATCAGATTATTTCTTAGATGATACATGATTTTCTGTTCTTTCACGTGAAATACCTTTTCCATCCACTACTGCTGTCCATTACTACCATCGCATACACGTTGTACATCCTCACCTCAACACTCTAATGTCATTCAGAAGCGTATCCTTGACAATGTTGTCTTTGTTTTATACTGTTTGTGTGAATTTTGGTTTTGCACTTGTCTCTTAGGTAGATATGCCTTTTTAAGTCTACAGAAATGGAGGTGTTGAAACAAGTAAATCGACTGTAGCCTTATATTTCTACTGAGTAATTCCAAGTACTTTGGTTAAGGCTACCGCAGCAGTAGCAGTGAGTGGGGCTTCAACCAGCAGCCTTCATATTGCAGGCCAGTGTCCTTCACTGCTACATCACCTGCTTTTGAATGCTGAGTAAACATGTTTTCAGAGCGATTGACACGTGGATGTAAACTGGGGTCTTAGTTTCTTTAATTCTACAAAATAAATGCAGTTCCATTTTACTTAGCTTTTCCTGTGGAAACATTTACCGTAGGAGAACAGTTTTATAGTACTGATTCAACACCTTCATTTTTCACTTGTGTTAATAATCACTGTGTGTTTTAGACAGTATATACTGTAACTTAGTATGAGCTAACCAGGGCTTCGCAGTCGAAGAACTAATGTGTAGATGTTTGTGTGCTGATCAACGGTCTTGTTTTCCTAACCGGATACTCCCTGTTTCTCCCAGTATTCCTGGTATTTCTTTCCTCTAAGTTGGCATATTGCGCAACTTTCTTGTCCTTGGATCCGGTTCGGAAAACGCTGCAGCCGTAGCTTAATTACCGGGTCAACCCGTTGTATTTACCCTGGTTCCTTCTGTTTCCATGTTCTTTCTTTCCAAAGTCCTTGTGCATCGCCCTGCAGTAGATATGGGCAAAGGTAACCTAAGTGCTGAAACGGAGTCCCCTGCATGTCACTGAGAGAGGGTCTCTGGTTTGCAGTGAGACACAGACCTCCAGGGGGCACTGCTGAGTTTGCATGCGCCTCTCTCAGAAACACCCCGATGGCAACCGCCGCTCAGTGCAATACCCAACACTGATGCTGATTACAGTCAGGGAAACAGATACAATGCAAGCAGTGAAACAGACTGTAATGACTTGTGCAGCACACGCTAATCTCTCTTTCAGTGACCTGTATCTCTTTTATTCATGTATCTTTGGGTGAGTTCTAGGGCAGTAGCAGTAAATCCAGCATTTGCCTTGACGGAAGAATGTCACAGCGCTGATCTTGGCGCTCTCCGCATCCTCCCTCCACGCCTACACTCTTTCTCACTCTGCTAATGAAGTAACCTGCATGAGACTGGAAGCGGCTGCATGCTCGTTTACGCCCGACGTGTCCTTGTTGTGTCCGATGCCATTTGCGCTGTGCTGTGTCTGTCCTGTGCTGTTTCTCTCACTTCTCCATGTTCTTCCAGGGTACACAGAGCTCCCTCATCCAATCTCCCCTATCACACAGTCTCTGCGTCCGCCATTCCGCAAGGGTACAGCCACGCCCTAGCATAGACTCTGCCTCCTACACTAAGTCCAGTAGTCACTGGAGGATTATTCGCCTGTCCTGATGTGCTAGAATAGGACAGCTGAACTTGCACTGTGCTGGTGACGGTCTCCTGAAGTGTAACAATACAATGTATAAAGTTTACATATTTATAAGTGTTGCCTTCTAGGTTCAAATGCAATTATCTATTTACAGCATTTGGACAAGTTTGAAATCCAGTGTATGAAAGCATAACCGAGTACATATTGTGTGGAGTAAAGATGGCACGTAAATGCCATCAGAACTGGAAGGAGGGGGGTGGGAAATCGGTGTAGGAGATCTGTGTGTGACACCAAAGCTGCTGATTTCCTCCCTCCAGAAATCTGACTTTGGGTAGGGAGGCCGCAGCAAGGGGAATACGCAGGGGGCTATATTATCCGCAGAATCGCAGTGCCATCTTTACCCCACAGTACCCCAGAATGTATGATATCATTTCAACTCCATTAGTGTTTTTCTTCAATTTCAATAATTGCATATCAACGTAGCATTTTATTGGTGTCTTACTGGTAATCATGCAGCTAGAGACAGTGCAGCACTCTTGTTTGCCTAGTTGTAGAAACTTGGGAAGCCTGATGCTGCGATAAAGGCACCGGATTGATGTAGATGTCGTACACATGTGTCCACAACTGTTGAAGTGACCTTTGAACTGTCCACATCACTGTCTGTTCCTCTTCTCCTGTGTACTCAGTGCACCCGGTGGGTCCGGCGTTTGGAAACGTTAGCTCGTCCGTGGGAGAGGACGGAGCCGTTCTCAGTTGGGAGTACTGGGGCGCAGATAAGAATGTTTATGTTGAATACACTGTAGAAAATAGTAAGACATCCCTTTGTTTCTTACGTTGAGTAGTCGTTTCTCATTTTCACTGCATCCACCACTAAATCACTGGTGTCAAGAGACTCTACAACCTAAGCTGTTTTTGAATGTATCAGGTGTATTTAAAAAAAGAAAAAACTACAAAGTTCAATATTTGGCTGATTGTGAATTTAAAAAAATGAGCAAGGCTCATTATGCCTTTTAAAATTTTGGAGATTTTTGTCAAGGGAGCATACATACAGTATAGGTATGTCTATGTTCCTTTTACAAAAGAAAAAGAACTTGCTTTTTAAGAATATTTGCTCTCCATGTGTTTTGCTGACCTGTGCGCAAAAAAAAATTCCAGTTTTACTGTTGTCACACACCTGAATCTGACCTTCATTTCTTTTTCCATTGTTTCAAGACCATTTAGTTATGAGAAATGCTGTAGTTAAGTGTTTTCAATAATATACTCTGCATACTTATTTCTGTCATTCAGTAGCAGTATATACTGCATGCGTTTTCCATGCTGAAACAAAGTGTAACGTTAGATGTCACTGTGCACAGTTCAGATTATGTTTGCAGTTATTAATGTTTGCTTTTAATGGAATAACACAGTACTGCCAGAGTATGTGTGCACTCTGTACTGTATCGTTCCATTCACATTGTTCTGTGCTCATTAATTTTTCACATAGAATTGCATGGATTCTGAATTCACTGAGACTCATGATTTCATGGCAATGTGGACGTTATTTTTGAATTATTTCAAATTGACTGTCTTCCTAAAACTCTTTTAGGTAAAGAAGATTGGAAAAAAGAGTCTGTAAACAGCTCCCAGACTTACCACATTAAAGGCTTAAAACCCGGGACGTTGTATAAAGTGCGGGTCGTTGCTAAAGATCAGTCCGGCAAAACGGTTCACAGTACAGAAGAGCTTTTAATAAATGTTCCAGGTGAGGCGGCCTCGTCTGTCCTGGCTGTGCCTTACGCCACTCGTGATGGGAACGTGTCTTTGTGGTGGATGCCGTCCCTAACCGTACCATGCCTTCTGGATTGTCACTGGGGGGGCCGCAGACAAGTAGCCGACAGTAGCGTGTCCCTTGTCGAGCACAGCAGCGGAAGTGGGATGCAGACATTCTTTCAACAGAAAAAAGTAATAGTTTCTGGATCGCTATTCGGTGTGTAATGAACCATTTTTGTGCATTTCTTGGAGCGTATTTCTGCATTTCGGAACCCTGCCTTCCAGTATCTGCTGCTGCATTGTAGGATAGTTTACTGCATTTACTGTGCTCCTCTGGATCGTTCCTGCAGTCTCTGTGATCGGCCGAGAAGCAACATTTGTACAGCTGTGGCAGTCAGGCAGGGACACTGGAAGGAAGAAAATGCTTGCGATCTTAACTTTATCGCATCCCACTGGGTCACTTAAAATCCTGAAAGAGTGCTTAAACTTTTGCATGCATGCTGCTGAGATGTGTGTGTCACAAATATTAATCCTGTGTACCTGCTTTCACTCTAAACAAATGTTAATATAAAGCCTGCCTTGCTTTTTATAGCTATATTAAGGTTACTGGAAATATCACAAATACCTCTAGTGATGCTGTCATTTGTTTTTTTTTTTTTTTTTTAAAAACAGTGTTGACTTGTTAATGACTTAAGAAGTGGTGACTGTGACGTGACCTGTCATCCGTCTCTGTTGAGTCTTCTTGCAGCTGAAACCCAGCGCTTCGTTCTCTAAAATCTCTCATTGCTCTCTGCACGCCGCCTGGGCCCCGTGCCTTCAGCCATGGCGAGTCGGCAGGTTGACATCGCCACGCAAGGCTGGTTCATCGGACTCATGTGCGCCATCGCCCTACTCATCCTAGTCTTGCTCATTGCCTGCTTCATCAAGAGGAACAAAGGCGGCAAGTACCCAGGTGCGTGACAAAGCCCTATCCATGCCACACAGTCTTTCAGCGATGGAGCTCTCCCGTTGTCACTCATCAGTGGGATTTGATCTTGCAGTGAAAGAGAAGGAAGACGCCCATGCGGATCCCGAAATCCAGCCAATGAAGGAGGATGACGGGACATTTGGGGAATACAGGTACCGTCTGCTGACTCCGTCTGGCTCACTCCCTGAAAGAGTTTTACACATCGAGTCATTAGGGGACAGCTGGTAGGTAGCGTAGTGGTTAGATCTGCTGCCTTTGGACCCAAAGGTCGCAACTTTGATTTCCACCTCTGGCTGCAGTACCCTTGAGCAAGGTACTTACCCTAAATTGCTCCAGTAAAAATTACCTAGCTGTATAAATGGGTAAAGTATTGGTAAGTAGCTTAACACTGTAAGTTGCTTTGGAGAAAAAATGTAAATGAATACATGTAGTCAAAGTTTCTTCTCAGCCTGCAGTTTTACCTACTGTTGGAGCTCGTCCTTTTCAGACAATTCTTGGTTCTTTGGACACTCAGTAAAGATGCACAATTAAGCTTAGAAATTTTATGAAGCTTATTACTGTGCAGAATTTCACAAGGTGGTTAGCTACCCGTCGTAGATGTACACACCTACACATCTCTGTTTTGTCATTTTATACACCCTGAAACCCGTGTCGTTGCGTGTAGCCTTTAACAGTTACAGAGGGGCTTTGCATTCGCTCACAGTAATGTACACAACAAGAAAAATGAAAAATACAAAAAGTGTAATGAGAACACAAAAAAGGCATAATGAATAATTAAGAATAATGAAGAAGTACACTCCATCACCACTTAATTGAACTTTAAATTAAGTTATTACTAAGATGTACTTGGGAAAGGTAGCAGCACTGAGTGGTGGAGTGACCAGGATGCAGCTGGTGGTACTGAGGTGGGTCAACCTGTCAAAGTCCAGGGTACTGTGTGTAATAGGAGCTGCTCCCCCATCTCAGAAAACCCGTCTGTTTTTCCCGCACTCTTGGCCCCGGGGAGTCTAGGTCCCTGGAAAGGTAAGATGAGCGATCCAAGCTTTGGCATGTGATAGTCTGGGTACGACGCAAGAGTCTGTTCTCACAGCCTGGTGATGATGCCATGATCCCACTGCCACAGACTAATCTGATGGACATTATCCATTCCCTTTCATGATCCATACTGCTCTAAGGCCTTAACTATGATTAACTGTCACAAAAAAGCTGAACTCTCCCTCTGCAAGCTTCCCTGTTTAATTTTTGCCCAGTTATTTGATTTTTTTTTTTTTTTTTGGCTGACACGACTTTAAAGTTTCTTTTCATGCTGGATTTCAAGTTTTCCTTGCAACTCTGTTTGCGGTGACAAAAGACATCCACGGTGACCCGGAAGGTCACGTCATGGGAGCAAGTGAATAATACCCTGACCTTGAATGGGGTGGGGATGGGGGAACTGGGTCTGCTTGAAAAAATGGGCCGGTGTTGGACCAGGCCACGGAAGCAGGAAAAAGAAAGTAAAGAAACTTGTTTGTCACCAGGATGACCCTTGCGATTTTCTTTTTTACATCAACTTGTTTGAAATCCACAATCTGAAGTCATTGCCAGAGAAAGCAGTCTGAATGTTGCCTGTATACAAAGGCGGAATCAACTAGCATGTGTTTACGCACCACGTTAAAACCGCACGTAAAACGGTTTGAAAAGACTGAATTCTTTTCCATTGTCTTCTCACCACAGTGACACCGAGGACCATAAACCTCTGAAAGGGAGCCGCACTCCTTCCAACGGCACGGTAAAGAAAGACGACAGCGACGACAGTCTGGTCGACTACGGCGAAGGCGGGGACGGCCAGTTCAACGAGGACGGCTCCTTCATCGGCCAGTACAGCGGGAGGAAGGAGAGGGACACGGCCGAGGGCAACGAGAGCTCGGAGGCGCCCTCCCCCGTCAACGCCATGAACTCCTTCGTGTAAACCCGAACCCGGGCTGCCCCCTCCATCTCAAAGGCTGTCCCGCTGCACTGTGACCCAACCATCCCGCGCACATTACCGTGAAAAATAAAGTCAACACCTCCAAAACGACAGAGACAGGTGCTGCGAAAGAAATACTTCGAGGGGGAAATGAGGAAAACAAGGAGGACGATGAACGCACCAAAAAAATGGGCCGATCGCCTCGTTCCTGGGGGGGGGGGGACGACGACACACCAAGAGGAAAGGAGTGTGGAATTGCTCTTTTATTCTTTGCAGGCATTATGCATTTTTTTTTGAACATGACCAATTGGCAATCAAAGCGCATTTAACATGCAGTTCGCTCATCTGCTTCTAATATAGTGCATGGAAGTAATAGTCGTCAAACACACGTTGTAACACGGAAACAAAACTAGAGTATAATGTGGAAGCAGTGACTTCATTTTGACTTAACGGTGCACATCTGAATTTCTGGGTATGCCTTTAGTTTTTTTTTTCTTCTCGTCAAAGTGTTCTATCGGTATCGTATGAAAAAAGGCTTCAATGTCTTTGTGGACATTGTTGTGACACGTGTGATGTATAATGTATAGCTATTATTCTATGTCTTTTTGCAAGACAGGAGCTGTTTGTATATAATTGCAGAAGAAATATATAGAGACTGGAAACTGAGGATATGTGTTCATGGGTAGGGCGCCGATCTCAGTGGGAAAAGTACTTAACTATTGTCACCCTTCTAATGCACTTGATTAGACTTTTTCAGGCTTGGCCTTGTACTGTTCCGTTATTTATACTGTTATTTCTCCTGTTTTTTTTTTTTTCGTTTTACTTTTTCACACTGGGTGCGTTTTCCTACCGCGACGGTGCTGACGGACAGAAGTGGAGGCGCTTCGCCGTCGGCGACAGAGCCGCGCGACGCGCACCCCGCATCTAGGCGCACTCTATCCGCGCGACACGCTCCCAAGCGCAGAGATCTGGAGGGTTTATACAACAGCAGCACGTTTCAGATTCCTACCTTGTGTGGTCAAAAGAAAGGAAAAAAGGAATGAAATACTACCTGAGCTACAGAATGCATAGTGGGCCTGCTGCAGTGTTCGAGGACGCTGGTTCCGAGGGTCCCGTCAGTATATAGTGCCTTTGTAGAGAACAGTGTTCGCTCATTTACCGGTAAACTCCTTTGGAGAACAGACGTGTCCAGCAGAGATCAGGAACAAAAACCGCAAGAATGTTCCGAAAGAATGTTTTCTAAGTGCTAGAAATGCGACACGGTGCGCAGGAGGCGATTCGCGGCTTAGCTGCCGAATGAGAAATGCTGTAACGATCACGATATCGCGTCACACTTGCACAGATCCCCGTTGCTTTTTCATGCTACGTTTTCCCCCCTTCGAGCATCTTAAACCACTGCCAATGTACTGGTCAACCTACTGCCGTGTTTGGACAAGAGGAGCGTTACCACCGCTCAACCGTATTCCGCCGGTACGGTGCACGGCCGTGGCCATGCTATCAACCGCTTGCTTTGTACTTATTTAATGCGTGGTTTTTTTAAATTTTTTTTTTATTTTATTTTATTTTAAATGTACGGAAAGCGCAGCTAACAGATTCACCAAGGGCACGATTCCGGTCTGGCGACAGCACTGCGGGCCAAAGCAGGGGAATGTTTTTCATGTTTTTTTTTCATAACTTGCATCAAGTTTTAAGTTGAAGTTTATGCATTTTTGTGTAGATATTTTGTTAAATTTGTAAATACACCCTGAATGACTGCAGACTCTAGGCCATAATGATAAGCAAGTCTAACCAATATAGTACTTCTGTGTAATGAGCAGACACAGCCAGTGGAGTGGATTGTATTGCATATTATCCTCTTTACACTTTAATTTGCTGTGAACGTAATAAAATGTGTAATACGTAGAATGGCTGTTCGCAAGATCAAGCTAAGCTCAGCAACCGGTCTTTAACTCTGAGACGGTGTCAAACTTGTCATCTGTCGTCACTGTTCGCTCCCGACGGTTCGCGCACCTTTTTACAAAAATAAACGGCAACAAAAGACGCAGGTCCTCGAAAATAATGCGCAGAGCTCAACGGCGAGCAGGTTTCGTTAGAAAAGTGTTTCTTTTTCTTTTTAACGATGGTACGATATGACACTCCGCTTAATGTAGACGCAAACGTGCATGAGACACTGCCAAAATGGAGTACTCAGTATTACTGCAAAAGAATTTGTATTTTAAAAGAAAATAAATGTTGATTTCAGCATTTCACTAACAATGTATTTTACTTTCTCCTTTTATTTAAGTCTTCAGAGTTTTAAAATGGAATTACAGCGGTTTTAAAATATAATTATGAATAAATAAATATCATTGACTGCCTTAATTTTATTTTATCTTTCCTTATTGTCACCATTTCTCGTGAAGCTGGCAAAAAAAAAAAAAAAAAAAAGCCTGTTCTCTGTAAATTTTGTGAACTCATTAGTCTTAAACCAAAATTTTGCTATTTTTGATTTTTTTTTTTTTTCCTGACACAGGAGGACTTTGTCATCGGTCAGTTTTTTTGGTAAAGATCTGGATTTGACAGATCCATCCATTATCCAGAACTGCTTGTCCAGCACAGGATCGTGGTCCTCTGGAGCCCATCCTTGAAGCATAGAATATGAGGAAGGGTACACCCTGGATGGGGCACTACTGCATCACATGGTAATCACACACACACACACACACACACACACACACACACACACACACCTATACATACATACATACCGTATATACGCACTCAGGGCAATTTTGAGTCACCAAGCCACCTGAAATAGATGTGTTTGGACTGCGGCAGAAAACCTGTGTGAATCTGAGATTACGCACACAGATTGGGCTGGTCTCAAACCCAAGTCCGAATGCAGCCCATAAGCTGAGACACCGGCGCTACCCCCTGTGCAGCCCTTCATTTTTTTTTCTCCACCTATTGTCTACCACAGAACATCTGATTTAATCCATTAATGAGAGGATTACGCTGAGATTACTTTGTCGACAATTTCAGAAATGAGAGCATTTAAAATTGCAATGCAAAACGCAGAGATATTTCAGTTCTCGGTGTGTGCGCGTGTGTGTGTGTGACTGTGCATTCGTACGGGCACGCATTCACACACCTTTGGATTATGATTTCAAAGAGTACTTTTGTGTATTGTGAGAAACGGTTCATGTGATGACTGCAATCCTTGAAGGTTCACGACAATACGTGCAAAAGGGGGTCATTTTATCTTCGGTTTTGACCGGCTCGTCATCATCTCTCATTAGCCGCGGCTGCCGCGGTGAATCGGTGACAGGGCGTCACAGCGAGTCGGGCCGCATCGGCCTCATCAGCGCCAGTCACTCATTTCCCATCATGGCTGTTTTTCCGGCCGCTCTGTGTGCCGGGAGGCCCGTGTGTTCATGCATTTCTGATTTTCTTTCCAAGTGTGTCGCTCCCCGACGGCCATGGCGCGGTCCACACCTTTGCCTTCACCGGGGTCACCGTCAGCCCTCTTCCTGCACCGCTTCCCGTTGGTTCCCTAAGCCCAGTTCAGGGTCTCCGTATCACTCATTGTAGCACTCTGCTGAATTTTAAACACGGTAATAACGCAGGGCCCCTATTGTTATGAGTGAGGTCCAAGATCCGAGTGATCCGTTCCAGCCGCTCTTTTGTGTCTCGTGCTCATCGCGTCTTCCCGCAGTCCCACGGGGCAGCTGTGATTAGCATTTATGACGAGTATAACGCTGCCATATGGCTAAAAGTGGCGGGGGGGGGGGAGAAGAGATCGTCTGCTTGGAAACTTTGCTGGTTCACAAACGAAGGACCGACGTGTCTAGATTTACCTTTTCGAGATGGAAAAATTGAGGAAATATTTCTCATCGTTAGTTTGGAGGACGAACGTAAAAAGGCTTTGAGAAGATTAAAAAGGCATTTCTCAAGGGATTTTGCCACGGACCCTCCAGTTGGGGTCTTTGTCCTATTGATCCCCAACCCCCCTCTGATGACAGCGCTGGGATTATAGCCCCTGTTCGTGTGGATTTGTGCTGCGAGATGATTCCCCTGGTGCCATCGCTGTGACAGATCAGTCAGCCAAAACTGGAACCCCCCCCCCCTTAGTCTCTCCACATGCCCCCGGCAGCAGGATGCCTTCGGCCCTAAGACTGGAAGACCGGCAACCCCCGGTGTCCTCTTTTTCACCCCAACAGAAGGAGAGGATCTGCGGGGGTCTCGGCTCTTAATGAGGGCAATTAGTGGTCCTCGGCAGTGTAGTCCTGCCCCCCGCGGGACCAAAACACAGCAATAAGAGGTACTGGGGGGGGCAAAAATACGAGCAGCAGTACTATAGGGAGATGATGGATACAACAGCGATACAAATGTACATCATGATCAGTAAGGAGCAGCACTCAAATGTTGTGGGGGACTGCAACTACCATCAATAATATTCAGAGGAGTTGGAACATTGTGGGGGGACAACAAATATTGCCTATGATACTGATGAGTTATAAGCAGATAATATGAGGAGAACAAATATTATCAATATCAATAACGATCAAGGTCAGTAGGGGTGGCATCTGACTCACTTTCGTCACTGCGCCCCCCCCCCCCCGCAAAAGTGCCCTCCGCAAGTGTGGCGTCTTCACTGCGCGCGCGCTCTGTCTGCCTACGTGCACATGCTGGGCAAGGGAGTGACGAGGCGCGCGCCGGACTCGCGCCGCCGCGGCACTGCGGCGCACTGCAGCTGGCGCGCGTGTCCGCGAGCCCCCCCCCCCCCACCGGTTACGCGCGCTCCCGTGATCTTACGCCAGCGTCTCTCTAGCGCCCCCGTGAGGTGTCGCTCGTCTCCTCGCGTGCAGAGTCCCGGGACTCAGTGTGGCTGGGCGCGCGCTGCGGCGGTGGGCGCGAGGGCTGCGGGACCGACTTGGACAGGCGCGCAGGTAAGATAGCGGTGACAAGCTGTGTGTGTGTGTAAGAGAGAGTTTGTTCCGCGTACTGACGCGGTGTGTGTGTGTGTGTGTGTGTGGGAGAGAGAGAGAGAGAGCTGGAGACTGTGATGTGGAATTAGAGGTGAAGTGCGAGGTTCGCGGGCGGTGCGGCGCTTTACCGCAATGCAGAGCAGCGCGTGTGGGACACCTGAGTGAGTGTGTGTGTGTGCGCGCGCGCCCAAAAAGTCACAGCACGGCTGGGGACACTTTTTTTCCTCACACGGAGTTTGTTGAAAATGAATGTCACCTTCTCCGCCGGGACCGCGCTGCTGTGTGTGTTCCTGTGTGTGTGTGTGTGTGTGTGTTTCTCCTCCTGTGTAGGGGGGGTGACAGGAGAATCATGATGCTTAGAGTCTATACACTGACTGAGGACACACACACACACACACACACACACACACAATCTCTGCCGCGTCTCTCTCTGTGCGTGTCTGCAGACAGTGTGGGGGAGGAGGGGGGTGTTGAGGGAGGCTGGAGCCGAACCGGGCCGAACCGGAGCGAACCTGTTCGCGGTCGGGATGCTGCAGACACACCCGTCTCTGTCCGCATCCCTCCGGTGCTCTGCCTTCCTCTAACCCTAGAACCCTCCTCTCCCTAGCGCTGTACACCCTACAGCACGTTACAATAATAATAATGCAATAATAATTATAATAATTTCAATAACATTAATGACAACATGACAAAGAGTTCTAATAAAGAGTCCTTATAAAATGGAATGATGGCAGGTGCTTTCCCCTGATGCGCAGTGCCTTAACCGTCTCTGACAGCCTGGCCCCTTCTCCCCCCTGAGGCCTCAGGGTCAGCGTGCAACTCCGCCGCGTTCCGCTCAAGGTATTTTTGGTTCCCCTCAGTACCCCGGGGCTTCTTGGATTAGACTGCACTCTCTTCGTTGCTCTCGCTCGTACTCCCCCTCCCCCGCTTCTTAGAAGCAGCCCGGTCCACTGTTCACTAATTAATGTCATGCATTAGAGCTGTCGAGGTGCCTTGGCCCTTGGGCGCTCGCTCGGCACCCGCTGGCGACCGCTGTACCGCAAGTCTACACCTTTCCCTGCACGGAGGTGGTCTTGCGTTCATTCGTTTAGCAGACACTTTTCTCCAAAGCGATGTACAATTATGTACCCATTTGTACAGCTGGGTAATTTTACTGGAGCATTTTAGGGTAAGTACGTTGCGCAAAGGCACTAGAGCTGGAGGTGGGATTCAAACCTGCAACTTTTCCGCCTCAAGGCAGCAGCGCTAAGCGCTGCGCTGCCCGCTGTCCCTTTTCAGAGATGCTTTTCTCCAAAGCGATGAACGACTCGGAGAAAAGTGCGTTTCATCAGCAGCGAGAGCTACGGGTGCAGACGCGTGATTCACAAAGCACAGTAAAGTGGTCCAGTACTGCCAGATGTACCAGTGTACATCACGCAAGTGGCTGCATATAGAATTGATCGGGAGAGAAGTGAGTCTGAATTATGTATGGATGAGTGACCCAGTGTAAGTAGTGTATCTAGCAGTGTAAGTCACCACGGTGAATAAGGTGTGTGGGCTGATGATAACACTACATAGAGTTCGTTGGAATTCGCTTTGGAGAAAAGCATCTGCTGAATAAATCAATGTAAATGTAATGAGATGTGTTTTGGGAACCTTCTTGAATGCTGACAGGGATTCAGCACTCCTGAGTGAGAGAGGGAGCTCATTCCATCTCTTTGGAGCCAGAACTGAGAACCTTTGGACTTTTGATTTTGGATCACTTCTGTAGTGACCTCCAAGTGTCGACAGGTAGAGGAGAGTAGTGTTCTGTCGGGCTACAGTGAGTGATGAGGTGCAGAAGGTATTGGGGTTCAGACCCATTGATGGTCTTGCAGACTTTAACTTGGACTTGAACTTGGCCATATCCTGAGTCTTGAACTTGATGCTGGCAGCTACAGGAAGCCACTTGGGTCAACAGGGACGGGCCCTACAAGGAGTGTGAGCAAACAACCTACTGTGACCCACTATGTGTAACGAGTCTATTATCCACTAAGTCATATGTTGGCCTGTAGACACGTGAGAGGGAATTGCTGTTTATATATGCTTTATTATGTGCAGAAAATGATTTAAATTTATTTTGACTCAAAGTTTCAGCTTTATAATAAATTTCGCGTGGTGTTTTTTTAAATCAGTTCACTTTGTCCTGGTTATTTTTTGCTGAATCATCTTTTCAGAGCACATTGGCTTTAGTTTTAGAGGTTCTCAAAAGCCAAGTGTTTGGTATTCATGCAGCAGATGGAACGGTATAACCCTGAAGTTGGGACTCAAAAATAATATAATAAGGTTAATATGATGGCTGTCGTAAGAGCGGGTGGTCATAAGTCACATATATCGTAAATCGAGAAATATTTGTAATAACGAATTCCTGCGGAATTCCACTCTTCTGTTCCATTCCTACCCTACAGTTATTACCCAGGGTGCCTCTGTGTTCTCAAACTTGACTCGTGCTGTAGATCTTTACACACCTAATAAAATGCATTGATATTTATAAGAAAATGTCATATATTAAGGACGAGTGGTAGCTGTTTATTTGTTACGTGTATTCTGAATTCTGCATTTTCTGTCCAAAGCCAGCTGGGCCTTCGGAACAGACATATTAGCTGGTGAACCGCTGAGCTCTCTTCCGTTCCGCGGTAAATAATAGATTTTGATCACGTTGTGTTTTGGCCTACTGGATGCTGCTTTTACTGCCAGATTATGGCTGCAGAGGCTCCCATTAGTGGTACTGCTTCCCTCACTAGATGTAGTATTCATGATAAAAGCAGAAGTGTCTACATTTGGTCTCTGCACAGCTTTGGATTTGGAAGGACCTTGGTGGCTTTTCTAGATGATGGGCGCCTGTTTTGTTCATACATCACCTTAGATCCCCACAATACACTCTGTCTCTGGTTTAAGGAACCGGCCTTTAGACCAAAAAAATAAGCTCTAGGGTTTATAGTGCCCTAGTGCTGTGGTAAAAATGTGCAACTTGTCAAACTGCAGATCTGTAAAAATATGAAGTGTCGGATACTTAAATGTCGGGACAAAGCTACGCGGAGCAGCTTGCTGAGCTGGCAGATGGACTCAAATATTTGAGCATATGAAGCTGCTGAACTGGACCTGTGCTCTCAGTGTTCACACATGAAACTCACCCTGAGTTATGGAGGAAATGAGGGCCCACTGAGCTTATGGTGCATTTATATGTGCTGTTTTTACGTTATAAAAGGACTTATGAACGAATAGCACCCTACATCTCTCCTGTTGGTCCTCGACATTAAGTCCAAGTTCTATTTCCGTGGGGCCTCTGGACTTAACTGAGACATGAACCGAAGCTCAGCGCCGCATTCCGAACGTGTCAGATGCCTAATGCTGATTGTCAGATGAAAAATTAATAACTGTCTAAGCGTTACTAACTGAGCGGAGTCTATATTTAGTTTGCGTGGTGGATGCGATGTAAAAAAAAACGGACTGAATTCAGTACCTTCGTTGCCTTAGCGGTACAAAAGTGTGGTATTTTTGTTAGTGGTTGTCACGCCCACGCCCTCGAGCCAAAGGACCGCGCCTGCTCTGAATCAGAACCGCAGAGTATAAAAGACGCCGTCCCGGCTCACGTGGTTGCGGAACCTCATCGAGTCCAAGCACTTCTCCTGCGATGATAAAGAACCCCACTTTCCTCCTCGTCCTTCCGGTCCCTCTTCGCCCTCGTCCTTCGTTCGCTGTTTGCCGCCTTCCTCGCTTTAGATCTCCTGCTTCGCCCGATCAACTTAGATTCCTGTCTCGTCCCAAGAACAACGTCCGCGCCTCGATCGACCCACGCCTGTCCCTGACTATGATCCCGGTTTGCTCCTCGTCTGCGCCACGATAAACAAACCCGCGACTGGGTCCACACCAACTCCTCGGTCTGGCACCCTCGCCCCCGCGATAGTGGCTCACTAACAATTTCTCTCCCTTTACCTTCTTCAAGAGCTATGGAAAGTAATGTTCTTAAGCATGGAGGAAATTGAAATAAAGGAAACGGCAGAATTCCGCCAATTTCCTATTATACTGTTAAACAACTTCTTCTTTCAGCCTTTCTCAGGACCGTTAGGCAGTGAGCGGATCAATAGCTTCTCTTCCGCACACACCAGCATCCGGTAATTCTCAGTGTCATGAACTTTAAACCGAACCAGGGGAGAAAATTGTCTGTCTCTACGGTAATGGGAATCGTTAACGTTTTTCCTCACCGTGGCAGCAACCATGATGATTTAGCCAAAATTCCTGATAACGTCATCTTAGCTTCATCTATATTTAATCATCTCGTATTAACTTCCATTAGATTTTCAACAAGATCCCGTTACAGTGATGAGAGGCCGGGGGTTAGAGAAAACAATGCCAATGGCATTTTTAAGGTATGAAAAATGAAAGATCACCTAATTTTCTTTTCGTCTTTGATCTTCACTTCTTGATGTGGCACCGAGGAAGAATCAAACCCTCTTTAAATGTAGCTGCTACAAGGAATTGAAGAAATGTAACTGCAATGTGAAAGATGCGCCCGGAAAGCATAATTTCACTTAAAACATTTTTATTGTTAATAGTGAAGATTGAGATTTTTAGCAATATTTGTGCATTATTCCATATTTTAAACAACAAGGTAGTTTTGGGTTATGTACAAACCTTAATGCATTTTGATTATAAATCATTTAATCACGGATGCATTACGGTATTTTAAACAATATTTGTATTTTTAATTAGTTTTTAATCTTAAAAGTTCCAAGGGTCGTAATATAAGTATTGCTTTTTGCTAGCTGGTTTAAGGCTAAGTAACTGAAATGACCCCAGATTCTATTTATGACTGATTCATGAGACCCACCCACCCATGTGTCCACTAATTCATTTACAGAAGATGCTGCGGAAAAAGTGTCCGAAATATTCAAGCAGCTCTTTGAATGGCTTGACTGTAGCATAACTTTAAAGGTCTTAACTTCTCTGCAAAAAAAAAAAAAAAAGGCTCAAATATTGCATGAGTTGTTGGCAGTGTGGTGAAGATCTAAGGGTTATTATTCCTTTGATTCCTCTGTTCCCTGGAGCTGCTGCCTTGTCCCTCCTCATCACTCTACATGCTTATTAAAAATACATTTGAAACTGGTAAACAACAACAACAACAACAACCAAAAAAGAGCTGCAATCCAGTTCTGGATGTGAGGCTCAACATAGCTAAGGACTGGGATCAGGTTGGATAACCAGGGAATATTTTTGAGTGCTAAAAATGCGAGAGCGAAAGCAAATTGAGTTTAATTGCAGCACTTGAGGGGTTCGGGCCCTTGCGTCTGATCTGTGTTTCGTTTCCCCAGAAGCAGGCCTCCCACGTTCCCTCTCCTTGTACGCAACACGCAGGCAGTCCAGGATGTCCAGTGAATCTAGGGAAGACAACTTCTATCCGTGGCTTGATACGTTGTCTTTTTTTTTCCTCTGCCAGCAAAACAGGTATACATTTACTTCTACATTTATAGATTTACAGTTATTCATTTAGCAGACGCTTTTCTCCAAAACAACATACATCTCAGTGAAAATACAATTTGTGCATTACATTAGGAGAAAGATACATAGCTGTAGAGATGTGATTCTTAAGTAAACTTAGTTTGTTTCTTTCCACTTGATGCACCGATGTTCATCGATCAAGTAGGTGCACAAAACGCAGGATAGATGAATCCTGATAACCTTCCTCCTTTTTTTTATTTATTATAAGGTACACAAACATTTACATACAATACAGGAGTAGCAGCTGTGTAAAGGTTTATCTGGGCATGATCATAAAGTTACGGTGCATGAACATTTACACCATACATGAGCTGGAGAGATCTTGGGTGAAGTGAGTCCGGAAAAGGTAAATGTTCAGACCCCCCTTGAATGTAGACAGAGTTTCAGCAGTTCTGAGTGAGAGGTGAAGGTCATTCCACCACAGCGGAGCCAGAACCGAGAACCTCCATACCTTACTTTTCGTGCGCGGGACCACCACCACTTTTATTCACGTCATAGGCACTTTTCTCCACAGCAGTGTCTCACACATTATATACATTACATGAGCTGCTGCATGTAGAAAGAGATGTGTTTTGAGACCCTCCTTGAATGCTGAGAGAGGTTCAGCAGTTCTGAGTGAAAGAAGGGAGGCCGTTCCGCAGCGCTGGAACCAGAACGTAAAACCTTTCTGCTTTTGAATTTGGACCTTTTGTGCATGGGCCCAACAAGTTGCCAGAGGTGGAGGAGTGCAGCAGTGGTACATCCAGGAAGTTCTAAGTCTGGTTGCCACATGATGGTGTTGGGGTTGCAAACCATTGGTTCACATGTATGAAGGCGGCATAGTGGTTAGAGCTGCTGCTGCCTTTTGACTGGGAGGGTATAAGTTCAATTTTATCTCCTGCTCTAATACCCTTGAGCAAGAAACTTTACCCTGAATTGCCCCAGTAGAAATCATCCGAACGCATAAATGTATCAGCTAAATATATGTAATACTATTGTAACCGTGGCGGTGGTGGGTCTTAGAACTTATTGATTGTGCCCTGGATATGGTGCAGTTTAAAAGGGAAAAGATAATCAAGGCCAGAGAAATGGTGAAAAGAATATCAGTAAAAAAGTGACAAATATTTATTTCCTACGTTCAGAGTCACACACTGAAGAATGCGCATAACTACAATAGTCAAAATTGCTGGTTCAGCTCCTGGAGTTAAATCCCCGAATCTAATGGATTAATTCCTTTTGAAGTGGATTATAGTCAATTACAGCCTCGCCTGCGCTTGTAGCAGCACCGCAAGGACTGCGTAAGGGGTGGCAGCAAAGGGAATGGGAGGACCGCTATGGGGCTGCAGTGGGATGTATGTCACACTATTGTATTTCTAACCGTGCTCTGCTCTATTACCTTTGTACTTTTTCCAAGTCCTAACAAAGTAACAGAGGGAGGATCATAAAACAGCTTAGAGGAGGAAACGAACAGTTAGAAATTTCCCATCCAAGCGTATCTGATGGGACGATTCCTTACATTTATCCATCTCTGACACTTTCCTTCACGGCAGCTTATAATGTTTTACCCATGTAAAGAGCTGCATATTTTTTAACTGGATAAGTGCCTTTCTCAAGGATACTACAATAGGAAGTGGACCTCCGGGTCCAGAGGCGGCAGTTCCAAACGCTATGGTACCCGGTTGCGGTGGGCTGGGATGCAACTTTGATTGGAGAAGACTTGTCTGCAGTCGGCGTACTGCATCCCCGGTGTCTTCCTCTCAGCGAGTCCCAATTAACTGTATAAGTCTCTGTGACAAGTGTCCTGTTTCATGGGACAAGAGGACACTGACCCCAGATGTCTGGATTCAATTGTCTGTATTCTGAATCTCTTAAGCAGGGCGAGGTGTTGGGAGAAAGGAATCCAAACTGGTCCTTCTCTGCCTCTCACTGTATATACTGTAGGTCCTTCAGCAGGAGAGTCGTGGCAACTGGGTGTCTGTTGATGGTAAGTAGGTGCGTTAACTAGGGTGGTGTGGTTACCAGCATGGTAAGTAGGTGTAGGTCTTTCTGTGTGGAGTGTGTGTTGCGTTCTGTAGGCTGCATAAGCGTGCGTGCTCTGTCGTTCCTTTGTGCCACGCTCTGTTTTGAGCTTCGCCACATCTTCTCGTTTGCTCCCGAGTGCCTCTAGAAAGGCCTTGAGCTGGAGACAGAAAGAGCTTTGTCTGCAGGGATCGATGTATGGCCTGTTGAAGTCCATAGGGTTCGTGGTTTGTCACAGTGCAGGAAACTAAAAAGAAGATTACGGGGCAACGATGGCTGCCCCATGGGCCGAAGATTTGTAGGCTGCCTTGGGAATGGGGCAGAAGCTTCAAAAAGAAGACCCCCGCGCTTTTTTTCAAGACCAAAGTAAACACTTCATAGAGGAATGCGCTTGCTAAATAATTAATACATAGGCTGGCCAGCCTTGCTGCGGTATATTCCCGGAGGAAGTTCCCGGTTTGCGCCGAAAATTCTGATTTCTTTTGTTTTAATGAAGCTTGCTTTAAATTAGGGCTCATTGCTGCCTGACCTTCCATTCGGTTGACTCCGAGCTTAGTTGCCGTGGACTGAGAAATTGTTTTAAGGACCTGCGGAATCCACTTTCCTTCCATTCATAAATACACAATCAGGGAATGATAAATAATGAACTGCTTTCTAAAATTGTTAATCATATGCTCATATTCAGAATAGGAAGTTGAGTCATTTCCCATTAGCATGTGCTAACAAAAGGACAGCGTGGGCTTTTCTTTATTTTACTTCCTTTTAGCCAGACTGTGAAATTTCAAGGGCGAAAGGCCAACGCAGTAAAAGTACTGAATTCTCCCCATCATGACACTTGGCTCAGCACCTGTGTAGAAGAGGTCAGCATAACAGATTTTTGGTGATGGAGAAAACACACACACACGTGCACAACTTGTCCCGAGCAGGGCCACGGGAAAACCGGAGCTTAACCTGGCAACACAGGGCACAGGGGACACACCAAGGACAGGACGCTGGGAACCCGGGACGCCAGTCCGCCACAAGGCACCCCAAACAGGACTCAACCCCGGACCCACCGGAGATCAGGACCCAGCCAAACCCACTGCACCGTCATGCCCCCCTGTGGAGAAAACAGAGAATTCAATTATTTGATTTATTCCCAGGAAAAATTATACATAATTCACCTTGGAATTTTTGGAAACACAAATTTAACTGACATTGTGCAGTTAAAGTCCATTTTCACGTGTTCCCGTGTGTGAATATCACGGCGTTATACACATGTTCTGAGCTCCTGTATAAAATGGGTGGCATGGTGGCGCAACAAGTAGTGCTGCTCTTTCGCAGCACCTGGATAGTGCAAGAGGATCCGGGTTTGAGCCCCACTCAGTCTTTGTGGGGTTTGCATGTTCTCCCTGTGTCTGGGGGGGTTTCCTCCCACAGTCCAAAGACATGTTGTGACAGAGAGAGTGTATTTCACTGATGTATGGATGAGTGACCCATTGTAAGTAGTGTACCTAGCAGTGTAAGTCACCACGGTGAATAAGGTGTGTGGGCTGGTAACACTACATAGAGTTTGGAAGTCACTTTGGAGAAAAGTGTCTCCTAAGTAAATGTAAAATGAACAGGCAGCACAGTGTTAATGTAGCCAGACTATATATATGCTTACATTTATTCATTTAGCAGACACTTTTCTCCAAAGCGATGTACATCTCAGAGAAAAATAAAATGAGAGCATTACATCAACAGAAAGAAAGACTTGGATGCAGACGCGCGATTCTAAAGTACAGTGAATTTGTCACATTCCACCATATGAACCAATGTACATCACATAAGTAGCTGCAAATTTACATTTATTCATTTAGATGATGCTTTTCTCCAAGGCAACTTACAACGTTAAGCTACTTACAATTATTTACCCATTTATACAGCTGGATAATTTTACTGGAGCAATTTGGGTAAGTACTTTACTCAAGGGTACTACACCTGGGATTCAGCGCTGTGACCCTTGGGTCCAAAGGCAGCAGCTCCAGCCAATACAATACGCCGCTCCTCCACTTAGGGTGCATACTGATCGAATCATGGCCGTATTATTTATTTTCACCGTTATGTTACCGGTGGATATTCTGAGGGATTCCTATCAAAGTCGTTGAAAAAGTATACAATTCAACCGTGTCCTTGACTCCGACCCACGGGGCCACTGTGACTGTAAATCCAGCCCAATTAAATGAAGCTATTAACTTTTTAATGAGCTTTGCACCCAAAAAACACAGTGGGTTAAATGTAATCCAGTGGCAGGTCAAGATCCATTTGCTTTGTTTCATATTATTTCTTTATTATTTCATATTCTTAGTTCTCATGAGCTCTGAGGTATTTCCTTGTTCGATGGTTCCAGTGAGTTGTTTAAGAATAAAGAATAATTCAAGGTTATCTTTATAACCCCATAACCACGTTAGGCTGTTTGTTCCAGTGTGTATTGTGTCTAATCCCGGGCCTCTGCGGGATTCTTTGAACTCCCCGTTGTTTAGAGTTTATCAGTCATATGAACCTCAGTTCTCAGCATGGTTAATTCCAATTATTACAATGATGTGTTCTCACTACAGTTAACTGTATAATCATTTTTAAGCACAACCACCGTTTATTATAGTAAATCCTTCATTGACTCGATTGATACGAGAAAGGGGTGTACAGCCAAGTGCGGCTTGGGTTTCTGGAGCCCTTATCAATTAGCGGCGGTAAATTACCACCAGAGGATGGAAACGTGATGTGTTTATGCGTTTATCAATTCTCTGCAAAATCGATGTGTCTGAAGAAGAATATGGATTGCTGCTCAATAGCTGCATCATTACGGAATATTTGTTGAGCGGAATTGCACTGTCACGGAATGTTTTGCAAATGTCTTTTCTCATTCTCACATTTTTAGAATGTGATTCAACGTGGAGAGAACAAAGCATACACACGTGGATCCCTCGGGCACATTCTGAGCCTCGAACGATTCATGTTTTGATGAAAGCTTTACACAGATGTTCACACTGAACTTCAACCACGTGTCTGTCATTTACACAGGCAATAATATGTCTTATGGCCACAGGTGATACTTTTATTTTATTGATATCATAGATGGTATATATGACATTGTGTGAATTCTGCCTTCTGGTTTGCGTAAACGTGATTAAAACCCGTGACCCGGCAATTTTTGCCTCTTTCTGGAATTAAATCACATCAAATCAATGGAATAAATTCATGGCTTTTATTTATAAAGCGCCTGTGGATGAGAAGGACTGGGATTTGGAAAAGCTTAGAAACTTCCTGGAAACCGAAGCGCATAATCTATATGAGATGCTTTCTGCGTGTAAACGATGTCTGTTTTTTTCATTGTGAGCTGGGTGCTAAATATCAGGTGCAATGAATGGTAAAATTACGTGCGTGGTGTTACCGTGCGATTTCACCGAGGACGCAGGCCGTTGTACTTCGGGGCCCTTGCCGTGACTGTGGGCATTGCTGCATCATGCATGCGTGTTTCTGTGCCGAGTTGGACAGTGGGATTAACGGGCATGGTGACCTACATATGCGTGTCCCGTCAAAGCGGAGGCAGGATTGCGAGCTGGGAGAAGATTAGGGGGCGTTGTTGACGCCGGAGCGTGGGACGAGAAAGGTGGCTCACGTCCTAGACGGGACTGCTTGCGTGATGTTTTTCGGTCCAGAGGCCACCGTTCGAGTTGGGCACGGGGGCCGATCTCGTGTGTCCTTGAGGGCCCCCGTGATCGGGAAGAGCAAGAGGAATGAGGGACTGAAGACTGTTCCGCAAACAGGGAACTATCAGCCAGGGGACCGCTGGTACCGTAGGGGTTAGCGCTACTGCTTTTGGCTCTAGGGGTTGCAGGTTTGATCCCCTCCTCTGGCTGCGCTGCCCTTGAGTAAGGTAGCACTCCTAAATTGCTCCGGTCACATCACCCAGCTGTGTAAATAGGTAAGTAATTGTACCCTTACCATTGTAAGTTGCTTTGGAGAAAAGCATTAGCTATAAGTGTAATGTGTGTGTTTATTTGTTTATGCAAGGATATCTGACCGTGTCTCATTTGTGTGCTGACACATCAGATGACACTGTTTGTCTCAGAGAACTTCTTTCCACTTGTAATGGTATGCGTATGTTCTAGACTATTTGTGAGCAAAGCAGACGTTGTGCGTGCACGTGGAGGAACGGAGCGTGATCCGTCACGTGGCGCCAGTTTGTAAGCAGGGGGCGGGAATCTTCCACCTCCGAGTTTTTACCCCCCGACGCTTCTCGAACTCGAAGGCCGAGTCATTGCGGATGCACGAGTAAAAGTATCCCCGCCTGATCGCTCGCACGCTGAGATAAAGTTGACAGGCTGTGTTGTTGTTCTGCGACCGAAGGGGGGAAAAAAAAAAAAAAAAGAAATCCCTCCAAAATAATCCGTCGCTGTTGGAAAGATTGCGAGCAGCGTTCACGTTTCGCTGCACACGGGCTGAGGAAGCAGACGCTTGAAATGGACCCACGCGCAGGCTTTGTGGACTTAAACCTGCAGCGCTTTCAAATGCTTCGTTCCGGGATTTGTTCTTTCCTCCATAAATCAGCGTACAGAAGTTGGGCTCCGCGTGGTTATTCTTGGTAGGTTTTTTTGCGTTTGTAATTAGTTTCCCATTCTAGGATATTTTCACTTCGGCGTAGATGTTTCTCTGCCTTACACCTGGGCTGCTCTTTCACCGGTTGAGAGCACCGTGTCGCCTGTGTCATGTCTAGTAAACTTTTTTTGTTAACCCCTTTCCAGACTCCTCGTTACAACCTGAAAGCTCTTCGTGTTTCAGTTCATGCATCATATCCAGATTTCGCTGTTGCCCCCAACTCAGGCTTTCTGTGCGTATTCCTGCCCAAAAGGGTTTCATTGTACTGTTGAACATAAGGCAAGCCGGTTAAGAAAGAGGAATCTCTTAAGCCTGTAAAGTCGTAGACGTAGAGCCAAATCTGTGCCATTAAGGACAAAGAGGTTCTAGCTTTTTAAAGCTAGATTAGAAGTTACTTATTTCATTATACAGCACTGTTTGTTCAAAATACAGATTAAGGTAAATTATTTTTTTCTTCCGTTCACAAATTGTATAATCACAGCTATACAGTACGCGCACACACACACAGAGTCTGAAACCGCTTGTCCCAAGCGGGGTCGTGGCGAGCGGGAGCGTAACCCAGCAACACAGGGCGTAAGGCTGGAGGGGGAGGGGACGCACCCAGGATGGGATGCCAGTTCGTCACAAGGCGCTCCAAGTGGGACTCGAACCCCGGACCCACCGGAAGGCAGGACCAAGTCAAACCCGCTGCACCGCCGTGCCCCCCAGCTATACAGTATTTGCCACCTATTCTGCGCTCACATTATGTATCACCTTAGTGAGATGCTATAGGGCAGTGTGTTCAAGGACACTGGTGGTGATGTGGTTAGAGTTATTGCCTTTAGACCCCAAGGTGGTAGGTTCGATCCGCACCTTTAGCCGTAGTACTCTTCAGCAAGGTACTTACCCTGGAATTGTTCCTGTAAAAATAACCCAGCTGTACAAATGGATGAATAATTGTAGGTAGGCTAATGTAAGTTGCTTTGGAGAAACACTGTGAGATAAATTAATAAATGTAAGTGCTGAAAAAAGGAAATTAGTCTTTCACAATCAGGTGGGATTGGCAACAATTCAACAAGATAAAACCAAGAGCCATAAATGAGGTTTTTCAGCATCCTGTATAGGAAAGAGTTTTTTTTTTTTTTTTGGCTTAGAAATTTGCTAGAGAGTTGCCAGGGGCCCCAAACCCTAGAGCTATTAACACACAATTAGCTTGCACAAATATACACAGATATATTCAGCACTGGTATACTCATAATTATTTATCCTTTTACAGCTTTCAGCTACTTTTATGATAGTAACTGAGTATTTTTGCAGAAGGCTGCTTGGCTCAAGTAATTATGTTTATTTGTAGCATATCAGTTGACTGTATAAAAATACAGCAGCTGGGATTGTTTCACAGATAAAATATGTGAAATATTAATATGAGGTTAAGTCAAAAAGCATCTGCAGTAATTTGTTTCTGATCATATTTTCAATATTGCAGATAATTTTTGACTTACTCTTGCATGTTTACAGAGCATTAAAGTATACAATCTTTTTTCCTCTGAAGAACAACCAGATTGCAGACATGAGCAACGAAAAGCCTTTTTAAAGCATGACGTGATTTAATGTGGACAATTATGTTCACAATGTCAGTGCTGTGGAAAGGGTTCATTTTCTTTATTTGATTTCAAGCCGCACTTGACATTTCACATTTAACAATTAAGCGAGTAGGATTTCTTTTCAGAAAATAAAACAATGAATAGGGGTATCTTTTCCATGCCTAATCTTGGTGCGATTTCCATCAAGGCATAGTGGAGTGGGTTTGGGTTAATTGTAATCCGTCCCATTGGGTGTAGATGAGTTACTGCCCACTGAGAGACAATATGCTTCGTGGGTGATGATTAGATTTGAGCCAACCCAGTGTATCTCATCAATTATAAGTGTGTGTGTGTGATGTGGCCTTATGTAGGTCTGCAGAAACCAAGCATGTTCTTGTGTCTGTGCTCATTACCCTATTTGTCGTTCAGTTAAACATCTCCTGAAGCACCGGCAGTCAAGAGAGTATGAGCGAAGAAAGCAAAACACTCGAGCTCCATTTCTCTCCCACCCAGATCAGTTTATGTCTGCAGCCCATATGTCACATTTTTCTATCCAACTCAACCAATCCATAGCATAAATGTGTGTGCTCTGCCATTAGGGCCTTTTGTGTCTGCACACAATTTTATCTCTATATTTCACTTTCAGTCCTCCTAATGAATGGTTATATTACATTTATCGCCATCCATTCCTCGCTTTAGTTTTTTGACTGTTTTTCATGTCTCATGCATGTATTTGGCATATTGTAAAACTGTCTGTTGTGCCATCTTAGGTTTGAATAAGCATTTTCTGGATCGCTGCATTTATTACTATTTTGTTATTCTTCTTCTACCCAATGTATCTTGGTTTTATCATTTTAAAGAGACAGACAGACATAGATAGATAGATAGATAGCTGATCACATTGTCTTTTGTAGCATTTGAAAAAGCATTGAGATCCTTAGCTGCTGCTTGAAGAACGTTTTTCATTATTCTGCGGAGCACGGTGAAGGCCACGTGGTCTCAGTCTGAGCTCAAAGTGACCGTGCCACACATTGAATGTGGCCCCGAGTCTGGTAAAGTGTGACTGGGCTTGGAACGTCCTTTCTCAAGGTCTCGCCTGCCACTAGGTGACAGAGAGCTGGCGGGGGTTTAAAAGATTAGGCCTTCTCCTTCGTCTTTTTGAGGAGACGACTCCATCAGGGAGTTGAACGCTCTGCAGGGAAGCCCCTTCTCCACGGTGCACCATTTGCATTACTCTGCTCAGGGGATTTCACGCTGTCTCTGTGCTTGAAAAGCTGCTCTATCCAACATTGGCTGGCTGAACAACAAACAGGGACTGTGGGATTGAGGGGAGCTAGAGGTGTACACACTCCATCTACAACAGCGTGGAGCACTGGTCAGATCATGGGCTCATTTTTCGGCACCGGATTTTCAACAGTAATGTCTCTTCTTAGAAAGGTAAGAAGGACATCTTACAAGCACCCGTTGTTTTATTTCGTGAAGTCCGCTTTGTTCTCCCCTTTCAAATAGATGATTGTAAATAAAAACCTGATTTCCGAAGCTCTCTTGGCAACATGACAATAAACTAGGAGTTTAAACTTGGCTCCTTAGCTATTTTCATGTGCATGCTGGTGTTTCTTTAATATACAAATTTAATGTTGTTCAAATTAATTACTTGCTTAATTACCGACTGTGTTTTGTAAGTTTGTCCTGCATTTATATAAAGGCACAGGCTTAAACACTTCATATTATTAAAAACCAAGTGGACCGGTTAATCCGGAAGACTGGATTAACGTGGAAAAACCGCAAAACCTATAGCGCCGTAAGGAACTGATTTTGAGATGCCCCGGCTCAGCCCGTTGTCCAATTTTGAGTTATCATTCAAGAAAAAATTGAAAATAGACATGGAGCAGCAATTTAATAGCATAGAAACATGAGAGGTAGAAGCATACATAGACACATACAAGCGCTTTACTGTTAATATAGGTAAAAAATTCTTATAACAGTAGATCATTGTTCAACTTGTTCAGCTTTAAAACTGCTTTGCACTACATATTTCACTTGTTTTAACACTTTTTCTATTTCTGTTTTTTTTTGTGCTGTGACTGGAGGAAGAATCACGGCTATGATAAATTCGATGGTTTTAAGGCACCTGGTATGCAATCAGAAATAGCCTCACCTCCTGTACAGTCGGGCAAACATCTGTTACATGTGATCGAAATGTGGGGAGACCTCTCTAATGTTCGGCGTGAGCGTGTTGAGTAAAGTGCAGTGTTTTGCATGTTCATTACAGAACTGTGCACCAAAATCAGTTTTCTTTAATGTGTGCCTTTTCATGTAAGCATTACAGCCATGCATGTGATAGCAGGCGATTGCTGTTTGGTGATGCTTTTGTTGTTGCCTCATTTCCTGTAACTTTCATATCGAGATCATCGTCGGCAAATAACACGTTTAACCTTTAAGATGCTGTTCGGCAAAGGACTGGCTAAAGCGCTTACAGTAGAGGACCAGAGCAGAGATGCATTGGGAAGAAAGCTTTCCACATCTGTCTGTGGAGAGATTATATCACAGACACAAAGGTTTATTTATAGAATTGACATCTTTTTTTTCCATTTCATCTGTGGGTAACGACGGCTCCAAAGCTTTGTAGACCAGAGCCCAACCCGATTAATATACTCTTATGAACATAAAAATGTGTATTAACAAAGGTTAGTGAAGCTTGCTGAGGCATGCTGCAATATAGATTTCCAAGGAATTTCATCATAGGAATTTGCTATTTAGGGCAGGATTGGCAAATTTCGGGAGAATCGGGTCAAGGTATTTTGCTCTGATTTGACACCTCTACCACGGGCTTACACTTGCCAATTCTGCACCAGGTTGGTCCATTTATTTTCCTTCAAACACATGAAGGGTGAATCACGTGCATACGAAGCGCTCATTGTGCTGTCAGAAAAGCTTACGTATACAAGATTACAAGTCATCTGTGGGTTGGATCATCAGACCTTTTAATTTTTCATCACTTCTACTTCTGTATTGCCATCTACGTCTGAGGAGTCCAGTGTGTCCATTGAAGGGTTGTACCAGGTCTCAGTTTGGAGGCACTCTTCTGTTGAACGAAGAATAGGCTGCATAGTACAAAGCTGATCACTGTTTCTGCTTTGACGTTCTGTTCTTTCTGGGGGCTCGTCGTTTTACCGCCGCTCCGTTGACTCTATTCCGGCTCTTTGAATTCTTGTATTCCAGCTGCTTTTGAGCCAGTGCATACGCAAGAAATCCAATTTCTCACACTATCGCTGTATTGTATTTACATCTATGTCCTTTCAGACTGTTTTACATTAATTATTTCTACAAATCATGCAGCAGCAAAGTTGCAGTTTGGATCCCTTGTGTAAGCCAATGCCGTCAATACGGGCTGTCACTAATGTATTTTACTTACGGTAAATCATCTCATTCCTGACTCCTGCACAGTAGATAGACTTTTTCCTGATCATATTTTTATCAAGTGTTGCCATTCCGAGGATCATTTTGTAAGACCATCCCCAACTAAGCCTTCATGGACACCCTAGAGCGATTATCTCGGCCCTACAGTGGCGTACTGAAGTGGCTGGAAGGCATATGGAATTCAAGCACTTTATTCAAAGGTCAGACTTTTTCATTTTAAATCTTAGCTGCAGCTCTGGCCTAGATGGTGTCGAATAACTTTTTTTAAATACTGTTTCTCTTGTGTGCCTCTGCTGGGGAGGAGATAAGAGGAGCTCGCCCACTCCTGTCCTCACGTTCATTGTTACCAGCCCCCCTGCGCCCGCCCTGCCTTGGGGCATGTAGTCACGATAAATGAAGGTGCAGACAATTGCTAATCTGAGTGTGGAAAAGGAATATGAAGCAGATCCTCCAAACCTCTGACATCATTACTCAGTTTCGGGATGTAAAGGGATGGTCGGTTTGAGATTACAGTACGGTTAATGCTGTCTGTCAAATCAATAAATGAAATACATTAAATAAATCATATCAGTTCCGTAGAGTTATATCAAACATGCTTTTTTTTAACCCGAAACTCCAGAGTGTAGCCCTGTTTGTGCTACATTTTTAAAAATGCGTTATAATTATACTCGCATTATACATTATAATAGTACTGACACCACGCAGAGAGAAAAGAGTGAGATGAATGGCAGGTTTTCCCAGAAATGGTGCACTTCACCATGTTGTGGTATCCTAAAACAACAACCACCTTTTAAGTATGTTTATGGACATAAAGGGTCATAGTATGCCACAGTTGCCCCTTTTTAGGGGTGTTGCTAGGATACCAGTGATGTGGGGTATGAAGCCCCCTTGTGTGTCTCAGCAGCTGCACTGAGTTCGGGGAACGCTGTAAATGCGACAAGTCTGTCTGGGGTTTTTTTTTTTTTTTTTTTAATACAAACACCCACTCAAGGTCTTTAAAAATCAATCACAAATCAGAAACATCCCATGAATTTGTAATACAGTGCTGAATTTGATACTCCTTGCCATAGGTGTTACTTAAGTATATGTATTCTGTTTTCAGTCCACCAGTTATTCACTTTTTGTTTCATTTACAATATTTTACAAGTGCGTTTTCTCAAAAGGGAATTTAAAAAAAACTGAAAATTATTCAAGGCCATGATGAAATAAATTGGAAAAAGGCACAATCTCACGTCGCTCTGCTAAGTAGAGACTGATTGTGCCATTTACAGTACTTGTGTTAAGGGTGCAGTGTTTCGCTCACATCCCAAAACACCCGCTGCTGTTAGTCGTGATTAACTTCATTCCCTAGTGGGATTTGTTCGTTGTAGAAGTTGTCTGAACGTAAATAAAAAAAGCTCTCTCCGTTCACAGTACGATGGCAGTCTCGTGCATTAAAGTGTAAAACTGGCAAATTTGTGAAATGATTTTGCATGAAAAGTTTCTGCTGAGCTAATAATAGTCTAATAGATGCTAATAATAGCAATTTATGTTTTGTTTCCCTTAAGGACGCTGTTGAACTTGTTTGGATGCTCTGTCTCTCTCGGCCCCACAGGAAGCCAGCTCCCTATACCGATGCCCCAGTGGCTGCCGCTTTAATGTTGATCACACCCCCGTTGAACACAGAACCATGACCCGTCTGCTGTTGGTCCTCCTCATCTTCTCTCCTGCCATCCCTTTCACCGGTGAGTACCTGCCGTGTCGACCCCCATAAACGCACCCCTTGTAAAATGTTCTTCGCAGAGCGATAGTTTTTTTGAGGTCTTTCTTTTTTATGTCATAAAGGTTTCAGAGTCAGATTATCGATCTGTCTCTGTCCAGTGTACTGTGTACCTTGTCTCACTCCCTCTGCCTGCGGGATAGGCTCCTGACCACCGCCACACTACCCTGGACAAGCGGTGATTGATGAGTGAATGCGAACATAAAAAGACAAGCTAGAAAAAGATAAATAGAAATGTTATAACATGTGTTGATGCTGTTCTTTGTCATGCTTAAAAATACTTTTTATTTTGAGATTTTTCATGAATTGTAGGTCACTTATTTTTCCATCCAGCAACCGATTATAAGAATTTGAGCTCCTCGCAACAGGAACTTGCTAAACGGAACGAATTAATCTTGTTTCGGCAAAAGATGGCTGTATAGACACTTTATAAGCAAAACTTTATGATATGAAAATTAACTGAGTTTTTCTGCTTTCTCCTCTACAATTTTACAGGAGCATTACTGTTTGGTGACATACCCAGGATCTACGGTGGTAAGCAGCATTTTTGGATTCATACCAAGGCAAAGAATACTGAACCAAGCTGTACTTAATTACTGGATATGTTAAGTGTAAAAAAAACTGGTTGTTTCACATAGCGCACATTTATCTGTAGATGAGCGGTAGGCGTATTTTAAGTTAAATTATGTTTCAGAAAAGATCATCTAAGGAGAAGGAGGGATCAAGTATGATTCACCGATGAGCTCCAAATGCATATCATTCGGGTGTGGAATGGAACGGCGAAGACAAGATGTGACACGGCGATGTGTCCTCCAGTCCAGGGAGTGACCAGATGTGAGGCAGCATAGGGTGGAACTGTGGAGTTTAAAGAAAGCACCAGTGGCAGAACAATAGTGTGACCACAAAAGAAATAACAGTCAACTTCAACGGAATTCGTAAACCACCCAACAGCAACAGTAGCACCGCTTGGTCCCAAAGTCCATCATCATACCCTTCATAAGCTACACCTGGCAGCTCTTCTCCCATGTGGGGTGTGGTTTGTTCTCTCATGCTCCACGTTGGGTTATCTTATGCCCAGTCTCTTACAGAAATATGGATGCATAATTGTCAAGAAAGAAGATGTTCTAATGGTGTAGTTAATCTTTGTGAACCCGGGTTCCTGGAGTAAAGTAAGTGCTCCAAAATGAGGCGTGAACAAGGAAGATCAGGGGTTCCATCTGTGCTGGATGAACTCTGTGCTTCTCTGTTTGATAGACCAGAGCAGTGAAATCCCACCTGTGCACCTTTGAAGAAGGCACTAAACCCAGATTGCTTTATATCTACATTTTATGGAAATAAGAATATGTAAATCCAGCAAGGATATGTAAATCAAATGTCAAGCGGTAAACTTATTAGACAGGCAAATCGGTGACTTCCTGAAATGTTTACAGCTTGGAAATGCAAGTTTATTTCGCTGTGTTTAATCATTTATAGACCCTCGTGGCATTTCTGCCTTTGATCTATAGGCTAATCGCAGTAAGGAGCCGTCCAATCACCATATTCTCTTTTGAATAAATTAGTGGCCCAGATTGCTTATTCTCTTAAATGATACATGTGTTGGTGTGCCTCTGTAAATCGGCTCCTTATGGACTGCGTAGAGTGCACCGTATCGCATGAGATTTTAGTATTTGGAAGCAAGCATTTGCTTACAGTCATAATTTTAAGCAGGCGTCATAATCAAAAAAATATAATGAAACGGGCAGAGAAGCAAATGCAACCACTCGCTGTCTGATTGTTCCTACTGGCATATTTCACCCAGTTTGTCTAACAGTAATTGCAATGTCTCTGACTATTACCAGTTATCTATTTAGCTGACACCCTTGTCCCAGGTGACAACGTTCTGTCTGTGTACTCGGCTACTAACAATAGTTTACCCTTTTAAACAGCCTGGTATTCTTCCTGTATCGATTCATCAACAGTAGTCCGGTTGGTCGGGGGGTGGGGAATAAAAACCAGGGTCCTTCGATTGTAAGGTCATGGCTTTAATGCTGCTTCCTGGAAATTGTGCAATTTCCTGTGGCCAGAATATTTATCTGTCCATGGATATGAAATACTTCTCTCTAGAATTTTGCCTGAAAGTATTCCACAAAGAGGTTTAAAGGCTTTTGTTATTAGTTATTAATTTTATTATTTAATATTGTTGTACTAGGGGGGTGCGGTGGCACAGGGGGGGATTGGCCAGGGCCTGCTCTCGGGTGGGTCTGGGGTTCGAGTCCTGCTCGGGGTGCATTGCGAAAGACTAGAGTCCTGTTCTGGGTGTGCCCCCTCCTCCTTCAGCCTTGTGCCCTGTGTTGCCGGGTTAGGCTCCGGTTTGCCGCAACCCCACTTGGGACAAGCAGTTTCAGTCAACGTGTGTGTGTGTGTGTGTGTGTGTGTGTGTGTGTGTATTATTGTACTAATAATTTATATAGCACAATTTTCCATTTTCTCACACCTATATGCCTTGGAATTTTAACCAGAAAAGTCCAGAGGTTCACATCCTGTTCTGAAGTATTACAAAAAATATTTTGGCGTTGGGCTCAGACTGAAAATACGCTGCCCGCTCCTACCTTGCTCATCTCATATGCTAATGAGTGGGACTTTCTGATAGCTGTGTTGTGGGCAGGGGACAGTCTGCTGTGATGTGCAGATGATCCCAATTTCCATCGCCAATTTTTTTTGTGACCTGTGAACAGTCCCGGGAGAGGAGGAAGAGGGAATGGTCCCAGGGAACTTGGAGTCAGTTTGGGCTCTCTATCCTGCCACAACCAGCCCAACCCCACCCCTAGACATAGGCCATCTGTCACATCCAGCTCACAATTCAAAGGATGCGGTACTTCAGTGTTCTGTGCTTTCAAATCTGTTCAGCATCACTGCTTTTCTTCAGTGTTGTTTACTCGGTAGGAGTGCATTTTGTATTGATTCTAAATGAGCTGTAAATTTAAAATGAATGACTAAATTTTAAATACAATGGGACAATAAGGGGGGGGGGTGTGATGGTGCAGTGGGTTTGGCTGGGGCCTTCTCTGTGGTGGGTCTGGGGTTCGAGTCCTGCTTGGGGTGCCTTGCAGTGGACTGGCGTCACGTCCTGGGTGTGTCCCATTGTGTCCTGTGTTACCCGGTTAAGCTCCAGTGCACTGCGACCCCGCTCGGGATAAGCGGTTGTAGGCCTTGTGTGTGACTGGACAATAAGGCAGGTAAAATCCTAAAATAAAGACCCTGGAACACAGCACTTAAAACTTCCGTGAAATGTAATATTTTTACATTTCAGGCCACTTCCATGCCTGATTTCCTCTAGAGGGCACTGCTGC
Source organism: Scleropages formosus (assembly GCF_900964775.1). Classification (NCBI taxonomy): domain Eukaryota; kingdom Metazoa; phylum Chordata; class Actinopteri; order Osteoglossiformes; family Osteoglossidae; genus Scleropages; species Scleropages formosus. The sequence goes on from NC_041807.1 coordinate 15,788,508, forward strand.
GCACATTTTCAGAGCTCACTTCCACTTCCTGTCTTCACTGAGATTTCCATCGCTTGGGTTACAGCTGAAAGTCTTGAATTAGGTTACAAAGATATATGACTTGACTAGCTGTCTGCTGACCTTTGATGTGTGTTTCTCCTGCCGCTCAGATGACGCCACAGGCTATGGCCCCGTGTTTGAGGAGCAGCCCCAAGACGCAATCTATGCCGAGGAGGCCCCCGAAGCCAAGTTCTCCATGAACTGCCGAGCACGGGCGAACCCACCTGCCACATACAAGTATTGTACCCCACATACAAGTACAGTACAATATCCTTCTGTGCCCGAGATGCTGCCAGAGGAACTGGCCCTACCATGACCACTTCTATCGGCCCACCCCTTTATCCAGCCCTAATACCCAAAGATCTTGGGTATACTGTAGCTCTCATTGGGTCACGTCCAGCAGGGTGGAAGAGGAGAGATTAGCTCCCCTCTTTCCCCCCACCGAGTTTGTCATGCATTAATCTATCCACTTCCATGGCTTGAGCCTCAGCTTTCCATTAAAGCCGCAGGCAGTCTGACAGCAGCAGGATCAGTCCGACATTAGCTCCTATACTGATCTTCGCTGATTGCAGAGGATCATGAAGAAGAGCAAAACTAAACCTATGTGCTGCTTCCATCTTCACGCAGCGTTTTAAAACAGGCACAGAGGAGATTGCTTAGTCCAAGCCAAGGATGTTCACCTTGTAGCTTGAGGCCTGCATGCAGCCAGCCTAAGCTTAATGTGGAGCGCAAGAACATTCGTACAATAAATATGTACCACACCTAGAGTGAAATTGTGTACATTCTGTTTAACCACATGATAGTACAGTTACTCATATACAACACTTGAAATGCACTGAATCTAAACAGAATGCAAGAAAAATACTTTCAATTTAGACATTTATGACTCAGGGTGCCACTTACTATGATTTTTATATGCGTGGTTCTCAAACCAGTTCACAGTAATGATTGTGGCCCTTGGCTGGGAATGGTTGGCCACCGCTGGAGATTTTAAGTGGTAAAGCGGGTCACGGTGCCGCGCAGGTGAGTGACATGTCTTCCTGCCCCAGGTGGAGGTTGAACAACTGGGAGATCAAGCTGCTGGAGCAGCCAGACGAGCATTACAGTCTGGTGGGCGGCAACCTGGTGGTCAGCAACCCCGACCGCAGCAAGCATACAGGCAAATATGTGTGTGTGGCCCAGAATGTATACGGCATCATCATCAGCAAGGAGGCCACCGTCAGGTTTGGATGTAAGTCGCTTAGCCGGTGACTTGAGGCTAAAGACTTTAGGAGCGTTTTCTGTCCGTCAGGGATGCACCATGTGAGCGTCTGGGTTATTTCTGATTAGTGTTCCACAGAAGAATAAAATGCAAAATTGCTAGAAGTCCAAATATACACCTATTCAAAGCCATTTAACTGCTAAGAGCCTTATTAGAATATGAAGTTAAAGCAACAGTCATTAAGTGGTGTGAAATGAATGTCTCCCAGACCTGAACCCCTTCCCCACGGATGAGCGCGAGGGAGTGCAGGTGAAAGAAGGACAAGGGGCTGTCCTGCTCTGTGCTCCTCCGGAGCGTAGCTCAGGTAAGGCCGGGGCTGAGCGCGTTTGAGCTGTGCGCTAACAGGTCTCGCGTATTGCTTAGTTACTGGGTTTTTACCTTAGGTACTTGCCTGTTTTAGTGTACCTCAAATACACAGAGCTCAGTTCCACTCAGTCCTTGGGACTGGAAAGTCCCCTTTATTAAGGACTTATTTATTACGTCTCAGCTGTAATGTTTATTTACTGGCTTTACTCGGATAAAATGATATAAATACATCTCTCTCGTCAGATGATGTGTCTTTTCGCTGGATCCTGAACGAGTTCCCGGTCTTCATCCCGCTGGACAACCGTCGGTTCGTCTCCCAGACGACGGGTAACCTGTATATCGCCAGAGTGGATGCCTCGGACAGCGGGAACTACTCGTGCTTCATGTCGAGCCCTTCCATCTCAAAAAGTGTCTTCAGCCAGTTCATTCCTCTCATCCCCTTGCCGGAACGTGAGTTTTCATGGGTGAATCTGGGTCTGGATCCGGGTCTCATCTTGCGATCGGTACATGTATGAATTTCCCAAGATACAAGACAAGCCTTTTCCCATTTATTTATTTACGTTGATTTCATTTCATTTACGTGCTTATTTTCTAAAATTTCAGTTTGTTGGGGAGCAGGCTTGACCCGTTTTTATATTCCCAGTTGAAAGATGTGAGAAAATATATAAACAACCAGAACAGGAGGGCAAGACCACCCTAGAGCCCATTCGAGGTTAATTCACCTCACTTCCACAGTGTGGTGTCCATCGGTATCGGTGAACACAATAACAACACGATGATCGATAACACATTTGCGAACGAGACTCTGTAGAGGGAAAGTATTTTTATTTGTAGTCATTTTAAAATAGTTTTAACTTTAATGTAGCTTATAGTTAATAAAGATAAAGTGTTTTTTATTTTTGTTATATCCGTGGATCTTATCTGCAAATAAATGGAGGGACATATGTTGTTTTATTCTGCTTCTTCTGATTCTTACTTGTTGGTAATAATGATGCTGGAGTTGCAAACAAAAAAGAGTTACTAACAGAGCCAGTCTCTCTGTGTTCCTACCTCGAGCAGCCTTTCTACCAGAGATAGTTTGAAAACAGGAAAGTGAAGGTCCTGGAGCAATCCACATGACTGATATCTATGTGTATTTTGCGCAAGATGTTTCCCTTCCGGGGGGTGCGGTGGCGCAGTGGGTTGGACTGGGTCCTGCTCTCCGGTGGGTCTGGGGTTCGAGTCCCGCTTGGGGTGCCTTGCAATAGACTGGCGTCCCGTCCTGGGTGTGTGTCCCCTCCCCCTCCAGCCTTGTGCCCTGAGTTGCCAGGTTAGGCTCCGTGACCCCGTATGGGACAAGCGGTTCCGAAAATGTGTGTGTGTTTCCCTTCCGTGTCTTTGATTTCTCTCGTATCTGTACAGCGCGTGGCATCCCAGCGATTGCGGGATGCAGCCGACCTTTGCCGATGCTCTGTCTCTCTCCAGGTCCGGTGAAAAAGTATCCGGCCGACATAAGAGTCAAATTTCCCAAAATCTACGCCCTGGTTAATCAGAACATCACTCTAGAGTGCTTCGCCCTAGGAAAGTGAGTGACCCTTTTTGTTCTTAATCACTTCCTCAATGGGACTGCAGTATAGATTGGAGTCTAGTCGATGTGTTAGCTGGCGGTAACATGAGCAGGTGCTGGATGGGACAAAAGGCTGTAGCCAGCACTGTAGAACCTGAGGCATCGTGTCGCACTCAGCCCTATCCCAGAGATCCGGTGGAGGAAAGTAAATGCCGAGTTACCTGCCAATCACGAGGTGACCATGGGAGGAGCCCTGCTGCACATCTTCAACATTCAGATAGAGGACGAGGGCTACTACGAGTGTGAGGCCCTGAACTCCAAAGGGAAGGACTGGCACAAAGCCTATGTCTATGTGGAAGGTACAGCCATTGAATTTCCGTGCCTATATTAGCAGACCCATCCTTGACTAGCATGTGTGTGTCCACTTAAATGTGACAGTCTCTCTTCATAGGCATATTTCAGTCTGTTAAACTGAAATTCGGTAGAAACAACATTCTTGTTTCTTTTTCTCAGAAAATTTTTGACATTAATGAATGATACATTGCAGGAAATGGGTAGGGTGTATTGTCCGCATCGTAAAAGAGCGGCTCCGGGTGCCTTACGCTTCATTTCATGAAGTATGTACCCTGTTGTGCGTTAGTATATTTCTACTGAGGTTCCTACTACAGCTGTGTTTCTCTCCTTTATCTCAAATCCCCCCCTTTTCCATCCAGCTGCCCCCGAGTGGGCCGTACACATCAACAACACGGAGAAGGACATCGGCAGTGAACTGACCATGACGTGCATAGCCAACGGCAAGCCAGAGCCGTACATCCGCTGGCTGAAAAACGGATTCTCGGTAGGGCGGAAATGTGAAAAGTCAGCTGCGCTTACGGTTCTGTTGGGAAAGCGTGGCAACACACTGCAGACACATCAGGGGCACTGGGTCACTGATGTGGTTCTTGTTCAAAGTCAACTTCATTGTCATTCCACCTGTTGGTGAGTTATACATACGGGAGGACGAAATTTTGCTTCTCTTTGGACCCTCGTGCCACATAGAACATATAGTGCAGCGTGTTACGTAATTTACTTATTTAGCAGACGCTTTTCTCCAAAGTGACTTCCAATGGATACTATGTAGTGTAATCAGCCCACATACCTTATTCACTGCAGTGACTTACACTTCTAGATACACTACTGACACTGAGTCACTCATCCATACATCAGTAGAACACACTCTCTCTCTGTCACTCACTCACACACTGTGGGTGAACCTGAACAGCATATCTTTGGACTGCGGGAGGAAACCCACGCAGACACGGAGAACATGCAAGCTCCGCACAGATTGAGCGGGGATGGAACGCACGTCCTCTCGCACCACCTAGGTGCTGTGAGACAGCAGCGCTACTCACTCTGCCACCATGTCGCCATACAGATGAGTGCAAATACAGGACAGTGCAGCACACAGATATGGCAACAACGCACACAATACTAAATAAAAAGATTTACATATACAATACAAAAAAGAGAACTATACAGAACATGTAATTTACATTGTGCAGGATGTATTTACATTAAGAGCATGAGAATTCTGTGTACGCTGGAGACTTCATGGTCACAGCAATTCTGGGCTCAGGTTCCGCCACAAAGATTAAATTATCATAAATGGCTCGCTGTCACCCTTTAAACCCAGTAATCCTTAAAAAGTTGTATGCATGTATGAACAAATTGTTAATTTCCGAATTTGGTCATAGTCTCAAACATAGATGGTGAAGACATGGATATGGGCTGCTGGTAACGTAGTGGTTAGAGCTGCCACCTCTGGAGGTTCCGGACTTGAATCTCACCTTCTGGTGTAGTACCCCTGAGCAAATTACATACCCTAATTTACTCCAGTAAAAAACTACCCAGCTGTATGAATGGGTAAATCATTGTAACTATTTTAGCACTGCATGAAGGAAAGTGTGAGCTCAATAAATAAATGTGGTGAAAAAAAGGCTTTGGCAGAGCGTGAGCTGATTGGCGTATGTTTGCTCCTAGTGCAGGCGATTCAGAGAAGCTTCATCGATGCAACTGAAAAAAGGACATTATTATTATTTTCTGGAGCAAATCACATACATAAAGAAGTAAAAAAAATTGCAGACATAAAGGGCTGAGTGTGTCAGCTGCAGCTGAACAGCCAAGATTATTTTTCAGAGGTGCACCTTCCTGCTCTCCAGAGTGAATATCTGAAACCTGGCGAATCCGCTCTAAGTGCTGGCGACCTTTTTGTGCTTCTCAGCGACTGAGCCAGGGGACTCTGAAGCTAACGCGAGCTGTCCTTTTCCAGCACGGCAAGGGAGAGCTGAAGTTCAGCATGCTCACCTTCGAGGACTCCGGGATGTACCAGTGCATCGCGGAGAACCGTCACGGAAGCATATATGCCAACGCTGAGCTGCGCGTGATTGGTGAGTGCCATCGTCAGTCTGCAGCGCTCATCGACCGGAAGGTGTTACCGAACGTGGATATGTACAGTAGTACAGTATGTCAGACACTACTTCTATATCATTTTTGATACGACGGGCATGACTTTAGCCTACGTGTGACGTAGCGTGCGCCGCAAGGCCTGCGACATTACCTGAAAGTGAAATGGGGGAATACAGAACACACCATCAAACAAATGCAGTGGTGTGAAAGTGCAAGTGTGTCCCATGATAAGGCTTGCCTTTTGTACATTTTTTGGACAAAATGATATTTCATTGTCATTTCAGCAATACCGAAAGATAAATGTGATCTGAATTTTAAAAATGCAAATGAAAAAAAAAATCACATCTCGCTCTCATTTCAAAAAGCAGTTTCCTTGCGTGGAGAAACTTGGAGCAGCTCTACATTTACGGTCGCTTCGACTTCCTGAAATTCACATCGGCCGGTCCTCTTTTCAACAGCCTGTGCTCCGAACTTCGAGAACAACCCCGTGAGGAAAAGGCTGCTGGGGGCTCAGAACGGACGCGTGGTCATTGAGTGCAAACCCAAGGCAGCCCCCAAGCCTAAGATCACCTGGAGCAAGGGGACAGAGGTCCTATACAACTCAACACGGTCAGCGAGCAGTGCACTGGGATGTGTGGGAGGTGGGGAGAGGAGGGGAGGGTGGCGGAGCAGGTCCCTCAGTGTATAGGTATGGCACAGCAGGAACAATATGGGCTCTACTGCTTGGACTGCTTGAACGAGCTCTTGTGACCAGTTTACCTTGACAGCCAATTAAGGTTTTATTATATCTAAGCTTTGACAAGCATGTACTAAGGACTAAGGTAGGTTTTTGCAATGGACATGTGGAGGCACACTCTCCGAGATGGGCACCCACCATTTATCCCATCTAACTCCTTGTGGTCGGCAGGATACGCGTCTGGGATGATGGGAGTCTCGAGATCTTCAATGCCACCAAGATGGACGAGGGGAGGTACACGTGCTTCGCGGAGAATGACAGGGGCAAGGCCAACAGTACTGGGACGCTCACCATCACAGGTGATCGCACCCTGAGCCTCTTTGTTACATTTGACTCCCAGCAGACCTGTCACGCTGCTTGGTTTTCAGGTGACGGGTGACGGGCACGACTACGAAACCGTTCCCCTTTATCTGACTCCGTTTCGGTCACAATGCAGGCTGCGCAATGTGGTCGTGTGTCTTTGACTTTCACCGAACATCATTCACACGGTGTTGGTAAAGCTGACAGACCTACTCCCCCTCACCTGTTATACCAAAATCTTCACTTAAATCGCTGTGTTTTTTCCCTTTTATGTCTCTCTCTCTGTGGTGCAGTGAGTTGTCAGGTACCGGAGCATCAAGAAACACAATCGCTTCCACTCACCAGAATTACATGCATTTTCTGTGTAGCTGATGCTCTTCTACAAAGCAAATCATAATTATTTACCCATTTATATGGCTGAGTAATTTTATTGGAGGAACTTCTTTGGGCAGCACCTTACTGAAGGGTACTACAGCTAGAGGTGGGATTTGAAACTGCAGCCTTTAGGTTCAGAGGTAGCAGCTTGAACCACTACACTACCAGATGCGCTCATTAGATGTGGGGCTTGTGTGAAGACTGTGGAAGACACGACCCACCTCCCTCTCCCACGTTACACCTATTCCGCCACTAACTCTGAAGACACACCACAGTATTCTGGGATTTTTCCGTCGCTCCGTTAACTCTTCTGCCCTCCAGCGTTCACGATGACAGTATTTATATTCCGCAAGAAAAGTCACCGGTAGCTCCTTAAATTAACCCCTCTCTGCTACTAATATACTGTACGTATTCAGTTTGCGTTCCCATCAGTACAGTTATTCAGCTCAAATAACTTAATGAGAATAAGGGTGAGGGGTTCATTCATGAAAGAGTTGCATTGAACTTGTCACTGGAGAAAGCAGACAACATGCTACATGCTGACCAAAGGAGGGGTGACACCTGCTCCCTCTCTCTTCCAGAGGCCACCAAGATCACCGTAGCATCATCGAGCAGCGCGGTGCGCGTGGGGGAGCCCGTGCGCATGCAGTGTGCCGCGTCCCATGACCCCATCCTGGACATCGCCTTCATCTGGGCCCTGGACACGCACATCATCGACTTTGACAGGGAGAGTGAGCACTACCAGCTTGTCATGGTACGAGCACCGCGCGCCTGCCGCTTGGTGCGAAGCTTGATCGTTGCATTGCCTTCCTCCGCCACCAGGAGGCAGTAGATAGTCGCTTTGACTCTGCATATGTTTGGACTCTGGCGCCGCTCTTAGCCGTGTGTGCACCAGCTCATTTTGTGCTCTGACACACAACTCCAGCGATTCCTTTCTAGGCTGCATTTGTTAGCTTTGCTATATTTGGTATTGAGCTCTGTCAGCAGTTTTAGCTCCGTGTTTATATCAGCCACAGACCGTTTTTTTCGGAAACGGTCCGGTTTTCGATTCCGTCGTATATCCGTAGCGCTCTGCTGATGAACGCAACATCTGTGCTGAAGGGTACCGACATGTGTGCGACATACATACGTTTCCTCGCCCGCCTCATCTGCAGTGCATCTTGTGTGACAGGCAGCGATCACACTCTTTTTAAACGTGATTTCCGTTACCGTTATAAAATGGTGTGCGAATGATTGATTGGTTAGCAGTGTTACTGTCCTTTGAGCGGCTCGATTTTATGATGCTGCTCAAGACGTGACTCTAGTCACGGTGTGCAGTGTCAGAGACCTGTGCCCTGTGTGTTTGCCCCCCCCCCCCCCCCCCCGTGGAGACGCGCGAGTCCAGCGGCGAGCTGCAGATCAGCAACACGCAGCTGAAGCACGCGGGCCGCTACACGTGCACTGCCCAGACCATCGTGGACAACGTCACCGTCTCCGCCGACCTCGTCGTCAAAGGTAATATTCATCGTCTAGCCCAACCCCCAGAACCCACAAAGAGACACAAACGACAGATGAGGAGTTTTTTTTTTAACCACTGCTGAATGGTTCCAAAGTAGAGCAGAAACAAGCATTTGAACATTTTCTGTAAATAGCTAACATGAACGTAATACTGTATGGGAAGAACGTTTTTGAAAAGTAACAAGCCCCACTCTGTTTTCCGATTGGTTCAAAACAATGAGTGGAGGTGTAGGGTGATGCGGAGCGAGTGCTGCCATGAGACTGTGGTCGCTTACCCTGGGTAATCTGTGAGCCCTGCAGTTCCCCCTCGGTAAAGGCAGCTACGGCAGGAAATGCCTTTCTTGGCTGGTTATCGGTCAACGACAGGCTCCGGAGCGGTCGAGGGATTGAATTTCACGCAACGTCCTGGAAAGACTTTTTAACACGTCCATCTGTCACTCAACGAGTGTCCTCATGAAAGGTCAGGCTAACTGAAAGCAGCCCGAAACAGGCCGGCTTCAGCAGCAGCGGTTGCGTTTGTCTGCATTTTACATACGTTCTTGTTCGTTTAATTGCCTAACGACAGTGCGGTTGGTTTTGAACGAAGGCAGTCGCAAACCTGTTTGACCGATTATGGACTTCTAAAGTACGAGCTGAAATGGACATGATGCAGTCCGCTGGAAGAACATGCAAACTGCACGCAGGCTGAGCTAAATTCGAACTTAACCCCCAAACAGCCCAGACACTGTGAAGCTCCAGTGCTACCCGCTGTGCCGCCCCATTTGCTCAATGACACTTTGACTTTAACTTAAACCCCTCTCCCTGCTTTGCTTCCCATCTTCATGTTTGAATGGCATTTTAATCTATATTTTCCTCAAGGTGAAGGTGTGTTCTGTCTCCCACAGCTGCTGCTTTCATGGTAGTCGCTAAGGCTGTCTGAGAAGAGTCTCCTACGCTTTTCTCTGCCTTCTGGCCTCAGTCCGCGTCGGCCCCGGGCGCTAATTGGCATCTTCGGCTCAACAGAGGCTACGAACAGACCCCAGTGTGTCGCGCTGCCAGCAACCCTGTGTGCGGTGCAGTGTGGCCGAGCCCGAATCGAGCCGTTAAAGGCAGTTACAGTCCTCGTGTTTAGAGAACGAGGTCTGGTGTAATGCCTTGGTCTGATGTCCTCAAATGCTGTCCCTTTCGGTCCATTTCCCTCACCCATCACAGTGGAACAGAAAGTGTTATGCAGTCGTCCCTCAGGATACGAGTGTTCAGTTTATGAGAACTTGAGGTTACGAATATTTTCATTTAATCGCTCTACTTAGACTTACTAGACATTTCTTCTCCTTTTACGAGGACCAAATTTGGATTTTGCCTGCCTGCGCACGGCTGAAGGGTGTGAGACCAGCTCTACTATATGCTCTTCTTCACAGTTATGGTGTTATACAGTGATTACAGTGTTACAATCTCAGTGATCATGGCCCCGTTTGGACTGTGCAAACCATGTATTGTCATTGTTTTCACTGATTTCTTTTGTCTTCACTCTTCTGTATTTTGCATCAAAGGTTGAATTAATACATGAGAACTGAGTATCCTATGTATATACGTTGTTAGCGGATGCTGCGTAATGGCTACGAAAGCTAAACGAGCACAAGTAACAGCCATACGGTGTCAGAGAAATTTAGGAAAGGAAAAAATGCTTGTGGTGAAAAGGTTTTTGAAAAGTAACAAGTCCCATCACTCACACACTATGGGGGAACAGGAACAGCATGTATTTTGGAGTGTGGGAGGAAACCAGAGCACCCGGAGGAAACCCACACAGACACAGCGAGAACATGCAAACTCCACACAGACTGAGCGGGGATCGAACCCACGTCCTCTCGCACCACCCAGGCACAGTGAGACAGCAGTGCTACTCACTGTACCACCATGCCCTCCAATTTGGATGGTGCTGTAATTTTTGTGTTTTGGGCTTAATGTGGAATGCACCATTTTGTTCTTCAAATGAAATGCTTCATTTTTATACAGTGAGAATCCTCTCAGGTTTAGAATCATTTTAGAATGTTCTAGAAAAGCAGTTTTTTTACAGATGTTTCTACAGTTCACTATCGGACAGTCGCGCTTTCACTTGTATGCTGGAGGCTGAGATCTAGTTTCTCCAAAGAATGCATTAGCCGCATCTTGTGTTTATGTAAACTCTTTTAAAATCATTCTGTGTCGGTAATTAATGCAAAAAAAACTCAACATGAATAGTCACTGCATATCAGAATGATCGCTCATTAACACTGTATGTGCCAGCTTTTAGGGTTGGCAGCCAGGACAAGACTATGTGAAGGGGTGCCACTGAAGGAGTGTAGGAGCTGCTGTATTAGATGGTATTTGCGAGCTGGACCGTGTCGCCCGTGCAAAGTGCTGCACACATGTGTTCCCCACATGCGGTGGAGCTCCTTGCCCTACTAATCAGACAGTCGCTGGTACAAGCTGTGTGAAACGAAATGTGTAACTGGTTGGAGTGTAAGGCTGTTAGCCGTGGAAGTCTCTTTGGCGGTAGGAATCTGCAGAGCAGCTAAATAATGTAGTGGCGGAGCTCGCGGCCCGTGTTCCGACAGCGTTCGGCCTGCCTCTCTGTCACGCGCTTTATTTTCCAGTGAAAAGTGGCGCTGTGGCTCTGTTTGGTGAAGCAGAGAGGATTTGGGGATTAAAAGGCTTTCCACTTCTGCTCCTTCAATACATTCCATGGAAATGTTGTAATCTTGCCTTGCAGTTTCTAATCCAAAACCTTTCATAAATGCGCTTTAAAGTATATCCCCGTCCATATATGTTTTCGCGGTGCCGACGAAGCAGCTGATAGAACCCCTCAAAGCTCGAGGAAAATGAAAACGGAACACTGAAACACTACACCCGATGAGGGTTTATAACGCCGTAAATGCCGACAGTGAAGGATCAAACAGTTAAACGCCTTGATTGGTCTGCATGGTTCTGTTGGGTTTGTCTCCTCCACCTGCCCTGCCACCGACCTCCTCCCTCTGGCACAGGGCCTCCCGGGCCCCCAGGGGCCGTACGTGTGGACAACATCCGCGACAAGATGGTTACCCTGGTGTGGAGCCGAGGCGCGGACAACCACAGCCCCATCATCAAGTACATTATCCAGAGCCGGGATCAGTTCTCGTTGGACCGCGAGGAGTGGAAGGATGCCAATACGTGTGGGTGAACCAGCGATAAACCGATAGCTGTGCAGCTGGATGAGTTCTTCTGATGTAGATGACGTGTACGATGGACTCACGGCCTTCCCCTGTTGCTCTTTCTCAGCTCCACCGGTTGTCCAGGGCAATGAGGAGATGACCAATGTGGTAGATCTGTACCCCTGGGCGTATTACGAGTTCCGCGTGATAGCGATCAATGCGCTGGGCATGGGAGAACCCAGCCTCCCCTCGATCAAAATCCGCACCTATGACGCAGGTTCGTCCTCGGCCATTGCGTTTACCTCTGCAACTCTTTGTCTTCCATCGGAAATCACTCTTCACGTCAAGGTGTTTGCTCACATCGCTGTGTGAATCACTGCTGGCTTGCAAGACAGAGGTAGGCCGGCAATGTGTAATGAATGAATGAATGAAGGACTTTATTTCAATTTATTGACCAAGTACGTTTGCATGTACGAGGAATTTGACACAATAGCTGCTCATTCAGTCACATTTAACATAGAAGAACTGACTTTACAGCCATGACACAACATTAAAGTAAGAGAGTAAGTAGAAAGTAATTTGGAATAAAAAACAGTAAATGCTATTTTAATGGTACAATTATTTAGCGGGATGCGCGTGAGCAAAAGTTAGTAGTGGAAAGTCCGATGTGTATTCTGGTAGCGTAGGAGCCGGACCAACCTAAATCTTATCGTCTGTTCGTGAGCGATATGGATTATGACGTGGACATCAGAGGGTAATAAGTGACACTGCTTGGGGGACGAAGCTGACACTGAGCCTACCTGTAGGAAACTGTGCTCTCTTCTCTTTGCAGTTCCCACAGTGGCCCCCTCAGACATTGGCGGGGGCAGTAGGGTCAATGGCGAGCTGACAATCACCTGGACGGTCAGTCCTGCTCTTACTATCCACTGTGTAGCATTAACACCAAACACAATGTCTCTTCCTCAATTGGCAAATCTCAGTCCTACTTTCTGTTAGCTGTTCTCCAGCCCTCAGCGACTCAGTAAGGCTGGGCGCACGTTACGCTGCGAATATAATGATGATCATTAGCTGTGGAGCCAAACCGGAAGATTAACTTTAGAAAACTTACCAGCAGCAATGCTGCCCCACCCACCGCTCGCAATCTTTGAACGGATCTTGTTTCGATCTCCTATAATCTGCAGCCCGTGCAACCTCAGTACTACAACGGGTGGAATTTCGGCTACGTCGTAGCCTTCAAGGCGCACGACAAGCACGACTGGACGAGAATGACGGTGGCCGACCCAGAGGCCAGACGCTATGTCTACAAGGACTCCTCCATCCCGCCCAACACAGAGTTCCAAGTGAAGGTGAAGGCATACAACAGCAAGGGTGATGGGCCCTACAGCCTAACAGCGGTCATTTACTCTGCCCAGGACGGTAAGCGAGGCCACGGTGGCGACTTTGCCGGCCTGTCCGCAGCAGCGCCCCGCAATTCCGTCTTTCCTCCGTCTCCCGCAGTTCCTTCAGAGGCCCCGACGGATGTGGTGGCACGTCCTCTGTCCGCCACTGAGGCTATGGTGTGGTGGCTTCCTGTCTTCCAGCAAATCGTAGAGGGCTATCAGGTGCGGCAGAACGTACCTTAGCCGATCAGAGTGCTAGCAGCATGAGCTATGTCGTGCATATGCTTCATGTCTGTAAGTGAGAACTGTAAGTTGTGAGTTTTTCAACATACCGAATATTCTCTAATTAATGCCCCCGAGGGAAATTACATTTTGGGGGTTGGGGGGGGAGGCGTTAAATACAGGTCAAAAATTGGTAAAAATCGGTCTTCAGTTTTGGTTCTGTACCGTAACATATATTCCCCATATATTCTTGGAACAGGCCATTCAAAGGGAAAATGAGCGAATTGTGTGATCAGTGGTTGTTTGAGGGAACTTGGAAAAAACGGCCAAGGGTAACCGCAAGCCGCCCGCAAAATCGCTAATACTACAGTGGATAAAGGAATCCTGGGCATGTATAACACCAGAAATTATACGCAAATCGTTTACGAGGTGCGGCATTACGTCGGCGCTCGATGCCTCTGATGACCATTTATTCCTGCAGTCGGATGAAGAACAAGAGGATTCCGAGTTCGAAGGGTTTTCTCAGGACGATGTTTACATTGGGCAGCGGATGTTAGAAAACGCGGTGGCAGCAAACGAGGTCATTTTGTCGGAACGCAGTAATATTGACAGTGGTTCCGAGGACATTGAACTGTATATACATGTATGCGTATTGAGTTAGTTTTGAAAAATGGTTTTTAAAAGTTTGACAGACTTTTAAAAGTTATTTGCCTTCACTTATATGGACATGGATACAGTAAAACAGTGACAGACTTGGTTGTAACGGGTGAGGTTTTTTTTTTTTTTTTTTTTTTTTTCTCCCCCCTTCCTTCCCCCCCCTAAAAATAGGCGGGGGGGGCATTAATAAGGGAATATTCGGTTTGCTTTAGTTAAGCATCAAAACGTAATGGTATCAGTTGCATCTAATTTATTGTGGTGCCTCGTTCAAGGAATGTCGTAAACGTTCCTGGATTTCAGTGTGTGCATAGAACGTCCAGTGCTTTAATTGCTACGCCACGTGCTACTCCTCAGGTGAAGTACTGGAGGAAGTACCGTGACAATGAGGCAGCGGCCCAGCGGATCCTCGTGCCCAATACGGCAAACCAGACTCTACTGGAGAATATGCGGCCTGACTCGCACTACCTGGTCGAAGTGCGAGCCTACAACGCTGCGGGACTCGGACCTCCGAGCATCCACAGCGAGATGTTCACCAGGAAAGCACGTAAGGATGTCTGAAGGATGTCTTAGAATCAGTTAAAAGTGTGAAAACTTTGCTGGAAGCACTGAACCTTATGTATACTACTGCCTCATCCCACGTCAACATTCCAACTTACGCCAAAATGGTGTTTCTTGCAATAGAAAACAGAGGAGCACAGGGTCCCGTGCTGTCAGGATGGATTTCAAAGTGCGTCATTGGAACATGTTTACACATGAGTCAGTTGCCACTCCTTACCTGTCTTTTTGCAGCTCCTAGCCGACCGCCCAGGATTGTGAGCAAGACTCTGAGCTTCACCCGTAGAACCATTAACATAGCCTGGGAGCATGTTTCACCCTTGGCCAATGAGTCCTACATCGAGGGCTACAAGGTCAGTCGTTGTTCCGCATCCAGGAACGCGTCCCGTTCGATTGCTCAAACTGTGTTTCAGTTGCTCTCCCTGTTGTTGATCCTGTCTCTTCAGTCCTCTGGTCGCTTAAGCTCATAGTATTTTGACAGTAGCTGAGTCCTCTTTGATGGACACACTCAGAGCAGTGAAAGATTTTGGCACGAGCGAACCTTTTTTTCCCGTGACCCCCTTTACGCTTGACTTGTGTTTGTTGCGCTCTCTCCTTGCGTTCCATGTTACAGGTGCTGTACCGGAAAGCAGGCCACCGAACAGGGGCTTTGTACACGACAGGGAAGCATTACATCGACCTCCCAGTCCCTAAGGAAGGAAACTACATAGTGGAGGTCCGAGCCCACAGCGAGGGAGGCGATGGGGCCATATCCCGTGTTTGGGTTGCAGGTAACCCCCATGATTCAAACCCATGAGGGGACAGCTAGTAGTGTAGTGTTTAGAGTTGCTGTCTCTGGACCCCAAGCTTGCAGGTTCAAATCCCATATCTAGTTGTAGTACTATTGACCACTGTACTTATCCTGAAATTGCTCTAGTAAAATTACCCCCGCTGTACAAATGGGTAAATAATTGTAGCTCGACTAATATTTTAAGTTGCTTTGGAGAAAAGTGTCAGCTAAAATGTATTAATGTGATGATTCACCCTGCCATCAAGTCATTTTGGATGGTTTGTGGGTAGGAGGGCCAGATATTAAGCCTGTGTGCATGTTTTGTTTTTGGAAACCTGACGGAGTGTGTATTTGTCTGTGCAGTTCTGCCCGTCTCTTCTTCTCTGCCTCTATCAGACATACAATGTATAACTTGCATACCAGGCTGTGTTACTGAGGTAACGGTCCATCTCCACCTTTCTGCCCTACCCACCCACAGCTGGGCGTGGAGCGGTGTCCACACAGCCCTTTGGCCTGGCTCTCCTACTCCTCATCGCATTCTCCTGCCTGCGTATATAGACGTAGAGTCGGCATCACCCATGCTGGCTCAGGTAACATGGACTCTATAAGAGTGACACCTTGTATCTCTGTGCCCAACCCCCTCTCACTTTCACCTGAAGTCCAATATTCTGTCATAGGGTGTGGGGGGAAAAAAAAACAGCAATGCCATCCAGGAAATCCCCTATGTAGTATCAATATCATATATCTGGAGGTGCATCAAAGGAGATTTTTTTTAACTTAACAATGCCTTATGTAAACACTGCTCTTGTACAGTTCCATCACTCCAGTGGATGGAGGTTCATGTAACAAATACACCTCGATTAATATCATGGAAATAGTATGCAATGCCTATAATGCATTGTAGTAAGTAAGCAGCATTCCTCTAAAGCTAATATGTGTGAATGATGTGCATAGGAGTGAAAATGTCATAGAAGTGCTAATTTGGTTGATGACTTTTCTCCTTTTACAGCAGAATTCCCTTCCAGAGTCTCAAAACCAATTCATTCAGAATTTGGGCATATATGTATATATATGTATAAATATATGTTCTATTTGCTTAGGGTAATAAGCATTTTATATGCAGTAAATCACATAATATTGCTTGCAGCAAATGGCATAATATTGCTTACATTCCTATTCCAAATGCTGTTCAAATGGTGGTATGTTACAAATATAACTGGTGTTTAAAAAGTGTGAGGGTCACCAAGAGTTGTGCTTTTTTGACCCAAGTTTAGCTTCTCAAGCTGAGACGCTAGAAACTGAAAACGGCGAGTTTGTTTGAGTTTGTAAAGATGCAAAATGAGTTTGTAAACAAGCAAAAAGACCTAAAAGCACAAACGTAAAATGAACAGATCGGACATAAATTAACAACCCAGTTAATAACCAAAAAATGATGATTGTTTGATTTGTGTATGTAATTTTGTTGCTAAGCAAACATCCAGCCAACACAGAATTGTCAAAATGTTGGCACGACATGTCTATCACGTTGCTCTAACTGCGCGTTGATGTTGCGAGAACATCGAACGTTGTCTGGACACGGAAGCTGCACGTAGGCAGTGATGTAACAACAAAAGATGTGCAGAGCACACAGCAAACAGCTTTATTTGAACTGTGTCACTGGGAATTCACTGTTACCTTCTGGTGCTGTGTAAAGAATTTTTTCTTCTCCTCCTAGTGAGTGCCAGCCCATGTGTTTGTTGTGCTTCTGCGACCACTAGCTTTGAACGATGTTCCAATTCAGCCGCCCGGCTACTGCTGTAGGGATAGTTTTTATCATGTCATAGTACTGCTGCAAGCACATCAGAAACAAACATAATGAAGCAAAATTAAATGTAAGGTGTCGGACTAGGAGCCTCTCGGCTACGAAAGTGTATTTGCTATTATAGCTGTCTTTCTTTTTTGTACTATAGATCACAGTTGAGTTAATAATATATATGGTCAGCAATATTAGTGCCACTGAATGTTTTGTTTTTTTTTTAAACGTGTCATTTTTTTACTTGCAAATTGTTTGACAGTAGAAGTACATAAATATTATGTTTAAAAAGAGGCTGCAATTTCATTTTTCTGCAGGCACAAACAATTGCTGGGCTATTTGTGGGTATCACATCACCGCCACCACAAAGTGCTTTTACTGCATTGAATCACAAACAGATATTGCCAAAATGCATGAATGCCTTTAAACTTTTTTTAAGCTTGGATATTCGGAGGAAAACGATACATTTAACTGCGCACGATGCGGAAATTGCGGGCGGAGCCAGTCACCTCGGATGCTGGCATCCTAGACCCGGTCTGCCACTGCGGTGTAACACAGCCACACATCACAACGATACCTAGTCAGCTCTGAAGTGTTGTAGACAAGCCAAAGTGATGGGTCACCTGCTGCAGTGAAATCAGTCTTCTCAATTAAAGTTTGTTTAGTGAAAACCAAACGCGGCTCTGTGTGATGTCACTCGTCTCAGCACCAGACTCCCGTCATCACCTTTCGCAAATGAAATACCACCAGCGGTCATGTAATGGAATTTGCATGTTTTCCCTGTGCTCATCTGGTTTCCTGCCAAAGTCCAACGACGTGTTTCAAGTGAATTGGTGGTCTTGATTTGCCTTTTCTGTGTATGTGCGTACGTGTGTGAGTGAACGAGTGTGTGTCACTGCCCTGCGATGAACTGGCCTCCTTTCCATCCTCCTTTCCTTTCCTCCTTTCTGTGCTTCCAGGATAGACTCTGGGCCGCCGTGGCCTAGTATTGCACAGGCAAATAATGACAACGGAAAAACATGGATGCGTGTGTGGCAAGACGTCTGGAACGTTTCTACATTTCTGGGTTTAGTCATTGAAAGGATGGCTATATGTGGGTACGTGACTCTGCACTTGAGTCCAACTGAACAGGAAAATCTTCCCCCACATAAACCATTTAGTTGAGAAAACCAGCTAATGTATCTCACCGACTTACTTCTCACTCTTCCTGAATGCAGTGACCGGAAAGTTGTTTAGTTTAGAGCATCACGAAGTTGTGTGTCAAACTTCAGATCCAATCAAGGCTTGCATGACCTCAAGACAGGATCCCAGCTGACCGACAGCTGGGGAAGCACTTGGTGATCAGTGTGTGCGCTTCACACCGGGTCAATGTGTTTGTTTTCATTTCCCTGAAAACCTACCCTGGGAAGCTGCCGTTTCCCTTTGAGTTCCAAGAGGCCTTGCCATTGTTCTTCCAACACAAAAACACAAAATAGTCACTTGAAAGAATCCATAACTATGTAAGGCCCTTACATCCTTACATATATAAATATTCTCATGATGTTGTGCAAAACAGGCTCATTGCTGTGGATTGTTGATTGCCCTCACTGGTGGAAGATGTCAACACAATTCAAGCAAATGGTTGTTTATTCTTATCTTTCCACATGGCACAAATCTCTTTAAATGCGCAAATAGTTATTTTGTGGTCGTGAAAGTGCTTATTGGTTACCTCGCCCAGAGTCTTTGTTAAACATTTTATTGTTGTAGTGGCTTTTTAATTAGATAGCCCCATGGAACAATTTTACACCAAATTATGGAAAGTTCTCCTTGGTATCCAGGTTGCAATATGAATGAGTGAGTAGGCACTGGGCCATTTAAAGTTGTCAGAAGTCATATCCAAAAAGTGTTTGGCCACAGAAGGCGGTGCCAGTGGTGTTTATCTGCTACCTATTATAGACAAGGTCTATTCTTGATTTTCTTCAGATGCGGCAGACTAAGGTTTTAGCTGAAACATGCGAAAAGCTCGTACAGTAAACTAAACGAGTGAAAACAAGAAATAAACATGATTTCTCACCAAAATGGACTGAGATGCGGATTCTTCAAGTTTGCAAAAGCTACTTACACTGGAGGTGTGATCAGAGGGGAGCTCAATACATTTTCGGTCCCAAGAGCCTTTTGCCGATGCCCATGGAGAAGACGCGGGTGCCTGTCGTCCACATCTCCCTGTGTGTGTCCCACGTGGGGATGTCTTACTCCTGAGGGTTTCACCACACATTTCTGCTTCCAGGGACCACCTTAGCTGTTCCACTGCAGAAGATGTGAAATATGTCATTGTGTGATTTACCTACTCACCTACACTAACCCCAAAGGACTGTAGAGCACAATTTTTCACACTTTACCTGTTTGTGCTGCTGGAGGGTCTCATTGGACCTGTTCATGGTAGGTAAATTGCTCAGGGGTACAACAGAAGGGCCCTAAATCATCCTGAAACCTGTTTCCCTAAAACGCCAGACTCTTACTACACCAACCGCATTACCGAACGGCACCCCGAGGCCCTTCTCTGCAGGTCTTGTGAAAACCTTCCTCACAGAAACATTGCTCTCAGTTACTTGAGTTCCACAACTTGTGTGTCTTTATCACGGTAACATCAGCAGCTCACCACGCCTGTCATAGAATTTCAGTGCCGCTAACACCTATCTATATCAGTCGTTTTGAAGCATTTTTTGTTGAATGAATGTTAAAAGTATAAGAAACTAAATAAATGACACCTGGGGGGGGGGGAAATGATTTGGAAATTGGGAGACTTTTAAGCCGCATTCCCATTTGGAGAAACTTCAGTTTACATTCAGTTCTGTAAGTAAGGGACACGCAGTGTCTGAACTCCTCACCCTCAACTTTGCAGCTGTGTGGTTTCTCTCGAAAGCACTCGGCACCATGGACTTTTTTTTATTGGTCATGAAGAGGAACCACGGAGTGAGAACACTTTGTGAACTGCTTCTGGGAGTCAAAACCCTTTTTATGACAAAAGGTGCGTTCGGTCCGATGTTATTAGTAACCACTGCTACTGATAGGACGCAAACGTGACATTTCATGTGAAACATATGAGTCATTACTCTGGTGCACAAACCACTGTGTTCTTATTACTATACATATTGTGGTGCACAGCACCATGGGTTTGGATGGGGTGAAGAGTGATGCAGAAGCAGCGTTTATCTCAAACGTTTTGTTTGAATGCTGGTACCAGGGAAATAACATTCTTGGTCAGAGAATCCTATTTCCTCCAGGAGTCGTGCCTCCAGCCAGCCTTCCCAGCCTGCTTAGCACCCCCAGGCTCTCTCTCAACACGCTGCCAAACACAGTCACCCCATCATTTCCCCCAGAAGTGTCCCCATTGGTTGCACACTTACATTTCACATTTTTCCCCATAATGCAACTATCTACATTTAACAGGTTTCCTGCCTAAAACAGTAACGTGGGTCGTTACATTGCCTCCCCCATCAAAAAGAATAGCAGCGTCCTCACTGCTGCCTGCCCCACAAATGTCCCAATGTCCAGTGTTGTCTCTCATGTGCCTCCGGTCGGGAGTACAGGTCCCGGACGCTCAGCGCTGGTTGTTAGGGCGGGGACAATTGCAGTAGCCCGCCATGGCGGCGCACTCCGGGGCCGAGGCAGCCATCTTCGTCGCCTGTCCGCCCAGCCTCGGTCCCAGCATGGCTCCTTTCCTTGCCCATGACACGTATCAGGCTTGGTGGCACCCACATCGCTTTTGCCAACCGCCTTGTGCTCCCTGCAGCTGACCAGCTCATCTGGGACTGTCGGGTCGACTCTCTGCCACTGCTCTGCACTGTCCCAGCCCCGTTGTCGGGGGCGAACACCCCTCTTGCGCCCCAGCCATCTTTCGGCGGAGGACCTGGGCAAGCCGCCCTGCTTGCCGCTCACGCCTCTGCCGCTTTGCAGCACACCGAGGCTGCCACGATGCTTGTAAAACTGGCTGCCTCCGTTTGTGCAGCCTTCCTGCTTTTGCGGCGTTTGCTCTGACGCGCTGCGCTAACTTTGGAAAGCTTGTTGGAGCTCCAGGCAGGCTGGGCACTTTTTCCACGAAAGTGGTGAAATCTTCATCTGTGGGCGAATTCACGTTGGCAGGTTCACTCGCCTCTACCACGAAACCCTGCCTGTCCACAGGCGAGGCATGCTGCTCCGTGACGTCCAGCATGTTGCCCGATCTCGTCGGAAAAGCGGTGCTCTCCACTGGGCGACTTTCCTCAGCACCCGCCGGCAGTTCGTTGCCTTCTTCTGCCGCTCCTACTGTGGGTGCAGGGAGATCGCACTCGACCTACTCACCTCACAACTCTTTTCCAGCGTCTTCACTACAGCGTGCACTTCCCCGGTGTCCCCCTGGACACCGGTGCTCCGCAAGAGCTTCTCCACCTCGACCGTTGCAGGCTCTTCTTCTACCAGATACCGTTCCACTGGTGCGCCGATTTCCCTTTCCTTAGCATTCAAATGCTCCCGAATCCAGCCTCTCATGGTCCTGCACCATCCCACTCCTAACACCAATGTGGTACACAGCACTATGGGTTTGGAGAAGGCAAGGAGGGATACAGAAGCAGCGTTTATCTCAAATGTTTTATTTGAACACTGGCACTAGGTAAATAACCTTCTTGGTCCAAGGATCCTGTTTCCTCCAGGATCTGCACCTCCAGTCAACCTTCCCAGCCTGCTTTGCGCACGCGCTCTCTCTCTCTCAACACACTACCAAACACGGTCACCCCATCAATACCCCTAGAAGTGCCCCTAGTGGTTGCACACTTACAGTTCACATTTTTCCCCATAATGCAACTACCTATATTTAACAGGTTTCCCGCCTAAAACAGTAATGTGGGTCATTACACTGCACCCCCAAAAAGAAGAGCAGCGTCCTCACTGCTGTCTTAACTATAACACCCTTGAGCAAGGTAGTTACCCTAAATCATCGGCACATCCCCCCCAGCTCTCCAAAAACTGTACTCGTCCAGAGTCAGTAAAAGGGCTAGCAAAATCATTGTAGACCCCCTCACATCCAGGCCACTTCCTCTTCGAACCTTTGCCATCTGGCCGGCGCTACAGAGCACCGAGCACCAGGACAGCCAGGCACAAGAAAAGTTTCTTTCCTCAGGCCATCTACCTCATGAACAGCTAAATCCCCCCTAGAGAGTAAACCAGTGCAATACACAACGCTATTTATATTTATATCTATCTATCATATGTCTTACTCACATTCCCTGCATTTGTATAGAACATACCTGTACATACATGTCTAGTGACTATTTTTTGTATATTGTGTACTTTATATTTTTTATAAATTTTTTATCCTTTATTGTCATCTGTGTCTTGTTACTGTCATTCTGTCCGTGCTGTGGAAGTCTGTCACCAAGTCAAATCCCTTGTATGTGTGAACATACTTGGCAATAAAGCTCGTTCTGATTCTGATTCTAAATTGCTCGAGTATAATTACCCAGCTGTGGCTATCGGTTAATAACTGTAAGTAGTTTTGGAGAAAAACGACGGCTGTATCAGCGTATGAATAAATGAACAAATGTTAAGTGTCATGTTTATAATCATAGCAAATCACAGCAAAATGCCATAAGACACGTGTACGCAGTAGGATCGGATTATTAGTGGGACGTCTGGTGGCGGAAGGAGAAACTGCACTTCGTTGAAACACTTCAGGAGGTTCTTAACCTTTTCTAGGTCTATAGATCCCTTGGAAAAATCGTAGGAACGTAAAGGAGCCTCCCGAGAAAAGGTCCATAAATAAATTGGGTGAAACTTGAAAGTATTGCACTGAAGATTGACTACTTTCACTTCGAGTTATTCATAGGTAATAACGGTCCGCTAATATTTTTTTTAAACTTTAAAAAACTTTTATGTAACGCACACAGATTGTATTTTCTGTAAGAGGTACGTCGCTTTGAAAAGAAAAGCGTCTGCTAAATTGATATGTTTATATAATATGTACAAAAATTATTATTAAAAACATTAAATATTATTTGTCTAAGGGAAAACTGCGCTGGCGGACCGGTTCAGTACATCATCATGTCACCAAGTGCGTAGACCCTAGAGTAATACGCATTGCTGGTTTAAGGGATGTTGCGAGATTAAAACTGAGTTTGCTTTTTAAAAATATCACAATGGGGAGTGAGTAAAAAAAAATTAAATGGAAACCGTGTGTATTAAAACAGTAAATGTATGTTCATACTAGGGGGACACATGCAAACTGAACTTCCGGTTCGATCTTCGGTGAAACTCGACATGTCATGTGGCAACTTTTCACTCACGCTGTGTTCGCTCGTTTTAGGGTCAATACGGCAGGCGCTTCAAAAGTTCGCTCGGAACGCACCCGCACGTGTCGCGGCTCTGACAGACTTTCCGCGGCTCTTCGATGCGCCTGCTGCTCGTATTATGGGAGTTGACTCCGGGAGCTTTGTGCTCGCGGTCGACGCGGACGTGAAGTGCATAACATGCGGGCGCGTTCTGGAGGAGACGCTGTGCGCCGAGTGTCTCGCTCCGTGGGCGGCGCTGCGAGCGACCCTCCCTGACCCTGGGCGACCTGCGCCGAGCGCTGTCGCAGTGAAGCGGCTCGTCGGGAAGCTGGCCGTTAGGTGTGGCTACTTCTCGAGGGGCTGCAAGGAGGAGGTCCGGTTGCAGGACCTGCGGGGCCACATGGAGACGTGCGTCCAGAGACCGGCGGTACGGCGCGACGGTGGCGGTGCGCGCCGCGGACGAACTCGGAACTCGGGCGACGCGGGGTCCCACGGCGCGCCTGAGCGCTGCCAGAAGGGCTGCGGTCTCGTGTTGCCCCGCGAAGACCTGGCCGAGCGGCGTGGCAACCACTGCTGCGTCGCCGCGCTCCGAGCGCGCAACGGCGCGCTGCGCGCGATGAGCGCTCGCCTGGAGCGGGAGAGCCAGACGCAGAGGCTGAGCCGGGACCGGCGGGAGCGGCACCTGCTCGCGCAGGTGTGCGCGAGCCAGAAGGAGGCTCTGCGCGCCGCGCTCGTGTACCAGGGGCGGCTGCGCGACTACATCAGCCGCATCCAGAGCGTGACTCAACAGGTCGTCGACTGTCTGAAGAAGGTGGGAATGACTGTGAGGTGTGAGCGGCCGTATATTGTTAATATAAGCGCACACCTGTAGTTCTAATCGATTTCCTGAGAATAAAGCAATAAAATGCAGTGAAGTATTAATATTCACGAATCACGTCAGCTTTATCCGTTGCGAACTGTTGTTTCCCCTCGTGCTGTAGTAGCAGCCTGACTGTCAAGTTGACGAAGCGAAGGTACTTACCTGATTTGATACAGCAAGAATACCTTGCTTGCTTCAAAAATGGGTAGAACTAGAACATTGTTAATCTAACAATTTTGACTTGAGTACCTTTGAAGAAGCTAAATAAATAATTATTATCCGGGATAACATTTCTGTAACGGCCTTTGCTCAGCCTTCCTTCAACTTGTCAGGTACTAAAAGTGTATGGTGGCTCCTGCTCTGACTGTTTACGAGCTAGGAAAAGTAATCACATTATGGTTGACATTTGATTTAGGATTTTATTGTGGAAGTTAGTTTTTAAATCTGTTTTATATTTCCCCCCGGGGGAAAAAAAAGTACTGAGGCACATTAAGGCTTGCTTGGACATTGTGGGACATCTGCCCTCTTCACTTTGAGACATGTGTCCCTGATGTTAACTGATGCCCAAATTCAGTAGTAAATCCCTGCGTTCAGTGGCCTCCAGCTTTCACTTCTATGTAGTAATAGTGTAGTTGAGACATAAAGCCTGACAAGGCATTTACTGTCCTCTTAGCTGCCGTGTGGATGTCATACTTTGCATTTGTTTGTGTTATTACATTATCCAGGACGGAGATGTGGAAAACATGAACGTGGCCCTCCACAAGGAAACGGAAATGCTCGGACCGCGTATCACGGACGCAGCCTCTTGTCAGGTAGGCGGTCTCATTTTACCTGGATTTTGGGTTAGGCAGGTCTGTGTTCCTTCCTTCCTGCAGTAGTATACTTCTTTCTTTGAAAAACCTTGAGTTTGTGTCCATGTTATGCTCTGGCCCCTGTTGTCTTTCTCCCCATGATTATGAGACCTCCGCCAACAGGACCACTGTTGGGTTGTCCTACTGGACTGGGCGGGTATGGAAGTAGGCTCTGCCTTAGTGCTGTGCCTAGACCTTTGTAAGGCAGCCAATACAGAAATAATTGTGTTCCTTTAATCTACACCACTTTTGTAATCCTCTCCTCTCAGACATCCTTTCGTTTAAGACATTAACTGGTTTTGTATGACATCACATGTTTGGAGTTTACAGTGACACAGGAGCCTTGTTTTCCAAAAAAAACCTCATGGCTGTGGTCTTTCAAAATAAGTGAGTTTGTATTTGCTCAGGTTTTTTTCTTACAGTATTTGGATTTCAGTTGTGAAGTTGTAGTATGTAGGATTGTATTTTGGATTGTGGTTGTACCATGTACCACAGTATTCTTTGCCATGGTGACAGTTTCTTCTTTTTATGCCTTCCAGTCCTCCTGGGGCATAGGCTGCCAAAAAGGGCTCTCCAGGCATCCCTAAGAGCTGAGATGTCATGAAGTTTCCTTGTTGATGTTTCTGTAGTTCGCAAGGTTTTTGCGGTGTGGGGTAGCTAGCCCCACGCCCAACCCTCCTCCTTTCTCAGCTGGGCTTGGAGTCGTCCATGGTGGAGTTATGGTGACAGTTTAGGCCAAACATAAATCTCACCCTGTAAGTGACATTTGTCTCCTGTGTGAGGGACAATCTTGTGGTGCCACTTTCTGTGGGGGTTTTGTTTTCAATTGTTTTCTGTGGCAAGAAAACTTCCTTTTACTGGGTTTTAAAAGTAAATTGATAACCAGCTTATAATGACAGATTTTTAGAGTGTCTTATTTGATGTATAAAAGAGCTAAATTCCTGCTGCTAGTCCAGCATTATCTGTTTTTAATTTCTTTAGTGGTTAGGTAAGTGTTTATAATGCCTATAATAAGGTTTACAATGCACACATTCAGTTTTGCTTAATAGATGCAATTGCTTGCCTTCTGTTGCCAGTGCTAGGCAGTGAAATACACACCTTCAGGCAAAAAGGCACTGGTTCCAGCTTACTTTCCCAGTCCCTTTTTACCACGTGTTTCCTGTAATCTCCCAAAGGCCATCTTTAGCAGAGCAAATTTCAGGAAATTAAAAAAACTAAATAGCAGACGAGGTTCAATGAAACCAAAAGGAATAGCTTTATTTTATACAAGATTTTTCTTTTTTTTTTTTTATAAATCTTGGTTGCATTTTGTGAAAAACAGAGTTCCAGTATCCCTGATGTTTCATTTCAGTGGGTCATTGATAAAGTATTTTTCCTCTTAGGTAGTCGACTTCCTGTCTTCTGTTTTGACTGCCAGAAAATGTTGTAGAACTTCACTTGTTCATGTGCTTAATTTTTCATTGGTGTTCTTGGCATTCTTACTTAGAGAAGTGTGTACAACCAAGGTGTCAGAAATGTAACTGATGCTGGAAAAAGAACATGCAGCATTCACGATGCCATCATTTGTAAAAAAACAGAGGATAGAAGAGATGTGTCTTCATGTAAGATGCACTAAGGGAAGGAAACAACTGATGAAGGTTTTGCTTTTTTGGAAGTCAGACTCAAGATAGAAGATAACTGATAAACCTGAAGACTTTCTGTCATTCTGTATGAGTTCTTAGATAAATATGCTTTATCAAGTTGACTAATGAAGCAAGACGGGTAAACTGAAATGAAAATGACAGGGTGAGCAGAGTGAAAAAAACATTTTTGGCTGTTGATAGGAGGTGCTAGGCAGACAAAGCAGTAACGGAACTGTGCAGATACCTCTGACATGCCGCGATGGCCACCTTTCTTAGTCCGTGACCACGAATGAGGTCAGATGCTTGTGGTACGGTGTGTAGAGAAGTACAGTTATACAGCAGTACATCCTAGCCAATCTGGAAGCAGATCTGGGAAGAGAGATTGGTAGCACAGTCTTCTAACTATTAGGTTCTAATGCTTATCATGCCCCTTCATGTTTGCTAACACTAATTTATTACAGAGATCTTGTGATGCATGTGGATGTGTCATCAGTGATTTAACCTAGTGTCACTGGATGTTTCAGGTATTTCAGCTTCAGATCCCCTCACCCAGATGACCTGAGCATGGTTGATCAGATGCCAGCTTGTGTTCATTTAGCATTGCTTGGAATGCAGAACTTGCCACAGCCCTTCTGATCAATAGCCATCTAGATGACTTCTCTACATCCTTGTAACAACCTTGGTCTCTTTCTCCCCCCCTGTTGTTGGTTGCAATAACCACCACACTGTAAGCTCTAAGCAGTGAAATCCCTGAAAAGTCCCACAGCGTATTTCGACTGCTACGCGCTTTGCACTTCAGCCTTTTGGGCAGTACTCTTTCACCAGCTCCTTATACTTCAACTTCTTCCTGTGAGCATCCACTTTCATGTATTTTTTCCATGGAGCTCTATACTCAGGCAAGACAACGTGTCTAGAAATGTCTGACAGTTGGACAGTTTCTGGTCTTAGAAAGCTTTCGTTGATGGTGATAAATCTTGGCTGTCTTCCTAAGTCACCAAGTTACCATAGGTGTTTTACATGGTTCTAAATGAGTGACTGTAAATGAAAAATGCAACTGGTTTTTTGGTACATTTTGAGTCCACCCAGTATGGATGAGTGCTGTTGTTGATGATTAAATATTTGGGCAGTTGGGGTAACAGTTTTCTAGGGCTCAGTGGGCCCTAGTGTCTGTCAAAGCACATGCTTGACTACCCTCAGGTTATTATAACCAGTTAAGTTGGGGAGGGCAGTGGTGGTAGAAGCACTTATGTGTGGTTTCCACACTGACACACATGGTTGGGAAAAGTAAAAAGTAAATGATCCACAGTGAAGGGAGTTGGGGTGACATTTTCTTTTCCACTTCTGAAAGCCAAATACTAAGCATCTGCCAGGATTTTTATCACAGAAACCCTCATTACTGCATTTGGCTCATTTGACTCATCGCTGTATCTCCACTAAAGGATGGGTGGGAGTCTTTTTCTGAGTGAAACTGTTTGGTTCGTTAGGCTATTTGCAATTAACTGCCATTGATTTTCCTCAAAAGTTGGAATATGACCCTTTTGGTCACCCAAGCCAATTTTTTTTCCTTTTGATCTTATGGCTGGGGCAGTATTTAGAAAGCATAGAAAGTATGTCTGGGTTTTAAAGGTAAAAAATTAGCTTATGCTCACCAACAAATTATTCACACCTGCAAAAGCCAGTGATGTTACTTTATGCCCAAATGATTACCTGATCTCTGGAGACAGTCCTCCTAGGACATAGTTGGTCACCCCTGCTCCACATCAGAGCCTCTAAAAATAGCAAATATGATGGTACAGTACCTCCTGTGTACGGTCTTCCCTCCTTGCAGTTTTAAAGTGATGAGTTGGTTTGGCTCTGGAGTCCGCGGTGAGGCTGTTACAGTGGCACCGAGCATGTATGCTGTCATTCTGAGAGGCAGTAAGATGGTGTGGATAAACTTGAGGTTATTTCGTTTGGCAGAGGTTGTCTTGACGTGCATCCTACTGGTTCTTTGTGGCCAACTTCAGGCGCCTGTTATTTTAGGCAGGAACTGCAGAGCTGGGAAAGATCCCGGCAGAGATGACTGCAGCTGTGGTTGCTCGTCCATTGGGGTCCTGCTATCAGTACTGAGTTGAGTTTTCATAGGTTAGCAGTTTAACAGGAGCTCACAAGCAGAATGCACCGTTTCCGTGTCATGTTCGGATTTGCTTTCTTGGTTTTTCGTAATTGTGTTTGGACACACAGGAAATCATGCACTTCTGTGAATAATATCCAAGTCTGGGGATGTTTTCATATTCTTCATAGTAAGTGTAGTCGCTTTAGATCATACAAGTCACGAAAACCCTGCTACTTATACTTTACTGTTTTGGATGGGATTACTGAATCGCTGTGGAGGGTGGATGTTTGAGGTTTGAAGTTGTGGTCTCTTTCACTTACTTTACCCTGTGTTCAGCTCATACCTGTGGAATCACGTGCCTCACCCACAGTATAATTTCTGGAAGTGCATGTCATCAGCTTTGTCCGAGATTGAGGAAACTAGTGGAATAGGAGTCTTGCTGTCATCTTGTCATCAGTCTGCATTATTAACATTAATGTAGCTTGTGTCTTTATTCAATGTCTTGCAACATTAGACAAGCAACTTGGCAATGAATTATGCATTTGTACATTTAATAGGGTATTCTTACTGCATTAGTTTAAGGTAAGTACTGGTGATCAAAGGTACTACATCAGGAGTGAGGATTCAAACTGGGAACCTTCTGATTGTACGAAAGCAGCAGTAATCAACATACTTACCTACTGCCCTCATGCAGAGGATAGAGAGACAGCTGTAGCTTGAAGTAAGTGTTGATCTGTGCCTTCAATATGCAAACGTCAATGTGTATTGCTTAGGATGTTTTACTTCACATTGAAGAAATTCTACATGGGAGACGAGTTTTTAAAGAAACACCCATAAAGTTACAGTGGTCAGCTGGCTTAGTCATTCCTGGGCAGTACAGCAAGGAGCTTTGAAATGATGTTGAATAAGGTTCCCTGCAAAGATTTCTATGCAAAGCCTTCCCCTGTCTTATTTGTGGTTGTGTGTGTGGGGAGGAGACGTTTGATCACAAAGAAGTGTTGTTTGAATGTGTCTCATTGCAGCTGTTTGCTGTGCGATCCAAAGAAGGTCTTTAATCATAAATCACTGGCCATGTGGTTTTTAGCTGGCCTCCCACGGCCTGTGCCTGGCGTCTTGATCCTCACCTCTTCCTCACGCAATCCATACGTTTTACTTTCCTCACCAGCTGCGCAGTGGTCCCCTGGCCACCACATTGCCTGACACGCTAATGAAGGACAGATGTGGGTGAGTCTGCTAGTGCACTGGACTGACGTGTGTGGGGTCCTGTCAAGTTACTGTGCTCTGTGTGGCAAGTGGCCTAGACTTAAGTAGATGTGGAACAGGATTATAAGGGGAGCTGGGACTCCCAGGTGCCACATGGGTTTCCTTAAAGGGTCATTGTGTGAGCTCACATGTAGAAGATCATTCTGTTGTACATGTTCACTTGTTGGAAGGGACATTTCCTGGTCTCACTGAGGGAGTTTTTAAATTGTCTTTGTGTGTTTATTTCAGAAGCACATGAAACCTAAGTTTTTATTAATATACTTTTATTATTGCAGTTTATGTATTTACAACTATTCCTTCTGACTCAGCTTATGAAGAAGTATAGGACAAGGCTGCGCATCCCGGATTAAGATTGCAACTCCAAAAGCAGGGTTTACAGCATGCCGCTCACACAAGCACTTTATCTTTTTGACTTGAGGGGAATAGATGTGAGAAAATATCGTTTTGCAGAAAAGCATCAGATAAATGTAAATATGTAAATGGCCCTCAGTCTTATTTTTTTGTAGTTGTGTGCTCTGAAATGCAAACCTTAGGGCTGCAATGTATGCCAGATGTTCGGTTGGAGCTGGATAGGAGGGGTGTAGATCAACATCCACTCATGCAGCTATGAGTGCACTCAAGGAACATTTTTGGAAGGGAAATGTTATAGGTTTGAACACAAGACATGTTTTGTTTTCTTACAGAGAGCACTTTGATCAGTCACTCCATTATGGAACGCCTCTAAATGTTCGCTCTGTAACGACAATGGTTGGACTTACTGTTTGTTTGACTTTCTCTGCCTAAAACAAGAGGGCTACAGATGACCTGGGTGCTGAAGTGTCCGAACCATTGAATCCTGTTGTATGAAAATTAACTTTATGGTGCTCTCTAGTTTGATGCATGCAAATCACATGTTCTTTTCATAGCGATTTCCCATCAATGACTCTGGTGTTTAAGATGGATTTAAACATGTGCAATGTTTCTTGAGAGGAATTCTAGACCTTTGTTCCAAAAAAATTCACCCATGAATATGCATTAGTTTCATCATTTTCTTTTTTATGGAGTTATTTGACTTGAGGACAATGACTCAGACAATTAAAGTCATCAAAGAAGCACTGGTGGAGAAGAGCTCCGTTCTTTGTTAGCAGGAGAATGAACGTAATCTGACATGAATAACAAACAGGAGCAGGCGGGCATGCATTGTTTGACCCAGGAGGAAATGAGAAGCGACAGGCGCTCGCATTTTATTAAAGAAAAGAGCCCCCTAATTTAATTCACACCATCTTTCCTTTTTCTACCTTTTTTATTTTTCTTGCTGCAACACAATAGAAATGTGCATCCCCTGCATGGCCTGATGAGTTTTCTGTCTGATTATGAGAGGGTGGTCCAGGAGACCTGGGCAGAGTGGAGGAAAGTGAGAGGACATAATCCTGGCTTTTTGAATGCCATAGGGTCATGTGAAATTTGAGGCTCCATTCCTCTCATGGTGTTGCAGGTTCCAGTTTGCACCATACCTGCTCACTGTAATGTCCACATTGCCAGCAGCAGTAGAAAGGTACATTGAATTTAAGCTCTGGTAATTATTACTCAAATGTGCTTTGTTATAGGTCTGATTTCAAGGGCAAAATAGTCAATTTGGCTTATGTGTATGTAGCAGCTTTAATTTTAAAGGGACTGGATTTACCACTTGAGTGGGTAATTCCACATATACTTGTACAGGTGAGCAGAAAAACCGGCTAGAAAAACTGGTGGAGGAAATTCCTGGAAAGTGAAGACAGTGAAATGGGATATTTGTTTTTTGTTGTGTTCTTATGTATATGGCAAAGCAATTTTTTCTTTATAGCGCATGCATGTTGTCTGTAAGTCATATATTGAATGGAATCATGTAGATGATATGGTACATTGCAGAGAGGATAGCTGTTTCGATCACCTACTCAGTGCTGTTCCACTGAAGTCCTCAAGGTCCATGTCCAGGAAGATTCTGTTTCTGTCTGGCAGTGAACCACCTGGTTAAACATACTGTACTGGATCCAGTTTATTCCCTCTGAGCTTCTATTGCTGAAAGCCTCAAAACGTGCTGGCCCAGCTCGACAGGACCGCAGCTGAATACCCATCCTGCACCACAGCAATTATTGGTTTTCCAATTTGTGCTGTCTGTACCAGCCACATAATCAGGGCTGTTCATGTTCAGGCATAATAGCAAAGAGCTCTGCTGAATCACTGTTTTTTAATTGGCTTCAAATGTTCTTCAGTGGCATTGTTTGCAACAACAATTGGACCTGATGAGCAGAGACGTCCTAATATATCATTAATGAGGGTCTTTCAAGGCATCCAGTGATCAGAAGTCATCCCTGTTGTCCAGTTTAAGCTTCGTGGTGGAAATACAGAACTGCCCAATGATCTGCATCGAAGATGTCGGGGGAGACTCGCCTGTCTTCCTGGCCTGGTTTCCTGCCTCCTGAGCTATGTTCCTCCTTAACTGGGAGACCTGGTCATACAACACTAGTTTTATTGCAGTCATGCAACACATCTTTGTTTTTTTTTTTTTTTACTGTCATTTTCTGAGGTAAGCACTCGATTAGTTGCATTTGTTACAGTAGGTGTGTGTTTAGTTGAAAGTATTTCATGAGAGCCCATAAAACTTATTTTCTTTGGTGTGTGTTCTGGAATTGCTACTCCTTAGTGATTACCTCTCTTTTGTGTTTCTGCTTCACTTCTGCATGTGTCCTTCACTAGTTTTTTTTTAAATTTTTTTTTTTAAACTTGTCTGTGACTCGGTGCCTGTTCCGACTCTGAGGAACCACAGGTTGTGCTGTGCTGTTGGTAGGTTCCTGCTGTGTGTCTGAGCGAAGCAATACTAGCGGCAATGATGCTTCATGCTGTAACCCCCCTGCACACTTGCCTGTTAGCTTGATTTCCCATATTAAATGTGGACCTAGCAGGTGCAAATTCTCATCAGCACACGTACTAACCCACACGTACCCAGATAAACATGCACATAAATATGAATACAGATCTGTACTGAATGTCATTGTACAGAGAGAAATTGTACTTTCACACACTACAGTGACTGAGTGGAGTTTGTTCTGTTTTATCATGAATGTGTAAAATCTCAGTAATCTGTGTTTTCTGTGCTGTTTCATACAGAACTGGAAAGTTATTGTTTTTTTTTTGTTTTTTTCTTTCCCCCTTTCTCTTTCATTTATTCAAATCCTCTGTTCTACTAACTCTCTTCTACAGGAACAGCTACAGGGCTGGGAAACTTCAGATGCTCTTGGACTCATCGCTTTGTCTTACAGCTGTAGCATCGTTGCTCTGCCAGCAGATGGCAGGAAATTCATGTTAGCAGAGGCAAAATGCCTCGCTCTAAGGATACAGTTCAGATGAACACTGACTGCCGTGGAAGACAAAAAGGGCTGTGTTTATTAAAACTATAGGGTTCCATTTTGTTCCTGGCTGTTTTGAAGCTGCAAGAATGCCTGGAAATAAACTGATATTCCACAGTGTTTAAATGGTTGTTGCCAAAGAGGTGTGAAAACAGGCAAGAAGAACCACATTTCACTGGATGGTGGGATTTGGCTTTACTACATTAAATTTGGTGTGAACAGAAGGGAAAGGTGTTGCTCACAAATTGTGCTGGCTGAAAGACTGTTGTGATCTGTTGCTTTGTGGTTCTTAGGTAATGTGGCAAATAGAGGGCACAAGGCCCATCAGCTGAATAATGTGAATGCAGGTGATGATGGCAAGAAATTCAAAAGAGCATAATATGAGTTTCCTCATCCTGAGCATTTTAGTGTTATGGAACTTACCTATTTACCCGCCTACAAACTGTAACTTTCACTGGAGCAATTTAGGAAAAGCATCTTCAAGGTACTATAGCAGGAGATAGGATTCACACCTGGGTTTTTGGAGTTCTCTAGCTACTCTAACCCCTATTCCACTTGCTGCCCAGCTGTAGGCTTTGGGTTTTTTCCCCAAGCAGTATGTGCCTTATGGTGGCTAGATGAAGTGATTGTGCCTTTGTAACCAAAAGTAGAGTCTGAGCGTACAGTCACGCAATTCTTACACACACTCTGAGGTTCTGGAGTTATTCAGTGGCAGTGTGAATGTGGTAGCCCTTTCTTTAGTTCTGCATACTTTACGTGTTTGCTGAAGCTGGCCATGGACTTGACATGAAGGCCACCCTCAGATGGCTTTATGATGTCACTTGTCCCAGTTGTCTACATATTGTTCCCATGTTATGCACCATGTTCTTTTGTTATGAGCTCTTGTTTTTGTGTTCCCCCCCCTCCTCTCTCCCATTTGGAAGCAGATAATGTAAGGTATAAACTGGCAGCAGCCCCTTTGTTCATTTCATCCAACTAGGGGGCAGTTTCCCAGTGGACCCTCGCAGAGCAGGGCAAACAGCTGACACAATGTGGGTTCTATTGGTGGAGTTCCAACATCTTGCCTTTTGCTGGACTGCACCGGTGCGCTTCTCACCCAGAATGAGTCGTTCTCCCCTGGAACTCGTCCTCTAAACAAATTACAGAAATTGCAGCAGCCAGATGGGGAAGGAATCAATAGGCCATTTTACAGATGTGTAAACACTCAACCAATAGAATGGGACAGTTTTTCCTTTACTTTGGGGTGGTTTCAGCATAGATTAGCTCTAAGAATTATTGAATCTTGTGCTATGTAATAAACACCCCCCCCCCCCCCCCCCAGTTTTGTTTTTTCAGTTCATGACTAACACTTTGATTATGAAAAGTATACATTAAAGGATTTGTTTGATGTATGCTATGTTGATGTGGCAATGTATTAGATTATATATTTGTTCTTAGATCATGAAGAAGGTCTCGCTGTATATTGTTGATACTGGATGAAAGCAGATTATTAATATTTTATTCAGGGTATGTGGCACAAAGGAAGATTTGTGTTCTTCCCTCCAGCTTTGTGCTTTTAAGACCGTACTGTTGTCTCATTGTACTACTTCTGATTTAT
This sequence comes from Scleropages formosus, assembly GCF_900964775.1. Taxonomy (NCBI): domain Eukaryota; kingdom Metazoa; phylum Chordata; class Actinopteri; order Osteoglossiformes; family Osteoglossidae; genus Scleropages; species Scleropages formosus. The sequence continues at coordinate 15,823,466 of NC_041807.1, forward strand.
GTATGCAAATATAGAATGTGTATAGCATGTGTACATTTTGATATTTCCATGCTATGAATTTTAATAGAATATACACTTTCTTTAATTTATCTGTGCTCTAATGGCAGAAAGGTAACCACATGACTAACATGGGCCCCTGAGAGATGCATGTTGATCCCTGGCATGTACATGGCTGCTCCTTAGGCCCAGCTGGAGACATGTAAATCGGCAAGCATTAGCCCCATTCGCTGATAATAAACTGGGCAAATGTGTTGGAGTATGCATCTGGCAACAGTCTTCTTCAGTGCCTGGGGGAGTCATGTACTGCTGCTCCCCTTTTTTCCCTCCACTTCCTGGGCTGTCTTTTCAGCAGTACCAGTGGGCCACCATAACATAGGGCAGTATTTGTCAACTCTCCCCTTGCCACACGATAGGTTTCCTGTGATTTTTACCAGTGGGTTGATGGGGGCTGGGGATTAGCTTGAAGTGTTGTTGCAGTTGTATACACTGGCTGAATGACAGACCCAGCCATTTGTATATCAAATGAGAAGGGTTCATGAGGTGTTCTGGATAGGAGCTTGCTTCTTAGAATGACCCTGGGTCATTAGTTGGCTGCTGAAATGCTGTTATTTTCATTTATTTAGCTGTTGCTTTTGTCTAAAGCGACTTACATTGGTAAGCTCTTATTTACACATCTATATTTATGCAGCTAGGTAATTTTACTGGAGCAGTTTAGAGTAAGTACCTTGCTCAAGAGTACTACAGCTGGAGGTGAGATTTGAACCTGTGACCTTCAGGTCCAAAGGCAGCAGCTCTTTACATTACGGTATCAGTTAGTCACTACAGCACCACCTCAGCGGTTGGGGGTTAACGTTCTGTACATTTGTACTGTTCATATGTACTTCTCTTTATCCCGTATATGGTTGCAACGTGTAAGTGTGGCTGTGACATACAGAGCTCTTGTAAGGTCCATAACCTCCTTATCCTGTATTTTGATTAAGATTTGCATGATGGTACAGGACTCTGGAAAAAAATTAAAAATTTAAACATTTACAGTAAGTAGAAGCCCTTTGTTCAAATTTAAACAATAAATGAATTATGCAGACTAGCTGTTGAACTGAAAAGTGCTGCCTGTGGTTGGTTGCTAGCTAATGTTCTGCTGCTGCCAGAAGAAAAAGTTCTGAGAGTTCTGTGTTGACCTGTGTTTGCCATCCATGCAAAGATTGTGGCTAAAATGTGTGGAAGGGGAAATGGTGTGGAATGATGGGATTTATTTAAAATGATTTTCTGCATCAGCATTCGACTTTGAGGTGGCTACTGGATGTGCATGCTTAGCATTTGTGTCACGTTTAGGGAGGAAAAATGACCCACTTACACACATTTCGGGGCAGTACATGTGAGGATTCATTATCATCTGCCCCCCCCCCCCCCCCCCAGTACCCCATCTCTGGCAGTGTTCCATGGTTATGATAAAGGGACTGTTGGATTCATGCAGGCCGTAATAGCTTTACTGTTGATGCTCCCAATGTTCCCCATGTCATGTTGGATGAAACGGTAGACAGTATCTATAATCTGCTCGTCCTCCATCCTAGCTTCATCTGTGTTTTCAATCTCTTGGCCTGTGTACTGCATTTTCAACAGTGCACTGTGGTGCTCAGTCCTGCGGGTCTGTTTGGAGTGAGGTGATCTGATCAATGATGTGACGGAAAAGGAAAACACATGGTTGTTGATTGGGGGGCTACTTATGTTCTCATTTTAAAGTAAAATACGAAGTTAATTCTTTCACACATACTGCTATTTTGTGTACTGCCTTAGTACTATATGGTAGATATTTCTCATGAAAGCTATTTGGCAGTGTTTCCTTTGTGGTTCATTAAAGTCCATAAACAAAAGCAGCATCAGCAAAGTTTGGTCATTAAGACCCATTTAGATATAATTATTTGATTGCTGTTGTGATTTACTTTCATCGCTGTCTTCATCTCAGTTTTATCACCTGAAATGTAAGATCAGAGGTTAACAGTTATTTAAAAATCATGGTGTTTAAGTGGTCATAATGAATTATTCTTCATGGCTACCTTTGTGTGTTTTGCTTCCAAGGTGTGTTGTGGGTATGTTTTACAACTACCATATCTAGCTGCCACAGTGGCATGTTGACCTTGGCTAATCATTCATTGTTATGCATTTAAAAATGCTATACATCAAATCAGCTTCTGTTTACAACAGTTACAAGACTTCTGCTAATCTCTTCAAACAATAACTGGTTGCTTACGTGTAATTATATTGCATATCATATATTTTGTTAGCTCAGTTAGTATTGCTGTTTGGATGATAATAACTTGATTTTATGCTTGTGTGAATAGAAAATACACTTATGTGAAATAACATACTAAACTAAAGCTCTACTATAATGAACAAAATTTAGATTATTGATTAACTGTAAGCATTTTAGTGTTACAAGTTTTATTTACTTGTTTTATAATTCTTAAATGGGTATTGTTACATCTGAGAATATTTTTGTATTAATGATTAGATCAACAAGGTATCCATTTACATTAACAAGTCAATAAGATGAGGGCTCATGAGTAAGTACCGTTTTATTAGCCATTTAACAAAACCATTGGCTACATCTCTGTGCCATTCGATCTGTTGACTTTTATTATGGTGCTGGCAATAAAACCCCAGGACTGGTGCGTTTTATGAAAGGAATTTTTGCTCACTTAAGGTTTATTGCATTGCAAATATCCACGGAGCGGTACTTCGACCCAGTGAATTACATGGCTGAGTATGATGGATTTTATTATTATTTAAGACCCTACCTGGGGGACATCTTAGGTTTTAGGGACAACAAGATCACAAGTTTGTATTGGTCTCATCATCCATTACACCCCTGCTGAAGGATTTGTTTCATAATGCAATTAAATAGTGCAGTGGAGGAAAGGGATGAGGTGGCTTGTTGTCTTGATTGCAGCAGATAAAAGATGTCGGGATATTCTATAGGAACTGAGTACTGGAGGACAGTGCAGTAGGTAATTCTGTCCTTTAGTAGTCACTTTGCATGAAGTCCCTGGATCGCAGAGTGGTCATGGTGGAGGAAGTGTGAACCAAGGAGTGTCAGTGGTGAGTGGTGCTTCTTTCACATGAACAGTTGACACAGATGGGCCAGCAGGCAAGCAATAAGAAGTGAAACCCCAGCTGGCTTGCCTGGACAGAGGTGGAGTCTCCTGCTTACCTTTGACATAATGCGAAAAGGCACTTGCCGTTCTTTTTAGATAATTACATAATCTGTAACATTAGCTTATATTTACTTGCATCTGTAACAGCCTATATACCTGCTTTATTTGCTGGTTTTATTATTGTTACTCTTTATTTGGCTGATGCATTTTTGTCAAGGATAGTCAGTTCAGGTATAATGCACCCATGCATTTTGCATTTATAGTTTTCAAATAGATTTAGAAAATTCCTTAAATTTTCTTTCATTCATTTATATATTGAAAAAAGCAGCATTCTTCAAGGTGGTATGAATAATTTAAGCATTGTTTACTGCTATTGACCTGTGCAACTATATGAATGTAGTGTGGGAATCAGGTTCTGTGGTAATATAGTCTTTAGAACAGGTGAAATATCAGGGGAGAAAGAACATAGAGTAGATGTGGGGTTTAAGTCCAAAGTAATTCGAAAGGCAGTCAGTGAAAATGAAAACAAGTTGTTTGTGTCTTTGTTGCTTCTTGTAGGCCTGTGTGAAGAACCGTATCTTAGCAAATGAAGAAGCAGAACAGCATCTGATGGTGAACAGAAACGGGCCCCTTGTTGATTGCAGAAGCATGGCAGTGCTCCCTTGCCTGTGTGCTTGAGAAGGTCGCAGCCTTAAAGTACACACCATCAATCAGGGCATGCGACTGGGTGTCGTGCCCGCGTCCTGTTGCCAGCCTCCCCCACTCCCCCTTCTCTGAAGTGACAAATGGCTCCGGCATTGGCGTGCAGGCGGCTGAGCGGCCAGCATTGTGAGCACTCATAAACCCATCAAAGGTACAGTAGCAGATTGAAATGAATGGGTAGCTTGTAGAAGAGGGGCTGTTGGAGACTGTGGGTGGGGGATGAACTGTCACACCATGATTTGCCTGGTTTTCTCTGCAAAGATCTTGGGAGCTACCCTGTGCCATCTGGCTTGTCACTGGGAACCAGAAATATGATTTATCGAAGGTTTCTTGTCATTTGCTGGAGCCTATACTGTAGCCTTCATTGAGATTAGCTGACATTGACAGAGAAAAATTGTGCTTCAGCTTTTAAAGGGGTTCAGTTTGCTCTTGCCCTGCACACCTCTGGCAAGATGTATTTTTTGTTAGTACTGGTTCTCTTAACTAGAAACAAACCTCAGAGTCTTGAGCACCTCACCTTAGTGAAGTAGTAGAGTTGGTGTTGTGGTTATGATGGTGGACTGGAGACCAAAAGGTGCATTGCCAAGAGGAGAACCCCTGTTCATCAGGGAGCTACTGTAGATGGCTGCCTATGGTGCAGGAAATGAAATATTGGTAACAATTCTGCATCAATGGGCAGAAGCTTCTGCCAAGCTAATAACTCCACTGGTAGTAAAATGTGAATGTCCAAGGGCTATTGTGAGGGAATGGATGACGGATGGAGGCAGCAGTGGAGAACCAAAGTAGTTGGACCAAAAAGTTTATTTTTCTTTATATAACAATATGATCTTCAATAATAATAAAATACTTTAACTCAAGCCAAATAGAAAAACAAACATTGAGTTACAAAAAATAAGGCATAAAATAAGGGCTTAAACCCCTTGCACCAACAGCAATACACAGCTCTCCCATTCTCTGTGTGAGTCTGACTGTGAGACTCTGAGTGACCTAATACAACCTTTTATAGCAGTAACTCCACCCTTCTGGCTACACCATAACGGCCTCAACTAATTCCAAAATACATATACCCCGACAATAACACCCAACAACATAAATACAAAAACAAACCATACAAAACATTTGTCAATTATAAATATCCCTATTTTACAATATATGAAAACCATTCATCCCATTACACAGTAAAACACCCCTATCAAGTTGGTTGTGCCCAAGGACTCCCACCTAGAAATACCCTGAGTGGTTCACTCCTCTTAGTTTGCAATACAAGATAACCAGCACAACAAAGATGTTAAATTGCTGAATGGTAAGCAAAGAGATTACAGAAGTGATTTTTAAAAACTGCAATAAATGTGTTTACTTTTTAATCACCAACTGCATGTACTTGTCATACTTTTTTAATAAAAGAAATGTTTATATATTTTATATATATATATATACACACACACACACACACACACACACACACACACACACAAGCAGACTGAAACCACTTGTCCCAAGCAGGGTCACAGCGATCCGGAGCCTAACCCGGCAACACAGAGCATAAGGCTGGACGGGGAGGGGGGACACCTAGGACGGGATGCCAGTCCATCACAAGGCACCCCAAGCGGGACCCGAATCCCACACCCACCAGAGAGCAGGCACAGACCAAACCTGCTGCACCACCACGCCACCACACCCTGCTAGGAATGTTTATAGTTCATGAAAAACATGGACACCAGTAGGCCTCTCCCGACACCCAACCTGGTTGAAACAGACGATATTAAGTGAAATAATGGACCAAAATGAACAGTGTAACAGTACAAAGTGAAATGCATGTCAACAGGCAGCAGCAAGATTCAGTTTTTTATTGATGGTATTTTTGCCGGCTTCTTGCTGAATCTTTGCTACCAGCGTGTCCGTCACAGCTCAGTATGTGACAACTATGTTCTAAACTCTTGAAATGACGGTATATTACAGATGTTTCTGAATCTTTATCTTGATCAGGTATTTTCATCAGTAGACATGCTCTTTTAGTGAATGAGACTGAGAAAGTGCTAATTCTTAGTCACAGCTTGTGGTTGTGCCAAGTCAACTGGAGTCTTGCTCATCATTAAATGATTCCCCACCTTAATTGGAAAGGGTCAGCAGGGGCATTGGTAGGTCCTTATTCTGGAGGTTCTGATGGGGATTTAAACCTGAGTATCTAGAAAGAATCAGCAGACTAGCAGCATTTGAACCTAGTTGCCCCATGAAGAAATGGCAGAATCAATACTTCACCATAGTCAGTCAGTTGATTTTGTGCCACCTGTTTCATTCATGGCTGTGCTGTTAGAGCTGCTTCATTAAGATACCCTCAGTCCAAAGACCTGGTGGTCAGTGTGCCTGTTTGCCAGTTGTGTGCAGAACTTGGTCATAATTTCTCTGTTCTACCCTATCCTTTTCTCTGTCTTCAGTTTGAAAAGATCTTTGCTCTCATTGCTCTAAGTTCCTGGATCTTTGCTCTATAGTTGCATTGGCTGAGGCAAATTGCAATGTGCAGTTTACCTCTGCCATTTATAGTATACAGATCTAAACAAGTGACTCTCCCAGAAATTGTCCCAGACTGATTTGTGACAACACCAGTACTGTCACATACAGTAGCATGATTTTATCTCTCACCATTGGATTCTGTTTTTACAAAAAACAGATATCTTGTTTGTTGGCTGGCAATTTGGAGGTTTCTGCCTTCAGATTCAGGTGTCATTTTCTCGTCCACTGCAGTGTCTAAGCTACATTCATCCCCTGCCCATTATGATAACTGACATCTGGGTTTTCCATTTGCGACATTTCTATATGTCTTTCCTTGCAGAAACCTTAGTTTCCCAGAATGCAGAGGTCATGGGCTGACCCTTATGTATATGTATGTGAAATCGGTTTGACATAGTAACATTGAGATTGACATACTAACCATAATGAGATGCTGTTAAAAATATAAAATTTATAACTAATGAGCATGGGAATCCTGTGAGGTTTTTTTTCTTTCTAAATGGCAATGCCAGTCACATTAGTTATGATGAGCCAAGGGCACCTTTATTATTATTTTTTAATTATATTGCTTAATGCAGGCCTGTGTTATAAACAAGCTTTGCAGAAGATCTGATTTATGTACAGACGTGCGTCGCTTAATGAAGGGGATACGTTCAGAGAAATGCATCATTAGGCGGTTTTGTCGTGCGAACATGGAGTTGTACTTAGACAAACCTAGATGGTATAGCCTCGATGCAATCAAGAGACATGGTAAACAAGATTTTTGATGCTGCTGCTGGCAAAACACAGCATACTGTTTTACAGTAAACTTTTTTTACATTTATTTATTTAGCAGATGCTTTTTTCCAAAGTGACTTTCAGTGAACACTATGTAGTGTTATTAGCCCACACACCTTATTCACCAAGGTGACTTACACTGCTAGATACACTACTTACAATGGGTCACTCATCCATACATCAGTGGAAAACACTCTCTCTTTTTATAAATAGAAAGAGTATACTCTAAAATAATAAGTACAGTATAGTAAATACATCAACCAGTAACATAGGTGTTTATTATTATTATCAAGTATTATGTATTGTCCATCCATCCATCCATCCATCTTCCTCCGCTTATCCGGGACCGGGTCGCGGGGACAGTAGTCTAAGCAGAGCCCCCCAGACTTCCCTCTCCCCGCAAACCTCCTCCAGCTCCTCTGGGGGAACCCCAAGGCGTTCCCAGGCCAGCTGGGATATGTATTGTACATAATTGTATGTGTTATGCGGGGGTGCGGTGGCGCAGTGGGTTGGACCGCAGTCCTGCTCTCTGGTGGGTCTGGGGTTCGAGTCCCGCTTGGGGTGCCTTGTGACGGACTGGCGTCCCGTCCTGGGTGTGTCCCCCTCCGGCCTTACGCCCTGTGTTATCGGGTAGGCTCCGGTTCCCCGTGACCCCGTATGATTTGGGTCATGGGAGTAACGCCGCCGGATCACGGGTCGGCATCGTTTAGTGGGGGGTGCGGTGGCGCAGTGGGTTGGACCACAGTCCTGCTCTCCGGTGGGTCTGGGGTTCGAGTCCCGCTTGGGGTGCCTTGTGACGGACTGGCGTCCCGTCCTGGGTGTGTCCCCTCCCCCTCCGGCCTTACGCCCTGTGTTACCGGGTAGGCTCCGGTTCCCCGTGACCCCGTCTGGGACAAGCGGTTCTGAAAATGTGTGTGTGTGTGTGTGTGTGTGTGTGTGTGTGTGTGTGTGTGTGTTATACTTTTATACGACTGGCAGCACAGTAGGTTTGTGTACACCAGCACCACTACGAACATGTGACTAACACGTTGCATTACGACGTCGCTAGTTGATAAGAATTTTTCAGCTTTGTTATAATCTTATGGGACCACCGTCGTATATGCGGTCAGTCGTTAAGCGAAACGTTAAGCGACACGTGACTGTATTTATGCTGTTTTAGCTCCATAGATGAGGAACCTAAAAGAGGAATTCCTGTTTTGATTAGAGGAAATGCAGGATGAAGAAATCTCTGAATTCTGTGGGTGGAATTGGTATGCAGGACAAATGCTTCCTTTTCTCTGGCATATTCACACCATATTTGAAGCCATCTTGGGCTTCCGAACTCGGAGTGCCAAAGGTGTGGGAAAAAAATGTAGAATTCGCCTCAATTCTATTCATGAATTCTATGTAAAGGTTTTGATTAAATCACAAAAATACATTTGCTCAAATTACTTTATTCAAGCACTGTTTTCACTTGCATGTCTAACACAAACACATCTAGGATTTTCAGTCACTGAGGAGAAATTGAAGTGAACACCAGCAACTTTTATACCTAAGCAGCAGATCAGAATTTGGAAGACTATCTGAAGGTGCTCCATATCTCACGGTACGTAAAGGTTGAAAATTTGATCTGTTTTTTGACTTGAGGAAGTGGTTTACTTTATAAAAACAATGTTGAAGTTGTCAGTTTCAGTAGGTCTTTCAGATTATACATACGGATGCATACTCTTCTAATTTTACCTGCTTTCTATTTCATAACAATTGTATAGCACTGAATTCATCCAGTAGTACAACACAGTAGTATTGCTGTGGATGTCAGGAAGATCGAGTGTGTATATGTCAATGTTAGATGTGGGTTCTTGAATTTGTATAGCTTACTCCCTTTCCTGGCTTCTGCTGAGAATGATTCTGTGGGTGGAGGGTGATACCTGGACTTTGTCACACGCTGTGGAGCTGATTGGCCCTTCCTGTGTACACCAGGACTGTTTTATTTTGAGACATGCCAACCCCATTAAAACTCATTAAATGCTTTGTTGGGTCCAAAGCTCCAAGTTAGGTTCTCTGAGCCTGAAGTGAAATGGAAAAACAGAGTTTTGTATTGCAAAAGGTTTAACTATAGACCTTGGTGAATATTAGTGAAAGTTTGAGGAGACTTCATGCTGCTACACCTAGTCAGCCTGCTTTACATTCAACAAGTGCTTTTTTTTAATGACTCGACATGACTAGCCATTCTGGTGGTATTACCAGAAATTTGTCTATCGGTATACCAGCATAGCTTTTATTTTGATTGGACCCCCACCTCTTCTGGATACCTCATGAGAAGGTTTGATTACCTGACACACATCAGTACCCAGCAAAGACTCTTTTTCTCTTGCCATCTGCCTATAGGTACGCTGCAATCGGGGCATCTTCAGTCAGTCCTCACCCCCCCACCCCAGTGTTTGCTCCCAAGGTAAAGAACTTCCTTTCGGGGAGGGGGATGGAATCGGTGCAAATTCGGAGTTTTTACCATAATTCCTCACAGTGAAAACAAAAGCTATTTGCTGTGGGATTGGAATGCTTTCTGAACGGGACCAAGTGTAGCACCAAGGGGCACGTCTGCAGTGTGGAATGGGTTATCTCTTTTGTGGGTGTCCTAATACCCCCTTGCAATTAATAAATCTACCACTATACTTTTCTTTTTTTTAAAATCAGATGTGGCACGCAGGGTATGTGCCTGGTTTGGGGGGTCACCAGCAGCAGGCAGACAATGAAACAAAACCCAGATGGCCTTTCACTTATAACAGTACTACTACAAAGCAAAGGACCAGCACAAGTGAACTGTGAGGTCTAACACAAATCTCTTGAATTCTCAGTTTTTTTCTTTCTCTGATGTTCATGTTCTCCAGAACATTCCCAAAAAGCCCTCCTTACTCTCACATCTTTGAAATGTACAGACTCTTGAGTCTTTCAGATTGGCCACATCCAGTGCTTGTGTTCCACCAACAAGTTGGTGAGTGAATGTGGTCAGGGTCCTACCTGCCACAATGTATTACAGATGACAAATGATGGGGACTGCATACACCATTCTCATGTGCAAATCTGTTAATTCCATACCCCCCAACTCTGCTTCTGGACAGCACCTAATCCTATCAACCGGGAGATAATGTGGTTTATTACTAGACTACAGGAAGCAATTTGCATAAGAAAAAAGGTTGTTATTGGGAGCAGTTAATTGAAGTTAATCAGGGACAGTGTTTGTAATAGACAGTGATGTTCTGAGGGTGGAGTGGGTTTAGCTCATCAAGAACACCTTGAAAAAGGTTCTTAATTAGCAATGTTAAAATAGAGGCTCTTGTAAGAATTGAGCTTGACAGTTAATTACAGTTCTGACCAATGTAAATGACAGTTTGCATACACTGAGGACATGTTTCTGGTTTTTGAACTCATTACACTGGCTTTTGTGTGTTTGCAAATATACAACATTGAATTCATGTCACACAAATCACTTTAGAACTTAGTCATTCCTTGGACATAGTACTTAAATTGCTTCAGCTGAATATATAAAGACGGGTAAATGTTAAAGAAAAAAAATACAAATCATCAGCTTTAGCGCTGTATTTGAACAAGACTGTTAATTAAATGTTAACTTTGATAGTGTGAGATGCACATAAATAATGTAACATTGTTGAAAATTATACAGAATTTCCATTTACCTCTTGTCTGGCCCACTATGATAAGACTGTTAAGATTTCCAGGGTGGCCTGAGTTAGGTAAACTTCCAGTTGCAGGGGGGGGAAAAAAAGGGCTGTCAGTCACTGCCTTCCTTGCCACTTCAGTTCACTGCCCTTTTGCTGCACATCCTTGGTGACAGACAACAGATTAAAAAGCCAAGCACTTAATATAATGGAAACTACCTATTTCCCAAGCAATGATATAATCAGTGATAACATATAGATGTGTAATTTGCAATCAGAACCTGCCATCTGCCATCCATCTATTTAAATCCCATAAACTAAAATATATGATCTCCATACGTGTCACACTGACAGTTAAATGCGTTCTGTCAAGTTCTTATATTCTGCTTTTTCAGTACTTGCCTTCGCAGAGGAGAGCCAAGCCATGATGATTTCTGATGGTGTAGTTAAAAAGGGTCTTGGTAAAAGATGAACCCAGACAACTGCAGTGCTGTGATTTGCACTAAGTGGCCATATTTTCATCCAACCATTCCTCTTATCTGTCATAATAAAAGAATTGGGCAGCAATTTTGTGTGCAATCTCTACTACTCCAGTTCTCTTGCTTTAATTAGGTCGCCATAGTCCATGACATCTGTATTTTTAAAAATCAAATTATGGATTAGCACAGCTAACCCCATGCAACAGGAGACGTATCAAATCATGTTTCTGTGTTTAAAAAAAAAAAAAAAGTCCTTTTCAATTAGATTCCAGCATAAAAGGATTGCTTAATCCTTCTGTTGAAAATCTTGTAATGAATTTCTTCAGCCTCCAAAGCTGTGATCTGCTGACGTGTGGTGTTTTCATCAAGCTATTTATTTGTTTTTAGTGTCCTCAATAGATGCAAATCCATTCAAACTAAGCAAACATTTTGTCAATGTTTACCAAGTTTCTTCCACACATTTTATTGAGAAGCTGAGCATGTGGCCCAACCATGTACGCCAGCTGTCTTTCGTGACGGCAGTCCACCTTTGGGGATGGGTAACTTGTGACTGATATTGTGTTCATTCAGCACTGGATGCTGTGTGTGTGGTTTTTTTTTTTTTTGGTCTGTGCACATTACACAGATTAGACCTTCCAGATGTCCCACCCATTACCTTGTCACTGGTTGGCTGATCCTGCTAATGACCTGTTTTTTTGAATGGACCCAAGGTGCAAAGGGGGAGGCTCACTGAAAGTAAGAGGATAAACAGAGCTTACATTCAAGCCCTTCTGTGGTTTATCAAAGCTAGGTTCCTTTCATCAGTGCACTTCAGTACTGTGGTGACAAATGGTCTTTTCTTTGCAAAACAAAATTTCCACCTTTATAGCATGGCTTTTGTCACACTTTCTCAAGACTCAGTTTGGTAGCGTGAGTGGTCTGGGCAGTAGAGGAGATGCATAGGTAAAGGGCCCTATTCAGGCCATCAATTGTGGTGTGAAATACAGGTGAAGTATTTCCCTATTTCAAGACCACTGCTGATTAGGCCCTTGCAGTTATTTCCTTTCGCTGAAATGCACCATGTCCACTGACCTATCCGTCACTGGCTTGCATTCAGCCTCAGTTGTATCCTGTTGATGCTCTACATAAGTACATTTATCATAACTGAATATGTTCTGGAAATTCCTGAATGTCTTCAGCGAACTGACTAAAGTGTTGTAAGTAAAAACAGCTACATACATTTGTTGCATCACAATTGCCATAAGTGTATACTATGAAAAAGAGTAGAACTAATTCAAATAGATTTTTGTGTTTTATTTCTTCTACTTATATGTAAATGATCAAATACATTACACCGCTACTTTTGGATGTTGTACTTTAATTTCCCTTGTCGAGCTGTTCAGTAGGTTTCATAGGCCCTAGTCTGTGGGGGAATGTGATGAGAGGGCAAAGGTCGTCAGATTTTGATATTTCGTTTCCACAGTAACCAAGGGCTAAAGATCCTAAAAGCAAAGAAATGATACATAAACAATGCGACGCTACAAAGTGAAATAAATTTTTACGCACGGATTCATTCCATGTCTATTTTTATGTTGTGATTGGGGAAACTTGACTTTCTCTTTGCTTATTGATATTCATCAGCAGAATTTGTCTTGTTCTTAAACCTCGTCACAGAAGTTTTTAAGTCCTGGTTGGTGTTTGAACTCCTGCTCCAAAGATAAATATACTGCAATTAAAGGGTGACTCTGCTCAGATTAATACAAGATTTCCAAGGGCAGCATATGAAGATCCAGTCGAGCCAGGATCGATAACCTGCGTGAGGGATCAGAGATTACCCTGTTTTTACATAACTTTTAACATATTGCATTAAACATCCTGCAGGTATGGGAAATGCAGACTTAGAATCTGTTTCAAGGAAGAATACATGTGGTTTCCTTTGATCGGTCCAACCAATCCCAACTACATCTAGCAACATTTAATATATGCAGTGAATTCATTGCTTAGCTGATGGCTTTATTCAAAACTACTTACAGCTTTTTGCTATTGTGTACAGCTGATTGTTTCTACTGAAGCATTCACAGTATCATCCTTTTTCAAAGATACTGTTGCGGTAGCAGGGGGTGGTACTTGGCTTGGCAACTCTCAAGTTACACGTCCATGGTTTAACATTGCCTCCAGCTTTTGTAAAATGGCATGCATCTCTGCTTGTGTGGTTTTATTGTAACAAATGAAAGAATTCAAATGGCAGGTCAATTATTTCTTGTAATATAGTGGTACGTTATGTGCGATATGAACTGCAGGGGGTATGGCATGTAGCGTGGAGTGTACTATGAGGGTGCCTTGTGGTTGTCTTCTTGAATTAGCTTAATTCCTCCAGTTAAATATCCTCTGTTTGAAAGGATTAAATTGTAACTTGAGATAAGATTGCAGACTGAGCATCAGACATTTGGTGTTTTTTCTTTTCAATATATTAATACCATAGCTACCATGCCATCGAAGAGGTTATAGTGTTGAAACTGCAGTTTTTCCTAACAGGCTTGTCTTCACCTTCCTCAGTTAGTACTGTGTCTTGAGATTCCTGCCAGTCCAGCTGATTCTTTTCTTTAGATAAACTGGCTCTTTGTGGGAGTTAGCCAAGCAGCTCAAAGAATTATGATGTACATTTGCAGTCAAGCACCTGCTAGACACACAGCTAAATCCTAGACACATTTGCCTAATAGCTTATTGTTCATATTTGTAAAAGAACTCTAGGAGTGCTTGAGGTTTAATCAATGCATGCTTCAGTTGAAGGCAATTCACTGTCATGGATTGATGGGTGACATCAGATGTCCATATGGATGGCATTCTTTCTTTTATCTGCACATATATTTTGTCCACAAGTAAAGAATCATTGTGCTCTATAAATAATTAGTAGAATGGTTGTGGATATGTGAATAAGCAGGCCCCAAAATATCATAATCATTAGTCGAGAGAGACGGGGGAATGGATTTTGCGCTCTTTCTCTTGCTGTCCTCCAGGGTTGAAAAGGTGACGATTGGGTTGCATGCTGCTTTCCATGTGTCCGCTGCTGCCGCTTCAAGTGTCTTCTGCTGAGGGCTTTCAATTTCCACACTTGTTACAGAAATTAGACAGTAATGGAATATCCGAAAGTGACCCTGTGGGGTTAGGAAATGAAAATGAAGGAAGGGAAAATGAAGACTTGTTGGGTGATGACACAGTCGAGGAGCGGCTGACGGGCCAATGAGAGGCTGAAATGGAATTTCAAGTGGTCGAATGCTATTGCAGAATAACACTCTTGCAATTAACAGCAATAACCTTGAACCACTGGAACTTTCAGATAATTGCTAAAATACATTTAGCTTCTTTTTTGAAAGGTTATATGTTGCAGCCACTTGTGGTAGGAAGTTCTGGAGATTATATCTTTCTCTTGAGTGGTGCTCTTGTACATTTCCTGTGGTAGATTTGGAGGGAGCTGTTTTGTGTCTAAACAGAAACATCAGTGGCTAGAACAGATGCATTTATATGTACAATAATTAATGATTAAAGTGGTCCAGAATGCATTTAACAAGCAAAGGGTATTAAAATGTGAATGTATCCCATTAGCTTCAACATAACATGTGGACCTATAACAGAAATGTGCACTCTGGGAAACAAAAAGACATTAATCATGCCTATTAAATTTTCAGAAAAACCTAGCAAACTGAAAGCAACGATAACACGAGAGTCGTAGCTTGCTGCTTTCTTGCCATTAACATCAGCAGGAGTTCTGTTGGAGTAGTTGGTTTTTTAATGAAGTATTTCAGAAACGCTTTTAAACGTGTCTTCGTTTTGTTCTTAATGGCAAACACATATCTTCATACATCACTCCTTGTGTTTAGTACTGAAACTTATTTTCCCTGTTTTGCTTCAGATTACTATAACATGACTGCAGCCTGTGGGGTCAGTCAGCAAAAAAGAATTAATTCATTTTTAATAACTTCTTTTTCAATGAAGGGTCAGGGTGGTCTGGAGCATATCCCACAAGCATAGGGCATAAGGTAGGACATTCATTGCAGGGCAATTACTGCATACGCACTTATTCACTCATATGCACACATTAAGGACAATTTAGTCAACAATTAACCTGAAGCATGTCTTTGGACTGCTGGAGGAAACTGAAGTTTCCAGAGGAAACCCATGCTTACACAGGGGAACAGGGGAATGGAAGAATGTACAAACTCGACACAGGCTGAGCCAGATTTGAACCCATACCCAAATGCACAGCCCAGGAGCTGTGAGATACAAATGCTCCCCAGTACCCTTTATATCTTCTTCCTGAAGAAGTTGGCTGGTTTAGTTGACAGAGCCTTGCTATTCAGTGATGGAATATTTTCCCCTGATAAGTATTATATGGTGGGCAGAAGAAAGCTTAGAGTAAACATCTTTTGTTGTAAAATGTCCATATGTAACAAGTTTAAAAATGTGGAGAAAAGGAGAATGTGCTATTTAAATCCCTGAAACTATAGCTGTGAAACTAGTTTTATTGCAGCTGTTGCCAGAATCATTAGTGCCTCCATCTCTTATAACCTCTTGACCCATTGGGTTCTGCAGTCAGCAGGAGGAGTTATATTTAGTCCAAGTCAGCCCTGGTGGGTTGCTGGATTGTACCTAGTGGAATATCTGAATACAGGTCCCCCAATCCCCCATAAAAAAAAAAAAAAAAAAAAACTATTTGCAGTTTTGAACGGTCTGCTGACCTTTCCAATACAGAGTGAGCGTAGCGTGACTTTTTAAACGCTGCTGGCTCCAGAGACTCCAGCATCTGCCCATGCCACACTGGCTACAGAGACAGTCCTCTGTGCTCATGTTCGCTCTTTTCCCACCACAGTGGTAGCAGACTTCTTCAGCATTTGTTACTCAGTGCATCGAAAGATGATGGCCTGGCAGTTAAACTTCTCTGCCAAAGGCTGAGATGCTCCACCTACATTTCTTGGAAGCGCAGTAGACGCCATCTCTGTTTCTTGTTCAAGCAGCACTGACCAGCTTACATCAGCATTTATGGGCACAACTGATGCTTTTGCAGGTTATTGATCCACTTTCAACGCAGGGCCTTCCAAATAGCTCTCCAAGCCATAATTGGCATGTAATATAGCCAGGTGGAAGAACAGCCACTCAGGAATACAACAACCTGTCATCATCTGTATTTGTTAGGTCAGACCTGTGTCTGGTTGTGAAATGGCACATTTCTTTTTGTCGTAAAGGACTGATTTAATCGGGCAGCTTGTGCGATTTGTGGCGTAACAAGCAGGTCATGTGACTGGGGACACCATTGAAATAATGGAGCTTGAACCAGGAGCTGAAACTTCCCAGTGGTTCACATGCCTAATGTGTGTGGAAATCCAATTTTGCGTAGCCATAATTGAAATGTATTATGTTACTACAATGCTGGCCTACATCATTTATTGAGCTATTTCATGCTTCAGGACATGTCTGCACACTCTTTGCACAACATGGTTAATGCATGGACAAATAAATGAACCTGAAGCTTTTACATATAGTCACGTAATTGCTGTTGAGATATTTGACTAGTTACATACAGAATAGTTCATTAGAATTAAAACACGCAAGAATCAGTTAGAATCTGGAATCACTCTGGTCAAGGGGCCATGATATACAGCTATTAATCTTGATGTGTAAGTGTAATTTTTTACAATTTAGCACAATCTGAGGTGGTTCTCTACCTCCCAGTTGCTAGATATTATGTACATTTTTAATTCATTTTATTATTTAAAACCTTCTATTGCAGCCTAATTCACCAGAGGGAATCAGGGAGATGGCTAAGGAGGGAATAAATCAATGCTTTTAATTGCCACCCATTAATCATATGGAGAGTTTTTACTTTTCTTATTTCTACTACTTTTCCTACTTTTTTATTACTCATTTTTGAGTTTCTGTTCAAGTTCAAGTTTATTGTCATAGATACAAGTACCATGTACAACTATCATGAAATTCTTCATGAATGCTTCTCCACAGACGATGGGCAAAGACAATAGAAATACTGCACAAACAAGACAATGACAGTGAGTAGTGCAACAGCAATAGCAATAAATAATGGTAACAGTAATAATAATACCAGTTGACAGCCAGAGAACTCAGAACAAGAGAATAAGAATGAGAATGCTTAAAGTGGCAGTGTAATTTACCAATGTGCTTAGGAGGAGCAGTCCAACTCTAGTTACTAAAGGTGGCACATTGGTTAGTGTTGTATACTCGTAGAGCAGTGGGGTAAAAGTTGTTCCCGTACTTAGCGGTGCGGGTTCGAATAGACCCGAGCCGCTTTGCAGGTGGCAGAGAAGAGAAAAGTGCCCGTGCGGGGTGACTGTGATCTTTCGCGATGCGCGTCGTCTTTCCGAGGCAGCGTGTGGCGTAGGTGTCCCGGACCGCTGGTAGCTGCGCGCCGACGATTCCCCGAGCCGTTTTGACCACCCTCTGTAGGGCTTTATCGTCCCGTATGGAGCGGCTCCCACCCCGGGACGCAATACGCCCCGCGAGGACGGACTCCACGGCACACCCGTAGAAAGCGGCAAGGACCGTAGCGGACATCCGGGTTTTCTTCAGACGCCCGAGGAAGCGGAGACGTTGATGGGCCTTTTTGACGGTCGATGCTGTGCGCTCAGTCCATGTGAGTTTGGCAGTGAGGGTGACCCCTAGGAATCTGAAGCTGTTGACCCTCTCTACAACATCCCCTCTTATGTATATGGGTGCATGAACCGTATCCTGTTTCCTGAAGTCAGTCACCAGCTCCTCAGTTTTACTGACATTGAGACAGGTTGTTGTCCTGGCACCGCTCTCCCAGGAGCCTCACCTCCTCTCTGTAAGCCATCTCATCGTTGTTGGTGATCAGACCCACAACGGTGGTATCGTCAGCAAACTTTATGATGGTGTTGGAGCTGTGACTGGCCACAGTCATGTGTGAACAAGGAATACAGCACTGGGCTCAGGACTCTTCCCTGTGGAGTGCCAGTGTTGAGAATCAGTGGGGAGGAGGTAGTACTGGCAATCCTTTTGTGGACACCCTAGTTTTGTATAGTTTTTTATGAACATTTTTATTGTGGACCAGGGAAGATAACACAAGCATTGCCAAAATAGTGTACGGTGCGCGCACACGCACTGAGCCGGAGCCTAACCCGGCAACACAGGGTGCAAGGCTTGGGGGGGAGAGGACACACCCAGGGTGGGACCCCAGTCCGTCGCAGGGCACCCTAAGTGGTACTCGAACCCCAGACCCACCAGAGAGCAGGCACAGGCCAAACCCGCTGCGCCACCGCACCCCCCTAGTGTACAGTGTTCAGGACTTATTTATCAATCAGAAAAAATTATTGCTAGGAGTCTCATTTCATTCTGTTCTTTTTTTTAATCAATCAAAATAATCCTCTTTCGTTATAATGTAGTAGGCTGTCCTGTGTGCTAATCTATGTACAGGAATATGGACAACTGTGCAAAGTCTCATTTTATTCATTCATTGTTGCATTTTAACAGTTTCTGAACATTCATGTAAGGCGTGTGAATATGTATAAGTGGAACCATAAGGTTACTGTCATGGTCCTTTGCTGTCACAGAAACAAAGGTGTGTTACCTCAGTCCTTACCATGATGGTGGACATGGACAGTGCAAATGTGGATATCAAACTTTTATTTACAGATTTTAGATTTTGGGTTCGTTTGACTGTGAATTTTTTGATGTTTTTTTCTGGTTGTGTATTTTATTGATTAAACTTTATTAAATAAAGTTTAAAGAAAAAAATAAAATGTGGATATCAAATTTACTTACTGCTGTTGTCCCAGAATTTAATTTTATAGTTATAGCAAATTTTTAAAAGGCTCATTACTCATTTTAATTTTCATTTTTGTGTCATATTAATAATACATTCTGAAACGTTTAAGGAACTTTAACAGTTTAGTGTTTCTGAAATCCTGTTAAGTGTCCTGTTGTTAATAAGTCTGGGTCACTTGCAATAGTTGTTGCACATGGTGCACAATTCCCTGAATAGGGGACGTGGCGCTCTTGCACATGAAACCAATGAAACCAACCCCTTGTGCTTGCTTGGAGAAGCAGGAGGAGAAGAATTAAAGCAGAGACTCAGTGGAGTGTATCAGTAATCAATCATGAGCAGTTTGCCTAGCTGTCAAGAGTTCCTGCTGATTAACTGGTGTTTAATTTCCCAGATCAACAACGCATTCCTTACCTTTCCCAGACTCAACAGCAGCTTGCAGGGCCACGCATGGGTGCAGAAGGTGTGGCAGATTTACTGAAGGTGTGCTGATGTTAGAGCCGTGTCTTTCTCGGCTGGGCAGAGAAAGACAAAGCAGAACCTTGTGTCCATAGAGCACCAGGCTCTGTTTGACTTGATATGTTAATAAGTAAAGTTTAGGGCAAAGGATCATGCAGTCCTGCTTGTACATTACTGTGCAGTACTGTATTCTGTTGGCAGATAAAACTAGGGAATGTGGTACTGAGTGGCAGAATGGTGTATGATTTGCATATAGTTTATGAACACAAGTATACAGGGATTCTATGTCTGCTGTTGTCTGCTTTTCCGATTGTGATTGAATCAAGGGGTGAGCAAGATGTGCTGGTTTATCCCATGATGGGTCCGGGTCGTGTGCGCGCGCGCACGCATGCTCTTTTGCACAGGCCTGCTACATGCTGCAGGACCAGCAATCCTTTTCATGGGTGATGAATGGGTGGCTCTCAGAACGTGTCAGCCAGGCCCAGCAAGTCCCCATGTAACTGAAGGGAGAGAAACCCAACAAGAGCACCTCTCCTAACATGCTGAAAAATCTCTTGGCTGTAGAAGGGTGCTCAGCCTGGTAATAACAGTGCACTTAGGTTTATTATGAGCAGGATACATTGTGTGCTGAGAGAATATGTATGTAGTTGGGACAGAATACAACCCTGCTTTGTTTTGTAGGTGAAATGCGCTGCAGACAGAGGCGGCTGTGTTTGGGGATGCTGATTAGTGCACTGTGTGGGATTTGTAGCTTTATGCAGATTCTAAAACAACAGTGGGGCGTGTGTGTGTCAGGGCTAAACAAACAACCAGCGTCCTCTTCCAGATTAGCCCCTTCCTTTATCTGCAGACCAAGGCCATTTTATGGGGGAGTGAAAGACTGCTGCCAACTAGCTTACTGTCTATGTCCCCTTGAAAGCAACAATGAAACTACCAAGCGCAGTCTGGTAATCCTCACATTGTGGTGTCATTGTCTTCTTTCTGAAGTACTGCAGATAAAAGGGGTATGAAACAGCACAGAACTGCTTGTTGGCACACGTGAAAAAGAGGAACGGAAGTCTTGGGAGTGTTTGCACAAGCGCATGGACTTTTTTTTTTTTTTTTTTTTTTTTTTTTTTTTGTTCTTCACTACTTCTCAGGAGCAGAACACATGCACCATATTGCTACAGTGTGGACTAGGCAAAGCGCCCACCTACATTTCTCTTCATTAGACTGATATGAGGAATGTTCTTGACAGCGTGCCTATCATAACTGATGACTGACCACATTGTGGAAATACTGAGAGTGTGGTTCCTTGACCTTTAACTTCTGACTGTTCAACCCCCATCTTGTGACGTGTGAAAGAGCCAATGGCAGCAGTGCATAGTGGTAGTGTCGGACCAGTAATGACTACGCCACTGTTGCTACAGTGTGTGGAGGTCAGAGATGGAACAGGACCAAGGTGAAGTTCTTCCTCCAGCAGCTGATCACACTATGGCCTGTTAACCCTACTGGATGAGCAGGAAAAGGAAATCAGGTATTTCTTCCTTTAGCCACAGAGCATCCTTCCTTGTATTGACTTAAAGTTTATGATCCATGGTGCTATCCTAGTACACAGGCCCTAATTCACAGAGATAAATCTTGCTTTTAAAGGCTGTTAAATAGATAATGGAAACAGCGGCAGTCATACATTCTGTGAAAAGCATTAAATATCATTTTTGCAGGGAATGGAAACTCATATACGGTGCAGAATACTGTGCACTCTGACCATTTGCTATTGACAGAACAATTTATTTTTATAAAGGACAGTGAAAAATTCCAATCTACTTGCTGAGATCACATTATCACAGTAATATACGACTGCATCTAAATATAAACGCAGGGTGCAGCACTCAAGTTTCTGGCAGCTTCACTGAAATGTGTGTTTTGCGTCCAATGACACAGGCGGGACAGTAATTGAACGCATTGTTTCTCTGCAGAGATGTTTGAGACCATTCAGGGATGGGTAGAATGATGTTTCTTTTGTCTTTTCCCTTGCATAAACTTTCATTTCAACAAAAAATTCATGACGCAACATTACTGACAGCAGGGTTACCAATGAGGTACATTGTGATTTTAGAGGGAAAAACATTTTATTCATACAAGACAAAAAAACACATGCTCATTTGAGTTGATGAATATTGTGAACTCCCAAATAGGATTTCTTTGATACCGTGGCTATGCTTTCTAAATAGAAACTGGGTTGAGCTGAATGTTCAGCTCCTTCTTTGCAGATTAAAAGCTTTAATTTGTGGTCCTGTAGCCCACAGTTTGTATTCTTATGAAAAAAATGAAGTCTCTGCTGTCATCAGTAAAAATGATATATTTCCCTGTGGTCTAATGTTTTTATTTAGTCATTTTTCATTGCATGCAAATATGAAATGCTGGTACATATTTAATATAGCAGTTATTGTTGGCTCTGCCATATGCTATTGTGACGTGAGATCCTATAGAGCAGGTTTGGAGTAGAAATGTTTTAATTAAGTGTGCTCACTTTGCTACCTGATGTCATTTGTTTTGGGGTGAATTTCATTTGCATGTCTTTGGATACCAGATTGCGCCTTTCAATTTGCACTGAGCCTTTCCATTCACCCAATTTATTTTACAGAATTAAATTGTGG
This sequence comes from Scleropages formosus, assembly GCF_900964775.1. Taxonomy (NCBI): domain Eukaryota; kingdom Metazoa; phylum Chordata; class Actinopteri; order Osteoglossiformes; family Osteoglossidae; genus Scleropages; species Scleropages formosus. Next base: position 15,845,627 of record NC_041807.1, read on the forward strand.
TATTTTTTCCCCCTGGTTAATTAAATGTTCCTTCACGTTGTTAAAGCACTCAGACTTATACCTGGCATAAGGGGGGGTAGATTTTTTTGTGGCACAAGGAGGTGACATTTATTGCTTCTTTTTTTTTTTTTTTTTTTTTTTTTTTAAAGTGTGACTGTTGATGTAGCTCATTCTCTAACGGTGAAGCTTGGAAGTGAACATCAATGTTGTCCATTATGATCCCAAAATGCCTGCTGGGGTGTTGAGGTTGAACGCTGGCAATCGAATATTGGTCTTGGCTCAAGAATTTGTTTTTGGATATACCCATGATTGTAAACCACAAATATGAAGAGAGTTAAAAGGAGACAATTTACTTGGTTCAGAAAGACCTGCTGTGGTAACATTATTCTATCACTGGAGCTGACTTCTGCCCTCTCAGCTCTGCTTTTACAGCATCTTCAGTACAGAGATGGGTTTGTTTAGCATCAGAACTCCACACATCCACCCTTCCATATTGAGATTTATGTTTGAAATGTTGGCCTTTCTGCTCTGCTGAAGTGCCAATTATCGCTAAACCTCAGTCCATCAGTGGAGAAAAGTTAACTGTCCATTATGTGTTTCAGCCTCCATCATTGTCAGTTTGTTTCATGACTGAGATGGACAGAAGAGCGTCCGGTCATTGTGAGCCTCATTTCTAACACCCTTGCTAATGGCCCAGGCCCAGGATGTGGGAACGGCTGGTATGGCACATTGCTCACTGTTTTCTGGGAAGCTGCATGATGTGCTCTCTCCATCAGGCATATTCACAGCACTCAGAAGACAATTACTTGAAAGACTGGTGACTGGAGTGAAGGTGATGTGTGACTTCTGGTCTATTTGTTAGGACACTGATGAGAAATACCCTTTGTTCCCACTGTGACCCCTCTGTGACCTCTTCAATACAATTACAGCAGCAGCTTTCTCTGGTTCTTAGTGCAGGAGATAGCCTGTCTTTGTGTGCTTTCTGAGGATTTGTCAGTTGAAGGTGACATAAAATGAGTCTCAATCTCAGGCTTTAGGAATAGAAACTTGTTTTCTCAGCATGCTGTTTTTAATGCTTTTTGTAAAATTTACTGCTGTATAGAAAAAATGGAATGATTGCTTGTTGGAAATACAACAGTATAATTTACCTAAACTATGATTTCAAATCAAGACTGCTTATGAAGGCCTACACAAAACTGTGGAAATCATGGATAAAAACTGCAAATTGAAGCTTTGTCTCCATGCCAAGGAGAAAGCGAACAAGTCACCCTCAGCATGGTAGAGACAAGGGCACAGGATGGGGATATCTTCAGAATATGAAATATATATAACTTCTAGCTGAGCAGAGTTACTGAAGCACCCCTGTAATGAGCAATTCCAGTGCATGCAGAGCAGTGCCAGAGAAAGGTGAATTTAGTGAAGAGCCACTCCATATTTTGCTCAATTACAGATGGCAATGTAAACAGCCTTTTTAAAAAAAAAAAAAAAAAAAACACACCCTGAATTGTAACACAGTGAATGGAAATACTGCCTCATTGGCTCTCTGTGGAGCTGGAGATGCAATAAATAAGGCAGGCATTTGGTCTTCAAAGAAACCTACTGTTATTATTTCACGGTTTCATTTTCAGCACCAGAGAGCTAGCTGTGTGCTCAAATTCAAACTATTGATTTTTTTTTTTTTTGCCCCCTACGTCCTCCCTCTTAAATGAAATCTCAAAAGGAGTTTTTTAGTGTCTTTACACTTACGAAAAGCAGCAAATTTTTTTTTTAATTTATTTAAAGGTTTTTTTTTAGTTGTGTCTCCAGTGCTGGAAACATTTCATGTACTTTTTATATATTGTGCTTTCCCCAAAGGATCTTCAGAATTTCCTGTTGTAATGCGGACGTATCATCTCTATAATTTGAGATAGGGAGTTGCATGTATTAAGGTCATGTAACATTCAGCTTGAAGTGACCTCAGAAGCTCCTGATTGGCTAGAGCTGTGGTAATGAGCTGCTATTCCAGTTGCCTGTCAGAGCCCATTAACAGCAATGAAGAGCGCCTAGCATGATTAGCAAACTGGGCCTGCTGTGATTATGTGAAGGGTACCTGGCCAGAATGAATAACATCCTGGTCATTGAGGATAGACAACTTCTGTAAAGGCCAGAAGGGGTTCACCTATCAAATTACTGTCAGTTATGTCAAAGGGCAGGCAGCGGAATGGTACCATCTGGAACAGTTTATGCTTACAGTATGAACTGTGCCATGAACTAAAGGTAAACTGACACTGCATGTCACTACTTCTATTAACCATTTAGCAAATGGGGAAGGGGTGGGACTTTTTTCTGTTCAAAGTCCAGTATGGGTCATTTAATGGATAGAATGCTCACTCACATCCGATTTGTGATCAGCCTCCAAGGTTCTACTTGGTTGTTGACCAGAAGGACCTTCACAGTCTTGGGAGCTAGTCCTGTGTCTTTGAAGCCTACCTACCCCCCCCCCCCCCCCCCCCCCCATTTTAAACACTCGTTTAACATGGTCTAATGTGCTCTACCTTGACAGTGCCCACAAGTTAATACCTTCCATTTCTGAATGAGTTGGGTCACTTTACTGAGTGCTTGCCTTCTACTTGGACAAATCAGTTTTTACTCATGTGTTAACTGTTTGGTTAAATGGCAGTTTCCTTTGCAATATCCCCTCGACCAGCATGAATATAGCCAGAAAGGAGTTTACATTTAAAAAGTGCTCTCTCTCCCTGGGGCAGATTGAAACAGAATTGGCAGCTGATATATAGGGTGTTGCCGCTGGTGCACAGATCAAATGACACTAGGAAGAAAATTGGCTCTAGGTATTTAGTCACTGTTGGTGGGATTGGGAGTCTCTGTCCCAGGCTCCCTTAATGTGTCTTAACCATAATATTGCAGAGTTTAAAGGAAAAGTATTGGGGAACACACACACACACACACACATTTTCAGAACCGCTTGTCCCATACGGGGTCACGGGGAACCGGAGCCTAACCCGGCGCGTAAGGCTGGAGGGGGAGGGGACACACCAAGGACGGGACGCCAGTCCGTCGCAAGGCACCCCAAGCGGGACTTGAACCCCAGACCCACTGGAGAGGAGGACTGTGGCCCAACCCACTGCGCCACCGCACCTATTGGGGAACATATGTTGACAAAGGTGAACCTCTTGCTGGTATCATAACAAGGTGTCCCTTTCACATGGTGGCAGAAACTGGCTCAGTGATGGCTGATATCATGAGTTCTGGTAGAATACTGTAGAGCACAAAAGTTACTTGAGACAAATCAAATTTTTTGACTCTTGTGAGGATGATTTTTTTTTCTTGTGTTTGTACAATTTCTGAGATATATAGCAGCATTCTGTAAATGTTACTGCCAAATATGCTACTGATGTTTATTTCATACCTTGTTGTTTGATTCCTTCACAGATGTCTGATTCAGAGGCTCTCGCACAGGCTTCCATTTATTGTTTCCATCTACTTCTTGAGGCTCAACCATCTTCACACCATCTGCGATAGATCCACTCCATAATCCCTCCCCCATACTTATTTATGATCTGCAGAATCCAAAGCACAGACATAAAGATCCATTTCACCGTACTTCCAACAGTACAGGGAGAAGTAAGGATTTAATTTAAATAAACACACTCACCTTTCTGTCTAGCCAGCAGATTGTTGACTAAAAACCGTTTAAATGGGCACACTGCTCGCTGATCTAGGCTGTTCTTTGGATGAATCACTGTGAAGAGTTCTTCATCATGAGCACTGTCAAACAGCACCGTTGCTATGACGACAGCATCCGGATGGCCCATTTGGGGAAAATACTTGGAGAAACTAACACTCTATCATTTGAAATTCAGTAATTTTGTGTTGCTGGTAACCGGGAGTTCAAATCACGCTTCCTGGAAATGGTTTTTCCAGCATAACTATCAACTGGCAAGAGGTGCAATGTTTGACTTTTTCACGGTCAAGTTGTTCTCTAGTGAGAGGAGGGAAAGGCCAGTCTAGAGTCATACTGACATCTTGTTGTCATCTGGTGAAACTGGGTCTTCAGCCTTGCTCTTCTCCACATTTTCTTGTAGACTAAAACATATGTCTACTCTTGGAAGCAGGGGGTTAAAGACATTGCAGACGGGTCAAATTCCAAGACAGGGTATACTGTTATACCTTGGTATTTGACATGAAAAACTATATTATACCAAAGTTTATAAATGAACTACAAGATGCTTAAGTTCCTTTCTTTAGAAAAGGGTATGCTAAATGATAGCTATATTGCTTGAAGCTGCTTTTATGTCCTAGAAGAATTTGAGCACAAAGTGGCATAATAAAACAGATTTCACATAGTATGCAGCAGTGATAAGCAATGGTCCAGTACACAAGAAGAGAGATAAGCTTCAGTGGACTAAAAATACACTGGAAATATAAACTTCAGTGCACTAAGGCACCATATGAAATTCTTTTTAGAAACCATTTTTAATGTCCATGTGTTCAAACCCATTTTCTTATTATTTTTCTTTTTCCTCAAAGGCCCACAGTAGGTGGACAGGACAATTTGACCAAGGTGAGTTCTTTAAACTGATACTGTGAGTGACTATTAACATATAAAATGGAAAGGTCATTTGACCCCTCTTGCATTTCGACCTCAGGGTCGTACTACGTTTGTTCTTTTTTTTTTCTTTTTAAAAACGCAATTGTCTGATTAATGGTTTCAGCTTTTTCGGTAACCACCTCCTAAGGGTATGAACAATTCTATTACTTTTTCAAGCCTTGCACAAATCTGGTAAACCTGTGCAACACACAACCACAGATACAGAGAAGAACTTGGCAAACAAGGAATGAATATACAAATATTAGACGGGAGTATACAAATGTAAGACGAGACCCAGTATGTTTTTTTTTTTTTTTTTTTTTTTTTTTTTTTTCTCTCCCTCCTCCCCCCTTTTTAATGAGTTTCAGACTTGTGCATTAAGATGTCGCTCCCTATCAGTTTCACCTGGGGGAGATACACCTGTCATACACCTGCACAGCTTTGTGCCGCTGAACAACATTATTTTTGTTGTTCTCATATCAGGACCCCCCTGGCTATCTTCATAATTCCACAGCAATCTATGTACAATGGGAGTGGGGAAGCCGCAAGGCCAGTCCCATGGCAGTTGCATCTCTAACTGTTTTGGGATTATATTAAGGTAGATATTTTTCAGTTGTGCTCTGGCTATATTAAGACTTTTTCTGTAAAAAGGGATAAAATGTAAATGGAGGGATAAATGCTGCAAATGCAGTAACACTACATAGTATCCATTGTAAGTCGCTTTGGAGAAAAGCGTCTGCTAAGTGAATAAATGTAAATGTAAATTGAGGGTGTCAAAATAAATATCCGCATGTGAAAACAATGAGCTCTTCTGGGATGGAACAGCATATCAGGGGGTGTTAGAGGCACTGATATCCACAAACATATGTGTGGACCAAAACTGGTACCACCAACATTTATTTTCAGTTTTTTTTTTTATTTTTTAAATTTAATTTTTTTGTTTTGACAGGTGTGTGTGTGTGTGTGTGTGTGTGTGTGTGTGTGTGTATGTATATATATATATATATATATATATATATATATATATATATATATCTTTTTTTAATCTTTTTAAAGGCGGAACACCTTAACTTCTAGTGGAATACAGAAGTGTTATGACTTTAGATATATTGACGTGAGGTCTTTCTCCATACCAAGTTAAAACACGCACTGAGCTGATTTGCAAAACAATACCACATGAAATGTTCTGTTCTGTATCTTCAGTTTTTCCAAAACCAAATATGGTACAGGAACACAGACGTATATCTTGGAGAGAATCACTTCGCTGAACATATATCTTTTATGACTCCTGTAAGAAGGAAAACGGGATTCTCAAATTGTGTTCCCCCCAAGGTCAAGTGGAATGCAGCAACTGTTGAATTCAATCTGGGGAGCTGCTGGGACGACAGGTTTTCATTCTCTCTTTTTTGTATTGTGAGAAAAAGGAGGACACAAGTTCACTGAGTATAATTTCATCACACCCACTGGAGACTTTAGCTCAGTAGATCTGGCATTCAGTCTTTTTTTTTTTTTTTTTTTTTTTTTTTTTTTCTTCTTCAAAAAAATCATGTTTATGGTTTGGTTATTGCTATTTTGATATTCCAATTAATAATTTTGCTAATTTTGGTGGCTAAAAGCTTTTCTGTCTGTGTTTTTCTGCCATAGGGCTTTGCTGGGTCAACAAATTTGTGGCCCTGACGTTAACATTAACATCCTGGCCTTCTCTATATCGACACAAAACCCAAGTACAAATGGAAGGGGAATTGTCATTGTTTCATTATTAAGTGGTGACCCTTAATCCGATATACTGTGGCTTAGGGGACAATAAAGTTTTATGGTTCTATTAGGGAATCGCTGGGATCAGCACATGCCATACACAAACTGTGGTGGTGTACCCTTTGAGAGAACACTACCATGGCTCTCATTGTCCTCTGAACAGATTGTCCTATAGATCTGTTTCCCTGCCAGGGTGGAGTGCAGCTCTGTTCCGCAATCTGGAGCTTATCGATTGCATTGATTGGGTCCCCGCTGGCAGTCGACTGGAGGTTTGCAATCAATAGACAGGGTGCAGTGTGAACATGGTCTTTGCTCGTCTATTGTCCTCAGAAAGATTGGTGGTTTGGCCCCCAGCTACAGTGAGCCCTGTGGGCCTTCAGTAATGGATGATATACCCCTTACACAGGTTAGAGAGGCTGGGGATGCCATCGACCCTGTGGCACCGGTCAGCAGCATAATCTTTATTCCACGTTGAAAGTTTTAAACAGTGGCAATGCTGATCTGTCCTTACCTCTTAGGTCTTGTGAGTTCTATTGAAATTTCAGTTGACGTTTTTGCCTTTCAGGTAGGAAAGGGGATGTAGGGAGCTTCAGTGAGGCAGAAAGTAGTGTAACGGAAAGTGACAACTCTAACCACTTAAAGGATTCTGCTATAGTACCTTTGAGCAAGGTATTAACCCTGAATTGCTATAGAAGAACAAAAAAAAAACACTCGGCTGTTTAAGCAGGTAAATGTATGTAGCATAAAATTGTGTGTCACTTTGGAGAAAACTGTCAGCTATATAAATTAAAGCTGCTTGTTTCTTCTGGTTCCGGTCACGTAGAGAGCTACACTGCAAACACTTCAGTGATTTTACAGATGTATTTGGTTTATTTCGTTATAGAGGAAGATGGACCGCATTTCATTAGGTTTGAGAATGACCACAGTCATACTGCTTTGACCCAGAATACACCTCTTCATTCTGGGTAACAAAGCTACATGATACTTGGATCCATTAGCAGAAAAGAGCTTTTCAGCTTCCTGCAAGGTAAAGATTGGCTTTGTCTCACTAAACTCACACAAGTGCAGACATACTGCAAGTGTGGTACTGGCAAGATAGATTTTGGTTTTTTTCTCCTCCTGTTTGTCCCTGAAGTGTTGCACTGTGGTGGTGTGGACCCCCCCTGTCTCAGTCAGCAGGCTTTCAGGTTAATTGCTCTTTTTCCAAGCCAGGCTGAGGGCCCATGGACCATAATCCTTTTAAATCACCTGTACAATGGAGGAACATCTGGCTGAGGCCGCTCAGCGGAGCAGAGCTTGGGGGGGGGGGGGGGGCGGTCAGTGTGAAGATGCAGGCCAGCAACATGAAGGATGCCCTCCCCACACTGAGGAAGAGTTGCCTTGAGCACACTCCCTCACTGGCACACAGCCATGCAAAGTACCTACAGTCAGGATGCCCATGTGGAGGCTCCCATTACAGGCCACACTGGGGGGCTCAAGTTGCACCACTTAGATAATTAAAAGACTGCACATCTGATCCTTCAGGAGGTGGACTTGCTAAAGGAAAAGGGTTTTCCATCAGCTGCAGTTAATCAGCTTTCATCAGTGTGTGAGTGGCTTCGGACCAGTTGTTGAAAATATTTATGTTATATAGACCTCTTATTACATTTTCTCAATGTTCTTTGTCAATCATTTTGAAAGGTTTATTACATGTGACCAGCACAAATGTGACTTGTGGTTAGAAAAAAAAAAATCCTCTTTGTGATCATCACAGGGCAGGTCAACTCATGCCTAACGGTGGCTGAGCAAATTCAGTTGGGGTGACATATTCATAGATGCTAGTTCTGCAGTATCTTTAGGCCATGCTCTAGCTAATCTTGAAGACTTGGTAAGATAGGATAGGATAATACTTTTTGTCCCTGCAGTGAAATTTACACACAGCAGCTCAACATGATGCATAACAAAGTACATTCTAGTGCTCCATGACAAAGGTGTAATGTCATACCCACCCAGCAGGACTCAACATTAATCTCTTATGTTTGTTTTTGCAAAGGACTGGTACATTTTAGTGGGGTTGCTATAGCGCAGTGGGTTGGACCAGGTCCTGCTCTCTGGGGGGTCTGGGGTTCGAGTCCTGCTTGGGGTGCCTTGCGACGGACTGGCGTCCTGTTCTGGGTGTGTCCCCTCCCCCTCCGGCCTTACGCCCTGAGTTGCCGGGTTGGGCTCCGGTTCCCCGCGACCCTGTATGGAACAAGCGGTTCAGAAAGTGTGTGGGTGGGTGGGTGGTACATTTTACCTGTTCCATCAAATTTTGCACCTATCCAATTGTGGAACATACTGGAAAGACAAGAAAAAGTAAATGAATCATTTTAAAATATCCTTAAATTGTCTTGCTTTGATTACAATCAGGGCATCATATTTATATTTACATTTACATTTATTTAGCAGACGCTTTTCTCCAAAGCAACTTCCAGTGAACTCTATGTAGTATTATGCGAAAGAAAACGTATGAAAAGGCCCCAGCATTAGGAAATTGCCCAAAGTAGTGAGATATTGATGCTGTTTTGCCTTTTTTTGGATATTGAGCGTTTTCTAGAAAGAAAGACTTTTGAAATGAAAATACAGAGGGTACAATTAGTGACATAGTAGATTTTTTTTTATATGTCTATTGTCATTTTGCAAATTTCTTATTATTTCAATTTAATTTGTCCAGCAATCTGCAAAACAGTTATCAGAATGATTCTACCTGCCTAAATATCAACTGTTAATTTTGAGCCCTGACCAAATCGCACACTAACCTCCAAGTACCGTGTGACAACGGGCCATACAACTGGCTCAATACGAAAGTAAGTCAAAAGAATCCATAGCTTTATATATAGACTTTTCATCACGAATATATTGCAGATGCTTTTTGACTCCTCCTCATATAAAGCTTGGGGATTTAAATAAATACATTACTGAAATATTAAATGAAGTACAACTACTGAAATATAATATGTTATAATATTTTACAGCTAAACCGAAATTCCAAACATGCAGCAGTACAGTCTGCTGCTGTTGGATGGAAAATCTTTGTGTTATAATTGCTCTCATGATGCTTTTGTGTGTGCTGCATTTTCATTGTCTTTGAGAAGCATGGTAAGTGGGACCACAGCTGTTTTGATCTGTTCATCTACTGTGCTACTTGTGTTGCTCACCTGTGAAATACATATGGGATGGCAGCCACATAGTCAGCTTCACCTTCAGAAGCTATGCAGTTAAAGAGAGAGTTGGAAGTTCCTTTATGACAAGATTTTTTATTTTTTTTTTCTCTATCAGCACAAGTCAGATGCACCCTCACTCAATACTGGAGATCTCCAGTTTAGGCAATCTTTTGTGTCACTTTAAATCTTTTCAGTTATCAGTCATCTCAGAAATCATAAACAAGTGACTGACTTAACTGTTACTGCTTAACGCTTTCTCAAAACAGTATTTTATCACTATTAATATATTTAAACCTATTCCTTTTAGTGTCGGTTTTCTCACAGTGATTTATAACTTTTCCCATTTATGCAGCTTCATATTTTACTGGATTATTTCAGGGGAAGTACCACCCTCAAGGGTACAAAAACAGGAACTCCGTCTTACAGCTTTGAAGTTACTTGTCCTTAACACTGTTGTCTGCAAGCCTACGTTTTAAACTAGGCCAAGTGACTTGAGATTCATAGGTCGTGCACTGCAGGCTGCACGATGAAAAGGGCTGACTCATATTTTGTTGCAGTTCGGGAAAGCTGGTAATCTGATCTGAGGACATGTAAGATCTCAAGACATTTCACTCAAGATGTCAGATGACAGGCTGTTCAAACATGCTGACTTAAAAGTGTTTTCACCCTGCTGAAATATCAGCCAAGAACAGTTAAACAACTTGCAAAATTTTTTATGGATACATATTAAACTTAGGGGACTTAATTTTCTTTTCTGAAGTGCCTAAGCAAGGCCAAATGAGTCATTATTTTTTACTTAAGTCTTCCTAATGCAGCATCCAAACAAGGCCATATGTGTCATGTTTATTAAATCATCTTTTTGCCATCTGTTGAAGCTTACATGAAAACCCATCAAAATTCCAAGCCTATTCCTGCGACGTATGTTCTTATTATTGTTTGCTCTATGTTATTATGCCCTGCAATAAATTAGCATCCCATCCAGGGTGTACCTTACTTCATGCTTTAAGCTTTCTGGATAGGCTATGGACCACCATGACTCTGCATTGAACAGGCGCGCGCGCGCACACACAGAGAGAGCCGGAGCCTAACCCGGCAACACAGGATGCAAGGCTGGAGTGGACACGCCCAGGATGGGACACCAGTCCGTTGCAAGGCACCCCAAGCGGGACTCAAACCCTAGACCCACCAGAGAGAAGGCACAGGCCAAACCAAGTGTCTGATCATAGTTGAATGGATGGATGCAAGTTTGTGTGTCTTTATGTGTACGTACTATATTCCAGACATAATGGTGGTCAAGAAAGGAGGAGAAGATGGCACTTGTGATAGATGTGGCAATCCCAAGTGATGGCAATATCAGAAAGAAGGAGCATGAGAAGATCCAGAAGTACTAAGGGCTGAAGGAAGAACTGGAACGGATATGGAAGGTGAAGTCCAGCGCGGTCCCAGTGGTAATAGGAGCTCTCAGGGCTGTGACCCCCAAACTGGGAAAGTGGCTCCATCAGATTCCTGGAACAACATCTGAAGTCTCTCTCCAGAAGAGTGCAGTCCTAGGAACAGCTAATATACTGCGCAGAACCCTTAAACTGCAAGGCCCCTGAGGCCTTGAGGAAGACACACACACCACCCCATGTGGGGAAGAGAGGGAGATTTTATATATATATACTGTATATAGTATACTCGTGTATATATGTATGTACAGGTGGTCCCCAATTTACGATGGGGTTACGTTCTGTGAAACCCATCATAAGTTGAAAATATTGTATGTCGAAAATGCATTTAATACACCTAACCTACCGAACATCATAGCCTAGCATACGTGCAATGGCCATTATGGGCTTGCTGCCTTCATGCTAGGCAATTATCTGGAGTTTCTCCTCAAGAGTAATTGCCCTCGTCTTCTTTTTCCCACCAGTAGCAGGAGACACAGATGGGCGTTTCTGTGACATTATGGATGCACAAAACACAACTGCGTGACAGACTGGGAGATGTGGATCGCTGCTGCTGCCCAGCATCACAAGAAAGTATCGCACCACATATCACTTGCCCGAGAAAAAAATCAAAACTGAAGTACGGTTTCTGCTGAATGTCTGTCGCCAGCTCACCATTGTAAAGTCGAAAAAATTGTAAGTCAAACCATCGTAAATTGGGGACCACCTGTACATAATTTTTTAAATTTATTTAAAGTATACATGTGTTTTGTATGTCAGTACATGTATATACACGATGGAGCATGTTAGGTAGCCACAGTGGGCATGGATTTGTCATCTGAAAGTTGCTAGTTCAAGCAGCACTTTATACTCCTGTTGGAGTTCATCTGAACATGGTACTTCCTTTGTTGATCTTCAAGTGGAATGAAGCATTATGGAATAATTTTCCATGTTGGTGCTGAAATTTATCTGAGAGTTTCAAACCTGGTTATGCTGAGGGCTGTGTGTATGTAAATACTGACCCAGCAAACTCAACACCCCCTGGCTAGTGTGACATGTTTGAACCATGCTGTTGCAGCTTTTTCTGCACTGTTTTCTACAGACTGTCTTTAATTTCTAATGAATAAGACATGTTCTTTGCTTTCCATACATGATTGTATGTTTTTAGGATTATCTGATGAATTCTGATTTATTTTGGTAGCTATATTTAAGTTTTTAGATGAAAAGGTAAAGGTATACACATGCAGTAAGCCTGATGCTGGGTAATGTTTATGAGAATACATGGCAAATGGTTGATTTACACCATTGTTATTTTCACAACTGAAAACTCAACAGGCTTTCTCCTAGTATGTATCTTTACTGCTAGCATATCCTGAAGGGGATGAAATTGATGTGGGTCATCTATTCAGAGCCCTCAGAAGAGTGCTGAGCGCAGTGATAAGCTGACAAACAACTTGCCTCTGACTTGCTATTGTAGAAGAGAGGTGAGTATTTCTCCTGTGTTATCAGGAGTGCTATGGACAACTTTCTCTGTTATGGATTCATCATCCCGCTTTATCACAGGGATGTCTTTTCAGTGTCTTACACTGGTATTCTCATACTTCTTTCCTGTGCCTCTGTTCGTATTTCTTTGCCTACACCGGGTCTCACTCCTTTTTAGGTTATTTTTCTTTAAAAATAAATCTCAACTAATGCACAAAATGCACAAATGGAAAGGGTTGTTGTAGAAGTAGTGGGAATTTCAGTTTTCTTTGAAGCTGTTACAGCAAACCAAGTGCTACCACTGTCACAATTACCTTTCCACTGCAGTGGGGCAGCTGATTGCATAGTGTATAGAGCTGCTGCCTTCGGATCCAGAGGTTGCCTGTTTGAATCTCATCTACTACAGTTTCTTCCTAAAATTGCTGCAGTAAAAGTTACCCAACTGTCTAAATGGGTAACTAGGTGTTGGTAGCTCAGCAGTGTTAGTTGTTTTGGAGAAAAGTATGTGGTGAACAAACAAATGTAATGTTATTCATCCTCCCTCTGCACATGAGCAGTTGAGTGAATGGATCATTCCTAGTCAGAAGTCACCCTTTGGCTGTTTTTGAATTTAACATCTGGCTCCAGCTTTACAAGCTTGTGATCCTTTTTCAGCAGAAGTTGGATTCAGGAACATGCAGGTAGCCCAGTGGAAGAGAATGCAAGGACTCTCCATGGCCTCGTGGGTCTGGGATGTTAGGGTAAGAGGGGGAAACCTTTCTAGTGTGGTTGGCAAAGGGCAACATCTTGATGAATGAGTGAGGGATCTTCGCTCTTCACTGGGAGACAGAAACCAGATAAGTCAAAGAAATATAGAGGCTGGAGAGTTGTCGAGCCATTCCTCTAAGCTTGCTTAAATAACCCAGTATTTACAGAGGTTTATAAGCTTGAACTGGTTTCCATGACATTACTCTGTGAAAGAGAGCACTGTTCTACAGTGTACATTTTCAGTGTTTATCAGTTTTTATGCTTTGATAATACTTAATGATATCTCCAGTTATGAAGAGACAGGATTTTGGTTTAACATTTGAATTATGTCTTTTCTGTTCTCGTGGACCCTAGGGTTTGTTTGCGGTCTCGGTGTTTCCACGTTTACCTTGCTGTTCAACTGATGTGGTCCGTTTGTGCTCCCCGAACAGGGCTCTCACAGCACTTTGATGTCGAATTGACACTTTAGCGAAGAGCACTTTGCAGGTTGGGTATTGCCTGGCAACTGAACAAGCACTCTGAGGCATTTGTAAAGCACAGGGGGTTTGATCTGGACCACTGTCATTCAGTGCAGGTAATTCTCTGGGTTCCATCCTGCTCTGGTGGCTGAAATAAATGCTCACATGGGGACTTAGGGTCTCATTCTGGTGGTCCACCTAGAGCTGTCCTACTAAAGAGAAGAAATTTACATCCTTTCTTATTCCCAGCTTGGAATGCAGATCTTTACCTGCTCTGTGTTTTTTGTGCCTTTCTGTGGCTCTCTGCATGTCCTTCATTTCTCTCAGGGTTAAGAATAACTGAGTCTTATGTCTATTTCTTTTTGAAGCTGGTCTATACTATTGGTCTCTAAACTTCCCCACAACCTTACAGTAACCTAAACAAAGACTCTTCCTTTATCATGTAATCTTGTAACTTGGTATTATTGCTTCTGTGGACTGTGAAACAAAAGGATTGTGATATTCTCCTCCTTTCTATAGATGGTGGGGTGAGTGTATGTGTGCATTTGTATGTATAGTATGTGGTTTTATTAATCTTGTGTGGCAATGAGACTCAAACACTTCCTTTTAGTTGAAGCTCCTCCCTTCTGCCATTCTTTCATGAATATTCAGCAGCTTTGTGTCATTATTCATGAGCTGGAATCCATGCAGTCATGAGCATTGAGCTGATGATGAGGGGGAGTGATTCCACAAACGGGAGTCACAGCACCAGCGTGTGAGCACGAGTGGAGAAAGGACCACCGCATGCTCTCTCTCCCTCTCTCTCTCTCCCTCCCTCCCTCTCTCTCTCCCTCTCTCTCTCTCTCACACACACACATACACTCGTGCGCCAGACACGGCTCCAGAGCGCGCAAACCATGTGCCTATGAGTGTGTGCATGCTAGAAAGAGACCTGCCACAGAGTGACGGATGAGAAACGGAACGGTGGTCTGGAGGGAGATTCCCCGTCTGTTCTGCCACCCGTTTGCCGTGGGGGAATCTAAGCGCGCCGCTCTTCTGCGTGCTTGCTACAATGGGCTGTAATTTGTGCTCCTTGCAGAAGCGTGAGGAACACTACAAACTGCTATATGAGATTGCACAGGTGAGTGTAGAGTCTCTGTCTCCATGAATGAGTGTGTGTGCATAGGGATAAATGCTGCAAACTGCTCTATGATATTGATTGCACAGGTGAAACTATGGAGTCCCTATATCCATGAGTGTATGAATATGTGTGTCCTTTATGTGACTGATTGTACAGTTGAATGTGAAGTCTCCCAGGCTCTGTGTGCTATGTGAGGTTGTCCATTTGGGGAAAGAGCTTCTGTTCCTAATAGTGTTTGTGTGCATTTGCACAGTGCATAACAATAACACAGGTGAGGGCAGGTGGCTGGATCACCTGCCCTGTGTTTGTTGATGCAATGTGATTCTGGTGTGCGGTTCTTCTTCAGGGGCGTCCTGTTTCCTTTGACAGCTGAACTCAACGCCGTGTCCGGCATCCTCCAGGTGTGTGTGACACCTTTATCTCAAGCTGACTATGGTAACTGGATGAGCACCTGCACAACTGAGTGTGAAGGTCCTTCTCATTCACACCAGTAAGAAGACAGGACTTTCTCAAGCCATTCAGGATATTATTTTATACCTCCCAGAAATACTTGAATGTTATTCCAGACATGCCCAAAAATACGGGCACCCATGGGGATGAGGGCATTAGTGTTCACATCACAGGTGTCTTTCCTCTTTATGAATGTGGCTGAAAGTGTGTATGACTCGCTGATCTGTGTGTTTCAGTGTGTGACTGTTGCTCCTTGTGAGAAATGAGACAGGTGTTGATCTTGGTTTCTTATTGCATTTTTTGGCTCTCTATTTGTTGGTGTGAAATTGGGTTGCTGCACTGGATGAGAACACCATTTTCCTGCTCCATTTGGTACACTGTGAGGAATATGCAATACCATAAGACATGGCAGCTAGTCTGTCACACTATTTATAGTTTTACAAATGACTTTTGTTTGCACTGTGAGTAGTTCTTTATTGTTTATGTGCGTTGACGGAGCGCTGTCTACCACACGCGTAGCTGAGCGAGTCGTGATCATTTCGCTCAGTCAGTCAGTGGGTGTTCCGTGTTTCAAATGAGTCCTCCCAAAGCTGCGGATGTGACTGTCTTCAAGGCAGTGTGATTGCAGCCTGGTTAACTCTGCTTTAAGAGGCAGATCTGCGGATTGACGTTGCTCAGCTTCAATAGCGAGAAAACGGAGTAGGAAGCCTGTTGATTCGTGGCTCTGAAGTTATCATTGTGCAGAGAGCTGTTCTCCTGCGTGCTGGTCCATGTGGGGTTTGGAAGTGACTGTCAACAGTCAGAGACGCACTGCTCGGCTTGGCTCCTGACCCCTCCTTCTTCCTCTCTCTGTTTCTCTCACTTTTTGTTATGGCCCGTGACCCCTCTGGCCTCAGTGCTATTGTGACTCTCGTTCGAATGGTTACTCTCAGGCCGCTGGGTAGTCAACCACGTGCGCAGCCGCTCCCTTGATGCCGGGTGCTTCCCGCTCTCCGTGAGCTCGACCTGCTGAGGGGAGAAGCTGGTGAACTCTGCTCTTGCTAGTATAGTTCACCATGGCTTCATCACAGATGTGTTTAACTCCTTAGTGAACATTTCTATTCTGAAAAGAGGGCTTGTCTGAATCTGAAACAGAACCTGTGACGTGAAGGTACAGTAAGCCAGTACCATGCTGTGTGTGTTGAAGTCTCCATTTTTGGGCTGCCTTCCCTTTGTTATAGTATTTTTTTTTTTTTTTTTAAATTTTGTCAGTTCGAATGAGTGACCCCATGGATGCTTTGTCAACAATTCAATCTGTCACTGACTTCAGCTCCTGTAAATGTGCAGCATGCGGCTGCCTCTGTGTGAAAGGTTGTGGTCCGAGAAATCCCACGGTTTGACTAACCGGCAGTCCAGCAGATAATACAGCGCGTTTTGTAATAGAGTGGTTTACACACCGGTGGTAATCCCATGATGCTGTCTGCCTAGATGGGAAGTGAATGTCAAATCTCTGGGGTTAAAGCAGTGCTTGCTCATTACCACTAGGCTACACTAACAGTCAGTGCTTGGATTTTCGTGTGTATTGTGTCCCACAGCCCTCTTTGTACAGCAGTCTGACTCCACGACGTATTACACAAGCACCGCTGCTACACTACACCTGTTGTTTTTGCCTATTTTTCCTCGGTGTATACCTTTTTCAATTATCCCGTAATCCTGGCTGTTCCGGGTTGATTCACTGCTTGTTTCCTGAGCCGAGGCTTGTGGCGAGCAGAGCATAAGCCACGGGAGATGGGGACAGCGTCACGTTGGCGCTTCTTCCCCTCGGGACTTCTGCTGAGATGGATGTGTTGCTGAGAGGCCAATAAGGCCTGCTACTAGCAGATAATTAACTGATAAATTAAAAAAAGAAAGAAAAATGGAGCAGATTTATGTTGTGAGCATAACGAAGTCTGATGTCATGAATGAATTGTGGAGTTGCTCTTGAGTTCAAAGTGTAGATGTTTTACTTGATATCAAAATGATTTATTTCACTGCTATTCCATGGCCTTGGCGGAGGCTGTGGTTCTTTGCAGAAGACTCTGTGGACCTGCATGGCAAGCTGCAGGTTCCATTCTGTGGGCTTCAGATGGGAGAGGGGACGGAGGTAAAATGAGGCGGAGCAGGGCAGCCAGTAAGACTTGGGGGCTCGGTTACAGAGGGGGCCATGGTGGTGCTGTGCTGTGCTGTTCCAGGTTGAAACTGGTGCCGTGTTGATCAGTAAGGTGGTGTGCGAGGGGAAAGGGGAAAAGCTGCACCTTTACATTGAAATGCCACAACTCTCTCTCTCTCTCTCTCTCTCTCTCTCTGTGTGTGTGTGTGTGTGTGTGTGTGTGTGTGTGTGTGTGTGTGTGTGTGTGTGGGGCGGCTGGTGGCGCAGTGGTTACAGCTGCTGCCTTTGGACCCAAAGGTTTCAGTCTCGCCTCCAGCTGTCATACCCTTAAGCAAGATACTTATCCTAAAATTGCTGCAGTAAAAATTACCCAGCTGTATAAAAGGTAAATAATTGTAAGTATATCAACATTGTAAGTTACTTTGGAGAAAAGCGTCAGATAAATGAAGTATTGAAGTAATGTGTAGATGTGTGGTTGTGTTCCTGTGTGTATGTTTCCAGGTATCTATGTATGTATGTATGTATGCATTTATGAGTACGTGTTCGTCCCTGTGCATGGCTCTGTGTGTGTGTGTGTGTGTGTTTGAGAGAGCGAGAGAGAAATGGGCCTCAGTGGAGCGATGTCTCTGAGCCTCAGTCATCCCGCTTCGCCCCTTTCACCGCCTGCTCTCTCCTGATTGTTAGCTACAAATGTACCCATCCATCTTCTTGTCCTATTACATTTTTTTGAATGATGTTCCTTGCCCATTAAAATTGATAGGAAAGAACAAAGAGGGGGGGGAAGAAAAATGCGCCTTTTGATTGATCTGGTGTCCACTAGGAAGATTGTCTTGAAATATAATATGGGCTCCAGAGCGCTTTCTAAAATGGAATAACAGCACATTTAGTGAGGAATATCCGGGCTCATATGTGCCGGTCTTAGCTGTGATTAGGACTGTGCCGTGAGAAGCACTTCCCTCTCCGCCTTTTAATCAAGGCTGGGCTTCTGCTAACGTCCAGCATCGGAGTCCAGCGAAAATACATGTCACTTCATATTGAATGCTTATGGGGGCATTTATGATATTCAGCCGGGATATTAAATGTGATCCTGTCTCGTTTAACGGCTTGCAGACCAAGACAGCCCTCCAGGCCTTCGCCAATCTCCCATGTCTGATGATATCTTCATTCTTTCCTCTTCTGTGGGACTGTTATCAGTTGAATAGCCCACTGCTCTATTAAAGCTTGCTTCTCTCTCGTATCAAAAGTGGTACGTATAGCGTGAAGACATTAGAAAGAAAATAAGCCCTTCCTTTTTGGTCCATGTTTGAAGATGTGAATGTGGATCCTGCCATTTTTGACGTACAGTAATAGTAATAAAAAAAAAAAAAAACGGTATTTTACTTTGACAGTTTTGTTAAAACTGTGACACGAGCCTGTGCCATGCAGAGTGGAATCAGTGGCAGCTCAATCTATCAATCATCCGGCCAACTAAGTCTCCTTCAAGATGGCATCTGAGAGTTGGAGCAGGGTTGATGAATTGACCTTTTCCTTTGCCATTTTTTCCCCCCTTATCCCAAAAAGTGCATGGCTGACCTTTTCAGTTGTGTATGAAACTCTTCTTAGCCCCTCACCTGGAAAAGGAGGGCTCTTCAGAGTCGGGTTTCGCTGCCAGCTCAAATCTCCCTCATCTCTCTCTAAGTGCCGCTTCTTTTGGTTAATCGGCCTGCCACGGAGACTGAGGGCTCAGGACGGATCTGGAGTAAGGCCCTTGGATCCGTGCATCGTTTCTGCAATCATATTTGCTGCTCGCGTGTAGCACAGTTCCCAGGAAGGCACCTTACCCCACGGCTTGCAGTAGCCTGTAGCAGCGCACGTCACCACTACAGTGGCAGTTTGACAGCGCAGTTTGACTGATGCTTTTTTTTCACGCCTTTGTTTCTATTTAGTTGTGTCTGCCTTCTGTCTTCATCCTCGGTGAAGGTATTGTGTGTCATATCAGAACTGCACTCACGCTGCGTTGACAGAGGTTGCAAACCCTGGTGTCGGCTGCGATTCGGTCACCGTGTGAGCGCTGGGCACATCGAGGATAATGACAGTACCCTGAGACTGAGATTGCTTGCACAGTCTATGTCTACGGTCCCAGCAGCATTCATGAATAACGTCACATGCAGTGTTTGGGGTTTGCTTAGTAACAAAAAATTAACCACGGTAGCGTTCTTAGGCACAAAACTGCATAAAAGGGGACTGTGTGCTAAATACCTTAGGCCATTGTCGCATTGTCTGCAGTATCAAATTTAACACCTTTGAAGGTAAAACATTAGATTTTCCTGTGCGTTTGACATTTTTCATAATTGAAGTTATTTGCTTCTCTGCAGTAATGAGTGCCAGGCATGCCCCCCGCAGGGGTTCTGCCACCAGCAGCTTGGTGCTGGACTTTGAACCATTTGATTAAACAAAGTGACAAAGACCCACGAAAGGAAGCTCGAGGCCATCCATCCACCCGCCTGCATCCACGAGCAGCGAGAGTGATTAGCTCCATTTAGGGTGGCAGAAGGAGCCCTCATTAATTCATCGTTACTTTTTAAAGGAGGTATTTTCTGGCCCAATTAAAATGGACCAGTTGTGTTGGAATAACAGCACTTTTGCAGTTGGGCTAAAGCAGAGAGGGGAGAAATGCCCTTTGTGTCTAATTGGGATGTGACCTGAGCCCGACCCGTCAGAGATGGCGCGCGTGTGAATCCCTGTGATCTCGGGTCATTATCCTCCCGAGGTAAAATTGCTGCCTGCTCCAAGGACGTGCCGAACATTATCCCCTAAGCCATTAGCAGAGAGCCTGATTGAGACGGTAATTGTGTAATGGAGGCAGAGTTTTGTTGTTTCCATTGATTAAAACAACCGTGTGTTGTTAATGCTCATCATTTTGTCTTGCTTCTTTATGTGCGGAGGCACACGGATCCTTCGGAGGAACAAGTCCCAGGAGGTCTACAAAATGTGTTCCTATCAGAGAGTAAAGTCGGATACACCGCTGTGGGCTGTTCGCCCTGTGTCTGAGGCTTCCCGGTGAAAGGGAGCATGATCTCAAGGTGCTAATCCAGATGATGAAATTCTAAGGCTTTTTTTGCCACTCGAAAAATCGCGGGCTAAATAAGCCGTTTTCCTGTTTTTTTGTTCTTGGTCAGTATATTAAACAATCACGATGGATCTGTTACTCTCTTACACAAGTTTCATCTGGGTGTTCTTACCAAGCATCAGCTTTAACATGTCAGGCTTTTAACTAATAAAATGATGCATGAATCTTTCTGAAGCAAGTGTTGTGAATGCTGAAAGTGGGAGCAGTTTTCATGTCAGTGAGATTAATAGGATGCTGAGCTGGTGGAGAATCCCGGCACTGGCGTGTCGGGGATGGTCGAGGGTTGGGGTGGCTGGTGATGGGCCCGTTCTCGGAGCTCTGGTGACTTGGACAGGCCACATGCTGTGCCACGGGTCACAGAGTGCATTCTGCGGAAGCTCTGATAAGACGGCTAGATGGTGGAGTGGGTGAGGGGTTGGGGGGTTGTCAACTCACCTCTGTGCTCTACCGCAAGCGCAGCTAGGCTTCCTGGAAAAGATAAGGAAGGTAATGAACAGCTAACAAAGCTTCGTACAGGAAGTCATTAGCATCTCCATACAGCCAAAAGCTCTGCTTCTCAACGGACTGCAGACATGAGAGAGGATATTAGAGCTGATTAACTATTATTAGCAGAACTACAATTCCCAAGATCAGTTTTCTTAACCCTTCATGAGTCATGATTTCTTGTAAATGGGCAGCAGTGATCATACTGGAAGGGAAACATATGAGAAGTTTTTACACAATCTTCACGGGTAATGTTATGCGGTTAAAACGTTTAACCGAATACTGATCAGCTTTTCTTTTATACTGTTGAATTTTTTAGACTTTTGTAGATGGTGTTATATAGCATTCATGCCAAGGACACCTGTTTTTCCCCAAGTTTTAACTGTGTTTCTGATGTAATAGTCCACTGTCATTACAGACGGGAATTCGGTGGGAATGCAGCTAGTCTTGTGATCCTCCAGTCCAATTTTCCCCGGTGGACTTCCATTCCTTTACTAGCAGGCCTTATTGTTCAGAATCTGTTGTTGCTGGGCAACTATCATTTCGCAAAAAGTGTAGCAGCTCACTTTAATAAATCACCCGCTCCCATGGAGCAGCCCGCTCGACTGATTGCTAATAGGTGAGGCCAAGCTTACGCTGGTCGCTGCGCCTATTGTTTTTTTGTGCCATCCCGCCTCCCACTGCCACAACAAGGGATGTTTGAGAAACACCATTGTGAGCTAAAATTATTCAGTAATTATTTGATAATCTTAGGAACTCTGAAAATATGCCTTGCTTACTCACACAACTTTTAGGTGATGTATAAATGTTGGCCCAGAGTAGTGTTGATGGGAGTGCAGAATCTCGCCCTTATTATCTCAGCGTGTGTGAAAGTGCCATGGCGACCATTTGTGTGGTTTTCTAGGCGAGGGAGAAGCGGAAATGGTTTGCCAGTGCTGCCTTCTGTGCATGTCTGTGGGGTGCAAACATGGAGAGTGCAACCTCCACACAACCTGAGCTGCACTCGAACCCATGCCCACGGTGCAGCTAAGGAACTTGGAGGCATTAGGTATTCCTTATTAACTTACTGCTGCAGTATAGTTGTGGGTTGAAAAGAATGCACGATGAACTCCTGGGAGGAATGGTCTTTGGGTTTGAAGAGGACGGGCTTCTGACCAACGCTGCTATCGGACAGCCTGCGGGAAGCGCCGTGCAGATTGATACACAGTCCGTTCTCAGGAAGAATGGCTGAGGGAGGTAACCTGCGCTTGTCCCATGCCTCGTGCTCCTCAAGCTGAGGGCTGCTGTACGTCGCGTGCGGCAGATTCTGCGTGAGCTGGAAAGGATGCCGTCTCGCAGGCTCATCTCTCCAGAGTTACGGTGCTGTATTGTGTATTCCAGTTATGAGCTGTTGGTTGGGATGGGGGGGGTGCAAACAGATTCTCGGATAAACTGTATTGAAGGGAAGCTGAGAAATCCTCTGTCAGCACACGAGACAGTCCTCAGACAATTAACACTTTCCTTGAAGATTCTATACCCAGCCGTGCCCGCTGGTGTCCAAGACTTCTCCGAAAAGCACTTTGCAACAAGTGATGGAGTTGGAGCGTGAGCCCTGCAACGGGTTCAACCAGCTGTCTGCAGGCACCGTCCTTCGTACTGCAGGACACAACTTAAAGAGAAGCCTCTCACTGTTTGCTTCCAGCAGACTGCATCGGTGGAACATTGGGGTTAGTTATTGCTAAGTGTCTGCTCGTTACGATCTCAGAAACTGTCCTTAATCCTTAATCTCGTTAGTTGATTGTGTCATTCGCACATGAATAATTCATGAGCCAGTGGTGGATAGTTAGGGATAATCATTAATTATGTTCATCAAAGTGTTAAATTATGAGGAAAGGGTGTTTGCATAATTGTTCAACTAATGTGAACTAAAACTATTTTTTCCTTGCAGTTTACATTCCATATATCCATTACCATGACTTCTGGTATTTGCTGAAGTGTTAAATCATATTTTGTGTGGGAAGTCATTTGTGTGGGCTGTAAAAACCCCTGGGAACAGGTGTCGAGACGGCAAACGTAGTTAATTTGAACGAGGAGTTCAAAATGGATGAATCGCATGACCAGTTAGCGCAATGCTCTTGCAGACGTATTCGACGACAGGGTATATTACACAGATGCTATTTATAGTTGCGTGATGGCGGCTGCACCCAAATTGTTGTTTCCTAATTGTTTTGGCTTCTTTGACTGAGCCCACATCAGTCCTCCCTCACAGGCTCCAGTTGTGGCCCGCGCACAGCTAGAGGTGCTCAAAGCTCTGGGCAAGCGTGAAGCATAAGCTTCCAACCCCACTGACAGATCGGCCCTGTTCTCCCACCCACCCACCCACCAACCAACCCACGTGCGCGCGTGCACACACACGCACACCACACACACACACACACGCCTATTGTTTCCTTTACGCCGCATTCATGAAGATGCATTGTTCATTACATCTTTTATGCCGCGTCGATTGTTTAATTGCAGATTAGAGAATGATGTGCCTGTGATGACTGCCTGGGGACACCTCAGACAATGAGGTCCAGCGTCTGGCTCTCTCGGTAAACCAACCAGGCTCTCACAGGGACGGCGACAAATGAGCAGGCTCTTCTGTGGAGGGCCCTTCATTGCAGCCCTTTAGTGCACACTGCAACAAAGACTCTCAACCTTTCTGGAATTCTCTTTCACCCCCAGCAATTATTCACACACCCCGCCCTTTTCGTTACCTCACGCTTGTTCCGTCACTTCAGTGCAATGCTCTCATTCGTCTTCATCGCTCACCATCCTGATGCATTCACTGTTATGACGCCACAGATACGGAGATTGACAGGTGGGACTCGTCCTCCGTGGGGGTCGATGCTCGGCTGCCTTGATGAAGATTCATTTGTTTTTGCTTGTGGTTCGCCTGCCTCGTATGAATATCATTCTCCCTGCTGCTTTCATCACATCAGCTTGAACAAACATGTTTGGGAAGAGTGTGGCATTACACACACACTGGCACGCGCAAGAGAATCATACTTTGCACAGTCTGCTCTCTAGGTCAATTAGCAGCGAGTGTGTATTTGAAGCAACAGGAATTACTGTTCAACCATTTATGAAGAATGACCTAACACAAAAGCTGCGCCTTTTGTGTGTTTCAGTAATTGGTACTTAAGTCCACGCTGCATCACATCTATGTAGAAATGTGTGTGGATTCTGATTTGAACTCAATGGGATGGCGAAAAAATGTAGATGACTTCTACATAATGGTAGGAATGGTGGGGGGGAAATATGAGAACCAGACCAGATCTGACACCAAGACTGGTCTGACAATCCAGCACATCTGTTACACCCCAGGAACGCTGAAGCAGAAAGTTGAGTCTGATCCGTGCCACCACCAGCATTGTGTCCGGGAGTCTGTGTTCCAATGGGTCGCCAAGTTGGTGTTTCTAAAGCATCTGTTTGTGTTCTCATTAATAAGCACTTTCCTTATGCAGTTACTCACAATCCTTGTCAGCTAGTTCTGGTGTATAGGGAGAGACCCATTCGTTACATAGACATTCATTGCCCCTTCATGATATATGCTTTGCTTACAAATGCATTATTCATCTGGTACTCAAAATGCAAAAACAGGCATCGTGTTTAGATTTCTTAAAAAAAAAAAAAAAAAAAAAAAAAAAAAGATCATGGTTGTTACTTTTTTTCCCCGTAAACTATGGATGGTGAAGAAGTTTGAAACTGAATTAGCAAATTTTTCTCCTTTTTATGCTCAGCCTTTTTTTGTTTCGAAATCAGGCGACATCGATACAGTTTGCTGTACCAGTCCCATAAGCACATTGTAAAATCTCATAGTGTGGAAGAGGGATGCCGGTGACTTCTCTTGAACTATTCCTGACTGCTTTTCATAATCACTTAAGTTTTGCCTAATGAACGAGTATGATTTCTGTGTGACTAATGTATTCTTGTGCTAATATATTCATATATTTTGTGCTTACCCTTGAGAAATTGAAACCTCCTGATGAAACACATAAATAGCCCTGATATCTAATGAGATCTGGCAGCTTCTGGCTAGTGTTATTTGGAGCTTTCTTTATTATTTTTTTGTACAGTTTATAATCAAAACAATCAGTCGCTGGGTTTTGATTATTTTGAGACGCCCTTATGACTCAAGAAATGTTGTCAGTTTCATTCTTTATCCCAGGGCTTTTGCTTTCGCTCTTCTCACTGTTTGAAGGACAGCATGAAGGCACAGCAGGGACGACCTGGGACAAAGTCAGCGATATTCATTTGTTTGGCTCTTTGCCGAATTCAGCCACTGGGAACCATGAATTACAAAGATTGTAGTTGTCTGACAGAATGTACTCTGTTTTCGTTCCCAAAGTGTTGTCCTTGCTTGCAGATTCAAAGCACCTTCAGTGACCTCTATGACGGTTCTCTCATCTCGGCCTCCTCATTTGTGCTTCACTGTCAGAGTAAAATCTTGTCATTAGTGGTGGGAGCTTCACTGCTCTACTGGTTTACATGTCTCATTAGTGAGGGGGTGGGGAACCCATGTCAGCCCAACTTCACTGCGCATTTCTGCCTTGTTCCGGTTGGCTCACGTATTTCACTAGCGTTTGGATTCCGAGCGTAAGCCTTCCTCGGTACAGAGTGTTAAGTTACTGTTGCGTTGTTGGGTGTTTCTGCCCTGCACCGACTGGCTTATGCGAGTTCATTGCGTGCAGATGTGCCCCACGCGAGAAACTAGGAGGTCAACCACACAACAGCAACACTGGCAAAGCCACGCTGAAGCAAGAGATGAGTCGATATTCAAAGAGGGAGGAAGGAAGTGATCAGAGCGCACTCTTTGATATGAATGGAAGCGATGGCAGCAAACCTGTGCACCAAAATCGATGCAAATTCCACATCTCTTATGTTTCCCTTTTAAACCCAAGCGAGTGACGTTAAACATTTGCGCGGATTCCGTTCTTTATAGTCTCTGCAGTTTCACGCCGTGCTCTGTCCCATCTCCCCCGGCACTTAAGCAGCCTGACATAGCATCAAACCGGCTTGTCTCGTCTCCCGCCAGATGGGCTTTGAGCTCCCTCGGTCTCTCTCGTGCCACTCTGTCACTCCCCGGCACAGATAAAGACTTCAGGAGCAGATAATAGGGAGGGGGACAGAGGGGTTTGTTACTTGTGCTCGGTTTCTGGCTCGGAGCTGCAGCCAGTAAACCCGGCATGCTGTTGCACGTGGCTCCGGTGGAACTGACCAAAGCTCTGCCATCACTCACTGAGACAGTCTGGAGTTTATTGGCTTTTTGTCAGCTCTTTGTTTTCATTGGCATACAAGACATGAGGCTAATTGCTCCTTTTTGGTCACGAGAGTGACTTTTAAACAGCTGCTGCAAGCTTGAGATACTTCCAATTATACCAATGTGTGTAACAAGAGAAATGTACCCGGAACTTCATTTTTCTAAAGGTCGTTCCTTCAGGTGGACATGTTATCGCTATAGTTACAGCTGATGCCTTCTCTCTCTTTTTTTTTTTTTTTCTCTTCCCCCCCTTCCCTGAGCTTGTTGGTAGCAGTCACAGATTCAGAAAAATCGCTCTCACTTCTTGTCTTCATTCTTGCGTCAGTTTTATATGGTAATAAGAGACCTGCTGGCAGAACAGCTTTTGGGAAGAAGACCTGCGCCTCTGTGTTACCGTGACATCCACGAATTCACTCAGCCCCCAGCACATTTTCTGTAAATATACTTTTTTAAAAAAAAAATCTGAGACCTAACCTGCTGCCCCTTGGATCACAAAACTTGGAACTTGGATAACAAAAATTCTACCTGCAGATGTTCTCATCGGTGCAGCCTAGTCCTCCAGTGTCACATCTGGCATCATGCACAGAATCATGCTCACACAACGAAAGCTTTATGAATGCTGTCATTATATTTTGATGGCATGCACCCTGTGTTCCGTTCCTTTTTTTTTTTTATCCTGCCTGGACATAATTACCTGTAATGCTAGAGACAGACTAAATATAATGATTTGATAAAGCTGAAACACATCCCTGAGAAAGGGCTTTTAGGTAGCCTGGAGGAAATGGATATAATTATAGTGGTTTCTGTAAATCAAAGCTGTTTTGTACTGTTTTTCTTTCTGTTTCTATAGATAGGAAGCGTTTTCTTTTTCCTCTCAAATAATGTTTTGTATTTCAGCAACACATACTGCTGTAATTTCACAGTTTGTTGCTTTTCATGTGCCTTTAATTAAAACACTTCATTTGATTTTTACAGTAAAAAAAAAAAAGCTTTAGATCACAGATCAGACTTAAGATCTGCACCAAATCTTAAAATTGTAAATTAGAATCTGAGCCTGAAATCTTAAGCGCACATATTTAAATCTCATTCATTTACATAAATGTTTCATTAACCTTGACCAATTACATTTGTGTTCAAGTTGCCGTCAAAATGATGTGTTGCACCATACATCACTTAAGTCATTTGAAAAACGATGCCTGCCGTTCATTTGCGCAGTTTGTTACTAATTGGCTTTAAATGAATCTCCCAGCTAGTTCTGTGGTTAAACAGTGGTTTAGGGAATTTATCAACAAGACTGTACTGCACTTTGTGACGTGTTGGACATGTCCTCCTTCAAGGTTTCTTCATCTCTTAGTCATATGCTCTGTCAGGTACTCCTGGGATGGCATATCATTCATCCATAATATGTCTGCTGTGTGATTTTTTTTTTTTTTTTTTTTTTTTTTTTTTTTTTTTTTTTTTTAAACATTTGATTTAATGTGTTACTGTGCTCAAATCAAATAGTGTTATTATTTATTATATTTAGTCAATGTGACTCCTTTTTAAGCACCTTGGTAGTGCTGCTAATCTGCCTCCATGGTTTCCCCCTGTGGAATCATCCCCATGCAAGGGTTCCATTGTGGGATCGTCCCCTCGTATGGATTCTAATGTAACATCAACCCCGGCATGGATTAGAGTGTGGAATCAGAAGGTCAGCGCTACCCCTAAGCAGGGCAAGTTTCTTCATCTGATTCGATAAAGCTTCTCCATGGAGGCAGTTTGGAGATGATGTGGAGGAACTAATAAAGACCCAGTTATTCACGAAGCCATTTGATGGCCATAAATTGCTGATTGCCTTCGATGAGGGTTTGAGTATGGGGTAGAGATAGCTGGCTCCTTCATTGCTGGAGCTCACATGTGGCGAGGGTGACAATCACACAGCCAAGTACTGCATACAACTGGACACAACTAAATCGGAGGGGAATGGCTCTAAAAAAACCTTTTAACCCATCTTCGAAAATTAACACTTCTCAGAGACACATTGAAATGAGGGATAGCAGTTAAAATGACAACATGCTGTGCATAAAATTCAATATTAACCTGAATGTTGAAACAAAATGAGAAAGAGTCAAGTTTGTTTTATGTCCCCATATATGAACCTTGACAGGAGTCGATATCTTAATGTGAAAAATGGCCTGAGGCCATGTACAGAGTGTGTTTTATGTTTTATGGGGTTAAAGGCTGGCTGTTAGTGGGCTGTGGAGATGTGGGGATTGTCAAATTTCCCCGGTGGCCTGATATTTTCACAACAGTGCCATGTCATTGCATCCGACCTGTAAGCTCCAGGAGCACTTCAGACAGCAGAGCGGACTTCGTCTTATGATTCATGTACTCGTTGCTTCTTCACCAAAATATTGGCCTTGATTTTTCAAGAAGCCTGAGGTTTATTGAAACGAAGCCATTAGGATACAGGTACAGAGAGTGAGGTTTGAGGTGAATTTGCCGTGGTGTACGACAGAATAGGTTTCTCAAACCTCGCACCGTGTCACATCTCTGCTTGGCTCTCTTTTCCATCCACTTTTGGGTCCTTTCAGATAAAAGAGACCTTAACCGTATTCCATTGCTGCAGGTGACAACGTGATACTGTTGCTTTCTCTAAAAGGCGTCTTTTAAAGCACTTGACTGCAGAAATGAAGTCATGTTCTCGATACTGAGTAAGTCTAACCCAACGGACTTTGCTGAATAAATTGGCTGGTCTTTTTATGCAAATTTTGTATAAGGCTTAGTGTTATTTGGGTGAAAGAAACCTTCTTACCTTGTATGTGGATCAAAACTGCTGAGTAAATGGTATACGAGATCTTATCATGGGCAGATCTACATCTTCATGTTT
This sequence comes from Scleropages formosus, assembly GCF_900964775.1. Lineage (NCBI taxonomy): Eukaryota > Metazoa > Chordata > Actinopteri > Osteoglossiformes > Osteoglossidae > Scleropages > Scleropages formosus. Next base: position 15,874,709 of record NC_041807.1, read on the forward strand.
TACCAGCATACATTAACTGCAGCCAAGTGAACAAAATGTGACATTAAATGTGTTCTCACACGTATGCTGGGAGCGGTGATGTTTATCAGCTGGCTCCTGGCACCCTGGGTAAATTTCCCATTTTGAGTGGCTTTGATTTAAAATGCTTTGAAAATGTGGTCTCCAAATGTATATAGCTATATGACTACAGGATGCAAAGAAATGTCAAGAACATTTGGTTTAATTGGCCCTGATCTGAGAAGAACAAATTACCTGCCCCAGTAATTCACTGCTTTTAACGGTTTCTAGTTCATGGGGACATCGAGCAAATACTGAAAGCACAATATTTGAATGAAGCCTGTAGTGCCTGGTATGAAATTGAGACATTAAATACTTCATGTGAACCTTGACATGGGTTTTGTTCATTATTAACATTCTTAATACAGCCAGTATATATTTTCCTTCTTTGAAGTCTGTCCAGTGTTACCCCATGAAATAAGCCCCTGGAGACAGAACCAGTGGGAAAAAGGGAATGCAGTACGTTCGAACTCGACTCCATTTTCAGAAATAGGCTGTATGTAATTTAATAATGTATAATAATTTTTCATAACAATTGCTTAATTATTGAAAAGCCTGTATGCACCTACTGCTGTAATGTTTACTGGTGCATGTGGTGGTGGTGGTAAGTGACAAGTGGACTGTACTTAAGAATCAGGTGTCTGCATCCAAATCTCCATCTCTTGATATAATGCACTTTTGTTATTGTTCTCTGAGATGTACGTCGCTTTGGAGTAAAGCGTCTGCTAAATGAATAAATGTTAACATATATCTATAGTCATGGAGTTTTTAAACAAAAATTGGGGAAAAAAGTATGAGACCACCCCGCACCCCTGGAAACAATATCAGGCAGAAATAAAATGCTTAACCTCCTACAAATGTCCATAGTCTCTTGTATGCTGCTCATAGCACCTTGCGAGCATCCCACTTGTCTTTAATAAACGTCTTTTATAATATGAATGTAATATATCTTTTATAAAATAAGTGTGTGTTCTTGTAGCTCATCATGTGATTAAGTTGCGCCACGTGATCCTGTCTGTGCCCCAGCTGCTGTATCCTGGCATTGTCCCAGTTCTCACCAGACCCCCCCCATAGCAGCACTGGGCTCTTGCCTCACACACTGCTCACCTGTTTATTTAGGTTGGAGGAGGAGGCTGGCAGTGCAGCCTCTTCCTCCAAATGGAACACACCTGAGGCTGGATGACCTACTTGCTGAGGCTGTCCCAGCTTGCCTCTAAAGCCCACTGCATCGTCTTTCTACCTGCCTTCAGCACTGCAGGTATTCCTTTTACCTGGGCTGTGGATTTTTAACCTTGGTTCAAATCAGGATCAATCTCTGTAGAGTTTGCAAGTTCATCCATTCTTTGTATGGGTTTCCTTTAGGTGCTCTGGTTTTGTCCCACAATCCAAAAGCATGTTTCACTTAACTGGTAACTAAATTACCCATTGTGTGTGCCTGTGGGTCAGTGTGAGTGAGTGAGTAAATGAATGATTGAATGATCTTGTTTGATTGCCCTGCGATGAACTGGTGTTCAGCTCAGCGTATACCTTGGTGGATCACAGCAGCCCCACCTTAGATTCATGGTTATTGTTAACGGGTGGATGGATCAACGGGCTCCCTCAGCGTAGCAGCGGCATTCTTTAATTCAGGTACATTACCAAGGAATATATATGAAACGTTTCTGTTGTCTCTAGATCGATTGGTTGTTTTTCTTTTTAATTTGTGGATTTATGTTTTGATGTCAAATTTCCCACCACAGTCCACCCAGCCAATAGGATTTTGTCAGCTGAGGTAGGTAAAACACAAGGTACGTGCCCTGTAAAATTACAAATAAAAACATTTAATTAAGACATGCATCAGCATTCAGAAGCTGTAAAACTATGTATGTGGTTAATTTGATGCCATAAAGAAGTTAATGATGTATTATACTCTATTGCCCAGAGTTGATTGCGCTGTGGTTGTTTCTGCTTAGGGAGGGACATAAATCACCTTGTGGCCATTGTAAATCATCTGGTGGCTGCATGATGTGTGTGTGCGTGTGTGTGTGTGTGTGTGTGCGCGCGCATGTGCGGCACAGAGGAGAATCTGGCCAACTTTATCCATCTGCATCAAGGGAAACCACATTTGAAAGGGACAGGCCTTCAGTTTGATACAGTCAGTGTGGACTTTTGAGTCTATTAAGGCATTGATGGGAGCACACCAGATCAATATGTCGTAATAGTGACATCTCTGTGGCACAGGCAGTTAAAACACTTCCTACCTTGTGTCCTGGCTGTGCTGTGTTGACGACTGTGGTGGGGGGGGGGGCACAGATACAAACACAAACAGCAGTGTTTTTTCACGCAGATGTTACCTGCACTGTGCTTGTGTTACATCAGCTCTTTGTAGGGATCTGTATGCATTTACAGCCTCAGTATGTATCTGGGTAGAGCTGAGTTCAAAAGCTGAGTGGGACAGACCTCACCCCATCCGCTGTAGCTGTTGGACTCCAGTCAGGGGCTGGGACAGAACATTGGGAAGATGGATCGCCCATTTCTCGAAATGAGGACGCGTGTTTTAGCAGTAATAAAGACAGAGGTTTTGAACACTAGCATCATCGTGAGCCCCTTGTCCTCCATCCTTGCCCTTGCTTCTGAAGCACGCAAGCAGATGGACAAGAGAGCAACCCTCCATCCAGAGAGTAGTGGTGCTCCTCTGGCTAATATGCAGCACAAACACAACACAAGGGTGACAGATTTTCAGCAACAGATAGACTGGCTCAGATCGATATGTTTGTGTTGACTGTTTATGGTTGCAATTATGAACACATAACACTCTGTTAAGAACAGCTTTTGTTCACACGTCAGTGTTAAAACAGCTCATCTGTGTGTACACAGTAGATGTGAGGTTTTGTTGTTATGCTGCAGATGAAAAGGAAGTCATGTAATGTAATCACAGACAGCTGGAGATTCCAGTAAATGTTGGCATGTATGATTCTTGGATTGTAACAAACCAGGTATTGAATAAGGTAAATTTATCATTGTTCTGACCCATTTTGGTGTCCATCAGATGTTGGGTAGCCATGTGGTCTGAGCTGCTTGTTCTTCCGTGTATCAGAAAAGAGTGGGAGGGTGGAGGAGCAGTCAGATTGGCATTAATGTGATTGTCACATGGATCTATCAGTGACCACGGGGCACAGTGTAATCCACCAACACTCAGTAAACCATGTGTTACTTATAATTTATATGTTACTCATAAATTATTCATTCCATTTGGCAGTGGTCTGTACTGGTGGACAGTTCACTGTAGTGTGTGGCCCGTTTCAGTTCAGTGGAGCTTTCGGACGAGAGCGGAGCTTACTGCGGTCAGTCACCTGCGGGGCATACTGGAAATTTCATCACAAATGTCATTAGCAATTGGCGGCTTCATCCATCTGGTCCAGGTCCTTTGCCTCATGGACTGGTTCCTCTGGCAACAGAAGTAGAGGGATCTGCTGTTTGATTTTGGAAATGTACCAGGCCAGACTATGGCACTGAGTGTAGGAGAAGCATGTCTGCTTAAAGCACTTTGACATCTTCTCTTCTCTGTATTCATCTGCTTTTGTTTCAGCTGCTCTAGGTCTTTATCTGCACGGCATTGATGGCAGACCCACTGCTGGTCTTCTGCCCACTTCACCTTCCACTGGTGATTAATGCAGCATCACCTTGGACAAAGGTCACCTCCATACCCAGAGGAAGTACCTGAGGATAAAGAATTAGTGGTTATTTATTGTTGGGATCGTTCCCCCTAAACAATCCCTGTGTGCATTCGGATGACCTCGCTGTCAGCTTGGCCAAGTCTGATGATGGCTATTCGATATTTTCCGACAGCACAATCGGGAGGGACACAGTTCCTTATATGTTTTGAAGTCTTATAGGTCTTTAATTATGTTTCTTTGCAAGTGAAACATCAGTAGGTGTGCTTTCATCCGCAGTCAACAAAGAATGTTTCCCACAGGCGTTGAGGAATAATTACTTGTAAATCTACAGATTATTCTTGAAGCCACAGAGCTGGAAGCTTTTATCAGTATTGAAACATGCTGAAAATAGTTAACCGATCTTGAAAATTTGAATCCAATATCGCCCTGGCTGTTCTCATCCCGGTATTTTATACACAAAATGCTGCATTTGTCCCAGAGCCTGAAAATATTCAGTTTTCTGGGGTCATAGTTTGTTTTGGGCATTAAGGCACTGCTCATTCCGTGTGTATTTTTCCTTTTCTTATCTCATTACAGAATCAAGTGGAGTGGGGACTGTCTTATTTCCCAGCTGCCACGTGTGTATTCCCTTCAGCGCAGCCTGTTCCCAATTGGTTGCTAGCGCACAATGGCTAATACAGATGCTCCGGTGGTTTGTAACACTCGGAGAAGCAGTCAAGATGGTCAGCTGGCATGCTAGCTGTTATAGCAATCAGTTTGTCATTGTTTTGTCAGGCCTCATACACTGCGTCATTTAAATAATCAGTCAGCCTAGGAGGATGAGAACGGTTGACGCTTTGCAGCTGCGCTACTGTAAACAGCTGGCTCCTTTTTTTCCCAGCCGTCTTTCTGCTAGAAGATGCGATGAAAACTGACTTACTTTGGGTGTATGAGTCAGCCGTATCATAATGGGGCACTGTAACTGAGCTCAGGATGTCTGTGCGTTGCATCAGAGGAGCTTGATGACTCAGACCAGCAGTCTTCAGATGTCAGTGATCCTGACATTCTGCTGACAAAGATGCTCTTAAAAGGTTTTGAAAATAAAGAAGCCATGTGAAGAATGAATCCGCCTTGAAGAAACGCTCGTAGACGCATAAAAATTCTCTGGTTCCTCTTAACTGTTTAAAGATGCGTCTTCTTGAAGTAAATGACACATTTTTCTGTCTTCTAGGTGAACGGGAAGGACCTTTCCAAAGCCAGCCATGAGGAGACGGCCGAGGCTTTCCGCAGCTCCAAGGAGCCCATTGTGGTTCAGGTGCTGCGGCGGACACCTGTCTCCAGGGGCAGCGGGAACTCTCAGGACGTACACGTGGTGGACGTGTGCACGCAGACAGACATCACGTTTGAGCACATTATGGCCCTGGCCAAGTTGCGACCCACCACCCCACCGGTGCCTGACATCTGTCCTTTCCTGCTCTCAGACAGGTGTGTCCTCCTCTGCGAAAGCTGTAGCACTTCTTCAGCACCTTGCTGCTTTGAAATGACAGCCGTCACAGTGAATACTACTATATAAACTGGGCCACAAAAGCCACACTACATTTGGTGAACAGTCATTAGTTTAAAAGGTTCATAATAGAGTTGCACTTATGGTATAATTGAAGGGTTTTATTAGACTGAATTATGAGTTAGTGTTTTAAGATCAAAATGAAACAGCTTGTTCATCCTGTATCAACTCTTAACCGCCCTCAGATGACTAATGGTGGTGAGATATCCCAATGGAAAACCCCAGGAGTCTTTAAAATCTCTTTAAAACTAAATTTAGTGCAAAACTCTAACAGGAATAACTCCTACTTTGGTCTAAAAGAAGCTTACATGATGATTATGAAAAGACAGGCAGACAGACAAGCAATATGCTGAGATGCAACATTTTCACTCAGCCTTTTGGTATATCCCATGTTTCACAAAACCAATTATTTGACCTTTCATCTGTAACAGGATGGAGAAGTCCAAGATATGGCAGATTTTATTGACACGATGTACAGTCTCTTGTATTATCCTTTTTCATTTTAGCAAAGACCATAAAATTTTGTATTTGTTTTCCTACTCTCATGTAGCCCGAAGAAAGTTATGACACTAGATACTAGGCGATAATGCAAAAAATAAAACACTGTGACATTTATTGTGCTAGCTTTATCATCCTAATAGCCTGCTTTAAACTAAAAGCCATATATAGCAAATGATTAAACATATTTATTAGTTGACTGAGGAGTATTTACTGTTAATTAAAAACAAGAGGTAATGACTGTTCATTTTGTTTCTAACATAATTACCAATGCGTCCACCACTTATGCTACAGGTTACAGGTTGTTTTTATACTTCTCTGCTTCTTTCTGTGGAAGTGTTTAATATTTTCTTTGATGTTGAGAGTTTTGTGCAGAAATTTTCCTCCAGAAATCCTCTTGAGAACAGTTCTTCTGAGATCAAAACCTCCATGTGATATGAAGAGAATTCCACTTTGTTAGCTACATGTAAGAGAATTCCCTGCTGGTTATTAAATTTATAAAAGCAAGATATGATTAAACAACAATGTGGCATTGTGTATGCATGGCCCTTGTGTAATTAATTAGCGCAAAGGCTGTTCTCACACGAGCGGTGTTTGAAAAAGGGCATTACGGCGATCTGTTTCTTCTATGGGGAACGTCAAAGCGGAGTTGGAAGATCTTGTTCCTGGGCCAGAAAGTGACACAGTGGTTGTGTGACCACAAACCTGAGTGTGAAACAATATCCAGGAGTTGTAATAAGTTTCTTTGGATAAAACATCAGGTAATTAAAAACAGTATTTATTTTGAAATGTGTCCGCTCCCTCCTCACCCATGGCAGCAGTCACTCCCTCCACACGATGGAGCACGAGCTCTGCGATGGCTCAGAATACCTCTCCAGCATGGCGGCCCACGGGGAGAGGACGGACGAATTTGAGTACGAGGTAAGACCCTGTTGTGCCTCCTGTCTCTTTCTCTAAGCGCTCGTAACACCCCTTTCTAGAGGCTTCTTGTGCCCTTTGTCAGTCAGCGTTACAGTTCATGCATGACAGGGCAGAACAGAGTAGTGCGTGCAGGTCAGCGAGTGACAGCTGACAGTTCATGTGCAGGACCTCAATTTCCTCTTTGTGGGGATTGCTTGCATACAGTTGCTAGAGAAATGTGTTTGCCATTTTTGCTGTCTTTAAATGTAGAGTGTTTTCTCCAGACTGTGCTAATCCATTTCCATTTATGGCCTTGATGAAGTGAAGGAAAATAATTAGTATGGATACAATGGCTGTTAAAGCATGCCACCGATCGATGAGTCCTTCACAGTGGACTGCACAAACAGTTTGTATGAGCGAGGACATAAGCTTTCTTTGCAAGGCTGAGGTGAACATCACCCAGTATGACCACTGTCCCCAACCGTATGACTTCGCTGGAGCCATCGCTGGTCACGGTTATTAAGGCTGTAGCAAATATCCATTTCTGGCGATGAGAAGGGTGTCTTTGCCTAAGCCTTCTATTCCTTCATCTTTTTTTTTTTTTTTTTTTTCCCCCCCTTCTAAGCTATTGAAAAGTAGACAGACTGAGACAGCCTTCAAGACGCCTGGCAATTACATTTCCCTTCATGTCATTTACTTTTCATGAAACAATCCTCCTTGTGAGCTCGAGCTACTCCTTTAACTCTGAAGTGATTTGTACATTTGTGTGTGCCGCCATACTTTGTTAACTCTGTGCAAATATCAAACATAGTCTGTTCCTCGGGCCTCGTTTTTATTAACCAGTCCTATTACACATTGTGTGCTTTCAATTGTCCTGCGTTTGATTTCATGCTTGAAAGGTCTTTTTTTTTTCCCTCTTGTACTAACCAACCCCTGCTTCTGACACAGAATGTCTTCCAAGAATACTGCTTAAAACTGAATGCCACACACACACACACACACACACACACACACACACACATTTTCCGAACCGCTTATCCCATATGGGGTCACGCGGAACCGGAGCCTACCCGGTAACACAGGGCGTAAGACCGGAGGGGGAGGGGACACACCCAGGACGGGACGCCAGTCCATCGCAAGGCACCCCAAGCGGGACTCGAACCCCAGACCCACCGGAGAGGAGGACTGTGGCTCAACCCACTGCGCCACTGCACCCCCGATCATGTATCTATAATTCATTTAAATACTACAGCTGTCAAAGTGGCAGCATTATTCTTTAAAATAATATCAAAAACACCAGACTGCTTATTAGTCAATATATCTCAATGCCACATCTGAATAAATTCTGTGTCCGTCTTGGGTTAGGGGTATCAATTAATGAGCTACCTCAAGTCAACAAAAAAGGGATAATAATGCAGACACCCCTCGACTTACGCATATAGACCGTTCTTCAACCCCTTACGTAAGTCAAAATTTACGTATTTCCCCTCCCCTTCTGTTACAGATCCAAGCCTTCTCATTTCCCTTGCATTTGTTGCAAACACAGGTATAAAAAAAAAATTACACAATATAATTCTCTAGCAAATGTCAGATATATTAAATACTGTAATAAAACAGGCCTAGTCAATGAATTAAATTTCTACATTTCTAAAAAAAGCATAATTTAATTTAAAGAAAAAAACTGACTACTGCATACAGTATGCGTATTGTACTATGCGTGCTTACGTTATATCTAGTAGTACGCTGGCACACGAGGGTACTGCTGTTGTGTAATTTATAAATTTTCCATCTCAGTTATTGCATCTTGACGTTTCTTCGTTATTATTGTTCTTTTCATGCTAGCTGTTCCTTTTACGTGCTCCTTTATGCGTGCAGCATCCTTCACTATCGCATTAACAGTGGATACGGCTAAACCTTGTTCCTGTGCAATAGACGATAATTTTTGTCCACCTTCATACTTCCTTATGTTTAACTTCATCTCAAAATCGATTGCTGTATGCTTACGAGACGATTCTCATTTTTCTTCAAGCGCACGTTTACCACCAAGGATTGTAAATAATGAAAAGGGTAGAAAATACGCGAAAAAAGCACTACACTAAAGAGAGGAGATGCGTTCACGGCTCAAAACGCAAGAACTGGAAAGATGCAGCTTCCTGCCTTGTTTGTCTGCGTCAGTTTGCACTTATTGTATTTCGGCTGTCTTATTTTGCGCTATCCGTAAATGTGTATGACTGGAATTTTTTACCCAAGTCCGGATATACGCAAGTCAAATTTACATACAGTAAGTAGAGGCTTGTCTGTAGTAATAATAATAATACTTATGGTCACAGTAGCAAAAGGACCATTACTTAATATGGAGGTAAAACCCTCAAAACCGACAGACAGGTCCCTGGGTTTTAGTAGCATCTATTGGCTTTGAAATTCCACATCCCCAACTTAAACTCAATGCTTTTCATCGCCTTGCATAATGCAGCTTAAAATTTGTGCAGTGACACATTTATTGAACAACGAAGACACCCTCAAATTTAACTAAGTGGCTTTGGCATAGTACAAGTGGTCCCTGATTTACGATGGTTCGACTTACGATTTTTTCTACTTTACGATGGTGAGCTGGCGATAGACATTCAGTAGAAACCATACTTCGAATTTTGATTTTTTTTTTTTTTTTTTTTCCCCCCGGGGCAAGCAGTATGCGGTGCAAAACACTCTTGCGATTCTGGATAGCAGCAGCGATCTGCATCTCCCAGTCTGTCACGCAGAGGTGTCACGCCCACGGTCACGCGCATGATGCCTATGCCTGCACCTGCCACCGATCAGAGAGGCCGGGTATTAAGGAACCGTGCTGCCACACCTGTTCGCAGAACCTCATTTTGAGCAACCGCATATCCAGCGCGTCTCTGTAACCAGTGTTTTTCTTCGCCCCTCTTCCTACCTTCTCACTACAGACCTTTGCTTGCTTTTTCGCTACGTCTCTTGTCTCATCCTACTGAATCCCGTCCGCGAACTGCTCGACCCACGCCTGTCGCCGACAATGGTGTTTGCCTGCTCCTTTTGTCCTGTCTTCGGGAAAACACACCCGCATTTGGGGTCAGCAATAATGCCTCGCCTTCGCTTTGTTTGCAATGACAAGAGGTGTGTATTAGGTGTACTAAATGCATTCTCGATTTATGATGGGTTTCGCGGAACGTAACCGCATTGCAAGTCAAGGACCAGCTGTAAGCATTTCTATCATCAGAAGAGGGTAAAACAAATCTGAATAGCTGATAAGAAGGAAATCTAAACATTTGTAAATAAATCTTAATTCAAAGTTAGGATTGGGTAATATATCAGATGGTTTATTATTCCCAGTGATCCACAGTGACCTTGATCTTGACTGCCCCTGGTTGTAACCTAGCCAATTTGCGGGTGTTTTCTGGCCTGGTTTGGCTCATCTAGGGACATTTCTCCAGCACTATTCAGATATAGAAAGGAATGATGATGCTGAAATGTCTTCCTATGTCAACTGAAGGGCAAGAAAACTTGAGGTACTAACAGGGACATCAGGTCCACTGCAGGTAAAAATAATAAATGTGTTTTCAGCACTGTTTTCTGTGAGTGTTCTCACCTTGATATTCTCAGGAGTGTGTCGGATTCTCAGTGAGCAGAGATGTTCCTCTGTAACCCCCCGTCCTTCCGCTTATCCTGGGGCACCTAAACTGCTGCTGAACTTCCTTGTAATCAAAGGGCCAATTATTTTAACTGTATACACCGTATGCTGGTGGAAGGCGGTAGTCTCCTCTAATCACACAATCATGGTCACTAATTTAGTGTCCTCCTGTCTGTGGTGTGGGTGGCCTGTCAGAGAACAGGAAGAACTGGGAGAATCTATAGCATGAGCCTGATGGATGTGGAGACAGCCCCTTTATGCTTTCCCAACCCAGTTGTCAGTAGTTGCCGGACTTCTACAGGAAAATGAAACTCCTCTTTTCCTGTTTCAGGAGTCCGGAGCTTGTCCTGCAAGTGTGCGTGGCTGCTATCCATTTTATTTATTAATGCGTTCACCCACATGTCTCTTTGCACAGTGTGCAGCTATTGATTAATTATTCCTCTGAACAGGAAGGTGACAGGGTTCTTAAGCAATTTGTCTTGCCCATTTTCATTGTAGACAGTCTAGGTTTTTACTGTATTTTATAAAGACCTTTAGCCAATCTGTATACTTCTGGCAACTGAGGAGTGATAGCATTTCTTTCCCCATTGCAGTCGTACTGGTCAAAACATTTGACTATTACACGATTCATCCTCCTGACCCATGAAAATTTATATATAAGGGTTGGTTTCCATATTGTTCTAGTGTCATGTGGAACTGCTGTTCAAAATCACCCCAGTACAACACTGCCACTGTTTCTACTGCCTGTTTCACAAGCACTTTACGCTTGACAGGAGTACAGTCCATGAGCATAATTTACCAATGCTTTCTGTGTCCTTCTCAGAGCGCTCTTGCCTCTTCAATTTTTCACATGCGATACCACTCCTGAGACATTACGCTGGAGATCTGAGCTCACATCAGATTGAATGTAACGAGAAGCGTGAAGATTCTCACACAGCATGGCATTTTATCTCCTTTTCTTAGGAGACGCTGGAATCAGTTTGCCATTCAAGGATAGTACTGGCCGACCTTTCGCAGCAGGTCAGGCTGCACTGCAGCAAGCATTGTGGGAACTTCAAGTTTGTCTCTATGGCAGCTTAATTTGTCCTTTTTAAGGCTACTCTTTTTTTGAATGTGTGGTCCTGCTTTTAATTTTTAAAAGTGTTGTCACCCACTGCATTTACATGCTTTTCGCCAAGGCAACTTGGAGCGTTAAGGTTCTAGCAATTATTCACCCATTTCTATAGTTGGGTCATTTTAACTGAAGCAATTTAGGGTAAATACCTTGTTTGAAGGTGCAATTCGAACCTGCAACCTCTGAGTTTAAAGGCACCCAGTCTAAACACTACACCACCTACTGCCTGTACTAGTATCTTTCAGAAAACATCTTTATAGCCATATAATTCCATGTACCATTATGAGACCTTTGCCAAAACTAGTTAGCAGCCTCATGGAAGAAGGATGCTTTTCATTAGGCCACTCCTCTTGACGACAGACACCTCGACTGGGTTCTTTCGACAGGGAATGCAAACAAGTTTTTTGCCACCTCCCTGATTCTTTTCATCCTTATCTGTCATGTTGTTTCAAAAGCACAGCGGTTGTTTTGTCAGAATATTATTGTGCCCCCGTTCTCTCAAATTAGAGCTCGGTGAGGCTGGAGCCACAGTCAAAGGCGTGTACCCCATGAAGCCCCCCCCCATGGTTTTATTTGATATTAATGTTATTGCTAATAAAGTGTTGGTCACCTGCAGAGTTCAGGAAAATTGTGGCAAATCCGCTATTTGCAGTGGCGGTCGTTATCTTAATGAGGAAAGACGGGGAAGCGCTGAATAAAAATGAACTTTTGGAAAATGGACATCAAAGATTAGTAAACAAAAATATTTTGCCCATCAGTAGCTGATTCTTAATGCAGCAGTCTTTAAAATATTGATTTGCTCAGAATGGAAATATTATTTATAGCTTGAAGCACAGAGCGCCATTCAGTCTGAGGCCAATGAAGGAGAACTCTGAGGCAATTATAATGGGTGTTTGGTAGGCTTTTAAGCAGTTTGAAAAGTTGCGGAAGTGTCAGGGGAAATCTCTGAATTCCAGCAGAAACGAAGCCCATACAGCTACCAGGGTCCTCCAAGGGGCACATGATAAATATTTTATTTCCACTTGTAACTGTGGGAGTGAAGCGTCCATGTTTACTGCATACATGAGTGAGAACTTGCATAATTAAGACTAACTAATGCATTTGTTTTCCAGAAGTTGTTCCAGAAATGTTCTTCCTGGGAATTGCAGCTTGATCTGCAAAGGGTTAACAGTGATCTACATGGGATTTGCAGTCTTGATTTTTTTGGAGTTCACCTTCCATTGTTGGTGTTCCTAATGCCTGTGCACTGATCTCCTCCCGTCCCATGACCCCACCCTTCCTGAACAGGAGGTGGAGCTGTGCCGCCTCAGTAGCCAAGAGAAGTTGGGACTGACCCTCTGCTACCGAACAGACGAAGAGGATGATGTCGCCATCTATGTCAGCGAGGTGAGCGCTGCCCGTTACCCGAGACAGTTAGAGCCTCTAGTTGCTAGGGACCTGTAATTATAACTAAAACGTTGACGGTGCAGTAGGGACTCAGATGTTGTACGCCTTAAAGTAAGCCAGTCTGAATCAATGGGTGAAGTTCGTACCTGTCAGATTGCTACGGAGAAAATTGGCTGAGGAACCGAAACGTAATGTAAATACTTTGCACTGTGGTTATTGAACCCTGAACATCTGTTTACCAAACAGAGAATACACCTCTTATTGTGCAGGGGAGATTTAAGTAAAATAACATGTTCCCATTGATCCATTGTAATAAACTCTTTTTAAATTGTGAAACAGATGGTGGCTGCAATTAGTCCACGAACGGGTTAACGTTATTAGAGATTTTGGAACATTCTATACCCCGTCGAATTGTTTGCTCCTGTAGATAGCTATGCAGAATGAGCCATGCGTGGAGAGCAAGTCAAGTTTGTAATGTGATTTACCCCCCTGTATGTTTTAATTGTAGTTTTTAATTAGTTCTGCGTGACACCCTTCTCATCTCCTGCAGAGTGTAAAATGGCACCTTTTCCCATTACTCATGCACCCCACTCAACACAACCCCCCCATCTTCAAAAACACACACGCAGATCACAAGTTTCCTTCTAGGGATTTACTGCCGTATCTCACCATAGCTCAGACTTTGTGTTCTCATTGCTTCTGGCCCAAGGAGAGCTACTTGAAAAGTTTACCAGTAACATCAGATCAGTCGATACGGAAGCAACTACTTCTCCAATTGGCATCAGACTCTCCAAACAAACCCACAAAGCTCACCGTGCTATTTTAAGACAGCTGATCAAAGAAAATGCTAATTTACCCTTATTATGAATGCGTGTATGTGTTTCATATTTGTGCTTTTGAGGAATTGTGTTTTTCCTCTGTTTTTTGTTTTGGATCATGTATTGTTGATGGCTTGATCTGTGAATACGCTGCAGTACACTGGTATTTACTATGAAAATAGCATGGGACAGAATACTACTTAACAAAGATTCTATTTTCAAGTATGAAAACAGATCTTGCTTAGTAGTACACATTCCAGGCCTAATCATTAGTGACACAGAATAAAGTCTTGTTATGCTTTCTGATACAGTGGGCTTTTTTCTTGAAAGCAGTCTTTTCCAGTAAACGAACAGAGTTTGACAGAAGTGCAAACTCAGAAGAAAGTAAAAACTGTTACAAGTAGAAGCGTCAAAACAGAAATATTCTTTATGTGCGGTCACAGTGAAATCCTGTCATATCTCCAAAGATTTCAAAGTATCAACTAAGAAATAGATATCTGCATTTTTTTTTAGCAGTCTTGAACTGCTCAGATTCCTTAGAGTTGCTTCCTATTGCTCTTTGGTGACAATACCAAGTTGGCTGCAATCCCGTGCACGTTTGTTTGAAGTCATCTCAGACCAGCAAGGTGCTCCAGGCACAACAAAGGAGAAATTTTAATAGTGGGCTTTCAGAGCTGGCTCTCTATTCACCACATTAATGACACAAATACTGGGTTATGTGGGCTTTTCTCTTGAAAGCAGTCTTCTTTCAGTGAGTTCCAATTTGTCTATTATGATAAGTAAATGTAACAAATATTGTGAAAGCACTGCCTCCACACCACAGAGCACAAGCAGATTTATGTTAGACTGTCAATATTTATATTTGTTTTATGGTAGCTCTCCTGGTGCACACATTGTGAAGGAAAATGCCTGGAGTTTCCTCAAAACTGTCAAGTGGGGATTGGCTCTCCTGTGGCGGACGGTTGGTGGTACTGGCTTAAGTATTAAGGTCTACGTCAGGCTGATTTTGTTTGACATCTGGCCTCCTGGTAATATGTCACATTTCACTGTATCCCAGAGTCCTGTGAGGACAGAAGGCAGAGATGCTGGGCATTCCAGAATGAAGTGTCAGGACCCTGAAACACACCTACCACTTAGTTAGTGAGGACAAGGCTTTTGATTGTTTCTTATTAAAAAAATCAAATACTAAGGCACATTATCTTGTTAAAAATCAGAAGCTGGATTGAGTGAACTCCATATGATCTCCTGATCATAATCACACGCTATAAGCCAGTGATCCACTTATAACAATGTGAATTTTGAAATCTAATACAATCCATGGAGCAATTTCATGCTTAGAGTCATGCTTAGATTACACTGTAAAACTTGTAGAAGTTCAAAAAGTGAAAAAGGCATTCACTGCATTCATACTAAAAGAAAACTTCAGATAAATGTAATAATAGATATGGAAGAGGGTGCGCGGTGGTGCAGCGGGTTTGGCTGGGTCCTGCTCTCTGGCATGTCTGGGGTTCGAGTCCTGCTTGGGGTGCCTTGTGACAGACTGGCGTCCCGTCCTGGGTGTGTCCCCTCCCCCTCCAGCCTTGCTTCTTGTGTTGCTGGGTTAGGCTCCGCTTCGCCTCGGGACAAGCGATTTTAGACTGTGTGTGTGTGTGTGTGTGTGTGTGTGTGTGTGTGTGTGTGTGTGTGTGTGGATATGAAAGATTACTTATTACTGTGTTACCACTGGGTGGTGGTGTCAAACATTCCATACTTGCAATGTCATTAACCCCTACTACAGGTGTAAACCCATCTGGGGATGTCGAGGTAGACCTACAAACTCACTTCCCATTCCTGTTTCACAGGTGGGTCCAAACAGCATTGCGGCCCGGGACGGCCGAATTCGAGAGGGGGATCGGATCGTACAGGTAGCTTGAAAAATCACTGCAAGTGTCCCTGGCCATGCGGTGTTATGTATTTGATGAACAACTGGTTGTATAATAATAAGAAGAGGGACTCTTGTGCTACTGCATGTTGTAGTTATACACCATATGTTAGACATTCCTGTAAGGATTCTTGTGTGTACTCTTGCAGTAAAAGGTCTAATCTGTTGGACTGCAGTAAGTGTCCATGATTGTGCATTACTTATTTCTGCTCTTCGTGTAAGTGTAAAACATGCAGCATGTTGGTATGCACAGAAAATGTTAAACAAAAGACACCCAATTGTTTTTGCTCAGTGTCACAACCTTTAGAGGTGCAATGAATTTTCAGCCCTGCCCCTAGCTTTACAGTTGTATGAGCCAGGCACCTCCTCTTGGACAGAGAAAACAGTTTTTATGCCATTACCTTGGAGCACTTTTTGGACAAGGAGATTGTGGTGGACAAAATTA
Source organism: Scleropages formosus (assembly GCF_900964775.1). Classification (NCBI taxonomy): domain Eukaryota; kingdom Metazoa; phylum Chordata; class Actinopteri; order Osteoglossiformes; family Osteoglossidae; genus Scleropages; species Scleropages formosus. The sequence goes on from NC_041807.1 coordinate 15,890,693, forward strand.
GCCAGGCAAAGAATTTCACAGTTATTGAGAAAAAAAATCCCTACGTAGAAGGAGTGTGGGCTGACTAAGGGCAGGGGGCCGTCAGCGAGCACCGTTTGGTCACAGACGATACCTGAGCGGCTCTAATTGCCTCAAGGCGACGGTGCATCGCAACCAACTCCAGTGCCTGGACTTTCAGACCAGCGAGCTCCAGTGCTATTATCTCTTGCTGACAGCCCCATTACTCTTAACAGGGAAAGACAAACACCACCTGTCAACGGCCAGTTAATTGTGTTGCCACATGTGTTGCCAGGATGCTTTTATGAACATAACGACTCATCGCCGTCCACTGCCTCCCTTCATCAATGCATATTCACTGCTTTATCCCCACCCCCACCAGGATATTCACAAATACTTACTTTAGAACTTGTCTTTGGAGGAGTAGAGTAGTGGCAAAACTGTCTTCCATAGCACCATCCCCATACCAGTTCTTCCTTATATATGTCATTTATGGTGTGCTCAGTGGGTAATTGCGGCTTCCTCATTGGCGTATGTCTTTGTGTTCCTGTGTACTGTAGATCAATGGCCGTGATGTGCAGAATCGTGAGGAGGCTGTGGCTGCTCTCTCCAATGAGGACTGCAGGAGCCTGGTACTCCTGGTTGCCAGGCCTGAGATCCAGGTGGGACACAAACTGCAAGGTGACAGTTTGACGGTTTGAAAACAAAAAAGCATTGTCCATATTATTAGCTCAAGATATCAATAAAGATATGACTAAAAACCAGGTCACTCTGCAGCTTTGAAATAGCAGAGCTGTGATACCAGTTCTTCCAAACAGACCTAACTTATCCTATCTTTGTTTATCTTGTTTGGTTTGAATAGCTCTGCTTTTAAGCTGTCCAATGAAAGAACTGTTCAGATGCCTCCTGGCCTATAGATGCTCAAGGGATTGTTCACTCTTGTTTGAACGCCTTGCAAAACTGATGGAAGATGGCAACATTTGAAAACTGGGAAGCATTTTATTTTGCCAATCTGAATATCTTGGAAGGGATGTGACAAAGATGGTACACAATGTTCATTTCACTGCAATGACGACCAGCACATTTGCCGCTCTCCATCCTTTATTTTTATGTCGCACAAGTGTAATTGACTTCAGACGGCAAACTATAAAAACTAATTGCATGGTAATATGGAACGAGTTCAAGCCGCGGGCCAAGCAGAACGGGCTGGGCCGTGAGCTACCGAGTGTAGATAAATGAAGCACAGTAACAGAATCCAGCTTCCCTTTCACTAATTAAACACACCTCTGTGTTCATTAAGTTTGAACATATTCATTGCTTTGTTGTTTGAATTTTGAGGTCAACCAAGGTCATAGATCAGCAGAGGTCAATGTAACCTCTTTTGTTGATTATTCTACATGAAAGCAGATATGTAGCTGTAATGCTAAAGACATACAAGTCAGCTATTTCTTTGTGTTGTTACTACAGATGGTAATCGATGAGGTAAAATTTCACAGAGCTGTGTCCTATAGAAGGTGTTTGTTGTTTGAGAACTACATCTTAGAGGACAGAAAGTTCAGAACTAGTCCCCTTTGCCCCTGCAGTTGGATGAGGGCTGGCTGGATGACGAGCACAGTGCCTTCTTGGAGGAGCTCAAGATGGAGATGCTAGAGGAGCAGCAGAGAGAAGAGGCACAGGACACAGTCAGAGAGGACCTGGTGAGAGCCTTTTTCTGAGCATTGAGTTTTGATACAGAGGCCACCCTATATACAGCATGTCTGCCCCACCACAAATACCCAGTACCTTTAAACCAGGAAAGTCAAGGCTCAGCTGGTAAAGCATATAGAGTGATGAAAAGTTCCTGGCTGTAGACTTCTTCCTGCATCCATACACTAGATGATTCATCATGTCCATGAGCATTCCTGGGAGTCACCTTGTATTACCCAAATGACTCAGTGATGATGGTGATAATGATAATCTTGGCCATTGTGCTGTACCCTTTAACTTCTCTGTGTCTTTCTAGAAAGAGTCACCTTAAGGGGGTGGAAGAGAGGGGGGGTAATTCTAATAAAGTCTGACCAACCTCTGCAGTATACAGTAACTCACTGAGATTACCCAATATTACATAAAGGGCATTTCCTCTTCCTACCGAATAAAGGTTATCCTTGTGCTTCATACTCAACTTGATATACTGCCATATCTACTCAAAAAAAAAAAAAAAACTTGTGGCTTTGCTCTCTGAAATACCAATGCATGTATAAAGGACATTTCGAGTCCCCAAACAGATAGTTATTTACAGTTGTAGATTTTAAAAGGATTAGCATACTGTAAATCCCTTGATTTTTGAATTTCAAACAGAAATTCAAAGTATGGTAATACTGGTGCAAAACAAAACATATGAAGCAGATGTATATTTTATTGTAATTACTTTAGTTTCTTGCCTCAGTTGTTTAATACTTGAGTACGTATAGTTTGCTGAGCTGCAAAAAGACTTCAGTACAATTGGCAAGAGAAACAACTAGAACAACTGCCTTATTTATTGAACACTTTTTCTGTAAAATGTAAGTCACTATCCTAGTTATGCTCTTCCGTCATGTAGCTTTTACTAATGTAAATATGCTGCTTTTCCAGTCCAAGAAGGCTGAGGAAGATGACATTACTACAGACACAGTTGCCTGTTCCTCAAACCACCAGTACAAGGACAGCACACTGGACCACACGAACAGAAGAACGCATAGCGATGGCCATTCCCAGCCGGGGGTCCTAGCTCGGGTCCATAAGACGTTGTCCAGGTACATACGAGACAAGCGGGAGTCGAACCAGAGCCAGTCTGATACAGGCCCCCAGTTTACACACAGCCTTGTAGCTGGGGGCCGCCTGAACTCACTCTGTCCTGGGGTACCCGAGGCAGAGGAGGAGGAGGAGGATGAAGATGAATGTGACCACTTCCAGCAGCTTCTGGAACTCAAATGCCAAATCCGGAACAGTGGTGAATATGATGTGTACTACAGTCGGCACAGCACCATCGAGTGCAGCCTGGCAGAGCAGGATGGGGTTGGCCGAGAGCTACGCCTCCTCAACGAGGAGCTGAGGAACATAGAGCTGGAGTGCCAGAATATCATGCAGGCCCACCAGCTCCGTAAGGCCCGGGACCAGTATGCCGATCGGGCTACCCGGAACCACAGCAATAGGGCAGACTCCCCTCGGGGAAAGCTTGTCGACATCAGCGAGCGTCTTGAGAAGTCAGACAAGGACAGCTCAAGTGCCTATAATACGGCGGAGAGCTGCCGCAGCACGCCGTTGGTCATGGACCGCTCCCCTGACCATGCCCCTCTCACCACGGACCGTTCCCCCGACCATGGGCCACTCAGTGTGGACCGCTCCCCTGACCATTCCCTACAGAGGAGGATTCAGATCACAAACCAGAAGAACCTCAGTGCCACTCTTGGTGCTCACCACAGCCACCCAGTCGCCAGCCAAGCCATCGCCAGCAGTCCTGAGCAGAGTAACCCATCTGAATCTGACCAGCCGATTCCTGCAGATGATGAGGGCTGTGGACAGGACGAACCCCTAGTGCCCCAGTCTCCCTACCTGTCCCCATACCATAGTTCCCAGTACCGACACGCTAACATACCAGCCCACGCCCGGCATTACCAGAGCTACATGCACCTTGTGCAGCAGCGCTCGGCAGTGGAATTCGCCCAGAGCCAGCTAAGCTTGGTAGGCGTCGAGCCCAAGATGGAGTGGAAGGTGAAGGTCCGAGCTGATGGCACGCGGTACATCACCAAACGGCCTGCCCGTGACAAGATACTCCGGGAGCGGGCCTTGAAGATCCGTGAAGAACGTGCTGGCATGACCACGGATGATGATGCAGCCAGCGAGCTCAAAATGGGCCGCTACTGGAGCAAAGAAGAGCGCAAACAGCAGCTGGCCCGAGCACGGGAGCAGCGCCGTCGCCGCGAGTTCATGCAGCGCTGCAGGCTGGAAAGTCCCCGTGAGGCCCCGCAGAGCTCTGGTGAGAGCCGCAGGGAGGTCAGCATCATCGAGCTGAGCCACAGGAAGATGATGAAGAAGCGCAACAAAAAGATCCTGGACAACTGGTTGACCATCCAGGAGCTTATGACACATGGTGCTAAAGCACCAGATGGTGCCAAGGTCCACAATGCCTTCCTGTCCGTCACAACTGTGTGAAACACACGCTGCCCCATGCAGTGATATTACTTGCCTCGTTCAATGTGGCATTTTTATGAGACAAAAAGAGATATTTTCACAATTTATAACTTGAAGGACATTTTATAAACAAAGTTTTCAACTTGTGTTCACAGCTTTTTTTTTTTTTTTTTTTTTTTTTTTTTAAAACTTTGTCTCCTTTCTTCATAAATGTTTTTGTATAAAATCAAACTGTGATCTTCATTGTTCAGCTAGCCCACAATCTGCATCATGGCAACACTGCTGCAGAATAAATCAAAATATTAATATATAGTTTATCCATGCATGACCGGATATTGGAATGACTGGGTCAGTTGAATCGCAATATTTTTTTAATTTTGTTGATACATTAACAGAATTTTCAAAATAAGGAAAAATTAGTAAAGTAGGACTGTTCCTTTAGTCAAGTCATACAGGGATGAACTGTACTTTTAATTTTGGATCTGTTTTTGGTTCTGTTCTGCACTGGTTGTCTGAAGAGGTCCTGTGTGGTCGGAATGTTTGACCATGTAACTTTATTCTTAATATGACGCTTTAGTTCAAGGAGCCATATTAACAATTCACAATATTCCTATTCCCACATGCGCTCTTGCAAACATACATTTTAGCTCTATGTGTAAACTGGCATAACAAAAAATGTATAATAAAATATCTTGTAGTATCTGAGAGTTATTCCCAATCCCTCTGTATGGTTGACAGACAAGTACTTGTAACCCCAAGGCTAAACCTTGTATGAAGACTGTCAGCAGTGGTGAAGGGCTCTAATTCTCATTGGGCTTCATGAGAGATGGCAATTGTACATGAAAATTGTAATTTTCCTTATTTCAAATGTAGCAGGAAAATAACCAACATCCTAACAAGCATAACATTCACAGGACACTTAAATTGGCATAAAACACATGATTTCTGTAAAGAACAGATATGAGGGTCGCAGGAAATCACAAGTTTTAAAGACGGAAGCTTTTTTGGAAGCTTGACAAAAACATCTTTATACATAAACAGATCCTGATTTTATTGTATGCTTGTATGTTGTGTATAGTAATTTTATCCAAAATTTGTAATTAACCTTAAGCATTGTACGATTACGGGATTTACTCCAGTTCTTTTACATGGTTAAAAATGCCAAATGTTATATTGCATTAGTCTATTATAACCCAGCATTGATATGCTGGCAGTGTTTTCTTTGATTTCTAGGCCATACAGTTTCATACAAATTTCAGATTTTTTTTGTTAATATATTGTAAACTACACTTGTAAATTGTATTCCAAGTCATTGTCTAATGTCTTTTTTGCGGTAATATGTAGGTGGCAAACATGTAGCCAGTAAATGTGTAGTAATTGTGAAGAGAAATTACATTTGTGAAACAAATATTAATAAATTATTGTTTATCTTTAAGAAAATATAATGGATGTTTTCACTGTGGTATGATAACACAGTGCTGATCATGCATTATCATGTTTGCAATCCACTTTGTTAATAAACTGCAAATACAGCGAGTGGTTACCGCATAGCTATGAGTCCCACTCGGAGCTAAGATAAGGTCCCCAAAACTAGGCCCCGATCATATTTACCATGTCCGTATCATCGACGGTAAACAACCGATGGCAAGGAGGGTCTCGGAAACGGACAACCGATGTTTACGAAACGCCAGCGACAAATTAAATACTATGGTACCTGTTTGGGGACTTGCGGGACATCCTTCGCACCTAAGTGAGCATCCTCCTCACAGATGATTTGGACACCACACATCTGACGTTGCTGTCACCCAAGCCAAGTAACAGAGCCAGATTTACTTGTCTGTAGTTCTCCCTTCTCTGGGTTATGTGTCACTGCTTTTAGCTTCGCATTAGGCAGCTAGATGGGTCTTAATCATACATAAGCAGAAGGAAGATTTCAATTAAAAAGCCCTTACACACGAGTGGTTCGGGCTCATTAAAACACACGTGGCAGTGAATCATTGTGGTAGGCGCGAGCGATCCGGGCCCCCCGGGGGGGGGGGGGGGGCGGCACTGACTCTAGTTCCGCTCTAATGCCACATATACAGTACCCTTTTGTAATGCAAATTGCGTGTTTGGTCTGAAATTAATTCTTTCGGAACAATAACGCATATTTGTCGCACTGTGATAAGCCGTTCTAACGAAGGGAAAGCCCACTTCCAGGCCACTGTTCTTGCTGTGAGGATGAAGCGTGACGTGCTGCCGCTGTCAGCACACATACGGCGTTGGCGTTGTTCTCATCCGAAAGGTGCGCGCAAGAAGAAGGTCAAGCCTGGCAAGGCTCTCTCACCCATCCCTCCCACCCGCCGTCTCTTTTTTTTCCCCACCATTAAATAGTCTTTTTACCCTTCAACTTCCCTTTTCATAGCTCGACGTCTCGTGGAAAATGTCCTGCGGAGAAGTAAGCGAAGCCCGTAGTCTAGAAGAAGGGAACGAGGACTCGGGGAAATGGCGTATCGATTACCAATCTCTGACAAATAAGACAAATACGTGCTCGTATGAGTTGTTCTAGGAGAATGTGTACATTTTATAACCACAGGGAAACTGCCAGGAAGCAAAAGCGTGCATTTAGTTTTTCTTTATTTTAAAAAGATTAAGATTTAAAATGGCAATTCCGATGTGAGAAGGGGAACGAAATGTGTACGGTATACTCGACCTCGGTATTTTGTGTCCTACACAGCAATAGCGCGTGGCGTCGTGCACAACACTAAGGCTGAAACCACTGCGGGGATAAACAATGCACAGTATGTATTTCGGAATACTACAAGTAAAAGAAAAACGTCAACAAAACTTTAGCCTGATTTGTCAGGACATATTATAAAATTACTGTCCCTTTTGCTCTACGCATGAGCAATCTTTTCATTCTTACAGTGACCTCTCGGGCTCGTCAAAAAGAGGTGAGTGAGTTGCGCGAAGGTCGTGCGACGGTCCGTCTCGTGCACGTAGCGGGGAAATGGCGTCTGGGACACAATGTCAAAGCGATGAGGCGAACGCCTTCTTACCAGTTCACAGGCTCAAAGCACAACTGGAACTGTTAATGGCCGATGGGGCCCTCTGAACACAGAAAAAAAAAAATACGTAAATATAAACATAAAAACTTATGCCTCGAGGTACACCTATTCGACGAGTCCCCAGAATTTGACTTTACCAAGAGTTTCACGTAATAATATTTCTTCTCACGAGGCGAGGACGCTTTTCTTCGTCTTCGCGTCCTTCCCGACAGCTGAGCAGCGCGATACTTTTCATTCGGACTTTATTCTTTCAACAATAACACACAAACAAACAAACAAGGCGGGGAACTGAGTCACCAGCTTGGCTGAGTGATGATAGAAGCGGTGCGGGATCTCAGGGCTCAGGCGCTCTGGGACACCATGTCGCCTTTTCGGTCATTCCAAATTCATTTACGATTACGTCCTTTTTACTTATAACTTTTGTTTTCATTGCTCTTTTTGCATTAAAAGTTGAATTAATACGTACATATCCAGTACCACGCATGTGTTCTTTTGTGTATAAGAGCAACGAATAGCAACGAAAGAGCTTAAGGACGTTACGTAGAGAAGCAATTAATGAAGGAAAACTGCGTTGTTATGTTGTTATGATAATCAATGTTCAGTAAAAATTTGGAGCAGTGACAGGAGATCACTGTCAAATTTACCGAAAGACGTTTCATTTCTTTGGGACAGTCGCTTTTTTTCGGCGGGAAACCTCCCTAAGCGCTACTCGCTGCCAAACCGTGCTGCCTCCGATTTGTAATAATGGTAATATCTACACATTTTGTCTTTATATACATTTCAACCGCCTGTTCTGTCAGTAATCCCTCTCCTGCGATCGAACACAAATATTCACTGACACGGACGGTTGATAGTTAATTGTAAATTTGCCAGGCCAGGCAGTCGTTCAGAGAGCGGGGTCCCATCAACCGAGCTGTGAAGGCGCAACCCCTGGTCGATAACAGATTATAAATGTCAAGCCATTCGCTTTGAGGTTAATTCAATTATCCCGTATCGAATGGGTAACATTAAGAAATGTTTGCCACATTTTAATTGCTGCCCTGTAAGAGGTTCGCTATGGATGGTTTTGATTGGTATTCGACCAAGCAGTCTGCTGGGTTAGCCCTGCAGTGGGGTTCAGGCCTAAAGCAACATCTTGCCCTCCTGCAGTGCCTCTCTTGCCAAACCCTTGTGCCGTAGGCCTGGCTACCAGAATAAAACATGTACAGCATATCTACCCATACACACATTCTGTTACTTACTTAAGAGTCTGCAGTCTGAAGGATGTTTGTTTGAATCTCTCTCCTGATGTAGTATCCTTGATCAGGGTACTTGCTCTGAACCGATACAGCAAAATATTGTCGTGTATGAAGGAGTATATCAATATAAGGTTCGTTATTTAACATTGTAAGTTGCCTTGAACTGTGGCATCAACTGAAAATTGATAATAATACTATAAAAAACAGTATACAGGCTGCTTACCTTTGGGATACACTGTTATTATTCACTTGAGTTTGTGTTCTAGCCACTTCTGATTCTTGACCACTATGTCACCTTTTGCCAAGACACACATAATTAAAATTACGCAGCTTTAATGTACAAAATACTTAAGAGACGCAAAGGAAATACGGCATGAAATGAAGTCTTGTTTAGGAAGTTCACAACTGGGACCTCCCCATGTTCATTATTAAAGATGAGATGTCTTTTTTAATAACTTTTTCCTTAAGTTTTTTTCTCGGCTCTGATTACTCCCTCTGTCATTTGCTGTTTCCATTTAACCCTAGCCAAGTGCAAAAGTGTCTAATTAAGCAAAAGCTTTGAATATTTTATGATAATTAAAGAAGTAATTACAATAAAATTTTCATAGCGAGGCTGCACCCCTAGTATTCCCAATTAAGATCTTCAGAAAAAAGCAAAGCACAATATATTATTTATTGGATTTTTAATTAAGGAAATTACCTTTATTTAGAATTTAATACCATCTTAAATTATGTCCATTGACACGCATTTTATGTACCAGAGTTCTTATGTAAAATGATCACAACAATGCTATCAACACTGATACATTTTTCATTAACTTTTATTAGACCTCAGAACTGTTGCTTGCAGGTGGTTACCTGGAGTTCCTCTAAGAAGCACTGTAGCACTCTTGTTATTTCCACTTTCCATCTGTGAGTATCAGATTGTTTCTGGGTGGGCTATCCCTACATAAAAAAAGGCCCTGTGATATGGTTAACTATTTGTAGCTGTCAAGTCATAGTGACACATGCTCTAGTTCATGCTGAAATACATGGATTAAAATCCCTGACTATGGAGTAGATTAATCAATCAAGACCAAAGAAGATGCTGGCAAGTGCCAGTTGTCCTTGATTTATTCAGTTGCTTTGCTGGACTACAGAGCTGTCATTGTGCCAGAAGAAAAGGCTCCAAGGCGGGTTAAAGCCAGGGGAAGTGTAGATACAATCTTACATCGCATCATCTCCTTGTACGGATATGAGGTCGTTCATATATCAGGGTGCCATAAATTTTAATAATGCCAGTACCAACATTTGTGTTAATTCTCCTAATAGAAAAATTGTTCTGTTTTCTAGATTAATTAAAAATGTGTTTCATTGTTCTTATTGTTTGCACTGATGTCACCCTTTATCCAGTATCGCAGTTTCAAAAATAATCTTTTCAGTCCCCTTTCTGTTTTCTTCTTTTTTTGTGAGACAATACCTAAAGACTGCTCAGCCATGTAAATCAGACATATCATTGATAGCGAGCTCTTCCACCTCATCATTTGTGAGCCCTTACCTCAGAATGCAATAAGAACTTCTGTAATTCTCTGAGCTCAAGTTCTCTACATGTTATTGGGGGTAAACATAATCCTCTCATTCCCTTCTCGTGATATCACAGTGAACATTCCAGGAGCAGTCGTTATGAACCATATACAATTTGATTAATATCACAGTGTAATTTTTTTTATTCCATTTTGCCTGGATCACTATGTAATTTCACACTTAACTAGGATTTGCATGGTAAAAAGTTGTAGAATTTCATTACTTTGATCATTTTGATTCTTAAAAAATGCTTTTAATACGTTTGTACAAGCAGAAATCTGACATATACCATGCTGTGGTCTCTTCACTCACAATTTTCCTTTTTGAATTGTATAAGTGTTCTCTGACATGTTGAGAAGAACAGACCAGTATCCGATATTAAAGGAATTACTGATTAACTGTAGACCTACTTGTAAACTCTTATTTTCTGATGCATTATTAAATGCATTTCTTACTGAGTTCACATTAACATGACAGAAATTATAAACTCTAATTTGCAAGATAAAGTGTCTTCTGTTATTTTATTGCTCCGTTTTTGGAGAAATTTAAATGATCTAATATAGTGAACAGTCAGCATGATGATTCCAAGTATCAGTACAACAGAGTTCAAGGAAAATGATACACATGTGGCCTCAGAGTAGTTTTAACAGCAAGAGGATCCATACTGTCTCCTGTAATTGTTAAAGATTTGGTTGGGACTCCGTAAATTGATAAGGGTGCTGGTAATTGGCCAAGGGGCAAAATACGAGAGAACAATTTGCATTCAACTTCCAGTTTTCACTGTTTCTCTGAAGTGCAAAACCACAAAATCATGTAAACATTGTTTTCTAGTTTTTATATCTTATTTGATTTCTCATATCCTGTGATGAACTGGCACAGCGTCCAAGGTGTACCTGTCCAAGCCTAGCATACAGTGATTCTGGAATAGGCTCTGGAGTGCTGCAACCTTAACAAGGACAATGGGCTATGGAAGGTGAGTAAGTGATTTGATTTATCTCTTAGTTTTCAGTCAGAACAGAATATTCAGTACATAGTATGCTGATTTTATTTCATACTTTAGTGTGAATGATAGCAGCCTGTGATTTGAGTCTTTGAATTTGTTGCCATAAGATTGCCCAAAATTATTGAGGTCTTCAGTGTTTTTTGCTACAGGTAATTGTACATTGCTTTTTCTATTAATCAAACCACTTTCCAGCTGGGTGAAAGGTTTTATCTCTCGACCCTGCCTGTACATTTTCCCCTATCTCTAGCCTGTTTTGAACTCCTTTTCATACTGTCCACAGGATCTTGATATTTCAGATGTGGTTTATGGCTTTATTGCTCAGTTAAATATGTATGGCAGAGCGTGCATGGGTTTCACAATCTAAATATCCTAGAGGTCCCCTAATTCCTCATACTTTAGAAAACACACAAAGAAAGCTCCAAGTTCATTTTTCTTTCAAAGCCACATGGTTGGGGCAGACCTTTCGTGCTTGGCTGTTAAGATTTTGTTTCTTTTATGCTCTGTGCCACTAGATAGCTCCTGAGAATCATTTGATGTTTTGTGTTCATAATGTAGTCTGCGGTAAGACACGGTTAATTGCACGGTCATTGGTTGTTTCTTAAATTTATTTTTCAGAGATCTGTGGATTGCAGATTACTTTCAGAGATCACATTAAACCATTAAACTGGCACTTTCAGCCGAACTGAAGCAATTCTCAGAGAGCCTGTGGGAGTAAGTGATTTCCAGAGCAGTCATGGCACGTGGTAATAGCGAATTGCAAAGGATGCTATTACCTGATTGATAACTTGCAGGGCCCCTCGGCTCAATCTTTGGTGACCTTGTGGCTTTATGATACCAATCCATTTTTAGGTGGTCCACCTACGTTTACGATTCATAGACTCTCGATTTTTCAGACCACTGCAGCCCATGGGCCATTATGGGTTTTGAAGGAGGACTCCATTACCACAAAGTGCTTACATTGCTTGGCCATAAAAATAACATTAGGCATAATTATGATCGTTATAGCGCATACTATTTTTCATATCGATTGTGAGCGACAGTGGAGAAAAAAACAGAAAGGGAGTCTATGCAGAGCTACTTCACAATGCTGTTTTTTTTGCTGACGGTGGGAAAAATTGCTTGATGTGCAAATTTGTGTCTGGAGAGATGGGGTTTATGGGAAAACGCAGCCTTTGTGTCTCTTCCTGGGCTGTCTTCTGCAACCGCTGTCACGGCTTGAAGAAGTTAAGAGCTTGAAAAATTAACACATTTTTGGAAAATCGTCTCCTGAAAGCAAAGCAAAACACCCACCAAGACGTTACTGCAAAACAAAGCATGCTAATTTACCTTCGCAGTTTATAAGTCACTGTCAGAAGGTTGTTCATACTTTTTTAAGAACATCCATATTGCGCTCTAAGGCTGTGCAAACGTGAAGTGAATTTGTCTTCAGTGAATTGCAGCTATTGGCAGGCAGTATTCATCATCAGAGTGCAAGGGAAAGAAAGTATCATCTGTGCTTATGTTATTTTGGTTGACAAAGTAGCAAGAGGATACATAGGTCCGGTTGAGTTTTACCATGTGCTCTAGATTGTGCTGCTGTTATACACACATTCACAGATGATGTATTTTGTATACTTTAATGTTGCAGTCATCAGTTCTGCATGCGTCCACATAGTCAGACCTGTAATAATGCACACATGGTATTGCAGCTGTTGCAGTTGGGTCGATATCTTGGGCTTTGTTTGCCACTCTTCCACTTTCCTGTAAATCTAAACGCTACATTAAAGATGTTGTATAACCCTTAGGGTCATGCTCCAGTTTTCTGTGCCTTTTCTCTGTCTTGTTTTCTTCCTGAAGCTAAACTTAAGGCATGTGCCCAAGAGAACAAGGGAGGAATTCAAGAATATCCCAAAATGTTTTAGTTACATTGGCAGAGATTTTATAAAACCATCATTGGCAGGTGCTTATTCTGCAACTTTATGCCAAATATTGGCTTCACCCATCAGCAATGGGAATGTCATTTGACAAAGTGCCAGTACTTTTATTTTCTAAAGGCATTATAATGATACAAATCTAATAAAGAAAGGGATTGAAATGAGGAGTCCCTGTTGCCCGACGAGCAGAAGCACCACATTGGAAGCCAAGCAGATTAGAGGAGTCTGGCTTTGTACCTTGGGGGTGAGATGACAGGTGGCAGGACTGGTGGTGTCTACATCTGACATTACTTCAGTGACTTCTGGAGCCACAGAAGTTATATGGTCTTCCTCAAGAAAAACTGCTACTTTTTCAGTATGAACAGGCCATATGGTTTTCATACTTTGGTTTTAAATTAACTCACTTTTGTATGCTTAAAAAATATGCACATCTCCTTTTCAGTATATTCTTAAAAAAAAAACATGTATATACAGTATATTTACATTTATTCACTTAGCAGACACTTTTCTCCAAAGCAACTTACAATGGATACTATGTAGTGTTACTAGCCCACACACCTTATTCACTGCGGTGACTTACACTGCAGGATACACTACATATAATGGATCACTCATCCATACGTCACTGAAACACACACACACACACACACACACACACACACACACACACAGAGAGCAGGGTTGCGGCGAACCAGAGCCTAACTTACCAACACAGCGCACAAGGCTGGAGGGGGAGGGGACACACCCAGGACAGGACTCCAGTCTGTTGCACAGTGACCCAGCAGGATTTGAACCCCAGACCCATCACAGAGCAGGACCCAGCCAAACCCACTGCTACCATGCCTCTCTCTCTATATATATATATATATATATATATATATGTATATGTATAGATATAGAGGGGAGATGTGTGTGTGTATGTGTGTGTGTGTATACATATATATATATATATATATATATATATATATATATATATATATATATATATATAGCGAGAGAGAGAAGACTGATGAAACCAACTATATCTTATATATAATATAAGATATAGTTATATGATACAGGAAAAATACATACAATATACTAACTAGGCTAATTATTATGTACTTCTAAATTAGCCTGCTTTAGTATATTTTTGATTGTACGGTACTTGCAGAAACTGCTTTTTTGTAAGGGTTACATGACCTTTATCAATTTCTTCAGATTTTTTGTTTCAATGCAGATATTGGTCCACAAATCTGAGTGACATGGCATTTGACACCTGTCAGACTCATCAAAGGAAACAGTTGGGTAAGCCTTGTTGAATACATGACTATTGATGATCCTGATTCACACAGCATATTGGCCATGGTGATAATATCATTGTCATCATCAATAACATCACCTGTGGCGGTCTTGAAGAACAGCTCTCATCTTAGCTTCAGATAAAGCGAGAGGAAAATCCATCCTCTGATAGTCACGCCCGACAAGTACGACGGGAAACCGGATGCCTGCCAAAGCTTCCTGCTCCAGTGCGAGCTGGTATTCGCCAGCCTGCCGCACACCTACCAGACAGATGATAGTAAGGTAACCTGATTTCTTTGCTGACAGGTCCAGCGCTGAAATGGGCCACTGCTATCTGGAGCAACCGTGTTCCCACTACCTATGATGCCTTCAAACAACACTTTAAGGCCATGTTTGATCACCAGCTCACCACTCAGGATGCAAGCAACCGGTTGCTGCAGATCAAACAAGGCAAGCGCGCAGTGTCGGTGTACTCCCTAGAGTTCCGTACCCTTGCGGAACAGAGTGGGTGGAATGAGGTGGCTCTCCTGACCAGCTTCAGGAATGGTCTCCATCACCGGATCCAGGCCAAGCTCACCTACCGAGGGGAGGGCTGGACCCTTGCAAGTTTGTGGAGACCACCGAGGCTATCAACAACCTGGCTCGTGATAGAGCCCCACAGTCCTGGGTGGTGCCCGCGCTGTCTAGGGGCCTCTTAGCTGTCTTAGGCGGAAAGGCAGCGCTGGATCAAGGACAGACTGTGTCTGTACTGCGGGGACCCCGGATACATCCGCGCCTTCTGCCCGGTTTGACCTCCGCCACTAATGGACTCCTGCCAGGAACCGAAGGTCAGTGGTGTCCGTTGTCCTATCACACAGCTAACAGTACCTATAGTCCTGTCTTGGGGAAGGGATCAGTCCTCTGTGTGCGTGATGGTGGATTCTGGGCTCGTGGGCTGTTTTATGGACTTGGTGTTTGCACACTCCCATGGCGTACTGGTGCGGGGCTGCAGTGTGACGTTATGGGTCAGCACACTAGATGGGCATCCTTTGGGTTCTAGGGTAGTGGAAGCATGAACTGAACCAATCAGTATGCAGGTTGGGGCTTGTGACAAGGAAGATATAGTGTTTTTTCTCATAGGGTCACCAGACACCCTCATCATCCTAGGGTTCACCTGGCTAACCTGTCATGACCCGGTGTTCGCGTGGAGCAAGGGTGAGCTAGTGGAGTGGACAGTGCACAAACACCTGTCTCTCTTTTTCGTGTCGGGCCACTTCCATTGAGAGCCCTGAGATGGCCAGGTCTATTGCTATTCCGCAGGAATATCAAGGCCTTATGGAGGTCTTCAGCTAAAGCAAGGTTGCTGCCTTGTCCCCTAACCGGCCTTGGGACTGTACTACAGACCTCCTGCTGGGTACCACGCCCCCTAGGGGAAGGATATATTCTTTGTCCCTGCCCGAGCAGCAGGCCATGCAGGAGTATGTAACTGAGGCGTTGGCCTCGAGGATCATCTGCCCATCCACGTCCCCCATCTCGACAGGGTTCTTTTTTATCGGGAAAAAAGATGGGGACCTGTGCCCTTGCATCGATTATCGGGGCTTAAACGCTATCACGGTTAGGTATCCTCATCCCTTGCCGCTGATCACCGCTGCTCCTGAACAGGTCCACGGGACTCGGGTATTTACAAAACTAGACTTGCGGCACGCGTACAACCTCATCCAGATTAGAGAGGGAGATAAATAGAAGACGGCGCTCAGCACCTCACTTGGCCACAATGAGTACACAGTCATGCCATTCGGTCTGTTGAATGCGCCTTCTGTTTTCCAAGCTTTTTGCAACCATGTGTTGGGTGACCGGGTTAACTGCTGTGTTCTGGTCTACCTGGACAACATATTGATATACTCACCATCTCTTGAACAACACATGCTGCAGGTGTGACAGGTCTTAACACGCCTTTTGGACAACCACCTCTATGTGAAAGGAGAGGAGTGTTTATTCTCCAGACGCAAGTCTCCTTCCTTGGGTTCCTGCTAAGTGCTGAGGGAGTGGCAATGGACACAAAGAAAGTCCAGGAGGTGGTGGGCTGGCCCAGACCTAAAGATGGTTAAAGCCCTACAGCGGTTCCTAGGTTTCACTAACTTCTACAGGCTCTTCATCAGGGAATTCAGCTCAATCACCACCCCCTCATGGTGCTCACCTCAGGTAAGAGGGTCCGGCTGGCCTGGAACGAACAAGCCGCAAGTGCCTTCTGGGAGCTCAAGGGGTGTTTCACGACTGTGCCTATCCTCCGACACCCTGACCCTGTGTTTCCGTTTGTGGTGGAGGTGGATGATTTGGTGATAGGAGTCGAGGTGGTGTTGTCCTAGTGGCATGGAACTCCTCCAAAGATGCACCCATGCTCGTACTTTTCCCATAAGTTGTCCCTGGCCGAATGCAATTATGACATAGGCAACCGGGAGTTGCTTGCGATCAAATTAGCCTTGGAGGAATGCTGCCACTAGCTGGAGGGGGCGGCGCATCCATTCCTGGTGCTCACAGACCATCGTAACCTGGAGTATCTATAATCAGCGCGCTGACTGAACACATGCCAAGCCAGGTGGGCACTGTTTTTTACCCGTTTCAGGTTCACAGTGTTTTACAAACCTGGTGCCAAGAACACTAAAGCCGATGCCCTGTCTCGCTTACCCAAAAAAGACTCGCTGACTGACCCGCCAGAGCCCATCCTTCCGGAGGCCTGTGTGGTGGCCCCTGTATGATGGCAGTTCCTCCAGGACCTCCGGGCCGCACAAGCAACAGACCCGGGACCAACGGGCCAACCAGAGGGTAAGGCGTACGTGCCCATCTGTGTGCGCCCGACGCTGATGCAGTGGGCCCATGAGTCCCCAGCCGCAGGCCATTCTGGCACCCGCCGAACCTTAGCCCTTCTGCAAGGCCATTTCTGATGGCTCTCACTCCGATACGATGTCCAGGAGTACGTGAAGGCCTGTGACATATGTGCTCAGGCAAGAACTCCAAATCTGAACCCAGCAGGTCTGCTGGAGCCCCTTCTTGTTCCAACCTGGCCCTGGTCCCATGTGGCGGTGGACTTCCTTGTGGATCTGCCTCCCTCAGATGGTAACACCATTGTCTTGACCCTCATCGACCGCTTTCCAAGTCATGTCGGCTGATCCCCCTGCCTAGGCTTCCTACCTCATTGGAGACTATGGAGGACCTGCTCTACCATGTCTTCCGGCTCTATGGTTTCCCATAAGACATAGTATTGGGCAGGGGGCCCCAATTCACCTCCAGGGTCTGGAGGGCATTTTGGCGCCGGTTGGGGGTGTCGGTGAGTCTCACGTCAGGGTACCAGCCCAAGGCCAATGGCCAGGTAGAGCGGCTCCATCAGGGTCTCAGCTGTTTCCTGAGGAGCTATTGTTGCCGCGCACAACATCAATTGTCCCGGTTCCTGCCCTGGGCTGAGTATACACATAATGCCTATCCCACACGTCTACAGGTATATCTCCATTCCAATGCATTCTAGGATACCAACCCCCGCTGTTCCCCTTGCATCCCGGACCCAGCATTGTGCCAGCGGTGGATGCCTGGCACTGGGGCAGCGAACAGGCCTGGCGTGCTGTACGGGCGCAACCTCCAACAGAGTACGCGACGCATGAAGCAACAGGCTGATTGGTGCCGCCGCGCCCTCTCCTTCCTCCCCGGGCAGAGAGTATGGTTGTCCACCTGAGACATCAAGCTGCGATTATTATCCAAGAAACTCAGCCTTCGCTACATAGGTCCATTCAAGGTGCTCCTGTGGGTCAACCCAGTGACATACTGTTTACAATTGCCCCGGACACTGTGTATCTGTCCCATGTTCCATGTCTCCTTTCTCAAGCCGTGCTCTACATCCCTCTTTCAGTCTCCGCAGGCCAGTGGGCCCCCTCCGCCAACACAGGTAGATGATGTTCCCGCCTACTCTGTCAGGGCTCTTCTTGACTCCCAACGGCAGCGAGGGGGCTTACAATACCTAGTGGATTAGGAGGTCTACGGGGCGGAGGAGCAGCGTTGGGTTCCCGCACAGGACATTCTTGACCCAGTCTTGATCTTGGACTTTCACAGGAACCATCCAGACCGACCGGCGCCCAGACCCAGAGGTCGCCCCAGGGGGGCCCGTCAGACGGCTGGAGCTGCTTGTAGGGTGGGGGATACTGTCACACGCACCTCGCCTGCACTGGCGTCTCATCAAGATGGTGCAGGATAAAAGGACGGGGATTCCATGCCTGCTTGCAGAACCTCACTTGAGCAACCACTATTCCCGTGTGTCCAACGATTCATGTCCTTCTCTAGGCCCTGATTTCCTGGGTCCCTGGCTTCCTGACTTTGTCTCATCATTTTCGTCCTTCCTTAGGTTCAAGAAACCCTGAGTGCTCATTGCCCGACCTTCGCCTGTCCCCGACTACAGTTCTTTGTCTTACGCCCAGGCTTTGATTCTAATAAACGGAACCTGCGATTGAGCCCTACTCACCTTCGCCCCGGCTTCCGTTGTTCCAGCATGACAATCCGTGGCACTAGCTCGAATTAGATATTCACACATTCACATATTAATTTCAAAGTGTGAAAAGTGCTGTATTAGCATCTCTACATGTACATAGTTTTGAAGAATGTTTTTTCACTCTACACCCACTGACTTACATGGAAACATAGCTTAGTGTAAAATTTCCTTCAACTCCCCAATGAGCAACATCCAACATTCATGCTGCACCCCCCTCTGGTCTTATCTTGCTTCACTTTCATTACTGGTGACAGTAGCACAAAACTGACATCAAGAAGCAAACACATTAAATGTGGCACACACAAGCTGAAAATGTAAAATAGGCCTACATATTTTTCCAATCCATACTCAAGGGATACCTTAAGCGTTAACTGCTTTTCCTAACTCCGTATTTTATGTAGATCTGCTTTAGCTATGAAGTGTTAATTGTAACAATTTTCTTACACAGGATGAAGTAAAAAGTAACAAACATTCCATTATAAATAGGCCTGTTGTAAGTACACACTTTTGTTGCCGTACATTCATGTACAATTGTACAATTGCACAAATATATGTTGCCACAAATTAAGTCAAAAGCACCATATTATGGTGATGAGTTTTCCATTTCTGTGTTCCAGTGGACACATTGGCCTTGAATCTAGCAGGGTGGTCTTTAATTCAACATTTTAATCAATTTGTGATGCATTTGTTTTGGTCATTTGCATCTGTCTGGACATTCTCAGTAAGATCAGTGAACCCAGCAGTTTTAATCACAGTGAGGATTCACATCTGAGGCAACCCTTGTTGGCATAGAGGACAGATGGCTCGATTCTGTTTGACTGGCATCTACAGATTTGTGTGTATAAGTGACCTCATCATGAATATTGTTCTGCATTGTGGATTATCTGTCATCAGTTGCAGCAGAGTAAACAGACAAAATGTCAGTTGCATGTGGTTTCCATCCAGAAGTCCCTGACTTAGACTCTGAAAGGCATTAATATTGACAGCTAAGATCATCTGGAAGATCTGGCCTGACTTCATGGTATAGACAAGCTTTGTTTGTCCTTTTATTATTTCCCTAATCAGTGTTCCATTATCTGTGCATATAAGCATGGCATTCTGAACATTTTCATGCCAATAGCTCTTCTGTCTCGCTGATATGCACACACACAAAAAAGAATCTGAAGACATGGGCTAAATTAGATTTCCCTCAAAATTGGAAATGGGTCGGTCAGGTTAATACTTCATCTTTTAATATGAAATGTCAGGAAATCAGATAGCTGTTCCTTTAGTTTTGACTAGCAGAAGATGAAATGCAGACGTTGGTGAGAGCAATAAGCAACGTTAATTTCATGTTGCCATTAGATCTCCTTGTTAAAATGAGAAGATTTGATTTCAGTCTTAGGCATTAGGAATGACTACTTAAACTTGTGTATGGTAGTCCTTGGATACATTTTCACAGATGGTCTTACACAGTGTAACAGGTTGTCTACTGTTATTCAGCTTTATATTTTCCAAATTACATTAATGTATTTTTAGCTGATATCATTTTATCACATTATCAACAGACCACAATTTGAAAGTAATAAAATGTTTTTTTTTAGTTCAGAATCTTTTCCTGTAAAAATATAAACTAAATGAATTATACACCTTTTTTAATGTTTAAGGGACAAGAAGAGAAAAACATTTCTTAAGCAATCCCCATTAAAGGAAAGGTTATAAGAAGCGTGTGTATTAGTATGCATGTGACTTCTCTCCAGAGGTTCGTCTCAAACCCTGTTGCAGATATTGCTGTATATCTCCTGTCTTTGACTCTGCGAATCTATTTATTGCTCTCAGGCACTTCATGTAAATGAGTCTGAAGCTCTTTGCTCTGCCTCCCGCTATGACCTGTTGACAGCCGTCTGTTTCTGCTGTTTAATTTTCCTGCCTTCCCAAGTGCGTTTCTGTTTTCTTTCATGGGACCTCAATTAATTCTCCCGATATTACTCAATTCCTCATTAAATATGGCTCTTCCTGTCCACTTTGGGATCAAAACATTGTTATTGCTGTGCCAGTGTTCAGAGACTGGATATTTACCCGTTCAAAGCGTGACATGTCAGAAAGTAAAACATTTTTGCTGTTTTAATTTTCCATTTTTGATCCTCCATATGTAAAAAAACAATTCTGTGAAGATGCCAGTATTGACTGCCAAATGAGAATTTTTTTTCCGCATTGTGTTTATACAGCCTTTAAGTAAACAGTAACATCTGGCAAACAGTGATTGACTAAGCCCCAACCTGCCTTCTTCTCTAACAAAAGAAGTTCATGTGCTCATTACATCGCTATCATTGCCGTAACAATTAGTATGAACTGTTTCTAAATGCAGTTAAGCACTGGGGCTGGTTTCTTACTGTAATGAAATGCAGTTTAGAAAATGTAATGCATTGGATATTTTGATGAATAATGTTGCCTTGTGCAGTTGAGGTCATGACTAGCTCCACAGTAGAGTGATATACAGGGCTTTGATACTGACCTTCTGCTGTGCACAGATGCTACTGACATATCCATGCATCAAGATATGCAGGAGAATTGTTTGCATGCAGATCCATGTGCAGCTGTCAGGGGACAGGCCCTTGGAAGAGGTTACATTTCCACCTGCTCCTTGACCATGAACGTGCTGGGGTTGTTATGTCCAAGTCAGACCCATCACCGAGGAGCTGAGCCAGACAGACATGTTGATGCTCTTGGCAGTGACTCGGCTCAGCGAGAGGACTTTGGATACGCTAAATCGTGTTGGAATTAAAAGGGCACCCGCCAGAGGCACAGAACAATTTACAGCAGCGTTGTTTGCTAGGGGAATAAGACGACATATTTTTCTGTCACTTCTAACAATGATCGGATCCACATGTCATGGGCACCCATTAAACTGTTTTTTTCTTTTTTTGAACCTATCAAATAATCCACCTGCTTTTTGTGTTTGTACTGTATTAATTTATTAGCTCAGAATATAGTCAAAACGGTGTTTTCTTACAGCTAGTTTTTGGATTTTACTGTGCTCTTGACATTGAGCTCTGTGTAAGTTATTTAAGTGGACAGCTGGCACCATAGTGGTTAGACTTACTGCTTTTGGGTCCAAAGTTCGTAGGTTCAGTCCCCACCTCTGGCTGTAGTACCCTTGAGCAAGGTATCTACCCTAGTTTGCACCTTTTAAAATTACCCAGCTGGATAAATGGGTAAATTAATAATTGTAACCTTAACACTGTAAGTCACTTTAGAAAGAAATGTCAGTTAAATGAATAAATGTAAAATTTCAGTACTTTAAATAGTTCTTCAGCATATTTTAGAGTCTTTCATAACTTCAGGTTTCATGCAATTTCTGCATCTCCTCAGTGTTTTTCAGTATGTGCTGGTGGTCACATCCCTTCATGGAAATGCCCATCTCTATTGCACTGCAGCCAAAGGAAGTCTGAGCGCAGATGGGGGTTATTTATTGAGGTTTCCCGAGCAAATACACTCTGTCTAAGGATCCGACAGTTCATTTTCCTCACCCCGCTTCTTACTTGAACACAATTGATATGCTAATCATCAACTTGGGCTCAAAACTCACCATGCAGCTGACTCTATGATTGGCTATTGTGCCCATAATTCACTTCCACCCTTTTCCTTCTTGTTCAAGTCTGTGTTGCCAGTAACAAGGCTCGTCTTTTTTTAAAAAGACTAAAATCTTTATCCTAATCTCATAGGAGGATCATTCTATTTTTTTTTCCTCCTGCCTTTCTTCCAAATCCACCTCCTGGCCGTCTGGGGCTGATAAGCTGGACATGCTGGCCCTGAGATTGCAATGGGACCAAAGTTATCACTTAAGCCATGTCTGTGTGAGTCATGCATGACATTTCCTGAGCTGGATGGTGCCTCTTAAGAAATGAAAAGAAAATGGAGGGCATTTTGGGTTTCTAATGAAAGGGAAGTTCAGAATTTGGTGGGCCAGTGGGTCAGATGAGAAGGGTGATACAGTCTGGTCTCACTTATGGCCTTGGTCTGCTCATCAGCCTGTCCCTTTCTAGTATGGTTGTACATGCATATAGTTTTGTCTGAATAAACTAGCTCATGTTGTGTGACGAGCAGCAGGAGACGCGCTCCGTCCTTTATGATGGATGCTATACGATATTCATTTGGCCACAGCTGCCTGAGCTGTGTTGCGATTTGACATCTGCCGCGTTCCCTTTTAATAATGTCCCAGAGTTCCCCCTCGTTTGTGTGTACCTTCCCAGGTGCCGCTAATCTCCTTCGTTATTAATCCGGGATAGCGGAAAATGTCATGTCTGCCATCTTCTGTAAGGCCCTTCTTCGTTTACTTAATTTATTTAGCCCTCTGCTGAGAAAGCTGACACTCCCCCATGCTCACTTCTCCTTCACCCCAACACTCATCCACTGATGCACTGATCCACACAGATTTACCCCCTTGTTGTGCTGTCATAGAAACGTCATTTGCATATGTGTTACTGGTCCTTTTTCTGCCAGATGCTTTTCTTTTCGCTCTTCGATCCTCTGTTGAATCGAAAGAGTTATTTGTTCCTGGGTGTGTGCACGTGTGTTTGCATGTGTCTGAATGAAGGGTGGGTCTCTCATTTCAGCAGTGAGAACACAAGTATACATAGCTCGCCTGTAAATCCTCAAGTCTTTTTTCATGAATCCAGCACCCTTCTGCTTACTGCCCCGGTAATATTTTGATATACCTGGTTATTGGTTATTTACCTCTGGTAAATATGATGTAAGCTTGACAGCTGTTGGCTGACCTTTTAATGGTATTGTGGTGTTTGGCTTGGGCGGCTGTTAAAGTTTAAGGTCTCCGTGCACAGGCAAAATGTACACCTGCTACCCAACACCTGATGCTTATCCTTTAGACTGTACTTTTTGATCCTCTTTCATTGAACACAGCGTCATTAATTTGACTCAAAACAAGAAAAATTGAACAACTGCAACAGAAATCTGTGTAGCCTTGCCATTCTCAAGTTATGACAACATAACAGTACACTAAAAAACTCCATACATTTTGGATGTTTTTGTTATTATTTGGAAATAAAGTTGTGATTTTTTTTTTTTCTATTTACTTATTATGCAAATAGACAAAAGCCTCTAAGTCTTCACAAATGCAAATATGTGAAACCTATGATTTGATGAATATATAAATAGGTGGAGATATTTTTAAAGATATTTTAAAGATATTTTAGTTCACCTTTAAAATAATTGTTCATAGAATTAATATCAACCAGTCTGTGTCAGCTTTTCTCTTACTATATAACATTTTAACAAAATCATCATCATCCATCTGCTTCATCTTGTTAGGGCTGTACCACATGTTTTCCTCTATAATCTGGTCCAGCTGAAGTTCTGTGCATCTCTGATATTTTTATGTTCCTTCATGAATTTTACAGAGAGGTTTTCTGTTGCATCCTGCTGCTACAGGCATTCCCTTAAATCTGTATTGCTAATGGCCATTTTAGTTTCTTTCACCACATTCTCCAGCATGATGGTTTAACTTATGAAGAACCCATTCATTGTGATTTACAAATCTTGTTACCGTGACATTAGCCCATTATCCCATAAATAACTTAATTAAATAAGGTCTTACCACATGGAAATCGTCTTTGAAGACTGATGAGCTACATGGGTGAACCAGTGCTTTTGGTGGCTCTGTGCAGGGTGACCAGCTGAAGAACTTCCATAATAAGAAACGTGAGGCATGAGTAAAACTGGCGAAGAGTCACGTCAGTCTGAGGATGCCTTGGAATTTCAGTGTCAGTTTTGGGACCTTGGGTGAAGCTCCACATTTGGAATACATCTACAGTGAATTAGGAGTCTAAGCTTATTTCAAGTTAGTTTGCCGTTTTACTGTACTGGGTATTCAACTGAAAACCTTCAGCCAGTGAGGGTAGGAACAATAATTAAACTCAAGTCTCCTCAGAACTGCATTTATACCAGCATGGGCGTAAGAGTTTATGGTAGATCTGTTTCCAATAAAACAAAGGATTTGTTTATGGGCAAGTTGGGGGATATTAATCCACGGGTAGATGCTAAATCAAAGCAGTGGTGGCGATATGTGAAATGCCAAACCCCTCCAAAGGGTCATAGAAATTGATTTAAAAAATATTCCTAAGGCCCATAAATTGAATTTTTTACTGAGCTGTTTGATTTATTCAGTTCTTTGTTGCATCAAAGAGAGAAATTAAAATCCAGCAACAAAAGTCTCCTTACGGTTTGCAGTGATGGTAACTTTTAACACCAGTGTGGGCCAATAGAGGGAATCTGTTCTTTAGATGGCTTTTTTAAGTAATTATTTTTTATAACATTGTGTCTTCATTGTACTTCTGTGTCATTAGCATATTCACATTAGTTTTATGGTTATTATGAACTCATGAATACTTTATTTGGAATATGTTCATGTAAACTGTGCATTTTGAAAATGGAATCCTGAAATTGTTTTAATAGTTTGTTTTTATGATGAATTATGAATGTTTTTTACAGAATTTATTGATGGTTCATGGTGTTGATGTGTGATTCATATACATAAAGTCAAATGCTTTTCAAAAATTTCCCCCGTAAGGGTGGGTCTAATGAGCTCCTCAGCTCACTTTGAGCTTTTCCTATTTAAAGAGAGAGTATGTGTGTGTGGACCATTCAAGTTGCTGGGTCAGCTTCCTTGATGTTGGCAGTTTAGTTCTTGGTGTTTGTGTTCAGGGACTTTTCATATTGCTGTGCTTTGGCATCAACAAATAAAGTGACTTTGTATTAGTAAACCTTTTGTTTGATGTTGGTCCACCTTCTTATCCATAGCTGCAGGATGGCGACCATAGAAAAGAACCCAGTGAAAGTTTCACATCCCAGCAGAGCCATCTAGATATATGAATCCAGTATAACTTACAGTTTCAAGAACACCGTAACCTGGTTGTAGCTATCGGGCTTTCTTGCTGACTTCACTCCCAAGAGGGGAAAAATAAATAGCCTTTATTATGGCTCTTAACACAGAAAAATCACACAAGAGATCACTTAAAATAGAATTGTGTACATGTGTTCCTCTCAAAGGATGCAAACTCCTGGTGTGTTTGTTGCTATTATATCGTCATTACAGTATGAAAAACAACTTCATTAGCTAGGGAAATCTGCATCTGTGTTTTTATTCTACTGTTATGTTTTAAACAGATTTACCAAGGAAATGTGAAGTTTTTTGCTATTATTTACACTGAATTTGACTGTTTCATTGTGATGGACCAAGAACAACATAGTGATTAAGTATCAGGAGCTGGATCACAAGGGGACCAAACAATGATATATTGATTTAATATATTTTAAATATATAATTTAATATAAATATTATAATATATTTTATATATTGATTTAATCTGAATTAGTATAAGATGCAGAGAGTATACTGGAGACATACTGGAGAGAAAAAGAACAATAGCTCTTATTCAACCATAAATATCTGAGTTACAGTAAACGAAAGAGACAATACTTGTATAGTGATTGTATCTGCAGGGGGTGCGGTGGCGCAGTGGGTTGGACCGCAGTCCTGCTGTCCGGTGGGTCTGGGGTTCGAGTCCCGCTTGGGGTACCTTGTGACGGACTGGCGTCCCGTCCTGGGTGTGTCCCCTTCCCCCTCCGGCCTTACGCCCTGTGTTGCCGGGTAGGCTCCGGTTCTCCGTGACCCCGTAAGGGACAGGCGGTTCTGAAAATGTGTGTGTGTGTGTGTGATTGTATCTGCATGTTTGCTGAATATCAAGAATTTTTTTATGTTATTTTAAAAAAAGTAGATTTTTTTTATTTACCTCACATAGTACTTCTTCCTTTGGGTTCAGTGAGGTATTGTCAGAAACCTCTACATGACCAAGTTTTGTCTGTTTCCTTCCAGGGAAGTTCACTAAGCCAACGTTTCTGCTGAAAGTTGAACTGTTTCATCTAAAAGGGCAAGCAGAAGCCACCCATTGTTTTGTTTTTAAGTTCCGAACCTTGAGCAATAGAGGCATTATACAATCCTCTGATGAACTGGTTTAAAGCAATGTCAAAGGTAAAAAGAACAACATACACAGTACTGAGACAGCCTGAAAATGCATAGCACTGTCATGCAGGACATTACCTTTCAGTGGAAAAATTACCTGGCAGAAATGTGGTATCTGGGCATTGATCCAAGGTTATACAAAAATTTCTTTGATGCAGAACGGCGTCCGTTTTTTTACTCTACAGGAAAAGCACGTGGAAAATATTGTTCAGTGTTTAATTTCTATTTTACATCATGCATTGCTTACCTAACTAATTTGATGTCCTCAGTTGTCTGGAAGAGTAGTTTTTATTTTTCTTAGCAGGTCAATTACAGAACTTGCTCCAACTTCATTAAATATTAAACACTTAGCTCATAGTGTCATAGAAGCTCATAGTTCTTATGGTGTCATTATCAAAGTGGGCGTGTTTTTCCATGTTTTATGATTTTAGTTCAGCTGCAACTTCTTCCCTTTGGTTTGTAGTCATCAATGTTTTTAAAACCTAACTGCGTCTCTGAAGTTTTTTGGACCTGATTCCACCTGATGAAGTGACTTATATACTCTTTCAGAAGATGTTCTAGGCCATCAAGTGATAAGCTTTTTTATAGTTCTGTATAGAATTACTCCTCATCCATTCATTTAATACATGAAATTTCAAAATCCTAATAAGTGAAGTTCTGCAAGGCCTTTTGGATATCTGGCACTTTTATGGCAGAAACTTTGCAGGTTATCTTTCACGAAACAGCCCACCTGTCCTGCCTCGTGTAGTTTCATCAAGGAAGGTGAAGGCTGGTTATTACCATCCACAGCTGCCTTCACTTGACGGGATGCTCACTGAGAACGATGCTCCCTCCAAGACACAGAGTAAACACATCATCTAAATGCAAATAGCCAATCGCCCCCAGCTCCATCTCATCTTCGTCTTTGGGCCGGCATGGGTTTAGCATATTGAGGTGCATGTTCTTATTAGAGCACAGGAAGGAGATGACCAGTCTCTGATCAACCGTTTTGAACTTTGGCCATTTTCACTCTCTTTCCATCTGTTTTTTGGTCTGCTAACTTGCAGTGACCCTGGCTACTCTCCAGGTTTGATGTTGGTTAGTGTTCTTTTCTGTAGGCTCTATAGTATGCATCTGTAGCCCTAATTCTAAAGACCAGTTGCTGACCTGGTGTAGTGTAATTCCTTGCAATTCTCATTGAGCTTAAAACCACCTATTTTGCTGTGATTTAAGAGCTATCAACAAGGGCAGTAATGGACACCCCAAAGCATCTCAGATACTTTGAACAAATATGTTAAATTTAGGAGAGTGTCCAGTGTATTTTTCAAATGGCACTGATTGTGACTTGCAGGATACCTTTAACCATTCTGAAGTGCATATCTTGTGATCGCTCATGTGGTCAGTATGTTCTTGGACTGGCCACCATGTGGCTGTGCTGTGGCTACAAGCATGTTTAATATTAATTGGACTATACCTCAAAATTTGAGCTGTCCACATACCTTGAAATTCGAGGTACAGTCTTCCCCACAGTGGAGGAATCATTTGTATTTCACACAAATGATTATGACCTGTTAGATCTCTATATCTACCACATCTTTGGCGGTTCTCAAGATGTTGATGTCACACCACCGACGTTGGACAGGACGAACACACCTGCAGCGCATCAGGGAGACAAAGCATAAAAGGGTGGTCCAGCCACACCAGCTCGCAGAACCTTGCTAGAGCAACCGCTTCCTCTGCGACTTGCTGTGCTCCTTGTCTCCTTGTTCCACGCTGCCCCTTTGTCCTCTTCCCTTGTTTCTCCCTTGCCCCTTCGGATTGTGTATTCTGGCTTCCTGACCTCCGGCTCCGGTTTTCTCCCACATTCCAGAGACATGCTATTCAGGTGCATTAGGGACTCTAAGTCACGCAGAGTGTGCAAGTGACACAGAGCGTGTGTTTAACTGGTGTTTGGGTGAGTCATTCATTCTAAGTAGTGTATCTAGCAGTGTAAATCAGCTTGGGTGAATAAGGTGTGGGCTGATAACACTACAGTAGTGTTCACTGGAAGCTGCTTTGGAAAAAAGCATCTACAAAATGAAGTAACGTAAACATATGTTTCAAAGGAAGATAGCGAGAACAGTTTGCACCGAGAGCATCTTTATGACCCATTTTCTTTCTTTCACTAACTCTCTTTCGCTAATATGACGTGAAGAATGGCTTTTGAGGCTAGGGTTCTTTCAAAAGAGCCAGGATAAAGAATGAAAGCTCAACCTCACCCACAACAGATGGCCGTTGAGAACTCACAGGACAGACAGACACTTAAAATCAGCGAGAGAGATGTAGCTGAAATAGGAGATTCTGCTTGTCATTGATTAAAGTGTAATTGATGACTGGTCTCATCTTACTGAGACAAGCTGTCCACGCATGAGAACCCCCAGCAAATCACGCCCCTTGTGTACTGTGACTTAATGTTGAACTGATGTCATTTTTCACAGGATGAGGCGGTAGCCACCTTTTCTCTTAATTTGTCGACAAGTTTCATACCACCGCCACCACAGGTATTGATCTGAAAGCCATGCAACATCAACAACCGCCGTCACAGCGAGCCGGAGCCTTACCTGGCAACGCACGGTGCAAGGCTGAGGGAGGGACGCACCCAGGACGGGACGCCAGTCTGTCGCAAGGCACCCCAGGCGGGGCTCGAACCCCAGACCCGCCACACCACCAGGCCTCTCCTTGATCTGAAAGCTTTTAAGCAAGTTCAGTGACAAGTTTTCAGACAGTTTAGTATAAAACCACATAGTATAAAATAGAAATGGGTTTCTGGTAGGTGTGCATTTTTATCCTGATTTGCTTCAGTTGTTCAGTGGTATTAAAAACAGAACGTGTAAAGCTGCAAAAGCTAACAATAAAAATAATACATTTTTCATGTGCCTCAGGAGGAACTATTCCTAAAGAACGATCACCGATTGTCATGGTGTTCAGTTCTCTCACAAACAGCAAGGGTCCCCTAAGATGCTGTTTGAAGGCTTTTGCTTCTTTCAGATGGAATGTTTCATGTTCAGTTCACTTCAAAGAATGAGGGAAAAGGGAGGATGGCATAAGAAAGCATGGGAATGTGGGGTAACTAGGAGCAGACCTGCACAGCAGTGTTTCCATACCATCAGGGAAGATGTAGAATGTAAGATAAGCTCATATTGAACCAGCTTTTTTCTTGGAGTTGGGACTATTTATAGGAAATTATTCCAAAGGATTGAAAAGGTTCAATTACTTCTGCAGTCTTTGTTATGTACGTTAGGTACCTCATACCTTGTTAGTTCCTTCAGATGTGTTGCCAGTTTGAAAAGCCATAACACGCATAACTAATTCTTCATACAGCCTCCCCGGCAAAATTAATTCTTTGCATGCCACCTGAGATAATAAGTGCATTTTTATGCATCGAGTTAATTCATAGTTAATTGTGGTTCTTAGATGGAATTGCTTTGAGAGAAAAGACAGATAAAAATGTGGATGTGAAGGTATTGTTCACTGGTGGTAAAGGTTGTTGGATATTGGTGCTTATGAACTGGATTGTGTTTCATTTAAAATGAGATCTAAATGAGAAAATGTCATTCATTTTACATAGCATTAATTTTCCAAGAACCTGCCTGTGGCGACTATATATAATGAAATGTGATCAGAGCGCGTTTGGTTGGGCTTTCAGTACCTATTAACAGTTCTCTTCCGTCAGTGTTTCCCAGTGTGTTTCTCCCTTTGCCATGAGCATGTATGAAAGTGTGATGTTTTTAAGTGTTCCTGGAGACAACAGGGAGCCGCAAAACTACATGAAAATTTAATTAATGTCCTGTAACAAATAACTTCTATGCATCCATTCACATTTACATACATTTATTCATTTAGCAGACGCTTTTCTCCAAAGCGACGTACATCTCGGAGAAATACAATTTGTGCATTACCTTTGGAGAAAGAGAAACATAATTCCGCACATGCGATTCTTAAGTGAACCTTGTTTGTTTCTTTCCACTTGATGCACCAATGTTCATCGCAAATGCTGGTGCATAAAACTCAGGATAGACTAATCCTGATCACCTTCCTACAAATTTTTATTTTTTTAGAAGGTACACAAACATTTACATACGATACAGGAGTAACGGCTGTGTAAAGGGTTATCTGGGCGTAATCATAAAATTACGTTGCATTAACATTTACACCATACATGAACTTAAGAGATCTTGGGCAAAGTAAGCTTGGGAAAGGTGAATGTTCAGACCCTTCTTGAATACAGACAGAGTTTCAGCAGTTCTGAGTGAGAGGGGTAGGTCGTTCCACCACAACGGAGCCAGAACCGAGAACCTCCGTGCTTTACTTATCATGCGTGGGACTACCAAGTCAGCAGAAGCAGGCGAGCGAAGCGGTCTAGTTGGGGTGTAGTGGTTGATCAAGTCTTGTAAATAGCTAGGAGCAGTTCTATTGATGCATTTGTAGGCTATTTTAGGCTATTCATATAATCATGAAGTTCAAAATATGACAGTATAAAAACACTGGAAGCTGTAAACTATATTATGCTCATGTAGAGATTATTTTAAGAAAACAAATTTAACTGATATAATACCCTTTATCATACTTTGCCAAGATAGAAGCAATGATAAGTAATTTCTTACTTCTATATCAGCAAAATCATAATGCTTTCATTCGACAAGCACTTTTGCATTTTATTTAAAACAAAGGCAAAATACTGCCTAATGAAAGCCCATGTGGTGGTGTATTGATTTTACCAGACAATTTGTTTTGCAATTAAGGTGAACTTTTGGACAACCTGGAAGGATAACATTTGTCCTGGGGATTAATTCTGTGTCAGTCAATGTTAGTCAATAAAATTTTTGATGTTAATGCGTGTAAGTATTTAATACATGGCCTTAGTATTCCCATTCTACATCACAGTCAATAAATCAAAAGGAAGAATACCTTTTTATCTTGTGTAAACATTCATATGGGAGCTGTCATAGATGTTCGGATATTAGCCTTTATGCTTAACCTGCTGGTGTCAAGGTATCCTTTCTATGTTGTGCTGTATGACTGGAAAATGGAGATATGTCAGTCTAACACCGGTGGACTCGGTGATAACAAATCTATAAATGTCTGCACTTCTGAGCCCAGATGTCGGGACTTGGTCTTTTCATAAAGTCACGATGGAGGCGGTCCAGGGCAGGGTATAATGGGAACTTGAACTGAGGCCTGGAAAACACGAGGGGAGGTTGGTCAGGAGTTTTGAGCTCCTCCCACTGGACACCTCTCATCTCAGATATATAGGCCTGCTCTATCCCAGAAAAGGTAAAGGAGTCTGCCCTTTTGCTCATAGACAGCTGGCTACAATTTGGATCTGCACAAGGGATGATGGAGCTGGGCTTGGTGGTTCCTTTTGTCAGGTTTCCTGCCTTCTCCAGTAAGGTGGTCCAGCCCTGGGGGGGTGCTGTAAGCTTGCTGCCTTGTTTGCTAATGACTGGCAATACTCCCCTAGAGGCTGTTCATTTTCCAGTCATATCACGTTTTATGAGTCCCAACAAAATGGCACTTTGGATTAAGAGGTGAAATGAGTCTGGTCTGAGAGGTTTAGGGTGCGCTCTGGGTTTCACAGGACGATCTGTCTGGAAGGGGCCAGTTGCAGGGTGGCTCCACTGGGAGAGATGTGAACACACGTTCTGGAGCGGTTAGGGTGAATCATTGCGGCTTACAGTTAATTCTCTCCGAATTAAATTTGAAGATGGCACGGGTAAATGTCAGCTGTTCCCTGGCTGTGGACAGCTGTAATATTCTGTGTTTGAGGAATAAACCCTGCACTCTTCATTGACACTGACTCCCTTGTGTCTGAGTGATGTGGGCTGAAGGCTTTCAACTATTACTCCGAAGAAATGAATTGTGTGTCTTTGTATACCTGGTTTAATATTTACAATGGAAAATTTGCGTTGAAATGAAAAGGATAACAACAGATACCGTCTCAAATGATTTTAGTTAAAAACATAAATATTTGACGTGTGTGTACCTGTGTTCTTGATTCTTATTGGGAGTGCAGACATGAGATTTGCCGGCATAGCAATTTCATTACTTTGCCATCAGTGTAAACATTTGACCCTGAACATTTCTTGTCGTATCGCTTAGCGTAAACTCCAGAGATGACTATTTAAAATCTGTGACAAAAGTAGTTATTTTCTTAGTTTGCGGTAAAGGATTTCTCTTTTCCGTAATGATTGCAGGAGTACAAGCTACAAAAGTGTGAACCTTACACATGATGCCTTCTTACGAACAGAAAGGTGACACAATGCACAGTGGAATCGTTATATACTGTAGGCACTTCCACCTTATTTTTTCCAATTTCTAATGTCAGAATGATCCTTCTCACCTGAGTAATTGCGCACACATATTGCTGTAATTTTGCAAAATCTACGTGATTAAGCAGCCAAATGGCATTAATTTCTGGGAAGCTGACACCATATATCACATTTTAGCAAACAATGTTTTTTTACAATTCATTTTTAATATTTTTTTCTTGTCTGATTTACTACACCCTCTCTCCAGTGAAACTGTTTGCAATCACATGTAACGAATTAGATACTCCATTTAGTTTGATTTACTAAGTAGGTGACATTGTGGGATTTGTGATGAAGCCCACATCTTCTAAATGCATTATCTGTTAGTTCTGGATTATAATTTTGGATCATTAAGATAATTAAAGTGTATAAAAGCAAAGTCTTGAGTTTTAATTGTTCAGAGGGCTCAGTGCAATTCCATAAACATGAATATTCTAATTCATAATTGTTCAAATTCATCATATCCGTTCAAATTTATTTCAAATTCATAATTGTTGAAATGTACTAAATATGAAAAAACTAAATATGATAAATATGACTCAGAAGAGACTGAAGCACTTTCAGATAAATATTATGATGCAATAAATGTTGAACTGAAACACTGCGAAAGACTAAATCTGTCGCACGGCAATTTATGAGGTGTTAAGTGATTTTTAAAACGATGAAGAGATATTTATCATAAAACAAGGGTTAAAAGAGGATGCTTGCATAATTCTGATTGTTTCAGATTCAGGAAACTTAAAATGAATGATGAAATTATGAAATACAAATTCATAAATATGAATCTTTACATCAATACATTCTGCCATGTATAGGTGTAAATATTAGTATCTGTGTGCATTTGAGAAAGACACATTGGGATGGACATGCTCATGACATTGACTGCATTTGTCTAAAGGATCTGTTTGTAATTTTGTTCATTAAGTACTTAACTTCCGTAACTGAAATGGATGTAGATATCTCTGAGAGACAATCTGTTGCTGTTTGGTTTTCTAGGGGAGGTTATTCACACACAGTACTTTCATATCAGGGAAATCTTCTACTCCATGAGGGAGGCAAGGTCATGTGTCCATAAATGCCCTAGATGGTTTGTGACATGTGTGGTGTAAGGTCAGGACCATAAATACGGTCTTGTAATATCTGCTGTCTGATTGAATGAATCCTTGATCCAGGAGAGGCCAGGAGATATCAAGTTGTCAGATTTATGTGGTGGCAGGTTCTTTTGTATTCCTGCTCTCCCCTCACACAATGACAGTTATAGCGTAAGGAGGTGTGATGTTGAGGGCATTTGAACACCAGTCTCTATCCTTCAGAGATTATACATATTTCACAGTACATACCTTCTGTGAAGCCAGCTGGTGTTTCACCATAGAGCCACGACCGAGCATAATCATAAAGAGGGATTTGCGTCTCTTGTGGTCTGATGTACACCGCTAAGCAATAAACCAAACTTCTGAGAGAACATAATAAACACAGCATTAAATAGCATTTGTCCACAGGGGTGGACAAAATTACAAAAACACCTAACAATATATTAATATGAAGGATCTTCTAAGGAGTAGGGTCACCCTTTGCCTTCAGAACAGCTTGAAGCCTTCTTGGCAGTACTGAACTATGTGTAGCTGGATATTGCGCCATTTTTCAAGAAGAGACGCCTCTAGTTCTTTGAGGGATGAAGGTAATGGAAGTCTGCTTCATGCTCTGTGCTCCACAACTTCAAATAAAGCTTTAGTGATGTGTAGATTTGGTGACTGAGTAGGCCATGGAAGGTGTTGAATTTGTTTAGTGGTGTGGGGGAACATCATCCTGGATTATGGGAATATTATGAAGCAACAGCGCTTGCACCATAGGCTGCACCTGGGCCAGTAAACTGACTTTGTACTCTTTGGCCTTTAAATGACTATGCAGCGCAATCATTAGACCTAATTACTCCCACAAGATGGCCGCTCAATACAGATCCTTCAGCATTTTTACAGCTAGCAACAAACATTGTCGATCACAGGCATTGTTTGTTTTCTTGAAGGATCTTTGCCATGGTCATTCAGTGCCTTAAACATGCAACTGTCTGTAAATCTTACTGGTATCCAGGAACTTAAACAAATGCATAAGGAAACCATTACTGTGAATCAGACCATTGAGATGGGACAGGTGTACAGGAAGCGTGTTACCTACGACTGTGTCTTCTCACAGAACTCCTCATTTCATAGGGAAGAAAAAAGGCCTGTACACAAATTTTGTCTAACATGTTTATATAATAAGACACCAGTTTCACAAAGATGGAACCCTTAATTTAAATTTTCATACTTCTTTACTCCCCCCCCCAAATAACCTTTGTTTTGATCTTAATATCTTCACATGGAAATCATAACCTGCATTTCAGTTTGTATTCGTCTATAAAATGGTTATGTTGTTTTACATGAAACGAAAGGAAGAGACTTCTGTAAGACTACAATTCTCAGAAGAAAGTGTCACTGAAGATTCTGTGCTCACAGACATTTATTTCACTACTTCTGCTTTGTCTTTCCTTTTAACATCATTTCTATCACACTTACACTGAAAAACACAACTGGGGAATAAGGAGCCGTCGTAGATCAAGCTCAGTCCTGAAGTACTGCCTGTCAAATGAGCAGCAGTCTTGCTCTCGTCTTCCTTTCTCCTTTAAAAATGAAAATGATTTTTCTGTTTTACTGAGAGAACAAATCCAAGGTCAAACGAGCTGGAGAAATGTGTGTGATTTAAATAACAGTTTGTCAAATGGGGTGAAGAAATGTGTAATTTTTTTTTGTATTAGGTAGCTTTCTCGTAATCCATGTAACGCGGTGATAAAAAAAATATCTCGTAATTACTGTCTACCTGAAATGAAAAAAAAAAAAATCGGGGAATCCTGAGAAGGTGAGCCTTACCCCCAGTGTGAAAAATGGGAACCTGGCCTGTCTGGCTGTTGAGGAGTGCATTTCTTTGCATTTAGCTCTTGTGCCTGAAAAACTACTTTAAGAAATGCAGTAAGAAGGTCTGTGCAGAATAATATAAAGACGGGGGAGAAAAGAGAACATTTACTTGGACATTTCAGTCTATTGTAATAACTACCAGTGTAATTCTGCCTACTTGAATTTGACAGGAAAGATTAAATATTGGTAAAAGGATGTGGAATAGAAAGATGTGCCTTTAAGAGAGCAGAACATGGCTGCATTGTCCTTAAGGACCCTGATTATGCATGTCACATTGCTATGAGTAGGCAATGAGCTGTTAAACCCTTAGCGCTCACCTACACCCCTCTCCAGCTCACAAGCCAAATGAAAATGCTTGTCGGAGCCTCCCTCCACAGGAGCTTCCCTAGGGATACCACTTGGCTTCTTGCTGGCCCAGATCTGTCCTGGATCTCCACTGGGGATTCGATGCCACGCGTTCACCGCCAGGTTTAGGGCCTGCTCTTCTGCAGAGTGACCCAACGCTGGTCCTCTGCTCATCTCACATCTGGAATGTAAAAATATTTAGAATGGTATTCTAATGAAACAGAATGTGACTTTTCATGCCATGACCACTTTAAAATTAAAATGAAGTTCAAAGATTTTATGGTCTTTGAAGGTATCTAGGTGATTTCCTATTGTCATGGCGGGCCGAGAGAACCGGGACGGCAGGACCCAAGTGCGGAGTCGTTCGTCTGGATTCAGGGGACTTCTCGGTGTCGGGGACAGGCGAATGGTCGGTCGATCGGCAGTCAGGGTCAAAGCGGGGATCCGTGGGCGAGGTCAAGAGACGAAGCAAAGAGTCGGTCGGTCGGCGTTGAAACGATGATCCGTGGACGTGGTGAAGAAACAAAGTGAGGGGTCAAAAACCGGAAAATGTGAACTGTGAACTGGAGATGCGTGTGAACGAGAAGTCAAAAGGAAGGGCGATTGTCCCTGACGAGATTCCGCAAAGGTATGGGAGCTGAGGAGGGTCTTTTAAAGGGTGAGTGGTTAATCAGGTGCTGGAGCAGAGTCAGGTGTTGTCGGCTGAGTTGTGGGCATGGACGTGACACCTATCATATCACAGTCAGCAAAGTGTACGTGAATACGAAGACCATAAGACAATGAAAAGGACAAATTGGTGTATTGGTGGTTGTGGACTCCAAGCAATTTTCCACAGCGACAGAGGATCGTGTGTTATCTTCTTGGTCCAGTCTCCATTCTAACGAATGCTCTCACACAACATGTGGCATCCAAAGCCAGAAGACACGCCTCATGAACTGGATCTGTAGGACAGAGCTCTGTAAAGACCGGCATTTTTGGATCGGTGCGTTCATGCGTTCCAGCCACAGAATAACACACAGCAGGTCTTGCTGAATTCCAGCTAGATGCCTCAGAATACCCCAGTTTTTAACACTGGGGAATTCAGGACAGTTGGGAAAATATTTTGACCTTCTTTATTTTTTAGTTAGCCTGTGGGTCTCTGTAGTCTCAGCAGTTTTTCATAGCTGTTTACACAGGAGCAAAGAGCCAAATTCAGGACCTGGTATAATGAATAAGAAGTAGCTCTGCAATGTTTCATTTAGTTACTGTCGTTTTAAAATTCTCACCAATTCAAAAATTGTATACATACAAGTGAAGACTGCAAGTGCAATTTTATTTGCAGTTTTTACATCTGCGTTTTTTTGTAGATGATCCTGAAGCTGAACGATATTGACACAGTGAAATTGTCACTACTGAACACTTTAGATTTGTCTGTACAGCAGAAAAAGAAAAACTGAAGTCCCAAAATTGCAATCGCACTTGTGAGAGTTGCTGAGATGGTGGGTTTGAGTTTCCCAACTGGGACTGGAGGTGTCTGGGGAGTTGTAGCACAGAAATGGGTCAGGGTTGCAAAGCTCAAAACGTGTATGCACAAACGCACAGACACAAGCGGCTCTAGGATCAATACTTACACAACAGAAATAAGTTCTTCTTAAACGTTGTAGCGGAACAACCATTTGCTTTGTTCACCAGCCTTATCTCCGTACAACTGTCTGCTCGAGTCCAGGGTCGTTTACGTTTTACATTTTCGTTTACGTTTATTTGTTTAGTTATTCACATAAGTGCATCACCTGTTTAGGCATTATAAGCTTCTTAAAAATCAGAGTGTCTTATAGAAGTAAGCTACCGGTCTTTCCAAAGCAACTTACGGCTTCGGTAGCGCTGAAGCCTTTGCAGGAATGATCTAATACACAGTCTGAATTCACAACAGAAATGGACCTCAGTTACTTACTAATTCAGTGTCCACTGAGATTTTTCACTAATGTAGAAACATGCAAGGTGCAATAGCTAATTTTCTGTGTTTCACAGGGGAAATACCTGCCTGCCAGATAAATATCTGTTAAAGAATACAGAGGATGTGTAAACTGTCAGTGAAGAAAGATTGTTCTGCATACTAATAACGGAAGCATTTTTGACATGGAAACTGAGGAAGCGCAATTGTCAGAAGCGCGAGGGGGGACCACATCACCAAAGCATAGGCCTTGTTTCAGTTTCATGCATATTTAAATCCAACAAAGAGAACAAAACTCAAAATCACTGTGAAAGTCAAAGAGCACAACTGGTCTTGTGAAAAAAAGTTACAAACGCCAGACAACAAATATAAGGAAATGCTGTTGGGAGACATAAGGGCCAATAGACCTTAGGAGCCCTGCTTTCAGCGGTGGTCTAGCAATGAATATTTATCCTCTGTTAATTTAATGACTTCTTACACATGTCTCTTCAATAAATTACACTGTCTAGGATGTATTAAAGAGGAATAACATGTCTGATGGAGATAATTGGTAGTCATGAACTCACCTGGCTGTAAAAATGTCCTTTAACAGAAGTTTGACTTTGATATAGTTTTGTGGCGCATCAAAATTAATTGCTTGTGTTGTCGGCGCGCTTGGAATTTTTGAAGTGTCTCTTTCATAATTTTCACCCGTCATTTTACATTTTCCCGCTCTTCGTGGAAGACAGTTGAGATAACAATGGTTATAATTTTCAGTTGCCGTGAGACGTGTTCGCCGTACGGTAATTTGGGGACGTTTCATTCGTGTCGCTACAAAGGCACTGGTGTGGCGAGTGAGGCCGAGCTTTGACAATGAGCCCTGAGTTGCGCTTCTCGCCGTTAAACTGCGTGGCAGCCATTAATGTCAAAGCGCTTCAAGGGAACGCCACCGATCTCAGGGAGAGGACCGCCTGAGGCATAATTACTCGTGTAATATCTGTTTGTCAAAACAATTCACAGCCACATCACCCATTACATACATGCATCTCGGAGGAAAGCTATTCCGAAGGCAACCGGTGGTGAGGAACGCCTCTGTGTGAGAGACATGTTATGTCAACTACACAACTCATTGTTTTAGAGTGAGACCATCATTGTCATGGACTAATGCGAAGGGTTCCAAAAAAAAAAAAAAAAAAAACAAAGCTTCCTAATGGGGTGAAGCTGTACTGTACCGGTTCTATCGCTTCGGTTTACAGTATTGAAAAGAAATGAACTGCTGTCTTGTGCGGTTAAATGTACTTGAACGGCAGTCTCTCTGAGTTCATTTTCATTTAGCCGTATCGGTCTAATCGCGCTAATCTCATTGACAGTACAAATGAGAAAACATTAACATACATACACACACAGCCAAGAACCTTTCCTACTACAAGGATGGATTTGCAATGCCCTTTTTTGCCTCAGTCGCTCTTCTCTCATTCTTAATATTCATAAAAATTTCATAGTGGCTGTCGTTAGTGGAGACATGAGAGCAGCATTTCCCCTTAAATGTTAATTAAATTATAAATTAAATTGAATCTTGAAAAGTAGAGACCATTTCCGAGATTGGTTTCCTGGAGAATTTAATTCAACTTGTCTTTTAAAGAACATTAAGTGAATGGGCCCTTCCATGTTATTTTGTTTCTTTCCACAGTTTTACGCCATTATGCTGGTTTTACACCAAAATTAACTGGGCGAGCGCAATGATGGCATCCATTTTTATAGGTAAATCATGAAGGTCTAAATGATCCCTAACGTTTTATCTTCTTTTCTCATTCTTTGCTCCAAGCAGAATATGTTTCATGCCTTTAAGGTTCATGTACTTTGGAGAGACAGGAAGGCTGACAAGACCCAGAAATGTTGCTTATGCAGTTTGTATGCACTTCTTTTGTTCTTTAGCACAGTGAAAAAACATAATAAAACATATTAAAAGAAATATGAAGGAAATAAGTGAAAAAATAATAATAAAAAATGTAGAATGTTACTACAACGGTACAATTTTATTCTCTATATCTATATTTTGACACCTTTTATGTGTAGGAGAATAAAGCAAATTTAAAAAAAAAAAAACAAACATTTTTTTAAAGTGTATACTGAGGTCTGTGATGTGTTTTGCTTTAGTTCAAGTTAATGTCTGAATTGACTCACCAGCTCTAAAGGTGGACAAGGCGGTTTAGTAGAACACCCAGTAAATAAACCTTGCGTAGTTTGATTTTGGGTTAATATCTTGGGTAGACATTTAGAGGTGTAAATTGAAAAGAGGTTAACATGGTGGACCTGTAGGGTAGTTAAATTTATAGACTGAATAATGAGGAGCAATTTTGGAGGCTTTTCCTGCTTGAGGGAAGAGTGTGAGTTTGTAGGTGGTCAGCTTACTTAGAAACATCTGATTCCCCCAGGACAATTTTTGGTGATTGTGTTACTTTACACCTTAGAAAACGGTTTTAAATATACAGGGAATTCAAACCTAGTTCAATTTTAAGTTTTACGCTGAGTCAGTACCAGCTATACTGATTCAGCAAATACGTCTATTTATTTATAAGTCTAGGAGTCTATTTATGGATTGGGTTCTGGCAGAGATAGTTAGCAAAGTTCATCCTCTCATTCCGCCTGTCAAAGTACTCATTGACTTTTGTTAAGCACTTATCCATGTCAGCGTTACAGTGGTCTGGAACCTATCCCGGAAGCACGTGGTGCTAGGTGAGTCAAAGTACGCCCTGGAAAGGACACCTGTTAATTGGGAGGCGGGAGGACACACCTTCACTCACACACACTGAGGGCAATTTAGAGCTGGCAGTAAACCAACCTGAAGCTCACATATTTGGAAGGAAAAATACATGGATTTGAACAGATACAAACTCAGCACAGACTGAGCCAGATTCATGCCTACATCCAAAGCGCACAGGTGCTATGAGACAACAGTGTAACACTCTGCACCACCATGCTCACCTCAGTTGAAATACATTATGTATAAAGCCAAATACACTGGCTTCTCTTTATATGAATGTTATAAATTTTCAAGGATACAAACATCCACCGTCAACAGCCGCTTGTCGCGGCAAGCCAGAACCTTGCCTGGCAGCGGAGGGTACAGGGTCGAGAGGGGAGGGGGCACTCCCAGGATGGGACGCCAGTCCATTGCAAGGCACCCCAAGCAGGGCTTGAATCCCAGACCCACCACGCAGTGGGCGTAGGCTGAACCTGCCACAACACCCCCTCCAGGATACAAACATCCTTTGGCTTAATGCTATTTTTAAGTGGTTTTCTTCAGAATTCTATTTTCTAAAATTTCCATGACAATAAAACGAACCTGTGTATCCACAACCGACCATTAGACAGAATAGGCACAGCAATGCAGGGCTGTCTTTATTCACCTTGTTTCTACAGTGTTTAGAGCTTGTGTCTGTTCCTGAGTGTTGATCCATAAGATGAGGAATACTGCAAATGTTTATGGGATGGATCAGTTAAGTCTTCACTGAATTCAGAAGACTGTGGGAAGAATGTATTTTTGTTTTGTCGTTTTAAATGCATTTTAATGTAGCACAGTTAAATGTTAAAGTGCAAAGTCTTAGTATTCTTTATTTATTATAGTTATATCCAAGATTTTTACATACATAACTGTACCGTAAATAAATAAATATCTGTATTTATTTATCTGTAATAAGGGGGTGCGGTGGCGCAGTGGGTTGGACCGCAGTCCTGCTCTCTAGCGGGTCTGGGGTTCGAGTCCCGCTTGGGGTGCCTTGCGACGGACTGGCGTCCCGTCCTGGGTGTGTCCCCTCCCCCTCCGGCCTTACGCCCTGTGTTGCCGGGTAGGCTCCGGTTCCCCGTGACCCTGTATGGGACAAACGGTTCTGAAAATGTGTGTGTGTGTGTATTTATCTGTATAGATAAATGTTGAAAGTTCAAGGAAACTGATAAATGTTGTGCATATTTATATGACAAATTGGTCAAATCTAGAATTGTGTAGGAACTTGTGGAGATGACTATCTATTTTCAATCATTTTAAATAAGTTCTAATGCTGGTATGGTGGCACAGAAGGTAGTGTTGCTCTCTCACAGTGCATGAGTGGTGTGAGAGGGCATGGGTTCAATCCTTGCTCACTCTGTGTCGAGTTTCATGTTCTCCTTGTGTCTGCATGGGTTTCCTCCCACAATCTAAAAACATGTTGTTCAGGTTCCCCCATAGTGTTTGAATGACAGAGAGAGTGTGTTCCACTGATGTATGGATGAGTGACCCAGTGTAAGTATTGTATCTAGCAGTGTAAGTCACCTTGGTGAATAAGGTGTGTGGGCTGGTAACACTACATAGTGTCATTATAAGTTGCTTTGGAGAAAAGCATCTGCTAAATGAAGTAACATGAATGTACTTATATTGTAGCTTGAAGTTAAGGGAGGGCTACCTGTTTAAGGTTTAATGATCAAGACTTGGTAGGAAAACTGAAGTTGGAGTTAAAAACAGACTTCTAATGCTGCATGTGTTCATAATATAAGGAGCCGGTGTAAAAATGACCAAACATGATATAGGCCAGCAGGAGATGTAGTGATGTGGTAACTAGATTTGCCTCCAGAAGGTTATAGATCCAAATCCCATGCTGTTCTACAGCTAAATCAAGGTATATAACTCAGTTTGCATCAGTAAATGCTGAGCTGCTTAAAAGTGTATCGGTATAAAAGTTTTATCGAAAAAAAAGAGAACAAACGCATGTAAGCAATTAAAACAAATAAATGTATTCCCACCAGAGCAGTAACTGGGAGCAGACTTTACAGCTCAGCTCTGAAAATGACTTGTCTTTCCCAAGTCCCATTTCCCGTCACGTTAGTGCTCATTAGTTTCTGATGTCATAAAATGTTAATGCCACCGGTGAGGGTAATGCAACGGGACTCCCACTGAACATTAGGTGTGAAAATGGGATATTACTACCAATTTTGCTTAGTGGGATTGATTGTACCGTCTTGGATTTCTGCCAGATGTCATCCTGCATGTATTCCATCATTAGAACTGGTTACTGGGCTCATTTTTTCTGCGACGAGTGCCTGTACACTAAATGCCTTTATAAAACGCATTATTCTAGGGGCATTCGGATATCAGCTTACTGTAGAGTTATGGGAAATTCCAGGTCATAAACTCTGTGGTAATGATCAGCTAAACCAAGCAGTACGAAAATTTGAACAGCTCATTCAGAAAGCAAAATTGGTGAGGAGGGTATATGGCTGTCGCAAATGAAATCTTGAGGGACATAGATAAGACCAGCCCCGAAGGGGTCCGCCGGATACCAGAGAGAAATATTGATTTGCTATCGTTCGTGGATGAAGACAGAGTTTACAGTATGCCATTTTTTCCTGTACATCATTTGCTTAATGAAGGCTATGTCTGACTCATAATGTCCCCTCCAGCCAATGGCTTTCGATTTATTTGGGCCTGTACTTGTGCAAGCGGCTTCCAGAAAAAATCGATGCGGCGCACTAAAGTGGACCCAAGTGTACATGGAGAGCTCAAGCAGTAAAATGAGTGCATTTAAACATGTTAAAGATGTGTAAAAGGGTTTCACTTTGCAAGGGCAATGCAAGTGCAAAAGGTTGCCTCTGTTGACGTATTTTAAAACTGATAGATTTGTAGAGGAAATGGTTGTGTCTGTATTGCATCAGCAATTGGATTTTGTCTTACTTAACTTTCAAACAGGCTTTTCTGTAACAAATTACTGCATGTACCCTCCAACGATTTAGATTATGCAGTTTAGGGGAAAAAAAGACTATGATGTTGAGGACAAGAAAGGACAATCAGACATGGCAGTACTGGATTTTGCACACACAATTGGACTCATCCAGAGCCACTTACATGATACAGGGAGTGTAAAGTAGAGCAGAGAAAGGACATTATTCCTGTTCCCAGCAGTCTCGACTGTGCTTGACTTTGATAAGGGGTGCAGAGTGCTGTAGACACATCTAAGGTCAGAGAGAAACAGGAGAGTGTATGAAAGATCAATGTTCCTTTCCTTACCTGATCATTTACCTGATTATGTGTTATAAATAACAATCTCAGCTGTAACCCTTGTAACCCTCCCTGAGAGAAACCAGCCGCTACTGGGGTGGGGCCTGAGACCTGAGTGAGAGTCGGAGGATGCTCTGCAGCCAGCGGCGGGGGCTGGAGGTGTTTATCTGACTGGAAGGGTCACTGTGGTGGGGGTCACAAGGCTTTGGAGCCTGACTTTGCCCCGTGGAGACTAGAGGGGTTCTTCAATGGAGAGGGGTG
The DNA here is from genome assembly GCF_900964775.1 of Scleropages formosus. NCBI lineage: Eukaryota > Metazoa > Chordata > Actinopteri > Osteoglossiformes > Osteoglossidae > Scleropages > Scleropages formosus. The sequence goes on from NC_041807.1 coordinate 15,935,228, forward strand.
TCGGGTGACTCGTGTTGCCAGTGCTGGTGCTGCCTGTCCTTGGGGTACTTCAGGGTTCTGCAGCTTTAGTGATACAGACAGGCTTTGACTCACCGCCTGGGGAAACCTTTAGGAAGCTTATAAAGACAGTTGTAAAATGATAATTTATACTACATGTTGGTCCTCTGGCTCCCAGATTCCCCAGGGCAAAGAGGATATCCATTTCAGTTTTTCACAAAACCTCTAAAGGCTCTTTGGAGGTTGTTGAATAAAAGATACCCAGAGTCTTTTTCACCCAGACATGAGTGTTTTCAGGTTCTGGTGTGCATTTGTGTGATCTATTGGCCCACTTGTTTCTTAAAGTAATGTGGTCTGGTGTGGAGCAAGACAGATACAGGTAGTCCTTGACTTGATGGGTTTCCGCTCCTAAGGCCTCGTCATAAATCGACTTAGTCTCAAATCCCCTTATAGCGTATCACATAAACCAAAAGGTATGTTAAAAAATTAAGTGCATGAATGCTATGTTGTATAATGGCCTTTCTTATATTTTTCACTAATTTCACAAATTAGTCACGATGTGTTAAAATAATTCCAGCGTAGAATAATATACTTTGCAGTGTCCAAATTTTCATGCTATGCTATTTTCACTTTCACTTCTCTTTTCTTTCGGTTTTTTTCTTTTCTGTACCACCTGAACATTCACATTTTTGATTGCTAGTCATTGTCAAAAAAGTACCTTGAATGGAATCGCAAAGGAAGCGTTTTGTAAACAAAACAGAGTTGCTGACTGACACCCTTACTGAGTGTACAAGAAACATGGTGCCTTGTGGCAACGCGCTGAGCCGATGTTATATAGCAGATGGAGTGGCTATCGCTGGACGTTATGACCAAATGTTGGGACTCCAAAATAATATAATAAGGTGGATGGGATGACCAGGGTACGTCCGGGTTGTAGCAAGTTGTATATGTCATAAGTCAAGGACCACCAGCGCTCATAAAACAATGAAAGCAGGCAAACAGAAGCTCCAAGAAACAGCAACCGAAATTGACCAGGATAACAGCAACTGTGGTCCAGTCCCGAGAGTCCTCCTGCTCCCAGCAAAACTTCCCCAAAAGTCTCTCTGTCCTATTCTGTTAAGACAGGGCCAGACAGTGGAGAGCTCTCCATTACGGCAAACCCTACCCCCTGCCATGGCTGCACATTCGTACAAGTATTAACTATTTAAGTAAGAACGATTTCCAAGTTGTTATTTGTCTGTACAGGGGGTGTAGTGGCGCAGTGGGTTTGAGTGGGTCCTGCTCTCAGGCAGGTCAGGGGTTCAAGTCCCGCTTGGGGTGCCTTGCGACGGACCGGCGTCCCGTCCTGGATGTGTCCCCTCCCCCTCCAGCCTTGCGCCCTGTGATGCCGGGTTAGGCTCCGGTTCCCCGCGACCCCACTTGGGACGAGTGGTTTCAGTCAATATGTGTGTGTGTATTTCTCTATAAATAATAATCTTGCGCTCAGCAGAATGTAATGGAATTTTTTTTCATGCAGCTTTTTATATTAAAAGCTGTCCTCAGTCAACTCCTCACAGTTTTGTTTAAGTGCGATTTTAGGCTCTCGTAGCTGCATAGTTGTCAAGTTGTAGGACCGCGGCTCAGATGTTTCCATCAAATTTGGAGGGGAAGCCAGTTCCCTGAGGTCAGCGTGACTGAAGGAAGTTAGCAGCCTCCTTTCTGACATCTGCTTTTTGCACAGCAGAAAACCAGTGAAAGTCTTTGATTTCCATTCAGCTCTCCAGTGTGGTCCAATGTCTGAGTGAATGCCATGGCACTTATAATAGACCCACGTGCTGACGTATCCTGTATCCGTGCAAGTGCTATGCGGGACATTAATAAATAGCATTACCACCCGAAAAAATTAATAAAACAATAAACTGTAAATTTGTGTAGTTTTTCAATTATGTTTTGCTGTGCACGTAACATCTGAAGAGGACTCGCTATTGCAGTAACCTGAGCGAACGTTTCTGCTGTGGAGCTTGATTTCGGACCATTTTTAGAAGTCATTACACACAAGGGAAAACATCCATTCATTTGTCTCGGACACCGCTGACCAAACATTTGTGGCCTCGTCTGACTCACGCAGCAGCTCATTTGAGCTGTTGGACGATCGCTCGCTCGCTCTCTCTCTTTCTCACTCTCCCTCCCCCTCTCTCTCGCTCGCTCACTGTTCCTCTCTGAGAGAAGGGATTTTTCTAAGCTAAGTCTCTCAGCCAGAAAAGCCCTGGACCGACTCATCTTCACCGCGACCACACATGCCAGGCGGGACGGTGAGCCCTCAGTGCTGGCGCCAAGTTGGCCGGGCGACGCGGAGGCTGGGTTGGACTGGGCCGACCCTGACGCTAATGGGATTGGCTTGAACCACGCAGCGGCTGGCGGGTGGGCCTGCGGGTTCGCGGCTTCGGGGAGTTCACCCAGAGGTCTGCCCGTCCTCTGGATGGAACCGGAATGCTGCTGTATACACCCTGAGAGGAGGCCCCTACAGCAGAGCATCATGGGACTTTGGACCCATTAGGTGTGCTCTTCTACACTGCATGATGGGATCCATAAATTAAAACAAGTGCCTCCGCCAATCTGATAAAAATAACGCATTGAGGGGTTCATATGAGATTTGTTTTGAAAAGCTCCCCGTATACACAGGACATGCGCAAATAAGTTCCGAACAATAGTGGCTATGGCGCACGTGATGTATAGGATAAACGACAACGCGTTCTCCTCTCCTTGACACGTACCTTGATCACAATAATGGAGAAAAACAGACAGATTAAAATCTTGAACCTCACCATTCTTCTTAGCTGTCAATCTATGCAAGGGAATTGGAGAACACTGCGGTCCATACGTTCATTAGTGTTACGCTGTACGGTCTGGCTCTAAGCACCTTATTGTACATCCCTTAATTTTTTGATATGCAGTCATTCGCTACGCTGAGGCTGCTCCCCCCAAAGTGAAAGCCATGTAATGTATAATGTATATCCACCATAGAGAGATCTTCTTCTGCCCATAATCCTGGCTCTACTTTCAACGCCGTGTGTGCTTAATCTGGCTAATTTAAAGGATGTTTTGTCATTAATTGTGTTGAATCCGCAGTGCGTGCTATTGTGAAAGGTTTCAACTGCATTTCTGAGCACACATTGTAGTCGTGGGCTTATCCTGCTGAGCTTTGTTACACGAAATGTGTCATTTTCAGGATAATGCACTGGTACGTTGAACTATTAACTGTTCTTCTCTTCTTTTATTAACTCACCCACACTGAAGGTTTACTTTTCCACATGATGATTTAAAATGATATAAGAAGAGCCTGTAAAAACTGACGGGAGATGGTGTATATTTTGCGGAAAGGGAGGCTGGAGCGACGGGAATGTCTGAGCAAATTTTTAGCACTTGAAGTGATGTTTGCCACCTGCAGGGACGGTTAAAGATCCAGCTCATAGGGCTGCTATGCATGATGGGCATTTTGGTACAACTGTGTGCAGAGATCTGGTTATTAAGGAGGTGGAGGTCTGATTCACACCCCTTACCTGTCTGTCTATGTGTCACTGCTGTGTCCAGTACCGAAAAACAGCTTTCACCCCATCTTACTCCTAATAACAAACACTGACATGTCTGTATGTCCCATCTCGTGGCAAATGTAATGGTTTTACCTCAAATCCTCAGGTAAGGCACCACTTTTGTTTTCATGTCATATTCCACACGCACACATCATCTGAAACCGCTTGTCCCAAGCAGGGTCGTGGGGAGCCGGAGCCTAACCCAGCAACACAGGGCATAAGGCTGGAGGGGACACACCCAGGATGGGACGCCAGTCCATCGCAAGGCACCCCAAGCGGTACTTGAACCCCAGACCCACTGGAGAGCAGGACCTGGCCAAACCCACTGCACCGCCACACTCCCACATCATATTCCGATGTCATTTATTGCAGTTTATCGCACTTCATTTAATAAGTAAGTGATCTGAGGCAGGGTAAGAGCCCTATACATTCAGACAATGAAAAGAAGACGCACAACTCATGGTTTGAGCAGGCAGACGAAGAAAATTCAGTAATGCAGTACTGGTGAACGAACACAAACCCCATGCTGTAGGTGGCTGTGAACACCCAGAACACTTTCCAGGGACACCGTTTTAATTCCCGCAAAATCCAGAGACCTTCTGCGGTCTCTCTGCTGGCTTGCCACCTACTCAGAGGGAGCCAATAGCTCCATCTAGTGAAGGGAGCTGAACCCAGTACACCTGCAAAAGTGTTTTCAACCGTCACAAGTGAGACGGAACACGCATATTCATTCACATATTTAAATGCAGTACATATTCAGCTGTACCTGCAGATATTGCTCCGTGTCAAAAACGAATGCGTACGGACGATGGAAAACGGTGAAGGGGAAGATGACATTGCCTAATGTGGGCTTGTCTAGAATGATTAATCTGCAGAAAAGAACAAATATTTCATGCCCTTAATTTCAGCTTGACTTAAGGAGTGACTTAATGTAATCAGAGTGCGTCTTGTATGACAGCCCGTGATTAAGATCTCGCTGTCAGTGTAATAGCAACGTAATGAGCCTTATCTCGAGCCACAACTGTGCGGAGCAGTGGTAGCGGTGCACTCATTAGAACGTCCTTTCTGCTCAGTCACATGCGGCCACTAACAGGGTGTCCATCTCAAGCATTTTATATACAGTATATATATTATATATATATGACTCGGTTGTTGGAAACTCTCATTAGTTCTCGGAAAAACTCATCTTTTCATTCAAAGCTTCGATGCAATCGGCGTAGCTGGTCCAGTAATTCGTTTTCCTACTCTATGAGCCCTCTCTGACTTTCCTCTTTTGAAGACATTAGTAACCAAAGTCTTGCAAAAATAAAAGCTGAAAAAGAGGTAGGAAATTATAGGCAGCAGGTGGCAGAGTAGTTTAGAGCCTGCGCTTGTTTCTATGCAAGTAGGAAACGTGTGCAAGGAAATTAACAACTTCATTCTACCAAATACCTCTATATAAATGGATGCCTTTGTTACAAACCGGCTCTGGACGAAACCCTTCTTAGAAAAGTTTGTGATTATAGTATTTAAAATAAAAGTCCTTATATGTCTTTCTTTACTTTTATGATGTGCGAAAGAGCCAGAGGTTATTATACACGTGTATTCGCAATTTCTCAGTGTACTGTTTCTTTCTCTACTGTTGCCGTGACCCAGTGCTGATGTAAATATTAATAATACAAAAACAGGCACGTGGAGACGGCTGTAGAGCAAGGCCACCGACATTGACAGGAAGGTCCTGGAGGCACCGAACATCCTGTAATTCAAAGAAAAAATTCGATGAACTGATTATCTGCTCATCGGATAATGAACATTTTCAAGAAGTACATCAGGCCTATAAAAATCTAGCGGTCTATTTCTTTCTTGTTAATTTCCGTTTGAAATCTCTATGATGGTGAAACGTTCTCCGCTGTCAGTGGGTAAAGGACGATAGAGGTGCACCCCCTACCCCCAAGCCACAAGCCAGCGCCAGCACTCTATCACACACACTTTATGAACATCTAAACCCACGGTGGATGTGGAAGTGCCCCCAGCTTGTCCGCCTATAGATTATTAACTGTAACATCGATCCACGCAGAGCGCTCATGGGAAAGTGCCATTCGTCTGCTTCCCTCTCACTGCTCCCCGAGTGCCTCGAAGGGACCTGTAATTGAAAACCGCTTTCTGAAACTCATTTTTAATACAAAAATAAATGTGCCTGAAATAATTCAACTGTTCTGGGGGGTGTAGTATGTCGATCTCCAGCAATAAGGATGGTCCCTCTCCACCAAGATACACTGGAAACAACTGTTAATATTGGAGAACGCTGCTTTTCCGATGCTAATTACTTTATTATGTAACAAGGAGTTTTTTTTTTCTTAATAAATTAACCATTCGTCATCAGCGGCACGTGTAGCACTGAGTATTCATCTTACAGCAAGTTGATGTTGTTTCTCTCTTGGTGTCTGTGTAATGATACCAGGGACAAGGCGATATTTATATAACTCCTGGGCGTTAACTGCTCAGAATAGTGCTCCTGATATTTTTTTGGTTCCCAATACCTGATGGCTTGTTGCCTTTCTGGCACGAGGTGAATTAGAGAAGGAGGGAGAAATACATCTGGCCTGTTACAAAGGGGTAAAAAAGCAGCATCACAAATGTAGTGAATTCTTGCTTTTTATTGTAATTTAAATAGGTTGATAGCTGAGATGACTTTGGTCTAAAACTCGGGGCCAAATTGGATTTCTGTTATCAGGCGGTGGGGCGCGGAAGGAACGGTTTTGTTGCATCGGAAAGCAGAAACAAAAACTCGGGTGTTGATGACGCTGACCTGAAGAGCATACGCATGTGGAAAGAGCAGCACTTCACATGCAGAGAGTCCCCACATGTGTGCGGTGAAGGCCACTCCTGTCGAACCTTCTCTTCTTTAGCTTAGCAGGAGCATCGAGTGCAGGTTTGACACATTTCTAGGGATTTTACTAATTGTTTATCCCAGACACAGCAGCAATTCCACACCTGTCCCAGCAGCAGGAAATTCATTGTTGAGCACAGACAGCATGGACCCAGGGTCTTTGCCTGAGGGCAGAGGAAGGATTCCCATGACCCCCTGCAGCTGCCACCTCTGTGGCCACACCCACGTCGCATTCTATTGTGTAACAGGACAGAGAGCAGCTGTGAGTTGCACCTTTCCCCGAAAAGCTGTACAGGTGTACATTCCCATAGGTGACAAAAGTCAGTGCAGATGAGCATGTGCCCGATATTTAACAAAACTCTAAATTTGTGTGAATCAGCTCCCGCTAAGTGCAGCCCATGGCATGCGGAACACACTCACACTGACCTCAAATGACTCTTCTTCAGGTTGCAGAGCCCAATGAAAAGTAACCAACATGCTTTTGAAAGCTTGGGTTGATGTCTTGGAGTTACAGTGTCACCATGGCTACGGCAGTGGCCCGCGAGCAACGCGTGAGCTGAAATTAAGAACTGCTGCACTGTTGTCTGATGCCCGTCTCTATCGCTGCGCAGTTTCTCTGCCTTCAGGAGCCCGAGGACGTGCGAGCCGTGTGGCTGTGTCCTTTTGTCCTTAGAACTACAGCTAACCCGCAGACTCAATTCCCAAATCCTTTGTAGCCTGGAGCACAGCATCTGAATTGCTTCCTTAAGCTGTGAGAATTGTTGCAGTACAAAATTTAGTGACTTATGTACCAGCTGTAAGGTGTATGAAAATACTTGCTCAACCTGTAACTTAGATGTTAATGTTTAGGGGGCAGTAGGAAGCATAATAGCTACTGCATTACACTCAATGGTCCCAGGTTTGACTCCACCTCCCCCTGTAGCAGCTTTGGTGATCAAGGTACTTAACCTGAATTGATACAGTTAAAAACCACCAAGTTAAGTAAATGGGCAAATCGTTGTAAATAGGTTAATATTGTAAGTTACTTTGTAGAAAAGCATGAGCTAGATAAGTTAACTAAACATGACTTCATATATCCTGTAGTTTATTTTGTATGGATGAAGAGCTTTGATTAACAAGCCCCTCCTGGCCATCTCTACTCCCGTCCATGAGACCAGAAGTTCCTCTCCGTCACCACAGCCACCAGCCCGTGACTTAATCACTGGCGCAGCTGGCTCTTCTGGTCCATTTACTTCCCACCAGCTCACCCCTCTGCTTTCATCTTCTGCGGAACACCAAGAAGGAAGCAGGAGATAACATTAACATTAATAATCCGCAGGCAGGGTCACGCAGAACAAAACAGACTTTAAACAACCACTTTCAGCAGGGTGGGGGAGAAAGGGAGTGAATCAAAGATTTGCATTTCTACACAAAATTAAATAGGATTTATGCAGAGAGCTGCGGAGGCATCGATCCGCAATACATTTCACCTGAAGGTACGCAGAAGATTCCAGCTTAACTTTCCTCCACAGCCTCTAATCACCTCTGTGGGATAACGGATGCCACTGGGTCTTGTTCGTGCAGCTCGCTCTACAGGCTGTGCAGTAGCCTGCCAATTGCGGCCAGGACTGGAGCGATTAAGGCACTTTGAATACAACTGGGCAGCATCCAAAACTTATAATCCTGCTTTTCCTCTTCTCTATATTAATCAACAACACAGGAAACTTAGGAATGCTGCTATAAACATGGTTTGCCTTTTGTCTTTCTTTGCCGAGTTGCAGCTGGCAGTGTCAGTCCTGGCCTCTAATTCAGCCTTTATTCTTACATTTCCATGCCTGTGGTGCAGCAGAAGCTCATCATGCACAAATTGGTTATTTCAGCAAATAAGCAACAAGCAAAATTCTGACCACCACTGGGGCTCTGCTGCATCTTCCTCATTACAGGTAGAAAAACAGTTCAAGTCAGTTCCGAATTCCTCACAGCACCGGACTGTTTCTGAAAGCTGCACTTTCAGCCCCATTTTGGACAGCATCTTTCACATCCCCTAATTACTTTGCCCTGCACAGCATAACAACATTCACTACATTTCATGCTGACCAAATAAGATACCTCCTCATAGCAAATTCTTTGCACTTGTACCTTACCGGCACATTAACATTAGGGAACAATAGCTGGCACATTTAGGCGCCTTGTCTCTGTTGGTCCCCTGTTCAAATCCTGGGTTGCTGTATGGTACCACTGACCAGGGAATTTAACCTAGATTATACTGCTGGGTAATTTTTAAACAGATAAATCAAGTTGCTTTAGAGAAAAGGGAGGTTAATAGTGGGATCTCACCTTCACTGTAAAAAGTGAATACACTCACTTCCATTTACTGAATTTTGTGGCCAAGTTTAACACTCTGAAGCCATTCAACATTACAATTTACCTTCAGAATATCTTCTTACCTTGTTAATTTACAATTAGATATGGGCAACACTTTCTGGAATTAGTTAAAATGTTTGACAAAAAAAATTCAAAGAAAAGACACTTCATTTGAAAATTTTACTTTCACTGATTTGAAAATCAATTCACTACAGTACAAAACAATTAGTGGTTTAATGTCAGACAACATTCATTGAGGCTTTACAGTTTAAGATATAGGTCCCTATAGGAAGAGTGGACCCTTCCCTACCAAACTGAATTCTCTGATTTCAGACAGTCCAAACACAAAAATTGTGTCTGGAACAAAAAGACTGATGCTCTAAAGGCACTGTTACCCTACAAGTAAACATGATGTTAAAGTAACTTGTGTACACAGCTGTCAGAAAGCAGCAACTGCCAACTAATCACTGTAGGAATTAAAATCCTCAGTGGTAATCACAAAGAACTGGCAACTCTAAACAGCAGTTTTTAATATACAAAGTTTCATTCAATTAAAAACTGCAAGTATGGCACTTTTGATATGTCATTTGGAGAAAAATACAGCATATGTTCTTGTTATTCCTGACAAACCACAGAAATTGTTTCTTCTGAAGTCAGTGTGTAGTTCAGCAGAGTAGAAATCTGACGGGCTTATCCCTCAAGCCCTTCTCCCTCAGTGCTCATCAGGTCAATATCACATCAAGTCCCAGTACATTAATATCACATGGGGGGGGGGGGGGGGGGGAAACCACTATCATACAACTTAGTCCTCCTGAAGGCACTTTATCACACACTGGCTTCCATGAAGAGTGCTTGACACCACTAGTGTACAGTTGTGACAGTTCCAGCCTTACAGTTGAGAATTGGGAAAAGGACTTAAGGCATTTTTTAGTATAAAAGCCCAAACTGCTGTTTGTCAACAGAAAAAATCATGTAGTCATTGACTCTCTCACTACATTTTGACCTCCACCTAGAGGTAACACAATTAACCTAACATTTCACCAACTTGCAGGCCACCATTGATGCAATCACTGATTGTCAGGCTTAATGTCAGACTTTGTGATTGTCGGGGTGGAGGCCAATTCTCTGGTGCTCAAACCCGCAGTTCCCTCCAAAGCAAAGTGAACTTAGTGCTTCTGGCTGATACCCTTCTGTTTCCTCATATATGAGGATATAGAAGGACCTGTTTTCTCAAGGCAGCCCCATCATAGCTCAGTGAATGGTCCATGGCATTCATATACCAGAGGGCTGAGGGGGCTCTTGTGGAGGAAGTTCCCGGAAGGGGCCGACAATCACCTTCCCTTGGAAGAACCACTCTGAAGTGCACTCAGGCTTTGCTGGAGCCTCTTGGTGAACAGGTGACCAACACGGCCACAGTATGTGTGAGTGGTCTTCTGAAGGCGCTCTTGAAGAGGTAGTAAGATAGAGGTCACAAGGTCATCCCCAAAAGCATACTGTGGAGAAAAAGCAAAAAGTCAATTTTGCAGTTAATTTCAGGTTCAGTGTCCGATTTGATTTTACATTACTACAAAACAAAAACAGCTCTCAAGCCGTTATATTGATTGTGCAGTTTAATTAAAAAAGGCAGTAGTGCTTAATACAAAGCGATTTTTTTTTAGCACTATTTCACTGACCAAAGGAACCCCCCCACACACACACACACACACGTCACAAATGTATACATATCCCCCCCCGACACTCTTATCCCATAAGGACATTTTCCTCCCTTCCATTATTCAGTCATTTAACTGCCACAGTGGGTGTGTTTCATGCTGTAAAAGAGCATCACCAATTATCACACACTTTGAGACAACAATACTATTTTCTTCTAAATCCTGTATTAATCTCTACATTTCTCTGGAAACAATGACTTGCAGGGCTAGATTGTTTAATTTACCATCAATGAAGATCTAGTTTCAAACATCTTAATGCTACACTGAGTCTAACAGAGGGAAGAAAAGGGGGGGGGAAAAAAAAAAAAAAAAAATAAAAAAAAAACCTGCAGTGATCTTGTGAAATTCATTTCATCACAAATACCTGTAGTTCTTACCAAAATGTCAATGCAGGGTGCACCATGTTGTGTTCTGTAGTGTTACATTTCCCCTCTTCCCAATTTTCTGCCCTTTTTTTTTTTGAAAAAAATTTGATCAGAATTCTCTCAGGTCCAGTAGTGTAGAAAGAACTGGGGGGGCAGGGACCTAGTAGTGTTTCCATGCCTTTTCCCTGGTCTGGAAGAGACCTCCACAACACAAAGCTAACTGCATTTTGTAAGACAGGTATATGTGCAAGGGCAGTGTGTGGCCTTCACTGTGAACACATACCAATAATCTGAAGGTTGTTGGTTCAAGCCACAATAGTCTTTATGGAAATCTAGAAGACTCACACTTTAAGAACCTTGATAAAGAGGTACTATAGCAATGACTAACACAATGATAGATACCCCAGCTAGTATTTTAATAGGAACAAGCTTTCCTTTCATCTGACCCAACTAGGTCTGTGTGTATGTTGGGGTAGGATCTCACCCTATAAAGGACTACAATAAAGCCTTCAACAGTGCCTAGAGGTGTGGAGCAACTTTCTGTCAAAGTCACAAAGAAGGAAAGGGAAAAAAGCTCCTTTTCCTCCCAATAATGAATGGCCATTTACAGTGCTCACAGGAAATTAGAAATTACACTTATGGAAGATCATTTGGTTCCAATGTGGGCTTGTGGTAGGTCACTAGAAGTACACAGTCATATTACTGGATGGATACATCAGCGAGCATTAAAGCACCACTTAATGTCTGCTACTAATTTTACACAGACAGTGACGTTGTCCAGCTAACATCCGGGATTTTTAACGTGCCATCACACAACATTAATAATGTTTCTGCAAGGTCACATCATAACACAACATTACAGGCTGATGTGGAGGGGAGTTGAGTACATACTGCAAACACCACATTACAGGGAAACCCTGGGCACAAACGGCATCCCATGACCCCCTCCACCACCAGGATTCAGCAAAGGCTGACTGGTCTTTTACATTCTTGTGATTCCCATAGAAATCAAGGTTAAAGCACAGCTGTATACACTCAGTTTCCCCTTCAGAACACTGTGGTACACTAAGCCAGCATGACTGATGTGAGAAGCAGGGTGTGAGGTCCCAGAACATGCCATGGGAATGTACCACAGTTCATGCTAGAAGTGGCCCCAACTTGCACGTAGCTTCCCTGCAGAGCTGAGCAGCTACTCACGCCTCACAAGTACATTCAACTGTCTGAGGCTGATTACCTTTGGTGAGGGAGGGGTGGCTCCTCTAATGAATGTGGTTCATTAACCTAATGGCCAAAGACCTGGCTCACATTAGCCCATTGTGAGCTCAGTGGGTGAAGGGCTGCTGATGACAGTTGGACTTTAGGTAAATGGAGGGTCTCATTCTTGGCAGAGGTGTAGGGTTGCTCAAGTGATTTGAGGAAGAGGGTCCTTCACACACCTGTTGGCTGATTGCACTACCAATAGCCTAGCATCAAAATAAGACATTTCAAGGTGACCAGCACCCTGAACACAGGCAAATTAAAAGCAAGCTGACAGAGGAACAAAACAGATGAACACATGCTTAAGTACAGGAGAAAAAGGGACCATCCAAAATAAGCTTGACTGCAAAGCTAACAAAGTGACACTGTGTGAGAGCACTTCTAAAGCCACCTGTCTCTTGCAGCAACCATGAGTCTGCCAGCTCTTACCTGTTGGAAGGCCTCATAAACAGCTCTAAAGGGGGGCTGCTTCTCATCATGGTACACTCCCCTGTTGCCATGGAGGATGAAGACACCCTCTTGCTCAGCAGGGACACAGTTACTGCCGTAGATGCAATGGTCTGGCCGGTAGTTCCACTGGCACGGGAATACAAAAAGGCTCTCTGCAGAGAACAGGCAAGTCTTGGCTGTTTATTCAAATTCATCAGAATGTCACTATCTTTTTAAGAGGAATATTGTAAATATGCTCAGATTTCTCTATACAATAGAGGTACAGAAAAGAGCAAATCTCACAAGAAACTTAATATGCAGGACCATACCTAACTTGGGGCAAAGTAGAAAAGCATTGCTAACCTGGGTTGTGATAAAAGATAATGTTGAGCAGGTCCTGGTCTCCCCAAGTGATGTTCAGCTTATACTTCTGGAGAAGTGGCATCAGCAGGTCCTCCCATCGCAGTGCAACTGAGGTCATGTCATTCTGTTGGAGAGTTGGGTAGACGTGCTGAATAGCTACTTCTATGGGTAAAATATTTTGTACAGCACAAGGGAATTAGGAAACTGACAACACTGAACTGTTATTTTTATCCTGTGCAACAGATAAGTGCTGAGACCCAAGTTTGCCTAACAGCAACCTGAAACTGAATTTCTACATCTCTGCTCTTAATGGTTTCATTGATCACATCCTCCCTTCAGCATGTGAATTGTGACCTCAAGTGGTCAAAAACTGAATTACAACCAATCTACAGAAGAACAGGGCATAAGAGAGAATAGTAGAATAACTTTCCACTGCAGCAGCAGTTTTAGCATTTTGTTTTGGAAATTCTGCTATTTACCACTGAGACCAGGAAATGTACTCTACCTTGAAGTGCTTCTTCCTGATCCTCGTCATGTTCATAAGCATGACCCCAGAGTTGAGGCCTGTCTTGCCATAGTACGGATGCCGGGCAAAGCGGTTATACCAGGCAATGCGTGGATCCTCATGTTCGGGAGCCATGGCTGCCAACTGAGTTGAGTTGAACTGGCCCAAGAAGGACCACAAGTCCTCTGGAGGACGCAGAAACAGGATGTCCGTGTCCACATACAGCAAGGAGTCCACTTCTGTTAGGATAAGCTGAAAAGAGCAACACTACTGTCAGTAAAGCTCCTACGCTCAAAGAGAGTGGAATAACTGGGGCACTTCTGCACTTTGTTCCCCTGTGGAACCTAAGGCAGCCTTAAATACACTTAACAGTTAAGCTCGGAATGGAAAGTACTTCCATAAGGGAAGAAGGTAGGCTGGGAAACAGGGGAAGGACAGAGAGACTAACAACTCACAGGCAGAAAGAGCCTCTGGGAAGCACAGGGCTTGAAGAGCTTCTTCCATTCACCAGCATTCTCCGTGGGGAATGTGATGGGATAGACTGTGTAGCTAAACCTGGATCGATACATGGCTGGCCACAAGTCCAGCTAAGTATAGGACAAGAAAGACCCAACATGAGAACGAACAAAGTCAAATGCATGAGTTAAGACAACATGATGCAAATTACTGGTGATAAATGCACTGACTTCTGAACTTAAGGACAACTGGGACTGGAAGCTCTAACCACTGTGGGCAGGGGCACCTCGTAGCATAAACTACTGTTTGTGACAGAGTAACGATTCAAAGTTGGCATTAGGTGTTGACAACATTTATAGCGCTTACAGCCGATCTGAAATCAGAGTGGAGCTCATCCTCAGCAAAGATGTGGAACTGCTGTGGTCGTTTTCCAAGGATGACTGCAGACTTCAGCATAGTGAGGGTCTCCTCCAGCCTCTGCCCACAGGCTACCACAGCCAGGTGTGTAGACTCCTCAGCTACCACTCCAACTTGGGAGGGCTCCACCTTCCTCATGATGTACCTGTAATATACCCAGCAGTACCCTACTGAAAAGGCTGGGCTTCAAACTCAAATCCCCAATCATTTTCTGCAGTGACCCAAAGCTCGAGCAAAGTGAAGATGCATCTAGCCATATTTAATTCCTCAGAAGCATTTGTTTTCAACCCTGGTCCTGCTCACCTGAATGATAGCATAAAAATGACTGAGAACTAGTGAGGCCAGGGTGCACAGCTATTATCCTTGAGAACTGCAGACTGTTTTAGCTCAATTGCCACTCTTGACAGCTAAGTTAAGGTAATAACCTGGATAGCATATTATGTCAGTGGATACTTCAAGTCCCTAACACATTAAAATCTATCCACTTACTACCAATAACCACAAGGGGGCAGCTGGTAGCATAGTGGTTACAGCCACTACCTTTGGAACCAAAGGTCACAGGTTCCAATCCCACCTCTAGCTATAGTATCCTTAAGCAAGGTAGTTACCCTAATTGCTCAAGTAAAATTAGCTACCTGTAAAAAGGGGTTAGTAGCTTAACATTGTATGTTGCTTTGGAGAAGTGTCAGCTAAACAAATAAGTGTAAGCTGTAATGCACATGTGCTTTCAAGGGGCAAAGTGGTCTGGAGCCTAAAACCTTGAGGACCAGAGCTGTGCACCCTGACTCTAAATGAAGTGACCAAGTTAACATGTCTATAGAAAGCAGCCATTTCAGCTGTACTGAACCAGTGTTTGCCCAATTATTGGCTTGTACTAGGTTTTCACTTCAAAAACAACAACAAAAAAAATTCCTAATTATTTTTCTCTGCCGGTGGCTCACAACTCAGAAATCTGCTCAAAAGCATTTACAAATATTTACTACTCAAGCAAAAGGGGGGAAAAAAAAAAAAAAAGCAAAGTATGTGGTTTACTTTCATGATGTAGCAGAGTGGCATGTTTGGTCCATTTCTAAGACCATCTTTCTACAACAGATTTACTAGCTAATCTGTCTTGACTTGGCACCTGCAGCACTGAACCTTTCCCCACAGATTTATTGCAGAAACACTGAACCCAGTACACTACATTTGTACATTTGGGCCATACCATATAGAGGTGAAATATTTACACCCATATTAATGTTCCACTATTCCACATCTCAAGCTATTTGGAAGTCTGTCAGATTCTACTATATTTGTGCTTTCCATCACCAAGTAGTATGAAATTACTGACTTTCAATAAGTGTCTAGTCCTAGGTTAATCAGATGTTAGGTGTAGCAGAATATTTCATTAAACGCTTGTTTTCAACAACCCTAACATTAAGGTGTCTTGGACACTTGGAATACAAGTAAACACTTCTCAGTTGTTTGTGTGGCAACTGAAAATGGTTACCTTCATGCCTCTGCACAAAACAGGCCTTAAAGCCTCTGTCTGAATGCTGGACTTTCTCCCAGAGCTACCCGTTTGCTTTGATGTGATGTCTCGATTCTTCTCTTGTTTTTCTGGAAGATGACCTTCTCAAAGAGTCAGAGTGGTTTTAAGAACCTAATCCCTTTAAGCAGCTGCTCCAGGATTACTCTTTTCCGGCAAGTGCCTTATAACCTTAAGAGAAAGTACCACCAAGTACACTGACAGTGATTTACTAAGCTGTGGAACTGTACTTCTGTTTGTGTCTCTGAGAAAACCCTCAAAACTATGCATTGTTCTTCCTTGCTCAGCTCAACAGGGCATCACTGTCCACCTTGCAATCAGCCTTTAGCAGTTAATCTGACTAAAGACCAAAGTTTTTGCTTGCTGCAGCCAAGGAGATTAGAATCTGCCAAGCCTACCTAAAAGATGATTCCATTAAGCAGTTCATGGCACAAACACCAGGGGGCAGCCTCCAATAGGGGTTCCAGTAAGACACTGACAAATTGTTACACCTGACAGGACAAGAAAGAACAAAACTACATAAACACAGCACTTGACTTTTAGAAATAAAAATCACTACAAAGAAGCCTGCATAGCCTTTCTCCCCCTGAGAAAGTAAGAGCATACAAAACTGCAGCATGATCATTTCCCAGAAGTCTAGCTTTGTTGAGCCATGTTTTAAATCATGGAGTGCATATAGAGCGACAATATTTTGTGTTGAGTGAATGTTAAAGTTTAATAATTTATTACTTAAAGCACAGGATTTGACCTTGAACTCATGTGCACGTATGAATACATTAGTAGGCAACCCCAAGATGTCTTAGACCAGCGCGGATGATCAAGAGTGCAGTAAACAGGTTTCACCCACGTGTCGCTCCAATAGAGCCAGAAGCAGCGCAGTGTAAACAGCGAGACGGAGAAAGGGCGGGATGCGACCCCACACCCTCCACGCGTCACACCAGCTCTCCTGTGACACCAAAACGCCCTGTTTGCGTTTCCCTTCAGCTTTCGAGAGTAAAGCTACCTAAACGCCGTATTTGCATAACTATTAATGCTGAGAAATTACGCGAAAACCCCCTCAGGGGAGTTTCGAGGGCTATGACGTCACCTGAGGACACTTCGCTCAAGCGACTCCGGTCCGCATCGCGCGCGCGCGCGCGCACGCACACACACACACACACACACACACACACACACACACACACACACACACACACACACACACACACGAGTTACTCACCTGAGGCGTGAAACGCCGGCAGCTCTGCGAAGTAAACTTACGTTACCGTACAGTAGCGAGGTGAAAACTAAGCCTTAGGGGGTCAGCAGTCAGTGGGCACCTATATTATATAATAAGCGCACTTGAACACACACACCGCAGACGTGGGTGCCCGCATTAGAAGCGGCCCGGCGGTGAGAGTACGGGCAAGTCCTCTGGGCCGGCTCCGAGTGTATACGCCATTTCTGCAGAGCCTGCTATGCTTAAAGCAGAGTTCGCACGCACGGTGCTCCCACCATCATCAATCATCATGTCCCATAGCGCCGAGCTCCAGTCTACTGACCACAGTAACCGCGGCCTGGGATCGGAGGACGCCAAACGTTACCTCTGGTACCAGCGCGGCTCCTCCCGGCCTGCTCCTCCGGCCGCTCCCGGGCGGGCTCCGCGTGCACCGTGGTGGCGCTGCAGGGCGGCCGCGTGCCGTGCTCCGCGCGCCTCCGCTCCGCCGCCGGTTGGTCGCTCCAGCGACGTGACGAATTCCCTGAACACGTAGAGTGCGGAGAGAAGCGCGAGCACGGCGCACAGGAGCAGCGCACGGACGTACCGCCGCATTTTCTCTTTTACCGCTTATGTGTTTACTGTTATTCCAAGTGCACTAAAAAATGCGTGAACGCACTACATAGCGAGGCGGAGGCGCTACGACGGAAACCCGGCAGAACAGCAGCGCGCCAAGGCCGAACTAAATAGTGCAGTGACGAGCCCTCTCCTCCGCCGCCGTCAGCACGAGCGCGATGCAGTGCTTTGTGGGAGCGCGCGCGCGCGGACGTTTGGCCCGGAATGACTCCGCTCGGCTCGGCTCAGTTTAATTCGGCGGAATATGGGTGGTGATGTGCTGAGCTATTGCTTTCCATCCGTGCAGCCTTAAATCCGAATTATATTAAGGGAGTTGGATCGATTTACAAAGAAAGTTTTCGTTATTTGTAAATCATTACAACAATTCATTGTTTAGCATACGCTTTTACTCAAAATTATTTGTCTAAATTATAGTATTTGTATTGTATTCACAGATATCTCGGTATTTTAGCAGTTGGTGGAACTAAAAACATCAAGACACAATGGAATGGGAACGTTCAGGTTGAAAGTCCAGGCTATTGCTTACATCTGGTACAAATCAGGACTGTTTTATTTTTGTTTTTTTTTTTTTTTTTTACGTCGAAAACTGGAGAGAGGCCCAACAATGGAAAGGTTTGTCACTTCAAAGTTTATTTGCATTTTATTTTTGTACTTACTTCATTTGCAAACAAATTTTTTTACTCAGTTGGTTACTTAGTTTACATGGGTATGTATATTGTACTTTGTATCAATATTCATTCATTCATTGATTCATTCATCCATCCATCAAAGTCCTGAGGAATGAAGCTGTGGACCCAATCTTTATCTGAGGCCTGCCATCCTCTTCAGCTTTCCTCATGGCTTCTCTTGAATCCAGAGAGATTTACATCAAGAAGATTTGTGCGCCACCAACGTGAGCAACTGGTTGTCAGCGGCACATTCAAGAGTTTTTGACAGAAAATGGAGACGAGGGCTCGGCCTTGAACTCTGAACCGAGATTGGGCTCTAAGAAAGCTTCTTCAACAGCGGTGATGAGTGGGCAGGTGGGAAACAAGCAGATCAAAGTGAGGAATTAATCACAGGAGAAATAAGAGAAATGAGTTGTGGGAAATGGACTGTAAGACAGGAAAAGGGATGGGATCCAGGGAGCAGGTGGTATCTCGGTGTGACAGCAGGACATCAGACACTTCGCTTTCTGTATGGGGCTGAAGTGCAGAGAATGGGGTTTTGTTGTGAGTCTTGGCATGGATGAGGGAAGTAGATGTCCAAAACCTGTTTGTGATGGAATGAACTTTGTTTCTGAAGGACAAGGCAAAATTTTTAGCAGTGAGGATGGAGAAAAGAGAAGAAGGGGAGAGGAGGGAAGTAAAAGTGATGGAAAGTTTGCTCGGACTGCTGGTCCAGGATGATCAGGCCTTTGGTGAGAGCCAGAAGGTTGAGTGAGAAGTGGGTGGCTGACTGGAAGTTGTGGCGACCCATGGAAAAATGAAAATAGACAACATACCAGATTACTGTTGCAGCAAATTTTGAGATTACTCTTGACTGATGATACTTATACATGTACTGTGTACAAAGGGGTATTGTTTCAATCTAAGTGCCTCGATGGAGGAAACTTCAGTACCGCTGACTTTAACGTCAAGTCAGTGCTTGTCAGTTTCTGGTGAGCTTCATGGGTTTTTGTGAAGTGACAGCCTGGACCACTTCCCTACCTGCTGTCCAATTTTGTCTAAACATTCTGACATAAGTTTCTGATTTGTGGTAACAGACTACAGGATTAAGACTAATAAATATGCATCTCACTGGATCAGAATTGGCCACCTCCAGCAAAATATCAGTTTGTTCCAGATGGTGACAGTGGCCTAGTTTTCCGTTACAGTCCTTAAGACTTGCTAAAACAGATGTGGGAGTGCAAACAGATCCAGGCAAAAAAAGAAGTCACTTTGGCACATTAATGGGTCAGTTGATGCCCAGGGGCTATTGTTCCATCTTCATTTTTTGCATACTTTGTGTTGATGCGCTAATGCTTGTTCTTTTATATTGAAAATATATCATACACATAGTTTGCTAATAATTCTGTGCATCTTTTGGTAAATTCATAATCAAAACCACACTTGTAATTTTTGATCGTTTTCACTGACTAGAATTTAAAAAGTCATCCCTCAAATCTGTGGAATAATTCAGTCATTGTGTGATGCAGGGCCCTAAAGCGTGACATCTTTAATGTGGATGCAAAGCTCAGGACCTTGGCCAAATTAAGGAACAAGGTAAGACTGCTCATCTGAACAACTGTAAATCGAAAGAGATGTGATGTATGGATGAGTGACCCAGTGTAAGTAGTGTATCTAGCAGTATAAGTTACCTTGGTGAATAAGGTGTGTGGGCTGATGACACCATGTAGAGTTCGTTATAAATCACTTCGGATAAAAGTGTCCGCTAAATAAACGTAAATGCATGTGGCATTTACTCAAAAAAAAAAAAAAGTGTCAATGGACTTGCATTACAGGTGGTTACATTCCTTAAAACCCACCGTAAGTCGAAAATGCATTTAATACACTTAATACACACCTGTGCGTGGCAGGCTGGGAGATGCGGATCGCAGCCGCTGCCCAGCATCGTACCACATACCACTTGCCCAGGGAAAATTCAAAACTCAAAGTACGGTTTCTACTGAATATCTATCGCCAGCTCATCATTGTAAAGTCAAAAAAAAATCATAAGTCAAACCATCGTAAATCGGGGACCACCTGTATACTTTTACACGTAATGGTGCGTGTCTGTATATCCTGATTGTTGTTTTTAAGGAAAGCATCTGCTAAACAAATGTCAATCTGACTGTCAAAACTATACATTCTTTCAGGAGAAAAGACCACAAATTCTTATTTAGGATACACTTGCAGCCAGGATTTCTTAGTACATTGCATTTTTACATATCTGTCCCCGGACATCGGATATTGCCGATTGCTTTAAATAATAAATAAAAAAAAAAAAACCTCAATTACAGAAGACTAGCTAAAACCGTTGTCTGAAAAAAGGCAACAGCTGTAAAACTGGGTCATTTTTGTCATGTCTTTAAGTCTAAATATTAAGTCTGTATCCTATGTTTTATGAAAGGACATGGTGTGGTCATTTACACCTCCCCCATCCATTAATTATAACAAAGACATTGTGTACAAACAATATGTCCACAGTGGCTCTGACAATTACTGTCTTCCAGTACCATCGTTCCGATAAAATGTCTTCCAGCGGCGGTTCTTTTATGGCGTTGTTTTAGAAGTCTTGGGTACGAGGTTCATTTGTTGAGTGGAAACTTAAGTATAGCCAAATCACAATGTCAAAACAGGAGCAGAACAAGTACCTGTAAAACCTCACTATGTGACCACACTAAAACATTAATCTGCAAAAATAGAGGCCAGCCTGAACTTATTTACAATGCATTTTACTAACAAGTGTGTCACTTTTTTTATTTTGTGATATTTTCTATAATATAAACCACTTTTAAAGATAACAAGCTAGGAACTATGAAAGAACAATAAGCAGACCGAGATCAGCCTTGTAACAACAGATTCATAATTTCATTTTTTACTTATAAACATTTCTTCAGACAGTAAAACAATGTAATTAACTGAGATGTTCATACACATTTAACAGCACAGACTGGTATTACCAGGAACAAAAAAAAAAAAAAAACGTTAAAATGACATGTGCTGTAAGATATTGGCGTAATCAAATACAAATGCTTTTAAGGAATATTTTCTTGTTAAACCACACCAAGTACCAGCAGGTGCATTTTAAGCCACTGAGGAAAATAGCTGAGTCGCCATCACAGTTCTTCATCCACATCACTGTACACCTCAGAAATTGTCTCTTCACATTTTCTGCTGCCGTAATGCATATTCTGTCGTAAACACTTTTTAAAACTCTAACCCATTTCACACCACGAAAACAGTCCATTTCAGAAAGAGAAATTAATGAGTATGCGTGTAGACCATATAACACTGATCTGATGTAAAATACTACCACATTGACATGGCACTATACGTTTTATACTCTAATTTGTTCCCCCAAAGAATATAGTTTAATTTTAATCAGAAACAAAGGGTAAGCAAATTTTACAGTTCACTTACTATGAATGTCAACAGGATAGGGGTCTCTTGAAAAAATAAACTGACCAGGACAGAACACATAGTGGAAGACTTCCAATATGCCCACCTCGATGGCTGCATGTCACGAATGTGGTGTACCTCACCTGAAATGGGGACTTGTGGTCTATCTTGGCAAAAGTTATACAACATGTGCATATTGCGTAATGACTAAAGTAACAGGGGTTGACGGGGAGCAGGGAGGGGCCGGGGCTGGGGGCGGGGCTAATGGGATTCTCCGTTGACTGACGAGCCCTCCCCCCGGGGCGAGGACGACCTGGAGATTCCCCGTTCGGTGTTGTCCGAGCTGGAGCCGCTTTGACTGTGCTGGTCTGCGGACGTTGCGCTGGATGATGCCGGGGGCTTTGTTTTCTCCTTAAAGTCCGTAATGATGACAGTCAGGTCTCCGACCGTGACCTCCAGGTGCTGCGCGCTGCTCCTGTCCACGTTTTTTAATCTTGGCCTACAGCAATCGAGAAGGAGAGCGAGTCATGAGCAAAACACGATCCTTCACAAACAAGCACGTGACAAAGGCTTGTAATAAATACTTGTGTCCTTTCATCAGAACCGCACACTGCTGAATGTTTGCTGATTAGAAGCAGCTTTACAAAATGTTTTGTTTATCAAGTCATATGTTTACTACATTATGACCATTAGTACAGCTTCCATTGAAACAACATTATTGAGTGCCAAGTTTAAATACTTTTGCAAGCTGCTGTGCCTGATAAAAAGACTGCTATTAAAGTTGAAGTGAGCAATCACCTTGGATCCATGTACAAACAGCTTCCTGTATGATGTGACACTTTTCCATTTCCTGCACTGTTTCATTTACAGTTGAACATATTTGTTCAAGTAGCCCAGCTCAATTCCACCGATTGCTTTACTGCGGTACAGGAAGGGTCTTGGAGCCAGACAGTCAATTAACAGAGACGATCCAGTACTGATGTTTGTGTCAGATTGACTGCTTCTTGTGACGACTGGGATTCATAAGTCCAACCCATTTGCCTCAAACAACAAACTAGGTTTACTTGAGTCACGTGGCTGCATGTCTTTCTCTTAATGTAATGCATAAATTGTACTTTTGCTGAGATGTACGTCGCTTTGGACAAAAGTGTCTGCTAAATGAATAAATGTAAATGTCAATACTTTCTACACCAGTTACCAGGGTGAAAAGTCTCCAAGGGTGCTGGAAAACCATTACATTTCCTTGGAATTACAATCAATATGAATCTTCTGTTCACAATAACCCTGTTTTCACGCCAGTTGTTTCTCATGTATACTATAACACTGACAGCCCATATAAGTGCCATCAAGTCGACTCTTAGAGGCCGCTTGTGAGGTCACCAAGGTAAGGGAGGGTACGGAAGCGCTTTACCATCGTCTCCTTCCAAATGTCTTTGAACTGTAGGAGGAATCCCAGGCGAACACAGGCAGAACATGGAAAGTCTGCACAGAATGAGCAGGGATCAAACCCCAGATCTGATCCACAAGCCCAGATGCTGTGGGACGCCTAGCACTACCTGCTATGCCACTGTCACTCCCTTTTCACTGCATTGACAACACATGAATTTACATATCAACTTATTAATACTGTCATACAGTTACAGCTGTCAGACTGCTGACGAACTCTTTTCTGCTGCCTCTCATGGTTTATATCTGACATGTCAGCAACTATCAAACATATTGGGTCAACTCTGTTACTCTGACTTGTCAGTTTTTTTGCCCTATTCTTGGTACTCCGTGAACTGTGCCACAAGTTATTGCGTTCTGTGAGTGCGATTTACCAAGTTGTATGACTTTTTGCTGAACTTTCCAGATCCTGGAGGAATCATAGGAATTCACAGTGTGACAGGATCCATGAGCTGTTATTAATGACATCAGCATCTATCTTTTATTAAATAGGTTTAACTTATAAAGAACGATCAGTCAAGGAAAAAACCGAAGAGTAGCAGTCTTGACTCGTGTTGACAACTGTTGTTGCATGTAGCCGAAGAGTACGGTCACACAACGATACGGGACAAAGAGCGCACAAGCCAATGGAATCATGCTACAATTGTATTTCACTTATCATACGCAGGTCTAGCCGTTTACCATGCGGCAGATCAATACTTTTTTGTGTTTTGAGTTTTTTTTTTGTTGAAAAATAGCAGACAGACACAACAGTGGCTTGCTGTTGTGAAGAACAGTCTTGCAGTGTCACGTGCCTCACAATGCTATGACATATAAATGCAGTGTGTAATAAAGTAGTAAATACCTCTGTTTTTCATTGGCTTCTGATTATCCTGTCAAGTGAAGGCAAAGTTCAACTGAAATGTCTGAAGGAGAAAAATAATCAGCTATGGTATTCTTAATACCCTCTCAAGGGTTCAACAGCAGCACTCTCCACTAATTTAAATGCAAAAGTGGAAAGTTTGTTTATAATGAATGAACGCATGAAAACACAAACGTATAGCAAGCCACGTGCATTTTCCATTTTGCGTAACAAAGATAAAGAACAGAAAACTCGTACTCATTTGCTGCACAGCGCTGGAGCCGCATACCTCATTTTCTTGTGGCTGTTCTTCTTCAGCACCGGCTCCTTTTCATTTCTCTCTTTGTCCGTTTTCTCTTTCTTCTCTTTCTTTGGCTGTGTGGGGGAGGCGAACTGCTGGGTTACTTGCTGGGCGACCAACTGGGAGACCGGACGGGGCTTCCTGGAACCAAGAGACGGACAGGAATGACCTCATGGTACAGCTATGGCCTCGTGGATAATAAGCAGGCTGAGCCGCGTAAAAGGACCGTATTGAATTAGGCCGCCGACGAAAGCATCGTAACGATAAACCGCGTACTAATGGCAGCAGTTGTGCGCTGCCGTTGGAACCATGTCTAGAGAAACCGGTGCATTTTGTAGCTGATAATTAGGTTGGAGTGTTCGTACATTAGATTTAACATCGCTCTCAGTCTGGATAACAGGCAGCCGTTGTCAAGCCAGTTATCGGGAAGAATCTATATGCACCTGTATTGAATTACTGTGTTGCAAAGCAGCAAGTCAAGTGGCAGATAAAACAAACAGTGACATCAGTTCAATCAATGCCAGCAGTGTCTAATGCAGGAATGCCGTTGTGATGGCGTGGAGCTCGGCGCTTCAGCGATCCCTGCACTAGGAAGGTGGGTGGGAGGACTGTGCGGCACTCCTAAAAAAAAAACTTCACAGGCTTGGCGAGTTCCCTTGGGTGCCGTTAGGTCCTCTGCTATCCCACCCTGCCCCGTGACTGGACAGTCCCCTTCCGGAATTCTGGGACTACCATTTCATTCTGGTAAGTAAGCAGCAATTAGCAGAAAAGTATGAAATAAAATTTTTCTGCTGCTGCTGATGACCTCGATTCAGTTATTTAAAGGAACACTCTCTTGTCCTACAGAGCGACTGCTGTTTCATTCCTCCTCTGTTTCGAGATCATCGCGACGCTGAAATTCCGAAACTGTTCAAAAAATCAAAATGCTGCAGATGCGTGAGCCAGAGAGAGAGGAGTGCGTTTCTGTGGTTTGAACACAGCACAGGTCAGGTCCTTGGGAGGATCCTTTCACCTCAATCGCTCCACGTCTGTGCAGTGACCCTGCACCCTATTTCTCCGGATAACATTAAAGAGATGAGCCCATCAAGGATGCGATGCTCAGCATCACCACACATCTGTCCTGACAATAAACCAGGAGACCACAGTAAACTGCGCTTGCATGGTCACCAGTCTTATTCTTACACTAAGCTTATTTTGTCATTTTAAAAAAAAAAAAAAATCTTCCAGTGCATTTTTTGTTGTTCCTTGAACTGATATGTTTTATACTGGATCTGCCTGTAAACGGTTCCACACAGAACCTTTAGTATAAAAAGATATGCTAATGGTGCATTAAATCAGCAAGGTACAATCGGTGAAACCACAAAAGCTATGAATCTAGAGACATTTCCCCAAGGTTGAGTGCAACATGTCCATCAGTGCTCCACCGGTCTATTTTAGATAACTCAATCGAAGCCTGACGATATTCAAAGTAATGAAATAGAATATTAAATGACTTGAAAGTAAGTCCTCGAAATTCGGCCTTTTCACCATTTCTGTTGCCAGGGAATGACACCGGGGGGCTGATCTGTATTCTCAATGCGCTTTGTCCAATCTGTGGTTTTGCCTTCTAATCTCTCCCAGTTGACTCAACGCAACAGGCCTTTTTTCATCCCCCGGCACCGCTGGTCCCATTCCGCCTCCGTTCTAATCCCTGCCGATCGCCACTTTTTCACGCTCACTTTAGCTGTCAACTCCTCCCACGCTGGAATGCTGTGCTGCTGCTAATGCTGCTTACTCTCCTACCTCTCTTATCAGGTCTCCCTTTTGGCAACCGTCCGCAGACAGAGAAAAGACAGAGGTGTACCCCAAGGCTTAGTCCTAGGGCCGCTGCTTTCTGCTTCCTAGCATGCATTCTAAAGGCCTTCTTCATATATACTGACACTTTTTTTTTTTCTTCAATACATTATTGGCAGGCTACAGGGTCTCACTCACCCCCCCCTTAAAAGCATCCAGCCAACACATCTCTGCCAGCTTCACAGATATATTTCCTCCTCGGCGAACATTTCTCATTTAATCTAAATCAGCCTTTTCCCCTCCCTCTAGTGCTCCGTTCATCCTCTACACTCCGAGAGGTCATTTAAGACAAAACAGGCCCCCCAGACATTGTCCTTGAGCACTTTTAAATGACCACATTTAGGTTAATATCCACCGTTCTTCAGTTGATGTAACTGTGCTGTTAAGGCGTGTGCGAGTGTAAGCAGCCTGCAGTGAGCACTCTGCTTTCCTGGCCATGAGCCACAGCTCAGCCCTGAGAAACTGGAAGGTTCCTTAACATGACTTCATCATTGTAACAATGTGACTTGTGCCAATTAATATTTCATTCCCACTGTGTTCAAATAGTGGCTGAAATTAGATCAGTTTTTTTTTCCCTAATGATATACCGTATATTCACAAAAGACTGTTTATATATTTGATTACCATAGTAAAAATATTGCTTAAAATAGAGAGTCCTTTGTTTTACCGCACACTTCACTAGACCCGCTGCAAAGCTCAGCTGTAGCACACAGACAGAGTACTGCACGTTAACACGGAAACGTGTGTGGCGTTTGCAAAGTGTGTGGTCAGTCTCCGCTCTTCAACCACATGTGGTGAATAAATGGCTCGGTGTGTCTTATTTCCCCATTTGAATCGTTCAGAAGCCCCGGCCTGCAGTCAACCCTTATTTTTTTGCCATAATAGCATTTCAAAGATGTATGCAAATCAAGAAGCATTTACTTCACCATTAGAAGACGGACCTGCAAACAAGAGATGCCTTTGTAATACACTGTAATTCACACCTCAGTGATGTCAGCTCTCATGCACGCAGCGCCTTCGTCGTCATCTTTCCGTAACTTTTGGCAAAGCGCTTGGGAGAGTCCTGGCCACGGTCCCGGGGTACCTGACTCTGATCTGAACAGTACCACTTAGCGCCAGTGTCAGAGGCAGCATGTTTTCCACACCCCCATATGTGGTCAAAGAACCAGAGCTGTGGACAAATTAAATCAATGATGAAACCTTTTTAGAACGGAAATTAAACACGATGTGGTGTCAGCCTAGCTCAGTGCCATAAATGGAACAAAATATGGTGCTAAATTAGGTCAATAATTTATCTACAAATGCAGCTTAATGGAAATGCTGCATTTTAACTTGTTAAGGTGTAAGTAGGGGACAGCTACGTTACCAAAGAGAATTAATTACTCAACACTTATCTAATATTTACAGAGGACTGGGGATTTTGTATTGATAAAGATCCATTATTTTAATTACTCAAGTAAAACTGCTAATCAGCTGCTTCTTTTGATCGCTGTAAAGCAATACTCTCCTGGACCGCTTCATTAAAATGCCTCCATTATTGTGGCAAATGTGGACTCAAAGGGCTGGGGGGTGGTGCTGTTGGGGGGGGTTGACAGGCTGTAATTAATGTCTCCGGAGCCCTGCCCTCACGCAATGTGCGACGGCCGCGCCATTTTCCACACCATCCTCTCCATGTCGTTGCACATTAAACAGATGGCTCCCCACCTCCCACGGTTTACTGCAGGTCTACAGATTTCTAACCGCCCCCACCACCCCTCCGTCGCCTCCGTGCGAGGATCCAAAGAGAAGGGCTCGTGCTTCAATTCTCAGAATCCGTGCACATTAATATTTCATATTGACTCCTTTATATAAAATTAGTGATGCCCCCGTTGTTGAATGACATCAAACAACGCGCGCGCGCACGCACACACACACAAACTGAGTCTCTGCAAACCAGCGGAGGTCATTTAAATCACCCAGGGCAAATCCTGTCTGCTGCTTTTACGGCTTGTTGCACCTTCTGTGCAGAGAGAACGTAAAAATGCATCTATGCAGCAACAGTAGAACCTCAACTTATTTTCTTAGCTAGAGGATTCCCCAAAAATACAAGGAAAAGCACTATTAATAATTGCGTTCCAAGCTTCCACATCATCATTACTCCGCAGTCTGCTCAATCACAATATATACATACACAATACACATAATATGCCATTTGCTAATTGCATTTAAATGGATTCCCGATCTCCAAACATTAATACACGCGTTTTACAATCTGCTTACCACGGTGAAGATCTGTCGTTCCAATGCATCAACAACAGCACTACTCAGGACAGCAGCACAGGTTTGAAAAGAGTTAGATGACTGAAGAAAACTAATTACTCAGTTGTAGATCCACGTTTCATTAAACTGAACGAAACAACTTGTTGCTCCTTCGGTGGAAAGTAAATCGCAGGCAGTAGAGAACTTTGACAGCTGGTACCAGAAGAAACCCAATGACCGTGACCTCGCCGAGACACAAAAGCAACTCAATCTTCACGAACACGTTTACGCTATACACGGTGCGTAAAGGTGACATTAAGGGTGCTGATCTCACTCAGCAGTACCATGGTACTGTCCAACACAATTGCCCACAGACCACATGTTCACCCCAGTCACCCTGCATTGAGGGTTCACCATTATGACACCTTAGCAAACCCATCATCAGCCCAGTCACTCCATCATAAAAATTATGACATTGTATGCCAAAAATAGGCTTCATATTTCAACATCTGTGACCATAATTGCACCTTCTCTGGTGTTCCCTCCATTTCACCACAGGGCCCATACTTCTGGCTATGGTTTTTTTGTTGTAAATCACAGATTTTTTTTTTTTGGATTCTACTACTGGTTCTTTTCTAAAGAAAGTGGGAGATATAGCTGTAAAGGGTGTCTGATTTTCCAGCTGAAAGCATGATTACTCTGTTTTCTTCCACAGGTTATCTGAAGGAGGATATTGTTCATAATGCACATCCCGGTTTGTGATGCAAAACAGAAAACATTAGCAAAGCACAAAATCACAAAAAAAAGCAAAGTGCAATGAAAAACCCCGTGTTAAATCGCTGTAAGTGAAAGATGTAGGTGTGAGTGATTGCGACCCAACGGGTCAAACAGCGATGAGCCCACTCCTGATCATAATGGTTTTCGCCGACTGACACAGCACTTCCTAGGCAGGTGTGTTGAGACGCCCACCTCAGTCAGTGAAGGAAAGCCCACCACGCAACCACCCAACCACAGGAGAGCCCCCATCAGCATGGATGCAGGCTCATGAAGGTGTTCCACGTCAATGAGCTCTGAATGGGCAAAAACCTCCATGTTCCCACACGACATCATACTGTAGTGAAATGGGGTGAGGTGGGGGTGGGGGTGGGGGTGGGGGGCCTTAACGCATCATCAGAGACCAATATTTCCCTGCCCCGCCCCACCTCCTGCCTTCTTTTTGCCCCTGAGATGACTTTGTGTCCTGGAACACGCAGATGCAAAGGTAAATAAAACTAGAGGTCCGTGTCACCAGCCGGATTTGATGACGCCGCTCCCGAAAGCACGGGAGCGCGATCCTGATGGATGGCGAGGGTACGACGGTGACCGACTCGGCCCCCTCGCAACACGACGATAAACACACGCCGGGCGTGCTGCGCCGCAACTAGAAAGAACCGCGTCCACTTCATTGGGACTGAGGCAGAGCATCATGCAGAATATGAAATTCATATTTGTGATGATTTGTTCCCCAGACGCCCCGGAACACCGTCTGCTCAGATTACCGAAAGAAGGAGGTACACGTGTCGAACAGCGTTCCCGCTTCAGAGTGGTAAAACTTAAGGGAGGGGGGAAAAAAAAAAAAAAAAAAGAAGCAGGACTTCTCTACCTGTTACCCATTAAAGATCCAAAACCCACAAGAGTGAGACATAATTTATAGATTATTCATAACAGGTGCTGTTGTTATGAGTAAGACCTTTAGCGCTGTAGGTGAAGTCAGAATGCTGGCCACATCTGACCAAGCTGTCATCCCCAGGGAAGCGGTCGCTGTGCGCACGGTCAGCGGTCGACCGCACCGTGCGTTGATCAGCAGGGGGAGGGCCACCGAGGGCAAGGAAGCCCTGCAGATCACCGCGCGTCCGCAGGTAAGTGCGTGCGCGCCCCTGCAGGTCACCTGGGTGGGAAAGGCCGCTCACTCTTTCACTCGCTCAGAGGAACCATTCAGTCAATCCCAGAGCCCACTCACTCATTCACTCCCACACTCATTTACTCAGCCACAAAGAGCTTCCTTACCTTAGTCCTTCACAACATACAGTACTGCTGGCCTTCCCACTCATAGTGCCCTCACCTATTCCCTGCCTCGCTCGCTCGCTCACTCACTCAGTCATTATTTCATTCACTCATTCATTAAGTCACTGGCGGAGAACACTCACCGCGTGGACGTCCCCTTCCTCACGTCGCACATCATGCACTTGAACGCCTCGGCGCCGTTCCTGAACGTGCACACGCTGCAGTCCCAGTATCCTTCATCCGAGGAGGGCTTGGGTTGCCGCTTCGGCCTGCGCACCACACACGCAGCAGCGGGAGAAAGAGAGAGAGAGAGAGAGAGAGAGAGAGAGAGAGAGAGAGAGAGAGAGAGAGAGAGCACAGCTTTACACGCGCGCGCGCTGACAGGGCACTCGGCGTGCAGACGCGCGCGAGCTTGTTTGTAAACACGTGCCGCCGCCGTCCCCGCCGCGCCCCCTCCTCCTTCTCCTCCTCCTCCTCCTCCTCCTCCTCCCCACAAAACACCCCCCTCCCACGGCCCTTTCCCGCAGGCGCGAGCGCGGTCGGCTCCACTGCGTGCGCGCTTTGACACCGCAACGTAACAGCCAGTCCGCCATGGCTGCTGCGCTGGAACGGCCACCTCCGCGGTCACACGCACTGCGCGCGATCGCTGCCTTTTTTTTTTTTTTTTTTTTTTAATCATCTCACGCCACCTTCACAACAACGCCCACCTCCTCCCCCGAATCTAACAAGCAGGAAACGCACCGTACCTCGTCGGGCTCTTCTTGTCTCCCATGTTGCCTGACTTGTGTTCGCTTTCGACGAAAATACGAAGGAAAAATCGACCGAGGCGCCCGGATCGCGCAGCTTCCAGCTGTCGTGGAAACTCCAGTCGGAGCTCGGTCACGTGGCGCAGCACGTCCAATCGAAGCGGAGGCGATTTCCTGAAAGAGAAACGGGCTGGAGCGACCGGTCACGTGGTCGAGTTTACCCAATCATTTCGAGCGCGATTTTCTGACAGAGAAAGAGCAGACTGGAGCCGCGGGTCACGTGTCCTGCTCTATCCAGTCAATCGGACGGTGATTTCCTGAAAGAAGAGCTGCGGGCGGCGAGTGTCCGCGGCACTGGGAGAAGTGAGACAAGTCGTGCGCTCGGCGGTCAGAAGGACGGCCGAAATGCCCCCCCGCCGCCTTCTTTGATTTAGTTCAGCCGACAGTATCAGTGAGGAAAAATAAAGCACCTCTGTAAAATTTACTCTCTTTCATCAGTATCTTCAGAAGGTGACATAATCAAAGAAAAAGAGGGCAAGTTTAAGCAGAGATTTATTTTCTTGAACTTGTAACCCTGTATTAATAAAGCATTCCTTTACACACAGGAGGAGCTTGCACCATAGCATATTTCTAGCCTGCATGCGTCCGAGATGAGTGGAGGTCTAGTAGCAAAGATGTGGCCCCCATCTCTCTGGCTCCGGTTCACATCCTTCACAGCTCATGTCTTACATAGAGAGAGGCTCTTTGAAGTCTTCCAGTGGCTTAGCTGTCAGTTTGCCCTTACACGTATAAATCAGCGCTGGCCAGACCAGCTTGGGCATGAAAGCAAGCCTTTTGCTGTGATCAAAAACAGACAGTCCGGGTGGACGGGATGAATTTGGTATTGCGGGGCTGCCGAATGACAGCAGACGGCTTCGCGGCGGAAAGTCACACAGGTTTTGAAGCCTTGGGTCGGTCAAGCACTACGCTGGAAAAGAGGTGGCACAGGGGACGTGGCAGTTCGGATCACCTTGCACTACTGCTCAGCGTCCGGTTGCGTTTTATGTGGTACAACTACCGTCTAAGACAAAGCATCGCTGGCAAATAAAAATATCTATTTCAATGCTGTCCAACATCAGAAATCCATACCACAGAAATACATAAGTATTTCGTAAGGATCAAGCTTGACATTTACAATTTAGCCTTGCAGGTGAGCTGGAAAGCATCTATTTTATATATGTACCTGATACTATGTGGCATGTATTTTACGGAACCATCAGAAACAGTTCCTCCTCACCTGAGTGCCCTTTTCTGGGGAACATATACAATCACTTAGTGATTTATTGCTTACACCTAAGTAGTACCAGGCAGGACCTTCTTTTACCTCCAGAATGCTATGGGCGCTTTGATCAACTGATTCAACTAGGTGCTGGAAACATTTCACAGAGATCGTGGTCTATGCTGACTTGATTCTTTTGACAGCACATTCATGCTGCCATCATTCCACTCCACCACATTTAAAAGGAGCCCTATTGACTGGACCGGAGCCTGTGAAAGTCATTGGAAAAGAGGTCAGTCTGTCATGTTGGTGGAATTGTCTTTAGATGATGCATGCTTTATGAACAGGTGTAATATCCTGCTGGAAATCTCCATTTGAAAAAAAGAGAAGTTAATATAAAGGAACGCACAGGGCCAGAACCAATGTCTAGGTACACTGTTGTATTCAGTGCTCCATTGGTACCAGAAAGTCGAAGAAAAAAAGATCCCAACACCATTACATCATCATTGCCAGCCTGTATTGCTAATGCCACACACTATAGTTTTTACAGTAGTGTGATCTTACATTTACATTTATTCATTTGGTAGACATTTTTCTTTTTCTCCAAAGCAACGTACATCTCGTAGAAAATACAATTTGTGCATCTTCTTCTTCTGAGGGGGGTGCGGTGGTGCAGCTCTCCGGTGGGTCTGGGGTTCAAGTCCTGCTTGGGGTGACTTGTGGCAGACTGACGTTTCATCCCGGGTGTGTCCCCTCCCCCTCCAGCTTTGCGCCCTGTGTTGCTGGGTCAGGCTCCGGTTCGCTGGGACAAGCGGTTTCAGCCTGTGTGTGTGTGTCTGTCTTCTTCTGGGATTGCTGGTGTGGATCCTG
This sequence comes from Scleropages formosus, assembly GCF_900964775.1. Taxonomy (NCBI): domain Eukaryota; kingdom Metazoa; phylum Chordata; class Actinopteri; order Osteoglossiformes; family Osteoglossidae; genus Scleropages; species Scleropages formosus. The sequence continues at coordinate 15,968,527 of NC_041807.1, forward strand.
GCATGGTCTTCTGTTGCCATAGCTCATTCTATTCAAATTTTGGTGTTATATGCCCTTCTGCACACCACTGTTGCATGAGCAGTTATTTCCCAGCTGTTATTTGTCTAGTGAAATGGCAGCTGTTTCTTAGGTGCTGGAATTGGTGTGTGTGGCACCATCGATATTCAACATCTCTAGGATCACATTGTGTTCTAACATTCAGTCAAACAGTAACTGGACTTCTTGGCCCTCTACGCATGCTTTACATACTGAGCCATGATTAAATGAGTGTGCTTAGGGGAACATGCTGAATGAGTAAACATGCAGATGTAAGTAAAGTGGGTGGTAAGTGTGTGTTTCATTACCATCCATTCATCCATTTTCTTGCCCGCTTGTCCTCCTAGGGTCATGGTGGCAATAAGGAGAGCAGGGAGGCTCTGACATCCTTGTCCCCCCAACTTCCTCCAGCTCACCTTGGGGGATCCCTAGCCACTTCCAGGCAAACTGGGAGATATAATCTCTCCTGGACCGACCTCATGGTCTTGTCCCAGTTGGTTGTGCCTCGTATACCTCCAAAGGGAGGCACCCATGGGGCATCCTTACAAGATGGAACCACCTCAACTGGCTCCTCTCAATGTGGAGGAGTAGCGGCTCTACTCTGAGTTTCTCCCGGACGTCCGAACTCCTCACCTTGTCATGGAGAGTGAGTCCCACCCGTCTGCAGAGAAAACTCATTGCAGTTGCTTGTATCCAGGATCTTATTCTTTCGGTCATTACGTTTCATTACATTCTATCTGTGATTAGAACATTTGACTGTTTGCATATAAATTCTGGAGGCCCACCTTTGAAATACTTGCTACAGGTATGCAGATCACCTTTGTTTAAATGAGATTTTAAAATTTTCTTTTGTGAGACTCAGAGTTTTATTCCCTGTTGACTTTAACATGGATTCTGAAATATTTAGTTTATTTACACAAATGATATCATAAAGACAAGACTTTGTAACAGACATATATTTACACAGCACACATAAGAAATAAAATTAAGTAGCCACCTTCAAAGTCAATATGAATAAAATGCCAACATAAATGCTCGAAGTAAGGTAAAAGATTCAATTCAGAGCCAGCTCAGGTACCCCTAAAAAGAATGTAGGTGTAATTTTTACATATTAATTGCATCCCTTGCAGCTACCATATCACATCATGTTATAGGGATTTTAATAAGGGGGGGAACACTGAAGGTTTTACTGGCATATGAAACACAAGCAGGTAAAAAGTTGAAAACAATCCTTTGACTCGGCGCACATTTAGATCTCAGTCACTGAGCTCTTCCTCGTCACTGAAGTAAGCACTCTTTTTGATTCTTGGCTTTTTGGAGTCCTCCGATGTAGAAACAAGGTTCTCGTCCCGTGCCATTTGCTTGCGTCTCTGCTCCTCTTCCTCAATGCGTGCTTGCTGCAGGGGGTAGTGGCAAATGGCAATTACTGTCAGACAACAGCAGCATAATCATCCGTTCATTCCAGCTGAATATACTGACAGAGCATAGTCCCAGCATGTAGGAACTAGAACATGAGACAAAAATATGCTGGTTTAAGTACAGTATTTCCTGTTTACTTAGAGAAATGTATTTCAGGAAATATATCTAAATATTTCTAAAACGTCATACTGCACAAATTGCTTTCTAAATACAAAAACGACAGTAGTGCGACTACTGTACTGACATGCTGTTTGTTAGCCTGTCCTCTTACCTGGAATGCAATGGCTTGACTCAGACTGTCCATTGCAGGGTCTTCACCTTCCTCTTCACTCTCTTCCTCTTCACTGGAAAGATCACAGGTCATACCAAGTTGAAACTATTGAGTCTCGTTTGTAAAATGTTAACTTTTTCGTTACAGTTTTGAGAAACAGTCAAAAGTCTGAGTACACATGGTTCAAAGAAATTTAAGAAGAAATTGGAAAACCTGTCAGTTAATTTCCTGCTGAAACATGTTACCGAATGCCTTGGGTTATATAATATATATATTAAAAAAAAAAAAAAAAAAAAAAAAAAAACCACTATCCTGCAAGTGTACTCAAATTTTTGATTGGTACTGTACAGCACCACTTTTTAAGGAAGGGTACTTTGTGCAGCCAAAGCAAAAAAATGTGACAGAAATGTACATACATCTGTTCATTGTCTTCCAGCTGCTTCTTCTTCTTTTTTTTCACTTTCTTCTTTGGTGGTTCCCTCTCACCAAGCATATTTTTTGGGCAAGCATAGCTTAAATGACCGGGTTCCTAACACAGATAAAAGCATAAAATGGACAAGCAAAAAAAAAAAGAAAAAAAAAATGTTTTTGCACAGAATGCAACATATTAGACACAAAGAGAATTTGATATAAAATAAAACTTACCCCACATTCATAGCATCTTGTCTTGTCAGTGTAGTTTCGTCTCCTTATAAATTCAGTTGCACGCCCATTATCAATAGCAATGCTAGCTTTCACAGTTCTGCCAAACAGCTGTGAGGGGTAGAAAAAGAGAGGATAACAATGCAATTGTACCTGTGTGCTGGCTGCAAAAATTACAACATAAGAAGTAAATATAGAGACTGGGTTACCTCCTTGTTGTTCAGTGCTCGAGCACAGTTGTGAGCCGATTCTTTATCCAGGAAGAGCACAAATGCTACACCTTTACTTCTCCTTGTCTCTTTGTCCTTCACAATTGTTACTCTTGAAAACAGAATATTTGTGACTAATTAATAATAGCTTGTTAACTGCAACACCCTTACAACATGATATTCTCAGTTCAAATCCCACTCCTGTTGTAGTACTCTTGATCAAGATACTCACCCTGAACTGATACAGTAATAACACCCCACTAAATAAATGTGGACAAATTACTGGAAAGTTGATTATTTAACAGTGTAAATCATGTCGGACAAAAAAAAATCTCTTTAGTAAAGAATAATTTTAAAATAATCTTAGTATTTTCCACAGAAATCACATATGTGAAATGTGTACTTAACCTGTCTCTGTTACCGAAATATATTAATTGAAAGGTGATATATATAGTATTGAACAACTGTCCAAAGGAAACACAGACAAGTATTTCATTATAACGCATGTGACAGACAATATAAAAATAGAGAAAGGCGTCAAGCTACTTACTTAACAACTTTTCCATATTTAGTGAATATCTGAAAGAAAAACGGGAAAAACACAAGGACAAAATCAAGAATCCCATTAAGTCAAAAGAGGAAAGTTAAAAGAGAACATGAAGGAAAGTCTCATATTGTTAACAGAAAAACTTAACTCTTAAAATACTGTTGCACAACAGTAAGGCCACAGCTGGGATTACCCTCACACACATTTACATTTATCTATTTATCACACACTTTTCTCCAAAGCTACTTCCAATGAACTCTATGTAGTGTTATCAGCCCACATACCTTATTCACCAAGGTGACTTACACTGCTAGATACACTACTTACAATGGGTCACTCATCCATACATCAGTGGAACACACTCTCTCTCTCTCTCTCTCTCTCTGTCACTCACACATGGGGAAACCTGAACAGCTATCATCAAGCTATATTTTTTAAAAGGGTAAAGTACAAATCCAAAGTAAGTTAAGGTTGCAAGGTAAGTGCAAACTTACCTTGTGCAAATCATTGTTGGTCAACGAGAAAGGCAAATTGGACACGTAGACGGTACTCTTGCTTGGTGCCAAACCTCCACTCATCTTGGACTCACTCACTCACTGCTATATCTGAAAACTACAATGCTGACGTTTAATGATTAAACAACTTTACCTTTAAACCTTAAACAACTATTTAAACATTCTACTGCTTTAAAATCCTAATCCTTTGCAGCCAGACCAAAACAATGATTTTTTTTATGAAGACCTTGCGATTTACCTGCTTTTACAAGATTTGTTGACAAACTCTCTCGTCGCTGAAAAATGACGTAAAATGTGAACTCCAGCCAATGGGTGAACCGGAAATAGTGACATGTATCGGAAGTATGCGGTACAGCGCCTACTACTCGTAGGTTTGTGAAGTCAGTTTTAGCTATTGTGGTAGCTTTTTCTTCCGAAAGAATTAGTCACATTTTGGGAAAAGTTGTATTAATAATCGTATTACTGTGCATTAGTCGTCATACTTGCAATATTAACAAACCACATTGATTCTGGTAAATTAATGACACATCCGATAGGGTTTTACACTATTCAGTTTGAAACTGTTTGAATGGGCTGTAAAGCAACATAAGATTATTAATACATTACAATAATAATTACATGAAATTTTCATATGTATGTTGCTTCACTTTTAACGTTACTTCATTTTTAAAGTCAATAGAGCCAACAGTTATTGACAGATCCATACAAACATCAGTGAGTGTGAATTACGGCTAAATTTGTCACGAGTCACAGAAATGTTAGAAAATTAAGTTAAAAAAATTAAAAGCACCCTAAGATTAATAGTGTACTGTGTTAGGTGAATAAATAATGTCCTTCTCCAGGTCTCATTTTCCAAAACTGTAACAGCAGCTTCTGCATTACGGAGAAAATCATGAACGTCATTTTTACAGGTTAGTATTTTTCGCCTGTTTGCGCTTGTGGTCAAATGTCACACTGTTGGCTCCTGCTGCCATAGCGCCACCTGGTGCCTGGCAAATAAATGTGCCTTTTTTAAATTTTTTAAGCTTTGTGCAGCGCCACCTAGTGCCTGGGAAGGGAATGTGCCTTTTTAAAGCCCCTTCTTTTTGCTTAGAGTAACTTGGGCTTTTGAGATGAACAAGAGAGAGTTTTAAACATTGTCCCTACTGTCCCAGCTTTTGTGGAAAAAATAGCAAATTGGAATTCAAGACAATTATGAAATAGAATAATAAAGTTGTGAAGTTTAAGTGCTACGTGCTTGAATTTAAAGCACAGGGATATTAAAGTACAAAGAGGGGAAGAAAATGTCAGGGTACGAAGCTGTGTTGGTTAGTACGCTAATACGCCTGTTTGGGGAAGTTGTCTTGGGTGACGTTTCCTTGGGGCACGGTGTGTAGAAGTTTTCAGGGAGCTGCCTAAGACACGTCGACTTCTGTTCAGAAGGATCCAGTCCACGTTCACAAAGTGACACGCACTTTTTGGGAGTGTTACTGTGTTCTGTCTGTTTCTGTAGGAGGGAGCACATCGCTGTGTGCAGGGACAAGGGGGGGGATGCCCATATTGAGTGCCAAGGTTAAACCTAGGTTCATCACCAGAAGCTCTTTAGCGAGAGTCTGGGAGTAACGATTGACGCGAGTCTGTCTTTCTCTCAGCACATCGAAGCCACAACCCTGTCCTGCAGATACATCCTGCATAATGTTCGTAGGATCCGCCCCTACCTCACAATTGACTCTACCCAACTACTTGTCCAGGCCATGGTGATGTCCCGTCTGGACTATTGCAACTCTCTCCTGTGTGGCCTTCCTGCTCCTGCCATCAAACCTCTGTAGCTGATACAGAATGCTGCTGCACGAGTTGTGTTTGATTTGCCAAAGCGCTCCCATGTATCTCCTCTTCTCTGCACTGGCTTCCTATAGCTGCCAGAATCAAATTCAAGACCCTGGTTTTTGTCTACAAATGCATCAATAGAACTGTTCCCAGCTATTTACAGGACTTGATCAACCACTACACCCCAGCCAGGCCCCTTCGCTCGTCTACTTCTTTTCACTTGGTGGTCCCGCGCACAAAAGGTAAAACGTGGAGGTTCTCGGTTCTGGCTCCGTTGTGGTGGAACGACCTTCCTCTTTCACTCAGAACTGCTGAAACTCAGTCTAGATTCAAGAAGGGTCTAAAAACTCACCTTTTCCAGACCCATTTTGCCCAAGATCTCTCCAGCTCACAGTGTGAATCTTCATACACTGTAACTTCATGAGCATCACCAGATAAAGCCTTTTATCAGCCGCTACTCCGACATTGTATTTGCTTGCTTGTGTATATTAATCTTTAAAAAAAAAGAAAAAATGGTAGGAGGGTATCAGGATTTGTGTATCCTGTGTTTTATGCACCTACTTGAACGATGAACCTCGGTGCAGCAAGTGGTAGGGAATGAACTAGGTTTACTTGAGTCACATGTCTGCAGCTGTGTCTCTTTCTCTTAATGTAATGCATAAATTGTACTTTTGCTGAGATGTACGTTGCTTTGAACAAAAGAGTCTACTAAATGAAAAAATGTAAAATGTAAATGTGGTGAGTAATCAGCTGCAGATCGAGTAAAGTGTCTAGTAGTAAGCTATGTCTTCTGTCTCGGAGGAGGGAAACTGTACTGTGGTTAAATAGTGCATGCATCATTTTGTATTAGTATTATTTTAACATGAATAATGTGTGAAATTAGTGAAAGGATATAGCGAAGCATCCTCTCTGGGCTATACCCCCCTCAGCTTTGGGCCCAGTGATTCCAGGATAGGCTCTAGACCTGCACAACCCTCTCTGGGACAAGCGCTTGAAGAAACTTGTGGATGGTTATAACAACACCTGTTCAGACAGCATAACATTTGTTCATGCTAATTCTAAGCGGAGGACCACCTGTATTTTACACCTTTTCAAAGTCTTAGTCGAATGTTGTTAGGATTTTCTGTAGAACCCCGGTTACAGTGGTACAAGGAAAAGTGACAGAATGCAGAAATTAAAGCGTGTATAAACTGAAACAGAGATTATGCATTTACATGTATTCATTTAGCAGACGCTTTCCTCCAAAGTGCCGTACATCTCATACAAAATACACTGTGTACATTACATTAGGAGAAAAACAGATATATATGCAGACGTGTGATTCTTAAATACAACTAGTTTGTTTCTTTCCACCATATGCACCAATGTTGATAATACGAGTAGCTGCACAAAACTTTCAGAATATCCACAATTCCTGATCACCTTCCTAGTAATAATTCTTTTTTTGATGCATATAAACATTTACATTACATTGCAGGAGTGGCTCTGTAAAGGATTGATCTGAGCATCATCATGAACATGTATACCTTACGGGCACGATCATTTATACCTTACGTGCTATAAATACCAAAGTGCATTTACAAGTGTTTATGAACATGATAATATCGTGTGTGAGGGGGGTCAGACAAGGTTCCTACTTGTTCTCGTACCACATGTATGCTGGATTCACTTCAAACGCATTACTGTGCATACACACTGCGTGTTCCAGTTATTTCCCTGGAACTTCCTGTTGGATTTGAAAGCGAAGCTGGGTCTCCACACGGGTCCTGTCTTAAAAAGCAGGTTTTCAAAAGATGTGCAGAAGTCGGCTGTGTTTGGCAGCAGATGCAGGTAGAGCGCAGTTCGGGGAGGACAACAGCCCCTTTGAAAGCGCCGGGAGGCACACACCCAATCCAAACAGCATGGGCTCTCGCAAGGCTCACAGCTCACAGCGTCGATGTGGACCGGGCCGTTGATGCTCACTCGCTCTCTCCTTGGCAACACCGGTGTCTGGCCCATATGTCTAATTACTTTAATCCTTCAGAAAAATATATGCGTCTGCGTTCCAACAGAAGCCTTTTGTATGAAGAAGAGTGTAAGGCCTGTATTGGAAAAAAGGGGATGAGCTCTCATGTATATTTTACAAGCAGTGAAAAGAGCACATGTAGAGAAATGTGTAGAGGTAGACTCAGAAGTTTAAGTAAATGTATCCTGATTTCATCTTCCTCTCTCTTTTTATTGACTCAGACCTGAACAGCATCTTAGGGTTAGGATTAGGGTTATGGTTGCTGGCGGTTTTGCTTCTACCTCTCCGTATGTGGTATTTTAAAGATGTGAACATTTTTCAAATATATTTTACTGTTTAAAGGGGAACGAGTATGATCAGTCAGATTAATTTTCTGAAGTGTGTATGCCAGGATTCCATTTTCTGTCCAAGATTTTTTATAATAAAGTGGATAAAATGTGGCATAACAGTTAATGTTACAAGTTTAGAGGCAAATGCATGATAAATAATTGAGCGACGCTTCCCTGCGCTGGCCACCAGGGGGCGGAAGCAGAGGGCTCTCTGTTTTCATGATTGAAAGAATGGGGCTCTGTGTCCCTTCTGGTGGTGGAAGTGTCAGAAGCATTTTTTGAATTTTGTAGACCTGCATGCAGAATTTATCTCCCCTTAACCAGAAGCATAAATCAAAATTGAGATTACAATGGTCCCTTTGACTGCAGGCCAGGAAGCAGAGCTTCAGGGTGTAACACTCTGCCACTCAGCCTCCTTTACCTGGATCTCTTGTGACTGGAATGCCTCTGTAGCTGAATTTTTTTCGCATCAGAAGTACATACCTCGAGGATACCCTAGATTATTTTAGAGTTCGGGCTTAGATTTTCTCGATTGTTTGTGTGTAAGCTGAGCAGAGCCCAGAACCGTGCAGCGTTTTTATTCCACGAAAGGAAAGCTGCCAAATTCGTGGAAGGAAGCAGTGGAGAAAGCAGGAGAGCACGCCGGCCCAAACCATTTGCTGGTACTGTCTACTTATTTGTTCATTCGTCTGGGTTTATGGTACGTTGAAGGCCAGGCCCCCTGTAGTCCGATCCACGGGCCCTTTCACAGTGGGGCCACGTCGGGTTCGGCGTCCAGCTGAAGGGGCCTCCTGTGAAGAGCGATCCAGCTGGAGAGCTGCGGCCCGCTCAAGGAAGCGCTCGATCCTCAGCTGACGCTGATCCAGATTTGCTGTAGCTACATGAGTGGCTTGACGCCTGTCTGAAACTAATCTGTTCATCAGCCAGGCCCTGTGGGTCTACTTCCTTTGCTTTCACCTCGGGTTCGAACTGGGAGTGCAGCGCTGCTGGAAGCACAGGCAGGAAGTTCACGCAGAACAGAGCTGGAAGCGAGGAATCAGTTATGCTGCAGTGGCTACGCTGGCATGGCCACTCTGTGGTTTTTCCCCTCCGTCCAAAATCAGCCTCTTATCCGTAGGTTAAAATTGTTCATTTATGGCTTATTGATGGTGCCCATGAGAGTGGATGACTGGGTTAGTCCCTCGCATGAACAAAACATGGACAAAACTTTGGTATGGACTTGTTCGATGCCGATGCTAAGTAGGATATGAAGGAACTTGTTCAGTAAAGGGTCTGCAGCATTTTCCCTCCTGAATTCCCGTTTGAAGATAATTACCGCCATAGCTGCTTTTTCCGTGAACATGATAGCCGTTCTCTTAAACTCCTTCTAATTGCATGATTAGTGCTGCTTTTTTATTAGGCTCTGAGCAAATAAAAGTCCCAGGAGAGCTTTGAAGTTGAAATATAGACCACCCTTGTCCCAGGATGGCAGTGGAGGGGAGGCTCAAGGCCACATGTGGAGAGCCCATCTGGGCCCACTTTGCAGGTAAGGCTGTGGTGAGGGCTCTAATAGGGGTCTAATGGCCCTAGCCAGCAGGGGGCACTGCAGGGTGACTCTGTGAGTGCGGTCATCGTGCACCGGGCCTGTTGTGGTGCGGTGTGATGCAGTGTGGCTGGGTGCATGCGTGGCAGACGGTCTGCCACCCCTGTGGAGGCACGTGAGCCCCCGCAGTCTGCTGCTGTTTAGTGTCGTTTGACTCTGCGACAGATCTCCAGTAATGAACTCTACGGTGGCCCGGCCCTCGTAGGGAGCCTGAGTCGACCGTGGGCTCCTCCTGGCCAAGCCATCAAAGTCCCTTATGACTTCAATGGCCTGTAAATGTAGTGCCTGCTCTGCATCCTTTTTCCCCCGGGTGTTTGTGGATATTGGTGTGGATCATCAGTTCTGAGTGGTTCTGCAGGATCATGTTGGGACAGCAAGAAACTTGAATGCTTTCAGTTCTTTAGAGGATAAAAATGTCTGATGATTTTTAATGCACACAATCTTCAAGATATACCTTATTGGCAGTAACACGCCAAGTGAACGTAGAAGCAGTGGGGGTGGGGGGTGAAATTAGGTAGCTCAGCACCAGTCAGTCGTTAACAGGTCACCACCCTGGTAGCGGGAGGACTCATTTATAGAGCCTAATGACTCCTTGAAGAAATGGCCTCAGGTAGCCCTCTTTGGAGCAGCACAGCTGGAACACACTGGCACAACATCCGTACCAGTGACCTCCGCGCTCCTAAAGACTTGGGCCTTCTCAGAGCATACAAGTGATTCTTTTCTTTCTTCTACAGAACCTCACCGTTCCATGTCCACTCCAGCCTGTTCTCCAGGTGCACCCCCAGGTACTTACAGGTCACTGGACACACCAAACCCTTAGGCCTCTTGAAGTCCACAACCATCTCCTTAGTCTTTCTAATGTCCACTTGCTCTTGGTTCATTTTGCATCCTCTCAACAAAGTCCTTCACCAAGCCTCTGTGCTCATCCTCCCGTCCCTCCCTGATACAACCAACTGCTGCTGTCTTATGTGAGAACTTCCGCAGCCTCGGTGGTCTACTGCTTTCTAAACTCAGAGGTGTACAAGGTGAACATGAAGGGAGCCAGGACTGTCTCTTGATGTCTCTTGCACGTAATTGCCTTAAGCAGTTTTGGGCTTTTACTGGCCAGTCCAGCCGCCTTGTCTTGTCAGAGTCCACCCAAATCTTTGTTCACCTAGCTAGCAGTGAAAGACGACAAAATTCTTTTAAGATGTCATGTTGGAGGTAGAGCTGTAATATGTTGAAGGGAAAAGCTTTTATCCAGTCTGACATCTGGAGGGTTATTGCAGTACTTCTCGTTCCCAGTTTTTATGGTAATTGTTTGTAGCTGTTCTCATGTGTTATGTTACATTAGACTAATTAATTCCGACTGGAATATGTACTATATTTCAGCAAATTTCTAAAGGTAAAAATGTCTGGGTGAAGCAGGACAGTGTGTTTCACCCAAATGTTTCTAACACCCCTCTCGAAATCTGTGAGCTAATGAAAAATAACATGAGAACCACAACTCTGGAAGTCACATTACATCCTTCTCTCCAGTTCCTTTTAGATGAGAGATGTAGGTGCAAAAGTAAACATCTTAATCAAAAACCCCATAGTTCTTCGACCTTCTTATTTCTATAGGTTCTAGGTTGACGTGCGGATCAGGGCTCGTTTCATGGAGTGTTCATTTCTTAAAGGTGATCCCAGGTGTAATTTCCAAAAGTCTGGTACCATGAAATCGGTTTATATGTTTAGGAAAAAGATGTAAAAGTGGAAAAGGGGAGTGATCATTTACACAGGCAGCTACATCAAAGAAACCCAAAGTCATTAAAGTTTGCAAGGTCGCGTCAGACCCGAGGTCAGGAGAAAGCTCTTGTGACCAGGTGCCTTTAATTTCTTCGCACCCCTGTGGGACATCAGGGGGCATCATTTAGTGGTGGATAATCAGTATGGAGCATTGTGGTAACAGTCAGAACAGGGGCATCGAGCTCACAAACTGGTGGTTTTACTGTAGCTTGCACAAGTGTGTGTAAACAATGCAGAAAACTGATTCTACTATGCAGGACAGTGAAAGCTGCATGAGGCTGATACAGTTGCTCCACACATTACTGTCTTCTATTATTAGTATCATTAACAGCTCTTTCGTCTCTGGCCACTTATGAGGAAATAAGGTTCACTTTCTGCCTTCGGGCTGGAGATCTACTGCATGTCTGTAACAAAAATGTGACCTCCAGTCCCTTACCTGGGCTTAGACTCTTACTCGTTTGTGTTGAATGGGAGCCTCGGGTGTTCGTCTTTACATGGTCCATTTGGTTCACATGAGGCCTGTCCTTACATGTGAGTCCCATCCTGGGCCGGTTCCCCCTCCCAAATGGATCTTGTACCCGCGTCCTGCGGTTTTGCAGACCCCGGTGTTTGCTGTACTTTTGTAGCCAGGTTATAAGTTATGGAAATAAACAATTAGGCTGCACTAACAGAGAGTGTCCCTTATGACCCAGGTGTACTGCCGTACGTTGAAAATGCTGCGGCCGAAAATCCTCAGCTCACAGCAATGGAAGTCTACAGGGGCTGCTCTTCACGTAGTGCTTGGAGCTGCTGCCTCCGGATCCAAAGGTTGTCGGTTCGAATCTCACCTTCTGCTGTAGTACCCTTGAGTAAGGTACTTACCCTAAACTGCTCTAGTAAGTTACCCAGCTGTATAAATGGGTAAATAACTGTAAGTCGCCTTGGAGAAAAGCATCAGCTAAATAATTAAATGCGTATAGTCATAAGTTCTTCCCTGCTGTTGCTGCATACACACTGCAGTGTGATATAACTGAAGGAGGATAATAGGAATTGCTTTTTTATTAAGAGGGTGTGCAGATTGTATTTACAGCTGGATACTTTATCCTGTTAAGCTGTTTTCGACTGGCTGTTTATCCGTTTAAGCCGTTATTAACCTGTGGTTTATCCTTGAGAGCACTGCAGTGCTTGCAGTTCATTGTCTTTAGTTTAATCTGTCATACACAATTGAGCAGGGTATGAGTGCTGGGAGCATGTTCCACATCGAGCGCACAGGTGAACGAGTTCTGCCCGTAGGCTGGACCAAGCTGACCTTATCCGCTCACTTGGATGATCTTTTCCAAACCGTCAGCTGGATGCAGAAGCCATTCGGAGGCAATATCACCTTGTGCTTACGTGGTGCCTCCTTTCAGCTCCTCTTACTTTCTAAGACTTTTACACCTTTCCCTTTGTTTGGTTCCACAAAAAAAAATGTGTACATAACAAGGAATGTTGCTCGGAATCACATTGTGAATATATTCCTTTGTCTTCGTTCCAGCACCATTCCGCATTCCTCATGTTCCGTTCAGTCCAAATAAAAAAAAAAAAAAAGCTTTAGAGATCTGACATCCCAAGTGTCAGCATAAAAGAGCGCTTACCTAAAGCTGGCAAAATCCCACAGGTGACACTGGCTGTGATGTGATGTGATGCTTGATGATAGATTTTTGCTTTTCTTTACTTTTGAGGAAGTTCAGCAGAGCTCCGGGGATGCATCTCCGTCCACAAGCCTCGGCTGAAGATGATGCACTCACGCTCTCCTGTTCCATACTTGAGCACACGGTACGTCTGTCGGCCCGGCGCATTGTGGGGACGTAACAAAGGACAGTCAAAATGAAGCTTCGGTTATTCTGGTGTGATTCGGATGCCACTGAAGCACTTTTGCGGTCATGAATTCAAATGTGTAACTGTGATAGCGAAACGGGCATTTGCTAGAACTTTCCGACCATTTTCCCCCAGGAGGGGCCAGGCGTTAGGAGAAGAGTGTTGCCCGCTCCCCGGAGACAGAAGTGTGTGCTGCTGAAGTACCTGTGACCCTGCCATGGCTCTGAGAAGACCAGTAGGTGCTCCTTTCTGAGACAGACAACCCCTCCCCATCCTCTGCTGTGTATCTATTTTTCCTGTTTTATTGCCGTTTGTGTTTGTTATTTCTGTAAAGCTTCCCATAGCAGGACGTACTTTATATGCTCGTATAGGTTAGCTACACGTAGCACGGAGTTGAAAGTTCTCAGTGCTTGGCGAAGCCGCGTCAGAGGAGCTCTGCTGTTGTAGTTCTGAGAAGAGTGCTCATGCTGCTTTAGGGTCGCACCCCCCCCCCGAGTGTGTCCTGGCTTAGCGGCAAACTGTGAACAGCAATCGTGTGTTTTACTGCGCACAGACTGATTGCGAGCGCCAGGTAGAAGAAGTGAGATGTATGAGATGTAGGTCGCTTTGGAGAGAAGCGTCTGCTAAATGAATAAATGTTAAATGTAAATGTGGGTGGGTGATGCTTTATGCAATTTCTTTGGTTGAACACACATTTGCACCCACGACTACCACATCCTCAGAGAGCCTTTAGGCCCCTGTAGCAGCAATAGGCGAAACAAAGGGCTCTGCACCGCGAGAGGAGGTCTCTGAGGAAACAGGGCCTTGTTGGCGGCGCTCATTAACAGCGCGTTTGTGGGCCATCTGATACAGACACTGGATTTTTGGGAACATACTAACCCATTTATTGCAGCTGGAGGCTGAGGGAAAGGGATGTGGCTTATTTAAGATGATGGTTCTGAGAGAGGGGGGCGCGGGGGCGCAGTGGCGCAGCTGGCCTGACTGGATCCTGCTCTCTGGCGGGTCTGGGGTTCGAGTCCTGCTTGGGGTTCCTTGCGACGGACTGGTGTCCCGCTCTGGGTGTGTCCCCTCCCCCTCCAGCCTTGCGCCCTGTGTTGCCGGGTTAGGCTCCGGTTTCACTGCAGCCCCACGTGGGGTAAGCAGTTTCAGTCAGTGTTTGTGTGGGTTCTGACAGATCTGACCATCCAAGGTATCCAAACCAGAGATAAAATGGATTCCCTTTTTAGATTTACTTCAAGGTTCAGCAGCTGCCTTAGGGTGATCAGTCATAGTGGCGCTATTTGTAAGGAACTTTGTGTAGTTGGTGGCCAGGCAGGGCTCCCTTCTTGCACCAAACGAGATTCATTCGTTGCTCCTGGTCAAGGAATGGTCATGGCTTGTGGCTGGCATGACCAAAAACTGGTGGTGTTCTGAAATATGCAAAGCCGTTGCGGTTGATCTCTTTTTCTCCAGACTAATCCCATTGCATCCATTACATCGCAGAGCACCGTATAACCACTTGGGTGAGTTTGCTTCAAGGTGCATTTCTTTCATATAATCTTATTTGATTTATTTTCTTCAGTGCATTAAATTTCGTAGACTTTATCTCTGCACCACAATACATAGTCAGTAAATGTAGTCTTTTAAATTTGTGGCAGAGGAGGTCAACGCAGAAGGAGCATTTGAATGCTGCTGTTGCCCCACTTTTTGCATTAATGCCCTTGTGCCTTTGAAGCTCTAATAAAACCCCAAGCAAGCAGAAGTTTTCCCCCTGTCTGCCATACTAATTAACAAACACTTCAAAGTACATTGAACGTGTGGTTTTAGGCCTTGGGGTGTGTGTGTGTGTGTGTTGGGGGGGGCATGGGTGCTGCAATACATGTGTGCTGAAATATTTCCACTTTGAAACTGGTTGGGTGTATCAGCATCATGTGCTGTTTATTCCTCTTTGATTCCACATTTCCGCCAAATTAATCATATTTGGGTTTATGCAGGTAATGATGTTTCCTGCAGACAGCTTCATGTGATTTGATTGCGGAGCCCTAAAATGTAAGCAATGGCAGCTCGGTGGTGGATGTGTTTTCTGCCCGGTTTGGAATCAGTCACACCGGAGGAGCTGGGGTTGCGGTGCGGGCGGACCTGTGGGGTCTTCCTGCGCGGGTGGGCAATCTGCATAACTGTCACATTTGATATTCTTTCATTTCCTCCCCAGCTCCCTATTTTTATTCCTATTGGAAAAGTATAGGTTGTTGTATCATCTCAAAGTTGAATAAAAAATAAAATAAAAATGTGAATAATTTCAGCTTAGTAGTTAGTTCATAAGTAGAAATGGTCTTAGTGATCTGAGGTGTTTCATTCCCGTGGGACAACAGCGTATTAAAATTCTTTCTAGGTTTCGTTGCATGTTCGAGTTTGGATCTGCTTAGTCACCTCAGCATGGAAAGCATTTAATTTAATTTAAGTTTGATGAAATCTCGTTCCCTATTCATCATCCATTTGCAATTCATGAACATCTGTGGAAAAGGAAGTGTTGCTTTCAGTAATTATTTGAAACTTATACTTTGTTAGAGTGTGTCTTTAAACAGACTTTGACGACTTTGGGATGGAAGATGCATGTTCTTGGAAGACCAACAGGGTTGGTGTTTTGAGTGAAAATTGTTTGCAGTTTCCAGAAGGGAATCTCCATCTTCGCTTTGTACACATGTATCACGTGATGAATACATATGATACAATAGAAGGGCACATTTTAGGGTGCAGTAAAAATGCTATGTTAAGAGCAGCTGAGCTCTGAGGCTCACAGAAGTCTGCTGTCTCAGTAGGAACTGTCGACACATCAAACTTTGCTCCTTACTTTGGCTCCTCGGCTTATTAACGCAACTGAGACCAGAAGTGTGTTCATAAGTTGATTTGTTTGTAAATTCAGTCACTATTACCACCACGAGCTCAGTAATGCATCCATCCCTTGTTTTATGGCAAGAAATGTTTGGATACAACTGTAATAAATAAAAGAAACAACACCATTAGACTTTTTGTTCTAATATTTTTACTTTCAAGCTTCATTTTATCTTCAAGTTGCATTCAAATTAGTACAAACAACTTTCAAATAAAACTGTAAATTCACTGGAAATAAACATGTTGTTTCCATGAACTCCTATTCAATGCCAATTGCTGACCAATTCATCCCGTAAAATTACACACTGTTCCTCATCTTGTTCTTCATTAACTCAGGAACACCAGACAGAAGCTGTAGACACAGTGGAAGTGACTTAAATCAATCCAAAACTCCTGTTTGTTTTGGGTGTGTTTTATTGATGTTTATTGACCAGGTGCATAAAAAAACAGATTATGTTTACTCCACTGCAAACTTTTAGAGAATAATTTTAGAGAATGCATTTGGAGAGCAAATGCAATTGAATTTTGGGTTTACTCTGGCATCAGTTCTCCACCCCAACATGATGCTGCCTCTACACAGGGTTTGTGTCATGGCTTTGCAAAGACTTATGTGAGCTTATAGTTGTCGTCTGATGTGTGGTTCCAACCTGTCCAACATCATGAGGACTTTAAAAGTATTTCCTATCAGTAATTTTGGTACAATCCCATTAGTGAATTATTGATTTTATTCCCTCCTTACTGATTGAGATCTTTTTAAATCCAACGACTTAGTATTCAGCTAGATTTGTGTCTAAGCAGAGCACTTGCTCTTTTTCCATAAGCTTGTATGAGTACACATAGTCAGAAAAACATATCTCCGTCCTACAACATGCTGTTTTAAATGCGTATGTTTCAGTTAAAGTGTTTGTGAGTTTTCCAGGTGTCTGTGGGTTCTTCTTTTACATCGTATATTGTGTTCATGTTTATTCATTTTCTGTCATAATAATTGACAGCTGAGAGATGCTTTGTCATCTTAGTCGTTTGTCACATTGTGTAAAAATCAGGCGGTGTGTCCTACGGAGACGGGAAAGCCTGGACTGCTTTCCAAAAATATGTTAGAAGTTATGCTATTATCCTCCAAAATCATAGTCTGTGCTTATTATGTATGGGAACTGTCTCAAAAAGCCTCCAGTGTAAGCAAATGTTTTATTTACCCATTCTCATATTCAGAAAAACCGCAGTAGAAACAGCCGCAGCAGATCTGGTTAAAATGTTACAACAAAGACGAAAAATCTTTCAACTGACAGTAATAAACAAAGTTTTGAGTTTTGTGGCTCTACAGTCTCCGCACTCCACTAGGGACTGATTTTGTTATGTCCGGTTCATGGTTCCCTTGCTCTCACTCTCAGACTAAGAAGAAGGCTAGTTGGTTTTCTCCCTTTCACATTAATGATGTCATAAAGAAAAGCATGCACCCTCTTTTAACTTTTGCCTGAATTTTGTCGCAGTGTAAAGCATTTCTAGGGCTGTTTTTATGTTGCACTGTTTGCCTTTATTTTTGAGTGTCTGTCATGAGAAGTCTACTAATGAAGTCTAGCTAGATTTCCAGCTGCTGGGCGTACCTCAAAGTCCAGTGTATGGAACCGTTGTGATTGAAATGTGCTACCTTTAGCTGCGTGGGGGGGGGGTGTGGTGGCACAGTGGCGCAGTGGGTTTGGCCAGGTCCTGCTCTCTGGTGGGTCTGGGGTTCGAGTCCCGCTTGGGGTGTCTTGCAACAGATTGGCATCCTGTCCTAGGTGTGCCCCCCCCCTCCAGCCTTGCACCCTGTGTTGCTGGGTTAGGCTCTAGTTTGCCGTGACCCCTGCATGGGACAGGCGGTTTCAGACAATGTGTGTGTGTGTGTGTGTGTGTGTGTGTGCCTTCAGCCTCGTCTTGCTTAACTTCACTGGGGGCTTTGTAACCACTAGAGGGTGGCAGAGGCCTAGTGGCCTAATGCATGACCACCCATCACAACCCTTTGCTGCAGCACAATGTGTTGCTGATTTCTTCTTGGCTCACTTTCAACTCCATGGGAGATGCCTGAAAGAGACTAAAAAATATTTCCAACTTGCCAGTATTTGTCCTTTATGACATGCTCGAGCCTTCAGAGTATATTTTTAAGTTCTGTTCAGTCTCAACCAGTCAGCTGTACTCCTGCAGAAGTGTACAGAGTAAACTCTGATTTATTTATTTTTACCTTGTTTAGGACCAGTGCATGTTGTTCCCACAGTGTGTCCGCAAAGATCAACTATTCAGAACAGCTACTCGTCTTCACTGTTGAGTTAAACTCTTAAAAATATTTACGCTGCAGTTTGTTTTCTGAAAGACCATCCTCTGTTCTGTGCAGGCGAGCCCTCCAGCCGTAGCAAGAATGTCTGGGAAGTCTCTGTTGACCGTCATATCAAACTTAATGATTTTTCCCAAGCCCTGAGGAAAACACTATCTTCAGGGTTACCTATCAGGATGAATATTTCCAATCAGTTTTTGTACACTTTGTGTCTTTATGGTACTTGGAGTAGGATTCACCACTTCTTTGGCCTCCTGAGATTAATGGACCCAGCTTGGATGAGATACACCTTCTTCTCCAGAGAAGGAGGAAAGGAAGAAACTGCTTTGATGAAAGTAGCCTGGCCTAAATTGCCTCTGAGTGCTTCTCTGCATTGTGAGAATGACTTCAGTTCTTTAGCGCAAAAGACTTGCTGGTTACTGGTTAATGTCTTCTGTTGAGTTTGTCATGCTTTTTGTCCTGCATAATTAAACAGCATAATTACAAAGACTGAATAAGTTGGGTTCACTTCTGAACTGAAAAGGTGATGTTCTAAGGATTTTGGTGATATTTAATACTTTATATCAATGACAGTAAAGTACTAGATTTATAACCTCTGTTGGCAAACGCTTGATCTTACAGTTTTTTCAACATACAATCACATCTTTTGGCACAGGCATGCGACAGGCATAGCCGGTAAAAGCTGTTCAGGCTCTATAGGTAACCCTATGTAGGCACGACTGCCATCCTTTTTCTCTGGAGAAAAGAGTTTTGTTTATATGTATATTATAAAGTCTCTTCTTGATAGCCCTCAAAAAAGGAAGAGAATTCTTTCAATATACTTTGAAAAAATACAAGCACAAAGTCACTTTCAGTTAGGGGCTCTGGGTGTTGCCATTTTTTACCTAAAAAGTAGAAGGAAAAAGCATTTGGGTGCAGTTAATCTAATTCCCCCTGGGGGATGTCTTAGTGTGAAGACCTTTTTTTTCTGGGCCATCTAAAAATGTAAAAATTTTTGGGAAACAGCACATTTAATGGACAGTGGTCAGATCTGATATTTTGTCATCACCAAAGAACCAAGTAGTATGAATAAAAGGGTCATCAGCTACTTGTGGTATTTTGTCCAGATTGTTGTTTTTCCCTTTACCATATATTTCAGTGTGATTTTACTCCATGCATTCAGTGCTTTGGAAAAAGGCATCTTATGAGGATAGTTATGTGATATTACCTTTTAATTTTGTACAAAGGATGCTGTTGTATTCCTGAAATCTGTTACAGTGCTTCTGCTCTTGGTCTTTTCATTTTTCTGACAAACTGCCAACTGTGGTGTTTTTCTATTCCTGTTCTGTGATCTTATTCATAATGAATATTTCTATCTTATACACAAGTTGGGGCAAATTTCCGTCATGTTACCATGGTGCTCTGGCTTTGTGCATTCCTGATGCCCCAATAATCAGTGCATGGTAAGAGAAGCTGCTGGATGATAAAAATGTAAATGCAATAAAAGAATGCATAAATGAATATTTTGTCATACTCTGAGATAAATTGATTAATTCCCTAAATCCAGTGAAGCAGCATGAAAAGTTGAATGCTTGCCAGAAATGAGAAACACACACAGTTTCACTGGTTAGGAGTTAGAGAGATTTTGTGGTTTTTGAAACTAACTTGTTGATTTTTAAAATGGACACACCATTTGAGCTTCTGTTTGGCGGCTCACACACTCCTACTGGTCTTTACTGCAGTAGTGAAGATATAAACTTCCTGGGATTTGAACCTACAGACCACTGGACAGTGAGTTCTTTCATGCCACTAGGGTGTTTGCCTTCACAGGAGAAAGCCAACACATTAGAGCTACAAGAGGAAAGGGTGTTAACCCAAGATAAAACCGCTGAGAGGCAGAACATCTTCCAGGTGAAAGTCCCAGGTCATCCCAGGCGAAGTTGAGGAAGTCACAAGGGTCCGAGTTTAACTTCCTCAGTTATGGTCATGGATGACATGATGCTGCAGCATCGCTGTATATTGCTGCTGGCTCAGCACAGGCTGTTTGAATCCACCTTAAACTGTGTGGAGTTTGCATGTTCTACCTGGTCTGCATAGGTTTCCTCTGGGTGCTCTTGTTTCCTTCCACAGTCCAAAGACCTGCAGTTCAGGTGAATTGACAACGCTAAGATGTCTGTAATGTGTGAGTGAGTGTGCGTATGCCTACCCTGTGGTGGACTGGCATCCCATTTAGGGCGTACCAACCCAGTGATTTCAGAATAGGTTCTGGACTGCTTCCTCGCCATTTTACTTCCACTGGGGCTCCAACGTTCGGCTGCTCTGTAGCGTTAACCACGTGGAACTTGGTCTGTATAAATGGGCAGTACACGGAGAGATTAAACATGTTCTCCATCCCTGCACCTCTAGTCCGTTTTCATTCCCCTCACGCGCCTCTGTATGACTACCTTGTAAACTTGGCATGAAGCGAATTTGATTTTTGCTCTGATTCTCCCGCATCTGATTTTCTGCCTCTTAACCCCTCCTGCTGTTTTAAACGGCAACGAAATGTCATCTGTGCGACGCTTGAGATGTTCTTCGCTCTCCTCTAAAATACGACATTTGTTGAAGTTGACGTCTGAGTCGCTGACCCAGAAATATACATGGTTAACTGGACGTATAGCTGCTAATCAGGGCCCGGCGGTCTTCCGCAGGCCGTCTTTGATGTTTCGGCTCCATGCGTCAGCAGTCATTTCCATCTGCACTGCAGCCGTGTTTCCCGTGTTTTCCTCCTGGCGTTGTCTCTGCAGCGCACCACGGCCCCATCCGTCTGCTGTTCTGACCTAAAGTCCACGCGGTTGAGGTCTTGCGCATGTTGGGCTTTGAGGAGCTCTGCACCTGCTCTGTTCCCGACCGCAGGATCGCAGTCACGTTTTGGGGTCCTTGCCACCTGTGCTTGGTCTAATGCTCCTCTGTTGGAGCTGTGGCCTTGGGAAGCTTGTGGTGCAAGGAGGTGTTTGTGGGATTGCGCTAGTGCGATGGTATTCTGAGAGTGTACAACGTAAACAGAAAGTGTGGTGACTGCAGGTGCTGGATGGACTGTTTATTCAATACATTTTGGAAGGTTTTGCATAGTTGGAAATATTGGCGTTATGAGATGTACAGGTACTCTTTCACTTAAAACTCGCCAGCTTATCACAAGCTGGTCTTACGAGGGCCGTTGCATTACCTTTGTTGTATTATTTTTTAAATCCCGACGTTTGGTTGTAACATCTAATAATGACTGCTCCATATGCTGTGCGATAACATGCTGTAAAGGCGCCATGTTTCTTTTTGTTTGGTTCTCTGTCAGAGTTTGAGTAACAAAACTTTTAGTCTGTGATCGTCTTCAAGTTGCTTTTTATTTAAATATCCTACAAAGTGAAAACCTGAGTGTTCTTGGGGTCCTGAAAAGAAAAGTAATGCATGAAGATTGAATTATATTGTACTGTATTCGGGGGCACGGTGACGCAGTATGTTTGGCCGGGACCTGCTCTCTGGTGGGTCTGGGGTTCGAGTCCCACTTGGGGTGCCTTGCAACGGACTGGTGTCCCGTCCTGGGTGTGTCCCCTCCCCCTTCAGCCTTCTACTCTGTGTTGTTGGGTTAGGCTCCAGTTCGCCGCGACCCTGCTTGGGACAAGCGGTTTCAGACAATATGTGTTTGTGTATTGTATTTATATTGTTATTGTGTGTGTGAAATTAGTGAAAACCATAACAGAGCCCATTTGTACAACATAGCATTCCTGTGTGTTAGTTCTCCCTATTTCCTCATGGTTCATGTAACACAGTGTATAACCCTATCGTAAGTCGAGGACCACCTGCGTACGTTTTTTTTTTCTTTGGTACTTTGACATGACGGAAGTAATAGGTCTGACTATCGAACCGTGCTTGTCTGAAATGAGGATCAGGAAATGGTTCATCTTCCCCTCCACTTTTCTTAAGGATACACACAGGCGATTGCCACCGAAACAGATGATTTACTATATGAAACATTAACTCTGCGTCCTTGCCAATCTCCTGTTTCCCTCCGAGGGAATTTTCCTGCTCGTCAAGCCGCTCATTTCCTGTGTCATGGTTGAGCTGGGATGTTCTAATCTAGGCGCTCTACACGGGCACAGCTTGGCCGATTGACAGGAAGGAACCGTTCTCAATCAGATCACATCTCCATATTGCCAATGCCATTGCTTTATTTATTCTAAGAGCTGTGTTGTTTATCAGTCACATTTCTGGCCTTGTTTGCTTTTGCATTCGATCGTATAGTCAGCGGGGCTCTTTTCTGTAGAGATGGAATTTGCAGTTTAATCTGAACAAAATAGCAGAACATAACTATGCAGATTGATTACTAATGAGCTCATTCATCATTTAAATGGGTCTAAAAGAAACACTCGGCCTATTAGGCTCAGTACTGATGGGTTGGGTTCACAGCATGCGTGATTAAATAGCCACCGCTTCTTTTATTATTCCCTAGTGTGCTCTAGTCTTCAACTAGTTATTCTCACATCCCTAGTAGGAGGCATCGACACTTTTCTGCTGCACTGTTATGTGGGGTTGGGCATGGCCTGTATGACCCCCCCCTTATAGGTCTCCCTTGGAGAGCCGTGCAGTTGGACTCGTACGGTTGGCCTTGTCCTGCTGTCTCCCCCAGGCTTCAAATAAAGCCCTTCCTGTGTGGGTCCTGCTGGCAATCGAGTCTCCAGATTGGGCCCAATCTCCCAGCTGCAGCCGGCGGGAAGGTACGCAACGACAGCGTCGAGACAAAGAGCAGCCGTAGCTCAAACACGCCCTTCCTGTTTGCTAAAGTTGCAAGTATGGCGCTTTGAATGTATGGCGTGGTCCGTGAGACGCTTTCCCAGCATTCTCAGCATGCACACGCGCACGTTCACTTTGGGCGAGACTTCCTCTTGAGGCTGGCATTTTGCTTAGGGAGGTAAATGGAAGGTAAATGTCACAGGTTCAAAGGAATTGTTGTTACACTCCTTTTGTCATTCTCTTGTGTCCTGCGCGTCACCTGACCTTTACTCTTGGTCCTCACAATCAGAAGGGAAACACAAACATGTTAAGTTCTAGAATATTCTTCTAACAGCGCCTGGGCCTTAAAATAGAAAGTGTTTATGTTTCAGCGGGGAGTTTCCGGAAAGGGGCAACGTACGATCCATCCTTCTCAGGAATTCTTCCCCGATGTCCTCCACGCGGCCTGTGCAGGACAGCGACGGCTGGGCCACACAAATCGCTCTCCTTCCTTAGATCCCAGAAGTCCGGGTCGGACGGTGGTCATTAGTGGGAAGACTGGTTTGGCAGGGATGCTCTCCAGCGAAGCCATGAAAACCAGATATCCTTGACTTCCCCACATCTTAAGCCATGTGCCATCTGTCTCTATGTCTTGTACACAGCGGGGGGGGAAGCTTCAAAAAATTACCTAGCAGTGAAATGTTATCGTTTAGTCTTGCTACTGTTAGTCTGATTTGGTCTTTTACACATAAAGTGCATTATTAAGTGTTCTGAACATTATTGCGTGTTTCTGCCATGTTTCGTAGTGCAGTCTGCTGTTGGTTAATTTCTTTTTGTTCCTATAGTGTCATCATTTGTATTTTTTCTTGCCCTATAGCGTAGTTTTACATGCGTTCATTTCGCAGACTCTTTTCTCCAAAGTAATGTAAAACTCAAACAAAAGTGCATTTCACCAAGATCGGAGAGGTACAGACACCCGATCCTAGATGTACAGTCCACCGTTTTGTGAGCATACTTTGCACATATAGCCATATAATTTATACAATTGATAGGGAGGTTTTTCTTTTTATAACAGATGATGTAATGACTGTTTATGGAGCAGATAGGAGAAAAGTGAGTCCAAAACATGTACTTTGAGATGCTTCTTGAATAATCGGGATTCAGCAATTCTGAATGAGTGAGTGAGCTCAATCCATTGCGTTGAAACAAGAACCTCTGGACTTTTCATTCTGGACCTCTTGTGCCTGGGTCCACCAAGGGGTCAGAGGTGGAGGACCGTAGGGTTTTTGTTGGGGTGTAGCAAAGGATCAGGTCCGAAAGGTATCGGGAAGGATTCATGGTCTTGTAGTTTTGCAGTTTTACTTCGGTTACCTTCTTTCTCTCAGCCAAATGACCCACCATCAGTCATTTCCAGTCATGCCCTCACTCACTCACCCAGCACCTTCCAGAGGGTACCCTGCTGCGTTTACCACAGTGAATTGCATCTGCTGTCAGGGTAGGAAGTTCCAGGACAATGAGAAGCAGAAGAGCACTTAGTAGTGCTCACAGCTGGCTGGAGACCACAAACTCAATCAGCCACCGCATGAAACTTTTTTATGGTCACCATAACAACGTTAACCTGTGGGGGCACAACTTGATAAAATACAATATGACTGTGATTCGTGCTTCAGAAGCAGTGGAAATTCTCCCAGAGTGAGCTGGTACAAAAACGTTCAGTTGAGATAGGGTATCATTTTCTTGTTTTGTGACTTTGCTTAACATGGAGGTTTAAAAGGTTTAGACTGGGAAAACGGAGGATAAATATTCTTAGCACCTGCCTTGGATTCCACTGTGTATTTTCTAAATTTGTTCCATTCGTTCGGTTGTTAATTAGGGAAATGTCTTCTTCCCTGAGTTGCTTTCTGTGCTGTAAAACAAGTCTCTTCCTCCCTGCTCTACCTTCTGGCGGTTGGGCTGTATGCATTTCATTTCACATTTCAAATGCAAATTACCGTGATGAGGAAAAATTTTACTTTTATTTGAAACATGTTTCTTCCCTCCAGCTGCATGCATGCCGTCTCCTCCTGCGCCTTGCCGGTCGTAGCCTCGCTAGGCCCCGAGCAGTGACCGACCGTGCAACGTGACTTACGGCCGTGGGAAAATGGCAAGGCCCGCGTTGGCGGCATGCAGGGACTCGTTGGATGACTGCAGACACCCTGCTTCCTCTAATGAACGTTTAATTACCAGGTCTAAGGTGGGGAGAGGTTAGTTCATGTCAGCTCATGAGTCCGTCGCGTTTCAGGGGTGCGAATCACCGTCGTTCTTGCACGAGGGGAACGGCAGCGCACCAGATCACAGATCGTAAAACCAGAAAGAGGAAACTCCCCTGTTCCAGCAGTCCGCTGTGAGGTCTTGTTAAGCCATTGCCTTTGGTATTATTCCACCTTGGAGAGAAAGATCATTGTTACTGTGTTTTCATTGGCATCCAAAATGGCTTGCAATCAGGCCTGGACAGGAGCTGCGGTCTCAGTCACATGACTTCACCGTCTTCATGTCATTGGCTGTACCCTGGCATGGTGCTTGATCCCTCTTTATCTCACCCCCACATTACATCACACATTCAATAGGTGAACACTCCTGCCTGTCATTCAGGGTTGTTACACGAGGCCCCCCGTAGTGCTGTGTAAACACCTTGCGGTGGGGTGCGTTCCTGTGACAGAACAGTGCTGGACTTGGACAGACTGCACCTGGGACCATCACTGCCTTGGCTTTTATGGCACTTCTTCAGTGGCCGCCGTGGGTGGTGGTGAATCTGGTCGTACCGCACAGGCTGTAATGTGTGGGTGCGAAATAACTCGCCTGCTTGCTAGAAGGCTTTAATGTCCTTCCCTCTTATGTGTTCACCCACCTGTTCTCCTGCTCTTCCAACCCAGGGAGGCCTTAAAAATCTCCCTTACATTTACATACTTTTACATGCTTTGTTTAGAGCTGCGTTTAGTGTGCTGGTTAGACTGCTGCCATTGGACCCAAAGATTGCAGGTTTGAGTCTCATATTCTTCTGTACCCTTGATCATGGTAGTATTCATGAAGTGCTCCAGTAAAAATTAACTTGTTTTGGGCAGCACAGTCTGGGTGGTGTAAGAGGACATGGGTTCGATCCCCGCTCAGCCTGTTTGGAGTTTGCATGTTCTCCCCGTGTCTGCATGGGTTTCCTCTGGATGCTCTGGTTTCTCCCCACAGATCAAAGACATGCTGTTCATGTTCACCCATAGTGTGTGAGTGCCATAGAGAGTGTGTTCCACTGATGTATGGATGAGTGACCACAGTGAATAAGGTGTGTGGGCTGATGACACTACATAGACTTCATTGGAAGTTACTTTGGAGAAGAACATCTGCTAAATAAATAAATGTAAATGTGGATAATGAAACAAGATTTCAATGTTTGAGTTTTAAAAAGTATTAGAAAGCACAAATACTTAAGGGGTGCTTTATTATTCAGGGCAGGGCATATTTGTTTATTTTTTAACTGTATTCTACATACATAGTCGGAAACTGCTTGTCCCAAGCAGGAGCCTAACCCGGCAACACAGGAGGGGACACACACAGGACAGGAAGCCAGTCCGTCACAAGGCACCCCAAACGGGACTCGAACCCCAGACCCACCAGAGAGCGGGACCTGATCAAACCCGCTGCGCCACTGTGCCACCACGCCCCTAACTAACTGTATTGTCAATATTTTAATTTTACGTTTACATTTTCTGATGTAAATAGTAACAGCCAAACATACACAGACTATGTCGGCAGGAAAATATTAATTTGGTAACTCCTGAAAATCATAAATTGCTACATTCTACCCTCTAGCAGATGCAGCTGAGATAATAGATTAAGAAAAATATTTTATCTATCAATAAAAGCCATATCAACCATTGTTTTGTAGCATTGTTTGTCTCAAGGCACCATGCTTGCATTCAGCTCATCCAGATAACATTAGAGTCTGTGGATCAGTGTGTATGACGCGCGGGTCAAACATCTCCCTGCAGCACTTCAGACTGACGGACTTCAATGAGTTTTATGACATGGAGGTCATGGCTGGGGGATCAGTGTCCTGCATGCTTTATCTGGCAGGCCTGCTGGCACAAATGCCAGAAATTTGTGATCCTGCTGAAAAAGATGGTGCTCAAGCTCCTGGAGGCCGATGAGTCTGATCTGCAGAGGCAGTTGGATGGCCTCCTGAGGGAGAACCTAAGAGGGATCTGGAGATGCTGCCTTGACCACATGAAACATTTAATCTCTGAACTGAACCAGGACATTGGCAAGAGCCAGAGCCTTACACTAAATCACCGTGTGACCCTCAAGGTGGGATTGACATAGGGCAAAGGCCCATCTCACCTTGTTTCATAGTTCTAGTTCACAGCTAAGGCAGCGTTTAGTGATGGACTGGTTGTGTGGCTGTTGAATTGCTAATAAAGGAAAAGCAACAGTAGCTGAAAGTACTGTATATGCTTGTTGCAATAAGTTGACAACGGTCTCAGAGAACTGCGGAACTTGAATGATGAAGGTTTTATAGAGGCTTGAATGATGGAGGTTTAATTTAACAATGCGAATATTTTACAATATGTCCTTATTTGTATTTACTTGCACAGAACGTGCTAAATGCATAAAATGTATCTGCAGAAATTAATTTTAAAGTTTCCAGTCATATAAATATAAAACACATGGAATATAGCAATTGCAGAAAACATGAAGAAATGTCTGTGTAAAACACATCTCCGAGACTTTTGCTCAAAATAGGCAATGGCTTGCATTTTAGTGATTTTTTTATAGGACTGAATATTGCATTGAAAAACACAGAGGTCTGATTATTAGTTTTATGCTGAATACATAATAAATGGAATTACTGAACCTCTAAATGTGTGTATTTCAGTGAAATACCGGTCACATCGCTGATACCTACTTTAAATATCTCCTAAAATATGTGTAGTTTTCTCTGTCCATAATAACTTAGGAAATTCCATAAGAAAACTAAGGCAAATACAATCTCCCTTCTGAAAGTGTATTCTAGTTTAACAACTGAACAAACTGAGCTCAAGGTCAACTGTTGAACATAAGTTTGTTAGTTCTGCGTGTAGTTTCAGTGAAAAATAAATTCACTAAGATAACACAATATCCTTTTATTACCATTTCTTGCCATACGTTCCAGTTTTTGTACATTTATACAGAAAACAGCTGTTTACAATGCAGTATGACCCATAAATAACTTTTCCAATCAGGCCTCGGTTATGCAGAGGTGTGTGTGTGGTCCTGTCACACACTCAGGCTACAGCAGACCGTACAGCAAACTACAATCCATAAACTGGGGGGAGCAAGAATCTAATATATACAAGGTCATTGCCTTTTTAGGCAGATTTCTGTCTGTGTTGATAAACCTTGCATAACGTATGGTGGTGTTTCACTAAATGTGTAGAAGGCTGGGCCTCTCAGCTGTACCTCCTGCATCAGACAATGCTAATATTTTTAAATTTTAGCATATAAAAAATAGCAGTTTTAAAATCTCGAATCTTACAATATGTACATTAATAATTTCAATTTGTTTAAATTACTTCAAAGTCTCTACATGATAGTATATAATTCTATCTTGGAAATGCTGTTGCCATTTTATTTGGTATTCTTATGTGTTGCTAGAATGTGCTGGACTCTAAGTACGCACTACATTTGATTAGACAAGTGGTGAGTCTGTGGAAATGTCATGAACTGGTCTTATTTTAACGGCATTTGGCTGTAGCACACGGTGTCCTCCCCCACGGAGGAACTGTTGAACTCAAGATGACACAAAGAGCTCACAAAACCCCTGTAAACACACAGTCAGCACTTTGTCAAGCAGATGTCTTTGGCTCTGGAAAGAGGCAATCTGGAACAGGGAAAAGTCCGAATGGCTGCGGTTTTCTTTCAGTCACAGTTCTATGAAATGATACAGTTTTTACCCTTGTGCCCCTTTTTCTTCTTGCCCTTTGTCCGTGCATCAAAGGAGTGTGAGGCTAAGCCCGACACTGGGCTCGGAAGATCATCCGCGTAGTACCGGTACCTCTGCGACAGGGGTTGAGGGATGGGTTGGCCCAGGAAGAAGCCCTCTTCCTCCGAGTCAGAGGATGATGATGATGAACAGGTGGAGCACCAGTCCTCGTCTCCATATAGCCCCAGGAAGCGGTCGGTGCCTGGGTTCTGAAGGCCGTAGTCAGAGGTGGCGTGGGGGTGGGAGAGCAGGCCGTATGGCTCGCGGCCATCTTGAGGGCTGGTGGTTGGAGCCGGGCGCTCAGGGAAGCGCCTACGGGCCCGTTCCCTGGGGACCAGGTGTAGCGCATTGTCTGAGCGGGACTTCCTGCTCCGGCGTCTCCGGTGGTGCTGGTGGTGGCGATTTAGGCGCAGGTCCTGGTCTTCGAAGTGGTACACCCGCCGGCGGGTGCGCTCGCTCATTGGGGGCTGCCGCACCTCCAACTCATCTAGTTGCCCACTGTCTACCACGTCATCTGAGAATTTCACCTGCTGCGGCCTCGACTGAGACCTGGTCCTTCGGAGCACGGGAAAGTGGGCTGGCGCAGGCGTCTCCTCTGGAAGAGAAGGCTCCTCCTCTTCTTCCTCCTCCACCTCCTGTTCTGCTTCTCCTTCCCGCTCCAGTTCTGAAGTGAGGCTTTTCAGAGAACTGGCACTCCGGTGTAGCATAGAAGAGTTCAGTGTCCCCATGTTGCTCATTTTCTCGCAGTCCTCAGCTTCAAGCTCTTGGAAGTTTTGTAAGGAATACAGCAACGCCACATCTTTGCTGTCTCCATCCACTGAGGCACCTGTAGGAGAAACGTTTGTGAGAACTTTATTAGATTTAAACTTATTTATTTATTTTTTTTAATTTTCGGGAGAACAGTGTGAACCCTACATGCCAAAGTTCTGGTTTCAATTTTAAAATCCACCTTCAGCAAACTAATAGGTCAAACGGAGGAGAATTCTAATGTATTTTTGTCTTTCTTTAAACTTTGACTAATTGAAGCTGTGTTCCAAGAGTGAGTGCTACCACCCTCTTCGAGCATTAACTGCCAGCATTAGTATAGGACATAATTTGGGCCAAAAATTTCTTATACAATTCCACAGGAAAGCAGGTCCTGGTGCTATTCCTGAAGGCATTGATTGGACAGTGTCCCA
Source organism: Scleropages formosus (assembly GCF_900964775.1). Lineage (NCBI taxonomy): Eukaryota > Metazoa > Chordata > Actinopteri > Osteoglossiformes > Osteoglossidae > Scleropages > Scleropages formosus. The sequence goes on from NC_041807.1 coordinate 15,998,556, forward strand.
GATCTCCTCAGGAGTAAATGGTGCATTTAGAGAAGAACAGTCCTTATTTGAGACACTAGACTCAAATACAGTAATCTTCATAAATATGATTGTATTTCATCAGTTGGTCCTTGCCCATGGAAAATCTTAAGATTTAACCTAGTCTTAAAAATTGCTTTTTGATCACAATGATACATAACTACATAACTTTTGTCTTTATGTAGCCACATGGTCATGTGTATAAGTAGGACACATAAATGATACCAACTTCTCTTACCCGTGATATTAGAAAGCGCCAGTGAATCCATGGAGTCTCGAACGCTCTGATCTGGCTGCTTCAGTTCGTCAGTGATGCATTCCAGGGAATCATCCAGCCAGGGCTTCTCGTTATTTTCAAGGCTGGTGGCACCATGTTCCATGTCCAGCTCCTGGATCTTGCGGCTGCTGGCTGGGCCGGGGTGGCTGCCATAGGCTGAGTCCCCCAAGCCGTCTTGCGACTGGGCCCAATACATATCCGCCTGGTACTTCTTACTGGCCAGGCTCTGACTATGGGCTCCCGCTTTTGGTGCCAACTTCACCTTAGCTGAAGAATCAGGTGCCCAGAGGTCCATGGCTCGACTATCCTCCAGAGGCCGTAAGGCGCCATGCTCGCCGAACTTAAGAAGCAGCTGCGTCATATAGTCATCATGCTCCGCCCAGTCCTCCTGCTCCTCTGGAGCCTCATGCTTTTCGCGGTCCTTCCAGAAATGGTCCTCCGTGAAGCCGAGGTGAGCCAACCTGTGCGTCAGGGAGTTGGTAGCAGGCGAGAACAGCAGTGACTGACGACATTGGTCGGCCGAACGGCTGCTCTTCCCCATCCGCACGCTCCGACGGGACTCGCGGGATCTCGCTGACTGGAAGGCAGAGTCGGATGAGTCCGAAGCATGCACATCCTCCCCTAGACTGCAAGCCTTGGAGCAGTAGATGCGGCCCTGCCGGGGCAGGAAGGGGCATCCCAACAGGGAGCTCTTGCATTGGGCACAGCAGAAGCATGTCTCTGTAGCATGCCAGTGCAAGCCATCGTATGTCATCTGGGCATGGTCCACTCCTGTGGGGATGGTGATGTTAGGTTAACACTACCTGAATGATGGACTCATTGACCGAGAAGGGAAAAGTGACATATGGGAAAGTGGCCTACCGATATGCTGTCCACAGGCCTCGCAGTATTCAGCGTACAGGGACTCGAAGCAGCCGCAGCAGTAGGGACGGCCATCTTTCATGATGTACCTTTGACCCCCTAGCACCGTCTCACACTCGAAGCATGAGAAATGCTTCATGTGCCAGTGACGGCCCTCAGCCTCTGTGCATTCATCAGCAAAGATGATCTGGAGAATCATAGCCAGTGGGAAAAGGGTTCAGTGATGCTGTACTTCATTAAAGTGATGCAAGGTAGTGTTCTTAGGTTTTATCCTCATGAGCTAATGTTCATGCAGGTGTTTGCGCTCCCAGCACATTCAGTCACAATTATGGCTTATTTCGCCTCATTGTCCAATACGCAAGCTGCTACAGAAACCACGTACAGTCCATCGTGGACTATTTTGGGAAGAAATGGGTCCTATAAACCCAACTGCTGAATCCTTTTCGATCTTTTATATGCAGTTGTTACCCAAGGAATAACTCACACACACACATTGTCTGAAACCGCTCATCCCAAGCGGGGGTCGCGGCGAACCGGTGCCTAACCCGGCAACAAAGGGCACAAGGCTGGAGGGGGAGGGGACACACCCAGGACAGGACGCCAGTCCGTCACAAGGCACCCCAAGTGGGACTTGAACCCCAGACCCACCAGAAAGCAGGTCCTGACCAAACCCGCTGCACCACTGTGCCCCCCCATATGGAAACTAATAACTATAATATCAAAATACTGTGTGACAGTAAATGAAGCGTATAAAAAAATTATATCTGTACACACACATTTGTAATCAACTGATGTAATCATTCTCTTTTTTACTGTACAATAGAAAATGGCAGATTCCCTAAACACATTGTTCTCAGAGGGGCAGATGGATGCAGGTTGTTGGAGGAATAACAAGGTTATTAACCAAGAATAGAGATCTCTAGAACACATAACAGCCCAAGCTCGGTCCCACTAACACACGTGGGCTGCAAAAATACAATTAATGTTCAAAAAGAGTGGCAACCAAGATGTCAAGGTATTAAAGTTGGCAGCAACTCTCAATCTCTCTCACAATTTCTATTTTCTATCTGGTCTTCCTTCGTCACTGCAGACAAGTTAAATAGATACTGGGACCCGTAGTGTTTGCCGATGTTTAAGAAGAGAGTTACCTGGTATTCCAGTAGGTGTGCAAAAGATACCTTTTACCAAAACTGTACTGTATATCTTTGGGTTGGTCTGAAATAGTGAGAACTGACTGACTATGCTGGTGTGCTGGTAAGAGACTTGGGAGGTGCTGGTCTGGGTATAAAGGCCTGTGAGCCCACCTCATCGCAGGCAGAGCAACGGGGCTTCAGCAGCTCAGCATGATGCCGCCCGCAATAGATTTTGCCTTCATGGTAGAAATAGATGAGATCCACAAGGAGCTCCCTGCAGGTGGCACAGGCAAAGCATGCTGGGTGCCAGCACGGTCCAGGGCCCGCCCTGGAGGCAAACACTGCCATCACCCCTCCACCGATGTTCTCGCCGCACTGGGAGCACAGAAACAGACATAAGGTAAGGGCTGGAATAAAGCAACCTGCTGGTGGTGTAGTGGATGGAAAAGTGGTCTTGTGAAAAACCCAGGTTGACTCTTGACCAGGAAGCTAAGACTGTGTGGGTGTATACTCGGTGTAATTTGCGTTTCACATCCAGGCAGTTCCTGCAACTGTTTTACTATAGTGAAAGCCACTCAACGCACATCTTCATACCAGGACGCTGAAAACTGGCCTAATAGAGCGAGACCAAACGCAGTGCCACGGTGAGAATACAGCTGCCAGCCATTCTTCGTTACATCAGTGCGTTCCTGGTCCTAGGCTGTCACATAGCCATGATGCCAAGTGTATATGAGCAGAAAAAATGGGTGTCTGCTCATCAGTAGCCACAACCTTCAACTCATACGGCTCACGAGTTGGTCCAAGTGTGAACAAAGGCACGAGTTTTGACAGCTTTAATAGACTCCTCAGCCTACAATATGCATCAGTAAATGATGTGGCACTCTTCCTCTACTCTGGGCTGCAAGCGCACCCACTTACTTATTCCTTATGAGGACAAGAGCAGCGAACCACTTAGATCCGCATTTCCTGTCGTATTCTCCAAGCTCTCTGCTCGAACCAAACAGTCTGATTAACTAATGACATTTCTTACCTCTACCTGGTGGGCTACTGCGATGCTGTAGCCACAAAATCACAACAGTAACACTGGTATGACAGGACTGTGGTATAAAGGGAGTTAATGTGTGTGTCACTGCATTATGAGGGAGACAGCAATCGTGGGAAATCCTACCAGATGATTTCCCATACCCGCGCTTAAGGGTGCTTAAAAATCAACTGCCGCAAAGTGATCCGAGTTTGGAAGACGAGCCCAAAAATGAGTCAAAGCTGTTGGACGGGAACAGCGGTTAGCGACAGAATCACACCTAAAGAATCACACCATGGCCACTTCTCCACCAGCAAGTCTTTGTTTGGAGAGAAAAGGCCACGAGAGCGTTGCACAGGAATAAAAAACGGCCCCAGGTCATCGTGCGTTCCAGAGCTACTGCAGATACCGCCCCATCGGCAAATGACATTTTACTGACTGGTTTGCTTTTATTTCACTGATAGATATACTCTGGATTGTGTTCCATTGCTCCTGGTCGGTAAGTAAAGGCAGTTTCAGCTCCTCTTCTTTGTAACCCATTTTGTTCGTTGCTGCTGTTAAGACTCTTACGTATTGCACTTTGTGCTAGGGACCGCTAAGAGCGTTCGTACCTGCTCACAGATGGTATGCATCAGAGCTCTAGGCAGGATTTTGAGCGCTCCCCTCCCCAGCGCCTCCTTCTTCCGCTGCATACTGAACATCTGAAGCTCCTTCTTCTCCTCTTCGCTGAGAGACTGACAGTATCGCACCTATGAAAAGCGAAGCATGGCAGCACAAAACAGTTTTTCTAGAAGTCACGAGAGACGAGCTAATTCCCTCACCCAGCATAACCGAACTGTACTGTAACCACGGTTTTGGACTTTTATTGAACAGGACGCGCTTATGCAAACGCTCATGCAGATGGTAACATGGCATGACTGTGACAGAGTAGTGGCTCTCTGTGGCCCGTGGGGTGGGAAAACAGCACTGCTCCCAGGTCCCTCCTCCGGAATTCTCAGAAGGTACCCCTGGTGGGGCTTTGTGGAATGTTTATGATCCCAAGTCTTACCTCATTATCATGTGGAGGCAGCTGGTACAGGAGCTGCTTTATTCTGTACTTCTCCCCGGGGCTGTTCACATAGGGCACCTTGTCCTCGGGCAGGCAGGAGAAGTACAGCTGGACCTGAGGAGAGGGGACAGGTCTAGGTGGGTCAGGAACCGGGACGAATCATAGATCCTGTGTTGCCGTTCCTCTAATGACACGGGGAGAGCAGCATGTGGCTGTGGGCAGGAAAGGGACTTTACTTTAACTGCTGTGGCCATACATTAGCCTCGAGACCCCGGACAGAATTTATGAGTCTCCCGGTCATTACGGCCACCAGATAAAAGACGTCTGGCGGAATGAGCTTGTCTCCAATGCAAGTAGCATCCTGCTGTTGACCCCAGCTTGTGGAATGCAATTTAGCTTGACAACAAGGTGTGCACTGAGTGGGGAGGATGGTAAATTTAATGCTCCCGGCTTCTCCGCCCCCAGCGACAAGAACCCCCAGAGATTGCTGCAGCTCTGCAATAGCCACCTATCGTGTGCACGGCAATCCAGGCTATAGCAGCCATAAAGAGATTACAGTCACCTCGCTGTGTCCTCTGTGCACCGGCGGGGGTGTGACAGGCAGAGAGCACGGTGTTTGGTTTCAGAGCCCCCCTGTTGACTGGGCCTTCATTGCTTCCATGTGTAGCTTAACAGAGCAACTGGGGGTACAGCCTTGCGTTGAGCAATGGCCACATTTTAGCCAGACAGCAGCCATCATTTGCAGTGACTGAACTGGGCCAGAACCAGATCTTAATCCATGGCCTCTCCAAACAGGCCAGAGTTACATAATCACTTGCAGGCTTTGCTTGGAAAAGTCTTCAGTTTAAAAAAGAGGACATTCCTTGGGACTGAGCTGGTCCTGCCGGGGGGTGCATACAGACAAGCTGAGGGAGAGGCTCCAAAGAACTAAGGGCCACTTCTCAAGATGCAAAATCAGCAACACCAACTACGATTAAATCAAAATTTGAGATGGAAAATCTAAATGTGTAATAATTTAAAAAAATCCACACAAACTCACGTTGCATAGCCTACTTTAGGACGACGGAGGATCGTCTCACCTGTTCAGGCCGCAGGCCTGGTGGGACCCAGGCGTACTCCTCCAGGGCGCAGCCGGAGTCATCATCCGATGTGGAGCTACGCTGGAACCCTAGAGCAAGCTTGCCCATCTTGGGCTCCAGCTCAGGCCTGCGTGAGCTGGCGTGGAACCCGGCTGAGTTCTCCAGTGCCATCAGGTGGGGCGTCTGTTTACAGGAAAAGAGGGAAATGTTAGCCAACCGCATACCCCCCCCCCCCCCCCCGCCTATGTCTACCATGGCATTGTCTCTGTAAAAAGACTGCTAAAAGGCATCCCCCTGCTGGGCTTATAGCCCCTGTCTAAAGCTTCTTATGTTAATTGATTTGACCTTTTTCGTAATGCAGTGCGAAACGTCAAGGAATTACAGTCAGCAGAGTAATAAACTAAACAAATACCATAATTCTGCCCTCAGTGTTCCTGTGCGGAATGCAAAGCTGCATTTGTAACACCTACAGCTGAAGAATGAGACCATATATAGGGTTAGTTAATGCATATACTTGTGTTTTAGGAAATGAGATTTGTCCTTTTCGCAGCCTTGCAATACAATACATCCACCAAAGGCTGCATGGAAAATGATCTGATCGTAGAAACCATACCCCTACCCCTACCCCTACACCCCTCCTCCTTTTCACCCTAGCGTGTGAAAGTATTTTTTAAAGTTTAATTCTTCACAAAACAAGCAGAGAACAAAACAAAATGTTATACTGAGTGAAAGTCCAGTTTAACTGCTGGTCTGTGGGGGGTGATACAGAAGCCAGGAGCACATGCGAGACAAGTGGGTTGCCCTTCGCCCTCCGACCTTCTTCTAGTGTCCAATATCAGAGGCCCGAACCCGACACTTAAGACAAGGAGGTCAGTGGGCTGTGGCAGTTTGAAAACAGCACATCTTTGGCAACATATCGCATAGCAACATCAGCAGATGGTTTTTAAGGCCTTCTTTCTTTTCCCCTATATATAGCACATATTGGGTGCTAAGAAGATTATGTAATGGCGGTTTATGGAAAAGAAAGCACTTTAGAAGGTTTTAACAAAGTAATGGGAAATTAGACTTAAGTAAAAATGAGTGCTTTTGCAGCTGAGACCATTGCTCAGGATCGCTGGCTTTGACTTGGAGGCGCCAGCAGGAATAGACAACCCTGCGCCCTCCCTCCGTGTGCGGGATATGAAGCAGACAGCTGAGCAAACCAGCTCCACCCAGTGCTGACCGAAGAAAAACATGATATTTCAGATGGAGTTCTTTCTCCCGGAATGTCCTGTACACATGTATACCCAAGTAATTACACACACACACACACACACACAGGTTTGCATCAGAACTTAGATACCGTCGCCCCTACTGGTATGTGAACGGCACGTTATTCAGCACATGTGCAGTGAAACCACTTGCAAATTGCATTCAAACCAACTGATAACACACACGCTTGTGGGACTTATTACTTAACCCGTTTGGAGACGTACCTAAACAGTTTTTTGGAAAGTCTTGAAATTCTTCGGCTTTTCAAATCACGCTTTTACGGAAAAACAGCGTCCGTTACCTTCTTCTCTTAGCATGAGAGCTTTAACATACAGAGGAAACAACTATCTCTATTTAAGGAAGGATTTCACTGCCTTCACTAACTGAATTCACTTGTTTCCTGGAGACACAGCAGTCCTCTTTCCAGAAGCTTGAGGCTTTTAAATTTAACCGCGTTGGTTCAATTAGCCACTGCAAAACCACCAGCAGAACAAACAAAGGAATTTGCCTGATGTCGAAATCACTGCAGAGAAATCACTGAGTATCCAGCCCTTCTCTAGCCAATGCAATTTCCTTTGCCCCCAAATCCGTGGCCGAAGCTCACCTTATCTGCGGGATCACGGGAAAACTAAAGCTTCCACATTCGCCACACCCCATGCAGGTCATTTCCTGGGCAACAACAAACATAGTAATTGTAGAAAGGGGCTACTGCAGCGTTTCCTGAACCTCCACTCTTGATCAAGTCTCTGGGAGATGGGCCAGATAAGTGGCCGCCCACAGCTGCTGTCCTGCGAACGAGTCCTAAACCACCCCTTGGTTATTTGCTGGGCCGTTGGGGCTAGAACATGGCACAACTGCTTACACATGGACTCCAGTAGTCAATGTGTGTGTTCCTCTCTTTCCCAAAGCCCACTATTGCCACTTGTTTCTTGTAACGGGTGCTCATTAATGAGGCTTGGGAGACCATCGGTTGCATAAAATAAAAACTCTCCCATAAAGCACTGCTCTATCCCTCAGGTGGCGTGTCACATTTCAAAGTTGATCGGTGACAAATCAGAGCAAACTTCTCTGGTAAAGGACCCTAAAATAAAGTGGAAGTACTTTAAACAACTGTACTTATATGGAGTTAACGAAAAGCAGAAGAAATTCAAGCTGCTTGGCTTTGCTAGTATGTTCATCCCTTGTTACCTGGTTTCCTGATAACGTGGTTTTTCACTTATTAAGACCATGATTATTAGCAACACACACACACACACACACACATTTTCAGAACCGCTTGTCCCATACGGGGTCACGGGGAACCGGAGCCTACCCGGTAACACAGGGCGTAAGGCCGAAGGGGACACACCCAGGACAGGACGCCAGTCTGCCGCAAGGCACCCCAAGCGGGACTTGAACCCCAGACCCACTGGAGAGCAGGACTGTGGTCCAACCCACTGCGCCACCGCACCCCCCATTATTAGCAACACTTAATTATTAATCTGTCTACATTTTCATTTGTCTGGCCTGAGGCATCTGGCCTGGGGCCTTATCATTTGGTCTGGCGCGAGAAACATTTCAAAATTGTACCAAGCGACTGCGTGTGACCGACCGTAAGACGCACTGCATTGTGGGAACTACGTACCCGTGCTCTCGTCTGCATTCTAGAGCTCTGTGGTCTCCCTTGTGTACTTATGTGTTTGCATTTGCATCCCGTTTTGCACAATGGCGCTTTAATTTTCTAATTATTAATTTATCTGTGAGACATAAAGCCATCTTCCTCAACCCGGTCCATGACCACTGTACTTCAAAGAAATTACTATTTTTTAAATTTATTTTATATATAATTTTGTTGTAGTTATTCATTCTGTCTTATTGGGTTACACAACTTTTCTGTATGATGTTAGGCATCATTCAAGGGGATTTTGTGGTAAACTCGGGACAGGCTTGGATTTTTTCCCCATAAGAAATAATGGAATAAGTCAAAAAGGATAATGAGATGCATCGCATCTCCTCTGCACTCGTGCCACATGTAATAATGAGATTAAATTAAATTCTATAGTCGTACCTGGGGAGCAACTCGTGTATCCTTGCATCTGTTCATACATGTATACGCATTCCTCGATGTTTATGTTTAGGCTAGGCCATCGAGGTGAAACTTGAAAGATGACATTTGAGATGAAAATAAAAACGAACACCATGGATTATCAAGCTTTAAATGTGCAGAAACGTACAAGAGGACAACAAAAACTCCAACAGGCCTTCGAAAACAGCAGTATCCTCAAACTGTCAACATTGCCTTCACTCTCAGCTGGGTTTGCTCTTACGACGAAGAGCAAACAGACGGAAAACACACCGCTCTCCACAGACCTCGCTGCTGCGCCCACGTTCGGTTGGCACGGAAAGGTATTGCAACGCGTACGCAAGACGTTTGGAAAGTTGTCCCAAGATCTGAGCGCTTACAAAGAGATCTTCACTGGACCTTTCTACGTCTGCACCACCGGCTCCGAGAAACCTTCACCTTCACCCTTGTGCTGAACCTCTCCTCCTGAACTTAGGAACCAGCTGCAGCCCATTTCAGGTCCAGCCGGCACAGGCGCTCCTGTTATACCTTGTCACCTGTTGGCACTGGAACAACGTCCCTCTTTGTTCAAACAGAACCCCAGCCCTTTTTAAAGCAAGCATTAAGGAAAGAAAACATCTCAAGAATGCATTTTAAAAAGTCCCAGGATCAAAGATGTGTAAACACGTTTCAAATTCACCTTCACTTTATATGCTGACCAATCAGTACACATTCATTATATCCTGAATAAATAAGTGCAAGAATGTTTTTTTTTTTTTAATTATAAATGAATGCACATCTCTCTTGGGCAGGAATTTCCTTACATTTGTTTTACTATATATATATGTACCTTCAACAGCATCATACTAGTCAAGATTTATGTGTCTGAAAGGGGAAATAAGAGTCTGTAATTTCCATTTCTTGCGGCAGATAGTAGATTACCTGTCCAGCTGCCTGAAAACATGGCTCTTGCCGATGGACATGGAACAACACCGGAGACGCTGGCCGTCTGCCATGTCGCACTGTCCGCAGGCCTTTCAGCAGTGTAAACTGGGCCACGCGGACACATTTAAATTCACATTTATGCATTTAGCACACACTTTTCTGCAAAGCGACGTACAACTCAAATTAAACTAATTCGCATTTCAGCAACAAACGCAAGCAGCTGCATGTAGTATTGACAGGGAGTGTTTTCTTGACCAAAAATGTAAAGTAATGCAAGTTCACGAAACAGATATGAGGTCACGAGGCAAGTGGGGCTAAAAGAGATGTGCCGTAAGACACTTTTTGAGAGGGATTCAGCAGTTCCGAGGGAGAGCAGGAGCTCACTGCACCGCAATGGAGATACTACTCCCATTAGTTGATCATGGTAGGAGGAACCTCTGTTTTCAAATCCTCACCGTTTGTTGTGATGAAAAATTAAAATCTGCATGATGTGAAATCCTACCTTGGGCTAATGTGCGATAAAAGTCCCTGCCGGCACAGAGAGGCCCCGCGTTACTTGCACGGTCGACTCCATCGCTGTGAAACGAGCGACTAATCTCCTGCCGCCCTGCGCTCTCGTCTCTGCTCGCTTTCCTGCCGGTGAAACCACAGCTGGCCCATGTGGCTCACAGACGTGTGGTTCGTCCCAGCGCTGTCAGACCCCCTCCGGATTTCAAACGCTGCTCACATCAGACCGCCTGGTGCTCTGCTCTCCAAACCCAGGGGACGCAGGGACTGTGATCCAAGCGCACAGCGCTGGCTTCCGCCACACAGCTCCCCCAGCTGACGGCACAGACTGCTCCATTTAAGGGTATCAAATGAACCTGGAATTTTGGTCATTTTCCCCCTTAGTTAGCTCTCCTTTAACTGTGACTGCAAGATGACTGATTTTTTTTTCTTTTTTTTTTCTCAAACCAAAGTGCCTTTGACTACTTGGCCAGTACTTTGACTACAGTTTGCTCCCTCGAGTAACACTGACCCCGCAAACAAAGCTGTGACATACATGTACATTTATTCATTTAGCAGATGGATTCCTCCAAAGCGATGTACAAACATTATTAACTAGTATTTAGCTGAGACCTTCAGCCAGTGCTGCCTTACAATGTTAAATACACTCCAGCAGACTTCCAACAATCATTCACACGTATGTACAGCTGAGCCATGCAACAACCACACACACGCTATGGGCAATTTAGGGTCACAAACCCAGCTGAAACACATCCTTTTACTGTGGGAGGAAGGGAGAATACACAAACTCCACATGCACTGAGTGGGGATCAAACTCGTAGCCTAGTGGGCTCTAAACCCGTAGCCTAGGCACCAGCGCTACCCCCGTGCCACCCGAAATTCACTGGCCCACAGGAGGTAGTGATTTAGAGCCATTGCCGTCCAGCTGAAGGGTCCAGGTTGGAGTTTTCACTCCTTTGGAGGTAGCCTTGATCAAGGTACTTACCCTGGATTGAGATGGTAAAAACGCCCACCGGTATAAATAGGTAAATCATTGCAAGAGTACAAAGCACAGAAAAAGCGAACGTCGTAAGTCACCTTGGACAGAGGTGTCAGCGACATGAGAAATGGCATCGGACACCAAAGAGTGGGTCTCTCACCTCATACCTAATGAGCTGCACTTTCTGCAGACGCTCCCCGAGCAGCCAGGACGGCATTCCTCCCGCAGCCGCAGAGCCCTTTCCTCGAACCTTTGCACCTCGGCCTTCTCCCCCCGTGTGAGGCGGTCCGCGCTAAAAGCTCGCGGGCTAACAATGATGTCAGCGCGTCCGCTCCATTGTGACGACCCAACCGCGCCGCGCCGCGTTCGGCCAAGGCTGCCGAAGCCATTAGCATGAAAATGCGAAGAGCGGCTCCGGGGCCCGAAGCACCAGTTCCGCAAGGGGGGGAAACGTCGGTCCTGCAGATGAATATTTCAGCCGAGGTTTAGAAAACGGTAGGCGAAAGGGGAACAAACACAGGCCCTTGTGATTTGCACTGAAATGGCCAGTTCCATTACTCATTATGAAGGGTTCAAAAGCCCCGCTGGCATCATTTAAACCCCGGTGACAAATGTGTTTGAATCATTGTGCCGCGCACAAAAGGCCGAGCTCCACGAGCTCGGCGCGGAACAAAAACGCCTTTTCGTCAACTGCCAGATTACCAGGTACAAACAAGGAAAGCGGGGATTATCGGTTAATGCCGGATAAAGACACCCGAACCCTACAGCTACCCTGAGAGCCATTCGGCGCCTAACGCTTAAACGCAACATTTTAAAACCGCAGGCAAAGTTGCACGCTATGCCACTTCTTTTCTTTGCATAATACTGTATTACCTTACACAATGGTAAGTGATACGCGACCGTTTCCGCTCCGCGAGACACAACGCGAGAGCGTTTGACACGGCGCCATCCAACCTTTCTTGGCCAAGGGCCACGATGCGTGCCGTGAACTGGGCCGAGAGCGACATCCTTAAGTGTCTTAAACTGAAAAATTATTATTTATTTGAGTGTATTTTAATTAGGAGTGGTGTGTGTGTGTCTCGATATAACTGCATTACCCTGTATGTCCACATAATTTATGGTGTTTATGGTAAATACAGTACACATTCATAATTTTACCAGTGTAAAGCCAGGGGACAACTGGTAGCGTAGTGATTAGAGCTGCTGCCTTTGGATCCAAAGGTTGTAGGTTTGGATCCCTCCTCCTGCTATAGTACCCTTGAGTATGGTACTTACCCTAAAGTTGCTCCAGTAAAATTACCAGGCTGGATAGATGGGTAAATAATTGTCAGTTGCTTTGGAGAAAAGTGCTACGTTCTCGCAGGCTGGACACCCCCGGTTTAACTTCTTGGCTCAAACGCAGCCCCCTCCCCGCTCTAAGTTCACACTCCTGCCAGAGAAAGGTTCACGGGTGTGGACCTCAAGAGGAGGTCACACCTCCAACACAGAACTGACACAAGGGGAAATGTCAGTAATTCGCTGGCTGTTACACCACTGAGTGAAATCCTCCAAAAGGGAGAAACGGCTCAATTTGTGGACCCTTCCAGAAACGCAGCCCATGCAGTCTGTCCTCTGGTCTTGACACGTGGTGGCGTTTGGCTTCCTGAGAACCAGAGCTGGATCCACCCCGCTTTACCCAGCTCCACGTTGTTAAAATGTATTAATGTAAGTTCCCTTCCTGAGGGATCCCATTAGTTGTGACATCGTGTTTTTCAAAGCTCCGCCAGGTCAAAGGAGGACGTTTTGTCCGGTAATTGGACGCGTCTTGACGGAATGCCGCCGGTTTCATTGAGACGTCCGCGGTTAAAGGGGTCGTGTAACTAATGAAGAATTTATTCCATAACCCCTGGCACAGGCAACACAGACAATCGTAGCCCCGCCCCCTCTCGCTCGTCCCAGAAGCCCCCTCGGTTCACCTCGAGCATCTTCAGGCTGCAGTCTGCTCCAAAGTGTTAACCTGGGACGAGTAACGGAAACACGCACACACGCACACACACGCACACACACACACACACACACAGGAGGCCGAAGCGACACCAACTATGAACGTCACACAAGGTGTGTTTTGGCAGCAGCGATGGTTCGGGTGTTCCTCGGTTCATGGTGTTGGAGGGCTTCTCCTAAAGCCATTGTTGCACCCAGGGTCACAGAGGTCCAGCTGGGGGGGGGGTCACTGCCGCCTCCAGTTGAAAAATCATTCCTGCCCTGTTTAATAGGGGAAGTTGAAAACCGAGCCACTGACTTACGTCACCATTTACATATAGCTGACGCTGTTCTCCAGAGACACTTCCAGCGTTAAAGTACCTACAACTGTTTACTCACTTATGCAACTTGGGTATTTCACTATAGGAATTTAGGGTAAGTACCTTGCTCAAGGGTATTACACCTGGAGGAAGGCTTCAAACCTGCAACCTTCGGAACCAAAGGTAGCAGCTGTCAACGCTTTACTATTAACTGGCCCTGCGTTCGTAAAAACAACGGGGACAGCTGGTAGCGCAGCGTTTCGCACCGCTGCTTTCGGTTCCGAAGGTTGCAGGTTTCAGTCCCACCTCAAGCTGCAGTACCCTTGAGCAAGGTGCTTACCCTCAATTGCTCTAGTAGAATAACCCGTCTGTTCAAATAATTGTATCTTCACATTGTAGGTCGCGATGGAGGGAAGCGTCAGTTAAAGAAATAAATGTAATAAAGAAATTACGAGAACGGGAAACCCACACCCAATGACTACAGCCTGCTTCCACTAAGAGAACAGGCTAGATATGTACTCGCCGGGATGCGACCTAATTGACTTTTGGCGCAGATTAAATTCCTAGGGTGAACTTTAACGTTTGGGCGCCCTCTGATACCTGCTGGTAACGGACTGTTTGCATTTGCAAGCCATAAATCTGCCAGTCTTGAGTAAACAAACACACACATTCCATCATTCATTCAGGCATGCGTTGCCAAACAACACACTTGATAAGTGACTTGGAGGCTCTGAATGGAAGCGATTTCAGACGGGGGAAGTGGTCACGTTGTGGCCCTGGGCTGGTTTTTTGGCTACCTTAAGGGATCATATGCTGGCGGGCATAACTCCATAATTATGCAGTCAGATTACTATCCTGACCTATCAATAAAACACTAGGATTTACCGCGAAAAAAGCCATTTAAATCGTATTTTAAATGGCGACCTTGGAAAAGTTAGTCTTCGCCTCAAGTTAAGATCCACTACATCGATTTGGTGAGGAACTATGTTTATATGGGCTTGCGATAATCCACATTTATATTATCTTCCATTTACTACTTACACGGCCATGGCCACAATTACAAACTCTTGCCGAGCGAACATCGGTCGAGGCAGATTGTAATCGGGAGAATTAAACCCACCGCATTTTAACTAAAGTCCCGCCAATCGAAAACTGCTGTGGAAAACCGATCGTTAAAATATCTTTCCGAGTTCTGCGCCGTGAGCGATAACATTTCCAAAGGAAATGCATTATTTGAGGAGGAATTTTCCCTTAATTTAATATACATGCATGGAACTAAATGATAATAAAAGCATCTCTGAAATGCAGTCCTGCTTGAAAGTATGCGAAGCCCTTGCGTCCCTTAGTTTTACCATGAAATGGGTATTCAACGAGAAGCGGCATTTCTCACGTGACATCACAGGTGTGTAACGACCAGTTCCACATGTTGCTTTCGACAAAATCGTGCGTGTAGTAGAAACACGCAAGTAGTGCAGGTGTAAAAATAAATGAACCCCAAGTTGCACTGATTGAACCAAGTAGGTAAGTAGAATCAAGTGTGTAAATCATAATCATTTATTCATTTTTTTAAGTTTATTTTCAGATTTAGCATTTAGGAGTTCATTTGAACGTTTTGCACAAGAAAAAAATGTCGATGTCTATTGGGTTCACATACTTTCAAGCAGCACTGAATGTACTGATCTCCCACACTCACCTCCTGGTGCTGCAGAACCCCTCCCCCCCAGGACCCCTGGGGTGCTTCATAATGACCTGATAGCAATTACAACCAAAGGATCGCAGGAAAACCAAACCTCCTACACCCACATGTCCACCGACCTTCTCGTTGGTACCAAAATGCTGCCGCCGCCACCGCTGAACAGCAAGAATTTCGAAGGAAGAGTTTTGTTCACAACCCCATGGTGACCTCCCGCTTTTACCTGATCGGGGGGGAGGGGGGCATCCGTTCTGCAGATCACCTGAGTCGAGATCTCGGCTCACGCCGATTAACTCGGTCGGGAGCGAAGAAAGGAGAGCACGCTTGAGCTTATTGGAAAACGTTCTCATTTTTCCGGACGGATGAGCGCGCTCTCCAGTCTCTGCTCTAAATTTTACCTTCACCGGGGGGATCTGCGCACCCGAGGCCTTTATTGTTAGTTTCAGCATTGGCTTTATTTCATCATACTTTTTTATTTATTTCATCATAATTTTTTTTTTTAACCCATCAGTTCACATTGATCGACTCCACCTCATGCAGGTTTCCCTCCAAATTCCAGTGCCTCCAGGTCAAGATAGAGATCAGTGTCGTACCCCAGGTGCACAAGGCGCCTTACCATGAAATTAGGGTTTTTGAGCTCAGCTGATTCGCTGATCAAAAGAAAGCAATAAAGCTCAATAAAAGCAGCCATTATTACTTTAATGAGCAAGGTTTACCTTGGAACAGAGTAAAACACGACTTTGTTACATTTTGGCTCCCGACTTTGAAATCGAACATTTTGGAATTATCGCCTATGTTTGGATCAGTGTGGCTTTCGATCGATTTTCTACAGAATGGGAAAACAGATCTCAAACCATCGTCGTTTACGTTAACCAGCGGTCCTTGTCAGGGTCACGGCTGTCCGGAGCCTATCGCAGAATCACTGGGCACCAGGGTCGGAGGGGTACACCCAGGACGGGACACCAGTCCATCACGAAGATCTCGAATCGTCGATGCGAACACGAAGGCGACGCCGAGATGTGCGTTGAGCTCAAACGTTCAGCCCACATTTCCGCAACTTTGCAGACAAAAGAATTGTCTAATGTCACAATAAATTTTCTCATTTTTTTCAATCTGAACGATATGCTTAATCGTGTTCCTAACCAGATAGTCACAATGTACGTTTCGAGTAAACTTCACCAGGCGGCGTAATATTTTGAGAAATTTTCGACAGCCTAATTCCTCCGTTTTCAGAGGGTGCGGCAAAATCGCACTTCTCAACGTAAAAGAAGCTGCCCTTACGCTCTGCGCCCCGTTGAATCCTGGAAGCGGAGGGCCCGGCCACGATACGAGCGCGGCAAAAAAACGGCGTTCGCCTGTCATCGGACCAAATTTGTTCGGGTAAAGAAGGCGGCGGCGGGGGAATGGCGCCGGGGACGACGACTTCCTCTAACGCTACATTAAGCCCCTTTGTAGCGGAAAGCTTTGGAGTTGCTAACGAATGCAAATCCCGACTCGGTCGTCCACAAAGCCGTGTGTATCGGGCGCGGCGAGCAAACCGCGCTGGTTTACACACCTATTTCCGCTAAATCTCTACGTGCTGTAGAGTGGATTACAGCGAGCGTCGATAATAAGACGCCTCGGAGCGAGGAGGTCTCCCGTAGCATCGCGGCGGGACGGCGTGCCTTCGCCTCCCGCAGAAAGTGCGGAGCGTCGGCTGTTAGAGGGAGCGCCTCGAACGACCGTGCGCAAGGCGAACGTGAGCGGGGCACCTCTGCTGCAATACGCTGGCGGTTCACACACCTCCCCAGACCGCGACGGTGGACGGCGCCCGTATTTCCCTCTACGTTCATTCGTGATTCATCCGAAGTGACGCGCAGCTCGCTTTGCGCTGCTGCCGTGTTCGGAACAAGCGAGTTACAAGTTCCGACCAATGTTTGAGCACAAGAGCTTGGAAAGATATAGGCTTTGTCTAGTTTACGTTTATTTTTAAAGAGCATTATTTTCTAAACTTTTACCAGAGTTTTTTTTATTTTTTGCAGCTTTGAGTTTTTTTTTTTCCCTCCAAAAACGAACCCTAGCTTTTTATGGTTGTGTCACAGTGGCTGGAGTACAAAAATACCGAGTTACCAACAGCTTCTAGTCCTACCTGTGATGGGAAGTTGAGGACCCAGGTTTCCCTTGTTTACCAGGCCTTATACACTTGGGGGAATCGCTCCGTTAGATGGGCGATCGTTGAACGGCACTCAGATTTATCTAAGGCGACTTACAGCGATTGACGGGTGGCACAGCGGCACAGCGGGTTGCGCTGCTGTCTCGCGGTGTGAAAGAACATGGGTTCGATCCCTGCCCAGTCTGTGTGGAGTTTGCATGTTCTCCCTGTGTTTGTGTGGGTTTCCTCTGGGTGCTCTGGTTTCCTCCCACAGTCCAAAGACAGGCTTCAGGTTTCCCCATAGTGTGTGAGGGACAAAGAGAGTGTGTTCCATGATGTATGGATGAGTGACCCCATGTAAGTAGTGTATCCAGCAGTGTAAGTCAACCTTGGTGAATAAGGTGTGTGGGCTGATGACACTACATAGAGTTCATTGGAAGTTGCTTTGGAGAAAAGGGTCTGCTAAGTGAATAAATGTCAACGATCCACTGCACTGAACTCTGTACCCTCGTTCACACTGTTACGCAGCACACGCTGGTGTTGGAAAGCCGCCAGCCTTCAAAGGAGCCACGGAACCATGTGCTCTTCTGCCAGGATCCCACCGATAGTTAACGTTCCCTGGGAAAAACCCAAGTCTTTATGACCCGCTAATTAAACACATACCCTGGGTTGGTTTTACAGGGCATCGTTGCACCGCAGTAAATGAGCTCACGTCATTCCACCTTCCCTTAACTGGACTCAATTTCAATAAAGCGCAGCAGCACCGCATTACTGCGCACCTTCATCTTCGTGGCAACGGCGGAGCCAAAAACAGGGGCTGCGACCCTGATCGCCTTCGTTGCTCATCGGCCGAGGACTTGACCGCCGCAAAAACATGGACCGGCCGCTACGCGTGCTCTCGTTGCACGGACCCGAGCGAACCTGAACCGGGCGGCCTTTGGCGTGACCTCCCCTCTCGTTTCACCACGTCCAACTAGCCTGTTCCAGCTCCCCAGCATAAAAGCTGGGTTTCATTACAGCTTATGAACCCGCCGCTGCTTCAAACTCTCGGGATAATTTGATACGGTAAGCGATACGCTCAGCTTTATTGGAAGAAATAGGTCACACTCTCCTCGGTGAGCGGTGAACGCCGAGCGCGGCCGCAACGGCGTGTCCCGGTTCGGTTCAGGCTGCGCTCTTCTCACGGGCCACAGGCCGCCCAACCCCCACGCTCCTGCGTTTAGAACAGAGGACGTGATTCACGGCCCCCGGGAACGGGATGCGCCCCCTGCTGACGGACCAAAGGCCTCCCTCACCTTCCCTTGAGCTGCGGCCACGGTCGTCAGCAAATGGATGGCCGGAGGGAAAGACGGCTTAGGTGTAAAGAATTTACAAAAATAATAATCACTCTGCTTCCATACCCCTCATCAGTCACCCCGTAATGATGAATCAGAGCCGTGGGGGGTGGAGGGGGGTGGGGGTGCGCGGCCCTTGTTTGCGGAACCGGCCAGTTCAATCCTGAAACCGCAGGGGGAGACGCATTTTACAAGAAACGGGAAGTGAGCCCCCCCCCCGGACCCCACTTGGCCATCTTTCAGTCTCCCTTGCGGACCACCCCCACGGCATCCCAGAATTCCCCACGCGGACCCTCTACGGGGAGCATGGGCCAGCAGAAGGGGTCGGCACGCCGACATCTGCTTAATTACAATCCTTTACTCTCATTCCAAACAAATAGAAAACATGTGCTTATCCGTGAAGCCGACACTCGTAATTATTTAGGAAAAGGGCCGCGAGACGTGCGGGACGCACATCAAAGTATCATTACTTATAACTCGCCGTGTTTTATGAGCCTCGCCGTTAAAGTCAGCGAGAATGCATTCTCGCACCCGTTCCGTCAGTTTGTGTCACACACGGCAGCGCGATGGACGCTAGACTCCCTGCTAGGGTTCCAGGTAATATTCCCAGAATGCCGTACAGGGATGAAAAATCACGGAGGGAGGAGGTAAAACGAAAAGAACGACACGACCCCGGGAGAAGGAGGAATGAGTCTGGGGCCGCAAGCCCCCCGGGGCTCAGTTATCCTGGTGCCGTAGACGCGCGGCGACATCACGCTCCGTTCCGAGTTCCTTTCACTTCATTTCTCATCCTAACAGGAGACGGGACCCTCAAGTCAAGCACAAAATCCGTCTTCTTACAGAGCGCGGTGCACCGATTAGGGGGTTATGACCGAGAGCCAGCGGAGCCGGGAGGACGTCTGGCTTTGCGCCAAGGGGCGATGGGCCTGGGGCGGCCGTTTCCGTGGGGCCCGACCACTAGGAGGGCCGGAGGGATGTCTCCGTGTCAGTATGGGCCCCCGTCCGCGTCAGCGCCGTCTTCCCCGCGAACTTCATCGGAAAACACCTCCGCCGCCCATCCACGGGAAAACTCGGAAACGAGCAGCGTTCCCGTCGGAGAAGATCAGCGACGCCCGGCAGAACGAAGCAACTCGATCGGGGATTTCACGCTATTATCATAAGGAATGTTTACTACATCAAGCGGCGGAGCACGAACGCGATAGTTATTCTTGTGGCCCGGATGCGTTCGGAAGAGCCGCCGTATGGACGCGGGAGGGATCCACCTCCGGCCCGGTCCGGGTGCGGCGAAGCCGCGTTCTAGAAGGACCCCCGTGCTTTACAATAAAAACAAGGTAGACCCTTTTTTGGCCCTACCTTGCCACATTTTACAGCTGACCCACACGATCAACATATAAATACCTCTTTAAACACCGCGTGCTCCTCTGGGTCGTGAACACATTACCTCCTACTCCACCAAATTCATGCAATAAAAAATGTGCAGAGTACAGCACTCAGTCACGCTCAGAAAATAACCGCTGGCTTTTATTCTATTGCCGTGTAGGAATGTTTTCGGCTGAAGTACACCGGTTTTTCGGAAACGCATACCGCAGCGGGCCGTGATTTTTAAGGGCTCTTAACATGTACAGGGAATAAGTCCAAAATTACACTAATCAGCTGTGAGTGGTTATGTGTAAAGTGTCGGCGTGATCACTGTACCGGGTTACACCATGTGATGAGGTGTGTCAAGAGAGCACTGTGTGTGTGTGTGTGTGTGTGTGTGTGTTCAGGCGAGGCAGTCTCATAAGCTTCAAACCAAACCAGATGAGAATATTATCTATTACGAGACTGTTGCTCACAGTTAAATGAGCCATGAGACCACCAGTTTTTGCTAGCATCATCTTCGCCCTGTTCCAGATGATTCGTTGCTTCATTCGGACATTTTCAACATGGTTTCGAAGGGCTTACGGAGAAAACAACTGCATTTTAAAAGCGCAAAAACGAAATATCAGCTCATCTTGACTTCTTGATGAGGTTTTGTGGAAGAACCAAACCAAACCAAAATATAATTTTTATATATATTGATATTACATTGAGGGGGCATGGTGGCGCAGCGGGTTTGACTGGGTCCTGCTCCCCGGTGGGTCTGGGGTTCAAGTCCTGCTTGGGGTGCCCTGCAATGGACTGGCGTCCCGTCCTGGGTGTGTCCCCTCCCCCTTCAGCCTTACGCCCTGAGTTGCCGGGTAGGCTCCAGTTCCCCGTGACCCTGTATGGGACAGGAGGTTTCAGACAATGTGTGTGTGTGTGTGTGTGTGTGTGTGTGTGTGTGTGTGTGTGTGTGTGTGTGATATTACATTATAATATTAATTATGTATATTTAAAATGTATATATATTTACTGTAAAGCGGATGTAGATTTTTAACATTTGTGCATTATTTCACATTTTTAGCAATACTGTGATTTTGTGCCGCTATTAAACGTTATTTACAAAACTCAATGTATTTGATTATAGATCATTTGAACCCAGATGCATGCTGTTAATGATATTTTTAATAAAAATATATGTCCTAAAATGATGTCTTTTCTCTATAATATCCGAAGGGTAATAACACAAACACGTTGTCTTTCAAAGGACTATTGCAGACTGGTCGCTTGCTCAAGGCCAAGCAACTGGAATGACCATAAATGCCATTTGTGACCGGTTCACGACACTCCCCCAGGCAGTGTGAGCCCAGGAGGCCACCGATGCGGTCGGTTGACGCGTGACCCGGAGAAGACCAGCGTTCTGGGCCCTTGAGAAAAAATGCCACCTCACCACCTTGAGAAAATTCCAGAAGCCTTGACTTGGCACAACCTACTTCAATGGTATGCAGATGTCTATCAGCGTAATCACCGCTGAAACACCACACTGGGCCCCATCCAAACCAACTGTGTAAACAGATGCTGTGTGTAAAAGGATTAATGCAAGACCAACCTAAACAACTTCTTGCATCAACATGTATGAGGTAGGATTATGTGGAGTAAAACTCGGAGCAAGAACACTTTGTCACACGCCCCTCCACACACACACACACACACAGGACTCCTTTACCAAGAGCAGGTACAATGCAGGTTAGTGCTTTTCATTCGGCGCTCTTATAAAAACATTAAAAAGTTTACCGTTACACCCAACGGTAAACGCTTACTGACGAACTGCACCTCTGGATGCTTCCGGAAAGTCCCAGGTTGATGCCAGGTAAAACCGAGGTGACCGCTACTGTCATGCCATTGATCTACCGCGGTAACAAGGCCCCTAGCAACGGGGTGTCCGACAAACGACCTGAGAGCTGCACGCAGACTGCTATTTCACCTAATGTGACCTGCAAGAACATTTGTGAAATTATTAATATACAGTACACCTACCATAGATACCAGAAATTCTACAGAGAAACATGATAATAGTCAGACACACACACACTTCCAGAACCACTTGTCCCATACAGGGTCACAGAGCCTACCCGGTAACACAGGGCATAAGGGGAGGGGACACACCCAGGACGGGACATCAGTCCATCGCAAGGCACCCCAAGCGGGACTCGAACCCCAGACCCACCGGAGAACAGGACTGTGGTCCAACCCACTGCGCCACCGCACCCCCCCAATAAAATACAATAACAGCTTTTTCCATTTAGACATTTAAGATTCAGTAGTCACTTACTGTGATTTTTACACTTGTGGCCCTTGGAGCAGTTCACAATAATGATTGCAGACCTTGGCCAGAAAAGGTTGGACGCTCCCGCCCTAGTGGCTGCGGCAGTGGGAACGAGCACCGGGGACGCTGGAGAGCCGCTCGCCTCGGCCTGGATGACAGCTGGGGTCACAGTCTGCCTGCTGGAGACAGAGATCCCTCGACAGGCCCCGACAGCCTAAACATCGGGCCCTTTAGCCCAGTGGTGGTAACTGCCACTATGCAGAAGCTGAAGACCAATGCGACGTCGTGATTAAATCTGCACGATGGCGCATCGGGCCTTTCGATAGTGCTGCGGATGGAGTGACGTCCATGTGTGAGTCATCAGGAAGAGGAGACAGCGGCCCCTGCGTCACGTCGCCTCGATCGTCCTCAATAAGCGGGCTAACTGCGGCTCTCCGTATGACAACGTCGAAAACATCCCACTAAGCGAACGTGACAGATCGGCGCTGCCCAGGATGGGTTTGAGACGAGCGGGGCGCGCCGTCTGCGGAGGCGTCGGCCTGCCCGCATTCCCTTACAGAATATCTAGGGGCAAAAGCGCTCCATGGGCGCGTGATCACAGTCGAGGACTTATTAGGTCAGGAGATGATGACAGTTGTGTCTTATGTAAACCCAGGACCACCGGCGTGCCGGGATGAGTCAAAGGAAAGCTCGCATGGTTAGAACAACTTCTCGGCTCTTCCGGCCAAGGTGGCGACTTGAAACCAAGGCCGGAGCTTTCATCTATCTTATGAGATGAGGTTGCCGCGGTATCCTCGCCGATGCTTCATCAACGGCACGGGCGCAGATGCAGGAACACATGCTGTGGAGGTTGATGGAGCGTGCGCCCTATCTCGCGGCGACGTTGCCTCCGGCCACAATAGAAAGGCTGTCGGTGGGAGAAATCCGAATTGCATCTATAAACTCGTTAACGGCGCCGAGTCACTCGGGGTGACAAGGAAATAAGACATTATTTCATAGCCAAAGCAATGAAACAAATGTTCAAGCGGCACGAAGGCACAACAAGTATTCGTCAAAACGATCTTGAGTTAAAAACAGACTCCAGTTAAGCCTCAAGCAAAGGAACGATACATTTACATCGATCTCTCCTCGTCTCTTAAAGCATTACTGCGCTGTCCTGCTGTCACACAACAGACAGACGAAACAGGTAAAAGTCTAGTGAAGAGGCATCAAGGGTTTGTTCCACCGTAAATGTTATATAGTAAGTGGTGACCGTGTGCCGACGGCTCGCGACACCTCAGCAGTGGCACCTGGTGGCTGGTCTTAGAATTTACTGACTGTTTCTTGTAAGACATGAAGAGGAGGAGGAGGAGGAGCAAAAAACATCCAGAATACAACAGACGATGGCTTCTGCAGTGGCGTCAGAAAGACAAGATTTACCTAATTCCCTTCGGACGATTAAGCGGTTAATGACTCTGCGGCTGTGGTACCGACAAACAACCGTTAGGCGTCGACTCCCGTTCCTTCCGGCCCTGCAGGGGTTGCTCATCGTACGATTTGACGATCGAGTCTTTATTCAGTCTCAACGCTTGTTTCGCTCTCCAAGAGACCACTGTGTTCAAC
This sequence comes from Scleropages formosus, assembly GCF_900964775.1. Classification (NCBI taxonomy): domain Eukaryota; kingdom Metazoa; phylum Chordata; class Actinopteri; order Osteoglossiformes; family Osteoglossidae; genus Scleropages; species Scleropages formosus. The sequence continues at coordinate 16,022,425 of NC_041807.1, forward strand.
TCGGAGGAAAGGAAAGTTCCGGGTGGTTTGCAAGGGGAAAAATACCTGCTGTTGAGGGGGCCAGTGAAAGTGAACATTCCCCAAACGCGCGCCTTCAGACGGGCATTAAACGCAGAGACTGTGACAAGCTACTCGAAACCCGTCTGGACCCACAGACGAACTTCTGTGGGGGTTCAAATCGTTAACGTTTGCTGGGCGTGGGTGCCCGGGGGGGGGGGGGGGGCTTGCGCTTGGCTGTGGGTGTTGGGCTCCTTCCAGTTTATTTACAAAGCCTAGTTTTTAAAAACGCACACTGGTTACATCTGTGCCGACGCCCCCAGTCAGGCTGCGAAAAACACGGGTTGGGATGGGGGAGGTGTGTTTCGCATACTTCCAGCAAGGGGTCCGGAAAGCCATAAACGATTGCCCTCGGCGGTGGACACCAGGAACGCTACGGCAAAGCCCCCCCCGCCCCACCCCACCCGACGATGGCATGTGTGGTTCCAGCACCTTTGGAACTCACATACAATCAGTCCAATAGAGTACCTGTCACCTTTTACTTCAATTCCCTATGAATGTGTGCGTGGGGGGAGGGGTGAGCGGCGAGAGCTTTATTGACGGTTTTCCAAGAAATATACACGAGTTCTGGTTTACAGCCACTGAGGAACATGGAGAGCTTTGCCGCACCGGTAACGTCATCTGTTGTTGGGGGCGCTCCGAGCAGTTTGCCCACAGTTAAGGTGCCCCTGGCAAAGACCCGGGCGCAGCGTTACACCGCACCTCGCCTGCCAGTGCTCTTCCCTCCCATCGCAGGTCTTCGGAGCGCCACCAGCCGGAGCCCAGAGCTGCCAGCATCCACTGGTCTGCAGGCTCACTGACCACGAGGCGACCTACGTGTCTACATTTCTCCATTTACACTCATTCATTTCGCAGACACTTTTCTCCGACAGCGACTTGCAAAAAGAGCTACTAACTCGTTTACCCATGTGTACAGCTGGGTAGTTTTACTGTATCAATTCAGGGTAAGTACTTTGCTCGAAGCCACCGAAACAAGGGGTGGGATTTCAACCGGGGACCTTAGAATCCAAAGGCAGCGGCCGTAACCACTACGCCACCCGCTGCCCTGGAACGAAATAGCACATATTGCTTTTTTACGTAATAATTTTGGCCCGCAAAACCCAAAATCCCAAATCCGTTTCTCACGCGGGAAGCGGGCGAGCGCATCGCCGCAGCTCTTCCCCAGCGTGGAGGGGGGGGAGGCGAGCGCGTCCGCGTCTGCCTTCGCTTACTGGGCCCGGTCCGCTGCTACCAGGGGATAAAAGCCTGCCAAAAGTTTGGCCCGAGTGCCTTAAATATGATTAATTCCCGCAAGCACAAACAGAGCTCTGTGCACACTGGCGAGCTTTGACTTATTAAATCAAGAGCGGTACACATACACACTGGCATCAGCCTTCTGTTCGTCCCCAACAGGACCGCACTCCACACAGGGACCAATGTATGGCTTTATTTATGTTTCGCACCGCGCTGATTTATTTAATCCTGCTCCGATTCCCCCACCGCTGCGCCCCAAATCCAAACACCGCGGCGCAAGAATGTGGATCTCGCACACCCCTCCAGCGTCCCGTCTTTTGGCCTTATAAGAACGCGCCGACGTCGGGACGGCCTGTCGACCGGAGCGCGCGCGCGCCTGTTTGCGGGCCGCGAAAGCCGTCGAGTCTGGGCCAGGCGCTCAAAATCTGGCACGCGGCCGCGACCCGTGCTTCTGCAGCAGATTTGCGAAATATTAATAACACATGAAGTTAAAACGCAACAGACGTCCTGAAAGGGTTTTAAAAGAAAGAACAAGCAGACTGAAATCAATACTCTTTAATAACTGTCCTTACACCCCAAGCAGTTCGGGACATAAAAAAATCTTAAGCGACTCTTACCGAGAATAAGGACACTCCTAGAAAGCAGGCCATCCTCAGCATTAGAGAACTCACCAAACACCTGACCTGGGACAGCTGGCACCCATCTTACCATGGTAAGCTACACAGAACACTCGAAAGGTGTAAAAACAGCACTTGCCCACATTTTTTCCAACGTTTCCCAGGAATGAACAGCGTATAAAATGTCCAACCATGAGCGCGGAGACAACGAGCGATTATCCCGTCCTGCAATGTCACGAAGCCTCCTAACCGGCCGGTTTGACGAATCTCGTCCTTTGTCTCATCGCGTGTCTTAGCGCTCACCGTTCTCCGCCCACAGACTGCCCTTGTTGCGTGAAATTGAGTCGTATGTTCCCTTTTTATCCGCATGTTTTATTAATGCCTGCGAATTCAATTCAAATTCCATACATGCCGAAGGAGGCCTGAGGCTGAATCGCATTTGCGTGAAATTTTCGTACCGTAATAAATACGTCCGCAACTGCGAGCGCGGTCCCACGTACGCTTTATTTTACCGTCTCCAGAGGACCCAGCACCCACCGCGGTAAAATTTTGTCAGCGGTCGCGGCGAACACCTATTATCGCTTCAGTTTAACCCTTTACAATACAAATGTGCACTTCAACAATGCGGAGAAACATTTCAACTCTGCTCAGCCATCTCACCAAGAACTACCATTCGGCGGATGCTGGACACAGGGTGTAAAAAAAAAAAAAAGCAAAACGACCTCCAGCTTCGTCTTTACATGGACAACTTGGGAAAAACCTGAACGTGCCAGTATATGACACAAACCATGTATTAACAGCTTTGTGAAGTTGCAACGGAGATGGTCTCATGCCATTAAGTATGACGCAATCTTCATCTGGGCTATGTCTCCAGAAGGATTGTCTCCAGAAGGATTACCTGGGTCCGCTTCCCACCGCAGCAGGAGCGGCCTGAGGCTGCGCTAATGGCTTATATATAAACCTCGGAGGTACGAATGATACATTCCTCCCAATTTGGCCCTGCGCCACCTGCCTCATTATGCGGACAGAGAGGTCACGCGACGTCCCTCGGGTTTGTTTTCGGCGCTTTTCCTTTGACCGGCCCTGGAAACAATGCTGACTGGAGAGAACAAACTTTAAATTAAGAGCTACGATGAAGGTGGGGGGGGGGGGGGGTGTCATATTCGGCTTAATATAGTAAACGTGACTCTACGCTGGAGATGTAAGAGAAAGGACTTAAAATGAAAAAACGCCCATCGAACGATTCCTGGAGAGAACTTCTGGGACAGCGGTACATGACATATCGAAATGCAAGGAGAGGGGGTGTCGCTCATGAATACAGGCAGTAGAAAATGGGCGGAGACAAGAGCAGATCCACACATGCAGCCACTAGGTGCCACTGCTACCTCTGGTACCGCGAGGGGGAGCGGCGTGTGTCCCGCTCCTCGGCACGAGTTCCACGCTGCTCCTCGAAGCCTTGACACCGTCAAGGTCCGCCTGAGACGTTGACAGCAGACGGTTTGGAGAAAATGGTTAAAGCGTAACAGCTGGGGAAACTATGGCAGGATGTTATCGCAAGTTGGGAAAGGGATCATATCGAGAGAAAAGATTCATGACAGTTTCTTTGTGTGCAAGTGGGACAAGATGCTGTTGGACAAAAGGAAGACCGATCACTTTATTACACACACACACACACACACACACACACACACACACACACACACACACACACAGACAGAGAGTGTATACCAGGTGAGAGGTGTCACTCGAAAGCCATGAGGAGGGAGATGAGAGGACGGTGATGAACGAAATGTGAGTGATGACTGAAAAGAGTGACCACTGATGACTCCAAAATGAGGCAGATGACGACTCAAAAAAGAGTAACTTTGAGAGGATGGCGATCACTCTGGCAGGTTTCCAGTGGAAGCAGCAGCTCCTTGTCCCAGCTGCGGTCGCAGTGACACAATCCCCCCCCCCCTCCTCCTTCCCCCTCCTGCTCGCGCGCTGACGCTGCCAAGGCGCTGCTGGGGGGACACGCTGTGGGAGAGCAGTTTGGCAAACACACACACACACACACACACACACGGCTCGGCCACAGATCACACTCCGTCTGCAGAAAACAACAAGGGGACACGACGGCCGTAGCGGCGGATTCGAGGACGGAGGCGTCGCGCGCACGGCACGCACCGTCAGTTGTCACCTAAGACTAAGTGACAGGCAACAGCTGAGCGCGCGGAGCACATACGTGGACAGAGAGAGAGAGAGAGAGAGAGAGAGAGAGAGAGAGCGCAACTCGTGGTCACGGCAGGTCCGAACCCCCTCCCACCCCCAGCGCTTTACACGGTACGGTCATAGTGCCGAAACGCAGAGAACAGAACGCGCTCTCTTACCGTGGTAAACTTGGTGGTACGAGCGGACGAAGCACAGTAACCGAGAACAGTGACTGACGGACGCCGGACGGACGGAGATGATCGGGACGCGGAGCTGCAATAATTAAACCCCGACGCGCGAAACTTTAACTTCATCCGAAACTCTGAGTCGTCCCACGGACGGGACGTTAAATCGGCGCGCCGTCACACCCCACACACACCCCACACACACTTCACACACTCGTGACTCGACCACTCCCGGAGGTCAGAAGTTGAAGGTGTTCTTTAAAAACTTTTCTCTCCCCCCCCCCCCGCTTTAAGCTCTACTAGACTAGTAGTTCCTGCCTCGTCTCTGAACTTTGGAGGATCGTCGTGTCGGCGCCCCCCCCCTCCAACCCCCCGGGCCGGTGGTATCACCGTGTCACACCGAATCTGCACGAGACGGGTATCAGTTCCACACACAGTAAAACCCAGCACGCGCTGCGCCCTGACTGACAGCATCCCGGACCCGGGGCGGGGAAGGAAGGGACAGCAGCGGCCGTGCCGTGGAGCGCCGTGGAGCGCCGCCGTGGAGCGCGTGGAGTGCCGCGAGCGTTGCCTGTAGCGGAGCGCGACAAGTGCGACACACTCACCGAAGTGTCCGGGTGCGTTGGCGCAGGACTCCGGCGGACGATCCTCCTCGGCGACACTCCGCTCGCACGCGATCACATTGGTCCCGGGTCCGATCGCGGTCCCCCACGGCGCGGCGCGTCACAAGGAGCGGAGCGCAGCCGGCGAACGCATGATGATGATATCGTGTGCAGGAGCTTCAGTAAAAACGCATGAATTATAAGTCGCGCGAAGCGGTGCGCGAGGCGGACACGGACGAGTGTGTGCCGTCAGTGAGCTGCGGACGTCCCGCGCGCTGCGATGGCATTAACTCCGGCGGCCGAGCGCCGGTGTGCGCGAGCGCCCCCCAGCGGGCACCGACACGCTCACACTCAGCCCGGGCAGCGTGGAAAACACGGACAGAGCGCGCGCGGGTCGGTGATCTAGCGCAGAACGAAGGGGTAAACTGAAGGAGGATGGGCCAATCTAAGGAGAACATGGTAGCCTAACGGGGGACGGGATAGACTAACAGATATTAGCATGGCGATGTAATGGAGAACATGATAATCCAGTGGAAAACGTGGTAAACCGATGGGAAAAGGTGATCCAGCAGAGAATGGGCAACCTAATAGAGAATGAGGCGAACCAATGGAGATGGGGTAATGATCTCATGCAGAACACAGTAATCCATATGAGACTGGCAGTTGAAGAACATGGGGTTATCTAACAGAAGGGTGCAATCAAATGAAAGCCAGGCCAGTCAATTGCAGAGCGGGGTATTATAAGAGGGAGTGGGGTAATGTGATCGGAAACAAGGTAATCTCACGGGAAACCGGTTAAAGCGACCTGGTGGAGAAGACCACCTTTGAAAACCGATTTTTGCAGTTTCAGTCTGCTTTTGCGCTCTCCAGGGTCGCTGGCCTCCTCTTTCCTGTCCTGCTGTGCCCCCTCACATCACCTCCGTCAGGCTGAGCACAGGTGGGAACTCGATCGGCTGCAGTTGTTCGCCGCGCTCATTTGAAAGGTCCCGACCCTGGGGCTGGACTGACACTGTAACACTAATCCTATTTACAGTGTAGAATGAAAGGTAAACCGGTACGCACACATCTGGAAAGCATTTTGCTGTGCCAGGGAAAGGATGTGGGACATTGTTGGTGTTTCGATATCTTATGGTGTATTTAAAATAAATTCAGCTCCTGCGAAACGGTGTCAGTATACCGCAGTACACTATAACAGTACATACCACAAAATTCTCATTCTTTACATTTGTCAGCAAGGAGGGTGTGGTGGCACAGCGGATTTGACTGGGTCCTGCACTCAGGTGGGTCTGGGGTTCGAGTCCTGCTCGGGTTGCCTTGCAACAGACTGGCATCCTGTCCTGGGTGTGTCCTCTCCCCCTCCGGCCTTGCGCCCTGTGTTGCCGGGTTAGGTCCTGGCTTGCCCCGACCCCACTTGGGACAAGCTGTTTGTGTGTGTGTGTGTGTGTGTGTGTGTGTGTGTGTGTGTGTGTGTGTGTGTGTGTGTGTGTGCGCGCGCGCGCATTTACTTGCATGCTGAGTTGTGACTGTTGCCTACATTTTTTTTTCACACCGCAAGCTTAAGCACTTGACCGTCTGCTCCTCGTCGGCAGACGCACGGCAAAACTCATTTTTGCTAATTTGTCTTTTTCAAAATTGGATATTTTCCTCCGGAACAACGAACATCACAAATGCGACCGATTAATGATTCGCTTGGCGTGAGACTTGACCCAGACAACCCCCCTCGCACCTGGGTCACAAACCTCTGACCGCTGCATTTTTACCCGTGTGAAAGCATCGTAAGTAGGACCAGGCTGGGTCAATGGACAGCTGTCAATCATTTTCAGTCTAAAGCAGGGAAGGGGGACACGTGTGAAAAATCCAAAAGCGCAGAGGGATGTACACGCTGCTGCCACTGACATTGACATTTCAGAGAACGTTGCAGGTTGTACCTGTTTACCGCGCCTTTCTGCTCTTGCCGCTACATCAGAAAAGTATTCACAGTCTGAAGTGCAAAGAAAAACAACCTCCACCAACAAGTCATTTCAGGCTCCCAACATCTCTCCGCCGAAAGTATTCTCCGCTGTTTTTCTTAGAAACATATTTCCAGCATGTGCACAATAAATTCAGGCACAAAACCAGTTTGGGCCAACAATAAGTCATTGATCCCTGTGAAAATGACACGGGTCCATATATCATTTCTGTCAGGAAAGCTGATTTAGTTCCTTCCCCTAGACTGGTAGGACCAGACCGATAAAGTAAACAGATTCCCTTGTCTGTGCCATGTCGTTCCTAATATTTATAGCCATCTGCATTTTAGACGCACTCGGCAGCATCAATTAATCTTTAAAGCTGTGAGAAATCGCAATGTTTGACTTACTAAATGCTATTTATGAAGTACTCTTCCTGACTAATACTCCCTTAAAGTATAATTAGGCTTGTAACTGGAACAACAAGGGTGTGAAATAAACTCCCTTTATGCAAAAGCAAACTTAGAACGTATGAATACTTCAACGCTGCAAATCTAACGTCTCTGAGGAACCCTGTCGGCTGTTTGAAGGGAATAATCAGCCAATTGCAAACAGGCAGAATTAATTTTAAATGCACAGGGCTATGTCTGTCATGATTTCGCATCAGAGTCCCTTTCTGTTGCACTTCGGGAAAAACGTACTCTTAGCGGCCAGATGAGTTCCTGTTCGGCAGGAGCGTCAGGATCTCGGGCCGCACGATAAACGCGGCAGTTTGACACGGGTTCAAGAGAACGGAGCTGAAAAATTTAAATTATCGCTGCTTTCATCATGGGAGAACAACCTCTGTGTGTGTGTGTGTGTGTGTGTGTGTGTGAGACCCGGCGGCTGTTCCTTGTCCGGTCTGTGACAAAATCTAATGCAGCCGGTTAAATGTGTAATCCTTTTAATAGGTTCTCGGTGCTCGCGACGGCCCCTGTGGAGAGAGCTTTCGAACCCACTTCGCCCAATTAGAGGAGGATGCCGTTTTCTGGAGAATTTCCACGCGACCCACCAGGCCCCATGTGGGCCTGCTTAAGCGCTCCGCTTTTCTGCTGTTGCTCCTTTGCTTGAAGTCTCCAGGCAGTCCCCCGGCTCCGAGAGCCACTCTTCATGCCTTCGTGCCCTTTCGATCATTAACAAGGGGAAGGACATTTCCTGTGTGAACCTTTCTATCCCTTTGAGGACAACAGGCAAACAGGGGGCAACAATGCAGCTCTGCCCTAGATATGTGTGTGTGTGTGTGTGTGTGTGGTGAGGGCTACTTAATGCCTGCCACTGCATATATTTCAGTACACACACACTCTGAGAGTGGCAGCCTGTCCAAAGCTGGCCTGTGTACTGCAGTGTAAAGCAGTGGACTATGGTAACTAACCCAAATTAAAATCAGGAGCACGTCGAAATAATAGAAATCCAGGCCATACATGAGAAACACCTTGACTCCCTGGACACGGTGCTCCCTGTAGTCTAACAACCACAGGCACGATTAAAATAAGTTACTTTTGGGAACGAGGACAGGGGAAATGCTAATAGTTTTCCAAAAATCCGGGCCAGAGAATTTTCTTTAAGCTCTCAGTTGGCTGAGATCCGTTTAAGAGCAAATCTTTTGTGCTTCAAGCTGCATAAGGAGGAAGACAATGGCTGTTTGCCGGGAGTCTAAACAAACAATGGGACTGATCCTCAGTCTCTAAGTTTGCTCAAGAAATCTTCAGGACAAACAAGGCTAGTAAAACAAACAGGTCAGTGAGCCCCCCCCTCCCTTGTCACCCCTCAGTCATCCCCAATAAACAGATGCCCAGCTTTCATCACAGCTCAAACACAATCCAGGCTGGACAGACGTTGGAAAGCTCAGAAAGTCCACAGATCTCTGTCAGAGGCTCTGGATTTAGTCAGCAAGCCCATGGATCTCTGTCAGTGCCCCAGAAAGCCTTAAGAACTCCATCAGTGACCCTGGACATATTCAAAACAGCCTTCATATCTTCACCATTGACCCTGGGTGTGGTCAGAAAGCCTTAAGATCTCCATTAGTGACTGTGAATGTGGTCAGAAATCCTTCAGATCTCAGTCAGTAATCCTGGATGTGGTCACGAAGTCTCCAGATCTCAGCCAGTAGCCCGGATTGTGGTTAGGGAGCCGTCAGATCTCCTTCAGTTACGGTGGATATGGTCAAAAATGCTCGAGATCTTTGTCAGGGACCATGGATATAGTCAGAAAGCCAGCAGGTTTCAGTGCATGACCCTAATGTGGTTAGAAAACCTTTGGTTCTCAATAAGTAATCCTGGATGTGGCCACAAAGCCTCCGGATCTCTGTTCAGTGACTCTGAATGTGGTCAGAATCCTTCAGATTTTGTCAGGGACCCTGGATGTGGTCAGAAAGCCACCAGATTTCGGTGCGTGACCCTAAATGTGGTCAGAAAACCTTTGGCTCTCAGTCAGTAATCCTGGATGTGACCAAAAAGCCTCCAGATCTCTGTTCAGTGACCCCTGGTGTAGTCATAAAATCTTCAGATCTCTTTGAGCACTCACAAAGCTTGGTAGGGGCCAAAATGTGTTTGTAGTGCAAATGCAAACTTTCATATGCTCTTCCAAGGGTCAACTTCCACACTCAAAAGGACTTTCGCACTTTTCATGACCTTAATATGCTTCATGGTTGACTGAAGATACTTCTTTATTTACTTTATTTCCTATATATCTGATAATATCTTTTGTTGCATGACATTTCCCTACAGCTTTTGGACTCGGTTTACACTGAAACACATCAATGCATATAATGCCTTAGATCCTATGAGCTGCGCTATTGGTCTTGGGATCAAGTAGCCTTTATGCGGAAGCATTTACATGGTGATATATTTCTCCTGCCAGCCCAGCCGGTAAGGAGCTAACTGCAATGGGAGGAAGTGTTGGGAGATGTCAGTAAGGCTCCCAGTCATGCTTTGCGATGTCACGGGGTCCTGGTAATGGCGGGTGGGGTTTGGGGAGGAGGGGGTTAAAAGCGGTCCGGAAGAGAGCTGGACCTCCTGCAGCTTGGGAGCCCAGAAGTGCCCAGTCTGACAATCAGCTGACATGAATGGGTATTCCAGGCATTTCAAACTCAGTTCACACTCCGTTAACATCAAATGCTCGACCAGAAGCGCAGCTCCAACCATGAAAGTTAACTGGAGTATTTTCAGAGAAAAAGGCTTCTCTTATAGCACATTCACATATTAAATCTTTAATGGGTTTGCAGAATGTGTTTTTTTTGGGAAGGGATGAAAATTTCACTGTGCTCTTGTATGGCTGTCAAGGCCTTTACTGGAGGACTGGAGGACTGGAGGAGGAGGAAAAGATGGGGAGGTAAACCTATTTTCCCCAACAAAAATGTCCTCCGTGGGGGACGTCACCAGGCAGCGTGAGAAGAACGGGGGAGCCTGAGCACGAGGTGCATTGAAATACCAGCAAATCGGCTTTATTCGGGCTCTACAGGGGAACGTCCCGCTACGGAAATTATTCACTTGGCAGTCGCATGCCTGTTTGCGCGTCCTGCTTCACGCGTGTACAACCCACGGAGGTGCGGTGTGAGATCCTTACACCCATAACACCCCACGATGCATCTGAGCTGCTGCTTCATCTCTCGCTGGACTCGCGCTGTTTTCGCCGCAAGCGAAACCAAGTCCCGATGCCTGCCAGCTGATTTCCACGCTGTCCTCGGTCGGGGCGGGGCAGAAGACGTGTATTTTTGTTAGCCGCCGGCCTGCGGACGTACAAAGTGGGCCATTATTCAGGACGGCGCGGCGGGGAGCGGCGGCCTCCGGGCTGGGTGCTGGGGGAAATGCAAACACGCTAACGTCTGTTCCTGCGCTCCGGCAAGAAGGACTCGGGCCTCCATCTGTGCCTGGCCTGAACGCCAAGGGGGCTTTTTTGAATAAGAGCATTTTAGTGAACAGCTTAGACGTACCCATGAATAGACTGGCAACTCGAAGGAAGCAAAAAAAGCCTTTTTGACACCGAGGACACAGCATCACGAGTTCCATCCAAATATAGACTTTGAGTAAAATTTTGTCAGTTTTGTGATTTCCGATAAAGGATACCTCTCTTTTAGAGGGACGGCTGGTGGCGTAGGGGGTAGTGCTGCTGCTGCTGCTGCTGCTGCTGCTGCTGCTGCTGCTGCTGCTGCTGCTGCTGCTGCTTTTGGATCCAAAGGTTGCAGGTTTGATCCCCACCTCTAGCTGTAGTACCCTTGAGTCAAGTACTTACCCTGAATTGCTCCAGTAACATTACCCACCTGTATAAATAGGGTAAATAATTGTAAGCTTGTAATAACTGTAGCTTTAACATTGTAAGTTGCTTTGTAGAAGAGCGTCAGCTAAATGAATAAATGTAGATGTTTTAGACTCACTTCTCTCCTGATCTCCTATCTGCTCTACAAACTTACATTATATTGTCTGTTTATTAAAAAAACTTTCATATTCCATATCAACGCTATACGCAGCTGTTTGTGTTGCGTACGCTGGCGAAAACGGTGGAATCGGCACTTTGAGAATCGTCTATCTACATCCGTACCTCTCGGTCTGCAGGTGAAATGATCATTCGTTTACCGAGTTATACATGGCTTTGGAGGAATGCTGTCAAATAAATGAACAAAAATGCAAAAATGCAGCGGGGAATCATGTCTAAACGCTGCACATTGCTATCATTAATGCCAGAGTGCATTCCAGCACCATTAAGGCTCCTGATGTTCTAGAGATAGGCAGCAGCGACAGGGCCCAGGAGAGACCGGACCTAGTCACCGACTCAGGCTCGAACCCTGGACCGAAAAGGCACCCCTCCCCGTCCGCACCGCTGTCGTCCCACCGGCAACTTGAACACCCCGCTTCCCTGCCGTAGCTACGTAAGGTGAGCCGCGCGGCAGCTGGAAACTTCAGAAGTCGCTTTAAATGACTGGAGGAAACAGACGGGGGTGAGAGTCACATGCCTCAAAGTAGCCCTGTTTCAAACACCACCCCCAGTCCTCTCAGTCATTTTTCCGACTTGGAAACACAGGAAGCGTTCTTAGGCGTAACTTAGTCAGTGCAAATAGAACTTTGGGTTGTATGAGCTGCGCGCAGCATGTGGTCTATACCGATTCGCCTGAGCAGCGAGTGGTACGTGGGAGAGACGCAGAGGTCTCGGGGGAAGCGCACGATGACACTGGGAAAAGAGCGAAGACGTTCTGCGTCTGTGATGAGGAAGAGAGTCGGAGTCTCTTTTCCTCCCACCCCTGCCGCCATCGCTGCCGTCGGGTCTGCTAATCCCGCAGCTCCGAGCGGAGGATCGCATTCCAGCGCTCGGTGAAAGGAAAGTCACATGGGGAGGTGCGAGAGCGATGAGGGACACCGCCTGGCACGGTGGTTAAAGCCACAGAAGTGCACCTGGAAGGTTGTTGGTTCGAGTTCCAGAAATGACCCGAAAGCATACATACTGAGCACAAAACTTAACCTGGGTGGCTTCTGCAAAGGACTCAAATGCACGAACGTTTACAAAAGATTTCGGTAGGAAGGGAGGTGTCACCTAAGCCACGAAATAACAATGAAAGATACCGCCCAGGGCCTTACTTTTATTAGCGATTGGATTTGCCTTCATTTTGATTAATCGTTGGCTAATTTTGTAGGACTACGGTGACGAAGAAAATAACGGAAACCGGAAAGGATCGGCGCGCCGAAGAAATTTTCCTACACGTGCTCAATTTACGGGCAACGGGAACTCAGACGTGCAGCTTTTGAATAAAAAAAATGATCCTAACGGTGACAGACTGTTATTTTTTCGGTGTCCTCAGAAAGCAACGCCACGCTGATCTGCTCCGGGAAATATCGTCAGCAGCCTGGTTGCGGCGCACAAACACGTCGCTGGGTGCTATGGGATACCGCGCTCTGCCGTAGGAGCTCTATTTAAAGGTTTCTAATGGTTACAGTAGGAAGTCATTTAACTGTAACTGGATTTGAAGTGCAGCATTATCCTCTTCTGCGTATCCAGTTTCAGAACGCACTTCTCCCCGTTTCACAATAAAAGGCATCATGGTTCGGCACTCAGGGCAGGCCAGGCTTTCCTCTCCTGAATTATAGACCCCGGTAGGTTGTGTTTTTGAGATTCCTCAGCTGGGCATGTGCCAGTAACAGTTCATCAGCCTGCCTGCGCAGAACACCCAGTCGGGTTTCGTGTCAAAATAGTTTTTTTAATTTACTTTTTTCCTCGTAATGACCACCAGCAAAAAATTTTACACATTTTACACGCATTTTGTTTTCACACACGCTTCATTTATTGAGCTAGATAACTATACTAAAGAGATAATGGGGAAAATTACGCTGCTGAGCGGTACGACGCAAGTTTCCTCTGGGGTGTGAACCTGTTACCTATCGGTCAGCACCAGGTTTAAGTACAAGGCAGCGGCACTTCGCGGTAATCCCCAGGAAAGCTCATATTACCAGTATTCCTCACTGCTCCATTCCCTGTTGGAACATGCCTTGCTGTTTGGTTTTATTTCCCACGCAGCGCTGGATGGATCCAGTGAGAGAGCGTACGAGCTTCAACTGGAAACTGAAAGTCCTTCCAAAAGGCCGGCACGTGTGCTGTGTTTACTCTCTCCCTGATTTCTTACACTTTGGTTTATTGTCACTCATAAACTATGCAGTAAATATGAATTAACTAGAGTTCTCAGCGAATCCTCCTACTGGAAGTACATATAAGAATGCATAAACGCATATTTTGTTTATCCGTGATCCTAGACGTGTGCTATATTCCGATTAAAACAATGTTATCTTACTTTACTTGACCTGCCCACTACGAATCAATAAAAACCAGTTTCATCAATAAGTTTTGTCAACGAGTGTTATCTTTAGAGGGAAGTTAAAATAAGCATTGTCAGATGAAATACGAAACGGCGCTGATGTTTTTGCCCTGTTTTTATTATTTCTTATGTTTATTTGCATATGATTCACGGGGCTAATTTCAGAATAATAATTGTATGCCACCGGATCAAATAATGTTAATGCCTTGAATATTCCCAAGCCGACGTCACATGTCAAGTAAAAGAATTTCACAATGTCTGAAATGTGACTCCATTGTTCTTATAGTGTGTGTTGCACAGTGTCATGCTCATGGTGAGAGACTGGCTCCCTGGGGACAGGGTAATGTCTCACCTCCTCCAACTGATGGTAAATCTCAAGAGTGCCACCGGCAAACACACCCATGCTAAGGTGCACCGATGCTGTGCGCAGCACACAACCTACATGCTGCTTTCCAAAAGCTCCAAGGACCAACGCGGTGACAAGGGTAGGGGAAAGAGAGTCGGTCCACTCCTGAGAGTAGGCACCAGAAATAGAAACTCCATATAAAGGGGTTTTGGTGAACGCTGTGCCCCCCAAACGCAGTAAAACCATCAGCAAGTAGCAGAAAATAGTATGGGGGAACATAACATCATACTGGAAAGTTACGGAACGGTAGCTGCCACTTTCTTTTTTCCACATTTATCTGACGCTTTTCTCCGAAACAACTTATTTTATACAGACGGGGGATTTTTACTGGAGCAATTGAGGGCCGGGACCGTCATCAAGTCTACTGCAGCCGTGGGATTCGAATGTAGGCCCTCCAGGTCCCAAAAGCAGTCGCTCTACCCACTATAACACCTACCTCAACTATCAAAACAGGCAGCTTTACTGGGAAGAATGACGATGTCCTTGAACCTTCCCATATGTCTTTGCCTTATGTTGGTGACAAAATAAGGAGTGCAGCCTTCGCTTGACAGCAGTTTCTCTGTAACCAGGTCCAGACAACAAGTACACAGCCTGTAACATCCCCTCAGAAGCTGCCCTTGAGACAGGACCTGGGCTGTCTGTCTTTACAATGGACAAGTTAGACATGGCTGGGTATCTTCACTGTCTGCTCTTGCCACACCTTGTTGTTGGCATTCTGAAGGGTAAGGCCAATAATTCATTACAATAGTCACCCACCCCCAAAAAAGAAGGTAAAGCACAGACAGGGTAGGGGCCAACGTTAGCATTCAGGGTATAAACAGCACCAGCAACCACGTCATACTGGTCCATATTCCAGCACTGCCTTTCAGGTACAATAAGCCTTTGTGGATGGTGCAGATTAAAAATACATCCCTGGAGGCTGCAGGAGAAACATCCTGCATTAAGATGCTAATCATCCAAGGATGTTCCTGGTACCGGATGAGGATCATGTGGGCTAGGTTGTAGTGGAAAGAACCCAAGGAGTCTCCCGTGATGTCAGGAGTCACAGTCTTCAGCAGTTTTAAGAGTCGCGTGCGCTCATTTGCTGAGTAAATCCATTGGCAAAGGCAGCTTTGGAAAGCGGATTCAAATTCTCACCAAGGAGGATAGGGGAAACCAGAACACTTGCCTGCAGAAATTCATTCTTCTTTCATGTCATATCCAGCTTCATTTCTGTATAGTACTGCATGCAGGAGTAAAATGCAGGGGACAGCAATTAGGTGGACCATCTAGATCTTGGAGCATTGGATTGTTTCATTAATTTTAAGCATCAAATAAACACAGAGAGAGAGTGTCAGAAGACAAATGGCCAGTTCAATAAATCCATACGAAAAAGGACGGACTGAGATGCGCAAATGGACAAAATATTTTTCTTATCTCGTGTGTCATGACTGTCACCACACATGAATAAGAATTACAAAAGGTAGGAGGACAATGAAATAGGAAGTGATAATGGCAATAACATCAAGTCCATTCAGTGGCCCCCACACCAGCATTCTGAGCAGCTGTACAGAATCTGAAATATGCATGGAATCATTTTTTTCCCCCTCCCATCAGCGTTTGCACGTCATCTTTTCACAGATATCTCTAGTTATGAATATAAATGTGTCGGACTCGCCACAGACAAGACAGAGGGGGAATCGGGCCGGCCTGTTCTCTTTGTTCAATCTTCTGCAAATGGTGAGGGGCACCTCAAGGCACAGTACAGGCAATTGAGGCCTACAAAGCACTTAGACAATGCTTAGCAGTGCTGCTGAGACATGGTGGAGCAGATGATTATGCGCTGCCCCAACTGCAGGCAAGAACATCAGTCTTGCTCTTTGAAACCCTGGCTGCCAAGACCAGCTGATCTGGTAAAGTCTTACACCTAGAGTAGCAGATGCATCTCGTGCCGCTGCCACCGGATCGGCCCTGCACGTACAAGCGTTGCAAGGGTGTCCCTCAGAAATCCTTTTGCATATGCGCTAAGCCAGACCTTGTCAGTGCTGTCAAGGCTTTATGTAGATGAACCCTTACGATAAATGATGAGGAACATGATAGCGAAGAACTGAGTGCCACAAATGAGTAATGACAGGCATGTATTCCTCAGAGGGTTCTGTCGTGTAAACCTATAGATAAGCATCCTGGAGTCACTGCTGCACATATGTTCTTATTTTGGGGAAATATATCATGGAAATCAAAACATAAAACCATCACGCTCGTCGTCATAATCCAGCAAGGACTCTCCCTAGTGACAACAGTGAGATGCTCGCTTTCCGACACGAAAATGGCTCTCAAAACCAAGGGGTACAAACAGGCTGCTCTCCCGCCATCAAAAAGCATAAACAGTTTCAAGTGAGAACAGCAAAGCTGGAGCAACCTGTGGCACGTCTGATGCTCCGGGTCCGAAGAGCGACCAGGCAGGGGAACCACTGTGGGAAGGTTTGTGGCTCTTTTTACTTCTATCCCCTGCCATCCACAAGAAAACCTGCATCCAGACAATAACACCAAAACCCAGAACCGAGGAACACAACTCCGTCCCACTGAATTAAACTCAGGACACAACAAACATCGCCTTCAAACCGCAAAACAGACATCTCCTTCTCCAGGATCTCAGCGTCTGAGGTGTGTATATAACTCTTTGTTAGATGACTGGCTGCACCTGGTACTTGTTCTCCCCTTAACAGACTGTTTACAGGTGTAGCTGTCAATCTTGATAGTGTGCTGCCAGGCTGGAGCGCATCACACAGTCTTAGGTATCGGCACGTGACTACAATGCGTAGGCATCACCCCAGCATCTTGGGTTCGGGCCACCAGACAGGGTCCTTATATGCACTGTGCAAGCCATATGCAGGCACAGCATGGGCAGAGAGCAGGCCTCATGGTCTCGGGGGGGACCACACGGCTGCCTTCCCCTCTTGTCCTGCTTCGTTTTCCAGCATCTCTGTAAATATGTAAACACGGCATCTGCCTCGATCAGTAGTCGAAACGTGCGGGGAATGTAATCTCTGCTCACATCGCCATCTGAGGCCACAACCCCATGGTGCTGGGGGAGTGGGGGGAGGCGGGGGGGGGGTGTCTCCCTTGTTTTAATGCAAAGAACATGAAATGTCAATAATGTGTTTGAGTTTGTGTCACACATGAATACAAAACAGCAGTTAGACACTGGGGGGTTATTTTGTGTCCTGCATTATTTTGCTGGCTTTGTTGTCTTGCGGCTGAAAACACGGTGGGGTCGTCCTTTCGTGTGGTTTCGCATTTCCTTCGCATACGCTGCAGAAGTTCTCCTCCATCGTTGTCGGTCGCTCTTAAATGATGTTTGGCTGAGATAGTGGTTATTGCCAAGGCTGCTATGTTTGTAGCTCATGTGACCCTCCAATGAAATTCAAATTAATAGACAAGGAATGTGTTTCAAACACTGATACTCTTCAGTACTTGGACAAAATGAATTTTGAAAATTTTGAAAAATATAAGAACTCAGGTGGAGCCCTGCCTGTACTCCTTGCTTCCCCTGGGGGTCTTTTAGGGAGATAATATTATCGTTGCAACCTGGGACACTGAGTGTGAAGCACGACCAAAGCAGACCAGACTAATCTATCTGGAATGCGTGGTTGTGAGGGATCACCAAGAAACGGCCTCTAAAACGCTGGCGCGGCTCCATGTGGCATGAGCCCCATGTGTTCCTGCCAGTCACTGGGAACGGCTGAAGCTCACACCCGCATTCCACCCCCAGCCCCTTCCACAAGGCACGACATTCAAGACCCCTGAATACGCTGGAACTCTAAGAGACGATATGCCACGCGTGAGTTATAGCGCTCCGCAGGTCAGACGGACCGACTTGTATCCCAAGATGCAAGTGGAGATGTGTAAACAGCATGGTTTATGGGATGAAATCCTGAGCCCAAGACAGACTGGTTGTTATACTGTTCCCACTGGAAGGAGAGGTGTCACCGTGGGTGGAGACCGTCTGCTTTTGGGGTTGACATAGACACCTCATTAAATCACCGCTGGGCCCTAAAACTCAGAGCCACCTTCAGTTTGTCTCTTGGTGATGCCTTTTCTTGTCGTACTGTGGCTGATTTTCCTCCCTGTGGTCCCTTAAGGGATCCCACGACACACACGCGAGCTAACGTGCAGAGTGTCACAGTGCCTTCACGGATTGTCACTCTCATCTTTGACTCATGGTTACATCACCCAGCAGACGTTCTGCATACACTAACCACAAGCAGTAGCCATCTCTTGAGTGCAGTGCTGATGTAACATGAAAGTCAGAAAAAGAGGACTGCTATCCATAAAAAAGAAAACCAACAACTGATATAAGAAGTCAACTGCATGAAATTCCATGTAAAACATGGTCAAGCAGAGGCTTGAAAAAACAATGAAAGGGGTCATCTAAGAAACTGTTCAATTCCCAGTGTACAAGAGCACACACGCACACGCACAGACACACACACACACACACACACACACACACACACATATAAAATGCCTGATATCTAAGTAAATGAGGTCATTTTGGAAAGAATGTTCTGACCGAACTGTCTATCTATCTATCTATCTATCTATCTATCTATCTATCTATCTATCTATCTATCTATCTATCTATCTATCCTTCATGGACAAATTCCAAAAGAAATGACTGCTTTAAGTGATACCTTCAGGATTGCTAAGAGTCTTTCTTGTCACTGTTGGTTGCTCAAGGTGCGACACGGGGTCCGACTGACATTGTGTCGTGGGCGACCGAAAGAACCGGAACGGCAGGACCCAAGTGCGGAGTCGTTCATTTGAATTCAGGGGATCAGGCAAGTTCTCGGTGTCAGGGACAGGTGAATGGTCGGTCGATCGGCAGTCGGCATTGAAACGAAGATCTGTGGATGTGGTCAGGAAACAAGGCGAAGGGACGAGAAATGACAAGGGTTGGGTGTGCACTGGACGTCATAAAAGAGGGCGGTTGTCTCTGACGATATTCCGCAAGGGTATGGGAGCTGAGGAGGGTCTTTTAAGGGGTGGGCAGTTAATCAGGTGCTGTCGGCTGAGTTGTGGGCTTGGACATGACACACTGGGGTCCTGACAAAGACAGGGAGGTGACTAAGGTGGGGGCGGCTCTTGCTCTCGTCAGCATGCTTCTTGTCATAAGGGTACCATTCATTTTAATTTGTTTTTTTTTTCTCGTCAGGTGGGTGAAGGATAAAAAAACTGAAAAAAGTGGGTTTTTTTTTAAAGTGACAGATTATCAGGCAGGAAGGCAATGCCCACTACTCACACCTGGATGGAGGCTGGTCATTTAATACTTTCTTACACTTTTGTTTTCACTGGGACAGCCGATTAGAGTGCTATGATCTGTAATCATTATGTGTTCACAACAGGACTGAGTGACAAAAACAGTGGCAGAAAGACTATTGAGACCATATACATCCTTCTTGACCTACTAAGGGGTGCAGAATTCATTGTTCACCATTTCCCCTTTAGAACCTTTTCAATAATATTGCTTGTGGTGTCAGATTTCCCCAAGGCTTGGAAAAAATGTGCAGCCCAGTAATTAAAAAACAAACAGGGCACACGTAGTTTGGACCCACATGGTTTGTCTTCCATGATCTAAACAATAGATCTCATTGGACAGCACGCTTCCATGAGATGTGGTGCACATGGTGCATGAAATTGATTAATTTTCTTCCCTCCTCATGGAGCTGACAAGACAGAGAGCTGGAAGAAGGCCTGGCAAAGCTCACAGAAGTGTGAGAGGATACGCCAAGGTCTGAAGCCCATGGCATCCCTTCTGAAATTGGACTGATGGAGGGGGGGTTTGCGATGACAGGTCAGCTACAAAACCTTCCACTGACATCATGTCTTATGTATGAGGTCGGCCTGTAACACTGGCTCCACGCTTCTGCTTATTTACAAAGAAATGACATCACAATCAGCCAAAGTCTTATGTATAAGAACTTCTTTGGTGCACGAACGCTTGATGTCATAGCAACATTTTTCTTTCGACAGAGCCCAGAGAAGTTGTACATTGGTACAGATGATTTTACTTGGACTTTGCTGGATTCTAAGTCCTGTGCATCCTCAGCATGCCCGGCAGCTCATTACACAGCAGAGCAGACTGTCACATTTCATAGCTTCTGATTTCTGTGACTGGACAGCTTGACTGTAATCTCAATCTCAATTCTGGACATTTACGGAAGGAATGCCTACTGTCATGTTTGTCCTGAAGCAGAGGGATTGTTCTAACAGGTGTTTCTTTCTGACACAGTTAACAGTAAAATAACAGACGTCTTCATGTCTGACGCAAGTCATTACCCAGTCACACAGGGGAAGGTTGCTTTAAATCTGAATTTTTGTTTCATTTATAAATTTATGTAATTATCAAGACACCAGAATCCGTTTTTTTTCGTCACTTCTCTGCATGCACGCTCATATGGACACAAAGGGCTGCTACCCAGAATCCCCATATCCAGACACCTTTTACAGTATTCCACACTTTCTGGTCTATGAATGCCTCAAACCCATTTACACCACTATATGCTGTGCACGGGAACACACACTGTTCAGGAACAATGTTAAGGATGATGGGCGTCTTTTTGGTAATTTCATGAGAAAGATATAAAGAAATGAAAGAACCTGTGGAAAAGTTTAAAAAGAAGTTGATGAACGTTGAAATGAATGGGAGCAGGTTAGAATTTCACTCACTTACTTTCCTTAACTGCCGGAGCCTATCCTAGAAGGCGCAAGGCTCGGTAGGATACAGCCCAGACAGGACCCCTGTCCATCACAAGGTAACCACACACACCCTCATTTACACATGTGTATGTAATGGATAACAGAAAGCCACATGTTTCTGGAGTGTGGAAGGAAAATAAAGCACCCAGAGAAGACCCACACGAACACAGGGAGACATGTAGCTCCCACATGGACTGAGCCTAATTCGAAATGAAAAACCCAAGCAAGAGTTGGGTTGAGTCACGATGCCACCAGTAAATGTAATTCATTATATTAAAAAATGGAAATAGCGAATTCATTATGCAAATTTTTTCGGAAAAGAATCATGGAAAGAATCATCTGTGGATATCGGGGTGTAAAAAAAAACCGTAATTCACCGTACCCTGTTGTGAAACCCAGACTGCTGTGTTGGTGTTTATCGCAACCGAGGTACTACAAAGCAGCGAAAGCCAGTTTTGCGGGCTGACACGGCAATCTGTGCACCCTGAGCATGCCTGTCCTGATGCCCCTATGAGACAGCTGATCGCAGCCACTGAGCAATGCCAAAGGAATGAGCTGTGGCACGGGGAGGCGATGTGCAGGCGCCGCTTACGCAGAGCCCCGTGGAGCCGCGTTTCAAAACAACCACCCCTCGCGCCACTCGGTCCTCATCCAGACCTCTGCACATCCGAGGCCCTGAGGTGCTAACACCACAAGGTCAGTTTCCTCTGGAAGGTGAGAGTCTGAGATTCACGCTGTACATTTGTTCGTTCTGCGGATGCTTTTCTCCAAAGCGACGGGGCAAAGCGCGTTTCACCAACGAGCAAAGAGTTTTAGATGCAGATGCGTGATTGTGGAAGCCCAGTCAGTTGGTCCAATGACGTACCGCTGGAATAAAAAAGCTAAAGCTTCTCAGTGGCACACAGCAAGAGACAAGTGACCTGTGCTTGACTGCTTCCGCTACCTTCATGTGAGCTAATGGCTGAGATCCCGCCTTATCTTCAACTGAACCCATATTTTTCTTATTCTGCGAGCTGTGTTTACAGAAGCTCTGTGACTCAGACAAATTGGCATGTTTTTTTGTAGCCCGCGCTCTCGGGAGAACAACACAAAGCAAAAAAGGACGGACAAACGGGATTCTTAAACTGCGCGACGCATCGGTTTTTCTGCAGTTTCATATGAAAAATGAGGTCAGAACACTGCAGTAAGAGCACAATAGCTAAAATGAGAGGAGGAGAACAGGGCCACAGAGGACTTTGAAGGATTATTGTGGAGGACTGAGCTAATTCACCGCCTAGACAGGCAATATATGGGTGAAACAGGGCGAACAGCAGTGAAGTGGCACTAAACAACATAATGGCAAATCACTTGACATTAGCACTTAGCTCCAGTGGCTTACCTCACGAAATGAGCATACTTCTGCTCTGATTTCTTGACACCCTTGTATTTAAATCTACTTGTAATTGCGCAGTTTTAGTGCTCCCGCAGGGGCCGGTCGGACGCGTTCTTTTGATCGCATCGAGAATTGGTTCCATTAGTCTGGTGCGGTTTACAGCCAGCCAACCCTCCGTGGACGAATCCCACACCTACGGGAATTAGCCACCGGTTCGCACAGCATGTGATGAAACTTGCCTTCGGTTTGTCCCAAACCTTGCAGTCATGTCACGTGGCTTTTAATCCACTTGTAAATTTAAATTATGTGGCTGATAAAGCACATGTAGAAGGTCACATGCATATTACATTATGCTAATGCAGAAGCACATGTACGTCTACGGCTGGGCGCGTTGGCAGTGGGCAGCATTTCCGGGCGTAACTCCACATCATTATCATGTCGTAAGCCAGTTTCTGTTGGTGGTCAGTCACAAGTCAGTAAAATTTCTTTTTTTATTTTTTGTACACGTAAATATTTTCGCTCTACTGAAATTGCCAAAATCTTCTACACTACAATATCTGGTCATCTGCGACAAGTAGTAATACTGACAAATTACCCCGCACACCGTTTATGGTGAAACCAGGGATGATATGTATCGAATAACGTATGTCTGGTGGTGGCTGATTGTATGTTTACGAGTCTTCCTGACCCAGTCCCAGAGTCGGGATCCGCACGGTTTACTGCAGAGAGAAATCGGGGGCCAGAAGGTCAGAGGTTAGCAGCCCCATGTAAGACTCATGGCGTCATCTGAGAAGTGGGCGGTTGCCTGGTGTGACACGCAGAAATGGCAACTGTATCATTGGATGCTTTATTACTTGAATACCGGGAAGCTGGAATGAAGAATCATTTATGAAGGAACCGCTTGGCATACCCATTTAATCAATTCAACCAGTGAAGAAGTTTTTAAACGAGACAAAAAATGTGTACAGAGGTTTTCCTATGTCGGTGCCCCCATACTAGAGTAAACAACCTGCTTACCCTTCACAGTTTACAAATAATTACCCGGGAGCCATGAGGGCATACACTGTGCATTCGCTGAGCGCAAAACACTAAGAAACCAACTGTCATTTCGTCACAGGTCTGAACTCCAAGAAAAATGTAACAGGGTAAATGGGAAGTTCTGCTGATTAACTGTCAAGTTGCACTTTGCTGTCCAGCATCTCCATCCTGCACTGGGGCTTCTGCCTCAAATCACCTGGTAGTGTCTTACTCTAAGAACCTGTGAAATTAAAGTTTGACGGAGATTTGGAGGTCAGACGCATACTCTTTGAAAGAAACAACAGAGAGCAACACTCGTTCTTCTGTGTCCCAAGGACCGTCTTCTGAACACTGATTCAACTGTCCTTTGCAGGGCTGCAATGCCTCATCGAGATCACCAGACGGTCTCTGCCGAGTAGCTGGGATCCAGTGCAGAGGTGCTATTTAACCGAGGCCATGGAATCAGGTTTCTGATTATACAGGACCTATGAATGTCCCTCATAGTGTGTTAGTCAAAGTCTGAAACAGACTCGTTTAAACGCAAAAACTGAAAAGCCAAACCAAGTGTTCGCGCTCTGTTCGCTTCAGTCTAAACTTTAGGCAAAACTTTAGTCTATACTTACTGCTGTCTTATTGCTGGTAACTCAATTTAAGGTGTATTGAATAAAAGGCTTCTTAGGGTTTATTTTTCAATGGGCCACGGGGGTATACAGAGCTTTTCCTTACTTGCCCATCAATTACCCGGCACAGGAAGAACGTGTTTTGCAAAGTCCTCGGCGTCCTGCTTTGTTAATTTATTTCTCCTGCAGTCAAACTTTGTGCTCATTGACAAGCTCCACCAATACACGGTGCCACCATCCATCATGGCCATGAAGCTTCCCCAATGGCTGCTACGTCATGCACCCTGGTGACATGAATAAATCAGAGTCCTAATTCTCCTAAATTTATATTAAAAACTGATACAATAAAAATCGACTTTTAGTATGCATTTATATTTGGATGTAATAGCGTTTTTGCCTGCCAGATTTAGTAGACCTGTATTTCATATAGAAAAATATATTAATATATTAATTTCAAATCACATTCTCAAATTAGTCAGTAGTTCAACTGATTGGAGTGGCTTAATGGGTTTTAAATTAGACATGAATTTTCCGGTACAGTGTGGGGGGCTTTTACGAAGATGGCCAGTTTTTTAACTGATCGGAGGGGCAACGTATAAAAACAGAAAATGTGAAATACTGAAGCTCGTCTGACCGCGATTCTGTGGAGAAGGGAACAGCCAGAAGCAGGAACGCACTCCCAGAAAATTAAATAAAGTGCTTAAAAACCATAGCAGGCTCTTACTCAAGCACTTTCTATGAGCTGTGCACTTGTAAAGTGTCCTTTGGATGGAGCCAATCGAGTTGGAGGATTTTGCAGGGGTTTTGTCGGGAGGTGAATAGACGGCTGTTAGCTTGATGGATGTGTGTTTCCTGAGAAGCAGCTTTTAAATTAAACATTAAACCATACATCATTTTTAATTGGCCTGGGGTGAAACTGTGACTGGAGATAATTAAATCTAAAAGCCTACAAATAAATTGCTGCTTGAAAAAAAGAAAAAACACCAATGCTGGTTTGTTACTTTAAAAGTTCCATTAGTGGCACAATTGATAATCATGTTAAATGTGCAAATCATGTTATATAATCTGTATGTGCTTTTATCACGGCAAATACTCATTCACTACTGCTTAGAAAAGAATGCCGGGTCTTTATAAATATTTCATGGAACGTTTGAGATTTGTAGAAAGTTTGATTGTGTAAAAAAATATACATATATGTACATACACACGCACATGCATACGCACACACACACACACACCTCCATCCATCCATCCATCCATTGGTGGGTGTACATGGGACTGGACACCCACACACAAACTGCTTGTCCCAAACGGGGTCGTGGCAACCCAGAGCTTAACCTTGCAACAAAAGGCACAAGACCAGCAAATAAGCGCATAAAAGAAAATCTTTATTTTCTTTTGAAAATTATTGCCAACAATGAATTAAGTAGCAAACTGATAAACTATAAGCTGCTGAATTAAATTGTCGGACAACTGAAAAACATCGTCTGTGCATACACTAAAACATCAGCTGTGGTTAAGGGGTCAGAAATGGGAGGCAAACATGGTGCTTGATTCCTCCCCATCACGGGTGTTTCAGAATGAAGCACCAGAGCAGGTCGGAGTCTCATCACGACTCATGTAGAACTCAACACTGTTCTCCAATTCACACATCTCAGCTTACTTGCACCACAGGCACAAGATAGATGTAAGCCTCAGGGAGGGGTGTTCTTTGATGCCAACCCTTTATGTTAATCACCTTTGTTTATTTTAAGTGACACTTTTCTCCAAATCAGCTTACAGTGGGAAGCTACTTACTGTGATTTACCCATTCATACAGCTGGGCAGTTTTTTTACTGGAGTAATTCAGGGTAAGTGCCTTAATCAAGGGTACTACAGCAGGAGGTGGGATTCAAACCTGTGACATTTCAGACCAAAGCAGGCAGCTATAATAGCTATTTAAGAGAGCGACAGACTTGCTGTTTACTAACTCTAACTAAGAGCAGGGTGGGGCAGTTGGTATCATGGTGGTTAGAGCTGCTACCTTTGGACCCAAAAGTCACAGACTGAAATCCTACTTCCAGTTGTTGTAGCCCTCAGCAAGGTGTTTACCCTGAAATTGCTCCAGTATAATTACTCAGTTGTATAAACGGGTAAGTAAGCGTAAGCGACTTTGCAGAAAAGCATCTGCAAAATGAATTAACACCCTGGTAATTGCCTGCAAATGCATGAATAGAACTGCTCCTAGGTATTTACAAGACTTGATCAACCGCTACAGCCCAACCAGACCACTTTGCTCATCTACTTCTGCTCACTTGGTGCACTTGGTGATCCTGCGCATAAAAGTGCGGAGGTGCTCAGTTCTGGCTCTGTTGTGGTGGAATGACCTCCCCCTCTCACTCAGAACTGCTGAAACTCTGTCTAAATTCAAGAAGGGTCTGAAAACTCACCTTTTCCAGACTCACTTCTCCCATGATCCCTCCAGCTCATGTATAGTGTAAATGTTCATGCGCCGTAACTTTACGGTCATGCCCAGGTAAACCTTTACACAGCTGCTACTCCTGTATTGTATATAATGTTTCTGCACCTTTTTAAATAAAAAAAAATTGTAGCAAGGTGATCAGAATTCGTCTATCCTGAGTTTTATGCACCTACTCGTGTGATGAACATCGGTGCATAAAGTGGAAAGAAAAAGTCGGTTCACTTGAGAATCACATGCGTGCAACCATGTCACTCTATCTCTTAACGTAATGCACAAATTGTATTTTCTCTGAGATGCACGTCGCTCTGGAGAAAGCGTCTGCTAAATGAATAAATGTAAAATGTATAAGAAGGCAGATCACATGTGTGAGATCTTCCTGCGGCAGTGGGACAGACTGAGATGTACACAGTGAGAAGTAGGCATCTTTGTGAGTGATGTTTCAATCCAAAATCAGTCCATTTTGGCTTCTCCTAAAATCAAACCCATATTTGTATCGGCGCTATGGGGAGCAATGTGTGCTGACCTCACTGCAAAAGCATGCTGTTATTTGCATAATCAGATTTTCCCCATTACCTAAAAAAAAAACATAATTTAACTAAACTAAATCCAACTTTGGGCACAGCTAGCTGCCATTCTTAGAAGGTCATTTAAATGTATTAGTAATTGTTCATTCTGAATAATTTCTATTAATGTAATAATACTAAAGTCTTATTTCTATATTGTCTTAGAATACTGACCAGACACTCAGGGCTTATGAATATCCTTGTCCTCGCCCCTTGCGGCTGACAGCTGAAGGGTCTGTTGGCGTATTATGCTGAGTTCGGAGAAGGTCCATACTGCATTATTTAGGGGAACAGCAATTGCCCACGAGAATGGTGACGGTGTTCGGTGATGGACGGCACAGCAGGACGGGGACCTCCGGGTAGCGTTGATGCGGAGCCAACCGGGGCACCGGTATGGTCAACATGGGCTGATGAACCCAGCACCACAATTAATAAGTACACCGCTGGGGCTCTGGGGTCTCAAACCCACGGTACAATTAACCGTGTTACCTGATTGACAGCGAGCGGCGCTGCGGGCAATCTGCGCTCAGGGGCTTATTAAACACGAGCCGACTGGGGCGTCTTGGAAATGCAAATAGGTCACACGCTTTCGTTCTGCACGTGTCTTTGTTTATGCACCTTTGTGATGTTTTTAATCATCACCACCGTTTCTCTGCGTGCTCCAGCATTCAGAACCTACAGTTTTTTATTTTTTAATTGCTGATGTTTTTATTTATCTGTGGTTCACTTGCATTTCCTGATCTGGTTGCAGGTCTCAGTGAGGCAGTTTGCTACTAGTTTGACATAATTACACATTATAACTTGTATGATCTGGACATCTTGTTTGTGTGTGCCTGTGCGTGTGTGTGTGTGTGTGTGAGAACAATGTGAGAAAACGTGAGTCCAGTAGCAGACACACCTATGCTGCAATTCTAACGCTGCTCTTGAAAGCCTACTTAACTAGTATAATTATTATGAACTTTGGCAAAACAAACAGAATTCCTACTTTTTATTTTCGGAAATTGAGCATGGCTTCCCGCTTGGAATGCAAATTAATCTTTGTGCTTACATTACATGTTACAATATAAATTATTCATGTACTTTTTAGAAACATGCTGGTAATAGAACAACATGCACGCGCGCACACACACACACACACACACACACACACACACACACACACACACACACTTTGAAACCCCCTCCCCTGTTACTTCACAAAGCACAGCAAACAAAGCCAACCTGAGTTTGGTTAGCATTAAATCTATCATAAACGAGATGCTCAGCCAAAGCCAAAGTATCCGTGGCATCGGAACAACTGGTACCCGGCTGACTGTTGGATTCTTCATCACACCAGAGTGACCCCCCCCGAGTGAAGCTTGGAACAGTCTGACCTTCTCAGTACCATTTAGCACTCTGCTACAAAGGTACATCAAAACAGCAGTAACAGAAATTTGCCAAATTTGATTTAAATAATTGTTATGAACTTGCTATTTTCTCATTCACCTGATATTTGCCTCCAAACCAGCCTAGAGTGTTAAGCGTTACAGTGATTTACCCATTTGTGCAATGTAATGCAATTGCTACAACCGCTCATCCCAAGCGGGGGTCGTGGTGAGCTGGGGCCCCCCCTACCCGACAACATATGACGCAGGGGTAAGGAGGGAGGGGACACACTCTGGATGGGATGCCAATCCGCCACAAGGCACCCCAAGCAGGGCTCGAACCCCAGGCCTGCCACATGGCGGTCACAGGCCAAACCCATCGCACCACTGTGCTCCCCCCCTCCCATTTCTCCAGCTGGGTTATTTTTACTGTGGTAATTCAGGGTAAGTGTTTTGCTTGAAGGCACTACATCAGGGGATGGGAAATGACCCAAGGTCCATAGGCAGCAGCTCTAACTGCTATGCCACCTGCTGCCCCCAACCATCTGTTAGAATGAATTTGGAGGACAGAGGACAACCTTTAGTCAAGGGTCTGCTGTTCTAAGTGACTGTAACGAGTAGGTAACCCTACCGTGGCTTTGAGAGAACAGAATAAGTGAATGAGCATGGTAAACAGTACCATCACACACAATGTCTACAACCACTTGTCCCAAGCAGGGTCATAGTAAACCAAAACCTAACCCAGCAACACAGGGCACAAGGCCAGATGCACCCAGGACAGGATGCCAGTCCACCACAAGCAGGGCTTCAACTCCAGACCCACCACACAGCAGGCCCTGATCAATCCCACCGCTCTATTATACCAGCCTCAAGCAAATCTCTGGAGGTGGGAATCAAACCCATGACCTAACCACTAGGCTATCAGTTGCCCAAAATATAGCACTATCAGTACTGTACAAATACTGTTTCCCTGCTGGTCCTGTATCTGTAGAAAGAGATCCATGCAAACCTTGGCTGTTCCAGCACAGGTTGATGACTGAGGTACAGAAAATGTATACTTGGGTTTTTCTCTTTATTCATTTAGCTGACACTTTTTTCCAAAGTGACCTCTGATGTTAAACTACTTACAATTATTTACCCATTTATAACAGCTGGGTCATTTCACTGGAGCAATTCAGGGTAAGTACCTTGCTCAAGGGTACTACAGCCAGAGGTGGGAACTGAGCCTGTGCCCTTTAGGTCCAAAGGCAGTAGTTCTAACCACTACACTTCTAACTCCCCCTATGGCTCTTTATGTTCTTAATGTAAGTCTCTTTAGTTCTGACATTCAGTATTGTCTACAAACAGAGACTGTTTTAAGTTGTACTAGAGATTAAACTGATTAGGGCCACTCACATTCGGCGAGTTTTAATTATACATATTTGGTACATCGCTGTGAAATTAAGTCATGTGGATCAGAGGCTACTGTCAGGCACAATTTCACGCATGCAGGATTCAGTCTATAAAGCAGCGTAGATGACGTCATCGCTCGGGTTCGAGAACAGCGTGGTCACACTTGGCATTCATTCTGTTCTCTCTGGGGGGGGAGGGCAAAAGTGCAGGGTTTCTTTGCTCCCAAATGTTTACTCACAAGCATCAGTTATTACCTGAACTTTGTCTGACCTCGAGCCCCAAGTCCTGCCTGCAGGCGATGTGATACCCTTGTCTTGTCAACCTGCTTCTTATTCCACCTCCCAAGAGATCTTCTCCCTGGTAAGATGTGAGTACTGGCTCAGGCTCACAGAGGACATTTATTCATTTATCTGATGTTTTTCTCCAAAGAAACTTATAGTGAACTCTATGTAGTGTCATCAGCCCACATACCTTATTCACCAAGGTGACTTACACTGCTAGATACACTACTTACACTGGGTCACTCATCCATTACTCAGTTTTTACATACATCATACTTATAATTATTTATCCATTTATACAGCTGGGTAATTTTAGCAGAGCCATTTAGAGTAAATACCTTGCTCAAGAGGGGGGCGTGGTGGTGCGGTGATGCAGTGGGTTGGACCACAGTCCTGCTCTCTAGTGGGTCTAGGGTTCGAGTCCCGCTTGGGGTGCCTTGCGGGGGATTGGCATCCCGTCCTGGGTGTGTCCCCTCCCCCTCCGGCCTTACGCCCTGAGTTGCCGGGTTGGGATCCGCGACCCCGTATGGGACGAGCGGTTCTGAAAATGCGTGTGTGTGTGTGTGTACCTTGCTCAAAGGTGCTGCAGCTAGAGGTAGGATTCAAACTTGCAACCTTTGGGTCCAAAGGCAACAGCTCTAATCACTACACTACCAGCTGTGCCAGTTGTACCTACTCTGTTTTTACAGTTCTTTGCAACAAACTGCACAAACGCAGAGCTTCGTCAGGGTTTCGGTGATCTGAAGAACAGGTTTATTGTAGAAGTAACCCGATGTAGTATCATATGGGCGGGAACACACACACACGCACTGGCTGAAGCCACTTGTCCTGAGCAGGGGGTCGCGGCAAGCTGGAGCCTAAAGCGGCAACACAGGGTGTGAGGCTGGAGAGGGAGGGGACACACCCAGGATGGGACGCCAGTCCATCACAAGGCACCCCAAGCAGGGCTCAAACCCCAGACCTGCCAGAAAGCAGGCCCCGCCCAAACCTGTTGCGCCACCGCATCCCCTCAGGATCATTTGTCTGAATTAAATTTAACTGGCACATTTCTCCAAAGCAACTAACAATGTTGATTTATGTACAATTATTGACCTATTTATATAGCTAGGTTGCTTAACTGGAGCAATTTAAGGTAAATACGTTGCTCCAGTAAAACTACAGGCAGAAATAAGATTCAAACCTGCAACCTTTGGGGCCAAATGAAGCAACACTAACCATTACACTACCAGCTGTCCCCTCAGTCCCTTCAATACATATATTTATTTCAGGTATTTCTACACATTCTGAAATAGCCCCAGAGCATTGTTTCACACACATATACATTTTCAGAACCGCTTGTCCCATATGGGGTTACGGGGAACCGGAGCCTAACCCGGCAACTCAGGGCGTAAGGCTGGAGGGAGAGGGGACACACCCAGGATGGGACGCCAGTCCGTCACAAGGCATCCCAAGCGGGATTCAAACCCCAGACCCACCAGAGAGCAGGACCCGGTCCAACCTACTGTGCCACTGCGCCACTGCGCCCCCCTCTGCATTGTTTCACTGACTTTTAAAAAAAATACAACTTTAAAAACGAAAATGGACTCTTTTTATTAGGCAACGGCTGATAACAAGGAGCAAATTAATTGCTGTATTTTTTAATCTCATAATTTTCCCATCGAGTTATATGTGGAACTGTGTTTCAAGGACTCACATGGGAGATTAACAGTATTGGAGACATTTATTCCAGAGGAAACTGGCATGCCTTGAGGGTAGACATTGGCGGGTGGAGGGAGTCTTTTATCAACAACACTGTACAATGCAGAATTTTTTTCCATTCAACAAAAAAACGACAGGTGATGCAAAATTCCGGATTTAATTTTTGAATTCAGCTCAGGCCATGGTGAAAATTCACAAATTATTATTGTGGGACAACAAAAAAATTTGATTTTGTTGAATGGTGCAGTCCACGAAAGTGACCGTGGCAGGACCAGGTTGCAGTGGCCCTACAGTTCCCGTGGAGCGCTGTGGCCGGAAGTTGATTTAAGCGTGGTTGGACTCCCTCCTGCAAACGGCGCCGAAAACGGCCACGGGGCCGTGGGGACACACTTCCCGCTGCCTCTGCTCGCGTGTCGAGAGAACAGCCCTCGGTGTGACGTACCGATCCAGGCGGCGAGACGTGCGGGGAGAGCTCCCCTCTGACGGCGCAGCCGCCAGCCACCAGCCCCCAGCAGCACCGCAAGCCTGC
This sequence comes from Scleropages formosus, assembly GCF_900964775.1. Taxonomy (NCBI): domain Eukaryota; kingdom Metazoa; phylum Chordata; class Actinopteri; order Osteoglossiformes; family Osteoglossidae; genus Scleropages; species Scleropages formosus. The sequence continues at coordinate 16,054,531 of NC_041807.1, forward strand.
TTGTTTTTACATCACCCGTGGTCACGGAGAAAGCAGTTTGCTAACTAGACCAACGTAACCAGATCTGTGTGAGCCTGACCAGCTGGATCCCTCCATCTCTGAGGCCGGTTCTCCTGGCAGAACAGTTGTAAACAAAAACTAATCCCAATAAAACACAGGCTTAGTCTGAAAATCCTCATGGAAACAGCAGAATTACTGTCACAGAAATGCTTTGTTAAATCGCTCAGCTGAGAAAAACGCTCCTATGCACAGGGATAAATAAAAACACGACAACATTTTAGGGTCTTCCGCTTCCTCCTTTCTATATCATTAGAAGTGATGTTGTTATTTTTAAACACTTTCCCCAGGGTGCAGTACTTTACCGCAGTGTCTCGACCCGTTGAGGCGATCCGAGAAACGGCGCGATCAGACAGCAAGGGTAACGTACTGTTTCATTATGAGGGATTATTCTGATCGACTCGGTCTCGTCTGGGTGTTGACATACCTCCTGGGGAGGAAAGGCGAACAGCCGTACCGCTGCCGAGAATTCATCACCACGGAGAAGCCAGCTGGTATGCCCCATGCTCTAGGGTGTCCCGTGGACTGTCTCCAGAGATCTCCATAGGGCGTTGCCACCTGGATGGACAGGCTGGTAACAACTTCATGGTAAAAAGTACAACACTCCAGAAGATGCGCGCAAAGTCTGAAAAAGGTTGGGTAACCATACAGATATTCACAGAGTACATCATGGCAAACATCTGGACTATCCATTCTTAACAAAGGATGCATTCAACGGTTAATAATGATACCATATCGTGCCACAACGTACACCACGATCTCTAATATGCTACCAAATATTGCATCATGTCATTCCAACTCTCATGTTGACCTACAGTGTATGGAGAAACTCTTTCACCTCTATATACAGTATGTATTGATAGGTCTACTGTATATCATTATATGAAAGTGTATTGTCTCCCAATGTTTTACATTTACATTCATGCATTTGGCAGAAACTTTCCTGCAAAGCAACACCCAGCTCAGATTTTATTTTATATTTTGCTTTTGGGTAGTCTCCATACCTTACCAGGTGTAACTGAACCCTTTCAAAATACCTTTCAGGGCACAGAGTAAGGAGAACCTCTACGGTCGGGTTTGGGCGGCCTTCTGATTCGCAGATGTGAGCGTATGCCCCTGGTTCGGTCGCTTTAGGAAGGGTCCATCCTTAGGGATGGGGGGGTGGACTGGGGTTAAACTCTTAATCCCTCTTGAATTCCCTACAGCGGTGGGATTAGTCACACCAGCATCTGAGCTTCGAGCTGAAGTTCGGTCAGGTTCTTCCTGCTATCCGTAGACAAAATCCTGGACTCCCTGTGCGCCTCTCAGCCGCCCCCGACCCACTCTGCGCCGCTCACTCCAGCAGAGCGCATTTGTGGTCTGCTCTGTCCGCCCGCCACCGAGTGGTATGTAAATATTTAACCGGCTGCAATCTCCACTGGCGAGGAGCCCCAAGATGGACCGCCAAGGATACCGCGGACACATCTGCGGGCGGACGGATAATACGGATGGACCCTTCCACAAATCACATGCGCAGGCTGAACCAGAGTGCTGTTTATTTTTGCTTTTGTTCTCTAATGATGATGATGAAAAGTTGCGAAACAGTCCAAAAGCCACAGGCACATGTCCAGCTCTGCAGGACCTTTGCCCTGACAGCCGAGTCAGACTTTACCCTCCCAGAAAAGGCAAGAATTTGGGCTTTAAGTTGAGTCACCATACATCTTAAAATCTGCAACTTCGATAAACAAATGATATTTATTTACTCTCCCAGCAGCAGATGAATGACAACCTGAGTTGTCTGAACTCTTCAGACGAGATGTACGTAATAATTACTAACCTAATACAGTTTATCCGTTAACTGCACTCAACAGATGTACATGTGTTTGTTTAGCCGACGGTTCGGCATGTAACAATTCCAAACCAAAAGCAAATGACTGACCAACACACATGACACATATTTGTAAGGAAAAAAGAAGAAATGCATCTTTTCACATATATAGATTTCACACACACACACTTTCAGAACCGCTTGTCCCTCACGGGAAACCGGAGCCTACCCGGCAACACAGGGCGTAAGGCCGGAGGGGGAAGGGGACACACCCAGGACGGGACGCCAGTCCGTCGCAAGGCACCCCAAGCAGGACTCGAACCCCAGACCCACCAAAGAGCAGGACTGCGGTCCAACCCACTGCACCACCGCATCCCCTATATAGATTTCAAATAACGCCAAAGCCTTTGTCTAAGGGTGTGGTAATCTTACTGCAGCCATTCAAGGTTAATGCCTTGATATGGGGGAACTTCAGAGGAAGTGGGATTTGAACCCGCTGTGATTTAAACACATCCAAAACTGGGAGACTGGGCTCAGTGTTACTTTGTATATAGCTTCTTGTTTATGGTCACACTGATGTCATGTTATGTCTCCATGTGCGAGGAGGCGAATGCGGTTTTGGGAAAAGGAGCAGTGATTCTCTGAGACTGTGCCTCCGGCACCGGCCTCACACTGAAACATTCAAATTGCTCTGATCATAAAAAAAGGGAATTAAAATTCTTCAGCCAGCACAGCGCAAGCTGATTGTTTGTCCTTTCACAACACTCCAATTGGATAAGAATGTTTATTGGCTTAAGTGAATGCTTTCTGGTATGTTGTTTAAGTGGAAACAGGTGTCCACAATTCGGGTGATGTTTTCTCCCCCCCTGTACAGCGTGATCGCCGTTCGCCGGTCTCTGTCATGAGGTTGGCAGAAGCCAGAGCGCAGTACTGCTCTTTCACACGACAATTTGAATCAATTTGATGTTCAAAACCATTTAAAAGCGTCAAAGACAAGACATGTCCCCCTCCCCCCGGGCGGTCAATGTGTGATATGGAAACTCCACGGCTACGTTTGCAGCGTGCAGTGAGATGGCATTCGAACGGACTGCGACCGCACGGCTGCTTTCTCCTTGTCCCAGCCCTGCTCTCGTAAATCACGTCTGTAGCCGCAAGAGGCAGATTTACACCCGATCCACAGGAGCAGCCCTGGCGAAAAATTCCGTATTGTCTCCTGACAGGAAGCAGGGAGTTACCTCGCACCGAAATTCTGGGTCAGTCCCAGTTTCTTTGCTCCAGTCCTTGTCCGAGCAACCGACCATTATAGTCTCCGCTTGCGAGCAAAAGGACAAGTTTCTTCTTCTTTCTAACATTTTACGAAGGGACGGCAGGTATAGGGTTATGGCTACGGTTCTGGTTCCTGATAAGAACAGACACTGGATGGAGGGACATTTTCCACAAAGTCCCCAGAACATCAACTCTGCCCACGACGGGGTCTGTGCTGTGAGCTGGATGCGTATCGCTCACCCTGTCCTTCACCTAAGGTAACGTTCACTGTCGAGGAGATAAAACAGAAAAACCCAGAAGAAAGCAAGCAATTGAGCTCAGAGAGGGAGCAGAAACAACTGAGTAAAAAACTCCTTTCCTTGATCACTGCAGGCATGACAGACAGGCCAGCCGGAGAGCGCTCTCTGGCAAAATCTGCATCCCATCAAACACCGAAAAAAAGGAGGAATATCAATAAATAAGGCCGATCCTCAAAGTGCTTTTAAGTTAAACTCAAACCAGAGGGCAGATGGTCTCAGGAGATTGCTTGTTACAGAGAGCGCGGACGCTTTCCTGAGTTGAGATGGAGCCCCTTCGCAGACGGTCGGGCGTCTCTTGGAACGCGCAAAGGCCTGGACGCAATGCGCCCAACTCGGCAGAGGCCATCAGGGTCCCCTCCCCCCACCTTCCCTGTAATCAGAGTCGTCTTCTCAATGCCACGTGCAATGAAGCCCGTTAGAGAGGGTCTCGTACCCGGGGGAGGAGTCTTTGAGACAGAACCTTACAGCACCATGAAACTTTCCAGAGAGACAGTCCTGGATCCATTTCAGATTTTATCTCACAGTAGGTGAGGAGTGTAGAATTATGGTCATTATGGGTCCCTCATCCCCATTTTTCCAGCACATTCCAGATGATAACATGGACTCCTCAAATTGAGCCTATGGGCAGCCAGTGGTCTCTCTCCTGACATGACTTCTGTTTGAACCATTAACCACAAATGGCAATTTTACATGTAGTTTCAAATAAACTATTATTAAAATGATCTTTCATTAGGAATATATCTAATTTTTTTAAACAGGAACTATGCTGTATTGTGACATACAGCACCATGGGTTTGGGTGGAGCAAAAAAGGACAGAGACAGCATTCATTTTGAACAGTTTATTGAAGATCAGCACACAGGAAAATAATGCTCTGAGGACCCCATTTCCACCAGGCCCTGCACTTCTAGCCAGCCTTCCCCCACCTACATAGTACCCCAAAGCCCCCTCTCAAGACAACCAGAAACACGGTCACCCCATCATTTCCTCTAGAAGTGCACCCAGTGGTTGCACACCCACATTTCACATTTTTCCCACAATGCAACTATTTACATTTAAGTTTCCCACCCAAAACAGTAATGCGGGTCGTTACAGTATGCTTTACAGCGGAAAATCAGGGTTCAGGTCCTCCCTGTCCATCTGTGAAGAGGAAGTTATGGAGAACACCAGCTGCCCCATGTTCATGTGCAGGGGTGAAACAGCAGGAGCTTTCAGAGCACAGCCTGAGCCTGTGTGAAAAGAGGGACATTTTTTTAGAACAAACAAATAAAGCTAAAGAGCATCAACCACTCTTTCATGTGCAGGAAGTTTCTTATTTACATTTGTTGGTTTATATAATGCTTTTCTCCAAAGCAACTTGCAATGTTAAGGGACTTCCAATTATTTACCCAATTATACAGGTGGGTAATTTTACCGGAGCATTATTTTAGGGTAAGTACCTTGCTCAAGGGTACTACAGCTGGAGGTGGGAATCAAACCTGTGACCAGCATGTCTTTAGAATTTAAAATCACTATAAATGGATTTTATACCCATACAAGCTTTACTTTTGCATAAACATATCTTCACTTGCAATGAATTCCATACCTCAGTTAATGGTTGGCTAGTGTATTCCTTACTTTCATCATTTTTTTTTGACAGTTCTGGAGTAAACAAATAATTTTGTTTGCTTAAGACAGTACTCAGTAGTGCGGACCCCTTCTGATTCCTGCTGTTCACGGTACCGTTGTTTCTATATGAAAGTGGTGACAAACAGCATCTGGCAAGAAGAATGACAAGCTCAACTCTAAAGTACAAACGCAAAATCTCAGATGCGCTATTCAAAAGGATCTCCAGGAGGAGAAACAACATGCACTCCATATTTTGACAAACAATGGAAAACTTTAATGGACATACTGTATCTATATATAGGAGTATTTCTGAAAGGCGCAGCTATACGGGCGGATGACGGCTTGTAGCCAACATGCATTTATGTTTCCTGCAACTCTACTAAAATTTAGAAGAGGTGTGTTTGTCACAAGGAGTGCAGGTCATCTCTCCTTCTCGATGCAGAAACTGGCACCTGCGGAAATACAGAGCTAAAGTCGAGAACTCTGTGTGGTACCCCCACTATGGTACCGCAGGCTTTCCCCTCCTGTTTCCATCATTTCCAAGCCCAGCATCTTCACAACCCCAGAGCTGCTCTGTATAAGCCAGGGCTTAACCTTGGCCCTGGTGAATCCCAGATACACAGCTATTTGGTTACGGGCAAATTGCTCAGGGGTCACAGTGGGGTCGACATACGCGGTGCTGGGGAAATGGGTCTGGGAGCAGCCTAAATATCAGCTGAGAGAAGGATCATGTTTCATGTTAGGATGAGTTAAGGGTTGAGCGAATCTCCGCTTTTGTGTCAAACAAATACTTTACTTTGAGATGAGTCAATTTTTGTACAATCTTACAGCCCGCAGACCAACAGCTGCTTCATTACTAATCATGTAAATCAAAACCAAAGCATCTCGGAAATAAATTCAATAAAACAAAAACATACATTTACAATAACAGATCAAATGAAGTGCTTAAAATATGAAACAAAAGTGCTTGTGAGAGAATAAATACCGGCAACACAATTTGTCAACTTCACATCCTCCGTTGAGCAACGCAGTTGAATGACATTATGGAGTCTGTTTTCCATTTGATCACAAGTATTACTTTCAGATGTGAAAATACCCTCTTCTGATACATCTTTTAATCAGATGGAGGTGTTTATATTAAGAGAGAACAGATACACAATTCCATCCTCTATGCTGCAGAGGATTTTCGCATTTGCACTGATGGACTGAATGACATGTAAATAAGAGTTATTTCTGGAGCTTTTTTTTCTCTGGGACGTCACCAAAGTTGACAGTCTTTGACAATGAAAATAAAGATGCGGGCCCTGTCTCACAACCACACTATTCCATCTTTCCATAAACAGCTCCGGAAAAAGACACATCCCGGGGACGGTGAAAGTTACTCATCCAATTTAAACTGCTGTGCAGTAATTGCTGCCTGGAGTTTATGAAACTGGGATGGGAGCATGTTTGTAGTTGATGCTACAAACCAGATTAGAGGGCACGACTTCTGCCAGGTGATCTGCTTTCAGGAAGAAGCAGTGCTACCCTGTCACATGGGAGGCAGGAGACAGGAGCGAGAAACCTGTCGTAGCCCAAGTCCAGCTTGATCCAGTCCAGCCAGTATGTTTCACAGCCAGTCTTTTGGTCTGCAAAGTCAAATTCAGAACAGGCTGTTGGTTCTGTCATCCTGCTACTCGGTATCTGGTCTCTGTGACTTAGTCAACCCAACTCAACTAACTGTTGTCAACTCAACAAAAAGCACTGATTTCTTTCTGGTGCTCAAACTTTGCCGTTTCCCTAGAGCGGCTGGCTGATATATTTAACATTTTCATTGATAATCAACAACTGGTTCCAGGGTACAACCTAGACGGGACACTATGTCCACTGCAGGACAAAGGCACACTCGTTTGCTTGCACACACACCATGGGCAATGTAGAGGCGAATTCACCTGGAACACACATCTTCACTGTGGGAGGGAACTGGAGCACTCAAAGGAAACTCCCCACAGACTGAGCTGGATTCAGATGCTCATCAACATCACGAACCCAAGAACTGGGTGACAGCAACCCTACCCGCTGTGCCACTGTGCTTCACCATTACATTGAACACACATTGCCCAAGGTTGAAGGGCAATTTTAAAGCAGTGTAAATAATCACCTGCTTGACAATAATTTATTTTTCCCCAGCTTTGAAACCCGGATGGAGTAAAACAACCGGAAAAGAGAGCCACATTTTAGCACGCTCTTGGTTCGGAAGCATACAAGGTACTTTGTAAAGGGGTTAAAGAGTGTTTTCATGAAGCCAGTGGGCAACGTGTGTATTTTGTGAACCTGCAGAACATGAAAGAGCGAACATCAACAGCTTCCATTTAGTTCATCCTCTACATCAGAGAAACATGAACAACGGGCTAATTGAATTAAAAGCTCCAGGTCACATCTACATCGGATGCAATTTCCCTGGGATATGACAAAGGTTTAATCTAATCTGGCTATGATTATGGGTGTCTTAGACCTCAAAGCAGCCTCGGCACGCTCACCAACACAGTAGGCTGAATAAGGAGATTCTGCAAATAATAGTTTGTCTCACGGACACAGATCGCAGCTTTTGTAAGTCAGTGATGAGCTGATTCCAAATAATGCTCAACACAATACCACAAGCTTCAGTAAGTGCTGCAGTATAATTCACCTACAGGCGGTGCAATCATGAAGCTCTTCTACTCAGAATTCAATACATCCTCCTCGAGAAAGTTCATTCTTACAGTCCATTCAGACAAACTGGAAACGTCCTCTAATTTTACACTGTTGATGTTGGCATCGCTGTCGGCCTGGACGACCACACAGTCCGGTCGAATAAAAAAAAAGAAAAAAAAAAGGAAAAAGGCGCAGAGATGACTTTAACAGGCGCCCAGTATGGATCAGGATTTACTTACTCTCATGGCTTATGTCTGCGGTGGAGGGAGAGGACAGGGAAGAGCAGCAAAATGAATTATTAGCAGAGAGGCGTTCTGAAGCGCGGCGCTCTTGTAACATGTCTGGGCTTCACAGAAATGCTTCCCTTATCTGTGCTGCTGCATTCCACATGAAAGCCGACGGAGATGCGTTTGTCAGAGCCTCTCTGAGCTCTAATTCAGCCATTATCTGTATGATGTGCAGATATGGACTCCTTTTGCATTTGCATGCTTTTTTCTTTTTGTCCATAAGGAGGAAAAAAGAGACTGAAATGAGGCTCACAGAGCAAAGTGTTCCTTTCATTTGCTCCAACTGCTATATGGGGCAACAGCTACAGCGTTCTGCTGAAATATTAAAGGTGATTCATAATTCCTTAATTATTCATTTAAGCAAATTTAACAATAATCCATCAGCTGCAGACCCTTGAAGGCCTTTAGAAGACACAGAGATGTCTGTCTATGTGTTACTGACATCTGGGGGGGCATGACAATAAAGGTGCTGCCTCATAGGGGGGTCATAGTGCCAGTGGCTACAAGGACTTCTTACACTCTGTGGTACAGAAGGTAAATGAAGAGTAAACAACCACAGCACCTGGGATATTTAGGTACGCTGAGGAAAAAAAAAATGTCAAAAATATTAACGTGACTCACTTTATTCAGAAGAGACAATAAAAATACTGTTTATGGCCCATAATATATAAGAGGGAAATCTCACCAGTAGTTCTCAAGCTGGCAAGAAAAAAACAAGAGCATATCACTGGAAAATGGTATTTTCATTCAGAACTGAACTTTTTCAAACTGCTTTAAACTTCTTTAAACAGCAGATAATTATAGTATGAGAATGAAGTAATTCTAACTGGCAAATTCAGAGTAAAGCAGCTGTAGTTAATCAGCATAAGGACATTATTGCTGCACAAAGGGTTATTACAGGCTTGTATTATTGTCAACATTTATTTTTATTATTGTTATTATTTGTTAGGGGGGATGTGGTGGCGCAGTGGGTTTGGCCAGGTCCTGCTCTCTTTTGGGTCTGGGGTTCGAGCCCTGCCTAGGGTGCCTTGTGATGGACTGGCGTCCCATCCTGGGTGTGTCCCCTCCCCTTCCAGCCTTATACCCTGTGTTGCAGGGGTAGGCTCCGCTTTGCCGCGACCCCGCTCGGGACAAGCAGTTTCAGCCTCTGTGTGTGTATATTATTTGTTACTGTTATTTAGAGAATACCTTTGTCCAAGTAGACTTGCAGTGCTAGAAACACTACGCTAAGCTGTCTACAGTCATTCACCCACCTAAACAGCAGGCCAACGTAACACACTCATTCACTCCCAAATACATACAAAGGGCAAACCAGTTCAAATACAACTTTGGACTGCGGGAGCAAATCAGAGTACCTGCAGGAAACCCATGCCAACATGGGGAGAACATGCAAACTCCACGCAGTCTGTGCTAGATTCAAACTCATGTCCAAACACACAGACCAGGTCCTAAGAGGCACCAGCACAACCCATTCTGCCATCATCCTGGCCCGGTAACAGTACAACTCCAGGGATTCAAAGCTGTGAGGACAAAGCACCGCCCATTTCAAAGGTTCTCCACCCATACCAGTCATTACCACCCTTAGGTAACCACCACTTGTAGCAGTTATTACATTCTTAGGTGACCTCTATGATACACCTATCATTACTGCCCTTAGCTAACCTCCATTCATTGCGGTCGCTACTGTTCTTGCTGTAACGTTTTTGACAAACAGCGCAGGATTCCCAGTCTAAATAGAAGGCTTTTACAAAGTGGAAAAGGGGTTAAGGCGCAGAGCTCCGACTAAGTGTGTCCTTATCGCACAAGAAGGAACAGATATTATCTCTGTGCTGGGGGTCTGATTCCTCCACAGCAGGCACCTATATCATCTCCACTGTCACGGGGGGTCTCTGTCTGCTTGGTCTACAGTGTACTGCAGGACAAACTAAACCTCCACCTGTTTGCGATAAAGCCGGTGTCAGGAAGCGAGGCTTCTTGCGGACACACCATTTACAAGCAGGATTTCAACAAATAATAAATAAAAACGGTACAATCCCCAAGAGACACTTCCACGTCGGTAACTCAGACTGCCGAGGGTAGAAGGAGGGACGACGCGAGGCTTTCTCCAAGGGGGACACACGATCGCCTGCATCCAAAGGGATCCTGGCCAGGCTCCTTACCCCGAAGAAGGGAAGTGGAACCACGTCTCGGCACCACGGCAAACTTTAGAAGAAAGTCAGGCAAAACACACGCAAAACAAAGTTTTGCATGTTTGAAAAAGTTCTGCAGCATCATCCCTGTTCCCAGGTGGCTGAGTACCGATGAACGAGCGTCTCTAATTATACGTGTATTGTTTGTGAAGACAGAGTCCCTGCGGATGTTGTATCAGCGCTAAGAAACCTTTCACAGGTTCTGCCAGAGGAAACAAACAAGGCATCCTACCCCAGCGTTCCAGCAGAGCTCCTTGGCTCACACAGTCTTGTGAAAAGAATTAAAGCGCTAGAGTAATTTGAAAGGTCTGACTGAGGCTGACATTTTTTTATGCCAAGGGCAAAACGGAGTTTTGTAGAGCACTTAAGCAAATTAAGCCAAATACGTATCGGGCAAAGGGTTCTATATTAAAAAGCATTTTTTTCATCCTCAAAACGTATTACATTACATTGTGAATCGCCATGGCCCATTATTAAAGTAAATAGGACGCTGCATGATCTTTACAGAAACAAATACTTGAGTCGAGATGTTATAATACACAAAGAGATAAATAAGACATTTACACATATGGAACCTGGACAGAAACAGGCAAAGTAGCAGCCACTGCATGAAGATAGTGCATACTGTGATTTCTTAAATGCTGAAGCTGAAAAAATAATAATTTACATAGCTGTAACTGCACAAATAGTAACTGCTCCCCCCCCATTCCCAGGAGAAGTGTGCGCTGTCATTTTTCCACGTGATGCGAGAAACGATCATAAAACAACCTATTGATTACCTCTCTTCAAACACTTATAGTTGGTTAAACAAATGTTCTTCTTTGGTTTCACCCAGTTTCTACTGGTTCCACTGGCTCATCTGACTGGGTTGCCTGGCAACCCCTTGGCTAAAGTGGGATTAGTTTCCTTGATTCGCTAACGTCATTCTGTAATTTTTTTATATGCTGTAATTGCTTTAAGATGCTGGCTAGGTTTGAGCAAACAAAGGGGCCTGACATGAATTTCCTCGCTGATTTACTGGGGAGGAATTGGTTTACTCCTCAAGCTCTGGACTTGAGCGTGCTGCACATTGATATAGCACTTCATTTATACAAGTCTCCCTGGAAGTCTAATCTTTTTTTCCCTCTTTTTCCTCCCCAGCTGTTTTTCCCAGCTGAACATGAATCCAAATATTCAGACATTAATATCCCGACTGCATCTTGAAGCCTGTTCCCAAACACATCAGAGCCAGCCTGCACTGACCGCCTGATCGCCACTCATTCTCACGAGTGCAGTCAATAAGGACCTGTCAGGCTCCCCTGGGAGGTACCTGGAAAGGGTCATGTGCTGCGGCGCTGCAAGCTCTGCCACTTCCAGGAGCGAGCATGGGGCCAGGCCGGCGCCGTCTTGTGACCGTGCTCCTCAGCTCTGACTGCATTCTGGTATGCAGGGAATGTCCGACAAGGTGACCGTCTGGCTGCAGTGCAATTTACTGCCCACAGACAATGTGATTATCAGGTTCGAGGAGCCTGACGCCACCTACACATCGCGACGCAACACACAACTCTGAGATTGAATCTCCCTCTTGTTCACCAGCTCTACTGATTGGCAGAGGGCTGGGAAAAAATAAAATCACCCCACGACCCTCCCCTACCGCGTACGCACGCGCACACACACACACACACACATCCAATAACAAGCATGAAAATGAATATTTTTGTCTCGCCTTAGTTGGCTAAAGCTATGTTCAGTCATGATAAACTCAACTCTACAGCGTTGAGTTGGTGACATTCCCCTTGAGGGATATATGCATAATACCAGGAAGGAGCGAAACTGAATGGATTCTTCCCTGTTAAAAGTGCATAAAGCTTTGGTGGTATTTGATGAGTTCTGGAAATTTGTGTAAATCAGATAAAAGCGTGTCTTGGATCTGATTTCAAAAGCAGACCACCACATGGGGACAGCTGGCCCAATGTCTGTTTGGTACTTTTGGACCAACTAACATATCAGTTCTGGCTTCCACAATTCCAAGGGTAGCACAGTTTTTCAAGGTTGCATCCAGAAAGAAATAAAATGTGCATTTTCTCTTGGATCCTCCCTTGCAATAATACTTACTTTGGAGCCTTGGGCTTGCTATGAGGTGCACTTTTGGATGATGTGATTTCAAGAGACTTTCTTCATGGGAAATGAAGATTCTTTCGGTGAGGAATGATTACGTCATATTGAGTAGGTTTAAAGAAAACATGGAGCTGAACACATGGAGGTCCAGTGGGATGTGGCACGACTTCAAAAAAACATACCTGGTTTTCACTTTTATCATACAGCAACAGTATGTGAGGAATACAGTTATAGAGAGAAACTCTTAGCAGTGGCCTCTCCGTTCAAGAACTTTTGGAAAAAATGCCTAAAATAAGAGAAAACTTTTACATTAGCGTTGTACTTTCCAATCCAGTTCCACAAAATGTTTGTCTCATGAAACGACTTACTACAGTCGCATTCCTGAAAAGCATATTTTTATTAGTGGGAGTTATTTACAATGTCTTTAACAGACTCAATCCCAAGGATACCATTCCAGGCTCCTCTGGCATGTGAAATAACCATTATTCCCCCTACTCTACTTGGCATCTTGGACAGAACTACTATTGTGTTTCAGCAATCATCTCGCAGGACACATTGTGTGAAGACAACACCATCGAACTCCAACCCTGTCGTGCTCAGAGCAATTCTGAAATGGAAAATTGATTTATTTACTCACAAACAGACACACTCACAAGGACTCAATATGAGATATGCATCTATGAAGCTGCAGTTCTTGGAGGGAATGCCATTGGAAAAGGAAGCAATGCAGTATGCTTTGTTCCATTCATTGCCAACCTAGTGCCCATATTTCATGTACGGTACTGGGTTGCCATGCCTCAGTGACTGTAAACAAGGTACAAAAGACTACAAAGACCAGTGCCACTAGTCCCTATTTATCTTGTACAGCAGGATCACCTCCCAGAAACACATTAACCTTGGACAATGTTTGGGCACTAAAACAGTTCTTTGTTACAAACTAAAAATTGAACTACAGCAGGTGGACAGTTCAGACTACCTGGAATGAACGGAATGTGAGTGAAACAATGCCTGACCTCATCAGGCCAAGTGACACATTAATAGCAGGTGCCCTAAAGTTGGGGCCTGGAACCAGTCACTGGCACCCTGTGTTCAGCAGGTGACCTTCAAATTTGGGAAGTCCTCTTCGGTCTGGGACGTCTTGGACCATTTAAACAGAAAAACCCCCGCAAACAAGGGAATGAGTTCACCATGAACAACACCCAGCAAACATACTCATCATGTAAGTAGTGAGATTTCTTCTAAGGATAGTGAACAGAGCGTTCTGTACTAATACTGCCCTCCATAATACATGACTCTCATTAAGACTCCTTTAACCCATTGCACTGCCTTGCTTGTTTCCCATGAGATGTTAAATGTTAACTTGCTCAAAGGCGATGTGTCCAGATGACCTGGAGCTACTCCTGAGAGGAAGCCACTCAAAATTTTCAAGACATTGCTTTCATGTTCTGCTGGGTATATGAGATGCTTGTGGCAGTTGGGATCCCTGGCCCATGTGTTTGAAAATAGATGTGCTTGTTGTTAATATCATTGCTCCAAAACCCATCATATAAATTTTTAATCCAAAAAATAATCCACGAGCAGTTAATCAATCATTCCTGTCAGAAAAACTCACATGCAAAGCTCAAGAGTAGTATATTCTAACACTTACATATGTAAGACAAAGAAAAATCTCAAATTGTTTGCATTTAACCCGTTATTAAAAATATAAAAATGCAGGTCTGAACACAATTTATAACCTTTGTCCTCTGTAATCTCAGATATATAAACATACACTGCAAGGTTATCATTCTGATATCTAATTATACCTTTTTTACAACTAAACAACTATATCAAAAACTGTGGGCTACTTTGGTCATTACAGAAATATTGAATCCATGCCGAAAGCATGTACTATTCTCCTGAGGACTTATACACACACTTTCTTTCCTATGGCCTTGGCATCATGGCGAACGAAAGAAATGACCTTGTCTTCCAAAAAGTAAAACTGGTTACATCATCAACTTAATGTTTTTCATGTTCTTCGCTGGGACAATTTTTAAGCTGAACTTTGAACCCTTGATCTCAGAAATGCAAAAAGAATTTGGAACCTTAGTGTAAAATAATATCTACATCTATTAAAGTCATTTTTAACATTGAGAATATGTAGTCAATGATGGACACCAACACTGCAGAAACAGACTGCTCTCCTGGGCATACTACAACAGCTGCTACTGAACGAATGTAGAAAGTCACATGGAAATTCAACATGCGTGATCAAAGAGGCATCAGCTGAATTTATAAAACCTTCAGAACGACATCATTCCCAATATCAAACCTTAAGATCAGTCGTTTGCAGTCTTGCCTCAAATTCCTGCCGTCAGGGACAAGCAGCGGCATTCAGTCACATGGAAAAACACACGTTTTGTCGCTGACAGTGACAGAACATGCTTCGACATCAAGCCAAGCCCAGCTCACTGCGAACTTATTCAAAGCCTGTGAAACATTTGAGTCCAATCCTATGTACACTGCTGTCAGTGCTAAATGAAGTCACTCGCATGTATTAGACAGGTAAGTATGAGCTGTATACTCACCAGATCTGTGAGAAACCAGACTGCAGGAACATCCATTAACATCTCTTAGACATGTCGCTCTATACCTGTTTTGTAAGATCACTGGAGCTCCATCCAAAAGCTGAACTAGTTGTTTCAAGAGTTTTGAAGACATGGGAAGACATGATGCAGTTGACACTTGGAATGCATCTACCTGCAAACATGATAGGGTATCATGGGATCTGTCCTAGATACCAACCGAGGAAAGTAGAGAGGTGCAAAGGTATCATACGCTGTAGACATCTTATCAACCGAGGACAACAGACAATGAAGGAGGGCCCGAGATAGGTTTTATCATCCCTTCTTCGCAGTGGCGTGAAGACTCTTTTGGCTCGGAGCAAACAGAAAGTAAGAGGGGGGAGAAATAACCCAAACAAAGGCAAACGGACGGAGTGTTTCCAGTGAAGTGCAGCTTTTTTACCGAGCCATTACTCGCCACTGACTTATCTAAATAGATGGTGCTTGGATCTGGCGGCTGAACAGAGGTGCAGCTGTCTACAATTGCCCAGGCTCCTGCTCCTCTAAATCGTACAGGTGTAAAAAGAAATAAATAAAAATCAAATCGCTGCTGGGCTCTCGAGAAATGCCAAAGTCCTTCATTTTCCGTGCTGAACTTGTCCGTGCTGCAATCTGACTGCTGCTTTTAATCAAAGCTTTGTCGACATGCTGTCCTCTTCCTGTTCGCCACATTCATAAATGTTAAGGGTCTTTGGCTACAGCAGTTCTTAGACCACAGAACTGTCGCTCCATTGAGCGTCCCGTGTCAGACCAACGTCAAAGTTCATCGTTTGGATGGTGCAAGACCGACACTCGCAAGAACACGAGATGTGCACAAAGGAGAAATGAACAAAGGACTCTGAAGTTGTTTTAAGATGAATATAACAAAGGAATTGCCCAGCAGGCCTGAGATTTTAAAGGAGCATATCAGAAACATTAAATGATAATTCAGCTGGTTTACTGACCTACTTTTAAAATATGAAAAAACGAGCTTCATGCACACATTCAGAGGACGGCTTCTGTAGAAGAAATCAATTGATCAATAAGAAAGGCACACATGCAGTGCTTCACGCTCACACAGTTTATTAAGGTAGGATGGATAATGTTTCAGTACCCACAGGACATTCCTTTTTATGGTGTACAATGTTATGTGATTGTAAATGGAAATGGTCCTCTGTCTTTCGATAAAACCGTTTGAGCTGTGTGCCAGTACAGCAGTAACATCTGAACGCATGCCTGAGAGAAATCATTGTGTTCTGTTAGACATGTGTGTGAAAATGTCAATCAGAAGGGGATATCTGAATGTGGCAGCTTCTCTCACGTGCCTAAGCCAGAGGTACTCCCAGGCCACATGCCATTTGTGTACAATGCAGAGCATTAGACCCTTAGGAGCCTGCTGTCATCAAGGGGTACCAAGAGATCAGAGGATCCAAAGAGCACTGCATGAAGCATATAGTTTACGATCAAGAGTTCTTCATTTAGCATTGATGACTCTTTTTGTCTGTTATGATTTGTGCTTCTCCAAGTGCAGTTTTAATGACTAAATTGTGAATTTCTTGGAATTCAGGTCCAACATGAGAGGTTTTTATACAGTCATTAAGGGAAGCATGCTGAAATAATGATTACTGGCATTACTGGCTTACCTGACAACAAAGTAGCCTGAAATACTAAAGAAAGTGTTTGTTCTTTTAAAAAAAAAAATGTTTGGCTGTCACACAATTTATGAAGCACTGCAGCAGCTAGAAAGCCATGTTCTTTCTGGTGTGCTTTTAAACATTAATGCACAACAAGCTAATGACTATGATATATTGCTCTGACATAGCCAAGCCCCCGTCTCCTGCACAAGATTAGAAGGTGTGAAGGGTGGGGTTCCTTCAGAGAAGCAGAGCATGAATAATATGCTACAGTTTAACATGGAAGACTTTTACCGCCTGTTATTACATTACATTTTTTATTATTAGTTTTATGGACAGCACTGAGTCAACATCAACATAGAGACAGAAACAGTACAAAAGGTTGCAGTATCTCACAGGTGTGATCATCTAGCACGACCTAAGTAGTTCCAGAAGGCTGTCCAGACATTCCAGAAATTCTTTAAACTTCTTCGCAGATCAAATGTTAATTTTTCTAAGGGAATACAGTTAAACATTTTGGTCATCCACATATTTACAGAGGGAGCTTTGGGTGTGGACCATAACAGTAAGACACATTTCCTTGCCAAGTATGTAAGACTTATCAGCCCATGTTCCATAACATTATCCAAAGATAACTTGGGTTGTCATTTCTCAAAAAATAGAGGGGGACAATCAAACTTTTTATTTAAGATTTTTGAATGGTTTTGTAAGCCCCATTCCTGTCAGCTTGTATCCTCACTAAAAAAACAACTGAAGGTCATTTCCCATTTCTTGTGAAATGTTCACTCCTGTACAGCAGAAAAACATGCAAAAAAAAAAAAAAAAACATCTGATGAATACATTGAATACTAGAATAACAGTGTATCTGAACAGTCTAAGTGTACAAAAGCATCATTTTTTTTACCTCTTCTCTAGGGGACTGAAGATCAAGCACCATGCGTCAAAGTCCTGTCTTGAGACAGCAGACTTTTTTCACCTGCTTCGGTTTAAAAGCATCTGCTCCTCATTCACAGTTAGTCACTTATTGCAAAGGAGGGTGCATCACTGCCTGGTATGGGAGCTGCTCAGCCCAGCATCGTAAAGAACTGCAAAAGACGGTGAAGTCGGTACAGCTCATCGCTGGCTGTGAGCTTCCGAACATCCAGGACATCTACGCGGCCAGATGCCTTAAGAAGGCCAGGGCTATCCTCAAGGACCCCAGTCATCCTGGCCACACGTTATTTTCTCTCCTGCCGTCCAGCAAACGTTTCCAATGCATCAAATCAGAATCAAACAGACTGCGGGATAGCTCTACCTCCAGGCTATTAGACCCCTGAACAGTCAAGCAGCATCCAATTCAACAACTCATCTAGCTTTCGTTTGTTGATAGTTTTACTTAACAGTTGTTAGTGTTACCCAATTCCTATTGAGTTGTATTTTGTTAATGTTTTTAACTTATTTGTAATCTTAATGTGTGTTGGTACTTTTTTTATCCCCCCCGCAAGCTTGAGGAAAAAAGACATTTCATCACCAGCAGCAACTACTGCTGTACACTGGATTGTTCTGTATTGGATAAATAAATCATTGACTGATTGAGCAGTATTGTGAGATGGAGCAGTTGTATGGCTTGGTGGCACAGCAAGTAGTACTCTCTCACAGTGCTTCAATGGTGTCACAGGATGGGGTTAGGGTTAGGGTTTGGGTTAGGGTTTGGGTTAGGGTTAGGGTTAGCTTGGGCCTTGGTCTGTGTGGCTTTCCTCTCACATTCTGAAGGCATGCTGCTTATAAGAATATGTGGAAGTAAAAAAAATGGCATGAAAAACATGTAATGCTATTGTGACATGGAATATTGTAACTGTGTGGCAAAAAATGATGGAAAATGTGTGGTTCTTTTTTTTTTTAAACATGTTTTCATAGTGAGAAACAAACAGACACTTACCTTGAGGAAAATGGAAGCTATGGTAAAGGGGGAATTATGGGAGTTGGAGTTCTTTAAATAGTATCAAGCATAGTCCATTTGAGAACAGAAGATAGGAATAGCTATATTGTACATGGCCCTGGCAATTTTTTTGGTGCAATATATTTGATGACAAGGAGAATTTTTTCCAAGTAATGTTGTCTCCATTCCTGATTTGTCAGTACAAGACTGGGCCTTTTAACTTTTAGAACATTTATTGAATCGTGCTACTGCAGTGCTGAAGATGTGACAGTGTATTTATGATGCTGGGATTTTCACCTGATTACACTGATGTATAATATTTTGCTGCTGCTTAGAGTATTTGAGAAATTTCTCCAGCTGGATATTTTTACTGAAGTAATTCAGGGTAAAGATCTTCTAGGCTATCACAGCAGTAGCAGAGAGTGGGGCTTGAACCAAAATGCTTCCAGTTCAAACTCCTTATTCTCAAGGAGAGGCATTTACTTACAAAATGAGGGAAGGGTATGTGGCCCAAAGTCAGAGCTACAGTTTTGATTACTTTTAAATTGACTGCTGAACATGATGCTCAAGCCAGTAGATGGTACATTTGGTTATCATTAAGTCTGTTAACGGGCTTAAAAGCAAGAAGTCGTGGATTATAGTGCTGTTAGAGAGTGATACAAAACCAAAAAATACTATTAGTCATTTGTGCATTTTAAATGCCACATGCCGGAGGCAGATGTGAATCCACATGGCTTCGCGGTGTAGTGAGATAAGTATTCTCTCATTGTCTATGAAATTTTAATCGGTGTTTTTAGAAATGCAATAAAAACGTGTTTTTTTTATATTGCAAAGCTATGTGTTCCCCACTTCCTGCAAGACAGAAACATACTGTAATGTAAAAGAATGATTTATATGTGGTGACCTCCTGCCAAAAACAGTCCTGCTCCTATGGAACATGAAAGCGGAGAAAAACAAATCAACATCATAATTGTGCCTTGGTACGGATAGCAGGGAAATACATTCAGATGTTGAGTTCCTGACCCAAAAGACACAAAAGGAGGGAAAATGGCTGAAAAGCAAGTGGGCACAGCTACAGCAATCCAAATAAAATAGAAGCCCTTACTGTAGTGTTGGGTAGCATGAGGACCTACTGGGACAAGTTTAACTCATGTGTTCAATGTTAAAGACCCATTAATCTTTGAAGCTCTTGGCGGACACTACAGGATGACCTTCAGGCAAGAGCTGACACTATGACATAATTGTTCGCGAAGCTGTAGAAACATTTACTCACACTGCCTTGGTGACAAACACTGCTTGCCTGATTCTCTAAGGCCTACTTCCTTTCACCCACCCATAAATATAATCTGTAGCACTGAGTGCTTTGAGAGCATCCTGCCATACTATTCAGATCTATTCTGGAATGTTATGATGGGGAGGCTTGCCCTACTCCATTTCCTGCTCTTAAAAGCCCGAAAGTCTCATCGCTTTCAGAATAAAACAAAAAAGTCATGTTATCCTTTGTAAAGTAAATGAAGAACAAGAAAAAGGCATTCTTTAGGTTTGGTTAAACTTTCTTACAAACATGGGAGACAAACTGTGGTGCAGTGCCAACCACGAAATCCCACAGTTCCGTGTCTCTGGATGCCTAAACATCAAAGTGTTCTGAAAGCAGCAGACGGCATGGCAACCGTGCCAGGAGAATCGTGTTCGCCGCAGCAAAATCCGGTCAAGGGGATTGACATGGGGCTTTTTTCCGTGGGGGCGTTACCGGGGGGGGGGGTAAACCACAAGGCCCCGTCAGGACCGTATCTGGAATATGCAGAACGGAGTTCCTATGAGTAGGAGGGGCTTTACAATAATGCCCCATCAGGACCATATCTGGAACATGAGAGCAGAGCTCCTGCAAGAAGGTGGGCCCACACAGCCAATGATCTGTTGCCCTACAGAGCAGTTTCTTCCTATTTAATTTTTTATTTTTCGATGACCTTGAATTCCTTCAGGGCAGGTAAAAACTGAGCTTTCTTCCTGAAATACATGTACATTACAATGATGAGACAGTCAAAGTGAAGCTGCACTCCACTGCAAACTGCCCTGCAAAATATGAAGCAATCTCAGAGGATTACTGCAGAATGGACCAGGAGAGGTCAAGCAAATGAAGACATAGGACCAAGAAGGGATATAACCGTCACCGCTGAGCTTTCAAATGGGTCTTGTGTCTCAGATACAACATTTTCCACAAAGCACATCCATGTACTGTTCCAGTAGTTTTTACACCTGTCAGATCCAGTCACATGAAATTGTGATCATCCATCCATCCATCCATCCATCCATCCATCCATCCATCCATCCATTTATTAACATGAAGCACTTCTTCAAAGCCAGGAGTCCCATCTGAGGGTGTACCCTGACTATCCTAGCTCCCTTTCTTCTTCTTCTTCTTTGGCCCTTAGCTGGTGATTTGGGGGCAGGTCGCCCTCTCAACCAATACGCTGCTGTAGGTGCCGCTGGATTCTGTATGTCATTCACGATACGCTTCCACTTCTGGCGATAGGTGGTGACAATTCTAGCCTCGTTGATGGTCAGTGAATGAGTTTTTTCGAAATTTCATGCGGTTCCTTGCCTGGCTTCTCTGGTTTCCCAGTTCTGATCACCGCGGCGATGTGACCACCCTCCTCCTTTTGCAGTCGGGCTTGGGACCGTCCTTGGCGGAGTTAGCTCCCTTTACTTCCACAAGAGGCTCCACTAGGTCCGCAGCCTCTACAGGAAGCATATGCTGTGATACCAGGTGGGACTCCAGTCCATTGCAGAGAAGTTACACACTCACACGCATTTAGAGTCATAATTCAGCATGACGAGTTCACATGAAACACCTGTCTCTAGACTGCGGGAAGAAAGAAGAGGAAACTGGAGCGCTCAGAGGAAACCCACACAAAGACGGAGAGAGCGAGCACACTCCACACAGGCTGAGCAAGGCTTGAACTAGTGTCCAGACACAAATGAGAAGCTGTGCCTGCCTGTTCCATCATACACTTCTAAAAATTCAGCTAATGCCATAAATCATTATGGCATAATATCACAACGAGGTATTTAATTATATTATGATAATTGAAGCCAAAAAAAAGCAAAACCAATGAGTAACGACTTGAACTTTTCAAATATATTATCATTCTCTTTTGATCCAGAAGCCTGAAAAACATGTTTTATTCATACGGAGCTTCCTTTATGTCAATATTAAGGACAGTGGCCTGTACTGAAGGTGACCATAAAAAGATTAGTGACAGCAAATGATAGATTTTCTTTTCTAATTGAAAAAGTATTTTGGGCCCATGCCATCAAACTGTCAAAGAAGGGCTCAGGAAATCACGCTTAAAAGGACCGGGGTAAATGTGTGCCCCTGAGTAATCAATCATAGCCTATTCACTGAGATGGAAGGGTTCAAAAATAATAGCACAGTCCTCTGCCGCCAACCCCCCCCCCCCTCCGAAGGTCAATAACTCTAAGTGTGTGCCAACTAGGTTTTGCTTCGCAGAAGAGAAAGATGTCCTGTAAAACACTCCTGTGAAGTCAAAGCCAGCGCAGATGTGTGCGTCAGGCGAACCCCCTCTCTGCTCATGTCGCTCCCGTTCAGCAAGGCGCTCGCCAGGCTGACGTTTACCGGATCTGATCGGCCGCGTTGTGAGTAACACAGTTAAAATTCCCTCCAGCGACACAGACACGCAGAAAAAGCTGGGGTCATTCAATGCCACATCTTTATGTCATGAAACTATTTTGTTTTTATTAAGCTTTAAAAAGATGTTCAGAGGGAAAATAAGCAACCCAATAACTGTTTTAATTAGGGCAATTTCAAACTATTTGCAGTTAAGTAAAGAAATCGGTCTTGGCTTCCTCGCTCAGAAAAAGAAGGAGAAATAGGGACAGAGACGGATGGGTCGGGGTGCGCAGTACCTACGTCACACCCAAGACAGTGGGAATGGCTGCAGCAGGACCTGAACCTGAGACATGTGCTTGTTCACCTGCCATCCTGATTTTGGAGTAAAGCCTGCTCTGACAGGAGCAAAAAAACTAGAATTTTCCATCCGACAGGATCAATGAAACATCCGGTTAGCCTGGCGTGAGTGCGTTTGCGTGGGTTTGCGTTACGATTAAGATTAGGGTTAAGCGTACGGGGGTTAGGGTTGGTGTTGGGTGGTTGCATCCCTATGGGTGTGGCTGCTGTCTGAAGGCTGTTGACCCCTCTCTGTCCTTGTTTATTTCAGTCATATGATTCCATTCACAGTCTGGACCAGGGGCTTATGAAGACAGAAAAGCATGAAGCTGCAGAAGTCAGCACGTTCTTTACACGCCACGGTACAGCAAGCAGAAGAGGACAGAAGCCTGAAGATGCGAAGTATCTCCACTCTCAGAGTTGAGCGTTTCAGGTGCTGTTTGTGTCTACAAGGCTCAACAGTGAAATCCCAGAGGGGCACTGAGATGCTCATGTAATTACAGGAATTAAACCGTGATGCATTTCACCTTGAAATGATAATTTCCCCCCCCCAAAAAAAATTCCCTTGAAGGGAGCTATGAAAAAAACATTCAAATTACACCTCGTTTTTCTACGTTTGACCTTAATATGGAAAATGTTTCAACTTCCCCAAGTTAACCGCCAATTATCGGCGTGTTGCATGCAGCACAATGTCCATATTTTCCCTCAAATAGCTACCGTTTCCACCTATTTATTATTGTTATTATTCATATTAGGATTTTGTTGTTCAGCTCATACTTATATATTCTAAGCAACTTAGAGTATTTGACCCATTTATGAAACTAGGTATTTTTACTGGCGCAATTCAGAGTAAGTATCTTGCTCAAGGGTACTGCAGCAGAAGCGAAGACTGGGGCTTGAATATTTCAGCTACAATGAACTAAATATATACAAACAATATGGAAATTTAATGTCTCAAAAGAGGCTCGAGAGAAAGAAAAACTAAAGACAGGCAGCGGGTTTGTTTTATGTCTTTATTACTGTTAAAGCTGCGTGTCAGAGTAAAAATATTCAGTGCTTTTTGCAAACTTTTAGCCCGTCGGTTTTATCGAGCCGACACTCTTTTAGACTCAAAGGAAAAAATAAAACTTTCAACGAGTCCAGCGGCAGCATCTGCTCCCCCCGGGAGGGGTGGCGAGGCAAAGCCAGGGGCTCTTCCTGCCCTTTCTGTCCCATCGCTGCCCACCTGGGCCGTTCCAGCGGGGACGTAAAGCTGACATTTTCGCCCATTTATTCTCCTAGCGCCACGATGTTGCCCTCGAGCAACTTAGACGACGGAAATAATGATAAAAAAAAAAAGATCTCCACAGCATTTCGACTCTCTTAAAGGGACTCTATTAAATGCAGCTGTCAAATTCCTGTGCTCCAAATAGCTCACATTCTGCGCTGATCCTGTGGCCTAAGCATGCACGGGCAGGACCGCGTGCGGTGAAAGAAAACAGGTGTTGCGCCGCATCATCCGATGCCGCGAAGGACGCGGAATAAGTGTGCACGCATGCTAATTGCGTGTGCTTTAAGTACAGGGCAGGGGAGGAAAAAAAGGAGCAGACCGGGCGCATTAGTCAGCGCCGCAGCCGCGGTCGCCCCCCGCACACGCACGGCGGCCGACATCATCCGAGCGCTTTCCGGAACATCGCCCGGCATGACGACAGCCTTCCCTTAGCAGCTATCCTGCGGAACAACGCAGCGCCCGAGTACCGCCTCCGGCGGAGAGCGACTCGGTGAACCCGACAACCAAAGCAAACTCTATTTTCCATTCATGCAGTATCACATATTTGGCTCCCACAGGCTTCCTCTGTGGCTTATACACAGTGCGTGTGCGTGTTGGTCGGAAGGGTGGGGTGGGGTGGGGAGTCAGCCCCCCCCACGGACTGGGTGGAAACAGCTACAGATTCGTGTCATGTTCCCAGCTTGAACGGCGCAATTCATAGCCCGGGGGCTGCGAGGGAGTGATCTGTACCGAAACAGGTGGTTCTTCGCCTGCGGGCCGCTCTCGTTCGGCCGTGGCTTGTCCGAGTCACCTGCGTCTACAGATGTGCGGCACGTCACGCTGATGGACTTCCAGCTCTTTGTGACCCTGTCAAACGGGGGCGATCGTAATTTTATACTCCGTCGATAACTGACATCCTGTTAATTTCCTGCCGTTTCATTGCTTTTTATTTCACGTGCCATTACCTCGTTTTATTTAATTGATCTGCTGCCCAACACCTAACAGGAACAATAACCCTGATCGGTCACCACGCCCCCCAACCAGACCGCTACGCTTCGGCCTCCTCTGACGGCTTGGTGGTCCTGCTCAGAAGGGGTCCAAAATCAAAAGAGCTCCCTCTATTCCACAGAACTGCCGAATCCCTTCAAACACCCAAGAGGGTCTCAAAGCACATCGCTTTCGGATCCACTTCTCTTCTCTCTGCACCGTAAACCTTCGCCACATTGCCTGTATTAAATGAAACACTTTCTGTCGCCCCTATCAACTCTGTGCGCTCTGCAGCGGTACTGGACCGAGTGACCGTACTTCGGCAATCCTCCGTTGAAATGCCCTTTCGTTTATTCCGAGCTGCACCTCGCTTTGCGGAAAAGCCACGTGAATAAACGCAAAGTGTAAATTTAATCACCCATTATTTTTTTTTTACTTTTATCCAAAGCAATGTAGAGTTTCACAAATGTGCACAGCATCATGTTTTACTGGAGCAATGGAGGATGAGTGCGTCCCCTCAACGTACAACAGAATAAACCCCATTTACCGCCCGTGACCGGAGGCTGCTTTATGGCCCTGCAGTTTAACTCGGAGGGAAAGAGTAAGAACTGTGTCAGCAACAGCGAGGGAGGGAGGGAGGGGGGGCTTCACAGCATGCTCTTTACCGTTTCACTCACCCTCAGCTTTTGCACGCATCCTGCCCTTCCGCAGAGGCCTGATGAAAGACCCGAGTGGCGCTCCCCTCGCGCAGACAGCCCGGCTGCCGGCGGCTGGGAGAGCTCAGCAGAGACGCGTTCGGGGTCTCCCCCCTGCAGGATCGCTGGGAAAAGGTCTCCTTCCACGCCTTGGAGACGGCCTACAGAAGAGCAGCGGCGTCTCTTCATGATGTGGGAACTCCGGTCCCGACGAGTGCGACCCGTGAAACAATTCTTCAAACGACATCAGATATCAGCTCATGCGCTAAAGTGCCGAGTCCCTCAGCAACAGCAGACTTTCGGTGCAAAGAAAAGGTTTTTGCAAATCTTCATTTAAAAAATCCTTCCTGGTAATAATTGAGGCAGAACTAGAACAGACTAGTGACTTTTAATTGTCGTAATTCATTACGGAGAGGGGAAAGACTATTTCACGAGAACAGACAGGGGCCTCCGAATATCTCGGACAGATAATAAAAGCTGGCGTACATGTGTGTTACAAGCTGGTCAGGACAGAATACCGCATTACACCTGTCTGTCTGCTATAAAAAAATGCCAAAGAGCCTTTCGGTTCCAAGGCAGCCAAGACACAAAGCAGGTGAAACTGGTAACTGGATCCAGATGCGCGATTCAGGCGGGATTATCAACAGAACCCTAGACACGGCCAATAATGGATGGATGGATGGGTGGATGGCGGGAAATGTGATTTTTATCGTGACCGTCGAACGATTCCCAAGCATGTCTAAACAAACATCGTTTGACATAGTGTCCAAAAAGCAGGGGGCGTGGTGGTGCGGTGGGTTTGCCCTGTGCCTGCGCTCTGGCAGGTCTGGGGTTTGGGTCCTGCTTGGGTGCCTTGCTATGGACTGGCGTCCCGCCCTGGGCGTGTCCCCCCCCGCAGCCTTGCGCCCTGTGCTTCCGGGTTACGGTCCGGCTCCCTGTGACCCCGCTCGGGACAAGTGGCTTCAGACAGAGTGTCCAAAAACACCCTTTCATATCTTCTCAGCCATTCTGTGGGTACAGGTACCTCTAGACCGGCACCAGATCCAAAAAAAATGGACCTCTCCCCATCCCCCTCACTCCTCTATGTCATGACAGGAATCACCAACAGTATCGCAAACGGTCAAGCCCAGGTTCACGGACGGACACGTGTCCAGCTCAACATCTTAAAAGCGAAAAAGCCCTGAAGCGCTATTTTAAAAGAGGCACATAGAGCTTTTGTTCGCAGAAATCGTTAAATACTTAATGACAGCTGCGCCTGTCCGCAGTAAACCGCGTGCAGGTTCTCGGGGAGCTTAGGAGCGCAGGGTACACGTGTGTCCTGAAAACGCCGAGCGCTTGCCCGGAGTCCCGTGTAATTAGCAAAGGCGACCGTAACCCGAGTTTGTTTAGGCCAGACCCAACGAAGGAATCATTTGCATTCTCAGCTGCCAGCGCAAAAAGCGAGTGTGAACACCGGCCAGACCCGAAAGGAAACGCTCTGTCGCTCAAACGCTCCATCTGCGGAGCGAGTTCACACTTTCCCGCGGCGAGTTTAACGTGACCCTCTTGTCCCTGCGTAAATTAAAGGAGAGCAAACGCCTTTGGCGCAGCGAAGCTCAGTCGCACGCAGGATGGCCAAACACCCGTCGGGAAATTCTTGCAGAAACCATCCGCCGAAACTAAGGGCAGCGAAAGGCGGACGGTTTTAACAGCTTTGCGAATCCCAATAAATCGCCCCACTCGTACAACATTGATTTATACTTCCTTGTCACAAAAAAATGCGTCAGATTCAGTTCGCATTTCTGCGGGATCAATAACGCGCTCCTCGGATCGCTTCCCGAGAGCAGGCTTTTCGGAAACGCGAAATTATGTGCTCTCGCGAGCGTGTGGGTACGTTAACCGAAACCATCTGTCCTGCGAAGGGGAACCGCATCGCACCGCCGTGAGGGCTGCTCTCTGATGTGGCGATTGCGGCCCGAGGGGCGTACTGTTCGTCACATGCCTTCCCGGCCCGTGGACTTGGGGGCGCGCGTTTGTGTTGGCGGGGGCCCGGCCCGGCCGCTCGTTCGCCCGCAGGCACGGGGCAGGCGCACCCTTCCCATTCGAACAGCCGAATGGCTCTCGCCATCACTCCCCGATCCTGGCAGAGCCACGCAGAGTCAGTCACGGAGCAAACCCTCTCCGCCTGGACTAACGCTGACGCCAACACCCACACTAAAGCTGTCAATCACGAGAACGGAAACCACTTTAAAACCTTCTTTCAGTGTCGCTAATTCTCTGCAGACAGCTCCGTCTTCAAGCCCTCTGGGTGAGACAATCATACTTCGAATGCTCTTTTAACCCTCTTCCTGCTGGCTTCCTGTGGCTGCCCGTATTTACTTGAACATCCTGCTTGTGGTCTACGAAACCATCAGTGGATCTGCTCCCGGAGGACTAGAAGACCTCATCACTCGCTCCACCCCAAACTTACTGCTATGCTGCTGCGCCTCTGCTCACTCCATGGCCCCACACATAAGAGGTCCAAAATCAAAAGCCCAAAGGTTCACAGTTTTGGCTCCGATTTAGTGGAATGAGCTCCCGCTGTCACTCAGAGCGACTGAGTCCCTCCCAGCATTCAAGAAGAGTCTCAAAACACATCTCTTTCAGACTCGCTTCTCTCCTGATCTCCTATATGCTCCACAAATTTACATTACATTACCTGTCACAATTACCTTTGCATTTACTCCCATTTCTGTAAGCATCTCCTGGTGTAAAATGCACAGTGGTATTTGACTAATGGACTGAAGTTCTAAAATCACATGTCTGCATCTGTATCTCAGTGTTTTGTTGAAATGCACTTTTGTTTACCCTGAGCTTGAGAACAGCGAACGAATAAATGTAAGCCCTTGACAGTGATACTCTCACCCGAGCAGCAAGGGTCACCTTTTGTTCAGGACCCACCCGCCCAAAGCCAGCCCACCACACTGATCGATCCACATCAGAAACCTTTCAGAAGACACGCATGTGAGCACTGGCAGTGTTTTGAGCCAACGAGTGCACCGCAGAAGATGGACGGTTTTATTTAACATCCGTTTACGTGCTCAGTCGGAAAGAGAAACACAGCTGGCCGGGGAAGCATTTTTATCTTTGCTGCTGCTGGAATATTTTGTTTGAGCAAATTCTTGCGAGACATACTGCAGACTCCCAGTGGAAGGCAACCTCAGCGCAAAAAGCCCATTTACTGCTGCGGAAAGTCCTCGGGGGGAAAGCAGTGACCTCAGCGCGTGTGATCACACAAAGACAGGGCAAGTGGGTCACTTTTAATGACATCAGGAAGATGACCGTACATCAGAGCACAGCCTCGGCGCACATGGCCGTCCCTGCAAAGAAACTGCGTGATATTTCTTCTTCGAGAGCATCTGCCTGTTAGACGTGGCCCAATCCCAGAAGGTATCAGCTCATTAACTGCAGGGTAGGAGATGAGATAAAAGCTAAGAAAAGTTACCTCTGCAATAATGTCTGGTATCTAGTGTCCATTCCAGATAGTGCCCTTCCTGGCCTTGTGCCTCGTGCTTCCGGGAGAGACTCCGGACCTCCACGACCCTAACTGGGACACACTGTTAAGGTTAGTATTTCAGCGGCTGAGTGGCGTGCTACCTTTACCCTTCCATTCAGCTTTTGCTGTCAAACAAATACGGTAAGTGCTGCAGGGCAGGGCTGTTTAGCAGGAAACGCACAAATCCACGCTTCATCACTGGAATTTCTGCGTTTGCCGTCTCCTTCTTTGTTTCTGATGAAAATTAATCCCTCCTTTCACCGTTCTGTCCCAGTGCGCCATAGCACAAATCTCAGCGTTTCGCTGCCTCTTCAGTCGAGCTGCTCCTCGTTCCTCCTTATCTTGGGCAGACAGAGTATATTTATAGCTGCCCCCTGCTATCTTACAGCGTTCCATTTACAGAAACAAGTCCATTATAGAAGACATCAGGGCATTGGCAGACATTTTTAAAAGGAAAATATTAAGGATTTAGTAACCCTCCCCCCCTTGCCCATGTAAAACAAAGGGGTGTTTTTTTAAACTCTGACATGCTTTTTGGGATCATCAGGGACTTTTGTTGCATACAGGTACGCCAGTTGAACGGCGAAGAACCAAAGCACACAAGGGAATACAATATATATTGCTAAATTTACACTATAATGCTATATTTATCCATTCACGATGCATTTTTAATCGAATCCTTTAGTAAGCTGCCCTGCGTTCAAAAAAAATCTCCATTATTTGCCTCTTAAGCGTCAGCACTCTTGTTGTTATCAAAACTTGCTCGCTTGCTTGAAGATAGTGGGGGAATCAATCGAGGGAACGGATTAGCGAAAGCACCAATGTACTATCTGCACATGAAAGTGTTTAGCTAATCCCGCGCAATGGCGGCGTAGCGGATTTCCCTCGGCGTCGTCCGCCCATCGCTCAGGGGCCAATGTCGTCTTTTGCGGGACCCCGCCGGGGTGGCGCTCTCCGAACGCAAGCGTGGGGAACGTGGGAGGTTGCGATCCCCCGTCGGCATGCGAGGGGGCTTCCTGTGCCCGCTGCACGGAACCGGCAGCCGCAAAGAGCGCCCCGCACACAATGGCACGGCCTTTCAAGTGCCTTTAATTAGACTGCTTGAGTCTTGGAGATATAAAGAATGCCTTCCCGGACTCTGAAGAACATGCTCCGTTACTCCCGAGGAGCAGAAACATTACAGCACGGTAATTCCCGTGTATTTCTTGCCCGGAGACACGGAGAAGCGTGCGCACACAATACGGTAAAACTCACTTGGGTTAAAAAGCCTCTGGCCTTAGTGGGTACCAAGCTTGGCAACATTAAACATATTAATATTAGTAAGGCCCTGCAAGTCTTCTTGCTGTGTGTGACTACCCTGTTAGGCCAGTAAGGCACTTCGGAGTGGGTCCCATTACAAATATGGCTGATTTTTCAGTGTGTTCAGTTTATGCTGGGTAATTTGTACTCCTGCACAAAAGGATAGAGACCTGATAGTTTCACACTTTTCTGTAGGAAAAGAAGAAGGAGTGTAAAGGCTGTCAGATCTGTCTCTATGTGTGTGTGTGTGTGTGTGTGTTACATGGCCCTAATGCCTACAGATTGGCGAACGATTACGGAGAGTTGGTTATGGGTAATGTAGTCATTTTGGGCAAAGGTGTCAGCAAAAATAATAGTTTTTTTTTTAATAGTCGTAATGGTTTATAATCATTGTAAGTCACTTACAATGAGAAAAGCATCTGTTAAACGAGTAGGTCCTCTAAGTCGCAGGAAGTTTGATTCTGGAGCCAACGTGCCTAACTTGAATGACTCAAGGAAAAATGTCGAGTACAAGCTGGGAAAAAGATTTTCGCTTTGGATAAAAGCATCAGCTAAGCAACAGTAACAATAACAGTGGAACAGCAGAGTCCTCCTCCAGTATATGTGTGTGTGTGTGTGTGTGTGTGTGTGTGTGTGCGTGCGCGTCGAGAGCTCCCATACGTTCAGCGTTCAGGTGAAGCGGACACAGGAGGGACCAAAACGGTTTGCCAAACTGATTAACGAGAACATTCCCCGGTTGCCCCCCCAACTCGAGGCGGCTCTTTCTGTAGCCCAAGCGAGCGGAGCGCGGGGAGGAATAAAGTAATGGGGGCCAAAGTGAAAACATCTGTGCGCTTCTCACCCTTCTCCCGGGGAGGCCAGTTTGCTCTACATAATGTCACATTAAAGCCATTGTTTTTACTGTGCCGAATGACACGCGGCTGTTTTAAAACGCGCTTGGGCACCTAACGTTGACACCTGTCGAGAACGTGCTTATTAGGCACGCCGAAAAAGTGGCAGGAATTTAAGGTTTCCGGGCGATGGAGGCTTGTTCTCGGACAGGCCTAATGATATACACACGGCGGCGAAATTAGAGAAGCAGACGCAACGGGACGCGGGAGCAGACGCATGGGGATGACATGTGCTGTTAGCGCTTCCTCTCCGCGCGAATAAAGTGCAGGCTTTGACAGCGGCTTTCGGGAGGATATGACTCAAGGTGTTGAACCCGGGGCCCGGGTGGGAATGCTTTGATCAGCATGACGCAACCGTCCCTCATCCCAAGCAACGCGTGAGGAAAGAGCTCTGGCGATCCGGGGCGAATTTCGGCGAAGGCCACAGGGCGGAAAGCAGGCGTGAAGCACGACGATGTCACGTGTCCAAGACGTTACAAATGGGAGGTTGGTGTATGCTGGGGCGGGCTGGGGCGGGCTGGGGCGAGGGGGGTGACTCAAACACAGCTTGAACCTAACTGACAGTGTGCTCTGCAAATATTCCCATAATTCTTAAGAGCACGGCAGCTGTGAGGTTCCGCAGCCTGGCCCACGAACAGAGGGACGCCCGAGAAGGAGACAATGCGGCCTTTTGTCAGCAGCGGATGAAGGGTTGGGGAGAAGACAGGCTGACGGCAAAGAGGGCCTGTGAAGATGGGGAAGAGAGCAACGCGCAGATCGTTCCCTTCTGAAAAGGCGTGTGGGCCTCTACTGAGCACCGGTACCCGTTGCTGGTTCGGTGTACGCCACGCAACGGGTACAAAAGCTGAGCGGGTGCAGGTGGACACCACACTGAAGAGTAATTCATGAACACAAAGTGCCTGGTATATTGTGGTATGTTGGGGCAGCTGGTAGTGCAGCTCCCTGTGGCCCATAAGGGTGCAGGTTTGAATCCCACCTACTTCTGTAGTACCCTTGAGCAAGATAGACACACAGTATCTGAACCGCTTGTCCCACTCGGGGTTGCAGGGAGCCAGAGCCTAACCTGGCAACACAGGACGTAAGGCCGGAGGGGGAGGGGACACACCCAGGACGGGACGCCAGTCCGTCGCAAGGCACCCCAAGGGGGACTCGAACCCCAGACACACCAGAGAGCAGGACCCGGTCCAACCCACTGTGCCACCGTGCCCCCCCTCCCTTGAGCAAGATACTTACCCTGAAAATTACCCAGCTGAATAAATGGGTAAATAACTGAAAGTTGCTTTTGAGAAACGCATCAGCTAAATGAATAAGTGTAACGTTACGATAGCTAATATTAATTATTTAAGGAACCGTGTTCATTTTAATGGGACTCGGTGATGTTCGGCGACGACGTCTTGCTACCCTTATTACCACTGAATGTCATTGTCACATGTGAAATGTCAGTTTTGGTGCTCGGGAAGGCAGAAAAATTTTTGTAGTTGAAACTGATCAAATTTATGAGAATTCACCTTACAAATTATTTTTCAGGAACAAATGGCCTTCTTCAAGTTGGAGAAGTCTATAGCTAGGGATCTGCCATAGCGGGTACCAGAATTGCAAGGTCTTGATGTGGCCCCACCACACACTTAGGCCCGTAAGCGAAGCATTATACTGTAAGCATTTTACTATGCCACCGAGAGTGAACGCCACTCCCAGCATGCATCTGAGTGCTGAACCCGGGACTCCGGGGAGGCAGGTAGCCTCCTGGAACTGCTCGATGAGGCCGCATCCAGTCACGTTCCACCTGCCGACCTCTAGAGAAAAGAACGGTGTCTTGTACGCATAAGTTGATCTTCTGAGAAACCTCCGAACGCCCAAGTTTTCATTACACCGTGTATTTTGTCTCAAATTAAAACCTCAACATTGACGTACAGCGCTCTTCCAGAAAAAGCGTCTCGTAAAATCATTATCCCATCTGCGGCTTTGCGTGTACCAAACCCAGGGCGGTGGATTTGGTTTCAGTGGGCTCCCTTCCCTTCTGTCCTCCAGCTTGCCAAACCACCCTACTTCTTAGCCTCAGGGAACAAATCTCTGCTTTCTCTCTCTCTCTCTCTAACGTTGTCTTTTTTATTTCATTTCATTCAATGTTTAATTCATACTGTGAAATCCCTCAGAAAATCCTGCGGTGACTCGGAGGTACTATACGCCTCACTCTGATCTGATGTGCATCCTCAGCATTTCAGGTGAATCCTCCCCTTCCAGGAAACAACCTGAATAAACATTCCACTGGTGCCATCCTGACAAAAGAAAGGGGGCCTTCGGTGAGTGAATCGCTAGAGCTATCATTTCGGCAACGCCGGTACTCTTTAATAAACAGCTTCAAGCATTAAATTACCCATTTATATTCCAGCACCTGATATAAATCAGATGGTACAAATTCCAGCTCAGGCTATAATAAGCGTCTGCTCCTCCTCAACACCACAGCCGACGCAAATCAAACGTGTGCCCTGCATACCTCTCAGAGGTCCGCATGCGTGCCAGCGCAAAATTAAATATTCCATAAAGCTAAACATGCTCCCCTGTGTTTAACCTGCAACCAGACTCTTTTTTGACAAGGTGGGGCGGCACAAGGGAAAAAAAAGAAAAAAAAAAAAAAAAACCCATTTAAGATTATTTTCCCAGATAGATATGATACTCTTTGAGGAACACCCAGTGGAGATAATTGGGCTAGTTTAGGGGCCTTTGTAGAAGTGAAAAGGCCCATCTGCCTTGAAAGAAAGCGGCCTGGAGTGCATTGTGCAGGTGTATTGAGGAGGTGCCGTGAAGCCGTTGGAGTGTCACCGGCAGCCGGTAGACGAAAGAGGTGCAGAAGTCTCGCCGGAGAGGAATCGGGCTGTGACCCCACTATCTGACCGAACATCAGAACGGGGGAACAAACAGTTCGCGCTGGGTGGCCTTGCTCACATCTTCTCTTTGTTTCGCTTCCTCATACCAGGCTCTGCTGATCTGGATATATTTTTTTTTTGTGAAATTTGCAAACGGGTCGGGGCTGTTCTCCTTTTTTTATACGTCACCGTTGCAGCATTATTCACGCGTGCTTTTCCTGCTTCTGCAGCTGAAATGAATTCATCCGTCTTCTTATGAAACTTACACCTCCGATGAAATTAGAGGGATCGGCCGGAACAAACGGCATTTCACCCCTAGAGAGCTCCGTCGCGGCCGGGACTGGAAATTCGACCCCGAGGAACGATGCGAGCCGAGCGCTTGGCAATGCGAACGCTGCAGTTGTAGCGGCTCGGAAAGGCGTCCACCGTGCGACACTCGAGCCGCGCTCCCTGCCTGCTGACCGAATGGCGCGCGGATAAATCACAGTTTTAACAGAAGCTTCTCATCAGCCCTCATAAATTCAGCTAGACTTCAGTGTGTGTCCTGAATTTGGGCCTGAAGCAGGAAAGCAAAACATCACAATCGTGTTAAAGTCATGCCGTCGATTTCAGCAAAAACAGGGCAACGCGTCGTCCTTTTATGGACGCAGCCTGGTCCCCGGAGACTCGGGCTTGGAGGACAGACGGCAAATTGACAGCAAACGGAAGACAAATCATCCTGACTGATCCCGAACACTGGCGTTGCATTTAATACTCCTAAAACATGTTTGGTCTTTCAGGGCGGGACGGTGGCACAGCGCCTGGGTGGTGCGAGAAGACATGGGTTCGATCCCCACTCACTCTGTGTGGAGTCTGCATGTTCTCCCTGTGTCTGTGTGGGTTTCCTCTGGGTGCTCTGGTTTCCTCCCACAGTCCAAAGACATGTTGTTCAGGTGTGAGTGACACAGAGAGTGTATGTGTTCCACTGATGCATGGATGAGTGACCCATTGTAAGTAGTGTATGTAGCAGTGTAAGTCACCTTGGTGAATAAGGTGTGTAGGCTCCTAAGAGTACACAGAGTTCATTGGAAGTTGCTTGGGAGAAAAGAGTCTTCTAACTAACAAAGTGTAAATGTGGTAAGATCTCAGTGTTTCCCGGTGACACGAGAGCCGGAATGATTAAACTGAAGCTCGAATCCAGCTGCGGTGTCACCATGTCATTGCTGTCCAGTTCAGTCCTGCTATCCTCTGCATCTGAACATGGTCCACTCTCCTTTCGTGCATCTCAAATCAATCTGAAGGGCTGAATGCTATATTACAGTGTTTTTGCCACATGGCACAAATGGAATATTTTCTCTCAGCAGAGCTCTGGGATCCTAAATCTTTAGAGGGAAATTAAATGAGAAGAGGAGCTTAAAGTCCACGGATGCGAAAAACACCACATTGCAGCATGAACCATGACAACCTGGATGGTAATAACATCAAATTGAAAATGATGCTGCTCGGGTTCTGAAAGGCAGCTGCACCGCAGATACGTCCAAACACACCCGGAATCCGTGGATTCAAACCTCACCGTTGCCTATTAACAAGAACCTGCAAGCGGCACATGGGACATTAATTCTTTGTTCAGCTCTGTATCTTCCTGACACACACCTGGACTGGACACAGTGGTGCTGATGCTGCGTGCCCCCAGGTAACCCATGACAACAGGGCAGCACCACTTCCCATGCAGGTTTGAGGCTCTTCAGCAGGAGTCCAGACCAGAATCCATCTTCATCCCACAGTCCCATCAGAAGACCCAAAGTTGAACACACCCGTGAAGCGAAACCCGCAATGATGCAGCTCTGCTGTGATGTACCACACCGATGGAAATGTTCTTTTCACGTTTTAAATATGAGCACTTCAATTAAAAGTAAAAAAAAAAAAACACTCAGACCTAAGAAACAGGCTCCATAAATCACTCCATAAAGTCATTTCTACACGGCCTTGGCCTGGATCCAACGACAGTTAAATAATTTGTGTGCTGCACAATGGTGCTTCAACACTGGACTCTTTTTTTTTTTCCCTTCTTTGACCAGCCCGATGTGTGACGCTGAAGAACAAATAGACAGAGTGTAACCCAGGAGTGCGTGCTTTGTGTGCTCTGGTCGCAGGTTTGATTGATGGGGGGCCTCCTCACGAAAGCCGGGCTACGGGCCGAGAAGCGAGGGACAGGTGTTCTTCAACGTGAGGCCAAACCCGAGACGTGTCCGACGCACTGGACAAACCCAGCGTGGTAGTCAGGTCCCGGTGGCACCGTTCTCTTTATTACCGTCTTTGTTATTTTGTCTCAACTATTTATTCATTATTGGGCCACATCTCGTACCTTTGCGCTTCTTCGCAACTGGACCTTCTTCTACGGTCACCTGTAATTCTTGAGCCTCTGTAGATGATGCAACAGCCACGTCTCGGTGGCCCCATCTACCCATCCGCACGCAGGCGAATCTGACCGTCTTACCTTCACATCCACCATAAGAGACGGAGGCCGTGAAGGTTCCACCTCTACAGCGACATGTTGGCCGTGGCGAGGTCTTGGAGACCGCGTCCACTCATCGCTTTGACGCAAGCTGATCCCGGCCAGCGACACTCAAGTGTTTGTTGTGGGACAGCTGCGGTCAGGTGGGCCGAACCAATCGAGGGCGGCTCCCCTCCACAGAGAGCAAACTGTAAGTCGAGGGCTTTACTCGAGCGAGCGGTGTTGACAGACACCACCTTCTGCTGCCTTTCTTTCACGGCCTTTATCTACTTCATTAACTCTTCGCTGGGCAAACACTCGCTAATGGTCATCCCCGGCCCACGCAGCAGCTCTGACCTCCGCGGTACTCTGCTGATAAAAGACTGGAAAACCATCCTGTTTCACGTTCCATTTAGTAATCGGTGCACTGTGCGCAGGTGGACATGGATTCCCTGGAGAAGGCAGAGACTTGAACCCGTTCTGTTTCACTGGTAGGCACCACCACGATTTACACCTGGGGAGCTGTGCATCGATGAGGCTGCTCGGGTGCGGTGAAGACACTGCAAAAAACACCTTAAATCACAGCAGTGATTTAATTTAAATGGACTAAATATAAACACTTTGTGTTGTAAAAGACCATTGCAGCTGAAGGAAACACAGGAACCTTTAAATGTTCACTTTGGCATCCACTCTCATCCGCTCCCTTCTGACTTCTTCCCCAAACCTCTTTGTATTTGATACAGAAAGTTGATGCACGAGTTGTCTGACCTGCCGAAGCATCCCCATGTATGGCCCTTCTCGTCTCTCCCCATTGGTGTCATACACACGCACTGTCTGAACCGCTTGTCCCATACGGGGTCGCGGGGAGCCGGAGCCTAGCCCGGCAACAGAGGGTGTAAGGCTGGAGGAGGAGGGGACACACCCAGGTTGGGACGCCAGTCTGTCACAAGGCACCCGAAGTGGGACTCGAACCCCAGACCCCCTGGAGAGCAGGACCCAGTCCAACTCACTGCACCACCCCTCTACTTGGTATCTTACACTGACCTGTATTAACTTGGACACTCTGGCTACGGTCTGCAAGACCATCAATGGATCTGCTCACCGAGACCCGGAGGACCCGATCACTCGCTACACCCCAACAAGATCGCTCCTCCAAGATTTCCTCCACGTCTGCCTGCTCGGTGGTCCCACACACAAGAGGTCCAAAATCAAACAGACATCGTTTTTCAATTTAGGCTCTGATGTGGTAGAATGAGCTTCCTCTGTCACTCAGAACTGCTGAATCTCTCTCTACGCTGAAGAAGCATCTCAAAGCTCACTTCTTTCGGACTCACTTCCCCCCGATCTCCTCGACGCCTGAGGAACATGCACGTGCACGTTATCTGTTTAATACTTAAAAAGGCCTATATGCACCTACTGGTGTAACGTATAGTGGTTCATGTGGTGGTGGTAAGTGACAAATGGACTGTACCCTAGAATCACATGTCTGCATCCAAATCTCTCCTTCTGTTGATGTAAGGCAGCGTTTGTATTGTTCTCTAAGATGTACGTTGCTTCGGAGTAAAGTGTTAAATGAATGAATGTAAATGTATTATTTTTGCTACTCTACGAAACTGCAAGTTTTATCACTAGTATTTGTCATTTGGTGTTCCTCCAACTAGCTCAACGTGTTCCTAGTTCCACCCCCAGTACCTCCCCCTGTTCATACACAGTGTGCAGAGAACGTATTCGAACCACTCTGAAGGAATCTGGTTTGGAAAAGGTACTATAAAAGCTGAGTTTCACCGAATGGGAAAAATTGGGCGAAATTTCCGTCTAAAGCATTTAAGGAACTTTTAAGAGCGTTTTGTTAAAAGCAGGACTTTAATTGGTCTCCTTGTGTGAAAACGAAAAGGCTCACGGCGAGGGCAGCTCCCTCCAGCTGTGAGCAGTTGACACCGGAGTCAAGTTCTCTGGATAGTCACCCCAGTCACAGCCTCAGACTGCGAGTCACCGTTTCCGAGCGTGTGTGTGTGTGTGTGTGTGTGTGTGTGTGTGTGTGTGTGGGGCGCTGCCTCGGGAGGGTGGGGGGTCAAGACACGGCGGACCGCTACTGGCTCACTGCAACAGAGCGAAGCCATTAAAAATAATGAGCCGTGCTCTCGGGAGCCTCTCCCATTGTTTCACTTCACCCCACTTATGCGGGGCCGGAGGGGGAGGCGGAGGGGGGTGGGGGGATCAGTGGGTTTACACTTCCGTGATGAGAACTCAGAGGAGGGGAATGGATCAGACACACCGCCGTGCTTAACAATACCAAATCTGAGTGTGTTACACGACACACTTACCTCCCTGGTGCTTCCAGTGTGCTTTTCAGGGACAGACACATCCGTTCATTCGCACCGCGCTTCCAGTGCTTCCTGACCCTGAAGTCTAAACCCAAACCTTAACACACACACGCACACACATCTTCAGAACCACTTGTCCCATATGGGGTCACGGGGAACCGGAGCCTACCCGGCAACACAGGGCGTAAGGCCAGAGGGGGAAGGGGACACACCCAGGACGGGACGCCAGTCCGTCACAAGGCACCCCAAGCGGGACTCGAACCCCAGACCCACCGGAGAGGAGGACTGTGGTCCAACCCACTGCGCCACCGCACCCCCTCCCAAACCTTAACCTTCACCCCATTCCTATCCTCGTCATTAACCCTAACCCTAAACTCTACACCCTAACCCTATCCTAACCTTAACTTTAACCTCATTCCTATCCTCTTCCTTAAACCTATCCTTAACCCTAACCCTACCCCTAAACTCTGAACCCTAACACTAACCCTAAACTCTAAACCTTAACACTAAAATCCTAACCCTAACATTAAAGCTATCCCTATCCTTAACCCTAACCTGAACCCTATCTCTCTCCTCATACTTAATCCTAAACCCTATGCCAAACCCTAACCCTAACCCCAACTGCCAGCAAACACTGGGAACTTTCCAAGAGTTTAAGCTCTCCGCAGCGGCAGGCGTCACGTCAGGACAAAGGAGCAAGGGTTAATCCCGCAGGGCTGTACCCATGACCAACCGCCACTGCCCTGCTGTCCATCCACCGCGACGCAGACCTTCTGCCACGTTCCGGGGCCCCCAGGGGCCGATGGCAAAGCGGCGCCACGTGCCCATTGGACTGTGTACCAGCCTGCCGAGGGACCGCGACCGCCGGGAACCCTGGGCCGACCGACAGGCCTGTGTGCCGCAGCGTCTCCGTGGAGATCAGGATGAAGAGCTGGGGTCAGATCATGTTTGTATCCTTCAGAAAGCTGGTGTTCCCAACCTGAACAATCAGTGTGATTCAGTCACCCTTTTGACGACCAAAAAAATCTGTTAACATTTAAAACACACTTTACCGTCACGTGTTAACGTTGGGATAAATGTACAGTCCTGCGGTAAAGGTTACCGTATAAAGTTCAAGGCAGGCTGTGTTTAAGTACAGTAACTGGCACACAAAGGCCAGGAGGCAGACACCGTGCGAGGTGTGTGCGCGCGCGCCGCTTTGCTTTCAGTGACGCGAGAGCGGTGTTTGCCGTGCTCGTCCGAGCCTCCGCCGCGTTTGCTCGACCCCGTGTTACCGTGTTTGACCGCGGCACGCTCGCAATCTGTCGTGCGTCGACAGTGTTGCACCGAGGGGCCGTTTCTAATGATTATTTTCGTAGTAAAAAGCACGGTGGATTACCAGGGAGCATTGGTGGGGAAGGGCAACAACGGAAGGTCTTTCTGGGCTCCCTGTAAACAAAGCCACCTTCACCGTACGTTTACTGCGGCCCAATGGGCCCAGGCTCTATGCGGTTAAGGCACCAGGCGCGAACTCCAGCACCAATTAGGCAAATGTTTACTCTTCCACTGAATGCAAAGCTCTGTTTATCCATCCGATGTCAATAACCGCTTTGTAGTGAGCAGGGCCGCGGCGATCCGGAGCCTATCCTGGAAGCATTGGGTGCAAGGCTGAGGGGGTACACTCTGGATGGGGCGCCAGTCAATCGCAGGGCACACACACACACACACACACGCAGAGTCACTCATCCATCCACACACTATGGGCAATTTAGAGTCACTTCAGCTGCATGTCTTTGGACTGTGTGAGGAAACCAGAGCACTCAGGGGAAGCTCACACAGACACAGGGAGGACATGCAAGCCCGGCGTCAAAGAGCAATGTACACCAGAAACATAGAGACTGAGCTCAAACACATGTAATGTGTACTAGCTATACGGCGGTATTGGACTGAATGACCGTACTTGGAGAATCTATGTCTCCATCTGTTAGTGAAACAAACTTTTGTTTCTGAGCTTTACATCCATCTGGAGAGACGCTAACAGAATAAGTATAAACTGTATTACAGAAACATGTGTTTACCTTTATTTACATAAATGACAGCTGAAATAATGATGCTGTGCAAAATATATAATTGGAAAATGTATAATTGTGCTGTTCATGCAATTCTGAAAAAGTTCCAAGCTTGTCCTGCGTTCTTTTCTGTTTCCGCACTAATAGCCGTGTGTGTTCCCTCAACCACCTTCCTTCAGCGCACTGTTCCGTACCGTGTGCACCGCAGTATTTCTTTACCTTAGTTATCCTGTTGCAGGACCCTTCCCTCAGCAAGCTGACTTTTACAGCTTCACACTGTGTCCAGTTATCACCAGTTCACAAAGCGGGGCTTCTATTAATTTGTTTGACGTCCAACGAGTCAAAACTGACTCATGATATTAGGTGCGGATACACCGATTCACCCCTTCGTACAACACCGAGCTATTTATGATTTTTCACCCCTTTACACGGGTAGGTAACGTTTTTTTTACCGGAGACTAAATACCTTGATTAAGAGTAACACATCTGGAGGTTTGATTCGAACCCGCGGCTTTTAGAGCCAAAAGCAGCAGCAGCTTTAACCACTACCTTACCAGCTGAGAAGTAGTTCCTACTGTATCAACTTATGGTAAGTACTTTGGGGAAGGGTACTGCAGCAGGAGTGGGTTTGAGACCCAGACCCTTCTGAGCACTGCACGGTTCGCTGCTTTCACCGCGTGTGCAGTAAAGCACCCGTGTCAGGGTGCGAGGGCAGGGTCACGACGCCACACCACCCGCAGCCTTTAGGGTATTAAGGATCACGTTCGGGACGTCGTTCCGCCCCGGTTCGATGCTTCAACGCCGACAAGAGACAGGCAGCGGACGACCTGAGCCGCCCTCGTTCGACCCCCCACCGTACAGCTTCTCCCTCGCTGGAGCCTATAGGGACGGCTGGCACCATAGTGGTTAGCGTTCCTGTCTTTGGACCTGAAGGTCACAGGTTTGATCTCCAGCTGTAGTACCCTTGAGCATACTTACACTGAAATTGCTCCAGTAACATCACCCAGCTGTATAAATGGATGAAAAACTGCAGGTAGATTAACCTTGCGAGCCGCTTTGAGGAGAAGTGTCAGCTAAATGAATAAATGTAAAACACGCCCTTCGAAGGGTGGAAGTGCAGCGGGTCCTATTTTCCGAACGTCAGCCGAGCCTGACGATCGGGTCACCGCGTGAGAGATTGTGTTGCAGTTGTGCTCATGGAACACATTGTAGTGCAAACACGCTGACCGTGCGGGATCCCATGGGGGAACAGAGGGGCCGGTGAGGGGGCAGAGCGGTGCTGGCGCCGGGACACGGTCACGCCGTGCTTCCCGAGAGCAGGGCACAGACATGCCTGCTGCGGTAGGTAGGTAGGTAGGTAGGCAGGCGATACCCCTCGGTGGCGGCGGGGCTGCGGTTTGGACGCGGCTCGTACCACGCGGCACCCGAAGAGCTGCGATCGGCCGTGCGGTTCAGCGCTGGCTCCTGGAGCAGAAGAGATGCAATTCGCCGTGGTTGCGAAAAAAAAAAAAACTGCAGCGCACACATTAAAGTCATAAATGAAAAGGCTCGGCGAAACTCTAACGGCGATTGCGGAGGCGGGCGGGAAACTCGGAGGCTGAAGCGGACATTTTTAGCGTGTTTGCGCCATCGGGTGGTGAGCGCAGGTATCGCACCAGCGCTCAGCTCCGCGGCACTTCCTCTAAATGTTCATTGCTGCCGAGGCCGTCGAGTCAAATCTGACCCATAGCGACCGGCCACGTGATTTTCACGGGAGGGGAGGAACGGAAGGGGGTGGTTCATGCCCTCATGTGTATGTCAGGGGAGACACAGAACCGCCGAGCACTCCGAGCAGGGCTCGAGCCCGAGACCCGAGCAGCCAGTCAAACCCACCACGCCACCACGCCACCACAGCCTTCCTTCTTTCTGCCCCTTAATTCTGTTATTTATAAGAATTACGCGTGAATCATAGCGCTTGTCTTCATTTCATTTCAGTTCATTTTCCTCTGCGCGAAAAGCGTTTCACACTCAGTTTTGGGCTCTTGCACTTTTTCGGCTCATTCTCCACGCGGGGATTAAACTCCGTGCTCCGTGAACGTCCATTCTCATTCTGGGCAAAAATTCTGCGCTTGTAGCGAAAGTGAGCAGAAATCCACTAATAGGACTAGGAATGGACTTAATTCCCGTGAAATCGGCCCCACTCAGCCATGGACAAGATTAGATACAACGGGATAATAATAATAATAATAATAATAATAATAATAATAATGATAATAATATACAATTTTCCAACAGGCCTCAGAATTAACTGTTTGATGTGAATCGGAACCACACAAGTCATCAGAATTAATTTCTTATGGCACAAATTAATGGGAAAAGTATAATAGGAGAATATTTCCCGAGTGACAAGTTCACTTAAAACAACCAAAACACACAAGCATCATTAACGTTGTTCTAACATTACTAATATAATAATCATCACCAT
The DNA here is from genome assembly GCF_900964775.1 of Scleropages formosus. Lineage (NCBI taxonomy): Eukaryota > Metazoa > Chordata > Actinopteri > Osteoglossiformes > Osteoglossidae > Scleropages > Scleropages formosus. Next base: position 16,097,724 of record NC_041807.1, read on the forward strand.
CATCATCATTACAGAATGTTCCTCCTCAGCAAACTAATTCCTCCTCTGATGAAGTCTTATAAGATATTAAAGTACAGTAGGTATGTTACAGGCATGGGTTTCATGATCATTTCCACAAAACAAGCAGACAATTTTCTCCAAAGCAACTTACAATGGGCGTGGTGGCACAGTGGGTTGGACTGGGTCCTGCTCTCCAGTGGGTCTGGGGTTTGAGTCCTGCTTGGGGTACCTTGCAATGGACTGGTGTCCCGTCCTGGGTGTGTCCCCTCCCCCTCCGGCCTTATGTCCTGTGTTGCCGGGTAGGTTCCGCGACCCCGTATGGGACAAGCGGTTCAGAAAGTGTGTGTGCGCAACTTACAATGTTAAGGTACTTCATTATTTATTCAGCCTCATAATTTTTACTGGGGTAACCCAGGGTAACTACCTTGCTCAAATGTACTACAGCCAGAGGTGGGACTGGAACCTACAACCCTTGGGTGCAAAGGTAGCAGCTGTAACTCCTACACTACCAGCTGCCCCGGAAGTACCAGCATATCTCCTGTGTGGCCTCTTGTGTTTGTAGCAGAAGGAACTGAAAGGGAACAGGAACGGAAAAGTCTGGAATGTGCTCGTTCTGTCCATTCTGTCAGTGTCCGGAGCGAACTTGTCAAGACATCGTGCGAAAAGGACCAAGATGCCCAGTTTGCAGCATCTCCAGCATCCCCCCTTAATTTTAAAGGAGTCCAAATCAGTGAATGCATGTGTACACCCATGTCTAGGTCACAGAGAACAGGTGTGCTAAAAAAGTAAATGTGGTTTTCCACCAACGGAGGACAGTGTTCATCATATAATAATAATGATAATAATAATAATACCACTTTTCAAGTAGCGTTCATCCTCAGACCCTAAATTACTGGGATGCCAAAAATGATTCACTGGGCCCACACAACTGAGCTTCATGAGGATAGTTCAGCAGAAGATGGATTTTCGCGAGGTGTTTCCACCACTTTGTGGGGGCAGTCAGCTGAGTGCAGCTCGAAGGTTCATTTAAAGTTACTCACACTTGAACGTGTCTTGAACCCTTCGGGAGGATGACTAGACCGCATGTTCTGTCTTTTCACAGGTCTTCTCATCGAAGAGGAACTCCAGGGGCAGCACAACACGGTCTCTCCTCCTGTTCCTCTCTGAAGTTCTCAGCTCAGGTGTCCTCCTCCTTCTCACACACACACACAACTAGTTTCTGAGACTAGTCCAGTTAGCTAGATTAGTTTGGTTAAGCAGGCTTTCTGACATTCTAGGTCCCATACATCCCTCACACACACCTGGATGGGTATCCCTTAATGGCCAGCTTGAAGTCTCAATTGTTATGATGATGATGATGATGATGATGATGATGATACACAAACATAGGCACATCCATTTTTCTGACACTGAAAGGGTCACATGACACACACACACAATCAGTGCAGTCTCAGTATCCCAGCTTCCTTCCCTATAGTATGGATCAGAACATGTTCCTCTATTCAAAAGCAGAAAATCATTGAAAAAAATCCTTCAACACCAAATTACGTATTTATTCTTTTTACATGAACTCATTAGTTTGGCAACATCCGTAGTATTTTCTCACAGAAACCTTTAAAGCACCACTAAGACCGTCGTCCGCACAAACAACGAACCGCGTTCTATAAACGATGTCACTGATTACAGGAAAAAAACGAAAAATCTTTGGAGCATACCGCGCAGATAGCCTCGTTTCACAGTGACGAGCACCAACGTACATTTAGAAACCGCTCACGCTTCAAGTCAGAATTTTTATTAAAAAAATATTTTCTGCTACAAAACTGCAACGTTAATAAAAAATAACTTCCAGTGTGACGTTCCTTAAAAAAGGCACACAGTGCATCAAGTACTCTTCTTGTTTCTGATACGGACCTCGCAGCAGGATTCCCCATCAGCTGACGGCGATCGCCGGTTCGTTCAGCTGCTCAGCGAATTTCCCCGGAGGCCCGAGGGCGGCGACTCATTCGTACGCTGCGCTGCCCTGCCCACGACTACTTTGGTTTAGCGACAAACTTTTGCAAACTTCTTCAAAACATTGCATGCTTTGCAAAGCACCTTGGGTATTACATTAGGAAAATAACACAGTAAAAGGGATAAGTATCAGTTTTGAGGTTCCATACATGGACAGTAGTAGTAAAAAAAAGCACCATAACAACATAGAGGCTGTAAAGGTAAAGGCTGCAAAAAAAAAAAAAGAAAAAACAATACTTTTAATGCAACATAGAGCACGGACATGGCTTATGAAGCGGCAGCCTTACGTGACATTACAGAATAAATAGAGTCAGACGTATAAATAGAGCATCATAACACACACGGTGCGAAGCGTACTATGTACATAAGCTTGCGGGTTAGAGGTAGGCTCTGCGGCACCCGGGACCGGAACGCGATAGGTGGCGTGGCGAACGCCCCGGACGGCTTCCGTCGCAGCGTCGGGCGAGCCGTCTCTCGCGAACTTTCTCAACGCGACCGAGCCCCGAGAAAGAACGCCGACAAACGTCCTTCGCACCTCGCCGGACGCGTCGGTCTAATCGAAACGATTGGTTCCCGGCGAACCTCTCACCTCCCGGATCTTCTGAACTTCATCTCCAACGATCGCTTTCGCCGGTTTGGTCTTTCGCTCAGCGGCCGTAAGGGGACTGGCCCAAGGCCGCTGTGTAGTGTAGCAGTACGGTAAAATTGCAGTAATACAGCAGTAGGAGCTCCGCGGAGCCGTCGGCCTGTTTGACGTTTGCGACAAGGCGCGTCTGTGGAGCTCTATACGAAACCGGGAGCGCCGGCACCGCGGAAAAACGCCGCGTTCGCAGCTCCGCAACCAACGGGCTCCTTTTCCGACATCGAAATACACTGTGAGCAAGAACGCTGCAATGAACGCGTAACACTTGCGTCTGTACGGCAAGAGCCCTACCGACAGCGCGGGGTGCAGGTGTCACTCTGCGTGTCCCTTCAAACAAAAAGAGAGCAATAAATAAAACAGAGTGAGATGCACTTAAACAAAGGAACCCAAGTGTGTTTCCTGTACGCCGGAGCACAAACGCATTTGGTAACCGTTACCATAAGTGTAGAAGGGCAGCGATGTAAAGCTGGCCGAAGTCCACGGTGTTTTGAGAGGAGGCGGCTCGCGTGCTGTGGGCCGGGGACGATGGCCTCGGGGGCGCACGCAGCTGCCGGAAGGGGCCGCGAAGCCGCTTGAGGAGGGGGATGAATTCTGGGGATCGAGGGGACTGGTTTCCTGGCGGAATCTTCCGGAATTTGTTCCCCGCTCGCAGAAATGCACCCATCACTGGACTCGGACAAGGAGGCCCACGTGCGACTGGGGGACGCACTTTCCGCAAAAGCCCCCGCAACGGCCGTAGATTCGCGCCCCATTCTGCATCGGCGCCGGGGGGCGGGGCAAGTAGTAAATACAGCAACATTAAAAAAAAAAAAAAAAAAAAAAAAAAAACAAACAAACAAACACCAGCATCTCAATATCTATCGCACGTCAAAATCAGATCTGCTCTTCTGTCATATTTCATATCATTTTACACTCAAGGCCTATTTATGCTTGAAAATTAAAAAAAAGGTATGAGGATGCGGCGTTCTTACCTCCGACCTGTGCACTTTGGCCGTGACGTAGTGTCCGCGAGACGTCCACTTGGACTCCTCTGACACTTTGAGACCCGTACCGCTCAGGTTGATGCTGAACTGGCCCTTTAAAGCAGGGCAGAATATCACGGTTTTTACACACTTGTAGACATACGACACTAAAGGTCGTCACCCCAGCGCACCGCACCTGTTTCTTTGCATCGCATAAACCCAAGACGCGCGACGAGAACATCAGTTTGTGATTACGGAATCGACGTTTGTCTTAGATTCCACGCTCCAATCTGAGGAACATCCCAGAACATTCCAGAAAGGCGTAAGAAAGCGCGGCTGCACTTGCCGTTGTACCTGCGGGCACTTGGCGGCGCTGTAGCAGTCTCCTGCCGTCGCGAAGGGCACGGGCCTCCCCAGCGGGGTCTGGGAGAAGCGCAGGTCAGTGACTGCGGCAGGAGGACAGATGTTACAGAGGGAACGACTACTAAAAGCAGCTGGAAGTGTAGTGGTTAGCAGCGCTGCCTTTTGACCCAAAGGTCGCAGGGTCGAATCCAACCTTCAGCTGTAGCGCCCCCGAGCAAGGTACTTGCCCAAAATTGCTGCAGCAATGTGTTCAGTCAACCGATGCTTTCCTCCAAAGTGAGCTGGGTAAGCATGTTGTTAAAGGTACTCTATTCGTCACATCTCCAGAGCACATGTTCATTCTGATTACTTATTTCCTTTTATTATTTCTTACTCATGTAGCTGATGCTTCTCTAAAACAACTCCAAATGCTTAGGCCTGTATTCTAAGGTACTGGGTAATTTTTACTGTGTCAGTTCTGGATAAGTACCTTGGTTATGGGTACTGGAGCAGGAAGGGGGGGACCCTTCAAAGCTGGACCCTTCAGATTACAAGGTGACAGCTGTAAGCACCACCCTGCCTGCTGCCCTGTGTGCGGTAAATCCCTGGCACACGGCTTGAAAACCATTACAGCGCATTTCCTTATTTGGCTGAGCCTTTTTCCAAAGGGACACAACAATAAGTGACATTTATAGAGCAGGGCCATTTTTACCGGATTAATTCAGGGTAAGTCCCTTGCTCAAGGGTGCTACGGCAGGAAAGAGGATTCAAACCTGGGTTCTTAGAGCTCAAAGGCAGCAGCTGTACACGCTACACCCCCTGAGTGATTAATAAATTAATTAAAAAACTTATCGGAAATTCAGTTCAACAAAACAACTCGGTGTTGTTGAGCGGACCACGTATTACATCATACGTAAGTCGACAGGTACCATGTTTTTTTGAGTGCAACGACCTGTTTTGATTTGGGGAAAAGTGCACTGTCCTTGTGTAGAAAACAGAGTAAAACCACGGTGAGGAGTCAGGCCACGTGGCGCTTCGTTGAAACGGCTGCGGGTCTTGCGGAGCCTTAACCGCCATGTACGCTGTGCAGTCGGTGCTATGCCTTAGCGAGGGGACATGCGGCCTGCTTTCCGAACCGCTTAAATCTAAACTGCGAACGCTGTAATTAATAACCCGCGTGGCTCATAATTTGACCCACATGAACACAAACACAATATTCCTTTGAGCGAGGACTGTGCTCAAATGTACATTAAACAGAACGGTAAATCTTCTAATTGGAACAGTTCGCCGACGTGCTTGAGGCCATCTTGAACGCATTAGCTGTAGCCGCGCCAGCCGAACGCGCGATGCGACGTCCGGGTGTGCCGTCGACTTGGCCTCTCAGGATCGGATGGACGGGGGCGGAGCGGGCAGCCCGCCGATCCGGGGACACGTATCGCGTTTTCTGGACGTACGCCTCGAGAGCCCGAAAAGGAGGCTGCTTCTGATTGGCTGCTCCCGAGGACGCAAAATCGCCACTGACAACATCATACAATCACATTACCGCACTCGACTGTGGGGACGGGGCTGGGAAGGGAAAGTATCCGCTGTAACTGACAACCAGAAGATGATCTGCATGTGGTTCTCCGTGACAAAGTAGCCTTTCCTTGCCTCTTCACTTCTGCCGACATTGATTGATCTCGACGTGACTGACCTGAGGCCCTCATGGTTTAGTAAGTGATTCCGTTTCCCGGCACACAAGAGCGGAGAGTAAAAAAAAAAAAAAAACTGTATGTTGTCCACTTAGTGCAACTTACTTATTATGTGCATGCTGCTGAGGTCCAGGCGGACTTTGTGGAAGAGCGTGTACCCGGCCGAGGGGTAGTCATCGCGGCACGCGCAGTCCGCCCTCCGGCTTCCATTGAAGGGACACTCGAAGGGGTTCTGTAACCTTGCGACAGGAGCGTTCCTGTTATACACCGTGATAGCCTCGAACTAACCATCGTCACTTAACCCTCTTTTTGAGTCCGCCGGAAACACCCAGCAGTCGCCAAGACGACGTACCTGTATCCATAAACCTCCGAGAAGTTGTCCGTCTGCCCGCTTCGTAATGTCACATACTCCTTGGGCACTTTGGAGTGCATTTCTGCACAGTATATCTAGGAAATAACCCAGAAGTTACCACAATGATGGTAAAGCATCAGTAACATAACGTGATTCCCCAACGGGTTCCTTGGACAACCAACCTGGAGGATCTTGGACTTCACTCTGAGATAGTATTCACCGTCCTTCCTCGCACCTCGTTTCAGCTGAACCTCTCTGCAGGTGGTGAACACTTCACCTGGAATCGACAGCGACGCTTGAGTTCGCGCTCCACGTGTCTTGCAAAGCGGTTACTAGGCCCTGTAACTAGTACCGTAGTACCGTAGCTGAGCGTTAGCCGGAGACCGCAGCGCTGTGGTTTTCTGACTGGCATTAATGTGTGGTGGGCGAGCTCAGAGTAATCCGGCCCATCATTCTCGTTCCAGTCGAATTTATCCTCACGTACCACCAGCGTGCGCCACGGCAACACAAGCCCTGAGCAGTCGGCCTTCGTCTCACATGTCACGAGGAGGCGAAAATTAGGTGTCCCAGCGTCCTGAAAGAATGATGGCCTTACAACCACTTGTGACACATGTGACTTACAATGACGGGGACCCATCTACAGTATTATATTACACACACACACATTTTCAGAACCGCTTGTCCCATACGGGGTCACGGGGAACCGGAGCCTACCCGGCAACTCAGGGCATAAGGCCGGAGGGGGAGGAGACACACCCAGGACGGGACGCCAGTCCATTGCAAGGCATCCCAAGCGAGGCTCAAACCCCAGACTCACCGGAGAGGAGGACTGTGCGCCACCCCACCCCACCCCACCCCACCCCCTTATATTACACAACGCTGCAAAATAAAGAGTTCTTAGTTATGTCAATTTTTGCATTGATTATGATTACTTAAAGTTTACCGATTACAAAAATATCTCTAGTTCTTCTCCAGAGTCTGTTTTATCCACACAATCCTGCTCTCACTATTCTTATGAAATTTTTCAAAAAAATTCAGGAGAATTTTCACTCACGCATATAAGGAACACTACATTGAGAGATTTTAAACGCCATTCATTTATTAACAAAAAAAAAAACCCCAGATATTCTGCATGTTTCAGAACATTCTAGAACATTCTAGCACTGAAACTTTCTAGAAAAGCACAGAAACATAGAAGTCATCAAAAGACTCTAGAAGGCAGCACAACATTGCCAAAATTCGCCAAAAATTTGCAAATTTCAACAATGTGGAATAGCTTTCTGAAAACTGACAGACATTTAGTGTGTGTCAGTATATCCAGCACATAACGCTTTAAGGTTTTTTAGATAGGTAACCGTCTTGAGAAATATCCGGACAGGGTCATCTCAGCCAGCTGAGGCAATACCTCCCATCATGCCATGTGCTAGACAGCAGGTGCCCGGATGAGCACTACGCTGTTTCTGAATGTGTCGGGGAAGAGCAAAGCAGTACTTATCCATCTTACATTCCCTCTCTCGACACGTAGCCCTCGATTCTGGTTTCTCCGCTGGAATGCAGCTGTCGGACAGGAGGCCTTTGGCTGTGAGACACTCCACCCTCCTCCGCATGACTCCAGCCCCGCAGCTCTGCGAACACTGCGACACGGAGAACGGACAGGGGGCGGGTAATGATCTCACAAACGCACACACCCATGCCAGTCACTCAACATACTTGCGTGTCGATAATAAAAAACTAACAATAAGGCACAGCACCGCACTGCTCGCGCACGCATGCACACACCTTACTCCAGGGGCCCACTTCCCAGGATGCGTTTGGGGGACACTCCCTCGGCAGGCATGCCCGGATGGCCGGGGGTTGTGGTGTAGGACACCGGGGGTGGGGCGGGGATCTCTCCACGTATGAGCGAAGGTCCCGGGAGGAATGAATCTCGGAGCAGGAGACCATTCGCTGCTGGTACCCTGGGCCGCAGCTGGCCGAACACTGACGGCAGAGATGAGCAGAGCCACACGGCAGTGCCTTTAGAGCATCCGGAGGACCAGTGAATCACGGAAACCATCAGGACAGAGCAAACACTTGTCTGTCCTCAGTACAAGGGCATGTGAACACACCTTTCGGCCACTCTGCCGGCTCCAGTCGGCAGTAGAGGTGTCCGCTCTGCCCCACGTAATGTTATTGTGTCCAACAACGAGGTGATCAGAATCATTATATACTTATATATCATTATGTACATAATCAATACCCAGAGATACACCCGTTGGAGAATTCAATGTCACGAGTAGTTTCATTCGATACCCCTACTTCGACTACTTACGAAGTATGTCTTCTCATTTATGCGCACCGAATTTGGATTTTGCACACCTGCCAACAGCTAAGAGATGTGAGACCAAAGTCACCACCATGCACTCTTCTTCAGTTATGGTTCGCATTGTGCCGCGTTAAGTTCTCGACTTCCATCAGCCCTTATTCGCTAGTTCGGCCTTTTATAATCTCGGTGATCGCGGCCCCGTACGGACTGTCCGAACCGTGTCCGCTTGTCCGCCGAGTGTCCCTTCACGCACGTTGTTTTCATCGATTCCTTTTGTCTTTACTCTTCCGACTGTTTGCATTAAAGGCTGAATTAATGCATCGACACTATCATATGAACGTATGTCTTTCGTGAGCATTTTGTCCAGCGCGCGGTGCATAACGGCTATGAAAGAGCTGAACGAGCGCGGGTAGTATAATAAAGTAATTCATGAAGGGAAGCTGTCTTGTTATGATAACTGATGTTAACTATTGAACAAATTGTGTTAATTTGAATGGGATTTGGTGATATTTTAGCATAAATGGGTGTCACTTTTTTTAGGGAAATTTGAAACAACGCACTGGAATGGTTTGCAGCCGAGTGTAAAGCGGCAGGGATGAGGATCAGCACCTCAAAGTCTCAGAGTAGAGGCGCTACTCCTCCACATTGAGAGGAGCCAGTTGAGGTGGTTCAGGCATCTGATAATGATGCCCCCTGGGCGCCACCCTTTGGAGGTATACCAGGCACGGCCAACTGGGACGAGGCCCCGAGGTCGGTCCAGGACCCGCTGGAGGGATTATACCTCACAGTTGGCCTGGGATCGGTTGGGGATCGCCCAGGCTGATCTGGAGGAAGTTGCGGGGGACATGGGCGGCTGGGCCTCTCTGCTCTCCCTATTGCCATTGGATGGATGTATGGATGGATGGACTTTTGAAACAAATAGTAATTACATCTTTGATTTGTGAGATGGCACCTCACTAATGGTTTTTCAGGATCCCGTTACCTTCGCAAAGTGGGGAAAACCAAAGAAATGTCAGTTAAATGACTCTAAATGCCTGATCTACACATATATAATACGGAGAGGAGAGCATCAACAATGAGATACAAAATATGGTAGAACATAAGAGGAAAAGCAGCTCAGCGAATGGACGTTTACTGGCATACCTGGGACCAATCTCCAGTCCTCCACGTGTACATGCAGGGCGGCTTCTGACAAGGCTCCTGAAGCAGGGGTCTGCTGGACGAGTTGCAGAGGCTCTGACTGACGTGATCTCCAGCCGTATTGACGCACACGACATCTCTGCGTCTCACCCCGTCTCCGCAGGTGGCATTGCACTGTGATGCCAAAAAACAGGAGTCAGGTCGGCCACCAAAGCTGCAGAAAACTGACCCCCTCCCACAACCCCATTGCAGGAAAGGTCGAACCCAAGATGAACTCTGAGACATGCTGCCCCACCTCCTTGCCATGTAGCTCTAGTGGGGCCGCTAGAGTTCCTGAAACTTGCCGAGACATACACACACTCACATGTCACAGCACCAGATACTTGCTGCAAATCCACATGTCTCAGGTCAGCTCTGCTCGTGCAGATGTTCTCCATCAGCATCACTCAGAACAAACAAAATCGTTCACAGGCAGAAACCGAAGTCCCACACCCACAAAAACCCCAGGCTCCCCCACCACCCTGTCGAGCAGTTTAAGTAGCGCACCGCAACTACACAACTGTCCACAGGGGGCAGTGTTGCACCGAGAGCAGCCGATCCCCAACCTCCCCTCGGTGCCGAGTCAACCCTGCAGGCTACCAGCGGAATGCGGCACCACCCGCATCGGAACCATGCGGGACTAGTCCAAATATAAAGCTGCAAAAAAGAGCCTTGAAACCGTGCCTTCTGTTCGTGTCGGCGGGTCACATGTCAAGGCGCGGCAGGGAGGGGGTGCACAAGGACAGAGGGAGCGGCTGACATCACATCGTAACGGGCGCAACAGGGAACGATTAGAATCGGCACTCATGATGCTTTCTGTTCTGTCCCACGCTGATGATATCACCGGAACCCTGAGAGGCTCTGGAAGAACTCGGCTACCCCGGCGAACCAAAATGCACGTCTTCGCATTCCGGTGGTCTTCCGCCGATGAGACCTCTGAGAGTCCTTTGAGGGTGCTGTTGAACCTTCTAATTAAAACCTTCTGCCTCGAACACTCGGCAATAATCAAACAAAAACAGAAGCTCCAGTCTGTCGTCCACAGTTTCAAAGAACTTAGCACGCAATTTGGCAGAGGTGGCACCTTCAAGCCCAGCGTCCGAGTTACCGCAGTGCTGCGGACGGCGAACGAAAAAGAAGCACAAATGCTGAGCAGGCTGGCATGACGATTTTAAAATAATGACAGGTTTGAGCGATAGGCTTCCTTGTGTTTGGTTCCAAGATGTTTCAGGACTTGTGGAAATATTTACCTGGCAGATTTGTGTGAAACCCAAAGTGCGTATTTGCCTCGGGCCCTGTAACGAGGCAGGCCGCTACCATCTGCAGTGCGATAGGAGAAACCCTTACAATAAAAAGCACATGGATGCCAGGTTGCGCCGGATCATACTCACATCCCGCCACTCGCCCACCGCCCACACATGCTGGAGACATCCGGGCGCAAGGCATTCCCGCGTGTCGGCGGGGCGCGCCATTCTGTCACACAGGTCCTCCGGAACCCGGCCAGAGCCCTTCATCCTGCAATACACCTCCCGGCTCCGGACCCCCGTTCCACAGCTCACGGAACACTAGAGTAAAACACGGGGAAGGAGTCATTGAACAGCGGAATTCACGCTAATTGGCATCGAAGGCCATCCATGCTCAGAATGATTAGAGAAAATATGCATAGAAGTATCACGCAGATGTATTATATCTTTCATCACCCTTTGAAACTTGAGTAGCGCATCACTGTGTCACAGCTCATCTCTCCGGGTGTATTATCCTGAAAAACGTGGAAGCTTTGATGTTCTTCTCTTAGAAGGACACAGATGGGACACCGAGTGTCTCAATCGTGACTTCCATCTATTTGAAGCCCTCTCCTGTCTTGCAAAGACAATGAAGCAGCTATATTTAACAGATTAAACACAAGAACTCCTGCTCAATGTTCACGGTTCCTGAATATGTATAATAAACACTCGGGATGTGCTGGCTGTTTAGATCTTTAACGGAATCACATTCATTACACTTTCTCAAGTCTCTTCTCCAGTGCACGCTTTGCAACGCAGATGAATCATTTCAACATTTTCTCTTTGGATCAACGATACGAAGAGCGATGGGTGGTATCTGGCCTCGACGGGGAGCCTAAACAAAGAGGAAGATAAAATGCAGGATCTCAGCTTTTATCTCCTAGCGTTCTACAGAGGATCAGCTGAGACTTCAAAAATGCCACGTGTAGGCTATAAAGAGCTTAAGATCACCGATACTCGTCTTGAAGTTATTTTCTGTGGGAGCTCAGGTTTCTCCACTGTGCATCATCAAGATATATGGTTGAGATAGGGAACGTAAAAGCGGGATGGTCAAGGTGCGAGCTTGTGGAGGTAGATCACTGGGACACTCCAAGGCAAACCCATGTGACCAAATGTGGAGAACCCCAAGGAAACAGACACATGGTTTTCCAGAGCTGGGCAGGCAAGGGGTTGGCGAGAACAGATACAGCTGTCACCAAGCGACGGTGCTGCCCACCAACCAGCAGTGAGAAAACTGAGAGACGCGGGATGCTTCCAAGCTTCTCTTGTCCCTCACCCTCACCCCCTGAACCCCTCACCCCAACCATGCCTAGAGAAAGGCGCTGGCGCTGAGACTGTGGGTGCCGACATTTCTGAAGTTGTCAGAGGCGGGGATGTTGAGATATAAAGCATGCCTTTACGCTCTGGTTACACATTTCATGGTTTATGGTGGTATGCAGAAGGTCTTGATTGCTTCCAGACGCGATGCAGATCCCTTGCTGGCTACAGGGAGCTGCTGAGGGCCGAGAGGAGAACAGGGACGGGATGCTTTGCGCAGCCAGTTGGACTTCATGCTTGCCTCCACTGTTCTTCGTCAGCTCTATTTTTACTCAGCGAACACAAGCACATCTGCTGTGTTCTAGGAAACATCGCAAATACGGACAGCTGTAAAAACGAGGCCCCTTGACCCACGCGCGTGACCTGTGGCTTGTATTTCACACTAACGTGTCGCTAAACGCCACAGTTTGCTCTGGCGACTTCACGTGGCACATCAAAAGATCTTGCGGCAAACTGGCATCTTCCACAGCTGGTGTAAGTGTCCTTAGGACGGCTTGGCTAAATGATCTTAACCGTTCACCAGAAATTATAGGGGTAATGTAATTATAGTGTAATTATTAGAGCTGCTGCCTTTGGATCCAAAGATTTCCAAAGCACCTGTACTTCCTGCAGAGGCTGAGGAGGGCAAGTGTGCCCCCACACATCATGTACACCTTTCACAGGGCCACCATTGGAAGCACCTTGACCAGCTGTATCATTGCATGGTCTGAGAACTACAACGTCTCCGACCGCAAAACCATACATCGTATACTGACTATAGCTGGGAAGAGCAATAGTACCCTACTCCCCTCCTCGCAGGACATATACCATGCCCGCTGTGCCCGCAAAGCTTCCAAAATTGTGGGCAACTCCACACACACCCTTCCTACAGCCTCCTCATCCTCCTGCCTTCTGTGAAGACATACAAAAGCATATGAGCCAATACATACCAGAATCCTGACCTCTTACCACCGGGATCATACCCCCCCTACTCAGAGGGACACCAGCCACTTTTATATGGTCTGCAGGGATTGTCCTCTCAAGTCCCTGATAACCTCTGCTGAAACTTCACTTAAACTGGGATCCATCCCAAGTATAGCTGCTGTATTTCTTTAGTACATTTCACATCAACCTACATTAGGTCACACTAACCCTCTGTTCCAAACAATTATTGCACAAAAACTCACTTTTTGCACTACTACTTTTAAATCTGTTTACATTTCTATTTATCGTAGTAGTATTTGTTGTATACGTTGTCATATATGTCACACCGTGGTCCTGGAGAAAAGCTATTTCACTCCGATGTATGTTCCAAACATATTGTGGAAGTGACAATAAAGCTGACTTTGACTTCAGGTTCAAATACCAGCTGTAGTACCCTTGAGTAAGTTACAGACCCTAAATTGCTCCAGTAAAACTGGCCAGCTGTATAAGTGCGGTAAATAATTGTACGTGGTTTAACGTTGTAAATTGCTTTGGAGAAAAGCGTCAGCTACATGAATAAATGTGAACTTTTGAATAAGTTACAGGTATCTTTCCCATGGGGAAGCAGAACTTGTACAGTGCACCTTTTACAAAAAGTTCTGTTTAACTGTTGGAGGTAAAAAAAAAAAAAAAAAAAAAAAAAAAAAAAAAAAAGGCTAGGGCTCAGATTTTTCGTCGCGTCTATTTAATGGGGGATCCCGAGACGGCTGAGATCCAAAGCACGTGCTCCGAGTTTGAATGGTGTCCAGGAAGTAGCACCGTGAGGAAAAAGGTGTCCGTTCCTCAAAAAGTGGGTGTAAATGGGAGTTAACCGAAATAAGCAGCGATGGGGTGGAGTCATAAGAGCGGAATCAAAGGCAGCCCAGGGCTGTAAACTCACCTCGCTCCACCGGTTGGCTTTCCACTGGGGACATCCTTGAGTGCGGCAGGGCTTCCGGGTCTGCGGCCGTGGCTCGTGGGTGCAGCGCTCCTCCTCCAGATGCACCTGATGCTCATCCACGCAGGAGACATCCCGGCTCTTGACGCCCCTGCCGCAAGTCACGGAGCACTGTGGAGAAAGACACACCAGGTAATGAGGGCAGCTGATGGCATCGCAGCTCAGCATCTAGACTTACAATCAACTTGAAAAACCAGAAGGTTGAACATTTAGGTCTGTTAAGCTCATCTTGACGGATACCTGAGTACAATACTTCAGCAAAATAGGCAGCAAACAAACACATATGGACATAACACAGGAGATCTGAGCAGCATCTGCATAGACAACTGTCTGTCCTCCAAGGTGCAATAGCTATTGTCCTCTGACAGTTCATCTAAGCAGCATCGCCGCACTTGGCCCTCACCATTAAGGTCAAGCCAGTGAAACTGCAGATGGGCACGGCTACACCTTTGCACGCCACCGTCACCATTTGGAGGTCACGTGTTGCCGTTTGGCAAGGACAAAGGCGTAAGGCTGCAAAAAACAGATCAAAGCCAGACCTGTAAACAAAGAGTGGGTATGGGCTCGAAGCAAATGCCCACGACGCAGCTTCACAAACCCATGTGAAGCAACTGCAGGTCAGAGGTAGTTTGCCTTTATGATTTCCAAAAGACCTCATGGTCAACTGTTTTAGAAGTCCAATCCACTCCAGAACCTGTTACCAGAAACTGTCCAGTTAAGTCATGGTGGCCATGTCTGGGAGAGTCCCCTCCTGCTCCTGAAAGACAAGGTCTTTTATCATTTGGGCAGCGCAGAGATGGCCCGTCACATGGTTTCAATAAATCAGCTCTGATAGCAAGGGAAACCAAACTACTGGAAAGCGCCCCCCCCCGCCACCCCTCGGGACAAAAACGATGCATTTTGGCATCGTCCTTCCTTCTTCATGGGGTCTATGTGACCAGACAGCAGTTACGAAATCAGAACACTAATCCTGGACATTGGCCAGTGTAAGAGGCTTCAGTATTAAGCACCGCTATAAAATATCCCTGCGATCCGCACGGTCGCTTACAGCTCCATTGCGTTTAAGCACATTTTCCGGCCCAGATAATAAACATAATGCCGCATTGTTTGTTCGTTAAGATGTGGGAACCTTGTTCCAATCTAAACAAAGCTTGCTCTGGTCTCAGTGTACGGAGCGGTCCGTCGGCTGCTCTTGGATCTTGTTCCACGCGGATTATCATTTCATATGGAAGCATGGGCCGAAATTCAGAACGCTGCTCTCGGAACCCCGCAGAACCCGGGTCGCGGTCGCTCCGGTAGAACTCAGCATTTCTGCCGGTATGAAACTGCTTGCGTGGGTTCGAATCTATAGTCGAAGTAAGGAATTCAGTTTTTTCTTCTCAATTTCCTGTTTTGTCAAGAAAACATCTCAAAAATGACAGCCTGAGGCTCTTGAGGAAGACTGTTACAAGCAAATAATATTTATTCTTAAATAAAACCTCACTGCTTTCATGTTTTTTTTCTTTTATTGCCCCTGACGTGGCAGAGTGTGACTCCTATGCTGTGTAACCCATGCAGGCTGTAATTACGAAGGCATCTTAAACACAGGGTCGAGGTCAGCAGCATGAGAACATCAAAGTCGGCGCGTCCCCTCTGCCCCGGATACGAGAGCTTCCTGAGCTCATGCGAGCGATAGAGCCCGGCCGACGAGAAGCACACACCATTTGTGTGGGGAGAGAGGGAGATGCGGGGGCAGGAGGTGAGGCTGGGGGGGGGGGGGCAGCTCGTCACTCGCACCCCGCCAGCCGTAAAGCAGCAACAGAAGAGGGGAGCTTTGTGAGAGCTCCACCCCCCAGCCCCACACCCACCCACTCCAGAAGCCTCATCTGTGAGACGTAAGCAGGGTGGGCTGGGGATACACGGGGCCACGGGGGGGGGGCCGCACGGAGAGCAGAACCAGAGGACGGGCCGACCCCGCCAAGGACGGCCAGGAACAGCGATCTGTTTCCAGGACGCTCCGCGAAACAGACAAAACACAAGCTGAACCTTCCAGAAGAAACCTGTGACCCAAAGCACCAAGAAAAGGTATGTTTTTTTTTTTTTTTTCTTTGGAGATATTGAACAAATCACTGCTTTTTTTTTTTTTCTTTTCCCAAAACAAAAGATTTAGAAATATGTGACCCAAGTCCTTGGAAACCTCCGTAAAATAAGGCAGGATGCTCAGAACTAATTTTTTTTTTTTTTTTTTTTAAAGTTTACTTGTAGCGTTTTGAAGTCACTTTTTAAATTTATTTCACGTTGGATATTTCTTCTATATGTACAGTATGTTAACAGCTGCATGAGGGTGTAGACTCAATAGGAACTTGGAGTGGTTTCCTGCACTGATGAAAATAAATGGAATATTCAGAAGACAGCCACCAGGCATCCTATATAGAGAAGGCGACGTAACTGGACTAAACTGTACTAATCAGGTCCATATCTGCGGACAAAAGAGTGCCTTGAACACTAAAAGCCGTTTTCCCCTGATGAACCTGGCAGATTAAACACAGAATAGCACGCATATTCTGATTTGGTGTTAATGTGCCAGTATATAGGTTACAGTAGTCTTTGATGTTTTTTCTTGGGAAATGCATTTTGGCTGGCATCGATACTTAAACTCGTGTTTAGTTTTGTTGGGGAAACCAACTAGCCAAAACAAAACGTGCCACCACGATGTGACACTTCCGCCTTCTGCGTTGCTTCTTCACCAGCACTTCAATTATTCTAGGGCACCATAGTAGAGATGGGCTTGTTCCTGTGTATTCAAGAAGTGTACAGAATATATATTGTAACATTATATATTCCGATTTCACTGGATTTTTGTAGAGTGATCTTCACGACTGCGGACAGAATAATCAGTTCCACAGACAAGACAGCGGAGAAAAGCAGCGGTAATGCTTTTAAAAGTTGGACAAATAAGCCAGCTGGCATCTGAGGAGAGGAAAACAAAAAACTCCCAACCACAAAAGGGAAGTAAAATAAACCTCTGGTGCTCTGAGTGTGAGTGGCTGCTCACCCCTCCTGAGTATTGTACCGTGGTTATAGAGGACAATACGGCTAGAGAGGACAAATATTTACTCTGGTATCCGAAAACAGCGATGCTGGCAGATGAAATGAAACGCTTGGCTTAAGAGTGGAGTGAACGTGAATGAGCATCCAAGTTGAGCAGATGTTTTTCAGGCGCTAGTCAGGTGACCCTCGCTATACAACCGACGGCGAACGTGGTCCTGCGCTTCCCGCACGACGGACGCACCAAGGTATGTGATCAGACCTCGGATGGTACGATGCAGAGGAAAACAAATGTGAACTATCCCACATACCAACAGTTAAAAATGATAAAAAATTATGACCTTTAAAAGAAGAAATAAGAGATTTCTGATACAAAATCACAACTTTGGCACGTTCATAAATCACAGCTCCTCTCATTTCCATACACATTTTCGCTTGTTCATTGGAAATAAGCAATTATAATTTAAATTGATTACAGCCTGATAACAAGCCTAACATATCAGACACAGACTTCTGAGTATGCAGTGTATTTCTAACCATCTATAAGCGGTTCCACACGGAACAACATGCAAACAGCCAAGCATTCCGTCCAGGCCACATGACACATTGCAAACAGAGCCGTGAGACAGAATCAATGAGCATATGGTAGCCTCTGCTAAAAGATCACTGTGAAGACAATCCAGGCAGATTGAAGTGGGATGGGGAGGGGGGGGGGGGGGATTCCAGGAAAGGTCATCTAACAGCAGAAAAGTTTCATCCATGTAATTATCTTTAAGGACTTGTTTTCAAAAAATCTAACCAATACTTAAGACGGGTTTACATTAGTAACTGACACATTCTTGGAAGGAGCTTATTTTATACACACACACACACATATGTACTGTATACACACATATTATGTATGCTTTGTTAAGAAAAAAAGGCAGCCTTTTTATGACATTACGGGTATTAGAAGAGAATTAATCAATATGTTTTCATAAGTTAGAGAAAAGTTAGAGGTGCAGTAGCGCAGCGGGTTGGACCGGGTCCTGCTCTGCAGTGGGTCGGGGGTTCCAGTCCCGCTTGGGGTGCCTTGCGACGGACTGGCATCCTGTCCTGGGTGTGTCCCCTCCAGCCCCATGCCCTGTGCTGCCAGCCTAAGCTCTGGCTCCCCGTAACCCCGTATGGGACCAGCGGTTTCAGATGATGTGATGTGTGCAATTTAGAGCAAAAGAAAAGTAGAGAAATTTTGCAGGATTTCTTATTTAACTTTAAGGGTACACATGCTGAAACATCTGCCAAAATAGAAGCAACAATCGGCCCAAAATTAACGAATGTTTATGCGACAGGAGAAAGAATGGCTATAGGCAGCGGGAGCATCAACAGCAGCCGGCTGGATCAAGTGGTGGACAGATGAATGTTGGATGACCGCAAGTCCCAGTTGGACAAAAATGAATGAAAGGTGGCTTATTATAGTTTTATATGAAGTGAGATATGGAAGCCGAGCGTTGGCCGAAACTCTGCATCGCTTGTACACGCAACGAGGTCAACTTCAGATTTCACTGAGTTTAGCGGCGGCTCTGCGCGCGAAACATAATTTGGCAGAGAATTGAACGCCGAACTTCTGATAGGGGCGCACAGTTACTCAAGAGCTACGCGCCGTGGGCAAAAACGGGGTGTAGAGAAGCTGGATGCTCTCCGATCTGAAAAGCCCTGCGTTTAATCAGCAGTGTGAACGGAATCGAGTGTGAGGCGCAGACGAGCGCCGCTAGACACGCAGCTATTTCCTCTCCATTTGGGGACCAACGCCGGACTCCTCTGATGGGTGTGCCAAGAAAAACACAACAGACGGGTATCTGCGGCGCACGCCGGGAGAATGCTCACGTTAGCCGCGTGCGTCCTTCGTCTTCACGCGTTTACCATTTCCGCTGAAGGCCATTTCATGTGCACCACGTTCGCATCATGTTAAAAAGGCAAGCCAGAATTGACATGCGCAGTTACTTATTCAACAGAGGCTTTCGACTAAAACGAGATCCAACATAAATGCATTTCATCGACGTGGAGACATAGATACAGAAATGCGATATACAAAAAAACTTGGGGAAATATGTAAAACTCCAATGTGATATCCAGTATGAAAGCAGTTATTCCCTATATAACCTATTTGTGGTGGTAATGGTTTTACTGCAGTTGTTCTGAATCACTATAGGTCAGCATCCACAGTGAGGCAAACCAAGATACACCCACACACAGTATCTCAAATACCCACATACAGAAATGAATATTCAACATTACATGTACTTGCTTGGCCAGTGCTTTTGTTATGAAGAGTCTTTCACCTTTACCTGTTCATGATACCAGATACTTCAATAGGCAATTCAAGTTAAGAGCAGCAGGTGGCATAGTGGTTAAGAGCTACTACCAAGCTCTAAAGATTCAGGTTTGAATCCCACCTCCAGCCGTAGTACCCTCGATCAAGGTATTTGCCCTGAATTGCTCCTGTAAAAATGGGTTAATAACTTTAAGTAGCTTAGCCTTGAAGGTTGCTTTGGCGAAAAGAATCAGCAAAAAAAGTCGATGTAAATGCCGTCCTCAAGGGTACTACAGCATAACCCCCGCTGGGCCTTCAACCAGCAACTTTCAGGTTACAGGCCAACATCTTTAAAGACCCTGTTACCTGCTGCCCCAAGTACATAAAGTCCAGAGGCGGAGGTTTAAGAAGGTGGCTGAGCTCTATTAACTCTGAAAAGACGAGAGCGACCCGAGAAAAACAAACAGCTTCGGCTCTCTCCAAGGCGGGACTAAACACTTCCAGATCCAGCTGCACTATTACCTCCTTAGGGAAAAAAATCAGAGCCCCGTCGGTCCAGCTCCATTCAGAAGAGAACAGCACATTTTGATTAAATGCTGCGTATGAGAGACGATCAAATGTGCTGACATCAGGGCTCGTATCAGGCCCCTTTTCCACATCGCAGACATCAGTGCAGGGAGGAGGTAGTTCCATTTGCATGAAAATCCCAGCGCAGTCCAGGCACGAAATGAATTCACATTGTTCTGAAATTTCCAAATGCATAACTTCACAATATATATGGCATTTCCCCCAACATTATTGCTCGGCAGCTCTCGTGCCTTCAATGTGAGCAGCACACTGGGAGAGATGAAAAATAGTTGGATAAGTACTCAGCACAGTATAGTCAGGAATGAGTAATCAGCAGTCAGTGTTTTGTTATTGCAATGTGTTACCATATGGCTTAACAACGGCTCCCGACCTCACCGACAGATCCCATCCCCTCCGCTCGACAGCGCATCACCTGCAATAATAATAAATTCACTATTCCAGCTTCACCAACATGTCGGGAGATGCCGTCTAAAGAAAAGAGTGACGCAAATGTCCTTTTCATATGTAGAGAAAGTAACTTTATGGCTGTTGTGTCATGGAAAAACTTTCACAGGATCAGTATGAAAAATATTGGGAATTTTATAAAAGACAGATTTGAGGTATTTATTGTGCTCTGAATATACTGGGTGCCACTCACGTCTAGAGCATGCTCTCAATGTCAGCTGTACAAATAAATACAAGCAGCACCACCTCTGGTATTGCCGAATCTGGAGAAAACCTTTGGATCCACAACAGGACTGGCTTCGGGGACTTCCAGAAAAGCCGCAGCAGGGAATGGGGACACCCCGAGACGACCGGGCCGCCACCCGACCCCAGACTGAAATCAGTTTTATCTATGGAGACGGCAGATCTGCTCTGGATGACCACGGTGACCCGAGGAGCACCACTAACACGTCCCTTTCTGGGCATAAAGTTACGAAAAAATACGCCTCTTTTATGTAACAATATTTGGACATGTTTAAACATATTCAGAATTGGGGGTTAAAGGTTGCACACTGTGGGATCCACGAGCACATCGTGGCACCGGAGATAGCCTGGCAAACCTGGAGGTAAGTCTACTTTTCAACCACACCTGATATTGAAGACAGTAGAAACAAAGAGCTTGGCTTTGAATTTTGACTGGTCCAAGAACAGGACCATTTTGGTGTGAAGGTTTGTTTCCCGAATTAGGAAAAGATTTTCTCACCACAGCTGTATTCAGCCCTATTAATATTCTGCATCGTTTAGTCTCAGTTGTGAATGTGAGCATGGGATATTGAGCCCCGGGACTTCATGAAAGACCAGGGAGTACCCTTCATTCATAACTTCCAAAAAAAAGAAAAAAAAGGTAAAAATGTGAGTAATTTGAAGTAAAATGAGAAAATGACAAGGATTAACATTTCAGAATGATATTATAATGGAAACAGAGTTCTGACCGAACTGAACCTTGGCAGCACGTGTACAACATGTTATGAATATGTAAGTACGAATGGTGAAAATGAGCATGCAAGTTTGAAACCGCTGCAGCACACGTCATTATACAGGCCTTACAAAAACAGATTTTCAGGCCAGTATCAGTTTACGGCAATTTCTCATTATTTCGCCAGACGGGGGTCAGAGGAAGTAAAGAGTCCGCAAATATTTCTCAAAACAAAAGCTACATGGAACTAAGAACAATAAACTATTATAAATGCAGCATTGCACCTAATTAATGCACATAATAACCTAGTAGGTTATTATATTTATGTACCGTTATCGCTCGTGCATGTGAATACACTATTTTAATTGCATCATTTGTACTGCTTTACAATTAGTTTGTATTTCGATGCATCATTTCACATTCAGCCCTAGGAGGAGTTATAGCCCTCACAGTTCCTAAGACTGTACTTCCCATTAAAAGAGAACATATTAATGAAATACAGTCGGTACGGTATGTTTTGCCGAGGGAGAAAAATAAAAAAAAAATGAAACCACAGAGTGTTTGCTTTTTGCATTTATTCAGTAAATATCTGTGATGGAGGAAATTCAGAATTTAATTGCTCGTGCGATCCAGTAGATTAAGGAAAACATATTTATCCTGGCATCGAACTCTAAAGGACACACAAGCATGCAGTCTGCCGTAAACAACGCCTGTTACGGATGAATACTGCTGCAATCTTCAAAGATTACACTGTACAAATTTACTCAGCAGATGCTTTTTATTTAACTCGGAGGATTAAGTGTTTTTTTTTTTTTTTTTTTCCCCCCTTACTTGCACCGTTACTCATTCACACAGCTGAAAAATTACTGAAGCGGTTAAAACGAAATACCTTTGAAAACACTCCTGTCACCGGGCCAGTCGGGGCGTCCACAGGCTCCAGACGGGCGAGAACCCCCCGTACCTCTCCATCCTGGATGGTTCGAAACACCCCCCACCCAGCTCCACTCAGTCACTGCATTGAAAAATATTTATTTGAGAGCGTTCAGCTCGAGGCCCGTCGATGCACAAGTCCAGATGTCAACCGCTCCTCCGTGGTGGCCGCCGCCACATCCCACGGGATGGTTTTCATCTACAAACTTCCCCCATAAAATGTTACTTCTAAATCCCGCTTCCTGTCATCATTGATTAGGCGAAAGGTACCCAGCTTGGTTTCAATTAGACGACAGAACTGTATAAATCCCTGCATATGCAAGCAATAAAGAAGTATAGCCCTTGGTATGGTTTGAATTTGAGATGTTTACCTAATCTTTTAAAGTGTACCTTAATTATTTTGTCATAGTCGAATCAGAGGCTTTCAACACTGTACACACAGTTGGAGTATAAATATAAGACGGGATATTTTTCTATTCTCTAACAGCACCACGTTTATCATGAACTTCTCGTTTGCACAAATAGGGTCAGTTTCCAAATTCTCTATGGGAATTTGAGGGGACGTTTATTAGCATTCTGTTCTGGGCTATGAATTATAAGGTAGAAACTAATCCAGTCTGTGGAGGTGAAGTATGAAACTAAGTTTAAGCTGTTCCCTATTTTTTCCTGAACTGTTTTGGAACACTGCATTTTCCTGACACACAGGGCTGTTTTCCTCATAAAATTAAGATTATAATGCGCCGGGAGAGAGCGTGCGGTGGCGCAGTGGCGCAGTGGGTTTGACCAGGTCCTGCTCTCTGGTGGGTCTGGGGTTTGAGCCTCGCTCGGGATGCCTTGCAATGGACTGGCGTCCCGTCCTGGGTGTGTCCCCTCCCCCTCCAGCCTTACGTCCTGTGCTGCTGGGCTGGGCTGGGCTCCGGTTCCCCGCAACCCTGTACGGGACATGTGGTCCACATGGTGTGCGTGATGTGCTGGGAGGCTTTTGGTTGGTATCAGGAGTTTGAGCATCTCCAGAAGGGATTTTGGAAGTACATACCCAATTTTGAGTATAATTTAAATTTCAGAATTTCAACGCTGGCCGACAGAGAAACCAGCTCCGAGAGTGATGAGATTTTGTTCCATCGGGTCACCGGGTCAGACTAAACAGTGAGATAAGAGCTGGTGAATTTGCCGCTGAATCACCGAGCAGGGCGACTTTGAAAGCTGGATGTTTACTGTGGGAGCCACCTGGTTGCCGCCATTCAAGCCCACAGAGCCGTACGACAGCTCGGAGCCGAGCCGCGGCCTCCGGATGCTCTCGCGACTCGGCGGCAGATTTTATCGCTCATCTCTCCGAGATCGACCCCGACAAGAAGGGGGCTGCTCTCTTGAAACCACACGAAAAATGACACAGTTACCAAACATTTTTGTTTCTTTAATCATTCGAAATGGGAGAAAAGCTATTTCAACATATCTAAGTGGTTCTTTTTTCTGAATGTGCGTGAAATAAATATGTAAAACACAGATAAAAATAAATACATTTGATAAAAGTGGCTTACAGTCAAAACCCGATTCCCTGGCACAGTTGCTGAGCACCATGGGTAAAAACCAAAAACACAAAGAGCACGAGGCATAGCTGAAGAAGATTCTGGACCACAAATGGTGGGGGGAGGAGGTGGGAGGAGGTAGGAGGAAGACGGAGCTCAAACAATAGAAGCGGGGGAGAGCTTCACGCAAGGAGCCTGGGGCAGGCGCCGACACGCGACCGACACGAGAGACGAGACAATCCGCTAAAATGAACGGTTGCAAATTCACAAATAAATTACTTTCACGGGAGGTCCTTCAGTTATATATAAAACCGCGACAAAAAAAAACCTGAAAAAGCAATAAATGATGACGAGCATCGTAAGAAAAGAGGTATTTCTGTGCTTCGGTCACTGAGGCACTTTCCAGAAAAGGGTCTCTCAGCAGCAGTAGATGAATGCAGATGAATGCTCATCCACTGGGCTATAAGAGCTGTAAAGGAAGCCCTTTCGCCTGAGAGCGAAGTCTACACTAGTGACCCCGGAAGGTTCACAGGCCATCATCACTAATCCTGCGACTTGGTTCGGCTCTACGTGACAAAAAAGAAAGAAAGAAAAAAAAAAAAAAACCCTTCGGCAAATCGTGTGACGTGTCAAAACCAGGTAACACACGGAACATCTTTTGGTCGACTGTTTGACGGGTGCAGTGATTTCAAAGGCAGTTTTATAAAGCATTTTTCTTAATAAAACTTCTGCTTTAAATATATAAATATTACCCACTTTACTTTTTGTGGCGCTGACTAGGACTTGCACTAATTTACAGCATTTTTATTTTACTAATTTACCATTAAATCAATCGGGCAATCTAAAAACAATCAGTTCTGATTTCTATTTCTACGACTAAATTGCAGCTTAAATAAGTTCTATGGCTCTTGCAATTGCACAATAACAAGAAAAAAGGCTGTTTATATCATTATAAATATCAATAAATTTATATTTTCATTGACACTATACGCTGGCAGCATTTCTTGGGAAATTGGACTTTGCTACATTGTGGCCATTTTGTGGTTAAAAAAAAATGAAAAAAAATTACATTTTACACTACAATCTGAGGAAAAACTGAAAAGGCTACCAATTATCACATTTCACTCAGAATAACTTATCTTTTTTTCAGTCGTATTTAAGAAGCACAACATAAAACATGCCGTTGGTTGGTCTGAAAATATTTCCCTCTGTACAATCTGTCGTATTTATGAAGACACAAGAGGCCTGACTCGGAGCACCGAAAGAACGCTAAAACACCACAAGTGTTGCAAAACTAGTAAAAGTACAATAACACTGTACATAGATACATATGAAAAGAATAAGTAAACAGCGGGGTATTTGCAGCTTTTGTTTGGACGCAATACCCTTCAAACTTTTACACGCAAATATATGCCTGTGCATTTTGATTACAGGGTGAGGCATGAATCACAGAAAGTACAGTTCACGCTTCAGATATCAAACACATAATTTGAGCGCTCGCTTTTTTTTTTTTCCGTAGCGTAACGAGGCATTCGTGGAAAAACGAGTAAACACAGGTTTAATTTGGAGCCTCGCTTGCAACGGAATACATGTGTTTCGTGTAAATCTCAACCGTCAGCACCGTGTGAATGAGCACCATGCCCGTTGCGTGTGCCGCCTGGGTGGGCTGCGCCGCGGGCGATGCCCGGCTTTCGACGGGCGAGCCCAGGGACGCGCTCCAACGCCAACCGGCAGCACGCGTTCCAGAAGACGTTGCCCGGAAGAGGCCTGCAGCGAGCCGAAGGGGGAAAGCGAACGCTACCGTACCGGTTTCCACGGATGCCGGTGCCACGAGGCTCCACCCGGGCAGGGATGCGTGTTGCACTGCTCCACGTCTGGTGGCCGTTCCAGAATGTCGCAGCTATGGTCGCTCAGCCTCTGGCTGTTGGTCCACTGGCAGATGACGAGGCGCGTGCGTCTCCCGCCGCCACACGTCTGAGTGCACTGTGGGGACGACCGCGAGCGCACGTCAACACGGCATTCTCATTTCCTCCCGCTTCAAGTCCAGGAGAACATCTAAAAGTCTTCTTCGGAACTAAACTCCATTATGGACCACAACCCTTAAAAAAAAAAAAAACCTCACAATATTGCCAGTTATAGTCTAGAAAAATGTCTTTGTGAACTTTAAGTAACATCCCGAATATCGAGGCCTTTTAAACTTACACTGCCTTACATGAGGCCCAGAAGTCTGTTTGTAATTTGTCACTTAGCCAACTCGAAAGTCACGTTTACCGTAAAGTCATTTCTACCTGCTGCCATCAGGCTCTACGAGGAGTCCTCTCACTACCAGCAGGAGACCTCTTGATGACCCATGTGCTAACTTATTTACTCCCTTATTTATCCGTTTGGTCACTTTACGTACGTATATGCAGGTGGTACCCGATTTACGACGATTCCGCTCACGATTTTTCGACTTTACGATGGTGAGCTGGCAATAAACATTCAGTAGAAAGCATACTTCGAATTTTGAATTTTGATTTTTTTCCCGGCCAAGTGATATGTGGAGGTGCGCATTAGGTGTATTAAAGGCATTTTCGACTTACAATATTTTCAATTTCCGATGGGTTTCGCGGAACGTAACATCGTAAATCAAGGACGACCTGTACATGTATGTCTTATGTGTCATTATGTGCACATTGTACAGTGCTGCAACCAAACTGACTGTTCCCCGGGATTAATAAAGTTTAGTTAATTAATTCGTCCATCCATTTATTCAAAGACACAATCACACATACATACACATTTTCTGAACCGCTTGTCCCATACGGGGTCGTGGGGAACCGGAGCCTACCCGGTAACGCAGGGCGTAAGGCCGGAGGGGGAGGGGACACACCCAGGACGGGACGCCAGTCCGTCGCAAGGCACCCCAAGCGGGACTTGAACCCCAGACCCACACTGTGGTCCAACCCACTGCGCCACCGCACCCACCCCACAAGCCACAATCAATAAAAGGTTAATTATATAAAGTTCAACCAATGTTGAACTCAGATATAGCAATAGTAAGTAAATACTTTGGAAGTGCTCCTGTAGCTATAATTTCCTCCAGTAGTTCAAACACGAGTATTTCAGGTGAACTGACTGAATTGCCCATAGCGTGTCAGAGTGAATGAGTGTAAGTGGTTGCATCATGATGGACTGGTGCCCTGTCCAGGGTACACCTTGCCTCATGCCTTATGCTTCAAGGAGAGGACAACCATGACCCTGAATTTCAGAAGCAGTTATTTAAAATGGTTCTGATGGATGGATTTTTACTTCCTCTGAATTATGCTTGCACGTTCTAATTAAAAGAAATTGAAAATGACTAAGAAAAAAAATGCATAATCTCCTCAAACTCCTATTCCATGACAGTTATTCACCAATTTATCCAAAAAACACAAGACCTGAGTTGCAAAAATTTCTGAAGCAAGTTGATTTAATCAGATCTTGCACTGCTACTCTTATTTGGTACTGATTTGGTACTCTTTACAACCGTCTGCCGGACTCACTCAACTACAGACTATTTCTAGGGAAAAGATAAGCGAAGAAAATCCAAGCACAGGTACTCCTTGAGTTACAATACATGTTACAACTACTTTGACTTATGAATGCCATCCTATTAGTTTGTAAGTAACAGAGTGTGTGTGTTCCACTGATGTATGGATGAGTGACCCAGTGTAAGTAGTGTATCTAGCAGTGTAAATCACCTTGGTGAATAAGGTGTGTGGGCTGATGACACCATGTAGAGTTCATTGGAAGTCCCTTTCAAGAGAAGTGTCTGCTAAATAAATAAATGTAAATGTATTAACCTTATTACATTTATTATTTTTGATTCCTGATGTTTGATCATAACATTTAACAAAGGCCACACCATATTTCTTACAGTTAGGTCTCAGTCAGTTTCTGGGTGTTTTTTTTAAATAAAATGTTCCGTTTGTGATTCCGTTAGTTTATTTAAAATAGCTAACGAGCAAAAAAGTTTGTATTATTCATTGAATACTGTACAGTTTTAACAACAGTATTCATAAAGAATTACCTATACTGTATTTAATTTTATAATTACAATACTGCATTTACATTATTTTTCAGTATTGGTATTATTTTAAAATGAATAATGAGTGAAACTAGTAAAAAGAAAAAAAAAAAAAACCTTTTTATCTAACATAGGAGTTGTGAATGATGGGTTTATACTGTATATTCTTTTGGTTTATAGTCTACATGGATTTTGGGGGGCGCGGTGGCGCAGTGGGTTGCTCTCTGGTGGGTCTGGGGTTCGAGTCCCACTTGAGATGCCTTGCGACGGACTGCCATCCCGTCCTGGGTGTGTCCCCTCCCTTCCAGCTTGCTGCCCTGTATTACTGGGTTAGGCTCCGGCTCCCCACGACCCCATATGGGACAAGTGGTTCAGATGCTCTGTGTGTGTGTGTGTGTGTGTGTGTGTGTGTGTGTGTGTGTGTGTGTGTGGACTTTCAGTTTCCAAAGTTAATTTTCAGTGGGGTCACTGGAACGGAGCCTCATCATAAATGGAGGATAAATTGTAAAAATAAAAAAAGTGGAAAATGTTTGTTTCTTTTAAAATGTGTCAATGGCATTTCATCACACCAGGGTCTGTACCACAGCCTGGAATCAGAGATAAAATACTATATTATTATTTTGTTGGTTTTATGCTGAGCAAATTGCCCAAAGCAACAAGGCGGTACAAGCCAATGTCCTTAAACTCGTATAACCTGATGACCTCCACTTATCCTCACCTCTCCCCAGATGCCGTAGTTCCACTGAGGACACGAGCCAGAGTCACAGCTTTTGGTCTCGGCCGGCTTCACTCGCTCGTCGCAGTACCTGGAGGAGTGGCCTTCCACGTCCTGACAGACCACCACTCTCCGCTGGAAGCCTCCGGCGCACGTGCTGGAGCACTGGGTACAGGGGATGCACACAAGGAGGTGCAGCAGTCAAGGGGCTGGACAGAAAGGTGCAGAAGGAACTGTTGGACAGAGGCGATCGGACATAAACGGTACCAAGTGCCTCGAATCCACCCTGAAGAATGTTCTGGAACAAATTAACGATTAACCAGCAGACTGTTAAGCAAAGCCTGCATCAGTACAGATGGAGAGAACGGGCCGCCTACCCCGCCCCACGGGCCTGTTCTCCACTGGTTGCTTGCAGACGGTACGTTCCAGCTGTTGTGGCCGGGGTGACTGCCGGGGTCGTAAGGGTGGTATACAGACTGACAGGGCACAGCGGAGCAGTCTTGCTCCGAGCTGGGGCGTTCGCCAGGGTCACAGATGTCTGCCTCCACCTGGTGGTGGTAGGAACTGCAAACCACTTGGCGGGTGGAGCGCCCGACACCACAGGTTACGGAGCACTGAGGAAGGCAGACAAAT
The DNA here is from genome assembly GCF_900964775.1 of Scleropages formosus. NCBI lineage: Eukaryota > Metazoa > Chordata > Actinopteri > Osteoglossiformes > Osteoglossidae > Scleropages > Scleropages formosus. The sequence continues at coordinate 16,126,861 of NC_041807.1, forward strand.
CAAGAACAACAGTTGCCGATCCGGACACGTGCGATTGCACGCACGGCCGAAACGCTGCGCGAGGGACATGGCGCCGCAGAAGAGGCGTACCGGAGACCACTCCCCCGCACGCCACTGGCCGCATGCATGGAAACACGTAGAGGATTCTGGGGGCCGGGGCAGGTGTGCGCAGAAGGACTCGTCCGCCACGCCGCCCTGGGTGTCCCGACAGCTAACGTAGCGAGCCCTCATCCCACTCCCACAGGACACGGAGCACTGCAACACACACGCACACATACATACATACAGGACACAGGCACACGGTCAAATGTTGTCCACGGCAAATCCACGTAAAATCTCATACTTTGGTAAACTGGCGATTCGACTCTTCAGTCAAGAAACCATTATTTTTGGCCCTCTATTCTACAGTGTGGGACGAAACTTGCTGCTCTGGGTCCGATTACATCCGAGAACACGACGCTGACCTGTACTTCGCTGGACCTTAGGGCCGAGCCCAGACGAAGCCAATCTAAAGAATCATAAACAATAAACCACTATTAAATTATGGCTTGCGCTCCAACTCTTGGATATTTCACAAGAATATTTCTCAAACTGTAGGGGAAAAGAGCAAAAACCAAACATTCTTGCAATTCGTAGTTAAGAACCTGGTTCTGACTGAAAACTACATTTCTGTGGAGTTATCAGTATAGTTACAAGATCTGCACAGACTGAGGTCACTGGGAGCGGTCAGGAGCAGTTGTGGGAAAGACGGAGTCGAGGTCGGAGATCACTCGAGATGACTCTTTCGAGACTCTCTCTTTAGTTTGCTCGGAGATTCCCCCTGCGCTCCTTTTTACCGTGTCACATGCTGAAGGGTGAACGTGTACTATGTTCACTCAGCGGTCGTCAAAATGTTCTATGCATGTATTTATGTAAAGTTGTATGTATATATTTATGTATGTATACATGTATATACCTGTATATACATACACACACATATATATGTTCTATATATAAAAAACAATGGGTTGAAAATTCATAAATGAAGGGTTTTACAGCTTTTTATCTCACTACTCAGCCTATCAGTCTAGTTCCAAATACTGCTTACATTTGATATCGGATCCGTATTTCCCAGGTTTTTCTTTATCTGGCCCAATATACAAAGCCTGTGCTTTGCAGCTCCTGAGCTGCCAGATCAGGCAGAGGTTTGAATCCCGCTGAAGGTGTGTGGACCTATGTTCTGGCATGTTCACAACCCACAGAGATGCATGGAAGAAGGTGATACTGAACCACTTCTGTACCCTCCCTTACCAAAAAAAAAAAACCACATCGGTGGTCACTATGAGTTGAACTAAACTCGGTGACCTGCTCATTACAACAATTAAGAGAGAGAACAGGAGAGGAGGCTGCTGAGCCTAAATCAGTGGTTACAGGTCTTACCGTGGTCCAAGATCCATATCGCCACTGGGCAGCGAGGGGTCCGTGGTCTGCGGGCTGAAGAGCGCTGAGTGTGGGGTCCGCACGAGGACAGGAGGCTTGCTCACACTCCTGTTGGCATTGGTGGGGGCAGGACTACAGATCAGCCCACCCACACAAGAAGCTACAGACGGACATCTAATGCCAGCGCTTGTAGGTACTGGTAAAAAATACCATGTTATTTTAATGTTAAATCACATAATAAAAAACACCTATAGTGCAGGGAAAAAATAAATGATGTTGAACTGGGAAAAAACTGCAATGACAACTGCGCAGCTTTCAAGGCTAAGTAACTTGCACTGATTTACCCATCTACACAGCAGGGTTCAGGGTAAGTACCCTAAACAAGGGCACTAAAGCACAAGGTGGGATCTGAACCTCAGGCCTTTGAGTGTAAGGAAGCAGCTTTAAGCACTATGCCATCTGCTGCCCCAACTGCAAACACTCTAAATATTACAAGGGTGAGTCAAAAAGTATCCACAGCAATTTGCGTTTTGCCACTACTGTAATAGTGTGGATACTTTTTGACTTACCCTTGTAGAGCTTAGAGTCCAGTGTGGATCACTGTGCTTCTTTCAGACAGAACCGTGTGAAGCTGAACTGATGACCAGTAGAACACCTGGCTGTCCCTGGGTCTGGCAGCTGCGTTGCACTCCCGGTCGTCCACAGTCTGTCCGTAGGACCCCGACACGCAGCGGACGGCGCGCATCTGGTAGCCGCGGCCACAGGTCACCGTGCACTGCGGAGAAAAGTGGAGAGCACCTGGTGAGAGCCCAACCCAGGTCTCCCTGACGGGGGACCGAGACCCAAACAGGAAATCCGCCTGACAAACAAACGCCGGCAGAACTGCTATAAAAGGCCCATCTTGGGCCAGTGGCTCCTTGGAAAGGAAAAGCTTTGGCGAGACTAACACTAACACGGTAAAACACTGTCTACGAACCATTTGTTTACGCAAGTTATAATCACATGGGGGTTAAGGGATTTAAACGTGACATCTCCATCGAACAGATAGCAATATTTGTTAACAGAACGCATTCGGGAATTTGGTGGGCTGCGTCTTTGCGGTAGGTCACGCGACTTGTCGGATCCGTGCGCGGTCACTTCCGGCAGAGCGGGGTAGGCACTCGACTCACCGAGCCCCACGGGCCGACCTGCCAGGAGACGCACTCGGGAAGCTGACACGCTCTCACTGTGGGAGGCTTGGCGGCCAGGTCGCAGAGCTGCTCGTTCACCCTCTCGTGGACCAGGCTGCAGGAGACATCGCGACGCCGCACACCCTTCCCGCAGGTCACCAGGCACTGCAGGGAGAGAAAAGGGTGACCAGAGATGGTGCCGTGTACGCTGGCGCTGTGTGGGGCATCACGGTACCCACGGATGCCAGGCCTCACCTCGCTCCACTCGCCGGTGAGCCAGTCGGGACAGGCCACGTCTCCGCAGGGCTCGGTGGCCAGGCGAGGGAACTGGGTGCAATCGCGGTCAACCAGCCGACGGCCCAGGTTGTTCATGCAGTATGAGTCCCGGGTCCGGGTGCCTCGGCCACAGGTCTTAGAGCACTGGACACGGTTGGCACGGTTAGAGCGTAAAGAACAGAAGATTTATGCACTGGAGCACTGGTGACGGACACTGATGGGTCATCCATTCGGTGGGTGGGCAGTGTGGCTCGGTGGACCTGCTCACCTGGGACCAGGCTCCGTAGTGCCAGCTCTGGAGCAGGCAGTCTCCATGGCAGGGCTCCCGCACCGGGGGCTTGGGCTCCGCCCCACATGCACTAGACTCCACCCGCTCGCTCATCCTTCTCGCCTGGCTGTACTTCACGCACTGGACGTCTAAGGTCCGGTGCCCAGGGCCACACCTTACCGAGCATTCGCTCCTCCCAGCCACGTGCCACCTGCAGGGAGGAACAAGCTGTCACCTGTGGTGGTGTGGGTGTGGGGAGGTGCACAGTGATGAGGGGTTGGTTGGGCAGAGGTGCTCACCTGAACTCGCAGTCGCTGTTGCACGGCTCAGTGATGGCACCGGGGCGAGGCAAGTGGTGACATCGCTGGTCCGAGACCACGAGCTGGTCGCTCTTTCTCAGGCACACCACCTTGCGCTTCCTCTCACCTTGACACCCGGCAGGTGAAGCAACCGAAAAAAGTTATGCCAAAACACAGCGGAGGCATGAGGAGAGGAGCAAAGAGGGCAAACTGAGCCCGAAAGGTTCCAAGCCTAGGCGGAGGCCCTCGTACCCTGGCAGATTCGGCTGCATTCCTGCCACGAGCTGGACGGACTCCACACAAAGTGCTCAAGGTGCTCCTCGATGGGGACGCTGAAGGAGTACCGCACATCGGGATTGTGCAAATTGCCAACGCACAGCACCTGGTTCCATGGAGAATGGGGAGGGGGGGAGGTTATATTCCAGTTATATATAAATTCATATTTAGAAATGTACTCTGAGCTTTTGTCCAAAGTCACTGCAAGGCTTTTCAGTTTCAGACATTCATCTACAGAGCTGAGCATATTCCCGCTCGCAGTTCAGTGCCTCACACGCAGGTGTAACAGTAGGAGTCCACTGTGGAAGTGTTATCTGCCATGGTTCCGTTCATTTTTCATAGTGCTGACCGCCAGCATGAGAGGGACTCTGACCCTAACTCTAACCATAACTTCAACCCTAACCCCAACTCTGAACCTCACCTTATCCTAACCCTAATCCCAACTCTAACCCTAACTTTGAGCCTGACCACATCGCTAACCTTATCCTCATCCCTAATCATAAGCCCAACAATAACCCTTACTCCACCACCAACACCAACCGTAACCCTAACCCTAACCCGTACCTGCAGGACGAGTTCCTCCTCGATCCTGTCGGTGCAATTGATTCGCTCCACTTTAGTGTCCGAGCCGCTGTACTCGATGACGGCCCCCTTAAACGCGATCTCCCTTTTAAACATGGCCACCACGAAGTTCCCGTTGAGGATGAAATTTGACTGGCTGTCAGATAAAGCTGTGTGGGGGTAAAGAAAGAAGAAACAAAGAACAAACACACGAACATTACTGAAAAGAAGGTTTAAATTATAAAACACAGTGGTTGGGAACCCTGGTGGCTTAAAAATAAACTTACAAATTGTGGCCTGAAAAACAAAGTGTGGCATGATGAAGCTATCCACCTCCACACACACACACACACACACACACACACACACACACCAGTAAAAGAATCGTTGCCCTAAAACATGCGGTAATTGTAGCATGTGACCATCCCACATGTGCTTTCGTGTTGAGAAACGCTGTAGTCACTATTATGCAGTGGCGCTACTGGCCTGTTATCCCACAACATCCTTTCTCACCAAATAAGAGCTGATGAGATGCAGGGTCGCTACTCTGGATGAAACAGGTCCCCAGGTGAGCGGGGAGGCTTCCAGATCGACACTGGTAATACAGTTTTGTGCCTAATACTTCCACACACAGAGGGGAGGACGCACCCCCCCCGTTAGAGACTGCACACATCTTTAATCATCATCATCTCCATCCACACCCCTTCATCTCTCACCCTCGCCGTCCCTGGGTTTGTTGGTCTAACCGCTCCGGAAGTTGATCTCCGTGTGAGCAACTTTATGAGAAGCGCACGACGGGGGCTCCCACGTCAGCGCTGCACGTCAGCTAAGTAACCGTCACGTCCTTTGTCACGCGACACAAGCAACACAACTCGCCGCTTCACACTCCAAAACGGTTGCTTGGGCACATTCGCTCTTCTGACTGGGCACAAACTCAGTTCCGGTCTCAATCCCAGTCTTAGTCCCAGTCCCAGTCCCAGTCTCAGTCTCAGTCCCAGTCCCGAGGTCCGGGTTCCTCCGGTACAACAGTCCTCCATCTGAGCCCTGTGCCCACCGCGGTCATCTTTAATCACTTACCCAGGTAGTTGTCGTCCTCCGGTTTTCCCGAGTAGCTCACTTGCTTTATGTCGATGTTGTTGGCTCCCGCTGGAATCCGCACTACCACATTATACCCTGAAAGGGAGATTGGCGACATCGGAGAGTGATGCTAACAAGCGCCACTCGGAAAACACCCACCAGCACATTGTAATGTCACATTGAACGGAGAACTGGTGTTTAACAACCCCCCCAAACCTGAGGCTCACAAGTGCCCAGGGACACATACAGAATTAAAAGTAACACAATTCGCCGAGTTCCTCGAGCTACTTCGCCCCCTCTAACACAGCTGTTCCCAGACTCGTTTTGGTTGCGACCCTCAACAGTCTTTTCCTGGCCTGCTGATCTCAAATGCTGTGGCACACAGTTTCAATGAGCAATCATTCTGATATATGGTGTTTATTCATATAGTTTCATTTATTCCATCCATTTTCGCCGACTGCTTCTTCCGGTCTGGGTCGCAGCGGTTTGGGACTTATCCCAGAATCGCTGGGCACAAGCCGGGGGGGGGGGGACACCCTGGACGAGTGCAAATTAGTCACACAGACACACACGCTACGGGCAATTCTGCACTACCAGTCCACCCGAACTGCATGTCTTTGGACTGTGGGAGGAAACCAGAGCACCCAGAGGAAACCCACGCAGACATGAGAACATGCAAACTCCACACAGATTGAGCCAGACTTGAAGCGAAGCCTGAACAGCTTTGGAAACGCTACCCGCTGCACCGCCGTGCTTCGTAGACTTCGTTAAACATTGCTCATATGGTTTTACCATACCAATTACAGACACACAATGGTTTTCAAGGACCCACGAGGTAAAACAAATTTACATGAAAATGAGATGTAAAAACACAGTCAGAAATCTTCTCAGTGGTTATGACGGTACTACTTTGCTTTGTGGGTGAGCTCCTCTGTAATGTTACCCATAATGTCATGTCCAGGTAAGAGAGCTCCATAATGACAGCCTCGTTGCTGGTGCATTTGACCCTCGAGTACTGGATGTGAACAGACTCATGACTCAGACTCATCATCATGGGATAGCTGATAGTGTAGTGGTTAGCACTGCTGCCTTCTGACACAAAAGTTGCAGGTTTGAATCCCACCGTAAGCTGTAGTACCCTTGAGCCTGGTACTTACCCTCAACTGCTCCAGTAAAATTACCTGCGTGTATAAATAACTGCAAAGAGCTTAACGTTGTAAGTCGCTTTGGAAAAAGGTGTCAAATAAATGTAGATGTCGGTATATTAAGTGTGCATACTACAAATACTACTCTGCTTTTACCATTTCAAGTATCTTTATTGTGCCCGTGATCCAGTCCACTTGTAACAGGGTAATACGTCCCTCTTTTCGTGAGCGTCCCGAGACCCTCAGGAACCCCCTGCTTCGGAAGCGCTGCGCTAACAAGCGGCTGAAGAACGCTTTCCTAACGCTTGTTAAACGAGAAGGTCCACTGGGGGGCAGCACTTGTAAGGGTTTCGCCGGTGCCCGTCGGCGATCGGTGATCGGACCGGTCTGAGCTACAGCCTGACGTGCTTCCACCCGTTACAGCACGGGCACGTATGAGGGCGATACCCCGGCCTGCATCCATCCTGCAGGAAAGCAGCTATTTACCACACTGAGCTGCCCCACCAGTGACCCACCGGTGAAGTCAGCATTCCGAGCTTCGCAGTATACAAAACCTTTCCTAAAATTCTAGTCCGTTGAGGAACACAAACTTTCCATGAGCGGTGCTGCGCAGCTGGCCGGCGTCCCCCCCCCCCAATGCGGTCAACAGTAAATCTCCCCTCGGATGCCGAACCGCATCTAAGGCACGTCTCCGGGCTCGGGAAACGGACACAGTCAATAAATTGCTTTATTTTTTTCTTATTTTCCCCAGATTTTCGCCTCAATTTACTTTTCAGTTGCCTGCACCCCCCACCCCCACACACGGGGGGTAAGGAGCCCATTATGCTCCCCTTTCAGCTACAGCGCAGCACTCATTTGATACACCGAAAAACACGACGTCCGCGCTTGGCCATCGGGGAATCCCGAAGGGATGCGAAATGTCATCTTCAGCGTCAGAAAACCGCAGTGTAAAAACAACCAGCGCGATTACACACTCTTCCCACGCTCCTTAAAACGAAACACAATACCCTACAGAAGAACATACAATCACAGTAATTGCAGGTAAAGTATAAGTAAATCATTTTCAAATGCAATCTCAGAGCAGCAGGGAAATGATGAACACTCTCTTTGAGTGCACGGGCGCGCGCGCACACACACACACACACACACACACACACACACACAGCCCTTACTTACTCCACGGTTTAGCCCACATCTGAGCTGCAAACAACATAAGCAGAAGCGATTATGGTGCTAATTCATATCAACCGGTACAAAAATGGGATGTGTCACCTTTGTCGTCTTCCCGTCCAAACACGTGCCAGATGGTTTGGAAGCAGACCAGGGCAGAAGATAATTTGCTCAAATTCCTTAATTAGGGTGACAAATTGCAGGCTGCCAGAGAAGCGTGGACTACTATGTCTTGTGTGTGGAGTTCCGAGTCGCCCCCCCCCCCCCCATCAGGGACACCGATGGCAGCGGCCCGACACGGCGCCCCCGAGCTCACGGGGGCCATTCTTGCTCCTCTACAAGTCGAGGCCAACGCCTCACTGAAGTCCAGGTGACGGAACGCAAAGTGTTGCAGAAACATTTGTGAGAAGAAAATGAGGCATGCTGGGTAAAGGTGGCCCAGGCCCAGCTCGAGCGAAGCCACGGCGTTCCACAACCTTCACGGAATTTCTCGTGCAGTTTACACCAGTTTGGACAGAGATTGAATGCGGAGTGTGTCATGGCGGTCAGTGGTCTTGTAACAATTACACATCTCCGAGGAGCCTGGGGACGTTTGCAGATGGAACCCAGGTCACGTTCTGCAGCAGGACCTCCAGCTCTCAGTTTCATCCAAAGGTCTCATTATGGACTGTGGCCAGTTACTGGCCCATTACTCCTAATTAAAGAAAATGAACCAGAAAACAAACACATTCCTAGGCCTCTGCTGGCCTTACCGTACTGCGCGTTGTTGAAGGTTCCGGCCAGAGTTCTGCACGAGGAGTTGTCCCCACCGCACACTCCACATTTGTCGTTCCTGGCCTTGGAGTTCAGCACGTGGTCGCAGCCCGCTTGCTGGAAGTGGTACAGGGAAATGGGGTGAAGCAGGTGGCGCAGTAACAGAACTGATGCCTTTGAGCTCTCAGATTGCAGGTTTGAGCCCCACCTCCTGCTGTAGTACCCCCTGAGCAGAGTATACACACACACTGATTGAACCGCTTGTCCCATATGGGGTCACGGGAGCCAGAGCCTAACCCGGCAGCCCAGGGCATAAGGCTGGAAAGGGACACACCCAGGACGGGACGCCAGTCCGTCACAAGGCATCCCAAGCGGGACTTGAACCCCAGACCCACCGGAGAGCAGGACCCGGTCCAACCCACCGCACCCCCTCGAGCAAAGTACTTCCCATAAATTGCTCCAGTAAAAAATTACCCAGCTGTATAAATGGATAAAAGTGTTGGCTGAGGTCAATGTAAACTTCTCTTTCTTCTACTGTACATTCACTGAAGGCTAAGTCGATTGCAGACGCGTGTCAGCTAAGTGAATAAATGCAGGCTCTTAAGGTGCAGTGAAGCGCTGAAGGATACCCTGCACAGTCCGTGCACGCAGATGTCGTCGGTGTCCGGGCTGCACTGGGTGCCGTCGATGACGCGGTCCCGCAGCTGGTAGTACGCCGCCTTGCCGGCCACCCTGCAGAAGAGCTTGCAGCGATCCTTCATCAGAACTGCGGGAGCACAAGAAACCCTGACACAGCCTGGACGGCGACGCGCTGAACGGGAGAGCAACTCCGAGCCCCCCGTCAAGCGGAACGGCGGGCCTGCGTTCCCATACAGTAAGCGGACGTGCATTTGTGCGGGTTGTTGAGGGACCCAACAATCCGGCGAATTACGAAAACGCACGTTCGTATTTGCAGACTTTGTCTTCGTGTCACTTCTCTGACACAGCTCTGGCAGGCCGGTGCTTTCTGGTGGGTTCTATGAGCCGTTTATTATGATAATTTTGGTTTTGTCTCCTGGCGTTAAACTGAGCTGATATTTAGTCGCATCTGCCAGCTGGCAGCTCTCTCCAGCGGCGAGAGCCAACGCGGTCAAAGCTGCGCTATTCCTCCGAGAGAGGCGCCGAAACTCTCTGCCCGCAACACGCGGAGAAGGGCGTTCAAACTACACGCGTTACTCGGTTTGATTGCTCCGTGGAATTGCCAGCGCCTGCTCCGCGCATGAATATTCAGCGCGAGAAACCACCTGTCCCAAGGGGTCCGAAAAACAAGAGCTAGGCTCTGCTGGGCAAGGCGTGCCGGGGAAAGCTGACACTCGGCGGCGGACGAGCCAAGCCAGCCTCATACCGTAATCATTCACCCTCGACACACAGGTGCTCCGCACTGTTTACCGAGACGCTCCGAGGCTCCGCTGCGTCCAGCGCCGACGGCTAGGAAAAATCAGGGCCTTCTAAACACCTCGTGCGCAGCGCGGCCAGACCGGAGCTGCTCTAATTTCATCACATCTTCTGATTCGTATCTTGCTAACTTCTTGGATTTTGCTTTTACTTGGAATTTAGCCGTTCTCCTGGAGTTGCACTTGACCTCCATCCAGCGAAGGCTCAGGAAATCACTTGAAACATTTTCCCTGTGTAAGCTCTCGGCTATTTTAATTTGATTCTGATTAGCTCCGTGGAACATCTCGGTACTCTTTGGCGTTACCTTGGCATGTAAAAATGCACTAACCCACAGGAAATCAAACCGACCGATTAGTTGATCGACTGATCGACAGACTCACTTCCGCTGTACTTGGGCACCCAGCGGACGCTGGGCGGCAGGCCGTTGATGTTGAAGTGACGCCCATCGAACTGCGCGCACTGCTCCTCCCGGAAATCCCTCCGCCCCCGCGGGCACGGTTCCGTGTCGCAGGAGCGGAACTTCATCCTCCGACCCACACAGAACCTTCCCCCGTTTCTGGGCCTGGAAGATCGCAGCATGTCGATCGCCTTGTGTTGGGGCACAACCGAACAAACAACCGGCGCTTGGCCACACTCAGCCCAGATCCGGTCCCAGATGGTGGCTGTAAGGTTCGATACACTTCAAACATCAAATTGCGCGTGAAGATCTGTGAAGAGCGCAGGTCAGAGAAGGTCTAGACTATGAACTAACTAGATTTCTGTAGATGGATGTGAAGTTGTCTTACTCTGGGCTGTTGCAGTCCCTTGATGTGCTCCTGGTGCCACCCCCACAGGTTCTGGAGCAGGCGCTGTAAGGTCCCCAGGGGCCCCACTCTCCGTGGACAGGCTGCATCTCGACCTCCTTGTTCACACACAGTCCGTGTCTGCAGTGCTGGGGTCACAGAGTGCCTCGTCAAAGGGACCACATCACCACATTACTTACACTGCTTGCTCTAATACATGCATGAGTACAGTTTACATGCCCTACCAGTTTACCTTTCCATACGGGTGGTAGCAAATACCGGGTAGTTGTCAATGACTCAAAAATGAGACTAATTCCAGTTCCACGTGGTGCCCTGCAATTGGACCTGTTATAATCTCAGTGATCATAGTCCCATATGGACTGTCTAAACCATGTCCACTGAGTGTACATTGTTTTCGTTCATTTCTTTGCATCTCGACTGTTCTGATTGCTTGCATTAACGGCTGAATTAGTACATAAACACTGAGTATCATATGTATTTATGTTTTGTTCGTGAGCATTTTTCAAGTGCATGGTGCATAACAGCTATGAAAGAGCAGAACGAGTGCATGTAGTATAATATAGTATAACAGAGCAATTAACGAAGAGAAACTGCCTTGTTACAGTGTTACGATAAACAATGTTAAATGTTAAAGTGACTGTGTCCATTTTAATGGGATTCTGTGATGTTTTACGACAAAGGGGGTCCATTTAGTGTGTGAGTGACAGAGGGTGTGTGTTCCACTAATGTATGGATGAGTGACCCATTGTAAGTAGTGTATCTAGCAGTGTAAATTACCTTGGTGAATAAGGTGTGGGCTGATAACACTACATAGAGTTCATTGGAAGTTGCTTCGGAGAAAATTGTCTGCTAAATAAATAAATGTAAATGTGAATGTACATTCCACCCAGGGTGTACTCCCCCAGTCTTGTGCCCAATGTTTCTGCGATAGGCTCCGGTTCACCGCAACCCTGCTCAGGACTAGCTGCTATTGAACTTGGATGGATGGGTGTCCGTACACAGACATCAGAATTAAAAAAATGCCCTAGAAATGCCAAAAAAAAACTAACAATACCTATGTCTTGTGTTCAGGAGAATGTACCTTATGAAGGATTTTTCAGGGACCAATTATCTTCACATGGGAGGGAACACTATTGCTGGCATATACCAGTATTCAGGTTTTGAAACTTTCAAAGGTCCAAAGGGAACCTGTCTCTTGCAAGCTGAAGTGTAACTCCTTTCTGGACAACTGCCTCTCCAGACACCTCCTGTTCCACTTGTCTTGGGGCAACAGGGACTAAAAGAGCTACAAACTGCCATTGAGCTTTTTCATTTCATAACTCCTGCTTGATGAAAGAGCAGATTTCACAAGTTGGGAGAATTTGATCACACAACTTGCCAGGCAGAGAGCAAGGCTGAGATGGAAGGTGAGACGAACCAGAACTTCTGTGTTAGACCTCACACTACTCTCCTACCGTGAAAGGACAACCTCAATGACTGACCAAGACAGCTGGAAGCCGCACTAGCCACTGGGCTGAGTTCCTCGACAGACGATGCTGCATTTTGTTCTTACACTAAATCACTGCCTATTGCAGATTTTGTTCAGTTAGAATAAATTGACACTCAGAGGTGGAACAGAACGTGTCCAAAGGACCTTCCTGAATATATAACTTTGACTGTGGTATGGCTGAATGAGCAAGTCAAACAAAAAGCGACACTTAACCATGGTTTTCAAAAAACCTGAACCAAAGTACACGTCAACCCACAAAACAGGTGAAGCTCTAATTCTCTAAAAGCTTTCCTTCTTATGAAGAGACCGAAGACAGCCGTAGCAGGGACGCAATGGCACGACATGTGAGAAGTCAGCGAAATGTTATCCGTCTTTCCACTTTAAAACCCGTGCCTTTTGTGCACTTCTAAAATGACGACAACTGAGGAACCGAAGGTGAAGAACCCTACGTATTAAAATCAGCTCAGGCAAATGGCTCCCTTGGTCCCCCGAAACCCCCTTTGAGTTATCCAGTGTCAGGCTCAACTTTGGATTTACCATAATTACTGTAATAACCGAGGGACATCAGTCAAAACGCCTGGTCCCCCGGGCAAGGCAAGGGTGGAGGGGGAAGGGCAGTCAACACAAATGGTTCATGAGGACTGTGATCCAGGAACACAACAGAGGGACATCTGTCAAACTGGTTTGTCAAGGTGTGACCAGGTTGGCTCAGAGGAGGCTTCATCTCTCATGTCTACAGGTGTTTACAGTGCCCGGCACTCAAAAAATGCCAACAAGCAGAACTGAACCTTTAGCACCCATCACATAAGAAAGTAATAACAAGGTAAATAAAGTATCATTATCCCAAGTAGCACTTTCTGCGTGCGTGGTACTTCAGTTGCGTCTGGGGCCACTCGCAAACAGGGGACTTTGTGTTGATTCCCAACGGATTACCGTGTTTCACCAGGTCAGCACCTGACACTGAAAAGTCAGAGTTCAAAACACACATGTGCATGGCTACACCGGTGTTCCCGCACCGCCAGGGGAGTCTGCGACGGAGGGGTCCGGCAGCAGTGGAAACCAGCAGTGTAGCTGGGTTCCGTCAGAAGGGAGCTCTTTCCCTTCCCATCACTGGGTTCTATGGGACGGGGGGGGGGGACGGGGGGCTGCGTTAAGCATGTCGTAAGCCATTTACACATTCCTCTCCCTGCTGGTGGCTCGCGCTCGCGGCGCCTTTGTTCGACTTGAAAAGGTGAGGCGAAGAGGAAAAACAACAAGAAACATCTGCTGACAGAAGTGAAGGTTTGTTCACTGGGCAGGATCATCTGGCTCCCGGTCCATCCCTGATCCCCGTTAGTATCCCCTGTAAGAACATGACCGAGTAAGAGTGCGCCCGGCTTCCTGGTGCGACGTGGGCATTTCCTGGAGCGGCACTCCTGCCGGAGTCTCCGAGACAAACGTGCGGCCCGGGGCCGGCGTTCGGACATGTGGTTTGAATCAGCGGCTCCTTGACGCGCACGTATGTAGGAAAAAAAAAAAAAAAGCGCGTTTCGCGTCAACTCCGTGTACGGCGCCTGACCCCAGAATCCACGAACGTTTCAGACGTGACATCTCGCCCGCAGAGTCGCGATGGCGGAGCCGTTTGAAAGACTGTCAGCACCTGCTGCGCTGAGGTCAGCCGCGCGACTCGGCGCCCTATAATTGTGCAGAAACACATGTAGCACACGTCATTCCTCAAAGTCACACATCAACAAGGAATGAAAGGCCAGGGGGATTGAAGGAGAAACCTTGCAGCCTTTCATTTTGACATGCACCTACGCAACAGGCCTCACCTTTCGTATTCGCACTCCTACGAGACCGTGGTTCACAGCAGGCTCCCATTTTGGCAATTTCTGTCTGCAGCGTCAGCGCTCCGCACTTGTCTCACACCTAACCGCTCCACAAACTTTGGAAGATCACCACCTTCAGAGGTTCGGTCTCCCTAAGGGACGGTTACCAAGGGGCCGCCTATTTAGAAAATTCCAGGTCAACGAGGTTTCCTCCTGTAGGATTTGCATGTGAGTTACATGAACTCAACTGCCAGTCGGCCCCAATTGCCTTGGACCCCCATGGGCGTGAAACACCTTCCAACCCGGAGCACTGAGAACGAAGGAGGGAAAAACGGCTGTCATCCCCAAGGACAACACTATGTTTTACCAAAGTAAAAGTCTCACCGTGGTTCGGATGCAGCGGCACACCTGAGCACCCTACCTATTCATTTAGTCCTAATGACAACCTGGCCTCCTCCATGGAGAACACATGTAAGCCAAGACAAAGTGTCACCACATTAGTCAGGATGAGCCTTTATAAAAAATACAATTCTAACTCTAAAAATGACTGAAAATTAGACAAAATTACACAAGAAGATATTCACTGGAGAATTTTCATATGCTTTCGGAAGTGGAAAAACTGTTCCGGGAAGAAAACAGCAAGGGGACAGGGGACTCAAGAAAAGGCACCCTAGCGACAGGACTCAAAACACTCTGTAATTTCAGAACCTCTCATGGGCGTTGGTCTGTTACCAGCTGTTCCAGTTCCAGTTGATTGGAAAATGAAGTGCAAACAGTATTTAATAACCACTGTAAATAAGTGCAACACACCAAGACAGACACAAAAAACAAAACTGAGGACATGACTAGTGTGCGTGTTACTCCAGCACAGGTACAGCACAGTTCAGTCAGGTCCAGTTCAGAGTGTTTCTTTGAGCTTGGACTGGAACATGACCTGCAGGAGTCAAGAACAAAATGAAAACGGCATACAAAGAGGCCAGAATGTCTCCGACAAGCCTGAGCCAAGATTTCATGTGCATCTCAGCGGGGATCCCAGCCAGTCTCTGCTCCAATTGCAGTCGGTGCAGCAGTGTGAAACGAGAGCGGCCTGGGGTCGGGCAGAGGACCGCGTCTGCTGAGCGCACACGCTTCGGTCTCAAACAAAACCGTTTCCATAGCAACACAGTGGTAGACGGGCATAAACAACGCAATCAGTGCAAACCTTTCAAATGCATAACATATATAACCTTTTATTTACGGGTTTTCACTCATCTGATGCTTTTCTCCGAAGCAACGTGCTTTAACTTTATTCATCCATTTCTACACCTTGGGAATTTTTCTTGCAGCAGCAGGAGGAGGTGTGATATAAACCTGCGTGCATCCTTCAAATCCAAAGGCGGCAGCTGTAGCCACTATGCTACCTGCTATTAATATGAAATTAATAACTGCTCATGGAAATACAGATAAACACTTGGTGGTGTTGGATAGACTGCTACCCGTTGCCCCCATTATCTAGTTTAATTTTGTTTTATAAATAAATTCATATTAGCTGATGCTTTTCTCTAAAGGGCCTTATAACAATTTACCTATTTATACAGCTGGGTAACTTTACTAGAGCAATTTAGGGTAAGTACTTTACTCAAGGGCACTACAGCTGGGAGGTTGGAACCTGCGACATCTGCATCCCAAGGAAGCAACTGTAATCACTACGCTAAGAGCTGTCTGTATCAACACATATTGATAGAGACTCTACGGTATATAACGCGCACACACACACACTGGCTAAAACCGTCATATTTTTTTCAGAACCAGTTAACAACAAGCCACAGGACCCCTCCGCTCACATCAAGGCTCTGCCAGCACCGGTAAGGTTTAGTGCAGCGTGCTGGACATGTGACTGCATCACTCAAGGGCTCATTCAGTGCCCCGCAGGGGGGGGAACACATCATGTAAGGGAGATCATGAGCGAGTCAAACAGTCCTACGTGATGGATAAAAAAAATAAAAGTTTTTAAAGCCCCCCCGCCACCTTGCCTCGTGTTCACTTATTACCCCGAGAGCGATCCTTAGGACGAATCTGGCGAAAATGTCGCAAGCGAGATCAAACGACCTGGAAGCCATACCGAAATTATTTGGGGCTTTTTGGAATGCGCTAAGGCAAATATTTACAAGAAATCATGTTTCCTTTTTAATGGAAAGAAATGACCCAGCAGGCAGAGACTAATGATAGGTTCAGAGAGGGCGTTTAAACCGGCTGCCCCAATTACCAAAACAAAGCTGGCTGCATTTTACAAACAGGCCTAATGGGGCCGATTTCAATCGGCCCGACAGCCATGGCGGCAGCTTTCCACCTCCTCCGCCCACACCTGGGGGCTTCACACGAGACGCAGGTAACCGGCCTTACCCCCGTCGCACATCTTCCATAGGTTCAGTATCTGTGCACAGGTGGTGATACATTTATTTTATTAAATATGAGTATATCAATGCGCGTGATGGAATGAACAGTGGACCCAAACGCACGGGCAGTGGTGCTGAACCCCTCGGCGACGCTACCAAAGTGCAAACCCCCCGGGGACACGTCCCTTCCACATCACACGGCAGGTGAGCGGAGCGCACCTCAAACACCTGGGCCCAGATCACACGGGACGCCCGGCCTCACAAACAAAGGTGCTGTTTTCCTTCGCGCCGCTCAGCGCCGAAGGACAAAGCCGAGAGCAGCACAGCGTCACCCCCCCCCCCCACCACGGGGGCGCTCTCACGGCTCTATTTATTTTTCAAAGGTCAGTGATGGCAGCTGGGTATCCCTACAGAAACGCTGGATTTGCCACAATACAGGCCTCTAAAGTTCACTCGCAGTGGTAGGTGGAGGAGGCACCGCATCGAGCCTCATAATAACGTTTCCACTATGAGAGCAGCTCAACAAGAGCCAAATTCTTTTCATTTTTTAATTTAAAAAACCAAAATATGAAAGTTCTTTCTTTTTCTCTTTGAATGTGTCCACAAGTCAAAGACAAACACAGATTTATACACACATCCATAAATATATACCCACACATGTGCACACACATACAAACCATAGGCTTTTTTTTCCTCTGATTTTCTCCTATTTTTTCCCTGGCAAAATGTCTACATTCGGTATATAGGTAAGAACAACAGATTTTCTTTATATTTCTTTATATTTCATGTTTAACTAAAGAGAAGCAGGTAGCGTTCTGGTTGTAGCTGTTGCCTTTGGATTCAAAGGATCCGGGTTTGAATCACACTTGATGTCTCAATACCCTTGTTCATGATACTGACCCTGAAGGGACACCGTAAAAATTGCCCAGCCGTATAAAGTATCGGCTGAGGTCATTTATTTGTTCTAATCTACATTTTAAAAAATTGCAGAATGCAAAGATTTGTTATTTTGGAGTTGCCTTGTTAAGGTTTCCTGGGCCTGTACAATAACGACAATCTTCAGACCCCGTGAACATGAAGGGTCTACGATACATGTTCTCACTCAGTTACGGCCAAGTGGTTTCACATGCTGGCATATTAATAAAACAAAGTGACACGCCATGTCCTTAACCTTTCGTCTACGGGTGCCCCGGGAGGGAAAGCGTTAAGTGTGGGACCACCCTCCTCGAGTCACAGACGTGAGCTCTTTGTACAAGTGCAACGCTCATCCCGGAGCTCCATTAGTACGCGACCTCTGACCCCGGGGGCCCCTCTCAAACGCTTATCCAAGAGGCTTCAGGTCACGGGTTCAGAACTAGGTGACTCAACTATGGAGCCCCAGTCCTTCTTCTCCCCTCAGCAGCTTTCTCAGGGAGCCTCGCAGAAGAGGCTCTCACTGACTAACCTGGCTCCAAAATTCTCATTTTTACTCCCCTGATTCCTACAGGCTGCAGATCATACTCCTCCCATCCCACATCCCAGTGCAGAGTGCTTTTAAACATCCTACATTTATCTGACACTTATCTCCAAAGCAACCTACAACATTAAGCTACTTACATTTACAGAGCTGGAAACTTCCCTAGAGCAATTTAGGGCACATGCTAGGGAACTATAGCTGGGGGTGAGATTTGAACCAGCAACCTTCAGATACAAAGGCAGTAGCTACAAGCACAACATGAATTCATGAATTCATGAATGAATTCATGGATTCATGAATTCATGAATTCAAGGCACACCAGTGTAGCTGCTGCATGCTTTCCAAAGTGTCGAACACGTTAAGCAAAAGAGTAAATGATGTACTCATCCTGTTGTTCTGGGAACATTCGCATTCATTGGCTGAGCAATTGCACATGCTTCAGCCCTGAAAGTGTATAATTCAAGCTGGGCAGCCTCTTCAACAGTGCACCACCAGAGCCCTCCTGGCACTGGAAAAACGGAGTTGTTTGCTCCTTAACCACTGCACCACCTGCTGGTCTTTCAAGTCCTTTTTTTAGTGGCTGTTATAAAAAGAGGGGTTCAGCCGCGGCGGGTCCTACCATTCCATGGCCGCAGTCCGATCCGTCGGCCAGGGGCATGTGCTGTGTGCGGCAGCCCTTGTGCTCCCCTTCGGTGCTGGTGCACCAGAGCCGCTTGCACTGTTTCTGTGTGGAGGGAGAGACGGACGTGAGACAGCCGAGTCTGTTTCCCCGCTGATAGCGCAGGAGATGAAGAGGTCCGAAGGGAACGTCTCTGAAAAGCGGTGACATGGGTATCGGCTTAAGCCATCTGGATGAACGATCTTGAGAGCAAAGGGATGGCCATTACTGGCCGTCGTCCTGTTTCACGTGGTGCCCTCCTACCTCCACAAACCTGTGCTGTGAGGAAACCGGACTCAGGGTAAATTGACCGAGCGATGCAAGCAACCCAACAGGACCTTCGCCTCTATCAGGTAATGGCAAAAACACCCAGTGAATCGGGACCTTGAATCTGACACTCCAGAGTTCCACGCCTACTGAAAACCTTTCACCTCATAGGTACCACTACGGCACGGCCACGGTACACCACTCATTGAAGACTGCAGTGGCAAAACCATTTAAGAGGTTTAAGAAAGATCTTGATGTTTCAGAAGCAGCTATGAAGTTTCTGAGAAGCTTCCATGGAGCCCTTAAGGGTTTTATGGAGTTATTAAGAAATTCCTACGCAGTTTCTTTTAAGGTCCCATGTTCCCAATGGGTGGAGCTAAATGAACAGCCCCCCCACGGCAGCAAGACTCTTCTCCTTGATCTGAGCTCTTCAGAGGAGTGTCGGTGCCACAGCTCACCATGTACGGGCAGACCTGGGATCCAGGGCCAAAGGTAAGCTCGCACTGGCGGTTGGCGTTGTATAGCTGCCCGGGGAGCTGGGGGGGCAGGTGGTAGGGTCTGCTGGTCGGCTCATCCAGGAGACACTCCCCGTAGCCGGTGCTGAGGAGAGATACACAGCCAGCCTGGACAGTGAGCGCACACACACTGCACAATGCAACAGAAATTTTATAATGTCGATTTTTTTTTTTTTTTGCATTTTCTCTTCAGTTTTGTTAAATTAAACATACTTTTGGCATTAGTTCAACATGTCAGTATTTACAAAAATATTCCACATTCTTGAAATGAACAAATTTTGACGAATTTTGGCACTGGGTTCCAAGCACCGAATGTTCCAGTACACTTTAGGATCTGATGTTTTCTCTAGAATCTTCCAACAGCTGTAAAGTGCAAAACTAAAAGTTCCACTCTAGAAGAACTAGTGGTATTTTGCAATCGGTAAACTTTAATTCCACCTGCACCAACATGAATACCTCGATGTGACATCAGTAACCAGGAAGGAAGGTCACCTCTGGAAAGCAAACAGTGCCTTTTCTTTCTTTTTTCGTGGAATTTCTGTTCTAAAGGAATCATTCACTTGAGAACATGAAGGAAAACAGCATATGATCAGAGGGTCACTTTTTCCGATGGCCCAAGACACACCCAGTTTAACCAATGCAACCAGTGCAACTTGGGCTTCACTTATTTTTACACCTGTACTACTTGCGTGTTTTAACTACACACACGATTTCCTCTAAAGCAACATATGGAATTGGTCATTACACACCTTTTATGTCAAATGAGAAAGACTGCTTCTCACTGAATACCCATTTCTTGGTAAAACTAAGGGACACAAGGGCTTTGCACATTTTCAAGCAGTGCTGTATGAATAGCAGCATACAATTTTTCTTTAAAAACAGATAACATTAACAATAACCTTATATGTTAGTGTTCCCTTCCTAGGGGGCACGGTGGTGCAGTGGGTTTGGCCGGGTCCTACTCTCCGGCGGGTCTGGGGTTTGAGTCCTGCTTGGGGTGCCTTGTGATAGACTGGCGTCCTGTCCTGGGTGTGTCCCCTCCCCCTCCAGCCTTATTCCCTGTGTTGCTGGGTTAGGCTCCGGTTTGCCGCGACCCCACTCAGGACAAGTGATTTCAGACAGCACGTGTTCTCTTCCTTGCACCGAAGACCAAATTAATTCAGAAACATTGAGTAAGCTTTATGAGTGTTTCCTTAGTGTATAGAACAAAACAGCTATGAATAGGTTCAATGAGCACAGGCACATACTCATTCAGTATTATAGAGTAATTAATGAAGGGAAGCTGCCTTGTTCTGTTGTGTTATAATAATTAATGTTAAGTAACAAACAAACCATGGTCATTTTAATGGGATTTAGTGATATGAGCATCACTGGAGGTAAGTTTAGGAACCCATGAATGCTTCTACCACTGAAACTACTGGCAATAATGTCTTTGATTTATGAGAATTCACTTTACAAAGGGTTTTTCAGGAATGAATTACCTTTGTAAGGTAGGGGAAGACTATACCGTGGTCCATGACCCGTTTCTGAGAAGCAGTCTCAAAGGCCCCTATCGAAATGTGGGCAGAACAATGAAAGATCCCTGGCTGAGCACTTTGCATAATCGTTCCGGTTTCTTCAACAATGTTGCGTCCCTATTTTTCTGCCGATTGCTTGGCTTTCACCTCGTCTCCAGCAAAACGAATAATAAAATGGCTCGCTCACGCAGACAAGATAAAAACACAATGGCTATCGTGGGAGGTCCACATTATTTCCATGCTGTGAGTCCGAATGATCCGAATCGGGGATCAAGATTAGTACGGAATACAAGTCTGGAGGAAAAAAAACCCAGACTGTACTCGAGTTCTGGAAGCAACAATCGGCATCCACAAGCTCTATGGAGGAGGGTAAAAAGAAAGGATTTGGAACTTAAATAAATCTGCCAAAATGCTGCAGTTTAATTATACGAATGAGTCACGCCTTTTGTGGAGGGAGGCAGACTTTGCACACCACACCCGTCCTCGAAACACAAAGGGCCAATAAAAGCAGGGATCTTCCCCGAGGACGTAGTAATTGACGGAATAAATCCCGGTCGCTCAATTTCCTTCGCGAGCGTGCTCAGGACCACCATTCACTAAACACACGCACAAAAAAGCACCATTCAAACAAACAGCTTTTCTACGGAAAAAAAAAAAAAAAAACACACCAAAGTGGTGCATAATACATGGTTACTACAGTTGTATTCAGTGCTTTTATAATTTGTCTTTGTGTCAAGGCAAAACACCTGTTTTAAGCCAGCAGGCTTCTTCCAAACCCAGTAATTACAAAGATCTAACTCGGGTTACTATGCAGGTTTTCCTTCACATCAGAATAAATTCTAAGAGACCCTTTGTTTCAACGAAATTTTGTGCAAAAAAAAAAAAAAAAGTGTGCTATGAAATATCCCGTGATGGAAATGACCAGCGAGAGATGCCCCCTGTCGCCGAGAGCCTTTCGCTAGATCATCGGCAGCTCATTAGAATGGTTCATCTCTCTTATTAAAAACAGTCATAACGTACATGTCAAGGAGACAAGCTCCCATTTTTGTACCGCTTTCTGAGAAGGAGGCCTTCCGAGTCACTCCTTTCCTGGCCGTGTCTCAAGTCACGCACCTGGTCCTCAGGGGTCCATCTATGAAGCGAGAGTATGCATGAAAACGATTTGCGGCGATAATTCCGACCGTTCGCTAATGGGCGCCATATACGACGCTCCGCTCGTCGGCGGGAATGGTGCGGCCTCGAACGTGCTCCGAAATGCATCGCACAGATGCACAAATGCTCTTCTTCTTGGACTGCATGCTCTCCCCGTTACCCAGCAATTAGGGGGTGTTAATACTTGTCATTAGTGTCACTCTGCGGTACAATCGCTGTGAACTGGGGAAGCGACATGGAAGAGCAGCGCTGGGATACAACTCATTCCATGAGGAGTGCAGGGAGGCTGGATGACTTCATTCCTCGCTGTAATATAATTTTTTTTTTTTTGGGGGTGGTAACGGGTGGTGTAGTGCTTACAGCCGTCACCTTGTAATGAAAGGACCCAGATTTGAAACCCAGTTCACTGTGAATTAATACAGCAAAATTACTCAGTGGTATAAATGGGTAAATAACTGCAAATACCTTGCTGTACAAACCAAACATCATATGATGTCTTGAACATTGACATTAGGAAAATGATTTGATAGAAATATAACTGCACAACAAGCACAATTCACCGCATACTAAAGGTAAAGCAAGAAAGATTTAATTCCGAAATGACACGTTTTACTTGTCTGACAAGGGCTGAGCATCAGAATGTGGTTGCTAAGGAAAAAGCAAGTAATCAAAGCTATAAAAGTATTCTAAAGCAAGTTTAAAAAAAAAAACTACAGTAAAAATGGTCCCAAATGTAATTGTAACCGCACATTCGGACATTATGAAATTGTCCATAAAATCAATTACAATAAAAATTTAAATTGCATTACCATACTTTTAAGCTCGCCTTCCCAGTACTGACACGGACACTTTAAAAAAAGTTTTCTACCAGCACAACACGTGGCATGGATTTATTTGTCGTCTTGCAGTCCAATTACATGCTAAATTTTGTACTGTACTAAATATTCCACATCTGACACGCGTACAGACATCAGTTTGGTCGGCGGGGACACCATTTTCTGTGGTCCTATTTTTTCCCAGTTCGTTGCAATGAAAACAGCGAGGGCTCAGATTCTCATTGAACCATTTCTCTATCTCAAGGCCGCATGGTGTCAATGTTTAAATTCAGGGCAACATGTTAAACATTAGAGGGCTCCTCCGGAACACCGGCCAGACAAAACACTCACGTACTTGACCGCGTCGAGTCACCCCCACCGGGAGCGGAGGGCCCTCGGAACACGTCACTGTTCGAGCGATGGCTCTCGGACACGGTAGGCGGCGGTCCCGAGGGTCTTCCCTAGCGCGGAATCTCTCGGCAGCCCCAAGTATTTACAAACATTCCCATTGTTACGCCGGTCGGATTTTTTGCCCGAAACGCAGTGCGAAAGGTTACCTCGCCGGCGAGTGACATTTTCTCCCCGCTCTCGCAGCTGCGAACCTCACATATTACAAAAAAGACAGTTATTGTTGTCTTTTTTTCTTTCTTTTTTTTTTTTTTTTTTAAAAACCCGCTCTCTCCAGCTGGACGTGCCAGCGGAGAATATGTGCAGCACTACGTCATCTTAAAGCCCGCGAGGGGCGTTGGGAACCGACGACGAGGAGAAGAAACTCATCAACAAGGCGGCCTTTTGTGGAGGTTCACAATCAACAAAGCAGGAGGAAAGGATCAAAGGGTCACGTCCAGGGGAAAATCTAATTATAACTGACATTTCCCATCCTAAGGGGGAAGCCTTCAGAGAGGCTGGTGGTCTCCGCTTGGCTTCAGAACAACAGAAAGGCCAGTTGCCCCAAGTTACCGTTTTAGTGGAGAAACTATGCCCGTGCCTAGAGGACTGTTTGTCCAGCATCTCGAGAGTCATTTGAGCAACTTCAGCCAAGGCCAAGTGGACAAAGGAAGATGCCTCTTAAGAGAGGAAGTTCCTCCTTATTCAGCCTGAGGGAGCAGGGCTGCCAGAGCGGCGAAGGAGAGGCAACGGACAGTTCTTTGCCGTCTCGATCCAAAGCCGTTAGGTCAGCGCTCCGCGTTTCAATAAGCTGGAGTACGAGGGCACACGCAGAGGTCGCAGGTTTGAATCTCGCCTCCTGTTGCAGCACCCTTGAACAGGATACTTCTCCTGAACAGTTAAAATTACCACGCTGCATAAAATTATACTTATCCGTTTAGGCGACGCTTCTCTCCAAAGCAACTTAAAACGTTGGGCCATTCACAGTTATTTGACAAATTATACAACTGGTTAATTTTACTGGAGCAATTTAAGGTAAGTACCTTATTCAAGAGTACTGCAGCCAGAGATGGGATTTAAACCTGCAACCTTCAGATGCAAAGGAAGCACCTCTAACCACTATGCTACTAGCTGCCACCAAGAAACAAATGGCCAATTAACCCAACACTGTAAGTCATTCTGGAAAAACACATCAGCTGAATAAATAAATTCAAACCTAAGTACAATCTAAACCCAAAAGGGTAAGCCTTTCAGCTCGATTGCCGAGATCTCGGTGTGTGGAGGTTGCCAGCCGATACAACGCGGAGGTATAAGTGCGGCAGGTTATGGAGTAACGAAGGGCACCTACTCGAGGAACTCGGTGATGTACTTGCGACTGCACTTGGACCAGGACCACGGGCTGGTTTCGTCGTTGAGCATGGGCGCCATGACGTGATACTGCTGCTTCATCCCCGCCTCCTTGCATTTGGGGCTGTCGTCGTGGGGCATGTTGAACCTGCAGTGAGAACACGAACAGAGGGGATCTCATACACGTAGCTTCCCGCGTTTACAATTCGGTATTTTACATTTAACTGCCAAACTGAAACCCATGTTATAATTGTCCTGTGTGGTTCCCACACAGTTGTTACTGCTTATGTACATCTGAGCAGGATCTGCAACAAACTTCACAAGCACGCTTGAGCGCCCTACAATGCCAGGACAGGCTCCGGACCACCTTGACCCTGCAACGGGACAGGTGATTAAAGACGGTAGGTGAACGTGAGCTCACAAGCATGTTGGACTGCACGCATCCACTTTTGCAACACTGCCTGACTGTAATAAGTGACAAAGTGATAGCCTTGATCAGCTGAGAAAAATAAGGGTCAAATATCCCAATGCAATAAAATTTTCCAAAGTTCATATGTTGATTTTTTTTCGATTATGATCAGTTAAAATTTACTGATTTAAAAAAAACCACTAGTTGTTCTACAGTATCAGTTTTAGTTTGGTACTTTACAGCCATTGGAAGATTCAAGAAGGCACCACAACCCCAGAAAGCATCAGATCCTAAAAGATACTGGAATATTTGGTGCTTGGAAATCAGTGCCAAAATTCGCCAGAATTTGCATATTTCAAAAACGTAGAATATTTTTCTAAAAACTGACATATAGTATGAACTAATGCCCAAAGTATTTTTTATCTAACAAAACTGAATGGAAAATGGAAAAAAAAAAAAAAAAAAAAAAAAAGACACAATAACATTTCTGTTACAGTGTGTAATCAGAAGAAAATGCCTCATTCTGCTACAGCAAAGAAGAACCGGCAGCGAGGGAATCGTTCCGAATCCAGAAAGCGGGACTGAGCTTCCAGGGGCACTGGGACAGAAATCAGCGGGCTGCCTGGCAAAGACCCCGGCCTCCAGGCCCGGGCGCCTAATTGACTGTCCTGGCAGCAGCTGGGGGCAGTTTCCAGGGCCAGCAGGTTGCGCCGCGCACAAGGACACCGACTTGTAATAATCAGCTTCCGGTCCCATGAGAGGCCCTGCTGCTCCAGCCATAGACTTCAAACACCAAACGCCCTGATAAAGTTGTTAAATAGAGATTTAGATTGTCAACAACGCAAATGAAAAATTTATTTTTGATATTATTTGGTGAAACAACAGGGGGCGCGGTGGCGCAGTGGGTTTGACCAGGTCCTGCTCTCCGGTGGGTCTGGGGTTCGAGTCCCGCTTGGGGTGCCTTGCGACGGACTGGCGTCCTGCCCTGGGTGTGTCCTCTCCCCCTCCAGCCTTGCGTCGTGTGCTGCCAGGTTAGGCTCCAGCTCCCCGCGACCCCGTATGGGACAAGTGGTTTCAGATGATGATGATGGTGTGTGTGTTGAAACAACTGTACCCCCACTCACCCACCTATAAGAAGCAGCTGTCAATGTCAACGCCTGCACTGGACTAAATTTAGCCGAAACTAACTTCACGCACATTCGGCTGCGCACCACCACATTCTGTTCGAGTCGAGGTATCGCGTCACCTCCTGGCAGTCTGCCGTCTCTCCGAGAGCGTGCAGCCAGTGCTAAAGCTATGAAAACATTACAAAAGTCCGTCCTTCCGGTAATAATTACGGTGAAATGTCACTGGAAAGATGGGTGTCATATGGTCCTGATAGTCTAGTGTATTGTGCAAAACTACACATTCAAGGTGTGTCTCTATAAAACTGATTTGCCAAGTTAACTTTTACAGGTAAAGGTTTAAACATTTGAAAAACTTGTAGCAGTCCTGCAATTATTACCTGGCACTGTTCCAATAATTTTGTCATACGTCACACTCTGCTATATGCATCATAAGGACAGATCATTTAGCTGTTGCTTTTCTCTATTTTCTTTATAGTGTTTACTTGTGATTATTTAACCATTTATACAGCGGGGTAATTTTAATGGAGCAATTTAGGGTAAGTACCATACACAAGGGTACTACAGCTGAAGGTGAGATTTGAACCAGCAACCTTTGGGTCCAAAAACAGCAGCTCTAACCACTACACTACCAGCTGCCCACTGTTCCCCGAGCCCAAATAAAATGTTCTTCAAGTAAAACAATAATTTTGTAAATGACACATAAGCCCAAGTCATCATAAGTCACCGACGTCCTACACTGAGGGCAACCTGTACTGAACAGGGCTGGCTGGCCCAAATCTGGCAGCCCTGACTGTATTCACACAGCTGGCTCTTATTAGCCCCCTCAATTAGGTCCATTAAAGAAAAAAGGGAGCAATTACTTTTTCACACCCATGACTGCATATTTCATTATCTTCCACGGAAAGGAAATGGTGTAAAAACAGTACCAGTGTCGCGCTTCCTCTCTCTGACTCCATTCATATCTTACTAAAAGTGACACTAAGATTCGATCAAATTGACTGTCAATAAGCTGCAAAAACGGAAAACTGGAGTGGGGGGAAATACGTATATAGAGAGCTGTGAAAAAGTATGTATATCTTATTTTGAGATATGGTAAAACAGCCGGTACCCGGATCAGGCCGCAATCTGGACCTCGATGACATCACCCACAGCAAAACACCCCACATCGCATGCCCCGTATTGCCGCGGGGCTTTCTATACGATGAGCACTTTCTGCAGTGTATTTGAGGACATGTTCACCATGCTGATGACACGGATAATGACCGCAACACCACAGTTGGCGGACTTACACGTGGCCAAGCTCGTGCGCGATGGTGAAGGAGGCACTGAGACCATTCTCCTCGCTGATGGAACAGCTCCGGTAGGAGTCACACATAGTCCCCAGCTCTGCTAGACCTGGGGCGGGGGGCAGTATTATTTAGGATACACTTCGGATTTACAACATCTCCCTTTATAGTGTACTCTCAGTCAGAAAGTATCCACGAAATTTAAGGAGAAAAAAAAATTTAAAACCTCGTTGGGGATACTTTCTGACTTGGCGCTCTCACATAGCCTTACGGTGTGTTCCATATTTTCCCTCCTCTTGATTTAGACTTTAACTCAGCTATACTGTAATCACTGCGTGTCTCCATAACCTGCCAGCTGAAGGTGAGTCTGCATGAAGATGTCCCAAGGGAAATTCCTCACCCAAGGTGTCGCACTTGTCTTTCGCCCGGCAGATATCTTCCCTGAGCAAAAATAAAAAGTAGAGCAGCTTACTGAAAAGCTAACTATCTGCAGCATCCATATGATAAAGTCAGTTTCTCTTTGTCCTCAAATTTCTTCCTCTTGTTTGTTGACTCTAAACCAGTAGAAACAGAATTCAAAGGAACCCAAAAACTCTACCATCATGATTTTTCTTTCTAGCTCAATGAAGAACAGGAATTAACACAAACTTCCAAAGAAATCCTTATTTCTGCCCCCCCCAAACTACTGAAAAGCATCTACTCTAGCAATCAGGGGGCTTAAAGGTGAGAGATGAGGACCTGGTGATGAGGAGGGCGGTGTCGTGGTGGGAGGGGTCGTCGTCATCCGGGACGTTCTGCGTTTGCTGCCACACGCAGAAGTTGTGGAGGGTGGTAGCAGCGTTGAAGCTGATGGACGGTCCATCCTACCGAAGAATCAAGGAGCAGTTAAGTGAACGATCGCATGACTCCACCCTGCGCTTTGCCCTCAAGTGCAGCGCTTCAGTAACTTTAAAGTAAGAAAGCATGATAATTTATTAACCCCTGCAGTGAAATTCACACAGAGCAGCTCAAAAGTTGACATAACTCTTGGGTGACCCATTGTAAGTAGTGTACCTAGCAGTGTAAGTCTTGATGAATAAGGTGTGTGGGCTGGTAACGCTACGTAGAGTTCATTGGAAGTTGCTTTGAAGAAAAGCGTCTGCTAAGTGATGAAATGTAAATGTAAATGTAAACAACAGACAAGACACATAAATGCAGTTATACTGACAAAATAAACAAAACAGTAACAAAAAAAACTTCATTTAAAAGTTAGTTTGCCACAGTAAGGAGATTAAATCAATGCAACAACTAAAATACTCAACGCACATTTAATGGAGCAACAAACACATTTATTAACTTAAACTGCTAATTCTACTGTACGAGCATCGCCTGTCTAAGCTAATGGAAAGCAAATGTGACGAAAAGCAAAAAAAAAGTATCCGCTAAATGAATAGATATAAACGTAATGTAAATGTAGAAAAAAAAAATCCGTTCTGGAAATTTGATGAAAGATTCTAGACCAGTCAATTCTTAACAGTTCCTGTCTCAATGTCCATCAAAGACAAAGTTTGTACATGATTTTGTGTATCTTATTAGTATTCAAAAAAAATTTGGTAGGAAGGTGATCGGGATTCATCTACCCTGCGTTTTATGCACCTACTGGATCGATGAACATCAGTGCATCAAGTGGAAAGTAACAAACTAGGTTTACTTAAGAATCGGATGTCTGCAGCTATGTCTCCTTCTCCTAATGTAATGCACAAATTTGTATTTTCGCCGAGATGTACGTCGCTTTGGAGAAAAGCGTCTGCTAAATGACGAAATGTAAATATAAAGAAGCGGAACAGCTCCCTTCTTACCAGCTCATCGTGAATAACAATTAACTTAACAATCACGACATTGATCAGATTTCCCACACTGGGGTCTCTGTAGACGGCAGCGACCTGTAAAAACATAAGCAGAAAGACCGCAAGAAGAGACGTTTAGAAAAAGCTCAACAATACTTTAACAAGTTTCGCGGTGTCCGCGCCATCCGAACAAGCGTGCGTTTCACGGTGTGTATCAGTCCCTCCGAAATAACCAGCAACTGCCATGTTTTCAACTACCTGGTTGGTGGACACACATGACCTGCAGCGCAAACACACCTTGCAAAAGTCCCCATGTATGTTTATGATGTCCCTGTCCCCCCATCCCCCAGCGCTATAACAGCCCCTTTTGGTAAGAGAGCTTTCAAACGTATCTACCTCCATGGCGCCAAGGGTTACGTATGACAAAGGCTTAATAAGACCATGCAGAAGGCTATGTTCACACCCCACCACCCGACACCCCACCCCCTGGGGCAAGCCAGGAAGCCCATTAATCCACTACAAACATTTAGCCCCCCTCAGACCCTGGAGGGACATGGGAAACTGTGGCAAGACAGTGATGTGAGGGGCTGGGGGGGCCAGTGTCCGTGCCACCACCGGACGTGACCCTGTCCCTGGCAGGCTGCACGACGCACTTTTGGAGGAAGACATTTTTGTAGTTTTCCTCATTTGCTCCTACGCTCTTCCCCAATCAGACTGGTATTAATTAGAAGATTAAATATAATCTTCTAAATCCCCTATTGCCCGGTTCCTGCTGGGCACCTGACAAACACCAAAACCCTGCTGCCCACATATTTTACGATATGTTATCAAACATACGCCTGCAAATAACCGCGCTGATTCAGCATGGTGAAGTCATAAATACTTTGAATTTGTATAAAGTGCTTCCTATCCAAAAACTATAAAAATTGCAGACTGATCCAAAAAAAAAAAAAAAAGTCGCCGGCTTCTGCTGGAGTCCACTGCAGAAGTTCTCAGTGCTGCGCATAAAGTGAGACAAAAACTGTCATATAACAGCGTCAACATGGAGTAGATCAAAAATGTAATTTTCACAAAATGTCATATATATCAACTACGATGGTAAAGATTTCTCAAGCACAACTCAGGGGGCAGCGTTTAAACACTCAAGAAACGGTGAAAAGCACCGAAGGCCTGCTCATCCCTGTGGTTTTCTCATCCGCCGATCCCGTTTCCAAAGTCACGCTAGTCTAAACATCGACGCCATCAAAACGTGACTCTGTAAAGCCATCGGCCGTAACCCCCGCGTCACACACCGGCCGTATGGATCGTGGCACCAGTGCATTGTAGGTTTGAAAAAGGACGTCTTACTTACTACTGACATGATTGTAAGGATGTAGTGCTCCAAGTTGGGCCCGTGGTGCCGTGCCATTTTGGCATCTGCGGTCACCATCAGCTCAACATAGCGAGGATAGGACAGGAACCTCTTCCGCCGTGACCGAGACCTGCGGCGACGGCGGCGATCTGGAGAGCCCTGCTCGGAGAGATGGGGGTCGACCACCGTCTGCGCTGCACGCACTTCCTCCCCGATGCCTCCGCCGGCCCTGAGATCAATCGGCTTTCTCCAGCGGATATCTGCAAACGTGTAAAAGCGGAGCATCGATGAGGGCAGGCGAACGAGGGACGGTCCTAAAGAGCAGCGCGAAAGCACGTGCAGCCGTGAACGCGCCCGTTCGGGTTGCGAGCATTTCACTTTACGAGGAGTTTCATTAAATAGCCCTAGATTGGCTAATGAGGTATTTATTCTACAAAAACACTGAAACTTCAGAACGTGCTAGTTTACATTTATTCATTTTAGCTGACACTTTTCTCCAAAGCAACTTATGGTGTTGAGGTTACAATTATTTACCCATTTATACAGCTGGGGTGGGGGTGCAGTGGCACAGCAGGTTTAGCCAGGTCCCGGGTTCAAGTCCTGCTCAGGGTGCCTTGTGATAGACTGGCATCCCATCCTGGGTGTATACCCTCCCCCTCCAGCCTTGCACCCTGTGTTGCTGGGTTAAGGTCTGGCTCATCATGACCCTGCTTGAAACAAGCAGTTTCAGACAATATGGGCACGGAGTAATTTCACTGGAGCAATTTAGGGCAAGTACCTTGCAGTCAGAGGGGAGGCTTGAACCTGCAACCCGAGGGGCCAAAGGAAGTAGGTCTAACCACTATTCTAGCAGCTGTCTGCAGCCACAATGTCAGTGAGCTTGGCCCCGTTTTCAGTGTCCCAATTAAGTGTGCGGTACATAACAGCTTCAAAAGAACTGGTAGTGGCATAATGGTCCGAGTGGCTGCCTTTGGCCCCCAACGGTTGCGGTTTCAACTCCTACCTTCAGCTATACTTGCAGTAGCTTGAATAAAATTACTCAGCTGTAAAAACGTGTAAATGATTGTAATTAACACTGTCAGACCCTTTGGAGAAAAACATCAGCTAAATGAATAAATGTGGTGCAGTGGGCTTGACCGGGTCCTGCTCTCCGGTGGGTCTGGGGTTCGATTCCCGCTTGGGGTGCCCTGTGACGGACTGGTGCCTTGTCCTGGGTGCGTCCCCTCCCCTTTAAGCCTTGCGCCCTGCGTTACCGGGTTATGCTCCAGCTCCCTGCGACCCCGCTTGGGACAAGCGGTTTCAAGTGGACTGTGTGTGTGAGTGAGTGAGTGAGAGAGAGGTATTACAGAGTAATTAATGAAGTGAAGCTCCCTTGCTGTGTTACAACTGAACTAATTGTGCCCATTTTGGTGATATTTCAGGGTCAACAGGTGCCAAATCGGGGTCTCAGCAACACAGAAAAATTTTGACCATTGAAAAAGATTCTGTCTGTTTATGAGAACCCATCTTAAAAAGGGTTTCTCAATAAATTACCTGTATGCGGTGGGGTGGAGTGGGGTGGGGAGACTATCTGTCATTCAGCAACAATAATAGGGGCTCAATATATTACGTGGTTGCGCAAACGCCAAGTCCTGGTCTGCATTTTACGAGTCCTCCAGCCTTTCATATTAGCACAGCGAAACCCAACGGGAAAGAGCTGCCAAGACACTCCGTCGCGGTGACGGTTAATAGAGCCTTTCAATGGTGCCCAGTGTCACGGAGCATCGCGAAGAACATTTGCGACCAGTACGACCACAACTGTGTTTGCAGAACCTCCCCAGCGAACCTCCTTCCCCGCGACTCACCCCCAACAAACACAGGAAATGCCAAGAGTCTCCATAGAGCATGGAAAAAAAAACACCGCCGATATACTTCAGCAATGCGATTGCAGTGGCCTCTTCCTGTTTTACATTAAAATAACCAGCATGTCGAGTGAAATGAAATGCCGCGCACGCCCCAGATGCTCAGACCGACCTGCGCACAAGCGACGCAAAATCCCGGCCGCTCTCGCTCTCTTACCGAGCGCGCGCGAATCAGACCGAGTTCACTCTTGAAGGTACTGGGACTTTCGAAGTTCTGTCCCAAGGAAGCAATGCAGGAATGTTCATGCTGGCAGGACAAAAATGTGATTTATGGCTCGACCTTTGTGCACTGAAGGCATAGAGTCACTCGCTGTGAGAGAGGGTAAATACAGAGTAAACCAGGTAATCGATGAACGCAGCTCCCCGCGTTTACCTGGCTCTGCTGCGGAGCTCTTACGGGGTACGCACCTAAGGTAACGTTCTTTTACCCGTGTCGGACACGCCGTTTACCTTCAAGAGACTGCTGCACCCTAGACGCACACAAATACCATCAACTTCTTTTCCAGGAAAGGCATTTCCACTGAACCAGTTACCGTATGCCGCCGGCGGGGGGGGGGGAAAAAAAAAAAAAAAAATGACGCTAGGCTTACAGAGGATTGGTCATGCTGTCCAGCAATGGTAATGTATGTCCAGCTGGGACTGTCAGTAAGGCCGACTGCAGCGGTGAAGGTAAGAGAGGTCACTGATAGATGTGATCCTGTGAAAAAGCGTGCGTTATGGGAAGCTGCACAATACAAATAACAGGGCTTATGGAAAAAATAGGGATAAGGGGCAGATCACTCAAAACCTCGACAAATTCCCAACCAAAGCATTACTATTTCTCGGCAAGAATGCTAATAAAAATGTAACACTGATACTAAAAAAAATACTACAGTACAGGGACAGCCGGTAGCGTAGTGGTTAGAGCTACTGCCTTTGGACCCGAAGGCTGCGGGTTTGAGCCTCCCCTCCGGCTGTAGTACCCTTTAGCAAGGTACTTACTCTAAATTGCTCTAGTAAAATTACCCAGCTGTATAAATGAGTAAATCATTGTAACCTTGATAGGACTTCGCCTTGAAAAAGCAGACAACGGCACGAACAGAACATCGACTCCTTTAAGCCAGTTACGCGCACGATTATTCCATGTTTTTCCATTTAGTTCCAAACACTTTATAACATCAAGCTTTTCTTTCACGCTCACCGCCTGAGAGTCCATCACCAGCACGCTTCTGTCACCTCGCTTACTCATTTTGGGTAATCAAAAAGATTTTACGACAATTGCAGGAACGCCGAGCAGAACCTCGCACTCAGCGTTTCCGAAACAAAGCATGTTTGCGAACGGAGAAGAAAACGTGTTAAGTCCCTTAAGTCCCTATTCAGGTTCGAGACTGTGGCTTACAAGACAGTCAAGGCATCAGTCCTCCAATGCCTACATGAACTGATTGATCCCTACAGCCCACCATGGGTCCACCTCTGGCTGCTTGGGTTCCAAAGTGAAATGCCTGCCAATTCCAGGTCTAGAGCTTGATGCTATGAAATGAACTCCCTCTGACCCTCAGAACTGCTGAATCCCTCCCAGTAATGACAAAGAGCCTGAAAGCCCATCTTTCTTGAATCCATTTCTTTACTGATTTCACAAAAATTTTGTAAATTAGTCTGACACAATCAGCTACTGTTATCCATACATTTGCTGAATGCCCATTATATCTGAATGTCACTTTTATAAGTGACTTGGATAAAGTGCAACTTCATAATCATACATGTGCATCTAAAACTCTTTGCCTGCTGCTGAATGCATTTCTGTTTACTCTGGTTTATATGTGACATTGGGGTAAAGCATCTGCCAAAATAAGTGAATCTAAATGCATCCTCATTACTTGCTGTCTGTTTTCAAAATGCTAATTTTTATTATTTTACCTGTCATTTTGGCTGTCGAATATCACGGATAAAATGACAGCTGTAGACCAGAGGTGTCCAACCTTTTTAGTCCAAGGGCAACAATGATTACTGTCACCTGTTCACGCATGTCAAAACCTTAGTGATCTACATCATCACATCTGAAACTGCTTGTCCCATACGGGGTCGCGGGGAGCCGGAGCCTAAGCCGGCAACACAGGGCGTTAGGCTGGAGGGGGAGGGGACACACCCAGGACGGGACGCCAGGCCGTCGCAAGACACCCCAAGCGGGACTCAATCCCCAGACCCACCGGAGAGCAGGACCCAGTTCAACCCACTGCGCCACCATGCCCCCCACCCTTAGTGATCTACTGAATATGAAATGTCTAATTTAAAAATACATATTATTTACTTTATAGTATTCTATATTAGGGGGCGTGGTGGCGCAGTGGGTTTGACCATGTCCTGCTTTCCGGTGGGTCTGAGGTTCGAGTCCCGCTTGGGGTGCCTTACGATGGACTAATGCCCCATCCTGGGTGCGTCCCTCCAGCCTTGTGCCCTGAGTTGCCGGGTTAGGCTCTGGCTCCCCGCGACCACGCATGGGACAAGCGGTTTCAGACAATGTGCGTATTTTATATTGGTCTAGTTTGTGTATAACTGTATCATCCAATGATTTAACAGAATTTATAGTATTCGTAGTTCACGTAGCATATATCAAAAGTTTTACAGATCTTCTCGGCCACACGTTGGACACCCCTGCTGAAGACCCTGCGTGGATCAACCCTGAATGGTTACTGCCAACTGCCGCATAATCACATTTGCAACAGGACAGTAGCTTCTTCCTGCAACACAACACATACGCAGCATCCCAAAAGGGGGCGCGATGCTTCATTTGAAAAGGACAGACCCATCTTACACGCCGGATTAAGTGCTAAACGAATAGGACTGAAGGTGGAGGGAAATTTACTCAGCGCATTCTGTGATAATCCTTCCTAACCACAGACAGTGCAAACATGTGTAATTACTTCCTCCTCTAAACTCGGCGACCTTGGGGGGTGTTCTACACCAATCTTCACGTTCGTTAATCTTGTCACGGGGAAAGAATGCATCGCCGGCCAGGAACAGCCAAAAGTGCGGTACAATGGGAGACACTCTACACTGACGGCGCAAGCAAGAAGGATTTGTTGAAAGAGCAAACATCACAAGACTCAAACACAAAGGAGTGGGATTTGCGAGTCGCTGTTTTCCGTGGAGCCACACGGAGGGCCTTTCCCAGGATCGGTCAACCAATGCCCACATTTCGGTGACCTGGGGGAGGCGGAGGAATGAGCCACAAGGGCGCTCGTAGACAGACACCTCGTACCTCTGCTAACTTTGGACCCAAGCAGCGGGCCAACACCCCGCGGACTTGTGGTTTCTCATGCAGGACAGCGAGTAGCAGTCGGAAACCCCTCCAAACACGTCTCCGGCGTCAACGAGAAAGAGATAAGGATGCCGGCATCCCCTCGGAGCGTCCTTGCCGAGTGCTGGCATTCTTCTCGGCCCTTGAACCATGTCAGCGCGGAGTTTCCCCTCCTTTCTTCCTCTGCCAAGATGACTAGAGCCAGTGTGAGGCTACACATCCACAGTAACAAAGAGTTACTGAACATCACAGATGGTGTAAAACACTCAGCTTCAGCTGGAATTTGAGCTGTCAAGTGTTGGTTACAGTAACCTCACATCAGTCTGCATAGCATTATTCTTAAAGACAGCTTTTCCAAAACACAAACTCTTCTACAACATCACATGCAAATCTCCCAAACGCAGGGTTACAGTTAAAGCCCTTTGCGAGAACACACACTACATTTATTCATTTAGCTGAGCCTTTTCTCCAAAGCGAGTAACTATAGAACTTACACTGACTTACTTACCCATTTATACAGCTGGGTGACTTTACTGCATCAGTTGAGGGTAAAGGTACTACAGAAGGAGGTGGGACTTGGACCTGTGACCTCCGAGTCTACGGGTCTTACCGCTACGCTACCTGCTAGACTAGACTCCACGTTCACATTGTGCACACAAACGTGTACAAAATATATTTCCTACAAGAGCTGAACTCTAAAACTTACATGTATCTCATGCTTTCCTCCAATGGTACTTACACTTATTTAGCGATTCAACTTACTAACTGAGATTTTCAGAGAAGACTGCCCTCTTAGGAAAGGTCACGGGTCATGAGTTAGCATCCCTTATGTCTCATCGGTGATGATTTAACGCTACAGATTTCTATCATTGAGTCAAATTTCCCCAGTCTGAAAATACCCAGACAGTAGACTCAACAAAAAGTGGTAAAATATGGTAGTTCAGGGTTTGAATGAAGACACCGCAGTTGCTTCATGGAAGCTGACAAATGAAAACAAAAATGGAAAGCACTAAGTCAAAACAAACGACAACTATAGGCAAACGCACCCTCGGATTCCACGGACAACCAAAGGGCAGTCAACAGCAACGGGAAAGGACAGCCGACAGGCTCCGAGTGCCTCTCAAACCCAGTTTCACGCCAGATAAACTCCTCATTAATTAGGCAAGGCTGGGTGCAATTCTGATCATATGGCATCTTATGTTTGTCATTTTTCAGAGACTGGAAATTGACTTGCACTGCCAAAAAAATCCAGCTGCATAACTTAACATAGTTACATTTACTGAAGTAATTAAAGCTACGTACAGTACATACCACAAGTCCCATTTGAGACGTAATATATGGTGTTCTGGCATTATGCAACGTGCAATAATAATTTCTCAAGACTGCCTAATGGGGATTCTTTCTCTGAAGGTCCCCTTTAACACAGTACCGAGAACGTGAGCCTTCAGGCCGAGCGACAGCCCCCATTACAAGACGTGATCCCACCGTTAAAGGCCACCGTGCTCGCTTAGAGAGCAGATCTCACCAACTCAGGCATGACGTGGAAATTATTTCCCAAAGTGTTAATCATCCACACAATAATTGCTGTTGTACAAATCACAGAAGAGGACTTAGTTTGTGTTAAGAAGAGTCCAGAATCTGGGACATGGGAGAGTGATTATGGCTTCTGCTCAACTGGAGAGTTCATTGCAACAGTCAGTGAACTCACTTTGTACATAGAGAATGGAAAGAGAGGCAGATGAATCATTAATCTAATGCCGAAGAACAACAGCAGCAAAGCCTTAAGGGCAAGAAGATCTAAAGGTTCAAGTTTTAAAGCCCTTCAGAGTTTGTTTTTCCATCCAGCACCCCATAAAAGCATCTACACTGAACACCTAAAACATCAGAAGGATCTGTTGGCTCCAACGTACAGTCGGTTTTCAATCGTAACATCAGCGCAGTAAAACTCAAAGATTGTTGATCCTTTTTTTCTTGCAACGGAGTGGTAGAAATACAAAACACAATGCAAACATTATAGAGGGTGGTCAATGCCAGCAATGACTGCAGAGCACTGATTCACTGGAAGCATCACCAGTGGCTGGCAAGTCATGCCGACTTTGTCACGAGGAATAAATTCCAAGGGTCCACCAAAAGTCACGGTGCAGGTCTCCCAGGAGTAAGGCTGCCATGCGCCAATGCTTTTAATGTCCGCTCACCAGTTCAGTGCTGGAGATGCCCGTCTCACTTTGCCACACTTCACACACACTGGATTTGGTGATTTCAGTGTGATGAAGTGAGGGGAGTG
Organism: Scleropages formosus; assembly: GCF_900964775.1. Lineage (NCBI taxonomy): Eukaryota > Metazoa > Chordata > Actinopteri > Osteoglossiformes > Osteoglossidae > Scleropages > Scleropages formosus. The sequence goes on from NC_041807.1 coordinate 16,164,758, forward strand.
AGACGGGCATCTCCAGCACTGAACTGGACTTTCCACAAGAGGGAAGTGTGGCTGTTTCACGCTTTCTCTTCAGACTAACATAGTGGCTTTGCAGCCACCAAAGTTCAAATCCCCAGACATCTCTCATCACAATGCCAATTAGCAAGGGACCTCGTTTGTCCCGTTTCTGCAGCAGAAGAACACTACAAAAGCCGTGTTTATTTCTCCCGAGAGGGGCACTCACCGGGCCTTCAAAGAGCCTGTACTATCACAGCATCTAGAGAGGGTTCTATCTGATGGGGTGCAGAGCCAACGCCAGGAGCACCACCAGTTCTGCAGTGCCAATCTACTCTAATCCCTCCTTGCTCTTTGATGATTGCCACTGGACTGCCCTGCCTCTCTCGCATCACAGCTAAAGTCCTTTGGACGCACTCAAAAACGGGCAGACACTGTTAACTCCAGCGCTGTACTGCTAACAAAATCAGAAATATTCCCTGATGGCTTCTCGAGGTCCCGCACATTCCAGTGGCTGGTATCGGAGCGGATGCCAATTAGGGTTACGTCTTATAATACTTCTGCACGTGTCCCTATCGTAGACCACAGGAAGAGTGTGGACGCCACCGTGAGCATCAAGTTGTAAAAATGTTCTTTTGAGATTTTAATCTCAAGAACAGCTGACGTGGGCTAGAAATTTTTTGTCCCTACCATCATAAAGTGGAAAAAAAGCAAGTGAAAAAGCAAGTTGAGGGAAACCAACTGGATTCTCAAGTCATTCAAGCTATTCTGCAGACCATTGGAAGCACCGGCCAACAATGCACCATGACAAGTTCTGACAATAAGCCAATCAAACGCCCCACAGATAAAAGGCTTATGACATCAACACAGTGACCACCCCCCAAGATGCCTTCAGCGATCTTCAGAACCCCATGTCATGATGAACTATGTCGGCAAGGGGCTCCTTTCATGGTCTGCTCCTTTACAAAGAGGCTGGGGCGATAAACAATTCTAACGAAAAGGAACACAAACACACAAACCGAGTCCTTTCCACCAACTCAGTTTAAATGAAGTCTTTGAATTCTTCCGTGTGACTGTTCAAAAATGCTATAAAAATGTGTAAGATGAACTTTGGGGATTACTGTCACTTTCCTCAAATTATGAATCTCAGCATTCCATGGAAATAAAACAGTTCTGGCTGTCTGTGGAGCATTCGCCATATTCCAGTAGCGTAAAAAAGAATCGGGCCTTTAAGACTCTTAAGAGAAATGCTTCATAGCTGAAGCCACAGCTGAGCAGTGATGTAGAAAGATGGAGTGAAGAAAAGGCGCACGGGGGGGGGGGGGCGTACCTGGGGTTGCACACGGCTCGGACGGCTCCTCCAAGGTGCTCCTCTTCTTCCTCTCATACCTGTAAACCAGATGGGGCTTGTTGTGCTCTTCATCATACTCATCATCCCCCTCCGCTCTCATCAGCGGCTCCAGAAAGTATTCCCCGCTCTGGCTTGTAAACGTCCCGATCTGGAAGACAGTGAGAGTGCAAAGCGTTCAGTCTGGACAGAAATAGGAAAGCACACACACGCGCACCCACCATCTGAACCGCTTGTCCCATAGGAGGTCACGGGGAGCCGGAGTCAAACCCAGCAACACAGGGCGTAAGGCTGGATGGGACACAACCAGGATGGGACGCCAGTCCATCGCAAGGCACCCCAAGTGGGACTTGAACCCCAGACCCACCAGAGAGCAGGACCCGGTTCAACCCACTGCGCCACCGCGCCCCAATAAGAAAGCAGAAAGCTGATAAATGCATAAGTGCAGATATCACCCTACCTGCTGGTCTGATGCACTGGTGGTGCAGACAGTGTAAAATAACAGGTTGCTAAGCCAAAAAATTCCACAGTTAACCTACATTAAACTTATACTCCTGACAGGTAGCAAAGTGGTTAGAGTTTCTCTCTTTGGCTCTACAGGTTGTTGGTTCAAATCCCACCTCCAGCTGTCGTACCCGTGAGCAAGTTACGCCAGTAAAATTATCCAGCTGTGTAAATGGACAGATAATTGCCAGCACCTTAACAGTGTAAGTTACTTCAGAGAAAAGTGAAGAGCAACATTCAGCTTTTTCAAAGGTAGGACATTAAACCTAACTGAATTTTTCATTGTTACATCATGATGGTACACTGAAATATTTAACAAAAAAAAGACTCAAACCACCCCCCCAGCAATCATGTCACGTTTACAAACACTCTACTTAAATGTCAACCCTCAGCTTGGAAAAGCAAGTAACTATGAGTAAAACCGCCACCGCAGCATTAGTTACACGTTCTTTTCTCATGATCTCTTAACTGTGTTACCTTTTCTTCTATTCAAAGCCAGCTGTGACTGCTGTCAAGGAAATGCAAATATTAGCCTGCCAAATTAAACCTCCAAAAAGCTGCTTAGTTCAACATGAGCTCATTCCATGCTGCACACTAAGCCTCCCAATGCCGTAATTCCACATGGACAGTTTAACAGGATACCGATAGTTGGAATGTCTCGTATTCTAGCTATTCCTATTGCCGTCTCAATGAAGGAGAAAAAGCGGAAAAACCACCTGTCAAGCAGCAAAGTGTCTAAGATAAAGCTCGTATTTCCATATTCTTATGAAAAAAAAACTCTGCAATATATATGCAGAAAATCTCTGCAATATAGATGCATAAAAATTAAAAATTCAAAATAAAAAGAACTATGTATGAGCAGACCAAGAGAATGCAGCAAAAATTGAATGGGTTTTTATCTTCAGTTACAGTATTGTTTCAAAAAAGACGAGATGAAGAAACATCTCACACATCACCTCTGATTAAAAAAAAAAAAAAAAAAGAAAAAAAAAAGCTGAACGCAAAAGTTTGCTTGTTTGACAAATGTTTTTAAACGATAAAAGTTCAGTCTGGATAGAGACCTTGTTAACAAAATAAAATAATTTAACTAAACTTTGAAAATGGTAAGTTTTTACGATTTTTAATTATGGCTAAAAGAAAACTGATCTCTAGAATATTGAACTAGTAGAGTAGAGTAATGTAATGAGAACAGAGTGAGAAAACTGAAAAATACTCTGAATAACACTGCAACACAAAGGAACATATAAAACAAACATAACAGCCAGAGTCCTACTGCAAATCATCACTTGGTGGTGAAGTCAGCAATTCTACCAGGTTTGAAAAAATTATACCAAAGTGAGAACAGAAGCTGTCATCTTCCTCAAGAACGAAATGTCACACGTCAAAAACCACACCAGCGCCGGACCTGTATTTTTCAGATGACCCTGATTTAACGGCCTTCCGCAAGCCCACGATCATACGATTAAGGAGAAAAAAAAAAATCTGAACTACTTCCTGGAGTTCGTAAAGCAGAAGACCGAGCGGCAGACAAACAGAGAATGAAACACAGATACTGTATGTCCTAACAAAGAATGAGTGCTCGCAAAAAATTTTATTGCTACAGTCACTAGTCATTCTCTCTCATTTACATTTATTCATTTAGCAGACGCTTTTGTCCAAAGCGACGTACATCTCAGCAAAAGTACAAAAGTACTCTCCTTTGGAAATTTGACAAGTTTGAAACAGTCTTGCCAGTTTCCCATTTCTTAGTTATGCTTGCTGAAACTGCCCGCTACCTAGAGCCACAATGGCTGCTGTTCAGAGATGGGTGCTGAAATGCACCTTAAATATTAACCTTCCTTTTGGGCTGAGGCAACAAAGGCAAAAAAGAAAAAAAACACACTGTTCTGCAATTAACTGGTCCAGACATCCATCGAAAGTAATGCCCAAACCATCTTACCTGTTTGGTGTCCCAAATGTGCTTTTGTTAAATAATGCCCCACTTCGAGGTTCAAACCCATGGCTGCATGCATTATTTCTTTCAGCCACCCAGTAGTGTAGGGGTTTTCGCACTGTGAACGATCCTGGTTCGAATCCTTGCTGCTACTTCTGATCCATTTATCAAAGCATTCAACTTGGATACCATAAGAAAACCCTCAATACCCTGCTGTATAAACAGATGAAACAATGTAAAGTGACCATGTGACATTATAAGTTTTCAAGGAGAAAGGAGCCAGAGAACACACACGCTGGCTGAAGCTGCTTCTCCGAAGCGGGGTCACGGCAAGCGGGAGCCTAACCCGGCAACGCAGGGCGTAAGGCTGGAGGGGACACACCTAGGACGGGACGCCAGTCCATCACAAGGCACCCCAAGCGGGACTCGAACCCCAGGCTCACCAGAGAGCAGGACTCGGCAAAGCCCGCTAGAAGCCAGAGAAATAATAATTAATAATAAGAACACAATATAAAATAGATATGTGATCAATATGCAAATACACAATGACCAGGGCTGTGATGAAATTCTCTGCGCGGTCAAACCGTATCATTGTTTAAGGTATTACTCTGTCTTCTATTCCACTTCCTCCTTCATTAGACCTGTTATTACAATGTTCCAAAAGTGAGCATAAATTTTCTCGTGCGCTTCAACAGCACTTTTTGGAAAGAGACACAAAGCAAACACCTGCTATACAGTCATACACACACACACACACATTTTCAGAACCGCTTGTCCCATACAGGGTCGTGGGGAACCGGAGCCAACCCGGTAACACAAGGCGTAAGGCTGGAGGGGGAGGGGACACACCCAGGACGGGACACCAGTCCATCACAAGGCACCCCCAGCAGGACTCGAACCCCAGACCCACCGGAGAGCAGGACTGTGGTCCGACCCACTGCGCCACCGCACCCCCGCTATACAGTCACCTGAAGCAGAAACCTGATACATGCCCAGGGTCATCTGGAAAGATTGTTACACACCATGTTCCCTCCGCTCTACGCAGCTTTCAGTCATGGGCTACACTGACACACAGAAGACAGTGTCCTGATTACGGTTGCCACCTTGCCATCAGATGGTTGGCGGGTGGAATCCCACTTCTACCACCACACTCCTGATCAGGGTACTCACCCTGAACTGATACCGCAAAAAAAGAGACCTGCAGTTGAAATGGTGAAATCATTGCAAAGTTCATTACCTAACTAATGTGGCAGCTATATACATGGATAAGTTTTATAAATATAATGTGTTAATAATATCCATCCATCTATTTTCATTAAGGGTCTGGAGCCGGTCCTGGAGTCACCGGCTGAGGGGCGTACACCCTGGAGGGGATGAGAGTCCATTGCAGGGAAGCCACATGTCCACACACTCACTAACCCCTTCACACAGGTTATTATTATTATTATTATTATTATTATTATTATTATTATTATCATCATCATCATTATCATCGCCAATAATAATAATAATAATAATAATAATAATAATAGCACAGCAGTGGAGAGTGTCATAACAAAGAGCATAATAACTATTAGAAGTGGAGATCCGTTCACTCCTTGGCACAGTGACAGGAGCTCTCAGCTTGTCCACAACGCCATGAGGGACACGCGTGGAATTCGGCGGCGCTGGAATAAGTTTCAACGCTGATACATGATGTATCCAAGTGCGTAGTGGGGGCTGGTGGCGAGATACTCACAAGGCCAGTGCATAAACTGAACACAGCCCTGTGTTCGGGCTCCCCGTTCACGTGTCCGGAGAAGAAGCAGTGCCTCATGTCCCTGCCGGCGCCTCCCCGAGGCTCGCTCCCGTTGGCGCGCCGCGCTCCCAGGTGCGTCACCGCGTACGAGGGCGCGATGAACGCCGAGTCCGCCGTCAGGTTCAGGTGGAAGCGCTGGCCGAACGCGTCCACGCGGTAGTGCGCGCGCGAGACGGGCACCGCGGCGCGCGCGCTCCGCCGCCTTCGCCGGTAGTGCAGCGCGTGCGCGAAAGTCTCGCCGAAGTCGTTGACGCGCTGCGGGGTGACGATCTCGTAGGATGACAGCTGTCTGATGAAGGTCTCTGCAGGAAGAGGAATCGGGCTCAAGTCAGAATAAATAAAGGTCAATAATACCATTAATCATTTGAAAGCCGTAAGCCGTCCCGTCCAGGGTGCAAGTTGTTCTAAAAAGCCGTCCACACTGACTGACTGACTACTGACTGACTTACTAGTTTCCGCGCTCAATTCAAACGGTCGCGTTACCTTGCTGGGGGTGCAGTCGGTACTCCGGTGAAATCATGCCCAACACGGCTGAGAGGTGACACGCGAGCCCGAGCAGCCAGAGCGCGCACTGCATGGTTGGCTGTACGCCGGTGCGGGGCCAGCGCAACCCCCGCTCTCGCCGGCCGGCCGGTCAGCAGCAGCAAAAGCAGCAGCAGCGGTGGCGGCGGCGGCGGCGGCGGCGGCGGCGGCGGCAGCTCGCGGGCTCCGCAGAGGCTCCTCCGTGCAGCGCGAGTCTCCCCCAGCAGCCGCGCGCGGGCCTCATCGCAGCAGCGCGCGCGCGCGCGCGCCCGCTCCCCGGCGTCCCGCAAACGCACCCCGCTCGCCGCGCATCCCGAGCGACCGCTTGCCTACGTGCGCTGAACGTGTGCGAAAGGAAGGGAGTCGCGGGCCAACTTCCACGGCGCCCCCTCAGCCATCCATAGAAACCCGCAGAGTGCCGGCACCTCCCCCAGCAACCGCAGGCTTCGGCCCACATCAAACGGGCGGAACGCCCCCCGGGCCAGCCTCGCCAATCACAAGTTCTCCTCCGCATCTCGCATTAAACGTGAGGGCAAGCTCCATCTTTTCCATGCACGCCCCCGCGGACAGCGTGCACCGCGCTGAGGTGACCGGGAAAGAAAACCTCTGTCCTCGCGCGTATAAATTGCTCGACCGTTAACTCCGAGTTTAGGCGGCGAGAGGCTGCGTTTCTCGCGGCTCCTGCGGTCACGGGCCCCCTTCCCGACCCGAGCTGCGCCGGGTCCTCGTGTACGGGCTCCCTCAATGTGGACGAGGCACAAGTGTACGACAAGGAGACTGACAGGCGGCACGGCAGCGAATGAAAGTATTTACTTAGGCGCGCGGTTGTGTAGGTGTGAAGCTCGCGCCCTCAGTATTTCCCAGCGGCGTGACGCACGCGCTCCCCGGGTGTCATACCGTTCCGAAGAACGAAAAGCTGCAAATGCGTGTTCAGCCGAATCAAGTAGATTCATTTCTGAATATGGAAAGTGCCCTTTATGCTCCTGCTCTTCAATGCGCCTCCCTGGTGTGACATTCAAACCTTTAATCCCTCTTTTTGAACCTGTTCTGAGCTGCGTCACTTAATCGCGACAATATTAAATGACGAAATAATTCTAAGAACAAAATACACAGTAGTGAGTATTGGGCAGGCACAGATTTCCACGATTTTTGCAGGCCCCGTGAAAAAGGTCAATAAACATCCGTAGTGTATAGTTAAGCTGACAGTTAAATTTGAAATCCCGTTGTGGTTTTCTATATTGTTTGTGACAAAGCAATTAAAAAAAATTACACTTTCCAGAATCCCATTGTCTGCGCTCATAATCAAGCATTCAGCACATCTCTGCCACAAACGTAAATCATAACTGACTTGTAAATAATAAAAGAATGGAAAATGTACATTCACAGTTGACACTGCTCTAAATCAAGAGTAAACATGTTAAAACATCCTCTGTTTTTCTACATAGGACCTCTTTGGCAGGGAGACCTTCTAGAATTCTCAAAGAACCTCTTTGTCTCTTTAACATGGCCACTCCGATATTAATATATACACAGCACCACCACAGACTACACACATGCAAGGTGTGACCGTTGAACTACGCCCTCATTTAGGACCCAATATAAGGGCCCACTCATGGGACTTGAAACCGCAACATTGTGTCTGTTCCCTTGCACAGTGTTTATAGACACAGATATATTAACACAGACATCTTACAACATGGTGAACGCAGTGCCTGCATGGTGTGAGAGAACGTCGGTTTGATCCCCCTCTGTGGAGTTTGCATGATCTCTTTGTGTCTTCGTGGGTTTCCTCCGAATGCTCTGGTTTCCTCCTACACTCCAAAGAGATGCAGTTTCGGTGAATTGCTGACTAAATTGCCATGGGTGTGTCTGTGTGGATACCATGCGATGGACTGGTGCCCTATCCAGGGTGTGTTTTAGAACTTAATATGGTTCTCTTAAAACCTGCAAGAAGGACAACAGTCTCTGTAGCACTCCATCTAGTAGGTCTCTATGATAGAGTAACCAGATAGAAACCAAAGTCATGTGATGGCCACTTGGGGTTTGGTAAACGGTACTTAAAGGACTCTGAGAGGATAAGAAAAAAGGATTTTCTGGTTTGATGAGACAAAAATTTAAGTCTTTGGCCTGATTGCCAAATGCTATGTCTAGCAAAAACTAGGTACCTCTCATCATTTGGTTAATTCCATCCCTCCGATGAAGCATGGTGGTGGCAGTATCATGTTGTGGTGATATTTCTCAGTGGCAGGATTTGAGAGACTGGTTAAGGTCTGAGGGAAAGATGAAGAGGGCCAAATGGAAAGAGGTCCTTGAAGAAAACTTGCTCCAGAGCGCATTTGGACCAGGGCAAAGATGTACCTTTCAGCATTACAGTGATCCAAACCATACGGCTGAGACAACACTGGAGTGCTTCGGAACAAGTCTCTGAATGTCCTTGTCTAGCTCAGCCAGAACCTGGACATGAACTCTTTGGGGAGACCTGAAGATTGCAGTTCATTGACACCCCATCCAACTTAACAGTGCTTGAGAGGATCTGCAAGGAAGAATGGGAGAAACTTCCCAAGTTGTAATGCTCCAGAATTCCCATTAGTTGTGGGCAGCCAGTGGTATTTGACCCCAACAGGTTTATTTTTCTCCCTTTCTTTGTGTTGGGTGTTTGTCTTTGTGTTGCCAGTTGGCTTACATAATTACTGTTTCCAAACCATTGTCTTTGTCTCTTGGTTTTCTTTTACCACCTCTGTGTCACTGCTGCTCAGCTGTTATATGATCTATTTCACCCTGTTGAGAATACTTTGTAAAAATGGACTGAAGTGCATTAAAACCAATATGGTTGAATTTTGGTTGGACTACTCCTAACCTTCCCTTGAAAGACTGATCTGATACTGATAGACCAGGTTTCATGTCATTCAGAAGTTAGCTTTGTGGTATATGGATAACACTGAGGAAATTTTCATTCTTTTAATGCATCTTCTGATAGCTGAATATAGTAGACAGTGGAGATGAAGTCCATGCTAGGTTCAGGAGGTGATAGTGTTACAGATATACTAGTACAATGCTATCTTCTCTTCTTTTCTTGTCGCTTCCTAATCTAAATAAGCTCAGTCCATATGAGTTCAGCATGGGAGAGCTGGGGGGTTGGATTCACGGGGGTTGACCTGAGTTGAACAGTTCCATTAAATTAAGCTTATCCTCCCTACATAAGCAGCGGTAGAGAATACGCCTCCAATTCCATTTCTTCCACTGATCCTCCATCTCTGATTACATCCTGGAAGTGCATCACTTCTGCTTTCTATACATCCAGTGGTCTTATATGCTTTTTTTATGTTTTCAATGAATGACTCTCTTTATTAATGATACTATGGAAAAAGATAAGAGGAGCCAGTTTTGTGAGTGCTCTAGATTGTGATTCTAAAAATTTATGTTGTGTACATTCATAACTACAGGAGTTTGCAAAAATCTAGATGGCTTGAAAAAGATCATAAACATAGAACTCATGTGGCTTATTGTGTCCTATAACATAGATGAAAAATACACAATTTAATAATCATGAAACCTGCCTATTATAATGTTCTGATTTTCTCTCAGCCATTCACTTTTGATAACCACTTGTTCTGAACAGAGTCGTGGCTGTCCACAGCCTATCCCGGAATCACAGAGTGCAAAGTGGTGGGGTGGTGTAACTCCAGTCAGTCACTGTTCTTCATGATTCTGCAAAACATAAAACATTTTTCTTTGCAAAGTAAATGTTTACCATATTTCGTTATGCAATACACAGTAGACAGTCAGATTTCAAACAGGTTTGTGGTCCAGACCTGCATGGCCAGGCGCTAGCAGCCCCAGCTGCTCGACCGGACTGGGATACGCTCAAGTATTTTTGTGTAGTATCAGGTTACATGGGGAAATGGCAGAATTTGGGTGGGAGGGACCAGCTGGCTGCTTCACATATGAGATCGTCTTGATTTCCCCACAGCTCTCAGGGAGGCACGTGACCTCCCAGCCCCCTGCCCTCCGATGGGTGTCACTCATGGCTTCATTACCCCTCTTCATGCTCTCAAAGGCCTACCTGTGATCATCCACTTTCCAATGAGGATGTCATTTTCATTTTTCTGTCTCAGCTGTTGTTCCTCAGGGCATTTTGTATTCTCCATTGTACAAGATATTATATCTGTAAATCATTTTGACTTTAATCTGCTTTCATTCTAAAATCAAGCAGTGGTTTCATTACACAGGGAAAAAAAGGGGTAATTCTTCAATAAGAAAAAACAGTCAATAGGGAAGCAATAATTACAGTAAAAAAAACTAATGCATGGTAAAAGCTGCGCAGATCCAGGGTTCGGGTACGCTGTTAGACCGATCCTACAATAACTGGACTGCTCTCCGCGTCCCAGGAAAGCAGTCGATGATGTATGCTATCAACAGCTGTAAATTCTTAGCTCCAGTGCCTCAACCATTTTCTGTCCGGCCCATATTTAGCATGGTGAGAGTCATAAAAACCTTCTCAATGACCTCACAAGGAAAGACCGCTCTAACTTTGCTCAGTCCCAGAGCAGGGCAGAGGTCCGAGCCTCTGCTTCCTTTTCAACTGGCTCTAAGTGATGGGGTCTGCACCGTTGCTCACCGTGCTTACTATGGGGTGGCATGGTGGCACAGTGAGTAGTGCTGCTGTCTCACAGCCCCTGGGTGGTGCGAGAGGATGTGGGTTTGATCCCTGCTCAGTCTGTGTGGAGTTTGCCTGTTCTTCACAGACAAGGGTTTCCTCTGAGTGCTCTGGTTTTCCCCACACACTCCAAAGATATGCTGTTCAGGTTCCCCCATAGTGTGTGAGTGACAGAGAGAGTGTGTGTGTTCCACTGATGTATGGATGAGTGACCCAGTGTAAGTAGTGTATCTAGCAGTGTAAGTCACCTTGGTGAATAAGGTGTGTGGGCTGATGACACTACATAGAGTTCATTGGAAGTAGCTTTGGAGAGAATCATCTGCTAAACAAATAAATGTTAGAATGGGTACTTACATGGGTTGCTCCAGACAAGACAGGCAGGTCATATGTGAATGCTAAAGGGCACATACATCAGAGTTCTTCATATGGCATTATAGACTCCAGTCAGTGTTTTTTTAAAAAGTAAGTTATTTACATTATCTGTCGTTTCCACCGTGCCACTGTTACCCACCACTGGTATCTGCAGGGTTCCGAATGCCTGGCTAGAGTGGAAATGCAGAGGAAATTAAATCAGACATGGAGTGACTCCTTCAAAATGCTTTTTGTTTTCAAAAAGATATTTTTCTTTGTTTGTTGTACTTGGTCCCTGTGTCTACGATGCTGCAAACTATTAACAAAGGAAGTGAGGAAGGCAGAATGCCTGCAAACGCCCTCGCACCCGGCTGCAGAACAACCGCTGCTCTGTTTGTGACCCGAAACAAAAATAAAGAGGGGGTGCAACGAGCCCCAGGGAGCGGAGAGGACTCAGGTCCCTGTCCTCAGAGTCTGCTTTAACCAGCCCCCATTCCCATATCGCTTGCGTTGAAGGAGCTCACACGCAGAGAGAATCTCAGAGCTTCCATCAAAGCATGATGCTATGAATCTCTCTGAGACCAGGATAAAATAAGGTAAATAGAACCAAGTTTCTCTCTTTTCCTGAAAGATGCTGACCTGCAGACTCAGTGGGAATACACCCTGACTCCCGGGTGAGAATGGCATATTGCCTATCGCACCGTTGATGCACAAACAACTGTGGATCATCTGCTTTTAACTAGGCCTTGCTGTAATTTTCTTAGATGTAATTCAAAACACAGCATTTAACTGCTCAGTGACTTCTTATATTTCATTGGCATTGTCCAGACTCTGGAAAAAAAAATAGGAAGGATAAAGTCATTATTACAAATGACTACGGTACAGCATGATTCACTGCCTGCAGCGTCTGGACCAAGTCGCCAGAGGACAACATCCAGACAATAGCTCCTTTCCAGACAGATCACTTCAAAAATAAAGTTAAATTAAAAATAACTGACACAGGGATGCCAAGGTAAAGGATTAAATATCACTTGGGGGTAAGAAAGCACAAGGATTTCCAAAGTCCCAGCAGGGGGGGCATGAGGCAGTGCTATGACAACTGTGCTTTCCCGTACTGTAACTCTGGTCATGCTGCATTAATTAATTGTGAAAATTTCAGGGCATTATTTCGAGTTCTAGTGTCCCAGCAAAGAAAATCAATTTTTCACACTGTTTGAAATGAAGTATACCGCAGTGAGGGTTCACCGCATCCTCCACCTCTTTCCACTCAGGGACCTGCTATGGCCTCCAGCAAACACAGATTGGGGTGTGACCTCTATGAACTGCCCATGATCCATGCGCCTATCTGCGAATGCGTGCACATGCACTGTGTTTGTACCCACGTGTGCACAATTTCATGCTAGAGGAAAAAGACCAAAATACATCTGAATATCAGCCTTTTAGATCGCGTCTAATCACACTTTTTGTCATCGTTTCAAATGAAGCAACGACAACTTACTGGCAATTTTTCAATAGACAGCAGGTCAGCCAAACTCATAAACAGCCTCCTTACATTGTGTAGCATATTTTCTTGGAAAACAAAACACGGTGCTGTGTGATTTAATTATATCTGTACCCATGGTGTCCGAATGTTATCTTAACTGGTAATCCTAAGTTTTTACCAACAGGGTTTCTTCTTACACTACCAAAACCCTCCCCTCAAAGAAACAAAGCTGAAACAGTGTCCAGACCTGATCCAAACTGTGTAAATGTGCAGCGAGTCTGCAGGTCTTCTCCAAGGAGGGCTGCGAGGGGCTTGCCTTCAGACCAGGTGGTCTTCATTTTCAATCCCATCTGTTCAGTCAGCACCTTGGCTTCATCTGCCCTCACGCTTTCCACAGCACCCCTTGTACCCTCTCCTTCATCTGGTTTATAAAAATGAATTGTGCTTTCATTATAATGCACTTGAAAATCCTTTTAATGAAAGGAACTTCTCCCCGATCCATAAATTAACTGCTAACTATGGCACAAAGTCAAGCTATTTGAAAAATGACAACAGGTTGAAGTTGGGTCAGATGTTTACGCATCACTAAGTGAGTAAACTTTAAAAATTAACTTCAGAACTTTCTGGCTGAGGGATTCTGGGAAGATGAATGAGTGCTAGAAAGCATGTTGGATTTCTCCAAAAATGCAGGCTCTTCGATAGTTGTGCTCACATCGAACAGGAGAGTAGAGAGTGTGGACTAACTAAAATCACATGGACCAAGCGGGCCACGCTCTGAATTCTGTCATCACAACCCACCATGAGGTAAAAACAGAGTTAAAGCCAGTCATTTTATATAGTATGCATTTTATGCACAATTTCATTACAATTTTATGCATTAACGTTTACTTCTGCACTTGATGGCAGAACTGCAGCATGTTAACGACTCAGGGTTGAGGAGGTGCTCGGGGTTGGGAAGCGGTCTGTACGCTGGAGGTGTTCACAAAGACCTCAGATTCAACTTGACACATTGAAAGACGCTGCTTGGGAAAGCCAGCAAAGGCACCAGAACACAAGGTGCTCACAGGAAGTCTGGAGCCCAAATGTAATTTTCACAGGTTATTGTGTGGGGTGACAGCGCGTGAATGTCCCTTTGGATGTTTTGGTCCCATGCGGGACAATGTGACAGCGCTGGACCACCCGTTACCGTTTTTGATGAGGTGCTTATTCAAACTTCAGTGCCTATTCAGCGACCTGCCAGTCTGTTTTCTGTGCGCTGAGCCCCTTGCTCTGCGGGACGGGGCACTCTGTCGGCACAGGAAGCAAAGGCCTGCATAGGGGTGCTTTTAGGCAAGGAGGGATGCGGCAGGAGAACTCCCACAGTGATAGAGCAGGGCTTCGGCGCGCCACCCCGCCCAGTCCTCGTGTACTCGGACAATGGGCCCAGCGCCATACAAAAGCCCCTTGAGGAACTCTGGGCCGTGACAGGACTGGCATACCCACAGGCGTCATGACAGTACAGCTACGCTTGTGTCTGCTACTGTCACCATGCTGGCCGAAGATCCCGATGGCGCAGGGTGGGCCATTGCACACCACTCAGTTGGACTGGGTGGGGGACAGAGCCTCATGTCTGCTCTACATTACTGCACCTGACCTCGGCAAATGTGGTTCACATTAAGGGACGTGACGCTGACACTGGGTAGGAAACAGCCCTCGACAGCAAGCACGGAGGAGAACAACTTCATTACTTAGCAATTTATGGAGAACAGGCCCTCTCCCTACATCTTCATAAATGGACACACATTTGCTTTACAGTATTTTATAGGGTGCCCCTAAAAAAGTATTTTCCTACACTGGATTAGTGGCCGTTGTTATATCTGGCAGGATCACAGATATTTGTCTATTAGTATCAGAAGACACCGTTAGGGTCTTTTAAAAGGGTCATTCACATTGTCCATATTAAAAGCTTTAGAAGCTAAGTCATATTCAACATACAAACAACATATTCAACAAATAATCAAGTCAAAGTGCCAGTAGCTTTCATCATATAATACCGATCACACTGGTCCAATAATTTCTTATGGGAAAAATTATATCTGAATCTTGGATAAAACAATGTTCACGCAGAGAGAGCGCTAAACATGTATAACCCATATTTAACCATGAGCAACACTATGTGATGAAAAGAGAATAAATTTCATCAAACAATCAGAAATATGGTTAATACTGACATATTCATTTTTAAAATTAGATATTTACCCCAAGTTAAGTTAGAACTGCCAATTACTGCTTCAGCATTTATTCTGCATATTTTTAAAAAAATGTTGCATGTACTGTTGACCTTGGTAATTTCACAGATTTACGAATATTTATTTGCTCAGTACGATCCAACACTTCCAAGTGTACACGGAAAACCATATGCTTTTCTGCTAAATTTCACAAAGTTCTTTTCAAGATTTTACAGTATCTGTTTACATTTTATTTTCTTCTTTGGGGCCCATTATGCGACTAAAGTTGAAAATAAACCAAATATTGGAAAAAAGAAACAACAAAATAAATTAAAATAACCAGAAGGATATAGGAGCACATCTGAATGCTGATGCCCATTAAATGACTAAAATGGCATCTACTCCTATCATCCTCTACATTAATTAATTGGACCTTTGTTAAAGTGGCCACATGGGATGTGATGAATCTACAGTCCAAGAAATTGGGGACAGTCTCTGAACATAGGAAAGCGGAGTAGTAATTTTTGAGTTTGAATAAGTGAAGGACCACAAGAAAGCCCAGGCGAAAGGGACCTGGGTATATAGAGGTAACGAAATAGACGTACTCACTTACTCACCCATTCACTCACTTTTCATAACCATTCATTGTAAGGGAGCACCACGGTGATCTATAGCATATTCTAGAAACATGATAGTCTAAGTCAGGGTACACACCAGACCAGCCTATCATAGTGTAGTCACATACACTGATCCACTGACACATGCACTTAAAAAGTGGAGTTTGGAGCTCCCATTTACTTGAAACACATGCCTGTGGAAGGAAGCCAAAGCAGCCAGTGGAAACCCACTCAAACACAGAGAGAACACTAAAATTCCACACAGACTGAGTAGGGATCAAACCAATATCCAGTTGTGCAGCCCATGGTGCCCTGAAACAGAGGTACCACTTAACATATTCATAGGAGAGATACATTAGGAAATTTGGGAAACTCTAAAGTTTCAACCTTATTTCTGAGGTCTCACATTTTCTTTGCTTGGGATGACTCCATGTCCTTGCCAAGAACCTTGAAAAGTGTCTGAGGCTCCAGTATTAATTCATCACACTTTGCTCTTCACAAAAATTTGATTCAACCGAATTCCAGTGTGTAAATATCATGCTGTTAAAAGTACAGTACTTCTGAAAGTTAACAATGGTATATAAACATTTGGTGATAATACTAGCTGATGTTTGGAAGATGAATAGAAGGGGGAGCGCACAAGCTGTGCCTGTATGATTCCGGCTGTCCAGCAAGGAGGAGACAATATAATGGTGTGGGGCTGTTTTGCTGGCAACACTGATGGAGATCTTAGCCAGCATGGCTTCATGGTCATTGATGACCTCGACCAGCATGGTCATCACAGCACACTTCAGAGACATGCCATTCCATCAGGGTTATGGCTACTTGGGCGGTCCTTCAGTCTTCCGCAAGACAGTGACCCAAAACACACTTCAGAGCTGTGTAAGAACCATCTGGTTAAGAAATAAAGTGAAGGACATTTTAGACAAATGACCTGGACCCCTTTCACAAATATGTGGTTGACTTAAGTATCTACCCTTCTTCCGTTAGAAAAGTTAATACTTAAGCTGTAGGATAACAGATGAATTCTGGAAGATTCTGGAAGATGAGGTCACTTTTTTGGATCTTGTTAGACAGTGCTACACAACCACCCCTGGTAAATATTTTAACCTTTTACCACTATATTTATTTGCATTTCCTTGGTACGCTGACTCTGTCTTTACGTTGTTGTGACCCAATTCTGTCCTGTTAATAAGAGAATAAAAAACTAATGACCTGCTTGTAAAACATCATCAGTTATGAAAAAAAAGGTTTCAAGCAAAAGCAATCAAACTTTTCACTGGTACCATATGAGTAAGTTGTGGCTCCTGGAGCACAGAGCACCAGTTGGCCTCCATTGCTTGCCTCACATGGCAGGCAGCCCCATTCCCAGGAGGGAGGGAACGAAAGGAAGGACCCGGTGCGGCACAGCCACGTCTCCCAATTGTAAACTACTTAAGGCCTTCGGAAAACATACCAAATTTGCTCAATAAAGCGAATAATGACTTTAGCTGTGTAATTTGGTGGGGCGAAGGCCCCGGAGGGCCGGATTTCAGCGCTGAGTATCTGCTCCAAAGCCCATCTGGTCTGTCTATGGAGCTGTGAGAACAGCAAGAAAGTCATATGGTGGAAAGGGAATTATGGGGGTTGTCTCTAACCTTGGAATTAAAGTGCAGGACATGACATTTGACAGGTACAGGCCATTCATTTGGTCTTTAATTCTAACACCACCGCTTTGAAGAAAAGAATCACTTTGTAGAGTGATTGACGATCAACTAAAGTGGTAGGTTTTGTCACAGCGCTGCTCCTTGACCAATGGAGTAGGTGCAAATTTGGGAATGTCACGCGGGAATTGTTTAAAGCACGTCTCCACATTTGCTGCCCTTTGCTGTGTAAACATTCGATTTTTACTGGTGGTCTTTCGTACGCCAAGAATGCGGATAGAAAAAAGGTGAATAACCACAAAGCATCTTTCAAATGCATGCAAAACAAGATAACTTAGTAAAGCTGAATAGAGGTCAGCAGAAGATTACATTTGTCCACCAGATACAACACTGTTTGACAGAGGAAAAACAAAGGATTATGTTTTAAAGCTAAACTGACAGTGAGATTAAAGAGATGAATGAAGTGGATTCTCTGGGAAATCCTGTAGACCAAATGGCCTTGTTTCAAACTCGTAATCGTCTCACTTTTACAAGCATAAGGCTATTTTTGCCCATCTTTGATGTCTCTCACAGGAAAAAACTACAAATTATTGTTAAGGTTAATAAGTTTTCCTTGAAAAAATAAAATACGAAAACATTCGTTCGATTATTGAAGGCTCCCATGGTCAGTGTCTGATCATGTTTGAGAAAAATCTACCCAGAGTTAAATCATACTTTAAAAAAATGCATTTATTTATAATCTAAGAGGAAGAGTGCAGAAAATTCACTGGAAAATATAATTATTAATGACTCCTAAATAATCATTAATTCCTAAAAGAGTTTGAAAAGTAATCTATTACTTTTTCCTGCAGTCTAATTTAATTTGGTCAATAGGTGATCATACTACACCGATACTTTTCAAATTAAACATTGGGATGCCAACAGTGCACAAAAGGAACCGGACAAACTAAGCCACTTTGACATCTTAATGTGAATGAGCCTTAACTAAAAAGGCCAAGTTAGTTTTTTTATCCACAGCCATCAGAGTGTTAATGAAAAGGATGGAAAACGTCTTGTCATCCTGGCCTTAATGCTTAATACACACAGAATGGGGAATTCCTTTAGGAAACCTGTGCAGGAGCGTGACATCCGCCTTCTGTTTGCACGTTCTGGGCCCATGCTTCCTGCTACAGGTGATGAATGTTCCACTTAACATCACGACTCTTTGCTCTAAGCTAACAAAAGCATGCTAGCATGCAATCCTCACAGTCCTGAGACATGCTAACAAGAAACTGGATTTTATCTGTCACCCTCCAGGTCACGGTCAAGAAGATTTGCAGAAAATCTGCGGGGAAATTTCTACCCCCATTCCGGAGCATTCCGGAGTTCTATAATAACTGCCCTTGATGGACGTCCCCTCCATCGGGGTGGGGATCTGAAGCTCCGCGGCTGCTGTGCTTAGGTGACACCCAACCCAGCGACTCTACCATGCATGGTTTCAACACGTGGAGTCAACATGCACCGCGGTCTCCCACGCAACCCTAGTCAGTCCGGGCAGGAAGGCGACGCTCACTTTGCCTACACGTTGCAACGATTAGTCTCTCCACAAACACGAGAACATAAACAGTCCATTGTGGATCACAGTGTTCTGAACACAAGCAGAAGTCCAGCCGCATTCTGCGGAAATCCGTAGAAATTAATCGAAGTCACTGAGAGCTGTCCTGCACGTCACTCATATGGGTCACTCTCGAGAACTCTAAACCAAACCAGATGAGAAAACTGTCTCTTATGCTAATGAGAATCTTTAGCATTTTGGCTCACAAAGATGGCAGCCACGATGATTTAGCGAAAGTTAAAGGCCCTTTAATGTCTGTAAAATGCTTAATTCATTGTTTTTTTTCAACTTCCTTAAGACTTTTAGCAGGAGCCCTTTACAGTAATGAGAACCATTGGTGTTGTAGGGATTACAGAGAAAACTGAGATTTTCAAGGTATGAAAACAAAATATCATCTCACCTTATCTTCATCTTTAATTTTCACTTCTTAATGAATCATCGAGAAGGAATTGAGAAGAATAAACCTTATTTATACCTTGTCTATAACTGTGACAGGCACTTGAATAGATGTAACGCTGATGAGAAACATGTCCGAACGCCATCGTTTCACTTAAATTTTATTTTTATATTTTTATTGGTAATAGTGAATTCAGTCTTTTAACAATATGTATGAGTTATTTCACATTTTCAACTGGATTTTAATTTGTGTTGCTGTAAAGAAGTTATTAAAAAGTATATGCATTTGGTTATTGATATTTTAAATCTAGATACATTTAAGTAATATTTTTAATAAAAATGGTATACTATACAGGGGGGTGCGGTGGCGCAGTGGGTTGGACCACAGTCCTGCTCTCCGGTGGGTCTGGGGTTCGAGTCCTGCTGGGGGTGCCTTGTGCTGGACTGGCGTTCCGTCCTGGGTGTGTCCCCTCCCCCTCCGGCCTTACGCCCTGTGTTACCGGGTAGGCTCCGGTTCCCCATGACCCTGTATGGGACAAGCGGTTCTGAAAATGTGTGTGTGTGTGTGTGGGGTATACTATACATTTTAATATTTTTACCTCTAAAAATATGAGGTGTCATAATGTAAATACGTTTTCAAAATGGTGTTGATTGCCATCTCATTAAAGACTTAGTAACTGAACATATCACAGAGATCATTTATAATTGCTTCATGAGACTGTCCTATACAATCTCTGAGGATATTCTGGTCCAGTACATTTTCGACAAGGACCACCATATGCTGATCAACAGGTGGACGGAGACGCTTGAATCGAACCCCAAAGACAACTTCTTTACTCTAAACTTTGAGCGCTGTGCTCAATCTACCCAATGCCACCGACTGATGATTTCCTACCAGCCCCAACACTCAGGGCTGTTGGGTTTTCTGGCTGCAATAATCCACCCAGCTGGATGGAAAGAGCGAGCAGCAAGCAGACACCACCCGGGGTTTTTATGACCCTGGAAAGACACCAGACTTGAGAGTGGCACTTGTACACACCAGGCGTGGGAAACTAAGAATGATGAGAAATAGCCAGATTGGTAGACATGCTCTTAAATCATTCAACAGAAGGTAAAACCAGCCCCCCCTCCCAGAAGGACAGGCTCCATTATTCTTTCCTGCTCCACCAACTATAAAATCGAAGTTGCAATATAGTCACATAAAATTACATTGCCTCAGTGATGACTCCTGCCAAGGAGTGAAAAAGAAATAAACCATGATGAGTTTGGTATCTTGGAGCTGATCTGTTAGAATTAATTCTGCAGAAGGCAGGTGAGGTTTACATACAGCATCGCTTTCATAAATCCTTGGAAGAACATCGTACGCCAGTGAAGAGCACATACATCGGGGGTGAGGGTCAGAACACGCCCACTCATTGCCATGCAGTCTTCCCCTTTACCCCCAGCGAACATTCATGCTCTTTGACATAAGTACCACATCTTGATCTGATTTTGAACTGCAATAATCCCCAGCGGATAGAATGAGCTGAGAGTTCTATAAAAAAAATCTGTAAAATCCATTCGCAACAACTGCGCCTAACTGCGAATGCAGACTTAATTAGAAGACTCTTCATATTTCACAGTCTGTAAACAATCGTGAACTGGAGAACCCGCTTTCCATTCAAAGGCCTTGCTAAAAATGATTACAGGGGTTTCCTAACCACAATAAACTCTTCCCGCAGTGGTTCGGGGCTCTTCTTTGCAAGGATGCCCGTGCACGGATAACACGGCAGCCAATGCACTTTTGATGTTCTCTTTGATGGCATCTCATGGTAATCTGTTTGTGTTCCAAGGCCAGGAAACCGGGGACAAACATAACTCCTGTTAACAGTCCCTGCACCTTCCAGATCCCCAGCCGCGATCCTTCGCGAAGCCGGGTTAAACACTGTGGCTCTCTGTATCAGAAAACACATGTTCGAGAGTTGTCTGCCTCTCTATATCTCCACACCTGTCCTGAGTAGTGTGAGTTGGACAGCGATGCAGTGGTGTCCGTTACAAACAGAAGTTTCCTATCTGATGGTTTGGCAGAGACCAGCTCTGCAGTGACGAGATGTGGTGCTCCAACAGAAACTGGTCAGTTTTGGGATGTAGGTAGAGTAAACATGGGAATGAAGAACCTCTAGACAGTACCGCACTACGATACTGAATAACTGTGATCAAAGCGACATATGCATGAGATCATGTTTGAAGACAAGTGGACCACAATGTTGGTCGAGGGAGTGCTCTTTCCTGCAGATGACCCCTCCTACGAATGGTTTGACAATTAAGTAGAGGCGCAATCCCACCTCATGGACTGGATGAGAAAACATGGGAGATCACGAGAGAGGACCTTCAAGCTGGACCCTTTTTCCAGACACTCTTCAGATTGTGGCGATCTCTCTCACTGCCCAGAACTTCGTGTGGTGCAACTGCCGTGAACAGATCAAACGCAGGTATCAGCTGGTGCCCCGGACAGGTAGGATGATGCTCTGGCTTGGAATCCCAGGTGAAAACCTGGTGCTGGAGCACCTGTGACTGCTGCACCCACCTGGGTCCACTGGTCATGAAACAAAGCCCCCCTAAGTCCCAAACCCTGCAACCTTATGGTCAAAGTCAAGCTTGTCAACCATCAAATTATCTGATGCCTGGTAATAATCAAAAACTTGACCAGATCTTAAAGGCAACTGCTTAAACCTAAAAAAGATCATTAATTTGTCTGGATCTGTCAAAAATATAGAAGCTGCAGCTTCTTGTTGAATCAGTTTATCTTTTAGCACAGCGGGATATGATGTCGGGAGAGTGTGTGCTGTCCTACTTGGAGATCTGCAGCACAGAGGACCCCTCTACCCTGCGGCATTATGACTTATGAGTCCTCCTTTTTCCCATTCTGCTGAAAGCCACACGCACCATGTGCAGCTCTGGCAGGACCTCGCTGTGGAACGGTTTACGATGTGAACAAAATGACAAAACAGCACTCAGCAAAAACGTATAGAGGGAGCATATGGTTGCTATCATTGTCATGCTTTGCATGATATTTTTCAAGGACCTTCAAATAGTGTATGAAAAGATATATTTTTTGTCTCAAGAATGGGAGAACCGAGAGGGAAGCTATGCTGTAGGCCGGGGGGGTCGGACCTACCGGCGGCGAGGAACGTTGGTACGGATTCATCCGTTCTCATGCCACGACTCGCAAGCATTGGGGTGGTTCTCTGCAGTGCGGAATTAAGGTGGATATCAACATGCATTTGCCCGAAGATCTCTATGAACATGGGCAGTGTATATGTCACCTACAAGGTATTTACGTTTCAGGACCTGGGCAAGAATAAAACGTATGAACAGGTAAGCAGGCCTATGAGGACAAATGTTTTCATTGTGAGAAAACAATTAAGTCAGATGTTTTTGTATAAAACCACAAAGGATGGGGTTTCAATTCGACCCCGCTAGGAAGTCATATTCGTGAAATGGCTTATCTGTGATTAAAAGGGACTCTCGTTATTTGTCGTAGTATTTGGAAGAGCTGAACTTCCAGCACAGCCTTATTATTGTGCTACACAAAGGATCTTTCAAACCGGAATAGCAAGAGGCAACAGAATGTACACAGAGATTTCAGATGACTTCATATAATGTAATAAATTGCTTTGCCCTCTCTTTTAAGAGCGGCAACAAAACCGGGGAGTGAGAATTATGCATGCGAGTCATCAGGAATTTTGACTGTAGCCACCGGCTCAAGTTACAGTAAATCCAGCGCACAAAACGTAACCGAACCCGTCGAAGAATTAACCTCGCAACATTATGTCACACGTTCACATATCTGAAGTCAAGCGAGACACAGAACCGGAGGCGAAGAACATTCATTTTAAGGAAATAAGAATACCATAGAGTACCGAACCAAGCGACATGTTCTTACTGGTTCTCTGGGCAAAGCAAATAATTTCTTTTAGGTGAAAATTGTACCGTTCCAGCTCTGAAACACCTGTTTCCCTTTTGTCTCCACGTTTTGAAGCCATCATATTTTCCTCTCTTTTCTAAAGCTCTTTATCCTCCTTTGAAGGTTTTTGCCTGTCTTGAAGGACAACATCAGATCCCCATCTCAGAGCTCCTCACCTTATTTCTTTAAAGAACCAAAAAGCTTCCTGTCCTCTTTTCCACCACTTAAAAAAATATATAAAGTTTAAAAAAACACAAATAAAGTGCTCTTGCTCAAATGCACTCCCTTTCACGTGCTAAAGACAAGCGGAAGACGAGCAATAAAGGCGGAGACGTCTTGACTTCATTATTTATTTCCAAGCCCACCTGGTACAACTATTATTAGGATCCAAAACAATATGACTTCAAGCAGACTTTGAAGTGATAGGACTGAAGCACATTTGTTCACATACTTTGCAGCTGAAGTAGAACAAATACTGTAAATAAATACTGTCATAAGAATAAGGCGCGATGTTGGCGTTTGCTGAGAGCGATCGCTTTGATGTGTCAGTACGTTCGCGCACGATGGCTAACGTAACGCCGTAATCGTTCATGCGAGCTTTATCTCGTGTTTTCTGTGACCACACTGGAGGGGGGAAAACTACACCTGAGGTTACAGGCGTGACCTACGACCTTTGACCTGTGTTCAGATCAGAGGGACTAGCCTTCAGGCTCCGTGTGCAAACACTCCTTTTACCGGCGCTTGTTCAATAATCAGCCGTAGAGACAGCGTGTGTGTGTGTGTGTGTGCGTGTGTGTGTGTGCGCACACGCACAAAACCCTACCTGGCCTTTCTCCCTCACGGCTACGTCAGCGATAAGCACCATTGTGTGAGCGGATGTGTTTTGAGTGGCTCAGGGGTGTGAATCCCACGACCCTCACGAGGCTGTCAAAGGCCCGGCTGCGGGCGCCTTTCATCTCCGATCGCGGGGGTTACGCACCAGTCGGGCTTTGCCTAAGACCCTCTGAATGGCCTGGACTGCTAATGACCGGCATCCCAAACATCACTCCCAAGGATTTTTACTCATGTGTTTATCTCATTATGCTGCAAGGAGAAGCCGCGTAAAATGTTTCAGAGACAAACATGAACATGAGAGCATGCATAATAAGTGACTCTCTGTGTGTCGCACTGCGCAGGACACAATTACTGTAAATCAAACCAGTATGATACAGTATGATACATTCTAACCTCATGCTCCATCGTCACCATTTTCAGGATATTTCCATTATTAGCACCACGTTACTGCTGCCCTTAGCTATGTAGGAGACACTGAGGGCAAATGACAATACCGGTAGCACTTGACTTATGACATATGCGACTTGCAGCTACCGAGACTTATGACGACTGTCCGATATGACACGTTACATTACTTTACAGTAGACCTAATGGTGGCGATAATGATAATGGACGACAATGGACGATTCCCTCCATCTGCTGTACAGTAACATCAGCTGGCTGCATTGCTGCAAAGTACCGTATTTGTTATTCACTCAGCGTGTTTGTGTGCAACTCCGTTTTATTTGCAAAAATTTTTTATTTAAAGAATGTCTCGTTTGAGATTCCACTCAAGCCACGTTTTTTTAATGATGGCTTGCAAGTGAAAACATGAGTGTTCTGGCATTGCAAAGATTAACAGTGCAGCAAATAATAGTGCAGCATGAAATATACTCTACTGTGTTAATGTTTATCATAATTATAATGCAGCAACCCATGCTACGGATGGGCACCCCCTAGGTGTGGAATGGAAAGTGAACTGTAAACTGTGAACTGTCATTTGTACAATGGGATGCTGGGAAATGTAAACAGTTTTGCAGCTGTTGTGCAGCGTGACCATATGCTGCATTATTGAAAATGTGGGCTAGGGGTTCTGATTCTAGGGGTTAAGCATTTGTCTGAAAAAGCAATCATTCTCTTACTTATCTCTTGTTCTTGCCCAGTGTTCCAATAAATTCTTTGCTGCGGATGCCTGCTACATGTCCATTTACCCCATTGGAACCCAAAGCCATACTTACTAAAGTGGTGTCAGGGGTGGGATTAAGGGAACATATGTGTGAAATTTGTCCCAAGAGAACCCCTTCGTAAGTCAAGGAGCACCTGCAAAGGATTATTAATAGGTGTTTCTGTGGCAGGACGAGTCCATCCCTCCTTCCTCATCCTAAAAACACTAGCCTGTAAGCAGAAACCATGACTGTTACAGACTTTCCCTCAACACATCATCTCTGAGAGCCCCACTAGCCTTGCAAGTGGGAAAATGGGAAATGTTTAGGAGAACAATGTTCCTCCAAACATTCCTCTCCGCAGATATGGCCTGAGGGAACGGACGAGGGAACGAGCAGACGGGTTGCGTCTCAAGCCTACACCCATATACACAAGTTGAGCCAGAACTTACAGAGCTGGAGTACAGTGACACATCACAGCCTGCCAAAAGCAGAAACAACTTCTCTTGTTATTTTAACAGAAGACCAGGGTAATTTTCAAATGTAAAATTAGACATAAAATCTAATTTTACCGATATTCCCACCCACTGAGTGCAACGTACAGTAAATTTGCACCAGGAACAGAAAAAATTCTACAGCGTCCCAAATTCATTCAAAAAATATTAACGAATCCAACTGTAAACGAACAGCTAATTTCACATCCCTCTTTTATTTATTTGCGTATCACAAAAAAAGTCAGTGGTAACAGTAACAATTGCAACCCTTCACAATTTTCCAGTAGCTCAGCAGTAGATTCTTGGCAGATCGCTGCCGCCACCTATGGGCTGTAACGGGGCCTACAGTCTGCCGTGACACCACAGCACCATTGGCTCGAAAGTTCTTTAGATGTTCACTGTAGAAAAGACACCAAAAGGAACTGCCATTAAGACTGTATTGTGTAAAAAAAATGAAGACATTATTGCATATTACTGGGCATCTCTGGAAAGCCAATTCATATTCTGAAGCCTTCATCATGTCACAGCACCGCTACCCATCACGCCCCATGACCACTTGTCATCATTGAAAGACATGATCTCTCCATTCAGGCTGAGCCGAGCCCAAAACCACCACCTCTCCAGAGCATCGACTGCGTGCGAACACTTAGGGGGGGAGAAAGTGCCGTGTGTGATCTGAAAGAACGCAGACACTTCAAAGCGCATCGCGCGCAGGTGCGAGGGCCGCCGGACTGAGGGCCCCGTGATGCCGCCTCCATGAAACGCCATGCTCCTTTGAAGGGTCCTGGCACTGCAAAGCCAACGTGTTTACACCACAAACACAGCCCCAGTCTGTACGCGGCTCGCAGCGCACAACTGTGTTTTCCGTGAGCAAATCTGGTTCTTTTTCTTCCCTGACTCACACACAGGCAGAACAAAGGGCTCATTAATTCTGTGTATCAATCAGAACTGCTCCCTAGGCCAGAGCTCTCAGAGCTCTACTCTTCTGGCTGTTTGCTGCTCCTTAATCATTTTAATTATGTTGTTCTATATAAAATAAGCATGGTTTGTTAAGATCTTTACAGGCGTATGGCTTTGCGTCTTAACAAATTCCTTATGTTTGCCCAAGGTTATCGCACATAAATGCGTCCCCCGTCGGGCAGTCTATGATTAAAGTGTAAAAGAAATAAATTAATAAGAAACACGTTAAAAAGATGGGCAAAATTACATCATGACTTTGCAGGACTGTTGGTGATCACAGTCCTTTCTGAGACTTTCGTCCACAGTCACCCATGTTACTGTCATGTGTTTGTGCTTCTAGCTCTTCCAAGGTGGTGCTATTATACCGCACCCCCACCCCACCCAACGTGAATTCTGCAGGACCACCCATTTCCAAAGAGAAAGAGCACCTGGAACTGATCATCACTTCTTGCGGTACAAACAGCAGCCTGACAGGTATGTGGAGAATGCAAGATAGAATGCAAATGATTAATTTGCTGTGGATTCTGCCGGGGAGGTTCCACCCAAGAGCTAAAGAATGCACCGCATCCTGGAATGGCAAAGTAGCCCTGCCCTGCTTTCGGCAGCCTATGCAGACCTCCGGTCAAGTCCTTCATCCACAAAAAGCTCCACTTGCACGCATGCTGGCCAGTCAAGAGCCAATGAAGGACCTGGAGAGAATAAAGTTTGTGTTTGTGAGGCTTCATCCTCTGAAACTGTTCTTTTCCAAGAGTCAGTTTTCTGGTGGAGGGAATCCCATGTGTAACAGGTCACTCAATGTCTAATATTCTATCATCAATACTATTCTATAGCCTAGTCATTCCTAAAGATGAGATGCTTTTGGTAAACGTAATGCTGAGATTTATTTATTTGCACCATGAATGTTTATTATGGGTAACTCTTCTGGTTTTAATTTCTATTTGTTCTACTCTATTAATTTCCATTAAAAAAAAAAAAAAAAGGGGTAAAGGAAGCGTGGAATGTGAATTTGCCCAATACACCAGCATTATGCGTGACAGTATGATGTATCTTAAGTACATAAATGAGCATCTTAAAAATCATCAGATTATGTTGAAATTTGGCTCATATTCATTTTATACTAAAAGGAACAACAAGAAGAGCTGAAAAAAAAGATTTTGTTTATTGGCACCCTACTGGCCAGTTTCTTTTAAATGCAGAGATCAGTTGGGTATTTGGGTACATCACCCATAGAGGGTCGAGTACTGCAATACGTACTGCTAGGAGCGCTAACACAAGGTGTGTCCCTTAGTGAATTATTTCTGCAATTCTGTAATTTCTCCCTCAATTCTGTAATTACTTCACTCTGCAGAACATACAGGTTTTTTACAAACCAGAATAAATAAAAACATGCTGCGCATACTAGGCCACACATTTCATGATTTCCCGGAGACAGACGGTGGCGTAGCAGGAGGAGTCCAGGTCGAACGAGAGAGCGAGGCTGGGAGCGGCGGGGTCGTCCTCCAGGTCGCGCAGCTCCTGTGTGACATTTCGGGGGACAGCCAGCACGGGCCGGTAGCAACCTGGAACGTTTAGCTTCAGCGGCGTGACTCGGAAGCGGCAGTCGCGCAGGCCATCCGATGCCAATCTCTCCCTGTACCAGGCGCCCACCGCATTCTCCGGGTACTTCACCGTGTTCCCAGGCATAGGCAGAACCACCTGATAACACAAGGAGTGCGGTGACATCAGTCTGAACAGCTATTACTAATACTATTATTTATTATTTAGCATACACCTTTGTCCAAGGCAACAGTGCAGGATATACAGGTGGAGTTACTTACAATGGGGTTCCGTCTCTAATTCCACAGTCACAAATCACCTTATACTGCATTACTCTAAACCATTAGGATATATAAAATATATAAACTGTTGACATGTATGAATGGTACATTGTATAAAGGATTTTGTTCAACATATACTTTGTTATATGGTTTACATTTACATTTATTTATTTAGCAGACACTTTTCTCCCAAGTAACTTCCAATGAACTCTATGTAGCGTTATCAACCCACACACCTTATCCACCAAGGTGACTTACACTGCTAGATACACTACTTACACTGGGTCACTCATCTGTAGTTACCAGTTTCACACAACAGTCATGTTAAAATAATAGCAATATAGAATAATAACAACATAAATACAGTACTGTATAATTAATCATTAGTGTTATAATCATTTCATGCTGCATTATGAATCTGATTTGTTTCACTTTTTCATTTCTGCACCATCACAATACTCTTGTTTTCACTTGCTGACTGTTGGGAGAAAAAAGTAACTTGAATGGAATCCGAAACAAAAAGTTGTGTAAATAAAACACAGTTGCCGACAAACATACCGTGTCAATAAGAAATGTGGTGCCAATTATACAGCAGAGCATCTGTCGTTAGGTGTTACAACCAAACGTTGTAACCCAAAAAACAATAGTGTATAGTTGAAGGAACAGCCATTGTAAGGAAGGATTGTTGTAGGTCACATATTGTAATTTGAGGACTACCTGCACTGCATTAAGGCACTTACAGTGATTTACCATTTCCTATTTATACAGCAGGGTATTTTTATTGGGTCAGTTCAGGGTATGTACCTTAATCAACGGTGCTACAACAAAAGGGTGGACTGCAAGGCACCAGCTCAAATCACTTCCCTACCCGCTGGCCCACCTCGCATATTACGCCACGACCACTTTGCCAGACTAAGGTAACGAACGCAGTCAGAAAAGATTCACTCGAGGGCAGGGAACACACCTGTCGAAGAGAGAAGACATCATCGTTCTCTTCTGCCGCCGTCACAACATGAATCTATGAAACAGAAGGATGTCAGTTGAAAAAACACAGATGGAAAAAGGGTTTTTCTAAATTTACTGCTAATACAGTCATTTCAGCTGTGCTGTTTGTATGGTTACACACACACGCAATCAGGCATTTCCAGAGCAGAGCTATTTAAACACAAATGCAACACAAAAATCCAAAGATGCAAAGTAATAAAACCACTTCTTCATTACTGTCCTGTTAACCAACAGGTGCAGAGTGTTTTTAGGAGGCTGTCCTACTACCTGAGGTGGACTTTCATTCCCTCGCTCTCCCGGTGCTCTGCTGTCCAACACCAGGTCTCCCTGGACGACGCGATGGCCGAACTGCTGCAGCCTATAGGTGGTGCCCTCATTCCACAGTCGGCTGCAGTAGGCGTGCACGTAGAAGACGCGTGTGCTGTGGGGGAGACTAAGCCAAGCGCGGGTGCAGCCATCGGGCCCCGAACCGTACCGGTGTAGCGCTCGCAGGAGGAGCCGCTCCCTCGCCTTGTGCTCGGGCATCAGGGTCAGGCTCTCCTTGGCGTTACCTGGAAACGAGCACGAGAAGTGGCGTCAATATGGCGGGGGGCCAAGGAATCAACCCACGAATGGTCAACACTGTCAAACATGGTCATTGGGAGGTAGATTGAAAAGCAAGTCAAGGCCCTTTTCCATGCAGTCCTCCTGCTCACCGGTGTTCAGGAAATGGCGCTTGGCAACGTTCTGGGGGTCGTCCCCTTCCTCCGGGGTGAAGAAGAGTCTGACAGCCACATCCTGAGGAGCACATTCAACAGAAAAGACGTCACCTTCGCTATTGTGCCAACCGAGCCAACTGAACGAGAGCCTCGGGAGAAGCGGGAACGCGAAACGACACGTGTTTGATGTGGAAAGGTGTACCATTTCATGCTTGAGCAGTGCTAGTCCAACCAGGTCGGCTCGAACGCTCTGTCCGGTTCCGAATCTCTGTGGCCCGTAGTAATTCACAAAGCCGTTCGCCTGCAAAGAAACCCTCGCACCTCAGCAAAGCCTGTTATTGGGTCAAGAGCAGGTCTCAGCAGGGATCCAGAATGGGAACGATGGCCGAGTCACCTTCACGTTGTCCAAAGCCTCGAGGACGATCTGCTGTAAGGTGGATCTGCCATCACCATGGTGAACCCGCACATCCCTCACAACAAGATCAAAGTGATTCCCCAGCAACGCGCCCAGTCTGAGGGGCTCGGGCACGGGCCGGATGTGGGACAGCAGAATACCCTTCTTCTCAAACGTGGCGCTCATCTCCTCCAGCCTGCCAACGTTCACCACACACTCGTGAGACACCTAGCCAGCAGTACACACTTCTCACCCGTACGATTTACACTGTGAAATTTTGCCCCTTCGTACGGCCGGGAAAAGCAGGGTGTCAGGAAGACCTGAGTGGGATTAGGTGCCGAACTCCAGGGTACAAAAGCAGCTCCGAGGTAGAAACCTTTGAGATCCCAAAACCTGCTAACCAAGTAGCTGCAGTTGCGGTCAAACATACTGGCACCCGTTGTAATTTTCGCAAATATCTCACAATTTTCTCTAAAAATAAGTTGACCAAAACATCACGTTTCACTGTGGGGAAGGTGTCCTTTTATTTGAAGGTTTTGTTTTGTTCTGTGACCACAGACATGGTGTATTTTACCAAAAAGCTCTAATTTGGTCTCATCTGTCCACAGGACATTTTGCTGGACTTGTGTCAAACTGCAGTTGGGCTTTCCTATGTCTCTTACTCAATAGAGGGGTCCACATGGGTATCCTACCACATACAGAAAAGAACGCCGAACTTTTCAAAAGTACTCAGCAAGGTATCCATATCTAAGTCCCTCTGAAAACCTGAGGAGACACCTGAGAACAGCAGCTGGGAGGAGGGACCCTTAACACGGAGGTACAGGAAGGTCATCGATGTCTATAAGAAGCGCTGGGTTTTGACCGAAAGCTGTGCTACCAAATATTGAATATGAGGTGTCAATGATTTTCCCATTGCTATTTCTTTTTATTTTCTGATTTAAAGGGTACATTACATTTCCAATAAAAAATAAAGCTTTTGTAATATTAACAGTGAAGTAAAGAATTCCAGAGATAAAACACTTTGGTCAATGTCAAGTTATTTTTTTTTTTTTACAGATAATTGCAATTTATTGGCAAAAAAGGTGCCAATATTTTTGGCCACGATTGTGTAGGTGGCCCTCAGCTTACAACATACGTGACTAATAACAGCCCGGACTTACGACTGCTATCCCATCAACCTTATTTTCAAATCTCAACATCTAACGACGAACGCTCCATCTGCTTAATATTTAAAATGGCAAGAGGAAAAAGTGAGTGCTCTGCTGGTGCAGAAAAGAAAATGCAAATGAAAAAAAGTTACTGAAAAGAAGGAGAATAATAATATTAAAAGCGCAGCACGGAAATATAATTATAACACTTAATAATCGTGACTAATGTCTGAAATTAGTGAAACAATAAAACCCTGTTGTAGAATATAGCATTCATACATTTTCATTGTTTATACTGTATATCTTTACGGTTTAGGTGATACAGTACGACGGGACTGGAATGGAAGCCTGTCGTAGTGAAGTCCTCCTGTACATGTAAATGGAAAACACAGCGAAGGAGCCTTTGGGAATCGGCAGGTTGCTTCACCTTTGAGGGGAGACCTTCTTCACTACCATGGACTGGTAGGTAGTCGCACGCTTGTCTTTGATGCCAGCGTAGGTGAAGTCTGAGGGGAGCACACCCAGCCACGTGGCCATGTAGCTTATTGCTTCCAGGGTTTCCAGATTCTCTTTTCTCAGAGTGAAAGCTGGAGGATGGTTGGTGTGGAAAATATAGAGATAAAAGCTGATAGCAAGCGTTGCATCACATCCGAGTCAACAAGGTGGTTGTGCCAGTGAAAGGAGTAATCATGAGTTCCGATGATACTCAGCATGTCGTCTTACCTGCATACCTGACACCTTCATCCTCACGGTCAGCAGCTGTCCTCTTCCGAGTCTGCGTGCTCTTCTCTCGGAACCTCACCGTGATCGCCGTTCCCTGCGAGCCATCGCCATTGCTGCTGCTGAAGCTCTTGGTTTCCACCAACTTACCAAAGCACTTGCTGAGGAAATGATGCACCGCCTTCCTGTGCTCCTTGCTGTCGTCTTGCTTGAAAGTGAAGACTGAGCCGGGCACTTTGGCGTCTAGAAATCTGAAGAAGTTCTCAGACTCTTCCTGGGAAACCAGGCAGGAGAGCTCTTTGTAATTGGGATCCTCCTTCACCAGGATTTCGCTCTTGTTTGTTCTGGTCATTAAATGGGGGTAATGGTGGCGAACTGCCCGGTGAAGGCTGGCCCTTCGCCGTTTATCCGGAAAGGTGCCCAGCGACAGTTCTTCGCCTGCCCCGGACTTGGAGACGAACTCTTCCAGTTCTTCATTCACAGAATGTCCCAACACCAGTTCCAGGTCCAGGGGTTCTTCGCACACGAGCGTTGGGTCGGAGTCTCGACCGTCCACACGCGCCCCCGACGTTCTCTCCGCCACACAGTTGCGAGCTGCTACATCGCCGCTCCGGTCCTCGGTCTTCGGCCCACGGCAGCAAAGCCGCGCGCTGCTCTCAGGCGGCGGATAGCTTCTCTTCCCTAAATAATCTTCTGAATTCACCAGCTCTCCGTTGACATCGATTTCAGTCACCACAAAGTCGCTGGTGCAATTCTTTATGGTTCCGTAGAAGCCTTCGTGGGCCGAAATGTAGCAGAGCATCGAGCTGCCATCCGCCCTCGCTCCTTCTTCCATTTTATTATTCAGATCTTACCAGTTCATTAAACTTTTATTATGGAGGGATTTCAAAGCCTCAAAAACAAAATGTTCCAGACAAACACCCGTCCAGAATTCTGCAGCTGTGTGCACTCACCGTTCTCACCTAAGAGCACGAGCATGGTATGGAAAATACTTTATCAACTCATGATGAATAGCAAAAAACATGTAAAAACAACAACAACACACACTACATGATGATCATGATCATGGCAAGAATATCATCATATGTAACGTTAAGGAGCAAAGATCACGGGTGAAGCCATGAACAGAGATGCTGATCGGGTGTTTGGGGGAATCACGAGTTATAATATGGACGCAGGTTTATTAGCAGAATTATTCACGCGCGCATGATTTTCCGTTATATTTTTCCATCGTCTTTTTGCCGAGGACGGTCGGGTCGCGCGCCCGTCATCGCTTAAGTCAGGCGCGCGCAAGATGCGAGTGCGAAGTGCAGTGTCTTGTTCTGACTAGTATACGTATGTGGTTAAAACAGTTCGTATTGTGTTGTTGCATTTTTATTAATATATATTTCTTACTAAGACTAAGTTAGTAATAATACTCCAGTAACTTGGATCGTGATTTCAATTTGCCGAGTGAAGCAATTAAAATAAGAAATAAAGCATTATTACTGGGAGATGACCGAGATGATGCGCCGCCGTAATTTCTCGGTTTACTTCTGTTAAAATTCTTCATTGGCGTTTCCAACCATCGCTCACCATTTAAACCGTACACATGCGAACGAAATCGCGCACGCACCGCTTCAGCGTGGTCAGCAGCACGCCTCAAGACTTCCGCGTCACGTGTGTGTTATTGACGCAATTAAAGGGGACGTCCATGATTTTTTTTTTTTTTTTTTTCTTCACGACAAAAACTCTTAAAGGTGAATTATGTCTCATCGCGGCAGTGAACGCTTACAAAGCAGAGACCTTCCGCGTCACATGCGCATCGAACTACAATTAAAGGGGACGCCTGCAATTATTTTACCAGACAAAAAAACCTTGAAGGTTAATAATGAGTTTCTTAACTGAGGAAATTGCCAAATCTGGGAAAGTTGGGCTTCTATTTACTGCAGCATGGAAGTCGTAACACCGTCGTCAAAGGTGAGTCCGCGTTAGTGAACGGTTACGGTAAAAAATTGTGTGTCAGCTGAAGAAAACGAGGTTTTTAAGTTTTCAAAAAAATCGGGACGTTTCAATTTCACGTGAGGAAGTCAGAAAAAAATGGCCAGCAGCGAATCATGAAATACTGAAGAGAGGAGGAGCGAGGAGACGGAGTCACGGACGGTGGTGCACGATGAACACTCGCTCAGTTCTCCCGCCTCAGCTACATTTCAAAAATTTTGTCAAATGTGCGGTTAGCCGACACTTTCTCAAAGCAAAGTACGTTTTGAAAACTTTCGGTGAACGTTACGTGGTACTAACTTCGCAACAGACGTGATCATGTAGTTAGTTTCGAAGACAAGATGAATCATGTATGTCTTTGGATTGTGAGAGGAATCAGGAAACCCACACACAGACAACATCATGCAAACAACACAGACTGAGTTGGGATCGAACCCCTGTCCTCTCACACCACCCAGGCACTGTTTGCGCAGTCGCACCATCTCTACTAGCAACTGCCTTTCAGAATTGGTAGGAAAGTCAAATGTGATTGTGGTAGATGATTTGAAGCCAGTTTACGTAGCAGACAGGTTATCAGGGACACGTGGATCCGAAAAAGATGCGTTTTGAGACCCTTTCTGAATGTTGAGAGGGACTCAGCAGCTCTGAGTGACGGAGGGAGCTCTTTCCACCACATTGGAGCCAAAGCGAGAACCTGCGGGCTTTTGGTTTTAGATCTCTCTGGCGTGGGACCGCCGAGCAGCCTGAGGTTGCGTTGTCTGTGTTATTCAGGTGACGCCTTGATTTTTAACAGTGAAGTGAACTGATGTGAACTTGTTCTTATCCCAGGATGAGTGAAGCAGTCGCTCCATCAACCTTTGTGCGGAGCCTCGGCTATGGGACCCTACATCAGCTGGCTGACTTCTTGGACCCCCAAGACAGCTGGAAGAGGGTCCTCATGGAAATCAGAAAACCCACAGGAGAGCCAAGGTACAGCCAGCTCCACCTCAGGTAGGCTGCCTCAGCCAAACACATTTACAAGTATCTGATGCTTTTGTCCACCGCAACTTACAATGTTAAGGTGTCCAGAGTTATTCACTCATTTATACAGCTGGGTAATTTTACTGGAGCAATTTAGGGTAAATACCTTGCTCAAGGGTATTACAGCTGGAGGTGGGATTCAAACCGGGGTTCTTTATGTCCTAAGACATCAGCTCTAACCACAATGCCACCTGCTGCTCCATCATGAGTGTGGAGATGATTCATCAAACATGGCCAGAGTGTCAGAAGACTGGTAGTACAAGTGATGCTGAATGACAGCTCATTGTAGAGCTTTGGAGGACAAATGGAGAATGGTCCATCCTTTTGTGTGCTTGGACAGGTTCCTTGGAGGATGTTGGAAAAACCCTAATGTAAAACCTGAGAAGTGCAGCATGACAGCTGGGTGGAGTTCTTACTGAGAAACTGCTGTCAGCTGTTGCTTCAGTTTTGTCTTCCCACTGTTGTGTCCAGGAGGTTTGAGGGCGTCGTGGCCATGGGGAAAAGCCCCACAATTGCCCTGCTCTCCGACTGGGGCACCACCAACTGCACGGTGGGCCAGCTGGTGGACATCTTGGTAAGAAACCAGCTCCTGGCTCCAGCTCGTCTACTTCTGCCAGGTAGGTTAACTGTCTTTCTGAATGTTGCTGCTAATTAAATGTCCTGCTGGGACACTGTAGTTCCCTGTCCTCCTTCAGTCCACCCATCCATCTCCGTTAATGTTTGGTGCAATGTATAAATTATTTGGGCTTTTACAGATTTAGCTGTGGGGATCCCAGTTGTGCCATCTCCGAGTCCTGGATGGCAGGAAACAGTCGGACTGAGCAAACAGGTAACTGTCGCCATGGGCCGGGCGGAGGAGCGCCAGCTGGCGGACAGCACCAGAACTCAAGTGGAGGACAAAGAGTCACCCGATGACAGAGGTGTGTTACTCCAAAGTACCTGGAACTCAGCTGTGCAGTCAGGATAATGCATTTTATAAAAAGGTACTGGCAGGTGGGTTTTTAAAATTATTCCTTATAAATGTCTGCCTTCAAGATGCATGGAACTACAGGACTTGTTTTTAGAACAGGGGCATCGAGCCTTTTCCGGTCAAGGACCGGACCAGAGTTATGCTTGTGAACTGGTTCAAGATCTGCAAGTCGTACTTTAGTGATGTACTGAATCTTAAATGTATGAAATGAAAAATAATTTACTGTACTTTATTTAGATGTGTTCTGGGTGTGTGATTCAATACAATTTGTAGCATTTATGCTAGGAATAGTACATATAATTTGACAAGTGTTCTTGCAAGACACTTGTTGGACACCCCTGGACTGTTTCTGTCACTAGCTTAATTGGAGTTTTAAACCAGTTCAGCTGAACTGGTCATTTCAGGGGTTTGGCATGCAGCTGTGTGTTAAATAAAAACATGTTTGCGCTGTCAAAACAAGTACAAGTTAAAGTGCACCTAAACCACATGTACTATCAAGCTACATAAGATCTGTCCAATACAAAGTAACACCACATAATAATGACAGGTTTTATTATTTACAGGTGACTTCATTGCATATTTGGTTCTTGGAAGTGTGTGATGTAGATGAACTGTGTATTAATTACATTATACACTGCTCAAAAAAATTAAAGGAACACTTTGAAAGCACATCAGATCTCAATGGGGAAAAAAATCATGCTGGATATCTATACTGATATGGACTGGGTAATGTGTTAGGAACGAAAGGATGCCACATCGTTTGATGGAAATGAAAATTATCAACCTACAGAGGGCTGGATTCAAGGACACCCCAAAAATCAAAGTGAAAAAATGATGTGGCAGGCTAGTCCATTTTGCTGAAATTTCATTGCAGCAACTCAAAATGGTACTCAGTAGTTTGTATGGCCCCCACGTGCTTGTATGCATGCCTGACAACGTCGGGGCATGCTCCTAATGAGACGACGGATGGTGTCCTGGGGTATTCCCTCCCAGATCTGGACCAGGGCATCGCTGAGCTCCTGGACAGTCTGAGGTGCAACCCGGCGGCGTCGGATGGAGCGAAACATAATGTCCCAGAGGTGTTCTATTGGATTTAGGTCAGGCAAGCGTGGGGGCCATTCAATGGTATCAATTCCTTCATCCTCCAGGAACTGCCTGCATACCCTTGCCACATGAGGCCGGGCATTGTTGTGCACCAGGAGGAACCAGGACCCACTGCACCAGCGTAGGGTCTGACAATGGGTCCAAGGATTTCATCCCGATACCTAATGGCAGTCAGGGTGCCGTTGTCTAGCCTGTAGAGGTCTGTGTGTCCCTCCATGGATATGCCTCCTCAGACCATCACTGACCCACCACCAAACCGGTCATGCTGAACGATGTTACAGGCAGCATAACGTTCTCCACGGCTTCTCCAGACCCTTTCATGTCTGTCACATGTGTTCAGGGTGAACCTGCTCTCATCTATGAAAAGCACAGGGCGCCAGTGGTGGACCTGCCAATTCTGGTGTTCTATGGCAAATGCCAATCGAGCTCCACGGTGCCGGGCAGTGAGCATAGAGCCCGCTAGAGGACGTCGGGCCCTCAGGCCACCCTCACAAAGTCTGTTTCTGATTGTTTGGCCAGAGACATTCACACCAGTGGCCTGCTGGAGGTCATTTTGTAGGACTCTGGCAGTGCTCATCCTGTTCCTCTTTGCACAAAGGAGCAGATACCGGTGTATATTAATAATGAGAGCAATAGTCCTGCTGGTTTAGAAGTTGTCCTGTCAATGAATGTGACTCTGCCAGAAGGTGGCAGCATTTTTTCAAAATGCAGCGTAAGTGTTAGATTGTGTATTGCCCTGACTAGACTGTGCTGCCGTTCTGGTGCTCAGGCTTCCACAGGTTCTCCTTCCAAGAGCTGCTCCAGATGACTAGTAATTTTGATGATCGGTCTGCATCTGAGGGTGGAGGCAAGTTGGGGGAAGGTGGCTTTGGGACCGTGTACCGTGGAAACTTCAACAAAGTGGATGTGGCGGTGAAGAAACTGAACTCTGTAAGTTCCAGACCCTCCGCATCATCCTCGCCATGTGTTTGGTACTGACATTGAAATAATCCTGCGCCGAGTTCAGACAACGGGATGATTCAAAGCCAGATGTCTGGCTCTAATCTGTACCCATGAGTTCTGGACTTCAACTCTGGTCATAGCTGCTATATACGCTACTGGTCAAAAGTTTTATAACACCCCCATTTTTCCAGTTTTTATTGAAATGTAAGCAGTTCAAGTCCAGTGAATAACCTGAAATGGTACAAAAGTAAGCGGTAAACTGCCAGAGGTTTTAAATTTTTTTTTTTTTTTTTTAAAATCAAAAACTGAAAAATAATGTACATTTCAGAGTTATACAAAAAGGCCTTTTTCAGATAAGAAGTAATGGGTTACCAACTTAAAGCTATTCTGCAGCAATGGAAGTAAATTAAGCCTTGAAAGTTGATGCTAACAATTCCTACACATGTCCCAACTTTCGTTGATTACTTACAAACCCTCTGTCTGTATAAATGTAGTGTTGGAACAGACTGTTACTACACCCTCTTAAGCATTATTTGGACAGCATTGTACTGCAGGAAGTAGTATATTGCTCTCATAATGGCGAGAAAAAGGCAATTAACAAAGGAAGACAGACCACTATAATTCCTTTCAAATATATACACTACCAGTCAAAAGTTTTAGAACGCCTCCATTTTTCCAGTTTTTATTGAAATTTACGCAGTTTGTTTGGCTCAATGTACTCTGAAATTGAAGCAAAAACAAACAATGGGACATTTTTAAAAAAAAAAAAAAAAAAAAAAAATCATGGAATCCTTTTGTTTAACAAAATTTAATCTAAAATTTTTGACTCACAAGTAGCCACCTTTTGCAGATATAACAGCCGAACACACTCGTGGCATTCTTTCTACAACGGAATTCAAATATTGTTTGGAAAGTTCCATCCTTTTGCCTACTCGACAGCATACAAAAACCCTACATGATGAACCAAAGATTTCAAATTTTGATTCATCGGTCCATAAGACCTTCTTCCAGTCTTCAGTAATCCAGTGGCGGTGCTTCATGGCCCAGGCAAACCTCTTTTTCCTATTTTAGCAATGCTTTCTTACTGCCACTTGACCTGTCAAACCTGCAGCTTGAAGTCTTCTCTTCACAGCTGAAACTGAGACTTACTTTCTTCGACCGGAGAAAGCTTGAAGCTGTTGTCCTGTGAGCCACCTATCACGCAAGCTGTTGACTCTCAGAAACTTGTCTTCTGATTCTGTTGTGGCTTTAGCTCTGCCAGACCTCTTCCTGTCAGTTTCCAAGTGCCTTTTGATGGTGTAGGAAACTCTACTCACTGACACCTTGGCTTTCTTTGCAATTTCTCTAAAGGAAAGACCTATACTTTTAAGGGTTATGCCTTAATTTCATAACTTACACATGGTCACATTTACTTTTTTTTTTTTTTTTTTTTTTAAATATATACTCTGTGTGTACTTTCCTTTCAGATGGATGACATTTCCCCCCAGGACCTGAAAACTCAGTTCAATCAGGAAGTCCAGACTCTGCGGACGTATGCACCCACTTCCTGTTTCTTCTGCAGCGCAGAGTGCCGCTGTCCCTTGAAGGGGTTGGGGGGGAGAGTGAAAGCACTGCTTCCCTTTACTGAGGCTTTAACACATACTTGACACCTCAGCTCTCATTTTTGGTAACACCAAACATATGTGCAGATGTGGATCAAAAAAAAAAAAAAAAAAAACTTATTAACCATCAGTTTCAGCCTGATTTTTAAAATCTTAGCAGTTAATTTGGATGAGCAGAAGTTCACATCACAGCTTTGGGGGTCCTTCACTGACATATGCGACCAAACTCCTGTCCAGGCTGAAACACAAGAACCTTGTGGAGATGGTTGGCTTCTCCTGCGACGGCGATCACTTGTGCCTGGTGTATCCTTACATGTGCAACGGTTCGCTTTTGGACAGACTAGCTTGCCTTGTGAGTACAGACATGTTCCTCCACAAAATGAACAAAAACTACCTGTGGTGTGAGGCCGCCGAATACCGCGTTCACTCTATTATAATACATATCGATGTTGTATGTCCGTTGCAGGGTGACAGTCTTCCTCTGTCTTGGACCCGAAGGTGTTTGATTGCTGCTGGCACAGCAAGAGGCCTAGAGTACTTACATAGCAACCACCACATCCACAGAGATGTGAAAAGGTGTGTGTTCACTGGTAGCACTCCGCTTGCGTCTCTGGGATGGCCTGCATGGAAGCGGTTCAAGCTGTCCAGTCACAGAGCTGGATTTAAGCAGCAGATGAGCTCGATGGTTCCTCTGTGCCAGGACATGTGGAGTGGCTCAAAAAAAAGGGATCAGTTAACAGGATGCGGAGTAGATTTTGGACCACATTTTGGTAGATACTGTTCCAGCCCACATGCTGAATTTCAATGGCATTCTTTGCTCGCTGTACAAAATCCATGATTCTTCCCTGCTACGCATCAACTCTCACTCACACACACACACACACACACACACACACACATTTTCAGAACCGCTCGTCCCATACAGGGTCACGGGGAACCGGAGCCTACCCGGCAACTCAGGGCGTAAGGCTGGAGAGGGAGGGGACACACCCAGGACGGGACGCCAGTCTGTCACAAGGCACCCCAAGCGGGACTTGAACCCCAGACCCACCGGAGAGCAGGACTGTGGTCCAACCCACTGCGCCACCGCACCCCTCACACACATCAACTCAACATTACTAATTTATAGCCATCTTTGAAGCAATGTGAGGTTTAACTTTCACCAGTCATGGCTGGGCAGCGCTGCATGGCAGCAAGCAGATATTGGGCCTTTTTCAGGTGCTTTTGGCACTCTAGTGCCTGCTTTTCTTCTCAGCTGGCACCTGACCTCAGCGCTCAGCTGGTCTTGGGATGTGCTGTTGTTTGCACAACTCTTAATGCATGCAAAATTATTCATATCAGCTTTTTACTTCAAACACATTGGCATCAGCTCTTTTGACATGGCAGGCTTCCTGTGCCTGAAAGGGTTAGTGCACTCAGAGCAAACTGCCTGCTAGTCTGGCGATACCTCCTTTGTTGTAACAAAAGCTGAAACTGCAGAACAGCAATATTTCTGCACAATAGCCTGTAGCATTTGTTAGATGCCACTTTTTTAAAGGAGTTTCCTCATGTTAGTAGAATGTGACCCATTTTGGTTGGCTGGCAGCGCAAACATCCTCCTGGACGAGACTTTTGAGCCGAAGATCTCGGATTTTGGTCTGACGCGGGCCTCCGAGAAGAAGAGCGCCTCCACCGTCCTTACGGAGAAGATCGTGGGAACCACGGCGTACATGGCGCCCGAGGCGTTGCGGGGAGAGATCACCCCGAAGTCGGATGTCTTCAGCTTCGGTGTGGTACGTAGCCTGCTGTCACCACTTGAGGAAGCTGTAAGGCTTCAGCTCTGTCTGCTGTAGTTATGTCTGTCCTTCACCAGCAATT
Organism: Scleropages formosus; assembly: GCF_900964775.1. Taxonomy (NCBI): domain Eukaryota; kingdom Metazoa; phylum Chordata; class Actinopteri; order Osteoglossiformes; family Osteoglossidae; genus Scleropages; species Scleropages formosus. The sequence goes on from NC_041807.1 coordinate 16,206,437, forward strand.
TTCTAGGGGTGTCCTCATTTTCTGACACTGGCAGGTACTGCTGGAAGTGCTGTCTGGACTTCCCCCAGTTGACAGCTCCCGTGACCCTCAGTTCCTAGTAAGTATGTATACATGTCCTTTCCTTCCCACTCATCTTTGCAGTCAGTTTGTATTAGGTTATGGTCCATGTGTCCATTTTCAACGGTCAAGAAGCAAACAAAATGGTTGTAATTCTAAATGTACTTCACAGCAGGCCTCTGCTCTGCACTGGCTCAGCGTTCGTCTTTTCTCATAGATGGAAATGAAAGAAGAAATTGAGGATGAGGAGCTGACGCTGGAGCACTTTGTGGATAAGAAGATGGGAGACTGGGGCCAGGCCTCTGTGGAAAAAATGTACTCAGTAGCCAAGGACTGTCTCAGTGAGAGGAAGAACAGGAGGCCGCAGATGGAGGAGGTGCGTGTCCTGCTGGCTGCGCTCATGGAATGAGTGACACCTTATGCGTTAATTATACCAGTGGTGTAAAATAGCCTCAGTGTTACTGCATTAGGCAGAAACCTGAATCTGGATTCAGTTGGAATCACACATGGACAAAATAACTTTGTTGTTCCACTTCACTAAATTAGGGATATTTTTGTTTTAACCACTACATATTTCCAGGTTTTCATTTAGGGAAGATTTAAATGCAAGATAGTAATTAATTTTGGATGCATAAAATATTTGTCCAGTGTAGGGATCCAGTGGTCTGCAGTCTATCCCAGAAGCATAGGGTGTGAAGCAGGCTATACCCTGGAGGGGACACTAGTCTTTCACTCACAATAAGGCCAATTTACCATTACCAATCCACCTGAATTGTATGTCTTTGCAAGCATTTCCCCCCCAACCATCACATAGGCTGAGCTGGATTTGAACCCACAGCCCAGGAACTGTTATCAGGGCTATATGCTGCACAACAGTGCCACTGCCTAATGGTTTTATAAAGATGGCAATTTCTGCTCTTTTTTGGACAGGTCTTGAGGGAGCTTGAAAACATTCTTACCACCATCTCACTGGATCAGTTGAGCTATGAGAAGAAAGTGTAGAAGACACCAAATGCTACCTAAGGGCAGCTTGTGCCCCTCTTCACAAATTCAAATAAAGCAAAGCACAGCTCTGCAAGGACAGGCCTTTGATTACTGTGAAACATACAAGGAAAAACTAGTATATAAATACCCCAGTATCACTGAACAGCAAAAACAGAAGGCATGGCAACAGATTCTTCACCAAACAGTACTATATGCACTCATGCGCTGTGATTTAAATTATTTATTTTTTCTTTTTTAAACAATTGATTTTTAGAAAAGAAAACATTTGTGACGGATCATATTTGGACAACAGAACCATGTAAATATGTAAGGTAGGAGGTCCCTAGAACAGAGTGGTTTGCCTCTGGTGAGTCAGTAGCCATGGATCCAGGCTGAGACCTGCTCTCCTACTCCACAGTACATGCATTGCTCCAGCACAGTGTGGGAGGCTGAAGCAGTGGTCCGCACACATATTGCATATGCGAAATGTGCCTGCCGTGTTAGAGGCGGGGCACTCCTAAAAAGAACAGACATTCTCTCAACCACAGGTGACGGATATCCATTGTCACACGTTTGAGGTACAAGGCCTTTTACAACACAACACAACACCTGTGTACAGCACATGGATAGAAAAATAAGCCTCTCGGCAGACAATGTGTGTAAACCATGGTTATTTTAAAAATGCACCTTTCTCCACCACTACAAAACAGTTAACAGGACAGCTGCTGGTAGCAAGGTTATGTTATTTTCTGCCTTTGTAGCTGTTCTGGTAAAGTTCAATAAATCTTGTAAAAACAAGATCGCCCTGTTTGTAGAAAACATCTAATTAGTTTCACTTCTTGTCTGTCGTTTTTATTCTCTTTAAGACACATTAAGCTTTTTGTTACACCTCACACCTCAGCGCTGACCACCTAAAATATTTTGCCCATCTTTCTAAATATTCTGAGAACATTCTTTTGTATCATAATGCATGTACATACTGTATTGCAACCTACAAGGATAAATTCACATACGTCTACACTTAGTGTTTCCTGTGTGCATAGTTCAATCTAACACTGATTTGGGGAAATTCAGAAGAGATTATAAGGGGGCTGCTTAATTTCAAAATGATGTCTTCTTACACTACTTGGAATGTTCCATTGCGGACCACGGCAGGGCTGTTCAGTCCTCTTCATCATCTCCCTCCCCGGGCCCTCGGATCATCCTTCGTCCGCCCCTCTTGCCAGCAGGGCCTTTGGGTTTAGCGAAGGCCTGCTTGTGCGCGTGTTGCTTGGGGTGGACTTCCTCGTACAGGAAGTCACTGGTCAGCTCATCACCGCTGTCGATCTCCAGCTAACGACACAGGGCAGCAGTACAAAGTTTTCTACAAGTCAGCTGCACTAAAATCATAAGGACATATGTCACATGCATTTTATTGAGTAAATTCCAAATTACTCTTGTACCCCATGTTATGAACATCCAAGTTACAAATTTTCAGAGATTCAGATATTTCCTAGTTTATTTATTAACAGGACTTTACTGAGTGTATTTTCTAAAATTTTTATGGGGGGACATGGTGGCTTTAGCCTGTGCCCACTATGTGGTGGGTCTGGGGTGCCTTGCAGTGGACTGGCTTCCCGTCCAGGGTGTGTGTCCCATCACCCTTCGGCCTTGCACCCTGTGTTGCCGGGTGGGCTCGCCGCAACCCCGCTTGGGACAAGCAGTTGTAGCAATTGCAAAAAAAAAATCTACTGCAGAGCAAAAATGGACAAAAATAGCCTGTATTTTCAATTTCTGCCATTACAGGGCAAACATTCAAACGCAAATGGCACTGTGGGGGGGGTGTCTCCCAAGGATTTCACACTATACAGGTGCATTTTGAATCAGCATATTTAATTTATTGTTGCCATATCCAAGAAACTATAACTATCTAGAAACTATACCGTGAGTAAATAGAAGACCATGTCTATTATGCTTTTTTGATTGAAAACTGAAAATGACCTGGCAGTGGTAGACATGTTTACATGATAAACTGGTCACTTCCTTGTGGCCAATTCTGTGACGTTTACCATGAAACAGATGCCAGAACTGAAAGTGAAACACTTTTTAATATGTTCTCTCCTCGCAATCCTCCGTTACACTGCAACTCTTCCTCCTTTCTCTACCGCACCGTGGTGCCGCAGCTCGGATGTGTAAAGCAGAACAAAGCAATGAATAGGAGACTGAACATTACGTATTTTTTATTTTCAGTCATTTTAAAGAAGACTCAACTTTAATGTTGCTTCATGCTACTAAAAAAAAAAAAAAAAAAAAAGTACCCTGTCTCACCACCTTGTGTTTCTGGAACAGGGTAACACTGACCCTGTATTGTATGAGCCGTTTATGAAAATAGAATAAAAAAAAAAGTCTTATGGTAAATTTTTAGTTCACTATAGCTTTATCTGATGTTTATCAGATGTGACCTAACCGTAAATAAATCGAGGTATTAAGCTGTATTGTTAAGCATTCGTTGATTGTGCCGTAGTGGATGGGCTTACAAACAATTCCAAGTTACAAACACACTTTGTCTAAACTGTTCGTAAAATGAGGTACAAGTCTATTAAGTCATTCCCCAAAATTATGAAGTATTTGATTCAATTTTAATTTTAATACATACTGAGACTCTTCTGTGTGTATTATATATATATATATATATATATATATATATATATATATAAAAAGGCAGTGCCTGTAAAATTTCTCAGAAAAAAAAGAAAGAGAATGCTCCTTACCTTTTTAGCAATATCCATGTGAAGATTATTTTCAACCATGTCAATTAGGGGGCTCTTGCAGCTGGAGTACAGCATCCTCTCTTTGATGCTGCATTTATACCCAGGCATGGAGTAGATGAAAACTGTGACATTGAATATGGACAAAAAAAAGTTACATCAAACAAGCGGCTGGGACCTACTGGGCAACACGCCCCCTGCGTGAAAAATCCCGATCGACCAGTCAAGAAACACCTGCTGCAAAGCCACCACCTCCCAGCCCTGTTTTGGGCCTTGAGGCAATCATTCTGCTGCAGTGACAGCACACAAAGGTGTTTCAGGAAACGAAACGTGTTCGGGGCCCTAACTTTTGCAGAGACATGAGTCACCGAGCTCAGATATGAGTCACGGCATTGCCCCGCTGAAAACCGGCAAACCTGCTAACTCGATAAAGAAGGTCAAAGCAGCACATTCAGGATAACAAGCGAAGTTTCCAAGGAAAGCGCCTCAAACTCCTTACCTGTCGATTCCAGGTAATCGCCCTCGTGGGAGTGCTTGTAAAGGAAAAAGTGGTAGCGAGCAGAGTCTTTCGGAATCCTTTTCGGCAAGTCTTTAATTTCCGTGGGAGCGGTGCTGGACAGCTTTATACTTTCCTTTGCAAAATCGATTTCCTGTCGATGAAGCACATAGTCAAAACATTAACATTCATTAAAATTTTGGATAAGCACTCTTTCCAAATTAAAATCATGGCAGTTTTTAAGAGGATATTATAGTTAGCTTGTCGTTTTTCTTTTCGACTGTTACGCTGCTATTGCCGTAGAATTGCTGGAAGGGAAGGGACTCTGCGTTTTCTTACAAGTTGCACGTAGTTGAGCTTCCTGTCCCTGAACTGCTCGATAGCGCGAATGGCCTCGTGGTCCATGGGGAAAGCCACACCCTGGAGGGTCTGCTGCTTGGTGTCCACACTGATGTCCGTTTGGACCTGAACGGGAAGACCGATGGAAGACGCACCCACACATAAGCACATTCTTCCGTGTGTGTGTGTGTGTGTGTGTGTGGGCTAAGGGTCATTCATTAGTTACTAGTTAGTGAATGAGTAGACCTCAGTCCAAAGAAATGTGCCGATTACCACGCTGGACAAAGTTTCTGTTTAACCGCATCCGTTCATGTATAGCGTCCTCCTCGAGAGTATAACAGGAAGGTCTCTGCCGACACCTGAACCAAGAACCCAGGCTGCCGAGCCCTGCTCTGCGTTCTACAGCGTGACGTGGGGCATCACCCAATCTAGGATGATGAGCAAAGGCAGGAAACAAAAATATGCAAGAAACGTGCAACAATGTTGATGTGCGAGACAGCGACGTCGCTTCGGTGACATCGCTGACGTTCTGACCAACATCTACACATCACGCAGTTTAGCACCGACTGATGCTTCACTGGGGGTCTCTGGCTTCAGCACTCAATTTTCTCCCACATTCTGGGCAGGAGAAGCCTAGTAATCCATCCTTTCTCCACTGGAGTGCAGCTCGCACGCACGCACACCGGCCCAATGACAAAAACACTACTTTCCCCTCCCGTTCAGCCGCCGCTTTTACTACAGCACCGTCTCTCTCTGCAGCTGCACATCGCAGAAGAAACGCAAAGGCTGCTTCCTGCTTCGCTCTTCTCTTTACACGTCGCTCGCCTGTAAGAGGACCTGTGGGCAGCCAGTACTTCCTTATATGGAATGGAAGATGGTTCCTGTTCATGTGAGACAGCGCGCACGCAGAGCCACCGTGCAATTTAGGATCACCAATCTACCCAAAACACGTCTTTGGAAGGCGGGGGGAAAAGCATACGAACGCGGGGAGATGCAGGGGAGATTTACTCTCAAGGGGCTTCTATACAAATATTTATTCCGCTTACAGTACGTTGGCTTTGGCTTCTTTTTCTACGGAATTACAATATATTTCCAGAACACATTTAAACCTACCACAGCACATCCCACAAGGTTTACGCGGCGACAGGGTTGCACACGGTTTTTGGCATTCCGCAGTGCGTCGGCAGCGGCGCGACGTCACACAAAGCCATTCATACACCGGTTCACCCGAAACACCTGTTTCTGAACTGCGGGGGAAGTCAGTGTGCAGTACGTAACGGCTACGTACTCAAGATCGCAGGTAGACACAGTATTACTGAGTCCATTTTACATTCATTGATGCTTTTCTCCAAAGCGACTTACACTCTTAAACTACTGGTAATTTTCTACCCATTTATACAGCTGGCTATTTTTTTTTTTTTTTTTTTTAAAGGAGAAATTTAAAGTAAGTACTTCACTCAAGGGTACTACAGCTGGAGGCGAGGCTTGACCCTACAACCTTTGGGTCCAAAGGCAGCGGCTCTAACCGCTACGCCACCCCCTATGTCAATGGAAGTGGCTGATATTTTAGCATAAATGGGTGTGAGGTTTGGAGCTCAGTTACACATATTTTTGCACCTTAAACCTAACGCTAATTATTTACGAGGATCAACTTAACGATGGGTTTTTTTTTAGGGTCGAATTGACTTCGTAAGGCACGAAGAGCTGTACTTCCTACATCACAGGCTGATGTTTCTGATGAAGTGCAGCGGAGTTTTGGGGAACAGACAAAGAAGCTTCAGGCTAACCTCCAAACCCGTGAGACAGAAAAGCAAAACGTGAGAATCATCTGCGCGTGAATCCAAAACGCCCACCTCTACGTACAAAAACGTAATTCCACCTCACGGCCAGCCTTCTAAACGTCTCTCTTCTGCGCTGTACTTTAAAGAGCGGTAATGGACTCTAGTACTCCCTCGTTCAAAGCGCACGCCATCGTCGAGGCTTCGCCCAACTACTTCCAGGTGTGCCGTGTCATGGATTTGTCTGCGCCGCTGCACCGATTATGCTGAAACCGGCATCGGCACCTCCCATGCGATTGATTGCTTCCTGTCAGCATAAGCTAGACGACGATGCTGACCTCCAGGTTTTCTGCGGGCTCCTCATCCAATACCTCTGAATCAGCCTCATTAATAACCCCTGCTTTCCTCCTTCCTCTAATTAAAGACATTAGAAGAGCTTCAAAGTACAGGGAGCAAGCGGGAATTGCTTTAACCCCGACAATGTACAAAATCAAAATTCATAACATCCTGTACGAGCGGCGCCGGGAAAATTAAGACGGTGATGACTGGTGTGTGTGGCTTCATTCAGCGCAGGCATAAATAAGATAAATACAGACTGTAAGTACCATAACTGTGAGTCATTATGATCAAATAAGCAAACAGTGCATTTATATGGAGGGGGGACGCGGTGGCGTGGTGGGTCCAGCCGGTGCCCGCTGTGTGGCGGGCCTGGGGTTCGAACCCTGCTTGGGGGTGCCTTGCTGTGGACTGGCGTCCCATCCTGGGTGTGTCCCCTCCCCCCCTCCGCCCTGCGTTGTCGGGCTAGGCTCCGGCTCGCCGCGATCCCAGTTTGAGCAAGCAGTTGTTGACGATGGATGGATGGATGGACGGGTGCATTTGTATGTATGAAAGTTAGTGTTAAATTGTATGCATGCGTGCAAGTGTGAGTGAATGAGTTTGTGTGAGAAGGCACGAGTGTGTGAGTGTGAGTGTGTGTATATATATACACATTCAGGGCTACCTCATTGAGCTTGATCTGTCTCAGCTCCTCCTCAGCGGCAGTCAAGGGCAGAGGAGCAGCCTGGGAGGTCAAGTACTTCTTATACCCATTCAAAGACACATCATCCTGAAAGCAGCAGACAGATGCCTTACAATTTAGGGCTTCTACACGACAGGACTACATTTTTCAGACTTTAGGCCTCTGAACTTGTTTGTAAAGTTACACTTTTTCATATTTTATGCATTACTGATTTGGGTATTTGTCATAATAGGGAGGAAATTACAGAGGGGTTATTTAAAGGTCCCGAAGCAGCAGCAAAGAATTTAAATGAAGTTTACGTCATAGTTCATGAAACAAAATCTAGTTCCTGCCCAGGTCTGTTCAACATTTAGTTAAGATATACAGTAACAAGGCAGAAGAGGCATCTAGTCAATAAACCTACCACAGTAAAAATAACCTACCACAGTAACCCACACGTTCTTTACACCTTATTATCACTTTGCTCTCTTAACGGGAAGCGTTACAAGGGAGACGCAGCAAAAAACAAACTTTAAAACACATGCTGTTATACGTCGTACCTTTACGGTACCAAAAATCTCATCTTTAATATGTCCACCACCGAATTCTTTTTTCAGGGTAGCCCTGGTAGCAGCATACAGCATCTTCTGCCGCACCTGCGGGAAAACAGGAACAGGAGACCATGGACCATTAGCATAATGGGCGGCGTTCGTCCGAGCGCTCCCCCCGTCACACAACGCAACAATGGAGCCGAGCGCTGGCCCTTACAACTGCCGCTGCCACCGTCAGTGGTTCGTTTAGGGAAATTTCGGAATAAATTAGCATTGCAAGCGCTGCCGGCACAGATGAACAATTGTTCCTCTTCATTTGCCTTTTTACAATCAGTTTCTCCAAATCTCTGCTCAGTCACACCACATATCAAAGCCCATGTCTAGTTTCTGGTCACATTCTGACTGTTAGTCCTGCCGAGCCCCAGATTTGTCTACCGTACCGGACACATTTCCCAAACTGTACAGAACATTTGTATGTTAGAGCTGCCGACTTGGGATCTGAAGGCTGATGGTACAAATCCCACCTACTGCTCTTGTGCCTCTGAGTAAGTTACTTACCCTAAATTTCCCCAGTAAAAATACCCAGCTATATAAATGTGTAAATAATTTTAAGTAGATTAACACTGCAACTCTCTGTGGAGAAAAATGGCAGATGAATGAATAAATGGGGGCGCAGTGGGTTGGACCGGGTCCTGCTCTCCGGTGGGTCTGGGGTTCAAGTCCCGCTTGGGGCGCCTTGCAATGGACTGGCGTCCCGTCCTGGGTGTGTCCCCTCCCCCTCCAGCCTTACGCCCTGAGTTGCCAGGTAGGCTCCGGTTCCCCGCGACCCCGTATGGGACAAGCGGTTCAGAAAATGTGTGTGAGAGTGTGAATAAATGCAAGCACGTACAAACTAATAAACGTAAACATGCTACAATGCCGAGCCCGATGCGCCTTCCAAAGGAGATTCGGTAATATGCAGGAGTCCGGCATGGGCAAGATCCTAGAAATACATCCCAGATCCTTTTCTGCTGGATCTCAGGAGGTTATTCCACTTCTGACGCTCATTTGTAGCTGAACGCAGGCCACGAGTTGCCAGGGTTGAGCCCCTCGGCTCCAGAGCAGGAATCCACCGACAAGTCTCATCTTGCTTCCTTCTCTGCCTGGATTACGCAACGTTCCACCTCAAGCGTAGGTTGTTCTGCGGATTGCCGGTCCTTCGCGCGACACCATTGACTTACAGGCGAATGGTCCGGGGACCAGGCCACAAAGATCCACTCGTATCCCTGGTTGTTGCTGGAGTCCAGCCTGTAGAGAATGTAGGAGGGCATGTCATCCTCCAGCAGAGGGAGGACACTCGCGTCATACTCCTGGTCCCACGTCTTGGCGGCCCTCTTTGTGCCGCCCAGGACCAGCTGCTCTGAAAGAAGAAGCATATTGTATAGACGCAGCATACTGCCGGAACCTTCGAGACAAACCTTGCACACGTGTTTCTTTTCCTTATGTATAAACTGCACTTACATCCAGCCATATTTTACAGGGTAAAAAAGTAAAGCGTGGAAAAAAAAACGAAATACTTCGAGTAAGAATGGTATGATTCTCACTGAATGTGTCAGAGCAGGAGTACAGGTGTGCGAGCAGCGTACAGAGAGGGTGAAGGCGGGAGAGGAAAAGCTGCCGTGATGTCAGGAATACCATCAACGAGGGGATTTCACGGAGAAAAACCATATTTACCATCTTCGATCACAATCTTGAGGACCCGATAATCCCCGTTCCTGGCTTTTGCGAAAATCTCTTTCAGTTCCTCGGCAGCTGTGAAGACATCATTGCAGCGTGAGGAACGCGTGCGCGCACACACACGGAAGTTCGGCCCGCAGGTGCCATCGCCGGCGCACCTGTGTGTACTGCGAGCGCTGTGTTGGAGGCGAGACGCCGGCGTGTTTTAACCCTCCAGGGCTTCTTGAAAAACACTCCTTTACATTTATCTAACGCTTCTCTCCAAAGCCACTTACAATGTTAAGCTACTTTACCATTACTTACCCATTTATACAGCTGGGTAACTTTACTGGAGCAATTTCGGGTAAGTACCTTGCTCAAGGGTACTATAGCTGGAGGTGAGACTCGAACCTGCAACCTCTGGGTCCAAAGGCAACAGCTGTAACCACTACAGCGGGATTTGAACTAACAACCTTCAGTTGCAAGGCACTGCCTATAACACTATGCCCCTTTACTCTAGTACTATATACCGCAATGTACAAACAGGGAGTAAATGACAGTCCGCCGCCATACAAGACCCCACGTGTTCAGAAGTGTTGACGTGATACTTATGATAAGAGCTGCGGAGAACAAGGTGAAGTAGGACGTGCAAAAACGTTAAGAGTGCACATCTGGTCGCGTCCACGAGGGGTTTGCGTTCGAGCCGAAACGAGCGAAGGCGCACTGAAACAGAAGCTCGGAGACGGGTCTCTCGCAGACCGAAGACGTGACGCCGACAAGCGATCGGAAACTGCAGGTTCTCCCTTCCATCTCGTAAAGTTCCCATTAGAAAACGAGCGACTTTCCCAGCGCCACTAACAGATCATAACTGTTCACAATATCCAGCAGAGCACAGCAGGGCCAGAATGATGTTCGAACCAACAACCCTGCTGGTGTCAGTAGACGTTTTCTTTCTTTTTCCGTTTCTTCCCTTGAAGAAACAACCTTGCCCGCTCCTTTTTGGCAGTCCAACCCATTCGCCGGGGATGTGTTCCAATTCCCCATCATGGGGAAAACTTGCACTGCGAAGGTTCTTGGTTCAGACCACGCTCCACTACTACTGCTGCTACAGTGACCTTAGATATTCACTCTGAATTATTACAGTAAAAAAAAAAATAAAAATCCAGCTGTGTAAATGGGTCATAGACTAAGCCACAATGTCAAAAGGAAGGCCAAAGTGACACCTATAATAATAATTATTATTATTATAATAGAAAAAAAACAAAGTTTGAAGGCATTCTGACCCCCACTCCCACTCAGCTGACACGATCCACCTTCTTTCGCAGAGCTCAGTCCCAACTGTCTCCGACTAGTACCAGTTTAGGCTGGACTAGAAGTAGAAGCAGAAGCAGAACACACAACCATCTGCCAGGATTTTTGCCTCGTCCATTATCGTGTCCTACGGGGGCCACCTTGGACCGGAACACAGGGGCAGGGCCACCTACCGTGACCTAGCGAGAGAGGGGAGAGTCCGGACACAGACAGACGTGTCCCTGAGTTGAGGTCGCGATCCTCATCCTGCGATCCGTCTGAGACTCTGACCTGCGCTCCTCCTCCTCCTCCTCCTCCTCCTCCTCCTGCCGCTGCGCTCCGATCCGATCGCCGGCGGCGGCGCCGGGAAGCCCGAGCAGCTCAGCTCGCCGACCAGGAGGAGTAACTTAGCGCGGACACACACTCGTATCACATTGATTGAATGTTTGCATGGATCCACACCGCGACAGCACTTCGGCGACGCTGCTGGGCACCGAACCATGATGATGATGATGATCCGCACACACCGACCGACCGACCGACCGACACCGACACATCGGATCCGCACCACACGACACGCGCCCCACTGATTAGTCTCACACACACAACGGGTAAACTAAAACACAAACGGGCGAACGAACGACGAACCCCCCGCGGGTGTGACCGAGTAGCCCGGCACGCTCCACCCCGCGATGGAGCAAAACCCACCTTGGATGCCCGTCTGGTGGGACATTGTGCTTCAATTTCGAGTTGCTTTTTTTTTTCTTTCGCACGGCCGCTCGCTGTCAGGAAGCAGGAGAAACGAGGAAACTACAGTAACCCGAGCGGGCTCCGGTTTGACGTCATCGCGCGCAGGCGGCGCCGCCCCGTGTCATGTGACCAGCCGTTACGCACGACCAGGAAGTGAACGGCGCGCGCTCACGTCCGCGTGATCTGATTGATGGAACGTTTAGCACGAAAGCTAAGAGACTCAGACTCGCCACAGTTTGGGGACCAAAAAGATAAAACCAAAAAACACACTAGATTTTTCCTAAAAGAGTAAATTTAATGTTTGGACATTGTGCATTTCGTTCATTAATTTACTGAAGCATAGTTTAATTCAGAATGAGAATGAGTTTTATTATTGGCCGGTGTGTGATATCTCCTGACGTACAATTTGTGGTTCTCGTTCCTCCAGTATTTACAAAGAAACAGCTGACACAGAATAAATAAATAACATTTTTACAGAGTATACAAACACAAGAGTATAAAGAGTAGAATAAATACTAAAAAAAAAAGTAAATAATTAAATGACAAAAAGTGATGGGATATTGTTGTACTGACAGGAGACCTATGGGGAGTGTAACTGTTCACGAGAGTGATGGCCTGACTGAGGAAAAAAACTGTTCTTGTATTTGGAGGTTCTGGCGGGCACTGCTCTATAACACCTGCCGGAGGGGAGAAGTGTAAAGAGTTTGTGCCCGGGGTGTGTGGGATCAGTGGCGATTTTGCTCTGCTTCCCCATTTTAGACTTGTACAGGACCTGAAGTGTAGGCAGGGCTGCACCAAAGACCCTCTCAGCCATCTTCACCGTCCTTTATAGCCTATTTCTGTCCGATTTGGTAGCCGAGCCAAACCTCACAGTTATAGCAGTGCACGGGACAGACTCAATGACAGCTAATTGGTAAAAAATGCATAGATGACGAGATGTGTAAAAACGAGAGAAAACGGGTTTCTAGTGTTCTTCGGCGTTTGTGTTTCATTGTCTAACGTGAGTGTTGACTTTTTGTGAATTTTCTGTTTGACCTCCTCTTCCAAGTACTGCAACCCTTTGAGTTCTATAATGTGCTTGTGTGCATTTGCCTCTGTTGTTGTCACCAGGTCCTCATCTACAGCAGTTTAAAACTACTGTATTGTAAAACTAGAAAAATAATATATATAAACTGCTGAGTATTGTAAGTTTGTGTTTTTGTGTCGATTTGCCTAATTTCTCCACTAGTATTAAATTATACAATATAGCCTGTAACATTGGGGGTCTACATTTACTGTCACTTGAAAGTAATGTGAATATTTTTTTTGTAGGCTACAGGAGATTTGCGAGAGTGACAGAAAATCAATTCAGTGATGCACAGCTGGGTGCTGCCAGTTAAATGGCATAGCTGAAAATGAAAGCGGTAAAAGCACTTCCACCTGTAGAGATGGATTAGTGGCAGTTAGTTTCCACTTCCCTCGGCTTACTGTACTCGAACATGAGAAAGTAAAGAGCCGAGGTCCTGCGCACAGCATCAGATGGCCTGCGTCATCACTCATATATACTCGCTCATATCTTCACAAACACAAGGCACATTGCTTAAAGCACTACTTGTCCATCATATATCCTGGGCTTCATAAAGCTAACGGGCTGCCTTAAAGTCCTAAGATAGTTTCAAGATGAATACTATCATGCTGAAAAACAGAAGAGTATAGAGTTTTAATGACACGATGGACAGCTAGGAAAACAAACACATAGATATTGTATATTATATTATCAAATCAGCCAGACCTCTCATTAAAAGCACAAATGAAGCCAGGCCTCTCATTAACAGCACATTTCAACCGCTACACCCCAACTAGACCGCTTAGCTCGTCTACTTCTGCTCACTTGGTGGTCCCGCGCACAAACGATAAAGCATGGAGGTTCTCGGTTCTGCCTCCGTTGTGGTGGAATGACCTTCCTTCTCACTCAGAACTGCTGAAACTCTGTGTACATTCAAGAGGGATCTGAAAACTCACCTTTTCTGGACTCACTTCACCCAAGATCTCTCAAGCTCATGTATGGTATAAATGTTCATGCACTGTGACTTTATGATCATGCCCAGATAAACCTTTACGCAGCTGCTACTCCGGCATTGCATGTAAATGTTTGTGCACCTTTTAAAATAATAAAAAAAAATTCTAGGAAGGTGATCGGGATTCGTCTACCCTGAGTTTTATGCACCTACTCGTGTGATGAACATCAGTGCATCAAGTGGAAAGTAACAAACTAGGTTTACTTAAGAATCAGATGTCTGCAGCTATGTCTCTTTCTCCTAATGTAATGTACAAATTGTGTTTTCGCTGAGATGTACGTCGCTTTGGAGAAAAGCGTCTACTAAATGAATAAATGTAAATGTAAATGATAGGACTACAATCATCATACTTTAAACACACCATGTTAATATCAGATTCTGTCAAAAAGAAAAAAAGAAGTAAATTGAAGAAGACAGCCAACAACCAGATGGGATGGACTCCACTGTAGCAAAAGTGGACACAGACCCCTTTCAATACTAAAGACACAACTAGAGGACAGAAATTTCTGGAGGCACTCCATTTATAGGTTGCTAGGACTTAATATCCACTCTGTGGCACTTAACAACAACAGCAGCCACTGTGTTGTATTATTTTCATCTTGTTCACATCATATTGAGAAAATTTTGTGGGTGTGTGCGTGTGTGTGCGTGTGTGTGTGTGTGTGTGTGTGTGTGTGTGTAAATACACAGAAGGCATCGCCCCTGCCCTTGCCTATGGGAAGCCCACTTTATTAGTTCCATCCCAGTGCATGGATGGTATGAGCCTGTCGGGCGGGAAGTGTTTGTGTGTGTGTGTGTGTGTGTGTGTGTGTGTGTATGTGTGCGTGTGGTTGTATGTGTGTGCTGCGTGGGGGTGCGTCTCCAGCCATCGCCGTGCTCCTCTGACAGGCTGCAGCAAGATGCTTTGGCCGTGCTGAGCAAGCAGCAGCAGCAGCAGCAGCAGCAAGAGCGGCAGGCAGCAACATCGCCTCCCTGCGACACGTCTGCCCCCGCCACAATGCCAGTCCCAAGGGGACCCGGGGGGACGCCGCTACCCCAGGGACAATCACATGGATAATCCCCTCATCCCTGTGCCGGGCGTGTCCTCCTGCCACGAGGCGATTAGGGCGCTGTGGGCTCTCTTGGTGTGATGAGGCTGCAGAGCGCCAATCGGGGTCTGTCTGGCGGTCCACGACGCGCACACTGAGCAGGGGGAGAGGCAGGCAGCGAGCAGCGCGCAGCAGGTCAGTGAGTGTGTGCGTGTGTTTGTGTTTGACGGCATTGCACATGCCGCTTCAGAAGAAGCTATCGCAGCAGCCGGTTCTGCAGGCCACTTCTGTATAATGCAGCGGTGTAATTCCACCATCGCAGCATCGTTGCTGTGGTTGCAGAGGAACGACATAGAGTGATGCCTGGATGCGGGAGGTGGAGCGACGTCTCTGCGGTCAGTGCTGCAGCTCGGAGGCTTGCGAGCACTTAGGCGATCGGGCACGGAGCATCTTCAGGAGGCAGCAGCCGTGTCTGAGTCCTCTTTGAATTCCACATGTCCTCCTGGAATTAACGAACTACATGGCAGGAGAGGTGCTATTTCTAAATTCTGCTCTCTGCATGTCTTCTGTTATTAGTCAGAGGACCAAAGCAGCTCTTAAGGTGGTCTGGGATAGACACTTGCAGGATGAGGTGGATCAGTGGATCAGTTTTCACTGAAACAATGCTTGTAGTATGCAAATCCACCCCGCTGACACACTCGCTGTTTCTAAGTCCCGATGTTGTTTGCGGAGTGACTGGTGCCAGAGTGACTGTGAGTCACCATCAGGAAGAAGCAGTGCTGCCGCCAGCTTTGCGTTTCAACGCTGTCACTTATCATTTCTTTGTCTTTCGCCAGAACTGAGCCTAGGGAATAAACTTTATGTCATTTCACATATCAGTCACACACAACTGAGATTAAATCAACACTCCATCGAAGGAGAAATGACATTGAGATAATCCGTACTTGTTGGCTCGAATGCTGTATGGACACCGAGAATTCTTGTGGCGGCGAAACGTTCGGAGGAGTTTGGCGGGAAGGGAAAGGGACCCGTGAGAGTAGGGTGGTGTTGAGGTACTCTCCTGTTCCCCCTCTCAACCCCCACCCCCACCAACACAAGTTTAAAAATACATCTGGCTGACCATGTGGAACGGAGCTTGGCCTTCGGCAGAGACCAGAGCTACACTGAAGAATCCTGCGGGGCGCTGACTGGTCCAAGGGGCAAACGGCTGGATTTGGAAGGCCCAGCCTATAAAATTAGTAGCTGCTGTGGACCACACCCTTCGTTTTGACCGGAGCTAAGAGCTCTTCACGGCTCTCCAGTGCTTTTGAAGAACCCTCACAGCATGTTCGAGGGCACTGGGAAATTACAGAGACGAGTAACCCATGAGCGCAGCTACACGGCGGCATACGTAATTTGAGATCAGCTGGTCTTTTATAGGCTATGGACCTTTCTTAGAAGTCTCCAGAGTGGACCGTAATGTCTCCTGTTTTGTCCTGCAGGTGGACTGTGGGCGAGGTGCTGCAGGATGGACATTGATACTCGCTTCCGCTACTATTTCCAGCACCCGTGGTCTCGGCTGCTGGTGGCCTATCTGGTGACTTTCTTCAACTTCCTCATCTTTGCTGAGGATCCCGTCTCCCACAGCCAGACAGAGGCACACATGATCGTGGTAGGCAACTGCTTCTCGTTCATCGTGAACAAGTACCCTGGCGGCGGGTGGAACGTCTTCAAAGTGCTGCTCTGGCTGATGGCCATCGTTGTCGGCTTGTTCGCTGGGAAGTTCTTCTTCCACCAGCGGCTTTTTGGTAAGGCCTGTTGTATTCACACAAGCGTATTTTCACGCAACACAGAAAATGGATAGACTCACAAAACAGAATTTCAGGACATATTTACTCAACTACTCAGTGTCAGTGATTCCATGCCTGGTAACTCTTGGTCCTTATTCCTGCGGTAACAAGTGTAGGAGTTAGGCAGTCTGCTGGGCTCCTGCCTCCCACCCAGTAAGGAAACTCCTGGCAGGATGTTTTTTCAGACTCCTGCAAGGCACCAACCCCTTTCTGTCACTAATATGAGTCACTGTGTGGGACATTTATATGGAGTTACGTAGGTCCAAATTCACTTGATGAGATGGTAATGACAGTAATTCACAAAGTCACCCACACAAGCACTTCTTCTAGAAGCTCTCAGTGATTCGCTCTGCGTACCCTGCAACTGGATCTGAAGCACACCTGATATTCGTGGTGCAGACGCCGTAATTTTGGATCGGTGCAGCATTTCCGCTGCAGTCTTTTTTCCTGCTCAAACATTTCTATTGACCGCCTTCTCTAAGTAACAAAATATTAGTTGAATTAGTTGAATTTGTTGAATCCTTCATTTACACCACAATTTTGTACTGGCAGAACAAATCCTAATCCATATTAATTTGCAAGTGCCAACATTTGTGATTCAGAATTAATTATAATCCTCAGATAGTCAGAGGATTTATCAAAGCCACCCAGGGGATCGGGCAAATGTAGACACAAGAGATATTTACAGCGTTACAAAACAAGTGCTGCTGCACACACCTTACCCATGAGTACCTATCTGGGTCAGGACATTTCAGCTGAGCTGCTCCAAAGCCCTGCCTCCTACACACGTCTAGATGACCCTAAGCAGGGCTTCAGCGGAAACCCCGGAGCACTCGTCGCGTAGCCAGGTAACGTCGGTGCAGAGGGCGACTGCTCCTGGCAGCACAAGGAGCAGATGGTGTATGTGGGCTCAAAAGACAGACGGGACCCAGAGCCGTCAGCTCGGTGGTTAATCGAGCACTTATGTAATGCTTAGAGTCAGCAGGTGATGGCTACAGGGAATGCCCGCGTCTGAGTCGCAGGAGAAATGTCCACTGACACATGTTGTTCGGTAGTACTAATGCACAGGTTTAGGGGCTCAGTCTGTGCCTCTTCCTCCTACAGTGCTGTGAAAAACGTTCTGATTTCCTCTTTTTCAATGGAAATGTCGAGGCAAGACTTCGCACGGAGCTGTTCGTGCTCGAAAACCTACAAATGTTGCCGAGCTAAAGCAGTTCCGCATGTCTGGAGTGGATCAAAATTGCTCCACAGCAACGTGGGACCCTGCTCAGCAGCTGCAGGAAATGTTTAGTTGCAGTCATTGCAGCTAAAGGTGGCACAACTAGTTATTGAGCGTGTAGGGGCAATTACTTTTTTTCACCGATGACTCTACATTTCATGCTCTTCCACATCAAGGAAATGACATAAAAACAATAGTAGAGTCACTCTTTTTCTCTTTGGCTCCATTCACGTACTGCTAGAACCGAGAAAAGAGGAGCTCATCAAATTTCTCAGCAAAATGCTGCAAAAAAATTGACAAATACTTTTCCACAGCTGTTTATATACACGGGACCACAGGTAGCACAGCCGTTGGAGCTCGAGGTCCCGGGTTTTGAATCCTGCTCCTGCTACTCTTGATTCGTAAAAACTGCCGAGCAGTACGACTCTTCATAGCTTCTCGCAGAAACCTTCATAAAGGCATCGCTTGAATAAATATGTGTAATTGATAAAGAAGCGCACCCTTCTTTACGTGTCTTTTGACGGTGTACCCTTCACGCCATGTCACGCATCTCTTCGGAAAGGCAAAGCGAAATGTAAACAAATGGTGATTTAATTTGCAAATGCTTTGCATCAGCACACTTGTGACAATGGGGAAAAGCCATGTCCTACAGGCCCTCGCTTCACGGATAACTACTCCCTCCTTCCCGCTGGCAACGTGCTTCCTGTTTTCAGGGGCCCCGAGTGCGGTGAGCTGTTTGCCCAGGCTTACCGTGTTTGCTCGCGGTTGGCCAGGTGCTCCGGGGAAGAACAAACTGCGTTAATGTGCAGCAGGCGACGCGGACACAGCGCTCGATATTTAGACGTACGGTGCAGCGGAGAGCCGGACTTGCGCTGATTTGTGCAGCCCTACCGTCTCCGCATCTTTTCTTGCCAAACAATTCCGTCCAAGCGCGTGTTTAAATTAAAGCCACCTTTTCTCTAATATCAACATTTTTAGCCGAGGGCTGTGGAAAAAGCTGAAAAGTTGTCTTCTGATGGATGCAAATGTAGCAGTAATTACATGCAGGAACTGTAATGTCAATCGATGCAATAAACATCTGACTGAGACGAGAGAAGTTTTCTTTGCCCGCAAGACTCGTGTAAAAACGGAGTCCCGGCGTTACACAAGTATTGATTTCTGTGGCTGATTCCGAAGTTATTCTTCCGTAGTGCCACCGAGATATTTTTTGCAAAGCTTCCTGCCGCTGGCTGAACGCAGCGTTTAACGGTGCGGACATTCGGCCGCGGGGCCGTGTCAGCCGTCATCGAGGCCGCAGCGGAGTCGCACCTTCGCTGCTCCTGCTGATGGCTTTTAAGATGAACAAATAAGTTAAATTCCTCTTCTGGGGAGAGTGAGTTGAAATTTGCCGTAGACACGCAAACGCACCCATATACAAGCGTTCGGTCACAGATACACGCAGAGGAGCCCTGAGACCCACAGACACACATAAAGACATATCGGGAAACACTGTGGCAGTTGGTCCAAATTATTCACGCTGTGCTCGTCTCCAGTTTGAGACAAACTAGGTACTTTGTGCAGAATTTTTTTAAGGGAGAGAAACTATTGGTGATGCAAACGGCCAAAAGCTCAGATTCTCAGCCCTCATTCTTGAAAACGGCATTTTTTTTTAAGGCAAAAATGTATTTCATTTGCACAAAAGGGAAAAGATGATTTTTGGAGTGTTTGGCTTCTACCCCCCGCTGTAACCTCAGGGATGCCATCTGGGGCCCAGTAAAACACACTCATCACCATATCCTCGGGCCATGCGCTGCATGCATTGATGTACAGCCACATACTGGGTCTGTAACACTGCCCTCAAACATCATTTAACCATTTTCCTGCCATTGCCTTTTCCAGGGCAGAGCACTTCACCGTTTCCATGTGACCTAACTCTGTTTAAGAGGAGTGTGTGATGCAGTGCAAGGTCTCTCCCCTCCCCTCCCCTCCTCTCCCTGGACTGGCCATAGGGGGAAGGTCAGATGTGCGTGTTGTCGGTCAGCATTCTTGCAATGAATGCGGTTTGTTCTCGTCTGGCACCGACATGCCCTGAGGGTCATCCCCGGTACGGACGCTGGTCCCCACGTGGCCGAGACCGAACCCTCGTGGTTTGAACAACACAGGCAAATTTTCCTGCCGCATGGGAAATCTGAAACCGGTCCTGCTGCCGTTTTCATCACTGCCCATTCCGGGCTGGCTTTAGCAGAAATTGTCCCCCTGTCCACCATGGTCGCTGTGGGGTGATGGACTGCCATGAATCATCTTTAAAATCAGAAGACACCTTGCCCAGCACCCTGCCTTGGGGTGTCACCATGGAAACACTTGCACTCGCTGAAGGTTTACACTTCCTGGAGTTCATACACGAATACTCCCCGCAAAGAGTTAATGGGCATAATGGAGATGCCTTTAGGGACTGAATATATACAGTGTATCTTTACTCGTAAATACAGTATTTTGCCTTACTGAGGTGACTATAAATTGTATTTGTTCCCTGCGTGTGTTTAGGATGTTTGCTTGCGGCTTTAATTTGCTCCATCTCCAATGGTGGTCTCATTTTGGATGGCTGGACGACTCAGGAAAGCAAACGACCTGTGGCTGGAAGAAAGAGCTTCTCCAGCAGGACGTCTTCTCATGGATCCCTCTCTCTAGTGCCTGTCCGGTTTTGAGCCAAGTCACCTGTCACTTGTCACCGATTGGTCGCATTTATTTGATACAAATACCTGCCGCGGAGTCATTTCATTCTCAACACTCGTATTAACAGCGAAATCGTTCCTCGGCCCCCTGTTTGTGTCCCTGTGGGCACAGTGTGTACGTTAAATTAACAGCTGCTTAGAAATACCTCTCTTGGTTACATGAACATTAATATTCAGGTGCAGTGCATAAGGCTCAGATAAACAGCAGAAGATGGAAATATAAAAACCAGAAAAAAAAAACTGACCGAAAAGAAAATTCTCCATTTATTTTGCTTGGAAAATTGTTTCAGTGCATCAAAAACAAACTTTTATGACTCAGTAAAGCTCTGTTTGTCATTTATACTCATATTTCAAGCTAATGACAGTGCACTGATACAACGGTAAACTGCTGTGCCTTTTTTTCAGAAGTCTATCCTTTTCACAGCAGCCGTATTACTCAGTCCAACAGTGTTTTTTGCCCCGAAACATGGTCATTTTACTTCCACCAGAAGTATTTTACCCACTGCATGCTACATCTTTAAATAGTATACTTCTTCCATAATAATTATTATAATAATTTCCTCTCGCATGGACTGTCCCAACCAGTCACAGGTATCAATTAAAGTTAATATAATATGGCAACTGAACTACAGATTTCACACAATAATAATAATAATAATAATAAATTATAGGAAAGTACAGGACAGGGCAATACTCTATTAATCCCTCCTGGTAAATTCACAGCAATATTAAGATACTTGCAATTATTTATGCATTTCTACAGCTGGGTAATTCTCCCCGTATCAATTCAGAGTAAGTTACTTGAAGGTACAGATGTTATCTACATTCAGCTACTGGTGTAATTTATACTGGTTCATATGGTGGTATAGCTTAATGGACTGCACTCGAGAATCACGTTTCTGCATCCAAATATCTCCTTCTGTTGGATGAAGAAGCTCTCTGAGATGTACGTCACTTTGGAGAAAAGCGTCCGCTACATGAATAAATGCTAATGTCAACGAAAGACTCTTTATATCATAAACAACCGCGAGCAAAACTACCGCAGTGCCTCCGCCCAGGGTCTGCCCTGCCTCGCACCTTACGCTTCCTGGATTGACTCTGATCCTCCGTTGGGTCAGTGGTTACTGATGGCAAAAGAATGAATTAGAAAAAAAAACATTACATTAAATGACAAGCTAGAAATAATTCTGTACTACATAAAATATGTCGGTGTTACTGTCATGCACACAAATGTGTTTTATTCTCATACTTATTTCAATTACTCTTCTGCATAAGAAATGGCACCATGGACCCCCCACAATGGAAATTCACCTATCGGGCTCATTTCGCAGAAGAAACGAGCCCCGCTGTGACAGATGGGTGCACTGAGTTGAAGCGCCGAAGCAAACAACGGGAAGCTGTAAATACCACCATCGCCCAGCGTCCGGGCAGCTGGCGTCGCTCTCAGAGCGCTTGTACCACACCGGCGCTCCGCTGTGGCTGCCAGGCGCTGGAGAGCTGCCTCATTGTTTGCTCGGAGCTCTTCTGGGACTCTGGGTCCTTGGAGGATGCTGTTATAACCGCCTCGTCTCAGGGATAACAAGCTGAGGTTGGAAACAGCTGACAGTTTCACATGTGTTTGGCAAATGACTAAGTGGCTCTACTGCTGCAAACAGATAAATGACTTGTCTGGGGAATAGACCTGCTGTGACACTGCGAGCAGACCTGGCCCGATCCTTGGTCTAGACATGGTCTGAAAGTGGAACCAGCTGAAAATCTGCACCGGAGATGAAACCAGGGCTGACGTGCGAGCTAATCTCGGACCGAAGCCAGAGTTACGTCAGCCGTCGTGCGCTCAACCTGTCATGGGGACCAGGACCAGGTCCGCCCTAGCGTTCAGACCAGGACCGGATGCTCGGGCTTCGACTCCGACCCGCCGGGTCCTCCGACAGCACCCGCGAACGCATCGACGCCTGGCAGGCGTCAGCCAACCCTTGAGGAAGCGCTCGCTCGCCAGGATGTAGAGGAGCGGGTCGAGGCAGCTGCTCAGGCTGCACGCGGCCTCGCAGAACTCGTAGCACACATAGAGCACCAGGACGTTGCCGGCCTCCACGTCCTTCTTCGCCCGCATCAGCACCAGCGTCACCACCATCACGTGGTAGGGGACGAACGAGACCACAAACACAACGATGGCCGCTGACAGCAACAGCAGCGGCTTGCCCGACCTCTGCCCTACAGCCCTGCTTTTGGGCAGGTTACGCAAAACCTTGATCGTCATGGTGTAGAACGTCAGCATGACCACGAACGGCAGCAGGAAGCCAACGAGGGTGCGCGTGATGAACGAAGTCCTAACGTAGACGGAGGGCGTCTTCGCGTGGTCCAGGCAGAGGGTCACGTCGCCGGACCGCTTCGCGACAAAGGTGAAGAAGATGTCAGGGAGGCAGCTGATGAAAAGGAGGACCCAAGTGCAGATGCAGCACAGCTTGGCCTTCCCAGCATCCCACCACTTCAAAGACCTAATGGGATGCACCGTGCCGGCGTAGCGGTCAAAGCTGACGAAGGTCAGGAAGATGATGCTGCCGTAGATGTTTATGTTGAAGGAAATGTTCTTGGCCTTGCAGAAGGTCTGCACGTCCCTCAGGCTGAGCTTCTGGATGTTGAAGTAGATGGTGAAAGGCAGGGTCAGGATCCACGCCAGGTCACAGAGCGCCAGGTTCAGCAGAAGTATGCTGCTCGTCGTCCGAGCTTTCCGGAGACAGGTGAAATTCACCAGCGCGGCGATGTTTCCCAGAATGCCCAAGGGCAGGGCGACAACGTAGAGCCCAAATAAGACGTAGCAGTACCACTGGACATCGGTGAAGTTACTGCAAAATCCCGCGGTCTGGTTTAGGTGCTTCGGCATCTGGTGGTCTGAAAGAGCCCAGAGGACATGAGCTATTTTTCACCGCTAAGGCGGAGCGTGTACCACGGTACCATGTGACATTTTACAAACCGGAGCAGCATTTTAGATTTTCATCGGTATGTAAATAAATAAAAATAAAAAATAAACGACAGTAGGCAGCTGCAACAGATAAATTTTGTCTGAAAGTACACGCTGCCTTTGTTTTTGCGCGACACAATGTGACTTTAGCAGCAGCTGCCTTTGGACCCGAAGGTTACAGGTTTGAATCCCACCTCTAGCTGTAGCGCCCTTGAGCAAGGTACTTACCTTAAAACTGCTCCAGTAAAATTACCCAGCTGTATAAATGGGTAAATCATTGTAAGCTGCATTGGAGAAAAGTGCCAACTAAATGAATAAATGTAATAATAAAACAGACCTGAGCCCTGACCTCCTGAGAGCAGTGTGTCACCTGCCATTGCAGGGCTTTCTCACAAATTACGCCCAGATGATTTACTCTGAATAATGACTCTTTAATTCCAAGGTCTCATTCAGATTCTCCCAATGATTTGGCCATGTGTACATTCAATTAGTACTGTCTGAGAGAACAGCACTGATATTTAATATTTACCTTTAGGGGAAAATGTACACCTCTGTGTCCAGACACTGACTTTTTAAGATAAGCATTTTACTGCTTCTATTTATGTGTTTATATATATATATATATATATTAAGATATAGTTCAGGCCTAAAAGCATACACCTAGTTCATAATATAGAAAAACTAAATCTGTATTTAAAAACAAATTCGGTTTTCAGTATTGTTTTGATATACAACTGGCCCTTCAAATGTTAGTGAAATAAATATGTAAATTTAAAATACTTGGCAATAATAATAATACTAATAATAATAATAGTAATAGTAATAATAATAATAATAACACAGCCAACAAGGGAATAAAATCCAGAGAGAAAAGGGTTAAAATAATAGGAAATTATATTTTGAAATATTTTGTGTTTCCTTTTTTGATCTACAAGTGCAGTGAAATTATTAACAGATTACCATTGTCAATTATCTTCCAGTGATCAGTAGTTAAACTACAGTCTTGACCAGTGTTTAGTGAAGGACTCCTTGGCAAACATTACAAATGTATTATTATTCTGAAAGGCACGTTTCGATCTCAAAATTTAACTTACGACAGACAATTCAAATGCAAACGTAACCCCCGTTGATGCAAAAAAAAGGATAAAAGATGGTTTCTCACCATTGATGGAGTCATTGGCCAGGCGGTGAACCATGGTTGCCCGTCACTTAAGCCCGTCCGCAGGACACTATGCAAATGCCACTTTCCAAGTGTCCCTGGTTCAGTCACCTGTTCAGAGCTCCACCTAACCTCATTCACACTTTTATTTACCGTAGTTACATCACTGCACCATCCACGGCACCATCCGCTATTTACCTCCACCACATACAGTCTTAACAAATGATCATGCATAATGGCTCCTGTGCCTCGTAAATCCGGGTATTTTTGTAACCCAGTCACTTCTCCAAATATTTTGTAAATACTGTAGGTCCTCACTGTAGGAACTGTACACCAGCAGGCCAAGCGGTGTCCAGCCACTAGATGGCGGCCTCACCAAGGGGAAAATCAGTCTACGTCCCTACCCTCGCCTGTAGTCATAGACTCCGGTAATGACCGAAAGAAAAAGATCGCTGATACAAGCGGCTGAAATGAGTTTTCTCCGCAGGGTGTTGGGACTCACTCTCCGTGACAGGGAGCGAGGAGTTCGGACATCCGGGAGGAACTCAGAGTAGAGCCGCTGCTCCTCCACATTGAGAGGAGCCAGTTGAGGTGGTTCGGGCATCTGGTAAGGATGCCCCCTGGGCGTCTCCCTTTGGAGGTACTGTATGCCAGGCACGGCCAACTGGGACGAGACCCCGAAGTCGGCCCAGGACCCGCTGGAGGGATTATATCTCCCAGTTGGCCTGAGAGTGGCTGGGGATACCCCAGGATGAGCTGGAAGAAGTTGTGATGGACAGGGACGTCTGGGCCTCTCTGTTCTAGAAGGACAAGCAGTCAAGAAAATGGATGGATGGATGGATGGATGGATGGATGAAGGGTGCAAAGGACTACTGGCTGCTTTCACAACTGCAATAAGAAGTTAATAATGTAAAAATGAAAACTCTATAGCTTACATTACGTAATGTTACCGTCCCCTATCTTTTTACACAGTACAGTGATTTTATATAAAACACACAGCGTACTGCTTCTTTGTCTCTGGGTAACGTGAAGCATTCCTGGAACCACTCTGAAGACAGACTAGAGCCATGCGAACAAGGTTTCCCTCCGATTTGGATCGTGTCCCACAGGCTCTGACATGAGCAAGATGTTGTGGGATCTGTGGGGATGCGCTCTGCACTTGAACGTGTGCGCGTGTGTGTAGCAACACTAGGCGTGAGAGTCACACATTGCAGGGCTCTCGGTTTTGGGAGGGCGATATAATTCAAACTTGTAGGCTGCATGATCTGAGATCACTGCGGCAGGTCCCACACACACCGCCGCGGAGGTGGGCTCTGCCGGCGCACACGCGTGACACCTGCCACTTGTGCACGTGCGGCAGCGTGGCTCTCGGAAAAACGAGGCCAATGAGCATTTGAGGGCTTGCTGGAGAGGGGTAAATATCTGCAGGTCTGTTGAGCCGCGTCTGCACCCAGAAGGGGCGTAAGGCAATTTCAAAGCGCTTGGCCTCCTGTAACGGGAAAATAAATGGACCAATCAAACGCTGTGTATTTGAGCAGAAAGGCGGCCTTGTCTCCGGGTTCGCAAGATTCATAACTCATACAGAGACTCTCTGCCCTGAGAGGGCGGTGGTCCGCAAAAACGCCGCAACAAAACTCGGTATCAGCGTCCACGTGTGCTGAGTAATGAAAGTTACCGTGTGCTCAACCACAGCAAGAGATACCGTGGTAAGAAACAAACACGTAACCTGAATTCTGCTCATTGAAACTCCTCGGAGGAGCCTGGAAGTTGCACTCTTCAGGAAGGTATTTTACCCGAATTCCTGTCGAACCAAAGGATTTCAATGATAATAATTTTAATACTTAATTTAGCTGACACTCTACCTCCAAAGGTTCTTACAGTGTGAACCTCCAATACAAAGCCGCTTACAATGATTTACCCATTTATACAGTTGGGTCATTTTTACTGGGGCAATTCAGGGTAAAAACCTTTCTCAAAGCTGCTACAGCAAAAACAGGGATTCAAACCCAGGTCCTTCGGCTGCAAGGCAATGCCTCTGCACCAGCAATAATTAAAACAGCAACACTAATGCCAAACTCACACCATAGTGAAAATGTAGTAAGGAACTGAAAACACATCATTGACATCTTTTACCATTAATTTCACGCGTCTCATTTACAACCCTAATCTTTTATTATCGAGGTGACACTAGGTGGCCTGGCGGTTAAAGGACTCATAGCCGGCGAGGTTAAACGTTTGCGTTTGCGATGCGGCGGTGCTGTTGCACCCTTCACGCTTTAGGTGCTCGCCCTGTGCCGCTTCGCTCGATACGAAGCCGAGCGAAAGTGTAAAATCGAAGCCGTGCAAGTCATGCTTGACAAGGGCATCTGCCAAGCAAATAATGAAAGGCAGTAATGAGCTGGCTTTTCGAAAGCGCTCTAATGCGGATGTTCTAGCGAGATGCGGAAATCTTTTCTGAGCAGCACTTCCCACCCGGGTTCTGCTCTCAGATGCACCCAACAAGGATTAACATATATAATATAAAAGCAGGCGACAGGTTTAAAAGAGGGTTTTTTACGGCTGCAAACAAGCTGTGAAATCGGGGGCCCCTGTGTGCCGCGGTCCCTCTCCGGAAAAGCGGCTCTTCTGTCGGAGCTCTGAGCCCAAATCCCACTTCTTACACCACTTAACCTTTAATGCACGTGTGGCCTAGTTCTTTATGCATATTAAATTATATGTCTGTGTAATTATACATTAATGGGTGTTAAACCGTCCATGGCCCAGCTAACTGGCTTTACCTTGCAGGTGTAATTAGATTAGATGTAGATGAGGTGTAACCACCGTTAAGCGCGCAGGACCGTCAAACGCTGCTGGGTCGTCCTCCTTCTTTTCGCCTCCGCTCTCCGGAGAGGGCCGGATAGCGTCTGTGAAAGGACGCGGTCGCTCACGAGAGAGAGGAGCGCCATTACCGATTCCGAGCAGGCCCTCCCGAATCAATCTCATGCTCCATCGGAGAGAAATTTCCCTGTAATTTGGTTCCAGACTAAACAGCACCCGGGTGGCGAGCGTCAAAGGAGTCCCGCCGTTCTGCTAAAGCGGGTTCGCCGCTGAAAACGTTCCCGACGCGAGTGATCGGGCCCCACTGAAAGGAGCTCTGCCCGCAAGAGGGGGTAACGGACGCCGTTCTGTGGACCGGATGTCAACCGGGGACCGCGGAGCACGCGCATATACCACGCACGCACACTCAGCAGACACACTGCAGAGAAACTTTTTGTTTGTCAAAATACACAACCTTGCATCCTGAGAATGCTGCCTGTTTGGGGGTCCGTGAACGCTGGCATTCCTTCTACGCTGGCACTGGGTTTGAGTGGCGGAGAGGACAGCAGACCTTTTATTATTGTTTGAAAAGACACAAGTACTTATGAAGACAAGAAGCAGACCCACACATTATTATTATTATTATTATTATTATTGATTCAGCTGACTCTTTTCTCCAAAGCAACTTACAATGTTAAGTCTTCTATACTAGGCTGCTTACAATTATTCACCTATTTATACATGTGGGTAACTTTTTTCTATATTAATTCAAGAGTTGTACAGCAGGAGGTAGGATTCAAACCAGGGTGTTTTGACTGAGAGGTGGCAGTGCTGAACACAATGCTACCTGCTGCCCCAAACCCCCCCCCCACTGCTTAACTGCTGTTTATTAACTGTACACCGCTAATAAACGTTCCACATGTAGAGTTCATCAGGCCAGGTGTAAGTGCTCCCCATATGATTTTGCCAATGTTTTATTTACTTTTGGGTGGCATGGTGGCACAGTGGGTAGTGCTGATGCCTTTGTACCACCTGGCCTTCGGGTTTGAAGCTGAATCAAAAAAGAACTCCCCTTAATGTGTGTGTGAGTGAAAGAGTATGTGATTGCTCTGTGATGGACTAGCATCCCACCCAGGGTGTACCTTGCCACACACCCTATGCCTCCAGGATACACTCTGGACCACCATGACTCTGAACTGCATGTATGGCTATTGGTACTGGATGGATGGATGGATGGATGGATACTTTACTTGTTTCTTGATGGCACAGAGCATGAAAGCACACGAAGAAAGGGTCTCCACCTTAAGGCTTTCAAGTCACTTCCTGTCATTTCCATTTTGAATGGAATCTCTTCTGATTGATATGTTTCATAGCGTTTTATGTTGAGCAGATTTTTTTTGATTCTGTTTTCTAGTGAACTCTTCGCACCAGCGTGACACAGACCTATGAACAAGGTTATAATGTTAAACAAGGTTACTAAAAATGATACAAAATTACAGATGTAACACATATCATTAACAACAGAGTGAGCCAGGTGGCAATGGTGGAGAGGAAAACAAAAACACTCCCCATCACAGCCAAAAGGAGAAAAATAAGCCTCTAGGGGTCCAACTACCAGAGGCTGCCCACCCCTCCTGGGCATAAAATACAGTCCATAGCAGCTGTAATTTGTTGTCCGAGCACAAGGATGCTGGTCCCGTATTCTAATAATGTATGATCCAGAATACAAGGGATGGACACATTTTGAATGCATCTGTGAAGAAAATTTCACACTCATAACAGGTTCATTTTTCCCCATGCCCTAGGTCGATATCTGCGTCTCAAAATGTTCAGAGAAGACCACGGCTCGTGGATGACCATGTTTTTCAGCACCATCCTCTTCCTCTTCATCTTCTCACACATTTATAACCTATTCCTCCTGATGGCTGGAGGTATGGTGTAAGTATCTCTCCGGACCTCTTTTTTTGTGTCTGAGGAACAATTATTGTTCATTTATCTGCCCGTCACGTCCGAACAGAAAGGCATTCTCCTTCTGATGCTTCGGCCAGCTGTCCTTTCCTCGTGAGCACCGTCCTGACAATCAGCGCTCAGGGACTTGATGTCCCTCTATTACTGAAAGGTTTAACATGCCGTGCTGTCATCTTGGCTCTAATGAGGCCCTAACTTGAGCCGCAATGGCTGACTCTTCACAGTTCTTCAGAAGAACAGGACTTAATCACAGTAGCGCAGGTGGAAGTTAAGATTATAGAATACGGCCCCCCGATCCCCTGCCTCCGAGTTTCCTGCTGGTTTGTTTTGGCTTTTTGAAGGTCAGCGACATATTCTACAATGACAAGTTACCAAAGTTGCAGAGACAAAGTGTTTCACTTTGGCGCCGTGCTGTTTCGCTGTTGACCGGGAAAGAAAAAGAAAAAAAAAAAACTGCGGTCACTGACTCAGTAACAAAAACAACAGGCCGAAGGGTATCAATCACTTAACACGGCCGCAACAAGGTGTGTTCGGTCGAGCTCATCCATCAGGGCGGAGCGATCCTGCCGCGTGCGGCCGATTCCACAGAAGCCATTACAGGAAAGAAAAGATGATGGTTCTGTACGCAGGGGAAGGGGATATACCTCCGTAATCATGCCATCAGTCACAGTGGTCACCGTAGCGACAGTGACATCCATCACGGGCACTCCTCGGGGCTGCTGGGAAATGCCATCCCTCACCCGGGGACAGCGGCTATGACGGGGGCACGGACGAGGTCCTCCAGGAGGGACAGTGTCCTCTCTTATGCAGAACAAGGGAACCTGTCCTCATAAACAAAATGTAAATACACACATTTCTCTAAACGTAGCACTAATGAACGGGCCTGCGTGTTCTGCAGTCGTCGTGGCGACATCCTTAGTGCTTTCTCACGTCCATCTGCGAACATTACCATTGCGGCAGACCCTACAACGTTGAATTATGGGTGGTGGAGTGGGGCTCTTCTGTACAATGCGAATGTGGAGTCTTTAAGGTGGTCAGACAGGTCGCTTTTTGAGCTAAAATGAACCGGCGCTAGATACCGCAGCAGGCGGCACGGCGCCTAGAGCTGTAAACTTGCCAGGCAACGCTCCAGGTTCGACTCGCCCCCCTGCTGTTGTGCCCTTGAGCATTTTAAGTACCCTGCACTGATGCAGTTATGGTACCCTGGTGTATAAATCATTGTAAGCAGCTTAGCATAAAAAGTTAAAAGTGTCCACTAAATAAATAATTATTGGAACCAGACGAGAAACTCTTTTTTGTTTTTTTTTTTAAATAAAATGCTGTCTATGACAGATAGGTGGCGCTGCTGCAGAGCGAGAGAGCACAGCGCTCCGGCACAGTCCGCTTCCATTGTCCTCGCCGTCTTCAGAAGCGATCCCCCGCGCACGCTCCCTCGGGCTTCGCGGGCCGTGCGCTGGATCGATGGCTGACCACGCCCCGCCCTCCCCGGGCTCTGCTTTTCCTCTCTGTCGCCACTAATTAGCTCCGACGTCAACGGCAGCGAAGGAACTCGAGTTCTGCCACGCGGCCGGGTACCGAACGAAACTGCCTGCTGCAGAGGTCCAGAAGGGGCGGGTGGCAAGCACAGAAAGGCCATGACTTACATTCAAAACACTAGTGTATTCTTCCTCACTAGTGTGCTTTTCTCTCACGTTGAGGGAGCGTTGTGTGCGTCTGCGTCGTTACGGTCAGCAACTGCGGTAATTATTACCAAGTCGTTAAAAGTCAATGGCTCTGATCATTATTACTGTTGAGGTGCGTTTAGCTTTTTCGCAATTTCATTATTATTAAATCCATTTTATCATTATGACTCACTCACTTTCATTAACCGCTTGTCCTAATCAGGGTCAAGGTGGTCCGGGGCCTATCCCGTTATCGCTGGGCATAGGGCGGGAGGGGGTTGGGTGGGTGTGCACCCTGGGCAAGACACCAGTGATTGTAGATTATCATAATTTACTTTTAATTACTCCTATATGTCTTTTATTGTACTACCCGATTACAGACTATTGTATTCCTTTTCATTAGTGCATATACGTCTCTGCTGGCCCGATGTGGAAATTTCTAGAAAGAAAGCACCTCTGCTACAGGTAAATTAAAGATTAGATGCAGAAGAGCCTCGATGTTCCTTGGTTTAGGTACGAGTGGATGAGAGCCTTTCGGGGAGTATAAAGAAGGCGAGGAGCTGTGTAGGCGTGTGATGGATCACACCTGGTGAGATGCTCCAGAACTGTAACAAACCATTTTCAGGCTTTATGTTGCCTAATTCTTGAAAGAAACTTTGAATCGCCTGAAAAAAAAAAGATCAATTCCAATGTGACTAATTACGTAAAGAACGTCTGTATCTGGACAGCCTTTTTTGTCCCCTGTGCATTCAGGAGGAGGGTGTGTCCATCACATCTGTCTGCCCACTGGTGGTCTCTAAAAGCCCCTCGCGCTGTAGCCCACGGGGCCCTCCTGCCGGAACCCCCGGCCCCCTGCCTCTCTTTGTTATCACCCCCACAACAGGGGGGCCGGCCGGCCGGTGTCTGAGTCTCCCGCCGGCACGCTCCACGCGGCCCTTATGCTGCCCTTCCACTCATTTGTATTCCTTTCTTTCCGCTGACCTTTCCGGTAGCAAGATGAGCCGAAGCGACAGCTCAGTGTAATCGGCGGGGGGGGGGAGGGGGGACATGTCACCGGTCCAGACTGATGTCAGCCATGCTACGTTTAAATTAATACGTTTAAGTAACGTAAGAGAGACCAAGCGGCTCCACTTTCAATCACGTGGCGGCTGGTGCTTTATGCAAAGGGGCAGCGCATCGTGAGTTTACTAAGGTGGACTTTAAGGGTCTGCAAACCCAGGCGAGGGGGGGTGGGGGCTCTCAAACAATGAAACCACGGAGCGGATCACAGAGGAACGGTAATAATCCACACTTGTTAACAGATCTCACATCTGGGCCATTTGCATTTTAATGTGACCATCGGAGCAGCCTGTTGTTGGCAAACCAGACGAGTGTGGCGGTTCAGCAGGAACCCCTCCCTCCACACACACACACACACACACACACACACACACACGCACACACGCAATGCTTTAGTCCCACCGCGAAATCCTGTTCTGACATCCCAAAATGCCATTAACGGAATAAATCACGTTCTAATTAGCCGC
Organism: Scleropages formosus; assembly: GCF_900964775.1. Lineage (NCBI taxonomy): Eukaryota > Metazoa > Chordata > Actinopteri > Osteoglossiformes > Osteoglossidae > Scleropages > Scleropages formosus. The sequence goes on from NC_041807.1 coordinate 16,239,034, forward strand.
TGTTATTTAATTAAGGCCGCCCACTGCACGGGCCCCTCGTTAATCACGTCCGACTTGGAGGGGGTTGACGCTCCATGCTCGGCTGGGATTTGGGACCGCTGCTGGCGGGGGGGGGGATGCTTGGAGGCCGAATGCCTGTCGTCTCCACACCCAGGAGGCTGGGCGTGGGGAGGGGAGGACGCCCATCCCGCACTTGCACCTGCAGGCGAACGCGACCGCTAGAATCTCTGGAAACAGCAGGATTTGGGGCGCGTTTGACAGGCGGCTCTTTGTTCCTTTATCTCCACGTTGCCTGTTCCCACTATTCCCAGTGCACCGTGGCTTTGGGAAGCAACAACAAAAGCCTGCCTGAGCCACCGCGCCTCGTCTGCAGAAGGTCTGCGGTGTCACACGGACGAACGCTGGAGCTGTAGTTGCAACTCGGAGCATGCGCGAGGAAGAACTGCATGTGAGTGAATGCGTGCGCTTGTGTCACAGGACTTACGAGGTTACGGGTTCTCTTCCGACGACCTTGTCAGAAGTGGACGTTGTCGCTAGTTGCAAATCCACTGATACCGCATTATATAAATCATAAGGATATATAAATTATCACACATGAATGTTATGTTATCTAAGAGGGTTTTGTTAAAAGCGTCAGCGAAATTAATAAATATAAATGTTGTTTTTCCACTGATTTCACACAAGGGTACTACAGCTGGAGGTGAGACTCGAACCAGAAAGACTTGAATCACAAACAAGACGTTCAGTAAATAAAACATTTTTGTAAAGAAAACGCAATCGCCGATAGACACACTGACTGGGTCAATAGAAAATATGGTACTTTTTGGAAGTACAGTCAGCTGATGCTACCGTACAGCAGATGAAGTAATTGTTAGACGTTACGACCCAACATTGGGACTTGAATAAGCTTAATGGGAGGGCCGTCTTGAGTCCCGTTCATCGTAAATCCCATATGTCATCGGTGCAGGACAACCTGCATTTCCCAGGATGAGGGTACACCTGAAACTGTTGTACGGTTTCTTCGTAGATACCTGGCAGTCTTCGCCCGTCGCCCCAAGCCTCAGTGACGTTGCTCCAGCTGTGCGGCAAATGGGTTCGAGTAAAAGCTGAGCCTTAAACTCGGACTGTCACTTTGGTGTCACTGTAGTGGAGCGCAGCCACATTTGGCAGGACAGGAAGGGCGTCACGAAAACAGCCATCGTGGGTCATCGCATTTACTTTGAAAGAGTCCTGAAAATCAGCTGCACCGCAATTATTCTAAGTGGCTTCAACATTTCGTACTGCTGATCACCTAATACTTCAAAATAAACATTTCACACTTTTTAAACTAATAAAAATAGGAAACAAAAAAAATCACTAGCATAATCAGATTAAAATAATTAATGTGACGCAGTCCTGCGGTTGGGGTTCGGCAGATCACTGCTTTCCTAGGAGAGGAAGACGCTTTATTGTTCGCTGCTTCAAGGAGTTTGATTTGTCACCCAGACAAAAGGCCGTATTTCACAAGGCCGTCAGTGCTGAATGGGCCGTGTGACAGCAGGGAAAGATTTAATCAATTAGAGGCCCCTCTTCCTTGTGTTGATTGACCTATTCGGCGACATATGGAAAAACACAACGTCCATAAGTGACGTCCTTGCAACATAATATGAGGGAGCCGAGTTCTGAAGCCTCCTATATGGTTTTGTATGGCCTGGTGCATTAACCGCTTTCATATGCAAATCCAGTGCGGCACATGTTAATTGATGTTTTGTGCCAGAGCTGAGTTAATCAGAACCACCTGAGCCCCATAATTAGTAGAAGAAGGTGTGATCTCAATCTCGTACTGGCAGCTGAGGGCCGCGACCAGCGCTTCCAATCAGCCCCTTTAAACGGAACAGACTCAAACCAGTTGGAACAAGCGTGATATATGAGGACCTGTTTTCATTATGCCTTTTAAAATTTTTTTGCTTTAAAAACATGATTCCCCCCTCCCCCCTGAAGAATCTCACGTACACAACTTGCAGTGGAATTCATAAATCTCCCAAGACTGTAGCAGAGACTGATGCTCACATTGTTATTCATGATAGCCATATAGAAGCCCCCGCAGCGGTAGGGGGCATCAGGTGGGGGGTTGAGGTGTCTGTTGCAGAGAAGCTGCTCGCTGTGGGGGTAGCTGAAGGGTCCTGTCGCTTCAGGGGTTAAGGGGATGGAGGCTGATGGGAACCCCGCCCCATCCCTCTCCCCCCATCCCCAAGCAGTGGCCCACAGTAAACACTGCAAAACAGCAAAACACATGGCCAGCGCTTCATTAGAACCTGACCCTGAGGAGCAGTGAACACACAACCTGCAGGTACATTTTAATACATCATTACAAGCAGTGGCAAAATATTAAAATAAAAGTTACAGGTGCAGGTACTAGTACCTAGGAGATGATGTCAGGGAGATAGTTTTTCCCCAACAGATTTTTGGGCCATTGGGTGGCGCAGTCGTTGAAGCCCTCAGCCTAGCGTTCGAAGGATCTGGCTTCAAGATAGCACTGAGCGAGGTACTTACACTGAATTACTCCAGTAAAAATTACCCAGCTGTATAAATGGATAAATAATTAGCTTATTAGCTCATAATTAGCTTAGTGTAAGCTGCTTGGAGAAAAGTGTCAGACAATAAATAAATAAAAAAAATAACCTTTACCAAGGACTTCAAGGAGATCTATGTTTATCATGTGAGCAATGTTCAGATTTTTCAGTAAAACCCATCTGGAAGAATACTGCATCTCTGATACTTCAGCAAGGGACAATCTTCATATGTATAAAAATACTAACAGTTAGCCGGTGGACTAATGAAACGTCGTCCAGTATCGTGAGGATTTACGGTTATTTTTCATCCTAGCCATGACTGTGTTTTGCCATGGTGAACTCCATCATTAGGTCAGCTGGCTTGTAGGTCATTAAACTTTCATCCGTAATGAATAAGTCAAAAACTGCTGGCTTTCATCACAGCCCCAGGCCTCCTCCCCTTTATGCAGAAGAAAAAAGTCCAGACTCCGTTCTTTCTCGACGCAACATTTGTCCGATTAATTATCCAGGACTGCTGGTTGCGAGCCACGCCTCCTCTAATATGAATTATCAAGTGGATTTAGCAGCTCTGCAGTTTGATGAATCTCACAAGGTATCGATTATAATTCCGCCTCCTGTAAGCGACCCCTCCAGGGATCTTCGTGGAAACTGAGCTTGGCCCTAGACCGACAGCGTGTGACCGACGGTTTTTAGATATAAATCCGTTCTCCGATCAGACGGGATGATCCGTATCCCTATCGTCTCTCGATTTCATTATCAAACGCCTGCCTGGGTATTCCAGCCCATGGAATATTGATGATCTGACCACAGCACAGCTGTTAAGCAGCATTCTGAAGCACAACACCCACCCCCAACACGTGGGGCGGCACATGTAGGTCACGCTTAGCCGTCCTTAAAGGTGCTGGGAGAAAATGGCACTTTTAATATCCAACGTTAATAGAACTGCAGAGAGGGCGACTCTTTTTCCAGATATGGTAATGTTTCACGAAAGCACCGCAACGCGCTGCACGCGCTGTTCGACGGGGGTGCGAAATATTGTGTCGCGTAGCGCGTTTAAGCAGCGTTACTTTCCTTGGGTCTGTTACGCAAGAGGTTGTCTCAAAATGTACTTTAGGATACGCGGTTTGAAAACATTTCTCCCGAAGCTCCTGCATTTGTGCTGAATATTTTCTTTCTTCGAAAGAAAGGAGCGGTGATTGAACAGGTGAGACGGCGCACTAAGAACGCGGTAAAATAAACACTGGAAAAGAGGGCCGTCGTAAGGGGCCGCCACCGAAAGCCGCGCGAACGCATGTCTCTGCCTACCCGTACGCTTGTAAACAAGATGAGAGCGCGGTGCTGTGCTGAGGTTACACTAATAGAACAGCAGCTGACCTCTGGCCTCATGAGGTATTTCAAACAAGTTGTGGAGACCAGCACAAGGGCCCCTCGCCGAAGCTGCGTTTCCAGGGTACCCCTTCGGAGCAGCTCCGGCACGAGACTCTTCACGTTCTGCTGCAGGACTAGCGTGCCTCTCAGACGGCGCTCTAGAGGGGGAAAAAGAGAAATAACGGCTTTTTTTTAACGGAGTACGTCAAGTGCCGAGCGTCAAACTGGCAGCGAAACAGACAAAGTGAGCCATCCATGAAACTTTGGAGGCGCACAAGTGCGTTGCCATAGCTTCTCGCTCTGAACACAGATGGCGAAATGTACTTTGCGGTGAGCAAATCTGGATTATTCTGTTTTTCGGATTTTTTTTTCCCTTCTGAATTAGTATTACAGTTTGCACGAAGGGTGATGCTGAATATTTCATGAGAGGCCGTTCGGGCCTGATTTTGTGTGATGTGCGGAATATGTGTGGGCAGGTTCCTGCTGTGCCTCTGTCGTCTGAAAATGCAAAGCATTGTGGGGGAATGGCAACCTTTTGTTTTATTTAAACAGCTCTGCTGCTGTCACCCCACATATTAAACGGTCACATTTGCGGCTAAATGAGATTTGTACATTAACACCATACAAACACTGTAGCTATATTTCCGTTCAGTACCGCAGGGTGGTGAATTTAATAGCTATGAAGAGGCATAAAACCATCACCAAACGTGCACATTTAGAGGGGAACGCTGTTCTCTTCGGTTAATCCAAATGAAGCCATCCAGCTCGAACAAATGTTCGGATATACAGTCGGGACAAGCCGTAAAAAAACTCAGGATTCCAACATTCGGGTGCAAACGCCCTGCCCACGGTCGTCTCCATTTCCCCAGTCTGCTTCCATAGCGCCGCTAGAGACACCTTCCCCCCCAGGTCTTGTTCCGCTTTCATCTCGTTTGGGAGGCGAGGCCCGGAATCACACGTAGGATGTGACCCACTTTCCCCCGAACGTCGGCACCCTGAGACGAGAGCGCCGTACGCAGATGCCCCCCCCGCGACAGCCTCCTGTGGCCCCTGCAACACGCTGGGTGCAGACAGCCTGTATTAATGGATGTCATTTCTCCTAAGACTACACTGTTTCCGTTAAGTACCTCATAAATAATACACGCGCTATTATTTATTCACGGCTAGTAAATATTTCTGTCATTTCAGACACATGACAGAATAACACTGATGTACTGCAGGCGAGCTGACTCGGGGAAAAACAAGTTATGGAAATGAAACCGCAAGACAGACAACAAGGTATCTCTCCGTGTCCTTTGTGAGGGACGGCTGGCAAGTCCACTGTCCATTAGTGCTGGATTCGGAATACAGCGATGGGGCAGCAGGTGGTGGTGTGCTTTAGAGAAGTCTTGACTGCAGTTAAAGGGCCCAGATTTGCATCCCCACTCCTGCTATAATACCCTTGAAAAAGGTACCTACCCTGAAATGACATGGTCAGAATACACTGCTGTATAAATGGGTAAATAATTGTAGGGGGATTTGTACTGTACACCTAATATCTAATATTGTAAGACGCTTTGAGCAAAAGTGTAGGATAAATGGCAATATGTTAAAATTATGACAAAATTTGTATGAACGGGTAAATGTTTGAGTGCCTTAGTGTTGGTCACAGAAAAGCATCAGCACACTGACATTTACATGTACTCATTTAGCAGATGATTTCCTCCAAAGCTGAAGTACTTCTTTTCTAATTAAATGTATAGCGTTTAGACTTTTGCACTGAGTATCGCATGCAACCGAAGTGAGACAGCAGGGAGGGTCTTTGGTAGGAAAGAAACACTACCGCTTGGACACAAATAAACAGCCTGGTGGGTGTGAGAACTGCTATGTGGTTAAACCTGTGACATCTTGACCCTTGGCCACACACACACATATTTCTGATGACATTTGGTTTTAGTTATTTAATATTTCGTTAGATTGCAGTTTTCTGTTGTAAGGTGAGTAGGAAGTGTGAGGGAAGCAGTGGCGAAGTGACACCCACCGTACTCCCCACGTTCGCAGGCACAGTCTGAAACTGAGTTGTTCTGACAGCTACCATGAGTTGCTGACCATGTCCCCCCCCCCCCCCCCTTGTCCCCACCACAAACCACCTGCCCCATCCTACTTCTCCCTCTCTCTCTGTCTTGGGTGAAGCCCGTACATGGTGACCGAGTACATGGGGATCCGGAACGAAAGCTTCATGAAAATGGCTGCAGTGGGGACCTGGATGGGAGATTTTGTCACCGCATGGATGGTGAGACCTATCAGCCACTATCTATGCCCATCCCCCAAGGCCTCTCCCCAAGGCCATCCTGTCACATTCTGCTCTATGACCCCTATTGAGCTTGTTAAAAATGATTTGGGGCCAGCACTCCCACCAACAACCCCCCCCCCCCCACACACACACACACACCAGTGCAAATGTCTCAGACGTGTTCTTGATCTCTGACTTACTGTCCTCCTGGCTGCGAAGCAAATTTTGCAACATCAGAGCAAAATGCTGCACCATTTTCTAACAGCCGCCTTTCTCGGTCATTTTAGTCCCATAAATCACGGAAGAGCCAGGCGGCTTTAAGGGCCGTATGTCTCCGAACAGTCTTAATAGACTTCATCCGCCTGCCTCTGATCTAGGAGCACACGTGAAAACCGAATGATTGTATGATTGATGTCCTTTTTACTGAGAAAATAAATCTGGTACAGAATAAACAGCTTTGGAAGTGTTACAGCAAACAATCAATAGTGGCTTCCCCTCCCCAGAAGTTGAGTTCTTCTTTAGGGTGGTCAGGCCCCTTGTTCGATGAGTAGCTTAAGGTGCCGTCCATGGAGGCCATAAAAAAGAGCCTTGCTGGACCACCACTTTGGCCTCGATCGCCAGCAGAGGTGGCTTCAGCCTCACTATTCGTGGCCGGAACCACGCAGGGTCTGTGGCGACTGTGCATTAACATATCGCGCAGCTCGAGGAGACAAACAGAGCGGAGTCCTGACAGTGCACTCTAATTCAAAAGGCGCTGAGGAGGGCCTCTGCATCTCCAGCAGGGGTTGTCGAGGGGGCTGACGCGGGATACGCGGGCGTTAGATCGGCTGACGCGGAAGTAGCATGTTCTGCAGCTGTGTTTACCTGCTTTCAGGAGATGTGACCCACGCACGCCGCCGACCTTGCCTCGCGTACGTACGTCTCCTTGGAAAGTCCATAATTGTATACCGCACTCAAAATTCAGAATTCGCAACAATTCGTGCCGAAGGCTGAGAAAAAGCAGCCCGCTTTATTCACAACTTTGTCACCCGGCTGTCAAGAAACGGCAGCCAAGCATAAATTATAATCAAAAGGGCTGTGATTCTTTAATTGGATTTAGTTTCATTTCACTGTGTATTACAGACGTTCGAAGGCCGAACATTTTAATAATTTTGCCTGTTGGCATTTGACAGTAAAAGGCACAGAACAGTCTTATAGTGATTTTTAAGAAGTGAGTTAAACTGGGGGCTGCTCACCTATGAAAATGTATCCTGTAATTGGTTTTTATTACGTTCCTCCCAACATGCTCCATCCAGCAGGCTGTAATTACGACGAACAGTCTCGTGGGTGAACTGAGATATTAATCAAACTAAATTGTGTTTTTCGGAGTTCTGTTTGTGACACGCAGCGATGGGGGGTCCGTGCTGCTCTTGACTCTCCAAAGAATGATGACGCCCTTAAAGCTCGATCTGGCCACATTGTGAAATAACCACATTACTGACCATAAAGGTCTTTTGAAAAACTGACAATGAAAGATGAATAGGTTTGGTACATAAGCTAGGGACATTTTAAATGAAGGCAACATAATATAATGTTTCAAATATAAGAATATATATATATATATATATACACACACACACACACACACACACACACACACTATGTATAGTATCAAATCCTGGATTATCTCATCCTACAAAACATTTCCATTATTTTACTGACACATCACTGTGTTCCCTTTTTTAATGAAGTAAAAAAATACCAAACACTAATTTAGAATATTGAATATGTTAAAGTATAAAGTGTGCTGTATCTATCCTTCACCTCCATAAGGTCACTGAGATGCTCTGTGGTTCACAGGTGACTGACATGATGCTGCAAGATCAACATTACCCAGACTGGGGGAAGGCCGCCAGAAGTTTCTGGAAGCAGGGAAACAACAGGATTGTCCTCTTCTGGTGCGGCATTTCGGTCTCTCAGTGTGCCTGTGTTTGGTGTGTTATGTGTGGACATGTTGCACGTTAGCTTGTGGGTCAGAGCTAGCAGGCAGATGTGGAGATGCGCGGTCACCGGTGTGTCAGATTGTGTGCCTGTATGCCAGACACTGTGTGTCCATGTGGGCTTCCACACATTTGTGGCATTTGTGGGTACGTGTGCGTTACTGCGTAAAGCAGGCAGGACGCTGCGAGGATGTGGCTGTGACACGGACGTGCCCCCCGATGTCCCCGATAACAGTGTTAGTCACCCTTTCCCTGGCGTTACTACCTTAATTACCCAAACAGGGAGAGAAATCAATCACTGCCACAAGGTCAATGCGTCGGTCACACGCAGCTCCTCGCACCCGGAGAGCTCCACGGCTCCGTCTCACGCCTGTGAAGTAAATGCCAAACAGCAGAGGCAGTAAATTTAAAGGACATGATCTCTGTAGTGAGTCAGTGCAGAGTAAAAGAGTACCGTGTATCGTACACTGTAGGCAGAGGCTATCAGTTCTCAGCAACGCAACTGCTGTTGTACATTTTCCAAAGGTAAAACACATGAATTGTTGCCAATTCTAAGGTTCATACAAATGTCACAAAAGCTGGTAATTTTGGATTAGGTGGCAGATGTACTGCACAGGTTTACTGTAATTGAGGTTCTTTTTAACATACATAAAGGAAGGTGCCAAGAACCCCTGAAAAAAATGACATTTTTAGTCAAGGTGTTACAGCAACCAGTGTACGCTGGCCAAACCCTACAGCGAAATACTCTGGTCCAACATGATGCCTTTGCAGCTGTAAACGAGGGACGATAGGTGGCGTAGTGGTTTGAGCTGCGACTTCTGGATTTAGAGACTGCAGGTGCAAATCCCATGTCCAGTTGTAGTACCGCTGAGAAAGGTGTTGCCCTGAATTGCTCCAGTTAAAATTACTCAGCTGTGTGGTTGCAGGTAAATCATTGCAAGTAGCTTAACACTAAGTTGCTTTGGAGAAAAGCGTCAGATAGAAAGGTCAACCTTCCACGGGTCATTATTCGCGCCACTAAACTGCTCTTGCGCGTCCTCCTGGTTGAGGATGGAAGATGAAGGCAACACTCGTCGATTCAACTGCCCCCCATCCATCCACCAATCTTGCTGTCACGTTAAAATCACTTACCCACACTAAGCTAAATAAAATATAGATCTTACATAAACTTACTTTTGTCTGGACTGCAAACTGGGTTAGAACTTACAAGTGGGAAAGTAGGTCAGACTTATGACTGACCGAACCGTGCAGTTCAACAGTCTCCAAGTGTGCATTCATCTCACGGCATCCGACAACAAGGTAGGTTCCATGTGGAGAAAGTGGGACGCATTTATAGTTGCAGCACATGCAAATATAGATTCCTCTTCTTTACATGCACACCGCACCTTGACATTCACAAATTACTTGAGAGGCTCCTGTTGCATTTAGCTATTTTATGCATACTAAATCAAGCTTTGTCACTAAGAAATTTCATAGTTCATGCCGTTTAAAATTAATTTTCCATCCCTAATCTATGATTTAAAACCAGTTCTTAATCCTAAAAATTAGACTATAAAATGTACACCGCCACATTTCCTACTTTTACACTTAGGGACTAATGATTTAAAACATCACTGGTAATTATAACTATATATACGCACTACTAATGATATAATTTCTTGATTTTTACACATTCCATTTGTTTTTTTTTGGCAAGCAAAAGAATATTACATCTCATTTCAGTCAGCACATCACCCAGATAATGACGAGAAGTATTTATAGACAAATAAAGCCACACTCCATAAGCAATGGGTGGTAGAATGCAACCTGTCGTTGAATTCCAAAACAGGGGCAAGTAAATATGCATGAAACAATTTTTGTGTTTAAATTTCAATACAACAAGCTCTGTCTTCCTTCTTCAGTTGTCCTACTTTCTCCCGTGTTTCCATCTTAAGGCATAGTATAACCACAAGGTTGAAGGTTTAAATCCCACAGGCAAGTTGTATATAGTGATGTGAGCATTACGTTAAATTCAGTGCTTCAGTACATATCCAAAGGTATACACTCATCTAAAGTGCTTCGGATAAAAGCGGATACCAAACATTCAGTATAATACACTGATGATGTTATCCACCGGTCCAAGAAATCTCGAGAAAACATGCTCATGCTGGAGCTGGTGATTCTGCAATCACTTCTTCGGTGTAAAAAATGTTCAATAAAACAGGATGAAAAGCCCTGAAGATACACCCATTGGTTCCTTTCATCTCTGCTGTTTGAAAGCTGTGCTTGGGAAACTTTCTCTGCTGCACCGAAATGTTTTCAAGGTGCATTTTCACTTAGCGGTAATTTCTAAGACCTCCTAAGTTATTCAGTGAAAGCTGTCTGTGCCCAAGCACCATTTGAAATTGGGAAAGATTTGTCATCAGTTCATAAGACGCAAAGAGCTGTGACAGACTGGACTGGTGCATACCCGTGACAGCATGTACCCATCCTAGACTCCAGACCGCTGAGATCCATATTAGGATAAGCGGTTAGAGAGCGCGAGAGAGAGAGAGAATTTGAGAGTCAGAGATAAACACAAGCAAATATCCTGAGTAAATGTTTGTTTGTACAGAGGTGCCTGGTAGTATTGTGGTTAGGACTGTTGCCTTTCAACCTGAAGGCTTCCGTTTCAAATCCCACAAATGCTGCAGTCCCCTTAATCAAGGCACTTCACCTGAATAGATACACTAACAATATCCTGCTACTAAATGGGCAAGTCACTGTAAATATACCTAGTATACAACATAAACATATAAAACAGCATAAGGTATAACCACAAACAAACATGTCATGCAAGTTCAGATGACATTTAGACTCCCACCACTTCCTGTATTCCCCCGTTTGCTCACTTACATTTATTCATTTAGCTGATGCTTTTCTCCAAAGCAACTTACAATGTTAAGGTTACAATTACTTACCCATTTGTACAGCTGGGTAGATTTACACTTATCTATTTAGCAGACACTTTTCTCTAAAGTTACTTCCAATGAACTCTATGTAGTGTTATCAGCCTACACCCCTTACTCACCAAGGTGACTTAGACTGCTAGATACACTACTTACACTGGGTCACTCATCCATACATCAGTGGGACACACTCTCTCTGTCACTCACACACTATGGGGGAACCTGAACAGCATGTCTTTGGACTGTGGAAGGAAACCAGAGCGCCCAAAGCAAACGCCACACAGACTGAGCGGGGATCAAACCCAGATCCTCTCGCACCACCCAGGTGCTGTGAGACAGCTGTGCCACCCAATTTTAATTTCACCGGAGCAACTTAGGATAAGTACCTTGCTCAAGGGTACTACAGCCAGAGGCAGGGATCAAACCTGTAACGTTTGGATCCAAAGGCAGCAGCTCTAACTACTACACTAACAGCACCCTTCCATTCACCATGGGCAGCTAGCTGGTAAGATTCCGCCAGAGAGGCTCATGGGAAATGTAGTTTTGTGGACCACACCCCACCCACTTACTGAGGAGAGCACATCCCGCATGCCGTTTTACAGTCCGTCACATGGCGCGTAATTGATGCAATGTGAAGTGAGTTTGAGCCATCAGTAGCACGACTCTCGAGAGAAGCCAGTTAGGAGGGGAAGGGAAAGCCATAATTGAGACATTTTTACTGCTACAATTATATAACAAGCCCGGCGAATGAATTATTCATCATTATTCCTTGAAGAACCACTCCATCGGTGCATTTTTCTTGGAATAATTTCCTTCATTACATTCAGCAGAAAAAGTTTCGACCGAAAACTAATTAAAGTCAAAACTTTTATTTTGCCTCACCTAAGCAGAGAGGTCTCTTATATGAATTCGTAAATCGGTGTATTTTTATAGGAAAGGTTTCTTCCGGCAACTTACGTGTGTTTCTGAGTCAAGTTGCTTTAAGTGTGTCTTTATCTTTTATTTCTCTGCACCAGGAAACATGCGCATTATAAATAATAAGGCGTTTGACCATTGCGGGTAATTCTTGACATATGCTAAACTGAACATGTGCTTATCACGTTTTCATCCTTGTAGAAGACACAAAAAAAAAAAAAAGCGACGCCTTGGAGCTCTGAAAGGACACGCGTGTGTCTGTGTGTCCCTCGCAGGGCCGTCCTCATCTCCCTCACCTCGGTGGTGGTGCTCGTCATCAGCACCGACTGGATCAGCTGGGACAACCTGAACCGAGGCTTCCTGCCCAGCGACGAGGTCTCTCGAGCTTTCCTGGCCTCTTTCATCCTGGTCTTCGACCTCCTCATTGTCATGCAGGTGGGACTCCCCGATGGCCAATTAGGGAGCCTGTAGCAGGACGGCGGGGCGTGGTAACCCGCGAGCGCGACTCCGCCAAGTCGCGCGCGCCAAACTGGGGGAGCCGCTTTGGTCGCCCGCGGGCTGCAGCCCGCCAAGGCGCAGCTCGCGTTCCCACACCGCGGCCCACGTTCGTAACGGCGCCCGTCGCCCCCCTCGCCCGCTTTCGCGACTGACGCGCTGCTTTCTTGTCAAAACGCGCAATCCTCGACGCCTTGACTTCGAGGAAAAAACCGGAGTGGCTAGGGGTCTCTGCGGCTCATGCATATGCAAATATATTTGTCCCAGGAGAAAGTATGCAAAGCAGGGTTTTTAAGGGAAACCTTTTAAGTGAGAGCACCCAAGCCAAAAGACACGGCTCCGGAGGAGCTTGTATTCCAGCATGCAAATTAAATTAAAATTCTGTCAGCATGAGCTGCTGCTAATTCATAGGAAATTAATTATCCTGCTCCAGTGTATGCCACTTCTGAACTTTTGTATTTTTCAATATTTAATGAATATATATATATATTTTAAATAGCTTAATGTGGAAAAACGTACACTTCCCCTTAAGTTAATGTCCCTACCAGTCGACTTGTCTTCGTTTTCAGATAATCGCGATCCTATTAAAAACTCGAAAACACAAAACAAAAGATCAGCTCCCTTTGTCTCTACAGATCTGCTCTTAAGGAGCTTTAAACAGCAACAATAAGGTGACAGCAGCCAAGGTTTGAAAGCTGTTTTAATCCACTAGACAATGGGCTATTTTGAGCCGTTTCTGGATGCTTGGGAAATTTGTTTGAACTGTATTTTTGGCAACGTTTCCACGCAACGTGCATTGATAGATAGAGGAGGTAAAGTGGCGCGAAGATGAAAAGGGCCGCGTGGCAGCGTGCCTTCTCAGAAGATTCCCCGCAGTCGGGGAGACGTTGTAAGAGGTAGCCTTCGCGTTCCAAAGCCTTCGCCGTGAGTCGTTCGCGTCTGCAGAGGAACACGACTTCGGGTTTATCGGCCACGCCCGCGCTTCGTGTTTTGCAGCAGGCCGACGTGACGTGGACCGAGCGCGTACCGCCGTCACTCCGGCCTTCCTCTCTCTCGCGCATCTGCCCGGGTTCTCGCCCCCTCCCCTGTCCTGTCCTGTCCTCCACCCGCTGCACACGCACAATATCGAAATAATGCGGCAGGATTAGTCATCATATTCCACACCGCATCGCTCCAGATCGAGCCGGCATCCGCCTTAGGTGCGCAGGCCCAGTTTATTAGTGTTGTTTATGATTTCAATTAGCCCTTGCCATTAACCGTAGAAGGCCGTTCCAGCCGTCCGCCGGCCCCCGGGTGCAGTCAATAAAACTTCCTGTCCCCTGCGACGCAAACTGCTTCGTTCACCTTCATCTGCCTCGTGCGCAGCCTTTAATCTGCTTACGCATCTCTGCGGGAGGATTATTAATCTTTTAGTCGAAAACAAATCACCTTTTTTTAATTAATCACCCAGGCTCATGTGTCCTGCAACGGTATTTATACGCTGCAGCTGGTGTCACGTATGAATATGGGGGTAAAGGGCGGATTAGCTGACACTGCATACGTCTAAATATATAAACCCAAGTAGTGGGGCCATGTTGTAAACATGCTCGTTCAAAGCTCGCCCGTTTGCTCGCCGGAAGAATTTTCCACCGCCACTTATTTTTGAGAGGTTTATCTTTGCAGGCCGAGCCAGACCTAGCCTTGAGGTTTATGCGCAAAACTCCTCCCTGACGGCAGACACTGGAAATTGAAGACGAAATTGTATCTGTAAACATTTATCTGGAATATAACTCATGGCAAAGTGCAGAAATTAAGGTCCCCGTGCTGTACGCGTGTGCTTTTGAGAAAGAGGGAATGGGCATGTGGCGCAACTATAAATACGTTGTTTGATGTCAAAGTTATTTCTGAGATTGCCGGAAACGTATTTTGACTAGGCTCTCTGATAGTCCTCACACATTATTTAGGGGGTACTGGCACACGTTGCGGACACGCGACCCGGGTTTCAGCTCTAGAAGTTGTGTGCGACAGTGTTTTACGACATCGCGACAGATGCGCATGTGCGCGAAGGCACCGCGTGAACATACATCAATGAGACAGCACTAAATGTCAAACATGTCAACGCTGTGTAAATGTGATCTATGCCTCCTCGGCTGTAAACATGAGTGCCGCGTGGCTCTGAGCACTGAACAAGCAAACAGAGCGCTGCCTTATTTGTGTTCTTTATTACCCATGGTGCTTTGTTTAAATGTTAACATGACTGGCATCAGCATTGCATGTCTTGGTTTTAAAAAGACAGTCAAAGTCTTCTGTTGAATATACCCTACGTCTACCGTGTGGTCTGTCCTTCGTCCGCTGATCGAGGCTCTGAATTAGTATTACTGTGTTTTCAAGTGAACGGTCGGTATGGCTGCACTCATGTGAGAATGCGTGTTTTGGGATGAATTTCAGGACTGGGAGTTTCCACACTTCATGGGCGATCTCGACATGAACCTGCCGGGACTGTCCACCACGCAGGTCAAGGTGAGGCTGCCGGTGTGCAAGAGCATCTTCAAGGAGGAGTATCACATCCACATCACAGGTACTGCCCCAGGGCCGCCGTCCTCGGCGCGTTATCACATCACAGCTCCTTTTCAGGACGAAAGATCTCGTCATTTCCAAGGACGGAAGCAAAGGATGGAGATCTTCGCTGCGGTCTGTGTGTGTCAGCCTACATTTTTAAAATTCCGGACTGGGTGGTCTGTGTCCTAGTTTACCGCGTTCTCGGAGGACGCCCGCTTGCCACGTATTTGAAGTCACCATCTGATGAGCAGGTTTTAGCCAAAGTCCGATCTGGGTTGAGCGTAAACGTGTCCCCCAAACGCATTGTTGCATTTAAGCCAATCGCTACTTTATCAGGAGTTATTGTGTTTCAGGCTTGACAGCTGATGCAGAGAAAGTAATGCGCTTTTGTCCACTCTTCCATTCCTACATCGCTCAGCAGCCTAGGACAGGCTGTTAAATAAATCACTGGCATCGTACAGCAATCCAGCTTAACGGAAGCAGTGCTCCTGCTACTGCTTAGACTTAGAAGCTGATTAATGTGTGCCTTACTGCAACACATTTACCATATAGTTATCCACTTTGATAACTGTGATTTTGATGGAAATGCAGCGTAATAATAAATGACTAATAATACTGTTTAACTTTGAAAGTGTTGTTCTGCATCTCAGTGGTGAAGTAGTCTTCAAGAACAGATGCCTGGCCTGTAGCACAAAAAGATTGATAAGGCTGGCACCAGTATGGAGTGAAGTGGACCGGAGAGTGGAAACAGTGTCCTACGTCTCTAGGAAGTGCTGCAGAAGAGATGGGAAAACATGGCATCTCATTTCCAGATCAAACTTGTTAATCGTATGAGTCATGATCAGAAACTGAAAGTGCTCCTCAAGCTGTGAAGTATGTGACTTACGACAACCTGGACTGAGGCTGGCGGCCCCATCAACAGTATCGTATTGAGTCCCGACGTTCTGTATGATGACATCAACTGCGTGTTACTGTTTGGGTCTCAGTCAGTGTTTGGGTGTCCAGCAGCGACTGTGTTTTGCTTACAAAACTTTTTGTTTGTGACTCCCTTTGAGTTACTTTTTATTTAAAATTGCTAACAAGTGAAAAAGTAAGCTCTGGTGGTGCTCAAAAGAAAAATCTGAAGATAAGAGACCTAGAAATGACAGTGGAAACAACAGTGCAGCATGAAAATATACCGTACTCTTTATTATTACTTTTATTCTATATTTGTTTTTTTATAACATGAATAACGTTAAAACAAGATTACTGAAATAGAAACTGAGAACCACCTGCAGTAATTGTAGCCTTGCGTTTCTGTATACATTCATGCATTATCTCTCTCTGCCAGGTAAGTGGTTTAACTACGGGATCATCTTCCTGGTGTTGATCCTAGACCTGAATATGTGGAAGAACCAGATCTTCTACAAGCCCTATGAGTATGGGCAGTACGTGGGCCCCGGTGAGAAGATCTACACGGTGGAGGACCCTGACACGCTGGGTGATTTCAACCGCAGCACACTAACTTGGGCATGGCGCTCCACCAATGTTGACCCCTCCACCAACCGCACCTACGCCCAGCACGATATGTTCCTGCATAGTCGATTTGTGGGTGCCAGCCTGGATGTCAAGTGTCTGGCTTTCATCCCCAGCCTTGCCGCCTTTGTTCTCTTTGGCTTCTTCGTCTGGCTGCTGGGCCGTTTCCAGGACAGCGAGCAGGGCCCTCAGAACCAGGACCGCACATATGAGCGCATCAAGAGGAAGTCGCCGTCCGAGTACAGCAAAGAGATGGGCACCACGCCCGAGGAGGTCCGCGTCTCAATGGGCGAGGCTCTGAGGAGGAGCAACCCAATGCTCCTTACAGTGGAGCCCCCACACTTTGCATCCCTCTCCAGCAACTCTGTTTCTCCAATCTCCACGGAGACCCAGGAGACCCACCCGAGCATAGTCATCGACAGCGTGGCCCCCGAGGAGCCCGCCGTTTCCTTCGATGCCGGTAAATCGTCCCCCTGATGGGCAGAAAGAGAACCGGAGGGCTATCATCTAACACCTGACGGCAGCGAGATTCATCTGCTTTCAAGCCGTAGGTGTTCAATTCCTGATTCCCAGACCACTGTGAGCTCTGGAGGGTGCTTCTCTCCAGAGCGGGGATGTTCTGG
Organism: Scleropages formosus; assembly: GCF_900964775.1. NCBI lineage: Eukaryota > Metazoa > Chordata > Actinopteri > Osteoglossiformes > Osteoglossidae > Scleropages > Scleropages formosus. The sequence continues at coordinate 16,256,218 of NC_041807.1, forward strand.
ACTTCGAGCTCAAACCCGACTCGAGGAGTTCGAGGGTGGGAAAGGAAAAGCTGTCGACCAAACAGAGGTCTGCAAAAACTCTACCGCCAGTTTTTGTTCTGTTTCAGCGTGTTTGTTTCGAAGGGATCTTTTTGCACCTTTTAGGGTTAAATTATCGTCCGTTATCCTACCTCGCCACAGGTACACATCTTGTTGGTGCTTTGTAGTTATATTTTATAAATCAATATATTTTTTCTTACCCCTGTGTTATGGTGCCTAAAGGAAGTATTTATACATGGTAGGAACATTAGCAGAACTGTTATTCAATGTATTGTAAGATTTTGTCAGATAACGCTGTGCCTTGACTTGTTATTTCCATGAAATGTCTCTTCTACTGTGTTATATAAGACCCACAATAATGTTTTGGGTTCTGGGTCGCTGCTGGCAAATCGCAAATTATGGTAAGAACACCCAGATGCCAGTTTTCCAATAATGCTTTACACATAAGCTGGTTTTCCACAAAAAATGGGCAAGTTTCTGATCTTCTACACACATGAGATGAAATTGCTCACATCCCTGAGATTATGGCCAGTAAAATATTTTGTGCAGTATCATTGTCATGCTTGTTTATTGCCTTGATGAAGCTCCACACTCAACACCCATGTATACATTTATTGCTGCCTGGTTGCTTATTAAACTGGTGGCTTCTTTTTTTCCTTGTCATCGGTGCATTTGCCTTCTTGAGACTGACATCCAATCTCATTCTGGTGGGTCAGCAACTCAGAATATTCTTTATTACTCCCTAAAACAGCTTCTTTTTTAATTTATTAAGTGTTCCTGCTGATAACTGATCAGATCATTGTGAACCTTTTCATTGTTATGCTACATTGTGCTTTGCAAAGTTTCCAGCTCCTTGTAACAGTGCAAATAAAGTGTTCACTGAAGTGTTTCCTGCCATCCTCCTTTATTACTGAGTACCCCATATTATTACATTGTCACACATCGTCTGAAGCCGCTTGTCCCACGTGGGGTTGCGGGGAGCTGGAGCCTAACCCGGCAACACAAGGAGTAAGGCTGGAGAGGGAGGGGACACACCCAGGATGGGACGCCAGTCCGTCGCAAGGCACCCCAAGTGGGACTGGAACCTCAAACTGCCGGAGAGCAGGACCCGGTCAAACTCACTGTGCCACCCCCCCCCCCCCCCCCATTATTAATACATTAAAATTAATATTAGGTACTGGTATTATTAACCCGGACACAGAAATGTAACAGCATGAACACTTAAGGGATCTTCATTATTCTTATGCCAGGTTGTACTGATTGAAATATGTAAGAATGTGAAGAAGGACTTTCTGCCACCGGAATAATTTATTGCGCTCTAATTCACATTGATTTATTTAGCTGATGCTTTTCTCCAAAGCAATTTACAATGTTAAACTACTTACAGCAATTTACTTGCAGTTTTCATATAGATGGGTAATTTTTGACTGCAGTAATTCAGGGTAAGTATATTGTTCAAGGGTTCTTCAGCAGGAGGTGGGATTCAAACCTGTGGATCCAAAGGCAGCAGCTCTAACCACTGCGCTATCAACTCCCCCAGCGGCACCAAAAGCTGAGAGCTATACGTGTAAAAATATTTTAATGTAACAAATCTGTAAATTATTTCCAATGGCAAACATTTGATCTTCCTGTAAATCACTGTACAGGAATTACAGTAAACCGGAAGTCAAACTGACCAGTGTTGCATTTCACACACTGGTTTACAGTGGTACTCAGCTTGTTATTTAATAGCCCACCTCTCACCTTTGTCAAAGGCAACTTACAGTCTCAGGTAAATAAGTTCCTTGCTATGCAAACCTATTTACATGGCAGGGTAATTTTTACTGTATCAGTTCAGAGTTAATACCTTGATCCAGGGCAGTACAGCAGGAGGTGGGATTCAAGCCCAGGTCCTCTGGGTGCTAGCCAGTGGACCTAAGCGCTATGCCTCCTGGTGGCCCACAGTCTACTTTCCAGATTCATTAATTGGGAGTCTCTTTGAGCAGTTAAATCAATATGGTTTACAGAAACTTCAAACAAGAGCGAGGCTTTAGGCTGAGCAAAAGCTTTTAACCCAGGAGCATGATGTACAGATGCAGAGCACTTACCACACAGGGACAATGCGGATGATTCTGGAGACATTTCAATCGATCAAAGACTCGAGATCAAAACCTGGAGCTGTGAAAGTACAGGGCTGGAGTGGCGGTCGCACACATCCCTTTGAACACCTGTCAGGATGCATCCTTGTGCAATGAGGAAACACCTAGAAGGCAGTAGGGGGTGAACAACATCTGAAGGAGCGCGGACTTTACTCTGACCTCATCTTGAGTCTTCAAGTTACTTTGCCTTGAAGGAGATGCTGTGAGGTCATATTTAAAGTCCATTTTTTAAAGCATGATGACTCTTTTGTAGTGTGGACAAGAGGGATGAGCAAGAAGATGAGGTTGCGGCACAGAGTATGGGCCGGCTGTGGAGCCAGCGGAGATGTTCGCTGTGTGTGTGGTCCATCGAGTTTGTACCACGCACACTGTGTGGGATGCTGTTCCAGAAGGTCCTCGTGTCTTCCGCCATCTCCTTCCGCTTCCAACCTTGGGTGAGACACAGAGACGCTCCCTGCTGCGGTACAGAGACTCGGCCCCTGGCTGAACTTCCCACGTGATCAAACGGCCGATTAAAGACAAACAGGGTCATGTCACACTGACGGGCAAAGTGCACGACCACACTGGCGCCGGGTGTGAATAACCAGACAGCAAGGGAGGCTCCATGAGTCCATCATACTGCAGTCACTTCTAAGTACTTTGTTACAGTAAAAATAACAAGAAAATACTTTTAAGGATCAGCAGGTGGTGTAAGGGTTAAAGCTTGAAAGACATGGGTTTGAATCCCTCTTCCACTGTAGTACACTTAAGCAAGGCACTGTAACCGACTTAGTAAAAACATCCTGGCAAATCATTTTAAGCTATTTTGGAGCAAAGCATCAGATAAAGAAATAAATGTAAAATGAAATCATGGTAAGGATGGCATGGTTGTGATGGGGGTTTTATCCTGGCTCAGTGTGTGTCGAGTTTGTGTGTTCTTAAGTTCTTTGGGGTTTCCTCCAAGTGGATTGGTGACTCTGCCGTGCCCTAGATGTGTACGTCTGAGTGAATGAGGCCGCGATTACCCTGATGTACTGTGTCCTATCCAGAGTGTACCCTGCCTCTCATCCTATGCTTCCAGGATAGGCTCTGGACCACTGTTATCCTGCCCTGGCCAAACTTTGGTGGGCAACTGTCGGAGGTTGAAAGTAAGAATTTATATTAATGTTCTCCCTTGTCACAAAAGCAGGGAGGAGGAAGAGAGAAAAAAAAAAAAAAAAAAAAAAAAAAAACTACAAGAAAAGAGTTCCAAGTGATTTTTTTTTTTTTGCTTTGAAAAGAACTGCTTTTCCTGGGTGTAACTTAATAGCAACATCACACATATTCCACTAACTGTACATCCCAGCACTGAGGCTCAGAAGGTTCCAGCAAGCTGTGACAAAAAAAAAAAAACCTGTAAATGGGTGACACAGCAACCACTCATGACACTTAAACCCAGAGGGCAACCCCAACAATGTTCTGCATTGAACTAGTTTCCTTCTGTCACTGATCACCCTGCTTCACTTCTCCTTCTCGTCAATCTAAGGAGGTATTTGTTGGTTCGGTGAAGAACAATAGTTAACAGCTGTAAATCAATTAAACAATCGACAGCCTTTGAGTCGCTGCCACCTTGTCACAGTCTATTTGAAACCTTCAGCAGAGATGCGGGGGCTTGAGACAAATCGTTACTAATAGGACTATCCGGGTAAGAGCAGCAAACAATGGATATTGACACCTGTGTTTAATTAAACAAACACAATGAAACATCCAAACTGCGATCAATGATGTAATCTGACTGTGAAGAAGGTTTGCTGAGCTGCTGCTTAGAAGATTAGTTTTATGTTTTCGCAAATCCCATCAGCTTTTGTCGTGTTGAAATGGTTGTTAAATTTTAAAAAAAACCTTTGGGACGATGTTCGATTGGTCTCCATCTGTTTTCTTTGTCAAGTTCTTCTTTTTGTGATGTTGTAGTACATAGACTTGTTACTCTTACGTACTTGGAAAAGAAATGTATTTTAACGGATGGTCCAAACCAGGAGTTCTCTCTGTTAATAGGTGGATGACTGAAGTGTTTAGATTTCTTCTGCTGGAAAAATTGTTTGACTTGTGTGATGACTCTAATGTCTGGACATCCTTCTGAAAGTTATTAGAAGGTGCTACATGGTCACACCTGTGATAAGTGGTACCCTTTTGACTTTGAATCCGGCTCTATATGTGTGGACATACTTGCAGTGCCTTGGTGTCTCTACTGTTTGTTATTATGACTGTGTGAAGTCAAACAGAAAATTAAAGAGTTTAAAAAAACAGAGAAATAAGCTGAAGCATCTCAAAATGCAAATATTTTAGTGGAAAATAATGCTTAGTAAAATCTGTAACCATATGGTTTAAATCTTTCTTGTAACAAGAAAGAATATTCTTAAAAAGAAAACTATTAAAGTTTAAAAATGATAGAGGCTGTAAGGTTATTTTACCTAAAATGTGCTGTACTCTTAATTGCAGATACATGTATAAAGTAGTGAATGGGTTAAAAAAAAAAAAAGCAAATATTTTGGAGGGAACTTTCTGATGCTATCAGCTGTAATGTCATATATATTGCAGTTACTGCATACACTGTCCATCTTTCCTTTACAGTAATTATATTCAGTTGATCTTAAAACCTTAAAGGGTTAAAAATGTAAAACAAAAAAACAAGCAAAGAAATATTTTGGAGGGAACAAGCTTAGTCTAATCTATTAGAGTTATATGTGTTACGGTTACTGTCCATACGTTTCCTTATATTCAGTCCATCTAACAGTAGCTATGAACATTTAGAATTTAGTTTTAACTGCAACAGTTGTAAAGTACGATGTCTCTGTTTTCCAGCTGTTTTTGGGGACTGAAGGTGGAAAATATCGTTGAGCTCTGGCTCACAACGTAGAAACGCGAGTTCGTTCCGCAGCAGTTGCGCGGCACCGGGCCGCCTCTGCTGTCGGTGTCCTGCCCTTGACATTCCGCTGCCGTGACAAAGCGACGATGCGACAGAGAAAGAATCCCAGGTTCTGCCAGTTACTGTGGCGGGGAGGGAAATGCGCAGGGGAACGACGGCGCTCCGTAAACTCATCTCGCTCCTACAAGTACGACGTGATGCCATCTGTCTTTGCCGCACATGGTGTGGAGATGTCAAGGAACGCTGAAGTGACCTCATAGGACAGTCATTAACAGAGCTGAGGAACTTCTGCCATCGTGTACGCCACATTTAAAGGTTTCCGATATGCGGTACGAACAACGGGTGTCGGCTTTGCCGGGACTTGAAAAGCAGAGCTTCGGCCGCGTACAAGACGCGAAGCCCTCGCTTTGTCTTTTGCTTGATTTTCTCGTCAATGTTTTTCTGTCCCTCTGACAAAAACAACAAAAAACCTTCAAGTTACGCAAGTTTTCTGCATAGATTTTCACATGTATTTACATAAAGGTCAAGAGCATGATATATTCATTTTATTCACTCTGAATAAGATTCTCTTGCTGAATAGCTTAAGCAGGCTTTTCATTCAGCTCTCCCGGGTGCTTTTGCTCAAAGCGCAGATGTTGCTTTAGGAGATCGCATGAAGGTCAACAAACTACAGGTTTAACAAAACAGGGTTTCAGCACATGAGCCCATATCCTCCACCTGTCTGTACCCAATGGCTTTTAACTGCTACCATCCTGGAAATTCTTGAAAGATGAAGATGTAGCGTTTTGGATATTCAACTTATCGCAGCCGTGGCTGTGAAAGAGTTTGGACCCCGCCGTCCCATCGGCTGAGCTGGGGATTAATTTTGCTCAGGACCTCCAATAATTTACAGTGCATTTATGAGGGGTCAAACCTCCTGCCCACGTCCCTATGTGTGTGTCACTGGCAGCCCGCCACCGTCGGCTGGGATTCATCCTGCCAGCACAATTCCACGCTGTACCCTTTCCAGGCGTATACTTATCACTCCAGGTGCTGGCCGCCAATATTTCTGCCGTCGTCCGGGGTTCCGAGCCTCAGCTGGCGAAACCAAGAGCCAAGATTCCTATCAGTGAGACCCTTCACCACGTACAGGCGTTTGTAGAATGTCCGCTGTGCTTTCCAACCAGAACTGACTTTTTTTTTTTAACTGCTAATTAATAAATTAAATGTTCTAGTGAGCCTTCCACAAGGAAATACATGTCACTGTAAACAGATTAACCAAATCACACCAGCGATTGAACTGCAGCTATTTACATTTCCAATTAAAATTAGAAAATATTATTGCCATGGGCACACAGTGACTGTACTTATTTTGGATAAATAAGACCAGTCTCACAATCTCAAAATATTTTTTTTTTCCCCACCACTGCGAACATGGTTATATATATTTTTTTTTTTTTTTTTTTTTTGTCACGGTGTCATTTAAATGGAATTTTCTGTAAGTTCCCCTGCGCTCTGTGAAATAAACAACAACGTAATGGAGATCTCCCGAGGTGGGCGCTGCAGACAGACTGTCCTCGGAAAGGGCATGGACACCAGCGCATAAAGTCCATAACAGCTGCTCGGAGACTGAGGGAGGGTGGACGGGGGGAGGGGTTTTTGGCCAGCGTGGCCGTGCACTACTGCAGTGCTGCGGACCCACTGCTGTGTACCCACCCCTCCCTACCACCATCCCACCACCCCACGGCCTCAGGGATGAGAGTGGAGAGGATGCTGGGGGCGGACTAAGAGCTTCAGAGGCACGTGCTTGGAATATCCTTCAAAATGAGATGTGTTGAAGAAAAAGCATGCTGGGAGATGGGACTCGTGGTGAGACAGGGGACGGTGACCAGAATCGAACCTCATCTGTACAGTTCAATTAACCGATCAGTGTCTTTGCAGATATTTTAATTTTTACACAAGTTACTGAGTGCCGTTGAGTGCCTTTTACATTATAGATGTATAGTTTGCATCATCTGCAGGTTTTATAAAGAAAATTTCTGACTCCAGAGGGCCTGGGTTCAGCTCCTAAGGTTCAAGCCCATGAATGATAGTAACATCTGAAATATGTAGGAGGCCAGTGATGCTCCATCCAGGAAACAAACTAGAAAAGGTCTCAGCAGTCTGAGGAAGAGGACTCCGTGGAGAATCCTGAGTGTTGTAAGCAACTGAGGTTTTGAACAGATGGTTCCCATTCAAAAATGTGAGAAGGTAGTTCAGTTCTGCTCACAGTGGTGTAGAACAGAATGATGTCAAGAACGAAGCTCAGCTGAACCCAGTTAACTCTGCCCCTCAATAAAACAAAAATGATTCCTAGCATCCAGCTAAACACATTACAAATGAAGCTCTGTGAAGATTTCGGTCTTGAATGAATAAGGTCTCGGGTGTCGGGCTGCTCTCTCCCAGTGTGTCATGTGCGGTCCTCATCGGTAACCTCTCATCGTGTCTCCAGGTTTTTCCACCGCACTGGACGCGGTACGCTGGAATCAGTTTCAGAGGTGGCTCAAGTGAAGCCTGATAACCACATGTGGACATAACTCCCACTTACCTTACAAGAGCAAGGAAAACTGCTTGGTTGGAAAATAATGACAGACATTTATCTGCAAAACATCAGCACGATGGTTAAGAACATGGACTAGTAACATGGAAATTTCTAGTTTGAATCCAAAATAGGGCTCTATGGTCATAATACTCAAGAAGATACTAAACTGTTCTAGTAAAGCTACCAGTTCCAATAATGTCCGAAATGAGTTGCTTTGGATAAAAGCAGCACAGAATTCAAACTTTGTTTACCTCATGTTTCACTTTGAAGCCTCTCTGGCAAAGGATGCACTTAAGGACAGCTGAGGCTCTTCCGAAAAGACCGACAGTCATCCTGTTAAACCTTTCACCGTAGTCAGTGCTCCTTCTTTTCAACTTAAGCACTTGACAAATAGCTCTGGTATTTTCAAATTCCACTCCGATATGCTTCGCGTCTGCGTTCACGAACGGTCACACTTGCCAGCAAACAACCAATAACGGCGCAAGACAATTACTACTGTAAATGGACATGTTTATTTCACCATTACACAATAACAAGCCACAGAATAAATTAAATGGGAAATAAACAAAGAGCTACCAAACAACAGAATGTGTGTTTCATAAAGAAGAGGAACTAAACGGATGGTGACTTTCACTACTGAGAACACCACGATCCATAGGAATGGAAAGAATTAAAAATCAGTAAACGGTCAACATCGAGTACAGTCATGCCAGTATAGGGTACTTTGTACAGAGACTTACAGAGTTTCTCCTTGATGTGTGTTTTTTTTCCCTCAACGCGAATGGCTACCTGAAGCAACGTCGACGGCCTCCTGCATCAGAGGCCTGGTGGTTCTCTGCCATCCGTTCGGTATGGCGCACGTCTGTATTTGGTATAAAGAGGTCTGTGGATTGGGAACGGAGTTGTCGCAGGGGACGCTGTACAAATGGGCCCCGATGCCCCCACCCCTCTGCCCCGCCCCGCCCCAGCGCAGCACGGCGTGGCGGCTATAGGCACATGGGGTCGACCGAGCAGCAGACATGTCCGTTCTGCAGGGAGAAAAAAAAAAGAGAGGAGTGGTGTCATGTCACGATGGACCGCCAGATGCCAGGGAGCAGCCCTACTGGAGCACATCTCTACCAAGTCTACTGTAAGAGCCCAATTCGACAGGGTACTGCTACCGCTGTGCGACTGCGGTGCAAAATTAAAGACCTCATACCGCATGTTCTGCAGAGGAAAAAAAAACCTGTATAAAATGGACAGGCATATCAGTAGTTCATCTGTACCGCTGCTTGGTCCTACTGGAGTGCCAAAGCATCAGACTGAGGAAATGTATTCCACAGCGGGTTATGTTTTCTCTGAGCAATAAAGCCCATCATTATGCCCACAGTGGATCCAAGGATTCCTACGAAATGAAAAGCAGTGGCAGTGGGTTTGCTTATGCGCCGCGTATTACAGCAGAAGCATAGGCTTGTGGCCGCGCGTGTTTTACGCACCATGCATTAGAGCAGAGACCCAAATCTCTAAGTGCACAGAATGGGCAGCACAGTGGTGCAGCGGGTAGCACTGGTGTAAACCTGCACCTGGACCGTGCCTTTGGATATGGACTCAATCCCTGGTCCGTCTGTGCATTGCTTCCACGTTCTCTCCCTGTTCGTGTGAGTTTCCTCTCGCATTAAAAAGACATTTGGGTTTGCGACTCTGAATTTCCCTTGTGTGCATTTCTGTGTGTGTCACACTGCTTTGGATGGGCGAATGACTGTAGAGAAAGTAGTGTATCACAGTGAGTCCAGCATTATAAGTCACTTTGGATTAAGGTACAAGCTAAATACCCACTCTACGGAAAAAATGACTTTCATACAGCGTGCTTTGCAGCAAAAAAGTGGAGCTACAGATTTATTTGCTTAATACATCATATGAAATACATCCACGTGCGGCGGCATGCGTGCGCGTTTGTATGCTCTTCCCCACCTTGCACTGGCAGAGAGTGCATTCCGTGCCATGCTTGATCCAAGAGGAGCCGCTGAAGCGGACCAGGCCGTGCTCGTCTGTGCATGTCTTGGTGATGTCATTGCGGATGGTGTCAGCCTGGCAGGGGTCGGTGACGCAGCGCGGGCAGCACTCACCCTCAGGGATCAACGTGAACTCACAGTCCACAGGAGGGCACGACAGGGGCCAGCAGTCCACCTCGCCTTGCTATGGCCGAGATGAGACAATGTGCTGTCAAGGGGGGCATGAGCAGCAGCTATTCCTGGTGATCACGGCAACTAGGCGCTCCTCTCTGTGTTCTCTGTCTTTAGAGGTTAACATCTTGGTCCCCTAAACAAACCCCCTGGTCACTCCAGCCGATAAAGATCAGTACTTTTCTTCACTGAGGACTCCAGGTACACACCTCAACAGATTTTGCTGGGTATTTCCATGAAGTCGGAAGGAAAGGGTTATGCACCCTGACCAGCATCGTAAAGTTTTGTGGAGCATTTACTTAGTACAGGGTGACCTGCATCAGTGACATATTTAATTCTCTACTAATACACCTTATGGCAGGAATGCAGCATGCCACCAAATCTGGAAATTTGACTGCCAGCTCACACTGCGCACCACGTGACTGTCAAGGAATTTCAAAACACTGAGGGAACAATAACAGGAGGCTCCACAGATTGAAAATGGTTGGAGTTACAGATCTGTTGCCGAATGTAGTTTACTGACAGTCTGCAGCACTGTCCAGTGCAGGTGTGTATGTGTGTGTGTGTGTGTGTGTGTGAAGGGCATGGTGTACATTCCGCCAGCCACCTGCCAGCAGGGTGGGTGCACTACACAAAGGGGCGGGTACCTGCTTCGTCTGCTGCATTCCGATTGGCTGGTATCATAGGATCGATAATGAGCTGAATTCCAATCCTGGGCGTTTCCTGGGCAACAGAGCTGCTGAACACCTTCCGTCGCAGATGCAGCTACTCTCGTCAAGGGCTTTTTCATCTATGTTGCCCTTGCAACTAATTCAGTTTATCTATCAGTGTTTGACTGCTGGCATTGTGTCTAAAGATTAAAATGGTTCAGTATTTCATTTGCCTATTACAGAGAAAGCTGCACTGTGAATGAAATCCAATTACAGAGCGAAGAAGAAAAAAGAAAACAATCTCTAAGGCTGCAGCTATTTGTTCGCAAACATAAATTCACCTCGTTCGGTCTGGAATAATGTGCAAATTCTATCAGCACTATGAGGAAAACGTAATCTTGCAATACATGCCAAAGCTTTTCTTGCTGCTCGCTGTAGCACGTATTCAGAGATAAAATCACTAACGGTGCTTAATATTCTAAGGTGTCAACTGCCTCAATGGCGCTTAGTTCATTCTCAAGGTAAAACAGAAGTGACAGAAGAAGTGAATTTAGCAGTGATTCTTTTAAAAAGCCTCTGCTTCAATACTGTTTCCAGTCATAAAGGTAAATGGCTTTTCTTCTTCAGGGTAAGTGAAAAAAAATTATATCGGTTGTGGGGGGGAGGGGGGGGGGGGAGTCCCTTAGAAAGTCAATACAACATTGCCTAAGTGAATGGCTTTTCATTGACGCTCAGTTTTTTTCCCCATGTGCTTCTGACAGTTTGCGAGACTGGGTTTAAGTTCATATATTTTCCTGCGCTTCGTTATACATCGCTTGTGTGACGACGCAGGCTTTTCTTTGAACCCGTTCTCCATCTTAGAGTGGGGGGGGGGGGGGGGGGGGGTATTTATTACACCTCGCAGGCAAATAAAGGTTCTGGCAAATAAAGGAGTTCAGGAACGCACATCACCACGGACAACACACCGATGTCCCAATCCCACCCGGCAATATGGTTCTCTTAAACTGCGGTTTGCGCTAAATACATCGCTGCAGCTCTCCTGAATCGTAATGCCGCCGCGGGTCTACATTCGCATTCCTCTCGGCCCGATGTGGCGGTTCCGTTTGATTTGCTAAAGAGGAGATAACCACTGCGAGTCTCCTGAGGGGAGAGGGAGAGAATCCGCCACGCAGATGATATAAGCGCTACAGAACAGGAAGCTGCGAAGAGAAAAAAACCCGACAAAACGCTGTTTGTCCCGGACGCTAAAAGCGCGGCACGAATACCAAGCTCAGAATTAGCATTTCATAAACATATGGCTTGGAAGGAAGAACGACTGAAAGGCAAACAGGACAGGGATCATGTAAGGCGAAGACTACAAGGATGATGTAATGCCTTGACAGGTTGAGGTTCCAGAAAACTCTTTGAGGGCCATTAAAAACAGTGGGATTGAGCGGGAACCATTCAAAGAGCAGCTCTGTTAACAGCTAATGTCTGGAAACAAGTTTTTAACTGCGTCCTTCACGGCACAGTAACACCTTACGACCAATTCGTCACCTCGAAGCGTTCCATGAAGTGGAACAAGATCCAAGGATCATGATACTTTGGCTACAGTGAGAACAGCAGTCCTTGGGTGGAGCCTCTCCTCGTCTCATTTGACCCCCACCCACCAGTGGGGCAGCACCCCCGTCCCACTCCCTCTCACCAGACACTGGCACTGCTGGCAGCTTTCCACCCAGGACGCCCCAGTGCTGTAGGCCAGGAGTCCATTCTGGTGGAGGCACTGGCTGCTGTGGCGCGGGTCGCACTCCGGGCAGCAGAACAAGTCCACGGTGGGATTGTCACAGTCGCACACCATCCTCCGACACATGACCAGCCCGCTCTACGGAGAAGAGAGGTGACAGCTGTCATGTACACGATCGGGCTGATCAGATCACAGCGAGAGAAGATTCATCTCGCCGTGACTCGGGCGGCACCGAAACGACTTTAAAGGTGAAACAGTGAGACAGAAAGGGTGGCAAACATTCAAGTCTTCAAGCAACAGACAGCAAAGCCACCTGCCAAGGTCCAGTCCAGCCAACGGACAGCGTTGTTCGAAGATTCACCAAAACAGATCACATCCCCAATCGTGTCCACATCTTCTTTTGTGGATACATATGGTAACCTTACTGCAACGGGTCTATAAGTTAACTTTCACTTTCTATCAATTTGCCATCAGTACACAGTCATCGAAAATGTGGCCCATGTGCGAATACTGCCGTTGACCTTGTGGTTCATGTCCTTCGTCACAGTGGCTTCAGAGAAGACGGAATCCTTCTTGGACAATTATACACTAATTTGATTTCCGGTCCCCTGTCACTCCAAACTTTTTTCACTTTTCTGTATAATTGAAAACGAATCACCTAACTGGAAATTATATGCTTTCCAACATGTCTGTGTTGAAGGTTTGCTAATCTAATGAATTATTTAATTTTCATCGCTCAAAGGATATTCATCAGGCACCTGCGACTAGAGAGATTACAGAGATAAAAAACAACTTATCAGATAATCAGTACCTTTTTAATGTTGTGTTCATGCCGCGATTTACATAATCGGAGATTAGCCTATATCTTCTTCCATTTCTTTTTTGCTGTATATATGTACGATGATATGATTTTGAGTGGCATATACCAAGAACACTGGTGGCATTCCATCCTAAATCTGGGGTTCTGCTCTCTATGTTAACTTGTAATTTTCACATTTTATTATACTGAAGCCATTTTTCTGAGAATTTGCAATAGCCTGTCCAACAATTCCACTAAATTAAGAAAATACATTAAAAGTAAAGATTATTATATTCCTTTCTTATCTTCTAAAATACAAGAATGTATGTTCTTTAAATTATTCAGCAATTGCAATGAATACAGATGCTCCCTGACTTACGATGGTTCGACTTCCGATTTTTCGACTTTACAGCGGTGAGCTGGTGATAAACATTTAGTAGAAACCATTCTTTGAATTTTCATTTGTTCCTGGGCAAGCGATATGTGCTGCGAAACTCTCTCGCGATGCTGGGCAGCGGCAGTGATCCGCATTTCTCGGTGGTCAGCTATAAAAATACCTCACTGTATCTACATTGTGTTTTGTGCATCCATAATATCACAGGAACGCCCATCTGTGTCTCCTGCTACTGGTGGGAAAAAGAAGTGGAGGGCAATTACTCCTGAGGAGAAACTCAAGATAATTGCCCAGCATGCCGGCAGCAAGCCCGTAATGGCCATCGCACGTATGCTAGGTTATAATGTTTGGTAGGTTAGATGTATTAAATGAATTTTCGACTTGCGATGGGTTTTGCGGAATGTAACCACATCGTAAGTCAAGGACCACCTGTATACATATTTTGTTCTTAAGCTTGTGTTAGGGAAAAATACAGGCCATTTACAGATGCAAGAAATAGTTTGTGAACACTTTGGGATTACGTGTACATTTGGTCCTCTAGCTGATGTTTTTCTTCAAAGCAACTAACAATGTTAAGCTACCTACAAGCATTTAGCCATTTACAGAATCGGGCAGTTTTTACTAAAGCAATTAAAGGTAAGTACCTTGTTCAAGTGCCCTGTACCTAGTTCAGCACTAATGTATCTGGTTAATATTCAGAACCAATAAATGAAAATATCAGATTTCATTAACATAAATGGACTTGCAAAGTTCAGCTAAATATTTTCATTAAAACAGATGTTTCTTAGCACAAATTCCATTTACTGCAGTTCGACAGCGAGCCTCTACTGTTTGGTGGGACTGCATTTAATTGAGTTATTCAAAGAACATCTCAGTGAACATCACCAGCACATTACTGTATTTATCCCCCCATCATCATGGTAAAGCACCTACATTGTGCTGACCCTCACGCCGTACCACACCTGTGCTACACCCAGCCAGACACAATAGCTACCTGCACCACCAAACACCAAGAACCCCCTGGTTCTACACCTTTTCACATGGATCAAAGCCACTTAGTGTCCAGCACTCACCTGACAAGAGCACACGGAGCACCTGTCGTTCTCTAGGACCCAGATTTGGCCATTGTGTTTGACCTTGTTGTCGTGGATACAGTCCCCGGTGCAGTTCTTCCCGTGAGGGCACCTGCAGTCGTACCCACCCTCCAGGTTGAAGCAGACCGTGTCGTTGGCACAGCTGTTCCTCCCAGTCCCGCATTCGTCAATATCTGCCATGGGGGGGTGTGGAATTGAGGGCTATTGCATGATGACATTCACATCATCCTGCCACTCTCATCTTCACTCACACAGCGTTAAATTGAAACGGATGGCTGTTACCCCCTGCAGTCTGCTCAGCTGCCAGCACAAACCACAACTGAGGAATTGTTTGTGAAGGGGAGCATTCCGGCCTCGTGGAAGATCCCTTTCCACTTAATATGACTTCTAAAACCAGAATGATAATTACCTTATGGGAAATGGGTCCACAGCGCTCGTGTCTTGGCCGTGCTATACTCATCTGCACAGAAGATTACTATCTTGTCAAATTTCTATTTGGTGTTTGCCAGTAGTGATATGCTTTTTATATACAGCATGACAAGCACAAAATAGGGACTTTCTCTGTTCATGAGTATTTTTATTGTTTTGATCAGCTGAAAGACTGACACATGCAAATAGAAGACATTCAGCCTCACTGGTGAGGAGAGCATCACACTGTGACTAACATTCCATAGGTCCAGGATGAGTGGCTTGACTATAGCACAGATCAAAATATGATTGAGCCTCAAATCTAACCCATCGCAGGATACCTCCCCAACTGTGGACACACTGAAAGGTTGCTCTTGTGCTTTGAATCTACTAGATCACCTACTAGTCGCTGGAATAGAACTGTTATCTTCAAGTACTGCTTGAATTCTGTTCCTCGTATCTATTCCTTGTATCTACAGTCCGCAAGTAAGACAGAAATTCACAAGTTCTAACTGAAGAAAAAACCTTCCTCAGGATATATTTATGTATCAAGACTAATTCCGAAGTTGACATACAACACCAACCAATAATACTGTATGTTCTTTACATTCACTTATTTAGCTGTTGCTTTTTTTAAAAGCAACTTAAAATGTTAAGCTACCTACAATTATTTTACTGCTTCATACATCTGGATAGTCCTTACTGTAGCAATTTCGGGTAAATACCTTCCTCAAAGGTATTAAAACAGGATACGGGATTCAAACCTGCAACCTCCACAGTCAAAGGCAGCAGTTATAACCACTACGCCACCTGCTGCCCACTTTCAAAGGTTGTTGTGACCACATAAACTGAGAACGTGGCAGTAAATGTGCGAGTTCTGTCCCACGGACCACGGATGGTGAGACATGCACCGGTGCGGTGGCAGAACTTTTCAGAGACGTGTCCGTGAAGAAATGAGAAGCGGCTCACCTTCACAGGACTCCCCATTGGCTGAGAACATCCCGTTGTCGTGGTAGCCATCACGACACTCGCAGTGGTACCAACCGGGCAGGTTGATACAGGTAGCTCGGCTATCGCACTCCACAAAGCCACTGGAGCACTCATCAATATCTGTTGCAAACAAACACACACAAAGAGAGACAAATGAGGAGCGTTTCCCAGAAGGGACACTGTTCTATTTTTGCTTTAGCTACCAGATGCACGTATCTGATACTTCAAGGAACTTTCTCCTTTTTACTTCTTGTTTTCCTGCTTTTGAGGCAGTCGCACCCCTGCTGTTGTAATGCTGATATTTGATGCAAACTTGTGTTGGCATGGAACACTGAGTATTGCGCTTACTGTGAGACTTTATCAATACTACATTACATGGTATCGACTCTCTCTTTACATAAACAGAGGGCATGGAAACATTCTGATAAGATCCCAGCTTCAGTGATTTGTCATGATAATGACACAGCAGTGAAAGGGGAAGTTCACAAGGGCAAGGCCTGCAAGTGATATTTTTACTGTAGAATGTCAGCGACATTCCAACTACACTGCTGAATAATACTTCCATTGCAATCGCTGCACCCAAACAACACAGGAAGTAGCATCCATCCACCACTGCCACAAAGTGGTACTTGTTGCTCATTAAACCACCTGCAGGTACCATTTCTGTGTTCCCTTGCAATTGCAGAAAAAGCGAGAGCACTGTCTTGCGTAATTGCCACCGCTCACGCACAGACTGAAGCATCCCGAGAGTGTGTTTGGACAGCAGTGAGCGAATGTTGGTCTCATGAGTGCCAGGCCATCTGCTGTGTTGCTGATTCCGCTCTGAGGAACGAAAGCTCAGAAGCTTCACCACCAATCCACCCACCACCAATCCACCATCTTCCACTAAGTCCCCACCAATCCACCCTCATCAATTCTCTGGTCAGTTTCCACCAGTCCATCATAATCAACCCGCAATCCTCAAATCAGCTCGGAGAAATCCACTTCCCACTCATCACTGTCCCACCAATTCACCATCATCAACCCATAACTCTCAACTCATTTTCCAGTAGTCCAACACCAACTCACCACCAAGGTACTAACTTCCAATCACTCCCTACCAGTCCACCATAATCGCCCCACAATCCTCTAAATCAGCGCCCATAAATCCACTACCTACCCATCACCATCTTACCAGTCCACCACAATCAGCAGATAATTCTCCACTTGGTTCGTACCCGTGCAACACCCACTCACTCGAAGCACTACTAGTCCCCATCAGTGCGTCGTAATCAACCCATAATCCTCCATTGGTGCCACAAATCCACTTCCCATCCACCAAGATCCCACCAATCCACTCATCGCCAATGTACCCATCCTCCAGTCAGTACCCCCAGTTTAGCTTTTTGAAAGACAAGGTCAAACTCTTCATCTACGACCTTGGATAGAAAAGGACAAGCTGGGTGACCTCTCCCAGGGAGTGCTTCTAAGTGGTGACGACGGGGTTAAACCCTCAATCGAGACTGAACTCTCGTGTTCACATTCTTGAAGACACAGGCCTGCAGTAGTTCCAACCTTAATGTCTTCTGCTAAACCAATTTCTGTGATAAACAATGTAATGGTAGGCAATTCCTTACAAGGACCAAAGTAAATTCAATATCATGTAAAACAACTGGATTTATGATGACAAAAAAATCTAATATCTGAGATAACAGATGAGAGGGACCCATCACATGATTGCAGGGTAAGGATAGATGTAACCCTCTAGGTTTTAGGGTGATTAAATGTCCCCATAAAGGCAATGATGGTTTCTTTATGATCCTCCGTGATGCATTAGCCAGGTCCTCATTACGAAAATGGCTCTTCTCAAAAGGCTGGGTTTACTCCACCACCCCTTCATCGGATCCCGTCAAACAGAAGAACGGATTCTTCACTGGGTTTGCAAGTAAGAGGATTAAGATCTATTGTCTAATGAGGTTTAGCTTTTTATTAATTTCGTGTGGATAAATAATTAATTACATGTCCAAGATACTGCTTAGAAGACACTTAGTCAGTGTGACTAATTTATACTACCTGCAGGCTTCTGCTACCCTCTCAGAGGGAGATGAAAAAATTTCCTATTTTTGTGTAGGATTATTTGGAAGACGGTGCATTAATTACAGCTGCAGTCCACATCCTACTTGCAAGGTGAAATGGGTTCATTTTATGGTGTCTCCAGGTTGCAAACTTCATTCGCTTTACTTGAACCAAAAGGCATTTAAAATCCTTTAAGGGGAAAACAACCAGGAGTAAAACTTCAATAGGAAAATAATATTCAGTAACAAGCAGTGTTGACGGTTGCTGAACTTCACAGCATTTTCCAAAATGGTGTCTGTATTTTTGCTCTGAAGCTGACATTTTTTTGTGTAGAAATATATATTTGTCTAAGGGATTTATGAGTCCTTTGGGAAATATTGACTTGGTTCATATTTACTAGTTGCCTTCAGGATATTCTCAGCTTGAATTGTCCTTGAACTCATTTATCAAGATTTTACATGGTCAGGATGCAAAACGAACACTGTTCTCCTTTCGCCCTTTGGCAAATGCCCTCTTATTTACATGCCCCTGTACGTACAGAAGGCATTCTGCATTTTAACTGACTAAACTTCAGGCACAAGAAGTTAAGGAGAACTGGGTCTCCCAAGGCAATACGTAGAAGTGAGATATAAAACTGCATTATGCAGATGCAGCTGACTGAGAGCAGGATGACTGAATGTACTGTACTCTGAGGAATTTCCATCTTCTTTCGGCCTCAGTAAACAGAACCCCCCCCCCCCACAACACCACCCTGACACTTTGCTTTCCACAACATGCAATTTCAGCTGACAGAACACACCAGCTTTGACTCTGCAAAGTGATGCACTTCCTGCATCAGGCATCATCTTGCCAGAATACGGTTTACTGAAACAATTTAAAACCATGACCCCCCCTCCCACCTCCACTCCCAAATGTCTTCAAAGAAATGGCACAATGAAAAAAGAGCAATTACTATTTATAAAATCCAGGCTGCCTTGGAATTATAAATATGCATAAGTGAGCTCCTCTCTATATTCTCATCCATGCTTAGCGCTTGCATAGATCTGATGAGAAATGGCAAGTGGTCCAAGTGTCCTCTTTAGCGTGAAGAGCAGATGCTTTGCAGAGGAGAGGTGGTGAGTCTGAACTTCTCTCGGTGCATTTAAAAAGACAGCCTTGTGTACTCTGCTCTGATTTCTCTGTCTAGGTCCTAAAGGCAATCAGGCGTTTGGGAAGCGCTGTACCCGGGAAGAGCGTTGTAAATCGTGCTGTCCAAAATTAAAAAAACAACAACACTAGCCCTGCATAACATTTTCTATTACGAGAACAAAAGCCTGGCACAGTGGGATTCAAAAATGAACATGAAGCCACAAGTTTGAAGAACTGGACTTTCAAACACAATATATCCTTGCATAATGGATATGAGTAAGTACTGCTGCTCTAACAATAAATAACTCTAAACACGGCTCTGCAGTAAGCAATTACTCTTTCTGTCACAGCAGTTTTAAGAACCCATTTAATGCTGGTTTCATTCATTTTTCATTCTCTAGTGTTTCTTCATGCAGAGTTGCACTGTGTTAAGTGTAGTTCTGCGGGCTGTAAATCCCTGTAGTATTTTGTCAAGAATAATTGTGACCTCAGTAAATTGAGCTCAAAATTTTCCACTTAATTCAGAAAAAAAGAATAAATACACTAGCAACCAAACTGACAATAAAAACAAAACAACAAGTATCACTTTTTTCAGAAGACTTTGTTATCATTTAACGGCATTTTCCCACCATCTTCTTGAAAAGAGTATCAATGTCTGCAGTACATGTTTGACTTTTCCTTGATGTAACATGATGACCGAACCATATGCTGCCAGTATCCAGTCAATACCTGCAGTGCTCCGTCACATGATGGTGATACGTGAAGACCAACATCTCAGTCTGGCTCCGCCCACTGGCTCCACCCACCCGCTACTGCACTTCCACACTAATTGACACACGCACATGGAAAAACACCGCCCACGTCAAGCTGACACCAAGCGCGGTTATACAGCACCTCCCGTTTGAAGCTGTAAAAATCTTTGTTGTGTCAGAATGCCGCCGCTCAAGCATGCCGATACCGTGTCTTCAAAGGTCACAAACAGACAGAATGTGCACCAAGCAGCGCTAAGCTGACTCCATCTTCACTACACAGGATCATGGGTAATTCTTCACAAAGTTTGGAAGAGGGAAAGAAACAAAACAAAAAAAAAAAAAAAAAAAAAAAACACACCAAAGACCAGGCTCCATAAGAAGATGTACAAAACCCATGACAGTGTGTGCTGTATCAAAGAGAATGACAAGCTAGTTATTCTTCCCACCCCTGGAATTCTTAGAAAACCAGAGAAGTTAGTGCGACATCATCCCACGGGTACCGCTGAACACACAGATACACGCATCTCTCACCTTCACACTCCTGCAACATGCAACTTGTAACTTACACTTTACACTGCCAGTCTTATGCAGGTTAGTTATGACTATAAAACATGTATGTCTGAACACAAGGGGGGTGTGGTGGAGCAGTGGGTTGGACTGGGTCCTGCTCTCTGGTGGGTCTTGGGTTCGTGTCCCGCTTGGGGTGCCTTGCGACGGACTGGCGTCCCGTCCTGGGTGTGTCCCCTCCCCCTCCGGCCTTACGCCCTGTGTTGCCGGGTAGACTCCGGTTCCCCGCGACCCCATATGGGACAAGTGGTTCAGAAAATGTGTGTGTGTGTGTGTGTCTGAACACAATCCTGAATATGATTTCAGTGCTACATTTTAATTTCTTTGAAAGCCATGTTTCTTGAAGGCATCTCTTACATTGCATTGGTATATTTCAATTTCATCCATCTAATCTAAATTGGTACTACACTGTGAAATTCAGTCATCATGAAATACTCGTGTTCCCTTTATACTGAAGGCTTTCAGAATCTAACATTACATAAACGGAATAATGTTACAGACAAGTTAAGAACTGAACTACACTCAGTAATTTGGTTTACTTCTCCTTCCACTGCTGAGCTGTTTAAACGCCTGTAAAATCTAAATGCGGCTTTTATATACTCCTGTTCAATTTTTAATGAGTATTCATATTTTCATTGTGGCATGGTGGCACAGCAGGTAGCGCTGCTGTTCAAGTGAAGATTCGAATCCAGCTCAGTCTGTGTAGAGTTTGCATGTTCCCTTCGTGTCTGTCCGGGTTTCCTCCCACAGTCCAAAGGCACGCACTTCAGGTAAATTGGGGATGCCGAATTGCTTAGGAGAAAAGCATCGGTTAAATGAACAAAAGTAATGTAAATGTGAGCAACACGGACAGCTCTGCAAGGTGGGAGGCAACAGGAGGCTTTCTCGGACTGGAACGGTGACACATGGACTATCTCTCTCCCAGACTCTCCCTCTGCTGAGCCAGGATGCCCCTTGCACACGCCTGTGCATTTTAAGTCCCCTGGTGGGAGTACTGATGACACACTGTAAATAAGAAAGCCCAGTAAAGAACCATACTGGGCCGTTGCTGTTCACTGGCGGCTCCTCAATCCCTTCGTTTACCTTACACATCACAAGAAATTCACTACCACGAAATATAAGCACACACTGCATGCTTTAAAGGATACTACATTTATAATAAAGGACAACCTTTGCGTCTTTTACACCTTCCCCACGCTTTCTGAAAGGCAGCGATTGCTGTTGACGATCGCTGTACCGTTGCGCTTGGTGACGCTTTAGTGCACGACTCAAACTGGCAAGTCAGCTCTCTTTTATTGCACAAAATAAATGCTAATTACTTCTCAAAAACTTTGTATCGGCCAAAAGTCCGTAACTGTAAAGTTTAAGTAGGGGACCAGCTGTCATCATAAGACTTGACTTATGTTTGCTGTTGCAAATTTCAAGCGCTTCTCAAACATACTGTCGTTCCAAAATAGCTGTTGAACCTGCAGCCTTTTGGTCCAGTGTTCCCTATTGCGTAGAAAATCCAAGTAGTCTCGTAGGAATCCAGGCATGTTAAAAATGTACTGTACTGGTCTAAGAACACAGCATTTATTGCATATTAGTAGATGGGAAAGCTAGCAAAGAATCAAGACCATTTCAATCGTAACACATATTTGGGCTTCTGCACCACATCCAAAAGGTTTCCTGCCTTCGAAGAGAACAGCAAACTAACTCCAATTGTCCGGGGGGTGGAGGCTGGTGTCGAGCACAAGGAAGCAAGCAAGACGGGAAAGGACACATGCCACGTTATAGGGCCTCTTATTCTGAGTGACGGTCTGGAAACAAAGACTCTGCAAAAATCCCTTGGTGAAGCGTAGAAAGAGGCCATTCCCCCGCTTATTACTCAGCACCTTCTCGGGTCTTTTCTTCCTCTAAGGGAAAGCAGGCATCAGCTACATTGGTGGGCTGCAACGCAGCTGTCCACAACTGTACCTTGTAGCTCAGCCATCGAAGAGCCACAGTCGATGAGTTCTAGGCTCCCCAGAATCAGCAATGAAAACAGGTCATTAACAAACAGACTAGCGATTACTCTTCAAACACCAAGGTGTTCTGTACCCAACCACAATTTTTCACCATTCGAGGCTGCGTTAACATATTAGTAAAGCACTTTCAAGGTTTTGCATAAGTCTTGTGATGTTTCATGACAGAGCAGTTAATTCTAACGCCGTCTAACATAGGTAGTCGACCCGTGCCAATGTTTCACAGCAAAAGGGGTTGAGAAACCACAGTACACTGGCGACTCCGTTTACAGAGGAAGTAGCAACTGTTGTTAATTTGTTCTGTCTGTAAATGCAAAGTCACTTTTACCCATATGCCACAATCACTGAAAGTTATACTAATAATACAAATGTCCCTCGATTTATTTCGGATTAGGTTCTCTAAGTCTTGGATATACTTATAATAAATAAAACTTAGTAAGACTCTGTGCTTTAATACTTTCATAACTTTGAGTTTCATTAAAATTCAAAATAAAATCATTGAAAATAACACCTTCTCTTTACAAAGTCCCATTTAGTTGGTCTTTGTTCAGTTCATCCCATAAACATATTCAGTGTTGCTCATCTTTCTGCCGATCACCAACACTCAAAACAATCTGTAAACACTGTAGGAGGGAGCTCAATTAAGATGCTCCTATATTTCTATAGTGACTGGGCATGTTTTAATAACATCTAGGCAGCTGGGCCAAAAAACAGGTTGCACTTGCTTTCCTGCAGACACAAATATTAGAAAATAAGTGAAGAAAATGAAAAAAACAAGTCAATAAACTGGAAAGCGTTTGTATCTTCAAAAGTTTGTGGAATTGAGTCAGTGACACAAGGATCCAGCACATTCTGAATAACAAAAATGTTCTGTACTGACTGTACTCAGAATTACTGGCACGTAGGTTAGACACTAAGCACTTTGCAAAGCAGCTATTTAAGCATAAATAACATTTAACATGTACAAAACTTTCTTGTTTCGAAGGTGAACACTCACAGCACGCTGTTAAAGTCACATTTGTAGTGTCGCAGTTGTACCGATGACTAATACAATGACAGGCATCGCTCCGAGAGTAAAGTGAGAGCTCTTCTCCTTCACCTCTGGGATGTGCCATTAAGCAGCAGACAATAATTAACTTCTGCAAACCGCTAGCACAGACGTACATAAGCCACGTACTTATACTGAAAGCCCAAGATTAAAGAAGGTATACTGCATTCTTTAAAGGATCTTAAATTTCTAATAAGGGACAACTAGCTGGAGTTGAGATAGCATGTGTGGCATCGGCTGAGATACTGATATGAAAAGAGGAAAACTTTGTGTTGCGGTGCTTTTTGCTATAATTTCTCAGTTTATCTATTATGCCTCCCCCCTTGTGACAATCAATTTAATTGTTCTGCACAGGTGCTGAATTACCTGGTCACAAAGTAAGTAACATTAACATTATGATCATGCAGCAAAGGGGTACAAATAATGGTACATGCTGACTTCTGTGATTGAAAAGTCACATACTCGGCATGATCAATTTATTGAACAGCATCAAGACATTACTGGATAGCAGGAAACTACATAGATTTTTGTATCATTTCAATTATACTTCCCAGAATACATTAACAAATCTTTTAAATTATATGGCAAGACTTAGATTTTTTTGGGTAAGTCATTAAAATATCTGATAACGGTTTCACTGGAAACAACACGAAACCAAGACTTTTGATTCTACATAATTAAAGGCTGGTTAGTGAGAGACACTATGAATCCCGAGACATCGATCCCGTTATTTTCCACTGTGCTAAAATGTATTACCCTGGAATATGACGAGCGCGTACAGGACAACGTACCCTGATCTTTAAAAGAGCTCAAAACACAAGTTCCATTGAGCAGACTAAAAAAAATTGTCACGGTGAAAAGTGTGACTTTATATGAATTCTATAATCACGGTTCAGAAACAAGAGTCATGAAAACCAGTGCACTTTAAACTCATTTTAACAGCAGAGTGCTATTTAAAGCACTGTAGCTTCACTCAGTTCATAAATCTCCTTCTCCCATTTTCTTGGACGTTTCTATCATGTAACTTTTGAGCTATGCTTTTCCAGCAGGAGTCAGATGCATATTTTAACCCACAGACCCTCGGTCTAACTGGGTGTCGTCGCCATAGCATGTGAGAATATTATTCAGCTCTTTCTTGCTCCATGACTTACCAGATACAGCTGGTTGATTTTACTATTCAAAACTCCAAACGGCCTTGAACAAATTCCTTTTTTTTATTAAGTGTGTAACTTTATGTACCCATATAACGTCACCATTAATTAATTTTTATTCCTTTAGCTGACGCTTTCCTCCAAAGCAGCTTACAGTGTTAAGCTACTTACACTCATTTACTCACACTGATTTAGTCATTTAAACAGCTGGGCGATTTTTTTGGACCAACTCTACGCTAGTACATTGATAAAAGGGCACAACAGCAGGAGGTGGAATTTGAACCCTGCTCCTCGTAAGGTGGCAGCTCTAAACACTACACTATCCCTGGATCACCATGCCATAAACACTATCAATTCTGTGGGCTCTACATAAACAATGAAATCCTTTGATGTGAAGGCAGAGAGGATTCAATGATGCTGCAAAGGCAGGAGTTATAATGACTCTTTCCTTAGCATTGGGCATCTGGTCATCTCAGCTGACTCCTATTTTCCCCAAAGGGTGAAACGCAGGAAAGGTACAAATCAGAGCTGGTTAATGAGGAGATGTGAAGAAACCTGTCAATGGAGCAGTCTGAGTCACCTTTGGAGCCATGTGGGTAACAAATTGGGGTGGAAGCACAGCAGAGGCCATCTGGGTGAGTAGCGATCCCGGAGTAACCCGAGCTTTTGCCTCCCATGCTGGCAGCTCCCTCCTGGCACGCTCAATGTTACACGGCTCCATCAGGTAGCCGGTCTGCGTGATGCTCCACCCGTCGGCCAGACCGTCCCTAATTGCGTTGGCTTTTCGAACCCGCAAGGGCGAGAAACCTGTCCCCTTTGTGACGAGAATCCCTGCCGCTAATTAGGGCCGCGGGAACAAACATGTCAGCACGTCCCGGCGACCTTGCTGCACTCTCTCTTTTGCTGCTCCGTGGACACTCTTTCTTTGCTTACTCATGGCACATGATGACAAACCTCGGAAAGCCTGGACAGCCTATTTCTCTGCCTACTGCAAAACAGAAGGGACCATATACAGGGAAATAAATATTGCCTATATGGAACATTGATCGTACAGTATCTATCAACCTCTGAGCCCACTGTCAACTGAGAGATTATTACAGAATATCACTTTCCGAGGCACCGCTGTTCAGAGTCAGGATATTCGGTGAAAACACAGTACTGGGACCCTGTATTCATTTTATCTTCAAAAATCCATTTACTGAGCCTTTGAATAACACTTTTGCTTATAATCCAGATTGCTTTCCCTAAAGTCACTCCCTGAAAAAGGTTAGCTGACTCATCACATTTAAATATAAAAAAAAGACATACAAAGATGAAAGATCTTCTTGCTGCCAGGTGAGCCTACTTTTCCTGTCTTTTCATGGTCAATGAAAACGGCATCTCAAAGATAACAGAGATCATCACTGATGGTCAGGAAATACAAGGGAGATCAAACAACTTGGTAGTACTGACATAAATGATTATTAGTCCTGCCTTAAACAAAAACTCCCGGCTGACCCTAAAGGATCGAACAGGTAAAAAAGTGCTTAGCACAAAGCGATGCCTGGCAAGCAAAATTCATCCGAACACAAACAATCCACTGACGCCCGTCACATCATCAAAAAATTATTCAGCAGTACGTTAAAACCTTGTTTTGTCAGTCATCCAGTTCCCTTGTTTCTTATTCCCAGCCGTGTACAGGTAAGCAATAAATAATTCATGTCACGTTATAGTTATTAGAACTCAGCGCTGTCACGGCAACATGGCACCCGTGTTCCGAAACGTGACTCTTTGTTTTAATGACCCGGCACACAGAGAACATGGAACCGCTTATTCCAAGGCCTGCTGTTCCTGTGCGTTAACTTAGCTCATGAAGGTTGTTGGGTTTTTTTTTCTCGCTCCACTGCACACCATTTTGAGATTTCTCTCAGTTTCTATCCAGCTGTCATTACTTGCCTGCCACGAATCCTCAGAATATCCTGCGGGGCATTCCTAAAAGGCCCTGGCAGCCTCCGCAGGCTAAGTACGGCTGGGAGCAGAAGAGTATGAAAGCTTTTCCGTGTTCGTTCGCCAGTATCGCTCGATCCCCCCAGCCTCCGCTCCCTGGAAGCAGCAGACTAACATTTCTCTCTCTCCCTGGAGAAGATACCCAGGGGCCACCACGTTTCATTGCGTATTCCTTCAGCGCACGATGAGCTGGAACGCAAGGGCTCATGTGATGCAGAGAGAGGACATATAATCAGTTTGCTCTCTTTCCAACCACCTTTGTTAATCTGAGTGCACCTGAAAAACACTGATATACTGCAATGTATTGCACTTTGATAAATGTTTGATAATATATGTCATGTCGTCAGCCGGCGCTATCAGTAAAACAGAGTACAGATGCAGTGCGTTGCAGTGTTTGAGTATGAGCACTGTGGACGATCAGGACAGCAAACAGCAGCAGGTCACACCTGCACGATCCCTCCGGTGCCAAGCCATCAGGGCTCTGCAGTGTTAATGAGAGGATCGCTGCGGTACGCCTCTTTTATGGTTTCGCTAGGAAACGACAACAGACGTTCACATAGATGCGTGCAATGCTCCTTGAGAATGCTAATAAAAAATTCCGTTTAACATAGCTGGTAAAAGGCATGCCTCGTAAAGCTCCTTATGTGCAATCAATAAATGGGCACGGAAAGAGACAAGAGCAGGAAAGAAAGGTGAATAAACTGAGAAGGCCAAACTCACATCACCCTGACCCTGTCAATACATCTCTTGGTATAGCTAAAAGCCAAATAGGGAACATTAGCTGAAACAAACAAAAATCAATATTAAAAGGAGGGCACTTTTAACCCAAGCCTTCTTCATTTGCTGTGCCTCTTCCTGGGTTAGCAGCTTCACCTACCCAAGGGAAGTGGAGGAATCTGAAAATAATGACTAAATACATACGGCATAATTCAGATTCACATTCAATGGGTAAGTGACTGCGTGTGTGTGTGTGTGTGTGTGTGTGTGTGTGTGTGTGTGTGTGTGAGAGAGCGGCAACCCTGTGACACTCCTGGCATCCCATACAGAGTGAACCCCCCCCTCAACCTTGCACCTAATGCTTCCGGGAATGGCTCTGGTAAACCGTGACCCTGCTCAGGACAGGCGTTTACTAAAATTAGAGGGATGAATAGATGGATGGATAATTCAGATTCTGTGCACCGAACCTGAGTGTTCTTCTCTGGACCGTGTTCTAGATGTCTCATGTAGTCTGTATATACTGGTACCACGCTACAAAGGTAGTACATATTGCACGGAGACCGAAGGTCAACTGCATTTATTAGAGTCACCTGCAGTGTGAGGGGCTGGCGAACTGCAAAAATCCACTTAAAAATCCTCTTAAAATCCAGTGCAATTCAATCTGGCAAATTCAAAATCCAATTACTAAAACCATTGGATTAAATGCAGCTCCATTTCCCGAAGCAAATCTAAACAGGGGGTAGGTGCAGGGGAAACACACGCATGTAACAAGCCGGCTGTCTGGTGAATACGAAAGGCTGAATATATGAGAAGAAAATGTGTCTGTGTTATTAAACAACACTTCACCGGTCCTGGGAGTCTGAGTCACCACGCTGCTGACTTCATATTCACAGATCAACTTTTCATCCGTGAGTATAACTGACATGAAAATTTATATATTCTGCAGCAACATTTTTTCTTTCAAACAAGGTCAAAATACATTAGAGTATAATTTCCACAACACAGTGTGTTTTGAAGCATAGCATTTTTAAGACAACTGAAACAGACTGCAGTTATATTAATTATATCAATAATTATATTAATCATATTAGCATAACGGTGGCTTATGATAGAAAATGAATATATTTTTAATATTTAAATGATAGATAACGTATAACGTATGCAATGCACAAAAAGGGTTAATGAATGAAACAGAAAACAAAATGCATTTTTGCTTCCCAGAGAATATATTTCTTTTACAAGTAACTTGCTCTCTGTGGTCAGTCTGAGCTGTTTCTCAGTTCCGAGATTTGATGGAACAACTTACATGTTACAGGTCTGTTACCACTGGTGACCTGTTGCGGTCATTGTAAACGCCCACAGCGGCCGAGGTACCTGCAGGGATGATGATGCATGGGGGACGGGGCTCAAATGCTGCGCTGCCTCACCTGTTTCACATCTCTTCCCGGTAAACCCCTGCTGGCAAATGCACGTGTCTGGAGAAACACAGGTGCCCCCGTTCTGGCATAGACCGTCACACAGGGCTGCGGAAATAACATTGAAACAAGGTCACATCCACCTCAGCGTGCTACAACCATTTGTGTTAAACCAACACTGACCCAACTATATACACAAAACAGATTCTCGCAATAGATTCTTTCTGACACCGCTGACGTATGATTTCTAGAGGCCATTATTAAGCTTTTGACAGCCAGTGAAGCCAAGAGTTCAATGATTAACAGCGATCATTGAAAGACCTATAATAGGACAAAACCGCTACGGGACCTAGTGTCCACTCTACCAAGTTAGCAAACACAGGACCCAGGGATCAGTCAAGAGTGAATGTAATGAGACCTACAAAAGAACATAACAGGTCACCGCATAAGGTCATGGGATCTAGTATCCAATCAACACAGAGACCAAGCGCAGCATGTAATTATTAGAAGAGACCTGAAATTTTTGGAAGGTCTTCATATTCAGAACCATTAACGGGAGTGTTGGGGGGTGGAGGGCTGGGGCTCACCTTTGCAGATTGTGCCATTGCCTGTGTAGCCTGGCTTGCATGAGCAGCTGTGGCCCCCCACAGTGTTGAAGCACAGCGCGTTCTCGTCGCAGGAGTGCTGTCCACTGGCGCACTCGTTGTGCTCTGCAGCGGGGAGGACAAACGTGTGACTAGTGTTACGTGACCTGGAGTCAACAGCATTTACTGCCACGCACATTTGCCAGGAACCATTCTGTCACAATAAAAAATAACGGTGACCTTTGGGTCAAGGGTCAACAGTAACGGAGGCCCCAGACTGGCCAGCCTGTTCACCGTAATGGGTTACTGTGAAGCCAGGCATGACCACTTGTAAGAACACTGTAACACAGGTGCCAACCACTGAGAAGCATCACCATGGCAACAAACAAATAACTCATCTCTTGGGGCAACGGGATCATTTCCAGAGACCTTTCACCCTGACATATACCCACACTGATTCCTATATCTGCAGGATTGGAAGCGGAAACCCTGTAGCAAAATATTTCCCGAGAATCTATAAACGCAAAGCGAAACAGCGTGCAAGGGCTGTGACGCAAATCTCATCCACGTGCGGCTCTGCTCATGCCTTCATTTCGACGGACAAAACCACCATTGTTGTCGAACATGAAAGATGAATCGCAAGGATATGCTTAACACTGAAAGTCTGAAAAATGCAGAGGCTTACACGTATTACTGCATGAAGAGTATGGGAAAGAAAATCAGCCCAGCTGCTATGTCATGACACACTTCGCAGAGGAGTTAAAACAGATGGGCTGCTATGTGATTTTCATAATTTCAACCATTTAGTTCAATTATTACATTTGGGCCTTTATTCACTATTAGAGCTTGAAGTACAGAACGCAAGAGGACTTTGTGACGGAAGGAATGTCGGTACTTTGATGCCAGGTTCATGTGACCGGCTGTACGGCGGTAATGCTATGGTGTCAGTCTAACGCTGCTCCCCGCCGACACACTGCATTAATGACAGAGCTCTCTGCGAGACCATCTTCACACGGCCTACAGCGTCATTTCCTCTTCGGCCTATTCTTGCTACACCGCCGCAACGAAACAAACGCATCCCGAGACCTACAGCAACCTCCACAGCGAAAATGTGCAGATCTTGTGAAACGGACACACGTTTTTCCCCCCTTTCCCTGCTGCAGCAGCACAGAAGGCTGGAAGTCAGGTCCAAATTACACAACGATTTGAGAGTGTGAATCATGGGAATGAAAATTCTCTTGGTCGAGTCTGTAAATATGAAGCCTAGCTGGGGTGAGGGGACTCCTCTGGACAGGACCCGCTGTCCTGACAACCTCCCAGCGGAGAGCAAGTTGTAGAGGCCCTTCGCGGTGCCGAGTGAGACGTTAGGGGAGCTGCAAAGTTAAAGTGGAAGTGAAGTTCGGCAAGGCCGGGCAAAGGGGACGAGGCCCTTCAACGCTAACTGCTTGTGACAGCGGACCTGGCTCCAGGCCACGCACAGCCACCGGGCCGTGACGGTGTAAACGACACCAATTAAATTCTGTAATTATAACTCTTAACACCCCAGTCCTGCAGAAGGTTGGCCAGCCGCTGGTGCCCCTTTCTGCCCAGCCCTGCGATGACTTATACGTATATACATTTATTGATTTAGCTGACACTTTTCTCAAAATACCCTTACAGTGTTAAGCTCCTTACACTGATTCACCCATTTATATAGCTGGGTAGTTTTTATTACAGCAATCCTGCTATAAGTACCCTGCTCAAGGATACTAAAGCAAGAGGTGGAATTCAAACGTGGGTCCATCGAGTCCAGAGGCAGCAGCTCTAACCACTGCACCACCTATGGCCTCTAAGTGGCACGGTTTTACTCATTACAGCCCACGCATGTAATGAGTCTAAAGGCACTTCCAAGAATGCAGATAAACAGAGGCCGAACCCGAAGCCCAAGACTCTAGTCCGAACTGCTCACACACTGCTAATTTCTACCGGCATATTTCTTTTAAACGTTTTCTTTTCGTTTAAGGGTACATTACACGCTACGCCTTGTTCCAACTATTTAGAGCCGCCAGCAGCGCTGCAACAGTCTACAGTGGGAAAGATCCTGTGCGTGACCTTGAGAAAACTCGCCGGACATCACTAATTTATGGAAATCAGCGCTGTTTCGACATGCTTTGGGACACTCTGCAGCTTTTACTCCATATCCAAGGTGAATGCAGTCTTTACACTGGCTGTCCTGAGAAGAAAACCCCTGTACCTGGGCTTTGCTTTCCAGATATAACAAAGTGAAACCCAAACACAATCTATTCCTTTGTCATAAATCTCCCGTCTTTCTGGATGGAAACTATTTATCCAAATCAAAGCCCCGATATTCTGTTCGATTCATGACGATATTGCGGTGAACCGCGTACAAGCCTGTAACTCTCTCTCGCATTCTTCGTTTCACAAAAGTAAAGCAGATTTCAATTTCAACCTCATCCAATACAACTGGGCTGAGGATGAAAAGAACAAAGTTGTGCGAAGGTCACCCAATGACCTGAGCGACATTGTGAAACCGCTCCATTTGGACAGGAAGGCAGGCTGAGATTGTCACGCTACAGGACGCCCTCCCGATGCACAAAAATCTGCCGTTATCTCTGCTGCCAGCAGACATGCTTCCAGCGGGTAAACAATCAATTATGCAAGCGCTGTTGTCAGCGGAGATGCCACCAGTCACCGTCGGGCAGGAACCACAGCGAAGCCACCAACACAGCAAACCGGCAGCCTGCGCATCACCTTTCATTACCAGAATGAGCTGGGAAATAAGATGCAAACCAGGCCGTCATCCGTGCAGCGTGTTCGGAGCAGAACGCACCTGTGAGGTAAGGCACAGGCGGGGAAGTGGAAGCCTTTGGTCCTGTCAGACGCAATTGGTGATCAATGATCGGGGCTGCACTGCGCTGCTGTATTTAGAAGCGTCAGCTCTGCAGAACAGTACATCAGCTTTCCGTGTTTAGGGTTGGGAGAATTCTCCTCCGTGCCGGAATTACCGAAACTCATGGGAAGATTTAAATCTAAGGCTGTCCGTGGCACTCTAACACATTTACACCTGTAATAATAATAACAACAACCACACTATTAATTTCTGTGGAGAAATTAAGCTGGGCTGATACTGCCTCCCATGCATTTTTGGACTGCAGGAAGAAAGCAGAGTACCCAGTCAAAACTCACACAGATAGAGCAAGGATCAAATCTGAGTGCTCTTGTCCCACCCATGGGCTGTGAGACAGCAGCATTACCCCCTGCAACTCTTTAGCATTAGACATTTTACATCGATTTACCAGCTGTAGAATTTTTCCTGGAGCAATTTCAGATTGAGTGCCATGCTCAAAGGCACAACAGCAGTAGTGGGGATTTGAACCTATGACCAATCCAGCCAAAGGCAGCAGGACCAACTACTACACTACCCACTGTCCCCTAAAGCAATGAATAAATCTATACAAATATATTTTGGGAATGTGATAAAAGGACACGGATGGGTCACTCACAGCCATTCAAAAACCTTAATCTAAAAGTTTACTGTGTCTCCCTCTTAATTTTAATCCCTAACCCAGTCATTTTTGATGAAGGTATGAAATGTGGGCTGATTACTCTTACATAGTTGGCAAAGAAATGCATTTTACATTTATTCATTTTACGGATGCTATAAGATTAAGATACCTTAATTTATCCATTCATACAGCTGGGTAACTTTACTGGAGCAATTTAGGGTAAATACCTTACTCATGTGTTCTACAGTTGGGATTCAAACCTGCATCCTTTGGACCAAAATGCAGCAGCAGCTCTAACCACTACACCGCCAGCTGCCCCTACTTCATTGCTTTGCACCTGCATAAGTTCCCTCTCTAAATGTATGCACACACGCAGAGGCCGAAACTGCTCGTCCCAAGCGGGGCGAAGTGGAGCCGAACCCGGCAACACAGGGCGCAAGGCTAGAGGGGGAGGGGACACTCCCAGGACAGGACGCCAGTCCGTCGCAGGGCACCCCAAGCAGACCCCAGACCCACCAGAGAGCAGAACCCGGCCAAGCTCGCCGCGCCGCCGTGTCCCTGCGGCCCCCTTTCTAAATGTATGAATGACCAAAGTGTTTAAATTTCTTCCTCTTGAAAAATTAACATTTGACCTGCATGACAATTCAAAGGAATTCCGGAATGTCTGGAGACCCATCTGAACTTCTTAGTGTCGTGTGATGAGACTGTGAACTACTGTAAGCTTTAGAGCTGTTTTAAAAACGTGGATGTATTTGGACTTCCTCGGTGTACAGTTTCTACCTCTATGTTGCCGTGACCCAATGCTACTGGACAAAAAAAACTTCATGGCAGGGACGGTGAGACTGTGAGAAAGAGACAGGAAGGAAGCGGAGGACGGAGAGAGACAGGAGGAGAAAGTGAAAGCAGGGAGCGAGAAAAGCAGAAAAAAACGAAAGCAAGGGAGGGCGTGGAAGAGAGGAAAATAAAACGAAAACGAGACAAAAATGAAAACGGGAGGGACAGGGAATGAGAGGAAACAAGAAAAGGAAAAAGAGGAAGTTAGAGAGGTTGAGAGCAGGAAAGGAGCTACAGGGAGACAAGCTGGCTCAGCCCTCTGTTGCCTCATCTTGTGGATGCTAAGGCTATGGACAGAAAGTCATCTCGCTAATCCTCCACGTCTCTGACCCGGAGGCCTCCAGGGCACAAGACGGGGCTTCTTATCACCAAATTAGTGCAGGCTCCCACCCCCATTGCCGCAGACCAGCCCTTTAATAACGTTCAAAGAACAACTCTGGGTTGACACGGCACCTTTCGTGGCTTAAGGCTAATCCTCTGAGGCCCGGTACATCACGACGCTGCTCCACAGACAGGGACACCTTCACCTCCCCATTCAAGGACACCAAGACGGACCGCAGTCGGTCAACATTGAGTAAAGATGCTCAGTCGGGTGACAAAAGTGCATTCGGCTGCAGTGCATCGTAAAGTGCACGTGGATTTTTGGGGAAAAAAAAACCCGAACTGTGGAAATACATACTGGAGATGCAGAAACTAGCGTGTCATTTTATTCAGTGCAGAAGGTGTCCGGTAGATGAACCGTGCCACCTGTGGGTACGGTCAATGTGGTGTCATCGCCACCGAATGCTGGAACGTCAAGAGCATTTGCATAAAAGTCACGTTATGGCTTGTCGTCTCCAGGGAGAATTATTATTCTGGTCACGCGTCATAAAATAGTGAATCGGAGACAGAGCATTAAATTAAGATTTTCCCTCATAAATAAAACACTTATACGGTGGTAGATTGGAGTAAATGAAGAAGTCAGCTTTCATTGCAGCGGACATGCACACGGAAATACACTGTTTTAACACATTAATTTCATTGCCAATGCGCTCCATGATTTGCTCCTTGCCATGGATACAGATTTGTCCATTTGGATACATATTCAAGGTGATGTTGATGTTCCAAGTCCAGTTCTCACTTGGCTTGTTCCATCCATCCATCCATCCATCCATCCATCCAGTTACCGTTGTCCAGTGCTGAGTTGTAGTGGTCTGGAGCCTATCCTGGAAGAATAGTGTGTGAGGCAAAGTACATATTTGTAAATAATTAAATCTAAATATCTATAGGAGGAAACTGGAACACGTGGAAGAAACAGACGTGGAGAGACCATGCAAACTCCACACAAACTGAATCAGATTCAAAGGAGCTGTGAGGTACTGGTGCTACTTGCTCTGCTACCTGACATTTATTTGTGCACGTATTCATTTATTAAATTACTGAAGTGACACTTTTAATCTTATTTAAATCACCTGGGACTTGAACTGGTAAACATAAGAACATGGCCCTTGAAAACATAATGATGTCCTTGGCTATGAAGCTCTGCACCTAAACTCACAATGAGCCAAAGAGTAACAGATGACTCCAGTTTATGTTCATAGTTGTAAATATACAGTTTAGAACAGACTATATTCACAAATACCTGTTTCCTCTTTAATCACTGCCCAGAAAGACCAGCAGCCATATTAACTCAACCCCAGAGGGAATTCAGATGCAAACAGTAATCTACTTTTAATTTTCACAGTCCCAGTGGATTTCAATTAAAGCATTAGGATTCAGTTTCTTTTTAAATAAGACAGCCATGATATATAGTTCGTACAATAGTGACTAGAGGGATCGTGTTCTGTGGCTGAGCCATTGGTGAGGCTGGGGTGCATGGTGAGGTGAAGTAATTCCACTGGGCTATATTTATATCCCAGCAGATGTCCAGTTGCCATTAATTATCAGTAGCCGGCGCATCTATTACACGGATGATAATGGGACTGGTGCTCTAAAAATGTACCAGGAAATGAAAACCATCCATTTTAGCCTCGTTAAGCCAAGAGGAGAAGTCAGAATTTTTAAACGTTGCAAAAAGCCCTGAGCAACACCCAATTAAAAAAATTAAAAACATAAAAAAGCTCGGCTTGCTTTAAAGTGCCTCCACTGCAGATTAGAACATTTATAAATTATCTGCCATTTGGACAGGTGATATAAAACAATCAGCCTCTTTGCTCTGCTAAGACCTGATTAGCGAAGGGAAAAAAATCTGAGTAACAGAACAAACTGAACAATAGCGGCTGAAATACCCCTGAAGCAACAGTGGAAATAAACACAGAGGACAGGAATACGTATGATGTGGAGTAACAGTGGCTGGAGGTCGTGTCCCTTGAAGTATTATATTTCCCATTTTCCCAATGCAGTGACATATCCAACTGAGTGTGAGACACAGGGCGGCAGCATTAGTGCCGTAGCAAAGTATAGCTTTTCAGTCTCCTTTCTAACGCGCAGATAGAACGAGCAACGTAAAACCGTATCGGCACTTGATTCATTCTTTATTTTAATGCACTTTATGCACATTTTTTTAATGCACTGGGCAAGTAAAATACGGTATGGATCATTTGTCTTAATGCCGTTGAGCTGGCTGTTCAATAAAATCATGCAGGGAATTAAACAACGATCACACACACTGTCTGAAACCGCTTTGCCCAAGTGGGGTGGCGGCGAACCGGAGCCCAACCCAGCAACACAGGGCGCAAGGCTGGAGGGGAGGAGACACACCCAGGACGGGACGTCAGTCCATAGCAAGACACCCCAAGCAGGACTTCCCTTTAAACAAAGATCGTTACGGTATAAACACAGAAGATTACTATATTTTACTGTTCCTTTCCCCACACACTTTTGACTGGCAACACAGCGCTGCTTTTGAACTCTTTGACTAAATTATACTTTTCCTATACTTTCTGAGCAATAGCCAAGTAAATAATGTCAGTTAGTTACAACACAATTCACTAGGTGTGTTATCTGCTGTCTGGGTGCCCTGTCATTCAAGCTGTTGTTGTTTGCTTATCCTTCCTAATATGTGAGAATCACTACACACTTTTTTTTTCACTTTAGCGCAGCAGTTCAGTTTGC
Source organism: Scleropages formosus (assembly GCF_900964775.1). Lineage (NCBI taxonomy): Eukaryota > Metazoa > Chordata > Actinopteri > Osteoglossiformes > Osteoglossidae > Scleropages > Scleropages formosus. Next base: position 16,292,898 of record NC_041807.1, read on the forward strand.
CACCAAATGCAGCCTAATTCATACCCAAGCCAAACATCCTAAACTACAGAACACGAAAACAAAAATAGACATTAAAACATACCCAGAGTCACGTTATTGAAACAAAATTATAACAGCAGCACTTGTTACTGAAATGACGACCGAGAGTCATGTTTTTATAGTGTCAACAATTAAAAACAATAGACGTCTTCATACATCACGATATGGTTTCCAATAGGTCCTTTGTGGGTGATTAGTCCTCCCATTACCAGATAGTTTTCCATGAGATAAACCCCTCTCCAGCAAAGCCAGGAGACGAGAGAGAGATGAATTCGGAAAGGAAATTACTACATAATTAAAGGATGAAAGGGAAGCAGAGTGGAACATGAAAGATGAATTAATTCCTTGGGTAATGAGAACAGACACTAAATCTCAGCAAACAGGGAACACCCAGCAACACAATAAGAACAAAAAAAAAAAAAAAAAAAAAAAAAAACAAACAAAAACATAACAGAGAAAGACACCCTGGAACAACTGAAAGTTGTTTAGAATTACTCCCGGTATTAAAAGAGAGAATAAACTGAAAAAGCAAGAGTATGAGCTATACCACTACAGCGGCACAGTAAATAATATCAGAAATGTAATCTTAATCATAACAGTCGGCAGTATGAAAATTTTCAAGATGAATCATTTGAATGCAGTGGTAACAATGCGCCAGTAAAAATATCTGTGTTTTCTCCATCTCTCAGTGTTAATGGAAACTGGCTCAGCATTAATGGCTTTTTCAGGTTAATACTGTTATCCCGCTGCGAGTCACTGTGCACAGCAATCATTAACTAATCAGGGAGGTGAAACCCGCCTTTATTTCCCTGCAGAACTGAAGAACTTCAGTGTGAGTCGATGAAAATCATCACTATGCTGCGTATTGTACCAGGACGGCAGAGCTTTTACCAGATGTGTAGTGACATGTTTTACAGAGCCTGGCGAAGGAGGCAGATCACACTGACATTATACAGATATTTGGCCACTCTGAAATATTGAAATAATTTTTATTTTCGCTCTCCTTTTAAATTGTGCACAAATGGAAAAAAACTGACATTAAAATATCAACATCATGACCCCTGTGTCCTCTATTGTACGTAGTCCATGGCAGGGAAAGCTGGTAGTGTAGTGGCTAGAGCTGCTTCCTTTAGACTTGAAGTTTGCTGGTTTGATCTCCAGCTGTAAGAGCACTTACCCTAAATTGCTCCAGTAAAATTACCCAGCTGTATAAATGGGTAAAAGTATCTTAACATTGTAACTTGCTTTGGAGAAAAGCATCAGCTAAATGGATAAACATAGAGCCATTCAAAAATGTAAACCAGAGTAGTCTTTATTCCAAAGAGCATAAGAATTTGCAAGTGAAATTTGATAGAAAAGGGAATGTTGCATCTGTGGAAAAAGCATAATGAAGAAAGCTGCTCCCACAAAACAATTACAATGAAATTGTGAAATACACTACGCCAGCTGTTTATTCTTCATTTACTCGTGCTCGCTCGGTTTCATTAACCGCCTTTCCTTGCCAAGGTCGCTGAGATCTACAGCCTGTGTAGGAATCACTGGGTGGTAGGATAGGGTGGTACACCCTGGATGGGATGCCAGTCGTTTGCAGACTGTTTATTCCTTTTTTCCTTAACTATTCCATCTATTGCCATCCAACTTCGCCTTTTTGGGAAGTGTCTCGATGACAGGCTGCACTAAAACTTACCGTTAGCGTGGAGGTCATTTGCAATCCTCTCTCTCTCGAGAACACTTGATATTTAATTCATATTGTTTCATAATGTGAAAAATGACAGGGGAGCTGTTGAGAGCCAGAGGCTGTTGAGCGTCATCACACAAGCAAGAGACCATAACCATGTACGATGAGGGGCACTGCAACAGCTCAGACACAAGAACGCTGCAATTTATTCAGCGATGGAGGCACTGGAACACTTTGGGCAAAGTCATTAAACTGTTTCAGGTTTAATCACAACAAAGGAATGTGCGTGGCTACGACTGCCGGGCACTTTTTACAGCGATCTATGGAAACGCTTTGCGTCATGATTTGATTTTCTCTGCTTGCGTTTTCATCTTCGCACGACATCAGAGAAACTGTAAAACAGGCTTTCAAGTATTAAGTTATTTACAAACGATGCCGAAAATAATAATAACAAAACATTAAAATAGATCTTTCGCATCTGCTTGCATTAATTTGCTTTGTATTATTTTGCTGTTTTAGATATCCAATCGTGTTTAAAGAAATGAAAGTTATGACGCTTGTGCTTTCTGCACAAAGGCAGAAATGTGATTAACCGGTAGCTCTGGGTAAAGGACACCCTGAGTGTTTCACCCTTAAAGAAACTGCTTAAACAAACAAGAGCAACAAGACTACGCACACTCGACAGTGACCACAGCAAAATGATGAACAGCAAACATTAAGGCAACATAATCAAAAGGAGATTCATGTTAATTCGACATACACACACCTTGTCTGAACAACTTGCCCCATACAGTGTCGCAGGGAGCCAAAGCTTAACCCGGCAACACAGGGCAAAGGAAACACCCAGGACGGGATGCCAATCCATCACAAGACACCCCAAGCGGGACTCGAACCCCAGACACACTGGAGAGCAGGACCCTGTCCAACTCACTGCACCACCGCTCCCCCCATATGTTAGTTTTAATAGGATTTAAAACTTAAAACAGAAGCTGATGTATAGGTTAGCACATGTGCGCACGCACACACAAACAGGTGGTCGAAGCGAAGGAGACGAACAACAACACACATTCCGTCTATTCATCCTGGGCCATCCTGTAATCAGACGTTGTCCGATGACGTTTTTCTCTCAGAGGCAGGGAATCTGACAATGAGGTGCGGCACTCCTGTTACTGGAAGTACTCTGCTCATGTGTAGCCAAAACAGGTTTCTGCACGACCAAAGCCTGGCTGCCATTAGAAATTAAAATGGCATCACAGCAAACAAAGAGCAAACATCTAATTCATAACTGAATAAAACTGCAAAGGTGAAAGGTGGGCTTTGTTTGTTTCATATTCTCGAACTTTTCGATTATCACCCCATAAGACCTTTAGAAAGATGCTTTCTCCGTAATGGGTTCGTGGCTGAAACCAAAAGGTATCCCCACCTTGTGAACACTGATCAGGAAAATGACGAAAGATTGAAGGTGTGCGTTACTCAGGTTGGTCTCTTGCCATAATTGATCTTTCCCCGTGAAAGCTCGGCTGAAATGTCAGGGCAAAATCTCTCCACAGCTGAACGAGTTCATGTTCCGAATAATAAAGGTAATTAAATTTCTCTACGACGGTGAAAAATTGCTTGAAAGTTTCCCTTCATGCTCAGATACCCGGTGCTTAAGAATGGCTAGAAGATGCCCGATGTGCTGTTTACTCCAGATCGAATGTGTGAATCAAGGACGCACTCTGACCCACATATAAAGTAGTTGCGATACTGCTGACAGCGCCATATGGTTGAAAATAAACACAGGAAGCCTTCTTAAAGAACGCTGTAGTGGTACTGACCCACATTTCATCTCACATTGCACCTAATACCTACTTCCACACATGTTCCATTGCACCACAGATGCACAGCTTAACATCGCTGTGAGATGTCACCTTCAGCAACATAATAAACGCCCACCAAATGGGTACATGTGTGCCAAATGTGTTACATCTGTTATTTTTCATGGTGCATATCATAACCGTATTTACATTTCATCTTCACCTAAGCATTTCACGAGAACATGAAAGTTCATGATTGGTACAGGTGGTCCTCGAGTTATCGTGTGCTCGACTTACGACTGCCGCCCATTAGCTTTATTGCATGTTTTTTGAGTGCCGACATGCGGTCACAATGTCAAACGGCGACCGCTCCATCTGTACGATAACATGTGCTGGCTGCTCTGCCATGTATCTTACTGCTCGAGTCTCAGTCAGTGTCTGAGGATCCAGCAGTGATTGCCTTTTGTTCACAAAATTTTTCGTTTGCGATTCTTTCCAAGCTACTTTTTATTTAAAATGACTAACAAACGAAAAAAAATTGTTTTATGGTGGTGCTCAGCATAAAAAGCAGAAGACAAAAGATTTAAAAATGAAGGGGAAAACAATAGTGCAGAAAGAAAATACAATTATAATGTGTTTTTACAATATTACTATTCTATATTATTATTTTAATAAGAAAAATTTGCGAAATTAGTGAAAAACAAAGCCCAATTATCCAATGTAGTATTCATGCACGTCAACTGTTCATATATCCTTATGGTTAATTTAATATAAGAGGATTTTAGACTTAAGACGAAGCTGACAGGGTCGTCGGAGCGGAACCCTGTTGTTCGTCGAGGATCACCTGCATGTGGACGCACTCCAGTCCACGCTGTGTGCTCCTATTGTCACAGAAACGAGGCATTGTGGATATGGAAGTTCCTTTACGGAGCAAAAGCAGACACCTTCTATCATAAATCTTATTTGTTTGGAGAACGTTTTGGGCACAAGCTTTGCTAGCAGTAGTAACTAATGTTCAGCAGTGTCGTGAAAATCAATACTTCCGGTTATACCACTTGACTTTGGCCTCCGCTGATTAGAGTCTAATTAAACACAATGTACAGTGAGCGTTCGCCGTCCCCTTCAAAACACTCTTCTTCTGTTTCCGAATGCTGATCGGAAGAGAATCAACTGGAATGCATTACACTCTGACACCAATTTATGAACACAGCCAATCCATTTCATGAGTTTGCCACTCTAAGATATTCCCTTATTTATTACTGCAACCTCAGATAGTGATGGTAATTACCTTTATGAAATTCAAGCAAATTATGCCTAGATTACACCGTGACGCTTACTTATGTTACGCAATAAGCAAGGAGAGTGGCATAGTGTTGGTAATATGGAGACCAAATGCAGATTTGGCAGTAAAAGATGTAAAAGTGGGTGGCATAAGTAGGTCTGAATCTAGCTCTGTCCCTGTGGAGTTTGAACATTTTCCAAAAGATTCCTCCAGGTGCTCTGGTTTCCTCGCGCAATCCAAAGACATGTTTCATTCACATTTATTCATTTGGCAGATGCTTTTCTCCAAAGGCAATCTACAATTCAGAGTTAAGGCTCCTTGGTGACTCCACACTGTCTGCAGTGTTTGAATGTGTGTGCGACTACCCTGCCATGGACTGGTGCCCCATTTGCGACATATGATTCCTGCCTGTCTCCCACCCTGTGCTTAAGGGATAGGTTCCAGATAACTGGGACCCTAATGACAAAAGGTTAACACAGGTGAGGTAATGAATGAGTCATTTAAAGATGGTGAGTGATGGGAAGTCACCTGATTGTTCAAACCTGCTGCCAAGTGCTCCCCTGTTCCTGCAGACAACGTCCACCTCGTCGAAACTGACGTGGGATGGAGTGCTGGTGGTACAAAACAGCAGGTCGGCACTCACCTGTGCAAGAATAGTCGTCTATGCGGATGTAGCCTGCGTGGCAGATGCACATGAAGGACCCAGGGGTGTTGACACAAACGGTGTTCTCTCTGCAGTAGTGTCTCCCCTCTGCACACTCATCAATGTCTACAAAGAGACAGAAACAAGATGTACAGCAGGTGGCGCAGTGCTAAACCATCAGGATGTGACCTGTTGCTTCACCTCTCAGGCGGGGCTTCCATCTTCCGAGATCGGACGGACATACGCTCAACATTTTATCTTCACTTTTTTATGCTTAGTTTTCTGCGGTTTGTTCCCTGAAAACACACACACACACATTTTCAGAACCGCTTGGCCCATACAGGGTCGCGGGGAACCGGAGCCTACCCGGGAACACAGGGCGCAAGGCCAGAGGGGGAGGGGACACACCCAGAACGGGACGCCAGTCCATCGCAAGGCACCCCAAGTGGGACTCGAACCCCAGACCCACCGGAGAGCAGGACTATGGTCCAACCCACTGCGTCACTGCACCCCCTTCCCTCAAAACAATTTTCGATATATATTTTTTCTTATTTGATTGCATCCACAAAGGTTTCCTCTGTTTCAAACATGAAGGGTTTAATGAATTTTTTTTGCATAGCTGATATTGTGCAGGCAACCAAAATTCACTAATATTTATTACACTATGTATTATTCCTTTAAGGATGCATTTACCGGCCTGACTTTACGGAGGAGCTGCAGCATGTCCTGGTCCCAGACATAAACGTGTGGGGGTCCTGCTGTGCCTCCAAAAGGCATATAACACACTGGGCTCCACGTGCACCTTGAAGGACCTACATTTCCAGCTTAATTATCTTTTCTGCAAGTGCAGCACCATGTCGAATCTCAGACTACCCATCTTTTTAATTTATTTCCACTCCATCCACTCACAGTCACTCGTGTCCTTTGTAGCCTCCCCATAACAATCCTTCGCACCGAGTCTTTCCATAAACCCTCTCTCTGCTTTTTTCCGCACGAAATCACGTGCCCCAACCTCATGATGCTCCCTTCCTCCCTACTTCCCTCCCACTCATAAATGGTCGGGAAGAATCTATAAATGCAACAACTCAAAAAAAAACCCATATAGTAAAGCCTGCACCACAGGCAAGCAACTCCATTAATTATGAAAGTCCAATTTGGAACAAAGGGAGCAAAAGGCTTGTTGAGTGCAGCACACCTATGGTGGTAACCTTGAATGGGCCTCGAATGACACTTATCCCGCATTCAGAGGAAGGGGAAAGCTCTAAGTTGATTTAGAGGCTATTAGGCACAGGCCCCACATGTCAACTGCGCTGACACTCTGTTGCGCTGGCCGAAACAATATATTATAAAGCGTTGCTGCCAAGATTACGGGTTTTGTGGATTGAATGGGGCCGGCGTGGAGGTAAAAGTGATTTCCATCTCCATTAGCCAACTCCATTTCCCTGATTGCCCTGTCACACAGAAGCACGTGGCGGTGGCGGGTCGCCATTAAAAGCCTGAGAAATCAATGTCTGCTTTCATCTGCAGATAAAATGATCCGAGAAGGGTCTGTCGCTTTCGACGATAAGGCCACAGAGACGGACTTCTTCCCTGCCTACGAAGACGAAATCAAACATCGCTACTCCTGTGAAGTTCAACCAACCCACAACAGACGTGGGATTCTTTCAAGGACAAAAAAGGGCAATGGGGTGAGATTCCCTCTGAAAAGTGTAGTTGACATGGCATAACAGCAGTCATGGGCTATAAAAAGCGCACACTCAATCTTAGCCCTGCGAGAAATATTCTCTACAAAATATTGTGCTGTTTTGAGGGTTCAGATATGACGTTCAGCACCTGTCGCATCCAGAAAGATGCACAAGGAAGCGGAGAACAGCAGGCTCCTCTGCTTACTTTGAGAAAGTGCAAAGGTGAAGAGGGCTGTGGACAATTGCTAGGTTGGGAGACAACAGAGGAGGGACACGCATCTCCCCGCCAAAGAGCCGTCTGGACAGGAGGCGATAAAACTGCCTTTCCGCCTGGACAGGCCTTCAAAATACATTGACCACACGAGTCTGCCAATATCAGCCCTGCATAAATCCGTTTTATACAGCAGCTTATTTATTCAAATGGTTTTTTCATCAGGGGAGCAAATGCCTGAAACTTCAGTTCCCCTCGCGCACTGAAACTGAGAGCCGGGTCTGAGGAAATTAACTGGAGGGTGATTGAAACAATTAGCTGCTTGTGTGGATTCAATTCTGTTTGCTAGCATTGTCACTCCCCAGATCACTGTGCATCCAAAGCTGGTTCACACAAATATTATGCGGTTACGTCCACTTCCGTCTTTTGCAGTCGGTACGGGGATGGCCCGCGTCCATGTCAGGACCATACGGAGAGGGTTCATGTCATGGCCGGTTCCGGAAGGAAGCGGCGGACCCAAGCGCGGAGTGGAACAAGGGCTTTATTACAGGAAATCCGAGAAACGTCGTCACAAGGCAGGCAAAAGGTCTCTGAGGCGCAAACGTCTTTGAAGGGGCAATCCAAGAAACGAGGTCGGTGAGCAGGTGAGAGGTCGATGACCATAAAGAGGCAACGATGACTAGGGAGGAGGGCAAAAGAATCTGGAAGGAGTTTGGGTTTAGCAAGAAGGTCTCGATACGCAAGGCTGAACAAGGTTCCGCGTCAGCTCCTGCTCTCACACAGCCTTTTATGCGTCAGTCTGTGCCGTGCCCCAGGTATTCTGCGTTGCTCCGGTGGCGCGGGCGTGGCAGTTTATTAGTAGCGAAACCCGGTACGCTGGCGTAAAACACAAGTCAACAACCCATGTACGCAGTAAGTCTCATATAGATGCCGCCAAAAAAACCACTTTCATCCAAGATTATTCATTTGGAGCAGTCGCTCAACACAACAACAACAAAGAATAAACAACATAACGAACACTCATGAGAACATTTAAGAATATGGACGCAATAAATTCATTTAACATCCTAGAGATACAATTATGCACATTATAAGGCAACATGGGACATCAACATCCTATCATATTGGTGACCTCATCCAATCACAACCATTGACTGATATCAGTCTAACATCAATGACTGTCCATTGTGAAACATTTGTTAGTAACACTACACAGCACCTTTAACAGCATAGCGTCCACTTGCTTTGCAGGTTATCATAGGCAAAGATCTTGGGGAAATACCTTGATATTTCATGTCATGAACATCCGTGAGCCAAATTACCAAACTGTCTCTGTACAGTGCATCGTATCTAACATGTTATGCCTGCAGGGTAGACTGGAGAGCAGGCCCTGGCCAAACCCACTACACCCCCTATTTGATAAACAAGTAAATGGAAAATGTAACTTAAATTAAAACACATTAGTATTGTCTCGGGGGGTGCGGTGTTGCAGTGAGTTTGGCCTGTGCCTGCTCTCTGGTGGGTCTGGGGTTCAAGTCCTGTTTGGGGTGCCTTGTGATGGACTGGCGTCTCGACCTGGGCGTGTCCCTCCCCCTCCAGCCTTGAGTCCTGTGTTGCCGGGTTAGGCTCCGGCTTGCCGCGACCCCGCTCGGGACAAGCGGCTTCAGTCAATGTGTGTGTGTGTGTGTGTGTGTGTGTGTGTGTGTAGTATTATCTCATGATCATCTTTATACTTCCTGTTTCCTACCTAGTTGTGTAATGTGCGCCAGCAAAAACAGCAGCACTGGACAAACTGAGTGTGCTGCGACAATCGTGTCTACATTTAAAGCGCTTGGTCTATTGTGAAATGCACATTCTGTCATTTCAGAGATTCTGACCTGACACCTCACTCTTGGGGTTAACAGTCTAGTATGGTAACGGGACCCTTAAAACACCTGCTGGAGTGAAGATTGATGGAGGACAGTGCGGCAAAAAGGGATGGAGGGAAGGCAGCCCCTGCAGTGCTCTGACAGCAAACTGTCTCACAGCCGGCCGATCTGAACACTCCCTCCCAGGAACAGCTAGCTGCACAAGGACATCCAGCGTGTTTGGGTAGGAGAGAGCACTTTGCAACAGAATTTCACCTATCTGACTCCCCAGCAGCGCGGGGGGGTTGGAAAGCAGGGGACAGCCAATCGCTAATGAGTGGAAATTCTGCTAAATAAGGTCTTGTGCTCTCCTGCAGCAAGGAGGGGAGCTCTGCCAGCAACATAATTGCCAGTCCTTCCCTTTTAATCTGGAAAAAGCGTCTGTGCCGCAGCGGCTGCGTACCGTGCCATGCCTGATCCATTAACCTCTCTGCCCCGAAGCTGGATGCCGCTCCTTGCAAACGTCTCCTAATGAAGCATCAACCGCCTTCCTATTCAAACCCTTAAAAAAACAAGGTGGCAACAAATGAAAAGGGGCTTAGTGCCATCTGATTCACGGAAACGCCCGTTTACTTGAGCACATTTCAGGTGTACCGCAGGCTCTTTAGCCATAATTTATCAACCTCCGGACCACGAAACCACAAAAGATTGCCCACAAGCTTCCTTGTAAATCCGACAAACGCGTAGAGGAATCTCATAAACACCCCACGAGGTGCCACGTGGCTCTCTGTGGACCCCATATGCTGTGGAAAACACCATCTGAGAAGCGTTTACTTGCGATATCCACACTGTACGACGTCTACTTCATTTGTCATTATTATTTCCTTTTTTTCTCCTCCATCCCCGAGAGCCCTTGACTGTGCTTGGTCTGGGGGGACTCGGGCGTGAGGCTGAATGGAACAAACGTGCCATGTCTGCTGCGGTAATTGACGAAATCAGGATGCGCTTTCCTCCTTTTGCAGCAATCCCAGGAGTTGTAATTTAGAGTTGCTGCAGCGCTCCGTGCTGGATTTTGGATTGCTAACGGCTTTTTTAAGGAGCCAAAAAAGCAATAATAATCAGATAACATCACTGGTTTGGGACATTACGGAGTTGGGTGGTTTGCTGACGACAGTTTGAGCTTTGCTGGTGGGTCTTTAAACTTCTGGCAGTGAAGCACCGACAAGAGACTATACGGTTTCTATAGTAATTTCATTAAAATCACATACTTTGCAAAATTCACTCGGACAAGATCAGTAATTTTACGCACGAAGATGTTAATGTCACTAAACACCCGAGCTCTTTATTGCATGTAGTAAACCTTGTGCTGCAAAGGATGGGAAAGTTCTCTGGATCACCAAGGAGATTACAAAACATAGCTAATGGGAAGAAACTGCTAAGAAGAAAAACTGAAGGTCCACCAGTTTTTAGAAAAAAGAGAAAAACAAGAAAACAGTCTGTTGCAGTCTGGGAAGCGAGGTTCTCTCATTATGTGGTATTCAGAGGTGATAAATCACAGGAATGTCTGGAGAGATCTTACAGAAGCAAAGGTGAGGATAATAGGTTCAATGAACTCGCTGTGCTCAGGAACCAAATGGACTACGACAAGCTAAATTCATATTAATGCATTTCTGTACGCACGGTAAACTGGGTTTTACTCCACGTAGTGCCAGGAACAAAAGTACATTTTACGTTCGTAACGAGAGGACGAATCCATCCTCGCTTTACGAAGCATCGGCCTTGCTTACACGTCACAGAAAGCATTAAATCCGAGTACAAGCAGAAGGATTGGATTCTAAGCTGACTGCTCCCCGGAGACTGAATTTATCTTGGTGATTAATAAGGGGGGGCGCTGTCTCGGAAATACGGCCCGGCAAGGTTCGGATATAGCCTTGGCGCGGGTATTTGCACCAGGCAGCGGGAGAAGTTATCTCCTGCAGCAGAGCTGTGACACGCACATCTGGGTATGTATCACACACTGTACATATCTGCAGTGTTTTATTCCCCTGGGCTTCGGGGCAAACGGAGAACTGTCTCCACAGCAGTCTGGGACACACAAGCACAACTTGGGGGGGGATAGCTCCCATAAGCCAGTGTCAGAGACTTTTGATGGATGGAAAAAGTCTTTCAGAGTATGAAAAAAAGCATTTAAAGTCAAGGTAGAAGTCGTTTTAACCGGTTATCGTGGCGACATCCTCTACACACTCTATGCCTTTTACCAAGTTCTTGTTACACCGGCGTAAAGAAATGTAACAGCTGGGAAAGAGCAGCATAAAACGTTAGAGAACCGAGCAGAACCACTTACCGAAAAATGGAAGTAAACAATCTATATACACAACTTCTCTGCACTGGAATAACAGGCACTTAGAAAAGACTCTACCTCATGTGTACATTTCAACAGTATCAAAATAACAGTTACAACTGCCCATGCAAACACAGGAAAGGTGGGCTACAGTATATACTGTTCTTTTTCCTCTTCAAAAGGAACACCGGTGGAAAAAATGTAATAACCCAATCCATCTAGCAAGGACCTGTATGAATCACCAGCCAACTCTGCTGACAACGACGGCCTAAAAATAAAGCCAGGTCCTTTGGATCCCATTTGCAAGAATTTTTCCCTTCAAAAGACGAGGGTTCTTTGAAATGCCGTCACACGCCCACCTCTTTCGATGAGAGCGCCATCGCCGTTGCCGGCGGTAATGAGATTTACTTATTATTGTTTTCCTGGAGTGCTGCAAGCTTGTTATTGAGCAACTTGTAAAAAAAAAAAAATAAATAAAAAAGGAGCTGAACGCTTGATCGGACAGACAATGCACCATTACGTTATTTACGGATGTGCGAGATGGATGGCTGCTTGAGATATTCAAAGGGGATGTTTTGACGGGATCAAAACAACCACTAAACCCTTTTCTGGCTCATGCCGCAGCCCTTGCTACTGCTGTTGTCTTTTGTTTCTAAAAAGCACACAAGCACTGCTTAATAGCAAGAAACTGCTTATTTAAAGCATCCGCTTAAGATAAAAATTGTCTGAGAAATTAAAACAGCCATAACAGAAGACTGACCGAACGCTGCACGGTTCTCAGGACCATTCACCCAGTCCCCCGATGACACATTTAGATCATTGGAAATGTAAATCAGCGCAGTATATCTGGTACCCAGGACCAAATGTCAAGTAAGCATTACAGCTTCATGAAGCAGCTGATCACACACACCCAAACACACAGTGCCATCGCTTTATGCGAGGCTGAGAATGTAACGCTCTCTGTGTCCCTGCGCCCTGTCCACTCCATCCCAGGTCAATGAAGACATTTAGTACAAAGGTAAATACTGGGCACTGTGCTGGAAAATATACCATGCGCTTCATGGAACAAGGAACCGTGCAGTAGTCCTCTTTCTGCCTCCCAGAGCAGCGCTTTTTACCGGGAGAGCAGTATCCCCCAGAGGACGTCACACCACGGCCTTTATAAAACATTCATAGCAAAGTGATTTCATAGCCTATTTTCAGCCCAGCGATGACTTAAGACTTCTGGAAAAGGTAAAATGCTTCCTTCCTTCTGGAATGTTGTCACACAGACACGTGTCTACCCTGCTCCCACCGTCAACCCCCCTCAGACTCACAGATAAAACACAATCTTTTCTCAGTGCTGACAGTATTAATTATGCATCCAAAACCAAGCGCTGATTTGTATACTATCATCATGCAGTTGAGGTTTGAAACGAAACACCAGCTGCTGCCTGTCACTTTGTCTCGGTTTCTTCCCTCTTTTTGAGCTGCTGAGGCATGGCGGCGACCATCCTTTGGCAGTACCTGTAAACCGTGGCAGTGGCGACCGTACCTGGTTTCAGCTGAGAGCCTTTCAGACAAAGACACAGACAGATGCTGATCTGCAGCATCCTCCATTGTTCAGGTAATTATCTGCGCAAAGGAAATGCTCTGACTTCATCGGTGACGAATCCCAGACCCCTTGACAAACGCTCCCGTAGATGTGTGGGCGCATACGTGCGTGTGTGTGTGTGTGTGTGTGTGTGTGTGTGTGTGTGTGTGTGTGAGAGAGAGAGAACATACAGGCCTTTCTGACCTTGTGCAAGTACTTCTGCCCCACAAATATAGTAAACTCTGCAAAATAAACTCTCTAAGGATGACCCCACGAGGTTAAAAAAAAGCTCAGGTAAATTTTACAAGAGCAAAAACGCTAGCAACTCATTGTTTTAAAGTGACAGCCAGAGTGAAGTCCCCAAAATAAAAGATTAGTTGGAGTTTAGCAAAAATAAAATTTCTGTGTCAGCAATAAAATGGTTTCTAAAAATCCTCATCGGCCTCCACTGTTTCCAGCAACCCACCACCACCCTGTCTCCACCTCTCTCCTGTCCCGCGGTGTCCCGAATAGGGGAGCTCAACAACCTTAACTGGCAGAAGGTGCAAGGCCTTCAGAAGACTCTAAGCCCAGATGGAAAGTGTTTGCCCAAGCAAATCACAATCCCAGTTCAACACTTCTAACTCTTGTTGGTGCAACTGCTGATGGGGTGTGTGTGTGTATGTGTGTGTGTGTGTTAAGGAATAATACACAATCTGGGCCCAATTCACACACACACACACACACACACACACACACACACACACACACACACACACACACCATCTGAAACTGCTTGTCCCATCAGGGTCATGGGGAGCCAGAGCCTAACCTGGCAACACAGGGCGCAGGGCGGGAGGGGACACACCCAGGACAAGACACCAGTCCGTCACAAGGCACCCCAAGCAGGACTCAAACCCCAGACCCACCGGAGAGCAGGACCTGGTTCAACCCACTGCCCCCCCCCCCCCCCCCCCCCCCCCCAAGGCCCAGTTCTTGTTACTTAGCCAAAGGACTCAGCAAAAAAAAAAAAAGGGACAACGTGATTTGAAAACACGGTCCGTTTCAGCTCATTTCTGTGACGTGCGAGCCTGACAAAAAGCGCTTTGCACCAAAAAGGAATTTTCACATGAAAACCCTCCATTTCATATAAGGGGAAGTTTTATGACCTTAAATTACCACGCTGGTGTTCCCGAGACTCGCCTGACTGCATTTCACATTTAATTCTGTTTATGAGTTTTCCTCTTATACATTTCATTCAGCTCCCAAGACATTACTGCGGCTGTCCCCATTCAGGCCTTGATGGAAAGACAACGAAGGGGGTGAAGGGACAAGTGAGGAGTACTTTCAGTTCACATTCCTCCATACCTCAGATTAAATCGAGAACACATTAATCTGGATGAGTGTTTGTTTATCTGCTTTTACTCACAGTAAGCCTCATCATGATCATCCAGGACTGAAGTTGAGGCTCATGGTCAGTGAAGGCCAAGCTGCTTTGGAATGCTTTAACTTTTAAAACGCTTAAACAGCAGTGAAATAAAAGCCTTGGTGTTCCTTTTTCTTACTGCGCTCCTCCGTGGCGAACGCGAGCATCGTGCGTGATAAACAGATGAACAAATCAAAGAGATGGCGATGACTAATGCCGCGCATCGGCAGAGACAAGGTCGCCGAGCGTCACGACGAGCGGTGCGGGAGGGGGCTCTACCTGGAACGCCAGCGATGGCGGAGGCTGATAGCATTTTCAATTATGTACAGTCTCATGGGCGGGAAACGCTCCGCACTAGGTGCAGAAAACAGGCCCGGTGGCAAAAACGGACTGCGTTTCACACCGCCCACTGCCACCGGTTTAGTCCGTTTCAGTAGATCCACAACAACAGCAACAGGTTCGTTACGCAGGACACGAACATGTCTGAAGTGATCACCGGCAGAGCTGTCTTGCTGTTGTCTACCGCAGGTGTAAATGACCTCGTCACGGGACCGAACCACTTTCCAAGGAAGCATCCACACAGACTTTGAACCTTTTATGAGAGCTATCGCCCTGAAAGTGCTGACAGCTCATTTTCATTTTAGGTTTTCAGTGATAAAAGAGATGTGCATGTGTAAAGTTGATCAGCCCGCAAAGAGGTGCGCTTCACGCGAACATGGTGAAAACAGGACAAATCCAGCAGCTTTAAGTCTCACCTTAGAGAGTTAAATCTCTCTATGCAGGAGTCTGTCGAAGTGCTTATGGCTATGTTCTTACTTCCCAGCCCTGCTGTCAATAACACAAAACAGCAGTGACTCTTCACCTGCCCCCTTGCTTGTCTCTCCTCCTTGGTTACCATCATTGGCCCCCCGTACTGTCACCTTCCTTGGCAAGAAAGCACTGGGGTTACCTTCACAATAGGCCTCATCGTCGCGGAGGGAGCGGAAGCCATCCCGGCACCGGCAGCGGGGTCCTGTCTCCAAGCTTATGCATTCCGAATGCTCCGCACAGCAATGACCCTCTGCACAGAAGTCATGACCTGGCAGGTAGCAAAAAGTGGCAGAGCCCGCTGTGAACAATCTGAGGTGACAGCACAAAAAAAAAAAAAAAATGGCACCGAGAAAGAAATTATTACAACAGTATGTATCCATTAAGTTCAGTCTATCCTGAATTTTCTATCCTCCGTGGGGTGTAATTAACACAACAGCTCAGCATAACAACAGATGCCATAGCAACTTTAGGAGGAAATTACTTTATAAAAATAGGACACAAAAAATAGGAATGAATGTCAGAGGTGTGCTGGTTTCTGCTGCCTGCCACCATTGTTTATGTCCCTAATGAGCACCGGCGGAGTCCCGGGGGGAGCTTGTTAGCTGCAAAGGAGGCAGTGATAGATCACAAGAGCTGGTGAGCCACACTGAGCTTGGTTCTAATGCCCCCCTTTCATCCACTCAAGGGTGGGAAGCTGTAAGCGGGCTGCTTCTCTCACCACCCCCCATCCCATTCTCAGGCACCCCCAACCCAGTGCAGACCACCTGAACAAACCATCTTTGAGCGATCAATCATCATACCCCTGCAGACGTTACAGCACCGGTCCGGGAGGGTCATCTGCTCCGACTCTGCACAGTTCAGCTCCGGGCAGATAGAGGGCGCCACTCGGTGCATGGTCCTGTCCTGTCCACAGAAAGAGCAAGGCTTAACAGAGTGCAAGTACAGCCTGCTGCAAATTCTGTGTCTCAGCTCCTCCTTCAGGATTTCTCATGAAAAACTTACACCACTGTCTGTGAATTACAAAGGCAGATTCATTAATTAACACTCTATGTATTTATATACTTACAGCAGAATAACAAATTAAAGCAACTGCTCATCTCCTAAAGAGCCGAAGTCATTAGTTTGTCAATCTAATATTTATTTTTTATAGCGTTCTCGCATCTACACACTCTGTTAACACACACTGTGGATGCATTTGTCACACTTGCCTGCAGTTAAGGAGAAGATGAAACCACATAGCTCTAGATAATGTGTTTCTAACCTCATGCCACTCATGTTAATTGAGAGGGTAGGGAATGTGATTTTTCTTAAGGAACTTGAGGAGACGAGCAGCAGTCACAGGCAGGGGGTCTGTTTAGGAGGCAGCCAGGCAGATAGTCTCCTATACTTGGATAATGACTAATTTTACTGCAGAGATACCAACACCTCCCGATTAAGTGTGTGATGTGCGTTTCTCTGGCAGAAAAGGTCCGGAGCGATAGCAACATGAGATCAGAACTATCGACTGGTTGATGCCGTACAGATGAGGGAGGGAGGGCAAGAGTCAGTCGCCCATAATTAGACCATGACTCACTGTCGTCTGATCAACTCAAGCTGAGCGCTGGTGTTACACCATCAACCAGCGCTCTGCAAGTGCCTTGTGGGTAGATGAGAACTGAGAGCTGTTAACGAGTCCAGACCAGCATCGCCAGGACACGCGGGTCCCCCCCCCAAAAAAATTCCCAGCGCTTAACACATACAGAAGGGCTGGCTGTATCGTGAAGGAAAGCCCTCCTTCACAGCACAGTGTGGGCAGAGCGCGGAGACTGCTGTGGGTGATTCATTATTTAGAAACACAGGAATAGAAACTTTCACATGATTATGCGGGCGTAACTTCACTCTCTCTTGCGTGATATGGGGGCCCCGGCAACACGCCGACACACGAGAGCAGCTCTAACACCGTGGATAAGAGAAAGAGCTCCTGTGTCACTTGCAGAGCCGCTGCTCGGTTCCTCACTCATTAAACGGAGGGTTAGAACTGGTGTTTGGTGTGTTGTCATATCGAAGGTGTATTAATGAGGACTTAATGCATGGGGCTCCCTCCCCTCGTTTTTCAGGCGATTTTTTTGCATTTACTGTCACATGGGTCCAAGAGCAATTACACCGTGATTTCATTAAGGATCACTTACCCTGCACTCAAACAGTAAACACTTTCCGGAGGAATCACGCAGCGCCTGCTTCTCGCCCTCCACGTACACCCGCTTTCTGAATAAACACACCGCTGGAAGGGAAACAAACAAGTTCGTTAAGCGAGCAGCATGTAATTTCCAGGAGACACAAGTTGCTGCCGTTGCGTCGGCAAGACACTTGCATCCGCACCACACTGCACTGCACCTGCCTGACTATGTCCCCCTTCACAGGGTGATGGCGCTGCAGTGCGTGCACTTCTGTTCTGGGCAAGACACAGCAGTTGAGGTTGCAAAACACAGCGGCCATCTGTTTCCCCACTTTCTTGGCATGGGACGATTAAGCGGAAAGATGAAGTAACACCGTGAAATACCAGGCGCCCTTCATGCCGGACAGGTGTAATCGATATGTAATGACAAAACAGAGTCAGAGAAGGAAGGTGTGTTTCACGAGCAGGGAGCGCATAGCTCATAAAAAGTGGCCAAGTCAAAGACGGTTAAGGATTAATAATTCCTCGCTGTCTGATAACTCTCCTATGGAAAATTGCAGATTAATTTATCATTTTCAAATGCAAGAAATTAGAACTGAAGCATGCCACTCCAGAAGCAGAGCCCGATTAATTAGCTGCCCGTTTAGCTGACCTTTAGCAAGTCGCTGACAACAGGCACAGGGCGCTGAGAAAGAATGGGGTGGGGGGTGGAGCTACAGGATTATTGGGGAGAAGCAATGGCAGATTAGACCACTTACACAGCTTTAAAGCCCCCAGGAATGACACTCCCCCCACGCCCACATCCCCGACTTCCCAAGCTACCAAACACGACTGAATAAACAGCGACTGCCTCTCCGCCAAAGCACAATGGGACTGTGAGAGATTAATATGGTCGCACTGAGGACGAGTCCAGAATTCTCGCTGCTGCCTAGCTTTCGTACAAAAACACAAACGTACCCACGAGCATGTGTGAGGGCATTAAACATACAAAGAGTAGAATTAAAATCGAAAAGCTGCTTGGGGGACAAAAAACATTGGAACAGCCACAACTGGGGGAATTAGAGACGTGTCGTGTCCTCAGAAAATCCACAGAAGAACAGAACTTGCGAGTTCCAGGATGCCACGCTGTATGCAATAAAGCCAACTTTGCTTCAGGCCGGGCATCTTGTTATTGGCAGACAAAAACCAATTATCCTCTTATTGTTTACAGTATTTGAGGCTTATTTCCAAAGTAATAATATTACTGACATGCACATTTTTTTTCCCCACTTCATGAATGATATCAGTGTAATCATATTTAAGAGGGTTGTGGCAATTTCAGGCATTTCTGGGAACTATTTCAGCAGAAGGGAATATTCATTAAATTACCTCAACTCAAAATTCTCTTTTTCCGCAAGGTTAATATATATACAAAAACTTGTATATGTAGCGGGCAAGTGACACGCCTGAAGACTTATTCAGGTACGAAAAGGTCCCATTTCATGTCGTACATCCTTTCATTATCCAATTGAAATTCAGTGGTAGTGAGAGGGCTGCTGGGACAAAAGCAAGGCTGCCTGTGCAGCTGGGTGATTAAACAGAATTATTAATAGGAAAAGAACACATTTCAGGTTTTAGGCACTAACTGTCTATTGATAATAGAAAATAAATACACATAAGTCTTAATGTTGCTTCTCAGATCATCTTTTGTCGGAGACAATGTACATTTATTGGCCTTCGGCATATAGTTTTGTCTGGAATACAAATGCGGGTTTAGCTCCAGGACAGAGAGAAGCGGAGAGACCGCCATCCCTGGGAAGAGCTGAGCCAGGAGACAGCCTGGCGAATTTCATTACTTAGATCTTGTTTCTCTCATCCTGAGTTTGTCATTCACGATACTGTCATGAAGCAGAGCATTATGTAATACATATACATGATGCATGCAAATACGGACGTCTTGGGAGATGCTTCGTGAAGCGCCTAGCAACACCGAGAGGAGGTCAGTTGTCAAGCAGTGGTGTTGGAAATGTGCTTTGGGTGATGAGTGTTGCAGGAGAACAGAAATCCTGCAGAGACAGAAGGCTAGGCTGCGTGGAAAGATACAGAGAGGCAGAGACACAGACAGACTGCGAGGCCGAGTGGAAAAAGGCAGATGGACAGACAGAGAGGGTGGTTTTGTAATAAGATAGAGACAGATAGACAGGGAACCTGTGTGAAAAAATACAGACAGATAGACAGGGAGACAGTGAGAAAAAATACAGACAGGCAAACAGGGTTTGTAATAAGATAGAGACAGATAGACAGGCGGAAGTGTGGAAGGATGCGGAGACATACAGACGAGCAGAGAAAGACAGATAAGGAGACTGTATGGAAAAATATAAACAGGGACTGGAAGACTGCATGGAGATATCAGGTAAAGGACAGCTTGTCTACTCACGCTGGCACTCCTGGCAGCATCGGCCAGGCACGTACGCGGGGGCGGAGTCAGGAGGGCAGACAGGCGGGACACAGGAGATGGGCTCACAGAGAGCTGTGCCGTTCTAAAGGAGAAAGCCCAGAATCACGCCACTGACACACAATCAGCAGCATAGTACGAAGCATGTGCGTGAGTCCACACACAAGACTGTTAAGCAAAGCATTTCATCTGAACTGCCTGTGACTGTGTGACAATACACATGGTAGTACCTCAATAACAATAATGAACTGGAAAACAGGTTATGCTGGTCCGTGGAGGAGAAACATGAGGCAAGTAAGGCAACAACCTGCTACATCTGAGCCATTCACCGAGTAGAGAAGGCAGGCACAAAAGAATTATTTAGCTCTGGGCATCCTGCAATATTTGCAGTGATATTTAGCCTCTGGTAACTACCTTGACTTAGTGCTCAATTTCAGTGTCATCCCCTCAAACCAGTTCCCGATTTGCTCTGTAATTCATATTCTAGTGCACACAAACACCCATAAACTTGTCCATGACTTCCCAGAACCAACAAGGAGTCAAGCTCTGCTGCTCGAAATGTTTTGTCTGCTCTGCACAAGTTTCCTTTCCACTTCCAGGGTGTCTGGCCAGAACACAGCCCTGCTAATCCTGCCCGCTGATTCCGAAAAGCTTGGACACTGTCCAGCAATTAGAGAGGAATAAATGTGGGAACAAGCAACAGGGACCATTGAAAAGAAGGGGAAGAAGCAAAACTGCTCTGTGACCCCCTGCCCAGCATCCCTACATAGATGACCCTTACTGAACATGTGCAGTTCTTGCAGCCATCTGTCCAGGATTCATCCTCCCTGTACAGGACCCCCTTGACACTGCAGGTCCGCTCACAATAGCATCTGTCCAGGCCGTTCATCTTCTCCTCGGCCTTGGACAGCTGAAGAACACAAAGAGCAACGGGGGTGGGAGGGTAAAGAGAGGGAGGGAAGCTCTTATACCAGAACGCTCAGCCATTGTGTAAAGCAATCACATTATCATGAACCCACAGCAGCCTAGCAGTGGATGACCAGAAGGCCGCTGGGTCTTTCCCACACAGCGTAATCCTGTAAGAGCCACAGACAGACTATCCATGTCTTTCACAGAAAGCATCAGCTTTCACAGATGTACTCTTGTACTGTAAAAGTGAAAAAACGAGGCAGTGGTTTTGAATTTGGCATGTTTTTCATGCAGTGCTGGAGAGGGACAAACAGAACCTCTAACCAAAACATTTTCATCCTAGTGAACAGATAACACAATACCTTGCTGGATGTTTTAGCCAAGATGTCCTGCAGTTCCATTATCTTCTGCACAAGTCCATGGAAGTCGTTGCAAGTGGGACAGGCTGCAAGTGAGAATACAGCGACCGCTGTCTGTCAAAGCGGGCTATCAGCAACCGTTTAATCCCATCAAAGACCCTGAAACATTTGCAGAATTTAATGTGGCAGAGCAAGGCAAACTTACTGCGATTCAGGTCTGGACATTGTGAGATGTATCCCTGGGGCATAACAAGAAGCTGAACATCCTGCATTACTCCCTGAAAATTTCAAAAAAGACAGAATGTGTAATACCTTTTGTGGTAAATTAGCCTCAATCCATCACGGGTGTCTACAAAACACTGGCTACCAGGTTCAATGGCAACACACGTAATGTACAGTACCTGTCCGAATGAGCCGTACTGTGATGCAGGTGGATCTGAAGAATGATCCTAATTGCTACTCTAGCAAGTGAACAACTCGACGCAGCTATCCTACCA
Source organism: Scleropages formosus (assembly GCF_900964775.1). Lineage (NCBI taxonomy): Eukaryota > Metazoa > Chordata > Actinopteri > Osteoglossiformes > Osteoglossidae > Scleropages > Scleropages formosus. Next base: position 16,314,562 of record NC_041807.1, read on the forward strand.
ACGTCTGCGAGTGGACAGCTCCACGGTGCTTGTCAACCGCAGGCAGCAAGAGGATAGCTCCACATCGAAAATTTTTCCATTATTTTTTAACAGAGTGCATTTAGTGCAGATCTCTCCAGGACATCTCATATTTTATACTTTTATTTATATATGATTTCTCACCGCATCTTAATGCAGGGATGCACTGTTCCAGACTATATGCTGGAAGCAAGGGCAGTGAAGAAGAATGGTGTTCTGTCCACACCCTGGATGGGACACCAGTCCATCGCAGGGCAATCGCACACAATCGCTGATTCAGTCATACTCTAAGTGCAATTTATTGCCACCCATTCACTTGAAACACGTCTGTGAACTGTTTTAAGAAACTGACGTGAACACAGGGAGTACGTATGGACTCCACATAGAGTGGGCTGGATTCTAACCCATGGGTGGATGCACTGCCCAGACACGGTGAGGACACCGGCACCACCCGTTGTGCCACCAATGCTGCCAACCTTTTTTAATTTTCTATAAATTCTTGCATTTGCTGGAAAATCCAGTAAACAATCACAAGATGGACAAAGTCTTAAACAGTCATTTTATTGGGTGGCTTCAGCTCACCAAACTTAAAAGCACTTCATCTTACCTTATGAGACAACATTTGTTCCACATACACAATTATTTGGTACTATTGTGTCCAGCGCACATGTTGCAATTATATTTAGCAGCATCACATATTCATTCAGTAGCCATGGAAACCAGAAGTACGTCTAGTTTGTCCCTTACAAAAAGATAGTAAACTTGTTAGATTGGTTGCCTAAGTGGTTTTGCAAATTCAAACGTACGAAAAAAGTTCCAGTCAGGGTTGACTACTCCATGTTAAGTCAACATGACAGAAAAAAAAGCTTTGTCTCCTGTGTAATCAAGATATTATATTAGTACATTAAAACGTACTGACACGAGGATACAGAATCTCGACAATGATTCTACCACGCCACAAGTATCATTTTGACTTGTATCATGTATGAGGCTCTGTGATTGCTGAAGTAACCACAGCGGGAATAAAATGCCTCTATTCCGGGAAAACAATCACTGCAGAAAAACTTGCTGTGAAACAGTGAATTCCCATCTTGCACGTGATACCGAACTGCTACAGCTGTGTGATATTAGCAGAAAGGTGCTAATGGAGGATTCTCTCAAACTTCATTCTATACTCCCCCCCCCAACTCTAATTACTAATCATAGGTCTGGCGAGGAAAGAGGAGAGCGGGACATCCATAGTGAGTGTCTACATGACCTCCAGGTGTCTTCGGCTCCCAATTAATACCAGAGGCTTTTAACAGTCTAGAGGGAAGTGAGGGGATTTCCTATTATTTCTCACAGCTAGCCACAGAGTAACACACCCGTCTGTTGCATTCAGAAAGGTATTAACAGCCTATTAGTGGCCCTCACTATCCAAGGCATCAGTCTGCGGGAGCAATTTAATCAAAGGCACGTCTGGATTTATGCTCGCAAAACGCTGTGAGGATACCAGGATCTTGAGACCTGAGCTGCATGTCTTTATCTACTTTTTGCATCCGCCCCCTCCCCTGATGCTCTCGTTTGGGACCAAATAAGAGAATCAAATGAGAACGCAGACGAAGAGATACATCATCATGGATGAGTCACAAAACTCAAGCAATTATGCTCCAGTGATATTAAAGTTTTCCATCTCCTTTCACAACACAAGTGCCATAGGGTAAACACATGTGGGGTGAGACAAACGTGCTCTTAATGATATTAAGCCAGTTATCCTGAGCATTAACTCATTGCAAAGAATCTGGTGTCTACAGAAGAGCAATTCGCACCTTAAAGAGGCCGTGCGCACTGTTTCTCTGGCCGAGCCAGATCGAAGTCTCCTCTGGAAAGTCCATTGACGGGGGCTCAACCACTCTCTCGTAAATCCTGCAATAACACAAGAAAGGCAGGACGGACAATAAGTGGGCTCTATAGCACAATTCATGAAGACCACCTAGAATCCTGTGGCTACCATCCCGTGACACAGGCCAAAGAGAATTGCGCTGCTCCGTTGAATGAATACATGTTCAAATAATGTTCAGTGAATAGACTGTGTGTAGAAACACCCACTTGATATCCATTCAGTGGGACAGGGTTAGGATTCCTTTTCATGTCCTTGAGGAACAATCAGCAACTGCCTCAGTCTCCCAACATCTTCAGTCAAGAACCTACCTGTTACAGTCCACATGCAGCAGGATGTGGGAGGCGCTGAGGGCTACAGAGACCTTGTGCCACTGGTCATCTGCCAGAGTGTACGGGAAAACCTCCGTGTGCGGCTGCTGGCCTTGCGTACGGTAGTGGAGACGAATCTCGTTACGCTGGCCACTGCTCTCCAGCTCCAGGAACCTAGGTAAGGGACGAGGGAAGACAGGAAGGAATTCACGTGGCCTGAAAAAATCATAGCTGCGCCGCTTTTCCACTCTCTCGTATCTAGGATGCTCTTGCGATATGTTAAACCAATCCTGAGCCAGGCACTTTGACCTAAATTATTCCACCAAAATCCATACATTCAGCAAATAATTTGACAGTGATCCATGGTGTGTTGAGCTTCCTAAGAATCACCACAGATGAAAAAGAAGCGAGGCTTGGAACACCACAGGAAATCCAGACGGCCCAGTAAGTCAGCAGGGTGCTGCACTCAGAGGAAGGAGCCTGTAGCTGAGAATTTGGAGCAGTGCAGCGTGAGATGGCACTGATGTGAAAAGGTGCCAAGACGGAGGAGCAAGTGTCAACAAAGCCTTTTAAACACACACTTTATCAGAAGAGCATTTCAAAGGCTTCCTCCCATCACGCCCATTACAATGTGAGCTTGTAGTGTTGGTCTGTGGGCCACGTCCTTCAAGCACCCAAGTAAAGCCAATAAATGGGTAAAACTGATCCCTAAAACTCAATTTTGCATAACACCACCTGTCAAGCTTGTCAGCTGGATATGCCGATAGCCCCTGTGCTTCACCAACTGTGGCGTGGGCTAACCGAGTTAAATGTGACACTCTGAGCAGAACCTAGCAATCCTCAGAAGTGAACCAACCAATCCAACGATCCCCAGTGGCAGGAATCACTTATGCAAGCTGGCACATTATGCCCTGGCTCTGAACAAACAGATCTACACAATGAATCTGCAAATTAAAGCACTGCTTCCACTTCAAAGCTTGGAAATTTATTGCATACCAATGTGCAGCAAAAACAATGCTATGCATGATGTGTAGTTATTGTAAATCATCGTCTCATATCAGCCTATTGGTTACATGACTGACTTACTGATACAAAACTGATCAAACCTTCTGACCAGCAGTGTGTTTCTTTGCCTGTAGTGTATTCGCTACAACCTGGCAGTGTAGAGCTAGCACCAAAAGCATCCTGTCCTTACAGCCGACATAATCAATATAATCTGCACTTTGTAAATGTCACTGGGCATTTCTGCTTTGTACCCTTGCAGGTGACTGTTAACACCATGTGAACGTGCCTTCCTGTCCTTTTTAAAAAATGTATGACAAGAAGCCCTAAACAAGGTTGCTAGGGTCTCAGCATCCTCTGGGGTGATGGGGGTAGCAGGTCACCTGTATTGGTTGGGGTGCTACTCACAGGGTGCCTTAGACAGCGCTGTTATGATTAAGGTGTGACACTTTACCACTGCACAAGGGCAATGTCAATACATCCCATAACCTTACTCTAACCAGCCTCGTGACTCTGACACTCAGCCAATTGTGCATTGTCAAATAAAGCACTTATTAATTACATAGCTGCATACATCTTCATAGGCTCTAACCCTCTCCAACAAGTCAAAGTTAAAACTGAAAAACTATGCTATTACACCAAGTATAACCATTGCAACACTAACAGCTGTCAAATACAAAGCACGTGAAGAAATGTGTGACAAGACGGCACGGACGTGCCTCTGCTCTGAACGATGGATGGACAGGATGACGCCGGAGTTGAGCGTCTCCTGCTTCACAGTGGCCAGGACCGTGAACTCCTTCTTATTCCTCAGCTTCTGGAGGATCCTCTCAGTGGCATCAGCTGAGGACTTGACATCCCTCGCAGTGTCTGTGGAGAAAGCGGACACCTGTCAGAGAAAATCCGCAACGCAAAGATACACCCTCACAAATTAAAGCCAGCGCAACTGAGAGTTGCAAGAAACGCAATAAAGCCAAGTTACTCCTGGAAGAACACAGCAATGAAAAATATTACACTAAAACAATGACTCCAGAAAGATAGCGTGGTATGAAAAGTGAAAAAAAACAACACATTCAAATGAACAAGAGCAAGCTAAAAAACACAAGAAATAATTCACGCACGAAGAGCAACAAATTGTATCAAAAGGTAATAAAGCACAGCTGTAATTCTATTTGCACGATACTATAAGAGCAAATATTCACTAGCTGATAAACAAACCAAGGCCTCAATTTTGTAGCAGAACCAGGAATACAGACACAAACGTACGAGCAAGTGAAACAAACTGCCTTGTGCTTTATAAGATCTACTCCAATAAATATGTTTCAATTTGTGGCCTTAAATCGTATAGCTATTGAACAGCTTAAATGAACATTTTATCAGGAATCTAAATTACAAAGGCTGTTATATGAAAAAAGAGCTGGAGCAAAAGAGGGAGGCTAGAGTTCTCAGATGTATTTTGCTTTTGTTCCATCGCTAGCTGCGCTGCCCTCACTCGCTCGATGTAGACATCTATGGTATTTTAATGGCTCAATCAATAAATGATGAAGTTCCTCAGAGGCGAACACATCAAAATGTTCTTTCATAGCAACGGGTCGCCTTGCGAGATGCCACGACACAGTTTCAATGCCATATGTCGCCTTCATACAAACATTTCTGTTCTGGCCAATAATCGCAGCCAATTAGCACGAGGAAAACAATGCTGTACACATTTACTGACAAATGCACAAACTGCGGATAGCAAAGGCACAATTGTGAGCTGACCCGGGCACAACGTGGCACTGTTGCTCGGTATGTGGAAGGAGCCCTTCTGGTTTAGGAGGCGGAAGGCGATTCGCGGAGAATGTGTTAGGATCAATGTGCCTCTGGAAGCTCCTTGGGGAGGCACATTTTGAAGTATCCCCACTGAAAAACATGAAAGCTGTCTGGCTTCAAATCCAACAGGCGGAAGGCACAGGATGACCTCGCTTGCCACCAGCATCTCTAGCCTGCCAATACCATTTCCTTTTCCAAAAACTACTAACACCGTAGAAATTGGGGGACCGTGCGCCGCCTTAGAGTGAATATGCGATCAGATGACGACAAAGAAGCAACATCCTCCCGAATAATATTTACTGCTATGTTTCTGTCTATGCAACAGGAATAATTTTCACTGCAACCTAGTTTCAGATGTACAAAGTCGCAGTTTTAAATCCGCTCGTCATAATCCATTCATACTTAATCTTTTCTCCGACTGACACTGATTTATATCAGAGCGTAACTTCTTCTTAAAACCAATAATCCAACGAAACGCGTTGCACGGAACTGTCCATCACTTCCACAGGCAGCAGGATGAAGGTATCAGGTGGTCACTGGCAGTAACATGACCCGTTCCTGTCGGGAGCCAAATCAATGTCCGGCCAAATCAATTCCTGACCCGGTGCCGCCACTCAGCTTTTTATTGGCTGGCGCCTGTGCGGTGGGGCGACCACCTGCTCTCTCCAGCCATTCACACCTGTGTGTCTGGCACACTAGGGGAAAGCCACACCCACTTCCCCCAAATGACGTTGGCTGGGCAGCCGACTCCATCTAAAACTATATGCACGTGGCGCTGCTAAAAACAGCGGCGCATGAGCATGCTAAGTTATAACTAAAAATACACGTTGCGGTGTTGATCTGATAATCCAGGGGATTGGTTCCCTTATATCTGAGAAACGCAGCTTTCGCCATCGGGGCTGTATAATCCTGTCATTCAGGACAAACACTTTTAATAGTTTAACATGAGGCAGAGGTTTCTACAACTCACGATTACCACTAATCTCGCCTCCCGAACGTTACCTCGTTTTCACCTTGCTTTTATTCTTTGTGCGATGATCTGAGACTCAAATGCCAGTATGACGTCCACCTCTGTGTTGTTCTCAAAAAGAGTTCTGGATCTTGGGAATCGCACAAGACATTTGCGTTTCCTCTCATTTTGAAAGAAATATCTAGCTCCGTGAAAGGCTACTCAGTGGTTACTCTGGGACTTTGCAGGGGGTTATACTGGGCCCTTCAGTATGTGTGGAAGAAATCCAAAGAGCACTGCCAGGAGTCCCAGAAGAGGAATAACCTTGTTTCATCTCAGGTTCGCAACGTCCGCCTCAAGGCCTGTAGACCCCTCATCAGTAGTAGAAGGGAAACCACTGCAGAGGAGCACACAAAAAAACTAGAATAAAGTTTAAAAGCTAAACTTAGCGCTTTTGACATCTTTCGTGGAATCTGCACGTCTGTTTTGCAACAATACAGTTTTCTCGTGTGCGTAACTCAAAAGAAGAAGCCTAGAGTTCATCTCCAGGAATGTCGGAGCTTTCCTGTTATGCTGTTGGGAGAGTAAAGGAAGGAGTAAATAATAACAAGGAACTAAACAATGAACTACCTGGAGTAAACGAACGCTACGCCTTCAACTTGCCTTCGCGTCTGAAATGGAGGACCAACACTGTGCTTTTCCCAACGCACACACTCAGAAAGTGAGCGGCGCAAGGTGTCTGTGTTTGGGTGGGCCTCTCCTGCACAACCTTGCCCCATTCGCAGGGATTATGGTAATGCAAGACCCAGAGGTGGCCCATAACCTTCCGCTGCCCTCGGTGCTTATGCAGTCAGCACCCTTAGGACTAATGCTGCAGCACAGCTGAATAGCACAAACGATATATATCCTGTTCCAAGGGCACCTCCAGACTGCTGACGTGCCACTTTGCTCCCTGACTCTCTGATCCGGTCTTCTGTGACTGACATGCAGAGGGGCTGGCGGCTGGAGAAGTCATAAAAGTGCAAACACGCCGAACCTTCCGGATGCAGCACAATGCCTGCGGCATCACCGGAAAGAAACGCTAGGCTTAAATGCGAATGGCATCTGGAGACACTCCTCCCTTTCATCACCTGGATGTTACGAGGAGAACAACAGGTCTTCGACACCAGCAAGACATATGGAGAAACGTCTACAACCCGCGTGGTCACTGCAGTGTCTCTGGGACCCTGAATGAATGGCCATCACATTCCCCCTGTCCGTCTGGCACACAGATAATGAGCAATCAGAATAAGACGAACACAGAGCTTACTAGGGTCTCTCGGGCAGCAGAGGTAACCAGCCTGCCTGAATCAATCAGCACAGGAGGTAGTCCAGGCAACGATCTGTCCTGCCGTGTAGGTGATCAAACAGGTCCAAAAATAGCCAAAATGTAAGCGCAGTCAGGGTGTCGCACACTGCATTTAAGTCACGCCACGATGGACAGCAGAGCTCCCTCCATCGGGTTCGCCGAACTGCACCTGCGTAGGAGACCGGCCTCCTTCAGCAACGTCTGCAAGAGGTGAGCAGCGCTGCTTCCAGAGAACACCCCAGGGCTTCTCTTTAATAAATACTTGCTGGCCATCAGCACTGAATGCATATGAAAAAATGCCATCCCACAACCACTGCTGGTGAACAGCGATAATTCCCGTTCAGCACGGAGCGCCAGACTCATTGGTGATCCCTGGGACGAAGCCACTCTCTTGAATGGTTGCACCACCTGTCCCAATTAGACATCACTGGTCATGCTGGGCAGAATCCAGTTTTATCATTCACCCACAGTCTACTCCTTAACGCCCCCCCACTGTGGCCTTAACAGGCACCTTTACGAGAAACGTGTTTCTGCAGGACACCAGCAGCTGTGGGGCAGGGAGAAGGTGGATGGGGACTGCGCTTTCTCTGCATGCCTCTTCATCATCGACGTACCCAGTGGGAATGGCCCGGAACTCATTCGGGCTCCTGTCTAATGACTGCAGCCAAGCCAGGTCTGGCCATTATTGCAATCATACATCTCAGCTTGTATCGTTTCTCTCCCAGCAGCTATTCTGGGATGTCATCTGGAGAGATGGCAAACAAATGTGGCGATGGGAGTAATGCTCCGCCGAAGCATCCCGTGGCACAGGTGGCTGTGGCTGTGGCTTCGGCCCATCGCATCACGAGCAGGCCGCGGGCAGCTCCGCGGTTTACAGCCCCTCAGAACGTCCAGAGATGAGCCGCGGCCGGCTCCGTGTTCCAAGCAGCAGCCCATGCGATGGAAGCAATTGCAGGCAACGGTTTGTCAGTCCCGTCGCTCCTTCAACGGCAGCACACACGATGCAAAACACCCAGGAAGCAGCGGGAACAGAGCCGTGAATATTTTAGACATCCGTTGCAAGTGAGTAAAAAGTTAAATTTGCACAACTTCATCTGTAAACACCGATCATATTTAGGCTAGTAAAATAAAGCAAAACACAGAAATCTAAATATATACTGCAGCTATGGACTAATGCACTTTAATCTCCAGCCAAGGCCAGGAAGGGCTAAATCACCCTGGGAAACTGTTTTCCAATGCTTGCAAATTGCAGCACCAAAGAGACAAAGAAAATTGGATTGGCAGCCCCCCTCCCCCCCATTGCTTCCCGCAGCAGCCCTGAACAAGCACCACGGACTAATGTGTCTTGGGACAGAGGATGCCACCCCAAACTCTGAAGACCGTTTCCCAACGGCCACGGGGTCTCAGCCACCGGGGGACCAACAAGGCACATCAATGCATTTGCACATTTTCCTCCATTCGTATTCAGTGTGTGCCCCTCACAGGGTGACTGACGGCGTCTTTTACATAATTCTTTGTGTGTGTGTGTCTGCCCCTTTGTGGAGGCCCGGCCCATTGTGTCGGCAGTTGGCAGCCTCGGAGCAACAGGCTAATTCTGAGAGGAGAAACACAATTATACGGTAAGATCCAACTGCGCAAATGCAGTTACGCTCTGAGACGACAGCTGTCTGAGTTTCTTGCTGTGCAACAGAGCAAAAAGTGAAAGGAAAGCAGAAACCATTGTGCTCTTTTTTTGTAAATATGCCACGAAAACAATAATTAACGCCGAAAGAATTTCGCCGCCATCTCTGCCTCCACGTCGCAAATTTGGGCATCGGCGAGGAGCAGCGCAATCAGGTGGAAAGATGTCACTGCAATGACACAGCACACGATAACATGCCATGTTTATAGGCAATAATAACGACCGAGCGCACCATGTCAATTGACAGAGGACCATTCCCACAGTGGGGGCCAACTTTTTTTGGGTTCGTTCCTTTGTCCTTATAGGCCAGCTACAAGCTAAATTAATTTCACCACCGTAAAAAGTATGAGCTCCCCAGTGGATGCACTGTTCTCGTTATTGTACGTGTAATTTACTGAGCCAGTCATAAATACACGATTAGCAAAGTCTATATGCATTTGGGTTAAAGTGGATTAAATTTTTTTTTTTTAAAATAAATATGGGCATGAGCATCTTTCACTGAGAGAGCTGCTTAAAAAAAAAAATGACAGATGGGGTTATTTTTAAGCAAGCATTTCAGAGAAACTTGGTTCATGCAAGGCCTGCGAGAAGATCCGTTCCCGTTAATGGTGTGCACAGCCTTTCAGTTTACCGGATTTGCGTTGTGGAAAACTCTGACCAATCTTTGTTGGGGTATTTAGATTAAGTGGATATAAAACATTATTCCAACATTACAACATGGTAGGGATGCTGTGGCTAAAACGTTCTGTAAACACAAAAGCAAAGACTGATCTTGAAAATGAATAAATAAACACACAAACTTCATATATATATATTATATACAGTATATACTGTAATTATAACATGTATTGCATTATTTCTTTCAGAAAACGTTTCAAATTGGTTCATGTGTGCCCTTATAGCTGTTCCCTTACAATCTGACTGCTCCAGGTTCAAATCCCATCTCCTGCTGTACTACCCTCGACCAAGATACTTACCCTGAAATACAGTAAAAAAATACCCTGTCGTATACAGTAAATTGGTAAAGCAATGATTGTTATGTTTTGGGCAAGGAGTCAGCTAAATAAAAGATAACGTGATAAAAACACTTATCATTACGACATCAAGTTTGACACATGCTCTGTGTGTGCGCTCGCAGAAGCGCTGCGGTACGGCGGCTCCTCCAGCTACCGTGCGCGCGCCTCCAGCATGATAAAGTGAGAGAGCGGTCGGGGAGACGAGGGCGCGCGCGCGCCCGCCCGCCTCCGCCGGACGGAATGTGTCGCGCGGCACGCGTGCAATCGCGAATAACAATGGTGCGGTGCGACCGCGGTGGGTCCACCTGAGAGGAGAAGCGCTGCCGCCGGAGCTCAGCCTCTTACCCTGGAAGAGAAAAGCCCTGGTGTCGTTGTGGAAGCCGGGCACCTGCGAGACTCCCGCAAACGCGTCCCCGAGGCGCAGCTCGCCGAACACGTCCACGCGCAAGGCTGGGTCCACCCCGAACCCTAAAACTTCAACACACACACACACACACACAGGAAAAGGATGCCGGAGGAAAGGACACAGGACACACACCTCAGTGCGCAAACGAAACACACACCCTACTAGTTAGTACTATTCCTCTTACTGCTCACTAATAGGAACTCACATTTCTGTGGCAAACTAAAAACAACAGCGTTTTTTAAAGCTATGCAATAATGCATATGAGAGAGTGCGCTGTGTCTACAAGCTATGACTAAATACTGCGGAAAAGACAAACCCAGGTATCCGTCAGGCTACGCGAACGCGCAGCATCGTGTCCACACACAGCCGCCTTACCTGCAACAATACGAAATACAAAGAGCACGAAAGAAAGTTTTAACAATCCCATCGTGGAAGCGACGCACTTTAGTCCATCTTTCTTCTGTTTAAAAAAAAAAAAAAAAACAAGTAACAGTGATAACACCGGCAGCGCCGTGAGAAAAAGAAATGAATGAATCACGCGCGAGCGCTACGCGGTCACACGAGCGCGGCTTCAGACTCGTGCATCCCCGAATAACTAGCCGCGCGGCGCGTCGTCTCAAACTTCAGCACGGCGCAGTCGGTGTGCGGGGAAAGTAGTGCTACAAAAAGAGGGAATTTATTCCATTGAGCGGGAATCCGCGGCAGATGGAAGGCGACGCCCGCGTGCGAAGCGCAACGCTCTGTCGCGTTGCTGTGGTGTGGCGAAGCGGCGCTCGCAGCGACCAGCGGACACTGAGGCGCGCGCGCCGCCCCGCTCTCACCTCGCGCAGCTCCGCGCGACGCCGAGCCCCCCCAAACTGCCCCCTTCACACAAGCACCTCACACACGGCCCGCCGCTCAATAGTCCTTAGTGGAGGTGTGTACAAATACTGGGGATACATTATGCTTGTTGAACATTAACAAAACTCATTTTCCATGCTTGAAAATGGTCCACAGAGTGATGTGTTGCTGCATCTATTACGATAAATAATCGCGCAAACTGAACGTGGCACATCACGCCGTCGTTGCCTATGTTCGTACAGTCTGTGAAGCGAATTCTGCTGTACACCGCAGCTCGGTGTGGTGTGGTAAAAAATGTTGCTTAATAAAGTGTTCATTTCATTAACTGCTGCTAAATGTTGGCGGTGTTCACTGGAGATTAACTAAGCAGCTGTAGCGCAGACAACGACCATCCCACAGCAACATAAAACACCGCGCAGTTTTAACTGCTGCACTTGTGCCTCTGTCGCGCTACTTCGCTATTAATCATCACTATTGTGTGTTTTGTTTTTAAGCGGCCCGATTTAAATGGAAACAAATATGAACAATGTGTCCCTCAGATCTGCACGCAAGCCAAATTTGCTTCCCTGGCTAATTGTGTAACTCAATTGAGTACTATTGGCAATACTATGGTAGGCCTACTGCTAATAGCTACTTCAACTTGCTAGTACAGTTTGGTTCCCCAACACCAACCGTGTTGTTACATAGCAAAAATCTTCAACATCTGTCGAAAATATAACTCCCTCTCTCGTAGTTTACCAGGAATCAACCAGTAACAATAAGAATATACTGTATGACCTCTGGGTCTCGACCGTACTTAGACCTGGGTCTCTACTGTGGCGTCATAAGGGCCTGTCCTACCCCTGAAAGTTCTGCTTGTAATCTAAAGAGCAGTTTACTTACTTAAACTACCTTTGTTTTACGGCGTTGCCAACAAGGACTGACTGGCAGACCTGTTGTTATGCGTAAGCTGCGTTCGCCCTAGAACGCCATGACACGTGATCATTGCCTGTTATGGAAATGCATGGATCGTTGAGTTGACATCATCTGGATGACAGAGAAGGGAATGTTGACACTGCAAACATTAGGGACCTGTGGAGGGTCTTAATAGTAGTAAATAATGAAATCAATACACTGTGGGAATTCCTGCTCAGCCGACATATTGCGCTGTTATTTGCTGCCGTATTTCATCAGCGCAGCTTTAATGAGAGGGGGGTTGCGAGGTCAACGGTCATGGGTTCGCGAGGCTCTTCTGAGGTGACGTAGCAGTGCAGCGTCAAGCGTCATTTTTAATGCAGCTGTCAATTAAATCTCAGCAGACCTGCTGCAAGCCGTTTGACCGAGTCAAGTATAAAATGAAACGGCCTGCTTATGCGAGGATCTAAGCATTGCTTCTGCGGCGTCGCCACTTCCTCTGGTTAGGAGAAGATTTATGATTGTCTCCACTTAATAGTATAAAACACTCGGTGCTTGCGTTAAGGAAACATCTGTTACCTGCTGATGAGTATTCTCGAGGAGAAACGCGCATCATTGGTATTCAGTCGCAAACGGCTCCAATCTGTTCTTTCAGATTGTTCCGCGTTTCCGCAAGGAGACCCCCCCTTGCACCCCTCCTGGAAGACAAATGAGGAGTGTGGCTAACCTTTCACCTCCCACACACCTTCAGTGCACTGCTCCCCGTATCATAGCCAAAAGGCCCCTGACAAGGGCCATGTTTTTACATCCCACTCTAGATTAAGCGAAATAGCCCCACAGTCTATTTGTGTTCTCACTGTGACTTTAGATTTAGCGAACTAATGACTTTATTTAAAGATTTTTTCCCTCCCTCCGGTGTTTGTTTTTTCCCCTGCGAAATGTATTGCGTATCGACCTTCAACAAATATCACTGTGATCTCCGTCCCTGGAGAGTTCTTATATCTTTGTTAGGATGTGATCAATCTTAGTCTCCCGGGTACTTCATACTCAGCAGCCAAGGAGTCGTGTGAATAGTTCAGTTCCACAGCTCATCCGGAGCAGAGAAAATCACATGCCACTGTGCTGTGTATACAGATGCAGTCAACAAAATATGCTCAGGATAAATCTGCTCTGATTTAATCTCGCTTTTGCAGCAATGCCAGCACAAAGCAAATGCTGATACATTAGTAGGTTTTGCAAAGAAGTAGGCAGTTTTATAAAAGTACGTGATACAGGAATTCTAGTCAGTTTTGATGCATTTTTGGGAACATAAAATTATGACCACTATTATAGTATTTAAAATGATGTCTCTTTTAAGTAGCTCCTTCAACCATCTGATGATTCCATGCATGTAGACATAATATTTTAAGATGTGGCGGCTACTCTGGCTAGAAGCATCTTCAGAATGAGAACAACAGAGCACACAAGATACTGTAACTTAGACGTGTAGGAAATAAGAATGGAGAGAAAGCAGTAAACTTGCATTGATCTGTTTTTTTTTGCAGCTCATTTTGTTAATTTGCTGCCAAGAACTGGTTGAGCTGCCTATTCAAAAGAACATTTGAAAGTTTGTCGTTCTGAAGTTCAGCAAATATCTAGCAATGAAAAGGAATAATACTGTAACAGTGGTAAGAATCTGAAAAAGGTACTGCAGCATAGTCCAAATAGCAACCAAAACTGTTCATCCGCTTTTCCTTTCTTGGACCAAACACAGCTCAGTGTCACTGTTGGTGTCAAGAAAAGCACACAGGTGACGGTCTTATCAGACCATGTCGCAGCTGGTAGCAGCCTTATTTCGATAAGAAACAGAGTTCAATCACTTGCACCACTCGTCTCGGTGTTTAAAGGCACGTCCTGACTATGGCCTTTACAGCCCGAGCAGAATGAAGCTTTCTCAAATTCATTTAGAACCTTTGCTGCAGGGTTTAGGAGATTCTAGATGAGTTACATCGTTTTCCTGTTACCGAACCATTGCAGCGTTAGAAATATTTCACACATTTAGAGCATCTCCAACCCGAACAACAGAACATAATCATCAGAAGTGACAACGATATTCACACGTGACGTATCTGTTAAGTATTTTAGAAAAATACAGTTTTTTAAGTAGTCTATCTTTCATATTTTGACACCATTTTCTCAGTTGTACATGCTGCATTTTGTTCGTACTGAATTGTTTGCAAAAAAAGAATAAAACAGGCGCTCATGAATTACTTTCTCCTGGCATTAACAAGCAGGCTCATAGTGTCAAACGCTGGCAAACAGCGTCATATTAGACTCCCGGTAAATCAAAGAAGCAATTACGAGTGGAATATTCTTTTCTAGTATAAGATGATTGCTTTCTTTACGCACTACAGGTCACTTTGCAAATGTAATATTGCAGCTGATCAACTTTCACACTTAGCTGCTTTGTAAGGGGGTTTGGTGCAGTGAGCAAGTTGACACACCAGGCCAGCCGTTCCAACCCTGGAACGCAGGGATGGCGGTTCACAGCACACACACGTGCTTTAGGGTTTCCACCGAGGAGCAGGAGATGATGTTCAGACACGGATCTTACATGCCGTGCTTTGGATGAGCGCTCCTGCGCTGAAACTTATTTAGAAGCCACGGGTTATTAGGAATCATGTCCAGTAGGTTCAGCATTGGAAAAATACAGAACCCGTGCGGTTTGGACAAGCGTTGAATCCCTGAGGAGCAGAAAATAAGAGTGTGTTTTGTCTTTGTAACAGGCAAGTTCATTAGTGCCACTCATTGACTTTCATCCACGAACCGGTGTATTAAGTGGGCTGTCCCAAGGAAGAAATGTCAAAATCAGAAAGTACTTCCACGTTTCCCCATGCGGCGACCACAAGTAACAATAATAAGATGCCTGTGTCCATTTGCTGAGTGATGGGAGCTGTGCGGAGCAGCTCCTACAACTTGCGCTGCCGTGGGTGTGTGGTCACCGAGGTCATTCTTACACTCCCACACAGAAGTGAATATTACATCTGCTGCTTTGCAGTAATTCTGAAAAGGTAAAAAAAAAGAGGTGTTGATATCAATGAGGGTAGAGCAGTGCACAAATGTTGCAGAGACCCTGCAATAATTAGTTACCATGACGAATGAAACCCTTAGCAACGAGATGTCCTCAATTAAGAACCTACACTTGGAGACGTGTTTCGGTATGTCTGGAATAGACGCTGTTAACCTATATTAGCTCTGGGTGTTTTTAAGTGCAAAACTGGGGGCAAAATGGGAAAGGTTTTGCTATTACGCTGACCCTGTTAGCGGAGGCAAGACGGAAGGAGGAAGCGTGGAAGATGCAGCGTGACTTATTGCTTTCCTCGTGATCCCTAAGCCTCTGAAATTACACAAATGAAGGCTTTATGGAAGAGAAAACAAGATCGATGCCAGCTTTGAAGATAACGCTGTATCACCGGTGTTTTTATGATGCATGCAGCTGAGTTCAGACAGCATCCACAGAAGTGTAAAAGGAACTCATGGTCTGTTTAAATTAGCACAGAAGGATCACGGACATAAATCCTTTATAATGTATAATTGCAGGTGGACCAGGCTGAGAAAAATACTTTGCAGAGAGGGTATGATCCAACAGCATGGAAACAGCAATGGCATCATTGTTGTGCGGGTTGCTCGGGACCATTAATGTCTATTACATCCAGGGGGACAGCTGTGCCTCTCACATCTGGCTTAGAGGAATTGGTGCGACAGTCGATGCATAATTAATACCCAGCGTCGCGTGGATCGGGGCTTGGGGAGTGTAATTACATTTTGCTGCCTGCAGGTTATTTCTCAAAGTGCCTTCAGCAAAGTAAAATAATTTCCTCACAAGGGCCTGTCAGGAGACATGGGTGTACATTGTTTGGACAAAGACACCACCGAGCCCCGCTTCCGAGGAAGGGCAAACACCAGGGCCTGGCGCTCAATCAAACCGGTAAACACATGCAAATGTTTGCCGCCTTCCCACAATGCACCGCGCACGCAACGGCGAGGTTAAATCTTATGAAATGCGCAAGGTCAAATAATCCAGCTCCCCTTCAGGGTTCTGGTACCTCGATGGAAATGAGCTTTTTGCAATAAACGTTCCTGTCTCCTCTCGCTTTCTGTCTCCAGGCGAAGGGTGGAGACGGATGGCCGGGTAGGAGGTCGGACCGCATGATTTGCACATGGATGGGATCAGCGCAAGAGCCAGAGCCTCACAGGCCACACCGCTGGAAAAAACTCTCAACAGTTCTCTAAAGTCAGAGTCAGAGTCGTTTACTTGTCATCTGCACAGTTGCACTGGGTACACTGGGCAGTGAAATGCTCGTGATGAGGCTCACATTCAGACATTGACAGTACAAGCACATATTAGACAAGAATGGTTGAGATGAAGGGGGTGCTGTGGCGTGGTGGTGCAGTAGTGCAGTGGGTTGGATCGGATCCTACTCTCTGGCGGGTCTGGGGTTTGAATCCCGCTTGGGGTGCCTTGCGATGGACTGGCGTCCCGTCCTGGGTGTGTCCCCTCCCCCTCCAGCCTTACGCCCTGTGTTGCTGGGTTCAGCTCTGGTTCCCCGCGACCCCGTACGGGACAAGCGGTTTAGACTGTGTGCGTGTAGGTGTGGGGTTGAGATGATGCTACAATGTAGTAGATAAATGAAAATGAAAATGAAAACAGTGGTGGGCAAATGGCAAAGTGTATCTTGCATTATGAGTCACCTTGGTGAATAAGGTGTGTGGGCTGATAACACTATGTAGAGTTTATTGGAAATTGCTTTGGAGAAAAGTGTCTGCTAAATAAATAAATGTAAATGTGAGCGTTAATCCATCAGCAATATGGGTAAATACATTGTACACGTATAATGCACTACAAGTTCATATGCAGCAATCCGTTATTGAGAGCTGCTTTTAGGTTATGTTGCCAAAGTATGAATACTGCACCTGTGAACAAAATTGTCCCTAAACTGCACAAGCGCGACCACAGAAAACCCATGCGTTATCATTTCCACTAGCTGTAACCTTCTTCACCTGCCCTTAATTTGCAAAGAACTTATGAAGCTTGATTATCCTCCCCATGCCGATAAAAAATACACACACACACACACATTTTCAGAACCGCTTGTCCCATACAGGGTCACGGGGGAACCGGAGCCTACCCGGCAACACAGGGCGTAAGGCCGGAGGGGGAGGGGACACACCCAGGACGGGACGCCAGTCCGCCGCAAGGCACCCCAAGCGGGATTCGAACCCCAGACCCACTGGAGAGCAGGACTGTGGTCCAACCCACTGCGCCACCGCACCCCCTGCCCGATAAAAAATATCTGAGAACAATTTCAGTCTTGATTTAACAGAAGTAAGCAATCTATGTCAGTGTTTAATACTACTGCATATGGGCACAATGAAGACTCAACCCTGTGCAATTATTCTGTATGAAATCAGGCATTACGCCTTTTAACTGCAGGAATGGAAACCTGCCTCCACTCTGCTGTGAGAAAGATGTGCTGGACTTCTAGCCTGCAGGCAAATGCAAGTGTAAATGTGTCTGAATTTCTCTGGGGGACTGCTGTTGAAATGATCTTTAAAGCTCCATCACTGCTTATTAACAGAACACACACACGCACGCACACCGTCTGAACTGCTTGTCCCATACGGGGTCGCGGGGAGCTGGAGCCTAGCCCGGCAACAGAGGGCGTAAGGCTGGAGGGGGAGGGGACACACCCAGGATGGGACGCCAGTCTGTCACAAGGCACCCCAAGTGGGATTTGAACCCCAGACCCACCTGAGAGCAGGACCCAGTCCAACCCACTGCACCACCACACCCCCTATAGAGAACAAACAGGGGAAAAAAAAAAACACAGACGCGAACATATATATATTATTCTGAATAATGTGACAATCAATCAATCAATCAATCAATCAATCAATCAATCAATCAATAAGCATATGTTAATAAGTAGTAATAACAAGAATTTCATTGTTTCTATAATTAATACATTTTAAAATAATCATTGTAATTATTACTTTTGGAAAAACTGCAAGTTATTCATAACATACAACCTTTGGAAGCAATTCTGGAACCCAAATTTTCAACATAGAACGAGACATATATAGTAGAGCCGCTTTTCCGGACGTGTTTCGTGCGCCACCTACTGTGCAGGGAATAAAGTGCAGACCGGCCGTGCGAAGCGGCTGCGCTGCAATGAGGGGGCGCTCTTGGTCTGCTTTCCAAACGCTTTATCTTTTCCTGTAATTTATGAACTACAGGATTAGGCAGCAAAATGTGCTTGAACCAGATGTAGAGGTGTACACACTCTCTACACTATCGATATTTAATGTACAGTGTGAGTGAACACGTCCGTCTCATTCTTTAAAATAATGCGCATTGAAAATAAAAAGTGAATTGTTTTAAGAAGGCGTATTAAATACATACATACATACACACTGAAACCGCTTGTCCCGAGTGGGGTCGCAGCAAGCTGGAGCCTAACCCAGCAACACAGGGTGCAAGGCTGGAGGGTGAGGAGACACCCCAAGCAGGACTCGAACCCCAGACCCACCAGAGAGCAAGACCCGGACAAATCTGCTACTTCACCGCACCCCCACTGTCAGATTTTTTTGATGATTAAATATTATTCTCATTGATGGTGTTTATTTGACTGCTTCATATAAAAGGGGACAGCCTTTATACTTCAAATTATAATTTATTACGTGAAGGTCTTCCCCTTGTGGGGCGGCACAGCGGGTTTGGCCAGTGTCCTCTCTGTGGCGGGTCTAGGGTTTGAGTCCTCCTTGAGGTTCCTTGTGGCGGAGTGGCATCCTGTCCTGGGTGCGTCCTCTCCCCCCGTCAGCCTTGTGCCCTGTGTTGCCGGGTTAGGCTCCGGCTCACCGCGACCCTCCTTGGAACAAGTGAGTGTAGACATTGGTTGGTTTTCCCCTCTTATATGAAGCAATCAAATAAACCCCATCTATATTTTGCTACCCATCACCATTTTAACATGGACTTCAATTACCATTAAAGAATTAAATAATTATTAAAGACCATGTTAAAATACTGACGTACATAAATTATGCTCATACATGCACACATGAAACGTCATACTTAATCACACATGTTAAATACTACAAGCACTCCTCTATAGACACATATGAACATATAATCAAGGTCAAGTTATGGTTGCCTTCTTCTGAACAGTTGCAAATATTCTCCACGTAAGCAATGTGACATATCACTCATGTGACTTGCTGTTAATGTGACTTACCAGATAACTGATGACTGGGCCCCAGGGCTGACCTGTACGCCACGTGTGAACCAGTCTGTGGTGACGTTCAGATCTCTGAAGAGATCTGAGAGCCAAGAGTGGTCAAAAATATCTCTTGTCTAGAGTTGTCTTGTGGATCATCAAAGGAGAGCAGGTGACCAGGTGGCTGCGGTTCAGAACCATGTAACATACAGTCTCTAATATTGAAATAAATCAAAATAACATCACATTTTTTAAAGTCTCCCGTTTACCCTTTTTGTTGAAGTAGAAACACTCCTCCATCTAGGATGCCCATAGGCGGTCATGGGTGATATGATGCCGATGTGGTTAAAGCTCCGGGTGTATGAGCTCTCAGCCTCAGCATCACACCAATATCTACAGACTGCGGCCCTGAAATAATTTCTCATAAAGTTTGCTTATTCTGTGTTTGGCCCTGTATTGCAAAATTTGAACACGGCAATCCGAACCTTTATCCAGACATTCGGATAAAGCTTTATGCAGCTACTCGTATGATAAAAATTGGTTCATATGGAAAAAACAAACAAACTGTACTTAAGAATCACACATCTGCATCTAAGTCCCTCTTTCTGCTAATGCAATGCACAAACTGTATTCTCTATGAAATGTACGTCACTTTGGAGAAAAGCGTCTGATAAATGAATGCATGTAAATGTAAATGCAAATGTAAATGTAATCGAGCGTTAACGTCCACAGCAAAATACAAGAAAAAAGTCAGAGCTAATGATGTGAGGTCATTTTAATCCTCTCACATGTGCCTCGGTTAATCATGTGCAATTTAATTTTGGTGCTGCCACGTGATTTCTTAGCTTTTGGTGCCGCAAGCACGAAAAGGTCAAACGATTCAGTCGGTGAACTCGAGTGGGTTGACTTGAAAGCTTGTACTGCATCCAGACACGCTGTCTATTCCTCCAAGGCACATACAATCTGGTCTTAATGGCAGTGATGGATTAAAAGTACTTCTGGATGCTGCTATGGCACAGTATATCACACACACACGCACACACAGACACACTGACTGAAACTGTTTGTCCCAAGTGGGGGGGTCACGGCGAACTAGAGCCTAACCCGGCAACACAGGGCGCAGGGCTGGAGGGGTGGGGAAACACCCAGGATGGGACACCAGTCCATCACATGGCATCCCAAGCAGGACCCAAACCCCAGACCCAGCAGAGAGCAGGACCTGGCCAAATCCGCTGTGCCACCATGCCCCTGGTATAGTATATGCTCCATGGATATAGCTTATTTCGGGACAGACTGCAGATGATAGCTAAAACAAATCACAAACATAGAAAAACTTGGTTTTGTGCAGCATGTCACATCCACGCTCACATCTCAGATGACAGCACCTGACTCTGCTCCAGCACCTGATTAATCGCTCACCCTTTAAAAGACCCTCCTCAGCTTCCATACCTGTGCGGAATCTCGTCAGGGACAACCGCCCTTCCTTGTGACTCTTTGCTCATACACATCTCCAGTTCTCAGTTCACGTTCTCCGGTTTTGACCCCTTGCTTTCTTTCTCGACCATGTCCACGGATCTTCGTTTCAATTCCGATCGCTGTCCGACCGACTCTTCGCCTTGTCTCCTGACCTCGCCCATGGATTCCCGTTCTGACCCTTCGCCTGTCCCCGATACCGAGAACTTGCCTGGTCCTCTGACTCCAGATGAACGACTCCGCACTTGGGTCTTTCTGTCCCGGTTCTCTCGGCCTGGCGTGACACAGCACTGATTGACAGGGCTTTCTTACTTTTTTTTTTAACAAAAAAGACAGAGCTGGGTCACAGCTGCAGAAGCAGAACCACTATATCATTTTTTTTCCCCGTTTTAGAAATGGGAACAATTACCATGCCAGTAACCTGGCTTCAGGAAATAAAATCAGTTATGCAAACTGCATAAATTTTACTAACACACAGACAAATGTCGGCATTATCATTTCCTTTTTTAAACTTATGAACTTTCTGGGCATTTTAAAGATTCTCTGCCTTTTGAGGAAAAATTAAAACGAAAGGGTTCATAGACCAAGCAGCAATGGCTAAGAAATAATGATGGATACAAGAATAAAAAAGTGCTTGATGATTTTCTTCATTACTTGGAACACTGCTCGTTATTCTGTCTTGCAGTTTACAAGTAAGACTAATGACTAAGGTTCAGGCCAAAAGTTTAAAAAACAGATGACTGTTTAAGATATACAGTAGACATCAGAAGTCTACACACTGTTACTGAAGTTTCAGCTGCTGTGGACATAAAGGACAAAATATAAATCATGCTGTTCCTTACTAAATCTTTAATAAGATTTTGTAACCAACATCATTTAAGGGAAAATCAACACTCATGTTTAGTCAGAAGAATTTTAAGACTTTCAGTTCCTTGGTTGCATAATTGTTCAGACCCTCTAATGACAGGGATTGCAGATTTGTTAATTCAGATTTGACCACTTTCATTCTGAATCATCTACACATATAATATTGCCTTCACCTGACATCACCTAAATTGATTTGGATTAGACAATATCGCATGTTCCTGAAGGGTTTCCTGGATGTTTCTTTGTTTCATGATGAGCATGATCCACAAGGGGCTAACAAAGGATCTTTTGGATCTTATTTTTGAAAGGTACAGATCTCAACTTTAAGAAATTATTATTTTATATCAATACTGGAGGTATTCAACAGGCATGAAAAAGCGACCGATCCCACGTTTATGATGGGAAGGAGCAAGTCTGCGATTGACAGTCGCGTGTTTCCGACTGGCACAGCTGACGGCTCGACTCTTGGATGTGATGTGAAGGAATGTCTCTCACAAGAGGACAGTTTTTGCAGGAGGAAGGGGCGATGGAGCAGGTACAATGTGGTGATTCCACAACTTCTCTCAGTGCTGGAGGCATCACTCCACTTACCCTTGAGCCATATCAGCGTTAAATGCCTTTGCTTGCAATGAGTCACTCGCATTAAACAGTTGATCAGCTCCTTCACTCCCCCTACAATATTTTTTCCTGCTTGGGTACTTGCAGAATGTAAACCTGCCTATCTGAAACATTACTTTTAGGAAACAGTTTGATTTGGTGCCACAACATAGCCATGAATCAGAGCCATTTATACCTCTTCTATTACAATGTAAGACATAACACCTAAATCCTGAACCATGATGTAAAAAGCACTGCATAGGAATGATTCCTCACAGAAGGCAGTCCAAACCTCACATTGTATGCTCATAGGAAGGTCTCCAGACCACCCTGTCCCCAGACTGGATGGATGGATGGACGGATGGATGGATGGATGGATGGATGGCTGGATGACATAAAAATGGGACTGTTATCTAATTTGATTGCCTACCTTCTCATAACACACATCCACACCTGCTTGTTTTTCTGTCTACCTGACTCCATGATCTGGTTTACTATACTGCCCATATTGTCACCTGTCACATTCGGTTCGATCAAGAGGCTAAACTATGCTCTGCGATAACTGGGACTGTGTAAAATGCATGAAATGAGACGAGTTCATGCTCATTATACTCGCTTTGACCTATTACGGTCACGCATGGTTAAATCATCCGCATAAACGTTAAGCACATAGTGCGTCAAACCGTTGTCTTTTTGGAAGACTGGCAATTTCAGTTTTATAAAACGATTGCTAAATGTTTTCAGCAACAAAGTGCATTGTTGTAAATAACCTTTTTTATTATGACAATTGTTGCACTTTTACTGTTACCGTAGTGATATGAATGTTTTTAAAATCACTTACATATTCAACCGTTTTATATGAAATATGTGCACTTCGTTGAGGAACTAGCTTGTTGGGTCTGCGTCGTTCTTTTACAAAGTGGCTCACAGTTTTTCTTGGTCGGATCTGGATCACTGAGTCTCCCCCAGCGTACTGGGCTGGAACCCCCTTTGTCATCCTGTCATCCCTGGTGCATGCGGCCCTCCACTGGCTAGCTGTCATCTGGCAGGCACACGTGTGGCTGGGGGGCGTCCAATGTTTCCATACGCCAGCGGGTGCTGCAATCTACCTGTGCAATGGGGAATTGGTTGAGTGTGCGTGAGTAGGGTGGGGGAGGGACCCACGGTTTTGAGGGCTGTCAGGTCTCCATACGCTCACGAGAAGACCTTTCGGGATTTAAAGGTCAGCTGTCTGGCACATGCCACCCTCCCCGACAACGTGACCGGGCAGAAAGAGCGTTTGTCCGGCAGCATCCTCAGACGTGCCGTCCTCTCGGAGTGACTCTTGCTTTGTCCGTCAGATCATGCTCATTATGTACCCACTCAAAAGTTTACTCGTCTGTCCTCAAGCTGTGTGCTCACGTTCCCCCGACAGAATTACTAACATTTCAGTTGCTCCATACACGGTACCACCCAAAATAGCCAAAGATTTCCAGGCAGATTTAACAGACTATGGCACAGGGATGTACCTTCACATTATCATGTACTGTAATAGAGGGGTTAAAAAATAAATAAATGTCACAAACTCCTTAGTACCCAAGTTATTCCCCTAAATAGGTGTTAAAATGAATCTTTTCACGGCTGTTGCATGCGTTTACGAAAACATCACCATACATTGAAGGAGCTCACTGAAGGCATCCTCAGGCTTCTTGACCTCTGACCTCTTGAATCTAGATGTGACAGAACATCCATTGTGTAGCCTTTGCTGTCTCTGGACAAGGGACAGGGATCTCAGGTGGCATAGGTGGGCCCTGGAGACCCGTAGCGTGAAGAGGTCAGTTTGTATCCTACTGACTGCTCAGTTTTGACTGTACAGTGGTTGGTGCGATTGAGAGTAGGCGTAACTGACAGTCTGTGAGTCTGAGAATTGACTCAGCGGTAAAACGTGATGCCAGACATTTAGCCCGAGGTATCCCAAATATAAATGCCAACGTAGATGTCATCATGTCATACACACCTACAAACACACACACACAGATGTATAATATAAAGCATTGGTGCCTCTCAGGTCCCGGGCTATGGGTTTGAATGTGGAATCGGTTCTCACGCTGTTTAGAGGGACGTTGAATGTTCTCCTCATGTTTGCATGGGAATCCTCTGGTTTCCTCCCACAGATCAAAGACATGAGCTTCAGTTGAATTGGTGACTCCAAATTTCCCTTTTTGTGCATAAGAGTGTGTGTGTGTGTGTTACATTGCTGTGTTGTGTGGATGAGTGTGTCTAGTACTGTGAATAGCGAATAGCCTTTTACATAGGCATTGGCTGAATATGAAATAATAATAATAATAATAATAATAATAATAATAATAATAGGTATGTTAATCTTCATAGGTAGGTTTGTCATGATGGGTTTTCCTGAGTTTGTTGTAAGCACACATCCTCAGGAAGGGAATTATTATATTTAATAACAGAGACTTCAACTGCCTAGCCCAGCACTGCTAGAGCTCTCAACTCTTTCCGCTCTATGGGTGCGTCAAAACTACGTTTACATGTGCAGTGTCAATAATATTCCCAAATTAACCATTTGTTATATGTTATTACAAGGTTAATATTCTCTAGATAAAAATGTGACAAGAAGTATTTTTTGATATTACGGGTGAAGCTGTGGCACGGGAAAGTTGTTGAGAGTCAGATTAGGGAGTGGCGGAGCATCTTCAGATTTCTCGTCCAGTCTGCTGACGCCGTCCTGTTCCGCCTGATTTGACACCGTCTGCTCTGGGGTGTACAGATAGACGTGCATCATGATCCAGTTCGGGGGGGGTGGGGGGGCAGATGACGAATACAAGCTCACGCAAACTTCGCCTGTCTCCCGGCCCAACCCCTTCCTCCATGTGCACATTTAATGATCGCGCTCGTCGCCGACGTCGGACAGACGTGCCTGCTCTCAACTTGGGGTATCTAAAAAGCGGCTGAAACACAGAGGACCGAGAGCAGCGAGGACCTACGGAAACTCTCAGGATGTCCAAGAACGTGCGGCCAGGTATTTCCTCTCCGACGCGATGAACTTCTGGGATGGGAGAGAATGATGAAGATCGAGGAGCGGAACCAGTCCATTAACAGCTTATTAACCTGTGTGCCTCCGCAGGGTCTCTGTTTGTCCTTCTGCTGATGTGCTTGGACCTGCACACCCTTGTGGAGTCCGCTCCCATTTGTGCCCATGGACACACGGGCTGCCACTCACCCACTCTGTCCGACCTGTTTGATCGGGTGATCCAGCACTCGGCCAGGATGCATGGCCTCTCCAGCGACCTGCACTCCGATTTTGTGAGTCCCCCTCCCTTTGCCCGATCACTTTCAGAGTGCTTCAAGTGCAGCCAGCAGACACACTGAATGTGATACTTGCTCTGTTTTACTGACACTTAACAACCGCAACGTTTCTGCCACATAACGTGCTCTGACCTCTGTTTGTTTCAAACTTATTCCATTTCAACATTCTTCTAGTATTATCAGAGTTCACTATGTTCTCTCCTTCTTAAATTTCCTTCTCTTTCTAAACCCTTCTCATCCTTTACTTGGCTCTCTCTTCACCAAAGGAGCAGTACTTTCTACCCAGCAGAAACCAAATTGGCAGAATCAATAGAAAATGTCACACTGCCTACATACTAACACCCAACGGCAAAGAGAATGCTCAGCGGCTGGCGGTGAGTTAGGGTGTCAAGTCCTCCTGTCTGTTTCTGGAAGTCATACTGCATGCTGTTTGGCCCCGACCTCCAACCCCGTCATCACCCATCCTTTGGATGCCTTCATCCGCAGCATAAAACTCTACTTGTCAACCCATCTCCACGGCCTTCTTTCTCCTATGGGCCCTCCAAGCTTAACAAAAATCCCCCCCCTCCTTGTCCCAGAGGGAAGAGCTGACCGAGGTGATCCTGAAGCTTCTGGCGGCCTGGAGGGATCCCCTGTCACAGTTCCACCGGAGCATGGCGCGGCATGAGGACTTCACCAGCATCAGTGGGAACAAGGCTCTGGAGATGAGCGACATGGTGCACCAACTGAAGAACGGGGTGGAGAAGGTCGCTGAGAAAGTAAGGCCTGAACTGTAACCTTCCCTGTGCTTTAGCTCTACATACCTTCCTTTCATAAAGAATAGCAATAATAACTCTGGATCTCATTCTCTAGCAAAATATCAGCTTTTCTCAAAATTTTCCTCAATTGATTTGGTCTTGCTGTCCAACAGTCTCATCATTAAACATTTAAAATGCTTATCCTCTGGGTTTGTTAACATTCTTGATGAGGAATGTCATGATTCTGCAAGGCAGATGATGCTAAAACAAAACACAGGGCATTTAATTCAGTTAAATTCATGAAATATGCAGGAATCACTCTGGCATAACATCAAATTATTAAGAAATGTTATAGCCTAGTGGCATATGAGTTAAACACTAGTCAAAGTAGCTCCAGGATGTGAACTATAACAAGTATGACCAAGTTGGAAACATCATTACAAGTCTTCTTTGTAACTGACATGTGCCAGCAGAAAGTCAGAGTTTAACCTGTTAATGGATGGATGGATGGATGGATGGATGGACGGATGGACGGATGGATGGATGGACAGATAGATGGATGCATGTAGAAGTCCATCCTGAGAACCACTGTCCTGTCTGGTGCTGAGCTCTAGATCATATTCTGTGAGTTTGTGCCTTCATCACATTTGACAAGGAGATGGGGTTTGTGGCAATGTTCACCTCCTTGTTTTCCCACCCAACCCTGACAGATGCAGCTCCTGGGCATGATCAGCAACTCCTTGATGAGCCTGTCCTCCACTGAGGCCCTGGCACCCCACTCGGCCAGCAGCGAGGCACGCTCCATGAGCGACTACGAGCTACTCTACTGTTTCAGGAGGGACTCCAACAAAGTCCAGAACTACTTGAAGATCCTCAAGTGCAGGATTGTCGCAGAGCATGGTTGCTAGGCATGTGACATCTGCCAGTAGAATAGAACGTAGAGAACCGTTGGCGGTTGCGAACGTTGAGGGACAAGGGGAGAAGCGTGTACTCCGTGGTGGCGTCTGTCTCGGTTTGGGTACGGTTTTCTTGAAATTCCAGGGTCGAGGACCAGGCTTCCAAATTTCAGTTTCCAGACTTTATGACCATGGTGCTACTGTGTGAGTGAGCTAACCACTGAATGAAAAGAAGAACTTGAGATGAAATGTAGCTCTTTCATTGCAAGCCAGTGTATTTTCATGTAACAGTCATACAATGTTGGAAATGCAGTTTTCAAATAAACTCCGTTCTTTCTCCAGCAGTATGCATTATTTGCTTTATTATTCCATTTTATTGTGCTGCGGTTATGAAAAATTCAAGCAGCGTGCAGAGCTTGGGTTTCAAAATGAGATTAGTTCTGGTCCTTTCTAATTTAAGAACTCATCTCTGACTGTGTGGAGCCCGAGCTAGTTTTTGCCACAGGTTACACCAAAAATGAGACTGTCTTGCTATTTCCTAGCATCTGAAATTACATCAGCCACATTCTTCTTTTCAGTCTCTTTTCATCTGTTTCTTCTCAAAGAATTTTCATTCCGATTATGGAAAACAGCCATTACTTTCATTATTTTCATTCGTTTGACTCTGAACCACTGGGACTCAAAAGCAAATACATTACAGTTTATTGCTTTGCCCATGCAATCTTAACACTACTGCTGTTAAAAAAACATAATTCTGAGTGATGTGACTGTACACTTGAGCTTGTATTAAAAACTGTTGAATGTTTATTGTGACAGCAGTTAAAGGCAGTTGCTGTCAGGACGGGTTTTACAGTATTGATTCTAATTAATGCATTTCAAGCTGTCCATTCAGGTAATCATTATGACACTTTGATTGTCTTTTACCATGTTAATAACATCAGCAATTCAAGCATTTTTCTGCTGTTGTTACAGGACAGTCCATCCATGCTTTTTTCAGAATATTTTGCAGATTATTTCAAAAAAGTAACAAAGTCTTTTAGAAACAGCACTGAAAAATTTAATCGTAGTATTTCTGGTAGCAAATGACTCTGAGGTCCATATAATAGGAACAGTAGTATTATGAAACTGAACAAACAATTTGGAAATGTTAAAAAATAAAAAATGTTTAACAAACTACCTATACTCTCTAATAAAAGCAATATTTTTTTACATTTATCCACATATGAAAATACTGAGAGTACTCTATGATATGACTTTTTTTAAGACGTTACCTGTTCTCAGTCTTAATTGCGAAACCTTGGTCGACATTCGCCAGATGATGTTTCGGGTGGGGACAGTCTGAGAAACTGTTGAGCTGTGTCCAGAGCTCTCGTGTGGTCTCCTCTCGATGAACGCACAGTTCATAGTTCGTCATGTAGTCAGCGAGTGTGCCCCCTGCGAAGATGGGCGGTGCCAGGCATGAGGGCGGAGCTTCCTGCCTTTCTTGGTCAAAGCTGCTAACTCCAGCTGTAGGTCAAGACCTCTCTTTGAGGACACGGTACCCTTAGAGGTACAAGTCCCTTCGATCTCGCACTCTGTCCCAGTGTCAGACCTCCTGTGACGGACAGCTGTGGCTCGACACCGCCTCCCTGCGCCTCCCGGTCCTCCTGCTCCTCCTCGGTGCCTGGATCACTCCTCAGTGACATCTCCTCCGTCAGAGATCTTAGGCAGAGCACTTCCTTCTCTTTCGAGTTTCTCCACTTCATCCTCCGGTTCTGGAACCAGATCTTCACCTTCCGGTGAAGAAGAGAGCAGAAGTGAGCTTTCTAAAAGGGGAGGGGGGCTGCTTTGCCTTATATCTCACTATGAAAAGTGACAATTTCACAGAAGACACAAAAAGTGAAAAGACCTCAAAAGTGTGCATGCATAGGGTTCGTTTCAACGCGCATAACCGACTCAGAACATAACTTAAGGAGGTCGTGCAGCGGTTCGATCTGCCTCATTCAGATCTGAAGGTCACAGGTTTGAATCCCCACTCCTGCTCCAGTGCCCTCGAGCAAGATTCTTACCCTAAATAGCTCCAGTTATCTGGTGTATAAACTGCGGGGGAATTATTGGGAAAATTCAGCTTTTGATCTTTTGCCTTCTATAGGTCAGGCCTGCTTAAATGACTTATAGGATGAGGAAATTTCCAGATCTGCAGCGAGAGAAAACAAGAACATGCTACAGTGCGAAAGTAAACAAAGGCAGGAGTGCTTGGTAAATGTCCATATTCCTACTAGATTTCCCTTCATGGCTTGGGTTATAATTCATTTTCACATCGCCGATTATACGGATCACCACCCCAAAAAAGCCGAGATCATCAACGCATAATCGTCATTCAGGTCGCACGCCCCTAATTCTGAGTGGTGGGTGAAGCCCCTTCCAGCAGGCCTGAGAAAGAGGTCAGGGTGCGAGAGCAGAAGAGGGCTCCGGGGTGCGCCACGGGCTGCTGGGCGCTGGTGAGGTATGCCGTGCGTATGAGCTGCGTGCTGCTCTCGCTTCGATTGGCAGCTGCAGATATGGGCCGACAAGCCTGGCGTGTTACGGTGCCGACGTGCAGCTGCTCATCTTCGATATTGGGAGCGACACGTTGCGGGCGACGTAAAGCGCCGCCGTGTCAGAGGGCTACGGTGACGGCGAGGGGGGCTTGACGATGATCCGATCGTACCTGGGACTCTTTCAACCCGAGATCTGCTGACAGCTTGTTTCTGTCTGCTTTGCTGATGTACTTCTGCCTCTCAAAGGTCCTCTCCAATGCCCTCCGCTGGTCATCCGAGAAGACGGCGCGCCGCAGGATCCCCCTGCGGGACTTGGGGCTCGCTTCCGGGGACCACAGCGCCAGGCCTTTTCCCTCTGCAGGTTTGAGGCTCATAGTTAACATCCACAAACAACTTTATTTAGATCAGCTCCACAGCGTTACCCCAAAAACCCATTTTTCTTGCATAGATTTAAGTAGAAACCCAATGTTTCACAGCTGTTAATTTTTTTTCCAATCCTGTATTAACTGGATTGTGAAAAATATTTTGATGATCACAGTACTAGTATATAGTCTCCTATTCACGTAATTCATTTGCGAATTGTAATAAATCAAAGTCGTAGTTACCAATGCTTTTAAAGGTATTTTTTTAGCGTTACTGAGCCCCAAAACTGACACTCATTTATAGTCAAATCAAATCCCATTAAATTCTACCTATTTGTTCGATATTTAGTAATATTTATCATAACACTACATCACAAGACAGTTTCCCTTTATTACTTACTCTATAATACTGTATATGTACCTGCCTGTGCTTGTTCAGCTCTTTCAGAGTTACGTACCATACACTTAACACTCACAAACAAAACATATATAATGTATGGTACTCGATGTAAGTAACTCAAACAGACAAAAACAAACAAAGACAAAAGAAATCAGTGAAAAGACACACACACACACACACACTGACTAAAACCGCTTGTCCCAAGGGGGGGTCGCAGCGAGCCAGAGCCTAACCCAGCAACACAGGGTGCAAGGCTGGAGGAGAAGGGGACACACACTTGGACGGGACTCCAGTCCGTCGCAAGGCACCCCAAGCGGGACTCGACCCCCCGACCTGCCAGAAAGCAGGCCCCGGTCAAACCCGCTGCACCACCGCACCCCCAAGTCCAAACTGAGCCATGATCACTGATGTAATAGCAGGTAGTACAAAGGCTAGCGGTGGGTGAGAACTCAGTGCAGCACAATCCAAACTAGCTGTTAAGAAGAGCACATCGTGACTGGTCTCCGGTCTGGACGGCATGATGGTGCAGCGGGTAGCCCTGCTGTCTCATGGTGTCTGGGTTGTGCAACTGGACATGGGTTTGGTCCCTGCTCAGTCTCTGAGGACTCTGGATGTTTTCCCAATGAAGACACTCGTTTCATGTGAATTAATGACCCACAACTGCCCGAATATGTATGTACGTGTGTTACATTGCTCTGCTCTATAAACGTGTGAATCATTATAGGGAGTTTACTGCAGAGTATCTAGCGCTGTAAGCCACCTTGGATACAGGTGTCAGCTAAATACTACATAATAATCACTGTGAGTTGCTTTGGAGAAAAGCAGCATAAATAAATTAATCAATGTAATAAAGAGTCGCGCTGCTCAGCTTTCAGGAGGCACACAAAATCCGAACCCGTTGCTCGTGAAGGTGGAGAAAAGCCCCGTAAACCAGAGCGGGGATGTTAAATGCCATCACAAGCCTCGTAAAGCTGAACGCTCGCAACTCGATTTGGCGTGTCACCGGGTATATAATTGGACTGCGTATATAATTTATAGCGCGTACTCTTTGAGATGCAAAGATCGGTGCAGCCCAACCACGAAGCAGGCTTCTCCTCCCTGAGACTGCTCCCCGTACAATTGAAATCTTTCAGAGGAGCTGAAGAGCAGCCTTCTCTGTAGTGTGCTGAAGGAAATCCCACGGTGCCCCACTCACAGGTGCACAAACAACAAAAGTCAAGTGGGACAATTAGCCGTGCCGGCCGCTGAATGGCTTATTAATCTGTCCGACAAATCTGCAGCAGGAAGGCACAGGGACCACCGCGAAGAAGCACGCAAGCAGGTTAGTCACGCTCCCCGGCCCTTCGTTTCCATTCAATGGCTCCACTTAAACGCGTGATTAATAGGTCAGCGCCCCCCCCCCCACCTCCACCACCTCCGCCACCCCCACCACCCCCAGCGCTCCCATCACTCCCCACCCCCCAGCGAATGAGGCCATTATGTAGCGCCGTCCCTCCGAAAGCGCATCGCCCGGATCTCTCCAGCACGCAGGAAGGCCGAGCAGCGCGGGAAGTCGAGCCGAGGCAAGTCAATAAAAGTCGCTCTCATTGATTGCTCTCCGATGCCATCGAGGGGATCTTAAATGCTCTGGCGATGAGAGCAGAGGCCTGGAGACGTGCTGTGTTTTTCTGACCACACAATGGGACCCCCACCCACCCCTGCGCGTCCGCATAGGGCCGCCCCTCCGCCGCAGAATGTCCTCAGCGTTGGCGTCACCGATGAAAAATCGCGAGGGGGTCGCGTGTGGTTGAGTAAAGTGAATGCGGCGATTGGTCACGGGGCAACGCCCCCCCACCCCACCCCACCGCATTGTGCTGCTGCTCGGCGCTGTGGGAAAGTGCCGGACTGCTAATCAGTGTCCGGGGACTTGGGGATCAACTGGCTTCTACACCCCCCCCAGCAGGGGTCCCTTGTCAAGCATCACCAGCCTAGACAACACTAGAAAGGGCACAGGTCTCTTCATAAAATCTCATCCAACATATATAGCTCATAAACGTTCAAACAATCAGGCAGCAATGAGGTTCACAGCTTTCAACGCCAATGCGGCACTGAGAGCGAGCTGATAAATGGCACGAGCTCAACGGCTTCTTTCCGCCAAAAGCCGGAATCGCTGTGCCGCTAATCTCATTAAGAGGGTCATCAGCCCTTTCGGCGTACATGCAAATTAAGCAGTTCACTGTAGTCTTTGTTTCCAAATTAATGTTGCTCCATAAGCTCCGCATTTGGCAGATGCCCCTGTGAAGGCCTTCCCAGGGTCCATTCTGAGGACCGCAGCGAGGACTCGACTGACGGGAGAATGGTGCCCAATGGCCATGAGCATTCCAATGGTGATGATGTTAATTGTAAACTATTCTGGCAGAAAGAAGGAGGTGGAGAGGTGGAGTGGGGGGGGGTAGGTGGGGGAAGGGGGGTGGGGACAAGGTCTTTATGTTATTAAAGGCAACCCCTGTGTGTGTGTGTGCGTGTGTGTGTGTGTGTGTGTGTGTCGCCGCCAACATCCATCGCCACTAACACCACCATGTGATCGATTGCGGTGAAAGTGCTGAATAACAGCGCTGTGGTTTTATAGAGAATTAGCTACTTGGCATTGCATCTGTAATTAGCTCCTCGGTGCGCATGAAATCCCGTCGCTCTGCCTTTCAAGGGAGGAACTGAAGCATCGCTGATGAGGCATAAAAACTTACTTGAAAAAGACGCGGGGGAAGCCGAGGGGGGGCCGGACCCACCGCAGCAGGCCAGGCGGATCTGGGCATCCCTCCG
The DNA here is from genome assembly GCF_900964775.1 of Scleropages formosus. NCBI lineage: Eukaryota > Metazoa > Chordata > Actinopteri > Osteoglossiformes > Osteoglossidae > Scleropages > Scleropages formosus. The sequence goes on from NC_041807.1 coordinate 16,347,927, forward strand.
GAAGAGCTCGGACCACAGGGCTGCTGGAGGGGGCAAGCTGTCAGCGAAGAGCAGGCGGAGCGGTGCGCTGAGATCTTACTCAAGCCCTGCCCGCGCGAGGACCGCTGAGGAACACGCGTTACAGGGAACTGCCGGTGTTGCCGATTAATACAAGAAACATCTTACGTCTCCAGCTTTTTCCTATGTATTCCCAACTAACATTCAGAAAAAAAAAGTTTAAAAATCATAAATAGTTGAAATAACAATAAATAATAATTGATTATGAATAATTGATCGTTAAAATGTAAAATCTATTATTTGTTGTTATTAAAAAAGAAATATGTAATCATAGTGATAAATACTGATTTAATTTAGGACAAAATCTATTAGCTACTCAACAGGTGGTTGTGGCATCAAGGAGACTTCAACGAACGCCAATAAAAGGAAGGTTGTTTGTTACAGATACGAACGTTCTTTAGTCCAGATACCGACATATATTTTTATGTTCTGTCCGCATTTTCACATCTCAGTAGGAATACTGGAGACAGTCACAGATTCCATGGCTTTTGGACCGGAATATTCCGGGCTCTTGAACAGCGATAACGATGGGATTTGAATCCCGTGATTTCTGCGGCGCTTCACTCGGTGAACAACACCGCAAATTCATGAGCCAAACTAACTTCTCTTGGAACATTTTCTCTTAAAAGTCAGGTATCATATAGCCATGCCTGTAAAGCGAAAGCGTGCTCCACGTCACACTTTAAATTTCTCAGAAGGACGCGTGTGTGCCTCTCTCTTGTTTCCCAGACTGATTTACATGAGAAAATGAGAAGGCGGCAATCTGATGCTACCTTGGCCGTGCATCAGAAAAACGTAACGCAGCTTCGGGATGCAGAAAACACCAACGGTGAGAATGTCGTGCCAGATACTTTGGCTGTCAATAATTCACGAAACGGCAGAGGTCATGCGGGATGCTCCGGCCTCCTGCGGTGCGGTGTCAACGCAGACAGGTGTCCTACCTGGCTGGGGCCGCTTAGCCGCCGCTCCGTCCTTCGCGGGGACGCGGTCCTTGTCCGTGGGGACGTCGAACCCACAGCGCTGCACTGCCACGAGCGGCCCGAGGATGGCGGGCCCCGTGACCCGCGGGGCCGCGAACGCTCCCGGAGCGGCGCTCGCGGACAGCCGGTGGGCCGAGGGACACGCCGGGGTGCGCAGCAGGTTCTCGATAAGGAAACTCTTCCCCGAACTGCCGAACCCCGAGTACGCGGGCCTAGCCGTCTCCCTCTTCCGACTCAGAAACGGGATCATGCTGTCCGGGCTACAGAGGGGTTGCTGCGCTCCAACTTCTCCTGGGAACCTGAGACCGCCTCGAGTCTCATCCGTGCCTTTGGGGAGCTTGCGATTCCCTCTTGGTTAGAAAAACTTAATAAAATCCAAGACAAGGCCCCCCCACCTCTCCTCTTTAGGTTTTCTCAGTGCTCTAGGTGCTCTCTGATTGGCTCAGAGGCACTAATGTGATTTTCAATTCAGATACGAAGTGGGCTATTCTGATGGGCGGAAGGTGTGTCCGACTCATTCATTATGTCAGCCTGCCTATAAAATGATAGACACCGGAGACAATAGACTGCAGGCCAAAGTTTAACTTGTGGACCAAACAGACTGCTTCGGCAGTAAATAGTTCTCGCTTTTCTGAACATATCTTAAGGGTCTCTTTTGAATCGGGCTGAAGTTTTGATAGCTTTGCTTAGCGGACTATTGTAAGCGACTTTCTGCTTACTTTCAACCTACCAACATAGGGCTTAGCGTTAATTCTTACATGAGCGTTTTGGAGTAGTGCGGTCCCTTTTAACTCCTAAGCCATCGAAATTCATTATGAAAAGTTAAAATGTCTTCTATCTGCCCCTTACAACATGTTTTTATCTAATTCTATTAGCTAGATTAGGGGACCTGCCTCAAGCACTCAACCAGTTGTTCAAGTCACTGATTACGAGTGGAAATAGATTTATTTTCTCATCTATTGTCTCCTCTTATGTGATATTACAAAAGTAGAGTCTTCACATGCATAAAATTATTATGCCAAGTCCAGCTCTGGGCATAGAAAGAATTACTAATACTGGTGAGATTTTCCATGTATGTGTTTTTTTCAGCAAAGGGAAGGAAATGGCCACATCTCTGAACAACTATTTGTTAGAGGCAAAGAAAATTTCCTCAGAGCAAAAATCGTTGCAACAGCCAATATGCTACAGGCTTCAGTTTTTACAAATTTTGGAAAGTGACATCTTTTAGCAGAGTATCCTTAAAAATCCCCAAAATATTTGTGCAACTAATAATATTTTCCTGTTAATTCAAACTACGGCATGTCGGCATTAATGGGAACTTACCAGTATTCACATTTGTTCAATAACAATTAACGGGAGATTAAAGTGAAGAGATTCATTAAAATAAAATTTTACTCTTAAATGTTTTGCTTCAAGTCCTCTATTTCATCTTTTCAAATCTCAAACCTACGTTCTGACATCCGTATGCGAAAAGAGCTGTTTTTAAACCTAATGCATTTGTTCTTTTTATAAGTGCTTTGGGGCTGCTCTGTCAAAATAATGATCCGTTTTTAAACAGGTTCAGATTACATGTTTCGCTGGGAGTGAAGTGTACTGCCACGCTTTGGTTTTATTTTTAACAACTCAGAAAAACAAGAAAGAAGTTGTGACTGGACAAAGTGCCTTTACAATTCTGGGGGCCGAGACTGGTTAAACCAGCTTTATTTTTTCAATACTGATAATTCTAAGCATCATCTTTGTGTGTGCATTCTGGATAAACGACTGAATAGGGGAATGTGAACATCTTTAAGTAACTCTTTGCATCGAAATGTGTGTGTATTGTACTAAAAGTCAGATGTTTTTAATTGTTTTGGAGATAAGAAATGATAAACCCAATAAGATGAAGGTGATTTCCTCGTATGATTCAAAAATCTCTGGGTCTTCATTTGCTGTATGCAATAAACCCAGTTTCAGGTTAATTCCTTCCAGTCTTATTATGCTTCTTAATTTGGTCGAGGATTAAATAAATTCTCTGAAATAACGGATCAAAGCAGAGCCTGAAAAGGTTGATATATGTCGTTTTCCTTTTACCTGAATATGTGAGAGGTTTTACCACCTACAATGGGTGCTCCACATATCTTCAAGACGCTCAGAATTCATTTTACGGAGTCAGATATTCGGTTTATTGTGTTACATTAAGCAAGCCACAACAGGTGGTCTTTAGAATGAAGGCAAGAAAAACCTGAGCTCTGAACACAGAAATTACATAAGGCTTTATACCACTAATCTTGTACTGTGAAATAGAGAAATGAATAAATTCCATGTTCCGGAAATACAGGCAGTATTGTGAATAATGCACACTGTAGGATGTGGAATAAGTGGAAAAAATAATCTTAGAGTTAGTCAAGTTACATTTACAGTATGGAACATAAATGTTTACATGTAGGGGGGGGTGTGGTGGCGCAGTGGGTTGGACCACAGTCCTGCTTTCCGGTGGGTCTGGGGTTCGAGTCCCGCTTGGGGTGCCTTGCAACGGACTGGCGTCCCGTCCTGGGTGTGTCCCCTCCCCCTTCGGCCTTACGCCCTGTGTTACCGGGTAGGCTCCGGTTCCCCGTGACCCCGTATGGGACAAGCGGTTCTGCAAATGTGTGTGTGTGTGTGTGTGTGTTTACATGTATCTCAGAAAAATAATATTATTACTAGGAAGGTGATCAGGAATTGTGGACATTCTGAAAGTTTTATGCAGCTACTCGTGTGATGAAAATTGGTTCATATGGTGGAAAGAAACAAACTAACTGCACTTAAGAATCACATGTCTAAGTCCCTCTTTCTGCTAATGTAATGTACACATTGTATTCTCTGTGAGATGTGTGTCGCTTTGGAGAAAAGCATCCGCTAAATAATAAATGTACATGTAGTCATTGCCTAGAGAACACTGAGGTTCTCAGTGTGTGCAGTTTCTCTGGGGATGAATGAAGTTCTCGTTCGTTCGTTCGTTCGTTCGTTCGTTCGTTCACATTGATAGGATACAACTTTGACCATAAATTAATTGCTCTTGCTGTTGCATTATTTTGCCATTTCTCACAGCACTGAAGTTGCTAGTTATCCAAAGGGTGCTGGAAAAGCCGCCGTTGTGGCCCTCCACAGAGAGCCCTCGGGACCTTCAACTCAAGTTCACACATGCTGGGTTCCAGAATGGGCGCCCTTGAAGAGGATGAGCATCGACGCTGTCTGACGGCGAGAACTTGTTTGCTTCCAGCACGTGATGCTTTTGCAAGGGCTGCCTGTCACCCCTGGGGGGCCGCGGCGGCTGCGTGACGTCGCTCAGTCCGGAGCTGTCACCTTCTGCAAGCGATGGCTTTGTGCGCCCGACGCAGTGACGAACACGTCAGCCCCCTGTCTCCCATAACCCTTCACAAGCCGCGGCATGAAACCATCAGCAACGAGATCCTTTCCACCGCCGAGTGACGCGCATCGGTGAGCGCGCACTTACGCTGCATACTCTCGAGGGGAGGGGCAGATGCGAAGGCCTGGACCGCGTCGCTCTTGGGGTCACGCGTGCACGTGAGATGAGCTCGCACTTATAGGGCAGCAGGCCTCAGATTGACCCGCATGGGCCTCCAGCTGTGGGTGCGCCATTTCAGGAAACGTGCCCTCAAGGAACCTTCGTCCAGGTCCCTCACGAGGGCATTGTCAACATTTAAAAACGGGCGTTTTAATCGCAAACAGCTGGTAAAAGAAAATTTGCTTGACCCTTTACACACCCCTTACATGCAAACTGTACAAATTGTTTGAACTTTAAAGGATCCTTGTTTTTTCTTGGCTCGTGCTCGCTTTGAAATTTTTTCTTATTCATTTTTAACCGTTTATTGCATCGTTATTTATTTGTCATTACTAAATTCTGTTTATTAGTCCTTATTTTTCCTTCAGGTTTTTCGTTGACAATTCTTCATTATATCATTCACCAAATGGTATTCCTCTTTGAATGGTTCTTTCCGTATGCCTGTGATACGGCCTGCTGTCAAAGCTTTTGTAAGACAGTACCGTGCTGGTTAAATTCCACTTAATTTGAACTGGGTGAAGGAGACCTCGAATGTCTCCGTGTGGTGCAAGGAGAAGCGAGAGTTTGGAGAAGAGTAAAAAGGCAGTAGAGAAGGGGAGCACATCTGTGATGGACAATATCTGGCAAAAAAATATCACAAACCAACATTTTAAGCCTTTTCGTGCCTTTTTTACTGAAAACCTCCGAAAGAATCTCGAACTGGGAAAAGATCAGTTCCAACATCATGCAGTGATTCTGAGCGGTTTTGGACCTGGAATCACGCGATTGTTTGTTTGCGGTCTTTGGCAAAGACCTCTTTTGGAAGCAGACTTTGCACCAGAGGCAAAGTAATTGCGGCGAGGTCCTCGACTGGGCTCTCTGCTAATTATCTGTGTCTGACATGGGGAGATGTAACATGAATTAGCCCACAGCCGATCCATGCGTACCCCACTGGCTGATGACCCCCACATCAATAACGTGGGGCACTGAAAAGTAACATCAGTAAACAAGCATATCCGCCAGGGGGCACGGGTAGGGGCTCCAGGGGGGCCAGTTAGGGAGGACGGATAACGGAATGGGCATGGAAATGAGCCCAGGAGTGATGGCCCATTGTCCAAACCGAGGAGAGGCTAAGGGTGCTTGTCGTCAAATTTGAGCACCCCCCCTCGACCACTAGACTAGCAAAGAGGCTTCTGAACCTCTTAAGAGTCTTTGCTCTGCGTTCCCGTAGCTGTCCTCATGCGTACATTGGACGCTTTCCACTTCCTGCCAGCGGCCCCCTGCTTGCCATGGTGGACGGCTTTGTCCAGCGTGTGGGGGGGCATCTGTTCACCAGGACAGCCTGCTGAGAAGAGTGAGAAGCCACCATTCAGCCCCAAACAAGCATGCCAAACAAGGGCTGGTCCGCACAAAGTCCCCGGACCTTCACATCCATGTGGGCTCTGTCCTGTTTCCTGGACGATGCGTGATGCACGTTAAGCGGAAACATCGCAGAACTGCACCCAAAGCATATAATTCATATGTAATGTAGTATATAATATAATCCAGAGATGCACGGGTTGCTGAACACAAGCAAAGTATACCGTTTCAAAGCTGCCGGTAAAGCAAAAACTGAGTCAATCGTGAGCAAGATGTTTCCAAGTACGCATGTAGCCCTTTTCAACAGATAAATTCAGCCTCCCAGACGGTATTGTCACAGAACGAGATATCGACTCGTCATTAAAAACATGGTGCATGTGAGAAGAAATGCGGTAACGTGCTCCGCGGCGATAAAGCAGTTGCAGGAAAACGATCCGCGAGGACAGGTTGTGAATATGGACGTCTTTGATGTACTTTTTAATGGGGGGAGAATGGGGGGCCTCCATTATAGGCCTACAATGGGGCAAAGTGACCCACCTCTTTGCACACCAGCTGAAAGGACCCGCTTTTATAGCGAAGGGGGAAAAAAAAAAAAAAGAGATACCAAGCCACTGCTTACTCACTTGGTATTCTAGTTCTGGCACTTAATATTGTGAATAGCCGGGCCGGAGCCTATGAATTAAAGAACAATCAAGTCGCTCTCTGCCAAGCAGGCGTTTTGTGCGGCCGACCCCGCGGCGGAGCAGAAGCCCCAAAAGCGTAGGCCGCCATTGTGCTTCTATAGAGTCCTAATGAGCTTCGGGGATTGCGGTGAATGGCGGAGCCCCATTCACACTTTGTTCCAGAGAGGGGCCTCCATCCACATTCAACGTGCGGACAAAGGGCATCGGGGAACAGGGAACGGGGTGGGGGGCTGCCTGCAAAGGCCCGTATTACCATGACAGTGGGCAGCGCGCGGGTCCCGGCGACACAGAGGGGAAAACGCCACAAAGGGCCCCTCGCACGGAACACATCCCCAGCCGGGCTTATGAATACGTCAGGGGGCCTCGTACTGGTGTCTGGTTTTGCTTCCGTAATTAGCAAAGAGGGCTTATCTCCAAGAGTCAATTGGATCACCTCTTTAGCCATGTGCATGTATGAGCTACAATGCTGGCGACACTCTGCACATGAGGCCGAAACACGGGCAGATGTGAATCGAGGACGTGTACTTAAACAAGGCCCAACAAGGCGACAAGCTTTCGACATGGATGTCATAGTGATGAACGCCGGCCAAAACAAACTGGGCCAGCTCGGCATAGGGTGGCCATTGACTCCGTGTCAAGGAGACCACTTTGAAGCTTTCGAAATTACCCTTAGGACGGGAAACCTTTCATCCATCAATTACTTGCCGAGCCTATCCCGAGAGCTCGTTGGTTTGCTTTCCCAATACAAAGAATTGGAGACCCCCGCTTTGGATGATGAAGCGCTGGTCGATATTTTATGCTAATTACAACGCTACCGTAAGATCAAGTCAGGAAAAGCTTATTGATTAATTGATTTGATAAAGGCTTCCGGTTTAAAGGAAACTCTGAAATCTCGTCTTGCTCCTAGCGTTCCTGACGTGAAGCTGATGACCACTCCAGCGCAGTAAAAACACAGGTCAGCCTCTGATAGAGCAGTTCCTGTTTCTGTTCAGGGTAAATTAGCACTGTCACATATCACGGGAAGAGGGCAGAAGGCTTAAAGTAGGTAACTCGATGGGCCGGATCTTGTAACGACAGCGAAATCTCTCCTCGCAGCTTACTTTCGTGATCGGTGGACACTGCCACCATGTGGTACCTTTTGCAAATACATGACTTCCGTGCAGTATTTGCTTACTTTTTCACATGAACAGATTCTTTAATAGATTCGGTACATAGGGTTCAATTTGCGCATCAGTCCACAAACCTAGTGTTACACAATGCTGAGCAACCTGGACTGAACAGCAGAATCTACAGATTTAATTTTCAGTAATTTAAAATGTGCATGACTTTTAATCTAGTGCAAGGTTAATAATAAGATACAAAATACTGTACGCTGGGGGCTGGAAGTCTGTCACCAACTACTGTATCACAATTAGTTTATTCAGAACCGAAGACAAAGCTATAATGAACAAAAAAGTTTATGCCATTTACATCAACCCATGTCCAATCCTGCCTGGAAACAGTGTTTGAGGGAGGGTACCAGGACTTTCCCTTTATTGTCTTTTATTAGCTTGAAATGTGACATTTGTCAGCATCTGGGCACTTTGACTTGGCTTCATTTTGTATACAATCAATAAAGCACTTTCCTTAAAAATGTACCACTATTTATTTGATGGGGGTGTGGTGGTGCAGTGGGTTTGGACTATGCCTGCTCTCTGGTGGGTCTGGGGTTCGAATCTTGCTTGGGGTGCCCTGCGACAGACTGGCATCCCGCCCTCGGTGTGTTCCCTCTGCCCCGTGCTGCCGGGCTAGGCTCCAGCTCGCCGCGGCCCTGCTTGGGACAAGCGGCTTCAGCAAATGTGTATGTGTCTGTGCGCGTATTTATTTGATGGGTAGATTCAGTAGCATTCTTGGACATGGCGATAATAAAATAATATTCTTTAAGACTCAAACATTTCCGTTAACACTGAAGTACATTAAAATTAGTTTAACACTACTCAAACTGAAAATATTTTATCTCCCAAATTAAATGTTGATGTGCAGCATTCATCATCTTGATTTTTTATCTGACACTCAGAGACACCACTCGCTCTTTACCAATGACTATAAATGGAATTGCAGGTGATTTTCATCGCGAGACCAGTTTTTGCACTGGTTCAAGAATTGTATGCAGGTTAAAATAAATACTGCATACTGCATACTGGTTAAAATAAATTAACACTAAATAAATTTAAAAATTCCTAATCAATATTTGCAACATGACAAGCCACTATGTAACTTTTTATTTATCATTGCCTTTTCTAGAACTTTCACAGAACCTAAGTTGTGCATTAATCAAAGTGCCTGTGCTATTCAACTTTCCATTGACTGTGACAGCGGTAAAAGTGACTTGGGATTCACAAACACAGTTACGGACCAATTTTCTGTCCTAGCTGTGTTTGTGAGGTGATGGGAGATGTGAATTTGTGTAATATAATTACTATGTCAGACGTGGGAGGAATCGAAATGGACGTTTATTGAAAAGGTGTCATCTCCCCCCACTCGAGCAACTGACTTCTCTGATCACTGTCACATTAACTATTGTTTTCTCTTGGCATGTTCATTTTAAGCTTGTTTTTTTAGCTTTGTTCTGACTGTCTTCATTGTCATTATACACCAAGGTAAGACCAACAAAAACTGCTTAATTAATATTTTATTAACACTACTGCCACGTGTACCTCTCTCTCTCTCTCTCTCTCTCTCTCTCTCACACACACACACACACACACACACACACACAGTCTGAACACAAAACATTTTAAATACACAGTACGAATACAATAAAGATTCTGCTCTTCACAGAGTATACGGGTACGTACGCTTTTCCGAGTGCGTTCCATGTCGGCCCTGTTCTATATTACTTTGCAGGGAGTGCTGCTGCAGGCAGCCAGCAGGTGTCGCCACAGTGCACAGTGAAGAATCCAGCTCCATTTCAATGCATGTGAAGGTGTCCACCCAAAGCCTCCGTTTTCCTCCCCTGGGGGAGACTGGATGTATTTTCGGTGGCAAAGGCTTCTCGCCGATCAGCACTGGTGATGCTTCCATTTGCGTGAGGCCGCCACGAGGTTCACGTCCTTCTTGTGCCAGGGGAAGAGGAGGGCTAGGGCCAGGGTGCCATCGGGCCGCACCCTGCCGGTCACCAGGTAGAGCTGGGCTCGGCCGGGCCGCACCAGAGCCTGAGCGCAATGCGGGTTGATCAGCAGCCACTGCTCCAGCATGGTTCTGGTGTCGTACAGAAGGAGGGGGCCTTGGCGCACAAACTCCAGCCGCCCCTCCACCTCGAACTCCGTCTCGGTTGAAGCGAAGCGCCGGCGAGCCAGCTTGGCTTTCACAGCTGCAGGAGACGTAGATGAAGAGAAACGTTAGGCGTGAGAACTCCCGTCTACACCGTCCCTCCCGCCGCAATTCATCCTAGCGAACTCGTGCACATGCGACGTCGAGCACTTTCGCCGTGCGGCCAGAGGCGGGCGTGAGGCATCTACCGAAGTCGTTCAGGCAGATGGCGTCCATTGTGGATTTCAGAGAGGGAAACTCCTCCGTGGCAGGGCAGTCCTGGCAGGTAGCCCGAGGCAGACCTGAAGGAGGGCAGGATGAGATAGGAAATGTTCAACCGCAGGCACGCTCCCTTCTCTCACAGCTCACAAACAGTCTAAAACACTCATCTTTCAGCGGGACAGGACACCCACCTTTGAGGACAATGTTACCATGTGTGATCGTGGCTGACAGGCACATGTCGTCGTGGCCTGGGAAGCGGTCGCAGTCCAGAACATCTGGCCAGGCCTGTCCTTGACAGGCCAGCACTGGGGCGCAGCCGTCCCTCACGGCCGCGCAGAGGCTGCGGCACGGCTGGATGAACCTGTGGGCATCGGGGGGCACATCGCGCAGCTGGAACGGGAAGCTTGCGCACACAGGATACACACGTACAAACACAGCTCCAGCACTGAGCGCACACGGCAGCAAAGCTGGGAAAGACGAGATGAGCAGACTCACGTGTCGAGGCAGATGGGGGCAAGGAGGGAGCAGAGGAAGACCCTGGCCTGAGGGTGGCAGCCTGTCTCCAGCAGTGGCCTCCAGCGCTCCGAATGTGGCACCACCTGGGTCTCCAGGCTGCTCTGGCCCAGGTAGTTGGGCAGCCGCATCTCAGAGTATCCTACGTCCTGGCAGATGCCCATGTGGCGGGGAATGGGCACGCAGCGTGTGAACTGGCCAAAGTCGAAGGCCAGGCCCTGAACTGGAACCAGGACGAGGACGATACGAACGAGCTGAAGCATGGTGTCTCCGGGTAGGTCCGATCCTCCGGGGAAGGCGCGGGATGCTGGTATGGCCGCTGCAGGGACAGCGTGTGCCCCCCAATGAGGAGCCCTCGTTTATATAGAGCCGGCAGAGACCAAGAGAGCCCCCGCCTGTCAATACCCAATCAAAGCAGCGGAGACGGTGGGGTTCCTCTGCAGACATTGGAGGGGGATGCGCTGCACAGGGGAGTGCTAAATTTTTAACTAGTCCCAGACCATATCCAAAATGAAAAAAATCTATTTTACTGCCTCTTTTTCCTGTGTAACCCACAAATTCATGTTGACCTGAAAGGAGACTTTGCTTTCACCAGGTTGCCATATAAGGGCAAAAATGAGTACCGTTAGAATAAATTTGCAGCTATAAGGTACATTGGGGTTTTTTGCTTGATATTACTGTTCTTCTTTGCACAGTCAGCCAGTCAGTTTCTTCACACTGGTGACAGAAAGGATCCCAGTGTCAGCTGTACTAGATTAATATAAATGATACACATGCACAACACGGTAATCAATAAATAATTCATAACCTCCTGATGTCAAACAGTTTCCTACACAGCTTGGGAAAAAAAATCATTTTTGCTCATTCTTTTCATATGGTTTGGGAATATGTACACACTGAGGTGTGTAGAGCCTGGAAGGGAGTCCTTAGGGAAAGCCATTAGAGACGGGGATATGTGCCAATCAGACAGACTCCTGGTCTCCATGTTGATGGTCCCTTTCATGTTTGGCCTCCTTTGCAAATTTAACATCCTCTGAAGAAGGGCCTCCAATTAGAGAGCGAGTCCCATTAGCCCAGAGTCGTCTGCATCGGTCCGCTCCGCTCCCTTGGCTTTGATGTAGTGGCCTTGCGCTCGATTTCCCATCCAGGGGGGAGGAGAGAGCAGCAGCCGGTCTTCGGTAACCACCGGGCAGCCAGCGCCACAGCGAGCCCCTTGACTAACACACCTCCGGGTGATGGATCCCTGCCCTTGATGAATTGGATATCTAGAGCCAGTGTAATTTGAAAAATGTGAAATTACACATTAGAAACCCACTGCTTAGAAACACTTAAATATATATATATATTTACGTATATACTTATATAATACACGCAACACAGAGACAACAGCAGTTACCGGAAACATACATGCAACGCAACCTTTATTTGTCTATTTATTTATTGTAAGTTACTTTTGTATAGCAGGTTCAACGCAAACTTTGTGACGTCCGTTGGGAAAAAATAATCACTCAATGTTATTTCACTTTGTGGTAATTCTGGCACATATTACGTTACGTAGCTGTATATGGGGCGGGAGGGGGGTAGCGCTGGTTCCAATCGGTTCAGACGTGGGTGAAAATCCGACTCTGTCTGTGTCGACTTCATATGAGAAAAGCGTCGGGTAAATAAGAATGAATAACTGTAACATATAAAGAGTTGCAGAAATGTACTTTTCCGTCCTTGGTTACCGGTTCCGAGCCGTCGGTCTTGAAATAATGGGTTGCGGGACACGAGAGCCAAAGGTGAGACTGCCGAGCTGGACGAGGGCATTTCCAGACGTTCGATCGGGCCGGCGCTACTGGGTCGGTAGGGAGGAGAGGCCTCGCGCCGCAATTAGGAAGGAGACGGGGGAATCTCGACAGGGACTAACTAGACTATTAGTATCGCAGACCAATTTGTCCAAACAATAGAGCCACGCGACTAATGCTGCCCCCAGCCTCCCCACCCCGTCTCACATTATCTTCAGGACGCTGTTATTCTCTTTAATGGCACCCGATTCACCAACCCCCCACTGCGAAGAGAGGAGACTGTTTGTATTGTTAATATGGTCCGAGCTTTTGTTACTTAATAACAAGGGTAAGGACACTGAACACGCTTTTTCCATAATACATATAAACAAATTAAATGTGCCTCTGAGAGCTAAGCATTTCGGGCAGCTGGAAGCGTAGTGGTTAGAGCTGCTGCCTTTGGACCCAACAGCTGCAGGTTTGCTTCCCACTTTCAGCTGTCACACCCTTGAGCAACATGTTCACCCTGAAATTACTCCAGTAAAAATTACCCAGCCATATAAATGGGTAAATAATTGCAAGTAACATTGTAAGCTCCTTTGGAGAAAAGTGTCAGATACATGTAAATGCCTGCAACTTCATTACCCCCCCCCAAGTCACACCTGGCGCATCTTAATCCGCCGCACATGATCCGAGCAACACGCCCACAGCCTGACATATACAGCTGGGAAGGGTTGAGCGCCGTGGCTTCAAACTTCCTCGAAAATGCTCCGATACAAACTTCTCCCGGGAAAATCAATATGAAACGAATGAAATTAACATAAATATTCTCCTCCCTGTCAAAAACTTGTTAGGATCAGTGCAGAATATAAAGAATAAATAGCCCATTGTGTGTGAGGTCTGCGAGGAGGCAAAATATGAGCGTGTCCTTAGGACATGGAGATGGAGTCTTGCTGTCCCCGGTCTAGTTTCTTTTGTTTTCGTCAGAGTTCTTCTCTCCTTTCGTCTCACTGACGACCTGTTGACAGACGAGCTACTTGTCTGCCTCAAAGATGAATCGCTGTCATTACTTTACCTTGGGCAATGTTGCCGGAGAAACCGTCTCAGTCTTTCGGGAAGGCATGTGCCAACGGGTACGCATAAATAAAACAAAAATAAACAGGTAAAGAAATTCATCAGTCTCAGTAAATCAAAGCTCAATCAATCATTAAAATGCTAAGTTCAGAACAGTCCACACACTAGTGATACTGTGTATCGGGACAATAACATTGGCTAAAAGAAAATAAATATGACAACCCCTCGCTTTCCTTAATACTTCCAAAGCAGCTCCGTTGCTCAGGGAGCGTAAGGGTCGCACCTCCCGAGGCATCAAAGAGTAGACGGAGCACGTGTGTGAAAAATGGTTCGCGCCCCGTCACGTGTGACAAAGCTGCATTTGCATAACTCATACGTAGATGTCAGGTATTTAAGAAGCAAGGATCAGAGGGATAGATTCTCTGAGAAAAAGGAGCACGCTCAGACTGAGCATCGCTAGCGCGGGGGTTATAGACACCGGTGTGGCTCGGAGCAACTCGGTAGCACCCAAATCCCACCTCAACGACCCCCCCCAGGCTGCTGCTTTTCGTGGGAGGCTAATCGCAGGCAGACAGAAATTCCCGTCCCTCCTCATCGGGTTGTCTCCCAACCGGCTCCCCTCCCAAAAACTTCCACCCCCCTGGGCTCCGGAGAGGCTGCCAGTCAAAACTGTGTCGACGAGTTTTGTGGATGACCTGATCTCTGAGCTGACCGTCTCTTAGTTGAGCTCTGACGTCGGTCCGTCCTCACTTTAACACCACCTGTTGTGTTATTCTTATTTTGTAAACTGTTTCTAGACACCTATGCATGTAATTTTTTTTTTTTTACTTCAAACTTTATTTAAGAAAGTTATCAATAATACACGCAACCAAAACAATACATTAAAAATCCACAGTCAAACAAACCCGACACCATTTTCCTACAGCTGGTCAATAAAATTACTAAAGAACCATTACATAAAATACATTGTGAAGACAAAGTGTTTCCCGTAACAATCCCCTTTCTGGCTTCAAAAAAAATATAACTGACCCATGTGTTCCCCACACCAACGTACCCGCAAAAGGACTGTCCCCCAATAGCAGCTCAACCAAAGTCATCATATCATAATACATGCTTCCTTCAAAACACATAAAATATTTCTAAATTACGGTGTAAAACATGATCATACCCATAAAAACAGACAAATAAATACAAAACAGACATACACATGAGTAGTTATGAACATAAAAACTCAAAGTGCACCTATGCATGTAATACACACAAAAACACATAAGCCCTGGCGGGGAAAAAAAACCCTAAGCTCACTCATTCATTCACTCACTTTCCTTTACCGTTTGTCCTGGTCAGGGTAACAGCGGTGCAGAGCCCATCCCAGAATCAATCACTGGGCACAACACCCTTCGGGGCCAGTCGCAGTCCAGTCTATTGCAGAAACGTATTTAGAAGTGAGAGGACGAACGGATTGAAGTGAGATGATGAGTGAAGTGAGGTGGTGCAGGGTGTGGTGGGACATCAAGAAAGCTCAGCACCACAGTTATTAAGATGTTATCCACCCCCCCTGGGAGCATGAGGACTCACTACAAAGACTGATGGCTGCTGGTAGAAATGATCTCCATGGAGGGAAATAGATGCAGCACTCTTCTCAACAGGCTCAAATCCAGGTCATCAACAAAAAAGTAGATGGTGTTGTAAGGAACCCACAATATTATTGAGACCAGAGCACTGGCTTTCAAAGTGTTTTGGGCAGAGGACCACTTTGGCACAAAGGATACAACAGACAACCTATGGCCTACAGCCAGCACTTCATAAAAAATCAGCAATAAAATTATGACATATTTTTTAGCAAATGAATTAATGTGATTTATATTTATTAATTATGCAACTTTTCCACAAAAAAACTGATATTTTGTGAGGTTATTCATTAACTGAAAAGTTTATGTGATGAGTGCAGCCAAAAGCTAGAGGAGGCTGATGGGTCGGACTCAGTCAGTGAGGTGGGCTTCGATGGGCCTTCCATTGACCACTTTGATTTTGGCATCCTGTTGAACAAGCTTACAAAGCTGGAGGAGTTACACGTAGTGTATGGAGTTAAGGGCTGTGGTATGAACTTTGAGTGGAATCTGTTTGAATTCACCCATCGTGACTGTCAGGCTTTAGCTGAAGCTTTAAAATCTTGTAAATCATTGAAGGTAAGGTTCATTCCGCTATTAAACAATGTTTGTTGTTTAACTGTGGGCTACTATTTGTCATTTTACTAAAATCAATTATTGTTCTTGTATTTCTGTTAAGTGTTTGACTGTGGCTATGGGGTGCGGTGGCGCAGTGGGTTGGACCGCAGTCCTACTCTCCGGTGGGTCTGGGGTTTGAGTCCTGCTTGGGGTGCCTTGCGACGGACTGGCGTCCCGTCCTGGGTGCGTCCCCTTCCCCCTCCGGCCTTACGCCCTGTGTTGCCGGGTAGGCTCCGGTTCCCCATGACCCCGTAAGGGACAAGCGGTTCTGAAAATGTGTGTGTGTGTGTGTGTGTGCAGTTGCTATTGGGAGATATCTTCAGTTTCATGTCAGGCTTGATATTTAGTCAAATCATTTTAATGTGGGTCAATAGATCGGATTTGATAACAGTAAACTAACTTTCACTGTGACAAAGCATTATGTGACAACCCGCATTACTGTGTGTTTGGGTTGTAAGATTTGTTTATTGTAAATAGTTGGATTATGGGTAAATTGTAAATAACGTGTTCAACCACTGGGGGCACTTCTGGGGGGAAATGATAGGGTGACTGTGTTTGCCAGTAGGAATGAAGAGAGCCTGGAGATAATAAGCAGACTGGGAAGGCTGCCTAGAAGCACAGGTTGGCGGAAATGGGGTCCTCAGTCAAGAGCATTGTTTCTTTGTGTGCTGTTGTTCAAATAAAATGTTTGAAATGAAAGCTGCCTGTGTATCTTTATTCACCCCATCCAAACTCACGGTGCTGCGTGCTACAATAAAGATGTTTAGTGCAGGTGAAAGCACAGGTTCAGTGTCAGATTTTTATTAAAAATAAAAACAATATGAATTTTAAACCTATTTTACAGCAACAAAAGCGGAGTGTTGCTGCAACTGCAAATCGGAGCGCCTTGAAGGAGCGATGAGCAAAGGTGGTTCGATGGCACGACCCTCATGCTATTGCAAAATTTGCTAAGCACAGGTTTAGTGTGAGTGAAAAGAAGGCATTTTTAAATTGTAAAATCATGTAAGTCCATAATGAACTCATGTATTTGACAAATTTGAACATTACTTCGCACGGACGTGACAACTCGGCTCTTGCGGACCACTTGCTTTGCGGAGGACAGGTGGTTCACGGTCACACTTGGGAACCACTGGACCAGAGAATCTCAGCTGGATACTACAGAGGGGACATGAAGTTCAGACAAAGTTTTTCCTGGCTACACACAGGCCAGAGACTCACCCCTGCAAAAGGAGCCTAGGAAAGTGCATTAAAGGGGAAACTAAATTGATTGTGCTGCCATTGTGTGGTTACAGTGAGAACTACACTTTAACACACAATTCACCTTGAATTCTACAGCAGAGCCATTACTTGTGAAACACACACACACACACACTTTCTGACCCACTTGTCCCATACAGGGTCGCGGGGAACCGGAGCCTAACCCGGCAACACAAGGCGTAAGGCTGGAGGGGGAGGGGACACACCCAGGACGGGACGCCAGTCCGTCGCAAGGCACCCCAAGCGGGACTTGAACCCCAGACCCACCGGAGAGCAGGACCCAGTCCAACCCACTGCACTACCCACTTGTGAAACATTACAGTAATTTGTTTGTCTATAAGGGGAACTTGCAAAGGCAGGAGTTAGTACCTGGAATTGTAGCCTTACTTGTTCTTGTAGCCTAACTTTGTGTTTGTAGTTTGCCCTGGGTACAGAAGTTCCTGATTTATTACCCGCTAAGTAGTAGAATTGTAATTTCCTTAAGAGTTGGTCAAGCAGAAGTACCAGCTTTTTTTCCAGATTGATTTACAGTGATTTACCCATTTATGTAGTTGAGGAATTTCTGGGGGGAAGAGTGGCACAGTGAGAGGTGCTGCTGCCTGAATGATGCAAGAGAATGTGAGTTTGATCCCCACTCAGTCTCTGTGGAGTTTGCATGTTCTCCCCGTGTTCATCTGGACTTCCTCCCATAGTCCAAAGGCATGCAGTTTGAGTGAATTGGTGAAGCTAAATCGGTTAAATGCGGTGTTTGTCCCAAGCCCACGTTGATGTGAGGAATGTCATTCGGTTGCAAAATCTCTGCTCCAATGACACTTGGATGAAAAATTTACTGGTCGATCTACGTCCCTACCCTCACCTGTAGTCATAGACTCCGGGTAATGACCGAAAGAATGAGATTGTGGATACAAGCGGCTGAAATCAGTTTTCTCCGCAGGGTGCTGGGACTCACTCTCCGTGATAGGGTGAAGAGTTCAGACATCCGGGAGGAACTCAGAGTAGAGCTGCTACTCCTCCACATTGAGAGGAACCAGTTGAGGTGGTTCGGCCATCTGAGAAGGATGCCCCCTGGGCGCCTCCCTTTGGGGGTATACCAGACACGCCCAACTGCGACAAGGCCCCGAGGTCGGCCCAGGACCCGCTGGAGGGATTATACCTCACAGTTGATCCGGGAGCGGCTGGGGATCCCCCGGGTTGAGCTGGAGGAAGTTGCAAGGGACAGGGGCGTCTGGGCTTCTCTGTTCTCCCTATTGCCACCACGACTCTAGAAGGACAAGTGGGCAAGAAGATGGATGGATGGCTGGCTGATGGATGGCTCTCAACTGAATATTTTTCATTTGGCTTAAGTGTACTATTGCATGGTCTTGCTGTCCTTTTTGGTAATAAATACCTTTTATTTTATATGAAATACTATATTGTAGACCCCTCCCTGCACCGGCAGTTTGTTGGTCTTGAAGTAGTTATGGAGGTGACTGCTGCCAGTTGCTTCCAGGGGTTTTGAATACATGAATGAAAAGTCAAAGGAATCGCTGTTCTACAGTTCTTTATTCTTCAGATGTTTGTCAAAACTGTGCATTTCCTCCCAAATTATTCCCATGTCTTAGTTTGACATTTTTCCAGGCCGTTCTTCTCTTTAACAAATAGTGTCTCATATCCTTTGAAGCATATGGATCTCATATTGCAGCACTGGCTTCACAGAAACTGACACATTAATTAAGAAGAAGAATTGAATGAAGGAATGATCATGAAGAAAATGTTTGGATTCCTTTCCATGGATGCAGCTCAGGAGCAAGGTCCATGGCCAGTTTGTTGCTCTGTTCTGTTCAGAAGATGTAAAGCAGATTTATTTTGTGTTTTTTTTCCTTAAAGGCCATGACATGCAGCCATTAACATGGGTGGAAGCCACTAGTTGCACAGCAGTTATGAATACTCATTTGTAAGGCCATGGGTGTAAATGCTGCACCCTATTCTCCTGTCATTGCTCCAGAAATATATCCAGCTGTATTAATATATAACATCTCGAAGTATCCTCATCTGTCAGATAGTTGGTAGCATAGTGGTTAGAGCTGCTGTCTTGGGCGCCAAAGGTTGCAGATTTGATTCCCACCTGTAATAACTTTGAGAAAGGTACTTACCTTAAATTACTCCAATAGAAATGCCCAGCTGTGTAAATAAGTAATTAATTCTAATTAGCTTAACATTATAAGTCACTTCTGGAGAGAAGTTTGACAGAAGTGTAAATGGGTTAGATAGCAATTCAAGGAATAATGAATGTACTTCTCCCTCTTACCACAAGAGGGCAATCAAACACAGTTTACAGGACACCCCAATGCAAACATGCAGAACTATGAGTAAAACATACTAACTTCCAAAATAAACTGTCACTACATTTCTTGATTGCTGTATCTAACAATTTGGGGGAAAAGAAAACAGTCTTGCTTTTGCATTGTTATCAGGAGAAAACAAGCAGACAAACTTAAACACATGTCAGCATGTCTTTTGTCCTCAGCTTCCTCTGCTGATCGCCGGATAAGTTCATAGTGACAGAGACCCAAAGAAAAACAAGCAAGGATGGGGGCACGTCCTGCCCGGCATCGCAGTGAGGTTAGTGACAGTACTGGGTCTTGACACACATCATACTGGACAACCTGGGTATGCCACCGAAGGATTGAAGGCCTTCGGGTTCCATGGGCTTCCTGCTCTATCTCAGAACCAGGACCGATGACTGTGACCACAGTAAGTGCAAACACACATTTTTCTGAACTGCTTGTCCCATATGGGGTCACAGAGAACCAGAGCCCAATCCGGCAACTCAGGGCATAAGGCTGGAGGGGGAGGGGACACACCCATGACGGGACGCCAGTCTGTCACAAGGCACCCCAAGTGGGACTCGAACCGCAGACCCACCGGAGAGAAGGACCCGGTCCAACCCACTGCACCATCGCGCCCCCTATGTAAGTGCAAAAAAATATCAGCCAAAAAGTTATAAGGGGTAAGAAGGCATGCAGGACAATAAGGCAAAATAAAAAAACCAAATGAAATACGCTGACTCCTCAACATACAAACACCACTGGAACCGGACGTCTTTTCATAATTCACAGTGTTTGTAACTCAAAAGCCACTTTTATCTTCTAAGTCACACTCAAAGAAAGCTTAATAATGCAGACTTCCCTCAATTCATTTGACAGTTAGGATCTGTAAAAGTCTTGGATAGTGCCACAGTACCGTTGAAAATACAAATCCACAAATGTCCTAAATCTCTGGGAATGTATTTTTCAATTTTAGTAGTTAAAATTGGACACCCCCAAGTTTTGGTGCCCGTAGGCCATCCCCTAGGTTCAACCGAGTTATAAAACACCATGTTTTCTAGTGTTTCACTAATGACCATGAGCACGCACACACACAAACACACACAGTCTGAAACCGCTTGTCCCATACGGGGTCGCGGGGAACCGGAGCCTAACCCGGCAACACAAGGCGCAAGGCTGGAGGGGGAGGGGACACACCCAGGACGGGACGCCAGTCCATCACAAGGCACCCCAAGCGGGACTCAAACCCCAGACCCACCGGACAGCAGGACCCGGTCAAACCCACTGCATGACCGCATCCCCCAGGACCACGAGCTTCGTGTACAAACTGTACATTCTCTGCTACCAGTAGAAATGTTAGGAAATGTATGTTAATATAACACATTTTAAAAATAAAAAAACTTTAAAAAAAAAACTAAAGGTGCCTTTGAAGTAGTGGTTAGAGCTGCCGCCTTTGGACCCAAAGGTTGCAGGATTGAATCCCACCTCCAGGTGTGGCAAACTTGAGCAAGGTACTTAACCTGAATTGTTCCAGTAAAATTACCCGGCTGTATAAAAGGGTAAATAAATGTAGGTAGATTAAGAGTGTAAATCACCTGGTAGAAATGCATTGGCTAAATGAATATATGTAAACATCTGAGTCTGAGCCGCCCAATAACTGTGCTTGCATGGTGGGAACAGAGGTGCTTCAGGGTGACATGATGAAGGAGCGAACCCGAGGTCTTTCCACGGAGTTGTTTAACAACTCAGAGCCTCATTAAGCTGCTCAGTGCCCCCAGATACTTGGATTGTCCATTAGCGGCCTGCTGAGACGCGCTTCACTGGAGCTGTCGGTCTGAGGGTGCGCACTCCCCCCGGGGGGGGCAGTAAAGACATCCTGGCGAAGGGGACGAGGACCAGGAGCTTCTCATTACTTAAACCGGAACGTTTCGACATAGCCCCGAACTCGGACAGCACGACAGAAATGCTAGATGAAGCAGATAGAGCATAATTTATTTCCCCAGTAGCCCGGAGCACATTGTAAGCACACAATTAGAGTGCGTATATGGCTAGACAAGGGTTTCTTCAGCGAAGGGCCTAAGGATGGGACCTGTCTCAAGGGTGCAACAGCAGTGTCCCTCCACAGACTGCAGATTCAATTAAAGATAAGTGTAATGGGATCACGTGGTCACAGATGCTCCGGAGCAGAACTTCTGAAAACAACACACTGCGGATTCTACGTGGCCCCGTATGGATTTCACACACACACACACACCTTCAGAGCCGCTTGTCCCATATGGGGTCACGGGGAACCGGAGCCTACCCAGCAACACAGGGCATAAGGCCGGAGGGGGAGGGGACACACCCAGGACGGGACGCCAGTCCGTCACAAGGTACCCCAAGCAGGACTCGAACCCCAGACCCACCGGACAGCAGGACTGTGGTCCAACCCACTGCGCCACCACACCCCCTGGGCAGAATAAAACATAAAACTATTAAACATTTACATTTATTCATTTAGCAGATGCTTTTCTCCAAAGCGACGTACGTCTCGTAGAAAACACAATCAGGAGAAAGAGATAGTTGCAGATGTGTGACTCTTAAGTACAGTTAGTTTGTTTCCTTCACCATATGCACTAACGTTAATCACGCAAGTAGCTGCATGAAACTTTACCAGAATATCGCCGATTCCTAATCACCTTCCTAGTAGTTTTTTTTGAGATCCATATAAACATTTACATTACATTGCAGGAGTGGCTCTGTAAAGGACTGATCCGAGAATCATCACAAACATGCATACCTTACGTGAACTTGAGAGATCATGGGCGAAGTGAGTTCGGAAGAGATGAGTTTTAAGACCCTCTTTAAATGTGGACAGAGATTCAGCAGCTCTGAGTGAGAGGGGGAGGTCGTTCCACCACAATGGAGCCAGAACCGAGAACCTCCGTGCTTTACCTTTTGTTGCCGGGACCACCAAGTGGACAGATGTGGAAGAGCGTAGCAGTCTGTTGGGGTGTAGCGAATGATCAAGTCTTGTAGATAGCGGGGAGCAACGCGTGTGGAGATGTCTGACGCACCAGGTGGAAAGGAGAAGAAGAGCTGGGTATCATCAGCATAGCAGTGGTATTTGAATCCATGCGAGGCTATGACCGGACCGAGGGAGGAGGTGTAGATCGAGAAAAGAAGAGGACCCAGTACTGAGACCTGTGGGACACCGGTTGAGAGAGGCAGAGGAGAAGAACAGGAGCCCCGCCAGACCGTTTGATAGGGTCTGTCAGATAGGTAGGACTCAAACCATCTTAGTTCTGCTCCTTTGATCCCAAACTGACTAAAAGTGAAGAGAGGAAATATAAATTATTAAATACAACAGTTAACATTTATATAGAATAGAATATTAAACAGGGGGGTGCGGTGGCGCAGTGGGTTGGACCACAGTCCTGCTCTCCGGTGGGTCTGGGGTTCGAGTCCCGCTGGGGGTGCCTTGCGACGGACTGGCGTCCTGTCCTGGGTGTGTCCCCTCCCCCTCTGGCCTTACGCCCTGTGTTACCGGGTAGGCTCCGGTTCCCTGCGACCCCATATGGGACAAGCGGTTCTGAAAATGTGTGTGTGTGTGTGTGTGTGTGAATATTAAACATTTGTATACAGGGGGCGTGGTCGCACAGTGGGTTGGACCGGGTCCTGCTCTCCAGTGGGTCTGGGGTTCGAGTCCCGCTTGGGGTGCCTTGCGACAGATTAGCGTCCCGTCCTGGATGTGTCCCCTCCCCCTCCAGCCTTTTGCCCTGAGTTGCTGGGTAAGGCTCCGGTTCCCCGCGACCCCGTGTGGGACAAGCAGTTCAGAAAATGTGTGTGTGTGTGTGTATTTGTATACAAAATAAACACACACACACACACACACATTTTCAGAACCGCTTGTCCCTTACGGGGTCACGGGGAACCGGAGCCTACCCGGCACATTACATATAAAATACATATTATATGTGCATTCTGCATTGTTTTGCATATATATATAAGATATGCATAGTTTTATTGCATGTTTTAATACATAATTAAAATCAATGTAAACCACTACGCTGCTTGTGGCATAGTGATTTACACTGATTTTTATTCATTTGACAGATGATTTTTCTCCCTCAAAAGACCATCTAGCAATTAGCTCACACTTATATTCAAGACAACCTACAGTGAAGGCTTAGAGGGGACTTGAACCCACATCCAGTCTCACAACCCAATTGCACTGGTGCTGCACCACTGTGCTGCCTGTAACCACTGCTTTTCAGGAGACCTGGGTTTGAATCCCTGCACCGCTGGGTTAAAAATGACCAGACTGTAGTGGGTTCATCACTGTTAAGTACTTTAACAATCATATCATAAGTTTATGTGCGTATGAATACTGTATACATATTTACCGTATATTTACCAGTTTAAAGGAAAATATTGTATGTTTTTGTTTAACATGATGGAGGGAGAGAGAGCCTCCGGGTGCTTTAACAGAGCGCCAGTCAGTGCGCGTCCACTCCCTTGTTCTGTGAACGGAGGGGACCAGGCAGCCCCACATCCTGCCTGCGCGGAAGGCGTGCCGCCACTATTGCTGCGGTTTACACTACAGCACGGTACAGTACAGTGTTTTCTTACGTAGACTGACTCGGAGTTGCACCGTCGCGGAAGGAGCGCGGAACAACGAGAGCCTCACCGCCCCCCCCCTCCGTTCCCCAAGCCCCATTGCTCCGGGCGGCTTCTGCGCTGGGAGAAAGAGACGCGGACTCAGCGGGAGAGGGAGGGGCCGCGCGCGGCCAGAGCCCCGCCCACCGTCTCGCGCAGCTCACATTCCTGCTCGGGAGCGCCGCGCGCCAGACGGAGCGAGGGAGAGCGGAGCCGCGGGCGCAGCGCGAATATAATGGCCACGGCGGCAGAGAGGAGCTGTGCGCTCCGCAGCTGTGGGCACCGCACGCATCCGAGCACGCAGCGGCCGTGGAGCGCGCACGGCGCGGACAGCGCGCCGCGGGACGAGCCCGCGCCCGGCTCGCGGACAAAATGAGGGTGACGTCGCAGAGACGCGGGGACGCCGGCTTCGTGGCTGCTTCGTCGGGAGGCGGCGGCGGCGCGGGAGACGCTCTTCACTGCGCTCTTGTTGTTGGGAACGCGGCGGCACGCGCCTGAGCCGCAGCGCGCGGACGGACACACGCACACAGGAGAGGAGAGGAGAGGAGAGGAGAGGAGAGAGGAGAGGAGAGGGTGGGGATGCTCGCAGCGCCCCGAACACGTCACGCCGTGTCATTTCTTTCAGCCGTAGTTCCTCCGAATTTCACGCGCTGCCGTCCGGTCCACGCGGGGGGTCGCGGCCCCGGCCGGCGTCGCCGAAAGCGAAACTTGCTGAGACTCGGGCCCTTCTTCTAACTACTAGTCCGAGCTTGTGCGCTCTAGAGCTAGTTTAGGTGAAACAGTCACGTGGTAGATGCAAGAGTGACTGACTGACACTCGGCTCACTGACTGACTGACTGACTGACTGACGGAGACCGCGGCGCTCTTTCTCTCTCTCTCTCTCACTCACTCACTCACTCACTCATTCACTCACTCCACGTGTCCCGTATTTATATTAAAGTAATCGTTCATAATCCTCCTCTCCGTATTTATTTATTTATTGACATTATTGATAGTAAGTTAGTATCGCTGTTGTAGCGGGCGACGCTCGCAAATCAAGGCCGCCCGCATCCGTGAGGATGGAGCCCGGCGCCTGCTGTGTCCCCGGACCCGGGTTCGAGGCCGAGTCGCCCCCGCGCGTGGGGGCAGGTCCGCCCGAGGGCAGAGGTGGCTCCGGGGTCAAGAAGCACCACCACAAACACAACCTGAAGCACCGCTACGAGCTGCTCGAGACCCTGGGCAGGGGTACCTACGGCAAGGTGAAGAAGGCCATCGAGAGACACTCGGGCCGCGAGGTAAGGCCGCCCGCCCGCCCGCGCGCTCGCGGTCCTCTGCTGCCGGCCAGCGGGTGGCGCGGTGGTTGGGGCGTTATCATCTTGCGCCGCGTATGCCGCTCCTGCTCTAGGCGTTCTCGGCGTAGCTTCTTACCGGGAAGCGGAACGAACGGTGAGAACGCCCTGCTGCGTAAATGGGTAAAATCGGCGTAAAGCTCGTGATCCGGCGCTGCGGGCCTTCTTGAAGAAAGCGGTCGGGTAAACGAACGTTAGTCTCCGAGGCAACGGTGTATTAATTGCATTTAGTCTTATAGCTGCAGCTTTTCTCCACTTCTGATGTTGCGCTGATTTACCCATTTGTGCTGGAGCGATTTAAGGTAAGCACCTTGATCAGGGGCACTACGGCAGCGGGCGGGATTCGAACCCGGTTCCTTGGGTCCAAAGGCTGCGATCGCTGCGCTGCCTGACCCCCCCCTTGAGGGTCTGTCCCTGGCTGCGGCGCGGTTCCATGCGCCGTACGGCACGCGTGTGTTTGACGCTGAAATTCATCTGTTGACAAGTTGGGTCCCTTTTGCTTGCGCGATTTTATGATGATGATCGGAAGCAGCCGCGGGGAGCGTCGCCTAACGGACGGAGGTCAGCGAGGGTCGTGGTGCGGACCGTGTTGCTTTCGTCGCGTTCAAACCGCATGTACGTGGAAGGCGTGAAGGATGGACCGAGAGCCAAGTCAGACCTAGGAAACGCACACGCTTGGAACACACTCATAGGGTCCTGCGATACCTTCGCGCCCATCTCCCTATGCGCCGCGTCGGGGTCTTTATTGTCACGTACGTCACGCCCGACCTACCAGCGCTGCTTTGTCAGTGTTGTGGTAAAAATTGCCACGGTAAGTTGAGTGATAGTTCCACGTGTTGCAGAATTTGAAACCTGCGCGCTTATCTGGCGGAACGGCAAGAACTTTCCGCGAGCGAAGCGCGGAGCGAGTCGGCTCATCGCGTCCTCCCCTTCGCCGCCGCCTCTCTGGTCCCAGGTCGATTTGGTTACCTTTCCCTCTAGGCGTGTTACCATTGCTGGAAGATGCGGTGTTTATGTTTACTTTGCTTTACCACGTTGCGGTAGACCTGTTAGGGAGTAATTTATGGAGAGTGACGTCGGTTGGGGAAATGTCAAACTCGATGGGCGCGATCGGGCAGAACTCGCGGTGCTAAAATTAACAAGGTGGGAGGTGGAGCCGCGGTGCGTCGGGACGCCGTTCGGAGCCTCGTCCGCATTTAGAACGCGGCATCGGGTCGAGAACGCCGCGGTCCGCTGGTGCACCCTGTCCTTGTTTGACATGCAGGGGATGATGATATATCGGCGTTTTAAGAGGACGCCGGAGGACCGTGTGTCTGGGGAGGGGGGGGTGTCAGAGTGACTCGGGTTCACAGGCATCCGTATCAGCTTTGCGTAACTAACCATCTGCAATGGACCGGTGTCCCATCCAGGGTATACCCTGCTTGGCCTCGTGCCAGCAGCTTCCGGGATAGCCTCTGGACCACCGTGACCCGGACGGTCAGCGAGAGGAGGAGAGCGAGCGAGGTTCGACCGACGGGTTGCTGCACGTGTGAAGCCTGTAGCCCCAACGTGCTGCGGGAGTGATTCAGGAACCAGGATGCCCCCGTCAGCTGGCACTCGACGTCCCGCCAGTGCGACGGCAGAGATTGCGACTGTCCAACAGGAACCGCGCTTCTTGTGTCCTCTGGGCAACTTTTGGTTCGTCTTTTTTCCGTCTGCAAGGAGGTCGCCGGTAAACCGGGTGACGTCAGCATTTGAATTGCCCCTCCAGGGGGCTGACTGCCGCTGGCTCTTCCCCCTGTGTCGTGTTCAGTGACGCCCGCGGTGTCTCTTTGTCACCGGCGTCACGGTGGCACCACGATTGGATGAATGTGGCACGCGCACCTGGGGCTGTCTGCTGGTGAACCCTCTGAATCCCAGAGCCGGGTGCGACTGGTGAAGTCAGTGCTGAACATACGGGGTGCTCACCTGTGTTGTGTGTGTGTGGGTGGGAGAGAGACATGAACCTCACATTTGTCCAAGAGTGGAAAACACAGTGAAGTACCACAGTATTAAATGTACTGGCTCGGTAGTTACGCATGTGACATCAAGGCTAGATATGTGTGGGGTCAGCTGTCTGGAGGGACTCTTAACACCATATCGCTTACGGTTGGGCAATGTTTGAGTCGTTGCTCTGATGTGTTCCTGTTTTTGCGTGTGTGTGTGTAAGGTCATCTTGGAGTGGAAATGAAAAGGGCATGAAACTTTAATATCCAGTGGACGCGAAGATCCTCAAGGTTCTTTCTTCTGACTTTGATGTGGTGGAATGTATTCCCTCTGTCACTCAGAGCTGCTGAGTCCTTCTCACCATTCAAGAAATGTCTCAAAACAAAACTTCTCGCACCCGCTTTCCTCCTGATCACCTGTCTGCCCAGTAAACTCGCGCAACAATATCAAAAAAAAAAAAAAAAAATGCCCCCGTCATTTCTATACGCAGGTACTTGTGTAAAGTGCAGCGCAAAAACCGTGGCATTGGTCTAATTGATTGTACTTTAAGAATCGCATGTCTGCATCATTATTTTTGTCTGTTGGTGAAATCCATCGCTGTTTACTTTGAGTTCGATGTCACTATGGAGAAACGCACCTGCTGTTAAATAAATAAATGTGAATGTAAGCATGGGGGGAGGCGGGGGGGCGGGGGGGTCCCGCTACACGTTTCACCGTGGCAGCACTTAACTGATTGTTTCGTGACCAGAGACGGAGGAGGGACGACGGAGCTATAGATCCTGGTTAACGCGTTTTGTTGGCTTCATCGCACCGCCTGTCTGAGGAGGGCTGCTGTAGAAAACTCCGGAAAGGTATTAATAATAATTACTAGAAAACAAGGGCTGTGAGTGCGCAGCGACGGTGTAAATCCTTAAATGAGGCTCGGCGTGCACGAGCGCGTCGCCTTCTCGGAGGGTGTGCGGAAGACCATCGGACTCGGACGGTTTGTAATTCTCCGGAGATGAGCCGAGAAGGCGCACCGGGCTTGTCGGCGCGCGTGTCGGCCAGCAGGGGGCCTTCCGGCCGGAGCGCCGGACTCCGGCGACGTGGCATGTGCCGGACCGCATGCAAAGCCGCACCTGGCAGCGAAGGCGGACGCCGAGGACGCGCCGTCGGGCCGCGCCAGCTGGCACGCGGATCAAACGCGAGGCGCCCTGCGATGCGGGAAGGTGGGGCCCGGGGCCGGGAGGCCACCGCAGGCCCGAGACGCTGCTATCCTTATGAGCTCGCGAGTCCAGTAAATTGGCACTACGGGGGTTGCGCCCACTCTCATCCGGAAGCGGACGTTTGCTTGTCCTTCGATGGACTGGCATCCGGTCCCAGGTGCGCCCTGCCTCGTGCCCTACGCTTCCGGGCTCGACTCTGGGCCGCCGCCACCCTGCGTCGAACAAGTGGTTAATGCTCACGGTGGAATCTCAGCGATGATGTGGATGGATGGAAATCTACCGAGGGAGTCCAGGTGGAGCGCGTGTTCACCGGCCCGGTTCCTTAACCGCTCTTCTTAATTCTGAAGCGTAGAGTCGGTCCCTCGCCATCCCGCTTTGGTCCGCCGAGGCCTGCATAGAACGAGAGGGTGAGCGGGGGGTGCTGTCGTAGTCTTTCTCTAACTAGCAGAGCTTCGGTTGTTTACCACTTTCCCTTTACTTAAGCACCCCCCGCCCCCCATCTGTATGTGCCCATTGTTAATCTCTCTCTGCCCCTCTGTCTCCTTTTCCAGCTCCTCAAATTAGTTCCAGAGGCTCATCTATAAGTGATTACACAGATTGCTCTGTGTGTGTGTGTGTGTGTCCATGTATAGAGCAGAAATTGTTCCCGCGGTGCTGTCTTGGCTGAGTGTAGCTGTGTGGAGATGACAGTGTATGGGCATATGAATGTGTTTCAATAAGACACACACGCACACGGGCATGATCAAATCCAGGCCAGCCAGATCCGATGATCTTCCGCTTCCGTTTATCCCCCGGACGCAAACCGTCAGAACCGAGGACGTCTCTTCTAGCCGAAACCCCCCGGTCCTAATCGGTCCGTGACCGAACGCGGAGCGTGACGGTCGGCGGTCGACGGGACGCGAGCCTCTGCTTCCTCTTCCTCTTCCTCCCAAAGGCCCGGCTCACGCGGGAGGCCGGCAGCCCGTTTCCCGTCGCGGGCTCGGCTCGTACCGACCGCCTCTCCCCCGCCCCGTTTAGGGCCCGGTCTCGGTTACCGCGGTTACCCAGCCTACGGACGCCGCACGCTCTGAGGGACATATGGAGCCAATAGTCTGTAGCGGCGCTGATGAATGTGGTGCGTGCGCTACACGTCTGACCGCGGGCTCACAAAAAAAAAAAAAAGTGGAGCTATTTGTAACACCCCAGGAGAAACTCCCTTGGAACCCGCGCTGCTGTTCGACTACCCAGCATGCTAAGTTTACCGTTAGTCGCAGCTCCGCCTGAACTAACGAGAGAGACGGTAATAGAGTAAGAGATCCCGTCTTAATTCTGCAGGTCAGCAGGGGGAGTAGCGGTCAGGGCCTTTGGCCTCGGAAGTCCCGGGTTTGAACCCCACCTCCCGCTCTAGTACCCTTGATCAAGGTACTTACCCTACCCTATATGGTAAAAATTACCCAGCTGAATAAATGTGAAGGCTGCCTTTAGGCAACGCGCGCACGGGTGATCCTCGACTTGGGACGTACGCGACTCGCGACGAGCCGGACGTTTGACGGCCGTTCCGTTAACTTTTACGTTTCTTGCGTCGTTCTCGAGTCCCGGTGTTCGGACAGTCGCTTCTAAAGACGATCGTAGTAACATCTAGTGGCCGCGCCACATTCCTTATCGACCTGGCGAGCGCGCGTCGGCAAGTGCGTTTTATTTACGCAAATGTTTATTTACGGAATGCCTTGTTTGTAAATTTTTCTTTAAAATGGCAAGCGGTGAAGTGAGCGTTCTGGCATTGCAGGAAAGAAAAAGCGAAACTGGAAATAATAATGTCCTTTAAATTATTGTTGCATATTAGTATTTTAGCGCTAATGAAAGTATGTAACGAAACCTTATTATACAGCACAGCATTTGTGCATGTTAACTTTTTATATATTTTTATGCTTTATATAATACGGTATAAGGGGACAGCTGGGAGCATAGTGGTTAGAGGTGCTGCTTTTGGACCCAAAGGTTGCAGGTTTGATTCCCGCCTCCAGCTGTAGTAGCCTTGACCAGGGTACTTAACTCTGAATCACTCCACTGTACCATTGTGTAAGTAATTGTAGGTAGCTTGATGCTGTAAGACGCTTAAATGCTTGTAAATGCATGTTTGTGACTTGTGCCGAAGCCATCGGTCGTTCACCTGTAAAGTTGGCAATCGGTGTCAAGTAGTGTGTTGTGCGCAGTGCTGACAGGTCGTGTGACTGCCGGTCCCCAGGGTGCAAAGCTCCCCATCTCTGGGGGTGCGTCGAGGGCTTTACCGGTAGCGCGGTGCCTACGGGTCCTATCCAGGGCCGGAGTCCGCTCGGCAGCCTGCCGTCGTCACGGCGACACGCTGGCGCTCGCGGTCCGCCCGTTCGGACAGCGTAAGGGACGGGTTCTACCGGCAGCGGTGGCATGGCGCGACCCTTAATTAACGCGCCACGTGCTTGAGGTTTTGCGACGGAGACCCTTCATTTTCTCCAGCAGGGAAGCCGCAAGCGACGGGACGGGATGGGACGGGACAGGCGAGCGACTGCATACGGCGACCGCGTGCCAGGCGCGTCGGAACGCTCTGACGCTTCTCCTCTCTCGCTCCCCCAGGTGGCCATCAAGTCCATCCGCAAGGAGAGGATCAAGGACGAGCAGGACATGGTGCACATCCGCCGCGAGATCGAGATCATGTCCTCGCTCAAGCACCCCCACATCATCGCCATCTACGAAGGTCGGTGCGCCTCGGCCGCCTGGACCGTGACCGATCGGAGTTGCGCGCGGCGCAGGGAGCGGCTACGCGCTCGAATGCCCGAACGTGTGGAGAGCGCCGGAATGTGCTTTAAATTGCCTCGTCGGGAAGGGTCAGTCTGAGGGTGTCTTTGGTCTGCCTCGGGTGGGTGCGTGTGCGTGAGTGCAGAGCGGGGGGTTTCTGGGGGGTGGGGGGGTGGTGGTCCACACATCAAAGGGGTCTCTTCTTCTAGGGCCTCGTCTTGATCTCGTAGCCAGACATGTGTTGACATTTATGGCAGCCTGGCTGGGAATGGTCTCCTGCCCCCCCCCCCCCCCACCCCCTGGTGAGATGGAGGGAGGGTTGTGTGGCGGTAGGGGGCGGGGCGGGGTATGCCCCGCACCCAGAGCGACGTCCCGTCTCGTCGTTTCTGTACGCCGTAAATCCGGCTCGCGGATCTTGCGGAGCGAGCGCGTTCCTCGGGTCGCTCTTCGAGCGTGGGGCTCCGAGGGTCCGAGTCGGCGCGGTACGGCGTCGGCACCGCAAGCGAAACGCATGCGCCGCTGAGCGCACCGCAGCTGGAGCGCTCCCTTGGACCCTGGGTTTTGGAATTCGGGGGGGGGGGGGGGCGATGAAGGAACTCCCCTTGAAATGAGGCTTTGAATTCATTCTGTTGTTTCCCATCTTGGCATTTTTTTTAAAAAAAATTATTTTTCATCATTTTATTTTTATTGCTTTACTGCTTCAGTTTCTCAGAGGTCCAATAGCCTGTGATACTCTGAGTTGGACCCGTCCAAGAAAGCGTGTCAGTCCACAGCCTTATTACCACTTGACCCTCCCGGCAAAGAAGGAACGCGTGTAGCGCGTCTTCCTGTTTGCCCTCCGCCGATGCGCCCTGCCGCTCAAGGGTTTTTAACCGTTACCCCGTCGCTGGGCTCAGCCGCACTTTCCTTTCTCGGAGCGCTCGCGAATGGCTCGAGCGGAGGGAGCTGCGAAAACGAAGGAAACGACGCGGTCTCGCTCGTCGTCTCCTCCGGGGCGTTTCGGCCGGACGGCCGCCGAACTTTCGCCCCGTCGGGACGCGGAAGAGACCCGGCCTCTCGCTTCCTCCGCGCTTCTCGGCTCGTTTCTCAGTCGCTCGCTGTAAAAAAGCAGATCCTTCTTATGCGCAGAAATGCCGCGTCTCCTCGCTTCCGCTGCACGTTCTGTCTCCTGGGATCCCTGGGGCAACGGCGAGCGTCGCTCCGTGCACCGCGCGTGTTGAGTTTAACCCGCATTTGACACGCGGGACGGTGTTCCGCGGGCAGACGGCAGGCGTCGGTATTCGGAATCTAGAATTATTTTCGGAAGAATCGATCCCGAAGAACGCGTGCGGGTCGATGGTGGACAGCAGATAAGTCGATGTGTAAATTTACATTTCGCTCGTTTCTCTGACGCTTTTTGCCGAAGGGCCTTAGTGTTGATCTACCTACGGTTATTTACCCATTTATACAGCTGGGTAACTTTACTGGAGCAATTTAGGGTAAGTACCTTGCTCAAGGCTACTATGGTGTGCGGAAGGCGTGGGGATCGAACCTGTGACTTGGGGTCTAAAGCCAGCGGCTCTAACCGCTACACCACCGGTTGTCCCCAGACTGAGGAGTAAAGAGGATTTGTTCCGTCTTTATTGTTGCTTACGTCGGAAGTTTACTCAAATCTCGAGTCGCTCGGGTGTCTTGATGGGCTTCGTATGTTTCCTGCGGAGTTCTTTCCCCGCAAAGATGCCTCTCTGAGTCTAGGTCGCGTTTCAGCGCGGAGTCAACGCGGTACTTCGCCGCGGGCCGTCGGGTAACGTCCGAAAGCCGTAAGAAGGGCTCCGACGTGCGCCGGTTGTAGTGCCCTGGAGCAGCTCCGACGTACCGGGAAAGCGGCGCGAGCGGACGCGAGTCTGCGACGGGGAAGTGACCTGGTGGAGGAGGGTTCGAGCCGCGACGGGTTTGCGCTCGCCGCGACTCGCTCGGCCCCGGGCTTCAGCCGCACCGACGTCGCGGACCCCGGTCGGAACAGCTGCCGCCGGATCATCGTTTCTCCGTTTAGTCATAATCGTGAGTCAAGCCGTGTCGGTGTGGAAAGTGCCGTTTTGTTACGAGGGGAGGAGCGTTCGGGCTCAGGAAGTCGCGGCACAGGGAGCCCGTCCGCGGTCCCTCCGCCTTTCAACGTGGGCGTCCGCGGCCGATGGGCGCGCGAGCGCCGTGGGTTCGATCGGTGACGCGAAACGGACGTGCGAATCGCCTCGCGCCGGCCGGAGCTCCCTCAAACGCGCGGCCAGAGCGCTCGGCCTAGCCCGTTTAACCCCCTCGCCCTCCTCTCTCCCCCGCAGTGTTCGAGAACAAGGACAAGATCGTGATCGTTATGGAGTACGCCAGCAAGGGCGAGCTGTACGACTACATCAGCGAGCGACGGCGGCTCGGCGAGCGCGAGACGCGCCGCTTCTTCAGGCAGATCGTCTCCGCCGTGCACCACTGTCACAAGGTGAGCGCCGAAGGGCCGACCCTCAAAGTCCGTGGCGGCCCGCGTCGGCGGTTCGGGCTCCGAACGACGGCTCCCCCCTCCTGGCCCTCGCTCTTGCTAGTTAGACCCAGACCCAGAGGGAGATGGGCTCGCTCCTTCCCCGCGCGGCTGGAGAGCGGCTGACGTCACCTCGGCAGTCATCGGGGCGTGGAAGCGTGCGCGGGGGATGAGCGCGCCATCGAAACGAGCGCTAATACGTATGCTTGACTGCCACCATTTACTGCGGCGCGCATGTGCTCCTGCCCACGGTGAACCAGTTAACAGCAGTGTTCGCGACCGCAGTCATTAGGAGCTCCTCTGAACCGGCCGTGTTTCCGGTCTCCGGTCCCACGTGTTAATGATTGGGTTTTTTTTTTTTTTTGTTTTAAAAACAAAAAAAAAGCAGTCACAATGCAGTTTGCCCATTCGCCAGATGACTTGCGAGAGCACTGTTTACTTTCACATGTAATTAAAAACGGCACGGGCCATGAGGCGCGCATGCGGTCGAAGCGGAACCCTTGTCGATGACATCACAAAGACCGCAGCGGCGGGCGTTCTCGAATGGAACGCAGATTGTCGGCGGTTCGCCGGCTGAACGCCGGGGGGCATTTGCTCGGCCGCGTCGCTCTGCTGGGGGGGGGGCCCACCGAGTCGTTGCGGTGTCTCGCGAGTTCTGACCATCGGGTTCGTTGTGCTCTTTGCAGAACGGCATCGTGCACAGGGATCTGAAACTGGAAAACGTGCTGCTGGACGAAAACTGCAACATTAAGGTAAGATCGGCGGCGGCCCGCTTTTGCGCCAGCTGGCTGGAACTCGGCCTTCCTGCCCAGACCGCTGGCGTTCCTGTCCTGCGGGGTGCGGGCGTGGGCAGGAAATGCGGGCGGGGCGGTGGTAGCGGGTGTGCCACGAGAAGGTGCCGCTGCACGCAGGGTGCAGTACGGGAACAGGGCGTCCACACTCAG
Organism: Scleropages formosus; assembly: GCF_900964775.1. Taxonomy (NCBI): domain Eukaryota; kingdom Metazoa; phylum Chordata; class Actinopteri; order Osteoglossiformes; family Osteoglossidae; genus Scleropages; species Scleropages formosus. The sequence goes on from NC_041807.1 coordinate 16,382,517, forward strand.
GATGTGCTGGCACCGCAGGCCGCGGCTGACCCGCAGTCCGTCCTTGCGTGGGCGGAGCTTGCGGAAGTTGACGCCGGAGTTCACGGGAAGCCTCTCCGTTTTCCTTTCCCCTGCAGATCGCCGATTTTGGCCTCTCCAACCGCTACCACGGAGACAAGCTCCTGCAGACGTTCTGCGGCAGCCCGCTCTACGCCTCTCCCGAGATCGTCAACGGGAGGCCGTACCGCGGTCCGGAGGTACGTTTACGCTACTTCGTTTAGCAGGCGCTTTTCTCCAAAGAAACTTCCAACGAACTCTGTGGTGTTATCAGGCCGCACACCTTATTCACCGCGGTGACTTACGCTGCTAGATACACCACTCACAATGGGTCACTCATCCACGCACCAGTGGAGCACACTCTCTCTGTCACAGCATGTCTTTGGACTGCGGGAGGAAACCAGAGCACCCCGAGGAAACGCACGCAGACACGGGGAGAACATGCAAACTCCACACAGACTGAGCGGGGGTCGAACCCATGTCCTCTCGCACCACCCAGGCGCTGTAGGACAGCAGCGCTACTCGCTGTGCCAGGCGCGTGAGGTTGAGTGCCGCGTACACCCGCAGAACCGCCGGTCTGTTTGTAGAAGGACCGGTGCGTAAAACGGGCCTTCCGATAGCGGGTAGTACTGGAACAGAGATGTGCGCCGAGTAGCGGGGCCAAGCGGCGGATGACCTAAGTGCCCAGGAATGGTGACTTCCATTGAACGGCAGCGCTAATTCTTCAGATATTTTCGCATTACGTAATTTTTCCGAGCGCACCTATTGTTGAGGGCCTTTCTGTTTCCCTGTGAAAGTTATTTTTGGAGAAAAGTCACACGGTCCGCTTGAATTGATTTGCCATAATTTACTAAGGGGCTGAAAAAACAGCAGATAGTTATCAGAATTAGAGGTCTGGCGGGGAGGGGGGGGAACCCGCAAATTACAGATAACGCTGGAAATCAAAACAAGGCGCAGCACAATAGGCCCCACCCTGCCGTTCCTGCAACTCCCCGAAAAGATGACAAATTCGAGGAAGCCCCCGCTGCGAGCGCTCCATCCCGAAGGATGTTCTCACACACGCAACCCTTGGCCGGGCTTCCCGAGCCCTGGCCTTCGGCGTGCCTGATGAGGCCCCTCGGGTGGGGATGACCCCAGAGGGGGAGTTGCTCGCCGGGCGCTGGGGCTGTCTGGTTACCACACGGTCGGTGCTTTTCCCTTACTTTCTCTTTTATTCCCTTAAGAGACACTTCTGTCGAGTGACGCACAGTGATTGCTAACTATTATTTAGATTACCGCTTTATCCAAGGTGGTTTACCGTGTTATGCACTGCACTGCACTGCACTGCACTGCACTGCACTGCACTAAACTCACTACGGTCATTCGCACATAAAGCGGAGCGGTGGAGCACGCACACTATGGGCAAAGTGGACGTTCCCCAGTTCACCTGAACACGCGTTTGGGCTGTGGGACGAAACCAGAGCACCCAGGCGAAATTCAGGAGAGCGTGCAAACTCCGCACGGTCGACCGGATTTGTACCTGTGTCTGAATGCGGCTCGGGAGCCGTGAAGCGCCAGCGCCGCCCATCCAGTAGGCACGTTTAGGTGGAGCGTTCAGTCCGCCGAGTACCCGGAATCCCTCAGAGTCGAGGTTTCGGGCCGTCACCTGGTTTGTCGCGTTATGGGTGTTTGGCGATGTGTCGTGTAGAAGCCGGCAGAAGGATGGCGTCTCGGCGTCGAAATGTGCCGAGCGATTCGCTCCCAACCTACAAGGCGCTTGATGACGCGGCGTGACGTGCGTGTGGCGTGTTTGCAGGTGGACAGCTGGGCCTTGGGCGTGCTCCTCTACACGCTCGTCTACGGGACCATGCCGTTCGATGGGGGGAATCACAAGAACCTCATCCGCCAGATCAGCAACGGGGAGTACCGGGAGCCCACGCAGTCGTCAGGTACGGACCCCGCGCGCCTCCGCAGCGCGGCAGCTCGTCGCCCGCGACCACGAAACCCGCTACCGCCGCTTCGCCCCACATCCTGGATTAGCGATTAAAACTTTTGGGCTTCGTTTTTGGCTCGGATGCGTGTGGTTTTCGCCGCGTTGTTTTCGGTCAGTTGCAGCCATTCTTCGGCGGCATAATCGTTTTCAGATCTCTCCCCAAACTTATTGCTTCCAAGTTTTTTGATTCCTCGCTGGAACACGTTTCCTGTCGAGCGCTTGTAAAAACGCACCATGACGGGAGCAATTGGGTACGGATGGGTTTCTTCTAGAATGAGAACAAGGCTCCGAACGGAGAGCGCGGGAGGCCTGTGGATACGGACTAGGGCCACGGCGCAGAAAGAACACGCGCGGATACAGGAGGCCAACCCACAGTGGGCTCTTGAACCTTCTGCCACCCGCTAAAATTCAGAAGGGAAAAACCTAAGCGGCAAACCCCACGCAGAACGCCGGAGCGGCTCCGTCGTAGAGCTCCGTGTCGGTAAGGACGAGAAGCGCCGGAGCGCCTCGCTTTAAAGAAGGAACGGGCAGAGGCAGAGGGTGGTCGTCCGCACGCCTGACGCCAGGAGCAGCCTCCGGGCGAGCCGCTCCTGTTTGAATGCGTCTCAGGGTTTCGCAACTCTGAACTGTGCGAGTTTAAGTGTAGTCTTTAAATATTCATACCCCATGATGCGCCAAAAAATCTACTTTGAGGTGCTTCCGTTCATGTCCCTACTCTGGCTTTCGAAGCATTTCTTTGCATTCATGCGGACCAGGTTTGGATTTTGCAGACCGGAGTCGCCACCATGCACTCTTCTTCAGTTATGGTTCGCATTGTGCCGCGTTAAGTTCTCGACTTCCATCAGCCCTTATTCGCTAGTTCGGCCTTTTATAATCTCGGTGATCGCGGCCCCGTACGGACTGTCCGAACCGTGTCCGCTTGTCCGCCGAGTGTCCCTTCACGCACGTTGTTTTCATCGATTTCTTTTGTCTTTACTCTTCCGACTGTTTGCATTAAAGGCTGAATTAATGCATCGACACTATCATATGAACGTATGTCTTCCGTGAGCATTTTGTCCGGCGCACGGTGCATAACGGCTATGAAAGAGCTGAACGAGCGCGGGTAGTATAATGTAGAGTAATTAATGAAGGGAAGCTGCCTTTTTGTGTCGCGAAAACTGTTTGGAATTGTGTCTTTTAATGGAATTTGGTGCTTTCGTCATGAACGGGTGTCAGTTTTGGGGCTCGGGAACGCTTAATTACCATTGAAACTAATTGCATCGTCACTTAGGGAAGTCACCTCACTGAGGGTTTTTCAGAAGCAAATTGCTTTCGTAAGGGGGGCGGGAGGGGGGGCACTGGCCTGTGTTCTACTATTGTCCTTTACAAGCTCCCGCAAGGTGACGTTTTCATCCCGTCTCCACAGACGCACGTGGTCTCATCCGCTGGATGCTGATGGTAAACCCGGAGCGGCGCGCCACGGTGGAGGATATTGCCAACCACTGGTGGGTCAACTGGGGCTGGAAGACGAGCGTGTGCGACTGCGAAGCGCAGCGGGACGCCGGCTCTCCGATGCTGGCCCGACTCCTCGACTGGCAAAACCGCAGCGAGCCCCGCGCCGCCAGAAGCGCCCGCCCCGACCCGCCTCGGCCCGCGTTCGTCCGACAGCGCTCGAAGAAGTCCAAGAAGGAGAACGACGCAGGCGTGTCCCCGGGGGGAGAGGATGACAAACCGGGGCTGAAGAGGCCGAAGGGAATCCTGAAGACCAGGCCGGGCGGAGACCAGTGCTCCCGCAGCCTGGGCGAGCTGGAGCCGGGGGCGGGCCTGCGCGCGCGGGACGCCGAGCCGTGCTCCAGCCCCGAGCGGGACGAAGATGAGGGAGAAGAGGAAGAGGTGGCCTTGGCTGGTGGTTCGCCTGCGAAAATGGTGCCCACCCTCCCGAAGAAGGGCATCCTGAAGAACAGCCAGCAGCGGGAATCGGGCTACTACTCTTCCCCCGAGCGCAGCGAGTCTGCTGAGCTCCTGGGGGGCACCGCGCTCACCCTAGCGGCTAGCTCGCCGTCTAAGAGGATGACCGGCAGGAAGGGTATCCTCAAACGCAACGGAAAGTACTCCACCTACAGCGGTCTGCCTGCCGCGGGGGTCCCCGGGGAGCCTCCCGCGGGGGACTCGGGCCTTTCCCGTAGCCAGAGCCGGCCCTCCAGCATAGCGGGCGACGACGGCGGCGGCGTTTCCAGCACGTCCTTCGGCGGGCCGGACTGGCCCCCCGCCGCCCCTCGGCCCAGCATCAGGGCTTGCGTCTCGGCCGAGAACCTGCTCCAGATGTCCGGCTTCAGGGGCCTCCAGGCCGCGCCGTCCCTCCACGGAGGCAAGCTGAACCGTGGGGCCCGGGGATCCCCGGGCGACAATGGCAGCTTTTCCCTGCTGGGTGACCTGGAAGACATGACCCAGGTGTACCAGCAGGCCCTGGACATCGGCAGCAGCCTGGCCTAGCGGACGGCGGAGGCGACGAGGGGCGGCTGGGGTGTGTGCGCGCGCGAGTGCGTCTGTGTGCGTGCACGTGCTCGTGACGCACGCAGTTGGTGTATAGCTGGCTTGTTCCAAGCGGGATGAAAGGAGAGAATTGCACCAGTCTCTCTCTCTCACGCGCACACACACACACAGGCACACGCGCACACACCCTCCAGCAGACGCCCCTGTGTAAAACGGCAGCCCTCAGCCTGCCTCCCAGCAGAGAGACGTTAGCCGTGTCCAAATGTTTACATGTGCAGAAGAGCGCAGTGGGAGGACGGAGGAAGCGCGCGTGCGCCGAGAGCCGCGCCGAGTTTACCGACGCGCCTTAGGATTCGCGGGGTGCGTGCTTCTGCCGTCTCCTTCCCAACAGCCGAACCAGGGTCTCGCTTCTTTGCTATTTATTGTTCCGCTGCTTATATTGGATGATGTGGAACTGGCGTCCTTGGGTTTACCGGACTCGTCCTGAGCCCAGTGCTCCCAGTCCTCTTGTGGAACCGACATATATGATCGTTATTTAACCGCATATCAGATTTGCCAGAACAGCTTCGCCTGTAATACGTGAGGCCGTGCGTGACTTGAAAAGGACAAATCTGTGTCCCATATATACAAGGTGTGTGGCATGAGGGGCGTGTGTGACCTCTGTAGGAAGTGCCTTTTCGCCCTATCTGATAGCGTACGTCATTTCCTGGGAGCGGAGAGGGATGCCGGGTTCGTTCCATGAATGTCGAGGCCCGGGACCGAGAGGACGCGTGACTTGCCGGGCGTCTGTTGTTGCAGAGGACCGTGGACGGGATGAGAGTTAAAGTGAAGCTGAGGGTAGGTAGGGACCGTGATGAGATCGGGTGGCCCCGAGCGGCGGCGGCGGCATCCCGATGCGCCGCGGCTCACGTGACGCCTTCGGCCCAGTCGTACCGCGCTGGGTTCTGCGAACAGATGGAGATGCACAAAGAAAAAAAAAAAAAAACTGTTCTCGTTTGTCACACGCCTGGAATGCCGTAGACAAAAACAAACTGCTTCCCCTTAAATTCTTTTTTTTTGGTTTATTTAAGGGGGCCAAACGTTGCGGGGGGCTGCCTGCTATGTGGAAACACTCGTCATGTTTCGGGAGTTGTTTAACCCCCTTTAAAAGGGGGAGTGGGGGGGGGGGGTGCGTTTTGGAAAGCGATTAAGGGAGCCAGGAGGGGAAACATGGTAACCGGTTCCGCCATTTGGCCCGTCACTGTCGAGAGTTACCGTTTATTCCGGGAAGGGACAGCGGGGCCAGTTGGATGTGCTTCACAGGGCTGGCAGGGCTGCGTTTGCACCGGGCGTCTCGGAGCTGCGCCGCTACGCAAAGCGTGTTTCCGACTCCGGTCGCGTCTGTGTGCAAGCGTTCAACGAATGTATTTCGGGAGGATAAAGAATGTTTGTTTTTTTTTTTTTCCGCAGAAGGGCGGAGAGCGAAGGACGGCTGAGCTGAGAGACGCGGTGGCCGCGTGTGCCGATTGACCCGTCCGTCGGAGGGGGACGCGTCGGTAGCCCGTTGGGCCCTCGGGTCGCCCCCTTCGCCCGGACGGGACGATTTGACGTCGATAAGGCTAGAGAGAGCGCGATGTACGTAGGGTGAGGGATGCGAGTGTGTTGCGCAGGAAGAGTTCGGAAAGTCAGGTTTTAGAAGCCAAAGAGGGAGCAGAGCTTTAATTTGGGCAACCAAAGGGCTGGCCTGCGAGTGCCGGTCACGAGGCGCTTGCGGAAGGGCAGCGTCAACCGAGCGATTGTATTTTAAAAATACACCAAAGAGCTAAGGGTATAGCGTGCTGTTTTTATAACCCCCCGCCTGGGGGGGGGGGCTCAGGAGTCTGAGGGACTGGCCATCTGGCCCAAAGACTGTTTTCGTGGTTCCCGGCACAGCGCCGCTGGTGGCCAGCCACGTGGAAGGTGTTTCTCCAGGACAGAGGTGAGTTCCAGGGAGCTTCGTGCCGCCGAGGTGCCCGGCGGAGGCGATCGAGGCGTCCGAACCGCAGGGCCCCGCGCGCGTCATCCGGCTGTCCCCTATTGGTGGTTCCGCTCTGAAACGCCACGCACGTAAAAGGGCCTGTTGGAGGGAGCCGGCGTGAGTTGGGCGCTGTTTGGTAAGGTCGGTCTGTGTCGCGAGGTCTTGGGTTCAAAAAAAAAAGAAAAAAAAAAAAGATGACAAACATAAAACACACACACAAAAAAAAAAAAAAACACTCCTGGTGTCTTGTATTTGGTTTTGTATTGTTCTTAACTGGATTTACAGTGATGAAATTATACTATGTTAGTATTTGTTTTAATAGTGCTTCTGTTTTTGATTCTACAAAATATAGAAACTTTGTATTGCTTTATTTTATGGCAGGAGTCGAGTTTTCTGGAGTTTGTCTGGTTTATCTGGAGGCAGAGAAGCCAGCGGACCCCCCCCCCAACCCCCCCCGGTGTAATTTGGGAGATGATATGGGTGGAGGAACCCTTAATTATGCCCTCCCCCATGCGTTGACTGAGCTTCACACCTGAAGCAGTCATAAAGAGCCATTCAGACGTGCTCACAGAGACGATGAATGGCAGGTAACCGAATTCCAGGGGCCGGAGGTGACGTGTCCGTCCGACTCGCCCCTGGTATCGTAGAGCCGCTCGGTTGGGGCGGGTTTTGTTCAAACAAAAAAAGAAACTCGCTCTCTGCCGTACTGGAAATAACAGGTGCATGTTCCGTAGGAGGAAGTCTAATATTAGGAAAACTTGACTGGATATTGTTATGGTAACAATAGTAATACTATGTTATTTAAAGTATTCTGTATTTTGTTACAGTTCATTAATATCATTGTTAATGCCATGACTATTATTTTTGGTATCAATTTGTAAACCTGGTCCGCTGAGGGGTTTCTGAATTCAGCCTTCAGCGTTACTATAATGTTTAGGTATTATAATAATAATGATATTATCATTGTTTTTTTATTTTTCTATTTATTGGTGGTAAAGCCATGTCATTCGATGTAATGCTACCCTGTTCATATTATAACTAAACACCATGTCTAGGTGTAAGTTTTAAATAAAAAAAAAAAAAAAAAAGTGGCAGGATTGAAGGCAGTTCAGTTTTTGTATTGTAATAGGTTTAATCCATACTCTTATAATATGACAACGGCCTTGACTGGTGTTTAAGGCTATTATATCACTGAATAGGGTGTGTTACCCTGGTAAGCCCGAGTTCTTCGCTGCGAAAGACCGGTTTCCATCATGACGGTGCCACTGTAGTACTGATTCAAATAAATGGATCATTTCATCTCCGCTCATGTCTTTCTTCCTATTGTCTTGTATTCATTTTGTTACTGCTTTTTTTTATTAATCTGCTGAATTGCCTACCAAAACATGTAATTTTAACTTTTTTTTTTTTTTTTTTACCGGACTGCTTCTTCTAATGGAATGCTTACAACGCCTGGTTCTTGGGTACTATTGCAGGGCCCCTTGTGGGATTCAAACCAACAACATTTGGGCTCCGATTCTCACTGTCTTCATCCGCTGCTCTCCTTGCTGCTCTTGGAGGAATCCAGGGCAGTATTTTCTTGGCTTACAGCTAAAAGTTAAAGTAAAACATTTTACCAGCCTCTCAGACAGACCGCATGGCTGACCTCAATTTTTAATGATTTTTTTTTTCTTATTATTTTTTTTAACTGCTTGAAAAATCTGCCTCTCTTTTAACCTTCCAATGAAATACAGCTGTCAGACCCCCGCTGCCCCTGCTGGAGATGGAATTCGTTTGTTTGGGGGACACCCCTGATTCTGCGAGTTGGAGGTGGAGGGGGTTCAAAACCCAGCCTGTCGCCTTGTCTTCGCGGCAGCCGCCCTCTGCGACAGCCTGGGAGAAAGGGGTGCCAACATAACAAGGGTGGGGGACACATCCCAAAGCATCAAAAGCAGCTTTTAAGTTTTCCGTTACGTTCCTTTCGTGCGAGGAGGGGGGGGGGGGGAATCGGACAAAGAGCGATGCGAAGAGTGTTGGGAATACGGGGCCCAAACGCGGGGAGGAAGGTTGAGTCATGTTTTATGAGATTTGGGGTGGGGATGGCGAGGTAAGGACGGCGAAGGGCTTAAACGAGGCGCGCTTCCGCGATCCGAACGTCAGGACAGGCCGCGCACGCCGCCAAACGCTCTTCCTCGTGTTTGGCTCCGGGGCCAGGTAAGACGCCCCGCACCCACGGCCGGGAGGCTGTCGGAAGTCGATCCGTCCATCCGTAGCAGGAAAGGAAACGCTCAAAGCGGGATCTGGAGACTTGAGCCCGTGGAGTCCGGGATAAGTGCGGATCTCCAGCCTTAGCGGTGTTATTTCTAAGGAACACGAGTAGAGTTTTTCCTGCATTTTCGAATGTCTTTGTGAATGAGTATGAACCCAAACCCGTGCCACCGTTCCCCCCAACTCCAGCCGTCCACCCCGGCCTCCTGTCCGCGACGCTATTTTTAGCCCCGGAGCAGCTATTCTGGATTGGTGCGCTCTCTGGCCGGAGCTGCGTCGACACGGCCGCCCCGCGGTGCTTTCAGGAATGCCTGGCCTGCGCTCAAACCGCGGCGGGGCCAGAGCTCGGGGTTGCCAGGCCCGGCCTCTGATTACAGGCGCTCGCTTCTAAATAAGAGCTGGAGTCCAGGCGAGGTGGGGGAGGGGACCCGGGGGCCCGGGGCGGGGGAAAACGGAGAAAGTGCACGTGTCTTCTTTTTCTTTTTTCCTCCAGCTCTTCTTATGTTCCACTGGGTGTGTGTGAGAGCGAGAGTTTATGTCTGCATGTATGGGTTGGTGTGTGCGCGCATGTGCTGTGTTGCTTTGTCTGCATGTCTGGGTGGGTGCGTGATTATCTTTGCATGTCTGAGTGTGGGTAAGCGTGTGTGTGGTCCACGCAATGAAAATAACTGGCGCTAATGGGAAGTTTCTCTTTTTTCATCTCCGGACCACCTCGTCGCTTTCAACAGACAGGGTTCTGGTGTATGGGGTCAATGTCCGGCCCACCTGTCGGTGATGGCGGAGCTCCTCCTGTGCGCGGTGCTCAAAAATCCTAGACTCCAGTAAACCAGAACAAGGGTGTTAGTGTACACTTTCTCTGGGGTTTCAAGGTGAGGAAGACTCCCGGGAGGAGCTCTGCTAGCGCACACACGCAAAACTTTAGGCCGACACTGATAACATATTACGCTGCACTCTATACATCTAGAATGTCCTGCTTTCTACTGCATTGCTTGCTTTGTATTCAAGGGTAACGCTATGAAGGTACAGCATAGCAGACAAAGTCTCACTCTCAAAAATGCCCTGCACTAAATCATCAGGCTTCATTTACATCATTTCCATTAATTGATTTAGCAAATTATTTACCCATTTATACAGCAAGGTAATGTTTACTGGAACAATGGAGGGTGAGCATGTAATTTGAGGGTACTGCAATAGGAGGTGGGATTTGAACCTGCAACCTCTAAGTCTGAGGTGGCAGCTGACACTGCTACACCGAGGAGAATTAGGCCCCACGCTCCAGAGTGCAGAGGAACATCCTTCTGGTTAAAGGAAGGTTCTGAATTCCCAGTGAGCCACACGATGAGTGTCTCACCATTTCCTTTTGTGGATGTTATTGTAAACAAGTGACACCAAAGCCAGTTTGGGTTTATTATAGGGATTTGATGAGTTTAGGCATTTCTCCGGTAATTTCAGAACCAAATGTTTTTTTAAAAAAAAAAAGGCATGCTGCAGGCACGGGGTGGGCCGTGTGACAGCACGGCAACAGGTGACGGCGACACGACGACAACAGGAAGAAGGGTGTGGCTCAGGGGGGAAGGCGGACGGACATTGTGGCATTTGGATGGCCCGTCTTAATTAAGCCTCTCTTTCAGTCTCGCTCCTCTTCCCGCGGCGCGAACGCGCTTGGCCGAGACTCAGAAGTGCAGCGTTTTTGCCTCCCGGGACCTCTTCCTGGCTGCACGCCGTCCGGGCAATGCTGGTTTTAGCTCATCCTTCAATTTGGTTTTGTTCAGAGGCCCTCCCCTCCCCCTTTAAGTATAAATGCAGTGAAATTCGCTGAATGCTTATCCAGCTGGCGCTCATTCCTCTGGTTTCCACTTGTGTCTGCTTTGCCTTTTTCTGGGTCACAATTCCTGGGATCGCAGTCTCATACCGCTGCCTTCTAACTTGCTCTTCCTTGTCCGCTTCCTTCCTTTCAAACGAAGTTAAATGTTGTGAACTGGAAGAATAACACGCAGCTGGTGCACACATGCGTTCAGAAAGATAGGTGATTGCATGGGTGATTCCCATTCAGATGTGTAGCTGCTCTCGTCCCTGCACGTTTTACAGTGCCGTGGCTCTGTGTAATGCCGAGACTCCGGTGTACTGCATCCAGAGCTCAAGCGTTTGTTTCTCTTGTCCCTTATGACCTTATTGTCCACAAAAACACAGAATGTGGGGATGTCGCGGGGAGAAAAGGGAACCACCGTAAGAATTGGTGGGACGGGAGTGCTGTAGGGAATTTTTGGAAAAAGTAGGAAATGTTGGAAAAGGGCTGGGAGTGTCACGTCCACGACCGCACCCTGACGCGAGCACCTGGCAGTAATCAGCACAGTGGGGTATAAAGGGCACCTTACCACTGCTCCAAGGTTGCGGAATCTTGTAAGAGACAAGTCCCCCCCCCCCCCCCCCCCCCCCCCGGCACTCTCATCTTCCTCTCGACCTTACTTGTCCTGTTTCTTGCCTCTCTCCTCCTCTCTTACCTTCCCGACTCTTCATCTCCCATGGCTACGACCCTTTGCTTTGTCCTTCTGACCACATCTCCGGATCCTCTTTGTTACGACATTCGTGGATCGGATTGGACCTTTGCCTGCCCCCGACTGTGAGACCTACTTCGCCCCTTCAGTGTTTAATAAACGATCAAGCAATTGGGTCCTACATCCCCTGTTCCGACTCTGCTCAGTTACAGGGAGGTAGGAAATGTTGGGAAGGAACAGGGCTGTAGGAAATGTTGAGAAGGAATAGAACTAGAGAAAATGTTGGAAAAGGGAAGGGCTGGAGGAGTTGTTGGGGAAGAGTTGCAGGAAATGTTGGGAAGGAACAGGACTTGGGAAAATGTTGGAAAAGGGCAGGGCTGTAGGAAATGTTGGGAAGCACTGGAGGAGATGTTGGGGAAAAGTTGCAGAAAATGTTGGGAAGGAACAGGACTGGAGAAAATGCTGGAAAAAGGCAAGGCTGTAGGAAATGTTGGGAAGGGAGCGGCGCTGTTGGAAATGTTAGTGAAGGTGTTATTGCTGCATGAACTCTTGCTGATGGTTTGACTATTTTAGGAAATGCTGGCGTACAATAGAAAATGCTGGAAAGGGGTGAGTTTGGCATGAAACTGTGGGAAGATTATTGTGTTGTGTGACAGGCTTCTGTGTCACCTACTTCTTGTACTTTGTTGCTTTATCCTCAGGTCACTACATCGCTAACTCATCCCTCCATGGCCCCAACCTTCAGCCACCATGATTCACAGTCCTATTAAGCAGACTGATGTCCATTAATGTTGGGTCCCACTCGGTCAGATCCACCCTGGTAATCATAACTCTCTCACTTAATGTCCTCCCCTGTGCTTGAACAAAGCACTTATTCATAGTGACCTGGGGACAGTCAACAATGTGGTCAACCACAACTAAGACACACCCCCTGTAAGAGTGAAAGACAGTGACAGATGTGAGTTAATGACAGCCATGCAAAGGATGAAAAAATGAAAGCTGTGAAGATATCTTGGGGTAGCTGACCCTGTGGCAGGTTGGGGAAGAGCTGTCTGGATGTACCACCAGGGTGGTCCCCTAATGTCAACTCCAAATGGCTAGAAGGGCTGCTCCCATCAAAGGCAGTCAAGACCTCATAAAACAGTATGCAGCATATGGTAATGAAGTGTTAACTACTGAGGTAATTTCTTGACATTTTAGATCTATTTACCCACCCACAGCACTAGATATTTGTGCCTCTGTGTTTGTACCACAGATGCTAAGGAACCTATGACTTAGGGTGCCACCACCTGGATGATAGCTGCTTTGAGCTTCAGCAAAGACATTCATATCTGTTTGTCATCCTTCAGAAAAAGAGAGAAGTATCAGAGCCGCTCTTAGTGCGGCATCTGTGTGTTTATTTGCTGAATTTAAATAGGGGACACCCTCGATATGACATCTGGTTTCCGATGCCATTCAAGAATGGGGAGAGGAGGCTGTCGGAGGTATAGAGTTTCGGGAAACTTCAGACGAGCTCTGGATTGAGCGCGCTGCAGACGGCAGTCGTTACTGAGCGGCGCTTTGCCGTTGAGCGCTGATAGCAATCTTCATGAGCTGCTGCATTTTGAGGGGTACCAAGCCATTGCTTAATGTCAACAGGTAAGCTATCCCTTAACTATTTCCTTCCAGGACTGGTGCCCATCTGGACCGCTTTACTGGCTTTCCCTTTTCTAATTTGCGATGAAATGTTGGGGGAAAACAAATGAAAAGATGGCCCTTTGAAAGCAGATACTCTGTAGCACCCCCTCCCCCCATTCTGTTCCCGTGCTCTCCCTTTTGGGCCGCCCGATGAAAGACTACCCTCTATCCCCATCGCACGCAACCCTCCAAACCTGTCTGGGGAAATGGGGAGGGAGGGGGTGAAAATGAAAGCGATTAAGGTGGACCATGGGGGTGAGGGAAGTATCACAGAAGAGGAAGTTCTTGGGCAGGAAACTAAAATAAGAAAAGCTCAAAGAGAAGAGAAGAGTGAAAGGGGGAGAAAACACGAGAGATGGAGGGTCAGGGGAGGGGGGGTCTTTTCATCTTTCCTCTGGACAGCTGAAGGATATTAGAAGCTTCAAACAGTTAAAAGTGCCTGGGGTGGGATGGGGAGTTGGGGTAGAACGGTAGTGGGACTGGACCCAGAATGGGGGCAGGGGTGCCTGTGAGGGATTGAGAACAATAGTTTAGGGTTAAGTCAAAGTCCAGTTCGAAATGAGCCAAAATGAAAAAGGTCCACCAAACATTTGAAACATTGAAGTCAGACCTTAAACTCCTATAAAATTCAGCATATTTTCAACTTCTCCTTATTTAAGAGCACTGGGATAGGTCACATGTCACTGATAAATGCTGGAAACTGTCCCATGGTGCAACGAAACGTCCACACATGACCCTGATAGACATTCCAAGTCCCTGATATCAGCACTTAAGCATGAAGCAACACGCCCTTGTGGTGTTAATGGGAGTCTTGCGTGGAGTGCAGCAAGGGGTGATGGGTCCCTCGCTACCATGGGGCTTCCCACTAATGGAAAATCCCAGGGCCTGTGCGGCATTCTGGCTCCCGGGTTCCCCCGGCTGGACGAAGGCCCCTCCGCTAACAGGACGACTCAAATTCCTTACATTCTGCTCCCCAATACCGAGACACTCCTGCACCTCCCGTGCTGAAGTTCAGAAGAGGGGAGTCATGGGGTCCAGGGAAGTTGAGGTGGGCTGGGGGGAGTCTGTCGAAGGCCCCACCGAACATGATATTGTATCTGTAGCTAATCCTCATTTCCTCCACCACTGCCCCCCTCTGCATACCTCGCTCCTCTTGTTCTACTGAGGAGAGCGGTAGTTGGGCAGATAAGGCCTGATGAGTCTGAATCACGGAGCTCCATGTCTGGACTTTCCGTTTCCTTCAGTTTAGGTTGCCCTGATCTGAACAGCTTCAAAAGCAGCACGCACCCACACACACTTTCTGAACCGCTTGTCCCATACGGGGTCGCGGGGAACCGGAGCCTACCGGGCAACACAGGGCATAAGGCCAGAGGGGAAAGCGACACACCCAGGACGGGACGCCAGTCCGCCGCAAGGCACCCCAAGCGGGACTCAAACCCCAGACCCACTGGAGAGCAGGACCTGGTCCAACCCACTGCGCCACCGCACCCCCACTCAGCATTCACCCATGTACTATTAAGTGTCACAGCGTGTGCTGAGGGTCATACACTTTCCTTGCATAGCAATTCAGAAGACACGTGTTAGGGCCTCAGGGTTGACTCTCAACTACATCAGAAACCAACATTAATGTCGACGGTATTGATGTTGTTGGGACTTTGGATCAACTCTTCGCGACCACATAAATAGAGACATAAAATGTCTCGAGAAATTTCTGTCCCCTGCTTGTTTCCTTAGTGCTGAAAGGGGAGTGTCCATTGTTGCTGTGATTGATTCGATCCATCTGGCTGTTGGTCAGCCTATTCTTCCTCTTTCAACTCTCTTTTAGAGCTAGTCTTTTAGAGCAAATCTGGTGTTCTCGTAATGTCTCCAAAGTACAACAACCCCAGTTCCATCATTTTTGCTTCTAATGAGAGTTCCGGCCTGATTTGCTTCACAATCCATCTATTTTCCAGAACTTCAAAGGAGTCCAACTTTCATGTTGATATGGCTCGATAGAAACTACCACTATCATTCAGCAATTTAAACGTGAACCCTTCTTACCGCCCACTTCGAAACACAGCAGAGTTGAAGGAGAAGCTCTTGGGTATCATCCATCTTTGATTTCCCTTCAACAATTATGTTTCATTCATGTAAGTGCAGCTCAGAAAAAAAGGTCATTTCCTGCAGCTGGAGGGGAGCAAAGGGTTAAGGAGAAACCCACTGACCGATATAAACAAGCCCCTCATTGAGTTGTGTTCCTTCATTTCTGAGCCCTGAGTCACGCCGTTTGCTTGTGAGTGGGACGACCCTCACGCAGGCTTTTGGCCTCACGCTATTCAGTGAAACCATCACCTCCCCTGCCTCCCTCCCTCCTTCCTACGGCCTAGGCGCTGTTAAAAAACGAGGGGGAGGGTGATGTTGAACAACATTGCTCTTTTTTTTTGTTGCAGAAAGCACAGTGAAAGTTTACTTAGCGAGCCTATGTGGGGATGGCATCTGGGGTGAGCTCAGATGAGCAATTATCCTCCATTTCTCACAGCAGCAGCTCCTCCTGTGGAAACCTGCCTTGCTTCCCTGTCTAAAAACAAGGGTGCGTGTAAAGCAAGACTGAATCCTTTCCAATGTCATCGCGCTGGAATGTGTTATTTTTACTACACCTATTTTTACCACGTCGCTGCATTTACAGTTGGCATGAAGATTTGTGGAAAATGTGGCTTTAATCGACACAGGTAGAAAGTTTTACTTAAAGAATCCGAGTATTAAAAGTGCATAGGTTCTGGGAGTGAATGTGTTGGAGCGAAATCCAAATGAATCCTAAATAAGCGTCGGTTCATCTTCAGTGGTTTATTTGGCCATTAAAGAAATAGCTCTGCACCGTCTGGTTAAACGCATCAGCTAAACTATACGACACAACAGTAACACGCACCATCACCGAATTAACCGCTAAAGCTCGTACGCAAAATATATGTGACTCTTCCCTACCATAACTACCGAACACAGGTTGGACATCCACCATGGGACAGGGATCGTTACGGCGGCCCGTGAACATGCTCACGGTCAAGGAGGATGGTGCCAGAGTTTCCATGCTTTCCCAAAGCCTTGCTCCCTTGGTGGTAAGATGAGTACAAACCGTGTTCTGTATGGGGCTGTTTTCAGCACCCCCGTTTTTTCACCACGAACCAGTTCCACACTCCATTAATTCACTCTTGTGCACTCCGGCAGCCTGCATCCATGTGTTTGGCCTCCCTCTGCTTCATACTACGCAAGTCTTTTACAGGTCACCCCTCCAGCTGGCCAGAGAACCGTACTGTTCGGTTTTACTTCTGCACCGCGCTTCCCAGCAACAACACAAGAGACCAGACATTGCTGTGTTGACGCTATGAATAGCTTCATCAAAACAAATAAATCACAGTCGCCAGAATGACTTGGAGTGGAAATATTACTAAGAGATACTGTGGAGAAAGCTAAATATGTAACAGCGTTTGTGTGTGCATGCGCGTGCGTGTGTCCGTGTGTTTGGAACTAAGCAACGCGCAAACAGTCTGAGTTTGTTAAAACTTTTATGTATGGAAGCGCACACGGCCTGTCTGCCACGGATTAACAATAAGTCAGTAAATCACCGTTCTTAAAGCGCGGATGTTTGCTCTCGGCTCAGAGATCCTAATCCTGGCCAGTTCTTCGGGCAGTTCAGAAGCGTGCAGAATTTGACTGCCTCCGGTGTCCTCGGACGCACCAGACCCCCAACTCTCCAGGTTAACCTGAGATCCCGCTCATGGAGATGGATGGAGCTGGAGGAAAGCAAGTCTCCCCGAAAAGCAGAAGCAATCTACAGTGTAGATAACCATTTTAGGCTACATTACAGCACAGTGCAGGCATGCTGGACAGGAGATGGGAGGCCATTCTGATAAGGGCAGCAAGTCAGCTCTCCCCCAGAGCAGAGGCTGTTTCTGCAGGGTACCTGGATTGAGTGTGCAGCCACACTGAGAGCAGCAGCAAGGGCAACGTGGGATGGGCAACGTTGCTGCACTCATAATCAGATCAAGAGAAAGAAAATGCTTGAGAAAATGCTGAGAGAGGCGGATTGTGGCTCAAACACTGGAGCTGTTGGGTTGACTGTTCCCGTGCCAGGGCGCTCGAGAGGCCTGCGTGCTCCAACACGTGGCCCAGTGGCTGTTCGGGGTATTGCCAGCACAGCTCATCGCCCTTCAACCTAGCCCTTTGTTCCTCACATTGCCACAAAAGCAGAAAAATCAGCACTTGGGATGGAGAGACAAAGGAGAAGGAATGCATTTTTATTGGCTTGGCGTGCCCATACCAGTAGCGTAAATGAGGCACAGAGCATGCTCTCGTAGTCTGCGTCGCAGCACTCTGTTTAGCTGTTGATCATCCTAGAATTGTACCATTAGCAAGGAATTATGGGTTTACTTTGGCCAGTAATCCTACTCATCCACCGTAAACACCGTAATGGTGGTGTACTTTAGATATTAGACATGCTGCTGCCACTGCTCTCCGTATGCCACACCCAGGCGGCCCTCTCAGTTAGTATGTCGGGTCATTCTTATGTTTGTCTGTGGATGCTCATGTCTTCTGGGAAAACTTCTAGTGTTTTTATGAAGCCCGTGCCCAACATTCAAAACAAAAGACCACTGATATCCAATATTTCTGGTTCTCCTTTAGATGAAAACAAAGAATTGGTTGAGTCTAGGCAACAAGGGGCACGACAGCTCTTTGTACACTACAGTGCAGAGAACACAAGGTAAAGGTCATTCACACATTCACCTTTCCATCTCTGCAGTCACCTTGTAGCACAGGAGAAAGCAAGCAGACTGCAGAATTTTCAGAGCTGCTCACTGCCTCCCTAATCTTTAGTGGTGCTGACAAACAGGGGTTCAATCAGGAGATCCCTCAAGTGCTCCCCCGCCCCCCATTTGGAGAGCACCTGCTCCATCGTCCCTGAACCGGCCTCTGGGCTGTCTTCGCTTCCCCAGGCGAGTTCACTGCAAGGCCAGCGCTGCAGAGGAGGTCGCACATCTGCACCAGGGAACGTGGTTGTGATTTGGGCTAATCAGGCAGAGACACCCGGAGGACTCCCCCACACCTTCCCCCGAAACATTTCAGGGATTACAGGTCCAAAAAGGACTCATTTTTCTCCCAAACCGATGTCCATCCGGAGAGTGCCTCCACTTGCTGGGGTTTACATAAGCACATTGAGACAAAGGAATTTCACATATTTCACAGATGGATGTGTTTTTTAGGAGGCTGAGTCTGGTATCATTGCCAGGCCCCCTACCCATCCATGACCTCGGCCTGTGCATTGGAGACGCCGGCATCCGTGGCATTCGAACGGAAACAAAGAGTTTGTTGATCTAGTACTTCCCCAGACTTTTAGAATCCTGCAAGCACACATGTTTGGGCCTCAAAATCAGTGGGAAGGAGCAGTGGCAGACTGCAGCTTTAAAAAAAAAAAAGGGCAAGTTCAAATCTCAGGAACGAAACTGCTGTTTTGACGTCTAATATGGTACCCAAACTGTATTTGGCCAATGTAGAAGAGTTATTTCCTTCAGGATGATAAATATTCTATCTGTCTATCTGTCTATGATACCCTTTTTGAGCTCCATCTATTTGGATTAAAAAAGGCACCTATTGTGTTGCAGACATGTTCCTTGCTTCTGGACGTGCGTGAGACGTACAAATTACCCTGCTGTCACAGATGGCAGCTTGCTGTACTGATGCGACCGCACTTACATAACAACGAACCCACCTCACACCATCTTTTGTTCAAATCCGCAAGGCATGCACACATTTTTGAGAATAGCGTTACAGTCTTATGTAAGTCCTGGGCATTGTTTGCACACTGTTTGTGTGTTTGTGTGTTTACCGGCGTGAATATTTGATGAGTATCTTCCTTACATCTGCTCTTGTTTAGGGGCGACTCCCCATGTTGCCTTGGAGAGTGATATCATGTTGGCGGTATTTTCCTGTCGTTAGGCATTATGAAACAATGGCACTCGTCAGTCAAATGGCCTGCTTGCTTTGCCAGTGTGCCTGTTATAATTCCTGTTAGCAGAAAAATAATGGGGTTTGTGGGGAGGGTGTTGGCAACAGATGCCCACTACCTTCAGGTCTTACAGAAAAATTTTTCTTATGAAACACAAGACATCAGCCTAGTCAGTGGCTGTGTTTCTCTGAATAAAGTCCAAAGGATTCTAAGAACTGGTGGAAATAGTACAAGGCTAGGGGTTACCAAAAGAGTAGAATGTCAAGACATCTGGGTTGATGATTGATTCCCCTGAGCAAGATCTACAAAAGCCTTTATCTCCTACGTTCATTGATTAACTAAGTTTTTCCTACACATAGGACAAGGTATTAATTTTTCTCCTGTTTCTGCATTGTCCTTTTACCTTTGGCCCGGTTGAGTGGTGAAGGAATCGTTGATCTAAAACCAAGGGTTTCTTTACAGGCTCAAATGGCGACTTGTAAGAATGTCCAAAGACATTTTTAAGCTGACAGTGCAAAAGGCAAGGATCATACATAACGTCTTGGTGTTCTACAGGATGTGGATGAGCTGAGGGGAACACGTCAACATTCTGTTCTGATTTCAGGCCATATGTTCAACAGTGACAAAGCAGCGTCACCAGCCATAAATCATCTTCTACTTATGATCTTGGGCAAACCTCTTCTCTGCAAACATATGTGAACTTTTCTTACAAAGCCCCTTCTTCCTATTTCTTCCCCATCCAAGTCCCCAGCTTGCTTGCCCACAGTTTGGTGTGCTCCAATGTGGCTTGTGGCCTTCTCTGCTTTTGAGATTCGTCATTGGGCCCTGGGGGCCACACATGGGGATGACAAGGGGCACGCAACTGCTCCCTAACCAAGACCGTGTGATCTACGTGGAGAAGGGAGGACTGTGACGTCAACCAGACTGGGGGCTTCCCTGGAAACTTCCAGAATAGCATGACTCTGTAAAGACAGGAACATCAGCTGTGAAGCAGACCCCCACAGAGCCAGATCCCAACAGCTTGCTCCATATCCAGGCACCCTAACCCCATGGGGTTTCAGAAAGGTGAGAAAAACCAAGTAAAAGAAGTCATTTGTGGTCCAATGCCCAAACATACACTCAGAGGAAATACACACTAAATTAGTCTTGTGGTCCCCTGGCTTTTATTGGACAATAAATACCTGTGCCGCTGGGCGGGGCAGGAGGACAGCAGCTGTGTGCCAGGTGCAGGGAAGCCCACTGTGGACCTTTTGCGTTTGCTCAGACAGCCTCTAGCTGTACGCGGCCCATTCAACCTCCATAGCGTGCCAGTGTGCTTCATCTCCAGCCAGAAATGCAGCCAATCTGGACTTGATCTCAGTCGAGTGCTGCTTTACAGGGGCCCGTTAAAAACAAAGCGCCGAATCACACCGGTACTCAGTGGACTTGCTCCGGCCCGGTGCTTTGATGTCCACCCCGCGACGCATGCCAGAGCCTTTCGACGGGCCGCCACCCCAGCACACGGGACCGCACCCTTCCCGGTAACAAAAGAATGATTGCCATCTGTGCTTCATATAACCTGGGCAAACTGCAACATAAAACGTCTTTCAGACTGCGCTTATTGGATTCAGGGGCTTTTAAAGAGGTCTGCCAACACACGTGCTGCTGAAACACTCTGATTTATGCTTTAAAAAAACACCAGCTCCTTAAAAAAAGCAGGTGCAGCGCAAAATTAGTTCTCTGATGGATTGTTCAGTTGATGCTAATTATGGGATGCATATTTTCCCTCAGACTTGGTCGGTCCGGCAATCTGGACCTTCCATTTCCTCAAGCGAAACATTACTGCGGGCAGCGTAAATGGAAACACCTTCTGAATGGAGCCTGCATCGACTGCACCTTCCACACATCGTTTTTACATCAGCTGCGGGGGCAGATGAGAGTCCGACCTGTTACATTTCAGACACCTCTTTTTGGCCTGTTTTTTAAGAGCCATGTCTAGTCATTCTGGTTATTGATTTCCTTTGCAGGCTCCTGTATTTAAAAAAGTGACAATGTGCAGCGGGATACTTTGCTGAAGCACTTGACTCATGGGCACAAGAGCATGCTTCGTTCTTTGACCATGATTAGCTTTGTAGCTTCTTATCCTTTATTGAAACAGCTGGTTTGGCGTGAGCTTATAAAACGATGCTTTTTTCATTATAAGGAAGGTGGTGTGATGTCCATGGCTCCTCAGACAACATGAATGAGCTGGAGATAGGTTAGTGGAAGCTACCTTTTGGGTGTTCTCTATGTCCTCAGCCCTATAAAGTCTTGGGGAAGCATGTACTTGGGACCCATGGAGGGGAGAGGCAAGTCTTGGTCACAAAATGAGGCTCCTGTGCACCCAAAACACATCTAATTCACTGCCAGTTCTTACATGAGGTCTAAATCTGATCATTTCCCCAGTGAGCAGAACACATAGTGACTGTCATCACTGGATTTGAAACAAGGGTCTTGCTGACTGTGCCCCATTGTAGGTGGACTACATCTTTCTAATGGCTTTAATTGCTCTTCTGTTGAGGTTTAATGAGGCACGACCTTAGCCCAAATGCCTTGGTGCTTATGTGTAGAAGAGCCCCAAAACCTGTCTCATCCCCCATCCTGCATACATGCACTTTGCTGCTGTTCCTTTGCACGATGTTAGTTATTTTACGCCTTATGCTGAAAGAATCCATTTTATGCTTTTAGAGTGCAGTTGCATAAAATCTGGTACTCAAAGGCAAAGTGATACGTGTCTTTTTTCATGAATGACTGGTGAGAAAGAGAAGCTTGCAAAGACCCTCAGCGTCTGCGATATGACTTACGTCTCACTTGGTGGTCTCTAACACTGCCATTTAGCCTTTGCCCCTTCATGAAAGTCATTCACATGTTTAACCGTTCGACAAAGCAAGCAGTGGTCTCATTAATGTGTGAAATGCTTTTATTGTGTATTGACCATAGCTGGTAGTAATGATTTCAGTTGTAATATTAAGCTGAGATCATATGTGTTTAGGGTCCATTGTGTGTGACTAGGTTACCTTGGCTGAACTTTGTCTACCGAGTTTTCAGCCACCTGCCATCAGGGTGAGCTATCAAGAAGGGATCCTCTCATCGTTGCCTTTTGTGCTCTTGTACCTTCATTGTATTCAGTGTACTTGCCAGAAGGAAACAACATGCTAAAGGCATATACAAATAGCGGACCCTGGATATCGCCCTCATGGACACTCCAGTGCACCTCCAGCAACTCTATAAAGATGTGTCTTAGGTGGTAGCCCAAGAGAGCATGCTGGGCGAATATCACAACTGGATGTGACACTAAGGAATCAGGAAGAGTCCGCAGTGATTCAACCTTCTCCTTTGGGCTACCCAGTTCTCCAAGGAGAAAGTCAGCCAAAGTAATTGATTTTATCCTTCTTGGGGGGGGAAAAAATGAGCCCTATTCTCACTTTACATGTGCCTAGGTATCACTCAGTGGATTAGAACTCTATCCCTCCTTCAATTTGGGTTTATTGCTGACCTGGAATGTGTGGCATGCTGCGGGCTGAGCAGGAGCCGCAAGCAGGAGCTCGCAAGCCTCCGTTGTGTCCCTTACTGGGGGCAGGTGGGGTAGGGGGGCCTGCCAGAGCATTCAACGGCACAAAGGCTAGCACCTGCACAGGCAGGCACTTCCATCTGCTGAGGTGGCATGAAGCCAGTTTACCAAAACTGCTTTCATTACCCCATATCCTTGCCAAAACTAAGACACCGTGGTAAATTCCACAAGCCTGGAGGGTAAACACAATCTTCAGTTCCCCTCTATTCCCAAAGATCACAGAGTTGCCTTCTTCTTTGATAAGAGGGGTACTCTCACGCCACCAGGATTACTAAAATGTATATCACCCAGTTCTGTTGAACAAACATTTTTTCCCTTTCCTAGATGCACAGTCCATGTGTTCGGGAATGGTTCAATTGGCTGGGGAGATGGAATTCAAGATTCTGCAAGCAGAGGATTGTGGTAGTATCCATTACTTGTCTCCAATACAAACACTCTGCCACTTTTTTAACTTTCACACATACCAGCATCCAGAATTTGTTTTGAAATTCATTATAAATATGGACATGCAACACTGCAACCCTGTATAAGAAGGAAAAAATTGCTTTTACTTTCTGGAAAGGTCAGGTATTTTGGAGTATCAAGGTCACTACTGTAGATGTTTGACTAGTCTGTTGTAGCAGGTGCAGACAATCTACCTACCAACCAACCAACCAGTAGAAAGGGGTTTGAAACAGAAGCAACCAGAAGGACTGAGATGAAGCACTCCATTGTCTTTCACAAGCAACAACAATTTGACCAGCATGGTTCCCCATATCTTTGGTCCACCCTCTCCTGGACTGTGAAGGATTCTTCCAGACCCTTAGTTACTTGGGCAGGGAAAAAAGAGGAAACAAGCACATGGTGAACATTTTTGATGCTCAAACCACAGTAATGACAGATCAGCGCCAAATGAAAAGCCAGGTCTCACAAAACAATCCCCATATTGCTTTTCTTTGTTGTTCCCCAGTGCCGGCCATCCCACATTCTTTGGCTTGTGGCCTCAGTCATGCACCTTTTTTACAGGAAAAAAAACCATTTATTTCCTTTGTCCGAAGGTACAACAGCAGAAACTCCCATGGGAGCTGAATTTTTTAGAGTCTCAGACCAATGAAATTAGTGTGTGAGGAATCTGCATGAACAGTCGCTGGTCGTCTTCTAAAACAAGCTAATCTCTTCTCTCAGGAAGAGAGGCTGCCACTCGCAGAACCAGAAGGACATCAGTTTTTCTCCATGCTCACACTGGGACTGCAAAAACGCTGCGGGGTAGATGACAAACACACTGGAGTGCTTAAATAACCGGAAAGAATATGATGGCAATAAAATATATTGTCCCGTCTCTGCCGGAAAATCACATATAAGAACAATTATAAACACTGCTGCAGACAACGAGGCAAGACGCACTCATGGAGCAGCTGGAGCGATGTTTATAACTTCCCTTATAACTCATTCTCACAATTTCAGATCCGATAGCCACTTGTGGCACGCCCAGGCTGGGGAAAAGGGGGATAGTGAGGCGGAGTGATTTTACCCCACCTGTCGGTAATAATCGACCCTGTTCTACCCCGTCTTCCCAAACAGTAGGGGAGACTGACTCAGGAGTTCCAGACAGATGCCAGACCTGAGAACTTGAGGAAAGGCAAACCTCAGACCCTGAAGTCTCCACGCCCCGCGCCAAAAGCGCAAGACGGCAAGAACGCAAGAGAGCACTCCTACCCAGTTCACAGTTCCCCTTCGCTGACCCGCCACACGTATACATAAAAAGACAAATCCTCACCTACCGAACGCGTCCTGCGTGTTTGTGCCACACCACTTAACACTCTTTTCCAGATCTGGAGATAATTTCCCTTTTGTCAGTGGTGAATAAACAAGATTCTTCCCATTCCACTGAAGCTCAATGGGTTATTTGTGGGCCCTGCAGGCACTGTGAGAACCTAATAGGATTCCCTGCTACAGTCAACATTAGATATCAATCAACAGGCTATTGTCTCGCTCTGTAAGGAATCCATGGCATCCCTGATGGTGGGCTTTCTTCTGCCATCTCACCAGTCACCTGTAAAACAAGGTGCGGAATGTCGGCGCCCGACCCAGAATGATGCACAGGAACAAGGATACAGACAAGGAAGGGAAAAGTGGATCTGTGGCAGTCAGTGGAGGTGTAGGTCTCAGGTGCAGAGATAATATCCCATTACCATTCTCGCTGTGGTCTTCCCAGTACTGCGGGGGATGCTGAGAGGGCCAAACCAAGAGCGGCACAGGATGGCACATGATACAGTGAGGCACACGTACCTCGGTTACCTGTTAAACTGAGAACAGTGTATGAAATTTTATATGATTCAATATAACTGGAAATTAATGACAGAACCATTGTAGTGTTACGGATTTAAGATAAAAGGTACTTTTTCTTTTGGGTTTTTAAGAAATGCATTGGTATTGTATTTCTTACAACACTTTTAAAGTTTTAGGGTTTAAAGTCCAAAGTTTTATTCTTAATGGGGTTATTTATCTTTTTTTGAGCCTCTGATGTTTTCACTTTGGAGAAATGAATCAATGTGTTATTAAAACAGATGAGTGAATAATCTCTGTAGGATGCCATGATTTGAGAAGCTTTTTAATGGTAATACGATGATCGTGATGCGGATGTGTATTGTCGTGTTGTAGTGTTTCATATTTTGAGTGTTTTAGGAGCTGGGCTCCCTGCTGGGGCGGCTCCAGGATGGATGGGTCCTTGCGTGCCTCGGGGGACCCACCACACAATGCCCCCAAAACTTGCAAGGCCCTCATGGGTCCCAGACGTGCCAAATGGCGTTCATTCAACATTCACGCCAAGGGCCTCCAAGAGCACAGAGAAATACCTTTCCCTTTTTTGCACATTTACATTACAGCCAAGCCAGCAAGTCTAAGCATCAGACCATTTTCAGAATTTTATACTTGTAAGCCGGTTTCCAGAGGAATCAAATAATGTTTTCAAATCAGGTCAGTCCTTCATCTCATGAAATAGACGTTTTGAGTGGTATTTGGCAAGCTCGAAATTTTTTTGGTTTTAACGCCAGGCACAGTACCGCAAACCTTGGACCCCGAGGCAGCGTGAAATAGCACTGCGTGACCGCGTGATGCCACTTATCTGTTCAGCAGCTTCATTAGACCAGACCTTGGCGCGAATCTATACACTCGCTTGCCATATAGAAGCGTGCGCTGAAATGCTTTCGGTATTACATCTTACACGGAACCGAGTCAGCTCTCCCCTGCGCCACACCACCTCATAAAAGGCACTGACTTCATTCCCACCGGCTCCTATTTGCGCTCGGCGCGGCTCTGTGAGGGGCGCTCCTCTCTGTACGAGAGTTTGCGCTCCCTCCCTCCAGCTGAGCCAGCGGGTGCCAGCGGGTGCCAGCGGGTCACGGGGACCGGCACTGCCAACAGCAACACGCAGCGAGGCCTGCTGCTTTCGGCACGTCTGACGATAATCTTCTCATTTACAAATTTTAATTTGGACACTATTTCAGCTTTGGGGGGTCGTTGTGTGCAGTCAAGCAAAAACTGGGTTAATTATTTTAATATGGCCAGCGGAGTGCATTTTCTTTTCTCTAACCCTTAGTTTTACTTTACCGAGCTTTCCGTGTGGAGAAGTGCGCTGGATTTAACCCTGTGGGGGGATTTTTCGGGATCCAGTCATCGATTCTTGCCTTTGGTTTTATTTCATCTTGGCAAATGGATGTTTGTGAATTTCTGGAGAATGACTTGTTTCCTGGTGGTACTGTTGCGCATTCTCCAGAACTCTGTGTGTGTGCGCGTGAGCATCAGAAATAGTTTGCAAGTGCAAAAACATGCCAAGTGACACGATGTCAGCTTTGAATAAGAACCCCATTAGAAGAACCAGTCGTGTCTCAAGCAGGACAGGGTCCATTCGCTCAGGCATCAGGGATCAGAAACTTTGTCCTGAACTGCCATGCATCTTCTCCCCAAGTCTCATCTACCCATGGAAACCCCAGCCCTCCGCTGATTCCTGCTCTCCCACTCTTGGATGGCCAGCACAATGCCATCCAGTTTGCCTTCCTGTTCTGCCAGTCATTGCACTGCTGATCCAGTACATACCAGTCATGTAGTACTCATTCAGAAATGTTGCGGTGGAGGCATCACAGATAGCAGTAAGGCCCATTGTTCATGACTAAATGTGGCCACGTCACATAGAAAGGCTTTCGCGGCGAAGACTAAACACGGCCTCTAGACAATAGACGAGGGAAAAGCAGGCGAGCCTGTGCACGACCGGCTGACTGTGTAATCCTCTGTCTGTGCGTCTGTGTGTGTTGCCCTGGGTCTGGGATCGAGTGCGGTCGGCCCGGGGGGAATCTTCAGGGCTCGTGTCACTCAGACCTCTGATGCATCGGCCATCCTCGTACACGTGGGTGGCATGTTGTGCCGGGAGGGGTTAAACCGAGGTCACCGGCTAGTGGCTCCCCAGGGGAAACAAGAGGAGACACATGGAGAGAGAGAGAGAGAGAGAGAGAGAGAGAGAGAGAGGCAGTTGGTGCTGGGTTCTGGGCCAAGTTTCAGGAGAAGAAGTTGGAATCTGTCACATGGGGATATGAGTTCAACTTCCCTTCCCCCTACAGCTGGGAACATCCATGGCCAGACACATGTCTGAGTGAACTGCTGACGAGGACGTCTGCAAGCGGTCGGCCTCTCCCCGGGCAGCTCCCGCACAGCCAGGGCCCCAACCCGGTGGCCCGCAAGGGCCATAAATCTGAAGGTGGGTGGCGTACATTTGTTCAGGTGGCCCCTTCTGTCACTGTGAGGGAGTGAGCCGGAGGAGGCCAGCTCCGCTCGCAAGGCACCACCCAACGGGATTCACAGCTCCGGGTCTGAGTCACATGCCGCTTCTCTCTCCATATCCTCTGACTCAAATTCTTCGAAAAAGCACATCACTGGAGACATGTTTTGTAATTTCCTAAAAGGGGGAAAGTGGCAGTTGTTATTTGCACACACAAAAAGATGAGCATGCATTTCCTTGAGATAAACCGGAAACATATATTCATCATTGCGCTTTTCGTTGTTGTGAAACAAAGCAAAAACTCATGAGCCGCTTCAAACCGGCACTGCTTGCAGTCGCCTCATGGCCTTGAATCCCTGTGAATGACTGAGATGGTCATTGATTATGCAATCTAAAGCGTGATATTTAAAGAACGCTTTTAAATATGGACTGAAAAACACAATGTTTTTAAAGACTTTTATAACTCATCATTAGTTTCGAATTATGGTTCTCAACTAGCACATCTCCATCACAGGCCACCAGTCCAGAGGATGAATGATATTTTATTTCAATATTTTATAGCATGTCATCTAATACTGGGCATTAGCGTGAGCAGTAACAATAAGGGTGATGACAACTCTTAGAATCCAAAAAGATTCAGGCACAAACAATATATTCCTCATTTATTGAGTACGTAATAAATATGGGTTTTGGTGCAGGCTTTATAACACAAGAGTGCATATCAGTTTTGAGAAGTAACACTATAGTAAACTATTCAGCTGAGATGTAATTTTACACACACACATTAGCTGAAACTGCTTATCCCGAGTGGGGTTGCGGCGAGCCGGAGCCTAACCCGGCAACACAGGGCGTAGGGCTAGAGGACACACCCAGGACAGGACACCAGTCCTTCGCAAGGCACCCGAAGCAGGACTCGAACCCCAGACTTGCGAGAGAGCGGGACCTGGCCAAACCTGCTGCGCCACCATGCCCTCGGATGCAATTTTAGTTTAAACGAAATTTGTCCGCCTACTGACTCATATTTAAAAGCAGAAATACCGATGTTAAAGCTAGGAGTAATAAATACATTTAGCCAGGTACATTTAATCAGTTTCTCTTCGGTTTCCCTGTCTGGTCTGAATAGAATTAATTGAGTTCAGAAAATGTGTGTGTGTGTGTGTGTGTGTGAAATATAAATACAGTTATGTAAAGTGTTTAGCTTGCTGTTTTGTTTGCTAATAATTCATGCTGCCTATTGCTGTATGTAATAACTTTATTAACTTTACTATGTATCCTCTGACCAACTGAAGTCAAACTGACTGAAGGCGTTTTTTGCGACTGGGAAAATGTAACTGAATATTTTATTAAGTGAGTGAACATTCGCTGGTTTATCTTTAAGAATTCTGGTAGAAAATCCCCAAAAATCCACCTGGAGACAAAATAGTTACTATTTGTGTGGTGTAAATAATACAAAAAAACCAATGCAGTTGCGGTCAATATCAAAATGCATTTTTGATATTAGTGTTATCGATTACTTTGGCATTGGTCTGCCTGTCACTGGACTAAGCGTTCAATTAAACCACATAGTCCTTCAAAATGGAGCTTCAGAAAACCTTGGCAGGCAAGGGCCTGCAGATCTGCTAAGTGGGTCAAGGAGGAAGGACTCGGGTCCAGCCCACTAACCTCCATGACTTGTTTATTTGAGCGAAGAGAGGCCTGGCGAGAGGCTGCTACAGCTGCTGCGATGGCCACAGCTGTGCACTCCAACACAGCGTCTCTGTGTGGCCGGTGAGGCGATGCCGGCTGCCAAGTGCACTCGTTTGTCACGTAAATCCCGATCAACTGTACGCGCTTTTTTATTTATGGATACATAACTTCCGTCTCCAGTCTAGTAGACGCGAGATTCTGTCTTGTGGAGGCCTCCTTGGAGCGGGGAGTGGTAGAGGGAATGCGTGTCTTGTTTTGATTCATAGAATGAAAATCCATGTTTCAACTGTTGGGAAGAGCACGCAACACGACTTCAAGATAAATAGCAGAAAATGTGCTCGCGGTGTAGTTCCTGTAGACTTCCTCCAGGCAGAACCACCTTCAGGTGCTTTGCAGACAGCAGTGAAAGGCAAACAGATGGTGTGTGTGTGTGTGTGTGTGTGTGTGTGTGTGTGTGTATAACGCTTTAGCTGGAGCAACTGCATTTAAGCTCATTTATATGTGATAAATACAACAGTACATGTATGAGAGATATAATGTATGCGCTGACGTGACTGAACATACGCATTACAGGAGATTTACAGCTTTTCGGAGCCTGCGACTCTTCCCACAGAGCACTTCCAAAGCAAACCACTTGCAGGGGTCGCAGAAGGTCGCCATCCCACAGCCTGAAAGGAATAAACGAAGGAAGGAGGCCACGACTGAGGGCAAACACAGAGCAACCGGTGGTGATTAATATGGGACTCGCACACGGAGAACACCTGGGCTAAGGCGTCGAGTAGGGGAGCATCGGAAGCAGCGATTCATACACGCACGAGGCAGACGGACACGTCGTCCGACATCGGCCTGGCTCGCAGGGCCACTTCCTGCTTCTCGGGTCCACTTACCTCTGGCCCCAAGCCTAGCCGCTGTAGATGTGTCTCCAAGGTGTCCCTGCCAGGCCTCCGCGGCTCGTAGCAACGTCCTTCTACTCCGAAGCTGAGTAAGCTGTCAAAATGCTGCTCATTTGGTGTGAACCAAGGCCCTGTCATTTGTGGTATTCGCTAGGTACTGCCATGATATGACAAATTACCCACAGTGCATCAGGGCTTCCAGACAACCGTTTAACAGAACATTTCAGATACGGGCTGGCTTGCCTGCCAAGTTCCACACATGCTTACATTTCTCCCCTACAAGCACGGCTGTTGTGTTGGCGGTGAGGGAGGAAGCCGGCTCCCTTCTGTCGAAGTGCACTAATTAACACCGATACACACTGCCGCAGAGTCACTGACCCGCAAACCGTAGCGCAGTGCATCTTCTTGGAAGCAGATGAGGCACATGTTGCCGCGTATACGTATAAGTAGAGTTTCCATCAGTTGAAGAAGACTGATGTTGCATGTGTAAAAGTACTACTTTCAGATGTATTCCGAAGCCCCCTTTCCTTACCCCCAGGCACAGGTGTGGGAGTTTGAAGGAGATCTGGAGGGTATCTGACCAGCTGTGCGAAAGCAGGAAAGTGTCTCCATTGAGCCAATCGATCATTTATGCTTTCGGTGAGTAATGAGGCGAGATCAAAGCCAACCTGCCCACATTCTGAGGGGCGTCCAACACTCTCCAACAGACTGGCGAGCAGAGAACATCAGGAGCAAGGCACTGGGGAGGACTGGTGGAGCTTGGCAAGAAATGCAAACCAAGAACATCAGCATGTTCTCATACCATGCCTCACTTCTGTCGGAGAACTCCATTTTGACATTGGTGGGGCATTCTCTAGCCCATCAGTGACTTTCCATGTCTAGATATAGAAGCATCATGTAGAAAAAATAATGACCTCAAGTGGTATTCTATCAAATCAGCAAGTAGTGTACAGCCTAGAGCCTTAACCTTCACTCCAAAAATCTGGATTTCATAATGTAATCTTGATCAAGGTAGGTAGTAGAGTACATTTCTTCATTTGGCTGATGCTTTTCTCCAAAGCAACTCACAATGTTAATCTACTTATAGTTATTATCTGTTCATACAGCAGGATAATTTTACCGGAGCAACTTTAAGGCAAGTACCTTGCTCAAGGGTACTACAGCTGGAGATGAAAGTCGAACCTACGACCTTTGGTCCGAATGCAGCAGCTCTAACCACTACGCTACCAGGTAAGTGCCATCATGTCAAATTCGACTCATTATGACCATTTGCATGGTTTTCATGGTAAGGGAGGGACAATAAGGAAAATGGTTTTCCATTGCCGTCTTCCGCACATGGGCAGAAGATGTGAACTCAGCTCCACTCTGAGCTGGATTTAAAATCTATACCCAACCAAGCAGCTTAGGAGCTATGAGGCACCAGCTTTACTCACTGTTTCTCCATGCCCCTTTTGTCAAGGGACTTACCCTGAATTGAGACAGGAAACACACCCAGATGTAAATATAAAAATACCCAGCCGCAAATATCCAAAGCGTTAAAACAGGGCAATTTGGGGCACCTACAACACACCTTCAGGAGGAAAACCACACGAAAATGAGGAGAACATTTGACCGAACCAATGCCCATTTGCACAGTCCAGGCACTGTGAGACACCTTGTCAACTTGTTTGGTGAGTGTGAATTCCTTAACATTGTTCTCATTGATTTATTTTGTCTTTACTGTTACACTTTGTTTTGTTTTTTGTGTTAAAGGTTGAATTATATGCAAACACTGAAAATCAAATCTAAGTATGTTTTGTGTGTGTTAAGTGTACGGTCCACATTAGCTACGAAAGAGCTGCATGAGCGCAGGAGCCTTACGGTATTATAGAGTAATTAATGAAGGGGAACAGTTTTGTTTTGCGTAATAACTACTGCAGTAATTGTTTTCATTTTAACTGGATTTGAGGATATTTTAGCACAAATGGAGGTGTTTTTGGGTCTCAAAAAACTCTCAACTATTGAAATCAATGGCAATTACATGTTCACGTTATGAGAAGGCTTTATCAGGAATGATTTACCTTCGTAAGATGGAGGAGGATTCTTCGTGTTGATGGCGACATCATAAGTTATAGAACTGATGTCATGACTCGAACGGTTGGACTGCTGCATGGTGGCAAAAGACTTCTGCTCTTTTGCATGCCCTGGCTCTCAAACCCGCATGCATGAGAACTAAATCTGC
This sequence comes from Scleropages formosus, assembly GCF_900964775.1. Taxonomy (NCBI): domain Eukaryota; kingdom Metazoa; phylum Chordata; class Actinopteri; order Osteoglossiformes; family Osteoglossidae; genus Scleropages; species Scleropages formosus. The sequence continues at coordinate 16,414,528 of NC_041807.1, forward strand.
AGCAGCTGATCAGGACACCCCTCATTAAAGGGCAACTCGATAAAGATGGCAGATATCCCATTGCCACGTGGGCAAGATCAAGCCTCTAGCCCTTGCATACTTGGGCTGAAGTGACGGATGTAACGCATTCCAAGCCTGCAGGGTGCCCCTACCAGCACCAGTCCTCTCCACTTTCCTACAATAACAAACCTGCTGCCACTCAGGAAAGCCGCCTCTCGGGCCTCGACTGGTCGAAAACAAAACTCTCCGCTTCCGCCACTTCCTGAGGCCAGGGGGAAATTGGCAGGGCCCACCCAAAAAGCCAGACGTTGGGTGGAGTTTGGCCCTCAAGGGTCACACTCAAGTGCTGAAGACAGTCTTCACCTCGTTGCAGAAAGAGCTTTGGGCTTGGGGTTATTTTTCAGATACCATCAGGACACTATTTCTCATGTATGTTTTTGTACCGGAATGTGTGTGTGTGTGTGCGTGTTTGGTTTGCTGAGGAAAGAGTTGAAGAACAGACCTTGAAATCAGCTGAACCTTGTCTTTTAAAAGTAAAAATAAGTCCCACGGTATTTCTTTTCAATCGGCGGCACTAAACCGATGGCCAGTGAGATGCCTGAGGCAGGTAAATAACATCCTTGAACAGAGAAATAAAAAAAACGCAGCTTATCATCCCCATCATGAAGGAGTGTCCTTGCTGTGGCCCAGGAAGCAGATGGTGTCAAGTGCGCAGAGCTTGTCGGAGCGAAGCTTCCCGACACCCGCTTGTCACTGAACACCAACCTGAGCACCTTGCTGGTAGACAAAGTGAGGCAAAGAGAGACTACTTCATACATGCACTTGTCTTCCATGTGCAGCTGTGAGAAAAAAAAGGTTGTGGAGCATTTGGAATCACCTGGATTTCTGCAAGAATGGCTCCCAAATTCTTGGAATGTCACCTCACTGGCGGGGAAGGAGCCTGAGCTGGTGCGGGAAGTTGAGAGATACCGTCTAGATATAGTCGGGCTCACTTCCACTCACAGCTTGGGTTCTGGAACCACTCTTCTCGACCAAGGGTGGACTCTCCACTATTCTGGCGTTGCCCAAGGTGAGAGGCGGCGGGCTGGTGTGGGCTTATTAATAGCCCCCCAGTTCAGCCGCCATGTGTTGGAGTCTACCCCGGTGAATGAGAGGGTCGTCTCCCTACGCCTTCGGGTCAGGGAACGGACTCTCACTGTCGTTTGTGCTTATGCGCCTAGCGGCAGTGTAGAGTACCCGGCCTTTTTGGAGTCCCTGGGGGGCTTGCTGGAAAGCGCTCCCACTGGGGACTCTGTCGTTCTACTGGGGGACTTTAACGCCCACGTGGGCAGCGACAGTGATACCTGGAGGGGCGTGATTGGGAGGAACGGCCTCCCTGATCTGAACCCGAGCGGTGAGTTGTTATTGGATTTCTGTGCTAGTCGCGGTTTATCCATAACGAACACCATGTTCATGCATAAGGGTGTCCATCAGTGCACTTGGCACCAGGACACCCTAGGTCGGAGGTCGATGATCGACTTTGTAGTCGTTTCTTCTGACCTTCGGCCATATGTCTTGGACACTCGGGTGAAGAGAGGGGCTGAGCTGTCAACTGATCACCACCTGGTGGCGAGTTGGATTCGATGGCGGGGGAAAAAGCTGGACAGACCTGGCAGGCCCAAACGCATAGTGAGGGTCTGTTGGGAACGTTTGGCAGAGGCCCCTGTCAGAGAGGTCTTCAACTCCCACCTCCGACAGAGCTTCAACCAGGTCCCAAGGGAGACTGGGGACATTGAGTCTGAATGGACTATGTTCCACGCTTCCATTGTCAGGGCGGCGGTTCGGAGCTGCGGCCATAAGGTCTCTGGCGCCTGTCGCGGCGGCAATCCCCGAACACGGTGGTGGACACCGGAGGTAAGGGATGCCGTCAAGCTGAAGAAGGAGTTCTATTGGGCCTGGCTGGCTCATGGGACTCCTGAAGCAGCTGACAGGTACCGACGGGCCAAACGGAACGCGGCTCTGGCAGTCGCCGCGGCAAAAACTCGGGCTTGGGAGGAGTTCGGTGAGGCCATGGAGGAAGACTTTCGGTCGGCCTCAAAGAGATTCTGGCAAACCGTCCGGCGACTCAGAGGGGGGAAGCGGTGTTCCACGAACACTGTTTACAGTGGAAGTGGTGCGCTGCTGACCTCAGCTGAGGATGTTCTCGGGCGGTGGAAAGAGTACTTTGAGGATCTCCTCAATCTCTCCGACACGCCTTCCGTAGAGGAAGCTGAGGCTGGGGACTTGGAGGGGGACTCGTCCATTACCCTGGCTGAAGTTGCTGAGGTAGTCAAAAAACTCCTCGGTGGCAAGGCTCCGGGGGTGGATGAGATCCGCCCCGAGTTTCTCAAGTCTCTGGATGTTGTGGGGCTGTCTTGGCTGACACGCCTCTGCAGCATCGCGTGGAGTTCGGGAACGGTGCCTCTGGACTGGCAGACCGGGGTGGTGGTCCCTCTTTTTAAGAAGGGGGACCGGAGATTGTGTTCCAACTACAGGGGGATCACACTCCTTAGCCTCCCTGGGAAAGTCTATGCCAGGGTACTGGAAAGGAGAATCCGACCGATAGTCGAACCTCGGATTCAGGAGGAGCAATGCGGTTTTCGCCCTGGCCGTGGAACACTGGACCAGCTCTATACCCTCACTAGGGTGTTGGAGGGTTCGTGGGAGTTTGCCCAACCAGTCCATATGTGTTTTGTGGACCTGGAGAAGGCATTCGACCGTGTCCCTCGTGGCATCCTGTGGGGGGTGACTTCGGGATTATGGGGTTCAGGGGCTCGTTGCTACGGGCTGTTCGTTCCCTGTATGACCGGAGCAGGAGCTTGGTTCGCATTGCCGGCAGTAAGTCAGACCTGTTCCGGGTGCATGTTGGACTCCGCCAGGGCTGCCCTTTGTCACCGATTCTGTTCATTATTTTATGGACAGAATTTCTAGGCGCAGTCAGGGAACGGAGGGTGTCTGTTTTGGTGGCCGCGAGATCTCGTCTCTGCTTTTTGCGGACGATGTGGTCCTGTTGGCTTCATCAAGTCAAGACTTGCAGCGTGCACTGGGGGGTTTGCAGCCGAGTGCGAAGCGGCGGGGATGAGAATCAGCACCTCCAAATCCGAGGCCATGGTTCTCAGTCGGAAAAAGGTGGATTGCTCCCTCCGGGTTAGGGGGGAGTTGCTCCCTCAAGTGGAGGAGTTTAAGTATCTCGGGGTCTTGTTCACGAGTGAGGGAAAAATGGAGCGGCAGGTCGACAGACGGATCGGTGCGGCGTCTGCAGTAATGCGGTCATTGTACCGGTCTGTTGTGGTGAAGAGGGAGCTGAGTCGTAAGGCGAAGCTCTCAATTTACCGGTCGATCTACGTTCCTACCCTCACCTATGGTCATGAACTCTGGATCATGACCGAAAGAATGAGATCGCGGATACAAGCGGCAGAAATGAGTTTCCTCCGCAGAGTGGCTGGGCGCACCCTTAGGGATAGGGTGAGGAGCTCAGTCACCCGGGAGGAGCTCGGAGTAGAGCCGCTGCTCCTCCGCATCGAGAGGAGCCAGTTGAGGTGGCTCGGGCATCTGTTCCGGATGCCTCCTGGACGCCTCCCTGGGGAGGTGCTCCGGGCTTGTCCCACTGGGAGGAGGCCTCGGGGCAGACCCAGGACACGTTGGAGAGACTATGTCTCCCGGCTGGCCTGGGAACGCCTTGGGGTTCCCCCAGAGGAACTGGAGGAGGTGTGCGGGGAGAGGGAGGTCTGGAGTGCTCTGCTCGGACTGCTGCCCCCGCGACCCGGCCCCGGATAAAAGCGGAGGAAGATGAAGATGAAGATGAAGATGAAGATGACTTGGATCACATTTTAGGAGCCGTCCATGCAGAAATCCGGATAATTCCAAAGGGTCCACAAACTTTGATTACACCTGTACGTGGAAAACGCACTTCTGAAAGAAGCTTGCTTTCACCTCTCCCGACACCCTGCTCCCTCTCTCCCTTCCAACTGAGAAGGTTCTTGAAGCAAAATTTGACTGAAACCTTCACTAAGCTGTTTCTGAAGCTGTGCTGAAACAGTTGCTGTTCTCGGTCCGTTACTCGCTTCCTCTCGGTCTTTCCGTGTTTTTCTCAATTCCCCCCCCCCCCCCCAGCTCGTCCACTTCCCCACTCTGGGTTGCATGTCCCCCCTGCCCCCTCCAAGGTGCTGCTGCCGGTCCAGGATTGATGTTTCTCTCTCCCCAGCGGACGGTGGCTAGCAGAGTACATTACTGCTGCTTGACTTCATTAGACTGGAATGCACACACACCACACTCTCCCTCCCCACCCCACCTTCATTTCTCTTTTTGTTTTAATTCCTCTCTTCCAGGCATCTGATCCTCTGAACCCCAGACACGTGAGATCCAAGTGCATTCCAACCCCCCAGACAGCAGGACTTTGAACTCGGTTCCTGGAGATCAGATGAGTGGCGCTCAGTGAGCTGTGAAATGTTCCACTGTAGTGGTGGTCCGTACCTGGACAATGTGAAGGGCAAAGGTAGCGGACCCCTTCTGACTTGAAAGGTGGTATCTACTGACCTATTTTGGGAGATATGTGCATGATTTATGAGGAGGTCTCTGTTAGGACTCATTCTGCATTGTTGTGTTCTTGTTCACCAGCCGTCTGAGCACCAGCAATGTTTGACTCTCTACTTTGTACCTATGGAACATGATCCATCCCAACACCGCACTGTTCCTCCAGCAAGAGTACTGTGCTCCTCCCCATCTGGCCCCCTGCTTATCCCCCTCACAAAGGATCCAAGAACTAAAGCCTGTCAGGTATCCGTTTTGGCTCTGATGTCCTGAAACGAGCTGCCTTTCCACCTCAGAGCTACTGATTCCCTTCCAAAACTCAATAAATGTCCCAAAACTCATCTCCTTTGGAGCCACTTCCCTCCCAAGTTTCAGATACCTTCATAAGTGAGTCCTTCACCACCTTTCATGTTTTATCGAGCCATTTTCCTATTTGTAGTTCATCTTTAGGAGCAGTTCCTAGGATACTTGTGACAGGATACAATAAACGTACTGACTCACATGGGGCAACATGGTGCTCACTGGACAGGATACAGTTACTCAATTAGCTGACACGTCCCTCCAAAGCCACTCACATTGTTTTACCCATTTATAAAGGTTAGTAACTTTTAATGTAGTAGTTTAGGGGTGTTCTTTGCTCAAGGGTACGACAGTAGGAGGTGTGGTTCAAACGAGGGATCTTGTAGACCGGAACCAGCAGCTTTAACCACTATGCTACCTACTGCCACTGGTGCATTGATGTCACTAGTGTCATAAGAACTTATCAGGAATGGGAGAAGAGAAGAGTAGTAGTCAAGTAGTAATCAGTGGAGTGACGCACAAAACACTGCAGGGGCCACACACACACACACACACACACATTTTCTGAACTGCTTGTCCCATGAGGGGTCACGGAGCCTACCCGGCAACACAGGGCATAGGGCCGGAGGGGGAGGGGACACACCCAGGGTGGGACACCAGTCCATCACAAGGCACCTCAAGCGGGACTCAAACCCCAGACCCACTGGAGAGCAGGACCCGGTCCAACCCGCCACTCCACCACACCCCCCCATCTGCAGGGGCCACATTAGGCTTATTTCAACATTGTTACACTATTGGGTGTGGAGCTACTTACACTTATTTACCCATTGATACAGCTGAATAATTTAGAGCAAGTACCTCACTCAGAGGTGCCAAAGCAGATAGAGGAATTCAAACTCGGAACTGTCAACTCTAAAGGCGGCAGTTCTAACCACTATGCCACCTGCTGCTTTGCGAAGAATGCTGCCCTCTTTGCTGTAACGGTTCCCCTTGTTTTTTCATGTTAGCCACAGAATCTCTGCAAACTCCCACTGGCTTTATAACTGCAGGTGGGTGGGTGTTTTTACTCTACAGTGTGAAGCTTATCGCCATACAAGGACAAGGAAAAAAGTGAAGTCAGCAACAAAGATTTGCATGAAATCCCGCTGGAGTTAAAGGAAGAACACCCCCACCCCCACCCCCGAAAAACCTCACTTGTGTGGGCTTCCTCTGGCACGTCAGCTGGATCCGACCTCCGACGCCCCTCACGCAGAGGTGTTGGAATTGACACGGCACTGCGACCTCCCTCAGGATACGCCACCCTCAGAGTTTGGCCACGCCCACACAGTGATGTCACCAGCGGAGGTGTGATGGCACACACTATGGAGGTCACAAATGGCAAGGGCCGAAGCATGGAGGAGGAAAGAAACAGGGGTGGGACACGAGAAGGACTGCTGCCTTTACGCTGATTCATTTAGCTGATGTGTTTCTCCAAAACAGCTTACAGCGATTCACCCATTTACATAGCAGGCCAGTTTTTACTGGAGTAATTCCAGGTAAGTACCTTGCACAGGGGTACTGGACCCAACAACCTTCTGAACCAAAGGCAGCAGCTCTAACCAGAACCGTATCTGCTACCTCTTTAGGTTCATTTAAACAGCTCATTGTTTTATTTCAGTGTTTTAATCTGAAATTGGGCAATTTGTCCATGAACTTGTTTTGGATAAATAAATGAACAAATGAATGAATGAATGAATGAATGAATGAATGAAGCTTTAATAATCCCAGAGGCAAATACTACTTGGTTGCAGCAGCATACAACGTACAATACACACACACACACACACACACACACACACGCACAAGACATATACATACATAGGCACACACAGAAGTAACTAAATGCATAAATAAGTAAAAAATAAATGTTAGCAAGTGAAATAGGTAGAAAAACAAAGATACAATAGCTGGGTATTGCGATATAGGCTTTTTGCTATTCTCCAGGAGACACTGTAGACAAGCCCAGCTTTGAGATCCCATTCCAAGAATTATTATGTTCAAGTCGAGAGAGAACTCGCTGGTGGGAACTGTATAACCTTTTAAATGTCATGCTTTTCGTGCTCACTAAACCATGCACAACACGCCTGATGCTGATGGCAGGTCCAATCGCGGAGGAGCAGATAACCGAAAATATTTGCACCGAGAAAGCTGCCGCCCCTCCGCCCACCCCTGTCCAAGGCAGGACAGATGTTTTGTGTGTCTTTACACAAGAGGACCAGTCAGGGCTCAAAGAGCGGAGAAGATGCTTATCGGCCAGCCCCGCTTGACGGGAAACATGGGCCGGTTCAGACAAGCAGCGTTTCGCCACAGGTACACGGCGGCCTCGGTTTCCACAGCATTACATAAGTGCCGTCAGGCCGTTACAGGAGACAGAGGCCCGCTGCTCTACATGCGTGAAGACGTGACAAAACACAGCGGGGGAGCGTCAACTGAGGCATAAATCGAGAGTGAAATCAGATTTGAAAGGAGCCCCTGTCGGAGAGGGCTGCCGGGCTTGCCAGGTGCGCGCTGGTCCAGGTGGGCTCGGGACCAGGTGTGCCGCCACAGGTTCTGCACCCCTCACCCTAACCACAAAGAGAGGGTTAATGACAAGTCTGCCGGCTCGCTCTCGCTGTCTCGCACACATACGCATTTTCTTACACTTCAAAAAAAGTCCCCGCAAAGGGAATAAAACTGAAAAAAGAGCCGGTGGCATGTTCCCTTAAGGTCAAACGGCTTTTTTTTCGCATTGCTCATCGTTACGAAAACGAATCGCCCCGTTGCTGTTTTGGTAATTAAAATTTGTTTTTATCGACTTGAGCGAAATTTTTTGGAGGTGTAAGGAGTCATTTATTTCTTTTAAGCGTGACTCCCATAATGACGGCGTTATAAACAAACGCGTACGCACACACACTGTCGTAAACAGGCGCGAACGTGAGACACACGCTGACACATGCAGCGCTTCCCAGCAGTGAACATCCTCACCCTCCCCGCCTCTCACGGTCACCCGTTGAACCTCAAACACTCATCTTCCCGTGACCCGAGAAGGGCCAAAAAGTGCCCCTCGAAGCCCCAGGGGGTAAAAAGCGGAGAAAGCCACGTGCATTCCGAGTGCCGTCCTGCAGGTTTGAAATTCAACTAAAGTCAAGTTTAATAGTTGACAACGACGCAAGTGAAGAGGTTAACGTCATCGTGTCGGGCGGCGGGGTGAGCTCATCCTTTGCAGGAGCGCAAAGTTGGGGCCATCAAACGTCACAGATGTCCTTCTGCAGCATGGAAGGAATGGGCAGCCCCAGGACACACTCTTACAAACGACTCAAATGTCCCGTGTTGTATAAACGTAATGTTGCCCAAACATATTTTTTTTCCACCGCATTCTTTTGCGCTGGCATATGCACCTCTGCGTTTCATCTCCTGCTTCTGCAATAAGTGAAGACATACCAAGACCCTGTTTCAAGGTCCATGGACAAGCCGGTTGGGACAATATACGTGTCACTCCGACACCTTCATACGTGTGCTGAGAGTAATGGAAAAGCATTGTCATCTTTTCTTCCTCTGCATTCAGGTTGCCTTTGCAAACATCATACGCTACCTGGTCACGTCCGACCTCTGGGTATCCCATCCAGGGATGCCCGTCGCTCTGTTGTCACCCATGAGGGTCCTCTGTCCTACAGTGACATCCTTTTGACCCTGTTTCCCTCGCTCAACACACTGGATGTCACCGGTACCCTGGTACCCATCTCTACGGAGGTGGCGCTGGGAGCTCCAGGAGGGTGGGGGGGGGGCGTCAGTCTTACATAACCGCTTACGTGTGGGACCGCAGAGACTATCCACATTTTAGGGCCTCCCCCGTTGCTCTCATATGCAAGGAGGGTTGGCATTACCGCTCCCGAAATAGGATAATTAGAGGCCAAGGGCTCAACGGCCCTGTGTTTGTCATCATGTTTGTTTTTCAGTCTATCTGGTTACAGAATGTTCACGGCACTGACCTGGGGGTAAACATTTACATCGTTTCATTTTTTTTTCCTTCCCTCCAATTTTTAGGGTGCACAGGAGGGCTCGGACTGGGATGTTTAACCACTGGAAACCAACTAATGCGCTGACTTCGGGGGGGGGGGGGTCCTTAGCAACGGGTGAGCGCTTTCTGATCAGCTGACAAGTCGGAGAGCCAACTTTGCTGTGATTTCAGACCGGTCCAAAGGCTTAGGTTTTAGTAAAGTAAGGTTCCTAGATAAAACGTGAAAAAACAATAGCGCTGGAATGTGCGGTTTAGCGAGCCTGTTATTAGATTTCAGTTCTGCACGCCAAAGATGTACCCAAATCCAGAGGTGGTTGGCGATGCAGATTAGTTAATTATACCGGGAATTCAAAGGCAACATCAAAAGTAAATAAGAGCACAAACAAGAACATTTGACTTGAGGATGAGAGTATTTGTGTGGGTAGATCATACAGCACTGAAACAGAAAAAATAAGAAATAATAGTCAGTTTTTACATTCCTGGTGAGTACACAGATTAATGCGTGATGCGCAATGATTTAATTATAATGTTTCCAAAGCCACGGAATGAGGAAGAAATCGAAGGTCCGACACTTTGAAGCGCATACCGAAACAGCGAAATTGAAGTATTAATAAGCACTTTTCTTAACGGCTGCATGATGAAGACACCTCAGGTAGGAATGCTCAAGTGCTGCTCGGTGGAGATCTGAGGTGAAGAAAAGATGATTATAATGAGGTCAAACACAGCTTTAATTAGAAGGATGAGCAAACTCGCGTCAGGCTCACGGCGCTTTCGTGAAATGAGCGTAAATTGGTCTCCTGAATAAAGGATTGTAGGGAAGCCTCCCCGCAGTTAGCTAATGGCCCGACTCTCGGAGACCCCGAAAGGAAACTATTCATCAACCCCCTCCGGTCCCATATTCCACAGACCCCCCAACAGTCCCTTAGAGAGGCAAACAGAAGGGGCTCATGCCGAAGTATTTATCGTGATCATATCAAGGCAGGGTGATTCATCACCGACTTAATCGCTCGATGAAGGGGCAAGAAACAGCACTGGTTTGATTAAAGTGTGCCGGTGTTGGGTTCGAGCCGGCTCGCATGCCGACTCGCTGCGCGACGGCCAAAACAACGAAGGGGGCTGTGACGGCGAGGAAAACTTCCGATTCCCGGAAGCGAGGCTTGTTCTATAATGAGGCAAACCCATGCAATCACCTAGGAGGGCCGAAATTCGGCAGCGCCAACTTTCGCTGCGAAAGTAAAAAATAAATTAATTTTTCCAAGTTTTGCAATGTCAAGCCTTGCTTAAAAATGAACGGTGTTATTAGAAAACTGAAGAACATCTGGCAGCTGATGTACAATGTGAACATTGTGTGACACATCACCGCAGCATGCCTGTCATTGCAGTTTTGCAGATTACTTTTTCTATGAAACAAGCACACACACACTTTCTGAACCACTTGTCCCATGTGGGGTTACAGGGAACTGGAGCCCAACCCAGCAGCTCAGGGCATAAGGCTGGAGAGGGAGGGGACGCACCCAGGACGGGATGCCAGTCCGTCGCAAGGCACCCCCGGTGGGACTCGAACCCTAGACCCACCGGAAAGGAGGACCCAGTCCAACCCATCGCTGCACCGCCACCATGCCTCCCATGTGAAACAAGCGGTCAATAGTATATAGTGTATAGTATATAGTACATCGTATCTCCTTGTCCCCTTAACCAGCTTCAGTCTTGAAAATAAGTTCAGTTTTCAGTCCATTTTCAGTTCCCAAAGTATGCATTTGTTCTCTGTGCACATGCAATGCTCACGTAGGTGTTACTGTAAATAATGACAAATTAACCTATTTTAGGTGGGGGGTGTGGTGGCGCAGTCCTGCTCTCCAGTGGGTCTGGGGTTCAAGTCCCGCTTGGGGTGCCTTGTGACGGACTGGCGTCCCGTCCTGGGTGTGTCCCCTCCCCCTCCGGCCTTACGCTCTGTGTTGCCGTGTTAGGCTCTGGTTCCCTGTGACCCCGTATGGGACAAGTGGTTCTGGAAATGGGGGCCCTATTTTATTTATAAATTCAAATTTTGTCTCCATGAACATCCATCCAACTATTTCACTAACCGCTTGTCCCAATCAGGATCACAGAGGTCTAAAGGCTACCTTGGAATAGGTCGGTATCTAAAATAAAAACAATTTTTAGTCATATATATGCATATATATGTATGTGTGTGCTTAGGGGGTGCGGTGGCGCAGTGGGTTGGCCTATGGTCCTGCTTTCCAGTGGGTTTGGGGTTCGAGACCTGCTTGGGATGCCTTGCGATGGACTGGCGTCCTGTCCTGGGTGTGTCCCCTCCCCCTCCGGCCTTATGCCCTGTGTTACCGGGTAGGCTCTGGTTCCCTGTGACCCTGTATGGGACAAGTGGTTCTGAAAGTGTGTGTGTGCATGTGTGTGTGTGTGTGTACCTTTATCAATTCAGAGAGAGAAGTCTAGGCTGTGCCAGATTGATTCTGACCTTGGGGCACCAAGAAGCCTATTGCTGGCTCTGCCTGGATGATAGAGGTTGAAGAGGTATGCTACCTGGGATAGCTGGTAGTATAGTGGTTAGTGCTACTGCCTTTAAACCCACAGGTTGTAGGTTCAATCCCCAGCTCTGGCTGTAGTACCCTTGTGCAAGGTACTTATCCTAAAATTGATCTAGTAAATTACCTGGCTGTGTAAATGATTGTGACCTTGATGTTCTAAGTTGCTTTGGAGAAATGTGTCAGGTAAATGAATTAATATAAATACATGGTCCTCAGTCTCTCCACATCTCCAATGAGACTGTAGGGTGGTGCTGTCTTATTTATTTTGTTAATCCGCAATGACACTTTGGGATCATGGGTGTTGCTCAACAGCATCACGGAGACAGAGCACCTGCCACAGGTCAGAACGCTCTGCCGACCCGTTTCAAAAGCAGACGCGCGCAAAAGCTTGCGTTAAATTTACGGCTCAGTGTCCTCGCAATGCGCTAAGGCCTGCTTTCGCAGCCGAGGGAAAAGCTGCACGGAGGGCAGGAGGGACAGCGAGTCGCTATAATTAGCCCTGGAATAAACCCCTAATGGTCTGTAATGTACTGTTTCCTCATATTAACTGCAATTAGCAGACAAAGTACTCGGCCATTTATGATCTTGTAAAAATATGTTTTGGAACATTGCTCTTTGGTAAACGACCGCTGCTCCTCGTTGGCATCGCGAACAAAAGAGGGTCGAGTCAAGGGAAGGAAATGGCGGGTTGGGAGGCACCGACGGAACGGTTTCAGGTCACTTTCTCGGAAAGAGCCGCATTCCTTGTGTTCATTAGCTGAAGGGGAGAACGGACCGCGGAGCAAATTAAATGTTCGCGTCAGTTTCTGGTTTTTACAGAAACACAAAAGCCTGGAGCTCACTGCACGTTGTTGGGGGGAGTGGATGGGGGGGGGGGTCGATGGACTGACTTCCAGACGGATGGAAACTTAGTGGCCACACTTTCAACAACAAATCCTGGCCTGCTTTTGGCAGGAGTTTCACCCCAGAATGATCTTACTGTTTCTCGTTACCCCCGTTTCGACATACGGAAAAGGTTAGACACTCAAGCTTGTGTTAAAGAAGCAGTAATCACTGCTGCAGTCCTCCCAGCACAGGGGAAAGGAAGAGCTTTGTCAAAAGAAAAAATCAAGTGTTGCAATGTATGCGGGCCTTTCATAGAGAAAGGTGATTTATTATTATCATTATTATTAGTAGTAGTAGTAGTAGTAGTATAATTAGTACCATTATTACTATTATTATTATTATTAGTATTGCAACTGGGTTGTTTTTACCGTGTCAATACAGGGTAAGTGCATTGCTCAGTGGTACTGCAGCACAAGTAGGGATGCAAAGGCAGGTGTCTCCGATGTGGGGGGGCTGATGTTCAGAGGGGCTGCTTTCGGGCCCAAAGTTCATGGGTTCGAGTCCCACCTCCTGCTGCGGTAGCCTTGAGCAAGGTACCTACCCTAAATTGCTCCACTAAAAATTACCCAGCTGTATAAATGAGTAAATCATTGTAAGATGCTGTAGAGAAAAGTGTCAGATAAATATAAGGTGGTGTCTTTGACCACTGTGCAGCTGGCTGCTCTATATCTAACCACATAATTGCTGCTGACCGGCCTTTTTTAAAAACAAGTCCTGCTCACCTTTCAGAATTGCCTTCTCTCATCTGCTCAGTGCATGCTCCGAAAGTAGGTAGAGCGTTTTCGTTCACTTTTCTTCCGCATGGAAGAAAATAAAAAACACAACGAAAAGATCTAACGGCAAGCAAATTTCTCCAGGTGTGCGTGAAGTGAGTCATCTGCCTAAAACCCGAAAGGTCCTGGATCCGCGGAATATTTCCGAAGCTTCTCGAAGCAGAAACACCTGGACATCTCCGCAATGGAGGCCGGTGTGGAAACAGCCTCCAAACACCCATCTGAGTAGCAATTAGTACATAAAGGCCCGCCGTCCATTGGGCCTGGGCCCCTGCAGTGCTTTGAAGTGGTCCACGGGTGCCGACGTGCTTCCCTGGCAGGGAGGTCATCGAACCGGCAGCCCACCCCACAGGAACTCGCCCGCCCCGAGGATTAGCTTGCTATGATTTACCGCCGTTCTCGCGAGCCTCAGGAATGCTATGGATGACGGATCTGTTTTCCTACATTGTTTCACCTGCTCTAAATGGAACCACATGCGGAAGGGCCTCCGGCCGTAATCGGAGGCACATGGAACCCGGCTTGGAGTGGGGCTGGGGGAGGACTCCCCAATCGAGGGGACCGAGGACAGGGGCATGAGGTGGGCGAGGGGTGTGCTGCCCTGTCTCAGGGTCTGGAGAAGCCAAGAGACCCAGAGGTGGACACAAGATCAGAGAGCGTTGCGAGGTGTTCACCAAGAATTCATCTGATATCCAGCACAGAGGGGAGCCCGCTGGGAAAGGGTGTGGTGCTGCACTAAACCGCAAGGAAAAAGGGGAAACAAGCTGTCATTGCTGGATCATATTCTTTACCTTACAAAGACAGGTTTACACACTCAGTTTTACTTCCTAGCATCCTCATTTTTCTGATCATCACAAAGCCTTGGTCTTGTGCACTAACACCTCCGTTCTGGGGTCGGTTTTGCCAGAAGTTCTTGGCACGCTGAAGACGTGCTAATTTCGGCAGCGGTGTCATGTGCTAATTTAGGCCGAGCGCCGACCCTCCAATTAGAAATGGGTTAATGGGTTAACCTGCCTTCTCTTCTCTCCAACCTCAAGTCTGATTTCTTCAGAGAGTTGACCTTGCAGGAGTTGACGACCTGGAAACTAAATTTATCCCGAGGCTTTTACTTGAAAAGATTGCACATTTTTCTCTCAGTCCCTCTTGAATTCTATGTAGGTCGCGAGAAATGCGGGTCACCTTCGGCGCTCTCCTGTGACCCACCTGCACGTCGAACTGCGGCCTCCATCGGTCCGACTCACTACCGGAGCCTAATGGGGTCCCAAATTACTGCTGACACCTGCCGTAAACACATCCGTCCAGCCTTTATAAACACAGGGCGGACTGGTGAGTCGCTCGATTACAGTACAAACACTTTGGGACCGTTCTGGCGCTCTGTGATCGGTGGAGCTGCTGGGCTCATTTAGTGAGATTAACCTCGAGGAGACCGATTGTACTTTGTTATGCTGCGAGGTGCACGGTCCACGGCGTATTGGAAACAGTGGGGTTTTTTTTTTGCATGTATAGCACCACGTACTGTAGGCCTCACCCGCCATCATGCATTCATTAAGAGCAAAAAAAAAAAAGAAAAAAACCCTCAACTAGCTGGATCCTTTTTTGTGCAACCCTGACGCCTGGTGGCTAAAGATGGAAGAGCAAAAGGTGCCGATAAGGAGTAGCATCCCCGACGTTGCGTTGTCTCCTGCAATGACATTTAAAAAAAATGTAACGTGGATTCAGGTCTACATAGCGGAGAACACAGAACCGGAAGCGTTCCCGAAACGAATGACGGACACGGAGCTTTCCTTCAGGCACGCTTTGAAACCATGAGTACCAGACTAAAGGGTGGCATCGAATGCCAGTGGAGCCAAAGCACTTGCTGTCCAACTAGTGCAACAGCTGTGAAATATTTATGAAGGTCGCTTCTCCAAAATACCACTGCTTTTCCCACAGTTTTGCACATGATGAACTGCGCTCAGAAATGTCACGGTTAAGCCTGTAATCCAATCAGGCCTTGCAGATAGCTACCTGTAAAGGTCGGTGTGTGGTTTCCTCCTGCGGACGGCCGGTGTGACGCAGGCAGGTGGGCTCCTACGTGTCACTCCCTTACACCTCTGCCAGTACTCCAGATACCCATTGCGTCTTGGTGCACTATTTATTTCAGCAACTTTGCAATCTGCATTGGGGCAAAGAGCCTGAGTCTGCATTTCAAACTGCTGGAGTCCACACACACACACACACACACACACAGAGAATTTAAATTGATTGCTGTTATTTCTCTGTTTTAGAGACAGGATGAGTCAATCCATTAAGGCACCACGTTAGTCATGTTTCTTCAGCGCCTGGGAGAGCAGGCGATGCGTGAAACAGTGGTGAAAATGCCATTTGCCTGAATGTGGATCTCCTGGCTGCTGTTCTCCTCTGGGTTGCGAAACACGTGCAGTCTGATGGCACAGCTTACGCTTCCCGCTGTGCACTCGGCTATATGTCCAAAAAAAAAAAAAAATAAAAATAAAAATAAATAAATAAAAGCACAACCCTCCACTTCTCACAAACCTCTGCAGTGAACTGAGCTTTTCTCATTCGTGTTTTTACAGTCCACACTTATTGATCTGACCCCCCTGCATGTGTGTGTGTGTGTGTGTGTGTGTGTGTGTGTGTGTGTGTGTGTGTGTACTATATAATAAATTAAAAAAATGGTTAGAAGGTAATCAGGATTAATCTATCCTGAGTTTCATGCACCTACTCATGTGATGAACATCGGTGCATAAAGTGGAAAGAAAAAGTTGGTTTACTTAAGAATCACATGTGTGCAACTATGTCTCTCTTTCTCCTAATGTAATGCACAAATTGTATTTCCTGTGAGATGTACGTTGCTTTGGAGAAAAGTGTCTGCTAAATGAAAAATGTAAATGTATTTGTGTTTTCTCTGCTGCAAAAGTATAAAGAATGCAATGACAATTTAAATGCTGTCTTTCTAAGGTAAAGAAGACTCGACCAAAGCACCACCCAGGTTAAGGCTTCCACTTGGGTTCGTTATGTGCCGGTCGCTGTGTCCCTGGATGCGTGGATAAGAGCACCCCAAGGTCTCTGAGCAGTCGACAGAGAAAAAAGGGTGGAAGCCGATGGGATTTTGGAGGAATGCGGCCCCCCGTGGTCGATAGCCCCGCCGAGCGCACCCGAGGGTCAGTAATGACTGGCACAAGTTTTAAAAGAGCAGTGTCCGTCATCAACAGCAACGACACCGACACAGGCTATACAAACGACTTTATTGGTCATAAATTGTTATTCCAACAGTGGAATGTTATTAGAACTGAGTGTGTCTCTGACATTTAATCACCATAATCTATGAAAGATTTTGCTCCTCTAGAAAACCTTGCACACGGTGGAAATGCCTTCTGACCAGGACGAGAGCCACTGAGCGATGCCCTCTGAAACTGCCGTCCCGCCCCAGGACCCTGTTCCTGTTATTTAGTGAGGTAAAAAAAAAAATGCGCAAACAATTAAAACAACCAAAAATAAATAAAATTATTTACTTAGTATTTTTTAAAAAATGGAAAAAGCAATGGATGATTCAGTAACAAACCAACTATGAAAGTTTAATTTAAACGGTTTGCTTACATCCCAAGAATATTGGATGTATTGAAAGACAAACGCAACACTTTCCTTTGCTCCTCTCACCTGGGGCTTACTGGGGTAAAAAAAAAAGAGGACTTGAATGACCGAATGCAAAGGACCTGCTCACTCTGAACCGCCACGGAAAACATGGTAATTGTTTTTCGTTCGCAAAGCTCTCATAAGCCGCATGAATGAAATCAGCAAAATTGCCGTTGGGCATAACCAACAAATGTCGAGAAAGGAAAGATGTTGGTCACAGCGTAGTGTTTTAAAGCATTGTGTGTGTGTTTGTGTGTGAGGGAGAGGGGCTGAAGGTTGCGAAATGCTCGCTTGACTATACGGGCCGCTCCGGGACCCCGAATTAAGCTGAAGGAGTTTGCTGGGAAGCACGCTGCTGAAAAAGGCCAATTTTGTCACCCCACCCACACAATCTAGGCCTGGCGACCATCGGCAGCAATGCGGAGACTCGAAACGAGAGAAACCCAAACCATCGCCGAGACTCCAACAAGTGCAAAACATAAGCGCTCTCCAAGACTCCCCAACGGGGTGTCAAAGAAAAATATTCTTTTTTTTTTTTTTTTTTTTTCAAAATCTCAGCCCTTCATGTTGTTTCTTCCAGAGTAAATCCGACGTGAGCCAAATTACGTGATAATGCAACCACACGCAACGCTTTCCCGCGTGATTCTAGTTCATCCAGCAAATCCAGTCTGCTTTCCCTTCGAAGCTTTCCATTAGAAATGTTCTGTATAAAGGAATTCTCTGGTGCTTGCATTGGTTTATCGATGAGATATTCGTATGTTTGCACATGAATGTGTCTGAATAAGAACAAACATCTTCAGAAAAAAAAATTGGTCAAATCCATTGTAATAAAACCATCACTATCCTACCCCAAAGGAGCAGGTGAGTTGCTAGTAGAAATTAAAGATAGAAGAATTATGTAAAATAAATAATCTTTCTTGGTAAAAATAAAGGGGGGCGCAGCAGGTTTGGCCAGGGCCTGCTCTTTGGTGGGTCCGGGGTTCGAGTCCTGCTTGGGTACCTTGCGGTGGACTGGCGTCCCGTCCTGGGTGTGTCCACCCCCCCCCAGCCTTGCGCCCTGTGTTGTCGGGTTAGGCTCCGGCTCACCACGACCCCGCTCGGGACAAGTGCCTTCCAACAATGTGCGTATGGTAAAAATAAGTAAACGCCACCATTAAGATTACCAAGTGTTTTTTGTTAAGAAATAAGTTACAGAACAGTATTGATGGAAGGAGATTAGACACTGAGTGACCCGTTACAGATCACATATATTTTTTTTCCCTGCAAAAGTCACTTCATTAAAGCAGAACACAGAACCTTAGTTTTCTCCACATCTTTCATTGACACAGATAAGTGCACATGTGTGCAGAGGGGAGGGAGGAAAGAGCAGGTAGTGGCAGCAGTTGGACGGACGCCGGGGACTCCGCGGACCCCCCGTGGAGTCAGCGTGCAGGATGACTGAGGTCTGACGGCGGAGCCTCTCCAGCACTTTAAAAGGCCCCTTCCTCCTTGGGGAGCCCTATTTATATGTTCTTCATGGTACAGAATGCGCTCCCATTTACTGTGAAAGACCCAACAAAGCTGGGTTTGAGACCCTTGAGAGCCTCCACAATTCTGCGGCCCTTTCTAGACACCCCCCCCCCCCCACCCACAGCACTGCTATTTTTAATTTCGTCAAGGCTCTGAGATAACGTGACGTTCGTAAAACTAAACAAATTTACACATTCCAAAGGTTCTACCAGAAACAACCGACATCTCGGAAATTGCCGGAAAGGTTTTGGTGGGATGGCTGCTGCATCTTCTGCAGGGTCCATCGAAAATATGACCTTCTTTCTCAGAAAATAACATGAGCACCAAATGAGGGCTGAGACTTAGTTTTTTTCCTTTTTACAAAATTTAAAACGTGAACTTTCGTTTCTACATATATTATTATTTTCTACTGCTCATCTCACAAATATCAAAATAAGGCATCTGAAATCACAAGCAAATACCAACTGGAGGGTGATAAGTTCAAACATATTGCAAAAACACACATCAATAGTGGACCGTAGTAAAGATAAGACACTACCTCTGAACAGACATTAGCGTATTCGGTTATTACCGCGACACACGGGTTCAGCATCAGTCACACAAATTATTCTTCTATAAAGTGTTACAGAAACCTGTCCCTCAAACCCTCAAGCATCAGATTCAGAGCCTTTGGCTAGACGTGAGCACAAAGTGTGTCCCACCCGCTATCGCTGCTTAAAAATCAGGTGGAACACTTTTGTTTGCATGAAGACGCTCAGTAAAAGATAACAGATTATTGTTGTTTTCTTACATATCTGAGGACTTTGTAAAAAGAGTGTGACCTGTGGGCAGCCTCAACCTGTTTTTGGTTTTTCCCGAAGCCTCCCCACCTACTCTGACTCTGCCGTGATGCTGGAGGGTGGTGCGGTTTGCCGATGACCCAGCTAAACAGTTGAGACCCAAAGAAAAAACTGCACTGATTTTTTTTTCTAATCCTTCTTAATAATTAGCCGGTCTGCACTCATCCTCTATATCGTACCCATCCTGGGGTTAAATAGGTCAGTGGCAGGCTTCCATTTTCGCTCGACTCCTAGGGGCACTTTGCGGTCAGTTCTGCTCCGCAAAATTGACCCGTAGGGCTCGGAACTGACATAGCAGGAGAAAATTTGCCACGTACGTTTGGAACGAAAAGGACGCTAAAATGGAAATTAAAGATCGCAATTTCCTCAGATGGCTTTGAGCGCAAAGCGGTTTTTTGCTCCTGAGTGGTAAGTGCCAGGGCACGGCGGAGGTAACGGGCTGACTCCCATGATGCATCGCATGACCACCCGCTAACGTCGTGGCTTCACCTCGGTCGAGCGGTAACGGTCCAGAGATCGAGGTGCAGGTTAAGGTGACGTGCCGCTGCAGTTGCCGGGTGTCCTTTGTTTCAGCGCAGGGCCCGATTGCCGTCGAAAGCCGTCCGTTTTCGCTTTGGGGATCCGGTGAAAGGGTCCGAACCGCTGACTCGTTAATTCTAGCCAAGACCACTGCTCCGCACCATGGGCGGTGCTCGAGAACGCCTGCAGGAAACAGGTTCTGTCCAGGAACACTGCAAAGGTAAAGCGCTGAATGAGCTGAGTACTTCCGGAAAGGTAAATCTAACATCACGCTTCCACATAACCCCCCGCCAACCGCCCCCCCAAGCCCGAGAGACTTAACTCCTAAACAAACTGACAGCATACCTTGTAAATGTGTCCGCTTCACCGTCCCTCCGTTAATCTGCAGAAAAGACAAAGCGGCTCACGTGAGACCACGCGTATTCCTTTTCGTTCATCATTCATTCATTTTTATTCATTTTAATTAGAGGAAAGATTGTTAAAATTAATCATATTTTTCAACTCTCCTCCTTCGACTGCTTTGTGAAGGTTCCGACGCCGCGTTGAGAGCGAACGGCAGAAATGAGGGACAGTGAAAAATATTTAAAAACAGCCTTGCGGACGATATAATAATACCATAATGATACACAGGCCTGTTTTGTTTTTCACTTATGTCCATTAAGGAGTGTTCCTCGGGGAGGGGCGGCACATTAGCACACGCCTCACTTATCCAGGTGTGTGTTTTGCGCAAACACCAGGGGAGCTGGCAGGCATGTGTCTGGGGGATGGGGTAATTGAGATCACTGAGGCTCAGGGGACAAACTGGGATGGGGACACGGAGATCTAGCACTCTTTACCGCAGTTCGTCCAATCAAACAGGCCTGACTCAGCTCCCCTCTGAGAGTGGGGCGTCCCTGCGGTGCTCAGCTCCTTGACCTCACCAATTAGCACTTTGTGGCTCCCGGCTGCCTCCGCAGAGCCCAGAGGACCCCGGGTAAATTGCGGGACGTGCTTCTCCCTCCATCTCCCTCCTTTACCTGGTTTCTCACCACTGTCAGATTCAGCTGGTAGCGAATTGGTTAAAGCTGCTTCCTTTAGACCCATACATTACAGGTTCAAATCCTAGTGGTAGGACTCTAGAGTAAAGTACTTGTCCTAAATTACGCCAGTAAAATCACCCTGCTGTATTAACGGCTAAATAACTGTAGGTGGATTAACATTGTAAGTTGGTTTGGAAAGAAGTGCCAGACAGAAGTAAAAGCACGTCACAGCCTTGCTTCGCTTGACCATGCCGAAGCCTATGGAGCGCAAAAGGCAGGTGACGTATACTCTCAGTGGGCACCATGGTTGTGCAGCAGGTAGTGCTGGTGTCTCGCAGCTCCAGGTTCAAATCCAGCTCTGACTACATGGAGTCTGCA
Source organism: Scleropages formosus (assembly GCF_900964775.1). Classification (NCBI taxonomy): domain Eukaryota; kingdom Metazoa; phylum Chordata; class Actinopteri; order Osteoglossiformes; family Osteoglossidae; genus Scleropages; species Scleropages formosus. Next base: position 16,435,510 of record NC_041807.1, read on the forward strand.
TGTTCTAGCCTTGCTTGTACAGGTGCTCTGGTTTCCTCTCACAGTCCAAAGACATGTGTGTCAGGTGAATTAGTGACTATAAATTGCCCCTAGTGTGCATGTGAGACTATCCGTTCAGGATACACCATTGGCTCTGGACCACCGCAACCTCTCCTTGGAGAAACAGTTATCGATAATAGAAGGAGGGAAGATTTTGCCATAATTAACTAATAGTTATTTTTTTCTTTCTGCGGTGTGAAGCAGGTTGTTTTATTTTGTCACCAATTTATTTTTGCCATTATTACAGTACAAAACAGCTTACACTTTGGAGCTGTTACAGCTACAGGTTCTCCTCGACTCATTCACAGCAAGCACCTTCCTCAAAGGTCTTACAGCAGGGCATCCCCAGCACTCAGACCAGCAATGTTCTAGTATAACATACTGCATTGCGGCGACCAAAGGAGCACGGGGGGGGAGGGAGCAATTACTCGTTGTTTAACAAGCCCCACGTGGCCGCCTGGTGGACTCGTATCTGTTTGTGTTGTTCTGCCTGCTGCTGTCTAATATCTCCTGGGACCATTGCATAATCCACAGCCGACAAAAGTAAATCAATTAGCTATCGCGTCCACGGTCTATTCTGGGATGTTTATCGAGGGATTCAATCTATGCAGCGCATGGGAACCAGTCCAAGACACAGGGTTGTTTCTGGAACCAGTAGGAGCAAAGAAAATATTTTTTCCCCTTTGTAGACGCACATTAAAAATGACAGCGTTCTAACACATAGCATCCGAAAAGGTGGGCGGTCATCATTACAGCTTCGCTAGGGTTTCGCTGTGAGTTGTCCAAAACATGCTGTTGGACTGATGTACATTTCCAGCCGAGACACTGGAGCCACTTCTCCCCGGTAACAAACATGGTAAAACTTTGGCGATTAAACTACACCTTCAGCACATTACGAGGCCCAGAGGAAGCGATCACATTTCTGCCAGCACGATGAGCCGGTTTTCTCTACATTTGTTCGTTCCGGGGGAGGCAACCGTGTCTGACAGGGAGGAGGTGAGCAGGTCATGTGAGTAGGATGCAAACAGGATGGAGTGGACAATTAACAGATAGACTTCATACACAGGTTATAATATTGCTAAATAGTTGCTGGAATTCAATCCAAAACTGAGGTTTATAGCAGCTAACTACCAGTGGAGCTGTGTATGAATATGGGGGGTAACACATTAGGCTTGGCTGAACTTGGTGGGACAGGTTGTTACCCCGTTGCAGTCACATTACTGAAACTCAAGCTCAAGGGATGTGACCTCAAATCTGAGTAGAGGTTACATGTTATTACTGCTCAGATCATTCACTTCCCATGGTTAGTGGTTACTTGTGCTGACAGGTAAATAATTGTAGGAGACTCACTGTTGTAAGTTGCTAAATGAGTAAATATAATATAGTCACATGTCCTGTGTTGCCGGGTAGGCTCCGGTTCCCCGCGACCCCGTATGGGACAAGCGGTTCTGAAAATGTGTGTGTGTGTGTGTGTGTGTGTGTGTGTGTGTGTGTGTGTATCTTGGGGTAGGGGGTGCAGCGGGTTTGGCCGGGTCCTGCTCTGTGGTGGATGTGGGGTTCGAGTCCCTCTCGGGGTGCCTTGTGGTGGACTGGCGTCCCGTCCTGGGTGTGTCCCCTCCCTCTCCAGCCCTGTGCCCTGTGTTGCCGGGTTAGGCTCCGGGTTGCTGTGACCCTGCTCGGGACATGTGTGTGTGTGTGTGTGTGTGTGTGTGTGTGTGTGTGTGTGTGTGTATATGTCGAGGCCCATGATGTCTGCTGGGAAGCTGTGATCATAGGCCTCTGTGACCATGGAGGCTATCTCCTTGGAAGCTGATCCAAGGATACCATCCTCACACTGCAAACAGAGGGAAGAGTAGGCATCCCACCATCCCTCCCCAAGGTATTTTCTGAATGTTGTCCCAGCAAAAGTCATGCAGCTTTTCAATTTTTACTGCACCGGTTTCAAAAATCAATACACTGTTCACACTACAAACAGGAATTAATTTGAGGGATGTTGTTCCATAACTGGAAGTTGCAGGGGGTCAGGTGTCCTGTGGTTCTGTCTTTTGAGGGCCATTCTCACCACAAAATGAATGTGAAAGTACCATAACACATCGCCAGCCAAACCGATAATACACACACACACACACACACACACACACACACACACACACACACACACACACTGCCTGAAACCACTTGTCCCGAGCAGGGTCGCGGTGTACCGGAGCCTAACCCGGCAACACAGGGCACAAGGCTGGAGGGGGAGGGGACACACCCAGGACGGGATGCCAGTTCGACGCAAGGCACCCCAAGCGGAACTCGAACCCCAGACCCAGCCCAACCTGCTGCACCACCGCACCCCCGGCAAACCGATACCAATCAGTCGCAGACTCAGAGAGAGAAAGTTGTTATGATGAGCAGTGCAAATGTTGATGATGGCAGGGGAATCAGCGTGTTGCTCTTACCTTTGCTCGTGGACTTGGACTGGCCCGCAGTGACGGTGCTCAAGTCGGCTGGCAGGCCCACATATACCCCGCCGTAATTCCTGGCGCAGCATGAGGTCAATTCGAGGACCCGACAGGAGACATGTAGGTCAGGGAAGTCAGACACAAACAAAGACAGAGATGAGTATATATTTTTTCTGTTATATTGTTCATTCATTTTCACTAACTGCTTGTCCTGTCTGGACCTCATCCTGCACTCACTGGGCACAATGCTGGCAGGGCAAACCTCTGGAACAGGACATCAGTAAATCACAGGACAGCCACACACACTCAGGGCAATTTAGCGTCACCAATTCACCTGAACTGTATGTCTTTGGACTGTGAGAGGAAACCAGAGCATCTGGAGGAAACCCACACAGACAGGGGAAGAACATGCAAACTCCACACAGATTACATTTACATTTACTTATTTAGCAGACTTTTCTCCAAAGCAACTTCCAATTAACTCTATGTGTTATCAGCCCACACACCTTATCCACCAAGGTGATTTACACTGCTAAATACACTACTTACACTGGGTCATTCATCCATACATCAGTGGAACACACTCTCTGTCACTCACACACTATGGAGGAACCTGAGCAGCATGTCCTTTGACTGTGGGAAGAAACCAGAGCACCTGGAGGAAACCCATGCAGACACAGGGAGAACATGCAAACTCCACACAGACTGAGTGGGGATCAAACCCATGTCCTCTTGTACCACCCAGGTGCTGTGACAACAGTGCTACTTGCTGTGTCACCTTTTATATTATATTATCCATCCATCCATCTTCCTCCGCTATCCGGGGCCGGGTCGTGGGGGCAGCAGTCCGAGCAGAGTCCTCCAGACTTCCCTCTCCCCGCACACCTCCTCCAGTTCCCCTGGGGAAACCCAAGGCGTTCCCAGGCCATCCGGGAGACATAGTCTCTCCAACGTGTCCTGAGTCTGCCCCGAGGCCTCCTCCCAGTGGGACATGCCCGGAACACCTCCCCAGGGAGGCGTCCAGGAGGCATCCGGAACAGATGTCCGAGCCACCTCAACTGGCTCCTCTCGATGCGGAGGAGCAGCGGCTCTACTCCGAGCTCCTCCCGGGTGACTGAGCTCCTCACCCTATCCCTAAGGGTGCGCCCAGCCACTCTGCGGAGGAAACTCATTTCTGCCACTTGTATCTGCAATCTCATTCTTTCGGTCATGATCCAGAGCTCATGACCATAGGTGAGGGTAGGAACGTAGATCGACCGGTAAATTGAGAGCTTCGCCTTACGGCTCAGCTCCCTCTTCACCACAACAGACCGGTACAATGACCTCATTACTGCAGACGCCACACCGATCCGTCCGTCAACCTGCCGCTCTATTTTTCCCTCACTCGTGAACAAGACCCCGAGATACTTAAACTCCTCCACTTGAGGGAGCAACTCCCCCCTAACCCGGAGGGGGCAATCCACCTTTTTCCGACTGAGAACCATGGCCTCGGATTTGGAGGTGTTGATTCTCATCCCCGCCTCTTCGCACTCAGTTGCAAACCTCCCCAGTGCACGCTGCAAGTCTTGACTTGATGATGCCAACAGGACCACATCGTCCGCAAAAAGCAGAGACGAGATCTTGCGGCCACCAAAACAGACACCCTCCGTTCCCTGACTGCGCCTAGAAATTCTGTCCATGAAGATAATGAACAGAATCGGTGACAAAGGGCAGCCCTGGCGGAGTCCAACATGCACCGGGAACAGGTCTGACTTACTGCCGGCAATGCGAACCAAGCTCCTGCTCCGGTCATACAGGGAACGAACAGCTCGTAGCAGCAAGCCCCGAACCCCATAATCCCGAAGTACCTCCCACAGGATGCCACGAGGGACACGGTCGAATGCCTTCTCCAGGTCCACAAAACACATATGGACTGGTTGGGCAAACTCCCACGAACCCTCCAACACCCTAGTGAGGGTATAGAGCTGGTCTAGTGTTCCACGGCCAGGGCGAAAACCGCATTGCTCCTCCTGAATCCGAAGTTCGACTATCGGTCGGATTCTCCTTTCCAGTACCCTGGCATAGACTTTCCCAGGGAGGCTAAGGAGTGTGATCCCCGTATAGTTGGAACACAATCTCCGGTCCCCCTTCTTAAAAAGAGGGACCCCCACCCCGGTCTGCCAGTCCAGAGGCACCGTTCCCAAGCTCCACGCAATGCTGCAAAGGCATGTCAGCCAAGACAGCCCCACAACATCCAGAGACTTGAGAAACTCGGGGCGGATCTCATCCACCCCCGGAGCCTTGCCACCGAGGAGTTTTTTGACTACCTCAGCAACTTCAGCCAGGGTAATGGACGAGTCCCCCTCCGAGTTCCTGGCCTCAGCTTCCTCTACGGAAGGCGTGTCGGAGGGATTGAGGAGATCCTCAAAGTACTCCTTCCACCGCCTGAGGACATTCTCAGCTGAGGTCAGCAGCGCACCACTTCCACTGTAAACAGTGTTTGTGGAACACCGCTTCCCCCCTCTGAGTTGCCGGACGGTTTGCCAGAATCTCTTTGAGGCCGACCGAAAGTCTTCTTCCATGGCCTCACCGAACTCCTCCCAAGCCCGAGTTTTTGCAGCAGCGACTGCCAGAGCCGCGTTCCGTTTGGCCCGTCGGTACCTGTCAGCTGTTTCAGGGGTCCCATGAGCCAGCCAGGTCCGATAGAACTCCTTCTTCAGCTTGACAGCATCCCTTACCTCCGGTGTCCACCACCGTGTTCGGGGATTGCCGCCGCGACAGGCGCCGGAGACCTTACGGCCGCAGCTCCGAACCGCCGCCCCGACAATGGAGGAGTGGAACATAGTCCATTCAGACTCAATGTCCCCCACCTCCCTCGGGACCTGGTTGAAGCTCTGTCGGAGGTGGGAGTTGAAGACCTCTCTGACAGGGGCCTCTGCCAAACGTTCCCAACAGACCCTCACTATGCGTTTGGGCCTGCCGGGTCTGTCCAGCTTTTTCCCCCGCCATCGAATCCAACTCACCACCAGGTGGTGATCAGTTGACAGCTCAGCCCCTCTCTTCACCCGAGTGTCCAAGACATATGGCCGAAGATCAGAAGAAATGACTACAAAGTCGATCATCGACCTCCGACCTAGGGTGTCCTGGTGCCAAGTGCACTGATGGACACCCTTATGCATGAACATGGTGTTTGTTATGGATAAACCGTGACTAGCATAGAAATCCAATAATAACTCACCGCTCGGGTTCAGATCAGGGAGGCCGTTCCTCCCAATCACGCCCCTCCAGGTATCACTGTCACTGCCCACGTGGGCGTTAAAGTCCCCCAGTAGAACGACAGAGTCCCCAGTGGGAGCGCTTTCCAGCACGCCCTCCAGGGACTCTAAAAAGGCCGGGTACTCTACACTGCCGCTAGGCGCATAAGCACAAACGACAGTGAGAGACCGTTCCCTGACCCGAAGGCGCAGGGAGATGACCCTCTCATTCACCGGGGTAGACTCCAACACATGGGGGCTAAACTGGGGGGCTATTAATAAGCCCACACCTGCCCGCCGCCTCTCACCTTGGGCAACGCCAGAATAGTGGAGAGTCCACCCTTGGACGAGAAGAGTGGTTCCAGAACCCAAGCTGTGAGTGGAAGTGAGCCCGACTATATCTAGACGGTATCTCTCAACTTCCTGCACCAGCTCAGGCTCCTTCCCCGCCAGTGAGGTGACATTCCAAGTCCCAAAAATCAGAGTTGGTGCCCGAGGTTTGGGTCGGCCAGGCACTCGGCTCCGACCACCGCCCAAATCACAATGCACCGACCCCTTACGGTCTCTCCGGCAGGTGTTGAGCCCACCAAAGATATGATATATTATATTATATGATAGTATATTATATAGGGGGTGCGGTGGCGTAGCGGGTTGAACGAGGTCCTGCTCTCTAGTGGGTCTGGGGTTCGAGTCCCGCTTGGGGTGCCTTGTGCCGGACTGGCGTCCTGTCCTGGGTGTGTCCCCTCCCCCTCCGGCCTTACGCCCTGCGTTACCGGGTAGGCTCCGGTTCCCTGCATAGGACAAGCGGTTCAGAAAGTGTGTGTGTGTGTGTGTGTGTGTGTGTGTGTGTATATTATATTATATATGATACTTTGAGAAAAAATTCTTGTCCATAATATTTTGTTCTGCCATTGCTGTAACAATACAAGTGCATAAATTTTTTCGTGCTAAGAAAGCAGACTGAAACAGATAAAAAAAAATTCATTGATGGGAGCAAACGGGATGCCGGGAGAAGTGAGACAACAGGGTTCTAAAAACCACTGTCACTTCACTGGGACCTCTGCTTCTCTGGGGGGGTTCACACTGTTTTGTTATCACAGACAAGGCAATGAGTTCCTGAACACTCCAGGTCGTGTTTGTTCACATCCTGCACTCACACCCCTTGCAGAAGAAGGGATGATGGACCACTTCCAAACCTTCCCTAATCCTGTAAACCATGTTCACCCCCTGACCCTACAAAACACTTTTCACCTTCACATAGCTTTAAGCCAAGGTAAGGTGTCTGTTGGACACACACACACACACACACACACACACACACACACACACGGAAAAGTGGCTTACCTTCATGGCAACCCAGCCAATAACAATGTGCAAAATAAATCAGTTTTTTTCTCTACTGAATCTTTATGGAACAGCAATACGTTATGGTAAACCACCTATGAATACATTACATTTTGATATATATTTTTATGGTACTTTCCTCATACTTCCTAAACCTTTCAGTTTTTTTTCACTGTACTTACAGTATGGTAAAATTATACATTTTATTAACAATAGAACGCCTCGTTTGATCTGAAACCGGTCCAGCGCAGGACATCCGAGCTCACCTGTGCGAGCTTCTCACTTCTAAAAACGTTTTGGTTTGAGAAATGCCACATACCTTCGTTTCTCGTCGTCTGGGGAGAGTTCATCTGTCCTGTCGGAGCACAAAGACACGCTTGATCAGTCGAGACCCTCCCCTGCCTTACCCCTGGCACGCACCTTGCGATAGAACATTCCGGAAACAGGCCTAACGCAGCTCTGAACTACCTGAACCCAATGAAACAAAGACTGTGTTCTTGTTCCATCACTTCCATTGCTGACCTGCTGCCTGGCCACTGAATCAGCATGTGTGTTTGTTCTGTTAGTTTTGAAGTGAACGTGAAGGACGACCGCATTTCAGCATCACAGCACTCGATGCGCTCCTTGATCGACGAGTGGGCGGGTGCTTTCATTCGCTGTCAGCGGGCCTCACCGGAGTGTTTTGGTTTCAAGGATACGGCGACGATTACCTTCCTTCGCTGTCCCGAGAGCAGCGTGCGAAAGAAAGACACATGTCAGCAGAGCGGGAGAGAACGCGGTCCAAAGCGACCGCAGAGATTGCAGCATCTTACAAGGGGGTGAAAAGAGGGCGGACCCCCTGCTGGTGAGGAGACGAGCGCTCGGACATGGTGTGTGCAGGGCTGGGTTCTCGCAGGCGTGGGATCAGCACCACCTGCGGCCCGCTGAGAAGACGCTGAGATGTTTACCTGCGGACACGTTTACTCCCTGATACCGGAAACTGCTGTTGAAAGAGCAGCTCCTCCCACCCACTCACGCACCCACTCACACAGCACCAGAGGACCTTGTTGATTGACAACCTGGCCTGGTTCACGTCAGGAAGGACAATGACCTCCCCTGCTAACATTTACAACCCGGCCCCTTTATTACAACCCAGCGGGCCTGGGAAAAAAGTCACATGTCCCCAAACACAGAAGGTCGTCACGGTAACGCTGATGATCGACAGCCTGCTGACGGTTTGTCAGGACGATTGGCTATGTTTGAGCTGTTAGAGCCCATGCAGTCCGGCGGCGACAGCGGTGGGGTCAAGGAACATGTCAGGTACAGAGACAGCACTGATGAACTTAGGGGGCAACACGCCTTTTACGCGCCATCATCCATCTACCGATGCAGGGGACAAAATGCAAGGATAATTTCTATTTCTAACATTAACTTACTTTAAAATTGTACCTATTTATACAGGTGGATATTTTACAGGCGCGCTGCTTGGGTCACTGGGTAGCTAATATTTAACTCCATCACCTTTTAATGTGAAGGTTGCTGGTTTGAGTCCCATTCCTGCCGTAGTACCCTTGATGACCCTTAATTACGCTTACCATTAATGTATACTGTAGGAACACCCTGCCCTATAAATGGGAAACAGTGCAAATTTCATTATCTATCATTTTAAGGTGCCCTGGACAAAGGTGTCCATTAAATAAAGAAGAGTGATTTAATATAAAGTGTATGCTAAAACAGAATAAAAATTTCAAAGGGAACAAAACCTAATAATAACCCTTGCCTGCGTTATACAATGTCATCTTTGTAATACTACACTGGGAGATGGTGGTCATGTGGTAGAAATTGACATGAGGTGAGATGGATGTGGGGTTTGTGTTCTGGGGTCGGAAACGCCACCAAGGACGTTCAGCGACGAAGCGATGAGGATTGATGACTATGCCGCGCTCACAAGCAAGCTGCAGCAGTGCGGAGAGCAACCTCAACATTTTCAGGCCATGGAGACATTTCAAAGACCCTCCTCGACATACTTACACGTCCTTCGAAACGTCAGCGGGACCTGCAGAGGAGGAACAACAAAGTCCCATGAACAGAGTATGACCTCAGACTGACAAATTACACCACAAGTGGACTTATAGGTCAAAACTCCCTTTAGATTACATGAGCCCCATGGATATAGAGTATAAACAATTAACATGCATGAGTGCTATGCTGTAATACCCCCCCCCATACACACACACACACACACACACACACACACACACACACCACCCAAGCGGGGTCACGGTGAGCCGGAGCCTAACCCAGCAACACAGGGTGCAAGGCTGGAGGGGGAGGGGACACACCCAGGACAGGACACCAGTCCATTGCCAGGCACTCCAAGCAGGACTTGAACCCCAGACCCACCAGAGAGCAGGCACAGGTCAAACCTGTTGTGCCACCACACCCCTTCCTAAAATAATACCAATATCAAATAATAATAATAATAATATACATATAAATACAGTGTTGTGTTATATTTCTTTGTTGTACTATTGTTTTCACTTTGATTTCTAAATCTGTTGAATTTCCTTTCCTTTTCATTTTTTCAACCCCTGAACACTCACTTTTTTACTTGGTATTTTAAAAACAGGAAGAGCTGGTAGTGTGGTGGTTAAAACTCTTGCCTTTGGCCCCCAAGATTGCATGTTTGAATCCCACCTCCAACTGTAGTACCCTTGATCAAGGTACTTATCCTAAATTACTCCAGTAAAATTACCCAGCTGTATAAATGGGTAAATAATTGTAAGTAGATTAGTGTTGTAAGTTGCTTTGGGGGAAAAAGCATCAGCTAAATGAATAATTAACAATCAACTTGAAGAGAACTGTCAACTAAGTTTTGAAAACAAAGCACAATCACTGCTGGACACCCAAACACCAACCAGTACCCAAGGTATGACAAACAGCTGATGCTACGGTATAACAGATGGAGCGCCCGTCCTTCAACGTTATGACCAAACTTCGGGACACAGAAGTCTTATAATAAGGTTGATGGGATGCCCGTCGTCACTATGGGTGGTTACAGGTGACATATGTCCTAAGTGGAGGACCACCTCTATGCACTGGGTAGATGCTTTTCTCCACAGCGCAAATGAACTTGGAACTTCATGTAGTCAGCATGGCCTATGATAGATAAAATAATGTTGGTTTTTATATATATCTCATTATATGTTTGCAGACTGCACACAGGGTCTCCATCACCCTTTGCCTCCAGTTTCACACACACTTGGTCCATCCACTTGGTCAGAAAGGAGAAGATACTGCTGCTCCTCGAGAGGCTCAAATCTGCTCTTACACATTCAGGCAGCTTTGTGAAGTGCGGCGACTGTGAGGGTGATGCCTGTGCCCAAAACGTGACGAGGCAGATCTCATATTTAGGGATGTGGGGTTCCCCCCCAGGATTTTCGAGCCGCTGTCTGCGTGCGCCGCGGTTCCCCCTGCCCTCATGCAGCCATCCAGATGCATCATCCACTCACCAGGAATGAGTCACCCTCCCAGACGCCTCCCCTGTCTGCCTGCATGTGTGCATGCGGCTCCCTGTGTGTGTGTGCGTGTGTGCGTGCGTGCGTGCGTGCATGCGTGCGTGCGTGTGTGTGTGTGTGTGTGTGTGTGCACCATCCCCGCAGGAACAATTTTCTTCTACCGGTCTGGGAAAATGAGACCCCATGGAGCTATCTTTTATCTGCACTTCCTTGGGCCCCGTAGCCTCGGAGACGTCACAGCGTGACCGACGAGCGCCATGGACGATGCTATCAATTACCATAACAAAAAAAGATGAACTGAACCCATGAGTTCCAGGAAATTTGTCACGCTGTGACATACAGGAAGCCATCATGCTAACATATTGTCTCCTATGGCAATACATGAAGCTCAAACACACACACACACATTTTCAGAACCGCTTGTCCTATATGGGGTCACGGGGGAACCGGAGCCTACCCGGTAACACAGGGCGTAAGGCCAGAGGGGGAGGGGACACACCCAGGACAGGACGCCAGTCCGTCACAAGGCACCCCAAGCGGGACTCGAACCCCAGACTCACTGGAGAGTAGGACTGTGGTCCAACCCACTGCGCCACCGCACCCCCGAAGCTCAAACAACTGAGGACAAATCAATCCAGGGATTCACACACACACACACTTTCTGAACCGCTTGTCCTATATGGGGTCACGGGAAACCAGAGCCTAACCCGGCAACACAGGGCATAAGGCTGGAGGGGGAGGGGACACACCCAGGACGGGACGCCAGTCCATCGCAAGGCACCCCAAGTGGGACTTGAACTGCAGACCCACCGGAGAGCAGGACCTGGTCCAACCCACTGCGCCACCACACCCCCATTCTAGGAATTCAAAAAACTGTCAAAACCTGCAGTGGATATTACAGTTTGTAATGTGCATTATGGGAGGTGCGGGAGGTAGCGCCTCTGTCTCACAATGCCCGGGCTCTGTGTCATTTTTAATGTTCTCCTTGTGTTTGATATTCTTCCAGACTGTGCTCCGGTTTCCTCCCACAGTCCAAAGAAATGTGTTTCAGGGGACTTGGTGACTCTACATAAACGTTAGCGCTTGTATGTGTGTGAGCGAAGGAGCGTGTGTAGCTGCCCTGTGATGTACCGGTGTCTCACACCCTATAGTTCCGGGATAGGCTCTGGACCACATTGACCCTGCAGTGGACAAGTTATTCTAAATAATGAATAAATGAAGTGCGTGTTACTCTACAGTTGAATCTGTATTTCAGTTTATTTACTTTACTCTGCTTTACCTCCTTGGAGGTGTGTGCCGGACACCCGTTCCGACGCACGGTTAGAACAACCGCCGGATGTGCCGAGCCGCCCGTTCAGCTGCAGTTTGTTTACCCTGTACTCTTACCCTGCCTGTGGCTAAAACACAGGCTCCTTGAAGAGCCTGTGGCCGTCAGATGGACCGCTGGGGGTCCCCAGCAGGAGGCTTCCCACTCAAACTGAGAGCCAGACATCAGAAAAAGATCTGGGGAGCTGGCAGGCTGCTCAAAGAGATATCCCGCTGAACCGATTTAATGAACTCTGAAACAGTCCACGTGGTCCTTGGCGTTTGAACGTACAAAGACACATTGTAACGAAAGTCCAGTTGAACTCAGGAAGACCCCCTTCCATCAGGGCTGCCGACTCCCGGGGGGCTTTCACCTTGAGTTCACCCGGTGTGAGATGCCCAGTGTCCTGCCATGGATGACCACGCCTGGTGATGGACACCCATTAATTGAGAAAATGTCCCCGGTTGAGACTCCTGTCCAGGTCTCAGAGAGCGCAAATCAAGGTCGCAGCCCGGTCTGCTGGCACCGCGACACCATCGCACAGCCCTTTCTGCTGACTGGCTCCACCGTGAATATTTACGACGACATTCTGCCGGTCGCCCTCGCTGGCGAAACCACCTGCTGTAAGAATGGATGTAAAAGCAAAGCCACAACACCTCTGGGGCAACATCGATCAGCATCATTGTTCGTTATTGATCAGCGATCGGCACCCGGCGCTGACAGGGGCACTGCACGGTCAGGGTGATTCTGAGGCAGTGTCTTCGGGCAGGACGGAATACCGAACATCCCGTACACCTGAGAACACACTGTAGTTATATGTGGAAAAATCAAAAATGAAATATGAGACACAATTTTGCATTATGGAGTCAGGCAACAGAGCACCAGATCTGCATTTTCCAAACACCAAACGCAGGTGCCCCTCTCATCGCTCCTGTGTTTACGGTCCTGCTCTCTCAATAACGGTCTTTGTGGAGCCTATACTAAAATGTCCCCTATAGTTGATATCTGACCCCCAGCAAGGGACAAAGGGCCCAGAGGAGCACCGGAGGATCGGCCAATGAGCTGTGGCCCGAGGAAGGTGTCGGTCCTGAGAACTCCAGCCCCCTGTTAAAAGGTGAGCTTTTAAGCTTTGCTCCGCTTTTAAGCAAACACAGCTCTGGCACTGGAACAACGTCCAGCTGCACCTCCCGGAAACTCTGTCCAAGCGGGGACAACTTGTTTATACAGCGGGATGGTGGAGGTAAACATGACCTTTCTCCAAAAGATTTAAAACGACCTTTTTTAAAAAAAAAAAAAAAACCCAGATTTTCTGCCCACCCAGTGAACGGTGGTGGACATCGGTGCTCTGCCCATCGCTCCCTACAGCTATCTGGTGAACTGACCGCAGTCGAAATCCCAGCGGGTCCAGGCTACACGCGGTGGAGGCAAAAACTGGGCCCATGTGATGAAGCAGCTCCTGGTGGTGGGGCGTTTGAATGAGCGGAAGGTTCCGGCAACTCTCTGCCACGCGCACTGGGGGGCCAATCCCTGAGCTACGGCGCATTCCACCACTGCCCGGTCCGCCGTGACACCCCGCGACATCCCTGCTCTCGGATCATCCGCGCTCTGACACACACGCACACACACCAGTGAGAGACTCTGCCCGGGACAGGCCTGCGCACACACACAAACTAACAAAAAAAGCAAACAAACAAGCAAACAAGGATGTAGAAGTAGCAAGTGCACTCACCTCCCCCCGAGGTGCTGGTGGCTGAGGAATTTCCACAACCCATGTCGCACGGACGCAGCTGTCGGTCGACCAAGGGAGAGAGAGCGGGGGGGTGCGGGGAGAGAGGGAGCGTAAAAGGCACAGAGGAAAAGGGAGGAGAGAGAGAAGGGGAGAAGGTGGAAGGGGATGGGGGTGGAGACAGGGAGGGATGGAGCGGTCTAGAGACAAACGTCCAATATCTGTGTCCCGCCGCTTCCCTGGCCGCGGTCTTCCCTGCGTACCTCCTCTCTCGTGCCGGAGCAGCGTGTGAATGGGAAAGGATGGAGCCGGGCACTTATAGAGAGAGGAGGAGACAGAGGCAAAGAGAGGGAGCGGGAGAGATGCTCTGCCCCTACATACGTAATCCTCTCCTCCACCCTAACGGGGTTGCCCTGGCAACGGGGGAGCGAGTAAGGGAGGGGTCCACACAGCCAATGGCTGGCATCCAGCTGTATAAGGAAGATGAGATGCATTCGCAGGGCATCCTCGCACCAGCGCGGGTGGACCGCGCTCCCGAAACTCCGGGCGCGGCGACACGCCCGTCGGCATGAAGAGTCGTCGTGAGTCTGACGTCCACAGCTTTGTCTCCATGAACTCAGAATGAAGCGGCCCGACAATGTGACCAATACAGTAATAAGAACAAGACTGCTGCGCCGTTCATGGTGTGATACTTCTGAACCGGTGCTACTAAAATGGAAGCCAAGGGATCTTTGCGTGAAATCAAAAATCAGAGCGCAAACAGCTCAGTTTCTGAGGCCCATCCATCAGAGGAAACTCAGTTCGTTGACATTTATTTGTTTAGCTGATGCGTTTCTCCTAAACAGCTTTTAGCCATTTGCTCATTTATGCAACTGGGCAATTTAGGGTAAGTACCTTGACCATGGGTATTGGATCAGGAGGTGGGATTTGATCCTGCATCCTGCAGGATCAAAGGTGACAGCTGTAAACACTACGCAACCTGGTGTCCCGTCAGTATGCAGACTACATTTGTGGTCATAGCAGTGCCCTGGCTACAGCTGATGGCAAACAAGAAGGGTCTGACTGCAAATTAGAGATGCCCCCACACTGTGACATCCCCCAGCTCTGTCCCCAAGGGGGGCTTCCTCCCCAACACCTGGATGGAAAGACCTGTAATCAGGACCAGGGATACAAGGGAAGGGCTTGGAACTAGTCACAACCTGCTACCGCTGTTGGGTCACATCTCCTCGAGCCCTGTGTGCAGTCCTAGTCTACAGTGGTGTGTCTTATTTCTGAACCCACACGGAGCTCTTGTTCCTGGACTTTTACCGTCAGTGTGAATAGACTATGCTCGGACCTGTGTCCCTCACTGGGTAATTTTTACTGTAGCAATTTAGAGTAAGTACCTCGCTCAAAGGTAGCTTAGCAGTAAGTGATTTTTATTTGAGTTACTGTGAAAAAGCTATTAAAGCACAATATGCATTATAAATATTTTAAATCCCGTAGCATTACGGTAATGAGATTTTCTTTGGTGAAAAGTACGATCTACTTTAAAAATCATTTTTTTATTTCTAAAAACATGAAGCTATAAGTGTTTTGTTTTTAAAAGTGGAGTTGAGGACTGGTAGCTCGTCTAAGGACAGGTCGCTGAAATCCCGGCAGATGCTATTTATTCCGGGCTTAGGTGTGACCCATCGGTGGTGGTCAGAGGGCCTCGTTGGGAATGAGTCCCAGTGAAGAGAGATGCTGGGACAGAGTGCATTATGGACAAGGTGTCCCACCTCGAGGAGCAGGGGATGGGTGACTCGCCGCCCAATCTGAGACAGCGCTGGAGGTGTGGATTTTGTGATACAAAGTGGAATCCCGAACGTGAACCTCCAGCAAGGTGCACGGGACGGGGAGATGGCGGGGGTGGGCGGGCATGTTTCCACCTCCTCCGTCAGTGTCATGGGCACAACTGCAGCTCGGAGCAGAAACAAGACCTTGGACTCAAGATTCATTTCATAGCCCAAGGGCCTTGAGCTCCTTAAATGCCCAGACATTATTTTACTCCAAGTCAGGCCGTTTTCAGCAAGAGCCGCAAAGGACAAAAAATATCTAATTACACTTCCACAACGTGCTGATTTGGTGACTTTCTTAATGCACACATTTCATGGTAAATGGATTACTGTGGGGTGCTTTCAATTCATCCATTTACTCTAATTTGATTAAAAGAGATCTGTTCATGCTCCTCTCAGTGAGAATATAAATCCCACATCTACTAATCCCCAGATCTAATAGGTGGTAATATAGCCATAACATTGTCATATAGCCATGAGTACATTTACACCGCGTGAACAGTTCAAGCGCTGTGTTTGCGGGAGAAAATGTATGTGGTTTTACACGGTTCTTTCAGGTGATTCATTCGCAATCATACGTGACAGCGTTGATGAGCCCGTTGCAGTTCTTCACGTTGACATGGGGCGGCGCTATTGTCACGCAATCGGCAGCTGTAATTCATCTGCCAGCAGGTCTCGCGCTTGAGAAGATCCCCGCGATCATGCGTTGTGCCTTGCTGTCTGACCATATTTCTCTTAAAGACATTTTTACTCCACAGACACGTCATTGAATAAAACACAAATATTTAGATTAGTGTTTTTATTTAAAGTGATTGTCCTGTGCGATTATAGGTGCTTTTCAATAAGGTGCTTTCCTGTAAAATGCAACAGTATTCGCTTTCTACAGCAAATCTGATTCATTCATTGCCCCGATGTCTCAGTTCATCATCTGTTTTCTGCACAACTTAGGTCTGGACTGACAGCGTATCCAAAATGTTTGTATTCCCGAATAATTTATCCCTGTATTAGAAATTAGCCAAACCGAATATACACATACACACACATTTTCTGAACCGCTTGTCCCATACGGGGTCGCAGGGAACCAGAGCCTAACCCGGCAACTCAGGGCGTAAGGGGGAAGGGACACACCCAGGACGGGACCCCAGTCCATCGCAAGGCACCCCAAGTGGGACTCGAACCCCAGACCCACTAGAGAGGAGGACCCGGTCCAACCCACTGCGCCAACCGAATATAAAGCATCCTCAAACAAACAAATATTTTGCGGACTTTTCCGATCTTTATTGTGTCACATCGGTCCGCATTACCGCTGTTTTCAATTATTTTCTGGAAAAATGTTGCCCGCTATGCGGTTTCACTACACACGCAGTACTTAGTGTAAACCACCATCGCACACATTTCATTGTATTAATTATCCTTGAAATTATTGGGATAAAAATATATGTTCTCGTTATTGTGTTTTTTGCTTTTTTTATTGTAGAATCGAGTCACAATTCAAAACTACTCCTTGTTTGTCCAAAGGCGACAGTGTTACTGTTAGTTCTGTACAAAACTTAAAAAGCGCTTTTAGGTCACATGATGATGATGACAATAAGGCGATGACTGAGGATGAAATACCGCGCCACGACGAGACCAGTATGTACTCTACAGTGTATTGTGCTTTATAAAGTGACAGGACGGTCGAATGGCGGTCCATTTTAGAGAAGAGGCGCTTACAGATCTAGCTGTGCCCTGTGTGGGCGATGATGATGATTAAGGTTACGGCTATGGCTGTGCTTATGGTTACGGTAAGGTTACGGGGCTTAGCTTTTTGGCCATGTGAGCACTACGTGTCACCCATCCCCGCCCGCGGCTTTCTGGGAAACTGAGTCCACATCCCGCACAGCCCGACACTCTCCTCCGAGCCGCGGGAACAAGATGCCGGCCGCGCACAAACTGCTGCTGGAAGAGGCTCTGCAGGACAGCCCGCAGGTAGCCCTCAGCCCCTCATTCACCCACACGTGCTGGTCTATGATTATTGTTATTACTGTATGCGAGAAGTGCGCTTTGCACAGCCTGATCCTCGCTCCGCACGCACGGTGCACCTGGACCGTATTCCCGTCCGTTCTCCTAGGAAAAAAAGGCGCTGTCAGTGTGAACTGCACTCGACAACACAGAAATGTCTGAGTTTTACACCTTAAACGCTGATCGCTAGCCTTGCATATCGCGCGAGAAACATTAATTCTCTACGCTCCAGGGCGATGACGCACGGCGCCGGCGTGAAGGACTCTGCGGAGGAGATCGCGACCGAAACACGGATTCTTTATCATCATGTTCTTGTTGCTAAAATGGTTTCCTGATGCCCCCCCCTCCTTTCCCCCTCCGGTCCCACCCGGGTGCCGCTTCCTGGGCGCCCCGCGTGCGCTAGCACCTCATAACGTCCCCCGGTGCAGCAGGCGCGGTGCGCGTGGTGGGGCGCGAGGAGCTGCGCGGGAGAACGCAGGAATGTGCAATGCGAGCGGAGGCGCCGCAGCGCCATGACACTCGCTCTGCAGTGTGAACGGAGCCGTGTGTCGAGAAAGCCGGCGGCCTGTGGGGGATTATTATACCCCAAGTCTGTCTGACTGACTGCCTGCCTGTTTGCTTGCTTGCTTGCTTTATTGTTTGTTTCTTTCCGGGACCTACGGGACACGCCTCGTCCTGTGAGGGATATCGGATAGTATGATAGGGGTTTCCACTTCTCCTCACACAGCATCCCTCGACCCCACACCGTTATCGAGCGGATGGAAATTATGAATAGGAGCTATAAAACTGCGAAACAGCGCTATGGTATTTCATATTTCGTATTATTTGAATATTTCGTATTATTTATTAGGATGTTATGCCATCCAAATTATCTCTTTTTTTTGCGTTTGACAGGCAGTGGAAAACGTCCTCAGTCCCTCACAAAAAAAAAAAGTCCTGCTAGTGAAAAATGTCATTATATCTTGTACATTTTTCTCACTTGTTAAACATTCACAATAAATAATTAATCAAACTCCTCTCTACAAAGCAATTGTTAAGCTACTTACAATGATTTACCCTTTGAAATGGCTGGGTTTTTTTGTTGAGGCTAAAAACAAAACAGTTCCCAGCTGCGTCTCTCTCCATCGTTATAAGTTTAGTCATAAATATTAGCTGTTTTTATTATCACTACGTAAAAATTAGGCCTGTTGCGATACATAAATTACAGTTATACACTTACATTGAGTGGTTAGTGCTGCTGCCTTTGGATTCCAGGGTTGAGCAGGGTACTAACCCTAAATTATTACAGTAAACATTCCCCAGCTGTATAAATGGGTTAATAGTTGTAAGTAGCTTAACATTGTAAACTGAAGGAAAGTGTCGACAAAATGAGCGAATGTGTGGTGTTTATAGGTCGAGTAAATGTATTTTGCTCGTTGTTAGATTACCGTTGTGTCCAAATTCCGTAAACTGTTAGTAACCTTTATAACCTTCATGTGTTTAGGTAGCAGGAACCTGGTTACTGCAGTTAACTTGTAACTTGAGGTTGCTGGTTTGAATCCCACTGCTACTGCGGTGCCGAACGATATAGGTACTTGTCCTGACACGAGAACAAGCTCTGCATAAATGAGTAAATCAATACAAAGTCCATTATCTAATATTGTAAGTCACCTTGGACAAAAACACAAGATAAAGGTTACTAATAATAATGCTGTGAAAAAGAAACATGCCAAGGGTGATGTACAATAGCAGTATCGACTTCAGAGAGTGTATCGTGTGACCGTTTCTCCTTCTCATTCTGCAGATGATGCCTCTGGCTGTCACTTTCAACCGTAAACATAACCCATAACAGTGCATAACAGTGGCAGCTGCTCTTTCACCAGAGTAAACAGGCGTGTCGAGACCCAATTCGCATGCACAATGATGAAGTCGTGGTACCTGGGAGCAGCACCTGTAAAAGTTTATTAGGTGCTGGGGCATCTGAAGCGTAGTTCCGTGAGACTGGAATATCCTTTACTCTACAAAGAGACAGGGGGAGGTGCACTGTGCACCAGTTTGAACCGCGCCTATGTTACCTGACTTCAACCATTGAAACTATTTACTTATTAAATCATTGTGTTCCCAGGGTGTGTCCATGAACAGCTGTGGATCATACTGGGTGTGCAGTGTGTGTGTGTGTGTGTGTGTGTGTATTTATTGCCCTTGTATTTGCCTTCCAGACCCGCTCTTTGCTCAGTGTATTTGAGGAGGATGCTGGGACACTCACCGACTACACTAACCAGCTCCTGCAGTCCATGCAGAGAGTGTTTGGCGCACAGGTACAACTGCTCCCCAATACCCTCCAGGCTCAAAATATTCATTCTAAGGATGATAGCGGTAGCCATTATTATGATATGAATATTAATACAATAATGATGCACGGCTCAGTTTGTGTGAAGTTAGCATGTTCTCCCTGTGTTCACATGGGTTTCCTCCCGCAGTCTAAAAAACATGTGTTTCAGGTGGGTTCAGGTGAGTCTAAATTGCCTGTAGTGTTTGTTTATGAGGGATTGAGTTTGTGTGGTTGCACTGTCAAGGACTGACATCCCATGCAGGGTGTTGGATCTCGGACGACCCTGCTCTGAAACATTACCCTCCAGCGTATGTGTAATGTTCCTTGATCTCACCATCCGGGAGAAGGGGAGCAAGACTGTCAGCAAGATGCTGCCCATGTTCATCACAGTGTCTTCTCTGTGCTCTCCAGAACGAGATGGGACTGGCCACGGAGCAGCTTTCCAAGCAG
This sequence comes from Scleropages formosus, assembly GCF_900964775.1. Classification (NCBI taxonomy): domain Eukaryota; kingdom Metazoa; phylum Chordata; class Actinopteri; order Osteoglossiformes; family Osteoglossidae; genus Scleropages; species Scleropages formosus. Next base: position 16,455,684 of record NC_041807.1, read on the forward strand.
CTCCTGGAGTACGAGAAGCAGGTGAGCAGAGCGAGAGCTGCTCTCACACCCAAGGTCTCAGCCTGCTTGTGAGTGTGACTGTGATAATGGGAATGCAGAATGCAGCCCCTGAAAGGGAGGAGGTGACGGGAACAGATGATTCGAGGTTACCGTCTGTTGGTGGAATCTCTCAAGTTTGCGAGGTGCATCCGCAGCGATTACAGGTCAAGAACAATGTGAGGACTCAAACTGGACAAACATCACATCATGTTTAAAAGCATTTCAACCAAACCCACAGAAAATAGGTTGGGCTAAATGCTTGTAAGACACATATTTGGGGTGCATTACATGCCAGCGATGTCTGCATGGCTGGAGATGTATTCAAAAGCGCACAAACCCGTTGACTGCAGAAAGATGTAAACAGTAGTGACTCATTGTGGGTTTTTGTTGTTTGACCTGTTGCTGAACGAGGCGTGTTGGATCGCACGTAACCTCCAGCCTCTGGGGATGCTAGTAATGGCAGTGTGTTAAGTGCTCCGTTTACTGTCCAGCGCTCAAACGTGTCCTTTGATTCTACTTTCGGCAGAATTTTGCCCTGGGGAAAGGCGATGAAGAGGTCATCAGTACGCTGCAGCACTTTGCGAAAGTTGTGGATGAGGTGAGGCTGAAGATTGGGAGGGTGCCACTGAGTGCCGGTGGCATTATAGGGGCTTGAGTGGCGGGCCATCTTGAATTAACCTGCATCTTCTTCAAGGGGCAAAGGGTTTCCGGGACTTCAGCCCAACTTGAACGCTGCTTTCAGAACCGCGTGGTTTTCAAAGAAATGCATCACTGACACATTGTACAGCCAATGAACAGGCCTTTCAGTAGCCAGGTGGCGATGTGAACTGAGAATAAAGGGGAGGGTATGACAGATGGGATGACTGAGATGCTCTTCCAAGGTCACTGCTGTTCACGTAGCGAGCTGCTTGTGGTTGGGGAAAAAAAACAAATTATGTTGTTGGTTTTTTGCCCGCGATGCACAACCTGTGCACTACTTGCATTACAGAGGATGGTTCTGTGCGCTGTATTAAACTGATGTATGAGTATTCCTCCACCTACAAAATATGTGATTTATGAATACCTTCCCATCGACCATTTTACTTTATTTTGAGTATTGATATTTAACGTCTAATGACGACCGCTCCATCTGCTGTACGATAACATTGGCTGACTGTCCTGCAGTAAGGCACCATGTTTCTTATTGACTCAGTCAGTCTGTCTGTCAGCAACTGCGTTTTATTTACAAAAACATTTTATGTACAGTGATTCCATTTTGTGGTTCCCTTTAAGGCTAGCAAGTGAAAGCATGGTGCAGAAGAGAAAAGGGAAAATAATTAGATTTAGAAGTGAATGTGAAAATTAAATTTTTAATAGTTATGTAGGAAAGTATAATTATAATTGCACTGTATTTTTATTCCGTGTTAGTGTTATGTTAACATTAAAAATGTGTTAAATCTGTGGAAAAAATACAACAAGGCCAATTTATACAATGCAGCATTTGTGAATGTTAATTGTTCATATATCCTTATGGTTCCTACAGGTATAATATAGTATAATGAGGTCTGCAACTTGCGATGAAGCCGACTTATGGGAAGATTGTTGGAATGGAACCGTGTTGTAAATCGCAGACCACGTGCAGAGGGAAACCTGCTGTGGTCTTAGATTTAGAGCATAATACCTTAACAGTCTAAAGAATATAATGAAATAAATTGTAGTTTGCTCTTAAGTTGGGTTATTCCTACTTTTTCTTTGATTTCTTTTGATGGTCTGAATAACGCTGATAGCCATATAATAGAACGTACACATAGCACTAAGCTGTGAAATCTGTTTCATTTTTGATTCAGTGCTGCTGAGGTCATAGGTCGTTCTGCGGTCTGTGCCAGTATTCAGTCTAGCAGCAATTAGGGTTCTTATGATCTATTTGTGAGGTTTACCCCACCACCCCGTGGCCGTCACAGTGCTGATAGACCTTTTTCTCTGCAGGAGACCATAGTAAAGGCAAAGCATCACAAATGAAGAATCGGTTTGTTTTGCTGTATGAGAGGGCTGCTCTGTAGGAATGTACCGTTCCCCTCATCAAATAAACAAGCTTGCATCAATTGACGTTATGCACTCAGGGGACTTGATTGTGTTAAAATGGTTACATTCCAATCTAACTGTGCTCATGGTATTAAGGCCTCTCTCAGGGAACCTCATGATTCCTGCATGCTTCAGTTTATTTTACGTGACATACGTTGTGTTTCTATTAACTTGTGTGATGAACGTCGGTGTATATGGTGAAGGAAACAAACTAACTGTACTTAAGAGTCACACATCTGCAGCTATGTCTCTCCTAATGTAATGCACAAATTGTATTTTATATGAGATGTATGTCGCTTTGGAGAAAAGCCTCTGCTAAATGATGAAATGTAAAATGTAAATGTATTAATACAGGTTACCAGGAAGTGATCAGTGCTTTATTTTTGTGCTTGATCGCAGTTTAAAAAAAAAAAAAAAGAGCTCCTTCTGTCACTCAGCACTGCTGAATCCCACTCAACATTCACAAAGAGTCTCAAAACACACCTCTTTTGGACCCACTTCTCTCCTGATCGCCGATCTGATCCATAAACTTTCACTGTAGTATCTGTTACAAATCTACTCCCATAATCCACTCTACGTACAGTTAATTGTGGTGTGAGAAATACAGTATGTAACTGTATATTATTTAATGAGCTGTGCTTTTTGAAAGTTTCAGACTCTAAGTAGAAACCTTAGCTGTACAAAATGGTTATGTTTCCACATAATGTGTGTCCCTAGAGCATGTGTTAGGCTTGGTGTGTCCTCTGTGTCCCCACAGCTAAACGCCCTGCATACTGAGCTCGCCACACAGATGGCGGAAAGGATGGTGTTTCCCATGGTGCAGTTCAGAGAGAAGGACCTCACAGGTAATAGTCACGTGCCTTGTAGGCACTCGAAGCAGCATGTGCTGCTGCTTCATTGAACTCAGTTGGTCAGAATGTCAGGAATGGTCCTCCCTGCTGAACTCAGTAATAAAAAACTGAGTAAAAGCTTCATACTGACACCAAGAAGCAGCTCCGTGGTCTCATTTTACATATTCCAGTATCTGGCCACAAATTTCCAAACTACCTACATTTTTTCTTTCTTTATCTTTCAGAAATAAGCACTTTGAAAGAAATCTTCGGCATTGCCAGTGATGGTATGTACCAAATATGATTTTTGTCCTCTGTAGAGGACACATTTTTTAAAGCTTGTCTTCAAAACTATACATGCTAAGTGCCGAGTCCTTATTTAAATAAGACGTTCTATGATTTTGGGGGGGGGAAAAAAAAACCACATGTTTGGGTGTGGGGCTCGGAAGACTTCCTGGAAATCCTATAAACAAATCCAGCCTAATGGATGTCTTGAGGTTAAAAACAGTCATGTTTCTAAGAAATCTTTGCTGAAATCTCTTTACTGATTTGCACATTATGAGAGGCTTAAAAGTTTCTGTCAAAAGCCCACTGTTGGTACACTTCCTGTAATTTGCATGTATCTTTATCTTAAATTTGACTCTTTGAGGTGGGCATTGTGGGAATCTCATCTGAACAGCATTGATTCTACCAGTATTTTACACACGACCAAATTCTGTGACTTCGTATTCTCTCTCATCAGAGCACGAGGCCGCCATGGTAAAGTACAGCAGGCTGCCCAAGAAGAAGGAGAATGAGAAGGTAATGTTCCATCCATGCAAACTTGGCTCATTTCAGTGGGAAACCTGCATTGCTATCGTTGCGTTGCCTATCACTCATTGCTGAGACCTGACGACCCTACCGTGATACCGCAAGTGTTGGTCAGTTTAGTGCTGTGTCACCTGCAGACCGAATACAGGATTTTGCGTCTGTAGGTTCGGAATTCAACATTAATAGTTACCCAACTCTCCAGGACAGGTAATTTCTGCTTTCACATTCATAGCCAGACAGGCAGGTCACCCTGGTACCTGGTTGATGGACAGTTGGGCAATAAATTAAGGAAAAAATATTTAACTCGATGCATTTACATTTATTTACTTAGCAGATGCGTTTCTTCAAAATGACTTCCAATGAACTCTATGTAGTGTCATCAGCCCATACACCTTGTTCACCAAGGTGATTTACACTGCTAGATACACTACTTACACTGGGTCACTCATCCATACATCAGTGGAACACACACACACTCTCTCTGTCACACACACCTGAACAGCATGTCTTTGGACTGTGGGAGGAAACCCACGCAGACACGGAGAGGACATGCAAACTTCACACAGGCTGAGCAGGGATTGAACTCATGGCCTCTCGCACCACCCAGGTGCTGTGAGACCGCAGCGCTACTCACTGTACCACCGTGCCACCGATGCAAAATGATGACCGCTGTAACAGAAGCCATATGAGGTCGTTAATTACATCATCTGCATTTTGACAGAAAGGACCCAAATTTTTTAAAGAAGGTGGTGAAATCAAAACTAACTTCCACACCAGTATCTTACTACTTTGTTCAGTTTCTATGTGCTGGGACCTTTTTAAAAGTATACTTCCTTTCATGTGACACCCTAATTTCCTCCCTTTGGTTACAGTTCACAGGCTATTTTAAACCTAGACATTTAATTACTTTTGTCTTTCCAATATGTTCCAAAATTGGACAGTTGTAAAATTTGATCGGACAGATAAAACATACCTGTCTTGTGGGCAGTCAAAGGCGAGAAACGAATGTCAAGCCTCATGGTACACGTGTCAGTGCAGCTATGTGTTGCGCTGTCCGACTGCTGTCTGTGTGTGAATGTCACGTGCACACTGCTCCACAGGTAAAGGCGGAGGTCGTGTCGGAGGTGGCATACGCCAGGAGAAAGCAGCACCAGGCTTCCATGCAGTACTACTGCGCTCTGAATGCACTACAGTACCGCAAGCGGGTGGCCATGCTGGAGCCCATGCTGGGGTACATGCATGCTCAGGTAACCCACACACACTCTGACCATCATTTTTAACTGCCAGCTAATAGCCCTGTAGTGCATGTCAGATCTCACTCATTCCACCTGTCTGTGTCCAGATGAACTTCTTCAGAAAAGGTATGGATCTTGTCTCCAAGAAGATGGACAGTTTCCTCGCGTCAGTCTCCAACATGACACAAAGGTAAAGGCAGTCTTTTGCATTCTGATCAGCCATATGGGAATAGCGAGAGATCCACTGTACATGTAGTCCTCGTCTTTGGACACATGTGACTTACGATGACTGTCACATCAATCTTATTTTATTATTTTGGAATCCTGACATTATCATAGTAATGATGTCCGCTCCATCTGGTCTATGATAAAATCGACTGGCCACTCTGCCCCAATGCACCGTGTTTCTTATTTGACTCAGCGTATCTATCGGCGACTGTGCTTTATTTACAAATATGTTTGTTTACAGAACTTTTTGTTTGTGATTGCATTCAGGTTAATTTTTTTTAAAATAGCAAGCGGTAAAGTGAATGTTCTGGTGGTGCAGAGTAGAAAAAGCAAATTTAGAAATGAAAATAATAGTGCAGCATGAAAATATGAAAGTGTACTGTATATCATTTATTCTTTGATAGTATTATATTAACATGAATAACTTGTGAAATTATAGAAAAATGTAACAGCCTTTTCATGCAGTGTAGCATTTGTACATGTTAATTGTTTGTTATAGTCATTACAGTTTATATAATACAGCTTAAAGCAATTGCGACTTATGATGAAGTGGACTAACAACAAAGTTGTTGGAACAGAGCATTATCCTAAGTTGAAGACCACGTGTCGTCTTTTTTTAAAAAAAAATTTGATCTGGGAGGGAAATACAGCCACATTTCGTCCACATTCATTTCAGATGTTTTGGTAGTAGACTGCAAAGTCAAACAGACTTTTGACCTTTCTATACCTTCTATCCTCTAATGATTGATGCTGATGTCTGCTTGGATAGGGGAACAGTAACATGGTTTGCAGCTGATGTCTGTGTATTTTTCTGTTGGGCCGCAGAGTTAATATATTTCTGGCCACTGATGATGTTGAATCAGAATTTGTTCAAAAAAAAAAAAAGAAAAAACCTACTTTGTGTGCTCCCCTAAAACAACAAAAATAAACCTCAGTATCCAGGCCCAGCTGGACACGGAAGCGGAGTCGATGCGTCTGTCTCAGAGGGAGCTGCTGTCTGTAGAGGACACTGTGTACATGCCTGACCGCGACCGTGATCCTGTCAACCGCACGCTCATACAGAAAGCAGGCTACCTCAACATCAGGAAGTAAGGTTTCATTTTACATTCATATTTACATGCATTTATTTAGCGGAGACTTTTCTCCAAAGCAGGGAGCTTGGTGGCACAATGGATTTGGCCAGGTCCTGCTCTCTGGTGCGTCTGGGGTTTGAGTTCTCCTGTCCTGGGTGTGTCCTCTCCACCTCTAGCCTTGCACCCTGTGTTGCCGCTACCCCGCTTGGGACAAGCGGTTTCAGCCTCTGTGTGCGTGTGTATTTTCTCCAAAGCAGTGCAGAATAATCAATAGTAAATTCCAGAACAGAAGAAGAGCTTAAGGTATTGATCAAAACACACTTTCTTTGTCAGGTATCGCCATTATTTACCGGCACCGGGATCTAGAAATGAGTCAGAAAGGTGATACGAAGATGACCGTGACAGATGGTATGATGAAAGTTTATGGAGCTGTTAAGAGATCAGGAGACAAGGGGTCCTGAAAAAGATCTGTTATGAGACCCTTGTTTAAAAGGATTCAGCAGCTGTGAGGGAGAAAAGGAGCTCAATCTATCACATTGGAGCAAAAACCAAGAGCTTATGGACTTTCAGTTTTGGACCTCCTGAGATTTTACTCATGTGCACATTTCTTACATGCTTATAGCACACTGGTTGGGTTGTTTCCTGTGTTAGCAGGCCAAGAGGGGTGTGGCTGCCTTAAACAGGATTTCGTGCTAAAGACTTTGGGCTTTCTTTACAAGTTCATCTGTCCTTTAAGCTACAAAACAACTGTGGTAATACCTCAAATCACGGACCGTTGCAGTCATTGTTATTAAGTTGGCATCAGCTGGGACTCCTTAATGTCGGAAAAGAAAAATAAAGCAGGCTTTGATGTTTCACCTTACTTTTTACGGTTTCGCTACCAGATAATGAGCTGATTTGTAAAAGATGGCTTCCTTTGAGGCAGGAGGTGGAATCCCAGTTGTTGGCGGACGCAATTTGGTGCATTAGTGGAGATGCTGAAAGCATCGCTCCCTCTGGATTTTCTCTCAAGGCCGTGAAAGATGTCTTCCACAAAGTGAGGCACTCTGCGGAGCACTGGCACAACAACACAAAGATCTGCAAGTGCCACTCAGTTAATATATTTTGCAGCGGAGGTTCCGTAGCAAACCACTAGTTGTGTAGTTTGTGTTTTAACTTGCGAGACACAGGCAATTTATCCTGGATATCATTAATGAAGTGAAGAATGAAGGGGCCACTTCTGGAAGCACAAGGACGAGTTTCAGAAATAGGTTGTGAATCATATTTACAGAAAACTGAGTGGATTTCTCTCCGTTTGTCCGCACAGCAAAACTGGTCTGGTGACGACCGCTTGGGACCGCCTTTACTTCTTCACCCAGGGAGGAAACCTCATGTGTCAGCCGCGGGGTGCCGTCGCAGGGGGCATGGTCCTCGACCTGGACAACAGCTCGGTGATGGCTGTAGAATGCGAGGATCGCCGATACTGCTTCCAAATCACCTCGCCGACGGGCAAAACGTACGGTAAACCGCGACTGGCTACTGTGTGCCCGCGGCCGATGACGAATGTGTATTCTACCACTGTGACCTTAACATTTGGCATGTGTTTAGATTGGTAGAACAAAGTGTAGCTCTACCCTGTTTTACCCAATTATTTATCAGACACATTGCTGGCACTGATGTGGGGAAACTACACAAATAACCAATCTGGCCAAAAGTTATTTCTCTTTCCGGACCCATATCACTGTTAAGGCAAGCAGTTTGTGTCATTTAAATATTTATTTACACGGCTAACCTCTTTATCGGAGAACTCCTTATAGAATAAGCAAACCTATCAACTAACCAGCAGACCGTGCATTCCATTAGCTATGCCGGGACAGGGTAGTCGCACTCGGCACTTCCCTTTGCTCAATTATTCATGCCACGGTCACCCTGAATGCAGAGCGGGTGATAGGACGTGTTCCCGAAAGCCTCTCCTCAAACAATTAATTTCCCTGAGCACCTACGGGAGTTTAAATCAGCAGCGAGTTCATTCGCGACAGGTTGGACCTGTTTTTCCGCTTGCCTCAAATGAGCCGACTGCCCTGCTTGTCGGGGGAAAGAGAGAGGATGTCCAATTGATTAAATGGCTCCATGGAGAAGGGCCCTGCTATCAGATAGCCTTAGGAATGTTCACTGCAGTACATTTGCAAAGTAAATGGCCTCCTCTCTGTGGTTAAACACTGCACACAGCGCACATCACCTTGATTTGACTTTGCTCCTTTCCACTGTATTAAACTCAGTGTCAGCTGGTATGATTGATGGCCAGAAGGCTGCAGGAGATGAATGGCTTGAAAAGGAGCCAAGGCAAAACAATTTGTTTATGCTACTGTACAATGCACTGGAAGTGCTGACATGGGTCTTTCTCGCAGACTTTTTAACAGCGTTTTACTTGTACCTATGGCGAGGCGTAGCGCACTCATTTTGTGTAATTTTTCGCTGCGTGTTGTTTCCAATAAACTTGCACGTCTTGTGTTTATGGGTGTGTGGGGAATGAATGGCTCCATGTAAGAAGAATGTGTTTGAAGCGGTCACAACAAGGAATTTGGGGAGAATTTCTGGCTTTGGTGGGATTTTGCTTATTTTCCAGTTCTCGTTTGATGAACAGGTCCCTAATTTTACAAGCAGAGAGCAAGAAAGAATATGAGGAGGTAAGTGTGCTTTTGCGCACAAAGGTAGAGAACAGAAGCGTAATAAATATTTAATCACCTCATCCATTATACAGATGTCCACAAGGCTGTAATTGCTCAAGACGTTTTGATTGATACTCCGCATCATTTACGTTGTACATATTCATTTTTAATATTTACTTAATCTAGACCTTAGTATTTAAAATATGATGAGACTTTCCATCATTTCTGCCTGTCATTTATTAGCTTATGACCTTATCGCTTTCATGTTTCCTCCGCAGTGGATCTGCACCCTCAACAACATCTCGCGACAGATCTACCTGACCGACAACCCAGAGGTTCGGTTTCCCCGGGGGCTTTCGCACACCAGCAACACACCTCTGTGAAGTGTTCTCTCTCCCCTCCAGAAACTCCTGGCGATTGTGTAAACGAAAGCAGTGGAGGCATTTTAGTCATACCATGGAAATGGCTCATGTTCATAATATACAATAATGTGTCTTCAGACACCATCATCGTAAACCTTGCAGTTCCATTTGCAGACATTTGCACATTATGTACAGTTGATTGGAGGGGTATAAATGATCTCTCTCCCATTTATATTTTAATGTAGCAGTTGATCATGACCCCGGTTTGTGGCACATGGTGTCCATTTGAGCGAAACGATTGCAGCATCGCAAACCTTTCATCAACGGTTTGTGATGGGATGCGAAGCGAGTAGCCATCGGTCGGTGTACACGGTAGTGGTCCAGCGAGCTCTGATCCCTGGGCTTTCTTCTGGGCTGCTTATGCTTTCTTTATGCACTCCGAGGAAGTGGGGGCCCTCCTGCCGTGCTGCGCGACAAACAGAAGCAAACGCGTTAGCGGACTTTGCCCTCCGGTGCGGTGCGCGCCTCTCCCTCATCTTTCCCTTAATGCCATTATTTTGTGGCTGTTTACACCAACCAGCTGATAATATAGGAATAAACCTGAAATGCTGGGTCTGATGGGAGCGGAGCTGGGGGCCATTCATAACTGGAAAAAAAAAATCGGTCAGGAAGACAGCCTGAGGACCGTCTGTGACATATATGTACTGGTCGCATATACATCCTCTCTGAATTTGAGACTAATAATACACACTGCTGCATAATATTGATAACAGCAAGGCTGGAATTTTGACCTTTAAGTGCTGATATATGATAAATGCACCCTGCCCCAGTCCAGACTTTAGACTCTACGGTTTTTAAATGGCTGAAATAAGCTGAGCTCAGGTGGTAAAAAAAATAATGTACATGCAGCTCTACATAAACGCATGTACGAAATTATGTCTTCCTACGTGTCCTTGATTAAGTCCAACAAATGTAAGAGTGCACCCTCTGCTGGTGTGGATGATGCCATGCCGCATGTTCTGGTCCAATTTTCTATTTAAAAAGCTATATGCAGGGCAGTAGATGGCAGTCGAAAATGGTGGCCGACAAAAAATACAAAATACATTTTGTCTGTAGTAACACCCCCCCAGTGACAAAGCAAATAGTTTTCATGCTTTGTAACACTGAAAGAAATCCTTTTCGATGTTGTGGGATTCATGTTGTGGGATTGATGCTGAACTTCTCATGATTAGATGTTCTTACCGGGGTTCCTGGCACAGTCAGCACCAGAGGGGGGATTTTTTTTGGATAACGCGTCCCATAAGCCCTTACTGCCCAGAACTTGTAGGTTCTGACTCACGGGTGGCTGTTGAATAGAAGTCCTGTTAATGGAGCTGTCAGACACAAATCTGCAGGAAACGCTACGGACATTAACCGTTAAGGTGTCTTTGTCGAATTGTAAATGAACACCTTAAACTTTTGTAGCGTTTCATTATAATTTGTTTTACTATAGCGCTGCATGCTTCCTTGCTACTTTTCTGTCTCCATGGTAAGCTGTTATAATTGGGGTGTGTCCCACATGTCCTCACTCGCTGTGAGTGTAAGGGCAGTGCAGCGCGTAGGAGGATGAGGACTTGGAGTCAGCAGGGTGTCTGGTGCTTCTCTCCCCCGCAGTTTCGAGCAGCTGGTCTTACTCAAAGCTCAGCTTGGTGTGGGCTCTCATATGCCCTCCCCTCTCTCTCCCCTGCACACACAGGCAGTGGCCATCAGGCTGAATCAGACAGCCATCCAGGCGGTCACTCCCATCACCAGCTTTGAGAAGAAACACGAAGGCTCACCCAACCCTGAAAGGTGCTCATCCTAGCTGATCAAAAGCATCGGTCCTGCCATGTGCTCGGGGCCCAGCCGGTGGTAGAAGGCCTTTACCTCACAGACAGTAAAAACACTGTACCTTTTTGTGCATAAGCAGGGCAAAGCCCGGCTCCGCCCGGCCGTCCAGCGACGCCTCTCAGCAGCAGCCCAAAGCCCCTGAGCCAGAAGACTTGATTGCTCCTGGTACCCCCATACAGTTTGACATCATGCTTCCTGCTTCCGAGTTCCTGGACCAGAACCGGGCCGGAGGGAGGTAACCTAGAAGCCAGTATCCCACACCTTGAGCTGCTCCATGTTACAGTGTTGGTGTGTAAGGTGGGCTGGGTTACAGGGTGACTGCGTGTATGTCTCCTCACAGGCGCACGAACCCTTTTGGGGAGACTGAGGAAGAGTGCTCTGCGGATGGCGAGTCTGACGGTGAGTGGTCTGTGGGAGAGAAAACAGTGGAGCAGGGTTTGATCATTTGTGTACTGAAATGGTTTTTACTGTTTGGTAGTGCCACCCTATATTAGTGAGGTCCCACCTGGGTTGGGGTCTTAGCAGGTGTAGGTGTTGGCCACGTGCAGATGTGGTTCTTTTCTCACGGATGTGTTGCAGACTCCCTGCTGCAGCAGGTGTTTGTTGTGCGCTTCCTTGGCTCCATGGCTGTGCGTTCGGGCCACCGGCCAGAGGTCATCTACGAGGCCATGCGGCAAGTTCTGGCTGCTCGCGCCATCCACAACATCTTCCGCACCACAGAGTCCCACCTCATGGTGACCAGCAGCTCCCTGAGGTGAGCATGGCATGTATCTCATAGGGCAAGTAGTTTGACCTGCTTTGACACAGTCCATGGCAACACCCAGGAAACAGATGGAAGGTAATACTGACCCTCCAATTGTGATGATATCAGGCAAAGTGCAAGCAGGATCAAAATAGCATTCAGTGTTCAGTGGAAAAAAGACATCAAGTTTGATTTCTCATCTGTCAACAGGTTGATTGACCCTCAGACACAAGTGACTAGAATAAGTGTAAGTGTCTTCCAGTGTTCTCCTCCTGTCATATTTGCCAAATCTGTCACAGGGGCATGACTCCTCATTGCCGTCTCCTCTTGTCTGCTCTTTCCCCAGTTCCAGCTGCAGGATGTGACCCAGTTTGCAGCCCACCAGGAAAATGGGAGGCTGGTTGGCTTTGTGGTGGAGGGCAGAGATTGGGGGGAGGAGCAGGGTGAACCCACCTACAGCGCCTTTGTCTTTGAGAGCAACACGGAAGGAGAGAAGGTGCCGTTTCCGTGGAGACTCCCAGTTATTAGCCTCAACCATGTGTGGCAGAACTTGTACCAGTGCATGAGCACACAGCATTCGCCGGATCACCCGACTGATTTAAAGTGCCTACCAGGCATCTTGCATACCACGCTTACTGATATCTTTTAGGTGATGCGTTTTTTATCCAGTATGAAATTATATGTCAGCATGTCATGCCAGTTATGAGGGGCAGCAAGCAAATTACATCTAAAATAACAGCCATTATATATAAATGTTCATATTTTTGCTGCCGTTTTACGAGCTTATTCATAGCATAGTCTGCTGTGGATTTTGATACTCTGCGGTGCATTGATGGCTGTTTGCCATGACTTATACAGTGGATGATTTAAATTAAATTCAAAATGGTGTGTGCAGTGTATCTGCTTTGCATGCAGGACACCACAAATGTTACCATCTTAGCAGATTTTTAATCAGGTGAAAGATAAGAACTTCTTTTTTCCCCGCTGTGTTCACTGATTGCATCTAGTAAAACTGCCATCCTGGTAGCTCTTCTGATAGGTATCTGACGTGGTGGTGACACCGCTGCATGTCATGGAGATACATAATAAGAACCCCTTTCTTTTACAGATCTGTTATACCATTAGCCTGGGGAAGGAGATCACAGAAGCAAAGAAGGTAAACAACACAGTGAAAATTGCACACCAACAAGGTTGCGTGCGTGTTTTTTAAAGACTGAGTTCTTTATCTTTTGGGTGTCACCTAGGATCCGGAAGCACTGGCTCAGCTCATGAAGTCCATGCCTCTGACGACCGATGGAAAGTTCCTGCTCCTGGAGAGCGAAGGGGGCAATGCAGAGAATGGGAGCATGCCGGAGGACCTCGAGTCGGAGGCCTAACCTGGCTAAAGGGTCGAGGAAGTGGCCTTCAAGCACATCTCATCATGGGACTCATGGTTCTTCTCCCCATACGCTTGTACAGCCTGTCTTAGCATATATGTCTCTCATGTGGTGTTCGGGTGGAAGCCTTTGCACAGGGAGACGATGTGCGGAATGTGCCGGTTTCTCTGCTGCAAAGCATTTAAGGTTTTTTGCTCAAAGATATTGCGTGTTTTTCCCCCATAAAATCAATAGAGGAATGCATTTTTCCTTTAAAAAATGTGAGGCCCATCTAGGAAAATGTTTCCTAAAGCCAACAGCAGAAGACCTTTGGCCTTCTCGGCTCGCGGGTAGAGTCCATTCTCACCTTAGCACTCGGCTTTTCGCCATTTCCCCCTTCATTCTGTGCCGCAAAAATGAGTTGCACTTTAAAGGGAACTTAAGCAGAATGCAAGTTCATGGAAAACGCAGCAAGAATAGCAGTGAACTAATCCACGTAGATTTGCAGCAACCTTCTAATGAAGACACTCAGATTTAAGTTAGATTTAAGATCTCTAAATTAGGTGACAGTGCTTGCAACTAAAAAGTTTGCCAGGCTTGACTGAACCTCAGGGGTTCTGCGGCGTCAGTAACAATCCAGAGGCTGTTAAAAATAACGGGGCTAACGTGGGTGACGTTTTAATTTACTTTGTATTTGTCTCTGACATGCCATGATATGAGATAACGTGCACTGGTGAAAGCCTTCAAAGGTGGAGTCTGAGCAAGAGCCCTGAAAGCGAGCGATCTGAAAGAAAACTGACATGACATAATGCGTGCCGTGTCCCGCGGGGCTGGCTCCGAAATATCGAGATATCAAAGGTGGAACGGGTCCAGAATAAGTATGGCTCAGATGAATGCGTACAGCAGTGCAGATAAAATAACAGTCCCCCTGTGCCAGGGAAGGACAGAGTGCAGGACCCATGTAATGAGACTGGGGGCTGTTTTGGGTTCGAGGTGGCGCCTGTCGACCATGCGGTGGCACTGTTGGGCAGACAGACGGCTTGATTCACAAAAAGCTCTCCGTCTTTCCAAGTCCTGCCACGAGCGATAATCCAATGTTCCTTGCTTGCATTAAGATGCATCTGTGTGTGACGGATGAAGTGTCTTGTTTACAGTACGTGCACATGGTGGCGAATTCCGAGCTTCCCATTAACATCGCCCGAGTCGCTGGTTCTCCGCTTCATTTACCTGCCTTGTTTAAAATTGATTTTTTGTTTTTCCTACAAACCGGAGGTGGTTATGCAAGACAAAACGTGTCTAGATTTTGAAAACCAGTCTCTCGAATCAAAATTACATGCTTTTCTTCCACTTTAATAAGGGGAATCGTTGTAGTCTGATGTGGGTGGAGGTGCTGAAAACAGGAAAACTGGGAATGTTAAGCAGAATCCTTTTCATGACATTCCAGCCGTTCCTTAAGGCCCCAGCATGCCGTGATGCTCTTCAACAGTTTTGCTTTGTTGGCTACCTAATGGTTATTTTCCGTGCTCAAAGGCTGTTGTCACAGATTATTCGTTATGCCTACTACTATTGATAAGCTTACAATGAAGGAGCTGTGGAGTCGAGCGTCTACATTGTTTACGCGTCACACTGTGAAAGGAGCCTTTCCAGCAGTGGGATGCAGCTTTGATTCATGTCAATGTCCATTGTCTTTATTCTTTCTTTTTACCCCACAATGCCTTCTGTTTCAACCACCATGCTCTGAACTAAACATGCACTTTTGCTTTGTACCAGCGGAATGACTGAGTGGTAAATGCTTCATTTGCGCACCTTAAATATTTTAAGGATGTTTACATTCCATTAAACTGATTATACATCCACTTTCTGTATGGAACTGCACACACTCTTTGACCTGATATTTTATAAAAACCATCCAAGGTGTGACCTTTAATAAAATTAAACAACATCTTTTGTATTACTTTCTGTAATTATTTTTTTTTTCCTTTTGCAATAAACAGCGAGTAGTAAATTTTTGGGTAAACTGCACTGACAGAGGATTTGTTAGAATATGAACAACTGGATGGAAACAGCACTGTGATGGTATAAGAACGATTAGACCAACAACTAACGATTAGTGTTTAACTCATGAGTAACCACTGCTTTTTTACTACAAATTTTCAGTGGATGATTTCACATTAGGAGTAATAAGTTATTTTGAGAAGCAACCCGCATGGAAGAGGACATGGATCTGTGGCCTGAAGATTGTCAGGAAGGACCCTATACAGGTACCTTTGGACAAGGTGCTTACACCACATTGCTCCAGTAACATATATAAATATACACATGCACACACACCTGTCTTCTGTTCCTCCCTTGCCATGAAAACCACATGGGTGGTTGCTACGGGTCAGGTTTGACTCGATGGCATCATCAACATCGACTACACACACCTGTATGTGACACCGAAAGAGTGGCTACTTGACTGAATAACAACATTCCTGTAGCGGTAGTCTGTGTGGCGGCTGGGCTGGAAGTGTGTGTGCAGGATTTAGGAATGAGCCGTGGGGAATGGGTGATCCGGAGGAACAGATGAAATGCAGCAAGATGAAAGGGGGGTGGCAGATGAAGAGTTGGCGTGATGGCCATGATCCTCACCTCCCATCTCTGCTCCTGCTGCTCCCTGGGCTCAAGAAAAGTGCCCCTTGGCCAGTCGGTGAGACATCTGCCGCCCTGCTGGCAGAAGGGGAGCATGGCGGACAGGGTGGAGTCTCAGCTGCGGGATCGAGAACTGTGCTGTATATGATTGTTAAGACGAGGACAGTTGGGCAGCAGTTTAGACACCGAACTCACAATCAAGTGGTTAAAATCTCTAAAATGTGTAAAATTTTGGTAGGCTTAGGCAGGGCTTTTTACATAACTACAGTAAATTCCAAATATCTTCAAGTTTATTTTAATTTAGTCCTTTCCCCAAGAGAATACATTTAAATTAAGCCTAAATTTAAATTAAAAACAATGCAGAAATGCTGAAATAGACCCAAAAAGATTTTGTGGTTTAAGTTAATGTAAATGGCAATGGATGAAAATCAGCTGAACAACTGAGTAACAAGAATGGTAAATGAGACATTTTGCATATGAGGTGAGAGGCTCGGCACTGAAAGTGATGCTCGGAGCGTGTCCTTGTCAGACTGCTCCCAGACGCCCACCTTCAGCCTGATTGACTGCTTCAGGCTGAACACCAGGCTCGCTGGGGTTTCTGGGCCAGGAAAAACATTCTCAGAACAAGCGTGTGTCTTGTCTCCACCGCTTCCCTCCACCTCCTTACACTTTGAGATATCAGTGCGTCGGTATGACACAACAGAACATCTCTACATTTTTATCATTTCGGGAGACCGCTTGGAACAGCGGCAGAAAGCGTAATTTCCACTAATCCACTAAATGTCTGTTCACTGATCTTTGTGTCTGTTGCAGCATCTTCTGTGCTTTGCCACAGGAGCTGTGTCCAATAATTATTTTGATAGTTACACTCGTCCCACATTATTCAGTCTCTAGTCTTTTTTACTTATCCGGTCTGCTATTATTAATACCACTTATCATCAGTTGGTTTGCATTTTCATTGATCTGGTCTGAGACGTCGAGTGCAGGCCCACAACATTCGGTCCAGCTCACTAAACCGAAATGCTTTTGAAAATGCTTTTGCATCAAGTGGATGTTTGAGAGAGGCTGTGTGGAGCAGCGCATTGTGGGGACCACGTATCCGTGCTTTCAGTCGCGTTCTGGCACTCGGCTGTCTCGTGTTTTGTGTTTGCATCCTCTGTTTTGCACCATCATGCTTTAATTTTCTAATTATTCACTTACAACCTGCATCTTCCTCAGGCTAGTCCACACACAATATCACGGTAAGTTTACTAGGTGAAATGATTACTTAAAAAAAAATTAATTTATCTATATTGTGGTTATTGTTATTTATTCTGCTTTACTGTTTTGCACTACTTTTCCTCATTGTTTTAGGCATAATTTAAGGAGATTTTGGGGGGAGCTTTGAATGGGCTTGAAACGTAACTGAAATTTCTTCCTGTTAGAAATAAGTACTTTGTTAGCCAGTTTTTTGGTATTGAGTCCATTATCAGGAATTATAACTGGGTAATGGGGGGTAAGTGTACAGTGAAATTTGTCCAGCAAGTGTGACCTCGAAAATGGTCATGTGATGACTACATACACCGCTGAAGGTGTGTGAAGTGGCAGTTCATGTGTAGGTTTGGTCCTTAAAAGCAAAGACTTAAAAACACTGACAAGGTCTGAGAACAACATGTGGCGTACAGTTCTGATCCAGTGTATTGAAAGGAGGGCCCTGCTCTCTGCGAGTCTGGCCACAGAGCCAGTTCCGTGACCCTGCGAGACAAAGAACAGACGGCAGATCCAGTGTCTTGTCCAAGACTAAGGTTAGAGTTCCGAGCACTGGCAGTCTGTTCGCACTCTTCGATCACTTGGCCACCCCATAACCAGTACCGATCGAGGGCTCGGTGCCCATGAGCCACACAAGAAGACCACCATCTTCACAAACAGAAGATGCCTGCTGCGTTTGCCTGTGTTTCTCACCGCAGTACAACCTGAGGAGCTTCCTGGATTTTCCACGGCACAGTGAGTCCAAAAGAAATTAAATAATAGACTACAGTTTCCCCCTTCCTGGATTGGAGCCTTGGCGTGGCGGAAGGGCTTGCGTGATCTAGGGATCTCCAGAGCTATGTCGTCGGGGGCAATATGCTCCTGGTAGGGTCTCCCAAGGCGAACAGGTCTGGAGTGAAGATCCAGACTAACACGATCCAAAAACTTCCATGGAAAAAGTAAACAGGAGAACGTTTACCCTGCCCGGAATAGGGTCACCGGGACCTACCCCTGAAGTCAGGTCTGAGGGTAGTGTTCCTAGGCAAGCGCCTGGTGGCCGGGCAGCCCACGTAACCCAGCTGGGCTCAGCCTGAAAAGGCAATGTAGGGGGGCCATGTGGGCCCACCACCCGCAAGGTCCAACGTGGGGGTTGGGTGCGATGCGGGCAGGGTGGCACGTGGCATCGCGGCTCCTCATGACAGAAACTGCCTCTTAGCACGTGGAATGTAACCTCACTCGGGGGGGAGGAGCCGGAACTGGTGAGAGAGGTTGAGAGATACCAACTAGATATAGTTGGGCTCACCTCCACTCACAGTGTTGGCTCTGGAACCAAACTCCTCGATAGGGGGTGGTCTCTCTCCTACTCAGGAGCTGCACAGGGTGAGAGGTGCTGGGCGGGTGTGGGGATACTCACAAGCCCCCAGCTGGCTGCCTCACAGTTGGAGTTTATCCCGGTGGATGAGAGGGTCGCCTCAATGCAACTTAAGGTTGCAGAGAGGAAAACTTTGACTGTTGTGTGTGCTTATGCACCAAACAGCAGTTCAGAGTATTCGACCTTCTTGGAGAAGGTGGGTGGGGTTCTGGACAGGACCCCACCTACAGAGTCCATAGTCCTACTGGGGGACTTCAACGCTCACGTTGGCAATGACTGGGAAATCTGGCAGGTGGTGATTGGGAAGAACGGCTTGCCTAATCTGAACCCAAATGGTGAAATGTTATTTGACTTCTGTGCTAGTCATGGTTTGTCCATAACAAACATCATGTTCAAACACAAGGATGCTCATAAGCGTACTTGGTACCAGAGCTCCTTGAGCCAAAGGTCAATGATCGACTTTGTAGTCATTTCATCTGACTTGAGGTCACATGTTCTGGACACTCGGGTGAAGAGAGGTGCTGAGCTGTCAACTGATCACCATCTGGTGGTGAGTTGGATCAGATGGCGGGGAAAACTGATGGACAGACCCGGTAGGCCCAGGCATTTATGAGGGTGTGCTGGGAACGACTGTCAGAGGACCTTGTCTGGAATGATTTTAACTCGCACCTCTGGGAGAGCTTCTTCCATGTCCTGGAGGAGGTACGGGACATGGAGTCCGAATGGACCCTGTTCAAAACCTCCATTGTGGAAGCAGCCAGGCGCAACTGTGGCCAAAAGCTTGTTGGTGCCAGTCAGGCCGGCACCCCAAGAACCCGCTGGTGGACACCAGCGGTGAGGGATGGCATCAAGCTGAAGAAGGAGGCCTTTAGGGCCTGGTTGGCTCTGGGGACTCCTGACTCAGTAGACAGGTACTGACAGGCAAAAAGGCAGCAGCAGCTCTGGTTGCAGAAGCAAAATCCAGGGCATGGGAGGAGTTTGGAGAGGCTATGAAAAATGACTATCGGTCAGCTTCAAAGAGGTTCTGGAGAACCATCCGGCGGCTCAGGAGGGTTCGGAGGACCTTCGCTCAGGCTGTGCTTAGCAAGGATGGAGAAACACTGACCTCTGATGAGGACATTGTCAGGAGGTGGAAGGAGCACTTTGAGGAACTCTTAAACCCGAGTGATATGCCTCCCTTACAGGAGTCAGGGCCAGAGGCTTTTGGGCTGTCAGGGTCCATTTCCCTGGTGGAATACACTGAGGTAGTTGATGAGCTCCACGGTGGCAAAGCACCAGGGGTGGATGAGATTCGCCCGGAATTGCTTAAGGTCCTGGATGTTGCAGGGCTGTCATGGTTGACATGCCTCTGCAATGTTGCATGGACCTCGAGGACAGTGCTTTTGGATTGGCAAACTGGGGTGGTGGCCCCTATCTTTAAGAAAGGGGATTGGAGAGTGTGTGCCAACTATCGGGGTATCACAGTTCTCAGCCTTCCTGGGAAAGTCTATGCCAGGGTGCTGGAAAGGAGGCTCCGGCCAATAGTTGAACCTCGGATTGAAGAGGAACAATGCAGATTCCGTCCTCAACATGGAACGGCGGACCAGCTTTTTACCCTCTCACAGATAATTGAAGGGGCAAGGGAGTTCGCTCATCCAGTCTACATGTGTTTTATGGACTTGGAGAAGGCTTACGACTGGGTTCCCCAGGAAATTCTGTGGGAGGTGCTTAGGGAGTATGGTGTACTAGGGCCACTACTGCGGGCCGTTCAGTCTCTGTACACACGGAGCGAAAGCTGTGTCCGCATACTCGGCATTAAGTGAAGCCCATTCAATGTGGGTGTTGGACTCCATGATTGTGCCTTATCTCCGCTCCTGTTTGTGGTCTTCATGGACAGGATATCAAGGCGCAGTTGAGGTCAGGAGGGCATTCTGTGTGGGAGTCGAAAGGTGACATCTCTGCTTTTTGCGGATGATGTTGTCCTTTTGGCACCATCACATGGTTGCCTCCAACACGCACTGGAACGGTTTGCACTCGAGTGTGAAGCGGTTGGGATGAGGATCAGCACCTCAAAGTCTGAGTCCATGGTTCTCTCACGGAAAAGGATGGCATGCCCCCTCCAGGTAAAGGGAGAGAATTTGCCCCAGGTGGAGGAGTTTAAGTATCTTGGAGTCTTGTTCACGAGTGAGGGGAGAAGGGAGTGTAAGATCGGCCGCAGACTGGGAGCAGCAGCAGCAGTAATGTGGTCGCTGTACTGGACTGTAGTGGTGAAGAAGGAGCTGAGCCACATTAAAACCACTGACAGGCGACGTAAATAATATTGATTATCTTGTTACAATGACACTGGTCAAGAGGTGGGATATATTAAGCAGCAAGTGAACAGTCACTTCTTGAATTTGATGTGTTGGAAGCAGGAAAAATGGGCAAGTGTAAGGATGTGGGAAAGGGCCAAATTGCGATGGCTAGACGACCGGGTCAGAACATCTCCAAAACAGCAGCTCTTGTGGGATGCTCCCGGTATGCAGTTGCTAGTACCTACCAAAAGTGGTCCAAGGAAGGACGACCGGTGAACCGGCGACAGGGTCATGGGCGCCCAAGGCTCACTGATGCGTATGGGGAGCGAAGGCTAGTCTGTCTCGTCTGATCCCAGAGAAGAGCTAGTGTAGCACAAACTGCTGAAAACCTTAATGTTGGCCATGATAGAAAGGTGTCAGAACACAGTGCATCGCAGCGTGCTGTGTATGGATCTGTGTAGCAGCAGACCGGTCAGAGTGCCCATGCTGACCCCTGTCCATCGTCAAAAGCGCCTACAATGGGCATGTGGGCATCAGAACTGGACCATGGAGCAATGGAAGAAGGTGGCCTGATCTGATGACTCAGGTTTTCTTTTAGATCATGTGGACGGCCAGGTGCGTGTGCATCGCTTACCTGGGGATGCAGCAGGATGTAATATGGGAAGAAGGCAAGCCAGCGGAGGCAATGTTCTGCTGGGAAACCCTGGGTCCTGGCATTCATGCGGATGCCTCTTTCAGCAGGATAATGCACCCTGCCACACTACAAAAATTGTTCAGGAATGGTTTGAGGAACATGACAAAGAATTTAAGGTGTTGAATTGGTCTCCAAATTCCCCAGATCGAGCATTTGTGAGATGTGCCGGGAAAACAAGTCCGATCCATGGAGGCCCGACCTCGCAACTTACAGGACTTAAAGGATTTTGTGCTAATGCCTTGGTGCCAGATATCATAGGACACCTTCATAGGTGTGTGTGTTTGTGTATATAAAGGTGGTCCATGACTTACATTTGGGTTACGTTCCCCAAAACCCATCATAACGTCGAAAATATTGTAAGTAAGTCAAAAATGCATTTAATACACACCTCTCTCTGCTTGACAGACTGGGAGATGCGGATCGCTGCCCCTGCCCAGCGCTGCGAGAGAGTATCGCACTGCATATCGCTTGGCCGGGAAAAAATCAAAATTGAAGTATGGTTTCCACTGAATGTCGATCGCCAGCTCTCCATCATAAAGCCAAAAAAATCATAAGTCGAACCATTGTAAATCAGGGACCACCTGTGTTTGTCTATATATATATATATATATATCTAAGGCTGTGATGAGCAATAATTTCACACTCTTAAGAGAAACAAAACACAGGAGCAGCCATTTTAGCAGCACAGAGCCAGACAAATACACTTAAACCTAGAAAAATTGTCAGCCCTGCCAGCTGGTTCCTGATTTTGATAACTGCAGATGAAGCATGTCACCATATGTTTATAGTTTACTGTGGTTTATCAATTCACCATCATTTAGCTTTGATCAGGCTTGAAGGTGGAATGTTTACAGCCAAATCCTCTATAGGGACTGGATAATTGATCCAATTAAACATCAACGGTTAAACCTCAAGGTCAGGTAAACAGCATGGAGACAAAAATATCCAAAGGGTGATATATTTCAGCACAGGGCAGTCAGAGAAATAGCCTACAGGAGTGTAAATTGTTTCCAAGAATCCAAAACACTGAGATGCAGAGGGAACCCAGCAATCGTACGTTATAATTTGCTGTCTGTGTGACATAATTGGGGGTTTGCATAAATATGTCGCGCTATGGTACATGCTAGGCAGCGGTTCTGGGTGTTCATTAAAAATTACAATTCTAATTAGTATAATGCAAGGGAAGACTGTATTTCACGAACAAAGCAGTCATTACGTATATCAAAAAGAGTTGTGCAAATTGCATGGTAAACAAAAGCGGTCGTTTTGTGAATGAGAATTGCCTTGATGTATCTTAAAGTACCATGGTACTCCCACACACCACTGTGATGTTCCCTTCAAATGAATTTGCTGCATCTGCTTCCCTCAGATTTGAGGTTCAAATTCCAGAATCGAGCGGTACGGTAACGGATTGCGTGTTATCCTCGAGTAAAATGCGGAATAGCAGACAGCGGATTGCGAACGGTGGTCTGCGTACGTTGGGCTCCTTTCTTCCAAACACCGGCCTGTACGTAAATGTGCTGATGGGTACAACGGTACCTCATCTCATGTAGAGATATGGAGAAACATACTTTGTAATTGGAAATCTAAATTAACCTACAGGTGTAATACTTTCACTGAGGGCAGCAACTGGCGTAGTGGTTTGAGCCACCAACCTTCGGCCGTGGAGGAGCCAGGTTTGAATCCCACCTCCTGCCAGAGTACCCTTGAGCAAGGTATTTACCGTGACTTGCTCCAGTAAAAATTACCCAGTTGCATAAATGCATAAAATACCGTAAGTTGTAAAAAGCACCACGTAACTGTAGTTAACGTGAAAGAGCCTTTTTGTTTCATGTGTTTAAGGACCTCATGTCCTATAAACATCTCCAAGTAGCTTTCCCTTTTAAATTTCAAATGATTTGTCAGCCTGCGATGACTCATACAGAATACATCCCCGTAAGGCCTTCATGGAAATCTATATCCTTGCCCAAAGGAGGAACCGGCTCTCGATCCACGAAGGCCCCCCATCAAGGACGTTCACACAAGGTGGCTGTTGTGTCCTTGAGGCACACGTGCTCTCCCCCGGCCCCAACCCTAGACAGCTGCCATCAAAGAAGCGTCTCATCAGGAGGCGTGCAAATACCGTCTGATGCTTGGGCGACGGAAACTTGCCGAGCGACACACTGCTGTGCACAGGTGCGGCGAGAGTGAGCGAGTGAGGGAGGGAGACGGGCAGGCAGAGAGGGGACGGTTAAAGAGAGAGACAAGCTATGGAAGGGGCAATGGAGAGATCACGCACACGGGTTTAATATTCATTCTAAACCACCTTTTTCCCCCACCCCCTAACTCCTCAAAACTTAACACAGACCATTTGCACCTTTACCCTACCTCCAAAGTCACAGCTTCATGGTCCCAACTTCCCTCCAAGTGTGTGGTGAATCCTTGGCAAAAAAAGCAAGACAGCTCGGTGAGGTATGACAAGTTGGGATTTCGATAATGGAATTTAATTATTCTTGCTTCGCAGTCGCCCTTGAAGTCAATTTCTGCGTGCATATCTTGCGTTAATCACGCGGCGTGTTTATAGCGGAGGCTCTCTGGGAGTCAGGGAATTCTTTGATATCCTCCTCCCATGCTCCGAGGTTTGTTAGGAAACGAGACAAGAGGCAATCCTTCTTTCATCTTATTTATTTATTTATTTTTAGAAGCTGTTAGTGATTTAATGAGAATATTTCTTTACAGAGCTTCTCGACCATCGCTGGAGGTCTTAAAAGATATGAAATAGTTTACATTAAAATATCCTTTTTTTTTTTTTTTTTTTTAAACTAAGATTCCCCAAATGATGCAGTGAAAATACAAAACGTCGGTCAGTAAGACTCGGCGATGGCTTGGAGCCGTTGGCTGTCGGGTTGAGGGTCACTTGTGTGGGCAGATCATGGAGAAAAGCGGATGGATGCGCAGCCCCCGAGGAGGAGGGCAGGTAAGACAGCGCAGGTCATCCTCCACAGGTGAATCACCCTCGTCCGCAAGCCGAGCGCAGCCCAGGGAACTCGGTCCGGAAGTAATTACGGAGAGAAATGACAAAGAGAGTGCAGCGCCTAATGAGCTTCTTCAGGAAGTTCACCCCCGGTTGCCACGACTGGTCTGAAGATGTACTGCCCCCACTTTTTAATTATTTATTTGTTTCACACTCACAAGAACAAGAAAATCTCGACAACAGCACAACAAATCTAGCCCTGGGTATTGAATGCATAGGCTCACACAACTGGAATACAGGGACAGAAACTGCAACAAGTTTTACAATCACTATATGTCAGGGAAATTTTTAAAATTAAAAAAAAAAAAAAAAAAAACTGCACAGCAGTAAGAGGTCATTGCCGAGTACAGGTACACATCTCATACATTTTTTCCCCACGCATACAGAGGAACGGCGTGTCAAACAAAATTCTACTCATTTTTCCCCCCCAACAGTTGAGGAGGAAAAATAACGTTGGGACAATTTGCACTTTTCGATAATCTAATTTTTTTTTTTTTTTTTCCTTTTTGAATTGTTGCCTTAGCCTTTGAATCCATAAGAAGCCGAAGTCACAGACATCCGGAACCGAGTCACACCTCACAATGTAGAAAAGTGTTCAGGCAGGTGGTTCGACACACTCATATTGGCACGTGAACGCTGCTGCGGAGGCGGCTGGCCGAGCGCTCGTCGCGCAAGGCGAACGCTTTGCGCTGCCGGACCCCCGGTAGCACAAATAAAGAAAACAGCATCTCCACAAACACAGAGTATCGTTAAGGCACGTTTGGCTACAAAAAAAAGGCAGAAAGCTTTGTACTGCGCTATCAGCACTGGGCTTACAGGTAAAGGGCTGAAATCTGTGGTCAGATGTGAAAATGGGGGGGGGGGGGGGGGGTGTCCGCAGAGTGAGGTGCCTCTTATGACAGTATGGATAACTGTGAGATGTGCTCTCCCACGCTGCAGTGCTGTTTTCTGCACAACCCCCCCTGTGCAGGGGGATAAGAACAAGAAGGCCCAGTAAGCAAGGAAATGAGCACGTTGGTCACTGGTGGTCCAATAAACAGATCCCCGACCCTTAACTTTATACAGCACCTCGTTTTAAAACCGAGGTCCCATCCTTCCCATCACAGAACAACTGGAGCGCATTCACGAGGCACAAATATCTGACGTATCAAAAATAAAAATGTTGATTAATGCCAGCGTAATTATTTCACGATGAAAAATATTTGGCATTCTGCGGAAAAGTTCCATAAGGTTCAGAGCAGGATTTGCCGAGCAGTGATTAGAAAAACAGTTCATTTCCAGTGCTGATAGCCTAAAGGAGTGACAGCTTTGCTGTAAATGATTTTAAAAAAAAGTACCGTTCTACTCAGTATCAATGTTACTGACATGTAATCATTCCTTGATATTACAGTGGTGCATTGTCCTCTTTGGAGACAAAGCGCAGTTCATGACAAAAGAGTCAATATCACTGAGCGTAAACCACCGCGAAATATCAGGCAGGACTAGAGAAAATTAATACATCATATGTTCAGGTTGCCGCTTCAAAAGAATAGAATAAATGGAAACGATTATGTTCAATTGATACAATCAGGAGTGCATCCAAAGGATACGCTGTGTGTGTGTGTGTGTGTGTGTGTGTGTGTGTGTGTGTGTGTGCGTACATACAGTATACAAAAGACACATACACACAAAATCATAATTATACAACTTTGAAAGTACAGGAAAAGCACAATGCACACTTGGGCTGTTCTGCAATTTTGTACATTTAAATAAGCGAACCGATTCAAACTTCGAAAGTTACAATGAGATTTCTAATTTGTTTTGGCAGATATAGCGTAACATACTGCCAATACACTTAAGGCCAAATGTAAGTAATGCGCTTATCAACATACACTGATTAAACGGCGGAATTAATTGTAAAAGCAAATGACGTACAATCATTTTGGTATGGAAATAAAATGACACCTGATACTTTAGCCTTGTGCTTTAGCAACCGTTAGGTCTTTAAGATACGATGAGTCGATGCTAAGGCTAGAAACGGAGAAAAAGGCTGAGATAGCAGAGAGGTTACACAGATTGAGATAATCAGCACTTGTACACCCTTCACTGCATGTTCTAGATCTTTGATCTAAGCAATATAACTTGGTCCACAAAGATGATCCACCAGAAGAGTACAAAAGATATTTTTAAAAACTAATAAAACAAGATGTGCTCTTGATTTTAGTATTTTAGGCATTATACAATGGGGCGAGAGAAAGCAGAATTTCCTATCCATGCCTGGTCTCTCTAAGACCAGAACAACACAGATGCTTTCGAAACTTGCATTTGTACAGCAGGCACACAGAACAATAAACTGAATTACTAAAAAAAAGGACAATACACGGAATGAACGAAAATCGATACGTTTAAAGAAAATAGCATTGACCACTAGTCAGCTACACTTCAGTCTTGCAGTCTTGTCAATACACAAAGCACGCCCCGTCCTGCAATAACCCAGCGGGAAAAATCCCCATGGCAGTGGAGTTTCGGATGATGTCAAACTCTCCCCCCCGCTGTCATGCTCACGGGTCCCCTGTATGCACTTTTAGAAATACAATCAAAACTAAAATGGCTGTCAATTTAAAAAGTTAATTTCCTCTTATAAAGCTTTCTGGATAAAGAAT
Source organism: Scleropages formosus (assembly GCF_900964775.1). Lineage (NCBI taxonomy): Eukaryota > Metazoa > Chordata > Actinopteri > Osteoglossiformes > Osteoglossidae > Scleropages > Scleropages formosus. Next base: position 16,482,788 of record NC_041807.1, read on the forward strand.
GCACAATAAAAAATATATATAATACTATTCTTAAACTTTTCTACACAGGAAGAAATTGAACATCTGATTATCGATAAAGCCTGCAATTAAGGAAGGGCTTATTTCAAAGGCTGGGCTGCAATGGTCACATGTCCCGTCGTTGAGAACGTCTGGCGTGGCGTCTCCCGCAGATCCCTCGGCCCCTCGGCGCGCGTCGCGTGATCTGGACTAGCACGGGGAGGGGGACCGACTCCGAGAACCATCAGCCATCTTCAGCTTGGCACGGCACAGTGTGCTTTTATAGGCAGGATGTAAGTCTTAGTATTAGTGGATGACCCTCTTTATTCTCAGTTCGCTTTGGTCCGGAGGAGGGTTCTCTGGCCCAGCTGAAGGGTACCTGACGCCGTTTCAGACACACCAAACGTTCACTTAAGCTGGGGGGTTTCCTCGGAACAGCCCCATTCCTTCCCTTCCCCACTTCTTCTCCATTCCACTCAGGACTCAGGCCATATGAAATAAACCCCGCATCAATTTCCGGCCCCACAGTACCAAAACTGGCCCCTGCCCTTCTACAGAGGTTAGAGATCGGTCACTTTGTTCTCCAGTGCAGCCGCTATCTGCTGCAGCCTCAAGGTGAGCTGTTTATTCTGGGCAGCGGGGTCCTCGTCTAAGGAGGTGATGATCTGGAAGGAAGGCAGGCAGAGATTCCATTAGTGAAGACACACAGCGTCGTGTTCAGCCTCAGATCCTCGTGTTCATACGTGTCTGACAGGAAAGGGAGAGCGAGTCACATACCACATCATAGTATTTGCTTGCATACTGGTATAGCTGATGCAGAGCCACTTGGGTGTTGAGTTTGTCTGTGTGAGACTGCGAGACAAGAAACAAACTTGAAGCGAGGAACTTCTAGCACTGATCGAAATCAGCCATAGCAGCCATATCTACACCCCCTTCGAAGGTGAGATCTTCTGGCTCCTCACTGTGTCCACATAAGACACAAGATCACAACCTCACACAAGTACAAGGGCAAGAGCAGAGGACACACTGACCCGTGACACCTCCGCTAAGTGGGTGTTCATATCCTGGTCGCTGACGGGCACCATCTGCCTGATGCCCTTGTAGTAACTATAGACAAAGACAAGCCAAGACAGGTCATCTTGATCAATATTTGATCAAAAGCACAAGGATTTTTGCAGGTGGTAGGAAACGGTGAGATTACCAAGCGGTAGCCCTGACAATACTTACTCGTCCACCATCTTCTTGTATGTGGAGATTTCCTTTGCATAGAGTAATTTGTTACTTGGGGAATCCTGCAAGAGATAAAGCCAAAGGAAAACGGTTACAGAGGGATTATGGGCTGGAGAAAACAATGAAGTCCTAGCTCATAGATCCTTTGCTTGGCTTAACATCGACAAAGGCGTAACGTCGAAGCACTCCCGGGCTCACCCGGCTCAACTTGTGCTCGCTCTTGGTGCAAGCGTCCATGAAGGTCTGGGCAATAACTGACAAGGAAGCATCCACCACTTCGTTCACATGAACGTCGAAGATGAAGTGGGGGTTCTTCAGGATGTTCACCCAGAACCTCAAAGGTAAGCTGTGGAGACACAAACCTTTTCAAGAAACACACACTGGCACTGTCACTCATACTCAATCCATGCAGATATAACTGTGGCCTCATCTTTAACCGTGTTTCTGGATGTTATTTCTGTTTTCAGCCCTCATATGTCCCATTGAATATTCCCACAATTAATCAGAGTTAGAATCTGGCTGTGATTCACTTTGCCTTATCAACCGAGTACCGAGGCACACGATACAGTGATCATACAAATCCATTATTATGTTGCAGATTAATTTTAAAAGTGCAGGAAATAGATTCTTCCCCCCCACATTTATTTAAGAGTTGAGGCATCTGAGCCAAGTAAGTTTGGAATTCATCTCTGATTTAGTACCATGAGAGATGTTCCAAACAAATGAACAAAAAAAAAAAAAAAAAGTGGATTTAATAAATTAGCAGGGGACATAATTATGCTGTCTGTTCAGCAGTACAACACATATGCATATTTAATAGCAAACAAATTCATCAGTAAGCCAAAAGTGTTATAATTACACTGTTCATCACTCATGCTCACAATACCAACATTTCCAGTCTATGCCCCCAGAAGAGCCCGTCAATCAAAAACAAATGTATACGACGCAGACGGTTTACCGCGGTATAAATTCCACATCAGCGTATCCAGTGTGTACGGAGCTCTCAGTGGGAATTTTAAATGAAAAGTACACTCTGAAGCATTTGTCTCTGAAAACTGACAGCTCCAGCGCCGCTCTCTCGGGAATTCTCTCTGCCAGACACGGGCAAGAGCGCGCTACCTGTTGGTCTTCCAGATGTGAATGGTCTCGTCATCCACGTTGTCGTGCTTCTGTGCCTGCTCGTCCAGGAAGTCAAAAAAATACTTGACTGCTGGTGGCACAACGGACGAACAGAGGACGCTGCGGAAGAAGTCGTCCACAAACTGTTGCAGGGTGCCCTGAAACAAACACATTTGCGCATACATAAGCAGGTGCAGGCCAGGAGGAGCCACCGTTTTCAAAGACATATTAATCCTGCATTTCTGTCATGAAATCTGATAAATATACAGTATGATATCCAAATACTACTCCAAATATTTTGCTTTGCATTCCAAATACACATTTTATTATTAGAAATATCTTTTACATATTCAGGCCTAGAATTTGCAAGTATGATTGGATTCTTAGCAATGCACAACCAAATTGCTGCATACTAATGTATTGTAAGCTTCACCAGCCCAGTGTATTTAGCATTCTAATTGCAGCAGGTTATTAACAAACCAACCTTGACAGACAGCAACCGCGTCAAATAAAGCTCCGTGATGGCTTTGGTCATCGACTTGTCCTTCATGCTGCCCCTCTTGGATTTGACCTCATCCAGCTCCTCTGCCGGCCGCACCAGGTGGAACACCTTGTCGTCTTCAAGCAGAGCGTTTCCTGGAGGAGTAGGCAGAGTACAGCTGTCAGCGAGAGCATGGAAACACTACGGAAGGCCAGAAGTAGTACAGGAGCACCACTCACTCTCTTCATGACTGTCCTGGTGCTGGTCATAAGACTGCAGAGGGTGCAGGACCCTAGACAGGACGAGCGTGGCGTTGTCTCGCACCTGAAACACAAGAACTGCGTTCAGCCCGAGCTGAATGCAATCTGACAGATTTCAGGTCAGGAGCAGACACGGCATAGACATACAGTCACCGCGTAGGGGACAAGCCGTGACTCAACCCGTGCCGTTAGAAGCGATGCGTCCATTTCTTAAGCTGTAACTCACGTTATAGTGGGCCAAAGTGTTCATGCGCTTCCATCTGCCCTCCTTTTGCGATGTCAAGTCAAGGTCTGACAGAATCTGCCCAGTGGATCCAGGACGCCATTCTAGGGTGCAGAAAGACTATTTCAACATTCATTTTATACCCCAATCATATGCAGACTGATGCAATCCAACCAAGGAAACCCTTGCCCATAAAACATAATCAATGTCATAGCTACTTCAGTAATAAACAATTCAGGTCATGAATCGTTATATTACGCAACTGCGCTCCAGCTCATATGATCCTTACCGAGAGTGACGCTTTCCACCTTGGGCCTCTGAGAATAGGGCAGATTTTTGTACACTTGCTCGATGATCTTCTCCTTCACTTGGGAGACGGTGTCACAGTTGAGTACTTTGACCAAAGTGACATCTGGCCCCTCCCCGTGAACGAGGACCTGCAGAGTCTAAAGCAGAAAGGGTGGTTAACACTTGGCATTCTGTGCATCCATCCAGTTCCCACACTGTAGATTTAACTTGTATCTTCAAAAACTGTCTTGGATCACAAGGATTATGCTGATCACATAAAGTCCTTTTGTCCACCGGTATTGCCTTCTATTCATTTCTTGGAGTTCATTAGGCACCACAGATAATCCTTTCGAAAGGAACCATTCATACCCGTAGCGATCGCTGACGTGCTATCGGGTTCAGCCTACATATCGCTCACCAGCGTACAGTACTCCACGTCGTCCCCCAGCAGGCCAGTGTCGTTCAGCGTGTACTTGGCTTTCTTCACGACAGCATCCACTGGGCCTTTCTCCACCTGGTGCTTGATGGCTTTGAACAGCTTGTACAAAGGCTCTCCTGCCGAGTCCTGCCCACACAGCAACCCGGCACAAATGGAGAGAGTGCATTTACCATGCTGGTCACAAGAATTCACTAACAAGCTTCTTTCAAAATGAAACCGTTCCCTGTCACTAAAGCAAAAACCTCCATTTTGTTGAACCAAAGATCTGAACCAGTAGAAAATAAGAAAAATCCACACAGTGGAATTGAATGAAATTAATTTTGTGTCATAAAACATGATACCTTCAGGAACTGATAGAGACAGATAGACATCCAGTTGCACAGCATTCTCTCCACCACTGTCTCTGACCTACAGGTAAAAGGAGGCAAAATCGCTTTTTTAAAGTGGATGGGACAAGATCACCTTTTTTATAATAATAATAATAATAAAAAAAGGGCCATTCTGAGACACCTTAAAGGTATGCTGATCCCATACACCTCACCTGCGCAGCATGAGCTTGGGGTTCTTGCTTTGGACATACTGTTCCATGAGTTCTAGTAGGAGTGTCCTCATGATGTCTGTATAGTACTCCAACTTCCCGTGAAGCGCCACCGTCAGCAGAGATGCAAAGTAGCCCCTTGACCGGGCATTGAAGTCAGGACGCCCCTCTAAGGTGCGGATGAACTGACAAAGGCAGAAACTGCTACTCAAAAAATTGCTGTGCATCTCGTATATCATTCTAAATTGTCTACTATACAGGCTGGAAAAGACATAAAATCGGTCTTAATTTTTATGCTGTGAAAGCCAGTCAGATTTATGATGATTATATTAATTTCACATTAAAAAACAACTGAAGCAGCAGAAGAACAGATGGGAAGAGAAACAAATATGCAATTTTTAGGGACTTGCAACAATAAGGAAAGGTTCTGCGACCTGCACTGATAAGGAACAGGATTGGGACCAGGCAGGTGATGTTAGGACCTACATTGATAAGGAAAGGCTTGCTATTTAGCAGGTTGGAGAACTGGTTGAGGGCCTGCGTTACTGTGGCCCTCCTCGCCTCAGGAATGTCCAGCTTGCCGGTGATCATCACGTCATTGGCGCCGTCCTTGGAAGGCAGGAAGAAAACGCGGTCTGTGTAGGTCTTGTAGTCCAGGAAGGGGATGCGGGCCTCACTGAGGTCACTGGTGTGGTCCTCCATTTCAATCATGAGGTCTGAAAGGGTTTGGGAATAAAGTTTTACATGCACTATACAGGGGACACGTTCTGGCTAAATTGTGCAGCTGTAGATAAAAGGGCTCTTGCAAGTGGTAAGAGCCAGAGTAAAGCCTGCAGATGAGCGGAATATGAATTATGGAAAAGACCTGTGAACTCTTTCTTGCAGCGGTCACGAACACTCTCCTCCAGGTTCTCGAGCTGGTGCTTTACTTTCTCATATTCTCTCTCAGCTTGCTGGCTCTTCCTCCTGTGCACACACATGGAAACGATCAAATTACAAAACTGCCTCGAAAGACGAAGCAATAAAATTCATACACTGAGTAATCTGCATAGGTGTTATGTAACTATCTACTCACTTAGGGCAAAAAGTAAAACGATCCATGTTTAACTCTGGCTGTTTTCAGACATACAAGCAGCAATACTACAAGTTTGGAATCCATGCTCCGAGGTTTAGAATGAAGTTACTTACCTGTAGCAGTACACTGAGACTATGATTATCACCACCATTGGGGCGATCACTGCAGGAATTATGATGTCCAGGGGAGCCTCAGTCTTCTTTTCATACTCCACTGAGCCTACAATCCACTGCCCATGGCCAAACTTAATCTGAAGATGACAAAAAGCATAAACAATAGAGTTGGAGAGTTGGAGCAGAATTAAATCGCAGGCATTCAGCCAGCTCCACTAAAGCTGTAGTTTTATTTAGCAAGTTCAATAAAGCAGAGTAGCCTTTTCTTCTCTTCAAGCTTAAATCCAGGAACCCTTGTCTGCACAGCGCCTTACCTTAAGTTCCAACAAATCTGAGTTTGTGTCTCTCTTGGGCCTCTTGAAGTGAGATGATGGTTGGGTCCAGTCCAGGAAGAGCTTGTCGTCCTGTAAGGTGCTGACCACACAGGAGACATCTCCCACGAAGGCTTCTGCTTCTTGGGCAGTCATTGCTTTGGCGAAACCTTTGCCCTTGGGTGTGAGAGACAAGAAGATGGCTTAACAACACTGTTCTGAGTTAACTGCAAAAGCTTTAATACTGAGAAAGAGCATTTATTTTATTTCAGAAATACTGTATCAATTAGGTTTTATCAACAAAACTGGGGAAATTACATCACCACCAGCTGTTACTTTTCTCAACTGCAATTTTACATGTTAAAACAGACAACGAAAACAGTATGCAAACATCTGGTGAGTATAGAACAATTCTGTAGGAATTACTCCTAAATAATGCCAAGAGAAGATGATATTTACAGTAACAGATATGATGGTGTTCTCTGAAACAATCCTTTTCTGGTTCTCTTCGAATGTAGGATCCGGATGGTAGTCGAAAGGCTTGAGCTCAAGCTCAATGTTGTCCATGATGATGAATGCCCTGAGAGACGCTATCCCATCGGTCACTTTCACCGTCGGGGAGGAGAACTGCATTACTGTGTCATTTTTGCCTTTTACCTCCACTTCAAACTGCAAGGGAAGGATCAGACTTTGAGAGACACCAGATTGGAGTCCATGGCTCCTACCTGACCCACAACAAATCTATACAAACACATTAAAATACTGGTTGAATGCTGGTGCTATGTGCTCCAATACTTAAACACCCTACTGCTCCAAAAGGCAGAGAAGACAGGCATTACATGCTGGAAGTGGTCTTTTTGCAAGAAGTCTTTCATTGGACACAAACCTTCAGTGGACTGGTGACGCCTGACTGCTCGCTTGAGGACACCACTTTCATGGCGGCATTCTGGATGAGGTCAAACCCGGTGCCGATGATAAAAATCTTCCGCCCCCCGCTGAAATTAGCACAACGCTGACGTCACCTTAAATCTGTACACTATGATCAACAAAGACCAGCATTCTTCTCAAGGATTTGACATGTATACAAATATAACACTTCAATGTTTAACTGCATAGGTAAGCATGGGAAGTTGAACCCAAAGCAACCATTGCGTCATATGCAGCTGGCACAAAGCAAGGAGGTGAGCTAAGGTGAGAAAATGCCATCAGTTACACCTATTTGTTCATCACCTAGTGATGAGTGATCTTTACAATCTATTGAAAACATTAGGGGCCCTTGGGAGGAGATGTCACACAATAAGGTTTATTACAGTGTGTTACATTTCCTGCTCAGTCCAGACATATGGGAATGTGGTCCATTACTGGCATAATGCTTCAAAAAGATTACATATTGTGTAGTCCTCTCACTCTCACAGTAAGATGGGAGAAAGTAGTAGAGGATAGACTCACCATACAAAACTTGTTTCTGGATAGTGGTGATCTAGTTTGGGATTCTCAAAGAACCTGAAGGGCGTAGGCACATCTTTCGTGGTGTTCTTCCCGTACCTCACTGTCACTGTCAGGTTATCAGAGGGGACCTTCTGTACCTTGTACTGTCCGGTTTTGCAGGTTATATTTTTCTGGAACGTCTCCCTGTGGATGGCAATGTGCAGTTTGTGGAGGAAATTGTGGGGTTCGGCAAAGAGAGGTGCGGAGATGATAGACATCTCATGTCTCAATGACAGCTCATCGTTTCTCACGACTTCTTTTCAGAAGCAAACTGAAGTGCGCTGCAGAAACTCGGAACTTGGAAGAGCATCGCTAAGGCCTGGCGTGATGTATCCAGGGCACAGAGGACTTACACGATACACACCACCCCGCCGACAGTGATGTTGAGGTCATCCTTGGAACCAGTTTCCAGGTCCGTTCCTGTTATCGTAATAAGAGTTCCTCCCGCCTGCGGGCCACGGTTAGGCTGGACCCTCTCAGGTCTGGGATCCTACAGGTGTTTGGTAGTGAACAAAACCTTCAGTACTTCTTGGAAAGGTGAATCCGCACATCACAGAGTACTTAACAAGGGTAGTGAGAGCAAGTTCCCGACAGACTGACAGCGACTGGGGCGACAACTGATACGGGAACGACGGTATGTTTACATCAGTTTCAGTGACGATCTTACCCTGTATGTGAACACGACACTCGACGTCCCGCTTTTCCCTCCCTTCACCTTCACTTCCACAACCCCTGAATGTTTCTGTTCGACTCCACTGATCTCACAAACCACACTGAAGCAGGAAGAGAAGGAGTGGAAGTTAGAGAAATGCCGCGGCGCAGCCGACGATGTCCGTTTGCAAAACTGCGGGTGACGGGGTGCTCTGCTGTACCTGGTGGACACAGAGTACTTCTCTTCCTGGTGCATGCAGGGCTGTCCAGCCACTGTGATGCTCTCTATGTCCTCTTTCACAATGCCCAGGTTGGAGCCTTTGATGGTTACTGAAATCCCCCCTTTCAGAGGCCCGTACCGAGGTATGATCTGAAAAAAGACCGTTTCCTCTTCAAATACACAGAATGTACAGAACAGGTTATCTGCATTTTGTAACAATTAAGGACCCAGTGGGGGTAAAAATGTTTGTCAGAGTTTCATCCCTTCTTGTTATTATCTTTGGTTAAAAAACAGATGATACACTATACTATCACGCATCATGCTACTTCACTGAGCAAATCCAGAGTCCCTTCACCTTATTTTTTTTTTTTTTTTTTTTAAATAAGTATTTTGTATAAATGATTCTCTGGTAAATTGGTGTATTTGTGAGATGTTTGTTTTGTACATGCACTTTTTATGAGGGGAAAAAAGTCATTAATTCTAATAAAACTATTACTCTCCTGCCCCAAAGGGACAGGTGTGTCACTGACAGAAATAATTAAATTAGTTTTGCTTCGGTAGAAGTAAGTCAAAGCTGGCGTTAGAATTGCCAAAAGTGTTTTTGGTAACAAATAGGATAAAGAATAGTACTGATGGTAGGAAATTAGACACCAAGTGACCTGTTAAACATGAGATCTGGCAGTTTTTAGCTATGACCAAAAGGACATTTATTAATTTGCTTGGATAGATAATAGGACAGGAGGTAATGAACGTGCTATTTGCGTATGATAGAGGGAAAACATGGCGCGGCATCTCTAGAAACTCACATCGGTGATTTCGGGGTTGGGACAGTCGCTCTCCTCGGCACTCCGGCACCTTTTCTGGTACTCGCAGGATTTGGTTTCATCACACCACATACATTTGTATATGGGGTCCGCGCTCTTGCACAGGCTGCAGTCCTCCCGGCCCATAGCGCAGTTGTACAGCGTCACTGGTGGGGGACGGACAGCACCATCAGCGCACATGACACAAATTTCCATCCATTTTTTGACGACTTCCATGCACAAGGTCTCTAACTAAACAGCCAGTTATAAGAATCCGCTCAACTCGTTGTTTTTACCATCCACTTTGGACGGCTGTGGTCCCAACAGTCAACATCTGGCTCTCAGGCCTACCGTTTAGTTTGCTGTCAATCTTCTTATCTGTCTTTGCGTCCTTGATGTAGAAGAGCACGTTGACTGTTTGCGCTTCATCATAGGCAAACTGGTCCCGGGAACAAAAAAGAAGCAATATTAACATTCGGTGCTTGCAAACTACAAAAATTAGGAGAGGTCTGGATATTACGATGAATTATCATCCAGGCATCAACACTTAAATCACATTTATTCAAGTGGGGGCCAGTTGGTGGCATACTGGTTAGAGCTACTGTCTTTGGACCCAAAGGCTGCAGGTTTGAATCCCACCTACTGCTGTGGTACCCTAGAGAAAGGTACTTGCCCTACATTTCTCCAGTAAAACCGCGCAGCTGTATAAATGAGTAAATAACAGTAGGTAGCTTAAATTTTTAAGTCAGTTTGGAGAAATGCGTCAGATAAATTGATAAATGTAATGTTAGTGACACTTCTCGTAAACGACAACATTTAGCCGTTTACACTGATTTACCCAGCTGGGCAATTTTACTGGAAAAATTAAGCTGCTTGCTCACAAGTTCTACAACAGCAGGAGGTGAGATTTGATCCTGGGTCTTTAAGGCTCAGCTATGACCACCGCACCATCCGCTGCCACCACAGCGGGCATCTGCACGCTACTGAAAGTGTTCCATCAGGAATAGTTCCCGACTTCGTGAGTAAACAATTCTTTAAGCAATATAATTTAAACACACCTTTTGATAGATACTGAAAAACAGGAGAGCCAAGCAGTTAATTAAAAATGTAGCTGGAGGGGAACCAAAGTCTCTCATCAAGCACAGTAACCCAAAACATCTGCTGTGTCCATAAGGGGGTGCTACAATATCAAACTACTTTGGTACAACTTTTTTTGCCACAAAAGCCACCGCGTGAGCAGGAGGCCAGGCCCTGAGGGACAGCTGGTGCACTTAGCGACAGCTCAGCTCCCTCCTCCCTCCCTTCCATGCAGGCAACAGAAGGAAGGTGTTCTGGGACACGTTGTGCAGTACAATACACCCCTGGCTGCAGAACACTGATCGCGAAGGAAAAGCTGCAACAGCTGGGACTCTCACACACTTGGTAGTTGCTTTGTGCTTTCACCTGCGCATGTCGAACCCTTACCCGAACACCTAGGAGATGGACTCGGAAGCTGCTCTACAGCATGGCGCGAGTGAAAGTGGGCTCTGAATATCAAGGCAATGAAATTCAGTCCAACACTGACCTTATATCCTTTGAAACTGTAGCTTGAATCTTTCTTAGTGACCATTTCCTCAGTGGGCACCATCAGCTCGGTACCAATCTTGAATTCTCTGCCCTGGAAGAGATAAGGTAGACAAACAGTGGTAAACCAGAGTCCATTACAATCCTTAAGGCAATCTCTACTTTAAAAAAAAAAAAAAAAAAAATTTAAAAAAAAAAGGTGGCAATAAATTATTTCTCGAATAAACGTGTTCTGAACCACAGCAATTATTAGTCAACAGGTAGATATAAAGAAAGAAATCTTTCACCTCGTAAACATGGAGGTTTTCTCCAGTGAACTCGATGGAGGTTTCGTAACCCACAGGAATGAGAGACGGATGAGGATTCTCAAATACCGGGCATTTATTTCCCTGTGAATGTCAAACATGGGGCATTTTTAAATTTTTAAGACACCTGACACAAGGCAGGCAGGAATGGCGAGACGTGCTGCCGCCTCATTTCTTACTTCTTTATGTCTAATAACGGAATTATCCCCGGAGTCATCACTGTCACTGCAGATGAAATCCCGAGTGTTCCACTGGCAGCTCCACTCGCGTTCCACACACGACATGCACCTGTTGGCAAACGCAAACAACCAAGGCAGCAGGATGAGAACATTAATACTGCCTTGACTGGTCTTCTCCTTCCCGAAACCTGTAGCATTAACAGAGACCAATCGTCTAGATTTACATTTTCATTTATTCATTTAGCTGACGCTTTTCTCCAAAGCAAGTTACAATGTTAAGGTACTTACAAATATTTACCCATTTATACAGTTGGGTAATTTTACTGGAGCAATTCAGGGTAAGTACCTTGCTCACAGGTATTACAGGAGTGTAACAGTTGAGATTTGAATCAGCAACCTTTGGATTCAAAGGTAGCAGCTCTAAACTTTACGCTATCAGCTGCTTCATAAAATGGATACAAGGATAGATGGATGAATAGACAGATAGACAGATACATATAGATTTCCCAAAAATAGATATCCCAAAAAACGACTCCAGAATGATTCTCGCCCATGTAATCAAAGCGAAAGACAAAAGCAGAGATTGATTTAGAAGAAGTGTCTTAGACAGGCACATATTCAATTACTGAATCAGTCACGGATCAGAAATTCCCTGGAGTCCTCGATGAAATTTGTGTTAAACTCCAGCCAAGACGTCTGCGGGGAAATATGCGACGGTAGCTACTGGCATGCTGTGACGGGCACCCGCCCCACCCTGACGCCGCCACTCACGGTGTGTTCTCCGCCTTCCTCGTGGCTGCGCTGCAGTTATAAAAGGTGAAGTAGCTGGATGCCAACTCCACCTCGTCATTCACGAAGATCTTCACGGGCACTTGGACGAAGTCTGAAAGCACATGAGTTAGCAACGGGTCGAGCCGCCTGCCAGCAAGACCTCTCGGAGAAAGGTGATTAAAATCTCCAATGACTTTGCTCACCATTGCAGCATGACAGACAGTCGGGAGACTCACCTTTATTTCTGGGAGTGACAGGAATCTCGGTGACTTTCGGCAGATCACAAGTGACAGTTGAGTCACTCATTTGCGCTTCACTTTCAGAATTGCCAAAAATGCATTTCAGACTGTCATCCCCTCCAATGCTGGGGAGAGAAACCACGTTGATGTCAACCTGCAAATAAAGGACACAGGTCAAGGAACTCTGACATGAGATCCAAGAACAAACTGAACGGCAGTCTCACCACAGTAACGCAGTAAAAGATCCAAGTTCATGAAAGTAAAGTTCATATTAACATACCTATTAAATATCTCAAAATCTATCAACTGAACAGCTGGAACTGCAGAATAATTTAGGAATTTCAATGCCAAATAAATTAAGTTAAATGATTAGTAACACTAATTGCTTATTGTCTGTTTGGGCAGCATGGTGGCACAGCGAGTAGCTCTACTGTCTCTCAGCACCTGGGTGGTGTGAGAGAAGATGGGTTCGATCCCTGCTCAGTCTGTGTGGAGTTTGGATGTTCATCCCGTGTCTGTGTGGGTTTCCTCCATGGGCTCTGGTTTCCTCACACACTCCAAATACATGCTGTTCATGTTCACCCATAGTGTGTGAGTGACAGAGTGCGTGTGTTCCACTGATGTATGGATGAGTGACCCATTGCGAGTGGTGTATCTAGCAATGTCGTCACCTTGGTGAATAAGGTGCGTGGGCTGATGACACTACATAGTATCCAGTGTAAGTCACTTTGTAGAAAAAGCATCTGCTAAGTGAATAAATGTAATTGTGAGCCTCCCTGAAGTGATCACATATTTCTTACAAAAAAGAAAACATATGAACAACCTAAAACGGGAAAAATGGTACTTTACAAACCTCCAGTCAATTTAAACAAGTACCCAAGTAACCACATCCTAAAAAAACGCATAAAAAAAAAAGCAAAAGCAAAGCTTACCATCAGCATAGATAGAAAGCACTCGCTTACCATCAGCATAGATAGAAAGGCGGGGGGGGGGCGGGGAGTATGTGCAATAGGATGATGCAAATTCGAAAACTGGAAATGATAGGACACTCATTGTGGGGTACTTCTGCAGAATTTTCCAGTATTTGGCAATGCCTCTTCTCATACATTGAAAAGATGCCTTTGCATGTTTACAACTTGGAATTCCCCCCTTTCCTCCGAGTTACATTTATGCCCTGTATCTTTCTAGGTACATTCGTATTTGTGCCCTTTTTGTTATTAATAGTTAGTCCATTTTATTTATTATTATTGCTTTTAAATCTCTTTATTGGGAGGGATAGGTTTTGTATAAAATGGGGTCATGCATTATGCTTTCTGTATGTACTGGACAATATACAATATATAGGGCTTCCCAGTCGAAAAAACTGAATACATTTAAAAACTACATTAGCTTACCACCTTGGAAACCTATGCAGTAAACTGTGGGTATTCATTCAGTAAATACAGCTTTAACATTAGTGACGGTCCTTTGATAAAATCTGGGCAAGTATCTAAAGTGTATGTCCCTTGACGTAGGAGATGCAGGCAAAGTCAATCTCTCATACCTTCTGCGTCTTCCTGCAGCTCAGATTTGGCGGCTGGAAAGATGTTATCTCCACACACTGTTTCTGAGGACTCCACAGCCAGTGCTTCTCCTCTCCTGCCTTCCTGCAGTCAGACTTCCTGGTGCACCTGCAGCGGAAAGGATACCCATCAGACGCTGCTCCAACCCACTCTGTCTGAACCACTTCCAGAACCTTCCGACTACACAACTCCAGCAGTGTGGATGCCAAGACCTTGTCGATGTTGCTTATAACTATGAGGTGAAGATGTAAGTAGACAGACAGGGTACCTTTGGAATTTAACATGAATAACTGAAAAAAAAAAAAATTATACTTACAGTATATATTGTACATAAACACATATAGTATATATACATATGCTAATAAAATTTGATCTGATGTTCATCTAAGTCTTTTAATAAACAACACACATTTTACATTACCATATCTTTACTGAGCAAACGGTTCAAACAATCAAAGTCACTGATGGAAATAAAAAAGTGGGAGGAGAGGAGGGGGAGGAAAGAAAAAAAAAAAAAAAAAAAAAAACTTTTCAACTAGTGGAACGTCCTTTATTGGCAATAACTTCAAACATTAGACCTGTACAACAGTTAGGGAGCATTTTGACCCATTGCACTACAAGAAAATGTTTCAGTTCATGTATATTTTTGGCTTGTATGAGCAGCCTGCTTTCAGATCGCACCACAGCATTTCAGTGGGATTGAGGTCAGGACTCTCATTTGGCCATTCTATAATATGGAACTTCTTCTGTCTGAGCCACTCTGTTATTGATTTACTCCTGCGTTTTTGGATCACAGTCATGACCAAACTTCTTCTGTGTTTTAGATCACAGGGTTGGGTACTGGTGCGGGTAAGCAGCGTTTTGCCGTCTCCGAAAATAATGCAGTGTACATTTACCGAAAAGGTCACATTTGTTTCATCTGTCCACAGAATGTTGTTCCAGCTGTGAACATCCGGGTGATGGCAAAGGTGAGACGGGCAGTGACGTCTTTCTGGGGAGCACTGGTTTCTTCTACGGCAACCCTCCCACGAACACAGCTCTTGTTCAGCATTTTTCTTAATGTAGGCTCACGAAGGCAGACGTTACCGAGTGCCAGAGATGCCTGCTGCTCCTTAGTGGTCACCCTAGGCTTATTTGTTCTTTGCAGCATGGTCAGAGTACCAGAATTGCTAAATTTCTTCCATTCGTAAACTACCTGCCTTACTGTGTACTGATGGAGGCCCAAGTCTTTAGAAATCCTTTTGTAACCCTTTCCAGTCTTATGAGCTTCAACCCTTTTTCTTGAGATCCTCCGATAACTCTTCTGATGAGGCCGTTGTACTTCAACAGAATTCTGCCGTGAAGAGCAGGTACTAAAAAACTGTGTGTATTTTTTTTTTTCCCCCCCCCCATCGCAGGGCAGGCCAAACTCACACCTGAATTGAGTGGAACGTATTGAGTGCATTTCCAGACTCCAGTTACCCTCTTTTCAACATGTCATTATCTTACAAGTTCACATACTTTTCCCCACCAATGGCTTTGATCAAACCATTTATTCAATTAACATATGGATGCGTGAAGTGTAGCGTGTTGTTAAATAAGACTTTTTATTTATTATGCCTTAGACAAAGGAGCCACTCATGCAGAAAAACAGACATATACAAAGGGTTTGCAAACTGTGGCTGTATATCTGTGTGTGTGTGTGTGTGTGTGTGTGTGTGTGTGTGTGTGTATGTATATATATATATATATATATATATATATATATATATATAGATATATATAGCAGTAGGATCAAACTGTTGTGTAGAAAGTAGTGAATAAGAACATTATCTGCCTCATTGGTAAGTGGGTGAGAACTCAGTGCTTACCTGCCCTCCAAGACACACCAGCCACAGTAGGGATCCTTCAGGTCCATGCAAGACTTACAGTCCTTCTTCATATCACATTTTTCCACTGGCACCATTGAGATCTGACACACAGCCAAGGATATCCAGCATCAAGCATCTTACACATAGGACAAGCACAGTGAAAGATCCACTTTCTAAGATGGTACCTTTTTTCCTGTGGTGACATACAGATGGCTGTGGTTTCTGTCAAAGAGAAGGTGTTTGTTCACTGCCTCACCAGAGCTGGGTCCAGGGACAGTTCGGTACACCTCCGGTATGCTGGACAGGTGTACCTGGAAGGAGCAGAAGAGTGAGTGCGGAGCAGGGAAGCAAGATCTGTTCCTATACGAAAATATAAAGTGTCACTGGGTCCATTTTCAGATTGTGTTGTAATTTTACAGTATTTTTTCCTATCTAAATGAGTTTGACCACACTGGTACCTGGGACCGCTCTCAGATGCTGTACACTTTCTGCTGCTGTACTCACGTGGTACATCTTCCCATTGCTGGTTCCAAGAAAGGCCACCGTGTGCTCAGTCTCCACAGCAATGGCCACAGCCGTGAGCAGGTCTGTGGTGGTGTGGACAGCTTGGGCAGGCAGTGCGAAGTCTGGCGTGCTGGCCAGAGGCGAAGGCAGGAAATCGGCGCCACATTTGTACTTTATCAGTGTGTCTTGCTGATGGGCACAGAGAGAGACGTCTTTAACATCAGCTTCTTCATATAATCACTTTGTCAAGTGTACAAGAGGGGATACTCAGGTTTTCTTTTTTAGAAAATCCTAATAAAGACAATAAACCTTAAGGTCAGCTATTCCATTTTACTGCTCCGACTTTAAAGAATCTCAAGACGGTATTAAAAAAAAATTGAAAAAATAGATAATCTTATGTTTGAAAGGTCAGAAAAACAGAGCACTACTTACACTAACTGCATTTAAACACAACTGATTTGAGGTTGTGTATGGAGAATCAACAGCTATTTTGTTTCCAATTTTCCCATTTTTTGTATAGCAGGCACTGATGATTTCCATAATTTGTTGGTTGATAGATCTCAGGGGGTACATGCAGAGCCCTGAACGGGGCTTGTCTTCATCGGTGCTGGACGCTACAAACAGAATCTTGTCCTGCGACTGCACTTGGCCGTACTGACCGGATGCGCTCAGGTATTGGGCCAATTTCTCCCCGGGGGAGGAGATGAAGGCAGCCTGTGCCTTGTTGTACAAGTTGTTGGGGCCACAGCTGAGCTGCAGCTCCGTGTAAGAATAATAATGGTGATCATCCTCACAAAGGCGAGAGATGAAGGTGAAGTTTTTGTTATCTGGCACCCCTCTTGTGCGGGTGAAGAGGAAGTAGATGAAGCCACTTTCCTTGAACGAGTAGCGAAAATTGTGCATGTACTTCTGGACAAATGGGGTGGCCTGAACAGCAGAAGCCTCAACAATGTTCTCAAACACAACCCAATCGTCAAAGTCCTGCAGGATGCGGGTGCTGATAAGTTTTGTGTTGTCCTGGCTTCCGTAGCCTTTCCCCACGACAAAGACATCAAAAGTATCCTTAGACTCTTTGGTGAAGGTTGACATCACCCCTACTACAGACACCATCTCCTCACTGCTGGCCACATAAGTCTTTTCACCCTTGCTGTCGCTATAGTAGATCATTTGGTTAATATTGCTGAGGTTCTGTAGGGAGCAGATGCCCTTGAAGAGGCTTCCACACACGATGAGCGAGCCGTTAGACGGGTGCACCAGCAACAGCTTGTTGGTGTTGTCTGTCCACTTGGCATCATGGCAGGACTGGATGGGGGGTGTGCAGTGGCGGCTGTCCCTCTTGGGACCAGTCTCTACTTTCTTCTCCTGCTTAAGCAAGGAGTCCAATTGGTAGATGGCATTGACGGCCCCCACATAGATGCGGCCCGTGAGGGGGTCCTGCACCACGTTATTGATGAGGGTGCTGGATGTGAACTCCTCGATGGATTCCTCACAGCAGACTATGGAGAGACACAGCAGCAGAGCTGCCAGAGTCCACCACGCCATTTCTGAAACAGGACAAGTGCGAGACTGTTAGTCATCTCTCCATACAGTAAGACACACATGTAGACATGAACACACAATTCACTGTCAGCTCTACGCATTTTCACAAGATGGTAGGATCTGGTCTTTCGTTTTCACAATACGTTTGTCATCAATATACGGTCACTGGACATTTGCTTCACAGAAATTCGTTAAAACGGGCAGCAATTTTGTGTTCCAAGCTATTAAATGTAAGGTTAATCTTCACTTAGTGTACAGCTACCCCACCACAGTGGACAAAATTGCCCATAATTTCTACAATTTTGCTGCACAGCAGAGTCCTTCCCTTTCACAAGTTTTCTGGTAAGAGCAGTAATTCTGAGTCCCACTTTCCACCAGCACTACAAGACAAATGACTCCACATCCTTCCTCCTCTCATCAGCTCTTTTTTCAAAGTGGCTTATTTCATCTTAAGCCTTTGTTATTTCACATTTTACCATTTTTATTTCATGTTTCATTATTTCATGATGATGATGATGGCGCCAAAGTGCTATCATCATTGTGTGATGACTGGATGTTACATCATATGTAATATCGTGTGTGAAGGAAGAGAGGGAAGACGCGTCATTGTCAATTGCAAGTGAGGCGAAGATTTGAGACGAATGAAACACATCCCTTCAAGTTGGCATTACCACACGTTTTACGCTACGTAAGGAAGTATTGCGTTAATGATCAGCCTTAGCTGACTGAGGCATGGACCTTGGAAGGGTCTCTGTTTATCCCTGGAAGGGTCTCTATTTATCCCACATTTATCACATTCTCCATTACACCTCAGATAACAGGGTCTAGTAAAATGAGAAAACCAGAACGGCTTATGAAAATATATACTATTTTCTCATACAATGGGGTAAAAATTCAGTACAATGGCTTTTTTTTTTTTTTTTTTGCCAATCATGACATTATTTTACTTCTATATATCCTTTTTCCAGACCTGACACAACACACAGTACAAGGACACATATGTGAAGTACAACCCTGGATGGGTGATTGACAACTGAACTCCTGTTCCTCAGTATCGATTCAGAGCAGTCATTCAACACAACAACAAAGTGAACATGGTACCCTTGTGGGACCATTTAAGGAAATCAGAGAACATGATAAATGATCTAATTACAGAAACAATTATGCTTAGTGCAAGGAAGCATGGGAGAATAACATCTAATATCTATCACAACTGAAACAGTAGATTCAATACTGTTATTATTAATTCATTTAGCCAATGCTTTTCTCCAAAGAGACCAATTTGCAAAACAGCTGGGCAGTTTTTTTTTTTTTTTTTAGGAGGGCGGTTCAGGGTACAGCGGGGTGGCACAGTGAGTAGTGCTGCTGACTCACAGCACCTGGGTGGTGTGAGAGGACATGGGTTCGACCCCTGCTCAGTCAGTGTGGCGTTTGCATGTTCTCCCTGTGTCTGCGTGGGCTTCCTCCGGGTGCTCCGGTTTCCTCCCACAGTCCAAAGACATGTTGTTCAGGTGTGAGTGACACACAGAGTGTATGTGTTCCACTGATGTATGGATGAGCGACCCAGTGTAAGTAGTGTATCTAGCAGTGTAAGTCACTGCGGTGAATCAGGTGTGTGGGCTGATAACACTACATAGAGTTCATTGGAAGTCGCTTTGGAGAAAAGTGTCTGCTAAATAAATAAATGTTAAATGTAAATCTATGTACTTTGCTCAAGAACACTATAGCAGGAGGTCAGAGTCCAATCTGGGTCCTTTGGCTAATGACACACTGAAAAAGTGAGTATTGATAATTAATTAATTAAAATATAGCTATAAAGACAACCTAGCTAGTAAATTTTGTTAGAAATATTTGATTGGTAACTGACTGCATTTATTTATATAGTTTTTCACTTTTATTCATTTTCCAGATTCTTCTCTTTAAAGTGTTGCACAACTTGGAATGAAAAAAAGTGTATTCAACAACAGATGAATAACTTAGATATAGACACAATTGCTGAAGCAGTTTGCTTTTTGATAGAACCATTTTCCTGCCAAAACAATTTAGATTTAAATAGTGAATACATAGATAATTATGCCAAATTTGGACAAATTCACCTAACGGAACAAATCTGCAGACACTAATTGGGATAGCTGGTAGCGCAGTGGTTTGAGTTGCTGCCTTTGGAGGCAAAGGTCACAGGTTCGACTATAGTGCCCTTGAGCAAGGTACTTACTCTAAAATTGCTCCAGTAAAGTTACCCAGCTGTACAAATGAGTAAATCACTGTCGGTAACTTTGCATGATAAGTTGCTTTGGAGAAAACTGTCAGCTAAATGACTTCATGTAACTGCGTTCAATAATCAGGTTTCAATATGTAACTGAAAAAAATACGAACTCCCCAAACCACAGAATCCCTAGAAGACACCAAAATACAATTTAGACTGTGATAAAGACTCAAAAAAGGTTTTTCCACCCTTTCATAACAGATCAAAAGACTTTCTGCTGCGTATTTCTTCCAGCAAAGTCAATGCAGTCAGAAACTTCATAAAAACTGGATATATAATCAGCCTGGGACTACAAACACTGAAAGTGCGCGCATACACCTCAGAGCTACCAGTGGTGATGCCCTCATGCACTTCCCGCTTCAGACTGTTAACACCAGCCAGACTGGCGCACAGACACTCTAATACTCACCTCCCTGGAGGTAGCCCACCAAACCCCCACCTTATTATGTTAACGCTGGATACTTAAGTGAAGGGGAGGACTGATTGCACAGTCGCCCTTTGGGCCTAGTTAATTTGAGTTTTGGGCTCACATTTGCATACACGAGCCCCTACATTCTTGTGCTTCTTACATTAACCTAATTTACTTTACAATCTATTTTCCTGGGTAAATGTATTTCTGACATTTTTAATTCATGCCCTTAAAGAAGTGTGTCAAAATGAACCTGGAAGCCACTAGAGATAACTTCCAGATTTCTCCCATTTGAATGACTGAACATCAGTATTTTTAAACATTTCCCTATCTATTAGAGTTTTATTAGCTTGCTTCTAGAGGCCATTGCACGGGGGAACACTTTCAGCACCTACTTTAAAAAAAGAAAAAAGGAAGAGAAAAAAAAAAAAAAAAAAAAATCACAGCACAAATGGCGGAAATTCAGGAAGAACACTTCCAAAAGAGTACGTTCATCTCAGGGACCCATCCCAACACCCTTCCGTATCATCCATCATACACGTGCTTTCAAGTCCACAAAGCTGACCTCACGGCTACAGTAAAGGGGTTGTGAATTATTGCAACTACTACAAACATCCTTTAATTTACACCATTAATCAATTCTTGAAAACACTGCAGATATTAAAATTTCGGGCACCTAAAACCTACTTCAAATGGCAAAAATAGCACGGTCTAAGCCCATCCGAAAACCCCGAACCAAAGTTTTCCCAAATATCGAAAAGCAATAACACCCGACAACCCATCATTTCAGCATTACAGTTACATTTATTCATTGAGCTAACAATTTTCTCCAAAGCAACTTACAATGTCAAGCTACTTTACAATTATTTACCCATTTATACAGCTGGGTAATTTTACTGGAACAATTTAGGGTAAGTACCTTTTATCGGACCTGTTACCTAGCTGTCCTGCTGCAGACCATGAGATCCACTGAGCACATCACAATTATTGTGAACAGCTTTCTAAAACTGTGCACCGTTGTCAAAATGTGCAGGAATAACCCAAAAAAACCACTGGATAAACTTTCTTGTTTATTATTCTGCTTTCTCCACAATCATCTAAATAGCAGATCTATGGCTAACATACACTCTTCTGGAATTTAATACACTTTCCATAATGCAACACTTTCTTAAAGCAACACTATCACATTCTTAATACACCAACAGACGAAGAGATGTGGATGCGTCCACCGTAGTACATTACTGCAACGACTTTGGATAAATTACAGTGATTTTTGTTTCGTTAATCGAAAAATCAAGTATCCAAAGCTAAGAGCCACTACACTGAAATTTCACACGGAGTTCGTAAATCAAGGGATGCCTCAATTCCCAAAGCTCTGTCCAGCTCTGCTTCTCTTTGGCACAATCTTTAAAGAAGGCCCCAAAGATGGGGCTCACGTGCACCTCAGAATAAATAAACTTTTCTAAATTTAGCCTCCAAGTTTCCAGCACGCAGCTAATGAAGCCCCTAATGGCTAGAAATACATAGTAACGAGACCGGCCAGGCCCTAATGAGGCAAGCATCTCTGGAATGGAACAGGAAAAAATTCAGTTGTGGAATTACCGTGGTCTCACAGCGGGGGCTGAGAAAGTATACCTTGAGGATCAAACTGTCGCTACAATCTCCATTCATTAGTGGGCACTTATTGTGTACTTTGAGTTTAAATGTCTCAAGAAAGCAAGAAAAGAATTCATTTATTCCTTTTGGAGCTCAGGCAGAAACGAACGCAAACAAAAGGCTCAGTTGTACAGGCTTTAAATTTCCAGGCCAAAAAGGCGTGTCTTCCGATTATTTCTGTTTTGACAGCTTTTACCGCAGAGGCCTGTGCTTCTGGGCAGCTTTTGCTATGTAATCAGGGCATGTTTGCACAAGCATGGCACAGTAAGCAGCAAATGGTTAACCTTGCAAATGCGCAACAGAAAATAAAGCATATTTTCCACGACTGTGTGTACTGGGATAAAAACAACTTCCCGCACGATCCTCTTGAAACTACCCCCCTCGCTCCGCAACATCACGGCTCCTTCTCGTCCCAGACAAGCAGAGCAATCGCGAGGCACACATGGCTTGTCCCGAACAATGCCTGACCGCAGGAGGAAGTCGAAGTGTGGTCGCCCCCAACAACCTGCTGAAAACAGCTGTGAGTCATTGGTTTCGGAGCTGATCAGGCACTTTGGAGCAGTGTGCGTGCCAAAGATAATGGATCCCCTTATGAAAACGAAACAAGAACGAGGTCTCTTCTTCATACTGCTGCAAGGAATTCTTATCCTTTTTTCACCAAGTCTGCCCAATCCAACAGCTTTGAAATGTAGAAAAAATAAATGTTCTTAGACATCATCAAATGACAAACGTCAATAACATCCATAAACTGCAACAAGGTAAAAGTTTAAAACAAAAAAGGAAAAAAGTACTCAGTACAGATTCAAGCCCATGCACATCCCAGATATAGAACTACTCTATGCTATTTCTTTGCATTAGGTAAGTCTTCTCATCAGCACGTTTGATATACAGTGCGTGGACAAAATAAACACTGCATGAAAAAAAGAGTTTAATCTGGAGCCTTTTTGAACTTCAAACATACTGTAGCTGCAAGTGAGTAACATTGGGCTGACTATCAAGTACCAGTCAATGTGTGCTATAAGAGATCTGACAATTTGCACTTTGATACGCGAGTTTTCGAAGCAACATCGGACAACTAACAGAGAACCAAAGAGGCCACACTGTTATGCTCGAACTGCAGGTGCATTGGTCACAAAAACCAAATTATTTCTTGTGTCTCAAAAGTAGTCTTCAAAACAGCGAGAGCTTGCTGAACAAATTCAACACTTCCTGTGCCCTCTGTAAGTAGCTCTGGAGTAGAGTAGATTTCCACCTCCTTCCTCCCTGAAAGAACTGGATGTTTTCCTTCTTGAAAAATGTTGCAATATCCCCACTACACACACAGCTCAGGAATTGTCTGAAAGCATTCCAAGAATGACTGAAGCTGTTCCTTAAAGCAAAGGGAGGCCCTACTCCTCCCTTTGGAGGAAACTTACAGAAGATCCACAGCAAAACCACACACACACACACACACACACACACACACACACACACAGGCTGAAGCCGCTGCTCCCAAGTGGGGTCGCAGTGGGCCGGAACCTAACCCGGGAACTCAGGGCGCAAGGCTGGAAGGGGACGCACCGAGGACGGGACTCCAGTCCATCACAAGGCACCCCAAGTGGGACTTGAACCCCAGACCCACCGGAGAGCAGGACCTGGCCAAACCCGCTGTGCCACTGCACCCCCCAAAACAATATTTTTTTGCAAAAATTATTTGCAAGCTGTGAAGTCTTTTCTTAACATTGTTACTTACAAAATAAAAGACCAGTTGAAAGACCAAGTAAGAGAGAAACTGGGCCCATGTCCATCCTGACTCTCAAAATGTTCTGCGAGAGTGATTTCCCACCAGTACCTTTGCACCTTGCCACAGGACCACGGGTGCTTAGGACACAGGAAACGGATCTGGTCTGAATTTACTGCTGCAACAAGGATATATATGTCCCGTGTGTATTACCTTGAGCTGGATAGCCTTTGCTCCATTATGGACAGTATTTTTTTTTTTTTAGCATCCCCTAGAATTCTCCCCACATCTGTTCTATTATCTTACCAATTCCCCTCAGTTTCTGACAAATGGTATTACTACAGTCTTGGAGTATATTCTAGAATACACTAACAGAATTATTCACTTTTCTCAGGAAAATCTGTCTCTACAGATGAGATATGACAATCTATGAAGGATTTTGTTTTTCTTTACAAAATCTCTTATCTGTAGGCAACAGTAGAAGTATTGTATGGGGATGCTAAGCTGTTGTATAAGCTGACATAGATGTAGAAATCTCAAATAAATCATAAAGTGTAACAGTCCCTCTTTTTACCCAGGGCGTAAAACCAGAGTCCACAGTACCCGGTGGGAATTTAGGGCCGTCAGTAATTGGAGTGAACGTTGAGCGTCGTCCCGATCCCCCTCTGTCCTCCGAACAAGCCTCCATGCCTTAATTGCATTACCTGTTATTGGGTTATCACAATGTTTTCTGTCTATTTTTATTTTCAGTAACTATGACAATGAGGTTAAAATTTCTGTTAAAAGCACCCATTGATAAATGCTGCTTTGTGCTGAATTAGCAACATGCTCAACAGCAGGGTCTGCATAGGAGTTAAACCTCAAGTGAATGAGGTCTAGTCCCAATCCCTTAACCAACCTTTCCCATCAGCCCAGCAAAATGCAACGCCATGACTGTCCCCAGCTTACAGAGCTGAGGTGTTCTGCTCAGATAAAGAATATACAAGAATTATGACAAAGTGGGTTAGAGTAATGTGAGCACAGTCAGCACAAATGAATGCTTCCTTCAGGTGCATCGCAACTGCTACATGTTCCTCTTGAATGAAAATTAAAAAGGTAGGGCGGGGGATGGGGGGGGGGGCATTGTTCTGATGAATCATGAAGCACTGTTTTTCTCCCCCTCTGTACATTAAGCCCCCCAGCCAAAAGTAAGTGAACACGATTTCAGAACTGCTTAGGAAGCGCCTGCGATGACAGAGATTCAATTTCCATATGAACAATTACCCCGGCGTCACGGCTGACAGTTCATTTGTTTCAATTTGACTGACTCCGCACTCGACACGTAGGGATGGGCCAGGCCTGCGACTGCAGCTATCGCGTCGAGAACACGTACGCCCGCAGCTGAAATCGCAAAACCCTGCTCCTCCCATCCACTAGTGAGACCACCTGGCTGCAGCTTGACCAAAGAAGGTAGGGACGGGGGAAGGAGGAGAGAGCAGTTCCATCTCAAACGATTACTCTTAAGGCTTGACCAACTACGCACTGTTTTAAGGAATCTTTTACCGTGGGATTACCAGGTGCAAAAGTAACGGAACAGTCTGCAGCATGGGTGTGACCGGGGGGGGGGGGGGGGGGGGGGGGGTCAACTGGAGCAGAAGTCCTGTCGAAACGGCCGTGAGTCATGGGACTTGATACGTAGTCCATCTTCCTTCCTCCACCTACAGCACACAGCTCCTGTGAGCCAAGTCCCGATTCCTTCGATTAAAAATTCATGAAGGGATGGATAAGAAATCTATTACACACCTAACCGAGTCTAATAATTCGACTACAGGAGCATTAGCGGCAATGAGGCGTGAAGGTGTTTGTAACATAGTTAGCATCCCCCCTTTGTTGTGTCAATGTGGGGAGGGGGAGCCGAGATCTCTTCTCGAAGGCAGATCACATCTCTGGGAGCACGCAGCACCAATTCTTACGCGGGTCACACATCTGTGGCCCACAAACGATATCGCATTAGAAGCACTGCAATCGATGTCACAGCCGACTGATACCATTCACTTTAAATTTAGACTCTGCCTGGTTTTTAACCTATCATTGCTAGTTCTGCTTCTTAAAGCGCTGCTTTATGTTAAATTTCATATTGCATAAGTGTCAATCACAGGGATAACTACAAGGTACTCGTCATGGGGGAGGGGGCATGGCGCAGTCAAATCTGGCTTTGTTGAACTGAGCGAAAGGTCAGGGTAGAGACTACAGTGTTGGCAGCATGACTTTCTGTCACACAGAGCAAGCAATGGCTCACACTTCCTGATGACTAACTGGACTGACACAGCATGTCATATTCGTGGTGAAGGAAGGCCTAGTGGAAAGTACCGAGATCAGCTCTTCAACATCCTTTTCAGAAAGCGAACACGGTCTCTTGGTGGACAAACAGCACTGTGCCTGAAATGGCAACGAAGGAGAGCCTGGGTTTCTTCCAAATTATTTTCTATTCCCATAGGAGGGATCTTAATACGTATCCAATGCGAAAAGCAAGAGAAGTCAGATATACACAAAAAATTAAACGCTTACAATAACTTCAATATCCATCCCAAAATGACAGGCAGCTGTTTTCTTTTAACTTTAATGTGAGGAAAAACCACAGCGTGTTTTGCTCCCAGCTCCCTCAACCAGTGTCTTATGACACCTCAAACCACTCAAAATCAATTCTGATTTCCAAGAGACAGACCGAGGCTATTCCTGTTAACATCCCGTCAGCCTCGGCTGGAGCACTCCAAAGACCCTGACTAAACGGGACTTGTCTAATAGCTAAACAAACATCATTATCTACCTCTAATGGCCCCTCTCAAGCAGAGCACCGGAGCTGGGCTAATCCCGGCGGCCTCCCTGTCCTAATGAGAGTCCTCCGTCAGCAGGCAGAAGCACCGGAGCGCGCAGACACACAGCCGACGTTTTGGCCCGCTTGACCTTCCCGAGAGTAGGTGGGGAGGAAGCAAATGGACATCGTAAAACCAGTCATACGGAGATGGGCTGGAACAAGTGCGCGTTTGTTCTCGGCGAGTTGGGTGGAGGGTCATATTATCCCCAGTAATTGTCAGCGGACTCACGAATGTCAGCGCTGACCGAATGCTACGTCACTGGTGGCCATGCTTTGAACGTAGACACTCCCACCCGCAGCTTCAACCTGCATGCGTTTCAATACCCCTGAGCAAACAAGTCACCTTTAGTCCGGACATCGTGTTGGAATCAGAATGTACGAGGGGAGTCGCCTATCGATCGACGCCCTCAGGAGCCAGACGCGGCTTGTTTGCATTTGAAACGACCGACTGAGAATGTATCTGGACTGCTCTGCCCAGCCAAATTTGCCTAAAGCCTCCTGCCTCGGGGCTAATAAAAATGACGGGGCGATGGTGGTCCAGGTGGCACTCGGTCTCTACAGACTCCTCTACTCAGTCCTCAGCGATGACTGCATGTTTATTTTGTACTTTTTCAGCAAACCCCACCTAGTAGCATCTCCTGGGGACAACATTTGGCCTTTAATTATACTCTTTCCTTCTGTGAACTCTCAGCATCAAGCTCCAGTGGTGCTCATGTCCTCCTCCCCCCCCTCCCCCCCAGTTGATCTTCTCTGTGATACAGGGACAGGCATTGATTGGCGGCTAGGGCAGACAGGTTAATTAAGTCTGAAATCTCTGCGATCATCATCAGGCCGTCGGGCAACGTGGGCCTGTCAGGTGCATCGGAGATCTCCGCTCAGCGTAGGCGGCCGCTGTCCAAGAACCTTCACCCTTCACGTGCGAAGACTGGTCCGGTGAACCGAGTTTACTGGAACAGTGCCTGAGGCTTCTGTGGCATCACGTTTGGAAATTAACCATTTTTATCTCTGCTGATAACCAAACTGGTTTCATCTGGTTCAGAAGGTAGCCAAACCCACTGTAATATCCATGCCCAGTAGCTAAGAAGCTGGCCAGATGTGCGTTGGATACGATTCTGCCCTTGTCATCACGCTCTGTGCACGGTGGCATTTTGTCGGAGTCCAAACAAGACTAATGCGACATCAATCCCCTGCTTCAGCTGGCACCGGTTTAATCGGTGGCTTCTGCATACCCACCCACATGTGGACCGGACCTCACCACTTGCTACCGTTACCATCCAAAACCCAGACCGCCCTGCTCGGGTAGCAACAGGCATCGCAAGACCTCCGTTTCAGAATCCAGAGACGGATCTCACCTGGTCACTTCCATTTCAAGGTACACAAATTAGGTACCTATTTCTAAGCCACGGAAAAGGAAGCCGGCCGGAGACTGACAGTTTGGATCTGGGACGAAACTGAGCATTCAGGATGTGACACCAGCTCCACTATCACAGTCTTGGTCTGCTGACTGTAGGCAATTTATCAGTCTCTATGGGTGTGGAAAGGAAAAAAAGTCTCAAAAAAAAAAATTGTTTCTGATCGCTGAAGGCATTAAACATCCCCCCCCTCCAAAAAACCAGTCTCTGACAAAATGACATGTATTTACAACACATCTTCAGCTTAAGCATTAAGAGCAATTAAAAGCAGAGCTATGGAAACGTAATTACGCTGTGTACCACTTTAACTTCTATCACGCAACCAATTAATAACT
Source organism: Scleropages formosus (assembly GCF_900964775.1). Taxonomy (NCBI): domain Eukaryota; kingdom Metazoa; phylum Chordata; class Actinopteri; order Osteoglossiformes; family Osteoglossidae; genus Scleropages; species Scleropages formosus. Next base: position 16,511,188 of record NC_041807.1, read on the forward strand.
GAAGCTTTCTCTGCGCTACCATCAATTAACTTATGCTAGATATAATAACCAGATTAATGGGCTTTTTTGCTGTACATAATTACTGCAAGATTCCAGAGGGGGAAACCCTAGAATCCCCAATTTCTCACCAGAAAAACAGTGGAAATGAGGCATATAAAACAAGTTTCCATTTAGAAAATTGATTCATATCACAGTAACATTCAGGCCCCGGCACCTTGCACAGAGGGAAGCAGAAGGTGATATGAGATAAATGTGGGACATTCCTCACCTGGAGGAAGCCCATTAAGTGCAGGTCTCTGGTTCGAATCCACAGCTGGGGCTTTTAAGCCCAACCATGAACCTGAGCATGTTTCTACTGGATTGCAGGAAAGACACGTGTACGCGCGCACACGCGAGACAGAGGGAAAGAGAACCATGACCTCATGTGTAACACACTGCATGGCATCAACAACACGGCCTTTGTTTCGCACCGGGGGCTGATTGCTCTCTCCAGCGAGGGTGAGCGATAAAGCTCCCATTCCACAACAGATTAAAGGATTTTCCTCACAGTATCCTTATTAGAGAATTCATGGATGCAAACAGCATGCGCTCTTGGCTGACAGCGGCAGTGCGGTGTCAACACGTGAAGGTTTTCCTAGGGTAACTCCTGACTTATCTCAGGAGGAGAAAGGGCACGGAGAAAAACCCCAGAGGGACAAGGGACACGGTGCTATCCTTCATTCCAGTGCTGATAGAGTAGCACCCGCAGGAGCAAACGCGAAATTCATTACTGCTCCTCTGACATTACCCTTCGTAAGCATCAAAAATCTTATTGTGTTAAACAAAAATGTAATTCTCCAACTCGGGGCTAGTGCTGCGATTAAAAATAGATAAAGGATTTTGCCAGGTGATAAATTCCCTAATCACTCTTACTTAATACTTAACCTATCTATAATAAATCATTAATTATTTGAAACAAAGGCTTAATTAGTTGTATCCGCGGTACCAGAGGCAAACATACACCCAATTAAGTCTGCATCAAAGCTGGAAGCCTCCGAAATAATGGCGGGTGCTACGCGGAGTCGACAGAGAGAACAGCCTCCTTTCAAGGGTTATCATTAAGCACTTTGGATGACGAGTCCTGCGACGCCGCCTCCTTGCAACAAGTCCTCGGAGCGGACCAACCCAAACAAGGTTCAGCTCTGCCGTCTCGCAGGGTTCAGTCAATTCATTTGACTGCTGCCATCTGCCATTGATGTAAGCAAGTGCATTTTATCCAAATTACAAAGGCTGAGGTTGACCCTCAGCAACCTCCCATAGGGCACGTTGCTCGTAATCTCTCCGGGACCAACGCTGAGGCCGAAGTAGCACAGCAGGGGGCCGTCGCCCCATCGCTGGTTGACGGGTCGGCGGCAAATGGGTCACTTGTCCACGTCTCCCGCATCCTTGGGTCTTTCACCTCATCAGGGGAGGGATAAAGGGGGGCTTTGCGAGGATTAATGAATATTTTCAGGACAGTGGTCTACCCTCTCCTCAAAACAGACTGGTCTATCGTCTCCTCAAGACCAGTCTGTACAGAGGTGTGCAAGTGACAGATTTGCAATTTTTCATCCTAACTGTACACCTTTGTAACTCTCCCAATGTTACACAGAACAAATACACACAGAAATAAATTGCATCAATAACCCCAGCAATGAACAGGCAACAATAGCAATAACAACAGTATGTTAATGCTTCAGTCCAACATAGGCTACAAATTACATGCTCCATTTACACAGCAAGGTTTTATTGAGCCGATCCTTCATAATAACATGATCTACTGTACTTTGCTGAGGGCGTACGACAACACGGTGCAGAGCCAAACTCATAACTGAGGGGGAAGAATCTAATAAACGAATTCGGTAGCCTACGTATATTAAACAGGCCTAAATTATGTGCATGAATAAAGATTAAAGACAATGCTAAGCAGCCGTGTTTGTGAATCCTTCAGGGCGCTTGGACTTTGAACTGATCTTCCGGCATGCGGAAAGCAGTCAGACGAGGGGAATTCTGAGGAATAGCACTGGGTCATGTGTGCAGAGGCAGGTGTGGCCCACAGCGGGACAGGACCACCCCGGCCTCCGCTGCCTCTGGACCGGTACCACGTGTGCCAAATGACGAGCCGCGGCACGCCCGCTTCCTGTCGACCGCCCAAGCGTGACGTGGGCCGCCCTTGACAAAAGTCTTAATTGGGCCCGTGGAGACCTACGCACCTAAACACCGAAGGGTCTTTCGATTACCACAGCTACAAAAACGTTTTGTCCACGATTTCAGATGAAGCACCCCATCCCTTGCTTATCAAAACGCAAAATGACACGCAGCATACCTGTTGCCACGGCTGCGGCGAAGCGGACGGAAACTGACAGCCTCCGTTTCGGCGTCACGAACCGCAATGACAACGGAGACTCATGCATTTATTTTGGGCTTCGTGCTTTTCGCCAGTGTTCCCCGCATAAGAAGGCATTACAAATGTGAAATAATAAGATCCCACTGAGAATCAAAAGCTGGAATGGAGTGAGAAAATAGCGAGCGTTTCATCTCGGCGCGGCTTTTGTTAGCGACCGCGCTTTGCCGCTGGGCCTGACAGCGAAGGAGTCAGACTTTCAATGAGGAGGGACACGTTTGCGTGCTGGAGTCTGCTCCCCCCTTCCAAGCACGCAAACCCTGCCAGTATGAGTCGCTGCTCTCGACGGTACCTCCTGTGCTCTTATTCGGTAAGCAGGAACACCTACGCCCACGAGGGACATTAAAGCCGCCATATTCCGAAATGCTTCAAACCAAACGCGACCATGTGTGCTGTGCGTGGTGAACAGGCTACAATAAGCCAGGAGCGACTAGTCTGAGAGGAGCGGTTATTAAAACCCACAAAATTTTCTTTAGAAATCACTCCTCTTAAATAATCCAGAACTTTCTCATCTCGGTTTTACTCCTGTGGGGGGAAAGTCCTTGCGGAGGCCAGAGTTTCCAATTTAAAGTCTCACCGTGATATGGACACTGTGATCCATGGCTAAATTTCTGAAATATGAACCACATCCTCTCCCAATGGTGCGGATTAAACGGGGTCCTTTTACTGCTTCTGGTGACGAGATCAGAGGATAAGGGGAACGAGAAGGAAGCTTTCATCAGATTGCGTGAGCACCCCAACGGTCGACACACAACGGCAAAACAAAAGGTGACTCGCGACGCCCTAATCTCCACGCTGTTATCGCTGCCCTCTGTTGAAATTCACGTTACTCCTCCCTTCTCTGCAACTCCCAAGTAGTTCCAATCTCCGGTAAAGAAATCGTTCCGGAAAATTCCGAGCTGCCCGACACTGACTGCAGCTGCTCACCTCTCAAGTCTATTTGGTGTTTAACGGTGGGATACAGTTCTATAGTTCTGCAAAAACAATTTTTACGCTACGAAGTCCATACAATAGTTTAAGGAATGGAATAGCTATAACTTTCCTCGTTTTTGGTAGCGCACACCCCAGTTGGGACTGAGTAAATCTTCAGTCTAGCTCATGTGACGTGAAGAAAGAGACAATCCCCAAGTTTCTTTTTTCCCTCCTCTGGGTGGGGAAGTGGGTGGTTTAGTGGAATTAATCTCTATCACAATATATAAGACAGATTAAACCGTATGAATGCAGAGGAAAAGCATGCAGGAATTAAGGACCTCGGGGAGGGAGGCTGGGGGGGGCAGGCTTTTACAACTGGGACTGGGGCTGAATAGAGAGACTTGGCAGGTTGCTCGAGGGGGAGGTAAGAAGGGGGAGCTGCAGAAATTGAAGCCCAGGCAAATCGCTTTCCGAGAACATTCTCCACAAGAAAGAAGGGTCGGAAAACAAAAATGCAAAAATATATTTATAGACAAAGCAAGAGAAAAAGAGAAGCCAGTCATTTTCAAATGGTTTACACTTTGAGGGGGGGGGGGGACACAACAGCCCAATGGTGGATACCCAGCGAAGACATAACAAAAATCCCTGTATGTGCAGCCAACTGCTAGCAAGGACCGACTCTGATTTACCGATAGTTGGCCTACAGAATATTTGCAAGCGATCATTACATATCTTGGGAAACTAAGAAAAAAACAAATCATAGGCATTCCGAGTGGTTTTAGGGAGAAGAAAATGGTCTATTTATATTTCCAACCAGAGGAGGCTTTCTTGTGCTGAGAGACAGATTCCTCTTGCACCATTTTTGAAATGCTAAGTCAATCCTACTTCTAAAGACATACTGTTACTCATTGCTATTATTGCACTTATTGTCATCATCAACCCGCCAGATCGTCTCTGTAGCTTTGCGGTAAGGATACGCAACTTACGTTAAAAATGTGACTGTATGACTGCACTGTGAATTTGCTAAACGAATGCTGTTCATTTCATTTTTCAGCGCCGATATTAAAAATATTAGAAAACAAATCTGAGCTATGTAGATGGAGCAGAAGCCCACATTTCAAAGACTGACAGTAGCAAACAGTAAAAACCCCCTCATATCAAATATTATAGAATAAAAACATTAGCGCTTTTTCCACTGAAATGCCTGCTAGTGGCCAAAAAAGGCACCTGTCCATCATTGCCAAAGAGCACGGCCCAGAATGCGCGAAAGGCTTACTGCTGTAGCTACAGATCTTATTTTCATACTTTCCGAATGTCAGAATATAAGCTCTTTATCGCCGTGCACTTGGTCTACGATTCTGTTGAACATCGTGAAAAGATGGAATCCTCTTATTGGTGCCTTTATTGAGGTCAGCGGAAAGAGAAGGTTAAAGTGCAAAGCAACTGCTGTGCAATAAAAGGGAAAGCGGCAGGCTGACTGCCTCACTGTGCGCATCCACATCCCATCTTATTCTAAGAACTCGCTCAGAGAGTTTCTCCATGGGGTTTTTTGGATTTTTTTTATTTTTTTTTGGTGGGGAGAAAGAGACAGGAAGAGACCAACCTCCCCTTTAGCAAAGAGGAACAGAGAATCTGATCTTGAAGGTCCTTTTTTTTTTGTTCCACCCTCTTTAGCTTTGCAAGATTAGAAAAAAATATTAATTTCCTCCTGAGGAAATAAGCCACACTTTAGCATAGCTGCCATCGCTCTTAAAGATCTTCTCTTTAATAACCCGGAATGCACAACCGCCTGCCCCCTGATCTTAGCACTGGTTCAGCAGCCTCCTGATTAAAACAGCGACCCACTCCAGACCCCAGTTAAGGGAGAATTACTCGGGGGCTCAGCAAGCTGTTCGGGAGTGCCAAAAGAGGAGTCATTTTCCACAGTGACTGCTCAGATCTTCGGCTGGCCTGCTCCAACGTCTCGCCACTCAGTGAAGCAATGGAGATGGGCTCTCAGGTCCAAGAGCTGACTCGGATAAGAACGAATATTCGTTTCCCTCCAGAACCATATGGCCCGACTTCTGCCCCCTTCTGACAGTTTGGGTTGGGGAAATAAGATGACACCGCTCCAAGCTGGTGACAGGCGCTTTCTGATGTTCAAAATAAAAGTGCATACCTCCCTGCGGAATTCTGTTTTGTTTGTGTCAGATGTGATACCTGACCTTTCTGAACTTGCTCAGAGCTGGGTAGAGAATGACTGGATGGGGGATGGGGACATGCGGTTGTCTCAGGTTTCAATTCGGGATTCTGTGTTTGTATTCCAATCACAGAGTAGCTCCAGCAACAGCAAAACAGCAGCGATGCATGACAGACTAACTGTTTGAAACATGGTCTGCACCAGCATTTAGGACAAGCCGGGGGACAGGGAAAAATACGACTGCAAGAGCCGCCTGCCTCAGCGTCGAGGGGAGCAGACAGACTCTTACAAAGTTAAAGACCGTGAGGATATGGATGGATTGGGAGGCTTAATCTCTTCTGCTTTGGTAAACAACATCTGAGTGGAAAGATGAGATTGAAAGGTTCAGAGTTTTAAAAGGGAATAAAGTTGACCCCAGCTGTTCAACCAAACTAACTGCAATATAAAGTAGTATTAACAGACCCACCCCCCCCCCCCCGGCAATATCTGTTTTCAGCGCTAATACTGCACTCTACCTCTACTTCTATAAAAACAAGGTAGGGCATGATTAAAAGAAACAAGAATTGAAAGAAGTTAATGTAATATAAGTAGAAAATAGACAACAGAGACGACAATGCAGCTGCCGCCTTTGGACCTAAAGGTCACAGGTTCAAATTCCACCTCCAGGTGTTGTACTCTTAAACAAGATACTTACCCTAAGCTCCTGCAGTAAAATTACCCAGCTGTATAAATGGGTAAATAACTGTGGTTAGCTTAACACTGTAAGTTGCTTTTGAGAAAAGAGTCAGCTAAATGAATAAATGTAAACTTAAATAAAAAAAACGGGGAGTAGGAGAAAAAGAAATTGATGAAAAATCAAAATGGAGAAGATACAACAGAAAAGAATGTGTTCGGAAAACACAAGAACGACTTATTACTAATTATTAAATCAAACTGAACATGTCACTATTTACCTAATGTACATGCACGCTGATGATGACAACTTGCCGAAACCCATCCGCGTTGCAAAAATTATCTTAAAGCTTTAGTATGGTGTTCCATCTTTTCTTTCTAAGTGGCTGCATGCAGTTGGGTTTCCAGCGGCGAAGCTTATTTTCTGACTGTGACGTTGAGTTGAGCGCACTTTTTCGTCATTCTTATGTAGCAACTTCACATAAGAGACAATAACCGATTTAAAGCTGACATGTAAGAGACAAACAAGGGACTCGTCTTCCTGTTCCTGTATATTCTGGTCACTTTCCTCCCGTCACCGCTTTGTTCTTTCTCCCCCGTCTACTCATGCGGCTGGAGAGCACCACAGCTGCGTCTCGTATCAAAGAACCCCACTGCGCTGGCTACAGCGGTTCACCGTCAATCGTAACACGAGGGGCCAGAGTTCCAGAGACAGTCTCGCGCTTTGGATTTGCTGCAACAGAGTTAATTACAGCTTTGGGTTCAGAAAGCGGATATACCAAGAGCTGAGATGATTTCCTAGCCTCCCACTCCGATGAGCCAACGCACATAAACTCGGCCGACTGCGGGCAAATCACCAGGATGGCGGCTATTTCTTGACTTGAAGCAAAAACGCACAAGGCCGTCGCCTTCTACGCTGGCTCCTCATCGTGGCGCGGTGAAGATGGCAGGCTCTCGGACTCCTCAGTCCACTCCGCTGGCTCCATAATTGAATTGAAAGCACTTTGGATCGCTTGCGGGGAGCCTTCCTTAAAGCGCACTTTCAAATGACCGGCTTTTAGCTCGGCTACCTTATAATCTGAGTTAGGATCAGAGGAAGGCCTGGAAAACGGCCCATCCTTCTTGTTAACGGAGACTCAATATTTGGAAGGGGGTAGGGAATAAAGATCGAGTTACATTTACATATAGTTAGAATCTCTCAATTCCTTGCTATTTTGGACTGCAGAGAATAACCCACTTTAGCTTTCTCCTACTCAGCAAACTAAGATGACCAATGCATTTCAGGGCATCATGGGAAAACTATACCGAACAGGTCCCGGACAGCTTGGTGGTATGAACGGCCCGGCGAAAGCTCATTTACAACTTTAACCGTACAACCTGCAGCGGTGCACATGAACAAAAAAAGAGGGAGGACTGAGAGCTAGAGATTAGAGGATATTCAAGAAGGTCCTCATAATCCCCCTGTAAAGCTACTACTTAGATGTAAGAACAGATTCATAGTGCCCTAAGGTCAACGCTGCGCTATGAAACGGATGCGTAGAATAGATGATTTAGCAGTGCTACAAGTCGTCTTCATGGTCGCCCCCTCGTTCTTAATCAATTTATAAAACTGAATCCATGTCAACTTATGGCATTAAATCAATGGTACTGCTTCCTGCAGCACGGGAAAATTGGAAACGAGTGAAAACTAACGCTAACATTTTTACGGCAACTACCGAATTCACGTCACCCTCTACCAGACAACGGACAGCACTGTTGAGGCATAAGGGTTTAATGTGCTTGTCAAACCGAACTGTTCCGTCCATTTCTTGGACAGCTGTACGCGGCTTTGCATAAGCGGAGCTACAACAAGCTGGCACACATTCTCTGTATGGCCATACCATTACGGCAACGCGATCCAGCCAAGCTGCTGTCGATGAGGGGGTTCTCAACACGCTCTCCGCGCACACCTGTTTCCACACTCCTGTCTGTGACGGATCTAACCGAGTTTTGCGAGGGAGCCCAGAAGGACTTCTCCTCCAAGGATGCACAGCTAGAAGTCTGCAGCTTATCTTTGACAGTCAAACTTCCACAGAGCTCTTCTCGGCTTGTCCAGTCACCTGAACTCAATTAAGACTCATTTGAGCTGCCAGCACCGAAAGAAGCTGAAGCGTATTCTGCGGATCACTGGCAACCTTCAGTGTCATCCATCAGCTTTATGTAAATGTAGCAGCTTCCAACCGTGGGGGTGGTGCATTACTACATGTGGGAACGAATGTCCACAACGATACAAGTCAGCAAGGCTCCAAGCAGCTTCCCCACACAGTGGTGACACACACCACTCCAGCGGCCCGTCTCAACAAGGGGTGGTTTGGGTGTGATAACGGCTCCTCTGCTGCCAAGTGAGGCTTGCTGTCACAGCCACCAGGGTCCTCTCTGTGACTGTATCTGAAGCAGGATGGGTGCAAACTAACCGTGTGGGTGCAAACGTCACTGATGGGATGGTAGGGTCTAGAACCTGCCCACCGCAGACACGGTTTCGATCTTATGGTAATACCACCCAACAGAGTTTTACTATATGGAGCTCCATACTGCCTAGTACCTCAAAAGAAACTATAATTGGCTATGTTATTTCATGTTAATCATTTATTCTTGCTGCTCATTAAGATGTTGCTTGCATTTTTCTTTCTCCAGTCTTATTTGTTCCCTTATTAAGGGCCCAAAACAATTATTTATTCCACTGGAGTTTGTTTGAGTTGGCACCTATTTAAGGGCCACTTTAATACAGCCTTATATTCTTTCTCAAGAAATTAGCTTATCCCTAGAAAGACATTTTTTAAGATGAATACACAAAAGGAAAATGAAGAGTTGGCAAAACACTCCTAGGCAAGTAAGATTGCCTGGAAAACCAGAATTCCTAATGCAGTTCTTAATAGGTCACACATATTTGGTATTAAACCAGCTCCTCCTTTAACAGGAACTTCCCACAACACGGAAACACGTACGCCTTGACAGTCTCTCTGCGGGAAGAACACTCACTCCAAAGGCAGTCTAATTAGCCTAATGCAGCACTTTTTCCCAATCACATCTTGACCCCCGGTGCATCTGGCTTCTTTGATTTATAAAAAGCAGCGTGCCATCTAAAAATGAAGCCAGAGCACACGGTCTCAGAAAATGTGCATGTGCGTCTCTTGTTCCAGCCTGTCTCCTGAAAAGCATCTGCTTTTCCGTATCAGCAAACAAGCAGAAAAAAAAAAAAAAAAAAAAAAAAAAAAAAAAAAAAAAAAAGAGGAGCGTCGAGGTGTCGCCGTCTTCAAAATCCCCACCTTCTTCTCCAATTAACCTTCTCTCCTTACAGTTTAGCCGCCTCCACCAAACAAAGCTCGGGACAAAAACAGAAAACTAGTCTCACCATGCTCTCTCCAACCGAGTCTAAAGTGTCAGAAGTTTTAAGGTTACAAGGTGTTCTTTTCAGCTGCGACCAAACAAAGCACACGACCTGTTAACAAACAAACCAGTTGTAATAACCAGCATCTTTGGGGTCCCTTACACAGTACCAATATGTGGGTCCAGTAACTCAAAAGACTGGTTTTTGAACTAATCACAAAATAGATATTTGCATGAGGTCGTGTTTACAAGTCAACCGTTAACCATCTCTTTTCAAAAGTTTCAAGAAGCTGTTTATCTATGTAAGTGTGTCATCCTCGTCAACATTAAAATTAATGCAGTGCAATTGAAGTAAACGGAGCCGTAAGACCGTGCAAACGCTTCTTTGGTGATGCATGATGGAGGTCAGGACGCAATGGCTATAAAGCTGAACATGCGTCACCAACCATCAAAACTCATGAGCGAACATAGTGTAGACAACAGAAATACTGAATATTATTACCACACCATGTCTTGAACCACCTTGATACCACGAGAGCCTCAGATTTGCAGTAAAACTGATTATTCGTTATCACAGAGCAGGAAAAAGATATACAGGTCACGCAGGAATCATATTAAACAGACTCCCTGCAAAGAATGGCAAAAGGTTGGACAGACATTAATAAAACAGACATGAGACCGAGATCTACAGGGAGAGCAGCTCCTGTACTGTGAACCCTGGTACTGTACTTAATCAGTAAATACCGAGCTATACGATGGGGTGCAAAATGCAGAACAAAGCTTTTAAAGCTACTTTGTAAATAATTTATTTATTATTTTTAATTCCTCGAACGAGAGGCCGGTCAGAAGACAGAGCAGCATAAAAATCGCTGACTTAATGAAACAAGGCTTGTACAAAAGATGTGTATAGAAACAACATGAACTGTGTGAAATAAACACCATATAAATATACCGAGGAATTCTTCACGCGACAAAAGGTACAAAGCACTGGTTTCAAAAACTATGTTTGCTGCAAACAAAAACACGTGGCTCTCGCTGGCAATTTAAACACTACAAGATGGTTTTGATTTAGACAGACGAGAAATACCTTTTCCATGATTACTAACCCAGCCATAGTTTCACGTTACTGGATTCCAGAGAAGTCGGCTGACTTCTTGTGGACGATGCACACGTGTAAAATTACATTAACAGTTCCCATGAAATTCGTGAGAGTTCTTTGCCAGGCCTGGAGCCTTGATGAGAGCGCAATCAGCATTTAATAAAAAATAAAAAAAATTATCAGCCTTTAACTTCAACATCTGACTCAGTCGTGTCTAACAGGTCAACGCAATACAATTACAGACACCGCAGACCGCACCTGCTACTTGTTCTAACTGCCACCAAATAAAGCACATTAATATTATTTACATTCATTCATTTAGCAAACCCTTTTCTTGAAAGCGACTTATAACGAACGCTGCGTAGTACTTAGTCGCACCTTTTCACCCAGGGAGATTTGCATTGTAAGATAAACTCCAGTACACTACCTGCAGTCAATCACTCATCTGCACACTGGAGCAACACACTCTTTTGTATCTCCGCCATTATCTTCGCTACCATTACATTATTATAGCTGTCAAAGGTCGACGCATTGATTCCTCCTGGGATTTTATTTCATTCCTTTAAAACCACTTCTGACTCAACACCCTGTTGTCAATGACCAATTCAGAACACTTTGCTAAAACCGGTACATTTTCAGACACATTTGGGGAAGAGGAGGCTTGGCAGGGATGCAGCGCTGAGCTTCCCTCAACAAAGGCTTGAGGAGAAAGGATGTTTGCGCTGACTAAGCATTTCTGGCGGCTCAAGAGGCTCATCGGAACTTGCCCGGTGGACACACATCACGGGGGCATTGTGTCTGGGAGTGAGACAGCGCACGTTTCCAGCCCGGCTCCCTGGACACTCCATAGCAACAAGCCCCACCTGCCACACGGTCCCCTGGGTTTAGCAGCTCCCCGCTATTGGCGGAGGCACCGACACCGCCCTCTTGACCCAGCAACCGGGCCTGCCAGTGAAACTGGTGGCATTATCGCGGAGCACCAAACACCTGATGCTTCCCCGAGCCACTGCCGAGCCAGAACTCATTCAAAACACAGGGGGGCTCTTTTCTATTTCATACAGACGGCCGAAAAGAAATGTTCTTTCTCAAGCACCTTGAGACCTCCTTCAATATTCCTCTCTGCCACACGCAGTAAGTCCGAGGCTGTGCGGAGATTCGGAACCAAGCAAACAGTATCTCTAGTTGATATTAAAACCTGTGCTTCTCCCAAGCGGAAGCCAGTGTCAACACAGCCGCCCGGTGGCCCTCCCTTCCCCCCCCCCCCCCCCCCCCCCACCCAAGAATATGACATCAGTGTGGATAGAATACTTGGAAGGAGCAGCCTGGGCTTTTCTAGGGGATTATGGGAAATGGCAGTGTCTGAGCAGTGTGGGGGTGGGATACAATTTTTTTTTTTTTTTTTTTGTCTCTCCGCGCTTTGTGCGCACTGCCAGTTTCTGGGAATCTGGCGCTTTCCTCTCCCGCCAAACAAGAACCAGATGTGTCCAGGCATGTCTGAGAGTCCTGCTCTCTTCCCAGCTCGTACTACGTCTCTCCGCCAGCCGCCGCCGCCACGGGGGCCACACCCCACCCAGCCGGGACCGCGCCGTCACCAGCTCCCTGGAGAAACCGCAGCCTGCACGAAAAAGCCTGTCCAGATGAAGAACCAGCTCCTTTGTCAATCGCCTCCGGTTCGCAGTGTCAGCAAGATGCAAACTTGACGTCACTGATTTATGAGGTGTGAAAAGTTTGGTAGATACACAGGCGCACACAACAGAAACAAAAAGCTTCCAGCTAAAGCTTTCTCTGCTCTACATTCAAGGGGTTTTTAGTGACTAAGAACCTGGGAATCAAAACCTAAAACAGTAATGTAACAAAACACAAGAGAACACTCGGATACACTTTGCTGGCCCGGTTATTTTTAAAAATGAGGAAAAACAAAAACAGCTGCGGCTACAGAAACTCTCCCCGCTAAACTTTCTTCCAGTGCACAGGCTCGCAGATGACAGAGTCAAAGGTCGGCTCATTCCTAACTGTCTTTACCTCCATCTATCAACCGCAAATAGACCTACAGCCCCCTTATTTTCCCTCAGCGGGACATTATGATGAACCCATAAATTGCAATCACTTTTCCCAGGTCTGTTTGTGTGGTCTTCAATAAATTACTAAATATTCTTGTGGCCAGACAGCATTAAATTTCAGGAAAGTGGAGGATTTACAATTGGCCATCAAACAGAGTAAGCGGGTACGTAAGAGCGGTTTGACTGCGAGGCACTGCCATGCTACTATGGCTTGGAGCGGGGATTGTGACCGAAGAATGACTATGTAAACAATGAAGCCAATGAAAGGGGCACTCCTATGACGTGAGCAGGCGACCATTCTCTAACACCACTGGGTACATATGAAGATTACATTACATGTTATATTACCAGCTTATTAGTATCTTTACCTGAGATTGAAAATTAATTATTTTCTGAATCTAACCTCTCCCGCTGGAGTCATACCCTGATTCTGGGAAATCAGTTGAAGTCCATCTCCAGCAGTGGAATTTGTGCATTTTTTTTTTTTTTGGATAACAGCATATGTCAAACAGATCTTGTTGTCTTAAACCCAGTTGTGAGAAGCTGTCAACAACTTAACCTTACAGGCTTTGCAGTCAGGTGATCCACACATACAGATTCAGCTCCAACGGGGCAACGGCAGGATCTGGGGTCAAGGGCTGGGTTGTGTAGGGTTTGAAACTGCTCTTTTAAATCCTACCATTGCCATGTACCAGGACAAAACTGGTTAAGCGATTTAAGAAAATCCCTATGCTCTCACAGTCCTGCAGGGAAAATGGAGGTTCTGACAAAGCACTGTGGGCTACAGCATCATACCGAATTCGGTCTGGTGCCTTGCGGGGCCCATTTTTCCAACAAGGTTGACCCGCTCCTACATGAGCTCATCCATCCCTATGTGCTCCATCTAGCTAGCTAGCTTCATCAAGCATTGAGAGCCTGATGGCGGAGAGTGAGCCGAGGGTGGCGGGGGGGTTGCTAGTAAAAGTCGTGAGGCATGCGGTTACAAATGGGGCCTCAGAACCTGGATGGATCCATGGGAAACTCGAATCGCCTTGAATCTCCTTCAGAAGTCTAGGCCTGCTTGGAGGGACTCCACATCTAGTGGAAATGAACTGCGAAAGCAACCAGCCTTGCGGTCCAACAAAAGAAGAAACAAACCATTCAGCTCCAGTGGAAGCAGGGCTCCCAGTGTAATGGGCTACAGCGGAGTCCGCTCTGGTTGAGCGCAAACATGTGGGGACCAAACATCTGAGTGACGCCATCAAGCGTAACTAGGATGGAGGCAGAGCAGAAAAAGCCAGCTGGCCCTCTTCTCATCAGATAGCAAAAGCAATGTGGTGACAAACTCCAGCATTCATGGCTACGCAGGTTTTTAAGAGGACTGGTGAGCACTTAACAGTCCTGGGTTTTCACAAGTGCTTTGCGTGGGTTTGATCAATGAAACAGAAAAGGACTAAACCCTTTAATTAGCCCTCACAACTCAAGCTCAAGATTTATAGCAGGGGAAATAAAAAATATTTTGCAATCATTTTCCATTAGAAAGTTTTGGGTTTGAATGCATTCATTTTTGTACATTTCATAGATAAAATGGAATAGAAGCAGCCCTTTAATTACCCCTCAACATCCAAGCAAAAGATTTATGGCAATGGGAGAGGAGGAGAATAAAAAGGAGCTTACTAGGTTCCTGATCATGACTAAGCACTTTCTCATGACAGTCGAGAGAGGCTCATCATACCCAAACAAACAGGAGCAGAGGGCCCGACGAAAGCCACTTCCGGTTCCAAGCCTGGGGTGGGCAGCCACCGGGGGGGCTTCCTGAGCTGAGCGCAGGGCCTGTGGGGAGGGCCAGAGGAAAGCGCAGCCAGCCGTGGGTAAACGGAGCGGCACGCCGTCTCCAGCGGACATCTGTTTTCACAGGTGCGCACCCAGAATGTGATTAAAACTGGGGGACACACAGTGGTCCGCCGCTAACGTTGTTACGCCAGGGCTCGCCGATACGCCAGGTGGGAAGCATAACGAACGGCTGTGCTGTTTGGCTGGATGAGGCAGATTTTTTTCGGACGTTTGTCTGTTTTTAGGAAACAAACTAGAAAACCTCTTACAAAGGTGTGCGATTGTAATCAGTACCACTACCGCCCGAAAAAAAAAAAAAAAACCCCACACAAACAAGACTGAACATTCTTACCAGAAATCTTTGTTTTTAATACAGGGAGCTGCTCCCCGCTTGTCCACTGTGATTTAATGGATAACATACAGGAAAGAGAAATTGCTTCTCAATGATCAAAAAACACGCACGCAGATATCCACACACACACACACACATACACACACAAACATAAATAGCTTGCAGCCGAATTCCAAACGGATTGCTTCTCAACAGCCTTTCCACACATACAGGAAATAAGTGGGAAGGAGTTCTGGCAGCAGAACCTCCACTGGTACTCAAGTCTACAATAAGGCTGCGCTTCCATGGCAACAAGGGGATACCGCTGTCCTAGCTGGACTCCCTGGACCACGTCATGCTTTAATGTAAAAGGACAGCTTGCCCCAAATTCATTTACGACTTGTGAAAAAAACAGCTTATAATTAAATGCAATTAAAGGGGCAAAAAGGGAGTGTGATTTTTTGTTCTGCTGTCTAAGACAGACCTCCAGTGATGGCTAAGAACTTTCCAAAGCTATCTCTGCTGCTCTGGCTACAGACTGCTACAGGAGAGCGACAAGAAAATCTTTCACGATTGAGAAAGCAATTTCATTTCACAGCGGTGGCAGAGGGCGGGTGAGCGAAAAGTATTGCGGCGACTATTTCTCATAACCGAGCAGCTGACAAAATTAAGAGCGACCTGGTCACCGCATACAGATTTACGTCAAAGCCGTGGATTTTAGAATCTTTGCGTCCTCCCTCTCCTCCCCCCGCCTTTTTCTTTAGGGTTCCATGTTTGGTAAACACATATTCAGTCATGGGAGTTCAAGCTGTTCCAGAAATGACAGTTTGAGGATTAATAGCCACTTAAGCGCAAAATGTAAACGGGAGACAGCCATGCTACTGAGGCCCTCATTTAAATAACAACAGCCAAGCAACATTACATTTGGGATCTGACTTTCAAGATAAATTTGTACGTAATTCCACTCTGACTGAAAAGGCTGGGTTTTTTTAATGCAGTAAGTCCAACCTGTTGATGAACAGAGTACAGATTGGAAAGGAAGGAGGAAAAAGCACCACTGGCAGGCAGTTTGTCAAAATAAATGTAATTCGTGAAATTAAGTTTGAATTTTGGAAGTTTACTTGAGATGTCTGGTTTCTTACTAGTAAACAGTTCTGTCATTGACTTAAAGGGTGAAGAAATAAAATAAAATTGCATATTTACATTTATTTGTTTAGCAGATGCAGTTCTCCAAAGCGACATGCAACTCGGAATAAACAATCGCGCATTTCACCAACAACAAAAGTGCACTACAACAACACATGTAAAACTACTTGAAGGATGGTTTGGGGTTTTTTTTTTTTTTTTTTATAAAGGGGGGGGAGGGGTCAAGTGAAGAAAATAGTTTCTTTGTGTTTGCCTGACAGTTGTAATAAACTGAGTGCGGGCATGCTGGACAGATTGCTGACTTACTCCAGAAACCGGAACGTCACAGCTGCCATTCGAGTGGGCCGAGTTTGATCAACCGTCCCACGGGCTGGACGCACTTGAATAGGGGCCTCAGACTGCCGGTCATCCTCCAGTCTGTGCCGAGGGAGCGACTCCAGTCCTTTAAATCACTGCCACGAGCGCCAGTGTTTGCATTTGACTGCGTGCCGATGCACCGACACAAAGTGCCTGCCGCTGGTGTCACTGCTTCATTAACAGGGAGGAATATTCCTTCCCTCATGTCCACAATTAACCTTTCTTGTGTCACTTGAACACTGCAATCAAAAACTGAAATCCCAAGAGCAAAATAACACAGGTCAGGCAAAATTACATTCAGAGTTATGTACCTCCTTTGTGAAGAAAGGGGTGGGTGGTAAGGGCACACAGCAACTCAAGAGAGTTAGCTGTCATGGAAAGACATTTGTTTATTTGCTTGCTGACTACACACAGTGGAGGAGTTTACCGAATTAAAGGGTAGACTAATGGCACGTAGAAGCTGTTCAAAGCCACTGTTTTTATGGCTGACAATTAAAAACCCCCAATGTGCCCAACGCCTCCCTTCCTCTTTTAGAAACCATTAGCGGCTCTGGGTTATTAATAAGAGAAGACCAAACTAGACCAATTTGCTTAGCAGGGCATTCCTTGCCACAGAACCAGACAGACCGGTTCTTCGGGAAAGACAAATGTATTGACTTTGCTTAGCAAGCCTGTGTGTTACAGTGGGCACCTCCCAAAGTCCATGTGAGAGGTCACCACACAGATGTCAAGGGCTGTCTCAACCACAGGCAACCTTAGGCCAGTTGAGCCAATTTGATCCAACGGAGCCCTCGCACTCACAGCGGACCCCACACTAGGGTCACGCCACCTCCAGCTTTGAAAAATAAGAACACCCAGCAGAAGAGGTTGTACCATTTTCACACATTTTATTTCAAAATGCAAGCTAACATAGCTGATTTTAAATAATCTTACATCCAGGAGGCTTCTCAAAATGGTAAAAATAGGGCCACGCAATTGCAAAGGCTGGCCCTGGCCTCAACATCACGAAAGGTGCAGCCCACCCATGTCTCTACCCTATTTCAGGTAAGGCGCTGGCGCACACCTCCTTTGCCTCTTTGGGTTAAAAAAAAAAAGTGCATAAGCACCACCTCCATTGTGTCTCCCTAGGGGCTCATCACGGAGTCTGGCTGCAAGCGATAGCCGTTTCCCCTGGAGACGTGCGCAAGCTCGTTACAGCCTGCACAAACACGTTTCGTTTGCTGCTGCACAATAGCGGCCAAGCCTTCATTTACTTAGTGTAATCAACCACGACTATCGCTTTTTATTTAACCGGATAGCTACCTAATTCATCAAAACGGAGCTCGTGATGATTTCCTGATACCTTCGCCTTGTAATGTTAGTTCCAACAAAAGCAGAATGCACACACATTAGCAACCTCCCAAACACCTTTTTTATTCTCGGATCCTAATTGCCTGACAACGCGACCTTCTGTCACTCGGCCATCACTGGGGCCATTATGTATGGAAATACAGCAATTTCCTCAAATCATCTGCAATTTTGTTCGCATTACGAAGCGCAGCTCTCTGACAGCATTGCTGTAAACAGCATTGTTGGACGTGTGCAATGCAACCTCAGGGGAGGCAGCATGCGACACTGTCAAAATATTTCCTACAATATCCCTCACTGCCCAATAAGCTGCACGGTGCAACACACACCTGTCCAATGCCAGTGGAAACAGCCACACTCCCGCAATGGCAATACGAGATTAATGGGAGGCCTGGGCTCCACAGGCAAGGCACTTCAATAACTTTAAAATATATAATGCAATTCAATGGCGCCGAGCTGAAATGGGCTCAGTTTGAGACGTAAAAATCAGTCACCCAGGTCTTAGTTTATTAAGCCCCTACGCTTCATATAAGAGAAATGTAATAAAGCAAGGCGTCTCCTCAACAGAAAGTCAGCAAGTGGAGACAAGGGAACACTGAGGTCACGCTAAAATTTCTCCAATCCTCCGAACGTTATGTCACATGTGCCAGTATGTCAGTACTGACATGTTTGAGACCAACCCCGGTTGAGTCTAAATTTCAATACTCAGATTTTGCAGGCGTGTCCAGCCGCACCACTTCCTACTGACTAGGGACCTGGCCATACCAACCTCAACGCCACCAACCAAAGACACATGCACGCGGATGGATAAATACATAGAAATGGGTTAATAAACGGTCGGGATAAAAAGCCGCCAAGATACCAGTGCTTGGCAGCAGGCCACAGCTAAGACAGCTGGCACTGCCATCCTCCACAGCTCCCGACAAACAGAGCGGCTTGGGAGGGCTCTCCAGAGACCCAGGGGGTGGGGGAGGGGGGTGTTGTTGGATAGCACGTCTCCGGCTCCTGGCCTGCCAGCTAATTAACACAGTTCCCTGGCTCTCAGGGAAGGCGGGCCGGGCCGGGCCAGGGTAGGTC
This sequence comes from Scleropages formosus, assembly GCF_900964775.1. Taxonomy (NCBI): domain Eukaryota; kingdom Metazoa; phylum Chordata; class Actinopteri; order Osteoglossiformes; family Osteoglossidae; genus Scleropages; species Scleropages formosus. The sequence goes on from NC_041807.1 coordinate 16,529,968, forward strand.
CAAAGCTACAGTGCCACCGCACCCATCTGGTGGGGGGGATGAAGATTAATGTGCTCACAGGGGGCAGGGAGAAGGGAAGGACCCGGTTAGCCGGCTGCACTCCAGTCCCAACGCCACAGACACAAATCCCTCCAACAATAAATCACAGCTAAGAATGTCAGCTCCACCACAGCGCTCAGTGGAAGAATTAGGGAAGTGTGGGGTTCACGCAAAGCAAACCGTTGACGCTCCGTCTTCAACAAAGAATCACTTATCCAAACCGCTTTTAGGAATCTGGCCTCAATGCAGAGGCCCAGGAGGCTGTAATTAGCAGTTTTTCTTTAAAGAAATGCTAACCTTCTAACCAAAGGGGTTCTGTTATTGGAAGCGCCGTCTGCGGTGACCATTTTCAGTGCAGTCTGCAGGAGCAGAGGTTTCTCAAGTGAGCGGGTTGAAGGTCGGCACCAAAAGGCTGTCCCCACAAACCATTTCCACTGTAAACAAGTCCCCCTGCGTGTACTTCTCAAGGGGCTACCACAATGGTGCGACCATGGGTCTGTAGCTTTGTGGCAGGAGCCACAAGACTCTGGAATACTCCAAACGCAGGGAATGACACCACTGATTTTCTTGCAGAGAACCAGGTGCCAGTACCAGATTTCCCATTAGACACTGCAAGCACAGCGCCTACGAAATCTTTAGGGTCGGAGAGGGACAATGGAAAAAAGAGCTGAAAAAATAAGGTAAAGTTAGGAGAAAAGACTGAGACAGAATTTTAATGCGACTAGAATTTCAAAATTACATTTCAGAAACAGAATTCCGCAATTTCCAGGCATTTCCTCAGAAAGCTTTCTTTGGATTCTATTTTCAGAAAAGGCTTTAATAATGTCCTTGAAGTGCATATTATGACTCTAGGTGCTCTAACTTCCATCTAGCAGCTGTTCCAGAACTCAAAGTATCAAAGTATCATAACGATGGCGGTGCGACTCACAATATCAGTGACATGGTTTAGCATTAAAAATCATTTAAAGAGCATCGCGTCGATCGAAGAAATTCGGCATTTACTCCTCGTTCTGCGCATTTCGCAGTGATGATACCTAGGGCCTACAAACACCAGGACCAGATAGGCTGCTGGAAGATGAGAGCCTCAGCTCTGCAATATGCCAGGATGAACAACAGGAGCCGCTGCGGTCACCATTAAACTGTGACCTAATTAATTTCAGCTCCACTTTCATGATTCAGACATGAAATAACTGCAATAGAGAGAAAAGAAGGGGGGGTAGGAGGGATAATAATCACTTCTAAGAAAAGGTCTTATATTTGACTTTATAGAGAGAAGAAAAAAAAACAGGCATTCAACTATGACAGCCCTGCTCTTTTCCTGTCGTAGAAGCACAGGGAGAATTTGCGTGCCCTATGGTAGCTCACTCTCATCCTGTTAATGGCTGCTTGTTCTCTGTTCTTTCTAAAGGTCTTGGAGGCAGGGAGGGAGGTCAACTCGCTTCTCCTTTAGCCGTTGGCAAGTAGCACAACTCCAGAGGGACCAGACCGTAGCGCCGGGTCCCTATTTCCTGTTCCGATTGTCATTTGATACACATTCCACAATCCCACCCTGGTCTCTTCATCCCAAACAGCAATTTGCTGAAAACTTGAGCGTTCATCTGCAGAAAACAAATTCACTGAATCCTAACCTCTTTTCAGTAATGCTTGCTAAGTGCATATTCAGTCTTGGGTCAAACGGGCACTTAATTATGCAACCACTCATAATCTCTCAGGCAGAAAGACCAACAAATATTTTCTACTTAAATCTTAAGCAGCTTATTCCAGTGGACCAAATTATTCTTGTACATACAACAAGATTCTGGTCAAGTTTTCCCAGCCTGGAAGTATCCTGACAAACTTAGGAAGGCAGAGAGGAAAAAAACGAATACTGAGGTCATATCTGAAAGTTGGAAATTCTACAATGTCGACAAGCTTTACCAAGAATGAGTTAGGCGACCTTATGCACCAGAACGATTCCCCCGATTCTACTATATTAACCACAACCATGAACGTGAAGGGCTCTACAGCCACACAAGTGAAAGACTTGTATCAAGCAAACAAACATGGACAATCCCAGTCAGTTCCACCTACTTTCAGTACAAAGCCATCCTGATCCCCGGTACAAGAGCATCACCAGTAGTGCTGACCACCACCAGAGGAGACGAAATGAATATGAAAAACAGACTGTATACAGAATGAAAATTTTTAGTATCTTGACAGAGAAGGCAGTCAGAATTTTAAGTGCGATAAGATAAGGAATGCGATTATCAGTTGGTCTGTGGCGATTTAGGGCAGTGTGAATTTGAGTTGACCTTAGAGATGGATGTGTCAGCATACTCGAGCTCCAAACTCTCCCCACCCCACCTCCCTGAAGAGGAATAAAGAGGGAAAAAAAAACATTTCTTTGAGTGTATGCACATTAGACCAGTGCCTGGCTGTGCTATCAACATCACCGACCCATTTTCTTATCTCTTGTCCCTGGTGAAGACCAGGCGTCCCGTCACACTCCGCGCCCCAGGGGCAGGTAAAAGCTTGCGACACAGGCATAGAGTAAGATGCAGAGGTTGCACATCTGCTTCTGCTCAGAATGTTTCGCATTCTTTGGCAGGCTGTTTCGCATTAGCTAGGAGCATCGACTGCCTGAGAAGGACGTTAGGAAGTATACGCTGCAAAACAAAGCAGCCCTTCTTACAGCCTGAGACATGCCACAGGGTGAGCCACTCCAAAAGGACGTTCATCGCTGTGGCGGGATCCTCTCCTCCAGATCACAGAGCTTCTCAAAATTGCATTGTAACTTGCCCAGACAAGCAGAACTGCAGGGATTCAAAATGGCCGACAGAAAGCGGCCTGCATCGCAGACATCCAAGCCTACCAACCATGCAGTTAACCTTCTGAAATCTACTTCACCTGGCCAACACAATCAAAAAGTCACTGTATTTTTCCAAGCTATGTGTCTCTAAATGCGGCTTTGCATAAAAATCTGTTACACATCTAATTTCTCTTGCAATATTCAGTGATAAGTGGGTTTCTACCAGCAGTCATGCTACCTTCCTGAGGTCCCAGTCTGAAGAGTAATGCTCCCTTTCAATACAGGCCAAACCTTTATGAGAAAGTCATGTCATATTAGTGTCTTGCTACTAATAAATCAAAATTATAAAATGCTATTTGACGTGATAAATTTTAAGCAACATTCTATGAGTAACCGAGGGGTAATCGCATCTTTGCAGTCTTGAGAGCGCTTTACAAAATTCAAAAATGCTGGAGGAAAAGTCAGACAAAGTTTCAAAACAAAATGATGGCTGCCACTCACCACTGGTCAGAAGAAAAACAGTGCTGCTATACCATTACTAATAGAGTATAATTTTATACAGTGCTCAAGATTTTACTGCCTCCCCAACATCACCATGTCATCCTGCACAATAAAAACATCTCTTTATTATGCCTGTTCACCATATCGCTACATCTTATCCATACAAAGAAAAACTAATATAAGAAACCCCATATTCTCACGCATCACTGACAGCAGACATGGAACGGTTATTACAGAGCTGTCGTCTGGTGCCTCCGTCGCTCATTCAAGAAATAATGGACGCAATGTAATAATCAAATGAATACCACGTCTCCCTGTAAATGGCCTACTTAAAAAGTCATTTCGCCTGACTGCAATATGTCTACATGCCCATCATGCCTGAAGCAAAGAGGTGCCGAATGTATAATTCAGAGGGAAGAAAAAAAATTGTATCAGCCGTCCGTTCCTGCAATGCAAGGACCTTTACTCTCCTTAACGTCATCCGGTTCCATATGGTCAGGGTGGAGTGCGACATATTGTGTTTATTAGCACGCCGGGATGCACGCCAGGCCAGTTTCTACACTTTTCCGGGACCGTTTCGGCCAAGAGGTCCTCGGCCGCCACTGCGAACTGGGAAATTTACCCATAAACCTCTGCAATAGGCCACCCAAGACCGGAACCACACGCTGCCCCAGGCTGGCTGGTGGACTGCACTTAAATCTGAGGTCAGCAAGTCACAGCGGGAGGTAAGACTCAAAGAGGGGCTTGAATGGCAGAAGCCCAGAAAGAGTGGATCTTCTCCAACTTAGAGGAACCTGGAGGGTATTGAGGAACGAAGTGACAGGGGCGCCGGAAACCCCGCTGAGATGACTGATAAGCTCGGTCCCAGCTCTGCGATGCACTGCTGGCACAAGAAGGCTCAGACTGTTTGACTAATGAAAATCCGGACAGGACACTTGCAGATTCAACCCAGCAGAAAATTCTAAATTAAAATGCATGACTATCAGTACAGCAAGGCAAGCACTTGATAGAAATTAGTGCGTACAACAGCTCACAGCTCTGATCCACCATTGCTGCGGTGGGGGGGGGGGGGGGGGGGGGCAAAAAGGCAGACACATAGCTGCTAATACTTAACTAACGTTGGGCTTAGTGTAGTGGCAACAGTCGCAACACATTTAGCGATTGCAGCACTTGGTACAGCCTCATGGAACCAAGTTAAGCAACGTCTTAGCTGACAGCCCAGTTCTAATTACTAAGAGCTACAGATTACTGGCCGCATTAATTTATTTATTTCTGTCTCAAAAGCAAATACTTGTGGTTTCAGCCAGTGACACCAGCAGCAGCTGTGTTTTGGAGACCCAGGGGAAGAGCAATCGATAACATAGTACACAAGCGTTCTTCGTCCAAGCACTGTGGGTCAACGGAGCTGCGGACGTAGGCTCGACGTACATCACCCGGTGGGGTGCAAATCTCCTACTTCAACATGGCACTTGGAAACAGTTTTCCCACCATTCACCGCTATGATGAAACAACTCGTAAGACTCCACTTCCTGTTCTAGTTCAATTACTTCCCGTGGTCTCTTTCCACGTCTAATAACCATTATCCTATCCTTACCTACTTCATTCATGTTGAATCTGCTGAACTGTTAGCTCATAAGAAACCCAAGTATGAACTTTTTTACTTGCTGAAAGATGGAAGTGAAGCAGACAAATGACTCATGGGGACATTTGGTAGAAACAGACATATTTCATTCGGGCTTGTCTATCAGCCTGATACTGCAGTGGTAATGAATTCCATTTAAGTGTTGCTCCAGGAGAACATGCAGGCTTGACGGTGTAGCCTGCGGAAGGTTGTCCATTACTCCACCACCTAAGAGAAAAGAATTCCTCTATCTATTCCTTTATCTGGCTTTTGTAAATTTACTCTAGGCAGATGTTTCATATCACTTCAACATCAAGCAATGCTCCGCAACTACTGAGGAAGAGAGATTCAGCAACATGCTCCGATGAGCCCTCCAGGAATTTGGCAGATAATACCAACATTCACGAGGGTCCGTGTTCAACATGACAACAGCACACAGCTACACTGGTCTTATTCTCTCCCCTTTTGTAGCACACACTCAACCCTGGGCAAACATCCTCCATAAACGCGGACTGACATGAGCCGCAGCCTCTGCACACGCATGCCTGGCACGTCAACAGTGTGATTCAGCCAAAGCGTGGCCTCAATGACCTCGAGAGTCAACCCATCCAGCCGTCGCCCATGACGTCACCTGCTCAGTTCCTTTGAGAAATCAAGACCTTGTTGAACAGGGGTCCTCATGCGGTGGAGCCTACTTCAGCTCCCCGCACAGTGCTATAGATAAACCAGGCCCGTTGGTTTGTCTCAACCAATAAACCTTTTAAACCCCAGCATTTTTATAAACAAAAGGCTGACCCTTCGACCGAATGCCAGATATTTCCTGTATCTTGTTGAACTGAGCAATAAACGGACTAGAGCGTTCTGTGTGCGAGTGCAGATAAGTACATCATGAGGAGGAAAACAAAACCTCGGTAGCCACGGTCAAGCAAGAACCCTCTCGGCAGAAAAAGTGCAGTCCCCAAGTACTGTTTTTTCCCCTGAAATTACTGTTTACTTTTGGATTTTTCCAATACACCAGTTATTCCTCAACCAATGCTGAGCCGTCCACGTTACATATGGTTTAAATCACTCAAGTTTCCTCCCAGTTGTAGCTCTGGCGACCTACCAAGAGCACGTCCGGTGTGTGTTTACCCTTAAACAGGGAATGGATCATCAGCTCCCCCCCCACGCAAAATGCGTGTGATGCCCCTGTGAGGGGCCTGCTATCGCGCAACGCGATCGGCCGGACCGGCAAGCAAAACACTTAGCATTTAGATGACACTCGAGTCAGGCGGAACTCATTTGCAGGGACTTGGCTGGGAGGGGGTGCAGCCCTGAAGGGTGTCATCCGTTCCAACAGAGCCTTGGCAGAACGCTGGAGCCCACTTCTGCCTCGGCAGCTTGGAAATACACGGGGGGTAACGAGATGCTGTGGGGCAGAAAAAGCAGCCGGGAGGGTGGAGTGGGGGGATTGTCGTTAGAGGTGCATCCGTGTGTCCTCTGCCTTTAGAACACTGGGCACATAAAAACGTGCTTGCAGAAAATGCGCATATGATAAACCCTCCACTAACCTGCATCACCTAGCTGTGCCTCTCTGCTGCGATAAGCAACTGCAGTCTAAAATTGCAAAAACCCAGGTTACCCTTGGGGCCCAAAAAACATTTTTGAAAACCCCTGACAGAGTGGGAATGCTATACCTTCAACCTTGATACGCCACATCTCACCACTTTAAGCACCGAGTTATGCTTGGGGTCACACTGTTAAATACTCAGCTGTCTGTTTTTAATATTATTTACATTCGTTATATTTTTAGGCGGAAACATAAGTTAATTACAAAAGTGGTAGGGCTTAGTGGTGTAATGCTGAAATGATAACTGACCCTCATTAAGTGTGACAATACCTTCTGAAATAAGTGCTAGCACCTTCATTTCTGTGTTTTCGTTGTTCTCACGTTGCAGTTTAAAGGAGAAACAGGTGTCTCTACCAAATACTCCCCAGCCCCACTGTTCTACTCCTCATCAACTGACAGCCCACTGGGAACATGGGTTCTGGGGTCTTGAGGCCTCCCACGCCCAGCAACGCTGGCCTCCTGGAGCTGTAACTCAATACTCTGTGCAACACAGTCCCAGACTGGAAGCTCTGGAGCTTTCCCACAGGAGGTGGAGGGGTTGAGCCTCGTCTGCTCTCCACTCTCGTCTTCCCTCTGCTACTCTCAACACAAATAGCCTCCTCTTTCTGCCCTGTGGCCTCACGGCTGGCAGGCAAAGGAATCTCCAAGGGCCAGTAGCACACCCTAAGTCTGTCCATATTTCATCTACATTAATACCGCTAAACTGTAAGGAAGGAAATAATATGTGGATGAGCGACGGGATGATGGGAGACACACTAGTTTTGGGATTTCAGCCAATCACCAGGAGTGCCAACTTTTGAGATATGTAAAGAACTGAGACCCTTTTTCAATACAAAGGGAACTGGTTAAAGCTGTGAGTACTGGTGGCTGGTTTTGTGCTTGTGTTTGCTGATTGAGGGTTGCTCATCTGGAGAAAAAAACGGAAGGGAAAAAAAACACTTTTGAAACCACTCTTGCACACACAACTCCAATGTAGTAAAAGGAAAAAAAAAGTGAACCATACACATGTTCTCAGCAAGGTTCTCCTTTGCATTCAGCTCCTTCTGCCCTCCATCCAAACACCTCCCATAAAGCTTGGCAGAGCATTAGCCACTATGTTGAAGTTCCAGATGTAAAAAGAAATGCTAACGTTACCAAAAAATGATTAATAGCAGAAGTCACCGAACATTGGAACCATAAAAACTTGGGAACCGATTTAGATGATATGTGCCTTCACTGGAGGTGAGGTCACTGGAATGGGGAACAGCACATTCAGAATCATTAGAAGGGTCCAAGTTCTCCCCCACTCAAGAGTGCCTACAGCCCATGGCTGTGACAGAGAGACAATGAAACCAGGGCTTGTTCATAAAAAGAGGAGAGGCTCTGCTGATTACAATGGCCTCACTGGCCCACCTCCCCTACCACTATCCATGTGGTTGGCTGTCAGGCCAGAGAGAAGAATGGATGAAGCTGGAAGTTGGTTTATCCTGGCCGCAGTCCAAAACAATAGTGGAAATTGCTCCTATTAGCTTTGTCATAAAAAGAGTGAGTGAAGCAGAGGGTGCAGAGAGATGATGGAGAGAAGAATGGCTGCTTCGCTTGCTCTACTGGAGTGGGATTTGGGATCGAAGGTGGCTATGGTCAAACACTCAGAGGAAATTCAGAGGAGTCTAAACAATCCCCAGCTTCAGGACTCAAACAACCAGGCGCTATGGTTTTCCCCACCAGCACCTGCCGAATGGCAACAGGTGTGCCAGCCACACGCAGAAGATCAAAAGGCATCGTACCCAATTTCATCCTCTACTGGAAAAAAGCCGCCGACCCACTTTTGTCTGCGTTTTCAAAGGAATGGATGCTTGTGCTCTTTCAGCTATCCACACATGTGGATCTCTTTAGGGAGGAACAGCCTTTCATTTTCAATCCCCAGTACCGTGCCATGGTGAGACATACGGATAGCAATGCCCCAGCCCACCAATGCTGCTTATAGCTTGTTCCAGGAAGATCAAAATGTAGTTTGGAAACCCAGCTTAGAAGTTTCAAAGAGTTAATTACCCATAACATTAATATATTCACACAAAAATTGGGGAAAATACTGATTAAAATTCAAGGATTTTTGAAGGGGTTGTTTCAAGATGTAAGAGGTGTTGGGGCACTGTGTGGCCAACATGCACCAGATAAATTTCCTTGTATATGTGTTTATATTTGACTACCTGGTATTAACTACCAAGACTACAAACCCCAAAATGGTTTGATTGATCCTTCCAGGTAAAGTTCATTTTTACATAGTTAATTCCCATTAACGGAACATGAAGATCGTAAATACTACCTTCTAAAACAAAGCAGACATATGCAAGCGTAAATGAGCTGCAAAGATAGTTTGTTCCACAAAAAAACCCCAAAGGTAAGTTCTAATGTGTCGGTGGACAAAAACAGTTCACTAGTCGCAGCTTGTTCTATCGAGAGGCAGCAATACAGGCTGCCCTCCTCATTTGATTGCATGTGGCTTATTGATCGCAAGGGTACGCATCTAGGAGCCATTCATCATTGGCCACTCAGGCTCTTAGAAAGCTCTGCTGATAGTCCCTCCTTGTCTCAGAGCAGCTGTGCAACTGCATCCATTATCTTGAACAATAAGCCCCAGGTCAGGTGCTAGTCAGATCCACGGCACTCCAGGCTGGAGCAAGCTCGACAAACTGTTTGCTATAGGAAAGGAAACAAGAAACCAAAAGAAGGGTGAAAGAGTCCCAGTTTGAGCAGGTACAATGAAAGCCCCTTTGTCTCCTCTTCCTGGCCCCAACACCATTTGCCAAGCTGTTTTGCAGCAGATAGCGTGTCTGAGATTGATTCCAAACTCAGGAAAAATGCTGAATGGTGCATTCTTGGTGGAGCATAGAGGCCCAACATCCAGGCCTAAATCTGTCCAGGTGGGGCGAGTGGGAAAGGAGGTGGGGGGTTAGTGTCGTAATGAGCACACCAGACTGAGAAGGAGGGAGACAGAGGAGACGGCCGCAGCAGAGCAATTATCTGAACTCAGGAGAAGGTGTTGATCCGGCCCTCTCCTCAGAGAAACCCACCACGGGAAACCAGCGTAGCTGCATTTGCCCTCCCAGCCATCAGAATCTTCAACAAGGGAGAGATGAGAAGGCTTTACTCAAGCAGAACCACTGCCTCATCCACATTCTCTTCCTTTACTTCAGCTTTGTCTTAGAGCTTACTCAATCTGAGTCTTGAATCAATTGCTGGTACTAGGTATGGTAAATACAGACATGAGGAAAATTGCAATTGTGGGAAGAATTGCAAAACCAAGGCATATTTTGAAAAGAATCCAAAAAAAAAAAAAAAAAAAAACTGGCACTGTATTTCAACAAAATACCACTTACATCAAGGTTAAGATCACTTCTGAATTTGACAGTTTGGTTTTCTTGAGCGCCTCCCAGGTGAACCTTTCTTCCTCCAAATCAGAACAGCGAAAGATGTGCAGTTACTGAGTTAAATTAAGAAAAAAGTTCTTTCTCACTGGCATGCACCATTGATTTCCAATTCTCTTGGAAACATTTAATGAGCTTAAATACGGACTCATCTGACACAGCGAGGTTTCAGAAGCACTTCCCCCTCGTGAGAGAAAAATCGTTCAGTAGCTAGAAAGGGAATGGGAGCCGTGAGAGCAGAAGACACAAGTCCTGTGAAACAGATGTCACTAGACATCCAAATGCAAGACCCCTGCGATTTCGCCTGATTACGATGAGAAAAAGAAGAAAGCCACTCCCCATGAGGTCCACAAGTTGACAGTTCTGCAACGTGGTGACCCTGGCCAGTAGGGCACGCTCATTACTCTTCATCTTACACGTACATACTCGGCATGGAAACCAGGAGAACTCAGACACTCCACTCAAGTCATTTCAAAGAGAGTCAAGCAATGGTCTGCTGGGTCATGCAAGCTTTGATAAATCACCTTTGCCTCTGCTCACATTCAAGGACTACAAGTGAGTACTATGAATTATTATGAACCCAATGAATGATTACGAGTTAACTTCTTGCCATCCATCCTGGACGGTCAACCTTCCAACTTCACAGCCACTTCTGACAGAACTTCTTTCAGTTTAGTAATCTACGAGAATCTGAGGCTTGCTGACCTTTTAAAATGAGGGGCATCTTGTAGAACAGATCAATTTCCTATAAAGGCAAACCAAGATTAAAACACTCTAGATACTGTTCTGGGAATCTGCAGAAATTCCGGAGTAACCCCCCTTTCCAAAACCCGCTACAGGAAAAACACACGGGCAGGCTAGAGGTCAAGGGAGACTGATCACATAAGTCTAACAGGGGAATAAAACAGCCGACTCCTCCGACAAGGAGTTTCACAAACTCTGAATCCTGAAGTAGGCCTTGTGGCACATCACCCCTGGTACGGCAACGGAAATAACCTTCCTGGAAAGCCAGTTACGCGCGCCTACACTACCTTCAAGTGCACTAATCAGCAACAACTTTCTTAAAAAACACAAATGGGGCTAAAAAAAACTTTGTTAAAATCTGAATGGTCATCAAGTGGTGTCCACATCTTTCATCATCACCTCATGTTGGGTCCCTTCGGGGCAGCTAAGCCAAGACTGGTGTTCTAGGTCCTAGTCATCCCCCTGCGTGACCCATCACATTCTTGTACTTCAGTCAGATCACAGTCCCATCAGCGATGCAGGAAAACAAACAACATGGCCTGCAAACACCATAAAATATCTGGAACCCCCCCCCCCCCCGTGGCACAGACCTCATATTCAGCTCTGATGAAAAGCACAAAGAACGCAAACAAAAATACGACAAGCAAATAAAACTCAGCACACAGGTATAATTGTAATGATTCACTGAAAAAAGCTTAGCTAGTGCTGTTAAATCACAGATTTGCGAAGAAATATTTGGATGAGCCCCAGGCCATTAGGTCTCTATGTTCTCTGTAAATATACCTGCCTTTGAGCGCAGGAAACAAAATGGTTGCAACAGTCCTTGCAATCATCGGACATGTGCTTGCATTACTAAACACAGATAAGAGCTTCTGTTTATTTGCACCTGTCTCAGCAGGGTTATCATGGGCTTCGGAATCACCTGACCGTCAGTTTAGCCCAGAGGGGCGGTCCGTGAACCCAATCAACACCAAATGGCAGGACATTCCAGTGCGGTGACCTTGAAAAGATCAGGTCGGCATGCCACCACACAGCTGGCACGGGGACCGGCAACGTGCTGCCATCTTCGATCCCGATGTCATGGCTTGCGGCTCTCGGAGCATTGCGGATGTGTGCTCCAGACGTGGCAGGCATGAATAAAGAAATAAATAAAGCGATGAAAAACAAACAAACAAACGGCCATATTTCGGAAACGCATGGGAGCGAGACGGCGAAGAGGGGAAAGAGAGCATATCAGGCAGGGGATTCTTTCTGCTGAGCGCCATCTGGAAGAGACGAGGTAGATAAACAATGACAGGAGTCGACTCCCTCCGAATGTCCGTGGCATTCCACGGGAAGGATTGTCGGGGATTCAGGCTTATCAATCCCTGGCCAGATACAAAATGGAAACACAATGCAAACCCCCCCTTCCTCTTCCACCTGTACAGACTCCCAACCCGGTGCCACTTCTACCCCCCACAAAGCAGTCGAGATTTCAGAATCTCGATGATAACAGAGAAAGAATGATGGTAGGAAAGTTTTCTTGCGTGACCCGTTTTTAAAATTGGGTCAAACTTTCTAAATCTGAAAGGTAGACAAAGGACTGAAGGCCCAAGCTCGCACCGCAGCCCTCAAGAATTCACGATTAAATAAAGGCAGACAGAGTCGCCGTGGAATAAAGTTAGTCAGGATCAAGGGTGTGAAGTCAGCTAGAATTCTATCATCTCCATTCACCTATCCATCGGCAAACAGAGCCAGAATTCACCATCTAAATTCAAGACAACTGGAGGCGTTCAATTAAAAGGCTGAACCACTATGCCCATGGTGTAGTACAAAATTAGAAATGTATATCGGTTGGGGGGGGGGACAAAGTGGCATTTTCTAGGGTAAACCCTTCAAAACATAATACAGAAAAACAAAAATCAGCAGGTCCACTGAGATACGTGACATATATAGAACCCTAACCTGGAAAGACGCACATTCTTGATGCGTTCACTTCCTCTTTTCTGTTTCAGAAGAAAGGGGGGTGGTGTTAACTTTCCATAATCGAATTCTGAGGATGAGTTAAATTAATTCTGTCCTGTTTAGTCAAGACCTCCATAAAACGACCATTGTCCAGATCTTATTAAACACCTCAGATTCCAGCGCGGACCTCCCGGCCAACTGAAATTAATCTCCCGCCGCAGATGGGCCTCAAAAGCACACGGCTGCGGTCACCAACAATGAGTCCAACAGGGCGTTGCGCAATTGTAAGTCTGGGCCGACACACACCAGCACCCCACGTTCGGTAGGCTGGAGCGCTCGGCGGCAGTCAGCAGTTAGTTTCGAAGAAGCCAATTCATGAGGGCCCGATGTTCGACGGGGGCAGAGTGCAACGCAAACTAGCACCGGATTCCTCACAAGACGAACGTGCAATGCTATGCCAACAGAACTGAAAGAAAGCAGAAAATCTCTGCGATTAGGGAAGGAGAAGGGATATAAACGGCCACAATATCTATTACGCAAGCAGGAACTTCTTTAAATCTGAGAAAAACAGGTCCCGCTGCAAAATCACGAGGATCTTCAGAGCTCGGCCAGATTTCATACGAGGCAATAATCTTTGCGACGGAATATTGGAAAATTCCAATCCTATCACAAAGTTAAACGTATACATTGTTCCTCCCGAGGCCTGAACAACCAAATATGGCAAAAGGGTATAACCGAGGAAGCGCGGTCGACCTCCGTATTCTCAGAGACTGTGGTCAGGTGCCGCGTCCGTTTATTTTAACAACAATCCGATTTGCATCACAGAGTCAGCGATAGGGCTGGAAACAAATCCGGCGCACTCGAAATCAGCAGCTTCCTCTGTCCACGTGCATATCTATCGGAGAGCTTAATTCAGACAGCTTAGGGAAGCGGGAGCTGAGGAAGCGGGAAACAAGAGCCGGGCGGGAAGGGAGCACAGCCTGACAGGCGGTGGCGACAAGGGCTGCCCCTGTAGCCTACAGCGAACAGACACACACATTCCTGGAAGAACGCGGCCAGCGGGGCACAAATCAGCTGAGAGGGCTGATCTGTCACGACCGAGAGTTGCCGGGCACATCAGTGTCCGCACGCGCCTGTCAACCACCCATCAGCGAGGACCGCTTCGGCTCACCTGTCCTCTCACCGCACCGCCAAGTGACACGTGCAGATAAGCTGCGACAATGCAAAAGTGCATGTGGTAACTGTGAAAAACAGGTTACTTACCATGTGCGAGGGACTGGCGGGTTTTAAAGTCACACCCAGAAAGGCGAAACTCGGTTAAAAATAAAAATCAGATAGCTGCATCAATGCACTCAACTGGGCCGACAGCAGCATTTATCATATATATATATATATATTTTTTTTTTTTTAAACCGCATCTAAAAGCGTGGAGATAATGGCATAGAAGAAATCAGCCCCCTTTAAATGTCTGCTGAAAACGAACCAATCCCGTGGCTGTGGTGATTACCAGTGTCTTTCCCTACATCGAGGAGCTGCGAACATCTGTCAGAGATTCTGAGCAGGCTGATAATGCAATCCAGAAACCGACAGGACCGTAACACATCCTGCGCCTTGGCGGGTGAATTACTCTGAAGTAGGACAGACCGTCTCAAAGGACCCATCACGGCCCTCCACAAGGACTGTGACCAGCCTGCACATCAGTGCCTAAATCAATAGTCAGGTGACCTCCATGTCGGTTGTATCAATAAATCAATCTGGTCACCTGAATTTCCTAAACACGGCAAGCAATTGTTAGTCTTAGAAGGTTCAGTGTGTGTGACCTGGCCAATACACTAAACGCTAAATATTTCATAGGGCATATTTATTCGCCCATCAGATTACTTTTTGATACATATTCATTTCACAGGCTGAAAGAGCGCAACTTTTAGGTTAATTTATTACACTCGCAAAAGTCCCCCCCGCCTCCCCTCTCTCAGACCTTGAGCCGGAGGCCTGAACTACCACATTCCATTCTCAGGCCCATTCTTTGTGCTCCGTGCAAGGCAGATTCAACAAGTCCCGGCATGTCGAGCAAAAGCAAAGTCGCTTCAGATGTAGTTCCCAGCGTATCTTCTCGCCAGGCCCCAAACCAAAAAAAAGTTAAGACCAGTTTCCCCGATCACACTACAATAGAAAATGCAAGGGCAGGAAAGCCTACGCAAAGCAACATGAGGGAGATTCTTGGAGCATTTTCGGAAACGCTGGCTCGCGCGCAGATTTTCGGAAATTATCCTCTTCAGATAAACAACGTCGCCGAGGCAGAGCAGGGGCTTCGGCAAGCCCACATCGCGCAGCTTATCCGCCCGCGTAACCGCTTGTTGACCACTGCAACAATTTTAAAACCAAACTTACACCCCAGATATTGGGAGCCTAATGCTCTTATCATTGGCGCCCACCAAATGACTGAACGCACTTCACTTTAATGGCTGTCAGCCCTCGGGGGGTCTGCAAAGATACACCCGATCAGTAACAGAGGCCCGTCACCGAGGCTTAGCGCTGTGCTAACATGACTCATGCAGCAAAACACCACGTAGCCCTAAATATGAGAAACTTTCCCTTGTTTAAAACTGTATTAGTCTGCTTCTTTGAGAAATTGCATCATTTAATCTGTCGGGTTAAACAAGGATGCAGTGGGAGTCCTTACAAAAATCTGGCAACACGTTTAATTCCCTGTATTAAAGCTTCCTACTGTATGTAAAATACGCAGAGTATACTAGGGTACCTTAGTAAGGGGATATGTGTTGTGAATGTTGCTGCCATTTGTTGCCAGGTGCTGGGCCACACCCTCCCTCGTGGAGATCGGGAAGGAGGCAGAAGAGCCTCGACCGCACTCCAGAGGAGAGCCATATGCCAAAACAATGAGACATCGCATCTGTGACCGCGACTTGATGGAGATCAAAAACCCATTCTTGTCTTAATTAGGCGGCTACATGCAGGGAACAAACACCTTTTTAATTGGTTCCTTTGCAAAGCTTCTCAAATTCCATACTGTGAATACGCTAAAAAAAAAAAAAAAAATTAAATATTTCCATTACATTCCTTTTGTCTTTGCCTCTTAACAGCAGTCTTAACAGCCCCAACAAAATTTCCTTTAGGAAGAAAAATGTTATCTACTCAAGTGCAGAGAGATCATTATTCAAAACAAAAAAAAAATACTGATAAAGGAAAACAGCTGACAGTTTCAGAAGAGTAGTTGGGAAAGAACTGCACACCTAATGGGGTGAGTGGAGGGGGGCACTCACAGTCACTGTGGTGAAGTGAAATGCTCCAAGAAGCAGGAAGGCAGTGGCCAGGCCATTGCTGTGCCACGTTCATAGGTCAAGAAGAGTGGCAGGCTGAACAAATGCAATGGAAGTGACCAGTGCTTCTGTTTGGGTCCGCTGCACAGCCCCCAAAATGCACGGTACAGCCATGAGCAGCACATGCACCTCCGGCAGAACAAATAAACCACTTCAAATGTGATGGATGCGGGGGACACAGCAGGGAAGGGAAAATACAGAAATGAACATTGGGGGGGAAAAAATAATTTTTTTTTTTTTTTTATATTATAATCCATCCACCAACACAAACCACCCCCAGTCAGTCATAATTATGTTTCCCTTTGACAGGACTGCAGAAGAGCCTTCTGATTGATATTCCAGACCAACTTAATTAATTAAACCCTTGATTGTTCATTATGCTACGATTTGCTGCAAAAGCTGGAGGTGCTGCTCTGGCCTTCAAAACGTAATTATTCTATTGTCCAGTTTATTACAACACAATAATTCCTTGGTGACTTTACCAATCATAAAAAGAGGGATCAGGAGACTGTCAGTAATTCATAAAAAAAAAAAAAAAAAAAAAAAAAAAAAAATTCAGCTTTGGAAACAAATATTTACAAAGAAAAGTATTTTAAAAAACATCTAACCCTCTGTGTCATGCAACAGGCTGACTGGACCTTGTATAAAAAGCGCCGGCTTTTGTACTGACAATGTTTAAGTTGCGCATGTGGACGTGGCCCCCCCTGGCCAGTCATGCCGATCGGGTGTCTGCATGCTGGCTGCAGGAGAACGTCCAGCCATTAAGCAGCAATGGACAAAAAAAAAAAAAAGAGGACATTCCGCTCTGAACAAAGCGAAACTCCACGGGGACAAAAGGAATGCCATACCGTGACTGGTAGGGTAAGGACACCCTTCCAACAGCCGACATTAAGCAGACACAGATCCCCCCTCCCAGGGTGGGAAGAAATGTGGTATATTGTCCTCTCTCCAATGGCCTCCTCTAGCTCCTTGTTTAAACTTCAGCACTCTGGTTACAGCCAAGAAGACCATCAGCAGATCTGCTTACCCACACCTACCAGTCCTGATCACTTGTTATACGCCAACCAGACTGCTCGGCTCCTCCAGTTCTAGTCACTTTGCGGTGCCGCACTTGGTCTAAAAACCAAGAACCTTTGGGCTTTTCATCTGGCTCCAGTGTGGTGGAACGATCTCCCCCTCTCACTCAGAACTGCTGAATCCCTCGACATTCAAAAAGAGCCTCAAAAAAGGAAAAAAAAAAAAAAAAAAAAAAAAAACACATTCAGACCCACTTCTCTCCTGGTCTGTTGTTCCATAAGCCTTCACAATATTTTTTGTTAAAAAAGCTGCTATACAGCGGTATTGGACCAACTCTTTCATGCGTCATTGCTGAAATTCACTTTTGTTTACCCTGAGCAGCATGTGGCTTTGGAGAAAGGCATCTGCTAAATGAATAAATGCAATAGTAAATATACGGGGAATGTTCCACTGTGCTCTCAAGTGCAAACGGTCAGCTTTGAGCAGAGAGCCATACTTCCCTAGCAGGGGTTGCAAACAAACTGGAGAGGACACTGTAAAATTCACATGAAAAGAGACAAGCGGAGTGCCAATCGGTAAGAATGAAGAAAGTGCGGTCAAAATGACCATCAGAACAGCCTTTCATGTAGGATAAATTAAAACAAGCATCAGCCGGTTCCAAAATCACTGATTTCACAAACAGAGCGAAGGATGAGGAGGCCAAGCTACTTGGCATCACATGAAGAGGAGTGGGCCCTGGTGTCCTTGAGCCGTAACGGTGACCTGCGGCACGGATCTGCTCCGTGGGGGTGAGGGGGTGGCAGCCTGCTGCTCACCAAGCCGAGTCAAACAGAGCCCTTATCCCTCACCCCTCTGTTTGCTCCTTACCTCCTAATGAGATCCTGCATTTGATACAGACCGCCTCAAGGCGGGGGTGAGAAGGACGCGTAAACACACACACACACACACACACACACACACACACACACACACACAGAGAGAGAGAGAACAAGGACACAACACCCACCTGGCTGTGGCAGGGTGGGGGGGAAACGGTGGGAGTCAGAGGGGGAGGCGCAGGTGCGATTGGAGTCAGACACACTGGCTCGCGGATAGAATTAAATTATTGATCAGATGACAGATTGCATTATAAGGAATTCCAGGATTTGCAGCCTTGCCCGGGATTACTTTGGAGTGGTGGCGGACGAGCGAGCCTTCGCTTTTGAGGAAGAGAAGGGCCACAAGTGAGCAGAGGACCAGTTCTCGTGGCTTGCGATGCTGCCCGTCCCGGCAGATTGATTCCCAATTAAACCTGTCTGGCAGGTATCTCATCACTGTCACCAATCACCCATCCATGAGTGTGTTCAAATAAAATTGGTGCTATTGAGAAAGAAAAACGCAGTGTACTTTACTCCACTACTCTTCATGACAGCTGGGATCCAGTTATGACGTTAACAACAATAGGTCTGGTCAAACCCCCTGTAGAAAGCAGGCACGGAAGACAAGGGATTTATTTTTAGCTAGCCTCTCAGGGGGTATTTATAGAGTTTTACCCCATAAGTACATTAAAGGGCTCTGATATTAGGAGTGGAGGAAGGGCCCGAAACACTTACAGAACATTTCACACCGCATCACCTCTGTGAAGCGCGAACCCCCCCGTTTTTTTTCCCCAACCCGCTCTCACCTGAGACACCCTGCAGCATCTCTGGCTCCCCCTGAGTGGACCCAGCAGCAGCAGCTCGAAACAATCCAGTTAAAAGCCGAACTCGACCGCTTCCTCTGCTTTCGCAAGGAATCCGTGCTGCAGACAGCGAAGGAGAGTCAAGCCGGCAAAACAACCCTGCGTCTGCATTAATCTTTAATAAGTGATGTCTAATGTTCAAGTGAAAAACAAAAACAAAAAAAACGCCAGGATTCTTGGCTGGGGTCAAAAGTCAATGGTTACGATTGATATTTTTTAAAAAAAAAAAAAAGACAGGTCAATACTCATTACGAAGCTGCGTTTACATTTAAATACTTAAATATGTCAAATTTACACCTCTCTGCAACAGCTTCCTGGTCCTTCTCACAAGAGCACATGGAAACAGGATCTCTGAACTCAGCTAGTCTTTACTCTTCAACTCTTCAAGCTGGGCGACGATGTTGGAAGAGGGTTCAAGAAGCAGACAAACTTTTGACTCTACTTGTGTACGTTCTCTGGGTATATGTAGCATCTCTGGTGTGTGGCTCGTGTCAGTGTGTAATATCCTGGGCTGCTCATCGCTGTATTCTAATATCTTCGGATCACTATTGCCCTTAAACCCAACAGCAACATTTAAACTTGCATCTAGTATCTCGTCTCCCCATTTTAAGCCTGATGATGTTCTGTCTGGTTTATTTTTAATGCTTAAATTCAGAATTATTTGGCCAACAACCAGCTATATTAGAAACAGCCAGTTCAGAATGCCCACCAGCATCATTGACTTTACCAAGAGTAACCAGATTCTGAACCTCCAGAGCACTTGTATGAGGTGGTCTGGAACTGGAACATAAGCGCATGAGTGAGACTGGGGTCAAAATATTAATTAAAAAAAAAAAAAAAAAAAAAACTTTCCCCACTCTTTTCTCATCTAGGGTATGAAAGGAGGCGAGGTGGATCAGAACGAAAACACTTCACCGGTTTAAGCAGCTCTTATGACTGCTTTAAAAAGGGTTCCTTATCAGCAAGAGTATGTGCTAAAGTCAGTCTCTTGATAGGGCAGCTGTAATATAGTGCAAACCGTCACACCCTCAATCCATTGCGGTTTGTCATAATTTCAAGAGGACCACGCTCTGGTTACTCATCCTTTGAGACAAACATGTTTGGGTGTACATGCACATCCCTCGTGGTGCGAGTGGCGAGCGTTCCGTGTCGCAACACGTTTACTCCAGCCTTACTCGTCCAAACCGGACCTGTCCTGAACACACGAGCTTTTTAAACTCCAGAAAAAGGACTTCCGTTCAAGAATCAGCAGCAGATAGTGTAGCGGTTAGAGCTATGGCCTTGGATGTGAAGACCTAGTTTCGAATCCCACCCCCTGCTGTAGTGGCCCTGATTCAGCTACTTACCCTAAATTGCTCCAGTGAAAAGTATGCAGCTGGAAAAAAAAATGGGCAAATAATTTTAAGTATCTTTAGCATGTGTCGTTTTGGAGAAATGCATCAGCTAAGAGAATAAACATAAATGTTATAAATAATGGAGAATTTTCAAAACTGTCTGGGAGTTATTTCTTCCTACTAAAGAACATTCTTGTAAGTTTTCATTCCTTGGGTAATCTGATTTTTTCAAAACCGGATACAACAGCACCACAGACCAAAAAGACCAACACCATAGAAGGCATCAGACACGTTTCCCATGTGCTCCTATTCCGGTACAGCGGACCAAAGAATTCAGCAAAATATGCTGGGACTTTACCAGTCCTATAAAGCTCAACTACTTCCATGTGACCGACTAACTACAAAACAGTAAAGTACAACATTCACTAAAAAATTTCAGCCCCAGGTGCGAAACACTGCTATGGAAAAACTACTATTTTAGGTACAAAGTCTGGAATTTGCAGTTGGGGGGGTCAGAAATGGAGAAAGGGGGAGGAAATACGGAGTCCATGCCTTTTGAGAGCTCACCTAGAGAGCACAGACAGACGGAAATGCCATTCTGAGCTCAGTGGAGGGCTGCACAACTTTCCCGTAATAAATAAAAGAGCTGGAACAACATCAGCATCAGTACGCTGTAAATAAAGTCAAGCTTAGGCTCACTCCCTGTGCAGCTCCGAACCGTCGGAGTCCCGGCAACCACTGTCCCACATCACACCGAAACAGCGGGCGGAAAAAAGGCCGCGTTCTGGAAGCTGATGCGATCTGGAAGTCCAAATTGGCAGCCGGACGGCTGTAAACATCGCAAGCTGCAAGGGCCCACACTGGAAGAGGAGTGAAACGAGCGACACGACTTCCATAAAAGGGGGCACTGACCCCAGTCGCAGCCGCCCTTGTCATTACAGGTCTGGCCAGCAGGAAGATCATTGCAGCAATTCTGGAGGTTTGAGAGGAAGCAGCAGCAGCAGGAGCCAAACAGGAAACGCCAACACATGGCCTCTTTTGTCTGCACATGCATAAACATATACAATTTTTTTGCAAGCCACAATGATCCACGGCGCGGGTGCAAAAAGCGCCTGCCGACCGGACTTCGAGGTGGTGCTGCAGCTCCAAGGTCAAGCCGAAACAGACATCTCGTAGTCCACAACGAGGACGGAAATTAACTTTCAACAATTTCTGCCAAAAGAAACCTTCCCCAAGGTTAAGGGAGAAAACTGCTAAGCGAGTGGTTGCATATATAAACCCATGACTGTAACACACTTTTGGCATGTTTACATAGCGCACAAACTCTGGAAACCTATACAGTCTGGGTTTTCTTATTGTTACAGGCAACCTTTGAGTTACTAAACTAATTCGTATCTGAAAACAGCACAGATAAATATTTTAAATACCAAAAGCCAATGGGGCAAAATAATAACGCATTCCCAGCCCATCTGAAAACAACCTAATATTCCCAATGATCACTGAAACACTGTAAAACACCTGTACAACCATCAACCCACAATTTCAACACAATATAACACACATTTACAGTTATTAATTTAGCTGACATTTTTCTCCAACGCAACATACATCTCAGCAAACAATTAAAAAAAAGAATTTAAAAAGAAAAATTTAGTCGTGTTATTTCCAGACCATGCTTGGAAATCCCAGGACAGTTTTCTGTCTCCCCTGAAAATCCCAGGTCCACAGTTACAGGATGAGCAATAAACAAAGCAGGGATGCGCTTGAGCACATCACGTTCATTGGAAACAACTTTCTAAAACTGCACACTTATGTATGCCAAAATGTGCACGCTTAGCCCAAAAACCATCAGCTGGACTTTTCCTGCCAATTGTTCGGCTATCTCTGCAATCATTCAATGAAATAACACACTCGATAACTCCACTCCTGTGGAATTTCAATACACTTCCTAAAATGCCATAACCAAAGCAACACGGTCACATTCCTAACACACCAACAGACGGAGATCTGGATGCTACAGTTGCAGACTACAGCACATTACAGCACAGCACTTACACTTCACTTGTGAAATACAAGACTTCCACATTTTTTTTGGACACGAATCAGATAAACTTCGCTGTACTGGTCTTTTTTCGTTCCGTAACTCAAAAACTGGGTATCAAAAGCCAAGAACCGTTATAGCTAAATTTTGGATAAAGAGTTTGTAAATGCAAGGATGCCTGTATTGCTTGCAATCCCTCTGTGTGGTTGACTCAGTCCGGATGAACGAACGTCCTCACCCTACCAGAGGACAGCCTTGGAGCGGAAAGCACAAAGAGGCAAGGCAGCACCTGCTTTGCGTAGAGAGCACACAACACTTTTCTTAAGACGAGCACTGCAGCCCGAGGCAAGGCTGAAGTTAGATCAATGCCCAAATCCAAGTGAAGGCCAGCGGTTTGAAACACGGTGGTGTACAGACAGGCATAGCGGGAGGCGATTACCATCGATGGGCTGCCTAACCCCGCTGACATGTTTATGGGAATCGCTGGGATTCCAGGAGCTTATCACCCCACTAAGGAATGCACCTTCGAGGGCAGCAAGGCCAAGGAGAGCCTGGAGACCTTCCAGCCTTTAAGAAAATAATCAAGCTGCCCCGATCTGTAGACCTTATTTTCAGATTGGGCTCCCTGGGGAAGTGCAAGGGTTGACCCTTGGGTAAGAAAACATACACATGAACCTAGCAGACTCTGAGAGAGCTCCGCACTTCCCTGACAAACCAAATCAAGAGCAGGGTTGGAATGTGCTGGCCTCTGGCCCGCTCTGCCACTAAGTCCAGCGACAGAGTCGTGATTTACTGCAAGTAAACACATGGGAAACAAATTACCCCGACCCAGAAGCAGCGCTCACAGGGCTAATTAGACGATCCTCTTGAACTCCAATAGTAACACTTCTTCGGGACCCCAACAGATGTTAAGGAGCATATTTATTGACAAGTCTGTGACATTCATGGAGAGTCGATGTGGAGTTGTAGCCTTGTGAAATGAACTTGGCAAAAAGAATAACAGACCCCATAAAGTACTCCACAAGTAACATGTGGTAGTGCAGTGGAATATTGAATACTGCTACTAAAGAAAGACATGTTCAAATAAATCAGTTTAACTCACTAAAGTCATACTTTAACTGCAAGCAATGATATCGTAGTACAGTTTACCAGGAGCAGAGAGAACATAGGAGTTAAAAAGAAGGTTCCTGGTTCAAGTACCAGAAGGGTTTTTTTTTTCAGTAGGACCCTGTAGCACACCACTTGACCTGGATTAGTTCAGTAAAATATTCAAATGTATAAATGGGAAAAAAAGAGAGAAAAATATCCTTTTATCAATGATTGCAAAGCAACTTAATGTTTCATCAACTTAAAAAAAAAAGATCAGAACGCAAATACTGGAGACGCTGACATGGCTACCTCGCCGATTCATCACCCCCTCAGTATCAGAGGAGTGCAGCTTGGACTGACCTTCATCGGCAGCTGCAGTCAGGACAGTGACCCCAGCCCCCACATCTGTCACCCCCCCCGAAACAGCCTTGCAGAAAGCAGCCTTGGGCCGCTGCCCATTTTTCTTCCTCTTCATAATTAATCACCAAAAGCGCACGTAAGAGGAAAGCAATATCCTACTGCTACTAGGCTATTAACACAAAGCAGCAGGACTTAATATTAGCTGTATTGTACAAATGATAATTAAAAATAATCCTGGTGCGAGGCAGTCGCTCTGTTTGAGGATTAGCCGCGTCGTTGCTCACGTTCGGAAAATTAGTCCTTTCCCTGAATGGGCCTTTAATGCAGCGACATACCAAAAGTGATCTCTGAGAGAGAGAGGGCGACAGAGGGGGGGGGGGCACATCAGGTAACAATAGGGTATGGCAGTTTTCACTCACTCTTTATGGCTAAAACTAAAAATTTCCTTAAAACAAATTGCAAAGGCAGGAATTGCACCTCTGCAAATCAACCATCCCCAAGTTCTAATATCATCTACCACTTTGTTTTGTTTTTTTAAACTATTTAATTCTACATTTAGAAAAGATGTAGTGCACAGAACAAAGCTTTAAAAAAATTATGTAAGCATCTGATTAACAAAAACAGACTTCTGAAAGTGTCCCTTGTGGGTTTAGCAGAGTACTTCCCTGAGAATTACAGACCCCTTAAAATAGACAATAACAGACAATTGAAACTCTCTCTCTCTCTCTGTAAGCCAAGCAGAGTTTGAATAGTTTCTTTCCCCCTCTGCAGAACTCTTAATGAATTCATTGAAGATTGAACGCAGATACAGACGAATTGGCTTCCAGGTTACAGAAATAGAAAAATAATAAGCCAAATTAAATTTGGTTGTGCCGTATCATCATCATCTCCACTCTGAATATGGAAAAAGGCACAACAGCTTCATGCATCTCAATTTTAAAGAGTGAAAAGGATACCCCCCCCCCCCCAAGGGATTCCTTGCCGGGTTCGAACGAGACATCTAAAATGACCCTTTAACCACTTGGGTCTGACCATAATCACTAAGCAGAATGAGAGCGAAACCATGGAGAAGGGATGAGCGGATGGCTCTGGGAGTAGGAGGTACGAGGTGGGCGACGGCATGCGTTATGTGTGAGGGCGATGCAGAAGGGTTCTGGCCCACAGGTTCAGTAGCGCCAACAGCTGTTCATTAAAAGGCGTGAGAAAGGGTGAGATCTCGCCTACAGCGCTTGTCGCTGCCTCAGCGGCTTCGTTAGCCGCACAGACCGAGCTCAGGGAGGGTGCTGTCGGGTAAGGTGTGGCGTGGGTGGGGCTGGGGTCAAAAGCATCCAGTGGCATCACATTTTGTCACATACTGCCAGGACCAAATAATATCAGTAATAACTCTTTGGCGTTATTCTCAAATACATTCCCCGGGTAACACTGGCACCCTCCAACCTTGTCACGTTGATGCCATCCAAGTTACACGCATACATATATCTAACAGAAATGCCAACGCACCACATGACTCACTGTGGTCACTGAACCCAAAGCATGGAAGCATCTCAATCCAAGAATGTAAAGCTGCTTGAGAAGACCACCAACCCAGAACCAACCTGAAACAACAGACCGAGTTGTGACCCAGACAACCGCAAACCCTCAAAACCCACACCCTCAACGACAGCGGACACTTCAGCGAAGCACTGGGTCTCTCAGATGAGGTCAAGTCAGAGGGCTGGGAATGCACACACACTCAAATTAGTGGGCGCGATAAATACAGCAAGGCACCAGGCAGTTCCCCCAGCTCTGCCACCAATCCCAGACACAGGGGGTCCGGTCCCTCACGTTACTAGCAGGCCTGCCCCAAAGCAAGGCTGCTGCTGCAGCTCAGCGTCCAACCGGGCGGCAGATGGATATACGGCCCATCCTCTGCTTAAAACAGTTCTGTTCCGATGACCTTGTTTTGAGTCAAAACCCACCCTTTATTACGAGAATCGTGGATGGATGGGGCAAGAGCCATCAAGTCCAGTTTGACTCACTTTCATGGTTTCCAAGGCATGGCAGGAAAGGAAGGGGTTGTCCAGTGCGTTCTTCCATGCATATTGATGGGGTGCGAGTTTTGGGAGAAACACGCAAACTCCACACACCCTGAGAAAGACTCGAAGCCCACGCACACCAAGCAGCTCAGGATCCGTGAGGCACCAGCTTTACCCACTGAGCCACCACGCCCTCAATACACACGAACCATAAGGACGTAGGAACAATTAACATTCACGAAATCTACATTGCATCAAACAATGGGCGTTGTTATACTTTTTTTAGTAGCTTCACAAATTATTCATGTTCATATTAATACAAAACGGTAACAAACACAGAACAGCATCATAAACATATTTTCATGTTGCACTACTACTTTCACTTTCATTTCAAAATATATCGCCGTCAGCTTCGTCATCGCCAACAGAACGCTCGCCCTTTCCCTTGCTAGCTGTTTTACGGAAAAAGTAACTTGAAGGGAATCGCAAACAAAAAGTTTGCGCACCGAACACATCCGCTGCCCGCCACCCGAGCTCTGACAGAGACCGAACGAACGAATATGGATGCGACGTGGCAGCACGACAATATTATCGTATCGTTAACGACAGGACTCAAGTAAGATAAATGGAATGGGACGGCCATCGTAAGTTGGGTTAGACGGAACTTGCGTCATAACTCGCGAACTACCTGCACTAGACACAAAACACAACAGAGTAGTCCAGCGCCCTCACGGAGGTTCCGTAGAACTCAAAGTCCGCACTTGTGGTTTTCTACAGAACCGCACAGGTGTGCGGATTTGAGATGAACAGGAACAGAATAAGAACAACTCCGGCGGTCGTTTAACGCGACCCCTACGAACGCAGATGCCGACGCTCGCCGAGACGAGAAGCCCGGCGGATCTACACTCTCCTGCCACAGGGCACGGTCTCGCAAGAAGCAGAGCGAAGAACCTGAAAGAAAACCCACCGAGGACGTTCCCGCTGCTACATCCTGCCGTATCCAAGTAAACAAAATAGTTTCTCGCCGCAGCGTTCTGCTCCGAAGGCAAACAGCACCAATTTGTCGAGGCAGATCCACGTACCTCAGAAGCCACGGATGTTGCAGCTGATCAGTACTGACAACCCCCTCCCTCATGATCACCTGCTCCCAAACAGTGTTATTCTAGCCTAAATATGAGTATAGGTATCAGAGGACTAATAAGTGCGGCAAGCAGACATTTAAAGGATCTTAAAAAATATATTTTCAGCAATTAGCAACTGTTTCCCTGAGGCGAACCTATTCCTGCTTATTCACAAAGAATTCGGTAACCCCTCCACGGGGCACTGCTGGTCTCAGATGGCCTGCGCTTCCAGTAAACACCTGACTTGCTTGGTTCAAATCCAGCACACCTTGGGCCCAAGCCCAGAAGCCCAAGAATTTTGACCCAAACACCTACCCCACTTCCCCGAACCGGCCGTCAGAGAGTCACTCTAATCCTGCTCTGCTGGAATTTCCAGAAGGAACACGTCTGCACAGTGTTATTTTAAATTTAAAAAGAGAAAAAAAAAAAAAAAAAAAAAAAGAGGATAATCCCTGCAGTGCATCCTTTCCTTTTACCCTGTCCTCACGTGAGGTGAGGGGAGAAGACATGGCGGGAGGACAGGGACGAGGGATTCCCAGGGGAAACAAGGCTGTACAGTGAGAGCAGGCACCAATCCTGGAGGAGACGGGTACGACTGGGCAGAACGCATCGGGGGCCCAGGAAGCACATGAATGGGTCCACTGTGTCCACGTTCAAGAGCAAAAACAAATAAACAAGGCAATCACTGATCAAGAGGAACAGAGACACACAAAAACATGCAAAACAGGGCTCTCGCATTGTCCAGTAACACTGAACCCAGGTAAAGTGACACGCTGCCTGCACGGAACTCGGTGCGATGCCAACTTGGTCAAAAACGGATGCACGAGTTTCAAAGGTTTACTCGGGCTGGAGATCCCGGGGACGTGATAGTACTGGAGCCCTGTGCGTGCCTGTGTGTAAATGTGGAATTTGGACAGGAGCCACAGGGGCCCCAACGCACGTCGGCGGAGATTTCGGCTCACGTTGTAACAGTTACGCTGACACACAACGCTGTGGGGGCCGGCGGGCAGTGTACTTTCCACTCTACCCTTCGCATGGGAGGTGCTTCCGTTATTCAAGGTACGATGAGGGACGAACGTGAGCGGCGGCGGCACCTCCTCCAAATCGCCAAGGGGAATGTGAAAAAGAGCGCGGGGAGGGGGGGGGTCGCGGGGAGTCTTGCTCTCGTTACTCGAACACCGCGCTGAGGGGGAGGCTTCGTGAAAAAGCACAGAAGTTAGAGCGTGTGCTGTGCCCCTACAGCATACGCACACACGGAGCTCTCCGTGTCACACTCTCGCACCGTAATGCGTAACGCCAAGTGTGCCGACGTACAGCTTTCACTATATTAATGTACCACTGTAACAATGTACCACTCCAAGTGAGTCAACGTCCCACTTGTACAACTGCAACAGTGTATCAAAGTACCAGGGCAACAGTGTGTCTATGTACCAATACTGTGACATTGTGTCAATGTACCACTGGTAGAACTGAAACAGTGTATCATCAATGTACCAGTAACAGTGTGTCAGTGTCCAGTGCCACAGTGTGTACCAGTAAGTGTGTTGATGTACCCCTCTAACACTGTATAATAAGTGTACTGGTCTAAACGTGTACTTGTACCCTAGGCTAAAGTATACACATACATATACCAATCTAGAACTAACAAAATAAATGGGACTAAGAGTGCAACATTGTTGTACAATATACCCCTCGAACAAGGTGCCAGTGTAACAATCAATGTTCCAACAATGTATAAATACACCAATGTAACACTAACAGTGTAAAAGGAAACAAGTACAACTAACAGTGTATCCACATAGTCTCTTGATATACAAAGAAAACACCAGTAGCGGTGAATCACGGTAACGTACCAATTCAACAGTAAGTGTAACAATGCACGAAGAACACGGAAACGGTGTTAGGAGTGAAAAAATGTACCAGTGTAACAGTTGCTAGGAGTGTAAACAAGGGGTGTTTCGGCGTAACACTGGAAGAGTAAACAGAGTAAGAGAAGGTGGTACACTAGAAAAGACGAATCGCCGGCGCCGGGAAACTTGGCCCACGGCGATCGATGGGCTCGAACTCCGTGTCAAAAGCCCCGATGTCCCCGATCGCTCCGACCGATCTGCCCGTCCGTCCGTCCGTCCGTCCGTCCGACGAAAGCAGGCAGCGATCGGCTCGTCCGCGGCGGCGCAGGCAGCGCAGGCGGCGCAGGCGACGCAGGCGACGCAGGCAGCGCAGACAGCGCAGGGTTCAACTCACCTCGGAGCCGCGCTTTCCGATCGCAGTTCGCCAGAGTCCTCCGATTTAGGGCTTTTCTTTCCCTTGTCTTCTCCTTCAGTCGGAAATGAATAAATCCTGGAGCCACGACAAAAACTTCACATGTTTCTTTCTCCCGACCCGAGGCAGCGGCGCAGAGGACGAGCGAAAGGAGCGCGCATTCCCGGGAACGCGGCGCGCGGAGTCGGACCCCTTCGACGAGCCGCAGCCGGGAACGCGGAGCTGCGGAGCTGAGGAGCCGAGAAAGAGCGAACACGTTCTCTCCACGCCCAGGTGGGGCTCGGTCACATGACCGGCCCAGGTGTGTTTCCTGTTCGGGGCGCGAGCCGGCCGGAGACGCGCACCTGTGAGAGCTGGGAGCGGCGCTGGCGCTGGCGCTCGAACAGGAAGCGGGGGACGGGGACGGGAGCGGGGAAGATGGGAGAGAGAGGAGCGGCTTTCTCCTCCCCCTCGACGGGTACAAAAGGGTGAGCCGGGACGGCGGGAGGGTTCGTTTGACACGGCGCGCGCAGAGCGAGGATAACAAACAAAGTAGCGAAGCGCAGAAACAATGTAGAAACAATGTGGAAAGGGAGTAGAAAAACCGCCGCCCCTCCTCCTCCGGCACACGAGGTCCGCCCGCCCTCCGCCACCAACGCTCGGATCAACAAGTAAAGTAAAACTAAGTAAAACCGCGGTATCTTGGGCTTAAGCCTTCTCCTGCTGGGTCACAGTCTTAACAGCGGCTCCCCGGACCGGTTCCATCGGACCGAAGATTCACCAACTTAGGAAAACAGGCGTAGTAACGCGCTTCACTTCAAGATGCCTTAACCATCCTCTGCGGTGCCCCTAAATCGCGCTAAAAGTCTGCGCTTATAATAACAATAGGGTTGAAAGTAGCGAGGTGGGTGTTGTTTTGCAAACACCCCCCCGGAGAGCAGGGACGAGGAGAACTGCGGGCTATTTAAAAACACCAATAGGGGAAATTACAGCAGTAACAATAGCAATTTATAATAAAATCACTACTAAAACAGTATTGCATTTAAGTGGTAATGCATGCTGTTTTCTCCAAAAACCTTAATAACCTGGCATTTTTTTTTTTTCCAGTTTGGCAACTGAATGTCTTTGATTTACTACACTTTGATCACGTTAGTGGTGAAGATGGATCACAAACGGCTCCCAGAGCTTGGATTTCCATCTTCTTCTGTTTCAGAGAAGCAACTTTCAAACTATCATTTGTAGGAGAGTATTTTGTAGGCTTTAAAAAGTCTCTGACAGCAGCTATGGGATTATATTTTGAGAAAACAATGCTCTTGATTCATATGTCATACTTGGAGAACCAACTCATGGTTGTCTAAATCACACCCACACGCACACTGTCAGAAACTGCTTGTCCCGAGTGGGGTTGCGGCGAACTGGAGCCTAACCCGTCGACACGGGGCGCAAGGCTGGCGGGGGAGGGGACACGCCCAGGAGGGGACGCCAGTCTGCGGCAAGACACCCCAAGCAGGACTCGAACCCCAGACCCGCCAGACAGCAGGACCCGCCTGGCCACCGCACCCCCTGCTGTCTAAATCTCATAAATGAGTTCCATATTGTACAATTTTCTGTACAAGGGATTTTCAGATCATCTTTTTAAACTTCATAACCACCATGAACCACTACTGCTAATTGCCCTGAGAGATGTAAGGCTGCGAAGTCTTCTGAAGGAAAGTCCCTGTCTATGTTTTGACCCCATAACCCTCCAGTCACAGGTCTGCAAATGCTCACCGCATTTCAGCCCCTTGCTAAATTTATGCATGTGTGTGGGTTGGTGAATGGGTTTGAGTCCGCGGGCCCAGACGGGAGCGAAGCCGCTTGGCTGCGTCAGCGAGACCGTTCGCTCCTCACGCTCAACCCTAGACTTAGCAGAGTCGCAGCTGACGTCACTTTCTAGTCTCTTGAGTGTTACCCTGTCACTTTTGAATGATTTATGAGCATGCAAATGAGCTGCGCCTCTGTCCTGTGAGTCCCTGGGAGGGGTAAAGTCATGGATATGTGGGACCCTGCGGCCTATCGCCGCCCTCCCCCCCCCCGTGGTGAGGGGCGCCAGCAGGAGAGATGGAGGGACTGGACCTTGGCTGTTTTTCACAGAGTGGCAAGATTGGGGAGGAAAGTAGGGCAGGCTGGACCAAGAGCTGCAGAAATGGCCGAGGAGAAGGAGAACCCCCACAGAGGAAGGACAAACGCGGCCGCGTCTGAGCATGCCCCGCCACGCCAGCAATTACCGTGAACTGCCGAGAGACGACACCGATCGTTTTGGGCTCAACGGTGTCGTCAAGGCTGTTGTTGACCGAGCGAAGGTGCAAATCGAGATGCTTTCCGTGATCTGACATGACAGCCACCTCATTGGTTGACCAGAACGTTCATTCCTGGGGAACAGGATAGCGACCGCAGTCTGGCGCACGTTGTGTCGGCCCGACGCCGGACTCACGCGCTGGGATTTATGTTTGACACAGTGGAATTTTAATGCAGTGGCTGAGAAGCTGTAGAGATTCTGCAGCGTTCAAGTGCGTAGGAGAGGCGCGAGCAGTCAGAGCGCGGCGTTAATCCGACAGGTGGTGCGCAGCTGCAGCTCCCTCTGCTGGTGGAACGGACCCATACTGGACCGCTTGCGCTTCCGCGTGCTGGGTGTGGCCTCCCTCAGAGACTGCGCTTAATAAGCGTTTATATATGGAAAGGTCACCTCGTAAGGCCACCAACACTTCTTGGTGTATTCTGGAGCTGCTGGAAAGGAAGGAAAGGAAGTGGAGAAATTTTGTCAGTACAGTAGTGGTTGGAGCTGCTGCCTTTGGACCCACAGGTCATAGGTTTGAATCTCACTTCCAGGTGTAGTACTGTTGACCAAGGTACTTACCCTAACTTGTTCCAGTAAAAATTGCCAGCTGTGTAAATGGATAAATAATTGTGGGAAGATTAGCGTTGAATGTTGCTTTGGAGAAAAGTGCCAGCTAAATATGTAAATGTTTAAATTGTACTCTTTCACTGAACTCTTGGACCTGAAACGAAGAGAAATGATTAAAAGGATCTTCTGCAGGGATTGCCTGTGGTCTCGTGGGTTGCATTGTCAGTTTGCGGACCTGTGAAGGACACCCGATATGTTGTAGAGATGGGTGAATTGGTCTCATATGAAAAGATGGGCCACGAGCAGCAGCTGGATCTGTGACTTCCTGACTCAGAGCCCCTCACATCTGTTTATGAGACTTGTGCTCACACTGGCCTCCTGTGATTTAAAAAGCAAATGTCTGAAAACATCTTTTTTGGACACACTTCTCTCCTGATCTCCCATGTACCTTTTAAACTTGTACCACATTATCTTTCCAAAATTAACTCCCCATCATTTATATATCCAGCTATTCATACATTATATGCTGGTAAAAACATAGTATTGCATTAACTGACTGCTCTTTGACAATTGTGTGTCTATCTCTCCCTTCCCTCCTTGGTGAAAAGTACTTTTTCCCCCCATTCTGAGTTGTATGTCACTTTGGAGAAAAGCATCTAAGTCAAGAAATGTAAATATACCCCCTTATACCCTGGTGTGGTGCATATCTGTCAACATCTTTTCTGTAAAGGTGGAGAGACTGTCGCTAAAAGTGAGGAGAAGCACAGGCTTGGTTTCTCTTTGAGGGACAGACAGAGAAAGGATGTAGATTCCATTCTTATTTTTATCCTTCATTAAAAACAAATAAAAAACACCACATCGTTAAGCTGAAAGTGGAAACAAAAGGACTTTTCTTGTAAAAAAGCAGCGCCAGATCCAGTACTCTCTATTACAAAGACCCATGAAACACTCTTTTCCACCAGCCAAGAAACAATTCTCAGTTCACCTCGAAAGCTAGTACATTCATTCACAAATATTAATCTTTAAATATGCAACTCAGTCTCAAACTCCCAGCTTAACCTACAACATAAAAAAAAAATAAAGCCAAATTCCTGTTATCTCACAATGGGGGGCGCAGTGGGTTGGACCGGGTCCCGCTCTCCGGTGGGTCTGGGGTTCGAGTCCCACTTGGGGTGCCTTGTGATGGACTGGCATCCCATCCTGGGTGTGTCCCCTCCCCCTCCAGCCTTACGCCCTGTGTTGCCGGGTTAGGCTCCGGTTCCCCGCGACCCCGTATGGGACAAGCAGTTCAGAAAGTGTGTGTTATCTCACAAGTAATAATTTTTACCTTTATGAACAAAGAAAATGCAGAAAAGAAAACCATATGGTTAACACCTCAGTAATAATCATAGATCTATAAATAACCATTCTGATCAGCGTCAGTATTAACAAAGGGCAGCTGATCGTACAGTGGTTAGAGCTGCTGCTTTTGGACCCAAATGTCATAGGTTCAACTCCCATCTCCAGCTGTAGTATCATTGAGCAAGGTACTTACCCTGACTTGCTGCAGTAAAATTACCCAACTGTAAAAATGGATAGATAATTGTAAGTACTTTAGCATTGTAAGTCTCTTTTTTTTGTACAAGCAGCAGGTAAATGTAATCAGTGTAGGTGTTAATCATATGAAAAGAGGCTTTTTTTTAAGGTCACACTGATCTTCACAACTCTAACTGACATATCGTCTAACGTGAGGGCCAGTCGCTCCCAGCTCTCGTGCTCAGAGCCCAGGCAGTTTGCACAGAAAGCCCAAAATCGCAGCCTGGTGCCGGAAAATGCCACCAAACATCACCCACGTGTCCCTGTGTGTCCTTGGGTGTCGCTGGGATGTGACTGGCGGCGTGTTCAGCCCCTCACACACCCCGTTGCCGTGTAATCAATCAGTCTGGTAGGTAATTACAAAAGACAACCTGCGAGGGCGTGATGAGAGATAGGATTGCGGCACACGCCGAATCGGCTCATTTGAATTTCGGTATTTGAAGGGCTCTCCCTGAGCACTTCCGCAAGTCACCTACTCACGTTAACAGGCAGAACCGCCTTTTGTCGGCTCCTTCCACACTAGTTGAAAAGAAATAAATATACCGCCGTCTGGCATGAAATGAACGACACCCTGGTGTGACTCAGCCGACTTAAAGGATATCAATGGAGAGGTTGGACCGAAGCGGGGCGTTTGGACTCCGACCGTCAGTTGGTTTGGTGTGGGGCGTGGCGCGTTCACCAAAGTGACGGTGAGTGACTGACGGCCTGGTCACGACCACCAGGCCATGCAGGGCATAGAAGGAGAGGCCTCGCCGCAACCGGCCCCGATCCGAGGCCCCAGATTGGAGGGCCTGGCAGCCTCCCCCGCTTGAACCGGTGCCACCGTCAAGCCATCTGCCGCGCTCTCCGTTTTTATCCTGCAGGCCGCCGGCGCACGAGTCGGGGTCACGCTCCTTTTGAAGCGCCTCCCGTTGCAGCCGGCCCACCCGACACGCTCCGTCTCGGCGGTGACGCGCGGCAGGCGGCAGCAGCCCCGTTTACAAAGTCGCGCGCACGTCGCAGCGCCGATCGGGCCTGTAAATAGCTTTCGTAATCGGACACGCGTTTGACTCGTAGGAGTAAAAACCGTGCGACCGAGTTGCATAAAGACCATTGAGATGCGTTCCGAAATCATGGCACCGCGCTCCTCTCGTGTGCTCTGAAGACACGCCAATAACTATAGGCATCTCTAAATGTCAAGTGTGCGGCTTTGAAGTGACACTCTTCGTGAAAATTCCCCACTTAAAATAATGCGTCCAGGCCTTCCGCCACGTTTTGCCCGCTACGGGGTGCCGGGAAACCTAGGGTGTGCAACGCCAGGCAGAACTATTACTGTCAGAACTCTGAGGAGATTATGGCAGAAACACCGTGTAATCCGCTAATTTGCATACCTGTACCTGTGCCTGATTCACGGTAATTCCGCTTGCGGCTTAAACAGCGGTGCTCACCGGTCCGTCCCCGGCGAGAGCAAATCCTTCAGCGGCTCATCAGCATTGTGGGCCCAGCATAAAACCCGCCTCCGCTAATTTGCACTGCTGCACCGTTTCGGGTCCAAATAAGCAGAAGGTTACACTCGACGCCCACAGCGGCAGTATCTTTGCCGTGGAAGCGAAGAGAAACTCCAGCCAGGCTTCGCATAAAGCTCCGCGGCACCGTTGCCTGGTCTGTGGGATGGGGCTCATTTCAGTGGCTGTTCAGGTTTTCGAGTCTATATAATAAAAGACAGCGCAGGATCTGATTTCTGTGCCGATGCCCAGCAGGCATCGCTAATTCCCCGTGCTGCCAGACGAAGGCTCGGAATTAAATCCCACGCGTCATAATGAACGGGCAAAAGCGGACAATGGATGACATGGCAGCAGAGCGGCAAAACAGCCAAACCATCAAGCATTCATATCCCTGGGATTATGACTTTGTGACTTAAGCCGCGGCGCCGTGCCCCGATGAAAGCCCGCTAAAACCCTACGACAGCCGGCTGGATTTTCGAAGGCGTCAGCCGGTGGGATCTGGCCGGAAGAGAAAGACATCCCACAAGTCATCTGCCGCTCGGCAAACAGAGAGAGCAGAGCCAGGTCCGACGTGCCAGTTTATGAACGGCGAAATGTCCCGACTTAAAAGGTCATAAGCGGGACACGCGGGCAGCAGGCGACGTTTACTCTGCTCAGCCGTTACCGTATATTAAAGACCCGCTCATCACACACTCCGCGCACATATGGTGCTGTTGCTCCAAGCGTACATATCCCTGAACACACATTACGTATGTGCACTTTGCATTAGCCAGTAGTACTATGCTGAATAAATTGCAAACACTGGAGCTTGATCACACACACGTTTAGTAACAGTTTGTCTAAGTCAGGGTCACAGGGAGCTGAAGTCTATACCAGAAGAGCAGAAGGCCGAGCTGAGTAGGGCACACCCTGGATGGGATGCTACCCCATTGTAGGGCAATAACTCTCTCTCTCTCTTTCACATGCACACACAGAGCTTAGAGTCACCAGCTGACCTGAAACTCATGATTTTAGACTGTGGGAGGAAACCAGAGCACCCCAAACAAGCCCACACAAACACAGGGGGAACATGCAAACCCCAAGCAGACCGAGCTGGATACAAACCCATGATCAAATTCACAGGTCAGGTGCTGTAAGGCAACAGCGCTACCCGCTGCACCACTGTGCCTCCCTACTGCTAGTTCACAGAAAAGTCCATTTTTCAGATTCCCCATCCCCTAGCAGCCATTGTGGGACCTGCTGATCTTGAGGATGCAGCTCATCTCTTGAAACACAAAACCGCCATTTTACAAAGGCAGCAAACGGCCACGTCTCGGTTTCAATTTAATAAACGAGAGAGCGCTAAACGTGCGACAAGATATGGTTCCGCCCTCTGAGCACTCAAAGATGGGGAAAAGACGGCCGAGCTAACCTCAATCGGCTCTCCGCGACGCGCACCGAGCGAAATTAAAAGGCATGGAGAAGTCTGTTAATGAACACGGCGCATTTGATCTTTCCGAAAACTGTGGAACTGAGTCACCGCGCAGATATGGTATCATAAAAGTTAAGTTAGAATCCCTTCCGCTTCTAGAAGTTGCTGCGCTCTGATAAAAGTGATCTGCAAAGCACCACGGGGCTCTTGTTTAAAACATGAAGTACGGCTCATTAAAGGTAGCAAATCTAATTGTTAATTAGGTGCCACTTAATTATGTTTTGCTGAATTATGCAAAGGGGGTTCTGCTCGATGCGTTCGTTCGCCGAGAAAACCTTCCGATTTTCGAACATTCAGCTTGCAAATTTTTCATTTTAATTGATTCAGTCAACCTCAACAGGCTTATATTAGGAAAACTCCTATAAGGCGCTATGCTGAGATTTAATAACACACTTTACCAAGACTGATAATATCTTCATTAGGGTAGAACATGTCATTTTACAATAACTTCATCAACAGAGTCATAAGGAGCGTTCTTACATGAAACAACCAACTAAAAGGACTCATTTTCTATTGCCCTGTAGGAGACATTCGTACTGCTTTCCCTTTAACAGTTATACCAATGGAAATATGACAGCCTTATTTGACGTCCGACCGACCAGTGTTATATGTGATGGTTTCCCAGGCTGTCAGTCTGTGTTACTCCAGGAGAAGGTCACCTTCAAAATGTCAGTGGTGTTATACAATACTTCACTTATTTGACACTTTTCTCCGAAGCAACTTACAATGTTATTCTACTTACAATTATTTACACATTTTTCCTGGAGCAATTTTAGACCAGGTTGACAATCCTAAGAAGGGCAATTTGACAGCTCACAATCCTAAAAAAAAGAGGGGTGCGGTGGCGCAGTGGGTTTGACTGGGTCCTGCTCTCTGGTGGGTTCTGGGTTTGAGTCCCGCTTGGGGTGCCTTGTGATGGACTGGTGTCCTGCCCTGGGTGTGTCCCCTCCCCTTTCAGCCTTGCAGCGTATGTTGTTGGGTTAGGCTCCAGTTTGCCGCAACCCTGCTTGGGACAAGCAGCTTCAGACTGTGTGTGTGAATTTTAGGGTAAGTACCTTGCTTACATAAGGGGTGCAGTGGGTTGGTCCTGGTCCTGGTCCTGGTCCTGCTCTTCGGTGGGTTTTGGGTTCGAGTCCCGCTTGGGGTGCCCTGCGACAGACTGGTGTCCCGTCCTGGGTGTGTCCCCTCCCCTCCAGCCTTGCGCCCTGTGTGCCGGGTTAGGCTCCGGTTCCCCGTGTCCCGTATGGAGCGAGTGGTTCAGAAGGACGGACATTGCTTACAGGTATTACAGCAGGAGGAGAGATTCAAACCTGTGACCTTCGAGTCTAAAGGTGGCAGTGCTAACCACTACAATACTGACTGTCTCTTGTAATAATTTTGTGGAACATATTACATTATCCACCTTCACACCTTTTTCATATTTGCTCTGCAGCTGGTGATGTCTGATCAGCACCTGATGACCCTTTATTGTAAAGCAGCTGTCATACTGGTCTGTTATACCAGCAGGTGGCGCCAACATC
Organism: Scleropages formosus; assembly: GCF_900964775.1. Lineage (NCBI taxonomy): Eukaryota > Metazoa > Chordata > Actinopteri > Osteoglossiformes > Osteoglossidae > Scleropages > Scleropages formosus. The sequence goes on from NC_041807.1 coordinate 16,567,831, forward strand.
CAGATAAGAGCTTGGGGGGGGGGGGGGGGTTCAAATAATCAATTTTACAATGACCATCTGAACTACAAGGTATTTTCACTCGATCAGTTGAGGGTAGAGGTTAAACGTACAAAGGGATGTTGGCTTCGGATGTGAAGGTCAGAGGTTTGAATCCCACGTCTTGCTGTAGTACGTGTGAGCAAGGTACTTATCCTAAATTGCTCCATTAAATATTACCCAGCTGTATTAATGGGTTAATATTTGTGGGTAGCTTAACGGTGCAAGCGGATTTTGCAAAAAGCATCAGCTAAATGAATGAATGTATGTATAAGTACCTTGATCAAGGGTACCAAAGCAGAAGTGGGATTTGAACCCAGGGGGTTCCGGTGCCCCTAGCTGTCCCCAGCTCACCCCTTTAAAGCACTGCATTCCCGAGTGCTGTGTGCTCTAAAGCAGAGTGTGTAGCTCAGTTAGATCACGACAGCGTGATATGCGTTTGCACGGAGTGGGGTCTGGATCAGAACATGTTGTCTGCTGACATGCCCTGTGGTGCAGGTTGCATATCTGTGTATATTAGCACTTCAAATGTAAACATCACCAAGTCAAACTGGTTCTCCTATTAAAGGTTGTTTCCCCCTCTAAGCTGATACTAGGCAGAAATAAATTATTAGGACAAATTCATTATTGTCTTACTTTACTTTTCACGACGGGGGGGTGTAGTGGCGTCGCAGGTTTGGCTGGTACCTGCTGTGTGGTGGGTCTAGGGTTCGAGTCCTGCTTGGGGTGCCCTGTGATGGAGTGGTGTCCCATCCTGGGTGTGTCCCTTCCCTCTCAGCTTTGTGCCCTGCGATGCCAGGTTAGGCTCCAGCTCGCCCTGACCCTCCTTGGGACAAGTGGGTGCAGATGTTGGTTGGTTGCACTATTCACTATTGTACTGTAGTACTAATGCAGTAATGTTGTCATCATGTGTCCGACAGGCTGACATAAAATCATTGATAACTATTGCAAGCAACACAGACAATCGAGACGATGTGTATGTAGACATCATGAATAATATTCTCTCTCCCGATTTCTGACTCGGGTGATACAAGGCACACGGGGAGTCGTGTTGCCTGCCAAGGTCGTCCTCGCAAGTTCTGTTTGTCTGTTTTCTGCTTCCATTCAGCTGACTGAGGTTCAGCTCTGTTTATGTACAACTCATGATGCTGTTGAAAAAGCTCAGAGAGGTCAGGACAACTTTGCTTTTTCATCAAGTTTTATTGTGTAAGCCTCCTTAGCGGGTTCCTGTCTAGAGTTAACGTTTTTACAAGTCACGATCAGTTTGTACGCATGAATTTGCCCATAGCTGCAGTGCTTCAGTTGATTTACCCAACTCACTGGTACGATTATTTTTCCCCTATTGCATTAATCCATAATTTCCCCAAAGCTCTTCTCTTACAACTATTCCATGGAGGTGTAGCCTGGAATTCTGGGCCCCCTGCGACAACATTCCTCGACCCCCCTGTTTTAATAAAGTCATTTGCCTTCATTGATTTAGCTGATGCTTTTCTCCAAAGCGACTTATAACATTTAACCACTTAAAATTATTTACCCATCTATACAGCTTGGCAGTTTTATTGGAGCAATTTATGTTAAGTACCTTGCTCACGGCTACTACAGCTGGAGGTTTAGACTCAAACCTCTGGGTCCAAAGACAGCAGCTCTTACCACTACACTACCAGCGGTCTCATTTAATAAAGCTAATAAGTATTAGGATAAAATAATTTAATAACTGCTGGAGTTTTTGTGGGCTCTCTCCAGGTATGGGTAACAAACGTTTATATATATATCTCAAAAAAAAATTACTAGGAAGGTGATGAGGAAAGGGGGGCACGGTGGTGCAGTGGGTTTCACTGGGTCCTGCTCTCCGGTGGGTCTGAGGTTCGAGTCCCGCTTGGGGTGCCTTGCGACGAACTGGCGTCCCGTCCTGGGTGTGTCCCTTCCCCCTCCAGCCTTATGCCCTGTGTTGCCGGGTTAGGCTCTGGCTTCTCGTATGGGACAAGCGGTTTCAGATGATGTGTGTGTGAGATTAGGAATCGTCAATATTCTGGTAAATTTTTATGCCAGCTACTCGTGTGATGAACATTTGTTCATAAGGTGGAAAGAAACACCGACTTTGGGAGATGGATGTGACTGAAACACAGATGGTGAAGAGAAAAGTGAAGACAGCAAGGTTCCATGTGCTAGGGGGTCTTGTGTGTCGGCACACAGGTGTTTAGCAGTTAGTGGTTGGTAAAGTTAAAAACAAAAACCTCAAGTGGTATTATGAGTGATTGATTTTCCTAGAGGATGGAAATCGTTGAACTCTTCATCCAGTGGTGGCCGTGTTTCTTTCCAGAAAGGCTACACGGGGACTGCAAAAGAGGAGGACCACGGGAACCTGGCAGAACCGGCTGGGAAAGACAGACGCCTACGCAAAGAGCAGAGGCGAAATATGACCGCGCTGAGTTCACGGCAAAGGTATAAAAGAGGGAAGCTCTCTCTGTGTCCGGCAGGGTCGCGAGCCACTGCCCAGTCAAGTCTGTTGACTCTCCTGAACAAAGTTCTGACCCCGTCTGTCGGAGAGGAAGGAGATCACCACGGCAAGAGTCTCTTCAAAGGCAATGAAAGGGGAAAAAGGCATTATACAGTCATCCTGCCTCTTTTAGGGGGGGGCATGGTGGTGCAGTGGGTTTGACCGGGTAATGCTCTCCGATGGGTCTGGGGTTCGAGTCCCGCTTGGGGTGCCTTGTGATGGACTGGCGTCCCGTCCTGGGTGCGTCCCCTCCCCCTCCGGCCCTGCGCCCTGTGTTGCCGGGTTAGGCACCGGCTCGCAATGACACCGTATGGGACAAGCATGTGTGTCTGTCTGTCTCTTTTATTTGGGTTGGTTTTAACGTTCAATTGGCAGTTTGGAAGACGAGGCACTAGCTGAATGTGAGTGAAGTGTGTTGAACCTGCAAAATGAATTGTCATGTTGCGTCTAGATGAAATCTGTAATGGGGACATGATTTAGAAAGACCTCTAACAGTCTCACACTTGTCTTGTTTCTGGAACGGCGTGGTTGCTCTCCAGAGTCTACTGCAAGGAAAGCATCCAGGAGTTCACATCCAGCACCTTCATCAGTGCCTGATGGGTATTCTTTCTCCTGCAGGTGTCCCAGGAGGTCTGAGTGCAGGGGTGCAGAGGAAGAGAAGCGTTGGCTGTGGAGTCCCAAAGAGCGGAGTTGGAGCATCGATGAATTGAGGAATCGAACCTGGGCCGTGATGCGTCTACTCTGTAACCGACGGTACGCTTGTCAACACGCCGCTGCTTAACTGAGCAAATAAAAGTGATCATTTCACCTTCCCGTGGTTTTCTACTTCTGTCCTTTGGCTGAAAAACCCTTTATGATCATTCAAATCAGGATCACTCAATCATTCAACCCTTCAAAAATCATTCATGATTTTTCAAAAGAGCTGCCACCCAACCTCATATGATTTTTGATGTTTCATGTCCCCGTTACACAATTACACTCTCCACTTATTGTCTGCGTTTACATATCTCAGCTGTATTTGTGGAAAAAAAAAAAAACATGAGGAAATAGAATGGATCTAACAGATCATTATATCTGTTCCCAGCAAACATGATGCCTAATACCATTTAATAGTGGGTAGTGGGTGTTTTAGAAGTTGAAGCTACAGCCTTTGGCCCCCTCCAGAAGGTTGCAGGCTCGAATTCCACCTCTTGCTGTAGTATCCTTGAAAAAGGTATTTACCTTAAGAATTGCTCCAGTGAAAGATGCCTTTCTGTGTGAATGGGTAAATCCTTACTAGTAGTTTACCACGGTAAGTCCCTTTGGAGAAGCTAATCAGCTAAATTAATAATTGTACTGCAGATATTTCTGATATTCCACACTCAGTTTAGATATAAAAGAGTGTTTGGTTCTTTTTTCGGTGATTCCAGCCTCTGTATTGACATTCTGCTGCCTGCTAAAATGAGAGATTGATTTCCCGTCCGTATCCGTCACCCAATCTCAGACGTGTGTCCGTGGAAGAGAGAAGATTTGCAGTGAGGACGAGATTGTTGTTCATCCCAATGACCTCATAGGACAGTCTAATGTCCCCGCTTAGCTTAACAACAATATTAATGTTTAAACTAGTGTCTGTTAAGTGTTATAGCTCATTTTCAATTTTTTTCATATGATGCATGATGATCACACTTTTCCAATGGTAATTATTGTTTTGGTCATAACTTCAGCTCTGTCGGGTATCCGGTAGTTTAATGCTTAGAGCTGCTGCCTTTGACCCCAAAAGTTGGAGGTTTAAGTCCCACCTCCACCTATAGTACTTCTGAGCAAGGTACTTACACTAAATTGCTCCAGTAAAATTACCCAACTGTATAAACAGGTATTTTAAGTTATTTACTTTAAGTTATTTTGGAAAAAGACATCAGCATAATCAATGAATGTTAATGTCATAAGCAGAAATAACCATATTTGCCCTCCCAAAGTAAAGGTTACATGTTCTGCAGAGGACCTGTTCTTGCTTTGAATGGTCAACAGGGGGCAGTAGAGTGCTTCAGTTAAGTCATGAGACCTTTAGCCAGGGGAGAGACACTAAGATCCGCCTTCCTCTTCTTCGTGGTACCCTTCGTGGTACTGCTGGGTGGTCTGGCTACTGTTCCATGCCTATCTCAAAAAGATGACATCAGAAGAAGAAGACCACCTAGGGATGTTAGGTGGTGCTTTCAATAGGGTGTTGTGTGCGTGAGGCTGAGGCGTCTTTTTGAAAGGTGTTCGGGTGATAAATCACACCTTTAGAAATGCGGAGGCCACCTGTCCTCTGCAGCACCAGTTGATGCGCACGGGAACATGGGCAATTGTTGCCGATGAAATGGCCCAGCTTCCATCGGATGAGAAGACGGCGATCTACGTTTTCCATAGTGTCATCATGTCGGGTTTGGAGACGGAACGCTCTGTAATCTAAACCAGGTTATGGATATCTGTTCAAACAAACAGCAACGTCCTTTCTGCTCATTCTCTGGGGAAGGAGAACAAGAGGGTGAGCGGGGGGGTTGCCATGTGGATCCCTGCCCCGGCGGGGGCTGATGTTGGCGCGAGTGGGGGGTCCTCATCAGTCCAGCCTGACGTTCTCACGGTAGGAGCCAATGCACGACGGGACCCCGCTGCAAAACCGGATCTTCTGTACTGCTGTGACCTTAGGGAGCTGCAGCAGCCTCACATCTGATCCTGATCACATCCATTTGTTGGGTCAAGGCTCTTCTCCAGTGGCTCACATATACGTGGTACGGTGCGTTCTCCACCAGGCGCTCCCGCAGTAAAGCAATCGGACCGCAAAACTCGAAGCGTTCTCATTAAGTAAATCCCGGATTACATTACATTCAGCATTTGCTGGCGAAGACATCATCTCGGCCTTTTGGCTAAGATCAAAGTGTATCTATGAGGCTGAGCAACTTCCATAACATCCAGAGTTACTCTCTGCCCTGTGTGGGTTTACCGGAGTATCCCAGGTGGGTACTCTCCTCAAATAAACGACAGCCCTGCAGGGACCTGCTGCCCATTAAATTTAACAACTTGCTTTTTTTTCACAAGACAGACCTGGCTCTCAGTTTCATTTAGGGTTACGGTGCAGAACATCTCTGGTCTTGATTCTCTCTGGTCTTCACTCAACGGTGTCGTCTACGTTTCTCTGGGTAAGCGAGTTTTTTGTACCGTAATAGAGGCATCTCATTTTCGAGATGCAAGTGACGCACATCGTTTGGTGGTGGGGATAACCGTGTCTGAACTTTCTCAGGGCGTTCATTGTTAATTCCCAGAAGTCCCCAACCCCCAACACACACACACACGCACTCACACTGCCCCCTCCCAGCACCTCGTATGAAGACGTGTGAACTCTTCCCGGTGGGTCACACATGTGCTACTTCCTCTGGCTCCCGCTACCATTTGCTCCTGCCCCGCCCCCATACAAGATTCACATGGTTACCTACACTCCGGCCCACTTCCGCCTGGGACATCAGGAAGCCGCCCACACACTCGCCCTTAACTCACCTCCCTCTCAGCGCTGTTCCCACCATGTCTTAGGGTCCCAGGACGATTCTTCGGGGCTCCCTATCAAGGCGAAAGCTTGACTTCGTTGAAAGTGAAAACGTCCCTGCCCCCTACCCGTGCTTGGCCCCGAACCGCAGTCCCTTTTTCCAGCTTCACTCCCAGCATTCAGATAGTAATGTCATTCAGAGAACTTACAATGTGATGCTATATAATCAAACTTAACTGCCAGATTTCTCTGACATTTGTTTTGCATCAGAGAAGTTCTGTACACCAAACTCAATGACATATTACACATCAAGGGCCAAAACAAAAATATATCAGAGAATAGACAGAGTTTTTCAATTGAACATACAACTTACATTTATTTATTTAGCAGACACTTTTCTCCAAAGCAGCTTCCAATGAAATCTATGTAGTGTTATCAGCCCACACACCTTATCCACCAAGGTGATTTACACTGCTAGATACACTACTTACAATGGGTCACTCATCCATACATCAGTGGAACACACTCTCTCTGTCACTCACACACTATGGGGGAACCTGAAGAGCATGTCTTTGGATTGTGGGAGGAAACCCATGCAGACACGGAGAGAACATGCAAACTCCGCACAGGCTGAGCAGGGATCGAACCCATGTCCTCTCGCACCACCCACGTGAAGTGAGGCGGCGGCGCTACTCGCTGCGCCACTGTGCCGCCCCACAGTGTTATCATGGCACAAGTTAAAAATTCAGTTCCCTTTTATGATATGTCCAGAGAGTATGAAAATGATTCATTGCTGTATAAATGGTGCAGTGTTTGTGGTGAACTGCGCATGAACCGCACACTCTCCTGGGAACACCCTGGGTCACTTAGCCTGTACTTGAGATTTCCAGGTCTTTCCAGAGATCTGACATAACTGTCAGAACTTGTGACTCGGGCCTGTTCTTGTGTTCAAAAATATATTTTCTTGTTTAATATCAATTTCCTGTGCAAAGTTGTCAAAACAAAGCAGCCTGTAGACACAGTCTGGATAAAAATAAATAAATAAATTAAGAAGCAAATTCCCACTGGAGTAAACATCTCTGTCCTGTGATATCAGCAGCCATGGGTAAAGGAAGAGCGATGAATCTTTTTCTCGTTGGCCATTCAAAAGGTCCCCTCTCTCCCTTCCAGTATGATACGCAAGTCAGCAGTGAGTAAAACAAACAGGGACTTTCAAGTGCTTGGTCCGAGTCCCCCTGAGTCCGGTAAGCAGGGGATGAGAAATAAATATGAGATCCCAGCTGCACGTCTGTTCATGATGTTTCCCATGCTGGGATAGAAGAGAGCGAGACAAGAGCTGTCAGTCCCCATGTGAGGTTGAAGCTGAATCTTTGTGTAGTGGCCAGTAGGTGGTGTAGTGGTTTGGGTTAGGCGGGGCTATGACTAACAAAAGGTTTGGAAATACACTTGATACAAACAGATCTGGTAAATACAGAGTATGAGAGTGTAAAAATATAAAGGTGAACTGGATGAAAGCCACACGACATGCTAAAACCACATCACACAATTTTATACATGATGGGACCCAAGGTTAAAGTGGAAGTAAGGATGTGTTTTCATGTCTGTAAAAATGTCGCGTTTGATCTCAGAAATCAAAAGCAGCCATGCCACAAATTCTGGAGAGAAATGATATGGAAAAATTACTTTTTTCCAGCTGTAGACATAAATAGCAAAGAAAAACCACATGAGAGGCAGAAGTCACTTAAGTGTGTTTGCTTTTGGTCTTTATTCAAAGACAGCAGGGGAATCACAGTTACTGAGAAGATAATCAAAGGGCGTTCAGGGGAAACATCAGTCCCGCAATTCCACTGGGCCATCGGAAGTTGACAGACTTTCGAGACACTGTACAGGTCTACAGCTCTCTTGGCTGCCTGCTGCTGGCTGGATGAGGGTCAAGATAAATGTGTAATGGGGCTATGATGTGGTGCTCGGCGTCAGGTCACATGCGGGTGTCATGACGATTGGCCGATTGCAGCAAACCTCTGGTAACCTGCTGCCGCTCAGCTTGTAGGCGAAGGTACGCTGGAGCCTCTGCAGCGTGGTGACAGGAGCCCACAAATACCTGGAGCTGAGACAAAAGAGCGCAGAGTGAAATCTAGAGGTATTTCTGTCTTGTTAATTCCATTTAATGGATATCTTTTGAGCACAGGCCCAAAAACCCATCAGATGTACTGATTTATTCTGTGTAAATATATTTATGTAATAACATGACTCTGAATGCACTGTTGCTGTGTTTACATTACTCCATTTAGCTGAGGCTTTTCTCCAAAGCAACTTTCTATGCTAAGCCTCTTACAGTTATTTATCATTTCATAAACATGGGTCATTTTTACTGGAGTATTTTTTAGGGTACCTTGCTCAAGGCTCTTACAGCTGGAGGTGAGATTCAACCCAGCAACCTTTGGGTCAAAAGGCAGCAATTCTCTCCACTACACTACCAGCTGCCCCTCTTACCATCTACTTAGCCGACACTTTTGTCCAAGGTAACAAAATGCTAGGGTTGTATACTAAGCTACTTACAGTTATTTATCTATTTATAGAGCATGGTATTTTTACTGGAGCAATTCAAGTACCATAGTCAAGTAGAGTACAGCTGGAGCGGCATTGAAACCACGAACCTTCCACTTGCAAGGTCACAGCTCTAACAACTATGCCATCTGCTGGCTGGGAGCCCTGATGCATAATGCCATGTTTAGATTTGTATGACTTTTTTTAAAGCCTTTTTTGAACACTAAGCTCACCATTTCCATTTGATGAGAGTGGCTTCAGAGAAGGGATCAGTGTATTATGTTTATATGCAGTTGTTTGGGATTTGAGCCCTGCTTGAAAACAGATGTAGGTGAATTTCATCCCCAAAGGCATGTACGCAACTGGAACTGGTCACAAAGATAAACTGATGAACCTATTTATATCCAAGAAGGAAAAAAAAAAAATAAAAATAAAAACAACCAGGCAGGTACTTTGTATAACTGATAAACTGTTTTTTTAATTGCAAAACTGCCAGCAGTCATCCATTATGCAGTAATATCTGTGTCCTGCACACGGCAGGACTGCGTTCATTTCGTGGACGCAATCTGTGACCTAAATCCAGTGAGAGGGACTCTCCCCAAGATGCTGTCGCTGGGTGCTGATGCTGATACTGGATGCTGAAGAGTGATGGTGATTCTGGATGATGAAGGCTTATGCTGATTTTGATGCTGGATGTTGATTCTGACGCTGAAGCCTGATACTGATGCTGGATGCTGATCCAAAGCCTGATGCTGGATGTTGATCTTCACGCTGGATGCTGACTGTGACGCTGAAGCCCGATGCTGATGCTGAAGCTGGACCCCGCAGTGCGCTGTGAGCTCCGAGAACACGGATCTGCTGGAGTGTGAATGATGCGCGCAGGGAAGCCGCACAACCCGCGCAGCGCCGGTGAGGGATGACGAGGAGGTGCGCGGAGGCCGGGAGTCGGTGAGTGCGCGGAGGAATGTGGCGTGCGACGCGGTGTGTGTGTGTGTGTGGCGTGTAGTGGAGGACACTGCAACGCATCACAACGTTAAAGGACGGCAGATCATGCCATGACATGGTGGAGAAGACGGCTGGCATTTATTAACATTAATATTATTAGCATTAACATTCATAGGGGGGTCTTAAATTGCGGGTCTGTGCGTCGTACGCAGCAGCGCTTTCTCGGGAACCAAAAATACATCAATATCAATATCGCTCGGTGGAGTTATACACTGACACTCATATCGGAGGAGACACTAGGGCTTAGCCTGCCTGAAAAACGGGACACACACACGTTCCCTCCTCTTCCTACACCTGGCTGGTACAGTGACACATGAGACACACACCTCAGCAGGACGACAGAGAGACACTTCCCACGGTCATTCTGCGCATTCGTTGCAGCAATGAATGCAACATTGGTTTATTTTATTAATTTTCCTTTCCCCTTTCCACACAGCTCGGACCGTTTGGGTCGGCTAGGGTAACCCCCCAACCCCCCCGTGCTAGCCGCTGCCTGAAGAGCGTCCCGCCAAAGAGCGCGGAAACCCGAGAGGACGGTCGAGGTGGGGGCAGCGGAGCAGCGCAGCCTAAAAATACCGCGGTGCGCGAGCGCCATTGCGTCCCCCGCGAGCGGCCCGGTCACACGCAGCGACCCCGCGAAGAGCGCGCGCCGCACCGATGGCGATCTGTCAGATACTAGTAACCCCCGAGGTAGGAGCCCGCCGGCCGCCGCCTCTCGCCTTTGTCTGCCTCCGCGCGCAGTGGCAGAGGTGCTACTTTACCGCTTCACTGGCTCCACTTTACTGTACTCACTGGCACTGGGCTAAATATAGACATATATGTGTTTGTTATATTGCTGGCTGTTTTTATTATTCATAGTTTCAAAGCTAGCCTACAGTAGTGGGATGCCTCAGAAATCTGCTCACCAAAAACTGACATTTCACCTCAGGCCACGAATTTACAAACAAAAATATAAACAGAAGCAGAAATATGTGCGTTGCATTAATAAGCACACAGGTGTCAAAGCAATCCAGTGTTTGTATACTGTGTTTTCATTTGTTTAGATTTAGATTTGATCAGCTAATGGTGCGTGACACCACTGTTGGGCTTCATATTCCATACCATAGGCATAGGCTGCTGTGTGTGTGTGTGTGTGTGTGTGTCGCGCGCGCGTTTTGTGCTGCCATGTTACACTCTGTCACACCGTGTTTGTGTTGCAGAGAAATAATAGCTTAAGTTAAATTCTCAGGCAACTAAGTTAATAATAATAATCTTCTAAATGCTGGTGACAAGTCTATAAAGTCAAAGTATTGATTTAGCTTCTCTTTCCACTGTAACCCAAGTCAGACGTACCTATAGCCTATAGTATAGATAATAATAATTCACATTTTGTCAGGTGCTTTTCTCCAAAAGCAACTTACAATGTTAACTTACCATTATTTACCCGTTTATACAGCTGGGTCATTTTCCTGGGTCAGTTTAAGGTAAATTCCTTGCTCAAGGATGCTACAGCCAGAGGTGGGAGTCAAACCTGTGCGTTTTTTAGGTTGAGAGGCAGAAGCTCTGGTTTCTACACTACCATTAATAATAATAGAGTACTTTCCAATTGATTTCTGTTAACCGCTCATAAATATAAGGATTTCCAGGAGTGTAACAATTTGTTGGGTACAGCGGGTAACAAAAATTTTTACCAGTTGTACTTAGAGAAGTTATGCACAGCTACGCCGGTTTGCTTGAACATTGAGGTAACTTCCCCCCTCCACTGCCGTTATGTCTATGACTGGGAAATATGGACGCAAGCTTTCTGTTATTTGTTCATTCTCTGTTTTTTCAGACGGTATTAGTCAGGTTTTTTCACCTGCCTAAATGTCTTATTCTATTGTGATTCATTTCCGCTCCAGTTTTATTGATTAGGATTGTTTAAAAGTGATGAGCGTGCTCTGTGCTAAATGGTGTGTGACGGCCATCTCCGTCCTGCCGTTAACCCATGCTGAGCCGGTGTCCTTTTTCGCGCTGCCCCCACATTTCTCAGAACCAGTCGGCTTCCCCGCCACTCTCCTTCTGTGGCAACGACAGGAATGACTCGTACAGCGTGGAGGACGGTGTGCTCAACAATGGCTGCTTCGTGGATGCTCTAAACCTGGTCCCCCATGTCTTCCTCCTCTTCATCACCTTTCCCATCCTCTTCATTGGTATGTCAATATGTCTCCTGTTGTCATATCCACAGAAAGTACTTCTGTCAGAGATTTGAAAAAATCTGACATGGCAATAGTCTTTAAAATGTATTTGTTATATGCTGAAGTAGAATCGCTGAAAAATCAGGGAGATGGTTTTTTAAGCTTTTTGCATTTCAATATCCTATCTATAAGTGATAGTGCTATCAAAAATCTTGAAGGTGTAGTGCTGCATATGTGTGTTGTCCGGATGGTTGCCTTATCGCTGTGAATGTTAATGGAATGTTTTTGGCATTTTAGGCAATTTATTTGGAGGTGCACTCATTGTACTCAGTCATGGACAAAATTAAGTTTTAACGGTGTATTTCTAGAAACTTTGAGTCACAATCAGAGCTGAAGCTCTTATGCCATAGATATTGGGACACATAACATAGATGACTGGTGATGCTAAATTGCCTGTAGTGCATCAATGGGTAAATGAGAGTGCGTGTGTGGTTACCCTGCGATGGACTGGTGTCCTATCCAGATTGTACCTCCCACAACCTTGTGCCCAGTGCTTCCAGGATAGGCTCTGGTTCACCACAACCTTGCTGAGGGCAAGCGATTATTGAAACTGAGTGGATGGATGCAACAGAGATAACTCATCTGTGCTGCACGGAGGTGTATTTCTTCATGTCTGAAAGGAGGGAGCATATATCTATTTCGCCCTCCCTGTTATGCATGCATGGTTACAATTATGGTTGCAACGTGGTTACAGTTTATCTGCAGACTCCACTCCCTGTAGAGTTTACGTGGTACTTTTTTACCTTTCAGCACTAGAGCATCTTTTTATTTTAGGATTGTTGGGAGACTGTAACGGACAGTTAACTTGGCAAGACAAAATCTCTAAAGTGAAAGAGTCATAGACATGACAGAAGACTGCAGTGGCAGGTGGTGGCCTGTATTTATGTATGTATGTATGTGCATTAGAGTTTTATAGTTTGACTGGTGTTTCTCAAATGGTTCTTTCTGCCACCTGATAGGGCTCTTCCTTTTGCCTTTTGAATCAGTAGACTGTGCCTTTAAATAAGTGGTAATGTTGGTCCATGGTTCTTGATCATGAAATCACTAAAACCTGTAAGCCAACCCATCACAACCTCACAGTAGGTCACTACTGGAGAAGCCCCTCCCAGGGTATAGTGCCTTCTTAGAAATGTAACGTGCCAGAACTGTACGTCACTACAGGTAGATCACCGTGATGGTGCAGTGAATGGAGCCCCTGTCCTTGGGTCTGATGGTTGCAGGTTAGAATTCCATCTCCTGCTGTGGTACCCTTGAGCATCATGCTTATCCTCAGTTGCACTTGTGATTTAAATGGGTAAATTTTAGGTAGCTTAATGTTGTAATTCCTTGGAAAAAAGCATTGCTAAAAGAAAATGTGCATATAAGATGAACTTGGAGAGGAATAAGAAGCATTAGTTTTGAAAAGTAAGTGTCCATGTTACATGGAAAGGGTTCCTGTGAGTGAACCATCACGTATACTCTTGGGAGTTCTTTATTTAGGGTTTCATGTCATTGTTTTGATGAGTGCTGTATCAACATACACTGGCGTCCCGTCCTGGGTGTGTCCCCTCCCCCTCCGACCTTACGCCCTGTGTGCCGGGTTAGGCTCCGGTTCCCCGTGCCCCGTATGGGGTGAGTGGTTTGGATGGACGGACAGTATCAACATATAGACCAGGAGCTGCTGCTTATTGATGAACAACGTCACTGTCTTAGCATAAGAGGAGATGGCCAATGGGAAAAGAACAAATGACTGTGTCTAAACTATTTGTTATTTCAGCACCAAGAAACAGCTGATTGCTATCTTCTCCATGACTCCCTCTGAATTCCAGAGATCAAATGATATTTTTATCTGAAAATACTCTCCTGTGCCAAATCACATGACATTTACATTACATTTACATTTACATGTGTGTAATTCACCAGACACTTTTTTTCCAGAGTGACATACAGCTCAAAGAAACCAAAACTGCATCTCATAAACAGAAGGGAGAGATACAGTTTCAGACACATGATTCTTTGGTATAGTCAGTTTGTCTCGTACCACCATATAAACCAATATAGTCCAATATCACTGTTCAGTCAGCATACAATACATGAGTACTTGCATAAAGAATTGGTCGAGAGTACATTTTTTTAAACTGATGATGTAATGAAGGTTTATGGAGTAGATAGCAGATCAGCAAGAGAAGTTGGTCTGAAAGAGATGTATTTGGAGACCCTTCTTGAAAGATGAGAGATTCAGCAGTTCTGAGTGAGACAAGGAGCTCATTCCGCCACAGTGCAGCCAGAACCGAGAACCTTTGGGATTTTGATTTTGGACATGCACGCACAGATTGAAAGTGTGCACTGTTTGGGCAATGTGTAAAAATAGAGATATAATAGAGATAGATGGAGTCTTGGAGCACTGAGTCTGTTGCTGTCTCTCCTTCCCACCTAATCTATCCTGTTCTCATAGGCTGGGGTAGCCAGAGCTCCAAAGTGCAGATCCACCACAACACATGGCTGCACTTCCCTGGGCACAACATGAGGTGGATCTTGACCTTCTCTCTGCTATTCGTGCACGTGTGCGAGATTGCCGAAGGCATCGTCTCCAATGGGTGGGTCCCTGGAGGAGTGTACAGCGGAGGATGGTTGGGTGTAAGGGAGGACAGAGGGGTGCAAAGAATAATAGAAAGGATCACTTTAATTGTTGACTGCAGTTATAGATATGGCTTTAAAAATTAGAAGGCATTATGGCTTCCAGTGTTTTCACTGATTGTAGTGCTTTGAGTTATACAACAGTTCATATATATTCATATCCACTGCAGTTACACTCAGCTGGTTTGATTTTTCATCCAGTTTCCCTTTCTACTTATACTGGCACTAGTAAAACCTCTTCACCTCACTGCTCTGAACCTCTTTATTTAAGATGTGAATTAACTTGACTTTGCTTTTGATGTATGGTGAGGTGTAATACGAGTTTTGATTTTTTCATTTTCTCAAACTTATTTAAAGATTACTGTTTAAGAAAGGGAACAACAAAGCTGGTCTTTCTGTCAGAAAGATTGAAGCTCATCCAGACAACGCTGGCCATCCCAGAGGGTCATGTATAACTCAACTGAACCCAGATAGTCTGGGAATTTTTTTAGAGACTAAAAACCCAGAGCTGAAAATATGTAAAAAAATGTAAGACTTTGGAAAAGGCAGTGATACTAAAATAACAGTGTAACACAAAAATTTTCCATGCTTCCCTGAACATTGTCAAATATTGGAGCAACAGTATGTTTCACATATTTCCTGCAATATTTAGAATAGTGTTTCTTCAGATTTTGTGTGATTCTTTGCCCAAATGCTGAACCAATTTCTAAATGTTTCACAAAAAATATTTTGGGTACTAGTATTGCCTTAACTTTCTATTTTACAGTTTACCTTATGCATTTATTCTTTTTTACTACTAGGCATATGGAGACCAATCACCTCCACCTCTTTATGCCAGCGTTCATGGGGTTTATAGCTGCCACAACATCTGTTATTTACTACCACAACATTGAAACCTCCAACTTTCCCAAATTATTGCTGGGTAAGTCAGTCCATGAAAAGTGATGTGTACAATTGGGCTGGTCTTTCAAGCAGTCAGCAGATGATGAATGTGTGTGCTAATGTGTGTGCTACAAATTACTTAATTACAGAAAGAGCTAAGTGACCCCATGGTGTGAGAAGAATTCAGGTTTTCCCACACATTTGGCTGGTTTCCTCTCTAAAACTCCATCCGTCAGATCATTCAGCTATTAATGCTTTCTGACATAATGCTAATGTATAAAACCCTTTAAGGTCTAGCCGTCAGGTCCTGAGAAGGTGCAAGGAAGTCAGCAGATGCTTGCTGTGCTTAAGATCCATTTTCCGACTCCTTCACAGCGCTCTTCATTTATTGGGTTCTGGCCTTTATAACCAAGTCCATCAAGCTGTGGAAGTATGCTGAGTACAAGGTGGGCATCCAGCACCTGAGGTTCTGCATCACCGCCCTGCTGGTCATTCTTTACGGGTTGTTGATGGCTGTGGAGATCAATGTCATCCGAGTCAGGGTGAGCTGTCATCCCCGCCTGTTTCATTTGCAGTTCTACATGTTCGTTTGTTCACCATGGTCTTTTCCTGAATAAAGAAAAAGCCTTTTGCTTTAATCAGAAATGCAGAGCAAAGTCAAGTCAGTTTGGTTTGGTGTACTGATATCAATATCTGCGGAATTTACTATAAATCTGTTAGACAGATTCAAAATGTGCTAATTTGCAGTAGAGTTCCTGACTTCACGCAGATGGCACAGCATCTGAAGATTTCATCTTTCTCTCATTTATGAAGTTATGACTGTTTAATGGTTGCATCAGTCTGTAAATCCCTCTCTTGGTTGCTTCATCTCTGGAAATTCTGGTCCATCTGCCCAGTGTTTTCTCTCCTGCAGAAATATGTCTTCTTCACGAACCCCCAGAAGGTCAAACCACCGGAGGACCTGCAGGACTTGGGTGTTCGGTTCCTGCAACCCTTCGTTAACCTTCTGTCTAAGGCCACCTATTGGTGGATGAACCCCCTCATCATGGGCGCCCACAAAAGGCCTATTGAGCTGAAGAAGATTGGCAAGCTGCCCATTGCAATGAGAGCCTTGACTAACTACCTAAACCTAAAGGATGCCTATGAGGAGCAACGGGTAAATGCCCATAAAGTCAAATGTTTGCAGGTTTCAGTCCCAGGAGAGGCCCTATTGTTCAGTGTTTCCACAGGATTTTTAATCTTGTAATAATTTATTCAGAAAAATCAGCTATTGTAAGAAGACATGACAAGGGTACAGCTATTTTTAGGTGGAGAAAAAATATTGTGAGCTTTTTAGTATAGAAGATGGAGAACACAGGGTTTGTAGGAGTGTTTGAAACTGAGCGAAATTGACACTGTCAAGAATGGCCACATGTTATATTGAGTGTTGAATGTCAAGGAGATAATCCCAGCCATTGTCATGCTGATATCCTCTACTTTGACAGCACAACGTTGATGACCCAGAGAAAGCTCCATCCATTTGGAAGTCCATATACCGAGCCTTTGGTCGTCCAATCCTCCTTAGCAGCACCTTCCGATATCTGGCCGACCTACTTGGCTTTGCTGGTCCACTCTGCATTTTGGGCATCGTAAAGCGTCTGGGCAAGGACGAATCTATGACAGAGCAGCAGGATAAAGTGAGTTTAACTGCACTGGGGTGTGTTGGTGGGCATAAATAATGTCAAATGAGAGCTTTTACTGTCCCATTGAAATGTTCTGCTGTATTTCAGCAAGGGATATTGTAATAGCAAGGTGCAAAGTCCATTCTGCATTGTTCTGTCCAGGAATCATTTTGTGTACATTTTCTCTCTTTCTTCTGTTTCTCACTAATGCCTGTAGCTCATATGAATAATCAGAGTTACTTAAGGATAGTAGAACAAAGTCACAGTTGTGTATCATTACAAGTTGTCAAGGCCACCACTACAAATTTTCCCGTGGAATTCATTTGAGTTTAGTGTCAGGTGAGACGCTGGAATTGAATGCCATTAAAAAGTGAGCCGCATCCGCTGTGATTTCTGTTGCCACAGCACTGTTTAACCCAAAGTATTGTCTCTGCAAAACACAATATGCAAGTTCAGGTAGGGAGGTGGTCGGGATATAAACCCTGCTGCGCTGCTCAATCCCAGTTAGGCCCTTGTTCCCAAAAGAACTATTTAGGTCTGGTAAAAAGAAACATGCAGGGGGTGCAGTGGCGCAGTGGGTTGGACCAGGTCCTCCTCTCTGGTGGGTCTGGGGTTCGATCCCCGCTTGGGGTGCCTTGCGGCAGACTGGTGTCCCATCCTGGGTGTGTCCCCTCCCCCTCTGGCCTTACACCCTGAGTTGCCGGGTAGGCTCCGGTTCCCCGCAACCCCGTATGGGACAAGTGGTTCAGAAGAAAAAGAAGCATAATTTGTTCTTGGAGAATTAATTGTTAAAAATTTCTTTTGAAAAATGGTAAATATTATTGTTTTAAAATGTTTTTATAAAATGTAACAAATGTGTAAGCTCAGTACCAGAGGACATGTTTAGTTCTCGCAGAGGAACTACCAAGCCATGCCATCCTGCACCTGGTGTGCCTTCTTTAGGTGTAGGCAGTGGCTTTCTCTGTGGGCTGTGATAGACCCTCACAATGGAACTCAGAAGAGCTGGAGTGCTGGAAGGTAAACAGGCTGAGACCTGAGTCACTGCAGGCCTGCATACCTGTGTGACATGGAAAATTCCCCCATCAGGTCGCACTCTCTCAACCCTCAGCCTCCTCAGCCCTACTCTGTGTGTCACCGTTATGGGAACATTAAGGGCTGGATTTGATGGACCTTTTAGGTCAGAGCCTATACCGATTAAAACAGCCTCACCTCAGTTCCATGGGTGGTTAAAGAAAATGAAGGGGTGAAAATGCTGTTTGTGCTCCTTTATCCCAGGCATGTTTCTTTGGCGTATACTTTCTGTCATCCCACGAGTTGCTTCAGAAGACCACAGTTCTGGCTGTGCTACTCTTCCTGGCTCTGGTGCTGCAGAGGACCTTCTTGCAGGCTTCGTATTACGTCACCATTGAAACGGGCATCAACCTTCGGGGTGCGCTGCTGGTGAGTAGGCCACTCTACCATTCAGAGAAGTCACAGTCACATTAAAAAACAGATGGCCCTCTTAAGATTCCAGTGGCCTGGAGCTGAAGAGAACAACATCTTTCCATTATAGAAGTCTTATGAAACTCAAGAGCAGTGGCATAAATGTTTTAAAGAACGAGCATTTTAGTGCATGACGTGTAAGGCTGTTTCGAATTCTGGTAAAGCAGGGGTAATGAGCTCTTAGATATCCTGTGACATACATTAACGCTCAGACTAAACAATGTGTTCAAGAAAGTCATAAAATGTAGTTTCATCTTTGAAAATGCTCAGGGAACAATAAAATATATAAGCAATAAGCAAATGTAAAATTCTGTTGCTTCCCTGCGATGGGCTGGCAACGCATTCGGGGCTTGCCCTGTCTCCTGTCCAACCCTTCCGGGATATGCGCTTGAAGGTGGTTGTTGAAAGTGTGTGAGTTAGTGAACGGGACTTCTGCTGTTCAGTTTTTTCTAATTCTTCTTCCATTAAGGCCATGATCTACAACAAGATCCTGCGCCTGTCCACGTCTAACATGTCCATGGGAGAGATGACCCTTGGCCAGATCAACAACCTGGTGGCCATAGAGACGAACCAGTTAATGTGGTTCCTCTTCCTGTGCCCCAACCTGTGGGCCATGCCAGTGCAGGTGATTTGAATCGGTCCGCATGTTCCGCCAAACCTCTCATGATCCCTCTGACTGATACATACACACACTGGTAGTACTGCTGAGCGCAGACAAAGTATGACAAAGTGTGCAGGAACATCTAATAAAGGCAGTCCTATGGATGTGAGCTGTGATTGTGGTTGCCTTACCAGATCATCATGGGGGTGATCCTGCTCTACTATTTGCTGGGGCCCAGTGCCATGATCGGTGCATCGGTCATCGTGCTCCTGGCCCCAGTGCAGTATTTCATTGCCACCAAGCTGGCGGACACACAGAAGAGCACGTTGGTGAGGAGTCGCTTGTGGTATTGTGGGGAGGGGATGGGTTGTGACATTTCACCTAGACGGCTTTTTTGGGGAAAAGCCCTTGTTTTCTTTCTCATTTCTGTGTCACTGACTGCTTCTCACATGGTGGTTAGGCTTGAAGAAAGACACTTAGCCATCACCTCCCCCCATTCTTGTTTAAGCGTGAGAGCAGCTTCCTCCTAAACCTCAGAGTTGTGTTTTTGTTACTAACCCGGCGCCGTCTGAGCGCTTCAACCTCCCCCCTTTGACTGTTCCCAGGACTACTCCACAGACCGGCTGAAGAAAACTACGGAGATCCTGAAGGGCATCAAGCTGCTGAAGCTGTACGCCTGGGAGAACATCTTTTGCAACAGTGTAGAAGAGACCAGGACAAAGGAACTCACCAGCCTCCGCACCTTCGCTCTGTACACCTCCATGTCCAGTGAGGGAGAGTTCCAAGCAGAAGATCGTAATTTTGCCCTATGGGCCTCAAACCCAATTCTCCTTAATTACCCAATTTCACAAAATTTCAAAGGACAAAGGCTACAGCTTTCTGAAGCTTCTTTTAATAACTACTGTATTTTGCTTCATTCCCTTAGTATAAATAGTATATTTTCTGAAATGTATGTCACTTTGGAGAAAAGTGTCTGCTAAATGAATAAATGTAAATGTCAATTTAAATAACATATTGTTAACACTGAGAGGAGTGGGTTTGAGTAAAAACATACAAACAACCCTTTTGTAACCCCCGTTTTCCACGGCCCCTGTTGTAAACATCACTGACATCCACTCTCTTTCTTTATACAGTTTTTATGAACGCTGCCATCCCCATCGCAGCAGTCCTTGTGGTAAGACTTGTATTGCTGTTTGGTTTCGTACGTTTACATTTAACAGCCTTGAAATGTGTGCAGCATCCCAGATGAATGTGGTATTTAAAGTTTATTGAAGAGACACGTTTCATGCGCGAGACATTCAGTCTGCATGTTTTTGCTCTCCTTTCCCTGGCTCCAGACATTTGTCACACACGCTTACAACAGTGACGCTCGCCTCAACCCTGCAGAGGCCTTTGCTTCACTGGCACTCTTCCACATCCTGGTCACCCCACTCTTCCTGCTCTCCACTGTGGTCAGATTTGCAGTCAAGGCTCTGGTTAGGTAAGATGACCTCTGTTGGAAATTATTTTCTGTATTAAATTATTCACACCCCACGGGGGCGTGGTTACGCAGTGCGCTTGGCTGGGTCCTGCTCTCAGGTGGGTCTGGGGTTCGAGTCCCGCTTGGGGTGCCTTGTGACAGGCGTCCCGTCCTGGTTGTGTCAGCTAAATGAATAAATGTAATGTAAACCTGTGTGTGGTGCTACTTGTGGATGTACTTAAGGCCAAGTTGTCTGCATTCTATGTGCTCTGCTGGTCATGTGCAAAAGCTATCAGCCGCGAAAGTAGTTATATGTATCTCAGTGTTGGTGACCCACAACTTGCCTTCCAAGATAGTTGCACCATAGGCTGCGATTTAACTAATGCAAATTAATTCTGAAACGGTGGAGATCCAGTGTACAGTAAGCTGATCAGTCTGATGTAAAACCATGACCATGGTTGGATGAACTGCTATGACATGGTGTAGATCCATGTATATAGCACAAATTCAATGGCTTTACCTGTCCCTCAGATGTTCCTAAAGTAAAAAATATTTACTTTTAAAAGTGAAGAGAAAGAAACGCCTTTTGTAAGAACAGGCCCGTGAATCCTGAGTGGTCCAGGTTCTGACCTAGTTTCGGAGCAAGTAGGAGCGAGCAGGGCAGCAAAATATGTGACGTGAAGTGGTCGCAGATGGGTGTCGGCTGTAGCTGAGCGCCCATGTGCCAACAGTGTACAGAAACTGGGCGAGTTCCTCCAGAGCGACGAGATCGGCGACGACAGCTGGAGAAATGGAGACGTGTCTGTCTCACTGGAGTCCTGCAAGAAGCACCTCGGTGGGGTAAGCATGTCCCTGACACCCGAGTCCACCCCCCCATCCTTTCACAGACCCAGGGCTGAGCCCTCTCCCCCATTCACGCACACTTGCAGCCATTAATCGCACCTCTAAATAAGTTCTGCCAACTCATTCAAGAGGAACTTGATTTTTATTTTGGTTTTGATTAATTCAAGTTATTGGCACCCTTTACTTTAGCCTTTGCAGGGCCCTATACTTAGGCTTATTTATTCTTATGAGTAAAATTTCCTCATTTGTTGAAGTTGTTGGTTGACAGACATTCCTGGAACTAAATAAAAATAATATATATAAATACTAGCTGAAATGTGTTTTTTAGCACTTTCTTCAGACAGTAGCTGTCTCGTTTTAGCTGGATTTTATGTTAATCCTGCTGCGCTTGTAAGTGTAAGAAGACTTGTGCAGCTGGAATGTTTCAGGCTCAGCTGTGTTCAGTGGGAATGGCTTTGACCCGGTAGTTTCTCCCAGAGAGAAAGTAGCTGACAATGTGATTCTCTGAGGAGCTGTGAATAGCACGGAGACTGGTGGGGGGTTGGGGATGGCGTGTTCCGTGTCTGGTGGTGGAGTGTCCTCTCGAGTGTGGACTCCGTTCTGGGGGATATGATCTCAGGCCTCAGTAGAGGTCTGTTCTCACACTCCCTTTCTGCCCTCCGATCCCAACACTCTGTAGACCAAGGCGCTGAACAGGAAACAGCCCCTACGTTACCAGCTCGACAGCTACGAGCAACCAATCCGCAGGCAGCTGCGCCCAACCGAGAGCGAGGATGCTGCAGTCAAGGTCAGAGGTCATTGCCGCTGCAACGGAACCCATAGTCTAGTGAAGAGTCTTTCCCAGGCTCTGTGTCTCATACACTGGCACATTCACATATATGCATGTCCATATTTCATTCAGACTTCATGGCCGTAACTGCATGGTCTCAGTAAAGAGTATCCTTCCATGTCTCCATCTCATGTCTGCCATATTGCAAATTCTTACATTGAATGACAGAATAACCCGATTTATATTTATAACTCTTATTCCACTGGCAGGAAAATACATTCTATCTCTGCTGTCCCTTTCCCTGGGTAGCTGTATAATGGGACATAGCCTCTAGGTCAATGCATTTGAGCACATTAATGGTCCACTGAAATATCCACGTTTTCATGAGAAAGCAGATAAACAATGTGGCTGTTTGTGTTAAACGTAAGCACTGGTCTCTGGCTTCCGTTTCCTTTAGAAACCACAAGGCTGTGATAATGAGCCCAGTGCCTTTGTGATCGTTGAGCAAATGAGAGCATCGCCCCTCACCCCTCTGCTTTTACTGTCACATCTGTTTGGCAAGCTGTTTTAAAAACTTAGCCTATCCTGATATTTTGTGCTTCCTCTCCTTACATTAAGCCATAGTTCATTTTCTCAGGACTGGAGACGTGTTTTTGATTCACTCCTTTTTTCTCAAAACGACAACAATTGGAAGTCATAGTATTAATAATGTGATCCCAGATCTCAGATTTTGTGTCCCGCGTTATTCAAAAGACACAGCACTTGCGGACTAAAACAAAGTGCGCAATTAGAAAATAAAAACATTTATAATTGCCATAAATTAATTAAAGTAACAGAGGATACCTTTTGAAGATTACTTATCTGAAAAGGGTGTTTAAACTTGTAACACATTGCACAGTTTATTTGAACCATAGTTTCTTTGTCTCTGTGTTGCTATAGAAACATGCTGTCAAACCCTGAAGCCTGGCTTCGCTGTTCTTAGTCCCTCGCTCTGCAAATTGGGAATGGCTTTGTGTTCGGTTGTGTATAACCTCATTCACTCTGCTGCCTCTACTATCTCAGGTGAGCAATGGCTTTTTCACCTGGGGAAGCAACCTGTCGACCTTGTCGGACATCAACATCCGCATCCCAACTGGTAAGGTTACCCTGGGTACACGGTGGCATTTCGTGTAAATTAAGGGCCCTGCTAATGGTACTGATTTTCACACCCGGCTTTTAGCCCATCAAGCTGTCTCACAGGGACTGAATGTCTGAGGAGTTCAACTTAAACTGTCCTATACTGATGGATTCTCCAAACATGAGATCTGAGGAAATTTGAATGAAACAAGGCTCCATCACAAAAGCAAAACCTTTTATTTATTCCCCAGGGCAACTGACCATGATTGTGGGTCAGGTGGGCTGTGGGAAGTCTTCCCTGTTGCTGGCCATGCTTGGAGAGATGCAGACGATTAGTGGAAGGGTCTGCTGGAGCAAGTAAGTGAGGAAAGGCAAAAGCTCACACAATTTGAAGACTGAAGCACGCTCCAGGTAGAACAAAGGCAAATGCTGCTCAGCATCAAGTTCTGTTCTGTCTTTCAGAGCTAACAGTCAGCTTGCATCACCTGGGGGAAAATTAAAATTTTTTGTGCTGTACATCTTAATTTGTCTTGTAATGGTGTTCAGTTCCTTTTAAAGGTTATGTCTTGAGAGAGTTCAGTGACTCCTTGGAGGTGGACTCTCTGTGTGACTACAATGCCCAGCTTCTTTGACATGGTTATTGCTAATCAAAGTTGTTCAGATTGGAAGGGGGAAGCCGCCTCCCTCGGCAATCTGGAACATGTCATCCTCCCATCGTCTTGTCCCCGCACTGTGTTTCTTGAGTTTTTTCCCATCTTTAGCTGGAGATGGGCCTTCTGATTATTGCCTTAGTGAGGCACTGGTTTTCATCTGCCCAGCACTGCTTTGGCTGTCAAAGCAGACTGTCTGCCTGAGAACCAGCCTATAGTGCTCTGACTCAATGCTTGGAATCCCCTGACTCCAGCCCTCCCACCTACCCTCCTTACTTTAATAACATGCCTGATCCTGACATCTGCTGAGCTGCTGAAGACTGGTGTCGGTGTAATGTCTGTCTTTGCACTTCATTCGTTGCTGCTTTCGAGAGCTTTGTTAAAAACAGAGGACTGTTTTTCATTGCATGCTTAGTTTTAGAGATGGGTCTTTGATTACCATCAAAATACAGAACAAAGAACTGGCAGAGTCCCATTCATGTCAATGAGCATTCATTTGTCAGTTAGATTAAATACACATTGTCCACAAATATCTCATTCATTATCCCTGCAGACAGTGCATTTGTTTGAGACAAGTGTTGCTTGCTTTAAAATAGACTTGCTAAAATGCCTGACGATTAAAAAGTCTGTCACTTCATAATGAAGTTAACGTGAGTGGTTTGGGTTGTTAGTATTGTAAACAGAATTTGATACTGTACGTAACTGTACATTTACAGCTTTGGTTTTTTTATGTTGAATTCTGATGTGTGGTAAAGGGATAGCTTCCAAAGGTGCTCAGAATCAGCACATGTTGGTCTCCTCGGTGTTTTCCAACCAGAATGTTTGTCCGTCCTTTTATTCTGGATCTGCCAATATCAGTGATGGCCAGTGTGATGATATCCAAACAGCCTCTTTAATGACAGCGACGGTGCACTGCGACTTCCTGTGTGCTCTGGCCTGGGCCTGAACTTTGACCTCATAGGCACGTTCCCAGCCAGAGGTGCCATACACTTTCCTGGGAAAACATGAGACTGGACATGCAGCTGTCAGAATTCACAGTTTCAAGACTAATGTACTGTAGAGTTTGCAGGTGTTTCCAAAGCCCCCAACCCTGAAAAGCTGTCAATTTGGAGGTCACACACATCTAACTGAAAAGGAGAAACCAGTGAGGAGAAGTTGCTCTGGGTTGCAACGTTTGTCAGGATAGCTGAAGTGCACCTCCGTGTCATTCAGAGAGCGAGGTCTGCCTTTGCACTCCTCGTACTAACCCACACCACGTGTGTGTTTTGTTTCCTGTGTGGTCCTCGATCCAATCAGACTGCCTGAGTGTGAGATGCTCCACGAGGGGAATATAAGGTATTTCCTCTTGGGTTTTCTCCTTCTTTCACGCTGCTCCACCCATACGTACATCATCCTCAGAGAAGCCATAACACAAATATCCCTGCTCAGTATGAAGGGTCTGAGACTGTTACAGCATAGTTAAAGGAATGTATTTAAGCAGGAGGTGTAGAAAAACAAATTAGAAAATTATGACAAACAGATGGATTTAATGGTGATTGGGAAGGAAGAAAAATAATTTTTGTTCTTACATCACAGTAAGTCAGTTATGCGATTACAGCAAGACATTTCATCGCCATAAGTCAATAATGCAATGACTGAATTACCGAGAGTCTGCTTGAAGGGAGGTGCATCTTTGTGTCCATCTGAAAAGCTGTGATGTCGTGAGTATGCGAGGCATTTTTTTCTGGTTGAGCCTGACATGTTAACGTGACTTACAGTGTGCATGAGACGGAGATGTCTTTCGAAGCTGACAGGAGGTACACCTTTTTGTATTCCTCTTCTGAAATGAACAACCCCCACTCCACCCTCGACCGCTGAGACCCCCCTCCTCAGCTGTTCCTGCTGTAACCTCCCTTGTTGTGTTTGTATTAGTGAGCAGTGGCACTAGCACTCTTCATACCCATATGTGCTAAGAGTTGTACTCCATAATTTTGAGAATTGTTGTTATTCCAAAGTGGTTCTTACATGGCAGAATTTTACTTTCTTTGCAACGGTACGTCGCATGAAATCATAGAGACAGCACTGTTGTTGCTAAAAATAGATTGAGTCTGTAATATTTACCATCATAATTTATGTGCTGAACCATTCTGAGCCATTTACTGCCTTTAACTCCCAGCATTGTGATTTTTGCTGGCACGTAGTGATCTGTGTTGACCTGTGTTGACCTGTGCCGCCACCCATTAACACATTTGGTGTCCTTTCATTGACCTACCTGCTTACTTCTGACGTTTCGTGCTTTGTGATTTCTCTTGGGTTTGTGAGAGAAACCTTGCACCCACTCTCAGATTTTTCTTTCTTTCTCACTCTAACTGGCCCCAATCTCCTTAACCTCTTCTCCTCCCCTCATTTTCCCCAAATTCAGTAAAAATAGAAACTCAGTGGCCTATGCTGCTCAGAAGTCCTGGCTCCTAAATGCCACGGTAGAGGACAACATCACATTTGGAAGCCCTTTCAACAAACAGAGGTAAATTAGTAATTGTTGAGCAATAAAGCTTTGCCGCATAGCTTTAACTTCATTTTGGTTAACTGCTTTGGGACTTCTTTGAGAAGTATTTTATTAGAAACCACAAAAAAGGAGGACCTGGTTGAAAAATACAATCTCTTTCCAGATATAAGGCTGTCATTGACGCATGCTCCCTCCAGCCAGATATAGACCTATTGCCATTTGGAGACCAGACTGAAATTGGAGAGAGGGTAGGAAATAACAAAAATTCTCTAACTTCAAATGGTATTTTTCTGCTCTTAGACCCTTGCTCAGATCTTCAGCAACATAGATCAAGTCTGCCAAGGTAGCTTAATAACCATTATTTAAAAGCAGTCCATGAAAGACCAATATGTAGTTTGTGCAAAACATATATTTTAATTTGTGTTAAATTGCTGTAGTCCTTCCAATGCTAAAATTGACACTTTTAGTCACTACTCAGTCTTAATCTTTTTTCTTTTACTGGAATCATGTCATTGACATTTATTTTTTCCAGGGGATTAACCTAAGTGGAGGTCAGAGACAAAGGATTTGTGTAGCTCGAGCGCTGTACCAGAACACCAACATTGTCTTCCTGGTGAGAACCATGTGATCAGGAGTCAAGGGAATGGTCCACCCTTCTGCTGTACCGTATCTTAGACTAGTGCTTACTCCACCCTTCTGCTGTACCGCATCTTAGACTAGTGCTTACTCCTGCTATGCTGTACATTCAAGCTAATCTCAACTGTTTTTAAAGTGACCAAATTACCACTTTGTTGATTTTTAACCACATGTCCAAACAGAGAGGAGGGGATATTGGATAAGAAAATGTATTCTGTTGCAAAGTCCAGATGGGTACACTAGTTTGAAATGGAGATACAGGCTTGAAATAGTGACACAAGTTAGAGGTACAGACAGTGCTTTTAGATAGAGACAGTAGTTTGTAATGAGACACTAATGTGAAACCGGGGCATTAGCTATTGGTACAAACATTGGATTGATACGAGGACATACGTTTGAAGAAAGGACACTGAGTTAAGACAGTGCAGAAGGGGCGAAGGGTGTGGGCCTGGCCCCTGCTGAATGGAAACTGGAGAACCCTCCAAATGAGCAGGTGGGATGGATCAGGGTCTTGGGCCAAAGTAGCTGGGTCTTGTCTGCGCCTTTGCCGGCTGCCAGAACATGTCACAGTGAAAGCATCCCTTGCCATCTGTCTGCGCGGCAGCGTTGTGGTGTTGTATTACCCCTGGTGGGAAAGCGTTGCATCTCATGGGCCCTCTGTCATGTGTTTGTGTTCCCAGATCATTTTGTACGGCCGCAGCAAATTTTAATTAAATTTTCTAAATGTGTGTGATGCATCTTCTCAGGCATCACTTGTTGACTAGGGCACGTTTTGGCACTCATGACATACACTAAAAATGTAGCCAACGGAATGGAACGAGAGAGCAGAGATTCTCAGTTTTCGACCACATAGAAGAGCCATGTAGTTTCTTCCCATTTAAGGACACTAATAAAACCTTGAGCGGTTGAGGTAGGGACACGAAGGAGAAGCATTGCAATTTTGGACAGTTTTAATTAGACAAACAGTTTTATTAACTGAAGCAGTTGTTATTTTGTCACGTCCTGACTGTCTTCAACTGACTGAGACAGCTTTTGGCATATATTTCTAGGATGACCCATTCTCTGCGCTGGACATCCACTTGAGCGACCATTTGATGCAAGAGGGCATCTTGAAGTTCCTGCAGGATGACAAGAGAACAGTGGTTCTGGTGACCCACAAGCTGCAGTACCTGATTCATGCCGACTGGGTGGGTATAGCATCTGGCTGGGTCCATGTAGACAGAGGGGGACATTGTGACCCATCCTGCATTGTGCTTCTGCATTTTTTTTTGCCCAGATGAACATGACCAAGTGGGGGGCGCGGTGGCGCAGTGGGTTGGACCGGGTCCTGCTCTCTAGTGGGTCTGGGGTTCAAGTCCCGCTTGGGGTGCCTTGCGACGGACTAGCGTCCCCCCCTGGCCTTACCCCCTGTGTTACCGGGTAGGCTCCGGTTCTCCGCGACCCCGTATGGGACAGGCGGTTCCGAAAATGTGTGTGTGTGTGTGTGTGTGTGTGTGTGTGTGTGAACATGACCAAAGGCATCAAGGTTTTTTTTTTAATATTCGCCACTGGTACACCCCTGAGACCTCTTTTATATCGTGCTATAGATCATTGCCATGAAGGATGGCTCAGTGTTGCGAGAAGGAACCCTGAAAGACATTCAGAACAATGATGTGGAACTTTATGAACATTGGAAGACACTTATGAACAGACAAGATCAAGAGTTGGAAAAGGTTATTCCAATGCAGCATGCAGTTCAACTGTTAAGAACCTGAACTTGTTACTGAAAAGTTTCAATTTTCATAATACAGATACTGTATCTTTTAGCATGTCATGTCCCTTTGTGGTTTTTAACTGTCAACCATCATGAGTGAAACCATCTCATCTAGTAAAACAGTTGTAAATTGTATGTGTTGTACCAGCTTTTCCATGGTTACCTGTTGGCTTTTCTCATTTTCTCATAGGATACGGAAGAGGATAGCCAAACTGCACTTGAAAGGAAGACTTTAAGAAGAGCTTTCTACTCCAGAGAAGCCAAAAACCAGGCTGATGATGAGGATGCAGGTGAAGATGACTCATGTGAAATTGGATAGCACACACACACATTTTCGGAACCGCCTGTCCCATACGGGGTCGCGGGGAACCGGAGTCTACCCGGCAACACAGGGCGTAAGGCCAGAGGGGGAGGGGATACACCCAGGACGGGACGCCAGTCCGCTGCAAGGCACCCCAAGCGGGACCCGAACCCCAGACCCACCAGAAAGCAGGACCCGGTCCAACCCACTGCGCCACTGCACCCCCAATTGCA
The DNA here is from genome assembly GCF_900964775.1 of Scleropages formosus. Lineage (NCBI taxonomy): Eukaryota > Metazoa > Chordata > Actinopteri > Osteoglossiformes > Osteoglossidae > Scleropages > Scleropages formosus. Next base: position 16,597,118 of record NC_041807.1, read on the forward strand.
TAGCAATGTGTGATAATATCTTTTGTGGATTGAAGATTTAAACTGATGGAGATTCCATTCTTTGGTCTCCTCACACAGAGGAAGAGGAGGAAGAAGACGAAGAAGACACATTTTCCACAACCACCAGTCGGCGTTCAAAGATTCCCTGGAAAGTGTGCTGGAGATACCTGTCTTCAGGTGGCTTCCTCATGGTGGCGATGATGGTTTCCTCCAAACTACTTAAACACTCAGTCATGGTTGCTATTGACTTTTGGCTGGCCAACTGGACCTCTAGTCTTCAGAATGTCTCAAGCAAATCCAGCAATATCACTCTGGACGAACAGGTGACACCTTTCCTCCAATCATGTCCACCAGGCCTTCACAGCATTGTCCAAATGTCAGCCTTTTGCATCTTTGTTCTGTTTTACACAATCTACAGCTGATGACAGTGCTGAAAAATGTGTGAAACAATTTGCTAATTATCATATAGTTCCTTGTCAAAAAGCCTCATGGTAGCTCAGAGTTGCTACACTTTGCATGCCCTTCATCATTGTTGCCTTTAAAAATGTATTTAGCAGACTTCCCTTGGTCTCTTCATTTAGTTTTATATATAAGATATATAAGAAGAATTGGGTTTCTCTCTAATGCGGGCCTTTTTGTAACACAACATTCTCGTTGCAGGAGAGCGCGCGGCACCGTTCCTATTATGTCCCTGTATTCAGCATCTTGTGCGGGGCAGGCATCATCCTATGCCTCATCACCTCTTTGACAGTGGAGCTCATGGGTCTTGCTGCTGCCACCAACCTGCACCACAACCTGCTCAACAAGATCATCCACGCACCCATCAGGTACCTCTGAGATGGATCATTGGTAAATGAAAGGCAGGTTGTGTTGATGTGGTGGAAGAACTTGACTTGGTTAAATTTCCAGAAATAAAACCTTAGTAGATCCTAAGCTAATGAATGGGTTCAAATGTAAAAGTATAAATTCTGTAAGTTGAGTGTCCAGTTTTGTATGGGGAAAGCTGCAAGTTTGTTTTATTTGTTTTGGCCTGATGTTAACATTTTGATAAAGATATCTGCTAAATAAATTAATGTAAATGTAAATCTTCTTTGAATAAAGATATCTCATGAGAAAATAACATATTGTAATTATGAAAATTAATTGCAGAGTTAATCCGTGGTAAAAGCATACTTATAAGTGAAAACATTGATGTCTACTGGGTCCGGGTGCTATATCGATAGTATTTTGTGTCTTCTAGACCGAAGAATGTTTCTGGGTGTAATGAAATTAAATTGAATTTTACAATTGTGTTTTCAGGTTCTTTGACATTACTCCTCTTGGTCAGATTCTGAACCGTTTCTCAGCAGACACCAACATTATCGATCAGGCAAGATGAAGATCTTTTTCCCTTCATTTTATCATTCTTTGCAGAAACTGTGAAAGTTACAGCAGACAGATCCATTCACTGATGCCATAACTCATTGAGGACAACTCAATCCATTTTGGTTGTTCCCTATAGCACATTCCGCCCACCCTGGAGTCCCTGACACGCTCCACGCTGCTCTGTCTGTCCGCCATTGGTGTCATTGCATATGTGACACCTGTCTTCCTCTTTGCCTTGGTGCCACTCACCGTAGCCTTCTATTTCATTCAAAAGTATTTCAGAGTCGCTTCAAGGTAAGAGGCGTTTTCCATGTGGGATTCTCAGATACAAAACCTCTCTGACTTCAGTATCCATAAGGGAATTTTTCAGAATGAAACATTACACATGAAACGATATCATACAGTTTGCCAATAAATATGTCTGTATGACTGGCTGTGTAGTTGTGTGCTCCTGTGAAAGATCCTTCTCCAGGTCTTCTACCTGAACATTTTCCTTTCTGTGCCTGTGTTGTCAGAGACCTCCAGGACCTGGATGACTCTACCCAGCTTCCCTTACTCTGCCACTTTTCTGAGACGGCTGAGGGCCTCACCACGATCCGTGCATTCAGGTCCACAGATGTCTCAGAGCTAATGTCACCTTCCTGATTCATGGCTCAGCTATTCTCCCCCACTGGGCCTTCTGTGGAAGCCTGATGACTGTGAATTGGTTTCTGTCTCCAGTGAGGACACTGAGATAGCTTAAGTGCTGAAATACATGGTTTCCCAAAAACAAAAGACTGTAAATCTCAAGACCCAACTGTGGAGAACATTAAATTCTCTACTAATCTTGGCCTTTCACTCCAGTCCAGCTTATACACAAATATAACATCCATTTTGCAGCATAAAAAGGCCGTGCCTGTCTTGACTTTGTCATTGGAAAATGGCTCATATCAGTAACTTTTATTATGCTCGTTCTTCATAGGCATGAGTCCCGCTTTAAGCAGCGAATGCTGGAGCTCACAGACACCAACAACACAGCCTACTTGTTCCTCTCTGCTGCCAACCGGTGGTTGGAGGTCAGAACGGTAAGCGATACATCTTAAGTCACATTAGTACAGAGACCCCAAGGGCTGACTCACTTGCACACTGTTAACACTTACAGGAGAGAAGAGAAAGGATAGTACATCTTTTTACACACCATTAACGGAGGAGGATGTTGTTTGCCTTTTTCTTGTGTGCAATGAGTTACAAGTCAGATTTTGTAAATAGGGTTTTTAAGTTTTTTATGAATCTGAGATGGCTGTCAGCGGTACTGGCCATTGTTTAGGGTTCACACTCTACTCTTCTTTCAGGACTATCTGGGGGCAGTGATCGTGTTGACTGCGGCACTGGCAGCCATATGGGGTCCAAATTACGTGCTGGACTCCGGTCTGGTTGGGCTGGGCCTCACTTACGCCTTAACAGTAAGTCAGGGGCCTCTGGGATGGACCCCTTGCTGCATATTCACATGGGGGGTATGCTGCAGGGAAAGTGCACATGGTTCTCACATTTCATTACATGCCCTTTCTTTTATGTTTTATGAGGGTTGTTCCTCAGTGGTAATATTATTATTTGTTCCAGAGTTCCATTGAGTTCCAGTTTTTTTTCAGCCTGTGTTTATGTGCCTGAGCTTATCGGGATTCAGGGCACACACACACACACATTTTCGGAACCGCCTGTCCCATACGGGGTCGCGGGGAACCGGAGCCTACCCGGCAATACAGGGCGTAAGGCCAGAGGGGGAGGGGACACACCCAGGACGGGACGCCAGTCCGTCGCAAGGCACCCCAAGCGGGACTCGAACCCCAGACCCACTGGAGAGCAGGACCTGGTGCAACCCACTGCACCACCACGCCCCGGTCCAACCCACTGCGCCACCACGCCTCCACCGGATTCAGTGCATTTATGGATAATTACCTCAAATCTGAACAGCGCTCTACTGTCGCCCCCAATTATAAGCGTAGCCAAGGGTTCAATTTTGTTCTTCTTTTCTGACAAACAATTTAGACTCCCCTAGTAATTACTTTTGTGTGATACTAATGTATTAAGTACTCGGGTACAGCTGCAGACACGTGCCTTTACACAATGTACTAATATTAATTTGATGCAAAACAAAACAAATATAACACAAAACTGCTCTTCTGAAAAGTAGTGAAATTGAAACAGCATGATGCCACTTTCTTATTCTTATATCAGTTTTCTTTCATTTTTAGGAAAATATTTCCATATAGTTGTTCACATGTTGATGGTGGAACAGGGTTGTGTTCACCACTACTTGCCTGTCCTGTGATTACGCACCTCGTATTTGTACTGCAGGTGACAAACTACTTGAACTGGGTGGTGAGGAACCTGGCTGACCTTGAGGTTCAGATGGCTGCAGTGAAGAAAGTGAACAGCTTCCTGAGCACAGAGTCTGAGAACTACGAGGGCTCCATAGGTACTGTACTTAGTGAAGTATGACCAGTTCCCTGACATGACTTTTATTGTTTGTTTTATTGCTCCCTGAAAACATCTACTGGATGACCACTGCCACATCCAGGAATACCTGTCTGCCCCATTTATGGACCAGGCCAGAGCGACCTGGCACAACCTAGTTTTTTGTTTTCAAATCCTATCTTAACTCTGTGTGTGTGTCTGAGGGGGCTTGAAAAGGGTTTTTTTTCTTTCCAAAAGCACTATCATGTGCCATTGCCATGGTGCTGAGATAAGACAAAGTGATGTCTCAAGAAGTAAACACACATCTCAAAAGATGAGGACAAGCTGGCCAAAAACAAGTGCTCGCCACAGCAGGATCTTCTCAAATGGTGATATCCTTTGGCTTGCTTGGATTTATCGTTGCTGCAGAACATCCCCCTTCCCTTGTGACGCAATGGAAAAAAGGATTCGGATTGCTGTGGAAAGTCTAGTTTGCAAAGGGAAGCTCCATGCGTGCATTTTATAAGCTTACAGTATATACAGTATTTTTTCTGTTAATTAGCTACACTCTGTAACCCCACTTGTAGTTTGATCTTAATGCCGTTAATTTCTCTTATATTCTCATGTAACAAATATCCGGAGGCAAGGATTGTGTACATACCGTAGTCATGCATATGTCTGAGTCTGGACAAACATCTCTAGATGTGTGTGGATGGATGACCAAGTAGCATCCTGGTGAAGAAACTGAGCAATATGAACCCATCCCATGTTCCAATGTGATTTGGTGGACTTCAGCTTTAAAGATTTCACAGAATTAACCCACTTAAAAGAAGTCACTGTCTCAACAAATAGAAGTGTGGACTTGTAAACTGGGCATGTCACTTAGGATAATAGTATCTCATGGTATAACAGTTGATGTCTGAACTGAGATTGCATTTGCAGCAGAGTGGCAGGTGTGGGCGCTATTTTCTTTATGTAGAACATATCTTCATCTTTTGCAAAAATCTAGCATGTGGTGAAAGAGAAGACAGTTGATTGAGTGGGGATCCCATATGCATGTCAGAGATACTGTAAATGTCCATGCTTACCACTGTGTGGCCTTGGTGCTGTCTGTAGCTCTCTCTTGTGAGGACCCCTCATAACTTTTCTTGATGGTTCTTTGATTTGTGGCTCCCTGTGTGTGTGGCACTCAGATGTGTCCCAGGTGCCTGAGGACTGGCCCCAGCAAGGTGAGATCAAGATCCAGGACCTCTGTGTGCGCTATGACCAATCCCTGAAACCTGTCCTCAAGCACGTCAATGCCTACATCAAGCCTGGACAAAAGGTAGCTCCCCCAAGCAACCAGGATGGTGCAGAAGCAATGTTCACGTTTTCCATTTAAATCATTGTGTGGTCTTGTACAAGTCTACTGAATGCAATAGCTCTTTTCTCTGTTTATTTCTGCGGTCTTATGACTTTGCAACTTGACTGTCCTTATTAAGTTGTACTTTCAGTCACAGATATCCATGGTGATCCAAGCATAACTGCAGTATGTTTTGACCTCTTAATCTGATCCAGTGATTCATAGGTGTTCATTTTCATGACATACGTAGATGCCTGGTCAAACGTCACTTAGCTGTGATGCTTTCCACACACAGCTCGGCCAGACAGATGCGGAGCGGCTGAGGTGGAAGGTGGTCGTGCAGTGTCCTTGAGTCTTACAAAATGTGAACTGGAGCTGTCAGGCCATATACAAACATGTCACAATGGTGGGTGGCTGTGACCCACTCATGCAAGGCTATTCCCACACATCTCCTTCTGTCTCCTAGGTGGGCATTTGTGGGCGCACTGGCAGTGGAAAATCCTCCCTGTCTCTGGCCTTCTTCAACATGGTGGACATTTTTGAAGGTGGGTCTTTAGATTCGTGGTCTGTGACAGTACCACTGGCTGGAAGTTGCACAGAACCCTTTAGCACTTTGGCTTTCTTTGCAGCTTCTCATTGTCTCATTGCCTTGCTTGTTCTATGTGTCTGGCAACTGAGTAGTTGCAGGGTCAGGCATGAAGAGGCACATATTGCTGGCCTTTAACTTTAAAAATGAGTCTTTTAATATATTTTCTTGATAATTTATGGCACACTATTATATATCTCCATCAAAGGGCAAGAAAGTCATCCACTCTTGTTAAGTCTGTGCTTAAGGTCCCAAATCTCAGTTGAATCACATACTTGTCCAGTATATCGATGTCAATAATGGAAATTCCAGTTTAAAAATTGAAAACACCAGCTCCAAGCTGTAGTTCAATGCATGTAGTACTAAAATTAAGAAAGTTTGACAAACCTTCCAAATGAAAGTAGTTTATAAATTCCCAGCCTATTGTACGCTTGTGTAATCGTGCAATTGCTCCCCTGTCAGGGAAGATCATCATCGATGGCATTGACATCTGCAAGCTTCCCCTGCAGACACTTCGGTCCCGTCTGTCCATCATCCTCCAAGACCCAATTCTTTTCAGTGGATCCATCCGGTACAAATGAGGCCGGGGGAGGGCAAACTCTCATTGTGTTTACTGTCCACGCAGCAGTTTCCATGTGGGCCACCCCGTTCACTGCTGCTGCAGATGGACAGGGCCAAGGACAATAATCAAGCACAGGAATCCACAGAATTCCGTGGAAAATAACTAAACATCTTACATTATACTGTATATTGTTTAGACTCTACATTTTCATAATATTGTAATCCCATTCTGCATTTCTTTTTGCTGATTTTTATAGCTACCATTATGCTGCATGTTGCTTAAATCAGCACCCACTTTTAATGCATAAATTCACTGTATGTCACATGAGAGTCAACTGCCTATACAGGAAATAGCTTGAGAACAATTCAGGCAGAGAAAGTTAACATCACTGGATATTACTCAGAAAACACCTCATTTATCACAAAGTGCTACATAGCTTATAGTGAGTAAATCACAGAACTACGTAAAAAAAAAAAAAAACTGATTTAATTTGTCTAGACCGTTGTCAGGGTACACTGGCAGTGCTGTAAAAAGGGCAAGTACATGTGGTATTGCGAAAGGCGGTTTTGCCTGAGAATAAGAAAAGAACATTCTGGCAGTCATTGATGTCACAGGGGAAATCAGTTGTTGGAATATTATTGTTTCTCTGAGTTCAGGCAGCTGTCTTCTGGTTTTACTAGCACTTAAAGAACTATTAATAAGGCTGTAGAAGTGTGGCAGAGTAAGTATTGGATATGCTAATTAGTCTACACTGTTTAGTCTGTGGAATGAGGCACAGTTGTTGCAACCTACTGTAGAAGGCAATGTAAAGAATGAATTATTACACCCATATCTTTCTCCATCCAGATGCTACTGTTGCCTATTATGGTCATTCTCTTGTAGTCCAGTGTCTGTATGAGAAGCACTTAACTCTTACCATACAGGTTATCTCTCAACTTGTCTTACAGATTTTCCTGGCTCTTAACCTAATTTATTATGCTTGCTACCGCCGTATAAAATACAAATGTATTGTAATTCATGCTAGATGGTTTTCATAGATAGGTACATTCTGGAATGTGGCTTATTACAGTGATGTCACACTTGGCCTAATTATGTTATCTTGCCTTAACAGGTTTAACTTGGATCCAGAACGCAAGTGTACTGATGATGGCCTGTGGGAGGCGCTGGAGATTGCCCAGCTAAAGAACATGGTTAAGGCCCTTCCTGGAGGATTGGGTATATTAGAACTGTTCACCTCTATCTTTTAACTACACCTTACAGGACAGAATTCATTAAGTATTTGTGTGTTACTGTATGGGGGTGCGGTGGCGCAGTGGGTTGGACCGCAGTCCTACTCTCTGGTGGGTCTGGGGTTCGAGTCCCGCTTGGGGTGCCTTGTGACGGACTGGCGTCCCGTCCTGGGTGCGTCCCCTTCCCCCTCCGGCCTTACGCCCTGTGTTGCCGGGTAGGCTCCGGTTCCCCGTGACCCCGTAAGGGACGAGCGGTTCTGAAAATGTGTGTGTGTTACTGTACACAACTAATGCTGCTTTGGGACTGCTCAGAGCAATGTAATACAGTACATTGGCTCCTCATAAATGACTATTCAGATGTACTATTGTTGACCGATGCATCCCACAAATATATGCAGCCTTCATCATCTTGTTATTAATCACTAACATGAATATCACACACACACACACTTTCAGAACCGCTTGTCCCATACGGGGTCACGGGGAACCGGAGCCTACCCGGGAACACAGGGGCGTAAGGCCAGAGGGGGGGGGAACACACCCAGGATGGGACGCCAGTCCGTCGCAAGGCACCCCAAGCGGGACTTGAACCCCAGACCCACTGGACAGCAGGACTGTGGTCCAACCCACTGCGCCACCGCACCCCCACATGAATATCAGATATGCTATAAACACCGTTGAAGTGAGTTGAATCAAGGTGTGCTAAGCACCTGTTCTGAGTACTTTACTGCCAACTAAAGACTGGGCAAGGAAATGCAAATTACTTTGTCTGCAGCTGGCAGAAATTTTAGAAAATGAAATTTTCAAGAAAATACACTCATACCCTATTATTTGGTCTCCTAAAATCCAGTTTTTCATGAATCTGGCTCAAGATTATTACTACAACTTATTATTAATTGGTCTGGATTTTCATTTACCTGGTCTGTGCCTGCGACATTCAGTTTGAGGAATAAATTCATTCATCTGACATATAGCCTTTGTTTTTCTCAAGCCAGTTCACATGCACCATCACCCTATATTTACTCTGTGAAATCATTTTTCAGAAGTATAACTTATTTATCATGACATTTCCACAAACAGCTTCATTACACTTAATAAAGCTTAAAAATTAACTATAGCTATAGAATATCACATTTTCTAATTTCTACATTTATTTATAATTTAGAGTAGAAGAACATGAAATATAATGAAAATAAATTGTCTTAACCAGTTGTGGACTTCGAAATGAATCGTAATTTCTTCCCTGTAAAAAATAACTCAATAATTCATTACTTTTTTTACATTTAGTTTTAATATGGGATCAGTTTTCAGGAACAAATTAGAACCAGTTAACAGGGATAAGTGTACATTTAAATATAAATAAATAAATAGGAAAATATTTGTATCTTTGAAAATTTGCAAGTTTATTTTCGTAGTGAACGGAACCACAGTATAAAATGGTAAATAAGGTTTTTCCTACTCTCTTTTCTCCAAAGATATATTTTAGCCATTTATACATTATTTAATATTTATTTCTTCATATTTAACTGAGACAACTTCAGCTTACTATCCGACTCTAGGTCTCTACTTTCTAATACCCAAACTATCAGCGTTCAGTTACAAGTGCTGTAGTTAAACGTTTTCAGTTTGTCAGCCCTGACTGAGCCAAGAAAGTTTATAAAAGAATGACATTGTCATTACCAAGGTATCAGCATCAACACCTACTCAATACTTCAGCCATTTGCCAGTTTCTCAGAACGGTGTTTTCCGAAGTAAATCCCAAGAGTTGCTGCCAGCCCCCTGCATCAGCTCTGAAGGGGCTCCAAACAAACAGTTGCATTTACAATAGGGGCTCATTGTGTTTTTCACCTTTTTTTTGATGCCAGATGCTGTGGTGACAGAAGGAGGTGAGAACTTCAGCGTTGGCCAGCGACAGCTGTTCTGCCTTGCCCGGGCCTTCGTCCGCAAAAGCAGCATCCTCATAATGGATGAGGCTACGGCCTCCATAGACATGGCAACGGTAACCCCACTCACTTACTTTTTGTCATTTAAATAATGATGTTCATTTTATTTTGCTTAATTAGCACAGTTTATTTTGCCATGCTGGTGGCTTGAAATTAGATGCTGAAACTGAAAAAAAAACTAAAAGACCTTAGTTTCCTGAAGCAGTGAATATTTCTCAAGTATGAGGTCGGAGTCATTCAAGAGCAGTGTCACATCGGCGAAAGGATCAAAAGTTGACAGAATGTCAATAGCTGGTGCAGCAAGACCTAAGTATATTACAGTTGTCTTCTGCTTGCACGGATAACTCGGCTTGATGTAAACATTCAGGAGCTGTCTTACAGTAACCTGTTTCCATAAATGATTTAACTACATGGCTTCCTTTTTCACCCTTCCAGGAGAACATCTTACAGAAGGTTGTGATGACAGCCTTCTCTGACCGTACAGTGGTCACGATTGCTGTAAGTAGCATGGACGGCATGTTACAATAAACAGTCTATATCCCCTGAAACTGTGGATTCCGTAAAGGCATAGAGCAGAGCTGTTCGACTCACCGCCCTGGATGGTCAGTTCCAGCAGGTTTTACTGCATCCAATTCATCTTGACTGAACTCATTTAACTCCTGGTTTGAGCTCCTAGTGGTTTAAGGAGAGCTGGATTGTTGACCCTGGACTGTGAGTGGAATAACCATGCTGTGTCCTCGACATTGAGCAAATTCATTTTACAGTGACAGATAACATACCCCTTACACTGGCTAGACTTCTATTTTTCATCTCTATCTGACCTGTTCTGTATTTCACTCCTCTGGTAATCACTTTTATGATTTCTTATTTTTGTCCAGGTTATCCAGTGTTGTCTGCATCTAATCCTTCAAACTCCTTCAGTCATTTGTGTTATCAAACAAAGTGGGTTTAAAGATTATTGGAGCGGGAGTAGCAAATTTAAATAACAAAATATAAACTATTACCGTATTCCCATGTGATCTAGTTACAAACCTTCAAGATGTGCGAAAGGCAAAATCAAAAAACCTTTTTTACACTGCAGTTGTGTGGGTGGATTGTTGATATAATGTTCAAATGGACATTAAAGTGTAGATTACTATACATTTCACTTAGTAATTTGAGGGACAGATCAAGTGTGGAGACTTCTGAGCCTTCACAGCAGCACGGTCTCACAATCAGATAGGCTTCCCAACGCAAAAATCCGACTCCCACAATGTTCTCCTTCTCCTCCTCTGTTTCCTTAACCTCTCCCTACCTGTCTTCTTCTCTTCTGTCCCTCCTGTCCCTCTCTGTGTGTCCGTCTGTGCGTCTGTCTTCGGTGCAGCACCTGGTGTCCTCCATCTTAGAGGCGGAGCAGGTGTTAGTGTTCTCCTCAGGGATTTTAGTGGAGTGCGACAGTGCGGCCGGCCTGCTAGCTCAGGAGGGCAGTCTCTTCAGTGTCTTAGTGAGGACGCACAAGTAGCCACGCAACAGCACTGCGACAGCACCCTGGCTGGTACGGTCTCCATCATTACCGCCACTCCTTGGCCTCCATCCCTGCAAAACTCTGTAGTCTGTGGCCCAAACTACAGCGCAAGAAACTTTATAGAGGTTCGAAATGACGAGCAAAAGCACTGTTACCAGTAGACAAAAATTCATGATCATGACTATCAGGTATCCTCTGGGTCCCCCTGTTGAGCCAGGGGATGTTCTGACAGTTGAAAACACTCCTGTAACGGCATGCTGTTTTGTGTGTGCGTGTATGCGTGCGTGCGTGCGTGTTTGTCCTGCAGCATCGAGTTCACACAATTCTCACGGCGGACCTAGTGATCGTCATGAAGCGCGGGAACATCCTGGAGTATGACAAACCCGAGACTCTGCTGGAGCAGGAGGACAGCATGTTTGCCTCCTTCGTGCGAGCTGACATGTGAGCCCTTTCTCACACAGCGTGGAGCCATGCAGTCGTCAAGCGTGACCCACGATTGACTGACACAGACGTGACCAGAAACAATGAAAAGGTCCAAGCAGCAATATATGAACCATTATGGCAAACTAGGAATGAGTGATTGGTCAATGGACTTTTTAACAGTTTTATACAAATATTACAGTTATAACTATATGTAATGAATCTTTTCTTAGCAATGTTGTTATTTTTCATAAATTATATACACCTTTCACTTTATTTGTCTGAAAAAATAATCAACTGGTATAAACACTGCAAACAGGTATGCTACTAGACTGCTACATTCACTGTATAAAGTCATCTGTACCTGTCTGGACAACAAAGTGTCTGTCTCTGTCTTAAGTGTTGACTGCTGTGGTCGCCATTTGACTTTAGAACCCCTCGCACCTCCGTAGCTGCACATTGCTGTCTCTTCACTCCACCGGTGCTACAGGAGGCTGGCCGCATTCTAACATCCTTTAGCAGAGACATAAATGGTTGTGGCAGCCTGTGCCAATGAGTCCATACTGACACACACTGGAAAGGGGCAGCCTTGAACTGTCATATATACAGTATGTACTGCATATCAAGTTAAGACTTGCATTGACTCTGTACTGTGGTATCGTCCTCTGTGTCAGATGACAACGTTTCCCTTTCACCAATCGCCAGTCTAAAGAATGCAAATAAACAAACACTGGACAACTAGCATGCATACTGGCTCGTGCACCCTGGCGTTAGTACTGCAGTTATTAAATCTCTGTCAGGCGATGCTTAGGGTGGACTACGGCCATATTTTTAAGCGGGCCACTTTTATGGGTTTCTAGGAGTCACACGGATCACTTCTGACTGGGTGTAACCCACTACAGTGTATCAGTGCTACAAGTCAACGCTGGAGTACTTTGACATATTGTGTTTGGAATGCATGCCTTTATAAGGTCAAAGAGCCTTGCCTTTCATACCCTGTCTTTTTAAAACATGGCCACCTAAATCACTTATGTGGTTTGATACCCTGGAACACCATGTTGTATGCATAGATTGCTCATGGCTATACTGATAAGCACGTTGTGATCTCCTGGAAATCTTCTTCTGGGGATTGGAGATGAGCAATGACTTTGATGACCTCACTACTGGGAATTTTATATACTTGTTTAATTTTTTTAAATGTTGCAATGTCTCTCTTTAAACCACTTGCCAGCAAGCGACAGTGTACCGTACAATGAGTTACATCAGTGCTCTGGTCATTTCGGTGAAATAACTGTATGAGTTGCCAGCATTTCACCACAGAAACCTACTGAGATCCATTAGCTTGTGATTTATGCGAGTGCCAAAGAATACTGTGTTCCCAACTTGGACCTCGGGGGACTTTCTATGTAATATCTTTGTCTGGTTAAGATCATGCACATTGTGAAAATGTCAACATGCAGCAGCTGACATCACAAACCTTTAGTGTTCTTCTGCATCTCAGTTTTGAGCCTGATTTTGTTTCCTCTTAGTTTCATTTTGTCTTGAAATGATAATGGACTTTTGTTGTCTTTATTGTACATATGTAATTATTTGACATTTTTAAGTCAAACATTTATTAAACCAATTTCTTGTGTGCCTACTTTTTTAAACACTCCAGCTGGTGATAAAACTGCTTTGGGTGGGATGGTTTTCTGGCATAAATTTTTATTGTAATACTGCTTGCAATAATAAAAAAAAAGTGGCACAAATTTTGTGTTGTTAGCATTGCATGAATGTGCGTTGTATCAGTGAAATACTTCCCTCACATCAGCCTCTATTCTAATTGACATCATCCAGTTTCTTTGATATAAGCATTCTAGTCTTCTGACATGAACAACTTCTCTAATTATAACCACTAAAATTAGTAGCGAAAGAACACAACTGCTTGTGAAGTTAACATTAATCATCTTGCACATGATGGAAATGTTCTAAATGATGGAGATTCTAGTTTTATACAAATGTAATATCCTTGAGTCTTGACTTAGCCACATGATGCACTGCATATAAGACTTGTGGATCGCTCGGGACTAAGAATCACCTGAACCAGTCAACAAAAAAAAAAAAAAGAAAAAGAAAAAAAATCTACTACTGCAGTACAAAATATGGCAAAAAAAGAATTAGTTACTACAAATAGTTCTTCCACAACATTCTGTTTATATAGATATGATAATGCTGTCCATAATGTTTAGGGAGTTTGGATTTTTTGGTATAACTGTTGCTCCTACTCTGTCTTCTGCAATGGTCTGTTCACTGTATACACATACAGTATGATATTTCAGTGCTGCATTATTATGGTTACCGGTCTACATTTTTCATCAAGGTTCGAATGTTAATGCACCTGGGGCTCGTCTCCTAAACAGATCCCAGGAGAAGCCCGGATGCAGCAGCCTTGAGCAAAGAACGTAAGATAAACTGCTTCGGTAAAGCACCCAGCTGTATAGAATGCTATATGAATTTTCATTCAAGTGAAATCTGAGTTAAGAGATTTATAAATGCAACCAAACTGTCCTTTCTCCTACATTATTACTATTATTAATTAATCTCGCATTGCTCTCCAAGGCAACTTACTGTGCTCTTGCTAAGGCCACTTTACAAAGATTTCTGCACTCACACCGTATTCCTACTGGAAAAATTCTAAGCAAGATTCAAAAAGCAACATAATTTAAAAAAAAAAAAAAAAAAAACCTGTTAGATGGACTATTTATGCTGGAAATGTTACACCTTTCTTGTGGTGAGCAGTTTGGAGCGCCGGGGTACCACATGTGTCCATCACCTGGCGCCCCCTGTCGAGTCGAGAAGGTATTACCTTGAAACGATGTCCATACACGTTACTGTCGTGATGAACAGACGGTTCCCGTTACACGTCGTTTCGCTGGAAGACGCACTTTTTCGCTCCATGTCGGCGCAGGAGAGCGGGAAGCACGTGCGCTGTACGCTTCAGAGCAGCTGTCCTTACCCTAATATTTCTAGCAATCTTTGCAAACTAAATTGAAGAGAACACAATACACAGTATACTGTACGTCTGAACCGCATTTTTGATTTGTTAGAAAACAGCACACTAACCGGCCCGTACTGTTAATGAATCAGGTCTGAATCAGAATTCAACTGAATTTCGGCATGCACGCGCGTCGGTCGAGCCGCGCGCCCTGAGCTGAGAGAATCATCCCTCCCCTCGCGGGGCCGTCAGAGGCTCGCGCACACCCATCCTCCTCGGCAACTTTTCCCAAGTCATTGGGCGCAACACTGCGCTTCTGAACCCCCCTCTGGAATTACAACAAGGTGCGTGTCGGAAACCTCCCTCCGCACTCATCTCATGTTATTTATCGAACTCTTACAACCACGCGCTGACATCATCACGTACGAAATGTAGACTTAAGTTAAGTTCGACCGCGGTGTCTATTTATCTTTGGATTATATTTCCACGGTGAGCGTTAACGGTTGTGTCGTGTGTTCCAGCCATGCTGGCCAGGAAGAGCATCATCCCGGAGGAGTTCGCGCTGCCCGGCCTCGTCTCGCGCGTGCCGCGCAAGCCCGTGTTCAGGGACCGCGTGAACAAGGCGCGCTTCATCGCCAAGAACGGCTCGTGCAACCTGGCGCACAAGAACATCCGCGAGCAAGGCCGCTTCCTGCAGGACGTGTTCACCACGCTCGTGGACCTCAAGTGGCGCTTCACGCTCGTCATGTTCACCATGAGCTTCCTAGGCAGCTGGCTGTTCTTCGCCATGGGCTGGTGGCTCGTGGCTTTCGCGCACGGGGACCTGGACTCGGACCGCGCGCTGGGCGTCGACCAGTGCGTCAACGGCGTCAAGTGAGTGCGACGCTGTCGGGATCTTACGGTTGACGAGCGCGAGACGAGCGAGTGCCTCCAATCAGTGGGGGCAACAGGTGGTTGGGGTGTCTGGTCTTGTTTTTTCTTTTTTACCTCAGAGCGGCCACAAATTTGAGAGCCAAAAAAAAAAACTCTTTAAATGACGTTTCTCAACGCCATGTAAATTACACCCGTCTACTCTCTCGAAACGCTGTGACGAAGTCAACAAAGAAACATTTTTATTAAAAATTTTAAGCAGTGATTTTTTTAAGTATTATGATGTTCTCATGCCACTCGTTTCCTATTTCTGTTTCCAAGGCCTTCGACTCACCGCAGTCACTTTCTGTCAGTGTTAACAGATGCGATAACATATTTCTCCAAAAATATACATTATAAAAAAGAAAAGAAAGCATTATAATTCATTCTGGAAATAACTTAATGAAGATTTGCTTTGGAAAAGTTATATTTCGATGAGTTATTTCTTATATCTATGGAAAATTAAACCGTTTCATTCTTTCATTAATTAATTTAGTATTCATACTTCCTTAACTACATTTCCAAAAAAAAAAAAAAAAGAATTTATTTCCGGTCAGGGTCGGACATGTTATAACATGAAGCTTGCAGGTTCGAATCCCTTCTTTGCTGCAGTACCCTTATCATGTATCTTTGAGTCCCACAGACTTTCAAAATGTCTCTCACTAGATGCAGGGAATATTTCTGGAAAATTCCCAAAGGTGTGATCTGTTATTTTATGTATTCAAAACACCGGTCACAGCCACAGCTAAATAAAGTAAGTACTCAGGGAGGTATGAGTGTGTCCATTGGGTCTGAGGTGGAAACTGCAGTAGAACCCCAAAACATCTACTTCAGCTTAAACATGCTTCACTTGTGTTTATTCATGCCTTACTTCATTTAATGGAACCTCTTAAAACAGACTAATTGCACACCGATTGTCCAAGCAGAGACAAAAAATTCCAAATAAATCAGGAACACGTTGCCTAAGCAGTTGTTCAACAATGTAAAGTTAAACTTCCCCAAAAGAAAAACTGCATTGTTATATGTTGTAGTTCATTGTTCCCTGTCTGACTGTAACCAGTAACCCATTTTTATCCATGACGTTCTTTCATTAAAACAGATTTGGTTGTAGCTGGACCTTAAATCTTCTACAATCAGCATTGTGTTCACCACATTTCACTGGGTCTTTGTTCTGCTTCCTCTGACCTTTGACCCCATCTCTACCTCTTCTCTAGGTCCTTCACCTCTGCTTTCCTGTTCTCCATCGAGGTTCAGGTGACCATCGGGTTTGGAGGCCGCATGATCACGGAGCAATGTCCCTTTGCCATCCTGGTACTAATTCTGCAGAACATCGCCGGGCTCATCGTTAACGCCATCATGCTTGGCTGCATCTTCATGAAGACAGCGCAGTCGCACCGGCGCGCCGAGACCCTCATCTTCAGCCGTCACGCTGTCATTGCAGTGCGCAACCACCGCCTCTGCTTCATGATCCGCGTGGGCGACCTGCGCAAGAGCATGATCATTGGGGCGACCGTGCGCCTGCAGGTGGTCCGCAAGACAACCACCCCTGAAGGGGAGGTCATCCCCATCCACCAGATTGACATTCAAACGGAGAGCGCAACCTCTAGCAACAACATGTTCCTGTTGGCTCCTCTCATCATCTGTCACGTCATTGACCGGGAAAGCCCTCTGTACGACCTCTCGGCCATGGAGCTCCAGTGCAGCGACCTGGAGATCATCGTCATCCTGGAGGGTGTCGTGGAGACCACAGGCATCACCACACAGGCGCGCACCTCCTATGTAAGTGAGGAGATCCAGTGGGGCCATCGCTTTGTGCCCATCGTGACCGAGGAGGAGGGTGTCTACTCCGTGGACTACTCCAAGTTTGGCAACACGGTGAAGGTAGCCACGCCTCGGTGCAGTGCCCATGAGCTTGACGAGAAGCCCTCCATCCTCATCCAGACGCTGCAGAAGAGTGAGCTCTCCCACCAGAACTCCCTGCGCAAGCGCAACTCCATGCGCAAGAGCAACTCCATGCGCCGCAACAACTCAGCCATCCTGATGCCCAAAGTGCAGTTCCTTACCCCGGAGGGCAACCAGAACGTAGCGGTCACCTGACTGGAGGCCTGGTTGCCTCTGGTGCTCTTTTTGTGTCTCAGGATGATGGTCACTCCTCAGTGTCTCTTTTCACAGCTGCAAGTCGCTCTGCTGCTCTGCCCTGCAATTTCACACCTGCTTGTCGATCGCTTCACCGCCACCTCCTTCTCCTCTTCATGACCCCTGTTTCTGGCGCTGCTTTTCAAATGCGCTGCATGTCTTCACCCATGTGCTTAGAGACAAGGAATGTATTGTTTTTTTTTACACCATCTTCATTGTTCTTTCTTGCAGAAACACAGCATGGTAAAACGATACTATGCGAAAACACACTGCCAGTGGGGTTCCTTGTGCTTTCAGTAAAGCACAGGAAGTATTTAATACTTTTAAGTATTTTACTTTATCTGATTCAAGTAATTTATTTCATATTAAACAGATTTTAACGTTTCATGTTTTCCTGTGCTTTAAGTGGTGCACAGCTGAAGTCCTTAAACGCAGATATAGCAACTGAGTTGCCAGAAATACAAGAGACAAAACTGTTTTTAAATGGACTTTCTAAGTACCATGTAAGTAATCCTCTGTGCTGTTTTGAAAAACCATTTTCCTAGTGATTCATGAAACTTGATGTTTTTCATGGCTGCTTTGTTACTTATTCCTCTGAAACTTGCATATATCTAAGCAGGCCTTAAACATAATCATAATTAACACATTCCTTAAACTCACTACAGTTACTTTTACTCAGTTTTAACAGAATTTCCCTATTTTCACAAGAATATACAATATCTAAAGAGCAGTATAGCATTATAATTATGTAAATAATACTATAATAAAGAACTGCTTTTCAAAACAGTGTATTTCTTTATATACTGTATATGGAAAATAAATTAATTTGTTCATTAATTTAGTAACCATACTACATTAACTGCAGTTATGAAAGATATTATTTCTGCCTAGTGCATACTGAGATGTGTATCTTTCTGAATTAATCTGCTTCACTATCAGTAGCCACCACCCTTGATACACAAGTAGTGTTTTATACATCATGTTGGTTTCTTACACTATCTATTTTGAGAAGTCACCAAGAGGAGTCTTTCAAAACGGGATAAATGTATACGAACATTTTTTTCTGGAATTCTGCCGATGTAAGATATCTTTCACTTGTCCTCCTTCATAAATTGCCAAAAACTTGATTTATTTATACAATGTGAAAAAACATTGCAATAAAGGTTAAACCTTGAGTGAGCTCACAGAGGGTTGCTATGTTAGAAATAATTATGTTAAGAAACCATTATCAGCAACATTTGCTTGGTGAGATTATCAATCACTTTGGTGAATCATAAAAAAATGATAGAGAGCAGAAACCAGGAGAGAGCAGAGATGTTGCTGCTTTTCTTCTGTGCTCAACTGTAGTACCAATGTATAATATACACTGTACAGATGACGTGTAGTTCAATAAAAGTACAAAAGATTTTATGTTGAAGCATCTGTCTAATTGAACAAATGGCTAGAAAGAGCAACCACACAACCTTTCTATCTGGAAAGAGACTTTCAGCCTTCAGACTTTCATCTTTCAGCCAGGTCCCTGTGTTGGTAGTGTGTAATAAATTACTTCTCAAAAAGGTGTCAAAGCAAAGGAAGTGACTGAAATGAAATTAAAGCTCTACAGCAGAGCTGTCTGCTCCACAATGGGTAGTTTACCTCTGCTTGCTTAGAAAGTGCTTCTAAAATGTTTAATTAACATTTTGATTTTCTATTACAAGAAAGGTTTTAGTAGATATGATTTTACATTCAAGCATTTCTTTATGTATTTCATTATATTTGAAAAAAAAGTTTTCCAATGTTTATATTACAGTAAGATTTTTGATATAGGGATAATGCCTAAAATATAATTTATATAATGTGGTGATTAAGCGTATGTTTGAGACATGGTCTCCATCAAGTAATCTAAAATAAGATCTGAAGATACCACTTCATTCCCACGACCTCTGAATGAACTATTGTGTAGAATCAACAGCTGTTACTCATTTAGAGAAGTTTAGAAACAGTTGAATTAAAACCCCTAGGGCAGGAGGTGGGGTAGTGGTTAGAGCTGTTGCATTCAGAACTGAAGGATGCAGGTTTGAATCTCCCCTACTGTTGTAGAACCCTTGAAAAAGGTACTTATCCTAAAACACTCCAGTAGAAGTACCCAGCTGTATAAATAATTTCTAGGTAGATTAATATTGTAAATCACTTTGCAAAAAGATGTTCTCTAAAAGAACACATGAATAGACCCAGGGGTCTGACTGAAGCTTAGAATTACACATGGTGCAAATTATGTACAGTTCAATAATGATTCATTCTGGTGGCCTTTTCACTTGACTTACAATAGTGTTATTAAAACAATGGCCTGGATGTAGTGTGACTGCTGGGAGGACACACTGAGGCAGGCTGGACAACCCTTTAGCACAATAAATCAGTAAGTCTTTCGTGACATTAAAAAGGTTAGGACAACACTGTAATTAACATAAAACAGACACCAGCTGTATCGGAGGTCTGAAAGCCTTACTACTCTGAGGAAGCTGACCAATCAGCTCGCAGCATGACCTTATTATGTCACACGTGAGGCCATCGCGCGAGCTGATTGGTCAGCTTTCCCTTCAGGAAGTATTTCAGACCTCCGTTAGTACGTGTTTCACGTTAATTGCAGTGCTATTTTTTTTTTTTTTTTACATTACATTGTTTTATTTCACGCATTAAATGATTTCAGTCTAAGGGCAACTTTGAAATCCACATTTATATATATATATATATATATATTTTTTGAGTTTTGAATGTATGTTATTGGAGAAAGACTTCATGTGATTTCAATCATGTATTTCATGTAGATTTATTTAATAAGTTTTTTTGACCAACCGAAGGAAATGTAGCCGTTTTTATATCTGTTTGGATTTCAGTTGTGTGTAAAATTAAATAACCTTTTTTTCTAATAAAGTTGAAATTTGAACTTATTAGAATTAAAAAGATGACTAAAATGAACTATAATGATAGGTTATGTCAGGAAACGAGCAGGAGCGGCAGATCTTGAGCTGCTTGTAGAACACTGGCTGAGACCAAACTGCATGATCTGTTCCGGATCGCTGTTTGTTACACTCAGTATCAGAGCTGCAACAGAGTTTGTCATATTTAGCTGATCATAATGATATCATATTATTCAATTTATTGTACGAATTTGGTTTCCACTGATTAAACAGACGACGAAGAGACACCACTGAGACCGCGCGGGGCAAAAGAGGACGTGTACGCACGCGTAATGTTAATGTAAGAACACGCGGACACCACGAGCGTATCTCCACTGCAAAAAGACAAATTTAAATATGACTACTTTCCCGTACCGCCATAACCTCGCTTCCCGCCGCGCTTCCGAACACACACGGAATACATTCCACATCACTTCGTACGCACGTAACCCAACCGCGTCTTCCGCTTCGCCTTACCCGATGACGTCGACGTACTCCCATCATGCACCACTCCCCACATGATTCTTGTAATTTTTCGTAAATAAACCGTTGTATAAAATATTATAATATAATTTTTACAACACATCACCGTTTAAATACGAAGTATTCACAAACAAAGCGTTATACGCCTATGTAGGACTACAAGCCGTCGTTGCGACGTATAGGTCCCAGGTCGAGGTCCCGAGCGCAGCTAGTGCATCTTTAGCTTTGCGCAGTGGCAGTATCGTAGCCTATGAGGTTTATCCGAGGCGCGATTATTGCTAGTTGAAAACTTTACCCAATACCCCGCCGTGACGACTTGAAATATAGTCGGCACTGGCAATTTTTGACGGTCTCTGCGGAGACTGATTGTATGTACAAAAATAAGTTGAAGCACTTTCTGCAGTTGAACTCAAATAAATAAAAAGCTGATTTCCGTTCTCTGAGGGTTATTAATTGTTTTAAGTTTTGTTAGTTATGTATAGGTGTTGTGATTTTGTCTCGTTTTCAATGGTGTGTTAGGACTTAATATAGTTCGTTAATATTTCGCGAAAACAAATCCCTAAAACACCCGTTTGTACGTCCGAGATCGTTTTTTAAACTCAGCTGATGCTAGAAAAAGGAGTGAGTTCGCGCTTTTCTTTCGATTTGCCGCATGAATGCGCTCCCTAAATGTCCTGAAGATTATTGGCCAGCAGAGAGCACCGTTTACTCGACACCTGGAATTTCGCAGAGCTGCCGAAAGGGGGCAGTATTTCCCTTTTGTTATGAAACGGATAGATTTCATGCACCACTGTGGTGAAAATAACGTCTTTTTTCATTGGTATATTATGTCTGCGTGAGTTTCATTACATACATTTAGGTTTTTCAGGTTGGTTCGACGAGGCTATGAATTTCTGGTTAAACTGTAGAAAATCTGTAAATGCCCAACGTTGAGGAAATATGTGTTTGTATTGTAACGACCCGCGTTACTGTGTTTAGGTGGGAAGATTTGTTTATTGTAAATAGTTGCATTATGGGAAAATGTGAAATGTTGGTGTGCAACCACTGGGGGAACTTCTGGAAATAAATGATGGGATGACCGTGTTTGCCGGTCGAATGAGAATTTCATGGTGCTTAACAGGCTGGCTTGAGGGGAGGGTTCTGGAGGAAACATGAATGGTAGTAATGTGTTTCTGCGTGTCAGGGTTCAATAAAACATTTCAGATGAATTCTGTCCTTCTTTGTTCCCTCTCAGCGCCTTGGTACTAAATAATTATGTGTGTAATTGCTAATTTCTGTAACTTAACTGACATTTATGTATATGGTACATATATATCTGTAGAATATCAGTTGTGCTGAGGAAGGTGACATTACACCTCTTGAACATGTAAGATTTGTTTTTACTACTTATTTGTTGCCCCCTTTTATTGCAGGCAACTTAGTGTTGTAAAGCAAGTTTACAATCATTTACTTATTGACACAGGATGGTAAATCAGCATCCCACCTAACTAGTACTTAATTTGGTAAATGCATGCGAATGCAAGCTGTATGAGTTTCGCTCATTAGTTAGTCTGTTGCTGCAAAAAAGGAAAACTTAGAAGGGAAAACAAAGCGAGGAGGTTAACAAAAATGTGGCGGCAGAGTTTTACTTGTGCAGCTTAATGGTTGGGCGTCATGTTTGAGAAGAGCTTCGCTGTGAATCAGTGTGATGCAGCAAATCGCTCTTAGCGTGACCTCGAGTCCCCCTGCTCTCCCACATGGAACTCGCTGGTCGGCCTCAGCGAGGAAGGATGTCCCACAGTACCCTGTGTTCACCTTGCTTGTGCGTGTGTGTGTGAGGGGGAGAGAGAGAGATAAAGAGAGAGAGAGAGAGAGAGAGAGAGCGAGTGGGTGAGTTCAGGTTAAAATTTCCAATTCTAAAATGCAGGCTCATTATGCAGAAAGTGCCGCGGTGTGTTTACATCAGGCGGGAGACCCATCATCGGGGTGCCCGAGGGGTCCTCGCTGGGGGTGTTTAATTGCCGCTTGTTAAGCTCTTGTTTACTGCCTCCAGGACACGGTCAATGAGCTCTCTCAACAAGTCATGTCCTAATGCTGGACGTGTGTCTCCAAGGTGCCCGATTTCAGCCGAATGTCAGCCGGCAGTGAACTCGGCTCTGGAGTGCGACTCTAGTGGATGGAAAAGTCCTTTTTCGAACCCTGAGTGAGGCCATTGTGCGCATCTCTCTATACGCTACACCATGATACCATACCATACAATAAGAAGTGACACTGCTTAACTTTGTCGTCAGATTTCTCTGAAATTTCTTTTGGGTCACAGACAATGACATTACAGATCAAGGCCAAACCCAGAAATATATGGGGGATAAAAAACTTGACCACACAGTATTTTACCACAAAGTGACACATCAACACAAAACCTAACTACACACATATTGCAGGGACCAAAGCCTTTGTAGCTCGTAGAATATAGCACATTGACTGAGGAATAAAAGAATTCAGTGCTAGACCTCAGAACTCTAAACTGTGCCCTAACTAGGCATTTGTTGTGCAGCACATCTTGTTTATTTTCAACCATATTAAATAAATGTTGTTGTAACTTTTCCATTTTACATGTTCCGAAAAGATTGCGCTGCTTATAAAGTTTGTTTAATAGTGATTCCTTATAAACAGTTATGCTTTTGCATGTTTTGCATCTTTATTGCTTACACTTGGAGTAATTTTTGCAGCGCCTTATCAGTCTTTTTTTACTAAAGATGTAGAGTTTAACTTGTGATTGAAATGATCAGGTTGGGAAAGTTTACTTCTGGTATAGCCCCCATCGCCCCCCCCCTCCCCAAACATATCTACAGATTTCTTGCACAACTTTCCCTCAAGTTCCTGGAAGTGGAAGCAATGGCTTATTTACAAGGAGATGATGTCACAGCAACAGGTTCATTAGGGGGTTTGTCTGGGTCAATTATTGTTGAAAACAATATCCTGAACAGAAAAAAAGGATTTGTGGAGAGGTTTTCCACGGAGACGAGCTGAATCAGCGGTAAATAACCCAGATGCGTTGCTCGAACCTCACGCTGGTATTTTAGCAGGTCATTAAGCTGCATGAGGATAAAGGAGCAGCACACCTTGCTTTGTTGTCTTTACAACCTGACTGTGAAAGGAATAAAACATTAATATTCCCTTGCTGCTAAATTAAAAGATTTCCACTGTTTGCCAGAATGAGCTTTGTTCCTTGGTAACCATGTGACAGGAGACAATCACTATGGCAACCCAGTTTCCTGTCTCCGTTCTTTGAAGGTTTCCCTGGCACAACTATTCTCGCCATTAAAGAATTCTCTCCTTTTGGCTCCAGTCCCGTACCTATCCTACGGCACGATCCGCATCGCCCTGCAATGTTTCCCTGAAGTTCTTCAGCTTATTTACACTGAAATGTGTGCTTATTGTTAAAGTGACAATCCTTGTCAACATGTATCACTCAGCGCCATAAGAGTCTTCCACTGGCATCCGGAAAACTTGTTTTCCTCCTTGACGGATGTCGATCATCTTCACCACTAACATATTTCAAGTTCTTTTTCATATCGCAAAAAAATAATTCATACAGTGATCCATAAACATGAAAGCATACAAGCACCTTTTTAATTGTTTGTGCATCATTGTAAGAATTATTTCTTAACAATTGTTCCATCCAGTTATACGCTAGTTATATGAAGGTAATTAGTGCCTATGTGGAAGCACAAGATCTAGGCGTCAGTAATATCTTGCTCTTGGTGACTGCGACACTTTTTTACTACTAGATGGGAAAAAAATCACGAGAAAATTAATTGAACAAAATTGGAGGGGAGGTGTGGACACCTCCATTTCATTTCCCTGGTCCCTCTCCAGAAAAATAAGCACAACATTTATGGAAAAAAGGTTTGTATGGGAAAGCCGACACTTCTCTGACATAACTAGAGTGTTAAAATTGAGTACAGTCCTAATATATATTTTTTTTTTTAAAAAAACTTTGTAGCTTGACATTTAGTCCTCAGTGAACATCCTCCTCTGATGAGATTTGTTTTCTCAGTGGTCTGCCCTGTGTGTGTGTGTGTGTATGTGTGTGTGTGTGTGTGTGTGTGTGTGTGTGTGTGTCGCACAGCCATACCCGTCAATGTACACAGGTGTCTATTTCCCCTTCCAATGTATTTTGAGCTGAAAAGATGATCTGTGAACAGTGAACAAAAGTGTAATTCACTGCTTATGGTTATAAAGAACATTCCAGCAGAAAAGTAATGGAACTTTAAACTTTTTAGTCATTAATTTAAAATAAAAGCACTCAATCAGTAGAAATACAGTTCCATAAGGATTATTTTATGTGCAAAGTACTGGCGGCAGCTAAATTACTGAAAGCTTTGCCATGCAATTGTGCAAAGTGCTTGGTACCCATCCTTAAATCCGTTTCCAGTAAATTTTTACCCAATTAGTTGTGCTGTGACCTGGAGCAAGGGGCTCCAGGGAGGACGGGGACAGTGGACGGGGCAAGGGGGATGGGGGGCGGGGGATGGTAGATGGGGGAGCGAAACACCAGCCCCTGGCAGGGAATTATCTGACTAATTGCTAAGAATACAGCAGTTTCAAACTGCACGCTTTGCAAAATTAACTGGCTTTGTACTTTTCATAATTTCTATTTCATTAAATTTATTTAGCAGCATTTCCAGGAGGGAAATATAGTGCGGAAGAATGATAAGGCGAGAATAATGTCCCCTCCCCCATTATTTATGTGTGGAACTCCGCTGAGTTCTATAACTAGAATTTTCCCGTCCCCTCAAGCTCTCACATGTTTTTACACCGCTGCTGTGGTACGGAGAATGACATCCTGGGCAAAACATTATTGCAGCAGGGACCTGGTCAGACACCTGACTTCTCAGGTGAATGGAAACTCACTTCTGAGCATGAAAAACCCAGGATGGCCAGGTAGACCAAGTGGTCGTAGGGAACGCAGCATCCTGTTTTAGGCCACTCTTCTACAGGTGTTACAGGTGTGTGTTTTTTTAAATTTTATTTTAATTTAAAGTAATCGGTAGATGTCCCCAGAGTGCAATGTGACTCTAGTGTCTGTGCTGCAGGAGGTGATTAAAATGGGGTTAGGACACAGCCGGGGTTCCCACCCTGTACGGGACCCAGGTGTTTTTAACTCTGTTCAATTTGCAGCATCTTGGGCGAGAAAAGAAAGCGAGCGACTGAGCGAGCGAGCGAGCGAGTTACGAAGACGAAGGTTTGAAAACGACATGTTCCTCCCTGTCCACGGCCCGCAGGTGGAGGCTGGTCTGAATTAATAAAAGGTGACGAAAGACTGTCTAGAAAAACATACTGCAGTACGGAGCTCGCCGCGGTAAAACCCTCAGGGTGTGTTTCCAGCTTTTCCCCTTGAAAGGTCAAAGCTCTTCACAATAGGACCGCATAGCACGAGGCCATAAACACCGCGGTAAGGAGTGTTAATTAAGAGACCGAACGCAGCCCGTGCCGAAGGTGAGAAGGTAGGGGAAATGGGGAAGAGAGACTGGCAGGGGACTGAGAAGAGAAAACACAAGTTGCTGTTACTGACAGCTTGGGCTCAACCCATGACTGAAGGAAATGACAGCCGCCACTTCGCGCGTCGGCAAACTTACGCTGGATTTCACGCTCGACATTTTCCGAGCATTTTATTTAGTTAAACGCTGCCATCTTTTCAAAGTCTGCCCAAATCGCAGCAAACGCGTGTGACGGTGTCGCAGCCCGCGTCGGTCAAACCGTTTACCGTATCCTTTGCGTTTTCCGTTACGTTGAGATGGGCTCTGTTGCTGCATGCTTTCAAAAGTAGGTAAAATCGCAAGTTTCGGTACACCTGGGTAACCCGGACAGCTGTGTGTCCTGTGTGTCTGGGAAAAGCTGCAGGCCTGTGGAGACGTGGCGCCGCATCTCCTGATCGAACCTGCTAACAGAACGCCTTGTGAAGGAAAAAAAGAATAGTTCTAGTAAATAGACCCAAATTTCTCCCTCTTCTGAAGTGCACAGATTGTTTAAGGTTTTGTGCATGACGTGTCCATTTGGCTGGACAACACTTTTAATTTTAATGTAGAATGAACTAGAAGGACTTCTACCCCTTCAATGGTACCCTTGAGAAAGGTGCTTTGCCCGAATTGCTCCAGTGAAAATTACCCAGCTACATGGGTAAATCACTGTAAGTAGATTAATGCTGTAAATCCCTTTGGAGAAGAGTGTCAGCTCATAGAATAAATGTAATGTAAATTGAACAACGCAAAGGAACGCTCTTCATTGCTTGTTTTTCAACAATCCTTGACAAAGCGCGAGAAGTACGGGCCGAGGACGAGTGAATTCAAACCGTGTTCCACAGGAGAAAGGCTGGATGGTAAAGATACTGCGAAAAGGACATTGCGCCCTATTTAGTGATGTACTATCTGCTCTCCTCCAGCCTATAAAACGGTAATGCAGGTCTTACACTGTATATCAAGAACACACTGAAGCATGAAGATCTATGCTGGAAAGTTTAACTTCGCTTCGAGGAACTTTGAAAGGTTGGCTTACATTCCTTTTTTATTCTCACTAAAATGTCTATAAAGTGTATATACTTAATAATGAACTTTATATGCACTACTGTGTAAGTATAGAGTAAATGGGTGCATGTAATATAGGTAACTTTTAGGGACAAAACTATTAAAGTGCCCATCGTGTGTATTCATGATGTAAATGACATTGTTTAAATAATGCTCATATTTTTCTGAAGCTCCTGATTTTACCACAAAATGCGGATGTCTTTTCATCCTGTTTTTTTTAATTAACTGGTTGGATTGCTCTAATTAAATTAGTAAATGATTGGTGTGTAAAGCAGCATGCAGGTAGGAATTTCTTGGTTAAAGTGAGGAAAATGCAAATTGTGAGTCGCTCCGTTGAAGACATCTAAATCGATTAGCTGTTTTGGCAATGACAGCAAAAGTGAGAAAAATGTAAAGCAACCAGAAGTTGGGTCTAACTCTGCGAGCATAAATAATGTGCCAAAAAGTAGGAAAGACAGACGGCGGCCAAAGTGAACATAAATATCCGCGCTGATATGACATATTGATAGAACAATGACACCGACAACAGAAAATAAATAACATTTATTGCAAGCTTGTCTGGAGGTATAGCGAGCCAAATGTGGTGTCAGTGTGCTGACCATCCTCCAGTAATTGGGTCCATCTGTTGAACAGCAGGCCGCTGATGGATTTCCTCGCTCAAATGGGAATGCTTTTTGACCAGGTCCAAGCGTTGCTGGTGTGTTGCCATGGCGTTTTGTAGCTCAGCAAACCGCTCGAGTGCAACACAGCATCTTCAGATCCATCACTGAGTTGTCGGTTGTGAAAATAACCCCATTAAGTGCGCGCAAACACACACACACACACACACACACACACACACACACACACACACACAGACATCATCTGAGACTGCTTGTCCCATACGGGGTCACGGGGAGCCGGAGCCTAACCCGGCAGCACAGGGCGTAGGGCTGGAGGGGGTGGGGACACACCCAGGACGGGACACCACGTCATTAAGCATTTGCATTTTTTCACTGTGATGTTAGCATATGGGGGGCACGGTGGCGCAGCGGGCTTGGCCCGCTCCTGCTCTCCGGTGGTTCTGAGGTTCGAGTCCCGCTTGGGGGTGCCTTGTGATGGACTGGTGTCCCATCCTGGGTGTGTCCCCTCCTCCTCCAGCCTTGCACCCTGTGTTGCCGGGTTAGGCTCCGGCTCACCGCGGCCCCCCCCCCCCCCCCCCCTTGGGACGAGTCGTCTCGGACAATGTGTGTGTGTGTCAGCATACAGTCATTCCCCATTTACGTTAGTCCACTTCACAAAAAGTTTCATTCAACACCTCTTCTTTTACTTATGAGGAATTCCTTCATGTTTACGAGGGCGGAAATTGGGTGTCCTGCACCACCTGACAGCTGAGATTGGAATCACCATGCGGTCTTCTTCACACGTACAGCTTGGCACATCTTGTGTTGAGTTCTCACCCTCCATTATCCCTGGTAACAGTTTCCCCTGTTGTCTCAGTGATCATGGTCCAGTTTGTACTGTCCAAACAATGTCCACAATGTCTACTAAGTGTCAATTCATTTATATTGTTTTCATTGCTTTCTTTTCTCTTTACTTTTTTTTTTTTTTTGCATTAAAGATAGAATTAATGGATAAACACTGAGTATCATATGTATGTATGTTTTGTTTGTAAGTGTTTAGTACATAATAGGTACAGAAGAGCTGAATGAGCACCGGTGGATAAACAAACAATATTGTAGAATAATTAATGAGGGAAAACCACCTTGATGTTGTGTTATTATAACTAATGTAAACTATGGATATAATTGTCAGTTTTAATGCTATCTGGTGATATTTCAACATAAATAGGTGGCAATTTTTGTCCTCCAGAACAGATCATTTTTGGTTGTAACTAACAGTAATTACATTTTTGAATCATGAGAATTCCTCTCCTAAAGGATTTTTGAAGAACAAATTACGTTCAAAAGGCCCAGAGAGGACTAGGACTAGACTTATTATTATGGTATTGACTATTATTTAGCTGACACCTTTACCAACAGAAAAAAATGTAATATTTAAACTAAGCTACTTAACAACAATTCACATGTATATACACAGCAAGGAATTCTGGGTAAATACCATGATCAAGGGTACAAGTGGGGATTCACACCCAGAAACCCTGAAAGAAGGGTACTGGATCAACCATACAAATTCTGAGATCAGTTTGAGTGATACTTTATTTATATTTATTTATGTAGCAGACACTTCTCTCCAAAGCAACTTCCAATGAACTCCATGTAGTGTTCTCAGCCCACACACCTTATTCACCAAGGTGACTTACACTGCTAGATACACCACTCACAATGGGTCACATCTATACATCAGTGGAACACACACACACTCTCTCTCTCTGTCACTCACACACTGTGGGGAACCTGAACAGCATGTCTTTGGATGTGGGAGGAAACCAGAGCCCATCCCAGAACCCAGAGGAAACCCATGCAGACATGGGGAGAACATGCAAACTCTTCAGAGACTGAGCAGGGATCAAACCCACATTCTCTCACATCACCCAGGCGCTGTGAGACAGCAGCACTACTCACTGTGCCGCCCCGCCTCCCGTACGAGACGTGACATAAACTCCAGAAGGTGAAAGGTCACATGGGGTGTGACTGCCAATAGACGGTCTGTGGGTGCGAGTGAAATTTCCCTGTCCTCCAGAACTGTGTCAAGAACTCCATTAATTAACGAATGATAAAGACTCTTGTGCAGAGGAACTGACCCCCTCTCTTCTCTACACTTCAGTATAATACTTTCTTCTCTGCAAGGGCAGACAAGAGACACTAATCTCCAAAGAAATGTGTGACAACAATAGTTTCGCTGTATTCATTTGCCCACACAATTCGGTCTCTCTTATCTTTAGTTCACCAAGTCTTTCCGAGTCCTGGGCACCGTTACTTAGCGGTAAGAAAAGGATCATTTTCCTCCCCTGTTTTCGGCAATTCGCAGTGCTGCCCGGAAGACCCCAGCGAATGCCTGCCAGCCTTGAATATGTGCTTAACGATAATTAGGGAGGAGTCATTTCATCCAGCATTTATGCAGTATCTAATTATCAGGTTGCATTGTTTTACTTTTAATTACTGTGGCCTTATTTGTTGCACAACAAGCAGTGAGACATGTCCTTGTACACAAATAAAGTAGATCAAGGTTTAAGAACACACCTAGAGGGTAAGGCACGCTCCTTTTCTTCTGCATTTATCGCACACCTTGGGCATTTGATCATTTTCGATTCATCATTCAAACCTTGGGAGCGTATGCATACGCTTTTCTAAACTCAGTTTACAAAGGGATGCTGACCCTTGGGCATTTTTACACGGCGGGTGGGAGCAGTTTAAGGAGGAGCTTTGCAGACAAGTCCAACGAGGCCAAGGCGCATATTTTAAGATGCAAGACTTCAAAAACAGCGGTCCGCATGGCTCTTCTCGGCGCGGTCTTGCAGAAGTGCTCAGTAAACTTTGTGAAAAGGCCACGTGAAAGGACGTTTCATTGTGAAATTTACAAGTACGCACTCTGAAACATCACTTTTATGAATTCCAGTTATATTTATAACAGTGGAAAACGGCAGCGGCAACGAAAAGACGTAACTGCGGGATTGTTTCTTTGCCGAAATCACTAAAAAGCTACATTGATTTTCTTTATTTGCTTTTAAATACATATACGGGCGAAATAAAGGTCCTTTAGCAACAGCAATATTGACAACATCACAAATCTTACCCAGAAGACATCTCTA
This sequence comes from Scleropages formosus, assembly GCF_900964775.1. Lineage (NCBI taxonomy): Eukaryota > Metazoa > Chordata > Actinopteri > Osteoglossiformes > Osteoglossidae > Scleropages > Scleropages formosus. The sequence continues at coordinate 16,628,257 of NC_041807.1, forward strand.
AAAGGTGCTTCCGTCATGCCAGCCTTGTTATATTTTGATAAGTCTTGTGTTGGCGGGGATGTGATTTATTCCTCTCACGACCCGTCCCCGCATTTGCTCTCTGCGATCATGAATTCTAAAGTGGCAGCCAGCCATCATCTGCTTCTCGAAGATACCGGAAAGTGAGCCCTAGCAGACGAGCTTGACACCTCATTTAACGTCTCTTCAAAAGTTCACTTTCCTACGTGTACAGGTCCATTAGAAATTGTGCATTAATAAGAGAGTGATACAGGCAGATGGTGGAGCTGGTGATAGGGGAACAATGGTAGGGATTTTATCATCTATCGAGGTTTCATTTGACTTCTCATTAAAAACAACAAGGCGATCAATGATCTGGGTTCCAACGCAGCACACATCAGCCTTCGACATCGATGCTCAGCTGCCGCTATGGCAGCTTTTGATCATCGTCAGTTTCACGGTTTCCAGCTTCGCCATCTCAGTCTGGGTACCAGATGTAGACACATGTCACTCTGTCAACAACCGGCACAGTTAACTTTGACTCCTCCTTTGTTAGTAAAGAGGCTCACAGAGTGTTGCCCCCCCCACCCCCTGCACCACTGCACCCCGCTGCTCTAGACAACTCCGCTGCTGTGAGTGTTACAACCTGAACGAGGTTTTGGACTCGTAGACAGGTGTGACCAAGGACCAAAACAGGATATTTAGAGCATAAGAGACCTTGACTGATGGAGCTCCGGTAATGAAATTACAGCATCGCAGATGCTTTTGACACAGTGAGGCGAAGGATGTTTCACAACCCAATCTGAAATAGGCGATGATCCCCGTACCCAGCCTTGGCAGGCCCGTGTTTTGGCTGCTGCGTGCTGAAGGATAGATGATAAAATAAAGCCTTTAGAATGTGTTATTATTAAACACAGAGCTACTTCACAGGGCTGAGTGCTGTGGTAAAGCCACTGTCCATGGTGCTGAATGCGATGGACGTGTCCTTCAAGTTTCTCGCTTCGCTTCCTTGACTCCATGGCACCATGGCTGGATACATGCCCACAGATGTCCGTTTTCTTTTGTCCAAGCCGTGCCGGTGGTGATTTCCATGCTCGGCACCATCTATCCACCATCAGTCCAAGGTTGACAAGTTCACTTTCCATGCCTGGGGTGACCAATCCTTTCTGGAAGCAGGTGGTTAGGTGCTGTGGCAGTTAGGTGCTGTGGGTGCTCACATTTGTTCTCAAGATAAATAGAGTTTAATTAAAGCTTCTGCTTTACCCATGCATGTGATGATTCACATTCACCTGTCCCGCTGACTTATGGCATTGGTATTTTAAGAAGGTGCCATTTACAATTAAGACACTGTCATAAATTGGGACGTGTATCAAACTGCGTGCCCTAGCAGTTAGTGGCTGCCAGCAAGAGACAGCCACTGCTAAACACGTGGCGGTAGGTATCCATGTTCACGATGATGCTCGGATCAACCTTTCAAAGAGCCACTCCTGCAATGTAACATAAATGTTTACATGTATCTCAAAAAGAAAAAAAACCACACAAAGCTACTAGGAAGGTGATTAGGAATCGGCAATATTCTGGTAAGGATTTATACAGCTACTTGTGTGATGAACGTCGGTGCATATAGTGAAGGAAACAAACTAACTGTGCTTAAGAGTCACACATCTGCAACTATGTCTCTTTCTCCTGATTGTGTTTTCTATGAGACGTACGTCGCTTTGGAGAAAAGCATCTGCTAAATGATGAAATGTAACTCTAACGCGCTGCAGCATAGATAGTAAGGCCAGCAGAGTGGGTTTGGTGGTTGTACGGTTCCAAAGACTCATCCACTCTGAAGAAGGAGCTGTTACTGGCTACTGAGATTCTCTGTTGGGTTTTGATTGATTTTTTGGACTTGGCGCAGACCCATTTGCACCTTTCCATTAATAAGCTCATCACAGACCATTAAGGACTTCCCCTCATGCTTTAGCAAGGCTCTGCTATGTGCAGAATGATCACACGTATAGACAGCCCTTCCTTTTTCATACACTACTGACAAATTTCATGTACATGTTATAAGGGCTGCTTATAATATCAGAATAATATGTCTGTAGATACGTTTTCTGCAAGTGAATTTTTTTTTCTTTTTTCTGCAAAGTGTTACTATCAAAATAGTTGCAAAATAGTCACAAATGGGCTGCATTTCCTGTAAAAGTAGGAGTTCCCAGGTTCTGAATTGAAAGAGTTGAGACATCGAACTAAACTGGTCAAGGAATGTAAAACTTTGAACGTACGTAAACGACGGGCTACTTGGCAAGACTAATTCCACCAAGCTCACTAATAATTAATGTGATGCCATTCCTGATTGAAATGGGAACTGGTGAGATACACCAGAGCACTGCCATGTCATCTATTAGTTTAAACTGTAATTAACTTAAATGCGAAATGTTTGAATACACAGCCAACGTTCTCAAAGTTAATTAAACAGTTGCGGTCCAGTAGCTGGAAATTAAAATTATGTGGGGGGCATCCTTTCATTGTTCTCTGGTTCCTCTTAACAAGGCCAACTGCACTCTCTAGTTAGACCTACTTTATAGTCCAAGCTGAGGACCAAACGAATTACTTCTACATCAATGCAACAGATATTCATCTGCTCCAGATAGTGTCACATCTGAAAACAATTAACTCCATGTTTTGACTGTTTTTAATAGACATCTGCAGTAAGGACTCTATCATAAAATATGTAATGTAACATGTAATAATTCAGTGCAGAGTAGAGGGATAATCATATTTTTTCACATTTGACGCACGAACGTGATCCAAATTACTTTGCGTAACCATGTTACGGTTAACGAGTCAATAAAGCAAGTTTTTTTTTCCCAAAAAGCCATTTATGCAAAATTTTTGGTTGACACTGTCAATTGTGAATAAATTATATCTATTTTTCTATTAAGCTGACAATTTAGATTGCTTTCATAGCGTTGCTTCCATTAAGAGTGACCTGCTGAATAGTAATTGGACAGCATAATGAACAGCAGATGGGCAGCAAACCTGTGCTGTGTTTTACAAGGACTATCACACGATCACTCTGCACCATTAACACCCCAGAAATTAAACAAATTGCTTGTGCCCAGGTGTTCATTTTGATCATTAAAATGTGTACGTGTGTCCTGTTGACAGTGTTTCCATTGTTCAGTGATATGATGACATTTCCTAATGAAAGGCCTTAATATGAGTTCAGCACGTGAGCTTTTTATGATTTCCAAGAATCAGACGATAACTCTACATCTACTCCATGGAAGGCAATTGACATTTTACCCGGAGGCACTCCAAGAAATGTGAAAATATCGCGTATTAATGTGTTCTGTGCTTGAGTGAAGTTCTTGAGTCTTTCCTCTGAAGTTTTAGAGTTGATATGTGTGTCCACTCTCAGATCTGATGCCATCATTATAAACCTTTCCCCCTCTCTCTGGGAAGAACTCGTCCCTTTCCCAGGTCCATTAGAGAGCTTAGAGTGTCTGTTTTTGTTTTATCAAACCATTTCTTCTTCGCAAAAAGGTCTCGGCTGGGGATCCTTGTGCTGGTGCTAAAAGCCGTATAAAAAGTGTGCATGTGTAGGTTTTAGAGTGTCAGTGAAAGAAATACACCCGGTTGTTACAGTCCATTAGCAGCGTTATCTAAGATTTACTGCTTTTATCAGAAAAGCCACACTTTTGCAGCAATTTTGGCTAATTTTCTTTGGGTGTACGTTTTTACAGTTGACACAGTATTTCAACGAGAGAGACTATACACACATCTGCAGTCTTGGTTCGCACTTCATTCTCATTCAGTGTATTTCAAACTCATTTGGAGGGAATTTACAGTGTATGATTCTTATTGAAATGCGATTTAAATCATGTCATGTCATGATTTTATATCATTGATATCATACCCAGGGGGGCGCGGTGGGTTTGGCTGGGTTCTGCTCTCTGGCGGGTCTGGGGTTCGAGTCCCGCTTGGGGTGCCTTGCGACGGACCGGCATCCCGTCCTGGGTGTGTCCCCTCCCCCTCCAGCCTTGTGCCCTGTGTTGCCGGGTTAGGCTCCGACTTGCTGTGACCCCGCCTGGGATAAGTGGCTTCAGTCAATGTATGTGTGTGATATCATACCCACCTCCAGCACGCTCTCTCTGGTTGCCAGCATCTAATGTCTACAGTATATGTTTACACAGGCAAGGGCTTACTTTTGCACTGCTGACAAATGGATGCTCCAAATGCTTCTTCCAAATGTCCTCGTCACTCACCAGAGCCGCCTGCAGTGATAGGAATGTCAACCTAGCTACCGAAGACCAAGAAAACGGTGAAAAAAGAATAAAAAGACATGCGGCTTCATCTATTCTATTCTGTTCTTTTTTGTCCTGTTCTGTTCTTTTCAGCAATTAAAAGAAACATCTTTGAATACTTGTTATCAAGGCAATCCTTCTCCCACATGACAAGGCACAGCTGTGAGGTTTATGAACTCGCATAAGTCTACACTAAAGCACATTCTCAGTTGAATAGAAGACTTGTGTCCATCCGCAGAAAGGTAAAAATTCCATGATAATGCTGAGCAAATATTTCCAGGTACAAGGTCCAGGTAGACTGTGTGTTAAAATGAGGGGTTTCTTTTGAAAAACACTGCTGGTGGCAAGCTGTGGGAGGAAAAAAAGCAGAGTATAAACCAGTGGAGGACTGAAATAGATCTTCCCTGTGAGGTCTCGGCTCCTGGCGAGCTTGTTAAAAGACCTAAACACACCTCCCAGGTTTCAACTCGAGACGTTCAACCTGTGTCCATCCCCAGCACCGACAGACCTGTCAGTGAAATGTATCCAACATGGGACAAAAACAACCGGCAAACAGGTCATCAACCTGTCCGCTAAATATACACACCTTATTTCTGGTGAGAATGCCCTTGTGCTCAGCCACATATTTCATGTATCTCTCAGTAACAAGCTGGAGACACCTTGGCCTATCTGGGGACTACGCACTAACAGCATTAGCACAGGGGGGTGAGCCTGGAGATAAAACTGGAGGAGATAAGTCGGAGTGCCAGTGCAGCCTATGGAGGCATCATGTCCTACACTCCACTACTGAACCTGCAAGCCATGCCAAGTTAAGTCTTTAGAAAACTACATTTGTAGCATTCAGTTTTCCTGCCATTTTCAAGCAGGTACAATTGATGGGAAAAAGTCTGGGCATCCTTTGGAACTCTCTGGATTTCTACATGTCCCTGAAATGTGATCAGAATGTGAGGTATAATAATTAAAAAAAGAACAGAAGTGCATGATCTGAAGCAGGTCAGACGTATGTGAACTGATACCTCTTAACTGCTGTGCAAGTCTGATCAGCAGTTACAGAAAGAGTTTGGTTGAGATTATCGCCAGAAAAGGTGGTTCCAGTAGTTACTAAACATAAGGGTTCACATACAAGTCCTTGATAGTGTAACGCATCTGTAAAAACAAACAATCCAATTTCAATAACTGCTTGTCTTGGGCAGGGTCATGATGAACTGGAGCCTATCCCGGAAGCGTTGGGTGCAAGGCACAGACGGGCTACACCCCGGATGGGGCACCAACCAGTTCATCGCAGCTACTGTGAAATGTTGTGTATTGTTTGTTAAATAAAACTGTCTTCACAAATTATTATGACTTATATGAAAGGCAGATTCAATTTTAGAAGATATTAATGTAGTTAATTCTAACATAATCGTGTCACATAAAGCCTTGGAGGGTATGTTTATTGTCAGGGTTATTCTAATGTTCCAGTTTTTATGCAATGATGGGTTCTGCAGTGTGAGGACTGCTTGTTACAATCTTTGCTGTGTTTTCATCGTCTTTTGTTGGCAGCCCAGCAGAAGTATCGCACCCAGGCACCCATTGCGATGTTTTCAACTGGGAATGTAAAGGGAAGATGGAAAAGACACAGGAGGCCATGAACAGGTGAAGGAACCCCAAATAGGTTTCTGAGCTGAGTAACAGCAGGGATGTTGCATTTATTCATTTTTATCTGACACTTTTCTCCAAAGTGACTTACAAAGCGAAGCTACTTACACTTATTTACCTGTTGATACAGCTGAGTAATTTCTACTGTACCAATTTGGGGTAAATACCTTGCTCAGGGATACTCCAACAAGAGGTGGGATTCAAACCTACAACCTTCAAGTCCAAAGCTTGCAGCTGTAACCACTGCACTTCCTGGTATCCGTTACAACTGAAATGGCATAACAATTTCTCATGTGTTGAGGGATAAAACAATATTAGCACTAATAGTGCTGTTTCACACTAATAATGTGGTGGGGAGACAAGGCTTGTTTCCAGTTCTGCCTGTTGGAACAAGCATGTAGCGTTGTGGTTACCCTGCAATCAAAAGACATGGGTTCAAACCCACACTCTTGCTGCAATACCCTTGATCAACATACTTACACTGAATTACTCCTGTAAAAAAATGACCCAGCTACATGAATGGATCAATAATTATTAGCTGCTCAGCGTACGAACCTCACACCGAATGCTTTTTTGAAGAGAAGCGTCAGCCTAATGACTTAATAAACCATGAAAACTATGTAAAAACTTTCTCTCCAAATTTTACTGGAGAACTTTTTTTTTTTTTTTTTTCCGGGCATAAAATCGACAGTTATACAGCAGCTCAAACTTTGTGACACACAAACTGCAGACCACCCCTTCATATTAACCTTCTCATACTGCTAACATAAAATACATATTCCTTTCCAAGCAAGAGTCAGGCGGCACTGTAATCTCGGTGTCCTTCAATTCCTGTAATTATATCAGAGCCGTAAATAGCCTGGACTGAAGGGGAACTGTGAAAGCTCAAATCACTGAACCCACTTTCAGAAATTATTGAGGTGCCCTAAGAATTCGGTTCACCTGTACGCTCTTTTGAAAATAATCTGACATCACTTTAAAGGTTAAATTCACATTGAGTCGCTCCGAAACAGGGACCGATGTAACGAATGTACTTCTTTCACAGGAAAATGTTAAGTGTTTGCCTCTTAAAGCTTGCTGCTCTTGAATGTTCTAATGAACTCGGCTTTTGTTGATTTGCGTCAAAAAAAAATGTATATGTTGGCTCCTGAGCAGAAATATTTGTTTCACTTGAAGCTGTCGGCATGGAAAATGTCATGTTTATGCCGGCAAACTTATTAGCACATCTCTTATGTTGATAAGCATCTGATATTTTGGGAAGTCGAGACGACACTCGTCGTAGTTGTCGTTGATCATGGACGAAAAACATGCCGCCTTGTTTTTTCTGAACGTCATTCACGAGGCCGCTCGCTCGGAGGGTCCGAGCTCAGCTCCACGAGATCACAGAAGAAACATTCCCTCCCTAACAGTCTTTTAAATCTCTTTTTTTTTTACGCATTCCTGGAGCACCTTCTATATACAGTCATTTTAGTGGAACGGCGTCTCAAAGGAGCTAATTAATTCTATATCGCTGAGCGGTTGTTATGTCTGTAATCTGCATGAAAACAGAGCTACCCTGACATTAGGAAGAAATGTGATGTTATTTTGTGTGTGTGCGGCTGCCCCCAGCCAGACAGCATTACCATATAATAAGGTCTGCAAAGACAGACCATGCTATGAATTATTGGACGAGGTCATCATCGCATTACCATCCACAAGGTACTGTGGTACAGAAGATGCTAGTCTTACATTACAGTGCTCCGAGTGCTATTATAAACTTGCTCTTCGATGTCACCGTCAGTCCATACCATGAGTAGATGCAGTAGCGCTATGCTGGAGCAAGGAGACCCTGTCCTGGCTAAAAATAGTCAATTCCGGCAACTGATCATGAGTGACGCATGCAGTCGTTTCAATTACTCAGCCTTAAACAAGCTACCAGTCTTCAACTGATTTGAAAGACACATACATATCATCTGAACCACTTGTCCCATACAGGGTTGCAGGGAGCCAGAACCTAACCTGGCAACACAGGGCATAAGGCTGAGGTGAGAAGGGACACACCTAGGACAGGATACTAGTCTGCCACAAGGCACCCCAAGCAGGACCTCAAACCCCAGACCCACTTGAGAGCAGGACCTGCTTCAAACCACTGCACCACCATGCCTACCAATTTGAAAGACACACACACTTTCTGAACTGCTTGTTCCATACAGGGTTGCAGGGAACCAGAGCCTAACCCAGGGCACAAGGCTGGAGGGGGAGGAGACACACCCAGGACAGGATGCTAGTCCATCACAAGGCACCCCAAGTGGGACTTGAACCCCAGACCCACCAAAGAGCAGGACCTGGTCCAACCCACTGCACCACTGCACCACTCTACCCCCTCATTTGAAAGACAAAGGATTTATATTATGACATTTCATATCTTAGAAATGAACACCAACCAACCAACCAATGTGTACAGCTGCTTGTCTACAGCTATTAACAATAAAAATATTTCAAGTGAAATGATGGTGCTCGAACATGTTTCTCATTAGCGTTACATTTGTTCAAGTGCCTGTCACAGAGAAGATATAAATAAGGTTTATTCTTTCTTGATGCCTCATTAAGAGGTGAAGATTAATGAAGATGAAGACAAGATGAGATGATCTTTTGTTTTCAAACCTTAAAAATGTCCGTTTCCTCTGTAACCCCTACAACACCAAGGGTTCTCATTACTGCAACAGGATCTTAAGGAAGTTAAAATAATAGTAATCAATCATTTAGAAAGACATCTGAAGGCCTAGGATGATGATGGAAAAACTTTTGTCTGTCATCAGGTCTGCTGTCATTGTGACCAAAAATTCAGAAGATTCTCATTACCGCAATGGACACATTTCTCAGCGGGTTTCATTTAAAGTTCATGCAACTGATGTAGCCACAGCCCCCCTCACCCACCAAGGGCACCGAGGAGTAGCCATTGTCATCTGATGGTGGCGTGCGGGGGGAGCAGGACTTGATCGTGTTCAGGATATGGCTCTGGGAAGTTTCCCCATGATAAAACTTAGCTGAGGTTATGGTTCATGTGCATGGCGTGCAGCTCCAAAGTGTAGTTTGTGTGCTTGTAAGAGTGTACGGAACTCCGCCATGGATGGCTCCAAGCCCAGCTGAGAAAGGAGGATGATTGGGCGTGGGGCTAGCTACCCCACACCATAAAAACCTTGCCAACTAAAGAAACACCAACAAGGAAACTTCATGACATCTCAGCTCTTAGGGACAGCTGGATTACCCTTGTTCTGCGGCCTACGCCCCTGGAGGGGTGGAAGACATAAGAAGAAGAAGTGCGTATGGATGTCCGCGTGCGTCTGCTGACTAAATTCGCTTTCCAGAAGGACAATCATTGCAGTTTGTTTGCTAAAACCACTGAATTCCATTTGATCTGCATTGTTCTTAATTGCATGGCATAATAAGAGAGATTGTAGTTCATCTGTAAGAATCCGTGCGGGCAAAAATCTAATTAAATCTCCTGCTGTTCGCACAGAAGCAAAACGGGGATAATCTGCGCTTGATGAAAGCTGATGGGTACATTTTTGTGTTCTGTAACTGTGAGTAATGGGCTTACAAGGACACGCTTATGACACAGATTTGCAGCTGTAGCCAAACTGTGGGCCTGCCTCCTTATCATGCTTAAAGGAGACCTAATGGAAGCCATGCTAAAAATAAAATCCTGAAGCTTTGGTCTTTAGCTTCAGGGAGATGACATTTCCCTATATGCCTTGGTTTAGAGAAGTTTATTGTTTAAATTTTCACATTGCCTTAATTTAATTTTAAATGAAACCCTTTTAAAATTAATAATTAAATCTCTGCGGGATCGACCGCACCTCTGTTTGCGCGTAAGTTTGCATGCTCTGGTTTCTTCACACGAGCCAGAAACATGGTTCATGCGAACTGATGAATTCAGATTGCCGTTAGTGCGTATCTGTGTGTGTTGGTGTGTGTACCCTGCAACCTTCTGGGCTCCTGTTTGCAGTGTACCCTATTTGTACCCTGCTCTTTCTAAACCCCCAGCACCCTGTCTATTTAGACTGTTTAGGAAAATGGATTTAAATCCAATTATTTATATTCTTGTTCTTCACTTATTCCTTCCATTACATAGCCATTATTTTAATTGCATTTGGTTTGGTGTGTATCAGACTCACACTGATTAATATGTTTCTTTAAGTGCAGATGGCGGAGTGCGATCTCACACATATGTGTATTTAATCAATTGGTCTTTTACTTTCTGTGGATTAAAGCATTGGGGATAAACATCCCATGTTGTTCTGTTTTCTCAATAAATTCACCCATTATTGTAATAGAACTGGTTGGAGCGTTTACAGGTGTTTTCACTTACGGTAATCTCCTGTTCCAAGCGGGATCAGGGTGGTCCAGAGCCCGTCCCATTTGTTTGGACTGTTGAAACCCATGTGAACGGGGTGAAAAATACAAAATCTAGACAGAATGGACAGGGATTGAACCTACACCTAACTGCCATCAAGGCACCGTGAGACACCCACTGCAACCCAGTTCCACATTCCTGGTGTCATCATTTTTTTATTGGCTTCTTTGGCAGTGCCAGGGTAGTTTTTTTTTAAAATATAGAGGCATTTGTCATCTTCACATTCAACACACTAACGATTTCGGAAGCATCTTTTGCGTTGGACCTGTGCCTTTCCTAGGTTACCATGCACTTTCCCATGTGTCACCATTTAGCAGCCGTGAGCTCAGCTCCCATGGTTGAAGTCATTGGCCGGAACAAATGGAATTACTTTCCTTGCGGTGACCGCGTTTCTTTGACGCTGTCATTGGATTTTCGCTCTTAGCAACGGGGGCACGCGCCACTGAAATGTCATCCCATTAACGCATCGTTGGGCTATAAGGAGGGAATACCCGGGAGGGTTTCTAATTGAATCCCATGCAGCGTTGTGATATTTAGAATTTCTTAATGGGCTCTTCACTTTACCTGAAATGGTGATCCATATATAAGGTTTCTGGTGTGGTAAACCATGTGATATTGGAGGAGACCTATTTCTACCCGAGTCATGGCGAGGACTCACATAAGACTGTTTTGTGATGCTTCAGCCACTGAATCCTGTTTAAATTGTGTGGTAAATGTCTCTGGTAGAGTGCGTAATACCAGGACCCCATACACCCTCTTTACCACATGACTATAACCCGATAGCAGGAACAATCTGTGTAACAGCCAAGGCTCAAGTTGAGGTGCTGGTGACACACAGTGTGTTTTAATACCTAAATATTGATCAAACCATTGCAGATTGAGACCCAGTTGGAAAATGGACTGGTGCTTGTTTTCTTGTGTTTTGTTCTTAAATTAAATCGCTTTAGTAAACATGCAGCTGTGTGAAGTGTTTAATTTGAACCTTCCAAGTCCTCGGTCTGTTCAACAAACCCTCGCTTAATAAACGACTTGTACGTTTAATGAGGATGTCTGAATTGGGCCCATGTATCGACGAGGCACAGAATCAGACATGCCCCTATATGTCATTAGCCGGATTTTACCCCAAACATCTGCCGGCGGCAATTTACTCCAAAGCCGCGCACGCTACCCCAACAGCTGTTGTTGCCGCACTTTCAGATAAACACGATCTACTTAACAGCTGTTCTGTCGCTCATTTCCAAACGAGAGCGTTGTGATAACACACACAGCGGGTACTCAGTGTGGTTAGCAGGGGCTCGTCCTTCTCCTCACAATGGGACGCCACGCTGTCCTGTTTGCCTTCATTGGAAAGATTGGAAAAGCACTCAGAGGGTCTCCGTCTTTGCCCAACAGCCTCTGAGTGCTCCTCTGGTGGGCTTGGCAGAGGTAGACCCTGTAGGGGAACATTGTGGCACTCATATGCCCCATTTGCTCTCCAGCTGCTACGTACTGTCAAAAATCAATTAATTGGCCAGTGGTCCGGGGACATGGACTCGCAGCAGAGCCCTGGACAACTGGAAAGTAATTCATGCAAAATTTCCTGTTTAGAAAATTGGATTCTTCTTGCATGGTGCCCATGAGGGCGCTTAATTAAACTGTGCCCGATTAAGAGAGTAATTACTGTGACATCTTCAAACTGAATAACCAGCGATAGCCAGCAGTCAGATTGTGTTAAACGGAAAATGAATTTCAGCACAAGCGTTCAGTTTTTACCATGTTAAATTTACCTGCTTGGCCGGCTGGTTTCTGGGGACCCCAGCAACAGCAAGTAGGAGTTGTACATCGCACTGATGTCCTTAATGTTGGGTAGTAAGAAGGAGAGTAAGTGTGTCACATTTTTTTCTGTTCACATCTGTTCATTTTTTTTTTAAAAAATGTTTCAGGCTGCTTTGCAGGTGCAATACATAAATCCACATAAATCATTGCACTACAAATTAATTTCCCTCCTTTTTTAATTTCACACAGATCAGTGTGGCAATGACTGTCATTTTTCCTTTCAAGTCAACATACTAAAGGTTTAGCGACAAGGTGCTTAAGCTTAGAATGGGGTAAGAAAAAAAAAAAGATCAGCAGTGCTGCCGTTCTTAAAATTATGCCTTTTTTCTGCATGGATTTATGAAGAGGAAAAAAGCAATTAATGCCTGTTTACAGGAACCGGAGACTCTTGAAGGAGATCATTTGGGAACAAGGGGCCAGGAGACTAACTCTTTACCTCCCTAATTAAAGAGGTGGGGAGACAAAGTTAGTGGAGAAAACAAGAACTACACTCCTTTCAGCAAATACAGGGACACCCCTGAGAGCTCTTCCATCTCAACATAATCTACATGGGCACCAATTGACTGTGATGCAGGTAATTACCTGGAAATCCACTCGATGATACAGTTTGCTCGCATGACCTTTGCGGAACTGTCTCAGCTTCATCACCTGGATGCTTTATTTCCTGTAGCTTGGCTTTCCATTCTCATTTCATTGACATCCCGTGTCGGGGGTATTCCGTACAGCTGTATTCATATTCATTCATTCATTCATTCATTCAACACATCCTTTTCTCAGAAGTAACATATTGTTAAACTACTGAAATTGTTTACCTGTTTATACAGTTGGGTATTTTTTTACTAGGGTGCACCAGGATGAGATGGGATTCAGATCTGGGTCCTTAGAGTGTGAGGCAGCAGCTCTGACCACGATGCTCCATGCAGCCCCTTACCTGTGTAAACTGTGTGATATACCTGGAGCATTTGACAGTTACAGTTTGGTCTCTTTTTCTGGTTGGAGTGACAAAACAGCACAGCCGCTGAAAACACGGTTGGATTGTTATTGTTAGTTGCAAATGGCCATGTGCTGCCACCCTAATCTCTGCAGGGAATAGGAGGTGTATCCTTGGCAACGGTGACTCCGGTATAAATAATCTCCTCCCTCCCATCTTGCAAAAACAACATGCTCCAGGTATCACAGACAAAACCGGTGTCCCTATATCTTTATTCTCTCTCATCCCACCCCTAACGGAACAGCCCAGGCAATCTAAATGAGTGCGTTAGATCACTTGTGTGCGCCTCTGCAACAGAATGCAGAATGGAAAAAAAAAATAGCTTTGCATCTGATAACGGAAGCAATTTATTTTACTGGAAGGGCCTTGCTAAGGAATCCCCCCGGCAAGCTCTTCTAATCCGGGAGAAAGCAATTCTTTAAATGTCGGAGGAGGTGTCGGCGTGTGGGAGCCACTGATAAGAGAGAAGCTTCATCAGGATACGCGGCAGGAGAAAAAGGATGTGCACCCGCACCTTTAATATACCTGCCTTTTTTTCTATTTTACCCAGTATTTCCGAAGATGAGCGGACAACGCGGCGCTTCCTGACATTTTAATCTCCCCCCGTGAAACCTGGAATGGAACAGCCAATCAGCATGCGCGCACCTGCGGAGGTGGCAAGAACAGAATCGCAGCAATTAGGAATCCGAACGAACAAGCTGCTGTGTCTCGGAAGCTCTGCGAGAGAGAAAAAGAAAGAAAGAAAGAAAGAGAGAGAGAGAGAAGATAATGGAGCTCATACAATGGTCCTCTTAAAGGTGACAAAGACGGCCAGACAAAGAACGCAGAGCCTCCAAACACACTGGAAAAAAAAATTGCCCCAAACATGTTAAGGATCTGTCACTAGATTTCTGAGGCTCCGGATAATTCATTTCACCTCCTTTATTTGTTACAATAGAAACATGTATAATTATTCTGAGCTACAGATGTATTTTTTGCCCTTTGGCTCAAGTTCCACGACTTCTTAGAACCTTTTAATAAGGTACATAAGTAGCTTAATCTCCTCAACGCTACCGCATTACTACCGTAGCGCAATGTGACGAGTCATACAAAAAGAGCCCCGAGCACTTTGTCAAACAGGGTCTCATTAAGGAAACTACATTTTTAATGCAGTTTTAAGCTGACATTTTAATACCTGTTTTCACCAAGCGAGCCCTGTTTTTGGCACAGTCTCACCACTTTTTGGCCTTTAGAAAAATGGACACTCGAAAATTCATACTCTGGCTTTCTTTTTGCAGCCTCCGTGAGTGAATGTCATGTGTAATGACTCCTGACCTCTAAGACAGCGGAATTGAAGCTACACAAGGCAGCACTCGGATTCTCCCGACACTTCCCGTCACCCTTTTTGACTGAAATGAACACACCTTAACAACGGCTTTGATTACTCCACTGTTCAATAAGAAGTCTGGCCCTGGATGACCAATAAGTTTAAAATGAATAACTATATGCCATGGTGAAAGTGTGTACACAAACCCTCAGCACCTGGAGGTCAAGATGCTACTTCTTCCCAATGCTGTTTTCCTTCCTTGCTTTCAAACAAATGGTTTCACCAGAGTGACACAATGTTCTCAACCTCAAGGAGGCCGACACTGAAAGGTTTTGTCCCGAAGACCTTAAGCAATAGGGTTTTGCACTGGAGGCTAAAAGTACACTTTGTCAAAGTCGAAAATATAAGTGCAATGATTAAACCGGATTCTTTCCTTTTCACTTTTCCTGTTGCCTTATTTTGCTTGTTACTTTCTGTGAAACTCTTGGTAAGGTTGACATTTCAAATTATAACATGTTTTCTTTGTGATGCCAATTTGCCCCCTAATTTGGTAAGAAGTGGCTTTAAAGGCAGTGAAATTTTAAAGAGTGTGCATTTTATAGTTTGCCCTCCTGTTGGATAGAACCTAACTAGGGTGGGTGAATCAGAGCTCAGAAGCTCTGAGATACACATCAAAGTCCAAAACGGAAAAGGGGGGGTTTCCAACAGGGACGCCGAAGAGGGCGAGTGGGAGGATGAGCGACTCAGACGCACCATGTCTGCCAGAGCCTGCAGCCCAGGGGTAACCACAATCCAAACAGACAAACAGGAGTGGCCAAATAAATAGGGACGGGTGCTTCAATAAGTCATTTGGCAAGCTGGTGTGTCTCCCGTCTCATTTGACATCAGCAGGAGCTTTACATCTGCTGTGATTTTCGAGGAAAACAGATTCATCCGCACAGCTCGTCTTTCAACTGCATGCTCTGCAGATCAGAAGCAGCTGCAGAACTGGACCTTGTTCTGCAACACTGATCCCCAAAGCAAGGCAATGCCAAGCTCATCCAATACAGATCAAAGTGTTCTGAGACTGAGGAGCACTTTTACAGGCTGTAAATTAGAAGAGAAATCAGATCAGCCATGAAAACAACTATCCGAAATGCATTTTGCATGCTGTTCAAGTCAACTGGCAGGAAACTATAGTTTTCCAGCTCTTATAAACGTCACCTTATGATCTCAAACATGGCATGTAAATGCTGAGTTTTAAGTTTGTGAACCATTTGGAATCCGAGTTCTACACGAATGCCTTCTACTATGTGAAAATCATAATAATAGGTAAGGACAGTCTAACTGAACAAATAACACAACCAAAACTGTATGAAGCATTGTCACATTTTATTGTTTTTAGCTTTTTATTGCTTCAGTAGCTGTAACCTGAACTAAATGTTTCGTGCAGCTGCTGATCAGACCTGTGCAGTGGTTCAGAGATATTTACAGAATTGTATCAGTTTGTTTGCATTTATGCTGTGCTCCTGTCACATCCCACGGGGTCACTGCCCCTCCTGGTCAGAGGCGGCGCCACTCAGTGCCGCTAGCTAACGCTTACCTATCACCTCACAGTCTCGTAGGACATGGAGGTATAAAAGGAGCCAGCGGAGCAGAACTAGTCGCGGATTCTTAATCAGCAGTTCTCTTGTGCTTCGTTGGCGATTGGTAGTCTCTTGTTCCCTCAGTTTGTTTCCTAGGTGTGCATGTTCCAGTCCCGAGTGCCCGTCCCGTCAGTTCCTGCCTCTTGTTCTTCAGTCCTGGTCCATCGTTCCTGTCCGGTATTTCGTCACGTCTCAGGGTTGCGGTCAGACTCACAGATTAGCGTTTCACTGTTCACCGTAGTTCCAACACCGTGTGTGTTTCCTGGTCTCGTGTTTCTTGTTTCACTTCCACCGAGTGTCTTACAATACTCACCGTACACGTCTAACCTCACACTGCACGTGAAGTCATTATATATTTCGTCTGTGTTTGGACGTAATAGCAACGCGCGTCCGTGTCGGACTCCCGTCCGGACGCTACAGAAGAATCCGCCTGCTAGTATGACTTCAGCGGAATGGCGTGAGCTGGCGGATCTGACAGAGGCGAACCAAGAACAACTCCTGGTTTGCACAAACGCCGCTAGCCGCCTCACAGATCAGTTGGAGCGGTTGACACGACTCCTCAGTCACGGTGGGCGGGGCGCCGATCCGACCAGTTCGCAAACGCATGATGATTGGCGGACATGTCTTTTTGATCGTCTTTATGCTTCCTCGGGTCCTCGCGCGGAGACCACGAGCCCTGTGCAGACCAATGGGATCAGCGCTACTGAGCAGCTGTCCGTTCCCTTCCAGGAGGCTTTGCAAGGTAGCAGAGGTGAGAACCAGAATTACACAGAATACTCAATCTCCAGTCCAGCCTCTCTGTTCCCAGGGCCCTACTCTCCTGAGTCACCCCCTAGCCCAGACAGAAAGACAGAGAGACAGTTCTTCCCCAGCACCAAGAGTTTTCAGGTGCGTTCCTGGTCTCCAGTGGAGAAGACATCCAGCCCCCGATTGTCAAGACCACTCTCTCAGGAGTTCTCGCCGGAGTACCGGAGCAACTCCGGGTCCAGCCGGACCCCGACGCCGCCAGGGCAGCAGGTGCCCTACAGCCCTGTGGACAGTGAGCCGGCTCAAGCACGCAACCTTGTCAGCTGTGCAGGGCTCGAAGAACAGTGCGTCAGACAGGGAATAATACGACTCAGTAACGGGCGTTTGACAGAGGAGGAAAGGAGGCGCCGTTTTCTGCAACGCTTGTGCTTTTACTGTGGAGCTGCGGATCACGTTCAGGTTTCCTGTCCAGTGCGGCCACCCCGTGGGCCCCAACGGACCGACTTACTGGTGAGTGATGTATCTCTCCATACCTCCCTGTTGACATTACCAGTTACAGTATCCTGGGGTTTCCAGCAGCAGCAGACGAAAGCTATGGTAGACAGTGGCGCTGCAGGGAATTTCATGGATCATGATATGGCCGCGTCCTGGGGCTTGCCCTGTGCCCGATGCCCAAAACCCCTGGCTGTTAAAGCTATTGATGGCGCTCCAATCGGGTCGGGGCGTGTAGAGCAGCGCACAGAGCCCGTTACTATGCAGGTAGGGCCACTCCATAAGGAACAGATATGGTTCTATCTGATTAAGTCCCCTGATAACCCCATTATTTTGGGATACCCATGGTTATGCACCCATGACCCTATTATCTCTTGGAGTGAGGGGAAACTGCTGTCTTGGGGACAGCAGTGTCCCAAACACCTGGAGACGTCTTGTAACTCCACATCCATAGAGAGCCCTAATGCAGATCTGCCCCTGCAGCTTCCAAGGGAGTATGCAGATCTAGTGGCGGTGTTTAGCAAACACAAGGCTGCAGAACTGCCTCCTCATAGACCTTGGGATTGTGCTATAGATCTTTTTTCGGGCACTACACCCCCTAGGGGGCGGGTATACCCTCTTTCTCAACCTGAACATCAGGCAATGGAGGCTTATATAACGGAGGCACTAGAAGCCGGATTCATCCGGCCGTCTACCTCTCCAGCTTCCGCTGGCTTTTTCTTTGTTGAGAAAAAGGACGGGGGTTTGCGCCCCTGTATTGATTATCGGGGGCTAAATGCCATTACTGTGAAGTACCCGCACCCCTTGCCTCTTATCACGTCGGCCCTCGAACAGGTTTCCGGTGCTACCATCTTTACGAAACTGGACCTTAGGAGCGCATATAACCTGATTCGCGTTAGGGAAGGGGATGAGTGGAAGACCGCTTTTAGCACCGCCCTCGGCCATTATGAGTACCTGGTCATGCCTTTTGGCCTGGCGAATGCACCTTCCGTATTCCAGGCTTTTGTTAATGAAGTACTCAGAGAGCTAATTAATCGCTCAGTATTAGTGTATCTGGATGATATCCTGATCTTTTCTCGGTCCCGTGAGGAGCATATTGGACATGTCAGGGAGGTGTTGCAAAAGCTGGCAGCACATAAGCTGTACGTGAAAGGGGAGAAGTGCCAGTTCCATGTGCACTCTGTGGATTTCCTGGGGTACATCCTAACACCCAACGGGGTCACGATGGATCCACAGAAGGTCTCGGCAGTTCTGTCATGGCCCCAGCCAAAGACAGTAAAGGACCTGCAACGGTTCCTAGGTTTTGCGAATTTCTATAGGCGCTTCATAAGGAACTTCAGTTCCGTTGCAGCCCCGTTGACTGCTCTGTTAAAAGGAGCCCCTAGGCGCCTGACCTGGACTCCTGAGGCGAGTCAGGCCTTTGAAGACCTAAAGAAGCGTTTTACTTCTGCCCCAATCCTGAAGCACCCTGATCCCAAACTGCCCTTTATTGTGGAAGTTGATGCTTCTGAGGCCGGGGTAGGGGCAGTGCTCTCACAGCGCCAGGGAAGTCCCCTGAAGCTCTATCCATGTGCGTATTTCTCACACAAGATGTCGCCTACTGAACAGAATTATGATGTAGGAAACAGGGAGCTCTTAGCCATAAAGATGGCCTTAGAAGAGTGGAGACATTGGTTAGAGGGGGCTACGCACCCATTCTTAGTGTTAACTGATCACCGGAACCTGGAGTATCTGCAGAAGGCAAAGAGGCTCAATTCCAGACAGGCGCGGTGGGCCATGTTCTTCACCAGGTTCCGTTTCACGGTGACCTATCGTCCTGGCTCCAAGAACGGCAAGGCCGATGCCCTGTCCCGGTTGTTCGAGGTATCGCCTCAGCTCTCCCCACCAGACACCATCTTGTCCCCGACGCAGTTTGTGGCTCCTATCCGTTGGGCTTTATTGGACGATATCCAAGCAGCCCAACGTCAAGAACCCGGTCCCAACGAGCAGCCCCAAGACAAAGAATACGTCCCGTCCACTGTTCGGTCCGAGCTCCTACACTGGGCCCATGATGGTCCAAGTACAGGACACCCAGGGGTCAACCGAACCTTGAAGCTTCTCGCTGAACGCTTCTGGTGGCCATCCATGAGACAGGACGTACGAGACTTCGTCCTTGCCTGCACCACATGTGCCCAGGCCAAGGTCCCACGGCAGCTGCCAGCAGGGCTTTTAGAGCCACTCCCGATTCCCAACCGTCCATGGTCCCATATAGCGGTGGACTTCCTTACTGATCTTCCGTGTTCTGATGGAAACACCACCATATTGGTCGTCATAGATCGCTTTTCCAAGGCCTGTCGACTGATTCCTCTGAAAGGTCTACCTACAGCCCTGGAGACCGCGGAACTGCTGTTCCAACATGTCTTCCGGCTGTATGGCCTGCCAGAGGATGTCGTCTCGGACAGGGGACCCCAGTTCACCTCAAGGGTCTGGAAGGCCTTCTTTGCCCGCTTAGGAGTCTCAGTCAGCCTCTCCTCTGGTTATCATCCACAGTCTAATGGGCAAGTGGAACGCCTCAACCAGGAGGTTGGACGTTACCTGCGGAGTTACTGTGCTCAGAATCAAGCGGATTGGAGCAGATACCTCCCCTGGGCAGAGTACGCCCAGAACTCCCTGGTCCATTCGTCCACAAACTTAACTCCTTTCCAGTGTGTGCTCGGTTACCAGCCTCCGCTGTTCCCGTGGACGATGGAGACCAGTGGGTTGCCAGCTGTGGACGACTGGTACAAGAGGAGTGAGTCGGTGTGGGAATCCGCACATGTCCGTCTCCAGGAGGTGGTATCCAACCAAAAGGAGAAGGCCGACAAAAGGCGTAGGACTGTATTGTACCAGCCAGGGCAGAGAGTATGGTTGTCCACCCAGGATCTCAAACTGCATTTGCCCTCGAGGAAGCTTGCCCCCCGTTTCATCGGCCCCTTCAAGATCCTGAAGAGGATCAACCCGGTTTCTTACCGTCTTCAGTTGCCCTCGCATTATCGTATCTGTCCCACGTTTCATGTTTCGCGCCTCAAGCCCCATTGTGTTTCCGCCCTGCAGAGCCCAGCAGTCTCTCCACCTCCACCGTTGGATGTGGATGGTTCTCCTGCCTACTCCGTCAGGGCCCTCCTGGACTCCAAACGGAGACGGGGTACGCTGTACTATCTGGTCGACTGGGAGGGCTATGGGCCGGAGGAGCAGTCTTGGGTACCAGCACGGGACATCTTGGACCCAGCTCTTATTGAGGACTTCCATCAGTGTCATCCAGATCGGCCTGCTCCGCGACGGCGGGGGCGACCGCCTACCCGCCGGCGTTCTGCGGCTGGAGCCGCCCCTGGAGGGGGGGGTACTGTCACATCCCACGGGGTCACTGCCCCTCCTGGTCAGAGGCGGCGCCACTCAGTGCCGCTAGCTAACGCTTACCTATCACCTCACAGTCTCGTAGGACATGGAGGTATAAAAGGAGCCAGCGGAGCAGAACTAGTCGCGGATTCTTAATCAGCAGTTCTCTTGTGCTTCGTTGGCGATTGGTAGTCTCTTGTTCCCTCAGTTTGTTTCCTAGGTGTGCATGTTCCAGTCCCGAGTGCCCGTCCCGTCAGTTCCTGCCTCTTGTTCTTCAGTCCTGGTCCATCGTTCCTGTCCGGTATTTCGTCACGTCTCAGGGTTGCGGTCAGACTCACAGATTAGCGTTTCACTGTTCACCGTAGTTCCAACACCGTGTGTGTTTCCTGGTCTCGTGTTTCTTGTTTCACTTCCACCGCGTGTCTTACAATACTCACCGTACACGTCTAACCTCACACTGCACGTGAAGTCATTATATATTTCGTCTGTGTTTGGACGTAATAGCAACGCGCGTCCGTGTCGGACTCCCGTCCGGACGCTACAGCTCCTGGGTATACGGCCTGTACAAGCTATGATCGAGCTCTAATGTGATGCACATCGCTGAGTAATTATTCAGTCTGGTGATTTGTATAGTGGTGTAAAGTCAGCCTTTTACTTACATTCTGAGAGAATTGCTCAAAATAAATCTGTGGACTATAACCTCTCAATAACAGTGTGCCATAAAAAGCTTGAAGATGTTCCAAAATAAACAAGATATCATGCATTTTTATATAAACTATGAAGACTACATATTTGTGCAGCTCTTTTTCTGGAGCCAAAGAACAAATTAAGGTGCGGTGCTTGCTTGTTGGGATTCGTTTGAATTTTAAACCTCAGTTTGGTTCATTCCAGGAAACCAAGCGGCAAAAAAAAAAACGGAGTGGACCGGAGAATCCCATGTCAGTTCAAAAGCTGTTAGGGGTTTCATATATGATAATATCTAAGGGAGATTATTTGCCTCTGGAGGTCTGCAGGATTTGAGCTCTTTTACCACTTTAAATACATCTAAATATGTAGCCCTTATAAGAACAGAGGCAGTGAAATACATTCAACTTACAATATTTTAATCGGATTAACTTTGGTCAGACGACTGCATGTTCTTCATCAGAAGCTTTCTAATTAAGCCACAACATTTTCCCCAGCAATATGAGCGTGTAACGCACACCATTATATCAAAAGCACTGTGTGCAGTGCAGAGGCGAGTCTAAAAAAATGAGGACGGGCAGACTTTAGCAACAGATGGAGCGCCTTGCAAAGACTTCGACCCAGCTTGTTGCACTTTTTTTGCACGTTTTTTAGAACAAAAGTGGGAAATTCAAACAGCTGATCTGGAAACGGTAGGATGTAAAAATACGAGTTGCTAAGAGACACCGGTGAGACGCGAATCCCCACCGATGGGGAGGTGTAATTCTACAGTGGGAATGTGGTTATTTGTGAGTAATTTGTGACACACGAGTGAGAGAGACGAGTGCTCGCCAAGTATTGGCGCATATGGCTATCCGAATGATGCCAACTGTGCCAGTGATGCCAAAGTTGTAACTTTTAGATGATGGGAAGGCCTCCTCTTTTCTTCGAGCACAAATAATGGTTAAAAGCCTGTCCGGTCAAAGTAGAAACGACAAAGCAACCCCTCTTGATTGTGCATAAACTGTAACAGGAACAGGAGTGAGAAGCACCTTGACTGACACATGAAAGACGTGCACAGCAGTGAAAATCGTTGCCCTAATGTTTGAAATTAATTAAGTGATGAAGCAATGCAAGGCGTTGCATTAAATATGATATTGACAGCAGGTAATATAAAGTTTGTATACTGATGTTTTTTCACAATTATTTTCTTTCTTACTGGGTTTCTATTCTTCCAGCAGCACATCATGTATAGCTGTTGACTTTAGCGTGGCTTCTAGTCCCAGGAGCAAGATTCTTATCCTGAATTGTGCCAGTAAAACATCCAGCTATGAAAATCAATGAAATTCTGAAATTCTTTAGATAAATGAATCATCTAATCAACAAGAAAACAATATAAAGAGTGCTGGTTTGTGGGACAGAAGGCACTGATTGAGGGCTTCGGGATTCAATGACCTTTATTCCGAGAGTCAATGGAAGACAGACAGACATGGGTAACCAAAAAAAAAGCACAGTCATGTCCAGGTCTCTCGCTTTTGCTCCAGGGGAGACATGGCAACTAGATGGTAACTAAAGACTTGTCAATGACTAGCTTTATGTGTTAGAATGGCGTACTTATTAGCAAGGTAAGTGGGTGCAGACCTTGGTGTGTGTGGTAACAGCCAGCAGCTGCAGGAGTTATGGAGCTGCTGATCGACGATGAGAACCAATAGCAGGCACAATTAGACCCTGCCTACATTTTCTGGTGGCTCTGGGCACGGACTGGAGCTTTGGGATTGGAGTTTTAGGGTTGCAGCGGCTTCCTGTAAGTCAGGTGATTGCCAGCCCAAATGCCCCCATTGCCTTCCGGTGATTGCCAATGACAGAACCAGAGATGTTGCGGTGATGCAGAATGCACACACCTCACTGGTGGAGATGTTCCATATGCTGAATTCTGTACGTGTGCATGTTGTGTTCTGTATACTGTATACTGTATGTGTGAGTGATGTTTGAGGTAGGAGTACGAAAGCATGTGTACTGGGTTCCTCCATGCCTCAGTAGAGCCAGCATCTCCCTGATCACCCAATGGTCTTCATCCTGCACTGCTTGTATTGCTGGTGTTGCTGCATGACTGTAAGCTGGCCAAGAGGGTGGAGCAGAGGCGTATAATCCATGGTAGTTAAATCACTGTTGTCCTGGGTTTCAGCACCACTGTGACAAATAAAGTGGCTCGTTGGACAAGAGGACACAAGCTCAGAGCTTCTGGATTTTAGTGGTCTTTATTCTGGAACTCCTTGCCTTGGCGAGGTGTCAGGGAGAAGGGGTTGAGGACACTCTTCACACTTCCTTGTCTCTCACTGCATGGCAGGTCCTTCTTCACTGTCAAGCAGGATCTTAAATAGGAGTCATGGCAACTGGGTGTTTGTTAAGGGTCTGTTGCCCGTGTATCTTCCTCCAGTGTGCTGCATGTGTCAAAAAGTTAATATCTTAGACAAGTAAATAGGTGCTAGTGAATCCGGGAGACAGCTGAAATTAGATTGTCCGAACTTGCACAGCTGAGGCTTGCTGACAAAAGTGTTAATGAGAATTGCCGGCTGCAAATGAACAGAGTAACATTTCTTCACTTCCTGAGAATGATTTTGCCCGATTTTGTCGGCCTCATCTCCCGGGGTCTTTCTGATCACATCCCACTCGCACTCACCGCCTCCCACTCCTTGCTTGTGGCCTTCATAGTCTATCAGTTTCTGCAGCTCCTGCTTTAGACCCTACAGAGTCACTGCTCATTAAAAAATACAGGTACTCTTGAACTTATGACATAAGCAGCTTACAATCACCTGCACTTAAGATGGCCATCCCATTAACCTTATTATATTATTTCTGAGTCTTGGAGTTAGAAGTTTGGTCATAACGTGTAATGAGGACCGCTCCATCTGCTGTACGATAACATCAGTTGGCCGCACTGCTGCAAGGTACCATATTTCTCATTGACTCAGTCAGTGTATGAGTCTGTAAAAGTGTTTTATTTGCAAATTTTTTTTTTTCTCATTCCATTCAAGTTACTTTTTGACACTGTCTAGCAAGTAAAAACATGTCTAGTCCACAAATGTCCAGTTAGGTGTCTTCAGCCATTTGCATCAGATTGTCCTTTTTGGTGGTTTTAAAAAGCCAACTGTCACACAGATGACTTGAGCACGACAGGGTTTGGAGCCAATCGTAGAGTTTATTGAAAGAAGCGGGGATGCTGTGGTGGTGCAAAAAAGACAAAACGAAAGAAAACAGATTTTGAAATGACAGTGAAATTAATAGCGCAGTACGAAAATATAATTATAAGTGTGCTGTGTTTATGTTATTATTGTATAGTAGTACTGTCTCACCATGTACATGTGTGAAATTAGTGAAAAATGTAACAAAACCCTGTTATATGGCATACCATTCACGGATGCTAAGCATCATATCATTATGCTGTATAACATAAGGGGATTTGCGACTTACGTTAAATACAACATGACAAGCAAAAAGAGGAAGTCTGGCTCTTGCTTCACCTGAAGTGTGTGAGAGAGTAAAAATTCACATTCGACATTTCCCAGGGATTTCCTTCCCGGCAGCGGTGTACTGCAGGAGCAACTCTCCTGGTGCGGTCTCCTCTCTCACCTGGGACACTGTCGCTGTACCTCTGAGACAAGCACAGCATGCCTTCTAAATCTCTGCTCTGTGTAACTGGATTACCTCTTTGTGTACAATGTAAAGCTATAAGCTTTTTAGTCACCCTAAATAACTGCTCCATTGCAGCGATAACAGACACATTCATTCATAAACTGGACATGTACATCACAGAATGATTCAAAGTGGAAAACACCAGTTCTAGACAGATATGGTGTGCACTTTTTCCATTTTTGTGGAAAAAACCCAGTGCAAAAATAATAAATGCTGCAAACTACGGTGTAAAGAGCATATCGATCCACATGGTGAAGTATTTGGTTTAATATTTCTTCCCCTTCGGGGGATCAGAGAGTCCACCCTATAGTGTATCCTTCACTGTAGACTTTTTAACCCACAGTTTTACTAACTACTGGAAGACTCTTACTTAGCAGGTAGTGTAACGCTTAGCAATGCTGCCTTTGGATATGAAGGTTGCTGATTTAAATCTTACCTACAGTTGTAGTACCCTAGAGTGAAGTATTTGCCCTAAATTGTCTCAGTAAAATTACCCAAATGTATAAATGGCTAAATACTGTAGTTGTAGGTGGATTAACATTGTGAGTTGCTTTGGAGAAAAGTGTCAGATAAATGTATTGTCCTTGTACTGATTTTTCCCCCATAATTCACAGTGTGAGTACAGAGTCTATATCACTTACATATCTCCTTCTTGGCCACAAATGTCCAGTTAGGTGTCTTCAGCCATTTGCGTCAGATTGTCCTTTTTTGTGGTTGACTTGAGCAAGACAGGGTTTGGAGCCAATCGTAGAGTTTATTGAAAGAACCGGGGATGCTGCGGTTCGCGAAGAGGTGTGATGAGGGGATGCCTGCTTTTGTGCAGGGATGACAGGATGTGGAGGAGGATGAAGCAGGGGAAGGTGTTCTCTCGCACTTTGAATTTGGAGGTTGGGACGTGATCAAATCCATAGTCCAAGTTGTGGTCAATGTTGAAGCCGATGTTCAGAAACATGATCCCAGATCGAAGCCAAGGTCAAGGCCGGAGCAGCGGTCATTCACATGAGCAGAGGACAAAGCTGAAATCCAGGAGAAGGGGTAGAGCAAAGGCAAAAAACGACATCACTGAGAAATAAGAAGGGTGTAATCGCTAGAACGGTGCGCGTCTTGGAGATTCTGCAACCAGACTGTGCGGCTGTGTTCCCTTTATACTTCTCTCCTTGATATCATGCAGGTGCGCGGGGCTGGTCCAGTGGAAGCGTTGTTCGGGGTGTGACGCCGACTGCGGAACGAAGCAGGTGCTGTTCCGTTCTCGTGAAGCGGAACTCAGCCGGAGTTTCTAAATGGGCTTCTTACGGGGAAAAAAAAAAAAACGGTCACACAGTCACACAGATGTGTGGAAGTTGGGCCAAGGACAGGTTTGGAAAAACAAGCACAGCCCTCTTTCCTTTGTCCAGATGGGCCTGCTTGCTGCGAAGAAAACCGTGGTGGTTCATTGCTTGCCCGAGGCATGTTTACAAATCTCCCATCACGGGCACAACACACCAGTGTAAGAGGAGAAAGGGCAGGGAGACTCCAGAGAGTGCCGCTCACAAAGCCATTTAGGTCTGAATTATTCATGTCCACCAACGTAGCGGTACATGGTGCTTTCATCGCTGGCTAATACACTTAGATCCAGCTCTTAGCGCTTGTCGTCCCACAGAGGGGGACTGTGGCTCCACACACTTACGCTTACTTAGAAAACCACATACTTACAGAAACACTGGGGCACTGGTGCAGATGCCTGGATGCACACACGAACAAGTGAAAACACACACTCGCGCAAAGTCAAACTCATAATTTTCACATCCTAATTGTGCTCTACAGCGAAAACATGGTAAAAATTCAGCTGCGGAGGGGGGGGGTACTCTTACAATTCCACAAATCTCATTTGCTCTGCTTGCTTACGCCAGTTAGAGCCAGTCGCAATGTAATGGGTAGAGTTTCACTCTTTGACGCACTGAACATTAGGCAATGAACACAGAAGAATGTATGTGGGGCGGAAATGACAGTCATTAGCGGGCTGGCCCATCCATTCCTCTCCCTGTAGTGGAATGCTCAGTTTACCAATTTCATTTAAAAACCATTTCCTCGGCATGCTATCGACAGTCCCCACCCCCTCATTTGCAGAATTCCTCCTCTTCTGCCACACTTTGTATGTTCAGATTTCAGCAGCGGCTGTGAAAACAAACTGAAACTCAGACCCAGTGCAGAACCAATGCAGAACTCGATGTATGGATGAGCGACCCAGTGTAAGTAGTGTATCTAGCAGTGTAAGTCACCTTGGTGAATAAGGTGTGTGGCCTGATAACACTACATAGAGTTCATTGGAAGTTGCTTTGGAGAAAAGTGTCTGCTGAATAAAGGAATGTAATTGTAAATGTAACTGGATCATAGACGTACCGGAACTGAAGCAATTAATATACTGTGTATATTCTTTTATATAACATTAATATAATAGAGTAATATAAGAAGTTATAATACCCATCTATTAATATAATAGGAACATATGTGAAAACGAGTACGCCAGTGATGTATTTGTCATATTCATATGGGGCACCTTTCCATATTCAAGGAATATGTAATTAAAATCATACACTGCAAGTGTGTTCCCTGCTATATAAACACTGCGAGAGACCATCGGGGTGCACAATGTGTTCAGCCCTGACTGAAGGTTTTTTCACCGTGAGCTGTAAACCACGTGTTTGAGTCAATTACCGCAAGAATGTACAGTATTCTGCAATGCTAAATAAATTCTCAAAAGTTTCCATTTCCATTTTCAAAGGTCGCTTCTAGGAATTTATTCAGAAAAGGAGTTTAACTTATAAATGTAACAGAATTAGAATACACAATCTGTTGCATGCAACCCACCAATAAATAAAAAAATAAACAAATAAGCAAATAAGTAAGTAAAGAATTTTTTGTTTGATTGTTTGTTTGTTGTCACTGCACGCTCTGAAATGACTTTGCTGAGGGTTATTAGAAAGGTATTACAAGATTTTAATCCTTGATCTCCTGGCCATATGTCCAGTTGTCCAATTACATCGATGACACTAAAAGACCACAGAATTACATAGTAAATCACAGTTTTAAAGCAGTTTCCATGATCATCCCATCCCATGTAGGAGATTTCATTAGTAGGGTGGACATGACTGTAATGACCATGGGAAACGGCTGCTTACCACAGTAATTTGATGTAAACAAGCTTCCCCACATGTCTGTAGACCCGAGGGAGCGCAGACAAAAGATAAAACTCCTATCACTGTTGTCCGAGGCTCATGACAGGAAATTGATAATGAAAATGCAACAACTATATGGGATGGAGGAGGGAGTTTATTAGAGTTTTACTACAGTCCTACCGTTAATCTTGTCAGTTATTGAATATAGCTCATATTTTCAAGTTGAGACAAAGTGCTATACGTCTTGTTGGGACTCCGATAACACAAAACCTAATTTCCGGTGTGGAAATGACTGAAAAACATTCACAGACCCCCCCCATAAGAAAGTAATTAAATACAGGTTTGAGTAAATTTGTGTAAGAATTTTTTACTCCATTGTTTCACAGTCCCTAAAACAACAAAACTCCACTTAACTAAAAAAGAATTTCTGCTCACCTGGCGTCCACTACAGATCTGCAAAGCATCAGTTACTGGACTCATATACTGAATGGATTGTGATACCGGCTCTTGATATAACGGACGAAAGGAGAGAGAAAAGGGAGAATCTGGCTGAAGACAGGACGTGAAAAAAGGACAGAAAAAAAATCAAATTCTCACTCCTACTCCTATTCACACGTTTTATTTTTACATTTTTACTGTATCATTGGAAAGTGGCTCTTCTGGACAAAACATGAATTCCTAAGTAGTGGGTTGATTGAAGAACAGCAGCACTTCGCAAGTCATCCTTGAAGTTCCCTCACAAAAGGACTTTAAAAGGTTGTTGTATGACTAGTGCTAAAATATTCACACGTCAGTTGTTTACATGTTTGAGGCATGAGCTTCTTGATTTGAACATGTCAAACGTGAATGCAGACAACCATTAGCGCAGCTTTTAAGAGCACAGATTTTCATCTTGAAAGTTCAGTCCTGTGGATTTAGGCTCAGGAAAACTGAGCCTGTCAAAATCCCTTTGGTTTGATGAGACGTGAGGAATAAGATCATTCCTCTGGAGACGAAAGGCAATCGGGGAAGTACTGGTGCTTCAGCTGAGGTGCACACTCCATCCAGACAGATGATGCCACTCACTGCAGTAGATGAAGGTCAGAGGCGATGGAGGACTGACTCTTCTTGTTTGTCTGCCACAGGCCCCCGTAAGTCTGTGATGGATGAACACAAATCCTCCTGAGTCATCCTCTGCAGGCAAATCCAGTTCTTATTCTAGGACACCTTCTATGCCTGAACCTACTGCTTCCTGTACCTGCCTTGTCACCTCTCCAGTAGCATGGCCATCCATGGTGTCATCCAGTTTTCTCATGTGTAGTTTCTACGATATGAAAACACACACAGACACACAATGTCTACAACCACTTGTCCCGATCAGGGTCACAGCGAACCAGAGCCTAACCGGGCAACACAGGGCACAAGACTGAAGGGGGAGGACAGGACTCCAGTCCACCACAAGGCACCCCAAGCAGGACTCAAACTCCAGACCCCCGACAGAGCAGGACCCAGCCAAACCCGCTGCGCCACCCGATATCAAAGCATGACAGCTTTTTTTTTGCTTATTAATTCAATGCATTTCACAAGTTTAGTCCAATAACAAGTTTCTAACTTGGTGTACAATGTTCAGCCGCTTACTATAATGGGAGAAGGAATTCAAACCCTCATTCTTTAACTGCAGGGCAGTAGCTATAATCACTGCACCACCTGCTGCCCAGTGTTGTTACTAAGCTCTTCAGCAGACATAGAAAGTCTTTTGCATGAGATTTATTTGATTCTTTTCTCCAAAACAACTTACAATTACTTGCTCATTTATACAGCTGGATAGCTTTACTGGAGCAGTTTAGGATTAGGTGAGATTTTAACCAGCAACCTTCAGATCCAGGCAGCAGCAACTTAATCACTGCACTATCAGCTGCTGCAGCCAGTTATCAGTAAATATATTGTCTTTTTTTTGTGCTTTACTTCAGTTAGACCAACTCGTTTCGATGTGAATTTATGTTATTAAGAACAGATTACGGTATCCTGATGTTTCTCTGCATAAATCATGGCAGCTGTTGCCCTCAGAGTCCCTCGGTCCCAAACTATGTGTCCTTGTGGCATTTTGAACCGGTTCTGAAGGAGCACTTGGCAGGGTCACGTGTTTCTGCAGAGGACCGGTGCAATATTAGGACTGGAAGAGAGCACTGATTGCCTGAAAGGGAGCGACCTTTAATTGAACCGATTTAGCGTAGGATCCGGGCAATTTACAATAATGTGGTTTTCGAGCTTCGAGCGTTTTAGAAGAGGCATAAAAACGGAGCTGTCGGAATAACGGTCGGTGCCAGAATCACAACCAAAACATGCTCACTCAAACGGATATAAATGAACATTCAAGCAGTGCTGTTGTAAAGAACAGTTGCATTTAAGGTGCGTTAAAAATGGACTCAATGTTTTTATACACATTAAAGCAATCTTATGCCAGAGTCATGCTGGATAAGAATGTGCATAGGGCTGAGACTGCCGTTGTTGATCAAAGTGCACTTTGCCAGCACCCTGGGAAGCCTTTTCCCCAAGGGAATTTTGCCTTCCAATTAATCTGTGGGTGCTGGTCGACTTTCCGGTGGCCCGTTTTGGCAGCAGGGAGAAGGATTCCCATTTTTCAAGGTCTGCAGGTGTCTTCGTTCACCCCGCGGACCGGTCTGCACCTCCCCGAGCAGCATAATTGGGGCCCGTTGCTTCGGCCGAGCACAGCCCCGCCGCTCTCCTCACCCCTTCCTCCCTCCGCTTTTTAATTGTTCTTAACAACAGGCATTTTTCCCTGATAATTGCCCCAGTTTGAGAGGTCATTATGTTTGTAAGAGTTTGTTTGTCACTGTACTGAAACAAAAGCAGAAGGCAAACTGTGCCTGTGTTTTTTATTCTTATTATTATTATAATACCTGCAAATTGGCCTCACTTTGGAGGTTATGTTTAAGTAGACCAGTCACAAGTGTAATAATGGAGTGTATAAGTGAAAACTCTACGGAGCTGAGCCTTCTGGAAAAAAGCCATACTTTGCAGTCTGAAAGAACAGTATGCGTCACTTCTTTTCCTCATAGACCCCTAAGAATAAAACCTGGGTGGGTGAGAATGAAGAGGCTCAGCTGACTGCTTAATTTTCTTGTTTCAATTAGGCAGTGAGACGTGGTCATCCTCTGAAAGGTCTGGACAGCTGTAACCCCCAGTGACAATCTACAGCTGAGTACCAGCCCCCTTCATGTGCTCATGGCTGTCCCACCCCCCATGGGCCATACAGTGCATGACCTCGTGCCCCTTATCGCCTGTCATCACTGCCCACTGTGTTTTAACCCCCCTGTTCCTGATCCATCAGCAGGCTCCGGGTGGATGAGCGCCACGGTTTACAGCCAGGTGGCACGGGAGGGGCATTCGGGGTCAGTGTTTCCTACCAACAGCAGTCTGTCCAATGTAGTACACCAGAGCACTGCTCTTTTCAAGATGCTGCTGACCATCTGCTCTGCCTTGTATGACAACAGAAAACAGCATATACGAGCTGGGAGCTAAAAATGACAAGCTGCCAAAGGAATATCTTTAAAAACTGAGTCCTTGGAGATGGCGTCTGCGTTGCCGTACTGCCTCGACACCCTGATAGCCGGCTCCATTGTCTCTGTGGCTGTGCGCTGGGCATGGCTACAGCTCATAGATTCAGGCACGGAACTGTGACTCTGTTCCTTCCGTTGCTGTTGCACTTTTCGAGTTCTTATGACCTTGTAAAATCAGCCAGCTCACCCAAACACAGCGAGCATTAGCAGGCAGTTAATGGAATGCATCCTTTCCTTGGGAATACCTGTCAGACTGAGTTGAAGGGACCTGCCACTCAAGCTGGTAACTAGAGGACTTTCAGCCGGACACCTCCGGGCTTTAGAGACAAGCTGTAAAGCTGCATGGCTTCTGCCCGGTTGCTCACCCATTTCCCCACTTGTGCCTGGCTGCTTATCCAACTGCAGGATGTTGACACGCGGCGGTGCCTTATACGTATCGAGATAGATGCAGCTGGCCATTTCTCAGCCTACTCGTAATCTTCCACAGCCAGGTTGCGAATGGAATATTCTGGATTGTGCAGAGAAAACTAATCAGGAGCACCTCGTGAAACTGAAGTGTCGAAAATGAAACGCACCGACTCCGTGGAGTGACCATCCTGACTGTGGGATGTCAGGACAAGGTGCCTTGGAGACTGCACACTCTGAATGAACTGTATGAGTTATACAGGTATGAAAGACCAGACGCGGTCCTTTTCAACCTTGGTCAAAGGAAGATCAAAGTTATGTTACACTGAAACGGTGAACATCTTATATTCCTACTGAGACTGTGGGCTGCAGGATACATTAAGAAAACATTCTTGTCTCTTCAGAGGCAGACAGTGCAATCAGATACTGGCACTCAGTGGCTTATTGCACTAAATATAACCCTTGGCCAGGCAAGACCATCTGAATAAGACCATCTGAGTAATAGATTCTCCGACCAGATAGAAAGACGTTGTGTTTTTATAACACCGATTACTGCCCACACATCTCTTGAGGTTGCGAAAGAATTTCATTTCGGCAAGAAACAATGAACTTTAGACCAATTAAAATGTCCATTTCAGGATACATGTATTGCTGCATTACATAAGTGCATGTTTTTCTGTATTATTGTTTACTGTATATCTGTGCACATAATACGTATAAATACGTTGCTATAAATGCAAATTTTCTTGCTCACTTTATCACGGACTCTGTGAAAGGTGAAAAATTTGATATCCCCTGCTTGTCACGTGGAACCGAGGGAGCCGGAACAGCTGGACCCGAGTGCAGGATCGTTCGTCTGGACTCAAGGGCTCAGGCAAGGTTTCGGTGTTGGGGATGGGTGAAGGGTTGGTCGATTGGCCGTTGGAGTCAGAGCGAGGATCCATGGGCGTGGTCAGGGTACGAAGCGAAGGGTCGGTCGATTGGTGGTTGGAGTTGGACCTAAGATCTGTGGACGTGGTCAGGGAACGAAGCGAGGGGTCGAAAACCGGAGGATGGAAACTGGGAACAAGGACTGGTGTGGACTGGACGTCGCTAAGGAGAACGGGTGTCTCTAACGAGATTCCGCAAACTTATGGGAGCTGAGGAGGGTCTTTTAAATGGTGAGCAGTTATTCAGGTGCTGTCAACTGAGATGTGGGCGTGGACGTGACACTGCCTTGCTGACCCCACAGAAATGCAGCACAATACGTATAGCTGAGTGCTGGTTAATGCTTTTACAAATTAACTAATTAACTAATTATGCAATTAACTAATTTATGCAAACTGTACTGCTCATTCACACTCCAGACAAAGATAATTCGTTTTGCAGAAGTAATTTGCATTGACAATCTTGCTTGCACAACATCCTTGACACTGTTTCTAAGATAATATGTTTATTGAGCACATTAAATCTAGTTTTTAATGGCCCCTTGCAGGAACACATGAGCAGTGATGAAAAACACTTTTGTCTGAAAAGGTCTTTCATTCAAGTCCCTGTAAGCTGAATGCTCATAAAGCCACTCAGTTTTAAAGGCACTACATACTGGATGTTGGTGCTTTTATGAATGTGGGTAAAAATGTAGTGAGAAGGCATCTGGAAGAAGGGTACGGTGTAAAGGAAGGCACTGGGGTGTTGATTTTAACGAAAGAAATAGGAAATGGAGAAATCAAGATTTCAGCTTCTACAGAGCAAGGTAAAAACATTGTGTTAATATTTTTTGCATTTTTTATTCCCGTGTCATACACCGATTAAAGAAAAAAACATGACAGGCCTGCAGAACCAGTTATCATCTTTGTGACTCAGTTAAAATAACGAGGTCCTCAGCTGTGGCCTTGACGTGGAGCAGATTCACCACTCTCGATCCTCCACAGCGGGTTCAAAGCGGCAAAGGCCCCGATGAGGTTTCTTCAAGGCATTGCTTAACGGACAACCTGATCGGCTGCAGACATAGTGCAGTGACCAGGTCACACAAAGGAGGCACATCAGGGAGACCATGGAGAGCTTGCAAACCCCGAGGGCTATAACAAACATGGCATCAGTGGGGTGCAGTTCATGTGGTCACAGTCACGGTCACTGCACAGAACCTTCTTGGAGATGTGAGACTGAGGAGGGTGATGCAGCGGGGAGTGGATGGGAGTTCACATGCAGGGCAGAGAGATTTCTGTAAGCTGAATTTCTCGATGGCAATAATCTTGTTCTCCACTTTGTCTCCAGTGAAAAGGAAGCCTGGTGGAGCAGAACCTGTCCAAATTCTTGATATGAGGAGCATTGAAGAAACATGTCTTAAGGTCTCCATGTGGCGTGTACTTAATCTCTCCCTCTGGATTTCTGTACTGCCAAGGTTCAGCCTTCCATCCATGGAGAAAACTGAACAATTTCAATGAGTTTATGTTCTGCATAAGCATGCAAAATAAAAATACTTGCTCTAAATGTACTCACTTTCAGCTTCAAGAAATTTAAGGGAGAGATTGAGTGGAAACTGCACATTCTTTGCAGTCCATGTCCGCCTAGAAACATTAGTGAATTTCAGCTTCTCTTTGAAAGTGTTTCTTCAGGAAATTCTTGGACCACTGAGAAAAAAAAAGCACTGAAACCCAATTAAAGATGAAAACAGAGACTGAAATTCAAATGTGAGCATGGGAGCTGGATATTAGAATGTTCATTTCACGCTGAGTTCTGGCAGTTCCGTTCAGGCCCTTTCGCTGCGATTGCGATGAAAATGAGTGAAGCTGCCCCGCTGGGGCAGATGAAAAACACCCTGGAGACAGCTGCATCAGACACTGAGCAATGTCCTCAGATACATAGACCAGGCAAAGGGGAAACAACAGGGGACAATGTGGGAAACATTACTCCTGCCAAGGAGGGGGGAAGGAATCCTCCAAGCACCATTCCCCCGGGGTTGGGCCTACCTACCATCACATCCTCATTTTAATTAAAATGTGGATTATTTTGTCCAGTTTAGAAAAATGACAGTCATCTTCATTGATATGTTACTGAAAATGTCAAGGTTCGTGAAGACTGAATGCTTCACTGCAAGTGGAATTGGAAAAAAGGTGATAAACGCCACTGCCCGGGATTATGCAGACCATCAATCTGTTCGTGGCATGAAGTTGATGGTTTTGCTGTCATGATTGTTTCTTCGAAACAAAGGAAGCTGAAAAGAGGAAATGATGGATCTCTGTCATCTTTTTTCCTTAAATAATTCTGTCAGTTATGTTAGCCATCAATCTACTGTCATTACGATACATGTTATGCCAGACCCTATTCCCTGATTATTGATAAAGACAACTAGTGTGGCCTCCCTCTTCTTGGTCCTCATTCTACTTGACCTCTCTGCAGCATTTGACACTGTCAACCACCATTTGATGCTGCTTTCCTTTTGTCAAAATCTTTCAGTCAAAGGAAGAGCACTGAAAGGATCTGAGTCTCACCTATCAGGTAGATCTTATTAGGTCTTTCTCCCTGTCTTCCCCTCAGTCTCTCAACTGGTGTTTGGTGTTTGTGGTGTTGGGCACCCTACTGTTCTTCATCCCCACCTCTTCCCTTGGCTCCGTCATTGCCTCTTACAAGTTCTCCATATCGCTGCTATGCTAATGATACCCAGCTCTTTTTTCGTTTTCATCTGCAACTGCAGATGTATGCCCTCACATTGCAACTTGCCTCTCAGGTATCTCAGCATTTATGACTGATCACCATCTACAGCTTGACCTTTTCAAAACTGAAATCTTTCACCTCCCAGAAGGTCTATTCTCCTATCAGGGACTCCTTGTCAAACTGGACAAGTCACTCATTTCACCTGCTTCATCTGTTAAGAACCTGGGAGTAATAACTGACTCAGGTCTCTGGTTTTGTGTATAACATCTGCAGGATCTACTCATTTCATAACGAAATCTGTGTTGTGTCTGGTCCAGGTCATGGTGATGTCCCATCTGGACAGTTGCAGGTCTGTCCTGTTTGACCTTCTGCTTCCACTATCAAGCCTCTCCAGGTGATATGGAATGCCAGTGCACAAGCTATACTTGACCTCCCAAAGTGCTGTCATGTATCTAGTCTCTCTCCATTGGCTTGCTGTAAATGCCAATATCCAGTTCAAGACTCCAGTTGTGACATACAACATCCTAAATTGATCTATTCCTTGATACCTTCAGGTCCTCATTACTTGGTACACCCCACTCAGACTGCTATTCTCCTCTACCTCTGGTTGTTTGGTGGTGCTGTGCCCAAGAGATAAGAAATCAAAAACTTGAAGGTTCTTGGTTCTACCTCCAATGCAGTAGAATGAGCTCCCTCCCTCACTTAGAACTTCTGTTCCCCTCTTAATATTCAAGAAGTTTCTCAAAACAAATCTGTTTTGGATCCACTTTTTCCCAGTCTGCTTCATACATCTTCATTACATTTTCTATGAAAAACAAAACAGAACAAAAAAAACTGACCTCCTATCAATTCTATATGCATGTACTTCTGGGATGTATGCTGAGAGGAAATAATGGTATTGGACTAATTAACTATACTTTGAAACTCACATCTGCAACAATATTTCTTCCCCTGTATGACTCTTTGAAGAAAAGCATCTGCTTGCTACTGACAGCAGAAAACTATAATTCCCATTTTATTCATATATTCATACACTTCATATCACTCTTTGCAATAATCATTAAAGGTCAACAAAGCTTTTATATATAATAACACTTATCAACCCCAGCACTGGGGGTCGCTGTCCTTGCCCAGCACTATCATTACCAGCAACTGTGGCATTGAGGTGGTGGTCAGGAAATGCTCAGAGACTTTAATTGTTGAAAACCCAGGTTCAGAGTTTATTCAGTTCTTGATAAAGTCAATTGGTGACTGGTGAGTTTGTGGAGGACTCAGGAGATGGACATGCATGGCTCGGACAGGTGTTTGACACAAGAAGGTGGGAGGAAGACACAAGGCAAGCAAAGACTGGAGACAGTGTTCTCTTCAGAGAAGGGGAAGCCTGCACTCACTATTGAGGTTCTACAAATAGGGTACCGGTACTGGTGCTGGTGCTCCTTATTGTATTCAGGTGCAGGTGTTTGAGTTAGGATTATCTCTGGGGGCATGACACTGGCAAATCCCTATTTGTTTTAGTGCCTCTTGAGATGTTTTGTCAGAGTTCATGGAAGCTGAACTGAGCAGACTTCAAGGAAACCAAAGTGTACCTGGCACAAGGAGTCACAAAAAGTGCCCGTTCACCACTATACCTGCTGTTATATTCATGTCATGAAACATACCTGATACAACTACCTCCAAAATATCATTGCTTCAGTCGTTCTTAGCCGATACTGGCTCAGCAAAAATGAGACATTTGAACGCTGACTGTCTCAGACATTTGCCAGTGAAAGAAAAGAATGAAGATTTTTGAATAACGGAGTAACAGTTAATCAGCAGTAACTCATTTGGGAGCTGCCCACTCCCTTCCAATTGTCACACTTTCTGCCCTGATTATAAGACAGAGGTAGTTCTTGGTAATAAGGCTGTTAGATGGAACTTTAGAGTAAATTAAACATACTTCTTAAAATCTGGATGTTTTTAACTTTTCATCTCCGTTGCCTGCAGATAAGTAATTATGTTTTTTTTGTTTTTTTTTTTTTTTTATTAAAGACATGCTGTAACTGGGGCTTTGAGATATTCTGTAGAAGCTGGTATATGGCAATGTTGTACACAATCTTACACATTTCATGACCCTCATGTCTTTCTTCAAACACTGTAGTTGGATACTAACCATACATTTTGGTCGATGAAATAAAATCTCAGATAACTACTTTATCTGTCAACGTCATCTGGTATGCTGTTTTCTGTTGTTTACACCCAGGCTGGAAAAGACCAAGTGAAATTATCACAAGTGTAGGGTGTCCCATGCCAAGCATGCCCTGTTCAATGAGTGTCTAGCTATGAAGTGGCACTGGCTGGACCAGTGGAGAGATTTACCGACCAACCAATTTCAATAACCGCTTGCCCCAAGCGGGAGCCTATCCAGGAGACACTGGGCGCAAGCCTGAAGGGGTGGGCACACTCTGGATGGGATGCCAGTCCATCGCAGGGCCCCAACTAGTTGCCCAGCCACACAGCCGGGTGAAGGTATCGGAGCAGTTGCAGGGCAAGCACCTTACTCAATGGCACTATAGCCGGAGAGAGAACTGCCAACCTTTGGAACCAAAGGCAGCTGCTCCAACCATGATGCCACCAGCTGCCCATCAGAGGCATTTATTGAAATATAAACCAAAGAGTGGAACAGACACATAAACAAAAGAAACCATGAACATAAAGCAGTGTCTGCATGCAAGTCTGAGCTTTGTACTCTACACTCTTGTCCTTCAATTGTCCATTTAAATAACATTACCACAACCAACCCTCATCAGTCTGATGTAGACACTCACTAATCCCAGAGGTGGGTGTGGCTGAGTTCGTATGAACCACAAGGGCATATCTCAGATACTTTTTTTGACCCAAAATCTGTCGATGATAACAGGGTGAGGAATATTGGCTTATATATTACCCAGCTTTAGAGTCAGCCCATGAAGCACATTGCTGAAATCATAACTCAGGTTGCAGGAACTTAAAAGAAGTAAGAGCAGATGTGAAAAAACTGAAATGAAAACAACATGAAAGGAAAGCATTGATTGTAATTTTCCTTTCATCTCCATTACAGGAGCAGGGGCCACAAGTGCAAACAAAAGCACCAAATGGGTTGGTGTTGGTGCAGAGGTGTAAATTGAAGCATCTTTGTGGCACTCTTGGGGGTGAGGCCAGGGGAACCAGCAAGAGGTGGGACACTTAGCATTGAAAAGGTCAGTGTTTCCCTCTGGCATATGTCAATCAAAGTAGCTTACCCTGAACAGGGGTGACTGCTGTTCCTGGGGGGTCCATGGAGCGGCCACTGTGACCCACCTCATACTCCATTGAGTCATGAAAGAGGTGAGATGGGACATGAAAATCAAGATGTAATTTCAAATGAACCGCAGGGGCAAAGATGACAGAGGCTGCCATCTGACACCTGTCTGAAGTCACTTCATTTGCATATATTTTCATACACGAGCTGGAAGGAAGAAAGTACTTCTTCTCAACCCAAATGCTCTGCTTGTTGATTTCAGTTTTTCTTTTTGAGCTCCCTTTAAAGTGAACATCTCTACTTCAGTGTATTTGAGAGTAGCTGCTAGTTTTCCTGGTAGATGAGTTAGATGACTGGGGTGGGGTTGGGAGGGGGTTGGCAGCCAAAATCTTTGTTCCTTATTAATTGGAAGCAGCAGCTAGTGATCCAGAGATCGGAAAGATATGTTATCCGCAGCTCTCCCGTTTCGTCAGTCATGACATGCTCGGCGAGAAACATCATTTCGTTCTACGTTAGCAGAATCACAAATCTCGCTGCATCGCCGAGTTAAAATCAGTTTTTCGGCTGCATTGAAGATCACAGAGTCAGCTGCATTTTGCTTTGAAAAAGAAACAAACTTTTCTGACGGCGAAGAACTCGGAGGCACAGGCGAACTTAAAGAAAAAGGGAAATGTGATGAGGGTCTGTGAATAGCACAGGACACGTCTTCAATTACAGATGCCAAATGAGGGCTCGCTTAGACTGGAAGCTCAGCTGCAGCCGGTGAAAAAGGCTCCTTCACACTGTCTTGACAGCAAAATGCAGCATGAATATGATTCCTAAATTCTTAACTTTAATATAGCAGCGCACCGAGACAGCAGTGTTGAAGTCCTGATTCTTTGGTGTCCCTGTGAAAGGTCAGTTTGTGCTGGCGGTGAGACATTTAGAGTGTGCTGCATGTCATACATCAGCGGTTCATAAATATTTACAAGATTTATGCTCTGTCTCTTGAGTCGGCTCACTGATAAACAGGAATACCTGTTCGACCCTTTTGCTCCCTCCGTCCAGTGTGCTAACTTGAGCAAAGGGTTCGGACGTGCCTTTTAAAAACCCATCAGCAGTCTGAAGTCACACTTGCACTGATCAGACATCTGTCTCGTGTAATTAATAAGTTCACATGCACTCCCTAATTGCTTGGAGATCAGGTTGGTAATGAGGCAGATGAAGGAGTCGGGTGAGTGTGATCGTAAATCTGGTGTGTATGTTCTTGGCCCCTTCATTCACACCTGAGCAGGGGAGTCTGAGAGTCGGAAGGGGTACAGCCAGGAGGGTGGAGGAGGGGGGGTCTGCAGGTGGAAACTACTCTCAGCATTAAATGAAAGTCCTCATCTTATCCACGCACACATACATTTTCTGAACCGCTTGTCCCACATGGGGTCACGGGGAGCTGGAGCCTAACCCGGCAAAACAGGGCATAAGGCCGGAGGGGGAGGGGACACACCCAGGACAGGATGCCAGTCTGTCAGAAGGCACTCCAAGCAGGACTCGAACCCCAGACCCACAGGAAAGCAGGACCTGGTCCAACCCACTGCACCACAGCACCCCCCTTGTCTTATTGACTGGATGTGAAAACAGATCTGTTTGGAGTCTCAGTTGCCTACTGACATGTCACGGTACACAGATGACTGCTACATTTTATTTTTCTCCTGCTGCTGTTCAGATATTCCGTGTTATATAATGAAACGCTGAAAGTGGCTGTGTGTTACCACAAAATCGGGTCAAAGTCGAGTCAACACATAGGCCTGCTAATGCTGAAAACAGACTCCTTTGGCATCCATGTGTAGAGTATGCATTTTCGTTGCATAGTCTTTTCTATTAACGGTACATGTCTGGATGTACAATTTTGACCTGCTGCACTTGACTCATCTTTTATTATATGGAGTGATGGAAATGGGTGGAACTGCTGCTCTGAATGTAAATTCATAAAAAACTACCTGAGATATAGCAATGCCGAAAACGTTTTAATTTAAAATTTTAAAGATGGCATGACTTCAAATCGAAGATTGCTCCATGTTGCAATAAACGTATATTTAATGTCACGTTCTGTAAGTAAAAAAGGGCAGTCAATGAGTTTGAGGTTTATGTTCCATTGCGTCTTAGTGGCAGAAGACTGTATCCTTTTCGAAGTAGATGGCGCATAAGAATCAGTAAAGAATGAAATTATACAGTGAGGTATTTTTTGCATCATTGCACTGTAAAACATGAACTGTAAAATCTTAATATTCTCTTACTTTCAAGTCCTGTAAATGTCAGCCAACCAGGCAGCAATTCGTGTCTGTGTTTAATTTTGATCGCAGTAGTGTAAGCTTTAGATGGTCAAAACTAGCAGCATGTGAATGTAAACAATGACCACTCCTTCTCCCAAGACCTTTCATCATGTCTTATCTGATAAACACCATTGTTACCAGGCAACAAATATAACTATGACATCGCTGTAGGCTTTGTTGATCTGAGCAAACCGAACTCTTCGATGTCACGGTGGAACGAAATCGATCTTGGGCGCATGTCTACAATATCAGATATTGTACTCATACCTGTAAAGTGAACATTATAGTTAGAGCAGACCTACAATTTTTTTCAAAGTCCAGAAGGCCGTGGTTACATTTAAGGTTAGTTATGTATGTCTCGCTCACGGGTATCAAAGGAAACGGCCCTAACCGCTCTGCTGTGCCTTTCTTTCTATATGAATATGATGTTA
This sequence comes from Scleropages formosus, assembly GCF_900964775.1. Taxonomy (NCBI): domain Eukaryota; kingdom Metazoa; phylum Chordata; class Actinopteri; order Osteoglossiformes; family Osteoglossidae; genus Scleropages; species Scleropages formosus. The sequence continues at coordinate 16,670,018 of NC_041807.1, forward strand.
TTCTGTTTTAGATTTAGTTCATACTGATCATAATATCTAATAAACATTTGTCATAATTACTGGTATTGCAGGGGGAAGTCAGACAATCTAGAGAAAATTAATGCTGGTCATAATAGCACTGAAACCCAATAAATTTGCCGGTCAGACTCGATTAGGGTCTTTGTGATATATATTGAGAAGGTAACTTTTTATTAAGCAGTAATGAGATTTCTTTTTAGGCCTAATTGAGGGCAGTTTGAGGGAACACAGCGAGTAGACTAAAATAATTGCTCTCAAACTGTTTTGAAAGATGGCAAGCAATGTTGGAGCAAGCACAGAAGAGCAATGATAGATACTGGGACTCTTGGCAATCAGAAATGATGAATTCGCCAATACTGGAAACAGGAAGTTAGTGATCACAGTATTTTGACATTAATCTGGCTTTGTCTATTTATGTATTGTAACTAACCAAACATTAGCAGGAAGCTCTCCTTCTGGACTGACACTCTTAAGATCACGAGAGAATGTGGTGCCATCTATATATATATAGAAGAAGTGCAATGGATTAATCCTATTTTGGGGGGAAATTCATTCATGAAAAAGCGCTCCAGAGCAGATTCCTGTCATCAGCTTGGCTCACGCAACACAAACAGTTCCAGGCATTCATGCTGCCTGGAATCACTCTCAAAATAGCCATGCAGACGTGCAAATGATTTCTGACATGGCTCGCAAACACTGTCTTGTAAAGCCATGTTATCAAGAACATTTAGGGTAGTGAAAGAACATGGGCTTCCATTTAGGGCTGGCAAGCCTCTTCAGTGCCTGTAATTACCTCTCACGACTTGGCGACCTCTCTGCCTTTTATGGTATCTAAACAGAAGTGTCAGTCACTATGTGTCAGTGGACAAGCCCCAGTTTCCTGGGACAGTGTGTTCTAGGTTTTTGTACCTGAATGGGATGCATCCTTGACACATTGGCCAAATGAAAATTTGTATAGCTAACTGTGACATACTGTATGTGCTGGTTTGCGGCACAGGAGGTCACTAAATCAGGATTTCTGGATTCCAGAATCTTTATTCTGGAGCTCTTAGGGTGGGTGAGCTGCCGGGGAGGAAGGAATCTCAGTTGTTTTTCTCTTAATGCCAGGGAGGGATTCAGTAGGGGAGTCATGGTAACTAGGTGTTTGTGTTAGGGTGGCATGGTTACAGTGCAGGTGTTGGTGATGTGTATGTGATGCACTGTGTTGTACTCTGTATATTCTGTATGTGTCTGAATACCGTATATGTGTGTGGTCTTCAAACTGTGGCATGTGTGCACGCTCCGTCTTCTGCAAGCCACACTGACATATAGCAGGCAACCAAGTTATGAGCACATGATTACAAAATTTAGCTGGGAAACACATGTGCAGCAGGTGTGCTCAGATTTTGTTACCTGCTTTCTTTACTGTGCTGATGTTTATACAAATTGGATGAGGCAGGTGACGGCATTCATGAGAAATTTCTGCTTTTAATGTGACACAATCAGAAAAACACAAAGCTATAAATAAGTTTATTGAATTATGTATTTCAGCCCCCACATGAAGAATTCTTCCCTTGATGCAAGTGCTAGCAACATCTCATCCCCCATCTATGACAATGGCCTGAATCATCAGGATGAGCGTAAGACACAGCCTCCATAATCTCTCAGCCAGGCAGACTGGTTTAGGAGTCCTCGTTGTCCCCAGACGCACACACACACACGCACACACACACACACACACACACACACACACACACACACACACAAGGTGCAATATCATACTTTGCTTCAATTGTCATAAGCCAAATCACTGATGTCTGGATCACTTATTAAACAATGGAAACTGACTGTTTTTTCAAAACCATTGAAATTTTATATTGTCCCAAGATTAGAATTCAGATGCATATAACATTAACATTGCAGCACATTGTGATTCAATAAAGCTGCTCTCAAACTCTCCCAGAACACTCTTTAATGACAGAATTAAATGCCTGTTCTAACAATGAGCAATTTTTTACACCCCGGCAATACACACACACACACACACATTATCAGAACCACTTGTCCCTTACGGGGTCACGGGGAACCGGAGCCTACCCGGCAACACAGGGCGTAAGGCCGGAGGGGGAAGGGGACACACCCAGGACGGGACACCAGTCCGCCGCAAGGCACCCCAAGCGGGACTTGAACCCCAGACCCACCGAAGAGCAGGACTGCGGTCCAACCCACTGCGCCACCGCACCCCCGCAATACATATTTGAAAAATCTTGTTTTTTACACACTCTCCAGCATTATGGGAATGTAATTGTCATGCTCCCAACCGCGTGCCCAACGATCGCACCTGCGACTGATCGAGGAGGCAGGGTATAAAGAGGCTGCCTGGACACTCCAGACTATGGACCCTCAATGAGAGAAACCACAGAGCTTTGGTATCGTTCCCGGTCCTGCGCTCTGTTTACCTCCCTGATTTCCCCGTTCCCGTGTGTTGTTTGACCCTCTGCTTACATTCTCCTGACTCCAGCTACCGTGTATTCCCGGAAATGACGTATGGCGATCAACCGACCCTTACCTGTCCCTGACCATTCGCTTGCCTGCCCCAAACTAAACAAGGAGACACCTATCAAAAACCGTAGGCTTCCGCGGTGAGAGTCAACTGACTGAAGGTTTTGTTCTTCTGGATTAAACCGCGTATGGGAAAGACACGCCTGCTACTGAGTCCATCGACTGGCTTCCTGAATACGCCATGACAGTAATAAACCATATAAATGAGGCTCTGTTTCTCAACTTAAGGGAAGCTTGCTTTCATAAACTCTCAGTGTCCTCTCCTTAACTACTACTACATATAAGCATTTGGCCTTGTTGGTCGTTGTCTGCATCGTTTGGGGTACTGTTGGGAACTTACATTTGGGTAAAGTGCACAACAAATAGATTGGAGATCTATTATAGATATTATAGATTTTAATGGCTTTGTCTTATGTGTTTTTGTGCACTGAGTTTTATATTGATTGTTTATGTGCATGTTTGTTTTGTATTTATTTGTCCGGTTTTAAGGGTATGACCAAGTTTTATTTTGTAATTTAGAAGTATTTTATGTGTTTTCAAAGAAGCATGTATTAAGATGATGACCTCAGCTGAGCTGCTATTGGGGGACAGTCCTTTTGGGTATGTTGTGGTGGGGAAGACATGGGTCAGCTATATTTTTTTTTTTTTTTTGATGTCAGAAAGGGAGTGTCATGGGAAAGATTTTGTCTTGACAATGTGTTTTATGTAATGGTTGCTTAGAAACTTTGTTGACCAACTGTAGGAATTGGTATTGGGTTTGTTGGATTGTAGATTTTAATGTGTTGTTTTGGTTGTGTATTATTGATAACTTTACTAAATAAAGTTAATTAAAAAAAAAAAAAAAAAAACTGCACAACAAATACTATACATTTCATCGCTGCCCCAGGCCACCTCATTCACAGTATTATATGGGGGGAAAGTACTGTCTGCCATTTACAGGTTTCAGGGGTCAAAAGGCATGTGAAAACCAGATGTAGGTCCTGTGGAACATCTGGTCACACTGGGTTCATGGATAGAGGCACTGTGTCCAGGCTCACTCAGCACTCACACAGCAGCCTTTTAATGTCGGGAAAGGTTTAAAAATAGCTGTCCCGACAAAGTGGTCACGTCCATACCGGACAAGGCCTGTCTGAGAAGGTGCTCACAAAGTGGGTCAGAGATGAACGAGACGAGAAGCTGGACACTTAATAAGAGGGGTGTACGTGAATATGTATGACTTAATGTGCTTCTGTGTGACAACTGATCAGAAATAAGCAGCGTGGCAAAAATTCACCTGTCAAATAAAATACAAATAGGGTTTTTGGTTTCTAGGTTGTTTTTAACTCTGATAGCATTTTGTTAAATTAACCTGAATGATTAAGCACTTCAGACAACCTCCTTAAAAAGTGAGCCTATTATATTTAACACCGTTTGTTTGCCCGTTCGATGGCCTCTGTGTAATTTAACAATTGTCTGAAGACATTACTGTTATTACTGTTATTATAGAATGTTTGAGCTCAGCAACGTTACATCAAAACAGTGGTTAGTGGCACGGGACACAACGGAAACTAAAATGGAAAGTAATTATTAATGTGCTGTGCATTTTTATGACCCGCACAGAATAAAAAAAAAAGTGGATCCAAAGGTCCCAGTTATGCAGTACCCATTTAACCATGAAGAGGCCTGCTGTGTGCTCCTACTAAGACTCTTCCGACAGGCAAACTGTGATGGTTGTGTGTCTCCAGGGCTGAGCTTACTTCCTAGTGCGTCTAACGCAAATGAGTACTAGAGTACCAGCAGCAGGCAGCAGGCAGCAGCCACAGGAAGGAAAGGCAACTGTTTGGCGAAGGTCCTTAAATGGCTCCTTCGCCATTCTTCTGCCCCCAGCAAGCGATGTCTGGGCAGCACCTATGAAAGAAACAGTTTGTTTCCTGCCGAGGAGTATTTCTGCCGATGAAGGTAGTCGGCTGGGTTGGTAGTGCCGTGGATGGAATGAACTCAAGCAGCCTCAGGGTATAGTTGACCCAGTCTGCACCCCCATCAACCATTTTATCTGGCTTAGAATGCATCACACAGCCTTTTTCAGTAAACATGCTCAGAGTCAATGGTTTGACTTTGCATTCTCTGGAATATCTTTATCTCTCTTCTTGTGGTGGTCCACGACTGTGCTTGTTCACAAAGGTAAATGTGTGAAAAAAAACACATTTGTCGTTCTTCAGAAAAAAGCGTATCTGTCTACGGTTTTTGTCCTAATTGGTTTTATTTGAACCTTCCCAGTTCTTGTCCTTTCAAAGATCCATTCATCCATGGCCATGCTCGGTCAGTGATGGTGAAATCAGATCCTGGATATAATCTACATGTAGATACCTATCAACACCACCTGTGCCCAGTGCAGTAATGAAGGACTATTTCTCATGAGGGGGGTGTAGTGGCGTGGTGGGTTGGACCGGGTCCCGCTCTCCCGTAGGTCTGGGGTTCGAGTCCTGCTTGGGGTGCTTTGCGGCAGACTGGCGTCCCGTCCTGTGTGTGTCTCCTCCCCCTCCAGCCCTACGCCCTGTGTTGCCGGGTTTGGCTCCGGCTCCCCGTGATGATAATCTTTCTCATGGATGAAGTGACAGTACCTAGCGACTGAAAACAAGTGGAATAGCCCAAAGATAAGGCCTTGAAAATTAAAATTTAATTTTGTTTGCACTTTCTAATCAATCTGACCAACCTTATTGTCGATAAGCATAGTCACAGCGTACTGCTTTAGCTCCTTTCACGTGATCCGAAAACTATAATATCCAAACATTGTGTTTTCAGGGGCCGTTTGGTGAGAAAGCTGTAGACGCATCCATTCATAACGCTTTACTAGCTGGTCCAGTTGTTTCACTGTTTGAAATACTTCAGGAAGTTACTCCACCGAGTGTGTCCAGCCTGTGGACTCTGAGCTTTATCCCTAATGTCCTGAAGCATTTAAAGCACACTCTTTATTGATCCACAGCTTCTCAGACACAGGGTACTGCTTGGAGGAAATTACTAGAGAATGTTTTGCGACCGAGAAGCTGTAGGCCATTTGAAAACAATTTTTCTTAAAGCCAACATGACGGAGCTATATTTGAAGAGGAATTCCCTCATGAGCTCTAGTTCCATGATTCACTAAACTCCCAGTGCCTAAAATGTTTAAACTGTAAGAAAGAGGAAAGTGGCCTCTCTCTCTGTGCATGTGTGTCTTTTCCCATTGTTTTTTTGAGACAAATGTTCAAGGACTACAATAGACATGATAAAAAAATCACAGAGGCCCCCGACACAAATGAGGAACCCCTGACCTCAGTGGGTCTATGTGCGTTATGTTGCCAGTGTCATTTGTTAGAAATGCTGGTGTAGGGACACAGTGAGAGCATCCACCATTCCAGTGAGGAGTCCTGCTCTCCTACCTACTCATGCTATTTTTCACCTTGATTTACCCACTTCACTTTCACCATAAAGGGGGTTTGGAAATGTTTTGCTGCTAATGCACTGTCCCTCAAAAATCCCTACACGATGCTGAATTCTTGGGAAAATTTTGTTGGAAATCTTTTTGCTAATTAACCGTTGATGTTTTTCCACACTGCCCTTGTAGTTTTTATTTGTAACTCAAAAACTATTTAATTTACTTTGTTTGACACCATATATGCTGGAAAAAAACTCACGCATGCGTATTTTACTGCTTGTTGCATGTCCCATTTGGGTGAAAGATAGCTTATTAGTCTGATCTTAATAGTCATTGGGACCATCACTGAGGCTGAGGAGGCTGTTCAATGCAGAAAGGTTTCATGTTTAGTGGTTTAATGTTAATTTTTAAAACTTTAATGCTGTCGAAATCAAAAATTTGTTTGTAAACATGCCAGTCTGAAATTTTTTTCAATTCAGTTCATCGATGTAAAAGGTTTAACAGATGCAGTATCCACCAATGAACACAGCATGTGACTTTGCAAACAGCACTCGTACAAATGCAGTAGTCACAGCTGAATAAGACAGCAATCATTTGCTCTTAGTTTTTAATAAAAAATCAGAAATATGAAGTACGAGGGGAAGTGGGTTGTTTTCATACCTTTTTTTAAGCCCCGGTCTCTTTGTCTTTTGCTTTTCGTAATTATAATGTGTCCAGACTGGATAATAGTGATAAAAGGCATTGACTAATAATCCAAAGGCTTTCATGTTATTTCCGAAGAGAAATTGTTGTATTAGCTGCTGTTTTACCCATTATTAAGGTACTCAACCTAAACTGCTACAGTGAAACAGCCAGATGCATAAATAATTAAAATTGTGAACAGCTTTGGACAGAAAAGGCTGAGCAAACAAATAAAAACAACATTAAGCACTGAGTAAACTAACATTGTGTGTTTTCTATGTCCAGCCCGCTCACACTCCGTTTCACCAAGCCACTCATTTGGATATGCAAATGGGTTTGAATCTAGCAGCCTTTCATGAAAGCTGGAGCATGAAATGCATTGTGGGTGAATTAAAGCTAATCTTCACCACGGACTGATTAGCCATTAAAAACGGAGTACTCATCGGACAGTGGCACAAAACAGTTAAGGGTGTCCCAGATGCCAGTGCTGATGAGTGTGTTTTCTGAGGGTGCCTGTTTGTTTTGCATACATGTTTGAAGTCAGCAGGTTTGCCTTGTGACCTTGGGAAAACTGAATGTTCAGTAGGAAAAGTCTGGAGGCTCTGTTACACACTGTGCACCATTTGTTTCCGAGTGGGTTTTCCTTGTGCCTACGGTGAGACTGGCAGTAACACAAATCTAGATTTGCTTTGATGACATCAGTAGAACTGCTACCTCTCTTCTTGGTGGTCAGTTTCAAGGTTGGACCACAATGAAAACATGGACCATAACTGTTCCTCGCTCAACTCCCAGTTGCTGGATCTTGTCGTTTGGAAAATGTTGTGTTATTTGTTTCTCCACTGCGGGCTTTTTTATGGCTGAAAGCCGAACGAGGTGGAGATGTGTCTTTCCAGAATGCTTTTGAAGACGAGATCGAGTCATGAATTCTGCATAATCAGCCTGAAGGACTCTGTGAGTGCTCAAGCCATTCGAAGACGAGGAAAGAGTGTTGCAGAAACTGTTGTGAACATCTACTGACAGCCGTGCTGTTTTAAACCATCACAGGAGTGTTCCACTTATTTGATGCCATATTCCATATCAGGTTAGAAACACATCAGGGCAGAATTGACAGCCGTTGTTGGGAGAGGAACACTCACCATAGGCTGGTTTCAGTAGAGTTCTGTCTCTCACTCGACGAAGAGAGCAGTCGTTGAGCAGCTCCGATCGTGACTTAGATACTCAAAGTCATGTCAACGTGTGCCATACTGCCTGACAGGTCTTAGCTACATGCTTTAAATTCCATTTTTTCAGTATATTTGTTTTTTTTTCTTTGGAAATTTTAAACCCCACAACTTAAAAAGTTGAGCTTGAAGATGTGGAACAAAGCACAACAGTAGGTCTTTAAAGGATTACATGGCTGAGCAGGGGGTTGCATCTCAGGCCTTTGATGTTAAACTGGAACCTTGTATAGGTTCAAGAAAAAAAAAGTTTGTGAACCCCTGGAATAGCCTGGAATTCTGCATTAATTACTCCTAAAATGTGGTCAGACCTTCAATGTAGTGGCAACAATAGACAACATCCACTTAGACCAATAACGCACAAACAATTCTACTACTGATATGATCTTAGAAGGGCACCCTTTACATGTCAAAGATGTGGGTTTCCCGTTACAGGGGCACTGGAGGAGTGTTGTAGGGGCAATTGCTGATTGAACCATCAGCAACCAAAGAAGGTTCTCCTACCCCTGATCCCCCCGAAACAGGAGCAAAGCAGCCGATGAGTACTGCGGGAAAGGCCCGTTTGCACAGTTTGCACGGTGCTGCCTATTGTGTGACCTTTGTGCGGTTTAATTGTGTGCGTAGCACATTGCTTTCAGTTTCAAAGAGAGAGGAGAAAAGGCTTAATCTAATCTGTGCATAGCCAAATGCAAACATAATTAGTGAACCCATCTGTAGCTGAGCACACTCTCCCTCCCGCACCGAGTACTTGCTTGCTCCAGGGAGGAGAAACTGCAGAAAGGTTACATGTTGAGATTTTGACATTTAACAAAAACTAGTCTCTTTACTTTTGGACATTTCCAGCAGCTTCTGGCTGCTACAGTGCTTTTTAAGGGTAGACTACTGAGAACCTGTCGCGCTTTAAAAAGCCAATGAACCGCCAGCAATTTTCCCATGCCGTCAAGCATAAAGTCGTAACTATCTCTAGCTTCGCATGGGGTTCATCAAACCGTGCTATTATCACATTAGAACGGCATATTCACTGGTGTATGCAAAACAGCATGGTTTCGCCTAATTTCAAATTAGATAAAGACTTTAACTATTTAACTTACTCAAACATTGATATTCATGTTCAGGAGATTCACATAAATTATTATTCACTGGTACGTAACCTCACTGCGATGGAAAACGTAAAGGTCCAGTGCCCTATGACACCTCCTTATAGTCCACCTCCTTCATAAATGTGCTAATATGAGGGTATAAACTGTATACCCTGTCCCTCATAGCCCTACACGTTACTATGATCGAAGTCGCAAGTCTATTGTGGGCATCTCCCATAGAGAAGCATTAGCCACACCTACCTGCAGATGACTGCCAAAGGAATGGTTCCCCAATACAGAGAGTGTTTATCTCCACAGGCGCAGGCGTGACAGTAACATGTTTGTATTTGGGAATTTGCGCCAGGACGGCCAAGGCATTGTGATTGTGACGGCCCAACAGCGAAAAGGGGAGGACAGTTCTATTAGCAGGTGGATGAGCACCTTTGTTGCCCCAGCAGGCCATGCATGGCATTTCGCCACTCCTCTGCTTGCCGCGGTGCCTCTCAATAGCGACAGAAGAGTAGCACCCGTGGCTCTTTCCATTATCACGGCACACAAAGCCTCACTGCCTGGACCACACTCTGACCTTTATGTCATAATGTTTGGCTATTATCATTTTTCAAGCATGGACCCTCGCTTTTTACTCCTTCTGTAAGACATTCCTAGTGTGTTGGTAGATGGGAAGGTGTCCCAGACTGAAAACAAAAATGGTCATAATACATTTCAATGTATGCCATTTGTGATGCAGGTAGCTGCATTATAAGGGTCAGTAATTGCAAAAAATGAGAAATAGACACATCTCAGCATGAGCTGAAACCATGCTGTTTATGTTATTTTCTCTTGTGTAACTGTTCCTGTGGCGAAAAGCTCGCAATTCTCTTTCTGTGCACAATTTCTCTAAGAAAAATAATTTTTATGACAAATCAACATAGACGACATTTGCAATGTTCACCTCCACATCCGTGGAGATTTTTTTTCCTTTGAACGCTTATCAGCCGAAAACGCTCACTTACTATAGCAGTCCGGCTCGGTCATGCTGCCGGCAGGGTGCTACCAATGACGAGTTGGGAATTTTGGGAATACACTTTAATTGTACTGCACCATGTCTCAAGCTCTAATCTTCGCAGGAAGGGGGGTAAAGCTTCCCGAGCACAGAGAACGGTACAAGCGAGAGTAAGAATAACAGAATACCCCCTGACAGTCACTGCACAAACAAAAAACAATGAATCCTTAACAATAAACTAGAATGCACAACAAACAAATACACCATGATAATTAAACAACAATGACAAATAGCTGAAAACTTTGTAGAGACACAGAAGAACTCCAGCGGCAGTGCGTTATGGGAGGGCTCGCATCCCCATCACCGCCTCATTATATACAGAAGCATTTGTGTGAACGACTGACAGGGCAATACATAAACTTAATAGCTTTCATTTAAGGACACATTTCCACCACTGAAGGCACAGCAATTCATCATCTGAAGTTAACTAATGCAATGTAGAAAAGAGCACATTTCGTCAACCTGCTCGCTTACATATATTGTTTAACAAGCATACATTTGTTTTAATCATTATCCATAAATATAGATATGTGTGCTTAAAGAATAAATGGAGTTGATAATGGAATTCCAGTCTTTTCCTCTACTGTCTACATTTATACAGGACAGATAACACAGCGACATTAAGGAAATCTTCTTTCCGTAGAACAAGAGGCTTTTTTTTTTTAAAATCACTTTGTCAATATCGTTAAATTAAATCATCTGAACTAAGTGCTGTGCAGAGTTTGTTTGGAGAGAATTAGCTATCAAACAATACAATACCCATGAAAACCCACATCCACGAGTGAAATCTGAACAAAAACCTGCAAGCTGCGATGGGTGTTAATTTCTGCTGTCAGTCTCATTCGTGGTTAACTGGGTCTTCCTGGTTTTGTCGTACCTGGCAATTCTCTTCGCGCAAGATCCTGGAACTCTGCATTATTTTGATGATAGCCGGCTCTGATTAGGAGAAACAAAGCGATAAAAGGTCATGAATTAAAATGATAAATTACAGCCAAACGTTGCTTTATATCTTTTTGTCAGTAGAAAGCAGATATCTGTAGAAGCACTTCAGGGTAAGCAGGTGAGGAGTACAACAGGTGTGTTGTCGATATGGAAAGATGCGTCTATGTGTTGTTTGCATACTCAGAGCTGTCACTATGTGGATACTTATATGTAAGAAATATAGTAAATATAGTATATAGTGGAGTCAAGAGGTAGCCAGTTGCACCCGTAGGGTGTTGCTCTCAGACCCCCAAAGTGACAATGAGCTGTGACATCACATGCTCTGCAAATCACTCCTGACTTGTCAGGCACCATAGCAATATAAATTTTGATATTGGACATATATACACACCTCTAGGTTAATTCACCCAGATGACTGAATGAAATGAATGAAGAGAGGAAAAGCAATAAATGCTGTTGTTTTTGACAGTGAGCGTTTGCTTAGGACGAGGTATTTCAGAAGTGCTGGATTCGTGTCTAGGCTGCCACCTTCAGCGCTTCCACCTGACACTATAGGTTTGGTGCTGCTGCACTCTGGGAGCACGTCCACAGTTCATAAAAGAACTGTGATTAATACAATAATTTGAGCAAGTTTTATGGGAAGGACACATCCCACATGGAATCTCAAAATATCGTGTCATCGCTGTAGGCAATAACTTTTTGAAAAGAAAAAAAAAAAAAAACGAGGTACAGAGCCATCAGTTAACAAAAGTTCCAGAACTGACATGTGGAATAATACAAACACCATTCTTAGACACCTGACAAGATGTGCTGGATTTCAATTGTGCTGTGAGGGTAATGAACATAATCAAGAAATCAAATGCTTAATCAAGCACATAACATTTTGGAATTGCAATGAATAAAAGATGCACTCGATTTCAACCAAGGGGGTCTTTTAAATGATAAAACCTTTGAGCTTGGGGATTTTTTGTTATTTGCTTTTTGTAGAGAAATACAAGATGCAGATCAACCACCAAAATGAAATGTACTAAAATTAAAAGTACTTTTCTCAAAGCAAAGACCTGTGGAATGTAACAGTAACAGCCACGAAAAATATCCCTTATAAGAGATACGTATGTATTTAATCTCTACTTATGTATCATAGGGGGCATTACGGGTCACATTCAAGGCTCCTGACGAGAGATTATTTCCTAAATGTAACGCATGTATCTCTGGATTTGATGAGTGCTGCTCTGGTTTCCAGTCCACCATTCTGACCCATAATAATAAGGGAATTTACTGGGAGGGTGTATTGATAATAACAGCAGGAGTGTTTGTTGGGCTAATCTCTCACCTGCATACACTTGGCACGTAGGCAGTAATTAACATTAAAGCCACACGATAAGACAGGGGCCTGAACCTACAGCCCCCACCCTCCCAACCACTACAATTTGTACCCCAAGCTCATGCCAGAGCAAGATATCAGACACGGACAGATCCATTCTGTGCTTTTCACTCAAGCCTCAGCTGGAACTGGGCTCACAGATATCCTACACTTCAATCCCATGGCAGTACTCACACAGAGAGGTGTGAGTCCTTCATCAGGCAGTTACATCTGATTGCATCAAACTGAATTCAACACTCATTCTCATTGAAGAGGAACTGGGATCATAGATCTTGCAGCTGAATAAAGTAAAATCTGTGCTCACCAGAAACTAATGATTTTGGGACTGCATTGCTGATGTATCGTGCAAACCTAGTGTACTTTGAGTTGCAGGAGTCATGATGGATGCGTGCCTTTGGTCGGGCTGTGACCTTGTTGGCAGTTCATATGGATGCAGCCATGGCCCCCCAGCAAGGGGGCTGTTAATCAGAGTAACATCACTTCTCCACTAATTATACTGATAGGGAAAGTCAAATAGCAACCCTTGTTCAATACAATAAACAACCAGCTGCTCAGAGGCGAGTGTGTCGTAAAGATGGCTTTCGAGGGAGAGATGGAAAGCGTTCAATGCGTCCTCCCCTATGGATTGGACTGAGCCCCACATTCTCGGCTCACACATCGACCCCGTTATTACCTTGAATTGTTAATCAAACCATCTGACTGTAGCAGCCAGAAAGGAAAATGCAGACTTGATGTGCTTTCCAAACCCGACTCCAACTTTGTGCAGTGATTAGCTCAGAGGAAACATCAGTCTTCAATCAGGAATATAGCCCAATAAGTGATTTGATTGTTAATGCACACTTCCAGCAGCGAGTCCTAAGAAAATTCAAAGGCACCAAAAGAAAAACAAAAATAATCCCTAATACTTTTATAATTATTAGTTATTGTCTTGAATACTGGACTGGAATAAGTTAGTAAAGTTTAGATAAATCAATTTTAATGTCTCAGCTAATTATGGTGCTGCTTTCTTGTGTCTTAAGGTCAGTGTGGATAAGTACTTTTCAGCTGTGAACTTAGTTCAGTAATGTTTTCTGAAACATACAGCTTTAAACACACATGTATTAATATGATAAGCTTGTTTTGCATCATATTAGAACATGAATGTTTTTAACATACCTTTTAGTATCATATACCAGTGGAGAAACACACACAGTCTACAACAGCCTGTCCTAAGCAGGGTCACGGCAAGGCGGAGCCTAACCCGGCAACGCAAGGTACAAGGCTAATGGGGGAGGGGACACACCCAAGACGGGACACCAACTCACCACAAGGCACCCCAAGCAGGGATCGAACCCCAGACCTGCTACACAGCAGGCGCCGGTCAAACCCTGCTGCACCACCACACCCCCCAATCACTGGAGAAACAATCCTAAAAAGTACTAAAACACTCTATTGATAACCATTTGTCTAGGCAGGCTTGCAGTGATCCAGAGCCTATCCAAGAAGCATAGGGTGCTAGGATAGTCAGGGTAAACCCCGGGTGGGGCTTTAGTCTATCACAGGCTATGTACATGCACACGTCTTCTCACATTACAAGCTGTTTACAGTCACCAGTCCACCTGAAACACATGCCTTTGGACTGTAGGAGGAAACCAGAACGAACACTGGGAGAACATACCAATTCTACACTGAACGGAGGTCTCACCTCACACTTCTCAGGTGCTGTGAGGTCCCTGTGCCACCCACTGCACCAAAACTCATGAAGTGTAATTTATTATAGCTAGAATTTTGTATTCATCTGAATGTGCCATTGTAAATATACTCAGGTTCTTTCTCATAACTATAATAAAGGAGCCTGTGCCTCCAGATAATGGAATAGAGACTGTGTCTCTTCGCCTGGTTATTGCTCCTAGAGAACCACACTGGATTACATTGAACCTGTGCTGACCAACGACACTCTACTAAGTAGGACATCTGGGAAAAAGGTTTAAATTATTCCTACTATATTAGGGAGGAAAAAGCTCAGACTCCCATGGAGTGTACATGCTGACAGCAGTGCACAATGGGGCCTTGTGGGCTTACATAAGCCCCAACGTCTTGTCCCTGGTTACCTGTAGGTCCTTCCACTAACTAGCATCCTCCCAGAACCTTTTCTTGTTCTCCTACGGGCACTGGAAACTGCCTCATACCATGCCTATGGGAAATATTTTTAATAATTTAAGTATCTGTGATGGATGAGTGCGTAATTTGAAAGAAACTGGAAAAGAGGGGCTCCCCTTTCTGGATGGCTATGTTGTGACCATTCATAAGCATGGAATGGACACGTTATGATGTATGGAAAGGATACCAGGAACAGCGTGGGGAAAAGGAGATGGTACGTAACTGTGAATAGTTAACCTGCTCGGGCTTTTTCTGGTGAAAAAAGGCATGTTTTAAACTTTTTGAGTTTACTGAGCAGGTACTGTCATGAAACCCTCCTGCTGTGCCTTCATTTGAAACTTTGGTCGTTAGCAGATCAAAAAAGCACTGCAGACATAGACAAACACACTTCTACGGTGTGGAAAAATAGCAGTTTGCCTTTCATGTGGGTTCCTGTCTCTTTTGGTTTGGACAATTCATGGAAAGTTATTTCATAACTGCCGAAGTTTTCGACCATATGGAAATATCATGAGCAACTACAGAAGACCAACATGGTATGCACAAACCTTTAGCTTCCTGCCGTCCGGGCACATTCAGCTGTGTTTGTGCAGGATTCAGCAGGCATTTGAAGGGCACGTTTTTGTCAGAGAGGCGAAAAGGGTACGAGAAGTCTCCTCAAGCCTCAAGTCTGTGCTGTATGAGTTCAAGCTCATCAGACCTTTATTATTGGTTTAATTACTGTTCGCCAGGGAAAATCACGGGTTCTTTCATATGGACATTTTCCCTCTTACCGATCTCTTTCTAGGTAGAAAGTCTTAATGGGATTTGGGGGGGTTTGTGCAGATTACAGCTATTTATGGATTACAGGTATAATAAAGTAACAAGTGTCTGCTTAGCCACCATTGACTGGTTCTGGTCATCTGGGGTTCGGTCAGTGTCCCTCAACAATGCAACAAAGCCTGAGCAGTAATGGATCCCGATGCGGCCAGTGGATGTTTTGGGGGATGGAACAAAGAGAAGCGAGGGAAGCCTTGCGATCACTGGGAGACCCAGCTATTCTGATGACAACTCTGTCTCCCTTCTCGTCGTCATGGAAACCTACCCACGATACAGGGACGGTATAGAGCGTAAGTCCTGACATATATTCATGTAATAATATTGACACTGCGTAACAAAAGGGGGCGAAAGAATTGGAAAAATCAGAATCAAGACCAAATCTGACAGCATAAATCATGACAAAATGAATTTTGTTTTCTGAGCCTGTTTAGTGTAATATGTGTTGTCCTGTTTTGCAAAATGAGCTGCCTTTTCAGGTTTCTGCATTGCTTTTGTTATTGTCTGTATATTACTAAAGGCACAAGGCTGAAAATATTCATTTCCTTTGCTTGTGTTTGACAGTCAATTTTGATTTGCAATACTTAATGTGCTTTATCCCGTACCAAGGGTCTTGTACGCACTGCTAACGTCCTATTCTCCCAGAAGCATCACCTCTGCACTGCACAGAGGTGAACTGGATTGCTGAACTGTCTTTGGATTGATCGGAAGGACTGACTGCCACAGTTTCCCTTGTACGTAAAATACATTCGCCGCTCAAAATGTGGGATCCCCAGACACAGACTAATGCCACAGT
The DNA here is from genome assembly GCF_900964775.1 of Scleropages formosus. NCBI lineage: Eukaryota > Metazoa > Chordata > Actinopteri > Osteoglossiformes > Osteoglossidae > Scleropages > Scleropages formosus. Next base: position 16,686,082 of record NC_041807.1, read on the forward strand.
CACCCAGATGCTGCCATTTGCAGAGTAGGACAGATGGCGACCTATTAATGAATACAATTTGGGGGCAGTGACATCTGCCAACATTAGCCTTTAGGATGCCCCCAGACATTGAAGAGGCTGAGCATCACTCTGCCCCTCTTTACTGAGTTCTTACCTGTAAGAAAATCTGCTGTTCTTATCTAAGTCAAGCAAGGTCCCTATATCGCGTGAAAATGTCACATAATGAAACATCCATATTAATTTGCTGGTTGTAGTTCCCATTGTCCTGTATAATATAAGTTCCCATTGTCTTGAATAATTTTGCCATAATTTTCGCTCGGACCCCGCATTTCTGTGTTGTGTATTTACGTCATTGTCATCCAGTCAAACCTCTAGTCAACTGATGTAGGCAGGAAAGAGTCCCCGCAAATGTCCTAGAACCTCCGGATGTCGCTTTCTTAATGATCCATTGCATTGTCTTTCTCGAAACATCTATGAGTATCTAATTATAATGTACAACAAACACACGTCTGCCAGGATAGCAGTGACTGCTGGCGCTCTGTGTTGTCAATGGAGCTGAAATGCTGCCTCGGGTAACATGAGGTGTCTCACCTGCTGGTTCCCCAGGTGTGCCAGATATCTTCAAAGCCATGCAAAATATTTTTTAAGAACTGCATGCAATTAAAACTAAATTTACTTTTGATTTGAATGGGCGTCTTGCTTTTTTCTTCTGGGAGTGAGAATAAATATTCTTTTGTGCTGGTACACGTTGATGTCATATTCGTATACAGAGACGAGTTCTGCTTCCGTAAAGTCAGCATGTCCCTGTGTGTCAAAGCGGTCAGGGCTGAAATGTGCATGACGGAAGCAGGTTTTTCGAGGACAGAGGGACTCCATTTGGTGCCTGTGGCGGTTGAAGTCACATGTACCCAACATTTGCTGTTTTACAGTAAACCTAAAAAGTAATAGAATGACATTACTTGTCTGTGTGGTGAGAATGAATGAGGACGTGGAGAAAGAGAAGGCCTTTCTGCAGGGATCTATGGGTCTATGAAGAGAACCCTTTGTTGAACCCTCTACCTGAACGAGGTCTTAGTTGGTGGAACAAGGAGTTGTGGATATGAGTGGAGGAGAAAGGAGTTAACCGGCTACTATACTGGATTTTAGAAGACAGCTACTGGGTTTCAACGAACAAACCCCTCCCTAGAAACCTCTATAAGTCTTCACACCTTGGCATTGCACTACTTTTTTGCCGTAGATGCACTCTGCCTTTGTTTAAACATCTATAATATTGTTTACCACAATCCCAGATACGATATCTATCTTAATAAGGCTTTAATGAGCTTATTGATTGAAAAGTGTATGCTAATTTCCATTGATGTTATGCCCAGGCGCTGTTTGTGCCTCACTTGCATTTCCTTCCAAAGCATAATTAGTGTGGACTGTTTATTTCACAAATTACTTCTTTTTGTTTCATTAATGTTATTTCAGCTGTTTTAAAGGCTACTCTGAAAAGGTTTATCACCAATGGATTAGAACTGGTTGATACTGTGGCGATTATATCTATTTAATGAAATACAGAATTATAATAAAAAAGAATTAAAAATGCCAATCCTACATCGATGAGACAAAGCTGGTTGAAATCAATGGCTGTTTGTGTGAGTACAAGTAAACATTTGCTTTCTGAGCTCATGGGTGTTGGAATAAAACCTTACATCGGCTAACTGAAGAGGCTTTGGTTGCGAAGGTTACATTGTGGTGAACTTACGGCATATTGAATTATGTCAGTCCTATTGCTAGTGGCACCAGGCTAAACACTTACAGCACTTATAAGAGGAACTATACTTTTTTTACTGGTGCCTGAAGTCAGGCGGAAGGTTGCCATGGAAACTGCCACCCTCATGTCACGCTGATGGAAGAAAGGTAGGATTTACACCAGTAAATTTGTTGTTAACTGACCTCATTGTGAAGGGGTTGCTGTCTCACTTTTTATTTCTTTCTGATGTTTTAATTGATTTTGGTAAAGACTCAATTGTTTTATGCATAATCCTAATTATGCTCAAGTTCTTCAGCTTTTACTAGCACAAAGCAACTTATCTCTCGCACCCTAACAAGCAAGAGGTACATTTATCTCGAACAAACTGACTTTTGTTTCCAGAATTATTCCACATTCAACTCTACATAACCCTCTTAAAAAAGAAAAACTGAAAAAATAAAGACGTTTATTTCAGAATTTCTCAAGAATGTTTTAGTGGTTTATTTTGAACGTTCTACTGTTTTCTAATAACTTAAATGCCAACAGTGGCAGCTAGAAGGGTCTGGAAAGGGTCCTCGAGGCAGGCAGCCTGGTTATCGAAAATAAAAATATACAAAAATTCTTTTTATGAACAGAAATGTGTGGCCAGCACAGCTGGTTCTTATTCCCGTTGCCTTTGAACTCCCCCAGCCCTCCTTTTTGTGTTTGAAAAGACCTTTATTTCTAAATAACAAGGAATCATATTTACAGCACGGTAGTGAAGAGTTCTGCAGACGTAGTTTTATCAAGAGTCATCCACAATGACTTGTTCTGCATGACAAGTGAAAACTGAGAGCAAACCATTTGTGCACGACCACCAAAAATATATGCACTGTGAAAGATCGCATGGATGGCCTCATAATTATCTAATAAATATGCATACAAATCACGGCGTATTCACAATCCTGGAAGAACAGCATGAAGTGCAGGAAACCAAGTAGTGCTGAGTCAAACCTCATCATGTCTAGATCTCTTGTCACACTGTACAATCCTTCAGCAGAATTGGAGGCACTTCAGTAAGCTATGCATTATTTCAGAGTTAAAAGAAAAATGAGTCACCCAAGCACAAAATAAAAGATATACAATCTGGTTTGTGTTTTAAAGGTCACTGTTTCATCTTTTTAATTTATTCACTTGGAAATGTGTGGTAATGAAATCTTAAAAGTAGTTTTCGTGTGTTTGAAAACACAGAAACAAGAAGTTGCAAAGAAGTGCGGTTGCGTTGTTTGTTGCCGCGGCACAGATCTGCATACGTGGCTCGGAGGTTCCTGGTTCAAATCTCAGTACAGTTCGTGAACTGCTTTGGTATGCAGATGGGAACCTGTAAGGTAAAAACCATGAGTATTGAAAGAGTGGTTAAAAAAATATTTATAATAATAGTGCAGTAGAGGTATGGGCTAAGGTTTGCTTCAGCTTGGAAAAACAATATTCTGAAATTCAAGTCAATTTGAATATCTTTCAAAGATACATTTTTTCCCTGTAATGTAATATGACCATTTTCTCAACTGCCAGGCATATAAAATTTAAGATGTGATTAAAATATGAGTATTCTCGGCGCCTCTGTTAATGGCGCAATTAGATTACCGGTGAGCTGTGAGCTGCCCATTAGACCTCTGTGGCCCAGGATTGCTTGAGCACCCATGTCTATGGGTTTGCTACATCCACTCTAGCTGGACTGGGGGCACAGCTGGAGATGGAGAGGATGTGTAGATACTCAGAAGCAAGGTTCATACACACACATACCAACATATGCAGATATGAAGAAACACAGATGCACAAGCATATATTTGCATTTCTTTGTTTACCTGATGCCTTTCTCCAAGGTCACTAACAAGGTACAAAGGTACAAAGATGCTTACAGCCATTTATGCAGCTGGGAAATTTTTGCTGTATGAGACCTGAGACGGCTGGGCCTCTCTGCTCTCCCTGTTGCCACCGCAACCCTACCAGGACAGAAAATGGATGGATGGATAAAGAACTATGATAAAGGGCACTATAGCAGAGGCAGGGATTCAAACCCAGGTCTTTCCATTGAAGGCAATGGCTCTAACCCCTCAGCTGCTTGTCTTGCTGGTTACCAGTGATGTACAGATGAACAAGTATGGAGATGCACAGGCCTGCAGATATGTTGACAGAGGTGCAGGTACACAAGTGCACAGATATGTAGATGAGCAGACGTGCAGCCAGAGACATCTGGGGACATTCTGGTACAGATATTTTGGCTAGTTTTTTAAATGGCAAAATGGAATATGTGTGGAAAGGTCTTTCACATCATCCCATGACACTGGAGCCTGGAATATGAAGAGAACATCTGGAATTGTAGGACAGCACGATTTTTCACCTCCATCACCCCCACCAAACCAACACAGGTGCTGGTGTCTTAGGCATCATCTATACCCACCGGGCACTAACCCTAACCTACCACCATCCCAACACACATACCCTGTTAGGCTCGGGAGCACAGCAGTCCAATTACTCACCAAGGGCCATGGTGTGCTCAAAATAACAGCGGGCACGTCAGGCGAGCCATGGCAACTGGACCCCGCTGACGACAAAACTCGCTTCAGAGCGGCCCCTTTGTTAGCATCACAGAGAGATGCGAGCTCCATTAGGCACAGCCCTTCTCAGAAATGAAAGGCCGCTGCTCTGGGTTTCATACCATTTCGCCGAAGAGAAACAGCTTAAACAAACGGAAATGCATACCTGTTCCTTCATACTGTTGGCTGCTTTGGAGGGAATCATTTGGAGAATGAAGAAAAATGAAACGGAAACCTAAATGTTAATCCCTAGAATTATTATACCATCAGTCTCAATCTACCTGTGAGGACTTTCAATCATCTCGGTGGTCTTGGGAGTTCCACTGGATTTTCACGATGCCCTATAGTTATTTCCCGTGCCACTGGGATCCGTGCCAGAACAGATCTAGCCTCCCGTCGGCTTTGTGACTGCACCACAAGCAGCTCTTCAGCACTCCTCCAAACTGTGTCCTTATCCCAGGTGTCGAAGACAGGCAGCCAAAATCAGGAATCATCTGCTCTCACAGTGAGTTTCCTCTGCATTCAGGATGACGGCAGCATTATATAGACATGTGAGCATCGGCTCCTTTGATCAATGATATGCGCCCCTCAGTATATGCAACTCATCATGGGGCTGCTCAATCCTGAGAGTAGATTTCCTCTTCTGGAGCTGCATTTGTGGTCACGTTTCTCTTTGTATCTGGACTGCCCTCTGTTTTTCGGTTTCACTCTCACTTCTGGGGTGGCCCCATTTCAGAGAAAGCACCCCGAAAAAGGCAACTCTTCCACACCTGCACCCTCCTTGCCTCCATACCCCTTCCGCCCACTCCCTGTACCCCCATGGCCTTTTTGGCACGACAACCCAGGAGAACGGCTGCCTTCTCCATGGCAACCGCACAGCTTGTCTGCGTCATGGTGACCACGGCAGCGTTGCGGAGCCCATAAACTTGTTCTTGGGTGGCTGTTAATTTGAGTCATCAGTGCTGTTTGTGATTGCGAGCCCAGTGGTTCTGATTAGAATAGTGAAGTGCAGAAGCTTGAGAAAACAGAAAAAGTAATTCACCTCTTAAAACAAACGTTTTGACTGTTAAAAAATATTCTCACCTACTCATTGTGCTCATAGATGAAGGCTGGATCCTGGTCCAGATTAATGTCAGTCACCGGAAAAGGCATCACCATCACTCATCATGACACAACCGTAAATAAGAAATAGGTGACAAGCTGGAAAGTGTCCACGATTAAAAGCAAAAACTTACAGGATTCACTCTCAGAGCATTAGAGCGAGGTTGAGTTGTTGTGGGGGGCATAGCTATATAAAACGTGCGTAAATTGTTTTCTCACACACCTACAGCACTGGGGTCTGAGGTGAAAAGAGACACTTTAATGTCACAGTGCAGACAGTACCAATCAGGGATGAGCTCCTCAAAATAGTCCCAATCTCTAGAGCACTTTCCACCTAGCTCAGAGCCTTTGGAGTCCTACGGATCTGTTCCCATGAACACAGCCCGCTCTGGCTTGTGCTCTTGGCACCCTCGCCATCTTTCCAGGGAGTGAACTGCCCCAACTCAAACCCCCCACCCCACCAATCATCCCCCTTCCTTCACCCACCACCAGCTCCAGCTCTGGTTTCACCTGCGCCCTCCAATGTAACAAATAAACTTGGCAGTAGAAAAGAGTCCAAGGGAGCCCAGTGCATTATGGGAGTGGCTTATTCTTCAGCTGGCTCACTAATGCTCATTAATGTAGTTCATTGGACAAGTGAGATATTGAAGGGATGGGTTAAGTATCAGCAGGGCTCCATCAAATGCCATTTTACCATGCAAGGGGATTAGTGGCAAACAGTCGTCCATCTGGAGATCATCAGGAAGTTCAGCTGCCACTTTACATTTATTTTTTCCCGCCATTCAGGAGTTTCTCCTCTCTTCCACCGAGACAGGCCTTTCTGACATATAGTTTGCACATCAAACAAGAGCCAACTGTACAAAAAGAGCTTCCAGCTCCATCTCCTAAATCCACTTGTTTTGCTCCATATACCATTCTTGTCTAGTTAAGCACATTATTTATTTAGTATCCATGGAAGGCATACAAAGCGATGAATAATTCACCCATCTGTTGTTATAAAATGATCAATTTTGCATAAAGACTGATGTGTCATGAGTGGAGGCCAGTTCCTTACTGAACATAAGGCTCACGGAGAGTCAGATTGAACTAAATACAGTGTTTTTGTTGGCCTTTTGCTGAGTTGCTGTTTCTTGCAGTCAGTGGAGTTTTATCAGCTGAACGCACTTAAAACAAGACATGACCTCGTCATGCAGTTTTCTATCTGATGAGTTCTATCTGACTTTTCCAGGCTTCACACTTCGAAAAACTGCTGAGGGTAAGTTTGAAATACCCCCACCTGACCTCTATTAAATTCACCATAATGCAGTTATTTATTGACTCGCTTGGCAAATACCTTGTTTTTCAGTTCCACTTGTAGCACTGAATGTTTTCCCAACACGGCGCAGTCAGTCCTTCGAGGGTCTCAAAGCCAGCATTCATGGTGCATTCAGCGAATGGCCACATCCTGTCATCCTGCATGCTGTGCACCTATTTCTTGGTCACTTTGTGGGTTTGGGATTGACCAGCATCAGATCGTTCCCGAGGTTCCGTGTCAGTCTCCGAGCCTTTCTCCATCTCTGCAAAAAGCCAGCAGGCGTCGGAGTCGGACAGCTGGCTAGAGTTGATAAAGAGCATCGGCAGATGCTGAACGACGCGCTTCCCACTCGATCGCCTTTTATTTTCGCTAAACTTTGCCCGAAATGCTTTCCCTTTCTCCAGACATTCGTGCGGATGTTCTTTTGTTCCTTCCCCAATTCTGAATCTGTTTATTTTCCAATTTTCCTCCCATCATCTTCTTCTGTTGTTGCTGGTTTTTTGTTCATTTTCTTACATTTTCCTCTTTTTGTCCTTCCCTGTGATGGATTTTGTCCCTCTGACATTTCTTTTTGTCACCTAATTAGCCCTTCCCACTCTCACTGTTTTGAGAAGTGACTATCATGTCCTTGTAATCATGTTCTTGTCGAGACTTGAACTCTATTTAGTGCAACATACAATGTGGTGTAATGATGTTGCACTCCATCGCTCCAAGTATGGTCCACATCATCAGCAAGGCTAGACAATACAAATCAGGGGACAGACTTTGTTGCAACTTGTCATTACCTACTCAGCTGCCTCTAACCTACTGAATGGCATCATAGAGAGAAACATCCCATCTCCCGTCTGCGTAGGTCTACAGAGCCCTTCCGCTTTCAAGGTCCTACATTCCTGCAACTTCAGGCTCTTATCCAGAGGTTCCCTTCATTGCCTCACTGCAAAAGAATTCATCTGGCTTTCCAGATGGGTACCTCCTTCACTCCATAGCAGACACTCTGAGGCTTCTAGGAGATTCTGGCACATTCTGAGGGAGAATGAAGAACCTGAGAAGACCAGCAACAGCTAAAGACCATGTCTAAAACAAGCTACAAAAACAATAAAAGCATATTTGGAACGTGTAATTATTTCAAAATTTCTCAAAAAACACATCTAGGGTAGGATATATTTGTATATATAGTATATACATATATATAGATATATATATATTTGGAAAGAAATTATGCTCAGAGTGGAATCTGCAACCAGCCATTATAAATGTCATGAATTTTTGAGCTATTTTCAGGTATGTAAATATGTATGGGAGAAGCCTGCGCTTGAATGACAGATCCGTCTATGTGTGTTTACGTGGATGGGCCTCAGAGAGCACCCCTGCATCAGTAATGATTAATAATAATAATAATAATAAAATGGCATGTAAATGCAGCTTTCAGTGTCTAGGGGTTGACATTTCCGTGAAACCTTTTCAGGACTAAAAATAATTCTTTGTGATTAAATTGTACTAAGATAACCCTTACACCTTTAAACTATCACTGAGAATTACCATAGCGACATGATTTACGTTTTATAAATGTTTGTGTTGTGGAACAGCTCTAAATGAGTGTATCTGAACTATTTATAGGAGATCACATAGGGCTGAATTGCCTCCACTTGACTCTGTTGTTTTTGGGTTTAACAAATTCATCAGGAAGCTTCGAATTCTGTTGAAGTATAGAGACAGCCACATTAAACTTGAATAGAAATAAGTGCTGTATCTCAAAGTTCAGCCGAAGTAATGTGAGCTGCAGTTCTTTACGATGCATTAGAGCACAAAAATAACTTTACATTAATGATCACAAAAAAGGCAGACAAGACCCCTTATGTGATTTATGTAGCACTTACCTCATTCAAATAAAAAGCCATTTGTGGAACACGAGTATCAAGCCGGATTGTTGGATGATACCTTCTCTACGACCAAAATGGATTTGGATATGAAAGATAAGATTCTGTTGTGTTTTTAAAGAGTGGGAAGTCTGTGCCTCTGTGTGGCTGTTCTGGTGACCCGAGGACAAGCAATAACCAAGGGATCCATGATGATATTAATATTAATATGAATTAAGCATTTCTCGCTTCCTCATGATTAGGCCACTCTGCGGTCTGCGGTCGTTGCTTAATGAGCGGCATAATAAATATTCCAACACCTGTCAGAATGTGCCCACTGTAGTTATGGGAAGCAGAGGAGCGCGTGGCCCCCCGTGGCAGAAAATATTACGCTCTGGATCGGTGCGGTGTCCATCAGTGACATTAACAGCGACAGTCAAAAGCAGTGTGAAAAGCACATACAGGAAAGTCTCGGTTTTTTGTTCATTTGCCGTTATGGCAGGATTTTTGCACTGTCCATTCAGGAACATTCCATCTGATACCCGTAAATATAGTTGGTGGCTGATAGGTTCTCTGAGCGGGGGGGGGGATCTTGCTGTTTGTTAAGGTTTTCTTACAGCCTGCCTTTGGTCCTCCCTCCTTGTCTGTTGAGGTCTGTACTCATATTTCTTTTTATATATGGAAGATTTTAGTGGCAAACTTTCTTTTTTTTCTGATAAAATTTGATTTGAATGACAACTCATGGGTTCAGACTTGTTTTGACAACTAACTTGAATAATGGCACTGGATCACTTCTGAGAAACGTTGCAGTCGCAGCTACAAAGCTATTCTGTGTTGTTCCCATATTCTGTAAATCACTGTGACCTAGTGTTGCTGTTGTTGGAATAAAATAAGAATGTGCTGTTAATTTGTCCCTGGCTACTTAGTGCCATAAAAATGAATTATACACGATTTTTGTTTCAGATTGCGCAGCAAGTGTGTACGGCGATAGACGACCATTGTAAGTGTTAGCAGCATACAGATAATTGCTTTTCCAAAGCTGTGAACGTAACAGCTCTTTTCGCTTGGGGTTAATCTCCGTGAGCAGGTTTAGATGAGTTCTGATGGAAATGTGATGCTGGAAGGTTATATGTGTTTTTCTCCCCTAGAGAAGAGAAGAGCAGGTGTCCGTCCTGCGCAAACAGATTCCACTCCTTTCCTTCTGAAATGTCAGATCCAGCTGTCAGAGCCAATGAACAGAGGCCCGTTTGAATCTAATGTGTATAAATCCTTTGGTAAGTTGTCAGATGGCCCAGAGGAAGTGCCATAAACATTCCATCCAACTCCCGCAAACAAAGCAATGCATCTCACCTCTGCAAGCTGTGGCCTATCCATGCCTCACAGAATTTTTGTTTGCCTGCCAACTTGGGTTGTAATTTTATTCCATTGTCTTTTTCCATTTGTATGACTCTCGATTATGTACTTGTGTAGCACTTTGGGCGACTCGCTCCTGCTTCGACGTGAGATGGGAGTTAGCAGGCTTTCAGAGCTTGGCTATGGACTGACAGCTACAACTGGTTCCTTTGACATTTTCATACCATTTTTACTGCATCGTGAAACCCTGAAAATGGCCAGATTCATGACCACGTGTGTCAGAGTCACAGTTTGAGCAATAAAGTAATAGAAAATGTTGCCAGACTCAGAATATGTCCCAGCTTCATACAAAATATCTTCCAATTTTGGCCATTTTCCAGCCTAGAATATTAACCAGGAAAGTTCACGTAAAATAACTGTTTTACAGTGAAAAGCCTTCCTGGAACTTGAATTGGGAATCCTTAACGTCCTTAACCAATATTCCCCCTGTCCTACTTCATGTCTGCTTGACTGGAGAGGAGACGAGTCAAACTGCTGTCACCATTTAGCCCCAGGGGGTGAATCTTCATGGGCACTGTCAAGAGCAAAGAAAGAGACTTTTAAGACCCAACTGGAACTGAAGCAAAGACAACACCTCATCACAACACGGACAGACAACGTTCCGTAACGCAGGTGTTCCGTTATACAGGTGTGTGATGATGCACGTGTGTTTTACTGAAGGTGAATCACAAAGCTAGTTTTACCACAGGTACTTCGTAAAGAAGGTGCGTCATAATGCAGGTGTTCCAAGATGCGGGTTGGCTGTAGTGCAGGTGTATTATAACGCAGTTATGGGGTGGTACAGGTGCACCGTGATGCAGCTGAATTGTAATGCAAGTGTGTCCAAAGACTGGTACAGTGCATAAGTTTGTGAACCCTTTGGAATGATCAAAGCTTCTGCATGGATGATCTCGAAAATGTCATCTGACCTTTGTCTAATAATAAATGATATTGCTGCTTATTAGATGCTTTTCATCAGTCAGCGGTTTTCCCACAACTGTATGTCACAGTGCAGGTGCATGGAGGTGCAGGTTTGTAGTAATTTCAGTGCATCATCATGCAGATGTGTTGTACTGCAGGTGTGTTCTCATACATTCACAGGAACATGATGGAGAACTCACAGCACTGCGGACTCCCAGGGTGCATTTGGCTCTGTTTGTTCCTTCAGCTGCATAATTTTACCTCCCTCTAATCGTTCTCCCTTGCTATCAACAAGAAATCCTTCTGCTCAGCACCCAAGAAGTTTCCATAATTAATGTCTATGTGGTTGATAAGCCATATGCTAATATCTGCGTATTTATAGCACTAGACTTCTCTGACAACTGGACTTGCGTGTGTATGCAGTATGTAGAGTTTCAAAATGCACGAGTTCAGTTTTGCTTTAGGACCTTCTTGGTTTTTTGTTGCAGCTGAACACCTGTTGACCAGGTAAACCAGAAAGTGAGGTTTTTTCCTTGTCATGCTGCTTTTCTTGGACTTTTTCTTGTGTGTCTCTGTACTGCAGAACTCCATAACAAAGAAGAATAATCAGCCCAAATCAGCTCAAAAGAAATATTAGTCCATTATAGATGATGGAAGACAGTCTTTTGAAATTGGTCCTTTCAGTCCATGTTTTCTCCTTCCCCGCAGCAGGGATCAGGACGTTAGACTCGTTTAGACCCGATTTACGATCAGTGTGACATTTTCTGTGCACTGTGTCATATGGTAACGTGGCACATGAACCACCGCAGACACTGTCTCAGGTTTCTGAGAACCCCTTGTGGAGGAAGACATGCCGGTCGTCCGACAGGAAAAGCAAGAGGTGATTATGTGCTTATGCTGTGGAAGCTGCTGTCACGATGTCAGACCCACCTGCTGGAATGACAAAGAGGGGGAGAGAGTGAGAGTGGCAATGAGAGAACGCCAGCAAGCCGTCTCTGCGTGATGCTCGGGCAGCGGCAGGAGACCCAAACAAAATAAAAGGCCATGAGAAACAGGTAAAGCAGCACAGGAATTCATTGCCAGTCATTTCTCAGCTGGTATTTTTATCCTGTTTATCTCCCATTAACTGATGAGCCACAGTTTGCCATAACCCATTGCTATGCCTTCCCTTTATACTATGACAGACACACCAACTATGGAAAGATAAACACAAGCACACAGCTTCTCATGAGCTCCCTGCTTCTTTTTCACTTTTCAAGCTGCACGTTTTACTGGGCGACATGAGAGAGATTTGTTCAGTTCCACCAGAGATCTCCAGACCTCCAGCTGACTGTAGGTGTCGCTGCTGGAAAGACGGGTTAGAGAGCCTCAGTTCACTTAAGGGAATGCCAGCCGGTCTGTTGTCCTTGGTCTTCCTCTTCACAGATGGATGGTATGGTTTGGTGGGTACTGGAACCCAGATTTCTCATGTGGGCTGCGTGGCGGTTCTATCAGCACACCACTGGGAAGCTATTGATCATATCACTCAATTTCTCATCAATCAAGCTTTTCATGAAAACACTTTGCACTGATGGACCTTCATGAAAAACCCCAGGACTTATGGAAAAGCAATGAACATGAGCCACGTAGACTCTACAGACTTTTAGATTCTACACTTCCCGATCCCAACAAGGAGAAAGATAAAATAATTGAATGGACATTACTTTGCAAAAGTACTGAGATCTTACAACCACTTTCAAAAGTTGCTTGGTTAGAAATGAAACGGTCACATCTTTGTTCAAGTTTTTACTCGAAAGTCATATGCTCAGAGAGAAAATTTAATTTTTACTGCCAAAATTATACAGTTGAGTGCAGATATGATGAACAAAGGCTAAAATTGAAATATTGCATAAATATTCAAAATATGCACAGCAGGAGCTCAAAGTGCACATAATGAAATATTTTCGGGATGTGACTTTGCAGTAAAAATACTAACTTGTGGTGCAACATTTCACATTTGAAGGGTCTGATCACTTTTACAGGCCATTATGAATATTGTCTCCTTGATCTAACGTTAAATGCTCTGAAACCACCTTGTTGCAAAGGGCACTGTATCAAAATAAACTAAACAGAATAGAACTAAAGTAAAACAAGATTTGTTTTGTTGAAATTAAGGTTAAAATTAAAATAAGTGTTGCACCGAGGTTGCTCAAGTCAGGGACAGAAAGCACTCACAGATGGGATTGTCCTCCTTGCCATCAGCTTAGTCTAATTACTTTCTCCTTGGATCTAAATCCTTTTTGAACTTTCGTTTCCCATAACGCTGACCGTTGTCGCTTCTTGTGGCCTACTGGCGCTGATAACAGCCCCACAGCTGGATTAAACAGTGTCTCTGGGGTTTTGGTGCACGAGGAGGCCGGAAGATCAAATGTCACTGGGGAAATTAGTCTGCCGCCCGAGGAGTCGGACTTCCTTGCGGATGGTCCTTGAAACACTAGCGAGGATCAGAGGGACACAATAAATCTGTCATAATGGATTCAGGTCCACACCGCAGGTGACCAAAGGTGTGATGTGTCAGTTAGTAGAAGGCAGCTATATATATATATATGAACTCAACCCAGGTTTCTAATCTTTCTCCTGCTTGTGTTTCCGACCTCAGCCAAAGACGGCAGCTCCGAGTTTATTTATACGTATTCTTATTTATCTTCTGTCAATAAGGCGATAAAACTGCTCTTACCAACAAAGAGCAATGAGCCATGGGTGTGGCAAAAAACATTTAGTACACCAGATTTAAAAAATCAATTTCACATTATTTTACATTAAAATATAAATTGCATCATGATTTGAGCACAACACATTAACTTTTATGGAAGCATGGATGTGCTGTGTTTGTTTGTTTTCAGAAATGACACTGATAATATTTTTCAGATGGTTGAACCACTCATTACTGGATGTTGTAACCGTTCATGTCTGGGACACCCCTCTGACTTCAGTATGGGCTTTTTTACAGCTCTGAATTGGGCAATAATGCCTTGAAGCTATTAGGAGGAAGTAACTCCCTGGGATCCTTTAGGGACTTGTAGACCATTCCCCGACTGGCCAGTGAAGACTCAAACCAACACTGTATCATGGGGTCAAATACTGACACTCCAGGTCTGCTCCACAGAAGTGTTATATAAGGTCTTTTCTGTCCCTTGTTCCAAGTAACTGATGAACCAAATAACAGGACTTCAGTTCATGCTGCACTCATAAGGACCATTCTCTTCTCCTTGTTGAGGCCTAGTCAGTCATTCAGCCTGGTAGATACAAATGATAGAAACTGTTTTTGAGTGCATGCCATATGAGCCCTCTGGGATCAGTCTCTATGAAATGGTTACTTTAGAGTCAGACAGAATCTGCTGCTACACAACAGCTCACCATCCCAGGCTGCCTTGAAGGCAATGGATCGACCCCCAGCGCTGAACTCTCGCGCCCGCTTTCCTGGCAAGCGGAAGATATACTTATCTGTGTGTTACGGAAGACAGCGAGTCTCCAGGCCACCCGTGTGTGATTGATTCATGGGCTGCCTTGGAATGAAGAGGAATGAACTGAAAAGCTGGGAAGGGAGCACGATGCCAGGATGCAGCCAAGGTCATGGCACAGGTACGGAGGGAATTCACTTATTAATTTTTAAGCCGAATGAAGAAAAAAGAACACCTACAGGATACAGCAGTGCCTCGCTCTCCAGCCTCTTGAAGCAGCGAGAGGTTTGTCGTGCCTTTCAAAGGCAGGGTTCTGCAGACGTATGCGAGTATGCTGCATATACACACCACACTTTAATAAAGTGTCTCTCCTTGAAGGAGTCATAAACACGGAGACAGAGCCAGCTGCTCTGATCCACATGAAAACAAGCTGAATTTGAAGGCAGTTGAAGGAAATTCCTTAACAGAGACATATGCGTACTCAGACTGTGCAATTTATCCCTACAAGAGGAGTAAGGACTTCCTTGGGATACCTGTTGTTGCATGAAAACAGGAGACCACATCCCGCCGATAGAACTCGAGAGCAAACTGGAGGATGGTGGCTCTAGATGGAGAAAAGAAGACTTTGCAGAAGGGCGTTTCCAGAAGGCAACAGTGAACCATGTGCCCTTCCCATCCAAAGCAAGGATGCCTTCCGCTCTCCAGCTTCATTTGAGCCATCGGTATTTATGAACACAGCGAAACACGTTCACAGGCACGGACCACATTACAGTCGTGAGCGGCGGACAGTGCAGCAGATACAAAGGCAGCCCACGCTTGGCGCGAAAGAAACAGCAAAGCGCGTGGCAGGTCGAGTGCTGCACAGTGCACCCCACGTGAGTAAAGAAAGACTGCAAGCTTCCTGCCTCAGTGTCTCGCCTTGCACAGCATATCACACATTCACAAATCCTCTTATGAGGATTTCGCTGCTGATGAAGTTCACAGACCTGGCCAGCGTCATCTGATTTTCACTCCAGTGAGTTTGAGGAGCTGAGGGTGGGTATAAGAGAGCAAGAGCAGACCGTGGTTGACCTTCTGACGTCAAATGACTTTTACGTTTATTCATTTAGCTGATTTCTTCAAGTGACTTACAGGGATGCGCTACACTGATAAACCAATTTATACAGCACGGTAATTCTCACTGCACCACTTTAGAGTAAGTACTTGGATCAAGGGTACTACAGCAGGAGCAGAGATTGGAAGCCAGGTCCCTCCACTGCAAGGCAGCTAATCTTACGCTACACCAGCTACCCTTGAACACCCTTGAGAAAGAGTCCTGGTGTGCATGCATGTGTGTGCATGCATGTGTGTGCATGTGTGTGTTTCTTACCTCCGTTAGGGTGTTTCTCCACGATTAAGCATGTGGACATGGTTCTCCCTTAGCGTAAAGAGTTGGAGAGCCGGGCAGTTACGGTTTCAGCCAAGAGGGCATAGACCTCCCGGGGCTTTGGTGGAACACTGGCAGCTACTAGCGCCATCCTGCCAGGAGTGTAGATGTTCCACACACCGGCCGAGCGCACTGCCCACACATCAGACAGCACAACCGCACTCAGTGACAAGCCCATATGTTCCTCCTTCCTTTCTTGTATTTTCCTGCCTACTCTGATTGTGTCTTTTACAATATGCTTTAATTTTTTCATTTCAACTTCCAAGGCAATCAAGATGCAAAATATCTGTACTGTGGTCCTAAGAACAAAAACTGGCTCATCACTTTGTTCAAGAAAAAGATTCAAGCCTGTTTGACATTTCACTCCGTATTAAATTTTTTACATTTCGGAACTGCTTTATACAAGGCACATTCTTACCTTATCTAACCTTAAGGTGGTACACGGCGCTCTAGGCCACAGCAGACTTTGTGATTTTGTAGGAACTAATTGGGATTTGTGTTCCCTGCCTCTGTCCCCTACAGCCTTTGGCTAGTCTCCCTCCTAATATGAAAGGTACCTCAGAGTGGCATTGCGGGTCGCATATCGTATGTACCACGTAGCCCTTGACGTGAGATGGGAGCAATCCGGGCAGGGTCGAGTTTGATGTGGGGAGCGTGGGGGGCGGAGAGGTGGCACTACCCCCACAACCGCAGATCAGCTAGTTCAGAATCACACACACAAAGACACACACATCCCGTCCACGCAATTTCCAAGTAATTTACTTATGACCAAAAATACAGACAGTCCCCAGTTTCACACTCATGCACTTCACACACACACACACACACACACACACACACACACACACACACACACACACACACGCAGTCTCAGTTAAACACTTGGTGTGGACACATGCTATTGTGCTATTGTTTTTTCTGTTTGCCAGTCACTGACTATTGCTGTATATCTCTCTCCCTCCCTCTCCCTCTCGCTCTCTCTTTTTCTCTCTCTCTCCCTCCCCCTTCTAGCTGCGCTCCAGTCGCTTGGATACTGTGTGGACGACTCAGGAGTGTGTTCATTTCCCCACCACAGTTCCTTCCCCTCCCTTGCCTCTTGCTCTCCAGCTTGTTGATCTGTATCTGCTGGCCCGTGATGCGCAGGACGCCGTGGGCTCCGGCGCCGGGCTGTGACCGTGGCTCATTGAGCATGGAGCGACCGGGGAGCGACTGACCGGAAAACAGACCCCCTACATCAAGCATTAACCGAGGTGAGTGAAGCAAGCTGGTTTCAATCAGCCTTGAACTGAGGTGTCCAACTTTTCTCTCTTCTCTCCTGCCACGATGAGAAAAAGAAGCAGTGAAAACAGCAAGTTAAAAGTTAGCGTTAACATCCTGGTTTTCATGTCATGTGTATTTGGACAGAGATTTGTCGGGGAACTTACACAAGGGAAGGGGCAATCCTTTCCGACAGCAGTCGTTTTAGTTGTGCCGAGGAGCTCGTGGGGAGCTGCGAAGGCTGAGACTGCTCTTAGTGCTGCGTCCAACCCGTTTCCGAGACCCAGGTGCAGTCCCTTTGTGTTCACCGTCGCCGTGGCGACTTTGATCTGAGAAACCTTAGCGCTGCCTTTCCGCGCGTGTGGAGACTACTCCAGATTGGTAGGCGGAGGCATAGGCTCGGAAACAAGAGTGCCGGGTAGGGAATTCTCCGAAAAGCACAGGAGATCCCCGGATAATCTTCACCAGACCCTTTCGAGGGAACTTTGGCAGGCACGAGACCAGTGCAGCCATGCGACTCTGTCTGAGGGTACAGCTCTTCATTCTCAGGTGCATCTGGAGGAAAAACGTGAGCTCTGTTGACACGCGTGGGCGAATGAGAGGAGCTTTGGAGTGTTTGCCCACTGAGTGCATTAACACTTATACGCTTCATTGCAATGGGCCTGTGCTCAGCTCCAGTGCCTTAGAAGTGATAGTTGTCTTCCTTAGGGGGAACTGATGAGGAGCCCACACTGGACTGAAGCTTTGTGCACTGTACCCGAAGCTGAGGTCAGTGGCATATTCATACATTCCCCTGAACACTTATTTTAAAAGGACGCATTTACTAATGTTTACTAATCATTACTATCATCTCTTGACTGCTTTGCTAGTTTCATGCGAGAAATCTGATGAACGGTGAAGTGTTTTTAGTTGCCTGACATGAGATAAGGAGGCTCTGTAGTAAATGGCTTCTGATGAACTTTAATCACACACGACAGCATGGAATCTACCCCTTAGACACCGAGAGATGCAGTGCAAGGTATTAAAAACACAGAGGTGTCGCCAATGCTGCTATGTTTGATTGAAGACAAGTTTCAGAGTCTCAGGGTCAATGCTGATGCACATGCCTCTCCATCTTAATTCTGCCAGCGGCGGCTTTGGGACGTCCAAGCTCATTAGAGACGTCAGTACGCTCCGGGTGGTCACATTAACATGTATTGACGTCTCTGGAGTCAATTGGAAAACGATTGCCAGGTACCCTGTGCTCTGCCCTGAATCGATGTGCATTTCTTGTTTCCTGCAAGATAAGAACCGTGTCTTCATTTCTGCCATTAATAAATAGAATACTGGAGAACAAAATATCTGAAATTAAATAAACTGGGTGTTTGGAGCCTGATCAGGAGTTCAGACAGACTGAGTAAATATGGGAATTCTATAAACCCCTCAATCAATATTGCTTCAGCTACAGGATTCGTTAGCACCTCATCAAAAGTTATTACCCTATTACAGTGATTTATTTTATTAGTTTATCACAACTGAACGCATCGATTATACATGTTCCAGAAGATGGAGACAGTAGGGATTTGTACTAGTAAAGGAAAAGCCGTCATACAGAACTCCTCCTGTGATACATATTCCTCGCACAGATTTTCTAAGTAAGAAATGAATGTTTTACGGACATTTAGAGAAGTGGGAATGGGAATATTCTCTTCTGTCAGATTTCCACACCCCAAAGGTGAGACTAATTTTATGCTCCACTAGCAACCACTCCTAGATGTCCTCATCCATTGTGAAGCTGGACAAAAAGGGGGTTGGATGGAGGTGAGCGGTAAGTCACTGCTGTCGGGAGGCCTCCGGCGTTGAGCCATGCACTCCTGCAGACACGCTACCCTGAGCAGACAGGAGAGAGTGAATAGCACATGGTTCAGGGTGTGATAGTGAGCAGAGAGTGGATAAGTGAATCAATTCCAACTTTAAACCCGAAACAGAAGTACGAATGGATCTCTGTCCTCGTGTAGTTTGGGATTTCGTTATTAGGCCTAGGTTTCATAGTGAAGTTGGAATCGCCCGTCCAATAAAGCAAGAAATAAAGACGTCACTGCAAGAGAGGCCGAACTATTGCACTCTCACGTTGCAGGATTTACCTGTGCAGCAGACCCTCTTATGCAGAGCACCTTACACTTGGCTTTACAGTTAAACATTTTATTCATGTGGCTGGATATTTACAAAGCCAATTCATGTCAAGTACCTTGCTCAAGAGCAGCAGCCTCGACACATCTGCTGAATGAGTCCTTAGTGGATAGATGACCGCAATCTACGGAGAGATGTTTTAACACTTTGGATTGTTCATTGCCGCATTCACCTTCGCTCAGGAACTCTGGGAAATCACACCGGCATAGCAGACGGTTAGCGACTGTGGCAGCACTCTCAAGGACAGTACATCACCAAGATGATGGCAAACAAGACACTCATTGGAGAAAGTCCAAGGCTTTGTCCCTCTGAAAGGACAGAGACTGTGGACGATCACTGACTCGATAGCATTAACGCGATTAAAAAATAACGACAGTGTGTTCCGCTAGCAATGACATCTGAACAAGCGGGCAGGTGAAGTTCTGCTCTTCAGTTTTTGTTTTCTTGAAAAGTAGTTTTTGTTTCTTGTTTTTATTCTAACCATGACAAAGCACTGCCATGGCATCAGGGACATTTTCTATCTCGTACAGATAGCTTCATCAAAGAAAAGCGTCCGAATAATAAATGATAGTATATTCCCACATGAATTCAGTTGTTTTCGAACGTGCAAAGACAGCCAGTAGCGCAGCCTTTGCTCACTTACTGAATAACTTGATAGGAAAACCAGAGGGAGGACTGTGGTAATAAGAATATTCTACATGTAAATCTGAGGAAAGCTCACACGGGGCAACATGGGCAACAGTGTTTGTTTACCATGTCAAATAGTTTTCACTCAAATGACTCTGCTCCTGTTGCTCCAATGAGGGGGATGATAAGAGATGACAAATCCAATGAACACACAGATGAATAAAAGACAGTAACCCAATGATGCCTCCCCCAGATCCTGCCTGCCCCCTCCATTGGCCACAGACAGCCCCTATTACTCTTAGAGGAGTCATCTTTCTAGGAAGTAGGGCTGGTATTTCATCTTCCATCATTCCACTTAAGGGCTATGGATAATGGGAGCAGGGTGTTATGGAAGGAAAGCCAATCGACAAAAAAAGCATCAGAATATTTATTGCTAAGCAGTGGCTGTAAATTGCCCTGGTAATACTAAAGCCTTGAAACAGCGAAAAAAAAAAAACCCTTTTAACTCAGGGGTCATTAAAATTTTCTAGACTGTGGACCTCTTCAAGAATCTGATTAGGACCATAGGAAAACGACCATAAATAACTTTGGAGCAAATATTGCACGAAATTAATTCACCTGAAAACTGAATACCACAGTACAAGTTTGGTAACATTTTTATTTATTTTTAATATTTATTTAGTTAGTGTTATATTAAAAGCATGCCTGCACTTTACGGATCCCCGGGGGCTTCATGGACTTCAGGCTAAGAACCCTGCGTTAAACTGGATTTAAATATAGATGGATGTTAATTTCTCTGATATATGGGATTTATGAACACTAACAGAATCTGGATTTCACAGTGTTTACTTTTAACGGTGTCGACCTCCAAGTATAACCATAATCCCAGGTATCGACGCTGTAGACTTTGGTTTTCATTCAGCAGTGCATTCTGAGAAGGAACACCCACTGTGTGCCTTTTGATTTGAGCTGCAGAAGACTGGTAAAAACAAGACATTTGTTGCTGTCTAATGGTTGTGACATTTGGAAGCGGCCGTTGCTGGAAACGACTCGTGGCGTGCGAGTGTGGACAGAAGGCACAAGTCAGGGCTGTAAATTGAGTTAAGCCCCTGTCATCTCCATAACAACAAGGTTGTTTTAGAAAAAAAAATATTTACAAGCACACAAACCTTTCAGCATTTTTAGAAGAAGGTCAAGTGAATGTGAGTCCATCAGCATAGCATTGACTGATGGTCCAGTCACCCTAGAAATATATATGTAGACCAAAGGAAAGCACTATCTTTCCAAACAATGAACCTGTTATCATAATCTTATAAATTAAACACTGTTTGGAGGCTTTTTTTCTTTGAAGTTTCTCAGTGTTTCTATTGAATGTGCCGTAAGGAAAAGACAATAATCAAGCAATTTTAGGCAACGTGTGATTGTAACCATTTTAGAAATAGAAAACAGGCTGATGGACTCAGCAAATGGACACACATATAATCTGTAGATTTCATATAAGGTAAAAACCACATAATTTCAAATCAAAAGTAGAATTACATGTAGCTTCCATATAAACTATTCAGCGACAGCATACATTTGTATTAGCAGAAGGTAAACACTGGTAAAAAATAGTGACAATTGTAAGACGAAACAATTAGCAAGAACCATATGCCCAAGAGTCAACGGAACATCAGGTTTTCCCTTGTCTAGTAGCACAGTATATGTTTTATTGGTCCCTGGAGGCTTCAAGAACTTTTTGGTTAGGTTTGGGATGGGTTTTATAAACAGTTTAGGGGTTTCCTGCCAAATGTACTCTATTCTCTGGATGCAGAGGAGCAATATTAGCTAAGAATTTATTTGAAAGTTAAAATAACACACAAAAAGATCTCTCCATGACTTTTGACTTCTGCAGGCCTCACAATTTTCTGTCCGTTGACAAGACCAACAATAAACTCGTATCCCACGAGAAAGACGCAGATGCCTGCAGAGCCAGAATAGCTGTGTCATTTTATAAACCACTGACTATGGATCTTTTGCTCTTTTCCCATTATCGAATGGATCTTCGACTCAAACTCTGACCATTGTTTCAAATTTGTTTGACAATCACTCCATAAGTGGTTGAGACTGCTGCCTTTAGACCAAAAGCACCCAGGTTCTAACCCCACCTTGTGCTCTAATACCTTTGGACAAGATACCTGCAATTAGATACTTTAATCTTAGGTAAGGTATTTTCTATGAATTGCTCCATCAGAAAATTACCCAGGTTTATAAATGGGTAAATAATTGCTGGTAGCTTACTACTGTACTGTAAGTTACATTGGATGAAAGTATCAGTTAAATGAATAAATGTAGGAGCTGGCAAAGGAATTCCCTTGTGAATAGAGGTTTGTGGTCCATGGCCTCCTGTGTTTAGAGCAGTTCCCCTGTAAATAACATGCCACTTCACCATTCAGCAGAGCTCCATAGACCCTGTCTTTCTTTCTTTTCACAAGTGAAACCCTGTGGCTTCCTCTCTGCTGAGCCTGGGCTCCCCTAAATGGTAACATAAGCATCGCATTTAAGCATGTGCAACATTTGTCAGATTGGTACGCTGGATGATAGACGGGGAGTTTAAATGGATGTGTTGCTTCTTGTGTAAATGTTTACCCATTCCTGCCAGCCCACTTGGCCTTGTGGAGGTGTGTAGATGTACCCGAGCCTATGATTGGCTCTTTTGCCTAGACTGGCATAGACCATCATGTCAGATGTTTCATTCCAATGAGTTGCCTTGTTTATGGAAAAGAAACAAATAAGATTATAGGAACTTACAGGAACAAAAACATGACGGAGAGGGATCTGGCATCTGTTGGTGTAATGTAACAAAACAATATGAAAACCTTCATCAAAACAGAGCAAACAGTCAACACGCCACACAACAGTTCTACTCATGTTACA
Organism: Scleropages formosus; assembly: GCF_900964775.1. Taxonomy (NCBI): domain Eukaryota; kingdom Metazoa; phylum Chordata; class Actinopteri; order Osteoglossiformes; family Osteoglossidae; genus Scleropages; species Scleropages formosus. The sequence goes on from NC_041807.1 coordinate 16,708,792, forward strand.
GATGTCCAGTCTTGATACCTTAGAGTGGATAACCTTGTCGGACAAGTGCTGCAGCGAATGCTGGATTTCACTTTATCTCAGCTAGGCACCACACGACCAGCTGTCACCACTGTCCAAGCAGCACAAGATCACCTGGGACCGATGTCAATCGGAACAATGTCAGCTTTCACCACTGTGCAATCAGAAGTGGACCACTCTGGAGCACTGTCCAATCAGAGCAAGATCAACCGTCAACACTCTCCATTCAGACATCCCCATTGTCCAGACAACGTAATTCCGAACAGTCTTATGATCAGACCACATGACCAGAGAGAGAAATTGAGTATTTTGTCAGGATTCAAATAAAGATGATCACTCTAATTCCAGGCATTTATTAAACTATGGAGGATAAGAAGCATATCTAGAACTATCGCAGAAATCCTCTTTCACCTCAGGTGTAAAACGACAAAGAGCTCCTTCTGCGTATGGTGCCGTGGGATTTCGAAAACTGTGGAAATCAAGCTTATAAAATCAATTCCAACTCCTCCTCGCTCCAAGTCTCAGATTGCTTAACGAAATGCCACTTATCAGACAGCCAGTCTCATTAGCAGTCTTTCCACATTGTGCATATTTTTATCACTGTGTAAAAATGTCAGAAAAGAAAAAAAACATAATCATCAGTTTAATTCTTTGCATGAGAGCAGTACCCAGAGAAGCCAAGCAAACATCCCATGGGTAGAATTGCATACATATTTTATCTTCCCAATTTGATGCTCTGTACACAAAGTTTTTGTAGCGCTCTTAATGATGCAGTTTCTTGTCAAATTAACTTTGGGATTAAAAACTGCTTTAGCAGTAAAGGTTGCAAAGATAGAATTCTAATTTTGTCTCTGTGTTTAAAAGAATTGAAAAACAAAAGGTACTACGCTGCTTTGATCACCGCAGACGCAAGGAGGAGTTCAGAATTCCTTAAGAGCATTTTACCGATTCACGTGTTAAAAAAAAAAAGAAGAAAAAGAATAACGGACTTCACAACTGGATTTCCAGATTATGACAGTTTAGCTAAGTGTGACAGCCCCCCACGGAGAGCAGAACACAAACAGGCATGGTCTTTATCAGGACCTGGACCTCCTCCATACAGATCTGTTTGACCATCCCGCTGTGGTTTTCCGCTCTTTCCCTGGCACACCGTAGCGCTTGCTTTGTACTAACAGAGATGCTAATTGCCAGACTAATATTAGAGCCCTTTCCCCCGTCCTTTTGTGATAGCTGGTTTCCAAGGAAACGGCTAGTTTCCCTCCAGCTGCATACCACACAAGCTCCGCTGCTTTTTTAACCAGAAACTTCCATATGAACTCTTAGAGTACAAACTGAACTCCAGATTTAGTTATTAATATCATAATTCTGTTGTTTTGCTCATACGGTTATCCGGAACAACTTAAAATTAGTTTTTTTAGGACAATATTAAGTTTGAGCTATTCAGGTTAATGAGTTTGCAGAGTCCCTCCCAGCATTTGAAATGACATCCCTCAAGATGGGAGTGAAAAAAAATACTTGCATGCTTAGCTGCTTTCTACTGGCATTAGACCAGTGTTAAACTGTAATGCAGGTATTATTACAGAACAACGATCATTAGAGATTGTTCCTGGTTATCCAAAAGTTAGATAAATAGTCCCGACTGACAAACACATAACCTAGCAGATGGTACTAGGGTGATGAACTTCTCTGTGGGCTAACCTGTTTAGAATCAAAACTTTGAACAACCAAGAGTCTGTGGTTACTGTGTACCATGAAATACATTGGTTAGTGATGACCAACCTTTTTTGGCTAAAAGTACAACAGTCATTACTGTGAAATGGTCCAAGGGCAGCATGTGTAAAAATCAAAGAAAGGAACCTGCTAAAATTTCAATTTCTAAATTAGAAAATTGTTTATTTTAATGCGTTTTATTTAAGTTCCATGTGTGTCTAACTATAACTGTATTATGTCCTTCAATAGAATTTATAGTTTTATATGATATATATATCACATCAACCCTCGTTATGTATATGACATTTTGTACAAGTATGTCATATATATACTATATTTACTCTTAACCAGGGGGTGCGGTGGCGCGGTGGCGCAGTGGGTTGGACCACAGTCCTGCTCTCCGGTGGGTCTGGGGTTCGAGTCCCGCTTGGGGTGCCTTGCGGCGGACTGGCGTCCCGTCCTGGGTGTGTCCCCTTCCCCCTCTGGCCTTACGCCCTGTGTTGCTGGGTAGGCTCCGGTTCCCCGTGACCCCGTACGGGACAAGTGGTTCTGAAAATGTGTGTGTGTGTGTATATAATATATATTGGTCATTTTACTGTTATAGGTGAGATATTGTAGAGGAACAAACTCCACCCACTGCTGTCACAGGGTAAAAAAAAATATATGGAGCCCCGAAAAACACTTTCCACATTCAGTTTTACACATCTCTACACTGGAAGAAGAAAGTTTGATACGCAGCTTGCTGCTTTGATGGGTTTCCGAGGTCCCTTGAGGATCCAGCTGAGACAAGATCCCACTTACAATTGATCCTGAGGTCAGATCCAGGAACTGTGCTGAATTAATGATGATGGTGGTGGGTTCAGGTATCTCCCAAGCACTGAGCTCTTCAGGCACAGCTCGTATTGATCCATGTTAAGAGCTGGGTTTAGACTCGCTGCCCCTGTGTATCTATCCATGGGCAAATTCCATCTTCAGGCAGGCACCCTTTTTTTCTCAGAGGCATTCAGGCCCAAATGTGTTCTCCGCTTGCATGACCCGAGGTCACACTGGATGCCCTGCCACTACGCACAAAATAACAATGAGTCAGAGATGCAGTACATGCGTTTTTTGGTTCTTGTTGTTTGACTTTTTACTGTTTTACTTCGAAGCTCATTTCCAGGGAGCACAACAGGATTGCGAGTGAAAGTCCTGCTGTCCAACGCATTCGTCTCCACCGAGTGGGGCCACATCTCACTCCAGGTCGCGTGTTGAAGAGGCACAGCATGTGCGGTGACAGCCACCTCCTTCTCTGTTTGCACTCAGTCTGTCTTGAGCAGATTGCCCAACCCCAACCCCCACCCCGCCGCGCATAATCAATGCAAGCCAGAGCATGAGAGCCTCGGGAAACGGAGAGTAGATGATAAACAAAACATCCTAATGAACCAGCATGGGAAGCCTTGCATTTCTGACACCAGGGCCACTCCAAGGGATTTCACACTGTGCAGGGAGACCCACACTTCTCTCCTCTGGGCATCTGATGGACCTGTAGGGGGTGCTTAAGCAGAGACTGAGTGAGAAACTTTGCCGCTATGGCATGTCCCTGCGTTCCCCTTCTGTACCACATGTGTTCCAGGGTTAAGAAATATTAATTATGTTCAGCTTCTGCAAATCTCACTGTTCCTATGAGCACTCAGATTTTGTATTGTTTCAATTAATCTTCAAAGTTACAAAGAAGACCTTGAGTGGCAGTGTCTTCGTGAGCCTCAATAGAAACAGCAGGTCTGCTCTGGGGAAGGCTCTCGTCCATGGCCCTGGGCCTGCTTTGTGTGTCTGTGAGGAATCCTCCGCACTTCTCTTGGGAGCGTGCATGTAATTTCCTGTTCTTGTGACAGACTTGCCTCTCTGGGGGCCTGATGGCATTAAGGCTCATGATGACAGACAGCCCGTCTGAGGCTGAATGCTAGTGTGTAGACGTGCAAAGCAGAGCACAAGCACTCGGATATATATAAAAAAAATTTCTTTCCCTTTTTTCTGATCACATGTCTTTTGGGGATGAGACCTACAGCCTGTAGAGTGCACACAGTCTTATGGAAAGCCATCACTCCAAAGCTGTCCATACTGACTCATACTGGTTGGTTATTGCTTCTCAACCACAACCAATAACAGCTGTCATCCTTCACCTTCAGCAAAATAATCACTAAAAAGGATTTATCAATCTCAGTATGGAACAGGAAAAAAACACAGAAAATATTAATGTGCTCCGCTAGGAAGATATAGATCCTGGGTGCCGGCAATGGGAAGGAGAGTTTGTGACGAAAAAAGTCTTCAATTGCACTGAAGCAACTAATTAAAAGGATGTATATTAAATTTGAAGATGCTCAAAGCAATGTTCTATGTAGGTATGATGTTTTTACCAGATGTTTTTATTACAGAATCCTATTCAACACGCATATTCTATCCTTGAATGATGCTTTTAACTTGAACTACTTCGGTAAATATCCAAATACGCTAATTGTACGTGTAATTTCGGATAAATTTTTATGCAACTACTCGTGTAATGAACATCGGCTCATATGTTGAAAAGAAACTAACTGCACTTAAGAATCACATGTCAGCAACTATGTCTCTCTTTCTCCTAATGTAATGCACACATTGTATTTTCTATGAGATATGCGTCACTTTGGAGAAAAGCCTCTGCTAAATGAATAGATGTAAATGTAAATGTAATTGGTAACAGAAAAAATTCAATGCTACCTAATTTCTTTTGGATAGGGCTACGTGCCACATAAATGATCTGTGTAAATAATGTACTGTCTGTGTGCCTAAAACCCACTGACACTGAACAGAGACGACCTGTAGTGTGTTTGCCAACATCCAGTCCTTGGATCCCCAGTTCCTCCTCTCCAGTGATTGTACCCCCCTCCCAACCCCCCACAGCACCATCCTCAGGATGATTTTTGCGTGGGACGCATCAAAGCAGGCTGCCTTGCCAAATCTCAACTTATTACTGAGGTTTTCGGCGCAGATCCCCATTCCATGCCAGTGATGAACACTGCCTCGCACAGCACGGCCCTGCATTTACATATATATGAAATGTAAGAAGGGTACTGTACACATCAGGCGATACCATCTGAAATGCTCCTCCGGAGCTGATGTGCCGATGACAAAACGGATGAGGAAGTCTAGTGTCAGCTGCTAAGGTACAGGACCCAGGGCAGTAAAATATGCTGTCCTTCAGAAAATGCATACCAGCATGGAAGTGTAGGTTTTTCCTGGCCTCAGGGAATTATTCTGCCCGTTAAAGAGCAAGGTAAATAAACCCTTAAGGCAACACAGAAATATTTGCTTTACTACATGCCCTAACTCACCTTTTACCATTGAGTTTAGAGATTATCACTGTTGTGCAGTACCTGTACCCGGAAGGCAGTTTTACCTTGGATCAGTGGAAATATTGACTCTGTGACATATGGTAAATTTGAAAGGAAATAATGTAATAATTATGGTTTACAGCAAGTGAAAACCCTTCCCTCTGTCACACCTTGGCTCACCCTGCTATCTAGGATGAGACAAGTCCCCTCCTCCAAGACAAATGGGAACAGGCGAGTCCGGACATGGTGTAACATGGGGTTTGCTGAGAAGATATCAGTGTTTCTATTCGCAGGGTTCTTTCATCAGGAAATTGGCCGAAACACAGTGCAATACCACATGTGCTTGATCGACACAGTGGATGTGACTCACTGCTTTCTCAACAAAGTAGATGCGAGTCACACAGCTGTCAATGCACTCAAAGCTTCCACCACTCAGACATGTGTTCAGGCCTGAAATCACTGAGATGATGTTTTGCTTGTGTGGTGCTGCTGCAGTCATCCAGGAAGAACATCATCCCCATATTTCCTGGGAAAGCTTTGCTTGATGTGGGGTGTAATTGTCAACCAAGAGGGGAAGGCACAGTAACGTTGTGAGTTAACGTGACAGCAAAAGCCTGTCCCAGTGCAGTAAAACAAGTGTGTGAAAACCTTTCTTCATACCGCAAAACTACAAGTTCCATGTTTTTCCCGTCATGAGGAGCAGCTCCAAAGCAAATCAATGACAAATAAGAGGCAAAGCAGGACACAGAGGTGGGTGAATTAATGAGTCACTGTAGTAATTAGTTGATCTTTTTCTTTGGACAAGATGCAGATCATGGAGTGCAGTAGTATCTGAAAGCTGGATGAAAGCTTAAATTCACATGGATTTACACTTTAACATCTTTTTTTTTTTTTTTAAAAAAAAAAAAAAAGGGTCACCTCTAAAAACCCCCATGAAAAAAGCAGACAGGACAACGTTTACCCTGCCCGAAATAGGGTCACTGGGATCTACCCCTGGAGCCAGGCCTGGGTATAGTGTTCCTAGGTGAGCGCCTAGTGTCCAGGATGCCCACGTAACCCAGACGGGCTTAGCCTGAAAAGGCAACGCTGAGTGAGCCATATGTGCCTAGCACCCGCCGGGTGGGTGCAATGTCTTTCAGGCAGCAGGAGGGGGCGGAGTGGCACATGACGTCACAGTCCCTCTCAGCAGAAAGTGGCTTTTTGCACATGGAATGTAACCTCACTGGGGGGAAGGAGCTGGAACTGGTGCAGGAGATTGAGAGATACCACCTAGATATAGTTAGGCTCACTTCCACTCACAGTGTTGGCCCTGGAACCAAACTCCTCAATAGGGGGTGGTCTTTCTCCTACTCAGGAGTTGCACAGGGTGAGAGGCGCCGGACGGGTGTGGGGATACTCACAAACCCCCTGCTGGCTGCCATACAGTTGGAGCTTGTCCCCGTGGATGAGAGGGTCTTCTCAATGTGACTTTAGATCGCAAACTTTGACTGTTGTGTGGGCTTATGCACTTATCTAAACCCGAATGGTAAAATGTTATTGGACTTCTATGCTAGCCATAGTTTGTCCATAACAAACACCATGTTCAAACACAAGGATGCTCATGAGTGCATTTGGTACCAGAGCTCCTTGGGCCAAAGGTCAATGATTGACTTTGTAGTCATTTCATCTGACTTGAGGCTTTATGTTCTGGACACTCGAGTAAAGAGAGGTGCTGAGCTGTCAACTGATGACCATCTGGTGGTGAGCTGGATCAGATGGTGGGGAAAATTGACGGACAGACCCGGTAGACCCAAGTGCATAGTGCGGGTATGCTGGGAACCACTGTTGGAGGACCCTGTCTGGAATGATTTTAACTCCCACCTCCGTGAGAACTTTTTCCATGTGCTGGAGGAGGTTGGGGACATGAAGTCCAAATGGACCCTGTTCAAACCTCCATTGTGGAAGCAACCAGGGGCAGCTGTGGCCAAAAGCTTGTTGGTGCCAGTCACGGCGGCAACCCAAGAACCCGCTGGTGGACACCGGTGGTGAGGGAAGTCATCAAGGGGAAGAAGGAAGCTTTTAGGGCCTGGTTGGCTCTGGGGACTCCTGACTCAGCGGATAGGTACCGGCAGACAAAAAAGGCGGCAGCGGCTGCAGTTGCAGAAACAAAATCCAAAGCATGGGAGGAGTTTGGGGAGACTATGGAACATGACTTTCGGTTGGCCTCAAAGAGGTTCTGGAGATCTATCCAGCGAGTCAGAAAGGGTCAGAGGAGCTTTGCCGAAGCTGTGCTCAGCAAAGGTGGAGGAACTCTGACCTCAAATGAGGATATTGTTGGGAGGTGGAAGGAGCACTTTGAAGAACTCCTTAACATGAGAGATATGCCTTCCTTGCAGGAGTCAGGGCCAGAAGCTTCTGGGATGTCAGAGTCCATTTCTCTGGAAGGAGTCACTGAGATAGTTGGAAAACTCCACAGTGGCAAAGCACCAGGGGTGGGTGAGATTCACCTGGAACTGCTTACGACCCTGGATGTTGTGGGGCTGTCATGCCTGACACGCCTCTGCAATGAGGCCTGGACATCTGGAACAGTGCCTCTGAATTGGCAAACTGGGGTGGTGGTCCCTATCTTCAAGAAAGGGGACCTGAGAATGTGTGCCAACTATCGGGGTATCACACTTTTCAGCGTCCCTGGGAAAGTTTAAGCGGTTGGTATGAAGATCAGCACATCCAAGTCTCAGTCCTTGGTTCTCTCACGGTGAAGGATGGCCTGCCCCCTTCAGGTAAGGGGAGAAAATCTGTCGCAGGTGGAGGAATTAAAGTATCTTGGGGTCTTGTTCACAAGTGAAGGGAGAAGGGAGCATGAGATCGGCTGCAGACTGGGGGCAGCAGCAGCAGTAATGCAGTCGCTGTACCGGACTGTAGTGGTGAAGGGAGAGCTGAGCCATAAGGCAAAGCTCTCTATTTACCTGTCGGTCTACTTCTCTACCCTCATCTATGGTCATGACCTCTGGGTAATGACCAAAAGAATAAGATCACGGATACAAGCAGCTGAAATGAGTTTTCTTTGTAGGGTGGTGGGACTTACTCTCCATGACAGGGTAAGAAGTTTGGCTCTCCAGGAGGAACTCAGAGTAGAGCTGCTGCTCCTCCACATTGAGAGGAGCCAGTTGAGGTGGTTCGGGCATGTGATAAGGATGCCCCCTGGGTGCCTCCCTTTGGGGGTATACCAGGCACGACCAACTGAGACAAGGCCCCGAGGTCGGCTCAGTACCCACTGGACAGGTTATATCTCCTAGATGGCCTGGGAGCAGCTGGGGATCCCCCAGGTTGAGCTGGAGGGGGTTACGGGGGACAGGGACATCTGGGCTGCTCTGCTCTCCCTGTTGCCACCATGACCCTAGTAGGACAAGTGGGTAAGAAAATGGATGGATGGGTCACAGATCTCATGTACTTTCTGATGGAGAACCTGCCAAAGGATCTTTTCGGCAATGGGTTTCGCAGTTTATGCGATTTTTAAATTTTTTATTTTTAGATATTTTTGGCAGAACTTCTGTGGCATTTTTCTGGCACGGCTGCTCGCCATCCATCAGAAGAAATTTGTCGAACTCAGCATTAAGAATGACAAATCCAAAGCCACTGTGAAGTAGATTGGCTCTTTTATCAGGCTACCAATGAAGCAAAGTAACTGGAAAGTGAAGTAATTTTTTTCCTCCCTCTGAAAAAATGTCAGAGAGAACATTCTGTGAGATATTAAGGCATAATGGCACAAATTGCATATCTTCTGGCATGAGATAAATGGAGATACTGTGCGGTCTGGGCCTTTTAAACTCGCATGAGAGTACATCCTTGGTAATTCATCCAATTTAGACCCTGTGTAAAGACAGCCATGATAGAGATTTGGGAGTTCATGGCAACCTTGCTATGACATCTTCTAGTTAAACCAAAGAAATTCTCCTTGAATCTCAAAGATGTATCATTAACAAGCAGGTGCAAAGTGGTCCATTAATCAGTGTTTGCTTCCTTCTGTAGAACACAATGGAAAAGAACACAATAGAATTGAATAAAATACAATAGAATGGAATAAAATAATGTGGTCACAAGTAATTACTTTTTTCTAATTTACCGAAAAGCCAGAGAAGCAGAGTGGGTAAAATGTACCAGATCAGTATTCAATTTAATGCCCATTTACCATTTTATGTGTACAATATTTGCAGCAATTTTCACAAAGTGGGCTGTTTTCACAAAAAGGTTTTAGAATGTATTCCATAGCACATGACGACATTTTTTTCTCTTTGACTAAGAGGAAATATTAGTGTGAACACACTCATGGTGTACCTTATGGACCATAAAGGGTGCCTGTGGTTTATTGAACTGGCTGTATCCAAATATCTTCAGGCATCTGAGCTCTAACTGATGTTCTCGCCTATTGGACTCTTGCAGGTGGAGCAGCCAACTGCTGTGGTCATGAGCGGAGGCTGCAGGATGCCCTCCACTCCCCCTAGCAGATCCAGCTAAGACCACCTTGCACCACCCCATCCCCCCTGCCCCTGCCCTGCTACTTCCTGAATGCAGACGGGAAGATGAGCGTCTCCAGCCGGCAGCCCTTCAATGTCCTGGCTGTCGTCTTCCTCTTACTGTCCACTGCAGGTGAGCCTTCATTTTGCTTTCTCTCTGTACTTTGACTGCAGCTCAGGCACCAGACCAATAATCCTTTGGGGAAGATGGAAGTAATAAGGAAAGTCCAAGGTGGCAGCCGACAGCCTCAGAGTCAAGGGGTGATTGAGAGCTACCTGTTTTCTCAAAGAACTGACTGAAAGGTAGCAACCGGTCCACTTACGTAAGACACCACTTTATATGATCGGCCACAGCTGTAGTCCTCAGCTAATACAGAAGTAATGAAAAAGCCAGTAGATGGAGCAACAGCTGCAAAAGTAGAGACTCTAGCTTGTGGAGGTGGCCATAAAAGTAGCCCAAAATTTGATTCCAGCCACAATGCACTGTCTAAGAGTGAGAGCAGCTCCATCAGCCCAAACAAGCAGGTTATGACTCTGGTTGAGCCCAGCAAAGTCCCAGAAATCAATACTGTGGCTATCTCACCCCGGTGATCTCGCAGTGCCCGTATATCCAATTTGTGTGTGTTCGGAGAAGCCTCGACACTCAGGGCATCAGTAGGCCACAGCAAAGCAGAGATGTACTTTAAAAAAGTGAACATGACAGATATTGTCTTCCCAACAACTACATGAGAGCACAACAGTGTGTGCTCAGATCCCAGTAGACCTCCTCTACCCTAGAGCACTTAAAGCATTTCAGGAAATGCTGTGAATAGCCACGCTGATCTGTAACTTGTGACGTGGCCCAGAACAAATGAAGTAAACAAGTCAATGATTTCAAATATTAAAGTAGAAATATTCTATTTTTTCATCTTCACGTAACTGTCTATTATATATTCAGTGCCATGTATAGGTGTTAAAAATCAAGTGCAATGTTTAATGCAAAATGCAAAATTTTTACATGTAAAAATGCAAAATACAAAATACAAAATTTTTACATGTGAAAATATAGTTTATTTAATGAGGTTTTTAGCTGTTTTTGTTGACTGTCAGGGATTTGCCTCAGTAAACTTGCAAACTGATGAGCTCAGGTGAGACATGAGTTTTAAGAGCTTTCATCGTCTTTTGGCCCGAAAACACCTGGCTTGCACAAATCTGTTACTCTGTTCTTTAAAGAAGCTCAAGAGGACCACTAAGAAGCCTCTTGCTGCTGACTAATTGTTTTGAACACTTGCTTGGCTGTGTGCATGCTGACTAACAGTTATTAACAATTTTGCATGTCGCTTTTTTCGCTTTGTGCTGGAATACCGACCACACTTTTTGTCTAGAAACCATTTACCGTAGGGGCAAACAGATAGTACAGTGGTTAGAGCCATTGCTTTGCAATCAAGGGGTCTGCGTTTAACCGCTCCCTCCTGCTGCTGTACCACTTAGCAGGTTAATTGCCTTGTATTGACACAGTAAAAATTACCCAGCTCCATAAAACTATGCAACTATGAGCTTTGGAGGATAGTATCACTGAAGATATATATATATATATATATATATATATATATACTGTACATGCAAAAATGTAAGAAATTTATAAAAATGAGTGTTGAGATATGCGCTTGACTCTGATTGGTCGTTGTCAACTGAGTTCGATGTTCCACGTGCTTAATTCTTTCAGTTTTGAAATTTCTTTGATTCAGTCATTGCTTTCTAAACTTACTCTTTCTATATGACCTCTGGCACTTCATATGCTTGACTAAAGCGTGCGTTTAAAATATACACTTAAAATGTGAACTTTTTAAACATGCCCTGGATTTTGACATCTCCATTATTGCCCGGCTGGTAGACCGGTGCACAAAAGCAAGCCAGTTCTTCAGCTGGCTCCGCAGGGTGTCGTGACTCATTATTCCAGGTTCACCATGAAAGTGCACGTCCTTCATGGCCCTGGCGTGGCACAGATGGGAGCATCAGATGTTTTTTTTTTAAAAAATGTCCTCCTGAAGAAGCAATTAAATGTGACTGCACATCTAAGACAAGGGGGTCTCAGAATTGAATGGCAGTGGAATTTTTTCCGACTGTGCCGTGGCACCAGCGTCGGTGGCGTGACGACTAATTTGAGGTCAGCCCCAGAGAGCATCAGAGTACGCGAGGTTTTCTTTTCTTAAGCTCAAGAAAACAGTAGACCCCCCCGCCAGTGGGGCCTGAACTTGCAACCTTTCTGTCTCTTTTATTTTATTATTTTATTTCTTTATTATTTTATCGGAGCAGTTATGCACATTGTAAGTCTCCTCACCATGAGTTCTAAATTACGCAGGTCCTCAGCTCTCCAACATCACAGCCGGCTGCCCCCAAGGACTACAGAACCGAAAGGCACCCAGTTTACATCGTGAACAGAATAGTGGTTAAAGAACTGAGTCAGAAAGGTTGCAAGTTCAGGCCTCATCGGTTCGGGGTGGGGGGGGGGGAGTCTACTGTATATTCCATTTCATATTGTCATGAGACATTTAACCTGATTTGCTTCGGTAAAATATTCAGCCGTGTTCGCAGAGCTGTGACCTGTTAAGGTCTCCATGGCAATGTAAGCTGCTTTGCATGAAAGCTTCTGCTTTGCACCTAAATAAAGTTAGAGAAGATTAAATCACACATGTGAATGTGAGTCCCACTTGTTTCTGGACTTCATGTTATTTATCTTATATTCCCCAGAGAGTGATTCTGGCGATTTGGTGCTGTTTAAAAAGCAAAGGAGGGCCCGCAGCGATCAACCTGGTGGATGTATGTCGAAAATAAGAGCCGGTCTTGGCAGCCAGCGGACCGAAGCGAGGCTGCGAAGCAGCCCCCGTGAACGTTCCCTGTGAGCGCAGAGTGCCAGTGCCGCTGCAGGCAATGCCATCTGAACCTAAAAAAACAATAATAACAAATGGGAAAGTGTTTGAAATATTAAAACCATTAAAAAGTCTCTTTAAAAGTTTTCTCTTGATTACGTCTCGCGGTGATCTTTCCAAAGAAAGGCAGCGATGTACCTCCATGTCAGTTAAAATTTAAACTCACGTTTTTATTTTTCAGCACTAATGAAATAGATTACGACATTTCAGAAATGCCCAGATTTTTCTCTTGCATTTAAAAAAAGACTAATAATGCCTTATCCTAAAGGTGTGCTGTGCACGTTTAATGAGTTCCTCGGTTACAATACAGTTATAATAAACTTTTCTCCCCGGTGAGTACTTCCAGAAAAAGCACTTGGCTTGTTTTAGCATCCGGGGTCCTAGGGGAAGGTGAGCGCCACGTCCCGTTACACAATCCAGGCCCTCCTGTGAGGTGCTCCTCCGCCTGGGTTCGCCCCGGGACACAGGGATCGTCTCTAACCCGTAATACAGAGCTTATTACCACGAGAGGCCGGAAGGAGCTCGCCCAGCACCCCTCGCTTGCCTCTGCTTATTCATGAGCCCCATGCAGGGGAACATGTGGGCTTCCTTTTGTTCTGTGGACTTGCTTCGCATGAGAAGGGCAGCTTTGTTCAGCCTTCAGTAGCACTTCAAATGTGTGGCTGGACAGTCAAGCTGAAACACCAAAGTGTTGAATGTGTTTTTCTCTTTTTTTCTCAGCTAGCGTACACAGAAACCTAACAACTAATACGCTCTCCAAGGGTATGCAGAGCACAAGGATTTAAAGAATACCTTTTCTCAGTTTTCTTACGGAAAGTCAACGAGCAGCTTGACTGAAAGTAATTATTAGGAACTAAATTATTTGTATCTGAAGAGCAGATGGTTTGCATCAATTGGTGAAACATAAACATACATGTCTGTCGGTTACTTTCAGTTATAAGTTCACATCAAGTCACCCACAAATTTCTCTTTCTGCTCTCCTTCTTTTATCTGTTAATAAGAATAAGAATCATTTTTAAAAAAAACACATAAGCAAAATTAATATAATCCCATTAACTTCTGAAATCCTCTACTCAGCTGAGCTCTTGCTAATTTTTTTTTTTTTTTACAAGAGTTCCTATACTCTTTCATCAGCTCCAGAAATAACGTGACTAATATCCAGCTTTCATTTGATGCAGAATGAAGATGACAGTGCATGTGGTGGAGTTTAACAGTCCTGTGTTAGTGGTTCATGTCATGACTCAAACCAGGTGATTTTCATTTCATAACCCTGTGACCCTCTTTGTTTTTCCTTGTCCAAATATCCAAGTCTTGCTTCATTTCTTGAATTGTGGCCTGCCCGCTTGGGCACCCAACGAAAATCCTGCCAAAAAAATTCTCATTAATGTAGACCTTGAAGAATTTATTGGTGAAAGGTGATTTCTGTCTGTTCTGTCAATATTTATGTTTACGGCTATAAAAAAATGAGCATTTGTTTACTGCCAGAAGAAATGACTTTTATGTGGTCAAATAACTGGAACTATGCTGGATTTTTTTTTCTTTGTTTTTGCTCCATATTCAAGCCAGACAATATTTTTTTTTTGCCAAAGCATTTTAGACTAACCTCATTTAGCGTAGTCTTATTTGATCCTCATTGCTTTCTTAACTCGTGCCTCAATCTACTGATCAGTCCGTCGATAGGAGGGAGTTCACATTTATTCATTTAGCTGACGCTTTTTTCCAAAGCTACTTACAACGTTATATTACTTATCCATTTATACAGCTGGGTAATTTTAAAGGAGCAATTTAGGGTAAGTTCCTTGCTCAAGGGTACGACAACCGGAGGTAGGAGTCGGACCTGCCTTTGTTGGGTCCAAAGGCAGACGCTCTAAACACTACGCTACCAGCTCACCTTATTTCAGCAATAACATGTATTCACAGAACTGTTTGAATTTTTTCTTGCAAAGTGACAATTTGAGCTCTGCTGAGGTGGGAGAGATATTGGTTTTGTTATCGGCTCACAGGGGGTAGTCAACAGGGCCCTGATGTTTCCGGTACCTGTAAAACGGTGTTGCCCACTGAGCTCCTGTGGAAGGAAACCTGGTGTTCTTGTGCCATATCCACTTAGTGCATTGAGGACACCTTTCATCTATATGCTAATGACAACGGGCCCTCTGTTTAGGCGCTGCTCGTGGCAGACACAGCGACTAGCGTGAGATCGAGCAGCTGAGCCTACGGTGCGAATGCTGAGTGAGCGCTCCGAGTCGGTCGGGGCATCAGCAGGTTGTCAAATAACGTTGGCAGAACTGAAAGGCATGAAAGGCTGTTGCTTGCACTGCTGTACTGGAGGTGCATCAATCACCTCCTTGGGACATTTAACCCCCTATCTCCTACCTGTCCAGCTGCCTGTTCTTACTTCTTTCTTTTTCTCAACATTTTTTCATTTTTGAGAAACTTGTGCATCTTCCAAATGGAAACAAAAGACACAAGCAGTAAGAGATCCCCTTGGCGTCCCTCGTTTAAAAGAGATGAATGGTTTCAGACACAACCTGATCTGTGTCCCGGTCACATGAATCAGTGGCGGAATGATTAATGGCCTATTAGGACTATTGTGTGGAGTCTGCAATGCATTAAACATAGTCAGACTGTGGTTGGACAGGTGCAAAATAGATTTTGGGGGATTTATTTAATCCTCTTCTCGTTCCATTATGCAAACGAGTGCCGTTTATTGGATTTGTTACCTGGGAAAAAGTCAAGGGGTGCCATTTCTCTCCAGATTTGTTCCGTGCTCAACTTTACACCTTGTATGTTAAACTTTGAGTGTTCCCCCATAATTTCCCCTGTAGTTACAGACACAGAAGACTGTTAGTTAAAATGGTTCAGCTTTTTTTTTTCTAATTCTCCCTGGAAGACAGGCTCTTCATTACAGTCCAAGTGCATTCATTAACATGGCAGTGGAAAAAATTTCAGAAGGGAAGAACTGTTCCCTGCATTCAGACAGTTAAATGAGCCCTGCGTGACGATATCTAGGGCTGATACCAAACATGGAAATCTGATTTCTTCACTCCAAACATCCTAGTTAAGACGTTCCAAGCTGTAATGGTGTAATTGTGTGTGTGCCATCCAAGCACAATCAGATATAAAAGAGATGTTGCGGGGAATTGTGTTTTCTCATCTTCCTCTTTCTGAGGTTTGTCAGGGCCTCAGTTATTATGGCCTCTGCCTAATTAACAGCATCAGATCAGAATTTTAGTCCAACATGTATGGTACTAGTCAGGTGCCCTTAATCGTAGCTCCCGCTAGGTCATTACTTCTGTCATTTGTTTCTCCAACTCTTGCTAATCTATAATCTGTCACTGGTGCTTTGGCTGCAGAAATAATTCATCCCTCACTTGCATCACAAGTCAACTGGTTTATTCAGAAGTTATTCTGCAGCTAACAGAATATAGACAATGTGGTCTGTTGCAAAAAGACATTCTTAAGTCAAAATGTTGTATTACATGGAACAAATAAATTATGAAAAGGTGACAACTGTAATTCAGATCCTGAAGTTTAATTATTACAATCAACCTAATAGGAGGTGGCATGGTGACACTGCAGGCAATGCTCATCTCTCGATCCTCTGGGCCATGGGTCCAGACATGGGTTCAGATCCTGTTTGGTGTATGTGGAGTTTCTGTGTGCTCCATATATTTACGTAGGTTTATACCAGCTGCTCTGATTTCCTTCCACAGTCCAAAGATCCTTTGGGTAAATTAAGGAATGTAAAATACTCATAGTATGTGCATGTCAGTGAATGCACGTGATTGCCCTGTGATGCACTTGCATCCCAAAGAGAGTGCACTCTGCGCTGTGCTCTGGGTTTCCAGGATACACTCCGGATCATCGCGACCCTTCACTCGACAAGCGCTTACTGACACTACGTGAATTCATAGATAATAATCAAATCATAGTTTTACAGATTGGTCTTATGAAACACTTGGTTTGACACAAATGCCCTTTTTCTGCAATCTTTATTTCTTCTTCCATTTCTGATTCACTTTCCCTGTGGGTTTGTCCTACACAGCTCTCTCCGCACACTTCCGGGTGTGCGAGCCCTACTCTGACCACAAGGGTCGCTATCACTTTGGCTTCCACTGCCCTCGCCTCTCCGACAACAAGACCTACATGTTCTGCTGCCACCACAACAACACAGCATTTAAGTATTGCTGCAACGAGACAGAGTTCCAGAACATCATGCAGCTCAACCTCAGCAGCACCCCGGACGGCCTGACGCACAAGTAAGTCCCTGGGCAACGTCTCTGTGGGATCCAGTGCTTCACTGTTGATATTGCTGTCAAACATGTTTGCAGAATATTTACACTGAGCTATTACAGGCAGGAACTATGCTACGCTACCAGCTGCCCCTGACAAGGGGTTATTGAAAATGGGTGGATGGATATTCTGCTTTGAGAAAATGTAATTACTGTATTAATAATCCTTCATATTGTGCCAGTGAAGTAATCCCCTTCATAACACTGTAACATCCATTTTTTGGAGACCATCCCCATGCCCTCAGGAACACCCGCTTGACCTTCATGGTTGTGCCCCTGGGTTTGGGAACCACTGCGGTATTGTTTTTTCACAGAAACTGTACCATAGCTTACCCTGGTCCTTTGTGCCACCATTTTTCCAGTAGCACACAACTGGGCAAAGCCTGTAGCATCAAGTGTCAACCCTGGGTGTCAAACTTGACGAGTGCCAGCTTGGCGCGCCATTGTCTCTGCAGCGATCTTCAGCGATCTCTACATTTACAAATGATATGACAGTTTGACATTTTTTGGGAGGTGTCATTACACATCCAATCAAGGGCTGTCATAGTTGACATGTTTTTTTCTTGAAAAAAAGCATGTGGCTGAAAGCTATCTGTGGACAAATACAAATGTGGCTCAGCTTGCATCTTAGCTGTTTGATTCCTGCTGGTCCAACACACACACACATAAACAGGCACATTCTCTACTACAGAGCAACACTGGAAATCCAACAGCACCCTCTTTCAGTCCTTTCCACAGTAGGGCTGCCAGTCGTCACATCAAACGTGCAAAAATAACTGAAACCAAGGCAGTTTTAGACATGTGGTGCCTCAATCAGACAAGCCCAGGGTCAGAAGAAATCCTTCTGTGCTCATGCTGACAATGCCTCACTGATGAACCAGCACTCAACTAAATCTTACAACACTAACAGTAACATTAACCCTATCCCTACCCGGTAACCCTACCCTTAATTCTAGAACACTAACCCTAACCCCCAACCCTATATCACTAACTTTAACCCTATCCCTAACCCTAACCCTAAGCCGAACCCTAACCTTAAGGCTGTTGGTTTACCATGGGCAAACTGACAAATGTTCTCACTGGAGTTCTTTGGCCCATGTGTGTTCCCTGCATGGTAGACTGCAGAGCATATCCACAATCCGTGTATCCAAATATACACACACACACCCCCTTGCGTCACAAAAAAGTTCAGATACACGCTCTAGGATTATGTTCAGTTCCCTCGCGCCATGGACTCTGTTTGAACAAATAAAGATTTTTGTGCAATCTTGGTCCTTCACAGCAGCACTCAAGGAAATAGGTTCAGTTTACTCTATTAGCTTGGAGCAATTAAAAGATGGAAGGCAAAATAAATGCAGCAACAGGCCTTCCTCTCCTCGATGCACAAGAAAAGCAGAAGAGCATTCATCCATACGTAACACCACAGCCACGGACCGCGGTGTTTGCCATCAACTTCACACGCCATATTTCAAAACCAGGTGGGACTGTTTCCTAGAAGAGGAAATAAAACAGCCTGTGGTAACAAATCTCAGTTGTGAAATCATTCCGACAGAGCCAGTTTCTTAGAAGAGATCATACACACTCCTTTGCCTGCTTTTTTGACAGCAATCTACATGAACAAAGGGAGTCTTAACAGAAAAGGGAAATAACAGCTGAAGGGATTCGATGACTTGATGGGAGCTGTTTAGAAGTCCGGCAAAGATTTGCTCTAAGGTTAGCGCTGTCGGCACACTTTGGATCCGTCCCAGTGAAGCTGGGGGAGCTTGTGAGAGGGATTGGGGGACGTGGGGATTCGGCTTTATGGTTTTGTCAGAGAAAAATCGTTTGCTCAAAAGTTAAGCTTGCATCTGGGTGTTTTCGCCATGGCTTTATCACACTCTGCTCCCGCTCACTATTGTCTATCCCGACAGATCCCAGCAGTCGCCCTCAGCTAGTCTCAAATCCCAGCACAGCTCTGTCATGGCTCCCCAGCCTGTCCTCTTTGCCCAGACTGGAGCACTGCTGTCCTCATTTTAGGCCTGCCTCTTCACATGGGGGAGGATTAAGTCCATGATGAGTCCAGCTGCCCCAGGTTAAAACATCAGCTGAGTGGACTCGGCAGTGAGTTGTCAGGAGCAAAAAGCTTCAACGTCTAAGAGTAGTAAAGCCTTACCGTGAACTGACAGCTGCAGTCCAATAACAGCTTGCAGACGCACTTTTACTAAAAGAATGACGGACCCCATGACTCCATAAGCTTACTTACAGTAAAAGATGCATTAAATCATCTAGCGATTGCATTTCTAACATGAATTCAATATCTTTTCAAATCCTCCTATATGTAAAAATATAAATATATATAAAAGAATGCGGGGTGCGGTGGCGCAGTGGGTTGGACTGCAGTCCTGCTCTCCGGTGGGTCTGGGGTTTGAGTCCCACTTAGGGTGCCTTGCAACGGACTGGCGTCCCGTCCTGGGTGTGTCCCCTCCCCCTCCGGCCTTACGCCCTGTGTTACCGGGTAGGCTCCGGTTCCCCGTGACCCTGTATGGGACAAGCGGTTCTGAAAATGTGTGTGTGTGTGTATATAAAAGATTAAATGTCACTCATTCACTGCTCTTCCAGGTCAGGGTTGTAGCATCCCAGAGCCTGTCCTAGAGTCATTGGGAGCTAATAAGCAAGGGGATACACCCTGTAAAGATGCCGGTCCACTGCACACACTCACTCACACAATCACACACTACGAGCTATTAAGTATTGCCAATTCATTTTGGAATGTGGGAGAAAACCAGAGCACACAGAGGAAACCCACAAAGACACAGAGAAAACATAAAAATTCAAAAAAGAGCCCAGGTTCTGTGAGGTTACCGTCGCGCGCGCGCGCGCACACACACACACACACACACACACACACACACACACACACACACACACACACACACACACACACACACACACACACACACACACACACACACACACACACACACACACACACACACACACAAATATAAGGGGATGCAGTGGCACAGTGGGTTGGGCTGGGTCCTGCTCTCTGGTGGGTCTGGGGTTCAAGTCCTGCTTGGGATGCCTTGTGACAGACTGGTGTCCCATCCTAGGTGTGTCCCCTTATGCCCTGTGTTGCCAGCTTAGGCTCCAGCTCCCTGCAACCCTGTATGGGACAGGTGGTTTCAGACTCTGTGTGTGTGTCTATATATAAACACACTTGTATGTATTGCATGGTTTTGGTAAAACCAGTTAAAATTTAATTTAGAAAGCTTTTTTGAGGTTAGAAAAATGCAGGTGATCAAAATCCCAAGCTTTCCCATAATTCACTGTTGCGCCTTATCACTTGGTGCTGACTTGCAGTACTCAGTGCTGTGCTATAAGTCCCTGTATTCAAAACCAACACTTGCTATCTGGCTCAGTTAGCAGTGCTCATCGATCTCCGTCTGCTGCTTCTTCAAATAGTGCGTCCTCTGTGGCCATCCTGTCATCCATCTGAGCACTTCTGAGGATTTTAGGCCCTGCTACCATTGAGCCTAAAAATAACGGCTTTAATATTGACATGGATTAAGCTAATCACACTTAGACGGGCTGAAGATTAGTCACAGCAGTCAAAAAGGTATATGAGTGATGCATTGTACTGGGACTCTGATAAGCATTTGTGTAGGGAAAAAGCCAGCTGGGAAACCACCAAGAGCCAAAATGTGACCAGTGCACCGTGAGTTTGTTTTAATAACTCGATCGCTCAAACTCAAAAGGCAGACGTCTGACTCCAGAAAGCACCCTGACAAGCAAACGTCAAGCAGACCCCTATCCATTCTTTTCCCCCAAATGAAACGTTAAATGCTGATGTCAGTCACTGAAGTGGGAATGACAAGATCAGAGGCATTAATACGTTTTTACAATTCAAGCTATAGTTGATCCTGCCAGGGAAACCTTCTAAGTCCCTAGAGTTTGTAATACTGCTAGCTTCACTCATCGCTCCTCCCTTAAATACATTTGGAGACCAATAAAAAGTAATTATTGAACTAAAGACTGTGTCTTGTATTTTTGTATCAATGCTTTAAATAAACACTGCCCACTTCTCCCTACCTGACATTGTCAGCTCTGTCTTTGAGCCATAAAGCTTTTTTTTCACATAGAATGCATATTGAGCTGTTGCCTGTGCAGACCTCAACGGTAGTCATTCTCCACGGCTCATTCATCTCATTCTCCGCAATGAAAGTCCAAGACTTTCCTGTAAATCTTATTTAGAGTCTGTTAAAGTCAAGGAGAATTTCCCCTCTCATGAGGCATCACAGTCAGCTCATTGAGTGTAGCCACGACATTACCTTTTCGCTCCATCGGGTCTTCAGGTCCTCCAGCAGAGGTACGCTGCAGGGTACTAATTCAGATTTGACCTTTCCTACAGCAATACAAAGCATCTTAGTGCTGAGGGTGGGCCCCAGTTTCAGATCTGAAAGTGACATTTGCTGGAGCTCTCTTTATCAGTTTGTGATTCCTTCTAAATCCAAAACCAGTATCTCATTAATGGGAATGAGTCACACTAGGATGGAAATAAGGAAATTAGTCCTTTAGGACAGAGGGTCTTGAAGGTTTCTGTTATACACTCTTACTTTGCCTCTCCTCCTTCTCTCCTATTGGCACAGCAACTACACGGCTCTTGTCGGGGTGTGGATCTATGGCTTCTTTGTCATGGTCCTGCTGGCCCTGGACTTCCTCTACTACTCAGCCATGAACTATGAGCTGTGCCGGGTCTACCTGGAAAAGTGGGGACTGGGCGGGCGCTGGCTGAAGCGAGCCAGGAGTCAGTGGAACAGTGCAAACCAAGCAGATGAGGGACCTTCATCGCACCCCATAACTCTGGCTCACCATCCCAGGCACAGCCTCCGGGGAGAGGCTCAGAGTCCCACACTCATGTCCTTCCACACATCCACAGCCTGGTGAGTGTTCACAATTGTACCATCAAGGCTGGTTTGGGTCTCTTTGGAAAAAATGAAATCAACTATGTTAATAAACATGTCAAGGCGTGTATAGCATGTATATGTAACTTAATAACACATTCAGTGATGGGACTTTCATAGAACTCTGAAAGAATTTAAAGAACTGCACAAAGACCTGGTGGAGGTAAAGTCTATATGGAATATAAATCACAATGACACTGATCCAAGCACGTGAAAATGACCAAACATACAGCCAACAGTTTCCTCTACTTTTATAAAGGCACAGTATGTAAACACCAGAGTAGCTGCCAGATTTTTTGTCAAAAATGAGGGTCGGCATGAAGATTTGATGGACCCCGTGGTGCTGGCAAAGGAACCCACTAAAATATAGGTTCACAGATTTACTTCTGACAGTTAGACCCTACCTTAGAGACTCCATCTACATTGCTCATCACCCCCTCATCAACATCTGGCTTGCCCCACCCTCCCTGCTGCCTCAGGTCTGCCCATGCATGTTGGTGCTAAGCAAGAGCAACTCAGTAACATTGTGTTGACGGATAGCTGAGGTCACCTCCACTATATCAACAGGTGGCCCACAAGGTTTTCTCCACATCTGCGCAGCTTGCATAGTGCCAGCTGGGAGCTGGCAAGTGGAATTTACCATGTAATATGGTAATGCTGTCGCCGTCCTTTGAAGCAGCCTGTACCAATAAATTCTTACTGCCCGTTCAAGATAAGAGGATAGTGGGGAAAATTGACTTCTGAGAACTATTTTTTCTGGCACACACTTCTATTGATTTATAATACATGTTGTTTTTGTTTCCAAGACTTGGAATAAAAAGTTCCAAATGACTGTCATAAACAAGCACAATAGGTTTCTTTGATCCGTATAAAATTATTGGAGTCTTGGTATGGTGAACGTGGTAATTATTGCTATGGTCATATTTCACTGGTATCACATTTTGGTTGTTTTACCTAAGCTGCCAGTCAGCAATATGGATGCCTAAAAAGCTTGTTGGTAATACTGGCTTCCCACCAGATTCTCTTTTACTAAGAATACCATAATAAATTCCCGGTAGGATTACAGAGGAAAAGTCCATCTGTTTGTAATAACCTGTAATTTCTCTTTCAACTGCCTTTGATGAAAGTCAGAACTTGGAGATCTGTCAGATCGCATGGTCTGATTGCTCTAGTTTTGGTGCTTTCTCCTCCACATATTTTTATTCAAACAGAAGGACAGTCTGCGGGGAGATGCGTGCAGAAATTGCTTAGGAAACACACAGCGTGTTGGCACAGTGGAAAAGCTGAAAGGCAACAATATGAAGAGACGTCTTTTTTTAAAGTGGAGGGAACCATTTGGATCGATGCTAATCTGGCAATGAAGGCCAACAGTGACTCTCTACTCGCTCGCTTTCACCCAAGACCTCCCCTGCAGATGCAGCCTCGCCGGCCCCTTTGAAAAAGGACTTGCTGCCCTAGTTTAGGAGAGCTGTAATTGGACAGGTATTATTTTGCAGCAGATGCAAAAATTGACCCTCTTGACAAACAGGCCCAGGGAAGTATGACAATATGACAATTCCTTTCTCTGCCTTCCATCCAGTTAAGACTGCCTCTCAAGGCTAATTGACATGGGCTGATGTCTGTGGAGTGTCCTTCACTGCATTCCCACATTAACACAGTTATCGAAAGCAGTGGAAAATGAACAAAATTGCTATTTTAAATTTGGGCTTGTGCACCCTCAAGAAAACAAATGATACATAAAAACTAGCCTACATGTTCCTCCTGAAATGCATAACTGTTGGTTTTTCCTTTTCTTTGAGATTTCACCTTCCAGTCATGTTCATCCTGCATGGATTGTAGGGTCATGTTCATGAAGAAGCTCGTTCAAGGCCTCCTCACTCCTCATGCATCACCCGCCTCCTCCTCCTCTATCTGCTTCAGATGGCTCCCTGAGTCCCTCACTCATTTGGTTGAGCTCCTCAGCGAGCACAATCTGTCCGGTGCTCACTGCGGACCGCCACATTCGTCACGGCCCCCTCCACGTATAAGCCGATTCCGCTTGGCTGCCCATTTGTGTTTTAATGGAGGAGCTGTGAAATACCCTATAAACTGCTCCTTGCCTAGAGTCCCAGTAGGTCTCCTCCTTTAATTCAGCGCTGTAGCTGCATAACCATTTATTCTCTTATTACCCTTTGAAATGTCCTTTGCTGTCCAGAGGTGGAGGTGGAGGATTTCCTCTAACCCAGCGTGTCGAATCTCAGATCCACTTCAATAAATGCACATAGATGTCCACTTTTATGACAACTATAATGCTTCCCAGCAAAACCAAGGCAGATTGCAGCCATTATCTGAAAGTTTAAGCCTGCATTAGGGACATTATTATTATTTTACTTATTTACTAAGCAGAAGTAGATGTCCAGAAGAAATTACATCACTTGCAATTTTGCACTTTATTTATACAGCTTAAAATTTACTGAGGGATTTCAGTTTTAGTAACTTGCCTACAAATCCATTAGCACTTTACCTGCTAAGAGCTGACCTTGCAGCGCACTGGCTGCAAGTTCAGTGTTTTTACTACTAATGATGCAGTCTACAGCCTGGCTTACCACTTACAGTCCATTCAACCCAGGCTTTTGTGGAAATCCATAACATGCAGGTTTGAGTGGACACCTGAGGAATGGCTTTCCAGACCCACCTGGTCATTAAGCACTACTGTAAGCTTGACTGGAAAACATGCTCAGATGAAAGACAGTAGGTTTTGCATTACATTTATTCATTTAACTGATGCTTTTCTCCAAAGCAACTTACAATGTTAAGCTACCTACAATTATTTACCCATTTACACAGCCAAGCAATTTTACTGGAGCAATTTAGGGTAGGTACCTTACTCAAGGGTACTATAGTTGGTCTAATGGCAGCAGCTGTGATCACTACACTACCAACCACACCTGCATTACTCTTGTGTTTTTACATTTTTTTTTTTTTCATTTAGCAGATGATTTTCTCCAAACCAGCTTCCAATGAACTCTATGTAGTGTTATTAGCCCACACACCTTATTCACCAAGGTGACTTACACTGCTAGATACACTACCTACAATGGGTGACTCATCCATACATCAGTGGAACACACACACTCACACACTCACACATTCACACATTCACACACTGTGGGGAACCTGAACAGCATGTCTTTGGACTGTGGGAGGAAACCCATGCAGACAAGGGGAGAACATGCAAACTCCACACAGACTGAGCAGGGATTGAACCCACATCCCTCTCGTACCACCCAGGCGCTGTGAGAGAGCAGCGCTACTCGCTGTGCTACCTGTGCCATGTTTTTTTAAATCTCTGTTGAGCTCACAATCTCAAATGGTGACCAAATATTTGTATGTTTATATGTTAATGCTTTCACCTCTTAGTAACCAGTAAAATAAGTTGGTTACTGCGAGAGACAAGAAAAGGCAGTTCACGAAGGATTCAGTCAGTGCTAGTCACTGTCATTTCTTTCCCAAAGATCTTAAGGTATAGCAGTACTTCAGCGCACTATAAAATGACAGCACTGCTGTCTTACTGATTCTTGCTTTACAGTTTTGCAATAATCCACAACAAGGAACCAGGTAACAGCGACCACACAGCAGAGATAATTCCAACATTTTAGTTCCAGCGTTAGTAGAGTGTCTCAAGGTACTGTTTTAAACCATTTTCTGGTGACTTATCTATTCTCTGAGGTATTATGCAAGTCTGTATATCATGCCATAAATTGTACAGCCTGGCAGTTGCCGAGGGTGGAGTTCTCAGCATGCTTCTGCCCTGGCAATTTATCACAAGTTACCTGAAACAGTTTTTTAATTTAATATCAAATTGCTAATGAATTTGTGTTGTCCGCCTGTGTATGTCTGTTAGACAGTAAAGGTAGGAACCTTCGATTACGGCTTCTTTTCAATGGGATCATAGAGGATTATCCTTCTTCAGTGCTCCTTATGGATATTATCCAAGTTAGCTCTCTGCTGGTTATCGTTTGGTGATTGATATAAGATTATGGGATGATTTCATGGTCAAAACGGGATGAGAAAAAAAAAGTGTGTTACAGAAACTGTCAGTTAGTGTACACTTCATGGCAGAATGCCATGAATGTACGATAGCAATAAGAGAATGTCAGGTAAGCAGCCATGGGGTGTCATTAACATGCTATGGATTTACCTCCTACCTGGGATTTGTCATATGTTTGACTAATGACACTGGTCCAGTCATAGCATAACAGTGTGGGCAAGAGTCCTGAACACTCGGATAAGGCAGTCCATGGGTTGTTTGGAATGATAAGTATTCATTCAATCTGTACAGAAAATAAAAGGAGCTATTTACAACCTATATTGACCATAATGGGTAAGCGTGGAATCTTCTACTGCCCAGCAGTAAACATGATGGCAGAGTTACCAGAAAACCACAGTAGTGTGCTCTGGATAGCACATGATACCCAGGCTCCCCAAAAGAGGTGGCATCTGTCACCCAACTGTTTGCTGTAACTTATGCGAGAGCAACTCGTCACCAAGATGCCCATTTTGTGCCAGGGGTCTGCGTGACTCGCCCACCGAACAGAGCAATCTGTCAAACAGCTGAGTCAAGGGTGAGTTCTCATATGGGACACTGCTGCCCACACTCAGCAGTGCACAGCTTGAACAGGGGGATCATTGCTTCTAGAGACACCATGTCTCTATTGACTCTTGACAGCCATTGCCATTTATTAGGTTGTTTCAGCAGAATCAAACAAATGATGGGTAGATTTCCCATTAATTTCACCTGTCTCAAGACAGTGAACACCAAGGTGCTGTTGTAACCTTTTCAAAGAATGTCCATCTGGTTGTGACCACCAGGTTTAGTTATTAGTAGTAGTTCAAAATCTAGATGGAGAAGGACTGTCAAAATGATGATTTCATTAATGGCATACAGGAAGCAACATATGGGAGACAACATACAAAAGGAAAGCTTACGTAGCTTGGGGTTCTGATAAGTACAATTACCATCCATTGTACAAGCCCTGACAGGCTTCCCAGTTTGTCCATTTGCATTACTCAGACAGCCTGACCTGGAGACCAACCCCAGAAACCCAGGGAGAGATACTTAGAAGCCTGATTGTCTGGAACGACATAGGACAGAAACTGTGATACACTGCAAAAAAAACATTTCTACCTCAATTCATGGTTTCTCAGAAGAACTCTTCTTGCCTCAAAATCCTCACTCACTATTTTATTAACGCTCTGAGGTCGCATTCCCTTAGATTAATGACTCATCGTCCTATAGGGGTCTCAGCCGTGTTAATAAATCAAAAGAACACCAGTCACTTTCTAGGATTCCTGGGGCTCCGTGTGAGACGATAATGAGATTCAGACTCATTATAAACTACTGTATGTCCTCCTGATTCCAGAAACACTGCTTAAAGGATGAATAAATCAGAGGTGCCAAAGTCTTTTCATGCTCACAATTTAGTTATGAGACGGGTTAGATCGCCATTTTCGTTTGTGTCACATCCTGTTGACTGTAAATTTACAATGCTTTCCATTCATTGACGATTGAAATTTGTCAAACTGTTACCATAGTTTATGGAGCTATGGAGTTTTTTCTTAATAT
Organism: Scleropages formosus; assembly: GCF_900964775.1. Classification (NCBI taxonomy): domain Eukaryota; kingdom Metazoa; phylum Chordata; class Actinopteri; order Osteoglossiformes; family Osteoglossidae; genus Scleropages; species Scleropages formosus. The sequence goes on from NC_041807.1 coordinate 16,736,109, forward strand.
CCTTCAATGTGTCTAAGATCCAAAGTTCTTGTTCTATGATTTTTTTCTAGTCATAGGTGCATGTGGCTCAGAGTGTTGTTCCAGGATGTGACTTGACTCTGGACTCTTTTACTCCCGTGAGATGCATAGGCCTCGCCCCCCAAACATGCTCTGTCCAATTAGGGTTACACAGGCCCCATATGGAGAGTTAATTACCTCACCAGCCAATGAGCCATGTCCTGGGATATCTGAGTCTTTCTAAGTCTTCCATCTGTTTTTGCCGCTCATTCACTACTGGGACCTGCCAGGGTCACTGCTTCAGCAGGCTTCCTCATGTTTCCGAAATCAGCTTTTACTGAAGATCTGCACAAACGTACTGCACCATTCACACCCGTTACACACCAAGGTGCAAGTGTTGGTGTGCGAGCAAAGCGCAGATATTTCTAAACACAACAGCGATACCCCTTCATCCTCTCTCTTTATCAGAAAGACGACTCGCTGCGGTGGAGTTGTGAGAGCTGCATAACCAGGGAGAAGATGGCGGCCAGTGAGACCTCTGCAGAAGAGACTCGCCCTGATTCTACACTGTTGGACATGGCCTGGTGGAGCTGACCCCTCTTACGTGTACTCCATCCAAAGACCATGTCTCCCCCTTCAGCTGTCCCTGTGGGTGCCAGCCACCCAACGCTCACGTGTGACCCAAGCGTCTCCCTGGCTCGCCTGGGCAGGAGGACTGGGAGTCCTGGAGGGAGGGCGAGTGCTAAGTCCTGGGCAATGGACCTTAAATGAAACTAGTCTCCCACCTTCTGTTTGCAGATTGGGTCCATGGTCACGGCGCCATGCCTCCCCAGCACTCTGAGAGAGTGTGGATAGCAAAAACCAACAAGAAGGGAGAAAAGAAGAAAAGGAAAGAAAAGACTCTTATTCCGCAACACCATCTGGGATGTGTCTGTTTGTTTTGCGCTACTGTGTGTCCAGGTATGGATTCAGTAGTTATTAGATTTTGTGGTAGGAGTATGTAGGGTTCTTTGACAGTGTGAGCTGGTTAAAGGATGAGCCACGAACCTTGAAGATGAATCACTAATGCTGGTAAAATCCGGGGGTCGCACATCCCTCAGTGAAGGTCACAAAATGTAAAATTTCGCCCACCACCAAATCTGTGAGACATTTTCTTGTATTAAAAGGCAGCTTGATGCACATTTCATTGAGAAACAAGGCTGTCTCTGATCGATACGGCAGCCATGTTTACGACAGCGGTCAACTTCGGTAACTGAAGACACCGGGATTATGAATTCCAGTTTAGACAGCTATGCCATGACCAACATTACCTGAAAAGAAAATGCCAAGGAAGTGTTCTTGAGGAGAAGAACGATGTAATGGAACGTGTTTGACTACTGAAACATTGAATGAGGAAAGATTAAAAAAAAGTGAGACAGAATAGCTGCAGTTAGTTGTAACCTTTGAATAGGTCACAATGAATGTCGTACCTCGCTGCCATCTTGTAGAGCTGTTGCTGGAACTGAGCAGAAAGTGAAACAAATCTCATTTGCCTACATAGTAATATCCAATGTGTGTATATTGCAGTATTTACTTGATTTAGAATAATTAAACACCATCATGCTGAGTAGCAGTTATTCAAACGAAAATTGCAGCCCTACAGTCTCAGAGCACACTGAAGAGTAAATAACCCAGCAGGCCTCAATTCCAGGTGAGCACAGGTCGTTTAACTAAACATGGAAGAGGCTGTCAGGTAAAAACTGCTGTAAATCACTCATCTTCCATATGTCACAAATCACAATCTGCATGTCATCATTAATTAAAGCCCCCACAGGAATCCAGACGAGATTTTTCCATGTCATTTTATGATGTTTACAATTAAGGGAGGAAGCGAAAATGCACGTTGCACAATTTGATGGTCTGCTGATGTCTGGATGTTAGATGCTGCCAAGGAGATGTTGGGAACACAACCTCAATGAACATGATGATGGTAGTCAGCTCCATGGTCAAGACCGCTGTATGTTGGAAAAAGAGAGTTCAATGATCAGAATACAGGAATTAAAAATGGAGACATATAGATACGCACGTGGCCTTGCCAAGCCAATGAAAGAGTCCAGTAAAGGTGAAAGAATCAATTGGACGACAAGTTCAAGGGAGGGTTCATGGCTTGGGAGTTCCTGCTCATTCCACCCTGAAGAGGAACAGGCATTTAAACATTATTCCAGTACCAAATGAGATGCTGCAGCAGGATCTTCCTCATTTTCGCTTATTTGGTCTAAAAATAAAACATCTTTTTATCAACGGATGAAGTTCACATTCTCAGCCACTTCCTTTCCCACATCTGGAGCTTTTATACTGTTAAAAATCAGTAATGCATGTCAGGACTGCAAGAGAATGCAGAAGGATGAGGCAGAGAGAGGAGCTGTTCATATAAACCTCACCAGATGGAGTCCCTATACCTGCAGGTACTACAAAGCCATATAAATATTGAGGAGCTGGGTTGATTTTTTTCGGGAACAAAGACTATTATTTATTCAGAATATGCTTTTTTCCAAAGCTACTAACAAGGTTAGATTAATGTACTGGGCAACTTATAACTGTTAATCCATTCACTGTATGCAGCAGGGTATTTTTACAGCATCAATTCAGGGTAAGTACCTTGCTCAAGGGTACTGCAGCAGGAAGTGGGACTACCACACACTATAGTATCTGCGGCCCTGTGAAAGACTATTGTTATGACTAGAACGACTGAACCAATGAAGCATTAATCTCAGCTTTATTTGGTCCCTTTCATCAAAGCATACATTGTTTACAACTGTACACCTTACCCATTAAGGCTTCTGGGCATTTTACTACACGAGTCTCGTTTATGCCCCTACTCAAAGGTACAGGAGCAGGGCCATTCCTCGGACTTGAATGAGTAACTTCTTGGGCAAGCTGCAGGAAGGTCTTACATTACTGAAACTAAATAAGAAAGTGATTTTCGAAACCAAATGAGATGGTGTGCATCCATTTATCCACTTTAAATTGTTTACCCTGCAGGACATTTTTGGCCAGCTTTGGTGTCCAGACATTATAGCTGTGTCCAACTCAAAGAGACAACCATGGGCCCTTGTTATCTACTGTGAAGCTGCTGTAAAGTCTGACAAACAAAGTTCTTGTTCATGAAGCTCCCAGTCTCTTACAGTAGACATGTAACAGCCAGTTTTACCCTCTCAACAGCAGGCTATCTGATCATTTTCGGTGCTGAATCTTGTTGTGGCTCCTGCTGAAATAATTGGCTAGGGAATGTAGGCTGAAGGTTTTTGTACACCCCCTCCACCGTCCTCCACAGCCCCATCACCCAGCAGCCTCAGTAGTCCAGGAGGGGCAGGGCTTTCACACAGCTGCTACAAAAGGCAATTTAATTGGGCTTCAAAGTTGCTAGTAATAGCTGTCAGGTAAGTGGTGTGGAGACTGTGAGGAAGTGTGCGTTTGACAGTAATGGACAGGAAGGTGGTCCAGGCCCAGGTTGACCCGATAGTCTTAGCAGCTTCTTAACTTGCCTGCTTGATCTGTTGAACGGCAACATGATGTAACCCTTTCCGTTCTTCCTCTGAAAACAAGCTCGCCCTTTCATGGGTGGGTCTAAGTGGCAGAAGATCATCCACAGTCTCTCTTTGTCACGCCAGGCAATTCAGTGTAGCCCATGCACCACATAAATTGCACCGGGGTCCAGGAAGAGTTCCTCATCATTCATAACCATTAATAACAATCCCTTTCTTCCACCACCCTAGTACCTTAGTGGAGAACAGCATCTGTGACATTTACACGAGGTGGGGCGGTGATTAAACTGCATGTCCTCATGCGAGGTACACCATCAGGACTAGTAAGGGTCCTCTGAAACGGAATTCATGGCACATAAACCCCACACAAAGTCGTGACTCGCGGTCCACTGATTCATGTCATCATGAGCTGCTCAAAGTTCGGATTTGAGGACAGCTCTGCAAATTAACGTACACGTTTATCCCTGGTACACAAAATATCACTTTTTGTTATTGTTTAGAGGCTTTTTGACTCTAAGGTAGTGAATATTATCATCTTTGCCTCACAGTGAGGAAGAGATCACTCACTGTTTCAGTTTAACTCATGAGGTTGCTATGGTGACAGTTGCCTTACAGTGATTTTACACCTGTACCCAGTGGCTTTGTAGTGGCTGGTACGTCAGTCCAGGTGCAACGTCGACATACACCTGACGCTGTCAATGACTTACTACTAGATAGAATGTATGGTTCTGAGTCAAATCGTAATTGCACTTGTTAACTTTGTATTGTTACAACAGGGAGAAATAAAGTTCTATCTTTTCCAGTGTGTTTAAACGCCTCTGAGTGTTCCTTTTTCTCCGGTTCAGTAATTCCAATTTACCTCTGCAACCCTCCAGTGGCCTTTCTTTGATTCACCTCTGAGTTTTACCCCAGAATTTACCAGCTGAAGCATGTGACTGTTCCAGATGAACAATATCAGAGTTATTCACCTGCAACCCCAAAGCGCATTCAACTACATCATGTGTCAAAGTGAGAAAATTCTCATTTAACTATGGTATATTGTGTACATTCTAGGAAAAAACAAATGTAAGATCTGAAAAAATCTCAGCTTTTCGGTGATGCCACCCTTGAACATTTGAAATGAAAGTCAGCATGCCCACGGCAAAACTGCATCAGCTAATTCTGTTTTCCCATAATGTCCTTGTTACAAGTTAAAATGTTGTTTTTATAATGTTGCTGGAACAAAGGAGAGGTATCACATATACAACTGAAGCAGTTTTCTGTATACTGTGCAATTTGCATGATACTGCGACAGACTCATTTTAGCCTTCGGATTATCTGAGCAAATGTGTCGTCAACTTTTCATTACAAGGTTCAGTGTAAATGAGATGTCATATCTTATTGTATGATTTTACGCCCAGATACACACCTCTCATCCGCCAATTCACAGTATGACAGCCTTTCAAAGAAGAAGCTTGTTTAAACTCATATACTACATTAACTGTGTTCTCCATCCATTTCTCCTCATATTTCACAACTCTTTGTTCTGTTTGCAGACAAACCCATCCTAATGCATGTCAAAAGCTTGAATATTTATTTTATGTCTTTCAATTTATGAAAGGCATGCAAGCTTCCTGCATAGTTTTCCGTAAATAGCAAGGTCTGTCGTTGCTGAAAATTCACCCAAGCTGAAGGGTGTCCTCAGAGAACTCCTTTGACAGGAAAGCCATGTCCAGTTATTCTGCAGTACAGCGTGGGTTCGATGTTCCTAACTGCCCAGGTTGTTGCCGAAAAGCTGCATAACCAGCCTCGTATCAGGCTGAGCTCCTAGCTGGACGAATGCATCTAAAGGGGTTAATGTCCTGCATGCAACATTCCTCTTACTCACATACTGAGCGTCGCTGCACTGTGGTACTGCCAGTACACCCCATGCCAGAGGGTCGCAAAGGGAAACACAATAATCCACTTCAAGCAGAAGGGAGGGCACTATTTCTGCTGAATGTTGTGGTTAAGCCTCAGATGAGCGAATGAACATTTCTGGCTACTTTCCCTCTTTTTTGCACCAGCAATGAACTACATGGGACATGATGGTACAGTGGGAAAAGTGGTGAATTTCACCACCTGATCTATTCGGTGGGCATGAGGTTTGAGTGCGGCTCAAGGTGTGTGGAGTTTACGTTACTCCTCCTGTTTGCACCCTCCCCAGATATTCATGGAAGAAGGTACTGCTAAACCACTTCTGTTTCTTCCATAACTTGAAAACCATGCAAGTGACTCAAACTTGACTTGACGTCTCTTCCATCCACCTGTGTATTGAATACATTTTACACTCATAGCTACGATTCCTCTTCCACTGCTACTGAGAATGGAAGAATGACCCCGAGATGCAAGCAAACCCTGCCACCCTCAGTCATGCATTGTGGAATTGTTCTACATTAGCCATCTTCTGGGCCTCAGCATTTAACATTGGTTCCAATCTCTCTATTAGTGTCACATTTTTTATATTCTCCCTGGTGGGGTCTTTATAACCAACAGCCACCACAACCCAGGCACTGTTGTGCTTCTACTGGTACGGCATCTCTGCAGTGTTGGAGAAAGACCTATCCGTCTATCTTTCTATCTGTCTATTTTCATTTTTGTTTTCACTCTGAGGATTAGGGAATGTTCTGTACAAAATGGGGTTATATACTGTAATTTTGCTATGTATCAATCACAGTTTCACCGAGTGTAAAATAAAAATTTTAAAAAGAATACATTTTTTTAAAAAGAACGAATAAGGAAAGTGAAAAACTGCACGTGAACTGACCGCTGTCATTCATCAACATGGCAAGACAGAGCCCTGCTCCAGGCATTGACAATACCCAGAGACTGTCATGTCCCTCTTATTAGTTCCCATCGCTCTTTCTACACCCACGCAGGAGAGTCACACATATTTATGGCAGCACTTAGTTAACTTAAAACTCAAATCCTCAAACTCTTCAGCAGTACTGGCCATTGGAGCTCTAGGGTAGGGATGAGCTTTACTGAAATGTGAAGATACTGGAACAGCTTCATATGACCCAGTAGATGGAAACTCCCACACGACACATCACTATTCATTTTGGTCTCATTATTCAACCCTATAACTAAAGGCCCCTTCACCCAACTTCCTCTGTGTAGGAATAGATATTCTAGGAAAAAAAAGGAACAGGATAACAGTATTGTCTCTTTTTCAACAAGACGTCAGGCACATAATTTCAATTTCCATTAACTCTTTCGCTTTATTACTGCCGATATTTTTATCTGAGCAACTGAAGTAATAGTGACAGCTTGAGGGCACGATTTAAATAGCTGACTTTACGCCATATAATGGGCCGTGCTACGAAACGGCGATGTCGCATTCAGGGGCAGGAAAACAGAGCCTGGCTACACGTAGAAATTTACGTTAGTATGTATTCATTTAGCAGACCGTTTCCTACAACGTGACGCAGAACTGAGAGCAAACAAAAGTGCGGACAATCGGTTCGCTTGTCAAGGACCGGTCTGAAAACCTTGGTTAGGTGACACCCGGGTGCAGAGTTTACTAGAGCTGTTGTGAGAATCTGGCGAATTGTGGATCTGAAGAAGCGCGGGCACAGGCAACCACAGGAAACACGGAGACACTTTCGGAGACAGGACGGAGCTGGGCGAGTAGACGAGATGACGAAGGATGGGGCATAAGTTCTTTGGTGGCCGTGGTGAAGCATGCATTCTGAAGAGGTTCCTCTGGGTCCTGCTGGTAGTGCTCCTTTCATCCATGCCCTGATGATGACAAACCAGTGCGCCTTGTGGCGCTTGTGTCAGGATCAGCTCCACCTCCCGGGGGTGTGACGTTGGCCAATACAACCATTTTTGCTAGTATGCTTCACATGAGCAGCTGCACATTGAACTGATAGCAAAAATAAAGGTTATCGTGACAGATGAAGCGGTGCAAGTTTATGAAGCAGTCCGGAGATCAGGAGTGAAGAGAGTCTGAAAGATTAACGTTCAGACCCTTCCAGAATACCGGGAAGGCATCAGCAGAGCATTGAGCACAGCTGTGAAGAGCATTGTGTCTCATCCTACAGAGGGTGCTGTCAGACACACGCAGGTGTGGTGCTTAAAGAAAGAGGTTGTGAACTAAAACACACTCATATTCAGAAGTGTATAAGGTCCCAAGCCAGAGGGAAACTGCCATAGCATTCTGTGAGGGGTATTTAGCTGTAACTACACATACACACACACTGAAATCTCTTGCCCCGAGCAGGGTGGCAGTGAACCGGAGCCTAACCCGGCAACACAGGGCGCAAGACTGGAGGGGGAGGAGATACACCCAGGACGGGATGCCAGTCCATCGCAACGCAACCCAAGCAGGGGTCGAACCCAAGGCCCACCAGAGTGCAGGACCCGGCCAAATCCGCCGCGCCGCTGCGCCCCCCGAGCTGTAACTCTTTTTTTTTTTTTTTTTTTAACTTTTAATGATTTAATTTCCTATATTGTAAATGAATGATTCACTTTATCCCGCTTCTATTCAGAGCAGAAAACATTTAAAAACAGCGAATTTAATTGCTTATTTAACCCATCACTTTTGACAGCAGATAAGTATTACTTTCAAGAATTTCTACTTTGTAATGCACCCACCTCTCTCTCTCTCTCTCTCTCTCTCTCTCTCTCTCTCTCTCTCTCTCTCTCTCTTTCTCTCTCTCACACACACACACAATCAATGCTACATCTAAAACCATCCTTTACAGCAGGGTATAGAAATCAAAATTTTAAATCGGTACAAATACAAAGCTACTTTTCCTGCAGTATTGACTCTGTTGCTTCATGTCAGTGAAATTGGAGGGAAAAATCAGTTCCTACCACTATTGATTTTAAAACCCAAAAGGGGCCGAATGGCCATAAGGAGGACATGTCAAGGGGTTGAGGCAATCAGACACAGGGGACGGGGGGTTGTCACTGACAATCAGCGCCAACGCGTGCTTCTCATAGTAATAACTCTTACCATATTGACGGCTGGACTCTCCGTCATCCCTTCATTATGGCCTCAGAGTACACACACACATACACACACCATATATTGTATTCTCTGCAGCAGACGGTGTGAGGGCTTACAGAAGCCAGTTATTGTAATGCACAGATTGAAACCCTGATAACGCAGAATCAGTATAATTAAGATGTCTCATTATAGGCCGAGAGGGAGAGCGTCTGCCGCCTTGCACCGTCCATGCCTCGGAGGTATTGCCTAATCCCCCTCGCGGACATTGGCGCTTCACATGAAAACGGGCAGCTCTTATTAAAGGTCAATTAAGATCTTGTTTTCATCAGCGCGGTCAAAGACTCCGGGTTCCATACACTCTGTATGTAGGAGCTGCTTTTAGATGGGAGGGAAACGGGGGCAAAGATTCCCTCTGGAATAATCTGTTGACAGTGAAGTAGGACATGGTACTCAAGGGCAGTGGCATCTGAGGAAATGGCCATGACAAGGTACGAGATGTGGGGGGGGATGCTATGAGGACCATAGTGCCAGCCTGCTCTCGGTGAGGGATTGTGGGTACAGTCAGTACGCTGGAGTCAACCTGAGGGTCTCACATTAAGAAGTGGAGCAGAAGAAATCTAGAGGGAAGGCTGGCTTTTACTGTAGCACAAGTGCCACTGGGTGTTTTCCACATCAGGTCCCGGGGAAATCACCCCAGGGAAAACCATGGAACAGCCTAGAACTTTCCCTCGCTCATTCAACATGTTGGCATGTAGAGGAACAAACCCCCCATCATCCTTCACATGTCTGAAGGTGCTGTCATAGTGCTTTGCTTGAAGAGTCCAATACAGCTGCCAGGGTTCAAGAATCATGTGTTCTCTGGTTCAGGCCAGTAAACAGACCATTTGCTCCAAAAGCTTAGTATATATAATGTCTGGAAACAGCTGTTGCACCTGAATCCGCTGCAACACACACACACACATTTTCTGACCCGCTTGTCCCAAACAGGGTTGCGGGGAACCAGAGCCTAACCTGGCAACACAGGGCATAAGGTCAGAGGAGGAGAGGACACACCCAGGATAGGACGCCAGTCTATTGCAAGGCACCCCAAGCGGGACTCGAACCCCAGACCCCCCGGAGAGCAGGACTGTGGTCCAACCCACTGCGCCACCACACCCCTACCCACTGCAACATATCCAGTGAAAGTTTAAACAATCGCAAAAATTACACATTAAATAAATAAATAAATAATCAGATCCAGGGATCAAATTTACCTTTCGACAATCATGCACTTTGGGCTTTTCCCATTATTTCATAACTGCGCGGCTGAAAAAAAAAAACAAACAAAAATATTTGCATTTAATAATAACAAAAACTTTATTTTCACAGCACCTTCCATACAATTGTCGCAGCTCAAAGTGCTTCACAAAAAAAAAGTTAGAAAAATGAAGCGCTGAGATAAGTATAAAACTAAAATGTTAACTCAAAGCTTTCTGAAGGTGTCCACAGAACCTGCCACTCCAATATACGGTGGAATTTCGTTCCATAATTTTGGCGTACGTTAACAGAAATCCGTTCTCCAGTCATCTCACGTGCAGCTTCAGGAAAATACAGTAGGTTTGCGCTTAAACGTCCGAGAGCACGGCTCGGAATATATTCCGAAAAACATTCCATAACATCCTCGTCTGCTTAAGGGTGTACAAACTAGCAAAGGAATCTTAAAATCAGTTCTACAACTTATAGAGAAGCAAGGCAATTTAACTAGTACAGGTGTTCAATGAGTCGAGGCTCTAGCTGCAGCATCATTCACCAGTTCTGGTTTTCACCAGTATATAGAGCATTACAGTAATCATAGCTTGCTGGTAACAAGTGTGTGTGTGTGTGTGTGTGTGTGTGTGTGTGAGCTCATTGATCAGCGCTAACAAAGCATCGCAGCATGCTCTTGCTGGTATAGACAGTTACACACACTGTTTTAGACGCAGCAGCATCTACAGCCAGCGCAGGAGCACAACTGCCACATGGCTCACACCGGATACCGTGCTAAACTCGACAGCGCCCACAAGTGTTCCAAGACAGTCAAAGCATCTTGAAGAACGGTTAAAAAGCACTGTTGGAACGACGCAATCTTGGCGTGAGTTTAAAACGAACCGCTAAACAAGTTTGTAGAACGAGGGCGATAAAAACCCACTGGTGTCTTTGTTACAATAAATGATTGGATCTCCATCTATGAATATCATTCTATTTTATCTTCCTACTCTTGACCATTTTATCTATTACAAACATTAGTAAAATACGCAAATACTCTCAAAATTCTCAAGACTTGTGTGGATTCACCACTGACGGTGTTCCCAGCAGTAATTGTAGCTGTTTGCTGACTCCACTGGGCCTCCAGGGTGTTTAAAAACCAGTGTCTCTGATGTTCTTTGGCTTCCAGATGCCGTGAAAGCCATTAATCTGCCAAACTGCTCTTCAGGATGAGGAGCTGAGGGAATAAAGGGCTGGGAAAGCAACGTGATTTTACTACAATGACAGCACCTCGTGATTCAGGATAGGGAAAGATAAAGGGAAAAATTCTGAGAGTCGAGCTAGAAAATTTGAGATGAGCATCAGATCTTCTTTAGCATCAGGCAAAAACAAGGTATGCAGCAAAACACCACAGACCATCTTGACACGTGTCTGTTTCTTGGCAGCCGAAAACTTCCATCCGTCGTCAATAACTGCTCTTCTGGTTTAGCCTCGTGGTACCTGAAATATATGTTCCACTTTCCAAAATAGCTGCATATTTAAAACCGCAGAAAGGCATGCTGCTAAAAATATCAAATCTGGACAGAGTCCAATATCCATGGATTCCTGGGTGAGCTGCATATCCTTGGAGATCATGACAGATGGCTTTCAAAAGGTCTTCTGGAACAAGTAAGTAGAAGATCCTCGTTGCCTGTGATTCTTCTCCTTGCCATCCCTACAGACATTATTTCTTATATATTCTTGTGCTTCTTAAATATAGCATACAGGACTTTCAAGGTGGCAGCCATGTCCTGGGAGATGATATCTATTTAATAAAAAAAAAAAGCTTTACTTACAGCAGTAGCACTGGTTTCCTCCTATTATATTTATCTCATACTTTTCTCCAAAGCAGCTTACAATGTTAAGGTACTTACAATTATCTTTCCCCACTTAGACAACCAAGGAGTTTCTCCTAGAGCAACTTAGGGTAAGTACCTTGGTCAAGGTACCAACAGCTGGAGATTGAACTTGCAACTTTGGGCCCAAAGGCAGCAACTCTAACCACTACACTACCAGCTGTCCTCACCCCGGAGTCCCCTCTACATACAGTCATTTAAAAACTTTAGACAATAATGGGGCAAGTTAGGCTGAACAGCTTTGTTCTTATTATTGACATAATAAGTAAACTCAGTGCAGTGCTCTGAAGGCATCCGACATCATTTCATAGAGCCACAGAGCTGCACAGATGAGCGGAATGCTAAATTCCACAAAGGTGTTATATAAATTCACATTGCATATCCTTTTCCGGTTATGTAAATTGAATACATCCACTAATTCACATTTGCTCTGTCATTTGTTTCCTCAGTTAATGAAGGCTCTCCATCGGTCGATTTTAAAGAGCAGGATTCCTAATTCTATCAGCAAAATTATTTGGTAATTAAAGCAGGACTCGGGACTAATTCAATTTGTAAGCTGCTCCAAGGTTAAATGAAAATGTTCCAGTCCAAACATTAGCGGTTATCAGCTATTGTATTAACTTTTAAATTGCGGTGGTCCCAGCAGACAAATCCACCAGCTTTGCTCTACCATGGAGAGAACAACTGAACCAGCACATCCTTCAGCAGTAAGAGGTGAACACACATACTGCACAACTCACTCTTTACATTTAATCACTTCACCGAATTTTCCCCAAAGCAACTCACTATGTCAGTCTACCTACAACTATTTACCCATTTATACAGCTGGGAAATTTTTACTGGAGCAATTTAGGGTAAGTACCTTGCTCAAGGGTACTACAGCAAGGTGAGATTCAAAGCAGTAACCCTCTGGATCTAAAGGCAGCAGCTCTAACAGCTGTGCTGTCAGCTGCTCCGCACACACATATTTGCATTGTTGACCTCCGCACACACACTTTTCTCATGATTTAATACTCAGATTCCCATTCTAAGCACCAAACCCCATTATTGTTTAAAAGAAGTGCCCAAATACAATTCAAGATCATTTTGATATTCCATCTTGCCCTGTGGCATCTGAAAGAAATAAATTTTGAAAAAGGATTCCAGCCTGATGGGGTGACTGATACCGACCCACAGGCAGATGACTCATTCAGACCCACCTACCTTCCTGACATTTCATACGTAGTACATTTTAAAGCCGATTCCACACAAAGTTTGACACGGTACACACACACACCGTGATGAAGGACTATTGGAAAGATCACTAAGACATAAGAACAGACCCTTGCAGAGAGTTACAGGGAGTAAGAATATTTTTGATTTATGGGACCACTCACAATACATTCAGCTGACACTTTCCTTCAAAGCAACCTACACTTATTAATGCAGTTATACAGTTGGGTCATTTTACTAGAGCAACTCAGGGTAAATACATTGCTCAAGGGTATTATAGCAGTAGGTGAGATTCCGACCAGGAACCTTTGGATCTTAAAGCCAGAGCTCCAAACACTATGCCACCAGCTACCCACTATTTCTAAGTATGACAATACCTGTGTAAGAACTATGAAATCACATATAAGGACCTTTTCATGCTTATTGTTCTCACTTTGATCATTTTTTTTTGGACCTTTCTATAGTTTCTCTGTTTTCCATGTCACAGCAGTTTGCTCTTGTTTGCTACCCCACTCAGTTTCACAGATGGCGAGATGTTCAGCTGGGACCACAAGCAATCTGGAGCTCAAAGTGTGGACTTCCCACAGTACAAACAGACCCACCTTCGGGCTCAACACCAGACACGAGCAGATCCTCGTCGTTGAGAAGATCCAGGGCCAACGTCACATTCTGAAGCTGAGACCAACAAAACGGTGAGTTAAAAACACCATTGGAAAAAAAAAAACCCAAACGCTCACTGGTACAGTTTTGAATGATCAATCCAAAATCACTTTGTGTCAAAAACACCAACCCAGAGGCAATAAATATGCTAATATTGGTGCTCGTGCTGCTCTTTGAGTTATTTCATCATTTGAAGCAAGAGATGCTGCTCCATTACTGTAATGCTCTGGAGGGACAGCATGAAATAGTGTTTGCCAAAAATACACGTAACTGCATGAATATATGAATACAGACAATTTCCATTAGGCAGCGCTGCATAAATCATGGCAGGCAGGATTACAGTTTCACGCAAGAGGGGAAAAAAAAAGAAAAAACATCTACACGTCAGCGTTGCGTTTCTGACGCAGGTTAAATATGAGCACAGTTAACATGTGCAGTTCTGCCGATCAATAATGCCATAATAATTATTACGAGGCAAGCCTTCCGGAACCATCACGAGTGAGTGTACGGGTCTTACCATTTCAGAGTTTGTCACGGGGGTGAGGTTGAAGTCGCTGAGCGGGATAAAATACCCCTTAACCTGTCCAATAAGCAGGAGAAGGATCACCCCATCTGCAAACTGAGGGCAGCAGGATAAAATTTTAATTAAAAAAAATAAGTTGGATGGACTGCAATGAAACCCTTGACAAAGAGTTCCAATGCTGTATGTGGGGGCACGCAAGGCCGCTCTGGTACCTGCTTCTCCATGTCAGTCACCTGGAGCCCCAGTGGTGCCATGTTCTTGTTGACAAAGTGCACGATGGCCTGCGGTTTGCACACACCGGAGAGAGCAGTTACAACCATACTTCGTCTAGGAGGCTAGTGTGGCGTAAATGGGGGCGGGGGGGAGGGGGTCAATTTTTCAAACTGCTGCCAGTTTTTGCAATCATTTTGCATAATTTTTAAGGCCTCATAACTGATCCACACACTTTCAGCTATCTCTCCCTAACCGTTTTGTCCGTTTATTGGCGTCACTGCCAATAATACTTAGTTAAGGATATATAGTCATGTGACTGATATGATCACACCCATGCTGGTAGTGTAGTGGGTAAAGGTGCTTCCTTTGAACCCAAAGGTCCCAGGTTTGAGCTTCACCCCCAGCTGTAGGACCTTTGATCAAGCTATGTACCTATTTACCTATATAAACAGGTAAATAATGGTAAGATGCTTTGAAGGAAACCATCAGGTCTAGATCTGTAAACCCTTGCAAGGGTAAAAATTTACCCCCAGTTTAACTAGTATGTGGTTTCTTAGGGATTATCCTCCAGGGTTCATTGTTTGACCTCGGGGTTGGAGTGTGCTCTGGGTCAAGCGGGCAGATACTGGTGACGGTCTCTCATACCTTCTTCACCGTGTCCACTTTTTGCGGCTCCATCCTCAGGAGCTCGTCGATGGGGTCGGCTCCTGAATACGGCACGAGGGGTATGAGAGAGAGACAGATTTTTCTCCTCTAATTTATCATTTATTCGATTCTTATTTTTCACTAGAAAATATTATTTGTAAAATAGTTTTGGTTATACATGTGTATACAATTTGTCCTGCCAATTAAGAACACTAAATTAAAAAAAAAAAAATTGAGAGAGCGAGAGAGAGAGAGATATTCAGCGGTCAGTGCGAAACCCCACTTCATGCTGCTGATTACCTACTAAACCTTTCAAACTTACGGTTTGCATTCTGGTCCTTAGAAGACTTTCTGAAATGAAAAATGGAAAATTAAGTATTCATCTCTCTCACACACAAACACACACACACGTTTCATTACAACAGGCCTGAATGGAAGCCCTTGTCCAACTCCATACCCACCCTGCTTCCGTAATTTGCTCCGTCTGTTTGTCGGACTTGATGCCCCCTTTGGTCACCTGTCGATCGACACGGAGGGGGTCAAGAACAGTTTCAGCTGTACTTAAAGCGTTCCAGGTGTTCCTCACGTGGTCAAGCGCTCACCTCCACCAGTAGCACTTCCACACTGATGCCGGAGGGAAGCTGCAGGTCAGGCTGGAAGCGCTTCACCATGGCAACCAGGAGGTGCAGTGTAGCCAGGAGGTCCTTTGAGTGGATTACTGACGGGGGGTTGGGGGCGGGGGGCACGCATTCAGTCACATGGTGTGGCACCACAGCTGGCCAGTACAACCAGCAAGACTGAGACCATTTTAGATTTTATTATTTTTTACTTTGAGATTTTATTATAGTATCAAGTCACTTGCAGGACCCTAATAAAAACTGCTTCTATTCATTCATTTCCAACAACGGTTTGTTCAACGCAGGGTCACCGTGATTCAGAGCATATCCTGGAAGCACAGGGCGTGAAGTGTGGTATACCGTGGATGGAACATCAGTCCATTGTAGAGCAATCACACACTCTTTTCACACTCACTCACACACACACACACAAAAGGCAGTTTAGGGTCACCAATTCACCCGAAACACACGTCTTCTGCACCGCGTGATGAAACTGGAGCAGTTGGAGAAAACCCACACAAATACAGAGTGAACATACTGTACAAATTCCACACAGACAGACTTGGATTGAAACCCACCACTGAGCCCACAGCCCAGGACCTGTGCAATATCAGTGCTGCCCGCTGCACCGCTGTGTCGCCCTTTAAATGCTGTTTATAGATAGGAATCGTCAGATTACCACTATAATCAAAATAAGTGGCTAAAGCGGAATTAAAAACAAGTGCAGAGAATGATTTGAACGCTGTTCTTCAACTGCAGTGATCTGAACCCCAACTGCATCGGTAATAGGTTGAGACCCCATAAGGATGCGGTTGTAAGGTCACAATTTGTGAAGTGGTGTCGATGGAACTGGTCAACACATTTAGAGGGAAACTCCTCCAGAAATCTGCCCCAAAGAACCTGCTGAGGTCCAGTCCTACAGTATTCATGGTACTGTTGAGCATCCTGAGGACCCCTGCAGGCTCTCAGCACTCAGATGAGTCCCAGCGCCTTTCACATCACTCATTATTTGGGAAGAGCGGTAAAAATATTTTAACATAAAGAATAGCATATTTATTCATACAACGCATGACAGCTTAATTTTATCTGTCTCAACCGGTTGATATATTGTTCTGTAAGACACCCTTGGCTGAGGTGAGGCCCTTCTGTGAGGTGACACTGAAACCAAAGGGCCTCCGGTGGAACACCCCCCTCCCCCCCACCTCACCCCACCTTCCTTTACAGGGCCTGGATCCCTGGTCCCAGCGGTCTTAGGATTGTTGCGTCGCGGCGTTACGCACTCACGTCTGACACTCCACCTGGAGGAGGCCTCACTGTCCACCCCAAGGCTCTGGTTCAGGGCTTCCAGGGTGACCTCCACCTTATGAGTCTGAGCAGCTCTGGTCAGCGCGATCTCCTCCACAGACAGTCGCACACCCGCAAGCCTTTCTGGAACGAGCAGACACACGCACGCACGTACATAGGTTCTTTATGCCACACCATAGGCCACTAAGTTCAGTGCGAATGAGAAAACGGGGGGCGGTCCACACGTTAACGACCGTTCTCCCCGTAAACGAAAACGAGATTAACGAAGGAGGACCCCCAATTACATTCTTTATTGATTATGCGAGCGTGAGCTGACTGCCGGCCAGTTTCCCTGCCCCCCCGCCACGCCGTGATTCATTATCAGGATTTCCCAACGTGTGTCTGCTCTGGTCGCCCAACAGGGACTTTGTTTTGGACACTTAGATTGTGGGGGAGGGGTCTCACCCAGGAGGTGGTGAAGCACCAGTCCATCATACAGATCCTCCTCCAGGCTCTGAACCACGATGTGCTCTTGCTTCAGGGTGCTGTTGATCCATGTAATCAACACCTGCCCGAGGAGTGGGGGTGGGGGGAAGGGAGGGCAGTGACAGCCGGTGACATGGGGAAAGAGGATCTCCAGAGACAGGATCTACAGGTACCCTCCCACAAACACCACAACCGACGTAAACCGGTGTCTTTCACGCGAAGGCCTTATTACTGCTGCTTCTCCTCGTGACCATGAACAGATAGTGAGATCGGTAACGCCCCCCTACTCTTATTCCAGAGTAAAAGATCATACATGAGCAAAAACGGTAGAGCTAGTCCTCACATTTATATTCATTCATTTAGCACAAGCTTTTCTCCGAAGCAACGTTCAACTTAAATATACAAGCATCACACCGAAGGAGAGAAGGAGAGATCTAGATCCTAGCACGAGATTCTTGAGTACAGTCACTCTGTCTCATACTACCAAATAAACAGTAAAAATTACACATGGAGCTGCATATAGTTTAGTTTTTATAGTTTTTTTTAAAAAAGTTATAACATAGTTCTTGAGCTACAACATACAATTATTACCACATACAGCGCTGCTTGAAAGTATATGAACCCTATAGGGATGGTTATCATTCTCGTATAAAATATTGAATGTATAAAATCTAACTGTTAAATCTTAAAAGAAACATATAAAATTAATAAATGACTATGATTTACACACCTGATTCTATTTACCTGCTTTGTTTAACCGATGCAACTTCACTTATTTTTGCACCTGCGCTGCTTGCGTATTTTTTCACGAGTTGCTTTTTATTTGAAACGGCAAGTGAAAAAGTGAGTGCTCTGATGATGCAGAAAAGAAAAAAAAATTAAGGGAAATATATTTAGCAATAAAAGTGAAATGTAATTATAATACTATACTGTATTTATATTATTATTATTACTCTATATCAGTATCATTTTAATATGAAAAACATAGGAAATTAGTGAAAAATACAACAAAGCCCTTTTCTAGAGCATATCACTCGTGCATGTTAAATGTTTATATATCCGTATGGCTCTTATAATATGGCAAATTATAGATTTACGATGTGCTCATGCAAACAGAGCCCCTTCATATGCCGAGGACCACCTGCACGTTTGTGTGGAATTTGATGTTCGGTCTTTGTCGTTATGCGTTAAAACATGAAAACAGTAGGTCCTGGGAAAACATTAGAACCATCTTTCAGGACTTCACAATAAGCCCTTGGTAACTGACAGGTATGTGCATTCTTCTGAGTGAGAACTTTGAATAAAACCCCTCATGAAATTTTTAACACCCTCCTGCAGAGATCGATTCGACTTCCTTTGCGGGAGAAACGGCCTTCATTAAACATACACAAGCCAGCTGGAGCTATTTTTCTTGCGTCTCCATGTCACGTTCTCCCCAGAATCTCCAGACCAGAAATCTGCTGATCGTTGTTTGATGTCTGGAGTCTTTATTTAAACTTTCATCTCTCTGAAGAATAGAGCGGTGCACAAACTGAACTCCTACCGCCACCAAAGGCCCGATGAAGGCTCTCGCACTTTGATCAGACTGAGCATACGATGTCAATTTGCCATCAGCGTGACATTGTCCTATCGCAGGTACATCTGCAGGTCACCGGACACATACCTCTTTCAGCTTCTCCAGGCCAGGGTTATTCAGAGATGTTGGCTGGATTATTTTTCTTTTCTCCTCTGTGCGGCAAAACATCCAGACGAGTGAGTTTTCATGCGCAGAATAAATAAATAAATAAATCCCCGGCACTGCTTGAGCGAATCGGTGCAACCACGTTAAGACTCCTACGGTCCATAATGACGAAACATCTTTGAATGTTAAGTGGAGGATTACCAAGTCTGGGCCACACGCAGATATCATAGATATATACGTAATAGAATGTGGATTACTGGATTATTATTATTTAACCATTTATACATCTGGGTAATTTTTACAGAAGCCATGCGGGGTAAGTACCTTAGTCCAGGTTATAGCAGCAGGAGGTGACATTCGAACCCAGGGCCTTCTGATTGCTATGCTATCTACTGCCCCAAAGGGATGACACATAAGCACTGGGGTCAGTTGCGTGTAGTTTGAAAGAGAAGTCGTGCACCTTGAAACATCTCGAGGTCATCGGGAGTGTTGACCTGAAGAAAGGCTTCTTCCAGGACTTTGTCCGTGGACTCCTCCATTGCTGCTGAAGACAGGGTTAGCAAGGCCAGAGGGACCAGTGAATGTCGCTTTCACCTCTTTATACAGCTGGGATGCAGGTGGACGCACTGGGAAGAGCAGAGGCAGACAATTGTTCCAGGACACCACCACCACCTATTTCATTGTGCTCCTCCAGATCATTGCTAGTTCAAGTGAAACTCAATTAAATTTACACACAAAGAAATAACACTGATGATTATTTCCATTAACCCTATTTAATAAGAATAACCTTAACTTAGTCGCTGTCCAAAGCAACTTACGATGAAAGTCCATCATCTACACTATTATTTACTCATTTACACAACTCGATATTCTTACCTTATCAACTGAGGGAGAGTACTTTGCTCTATAGGTACTGCAGCAGGAGTGGGACTCGAACCTTGGTTCGTGGATCGTAACGCAGCAGTTCTATGCACTATGCCAAAAACTTCCCTGTTATGAAATGATATGCTGTATATCATATAAAAATGATATATTAATATTTTTTTAATGAGTTCAGAATTGAACATGTGCAAATATGAAGAGGCTTTGTGCGGATTTCAGCGTTCAGCAACGTCTCGATCGGACCGAGCCAATAAAGATTGATGGACGGAAGCCGGAGATCAGAAGCTTCGCCCTGGAGGAGAACTGGCACAGTGGTGGTCGGGGAGGGGGGGAGGGGGCAGTCGCTGTACCACACTCTTCCTGTACTGCACTGAACCGCCACTCTGCCATCTACCAACACACAACCGCTGCTGACCAAATGGTCCAAGAGCCCGAAGTGCTACACGTCATCTGGGTCCCTGAGCTCATGATGGATTTAAGCTAATAGCAGGGAGGGGGGAGCACTAACTGGCACCGACACCGACACCTCCATCGCGGTCCAGGGAACCACTAACCCGGGCTGACTTCCTGAACCTGCCGCATCCGTGCCAGCGGTGTCCGAGTGTGATCGTGTGCATGAGAAAATGATTCACTCTGGATTTCTGTGACTTAGGGCCCAAAGAGAAGGACCTTACCTTTAGCGTAAGAGGAGCAAGAAAACCGGGACCCGGAAGCAGCGAGAGAACTGAGAAGAGGACGAAACAGAGTGCGACGGCGCCCGAGTGGGGGGTACGACGCGGCAAGACCCAGAAGACGGTTAGTGAAGAAGAGAGGAACCGGCAGTGGAGAGGAGCGCATTTCCTCTTCCTGCTCTGTGGTCCAGCAGACAGGCGCACGACCGTCTTCGCGTGACACCCTGTGGTCGGAACGTGTGAATTCAGGGTAACAGCACCGCCTGGCCTCTCACTCGGGTGCCAGCTACAGAAGCAATAAATATAGTGCATGCCCCCCCCCCATCAACACCCCCCACCGTGGAGAAATGGTCCTGAACCTAAAGGCCTGGAAACACATTTCATCTCCAGTGACTGCAAGAGGTCACACGACAATCGGTTGATCAGAGGGTTGCACACGATGGATTAAACACACACACACACACACCACTTTCTCAAACACACATTTACTGCATGGTAATTTTACCGGAGCAATTTAGGGTAGGTGCCTCGCTCAAGGGCCTGAAGGACGGATTCAAACGTACAACCTCTGGATCCAAAGGCAGCAGCTGTAACTACTAGTCTACCAGAGAAATCGAAACGCATCCCAAGCGATGTGGTGAGCAGAGTTAAAACAGGACACAGATTCAGCCAATTACTTTAACGTTTTTATTTCATTTAGTGGATATTCAGAGGTAACAAAGCTCAACTCCGTCTAAAGTCATACTCGGGTTGTAGAGCTGGACGCGTCTCTCTCTCTCTCGGTTTAATTGACCGAACACGCAAGAGCGGTTTCTCTGTATGTGGCTCCACGCACAAGCTCTGACGGGCACACATGCAGTAGGACTATATGAGTCTTACTGAGAACAACAAAAAAACAAACAGAAGCACCGCTACGTTCCCTGGGGGGTGCAACCAAACAGCGACCTTGACTGGAGGCGGGGGGGGGGAGGGTGTGGGCTTATTTATATAATCCACAGTACAAATCAATAGGATCGGTGTAGTAATAAACAGTAAAACTCACAAACTACTTCAGTACGAAGGACACGGGTTCGAGAGCTGTGCAGAATGAGCGTGTCGCTCACTGCAAGGCCAGTTAGATCAAGAGGCAGGAAGTTCATTCGAGTCTTGCTGGGGTTCGACGCCGGAAGCGCGACGAGCAATCCTTGGGGGCCACGTGCCGTCCCAGGAACGACTCTCGAACCCCCGCCCAGCTGGCCGCCGTTGGTCTCTGGTGAGCTGATGTTACTCCCTGTTTTTGTAGTTGGTGAAGAGGTTGTAGAGGACCCTCAGGGTG
Organism: Scleropages formosus; assembly: GCF_900964775.1. Lineage (NCBI taxonomy): Eukaryota > Metazoa > Chordata > Actinopteri > Osteoglossiformes > Osteoglossidae > Scleropages > Scleropages formosus. The sequence goes on from NC_041807.1 coordinate 16,757,913, forward strand.
GATTTCAGATTCAGGTTCACGACATCTGCAGACATAAACAAAGCGATTACTAGGTTTTCTCCAACATACAGCACCCCCTCAGGTAACTGTACTGTTATTTATTGAAGCCAGTACCTTGGTTTACCACACAGCGCCCTCCAGAATTTTTGGCACTTTCGGTAAAGGTTAGCAAAATAAGGCTATAAACAATAGGAATAATTAGTGAAAGGAAAAAAAAAAATCCTTGCAGAAAATTAAATGTTTTTCGTTAAACAAACGTCACGATTATTCTCATGAATGAAAAATATCATTAACATATTTTCATTAATATTTTACCTTTTAAAAGCTTTGGCCTCAGCGGAAGGTCAGATTTCACTCATAATCTGAGTGCAAGATCAAGATCAGGTTTTCGACAATTAAAAGATTTTAATAGCCTTTTTTGCTCATATCTGCTGTTATTGTTCTACTGCATAACTTATTCATTTATGGCTCCAAAGTTGAAAGAGTGAGTTATCCTCCGATCAGAATCCTTACTGGGACTTGACCCAGCAATGTTCTGGTTACATATGTGCTTTCAACCAGTGTGCCACCTGCTGTCCACAGAGTACGCATGTCGGTTTTCGTGTCTGCTTTGTTTCTGGGTTCGAACACAGCATTTCTCTAGAGTCATTCGACAGGTTCAGCGTATGGAGCCAATTCACACCACGGAAAACCGCCGCGATGCCAAAAGATAAAGGTCCTGAAACCCAGAGCTTGCGGAGCTGAATAGTACTAATTTAACTTGAAAAAAAACACAAAAAATACATTAATCCACATTGCGTAGGTCAAGCTGTAAATGCGCGGTTTTCATGTAAAAAATTCGTTAGAATTGTGTAAAGCTTTGCTTCTATTTACAAAGAGCAGACTTGAGACATTAATGATGCCCATCTTTAAAAAAAATAAGAAGCAGGGTTAGAATTGACTGGGTCATTCCATGTCATTCCATACATATATATAAACCTTGGACAGCCTAGAAAAATTATACTCTCCATAATTAGAGTGTACAGTAGTATTAGTGCAGTATTTCAAGTGCTGATGTTTCCATTAGAGTCTCAACTACCACTAGGGGCGCTATTGTGCTCAAGTCCAAATTAATTCAACTCCTAGCTGTGGTACCTTCTGGACGAGCTTTGGGTTTCTTCAGCCCTCCATCCTGCATGAGCTCGAAGGCGAAGGACACGTTGTGGACCTGGTGGACACGGGAGCCAACGAAGACGGTCAAGAAGCGGCATTACGGTGAAGACAGTGAAGGAAACGGGTGCGGATAAGTCTTTCGTACACTATGAAGTCACAACATGGTATCTGGGAGTCAAGGTGTAGAGGGTGGAGGTGCTGTGGAGGTGAAAGCGAGCAGTGTAGCGCGGGTACACACACACACACACACACACGCACACACGCACACACGCACACACACCATACCTTCTGCTCAAAGTTCTCCGGCGTCAGGTAGAAGTTGTACAGGGGAACAAAGTAATTCTCCAGCAACCCCATGAGCAGGACCAGGTACACACCATCCGCAAACTGGACCGGCGCACAACAAGTTGGAGAAATTACGGGTCTTTCTCCAAAGCAATTTACAGTCTATTTACAGTTATTTACCCATTTATACAGCTGGGCCATTTTTACTGTACTAATTCAGGAGAAGCACCCTGCTCAAAGGTGCATTAGCTGGAGGGGAGAGTCGAACCTGCAACCTTTGGGCCCACTTACTGTGCTTTTTAATCCCTGCATCGGTTCACAGTAATGACTGTGGCTCTTAACCATCAGAGGTCGGACATGTGACACACTACATACTGTATATGTCATTATCAAACTGCTCGAGTACCACGGTACGAGAGCGAGACAGAAAGAGCAAACTGCGGTTGCGCTATTCGGCTGCTGTGATGGACGAGAGCAAATATAAATATAGTTGGAACTTAGGTACAAGTTGAGTGTCCTAAGTCACAGGCTTTTAACTTATGTTTTGGAGAGATTCTCGAATGTCGGGTCCAACTGCGGCTGAAGCTCCGCCCACCTGCGTCTCCAGCTCCGTCACCTCCAGGTTCAGCTTGTTCAGGTGTTTGTTCACAAAGGTGATGAGGGACTGCGTAGGGGACAGAGGGAACGCCGCATGTTCACTTGTCACCAACTTGTCACCAAGGAAAAAGGACTTCCTGGAAGTGTGCCAGATCCCGCCCCCCCCCCCCCTCCCCAGTTATGATTTAGTGTTTCATTATTATTTTTAAGCAGTTTACCTTCTTAACAATGTTCAGTTTATCAGGTGCGTGGTCCAGCAGAGTATCAAAAGCATCTCTCTCTGAGAAAAAAAAAGATTTTTTTTCCAAATCAGAAATGAATAACATATTTATTTTAAAAATCATAATGCAAACACTCGTAATCTACACTTTACAGAAAGTTCAATAATTTAAAAAAAAACACTTGCTATACTCACCAAATCTTCCCATCATCAGTCTGAAAAAGAAATAAACTACAGTATATATCAATGTCATATTCAACTGTGTAACAAGTTGATTGAACACAATTAAATCCTGTACAAAGGGGGCCGCTCTGACGTCAGACCTCGGACACGTCATTCCCTGTGTGACCGCTAGGTGGTGCTGTAACACCACACTGCGCTGAAGCGCTGCAGCGTCACAGTGGTGAGGCTTCTTGCAGTCTTACTCTCTCGGGGGGTGGGGAGGTGAGGTCAGAACTCACTCTGTGGTGGTCGTCAGCTCCTTGGTCACGTGGGTGGCGTGCAGAACACCATCTTTCTTCTGTTGTGAACACAAGCGTTGGTCACTGTCAGCGAGGAGCACGGAACAGCACAAGTCTACATGACATCTACTCATTGATTTGATGCTTTTCTCCAAAGCAACTTAATGATTTATTGATTTACACAGCCGGGTAATTTTACTGGTGTAATTCAGGGCAAGTACCTTGCTCACAGGTACTATAGCTAGGAGGTGGGATTTGAACCTGAGACCTTCGGGTCCAAACGCAACAGCTGTAATCATTACACTACCAACAATCCAGTCAAGCTTTTACTGGCGCCATAAGCTGAGATGTGCAGCTCTGTACCCTATGGTCCCATCTTGGCTGGCTGAGCCCACCGTGGACCCGCTTCCCAGCACCCTGCTCACCTTGACCACCAGCACCTGCACAGAGACGTGCTCGGGCAGCCGGACGGCGGCCTGGAAGTGGACGGCCAGGCCCACCAGCAGGGAGATGATGGCCACCAGGTTCTTGGAGTGGATCACTGTGTGGGCAGAGAGCAGGCGACACCCGCTGAGCACAGGGAACCGGAGGCTGTAGGAGGAACCAGCCTGGGGCGGGATGGGCTCTGTGTGCACACGCTCCTCGCAAAGCCTTCCCTGCTCACTCGGAGGCTTCCGGAAAGACTTAAATCAGGCTAAAATTAGACACATTGAGTAGGTGCTCATTGATCAAAGTCTAGAGGTTCCTGAGATAAATAGAGACGCCCCCGTGCCCCTCATCGCGCCATGGGTTCCTTTCCCAAATTCAACACGGTCATCAAGCGAGCGAGGCTCAAATTAGAGACGTTAAGAAGGTGCCGAGGCTCGTCTCAGATGAACACAGACGCCCTTGTGACGGTCACAAGACAGCTGCAACACAAGTGCCTTAAACAGCTTCTCTAAAAATGCCGCAGATCGGGACTGGAAACCGAGTTCAAGTCGTATGTACGGCGTTATGCTTGGATGCGTAAGCGGCGTTGTTCAAAAACTGCTGTGAGTGGCAGAAGCACGCAGTGTAAAGCGCTCGGAAGCCCCTTTCCAGAAGCTGTAAAGAAAGAAAGAAACCTTAATAGGATGGACCACACAGCAGCCACAGGAAATTTCAAAGACACAAGGCAGAAACGGGCAGGACTATATGGGCAGAAAGTGTGAATCAGTAGCCTAAATGTGGAGTGATGGAGGTACCTGCTGCGCCGCTGTGTCACCGAGCGCACAGGGGACAGGGGTATATAAGGAGAGTGTGAGTCAGCCCAGCTGGGAGGAGTGGGCGTGGCTAGATTTGGCGACGTGTGACTCCGCCCGTGGGTGGAACACTCACAGTCCACGCTCCACTCGGTGGACCAGCCGTGGTGCTGGATGAGCTCATTCACTGCCTCCAGCACCGTCTGGAGCTTCTGCTTCTGCCCGATCTCCGACTGCGTCACCTCGGCCACGTTCAGCTTCCGACCCGACAGCTTCTCTGCAACAGGGGAGGGGAGACGGTCACGGTCCACGTCTAAACTAACACATACAGGCTCAGTTCATGTTCGCTTCAAGTTTCTATACCATGACCTAATCTTTATGTTAAGACACTCCCACCCTTGTTTTTGTTAACCACAGTTTCTAGTCAGGGTGGTTGTGGTATTTAATACGTATACCTTATTACACACACACACACACACACACGCACGCACGCACACATTGTCTGAAACCACTTCTCCATATCTGGGGTTGCAGGGAGCCAGAGTCTAACCTGGCAACATAGGGTGCAGGGCTGGAGGGGGAGGGGACACACCCAGGACGGGACGCCAGTCCGTCGCAAGGCACCCCAGGCAGGATTCAAACCCCAGACCCACCGGAGAGCAGGACCCGGTCAAACCCGCTGCACCACCACACCCCCTATACCCTATTACATTTTATTATTTTAAATTTTGGGGTGCGGTGGCGCAGCGGGTTGGTCCACAGTCCTGCTCTCCGGTGGGTCTGGGGTTCAAGTCCCGCTTGGGCTGCCTTGCGGTGGACTGGCGTCCCGCCCTAGGTGTGTCCCCTCCCCCTCCGGCCTTACGCCCTGTGTTGCCGGGTAGGCTCCGGTTCCCCGTGACCCCGTATGGGACAAGCGGTTCTGAAAATGTGTGTGTGTGTGTGTGTATTTTAAATTTTTCCATTTTTATTATCAAATTGATTTACGCATTAAAAGTAATAAATGTAGCATAATAAATATCATATGTTTATAATATGAATTTGTAATACACATTTTTGTTTCTAAGTTTTAAATATACATTCAAGATACACAGAATGTACATTTAAAACTTAGAAACAAAAATGTATACAAGTTATAAGTTTTACATGTGTATAATGTAACAATTTGTCAAATTCATACTTTGGTATTTCAACAGTAAAGAACCTCAGTATCAGCAACTTCTATAAAACAACCTGAAACACTGATGATCATGTTGTTGATCATAACGGAATAAATACATTTAAAAAAATCATTTTGAAAAAATTCTTTGCGTCTCAACCAGGAAATTCATCGAGAGAAATAGCATCCATTAACATTCTTACCGAATAACTTCTGGAGCACCTGTCCATCATAGAGATCTTCTTCGAGGTCCTTGACAATGATCCTCTCCTCTTCCAGCTCATTGTTGACCCAGTCGATCAGCACCTGGCCACACACACACACACACACACACACACACACACGGCTTCGCAGTTCTGAAATAATCCTCAGGTTGAGTACCTTCCTAAGGGTCCGCGTTTCATCTGCGAATTTAACCTCTGGTGTTCGTGTTCCGCACCGAGGAGCGAGCGAGAGAACGAGAGCGGCGGGACTTACCCTCTGCAGGTCCTTCAGCTTGGCGTCCTCTCGGGAAGTAGGGTCCAGCATGGTCCTCTCCGCGTTCTCCTCTGCGAAGAGACGTGTGGTCAAAAGATTGTAAAAACCAGTGATGCAGACACGCAGGGGGAAACATTTAACCACACCCCACACACACGCACACGCACGCAGCAACAAGAGGTGATGGCTTCCACATGCTTCAGTTCTCCTTTCTGTTCTTAGTCAAGGCTCCATAAAAAGTATGATTCAGAGGTCACTGGGGTATAGAGGTGCTGCTCGCTTCTCAACACCCTCTTTCACTTCTCCCTCTGCACACAGTGTGTGTATCAGCACCTCACACACACCCACCACCACACCGGTTCACAACTAAAAGCAGCAATACTAAAAGTGATCAAAGCCAAATAAATAGTTTGGAACACTTGTTCACTGGCTCCTCAACGTACAACCACAACTGGGACCAGCAGCCTGTTCATAATTTCATCTGTTTGTAAATCTAACAGTCACACTGCAATCAATAAAGGCTTAATAATACCGACGTCCCCCGATTTGTTCGCGGGACAGGTTCTGCGAAAACTTCAGGTAAATCTACACGGAAATAAACATTTGTTGTAAAGCTTCGGTTTTTTTATTTCACTTTCATCAACCACTCATCCCGTGCAAGGCTCCTGTGTTCCACAATCTATCGCGGAAGCATAGGGTGGGATGGCAGGGAACACTTTAATTTTATTTATTATCTTTTACGCAGCTACTCCTGTAACCTACGTAAATGTATGTATCTCAAAAAAAAAAATACTAGGAAGGTGATTAGGAACTGTGGATGTTCTGGTGAAGTTTTATGCAGCTACTCGTGTGATGAACATTGGTTCATGTGGCGGAAAGAAACTAACAAATTGTACTTTAGAATCACACGTCTACATCTAAGTCCCTCTTTCTGTTAATGTAATGTACACATTGTATTTTCTATGAGATGTACATCGTTTTGGAGAAAAGTGTCTGCTAAATGGACAAATGTAAATGTTGTCAGTGGCGTACCTGATGATCGTGCGCCTAACAACCGCATGCCAGATGACCGTCGAATGACCGCCAGATGACCACCGCAACACCCCCGTGACTAAAGCCGGAGACGGAGTATAAAAGCGGCCACTCCGACGCACCTGGCAGCGTAACCTCGACCTGAGAGACGTTCTCCTCCTGTGTGTGACTACGACTTTTGTGTGATAAAAATAAAAGCACCTGCTTTTGAGTCCATCCGCCTGGTTTCCTACATTCACCATGACAAATGTGAATGTAATCCTCTACTAACTTGAAACAAAATTCTATTAACTTAAAACAACTGGCCACTTGGTTAGCTTTTTATCTATACACTCAAATGTATAGTAATAAAGAGATATTTTCTAGCAAGGTTCTGTAAAAGTCTGGGATATAATTACAATAAATAAAAAAAACAGACATTTTAACCTTAGTTTTAATATAGCATGACAGTAATAATGTAAGAATACAGAATAGGTTGTTTTCACAAATTCCTGTGTTTTATTATTCATCTCATAAATGCGTGCGGTGTTCATCTCATTACTGATCAACACACGCACTTGTCTTTGTGGCACTAATGGCTGGAGAGCTAAACATTTTTTTTAAAATACAATGACGAAGAAAATACATTTAAACTCAAAAAAAACTTTAAAAAGTGTTTGTATCTCAAAAAATTCATAACTCGAACATTCGCAACTCGAGGACAGCACAGGGACTTCACTAAGTCGCCCGAAGAGCTATAGCAGATGGACTCAACAGTGACCTCTGCTGGTCGCGAAGGGAAGTGACACCGACATGCAGATCCTGCAGGGAAGTGTTACCCAGAAGTGTGTCTTCAGGGTGCAGCTCCGCGCTGGACGGGATGAGGGGAGCGTTGATCGCATGCTTCCCTTCCTCCTGTAGGTCACTCACTGCACAGGGGGGCAAGAGGGAGGAGAGCCAGGAGTTAGACTGAGCAACATGGAACCTGGCAGCTCTAGTCACAACAAAATTAGTGGTTTACACATTTTTTGGAAAAGCCGAAAACGAGCGGCACTAGTGCGCTTGTCGGCCGAGGAGCTGATCTCCATTCTTCGCAGTCCGCGTGCGCACACTACTTAACTTTGCAATGTCACCCAGGATTAGCCTTTCACGGGACTCTGAAATCTATTGCAGGTACCCTGGTCCCTCAACCACAGGAAGAAAAAAAATAAAATTTTTTTTTTTTTATAAAAGCGTCAGAGCTAAATACCAAAAACCAGAGCCAATCTGAGAGACCATCTTGGTGTTGTGTCACGCAGCTTATCGACATTTCCTGCTGCTGCCAAAGACAGCCGCAAGATAAGTAACATAATTCACACACCAAAGAGACACTATGCCCTACGACACTGAACCAGGGACAGGCCTTCCTTTCCTCGTCGCGTTGGGCCACATACCCCAGCGTACCGGACATCATCTGCCGGTAAAGGGCATCTTAGAACTTTCCACCAGAAAGTAACACCAACATTACTTGCAGTTGCAACGAGGGGATTCAGAACACTGTGGGACTATAAATAATGGGTCATATGTTCATCACACTAAGAATCAGCATTTCCTGAAAGAGGTCCCTCTAATTAGAGCCATTTCCTCCTCCTCCTCCTCTTCCTCTCGTTCCCCATCCCACCAGTGGCTCCCTGCAGTCTACACAGTGGATATAGTAACAGGCTACAGTAAACAAAACGGAAACGCAGACACACATTCAATGAGATCCGACATCATCAGGGAGAGTCCAGACCGGAGCGACAAACACACACATGCTATTATACTGTATTTCCGTCATGTCAGACCTGTACAGTTCAAGACCATATTATCCACCCAGTATTGAGAGTGACAATATAGACAGAAGGCACTTTCTGATTGGCTGGAAGAGAAAACATGTCACACGGGTACCTCCGCACAGACTCTTCAACCCAGCATCGACAACCGCCCACCGAGTTCAGGATCATGGCGGTGCGGAGCCGATCCCAAGAGCACAGGCGACAACCTGGATGCAATGCCGGCCAATCACAGGACAGCCACCCACACTCATTTACATAAATATTTTCTCTGCAGTGAAAAATGCTAGAAAAAAAATGCACTGGACAGATGACTGTTTGTGGATCTCTGAAAGTTGATCCATTAATTGTTTTTATGAAAACTGATATATGAAAAATACTCCCTAGATCCCTGCAGCCAGGTTCATTGCTAACCACCCACCCAACCCCCACCTCCATCCCACCCTCATCATCGCCTGACACATGCTACCTTGCTTCTTCCGCTTGGTCCCGCAGAGCAGGGCAGCCATATCCTCAGGACAGGCACCAAGTGTCCCAGAGTGCTGAGCAGCGAGGGGAGGATGGGAATCAAGACACTCCGGGTTGTAACTGGAAAGTGTGCGAGTGTCTGGGGTGGGGGGGGGGTGGGGTTGCTAGGCAACAGCAGGCTGTTCGTACCACGTGTTCCGCTTGCCACAGAGCCAGTCAGCATAGAGGGACTAAGGAGTCGTTTTAATAAGCAGCATTTTTTTTTTTACCCAGAACCCACTGCGGTAAGTGAGTTTACCATTTCCATTACCGTGAATTTCATTTACGTCATTCGCATGGATTAGACCGCGCTGTTCGGAAAATTTCTTTTTTTACTTTAAGCATTTCGAGAAGGTGAATTTTTTTACTTTACATCAGGCCACATTAGCACCCAGTCATGCCGTCAGTGTGTGATGTCACCGGTCCCGTGCGGAGGAGCAAGCGGTTCATTTGCAACGGATCGCTGGTCCTCTGGTGCCTCCGCTTTCATCCTCTTCGCGCAATTATGGTAATTGAAGCGTAAATCGACCCTCGGCCGAGACCCTCCTCCTTACATCTGTAGAGGAAACATCCTGAGCCCAGTTCCGCTGTGCACATGGAAATGAGTACACACACACACACACACACGCATACACACACAAGCAAGCTGGGCAGTGAATGACCGCTCTGCTGTCACAAGGAAGTAAGATCCTTCGTAAAGTGAGAGGCCTGGTAGTTGATTGTTTAAATCTATGAGACTGATTTAAAAACCTTTAACCATTATGAGTTCCATGTAGAAAAAACTAAAAAATTGTATATATATATATATATATATGTATAATTTTATATAAATATTTTTCTGTACTGGCAGAAGCCTCAGCAGAAAACAACAGATGGTTACACACTACAGAAACTGCAAAAAACTGCATGTCCTCATTGATCTCGGTCCTGTTCTCTGTTTTTGATGCTGGGTAACTGAATGTTTATTGAATTTTGGACGCTCAAGGTTTTGATGCTTGCATCTTGACAGCTACCGGCAGTCGCGGACATTTATCTGTCCAGATTTCAGAGCAGAGCCTTCAAAAATGATCAAGGACTCCACTCGCCCTGCAGCCACCTCTTTAAAGCGATTCCCTCTCCAAAAGTTGCATTAATTTCTCGCCAAGATCTTGTATTGATGATGGGAGAGTCGGACCACTGCGTAAAGTCTTCTCCAGCACATCCAAAAGATTCTCGATGGGGTTAAGGTCTGCACTCTGGGGTGGCCAATCCATGTGTGAAAATGATGTCTCATGCTCACTGAACCATTCTTTCACAATTTGAGCCCGATGAATCCTGGCATTGTCATCTTGGAATATGTCCGTGCCATCAGGGAAGAAAAAATCAATTGATGGAAAAACCTGGTCATTCAGTATATTCAGGTAGTCAGCTGACCTCATTTTTTTGGGCACATAATGTTGCTGAACCTAGACCTGACCAACTGAAGCAACCCCAGATCATGACACTGCCCCCACAGGCTTGTACGGTAGGCACTAGGCATGATGGGTGCGTTACTTCATCCGCCTCTCTTCTTACCCTGATGCGCCCATCACTCCGGAACGGGGTAAATCTGGACTCATCAGACCACATGACCTTTTTCCATTGCTCCAAAGTCCAATCTTTATGCTCCCTAGAAAATTGAAGCCTTTTTTTCCCCAATTAGCCTCACTGATGAGTAGTCTTCCTAAGGCTACACAGCTGTTTAGTCCCAATCCCTTGAGTTCTCTTCACATTGTGCGTGCGGAAATGCTCTTACTTTCACTATTAAACAGAGCCATGAGTTCCACTATTGTTTTTTTATGATTTGATTTCACCAAACATTTAAGTGATCTCCGATCACGATCGTTCAAGATTTTTTTCCGACCACATTTCTTCCTTGAAGTTGATGGTTCACCACTATCCTTCCAGGTTTTAATAATGCATTGGACAATTCTTCAAAAACCCCTTATGACGAAAAAATCAAGGCGTCCGTTTACCCCGCCCGGTATGGGGTCACCGGGGCCCCACCCTGGAGCCAGGCCTGGGGGGGGGGGGCTCGCATGCGAGCGCCTGGTGGCCAGGTCTATGCCCACGGGGCCTGGCCGGGCTCAGCCCGAAGCCACAACGTGGAGCCGCTCTTCGGTGGGCTCACCACCTGCCGGAGAAACCATAAGGGGCCGGTGCGTTGTGATTTGGGCGGTGGTCGGGGCCGAGTGCCCGGCCGACCCAAACCTTGGGCGCCAACTCTGGTTTTTGGGACTTGGAATGTCACCTCACTGGCGGGGAAGGAGCCTGAGCTGGTGCGGGAAGTTGAGAGATACCGTCTAGATATAGTCGGGCTCACTTCCACTCACAGCTTGGGTTCTGGAACCACTCTACTCGATCGGGGGTGGACTCTCCACTATTCTGGCGTTGCCCAAGGTGAGAGGCGGCGGGCTGGCGTGGGCTTATTAATAGCCCCCCAGTTCAGCCGCCATGTGTTGGAGTCTACCCCGGTGAATGAGAGGGTCATCTCCCTACGCCTTCGGGTCAGGGAACGGTCTCTCACTGTCGTTTGTGCTTATGCGCCTAGCGGCAGTGTAGAGTACCCAGCCTTTTTAGAGTCCCTGGGGGGCGTGCTGGAAAGCGCTCCCACTGGGGACTCTGTCGTTCTACTGGGGGACTTTAACGCCCACGTGGGCAGCGACAGTGATACCTGGAGGGGCGTGATTGGGAGGAACGGCCTCCCTGATCTGAACCCGAGCGGTGAGTTGTTATTGGATTTCTGTGCTAGTCGCGGTTTATCCATAACGAACACCATGTTCATGCATAAGGGTGTCCACCAGTGCACTTGGCACCAGGACACCCTAGGTCGGAGGTCGATGATCGACTTTGTAGTCGTTTCTTCTGACCTTCGGCCATATGTCTTGGACACTCGGGTGAAGAGAGGGGCTGAGCTGTCAACTGATCACCACCTGGTGGTGAGTTGGATTCGATGGCAGGGGAAAAAGCTGGACAGACCTGGCAGGCCCAAACGCATAGTGAGAGTCTGTTGGGAACGTTTGGCGGAGGCCCCTGTCAGAGAGGTCTTCAACTCCCACCTCCGACAGAGCTTCAACCAGGTCCCGAGGGAGGTGGGGGACATCGAGTCTGAATGGACTATGTTCCGCGCCTCCATTGTCGGGGCGGCGGTTCGGAGCTGCGGCCATAAGGTCTCCGGTGCCTGTCGCGGCGGCAATCCCCGAACACGGTGGTGGACACCGGAAGTAAGGGATGCCGTCAAGCTGAAGAAGGAGTTCTATCGGGCCTGGCTGGCTCATGGGACTCCTGAAGCAGCTGACAGGTACCGACGGGCCAAACGGAGCGCGGCTCTGGCAGTCGCCGCGGCAAAAACTCGGGCTTGGGAGGAGTTCGGTGAGGCCATGGAGGAAGACTTTCGGTCGGCCTCAAAGAGATTCTGGCAAACCGTCCGGCGACTCAGAGGGGGGAAGCGGTGTTCCACGAACACTGTTTACAGTGGAAGTGGTGCGCTGCTGACCTCAGCTGAGGATGTTCTCGGGCGGTGGAAGGAGTACTTTGAGGATCTCCTCAATCCCTCCGACACGCCTTCCGTAGAGGAAGCTGAGGCTGGGGACTCGGAGGGGGACTCGTCTATTACCCTGGCTGAAGTTGCTGAGGTAGTCAAAAAACTCCTCGGTGGCAAGGCTCCGGGGGTGGATGAGATTCGCCCCGAGTTTCTCAAGTCTCTGGATGTTGTGGGGCTGTCTTGGCTGACACGCCTCTGCAGCATCGCGTGGAGTTCGGGAACGGTGCCTCTGGACTGGCAGACCGGGGTGGTGGTCCCTCTTTTTAAGAAGGGGGACCGAAGATTGTGTTCCAACTACAGGGGGATCACACTCCTTAGCCTCCCTGGGAAAGTCTATGCCAGGGTACTGGAAAGGAGAATCCGACCGATAGTCGAACCTCGGATTCAGGAGGAGCAATGCGGTTTTCGCCCTGGCCGTGGAACACTGGACCAGCTCTATACCCTCACTAGGGTGTTGGAGGGTTCGTGGGAGTTTGCCCAACCAGTCCATATGTGTTTTGTGGACCTGGAGAAGGCATTCGACCGTGTCCCTCGTGGCATCCTGTGGGGGGTGCTTCGGGATTATGGGGTTCGGGGCTCGTTGCTACGGGCTGTTCGTTCCCTGTATGACCGGAGCAGGAGCTTGGTTCGCATTGCCGGCAGTAAGTCAGACCTGTTCCCGGTGCATGTTGGACTCCGCCAGGGCTGCCCTTTGTCACCGATTCTGTTCATTATTTTTATGGACAGAATTTCTAGGCGCAGTCAGGGAACGGAGGGTGTCTGTTTTGGTGGCCGCGAGATCTCGTCTCTGCTTTTTGCGGACGATGTGGTCCTGTTGGCTTCATCAAGTCAAGACTTGCAGCGTGCACTGGGGAGGTTTGCAGCCGAGTGCGAAGCGGCGGGGATGAGAATCAGCACCTCCAAATCCGAGGCCATGGTTCTCAGTCGGAAAAAGGTGGATTGCCCCCTCCGGGTTAGGGGGGAGTTGCTCCCTCAAGTGGAGGAGTTCAAGTATCTCGGGGTCTTGTTCACGAGTGAGGGAAAAATGGAGCGGCAGGTTGACAGACGGATCGGTGCGGCGTCCGCAGTAATGCGGTCATTGTACCGGTCTGTTGTGGTGAAGAGGGAGCTGAGTCATAAGGCGAAGCTCTCAATTTACCGGTCGATCTACGTTCCTACCCTCACCTATGGTCATGAACTCTGGATCATGACCGAAAGAATGAGATCGCGGATACAAGCGGCAGAAATGAGTTTCCTCCGCAGAGTGGCTGGGCGCACCCTTAGGGATAGGGTGAGGAGCTCGGTCACCCGGGAGGAGCTTGGAGTAGAGCCGCTGCTCCTCCGCATCGAGAGGAGCCAGTTGAGGTGGCTCGGGCATCTGTTTCGGATGCCTCCTGGACGCCTCCCTGGGGAGGTGCTCCGGGCTTGTCCCACTGGGAGGAGGCCTCGGGGCAGACCCAGGACACGTTGGAGAGACTATGTCTCCCGGCTGGCCTGGGAACGCCTTGGGGTTCCCCCAGAGGAACTGGAGGAGGTGTGCGGGGAGAGGGAGGTCTGGAGTACTCTGCTCGGACTGCTGCCCCCGCGACCCGGCCCCGGATAAAAGCGGAGGAAGATGGATGGATGGATGGATGGACAATTCTTAACCCAGTTTTAGTAGTTTCAGCAATCTCCTTAGTTCTTTTCTTTGCTTGATGCAGGCCAATAATTTGACCCTTCTGAAACAGACCACAGGATATGTCTTCTGACATGGTTGTTTAAGAAATGAGAAGTTACTCACTGCATCAGTTAGGGTTAAATAACTTGTTGCCAGCTGAAACATATTAATCACTGCAGTAATTATCCAATGGAAGGCTCTTACCTATTTGCTTTGTTAAATCAGGTGGTGACTTTTTTTTGGCCAGGCATTGTACGTATATTGTTGTCTAAATAACTCATGGAGTACCACTATAATCTTATTGTATTGCACAGTAGTACAATGACTATAAAGTCTTCAATTCATCTTGAAAAGTTCAAGTCCGTTTGCCAAAAAATGTTTTTTTTTTTACATTAAATTTTAAATAAACATAGTGATTAGAGCTGCTGCTTTTGGACTGAGAGTTCACAGGTTCAAATCCCACCTTCGGCTGTAGTACCCTTGAGTGAGGTACTTTCCCTAAATTGCTCAAATAAAATTACCCAACTCTATAAATGGGTAAAAATCTGTAGGTAGATTAACACTGTATTCACTTTGGAGAAAAGCATCAGATAAATAAGGAAATGTAATTTTTTTTTTTTTTTTTTTTTTTTTTGCTTTTTTAACATGACTTTCAGTTGCCAGGTTCCATGAGGAAATGAGATGGTGCACCACCAAGATATCTGGCATCAGTGAGTTTGCCCCCCCCCAGTACATTCAGCCAAACTGGATGTCCCAGGGATGCTGCGAAAGTGAGACACACTTACTTTAGAGACAGCCCTCCGGTGAAAACGACCAGACAGAACTTTGAGCAGCTCGACCCGAATGGAGAGACGGAAGAGGTCTGCAGTCGTCTCCATGTCAACGCAACAGTAAATATCAAAATGTAAAAGTGTCGCTTCCCCAACAGCAACGAAGGATCTGAAAGAGCAGTTTCCCTTACAGAACACCCATCTCAACAAGTGCCCTCACACACACATGTACACATACCCTGGGGCTCCCTGCATAATAAGGAAGTAACAACAAGTGATTTAATCTGTAACACTGCCATATATACATATATATGTATGTATGTATATATACACATACACATTACTCAGACACACACACACGCACAGTCTGAAACCACTTGTCCCATGTGGGGGTCATGGGGAGCCAGAGTCTAATTCGGCAACACAGGGCGTAAGGCTAGAGGGGGAGTGGACTCACCCAGGATGGGACGCCAGTCCATCGCAAGGCACCCAAAGCGGGACTCGAACCCCAGACCCACTGGAGAGCAGGACTTGGTCAAACCCACTGCACCACCACACCCCCCCAGATACACATTATATATATACATATACAGTACATACATACATACTAGTATATATATCAGAGTGAACATAGGTGGGAAGCCAGTGTCAGTAACAGTTAGAGAAAAGAGTCAAAAAAACAAACAAAGGAAACGGCTACCCGGTGGACTGTGATGGAATCCCACAGCTGCTCCTTTGTGGTCCATATTTAGACATTAACACTCACAAACACACTCCGAATTCTGCAGCTGTTCATACAGTGGCAGACAGTGACTGGGGGTGGCTTTTAAAATAGACTCAAAAACAATTAGGAGGCAACAAAGAGAGGACGTGTGAAACGGGAAGCTTCAGGGTAAAGTGAGAAGCAGGACAACAAGAGGGGGGGGGGGGGGGGTAATTCTTTTACCACTTATCTTCATACCCTCGCATTCCTCTCTCGCGTGTGTCTGTGGTGTGTGTCCAATCTAGCTGTGTTTGCTGCATCACGAGGACTCGGGAACTGCTCCTTGTTTGGTTTTCCCCCTACAGTATGTCCTTCATTCCTCTTTTGTCTGCCTCTCCATGTCCTCAGATGGACAGTTGTGTCCGGCAGGCCCCGGTGAGCAGAAGACACGCAAAGAGTCATGGGAATTTCTCAGTGCTGCTCAGGGGTTCGAACCCAGGGCTTTTGCATTATAAGACAGAAGCCCTGAAGTGCTACTGTGTGAGGAGCAGCACGCAGGGCTTCAACGGCAACTAGAGCTCATGACTTAACGCTCAAAGGACCCGGGTTCCAATCCCCACCCTGCACCAGTACCCTTGACCAAGAAACTTACCCTGAACTGATACAGAATAAGTGACCCCTCATGTAGTGTATAAACAGGTAAATCACTGTAAATAGTGAGTCGCTTTGGGAAAAGCCTCAGCGAAGTGAATGTACTATAAATAAGGAGCGTCAGTGCTGCGCAGGGGAAGGTGGGATCAGTCGTCCGTTACTTAACCGCTGAGATTTATTTCTCCTCACATACATTATTATTATTATTATTATTACTAATAAGAACTTTTATTTATCTGCCTCTTTGCTTCCAGGCTGCTTAAAACATCAGACGAACAACTTTACACTGGTGTACCCATTTACAGCAGCAGGGTGTTCTGAGCGCGTAGATTCGGGCTAAGTACCGAGGTCAAGGGCACCGCAGCAGCGATGGGACTCGAATCCAAGTCCTTCGGTTCGCGCTGAGCGTACGCGCGCGGCAAACGGAACGCACAAGCGGCCCTGGCCTGCTGCAGCACCATGGACAGAAGCAGCGTACGGGGTGCGAGCGATCGATCGATCGATCGGTCGAGAGCGCGCGGTGCGCGTCCCCGCTCCTACCTTCCCTGGAGCGCTTCCTCCGCGCCAGCGAGCCGCCCAGCTTTCCGAGGAGCGACTCGTCCTTCCTCATCCTGGCCGCCTTGCCCGCGGGAGCTGCCATCGTCGCCCGGCAGCCTCTCGGAGGCGGGGAGGAGACAGACGGGGAGGAGACGGGGAGGAGACGGGACAGCGCGCTCATCCACTCCCAGCGGCGCGCGTCACGGACGAGACTCGCTCTCACACACCGGCCGCGCTCGCTGTGTCTGTGCCAATTAGGGGCTGTCGCTTCACAACGGAAGGGAGAACCCCGGGTTCGAATCCGTGCCTGCCGCGGTACCCTAACAGCTGCTGTAAAAACGAGTAAATCAGTGTAACAGCGAGGCAGCTTTAACAAGGCCCGATAAATAATTAATAAATAATAATTAATTCCTCTCTGTCTTGTTTTTGCGGAAGGAACTTCAGGTATGGACCACAACAGCAAAGTATTCCTACCGAGTTACTAAAACTAAAGGAAAAACTGTAAAGGCGCCGCCTAATTAGCTTCAGGCATTACTGTAGACTCAGCTTCCACTTAGTTCAAAAATATTTTGGCATTTTAAATTCCTGATGCTTTTAGTTATATTTAAATCCCAGCGAGTAATGTCAAGTGGGGTTAAGATGTGATCGCTTTAAAATATTAGTGAAACGTCCATGTCCATGTCCATGTCCATCCAGGTGCCGCATCATCTCTGCTGTCTGTCCGGCCTGTTTGGGCTAACCGTTTAATATTTAAAAAGCATCACTGGTTTATGAATCAAACAAAGGATACGTTGTCTGATAAGTTTTTTGATCTGAAGGCCTGAATATATAAAAATGTTTCCCATAAATCTGAAGAAATTTGTTATAGAAGGTGGTATTAGGAAGCCCAATTTTTCTTATTATTTTTTAAACAAATTAAATGGAAAATATCAGAAAGGAAATCGAGACCAGTGTTACAGAGCAAATAAAATCAGCACATGAAAACCGTCACCTGTTGGTTTTCAATAAATATTTTTTTTTTTTTTTTTTTTTTTTTTACAGATAAAAATAATATCCGTGACCCTAAACCAGTTATGACAATGACTGCTCAAGGAAGATACAGAAGCAATTTAAAAACATTTTATTTTGGTGCTGGATAAGGAGTGCCCCCCCTGGCTGTGGAACCCTGCAGACACCATCAGTTTTATGAACTCTCATCTCTTCCAGGTGCTGTGCGAATAGAGACAAGGTCCTTATGGCAACACACCAGAGTATTCATCCTCAGTGTGTCCACAGGTGGCCCGTAGGTGGTCCTCATCTGCAGCCTTCAGCAGTCCCCAGTGGGCCTGCAGCCTCTGCCTCTGTTTCTCCACGGCTTTGACGTTCTCCAGGAGGGGGACACCGAGGGGACCCAGAGTGGGTGTCGGCTCCCCCAGCAGAGAGGCAGCCGTGGCCTTCACAGTCACCTCCTCAGCACCCTGACACGTGCAAGACAGCAACGTTATCACAGGAGCATCTCCCTGAGGCGGGTGCTGCCGCATTTTGGTTCTGCTCTTCTTCGGAGAAGCTCACCTGCAGCAGGAGGGCCAGTGTGTGGCCTTGGGCGAGACCCTGCAGCAGGCCAATGAGCTGGGCCCAGGCTGCTAACCCAACTCCATCACGCTCTCTGGTGGCTGCCAGGATCATACCAGGGTCATAGCCATACGCGAGGGGCAGGAGAAGGGTCAGCACAGCATATAGGAACCCTGGCACATCACTGGGGCTCTGCTTGAGGACACCATGGTGACTTACATATCACACAAGAAGGAAGGGGAGAGAAAGCACCTTGTCTACTTTGGGCATGCACTCCCTGTAGAAGAATGTCATGATTGCAGGACCTTTGGTGTCAGGCATGCATGAATGTGATCTCCAGGGTCCCTACTTTTCTACATATCCTTGATGCTTTTTCAGACCTGTATCTCAGCCTTTAGAAATGATTTACCATTTAGAACTGATATACCCATTCCCATGCATCTCTGCTCCTCACCTCTATCTGTTGGCTTCCTATCTTCCCATATGAAGTTCAACACTCTGCTTACAGCTGACAAGACAATCAAAGAGATCTGGTCTCTGACGCCTATAAAACCTGTTCACTTGCTATTTCCAACCAGACTACTATGCTCCTCCACCTCTGGCTGTTTAGTGGTCCCACACACAATAGGTCCAAAATTCAATGATCTCCCTCTCACTCATAACCGTTCAATCCCTCAGAGTATTCCAGAAGAGGTTCAAAACAGATCTTTCAGACCAACTTTTCCTTCAGGCTCCTTGAATCTTCACTACTTATCCATTAAAAAAAGCCCCACTCCCTATCCGTTAGATAAACAGCTATTTGTCTAATGTACGCTGGGAAAGACTGAGGTACTGGACTAAACGACTGTACTTTGTCATTCATGTGTCTGTATCTATATTCCTCCATCTGTTGGTGAGACACACTTATGTTTACTTTGACTTGTGTGCTGCTTTGGATAAAAGCATAATGAATACATGCAATTTAAATATACACCAAGAAATGGGCTCCAGACAGAAGTCTAACACACAAGCACTCACAGCTGCAACATACTGTTAAGAGGGGTGTGTGTGAGAGAGAGAAGCTTACCTTCTTCAGGCAAACAGGAATGTAGAATTTAGACTTGGTTTCCAGCTGCTCTGTGCAGCAGAACTGTATCAGCATCACCCGACTGAATCATACACAGTGCAGGAAAAAACATCAAGATGAAATGTACTCGTGAAAACTGTAAAAACAATGTCCTTCATAGAAAGCTGTAACCCTGCCAACAAAAAGGGGGCATAGGATCATCGGAGCCAGACTCACCCATCTTCCTGTAGCTCAATCGGTGGATTGCTGCCCAGGAACACCAGCAGCACCCTACAAAAGTGGACAGACTGTCATCTAGAGCCGAAGCATGACTGCCGTGCTATTTATGGAACATCCAAAGCATATATGCCATTTCTGCTTATCTTATGCATTATAAGAGCACTGCAGGAGTGACTTTCAGCATTTTTCTGGTGTTTTCCTTCTTCCCAAACACACATACACACACACTAATCTTATAATCTTAATCTTAATATATGAATGCCATCTGTAGCTTTGCTTCTGCGTGGGTTTGTATCATAACCATTGTTGTACGTGGTTGAAGGTTACCTGTCTGTGAAGGAGGTCAGGGCTTGCTGGACACCAAAGGCCACCGCTAGGGAGAGGTCCGGAACCACAGCGAGGCCATTGCGCACCTGCAACCATTCAAGAAAAATTAGAAAGTCTACAGGTTAGTGAGTCACCTAGTAACAAGGTGTGCTCTTCTACCAGCAGCCAGAGATGATGCGATAGAGTCCTGTCGAGCATCATAATATACAAGTCAGACTTCATGATGTTACTCAGCAAAGATTCTCATGGAAATTTGCTACATATCTTCACGTGAATAATGACGAAGCACTACAAAGCACAGGAAAGCACAGCTTCCATACAAGTTCCGTTCATTCGTCCCAATTTCCAGCCATACCTCCTTTTTTTCAATCTTTTCCAGGAGGGACGACACACCTCCGAGGGACTGCAGAACCTTATCATCCTTCAGCTTTGGATCAGCTGGATCACTAATAGAGAATGCTTGGCTTAGAAAGTGCTGAGCAACATGCAATGCGGGGAAGAGAACAAGGACCTTGGCAGAGGCATACCTTAGTCCTTTGGCTGCCTCGGTGGATGTCAGTGGAATTGTGGTCACACGCAGGCAGCTAGCTGGGACATGGTCCTCCAGACCAGTGGGGAGCACTACTCCAGTGCGGACTGGTGGTGCCATCCGGGACGGGGGCTCTGGCCACGCAATCTCTTTGATTTCTCCCTCCTTCTGAGCCTCCTCTGCTTGCGTGCCCTCCTCATCAGCCTCTCCAATAACCCCCTCCAGCCTGGGGCACTTGGTACTGGCTTCAAGCTGTGGGCCGACATCTAGCCAAGTTGAAAGGTTTGAGAAGTTAGAGGGAACCAAGCTAGTGACACAGTAAATTTATTTAATAATCATATGGAAAATTAAAAAATTGGTTTTAATTTTCAATGGAAAAATGGTCAGAATGAAACATTTTCTGCTTGATACGATTCGGTTACGCTCACCCGCATATTTGAGACAAGTCCAGTACTGCTGGTGAGCACCACGGACACAGTGAATGGACTCCAGAGCGCTGTGTGGAAAGATTAAAGCATTAAACATCACACTTTAAAGCAGCAGATCTGTTACTACTAATTTTGTACTGTCCAGAAAAGACATCTCTTCTAATATATCAGAAACTACTCTTTCTAAGCGATGCCCCAACAACCCAATACACATATGCGGTTTTTTTTCAAAGAAGCGCAGCAGGTCAGAAACCCTGCCAAGGCTCACAAGCACACTAACCTCTGACACGGGCTGCTCAGTCCTGAAATACGGGAGGGAGGGTCGCCCAGCAAAGTCTGCACCGTCTGACACACTGACTGGGCAAGAGATGTCAGGTTGTACCCTCCCTGTGTAATTGAGAACAGTCGGAGGACTTTACCAAGTTGGAACAAAATCACGTTATTTCACAGCACCTTGTCAATGTGACCTTTCACCGCCTGGATGTGGGAAGAGTGACATCACCTCCAAAATGGCACAGAGTCGCCCACTAGCCAAAGACATCAACAGATGGGTGAGGTGTCCAAAGATATCTGGGGTGGCACACATGTGACCCTGGGAGAAGACAGCACAAAGTTCCACATTTAACTTAGCTACTAGCACTTACTCTTTTAATCACCTTACATTTCACTAGTCACCATTTTAAATATTAATGCATGTAAACTTGTACCCATTATCATTTTTTCATGTAAATAACCCAAGCTCCGTGTCTTACTTCTGGATCTCCGATGGCAGAGTCAAACCCAGCTGACACCAGGACCAATTCAGGGTTGAACTGACACAGAGAAAAGGACAGCGTGAGGCTCATAGCACAATGTGCCAAAGCAGTGTACTGCCATTGGTCACTTCGGTATCTACAGCCCTACCAGTTACATGGAGCCTGCATTGATTTTCACCTCATCGGACACGATTTCTTTCAGGCAGAGAGTAAAAGGAGTCTCAACGATGGACCCATGAATAAATACACAATAAGGAAACCAATGCTGTCAAAAATAAACTGAGCGCGATCAGAGACACCCACCTCATAGGCAATGGGCAGAAGCACGTGGAAGAAAACCGAAAGGTAATCGCTATTGCCCATTCCCACCTGCAACAAGGAAAGAGGCCATGTCTCTAGAGATGTCTACAGCAAAATGAGCAGTTCTCACAAATAATGCAGAAAATGAAGGCCATCAGACATGCCTTGTTCCAAGGCAGGTTGATATTGAAGCCTGCTCCCTTCCCCTTGCCCACGGCGTCAAAGTCGGACTCGCGGAGGTTGGGCCAGAAGCGCTGGTGCTCATAGCGGTGCCAGGAGAAATACAGTACTCTAGAGGACACATTGAGTTTAGAGATGACAAAAGAACAGAGCTGGAGCTTGTAAAGAGAACAAAAAGAATATGGAACACTCACTCAGAATCCTCCTCAAAGCAATACTGCAGGCCTTGTCCATGGTGAATGTCCCAGTCCACAATGAGCACCCTGGACAAAAAGGAAAATGACAAAAGGACTGCTAGATCAGCAAAAGAATTGAAAGAAAATGGCATTCAGTTGAGGAGTGTGAAGTAAAGCTTTATTTCTTATTTAAATCATTCCAGGCCCTTGATACCTTCGGACATTGAAGTGTTTCTTGGCGTAGAGGGCAGCGATGGCCACGTTGTTGAACACGCAGAAGCCGCTGGCCAAACTGCGTTGACTGTGGTGTCCTGGAGGCCTGTATAGGGAGACAGAGAGAAGAAAAAAAATGTTTAAGCATATTTATGCTTGTATTATTGTGGCACTGTGTTATGCAAATTGTCACATTATTTTTTAAAAAAAAAATAACCATTCACAGTTTTTTTCTAGTTCTATACTGCAGTTAAATTGCATAACACCTTTACTTTTTCTTTTTTAAATCTGTCAAAGAAAATAGCCAGGATCATAAATGCTCCTGGATGAATCCATCTAAAGGAAGGGATCACACGTTTCAGAATCTCAGATGATCAGAACTTACCTGACCAACGCCATGCCGTTCCTCACCTTTCCAGTCATCACGGCATCCACCAGCTGCAGCGTGGCGCCGATTGCCAGCTTGGCGCAGTGGTAAATGTTCTGAAAAGTGACATTAAACAAACGATGAAGCGCAACATCCAATTGCACCGTTCACAACGAGGGCTTCACTTACACCCCCTGACTTCTCCGGGACCTACTGGGTGAAAGTAGACATCTCCATACTGCTGAGTGAACGTAACGAGCTCCTCCAGGCTCATGGAAGGGGTCTTCTTCACAGACTCCAGATACTCCTGGCTGCCGGGGAGACCGAACAGCACGTTCACATAAGTGGGGGGTGCCCCCTGCTGCATGTCAAAATAAGTGCGTCACGCACGCTCACCTGTGGGCCAGCAGGATCTCATCCTCCGTGGCCTGGCGGACAGGCAGGGAGACGCAGCGTCCGCTCAGGCCCGTGGTCTGCAGCGCTTCGTGACTCACCGTGAGCCGCTCGGGAGACTCGATCTTACACGCTGGACTGAAACGGGAGGTTCCCACAGTGCGATGAGGACCAGAGCGAACCTTCGCAGATGACCTGCTCATGATGTTTCCTCCTAACCCTAAGAACTCACTAGTCCCAGAGAAGCTGGTAGCGGGTCATCTCCTCATCGTAGAGCAGAGCCGTCCCCGAGGCCATCTCTTCCAAGACCTACAACCTCAAGATGTGAAAGACAGCCATTTTCATAAAAATATTAATGTGAAAAGCCCATTGTATCACAGCAGTCCAGAGACAAACATGGCGTCAACGGAAATGTGAATGAAAAATGTTCCTGTAGCTGAGCTGCATGCTGTAATAAATCAAGCACACAGAGAAGCGAAGGTCAACTCCAGTTCCTCACTTCCATTACTAATTTAACAGAAAACACGTTCTCCTAACATGATAGGGGTCCAACAAGGGACTCTAACGTGTTAGGAAAACGTATTTGCTGTTAAATAATAACTAATAGAAGTTACAGTGACAGAGCAGTTAAATATTAACTAATAGAAGTTACACTTTAACTTACATTGACAGAGCAGAGTTATCGCGGAAGTGAACGCTTTACGCTTTGCATGCATAGAATGTGGTCTCTCAACGCTTAAGACTCGAGAAGATAATTAAGTTGTTACTGCAAATATGTCCTTAAACAGTACCTAAGTTATTGTGTGCAAAACAATAAGAACCGCAACGGAAATTACTCGACTTCAGCAGAGGGGAAAGTCGATTCAGTTTCTTCAAGGCCCCGACGCGCAGAAAATCCACGTGGTTAAAATCCTGCCTTCTGATTGGCTTGTTCTGTAAGTCATTTAACCAATGAATGCAGACTTTCTGTTTCAGTATGAAGCGTGCAAAGAAAAGTGTTCCGTTATTTTCGCCGGCGACAATATGCGTTGTATAAATATTATCACGTTGTTGTCACATCTTCGGGAAAAACGGTCAAAACCCATGTCAGTTGCCCCGCGTTGCTTTCAGCCCTGAGGCTCTGTGTCTTTTTGGGTTCACGTCCTCATTCATCTCACCCACAGTTTTCTCATAAAAATGCACATTTCCTTTAAGTTCGTCTCTTCTAAAATTTCCGTTTGTAGGGAAAGCAACACAACCAGAGTTAATCGAGAGGTGCCGATAGCTGTCAGTAAAACGCATTCAGGAAGAACAGCGGTGTCTGTGATTCTACTGCGCCGGTACGAATGTACGTCCTGTTACCATGGAGATAATAAACAAAGCTGAACTGAAGAGAAGACGAGGAACCTTGCACTTCCTCGTGGAACGAATCGCTCAGCGATCGGAATCGAGTTGGAGTTTGGAAAGACAAGATATTTATATTTTTAATAATTTAAACTAAGTTTAGTTTAAATGCAACTCGAAGTAAAAGAAAGTAAACAATACCCTTTTACTGATAATTTATAATTATATCCGAAGCTCATAGAACCTAAGTCGAAGGACATCTGTATTTTAAGCTCTTAGTCTTAGACTTAGTGATTTAGAGGGGAAAAGACTTAGTGGAGTTACTAAAAAGGAGTAGGTTCGCAGTTGCAATTGTGTACGCAAGCGGAGGAGACGGTGTACTTCATTTCACACCTGCAGGAATTAAGTATTTTTCGAATGGAACTTTTGCCCGCGGAGCTGTATGGAAAAATCGACAAGAGGAACCCGGTCGTCTCATCTTTTGAAAGCGAAATTAAAGAGTTTACGGTGTTTATGAAGAGGATCTCCAGCGCACCATCCATCGACCCCCAGTTTTACGCCAAAGGGTATTAAGTCAAACAGATAATACCCATGATGTGTTAGACACCGTTTTAACTGAGACCACAGGACAGGAGAGTTCATTTGCAATGTGGATAAAGTTATGCACTTTTGCTAAATTTTTGGATATCTGTTCTATAGGTCCAAAAAGCTGTTTGAAATATGGACCAAGTACAAAGTCCGGCTGCCAGCTCACTACTTTCAGGAGCAAATGGTGCAAATTGCTGATTTTCTCTATGACATGAAGGTGTGTAGCTCATCACCCATCCCGGTCGGCCAGCAGGTCCTCATCTTGTCCTTCTTTGACTTTGAAGCTAACGGATGTGTCTATGGTATTTCTCCTGTCAGCTGTACAGAATGGCGCTGTGGCAGGGCTATGACCTCTACCTGCAACAGTACAGCCCTGTGAGCATGCAGGACATCACAAACGTGGACTACTTGAAGAGCTCCTTCTTTCAAAAGGGCTTCGAAACAGATGAAGTCGGACTCATGGTGCGGAGCAGCACACCTGCACTGTCACGTGCGCGTTCTGTGTCTGTAAATCTGGAGATGGATCAGTTCCGTTCTTGTCATTGTGTGTTTGGTTCTGTTTCTCTCTATGTATGTGTGTGTCCTGATGTACGTGCATCATCACCTGTATCTGTGGTGCTTTCCATGCCTGTCAGAGTATGTCTAAACTCTGTTTCTATTAAGGTGTTTGAAATGGGTCTGCTGCCTTCACCGTGCACGAGGGGGTATTTTATGTTGAGGGCAACCGATAGCAAAGTGTTTAAAGCTGTGATCTTGCAGTCATAGGACCCAGGTTCAAATCCCACCTCTAGCTGTTTGAAAGAGTAAATAACAACAACTGCTGATTATGCAAACTTAACATTTTAAGTTGCTTAAGAGGAAATTGTCACCTAAATTAATTAATAATAATTTTCATGTATACATTCATCTAAATTCATGAATAAATATAAATGTAAATGCTGAATTTATGCTAAATGAATGAATGTAAATGTGCATTAATGTACGTGATAAGATTTATCTGTATTTGTGTGCATACGTATACGTACGGTATCTGTGCATGGAAGTGACACACTCTGTACATGCCAGTGTGTGTACTTACAGTATGTGTGTGTGATTTAATCTGCCCTCCAGTTCCACGCCCTGCAGGCCCGGTGTCTCTGTGCCTTCAAGCTTGAGAAGGAGGTGGAGGAACACCCCAGCCAGAAGGGACTCGGGAGGCTGCAGAGCATCCTGGACTTTCTACGGATCCTCATGCAGGCTGTGCTGCCTTATGAGAGTCTGTGCTGGGTGCTCTACAATGGTATGTCAGGGCGCCGGAAACACATGGCACTTCCACTTTATCGTGACCTAACATAAACAGTAGTATTTAGACAAAACTCTTTTCTCTGTGTAGGTTCGGTGCAGATTTACAGCATCTGCAGGTATCTTATGTCCGCCAATCATTCTGCTCAGGTAAGTCATTTAAAGGTGAAAACACCCCCTGTTCAAGTTCCTCGTTCATTACCATGTCAGGATTTCAGTGTATATTCTTTTTGCAAGACAGAAGTGATTTCCATTGCTATGGGCAGTAGGAGCTGTGGTGGATACAGATGTTATTTTGCAATCAGAAGGTACTTGGTGCAGATCCCTGCCCCTGCTTTAGTACCATTGATAAAGTTACTTACCCAAAAATGAACTGATTTAGGAAAAACTACTCATGTACATGTGGTGGCGCAGTGGGTTGGACCACAGTCCTGCTCTCCGGTGGGTCTGGGGTTTGAGTCCTGCTTGGGGTGCCTTGTGACGGATGGGTGTCCCGTCCTGGGTGTGTCCCCTCCCCCTCCGGCCTTACGCCCTGTGTTATCGGGTAGGCTCCGGTTCCCTGTGACCCTGTCTGGGACAAGCGGTTCTGAAAATGTGTGTGTACCCATGTACGCACACACACTTTCTGAACCGCTTGTTCCATATGGGGTTGTGGGGAACCGGAGCCTACCTGGCAACAGAGGGCCAGAGAACACACCCTGGATGGGATACCAGTCTGCTGCAAGGCACCCCAAGTGGGACTTGAACCCCAGACCCCCCAGAGAGTAGGACTGTGGTCCAACCCACTGTGCCACTGCACCCCCCTATGCTACCCATGTAATGATGTATAAATGGGCAAATAATTGTAAGTAGCTTAGTGTACAGACTTAACACTGGAAATCACCTTGGTGTCAATTAAATTAATAAATAAAAATAATTGCAGAAGTAAAATCTAGTTCTTTCATAGGTTACACTTGGAGGTGCAAGTAGAATTTTATTTTTGCAGCCTCGCTATGTCTTTATTTGTGCTGGCTGAGAATACCACTCTCCTTTGTTCACTCCCCAGGCCCTCGATTTCCTCTTGTGGGCCTGCATGTGCCTGGAGACTTCTGTCCCTCTGCTCACTATCAGGTTCTTGCCCTGGAGGGCCACGCTCTACTGCGCTGTGTGTCAATGCTATTATGATTGCCGTGCCGGCCTGCAGGCAGAGGTAAACCAGGGTACATCAGGTCATGTATGCACAGATATGCACATCTGGCCCGCTGTTGTCATTCTGCTGTGCATGTCATGCTTAGGGACTCCGACATTTCCACTTTATTGCTGGATAGCAAGAGAACAGAACTGGATCGCAACAATCACTCACTCACACACACACACACACACACACACACACACACACACACACAACCGCTTGTCCCGAGTGGGGTCGCAGCAAGCTGGAGCCTAACCCGGCAACGCAGAGCGCAAGGTCGAAGGGGGAAGGGATACACTCCGGACGGGACACCAGTCCGCCGCAAGGCACCCCAAGCCGGACTCGAATCCCAGACCCACCACGGAGCAGGCCCCGGCCAAACCCGTTGCGTCACCGCGCCCCCCTGGGTTGCAGCAATATAAAAGCATAATCAATATAAAGTCATTAGATCATTACTCAGCCTCCTGATAGCTGGGTTTTCACTTATCTGGGCTGTGACATCTGGTCTAGTTTGATAAAGCTGAGACCGCATTTGAAAATTGCGCCAGGCAGCTGTGTGGGAGAGTCTGTGAAACGTGGCCTGCCGTGGGAACTGAATACTCACTATCGGTTGCCTTCTGATACTCTGTGGTCTCGCTTGCGTACCCACGTGTTTGTATTCACAGCCTCTGCTTTGCATCATCATGCTGTAATTTCCTGATTGTTCATTTGTTTAAATGTGACATACGGTATAGCCTTTGTCGTTCTCAAGCAAATTCACACACACAATTATGGTAAGGCTACATTGTGAAATTATTATTTTTTTTTTAAATTTGTTTTACATGTAATGTTTATATTAATCGTTACTCAATCTGTTTAAATGTGTTACAACTTCAGTCCACTTTCTGGAATAAATTGGGATTGGATAATGGGGGATGAGTGTATTAAGAACATGCGAACACACACACACGTAAGTAACACAATTCAAAGGCAAATCGTTACTACAGTGAGTCAAGGTGGTCATTGCAGGCCTACCTAAGAAGGTCAAACAGTCTCAGAATTTTCCAGAATTTAATCAAATTACCCCACACATTCAGTACGGACTTTTCATTCAACTCTTGAGTCAACCACACATTTATGACACTTGATAAAGAATTTTTCACCTTTTTCTTTAGTGTCCCCTTCTTACCACCTTAACAGACCAATGCTTTGCAGGTGTTTGCTCGTCGAGCCCTGGGCAAAGTGAACGAATTGGCCAAACTTGAGGAGATGAGCTGTTCACCAGCTTCTAGCGAGACGACGATGGCCTTCAGAGAAGCGACGATCAAGGTGGGGGATGGTGTGGAAGAAAAGAGCAAAACATCAATTGTACTTCGGAGCAGGTAGCCATTAGTGTTCCTGTGTTTTGTTTTCGGGCAGCTGGCAGCAATGTTGTTCAAAAGGGTGGCGTACGAACCCGGGAGAAAGTCCAAAGGAGTCTGCAGACCCAAACAAAAGGGAATACTGAAGGAGGTATTAGACAACAAAGGGACTCCAGTTTATGAGTATGAGGAATAAATCTTCCTTGATGCCTTATATGAAGTTCACCTGCTTGCATCATCCTCTGCCTGTATTATTCTCCCTTTCTGTTGAATTAAGGATGTTTTTTATCTGCATAAGTTCCAGTCTCCAGCAAAAGCCCTGCATCTCTTTCCTGCTCCTTTCTCAAAGGCCCCATGGCACCGCACCATCACCGAACGGCTGCTGATGGAGATGTTTGAGGGCCACGCTGCCCAGCTCCTGGCTGTGATAGAGGCACTGTGGGACACCTCCCATCGACCGCTCCACACTGGGATCCCCGAGGAACCTGAGATGCGGGAAGTGGTCATGGAGCTGCTGTCGGTGGGGGTCAGCATCCTCACTGGTATGCCACACGCATGTGTTCCTGGGGCTATGAGCGCTGCATGTTGAGTCAGAGTTCCCGTCAATTCTGACATCTCGGGTGGTCATGCAAAATTATACCCTTTGTTTCTGTGAGCAGGAATTGGGGTCTCCAGCGGGAATGTTAGAGCTGACAATATTGACTTTCCCCCTGCTTTGAGTGGGATTGACCCCTCCTCTACTCTCCTCGAGATGGCAAAGGCTGGTAAGTATTTCCCTTAGACCTTTATAATTGATTATTAAAAAGCATCCATACAGTCATACCCCAGTGTATGTCCAATTGGGTTACAAGAGTTCAACTTCACGAAGAGCTCCAAGTGATAGCAGTACTTCGGCTCATTTGGACTTGAGTGCTTCCTGGTACTTGTTGGCTCCTATTTGATATTTTCACTTGTTATAAATAATGTTAGTGATCATGGCCCCGTTTGAATTGTCCAAACCATGTCAGCTTGTCCACTGAGCGTCAGTTCATTTACATTGATTTTGTTGATTTCTTTTGTCTTTACCATTCTGTTTTTTGCATTAACGGTTGAATTGATTCGTAAACACTGAGCATCTTTGCTTTGAGTGTGGTATGCAATAACTGTGAAAGAGCTGAATAAGTGCAGGTAGATAGACATGCAGTACCACAGGCTAATTAATGAAGGGGGAACTGCCTTGTTACATTGTTATTCCTAGTTTTAACTATTGAAGTAATTGTGTCCATTTTAATAGGATCTTGTCATATTTTGGTATAACTGTCAGTTTTGGAGCTCAGGAATGCATTTTGTTATTTGTCATTGAGACTAATTCTAATGTCCTCTTTAGTTTTGAGACTTCACTTTAAATTAGGTTTTTGGAAGTACAGATTTCCTTCATAAAGCAGGGAAAGACTGTACTTTAATCTCAGCTCCTAACCCCTGCCAGTTTTGCAGACTTCCCTTAATATTGTCATTAAAAACAACCGGGGTTTCTGTTCTGCTGTTCTCTTTTGTGCAGGCAAGAATACTGTTTCGGTGGAAGCTGCAGTCAAATTTGTGAAGCTCCTCTTTCTGTACGGGCAGTGGGACATGTTCCGCTGCCTCTCCGGCCTCCTCGTTCCACACCTCAAGGTTGGGTTCCGCACAGGTGGTTTTGGGAACCAGTGAACCATATTCCTCGGGGGTAATTCCTGCTGCCAACCCATCTTTTCTGTTTTCCGTACGACAGAGCTTGGAGGAACTTTCCTTCATGCGGATGGAGGTGGAGCTGACTCTGCTGGAGGCCGTGGAGCCCCTGGTTAACATACAGAAGAGTGAATACCCAGGTGGAGACTTATCTTAATGAATGAATCTTAATGAATGAATGAATGAGTCAATTAAATTTCTGACAAACCTCAGGTCCAGTTAAGATTGTTTAGCTAAGTCACTGTGTTCACGCATGATATGTCGATGTCTACAGATAGAGACAAGCTTGGGGAAGTGATGTCTGAGTCCAGCAACCTGCTGGCGCTAGCAGAGACTCTTCACACTTCTGTTTGTGGTTCAGCCCAGGTGAGTGTGCCACCCATTGTCCTCTGACCTTGATGATAACCATCTGACATGAATTATGCCCTGTACTAATACTAGTAATAACAAACATGCTCAAAAGCTCAAAGAGGGCTGTATCCATCATTCTTGGAATATGGCTTCAATTAGTCTAAATTTAAAGAGAAACAAAAATCCATTAACATGTTCCTCCCATTGACCCACTAGTTTGCTGAATGTGGATTTTAAAATTGCAACCAGCACTTTGGCAGGTAGGCTTCAGACTGCCCTACAAAAACCGCAAGTTTTGACAAAATGACTTATTTGCCCCCCCCCCTTCGTTTTCTGGGAAAACAAAACCCCAAATTCTTTTTTTGCTGATTTCATTGTTCATAGACTGGCTACTCTTACATACAAAGAAAGAAAAAGAAATGTATTTCAGGATTGTGATCTACAGCAGAAGTTCCCTCTGTTAATATGTGCGTGACTAAAGTGCTTAAATTCCTTCTCCTAGAAAAACATTTGGCTTGCATTGCAATTTTAAGGAATTCTACACTGTGTGGACACCCTTCTGGAAGTTATTAGAATATGCTACACAATCATACCTGTGAAATATTGCAACCTTTTGACCTTGAGCCCTCGCTCTATGTACGTGGATGTTTGCAATTTCTTGGTGTACTGTGTCTTGTTGCTGTGACCCATTGCTGTTCATAAAACGGGGGAAAAAAGAACATCAGACATTGATTTCCACACCTCTGCCCATGTCTGAGTGTGTATGTGTGTGTATACGGACAGGACGTCCAACCTGACAGAGATCTGGTGATAGACATCATGCACTTGTTGTGGGCCAGATGCAAGGCGGTGATCCAAAGTGTCCAGAAGGTGCCCTCGCACCCTAAATGCTGTCCCCCAACACTGGAGAACCAAACTAAGGTGCTCAATTCAGACATAGAGACGTTCTCCATCTTTCTGTCACATAGTGTTTGGCACAATGTGTTTTTTGCGGTGTCCACATGTTCGCACATGCTGTAGATTTTTTTAAATAAATATGTGGCACTGTATGGTTGTGCATGCATTGCCTTCATAGAAATACACTGGAAGCTCATTTTTGCGTGTGTGCGCTCTCCCACAGTGGGCTCGGACCCTGTACCTGCTGTGTAAAGTGTCCTTCTCTTACAACTTCGCCCACTTGGAGCCAATGGCTATGGCTGAAATGGCAGTGTTGCTCGCGGCCGTCCTGGAGAGCAACCCCGGCTCTGCGCTCCCACCAGGGAGGATCACAAGTATGTCGCCATCTTCCCAGGACTTTTGCTTTATATGCTGCTTGTGCAGCTATGTTGGTCATATTCACGCTGTTCCCTTGAGGAGGGATGCTCGCTAACAATGCGATCTCTCGGTTCTCCAACAGCGAGACAGGAGAACAGCCAGCGGGTGGCGTCTGCAGACCAGCGATCCAATGCTGCTGCCATTCATAAAGTACCCTCTTTGTCACTGAATTCCCCTCTCTACTGAAAAGTGGAGATGGTGTGGTGGAGTTTGATGTGAATGTGGTGTGTGTGGGAGTGACACTGCTTGTGTTTTTGATGTGTGCATAGGTGTGACAGAGTTTGGACTGTGTGTGTCTGTGTCTGGCTCAGTTTAATATGTACTGGGTATTGTGTGTCTACATATGTGCCCGTGTCACCCCCAGGTTCTGTCATCGTGATGCGACCTTCTCCGTGATGGCGTGTTTATGCATGTCTTTGAGCGATCTGTGTTGTCTGTGTGTCAAGGAAACAATGGAACAGCTCCAGATGGTTTTGGAGGTGGTGGAGCATGCCATAGAGAGCATGAACCTGGGTACAGCCCTCTTCTTCCCACGTGATGGGACGGCTGTGTGTGACACGGCCCGGCTTCGGGTGAGGGCAGAAAGAACAGAGTCATTTTTACAGTCTTCTCCTTACCTGAACACATCGAAATTCTTCCCAGTGGAAAACTGAGCATACCAGAATGCCTGAAGGTTTGATTTTATGTCAGGTTTGTGCATGTCCAGTCCTGCAGTCATATGGAGGGGAAGAGACTGAAGGCAGTGTGAGTAGTGAAAGGAGCTCTACTGGCAGCTGCAACATCATAGCCATCTCCAAAGATCTTCACCTTGAGCTCCTGGCAATCCAGCACAGAGTGGCTCTCAAGCTGCTTGAAGCATCTACAGGTCAGGGAGTGCTCCAGCTTCCCAGAATACCCAAGTCAGCAATGAGCTTGGCCGGGGTAATGTGTGTGTCTTGTTGTCCCCAAGGCGAGCCATCGAAAGCGGACAGTAAAAGGTCACTAACACCCCGTGAAAATGTGGAGAACCCTGCAGCGAATACGGAGAGGGCAAGAGCAGGTAGATTTGTTCGGTAATAATGAGTGCGCAATTACTTCAAGGTCTACATGCCCAGATTTACTCGATATGGAGTAAATTTGGAGCTTTTTGACTGAATAACAGCTTGACTGCTGAGAATGCACCTCTACAGAAGCTGCGTTGCTGGAGAAAATTGGGAAGAACAAGATATCCAAGGCTATGTTCCTCATGCAGAAGGCTCTTCTCTCTCACAAGAAGGACCCAAACAGTTCCGAAGCCACACAGCTCCTGGAGGTCAGGCCTTGAGTCTTCCATCTTCTGCTTACGAAGTGTAATAATTCTTTCCGGCATTCAGTTATTGCACTGGAATTGGTTGGCAGTTCTTCAGTGTGTCAGATCCAGTGTCCACTCTCCAGCTTTCTGTGTTACAGGAGGCTTTGACCCTGGTAGAGAAAACAGAAGTTGAGGAAAAGAGACTGATCGGTGCCAGAGCCTGTACACAGGCAGAGGAGAAGGAGGGGCCTGAAGGGAGGAGTAAGGTCCCTCCACCACCCATCCTGCTCTCTCGAACACATCACTCCATGACCTTTGCTCCTGCACCGTATGCCCTGAACAAACAGGTGCTATTTCTAAGCCAATTTGCATATATAATGCAACCAAATGCTTCCTAAAAGTCATACCATATTCCTCCCCTCTCTTACTTTTCCCAGGTGCGCTGGTACAACCTTTATGGACGGGAGGCCAAAGGTATCAATCTGAAAGTGCGCCTGGGGGACTGTTCTCTCCCAGGCACAGGAGAGCAGGTGGGTGCTCTTATTCTTCTTGCGTTGCTGTATTACATGCTTCCAGCATTTGCTCTGTGCCGGTCTGTTGTATTCTGTGCTCCACACTCAGGTGCCTGCTCTAGGAGAGCCCGTTCTGTGGGTGGACGGGCTGGAGCCCAATCGCACATACGTGTTTGCGGTGGCTGCGTATGATGCCAAAGGGAAGTTGATAGGGGGTGCCATCGGAGAGACCACCCGGCCACTGCTGGCCTCCCTTCCCCTGCCCTTGCTGACCGCCTGGGCCTTCCTGGCGCAGGTACACATGACACTCAGCGAATTGAATTACTGCCATCCCATTCTTACACACCTATTTGTATACATATAAATGCACTAACCACTTGTTGTCTTATTAGGTGGCCTATCAGACTGGGCTCCACGCACTGGTCGAGAGGGCCTGTGGTGAGCTGTGGGCACACTTTACCCATGGTCCTCTGCCCAGGAAAGAAGCTCAGCTGGAACCAGAGCCCTATAGCTCTTTAGATGGGCTTTCAGTTATCCGGTGAGGAAGATAAAGGAATAGAGTCGCTAGAGGAAGTGGTTCATTAACATTTTATGCACACCATTACCTTTTCCCTTGGACTGTCCCTCCATACAGGCTGTGTTCAGAAGCGTTGCAGCACTCCTCCCCCCTTCTCCTTCAGCTCTTCCTCAAATCCATCTTCATGCAAACGGACATCCACGTTCAGGAGGGTGCACTGTACTGCGATGTGCTGAGTGATAGAGGGCCTCTCATATGGGGACAGGTATGGGATAGGCCAAGACGCTATTAGGCTGGAGATCCAGTTACCCCGTGATCTGTGCATTAACAGATCTGGTTTTTACAGAATCTCAGGACAGCTTTGCTGAAAATAGTGAAGACTGAAGCTCATTTCTGAATTCTGTTAAAACAACGGCCACTAACAAACTGGTATACTGTTAATGACACCTGAGGGACTGTTATCCCTGAGACTGGTAGAGAAAGGCCATCGCAGTAATGTGAATTTATATCACAGTGTAATAATATATGGCAGGTGGCACGGCTAGCTGAGTGCGAGCACCTCTTGGTGGCACTGGATCTGGCGCTGTGGCTGAATGACACGAGTGCCGCCCTGCAGGCTGTGGTGGGCTGTTACGGCTTACTGGCTCCTCTCATCTACCACAGAGTCCAGTCCGAGGCCGTGGTGCAGGTGAATGATCCAGCTGAAGGATTTCTCTACGGAAGGATGCATGACATCTTTTAAGGAGAGTTTCCGTAATAAAAGGCAGGGCTTAACAAATGCTCTTTTTCCACCCAGGTGGTGATAAAGTGCCTGGTTGTCCTTCAGGAGATCCCTGGAGTATTCCACCAGAAACATCCCATGTCCGCTGCAGAGTCCCTCCTGCACATGGTGGCCTGCATGACGTACTATGTGAGCAAGGTAACCGCAGCGATGCGCGTCCGTGCGACAGAGAGGAGATACGGTGTGCCTTGGCGTGCTTGTGTGTGCTTGCGTGAGAGGAAACCTAATTCTGCGTGTTTGCACACGTGCAGGTGCTGCGCCTGTCCAATCAGCACCGCCTGGCTGCAGCCATGATTGATCGGGGCAGGAAGCTTCTGCAGGAGGCCAACGACGCCCTGCTGGCTATGAGTAAGACGGTGCCAGCCAGTCTTCATTTGGTAAGTCCAAATTCACGCGTATAAATTACTGTGCTATACTCAGCGCTCCTATCATCTGACCAGTCAGGGCTGAGTGTGTTTGGATAGTAATGTGCTGCATTTCTGCTGGAGGTCCCAGAACAGAAAGCAGCCAGCAATCAGTTGGGCAGGGAGTCCAGTAAACAGCTCAGAGCCCTGGAAGCCAGTGCCACAATGAGCAAGATAATGAGCATCTCCCTACATGATGATCCCACTAGGAAAAGGGGTAAGAGACTCTTAACAGGCTTTTTCTTTCTGCCCATCCCCTGGTCTCCATCCTCAGTCATCCTGCTGCTTCGTGTCCTCCTTTTTCTCATGAACGACTGAAGTCACTTGCCAGTCGTCTATGGAAGGCAGTGAGCATATTAGTGTGTTTTCCTGAAAGTGTGTGCCAGTGTGCGTTCCATAACATGAATGAGTGTTTCTCTCCAGCAGCCTATGACCTGGTGGTCCAGGGGGACATCTGCATCCTGTACTCCGTGATCATCTCCAGCTCCCTGAAGACGGCCTTCCACGATGGTACGGTGAATCTACCCACAGAGCTATTGTGTGACAACCGCGCATATTTCAACGACAGCAACCATCCACAGATTAACATTTAGATATATATTTTAGATGTTAGAGTTTGGTGAAGCTGACAAAGTGTCATGTGAGAGTATGTGCATTTCATGCACATATAGTTGCACGCTCATATTTTACGTACAGTACCACTAAAATGGGTGAGGACACCTGGGCACCCGGGACAATGCTTGTGTGGAAAGAACAGGACAGAAGAGCGAAAGCAAAGAATCCACAAGTGTCCTATGTCTTCAGGGACTGTTGTGAAGACATGTTGGCTCATTTCCTTTTTAACCAAATCTATATAAAATGCTACTTTCCGACAAGCGTACTGATACTTTTCGCTGGTACTATATAGTGCATAGTGTTTCCCAGAATTAAAAATATAATCAGAACCTCAAAAACTCTTCGAGCGGTGAATATGAGATACGTTAAAAATTTTATGCATTTCTCAGCCTGAAAATTGAACCCATTGATACTAAAATATCACCAAACCCCATGAAAATAGCCATAGTGACTTCAGCGGCTAAAATTATTTATCATAACACAACATAACATCCCTTCACTAATTACTCTATAGTACTGTATGCCTGTGCTCATTCAGGTTTTCCTTAGCTGTTATGGACATACACTTGCAAACAAAACATACATATGATCCTCGGTGTCGATGCATTAATTCAACCTTAAACGTAGAAAACGGAACAATATAGACAAAATAAATCAATAAAAACAATGCAAATTAATTTGCTGTGCCTGTACAAGCTGACATGGTTTGACAGTCCATATATGATCATGATCACTGATGTTATAAGGTGTGAAATTAGGGAACAAAGTCTAGTTTAGAGTGAGAACTCAATGCAGCATAATTAAAACTATAGCTGTGAAGAACCGCACGTGGCTGCTCTGGTCTCGCGGATGCATGAAACCCAAATCCGATCCTTGACAATATTATCTCATGGTGTACTTAATGAAACTCTGTAAATTCAAATTCTTGTAATGTGAAAGGGTGTATCTTGGAGTATGATTCTACGTCTATTTCTGAGCATCTTTGCATTTCACGTATGTATGGCTATGTGTGCCTGTGTGTACACAGTAATGAAATACAAATGGAAGCCCTTCTTCCTGGAGATTGCAGTGCACCTGCTCCAAAGGGGGATTGAGGAGAATGAGCTGGAGCTGGTGTTGAAATGGGGGCAGGACATCCTCGGCTGGCTCAGCAGGTGTGTGTGCTGTTTTCCTATGGAATAGTGCATCTGCCACGAAGAGTTGTTTGGACCTGTTGTCCACTGGCCGGAACCAGCATCCTTCGGTCGTTCTTGAAGCCACGTGTGTCTATTTCGAGTTGCCTAAGATCAGAGGGGCTCATCAGTTTTCGTGGCACTGTTTTCAATGTGTCCACAGGCGAAATGAAGCTTATAAAAAGGGTAAAAAGAGCAGCACTGTGCAAGGCAAGGGACAGGATGAGGCGGAGAAGGACCTGAAGAAGTACACCTCCTCCGTCATCAAGTACAGCAAGGTAACTGAGCGTGTCACAATTTGCAGTTATGAAGAACAGTGTGCCCCCCTTGCTGCTCACACTCACATTATTTGCTTTCTTGATATCGAGTTCACTCTTTTGATTCTTACTTTTAGCGTCTTGTTTGAAGTCTACGGTTGCTTTTCAGGACTGACACCACTTCTGATTAATACCATGTCTGGTGGACACTCCTCCACTAGGTTTGCTAGCTGGATTTTTGCTTATGGCTTTTACTGCAGACATTAATATCCTAAATCTTTATCCATACTGCTGATATTAATGCCATATTTGTTTCTCCATACAAATATTTTTGGTTACATAGTTTGGGACGAAGCATCTGGTAGACACACTTAGTTTCTTACTGGCTTTCAAGACATTGTTCAGTGTTTTTATGTATGCTCATATTGGCAACCTTTGCGTTTCCATTTTTGTGCTTTTTGCAAATTATTGAGAATAAGGGTCTTAAATGAGAGGAGATTCTTTTTGAAATGGTAAAATGGGAAAACTGGTCAAAAGCAAGAGAGTCGTTCATAGTTCGGATCTAAAACCTGAGGTGCTAATGTCATTAGAGACAGAAAGACATCTCGTGCTTTATTAAAAAATCTACATAGCAAGAGAATAAATTAAAGTAAGAGCACAAAATGTTCTTGGAGGTGATGCAAAGGTTAAGGCTTTGGGTGATTTTATTAAATCTTTATTTTTATTACTTTATTGCTATAATCAACCCATCAATTCTCATTAACCACTTGTCCTCCTCAGGGTGCAGGAACCTATACTGGAATCACTGGGTGCAAAGCTGAGGGGTGGGATACCAGTTATTGCTATGATCTTAATCGTTATTTATTTTGTTACCGTACTCCACAACTTTAGGCATTTACACTTACATTTATATTTATTTGCTTAGCGGACACTTTTCTCCAAAGCAACTTCTAATGAACTCTATGTAGTGTTATCAGCCCATACACCTTATTCACCAAGGTGATTTACACTGCTAGATACACTACTTACACTGGGTCACTCATCCATACATTTAGGGTGATGATTTTTAGGTGAACTCAGACTGGCTTTGGAACTACTTGGAATTTTCCACATTTACATTTACATTTGCATTTATTCATTTAGCACATGCTTTTCTCCAACGTGACGTACATCTCAGAAAAAATACAATTGATATAATTGTGTCCATTATGTGCACTTTCAAGTATAGGCTGTTTTCAGGAATTAATTAGGTATGGATTGCATGGGATGAGTGTACTTTTATCTAACTTTATTCAAAAAGTGGATTTTAACTTTTTAATCCCACAAATGGATTAAATCTCGGGAACTTGCGATGCAGTTACAGCGCTTACCGTGGATCGCTCTGCCTGAGGGCTGTACTGGTCTTTGTGTGCAGAACCTGGCAGGCCGCGCTTCCTGTACTGACAAGAAGTGGAGGAAGCAGCTGGCTACTCTAAGGACCCAAAGCAAGGACTGGTATGCCCTGTCACGCAACATGCGTAAATCATAATGTGTAGCTCTTTTTTTCTGTTTGGCTGAGCGGCTCTGACTTGTTCTTAGCTTGACTTGTTTGTCTCGTAACCGTTTGCGTCTCTGCACGTCTCTCTGCGGCGGCCTGTGGAGAGCAGGGAAAGCTGGGCGCTGAACACCTTGCGGAGGCGGCTTCCGCTAATGCTGCGTAGATGCCAGCAGAGGAGGCATTTGCGTCGCGTGTGCTCCGAGGAGGCGGCCTGGCGCTGCCATCTTAACCTGAAGCTGGCCGTGTGCCACCTGGCCCTGCTGTACCGGAGCCTGGAGCAGTGGCACGGGCTCCGCGCACAACATAGGTAGTCGCCACAGTCTGCAAAGTGAAACACACGCTCTCGGCAGGTTTACGCTGAGAACAAGGCAATCGGCTGCTTTGGAAATTCATCCGCTTTAATCCTGATGCTGTCATGAAAGATAACAGGTGGTTTATCCCCCACATAGCTACAGCCGTCTGGACCCAATGCTCTTCTCCCTGGCCAGTGTTGGTTCCCTGGTGAACTGGAGGAATGCAGCACAGCACACCCAAACCCCAAAAACCCCACCGCCACTCCCCAAGGAGGTCCCTGAGCCCCTTGAGAAGATGTGTCTTCAGAAGGGTGGGCAACAAGATAACCTGAGAGAGTCTGATTAAATCTGATATTAAATTGTTACTGTGACCACATAATTGTTTGTCAATGATCAATTCTATTTGTCACTGGGGGGGTCAGCAGGGAAGGAGGCCACCCCAAGCAGGGAAGCAGAGGAGGAGTCTAACATTGTGGAGAGTGAGGTCGACATTGACCTAAACACTCCCCGGACCCAGGTGACCAACGACTCAGACTATGGGGAACCATCCATGGTCTCGGAAACAACCGTGGCCCGCACCATTCCCCAGCATCTGGATTCTCTGACTAAGGCAGCTTTGCACTTGAGGCGAGCCATGGTACTTGTCACCTGTGTCCTTGTGTGCACACACAGCTATCATGCATCTTGCTTTGTTCCAAACTTCTAACAATCTAATACTTAATTGTGTGTTAATGTGATGTGTGTGCAGGTGCTGGCCCACCGCGGGGCCCACTGGACATCTTTGCAATGGACATGCCGAGTGCTGTGGGACCAGACCATTGCCATTACCCAACTGGTGGAGAGAGGGTCTTTCCAAGGGGAGCCCAGCTCCCTCACCCTGGACCAGGTGTACACTGTTGTGACTCCACTGCTAATCCTGGCTGCTGATCTCCTTCTGGACATGATGTACAGAGCTCAGGTTGGGCCATTTCTCCACAGGTTTCCATATTTCCCCTGTGTCTGTGCTCTTTGGGTGTGCTGTGCCCTAGCACTCAGTAGTCTTCTTACCTCTCAGCTTTGGAAGGCCTACAAGGAAGATGACAATGAGTTAGAGGCTAGCATGCATTTCTCTGGCTCAGTGGATGATACAACGCTGATGGATTTCCGCTGGCTGAAGGCACTGGTTCTACGGGTGCTGGAGCTTCTCTACCTGCAGGAGAAGTGGGAGACCCTGGCACACCTGGCACTCCTCTTTAATGGCCTGACTCAGTGAGTGTGTGTTTGTGTGTATGTTTCGCTGGTATCTCATTACCTGCGAGCTCAATGTGTGTCACTGTGCACTCCCCCAGTGAGCGTTACACCCACGCTGTCACCCCACTGTTGGTTCATGCCCAGAGGAAGTTGCTGGAGAGGGTGCATCAGTTTGGGGGCCCATCGCCCCCGCAACCCCACTTCTCCAGAACCGAAAAACTCATGGGGGTGAAGGTGGGTCCACAGCAGATCTGGAACCTTTTACCTGAATCTGGTCGAGAACCTGACTTGTTACCTACAGCTGTTGCATCTGTTTCTTAGATTACCTCCAGGAACTATGTTGGAAAGCAGCTGCTATCAGCATGGACGTCCAAAACAGGGGGTCAGGAGTCAGGTGAGGCTGACGGCGTCACTCTTAAATGTCTTTAAGGACGCCATGTTGTGCATCCTACACTAACTAGGGTACAGTTCTTAGGTTTTTTGCAGAAATTCTAACTAACAGGTTTCCAGTAAATACAATCCATTCTCAGAACAACGGACTGTATGGCAGGGATCGTTTGTTTTAAAAAAAAAACTATTAAAATAATAATGAGGTCTGCAAAACATGTGCAATCAAGAGCCTGTATCACAAATTTTTGTGAGGGAGTCACTGAGCTTGGGTCATATGCAAGGCTCAGTCTGATTGGCTGATATATAATGCGAGGTGTAATCGGTCAGAAGACACATTTCGCAAACGTTAGTTTGCACACAAATACTCACGCACACAATGTTTTCAATGCCCATTTTTCTATGTTTTATTATTTTTAAAGAATTAATGAATTTTAAAGAAAAATGTTGACCTTTGTGTGTCTGTTCCATTTTTCTGAAGACAAACTTTATTATGCAAATTGACAGGGACAAATAAAATCAGTGTGTTTGCTTCTGTCTTTGGTCAACTATGGCTGTCCTGTGAAGCAGAGCTGCAAAGAGCCCTGGTGTTGATTTCCGTACCCCTGGATGTGGACGACGCCCTGTTCTGTTTCCGGGAGATGGCAGAGAAAGGCAGTTACGCGGTTCAGACCTTTCGACACAGCCGCACACTGCTCCTTTTGCTGCTAGCTGACACACAGCCCAGTGAGTATACAAGTTGGTTTGTTTATTATCATCCATTCATTATCAGATTGTTTGCCTTGGTGAGGGTCCCTGCTGCAAGTGACTCAGCTGCCCAAATCATACTTCTCTTGGCA
Organism: Scleropages formosus; assembly: GCF_900964775.1. Classification (NCBI taxonomy): domain Eukaryota; kingdom Metazoa; phylum Chordata; class Actinopteri; order Osteoglossiformes; family Osteoglossidae; genus Scleropages; species Scleropages formosus. The sequence goes on from NC_041807.1 coordinate 16,800,059, forward strand.
CATCAAGAGTCTCCATTCCCAGTCCAACCTGGACACGTAATTTCTCCAGCATGTCTTATGTTTGCCCATGCGCCTTCTTCCTCTGGGACATGCCTCACAGTCCTCACATGGGAGACATCCAGGGGGTATTCTAAATGCCAAATCACCTTATGTGGCTACTCTCACTCTGGAGGGAAACTGATGCTACTCTGAACGCCTCCCTGATCGCAGAGCTCTACACCCTGTCACAGATTGTCAGCTTCGTTACTCTTCAGAGGAACCTTATTTCTGCTGCTTATACTTCTGGTTCTGATGCGTGATCTTGTTTTGATCATTATCCAGAACTCATGACCATAGATGAGAGGGCGGATGCTGACTGAGCTATGTAAATTTCAAGCTCAGCTTCCATTTCGCACCAAAGTTCCTGCAGCCACTGCACCAAGCCATTGTCTGATCTAATTCCTTCTGCCATCACTTGTGAAGCGAACCTCTACGTTACCACCTGCATCTAAGAGAGCCGCTCCTACCCTAGCTGGAGAAAACACCTAAGTAACCTAATCCTTGGTTACTAATCCAAGTACCTAATCCTTGGTGATAATCATCATCAAATTGGATTTGGAGGCATTGGCTTTCATACCGACTGCATCACAATCATTTGAGAAGTGCTCCAGTGCTTGTTGAAGATCACACTCAGATTGGGTTAATGGGACCACATAATGCCAGTGTCCTACCACTCTGCAGTTGTGTCATTACCACAGTAACCTTTGCCCTCGGAAAGGACCCCGATTTATCAGAAGTTTGAGACATTGCTTCATGGAAAGCAGATGCATCTGCTGAGTTCAGGGGTTCCTCATCGTTCTCCTCCCTTCCAAAGATAACTTCATTTTAGGTAGGACAGAACCACAATTTCTGAGTACCACCTCTGCAGCATTCTGCCATCCTGTGTCCCTGGACAGTTTGCCTGAACTTTTTCAAGGACATCTGATAGTCATTTTTAAAGGGCATCGATAGTTTCTTGGATGGTGCACTGTAAAAGTCACTTTCCAAAGCCACAAATGGTGCAGAGTCTAAATGCTGGTCTGTGCTAGTCAAATGTGCGTTTTCTAGAGATAAATGAGTGTTGAATGATTTTTCATTCATGGTGTTGTTGCCCAGGTTTTGAGGTCCCCTTCTGCAAGGAAGGCACTGGCCACTCTCAGAGTATGGTGGAGTTCAACGTGGACACCAGTGCTGCTCTGAGCATTGGCCCTGTTGACCTCTCCAATGAGGATTTCAGCGCACCGAGCTCCATCTACAGCTCCCCCCTACCTGCATCCCAGCTACAGACTGTCATCTCCTCCTACACTAACTCCATCAGTGAGAACCCGGCTCCTTCACTGCATGATTTACCAGCCTAGCTTTCATCTCATCTTTCTCCTCCATTGTACTTCTCCCTTGCTGTTTTCCACAGTCAGTTTCAAACTGAAGACACTTTGAACTGCATAGTGGGGCACCCAGATCTAATGTGGGTGGACAGTTACTTTTCCTTGCTTGGCATGAGAGAGTCTGAAGAAGGAGAGTTCCTGTCTTCCTAACTTGTCTTTTCCTGACTGCAGAATACCTCCAGGCTAATAACCTGAACTCCCTCTGTGTCCTGGCGCTGCATGATCTGGGAAACTTGTACTTCTACAAGGGGAACAAAAGGTAAGGAATACAGTACATGTAAGAACACTGGGGTATTTACAAGGTGTGCACCATGACTGATCTTAAATATGTACTGAATATGAGTTTTGGCATGGTGTACATATATGCGTGTCTCTGTGTGTCCCATCTATTTGCACACCAGGGTCGCACACACATATTGGAATAAGGCTCTAGACAGCGCTCTGCAATGCTCGGGAGTCCTGGAGTCATGGGACGGGGTCTCGTGGGCTGGTTGTGCCCCCCAGGAGGTCTTGTATCATGCTGGCATCTGGGGCTGTCTGCAAGGAGCCATGATAAGCGCCAAGATCGCCCAGTGAGCCTTCCTTCCACCGGACACTAACACACCACACACTCCTTTGTGCAAACTGACACGCACTGAATGACACTGTTTTTACCCTCCAACTCACAGGTACCTCCTGACCTCAGATGTGAGTCAGCGCACTAGATGCTGCCTGCTCTCCGCCCTGCTCTTCAGGGTACCGTATTCAAAGCACAAACAGTGGAACACGGCCTTACATGGGACACACACGTGTGACCCTTTAGACTGATTAAAGCATTGTCAATGTCAATATGAGCAAGTTTATAAATGTGTGTGCGTGTATCTTTTGGACACACCGCAGACATTGCTGGGTGCATCACTGCCACACCCTCAGCCCGACTGGCAGTACTCCTTCTATGTGCCAGGCCCGGAGTTGATCCCAGGGCTGGATCTGTTCTCCGATCCGCTCCGGGCTAATCTGGGTACGGCTGTGTCTAGCCTGTCCTTCCTCTGCCACTGGCTCTACGCTTCTTCCCACTTCCTCAAGGTTGGCTCCTGCCGCAGGCTCACATACTGTGATGGATGGCTCGAGACAATGTTTTGCACTTTGGCAACGAAGTTCAACGAAACTCAACAAAGCAGCAATAATTTTGAATATTGTTGCTCATTTTGCAGATCTTGCCCCCGTTGTCTCTCTACCTTCACGTAGTTGGTACTGTCTGTCGAGACCCACAACACGTCATCAAGGGTCGCATATTAAAGGTAGCAAATTCCCACTTGATGGTTCCCTCCTGTTGAACATCCTGTCTCCATTGTTACTGAATTATCGATATACTCTATTGTTATATACCTGTGTTGTCTTACCTATATATCTGAACCTGTGGATCAAACCTCTGTTACTGCCGTACCTGTGGATCTTATTTCCTTTACTGGTATTGTATAAATTCTACTGCAGTATGTGTGCATAGCTTGGGCAGGACAGCCCCTAACTGCATAGCCCTGGGTCACAGGTCAGGGTGCTGACGGAGATGGGCCTATTCAGAGCTGCCATAAGAGAGGTGGGCACCCTGCTGCGGGGGGAGAACATCCTACAGCCTCATGGCAGCTTTCTGGCTGTAGACAAACAACAGGTGAGGTGCAAGCCTTACTGCCGGCCGCCCTGCTCCTGGGACCACATATTCCCTGGGCTCCACTAATGTGCGGTCAGTAGCATCTAGGGACCAGAAAAGCCCACCTTACCGTTGACCAACACTGTCCTCTCTATCTACAAGTGGCCATTGTGTCTCAAGTTTCTCCTTGCTCCCATACAGACCCCCTACATAGCCACCATTAGAGTTCCCTCTTTCTAAAGATGAGTACAGTGTTCTCATATAACCACATCTAAAGTTACTTTTCATCCCAAGGTAAAGGAGTTCGACACCTCAAAGCCCCTTCTTGAGCCATGTAATCTAGAGGTGAGTACCTAAACTGTTTGCCTCTTTGTGTATGTTTCTGCACGTGTTCTGTGTGTGGTCTGGATGCACCTGAGCATCTGCATCTGTGCATCTTGCACATCTCTGCCTCTCTAATTTGTGCATTCTTGTGTCTGTGCCTCCTACATCTGTACATTTGCTGCCTATTCAGGCCATGGGAGAGCTGGCCAACTGGCATCTGAACCCAGAACTGGCCTTGCTATTTGGACCCCGGATGAGCCGGAGGCTGGAAGTAGCCAGAGCACAACTCCTGCTAGCCATAAGCTCCTCCATCCACTGTCTGCCAGAGCCCCAGGGACAGAATATTGGAGCACAGGGTAACTGCGTTCCCCCTCAGGGTTACAACAGGAGCTGTATGGAACACACATCATGTGGTTTAAGAGCTGTTCACGACCCCTGGCGCTCTATAACAATGGTGATGTGTGTAGTTATGGTGCTGATTACTCATTCCCGGTTTTCCAGGGTACCCAGACGCTCTAGCACAGTATAGCTCCAGCAATCCTGAGCTGAGGGGCTCGCCCACCAGTGACAGTGATGACGCTCGTACGGGAGACAGGAAGCCCGTGGGCCTGTGGTTGGACCCAAAGAAAGAGAATGTCACCCCCAGCAAAGTCAAGGCACTGTATCATCATTCCGTACATCTCCTTTCTGGAAAAATTGAATATTTGCTGTTTATATATTGCAGTACATTACAGTACAGTGTGGGAATGTCTTACATGGTCTCTTTATGTGGGAAACCCTAGAAAAGAAACTGCAGGAATACAGTTAGCAAAATTAATTTTGTCACGTGAGTGACATTTAGTATTTAGTATACGAGTGCCAGCTGAGTTGGTGACTTATGATGCCCCCAGATAGCCCTCATGCTTCTTACGCTTATTAAAATTTTTATTATGTATGGAAGTGTGCACACTGGCTCCTTCTGTTACAACACTTTGCTATATTTCTTTGAAGGTGCAAACATTTTGCAGTTTATTAATTAATTCTGAGTTTTAGTCGCCACTTTGTTTTATAAAATTTCTCTAAAATTTTGCAGCTTATTGATTCATTTTGGATTTTATTCACCATTTTATGTTCGAAAATTTCTCGGTTCGGATTAAAGGCAACCTGTAGTTCTGCATCAAGCCAATAGTTGGCGGCAGAATGTATCAAACAGAAGGGGAGTGTAGGACTGACTTAATTCTCTCCCTTCCACAGTATTTACAGTTTTATGTGGTGTTCCCAAGTGTTATGATCAATAATGAGATGAGGAATAACATAGAACAGACATTGCAGAGACAGCAGCTTAATCAGACAAAGAAGGATTTTTTATGGGATGTGAGATGTGGGCTGAGCTCCTATGTGCCATGTTCTTACTAAGAATTTTTTTTTTATTACAGGTATATCTAGGTTTTTCATATAACTTTACCTGTAAATAAATCAAGGGACAGCTGCATTATTAAGCGTTTACTGATTTCATGGATCATAAAGAAGGCTGAAAGTGGCCAGAGGCTGACAAGCACTGGGCACTTATATGTAACAAACTGATCAGCAGTCAGCACTAAATAGAAAACTGCGGGATGATATAATTTTTTTACTTTCAGTCAATTTAAAAATGAGTTTTCACATCCCGCGTTTGTGGGGTAGGCTCTGGACCGCCACAACCTGACATTGGAAAAGAGGGTTACTGACAATCAATGGATGAAAGTGTGACAGTGTACTTTTTATTACCGCATTGCTTGAGCTTTACACATCTTAAAATGTTTTGTTTGTGTGGGTGCCAGGCCCTGCTGCTGAGGGAGGTGACTCGTATCCTGATGCCTCTGCTCTCCAGCACCCAGCTGCCGGTGCCGGATGCAGAAGAGTTGGAGGTGGCCGTGGAGGTCCGGCTGCTGCTCTCCGCTGTTTCTCTACGGCAGGGCAAAGCTGCTTCCAGGTACCGCACCGTGATCTTCCTTTCTGCCATTACCAGCAGGGCTACGGGCCCTATTTCTCAGTACGATTAACTTCCCTCCCTGCAGTGCAGACCAGGCAGTTGCAGCCCTGCACCTGTTCCAGGACTCCCCCCTGCTTGGGGACAGGAACTTGTCTCCTACCCACAAAGTCCCCTCCTCAAACCTGAGGCAGTCCAGGGCCAGGAGCGAGCAGGTAACGCACCCCCCGCACCAACCCCCTCGCACTCCTCTGGTCTAATGTGTTCCTGAAAATGGATGAAATGGACCAAATATTGAAAAACGTTTTTAACAAAAATGATTTATTCCATCAATTCTCATGGGGAAAGATTCTAATTCGTCCCAAGCTCGTCTCAAGCGGACCATCTTGAAAAGATGAAGGCTAGGTCATATTTAAATAAATTAACGATTAGAAAGTTAAAACACAATGGTGCAAGTTCACTCTCAGTTTACGGCATTGGACCTAATATAGCTGGTTTGGACCTGATGGCTCAGACCGGATGTTTGAAAATCCGGAAGGATTAATGAGAAATTAATGAAAAAGTGGATGTTGCGAGGCTGTATAACAGAGGATGAGTGTATTTTGAGCATGTGCACATGCTTGTTTGTGGTGTGTGTCTAGTTTTGGATTTTCACACAGACTGTCTGTGTGTGTGCATCTGTGAGATGAAGAATCCTTCACTCCGTGTGTCTGTATGGAGGAGTGTGTGTGGGACAGATAACGGCTCAGTCCCCCCAAGAGGCCATATGCCATGTGATGTCTGTCTCCCCAGGGCAGTCTGATGGAGGCTGATCTTGACTGTGGACCCTGGCTTGGCGACCTGCCCTGCGTGGTGGAGGCCAGCGAGCGACTGGGAGCTTTGTGGCTGCGCTGCAGGCTGACTGTGGTCAGAGCCCTAGCGGAGCACTTTCCGGGGACAGCCATCCACCCAGGTGCAGTGGTCCCATTGCTGCCCCTTCCCCCTCGAGTTCCTTACGCTAGAGCACCTCTAAGGAAAGGACACTGTTTTTTGGGGTCTGTGATGTGATGTCAGAGCTAAATAGATCAGGTGAATGAATGAATGAATGAATAAATGAATGAACAGCAAGACACGGTGAACTAAGTTTAGATAAGTGAAAAAACAGATCAGACGCAAGAGAATTTATGCGATGACATCATCCTTGCCAATGCAGTTTGCGTGCTGTTTTCGAAGGTGTGGACAGCAGCACCAAAGCTGCCAAGGTCCTGGAAGAGGGTCTCCAGGACACTGAAACCTGGTGTGACCCCGAAACGAGAGCACTCTTGCTCCTGCAGGGGGCGATCTTGGCCATACATAGCGGGAGGCCAAAGGACGAGAGCGCCTCTCTGCTGCAGGTCAGAGTGTGCTTCTCGCATACTGACATGTGAACATGTGCTCCTTGGCACGTCCCCAGCTGTCCAATCTGTGCTCACCATCATTTCTTTATTTCATGCTTCCATGTGTCCACCAGGAGGCAGCTAACCTGCTTTCAGATTGCCGCTGTCTGTCCACCCGTGCGGCTCTGACCTTAGCAACCGCCAACCTGCAGCTAAGTGAGCTGAAAGGCCCTGATGGCTACAACCTGCACACTGTTATCCAGAAGCTCCTGCAGCAGCAGGTCAGTCCACGATCATGCCCCGTGTCTTTCATCTGTCTTTTTGAGCTGCGCTCCACCCCCATATGTTCGTGGTCCCTGAATGCTGTTTCTCCTCAGCTTTCTGCCCTGGGGGAGCACATCACCCTTGGAGAAGGGGGCCAAGTTGTCCTTCTCAGCTCCCTTGGAATAAGGAACATGTATCTCCCACAGCTACCCCTGCTGGCCAAGGCCACCATGCACCTGGGTAATATGCTGCAGGGGGCAGGTTATATTCCAGGTGTGGTGGACGGGCAGGTGTGTTAACGGTATGTTTCCACAGGTCGATGTCTGGTTCTCCAGGCTGTGGACCCTGACCAGTGGCTCTCCGCACAACGTACCTTGGACTCGGCACTCCGGGTCTCCCAGGCCTCATCCAGCAGGGATAAGGAGCTGGAGGCCGACATCCTCTACTGCAGAGGTCAGTCGGGGACACAAGAGGTTTGCAGTGTTCACAATGAGCCTTTTACCTCGATCACACTGTCCCTCGGTGCATGCGTGTGTTTCTGTCTTTTGCCAGGCCTGGTGGAGTCTAGGCTGGTCTCTCTCAATGAGTGTCAGCCCCAGGATGCGGTGGACACCTTCCTGGAAGCCATCAGCATTGCTCAATCCCACAGTCACAACCTATGGTGTGCAGAAGGTCATCCTGTGTTTATCCGGTGTGCTTGGAGCTGAGGGAAACATTGAACAGGCTCTGATGTGAGTGCGTGTGCCTGTCTTAGGTTTGTACGGAGGTGTTACTTGGAGATAGCCCTGGTGTACCTGCAGCAATGGGAACAGGTCTGCTCAGCAGACCACCGTAGCCCAGAGTCTCCATCCAGGACTGAAGAGAACCAACAACAGGTACCGTGTCTTACGCTTATGTACATGTGCTAGAAACATGCATGGGTCCTCTGAGTCACTACGTGTGCGTGTGGGTCATTGTTCGGTCCAGCAGCCCACCTTGAGCAGATCCCTGATCTGCTGCGAACTCCAGCCACTCCTCTTCTCACTGTGCCTGAGGGCAGCTGCTCAGGTGAGCGAGGCCCATGCCAACCGGGTCCTGCTCTGCGGGGTCTCAGGTGGGGCTGGAGGAGACAACGTGCAGCTCTCTGCCCTTGAGTTTCTACCTGAGTTTGTCTCCAGCGATCTGCTCATCCCCTGCGGTAATATCTCACACGCTTTTTACTAGATGTTTCCAGGAAGTGGGTGTAAATGTACAGCCTGTGGAGATACATGCTGGCCGTGTAAGGTTTTGTTTTGATGTTCAGGGGGATTGGATGAAGCGATCAAGAATGACTCTAGCCCCTCCCCAGATGATGACCGTTCACCTACTGGTCAAAAGCACACCCAGCTCACCTGGATTCACCTTGCTCGCTACCAAGCCCACCTCCTCAACTTGCACCACATTGCCACACGCCCAGGTGCTGCCTGTGTAAAGTGTGGTACTCTGTACGTCTTTGTGACTGTACCCTTGTGTCCATATTGAGGTGAAGTGAGGACTTCTGTTGGACAAAGCTTTCTGTTTTTGGTCTTCCCATCCAAAATTGGGCAGCCAGTCATAATTGTTTATGAAGCAATTATGAAACACAGAAAATCACCTAATGTTGCGTTACACTTTTTGGAATTTGTGGTCTACTGACCTTGTTTAGCTGAAGTGATACTGTGTGTGTAAGCCACTTGATACTCACATTTCTCACACACACATTTTCTGAACCACCTGTCCCATTCGGGGTCGTGACCGCATACACCGCAGATGCACTAAATTTGAATAAACCTCATAAAACGGATGAAAATTTGATCATTAATGAAAGTGGTCATCGTTGACATAATGCATTCAGAAAGCTGGTGTGGAGGATATCATTGATGCCTTACGACAATCAGATGAGAGAAACTGTACTTCCGATAGAGAAAAACTGCAGATGGATCAGCTTTGACTGAAACACAATCCAAAGAGTTAATGTGAATTTCATGTGAATGTTTGTTTGTGTGTGTATGTGTTACAGTAACTCACGGTGGTTTGGAGGGCATGTGCTCACTGGGTTTGGACAGCAGTCTTACCCTGAGGCTGGCTCAGCTGCACAGCTTCTTCAGTGCCTGCTTGCCCTCCTACAGGAAGCGGTGTTGTGCCCCCAAACCCCTCACCGCCCTGTTGAAGCCCAGCACCCCCCAGGTGAGAGCACCTGCTGGCAGGGACGAAGAACGGGTTAGCCTCATTGTGCACAGGCAGCACCGTCCTTATCACACCTTTATTTCTGCGCAGCCTGGAGCACCGCCTGCAGCGGACCGGGGTGTATCGCAGGCCGCGATGCGTCTGTCCCCCTTGGTGTGCGCCGACAAGGAGCAAGTGTGCATGCAATGGCACCACCCAGTGCTAGACGGGTCTTCACAGCACCAGAACATGGTATCCATAGCCAGCAACACTCCATTCCAGCTGGGGTGTCAGAAGACCTGCTCTGGTTTGGTCGTTTCTTTTCGTGGTTGTGCGCAAGTTTGAGAAACTGGTCTCCCAGAATGCCAAGTAACCTGCTCCTCTCCCTCGGTTTCTTCCAGGCTCTGCTCCTCTTTGCCTTCCATCCCGACCCTCTGTCTGCTCTGGGGCCCACAGCTGGCGCTGTATCGCAGCTGCACTGTGGCCGGTTATGGGTCTCCTTGGAAAGGTGTTGATCCCTTTTTTTTCTCTCCTTGCCGAAATACTTAAGGAATACATCACCTGTAGTTGTACCTGCTCTCTCTTCATATTTCTTATGCCTCTTTACCATCGTTTTCCTTCTCTGAATTAACGTCGCTGTTGTGCCCCGCCCATCCCTGCTTTGCTCCGTCTTGCTTCTTGCTCACCCGTCCCAGCCTGGAAGCTATACATGCCCAGCTGTGCTGTCTGTGTGCCGGAGCCACTGTCTCTCCTTCGCCTCCCGCCAGTCCCAGTGTGCAGAAGCAGCAGAGTAGCAGGAGCTCAGAGAACGGACGATCACGGGACCCCCACACACAGGTTGGCAAACCTCTCCAGGGCACCTTGCCCCGGAGAGCGCGTATGCCATCACAGCACAGCCGGTAGTGACTGGTATTATAACGAAAGTACATTGGATTCCCAGCGGCACCACCGGTACATTCTGAGTCACACTAATCTGCAGCAAAATACACTCATCCAATGAACCAGACCCCCGTGAGACATCCGCTTTGACGTTCACCTCACTGGCATCTCCTCAAACAACACGCGGGTTCTTGACTGTTTCCGTCTATGTGTCTGTTCTAGGAGCTGCAGGAGAGGACCAGAGCCTGCTTGGCTCAGATCAGAGCCTTGCTGAAGCCCCACTCAGATCCGACTGACATCAGTAAAGTGGGTATTAGCTGCAGCATTTATCTCCCACAATGCACTGCTCTCATTTAACACAACAAATTTTTCCTGAGCGTGTATTATCACACTGCTTCAGCGCTATGATCTGCAGTGTTATTGGTAGAAAACTCTTCCCTGGACTTACGAAGGTCATTTACTCCTGAAAAGCCATTTTGTAAGGCGAATTCTCCTAAATCAAAGATGTTATAATTAGTGTAAATGGTGAACATTTTTCTTGAGTCACAAAATTGACACCATTTATGCTAAAACGCCACCAGATTCTAGTTTGGAGATAGATGAAATCCAAATTTGTTCTTCATAAATGTGAAAAAAAGCCTCATACGTCAACCTGGCGACATTGAGGGAAATTCCTCATTGAGTCAAGTTCTTGTTACCCGAATGATTGTATCTTGAGGTACCACTGAAGTAATCTTCCTTGTGCATATGGAAAGGCAACAAATTTACCAGGCTGTTTTTTTTACATCAACATTTATCCATTTTGGTGACACCTTATTTGCCCATTTATATATCTGGGTAATTTTACCAGAGCAATTTAGGGTAAGTACCTTGCTCAAGGGTATTATAACTGGCACTGAGATTTGAACCTATGCCCTTCAGGTACAAAAGCAACCGCACTAACCACTACACTACTAGCTACATCCATATAGTATCTCTGGTGTGAAGCAAAGCCAGGGAAGTTAGGAAACTAAGTTAATTAGGGGCACATTTTTATTTGGATATTTTTATTTGCTGTTTACATGGTACCCTCTGCACTGACCCTGTTGTACCACACCTCTCCCACCTGTCCCACCCCAGGAGCCACCAGAGCCAGATGTGCAGAGCCTGGGTGACCTGGAGCGCTGCTTCAATCCTGCAGGAGGTGCTGTAGTTACAGAGGCTGCACTGGTTTCATGGCTGGCCTCCCTGCTGCTCTGAGCGCCACACACCCGCCCCCCCTCCCTCACCAGGACCCTAGCGACCAATGCTGCACCTAGCAACTGGCAGGGAACCGCTGCAAACCCCCCAGATGGTTCGAGCAACAGACACTGCGTCAAAACCTGGACCTGCTTTCTCCCTTAGAAAAACTTAATCGACACAACTTTCACGTCCACTGAAAAGAGCGGTTAAATAAATGAAACACAGTGAGTCTAATGCACGTCGGTGTAAATGAGTTTGGGTTTTGTTTGGTCTGAACCCGTGAGGCCAAGAGAGAGGAGAAAAGCACGGGAAAGCAATCTCTGTCGTATATAATTTGCTGCCCAGTGCTAGAAAGATATCTTGTTGCTGTACATGTAGGTCCATGCAGTTAAAATCACGTCCCCCGAGACTTCAGGCTTTCGTTGCCAAGGTGGCATGAACTGGCTAGCGCTGGCATCACCGCAGGGCGGGTCGGCTTGCTCAGGGTACACGCCGGCAGACCACAGAAAGGATTCCTGGTTTCCCACATGGATGGTTGAACTGCGGAGGTTTCAGCGGACAGTAGACACACAAGTCAGCACTGGTTTAAACCCTACCGCAGTGTCTCATTACAACCCCCAGAGCTGCTGCTGCAGCAGGAGCGAACGACCGCTGGCAGTCTGGAAATGACGCAGGATCTCCCAGCCAATACGATCATTGCCTTTTACCATAAAAGTGCTCACGCTGAACGTGGTCCTCTCAGTCTGTCTCCACTGGTCCACTGACCGAACCGATTGAGACGTGCGCGCTGTCCTGTGGGACTGCGCACACCTGGGAGCGATGAGGATGGATGAGGATTTGGAGGATAATCTTGGCGCGCCTTGCACGCACCTGTAAGATGCAGTCTGGAAAGGGTTACTTCTAAGACGTCTCTCAGGTTCCGGTCACATTAAGCGACGACGAGAAAGTGTCGTATAAAACGGTACCGTACGGGAGTAGCATATACCTTTGATTGTCGGCTAAGGCTGTTGAGGAACCCCACAGCAAATGTATACTTTTTAGCCAATAATGGAAACAAAGTAAACCGAATGCCAGTTTTAGCCCAATACCGTATTTTAATAAATCCAGAGATGAGAATAACAACTACGATCTCCCTAAAATCACGTGCATAAGAGAGATCAAATGCTTCACATTGTGCGGGGCCCAGGATTAATTTATGCATCGCTTGTGTACATTTCTGTCCGTGAAATCTGTACCGAAACAGCAAATCTTGGAGTACTTCCATTCCACGGCAACCTTGAAAGATAAAGCTTCTGTCTGATACTTTGGCAGCTAGGACTGAATTCATAAACAAGTCCTATAAATTATTGATTTCAGCATGAAAAAGAGCCCAAGTCCTGATGTGCATATCAATGGTATTTTGATCCTGTGTTCAAGACACTCGGCGCATTTCTTTCAGCACTGGATGGGAAGCCTGCATAGAAACCTGTAACAGAAAGGAATTTATTCCACACCGTGGTGGAGAACTTGAGTTCCATATGCTGCGCTTATAATAACCGTGGTGCTGACACATTGCTTTTTCACCAACAACTTAAATTTTTATTTCTTAACATTGGTCATTTTCTCTGGGTCATTTCCAGTTTGGATTTTTACTCAAGTTTACCGCAGCCTTCTTTCTTTGTTTTGAACTAACAACCTTCAAGTTATAAGACTTGTGTCCTTAACCACTCTGGTGCTTTATGGTCCAGTAGCTGTTATTTTTGCTGGTTAAGACTACATGACAGCTTTCTGAACTGACTTTCCTGCAAACTCTGGGGAGCCGGGGGCTGTAGATCCCCCACAACGGAGCTCATAGTTTAGGCCTTGAAACATCTGTTTTTTATTTATTATGTGCAATGGCAAGGAATTGTCATTTTCCTCATCATAAAACTGCATTTTATGGCCTGGCTTTGCAAAGACCCTGGCGTAAGCAATCTTGTTGTATCTTCATGTCCGCAGAGACGTGACTGTCATCTACACAGCGATGAAGTTCTGCCCCCCCCCCCATATCGTCATTAACCCGACGTTCTCTTATGAACCAAAGGAGTTGTGTCTCAACGCATACAATTTTCAGCTGATACTGGGGGTGAAATACAGAAGGGGATGTGAATTTGAAACGCATGCCATGAAAACCTTGCCATAAAATACTGTCACTGCGGAAAGCAGGACACGAGGAAACTGTAAGCAATTGCTACCATCCTGTCATTTCCCCAAGGAGGGAACAAAAATGCAGGGGGGGGCGGGGGTGCAATGATCATCCCAGCGTGCTGCCACAACCACTCAAATTGTCACCACAGCTGGAATACAGAAATTAGATCTGTGATATTCCATGCAAGCAACAGGGACATAATTGAGGTTCTCTCTGTTCTCGCACAACTTTTATTTTATTTTTACCAGTGCAGGCAACTAAGCCTCAAGAGAGTGTATCCACACAGCCATGATGGATGGAAGTTTTTGAAAAGATTTTTTTTCAGCCAGAGTAAGTCCTGTGATTAGTAGTGTATCTCACAGTGTTCAGTCCCACAGTGTAAGCCTCTCTCTAAGGGTCTGCTGCTCACTGCAAAGTTCTTATTTGTTATTTTCCACGCTGCACAAGGTTTCTTATTGCTCCAGTTCACACAAAAGAAACAATGCAGACGACATGAAAACAAGTTCCTGCATTTTTTCTTACAACTACTGGTCCTGAATTTTAACGCGTCTGATAAACAGAAAAAGCAAAGGGCAGTATGGTTTGTTTTTTTTTTTTTTGGCCAGTTCAGACCAACAATATGCCAAAGTGACAATATGGTGCAGTTGTTACCCGGTCTGTTTACTGCATGATTACCCCCTGGGACTGTACGCACAGATTGTACCTCGATAAACCACTTATTATCACGCAGCAAGGCGACACGAGATGCGCTTCTAGTAATTAAAACAGCAAATCCTTGCGAGGCAGCGGGGTTGGAGCCAAGGAACCACCAAACGATCATCAGTAAACGCCGCGCAGCGCTGCGCTGCGCCGGCTTGAAAGGCCTCGCGCCCGGAAACCACCAATAGCGTCGCGCAGCCTCGTTCTCCCGTTCGTAGCACGCGCGCAGGTACGCGTCGCTCCGTCTCATGCCGGGTCGCGCTGACAGCTGTGCGCGGTCACGAGGCCACGTGGGTTGTCTGGTCGCTCTCGCGGTCGCCGGTAGACGGCGAGGGGCGCGCGCATCCTTCCGAGCGAGCGGGCAAGCGAGAGTGAGAGAGAGAGAGAGAGTGTGCGTGCGCGAGGGCGAGGGACTGAGGGAGAGCCGGCCTCTGGACTGCCGCCTCGGCGAAGGAGGACAACGACATGAGCTCCCGGAAAGGTGAGCAAATCCGTTCGGTGTGTGTCTGTCGGCCGCGGGGGGAGGGTTGTGGTTGTAGTGGAGCTCGCGCAGGAGAGTTCGTGTCTGTGGGAAGCGACGAGCTAACAGGCTAACACTCAGGCTTAGGCTAGCGGTCGGTAGAGGCTTCGGTGGTGTGTTTATCCTCCTCTCCTCTGCTCTCCTGTCCCGCTCCTCTCCTCGGCAGTGATGGCCATCCAGGCCCGGAAGAGGAGGCCCAAGGGGAAGAAGGACAAGGCGGCCCATCCTCGGAGGTGAGTCGGGCGGACGGCCGGCGCCGGCGTCTGTGTCCGCGGGTGCTGCCGGGCGCCCGGAGGAGCGACGCCGGGAGCACAGGGGGCTCTCCCGTGTCTCGCACCGCGACGTGGATGTGCGCGGAGTTGGGCGTTGCTATTGGCAACGTCCCGCAGCCCGTGTGTTTTCGTTTGCGTGTCGTGCGCGCGCCGCTGTGTCGGGAGGCAGGCGGAGCGGTGCGCGCGGCGACAGGAAGGCAGGCGCTGCTCCGCATTCATTGTTCTGCCGCCCTGCCTGCCCTGTGTGTGTGTGTGTGTGTTTTCATGCGACTTGGTGCCCGGAGTGGGTGTGTTTCCTAATTCCTATCCTACCGCGCCGGACCCGGCCAGCAAGCTCTAAGCCTCTCTCTGTCTCACACCGGTTTGCGCGACCCCAGCGCGAGCGACGGAGAGAACCTCTCCGAGCGAGGGGACGTCGTCGTGTGTGTTAAGGGCGGCGCGGGGCGTGCGCGCGAGCCGCGGGGCCCGGAGGGGCAGGGGCTGCGCAGGGGCTGCGCTGCGCTGCGCTGCGCTGCATATGATGGCCGTGGAACGTACTGGAAGGGTCCCTCCGGAGCCTTTCCCGCTAAGGTGCGGTGCCTCGCTCGCGCTGGAGACAGGACACTGACGGGGGGTGTTCTGGAAAGAAGATGTGCGGGCGCCAACGGGTGGCCCAAAAGCTCCTCCTCTCTCTCAGGAGTGTGTTTTAGTGTGCGCGTGAGGCAAACAATCAAGGATAACGTGTGTGGAGCAGCAGGTGGCGCAGCGGTTAGAGCACCGCTTTCGGACTGGGGAGAAGAACCCCACCTCCCGCTTTCCTGTCTTTCGTCGCGGTGCTTAACCCTGAGCCCCTCTCGTAAAAACGACCCTAACCCTACAAATAAGTAACTTAACACTGTGACCGCTACACATAATTAACAAATGTAACCATAGTTGTTGTGAGCGATTTTATAATATTGTCCCCCATGACAGGTTGTTACCCCACTGGTGTGTGTCTGTGTGTGTCGTGCTTTGAATTTGCTGCAGAATTAGGACTTGGACTTTGTTTTCTGAGCTGTCTTCATCATTGCGGTAAAAATAAAAGCTTCTGGAAAGGGAGGAATTGTGTGTTTGTTTCCTTGGGATGCAGAGGGAAAGCAGCCGGTTTCCTTGTGACAGCAGTTTACGTAATAAACTTATGTGTGCGATACGAGCTATGATCGATGACCCTGACCCACCCCCCAAATCAGGTGTTCTCTATTCACAGGCTTGCAGCCCAGTTACTCTGCAGGACAGCAGACCTCAGCAGAAGAGATCAAATGGGGTTGGGGGACAGTTGGAACCTCAGCAGCGTGTCTTTTGGGCCGGATGGGGATGCGGTTGCTTTGACTGGTGGACCGGTACAGTGATGCAGCAGGTAGTGCTGATGCTTCGCAGCTCCTGAGGTGTGTGTGGATGCAAGTTTAATCCCCGCTCGATTTTTGTGAAGTCTGCATGCACTCAGGCGTGTTGGCATCGGTTTCCTCCGGGCGCTCTGGTTTCCTCCCACAGTGCAGACACTTGCACGTAAGAGACTGAATTTCCTATGTTATGAATGTGTGTGTGCGTGTGTGTGATTTCCCTGGTGCCCTGTATGGGGGAGGGGACCATCCTGCTAATGGATGTTGGAGCGGCGGGGGACGCAATTATAAACCGTACATTTTGGCGATTATCTGCTGCACGATTTTGGATTTGCGTTGCATTCCTTGAAGGTGAATGAAAATGAACGTGAAAACACGGTTCCCTCATGACCACAGACGGCGTTCCGACAGCATCGACCGCACCGTTTGTCACCTGTGCTCTCAAATGCAATCGTCATCGACCGCTCTGGTGTTGTTTACTTAGCTAAATGGGGGACTCTCATTACCCTGCCTTTCCCTCTCGCACTGTAATTGCACCACAGAAAGGCAAAAACCACAGATGAGGCAGCCGACCACAGTGATTTATGTAGCCGTGATCCGTGGACCGCATCTGGCACACCCCTCCGCGTTGTTCGCAGGGGACAGGACGGGTGGGTGCTCGGGTTTCCGTTTTCCCCTGAGGGTAGAACTGCTGAAGCGGGGAATCCTGCTCTCCAAACCACTGCTCTCCACTCTTGAGCGGGCACACGAGTGTTTTAGCGCAGAAGGGGAAACGCATGTGGTGCGACGGCGCGTTATGGCTCCCACCGAAGGCCCGCCCACACCGTTGCTGTTGTGTAGACCTCGTGTGCTTTAACTTGCTGTTTCTTCGTCAAGCCTGACAGACAGGTAGACCTTGTTGTTTGTGTGTACCGTGTCTGGGATGGTGTGTGTGTGTGTTTGTGTGTGTGTTGGTGGTGACAGCAGGTGGCTGCCTTTCCCCTACCCCTTCAGCCCACAGACAGCCGTTGCTGCACTCAGATGGCTGTGGGTGGGCTAGGTGTGGTGAGACCCCTGGGGTCCCCCCTACATTACGCCCCTGTTGGCACCTTTTTTCCGTGCAGGAGTGAGGCGGGGGCGCTGGCAGATCGGCAACCCCCACCCCACCCCCCAGCAACAGAGACGGTTGATTGATATTTGATTTATATTGTCGTTACGCCCTGTGCGAAGTATCGATTTTTATTTTTCCATCCGTTGGATTTTAGCACAGTTCAGAGCTCTGGGTGTCGTTTCTCTCCTGGAAACGAACATACGGTTCTGTTCGTTTCAAGCGGTTCTTTAACCGTGGTGGTGGGGGATGGGGTGCTTTTTCACTGCTGTTGGGAGGGAATGTAATGTTTAGAGGCACACAGGCAGGAGCGGTTTCAGCTACTCCCTTTGGATCCAAAGGTTGCGGGTTCAAATCTTGCCTCTGGCTGCCGTACCCCTGACTAAGGTACTAACCCTAAAATTGTTCCAGTGGAAAAAAATGTACCCAACTGTGTACATGTAGGGGGGCGCGGTGGCGCAGCGGGTTTGGCCTGTGTCTGCTCTCTAGTGGGCCTGGGGTTTGAGTCCCGCTTGGGGAGCTTTGCGACAGACTGGTGACGTTGTAAGTTTCCTCGGGGAAAAAAGCATCAGCTACATGAGTAAATGTAAATGTTCTTGGACCGTCACATGACCAGGAAGTCGTTTGCATAGAAAGGCTGCAGCGTGTTGTATTGGTGGACCAAGAAGCCCCCCTGCCCCGAGTTGAGCGGTGTACTCCGGCCCCACGGTACATAGTAGTGTTACTTACGCTTGGCGCAGTGAAAATGGCACCGCTGTAAGGGTGTGTTAAATGTATTGTGCTACAACCAAAAGTGAAATAACAGGCTGAACCGCCTGAGATTGTTTGTTTGCATTCAAACCTTGACGTTCTGCTGCTGCGATACATTTTGTTGTTTGAAGTAACTGTACCCTTGGATCAGATAAAAACAAACACTCTACAGGTGAGACTGCGACGTCATCGTGTAGAGCAACGCCGGCCTGCTTCGTTTAGATCAGATCTCGGTTTTGACTGTGTACTTTTTTTGATGTTTCTTTTATGTTTCTTTTTTTAATGTTCTCTCATACCAGCTGTTTTTTTCTTTCTTTCTTTCTTTCTCCAGGCTCAAAAAGAGACAATGGCTTTATGTCTGTTTTAATGCTTCGACAAGGACCGTGGTTTTCAGCTTAGGGCCCTTGTGTCGCCCTTGTTTATGAGCCGTTCTGAACAGGGTGGGTATTGTAAGGGCGCTACACTCATGACAACGGGGTCACAGTGCCCACAGACGCACGGTTTAAAGTACGCTGCGTTGGCCAGCACTCAGAACGCAGCTGCAGGGGGTCCGGTACTACGGTGCTCTTCTGTGTCAAGGCGTGCGCGTAGACCGGGTCCAGCGCCGGTCGTCGATCCTCAGACCGCCGGTCTGTCACGTGCTTCTTATTCTTGCACCTGAGGGCAGCCAGGGCAGAGGTTTGAGTTCTGTCCCGTGGTGTTAGCGCGGCCCCTACGAGGCCGACTTCCCATCATGCTTTGGGGTGTCACGTGAGCTGTCCCTCTCTGCTTTCCTGCCTGGTTGTCTTTTATCAGACAATAAAGGTGGACATCTGTTCAGAGCCAAAGCAAGTTGTTGGAAAACTTGAATGCCTATATAATGAATTTTTAATCACTTTCATCGTTCTATTAATTTTAAGTTCAGCTGTGGAATTGAGTTGCAGCTGTACCTTTGTTGACCTCTTTCGCTTTCCTTCACTCTCTCTCCTCCAGCGAGAAGTTGCAGGATTCTCCGCTCCGTTCTTTGTGTTAAGACGACGTTCTCGCGTTAGTAGTACGGACTTTTCCTCCAGCAGGTACAGGGGCCAGTGTCACCGTAGTACATCGGAACGATTTCACAATGGAGCTCCGAACGAGAAGAGGTTGGACCACGGAAGGATGGAATCACGACTGAGAAAAGTACAGCTAAAGGTGTGAGGGAGGAGATCGTGTGGGGTTGTCTAGGTCAAACGGGGGGGGGGCCTCACTGTATCTGAGGAATGAGGTTTTTTTTGAAAGGGAGCACAGAACCTCCCCCCCGTGCCTCCTTCAGCACAGTGTCAAATGATAGGAGTAGGAGTGGCCAAACAGATGTTTCAGAGCACCGATGTCGGCACACACCGGTTGCCTTGAGCGTGTCCACTTACGTACGTCTGGTTCTCTAGTGCGTGCGTTAATGTCAGTTACACTGAAAACAGCTGTTTCTGTAACAGTTTGCACACGATGAACACTGGGATTAAAGTCTGAAATGTAACACGCTGTTCCTGGTTTGTACCAGTGTTTCTGCACCGCTGATGGGCGTTCTGGTGTTCTTGGGCTTTGGCACAGGTTTAAGGTCTTGATCCATTTTACAAAATAGTCCACATGTTTGGGCAGGTCAACTTTGACACTCTTCTTTCTCAACGGTTACATTCTTTGGAGTCAGTATCCCCCCTTCCCCCCCATGTAATTTTTGTTTATCTCGTTTTTTTTTTTTTTATTATTATCTTGCACATCATGGGTCACATTATGTAATCTGCAAATTGTGTGTGTCTGACTCCTGCAGCATCCTGTTCAGCGTCCGGCTTGTGTTTGGCACCACCTGGATCCCACACAACCTGGGCTTTGCGCTGCCCCTTTCTCTCTGGGCTCTGTGTGTGTGTGTGTGTGTGTGTGTGTGTGTGTGTGTGTGTGTGTTTGTGTTTGTCTTGTACGCTTTGGGAAGAGCTGCAAATAGAAGAAGCCTGAAGAGTATTTCTGTGTTAGAACAAGAAAATTCTCTGTACGGTGTTGGCGGCCGCCTTGTGCGATTACGGTGAGCCTCCTCAGGGTGCCTGACAAGCTTGGTGTGTGTTGCACGCCCTGGTTTGACCCTGATGGATTGGACTTTGAAGGCCACGCCCCCCCCGTAGGACTCCCACAAAAGAGCTCGTGTTTGTCCTCCAGATGCGGGTGCAAACAGCTGGGGAGTATCATTCAGAGCTTCGTCGGATAGATCCGCTGCCGCTTGCCCTCTAAACTTGGACCGGAACCCGGGTGCAGGCGTGTCTCATTTACAGCCCAGCTCGGCTCGCGGTTCCGTTCCTTGATCATGCTGAGTGCTGAGATTGATGCCACCTTGTGCCTCGGGCATGATTGTTCCGCAAACACGCTTTCGACCACGAGGTGTGTAACCCGCCCACCTTGGCGCACGTCGACGGTGCGTTGGCACCGTCTCGTATTTCCACTGCTGTCGTACACCTGTTTCCACTGAAGCGGCTGTGTCGGCATTACTTTTGCCCTCCTGGATTCACGCTGTCGGACGTGCGTTTGCCTGCCACACATCTGGGCAAAAACCGAAGGTGTTTGCCTTATACAATGGTAAACAGCTGTACATGGGTCAACCTGACGCCTGGAGCTCAGCGCTAATCCGGCTCCGTCCTTCACCTACTGATCTTAATCCCCCCCGTGTGCTGAAAGCCTATCGATATGCCGGTGTGCGTACCACAGCGCCGTCCTGGAGCTAACTGGTGTACTTTACTGTGCTGCGGCTAACAGTAACACCGTCACTTCTGCAGTCACTGTCTCGCTGCCACTTTGGGTCATTCTCACCATGATTTCCAGGAATAACACCGTGGCCTTGGAGCTGCCGGAAGTGCAACTGGAAACGTACGCTGGTGGCACCATGACGTGTGGATTAGTCTTATCGTCGCTTTGCACGCTCTTGGTCTGCTGCTAATCCGGTACGCGTTGCCGCGTTGGGCTACGAACAGTGTGAGTGAAGTGAACCATCTGCAGTGTTTATCATGCTGGCGCTACTCCAGCCAGCATGTACAAGTGTAACAGGATTTAGATTTAGGATTGAGCTGGTGGCGTTCATATTTTACATGTGAATCGTGTGTACACAGGGGCTGGAGATTATCGGTGGCTACACACTGAGCAGGTGTGTATTCTGCTGTGCTGGCAGACAGATGTGCGTTCTAACTGATGTGCAACGTGGAGGAGCGGCAGTCTCCAGTTTGCATGGCTCACACCTTACCTTACAAGGCCCTGCCGACACACTCGGCGCTCACACTCGGGACCCGGCGCAGTGCATGGTGTGGTCTTGTGGTCACCCGGCTGTTTGAAATATTTGTCCAGCTCTGCTACTGACGCGTGCGTGCGTGTGCAAGCGGTGCAGTGTCGCCAGTCTGTAATGAGGCCATGCAGGTAACAGGCCGCTGCGGTTGTGATGCCTGTCCAGTTGTGTGTGTGTGTGGTTCCTCTCCTCTGCTGCTTCTTTACCTTCTCACCCCTCCCAGTTCTGCTCCGCACACCCCCGGCCCCGTCTCTCTCACATGTACAGTGCGCTCAGTCGCTGCAGCATCAGCACTGCTGTGCCTCTCTCTCTCGATCGCTCTCTTGCTCTCGCTCCCCTTTTTCTCTCTTTTGCTCTCGCCCCCCTTTCTCTCCCCCGCTTCTCTCCCTTTCCCCCACGCTCTACAGAGGTGTTGTCGCTCTGAAAGTTCTCGGTCGATGTCGGTCTGCTAACGTGTGTCCAGGCCCCTCCTCTGACCCATGTCCGTCAGCTCCACGACCGACTCTTTTCAACTTTTTTGGCGTGAGGACTCCAGCAGGGCCGACCCCCACCCTCTTCCCACACACACAGACAGCTCATGGCGTTCACTCGGATGTGTCGGAGGGCTTCGGAGCTGCTACACCTGCCACGCTGCGCAGCCAGGTATGCCACCGGGGAGCGGGGTGTCAGGTGGAACAGCAATCGTGTTGTCAGCTTGTGCTGCTTTACAGGTTCCTTCCGCGTTCATTTTCGACTTTTGCCCGACTCTTGACGTGTGCCGTTGGGTCGTCTTTTTGCGCATCCTTAGTAGCGCCTCCTGCTGGCAGGTCGGCCCCAGTTCTTCGCCCCGTTATTCCTCTGGTTTGCCTTTCGTTTCCCAGCGCGATGTATGTCGTACCCGAGTTTTTGTTCCTTGGTTTCCTTGCAACTCTGTGTCTCGTGCCACCTCTCGCGTTGTCTGTCCATCCGTGGAGGTGCCATGTTTTACTGCGGTGCGTCGGCTGCCCAAGCCCAACTCTCTCTGTGGCATTCAGCAGGAAAGTGTCCTCGTGGTGGTGTGTTTCCAAGAGCTGGAGGGGCATTTAACAGGGCCGTGGCTGGTCAGAGCGGTCGGATGACGCTCACATTCGTGGCAAATTCTCTCTGGGGGTCATGCAGGTGGTCCGTTCTCCTGCGGCGGCTGGTGCCGAACAGATGCGGTGTCGCCCAACGCAGACTGGTCTTGGCACCGTGGTACGCGGTCGTGGGGCGGTCTCTTAGTGGTTGTGTAAATCGCGGAACACCTTCAGCTGCAGCGCTCGGGCCTTTCGGTTTGAAGGGTGTTGTGGGCGACCGAAGAGGGCGGTCATTGTGAGCTGGAGGAGGAGCTGTGAGGTCAGCGGGTTTTACTATTCAAAAGAGGAACAGTGCGAACTTGTGTGGTCACCATCTGGGCAGGAGGGGAGTGGAGCGCTAGGGGACGCAAGGGTGGGAGGACAATGCAGGGTTGCAGGGTCTTGGCTCCATCGGTGAGCCACTTGGAGCACTGCTCCCTTATGGGAGGGGCAAGGCTGGAGTTGAGAGTACCCCACCTATTGGCCACTTGGTGAGTTGCTGGCGAATGCTGCTCCTCAGGTTTTTTTTTTTTTTTGCGTTTAGCACCTAAAACATCTTTTTTAGAAAGAGAACACAGTTGAATTACTTCATTTCTCGGGTAGGTCAATAACCATTTCAATACACATTATTGTGGGTCATCCCATAAGCAGTGGACCCCCTCCCTCAGCTACAATCGCACCCAATGATTCCGGGATAGGCTCCGGCTCACCATGACCCTGCTCAGGACAAGCGGTTATCGAACTTGGACAGTTGGGTGGATAACACAATGTAACTAATTTTATTACCTCTTTTTTTTTTTTTCCCCATTTTCCATTGTTTTTGTTAGATTAAGCACACTTTCGACATTAGTTCATACTATGTGTCTTAATATTAGTTCGTACTATATGTTTTTACAAAAATATTTTTTAAATTGAGGGGGCGCGGTGGCACAGTGGGTTGGACTGGGTCCTGCTCTTCAGTGGGTCTGCGGTTCGAGTCCCGCTTGGGGTGCCTTGCGACGGACTGGCGTCCCGTCCTGGGTGTGTCCCCTCCCCATCCGGCCTCACGCCCTCTGTTGCCGGGTAGGCTCCGGTTCCCCGCGACCCCGTATGGGGCGAGCGGTTCAGAAACTCTGTGTGTGTGTGTGTGTGTGTGTGTGTGTGTGTGTGTGTGTGTTCTTTAAATTACCAAATTTTGGCGCCGAGTTCCCAGCACTGAAGATTCCAGTACCTTTTAGGATCCGGTGTTTTCTAGAATGTTCTGGTGCCCGCTAGAATCTTCCAGTGGCTGTAAAGTACCAAACTAAAAGTCACACTCTAGAAGAACTAGTGGCTTTTTTGTAATCGGTAAACTGTAACCAATCATAATCGATGTAAAAATTGACATAAGACAAATGTAGTTACGTTGCATAACCGGGGACACTTTTTGACTTTCTCCATGAAATGTGTGTTGTTGAAATCAATAAATGGCAGGGATTATAGCTGCCTAGACTGTCCAGCAGGATTCGCCGACGGCGTGGGACTTCAGCCCATTCCCTTGGTGCTTCACATTCTGCATGGCCAGCGATGTGTTTTACATCATTAAAAGCGAAATGGGAAAGAGGGATGTGCCGACAGTTCACACCTGCGAAGTTGCTTATGGGTTGTGCACAAAAGTTTATATTTACATTTATTTGATGCTTTTTCCAGAGCTACTAACAATTATTCACCCATTTATGCAGCTGGGTAGTTTTACTGGGTACTACAGCTGGAGGTGGGATTCGAACCTGTGACCTTTGGGGCTAATGGCAGCAGGTCTAACAGCTACACTACCAGCAGTCTGACAGTCATTCCGCTGAATGATCAATAAAGTGTGTTGGGTTGCGTTGATGTGTTCAGAAGGTTAATGTGCAACTTCATTGTTGCAGATCCATGTGTATCCAGTCCATATGGTTCCGAATCCTTTCTCCAGCATTTGTACCCTTGAGCAAAGTACTTACCCTAAATTACTCCAGTTAAACTAACCAGCTGTATAAATGGGTAAATAAACGTAAGTAGCTTAACATTGTAAGCCACTTCGGAGAAAAGTGTCAGATAAATGAATAGATGTAAACTGAATGTAGTGAGTCTGGACATGTGTACCTGGGGGGTGCTGTGGTTTTAGCCATGAGTGTGATATTTTATGTGAATTGTATGAGGAAGGTCTAAGCTGTTTACTTTCCGAAACCAGTCGCACGCAGACAGGTTTGGCAACTCCTTCCGCACACGCATACACAAACACGTACACACACACGTACATAGAGGTCTTCGCGCACAAAAGCTGAAGGAGGAGTGTGTTTCGCTCCAGTTCTGCGGAATCAGTGTTTCCATCATTGCGGCCCTCGCCCTCACCGAGGCGCTGATGGATCTGAAGAGGAACAGAGCCTTCATTAATATTAAATTGCCATTCTCCCCCGTCGGGATCCAGCATTCGCTTCGCGGTCTCTCTCAAACATCGTCTCATGCAGCGTCGCGTACAGACACGCACACGAGATGTGCGCGATCGCAGCGCCGCAGGTCAGTATTCCATTGCGTCTAAAAACACCCCTTGCTTTGTCCCATAACTGCAGTGCTTCGGGAGGATGGAGCAGATGACACACTGGCCCTGCGTCATGAATCCCTGTCCTGTATACAGTGCTGTGAAAAGGTATTTGACTGTGATTGTCCCTTTAGTTACGCTGACATTGACATCTTTTCATTTTGCAGATGCTTCTCTCAAGAGCGATGTACATCTCCAGGAAAAAATCCAAAGAGTGTATTACCTCTTGTTTGTAATTGTTTTTATTTATCTAGGGTGTGATTGGGATACTTTCCCAAAGTGCCAGTTGGTGTTGGATTACTGTGTTCACTACAGTAATGAAGTAAGTGCAACAGTGTATTTGCTCCCCCTGATCCTTCAGTTTTTGGTTGAGCACCTGAAACATTACGTCCAAATTTTTTGATAATAGAGAATATGGGGAAGGGGCGAAGGGGGCACTGCACCCACACACACACACACATGCACTCACACTCTTAACAGTATGCAGCACATCACTAATTTTCCCTGTAAATTCACCCTGCCTGCTCAGTCAGAGAAGGTGGGAGTCGGAAAGGACAAGGCAGCGCAGCAGTGGGATGTTGGAGGAGACGCAGGCCTTGCGGTCCGTTGTAGACCCTGAGGGGCGATGCGGGGTGAGACCCGAAGATCCTGGTCCAGAGATCCTTTTCTTTTTTTGAAGAAGAGGGGGTGTCACTGGCATTGCTTCCCATATTTCCTGTAGGGGTGTCTTACTGGGACTGTACTACCTCTTCGCTGCAGGGGGCGCTCTCTTACACTATTTCTCTGTTAAGTAACTTAGGCCCTATTCTTGAATCACATTGTTGTGATTGTCTGCCTTCTCAGTCCTGCCCTGGGTCGGGAAGGTAATCTGATGTGTCATACCCTCTGGTGTGTGTGTGTGTGTGTGTGTGTGTGTGTGTGTGTGTGTGTGTCTTGCAAGGTGGGATTGATGCGTGCCTTTGTTGGGTCGTGGCCCTAGTGATTCCGTTGGTGCCAGTACAGCTGTTGTGAAGACGACCCGAGGCTTCGTCATACGAGAAAGACCCTGAATCCGGTGGGGGGGGTTTGCACTGTCCCTGTGTGCGTGTGTGTGTGTGTGTGTGTGTATACACGTGCGCTTGGATTTGTTGGCCTGTTCCGTCTTTGTGATCAATACAAATGCGTGTGGGTTGAATCAGTTATCAGGGAGAGGGGCGGCCTTGGGGGGGATTATAAGCCCCCCCACGGATGCTGAGGCCCTAGTGGGCAGGCCACAAAGGGCAGCGGGCGAACGCCCCCGCGGTGTCACCCCTCCCTCATCGAAAATGGAGGAAAAGCTGACAAGATGAACAGGAGCAAGATGAAGGGGGGGGGGGGGGGGGGGTCTGTGAGCCGTTGCCCCGAGAGACAGGATGTGGTGACGAGGGAGGGCGGGCACCACTTTTTCTGTGCATGTGCTGAAGGGGTGGGGTTGGGGAGGGCTTGAGAGGTTTCAGTTTCTTATTTTGTTGATGGCTCCTCCCCCCCCCTCTGAACGAGCGCTGCCTTTTCCCCGCACCGCAGACAGGCAGCGGTTTTGTCCTGTGAGCTCACAGCGCCGTTGTTGTGCAGTCACAGACGGCCTGTTGGAGTGAGCGAGCGAGCGAGAGAGAGAGAAAAAAAAGAGGGAGGGGAGACGGACAGAGCGATCGTCTGTGTTTCATCGCTGCTCGGAAATCGGCAGCCGGGCGGCGTGAGAGAAAGCGACGGTGAGAGCAGAGCGCAAAGGAAAGGAATTTTTGGAATTTCTAAATTTTGGAAGGAAGGAAGGATTAGGTGGGGCGTCTCACGTGTCCCAGCCTCTCTCACACAGCGAGATTTATTCTGAAAGCAGTTTCCTCCGATCCCCCCCCAACTTGCTGTGCTGTGCCCCATCCTCTCCTTTCTGAGCTCCGGAGAGGACAGAGGGCAGGCGGCAGCCCCCCCAACACCCCCCCTCGCACACACTCGGCACGCAGAGGGAGAGAGCGAGCGCTTGCCAACGTTGCCGTGTCCCGCTGGCGTCTTCGTCGCTCCGCCGAGAGCGGGAGGACAGCCCCCCTCCGGCGGCGCTCATGTCCACGAACTCGGAGAAATCCCCATCGTCTGAAAGGTAACGTAACGCAGCGTGTCTGCGTCTGCCTGCCGTTTTTCTCTGCCTTGCTGCACCGTCTAGCCCCCCCCCCCCCCCGAGCCCCCCTACTCCCCCCCCAACCACTGCAGTCCATGCATGTGTGTCTCCCGCTTGGCGTTTTTAGAAGGATCTGTTTGCTTGTTCGTTCATGGGATGCTTGACGTGACGGAGCAGCGGAATATGCGGAGAGGGACATACTACGTGCTGCACTGGAACGCAGTGCCCGAGTGTTAGCGCGCATCCTACACGGTCCCTTTGAAGGAGCTCTGGTGGACAGAACCGGGAATCGACCGCCAGATGTTGTGACCTGGAACTCTGTCTTGCCGGTGCTCGTCCGTCGCCTGGCGCTCGCAGTGCAGGGTGACTCACAGCTTCATGCTGGCCGTGTGCCTGCTGCGAATGGGTAGAGCAGCGAGGAAGCCTGGCATTTGGGAGCATGTAGGTCACCCTCGGGGTACAGGGTGAGCGGACTGTATGTGCAGGGACACTTTACGGGGACGGACCAGACTGTAGGTACAGGGACAGTGTATACAGGGAGACTGCACTGTAGGTACAAGGGAAAGCTTTACAGGAACGGAGCAGTCTGTAGGTACAGGGGGACGTTTTACGGGGACGGACTAGTCTATAGGTACAGGGGGACTTTACGGGGGCAGACCAGACTGTGGATTCAGGGGTACTTGCAGGAATGGACCAATCTGTAGGTCCAGGGGGACAGTTTATGGGGACGGACCCAGAATCTCAGCACTTGCCATATGGTATGGATGCCTGTTGACTGAGCAGTGTCCCCCCCCCGGAGACCCCAGTCGTGTTCAGAGTACAAGACTCCAAGGCTGCAGGTGCTAGTTGCTCAGAAACCTTTTTTTTTTTTTTTTTTTATTTAAAAAAAAAATAAACATAAATGTGGTAAATGATTGTGTCCACATGTCATTCGCTCACCCTCGTGGCTTTACACTGGTAATACTCATGTTTTACCTGCAGTTACCTTGTGGAGTGAATTTCTCACACAGCAGACCACTGGCCCACAGCTCCGCGCATCACATGTCATACATGCGGACGTATAGTCATTTTTACCTCGCAATTACTGTGGTATTGGCCCGTGTGCTGAGTGCGTGTTTCGGCCTGAATGGCGCTGCGCCGTGCCCCGCAGGTGAGCCCAAATGACTCACCGTGTTTTTATTGCGATTACCCTGCCAATCCGATGGGGAGCCGGGGGGGTCACCCAGTGCCTCCTCCCAATCCGGAGCCCATCCTCCAGCCCCCTGTGGATGGGATGGCGATGGAGGAGTGTGGCAGAGCGAGGGAGGCGGGGTTTGTATCACGCTGGGTCTCCAAGTGGAAGACGGTGCCGAGAAGCGAAATCAGGAAGCCGTCTTGTGATGAGGGGCGGCGAGGCGGTAGCTTACCGGGCCTGGTGGGGGCTATGGATTCTCCACCCGTCCCCCATCTCCGCTCTCTTTGGTTGCATGCGCCAATAGGAAATAACGGATTGGCACGCAGGTCTGAGGTGCTGGAGAAGCGTCCCATCATTCTTGGACCACATTTCTCCATTCCGTTCCAACCGTGAAGCAGACAGGACTGGACGTCGTGCAGTGGCGCGTAATTCAACCTTGGTTGCGCGGTATTGCTGGGGGTAACTTTACCCTCCTGCCAGCTAACTTCCACTCTGTGGGGGGAGGGGGGGTCTCACCAGGTGGGTGTCGGGTAGCAGGTGTCACGGTAAACTGTCTGGAATGGTCGCCATTTCTGAACACGGTTCGTTGCATTTGTACTTGTTCGTCTGGTCGACCCACTCTGCCTGATCTTGACCTCCGCTGGTATATGACTTCCGCCGCGGGGTCTCCCATCTCTGGGCTTGAGGTTTGGGGGGCAAGAATACCCTACCTCCCACACCACCGCTTGTTGGTCCAAATGGGTCTTGAGGTTTTCGAAGGGTGAGCGGAACCATGGACACGGTATACACGGTACACCTCTCCCACTCACCGCTAGCATCCGTTTCTATCTGGGTTGTCTCAGCGTGAACTGCATTTCATGTGGGTGCTGATTTTGACGTTTAATTTGCAGCAGACCTCTCGTGTTTGCAGTCGTGTTGTTCTTAAGATGGACTGCCGTCGTGGAGGCGACCGTGTGACACCGAGGAACGCAGGGACTCGTTGTCGGGGTTGTGGGAATGAGAGGGTGGGAACCAGCCGGGCTTGATGGTTGTCTTGGGAAGCAGCTGGGTGAGGGGGCGGCTGGAAGAGACTTTGCCCCCCCCCCCCCCCCACCGCCAAACGAGTCTCCTCGGCCTAATTTTAGGAAGGCGGCTGGCAGCGTGAGGTTCGAGCCGCTCGTTAGAGACGTATTCTGCTTTGAAAAATCCAGGAACGATGACAGTGTTTTTGCAGCACTGACTTAAATTGTCTGTCCCCAGCGACGTGTGTTCGAGGCCCAGTGGAGTGTGACTCTGCGGCGGACTCCCCAGCACTACAACAAGCATCAGTTCTGTTGAGCACCCGTCTGTTTCGTTACCATGAAAATGCAGTCATTGACATAGCTGACTGTGATTCTGACACGCGTCCTCGACGTATGTTTTTGTTTTCGTGTGTGTGTGTGTGTGTGTCTGTGTGTGCGCGCACCGCATCTGTCCAAGGGGAGGGGCTGTGAGGTGACACCCAGGTGTCAGGGCACCATGTGTCCCGGGAGAGAATTTGGCGACACAGCCCAGTCCAGTTAGAGGGGGGAGTGTGCGAGAGCCTCTTCTCCAGGTTCCTTAGTCGCTCGCACCCATGCATCGCAGCCTGCCCCGCTCGCAGAAGGCACTGGGACTCGCACTGAGCGCGCTCAGACTCCAGCGACACAGGGAGCTCAGGCGTCAGTACAGCAGGTACAGGGGGGCCCGGGGGGCACTGGGGAGCGGTGGGGGTGGTCTGCACAGGAACGCGGCGGCGCCTCTTCGAACATCAACACACATGTGTTAACACCTTTGTCGGGACTGGGGAAACACGAGATGGCAGAGCGTGAAATGTGCGTGGTGGTGTGTTGACTGCGGTGTGTGTGTGTCTAAGTGGGCCAGTGTGTGCTGCGAGGGTAAGGCAGTGCGAGCCTATCAATAGCAGTGTGTAAATTTGCGAGTGTATGCCGTTTCCACCAGCTGCCGGTCACAAGCTTTATCCTGGGTGAGGAGTGTGATTTCTTGTGTGGCCGCAGGCTGGTTTGTGTGTGTGTTTGTACAGATCTGTGCAATGCAACAAGTGAACGCGGTGTGTGTGTGTGCGCACATGGTTCTGAGGTGCAAATGGTGAATATGATTTGCATGTTTGAAGTGCAACTCGCAAAGTCGTGGATTGGGTGTGTGTGTGTGTGTGTGTGTGTGTGTGTGTGTGTGTGCGCGTGTGTGCGTGCGTGCGCGCGGCCGATTGTATGAAAATGAGGCGGGCACCGGGTCCGGGTATGTGT
Organism: Scleropages formosus; assembly: GCF_900964775.1. Classification (NCBI taxonomy): domain Eukaryota; kingdom Metazoa; phylum Chordata; class Actinopteri; order Osteoglossiformes; family Osteoglossidae; genus Scleropages; species Scleropages formosus. Next base: position 16,830,545 of record NC_041807.1, read on the forward strand.
GGGTAGCGCACAGTGATGTCAGAGAACTGAAATAGCAGCGAGATCTCACCTCTCCACGCAGGCGAACCCGGGAAGAGGAGAGTGAGTCAGCAGCCATGCTGGGAGGGGTACGGTGGGGGGTGGGGGGTGCCACCAAGGGAGGAAGGTGACGTTTGTTGGTTTGGCCGCATGACCGCAACACACATGCACATACACACAGACGCATGGTCCCAGATTGCGTGAACCTTGTGTTTGACCGCGGTGCGGCGGCTGGCTGACGGCCCTTTACGCACCACCGTCCCGAACCCAGTGTGAACGAGAGGCAGAACTGCGGCCTGAAACGAGTCCCGACCGAAAGTCTACCGCGAGTCCAGTACAGAAAGAGTTTGCGTAGGTAGACAGGTAGGTGGCGTGGGAGAGCATCTGAAAACGCATGCTGAGTAATGTGTCCTACGCGAGCGGCCCGGCTACCAAGGCCATTAAGCTCTTCTCAGACCCTCGACCCCACAGGCCTACGCTTGACGTGCGCCTCACACACACACGTCCGTGACGCCAGCTCTCATACCTTAAAAAGGCTCTTTCTGTTCTGCGCAGCGCGATGCTCAACACGCAACTGTGTTGTTCCTTGTTTTTTTTTTTTTTTTTCTTCTTCTTCTCTTCCCACTTCCTGAATTAGAACAGAGGCCTTGGGGGGGCGTGTGTGTGTGTGTGTGTGTGTGTGTGTGTGTGTGTGTGTGCCTCTCGGTGTTCTCATACACCACTCACTCTGGCTACGAAGTCATTTACAGAGCCATGTACGTGTGTCTGCTGCTTCCATCCTCACTCCCTGCTCAGCTCTGCAGAAACGGGGTTCGCTCTTCATTGTCACGGAAACGTGGAACTTTACCTCCCATGTAAATATTAAAGTGCTTTACATCGTTTTCATTATGGTCAACTTCATCTGGGGGCTGCTGGTTCTGTAGTGGTTAGTGCTGCTGCCTTTGGATCCAGAGATCGTAGGTTCCAATCCCACCTCCAGTTGTAGTATTCTTGAGCAAGGTACTTACCCTGAATTACTCCAGTAAAATTACCCAACTGTATAAATGGGTAAGTAACTAAGTAGTGTAGGTCGATAAAGGGAAAAGCGTCAGATGAATAAATAAATGTGAAAATCACTGTGAATATAATTTCCTACATTAATATCCAGTCACTTGCTTATTAGTGTGATCATATTTCTGTCGTTATTATAGCTGTGTGTGTCTGTTCACGAGTGTTCAGTGTGACATTATTTGCAGGGGATGCTATTTGGTGTGTGTGTGTCTGTATTGGGTAGCCAGCAGTGACAGTGTGATACACACAGCACATACTAGACTCCGCAGGCAGGGAGAGGAAGGGGAATGTTGGGCTTGTGTGTCGAATGCCAACAAAGGGTGTGTGTGTTGGGTGGGGTGGGGTGGTTGGGGGCAGCCTATCACTTTCCCCACTTGCGTGCTCACACTCGCCACCATATTGTGTGTGTGTGTGTGTGTGTGTGTTTCACACCTGTAAATGTGATCTGATGTTTAGGTGGAGCAGCCAGAGTCACGTTTGAGGAGTACAGGTGCGGTTCAAAGGAAATGCTGCTGCTGTAGCAGAGTCAGCACAGCAGCAGCCAAAGGGGAAGTGAGTAAATTCATGGGAAGGGTGAGATTTTACCGCAGCGCCCAGCTAGAGGTCTGGTCCCAATCTGTCCGCCCGCGAGGTGCGCTCACGTTCCCGCTGCTGCCCAACACACTTGAACTGGACTGTGAGGGGGTTTCATTCCAAAGGCATTGTGGGAACTGCGGTGGAGTCTTTCTGTTTTTCAGGAAGCCCGCTTCTCATGTTCTCTGCGGGAGAAAGGCGACCGTACCCTTCCGCTCATCTACCTGGAAGGCCGCTGAAATTTGGGAACGTGTTGCTCAGGTCTCCGAGATGAGTCCAGGCCCCGTGCGTGTGTTTCCAGCGCGGCACGCACATACCAAGCGAGCGCGGCCTCTTTAGCTGAGAGCCGTCGCATTACTTTAGTCTCCCTGCTTCTGGGTGTCGCCACAGTGTCGGTACGGCTCGGAAACGGCCCGTGGCACATGGCGGATGACGACGGCAGAGCTTGTCCGTGGGGGGTCGGAGTGAGCGGAGGACCTGCACCGCTCTTCTGACAGCTACTGTTTAAATGGCTGTATCCATGGAGACTTTACATTTTTTTTTGCAGTCGTGCTTTCTTACACAGGAAATATGTAGTTACTTAGTGTATAGGCGTGTGTGTGTGTGTATACACAAAGTGTTTATATACAGTATACTTAATGTATATGTGCATTTACATATATGTATATTTACAGTGCTGCTTGAAAGTATGCAAAGCCATTGTGTCCCTTAGTTTTACCATGAAATGGGTATTCACTGAGAAGCAGCGTTTCTCATGTGACATAATAGGTGTGTAATGACCAATTTCATATTTTGTTTTAGAGGAAATCGTGTGTGTAGTAGAAACACGCAAGTAGTACAGGTGTAAAAATGAGTAAAGCATAGTTACATATTCATTTAATATGTTTCTTTTAAGATTTAGCATTTAGGTGGGGGGGGTTCATGCTGGCATGTAGCCCAAGAAATGGTTAGAGCAACATATGTTTTTGGGACAGCTGAAATATAATTAGCAATAACCAAAATAACGGTTTTTGTGACAATTTGCATCAGTTGTAGGTCTGTAACGTTGGTGTCTTTAAATACGCTGTTGTTTGATTTTGCCCATCTGTGGTAAAGTGTGTGTGCTATTTTACAGGTCTCTCTCTCTCTCTCTGTGTGTGTGTGTGTGTGTGTGTGTGTGTGTGTGTGTGTGTGTGTGTGGGACAGAGAGAGAGAGCATGCCCTTTGACACAGACCAATACTGTCCCTGTGACTCCTCTCCCAGCTCTGTAAAGTTTACAGTGTTCAGTGGCGAGAGGAATTCCAGCAACTTTGTCTTTTATAGGGGTAGGGTGGGCGCCTATCTCTGCTGCTTCATGTCTGACGGCAGCCACTGTCTGGACTTGCCTTTGCCATACCCACACACACGCACACACTTCAGATCACTTGTACATCGTTGCAGCAGACCTGACCAGGGTCAATACTGCAGTCTTGCGCAGAATCCAGGAAAAAAAAGGCTAAAAATGTTTATTTGAAGTCTGAGATTGTATGCTTGTTGGAGTGGAATCGCTGTCACTTATGCTTGCATAATGCCACATTCGTGATCGCGAACCGGTGCTTACCACGCAGTATGTCGAGCTTCACGAACACACACACGCTGACACGTGAGTTCACCGGAGGACACACCGAACAGGTACACACCCTTGCCGGAGAAGGGAGAGAGTGTGTGTCTGTCGGTGTCTCACCGTGTGATTGTGTTTGGCCCACTGTGTGTGTGAGGACAGCACAGCTGCAGCATCTCTGTGTTTGTGCTGGAGGGTGAAGGGGGACAGTGCACGGTGCGGTGTTTGCTTTCGGGATGCCGGAGCGCACGGCCGAATGGCGGCGATTCTTCTCCACATCGCAGGGCTTCGCTGTCAGCCTGATAAACAAAGTATTGTTCTGCATTGGATCACGCAGCACCGTGGGCAGCCAGCAGGAGCACCGCGGAGCGTGCTTATACACACACGCGTAACTGAAGGTCATGGGGATGGCTTAGCTGTATTTGTGCTTCATGCACCTGTGCGTTCTGTTTCGGTTTCTATCACGGTGCTTGAAACGGCACAATTCGGACGCCACACGCGTGTGAGCTCATGATGTGCGGGGCTGTACAGTTGTGCAGTCGCATCTCATTCCGTTTAGACTCCATCGAGCTCGCAGTTTCCATGGAAACGGGCTGCGAGACTCCAATGCTTGTCTGTGCTTGTCTTCAGGAGTGACCGCAGTCGGTCCCCACGTATGAGATCCCGCCTTTGCATCATCTTCCTTCATCATTTGATGGAAATTTGTAGCACCTTCGCCTGTGTTTGCGAATCGGTGATGAGGAGATGGATGCCGGTGAGCCCCTCCATGCCTCGCACCCTTGAAGATGATCTGTAGTGTTTGAGGAGCAGTAGAACTGCTCTCATTGCTCATGGTCATTATCCAGCACCATTCCCTTGACTCGCACCTCGAGCGTATGAGCAGAAATATGTGAACCGAAGCAGGTGTCTGCTCATCACTAGATCACTAGCTCACATACAGAGCATCTCCTAGCCAGTGACGTGGATGTCCAGATGCTCCCAACATCCGGTGTGCCGTCGGTGCAGAGGCCACCTGCCACGCCAAAAAGACGGAAGCCACACACACCTCTCTCTGTCTGTGGCTCCAACAGGCCGGAAACCCAGCAGAAAGTTCCCTCGGCACCCCCTCCACCTCCACCCCCGCCGCCACCCCCAGAACCAGCCGCCCCCCCGGAGCCCGAGGAGGAGATCCTGGGCTCCGATGATGAGGAGCAGGAGGACCCCGCAGATTACTGCAAAGGTCAGGAGACTCAAGTCTCTGGAGATGCCTTGAGCTACTCATCCTGGTTGTTCTTCCTTCTTTGTTTTCTCTTTGTACCTCCCATCCCCCACCCCCAGTGTGTGAGTGCTTTTGCAACTGAGCCGCTCATTCCTTTCTCCCTCCACATGTAGGAGGTTACCACCCTGTGAAGATCGGGGACCTCTTCAATGGACGCTACCATGTGATCCGTAAGCTGGGCTGGGGACACTTCTCCACCGTCTGGCTCTGCTGGGACATCCAGTGAGTGCTGCTGTTCTAACACCTACGGTGCGGTTGCCGGGGCAACGGGGACAATGGCGTCATCGCTCAACTGAAGTAAAAGATGTGGGCAAACCACATCACAGCTGTACAAGGTTCATTCTTACTTAGGCTTACGTGTATTCCTTTAGCAGGTGCTTTTCTCCAAACGATAAATAGTCTGAGTATTTAACGAACACCTTTCCTAACAAGGTGATTTACAGTGTTAGATGTACTGCAGTACACCGCCTGGGGCCGATCATTTATCGATACACTAGGGCAATGTAACACACACACACACACACACACACACACACACACACACTGTTTGAAACCTCCTGTCCCGAGCGGGGTCGCGGCGAACCGGAGCCTAACCCGACAACACAAGGCGTAAGGCTGGAGGGGAGGGGACACACCCAGGACGGGACGCCAGTTCGTTGCAAGGCAACCCAAGCGGGACTTGAACCCCAAACCCACCAGAGAGCAGGACCTGGCCAAGCCCGCTGTGTCACCGCGCCCACTCACACTCACATCATGGGCAATTTAGAGTCACCAGGTCACCTGGAACACACGTTTGGACTGTGAGTAGAAACCAGAGAACACAGAGGAAACTCGCACGATCTCAGAGAGAATATGCGAAGTCCACACAGGCTGAGCGGGGGTCGATCCCGCATCCTCTCGTACCACCCAAGCGCTGTAAGACAGAGTGGTGCCATTCACCGTGTGGGACTCTGTGTGTGTGATGTGGTGTGTTTGCTGTTACAGAGGGAAGCGCTTTGTGGCCATGAAGGTGGTGAAGAGCGCTCAACACTACACGGAGACGGCACTGGATGAGATCAAACTACTGCGATGCGTGAGTATCATCGAGCTGGGACGTGTTTCCCTTTGCGTTGTGCGCAGTTGGGGGCTACACACACAACGGGATTCCTTGTGTCACCAGGTACGAGAGAGCGACCCGAGAGACCCCAACAAGGACATGGTGGTCCAGCTGATTGATGACTTCAAGATCTCCGGAGTGAATGGGATTCGTATCCTCCTAGCAAGAATAAGAGTGATACTTAGCTAATGTTTGCATGTGCCGGTCTGTTTGCGCTCGTGGAGGAGGATGGCAACACAGTGTTTGGTCCTTGACCGAAGCCCCCCAGATGTCTGCATGGTGTTTGAGGTTCTGGGTCATCACTTACTGAAGTGGATCATCAAGTCCAACTATCAGGGCCTTCCTCTGGCTTGCGTCAAGAGCATCATCCGGCAGGTATGCGCTTACCTGCGGTCAAACACACTCCTACGCTTATGTAGGAAGCACCATTGAGTGCAGCGTGGCAGTGTGTCGGAAGTTGTTGGGGAAAAAGTCCCTGAAAATTTAGCAGTCTGCTGACTACGGAGCCCGCAGTGTATTTTCTACAACTGGTTGGATTTTGCCAAGCCAGTGAAGCAGTACAGCACTGCGGTGTAGTCTTCCTATGCATTCTTAGCCATCAAACTCCCGCATACTGCTGCTCTCTGATCTTTATTTGCTTTGGAGGAGAAGAGAGTAAGAGAAAGACTTCCTACGAAAGAGAGAACGTTTCCCACCCACCCCAAACACCAGTTGCCTTGAATACGGCATTTGTATTTATTCTTCACACAAACTGAGTCTGACTCCATCCTGAAAGCGCCTTGGAAGATTAATCATGAGCGTTGACACGAAACGCCAGAACGGCTCCCGAAAAAGCACAAAGACCTGAGTGAGGAGCTCCTGGGTGCCAAGTGATAATGTGCGGGGGCATGACGAAGGACAGCATCTTTGCTTTGTGGAATTTGCGCCGCTTTCGCTCTCTCCCGCAGGTCCTGCAGGGGCTGGATTACCTTCACAGCAAGTGTAAGATCATTCACACGGACATCAAGCCGGAGAACATCCTTATGTGCGTGGACGACGCCTTCGTGCGCAGGATGGCAGTGGAGGCCACGGAGTGGCAGAAAGCTGGGGCGCCCCCTCCCTCAGGCTCCGCAGGTATTGTCTCACACACTGCTTTTCCGCCACGGGTCCTGGCTGGCCTGTGCAACTTCGAAATATAATTAAATATTAAGTATTGCCCCTGAATATATTAACTACAAGTCACCTGTGTATGCACAGTAATGTAGAAATCGTATATAGGATCCATTTGTGTGAACTGTTAGAGGTTATCGACAGCAATGTAAGTAGACATGGTAAAGTGCTATTAATATGCTGCCTGGACATAGAATTAAGAGTGTTTTCACATGTTTGTCACATTGAATTTGAGTATAAAGGACTTCCTGTTCTTATGTCTAAATCTGTTATGAACTGGATCCCCTTAACCAGATAAAATATTCTCCCGAGTGCAGGTCTTGATGTACAGTGAACAATGGCTGGTAAATCTTATTCCAGTGTAAATTCTGTCCCCTAAAACTTTCCTTCCCTCCCTGTTCTGTTTGTCTCTGACAGTCAGCACAGCCCCCCAGCTCAAACCGGTGAGTACCCATAGCAGGAATCGATTCAGGTGGATCATGGACATACTCAGACACTCGTCTGTGTTTATAGACACATATACACATAGAGACAAGTGCAGCAGCAGGGGGCGTAGCGATGAGCGCGGTCGCCTTCCGGACTGCTCTGTGAATCCCTGCTCCAGTGAAAACTACCTGGCTACATGTAAATACATATTATTATATGTACACATTATACATATATGTGTATAATTATTAATATAATGTATAAATTATAATGTATTATGAATAAAATAATCAATATAATCGTAAATATAAGTAGCATGAGATACAAATCCAACGCATGTTTTCAGGCCTTAGCTACAGGAATAAATAGAAGTAAATGTAGTGAGTCATTCGCGGTAACACACATCTGCATGAACACACGCAGACATGTTCGGCTGAAGCAAAATGTTTTCCGCTCGACAATTTAAAACACAGGTGTGCGCACTTTGGTGGGATTGGAAAAATCTTTTCCAATAATTCTCCGGAACATTGTATCCCCATGGTAACGCCGACCTGCTCGTTCGCCACGTCACCGAAGGACCTCTGTCCTCCAGGTGGGCAAGATCTCCAAGAACAAGAAGAAGAAGCTGAAGAAGAAGCAGAGGCGACAGGCGGAGCTGCTGGAGCGACGGATGCTGGAGATCGAGGCCCTGGAGCGTGAGGCTGAGAGGCAGCAGGCTGCTGAGGGTGAGGAGGGTGAGGAGGAAGACGACGAGGAGGAAGAGGAGGAAGGAGAGGAACGGGAGAGAGAACGATTAGCGAGGCTCGCCAACCACACCTGTGAGTCAAAGGCACAACATGCAAATAAACGATGCGTGGTATTTATACATACCCAACATAAATTTGTAATTTCCCTTTGCAAGAGCTCAATGAATGAATTTAAGTTTAAAAACTGCATATGATAGGTTTCACCACATCCTTAAGTAGTTGCTCTGCTGCTGTCTCTCTCTTGTCTCCCTCACGCCACCCATCTATCTCCAGGCACATCCCAGCAGCAGGTGGAGCAGCCGGAGGATCTAGCCAACACGCTGAGACCCGCCAGTGGGGGAGACCCGGAAAGCGAAACTCAAGCCCCAGCAGGAGCACCGGGTGTCTCGAACCGAGAGAAACAGTGCGGTGACGCTGAGCCGGAAGAAGGTGGCGAGGGAGGTGAGGAGAAGGCAGCGGCCAGCGAGCCGGAGGTGGAGGGAGAAGATGCGGGAAAGGTGGTGTCAGAGGTGAAGGAGGGGGAACGGGATAGAGAGGAGTATGAGGTCGAGGAAGAGGACGAAGATGAGGAAGAAGGGGATGATGAGGAAGATGTGGAGGATGGTGGAGAGGAGCTGGGGAACTTCTCTGCCCATAGACAGAAAGAAGTGGCCAAAACAAATGGACACATGCTTCTGGGGGAGGAGGAGCAGGTGCTGGCTGGAGGAGCCCCGCTCTGCCCACTGGTGGAGTCGGAACTCAGCATCACGGACCGTGACGCCTCTATCAGCTCCTCCTACGAACTGTTCAACGGGGAAGTCCCGGGGCTGGCCAACGGGGGCCGACACCGGGGCGCCACACCTTGTTATCCCGAGTTGCCCCTGGACCCGGCGCCAAGCAGCCCCACAGCCAGCGCAGAAGGCCGGCCTTTGCACAGCCCCCCTGCAGACCGTAGCAGGACTGTGTCCTCATCCAGCACAGGGGACACTCCCAAAGGTGTGCAGATTCCTAAATACACGCCATTCAAGTGCACTATCAATATCTCACATAATAGTGGTACATCTGTGTTAAAAAAAAATCCCATAATTCAGAGGTTGAGTTCAGTTGAGTCTGTAAAAACGGATTGTGTTGAGGGCAGCAAAAGTGAACAGGTGCAGTTAACGCCGTTAAAAGTGAACCGTGTTATTGCTCGTGAACCCCAGCAAAGGTGCGGGCCGCAGACCTCCTGGTGAACCCCCTGGACCCCCGCAATGCCGACAGCCTGAGGGTGAAGATCGCCGACCTGGGCAACGCCTGCTGGGTGGTAAGTGCATGGCCGTGGAGCTCGGCTTGGTAGGCGACAGGAGGGGGGGGGCCGAGTGAGCATTTCTAATAACGATTGGCCTTGACAGAAAGGCCACCGCTACTGAAAGAAACATGGTAAGGCTATGGTACGGCTTTATATTAGGGCCCTTCTCCTGGCAGGGCGGGGTTTCTCCTTCCAGCGTGTTGACCAGTTGAAACTGTTGAGTAAGAAAGTCGGCCGCTTTCTTCCTCAGCACAAGCACTTCACTGAGGACATCCAGACACGGCAGTACCGCGCCATCGAGGTCCTCATTGGGGCTGGTTACAGCACTCCTGCTGACATCTGGAGCACAGCTTGCATGGTGAGCTCTGGCCACACCCCCACTCCCCGCTGGAAGACACTTTAGGTGCCTCCGTTCCCTCGTCGGCAAATTTTCTTTTCACCCTCGCAGCTCTGCAGGTAGATTTGCGTTGAACATTCTTGCAGAAGGTATACATCCATTTCGAAAGCAGAACAAGGTAAAACTCCACTGTGAGCCCTTCCTCTGAGTTGTGGGTGTTGAGCTTCTGAGGGTGTTGAGTAGCATAGTGATTAGAGCTGCTGCCTTTGGACCCAAAGGACGCAAGTTCGTCTCACTGTAGTACCCTTGAGCAAAGTACGTACTCTAAATTGCTCCAGTAAGATGACCCAGCTGTATAAATAAGATAAGATGCTTCATTGTGGGTAAATGTATAAATAATTGTAAGTAACTAAACATTGTAAATCGTTTTGGAGCAAAGGCATCAGCTAAATGAATAAATGTGAATGTAATGCTGGGTGTTTCACGGGATGGGATAATCCTGGCAGTAGTGGGCTTGCATTTAGAACATATTCCCAAAGGTCTGGATTTTCATGCAGGAGAACTGCCACCCTGGTGAATTTTAGATTATTTTACTGCACTTGGTAATTGCAAATTACCTCACTGCAGGTGAGGAAATGGGTAAAATGGGTAACGCAGTGTAATTTAAGTACCGTCACTACCATGCCGTAAAGTAAAATACTTGGAAACGTGCCTTGTGGACCCTACCGTTGCTCGAGCTTCCCAGTACTGGAATGAGGTGTTTCTGATTAACAACTCGGCTGGATACACACCCGCGATCAGCGATGGAATGTTCCGGTGACCAGTCAGAATGCTTCTGTTGTAAACATTATTGGTCATTTTGTAACCGCACAATTGTTCCCACTTTGCCCAGGCCTTTGAGCTGGCCACTGGAGACTACTTGTTTGAGCCCCACTCTGGAGAGGACTATTCCAGAGATGAGGGTGAGACACCACGACTTTATTTTACTCTAACACACAACACACACATTTATCTGTGAGCAATTGTGATAGATCGACTGGTAAACTGTCTTGTTGGTGTGTTAGTTACCTGTATTGCCTTCATGGTGTGTGTGTGTGTATGTGTTTGTTTCTATATGGGACACCCGATACAACAGTGGTTTGAGCTGCTGCCTTTGGTCCCAGAGGTTACAGCTTTAAATCCCACCTCCAGCTATAGTACCCCTGAGTAAGGTACTTACCCTAAAATTGCTCCAGTAAAGTTACTCAGCTATATAAATGGGTAAATCGTTGTAGGCAGATTACTTTAAGTTGCTTTCGAGAAGAGCGTCAGATAAATTAATAAATGTAAATTTACGTAGATACATAATCACGCACATCTTTCGCGTTCAAAAGTTTGTATTGGAATGTGTAGTAATTGCAGTGAGAGTGCTGCCTATTTAGGGTTGGTACACCTTTACCAGGTAGACTCAGAGCAGTGTACAGAGTGCACGTGCGGTTTTTGTCCGTGTCGTCAATGATTAATAATACGTTCAGTGCGTTTGAGTGCATAAACTAGTGTGTACTTAGTACTAAAATTGTTCTGCTGAAAACATTGTTGTACAGTAATGAGACTATTAGAGATGTTTCACGATGCTCTGCTTTTCCACCTGATATTAACAGAATGTTTAGTGGGGCCTTCGAACCCTGTACCCTCTTGGGGCCTACTTCTGTCCTGCTCCTCCCCCTGACCGTCTCTCAACACACATGGCTCTTGCCCTCTTCCTCTCTGCCTCATCTTCCTCTCGTGACACCTGTCACCTGACCGTACACGCTACACACACTGTACACACTGTTCTCATGCCGCTCTACACACAGTCTGGGTGCAAATAAGGGCTTCCCCTCAGCACTTATTGCTCAACTTTGTTGACCTTAGTAACTGTACAAACAGAGTATGGTAAATCACACAATGTTTACCTGCTGTTCCATACACTTTCGGGTATGATACCCTGTATTTATTTAAAAAAAGACAAAATGAGCCTTGTTCCCCTCCCAGTTTCCTCACACTCTGGTCTCGCTTTGCTCTCCCTGGTTTGGTGTGTGTGTATGTGTGTGTTTTCTAACACAGCGCTCTCTCTTCCCGTCCTCCTCTTTCCCTTCCTCCTTCCCTCCTCTTCCTCCCTTCTCTCTAGACCACATAGCCCACATCATTGAGTTGCTGGGCTGCATCCCACGACACTTTGCTCTCTCCGGAAAATACTCCCGGGAGTTCTTCAACCGCAGAGGTAGCTGTGGGAGAGCTGGCGTGGACGAGGAGCACGTGGTCGGGGGGGGGTAGGGGGGTTCTCAGACGGACCCAGGTGTTGTACTGTAATTCGCCCGTCTTAATTACATATCCCAATATCTGGAAGAATAACAGTTTTAACTTTTCCATGCCACGATTTTGCTTTATTTTGCTCCATCTGCGTGAGGATCGCTGCAACGGCCTCTAGGCTCGTGTGTTTTTACGGTTACGATGGATAACCACAAAAATGAGGGTGCGCCCTTGGCTAAGACACCCTATGGCTCATCTGCCCTCCAGAATGAAAGCAAGTGTACACTGGTCTGTCTGAGCTTGACCCCCCGCAGGTGTCCCAGTGGTCTCGTGCTCCTCGGTCCTCCAGCGCTCTAGTGTGTGTCCGTGTGCTTTGACTGACATTGATGTCGCCCTGTTCTGTCCTCGGTGCCCTGTGGCGCCCAGATCACATTGCTCTGATCATAGAGCTGCTGGGGAAGGTGCCGCGCAAAGTGGCTGCAGCCGGGAAGTACAGCCGCGAGTTCTTCACCAAGAAAGGTAACGGCACTGCCCTTGCAGGAGTGGAGGAGGAATGGCGGCGTTCTCTTGGACTGCAGCTTCCTGGTTCTGCCTCCTCCTTCCACAATCCGTCATAAAAAGTTTACAAAATATATATGAATGGATTATAAAAAGAATATGTATTTTAAAACTTTGTTTATTTTATCATTGTGCCTACACTGTGTATTAATGACTGTGTAATTGTGTACGTTTTTGTGATGGCACAGCAAGTAGAGCTGCTATCTCACAGCGTCTGGGTGGTGCGAGAGGACGTGGGTTCTATTCCCCACTGAGTCTGTGTTTCCATATTCTTCCCGTCTCTCTGTGGGTTTTCTCCGGGTGCTCTGGTTTCCACCCACACTCAAAAGACATGCTGTTCAGATTCCCCCATAGTGTGTGAGTGACAGAGAGAGTGTGTTCCACTGATGTATGGATGAGTGACTCCTTGTAAGTAGTGTATCTAGCAGTGTAAGTCACCACGGTGAATAAGGTGTGTGGGCTGATAACACTACATTCATTGGAAGTCACTTTGGACAAAAGTGCCTGCTAAATGAATGTAAATGTAAATTTGATTTAATGATCATCTTCCAGAGTTCAGTTTGGATTTGATGATTTTTGACTCCCCCAGACTGTTGTTGTTAAATTATGTGACTCTGCACATGAACATGGGGTTTCAAATGCGTGCGCACGCGCACACACACAGATATGATCATCTCTACTGTACAAGTAGATGAACAATAGGCCTTCGGAGAGGATGATCTGTTGGGCTTACTATCCTTGCACTCTATCTCCCGTCCTGAGCTCAGTTTTTATCCTTTTGTGATTGTCCGGCACATTCTGTCACATCCCTCGTTGGTGCACCTGGGAGCATCCTGGCTGTTAGACTGTCCCTCTTTTTTTGGTAATATTGTTGTCAATGAAGTTGTTGCCTATCTGGCTTTGTCTTGGTGTGCCCTCCAGCACTCTGTGTCTGTCTCCCCCTCCTGAGAGCTGCTCTCTGCTGCCCCTTACAGGAGAGCTGAGGCACATCACCAAGTTGAAGCCCTGGTCCCTGTTTGACGTTCTGGTGGAGAAGTATGGCTGGCCCCCTGAGGAAGCTGGCCACTTCACCCACTTTCTGCTGCCCATGCTGGAAATGGTGCCCGAGAAGAGGGCCTCTGCTGGGGAGTGTCTCAGGCACCCCTGGCTTAACTCATAGCAGTGCCCCACTGTGGCAGCCTCTAGAACTACACGTCATGCAGACTAGAAGGAGGGGAGGGGGGGTGGTGGGGTGTGTACGGGGGATTGGGGGCTGACCAACTCGTTTTGCAGCAGTCAACAACTGACCCCGTTTTTTTTTTTTTTTTTTAAAATCCCTCCCTGATGCACACACTGACAGACATGTGGAGAGCAGACGAGTGAAGCCTCGAGAAGCTCTCACTGTCCCCCTTCCCCCATTACCCTGTCTCACCTGTGTGCAGTCATCACTGAGTTTGCACGTCAGGCGCTGACCCCCTGAGGAGGGGCTCTTTTTCCCCATCATTAAGCCAGACGGGTAACGCACAGCAAGGCCAACTTTCCTCTGGCCATTTTTGGACTGTTAAGTTTGGCTGCAGAAGACCAATGCAGTAAGAAGTTCATGAATTCCTGGGAGAAGATAGCAGGTGGGCTTAGCAAATTGTGATGTGTGCCAGGGTCACTGATGGGGGGTAGGCTGTGTAGAGAGTGGGGTTCCCTGAACCATTTTCCGAAGCACAGAGGCCCCAGATGACAAGGTGTGTATGTGTGTGTTATTAGTCCTCCAAGCCTGTAGGTGGGGCTCCAAACACAAGAGGGTCCTGCAGATTTAGGTTTACGCTGCAGAACAGAATCAACCCGACATTCCAGTTTGCTTCCAGCTATAGGAATGTAATTCCTCCAGCTTTGCAGAATCTTTGCAGTTTGGTCCCTCCTTCTTCTCTTTAGCTAGCTAATCCTAGAAAGGGGGCAGCAAATTCACAGCTCTTTGAGAACAGTAAGAGCATAGCGGGATGGGAACTCATCATTTCTTTTTGGTCTCAAAGACATGAGCAATATGTCCGTGCCTGGAAAATTAAATTTCCGACTGTGCAAACCTCCGGGGGTCTGCACAGCTCGAACCCCCACTCATTTCCTGTGGAGTAAGAAACCTCTGGCAAGAAGCCACCATCCCTCCACTGGCCACAGTGCCCCCTGCAGAAGACAGCAGCAGTACTGCCACCGTTTTTACACTCTAAATCCCGCCTTTCCTATGACGTCAGCCCCCCCCCCCCATCCCCCACTGTAGGCTGAATGGGATTGAGCTCTGCTAGGGGCACCAGCATGGATGCTGTTGAGACAAAAGGGTGGAAGGAAGAGGAGGAAAAATGGGCGATTGAGGCACATTTTTGGGTTTTCTGTAAGTAACCTAGGAATGCAGAGAAAGGAGATGTGATTGCTGCAAATGTGACCAACAAAGTGTTGTTTGTTTTTCGGTTTTGTTTTGATTTTTTTTTTTCTGGTTTGTTTGCTTCTGTGTTTGTTCGCTTTTAATTCTTCAGGAAGCAGCCACATTGTGTGTGGCATCAAAGAATAAGGACTACTCTCCCCCGCCCCCGATCCCTCACCGTGACACTTCCAGTCGACATTCCGCACTCCGTCATTCTTTAACATTTGTTCCCCACCTTTCCAGAGGATTCGAAAAGCCCCCGCACTTGTTTGCAGACTTGTTCAGATAGGACCAGTGTTCGCACCCCTTGTTACCGCACTCTTGTCCCTTGTTGCCATCCAAGTCCCGGATTCCCGATTGACTTCTTCAGAACTGCTTTCACGAAAGGAGGTCGCACTTGCCCTTGTAAATTTTGTTCAGGGAATAACTTGTACATAATACCGAGAAACGGATTGATTGAACAGAGGATGGACCCAATGCACGCGCCGTACCTTGGGGGGAGGCCCAACGACGTCACACTGAGATCGCCACGGACACTTGGTTCGCACTCGCTCCCCAACCCCCCCCCCCGGCGTCACCGAGGAGTACGTGCCGAGTGCGGCCTCCCTGCGGCCGACAGGTTACGGCAGCCCTCAGTGCCAATACTCTTCCACTCCACCTCACACGCTTCACAGTTAGTCCAGTTGCCTATTTTCGCAATAAATAAAAGAATATAAGTAGATGGTAAAAATATTTTTAAAAGAAAATTTGAAAAAAGGAAAAAAGAAAACGATTTCTCCAATATTGTGACAGTGACCGAATCTTGTCCGTGATGAGGTGATTGTGTTTGTCTGTTAGAGATGTTTTTATTTCCTTCTTTATATAATTATTATTCTAATTATTGTTAAAATTGGTTCTCTTTCTGTTTTTTTCTTAAACTCACCTCTCCCCCCTTTTTTCATGAACTTTGCTGCTCTTGGACTCATGGTGATATCGATCAAACTTTTTTTGCAATAATAGTGAATACGAAGAACTTTTGCACCGAATGCTCTTGATCGTCCTCTCAGCCATGCCGACTGTTCTTCCTGACATTGACAGAATTGCATCTGTTCTCATTTGTGTTTTTTTTTTTTTTTCTTTTTTTTCCATTGACAGATTTAATAAAATTGTAAATTAAAAAGGTCCTTGCAGTGGTGTTACCTTTGAACTTTCCCAAGTTTGTTCGCTTTTGTGGCAGTCGTATAGGGGCAATTATTTTATAATAGACGCAATGTCTTCTTGTAAACATCTTGGCCTTTATGTAAAAAAAAAAAAAAAAAAAAAAAAAACTTAGTTTATATACATCTGTACCCAACATAATGTAATTAGTTCCATGAAATCACCCTGTTAGACAAATTCCTGTTGAGTGGGGAAAAAAAATTACCGTTATTATACAAAAATGTTGTAGAAAATTTCTAACTTGCCTTTCAGTGTAATATTTGCATCCATTCCTTTGTTATTAATCGCTTGCACCGTGGAGCATTATAGCTTGTCGTTAACCTTATTTAATTGGGGGGTAAAAAGGGTTGAGGCTTTATTCTGAATGGCACAAGAGTATTAATTTCTGGAAGATACATATTAAGTAATTTAGTTAATAGTTATAATAGTTACATATGTTTTTTAAAAGTATTCAGGGGACAGCTGGTACTGTGGTGGTTAGAGGTTTGATTCCAGCCTTCAGCTGTAGTACCCTTCAGCAAGGTACTAACCCTAAATTACTCCAGTAAAATTACCCAGCTGTATAAATGGATAAATAATTGTAAGGAGTTCAACACTGCAAATTGCTTTGAGGAAAGTGTCGGGTAAATGTAACTGTAGAGCTGCCCCCTTGCACTGCTTCCTTTGGACCCAAAGGTTGTAGGTTTGAATCCCTGGTGTAGTACTCTTGAGCAAGGTACTTACCCTAAATTGCTCCAGTAAAATTACCCACCCGTATCAGTGGGTAAATAAGTGTAAGTTGTTTTGGATAAAAGTGTCACATAAATGTAAAAGAAACGGTCAGTTGCCGTCTCTAATGATATTAGACATAATGCCAACAGAGGGAGACAAAAAACAACATGATTCAGCCTTACAACTATGTATTACAGAAATGATTTGAAATATAAAGGAATGCATTCTGGAATATTTAAGGGATTATTTTTTTATTTGCATTGATAAAAAGTTAATTTACATTTAGATTTGCAGAGACACAACGGAGGAATGAAGGGGCGGACTGGTGGAGTGTCCTCTGTCTTGGGGTCCAGGTCTCGGTCTTTCTTCTCGTTGACAGATGAGCGAAGGCCTGGTGTCGGAGACAAAAGGTAGGATGAAACGCCAAACGGATGGCAGCCAGAATGGTGAAGAGAGTCCTTTGTGTCTCCAGACAAGGTGCGAGGTCATGGCTGTAGGGTTGAGCTGGACGGGGGACTGAAGTCCCAGCCCTGCCTTTGGGTAGTCGAGCGGGGACCGGGACCGGTGTGGGGATCTGGCAGAATGAGCTCGACAGATACTCCTATCAGGGAGGTGTGAGTCCAGGGAGGACATGCAGTGGTCAGTCCCTGGCGCAGGGTCAAGATGTCCCCCGTCCGTTGCTCACCTGCCCTGCGAACCAGGGCTTGGAGGGCGAGCTGTGACCCTTCCTTTGAGCTGCCTGGGCATGAAGACGATCGCAGAGGAGGGCCGGGGGGTTGTTACGGCAGCGTGCCGAATGAGCCCTGGGCCATCGGCCACGCAGGGGGCTCCGTGGGAGGTTTCGGGGAGACGTCACTGGGGAACTGTACAAGTGGCCCAAAAGCCTAGCGTCACGACTTCTCTCGGAAAAGGGAGGAATACCATCTGCCTTGTCCCCCTTCCTCAGGGGTTTCTGTTTCTCGCAGGCGCAGCCCCCCCGGTCCCGCTTTTTGAACGGGTGACTGTTCCCATGGCAACGGGAGCTCCGATTGCCCAGCCAGCTGCAGATCAGTTTGCCGCTGGGGGTGGGGGTGGGGGTGGGGCAGGATGGGTTAGGGTTGATGACGGGCAGGGAGAAAGGAAGGGAGGGAGGGAGAGAGCCTGTGTGCGTTTGTGTCGGGGGGGGGGGGCATGAGAAGGAGGGGTGGGAAAAGTCAGGAGAGAGAGAGAGAGAGAGAGAGAAAAGTAACGTCACTGCACAGAAAGAAAGCCAGATAGAGAGAGAGACAGAGAGAGAACAAGAGGGGCAGGAGCAAAGGGAAGGAAAGAAGAGAAAAAGTTGCAAACATTTCGGCTGCAGTGCCGCGAGTTCCACATTCAACTTTCCTTTGTCCTCCTCTCTTTCCAAAGTAAGGGGGAAAAAAACCGGGGCCCTTTGGCTGCGTGTGTGAGAGAGGAGGTGGGACTAGGATCGACGGCAGACGGGAGCAGGAGGCGAAGGAGCGTGAAGAGCGAAGCGCAGGAGGACGGGGAGGAAGGAGATTGCGAAGCCGTTCCGCGGGCGGGGGGGGCTCGTGCTGGTGGATGGTGCCGCACCTGGTGTCAAACTGCAGAAAATGACTGCCCTCTGCTCTCGAGTTTCCGCAGGTTCTGTCAGTCAACGAAAGGTAAAGGAGGTGCGTGTCCGTATGCGTCCGTGCGCGTGTGAGACGAGGACAGCTTCGCGCGGCGAAGATGCGAGTTCATTAAAGGTGGAGACCCCTTCAACTTAGTCTGATCACAGGGGGCCCCTCTACGGTGTGTGTGTGTGTGGATGTGCGAGGAAGAGAGCCTCTGCGTGACAGCGATATATTTAAGTCCAATCTGTGCCGATCGGACTCAGATGCGTTTGCATATCTGCATGTTTACAGCGAGAGCTCTCGGCAACGTCTGTGCGTATATGTGTGTGTGCGTACGCGTTTATGTGAGTGTGCCGTACAAGTATGGCGTGTGTGTGTTTGCTGACAGTCTCATCAGCGGTTGCCTTTTCTCTTCATTGGAGCGGTACTTTACCGCCGGCTCCGGATCCTAAGACTTTGTGAATTGGGATCCCAGTCAGTTACCAATTATCCTCTGCTGCATAGCGCCCTTAGTCCTGGGGTCCAGTTAAAAAACAAACCGCAAATCAGACAAAGAATTCGTGTGTGACTGCTGCTGGCATCTCGGCGGCCGCAGCGCATCTCTATGCGATGCCGGGGCGGGGGGCGGGGGGGCTGCGCTCGATGTCAGCGCTCCGGTCGGCCTTCTGGGAACGGAAGAACGCTGCCTCCTCTTCCTCTGGGTGAATGACCTGCTTGGGTCCCAACCTCACGGGTTTGAGGGGGTGGTTCCCACACGAGCCGCAGTGAACGGCCATCGCTTCCCCAGCCTGCCGCCGCCGCCACCCCGCGATTTCTTTCGTCTCGTTTTAGTTTCCGGGTCGTTCTGGAGCGAAGCAGTCAGGGCGTTGAAGACGGCGGCCAAGTGGATGGTGGGAACGTGATGGCGTGGTGGTGCAGGCGAAGGAGAACCATGCGTGCGCTCCCCGATGGTGGTATTAGGTTCTACCCCCTGCAGTGGGGCAGGACCTTCAGTTGGAACGGTGGTGGGGGTCCCCGTCCTCTGCTCCCTTCTGCATTGCTCCTCTGCTTTTTCTGCGGTGTGTCCTCCTGGGCGCACTTCATAATGTAGGATACAGAGCCTGACGGGGTGGCTCGAGGAGCTCGGTAATTGGGCCGAGAGAGGAGCACAAAGGAAGCACTGTCTCGTAGGGGTACAAGCCGTGTTTACAAAATATCTTCTGGGAAAACAGTTTCTGCGAGGAGCCACGCTGTGAAGCTGTGCTCATGCTGCGTGTGAGCCGATAATACTATTTTGATGTAAAAAAAAAAATGTGGCATTTCTAGAATATTCCATTCAGTTTATCGGAGCTTTTCAGCCTTTCAGAGCAGGGAACCCCACGGTAACACGGCAGAACAATGTGAGTAACCTGTGGTCAAATGCGGCAGTGTGTAATTAAGTACTTCTTAGCCAAGAGGTGAAATGAGGAGCAAAATTATAATTTACAGATTTTGCGATTCTGTATTTTCGAGCGTAAAAAAGCTCTGCAGAAATGGAGCAGTAGCTCTATTTTAGGAGGACTGATAAGAAAGCATCACAAGGACTTACATATTTTAGCATAAACGTGGCAAGCGTGTTACCCTTCGGAGATGAATTTTCCTGCCGGCTCTATATTAAGTTATGTTTTTCTTTTTCGTATTAACATTTATGGCTTGCGGAGCACAGAGGAAGCTGATGATGTCATCCTGCGATGATGTCACCGGTTTCTCTGGTGCAGGTTGCGCTTGGCGTGAGAACGGGGACGGTGTTTGTGTAAGACAGTCACTCCTCATTATCCTGGAGGAGAGCGAGGAGAACCCTCTTATTACCCAGCCAGTGACACCCTGCTCTCTCCGATTCTTACACACACACACACACACACACACACACACACACACACACACACACACACACACACACACACACACACGCACGAGCACTTGTAACGCAGACAACACAATGCACACGCTTTCAACAAGGTGAGGTTTTTGTTTCCACTCCCGGGGCTTTGGCCAGGTGCTCTTTTGTGGGCTGGACTCTGTCTCAAAACAGTGTGTGGGACAACCGTGGTCTCATGCGTGTCCACTCTCCAGCACCCCCACCCCTCAGGCCTGACTGACAGGACAAGCTGTTTACATTCCCATGAGTTCACTGGCCACCAGAGTGCATGTCCTCCCGTTCAATCGTATAAAATGAAAAATTGTAAAATAAAAAGTATCTGTATTATATGTCTAGAATATGAAGACAGCTGGTAGTGTAGTTTACATTTATTTCAATTTCCAATGAACTCTATGTAGTGTTATGAGCCCACACACCTTATTCACCAAGGTAACTTACACTGCTAGATACACTACTTGCAATGGGTCACTCATCCATACATAACAGTGGAACACACACACACTCTGTGTCACTCACACCTGAACAGCATGTCTTTGGACTGTGGGAGGAAACCTGAGCACCCGGAGGAAACCCACGCAGACACGGGAAGAGCGTGCAAACTCCACACAGGCTGAGCGGGGATCGAATCCCCGTCCTCTTGCACCACCCAGGTGTTGTGAGACAGCAGTGCTGCTCGCTCTGTCACTGTGCCTCTGTAGTGGTTGGAGCTGCCGCCACCTTTGGACTCAAAGGCTGCAGATTTGAATCCTAGTTGTAGAACCCTTGAGCACGGTACTTACCCTAAAGTACTCAAGTAAGCTTACCCAGCTATATAAATGGATGAATAATTGTAAGTAGCTTAACATTGTTAGTTGCTTTGGAGAAAAGCACCAGATAAATGTTAATGTATCATGTATCATGGAGATGCTGTAAAATGCACGCAACACGGAATCTTATTCCAAAGGTGACACGGGACCTGGCGTCTGGTCTTAAGTTATTCAAGCACTGATTTCACTTTGTTCATCGTAAGCCCAAAAATGGGTGAGATGTTCAGTAAGGTGCTGATGCTGCGGAGGAGCCATTGGATGCTTGTCGAAGGGAGAGACCTGGCGGCTTGCACCGGTTCCCGGTGCGCTGAATCTTTTCTCACAGAGCGTTCCTCCGTGGAAATGGAGGCTGCTGTGCATCCGAGACAGGGGTGCGGTTTCCATGGCAAGGCTGGCAGAATGTGTCGCTATGGCTCCGCTCTCCAACATTCCGCGAGTTCCCTTGCATTGTGTGCGAAGGGCGGTGAGCCTACCCCAGCGCTCTTGGGATCGCCGCTTGCAAGCTGCTCCTTGGAAGTGAGCTGCAGTGGCCTTCCCTCGGCGACCTCCGCTCCTCAAGTCCACCCCCGGGGGGTACGCTTCCCGAGCAACGGCGTAAACCCGCTAGCCGATAACACTAACGCAAAGCTCCGTGCAGACAGTTTTCCAGAGGGCATCACAAAAAATGGAAACAAAGGAATTTGTCACCGTGGAAAAAGTGAAAATTTATCTTGTACTACTGACAGCTTTGGAAAAGTTTGTCTCGATGTTACCTGGAAAACCGATGTTTACTTCTGTGCGACTGTGCTGAAGGAAAATTGACACTGTGAGAGGAAGGACTGCTTGACTTGGCGCCGCGGTCCTGCTGTGGCCAGAGCTCACTGGTCGCCTAGTCTAGGCGTAATGTGTTCCACTCTGCATCTGTTTCCACCCCACTGATATGCGGCGATATGGCTATTCAGGTCTCGAGAATTTGACTTTATCAGCTTACGTGGTATTTGTTCATTTACGAAGAATAAATTTGGATTTTGTAATTCCCAGCTACCCTGTGACTACTTCTTAGACTACCAGCTACCTCTTCACAGCTATGGTTTGGCTTGTGCTGAGCTGAGCTCTGGCTCTGGGACTCGGAAATACATAAAGATGTTTTGTCATTGAAACTAACGGAAATTAGGCCTTCGAGTTGTGAGAGTTCACCTTGCAAGGTGTTTTTCGGGAACGTTCTCCCTCCGTAAGCCGGGGGAAGATTGTCGTTGATTTTTCTTTTTGCATTCCATTGTCCTCTACCAGAGAAACTGAATGGTTTACATTCAAGGTTCGGAGTTACAGTTTAGACTTTTCAGTTGTAGAGCGGCACTTTTTGGATGAATGGACACAATGGCTCCGACAGCAATTACTTCTGCAATCCTTCTTCTGGGAGCACAGTTTGGTGTAGGTTGTTTTTGCAGAGCACAACCAAAAAACACGCACGCATACGCGCAGTGGCACTGTTGATTGCTGACTCCGGAAGATGGCTTTCCCAAGCTCCTGACATGCGGAACTCTTGAGGGAATACTGGGGAATTGCAACAATCTGTTGAGAAAAGGCCGCGGAGGAGCGATGGGAAGTCGGAGTCGAAGCTCTCGAACATGACCGTTAGAACAAAGAGAGGCTCCTCTGCAAAAAAGCAGTTCCGGTAGGAACTCATCAAAATAAATCATACTTGAAATGTGCACGTGTCAGAGTGAACAGTAGTAAAGAGCCCCTTCCCCCTGTCTAAGGGTGCTATCTTCCAAAAAGTCTTCTGTATATGTGGGGTGTTTACTTTTAGGACCCAACTAGTCTTTAAATAACCTTAATAGTTGCCAGACAAGATAAATGCGAACTGTGTGCAGTAAAAACATAGGTTTTGTAAAGCGAGCCCTTGAAGCAATTAGGCATAATCTGGAAGGGGATGAACAGCAGTTGAAAAACATTCAGCTTTCTTGATGTTCCATTGAGTTCATTGACCTTTTTCATTGTATTAGGCTGAATTATGTCTTGGAAGATGTCCTGTTTTTATGAAATACGGCGTGTGTTGTGAGCTTGTTCAACTGTGCGACACTCCTCCAAGTGTTACCACAGCTTTCTTTGGTCTACCGCAGCGGTTACAACTATAAACAAGAACTAATGTGTGTCACTTAGATGTCGTATGGGTCCTTTTGTGTATTTCGCAAAGGTTACTCCCGTTCCCACCAAAAACGTCTCTTCCTGTTACAGGAATCTATAAAGCCACGAAAATGGTGCGTTTAAACGTGACCCATGAGATGGGTTTCTGAATGATTCCGGTGGTCTTCTCATTAATCCTGAGATTTTACTCCACCCTCAGTATGCTGTCAACATTGCGCTGACACCTGATTGTTTCCTTCTTCTTCAAAGTTCCCTTGAAGAGTAAATATGCTAGACTCCAGGTTAGAAATGGCCTCCTCTGAATTTTAAATATGATTTGAGGGGATCCTTTTACACTCTGGCGTGATTGGATGCTTCTATCGCTCAAGTAAAGTAAGACTAAGAAGAGAATAAGAATAAGGAATGGCGTGGCGTTTCACCGCAAACTCTCAGGTTCCCTTGGTTTGTTGCGGAGGAAACCACAGCTTGCCGGTTCATCCTCTCCTTGCTCTACCCCTTCACGTCCCACTTTGCCACGTGACACCTCTCTCATTTTGTTGAACAAGCTCTGGCCTGAGCTCCTGCTGGAAACTAGAGAGGTGTCTCTGGGGCAGATCTAGGTGTGCAGCTCACAGGTGAGGCATTTTCTCACGATGGGCCAGATGCTTTAGCTGGGAGTGTCAGCTGTCCCCTGGTTGAGGGTGGTGTGTGGATTGGTCCCAACAACAGGTCAGAGCTTCTGCCTTTGGGGCCCAGGTATGTTCAAAGTGGGTTTCTGTGCAACTCCCAGGGTTAATATGAGTTCAGCACCCTGAAAAAATACAATTATTTGCCTTTTTAATCATTTTAGTCGGTCACTAAATGCTGTTGTCGTTATAATGGTTCCGTAATTATGATGCAAATGTATTTTTCTGCAACGGAATTTGAACTCGAATAAGCAAAAATTGCTTTTTTGAATTTTCCTTTAGATTCACATTCGATCCAGTGTAGTCACTTCCTGCCCCTAACCCTGACGGGCTGCGGTCCCTTACCTGGTCGACTTCCTGTGTCGCGCTCCAGCCAGGCCGCGTAATAGCGACGGATGTAAACCCGCAGTCCAGCGGCGCCCATTTGCCACTCTTATGTAGAAGCATGGTAGATTATAGAAGTGAGACACGGTGCTCTGCATTTCTCTGTCATGCACATTTCCCACTTTAGTGTGCAAAACATAGTCGCAGAGCAAGCTGACCAAACACCTCTTAAAAACGGGCAACTGGGATGTTTCTCTGCATCCATGCGGTTAACTGGTGACATGGAAATGGCATCACGTGATGGTTTCATAGGTATGTCTATTACGCATTAACTGGCGCTGTTTTTATTTGCTCACCTCCATTCCAGTGTTTCCAAGCGAAAAACCACTGACGTGTTATGGATGTATGGCTGAGATCGGTTTATCTAACTGACCGCAGCTTCAGTAGCACAAGTGGTCCTTTGAAGGCGGCTATGTCGAGGTGTAGCCAGAAATGTGGTGACTCCCACCTCCTCTGAGCGAGGGTCTGTGGCTGGAACGGCGTTGGTGGGCTGCAGTGACCCCCCCAGGCTCCTCTCGTCCCCCGTGCCCTCTCGCTAGAGGCCTCGGGGCAGCTGAGAAAACTTCCCATCTCCTTTCCCACCTCCCACAGGAAGTTCACCACTCGGGCCTACTTTCGCTGCCCGCTCTTCCGTCAGGTTGCTCCAGTCTTCAAGAGCATCTCCCCCATGTAGGAATGTTTCTCCGACAAAACATTTATTTGTAGATATGGATTTCACAGGGTATCGGCAGCCGACTAGCGTTCAAACTCGGAAGAAGACGGAATCCTGGATATCCTGTTCTTTTTAGATATTTTAAGCCTACTTCTTGTTTGAAACGTGAACCACAGGGTCTTCGGTCATTTGCAAGGTAAATGTCTCTCTTACAGCTGACGCGAATAAATATAAACGTGAACATATTTGAACGTATGGGGTATAATCCGGAGCGGCTCTTCGTGCAGAAAACAGAATTCTTCCACGTGCTTCCATGAGCGCGGGCCGGAATCAGCTGACGCGGAGCCGAGCCATTCCAGCCAGTAAGCTAATTGATAGCAGATTGTTGCACCGGGATGACTGAGGGGTGGAATCTAGAACGTGGACCTCTCTGGGACGGGGGTTGGGGCAAGCTGCATGCTGGAGACTGTGCGTGTAGGGCTGTGGGGTGGTGGTGGTGGTGGATATATTGCCCTACCCCCACTTTCAGTTGAAATTCGATCCCGTGCTCCAGATGGGAAGAGGGCCTTGTTTTCTCTGCCCCTTTCCCTGTCCCACATCCTTCTTCTTCCAGATTCGCTGACAGTGAGGAGATTTCCATTCTGAGGCAGTACTTGTGCGAGCACCCCGTGTTTCTCTTGGCCGTCTCTTGCTTGGGGAAGAAGCTCTTCCCATTTTTCCTTCACGTCCAATGAGTTCATGCATAGGATTCATGTTTTCTCCTGTGCGTGAATTTCATGAGGTCCTCAACGAGAAGCATCAATTTGGGATCGAAGGTTTTCTAAGGGCTTGAGAAATCTACTCCCTCGAAGTGCTCTCGGACGTTTCTTGGCAACGGCTCCCAAAATCGCAGTCGTGTTTGCTTTTTTATGTAGGTTTTTTTCAGTTGAACCGCTGTGGCCGACTCCGTACATGTTTGTTGTCTCTTGAGGGTGCCTTTCTCCTCTCCACATACCTTATAAAACACACCCTATAATATAACGTGGGGAGTGTACGTTCCACAATCATTCCAACATGAACAGTGTGTGTGCACTCTATTCATGCTCAGTTTGTGACTTCCTGATTTTTTTATGTCTAAGTTTTTGCAGCCATTGCTGAACATCTGGGTCAGTTTCAGAAGTGTAATCATCATCTGGGTCCTGACAAGGTAGTCAGCCCTTCCTGTCTATCTCCCGCTGGAGGCGGAACCATCCATCCTAGTGAATAAGGTTTGAAAACAAAGAGATCAGAATCATCTGAGACTCACTGAGGGAAGAGGTGTGAGCAAGGGGTCTTTGGACTTTGTGGGCAGTCCCTTGTGCTTCCTCCCTACGTGGCCGCAGACAATGCTTGAGGACCCCCACCCCATTCATCAAGCCAGAGGTCTATGGCCTTTGCAGCTGTACTGTGCTCCGGAGAGGGTGGGCAGGAGAAAGAGCTGGGATGCAAATTCCATGCCCGCATCCGACCGCCTCTTTATCTGTGTCTTCCTCCCATCTCCCGAGACTTGGATCAAGCGGGAAATAGTGTTCTGCCCCACAGATTTACCGCGTGCATCTCAAGTGGTTAGCCCGGGGGCCGGGGCTCCGTGCTGCAGTCCCGCCAAATTATAATCTGTTTTGTTTGCTCCATCATCTCAAGCAGTATTTCAGTCATTATGATAGCCTATTGTGGGGTAGACACCCATTGCTGTGGAGTCTTATAGTTAGTGAGGAAGTATACAAGAAGCACAATAACAAGAAACGCAATACTCGCACGGGGGAAAAATAGTCACAATGTGGGCTATATTTAGCTGCAATTGATAAGAGAAAACAATCACACTTGAATTGTTTTGTGGCTCTCTATTTTTTTTCCTGTCTTGCAAATGCTCATTTAGTGGTTAACCCAGTTGTGTTCCTGTCTAGAGTCTGTCCCGTCCCGTCCCGTCCCCTCCCGTCCCGTCCTCTCCCAGAGTGCAGAGGCAGAGCAGCCAAATCCATACCAGAGCCAAGGGGGCAGCCTGTGTGTATGCATGTGTATATATGTGTGGACAGGGTTCCCATGGGCTCATTGCCTAATACCAGACTCTATCTTGGAGGAGAGTGGCGGGGGGGAGCTCTCTGGGTGCACTCCTGCCCTATTCACCTCCCTCAAGCCCTGCCATGGGATCTTCTTGGGAAAAAGTTGGTCTCTAAACAGGCCTAGAGCTGTGCTGAGCACAGATTAAAATCCATTGTTTATTTGGTCACTCTTTAGACCGTCATCATTTTTTACCAACCCCCTGGCAATTGAAACTGTCGCAGCCTCCACCCCAATTATTTTCTCGTGATAAAATACTGCCAGACTGAGCCAGTTATATTCCCCTAATAGAACTTTGCAATGGGACAGCTGGTAGTGTAGTGGTTAGCGCTACTGCCTTTGGAACCAAAGGTTGCAGGTTCAATCCCCACCTGTGGCTGTAGTAGCCTTGAGCAAGGTACTTACTCTCAGTTGCTCCAGTAAAATTACCCAGCTGTATAAATGGGTAAATGATTGTGAGCATGTAATAATTGTGACCTTAACACTGTAAGTTGCTTTGGAGAAAAGTGTCAGCCAAATGAATAAATATAAGATCTGGTGCAAGACTGTACAGGTTAAAAGTAAAAGAATGTCTTTCTATTGACAGGATTCAAAAATATGACTAAGGCATCCCTGCAGGTAAAGGAACTTGCTGTGTCTCTCCTTTCTGTGGCAGTGTGCCATAGTATGAGCACTGTTCTAGCCCTACGGGTTGGGAGATGCAGTGAAACAATTTAGATGCCAAGGAGGAGGAGAGGTTCCGATGGGCGGGAAGCGTCGATGTGCAGAACTTGCATGTGTTCACGGTGGAATTGTGATCCGCCGCTTTTCCAGGAACCTGCTGCCTCCCCCTCAAAGAACCCCCCACATACAGACCCCACTGAAGACGGAGGAATCCGTTTGGGCCGGGCTGGGGAAGAGCGTGATGTCACCTCCTCAGAGCATGTCCCTCCAGGGGCAGCCTGCCGGCAGATGGAATCTTTATGCGAAGCAGCTGTTTGGGACTGCAGCCCCAACCCCTCGAGTGGAGATCTTCACCAGGACTGGGCAGCGAGATAGGAGGAAGGACCTGGGACCTCAGCTTGGTCCAGAGCATTGTGGAGAATGCAACAAGCTCCATCAGATCCACAACACCAGTCCCAGGGGTTCAATACCAAGACTGCTTGGCTTCACGCTGTTTCGTCATGTGCTTTTCAGTCCATGTGGAACAGGACCAGGCTTTTCAGAAATGATTTCTGGCTCGGCCGCGTTTGGCCACCATATTCCATTGCAGGCACCTAACACTTTTGCCAGAGCAAGCTCTCTCTGGTGCGATCTCTGGTACTTTGTGAGGGTCTGGGAGGCGTTATAAAGCTGACAACTGGCCCGGACCGGCAAAAAACGACTCCCTCTATATTTCTTTTTTCACATTCTTTCACAAATAAAATGTGCATCAGACAAATTAATGCAGCATACATGACCACACAAAGCTGCAGTAACTTTGATAAACTGGTACCTGCAGTTGTATCCGTTTACTTATTTCTGTAAACGGGTATTTTCAGTGTGGAAGTAGTCCTCAGCCCTGACTGATGTGGTTTACCAGTAGAGTGGAATCACGAGTCCTTAAACAAGGCCTGTCCATGTTTGCAAGATTACCTCATACTTGCTTGGTCAAAACATCAGATAATAGCAATATCCTGCTCCGTTGTGTTTGTAAATCCTCCAGATTCCGGTGCCCTTGGCTTGACCCTGGGCCTGCTGGATTAGAGAATGACCTCCGGCGAGTCATCTCTGTGCTTTCGAAGCTCAGACGTTGCATTCAGGTGCAACTTGGTGGCGTTTTGGCTGAATCTCTGTGGTAGAACTCTTTGACCCTTACCCTAAGGGTTAGGGTTAAGGCTAGGGTTAGGGCTACTTTTGGGTTTGCATTGCTTCGAAGCACACATTTCCCCATAAACACGGCAGGGATGTTTAGTCCCGGTCAGTAAATCTGTCTGATGGCCCAGAACCACTTGTTTTTGTGAAGTCACATGGCATCTGCTGTCAAGCTACTGAGACTCCAGAGAGGTGGTGTTGGTGGAGGGGCCAGGCGAGCTGGACTTCTCCGGGTCGCAGTCTCCCATTATCTTTTATTGGAGTGAGCAGATGGCTTCTTGGTGCTAAATCACACTGGAAGTTGTACTCTTTCTTGGTCACATTTTAACAATAGTAAGTTGGAACAAAAAGGCTGTGCCAATAAAGTGTACTCACCAGTGATGTCGCCTTGGTTACAGCGGCAATAAAAATGGTGGCGCTGTCACGTTTACTGCTTTACAAGATGCCGGATTGACTGCCTGTCACATTCACAGACTTGGTGCCCCGCTCTCACGTTAATTCCTGCTGGTTCCCTTTAAGGTAGACCTGCAGTCAGAGACCCAGGTTTGACCCTTTGTGTCACACATCCTGAGCTTGGATCCATGCCTTAGAATCGGCGAGTCAGCAAAATCCTGTTATGCTATGTGCGACTGTAGTATATGGTGGGCGTGTGTGCCATTGAAACAATGAGTAATGTAATGATGGAACGCAGTGGTGGCAATGTTCTCATCTTGCCAGTGCACACACTGCTTTACAAAGCTGAAAGGAATGCGGCCATGTGACCTGGAACTCAACTGTGGCTCAGTGTGAAACGCTTCGCTTGGGCCCACAACTACACAATGGATGGACCTCACTGGCCCCACCAGTGTCTCACAGTCCCACAGTAACACAAATCACCTCTTTGGCTCTACGAAGCTGAGCTCTGCTCACTCCTACGTCATTCACCCGAAGACCTAGGTGCTGGCCGGTCTTGGTCACCTACTCCCCCGTGGTGAATATTCAGTTTTCTTCTTGCAATTATCATCCGCTCACCTGCCATCCCACACACATACTACCCCAACCGAGAGCATATAACAGTTCTTCAGTGCTTCTGGGTCTTGCAGATACCCACTGACTGCAAAAGTCTCTCACTTTCCTTGGTGTGCTAAGGAAAAAAGTGGATTCTTTTTCCCTCTGTCATGTGATCCATCACAGCTGCAACTCATTTATACCTACATGGCTGTTGGTGCTCTGATGCAACCTGCCCCGATGCTCAGCTGGGAGGGAGGTTTGACTAATCACCATCAGTCTTGAGTGAAGCAGGGGAGTGTGGGGAAAGTGAGAGACCCTGTCAGACCAGATGAGAACTGGAGATGGGTTTTGAGATGTCAAGACAGCAGAGGATACTAGGAAAGGGATTCCTTTGTCTGTGAAATGCGAGATTTCCTTTGATTCCTTACATGGGTCTGATGGCTTTGGTCATGTTGAACTACGCTTCACATCTTTTTCTTCTTTTGGATCATGTCAGTGGTGTGGGAGGGTGTGGTGGTGCAGTGGGTTTGGCCAGGGGCTGCTATGTGGTTGATCTGGGGTTCGAGTCCTGCTTGGGGTGCCTTGCTATGGACTGGCATCCTGTCCTGGGTGTGTCCCCTCCCCCTCCAGCCTTGTGCCCTGTGTTGTTGGGTTGGGCTCAGGTTCACTGCGACCCTGACTGGGACAAGTGGTTGTAGACATTGCGTGTGTGAGAACTTTGTGTGTTTGTGTAGTGCCATGTAAGGCACTGAAGGATAGGCTACTGAAACTCATCTGCTTTGGAAATCAAGTGTCCAAAACTCTTTGTATCAGAGGATTTTGTGACAGCTGCCTGGTTCTCCTTACAAAGACACGGAGGCAGGAACTCTTTATTCTCAAAAGTCCTTAAGCTATCTGAGGGTATCAATGATGGATGTTTTCCTCACGTTCTCTACTGGTATCTTATCAGCCTGCACTGTGGTAAGCAGTAGGAGACTGTATTGCCTTGACTGTAATTACCACGCTCCTTGTTTTTGAAGAACCTGGTTTTCAGAACCACCTGATAAGGTGCGATACCAGTGGGATAACCCCTGAAAGTATTTAGCAGCCTATAAGTAATTCCTGCCTTGTCATTTCAGCTTCACTGTCCACCAAAGATAGGATTCCAGTCCCACAGATGTGGATCACTCCACTGCTGTTTTCAAGGGCTGTTACCAGCTGCTCAGACCTACCCAACCTGAGGCACCCAACCTGGATGCTACATGTCAACAGACGTGTGGGACTCATGAGTTATCAGAGTTACAGTTAAGACGTTGAGAGGCATATGTCTACTTATCAGGGCAAGATTGAGATTATTAGATTATTATTAACCAAGGTCTTCACAGTGATACTTGCTTTCCTTCCCATCCATCCATTATTGTCATTTGGGTTATTAATCATTACATCCAGTCGTCCAATTCAGGTTTCAGTGGTCTGGAGCCCATCCCAGTAGCACAGACAACCCGAAAGTCCATCCAGGGACATTCGCTCACACATAAAGGGAAATGTAGAGTCACCAGTTTACCCGGAACTCAAGTCTTTCAAAGGTGGGAAGAAACAAGAGCATCTGGAGGAATCCACCTAAACACAGGGAGAAGATGCAAAACTCCTTAAAGGTTTTGAACCCACAACATAGGAGCTATGAAGCAACAGTGCTACCTACTGCACCTCTGTGTCACCGTGGTTCTTACTGTGCGCAGTCTAAACCGTCCTTTAGTGCCTGTTTTGTCAGAGTATGAAGGGCTTTTCAGCATTTCAAGAAGTTGTGTAAGACATCTGGTCAGTAACTTTATAAGCAAGCTGAGCTGAATGGCTGCTTGTGGGACTGGAATGTGTCTGATGTTGAGTTCTTGTGTCTCAATTAAATTAGGAATTTTTCAGTATTTTGCAAATATTTCCATCTGCCTTTGATGCCACATAATGACGGAATTCTTCCATATCTGGCATCAATTAGGACAAAGTTGATTAGAAGTTATTCTTTAGTGGAGTACTCTGGAGAAGGGTAAACAAGAGGAGGTGCCGTACTGAGCAAAACAGAAGCGCATACTGAGGGGGTTGCTGGACACCTGCCTGCGTAACACCCCTCCTTAAACCCCAAAACCTTAAAAACCTTTTTTCACGTCACATGGGAACTTTCACATACATCTCAAGAGCGTGTGTGTGTGTGTGTGTGTGTGTGTGTGTGTGTGTGTGTGTGAATATCTCTCTGCCTGTGTGTTTTTTCCCCTCATTTGTTTGTCTTTTATTCTTAGGGAACTGATCATAATTTTGTTTCTCTGACTCATCTGTCCATCAGTCTATCTGTCCTTCTTTTGGTTAGTTTGGCCCATCTTTCTGACTCACTTTCACTCGCTGTCTGCCTGTGCAGAACTTTTCTGTCTATGTCCGTCTGTCCATCCGTCCATCTGACCTGAACTGTAAGTTTGTAATTTTGCTCGTCTCCCTCATCGATCCACCGGCCTGCCTCTTCCTCTGCACGTTGATCTGATCCAACTGTCGGACCACCTAACCCCTCTGCTCTCTGCCTGTTTTGGTCCTGCAGGCATGTTCTAAAGATGCCAGCTGCTAACACCATGACTGGTGAGCGGGCACTGCTGTTCTGCACGAGTGCTGACAACTGCATCTACCAGTCAGTCAACGGGTGAGTATTGGGTACCTGGAGATCCCCCACGGCCTGGCGCTGTTCTCTAAAATGTCATCTTTTCAATGGCCTGTCTTGATATCAACCCGCTTCTTGAATTTCCCCTTTTCAATAACGTCTCTTAATGTTGGATTGTTTTTTCCAGTCGGGACTTTCTCCTCTTTGATTCGCAAATTTTAAAGACTGTAATGGTAGATTAAAAAAATGTTTGTATATTTACTACAGCATGCTGCCAATCCCGTTCTGGCAGTATATACAGTACACAGTATAAGAGCCCTATATAAAAGTAACTTATAATGTTAAGCTGCCTATTATTATTTACCCATTTTACACAGCTAGGTAATTTTTGCTGGAGCAATCTAGGGTAAGTACCCTGCTCAAGGATATTACAGCAATAGGTGGGAGACTATCCTGCAACCTTTATATCCAAAGATAGCAGCTCTAACCACCACGCTACCAGCTGACCCGTATTTTTTGTGTGTGTTAATTAATAACAGAATAGACCTGGGTGATGACAACAGAGGGAATCAGTATATAAAGAAAATATAAATACTTACAGAAATGGGAAAATTCCAAATGAGGGTATATAGTTCATTTTCTAGAGAGATTTCTAGAACAATGGTACGGTATAAAGTGGAGCTGTAAACTCAGAGACCCTAAGAGGAGTTTTTTGGGGTTTTTTGACAGTATTCACCTTTTCCCCAGCCTGTTGCTAGGAGGATCTCAATAGTCAAATGCACTAAATGGTTAACCTGCTGCCTTGGGCAGTTAATGGCTAGCTGCCTGTTCTAACCTCATTAGGCTTCCTGCTGCCTGCTGGCCTGGGTGAAGCGCCTCCCCATTACAGTCAGCCCCTGTCACGGCTGACCACACGGTGGGTATGTGAGCCCAAGCGTAAATACCTCTTCTCCTGCATCTGCTTCTTTCTGGTCCCATCCAGAGTCCCCCTTCAAGGCCATCCACCTGTATGTGTGCGGGCATTGTGCACATGCATAGCTGTATATGGCTGTATGCCTATAGCTCTGGGCGGCACGGGGGCACAGCGAGTAGCACTGCTGTCTCACAGCGCCCGGGTGGTGCAAGAGGACATGAGTTTGATCCCCGCTCAGTCTGTGTGGAGTTTGCATGTTCTCCTCGTGTCTGTGTGGGTTTCGTCTGGATGCTCCGGTTTCCTCCCACAGTCCAAAGACATGATGTTCAAATTCACCTATAGTGTGTGAGTGTCACAGAGAGAGTGTGTGTGTGTTCCACTGATGTATGGATGAGTGATCCATTGTAAGTAGTGTATCTAGCAGAGTAAGTCAACTTGGTGAATAAGGTATGTGGGCTAATAACATTATGTAGTATCCATTGGAAGTTGCTTTGGAGAAAAGAGTCTGCTAAATAAATGAAAATGTAAATGCATCCTGATAGAGCACACACATGGCTTGCACCGTGAATAGCGGTGTCCGTTTAGCAGCTAACCGTGCTGTAACACAAAGGCTCCCACCTCTTCCTGGTGCACCATGACCTCTCTCCCTGCAGGAAGTTGCCAAAGAGCCTGCCAGGCTGCATGAGGGACTGTAGTCTGAGTACTGAATAGTGGGAAATACCAGCCCTCACACATGGTGAGCATGTCGTTTTCTGAACTGATAAGTACCATTTGCATTTATTCATTTAGCTGATGCTTTTCTCCAAAGGGACTTACAGTGTTAATCCACTTACGGTTATTTACACAGCTGGGTAATTTCATTGGATCAATTTTAGGGTAATTACCTTGCTCAGGGGTACTACAGCTGGAGGTGAGATTTGAACATGCGATCTTTGGCTCCAAAGGCAGCAGCTCTAACCACTACAGTACCAGTGCTTCTCAAACCTAACCCTTTTAGACCCATGTTCCAGTGTTTGTTCCACATGACCTGATAATAATGATGTTTTTATTGACTGAGTTGTTCAGTGAGTAAATTCAGATCACATTATACTGAACTTACTGTTAAGAACTGCAGAGAAAGACTCTGATCCTTTACATTTGATGTACTGAAAACCTTGATAAAATATTCTCTCCCTCTGAAGAAATATGAACATAGAATTTGTTTGCTGGTGTTGCAAAGGCTGCTTTAATTTTGTAATTTAAAGCCCAGGAAATTTAAAGAAAACCCTTGTTAATGTGAATTCTCAACACTCAAAGATGTGATTACCTTTAATTTCAATAGTAAAATTTTTTTATGTCTTCTAGAGCCCCCCAGACCTACAGGCATTTAGGATAAAATACCGCCAAATCCCATTCAAATGGACACAGTTACTTCGATAGTTAAAATTAGTTTTCATAGGTGTTACATAGGAGTTGCTGGTGGTGGTGTGGTTGGAGCTGCAACCTTTGGATCTGAAGGTTACCAGTTCACCTCTCACCACTGCTATTATGAGGTTCTTAAACTAAATTACCCTGCTGTCTAAATCGGTAAATAACTCTAAGTAACTTAGATCTGTAAGGTGCTTGGAGAAAAGTGTCAGATAAATGAGTAAAAAATAAGTGAGCAAATAATGAGTAAAATTAAGAAGGCAATTTCCTTTCATGCATCACTCTATAATAGTGCATAGGTAGGTGAATGTATAGAGTTTACACTGATATTGTAAGTGAATTTTCCTAAAGGTGACAACCACATACTCTTTATTATTATTATTATTATTATTATTGTTGTTGTTCTTGTTCTTGTTAGAAGGTCACTTTGGGGAAATGTGTCTGCTAAACAAATAAATGTAAATGTCTTGTGCAGAGCAGCTGTTAGGAGGTGTGCAGGATCCAAATTGTTTCACAAATGTGCAAAAATTCCTTTTAAAGCGAAGTAGGGATGTGAATTGAAATTCCTCGTGAAGCAGAGTTCTTGCCGTATCTCAGGATGATTAATAAGAAGTCTTTAGCTTATTTATTCCAGCTACTATGAATTTTGTTAATTCATTGAAGTTTGACCAGGGCACATTCATCTGGACCAGGATAAAGACCAGGACTAGGACTAGGATTAAGACCAGGCCTGCGTGGGTCTAGTTGTCAAACCCAAGGCACAGGGTGTCGGGCCACATGTTGGTCAGCACTCAGGCCTCTGTGTGAACATCATGGCTGCAGCAGTGATCGTACTGCTTCTTTCTCTCTCGCTTCATGCTTCTTCTACCCCTCACTGTTAGATGTTATATGTGTATTGTCACTTATCTCCACAAGTGCAACTTGAGCCGCCTGGAACCATGAGCTCAACACGATAACTTCCATTAGCTAAGTAATCATGGCATTGGTCTCTGTCTGGATTTCACAATCTGCATTGTTTCTTTATATATATATATTTTTTTTCCGTGATTCAAGCTCCAACCCCTCAGGAGGTCTGTTCATTTCTGAAAGTGGTCCTGGAAGAAATTTTGTTTTTATGAGTTTTTTCTGCTGGTAAATACTTGTGAGCAGGCTAATTAAGAGTTCTGGCCAATTGAGTGCGCGGTCGGATTATTCCAGTGACGTAGCGGGGCTGCGAATGGCGTTTTGGGCTTGTGAACATCTGACTCGGTCCTGCAGAAGAGGCACATGCAAATGGAAAAAGAGTCTTCTCCATTTACCATCTTCTTAGGGATTCTGGTACAGTTAGCTGCCGTCCTTGATCGCACCCAAGCTGCCCTTCCTCGCTCACCTCAGAGAGCGTGGGATCAGCTTTGGCTCCCTTTCCCCCTCACTCATGGATGAGAAAGGGTCTTCCAGCAGTTTCTACTCGTGCTCTGGCTTTTTAATTTTTTTTTTTCTCCTCGCTACACATCTCTGTTCGTGCCAAGTCGGAGAAGCATCGATTCCCTCCATCTCCTCCACCCTCTCCTTTGCCTTCTTGCCCCGATCGGTCCCGCCTCCCCTCCTATCCGCTCTCTCCAAAATGTATTTTTCTTGGCCCACAAGCCTGACCTAGTTTCTCCTTATGTTGCTCCTCACTTCTTCAATAGCTACACAGACTAAGAAAACAAATTCTTAGAAATGACGAGAGCTCATGCAAGGCTTTGTTACGCCGCTTGAGGTCTAATATATAAGCATAAACACTACCGGAACACACAGAGGTACCTCAGGGGAAGAATAAGAGGGTTTCTCGCTCTTATAAGTCCGTTCATATTTCAGATG
Source organism: Scleropages formosus (assembly GCF_900964775.1). Taxonomy (NCBI): domain Eukaryota; kingdom Metazoa; phylum Chordata; class Actinopteri; order Osteoglossiformes; family Osteoglossidae; genus Scleropages; species Scleropages formosus. The sequence goes on from NC_041807.1 coordinate 16,866,975, forward strand.
ATGTCATGAAGAGTTTCCGAGGGACCGGAGGGGTTCATGTTTCCTCCACTTGTTTGTTCGACCAAAACTATGTGATGAACAAGCCTGACTCCAAACGTGTGTTTATTTACTGGAGAGGTCAAGGGAAAATATATGAGCAGTCTTTCGTTTGCTCTCTGCCAGTTCTTCTTCATTTTCATCATTCCTAGAAAAAAGATTGTTCTCGTGGACACCTTAAACACACTAATAGCTCTTAAAGCTGTTCCCTGTGCGCTGGTGTCCGAACCTGGTGCAGGAGCTGCTTTCCTGGGAACGCTTGGGAGGAAATGCCCGGTTCTCTGAAAGCAACGTGGGAAAATGTATTTGTTGCCGTTGCCCTGCGTAGTCTAAAGAAGCCCTGCCAATGAACCTTATGAAGTAGTCATTTTTTCTTTTAATATACCTCCACCTCCTATAATTAGTTTAATTGCAGTGTGGCGCATCTTCACCGAACTGACGATTGAAAATTTTTCTTCTTGATTTTCTGAGATGGTAAGTACAGATAAAGGTCAAGCTGACCATTCGCTCCACAGCTCCACGGTCATCGATCGTATGATTTGTTTGGTCTTAGAATGTAAGTCATGTTCTTTGCTCCCAAAGGGCTTGCTGACCTTTTGCTCTCTGTGTTTGACATGGCAGTCTCAAGTGCTGCGGGTGGAATATTGGTGAGGCTCCATCTACCACCGCACAGTGGCCAGATCTGCACAAGGAAGAGGAGACCAAGTACCCCCTCACCCCCCTGGACAATCTGAGTGACGGGCCAGGGTGTGTTGCCATGCTCGCCCACAAGAGAACAACCACTGCTGAACCCCGGGCCAACGAGAATGGGATGGCGGATGGCGTCAGGATCTCCAAGACCCCAGGAGGACTGAGGAGCAATGCCAGCATTCGAGACAAGATTTCCCAGTGGGAGGGCAAGAAGGAGTCCACACCCTCACCCCCGTCACCCTGTCCGCTCACCACTGCGAAGGAACTGGAAACCACAAAGAAGAAGGACGCCAAACCCACAGAGGTCCAAAAGGGGGAGAGCAAACGATTTGTTAGCTGGGAGAGGCAGGACTCCGGGAAGGAGAATGCAGGAAAGCTGGCAGATCTGAGGCCCAAATCCCCAGAGGGTCTTGCAAAGGACAGTGGGGGGATCCTGGAGAAAAAGTACTGGGGGAAGCCAGCTGAGAGCATCCAGGAGAAGAGGTCCGTTTTGACACACATAATGAAGTTGGAGCAGGCCATGAAAGAAGGGCCTAACAAGCCCTCCCTGATGCTACCTGGGAACTATTTCTGTCCCCCTGCTAAGGACGAGCAGGAGGAGGCTGACAAGAAGTTAGCCGAACCCATCTTTGGGACCCTGGACGTGGTGCGGACTGTGGGCCTCCGGTGGGGGCGAGACCCAGAGAACGTATACACCGAGCCAGGCGCGCCCTCCATCAACCCCGTCCCTAAGCCACAGCGCACTTTCCAACACCATAATGCTGCCCCTGGCTCTGGAAAAGGAAAGAGGAATCTCCCGCCTCTACCCTCCATCCCCCCTCCACCTCTGCCCACCTGTCCCCCACCTGCAGTTAATAGAAGGCCCTGGTCCGACCGACCGAGGGACAGCAGCAACAGGTAGGAAGACCGGAAAAGGGAGTGTTCCAGAATGGATGAGTGCAATATTTAAGCTCTGTGATCTGTGATGCTTTGTCGTTGAAACCTTCCCAATTTTTGAAATGAACAAAATTAGGATGAAATATCAAAATGTTTTTTCGGCGATGGAATGAAAATGGCGGCATGACCGATGTTATGACCTCAGCAATGAACACAGCGAGAACCATCACGAGCTCAGCGTCGAGTGTATAAGCGAGTCCATCAGAGCTCTGCCGTTTGTTTTATTTGACATTCTCCACGTAGGAAGCGGCCTCTGCACATCACGCTGCTGCGTTTGTAGGTAGTCCGAGTTTCTCCATTGACCTGCCACTTTGTGCCGAAACAATTGGATAGGACTTCAGCTTTTGAGGGTGAAGGTCTTGGATCAAGGCCAGAGCAGAAATGTAAACATGGGGCCTCTCTTACCTGGAAGATTTTGTTAAAGTTCCTAGTCAACTGTATTTTTCATGCAGTGCAACACACACACCACATACCATACCTTATCTGGCTTGCACCCGTTTGATGCGAAATGCTTCATATCCTACAGAGGACCTCATGGCTGATCATCAGAATGGGGCTGCTGAGGGGGGAAGCTTTTTTCTTTCTAATCCCTTCACATCCTACATAAACAAATCAGTGCATGCTTTCTAAAGAAGAATCGGTTGGTAACAGATGCAGCAACACCTGGATTGTAGACGCTCTTGAGACGAACGACACTGAAGTCTTCTGTGTTTGTCCGACTGCTTTAGAATTACGCTGTATGGCTCCTTTAAGATCCCAGTCTGTTATGCAGTCGGTCTGTTAAATTAGGGTATTTAGTCTATGTAATAACCTTCTGTGCCTGTGCAAAAATAGGGGTAATATTTGTGTCTGAATCCATTACAAATCCAAAGGAGAACTGGAACCTTTTCAAGGTGACGTGACCACAAAAATGTAATCAAGTCCGATATTTTGCGCTCGACCAAGCAGGTGGAGAACCTGCATTGCAACCAAAAGGTTCCTGCATCACCTCCCCTCAGGGGGTCCTTCTATTGTACACCTGAGGAAGCTCCTGCATAGTGGCTGCGATCGGGGGAACCGCGAGGTGCGGAGATCAACAGGAACTGCTCAGTGCCACGCCAATGTGTTTCGACTGTGTGCTTGGCCTTGCAGGAAGTCGTATGAGTTCGAAGACCTGCTGCAGTTGTCCACGGAGGGCTCTCGGGTGGACTGGTACGCTCAAGCCCGCCTCTCGCTCACGCGCACTTTATCTGAGGAAAACATCTACGAGGACATCCTAGGTGAGCAGCCTCTTGAGAAGGTGCGGTGCGCGTCGGTTGGGGCTGGTGCGTGGGAGGACGGTGGGGTTACTGGAGTCTCGGCGACGGCATCACGCTTCGTAGGGATCGCTCCAGCTTCAGTCTCCGGCACTGCAGTGGAATGTCTTGTTTTTCTCCTCACGGAAAAACACAACGTTCTCAGATGTCTCTGGTTGAACTTCTCAGTTGGCTGGCCCTGGAAATAGCAGAAATCAGATTAATTTTGAGCGCTGTTTGCGGTGAATGATTCTCCTGAAAATTCTGCCGGAATGCTCGGGTTTCCCCTTAAGCATCTAAAGAGGTAACTGCTCTCACCGTGTTTTTCGCTGTGATTGCCCGCTCCCCGTATTTTCAAGTCATCCACTTGCTTTTGGGTTCTGACATTATGTTCCACCCACTTTATCCTATCATTTGCAGTAACTTTGTGGGAAATGGTCACTGAGGGATTCCGGAATGTTCCGCAGCCCAGCAGGATGCCTGGAGAGATGTTTGTTCTTTGATGCAAATTGACCAGAGAGGCTTGGCTCATGTGGGTTTCTGTCACCTTTGAGCACAATTAGCGCCTGTCGCTTCAGGGTCCTGCCAGCGTTTCACGCAGCCCTTGTAGCCCCTGTCAACGGAGTATAATGCCCTTGCTTTTGCTGGATGATGTTTGAGGTGTGAAGCACAGTTGAAAAGCCTCTCTGTCTTCCCTTTACAGTTTTACCAAAACGTTTTGGAGCTGTGATACACACGCTAAGAGGGTCACATTCCAGCTCCCAGTTAGAGAAGTAGCCAGAGTTTGATTCAGATGGTCCCTTTTCTCAGGGTGCGCACCGCCGACCACCGTAATACGAGGAGTGTGTTTCGTCACACTTTTCCTGTGTCTGGCGGGATGTGTCTCTGTAGACGCCGAACTCTAGCGTCAGTGCCGTCTTTCTTCTCGTGATTGCATGGAGGTCTTTTGTGGAGAACTCGGTTGCTCGCTGAGGCCGAAGACGCCCTCTGGACGAATGTCTCAGGCCTCGTGCACCACGTCTTGTTTTTCTGATCCCCAGCGGTATGCTGTTGGTCCAAGCAACGTAAATCCATTCCATCCTTCCATCTCTGGCAATGCCTATGATAGCAAGAACTAGCTGGAAGAAAACAGTGTTCATTTTTAGATCCTTTTGGGGCACGAAGTCACATTTTGGTGTTCCGGGGACCTGTTTGAGTTCGGCACGCCGCCCTTCTGGCTTTTCCACATGATTTGACCACCTTGTTTGTTGCTACGCGTTGTTCTAACTTGCAGACCCCCCATCAAAGGAGAATCCATATGAAGATATAGAGCTGGAAAGCCGTTGCCTTGGGAACAAGTGCCCCCTGCCTGGATCACCGTTGTCTTCTGCCCCTGACACGCCCACCAAGGTACCTATAGGTTTTCATATAACAAGATGGTTAAAGGCCTGAAATATCCAAAGGGGTGCAGGTTCTTAGAATGTACTCCAGGTCCAGCAGGAGACTGCTGAAGGGCAGAGAAAGGACCATTATGTGATTTGTCGCAATTCCTTGTGCCCTGACCTCTGGGTCCGCAACAGGTGACCTCCAAACCTGGCTTCTTCCGGCAAAACTCAGAACGCTGCAGCTTCAAGCTGCCAGACCTGCGCAAGACCAACCGCGAAGGGGGCGTTGCCTCGCCCTCCCGGATCAGTCCCCCATCCACGCCCAGCAGCCCTGATGACACTCCTTGCCTCTCGGGAGACCCCTACAACCGCCGGCGGAGGAAAATCCCAAAAGTAGGAGGCCTGAGAAGGTCTAGGGGGGAGAAAATGAGATTGTCGGCTTTGGGAATTGCATGTGTTGGCGATCGTGATTTACAGTTTTAGCTCCCTGTAGGAACGTCAGAATTTATCGTTAAACGCCAACGTCCAGGAATTTTCCTGCTGATTTCCTTCTGCTGTTAAAAGGAAGCTCAAAAAAGCCAAGGTGAGGTGGGAGAGAAGAGAGGCGGAGGTGCGTTGGTTTACTGTGTGCTGGTCGCTCCACAGGTGGTGACGAAGATCAACAGCATGTTTGAGGCGAGGCGGGGGAAGAGGCGCATGAAGAGGGTCTCCCAGTCCACTGAGTCCAGCTCGGGGAGAGGTGTGTACCGGAGGTCCATTTGACCCGGTCTTCATGGTGCCGACTCGGCAGCTGTTTCCGGACCATCCCAGACAGCACGCCCACCATCCCCCGTAAAGGGAAACGGTTCCCGTATGTTTTAAGTCATCTTCCCAGGCACATCTGCACAGCTGACCCACTTTTCGGCAAAGCGAATTGAGACGTGGATTTGTGAAACACACATGTGCATAGCGCCGTGCACGTGCACACGCGTCTTTTCCGTCGACACCGTCGGCTCCGTGTGAGGACGACTTGTTAACATCCCCGCTACCTCGCGTTTCTCAGCCTTTGTGAGAGTTTTTTTTTTTTTTTTTCTTTCTCTTTTTTATTTGCAGTAACAGATGAAAACAGTGAGTCCGAGAGCGACACGGAGGAGAAACTCAAAGGTGAGAGGTTCATCAACTTTGCGTTGTTCCTCGATTTATTTCCATCTTGGAATGGACCCAACTTGGAAAACTGAGAAGCTCCATCAATGGCACTTGGATCCAACCAATAATATGAGTAATATCCAGTGTGCACGGTGAAATATAATATTTAATGCACAACCTAGATGTTGCTGCACATAGACCAGAACAGCCTTCTCCTTGGATCCCTGTTGGAACCATCCGTGATGTCAGTTTGACATCAGCAGCGAATGCTTGATCTCTCTGTGGTCCAGCTCACAGCCAGCGCCTGGTGTCGGTCCAGTCTATGCTGAAGCAGGCGGGTCGGTACCGCACCCTAGAGCGGGACCTCATGGATTTGACAGAGAGGAAACTCTTTGAGTACTTCCTGGTGGTGGCGCTGCACAAGTCCAAGGCAGGGATGCCTTACTTGCCTGAAGTCACCCAGCAGTTTCCCCTCAAGGTGAGAAGCAGAAAAATGCATGTTGGTTGACTCTTTGGCACGGTGTGTGTCTTTGCACGTCTGTGCGTGTCTGTTTCTGCGTTGTGTGTGACGACGGCATTACGTCCCACCGCTGCCAGCTGGAGAGGAGTTTCAAGTTCATGCGGGAGGCAGAGGATCAGTTGAAAGTCATTCCTCAGTTCTGCTTCCCTGATGCCAAGGATTGGGAGCCTGTCGACAGCTTTGCAAGGTGAGGTCCTGCTTCTCAGCTGCAAATACAGGCAAACACACACACACACACACACACACACACACACACACACACACGCATTCACATGCACGCAGTGACCTGTGTGAGTCACTGGTTCCTGCTCTTCTTCTCCCGTGCTGCAGCGAGACGTTCTCCTTCGTGTTGACTGGCGAAGATGGAAGCAGGAGGTTCGGATACTGCCGCCGCTTATTGGTAAGGCAGCATAATTAATTGCAATTATCATTTTATCAAATGTTAATATGTCATTGGGAGGCGCAGTGGGTTGGACCAGGTCCTGCTCTCCGGTGGGTCTGGGGTTCGAATCCCGCTTGGGGTGCCTTGCTATGGACTGGCGTCCCGTCCTGGGTGTGTCCCCTACCCCTCCAGCCTTACACCCTGTGTTACCGGGTTAGGCTCCGGTTCCCTGTGACCCCGTATGGGACAAACGGTTTGGATAATGTGTGTGTGTGTGTGTGTGTGTGTGTGTGTGTGTGTGTGTGTATATTATGTCATTTATTATTTCATATGCCTTATACACACATACACATATTTATATAGACACACACGTATAATTCCCTTGCAAAGGGTTTAAGTCAATAATAAAATGACAGATACACACTGCCGTGTGTTCACAGCCCAGCGGTAAGGGCCGCCGGCTGCCCGAGGTGTACTGCATCGTGAGCCGCCTGGGCTGTTTCGACCTCTTCTCCAAGGTATGGCTGTCCGTGCTTCTGCGGCGTCTCTCGATTTGCTCTCGTGTGTTTGTGCGAGCGTGCTTCAAAGTAGCAAAGATGCGTAACTGTAAATGGTTAGGTTACACAGTGCGTGTCGTTTGGGTGTGCGACGCCGTGTCCCGTGAGTCCGTAAATGGTAAAGGAGGTAAATGGTTCCTGTAAGCGGTAACAACTGTGTATAATGTGCATAAGGTGTAAAGGCTGTACGTGTGTACTTTGTGTAAGGGATGATGACGTGCAGTATGTGTGCAAGGCGTACGTACTCTGCAGAGTGTGTGTAAAGTGTAAAGATTGTATTCTGCGTGCGTGTTGACCACTTGACCGTTCCAATGCACGCAGATCCTGGATGAGGTGGAGAAGCGGCGCGCTCTCTCCCCCGCCTTGGTGCAGCCCTTCATGCGGGGAGTCCTTGAGGCTCCTTTCCCAGCTCCCGGCAGAACCATCACGGTCAAGAACTTCCTGCCCGGCTCAGGCACCGAGGTGCAGCCTCGCGTTCGGTGAACTTACATTATACTGGCGTCACCGGTGAAATCCTTCGGTCAGATCGCACATGCAGGTTCACGAAGAAGAGCTGAGAGCCACAGGGGGCCCCCAGGGGCCTGCCCACGTGGGTGTCTTTCTACAGAGCGAGCTCTAACTCATCCCTCCGTGCGCCGCTGTGTCCACGTCAGGTCATCGAGCTGTGCCGGCCGTCCGACTCCCGCCTGGAGCACGTGGACTTCGAGTGCCTCTTCTCGTCGCTCACCCTCCGTCTCTTGCTGCGGGTGTTTGCCTCTCTGCTTCTGGAGCGCAGGGTCATCTTCACCGCCGACAAGCTCAGGTGGGCTCCTCTCGAGACCCCCAGCCACACTTAGTCCCTATCCCTTATTCTATATTCTGCACCCACACTTAGTCCATATTATTTATTCCATATTTGCATCCCCCTCCGACGCTCAGGTGTGTATCAGCGATTTGGGCGAGTAAGACGTCCACCACAGCGCAGGAATCTGTGACGGTATCAAGATGCGATAAATAGATAAACAGAGCGTTCCTGGAACTTTCTTTGGGGCCTGAGAGAAAGCGAAGGAAAGAATGCTGTTGTGTTACACAGTCACCATAGGAACAATCTCTTTTTTGGAAAAACCTGGGAGAAGCCAAAGGGGAGATTTGTGCTCTGCTTGGATGCTGAAATCTGCTCCGTGTCCAGCCAGGCTGCCTCACCGTCTCCTCCTTCCGGCAGTCGCCGGTACTCGATAAAATCATAATCATGAAAATGTGTCTGTTGCGATCTTTAATACTTTTTTCTCCAGTTACTAAGTTCTCTGCACTGATGCCGAGAAAATGAAAACCCATGAATTCGGAAATGCGTCGATGTCACGCTGCAGTTACAAAAATGGACAGATTTCAACAACATGGACGGATGGATGGATAGATAGATACTTTATTGATCATTAGCTGCTCCCTTCAGGGTTATTGCACATATATCCGAGTACCGCATTTTTTTCCAATACAAGCGTCAATGTTTTTTAAAAAAAAAAAAAAGAAAAAAAAAACTATTTGCAAACAAGAAGCCAAAGCGTGCACTTCTTTTTTTTTATTCTCCTTCAGAACCCTTAGGAAGAATAAGTCTATATTCCGTATTTTCTTTGCCTTTTGGATTATGTGGCATTACATCACCATCTGCTGGTGGACACCAGGTAAGGAAAGGCCTTCAGTTTGAGAGCGCTGTGCTGTGGGTCGCTGGGAGGTGGCGAAGGTTGACCTGCTAATACGTCTCGGTGGTAAATAATCAGAAATCACCGCGTGGCGCTATATTTGCCACAAGTGTTTCTGCCGCTGTGATCCGCGAAGTAACGGGTGAACTCCCTCCTCTCGTCTCCACGCCCCTCTCTCGACCCTCTGTCTTTTCCTCAGCACCCTGTCCAAGTGCTGCCATGCCGTGGTGGCCCTGCTCTATCCCTTTGCCTGGCAGCACACCTACATCCCCGTTCTGCCGCCCTCCATGATGGACATCGTTTGCACCCCGACACCCTTCATCGTAGGTCTCCTCTCCAGCTCGCTGCCTCGACTCAAAGAGCTGCCCATCGAGGAGGTCAGTTCCCTTTGGGTGTGTGTGCGCTCGCGCGAATGTGCGTTCTTATTAGATTTACAAACAGCACCGGCTTGTAAAGAAACGTTGTGGCAGAGACGGACAGTAAATGTACTCGTCTGTATATAAATGGGTAAATAATTGTCGGCGGCTTAACGTTGCGAGTCGCGTCGGAGAAAAGCGTCTGTTAAATGAATAACTGTAAATGTAAAAAAAAAATACGTCCCACAAACTTAAAACGAGGGAAGAAGATCAAACGGCTGCAGTATTTCACAGCTGTGATCGCACGGGGCAGTACCGAGCCCAGACGGGAGTCCAGACTTTCCAGGATTTCACGCGGAATAGTAAAATTTTCACGCGGATCAAATTTTCCAAGGGGAAGGAAATTAAACACTTTGATCGTCCGCATACAGTATTTACAGAGGGACCTTCAGGTGTAGGCCATGGGCTTGAAATACATTTCCATGCCAAGTATTTAAGAGTAATCAGCCTACATCCCATAACATAATAAAAAGGAGCTTTGGGGTTGTGATTTTTACAAAGAAATAGATTTTTCTTCAAGTTTTTTTTTGAATGGCTGAGTGTGTTTTTTTTTTTTTTTTTTTTTTTCTCTCTGCCTTGCCTCGGCCGCTGTGAGTCCCGGACCTTTCCTGTCGCAGAACAATAGTCCGGAGCAGTTCTACGTGTTCCCAGCCCGGAAAAAGCTGAGGTTGCTCTCTCACAGGAAATTACATCATTCCTCTTTGTTCTCCCCCCCCCAGGTCCTGGTGGTTGACCTTGGCAACAGCCGCTTCCTCAGACAGGTAACGCCACCGCTGTCCCTTCCCCAGCGGTGCAAACGCACTGCATCCAGACGTGGGCGCCGAAACAATGAGTGCGTTCTGGTGACAGCCCGACTGTGTCCCGTGTCCCGTCTCCCCGTCCCCCCAGCTGGACGACGAAGACTCCATCCTGCCCCACAAGCTGCAGGCGGCGCTGGAGCACGTCCTAGAGAGGAGGAAGGAGCTGGCCTGCGACAGGGCTGAGCTGCTAGGGGGTGAGGAGCCACTCGCAAAGCAGCGCTTTCAAACTCAGATCTCGCAACAAGTACAATTTTACTCCGCTAATAATGTAAATGACCGTAGACTGATGGATCTGCTCACCAAGGGAATTACGGTGGACACGCAGGCTGGTTGCTCTTATATACCTGGCATGGAGTTTGTAATTATGGTCCACGCCTGAAGTTCCTCCTGTAAACACAGCGGGCTTATTCCACGTGAGCTCGTCCTAATCTGTTCCTCGAAATCAACATCATATCCAAAAATTGGAGATAAAATGACTTATTTAGTTTTTCTGGATAAAAATTCTGCTTGTTCCAAGCTCACCCCAAGTTCATCTCAAATCCACCCCAAATGATGCCTAACAGAAGCAAAACATTTGTGTAAAACAATACAATTTTACACAGTTTTTACTTTTAGTTTTACATTCCCGGAAAGTTTAAAAAAAAAAAAAAAAAAAAAAAAAAAAAAAAAACTTCATGGCCTCTGCTGACCATTTCTGAATTTCTCATGTCGATGAAGCTTTTTTCAAACATGCGCGTCATAGTAGTGGTAAATATTGGCCCGTGTCTAAATGCTTCCTCAACATTCTATGGTGGGTGCGGAGATTTTAATGTCTACATTTGCAATAGAGCTAAAAATTATTTTTAATTCATTATTTTTTACATTTAACTTTTTTCTCTTTTCTGTGTTTGTTTATAATAGCATGTTCTTCAAAGGTCTGTTTTGTACAATTTGTTGCAGGGAAAACGCGAACATGCAGTTCCTCTTTCTGCCTGTAGGGGGCAGCAAAGTGCACTGAGACAGAACAGCGACTATCAGTGTGTTCAAGCATATTATTGCGAAATGACAGATATTTATGCATTCATGGGTGTATGGATGACCAAAGTTTGTAACTTTGCTCGTGCTAGAAAACCTCAGCATGATAATTCAGGCAAAATGTGGAAAGTCTGAACTCATTTTTTGGATTGCGTACCAAATTATGTCTTTATCAAATTATGTCTTATTATGTAATTTGGCAGTAGTGTTTTGCCCACATCATAAGAATATGTGTACGTATTTGCAGTTTCTCCTTGTTCTGTTTCCATCTCAGTACTGCCGTGACCCGGTGCTGTTGTCGATTTCAAAAAAAGCTGAGAAATTGCTACTAATTAATATCATGACTGTGCATGAATTTGCTCTAGTTTTGTTGACTGGTGACACACGGTGACACAGTGACAAAGTTGAGCAAAACTCGTCCTCTGCGAAGGCGCTTGCTTCCATTTTGTCTCTGCCTTCATGCGCAGCGCCTTCTCAGATTTCCCGTCTTGCTGATCCTCCACCAGACTCCTGCTCGCTCAGCACCGTCGTCTCGGAAGCGTTTGTGCGCTTTTTCGTGGAAATTGTGGGCCACTACCCACTCTTCATGGGCGCTGCCGAGCGGGGGGACGACGACTCGTCCGCCTCCTCCTGCTCGTCCCCCGCACCGTGCTCCTTTCAACGGGACGCCTTCCGCAAGGCCATCGTCTCCAAGAGCCTGCGGCGCTTCCTCGAGCTCTTCATGGAGACGCAGATGTTTGCCGGCTTCCTCCAGGAGAGGGAGCTGCGCAGACAGGGCCTGAGAGGTGGGGTGTGTGTGTGTGTGTGTGTGTGTGTGTGTGTGTGTGTGTGTGTGTGTGTGTGTGCGCGCGCGCGTGCGTGCGTGCTCTGTCATGTATGTGCATGTATGTATGTTGGGGGCATGGTGGTTAGCACTGCTGCCTTTGGACCCCAAGGCTGCAGGTTCGAATTCTAGCTCTGATACCCTCGAGTACGGTGCTTACCCAGCAATTGCCTCAGTACAGTTACCCAGCTGTATAAATGGAAAGATAAATACCTTGTATTCTTCAGTTCGCTTCCATTTAGGGACACAGAGCGCTGAAAATTTCTGTTAATGATCCAATATGACAGCGGTAACACTATAGTTAACTAGAGAGTAAGCTGAAGAAAGGAAAACAAAAAAAACACCTCACTGCAAAGGAAGTGTGAAAAATAAATCTGAAGGGGTCCAGGTACCAGTGGCTTCCACCTCTCCCGGGGGTTCAGCTTTGGTCTTTGGTGAAAGGGGACCTGTGTGGAAATAGGTGGTAAACGCGGTACAGCATCATTTTGACCGGTTCGGATGTTGCTGCTGTTTGTTTTAAGCTGTGGACTAGACTGCTCGTGCTGGAGCCTCTGAGTTCTGCATCCGCTGTCGGGTCTGAGGACGCAGCTGCACTCATTACTGGCGTTAAGTCCCACTGACAGACGCAGAGCAGAAGTCAAAAGTTTGAGTACACGCCAGCAATACCGGTTTCGGATGAACTGGGCAGAAGAGCGAGAGCAAAGCAATCCGCAAGTGTCCAAATTACTAGAGAAGAGCTGGGATGACATGGGACCTCATTTCCTGATTAACCTTTTTATCCAGATGATTTGTGACCAAAAACTAGTTTTCGGTGTACTCTAAGTCACAAGAACGCAAGAAGCTGGAGCTACAGTTCTGGACAAAAGTGCATGAGTTCCACAGGTTGTGTTGTTTTCAACGCCCCAGGTCTGTTCGAAGTGAGGGCCCAGGATTACTTGGATTCTCTACCAGGCAGTGAACACCGTGGGGTCAACAAGTTTCTCAAAGGCCTAGGTGAGAATGGCAGTCGCTGCTGAAGGCACTTCCTTCTACAACATGTTTCCTACTTTGAAAGAGGTGAGGTAAAGCGGTATAATTGTTCTCTCACTAGTTTTAACCTGTCTGGTGCCTTTGACTTTCAGGGAATAAAATGAAATTCCTGTCTAAGAAATGATTAAGGAGCTCATTGACTGGACACATATTCAGCATATAGCAGAAAACCACACAATCCTGTGGGCCAGATCTATGAAAACCACCAAGGGCTGAAGAGGATGGAGGCACACCTGCAGCGGGGGTGTACAGATGACCGGTGGGGGAAAGCACGTGACCGTCCCAAAGAGAAAGGTGATGTTGGACTTGCGGGGCTGACCTGTTGCCGCTTTCCATTTAGTCCCTGCCTCCTTTGTAAATCGAAGCCAAGATCCTCACAAAGTGCCTGGTTTTGAGGCCCCCAAAGCAGTTGTCCCACAACAAATCTGCAGCACATTCCCTCAGAAACAGACCAGCACTCCGGGAACACCTTCTCCAACTTTGTGCAGATACTGATGTCTTAGGATGGAGCGGATGGCAGCCTTCTTACAAAGGATAGGCTAGAGAGAGGATGACCAGAGAGCTTTCTGTGAAGAAGAGTTTATATTCATTAATGTTTATTGTTATTTTCATTCTGTGTGTTTTTTTTTATTTTATTTTAAGACAGTACAACTTCTTTTAAATCAGGAGGCTTTGATTTAATTTATAGAATTTTTTTTTTTTTTTAGAAAAAACCTCTCAAAACAGAACTAAAGCAAAAGAAAAAAAAAATCAATTTGTTGTAAACTTATTTATGGGTGATACTGCCAACCTAGGGCTATCGGCCACTTTTTATGGAAAATGGAGTGCACCACTTAGACCAGAGGTAATACTGTAGTAGGGAGAATGGAAGCACAAGGATATGAGCAGGATTATGCTTGATGAAAAACGGTGTGAATCTGACTGATGTCAGGTTTATAAATACGGAATAATGACATTGGATCCAAAGAAAGTGGCATCGTGCCTGATTTACAAGATGGTAGATTTCATATTGTAAAAAGAGCTTCAGTGTGATTGGCTGCTGTAGTTTCAAAATGCCACTAGCGCTGTCCTAAACTTAAAGAAAACTAAAAACACATTAAATAAAATGATTTTCACAAAAGAAAAGAGTCCATGTGTTTTAATTACACCAATGTGCAATATTCAGTGCATTACTGTTCTTGAGCTTTATGCTGTACAGATAATTGTTATTATTAATGCTATAACACTACCAAAGGCAATTAATTTAAAGGAATTACTGGTATCACTCATAATGTTCGTAACCCTCTGCAGAGCTACTTCTGAAGTATAATTTGCCATAAAGCAACAGAAACTAAGATGAGGGATGTTGCCTTTCAAGCGATATACAAGCGTTTTATTGCTTCGAGTTTTAAAGTGAGAGGTAAGGCTTCCCTTTGCCTTTTGAACTTGTTCTAACACCACACATGGAATTCTCTAGATTCACATTTCGAACTCAAAACATTTATCGTGCATTTGCTGATGTCTCAATTTGCCAGTTTCTGGACACAAATTACTTGTGCTTGTCAGTGGATTTCCTGAATATGAGCATTCATTATACAACGGGAGACTGCACATACGCATCACTTTTCTTCCAGTACTGTCCTATGAAGTGCACACAGTGCAAATGCAGGAACTTAGTAGAATATCAGCAGGAGGTAACTGCTTACACCGCTCTGCTTTGCTGCTCACCCTGTCACATTTACCATGTTCAGTGTGACCTACAGCCTGTGGCAGCTTCCCAGTAAGACCAGTTGAAGTACAAATCTCACTGTGTCCGCTAGAGGTCTTCAAATGTCACTGAATTCAATCTTAAGAGAACAGTTTCTTCTACTCCACTACACTGTTCTGCCATTCACTATTTTGTACATCCAATATGGTACAGTATAGAGACACATTGTCTGAAGCCGCTTGTCCCAAGCGGGGTTGCGGCAAACCTGAGCCTAACCTGGCAACACGGGCGCAAGGCTGGAGGGGGAGGGCACACACCCAGGACGGGTCGCCAGTTCGTCACAAAGCACCCCAAGCGGGACTCGAACCCCAGACCCACCGGAGAGCAGGACCTGGCCAAGCCTGCTGCGCCACCACGCCCCCAGGTACAGTATACAATAATGTATAATATATGATATTATAACAATGTGTAAAATATGACATTAGGATATATAATGAAGTGTAAAATATATCAGAAGGATATAATAATACGCAAAACATGATATTGACAGTGTACATTAACTCAATATATTTGCGAGTCTGTTGGTAACTTGCTTGCTTTGTGCCTCCAAAGTCACTTACCCCTTAAAAGTTACAAACCACAAAAACTCGATAATACAGATATGCCTTGATTAATATGTGAGTGACATTCTGTAACATTACTGGATAAACCTTTTATATAAAAAAAAATAGTACTTAAGACTTTTCACCTTAATATTTTTATTAACTTTGAGCTATGTTAAAATAAAAAAAAAAGTTTAAATGAATGGTTAATAATAATAGTGACCAATCAGCTTTTGTCCTTTCTAAGAAGCTCCGATTTTCGACCCATTCATGCTGTAAAGACTGGAAACAAGTGGAATGAAGACGGTCCCACATACAAACGAGCTTTTCGGCTGCGTTTCAGCGCCTCCTATCGGCTAGCAGCGTAAATACAGCTCGCATTCACAGTTCACAGGTACACGAATGGTAAACAGACGAGCGAAGGAAATGCAACGGAAAATAAACAAGCTGTAAACCATTTAGTACCTTGGAAAATTCGTAACTCGTCCATTCCTGACGTGAGGAGTGTACAATAATAATGTGTGAAATAATGCAGTGTGAGATTTTGATTGTCGCACGCATTAATTTGTGAATATTTGGGTATATTAAGTTGTGTGAAATATGACATTAAGATATGCGATAATTTGTCATTTATGTAATTTAAGTAGCTTCAAAAACGGCATTCCAAACCGTACAGGACATAACGGAAACCTTTGCCTTTTAGTTTTATTCAGCAGTTCGGTAAACTGGGCGTCACGCAACGTCGTACACTGTACACATTTGTCAAATTTGAAGGAATTTTACACATGAGGAAAGCGGGTAATAACAGGGCGAAAGGGAAGAGCGGCTGATTACGTGCGTGTAACGGGGTGTGTAGCATTTCGGTGTAGAATTCTCTCAGACTGTTGGTCGTGAGACAGACAGGGCGCCGAATTCATGTGAGAAGTCCGTTACGCTACAGTGTGTAAACGGGGCAACAGTTCCGCTACACTCCCTGCGGCTGCCAGTTAGTTTTCATAAGTAGCTTTTTGTTTTCAGCGGAAAGTGCGTTATTGTATTCGCTCTCTCTCTCTCTCTCTCTCACTTACACAAACACATACACACACACGCGCGCGCTCGTTACGAATTATACTGCCATATGAAGCGGTGACAATCCCCATCCCCAGAGCTGTTTTTCTCCGTGTCCATTTCCTTTCTCCCCAGCCGAGGCGGTGTTTCTTTTCCTTTCCGGACCCCAGGCCGTCTCTCCCTGCCTCCCTCCCTCCCTCCCTCCCCTCGGACCCGCGCGCGCGGCTTCATTACGCGCTGCCTCGCTCTGTCCCGCGGCGCTCTCTCTCGCTCCGAGACGAGTCCGGCCTTCCTGTCATACCTCTCCCCATTCCTGGGATTCCAGCCGCGGGGCCGCCGCTTCTGCGCCTCTTCTCCGAGTCCTTGAAGAATCCCACGCGAAGCCCCCCGTGTTCCCTCGTGTCCCCCGTCCCGTGTCGGGCGCTGGGCTCCGACTCCACACAGGTGGGTTTCGCGCACGACGTCCTACTCTCCGTTTATTGATGTGTTTCGCCTTCACGTTCATGACATGTATCGCCGTGTTTCGTCTCTCCGCGCAGCCTAAACGCACAACTGTAGAGACGAACCCTCTGTAAGACACCCAACACACACTTTAAGTTTAACATACACTCTAACGCACTTCAACACGCAGTTATCGCGACTGTACCGCACTTTACACGGCGCTGCAACACACACTCTGACCTCATTCGCACCGCACGATCGATCCCGTTGTGTTTTTCTTTTTTTTTTTTTTTGCCGAGTTTCCCTCCTTCCCGCGTGTCTTTTTCCACGCAAGCGAGCGGAACATGTTTGGAATTGCGGACGTTTTTTGCCGAATTCCTGCGGTCTTCGAAGCCGAAGCGCTTCGCGGCGGAACTTTTGAGGGAAACTCGCGCGCGTGAAACAGAAGAGGAGCGCGCGCGCACACGTGCCACAATTCCGTTATTATTATTATTAGTAGTAGTAGTAGTAGTAGTAATTATTTATAACAGTTATTACTACTGTTTTGCGCGTTTCTCCGTCTTTGCTGTTCAAGTTCCGCAGCAGGTGGAGTGAAACTTTCTCTCCTCTTGGCAACTTGGCTTGTTTTTGACGGCAACATTTGAGAAGGATGAATAATAATAATACTGAGCCATAAACTGATCATGTTAATGGTGAAGTTGTAGAGATTGAATTCGTTTGCAGGAAGGACATTCCGCTTTACACAAGCAAGGTAATGCCGTTTACGTGACACAGTGCCGTTATTTACACAAGTTTTCCAGTCTGCGATTTTATTATTTGCTTGAAAACCGTTACGTTACGGCCGCCACGTCGATTCAAAAACGTTTTAAAACGTGCTTTTTCTATTGCCGCTGTGTTATGGTTATTATATATTGCTATTACATGTAGTTCTCTAAATAATACTACTAGAAAAAAAAAAAAAACTGTTACAATAATGATAGTGACACTTGCTATCCCCCCTTTCATTTTATTTATACCTTTATTCATACGTAGTGTTAAATTAAATGTTAAATATGGAAATATTTCCAGATTATTTCAAACTGCCGAGTTTACAAAAACCCACCGTTATTCTCAGAGTTTTGGAGTTTATTTTGTTCTTTACTCTCCCTGTTTTCCCCACTCATGTAATGCTGCCTACTGGTAGGAAAATAAGGCCCTTGTTATCTGGCAGGCTTTATGGGCAAATTAATGCAATTCCCTGGCAAATTTAGCTTAATTGTAAGTTATATTTAATGTGTTCAGTGTGAAATAGCCGGGTGTCCTCCTGGCTCAGGATTTCAGCACGAGAAGCACGCCAAGCTCAGCGACTACAGATGTGCAGATAATTGGGATTCTCCGAGTCTTTGTGTTGCACTGTTCTGTCACATCACACATGGCGATACCTGTCAGTGTAGCTGCAGCGTGTTTGTCAGTGTGTCCTGTTCTCTGGGTTATGAAGGAGGGTATTCCTGGTTACCTCCTCGATACGTGCGCGTCTGCCGGCCTGCTCGTCACCCTGCTGGTGTTCTTATTCGGGATGTCTGCGTGGTCAGACTGCCTCTGTGTGTGTGTGTGTGTGCAGGAGTTGGGGGTGATTGAGAGTTGGAACAGGTGGAATGGTGAAGCAGGGCTGCTCCACCTCATGCAGCTGCTCAGGTACTTCCTGAGATGCTGTCAGTAAGAGGATATTTTTTTTCGCCAGTTGATTGTTTTTCTCTTCACCTGCCACTCCAAAGCCCTTATCCTAACCTTTTGACAGAGCCTCAGCGTAGACAGAATATCCCTTAAAGACAACATAGCCCGTGGTGCCGCGGCAGGTTCAGCTGGTGCCCAGTGGGTCTGGGGTTCGAGCCCTGCTTGGGGTGCCTTGCGATGGACCGGCGTCCCATCCTGGATGTGTCCCCCCCCCCGCCTTTGGCCTTGCGCCCTGTATTGCCGGGTAAGGCTCTGGCTCGCCGCGAACCCCCCCGCTCAGGACAAGCGGTTATTGACGATGGATGGACAACATGCCTGAGGAAATCTGTGCACTGTTTCAAAAAGGGCAACACATTCTGAAGTCTACCCTCTGCATTACGGCCATTAAATAGTCAGTTTGCAAAAGTATTCAGACCCTGCAAGTATCTTCACATGTTGCTGGATCAGAGATGATAGTCAAGTTTTTGTCCACTTTAGTATTTGTATTGTACACTCACATGCAACAACAGAAAATATTTGAAGCCAAAATAATTTAATTCACTATAGCAAAGATTAAAATTGAGATGCTATGAGTACATAAATATTCGGACCCAACACCTTAATATTTGACAAAGCCATTTTTTTTCACTTTAATATTAAGGGCATTGAGTCTATTGAGATAGGTGTCTAGCAGCTTAGCACACTGATTATGGAGTGATGTTTGACCACCCCTCTTCACAGATTTGCTCAAACTCATGCAAGTTCCTTTGGCAGTGCTTTAGGACTGCAGTTTTTGAAGCATGCCACAGATTCTCAGAGGGGTTGAGGTTGGGACTTTGACTGGCCCACTCCATTTTGCTCCTTGGGGTCACTGTCTTGCTGAAAAATACTACTGAGAACCTTCCTCCCGAGCTACTTCCTGCTGAGCTTTGGTTGTTTGTAGCCTCAAACAAGTTCTCTTGTAGCGCTTCCCCATGGTGTGTGCCATCCATCATTCCTTCAGTACTGACAAGTGTTTCGATCCCTTCTGATGAGAAGTATCCCCACAGCATAACTCTGCCACCACCACACTCCACTGTAGTGATGGTGTTTTTTGGAGCATATGCACTGTTACCTTTTTGACACAAAAAGCCTTCTGAATTATGGCCAGAAAGCATGTTTCCATGTTGGTCAACAGTGTAGCTAAACGTGTACCTCAGTGTTGGTGTCATCAGACTATCATCTCTTCTCTCACATCTTAGCTGTATCACCTTGATGCCTTGACAACGTTCTTCTTCAGTAAGGGATTTTCTCTTGCCAGTTTTCCATACAGGTCAGAATTATGCAGGGCTCCTGATATAGTTCAGTGATGCACCTTAATTGCACACCCTGTGGCTTTTTCAGAGTTATCTTTGGCTCCTTAGTTGTAACAAGCCACGTTATCTAAGTGATGAATTCTGAGGGATGCCTTTTCCAAGGCAGCATCTGAGTGTTTTAATACACCTTCCACTTCTTGATTATTCAGCCAGCAGTGCTCACTGGGATATCCATACTTTCAGATATTGTTTTGTGCCCTTTTCCCTTCTCTACGGTTTGTATAACTCTGTCTCTGACTCCCTCCGAATGTTCTTCGGTTTTCGTTTTCATGTTTTTTTCTTTCACATTCATGGCTTGAGAGAGGACCGCTGTTTCTTCACTGTTTCTTCACCAGTTCCTTCAGTGGTGCATGCTCAGTCAGTTGTTATCCAGACAGGTGTCCACATTAGGGAAGCATCTTTCACTTGTGCTCTTTAAGCTATTTGAATACAAGATGTGAATATTTATGCAAGCTGCGTATTTCCATTTTAGCTTTTGATTACAATATTTGCAGAGTAATGTAATTTTTGCTTTTCAGTATTTAATATTTAATTTAAATGTTTGAGGATGTAACTGTACAGTAAAAATCCTAATAGGGCAGATAGGTGATCATTTTATTTGTAATGCAGTATCATTTGAGAAGAGTGCTATTTGTGTTTCACACTTCAGTGCTCTGACTTTCCCGGCTGCTCTGCTCTTGTATAACTGTAAACGTGCCTGTTATTGTGATCTACGTGCAGTCTGGTGGGTTTTTTAAGCCCTGTTAGTGTGTCAGAGAGCATCTCTGGGTCTTAGAGGACTGAGGGGAAATCACCGTGGTCATCCCGCATGTTTTCAGCCCAGCGTCATTAACTCAGGGAACCGCGTCCAAAAATACTGCATTTCAACTAATTTTGCCATTGGTATAGTGTGTTGACTGTACCATACAGGCTCCCTTTCCTGCTGTTTTTGTATTAATGTTGTTGATGTTTTTTCTTCTTATTTTTCAGCTCATCCAATAACCTGGAACAAAAACAAGTCGTCTTGTAGTGGACCACTGCATGAGGGTTCAGGGAACATTTTCCAGTTTTTCCCACATTTGGGAACTGGGGTTTTCAGTTTTCTAACTCTTCTGAAAAGTCATCAGAATGGTACTTTGTGACAACTTGTTTATTAGAATGTTGCGTTGGAAAAATTTGATTGATTAATAATGGATTTTACAGGAGAACAAAGTGTTTTTTTCACTGCACAGCTAGACTGAAGTTACTATAAGGCTCCTCTCGCTTCCCCCCAGGAACAGCCAGGCTGGTGTACAGACTCCTCCCGTTTTGGGAAAGATCGGGGAGGTTGTTTCTGACTTTTGGGGGCACAGGGTTTGGCAGCTGTGAAAGGGCCTCCCAGTAACAGTAATAAGGCAGAGCATCATGTGTCCCGCAGGGCCGCTGAGATCCAGGCTGCACAGCACACACACCATGCGGGGAAGTCATTAGGTTAACCTGTGGCTCCCACACATTCCCAAAATGTTCTTGTGTTTGTGAAAGCATGGAGGAAAAGATAGATTTCTTGTCTGCAGAGATTTTTTTACTTCCGAGTCCCTAGCTCTAAAAAAAAAATTGTTTGCTTCCTTGTTTGTTTCCTGCTTCTGAATCCAGGGCCTTGATTTTGAAATCTCCGGCAGGGTCTGGTTTGGGGCGATTGGTACGGAGAGCCATACAATTCCAAACGATCCGTTTCCACACCGTGCTATGTTGACCCCTGTGGTGCCCCTGGGGCCCGGTCAGAGTGAGGGCCAGCTTCTGGGAAAAAAGGTGGGGCAATACAGCTGTTGTTTTCCTGGGCCCTTGTGGAGATGAGGGGCCAGCTGAGTGTCTCTTGGGGTCCTGACCACAACACCAGCTGAGGGGGATTATGTAGCCCCCTGACCGGTGATGAGGGAGGCCAGTGCTGGCACTGCCAAGAGGGTTTGGGAGAAGTGCTGTGGAATTAAGGGCTCAGATCAATTAACTCCACTGGATGTTAGCGAAGAAGCCAGAGAATGTAATGCTTTACAGTTCACGTCCACAGTAACTGTTACAGTATGGGTTCTTCTAACACAATTCCTTCTTCCACAACTAAAGGAGACCAAGAGTAAGAGGCGTCATTTCAGTGACGAAATTCAACACTTCCTGTTGTGGAAAGGAAGCATTCAAGAAGCGTCTCAAAACACGTCTCTCTCTCTCAATCCACTTCTCTCCTGATCTCCTGACAGCTCCATAGATTTTGATCTCACCGTTTGTCCTGATTGTCCTTCGATCTCCTGTCTGACTCAGTTCTAGAGGTATCTGACTGAGTACTAACAAAAACTGCGGTCTCAAACAAGCTTTGCTTTGTCTCGATCTGAAGTTCTTCATCTAGATGAATGAATGTGAAAGTAAATGTAGTGAACTGCTGCTACTGTGTGTGTGCATCTTAAAAATGTGAACATTTACATTTATTTAGCGGACGCTTTTCTCCAAAGTGACTTACAATGGATACTATGTAGCGTTACCAGCCCACACACCTTATTCACCAAGGTGACTTACACTGCTAGATACACTATTTACACTAGGTCACTCATCCATACATCAGTGCAACACACTCTCTCTGTCACTTACACACTATTGGTGAATCTGAGCAGTATGTCTGTGGAAGGAAACCCACACAGACACGGGGAGAACATGCAAACTCCACACAGACTGAGCGGGGATCGAACCCATGTCCTCCCGCACCACCCAGGTGGTGTGAGAGAGCGCTAATTTATTTGTGTTGTTCTCCAAAGGGATGTACAACATGTACTTCCAAAGGGAAGTACATTTCACCAAGAGATGGAGACATACAGCTGCAGACCTGTGATTTTTTAAGTACAGTCAGTTAGTCCAGTTGCACCATCTTTACCAGGGTACATTACACAAGTAGCTCCCCATAGAATTGATGGGGATTTTTTTATGACAGAGAATGTCTGGAAAGTTTATGGGGGATATGGGAAATGTGGACAGAAGTGGGTCTGAAGGAAATTTGTTTTGAGACCTTTCCTGAATGCTGTGATGGATTCAGTAGTTGTGCATGAGAGAGGAAGCTCATTCCCCCACGTTGGTTTGGTGTAGTGGTCATCAACATGATCTTCTTGAATATCCGGTTGTATCGATGAGTAGAAATAATAGTTGTTTTGAAAGCATGGTGTGAATAAGGAGAAAAAAAAAATCAGTTGTAGGATCTTAGTTATTGCTGCTTTTAAACATAAAATGCAAAGCCACTGGAGTGAAAGGTGGCCTTGACGTTATTGTGATGTGGCTGCGAAAATCACAAGCATGCTGATGGAAGCCCCTGCAGATGCAGCGCGGCGCTGCAGTTTCCTCTCGGACGCGCCACTTCGGCCACACCTGTGTCCTTCACCGATAGGTTTCACCTTTATTTTGTCGGACAAAACGCAGTCAGGACAGCGGAATGTGAAAACCAAATTCAGGGGTCGAACGGTTGATAGGTCGAGTGGTTTCCCCATTGTCCCTGTCCCTGGTAGGGTGCAGAATGCAGACCTTCAAGAACACAGCCGTTCTGGTCGCAATACACGAATCGCACGTAGCTGACAAACTATTTGTTTTGGTTGTTTGCGGACTTATCCATAACCACAACCACAAATGACCATGTTTATGAGCAGTGTATTCCATGATTACTAGGAGTGTAGTAGACACAGGCTGTATTGAATTTCCTGCAGTGCTACTTTGATGAAATCAATATGTTTGTGCTCCACAAAGTGAAATATATGTCTGCCGCTGCGGTGCTATGGGAAGTCCAGGGCCTCGGCGAGCTCTCCGCTGAAGGGAGGACCGGCCGCGAGAGCCGGGTTAGCACCTTTCCGTGGGATCTGAATGGACTCGTTGTCCAGTGTCCGCGCGTGCGTGGCGCGCGTGTGTGTTTGTGCGTGTGAGCTGGCCGCGAGGCTCACTGCCGCCATGGTGGGTCGGTTCTTACGGGAAGCCGTGCGGCGCTTTGGAGGAAGAGAGCGGGGTGGGGGCGGCGATCGGAGATTGTTCCTTGGGCTCGCGCGGTGACACGCGGTGAGTCACAGCGATGCCCCTTCCCTCCCGGCCCTCCTGTTAACCCCTTCGCTTCCGGGCCGGGTGAATCCCTCAAACACTGTCCGAGACGCAGAGGGAGCCAAAATCGCAGTTTTGCTGCTGCGCACCTGGCAGCACAGTAATTAACGCGATGGGCTTGAGGCGGCAACCTCTAGGTTACGAGTCCCGATCCGAGCTCCGCTACCGTACCCTCGGGAAAGGTACTCGAACTGCTAGAGAAAACACTGAGATTTACAAATAGACGAAGGAGCGGGTTACTCTTGATTAAAGCACCTGTTAAGCGAAGAAATAATAATCGTCGTAATTCCACGCTTCTCTATCAGCTTCCGAGGTCTGATATCCACTTTAATACGTTTATCAGTTTGTTTACTCAGTAACTCCAAGGCAGCGTGCTGTTTGCCTCCCTCTTGTTAATCTGATATCTAAGCAGAGATGATTTTTTTCCAAGTGGGATTAACACATTCTCTCCAGGCCTTGCGGCAGCACACGTTGCTCCGGGTTCCGTCTGCAACGGCAGACGCAAAGTCTTGCGTGACTTCAGCTCAACTGAGTAAGCGTCTGCTTTCTACAGGGGTACCCAGCTGCGCAGCCCCCCCTCCCCCTCCCCCCCCTCCCGGCATCGCCCCCCGGACCCCCGGCCTCCACCACGTCTGCAGAGTGGGATCCGGCCCCCTCGCCGGGGGGCGCCAGCGAGGAGCTGAGCGAGCCGCTGGACAAGCCTCTGGAGAACGATGCGGAAGGAGTGTGGAGCCCCGACATCGAGCAAAGCTTCCAGGAGGCGCTGGCCATTTACCCACCCTGTGGCCGTCGCAAGATCATCCTCTCCGATGAGGGCAAGATGTACGGTATGTGTGCAGTTTCACTCCTGTCACCCACTGTTCCTCCACTGTTCCTCCACTCTGGATGTCTCTCCAGGCCTTAAACCCAAACCCCCAGCTCCCTGCCCTCCATGAGCCCCTGGCTTTGCACACACCCCCCCCCCCCCCCCCATTTGCTGCCATGCTGCCCCTGAAATTGTGCTCCATACTACAAGTAGCAGCTGCACGGCCTGTGAAAAATGAAGCGCGTGTCCCCGTCTCGCTATTTTAGCATTTCACGAACACGGTCAGCAATGACACAAAGCAAAAGCACTCGGAAAAACAGCAGCCTCAACTTTGAGATTAAAAGCTCATTCTTTATCAGGTTTTTCCTCTCAGTTTCTTTTGTCCTTAAAGGAATTTCAGAAGAGAAACATTTAGCATTGAGAGGAACAAAACTGATTTTTTTTTTTTTTTCTTTAAAGGCTAGAGTTAAAATAATTGAAATTTTTATTTGCTTATTTTTGTGTTCCATGGCATTCTTCTCCAGTGGTGATTATACATGGATGCAGTACACAGCCAGTGGTGTTTGTAATGAAAGGCAGATAATGAAGTGGCACATAGCAAATAGTATGCTCATAATAGTTCTAATTATTATAGTTGGGGCAGCAGATTGTGTAGCGGTTAAAGCCGTTGCCTTTGCATTTAAAGGGCCCCGGGTTTGAATCCCTTCCTGCTGTAACATCGATTGAGGAACCTACCCTGAAAATTGCTCCAGTAAAAATAATAATGAATAGTTAATAAAGTAGTAAACAGAACATTGCAAGTTGCTTTTGGAAAAGCATCTACTAAATGGACAAGTGTGATATGTACGCCGGTTTCGATGTGCGTCAAGTTTAATCCTGATGCCCAGAAGCAGGGAATTGTGGGATTTTCTCTGTGTCGGTCACGAATACTAGTCTGGAGCCCCCCTTTTACACCACCTGCTGTACCATGCAGTACTGTGTCTAAGGGCTGATTGGCCCCCGCTCAGGGCACACGGGCTATCAGGGTGTGGGGGTGAGTTGTCAGTTCGCCAGGAATAGCATGTGGTTGGACGTGGGTTCAAGGCTGCTGGGGCTGTAACTGAACACCAGAATAGACGTTTACCCTTTGAGCAGTTGAGAGGCGGGGGAAACAAATAAACACCAAGGTACTGGTGGAGTCTTGTGCTGTTTTGGAGCGGGGGGGTTTGCTGGTGATGGGGGGGGGGTCCGGGGAGAGGGTCGGCCTCGGCCGCGCACCTGTCTCTGTTGTGTGTCTCTCTCCATTCCCTGCTATTTCTGTGCTTTATCAGCCACACCTCACGCCTGCTGTCCGTCACCCGGTCTGGGTGCAGACTGTCTTTCAGTTCACCTCCAGTGGCTCGCCGGTTCGGCCCTTTCGGCTCGAGAAGACCCCCACCCCACCCCGTGTCTCACGTGCTGCCGAAAGAATCGAACCGTTCTGAACAAAGTCTGCGGAGGTACAACAAGGTCCTTTTTTTCCCGTCACACACGAAGAAAGTTCTGACAGGATGAAATAAAAGACTGGAAAGCTCACGTTATGGCTGTAGTAACAGCTGTTTCCGATGCGCTGAACTTCGGCGTTTCTCCGTTTCTCGACGGTTTTCCTTTAACTCACGACAGAAGTGCAGGTTTCGGCGAATGTTTCAGTCGTGCATGTTCGCAACATCCGTGTGTTCTTACGGGCTGCGTTTCGGCCCGAACGCCCGTCATTGTAACGGCCCGAACGCCGGTCATGGGTTCCTTTGGTTGGACAGCGTCATAGGCGCCGCGGGACGTATTATTGTAGGTATCACGCTCTCCGGCACGGCGGTCTAAAGGCGTGCCTGTAGGGAAACTGCTTCCGACTGCCGTGACTTCTATTCAGCGAAATGCTGAACAAAGGGCTCTTGTGTGTCATAAAATGTGATAAAACATTAGATCATGAAGAGAGGTTTGCCTGGGACTGCATTTTCGATCAGTAAGTCAGTAAGAGTGTTTAATGTCACGTCAAACAAATAGCAGTGTTACATGTGCTGCTGGGTTTATTCGGAAATATGGTATATTTTGAAATGACTGCGCTGGACACGGAATGGGAACATGAATGTTACCCACTCCTTTCATCGATTAAAGGATTTGATACATGTACATATTTTAAAGGTTTTCTCAATGCCTACTGTGTGCTTAATGTGCAGTTTTAATATCTCTTCATTGAATAACAAAGAATTGCGTAACACCTGCGTCGGGCCTATAGCTCGAAAACTGATGGGATAAACTGCACCGCACACCTAAAAAATCTGCACGATCTTCCAGACATCACTTCTGAGTTGAGCAAGTTATTTACCCTAAATTGCCGCAGTAAAATTACCTGTTTAAATGGGTAAATAATCGTAAGTGGCTTTAGAGAAAAGAATGAGCTAAATGAAGAATAATGAGCTCGTAGCGTAGTGCTTAGAGCTGCTGCCTTTGGAGGTTTGAATCCCACCTCCAGCTGTAGTAGCCTTGAGCAAGGTACATACCCGAAATTTCTCCAGTAAAATTACCCACCCGTATAAATGGGTAAATAGTTATGAGCTGCTTTAGAGAAAAGCATCAACTGAATGGGCAAATATAAGCTGTGATGGACTGTAAGAAGTGTTAGAATTTCACAGAGTCTTAAGCGTGACCTCAGATTCTGCAGTTTTAAGAATTATTCAGTAATAATTTAGTTATTCTTATTTAAAGCAACAGTTAATCTATGTATATGATGGGATATTAAACAGGGTTATTTGCGGTCAAATCCCTTGATCCCGCAGAAGGATTTTCTCAAGACTCAACACTGTTCTGTGCTCTTAACCGCTCATTTTGTTTGCGGTCTCTTGCGTTGGATGAAGCCAGGTGAATGCAGGTGGGCTGTAACTGGGCTGACATCGCTAACAGTTCTTGAGGCTCTAAGGAGACGCACCGTGAGAGTAAATACCAAAGGAGGACATGGGAATTCTTCCGAGGCTCCATACCTAGGGTCAGATGCGGGGCGTTGAAACCTCAGCCCTGTTCTGCAACCGGACCCTTAACCGTGACCTTCCCTCACCGATATGATTAGCAGCGGAACTTCGAGGAAGTGCAGCAGGTTTTCTGATGATGAGCTCGACTCTGTCAGGTTTTGGTTCACCTCCCATAGGTTTGCTTGTGAAGTCTTGGCTTGGCTCAGCTGGCTGGAGAGCGAGCGGCCTTAAAGACCACAACTTTAGTTCAAGGTCCCCTTGAAAACTGACATTAGTGTAAATGTCAAAACTTATTTTTTGTCGTAAACTTACAATTATATGCCCTTTTATACAGCTGGGTAATTTTACCAGAGCAATTTAGGATAAGTACCCTGCTCAGTGGTCCTACAGCTGGAGGTGGGATTCAGACCTGTAACTTTTGGATCTGAAAACAGCAGCTCAAACCACTACACTGCCAGCTGTTTCCTCACTCGGAGAACCATGCGAGTGGTCGCCGTGTGTCCATTTGGACCGAGCGGCGCTGAACCGTACCTTATTCATACTGGTAGCAACAAATGAAAGGGTTAGAAACCCTACAGTGTTAGTGTGTTGTGGTGGTTTGAGTCAGCATGCTGTCACCCTGGTGCAGAGGGGTTGCGGAGAACTGGGGTGACTCAAGGCCCTCCTGTCGGTATCTGTGGAGAAATCTCACGCAGCCAATACATTCCTCTCCGTTGAATGAGCTCTGCTGTGAGTCGAGAGCAGTGTGGGGGGAGGCCGTATGGACGGCAGATGTGTTTGTGCTCCGGTTGAGATGCTGACCAGGACCCTGCTGGCTCTCGGACCTCTCGCTGTTGGGCCTTCGTTCGGTGTGAGAGCGGAAGAGCAGAGGCCCGTGCTGCTGCGAAGCGGATGCAGACCAAGTGTGTTTCACTCTGACGTGCTGTTGGCTAAAGGGAAGGTGGTGTGTGTGTGTGTTTTCCGTGACAGTCTTTGCACCGGGAGCCTCGGACAGTGAAACACACGCATGCGCCGTGGGACGGCGGTCACCTCGCAGGCATGCGAGGAATGCGCGGAGAGGATGGGGCGGGCTGTCTCGGGGGGTGGACTCTTGTGCAAGGCTATATGGGTGAAGGAGCAGATTTATAGCAGTTGGGACTCGAGAGCCTTGAGCCTTCGCATGAGAACACCTGGACCCCAACAATCCCCTCCCCTCACAAGCCCCTGCTGACCTTTTTCCAACCCTGGCCAGGGGATGCGAAGGCTCCGGCGGGTGGGTGGGGGCCTGCAGGCAGGGGTTGGGTTTGAGGAAGGGGTTCCAGATGGTCCTGGCCAGACGTGTTCCCAGGAAGACTATCAGTTTCGCCAGAATAGGGCTCCTCTGGATGTATCCCAGTGGACACGATGAGCTCATCACTGCGTGAGCCCCTTTCTCTGCCCACAGCACGTATCTGGGGGTATTTTTACCCCCCACCACCATGACCACCACCACTATTGTAAGAATTACATGACACAGTTTATAGAGACGTAAGGAAAGAGACGATCTGCCGGGTCGTGGAAAGTCCTCGGCATCACACTCCAGTGGGCCTCCCCTCTCAGTGACCCTTGAGGAAGAGGACAAACATGAGGGGCATTTCAGATGTGAAGAATGTGGTGGGATGCACAGGAGCTTCTGGCCTGGATGTGGTCTGCAGGAAGATGGATGAGATGGTCTTCGTGGAGAGAAGGGCATTTGCTTGAGTCGCTGTTTTTAACGACCCAAGTGAACGCTGTGAAGAAGTGAAATGTATATCGCCCACGTCATTGGCTGTCGGGACAGGAGGTGATGTGGTCCAGGTCCTGCAGCTCCACGGTCTGGTCCTACAGCAAAGAAATGCACGGTTCCAGCTGATGGGAGTAGACAGTAGGTTTATCATTCTTCAAGTACCCAGTGTTCCCATTCGAGGTCTTGTATTTCGGACACCAAACCCTACGTTCACTGTTCTCAAGAGGGGTTCGTGGAAATGATGTGTGACCCAGTGCCCCTGAGTAGGACTCGACAGCCGTTGCCCTCAAAGACTTCGGGGGCTCTCTGGTAAAAATGAATGCGATCACTTTTATTGCATTGTAACCCCTTCCCCCCTCAGGGCACCCTTTCCTGGGTCAAGCACGGTTGCGGTCACGTTCTCTGACCCTGACGCCATTTCTTTCAGTAGCTCTCCTTTACGTCTTGGGTCTTAACACAACCGTCGTGATGGAACTTGGGGACGGAGACAGATCGAGGGTCCGATTTCATCACCCCCCCCAGCCATTCCACTTGGCCCCCTCCTTAGGCACATGACCGTCACACGGAGGCCTCTGCCCTGTAACTGGACTCCTGGAGCAAGAACGAGAGTGAGATTTACTGTGGGCGCAAAGGCATATTCTATAAACATTGACACTTGGGGCAGCTGGTGGCGGCGCTCAGCTGGCCAACGGTCCCTCTTCACCCCGGCCCGCCCCCCCCCCCCCCATCAGGACCCGTTCACCTGCTCTGCCACTGTGACCCATCTGTCATCAGCACCACTCCCCACTGGGAACCCCGACACACACACGCACACACGGGCAGTCACTCACACACAGCCACGCGCACCCTTCCCGGCACCGTCTGCTGTGCCAGGCTGGTACACGCTAACTGCTAGCTGGCAGATCCCTCGTGTCCATGCTGATCCAGATGTTGAACATGTGGGAGATGCACAGCAACGCTGTTCGCACAGCACAAAGCGCTCAGCGCTCCGTACATGACCAGCCGCGGCCAAAAGTTCAGCTGCTGTTTCTGACTGGTTTCTCAGCGGGTAGCGATGGTGTCTCACAGTATCTGGGATGGGAGTTTGGATATAGGTTTAAGTCTGCATCAGTATATGTGGAGTTTGCATGTTCTTAACACCTTTGTGTGGATTTCGCCCATGTCCTCTGGGTTCCTCGCACAGTCTAAAGATGTGTTTTAGGTTCAATTTTGACTGCAAATTGTGCTTTGTTCACACGCTTGTGCATGTGTGTTTGTGTGTGTGTGTGTGTTTTATTGCTCTGCTGTGTAAATGGGTGAATGATTGTAGGGAGTTTACTGTAGTGTATCTAGCAGTGTAAGTCACCTTGGACAAAGGGTAGTTATTAATTACATGTCACACTCCTGAATAGTGTCTCATAACTACAGCAGCACTCAATAGGGCAGCTGGTAGTGTAGTGATCAACGTGGCTACCTTTAGACCCGAATGTTGCAGGTTTGAAACCCGCTTCGGCTGTAGTACCCTTGAGTAAGGCCCTTACCCTAAATTGCCCAAGTGAAATTCCTCAGATGGGTAAATGATTATAAGTAGCTTAATATTATAAGTTGTTTTGGAGAAAAGCATCAGATAAATAAATGCAACTTTTTTCTGTGTCTACCTGTGATTTGGACAAAACCTACCTTGTGGATTTATTAAGAAGAATCCATCGGCAGATCTTCACACAAAGCAGAGAGGCCTAAAAACAATTCTGGTTTTGTTTTATAGGGCGGAATGAGCTCATTGCGAGGTACATCAAGCTGCGGACGGGGAAGACGAGAACCAGGAAGCAGGTGAGGTGGCAGGGTGAGAGTGATGTGATAAGAGTCGCCCCCACCCCAGCTCGCCCCAGCCCACCCCACCATGCAAAGATGCTTCAGGATTGAGTTGAGTGCGCGTGTGTCTTTCCAACAGCCTCTTCCCGGCTGGCTTCTCACAATAAGGGACCAGTGACACCTGTATTGAAGGTCAGATCAAACCTTGGAGTGAACGAATGGAATTTAATACACGCGGTGGAATTTAGTGTCAGTGTGCAGTCACTTTCATGCCATCAATTCTTTGTCTTAAAATACCTTGAGACTGGACAGCGCTGAAAACAACTCCAGGACTGTTACACTGTTGAGCAAAAGGAGGACCCGTGTGAGCCTTTTGAAAATACAGTAGAACCGTTGTTTCTTTGCTTAGCTAACACTTATCCGAAGGGATTTACATTTTTACCGCAACAGGTGGCGTCGTTGTTAAAGGTGCTGCTTTTGGGTTTCGAGGTTGTGGGTTTCAATCCCTCCTCCCGCTGCAAGTAGCCTAAATTGCTACAGTAAAAGTAGTTAGGGTGGTAGCATAGTGGTTAGAGCTGCTGCCTTTGGACCCTAAGGTCGCAGGTTTGAATATCCCCCACATGGGCACTTTTCTCTTCCCTGCCATCTGCAAAACGGCTCAGGTCTATTCGAACCCGCACAGCTAGGTACAGGAACAGCTTTTACCCCACTGCTCTAAGAGTATACAACACTAACCAATGTGCCACCTTTAGTAACTAGAGTTGGACTGCTCCTCCCAAGCACATTGGTAAATTACACTGCCACTTTAAGCATTCTCATTCTTATTCTCTCATTCTGAGTTCTCTTACTGTCAACTGGCATTATTGTTACTACTGTTACCATTATTTATTGCTATTGCTGTTGCACTACTCACTGTCATTGTCATTGTTTTGTTTGTGCAGTATTTCTATTGTCTCTGTCTTTGTCCATAGTCTGTGAAGAAGCATTCAGGAAGAATTTCATGACACTTGTACATGGTACTTGTATCTATGGCAATAAACTTGAAACTAGAAAGGTACTCACCCTCAATAGCTCCAGTAAAATTACTGAGCAATACAGATGGGTAAATAATTTTAGGTAGATCAACAGTGTAAACTGCCTGGAAGACAAGGACAGCTGGTAATGTAGTGGTTAGAGCTACTGCCTTTTGACACAAAGGTCACAGGTTTGAATCCCAACCTCCAGCTGTATTACCCTTGAGCAATGTACTTATCCTAAACTTACCCAGCTGTATAGATGGGTAGAAGACTGTAGCTAGATTAACGTTGTAAGTCATTCTGCAGAAAAACGTCAGCTGAATGAGTAAGTTTATGTGGGTAAATCATCGTAAGACAGCGTGGAGAAACGCTTTGGTTCAATTAAAGTGCAAAGTTAGACACTTTGCTCACTGGTGTACCAGCAGGGTACCTCGCACCACGTCTTCAACTCTGTGCTGCGTTTGTAATCTGTACCTCGATGAAGGATGGTAGGTTACCTGACTGTTCATCTCCAGGGCCAGTTGTGTCATCTGTGTACGTTTGGCTGCACCAGCGCCTCACCTGTCTTACCCACCCCGCAGGTGTCCAGCCACATCCAGGTGCTGGCGCGACGGAAGGCCAGGGAAATCCAGGTGAAACTAAAGGTACGAGCTGCAGCTGGCCCACGGTGCCCAGGCGTGCTCATCCCCAGGGCAGAAGCGCTCACAGTGGTCCAACAGCCTACACCTGCCAGCACCCCCCACCGCTGTTCTCAGTTTCCTCCCTTACCTACGAGTCCAGAATTCATTCGCGAGTCCCTGAGAATAATGAAGTGAAGAGGGCACAAGCGGTGCGCGGTACTATAGTACACCTGCAGTAGCTTACTGTGCAGTGTGTGAAACTCCCAGAGTGTGTGAAAACATATTCATTTTGGTATTTTTCCTTCCAGGCACTGAATTTGGTAAGTGTCCCAGTAGAAGTTGTGTGTATTGCGGAGGATCAGTGCTATAACAAGTGCTCACGGTTTGACTCGCCCCACCCCAGGACCACACCACTCCCAGCTACCCTGTCGCTCTGGGTGATTGCCGTTCCGGGAGTCCCTCATGGTGCCTGCTGGGCGTCCCCGTGCAGGGTTTTTAAATGCACCTTCGCTTAGCGAGTGTTGCTCCAGAGGCCTGGCACTCATTTACACAGGACCGGTGTTTGCGACCGTGCGCGTGATCCTCACAGGTGTGGGGCACAAGCACCGCTCGCATGCTTCCTGGGACAGCTCAGCAGGGCATCGTGGGCAATCGGCAGAAGCAGCTGCAGCTGCAGGAATACTTGAGCTGTTTGCAGCCTTAATGATAGGAACCCCCTCCTTTGTCTCTCCCTGTCTTTCTCCTCTCTCATGACCTGACCTTTGACTCCCCATGCTATGCCTCCCACCCCATATGATTTGTGACACAAGGCTCCCTGTCTGCACAGCCCACACACTCGTCCCCTTGACCCGGGAACCTTTCCATACCCATAATATCGCTAAGCCCTCTGACTGATGGCTTTAGTCATGGCTTTGCTCAGGCCCGTCAGTTGGTACCGTGAGAACGGAGAGGGGGGCTCAGCCCCCAGAAGGCCGGGTGATACCCACTCTAACAGCCCTCTCTCCACCGTTCTTGCAGGACCAGGTAGCCAAGGACAAAGCGCTCCAGAGCATGGCCAGTATGTCCTCTGCCCAGATCATATCTACCACCGTCTTGCAGAACAAGATGGCCCTGCAGGGGCTCTCGCGGCCGGCCTACCCCACGGCACCCGGGGTGAGGGGACACGCAGCAGAGCCGAAGGTTTACTCACAGTGCCATAGGAGAACACACGTAATCTTCGGATAGGAGTGCGAACAGTGAGATGAGTTGAGCTTTGGGGCTGCAACCTCCGACTTGGTTTTTCGAATATTAAAAAGAGAATGTGTCTCGCTTTCTTCCAGTTTTGGCACGGAATGCTTTCAGGGCAGCCTGGAGCCGAAGAGTAAGTTGTCCCACTGTTTCCGTGTGACTGCTGTCAGTTTTGAGTGGCGCTGTCTTTCGCTGAACGCTGATGCTGTGCTCGAGACGGCTTTCCGTTGTTGGGGGTGCCGTCCGAAATTGGGTGGCCCGTTACAATTGTTTATAAACTAATTTTAAATCGTAGACTGTCACCTGATGTTGGGTTACAGCCCTGAGCTGACTCCATTCCTAGGTGTTATAGCAAGTTCCGCTCTACATTTTGGTATTTATGGTCCACAGATCTTTTTTTTTCACCTCTTGTGTGTGTGTGTGTGTGTGTGTGTGTGTGTGCGTGTGCACGTGTACAATTCAGTGAAACTGCCGATCACTAATTTCACGGGTTCAGACGCCTCGTATCGATGGTGTCATGAAGCTTTGTGGCAACCCAATGAAAGAAGCCACATTTACGATGGAGAAGACAGGTCAACTGGTTGAGTCTGACCCTAACGCAAACACGTTCTAGAAGTACTAGAGCTCTAAAGGTGTAGAAGATGTCTAAATGCCTGACCACGCAGTGAAAGTCTGACCCCGGTGACCACCCCGCCCTTGTCTTCCCAGCGTGAAGCCCTTTTCGCAGCAGAGCTACACCCTCCCAGCCCCGGCTCCTCCACCCATAACAGGTGCATTTGCCGACCGCTTAACCGAAACGCCACGAGTCAAATTAGTAAAAAGAGAAACGGAATCTCGGAGCCGACCTCTTATCTCCATATGCACGCAGAACCTCGGCCGTCCTTTGGCTGAAAGGTCCGAATGCGTCACGGTCATAATGTGGGCAATGAATCCCAGACCGCGTCCCTTCACTCCTACTGTTTCCGTCTCGTCTTCTTTATACTTAAAATTTAAACATTTATATTTAAATTATATCTAAATATGAGAAGCACATGCGCCACCTTGAGTTTCTTTGTACTTATTGTATTACTATGTTATATTACACTGCTGATCCACACATCACTTCCTATATGGTGTTACTCTATACAGTCTTTTACCTGTCATTTTTTACACTAACGCCTCACCTCGACCCCCACGCCGGCCTGCCAGGGTACGAGAGCGCAGCTGGTCTCTCCGCATCGCCTAACTCCCCGCCCTGGCAGGGCCGCAGCATCGCCAGCTCCAAGCTGCGCATGCTGGAGTTTTCAGCTTTCCTGGAGTATCAGCAGGACCCAGAAACGGTGAGTAGAGACTCGACCTGCAACACGCGCTTCACTCACTTGCTGTACAACAACTCTACGTAGCGGAGCGTTTATAGCTGTAGCTTTTGGACTCAGGGGTTGCAGGATTGAACCCCGCTTCCTGCAGCCATACCCCTGATCGAGGTACTTACACTTAATCGGTCCAGTAAGAAAACTGCCCAGCTCCATGAAAGGGTAAATCACTGTAATCATAACTCCGCACCATCTCCTGTCCCCTGTCAGTACAACAAGCACCTATTTGTGCACATCGGGCAGTCGAACCCCAGCTTCAGCGACCCATACCTGGAGGCCGTCGATATCCGACAGATCTACGACAAGTTCCCCGAGAGGAAGGGCGGCCTCAAGGAGCTCTTTGAGAAGGGCCCGGTGGACGCCTTCTTCCTGGTCAAGTTCTGGGTGAGATCTGCTGTGCTGCTCGACGCTGTTATATCTTGCACTCGGGGTCCGTCTTATAAATATGCGAACCTAGGAAATAGCCCGGGGTGCCGAAATTGGGGGGGCGCCAAATTTTGCTACAGAAATTGAAAAATAAATTTTTAATCTGTAAATTCTGTCTAATAACAGAATAGCTGATGCCTTATGTGTTATGTACGCGATACGTAATATGACACATCGCCACCCCGTGTCTTTAAAATGCCGCAAGGTTGTAGGTAATATTTTCCATGAAATGAACTGTCAGTCTGCTCAGTAAACAGTGTAGATCTATTTTCCTTAACAAACTTCAGTCTTGAAAATAAGTGTATATTTCAGTTCACTTTCTGTGGGTGAGAGATATATTTGTGTTCTGTGCCTATATAATAGACATATGTGTGTTGTCGTAATTACATTAAAAACCTAGTTGTAAATTTGAATTCTTTTTCCCTTCTCTGTATCCGTATCTAACATTTTTTGTCTTATTTCTATGTGTGTCAACAAGTTGTTCCAAGCATTATTATTACAAAGCAGAATTTTAAAGTGCATACAATTACACAATGTAACAAAAAATTTTATGTTCATTTGTTGCATTTTCCATTCAGTTTTGTTAGATTAAAAATACTTTTGGCATTAGTTTGTACTACATGTCAGTTTTTAGAAAAATATTCCACATTCTTGAAATGAGCAAATATTGGAGAATTTTGGCACCAGGGTCCAAGCACTGAATATTCTGGTATCTTTTAGGATCTGATGTTTTCTAGAACGTGTTGGTACTTTCAGGAATGTTCTGGTGCCTTCTAGAATCTTCCAGTGGCTGCAAGATTGTGTGGCTAAAATGGACACTGTAGAAGAACGAGTGGTATTTTTGTAATCGCTCAACTTCAACTAATCATAATCGGCGCAAAATTTAACATAACTAAGAACTTTGAGAAATTTTGTTACATTGTGCTACGAGCATAAATTTTAGATTCTGGGCAGTTTGTGGTTTTCCGGGTGTTTCTCCAGCTATTTCAATTTTTGCGGCAAGGATTTTGGCCTGCTTCTTACACCACGGTAGGCTGCTGGTCTTGCCCCAGCTTGTGCAGTGGGGCAGCGGGGGCTGGGGCAATAGGCGTGCGCCGGGGAGGGTGTCGGTGTTTTCAGCGCAGAGCGGGGGTGGGGGGGACTTGAGGCAGAGACTCTCAAGGCTGCTCTTTCGGAGAGGAAATCCGAGCCCAGCCACCTGTCCCCCCCCACCCAGCACCGTGGCTGAACCCGTCCCGCACGCACACTTATTTATAGAGCCTCCAGCCCCGCGGGGAGACACGGGGGACACATGCTGTGCCGGTCTGCACGGCAGGGCCACTGCATATCGCTTCCTCCACCCCACGGTACCGACCCGCCTCGTACCTGTCGCCTTTCCCATGATGCACCCTAACCTGGGAACACCCTGGAACACAGGTGTCTTGTCTCTTTTCCCGAAGAGGGTAGGAAGGCAGCCCTGCTGGAGTTGTTTTTGGTAAATACGGCTCGTAGAGCCCTTGTTCGTGAAGGACGGGGCAACACTTTTCTAACGCACACATTTCATTCAGGACAATGAGGCTCATCAGTAGAGCCCATTTAATAAAGCAGCACACATCTCAGCACTTAACATCCCTGGGGTCCCCTAGTGAACTAAGGAGAGGGGCAGACCCAGGTCAGACGGGCTCCGGGTTCCTATGAGTGAAATACTTCAGAACAATTGCATCTCTGCAATTGGAGATGTCAGCGGCCGCCACGACATTTATCCGGATAACCCGACCCGTAAGTGGCCTTACCATATTATAAACCTGTTGCTTACGTGGCCGGTGCCCAGTAAATCACTTATATCCCAAAGTGTCGCAGTACAATAGCAACAATTACGTTTTCTCCCCAGAATGAAAACCAGGAACTACGGGATCAGGGCAGCGCGCTTTAAACTGTGTTCCTCTGGTATGAATTTCGCTACGGTACGATTGCGCACGATGCGGGAGTAAAACCGAGGTGTGCCCTTTGGGGGTCCTCAAGATCAAGTTGGCATGACAACGGTGTCAGCCTGCTGGCAGGGCTCCAAAGCGATGGCATTCTGGATTGAATTTCCTGGTGGGCCCTGCTGCCTTGGCCAGCCCTGCCCCCAGGCCCTGTCCCAGCAGATTGTCTCACGCCTCTGAAGTGCCGGGAGAATCTAATTTGAGCCGCGCGCTGTAAATTGTTACACAGCAGGCCCGGCTCGCTTATTCGATTTGGAAATTGCAGGGTCTTGATTGTAATTGGATGAATTCCCTCGCAGGCCGTTAAAACGGCCGAGCCGGGGTCGGGGAAGGTTAAGGGGATGAGGAGATGAAGACGGATGAGGGCATTACGTTGGGGGGGGGGGGGGGCACCGGGGAAGAATGGAAAACAAACGGAGCCGTCCCGGTGTATTAACGACTGTTATGAGGCGGGAGGGGGAGAGGAAAAAGCGTGACCGTGGTCCCGTCTGATGCCTGAGGTGTCACTTGGACTTGTCTGATGGCCTCTCGGGGAGAGGTCCAGCCCGTGGGGGGGGTTGGGTGCAGACTAGACCAGTGAGAATGTCTCAGGGGTGCCGAGGAGGCATTCGTGGTCTGATCTCAGGCAGCTTTGTATCCTTATTCTCAGTCCTTCTCATTGACATCGGTAGAAACAAGGTGGTGCCCTGATGCTTTTCTATTACAAGGCGCCACAGTGGTTTGTGTTGATGGGTCCAGGTCGTTGGTCCTCAGGCTTCCCCTGGCAGGAAGTGGATTCCAACTATAAATGGCATCGTAAGGTGAAAAGGAGACACCAAAAGTTATTGTGAATTTTTTACCCGTGAAGTGTAGGGTTTCCTTCTGTAGAGAATGGAGAGAGGCACAAAATCCCGTGTTCCAAACCCTCTCTTCTCAGTCTCAATACACCACATTTAGAGTTATGTTTCAATATGTTTTTGTCACTGTTTATGTCACTGTTTGTGTTTCCTTTTTGAAATGCTGAGCACATGTTGTCCCCCCCCCACCTCGCCTCCCCATAGGCAGACCTGAGCACGAACCTCCAGGATGACAGCAGCGCTTTCTACGGCGTGTCCAGCCAGTACGAGAGCTCGGAGAACATGATCATCACCTCCTCCACCAAAGTGTGCTCCTTCGGCAAGCAGGTGGTGGAGAAGGTGGAGGTGAGAGGAAGGCGGGGAGGCATGTCGGCTTGCTGGGGGTACGTAGGGTGGCGCGAGAGGGAAACACCTGAGGTCTGAATTGCAAGAAACACAGAGGTCTGAACTCATCTGGTTAAGAGTTTGACTTCGCTGGCTATGTGTAGTGCTCTGGATGCTGAGATGGGATGGGATAGAATAAGAGGATGTGATAGGATGGGATGGCACTGGATCGCATAGGATGGGATGGCACAGGGTAGCAGAAAACTTGATTAATCCTTGCAGGGATTCACACACATCTTTACACAATGCGTAACAAAGTGCACACAAACTGACAAAATAACAAAGAACAAATTGTAACAAATAAAAAAAACTATATTTACAAGTACCAGTTATACTAAACAGTAATTGCGGTAAATTAAACCAGTGCAGCGACTCAGAATACTCAAAGCACTTCCTGTTCGCCACTAAGGAGCTAAAAGGCCCTTGACTGGTATTATGGAGGCGGATGGCTCTTGGTACGAAGGGCCCCAAACGCGCCTTTTGCTACACTCTAAGTGAATGATCAGGCGACTAAAGGACTCACGAGATCCATCGACTGTAATGGACTCTGACTGCTTCCTCAGTCTGGCCTCTGCCACTTCCTGCACTGGATGGTTGGTGGGGGGAGCCAGCATGGTGCGAATTACCGTGCGTCCGGGTCACAGCCGGCTCGGCGCGCGTCACTTCGCTGATGTATCCCAGCCGGGTCGCAACCTGACATTTTAAGGTGATGAGTGCACAGCACAGAGCGCTAAACACCCCTAACCCTGTTAGTTGTCGCAGTGATTCATATTAATATTTCCAGTTTTGGTGGAATGGCCCCCATTAGCCCCCATTACCCGCCATCACTCTTTTTCCCAACCGGCACGACCGTCTTATGTGCGGATAGGCCGATTACATATAAATCACGGGTCTCTGTAGATGAGTTATCTGGAATTTATTCTTCACACATAATTTATTACCGGATGTACACGTCCTTATTTTAGCATTATACCTCAGTATGGGTAAGTTTAACGTGCCATTCATTTTGCCGCCGTTGCCGGGCTGTCACCCGCCTCACTGTAAGGTGTCTCCGCTCGTAGACGGAGTACGCGCGGTTCGAGGGCGGCCGCTACGTGTTCCGCATCCACCGCTCCCCGCTCTGCGAGTACATGATCAACTTCATCCACAAGCTCAAGCACCTGCCCGAGAAGTACATGATGAACAGCGTGCTGGAGAACTTCACCATCCTCCAGGTGAGACCACGTCGACCCACGCCGATCCTGGGTCGGTGCACCTGATCAGTCTTCCCACCTACCGACAGTCCACCCACCGAGGTGGAACAACCTTAACATCCAACACTGTGAATGTAGATGAGCTTGAACCTCTTTGTTCTCACCTGCTGATTTCCAAATAAACTCTTGTGATGGCTAAACAAGGTCTCGAAGTGGTGGTCTCAGGCCCTGCTACCTCCTACCACTTGGGCCGTTGGGGCACGGGTTTGAATTTGGCTCAGTCTGTGGAGTTTCCAGTATGGGGGGGGTCCTCTGGTTTCCTCCCACAGTGCGAAGGCAAATGTTTCAGGCGTTTTGTCAAATCTGACTTTCCCTTAATGTGTGAATGAGTGTGTGTGTGTGTGTGTGTGTGTGTGTGGAGTGTCCTTTGATGTACTGGCATCCTTTCCAGCCTGTACCCTATTTAGCCTTGTCCCCTGTGCTTCTGGAAAAGGCTCCCGACTGCCGTGATCCTAATTTTGACAAGCGGTTAAGGACACATATGGTTAAGCGAAACACATGCTAATCGAGTCTTGGTGACCTTATAGCATACCTCACCATACCTGTATGTTGTGTGATGGATGCTCACAACAAACACTTGTGTCCTGCTGATGGAAAGTTACTCCGTTTGTATACTTTTGAACCGACGGACGTTGTAAAACTGTCCCGCTAATGACCACCTGCATGCTGGCACAGTGAATAGTGCAGGTGCCTTGTTGCGCAGTTGGGTGTAAGTTTGATTCCTGTTCAGTCTGTATCCATTTTCCACGTTCTCCCTCTATTCATGTAAGTTAGCTCCAGGTGCTCTGGTTTCCTCCCACACTCCAAAGTCAGGTTTCAGTTACCGGTGACTCTAAATTGTCCTTAATGTGCGAGGCCACCCTCCGATGGACTGGCGTCCTGTCCAGGGTGTGCGCGGCCCACATGCACCATAGCAACAGGTCCTCGCCATCCAAGAAGCACTTGAGAGCGGAGACGGCCGCCGTGTTCTGTCTACACAGTACACAATAGGGGCTCATGAAACGGACCGTGAATGGGCCAATTTGGGGAGCATTAAGCGTGCGTGACAAACGGGCCGTCTGTTGGGCTGAGCCCGATGACGCCGGCAGCGCGGCGTCCGAACAAGGGCTTCATTCTGCCGCGTGGGAGACGGGCTCCGTTACGGGGCAGTTTAGTCCCACGCTTGTGTCGCAGCCCCACCAGGACGGGAGAGCGGGTCCAAGGAGGCAGAGAGTCTCCCTTTGTTTCAGACCAAGGTTTCCCGCTACATGTCCAGGCCTACCTTCGTGAACGCAAATCGCTGCCTCTCAGCCATCCCTTAATGGGGCCATTATTTCCCCAGAATGCCGTTCTTCATTTCCGCACGGCTCGCTCCCGTTCGCTGACGTCTTGCTCGCTAACTCTCAGTTTCACTGTTCGTTTGTCCTACTTACCCAGGACAGAGTCCACCTTATAGCCTTATATTTATCACTTATTCGTTCCAAGAAATGAAAAATAATTAATTTAATAAACTATTTGTGGCATTTTTCTCGAAAGGCGACTTTCACTGTTCTAGCCGTTTGAAGTCGTTTTCCCAATTACACGGCAGGGTGATTTTTATGGTACCAATTCAGAGTAAGTACCTTGGTCAAAGGTACTCCAGCAAGACATTGGCTTCGAAGCTGGGACCTTCAGGTTTGACGTCAGCGGCTCTGACTACTGTGCCTCCTGCTGGCTGTGGGGTGCTAAACTGTCGCGATCATTGGTTTTGTTCACATTTGTGCTCAAGGTGTGGTCCGTGAGTGCGACCGCCTGTGCGGGTCCCTCTCTGTTTAGTCTCTGCCCCCTCAGCCCTTTCCTCTCCAGGGAGGAAGTGTGGCGCGCAGGTGCCATTCCTGTTTTTCTGCGCGGGCCGCTGGTGGTGGCGGGGGAGGGGTTGCTTCTCAGCCGCAAGGTCCCGCGGGTCACCGGGCCCCGGTCATTCATCCCGGGCGGTCTCTCTGTCACCCTGTCTGTGACCAGGTGGTGACCAACAGGGACACGCTGGAGACGCTGCTGTGCATCGCCTACGTCTTCGAGGTGTCGACCAGCGAACACGGCGCCCAGCACCACATCTACCGGCTCGTCAAAGACTGAGGCGTCACGGGAAGGCCGTGACCGCCTCGTGATTGACAGCACCGCACACTGCAAGCGATATCTCTGCCTCTGGTCAGGAGACTCCAATACCTCGCTCAGGATTTTGACCGTTAAGGACACAGGAAGTAAAGGTAGACCGCCAGGTGGTTTCGGGACTTTTCTTCGCAGGAGAGAAAATTGTATCCGGATTTGAAAGAGGAACATGAGACCATCATCGCTGCCATTTTTTACTGCAGAAAACTGCGACACACTGCATGCATGGACTTTTATTTCTCATTTCATTTTCCTAGTGCTTGCTTGTGTTTAGCGTCCAACCCCCCCCCCCGATTGCCCGACCTGAGGGAAGTGTGGCCACCTACTGCTGATTGTTGGCAATGACCGCAGAAGAGGGGACACTGGAAGAGGACAGTCCTCCGCTCTTTGCCAGACTTTTGGGACTGACGGGAATGTTACAGGAAACACTGGGTCTTCTGCATCTGCTACGGAAATGACATGTGAGCTGTGAAAAACGAGAACTTCCCTGAATCATGAAGAAAATGCATATCCTTTATTTAGGTTGTTTTAAGATGTAAAATAATATATACCATAGTACCACTGAATGGAAATAAACAGAAATGACTCAGTTTAATTCAGTTACTTTTGAATTATTCATGATGTACGGAGCTGTAATGGGACTTATGACTGACGAGTCGGGTTATTACTGGTGTTTGCAAAA
Organism: Scleropages formosus; assembly: GCF_900964775.1. Taxonomy (NCBI): domain Eukaryota; kingdom Metazoa; phylum Chordata; class Actinopteri; order Osteoglossiformes; family Osteoglossidae; genus Scleropages; species Scleropages formosus. Next base: position 16,909,720 of record NC_041807.1, read on the forward strand.
TTAAACTGCGAGGTACACATTCGTCCCTGTAAAACAGCGTATGTGTTTTTGCAGATTTGTCATTTGCCGAAAGAAACAGTGGACAGAAAAACATTTTTAGAAGTTATTCCATGAACGGGTCAGTCTCCTGAACCGATCGTAAGTGACGTATGCAGTAATTTCAAATACTCAGCCTTAAAGACGCCATGAGTCTTCAACACTGTGATGAAAAAGTATTTATATTATCACCCTTGATATTCTGGAGCGTTAATAAGTAAGCATTCATTTCAAAATGTAAATTATCACATTTTTCACTAAATGTCGATACTGTAATCCATCTTGGTTTAATTATCTATGAAACATAGTTTTTAGATAACCCCTTTTACAGCAACTGAAAATTACAGTATTGCTAAAAATATGAAATAATGCAAAAATAATGTTAAAAATCTCAGTCTGCTATTAACAATAAAAATATTTCAGGTGAAACGATGGCGCTCGGACATGTTTCTCATTAGCGTTACATTTGTTCAAGTGCCTGTCACAGAGAAGATATAAATAAGGTTTATTCTTTCTTGATGCCTCATTAAGAGGTGAAGATTAATGAAGATGAAGACAAAATGAGATGATCTTTTGTTTTCAAACCTTAAAAATGTCCGTTTCCTCTGTAACCCCTACAACACCAAGGGTTCTCATTACTGCAACAGGATCTTAAGGAAGTTAAAATAATAGTAATCAATCATTTAGAAAGACATTGAAAGGCCAGAACATTTCCTCAATCATCATGGGCAAAAAGTCTGATGATCCTCAGTGGACACTTTTCTCACCCGCTTTGGTGTGAAGTTCACGAGACTGACCCATCGAAGTTTTCAGGGCCTGACCATGAACAGAAAAGAGTTTGATGAAAAAGTTAAGCTTTTAGTTTAATGTTGGGTGTTTCACTGGTTTAATCATTTTTTTTGCTCGTGAACACTTCTAGTCGATGTCATTATTTTGAAATTATATTTTCTACATAAGCAAGGGGTACGGTTGTGCGGAAAGCTTGGCTGGGTCCTGCTCTCTGGTGGGTCTGGGGTTCGAGTCCCGCTTGGGGTGCCTTGTGATGGACTGGCGTCCCATCCTGGGTGTGTCCCCTCCCCCTCCGGCCTTGCGCCCTCTTTCGCCAGGTCAGGCTCCTGTTTGCCGTGACCCTGCTCGGGACAAGTGGTTTCAGACAGTGTGTGTGTGTGATTTTCCACACGAGCACGGGACCTGAATCAACTTCCTATAACCTTTATTTTATCGTAATCTTTCATTTTTTTTACTTTCCGTCATAGCGAGCTTTCCGCTGACGAAAGCAGGCTCTGTACAGTGTGTTTTTGGCGGACAAAAACATGAGAGGTTTTGACTTGTAAACAATGCCGAGTTACCGGAGATGGTCGCATGGCAAAAGGGAAGTTTATTTCCGACCAGCTTTAACATCAGCAGTCAGCAAGAGCTCTGCCAGCCTGTGCTTTTAAACCAGGCTCAGGTTACAGATGGGGGCCGAACCCCCCACGTCTCCCCCAGTGCCATCCTGCTCATGCACCGTCTTTGTCTCCAGCACACGGAGACAACCTTAGACGCGTGACGACGTAAACAACGTGATCAGGAACGCAGATGACGATGGGGATGAGGAATCTTAGAGATCGGGGCGAAAGAATAAACGAAAGGCGCGCGTGGTTACCTTCGTTTTCCGAAGTGACGATCTCCTCATAAACATCTTCCGCCCACGGCGCTGAAGAAGCCGTCTTCCTCGTGTTGGAAATCACCTGCTTCCTTTGACGCCTCTCCAGTCCCCAGTGCATCACACTGGACACATGCATGTCAAAGTTGTCTGTGTGTTTTGCTGGAACTTTGTCAAGCCAGGAAAAGTGTTTTTTGTTATATTCAATAAAATAGGCTGTTAGCCCCACCTTGTGGACTGAAAGGATATGTCATGTACAGATTGACCTCCCTTTTTGGCAGCACCAGGATACCCTGTATTCAACAGACCATTGGCAGCAGGGTGGCATGGTGGCACGGTGGCACAGTGGGTGGTGCTGCTACCTCACAGGGCCTGGGCCGCGTGACTGTACGTAGGTTCCATTCCCATTTCGTCTCTGTGGAGTTTGCAAGTTCTCCCTGCGTTCGCACAAGTTTCCTCTGGGTGCTCTTGTTTCCTCTCTCAGTCCAAAGTACATGTCTGTGTGTGTGTGTGTGTGTGTGTGTGTGTGTGTGTGGCGATTCTGCGGTGTGTATACTCCCGTCCGGAGTGTAATCTCCAAACCTTGCACCCAGGGATTCCGAGATAGGCTCCAGACTAGGACAAGCAGTTAGTGAGGGAGTAAAAATAATGACGATGATGATGACGATGACGATAATGATAACAAGAGGGGGTGCGGTGGCGCAGCGGGTTTGACCAGGCCCTGCTCTCCGGTGGGTCTGGGGTTCAAGTCCTGCACGGGGTGCCTTGTGGAAGACTGGCGTCCCGTTCTGGGTGCGTCCCCTCCCCCTCCAGCCTTACGCCCGGTGTTGCCGGGTTAGGCTCCGGTTCGCCGCGACCCTGCTTGGGAGAGGCGGTTTTAGACCGTGTGTGATAATAATAACCTTTTTATTGTCTAATTAAATTTACTGTCACAGTAAATTCCAATAAAGAAGGTAGATTAGGGTTATAAAGCAAATTTACATGAAATATCAGAATTCAAATCCATTTCAACAATGAAAAAACAGCAGTATCTAACCCTCCATTATTCATGATTACTTGTCCATTCTACAGTTTTGGTGGAGCTTATCCTGGAAGCATAGGGTGTGAAGATATCCTGGACAGAATGCCCATTCATCACAGGGCAGTGAAACACACTCATTCAGTCTTGCACGCTGACTCACACACATTATGAGTCACTAACTGAAACACAGTTTTTGAACTGCTCAGAACACACAAACTCCACACAGACTGAGCTGGATTCGAACCCACATCCAGACCCACAGTCCAGGATCAGTAACACGAACGATGAAAAGGGGATAAATAAGGGAGCATATGAAAATGTTATCTATGAGTGAATTTCAAGTGTCGGTCTTAAGCCCGGATTTAAAGGCATCAAAAGTAGTGCTGATATTTCGGAGTTGGTTTTCAGTTAATTTTTTCAGTGTTTTTAAAGATAAGGTAAGAATTTTGCATGTTTGACAAAAAATATGGATGAATCCTTTGTTCCTCAAAAAAAAATGCGTTGTTTTTCCTCCTATTTAAATTAATTCCAGAGACAGTAAGAATTTGTTTTATGATGATTCACAGTCAGATTTTCAGAAAGAAATTCTGCGGGTCATGTGAGGGAAGCCTATGTGTTCTTCCGCAGTACATGCATGTTGGCCGAGGACTTCCACCCTGTTTGAGTGTACAGTCCGTAGACAATACCCTGCGTACTGTTTTACTTTTTGTTGCACTGCACTCTTTCCATTGATTTAGGTGGTGGCACATCTGTTATTTGCAAACAAAAATAAATTCACCTTCATTAGCCTTTGGGAGCTCCAGAGCTGTGGGGTCATATGATGTCACTGGAATTCAACAAGGTCATATGTATCAAAGGGATAGGATAGTGTCACACCCCAGCCTTGTAACTTCATCTGGAAACTTCTGTCTGTCAGCACTTCCCACCCGGTGGTCGGGTGCCCTCTAGCAGCAGGGTTACTGAAGCGGTTGCCATGTGTTGGAAATCCGCCAACGATGCTGGATCTTAATTCCAGAACTTTGAACGCGAAGTTCCTCCTTTGTGGTTATAGATTGAAAATTTCTTAAAAAAAAAAAACGTCCGAGTGCTCCTAGAAAGACACTGTGACCAACGATATTGGGACAGCTGTGTGAAAAAACTGTATATGCTACCATAAAGGTGACATTTTAAAGAATCTCCATCATTTCTGCAGCAGATGGTATAATATACTCTACCCGACCTTCACTCAATATATACGTGACTTTTTTTTTTTCTTTTTTAACCAGACAGACTGTAGATAGAGGATAAAGCGGCTTTCCGGACAACAATCGGAATGGCTTTGTCCCTTCCTTCTGCCGGGCTCCCGTCCAACCCCTGCGCAAAACACACGCTCATCTCCACCAAAACAAAGGTCAATCATCTGCAATTACGCCAACCGGCAGCAGAGCTAATACCCGTGGTCCAAATCCCCTCACATAATCTGATGAGTCCACGGGGACACACAAGTTAACTGTTATTTGCAGCAATGTCATAAACTTGAGGCTTCCTAAGCCCTTCCCGGCTGCGGGGATTACCGCGCGTCCAACCCGTGGCTCGGCCCCCACTTTGTCCTCCTTCGGTCCGTCCGGCGATAAGGTGTTACACCAGGACGACCTGTCACTCTGCTCACCTGGTTCCAGAAATGCCGAGAGGGTGGTGACTGATGGCATACATGAACACTTTGTTTGGTTATTTGTTGTTCTGAAACTTCCAGCACTTTCCTGCATTTTTTTTTTTCTACGGCAGTCATAGAGAAAACATCTAACAACGCCCAGTCCGGGCAGGCACATATTTCCTTCCGTGAGATCAAAGCAGGTCTATGGGACGGTGACCCTCAATTATTTATTTTCGGTGAGCAGGTCCGAAACATCATGCGGTAAAAGCATTAGGTCACCTTGGTGGTTTAATTTAAAATACAGTTCATACATTGAACCCTAGTAATGATGCAGTAAAGCAATTTGTAAGAAATGTTAATGGAACTGGGGGAAACAAAAAAAAAAATCCCAAAATCAAAACGTCCAAAAAGAAAAGATTATTCCCTGAGCACCTTCTCGACAACTATCAAATTCAATGGAAAAAGTGTATTTATATACCATATGCTAGCATGCAAGAGCATGTATGTATGTATGTATATGTATATACACTTTTGCGAGAGTTTAAATCAGTACTAAGTTTGAATATATGCATTTCAAGAGGAAACAGTCAGCAAATCAGAGGTTGACAACAAAGCAGTTCTTTTCCATTCTTTTCACATCAGCTTGGAGGCAACCTGGAATTTGATTGTGAAATTTAAGAAGAACGCAGAAACGCCACTTTAAACGTTCAGTCACGGCTTGTGAGAAGCTCTGGAAAACGCAGCGTTGTAAAGCATTCACTTTTAACACTGTTGTGTGAAAATCGAGAGACCACGATCCACATGTCCGAAACCAAAACGCCACGATTTTCCCACCTTCTTAGTCTTTTTTTTTCAATAAGGGCTAATCATCCCTGTGTGTTATAAGCTCAAGTCCCGGTGACAGTTCAAGAAGTCACGTGCTGTGACCTTTAGAAACAGGATGGTTTTACTCTTCGTTTTTTTCTGTTTTTCCGCTCGAGAGGCTTTGAAATCACGGGTGAAGATGACGCTACCGGTTAATGGCAGAGCTTTTGCCAGGGAGCTACGCAAATGTACAAACCTGCTTTCAGGGTGTAACTGTGCACTCTTGACTCCTACATGGAAAAAGACTTGATTTTTGTTCAGATCGGGAGACAGTCATTTCTGTTGACATAACCTTCCCAGGGAGTGTCTCACACTTTTAACCGTACTCTAACCCTAAAGCAGGGGGGCCACAATGATTATTGAGAACTTATTCCACTAACCCTAACCTTAACCCCTAACCTCAACTGTACCTATACATTAAAATTGTAGTAAGTGACCTACTGAATCTTAAATTAGACCCCTTCGCTCGTCTACTTCTGCTCGCTTGGTGGTCCTGCGCTCGAAAGGTAAAGCACGGATGTTTTCGGTTCTGGCTCCGTTGTGGCGGAACGACCTTCCCCTTTCACTCAGAACTGCTGAAACTCTGTCTGCATTCAAGAAGGGTCTGAAAACTCACCTTTTCCGGACTCACTTCGCCCAAGATCTCTCCGGCTCGCGTACGGTGTGAATGTTCGTGCACGGTAACCTCATGAGCATCACCAGATGAGCCTTTATTTAAGCCACTACTCCAGCATTCTATTTGCTTGTTTGTGTATCTTATAATATTAAAAAAGAAAAAAAAATGGTAGGAGGGTATCAGGATTTGTCTATCCTGTGTTTTGTGCACCTACTTGAACGATGAACATCTGTGCCGCAAGTGGCAGGTAACAAACTAGGTTTTACGTGAGAGTCACATGTCTGCAGCTGTGTCTTTTCCTCTTAATGTAATGCATAAATTGTACTTTTGCTGAGATGTACATCACTTTGGACAAAAGCGTGCGCTAAATGAACAAATTTAAATGTAAATTACTTCTTTTATTGCATTCTACTGAGATGTGGTGTGTGCTCAAGCGTGTGTCTAAAGATATCATTGTATGACGCAATAGAATTTGCAGTATTTATGATATGCGCAGTATATGTAGATAATATTATATAGATTATCGGAGGCTGCGTTACGTGAAACAGCCGACCGACTGCACCCCAACACTAAAGTACTGTGCTGCATCCATACTGTACTCATCAACCCAAGGAGCAGAGGTGCGTATTGCAAGTGCCAGGACGCAGGAGTGGCTCGGTCTGCGGCTCCAAGTTGCAAAAAAAAGCAGTACGGAAGTGCCGCTCTGCTCGGAAGCGCAGGACGTCTGCAGACGTGCGTGTCGTGACTGGAGCGATTGTGTAGAAATGCGCGGAGGGGATAATCCCCCTTTATGCGCGAGAGACGCACGAGGCCGAGCGCCACGCGCCAGGTGTGGGACCGCTGTGCGTGCGTGCGTGCGTGCGTGGGCGTGGCCACGAGCCTCCCCAGCAGCGCGAGGGAGCAATTCAGTCTCGCCGAGAGCTGGAGCGCCTGGGACGAGTACCTGAAGCGATGAATGAATGAATGAATGAATGAATGAGGCCAGGACAGAATCTCGTGCAATAAGGTCAGTTCATTTTTTTAATTACCACTATTGTCAGCTCACCCCTTATTCGCTTAACGCTGATTTTTAATATCCGGTTTTTATAGATTGACATTTGAGAACGTTGTTGCAAATTATGCATAAAAGATCCAGCAAACCAAGACACCAGCTGTCTCCTTCATGAGAAATGTGTTTATAATTGTAATGTCACTGTGTAAATGTGATTTTCCTAACCCTAACCCTAACCCTGACCCTGACCCAGTTGGTCTGGAACCCATCGTGACTTTTTTATTTTTAAGGCATTTTTCTTTTCTCATGGTCATTCAACCTTTTAATGCGATGGAATAAATGCAGGAAAACACGTCACCCGTCTCCGGTCAAGTGTCACTTCTCATCCCCAGGGATCACGGTGTTAGGTGAGGCTGCGGTAAATACCACACCCGCGCTACCGTTTACCCCTTCTTCCGTCCGCAACTTTAATTTGGCTTCCTGTTATGTCAGTTTTGATTTTAAAGCCCACCGAATTAAAATGTTAACAGTACGCAGACGCTTTGTACCTTTTTAGATTTAAATGCTTACTGTTAGTCGAACGTGAGCACCATGGTACGTTATTCGCTTTAACGTCTCCGCGTCAGAAATGCACCTTGGTCCAATCGTTTCGGCGTGTTCAATTCCATTTAAATCGCTTTAGGCCCTGGCAAAACTCCACTTGGCCTTGCGTACCTTATGTAGAGTGTAAAAATGATTGGTAAGTCAACCCTTTGACGTGGTGCTCCCATCCAATATTGGGCGCCCTGTTTGACCAAATTATTCCAGGTTATTATCGCAGGTTCTACACTTCTTTCTAGAATTCATCACCTACAGACCCTATTTACCCAAATGATACCGAGCGTGTGCGTAATTAGATACGCTTTGCTCTTTATTATAGTCCCACCGGTTTATTTCCTACGACCGGCCGGACCTGAACGCACACCGCGACATAAATGCGAAATATGAACCGAAAACATAAAGTTCAAGCCTACTGGTGATGGCTTTTTTCTGTGTTCAGATGCCTAGCGCGGAGGATGTCGTGAGGTCAGACGACTGCGGTCGTGTTCATGAGCGAGGGAGTCGCTAATGCCGTTACGCAACGTGGTGACACTTCTTTCCAGCCCGAGGTGTCGTCCGCGGAGGGCGGAAGTTACACTCGCGCCTATCTCGATGTGCGACGACACCGCTGACCTTGGCTCCAGCTCCCTGGAGGACTCCGCTGGACCGAGGCGCTCCTCTCCACCATCCCCCTGGTGCGGATGAGACCGGCGGTTAAGTCCTCGAGACGTTCAGCCCGACCTTGTCTCCGTGTTCGCTGAGGCGTGGCCGCAAGCAGGCGCTTGCCAGGGCATGGTGGACAGGAGGGGCCATCCCATGTACCTACTGTGCAGGGGCTCCGGACTCCAGGGGTCCAACAGCCACGCCCGCCCCGGGGGGGTCTCCGGGAGCGCGCGCTACTCTCCTGTTTCACTGGAACAGGACTCCGCGGTGAATAATGGATCAGGCGCTCGCAGCGGCCTCAAAGCGGACATAAAGGGGGCAGCGTCGCGCGTCGCGGGCCCCTCCGCCTCCAGCTCGCCTTCGCCGGGCCCGCGGCTCGGAGCCCGCTCTCCGAAGCACCTGCCGTACCCCCGCCGCGCCGACATGAGCATGCAGGGCAACGTGTACAACTTCCTGGAGAGGCCCAGCGGACGAAAGTGCTTCCTCTACCACTTCTCAGTGTGAGTAAGACCGCGAACGTCTTCTCTGACCGACGCTCTAACGCCTCCCAGCATCTCCCAGCACCCGGAGGCGTGGGTTTAGCGTTCATGCAGTCCTTCCGGTGGTGTATCGAGACCGAGGTCGTGAAAGTCGTTGAGGGCGAATCCGTCGTGCGTTCAGCTAACAGGAGCAGCGGAAGAAGCGGTCATGGGGTTGTCAGTTCCATTCCATCGCATCTCGCGTGCTCGTGGGAGGACGAACCTGTCGAGGAGGTCCGCGATGGACGGTAGTCCTTGTTGAGTTTCTCAGCCCACAGCTTGAGATCATAGAAGACTTTCTGTGCTCTTCCCCACTGCTGCCAGCTGGCTTCCTCTACTATTTATTTATATGTGTCAGAACTGTAATTCTGGATTATTATGCGAAAACCTCATTTGGCCCCTGGTGCGACTTCTGAGAAGAGCGCTCTGTAAGAACACATTCTACTGCACTGAAAATATTCAGTCTTGTACATTAACTCTATAAAACTACACACACACACACACACACACACACACACACACATTTTCAGAACCGCTTGTCCCAGACAGGGTCGCGGGGAACTGGAGCCTACCCGGCAACACAGGGCATAAGGCCGGAGGGGGAGGGGACACACCCAGGACGGGACGCCAGTTCGCCGCAAGGCACCCCAAGCGGGACTCGAACCCCAGACCCATTGGAGAGCAGGACCCGGTCCGACCCACTGCACCACCGCGCCCCCAAAATCATTTTCAATATGTAATTTTATATTTAACTGCGGACACCGAGGGCTGACGGACATCAGGTGAGCTCGTCTCCGCAAAGACACAAGCTTCAGGTCTGTGACCACAGACTACTTACCGCTAGTTTGCCGTTTACCCCGTAAAAATCACAGTTCATGGTGACGAGGCTCTTTCGATGCGAAACCCCCGACCGCCCTCGTACATGCCGGCAGCGCTCGGTTTAAAAAATATCTCTTATTATTGGCAGAAGGTTCTTTGCTGTAACGGACACTTTTCCGGGGCTCTCTGCGACAGAGGTGGGGCCTCGAAAGTCTCGGCTCTTTTGTTTCATTAATTGATGCTCTGGAAATTTGGCAGCAGGCCACCGTGAAGAGGGAAAAAGCGCCTGAATGAGGCCTCCGTGTGTTTTTGTTAAGTTTTCGCTTTGGGTTTCAGATGATCTGCTCGGGCGGTAATTGAGGCTATAACGTTTCCACGCCGTGAATACCCGTGGAGCGCAGGCTGCCTCGCGGCCCTTCGGCTTCGCTTCTTTAAGTAACTCTCAGCCGTCAGCGACCCTGTTCCGCGCTTCCTGCCGGACGCGGGGTCGCCTCGCTGTGCGCTCGCCTCCGGTCCCGCTCCTCACGCCACACCTCAAGATGTTTCGCGGGTTTTAAACCCGGCCGTTCAAACTATGGAAATTCTTCTCGAAAGTGCCTGGGGGTTGTTGAAATGATTATTGTCGAAAAAGTTGGGAGATCAACTGTAGAACAGTAAGGTAACACACAGACATATGGTCACACACTCATTTGGGGATTTATAAGCTTAAAGTACGTATACACACACACAGTTGACAACCGCTTGTCCTGACGAGCCAGAGCCAAACCCAGGGCAGGAGAGGACACACCAAGGATGGGACGCCAGTCCACGGCAAGGCACCCCAAGCAGGACTCGAACCCCGGACCCACCACGCAGCAGGCCCTGGCCAAACCCATTGTATCACCGCACCACCCCCTCCCCAAGCTTAAAGTACCTACAGTTATTTACCCAAATATAAATCTTGGTAATTTTTACTAGAGCAATTTAGAGTAAATTCCTTGATCGAGGGTACGACAGTAGTAGGTGGGATCTGAACCCAAACGCCGCAGTTCTATCCACTACCCTATGTACGTATGGAACTGTAACTGTAGGGATTACTTCCTGTGAGGCCGAGCAGCAGGGCGCAGTGCAGTGTTGAGTAGCGCTTGAGTTCTGATGATGAGTGTGGCGAGAAGAAGAGTGTCGGCGTGGGCCGGGAATGTGGTTTCCTGCTCTCTGTCACGCTAAACAAAGTTGTCGTCTTCTATGCGCAACCAGCTGTGGTTCCGGCGTAATTAGTGTCAGTAAAATGGTTTATTTCCATACGGGTGGCTTACAGGCTTCCAGAGCAGCCTCCTTTACAAGCACAGCGTTGGTGGTATAGTGGTTAGCATAGCTGCCTTCCAAGCAGTTGACCCGGGTTCGATTCCCGGCCAACGCATGCGGGTTCTTTTTTTCCCCATTGCAGTTCTCCTATATACCGAACGATCACTTTACAGTTGACACTAAATGAATAAAAATAAATGCTTTTTGTTTCGTTGTTGCCTCATGCACGAATCTTCACAGTTTGCCAACTTCTTGCTTGTTGTGCCTCCATCTGCGATCCGGGAAAACCGAACATACGCGAATGTAACGTTACCGTTAATATTGCTTTTTTTTGCAGCCGGTGACGTTTTTCTTCCCGGATCAAGATTTCTACGGCAGGACAACTAACGCGTTCTAGCAACCCGGAGCTGTCACTGCTTACGGAAGATTCATTCATCATCTCTGTTTCAAGATATAAAAGTATTTAGAGTATTGCATGAATGCTTTGAAATCTGTCATGCTGCATCGAAACACGATTCCCGATAGACTAACCATAAAAATACGCTGCATGAGGGATCATCTGAATCAAAACCATGCGCCGAGTCTCTAAGATTCCTGAAACCCTTAATAAGAACACTTACCACGGTAGCTCTGCAACTTCAGATGGACGGTCACTGGCCGGTTGCCATGGTGCTACTGTGTGACTGATGCTACCGCATATTGACACGTTGCTCAGAAACACCGATCACCATAAAGCTGAATAAAATACTCACACTAAATAAACATAACACATTTTTTACAGAGAACTTACAGCAATAAGTGGTTAAATTCACCATCCCTCCTTTTCCCTTTAATGACTTTTTGGTGCAGTGGTTAGAACTGTTAACCTTGGACTCAAGGGATGTAGGTTTGAGTCCCACCTTCTAGTGCGATGCTCTTGAAAGAGCATCTTACTGTGAACTGATGCAGTAGAAATTGCCCCGTTGTCTAAATGGGGGGTTGTTATGAAGTGTTTTTATGGAAAGTTAGTTAAATAAATAGATGGAATGTGGATGAGGCATTGGCACAGTGAGCCTGGCTGGGTGCCACCCTCCGGTGGGTCTGGGGTTCGAGTCCTGCTTGGGGTGCCCTGCAATGGACTGGCGTCCCATCCTTAGTGTGCCCTGCACCCAACGCCTGCGACCCCACCTGGGGCGAACAACCCCAGCCAGTGTGTGTGGATGAGGCATCGTGATACCGGGATGTGCAGCTGGTTTATCGCCACGCAGAGCTGGGCTTGTGGTCAGAGAGAGTCACACAGCATCTGCAAATGATGCGATCATCATTTTCGGCGTGAAGGAGCGTTTTTCCCCTCCCGTAATCTCCTGGGCCGAACAGAATGGGCCGTTTTGATCATAGATCTCCTCCGTCCTTACAAGCTGTTCTTAATCTCCACCCATCTGCCCGTAGCGCGCCCCGAACGCCAAAGGGATGCGGTTGTGAGCGTGCGCCTACGATGGCGAGTGTCCGGCAGATGCATGAAAAAGTAAACCCCGAACGTAAAGCAGCTGTGTTAAATGCTGCGGAATGAGTGTCCGTGCCATTTATCGGCAGCGGTGCGCGTCTGCCAGGAAACACAGCGCCTTCGGACAGGGCTTCGGGGTTGGATATCAGAGACGCCGAGGAGTGATACCCCAATTACTCCCGTTTCCCTCTGGGCTGTGTTGACATCCCCTCGACACACAGTCACTGGACACTACCGCTCATCAACTCCAACCGCTGCCTGTGCATTATGTATTTACACGTCCAAAAAACTATCCATCATGTTGTTTTTTTTTTTTTTTTGTATATATAATTTTATTATTCACTCTTTATTGCATTAGTAGTAAAAAATTAATAGTAATATAAGAAAGAGTGTACTTCCTTTTTTACTCTTCGTGACATTACTACTCAGTTTTGATTCTCATGTCTTACTCACACGCACCGGCTGAAACCGCTTGTCCCGAGCGGGATCGCGGCGAGCCGGAGCCTAATCCGGCAACACAAGGCACAAGGCTGGAGGGGTGGGACACGCACCCAGGACGGGACGCCAGTCCATCACAAAGCCCCCCAAGCGGGACTCGAACCCCCGACCCACCAGAGAGCAGGACCCGGCCAAACCCGCTGCACCACCACACCCCCTTGTTTTTAATTATTTTATTATATTATTGTCATATTCGCCTGCAGAAGCGAGTTCTAGAATCTAAAATGCTGCTCTAACTTCTACACAGAACTGCCTTTTGTTTTTAAGAAGATGCTGATAAGTTGAGGGTTAGGGTTAGGCTAACCCTAACCCTAACCCTAACCCTAAAGTTTCAGGCTGTATTAAAGGATGGGACAGAGAGGATCTGGGGGACCAGTGCAGGCACACGGGACATAGCAGCATCGGAGTGGCTGTACCTCCTCTGCACACGCGTCCACATGTGTAACGTGTTCCGCATAGGTCCGTACGCGAGGAACAGTGATCCGTGAGAAGAGCTCTCAATCAGTGCCAGCGCGACGGGCCTCGCGCGCCTTCGGTCCGTACGGCCGCCTGCTCTGACCGTTCTCTTTCGACCGACAGGTTCCTGATGGTGCTGATCTGCCTCCTCTTCAGCGTGCTCTCCACCATCGAGCAGTATGCCGTCTTCGCCACCGGGACCCTCTTTTGGATGGTACGAGTCACATGGCAGAATGGCTGTGTTTTCCTCTCATAAATTCACATTCGTTCACCCGACAGACGGTTTCCTCCAAAGGGACTTACAGTGATTACCTTTATCCAAGGTGATTTACAGTGCTAGATACAGTGTAAATGGCACCAGAACACTTGCAGTAATTTGTTCTCTCGTACACCTGCCGACGTAACACACTCGGTACGAGCACTGTGCAGTACGGTAAGAGTGAAGAAGACGGTCCTTGCCGTGCCACGCTGCCCAGCTTGCGGCCCAAGGTCCTTGTTTTGCGCTGGCGAGCGACCGAAGCGTGACCGCGGACGACCGGTAAGGTACTCGGCCGCGTAACTGTTCGGAACCGCAGCTGCCGGAGACGCTCGTGTCGAAGGGAAGCGCAAGACCCTTTCGCACGGATTTTACAGCACAAAGCCTTTATTGAGCGTAGCTGTGTGTGGTCACGCGCGACGTGGAGAGTTTTCGGAAGCAGGCAGCGTGGAAGTAAAAAGCGGTTGTTGCCTTGCGGTCGAAGAACGCGGGTTCGAATCCCTCTCCTACCGCGGGAGCCCTGATCAAGGTACTTACCATGGATTGCTCGGTGCAATGAACGCCCTAGGTGTATAAATATGTAAATGATTGACGGTGGCTCGGTTTAGTACGGCATACCTAACGCCGTAAGTCGCCTTGGGCAAATGTGTCGGCACAGGGTTAACGCACACACACTTTCTGTACCGCTTGTCCCATACGGGGTCGCGGGGAACCGGAGCCTTACCCAGCAACTCAGAGCATAAGGCCGGAGGGGGAGGAGACGCACCCAGGACGGGATGCCAGTCTGTCGCAAGGCACCCCAAGTGGGACTCGAACCCCAGACCCACCGGAGAGCAGAACCCGGTCCGCAAGGTTAACAATAATGAAAAATGAAGATGCGTTTTGACGTCCGATAGGGCAGTATTGCCGCAGTGCTGCGGGGATCCACATGGGGGCGCTCAGACTTCACCTCGACAGCACGGCTGCGGGCTTCAGCCGCATCAGAGAATCGCTTGATCGCGGCCCGATTGAGACTCGATCAAGTGGGCGACGCCGGCTGCCACTCTTCACGTCACGTTCGGAACAGAGCAGGTTGTCAATAGCGAATGATGAGAAATTTCTCAGTCCACGTGAAAGACGTGTGTCCTTTCGGGCTAAGCGAGGTTAGGAATCGCTTACTGAGGTGTGATGCGGCAAACTGTTACTACGGCACATGCGGTCAACGGTCGGCCTTTTCCGGAGCCCCTTCAGATTTCATGCGGGTTGAGGAACTCGGAAAGGTTCCCGCTTTCCGACGAACTTCAAGACAATTTCTTGAAGTTTTCTTTTTTTTCCGGAACACCAGGGACATGATACAAAAAAAAAAAAAAAAAGTTGTTTTTATGTGTTCAGCGGCAGCTCTTTTTTTTTGTATAGGTGAAACAAGAGGAGACCGACATTTCCTTAGAACGGGTTTGCCGGTACCTTTATTCCCCTTCTGGATGGGTTTCTCCAGGAGTGCCACTTTTGGCCTCGGTACCTTTGCTTCGGCCGGACCTACAGCAGATCGTTCCGCTCCCTTTCCCCTGAGAAAAAGCACCTTTCCACATTGTTATCGTCAACGTGTTTGTACTTTTGTTCCGGAGGGTTCCTCGGGGACTCTTCCAACGGCGGCAGCCGCAGCTGGCCGCTCGTGCCGTCGCGGCCGTGTCAGTCCAGCGGCGACTCTCCTGTGGGGCAGCAGGCGGCGTACCGGTTAGAGCAGCCAGCTTTTGACCCAGATCTTACTCACCCTGAAGTGCTGCAGTGAAAATTACCCAACTGTATAAGTGGATAAATCACTGTAAATAGCTTAACACCGTAAGCCGCTTTGGGGAGACGTGTCAGCTGAATGAATAAATGTAGGTGTAAACGTAGCGCGTGACAGTAGTAGGAATTACTCTGAGTCACTCTTACCTCACGTACTTACGTGTACATTTATTCATTTAGCACAAGCTTTTCCCCAAAGCGACGTACAGCCGGTCGTAGACGAAGTTAACAAAAGTGCTTTTCACCAACGGACACAGACACGCAATTCTCGAAGTACAGCCAACTAGTCTAATACCACCATTTGGTCAGCATACATTACACGCTTTTTGCATATAGAATTGGTAGAGAGTGCTATTTATTTATTTTTTTTTATTAGAACAGATGATTTAGTGCAACTTCATGGAGCATATACAAGATTAGGAGAAAAGTGGGTTTCAAAGAGAGCTGTTTTGAAACCTTTCTTCAATGTCGAGAGGATGGGATTCAGCAGTTCTGAGGGGTAGAGGGAGATCATTCCACTACACTGAGCCAGAACCGTTCTTTATAGGCAGAACTGTACCCTGATGCTGAACATGAACAGGTGTGTATCTGCGGGGGGGGGGGGGCTTGGTCTGGGCTGAAGGGGACCAGCCATCGGGCCTAACAGAATTCCTCCCTTGAGGTCTGTGGTGCCGAAAACTGTGTACCTCTGCTCCCCCTCCATGCACGCGCACACACACACACACACACACACACACACACACACACACACACACACACACACTCCTCTGGGCACACGCTGCTCCCCGGTCGACGGATTTTGACTCAGTGTGCTGAGAGCGGGAATGCACGCGGTGTTCTGTAAACTTTTTTGGCCAAGATAGCCTTTCCAGGACTTACCGCTCAACATATTCATTTATTTTCACGCTGGCTGAGCTCCCTGGAAGCCGCCTGTCTGTTACTCACACACACACACACACACACACACACACACACACACACACACACACTGACATTGGGCTGGCAGGGAACAGGCCTTGTCGGGAAGAAGTGCTTACGGTAGCCCCTGATGGATTCCAGTTGTTTTTCTGAACTTTCTCTTTTTCATTTTCTCCACACCTGCGTGTGTATGTGTGTGTGTGTGTGTGTGTGTGTGTGTGTGTGTGTGTGTGGATTATACTTTCGGAGGGAGGGTGCGCTGACGTGCATGAAGTGAAGAAGCCTGCTTGTTTTGGACAGCAGAGAGAATGGTGCTGATGGAGGATGTTTGTTTTCTAAGGGCAGCTTCCATGAGTTCATTTAGGACCCCCCCCCCGACACACACACACACCCCCCACCACCACACACCATCCCATCCCACCCCACACCGCCCCTCCCCCGCTTAGACAGCTGCTCACGAGTAGCACGTCACCGTCACCTTAGGATCATGCCACATGAGAGGGCTGTAACATCCCTGACCTGTGCGGGCTGTTGACCGCATGATGGACTTCACCAACTCTAGTCAGCCCGTTGACCAGGAGCGTGTTTTTTTACCGCGGTTATTCACACTCCTGGCCTGCAATACTCTCAGTAGCTGAAATGTTCTTCAGCAGATTTAGTGTTCTGCCCCTAAGGCTGTCCACTAGCTCAGCTAGTTTCTTCTTTCAAGCTGTTTTAACAATCGTTACACAGCTTTGTACAGGGGACCAATTTAAAGATTTTAAGATGCTTCCTGTGTAGTTTTTATGACTTTGACCTCTTCATGTTTCTTCTAATTTCCCTCACCCTCCGTGTACGAGCAGTTCATACCTAAACAACCCATAGCTAGAAGTGTTGATCTGTTTAGTGTGACCCCATCCCTGAGGAGCTCATAGCTCAACCTCTCTCCACAAGGCAAGGACTGACTTCCTGTAGCTGGGATCTGGAGCCCAGCACGTACAGGACTTGATCAGTCCCTTCCTCCACCCTCTGCCTACCTGGAGGTCCCACATTTGAATGTCTGAAATTGAAAGTCGGAGAGATCTCAACTCTGCCTCCGACATGGGGCTTTCAGCTCCCTCTGTCCCTCGGAGCTGCTGAATCCCCCTCAACCTCCAAGAAGGCCCTCAGAACCCATCTCTTCCAGACCTACTTCTTTACTGATCTCCTATATGCTCCGTAAACATGCTTTATATAATTTGCCACGGTCTGTGTTCTACTGTATGTGGCTAGTCTAATATACGCTGGTAAAAACTGCGGTATTGGACAAACTAACTGAAAAATGTGCGTCTGCATCTCTTTATCTGTTGGCGAAATGCACTTTTGTTGACCCAGAGTCATACGTTGCTGTGACAAAAGGCCTGGTTCACCAGACAAGAGGATGCCAACTCAGGGTTTCTGGATTCAGCAGCCTTCATTGAGAAACTCTTCAGCTGGACATTGTGCCGGGGAATCCTACGGGTGGCCACTCTCAGTCCCCAGCCAGTCCTCTCACTGTCAAAGCAGGGCCATCCATTGGGGAGTCATGGCAACTAGGTGTTTGTGTTAGGGTGCAATGCTGGTAACCAGGTGTACGTGTGGGTGTGCATCTGATGTTCCATATATGGCAAAGGTAATGCATTAGGTGGCACGGTGGGATAGTCATCTGTTCTGTATGTGTGTGTGTGCTTTGTCTTCCCACATGCCACAATCACACTGGAGAAAAACATCTAAATGAATAAATGTAAATGTAATGTTTGGTTGCCGTTCTCCAGTGCGCCCTGGCTCCGTCGCCTAGATGGACCGTTTACAGAACGCATGTTTGCTCAGTTCTCCAGCGCTCACTGGATCTGCTGTGGTACTGTTTGCCCAGATGGTGCCGCATCTGCGGAAGGTGAGCGGGGCATCATGCGGCACACGGCGGCTCAGCTCCGCATATCCCCTCTCCTCTACAAAAGGATGGGCATACTGGGACTGTCAGGGGTGAGCTTTCCGGAGCTGTGGTTTTCCAGCAGGCAAACACTTTCTAGCGTGTGTTGCTTTTCACGTGCGCCGCTACGTGTGACAGTAGGAGGAAAAGGGGATTAGCGCAGCGCCGGCGAGTTCGGGCTCGCTGCAAATCATCACGAGCCTGTTTGCCCCCATTTATATACCTGCGGGCATATGCTGAGTTAAGTCGTTCAGGTTTGGCCTCCGTGCCGGCGAACCGGCGTGACCCGTGCCGTTGTAGCAAAATGACAGTCGCCTGTAACTTCGCACCCCGAGCCGCGTTACCGCAGCTTAGGCGTCCGTGTTCATTTTCATGGAGCGATGCGGAGGCTGGCCAGTCCAAGCAAGCGGCGGAACGGCCACCCACCAATGTTTGTTTGTCCGGTCAGTTGCAGTTTATTACGATGGCTCCAGATTGCCAGAAGAACGACCCCAGAGCTGTGCCCCTTAGATTGGCGGTGCGTGAGGTTGAGCTTGACAGGGCTTGTCCCGTGGTCCACTCCAGGCTTTTTGAGCGGGTGGGCGATCCGAGGTAGGGCTGAGTTCCACCACCGGCGGTTTCTGCAATCTCTGCATGCTGTCAAGGATGACAAATGAGGAGATGAAAAGACGGGTGGTGCGAGAGCCCTTAAATCCCGTGGCCCGGGGGGGGAGGTGAGCCTCCGGGGGTTACGATGTCTTGGTGACGATGAGGACGCCTTGACAGCCTGACAAGTATGTGCAGGACTCCATGGTGGGGTGAGCCCTCCTGCTCTTTAGGTGTTTACGTGACGGTGCCAAATCGTACCGTGGAAATGACTCAAACGGCCCGGGTGATGAATCAGATTAAAGTTTCCCAGCCGCAGGAGATGTTATCGACGCTTGTTTTTGTGAGCCCACCTTGAGCATTAACCCCCACCACCACCTCTTTTTGGAATCTTAAGTCGCCTCATCTGTCAGCCCCACCGCCAGTTCTGAAAAATTATTGCTGGGGCTCAAGATCAAAAACTTTATCATGACTGTTTTGACACGATCGGCAGCGTCTGTCTCTGTAGGGGGGGAGCTCTTATTTGTCCTGGTGGAGTAGGTGCTCTGGCCAGGACACTGAGCACTTTCCGTGACTTGACACGAATTGTCCCTCTGTGATGCAGTGTGATGTTGTAGACAGAGCTGTCTGGCCTTGGAGGAGGTGACGGTATTGATCGTGAAGTCATAACCCAACCTCAGCGGACATATCCCCGGACAGAGGGTTCAGGTGGGGGACATGGAGGTAAGAACCACTCTGTTTTCACTGTCTGTTCACCATCCCGCCTCTCTCTTGGATCCCGCAGGAGATTGTTCTGGTGGTGTTTTTCGGTGCGGAGTACGTGGTCCGCTTGTGGTCAGCGGGATGCCGCAGCAAATATGTGGGCATCAAGGGCCGACTTCGCTTTGCCAGGAAACCCATCTGTATCATAGGTGAGTCCCGCAGTCCACCTTCCGTGTTCCACGGAGACGAATGCAGGTGTGATTTGAGAGAAATTACATCTTCCTTAGCTTACTTTGGTCTGGATCATTAGTCATGACATATAAGTTCCTTCCTTTTCAAATCGTTACGAATGTGATTTAAATGAAGTTTTGTTCAACTGGATGTTTCCATCTTCACACGTTTTTCGTCTTACAGACTTGATCATAGTCGTTGCCTCGGTCATTGTCCTGAGCGTGGGCTCCAATGGACAGGTGTTTGCGACTTCAGCCATCAGGTACAGCCGGCGTCATAAAATAACAGACA
The DNA here is from genome assembly GCF_900964775.1 of Scleropages formosus. Lineage (NCBI taxonomy): Eukaryota > Metazoa > Chordata > Actinopteri > Osteoglossiformes > Osteoglossidae > Scleropages > Scleropages formosus. The sequence continues at coordinate 16,929,503 of NC_041807.1, forward strand.
GCGTTAATACAGCCGGTGTTAAAGTAACACAGAGCCTATGAAAATAACAGATGCAGATCTGTTACAGTACATTTGAAAGCATACAGTGAAGCAGAAGAAGAAGCATCTGGCATCTGTAGTGTGCAATGGTCATTTGTCTTTTCCTTTTATGCCTTCAGGGGTATACGATTCCTGCAGATTCTACGTATGCTGCATGTGGACCGACAGGGGGGCACCTGGAGGCTTCTGGGATCTGTAGTTTTTATTCATAGACAAGTAAGTCATGTCGTAGAGTTTAATTTCGCATATAACCATCCCTCATTTACTGTTATTATTATTCCAGCTGCATGGATTTCATAGCTGATACGTTGCAACAGGGAGAAGAATAGGATGCATCATGCAATTTGAGCCATTTATACAGTTGGTTGTTTACTGGGCCAATTTATAGTGTTACTTGATATTGGGATCAAGGTAACGAATCCACGTCCGTAGCTGCTGCATTAACTACTGCCCTGTTATACTGCTGGTCAACAGATGACTATGTATATTCATGCATGTATATGTTTAAATTGTGTAATCAACTATTTTTTTAAAATTACCCACAGATGCAAATACCTACTTCTAGGTCAGTAGGTAGATAAATAGACATTAGGTGTTTGCATCTGTGTGTATTTTTCTTAAACAGCTGATTATGTAATTGACCTAAATAAAAATTTCAGTTATTCAAGAGATGTTATGGGGTCAGCTGTTTATAAACACTTAAAGCTTACCTTTGTGGTATTTACTGAAATCCTGAATCTTCTGGTAACGTATCTCAATGGGAACGTTTTGAAAGAACGACCTTGAAGATTACACTAATCCTGCAGATTAGTCAGAGTGACTGCGTTCGTGTTTTTCCAAATCGGCGTGTTGTTCTTCCCCAGTAACCATTATGGATTTCTGGAAATCCGACGGGACAAATTGCAGCTGGTTTGTTCCACATGAGGGATGTACCTGTCAGACTCTCTCTAAGCGGGAGGCAGGCTCCTTCCCCTGACGTGCGCCTCTGTTGGGGAGATTAGCGCACCATGTCCCCCGTGGGGGCGGAATGTGAACGTGTGGTCACCTGGGGAGCTCCCTCCCCCATCCTTGCTTGAACCACAGTGGCCCAGTCATGACTTTATAAGGCACAGGAGATACTGATCCCCATTCATAACGGACCGTTTTGCTCATTGCGCTTCGGTGAACCGTCAATGAGCAAACTCTATTCGTGATCCCATTTGATCCCCCCAGACCCCACCATAAGGAAAAGCAGCATTCTCATGGGAAATGAGCCTTGCCTTTTAAGGCTCTGCTTGCCCGCAGAGGTTCTACAGACTTCGAATGCACCTGGGAAAAAAAGTGTTTATGACAAGCAGAATCTGTTCTGAGGGAGCACATGTTCAAACCTGAACCTTCCCGTCTCACGTGGTTCATATTATCAGCAAATTTTTGCCTGAAAAAAATTAATGTTAAATAATTTCTTTGTTTGTCTTCTAAAGTGAGTGATCTGAAGGCAGAGGTGAGCGGGACAAGCTTAGAGTTTCTCAGTGGGATGTGTGTCGGGGTATATTTGGAGCTCCTTCATTCAAAACCTTTGTTAGTTATCGCAGACAGTCCCTGGGCTTGTGTTAAGAACAATAACTCATATGAAGCCATTCATTGGACAAGTTAGCATTTCACTGATGTCATAGTTATATAATTTTTTACTATCCTAAGCCACGCTTTCTTAGAATGAACTTGGGGAAAGAGACACTAATCAAAAACTGCAATTAATCGATGTGGACCATAAGCATGGCATTCCATACTAAATGCTTTTTTATACACACTTTCAGTGTAAAACATCAATATTTCCAAGACCCAGTAGTGCGTATAACTAATTCAGGTAGCATTGTTTATAAACTATGGTTTCAGTAATTTACAAGCCACACTGAGAAATGAGCTTTTTCTGTTTTACAGTGATGTGGTTTTCTTTGTTTATCAAACATCCTTGTGTTGTTTCCGATTTTTTTACTCATTTACTGCTCTACTAATTTGTACTCAATTTCTTTTAAATCGTTGTTATTTCCTGTCAGTTTATAAACTTCTGTGCTGTGTAATACACTGCATAGGTGGGTGTTTCTGTTTTTATTGCAGGAGCTGATAACCACACTGTACATTGGTTTCTTGGGCCTTATCTTCTCTTCCTACTTCGTATACCTGGCTGAAAAGGATGCGGTAGATGAGGAGGGCAAGACTGGCTTCTCCACCTATGCGGACGCCCTGTGGTGGGGTGTGGTAAGAACCTGTCACGTGAGAAGTGGAGAAAAGGACGCTGTACTGCAGCAATGGTTCCATCAGTTCAGTTCAACTCGTGTTTATGAAGCACCCTTCTCAGCACAGCGATGCAAAGCATCGGAAGACTGAGCAACAGTGACACAGAAGTGAGAAAAGAAAACCAAAACACAAAAGTAACTGAATCAAAAGTTCGATCAAAGCCTGAATCGAAATTGCCAACAGTAGTTATGAAAGCCAAATGGCAACTGAGGAGAGGAAAACAAAAAAGTTCCACTGGGGAAGGGAGAGTGTAGTGGAACTAAAGCCCGCCAGAGCTTGACATTATTTTTTTCTGTCTGGTTGCCCATCAGACAGGTATATTTTCTAGTTTAACCTGTCCCGTCAAATTTTGCGCATGTTCACTTTTGGAAAAGTATCGGAAAGACAAAAGTAAATGCCCAGGGTTAAAATGTCCTTGTAAAAATTGTAATCAAAGTGAGCCGATCATGGAAAGGTAGCATAGGTACGAAAAGTCGTAAACATAAAGAAATTGCCCAACATAGTAAACTATTGAGCTATTTTACTCCATTCTTGACAAATTTGGGAGTTTTCTAGTGAAAAGACTTATTTTAAAACAAAGTGCAGGCAACACAATTAGTGATGTCACGCAACTTCTTTAATACGATGCCGGTGTTGTTCTGCATTGAATTTCTTAATATTTTACCTTAATTTATTTCCCTTCTGCCCATTGGACAGGCAATGGAATGATTCTGCCTGTCCGACTATGAAAATTTAAGCAAATTACTTGTCTCAGCCGTTAATGCCGAACCCTGTCCAACTGTTCTTGGTCGAGCTCTGAGACTGCACTCCCTCTTCTATAAAAACACACACGCTGCCTACAACCGCTTGTCCTGAGCCAGGCTGCGGCGAACCGGAGCCTAACCCGACAACACAGGGCACAGGGCTGGAGGGGAAGGGGACTCACCCAGGACGGGACGCCAGTCCATCACAAGGCACCCCAAGCGGGACGCGAACTCCAGACCCACCACAGAGCAGGACCTTGCTAAATCCACTGCACCACCTTGCCGCCCTTCTGTAAAACCATGCAACGATAAAAACATACAATAATACCTAGAATGGTTGCTGCCATTGATGCTGACTTATGGCAACCACATAAATGGAGTGCCTCCAGAACATTCTGTCCTCCCCTTCTATCCCTAGCCTTGAAAAGGATGTACCCATTGTTGCTGTGATTAAGATGCAAGCGGAGTTCCTTATCATCAGTGACCTCAGCCAAGTCCGCTATTGCCTGTTTGTTTCAATGTCCAAAGACTTTAATGAGACCAAATAATATGAGATATTGTTTTTCGCCAAGCAGTGTGCGCAGTTAGTTACAAAGGGCATTTGTGGAGAAGCAGTGTTACGGAGAAGGCAACTTTCACCAGAATGTTCCGTATGAGATATCCCAGGGCTGGGTTATTGTCTAGGTCATTGCTGAAGCGGGAAGTGAGGAACGGTGTGAATGTGCGGGTGGACAATGGGGCCGGTGCTCAACAGAACGTCGCAATGCCGGCGCGGGGCTATTCATGATTCCCGGGTGTCACAGGCACACACAAAGAGGCAAGAGGCTGCTGCTTCCCTCGCTAAGTTGCCGTTTGATCCTTCCCTGGTCTCGCTCCACAGTTCAGTTAATTAAGCCCGTTCAGTTAAACGTCCCCGGGTTTTGAAAACTGATGCCATTTGCGTACGCGGGGTTCGTGTTTCAAAAGAGTGGCAATAACCCTCTTTCACAGCTCTGGTTTTGGTTGAAAGACTTTTAAACGCTGTATAATAATGTGTCAGTTCCTTTAATTAAGCCTTTAAGTGTTGGATTTGTTGTTCGGGTCATAAAGATTTGAAGATCTTTGGTCCCTCATCCGCGCCGCGTTGCAAAATAATGAACTTGTTTGCCTGTGCTAGTTCACCAAAAAAAAAAAAAAAAATCCTAAAGGGGCTTCTTTTCATTTTCTGGGAATGTAACACTGATTTAGGAAGGAGTGAGGCAGGCGATTGCCGCAGTGCGTGTGTGTCTCGGGGAGCAGGGGGAAGCAAACCGCTGCTACGCCGAGCGCCGCCGACTTGTTTTTCCCAGCTCCGGGTTTGCAGGTGCAGCTCCCAGCTGCAGGGCCGAAGTACGCCAACCTATGAGTTGCTGCCCCGCCGTCCACTAGAACAATCAAAGCAGATGGAGGTCATTAAAGGACCCTGTGTTTGATCTGGCGCTGCACTGTCATTTTTGCGGAAAAACTGAATATTTAGAAGCTTTAGGCATGACGAGGCGGTGTGGAATACAGCTTGGTTTTACAGCTGTCGACCGTGGCTGCAGTTATTGTTTAACAGGGAGAAAAAGCAACGGAGGGCTGGGGGAGGGGTGAGCAGCAGCTTTTGACCCATCCTGGTCTTGCCACACACGTAGAATACGGGCCTTGGGGCAGGTTGAGTCTCCTCGAGTGGCCCACTCCACACGACATGTCCCACATTTGGTTAGTTGCTGATCTGTGGATGAGGATTTAAATCCTTTTACACTCACTGAAAAGACTCTCCAAGCGTCGCACCTTAGATCACCCTCCCCCCATTGTCTCCATTCAGGGCAGGTTGGGCGTAGGTTCCAAAGGCACTTACTGTAGGCCAAGTGCCGCCTGAATGTGTCAAAATCGGCTCATTTGAGGCCGTGCTGGTGCGCTGGGGGATGGCACGCATACATGAATGCTCCCCCTTAACACCAGCTTTTATGCCCCTGTATTTGTGGTGGGCCTGTGTTCATCAAGGCTCAATAGCCAATTGTACCCTGGTGGAATGCGTTGTAAAGACGCTTAGAGTAGTGACAAATATGGAGTGGATCTACCAATGCAGACAAATATTTATAATCCATGGTAATCTGGTTCCGTCGTGAAGGACCCGTGAAAGCACTTCGGACAGACCCCGTCAAAGTGCCTGATGAACTTTGAAACGGGAGAAAAAAATTCTTCAGAGTTAGCAGCGTGTAGTGAGTTCGAATGTTCTCCGGTTGTCTTTGTTGAAGCGGTTCCCGTTTGGGTCAAGCAGAGCTCCTGCAACGCTTTCTGTGGTCCTTGACGGACCTGGAACTTGTAAACTCGGAGAGTGAACACCGAGAGCCCAGAGCCAAATCTTCGATATTTACACACGTTTTCTCTAGGTGACGGTGACAACCATCGGCTACGGGGACAAGGTCCCTCAGACATGGATTGGAAAGACCATCGCATCCTGCTTCAGCGTATTTGCCATCTCCTTCTTCGCTCTGCCGGCGGTAATGACCTGTTTTTTTTCCATTCTTTTCTATTTCTGTTTCTTTCTATTATCAGCTTGAAAAAATAAGAAATAAATAAAAATGCATGTGTTTGGATTGTGATACAGTTTTATATGTTTTCAGATTTGACTGGGGTGGAGTTATGGAATGATCGCATTAAAGCAGGAGTCGGTGTAAAATTCCCCGCTAAGATAGATGAACAATAATGTGCGTGTGTTTACGTGTCGGTGGAGGGTAGAGGTTTGGACATTGACGCGTGCAAGTACGATCATTCTACCCTAACGCAGGCCCAACCCACATCTGTCTGCTTCCAGGGGATTTTGGGTTCAGGCTTTGCTCTGAAGGTGCAGCAGAAGCAGAGGCAGAAGCACTTCAACAGACAGATCCCTGCCGCAGCCTCTCTCATCCAGGTACAGGGACGTGGAGACGGGGTTCCACACGCTCTCTACCGCGGCCTCCAGTAGTCAGAAGCTGCACTCGTTGAGATGGTCTCAGGGTGTGTAGCTTCAGCACTGCAAAATCCATCATCTGTTTGAAGCGCTATAAATAGTTGCCGCTTGTTATGAACCCATCTGTGTTTTTAGTAAAGTCACCTAGTGTCCATTGCAGTACACAGCTGAGAAAGATACTGAGTCTCATACAGGCCCATACGGTCAGGGGAATGGTGGAAAACACACACACACACACACACACACACACACACAACCTGAACCGCTTGTCCCATACAGGGTCGCGGGGAGCCGGAGCCTAACCCGGTAACACAGGGCATAAGGCTGGAGGGGGAGGGGACACACCCAGGATGGGACGCCAGTCCATCACAAGGCACCCCAAGCGGGATTCGAACCCCAGACCCACCAGAGAGCAGGACCCGGTCCGACCCACTGCGTCACCGCATCCCCCATGGTGGAAAACATTGTGATGGAAAACATCGTAGATGAACTTGTAGACCTTAGTTGATACTTGCTAACTTACTCATTTGCTTTTGTTAACCACTTGTCCTTGTCAGAGTCACAGCAGTCCAGAGCCTATCCTGGAGTCACTGGGCTCTATTCCAGGAGGGTTACACCCTGAACGAGATGCCAGTCCTCCTCAGTGCAGCCACACATGCACATGTTCACACTCTCTGGACAATTTAAAGTCAGCAATTAACCAAAACCCATGGTCAGCCAGGGGGCGCGATGGCGCAGTGGGTTGGGCCGCAGTCCTGCTCTCCGGTGGGTCTGGGGTTCGAGTCCTGCTTGGGGTGGCGGACTGGCGTCCCATCCTGGGTGTGTCCCCTTCCTCCTCTGGCGTTATGCCCTGTGTTGCCGGGTAGGCTCCGGTTCCCCGTGACCCTGTATGGGGCAAGCGGTTCTGAAAATGTGTGTGTGTGCATGTTTGACCTGTGGAACGAAACCCATACAGACACGGGGAGAAAGTCCACATTTTACACAGACTGAGCTGTATTGGAACCCGTGCCCAAACAGTCCGAGCACCGTGAGGCGACAGCGCTACCTGCCGCACCGCTGTGCCGCCCACTATTTCATGCACTCATTTAGTTCTGCCTATATTTAGTTAGTAAAGTTACATTATGCTGTCTGGGGTTTTTGTATAAACACACCCAGTGCTGTTAAAAACTGGCAGATTGCATGTCCAGAGGGCTTTCTTTGTTCTCCACAGTCCATGCCAACGTATTTTACGAAAGCAGCGAAATCCAAACAGTCTGAGCAATCGGTCTCTGTCCAGGAAAAGGTGAGGCGCTGTATCCTCCCTGTCAGAGACGACAGGCAAATATTGTACGTGTTGGTGAGGGAGCGTGGGGCTACAAAGGGCGCTTTGAGCTGGTCGGCGCCTCCGGGGAAGCGACAAGACCGAGAGCATCAGCCTTTTGCTGTCGCGGAAGGGTCACGGAGGGACGCCGGCTGCACCGCGCAATTACGACGTGATGGCTCAGTTTTGCACACGTCCCGCTCGAATCAAACGCGCAAGGTTGTGTTCGGAGCCCGTGACCCTCGGTAGCCTTGTAGGGTGAGGGACCGCGCCGGAGGCGAGTGACGCCGCCTTTCTCCCCGAACTAGACGCTGTGGCGCTGCTACGCTGCGGAGTCCCCTGAAGGCTGCCCTGCCACGTGGGCGATGTACGAGCTGACCGTCGACCGCGTTCCTGCCATGGCTGCCGAAGGCGGCAGAGAGAACTTCAGGAAACTGGTAAACAATGCGATCCTCCTTCGTGCACCGTCGCCTCGTCTGTGTCGTACCCCACCGCGTACGTCTCAACCACCCCCTGTTCTCGGTTACCCCCTTTATGAACCGGTTCCAAACCGGTCTTGTACAGCAGCAGACCTGAATGTCTATAGGAGAAAAGTTTTTTTCTTACCTTGGTGTTAAAATATTTTGAATAGTGACCAACCACAGACTGAGGCCTTACTCTTTAATAACCCCTCAGGACATTTGGACGGTTAGTCAGTGGGATGCAATTTTTTTTGCCCGGAGAAGTAACGGCGAGTTTCACCACATCGGTTCTTCGTTCTGTCCCGTGTTCTCTGCCCTGTGCCGCTCGCGTGCCGGAAAGACTCGGAATTTGACTCTGTCCCACTTGACGTTCAGAGCAAGCGCTGCAGGAAGAAGCCCAAGTTCCCTCGTGACAATGGCTTCCTGGGTCCCGCTGTCTCTGGAGAGCAAGCCCTGTCCGTGCCGCAAATCACGTTTGAGCACGCGGACAGTGCGGACGCGAAGAAGGAGGCCTCTTTATACCTGGACGAATCCTCAGGTAACGGAGTCTCAATATCAGCCTCACATACTCGAACGTAGCGCAATAATCCTATATAGCCGGCCAGATCGTAATTGTACGCTGAGATGTATTAGTTGCCAGATAGGTTAAAAAAAAATTTCCATTAGTCACTTTTTTGCTAGCGGATATTTTAGTTTTTATTTAGTCTGTGGTAATGTACATGTAATAAAGGCCACGGTGCCAAGTTCCTGACTTTAAACAAATATGCTCCCCAAAAACAAAGGAAGAGCAGTTCTAACTCCGCTTTCTCCCGGCAAGTTGCGACGTTTTATTTTGAATATTTGACTGACGTTGGACGATAAGGAAAAGGATAAGCCTGCAGTATGTGTAGCTGCAGAAATCCAAGGAAAACGGAGCAAACGCATTTTTCTTGGAGTGTGCGGGGGCTGAAGGACCTAGAGGGAGGCGGGCGTCGCACAGAGAGCATGGGAGAAAGGTTGTGGCGGATAACACCCGTGAGCTTATCATCATCAAACCCAAGTTATATTTTAATTTTTTAAATTTTTCTATTTTTCGTATTGCGTTCCCCATTGAAATCATGAAATGGAATCAAGTAAAATGAAGTGCAAATAAATAAGAGAAAAGTCAGTATTATTTCTACCGATCGTGAGACATGCTGTGGCTGCCCTGTAAGCTGTTGTGTTGGATTAAACGCCGAGCCAAGTTGCGTGTCAGACACAAGGAAATTCTGGAAGGGAACGGTGCTGACGGTGAAGGATAGCGATGTGCTTGAACGAGCTTCAGAATGGGGTTCTATTCTTTTTCTATAGGACCTCATGTTTTTTAATGGGATTCGTTAAAGGAAGTGGCTGTCTGCTGCTTTCTGTTGTCATGGCGACACTTTTAAACAGCTGTACACCTATTTATGCGAGAGGAACCTCAAAATGGTATGGAAACACTTTAGGATGTACCACTATGTATCACTATTACTTCCAGAACTGTCCATGCAGCCAGTAAATAAATCTTCACACTTTGCTCCCCTGGGTTCAGATTTCTGCATGTATAATTGTGTGATTGCATCTATTTGATCTGACATGGGGAGGTTCTGCAGTTTCCTGCACATCAACCTGCCTTTGCTTTTTTTGTGGAAAAAAAAGGGTGGTTTGCTTGTAGGTGTTTGAAAGAATATGATGCTTCGAGGCCTGATGCAAGAATGGTCACCAGTGTCAATGTCATTTCATAACCTTAAGCACATTATGTCACGTGATCAATCACACACACATAGTCTGAAGCCGCTTGTCCCAAGGCGAACCGGAGCCTAACCCGGCAACACAGGGCGCAAGGCTGGAGGGGACACAGGACGGGGATGCCAGTCTGTCGCAAGGCACCCCAAGCAGGACTCGAACCCCAGACCTGCCAGAGAGTAGGACCCGGCCAAACCCGCTGCGCCAACACACCCCTGTGTGAGCAATCATTTAAAACGAATTATCGCGGTATTGAAACCTTTCTTCATTTGGAGCCAGACTTGGTGAGCCAGTGCTTTTTATAACCAAGAGGTGATGTCATGCAGATGAACACTTTTGACATACTGAAAAGTCATCAGTGCAGTGAAAAAATATTTTACACGATAAGTCTAAACCTCTGGGACTTGGAGGGTTAAGGGGAAGGGTGGAGGAGGGCGGAATGTTGGCAGGTTTGGCGATTGAGCGTGTGGCAGAAAGACCAGAGCAGAGCAGCGGGATTCTGGAGAACTGAAGAACTGCCGTTAACCCCTTTCTCTTCTCGCTTCATTCGCCTGGTGCTGCGCAGAAAGGCGTCCATGTGTCCAGGAATGGACATGTCCTCTCCTCAGAGGATCTGAGGGTCGGTTTAAGGTCAGAGGGGCTCTGCTCTCTCACCCGGGCTGTAGATGGAGACGCGGAAAGTAAAGTTTGCAATTTGGAGAGATCCCCTGAGAGAATCTTGGTTTACCACAGGAGCCCAGGGTACACTGCGGTGTTTCACAGAGGCTGCCCCCCAGGTGCATCGCAGCTCCGCTCCCCAAGGAGCTGGCGGAGAGCGTGGTGTTGTCGGTTGTTTATGAGGGTTTTTAATCTCTGCGAGAACAGGGCCCTCAAACAGCCCTGCGTGCGCGAGATTGATGCCACATGCATCCAGTAAGGGCCACATGGAAGTCATTAGTCAGCAGTGGTGATTTCAGGTCATGTGTACCGCTTATTGTTGCTCGACTTGTCGAAGCTGCGGCCCTTGCCGATTGACAGCATGATGAATATCTACCAGAGAAACGAGTCCAGCCTTTTCTGGGCTTTGTGTCTTCCTATTCGAATGTGAAATAGCAGGAAAAAATGTTCTGTGGTTTATCCCAAGTATGTTTCTAAAAATAGCCAGAATTGTATTTTGTTCTCTATTTTTTACCCCCTTGAAATGAACAGTGAGCTCGCATTAGATCTAAAATAGTTTTGTTTCGGTTCTCTGTCAAAATTACAAGATTTTGGTTTGAGTTTGATTTTTTAACAGGTGGCACAGTAGGTAGCACTGGTGTGTCGTAACTCCTGTGCTGTGGGTTCAGATGTGGGTTTGAATCAGGGCCACCGTGTGTGGAGTTTGCATGTTCTTCCTGTGTTCATGAACCTTTCCACCCACAGTCTGAAGAAGTGTGTTTCTGCTCAACTGCTGACTCTAAATTGCCCTTTGTGCAAACATATGAATGAGTGATTGTGTGTGATTGTCCTGCAATGGACTGGTACCCCATTCAGGGTGTACCTTGCGCCAAACTGTCTCCAGAAAGACTGCATACCACTGTGACCCTGCTTTAGAAAAACTATAATCGAGGATGGGTGGATGGATTTTATAAGGCTGAAGAAAGTTATTAAAGGGCCAATAAGTGCAGAGAAAGATCTGTAATGAAAGCACCAAATTTCTCTCCTGATAGTGATGGTGGCATGGCTGCTCATCACAGTTCCTACCCCTGTATTTGCTTCCCAATGTCGTTAACATTTTAGGGATTGCCTGCATGAAATAACATTTACTGTATTAAATTAGATGGCCTCACACCATAAGCTGCCAAATCTTGTGAAACTTTAACCCTCTTTGTCTACGGCTCTAGAGCCATCGTCCCTTGGAAGAAACAGGAACTTTGTCTTCTCGTGAAAGGTCACATAAACAGCAACAGGCGGTCATGTGTGTACGTGCATGTACTCCCTGAATCGCTGGAGGCTAACAAGCTCTTCTCTTGCTTCCCTGCTGCATGGCGGTAAACCCGATGACTCCAGTGAATGGGTGTTACTAGACAGCTACAGGGATAAAGCAGGATCTCACTTGGGGCCTAATTGGTGACATGTAGGGAGCCTACAGAAGACATTGCAAAGGAGCTGATGTCAATAGATCTTTGAACTTCAAACAAGCCTCTAGACCCAAGACAAGCCATGTATGTTTCTTGTACAGTCTATTAAGAGCCATTTGGTCAATGAACTTCATACGTTGCATTACCCTTGCACAACTGGCATGATGGGTAATGATGGTATCTGAAGAAATGAGGAAGTTATGTAACTAAGCTAGAATACAACAGTGTGTGGTTAGGTTGAGCTGTAAAGGTATTCTTTAAGATGGTGATGTTCTTTACACTTTCCTGCCTCAATGAAACCTATCTTTTAAATCTTGGGATATGTTCTGATTGTGTATATTTTACAACTGCTTTATGAACAATCATAACAGTCTACCCAGTTTTGGATGAGGTCTCTAAGCACAGAAAGCTCTCAGGGGTTAAATGTTCAACCTTTGCTTCTCAGTCCCATCCATCCATCCATCCATCCAAAATGTACATTTGTTTTTAGGCAGTAGATAGAGTGCAGTCCACTGTCATGTCACGCAAGTTATTCTCAGTTGAAGGAGCGTACACGGGTAGACACAATGGTATTAGTAAGTCATTTTCATCGAAAGCTCGTTTTGAAGAGATTTCCTATTTTGGTGTTTCAGCCCATAGAGTCAATGCTGTTCTGCCCTTCACTACAGCAACAAATGTTTTTACGACATTGAGACGCAAAGGCCACTGGTGGAGTTCTGTCTATCGCGGAGCGACGGCCTGGCTGCTTCCGTCTTGTTCCATTGCGTTCGGCTCCTGGGCTGTTTTTCTTGGCGCTGTGCCCCCATTTGGAATGGCAGCAAGTCAGTGCAACACTGGTGACAAGGAACTGGCCACTTTTGAGGAGGAAACGTCATGGCCAATGGCTTTGGAACAAGAATGTCATAGCTCTGTGGAAATGTGCAGACAACATCCATCACTGGCCTTTCTTAAAAAGACTCGCCTGAGTTTCTGTTGACATGTATGGCACGGAGCTGCTACCTGTCATTTTTATTAGGCTGGAATGGCACGTTTCACCTTGTCACCAAGCACGTCGAGCTGAAAGTGAGTGGAAAGTGAGTCTCCTCTCTCGGATGTTAGCAGCTTCGCTCCTTGCTGCAACTGGATGGTTTTCCCCTCCAGATGAAGAGAAGCCTGAGACAGGATGTACAGGAGTAGACACCTGGGCCAGGATCGAGGAAATGTTGGATTAGACCAGCCATAAACAATCATCACATTGTTTCACTGAGCCCTTGACCTGCTCTTCCTGTCTTTTGATTCTGTAGTCTCGGTCTGCATAAAAAATCCTTCAATAACTGTTAAATATTGTAACATGTTTATTCAGGTGTTTGGAAATACACCTTATTAAAACACATGTGTTTACTGTATTGACTGAAGTTCAGTAAACCCCTCACCATGTTCCTCTTTTGTGTCACTAACGCCTGGTCCTTCTCTTTTTCTGCCATGTTTGCTGTGTTCGTCGTTTCATGTTTGGACTGTGACAGGTCATCAACAGCCATGGCCACCCTTGTCTCTCAGCTGTCCTGCTTCTCCAGGTAGGATCCCAGGATTTTACCCTGCCCTGTCTTTTCTCTTGAGGGTCTCTGCACCTGAATAAAATTTTGAAAGAAAACCAATACTGTAAAGTTTTAGAGGCTCACATTACAGTAAGCACAGTACATGGGTTGTATTTTGACAATTTCGCTTTTGCTTTTATTTTCACAGTCAAAAAGAGCCTGGATGTTCCCTCCCTAGATGTCTCGAGGACCAACAGCTTTGTAGATGAGGTGGACTTTGTTGCAGAGGATGTGACATCTCCCCTGGTGACAGGCACATCTGAGTGAGTCCATACCTCTGTTCCTCAGGAGCTCATGTTAGAACAGGGATGTGGGACCCCTGGCCTCCAGAGTCGATTTATATGATGGCTTTGGTTCTACCTCACCTCTCTATTGTTTAATTGAAGTCTTTTTTGGTCTTCAGTCACTTCTTCTGGTGTTCCAAATCAGTGGCTTAGAGGTAGATGGAAGAGATAGGGGCTGTGTGCTCTCAGACCTCAAGATTCTATGGGCAGCATCTCCCTCCTCAGGTCTGAATGGTTTGCAGAAGAGAAACAAGGAGAAACAGTATAGTAGTGCATATTCAACTATCAGAGTCTTTAAAAACACAAAGAATACAAAGAAGGAAAGGCCAAATACCCAGGAATCCCTAATAGGTGTGAGACTCTAGGTTAATGGTAGCCTCTGGGTTGTGTGCTCTTTCTGCTATGGGGTAACATGGGCAAAGTGGAGTCTCCAAGTTCCATAGTTATGAATTACATTCAGAGACCAGAAGGCTTTAATTTAATGATGACTGCATGAAAATGTCCAATTTGAATGTGTCATGCTACTAAATGGAACCAGAACTCTTCAGAGTCATTTTTTATTTTTTTCTTATTTTTCTTGTTTCCTTGTCTGATGGCTTAAACTGATTATTTTTAACTTTCCAGTTTCTCAAGTATTCCATGGATCTTTTTCATTCAAATAGGTAATTTAAAATTAGTAGGACCAAATAGCGAGCCGCTTCTGGTCTTCACGGATATTTGCCATTGACTGACTTTTGCATGTTGCATTTTTTCTTGTCACACTCGCGCATATTTTTTTATACTTAATTACGAATTTAATAGCGCAGGGCAACATCCACATCTCTTGTAGAGTTCCTTCCTGCTGGAGTCAAAGCGGGGTCTGGTTTCATAGGACATCTTCTGTTGATATGTTTCTTCTTAGGCTCAAGGCTCCAGGCTCCAGACTTGTAAAGTTATGTCTTTATAGCTTTTTATAAGCTCTCAAATAAACCAGAGGGACTCAAATAGTGGTTTATCTGAAATAAAAGGTCAGTGGTAAATTCTAGCACATGTCTTGCAGGTGTTAAAAGCCCCATTTTGGCACCTACTGTACAGCTTGTCAGTCTGAAAGTTCTTCACTGATAACTATGCTTTCATTAAACATTTTGTTGTTTTCTGCTGCACTTTTATTTTCCCCTCTGTGTATTTTTTGCAACATTGCATTTTTCAGTTGTGCTGTCATTTCTTTTTTTGCTTGACATCAATCCAGTCTGGAGTTCTGTTGGGGTTCTTCATTTTCAACTCGAATACTTCTTTCATTTTCTTCTTCTTTCTCAGCCCCCACCTCAAGTCATAACCAATTTTCTGGTAGATTTTGATGAGCTTATGCGCAATTTCATTTAGTTTTTTTGCACTATGCACTCCTTAGGAAGCCTCTCCAATAGTTGGCGGTGGAGCAGGGGCTATTAAGGGTGAATGGTTTCATCCCCGCTCTCCTGATTCCTCTCCCTGCTAATCCAATTCTTCATTAATGCTTTCATTCTGCATTCCTTCATTTACGAACTAATGTTTTCCCCATGCTCCATGGCAAATACAGCCCTCTGTAGAGAAGACAAGCCCCTCCTCCTTTGCTAGCTGCTGACAAACTCACCCAGACCCCAGCCTTCTCACAGCATGTGAACACAACAGTGTATTTATGATCATTATGGTTTGATTTGTTTGCCATGGGTCTTATTTGCCTACGCTAGTGGAAGCATAATAATATAAATATATACCGACCAACTGAAACATGTAATTGCTCTAAAAGATGACACTGGAATTGCTGACGGGCTGTACTGTGGCTGAACTCATCCCTGGACAAGAAGTGGTAGTGGTCCAGTTACCAGGACATTGAATAACCTTGTGGGTTTTTTTTGTAATTTGTCTTTTTTCGTTACTGAAATGCATTTAACATACAGTAAACAGTCATCTTGCACGAGTCAGACATGACATTTTGTTTGTGTATCTGAAGTTGAAAATGATAAATTTCTGTTCCTCATTATCTCTTTTCTAAAATATGGACTCTGTTTGACCTCGCATTCATTGGCCTACACAAGGCTTCTCTTTGGTCATATCCTACAGGGCGAGGAGGTTATTATATCAGAGCAGCGCTCGTTTCTGGGCTTGTTGTGGGTCCAGTGCCGTGTTGCCTTTCACTCATCAACATGCTCTGAGCTCGACTTCTGAGGACCATTGAGCAAATGGAATGAGACTGATTTGGCGTGGATTGTGCCTCTGTACTTTGTGGCTACTGTGAATGACAGGTGTGTGTTTGAAGTGATATAATGTCACATGAACGCAATTTACATCAACCTTCAGCTGATGTAATCACTACTAAGAATTGCACTAGTACAGCACTCGTGTTTGGGCTATGTTAGAGCTCTTAAATTTATTCATTTAGCTGACACTTTATTCCACAGCAACTCACACTTATTTACCCATTTGTGCAACCAGGTAATTCTTACTGGAGCAACTTGGGATAAGTACCTTGCTCAAGGCTACTCCAGCAGGATGTGGGGTTTGAACCTGGATCCTTAGAAGACAAATGCAGCAGCTGTGACCATTACACCACCTACTACCTTAGTACATCTACTGGAGCACAAAGTCCAGCAATCACCATGAGTGCAGACCTGTCATTTTTAATGTCACACTCCTGGGCACATTTCTACCACTTTTGTATGGTCATTAGTTTTCCTTTATTCTTGTCTTCCAACTGTTTACGCAGAGCAGATACTGTATGTCGTTTTAATTCTGTATTTGATGGACTCAGATCACAAGATGTCATTGGGTGTGTAGAATTTGTGTTTCCTGATTGGGCGTTTCTGAACTTGACCTTTTAATCGTATGATGAAGAATGTCTGGGACCTACAGTACAAGAAGGTCCACGGACACAATGGCTATGATTCATTTTTCTCTGCTGGACGAGGTAAAAGTGAGCCAGCTGGAGGGGGTGGCATGCTGCATAGACTCTGACCAAGTTCAAATGGACAGCATGAAAAGGGGATTTTCTTAATTACCCAATTAGTCCCAAAACTCAGTCCATCCATATCACAGAGATGGTTCAAGTAAAAGGCTACGTTCTCTGCTAGAGAGAGCAGTGTCGTCTTTGTGCACTAATGAAATGATATGAAGTGGTAATTGGCACATGCTGCTGAGGGCGGGGGATTGTGGCCCGATGAGAAACGGGTGTGGGTCCGTTTGGAGACTTCTGCCGAACCTTCTTACGGCTGGCAGCACTTTGCTGTAATTACAGTAAGTACACGCTCAAGGGGTAATAGTGAGTGGGAATTTACTCTCCTGGGTTTGTCCTCTGGAAGAGAAGACCAGAACAGACTCGAGTGAACACACAGAGGTTTTGCTAACCTTTTGGAAGCCTTCTAGAAGTAGATGTAGATGCAAGGATGATAAATCTCACATGTATTCATCTAGCTGACATTTTCATCTAATGTCACGGTGTTAAGTGACTTACAGTGATTTTATCCATTTATACAGCTGGGCAATTTTTACTGTATCAGTTCAGGGTAAGTACTTTAAACAAGGTATACTACAGCAAGAAGTAGAATTTTAAGATAGGTCCTTTGAATTCAAATGGGAAATGGTCCTTTGGTGACACTGGTAACAGTTTGGTTGGTGGGTCTCTGGCTGTGTGCTCTTTCATTCTGCCCTGCACCGTTGCTTGACTTGCCACAGCCCACAGACTCTGCAAATGGCTGCAGCACACTGGAAACACTTACATCAGTGTATTGTGGAAGCAAGTCGGCCCCGTCCTTTCTTCAGTTACACCCTCCTCCCTGCTCTGGCCACAAAGTGCAGAGGAGATGGTGGTAGTAGTGGGATCAGGCAGCACACTTCTGCAAGGAGCTCACAGCAGATTGTTCCACCCCGTTAGCCTACACGTGGTAAGGTGCATGGTGCTGTTCGCTGAGATATAAGTATGCCATACCCATTGTTCTCTGTGGCACCTCTGGAGAACAGGGGGCAGAGCCCCTCTCTCAGCGGCTTGGAGATCCTTATCAAAGTACACACAAAAACTAAACATGGATGTTTATTTTCTACTCATGACGTCTGCATGTCGGTCTCCTCCTCCGTTTGTCTCGGCAAACATTAGCAAGCAGGATAAAGTGTGAGCAAGAGACCGTTGCTGTGGGTGTTTGCATGGATGCAGATGGAGACAAACCCTTTGCTACACAAGGACTCGTGTTGCATTGGATAGACTTGCATGACCTTGGGAAGGAGCAAGACTGAGCCGTAATCTCCTGTGAGAGACATGGACGATGTTGTTATCAGGGGGATGTGGAACTGGCTGCGGGGCCGAGCCTGTGCTGATCTTTTGTGGCTTTTCAAAGGCCTAAATTCCAAGCGTGCACAGATAGTGAAAATATGCACTCTACTCCCAGATTCTAGAAAAGATAGTATAAACACAATGTATAATCTAAGGTAGTGATTTTAAACACATCCCAGATACAGTGTATTGGTTTTTTTGCCCTTCAGTCTAGACGTAAGTGTGTATGCTTCAACGTGATGGTTAGTCGTATTTTTCACAAGCCTCTTTTCTTTCCTTTTCAGGTAAAATTTTAACAAATTATTACCGCTTGCTGTAAAAATCTCCGAGGGGGCAAAAATGAGAGAACCTTGGATGGGGTGGTGAAGTGGGCATCCAAGCACTGTACTACACATGCTGCAACGGTTTGTAAGGGCATTAAAAATAAACACGGTAAAAATCACCATAGCTTTTACACCAGTAAAAGGGAGTTATAGCCAAATATGGGAAGAGCCCGATTCTGCCCACTCCTTCAGCATAGGGCGAGAGAAGTCCCGTTTTAACGATAATCGAAAACTGTCTAATCTGCTTCCATGTCCAAAGGCGACAGTGGGGCTCTGTTATCTCTGATTTACTCTGGGCTCTTCAAGGAAACAGTCTGGCTTCTTGCTGCGTCTAGAGGTTCTTCTGGCGCCTTACCGGACCTGTAAAAGTCCGCATGGAACACCTTGAGGGTCTCTTCCACGGCTCCCTAATTGCTCCCTTTGCTTGTAAGTCAAATGTGGATGACCTCTAACCAACAGGCCTAAAGAACGCATCAGCTTTTATGTCCAATTCCTTTGTCCAGACCAAAATTTGCTTTTTTTGCAAAATGTACATGCTAGATGAGTCTCAGGTAAACCTGTGGCCTGTTAAAGGTACATTCATCCAGGAAGTTACTGTAGAAGGACATTCATCGTACTTGGAAATTTGTTTTTTTTTTCTTGCCGAAGGATAAATAATCTGTCCTGGCACAGCCATAAAGGTCAGCAGAAAATAGCTCTAAGCAGACAGTCTTTGTGGAACTGCGCTTGCATCTTTTTCATTCCAGACGACGAGTCAAATTCCTTTCCGAGGGCCGTGGCATAGGGGGTGGGAGTGATAACATGGTTGCCTGGGTGGCCAGCTTCACTAAGGACCCTTTATGTGATGAGCTAATATAATGTCACATACCTTGAGTTCTGTTGACATGATTACGTGTGTAAGTTTGTGTACGGTGCGTATGACCTCTGAAACAGACCATGAAGAATAATTTTTAAAGGATTTCATTACTTGATATGCTGGCATGAGGTGGATTCCGTCGTTCAAAATCTTATAAGATAGGAGAAAAAGGTTGGTCTTGCATTAGACTTTTTGGGGATTTTGGTACCTGGCTGAGGACCACTAGCTGCACTGTACGTTTCAGCCAGAATGTTTGCTATTAAAGTAACAAATTGGCTCGTCCCGTCAGAAATATGATTCATCTGTGTGCACACAGATGCAGGCTGGTCGACCGTTGTAGAGCTGTTTGGAGTCCTCGGGGAGACTTATAAAAGGCCTGTCTGTTGCCGTGCTGAAGAATGAAAAGAACAAATTGTGCAACGGTTTCTTGAACCGCTGCCAACATGGGCAAGGGGGGAATAAACGTCTTCATAATAAAACGGCCACATTCTGATTCATCTCCCAGGACATAAGTGTCTTGCATGCACTTGGACAGTAGTTAATCTCTTCGCCAAGACTCAGTTTTTATATAGCCAGCGCCTGGATCCCCATTATTCGTGTGCACAACCAATATTTAAAATACTTCCAGGGACTGCTTTATGATATCCCGAGTAGCTGGAGCCTTTTCAGGAATGACACCAAAATCCAGATAATAAGTGACTGGACATAAAACGTTCCAGCCTGAGAGCTGAGGAAAGGGAGAGAAGAAGAAAAAAGTTGAACCGTCGTAAAATATCCTCCTTGAGTTATGGATTACTGCACGGAGAGACAGAGAGCAGTAGCTTCTCGAGCAGAACCGAATCACATTTGTTTTCATTTTAAACTGTTAACTGTGATTCATCGGCTGGATTTCCTGTCCGTCGGAATTTTCCACTCTCAGACCAAGTTTTTGCACCTCTTTATCCAGTAATTTTGTATTGACTTTCCATTGTGTGGTCTTACAGTTGGATCTTTGATTCATGCTCTCGCCACACTTGGTCAAAGAGTTGATCCAGTGTACATGGTTAAAAGTCTTCCTCGTGCCTCAGGCTGAGCGCTTACCGTGGTACTTGTCAGCATGAGGTGTGCGGCTGCATGGTCATTTCCCACAAACGCTTCTTCTGCAGGGTGACCTTCTAGTCATTGTGGCGAAAAAGAACAAGTGTAGAATGGACTGTGAATATGGGGTTAAGCCTGAGGGTGGGCTTTGATATGACATTCTATCACTTGTCTCAGCCCTGCTCCAGACACACGTCCCATGACCGGTTTGTCTCAAAGGAGCCAGTTTGCTTAAGGCGTGGACTTTACATAGCAGCCACCTTATCTCTAGTGCACATGGTGCAAAATGCTCTCACTATGCAGTGTATTTGTTTGTTTGTTCTCTTTCTGGACGGTCAGTTATAATACATCATGCTATGGGCTGTGCCAGAGGGATAGAATTCAATACGGTCCTTATCTCCAAATACGCTGAAACCTGCTGCCGGCCTGATTGTGAAGGATCAAAAGAGAAGTGTTCACCAGCATTCAGGAAGGACTCACTGACTGTGGAACAGATTCCAAACACAAAGATAACGGCCAGCAACTTTTTTTTTTTTTTTTTTTTTTTTAACAGCCGTGTGCCAGACCGAAGCAATAAAATGTCCCTCCATAAACGGTTTAATTAAAGAGTACATTTATATACGGGCCGTCGCTGGATTCCCTGGGCCTAATGAAAGCCTCCTGTCAGTACAGAGAGTAATTGTTTACCCGCAGCGTCGCTGGCTCTTGTTTTATGTGCGGCGAGCAGGGCTGTGGGGGCGGGTGGGGACTGGAGGCCGGAGGGCAGAGGGCACATTGACTCCCCGGCTGGATCCGTTTGGCAAACACCAACAGTCCCCTCCTGATTTTCACCGAGCGCAGGAGTATCGACCTTCTCCGGGTCCTGCAGACCAACCCTAAGAGTAGCTCCTTCGCTCCCCTTCTCCCAAAGCACAGTTTGTTCAGGCAAAATGTCAGGCCTGACGTTACCGAGGGTGGCTTCTCTGTGTGGGGGACCCTAGCAACCTAGAGGGCGCCATGGCAACGGCAATGGCTTTCAAGCCTCCACTTTCGTCTCAACCCCGCTTTGGGCCTAGAAGACCCAGCGGAACCCGCTGAGCCTTGAGCCAGAACCTCCGTGACAGTTCCAACAACCCCAGGGCGTGTGCGGAGGGGTGATACAAGGCTAATTTTTCTTGCCCACCGCAGCTCCCCGCTGAACGCAGGTCACCGTAAGATGCCAAAAACGAGAGTGCAGATGCTCTCCGATGGGCCTTACGCTTGAGCCTGCCAGGAGTGATCCATCCTCCGTGTAATGAAATGTCAAACATTTCATTATACACATCAGCCGGGCAACTTTTGGCAGCGGAAGGTATCCTGTCTGCCTGGTACAGCATGTCCCATACCACGTCAAATCTTACAGTGAAAAGAAAAAAAAAAAAACGGGAAAGAAAAATAAACACAGGAAATTACTGTTTTTGTAATATGTCTTGCAGAACCCTGAATGATGTCATGTTTTCTTTTTGTTGTTTTTTGGAGGAAAATATTAGTGAAATTAGCCGTGTGTTTATTTTGATTAAGTCTGACCACCACCAACAATTACAGTTACTCCAGAATAAAGCCATATTAATGGAGATTATGCACTTTTATTTTTGGCTAGAGTCTTTGTGTGCCTTTTGACATTTTGATATTGCTCTTTCTTTATTCCTGTCGGTAAACTTGTTTGATCCTTCGAGTAAAAAAGATCGGGGTCAGTTAGATCGAATAAAAGCTATCCCAAATATTTTTAAAAATACAAAGTGCTGCTATTGCATTTCAAAACTCCACGTTTTTCCACTCTCATACAGTCCCTCTGCAGAAGATTTTTGAAAACACCCATGCAATATTCTCATGTCTCTAGTCTGAACACGCCGATACATTTTATGAACGCGGTTCACTTTTAAGACGCACGTATTCTGTAGAGATTAACATTTACTCCAACTATTTTATGGGTTTCCACATTTTAAAAAGTAACACTTGTGACTGAATGAAATTCACTGAACGCAGTCCAAGGTGAGACAAAAAACAGCACGTTTGAGCAAATATTCTGCACCGCAGGGTACATGGCAGGATGGCTTCAAAGGGGCAGGATCGTGAAAACAGGATACACCTGTTCACTTTAGTGCCCGGTAAACCACAGCGACACAGGTTACTGAAATATATAAACTTCTGTGTGCTTTTTCCCCCTTTTTTTGACACTGCTGAGATTGTGTTGCTGTGAGCGAAGTCAGCGGCTGCTAGGTTTGCGCTCTGCCCTGTTCTCTAGGGCGGGGGGCAGGGGGTGGCAGTCGTGGTATTACTCGGGGGCACGCAGCCACAGAGCTCATTCACAAACCCGTCTGGCCCAGGCCGCTCGGAGCACCTGTGCAAACACACGCCCCGCTTTCCAGACCGGGGAATAAAAATGCCGGTGCATACCAGTAGCACCTGCATCTGTGATTCATCCACTTCTCCGCTCCACCCTATGTTGCTTTACCCTCCCTGAGATGGGGTGGGGGTGGAGTTTCTCAGGTGTGTTCGGCTGGCTGAGCCCTGGATCCGGCGACCCCGGCACCGCAGGGTGACCACGAACACCCTCTTCTCTGGTGTTGGACTCAAGGGAAACCCAGAGCTACATTATGTCATTGAGTGCACCTCATTCACTTCCCCCTTGCACCCGTGTCGGTTTAAAGCAGGTCTGATGAGGGACTGCATCAAGGCCGTGGTGTCCTCAGCACTCTGATAGCTGCCTTGGGGCTTTGCTTTCCTGCCCCAGTATCACTCACTGCATCCAGAGCCACTGAGAGGGGTTTTGGTGCCCCCAGATAAAAATCCATCCCGTACCTTTGACTACTATTGTTAAGTGAATGGAGGATACATAAATATTACAAAATATCTGTATTTTAGATATAGATTCATGTAGATGATGAAGGGAAATAAAATTTCAATTCAGAAGTAAAATGGGGGGGGGGGGGCGGTGGCGCAGCAGGCTTGGCCAGGTCCTGCTCTTGGGTGGGTCTGGGGTTTAAGTCCCTGGGGTGCCTTGTGACGGACTGGGGTCCCGTCCTGGGTGTGGCCCCTTTGTGGCGCCCTGTGTTGCCGGGTTAGGCTCCGGTTTGCCACAACCCCGCTTGGGACAAGTGGTTTCTATCTATGCGAAGGCTGACAGTTTGTTTCATAAATAATATGAAACATAATACTGTATAAGGAGGCAAATCTTCAATTTTCTGAGAAAACTGTTTCCTTATTACTAAGCAACTTTTTTTCAGTTTCTTTTTTTTCTTTTTTCAAACATTGCAGTCTGTTTTCTGATTTTAGTAGGAAAATTGGTGGTTCCAAATTTCAGCGCCCCAATTGCCAAGGTTTGCCTAACTATAAAAGCAGCCCTGACTGTGTTGAGCAGAAACCACCATAGACCGTCCTCTACGAGGCTGATGATCGGGGCCGGGGGGGGGTCCACAAAACAGCTTCCCAATGACACCTTGCCATATGGCAATCTTGACTCTTCAGTGTAGCCAAAGATGGAAATGCTTTGTAATCATCACCCTTTAGCCACTGTGTTTGATGATCCAAGCCAGTGTGACAATGTTTCCCGGGCAGTATTTCACTGGAGGGCTAGGGTAGTGTGACCGCTGTTGCCAGCCAGGACACTGTACACTTCCTCAGTAGGGTGGTCAGTGCCTCGATGTCAGTGAGGACACTTTGAGCCAGGACAGGATATTCAACTCTTTAACACACCAATTGATCATTAAGTCCTTGCTGAGATTAAAAGGGTTCTTATAGTAAGACTGCAGTTAATGCAAAATACAAACCAGCTG
The DNA here is from genome assembly GCF_900964775.1 of Scleropages formosus. Classification (NCBI taxonomy): domain Eukaryota; kingdom Metazoa; phylum Chordata; class Actinopteri; order Osteoglossiformes; family Osteoglossidae; genus Scleropages; species Scleropages formosus. Next base: position 16,953,302 of record NC_041807.1, read on the forward strand.
TTTGTTATTCAAATAAGCAGCAGGTAATTCTTTCCGTGGGGAGAACAATCAACCAGCTCTCAGCAAGACCTCAGTGTTGCTGGCATAGGCTCAACGGCTTCGTACCTGCGCATTCATCCCAGACAAAGGCCCCCCCAGCTGGCGGTGAACGTTTGTCCCTGCTCACGGACGTCCGTTTTTCACATGTCGATCTGAGCTGACGTTGGCTACGCATTTTCAGTCCCATTCTTACAGTCTACATGATCTCAGCATCATGGTACCCGACACCAGTACTGAATTGATTTCTGATTCTGTCCAACTCAGGCTTCAATACAGAATGGGGTCACTTGCAGGCCTATAGAATGTGAGTAATGCTCACATGTACTGCTGTTTTATTGGCATTAAAGCCAGATGTTTAAAAGAGTCATCTGAGTTAACAGGTAAGGCCCCCTCAGCCCCATCTCCCTGAGAGCTCTTTAGTGACCCAGGCCTTTGTGGTCCTAACAAGACCCATACCACCCTAATTAAATCACTCCCAAAGGCCATATCGCTAGGTTGTACTAATAGTGTTCGGAATAAGTCTCGCAAGGTGTTGAAAGCCACGCCCCTTTCAGCACATGTGTGCATGCGAGCCTATTGACAGTGCAATATTTTTAACAGCGCTACTGTGAAATTACAGCCGTCTTTCTGCAAAGCGAAACCGAGCTGCGAAAAACCTCTCGGCCAGATACGTGTCAGCGTTTTGTTAGTATTTTAACAAGGTTACGAAGATTGACTCAAAAATATGTCATTGGTGTGTAGTTAGAAGGCATTTTGTAAAGTTCTTTGTCTGTGACCAGAGCAATAAAACGTGGTTGTTTGTTATGATCGCTGTTATCGTTTGCCAGTTGGACCTGCCTTCCTCTGTAGGAGCTGAACTTGGTTCATAAATTAGATTTGCATAGACGGCTGATGATGGGGCTACTTGGTCAGAGTAGAGGTGGAGGCCATCAAAGTGGGTGGGTGTGGTCAAGTCAGAGAGGCGTTGACCGCTGGCCTTCAGAGAAGACGTCGGCAGTCAAGGGCACATTCAAGTGGTCAGTGTCAAACTCAGGACAAAATCATTTTTTTGACATTTTTTGTGATCATCTCTCTCTCCAGTCTGTGGTCTCACCAGACTGCCAGACCACCATACCACACAATGCTGAGCAGCAACACTACTCAGTTGTCTGGACTCACATAAGCCTCATGCAGCATTCATGCCTGGAGCAACAGTGGACTCAGGCACGCTTTAATGACCATTTCATGTTGCTGTGTTGCACATACTGATTGATTTTTTGTGGGAAGCCCAGATCTGTGCGTATCCAGCTGAGGTTCTGTTCATGGAGAACATTGACAGTAGTTTAAAGTTCTTAAATTTAGCTCAGCGTCTACGGCATTTGCTGGTACACCCCCCCCCCCAGTTGTCCTTGGCGTGTATGTATGAGTAGATGAGTGTGTGTGGTTGCCCTCTGATGACCTGCTGTCTAATCCAGGGTGTAACCTGCCTCCCACCCTGTGCTTTCAGGATAGGCTGTGGACCACAGCAACCCTGCGGTTATTAATAGCGGATAGGTAGTTGGGTTATGAAATAAGGTTCTTTAAAGTGTAGATTAAAACACTGTTTTCAGTTTTATTCACATCTGTAAAATTCTTCCAACACTTGACAGTTATCATTCATTATTTAGTTATTATTATTATTAGACATTTGGGCAAACCAGGCTGCTTGGCCTCTTCCCGTTTGTTATAGTTTCATATTCCACATGTAGAGGGTCTTAATTTTCCTGATTGGTCTACTGAGGAGCAAATGGGAAGAAGGGATAAAATGCTTGACCCTCATGTCCACAACTGTCAGAGGTGAAGACAAGCCCAATAATATGGAAATTTTTGATTAATAAAGCAGAAGAAGGAAAAAAACAATAGAAAGAGGTCCATTTCATGGTTTAAAAGCCTCGCCTGGTCTTTCCGGGTTTAATCAGAGCAGAAATGAGTTTGGAAGAATAAAGTAAGTGGATTTGTGTCTCAGCAGCTTGCATCTCTCCAACGCCAAGTACTTAGTATGCTTCATCCTAGGGAATGACATCATTTCTCCCAGTCTTAGCTAAGGGGCATCACTTGGCTCAGAGCAGGTCTCTCTGGATTATGAATAATACCTCCCTTTTCTACTTTATACATCTTTTTCAAATGAAATGTGATGTTATAGTGTTAAGGTTGCTAAACCTTCCATGGAAGTGTAGTTCCTTGGGTTTTCAGTAGAATGTTCTTTTTTTTTTTTAGCAAGAAAGCCTCTCCCCAGCCACTATAATTTGAGTAATAGGGCTTGTCAACGGCACGTGAAATAAGAGGTGGAAGCAAAGTATTGTATAAGCAAATGGCATTCTGACATCCTTTTGAACCTAAAATAAAACGGAGTTGCATCTGACCTTTCTGGGTTTTAAATAGGCTGAAGGGTAAAAAAAAAAAAAAATGTGGCATTTACGTAACCTCGCTTGCCAAGTAGATTGGCTTTAGGATGCTTGTTTGTCTGGCAAGAAATGGTTTTAGTCACCCCTTGTATTGCATTCCAAAGCTCTTTGGTAATAGGAGACCATAAATGAATACAAGCACTCCAGAATGGATTATTTTAGCAGGCTTATGTGAATGGGCGAATCTGACTGTTGGAGTGAATACATGCCTGACAGCACTACCACCAGGAGGTGCTGTGGCAGCACCGTCGAGCATCGGGCGAGATCGTCTGTCAACGTTCGGACCAGCGGCGCTGAGAGACCTGGTTTAGTTTCTGCCATTCATGAGGCTGCAGGTTTGCTCAGACTCGGGGAAAACTTTCCACCGCGTAGGAGAGGAAATGTTTCGAGCCAAAATGGAGTGGAAGCGAAGGCCTGTGTGCTCGTTGTGAAGTCCTGCCTTGAGTTGGTCGGATGCATTCTGGCTCCTCGTCAATCCCCCCCCCCTCAGTTGTTTTACATTCACGGTCGTTGTGCTTGAATTGCAATTACCACAGTTGTCCCTCCACGGCCAAAAAAACATGCATGAAATTGCATGCTAATTCAGAATTGAAACCACATTTTCCATATTATTCTGGGAATTAGTCTTTTGATGGAACCAGAGTTCTGGATCTGTAGTAAACAAATGAAAGAATAAAGTTTGGAATGAAGGGGACACTCGCCTTCCCTTGATGGGGGTTTTGGGTCGTAAGTTTACATGTGCGATGTGCCTTCTGTGGGCTGAGAGCAGCTCCGGGCCTACGGCATTCTGGATCGGCGATGTCATCCGGGCTCAGGCACAGATCTTAGCCTTGTCAGTTTTAGGAAATGTTCTCATGCTCTCACATTGCTGGGAAGTGAAGACTGCGTCCGTGATGACGAGTGACACCCCCCCCCCGATTTTTTTTTTTTTTTTTTTTTTTTACTGGAAATGGGATGGGGCTCCTACCCAGCGATTTCCCCCCATACAGAAACGTCCCGTCGCAGCACAACGTTTCTCACTTGCAGAGATCCGTCAACCTGCCCGGAGCACCGGTCCCTCCCGGAGGGCCCGGAACCTGCTCCCGCTGCTCTGGACACCTCGTTATTAGAACGGACAGCAGCGGCCAAGCACATTGTCCGAGGTGTTTGTTTTACTTTTTATTTTTGGCTGTGTCTCGAGTCACAGACCTAGCCAGGCTTCAGCGTTTCTTGTAGGTGGAAAAACATACTTTGCTCTGTAAGGGCTGTAACTCCTGCAGAAGTGCGTGTAAAACCAAAGAGGGGTGGGGGGAGACAATAACTGGGCTCTTTTTTTCCCCAGCTTTGAGTCAGATGCACAACAAAAATAACCCGGGGAGGACGGCCCGGGGTCTGGCGAGTTGGAGACCAAACAGGATATTGTAGTACACAGACTCGGATTCCTTTCTCCTGTGTCTGGAAAAGCCGTGGCTGTGAGGATGCTCGTTGTCCGGGCCCTTCCGCCGACCCGATCGCGGGCTCGATGAGCCGCCCCGGAGAGGAGCTCCATCTTCACACGTTAGCAGTGGGAAGAAGATTCTTTGACAGGCCGTGTGTGTGACTGGGGGAGGTTAATAAAACAATTTGAAATGCGGTTACCCTTTGACCTCAGGCCTATTTCATCAGTCAGTCCTCATGCAACTAATGAAATAGTGCTCGAGCACATAACTACATTTCTTTTTTTTTTTTTTTTTTTTTTATGAGGGAAGCCACAAGTGAGATGAACTTGACAGTGACTTGCTATTTTAAACAGTTGAAAGGCAATATCCAGGCGTTAAAAGCATTACATCACTCTATGACTTTTTTAATACAGTGAAAGAAAAAACAAAAATATGAAATTATTGTGAAAAAAAAGCATTTTTGTTAGGGTGGAAAAGGTGGGGTGTTTTTTTTTGTGTTTGAGATTGAGACACAGATGAGGAATATGTAATTCATGGTGTGTTTGTTGGTGACAAATCTGGAGGGAGTTGCAGGATGGACAATTGCACCTACTTTTTACTCTCAAGGTTAGTGCTTATATAAGCAACGCCGGTCCCAGGCAGATGCAACAGTAACCAAGTGTGTAGAGCTTTACCTTCAGAAGGAACAAGACTGAAAGACTCAAAGATCTGTTCCATTACTTATAGCAAGCGGTGTCTACATTTTATCTCGAAGGAAACGTTGAAAAAGAATAGCACTTTGATTCTTAGAGAAAGTGGGTTGGGTGCCATTCGGACCCGAGTCATAGTTCCGAGCTTACCTTCGGCAGACAGGGCTGTGCTGACTAGGAGCAGAGTTGGGATTTTCATTGGATGGGAGATATTTGTTGAACAGGTATTATAACTACAATGTCAGAAGCAAAGTGTTCTCTCACTAGCTGGTAGTGTAGTTGTTTGAGCTGTTGGCTTTAGACCCAACAATCTTAGGTTCTAATCCCACTTCGAGGTGTGGTACCCTAGAGCAAGATACTGACCCTAAATTGCTCCTGTAAAATTATCCAGGTACATAAATAAGTGAGTAACTGTAGGTTGATTAAGACTGTGTCAAATCCCTAGAAAGAGAGGCCTGGTGTGGTGGGTGTCTTCTGTGGACCTGGTGAGTGTGGTGGGGCAGGTGGATTTTGGTGAGTTAAAATAACTGCGTGTGATCTGCTACAGGAGCCGCTCCTTCACTTTGTTCTGTCGTGTCACTTGGAGCCTTCATTTTTATGTTTGTCTCCTTAAGGAAACAGAAGTTCACACATTAGAACGCAGTTTTCTGAATTCACAAGCGTCAGTAAAACACGGCGACTCGCGTAGCCGGTTGAGATATCAGATTTGATGTTAGCTGCAGCCTGTTTAGTTTTGTGGAAGCGTAAGTCTCGACAGAAGGAAGTACTGGCTTTTCTACATTTCGAAAATTGCCCGACATGATGTCGAAAACTGGCAAAAATTTGGCATAAATTCGTGCAGTGCTTACAGTAAGAAAATAAGACCTCCGTAGAGCTTTTTGGCGATTTATTTTCCTTCCTCCGGGGGGGGAGAACATTTAGTCCTAACCCCAGTGACTTGTGATCTCCGAGACCCCCGCACTCTTTGTGTGCCAAAGTCCAGCCAGCAACGCAGCGATGAGGAATTCCTTTCCGAATCACCAGCATTCAACGCAAGGCCCCAGTAGTGTCAAAACAAACACGGCGGCGCGAGCGTGGTAAAACTGGCCATTGATGTAAACCACCACTGACTGAGTTGGAGGACAGCAGGTGGTGTAGTTGTTAAGGATATAGACCTATAGGAGGGACTGTGCTTATGCAATTTACTTAATTATGTACTTAAGTGAGAAGTGTTCAACAAAACATCCTGCTGCGTAGATGAAAAATTAATAATTATATCAGAGGCATATGGGGCAGCACTTATGTAGGTTCAGACACAAGCATAGAGAGACCCATGGAGAGATTCCATTGCTTCTGTGTCCTGCAGGTTGAGGCTGCTGCCGAGTCAGTGTGTGTCAGTGAGTAATTTCATCGTTTCATGTTGTAAGTTTTTTTTTTTTTTTTTTTCTCAATATAGCATGTGTTGCTCATACCCTGACCCTCCAGTGATTCTGGAGTAGGGTTAGGACCTGCGTGACCCTGACCGGGACAAGCGGTTAGTGAAAGTGAACGAATAAATGAATGAATGAATGAATGAATGAACGAACTGTTCAGAGAATTCTGGGGGATTTTCCTGGTATTGAAACGAAAGTGGTCGGCGACCTGCTGTACGGGAGTTGCTTTCCCCTTAACGACACGCTGAGCATAGTGGTGTTTGGGGTGCGCTGGCCGACCCTGTACGTGCACTCCGTTTTGCGGCAGGCCTGTCTCTTTCGGGCTCCTAAACATTGTCACCATGGGTTAAAAAACCATCAGCTGAAAAGGTTTCATTTTTCCCTCTCTTTTCATTCTAAACCACAACACTGCTTTAATTTTTTTTTTGTTTAAGTTATGGAATGAAGGATGGCTACTCTTAGATACTGTCACGTTCACGCCCACAACACAAGCAACAGCACCTGACTCCGCACTAGCTCATGAGTAATCACTCACCCTATAAAGACCCTCTTCAGCCCCCGTACCGTTGCGGAATCTCATTTGGGACAACCGCCCTTCCTCGTGTTACTACACTCTTGCTCTGTTCACGATCTCCGTTTTTTTTTTTTTTGACTCCTTGCTTCGTTCTCCGACCACGTCCATGGTCCTCGTTCCCGTCCCGTTCGCCGATCGGCCGACCCTTCGCCCGTCCCTGGTTTTGAGACCTTGCCTCTTCCCTCAACGTCTAACGAACAACGCTGCACTTGGGTTCGGCCGTCTCGGCTCCCTGTGTTCCGCGTGACGGATACTAGTCGAGGAATTTCTTTTATTGTTATGGTCAACACCTGAAGTTCCCTCTGTAAAAATGTGGATGACCAAAGTGTTTCACTTTCTTCCACTAGAGAAATTAAGATTGGATCTGCATACAATTCTAAGGAATTCTGAAATGTCTGGACACCTTTCTGAGACTTATTAGACAGTGCTATGTGTACTATTGTCAACTTTTCACCTATTTATGTACGTGGAAGTTCTCAGTGCACTGTTTCTGTCTGCATGTTGCTGTAACCCAGTGCTGTTGATAAAATTAATGCGAAAAAAGAAAAGGCGACAGTTGCCGTACATCGTAGCGCCTCGGAGTTTCCCCGTTTCGGAGTGGCGACTAACAGCTCTACCCCCAGAAGCCCTGCCGCTCTTGATGTCCTGAGTGCAGTGCAGCGGAGCGGGGCCGGCGGGGGCCGTGCAGAGCGAGAGGGTGGGGGAGCTCCCAGAAAGTAGGTGAGCGATTGAGACAACAAGGGATCGGGGGTGGGGGTGGTCGCCATTGAAAACAGCGCTGTTGCTAGGCAACTTTGTAACATGGTAACAATGGACAAAAACCTCATCGTACCAAGTCCCTCTTTTAATCACTTAAACACGAGGAGCAGCAGAAGAGCACGGGTGTTGCAATGGGTGGGGCTACAGCATAATTTTTTTTTTTCTCCTTCCTGCAGCTAGATTTGGATATTTTGAACGCCAGAAAATTTTAAGCGTCCAGCTGAAACTTGTCAATCGGAAAACTTTCCATGTCATGTCGTGTGGCGGCCAGGAGCGTTTCCACCGCGTCTGAGCCAAAAAGGAAGCTGTTGAAATGTAGTGGTGAGAAAATCAGTTTTTAATGCATTAACTGAAGCACCTGTGTGTTTAAAGCTCTTCCAAAGTTTGCTCTTTGGAAGCATTATCCGGGTTGGTCGCATTCTTCTTGCCCGATTCTCCTGTTGATTTGGTTTTTTTCCTTCCCTTCGACATTTAAAATGCTCGACACCGTTTTCTTGCCCCGTTAGGGTGGCGGGGGTGCACTCGGGTGGGTTAAGTGCAATGGCCTGATCCCGGCGAAAGAGAACGCCCCGCACACCGCAGTCTGTGCTCATTAATCAACGAATCAATCAATGATCAACCCAAGAAGTTAAGGAATGAAAGTGATAAATACATTGTGGAAAGTGACCGATCAAACCCCCTTCTCCCATTTAACAGTGCCCTATAAAGCCTTCGTATTTCACATCGACCCAACCCCCACCCGTAAGCCCCCTCAGATCCCCCTTCCCTCGTAGCTGCCTGGCAACCATAATGCAGTTGTACCCTGCGCTGAATTATTACTTTTAATCCTTCTAATTGTTCGACTTTGTAGAATGGGTCTCAGTCTGCTTGGAACTAATTCTGTCTGGGTTTTCATTTTAATTCGCCACACTGAGCCTAAGCTCTTTCAGTGCGAGCCCCTAAGAATATAAACCCCTTATCTTCCTGCGTTTCAGGACCCTGAGCGACATGCGCTGGGAGTAACTCCTCAAGAGCCCATAAAACATTCTTCTGATGTTCTTTCGTTTGTGTTCCTAAGTAATGGTAATGCAGTAGGTTGTTGGAGCGGAGCCTCAATTGCAGACCGCTTCTGGCAGAGATTGTCAAAAGGTTCATGCGAGTGTCAGTCGTCCAAGAATGGAGCCGGTTTCACCGCTGTTTATGGAATGGGGTGTGGAAGTAGTAGCGAAGGGTTCACTCAAGTAGTCTGCGGGCCCAGAATGGCATGGGTTTGGAGCAAATTGCGGACTTGTCTGTATTGGGATGGGAGTGGGCTGGCGCCTCTAGACCACTCGATTTTGAGTCTGTCCCGCCCCCCACAAGGTCAGAACGCCATTCTGGCTCCAGAGAGCGAGACTCCCCACACCTCGTACCCCGAACATGGCTCTTTTAATCGTATTTCCTGCCTTGCGTGGATGACCGACCGGCCGCCTCTCCCTTAGTCCCTTAGATGGGAATTTGTGATGAGAGCAGAGGCCTTTGATGTGGCGGGTGCTGGGCTTGCGGGGAGACGGCCAGTCGGCCCCGAGCTTTGATGTGTGGCCGGGGCAGGCGCTGCGCGCTCGCCGTTCGTCTGTCAGTAGCCCAGCTGCACCCCCCCAAGCCCCACCCCCAACCCCAACCCCAACCCCAATCCAGCCCCCACCGTCACCAGGAGGTCATCCGGCTCACCTGAGAGACTGCTGGCTCGGCCCTTTAGGGAAATGCATCAGATGCAGGTAGTCCTCGAATAATGAATATGTGACTTCTGACGACCCGGATTTACGGCGACTGTTTCATCAACCTTATTGCGTTATTTTCAAGTCTTAATTTTCGGCCGTAACGTGTAACAATGACCATCCGCTAACGTCGATAACATCGGCCGGCTGTTGTGCCGCAAGGTACCGCATTCCTTACCGACTCAGTCAGTGTGTCTATCGGCAACCGCGTTTTATTGACGTTATTGCAGAATGTTTCGCTTGTGAATTCAATTATTCATTCATTGAAAGTAACTAGCAAGAGAAAATGTGAGTATTCTGGAGGTGCAGAAAACTAAAAGCAAAAGAAAACACATTTAGAATTGAAAGTGAAAATAACAGTTCTGCATGACAATGTAGTTATAATAGCGTACTGTATTTGCAGTATTCGCTCACTCACTCTCCCTAACTGCCCGTCCTGGTCAGGGTCATGGCAGTCTGGAGCCTTTCCCGAAAGCTCTGGGCACGAGGCTGAGGAGCTACACATCTGGACAGAATGTCAATCCATCGCAGAGCAGCCGCACACTTACAGCAATTCACCCATTCGCACACTGAGGGCAATTTAGTGTCGCCGGTTCACCTGAACTGGATGTCTTTCGACTGTGGCAGGAAACCAGAGCATCTGGAGGAAACCCACAGAGACATGGAGGAAACATGGAAACACCACACAAAGTGAGGCAGATTCAAATCTGTGCCCAAAAGCCTGAGCCGTGAGGCGACAACACCGACTAGGCTACTTTTTGTATTATTGTATTTATATATTAGCGTTGTTTTAAAATGCTGTCTGGTAGTGTTGTGGTTAGAGCTGCTGTCTTAGGACACCAAGGTTATGGGTTCAAATCCCTCTGCTGGCTGTCATATCCTTGAGCAAGTTACTTACCCTAAAAGTTGCTAATTACCTGCCTCTGTGAATGGGTAAGTTTCTTTGGAGAAAAGTATCAGATAAATGTAACATGAATGTAGTGGGACTTTAGTAAAAAAAAAAAAAAACATCACATCCCTGTTAGGAAAAAAGCACTTAATTGGTGTACAGATCAAAATAAACAAGAGTATGTTTCATCAAGCGATTACTTCTAGTTATTTTTTTTTTTAACTACACGTGAATGGTTTGTTAATGTAAACCTTGGTCCTCTTTGTGCCACTTTGTTCTGATCTTCTCCGCGGCAGAAGACGTATTTCCCAAAACAGGATGTCAGTTCTGCAAAGCGGGTCATATGTACTCATGAACTTTATTATCAGTGGGGGAATATTTTGGTCATTAGATCTTTTCAAAAAATGCATACAGTAAATATTCCTTGAGAACAATTTGGCACATATCGTTATTTATTTTTTTAGTCCATTGCAAAAATGCAGAGAAACCCAACTGGTATCCTGTCCAGGGTGTACCCCCTTCTGCCTTCCACCCAGTGATTCCGGAATAGGCTCCAGACCCCCCAACCCTGACTGGGACAAGCGATTCATGAAACTGGGTGGGTGGATGGATGGATGGAGAAACCCATTTGCTGACCTGTGAACTTCCATAATGTAAACATGACTAGAAAACAAAGTCATGGGTGAACATTTCTACTGTCACTGCAGCATTAATGAGTGAGTTATATCTGTTGATGACATCGCTGGCGTCAACTGGAGATATAAAAGTGCTCTTTATGGTTTGTTTCAAAGAAAAATAAACCCTCCCCTCATTTTTTTCAGTGTATTTTCCTTAACATCCAGCCCTGATTTCATCCTGACCCCTAGCGAGAGGGGTTCTGTGGACTCAGGAACTCTTATCTGTGTGCAATGGCCATGAGTCAGACTCCTTCTGAAGCAAATATTTTGTCCGATCATCAGTGATTTATTTCCTTGACAGATTATCCATAATGATTTTTCTTACGGGTCTTCCAAAGCAGAACGGCAGAAGCTCCGCAGCTTTCGGCAACTGGTGCAGAACATTTGGGCTATTCATTTTTTTTTTTTTAACCATTTGACTCAGCATAAGCAAGGTCCAGTTAATTTATATAATCTTCCTTTACATAGCATTTGTCCATGAGAATATACAGTCACTGTTTCCACAACATTTAAGCACAGTGCCTTGCAAAAGTATTCACCCGCCCTTGGAAGCTTTCAACATTACCTGGATTGCAAATTATACTTTCATGTTGTTTTTGCAGTTAGTGCTTTTCTTGTGAACTCATTAAGCTAAATAAAAAATTTCTTTTGACGAATACAGTGCTTTGCAAAAGTTTTCAAACCCAGATAATTTATTTTGGCACCAAGTTGTCACAGCCAAAATAAGTTATCTGGGTTTGAATACTTTTGCAAGGTACTGTATTTGTCAGAAAGACTATTTTTTCTAACTGCGGTTTGTTCTATGTTTCCTAAACTGTTTTTTTGCAAAAGGGTGCTTTAGTAATGATGCTGCTGTGTAAGTTGGAGAAAATGAAAAGTGCCGAGTCGGGAAAAGAGCAACTCCTTTATAAACAGTGGTTTGCTCATGTTTTCTTTGCATATGGAGGCGGTAACTTTCTTGGGCAGAATTTACATTCACATTAATTCATTTTGCAGACGCTTTTCTTGTAATGCCCCAACAACACTCCTTTCCCCCCAAGTGAACTCACGCACACCCTGGCACTTATTCCTGTGCATTGTGTTATAGCTGAAATGAAATCTCAGCTGAAATGAAAACTGTTTCTTCTTTGATTGGCTTTATTAAAGGTTCATTGAAGGTTTTTTCCTTAAGTTTCCTTCTTTTCATTTTTGAAAATCAGCAATGGAAGGGCAGACTGAATGGATGAAACTGGTGTTTGTGCTTTTTATCCCTGCACATTTAAGATGAATATTGATTCTTGGAAATGGTTTGCATTCCTTTTCTATTATTTGTTTGCTAATATAATTGACTGGGACAGTTTTGTTTTTCTGGGGAATTTTCTTTGAATTTGAGCAGGGAAGGAACAGGCTTTGGGTAACCTTCAGGCTTTGCATTCAAGCACCCCACCCACCACACCAGAGCAAATGTGGTCTCTGACTATGGCAAGGTACAGAAAAGGCAGCTTCCTGTGTGATGAAGGGAAGCGAGCATGGTACAGCATTGTAACCTACATACGATTTTTAGACTGAAACCACAAATAGGGTCCAAATGGACAGCTGCAAGATGTGAAAGAACCTCACCTCTCAGGCTTCTCAAGGCTGAAGACATAGCGTGCTGAAATCATCGCTGGAGGGTGCAGGCGAGAGGGACATTTCCAGTTTAATGACTTTCCGCTTCATTAATGAGCACAACTGATGAATGAATGCAGTAACGGGCAGGTGGCTGCTGTACCCTGTCCAAGTCGGCGCACGGCAGCAATGCATACCTGTGATGCTAGAATACAGGTGTGCTCCAATGCGGCTGGATACGCCTGGATTAATACGAAGCATGTGAACTCGTGAAATGTTTGTGAAAAAAGCTGAAGTGGATGAGCAGCGATATAGATGGAACCTTGAAATCCAAACAAAGGGCTATCAGTGAGCCCAGAAAGGGCTTCTTCGAGTGTGATGTGGAACAGGGGGTCTTCTGTTCTCAAGTCGGGCAGCTGCGGTGACCTGGTCTCTTCTATAACCCTCACTGAGAGGGACGCAGGCATGGGGAAACAGTTCCTTTAGCTGCTTCAGAGCTGCCGAACGATGGCGAACGAGGAATGAAGATGCTCATCCAGACCCTTCCGTGGTGTGGTGGGAAGGGTGGGCGGAGCTTGACGTCGTCTGCCCCGGCGAGACCTTTTTCGCCTGAGCCGGGCCGCCTAGAGGCTCCTAGGGGCCCCAAGGCACACACACCTGCTGCTCTGGGGCACCGTTCATTTGCCCCCCCCACCTCCCACCCACAGGAGACTTCAATCCCTTTTTGATGAGACGGCTGGTTTTGATCATCGTGAGTGGTCGTGTTTGCCAAGCACCGTCCCTCAATGACAGCACCAGATCAGCCCTCTGTGTGGCTGAAAGACCCCCTCCACCTGTCTGCCCAAACATCACACCCATTAATAATATGGACCCTCTTAGGGCAGAAATTCGGGTGTAAACACACTCACAGTAACAAGATGAAAGGGAACATGGTGTCAGTAAGCCTATTGAGAAGGAAAAGTGGCCAATAACACAAAAGGCTTTGAGTGAATGAACAGGCCGGAACTTCTGTTAACAGTGAAGGGTCATTCCCCCATACATATTTCATTTAACAATAATGCCATCAGCTACTGCACTGGGAAATCCTTTTTTGCCCTTTATTATTATAGAAGTACTTGATCTCTGGTTTCTGGGAGAAACCATACGTTACAATTCTCATATACTCATAAGTCGTACTTTAGTTACCTTTCCTGAACAGCAACTAATTTTGGAACTTGGTGATTTGAAATTTCTTGGAATACCCCAAAAATTTATCAAAAGACTTTCATGCAAAGTACCTGCGTTTCCAAGCGTATGAATAAATGGAGGCCTAAAATGTTATAAACAGCGAAAGGATGCAGAAGGACGTTTCTTGAGAAATATTGCCTTTGGCTGCTGTCCACATTTTCGCTGGTGAATTCTTGCCAGATGCCTCGAGTATTCTCAAGTGGCCTTTGTGTTGTTTTGGAAAGTGGTTCTTAAACAACATAGCCCGAGTCGCTCGTGATTGTAATCTGTTCGATCCAAAATGGGACGAAAAAACAAAGGCGTAACATTGCAATTACATTAAATCCCTGATTTGTCTTCTGGGGTCCAGAATCGCGGTGAGGGGCGCCTCACGGAGCTGGTGTGCCTGCACTGCGCTGATGTGGAATTTTTAAAGTTCAGAAGCTATCACCTCTGGGCATGTACGATGCCTCAAGAGAAAAAAAAAAAAAAATTAAAACTGGCCATCCTTTCATTTGCCGCTTGCTGTGAGCTGGCAGTTTGCTTTTCGGTGCGGCCAATGCAGCCAAAGAGGCGACCTACATTTTACAGACCTTGGTTTGAACTCCGAGTGAGGAGCTCTATAAAGGAGAAGTGACTCCTGGCTGGGGGGGGCCCTCTAGTTGTTTACATCGCTTTTTCTCCCCTTGCCGAGCTGCCTGTTTGCAGAAAGATGGTGTATTTTCGAGAAGGGCTAGGTTTAGGAGCTCCCTTGATTTTAATTCTTGTTTTGGAAAAGGGATATGTTTTCCTCTCATAGATCAGTGTTGATCAATTTATTTTCTTGATTTTTAAGGGGTGACAGGCAGAAGACAGGGACTGTGATGAGTGTGTGAAGAAAGGGAGAGACGAAGAGATATGGCACTTGCTCAGAGGAAACGGCGACCACAGTCTGTTGAGCCATGGCTCTGTCTCCCTAGAGATCAGTCAAATGTCAGATATTTAGTTTTGTGCATGTGCCAGTTATGACTTTCAGTTTCTTGTGAGTTTCTGAAGATGTATTCACCGTGATATATTTAGATAAATGGTGGCATACATTTGCGAGCCACCAATATTCCCTCCTGTGCAACACTTTATTTACTTTGCTCTGTGCAGAAGAAGGTGTAAAACTGATAGTGGTTCTTCTAGAACAGCTCCCATCAACCTTCTTCAGAAGAGCACATATACCCACCGTGGGCTTCTTTTGAAAGCCTCAAAGCTGACATCCTCGAGCAAGTTGAAGTCACTTCATCCAAAACATCAAGGCCCCGCCATAGCTGGTCTCCTGTGACAGGCACACAGCCTGCTCTTGGGTTTCTCCACCTAGAAATCTCATCATACGTTTTCCTCACCTATCACATAGAACTGAAAAGCCATTAATGTGCCTCTCTGTTGAAACGTTCAAGCTAGTTCAAAGTGTAAGTCGTGCTTGTTTTTTTTTTGTTTCTCTGCTCATTGAAACACCTTCATGCACAGAACAGATAGCTGGACTTCTCTCTGGCAGGTATTGGTTCCTACTTGGGGGTTTGTGGCTTTTTGTGACAGATTTTTTCATTACCATTCGCTGCAGCACACACACGCAAGAGCACATGCACTATCGAAGCATTCCACATGGGTTTAACCATGCTCCCACCATGTTTCCAGGTGGAGTACCCAATTGAGCTCTGTTCACAGTCATCAATGGGACAAGCTCAGCTGAGTTCCACATTTTCACAGATGCTTCTGAAACAAGTAGCATCTGTGTTCAGCTGAGCTGAAGACGTGCAAAGCATTTATGTCATCAGGCGGGAGTTGTGCGTGCTGTGAGCTGCTCTGTTGTTGCTTAAACATAGAGCGTTCAATGTGCAGTTAAAGGAGAAAAGGAATGGACATGAAGTTTTGACGCATTGACATTTAGAAGGCAGAGTGTCTTCTCCTGAGTAATTTTCAGAAGATATGTCTGGTTTCTTTATATTAATTTCTGCTGTATTTATTCATATAGCACATAAATTTCTCCAAAGCAGTTTACAATGTTAAGTTGCCTACAATATTTATCCATTTGCGCAGCTGGGTCATTTTTACCAGACTAATTCAACATAAGTACGTTGCTCTGGGTACCATTGTAGGAGGTGGGATTCTAACCCATTACCTCCATACCCAAATATAGCAGCTCTCACCACTGCACTGCCAGCTTTTGACCAGAAAAAAAGCAAATAAGTAGGTAAATAAATAATGCATGGAAATGGTTAATTTTGCGATTCCTGCAAAGGCAGAATGTTACAGAGGCGGTGCTGAGTGAGACGGGGAAGCCCCGCAGACAGTCCCTGTGTCACGGAGACAGGAAGCGTGCTTTCGCCGTGCCGTGGGTGCAGAGCTCAGCTCTGCTCAAAAACCTGCCTTCTCAACATTTCAGTTTTCTGGCAGCCTCTTGTAAGATAGTTCCAATCTCAGTTGGGGCATGTCATGCACTTGTGACAAATTAAGGACTTGAAACCTAGTCAAGAAAACTCTTAACACTTCAGTTTGGGTGCTCAGCAGGTTAAGGGGAGGAGAGGAGTGTCAAGATCAAGGCAGTTGTGACCATTTGTTAGGTGAGGTCGCAATAAATGCAGTGGTGTGCGGCTCTCAAACTCGTACATCTGTTCCGTCAAAAATGATAAGACAGATCACAACTGAAACGAAAACTGTTTTCTTTCTACAGCCCAATTCTTTCTTTGGAATGGACTGTTGCTGTTGGGTAAACTTAATGAGAGCCGCTGTAGTGTGATGAGTGGAGCTGCTGCCTTCTGATCTGAAGGTTGCAAGTGTGAATCCTGCCTACTGCTGTAGTGCCCTTGAGCATGGTAAATTCCTTAAATGGATTGAGTAAAACTTACATAGCTATGTGACTGAGTATCTAAGTGTAGGTAGCTAAACATTGTAAGTTGCTTTGGAGAAAAGGGTCAGATTTATGACTAAATGTAAAGAAGAGCTACTGGGGCATTCGTAATTGGGCTGGTTCTGTAAAGGTCATCGAACCCCTCTTCTGTGGTGTCTTCCAAAAACCAGGTCCACCTCTCAGTTGTTCTCGGGATGTTTCTTTGGTCAAAGCTCTCTGGCTTTGGATGTTCGCCCTCCGTTTTCACACACGTCTTCCATGCCTGCTGCATCAGAGTCTGCGACGGCTCTCAAGATCTCCTCAAGCCATTGTTGTCAGACATTTTGTGCTGAGTTTGCGGACTCAGATAAAGGGCTCTTGAGAAAGGCCAGACTGCGGGAAGGGGGGGTGCTTTCAGAAAGTGGCCCTGACTTCAAAAAGCTGAAGAAATGAAAGAAAGCACAGGCTATGTGCAACACAGAGGTCGTCCCACTGGGGCCAAGTGGGACGGACTTCAAACAAGAGGCAGCTCAGATATGAGCCAATCTCTGGACATCTTACAAACAAAAGACACATATACACTGTGCTCCATATATAACCCATCGCTGCTCCCTACAGCTGCTTCCATTAATCTTAAATTAACGTCCTCTTTTCTTCTCCCACTCCCTGTGGTCCAGTTTCGCTTAACTACACCCCTGGCTTCTTCCTCTTAATGTCGCCAGCTTGCAGAATCATTATAATTTTTGAAAACAAGTTTTCCGACCAAAAAGGCCATAAAATGAATGTTGTTGGAATAGTGTCACTCTCGAGAGAAAATACAAGAAGGATCGTGGCTTCGGGACCATCGTGCAAGAAGGCTAGTGGCTTCTTTCAGTCAGAGCAGTACTAAAATAACACTTTGTTTTTACTGTACAGTATTATGACTGGTTTATGTTTACTGCCTGAATGTTGCTGTAAATCAAAAGCATCATAATTTAAGTTTCATTGTCACAGTGCACCGGGTTTGCACAATATTTTATTGGTGTGACTTTTGCAAGATACCATAGTACTCATACGTGTGCCTATTGTTTTAAATTTAACAATCAAGCAAGACCTCCCTGCTCAAGTGAAGGTCATTCATAAGTTGCAGCAATCACCTTTGTCAAGTGCCCCAGTCACGGTTCTTCAGTTAATTTATTTCCATTGCACTGCATTTCTTCTGCTGCACTAACATACCTGCAGGTTTTGTGATCGGATATGGAAGAGTGTACTCTCTGGTTCCGATGATTTCCTATGGCCTGTGTTGCGACCGCAGCGGTTGTCCAGAAATGCTGATTGTCGATTTGCCCTCTTGCCAGGGCTAAGGGTACTTGTAGTCACTAGGAACCCCAATTTTTATTCTTTCTGACCGGACTGGTGCGAGAGGCCATTGTGCCGGGAGGTAAGAGTCAGCGCAGGGGGCCTGGAGACAAGGGGGCTCAGTCCCAAGTTGGTCATCAGCATTGCGTCACAACTGAACCTTGAACGTGATTGTCGTGGTGTAGCTGCCCTCAGGAGTTGACCTCTGGGGTGATGTATGACATTGACACTGCCAGATTTGGTCATGACTGCCAGACAACCCCCAGGACAGTATTATAGTGGTACAGTGATTGAATTTGCTACCCTCCACTCAGAATACCCCCCAGATTGAAATCCAACTGGTTGTATAGAAGCCTTGATCAAGGTACTTGCCATAAATTGCTCCAGTAAAACTTGCCCAGCTATTTAAATGGATAAATTTCTGAAAGCAGCTTTACCTTACAACTCTCTTTGAAGAAAGAAGCATTGGCTATATGAATAAATGTAATGTTTATTGTAAGGTGTTATGGCCAGAGTGAAAATTAAGGTACATTTAACTTAAAGGTCATTTAAGGTTCACTCCATCTGCATGTATAGCTCTCTCCATTGTTTAATTGCAGTGTCTGAAACCCGGAAATGTTGCTGCACCCTCACATTAGGGTTTTTTCCCTGCCACCTCATTTTCTTTCTGACCCTGCCTCAGGGCTTTGTCTCCTTCATTTGCTGGCTGAGCATAGAGGTCACTCGTTGAACACCTATCAAAGTTTTATGTTGTTGGCCTCGTGTTAGATTGAGGGTCAGGGTCAGGGTTAGAGTTAGGATTAAGGTTAGGGTTAGGGACAGGGTCAGGATTAAAGTTAGGGTTAGGGTCAGGGTTTGGGTTTGTGCGTGGGTTAGGGTTGAAGTTATGGTCAGAGTTGGGCTATGGATCAGGGTGGGGTTAGGGTTAGGGGTTAGGTTGGGGTTAGATTAGGGTTAGAGTCAGTGTTAAAGTTATGATTAAGGTCAGGGTATGGGATGGAGTTAGGGTTAGGTTAGGGCTTGGGTTAGTGTCAGGGTTAGGATTAGGTTTACAGTTAGGCTTAAGGTCAGTGTTTGGGATAGGGTTAGGATTAGGGTTAGAGAAGCAAACATCTCTTTACCTAGGCTGGGATGAAATACATCCTTTATAGCGGATTATTTGTGGGTCCATTCTCTCCAGGGTCTTGTGCGGTACAAAGAGTGCTGAGAAGCAGGGGGTTCCATCGAAGACCTCAGCAGCCTGGTAGCGTGTCCCATCTACGTCTCCCATCTGGGCAGCAGTGCCAGTATGGGATCTGTTTGGGGGGTGCTGTGGGGTTAAAAATGGTTTTGGGCGTGGGGGATGGGGTGACGTTTGGCTTTGAACTTGGTACTGGAGTGGAGAGGGAGAGGGGGCGAAGCAGGGAGGTGTTTGGGTGGAACACAGGGAGTCCTTTATGAGCTGAGCTGAGGACAATGGTGGCATGGCAGGACCATTGGGGAAAGGGGTTAATTCCTTGCGTTAAGGCAGCAAAGTGAATGAATGGGCAAAGCAGGTGGGGGTGGGTGAAACACTAGCCCTCACCCCCTAACCCCTGGATTCTGTATGGTGCTGGACTGGGGTCCTTCAACAGATAACATCAATTACCACACGAGGCCTGGTAACCATATGGCCGCCTGCCCTATGGAAAGCGCTCATTCGGTCTCAGGCCTTCATATGTTTCCAGGCATTTATTATAGATGCTGCTGCGTATCGGCTCAGCGCTGGCAGAGGGGAAGGCTAATATTACAGAGGTGTCCACCAGTCGTGGGTCGGGATCGGGTTGCGCGGGGAGGGGAACGGGCACCCAAACCTACAGCTCTCAGCTGGCGCGTCGCTGTAATACAAAGCTTTGAAAGGTGCTTCACGTTCATGCTCAGGTATGGGGAGATGGGGGACACCCGGGGAACCAAGAGCATCTAAATAATTCAGCTGTCGCAGGGAAATTAAACTGCGCTCAGGAGGCTTTCCCAGGTTCCCAGAAAGTGGCCGTTCCTGTTTGTCATTCTGTCGCGAATCACTGCGGAAAATAATTTCCTAGCGGGATGGCATCGCTCTGTTTGAAATTTAGGTGTAATTGAAAAGACTAGAGGTCCACAAACTGTTCCATATCCCCATTAACAAAAAACACATTTTACCACAGCTTCACTAGATGGACTCTGTGTGAATTTTTTTGAGTGTGTGTGTGTGTTTTTATTATATAATGTGGAAAATAGAGAACAAAAAAAAAAAAAAGAAAAACAAGAAAACATCTGGACAATTAATCATTTGGCTCTTAAAGGAGGAGAAAGAAAACTAGTAGTGCGCTATAAGTGAAGATCACAGCGCCAGCACTGCAGGGCTCTTAGAAATGGACAGTAAGGGATAATTTTCTATCTGAGGCATGATGCTTATTAATATTTATTGGAGGACTCTTTGGTTCCTGACCCTGTGAGGGCAGGAGGAGATGGAGTGTGATGCTGGAGCTGGAGAGAGACGTGGCCGTCCCCGTCATGACCAAACTATGAATCACACTCACCGCACCATTTACAGCGCTGTTTGTTTTACAGGAGCTTGGGGACGTGGGGCTCTAGAAGGCGGCGCTCTTGGGCATGTTCCCGCACTGTAGTTTCTGATGAATCTGATGCCTCCAGAAACATGTGGAGTCCAGAGACACCTCTCTGTGCGTGCGTGTGTATGTGTGTGCGCGTAGGGGGGGTGCATGGGCACGATGGGGAGGCAGAGGCACATGACTTCTGGAATCTGCTGACTTGTAAGCCACTGGGGCACAGAGGAGTCCCGCCACATTTGCGTCCGCAGCTCAGCATCCCATGAAAGGTGATTGGTCCGTGACAGTTCTGTTTTGGCCCCCACGTGGGCAGAGGACTGCTCAACTGTGTCACACGTGTGCTCCGAAGGCCGGGGAGCCGGTGTCTCTCCCATGGAGTTCCGTTGTGCGACGGAAAGCGTTTCACTTTGATTTGATGGGCACCAAGAACCTGGTCAGGGGCCACAAGTGTACTGGGCTCCCATGGGGCCCCATCGGTAAACATGGGTTTTGCTGAAGCCTGAAATTTCCACTGTGGTGTTGGGTCACTGTGGTGTGTGTGGACTGGTGAGGGATGTGCAGACTCTCCGGGACGGCACGCCAAACCCCCCCCTGCCCTGAGGGGTGTACTTATTTATTCATATCCCTCCTTTAATCCACTCTGGGCAGCTGGTCACAGCGAGAGGGGTGGGTACGAATGCATGCCCAGCTGCCTGGCGGCCCCCGCTGCCCCTGCTTGCGTGAATATCCTGGCCTCTGGGAGCTTTAATAATTCAGGGTCCTGCTTGGGTTTCCCAGGCCGTGCAAAGAGTGTCACGCGAGAGCTCCGCTTTGCTTCGCTCTGTCCGCACGCTGCCCGCTCTCCTCCGAGTCGCCTTAATGAGCTCCTGCCTTTTGCCGTCTTCCGAGGATGACCTCCACCGCCCGGGACTCGTGCGAACGGAGTTCCCTGTCCAGCGGACCCATTCGCAATAACCGCTGCGGTGCCTGTGCCGCTTGTCGGCTGTATAAGCCTGCATATTATACAAAGTTACAGTAGATTAGGTGTTTTACATTCATATGCACATGGGGGTAGCAGGTGACATCGCAGTTAGGGCTGCTTCCTTTGGGCTAGATGATATGTGGTTTGAATCCCACCTCCTGCTGTAGTACGCTCGAGCATGGTACTTACTGCGAATTGCTCCAGTAAAAATGACCAAGCTGTATAAAATGGGTAAAACGCTGTGGCTGATTTATACACTAACATATAGTGACCAGCAGCGTTTGCTCAGAAACGGAGGTGTCCGGAAAGGAGGAAAAAATGAGTTGATGGCAGGCTTTTGCTCAGCAGAAACATGACTATATGTTGCATGGATACAAGGGTGCGGGGGGTGTGTCACTGCGTCCGAGGCCACCTCCGCTCCCACCCGCATTCTGCTAATCCGTGCAGGCCTGGAGGATCAGCGAGGAAGAGCCATCCCGCCATCCTGGCTGGGAGCCTTTGGCCGTGTTGTTTTAAATGTAATCTGGGGTGGCCCAGACCCACCCGCTCCGCCTGGGTGCGGCCGACTAGGGGGATGAGGAGGATGCTGCTGACAGCACCGTGGGGGGGCTCTTCAGCTGCTGTTTTCACAGCCTGATCCACCCTCTTCCTCACTGTTGTTGACACACTGGGTCTGGTGTCTGTTGGTTACCATAGTGTTTGGTTTACACTCAGCACCGGTTTAAACCAAACTGGCCAACGACCCGACGTTAAGCGGAAAGGGTCTGGGGCCTTGCTGGGAGTGTGTGGGATGCCCTGTCTGAAATGTGATCCAGTGTTGTAAGGAGTGCAATTGCACAGAGGTGAGGGGTTGGTGTATTTATTATATTGAATCTGTAGTGTGAATAAAAGGCATCTGATTTGGACAGTCACAGCCATACATACATCTAGCTGATGCTTTTCTCAAACCCCACTTGCAATGTTAGTCTACCTATAGTTATTTACTCATTTACACAGGTGGGTAATGTTACTGGAACTATTTTAGGGTCATTGCTTTGGTCAAGGGCACTACAGCTAGAGGTGAGATCAAACCTGCAACCTTTGGGTCCAAAGGCAACACCGCTAACCCCTATGCTACCAGCTGGCCCTACGTTTCATTTATTCTTTGTCCACATTAGTGTCTAGATCTTTACAATTACTAAATGTGCACAACTCAGTGTATTTCAATAAATAGAATGGAACAATCTGAGGACAAAAGTTTTACATAAAATATTATGAGGCCAGCACTCAGAGTAATAACTATATATATGATTTTTATTCAGTGTAAATACAAAATTGATGCTGTAACAGCATCGGTGAGGAGAATCTGCATTATTTCATGTCTGTGAAATGAGAATGACCCCTTGTCAGGTTGCAATGACTAAGAAATAAACAAAATCTTACTTGAACTCTTTGCCTTTGGTTTAGGTTCAAACATTTCAGATTTTTGTGTAGATTAGCGTGCTTGGTTGCTATTGCCTCCACTGTATTTTCTGGAACAGCTAATTATTTTGTAGATTGTAAGCTATTTGGTCCAGTAGGTGGCGAAGTGGTTACAAGTGTGACCTTGTGCACAAAGGCCCTGGGTTTGAATCCCTGCTCTCAATGCTGAACCCATGAATAAGGCTCTTGCCCTGCACTGATACAGCAAAGCTGCATAAATCAGTAAACGGCTGTAAATAATTTTATGTAGTTTAGTGTACAGTCCTGACACCGGACATCGATTTGAATACAGTGTCTGTTCTGCAACCTCCGAAAAAAGTGCACAATTTACTTTATGTTCCTCTGTCACGGAAAAGAGAAGTCTCACCGGCGAACCTCACGATTAATGATACCATATGCTTGTATCACCGAAACTTGACATTAAAACAACTTTAAAGAGAACAATTATAAGATTAAAATCTGGGACTGGTGATATCACAGCGAAGCCCCTGCCAGTTCCAGTCTCGATCACACAGACGGACTTTAGATGATATTGCACCATCGCCGGCCGGTGTGCGATCAGAAAGGCCAGATGGAAAGTGAGGTTAATGAGGTGCGATGATGAGCGACTGCCAGTCAAGCTTATTCTCAGGCATCCCAGAGAGGCCTGTTTCTCAGTTATCAATGGTGGGAGTCAGGATTCTCCCACACAGCAAAGGAACGTTTTTCTAGAATAATCCAAGTCTGACTTGGCATAAGATGTGTGGCTGTCATTCATGGCTGTGTCTATTTTGATTTCTAACTTTTGCAATAGTTTCAAGAATAATGCACAGCATTCGTTTGTACACTAAGTGACTTGCAGTGATTTACCTGTTTATTTAGCAGGGTAATTTTTACTGGAGCGGTGCAGGGTAAGTACATCGCTGAAGGCTACTACAGCAGAAAGGGGAATTCCAGCCTGGCTCTTCCAGCTGTGAGGCAGCTGCTCTCACCGCTACGCCACCTACTGCCTCCATATTATTAAACGTATAAATTATGCCCGTAAATTAGAAAAACACTCTTATTAACACTATTTTTACATATACTCATGGCATGTACTGATTTAACACCTTTCATTTTAACAGCCAGCGGTGACTCGAGATGTTTATTACCTTGTTTCTACATTTTTTGCTCTTATTCACACATCAGCTGTCAGGTATCCTGCCCTTTTTTACTGCACTGTCACACACTGCCTGTATGTGTTCGGCGAGAGGGATCTGGTCCCTTCTAGCCCTGAGTCCATGAGCCTGAGCCTTGTTGTCAAGCTGGGGAAGGTGTCAGCAGGGGGCAGTGTTGCCATGGTTCAGGTTAAGCCCCCCTCCCACCGCCGCCACTAGTGCCAACACCAGCACGGCTGCCAGTAAACACATTTCGGGCCAATGGTCCGCTCCCTCCCTCGTCTCTTTCTGCACGAGGCCCTGATTGCACGGCGCGCAGCATGAATGGAGCCCGAGTGGAAAAAAGCTCCGGTAAATGGGAAATGAGGCGTTGGGCTCCCTAGGGAGCAGGGTCCCAGCAATCCACCCTAGATTTCGTGAGGCCTTAGACAAGATGAAACCAGAAACCAGCTCCGTGGGACACGTGCGAAGGACGTTGCGGACGCCCTGGGACCCTCCCCATGTGACCCACTTAAATCGGCTAATCCCGGGGCCTCGGGACGGAGACCGCCATATACTCGAAACGGCGGACCTCAAAAATGAGTAAATGCTCTGCGGACGCCGTCCTGAAGACTTTCCACCCTCGTCGGTCCATTTATTGCACACTGTTTTTATAGCAGTTCCACGTGGCCGTGACCATAATAATGGGATGTCTTCCGAAACGACGCCGTCTGCAGCCTGATCTTCTTCCCTCCTCTGCCTCCGCTGTGTAGACAGCACTGAGACGTCCAAAAGGGTGTTTTGCTCTCTGCCAGGTGTCCTCTTCTGCTGAGGATGAGTGTCACCTGGGCAGCGGTGCAGGTATTTGCGTGGCGCTGTGTCATTTTCATTCCATACTGGAGCATCCTAAATATCTGCATTCCTACACACACATGTGGACGCACACACACGCAGCCCCCTCCACCCATCCATGGATAGAGGACGTTTCCCCTCGGGGGGGGCGATAGCGGGTCAGGTGGGGCGGAGTGCAGCACGGCTCGCCTTGTTTTCAGGAAACCTGTTTCTCTCGCTTTGAACCTTGGGGGGGGGGGGCACGTTTCCTGACGATGTCTGACTCAAAGGGCAGAAAGAATAGCAGCCCCCAGCAGTCACGTCCCCCCTCCCACCCGTCCGCTGTCGTGCGCTCCATTCAAAAACAGCCCTTTGGTAAATACACGACAGCAAACCCAGGTGCAGAACTGCAACCCTTCCTGAGTGCAAAAGAAAAAAATGACCACACACACAATCATAAATGCACTGGTGTTCATTTAAATCAATTTTTAACTCTGCATTTTACACATCAACATTTTTCTCATGTTTTTCAATGATTTTAAATGTGTTCACTTTGTTTCCTAAATAAATACTCTTCATACCTGTACTCTAAACCCGTATTTACTGAGTTACTCTGAATAATACTACTATATAAAAAACAAATAAGTCATGTATTAATAAATGGAGGAGCGCGGTGGTGCAGTGGGTTGGACCGGGTCCTGCTGTCTGGTGGGTCTGGGGTTCAAGTCCCGCATGGGGTGCCTTGCGACGGATTGGCGTTCCGTCCTGGGTGTGTCCCCTCCCCCTCCAGCCTTACGCCCTGTGTTGCCGGGTTAGGCTCTGGCTCCCCGCGACCCCATATGGAACAAGCGGTTCAGATGATGCGTATTAATAAATGTACAGCTACGTATAAATATAGGTAACAGAAGAAGTTTGTTTCCAACCAGACTCTCTTTTAAGGAACTGAATGTTGTATGTTGTGCAGTTGGTCGTGCCCACCTTAGGAGGTGAGCGGAGGTAAAGAAACAAATTTACCATCCTATTGTTTGCTTTCACAGGCTTCACGAGAAAACAGAGTGCCGTGTCTCTGTCCGTAGGAAATGCCCCTTCTCCTCCGTCAAGACGGGGCGACTTGCTCCAGTGTGTTTTTTCCCTACGGTAACACAGGCCTATTAATAAACCAGTGAAACCACACGGGTGATTTGGAAGCGCAGTAATGCCTGGCGCCGTTGCAAGAAATTAAACGTAATGATCTGCCGGGGTTGCGGGAAGGAATATAAAATATATAGAAATATGAACAGCCAAAGAAAGATGGACTGCGAGTGCGTTTGTGCCATCGAAGTCCCAGTTTGCGTCGAGGTGGTTCCACATGAAGCCAGCGGTCTGTTTGCCGAGTGACCGCCCGCGGTGACCGCGATGCTGGCCTTTTGTGCCCAGTGATAGATGGGATCTTCAGCATCTCTGCGCTTCATCGTTTACCGCGTGCCATACCGTAATGTACATTACTCACGTCAGAAATTACACGCGCAAACCAATTTATCAGGGTGTGATTGGTGACGCCTCAAAAGTTTTGATTCGCTGCGTCAACATCTGGTGTCACTGTGCGGTTAGTCACTGATTAATAAAGCGCGGTCAACAACGCCTATGGCCTAATTCTTTTCGTTCTTTCAAAGAAATCAGCTGCCAGTCAAGCTTGTTATCGCATGAATAATGTTTCGCATTGACTGTGTCGCACTCGTGACTTGGATTTTAACTCGGTACGTGTCGGCGGTATATAGAAATGTTAGGCCGGAGATGTTCTTAACTGTGTGCTTCCTATGGAGGACAGCGATCTGGAAATCCTGCTCTGTTTCCAGAGCCTTCCGCATCGTGTGGATGATCGTAAGCAAGAACGTGGAGTAAGAGCGTTGAGTTGAAAAAATGGAGATGCGCTCGTTTGAGGCTGAATGTTGAGGTTGAAGCTCTTACGGCCTGGGACACATCTGGACGCTAATACGACCAGCCAGACCCCAGAATGCTGCAGTTCGCAGACATGAACCGCCGATTCCCATCATCCCCTGGGGTTCAGCTTAAACCCGTCTCATACAGATGCTTCTCCAACAACATCGCAAGACATTGTTAAAGTACCCAGCTGCTGGTGGCTCCATGGACTGTGAGGTCTATCGAGTTCAACTGGACACCCGTGTGGAATTTTTCCATTGGCACACACTTAGAAAAATTGACGTATTATCAAATATATCTATGGCACCAGGCACAGTTTTTGATACTGCGGGTTCTTGAAATGTCATCAGCTCACGTTTTACTCCTTCCTGCACATGGACATACTGCAGTTCCCTGTGCGTTTGTGAAAAAATCTACTGTTAAAAAAAAAAAAGAAAGACATTATTTCGCTTTCGCTTCTCGATTTCCTGGAATGGGAACCAAGGAACGTATACGGTCGCCGGATTACTCACTCGGTCAATTCTCACTAAGGATACACTCTTTACACCGTTTGGTGTTTGAAGGCGCAGGGTGCTTTCACTCCGAAAAGAGGAGAAATCGCAAAGCGAATTACGTCCGTTGACACGTTGCACTTTATGCTAATGCTGAACCACGTGACTGATGGAGAAGCCGAAGAAACGTTCTTTTCGAATGCCTAGAAATCCCAGAATTATTATTCTTTTTTTTAAAAAAAAATTTTGAAGCTTTTGTCGCATTGAATTTTTGCCCGACAGTCTTTTCTTCATTTTTCTTCCCCTCATTTTTCCGCTTTTTAAATTCTTCCCTCCTTCGTAGCCCCCAAAATGTCCCCCCGGCGGGAAATCCGGCCCCGGAGACGTGAAGTGTAACACGCGCGTTCGCCTGACCCACCGTGCAAACGCGACATGCTTGTAACGGCGGATGTGACTTCGCGCCTGGGCTTCGCGCGGCGTTTTGTCCAAATATTTGCGCCGCCTCTTTTCTTGAGCACCGTGCGCAAGATAACCAGGCTGCTTTAGAAAGGAACCGCGCACCCGCAGCTCATAATCCGTTTCGTATGTGTAATTCGTAATTTAAGCGCTCGCTGGACGCACGAGACGATCCTGAAGGGCTGCTCCGGGCCACGTCTGAAGAGTAACGCGGTAACGTGCGTCCGAAAAGCGATGCTTTAATGAGCCAAGCCGGCACCGAGCGCGTGCACCGAGCCGGGCGCGGCCGGGGCGGGTCGCTTTAAAGAAGGAAGCGTCCGACAGAAGGCAGGCCAAGGCCGGGCCTCTTCGGAATCGGGCCTAATTAAATTCTGCGTCCTCCACGGACCCCGGACGGCACACCTGTACGCGGGACTTCATTACTCTGACCCATGAGTGACGGCTTGGCCTAGGGGAAGCCCCTTGTTCATTGTGATCCCTGGGCTTAATTAGCAGCCCCCCTACACACACACACACACACACATATGCGCGCGTGTTCAGACCGGGAGCCCCCCGAGGCACGAGCTGAGCGTATCGAATGCCTCCCTGACCCTTGTCAGGTGGAGTGGGATGGAGAGCCCACAGCGGGAGCCCCTGCGCACAGCTGTAATCTACTCCCCCATCATCACCCCACCCCACGCACGACAGGGTGGGCATCGGGACACGCGCGGGCGTAGCTGCGCCGCATTGGCCGCAGTCTGCCCCGGTGTCTTCGACGGCCTCGCATCCAGTCCGAAGTCCCCTGAAAAGGTTTTCGGTCCTGCTGGAGGTTTTCATTCTGGGCGGCGCAGGGATACCAAACACCATTATTTTCAGCGGGCGAAAATGCGAGCGCTAACTCTGCCTGGCATTTTCCTGGAAGCGTGGTGGACAGACATAATCCATCCCCCTAATTAGGAATTCCCTAATCAGTGAAATATGGAATTACAGCTGTCTCCCCTCCCCCGCCCCGGTTATTATTTTCACAGACTCCGTGCGGGCAGCATGCCGGCGTGAGCGTGTTTAAATTCGGAGCGGTGAGCATGCGTGCACTCTCGCTGCGTGTCGGCGTCGATCAGCCCAATTCCTCCCACTTCAGTGCGTCGGGGATAAAGACATGCTTTTGTGTGTGTGTGTGTGTGTGGGGCAGCTGGTAGCATTATGGGCTGGAGCTGCTGCCTTTTGGAGCCAAAGGTTGCGGGTTTGAATCCCACCTACTTGTAGTAGCCTTGAGCGAGGTACTTACCCTAAATCGCTCCAGTGAAATTACCCAGCTGTAGAAATGGGAAAATAATTGTAGGTAGTTTAAAACTGTAAGTCGCTTTGGAGAAAAGTGTCAGATACATGACTAAATATAAACGTGCGTGCGCGCTTCACAATCAGCGGTGTCCAGCGCAATACATTTGTAAACATGCTTCATATGACTCAAGGTCAAGACTGGGGGCCATCTGAGTTCATCCATGTGGTCAGACACGGTTCACGCCGCCTTCATCCGTAGGGTGTCTGCTGCCAGTGTGCTCGGATCACGGGGGGCCAACGTACTTTCATACCTGTCTTCACTTAAAGTCTTCATTCGCTGTCATCACTGCAGCCACATATTACTCCAAACTCATAAACAATTCAACATTTCATCCAGTTCATCCATTCTCTTGTAAGCTTTTGATTCATCTGACCAGGGGCGTTAAAGAAGAAGCAGTTAGGTGCCGTACCAGGGTAAACGATGTGCAGTCCTTAGCGCTGGAGACGTGCTGCGCAGAACTCCTGTGTTATGCTGCCATGTCTAATCTGCGCAGGAAACAGAGCTTCGGCTTTGCTGTCGCCACGGCGATAGATCCCCACCGGGTCGGTTTGTGCTAGATGACTTATGTCTGTCAAAGGGTCTCTTGGTAATATCAAGGTCTGCTTTTCAGCTGGGCTCTTCCTGGAGCGAGGAGTCAAGGTTGACAGGCGTGACGGACGGCGTCTGGAAATATCGGCGTGGCGTGGTTCTGCGTTTAACGAACTTGAGCATCGGCGCAAGTGAACAGGAATTTACCTGCATGATTTACTTGATTTACTCACCATGCCTGATGAACTCCTGTGGGTTTTTTTTTCTTTTTTTTTCCCTCGCTGGCTGGTTGGGGAAACCAGCTACTTTTGAAAAAGTACAAACAAAAAACGGAGTGAGAAGTATAAATTGGTCACACTCTCATTTAGTGTTTTGTGCCTCAACTACCACACCGAAGGAGTAAGCTACAGGGTTTAGCAGAACAAGTCTAGAATGTTCTCGCAAGGTTCCTCCTGCAAGATCTTCATGTTAGATGAAAAGTAGCGCGAAACAATTTTTTTTTCTTACGGGAGATGGATTGCAGCATATTACAGTATTTGTGATCTGTCATCAGTCTGACCGACTGTTTCAAATAAGACATGGCAACGCAGAGCTTTTACCTTGTTTGAACTTTAATGATAAGCGTTGTGTTTCCCTGGGGAGATTGGAAAAACCCTGTTTGCCCGTAGATGTATTTAGATAGGGTGTGGCAACCGGGAGGGAAGGCCCAGCAGCGGCAGCAGCCACTTGACAAGCCGTCGATGAGCGGCTCTCCTCCCACGATGACTGAGCTGATGGCCGAGACGAGCCGAACGGAGGTGTCCATCAAGCGACTTCGCGGCGATCGCTGCGGACACTGGGCAGAGTGCTTCCCCAGGCCACCCAGCGCACAAATAGCATTAACACTGCAGCCCTTCTGAAATGTCAGGTTTACGGGAGATCTACCTTGGATAAGCACATCTTAATTAAATGCCTCTCCACTCCAGTAGTTTATTCAGAGTGGGGGAGAGAGAAAATAGTGGAGAAATAACTTTGCACAGCGCGGTGTGTGGGACTGGGGGGGGGCTCGTCGGGCGGGCGGCTTTGTTCAAGTGGAAGACTCTAGCGTAGGGGGGTAGACACAGTGCTGCAGAGACTGGCGAGGCAGAGGTCTTGTCCTCCTGCTAATAACGTTTAATTTGCTCCAGCCCCCCCGCTGCTGCGGTGCCCCTCAGACTGCAGCGCCGCTGGGGGGACCTGACAGGAGCGGAGCCAGGCTGTAATGTGAACATGTGGCTCGCTGGCGTCAACTTGATTAAGTCTGCGCACGTGTCTGGGGAGCGGAGACAGGAGACGGAGGGTTTAATCACCTTGGCTGTGACAGCCTTATCCTCCTCCTCCTCCTCCTCCTCCTCCCGACTCCTGTCCCCCAGCCTCCTCTCCCCTCCGCCTCTCGCCGCCCCCACACTGTCGGCCCCCCTTTCGCTCTTTCGTTTTCTGCACATCTGCGGTATTTTACCTTTCTCACCTAATCTAATACTTTAACCGCTGTTAGGGATCATCTGAAAATCGTGTCCAGGATGCACTGATGCTTGTGCAGTACATTCCTCCAGGACATTTTTGTTTTCTCTCTCATAATGACAACAAAAAATATGTTCCTTAATTTCTGTCAGCATTAGAGAAGGAGTATTTCACTGTGTTTGTTTCTGTTTACCATCTCCAGGGCAGGGTGTTAAGCCCTGGTGCTTGACACTTTTTGGGTCCGTTGCCATGCCGACAAAGTCGGCACGGCAAGAGGCTCATGTTTGATTTGGCACAGCGGCCAGGTGGTGGCCGGAGGTGGCCGGGACACGTGTCCCATCTGAACGCCAGTGTGCTGCTCCGTCGCCAGTGCAGGTGTGGACATTTACATGAGCTCAAGCAAAGCTGTGCTGCCCATCACATGTGTGGCGTCATGGATAAACACGGGGTGCATTATAAGGAGGCATCTAGAGTTGACATCAACAGAAGTAAGAGCACTGGCCTTGACCGCTCACCGTTACACATACAATGCCTATAAAAAAAGTATTCAGCCCGCAGACTTATTTATATTTTACTGTTGACACCATTCCACAGAAGAAACACTCTTTAATATTTCGAGTAACATAAACACAGAATAACAGTGCATAAGTATTCACCTCAATACAAAGTCAGTATTTAGTGCAGGCACCTTGGCAGCAGCTACAGCTTTGCACATCCTGATGCTGCAATTTCTGGT
This sequence comes from Scleropages formosus, assembly GCF_900964775.1. NCBI lineage: Eukaryota > Metazoa > Chordata > Actinopteri > Osteoglossiformes > Osteoglossidae > Scleropages > Scleropages formosus. The sequence continues at coordinate 16,984,766 of NC_041807.1, forward strand.
CGTTCGTTCATGTGTAATTAATTCAAAATTGATTTATGGAAATATGTTTTCACTCTGACATGAAAGAGCAATTTCATGTGTCAAAAGGCCTCATTAAATCCACAGAGATTTAATGCCCTAAAACAAAAAAGCAGAAAAGTCCAAGGGGGGTGAATACTTTTTGTATGAATTGGACAGGGTTTTCTTGTAAATCAGAGTAGGACATAAGGAAGAAGATGCCTCTGGTTACTTTGACCAGTTCACTCCGCTCGTCTGTGGCACCTCCCACCCCTTTAAAGGCGTTCCCGCGGTGGCTGAAAATGCCATGCCTCTGATTCTTTGCTCTCGCCAAGCAGCTGTGCCCCACCTCATGGACCCTCCACAGCTCCAAAAAGCACAACATGGTCTGGAGAACGGCTAATGCCAGGCACAGACCCCCCTTCCCACCTCATCGATCAAAGCTTGTCGTTATCCCATGTGCAAAGTGATTGTATTACCGTGTCGCTCTCCCTCCCGCTGCTGAAAGCTCCCACTGTTTCCCAAAGCCACACTTCGCCCCGCCAACACAGCCTGCAGGCCCGTAATTTTCCCTCAAACACAGCAAGTGCCTCTCAAAAGGCATCCAGCTTGCATTCTGTCCCCAATCTTGGTTTTAGATAAGTGCTGCATGTGAGTCCAGACAGCTGAGGCGAACGCATGGACCTGTGGTGCCATCAGTGCTCAGTCAACTCAACCTGAATCTCTGATTTGTAGTGAGATCTAGACTGACTAACTGGGTACCTTTCAACTGCCTTTGGGCCTGAAGGTTGCACGTTTGAGCCTCACCTCTGGCTCTAGTACCCTTGAGCAAGGTACTTACCCTCAATTGCTCCAGTAAAATTACCCAGCTGTATAAATGGGTAAATAATTGTAACCTTAACATCGTAAGTTGCTTTGGAGAAAAGCATCAGCTAAATGTAAATGATCTCCTCACTGTCCACCTGTTAGCCTTCACTGTACTTAAAATATTGACTGGTACCTTGTTGGCGTTGCAGTGCTGTCGTGACGGGGTTTTTTCTGTCCATTGGTGGCATAGAAGAATCAGTTTGGCTCATTCTGAAATCAATCTACATTTACATTTATTCATTTAGCAGACGCTTTTGTCCAAAGCAACGTACATCTCAGCAAAAGTACAATTTATACATTACATTAAGAGACATAGCTGCAGACATGTGACTCAAGTAAAGTTAGTTTGTTACCTACCATTCGCTGCACCGAGGTTCATTGTTCAAGTAGATGCATAAAACACAGGATAGACTAATCCTAATACCCTCCTACCAATTTTTTTTTTTTTTATAATATTATAAGATCCACAAGCAAACAAAAACAATGCCAGAGCAGTGGCTGAATAAAGGCTTTATCTGGTGATGCTCACAAAGTTACGGCGCAAGAACATCTACACAACGTGTGTTAAAGTGGAGGTCCTGAATACTTTCTGAAGCCGCTGTACGTCTCAAATTGTTTGTAACCCTTGCTGAACACATGGGTTTAAGTACGAAAATGAGTTTATTCAGAATAGTCATTCTTTGCTGCGTTCACTAGTTCCCTTCCACTACTGCAGCACAGTGGTTTTTGCGCTGTAAGAGAAAATACACTTTGTCATTTGTCTTTGTGGGCTGCCATGTTTTTCTACTTTATCTTTTTTGTGCATGTGCAGAACCTGGTATTAGACTCTCTGGTTTCTCCCAACCCAAGGTGGGGCTCTTTTGTGAGGGCTAGAGAGAATAAGGGCTGCAGCACTCATTCCTTAATATGGCCCGTGACTTAAGCTCTCGTGAAAGAACAATCCAGAAGGTTCCAGTGCCCCATGAAACACAAACTGGTTCACTGGGTGCCACGTGGACCAAGAAAAAGGTTTGAAAACACAAAACAAGGAGCTTCCGTGGCAGGCATGGTGCCGGAAGTTACTCCTGTTAATTAGTCATGCTGTGAACACGAGCTGTAGAATTTTAACACGGAGGGAGAAAAGGTCGGGTCATATCTGCTTGTGCGGTTTGTTTATTTTCGGTGGCTATAATGCCGAGTCTGCCAAGTTTTCACCAAGCAACTCTGAGATTTTCCAACATCCTTTCACTTCCTGCTCACCTCTTTGGTTCCCTGCAGCTCTTGGTGGTTTGCAGTATTAGTTTCTTTTTTCCTGGAGTGAGATAAGAAATGAGACGCACCAAAAGGGCATCCCGTGTGCTGAACTCACGGCCGGGCTTCTGGGTGCGCTATCAGCCTTTTCTCATCTCTCTTTACGGTTTGCCCTTGCTGCTGTTTTTGATCGGCCTCCAAGCCATTCACCGAAGGTCTCTCGTTTAATGTCCGCTGCGGTAAGGTTGCATGCAGCCTGGTGGCAGCTCCGCTGGTGTGTTTTCACTCTCCGCAGCGGTTATGCCAGCTGCGCAGTTCACTGGTGACGGGTGTGGTTAGGGAAGGGATCTGCAGCCTCACGCTCGCTGTGTTTAATTCGTTCCCTACACTTTCAGTCCAGTTTCTGTCTTGTGGTTTTATGATCTCCAATTTCTTCGCTATGATCGGACCAACCAACTGGAAATCTTAGTAATACTGCGATGGCTTACTGGGTATACTCAGTCCGGTTAACATTGTCTTCCGCACCCTACGAAGATAATGTGTTCCCAAAAAACTCTTCAAGTCAAATGTGGGGGGGGGGGGGGGCAGTTGGCAGCGTAGTGGTTAGCGCTCTTTGGACCTAAAGGTTGCAGGTTTGACCTCCACCTCCAGCTGTAGTACCCTTGAGCAAGGTACTTACCCTAAATCGCTCCAGTAAGGTAACCCACCTGCAAAAATAAGTAAGTAATTCCAGATAGACTAACATTGTAAGTTGCTTCAGAGAAAAGAGTCAGCTAAATGTGAAAGGCATAAAATTACCTTTAGTTTGGATATTAAAAATACTTATGTGCCCCTGAGCTCTAAAATAATCACCCATGCAAAAATATCACTGAATTCCATTGAAATGGACATAATAAATAGTCACTCACTTACAGTAAGCCCTAGTAATGGTCAGGGCGCTCGGAAGCTGATCTGCTGAATCGCTGCCCACAAGGCTAGTGGGGGAAACCCTGAAGGGGATGCCAGTCCATCGCAAGTGGACACAATTAGAAAACCAATGTTTGTAAACATGAAGAAGTGCCCGGTAAAGCGAGGTTGGGATACTGAATGAAACTCCTTGCAAATTTCAGTTCTCACAACCCAAATGGGCGTATGTTGGGGTGTGAGTGTATAATGATGCACTATTAATTTCAAAGTGTAGAACCTGTGGTTTCCGGGGCCCGGAAGGACAGGGACACAAATATTCTTGGGAAAGGAAGGCAGTCGGAATACAGCAGGGCTTTTAATTAAACAAATAGCACAGCTCAAAACAGGTCCAAGTCAATAAAAAAAAAAAATCATTATGTCTCTTTTACCATTCTTTCCTTACCACCCACTTTTTTCTGATGCTTGAAAACCGGAAGGATCAACAGCAAGAGGTGTAAGAGCTTACCTCTGAACCACTTTGACACGGCATGGTGAAGTGTTCAAGATTCCTCCAGGCCATCAGGTCAGGATGACACCGAGTGCCTGCTGGGTGGAGGAGATAAAGCACAAATGACTGCCACCACAAACCCATCTGAAAAGCTGGCTCACTGAATGCACTGACCTGTTTTCCTCACTGAATTCCTTTCTCCCCTTCCTTCCTCCTCTATACTACCATTCTCCATGGTTCATCAGCATTTCTGTCCTTCCTCATATGCGTGGAGGTGCAAACGTTTTCTCCGAGTATGCCACGGTGATCATCTTGTTTTCACCTGGCCTTTCCAGACCTCATCTGCTTTTCTTGATTCAGCTGACAATTTTTTCCAAAATTAAGGTTTACTCATTTATGCCACTCAGCAATCTTTCACCGGAGCAACTGAGGTGAAGAATCTTGTCCGAGAGTGTTTTACCGGAGTAATACAGGGTAGGTACCTTGACCAATGGTACTACAACTCGAGAGATTCAAACCTGGATTCTTCAGGTCCTTAAAGTCCAAATAGGGCTCCTGTAGCCACTGCACTGGCTGTTACACCACCTAAGTGTGAAAAAAGTGAGGGAATTGGCACTAGACTGACACACCGTGAGTAGCCCTGGCTGAAAGAAGAGGAGCAATACCATCAACGCTATAGTGCCACGTTGCCCCTCCCCACAAGGAAGTTATGCCAGTTTATTTCACTCCTCAGTATGTATTGTTCCGTAGCCCATGTGCATTTTCATTCACTTTTGCAATTCCAACATGTGACTGAAATTGGATGAGATGTGGCCTGTAACCTCAATGTTTGTCTCAAAGCCCTTCTCCATATCCCTTACCTTAAATTTGATCTTTACCTCATTTGCACCATATGAACGTGGTGTTATTCAGTGGAACTGCAGCTGCACTGCTCAGTTCATGCATGCCAGGCACTTCAGGCTCTGCGGTTTGAATCTCCATATTCATGATTTGTCAGGTTTTGATTAGTCGGGTCTGATTGAATCTGCGAAGCCTGCGAGGGGCCCGGTTCGTGGTAAAGAGAGGCTCCCTGCCATGACGGCTCTCGTGTTCACTCGTGTCCTCTTGGATTTCGTTTTGTGAATCACGTCAGAACTTTTGACTTGGCTTTCTTGAACGTCTCCCCGCATACATTGAACCCACCTCAGAGCTTTTTTTGATCTGCTGCAGGTGTGTGGAGCACAGGAAACTCCCCAAAGGTGTGAATGACACCAAACACAAGTAGAGAAACAGTGTGTTGGCGTTTGTCAGCAAGAACAGAAAAAGTGTATAATAAACATCAGTGTTATCAGGCGTTGTTGACCAGCTGCCAAGACATCCCATTGTTGTTTGACTGTTTTGTGGCACAATGCACTAGCGCTGTGGTTGCAAACCAGCTCTGGTGTCACAGCTTTCACCTCCCCCATGACCCCAACACGCTTTACGAAGAACTTCTGGACGCACCACCTCGGCCATGGACGGACAACCCTGTTAGCAATCACCGCAAGAGTTGGCAACGACAGCAGGGCAAATTCAAGTTAGTTATATTTCAGCTCCCAACTTTGAAATCAGGCATTTTAAAATTATTGCTTATTTTTGTATCAACAGTGGTGTGTGAATCAACATTCTCTACAACTGGATTCATCAGCTCTAAATACACATCTCGCAATTATTCTCTCATTAACCACCTGTTAGGGGCGAGCTGGTCTGGAGCCTATCCCAGAAGCACCGGGTGGTAGACTAGGAGAGGTACACCCTGGATGGGGCACCAGCCTATCGCAGAGGTCTCAAACTGTTGATGTCAACACGGAGGCGGCGCTGAGATGTGTGTTGAGTGCAAATGTTCAGCCAACATTTCCACGACTTCTCAGACAAATGATTTTATGTAAAATTTTCCATTTTTTTTTTTCAGTTTGAACAGTTTCAACATTTCCATCTAGGGCAGTCGTAGCCAGGTCATCAAAATGTGCATGCTTTGAATACACTATGGACAGTGTTATTATTAATTTTTGGCTTTCTCAGTTTTTGCATGGGGCTCTGAATTTCACTTGTCATTCGCCCCACCTGCGGCGACACTGAAGAACAGGTTGCCTACCCGTGGCCTAGGTCATACAGACTTGCACGGAGTGAGCCAATGTCGTCCCCTGCCGAACAGCTCTGCTATGCACACATGCACCGTCATGCATCCGTTTCCACAGTTACATGGCTATGGGCCACCAGCTGTGCTTTGTGAGCCTGGATTTGACTGGGAATAGGCAAATACCGTGGTGTGGAACAAAGGGTCTCAGCACAACAGAAAGGGCTCATTAGAAACAGGGTTTTTATGTCTGTAAAACCCGTTGTTCCACCTATTCCTCTTTTTAAAAAAGAAAGGAAGAATAACTTCTTTCTGAGAATAATGGGGTTTATTAATCCTTTTCCTATGAAAGGAACCCCTCATCTCATAGGCGCTCACTAGTGTCTCCTCAGTTTGGCCACAGGAAAGCATCCAGGACTGGACCCAACAAGAAGGTGTTCTGTCCCTCTATGGTGACCTGCCCCCTCTTTTGCCCATCATATTAGACTTTTGTGTTGACACAATCTGTCAAAGCCAGTGTTGTCCCTGTTTGTGACTGGGTACCAAAAATCAAGACATTTAATCATAATATAGCTGTGTAACGGGGACACTCGGTGGATCAGGGCTTCAGCTGAAGACTAATCCCATAAATTGCTTAAAGAATCAATGGTCCTGTGTAGTTTTTTGGGCGACCCCCTGACTGGTGGCAATAAATAGCTTCTTTCTCTAACATGCTTAATCCCACTAAACAGCCCAAAATCCTATTAGTGCATGAATTATAACCTGCTTCGGCACCTCGCTCTTCTTCCAGTGTTTCATTGTGCTTTGTGGAAACCCAAAACCTCCCCATCTTTCTCTGGCCTGTGGGAGGCAGCGTGTGTGTGTGTGTGTGTGTGTGTGTGTGTGTGTGTGTGTGTGTGTGTGTGTGTGCGCATGTGCATATGTGTTTCAGAATGCCGTCACTCCATGCCAACTGTTACCAACTTCCAAGCAGCCTGCTGTGCACATCTTTGGAGCCTGATGGAAATTGGTGTTTATGTTGAAGTAAAACCACAGCTATTTCATCTCCCCTTTCCACCACTGGCACTGAAAGTCATCTAGCCTGCATTGCGACATGTGTTTCAGTCGCTGAGTGTATTATTGAACCTTTGAGGATGGCTGTGATGAACTGATGAATACTGTGAGGAGTACAGCTGGCTGCTGGAGCGCCACTCCTCTGACCCAGACAGAGACTAAATCACTGTTATAATCATTTAAAGCATTGGTCATTTTTTCTGCTATTCCTCTGCTCTAAAGTACATGTCTTAATAATAATACTGATGATAAGCCTGAACTGTTAATCATTTTCATGAAACTGATGTCACAGTAATGTTCTGCTAATGCACAGTGTGCATTCTGTGGCAGCAGATACTTTACCATATTAGACAAATGAACCTCGAGACTTCTCTGAAGTTAGTTTTGCATCACAGGGGCCCTGTCCGTTAAAGACGACGACATGTTACAGATCAAGGGCAAAAGCACAAAGATACATGGGGAAAAAATTAATAAACAATCAAACAAAGAGGCAAATAAATAAATAAATAAATAAATAAAATAAATAAATAAAATGCTTTTCGAATGATTTTACAATGTCATAGATAACTGAGTGGCTTCGATACACTTGTGTGTAAATTGCTGGTATACCTCTGAGTATTTTTGATGGACTCCACAACTGTTAGAATTCTGTAAATGTCCCTTTCGTTCTCAGCACTCTCTCCGAATCGTGATCATCAGAAAAAATTTTTGATGGGACCAAACTTGGACTTTTGCTCATTCAGCTGTCTCAGTGTTTTTTTTTCTTCCTAAAAACTTTTTGTGGAGGTTTCTCTCCGCTCGGTACCATCGGCCATTAACCAGCTAACTGCTAAATCCATTTACAGCAGCAGAGAATTTTGTGTGTGTGTGTGCGTGTGTGAGAGAGAGAGAGCGAAAGAGAGGCTGTGTGACTGTGTGTGTATGCAATTATCCATCTGCATATATTTTTTGGGTGTGAGTATATATTCTCACCCATTCTAATACAGGATATATATAATTGTGTGTCTTTACTTCTGTACGCTTGTGTGTGTGCGTGCCAACTTGCCCTTGTTTAGCATGAAACATGTGTTCTGCTCAGGAACAAACGCAGGGGACATAAATGTGTCACAGATGTGCTGGGGGTTTCTCCCGTTATCTGTTTCTGCGGTAACAGACCGTGATGCCGAAAAGGAGCACATGCTTCTCTTTGTTGTCTTCTGTAAATTCCGCGCTTTGATCCTCATGCCGGCTCGCTCGAAACGCGCGCGCCGCTATTCAGCATATGGGCCGAAGCCTTGTAAAGGCGCCGTGTCTTTCCTTGTGTCCCTTGACATGAAAACAAGTGTAGCAGTGGGACTTGACATACGGACACTTTTAATTATAAACACGCTCCTGAGTTATCGAGTCTGCTGGAGGCTTCGTCGGCTTTGTTGCGCCTGCCTTCGCTTGGCCTCGCTGTACTTTGGCTGCCATCCTGCACAATAAAACACAACGAAACGTTCATACGTCGCTGTTTTTCTCCCCTCGCGTCAGAAGAGCCATCGGCAGTGGGCTGTTAATGGTTAACCTCTGCTCACCCCGCTCTTTCATTTCTTACCCCTATACTGAAGATGAGTGTCTGACCCCCTAACCGGTCTGTTTCAAAGACTTGGCTACCCAGCCCAGAGCCAGCAATAGACCACTCACAGGAAGTATAGTGTATGTCACCCCAGCCCACTGGGAGCCACAGTTGCCACTGACAACGCTGAACTTGCCGAACTGAAATAAAGTACTTCCTGCAGAAGAAACCTGAAAAATCTGTTAAGCGCGAGTTTCAATGGGGAGTGCATGTGGCAGAATTTGCCCGTGATTACAAAAGACCGCGGGACTTTAATCTGCGCACACTGTACACACCGGGCCTCAGAAAGAATGCCGACTCTGTGGATGGTCGTTTGGTCATAAGCCTTGTATTCATAGGAGACAACAATCTCTCCTTTCATTCTGTAATCATATGGTGAAGGACAACAACAGTAAGAAAGTCCTGCAAGATTAGAGCTTTGCTGACTCAAGCACGGTCTTGAATTTCAGCATTTCGGGTTGTCTGGTTGAACGCCCTGTGGAGGAAGGAGAGCAATAGAGTGGGACTGTTGACCAAATGAAGCGCGGGACTTGAGCAAAAAGGGCGTGTCGCCTGCTGTCAACGGAAAGTTTTCAAACGAGTCGGCATTCCTCGTGGTCACGGTTACCGAACGTGTCGCACGCGTTTTGTCGGAGGACGCTGCAGTCACGAATCGCGGGCAGAAGTTGATGTCAGGGCTCGGTTGTCCCGGAGATGGTCTCCTTCAGCTACGGAAACAAAGCAAGTATACGGAGCCAGGAATGCAGTTCATTCCAACCGCACATGGTTTTTGTTTACCTCGTGTGTTTTCTTTGGCAATTATGTTCCGTTTTTGAGCCTCACACAGAATTCGCTCGGGAAGGTTGTTATGGACGTTCCTTCGGCTGATTTCGTCATAAATGTTTCCTTTCTAACATTTGGAACAGGAAGAGGGGGGGGGGTCTTTCGAAAGCCCGCTTTGATCCACATGTTAAATGGCTCCCGTCGCCAATTTGGCTACTAAATCCTTTCATTGTCCCGACTCCTAATTAAGGCCTCAGACTAACTTGTCGACTCCACAAAAGGGGCAGGCTTGTGTGGGGGTCGAAGCCCTTGGAAGCCAAGTCATGGCAGCAGCCAAAACATTCCCGTCTCCCGATGTCCTGTAAAAGAACAGATTAGAGCAGAGCTGCCCCTTCTCTGTAGAGGAAATTCTAACCACCGGCACTAGTCGCTTGTCTACCCGTTGCTTTTTGCACCTCCGCAGAGTTCACCATAGTACTCTCCACCTTGAATGCGGAGAAAAGGGTATGGCCCTTACAGGGGTCAACCCCACAGCCGTCGGATGTTTCTGTTGCTCATTTGTGCACCCGTGCGTGCGTGCGCTTTAACTTGGGAGCCAGCATTTTCCATGCTTCGTAATGCTGACTTCGAGTTCCGCAATAATATGCGATGGAATGATAAACACCGAGTAAAACTAGCCACCTTTTTCAGCACTATCTCGCGAATGATCTGTGATTTCATTGAGGAACTAGACCTGATGTGTCTAGCTTCCAGAAGGTGTCTTCTCTCGAGGTCACACCGGCCATCAGAGGAAGTAGAGCAGGACGAGGCCCGGCCTCCTCTCATATTTCTGGCTGAAGCAGTCGGGAACAATTGAGTTTCGTTCCATTTGTTCCCCTTAATTGGAACAGAACAATGACTTGCAGTAAATTAAAATGATTAATATGTCTAGAATGCTCCACCCTTCCCCCAGCTCAGCCCGATGAATTGCTTCTGAAGCAGACTGCCAGACTCGTGCCAAGAGGTAAACACACCCGCGTGTTCGCGTGCGCACACACACGCACAGACTCCCACGCACTCTTCTGTTTCCCCTGCATCTAATTTCCACACATCTTTAAAGTATCCCTGAAGTATGTGTAAATACAAAATAATAAAAGGAAATTAGAGAACAATTTGGAAATGGCTTGAGGACAACTAACTTAGAGCAGGCCCTCACTACAAAATGACACTTATTACGTTGGGCAAAATGGGAACTGTTTGGAATAACCAGAGGAAGCAAAGAACATTTAAAGATAGGAATTCATCAGCCTAGGGGGTGTGGTGGTGCAGCGGCTCAGTGGGTTGGACTGGGTCCTGCTCTCTGGTGGGGCTGGGGTTTAAGTCCTGTTTGGGGTGCCTTGTGATGGACTGGCATCCTGTCCTGGGTGTGTCCCCTCCCCCTCCAGCCTTACACCCTGTGTTGCCGGGTTAGGCTCTGGCTTGCTGCGACCCCACTTGGGACAAGTGGCCTCTGTGTGTGTGAATTCATCAGCCTGCTCTGAGCTGCCTTTCGATCTCCGAAGTGCATCTTTCATTAACCATGAATGGCCAAGCAGGAATAAATGGAATAATAACAACCATGGTTGCTGCTGCTGCTGCTATCTGGCCCTTTTTGAAGAAGATGGGGTTGTTTCGTGTGGGATGCCATGCGTAGGTTTGGGAGGAAGCTTGGAGAGTTGTCACGAGGAAGTCATTCCTGATGCTTTCCCTTCCCATCCGCTGTTATGTAAATGTTCATCACAGCCTATCTGCATTCTGAGCCAATGGGTAATTTCACTGCAGCAAGTTCCACTCTTGTAGGGCCACAAGGGACCCAGTCTTGAGGCGGACTCAACAGCAGACCCATCTTTATGATGCATAGGTCAATTAATGAGTTGATTCTCTCTCTTGGCCTGTGTCTGCTTGACCATCATTCAAAGTGCATCCATGTTTCATTCACACACATTGCACTAGGGAACATTGCCCCATCAGTAGCCTTGAATTCAAGTGACTTATTTGCATGTCATCTGGCAGGGTGAGGTACACACACAAATCAGCTGCATGTTGAAATTTCTCTTTTTCTCCTTCTAGGCTGTCACACGCTCACAAAGCAGCCATCAGAGTCATCCGAAGAATGCAATACTTTGTGGCCAGACGGAAATTTCAGGTAAAGGGGGATGTGGGTCCAATAGGACTCATTTGTGATCTTTAGTGAGTGAAGGGGGCAGTTACATTCGTGGTATTGTGAGGAAAAGGGGTGGAGGGTCTCCCCTGGGGCAAGTGTGCTGCTTCGGAGCTTGCACACATCTGCATGTCTGACTCAGCCTGTCTGGCCCAGCCTGAGAAACACAGTCACCCCTTGCAAGTTGGAACGTGTGCTTTGCGTTGTGGTCCAGGGTTCAATTTTCCGTTCAAATGGTTAGAGTTAGGGTTACCTTCACCCTAACTCTAACCCTTTGCTCTTCATCTGTCCCTTTCCATTCTCTGTAAAAAAGGCTTGCTTTTCACACACACAAAGCTTTGAACCTCATTCTCTGTCTCTCCATAAGCAAACATCATTCACACACACAGGCTGAAGCCACTAGTCACAAACGGGGGGTCACGGCAAGCCAGAGCCTGGCCCGGCAACACAGGGCATAAGGCCAGAGGGGGAGGGGACACACCCAGGATGGGACACTGGTCCATCAGAAGGCACCCTAAGCGGGACTCAAACCACAGACCCACCAAAGAGCAGGACCCAGCCAAGCCCGCTGCACCACCGCACCACCCTATAAGCCTGTATCTCGTGGCTTTTCTGTAGTGAAAGAGAAAGCGTTCATGGGAGTGTTCACTGGACCTGTTGCTCTGCGGACCCAGGGGACTTAGGGTGTGAGGATGGGAACGGTAACATGTTAGTAATTTCTTTTCTCTCATTTCTCCGCAGCAAGCCAGGAAACCATATGACGTGCGAGACGTGATCGAACAGTACTCCCAAGGCCATCTGAACATGATGGTACGCATTAAAGAGTTGCAGAGAAGGTGAGCACCTATCCACCCCCCCTTTATCCTGTCATCTCCAAACCAAGCCTTCACCCGAATAGAAGACACAATGGACAAATCATGAAAGCAAAAAAAAAAAAAAAAAAAGAAAAAACAATGAAAGCAAAAAATTCGAAATGTTTTTTTCTTGAAAAAATTTGCTCAGCAGACCTTGAACAATCAACCCAAAAGTATTCTTCACCACTGTGCTATCTGTTACCATACTGAAAATGAGGCACCCAACTATTGCGGAATACTAGGGAGTTTTTTGTAACCATGCTCTCTGGACTGGCCCCTGAGTCTGTCGCAGTCTTGTGTTTGCGCACAATTCTGCTGGAGCAAATAGATGACTCAATGGGCCAAGAGTGGGATATTTCAATCCTACAGAAACCAGACTATGGCTGCCAGCAGTATGGTTCTGAGTCATTATCTGAACAGTACGTTGCATCAGCGGGTTTTTCAAGCATCAGTGGACCGCTGTAGTACCTGCAGGGCAGTGGTTGCACAGATGTCTGTTGCCTGAATGAAGAACTCACTGGCTGAGGCTGAAGGTGGTTTCCCCTGAAGACAGGAGGTGGGATTTATTCTTTGCAGCTGCATTCTGAGCTTTCTGGTCCTGGCTTGGAACCAAATGATCTCTCATCAGAGACTGTGTCCTGAGGTGCTCCACCTCTCCTTTGCCTATGTCTTTTGAACGGCCTTCAAGTTTCTTCAGAATTTACCAGATTGATATGTAGTGCAGCCCCTAAAAGACCCCAATCCACAAACACACTCCATTGACAAGAAGGGATCTGATATTTTAATGACCCGTGTGCTTTGCCTGTCTCACTCTTTCAGACTGGATAACTCCTTGGGGAAAGCTGGAATGTTCCTACCAGGTAAAAACAGGATGGGCTTCTCATAGAATCAATGTGACAATTCTGGGCTCATCAATAACTGAGGACTAGGTGTGCATAGATGAAGAACTGAATGCTCTAAGCTGTCATGAAACAGAAATAATGTCAACAGAAATAATCTTATGCACTTAAGGTGTATCCCATTCTGAGCATTGCTTACATTAATGATAATTTGCCGTACAAGTTGCTGCTTATCACTCACTGCACATCTTTTATTTCAACTTTTCAGGCTAAGTAAGGCTGTGTGTTCTGAAGAACTGAAGTCTACAGATACATTTCATTAAAGACAGGTTGCCTGTCACATAAAAATCATAGCTGCAAAGATAGCTAGATGTGTCGCCTAACCCTCTTTTGTTTGGTGTGTTTTATCTTTTGGCTGAGATGATTCACTTTGTTGGCCTCTGGGGTTTTGCACACTGTGACCCGCTTACAATTCCAGTAATGTGCCCAGTGCCCGTCTCAACAGGAACAGAGAAAGCCATTCAGACACAAACAAACCAGCAGCCCCGTTCGAGCTCACCTTAGGTCTTAATTAAAGCTGATTACAACTCCGTATTGCGGTATACACCAATTGTGTTTATAAGGCCTGCATTCCTTGCTCTGCGTGCCAATGGGAAGTGGGAAATGGTTCAGATGAGCCCCTTGAATTCTCAAGCCTTGAAAACAAGGAACCATGTGCGCATGCAGCAGCAGCTATGACTGTGGTTTGGTTGATGGGAATTTCTGCTTTTCCCTTCAGAAAAGGGTGTGGACAAAGAGTACTACACGGTTGGAGCCAGACTGATTCGACTGGAGGACAAGGTAACCACTTCTCCATGCTTATCCCTTTGAAGGTCATGATATGATCTCTCATATTAATTATTCATAAAACAGCGGTTACAAATCCAAGAAACTGTGATATACTCTGGACCGCTGCCAAGTGAATTTAATGAGTACTTGTGTGATCCTGCACAGGTTTAAACCTAGTAGTGTTTTTTTATTTTTTTTTTTTTTTTTTACAAAGACATTAAAAATCACAGTCCAAAAAGGTTGTGTTAAAAGTACATATGCAGGTGTATGTCGAGAGATGGTGATCACAAAGTGAAACATCAAAATCAGATTGTTAAAGTTTGGCTGATAGGCAATTTCCTGAACATGTTGCAACCGATGTCATGACTGCAAGCATAAACCCGGCAAAAAAATGGTTGCCTTTTAAAACCAAGAGAGGCAAGTTGATTTCAAAGTCGCAGGTCTCGGAGCTGTTTCTCGACAAATGAATGGGCTTTTTCTTAAGCCCCGAAAGGCCCGAAAACAGTGAATTATCATATAACATGCATGGTTGATCAAAATATTAGCATTGTCATACAGTATAATGGTTAGAGAATTCGGGGACAAGCCATGGGGTGTTAGTTGGATGGCTGTGTTCACACCTGCAAGCCTCACTGGGAGCCTGGGACACATTATCTTGGTGATGATGCGATGGGATGTGCCCTGGAGAGAGCCTGAGCCTTTTTGTTAATCCTAAATTGCTATATTATAGCAGTGTAAGTCACCTTGGTGAATAAGGTGTGGGCTGATAACATAGCGTTCATTGAAAGCAACGTTGGAGAAAAACATCTGCTAAATGAAGCAACGTAAACGTAATATAAACATAATTGTCTTTGTCTCCAGACAATCAGTTCTATTCGCTCCATAGAAAAAGTGAATTGGCTTTTTGGTACAACATTTATAAACTTTTGATGGCCAGATCCAGGTACCGTAGTCTTTCTACCCTTTGGTCCAAAAGTGCCACAATTAGGACGAAACTGGACAGTTTGATTGTGAATGTCCTTCTGACCACTTCAAGTGTCCCTTTCCGAACTGTGTCTTGGTTCCGTGTAGTTTTTTTATTCCCAGTGCACCATAATGAATTACTTTCACAAAAGGTTATTTTCACATCAGATTTGGTGCCTTCTATGAATTTCCTTGCCCAGTCACAGCATCCCTGGCAGTGAAGAGGAGGAGTTTTGATGGACAGGACCAAGTGAGAGGATGAGCATAAATTCAGTCTATGGTCTTTCTTCAAGAATAGCAGTCTGTACTATGACTCCACTTGGTCTGCCACTAAGCTTTTGAGTCGGTGAGCAGTGGGAACTGAAAGTTTGTATTGACGCTCTGTATGTGCCCTCCAACATCCTTTGAGCAGCTCATCCCCCTGTTGTTCTCACAGTGTCTCTTAGCTGTCCTCCAACTAAGGCACTATGATCATATTTGCAGTGGTAATTTTCTTCCTGAGCATGAGAACCTGGCTAGCCTTTCTCTAGCTTGTAGGTATTGGGCTCTGACCATTCATCCCTGTTTTCATCCCTGTCTTTGGTGTTTTCTAGAGAACCATCCATGTCTTTGGTTAAAGTTCTGATAAGTAAAATTGAGCCAGTGCACTGGGATTTGCCTTTTCACATTTCAGGCCCTTTTTGATATGGGAAAGATAGTGCTGATACTCTAATCTTGCGCTTGACGGCGGTCTGATTTTGCGCAACTTATGACGGGGACGTGTACAGGAAGAGGATGGTACCAAGAAACGAATTAGCTGGAGAAATGAACTGCAGGAACTGTAGTGAACTGTATGGGATAGGAATTTTGTCAGCCCAAAACAGAGCAGACCATTTTAGAGCAAGTGTGCTGACACCTAAATATACTGACATCAGTCATGTGAGGCATGATACAAATAGGATTTTTTTGCAAGTTAAGTAAAGTATCTTGAACTCTAGATCTTTCAGAAGCAGTTTTGAACAAACCTGTTGCAAGGCACTGTGGTTATAGTACATTTTAAACAGTTCTTCAAAGCTGTGATCTGTGGACTGTTTGAATTTGCCAGAAGATAATATCATGGTAATTACAAGAATTATAAGTTCTGTTGGCAGCATGGTGGCAAAGCAAGTAGGGCTGTCGCCTCACAGCACCTGAGAACGTGGGTTTAATCACTGATCAGTTTGTGCGGAATTTGCATGGTCTCCCTGAGTCTTTGTGTGTTTTACTCCAGTTTCTCCCACAGCCCAAAAGGTATGTATAGTTCAGATGGATTGGTGATGTTAAAATGCCCATAGTGCGTGAATGGGCGAATGCATGTGTGGCTGCCCTGTGATGGGCTGGCATCCTGTCCAGAGAGTACCCTAATCTCCAGTGTACCTAGAACCCAGTGATTCTGCGATACTCCAGTTCACTGCAACCCTACTCAGAACAAGCATTTATTGAAACTGGATGGATGGATGGATGGATGGATGGATGGATGGATGGATGGATAAGTTCTGTTAATATATCTTGCAAAATGTGCTGCTGTTCTTAAGATGAATCCACAGCATGCTGGAGTGTACTGGACATTAAAAAATAGTGTTTTACTGCAGGACATGGCCTTCTTAATGGATGTAATGGACCCTGAAGTATTTCTCTATAGACTTTGATCAACTATGATCAAGTCTATGCAGGCCATATATTTCATGAGTACAGACGGCAGCCTGTTTATCATTTGTGTTAGGCCCCCTCCTCCCCCAGATGCTGAGGCTTGTCTACTGCCATCAGGCAGGAAGAGGATCATTATCTACACTTCAAGGGATGCTGGAGGATGGAGAAGAAATAGGGCCTAATGTTTCTGGCCAATAACTATGAAGCCATTCTAAGAACGTGTCCTTTGGTGTCTGGCTAAGGGCTCTGGCTCATGCTTCAAATCTGGGCTGGTGGGGGTTAGGAGTCTCTTTGAAAGCCATCCCTGTTGCCACTTTGTTCCTCCAGCAAACATGAAATAAAACGGTAGAAAAACAAACCAGTTTAGTGTGTCAAAAGGCCCTTGGTCTGTGATGGGACCTGACTCCTTTAATCAGTGCTCTTTACAGCTCAGCGCGACTGCAGTTACGCTCCCCATGGGACCCTGACAAGGACACGCAGAAAGCTTTACCCCCTGCATGGAAACTGCTCTCCTGTTAAGTTAAGCATGACATTTCTTCCTCTTTGCAAACAACGTGGCAGGAAAGTTCCGAAGCACATCGACGGGCCAGAAAACTCAGACGCTCTGCAGTAAATCAGGCTGATTTACTTTTCTCACTTTTTTAATGTTCTTATGAAACCCTTGCAGATGCAGCACACTTTTTGTTTTTTTTTTTTGTTTTTTTTTAATTAAGGAAGACATGCTTTCAGGCAGGGTAAATGTGAGGCTGATGGCAATAAGGAAAAAAGAGGAGAGAGAAGCTAGAGACATTGGATGGGACTTCCTGCAGATGGGCTGGTATTGTTTTCGGAGGAGCCGATGGTCCCTCGTTTTTCCAGGTTGATGTAATGATCCGGTCGATGTAGTGATCCCTTTAGGCATCCAGAAATTCTGGCTAATCCTGTAACCTCCCTCTTGTTCAATTCAAATGCCATATCTTCACCTGTTCTGGTTCAGTCATAAATACGTTAATAAGGTACTTCTCTTCCTCAAACACGTTGATCTGTTTCCTCCTTGATAGGAGGAATGGGTCATGGGTCCTTTGAGAAACTTGTTTCTAAAGAATCCCAGGCTTAGCCAGTTTACCACTGCAGACATTCAAGTTCAGAGAGGTGAGTGGCATAAGCAGATAGCTGTGTTTCCTGTTTTATTAGCTGGTGTGGCTCTGTTGGGAAACACATTTCTTAAGAGCCTCACCTAGTTGCGTAATCCGCCTTTTTTGGTTTATTTAGCCGTAGTGACACATTCAACGCAAATCACAGGCTGGACACTGACACAGCTGAATATGAACTCCAGAGGAAATTAGAAAGTAATAAACAAAGTGACAACCATGTCTGTGCTATATGCTTACTGTACAGTAAAATGGGCAGTGAAGAGTAAACAATAATTAATAAACAGCCAGCCATTAGGTGGTAAAGAAATGTGTCTGTAAGTAAAAAACTGTTTTACTGTAATGCAACAAAGAAGAGAATGTAATCTCCAAAATACATTTAGCTTAGAAACACAGTTGCTTTTCCTTGTAATATCTACATCATTTGTTTAGCTGATGCTTTTCTCTAAAGTGACTTGCAACATTAAGGTACTTACAAGTATTCGCCTATTTATACAGCTGGGTGATTTAGGATAAGTACCTTGCTCAAGGTTGCCATAGCTACGGGTGAGACTTGAACCTGAGACCTTCGGGTCCAAAGGCAGTGGCACTAACTACTGCACAACTAGTCACTCTCAGGCCCTCCTTTTTTTCCAAGTTGCCCGACTGCTAGTAACTGCTGCATTCAGGACACCTGTGAAAAGTTCTGCATCTTCAAGCATGTCTTTTTTAAATTAGTCTTTAAAGTTCATGCTGCCCAGCTGGTCACCAGTCCTGTAAAAGTCCATCTCAACACTGAGGTGCTGCTGTGGAACCGATCATTCTGCAACTTTTCTAGGGCCTCTACCAGGGCTGTGAGTGTATGAGTGCAACCAACAGTGCATGAACATTGTCCTGACGTTGTCTAATCATTTCCAACCCTAGCATTTCAGTAACAAAGAGTATGGAGGAAGGGAAGGTTGGCTTTGGTCACTCTGTGAATTCTAGTCCGGATATGACGAGGTGCTGGTCGGATCCCCCCACCCCACAGAGACCCCCGTGTGCTCCTACCGCACTGCGTCGTTCAGCATTCCACATATTTTCCCATTTTAATAGCACTACATGGTTGTTTGTTTCTTTCTTTCATTCATTTTCTGCCTGAGGCAGCACTCCCAGTTGCACAAACGCTGATGAACGCCTGCCCTGTGTTCTGGCCTCTGTTTAGGCTTCTGAAAATCTATTATCCTATGAGAGCAAGCTGTCTGCAGCCTCTCGGTGCCCCTTCATTCCTCTCGAGGCTATTACAGAAAAACAGGCAACTGTTTTTGAAAGGTCATAAACAAGTCAATAGGCTTAAAATGAAACTCAGACTCTTTTTATTGCCGTCATAGCATTGCACTGAGCGCTAAGTACCCCTGGTGCCTTGCTGCTTTCAAACACCATTAACTCCGTCTCCCTCGTGGGGGATAAATGTTAATGACTCAGCTTTTATCTGTAGAAATGACAGAACTGAACAGACGCGTTCATGTCACGCATAACTTTTACATGTCACGCATGCTAAATATGCGTGTTTGTTATACACATTCCTTTTACGCACCGTTGGTAAAAGCATGTAAAGTCGTAATCGCGCTCAGGATGGCAGAAAAAATAAATATACATTTAACTTGGGAGATGCCCGTCTTTACACTGAAAACATCTATTTTTACGGCCCGTAACGAGCGAAAAGTGTTTTCCACAAAAGCACGGTTTATTTTCCCCCTCACCGGTACCTCGGAGTGAGTGAAAAGCAGTGATTGAAGCGGGTGAATAGAACTGGTGGGCTGCACGCGGCCGTCGTGCTTGTTAAAGGAAAGATTCAAGTGGAATTACATTAAACACCTGCTAGCAATCCAGGCTGGATTTGGGATCTGTCTGGGCACAGCGTGCTGCCTGCGGTCGGCCGTTTCCTCCTTCCACGTGGATGGTGGCCACTTAGGCTCCATTTTTGGAAAATGGGTGGGGGACTGTGAAATACGGCAGCCCTTTCCCTTGAACGCCGTGCTCCGGCCAGTCATGTGTTCCATGACTTTTCCTTTTCGTCATGTCGCATGTTACAGCCATGCAGGCTGGTTTGGACGTACCAGAGTATTATTTGTTATTGCTTTTCGCTATTACTGTTTTTTCAAAAAAGCACGCTGGGAGAAGGAACCCGAAACACTTTAAACAGTACGGTCAGTCTGCGGTTTAATTTACTGGAACTGAACAGTTTGCTCTTTTTCCATCCCCACCGAATTTATTTGTCCATCTTCTTTGAAGATAAACAGGAGGTGTGCACTTTTCCACAGCCACGTGACCGGATCAAAATCGTTAATGTTCCCTGCCTTTGGCGGAAGCAGTAGGTCGACCGTAAAGATGTGTCTGACAGAAGTGGTCACAACCACCAGGGCTTTTAATAATATGTGCGTGTATTTTGGCCGCTGTCTGGTCATGCTTCTCTTGCCACCTTAGGAATCGTTTCTCTTTCTTTTTCTTACAGAGTTGTTCAGTGTCTGTCTGTCCTCAGTGCAACCTCACGAGCTCAGCACGCTCACGGTTGTCGTAGTGGTCGACTGTCTTACGCGTAGCACATCTAATTTAGCGAAGCTGAAGTAGCTGTAGATGGTCCTCTAGCAGGAAGATGTATAGAAGCTTCTCACTCGGCAAAACAACAGTGAGAAGCTGTCACATGAATAGAGGCGCAGGCAACATCGACATGTAGGGTGTCCTTAGGGTGGAAGTGCTGCAGTTCAGTAAGAACTGGCTGTGGTGTGTCTGCGGTGGTGGCGGTGACAGTTGAAGAAGTGGTCTCATCCAGACAATGGTGACAGCCGAGGTTGGGGTGGGATTGCCGCATTCTGCGTGGATCCAATGGGCCTGGGACTGGTAGTCTGAGCTGGCTCCACTGGCACTGTCCCCACCCAGGGACAGCGGGCAGGGCACCCATGCACACACTGGAGCTCGTGTTTACGGAATGATGCAGACGTGCAGGTGCAGGGTGTGCCGGTCTCATGCCCTCATATCCCACGGTGTCTGTCTCTCATCTGACTCACCAGGGGAACACTGGGAGTCACCAGGGGCAGGGACTGTGGGAATGGTCGGAATGGCGGGGCCTGTGGTAAAAGATGGAATTGCTGGGGCTGTGGGAATAGCAGGAATGGCAGGAGATGTAGGAACGGAGGAAATGGGAGAGGATGTAGCAATGGTGGGAATGGCAGGGTCTGTGGAAATAGCGGGAATGGCAAGGGTTGCAGGAATGGCGGGAATGGTGGGAATGGCAGGGCCTTTGGGAACAGCGTATGCTATTGTAGTCCTGTTTGCTTCCTATTCATCCCACTCTTTGGAAAAAGTTAATCTCTATCCTTAGTTTCCATGGAAAAAGTGTCCGCATGGTGTTTGTTGTCTGTTCTCTGAATGTTCTACTGTTATCCATGCATATGACTGATCTTACAGTTCGGGCTGTGTGGCATGTTTTGAAACAAAGTATTCCGTGCATTGCTCATATAATGGCTGGTTCCATTTTATTTTAATGACCTTTTTCATGCTTTCGTCCTCCTTACCGTTTTATCTTCTGAGGTCCTTCCGTGTAAGTTTGTAGGAAATTAAGCACTTTCCTGCATGGGAGGCAATGAATAACTTTATGCGGTATGCGGCATAAATACCACACTTAAGTCAAAATTGTTAAAAACTGATGTAAGACACGTAGTTTATGCGCTACCGAGCAGCTTCTTGAAAAATAAGCGGTGGCGTCAACAAGGACCTGTCCCAGCCCCCTGAATGTACACGAGAGGGAAAACCCAGTGGCTATTTACACAGAGTGGTGGAGAATGGCCTCCTGTCTCTGTCCCAGACCACCGTGGTTAACCACTGCTTGTTCTACACTGCCTTACACTTTGACAACAATGTACTCCACAAAATGAAAACTGCTATTTAACGTTTTTCTTTTTTTAAGCAAATCATGAAACACAAAGCGAACTGCCTGGAAACCAAATACCTACTCCACCCCGGAGATTATATGGTCAAGGAACCGTAGACTGCCTGAATAACAAATGGAGTCATGAAGGAAGGCAGTCTCCCAATTGTGGCATTCTGAATGCCATGAGGTAGGGACCCTGGTGGTTAGCACACTAGAGTTGGGACTTCAAGATTATAGGCTCAAGTCCCAAGAACAGCCATGGTGTTGTACCCTTGAAAGAGGTATTAAGCTGTAGTGTTTGTGAGCAAAGCTGCACATGTTGCTTTTTGAAAACTAATTACTGGGAAATTGAATAATCATGTACCTATCAACTGGCCACTCCTGTTCTCTTTATTTACTCAATGGAATGAACCTGACGTGACAGTAATGACAAAGTTTCATACCCATCAGTCATGGCCACGCACCTCACCCACATGAGGAGCCAACGTAAACTCTGCAGGTGAAGATTGGGTTGAGATGACGCTGGCTTTGCTAGCATCCATTTGACTGCCACTTCTTGGCTATGCCAGCTGCCCAGTTCTTCACTACCCGATGGGCTGTTTATATGACCAAAGGGAGCTCCAGAGCCACTGTGTTTACTGCATTACTGTAAAGGAAGAGGGAACACTTTGAAGGACGTGCCCAGAGCATGTAGCGTAATTGCTAGGCGAGAGATTTTTAAACGCACCATTAACGTACAGCAGCACAAAGTTGTGAATGGGATGTTTGCAAGAATGTTATCTTGAGCACGGCCATTACCGGACGCGAGTGAGCGAGTGAATCTGGAGGTTGTGTAAGTGAATTTGAAGGTTGTCCATTTTTGTTAGAGCTGTGGGTCTTGTAGGGCCCTACCGTAGTACCCTTGAGGGTTCTTGTAGTACCCTTTAAATGGGTAAAATTTTAAGTCCCTTTGCATGGAAGTCAACACTATATAATATAATACAGTGTGCTTCCCAGACTATTTTGACCTTGAGCTTGACATGTTTTGTGTGTCCCACTGTAATTCAGCCCCCAGAAATTTTTAAAGGGCATATGGGAAATGTATTGCTGTTTGTTTTCACACACAGTGCTTTCGCTGAAAAGAGATATTCCAGCAGTTTCTAGCATATTCTAGGTAAAATTCTAGCAGTTTTGACAATATCAGTGAGTGGTGGATAGCCAAGTGTTTATGTAAACAACATAAACCATAAAAGTCTGTTACCAGGAATTTCCACCTTGACACTTTCATTTAGGGCATATTAATGTGGGTTCCAAATTGTTCCGCATTTATGACTGGTTTTCATAAACGTGTAAAATGCATGAAGATTGTTCCAAAAATAATCCAAAGCAATAAACTCCGATCCCATCGCGGGGTCTGTAGAGACGCACTGTAACTGCTAGAGGAACCACACTATCATTATTACTCACTAACACACTATACACACTTGTTTAACCAAAGATTCTCTCTAACGCAATTCATGGTCTACATCACTGGGTAACTTTTATTGTAGTGACTCAGGCCAAGTACCTTGCTTAAGGGCACTACACAGAAGGTGGTTTTTGACCCCTTGCCCTCCAAAGGCAGCAGCTCTAACCACTATGCTACCAAATGCTCCCGTAGAAAAGAAAACAGAAGATATAGGTGTGACCTATGCATCGTACCAGATATATCGTTCATACCTGTTGCGATTTCCATTTCACTCCAGTCATAGAAGCATGTAAAATGAGAACAGCGGGGGAGCGGGGGTGTCGACTGAGTCACGGTAATGAGGGGAAAGTCCCCCTCCTCCTTGGGTGATAAGGTGGGATGTTTTGTGTCAGTGACCTTAGGCAGTCACAGAATGATAGTCAGGCTCCTGCCCGTCGAGTGCAAAGACAGCGTGGGCACTCGGCCATTATCTCATTAGCCGTTACCTTCACTGGGGAGCGGGGACAGAGGCACGTCAGCAGAGACCTTTAACCCCTTCATCATTGCATCCCATCCCCTCCCGAATCTGCCATTCACTTGATTAAATCTGTGGATGACTTTAAAATATCGAGAGAAAACAGGCATTTTATTCTTCATAAGGTATGTTTTAAGTACATTCATATTACATATACATATAACATGTATATTATGCATAGCATGCACATCATATTATATGTATTATGTATGTATGTATTTATTTATTTATTTAACGTCTGCTAAATGAACAAATTTAAATATAAACGTGTTACTTTTTATTAGATTTCTTGCTTTTATTCATCCTTCTTTACTGAATTAGTTTGCTGTACATTCTGTGGGGGTTGTGAAAGCTTAGAGTCAGAGTTAGGGTTTTCATTAAACTAAAAATGTTCCATGATTGCAGCTTCTTTTGAAATTGTGCTGAGTCTCATTTCTTTTTTGTAATTAATTTCTGAAGGAGCAACCGCACGGCAGTAAATTCGGGAAAACTGAAACTATTTCGCTCGAAAGCGGCTTTCGCTTTCTGAGAGCACAAAGCAAAGTCAGAGTTGGTTCAAAGTGACGGGATGCATTGGAACACATCACGGCCTGGACTTTCAGAAAGCTGTAAATGTTGTGAGAAAAGCTGCCATTTACAACTTCATGGTTAATGTTATGACAGCATTGTTGGTAATACACCTTATCATAAAGGTCATACAGCTATTCCTGTCTCCGGTGTCCAGTGGCCGCTGTTTATCTTCTTTCCTTTTTGTTTCTTTTGCCTTCTTGTGTATATTTTTCCACTGTTCCAAATAGCTTCCATACACAGGTAGAGTTTGGTCTTGCGGGGACAGTGTTTGTCCACTGCTGGATGGAAAGAGGAAATCCAGAGGGCATATCGTTTACATTTATTCATTTAGCAGATGCTTTTCTCCAAATCGATGTACAACTCAGAGTAAACAAAAGTACATTTCACCCTCAGGTGAAGAGTTACAGATGCAGACGCTCAATTCTCGATGTACGGTCGGTCCAATGCCTTTGTTTTAGCTCATCCACATTTCGTAAATAGTAGCATGTAGACTCGATAGGAACTACAAAGGTAATTGTGACAGATGATATAGCATGAGTTTACAGAGCAGTCAGGTGAACAGGAGAGAAGTGGGACTGAAAGAGATGTGTTTTGAGACCTTTCTTGAACGTTGAGAGGGATTCAGCAGTTCTGAGTGACAGAGCGAGGTCATGTCACCACATTGGAGCCAGAACTGAGAACTTCCAGGCTTTTGATTTTGGACTTGTTGTGTGTGGAACCACCAAGCTTCAGAGTTGGAAGAGCGTAGTGTTCTGGCTGGGGCATAGAGGGTGTTCAATTCCAGTAGGTATCAGGGAGTGGGGAGCAACGGCTTTTGCGCGGGGTTGGTTTCTTCATCTGGAATGGCCCGGAGCAGAGATTACAGCTGTAACATTCCTGCGCACTCTGCTCACTCACACTTTCCCCGAGTAGGTACTGTTACCGTAAACGCCGGCCACGGGTACGTTTTTTTTTTTTTTTTTTTTAACCAGCTCAAACGGGAAAGGCAGCAGCAACATATCAAGTTTGTCATTTTACGAGGTAATCGAGTGTGGCGAATGCCAACAACCGGCGAAACAGGTCACCCCCTTTGCGCTGCCTGGCTAAGCGTTCACGTGTAAGAGATTAAGGAGGGTGTTTCTCTTTTGGTGCCGCGCTGTTTTGTTCCCGCTGACACGCTCACGTAACACGGCACGGTCGAGCACAAAGGTGTATAGGAAACTCCCATATTCAATACCTATTATATGCAAGTACAATTGAGGCACGCAGACAAAAATAGCCTTATAATCTGTGGACGTGATCGCAGGCACTTGGATATTGTCTCCTGTTATTCCTCTATTGTTGTTTACACGGAACACTGTTTTTAGAGTCCTGCTCCAAGTTCCTTAAGCCCTGTTTTTAGACTCTGTGGTCTAAAAGATCGTTTTACAGAATATAAGCGGAAGCCCGGCATGTCCACTGGAGTTAAGGCCTATCGAGCGTGTGCAGCATTTCTGGTGGTTAAAAGGAAAGCGGAACACAAGGTCAGACGGTTTCGAAACAGTCAATCCGTTCAGATGTTGCTGGAGTTGTTACCTTAAATGTAGCCGTCAGCCTTTCTGCAAGACAACATGCTACTTTGGGCTGAGTGAAAATGACTGGGATTCCTGGCCTGCTACGTAGTCCAGACGGGAGCGTAATTGCAGGAACACTCTTCTTTGAGCATAAAGACCATTTCGCCAGGCATTACACAGTTCCATGCTGTGGTCTGAGGTTCCCCATGGAAATTATTCACATGGGAGCAAAAAAAAAAAAAAAAAACAAAGATTTTTCTCTTTTAATTATTGATGTTCTTTTTGGGGAATTCCAGCCCTATGATTATGATCATTAACATGATGTAAATTTCTCCTCCAAATGACATTTGGAGCATGTAGCTCACAGCGTCTAATGAGCATCTGGGATATGTGGGATGCTTTGACAGTCGCAGACTCATTGTTCTACCATGTATCCCTCAGTGGGAGCTCCCTGTGGAATGAAGGACCCCTCTGGGTTTCACCAGGTTTCACCTTTACCTGTAGGGTATCAACACAACCATCACTCTAGGAATCTTAATGATCTTAAAGGAATCAGCTTAATGATGTTGTTATTCCAAAAGATGCACTTTCATTTGAGCTCACTGGGAAGCTCCAGCACTCTTGCATTTACATTTTACTCATTTAGCTGATGCTTTTCTCTAAAGCAAATCACAGTGTTAAGCCACCTGCAATTATTTACCCATTTATCTGGAGCAATTTAGGGTAAGTACTGTTCTCAAGGGTACTACAGCGGTAAGCAGAATTCAAATGAGCAACCTTCAGATCCAAAGGCAGCAGCGCTAACCAATATGCTATGAGCTACATCAGTCAAATTCATTTAGCTGGCACTTCTCCAAAGCAATTTTCAACAATTTACCTCTTTATACAGCTAGTCAATTTCAAGTAAGTGTCTTTACTCTGTTTCGAAGACTAGGGTTTCAAACCTGTGTTCATGGAGTTCCAACGCAGCAGCTTCAACTACTCTTCCTTCTCAAATTCCAACACGTGCTCATGAGATCACACCATTCCTCTGCACTTTGTACACCCCAGTATGAGTGCTAGTCACACCTTTGTATGATCCTAAAGCGCACACACTCTCCTGTCATTCACCTTTTCTAAACTTTGAATTTACTCTGGAAATCACTTAAGTCCTCCCTGGTGCGGTAAATAAGGAGAGTGGATCATTTTAAGATGCGGAAAGCCAAGCCGAATGTTGGCGACAGACGTCTGAGCCATAAAGTGCTGGGTTTATAGAACGGGGTGAAGTGTTTTGGACCCGGTCCCTCTTCCGCAGGTGGTGGCAGCACTGAGGAGGAGCTGCAGTGGAACGAAAGGGCGGCTGGTGACCAACACTGTGGCAAATGCTTTAGAAGCAGTAACTGTGTGGACCTGGTTTTCACCACTGTACATCTGTGAGCGAGGCAGGTGAAACCACAGCCAGACCATCCCTCCCCCAGGTGGCTGTCAGTGAGTACACGTGCCCAGTAGTCCTTTTACTGCACTCTGAGGAAGGGTGGCAGTAAATGTATAAATAACATCTACTGCAAGCTTAATGGAAATTGTAATGGCAGCCCATATAGGCGCCACTTATACATAAAATGATAATTAGACTGAGCAATTCAACAATTCCCTAGTTTCCTATATAGGCAGTCAAATAAACAGAGCAATTAACTGAGGACTGCTACCAAGGGAGCTGACTGCCTGCCTCTTGACTATGACAGCAAGACCCCAGCGAAAGTATCCGGAAATTTCCTAGCAGAACCCGGGGTCCAGCTGACGGCGTGCCGGCCTCTCTGCGTTTCGAGTTCTTTTCCCGCTCTTTGAGTGTCCTGACCCGCTGCTTCTTTGTTCCTACGTCTCTAGGCTTTCAACCTCAGCAACTACCTTTGCCTGCCAGTGCAATGCATGTTTGTGTGCTTTGAGTTGCGAGTTGCTTTGGAGAAAAACATCTGCTAAGCGAATAAATGTAAATTTGAGATGACACTTGTGTACCAGAGGACTTTTTTTTTTTTTTTTTTTTTTTGGTGGGACTCTGGTTCTTTCTAGAATCGATGATTGGATGAAATTTCAGGTGGTGGCCGTGAGCTGATCCAGGAAACCTGACAGTTGGACCAGTGTAAACCTTAGCAGTACAGAAGGGCAAAAAAGACATTTGTATTTTTAGGATATTCTTTCACCTAATATAATGGTGCTTTTCATGATCTTGGGTACAGATGTTTGTTTTCACTGATGTGTGCTCTTCTGTGAGTTATGCGAACACTGGTTGCATTCAGAGGCTGTACCGTTCCCATGGCTCTGCACTCCGCTGACACTGCAGGATGACAGGATTCCATCTCCAGCATCTCCCGAGTCCCGTTCTTTTTTTTTCCCCCTTCATCATTATTTAATTAATTTCTTGTTTTGTTGTGATTTATATCCACTTCATTTTAAACCTCCACCTAATTATCTTCCTCCTTCTTAATGGTCTTAATTAGAGCCCTCCGAGCCACGCGTCGCTGAGTCGGCGCTCTGTTTGTTTCGTGCCGTTTCTCCCGTGGCGAACCTCGGGCAATTTTGTGGCCAGAAAACAAAGAGCAACTTGTAAGCAAGCTGTACGCTGATGGATTAGGGTTGCGTGTGTGAAACTGGATTCCATCTCCTAGTAGTTTCCTCTGTGGGAAGGCCGGCGTGAGCTGTTTCATACTTAGATTTATTTGCTTAGCAGTTTGAGCAGCTGACAGTTTCACAGTTTACTGATTCCTGTGATTATTTCTTAGTTTACCTGATGCTGCGTTTCAATCTGTAACTTGCACAATTTATTATGTTACAATATTTGGAGAGGTTGTTCGACGGAAACCCAGGTGTCAGTGATCCATCCCTATACAAAACCCTATACAAAATGAACTGTCTGCGAAATGATATTAACATGTGATCCTCCTGCGTCACTGCAGTGCAGCATTTTCAGGAACTGTGGTGTAATGTTCAAAAATCACTGATTTATTTTATAATCATGGAGCATGTTGAAAACAAACCTATACATTTTATAGTCTTGAAGCAGACTAGGAAGCATGCGGACAGATATTGGACGCACTGTTTGTTCGTACAGCTCACCTGGTTGAGATAGCTGTGGTTGAGTGCACCATCACCTGTGCGTTCTCTTGTTTTGTTGTCCGTCTCCATCTCTCACTTGCTCTCTGTGATCACTTCGTCTAGACCCTTGACAACCACAGGGGCCTTGTACCACTTCATAAGCGATCCCATTAAAGGGAGACGTCTCTGATGTCTCCGTGGTGGCTGTCCTTTGGTGTGCAGGTGCCAGTCTGGAAACGCCCAAATGAGCTGTTATTGGTTACCCCACCCAGCTTGCGCTGGATTTTCAGGGGGCTGAGTTTATGTATGTTTGTGAGAAGTTGGGTGTGGTGATACCATGCGTTATAATGCTATAAACACCTTAAAAACAGTGCATCCGGTTGCTGCTGTGTACATCACGTATCCCTGTGTGGAGCTGCTAATGTGGTCCTCCATTAAATGGTACAGTAGGACGATTGACTATGGCCTACTGAAGCTGTGTTGAACGCTTCAACTTTACGCAGGTTCTGTAAAGAGCACACACAAGCACCCAAGCCCTGTGAAGTGAAGGCATTTAGGGCTGTGGTTTAGAAGATCGTCGTCTTTACTTGGTAACGACCTATAATGTGGGCCATGGCACCTCAAGACATAAGGTTTGTTCAGTTTAGGGTTAGGATTAAAGTTAGTGTTAGAATTAGGGGTTAAGGTTAGGGTTAGTATTAGGGTTAAGGGTAAGGTTAGGCTTAGTATAAGGATTAGAGGTTAAAGTTAGAGTGGCAGGGCAAGAGCCAGCTTCATACATTATGCTTCTCCCCAAACCTCCTCTTATGCTTTTCTCTTTTCGGGCAAGAACCCTTTTGGACCCCTACACATTATCATTGACTCACTCAAAGTCCTGAAGGTGTGTGCTAGAAACATGGTACATTCTGTGCTGCTACCGGTAATTGTGCTTATTTACTCCCTCTGTGTTTATCAGTAGTCTT
Organism: Scleropages formosus; assembly: GCF_900964775.1. Taxonomy (NCBI): domain Eukaryota; kingdom Metazoa; phylum Chordata; class Actinopteri; order Osteoglossiformes; family Osteoglossidae; genus Scleropages; species Scleropages formosus. The sequence goes on from NC_041807.1 coordinate 17,014,204, forward strand.
TTGGTTGTGTTAAAATAAAACTAAAGTATTTATTTAACATTTAATCTATGTCCAGATGAAATGTAATCACTTCTCATATTTGAATTGGATTTATCCAGTATTTACAAACAGTTACTGCCTCGAGTGTTATTTCAGAATCAAATGGCTTTGTTTGCACTACACTGAAGGAGCCAGACTTTGGTTTGCTTCAGACTCATTGACCGTGAAGTGCTGTAAGTTGGAAATAACTCAGCACAGCATGTGTGATTCCACAGGCACGGTCATAGCGTAAGAGTGTCCTAGTTAAGATGATGTAGCCCATCTTTTCTTCAGGTTCACAGGTTGCCCTTCTGGTTACATAGTTTCCCAAGAGAGCTCTTGGAAAGTGCCAGTCAGCCGCAGACTGTGAAATACCCACAATGAGGTACCAGTGGCCTAGTGACGTGGGTGCCTGCTGTGATTTCGAAATGCTGCTGCTTTCTGCTTGTATTTCCTCACAACCCTGTTTAACTTGGTGCCGACCCCAGTGACCTTGAGGCTTTCAGAGAAACCACGCTCATCAAGGAAGTTCTGCGTTCGTGCGTTGTGAGTTCCCTCCGGCCCACCTATCTCTTCTGCAGGGATGACCCCTGGAGATTGCAGTCAGTCAGAAAGGGTTCTCGGGAGAAATGTCCTGTTTTCCTTCTGGTGCACTGAACTGGATGAAGGGTGTCTAGGCGGCCAGGCTGAGGAGTGCACAAGCACCTCAATATGCCGTAATTCCACCCTTTTCTTCGCATATTTCTTTGTCATAGTGAGATTTAACCTTCTGCCACAACCACATTTTCATCTTCTTGATCTTGGTATGCCTTCTATGTTGAGCAATAACTTGTTCCAGTTGACTGTTCATCTCTTTCTGGGTTTGTGCACATGATCAGGGTGAATGTGCACATGAGAGCACTAAGGTGCTGTCTGTAAATATTTGCTCTGATTTTGTGAAACTGAATATTGTTTTTCCCTGGTGTAAATGTAACCACACACTAGTGCAAACACAGCATGGCTATGAGTTGTAGAAGACATGCAAATAGTAGTTACTTAGTGGTAGAGTAACACCAGCGCTTTACCATTTCTTTTGTAGCTATTACATACTGTACACTTAACAAACACAAACAAAACATACATACAGATGATACTCACTGTTTATGCATAACTTTAGTCTTAATGCAAAAAAACAAAAGAGTAAAGATAAAGGAAATCAACAGAAACAATGGAAATTAATTTGCATTCAAGTTGACATCTCACATCTCCTGACCTCTGTGATTCAATGTGAGCTTGAGCCCTACTCTGTGTGTTGTTTCTATGTTCTCACCATGTTTCTGTGCATTTCCTCCCAAAGTCAAAAGACACGAGTTTCGGTTGAACCGGTCACCGTGAATAGTCCGTAGTTTATGTCTTCGTTTGTGTTATGTTGCTCTGCTGTATAACTGGCTGAATGATTGTAGGGTGTCCAGTGGCACTTACAGTGATTGTAAGGCACTTTGGTCTCAGATAAGTAATGGTTAATAACCATTGTAAGTTGATGTGGAGAGAAGCATCTGATAATGAATAAATGTAAATGTCTTGAGTCACTCGGCTATTGGGAAGCATGCAAAATCCAGAACTGGTCCATCCTTATAAACGTGAAGAAATGCCATGGAGGCCGAAGTAGGGCTATTAAATGAAAGCCAACGTAAAGTGAAATTCACAGCTGAATGACCATATCCTTGGATATGAGTTTATGATGATTTTTGTGGAGTGAGTATTCCTCCCTGGAAATCCTTGGAGATTCCACAGAAAAGGTGTGAACTTTGAGTAATGTATGGGTTTCACTGGCTGAAGTTAAATATGATGTGGTCACGTTGGCTTTGGGGCATCAGATGTATAGAGGGCCTTCTCTCCAGATGTGGCTATGTGAAGGAATAAGGGCAGCAATGACAGCATTTCAGTGACAGTAACCATGACAACAAGCACCAAACACTTCTAACTTGTCATTTTAGTGTGCTTGCATGAGCCCAGAAGATGAGCACATGCATTTAGTCGATCTAAGAGTGAACCTCCGCGCAGCACCATCTTTAACTGTTTCATGCCTTTTCCCCCAGTCCCCCTCCTATGAAAAACCAGGGTTCCTGGTCTTGCCTTTCACAGCACTAAGTAAGGCAGCTGGTCCGGCTCAAGTTACTGTGGCTGCCGCTCAGGTAACAAAGGGGGACCATTCAGGCTTTGGCAGGTGCTGTGTGAGACAGGGGGGTGTTCAGGGGAGGTCAGGGGGGTGGGGGAGAGGTTACTGTTATACGTGCCAAATGATGGGTCTTTAAAAAAAATGAATGTATTTAAAGGAGCTCTTGAAGCATTTAACTTCTGTGCACAGGGAAGGGTTAAAGGTAGGCCTTCAGAAAAGAGTTGCATGTCCTTACCAAAACTGTAAATACCACAGTAAATGGTGGAGTTCTAAGACAAATCAATACTTCATAGACCTCTGAGGGAATTTGGGCAAAATATTTGATATTTATTCAAATAAGAGTAACTTTTACTCATTCAGATTTTCTTCAAAGCAGCTTACACTCTTAAGCAACCTACAATTATTTACTCATTTATACAGCGGGGTAATTTTTCTGGAGCCATTTAGGGTAAATACCTTGCTCAAGGGTACTACAGCAGTTGGTGAGATTTAAACCCACAACCATTAGATCCAAAGACAGCAACGCTAACCACTACGCTACCAGCAGCCCCCTATTGCCTAAGAGTTGCATCTCTATTTTGCAATTTTTATTCTTGATCACAAGAGAAGGTGTGTAACCAAGGCGACTTCAAAAGGTGCAAGCTACATCCGTCACATTTTAACTTCTTCTGTTTGAAACACTCTTCTGACGAACAGCTTCCATCATTGAGGTAGACGATTAGAGGACTGCGCTTTTGCACAGTTCAGCTTTGTTTTTTGCGGTCGGTTTGTTTTTTCATGTGATCTTTTCATAGCCTTCCCAAGCTCAACACCGACTGGCTGTGTGCACGCAGGGACACTCTGGGGAGCAGAGCATGGAGACAGGTGTCTTGTGGAAGGACAGCAGGTGGGGAAGGTGGGGAGGTTGTGGGGAGGAGGAAGCAGTGTGTGTGCGAGGGAAGAGAGGGGATAGACCCAAGAGCGGCATCTACACACCAGACAGACGACTTCCTAATTACAGACAGCGTAGAGACGCGGTGCCTCGGCTTCCTGGTTCAAGGCACCAGCAGTCCTGAAAATGCGTCGCGATTCTTTTAATTACGCCCAATTACCAGCTATGCATGCCAGCACTTATTACACAGCAAGCAAAGCCCCCCAGTCAATTATAAAAGTTTACTGTTGAGAAGCAGCACAGCAGTGGTTCCTATTGGCCTCTGTCATCATGTTCGTATTTATAATTTCAATGGATATTTTCGAAAATGGGAAAAGAGTAGCAGCACAAGCAGCAGGGCCCTGAATTGAATGTATTTCATGAACAGATTCCATTTATCCAAAAGTGTTGTCTGTCTAAAATTGTATTATCATCATTCTTCTTCTTCTTATTATTATTATTATTATTATTATTATTATAGTTTTGATTTTTGTGTTGCCTGTTGTTTACTATTTAATGCATTCACTGAAGCAGTTTGGTATGAGTGCATTACTCAAGGTTGCAATCCAGGTTCTGAACCAAAACACTGAAAGCTGCCTTTGTGCCTTTCCCCAAGTTATAGCTATTTAATAGTGATGTAAGTGTATTAAGAGTTCCGGATCAGGGCACTTAAAACTCAGCTTAGGTCTAGACACCCGTTCACAACCTCCCTGAAGCTGGCAAAAATCTCTGCTTAGTTCATGTTCTGAAGCGAACCTGACGGCCACTGGAGATGGTTCTGACTTACCCCGCAGTTCTAAACCAGTGATGTCAACTCATGGGCAGATGAGCAGACTTGATTTTTTGTGTTGCTGCTGCCAGCTCGTGGCCTCAATCTGCTGACTGTTATGGAATCCATTCACTTGGGTTTATTGTGCTGGCAGCATGTTTGGCCGGTATGCCCCCACGCCAACGGCGTCTTCGAACCCGGCACGGCTGCCGGGTGCCTGTCAGTGGCACACTGCGCAGAGACAAACGGCTCCCTGATATTAAATCACCTCGTCTTCAGCTTGCCGACTCGAGGGAGGGGAAAGAATGCAGTGTTATTAGGGGCTCTGATTTATGCCTCGCTGTGGAATAAAACAGATGAATGGTTTCCAATAAGAGAGCTGTTGTTGAGGCCTATAGGGGAGAGAGAGAAAAGGCTGGTCTGCCTCAGCTGGGAGAGGCGGTTGAGTAAAAACTTGAGCAGCGCCAGGTTCTAGCTTTGCCGAACAGTGCTGCCGCTGGATTCTGTTCCCCTTTTGTCCTCTTTACATGACAGAAAAGGTTTGGCAAGGTGTTAGCACCATACATCTTAATGATCACAAGGGTGGGTGTGAAACCAAACTGGTCCAGTAGTGGATTTTACTACAGCTGGTCCTCAGTGTATGACACGGTTCCGTTCTGATGAATCTGTCATAAATTGACTTTACCATTAGTTGAAAATCCCTTTGTACTGTATTATATAAACCATAAAGATATACACATGAACAATTAACATGTATGAATGAGGGCTTTGTTTTATTTTTCAATCATTTCACACATTATGCCTGTTATGGTAGTACTAGCATAAAATAATACTATAAATACAATACAATATTCTATTTTCATGCTGCGTTTTTATTTTCATTTTCATTCCTTAATATATTGCTCTTTGCTTATTCTTTCCAGCACCACCAGAACACTTACTTTGGTGTTTGATAAATATTGAAAGCATAAAGCAACTTATTATCACACGCATCACAAGCAAAAGTCAGTGATCAGTAGACACTCAAACACTGCCTGAGAGCCAGACAATGAGAAATGTGGTACCTTGCAGCAGCGCAGCCAGCTGATGTCACCGTACAGCAAACGGAGCGGTCGTTGTTAGATGTTGATAAGTGGGAGGTAATGAACTAGGTTTCCTTGAGACTTTCATGTCTGCAGCTATGTTTCCTTCTCTTAATGTAATGCGTAATTGTACTTTTGCTGAGATGTACGTCGCTTTGGACAAAAGCGTCCGGTAAACGAATAAATGTAAACGTAAATGTTACGACCAAACGCTGGGACTCAGAAATAATATTATAAGGTTAATGGGACAGCCATCGTAAGTTCAGTTTACTGTAAGTCACATTTGTTGCAATGAGGGCCACCTGTATATTGGTTATAAGGAAAAGATTTTTTTTTTTTTTTGAAAAGGCTTCTTTCGCTCGTCAACAGTCGTATTGTTTTTCAGTTTGTTTCCCCATCTCAGTTCAGAACCATGTATTATTGTTCTTTATTGCTGAGCTGCAGGGACCTTCCTGTCTGGGTCTGAGTTGTCTTTGCTGGAGGAAAGGCGGCTTCTTTGTCTTCGTTAGAGACAACTGAAAAGGCCTCGGTTCCCCCTCCCGCCCTCGCCCGCTAAGTACGACCAAACAAACCAACAAGGACACGCACACGGAAGGATCGTCACATTCTGGCATCACACACTGGTCACCTGCCTGTGTTTGCAGGACGCAGAAAGCCCAAGCTTTTGAATAGATCCTTCCAGGGACACCCCCACCCAGTCCCGCCGCCTGCCAAACAGGCTCCGCTTGGTTCTCCTGTTTGCGCAAACACATCGACCTCCGTCTGGGACTGGAGGTGATTCATAGGAGCTCCCCGCTCTGAGAATTACAGGCCTGATTCATCCCTTCTGCGCTGCTTGGAACTTCTCAACATGCAACCTTTCAGACAGGAGCCACATGAAGACCAGGACTCACAGGAAAAGTACCTGCGGCTTCTTAGTGGGTCTCTCCCGCTTTCGGAACATCATACACACCTTGACCAAAGAAGAGTTTATTGCATTGTTGCTAAATATGAAAATAGCCATTTTCACATAACATGTCCTATCACAAATAAGCTTTTCGGGTGCCGTGTCAATGCAGTATGGCAAATTGTCTTTGGGACCATTTCAGGAAATCTTAAGGGTTAAAGGCAATGAGTCTTAAAATTTAGTTAGGCAAAGACAAGCAAAACATAAATTGCCTCCGTCACCACAGAACAAAGACACTATCTGTGTTTTCATTTCCCGTCCGATGCTCACTGATATTTATTCAAAGTGTGAAGTGGCACGAGCTGTTTCCTGAGTGTGACCAGAGTCGAGATCACAACCAGTGAGGTCTTTTTGCTGGTGGACCAGTCTTTTACCGTCTTCAACACTGTCCGCAGTGGAATCAAAGTTGATGGACAGGGCAGCAGGTGGCGTAGTGGTTAAGAATGCAAGTGTGTGACACAACTTTGCCGGGAAAGCACCTTATTATTGTAGCCTTGGGCAGGGTACTTAATGTGAGAAATCCAATTTTTTGAATGGGCACAGAGAAACACTTTCAGGATGATGACTTTGGATAGAAGTGTGTGCTAAGGTTCTATTGGAAAAGACCTCCTCAGCCTCCCGGGACCACGAGAGAACTTCCACCTTATTGCATTCATTAGGCATCCGAGCTTGGACACCACCTGCAAAGGGGGCTTAGTGTCCTGGCCGTGTTTGTGCCACTCCTTTCATTTAGCTCAAGTAAATTTCGTTCATGTGAGAAACACATTTGAGGTCTGTTTTTATAACCATTTTTTTCCTCTTTTGCTCGGTTGTTTTCAGCCCAAGGAGCACTTTCAGACACTTTAAATAAATTCTTTTGTTAGTATTTGGTTAAAATAGCGGAATATATTTTTTCCCAACTGATGATAATGATTCTGATGATGATAATGAAGCACCACCTGCAAATTTTAAAAATGATGGTAGTTTGAAAACGCAATTACAATTTAGAACAAGGTCTCTGGTGGTTCTTAAGTGCCTGTGAGGGTAGCATGATAATAAAGACCCCCTCCCCCCTCCATGCTGGCATTCTGGACCCAGCGGATTGAAAGACCACCTGTCTACTTGCGTGTGCTAAACGGGGGGTTCTCTGATAGATGTACCAGCTGCCTACTGAGGGTCCAGCCAGAGGCAAGGCCTCAGAGACCCCCAGGATCCTCTGTGACCGGCTGCTTCATGCAAGGTGACACTGTGACAGCTCAGTATGGTGTGTTGATGTCCAGAATGTGTGTGAAATCCTCTCATTTGCCCAAATCTGAAAACAATACGCTGCTCTTCTGAAAAGAACCTCCCAGATTCCAGGATTGTTGTCTCTGGAGTTCTTTGGAGCTTAAATTACTACCCAAATATACACTGTGCCAGAGCTTGTTAATGACAGCATGTCAATAGAATGCAGTTCTGTGGGTCACATTTTTGTGTGAGCACCTTCTGTATGGTTTTGTCATTCTCTTCGGTTCCTCTTCCCTCCCCATCAAGAAAACCTTATGAACCTTAAATATTTAGGAGGAGTTTTTTTCATTTTGTCCATCAGCAATTCGTTCTGCTGAGTGGTGTCTGTTGGTTGAGGTAAGCCCCTGGTCAAGTAGAGGATGTTCATATGTAATCTGGCTGGCTGTGGGGGGGGGTGTCCAGACATGGGGAATCTGGGTCCCTTTTGGGTGTATGAAGCTCCACAGGACCATGGGATTGTCAGTTTATTACTCTACCCTTGCTTGAAAGCTGCTGCACATGAAATGATTTCTTTAAAAAATGAAAAGAATGGATGGAGGGATTTCCATGGAATTTTCTGCCCTGGCACATCACCCTTATCTGGCGGTCCTGGGGAAAGAGATGAGGAGTAGGCTTATAGATTGGCGCGAGTTTGCATAGTTCTAGCAAGTCTCAGTAGTTCTTTAGCAGTTTTTTACTTTTTATTTTCTATGAATTGGGCAGCTGATCCAATGAGACACTGTAGATGTATCACTTGAGGGAGTGGGAAGGATACACCCCCCCCCAACGTTCAAGAAAGCTGATGCCAACATGCTCCTGGGCACCTCTGCGCAGTCAATCTTATTTTCTTTTCTTCACTGACACTTCTAGGCTACATTTTTAAGCAGCTTTATTTTTCCTCCTTCACTTGTTTTAGCTGGAAATTTGGAAAAGTCCCAGGTTGATAACGTTTCACGATAATAACTTCCCTCCTGGAAGCAGGATCTGTGACCTCTGCTAAAGCACCCGCTTATCCAGTACCACAGAACAGCGTGCGGTAGCTGGAGCGTTAGCTGGAGTCACAGCACTAAACCTGCCATGCCCACCCTATCGACCCAGGCAGGCTCACGCCGCCGAAGCCTTTCCTGCTCTGCTAGCACTTGGTGCTCCCTCACAGTTGTCCTGTTTGTCGAACAAAGCTGAGTTCAAAAGGTCGGGATGGAATACAAAACAGCTTGTTTTCTGTTTGGGTTCAGATAGTTCCCATGTTAATCAGCTGCTCCCTCCTGCACTCTTCATGTGGTTCTCACTGCACTGTTTGCACTGTTTGCGCTTGTGTGATGTGATTCTTTATGTTTGCCTAAAGATTGATTCGTATATTAAGCATGACGCGATATCTTTAACTGATATGAGCCGCGTATTTTCCCGGCTCTGTCCTGCATTCACAACGTAACGACGTTTTCCGGATGGCTTTTCATTCCCTCGGATCACACCGTATTGCCCATCTTCTCAAACTTGGCTTAGGAAGTACACCAACCATCCTGGCCTGGAATCAATAATCCGACTCTGGGTCTAATGTCTCCATTTGTGTCTTCCTCTTGCGAAGGTCATGGTTTACCGCAAGTGGGGGCCTGCACAGCGACACAGAGTCCCCACCATGACCCCTGACAGCAGACAAAGTCTCCTGTGGCTAGGGGTCACTGCCGGAGGAGGGGCGTAGGCTTGTTATTTATTTATATTGCATTATATTATACGATATCATAACCGATGGCTGCTACAGGGGTTGGCCCTGACCCCGCAGTTCTCTGCATGAAGCTCTCACAGTTATCAGCTATACCTAAGCTAACCATACCAATGGTCTGGCAACAGCATAATCTATGAACATTGTTAATTACTAGGTATATGGATTTCAATATAGATTTAATTAGTAGGCATGCACTGTACATTTTGGTCACTGTTAAATTAATAGTTTGCTTTTCTCGGTTCTACTGTGTGTAATTAAAGGAATACATGCCAGTCCCTAATGTTAATGTCAGGTTAGAATACTGTATGTTGGTAGAGACTAAATGGAGCAGGACAGTTAAAATCTTTGAAGGTAGCCATTGGGTAATCTCTGGAGTGCTTTAGGGTTCTAACTGAGTAGTCAGGGAATGATCAGGGAACATTTACATTGGGTTATATTTGCTTTTCAGAGCTCATATCAGTCGATTTGAATGACGTGTAACACGTTGTCAGTCCACACGGGTGTTTCTAAGCACGATGTTTGAACAGCTCCTTATTATTCTTCCCACCCAGTCGATGACCAAGATCTTGTTTGTTCTGAGGCAACAAGTATCCAGTGGTCAAATATTTGAATTGTTGTGTGTATCTTCTTGAGACATCTTGGAGACTCTTGATATTACTTTCTAGGGTGGGTTATGTATTTACCCACAATGCAAAGACTACCCAGAACTTTTTTTTCGGATAAAAGTGACACTAATACAGATATGGATGTGGCATTTTAACACTCAGCCTTTTTTCAATGTTTTACACACACTTAACAAAAGAAACAGATTGGATCTCTGAGGAAATACCACACAGGCCTTAAAAATACAATGATGTACTGTCTGCTGTCATTTCTCTATCTTTAGTCATTTAGCCCTGCTTTTTGACCCCAGTTGGCAATGAGTCATCTGTAACTGACACCAAAAGAAAATGCTGTAATGGAGCTTCTTTATCGCCCCGGCACTAAAAACGCAGTTGCTAGGGGAGACTGGATGGAGTGACCAACATGAAGTAACTCCTCCCTGCTCGGGAAGGAAAACAGTGGAAATATATGAGTACCGTGTAAATTTACATGTGATTAATAATCCATAGAAAAACATGGTGCATGATCAGTGTATCCAGTCTGTTGACAATAGTTTGTCCTGGATGCATGTAAGCATACCCCACTATCCGCCATTAATCTGTTTCTGAAAATGTGGCAAATGCCCTGAGCCCATTTCCCATTACTCCTTATGGGGATGGTAAATCAGTTTCCAGAATAACTTTAAAACCCCAGCCAACTTTGACAAAGTTCTCTAAAATGCTGTGAACTGGCTATATAACTCTGAGAAAGTGTTATAAAATGCTTAATAATAATAATAATAATAATAATAATAATAATAATAGTAATAATAATGATGATACACAACAGTACACTATACGATATTTATTTGAGTACCCCAGAAAACACCCTGCACAGACTAGCATGGCATTACAGAAAAACAGCTTGAGAGACAGAAGTCTGGGAACTTTATTGCACTTCCTCATCATTAGACAACAACTCTCACAGAGCACACACACGCCCATCCAAAGACTCTCAGCGAGAAAAACACGACAGTCATTAATCCCCGTAACTCCCCGTAATGGTTGCCCAACAATTATTTACATCCATAGCAGCAGTGCTGCATTATGGGCGAGGTACCCCTACCATTACCATTTCTACAATAAGTTCTGGAGCATTTTTTTGTCAAGAAAACACATGTATAAAAAATGTGTTTTAGTGGCTAATTTTTACATTTTCAGAGACACTTCAACAAAAGTGTTATAACGGGAGAGGCTGAGGTAGATAGTGAAGAAGGGTATTAATTTTTCAGAGGCATTATAGTGAATCCACGGATACAGGAGGGAGATGCCTGTATATGGATAATACAGTGTCATTTACATTGAAGTATACAAGCAATAGCTGAAAAAATATCGGTATTATTAAGTGCTGTGCCTCATTGAGGAATTCAATGTCTGCCTCTGTTGCAAAGTTCAGGCGGATGGACGCCCTGCTGAAGCAGCGAAGGGAGAGTTCAAGGTATTACCTGTGTAGTTGGGCTTCCCCCCCATGGGAGTCTATGTTCTATGAACTCTGTGTTCTTTCTGGGTGGGTCACTACCCCTTTTTTCTGCCTCTTTCAGGGGGGCTGGCCATTTCATGGGCACTACCGCACCTGCCCCAATGCTAAAAATACCAACCCTAAATGTCCTGGGTCACTGCCCAAAGGCTGAGGTTTTGATTTCCAAAGGGGAGCCCTGGGTGTGGTTCAGGGTGGGCCTCCTGGGGTTGCAAGATGGGAAGGTGTTCTGCAGTATGATGGAGGAAACAAGTGGAAAAGGAGGAGGTTGAATCCAGAGTGACATTCCATGGCATGCTGTCGGCGGGTCTCCCCCTCTGCCCCACCTATCCCAAAAAGGGCAAAAAAACTGACCATGTTTAGACGTGAGACGGCCTTGTGCATTCTCCACGGGTGACTGCAATAATTATTGTCCCTCAAAAATCAGCAATGGGTCTGTTTATGGAAGGCTACACTTAATCAGTAGAATGTAGCTTTATTAGCTTCAGGTGATGATGTCCAGCTCTTATCTGAAGCTCAACCGCGCCATTACTCGGCTTATCTACAGAACATTCCAGCCAAGCTACCGCACCACTTTGAACTCTGTGCATCATGGGAGGATAGACTCCCGAAAATCTCCACAAATGAGCAGAAGAGGCTCACCTCTGCCTACATTTTTTAGACTTCCCGAGTAAAACTTGAACAAACTGCCTGTTCCCAATGACCTTATCTGGTCAACTTGTGTTCTAGGCAGCACTATCTATGCGTAGTTTGTCCCATGAGTATACATGTAGGACTGTACCTCAGCACATCTACTGACCAAAGCAGATCCCATCATCTGTTCCTGCTTTTAAGCACTTGTTCATTGTTGACAGGAGCCAGTTAGCTGTTGTCAGTTACTGACATCCTCATTAAAGCCCTTTCCTGTGCGTGCTTCGGAGAGGAGATGCTAATCTTCTGGAGAATTCCAGAATTCTGCCAGCATGGGCAAGAGAGTCCAAATGCTGATGTATCGGTCACTCGCCCGGACCCCGTCTTCATCAACCGCATTAAGAGCGTCTGTGTGGTTCCCTTCATGCAACAGCTGCTTTCATAAAAAGGGAAAGTTTATTTATTTGGGTCAAAGAGAACTCTGAAGCAGGGATTTAATGGTCTCTTCGGCTGAGCGGGTAAGATGATTATGTTGTCTCTTATCGGATGGGCTGTGTTGTGTCTCTGTGTGCTTTCATGCATAGCAGTGCTCGTGTGCCTCGGGGGTGATGGGAGGAGTGCAGCTATGAAGGGGAGGGTGACAAACGGGACTTAGGGGTCTCAGAGCTTTGGCAGCACCCAAGCTCTTTCGGTCGACCGTCTGCCTTTTTAATATTTTGTTTCACTGGGACCCCAACGTCCTTCACTACCTTTCAGCAATGCCTGATGAGCGGTGTGGGCCGAGTCACCGATTTTGTTCCGCGTACCATGGAGAAGCCATGAATGAAATGAAAATGTGGTGTCAGCACAGCGTTGCTATATTTGGAAACGAGGGACAGTCATGGGGCAGTGGGCAGATGAGGAATGGGGGTTCATCATCAGGAAGCCTGCCCTTCTCCACAGCTGTGCTTTGGAGACCATATAACATGAAACAGGCTTTCTTTGATTTAATGCTTCTCAGGCTGCAGTCAGGTGAAATCGTGCGGCACGCCAGGCTGCACCGCAACGTGAGCCGCCCTCTCGATAAGTACAGCTGAGAGGGACACGCTCCACGAATTGGGCCGACTCACTCGCTCCACTTCACTGTCTCTGTCGGGAGCCCAGCTGTGCTGTCTTGTTTTGTTTGTGTGTGTATGTGTGTACGTGTCTGCGCCGGTGCGTGCGTGTGTTGGTCTGTGTGTGCGTTTTTTTTTCCTCATTTTTGTCAGACATATTTTAATTACTGTAAAACTGACCTCTTAAGCAGAGTAAATTCTAAAAGTAAAACCATGCTTTTTCATATCTGCTTTAAAAAAAACATTTAAAAAGACTTGGTGCCACACCTTTGTTATTATTCTTGTTTTACTGGGATGGGGTTAGTAGTAGTTTTGCTAAGAAGTGTTTCTCGATACCGAGTTCACTAACTACGAATGATTTTTTTTTTTTCATTGTTTAGACACAAAATGCATTCGATGAACATAGTTTTCAAAAATCTTCAGTTCACGTCTCACTTGAGCTCCACTAGCAGAAAAACAGTTTTTAACACCCCAGTTTGCAAATGCTTGTATACTGTGCTTCAAACACAAAAACACACGATTTCAGAGCCTAACACATACAATAAAATCCAATCAGACAATTTGCTAAGTTGCTAGTATATCTGCGCACATTCAAAGTCCACAACAAATTGAAGTTATGCATGTAACCAAACACAGCTGATTCCCACATCAATTCCTTGACAATCTATGATGCGGTAAAAAAGAGGATATCTTTAGAATGATTTTACTCAATACTGGCCCACCATTAAATTCTGGAATGGGTGGAAGACATGGCTGCACGATGGAGAGGAAGAGCCAGAGGGGTTCACATGTGTCTTACCTGTGTTGAAGTCTTTTAGAGAGTCGTGGAGCTGGAAGGCCAAGTGTGATACCCCATGAAGTCATTTATGTGGATGAAGGAACTTCAGTTTAGAAAAAAGGCACTGGTGGGGATGGAATGTAATAGGCTAAAGGGCCACAGTGAATCTCTCAGGTAAGAGGGGTGACAATATCGCTATGTGTGGCTATGGCATCCGTTGGGTTACTGTTTCACAGGTCCTCAATCGGGCCATACAATGTAGAGCACCTCATTTCATTCCTCGATGAGTTTTACGGAAGGCTTGTACCAAAGAGAGATCAGGGACATGTGAAGCCAAACATGCAAGCAGTTGTGGCGACATGGAAGAATGTGACTTTTCATCACTCCCATCCAGTCACAGATGGGCTTGCAGCCCATCCAGGCATGGTTCCCCATTTTCTCCCACCTTATTCACCATTCTTCAACCCTACAGAGGAAGTCCTATCCTCATGGAGATGGAAAGTGTATGACCATCATCCACATGATCAGATATCCCTCCTGGAAGGAATGGATGCTAGATGCCTGGAAATGACAACTGGAAACTGCTAGGGAAGGATCAGGCATACAACGAGATTCTTTTTACAGTATACAGCAAGAGAGGAAGTAGATGTAATGTAGATGAGAACATGCAGCCAAATGCAGGAGACCAACTGAAACCACCATGACTGTACCTGTGACTTGCAGTTTTTTTCAGTTCTACTGTCTATTTTTTTAATATCCAGAATGACATCATTATTACCGTATTTATCTTCTGGTGCTTTGTCACTTGTCAACTGTCTTTGATTTTTATATTTTGTGTGCGGTGGTGGTAGAGTGTATAGAGTAGTGCATGTGCAATCCTGTTTTGTAGCGGAAAGTTTGTTAAAAAATTATGTCCACAAAGAATCAATTAGAGCCTATAATTACAGTAAATAAAAGTTCGTGAGCGCAAGATTATTTGCTACACAGAAGTCTGTCAAATTTACCAAGTACTGTAATGCCTCCTGTCTTTAGTGTTTCTCAGGTCCTTGTGCTCTTAGAGACAGTATTTTTGAGGGAAGAAAAAAAGTGACCCTGTTTTCATAGGATTATTTTATTTTGTGCTAAGTCTGCAGTGTTTTGGGAGCTTTGTGCATTTTGGGCATGAAATGAGGAGTTCTGCAAAGCTTTGTGTTGGTGTGGAGGGTTGTGTGAAAAACTAATTTCATGTAAGTGAGGCTGTGAAGTCCTCATAATGACACTTAAGGGAAATTGTGTGTGTGTATGGTTTAGCCTGGGATTTTTGCATCAGGCTGTGGCGTGCATGTGGACTGAGTAATCAGAGACGCCTTCATCAGACAATCTTGCCAGTGAAAACAGTGTTGACCCACCACAGGGAGTCACAAAGATTCACCACCTCCTGGCACCTCGACTGGACCTAGATGCCAAAATGTAGTGGCTCGCTGAACTGAAATATTCTACACCTAAGACTCCAGGCAACTGATAGTGTAGTGCTTAGAATTGCTGGCTTTGGGTGCAAAGGTGGTTGGTTTGAACCTCACCTGCTGCTGAAGCACCCTTGAGCAAGATACTTCCCCTAAATTGCTCCAGTAAAAATTACCCAGCTATTTAGATGAGTACATAATTGTAGGTAGCTTAAAATTGCAAGACCTTCTGCAGAAAAGCATCAGCTAAATGAGTAAATACTGAGCAGAAGAAGAGCTTGCTTTAGAAGATATCTCGCTGTGTAATGCAGTGCTTTAATTGCGGTAAAATTCCACATGAGGATCAGTTTTCTTATTTGTTTGCTGAGCTCAAGCAAGTAAAAATACAGCTGTCTCTACTGACAAGCCCTGCCTGCAACTGGTCAACGGAAAACATCCCAGTGGCCCCATGCCTGCCGAGCGGGTGCCGTCTCTGGTCCCAGAAGGAGGGGGGTTGATGCTGTCATCCCTCCCCTGACTCCTCACATTTGCGTAACATCTCCGTCTGTCAGCAGACATGTGAGCGGTCCTCCTTCCTGCTTTCTGTGGGTGTGTGTGAGTTTGTGAGGTCCACATTGTCACGTAGGAGAGGCTGAAGGGTGTGAGTGAGTAACGCCCTGGTATAAGTCTCCTACCCAACCCACCAGTACAGAAACAGCTTCCCGTTGTGTTACTCATATTTGCATTTTTTCATGTGGCAGACACTTTCCTCCAAAACTGCAAACAAAAGTATATATCGGCAGCAGACAAAGAGTTACCATGCAATTCTCAAAGTACTTTGTCCAGTACCATCTTTATTGCCAGCATACATTACATTACCAAATGCTCAATACAGAATTGATTGGGAGATTTTTTTAGACAGGTAGTTTAATGAAGAGTTATTAAGCAGTTAGGAGATCAGGAGAGAAGCGAGTGCTAAAGAGGTGTGTTGTGACCATTCTTAAATGCTGAAAGGGATTCCGCAGCTCTGAGTGAGACAGGGAGCTCATCCCACCACATTGCTGCTGGAGCTGAGAACCTTTGGACTTTAGATTTTGGACTTAGCACAGATGAGTTATGACCAGTCTGCAGGTGGAGCGGCAGCTAATGTGGAAAAATGGCAAAAGAGTGGCCGACATGTCGTCTCAGAGTCCCCTGAGGAAAAGGAAACACCACCTTCATCTTAGTCACACTGAAAAGGGGGCTTGTTGTAGTCCCAGGGCCTCAGCCATCGCTGTGGGGATGATAAAAGACGGCAAGGGTTGGGGCACAGTGGACAGCTGTTCCTACAAACAAATGTTGAAAGGGGCAACTGGCTGGACGTTTACAGGCCCTTCAAAAAAGTCTGTGATCCGGGTGACTTGGTTCCCGGACTGAAAGCTCTGATTCGACCACTTTGTTCTGTTGAGAGGTGTAATTAAACCAATTAAGTTAAAAGAAAGGAAGGAGATGAGAAGAAGCAGGCATTTCCAGTGACTGCAGTGGCCAGTGCCCTGTCTCGACTGACTGATCGCAGTCATACCGCGGTGGCCCCTCGAGGACTGAGGACCCGTTACAGATGCAGATACACTGCCTGGTGTTACAGACCCCCTGCAAGCTCAGGCCACACACAGTGCAGAGACACGCTGTGTGGGATTGTAAGGTCTCTGTCAGAGCCTTGTCATCTCTGAGTAGATATGGGAGAACTGATGCTCGGCGTTGATGGACAGGCCAAACACTGAGAGACAGAGACCCACCACCAAAGACACTGCTGACGTCAACCAAGGAGCTCTACCCTGGTGCGTATTGTTATCTCATACATAATTCCCCTAGATAGTGTTTATTTGCCATGATTTCTGATTTGCTATAAATGCAGTGAAGTGTCAATCAGGATCTACGTCAGTGTTGTAGTAGCACTATCCAGTGAAACATACTTGCTGGCAACACTTGAAATATTTGCACACTGAGATTAAAAACCAGTACAGTGGCACAGAGAGTAGCACTGCTGTCTCACTATATCCAGCCAGTTCGTGTGTGGCTTCACGTCTAGCTCCATCTGTGTGGAGTTTGCATGTTCTCCCTGGGTTTGTGTGGGTTTCCTCCCATGGGATGTTTCAAGTGAATTGGTGACACCAAAATGACTCTAGTGTGTGTGTGTGTGTGTGTGTGTGTGTGTGTGTGTGAGTGCAGCTACCCTGTGATGGACTAGTGTCCTGTCCAGGGTGTGCCCTGACTGGTCTTGTGCTCTGTACCAGGAGAGCATCTGCATTGCCATGACCCAGATTGGGTTGAGCAGTTAAGGAAAATGAGTGTCTTCTCATTTTGCTTTACATGGTGAATCAAGTTTAAAGAAGATACACCAAATGAGCATTGCCCCTCATTCCGTTTTCCATACTAAATCTTAATATTTTGCAATTAATACAGGACACCATTTGCTTTTAAAATTGTTATGGGGTGAAAAAAATCATCGCGTTTAGTATTTAAATCTTAGTCTTTCTCACTTAACTTAAACATTATAACTCTTTCTGAAGAAGCAAGGTTTGATGTGGAATTTGAAATAGGAGCCACGGACAGAAAAACGCTATTAAAAACTGATGAGGAGATTTTACCTCCTGATTAAATTAGCTCTCCAACAGAAGCGGCTGTGAGCACCTCCGGCCCTGGCAAAAGATTAGGCGGGAGGATCATGTCGCCTCCCCCCACACAGTCCGTAGGGAACTTGGCCACAAGGCTCTGCGCTCCCCACCCGCACGAAAGGGCATGTGGCTTCTCTCTCATGGCACGTGCCAAAGGCCTTGATACTTATCATGCATGTCAGGTGCTCTTGCTTGGCTTCCTGTTCTTTAAAGCATGCCACCTCCCTCTGCTTCCCCCATGACTCCCCTTATCAAAATCCTACAAGCTACACCCACGTTGGTACTGGCCATGCTACTGCCACCACCGTCCTGTTAAAAAAAAAAAAAAAACACAAAGAACATATTGTATCTGCCGATGCTAAACCGAATCCATTCATGTTGGCAGAGATCGTAGTGTGCTGAAAATCGGAGGGCCACTCCGAGGTTCCCTGTCTTCTTCCAGCTGGCCCGGGACACGGGGAATGTGAGCCTCTACAGCACATTTGTTTTGGGATCCTCTTCCGCCCGTCTCTGGATCCCGGCGCCGGGCCTCAGTCCTCATTCCTCATTAAAGCAGCAGCTCAAGTCCTCCCCCTGTTGCTGATGCTCCAATGCTCTATCTCGGATGCCTTCAGAGTTCACGCGCGGCAGGGAGAAAAACAAACACAGCAAACGGCATTGTGCTTGTCGGGCTTTGAAGTGGACAAGGCCATTCTAGTCAAGAGGCTGCTGTCCCACGCTTCCTGGGACAGACCTCCCTAGACAGCTTCACCACGGCAACCAGAAGCTGCAGATGTTTCAAGGTGGTCTCCTGTGGTGTCCATGCAGACAAGGAGAGCCATGAACTGTTGGTCGCCAAACCCTTGAACCTCCATCGGTGGATGTCAGACGGAGTGCAACCATTTATATATCCTTCTTCGAGGTCGTTGGGTCCAATCCTGGTGATGGTGAGAGGGGAAGTCTGAAACAATGGGCCTTGGTGGCATTGAAGCAGAGCTCAGCTCACCTGACCCGACCTCACGCTGTTTGTGCAGGGGAGCAGGAAGTGCCGCTGACAGAACGGCTGCTCGGCTGGAGCAACAATGGGCGCCGGGTTGTAAGGATGGAGACGTGAGCCAGGCCGTGATTCACAGAACATCACATGAATTTCAGTGCTGTGTTTTCCCCTATTCTTCAAGGTTTATTCTATTGTCACAGCTGATTGTATGTCTTGTGTAGCATTCAAAATCTTTTTTTTTTTCCATGCACACAGTTTTCTGTTCACGGTGCCAAAACATTCCATGAATTAGCTGTTTTTCTGTCCGTAGGCCAACAGCTCTCCAAGAACAGTGGTTGTGGTTTCATTCATGCGCTAACTTTTCAGGGATCTATTTATTCAGTCAGTGCTAGGCCACAAACTACCACTGATGCTTTTTTTAATCTGTGTTTTTCAAAAGAAAGAAATTGCCGGTGTGTATTGTCTTCTAAACACACATTCACGCACTATTGATATTCCATTGATCTAATGAAGGGTCGCAGAGGCCCAGAGTCTATCCTGAAAGCAGAGGGCACAAGGCTAGGTACATGCTAGACAGGATGCCAGTCCATTGCAGTAGAGCCACACACTACAACCAAGTTGGAGTCACTGGCCCACCTGAAACATGTAACTTTTGGGCTTTGAGAGGAAACCCACGAAAATATGGGGAGAACATTCAAACTCTACACAGACTGAACGTGGATCGGACCTATAGTATATCCGATCACATAGCCCAAGCATTGTGAGGCCACAGGACTACCCACTATCCCACCGTGCCACCTATCTCGGTGTAGGTATATGCTGTGATAACTATTTATTATATGTTTTAAAAATTCACAGTAAATATTTTCCAGTACGTGTGACCTATGTATAATTTAGTCATTATTTGTGAATGGATATTGATATGTTGATATTTCATATCCGACTGTGCTCCTGCCCTTTCACACTGCAATTTTGTATGACGCAGCACGGGGGTGAAATAGATATTGCGGCCATTCAGTTTTCCATCTCACTCTCAGGTTTCAGAATGATGAACCAAGAGGCCTGGCATGTCTCCAAATAGTCATACTGCCATACTCTTTTGCCATCTTCAGAGCCTTTGTCACGCCTCACATTCTTATGGGGCGCTGGCCTCATTGCCCCAGGCACCAGGACTGCTGGTGCCCTCAGAACACATACTCAAAGGAGGGGTGGAATGCAGCTGAGCCAGTCCAACAGCTCTGGGCTGTAACTGAATGGACATGGATTGCTGAGAGATATAAAAATTGCTGCAGTGAAATTGTTATCATTTTATGATTTAGATGATGCATAAGGTTCCATGGCTCCAGCCTTCATCTCTTCTTCCTGAGATACTGGTCCAGTCTGAAATTTCACCTTTGTTATCTGTTTGGCGAGATTTACAGTTGGGCTACAAATAACTGGACCAGTCATTCTGTTTAGTTCTCAGGCAGCCCGTTAAGAAGAGTGCTTCATAAAAATACACTTAATGGAATTTCTTCCAACTGGATAAAGATGATGGTTGCAGTCTTAAGTCAGACCAATTCCAGCTGAACCACTTTGAAGATCTGTATACATAACGTATGTTTAGGACGTTCAGCTACTCATGGGCCATGGCCAAAATTTTCCCTTACTTTCTCCCTATCAGTTTAACCTACTGGAACCTCCTAATAATGATCCTGATGTGATTACACTGGCTGTATAAATATTAGCTGGAAGGATAAAAGATATAGCAGCACAGCAAGAACCAAGGGTCTAATGAGGACACAGTCTGACGTACCAAGTCACAGAGGTATACAATGTTCCTCTCTTTAATTGCAGGTACAGTACCATGTAAAGGTACTTTTCCCCCTTCCCGATTTCCTCAAATACTGCAGATTTTTAAGACAGCAGTTCATGTCCAAAAATCTATCCGTGTTTCTGAATTAGAGCTGTGCTCCAAGGAGCACTGGCCTAAAATTCTGCAAGAATGATATAAAGGACTGATATTGAAGTAGGCCTACAGGAATTATCTGGCTGCAGTCATTGCAGCTAAAGGTGGCACAACCAGATATTGAGAGTTGTTACTAGTTATTACACACAATGCCATTTGGTGTTGGATAACAATATCATTAAGTAAATGAAATAAATAAAAATGTGTTAGTTCAGATGCCCTTTATCTATATTAGGCTTTGTCTGAAGGTCTGATAACCCTGAGTGTCAAAAATTTACAATAATATTTTTTCATAGCACTATATTAAGTTAATTAGTAAATACTTTTTATCCAATGTAGCTTAAGTGGCCAGTTTCTTTTTTAAAAATTTTCACCAAACCACTAAATCTTTTATTAAAGCAGCTCTGGTGAAGAACCTTCTCAAGAGTACAACAGAAGAGCCCCACACAAGCCTTGGATCTGGAATCCCAAGGCTGCAGGAGCTGTTCCTTGGCTGTTACAGAGTCGCTTTAGCCAACATGTCATTGCTGTGTACTTTCTTCGGTGGGGTTGTCCCTTCTGGATCGTTCCTCCTGAAGGTCCTAATAGCCGGACACAGCCAGAGTGTCGGGAAGGGAGAGAAAGCGGGGGGTGTGGCCAACGCAGGCTGTTGCCATTAGGCCATTTGCTGGAGACAGCTGAGGAAGGTCACCTGTCTGCGTATCACATGTCCATCCTCTTGCTCAGGGAGGCTCACTGCTTCGATATGACAGCCACCTGCCCCAGTACGCAACCCCATCGTTACACTGGAATGACTAGACCTTTTCCAGCTCACCCAATGTCCACCACACCCCACAACCTTTTCGCTGGAGCGGCCCACCCAACGTTTAAATGAGTTGTCTGAAGCATGACACAAATCGAGATCTTTGTGTGACGGACCGTCTGTCTCATGTTTGTTTTCGCTTTATCTACATGGGTCTTTGCAGGTCACACTGCTCAGCGTAAGAAAATGACAGGAATTTTTCCCTTGCTGAAGAAACGGCCCAGGAATGTCGATGCCTGTAGATTACTGCAGACATGTTTACCATTCAGTTTTAAATTTAGCTGTGTGCTGGGTAATGAGTTTCTTTTTTTCTGCTCTTTATGTCCAAACATCTTTCTGTGGTCTAAGTCAGTAGTTGGAGGAGTTTCTTTTCTATGTAGCCTGCTCTTATAGTGCTGCCTGTCTTCGGTTTTGACATCTGCACTCATTCTGTGAGTTAAATGTTCGCAGTTTTTGCGTGTGAATTCTACAACAAGCCATCCCTCTAATGTGGTAGCCATGGTTTCTGTCAGCACCATATTTCATTTTCATTTCTTGAAATGAATGCAGCTTATATTCTCCAACTGCATCTGATGAATTGCACCAGCTCTAAGAGAAATATACAGAAGAACTTGGGTTTTCTGGAGGAAAAAAGATGATGAACCAAATGCCTGAATTGGATACTGGCTTAATCAGAGAGATATTGCAGACTTAAGGGTCCCGCAGTGTCCTTTTTCTGCTGAGCTGCTCTGGATGGATGCGCAGGTCAAAGGTGCTTGGAAACACCTGGTGTGGTTTTTCACAGAACAACGTGAGTGCAGCTTTTCTACCTTAAACCGTTGACTGTTACATTGACCTCTGCTGTGGTTAATGTGTTGTCTAGAGTCTACGCAGCCTCTGGTGACAGAGGCAGGCGTCTGGGGAATTATAGTAGGCGGATGTTTTTGCTCGTATTTTTACTTTTATTTTTCTTTTCATCCATTTCGCTGCATGACAACTGGAATCATTTCATGCCAGTCCATAAACCATGCAGCACCATGAAGTCCTTTTTAAAATCAAGCGCTGTCTTTACAGCTGTCACTTTTACATTCGTTGCTGATTAGAGGAGTCAGGAGCAAGGTACTGCAAAAGAATCTGGGTAGGATTTTATGTCATACAGAAGTGTTTTAACCAATAAATAAGATCTTCTTAAACAGGACAAGCTGAGATGTTCAGTGTATCTCAAAGGCTTTGGAGAGTGAAACATTTTCAGTGTGAGATGTGACATTTGAGGTTTGGGTGAAAGCAAAGTCCGTTACGTGTGGGCGTCGTTGTGCACGTCGAGAGTCCCATGGTTGCTCTCCGGCGTAGGTGCAGCCGTCTGGGGTTGGGAGAAGGCTCATCTAAACACAGGCATTGCCGCGCACATTCCTGCAAAAAGTGTTCTGCTGAGAAGTATTTGCACCGGCAATGGTGCACACCGTTCAGACAACCGGGACATTGTGTTCTGTGTCACTGATTAACGTGCCGTCTCCAGCGAGCAAACCACAAACGCGAGCAAACACATGAGCAGATGAGATTTTCCTGCTGTTACACGAAGACATTTGAAATTTCTGGCGGAAAAAGAGACAATTCTGTTTACTCTCTCTTGAGTAAGGCTTTTTGGGTAAAGATGGGCAAAACGATAAATCGAATGAGGCGAGAAGAGTTTAAGCACAATTTCGTATGTCTTCTTTTTGTCTCTCTTTGTAATGAAGGTGTTGCAGATGGACCAGAAGATGGAGACGATTCTGAAGATCCTGGTGGAGCAATTCAGAACCCAGACACCTATGTCAGCGGAGTCGCAATAATGAAGATCAGAGGTCCCGGCTTAGAGAAAGACCAATGATGTTGCGAGGCATCCTTGTTCTGTCAGATTTCCCACCTGGCCAGGAGCTGGGACTCATGGCTGGATAGACCAGCTCTTTCCACGTTCCTGCTCCCCTGGAACATCAGTGAAAATGACCTCTGATGTGACAGCCAAACATAGCTCCCAGTCATGGCCTCTGTGGGTATGTGTATGGCAACCCTCCAGCCAAACAGTCTGTTGCATTCATCTGAGTTCAGATGGGTATGAGCAGGCTCTCCTGATGTATAACATATCCTCAGTCAACTCTTCCAGCTTGATAACCAGACCTTGTCTGCACTCCCACCAGTGGCATTTACCAGAACTATGACTGACCTCACAGGATGTTTTTACTTTAAATTCACCGCTGTGCAAAAGTGGGTGTTGCCATGTGACATCAAATTATCTATTCTTCCTAAAATTAGAAGAAAAATCAGCCTACCATCCAACAGCACATTGAAAACTATGCAAAGGTAGATGTGAACCATCCTGCTCGGACTGCAGTTTTAAAGAGGCTCACAGAGCCTGTCACTTTCCTAGACAAATGCAAGAAATGCCACTGAATGTTTTTGCACCTGGACTTTCACAGCTGTATATATCACTTAAATGTGTTGTAACTAAGGCACGGCCTTGTTCGTGTACAAATCTCATCCCGTAGGTATGTTCCTGATTGTCTGTCGCTTCTTCCTCTCTGAAACCGACAAGCGCTGCAGGAACAAATCTGGAGTTGATTTATTGCCACAGCGAAGCTAATAAAAATAGTAAAACAACCGTGACAAGACTTAATGGAGTATTACAATATCACAGAAGGGAACATTGAAAATTTTGGTGCTTTGTTTGTTTAATGCCGAGCGCTGAGACCGTCTCCAGGTTCCCCGCACTAAAATAATTTTATTTTTCTTTCTGGTGCTGAGACAGCGGAGTGCAATTTGGAATAAATTTCCCCCATTGAGTTTATGATTATTTTTACTCTTGCCAGCACATTAGGCACCCAGATTCCTTGCAGGGAGAAGATAGCCTAGCGTCTGAGCCAATAATGAAACGAAACAATGAAAAGAATGTGTTACATTTAAACAGTAGGCTGTCAGAGCCTCTCTGTGTTACCCAGTGTGTTAAAGAAACAGAGCAGTGCCAGCCGCTAGCTGCAGATTAAGATCTGGAACAGCAGACTTCATTTCACATGTAGCATGGAAAGAAACACATGCTGACAGGTTGTTCTAGAAAAAGGATGTTAAAAGGATGTGTTGGATAGCATGGTTTTGCCAGTATGAAAACAGAGCACACACACACACACACACACACACACATACAGTATATATATGTATCTCCTATTAAAATCTCATTAAGATGTGTTGGCTTATAGAAAAAAAAAAGATCTTGGTTTAATTTTGTTTGGTTACCACATATTTGTGTATTTTTTCCTCCCTTAAAAACATGTTGGGATTAGCAGCTTTCAAGATCATGGGTTACTGCATCAGAACTGTTCCCTGAAGTTGAAATTTTCCAGGACACATTGATTTTTCTTTTTTTTTTTTTTTTTTTTTTTTGAAATGATGAGAAAATTTTTTCACCATACCTACTGCTGGGTTTAACTTTGAACCTCTATTTTCCATCATTCTTGAGCAAAGCAGAAAAAAGAAAGCATCTCACATTTCTGCTCAATTATATTTTTCTTCAAAAAGCCCCCAAAAAAAACATCCTGCTGGAGTCCCAAGAACAACAGCAGTATGAGCAGAATGGGATCCCCAAGGACCGGAGAGAAGGAGAGAGGGGGAGACGTGGGCCATATTCAATTTAACCGGACCAGGCAAATAACGGTATAGCAGACCCGCTCCTGGGACTTGAACTAGGACCTCTAAGTTTACAAGTCGGTTTATATCTTTAACTAAAGTGCTACAAGCTGTTCCTTCATAGACTTCTGCTGGTTACTTCTCCTTGCAGAAGTTTTGCTCTAGGCTGTCAGTACATCCCTGGAGTATTTTGGATGAACCATTATTTAACCAAGTAGTATTTCAGTGCTGCTTGAGCGTTTCCAGCTTGTTGTACTCATGAATACGGCCAGACATCTCCTTACCTGAAGGCACAGAGCAGTAATGATGCTATGGTGCCCTTCTTGCTGTACTTTGAGGGAAGAGAACTTTGCTAGCCGACCGCAGCTGAAGCTGTTCAGAGAACCAGAAGCTGATATGAAAGGATGCCATCAGAGGAACTTTTTTGAAATTGGCCTCTTTAGGGTGAAGGGTGTGACCATGACAGCACCACCTTCTTGAGTTGAACAGTCCTCAGCAGGCAGCACATGTGTGCAGGAACAGGTGTTTGAGGCAGGGGGATGAAGGGCAGCTGATGGCTGGCCAGTTTGTCTTGATACCCTAAATAACTGAAGCCTTTGAACAGTTGGGCTCATGGCAGTTGTCTTCCACCGCCTCTATGACTCTATGGTTGCAACCAAGATGCTGTCTTACCTTTGCTGAACAACAGTAAAGGGTGTTGATTAGATGGGAAATTGAATAAAACCTCCTATGTTAGAATAACTTTCATCTCTGAGTTGTTGCTGGTTGTGACCCTGCTCTAGCAAACCGTAGAGACATTGGTCCCGAGTGTCTTAAGGGCTTTGTGAAATATTTGTTGTTCAGCTGTTCCCAAGGCAACAGACTCCATGTGACCTCACCCCAGTGGGCCAGCCACCTTCCTGCCCTGTGGTGAGGCCCTCCAAATGTGTAAGGGTAACCGCTGGGTGAAGACTTACCAATGAAATGCTCACTGAAAGGGTGTCTGTCTGAAGGACCAAACAGGAAGTGGCCCCCGGCAGCTGCAGGTCCGGCAACATGGGCACACATGTTGTTATGTAAAATGGGGCCTGGGCAGGGACCCCAAGCTCCAGCAAAGTAGGTCATATTTCTGGGGTCTTTTTCTTCCAGGCCGACGGGGAAGATTCCAGGCTACAACTGGAAGGACATCAGTGGTGTAGTTTGGGCTGGACCAGCCCAGGCAGTATTTCAGGCATGAGGACAGCTGGAGCTACTGTTGAAGACACCAAGGGAGGGTGGGGATGGTGGGGAGGGGGGGTACTGGCAGACTCAGACTCAGGGTAACAGTGGAATGCACGTGGCATGTGAGGGTGTGGCCGGGGCAATGTCGGCATCCCCTATTTGGTAAAATACGGATTTTGCGTGCTACCTTGAAGGCTCTTGGTTTTCTTGGTTCTTCGCTTCCGCATCGCCTAACTTGTTTGTGGGTGCATGGGTGACATCATTAGGGGGGGGCGCTGTTAGCAGAATGTTAGCACCTCCTAATTGATTTGGGTATCGTAAGGTCAAACACTTGCCCGTAAGGCACCGGCAATAATTTGGTGGTCTTCCAGCTTCTTTTGCACCGCCAAAACCATGCACCCCATGCAGTTATGTCGCAGACCTCGGGGTGAGAAAGACGAAACTAAATGCATGTGATCAAAAATTAAACCAGAAATGGGCTGACGCTGACCCAGAGGGTGCAACACACTAAGCAAACGTACATACCTATGCTTAATTTGATTCATTAGTTCACAGCAAGGCATAAGTTTCCATGGGCTAGATATGGGGGGGGGGGGAAATGTCCCTTTGGCATTTGGGTTGTTTATATCTTTCATTGAGCATGTTTGGCCAGCTGGAGTAAATCATTGCCAGAGAGCCGTTGTGAGAAACGGAGGGGGAGGCCATTTCCCAGTATGCCTCGGTGCAGGTTGTGTTTTGTTTGCGCATATGGTCCCTTCGCTGCTATGTCACCTCTCATGGACAGTATGAGTGTCAGGGCAGTCACTCCCTCTCTGAGGTCAACGGCAGCCAAGCTCTCAAGGGAAATATCAAAAAAAAAACCACCAGAGAGCAATACTCTCTTTTGAGGCTCCTAACTCCGACTATGCTTTTCACCTCAGGTGCTCCTTAACAGACTTGGAAAAGGTTCAAACTGCCAGAACAGAGGGAATTGGGCCAGAACCTTATGTCATCACTATGAAGGGGAAAAAAAAAAAAAAGGTTAAAATTAATTGTAAAACATTTAACTGAAATGCAACGCAAAACAGATGGGGAGTTGCTTTTGCAAAATAAAGGAGACGTTCGTAAAGCTTTGATCATGCCAAACATGAAGTCACGCTTGGGCCTTTCCGCTAAATATCTGTAAAAACAGGCAGGTCTAAGTGTTTCTGTTACTATTTTCTTCTCATTATCTGCCTTTTTGTAAAAACCTATACCACATTTGTACAAACAGTGTGGTTGCAGCTGATCTGAAACTTCTGTTATTTTATGTCTCAGTGTCCTTTCCACGATATGTATTCCATCTTTATTTGATGATAAAAAGTACAGGACAGAAATGACTATGCTGCTAAGGTAGTGGAGCCCTACAATGGCACCAGGGGTGGTAAAGAGGTAAACAAGCAGTGTGCTCCTCGTCTGGCTCTCTCATTTCTGGGGAGAACTCATACCTGGAGTATTGCTTTTGATTTTTACAATCAGGTTCAGCGAAGCCTTTTGCTTCACACTGGGGTTGAACGGCCATGCTCTTCCCTTTTTGTTAACTGTGTACACCATTCTGCCCGTAAAATTCATCACTCAAACAGAAAGTTTTGAAACCACTTAAGGTATCACTCCTTAGTTGTTTTTTCTGTTTTTTTTTTTTACTCATACCATGTAGCTCTTTCTGAGTATATTAAAGGATACTCACAGTCACACATTTGTGGTTCCTGAAAAGCTTATTTCCCCTAAATATCACATAATTGGAAGTAAAACAATGAATGAATTTACTGGAAATCTTAAAATTGCCAAATCTGTTTTCCTCAGAATGGTCTTGCACCACTGCTAACTTGCATTATCTGCCCAGCCTTGAACAAAAAGCCAGAAAGCGATAGAAAGCCTGTGTGAATGAACCCCTCCAGAAATCTTTGGCTCCAACCACACCTGATGACAACCTGCAACATCTATGGTTTTCTTGAGATTGCCTTAGAAATGGACTGTGGCAACCAATCAGTATGAAAAAGGTCTATATGTTGCAAGAACCTTGTCTGATGTTTCACTCACATGATGCTATTTCTGTTACTGCTCCTTTTTTTCAGCTGAGCTGTAACCGTGAATGAATCAGCTCTATAGCCCACATTCCATCTAATTTTTATGACGTTGTGCTACGTTTCCACTGGGACTCATCCGCGCCACTCTGTTTCATTACAATGTGTTTTCTTACACTGTTGTGTCTTGGTCGCCAGAGGCCAGATTTGCTTGGTCAGGAACACCTGGGCTTGATTTGGAAAAGCCGACCATGGCACAGCATACCCTGATAGCTCTGGGCAGTTAAAGTGGACCCCACTCCCCTGGACTGATGTTCTCATCCAAGATCTGAGGATATAGAAATATTGGGCTAAAAGACTGCGGCTTCCTATCAGTAATCACATAATGCATGAGGGCCATGCCCTCTTCAGAGCAATCGAATCTCTTTGTAAAATGGTCTCTATCATGTGGGAAAAAGAACTGAGCTGCACTTTGCTGAGACAACTGACTTGGATGTCCCGTTTCTCTCGGCCGATTTGAAAACAAATTTCCTAACTACTTAAACTTTGCTTACAACGGGACGTTGCATTTGATCACAATCTTAGTTGTAAGTGCAGCACTAGAGCAGTAGCACTCAAAAGAGTAAGATCTCCTGACAGACATATTCACCTTACCCGTAGAAAAATCTTGTTTGACCCCAGGACTGTGGTCATCATCTACCATTGTGTTTGTTTCCATTAAAGGTGACTGATTTCCTCGCACAGGTTGCTTATTGTGAACTTCTAATTCATAAGGCCACCACAATTTTCCAACTTCTTGCTGTTTCTCTAGTGTAGCATGAGAATGCTGAATTCTTGTCAAGCCAGTGGTAAGTGGGTAACTCCTGGGATGCCATTTATCAGTGTATTTAGGTAAGTCATAAAAGATATAGGGATTTCAAATGTTTACAGAGTACTCCTAATGACCATTACAGTTGTCCAGCCCCATATGCTTGCCGGACTGTTGGAAATATTGCCCAGTTCGTAGAAAACCCCTCTACGAGAAACCCACCCAACCTTCTGTTAGTTTCATGGAGGTGCAGCTTACATTTAAGTCTGTCTTTTCTGTCATTGTGCTCTGGTGATTGGTATAGTTGTGAGTCCACCACATGAAAACCTGACCTGTGGATCTGAAGCATGGTTATTCCAGGAGACACCTCTCCAAGGTGGGAAGAGAGGTCAAATCATGGAATACCAATGATGGTAACCTCTCATTCTTCACTACATGCCCTTTATTGTAGTTAACGAGTTTAATTGTAAAGTAGCAGCTGGCATGGTGTTTATAGAACTGCATTTTAATTAAAAATTACCACCATTTCAAGTCCAAAGGCTTCCAGCCGTGTGGTGGACTCACGCTGTAAAATTGGTTGGCACACTGCTGGTCAATGGCCTCCTGTTCAGCCTTATCCCAGACTGTAGTTGCCGTGGTTCAGAGCTTAGGAGAACATGCTTCAGTCTGCAGCTCCTCATTTCTTCTCCTTTTCCCCAGGCTGACATCTCCCTTTTCTTGTTACATGTCAGTGGTTTCCTCTGCCTTTGTCATTGACGTACTAGCAGATTATTCCACTATTACACCATACTCAGAACCCTTGTTGGTGACACCTAATCTCACAGATGTGTCGGTTCATAAAACTACTGGAAGTGCCACCTATAGCATGACAGATATTAGCATGCTACATACATATGACTGAAATATTTCTGTTGGCCGTGTACTTTGCACAGATGCTCAGCCTCTGCTCTTTGAAATTGCAGTAGAGTTGCATGCATGGTTATTTGTTCATCGGTGTACAACAGATTCCTCTCCTCCAGGCTACCAGTAGGTACCAAGGGGGGTTTCTGTGACGCCAATTGTGGCCAGTGGAGGAAATGTGGAGAGGAAGTAAAGGGTTTCTATAAAGTGTAGAGATGATATCTTACAGGAAAGTTGAACCTGCTACTATTGACTTTACCATGAACTGCGATCATAACAGATCTGTTTCAGCACGCACCCAGAAAAACAAAAGTAGAGCGGCATTTCTCTTTTTTTTTAGAATTTTCTTTCTGGCTCTGACTCTCCATTTTTCTCAGATTAACTGTAACACTGTTTTGTGTCACGTATGAATGAAATTTATTTGATTTGCAGAGAATGACAAAATACATGTTGAATATCAGTCGAGGAGCTTACAAAGCACTGTTGAAGGAAGGTTTCCAGAGCAGACATTTGCAAGTAGCTGTGAGGTTAATTTTAAGATCAAGGCTGGAGGCTCAAATCCCAGCTGTGGTACCACTGAGCAAGGTGCTTAACCTGTTTCTGTTAAAAATTTTCAGATGTGTAACTGGGTAACAGTTTAAATCACTTTTGATGGAAGCATAGGCATAGAAGACGTACAGTCCAAAAGTTCCATTTAATCTGAGACACGGTCAGGTTGAAGAGGCTCTGCTGGGCCCATGTCAGTGGTTCTACCATTTTCCCCCTCAGCTTGTTCTCCTTTTTTCTACCGCCATCCAACTGAAAATAATTTCCATTCAGTGAACTTCATTGTGGGCTTTGTCTTACTTAGAGGTGTTATTCTTGAGCAAACTTTAGTGGTCATCACCTCATGCTGGCAATGCTGAAAAAGGCATTTCATAGGAAAGTACCTGTGACTTTCTGCAGTGTCATTCAGCAAGAGGTATTTAGAAACACATCTGCTTCTAGGAAACATTTTTGAAATGTTCTTGTTTCCTTACCAAGACAATCTCGTAACCTGCCACTTTACAAGGTACACTAGAGCAAAGCATGTGACGAATGCATGAAAATTTCTTTCCTAAGCAATATAGAAGTTCTCTAAAGCTTAATGTATGAGATCAAGGGGGGGAAATTGTATATTTCCTTTCTCCTCATATTCAACGAGGAACAGATGCCTTTCTAACAGATTCATAAATTAAAAATTAAAACCCTAACGTTTTTTAATAATTCTCTCAATACACAAATGTGTGTGGGTGGGGGGGGGGGGTGAAAAGGGGAAGTCTGTTCTGAGTCACTGTGCAAATTTCACAACGGGCAATGTGTCCCAACATATTATGGTAAGCATTTTAGCAGGGATCAAACTACCCATGTCCCCAGAATTTTTGTTTTTCCATCTAGGTTCAAGATAAACCCCACCTCTGAGAGCTGGTGGCAGGTTCCGCACTCATTATCTGATGGTGGCCCAATTTGATGAGGTTGTCTGTCCATTCACATGCCTGATCATGCTACACCCATCCTTTCAATTTCAGGACATTGTCCCAAGAAGGTAACAACGTCCTTCCTGCCAGGTTGCATGTGCAAACTGTATGGATATGCAAATTGTGTACAGATGCATTCATTGTGCCATCTTGCACTCATCCCTTCTTGCTCAAGCAACCTGAAGAAAAAAAAAAAAAGAAAAACAGAAAAAAACTCCCTCCTAATTACCCATAATGGAAGCTTTTAGGTTTCTCACAAACCATTAATGATTTTCAATGTTCTAAAACAAGCTTTTTTGCCAAGAGTCTCAATCACTATTGTGAAATGGTCTTAGTGCCACAAATGTAAAAATCATAGTATGTGATGTGCAGAATTTTACATGTCCTAGTTGAAAAATTCCTTATGTATTTGTATTTTATTCAGGTCCTGTGTGCATCTTACTCTAACTAGTATCACGTGATTAAACAGAACTCAGTATTTACTGTATATAGGCTAAATGTTAGATAACACATTCTAAAACTTTCTTGAAATTTTTTTGTTTTTATAGGTATAATTGGAACACTTTACATGCTGTTTGTGTAGCTTGATTTTGGCAGTAACCACTTTGGGTAATTTGCATGTTTGAAATGTTTTTGCTGGCAGGATATCAGTTGTTAGGGCTGATTTGGTGAATATTATAACAATAGGGACAATATTCGACTTCCAGACCGTCTGAAACACGAAGCAGTAAGGGAAGAGGCTTCCTCAGCGCCTACATGTGACTGATCTTTCCTTTCTGCTCTGCTTTAACCTTCTCCAGGTACCACTCACTTGGAAATAAATATGCATCTCACCATCAGTGCAACATACATATCGCTTCACTTTTTTTTCTCAAAGAAAAGCCACAGTCTCAGCACAGCAGTGACAAATTACTGACTTTTTACTGACTTTTCACCTGACAGAAATAAATCGCTGCAGCACACATGTCCTCGGAACCTGTCCATCAACCCAGCTGGTTTGTTATGGGAGCAGGGGGGTTACGTTCTGCTCTCCGCTGCTTAAGAGGACACTTCAGGCGGCAACAATGGTGTGTGAATAAAACCCTTTCTTTTGTTACACATGTTGTCTGTAACCTTTTGTCTGCTGGGAATAGGGAGTTCCGAAGAGGACTGAGAAAAGGAAGTTCTCCAAACTTCTCAGGATCTCTCTGGGAGTCATCAAAGGTGCATGTATGCTCTGGGCAGTGTATGAACTGCAGACAAGGCTATTGTGTGGAAGCTGTACCTCTTAATATTCCTTTTTTCCCAGGTTTCTCTTAAGATGGCACCTTCTCCCAAAGCCTGGAGCCTTTGTCTCTGATTATTCTGTGAATTGTTCTGCCCCTTTCTGCGCTGTTTCCGGCATACAGTCTCCCCTAGGCAGGGTCATTGTTTTCGAGAGAGCCCCAGACACAACAGGACTCTAGCTTTCCCTCAATGCACTCTAGCTCAACATGACCAGGGTAGAACAATGAGGCCGTCGCTGAGTGATGGTGGGTGTAGGGGGAGGTGCAACTGAGGTTGTGCACCTGCAGTCCTCAGAACCCTCTGAGAAGAGGCACAGGTGTCTTCCTGTTTTAGCACAAGCACACCAAGTTCGAGCTTCGGAGTTCTTTGATGAGAAAGGCCAACCATAGGCATGGGAACATTTCACCTTGTGTCAAGATTCTCAATCAGATTTAGCATTTTTCGTATACGATATAATACCAGGCTGAAAGTATAGGGAATCTCTACACAGTGAAACTTAGGGAGGCAACTTTTTAAAAATATCCTGATGTGATTTTAGAAGATAGAAGGTTTATGGGGTGGCACGGTGCCACAGCGCCTCAGCTGTGTAGGCATAGGGTTGAATCCAACTCAATCTGTGTGGATTTTGCATGTTCTCCCCATGTCTGTGTGAGTTTCCAGAGAGCTCTTATTTCCTTGTCCATTCCAAAAACATATTCTCCTTATTTTGCCTTTTCCTTGGACCACTCTCCTGTCCCATATTCTTGCAAATAAAACCTGCTACTGGGTTCAACAAACATGAATTCTGTACATCAAGGAACATCCCGTACAAAAAAAACCATGGAAATGTCAATACAAAGCGACGTACATCTCAGAGAAATACAATGTGTACATTACATTAGGAGAAAGAGAGACATAGTTGCAGACGTGTGATTCTTAAGAAAAGTTTTTGTTTCTTTCCACCATATGCACCAATGTTCATCACACAAGTAGCTGCGTGAAACTCAGAATAGACGATTCCACTTTCTACATTTTTTTTTTGAAATACACAAACACTCACACAGAAAAAGTGAAATAAGAAAAATAAAAAAAGAAAAAAAAAAAAATAAAGAAATAAATAAATAAATAAATTTAATACAATAATGATAATACAAAAGTTCCAACAATAATTTATAAATAAAAAAACAGCAAAATAAAGTCTGGGGATGATAATAGTAAAACAAAATGTGAGCTAGAAAAAAAAAGTATTCAAGTGAGTCATTTGAAGCTAAGTCTCAGTAAGTGAACCTTAGGCCTTGATTTGAAGGTGTCTAGATTAGGAGATTCTTTGATAATCTTGGGAAGGGAATTCATGGTGTGGAGACTTAGTGTAGAAAAGTCCTACTTCTCACAGACATTAGGTGAGGCTGAGGAACATCTAACAGCCAGATGAATGAAGATAAAGAGGTGGTGAATAGACAGATAAACGGTCAGAGAGGAGCAGAGGTGCAATGTAAAGCTTTATAGTAGGTTAGCACCAGGATTTTCAATCTTGAAACGTTCAGGACATCAGTTCAGAGGTTCTAACACATGTGATGTGGTTACTTGTAAAGAACTTGGCCAAGATTCTAGCTACTGCAAGATAATAGATCTTTAAGACAGATTTCAAGGCCCCAGTGAGGAGAGCATTGCTGCAGTCAATTGTAGAGAAGAACAATGTAACTAGCTTTACAGCAACCAAAAAATGTAACATGGGATCCTGCAATGTTTCTCAAGTGAAAAAATGTAAGTTTTAACAAATTTCCAGACTTGTGGATCAGAAGTGAGGCCAAGGTCGCATAGGCTTTTTTTTTTTAATTTGTATTGAAATTGAAGTACTGTGGCATCAGCCCATATGGGCTCAGAATTTACCTTGTGTAAGTGAAGGGGTGCCAAGAAGCATGACTTCAGTCTTGTCACAGCTCACAAGCAGACCGCTTTCAGTCATGCAAGATTCAATATCAGAAATGCAGTTGGAATGTGCTGAGACTACTGCTTCAGTATGAGGTTTAGCATGTGTATGCATCTGAGTATCATCAGCATAAAAATGATAGCTCATGCCCAGGGATTTTAGTATGTGATTAAGTATGAACATGTACACATTAAATAGAAGAGGGTCTAGCATGGATCCTTTAGGAACGCCAAACTTTACCTCCCTAACTTTAGAAGTGATATCACTGTAAGAAACATGGAAGTGGTGCTAATTGTAAAACCATTCAAGCAGAATATCTGAAATTCTAATGACAGCTTGGATTTTTTTTTTTTTCTTTTTTCTGAAAAGCACTGGCAACTGTCGTCAATAAGCGGCTGCATCTTTTCCAGCAAGTTAAGTGCTGACCTACTTTGTCTAATTTGCTAAGTCTGCAGCACTGCTAGCAATTTTGTGTATCTCAGCTTGTCTGTGGAAGAGGTCCTTGAACTCGGCCTGAAGGGCCAGTCTGCAAAGAAATCAAATTTTTTTTTCCATAGACTTTTACTAAAACATGCATGCGCACACAAGGTACCACAGTAGGCCTTAAGAAGAAAACAGCAATTTAGAAAAAAACAACAAACATGTATTAATTATTTGTGAACCCCCCCCCCCCCCCCCCACACACACACACACACACACACACACACACACACACACACACACAGCCTTTACACATGTTGTTAGTCTTAAAATTTTCCATGAATAAGACCAACTACTGAAATGTGTGTGTGTGTGTGTGTGTGTGTGTGTGTGTGTGTGTGTGTTTGTGTTTTCTCTGGGGTGAGGGTTTTGGGGAGAGGCATGCCCACAATCACAGCATGCCCAAATATATGTCCCCCCCCCTGCAAACCAAGTGCAGGTGTTTTTGTTGTCATCACTCGTACTAACCTGGAACTGCAAAACATTTTAATGGTGTCTACGTCAGTGTTTTATTTTGTTAAAACGTATTTTTCTGATTACGTGAGCATTTAGCCTGTATTAACCTTATTTCAAATTAGCATCAGCTTCATATTTTCCAGCCCCTGCCCGCCTGTCAGCTTGCACACTCCTCCACAATGCGTCGAAACATTGTCACGCTACGTGGTTACAACCATTGCGTAAATCAGATGAATCAGATATAGTGTGTCACCCGCATGTGCTAATGGATATTTTTGAAATAAAAAAGCAGCCAGCCTGGTACAGAAGTGAACGTCTATGTAACAAAAATCTGTGTCAACAAAGTCTGTGCAGTGTTATGGTTGTCAAGGTTATTAATAAATAAAAGGATACTAAAGAATAAGAAATAAGACTGAACAGTTAAAGTTGAAATATTTCATAAATTCTGAGAGGATATTTTTTCTTTGCTTGTTTTTTTTTTATTAATTAACAGCCAAACAGAATACAACAGAAGTGACAACAACATAAAGACAGAGGATGTATATTGGGAAAATTTATTTATGCACAGGCCTGGGTGTATTTCACAGTGTAAAATGAATTTTTCTGCAGTAACTATGAAAGAGTACATCAGCTTTCGGCCTATATTTAGAAGAGATTCTATGAGGAGATTGTTACATCCATTATGGTTATATTTTAATGTGATCAATTTTATCACCTCACCAAACACATGTACAAATACATTTGGTTCTTTAAAACGGCTTGCACGCAGGACTGCCCTTAACTTTTCTTTCATCTTTTGCCAGAGTCAGTTAGTGAACATAACTGTATATTGTATAAAGGAGAAATACACACAAATTGTTCGGATCCTGCCGAATGTCCTAATAAAGCAAATATTTACACATGTAATATCTGTACAGTAGATAGAGGTCAGGGTATATACTAAACAGCTCATTGTTGCTTATTTGTGCAAAAAACGTTTACGTTGTGACATTCAGATGGAAGATTTTAAATGTTTAAATTGGGAATGTTGGTCAAATATTCTCTCAAGGCTGTTTGTTAATACTTCATAAACATGTAAACTCAACTACTCAATTCAACTATTTTATCTTTCAATGGTAAATGAATACTTCAGGCTCAAAAGTTGTACTCTGAAAGGCCTTCCAGTTTCAGTGACCCTATTATGAAAGTTTTTTCATAAAACATAACTGATTGCCAAGTTGCTGTTAGAAAAGACCCTTAAGAATATTTTATCATTGATTTTGGGGAAACAGTTTTAAAAACCAGTACTTTTTTGTCTTATTCACATGGGACCCGGTGTGGGTAATATGTCCAAAAAAATCATATTTCTGCAAATTAATGCTGTTGAAAACTTGTTTTTTTTAAGTTAAAAATTCTATTATTCCTCATTAACAAGTGCTGTACCCAATACTTAAGCAGCACATTTAGTATTATTAGTGCTGTTGTCCTACACTCTGAAGGTTCCTGGTTCAAATCCTACACTAGCTGTAGCACTATTGCTCAAGTAAATTAATAAAACAAGAATACACTGTCATTTAAATGGTTAAATTATTATTAAGGATGCAAGCAAGCTGTACAGGGATAGAAACGCATTCTTGGCCTTGTGCACCATGGGTCATTTACTCAGTCATGACACATGTCATTAACTCCCATTTCTGTGTAACATAAAAACATTTATCTTCTTTATACCTACTCTTGTTTTTGCTTTTTTTCCTCTTGTCTTTCCACAAATGCTCTTAGAATGCTTCTACGTGTGCTTTTGGTATCAGAATTTATGAGGGGATTTGTTGCTTGGCCATTACACAAATGTTTTGATTTAAAAGCTTTTCGTTGCACCTACATAAAATTAGGGTTGGTGTTAGGAGTTATGGAGAATAAGGCTAAGGATTAAAGTCGTTGAATCAGTGTTTACTTAGGTACTACCAAAAGCTTTTAAAATGTGCTTAGTTTAACATCATAGAGGAAAATAATTAGTAGTCTGCCTTATGCCTGTCATTGCTTTGAATTCTATATTTCTGTTGCGCAGAATTAATTCATTTTAAATAAATCTCTTGGAAGTTTTAAGGTGGGAAGAGTGTCACCTACTGGCCCTTCAATACTATTTCCATACCAAAGGAAGACCCTCCGAAGATTAGGAATAACATCTCCACAGACACCACACTTACTTTTGCGACAGGAAAACACACCACTTGTGCAGTTTATTCATTACTGATTTCACAGTGCATCATGAGTCACCTGCTTTTTTTGTTCATAATGTTCGCTTTTTTCAGAGCCTCTTCATTTTTATAATAGATCAGGTATATTAAAATGAGGCCAAATTAAAAATTCAGTGCAAGGGGATGAAAACAAAGCAATAAAACCCTAAATGTCAAAAAATACAGAACACGCCCAGAATACCACGAAGAGTACCATGACTGGTGACTGTCAAGCCGACACGTTTTAAAATGCTTTAATTATCTGAAGATATTTGCCTTTTGCTCCACGTTTCTTGGCGAACAGCAAGATATCATCTCTGCTGTATGGATGCAGATACAGTATGTGAAACGTGTGATGCGGTATGTGGCCCTCCGGAGCGGAGCCTGCTGTAAGTGTGCTGTGCTGCCCTTCGCTGAGGAGAGACCAACTTGCCGGAGAATGGTCTGTGTGTTCTGTTACCAGGCTCCCCTTCACACCGGGGCTGCGCACACGAAACCGCAGGAGGGAGAAAACCACACCTATGCTTTTTTCGACTTATTTTAAGGTGCTTGCATAAGAAGAAAAAAAAAAGAAAAAAAAAAACAATGGGGCCAACAGAAAGGAGTGCTGAGGTTGCGCCTTGTCCCCCTAGACGCTGTGCGTTTCATGACGGCGCCAGTCAGAGGCCTTTTATCTACAGTATGTCTTTCTGTGCTCCTCTCTGCACTGTACGTGTGTCAAGCTCAGTGCTTCTGTGTCTCTCTATCTCTCACTGTTTCCCTCTGTCTCCAATTCTCTCTGCGCCTCTCAAGTGTCTTTCTCTCCTTGTCTCCAGCCTCTCCATGCTCGTCTCTCTGCGTATGTCCCCGTCTCCTTCTGCATTTCCCTGTCTCTCTGTGCTTTTCCTTGTCTGTCTCCCTTTCCCTGCGCGCTCCTTTGTGTCTCTGCGCGCTTCTGTTTCCCTTTCTTAGTTTCCCACTGTCGTTCCCTTGCGCTTCTCTGTTTTTCTGCATTTCCCTCTCTCTCTCCATACACTTCTCTGTGCTAATTTGTCTCCGCGTCTCTGCGTTTTTCAGTATTTCCTTCTGTCTCTAGTCACTTCTCTGTGCGTTTTTTTGTCTCCGTGTCTCGATTTTTCTGTTTTCCTTTGCGTCCGTGTGCTTCTCTGTGCTTCTTGTGTTCCTCTGTGCTTCCCTGTGCCTTCTTCTCCCCGTGTTTTTTGTGTGCCTGTGTCTCTATGGGCTTCTCCGTGCCTTTTTGTCTCTGTGTCTCCACGCACTTCCGAGTAATCTTCTGCGTCTCCATGTCTCTCCACACCTCGCTCCTTTCCCTCTGTCTCTTTGTCTCTCTGCTTGTTTCCACACCTTTGTGCCTGTCTCGTTGTCTCTGTGTCTCCTTGTCCCCCTTCCCGTGCTTCTGCCCGGCTCCGTGTCTCCCCCTCTGTGCTCCCCAGTGTCACTCTGTCTCTCTGCGTCCGCTTCTCTGTGCTCGTCCTATTGGAGAAAGCGCACGTCAGTAAAGGCCTTTTCCCTCTTTTTTTTTCTTTCCTCTTACCGCTCGATTGTGTATTGCTGTGTACCCGCGCTGGGCTTTCGGCTGCAGCCGGTTTCAGTGCTCAGTTCGCGCCGACGGCGTCGCGCTGCCGCCTCTTCTCCGACTTTCGGCACCTTTTGTGTTCTTTTCTGTAGTCGGAATAACGCCCGTGACGTGTCATTCACTGCACCGTGTGACTCTCGTGCCCGTTTTCTCGGCGAGCGAAACAACACCAACTGCACCGCGTGCGCGCGCACACTTCACGGGAACGAAAACGGAGAAGAAAAACCGACTTTTTTTTTTTTTTTTTTTTTCCTTTTTTCTTTATACACGGAGCGCTCGCGGTCACTCTCCTCGCGCTTTTTTTCTGACACGCACGGCGCGTGCAGGGCAACGCAGCAGAGCAGGCAATCAAACAAAATGAAAGGAAAAACGAAATAATACAGGCAGTATCGCTTTGACTACACCGAAATACCCCCAGGAACGTGCATTGCTTCAGATTTCCGTCCATATCGGTACATGCAGTTGAACTTGGAGTAAAATACAGTAGCGTCAGCAGGCCTGCAAAGGAAGCACCCCTCACCACGTGTGAAGTGCCATTATCTTAAACGTTCGTGTCCGCACTTTGCCTCCTTTTCTGCGGCTCGCCGAAACATTATTCGATTCAGCTACTGGGGGTTTACAGAAAGTGTCACCGTGGTGGCTTAGAACTTGATTTTGCCAGGCCCAGTTTAATAAATTGTGTGTGTGTGTGTGTGTGTGTGTGTGTGTGTATAGTGTAATAAACATCCTGCACAAATACATGACTCAGTAAATAAAAATAGCAAGGACTGAAATAATAGTAATGAAATATAGTATGCTTACTTCACAAACTATATATATAAACTACATATACATGCAGTATACAGTATGTGCATGTGTGTGTACTGTGCCTATATGTATACAAAAGACATAAAACATTTCCACACCGTATACAACTTGATTCCTTATACTTTTTTCCCCCGAAGATCATCTCTGTCCAACGCATAGAACGTCAAATTCAGTTTTCCTGACTAATGTCTTCTCTGCATGTCTTTTGCCAGGTGAAGAGCTGGTCTGTGCACAGCAAAGATCTGAGCACATAGGGCTGTTTTTGATATGGTTGAAGTGGAGGTGGGGCACGGCTGTACGCAGGCTTCTGTGGCACACCAAATGATGCAATTTATGTGTAGTATTACTCGAAGATTTGTTGATTCTGCAAGGCAGATGCAGCCTTGGTATTGCTTTTGAGGTAATTTAGTCTTTTTGTAGAACACAGCCTAGGCACAAAGCCATTCTAACCTATTTTTAATCATATTGCTAGTAATTATGCTCCTGAAAAATGAGTTAAAACACTGGTGTACTGAGTTTACCCATATTATTTGAGTATATTTTTAATACTGGTGCTCATTTTGATGGTATGACTGCGCTTCATATGTCTCTGTTGTATTGCCCATTATAGAATACAATGAAAAAAGAAAAAAAAAATTGTATATAGTGTGTGTTGTCTTTTATGGAAAGTTACACATTTCTTGATTACCGGTTGGGAAAAAAATACATGGAAACACCATCTGTTTCAAAGTATTTTACTTGATTGCAACATTTAAAAAAAAAAAAAAAAAAAAAAAAAGAAAAAAAAAAATCCACACATACCCATACACACGTTACAAAATGAAAATTATCAAATAGGCTCAGTTTACAACCTTAAATGATTTGTCTGGGGGGGAACGGAAAACAAACAAACAAAAAAAAAAAAAAAACTAATCGGAACAGTTACAAAAAATAAGCGCTTCAAAAAGTCACTTTGGATAATCTTAAAAACCCATTTTTCCTACATAAAAAAAGCTTAATATAAATAAGTTAGTATATTTCTCAGTGTTTTTACAAAGTTATGTACACAGGTACACAAACGCTTTACACAAATACACAGGCAGTGTAATTTGATTTAAGATGAAGAATGCCATTTCTGAACAATATAGTGCCACATCTTCTTATACAAAAATTCCACTGGACAAAGTCATGGGACATTTTCAGAGGGTACAGACAAATGCCTTCTGCTGAATATTTTAGGTAAGAAAAAAGTTTTAAACCTTCAACCAAGTATTTTCCTATGACACTGATCTTTAAAAGTATTTAAGCATGTAAGTCTGAGGGGGAAATACACAATCTTTAAATTAAAAAAAAAACTGCAGCTACCATTTACTGTAGAAAACTCAGTAGGACAATTCACTTTAATTTTAACATTAAGTATAAATAGACATTTTTTGACAGCAAACCATTGGCTGATGTACAATTAATACTGTAAATTCTGACCATATGCTTTAACTTCAATTAAATAAGAGAATAATCTGCCTTTAATAGCAAATAAATATGAAAACTAAAAATTTGGAAGAATTAATAATAGTTACAACAACCAACTCCCAAAAAACCAAACTGAGTATCAAAATACTAATTTTTCAACTTCATGCTCTTATTTTCTCCCCTAAAGAAATCGTAACCCCTTGAATTTTTTGTAAGGTGCCAATGATTGGATTTGGGGGGGGGACTATGCTTCAATTTCTTTTTTTAAACAAGCTAAAATGCCTTATCAAGCAAAACAATCAAAATCATAGATGTATTTGAGTGAGTTTCTCATAAATACACATTGCTGGCCTAATTACCTTAGGTTTCAATGAACACGAGTCAGTCTCAAGGCTAATTACTTCTTTTTTTCCCTCTCCTTTGATTGGCCTTAAGAAAGAGGAAAAAAAAAAAAAAAAAAAAGATTTAAGTGTAAAAGTACTTCACTTGAACAACCAACACAACTTTTAGCCGGGAACATTCCACACCCCTGACCTGCACATTTATTTGCATCGTTTTCATCATTCATGCAGATGACAATCAAGAAGAGGATTCCACACCCTGGAAAACACCCCCCCCCCCCTCCCCCTTTGGAGAACTACACTGCAACTCTTCAAGTCAAATTTATTTCACACCGTTTTGTTTAAAGGAAAAGAAACCTTAATGATAAAAATGTTTATGTGCTACATATGTAAAGAAAATATATACACAGGTAGTAACAAAAAAAAAAAAAAAAAAAGGAGCAAAAAAGGAGCAGAACCTAATTGCACACTGCTACATTTACTGCTATCGAGGCAGTTACTTTCCGAGTGCCAGACATTAGTGTTTGTGTTCAGTGCTTGCGTGCACGCGCGTGTCCCCCGTCGTCCCCGGGAGGGCTCTCGCGGGCGCGCGCGTCTGAGTTCGTTCGTTCGTTCGTTCGTTCGTTCCTTCCTTCCTCTTTTCGCTTCACCTCCTCAAGCACTGAAGTATGACAAACGTGGTTCACACCTTCAGCTCTGCGAAGAGAACCGGTTCCGGTAAGAAAGAAGAGTTTTACACCCAAAAACGTCCTTCCTTTTTTGCTGGGCACACACCGAGAGAGTGGTGTCACAGGGCGACAAAACAACTCCTCGACGGAGGTGTGACAGAGTGAGACAGCAGTCTGCCTCAGAACGCCGTCATTTCAGGGGGATAAACGACACTGTTCGTTACTAGAACACAGCCTGCGCTGCGCAGTGGTCCCGATAGTGATGGAGGTGCATGGAGGTGGCGTGTGGAGGAGCTGCTGACGTGTTACTACTTGTTTACACTCGGTCGGAAACTGCGCGTCGCCGCCATTGTGCTGATCGTAGTAAAAAAAGCGCTCGTGCCGCGCCTTCTCCGTGCGCCTTAACCCCTTTATGGACATGTCCGCGAGCGCTTTCTGTCACTTCGAAAGCCGTTAGGGCTTGCGGGAGTGGGCGCGCGGGCGCACACGCGCGCAAAAACTCTCCCGCGCCCGGGCATCGTTTCGTCATCGACAAACTTCAGCCGTAAACAGTGCGGAAAAACAACCAAGGTCATATTCGCGCCGCTGCGCGCGACTTTTATTTGAGACGCTTCAGGCGTTTCATATAAATAAGTCTGGTTATGAGATGGGCGACGTTTTTCTAGCTTTCTTTGGTTTTTTTTTTTTTCTTTTTTTTTTTCTTTTTAAAAAAGCATGGGTTAAGGGCAACGTCATCTAGATGTGTTTTGTTCAAGGCTACCCGTTCACTGCTAAGCATTTAACAATTTTAAGTAGTTCGGAGTGTTTTCGGGTTGTGCGTCACCGTTATTCGGGCTCAACGTGAGGGTTAGTGTAACGTACGGTATGTACCATAACATGTTGACTGTGTGCCTCGTGCGTGCGCACGACGTCTTACCTCAGAGTTCACTGCGCTTCTTTTGGACTGCGTTTCCTGGGTGTGTGTTCGGTCGGACTGGAGCGATCCGAGTTCGACTGACTGCTGCCTTCATCCGAACCCGTTTTGGACCTTTTATTCTGACACGAGGACTCTACAGGAAACATGCCCAACAGTTAGCGCGACGCGGCCCCTCGTGCTGCATACTGAAATACACACTTACACATGTTTGTTTGCACACATGCAAAGGTACATCGGTGCGCAGCACTGTTCCCGGTTTAATGCACTGAGATACTGCAGCACTATGCAAACAGGCTCCAAATGAATTAGTAAAACGATGCCGTAACCACTGAAACACCCCGAGGCAATGTATAAAGATAGGGTGGGGGGGGGTGAATGCACGCAACTTTTCACAAAACTGGCAGCGCGACATGAAGGATCCCTGCAAATAAAAGTGAACACCGTCCTTAAAACGAGCTACACTTGGACGTGTGTTTATGAGCTGAGCGAGGAGTAGCGAGAGGGCTGTAATCTCCCGTGGCGCGTTTAAACCCGTGTAAATGACAGCGAGTGTTCCCCTCGAGACGAAATCCGTCGCGATTAAGACGTTGTACCGTCGCTCGCTGCTCTTTTCCTCTGCACCGCGGACTGGTCCCTGTTGAACCCCGGACTCTCCGAGCCCTCCGTTCTCCCGTCAGAGCGCCTGTACCCGGGGGTCTCCGCACCGGAGGACCCCCCCACCACCGCACAGCTGTGGTTTCCGTTTAGATCCACGGTGCCATCGGGCGTTCGGTGCGGTCTGCTGTAGAAGCCTGGCACATCTTTAGCATCCACGGCTTTCCATTCGTACCGCCCGGGTGGGAGCGGCTTATGTGCCGCGAATTCAAAGTTCCATTTGGCGCGGGACGTCTCTTCCATATCCCGCAGATGTCCCCTGAACTCCCTCTGTAACTCTTGGCGGTCCGGCACCCCGAACAGCACCCGGCAGGTAGCGGGTTTGGAGATCTCCGACAGTCGCGCATCCATCCTCTCCAGCGGAGGGCTGCCATTCGACAGTCGCACGTTTGACATTTTCCCCGTATGCAGGACACACACACACAGAGAGGAGAAGAAGAAGAAACGGAGCGGTCAGACGATTCTGAAGGCACGTCGTAGATCCCCCGAGTTCAGGCACGATCCAGAGCGGGCGCCAGGGCGGGCATGCTGTGCGCCAACTTAGCTGCGCCGGCGGCGATGTCCGCAGCTCATCGAAACTGCGGTGCGGTCGCGAAAAGCGCCTCGTCAATTCTGATCCCGGAGCTGTAGAGGAGCAAAACAGACGAGCCTTTTCAGGTCCCAATATGGCGATGGAAGGGAGGCAGGCTGAGGGA
The DNA here is from genome assembly GCF_900964775.1 of Scleropages formosus. NCBI lineage: Eukaryota > Metazoa > Chordata > Actinopteri > Osteoglossiformes > Osteoglossidae > Scleropages > Scleropages formosus. The sequence goes on from NC_041807.1 coordinate 17,058,985, forward strand.
GGCTGATTGACAACCAGGGCTATTTAAACGGAGACGGATTCTCATTGGTCAGTGAGGAGGCGCCGCCCTCGTTTTAAAGGGGATCTCGCAGCGAAACTACGCTACACCGCGGTGCAAAGCTCTACGTGTCTGTTTTGCACAAGTGAAACGTGTATTTCCAGTCAAACCCAAATGCCTGAGGACGTCGATAATGTCTTTATATAACAAAAAAATTGTTTAAAAAATGTGTGTATGTACAGTGATATACCAACGTACCGGGTATTAGGGCGAAAAACATTAGTTAAATTGAGTTAAAAACATTTTTAGGGAGGGAGTGCAAATAGGAGCGTCCCCACCCGCCCCTTTGTTACGATTGTACGTACACACACACATAAATATATTTATGTAACAATAATATGCAGTTTTTATGTGCAGCCTGCGTTGTTGATTACCTGCAGTGAAAAGGTGTGGATGGTGGTGCGATGAGCGCACAGCGCGACTCTCAGACGCTCCACCTTCACTGCTTCGGGATTTTTGGAGATACACGCTGTTGTGTATGTGTGTATGTGTATATGTGAGTGTTCACAGTGACCTTGCTGTGGTCTCAAGTGTGTTTGTGTAAACTCCCTGCCCTCCAGCACAATGAGACTGAGAGCGAAAAAAGGCACAAAACGGAAAGAAAGAAACACAGAAAATGAAACCGGATTTTAAGATCGAAAAGGGGTGGCCTTTGCTGGAACTGAGACACAAATACAGTTTTGTTTTTACGGAGACTTTTTTTTTTGTACATCGTGACGTTTATCAGCTGTTACATGTTATTTTGCATTTTTTTGCAGTTGACCCTGATTTTCAAATATACACAGTCTAATTCGGTTTATGGGCCGTATTGTGATTTTGTGTTCTTTCTGGCGCTTCATGAATTTTAGAGCTCTAAGGGTAATACTGACAAGAGGTAGAAGTTACATATACATGTTAGTACTATATGTACTATGTATAGTAAATAATTAGAAGGTAATAACATTAGTATATGTGAGTGTAGTATATCTTTCCATGTGTAGTGTGCACCACCCCAGCTTGTTTCCATCACCTGTTTTATACTGAAGAATTAAAAACCTCAGGTAATGAACAGAGGTGGCAAATTCAATACTTGCAACCCTCTCCAACAACATTTTTATTTAAAGGTTAAACAAGAACAACACCAATAATAATGATAACAATAATAATAATAATAATAATAATAATAAGGAAGGTTTTAAGAACCAGATATATTATTGTAGAATTTAATTCACACATGAAATCCAGCTATGGGAGAATGTAGACTAATATGTGGTTATTTTAGGTTAAATTAAATTATTACATGAATTAAAGTGTAAATCAAGTAAACAAGTGTGTAGTATCTGTATAGGTCAAACTGTAACTAAAATAAGTTTTAAAAATAATAAATAAAAATTAAGTTTTTTTCGTTAACTTATTTTGGTTACAGTTTGGCATACACACATATTACACACTCGTTTACTTGACTTACACTTTAATTTAGTAAATGGATGTGAGCATCCATTTTAGGAAATTGTGATCAAACTGCAGTGTGTTCTTTATATAAAGAACTGGCATTTTTAAAAAACAAAAATTGTTGCTTACGGTAATTTTCATTTCACATATTTTGATGTTTGGCAAGACATTATCACACAGTTTTACCTTTAAAGAAAATTCAGAGCCACACCCTGACATTACACATGCCCAGGCACACAATACACTGGTAACATTGGGACCCTTTATTCATTTGCGTTTAATACTCTTTCATTTTTATATAATAAAGAAAAAAATGTTATTCAGAATTGTTTTAATAACCACGATGGCTTTGCAAATATTTTTCTCATATTTTGTGGGCCTGTGTTGCACTGCAACGCTGTGTAAAATGAACTGAACAAAGAAAAGATACACAGTGACACCTGGTGGTGGAATTGGAAAATCAAACCGTAAGGAGACTTGCAGTTTTACTGATATATCACCAGCTTTGTAATTATTTACCCATTTATAAAATAGGGTATTCTTACTCTATCAATCTAGGTTGGTTCACTTGATCAGGGGTGCTACAGCCAGAACAGGATTCAAACTAGCAACCTTGGGACTGTAAGGGCAGAGTCCTCATGAAGACAGTACCTGTTGGTTCTTTAACGAAACGACTCTCAATAATTAGACTGTATAAATTCAGTTCAATTCAGTTGATTTTATAGAGCGCTCTTCTCACACAGTGACACAGAGTGCTTTAACACAGACATAAGGCAAGAAAAATAAATACATCAGATAAAAAAAAAAAAAGACAGTTGACTACTATCACAATATATTGCTTTTATAGAGCTATAAGTATGCCTATTGGCCATGGAGGAAAGGAACAAAAACTCCCAACTGAAAATCGAGGGAGAAAAAACCTCTGGGGGTCCAAGGGCCAGTGGCTGCCCACCCCTCCTGGGCGTTCTAGATTAAGTAACAATTCTAAGCCATTTTACAAGTAACAATGGTATTGTTGTTGTATAGCAGCTTGAATCCCCATCTTAGCATGGTACATCTCGTCCGTCATGGCAGTTGGTCATCATCTTCAGTCGGCATGGGGGTGCGTCTGTGACCACCGGTCGGCCTCCTCAGGTCTTATGTAGGGAGACAATGCTCAACAAGAAGAAATAGTTAGCAATTTGTAACTTAAACAAGTAAATTTAATTTGCATTGGTACAGAGGTGGGAAAAGCAAACACAGCCAAGTGGAATTACATTTTGAGGTGGAATGCCTGAGTAAACATGTAAGTCTTTAGTCTGGATTTGAAGACAGAGACAGACAGAGCATTTCTGGCAGTAACTGGTAGAGTATTCCACAGTTTAAGTGCTCTATAACTAAAGGCGTGACCTCCTATTGAGGTCTTATTGACCACAAGTACTTTAAAGTAACCTGCATCCAATGAGCGAAGATATCGTCCTGGGATATAAGAATCAATAGTCTCACAAAGGTAAGCTGGAGCAATGCCATGTACTGCCTTATAGGTCAAAAGTCTGATTAGCCAACGCAACGATTTAAGTACCGGTGTTATATGGCCATACTTCCTAGTTCTAGTGACAATTCTCACAGAAGCATTTTGTACTGACTGTAGCCTGGATACAGTCTGCTATGGACAACCCGATAATAAAGCATTATAATAGTCCAGCCTGCTTGAAACAAAAGCATGAACCAATTTCTCAGCATCCTGTCTATATAGGAATCGCTGTAATTTAGCTACGTTTCTTAACTGAAGGAAACACGACTTAGTCAAAGCATTTACATGAGATACAAATGACAGCTTTCCATCCAACAGGACACCCAAAGCCTTGACACAATTTGTACACTTGAAACTTGTAATACCATTTGTTGTAAAGATTGGCGTGATTCTGTCGAGAGCTTTGGCATCACCACCCACCACAAGTGCCTCTCTTTTACTGGCATTTAGAGATAAAACATTTCTACTCATCCATAATTTTATATTGGTAAAACAATTAGCTAAAGACACCACAGGTGATGGATCATCAGGCTTAAACGATACATATAGCTGTGTGTCATCGGTATATGAATGGAAGTTCACATTGTGTTTGCGAATAATGTCACCCAAAAGTAACATATACAGTGAGAACAGTAATGGACCCAATACAGAGCCCTGTGGCACACCATGCTGAATCGTAGTTGAGATGGAGGGGGTCCAGTGATCAGATTTCAGTACAAATTGTTCACTGTTAGCTAAATACGAGTCAAACCACTTCAGAACAGTACCCCTTAGTCCAACCAGGTTTTCAAGTCTACTAAGTAGGATACTATGCTCTACAATATTGAATGCAGCACTCAAGGCCAGTAACATAAGAATAGAGATCTGGCCAGCATCAGAAGAGATGAGAATATCATTAACAACACGTGTGAGCGCCGTTTCAGTGCTGTGACCAGTGTGGAAAGCAGACTGAATTTTTTCAAATATATTATGATGATTAAGATATTTTACAATTTGGGAAGCTATGATCTTTTCTCGAATTTTTGATAAAAACGGTAGATTGGAGATGGGTCCATAATTATATAGGTTATTACAATCCAGATCCGATTTTTTCAGTAATGACGTATTAACAATATTAACAATAGGTAAATGACAAATGCAGTCTGCACAGCTTTAATAAAATACTGTTTGAGTACTGTATTTATTCATTCATACAATACCTGTATGTATTTTCAGAATGACCAATATGAACATTTACATTAATTTTCCCATTTACATACATCCAAAAGACTGTAAAGATGCAGATTAAAACAGTGCAAAAGTAACACTCCAAAGATATTTCCAACAGGCCTCCTTCAGGAGTTGATATTCACGCATCACTTTTCAAAAAGTGGTTATTCAGCAGTGGATATATAAAACATCTAGGGGCTTCATAGTTGCATTTACCTGAGGACCTGTTACCTGATTGTTCCCACCTGAGTAGGAAGTGCAAACTTAGTGTCAGTGTTAGCACATCCTCTGTCTGGTCAACCCACCTGTTAATTATTCACTTGGCCTCATCTTCTTCTGTGTGGTTCCATGGCCTAACTGAATAAATCAGCTGTGTCTGGATGACTTGAAATACTTTATTGGTGTGTCTTGTTACACAGTAGCTGTGGAATTTATATTAATATATTACATTTATGGACCGCAGTCCTGCTGTCCAGTGGGTCTGGGGTTCAAGTCCCGCTTGGGGTACCTTGCAACGGACTGGCGTCCCGTCCTGGGTGTGTCCCCTTCCCCCTCCGGCCTTACGCCCTGTGTTGCCGGGTAGGCTCCGGTTCCCCGCGACCCCGTCTGGGACAAGCGGTTCTGATAATGTGTGTGTGTGTGTGTGTATTACATTTACGGGGGGCATGGTGGTGCAGTGGGCTGGACCGGGTCCTGCTCTCCAGTGGGTCTGGGGTTCGAGTCCCGCTTGGGGTGCCTTGCGACGGACTGGCGCACCGTCCTGGGTGTGTCCCCTACCCCTCCGGCCTTACGCCCTGTGTTGCCAGGTAGGCTCTGGTTCCCCGTGACCCCGTAAGGGACAAGCGGTTCAGAAAATGTGTGTGTGTGTGTATTACATTTACATTTATTCATTTAACAGACGCTTTTCTCCTAAGCGACATACACCTCAGAGAAAATACAATTTGTGCATTACATTAGGAGAAAGAGAGACATAGTTGCAGATGTGATTTTTAAGTCTACCTAATTTGTTTCTTTCCACTTTATGCACCGATGTTCACTACATGAGTGTATAAAAATCAAGATAGATGAATCCTGATCACCTTCCTACATGTTTTTTTTTTTTATTTTGAAATGTACACATACATACATCTTCAGAGCCGCCTGTCCCATATGGGGTCACGGGGAACCGGAGCCTACCCGGCAACACAGGGCGTAAGGCCGGAGGGGGAGGGGACACACCCAGGACGGGACGCCAGTCCGTCGCAAGGTACCCCAAGCGGGACTCGAACCCCAGACCCACCGGACAGCAGGACTGTGGTCCAACCCACTGCGCCACCGCACCCCCCTATACATTTACATACAATATAGGAGTAGCGGCTGTGTAAAGGCTTATCTGAGCATGATCATAAAGTTACGGTGCATGAACATTTACACCATACATGAGCTTGAGAGATCTTGGGCGAAGTGAGTCCGGAAAAGGTAAGTTTTCAGACCCTTCTTGAATGTAGACAGAGTTTCAGCAGTTCTGAGTGATGGGGGAGGTCATTCCACCACAACGGAGCCAGAAGTGAGAACCTCAGTGCTTTACCTTTCATGCGTGGGACCACCAGCAGAAGTAGATGAGCGAAGCGGTCTGGTTGGGGTGTAGCGGTTGAATTTAAATATTAAAACTTGTCAAAATGCTAGAGTTGAAACACACAAGCACTAACATTATTATTTAACAATGAAGCCTATATTCTGTTTGCACAGGTTGTTTTGGTGCCCAGAACTGACCTCTGACCTCACGTGGGACAACCTACAGACATCCAGCACTGTGGTGTCCAACTTTAGCAAAAATACCCTTTTGGACAACACACTGCTAGACAGCAGTGAGTAAGTGGTAAGTTGTAAGACTTTTTGCTGGAGTCTGTTGCGGACAGGCACATATAATACAGAAGAGGGCAGGACAGGCCAGGGAAATACTAACTCAAGCCCAGAAAAACCTATGTCCTTCTCTCTCAATTAAAACATTTTGTTCCTGAAAATTTTAATGTGTTTTCTTTACCTACAAATTCCACCAAAATGTTACTCAAAGAAAAATTTAAATGTTCGAAACTTTCATATTAAACTGGTCTGTAACATTTAGTAACTAGTGTAATCCTAATAAGTTTACATTCATTGTCTTTATCACATCAAAAAAGACGTCCGAGACATGTGAATTAGACTTTATAATTACCCAAACAACAGCACTGACTTTTCTAGATGATAGTTTTTAGTATGTGGCATTTTATGTAAATGATGATCATGAAGCTTTTGTATTTTTTAAAATTAATTCTGTCGAAGTAACTCAAAGCCGATATCGGGGAAAGTATAAGAATTGTGTGACTCTAGAGCAATATTTAAGCAGCCGTCTATGAAAACTGTCACGTGACCAAAAAAGAAATCTGTTTTTCAAATCTTTAGCAATTAAAAAATGTAAATTCTAACTGAAGAATTGGAGGAAATATATGGTAACAGAAGAGAAATCTATATAGCTTTCGTAATCATCTGGGGGACTCAAGTTTCCCTTCTTGGAATTAACTTTGATTCTGCGCAGGGGAAGCATTTGCCACTGGAGAAATTATAGATCACTTTGTTTGCTATGGCAGGGGAGTAAGGCACTGAACAATGAAATGGGTGTTAATGAGTAAAGTTTCCCAGTAAGGAATTCCAGTCAAAAAATGTTGTCACTAATTTGCACAAAACTGGTCAAGTCAAAAGTAACACCAAAACAAATCCATTTCAAAAATTGTAAAATTTCAGTTTTGCCTTGATAATATACAAAATCATGAAGTCCTTAAACTTTTATTTTCACCTAAGTTTTATTTGGCTTTCAGATGTTTTTTTTACTTTGAAATAGATTTTCCTCCTTCAAGTGAAAACAACAATCCCTAAGCTAAATTCATCTACCAGTGTGTGATGTGATGGTATAGTGATGGAATGGGTAGCACTGAGGCCTCACAGGGCCTGGGCTGTTCAGGGAGAGTTTTGAATCCAGCTCAGTTTGTTTGGAGTTTGTACGCTCTTCCCGTGTCTGCACTGGTTTCCTTTAGGTGCTTTCATTTGTTCCCACTATACCAAGATGCGTATTTCAGGTGAGCTGACGATGAAAAATTGCCTCTCTCTGTGTGTGTGAGAGTAATATGATGCTCAGTATGAAATAGTTACCTTTTCACTGAGGCAGACATTTCCAGCAGAAGTTATGTCCTCATACCACTAGGTGGTGTTTTGCACACCATAATCACATTTATCCAGCTTGCTTTACAGGTGGTCCCCGACTTACGATGCGGTTACATTCTGCGAAACCCATCGTAAGTTGAAAATACCGTAAGTCGAAAATGCATTTAATACACCAAACCTACCAAACATCACAGCCTAGCATACGTGCGATGGCCATTACGGGCTTGTCGCCTTCATGCTGGGCAATTATCTTGAGTTTCTGCTCAAGAGTAATTGTCCTCCTGCTCTTCTTTTTCCCACCAGTAGCAGGAGACACAGATGGGCATTCCTGTGATATTATGGATACACAAAACACAACATATCACTTGCCCGGGAAAAAAATCAAAATTCAAAATTCGAAGTACGGTTTCTACTGAATGTCTGTCACCAGCTTACCATTGTAAAGTCGAAAAATTGAAATTGAACCATCGTAAGTCAAGGAGCATCTTTATACATTTATACTGTATATATTCATTTAACAGATGCTTTTCTCCAAAGTGATGTACAGTTACTCCCTGACTAACACACTTAATTGGGACTGATAACTGGTTTGTTAGTCAAAAAGGTCCTCAGTCAGATGTGTCACGGAGTGGAGGGGGGGCTCATTGTTAGTTCTATATCCAACTAATTGTGTAGTTAGGTGTAGAATTGGACTAATTGACTAATTGCACAATCATTTGAATCTATGTAAGTGTCTGTTGGTGAAATGCACTTCTGTTTATTCTGACGTTTACACTGCTTTGAAGAAATAGGACTGAATAAATGCAAATGTAAATATCAGTAATTTAGTGTCATGGAGTGGGACAATCCAGCACCGGGAGCTGCGAATGGAATGAATTCCCGCTTTAGCCGAGGGGGTAAACGGTACAGAAGGAGGCAACAGCGGGGGTTTTTCAGGTGTCACCAGAGCGACACAGGAGACTCTTCCATTCAGCAGATTGTGGACAGTGTGTAAAAAGACAGCCCCTCCCTCTGGTGATCCAGGGAACCTCGTGCACACGCCTCAGTGAATAAAATCAGGGCTGAGTTAGAGTTTTTTGTTTTTGGAGTTCTGAGACCCCTGGCAGGAGTATTTATAACATGATGTAAATCAGAAAGGCCGGTAAAGAACCCTGTCCAGAGCTGGACCGTGAGCGTGTCGCTCACCTGCACCTACTCAATCCCTTCTTTCACTTCACAGCTCACACAAAATTTAATAGTAGCCAATACAAGCATAGTAATAAGAAAAAAGCATGATTAGAAGACATTTTGAAAACAGCATGAGTTTTAATTTGCCTTAAAACACAGACAACAGCTGCCCATCATCTCAGAGCCGGTATTACAGTTTGTAATCCTCCGTTTGCTGCCTTTCCACCTTCTTCTGAAGTACTTATCAAGTGGTGTTAGGATAGATGGGCTTTTCTTCTTAAATTAAATCACAGCACATGAAGGCCTCATGTATTGCATTTGTCAATTTAATAAACCTTTTAGTGTAGACGGCTTGTGACAGAAACGAGCTAAAGCCTTTCCTGTCTACCTGAAACCTACTTTATGCAGCGCTTACTCTTCACTGGGGGGGGGGGGGGGGGGCGCAGCGTGCTTGGCTGGGTCCTGCTCTCTGGTGCTTTTGGGGTTCGAGTCCTGCTTGGGGTGCCTTGCCATGGACTGGCGTCTCGTCCTGGGTGTGTTCCCCCCATTCAGCCTTGTGCCCTGTGTTGTCAGGTTAGGCTCCGGTTCGCCACAACCCCTCTCAGGACAAGCGGTTTCAGACTGTGTGTGTGTATGTACTGTTCACTGTTGCCATCTGTCTGTGCTTCTGGTGAAAATTTTGATGAGTGATTTGAATTGATATGATGGCCATTGCTTTCTTAAAAACTAAATACTAAATACTCCTCAAAAAAGTTCTATCAGTGAAAGCTTTGTTACTCAAAAGTTTGTTTTTGATTGTAAATCTGCAAAGAGTCAAACAGGACAGACTTTTAAAATGTTTTTATTTTTAAAATCCATTAATGTCAACTCAATCATTGTTTAAATGACTAAAGGACTAAAATACATTCAAACATTTACAATATTATCAATCCATAATACAAATGAACATCTTAGTTTCACTGTGTCCCAGTCCTCTCCTTGGTGCTAGCTACAAAACCACTGCAATTATTCCCATTAAACATTCAAAGAGGGAAAAAAATAAAGAATATTAGTGATCATTCCTATTACTGCCACTCCCACAGAGCTTGCGTCATGATATTCAGTATGGAAGGAATTAAAAATGGACTTGTTCTATTCAGTAAAGTGCAAGTTTCCTATGTGTCTAATTGGGCTCTGTGCGAGAGTGCTGTGGTGGCAGAATATGCCCAATTGATGGCAGAAGTAGCAGGAGTAGGCTAATGGTACCCCTTGGTGTCCTGAGCTTACACTGAGGAAGACAAAATTCCCTGATACATATTTATAATCCCTTGTCATTCAGAGACAAACTACACAACATATACTAGGGGAGCACAAAAATAATGAATATCCAGAAACTTCTGGTTCTGAGGCGATGCTCTTGAACAAACTTGTGATATGTAACTGTAGCCAATGAATCAAATCAAATCAACGCAGACAGTCATTTTTCCATGATGCAGCTTTTTGCAGCTTAGACAGGGAGTGCAGTGTACAGGCTGCAGAAGTGCTACGATCAGCAGCACTTCACAACCTGAACACCTTCTCTGGTGGATCATAATGTTCTTCATGTGCCGCCTTGGGCGGTGCCCTGCACACGCGTGCTCTGCACTTAAAGGCACTGTTGGTGTCAAATCCCTTTGCAGTACTGCGCCTCAGGGTAGATCCACGTGTAATACGTCACTTACTCAGTTAATATAGACAGTGAGCAGAATCCTTGCTGGCCTGGTTGAGGTGGAAATCATGCAAGGCAAAGTAACTATGCACAACTACTTAAAAGTGTTTGAATTGAACAACAAAATAAACACCATATGGTAATTTTTTCCTTAACGGCACCTTTCGTGATCACAAACAGGGATGGTTATGGGGACACAGCAGAGAGTGTATGTTTTCACTGCAAAGCAACAACAGACTTACACAGCCCATATGGCCTGACAGACACTGGGGGCCACGCCACCACCGTGCCATTCGGCAGCAGAGAAGGCTGCGTCGTGCACAGCGCTCATGTCCATCCTCTACACCAAAGACCCCAATGCACCAGACCTTAGGGCAGGGATGTCCGACCTTATTTTACTAAGAGCCACAGTCATTATTGTGAACTGGTCCAAGGACCGCATGTGTTACATAAAAAAAAAATAAAAAAAAATTACAGATACTGAAACTTAAATGTATTTACATGCAGTGTGCATTCAAGTGCATGTCTAACTAATAGTATTATTACACGATAACATAGAATTTATGGTATTTGTTATAGGTACAGTATATATTAGTAGTTTTACAAATGTTTGTGCAAAGCGCAGGGTTGCATGTAAGCCCTGGGCCGCAGGTTGGACATCCCTGTCTTACAGCGTTTTTGTCTCACTTCCAGTATTGTTAACCCCGTGTTATTAGCCATAGTGATTGATAATGTAAATCTTGTCCTTTCAGTAACAAATGCATTATACTTATGGTCTTTGTGATGTCAATACTTAGAACACACATCATTTTATCCAATTGAAAAACATTTCCAGGGCTTTTCTTATATACACCCTTTGGTCATCCTTGTCCGAAGTGAATTTAAGTAAGGACGACTAATATTTCAAATGGGCTGCCCATCCTCAGACACAGATGCTGAACTACATTCAGCGTCTCGGCTCTCAGAACAGGGGTCATGCTCTCACTGATCGCCTAGATGATTCAACCAGTGTCACCACCCTCTTAACAAGAATAAACGGAACCAGACCAACATGTCTGTCCACACACCCTCCTTACCAAGCTTGGCTACTGCCCAGTCATCACACTCTGCTTCGGAGTCACAGCAGGGACACTCCTGTAAAACTACTATCACTATATAGTCACATAAAGGTTTACTTTCTTTACTGCTCACAGTCCTGTTTACATTGCATTTCCAGACCCACTATTAACTTCATGGTTTTGTGTGTATTCATGTATTCTCTCTCTCTCTCTCTCTCTCTCACACACACACACACACACACACACACACACACACACACACACACACAGTACAAAAATATGATCAATGAAATTATGACATAAATCACAGAAATATCTTGCAGTGCACACAAATGTTTACAAGAATGAGTTTGTTTGACAGGTATTTAAGAACGAGAAAGTCAGTCAGTCGTACCATTTGCATCTGCCCAGGCAGTTTATCCATTCACACGCAGCTGAAAACTGGACAGTCTATCTTCACAGATAATTTGGATGTTTTAAAATTATACCACCAGTCCCGTCAGACCACTATTACAGCTTTCAAAAGAAGAAACTGCACTCAGTCTGTATTTAATAGTATAATCCAAGTCCCTAAACCACAGCAGTTCGGGTCATCTGTCAGATTGACAGCGAAAACCATTTCCATTTCGCCGAGGTACCAAGGAGGCACGTATCAACTCTAAACACAAACTAAACTGCAAGCCTGTGTATTTACAATGACCATGTTTGATGGTGGTCTTTTTTACTTTAATGACCTCTATCGTTGCTATGGCAACACTGTTGTGGAAACATACGCGGACGGGAGAATGGAACATTTCATGATAGTACTTCTGCCCGTGACATTTAATTGACTAGGTGACCTGTAAGGTGTTCATATAAATAAAATGCATTAAACTTAAGCTCTGACATACAATGACACTGCATTATCTATTTTTATTTGGTGGGTAAGAACAGGAAAAATTTACATACCAGACAGTCTATCTCTGGTTAACTAATTTTGGCGATTTAGACCGCCCATAATCTTTTCTTTTAATTCAAATTTCTATAGATTCATGTTTTTAGACTTAACTGCTCTTGAAACCGCCATTATGTCACTTTCAAAATTGATGCAGTTTCAACTACCAAAATAATGAGAGTAAAATGCAAATGGCACCTTGCATGACTCCTGTAGCATATGTTAGCATAAGCCCCGGAGCTGACTGTGAGAAATGGTAAATGACTCTGGTTCAGAGAGCATACAGGGGATGGCCATGGACAGGAAAAAGTGCACAGTTACACCTAATTTAGTTTTGCATTCCTTGGTTAATGTACATGAGGAAATGGCATGCTTTTCTAAGGACAGCTGTTCACATTTACACCCAAACGTACATTAAAAAAAAGTTTCAATGATCCTAAAATAAACATTAAAAATGAGGTGATGTCTGCGGACTGGAAAATAATTTTTTTTAAGAATTTATGAATGAATTTTCCTTTGGAAGAGTACTGTGTATTTTGGGGTTTTTCCTGTGCACACTGACCAGATTCCCAATGAAAAGGCCATGTGCAGACAGTTCAAGTATGTGGTAATGGGAGTGAAGACTTTGTGTCATTGTGTGTGAAAAGCTTTGATTGCAACACATTAGGAAGAACTTACACATGGCATGTCTTCAGGACAAACTCCCTGTGAGGCACTTGCAAACACCCAAAGTTTTTCCTCCAGGAAAAACTGTCACAAGAGAGAAACAGATTAAAAACAGGAAGGTTTTATAAGAGTAACTGTGCCATTGGGGTGGGGCACAGCTGCTTCCAGTGGTCGAGTTCCTCCTTGGCTTCACACCCTCACTCAGTTTTGCTACACAGCGGGTCAAAATTTTGCCAGAGGCCCGAGACGTTGGCTGCCAAAGTCAGTCCAGGTTTGGGCTTGGTGTGATGCTACAGGGCCACTGTCTCCTGTTTGGGATGAGTGTTCATAAAGAAAACATTCCTTCAAGTGTTTTTAGATGTGTTTATCTTCAGGAGGTCCATAAACATCCTAGAAGGACCTGTAGAGTTTCAACTGCTGGTGTCTCCATTCACAGTGCGTTCCTGTGAGTTCTACAGGGATCCTCTTGCTGCCTGATCTGGTGGTCCATTCTGGCCCCTCAGTACATGTCCCGGTATATCTCCTGCAGCAGTGGGTGCAGCGATGTGTCCTCGGTCTTCTTGATCTCCTGCACAAGCTGAGCGTGCTCTGTCACCAGCTGCCGCAGGTCGGCCAGCTTCTGGAGCAGCTTGGGGAAGAGGAAGGCGTCGTCTGGGTGGTTGGCCCGCAGATGGAGCCGTAGCACCTGCACTAGGTTCTCCTGCATGCGCTCAATGTGGGGCACGTTGACCAGCCCAGGGCGGTCTGCAGAAGACAGGGGCATCATCAGACATGGTTTTGGACTAAACCAGCTGCAGGAGAGAATAGTCTAAACTGAGTAGACTAGAAAGCGATACAGAAGAAAATTGAGACATCTGGAGGAAAGACTAGCTTGAATAAATAATCTGGAGGGATAGGCCCCAATGTCTATGGAATGAAAGACAAACACATTAATTCAAACATTCTGGAAGATGAAATTATAGGAAGCCTGGAAAGATGCCTGAGTGAAGAGAAGATAAAACCCATTACAATAGACTGAAGGAAAGAAACAAGAAGGTTCAGCAGACTGGAGCTTAGAAAGCACTGGACGAGTTTATTAACCTATTCTGTCACCATGTTTATCTCTGAAGCCCTTTGCTACAGCTTATTACCTCCACAGCAGATAATGGTGGCTACGAAGAGTGCCAAGTCGCTGTCATCCAGCTCCAAGGCATTGAACTTCATGGCGAACTGGAACTTGGGTTCCATCATGTCACTGAAGGGCCGCCGTAGACTCTTGAGGAACTCTCGTGTGATGAAGCCATTGCCGTAGGCAACCAGCAGCCCGTCCTTGTTCATGCTGGAGGCCAGCATGGCAAACAGCGCTTCGTGGACGCCGTATTTAAGCAGTGTCACCTGGTCGTTGAGGTCCAACTCGGAGAAGCCCGGCACGGCCTTGGCGAACTCCGTCAGCTCAGTCACCGTCTCCACAGAAGTGCACTGGCAGCAGTGGAATATGCGCACCTCTGCGTCCTTATTCTGTATTCCACCTGGGCCACCCACCAGCTTGGCCACGAGGGTGCGTTCTGCCAGTTGCAGCGTGTCCATGTCATGGATGACAAAAGGCTGCATGGGTAAAGGAGAGGCATCAAAGTAATAGTTAAGGAAGGAGAATTAAGGAAGAGGAAAGCTGAAACTGAAGGGGGACAGACTGTTGAGGGGGACGGAAGTGAAGATAACGTACTAATCTATGAGGGAACGCCAAGATTTAACCCATCAGTGTACACCGTAAAAACATTTTCAAAATGTTAAAGTGAGACAACCTTCTTGGTCCTGAATACTTGTCTCAGCCCATAAGCACTAATCACGTTTATGCAAGATAAACATTAGACAAAGTTGGGTTTCCTGAAAACGTAATTACAGGAGGTGAAACGGGCATTTGGCAACACGTTTGGCCAAACACAAATTAGCCCTGATGTTGTGATGTTCAAAGGCAAGGAAAAACAAATACCCCTAATCTTATCAGCCTACTGCCCTTTGACATTCCCTGGAGTGTCAACAAAACATTGTGAGACATGGAATATCTTAAAGGGCAGTTTTATGACTCTGGTGGAGGAAAAGGTGCAATTCAATGACAAGGTGTGTTGAGTCTTATGGTTCCTGTGGTGGCTTGGCTGCCCACCTGCCTCTACTCATCACAGTGGTCCTGTGACATACACTGCTGTCCTCAAACACACACACAAACAGCATATTCATGTCCAATTATCAACACATGGAAATCTTCCAGATCATACATAACTTTCACTATGACTAGCATTCTTGATTCCCCCCAAATCAGCAGAACTTCTGGCCCCTCCCACTCTCATCTGCTGGGCATCACTGGTCTACTGCCAGACTGAAGGACCTCCTCCTGCCTAGTTCATGCTGAATTACTGCAGGAAAATCTGTAAAACTTTATCACGACCACTGGCCTGAGTCGACCATTTGCAGCAATCAGAATCGGACAAAATACCACCCGGCCATCACCTCTAACAAAGGATGCCAAAGTCTTGCAGTGAAGCCACCATGACAAGGAAAAAGCTGATACCAAATACTATATAGACATCTGGAAAAGAAACCATCCAAGCTACTAATGTGTGTTTTCCTTCCAAGCCAGCAATAAAGGGCTCGTCAAAGTTACACTAACATGGGTTGTAAACATGCTGACCCTTGTCAACACACGTACAGCCCTTCTGATAGAGGCCAAGTGGTCTCAGAACACAGAGTGTGACTGATTGAGCAGGGCCCCCACGTAAGTGTTGGCCAACACACACGAACGGACACACCTCTAGAGCTAACCCACATGCCCTTCACTGTGGTAAGCATGTGTAGTAACTCAGGCCTTATGGCTGTTCAGCACAAGCTCAGTCCTTGGAAGTTTATTCAGATATGTATGAAACTGTTTTGTAACTTAGCATAATGAGTAACTACCATTTATTTCTTGTGTGTGAAATATCCAAGGGGTTAGGGGGATGACCAAGACCAGAGTCTAAGGACAGCCATGGGCACATGGAGTTTTCTCAGCATGGTGGGGATTTTACACTGTCACATTACAGCAATAAATGATTTGTCAGAAACATGAAAGTTGTTTTAAAAAAAATTGTCTGCAGTTGACCAACTGAGCAGCTGTTACTTAAGGCTTTTTTTTATTATTATTTTAAACTCTTGGGCTTGGCCCCTTGAAGTTTTTTTTTTTTTTAAATGTCCTTGCGTGGACACTGTCTCACATCATAGTGCACACAGACACGAAGAAAGACACTCGTACCGGTGTGCTGGTCTTGCCCGTCAGGATGACACGTGCTTTGGATTTGTTCATGTTGAAGTTCTTCAGGTAGGCCTCATAGATCATCTTGGCCAGGCTCTTCTGGTCAGCTAGCTGGGAGTTTTCAACCTCCTTCTCCCCTGTCAGGATCTCCGCCTTCAGCTTCATCTTTTCGGACTGGGGCATCCGCCCAAAGCGGATGGCTGGGTAGGCAACGGGAAGTGGGGGATTAGGGGGGTTGTTTCCAACGCAACTGAAATGTTCAATAAAGGACTTTAGCTTTATGTAAGTGTATATATGAGGGACTGGAGAGTAGAACATCATCACCTTCATCATATAACTGGCAAGATCAGCGAATGAATGAATGAATGAATGAACGAACAAACGAACGAACGAACATGTCCTTTTGTGACAGACATAGCGCAAGGGGTGGGAAGGACACATATCTCTGCCATTAACACACATATCTTTTCAGAAAAAGAATGTTGTCCCTGGGAAAAACTAGACCAGACAACCGGAGGACAAGATGTGTTTTTTTCTGATCTTCAAACTTTAAATGTGAGTATTTCCCTCAGTAGGCATGAGAAAAAGATTTAGGGCACTGGGTCTGTATTGCAATTATAATAATAAGGGCAATGAAAATCGTGGTCAAAACTGGTATGTAAGGAATATGAAAAGTCATAAATACATCTCTAACTTGCAGTGGTTTTTAAGATACAAAAATTTTTCAAAAATCTAGGGAAAATTTTGAAAATAACCTGCAATAAAGACTGTGAGGAACAAGAAATGAAGATGCTCTTTTGCACTGGGAGTTTTCAATGTCTGACGCCACTTCCAAGATCTCCATCAAATAGTGCCATTCTCCTGACCCAGATCCTCTCCTTCGACAAAACGGACCAAAACATCAGACCTGGTCATAATGTAGCCACAACAGGATAGCGTGGGTTTCACTCCCAGTTTTTTTTTGGTTTCCTTGATTCCAGCACTGTAAACGATTAATGATGTGGACTTTTGACCAGACATTTTAGAAAATATCCAACTCTATAAAATGTGTAAAATAAAATGAACTATTAAAGATACGATTGTCTGCTTACAAACATATTTTGCACTTTTGGGAGATTGAGAAAGCCTGGATGTCTGTTTCTAGATGGGGGTCAGGGGCACTGGGACTGACTTACAGCATCGCTAATGGAGACAGTACCGACTGTCAAAGACACATATTACAGCACCTCCGTCTCCGCAGCCCTTGATGGGGAAATTTGTCATCTTAAGCTTGAAATCAAGCCCTTTCCCTAAAACAAGATCCATTAGGCACCAGGGGTGACATTTAAAAGGAATTTAGCATTATTAGTTAAAATTCAGCAGAAGACTTGCAGGCATTTTGACTGGCAGCCTATAAGCATATCAAGTTGAACAGTGTGAGCGCAGATTTCACCTCCTCTGAAGGATGCATCCAAAGAAGAACCTTCGTAAAAGTGAAGCTCTGCCTTCTCTCCTGTGGTCTACACCGTGTTCTTACATTTCCTGACGCGTCGGTCACATCACCTATCGATGACCGCTGGTTCTTCCTGTCAGGTCACCCCCCGCCCCAGACAAGCAAACAGCTGTCGGCACCATGGCCACTACTGCTGTACTTTTTCATGGGGTCAAAGGTCAGAGTATGGTGCAATGCATTTGCACAGGGCTGGACTATGCACATAAGGTTTGTTTGAGAGTTACAGCAATGTGTGTAACTGCAAGTTGAGGTGAACACACACACACACACACCGCTTGTCCTGAAATCAGAACGCTGAACGCACTGTGCACTGAGAGAATGAATGTGTGCAAGCGGAAATGGTTACTAGATATTAACGATCATATCAGGTGCACAGTGCATCTGGTGGGGTGAGATTCTCCATATCACCCGTTACACTTTAAGGGCTCTACACTTCTGTCCTGTCCATGCTGCACACTGCTCTGGATGCATTCTTCAGGGCTGAGGTCACACGCAGCAATACTGCACCTCGCAAAGCCATCGCAGCATACGACAGCGTATGACCCAGAGCACCGGGTTCAACCACAATCCAAAAAAAGGCACGGGTGAGGTCACTGTGATGGGTGCCTCACTGCAGCACACATCAGCCTAGAGCAAATAAAGTCAGTCACCTGATCAGCGACCTAAGAGACCCCCTGATCCTGTTAATGTACTGCCACGTTGTCAAAGCACCGGGCTTCAGAAGATGTATCTCGGCAACAACATCCTGGGGAATATTCAACTACAGAATCAACCCCCCAGAACCAACAACACCATTTCAGTCACTCATTACAGAATATCATTATCTTGAGTCCTGCCAGTTTTATACTGTCTTTTTTTCTTCCAGCTGCAAAACAACTCAGCACTCAGAAATTCTTTTTTGCCATTATATTCTCGCTATCATGACATCCTATCTCATGGCCCAGTCTGTCTTTAAATTCTCAGCCTGTGCCATCCATGGTATGAATAGTGTTCTACCCCTCAGTAGGAGACTCTGCCCACTCACCATTGTGGGACATGCCCACTGACAGGCACTTCTGGAAGCGACAGTATTGGCACTTATTGCGGTTCTTCTTCTGGATCTTGCAGCTGCGCTCACACTTTTCATACTCCAGCTTCAGTCGGATGGTCCTCCTAAAAAAACCCTGTAGGAGAATGGGGCGGGCAACCATAAGGGACACTGGAGTGGCAGAAGAAATCACAGCACAGCAAGAGTACCATATGAAATCACTGCAACGTGCATATCTAAATGCAATGAGAATTGCCAACATGCTTCCAAATGTAAAGAACATCTGTAAACCTCTGCAAAATAACGAACGGCACCAGTGTTCTGTTTCTGCTCATATCAACCCATAAGATGAAAAACAATAAATTTTATCTAAGGGAGCTTTCACAACCCACTTCCAGTCAATTTTCAGAGGGCCGAAATCTGCCAGGCAGATTGTTTACTAAATTATATTAAGTCCTCTACATGCACACAACAGTGGGGGGCATTTGTGAGCTATGAGACAAGGAGGGCAAGAACTCCAACGAGCAGCAGTCCCACACAGGCACAGAACAAGGTCAACGCTGGACATCCAAGGTCAACCAGCATACCATCATGCAAGCCATGCTTACAGCAACAGCTTCTGACCCAAAAATACATAAACACCATGCCCATGTGTGCCCTCTGGGCATTCGGGTGTCTTTCAAATGACATCACAGATGTACAAAAATATGGTATGGAGTGATGAATGTGGTTTCCATGCTGTACAGGACATTCATGTCATCAAGAGGCAAGTGACAGTGTGATTAATATTCTATTCTTTTTCATATGCTGCAAGGCAATGCAAATGTTACTGCACACTGGGATACAACAGGAAAGCTCCTACATGTAGTTTGTGTCTTAACTTGTGTTGCGTAAAAAGCAATTTAGAAGGTAATGGGCACGGGTGAAGGGGGTCTGCTGGGATCAGTTGCAAGAGAGGTGGGGGCCACTGGAGTTGCCTCAGAGCCCTAGAGTGCAAGAGCAGTTACACACCCACCCCAACTCCACACCCCCAGTCATTGGGCTGTTATTGACTACCAGAACTGTTTGAAAAAGGCAGAAACAACGGGACATGCCCAGAGAAATGGCACATCTGTTCCACCACTATCCCATTCTAGACTTGCTGTACAACTTGTTCTGTGTGTGTTCATGTCATGTCGAGAAGCGCGAGCACCTGGCATTGGCCCGTCCACCTCTCAGCTGATGCTGGCTCATTTCCATGGGAAAGAGAATCCAGCTCATCACAGGGGTAAACAACCAGGCTGCCACAGGCACCCCAGGTCCCCATAATCAGACTCGGGTCACCTAGGAACTTCAGCGCTTGCAAAACATCTCCGCAGGACTTCTGGCCATTGTGACCACCTACTTATGCTGGCTTGCTGCGTTATGAACGTTGTAGTTATACATTTTCAAAGATACAAAATTAATTCAGTTCTTTTATTCATATCTAATAGCATTTTATTTCATTCTGTTCTCTGAAATTACTCTTTTGCAGAGTGAAAGCAACCTGAAGTTCCACATCCTGCCATTAGTTGGCAGTAAAATGCACCAGAACAGAACTAGGGGACCACTAGAATCAACAGGCTTTCACAGTGTTTGCAGCACTGGGCTTTTAGTGTTAGCGATCAATAGCAGGATAAGGAACATCGCACATGTTTATGGGATGAATCAGCCAACGTTCAGCTTTGAATAGGAAACTGTGCAGAGTTATTTTTGTGTTATGTTTTTAATGTTAATGCAGCTGAAAGTTAATAAAAATGTTAAAAAGTCTTACAAAGTACGACGTGGGTGAAAAAGTTGCCGCAATAATATTTTAAGAAACTTTATATACTACAGATACTTCTTGACTTAACTTTTATTTTTTCTTTATTATATAGCTATATCCAATATTTTAACAGAACCTAAGCCATAAAAATATTGAGGCACGTCTATTTACATTTATTTATTTAGCAGATGCTTTTCTCCAAAGCAACTTCCAGTGAACTCTATGTGTTACCAGCCCACACACCTTATTCACCAAGGTGACATACACTGCTAGATACACTACTGTACAATGGGTTACTCATCCATACATGAGTGGAACACACTCTCTCTGTCACTCACACACCATGGGGGAAACCTGAACAGGATGTCTTTGGGAGGAAACCCACACAGACTTAAGGAGAACATGCAGTCTCCACACAGACTGAGCGGAGATCAAACCCACATACTCTCGCACCACCCAGGCACTGTGAGATAGCATTACGAGTCAAACGAGCGGTGGGGTTAGGTACCAGTGTATTAGGGTTACGTAAGTTTTGATAGGGTAGTTAAAGTTAAAAGTGGTCAGAAGTTTATGAATGCCGCACAAGCTCGTGCTGAACTGGTCACCAACTGTGCACCAGCCCTGCACTGGATAATGCATGAATGGATGGATAGACAGGTTTTTTACAGTATATTTTCTTTATTATAAGCTTTTAATAGAACCTAATTGTAAATAAATGGAAGGACATCTGTATTGTGTAACTGACCAATTGTGACTGTGGAGTTACAAATAAGCTGAGTTATCAGACTTTCAACCCCGGTTATCTTTAAAAGTTGACGAGCCTGTTGTACTGTCCTAATACAGTAATGAAGTACTTTTCATATTTTTTACACTTCTGCAACTACTCTGACCTGAGCCTGCACACACAACTGTTGGGCTAAAAGAAGCCAAATGTGAAGTTGGCCAACTGAGGGTGTCGAAACAAGAAGCGGCAATATTAAGCACAGCCATGTGACACTAATGCCCAGACGAGGCCCTGGCCAAGTTCACCGGGGTCTCGGCCAGGGAGATTCAGCCCGTTCTGGGCAGGAAAACAGGAAAATTAATCGGCATAGTTGAACAAGGCGTACAAATCCTGTCCTCCACTTGACAACTATGTTGTAAGAACCTTTCCTCCCTTTCCAAAAATCAATTAAAAGGAATAAGTCTTGAGTGCAGCCCAGGGGTTAGCACTTGGTCACGCAGGCAATGGGTGACTTAAGCAAAGGATTGTGGGAGAAGCTTGCCATTCCTGCTTAACACCCAGGGCCTCCATCCCCTCACCAAGGGGGACTCTAACAGTCTTTTGTGCAATAACAACACGCCTGCTTCTTGGAGGTTTATTACTACGGTGACAAGAAGACCATTTTGTAACATTTGCTCTTTATGCACTTACTGAAGTAGAGCTTTTAACCTGCATTTGTAACTTCCGCTAACATCCAGCTACAAGACTTTCCCATGGCTTGTTGGGTTTTGTATTCTACGTACGGAAGTCCTCCTTGGTCTAACTGTACAAGAACACATTCGATAATAATGCATCTCACCACCACCACCACTCTCCCCTCCCATTTATTCCCTCTTACTTTGCTGTCTCTATACCTCTAGGTGGCCTTTTGCAGTGTTCTTAGAAACTTCACAACTGCTCAAGGTCATGACACACACCTGCTCTGCTACGGAAGGCCAAAAGAGGACAAGCACTCGGAGTCAGGTGACCCGTCGACATGTTTGTGCCGCTGCGCCCGGGAAATGTCGGCCAGGACGTTCCCCCTGTGCAAGCAGCCATTGCAGTCATTCCACAAGGCTTATTCACAACACATCTCGCTCAGAAAGCCAACTCACTCCTCCTCCTTAAAGGGTCCAGCTTTGAGGTAATGTTCTCGCCCACCACGTTAACTCCCGACATTCCAGTTTCCGTCTCACCTTACAGCCCTCGCAGGCGTGCACACCGTAGTGGTATCCCGAGGCTCGGTCTGCACACACTCGGCACTCCAGGGTCAGCGAGGCTGAGGAGTACTCCTCCTGCACTGCCACTGCCCCAAATACCCCTGAAGATGGGCTGGAAGCTGGGGTGAGGCCGTCTGCGCAGGGCGGGGGTCGGGGAGGGGGGCGTCACGACAACAGAGGTACAGGGGCAGCAATGAGAAAATAAAGCACAAAACAGAAAGCAGGAAAATTAAGAAACTTGTGAAAAGCAACAGGAAAAAATGTATCAGTACCTAAAAAGGAAGCATGATTTTCCACCTTGGTGGTTAATAAGCAACACAGTTCAGGGTATGCTGGCATGTTAAGTAAAAACAAATAAGTGGGAAAGATGGAAATTTACTGAAATCGGAAGACTACGGTTAGCGGTGCCTATATCTCCTTATATAGGTTTACATAAATACGTACACGTCTCATACAGAACAAGGAGACTACGCATTCGTTTTGTGTGTGTGTGAGTGTATGCTTAAATTCCCAGGACAAGAAATGCAGCACAGAGGACATTGATCGCATTCGGAACGCCTTCATTTGACACGGGTCATTTGCCCCGACTGACAGTTCAATGCAGCCCATTTTTAAAGCAGACACAAGGGTAAACAATTCAGTGCGATGCATTTGGTTATTATGCGTTACATCTCAAGTGCTGTCTAGTGTGCCGGAGTCAGAGACCGAACATCCTCCTGCATCATTCACATGGGGGGTACGACAGCACAACGGTGTCCTCTCGGGCCTGGGTGTGGTTCTGCACCGAACGAGACCATCAGGGGAAGTGAGAGGTGGGTCGGTGGTTCGGCTGCTTCTAGGCAAGCTCAACAGCCAATACCAAGTAATGAAAACAGCCGACAGCAAACACACTCATTCCTTGAGAGTCATGAGAGGTCCCTTCTTAACTTTTCCATGACATCACCAGTACTGTCTTCCAGTAAACAGTGCCACCCCCCCCAAAACTGACTATAATTCCATATTCCAGTGTCCAGGATGTATACAACTGCTGCCTTGTTACTGTCCTGATGACTTCATGAATGTTTTGTGGGCACTCTTCACCGGAAACCAGACATTCTTGTCGACACTGGAATGTACCAACTGTCTTCTGCGGGACCTTACAGGCCAGAAAGTTGGTCGGGAATTCTAAACAACCATCTGAGGTTTCAGGTCCCCCAGAATAGCCCAGTAACTGACATGCCTGGAAGGTGTGGCACTTGTATGGTTCACCGATTGAGCTACGCAAACTCCTTCCAGAATCAAAATAAAAATTCTGTTGGAGAAGACAACAGAAAACAAGTAAAAGCTAAACAGTGGGTGTGAAAAACCACTGAATGAAGAGCATGCTGATGTTGCATACAGGCAGCTAGTGGTCAAGGAGGTGTGTGTTCAGCAGTGGGACTGGCCCTCCCAGAGGAGCGTATACACTGCCTGCCCAAGCGGCAGTCTCCTTTGTTGGGTGCACAGTGTCTGAAGTGGTCCATGGAGAGCGGTTAATACCTAGAAGGGTGGAGCTCTCAGAACCCGACCCCGTCCCAGAGGACTGGTACTCGGGGATATCGAAGGAGCTGAGGGCGCTGTCCTCGATGGACTGCGAGAGATCCTGTAGGTCATCCATACCCTGCATGAGGTCCCCACACAGCGGGCTGCCCAGGACCGAGTCCTCCAAGGGGGACGGCGGACTGTAATGGCTCTGCATGTCTACCATGGCGGTGGACGAGGCTGGCCGCTGGGTCACTCATCAGACTGCACAAAGTGCAGCAGCGGACAGAAGCATGACAAGAAGAGAAAGAGAAACAAGTACGTTAAAAAAAAAATATGCAACTTGAATTATTTTTTAAATTATTTTGCTGATGTTGATGCCCAGTACTGGATACAGCTGGATATTTTTGTTGGCGTTAACAGCATGATGGTACCTTTCCCAAGAATAACAAGCAGAGCCTTTTCTAGGACTGAACCTTGTCCTTAAGGACCATGCCACCTGTTGCCCTCACAGGTGTTTAGGTGACCCCTAGAAATGCCCCAGCTGGGGTGGTTTGCTCAGCAGTTGTGCCAAGGTCAGCTTCACACGCCTCCAGCAGCATCCAGCTAGTCTTAGTCAAGGTGGTACTTTGCTCTCTGCGTCGAATCGCACCGTAAACACGTCTTCGCCGCTTTGCATCGCGAAATCCTGAAGCCTGCAAAATTCAGGAAGAAGCAAAGGGGCGGCGGCAAGCCTGTGCATTTGCGTAAGCAGTGCCCATCGATCCTGTGGGCTTAACACATTCGACATAAAAAGCTGTGTCTTAACACACCGAGTGTGAGTCTGCCCCTATAATAAACAATCGCAGACTCACGCAAAGAGAAAACAATAATGTGAGTGTCGCCGTTCAAAGGTGACTGGGCTTGGCCTCATACCAACCCCATCGCTATTAATATGTAACTGGACTTGCATCAATGAGCATGAAAGAGAAGCATTAACTGTATTAATAAATGTACATTCAGCTGAAAAAGCAGGCTAACCTCTTTAGTAATTACACCATCATACTCACAAGTATTAAGCTGATGGCATCAGAACACAGTGTCACATGACCAGAATCTCCCGGATGACGCCCCCCCCACTCTCCTGGGCAACCAGCAGTAGCATCCTGGGTGTCGTGACCACAGCCCCCCCCACCACCAATTCCCAGCGCCTCCCACATGCCACATAGCCATTAAGAGGAGAAAGGACCTCCTCCAGCTGGGGGTCAGTTGCTTTCAATGGGCAATTTCATGGTAGAAATTCACACGACAAGCACATTACCGCCACCTTCTTTTAATAAGTTAACGATAATATGTGAGCAACGATTCAGGACAAACTGACCCACGTCGGACAAAAAAATTGACGGCTTATGCTCGCCTTCAAGAAACGGGACATTTGGCTTCGAAGATAAAAAGACCTGGGTAATAAGTACAAAACTATGCACACGTACTGTGTTTACCTGCAGTCACGAGGACAGCATGGAACAAACAGTATGGACACGTATCCCACGGGCACAGCGACGCGCGTTTGTCCCTCAGGTCATTCATCTGCTGTCTGAGCGCAGAGGGGCCCAGTCTGGGGAGACGCAAGGTCAAAGAGTCCACGCACTGGGGCACGGCGGTGGTGGGGTCCCATCCTACCCCCAGGGAGAGACAAAAGGCTTCCCAGACAAGCCCACTTGGACTGGCCCCACAGCGACACGAAACACAAGTTGGACACCTCACACCGTGCCATCCGTCACGGTGTCATTTTAAAGCAGTCCGCAATCTCAGCAAAATAAACGAGTAAATTAATAAATAAAGAGAACAGCAGGACAGCTGATTAAAAGAGCCAACTGGGACCAATCACAGAATGCCTGCAAACCATGTTTTTAACACAACCACGGGAGGAAACGGTGGGCTCCCAAGAGGCCCGTAACAAAGCCTCCGCAAGAACCTTTACTGGCCCGGCGTAGGACCGCAAGCGGGGAAGTGCAGCCGCTGCGGGTCCAACCCGATCCACTTACACAGCGGCCAAAGACACGGAAAATAAATAGAGAAAGGCGTCTGCATTTGGGCGTTAACAAGGCGTCCTGGCAGCAGCCCAAGTACACGAGTGTATGGGCTTAGGCTTGCTTTGTTCGGGTCCGAGTAGCACAGTCGCACGCAGTGCACTGGCTGACACATCAGACCAGGGCATGCCGGGAAATCTGACACCACCTGTAAGACTCTTAACAGACCGTCAAACGGGCGGCTCTGAACCTCATGAACTACCTTGATAGCAGTGTGAGCAGGCGCATATTAAAGATGAAAAAAAAAAAGACCTCTTAACACATCACACAGAGATTTATGCAGGCTGCTTTTATGATTGCATGTGTAACAGTTGCTTCAGGCGTGTTTACTATAATTTAAGAAAGAGGGAAAAAAATTCCAGTGATCGTATCACGATTTCAGCCTCCTTGCAGTGACAATATGATGACTGAGTGTGTCTTATCAGCAGAGATTAATACACCAAGGCCAGAAATATCACCGTGGTTACAGGCCAAAGTACAGGTTGTGAGTTGATGGCGGCATCCAGAAGGAAACGGGGGACTTTGTTGCCTTTAGTCATGGGTAGTAATTCTACTCCCAGAGAGGGAATTAAAGGTCTGTCTGTCAGGCATGTCTGTTTATATTTGCCGTAATCTTCCTCGGAAAATGCATGGCGGAATTATAACCGATTGTCCTTTTAAGTTGTTCTTGATAACGGCGCCAAGGGCACATAAAATATATAATAAAATAAATAACGGGGAAAAACCGCAGGCACTCACGAATCACCCCGGGGGAAGGATCGGAAGGGAGACCGGGCTGTGAATCAATCTAATTAAGGACAGACAATGAGGCCACTAGACGTGTTGAGTGCTCCCTGTCTATATGCTTCTGGTCCCTCCTGTCGAGCGCACCGTGACAACGGGTAAAATAATAGCATCGTTGTCGATGCACTATAATGCCGCCCTTATTTAGATGCCAGCTTCTTCCTTGGACTCGGCAAGCCTTTTAAAAGGGGGCCGTCTGTATGGAACGGACGTGCTTAATAATTTAGGGGTTTTCGGTGAACTTCTCTCGAACCCACCCCACTTCTGATCACGAGTCAGGAAGAATGTTATTTGGCATACTGGATTTCTGGATGAATAAAGCGCAGCATCACTGGCCGAGTCTCTGTTCGAGTGAGAAGTACCATAAACACAGGGCTTGACCTTCATTTTTTTGTGTTTGGTTGCCTGTAGTGCAGGTACGTTTTACCAGTCCCATCAAATTTTACACCCATGTAATTTTGGAACAATACCGGAAAGACAAAAATAGTACAACGTGTACATATACAGTATATATATCTACATGTAAACTATAATAAAAGCGAGGACGCGTGAAGGGAAGCGCATTTACAAAAAAAAGGCTCCAACATACAGAAATCGCCCAAAACAGCAAGACACTGGAGCCATTTCACTTTATTTTTGACAAATTTGGGCGCTTTCTAGGAAGAAAATGTTTTAAAAGCAAAAATGCTGATGATGCAATCGTTGACCTCACAGTTTCGTTCTCATTTGTCATTTTGCATCAAAATTCTTCATATTTTACCTTCATTCCCCACCCACCTGCCCGCAGGACAGGTATGAGAACGACTACCAGACCGACTATGAAAATTTCAGCAAATTATCTGTCCCGGACACCGGGACAACCGTTACTGGCCGTTCACTGGCCAAGCCACAACTGCATCACTTTGTCCACCCTGTGTAACAGGCGTTGAGCAGTGACCCCAGCAGCCCCTTGCTCAATGTGCACATCTAGAGCAACGGGGAGAAGTCTGTCTTTCCGTGCTTTTCCTTGTGCCGCTTTTGAACTTGGCCGAGGAAAATCGGGACATTTCCAAATTGCGCAGGCAGCACGAATGCAGACGTCCGTTACGCAACTCTGGCCCCCTCGATCCAGTTGTGTAAATCGGAAAGTAAAAAGACGGCGATGCGCCACAGCTGCAGCCTGCTGCTGTCCCTGGGCGCTGTTCAAGCAGGGCCTCCCCCGTTGGCAGCCTCTCACCGCTCGGCTGCAGCCTGGCCCATCCTTCCTAGGGAGATTTAAAGCCTCTTCAGGTTTAAGTCCTCCAGAGCTTTTCTCTTAAGCAGATAGCGCCAGGCAATTACATTAGCGCTCTGACGTTTGTTCTCCAGCTGACAGACCCGACATCTGTTCATATGTTCAGGTGGGAGCACCCAGGCATTACATCAATTCCAACTTCTGAAATGAACATATGCAAGTCCATAGTAAAAACAGGTCCTGTTTGCCACGGTGTTGCTTAACACTTCTTTGTTGGCGAGTAGATGCTCGAACCAAGAATCAGACTCCACTGAAAAGCATCACTCCAGCAAGGCAGCGGAGCCCAAAAGACTCATGGGGGCACCCGACTACCTGCACTGTGCCTGGCGCAACCAATCCATGCACCAGCTTAGCGCTATTTTCTACATTTCAGTGGGAAGGCCGGGAGACAGCAGACCAGACGCTGATAACTAGCCTAAGACATAAATCCTACCCTTTGACCCAGAGAAGGACATAAGCGTATAAGAAGTAGCCAAGCAGGCTTCTCCCAGTGTGTGAGATGCCATAAGGTGCCCTGCGAAAACAACAAAACCGAGTCCCCAAACAACACACAGCTCATGAATGAGAAGCTCGGTCCAGAGGGGGTCTGCGCTGGGGCAGCGTTGGTCCAGCGCCCTCGGTCAGTCACATGGGCGCTACATGGCCCAATATTAAAGGGGCGGCAGGAGCTTAAAGCTGTTTATGGAAGGATTAGAGTCAGCAAAATAAAAGCATACTCAACAAATGAGCTTTTCTTCTTCAAGGATTACAGCAGGAAAGAAGTCCTATGACACAACCGAAGAAGAAGAAGAAAGTACCTGCAAACAGCTCTGTGGCCGTCAGGCCTCTGCAACTTTTTTCTGGTACGAAAACTACAGGCATGTTACCATGAGCTAGACAGCTGTGAGGGTCCTGTTACATTTTCCAGTGTGAGACGAGCGCCTGGCCGGCGAGCCTGCCAAGTGGTCCTGCGCGTGGGTGGGTTAACGCTCCGCTAACCCCCTCTTCACCCTCCTCCCAACTCCGAAAGGCTCCAGTGCTCAGCGAGGCCAACAATAACAGGCTGAGAAAGAACTTAGCATGATCATGTGCTCCATTACAAGCACTATCCACCTCTTCTTGTGATTGTTTTCCCTTCCTCTTTGTCTTGCATCCCATGTGGCCCTAGTAGATCCCTGCTGTATGATTTCCCTGAAGACAAGGCGCGCCGCGTTTATGCCTGTACGCCTGCAGTCTGAGGGGTGCCTTGTCTTCTCACGGCCAAACTCTGCGCACAGAGCTGGTTTGCACATGCGAGTTGTTGGGGCAGCACCCATTTGCTTAAGAGTTCCCTTCAGCAGAGGGTCTGAAACATTGATTGGCTCACATGGTAAGAATTTCAGGGTCGCTTCCTGTCTTTGACCGGTGGTGGGGGGGGTCTCGACAGCACAGGAGTTAAGGCGGCTTTCAGCGGCAAGATTTGTGGCTGGCAACTGTATCGCCTGCCTGATTCCCACACCTCATTCCACCACACATACTTGTGCCAGTGTTGAGACACGTGTAATGTGCAACAACCCCAGATGCATGCTGGGAAAACTGTAACCAGATCACAGCTCCTTGCATTTATCTACTGTTTCAGCCTTTGACCTCTCAGGGCTTTGAGTGCAACTGGACAAGAGAAGTGGCATTGCCCGATGTATCGAGGCTCTACTCATACTAGACATGAGCTCTCTGTACGTAGGGACAACTTAGTAAACAGTCATATGAAAACCCATCAAAGCATGAGGAGCTGAAAGAGTGAGACCAAAAGGCCTTGGTCACAGAGTCCCAGTGCTGGGCTCATATCCCAGGTCAGGACATACAGGTAACAGGCATTACTGCTTCTACGACCCCCTAGAGTAGCTCAGTGATCAGCAGGAGACGACAGTGGCTTTGGCGAAGGGTACCCAACGCTGGGATGACAGCAGACCCAACAGCCTGGAATCTATGGATTTTGTGACCTGAGCCAACAGCAGTTCACTGGGCCAGGACAGAGGAGGCCCAGGGGTTCTGGGGCATTTCTGTCTGCTTGGGCTAGCTCGAGATGCCAGCCCTTGAGGCAGTTGTTGTAGCCCCTTGACTGTTTGTGATTTTTCATATACCTCAACATGTATTTGCTGCGATTGGAAGGCCATCCACGGTTCACTGCAGGAAACTTCAACAGTGCAGCCCCGTGATCCAGGGAGCGAAAGAAGCGATTCAGGTTGAGAGCAGAGGTCAGAGCGCAGCCCAACATCTAGGGTCTGTTTGATGAAAGAGACGATAACAGTAGAATTGCTGGAGCACAGAAACACTTTGTAAACTGGGTCCATGAGACAAAAACGGTGCCGAGTTCCAACCGTAAAAAACTGTGACAAAACCAGAAAAACTTGTTTGGCACAAAAACACACACAGCACGTCGCGTTCGACAACACGCCTGCAGGCGAGGAGAGGAGCCTGAGTCCATTTACAAGCACAATCTGAAACTCCAAAGTTCTCATACTGCTATCTTTCTGTCAGTGATTTTTGCTTTAG
Source organism: Scleropages formosus (assembly GCF_900964775.1). NCBI lineage: Eukaryota > Metazoa > Chordata > Actinopteri > Osteoglossiformes > Osteoglossidae > Scleropages > Scleropages formosus. The sequence goes on from NC_041807.1 coordinate 17,089,546, forward strand.
CAGTTCGGGGTAAGTACCTCGCTCGGGCGTACAATGGCAAGAGGTGGGGAACAAACACACAACCTTCCGGGTCCAAAGCCAGCAGCTCTAAACAGGATGCCACCTGCTCCGAAAAGTTGTATTTTGATGTTCTTTTATGGCGTTATTATAATATTACTTCCTAAGGTGCCGCATGTGAAGACAGACCTTTGACAGAAAGTCAACACAACACAGCAGGAAAAAAATGGCAAATCACTGCGACAGCAAATGGTGCAGTTATATAACGTATTGTTTGTTCTGCCGTGTTTGTACATCATGCTGGATATGAGCTTTTGCAGCATGTATAAATCATAATCTTGACGTCAAAGCACCACGGACACAAAAAAAGGATGTAAAAATACAGCTTAGAGAACGACAACACGCTGGATTCGAGCGGAGCTTATCCCTCATACAGCGATGGACATTTAACGGTGCTGTTCCGGTCCGACGTTCCACTCAGCTTACACACACGTGAACAGCATTTATATGTACGGAGAAAAGAGTTATGAAATGGAAGGCACTGAGATAAAGTGTGTGAAAGGTGGTCCAGAAAGGGGAACAGATCATTAGGTACAACCAGACACAGAGCGAAGCCCCATGCGCACGTGACACACGTTTTCTAGAGCGGGATAGTCGTTAGAGCCGTTGCATTTGGACCCAAAGGTTATAGGTTCAGATCTTACCCTAAATTGTTCCAGTAAAATTACCCAGCTGTATAAATGGATAAATAACTGTAAGTACCTTAACCTTGTAAGTCACTTTGGAGAAAAGCGTCAGACAAAAGAGCAAACGTAACGTAGAGCAACATGTATTTGCTGCTCAATCACTTTATGGCTTCTAAAGTAACGCAAGCCACCCTCCACCAAAATGGCCTTAGAAGTTAGAAAAAAGGCAGGTAAAGCCTCACATGTCCTTGGAGAAATGCAGAAAGCCACCCTTTCACGTTAACGTCACTTCTAGCTGCCGAACGGAATTTCTGCTTCGCGCAGCTTCCGTAAGGTGTCGCTTCACACTTCGGGCGACTTGCAGGCTCACGTTTAGGGCCTGCAGGCACACAGAAGTAGATACTTAGGGCAGAGCGGGGAGCGGCCGCAGCCGCCACGCTTTAACCGCTGCTTATCTGCTCACGTTAAAATCTCTGCCTGCTGACTAGCTGTCGCTGTCCTGCAACTGGGACACGAAGCCGCAAGGCAGGGCGTTTGCATACGAAAAAGCACAAACAGTCATCGCAGTAACTAAAGCGAAACGAGTTAACGGTTGACGGGCAGGGTAAGAGTCGGGGGCGCAGCGGGTAATGTGGTGTAATGAGGGAAATGATGAATTAACTCGACCAGCTGAGACAGCGTGGAGCTCACAGTACCATGTAAACCGGAGGGCGCGACAGTGCGGGGGTTGGTTGGTTGGTTGGTTGGTTGGTTGGTTGAGGGGGGGCTACTGCCCTCTCTTACACAACACATGCCAACATCCGCGTGGTCGCACACCTCTGGCCGTGACCCTCCTCACCTTGACGCTGTGCACGCGCTCGCCGTCTCGCTGGCTCTCCTTCCCTCTTTCTCTCTCCGTTTCTGTGGCGCTCCACGATCCCGCCGCACTTTCTCGGCGTCTGCCTCCGTCCCTCCTGAGACAACAGGCCTCTGCACGCCTGCGTACATAATCTGTGGAAATGCAGCTGCTTTCCCTGAATGGGTGTGGAAAGCGGCCGTACGCGCGAGCTCCTCTCTCTCGGGGCTCCGATCCCGTGCCGGGACCTGCCACGACCGGGTTCGGTTCGCATCTCCGTAACACAAAATGAGCACCGGAGCCACGGCGATGATGGCAAAGGTCCAGCGTGGCTCCTGCCCACCTAAACAAGAAGCCTGGAAAGCACTTGCTGTGCAGCACTATGATGAACTGAGTGAGCAGAGCGACCACCGAAGGAAGGGCAGGAGGAAAACTTTTACGGAACACAAATACTATAGTAATACCATTCTGCTGGAGTGATTATTCACCTGTCCAGCTAGTTTGAGGAGAACACGTACACTACGATCATGTCAGTATGCCATATTACTGTTATTGTTGCTGTTTTTGCTGCTGCTGCTGCTGCTCCGCTCACGAGTGTGTTCGTAACCAGAGCGCCCATCGCATCGTCGAGTGTGTGTGTCATGACGCAGAGCGATGCTTCGGACGGTGTCATCATGAGACACACTTGAGGAGAGGACAGGACAGGACAGGAGAGGAGAGGAGAGGAGAGTCCCTGCCAGTGTCGTGACAGCGATCGCTCTCTCTCACACACACACACACACACAGCCAGGCTGAGCTCCAGCCCCATTCAAAATAACAACAATAAAAAAAGAACTGCGCTACGATCCTGGACTGCGGAGCGGAGTGCGTACCTTCACAGGCGCGCCGGGTCCCTCTCCGCCATGTGTTTGTGCACATAAGGAGCGCGGAGACGCGAGGAAACGCCGCACGGTTCAGTCGCTGTCAGGAGTCCTGCGCCGGGCGCTCCAGTACAGCGCCTGGCCGCGACCCACCGAGCGCTGCCTGCCCGCAGGAAGTGACGACATGACGGACAGCCGCACACGCGCACGCCCCCCGACACACCCGTCGCCTCAGCCAATAAGGGGCCTCGGGGGCGTGACTTTTAGCAGGAAGTCACGGAAGGAGGGAAGACGGGGTCACTGTGTCACCGAGCTGCGGGCGGTGAAGTGATTTTCTGGTCAAAATGGTTGTGAAGCGGTGCGGAACATCTCACAAAGTAATTATTTATTGCAGTGGAGCTCACAGAATACTGTATAAGCGATGACTGGGAATAATTCTGTTTACTTATACATACACATACTCAAATAATATTACCCTAGGGCCTAATGAAACATGCGAGGAAAAAAGACGTCTCTCTAGCCTAGGGTTCGGGACGTGCAGTGGGAGAGAGCTGTCCTCTCCAAGAACCTGTTCTCTGGTCTTTGCTTCCGTTCACGAGATTTCACCTTTTCCGACCTCTTCCGTCCTCCACACACCGGAACCAGCGCACTCAACTGTAGGCTCAACGCTTTTCCCCAAACCCGCTCCGTTGCCACATCATGTACAGTACTGTGCAAAAGTTTTAGGCGCTTGGTTGGGGGAAAAAGCTGTAATGTGGAAATGCTTCCAAAAATAATGCTGTTAATTAATAAACTTCCTACAAAGCTTAGTAGCCATCCATCGTTAACAATCGCTTGTCCCAAGCAGGGTCGCAGCGGATTTGGCCAGGTCTCACTCTCTGGCGGGTATGGGGTTCGAGTCCCCCTTGGGGTGCCTTGCGATGGACTGGCTTCCCGTCCAGGGTGTGTCCCCTCCCCCCTCCAGCTTTGCACCTTGTGTTGCCGGGTTAGGCTCCAGTTCACCACAACCCCACTCAGGACAAAAGATCTCAGACTGTGTGTGTGTGTGTGTGTGTGCTTTCTTTATTTAATGATGTACAAAACCCTTACTGTAATACTGTAACTTTTTGCAAAAGGAATGCTTGGAAATCTGAAGTATGCCCTTTCCCATTGACATTAATGCAGAAGACATTAAATAACCATCTAGAAAATATTTTTGTGAAACATCTCAGTGCTTAAGACTTTTGCACAGTACTATATGTATGTCTCTATGTGTATGTGTGTCGTGGCGAACAGAGGATTCGGAGGAGGCTGGACCCAAGTGCAGGATCTTTTATTCAGTACCAAAGGATTCAGCTTGTTCTCGTGGTCGGTCAATAGGCAAGCTGGACGGAGGCGAGGGACGAGGTGAGCGGTCATAACCGGGGAGACGTGGAGCAGGACGGAGGGACGATGAGCAAAAGGACTTGGGTTGAGCAAAGCAAGGTAGGTTTGAGAGCGCAGAGTGGACGGTTGTTTCAAATGAGATTCCGCAGCTGGGAAGCGGTCGTGACAGTATGTATTTCTGCAAAAGTACAAATTACTGATTTTCTTTCCCCATACAAATTCTTAATCATTATTGAGTTTATTATTATTAATAAAGCTGCATGTACAGTACTGTGCAAAAGTTTTAGGCGCTTGGTTGGGGGAAAAAGCTGTAATGTGGAAATGCTTCCAAAAATAATGCTCTTAATTAATAAACTTCCTACAAAGCTTAGTAGCCATCCATCGTTAACAATCGCTTGGTAAGGTTTAGGTAAGTTAGGTAAGGTAAGCAATAAAACTACAAAGCTGCAGTTACAGCCAGGTTCATCCTCAACATATGAAAAACCTATATGGTGCTCATTCATCTGGATGACCCCCCCGTTTAAAAAAAAAAAAAAGAAAAAAAATGCCATGAGGACATTGAATTTGTTATGCTGAGGACAGGCAGGCTGGAGACAGGGGAGTAGTGGACCCAATTGCAGGCTGGTTTCAATCCTTTAACAAGGTTCGTAGGACAGGACACAGTCAAGGTCAGGGAGAGGTGAAGGTCTTTCCAGGCATCAACATCATAACACAGGCAATCCAAACTCAGTACTCAAGGAAACCAGGCAAGGGCCCAAAAACTAGGACCAAGAGAACAAGCAAGCCAAAGCCATGGAGCCTGCAAAACCACAAGGGCATTTGGAAGAATCCACATCAATGTGGGGACATGAAGCTCCTTTTATCTGTGTCTTCTTCACGGAACGCAGGTGTTGTCGCTCCACTTGTTCCCGGGGGCGTGACAGAACTGTTTAAAATGTAACCCTGTCATTAATTTAATTACACCTCAGCTCTTATGCCTCAGATTACTTCTTTGAATTGATTTATAACATTTAATCCCTGCAAAAATGAACCCTTTTGTTATTTTGTACCCAGAGTTTTATTTGATTCAGGCATTAAGGTAAAACTAATTATGATGCCAGATATTAGTGTTTACCAGGTACAGCAGGAGCCTGAAAAACAAACAGTGTCACCTATTAGCTGAGAGCTGTGGAGTGCCATTGGACTCATAGAAGTCCCATGGTTTCCATGGGAATGGAGGGAACGCTCCAAACACTCTCAGCTGGATTCGAACCTTACGCTTAAACACACTGAGGCACCACTGTGACCTGTCATCGTACTACATTAACAAAAAGAATATGCAGTACTGTATTCCAGTCAGAGAATATGTAAGAGCTGAGATCTTAAGTTGTCTCTAGCGCCACCTCCTGGTGAAGACCAAACATACATTAACACGCACCAATAAAATCCACTACTGCCCTACATTACAGTCTCCAGTACTTTTAATTACGTAAATCTAAGTCACTCAAAGTTGTAAACAAATGGTAAATTAAGAGTCTTTTGTGAAAAGTAACCCATACATCTTAAGATCGCTGTGTCAGCATTCCCAGTGCCGTATCTTCCGACACTCCTTCAGTCTGCAGTCGGGGATCGATCGTTCTCAATTTCCTAAGACCTTTCTGCTGGTAAATATGACCCTTTTGTATCGCGGCCTTCTAGAATTAGGCCAATGAGTAACTTTTTATCATCAGATATTTCTCTAACGTCGTAACGCAGCAGGTGGTCCCCGTCCTTAGACGCCAATAGGCACTGAGAAGCGCTGCCCACTGCAGTGCAGCACCTGTAGTACCACTTACTGCACCAGGTGGCGCACCAAGCTTCTTCCTAAATGCTAAGCTGTTGGGGAATTTTCCAAATTGAGTAATGCGGACAAGTCAGCTGTTCGCTTCCTCGCTTTACATAATAAGTCACGGAAGAGAAAAATGGACCGTTTTTAAGTGGAACTGTATCCAGCTGAGCTGTGTGTAACAGTGGCGACGCCTGTATTGTGGTAAAAGTGAAAATGTTGAATGCGCGCGCACACACTTAACTCGTGCTACTCACTGAGGCACAAAGACTGCGACACTTGGGAAGTTTACTTGGAAAAAGGCAGAAATGTGGTGAAAATGGGGCGTAATGAATTTGATGAACCCCTGAGCTGTTACTGTGGCACAGCAGGTAGCTCTGGGGCCTCACTGCTCCTTGACCGCAGGTTTGAATGGGGTTCAGGCTGTTCAGCTCTCCCCATGTTTGCATGGGTTTCCTCCCACGATCCAGACGTTTGTTTCCAATGAAATGATTATTTTAAATTGCTCTCGTGTGTGTGTCTCTGTGTGTGTGTGTGTGTCTGTGTGTGTGTGATTGCCCTGCTGTGGACTCTCATCCACAATGAACCTGCTCACATTGTGCTTCCAGTTTAGGCTCTGGACTGCCATGACCCTTCAGTGTATAACATTTACAGTGTTTAATGTTCATGTATTTGCCCACAGCACCTTACATAAGTCAATATCTTATTGATAACACTGGACACTCAACTGGTTAACGAACCTCTTTCCAGGACATGGGGACAGTTGGCCTCCTGGGACTCTTAACTTGCACATTTTGGTGTGAAGTCCAGCTCACTCCTTATTCTGCGACGAGTCCCCTCACTTTACAAGCACGTACTGTACGCAAGGGGTATGGGTATCGCATCCTGAGGTCCCCCTGAAGGCCCCTTGATTGTTGGCATCCATTTCCTCCTCATTGGTCACCACACCACTGAAGACACAGTGGACATGAGTGGACCCATTTCTCAGCAGCATGTTACCACAAAACTTTTATATTATAGTGGAATTTATGACTTCTCTTTAGGCTGAAATGCATAATATGCGGTAACTGTTGAGAGCCGTAAGAAGAAATCCGTCAAATGAGATACTTCAGTGAGGCATGTATGAATGGTCCATGGCATAATGCATACATCCAGAAATTATTCCAATTAAAAGGCGTGGCAGTGTTGCAAAGAATGAACTTACATTTTCAATGGTACAATTATAAAAGAAACAGCACAGAAAAGTGAGAATTAATTCTTTTTATTGATTTCAAGTACCCTTAAATAACATTCTGCAGAGGTAACTTTTGTGTTGTATATTCCTTTTTTCCTTAACTGTACCAGGTTCAAACTTCTGATTTTACACATCACTAATGACTAGGTGACTCACTGTCAAGCGCTGTATTGCTGCCCTTCAGGGAAGGCAGTAGGTTGTATAGTTATCTTCTGATGGGGCAAAATCTCTACCCTGAAACCACACAACCTACTACCTCACCCCGTGCGAACATCAGCGAGTGGTGGTGCGGCACAGAACACAAGCAGCGGGTGGGTTTGGGGGTAAGAGAGATAAAACGTACCCAACGGCCCCAACGTATCAAGTGACAGTCCAAATAATGTTTGGGAACAGCCTCAAAACAGGAGCCCATTAAGTCCTGCTTGCTCATTTGGTACATTTAACAATAAATGCTGGAGGTAAATAAACGTTCAATTTTATACAGAGCACAGAACATACAAATATCCAGCAATGCTGGACACATCTCTGTTACACACATGGTGTGCAGTAAGCACACTGCTGAGGATCATAGTGTAGCAATTGTCTCCTCAAGCGATGACATCACAGCCACTTCAGGAAAGACAGTAAGTTGTATAGTTATCTGACAGGAAGGGTATCACCCTCAAACTATACAACCTACTACCTCACCCCAAAGGACAGTCGCATTCCTGCAGCCATTCCACCTTCCGGTTTTGCAAGGTCCAGTCTGCGTAAGGAGGAAACATGAACAAAAAAGAGAAGAAAAAAAAAATACCTCTCAGAGTCGACATGGTCGCACGGGGACGGCGTTCTCATCTAAATGAGCTTAGCTGTCCTGCAAAGGCTTTCATCTAGAGCTCAGATGAACCTGCAGAGGAAGAACGGTGAGCAGACGATGCCTTCAAAATCATCCCACCTTCAAATTAATTCCCAACAGGCAAACAGTGAGCTTCTGATAGAGGGAGACAAAACATGTAAACAAGTTTATGACACAGTTGTCATGGCAGTACTTACCATATGGCTACAGGGGACACGCAAGCAATTTTGTCAGCCTTGATATATAACTGCTTCCTCACAACAGATGCGTGACTTGAAGATGCACGACAGAGATGCGGAACATGTGTGGTTTTCACAAAGACCAGCGTGATTCCTCTGCAGCGACAGCATGCGTGGGAGGCTGAGCAACCATGCAAGTAAATCTGGATTTTGTTTTTAGACTGAGTATTGTGTTGCAAGGACTACACATCAGGGGAAAAAAAAGACACTAACACAAATCTAGAACTCATTGCTCCTTTACTTTCTTGTCTTACATTTCCATTCTCCCATCGCTTTCAGTTGGGATGCTTTTACTTTGACTACAGCCATGTGGAAATAGCTTCAAGGGGAACCCCCTGATCGTGTCGCTGAGGTACAAGCTGCTGTACCGGAACAGACCAGGCCGCCGTCCTCCTTGTGCCAACCGTTTTGACTGCCTGCTCCCCCAACCTGGTAGGACAGGCCCTGCACCTCCTACACAGCATATGTTGTAGAGGGAAAAAGCTCCCCTCACACAAGCCCATCTGTCACCATCACAGCCATCCCAGTTCCCTCAGTTAGTCCACACACAACCTAACGGTCTCTGCCATATTAGCGTTCCCTCCACTTCTATTTATGTGATGCTGCTTCCAAAGTTTACATTTACGTTTCATTTATTCAGGTAGCAGATGCTTCTCTAACACAACTTACAATGAGTACTCTGTAGTATTTAGCTGACACCTTCTCATCCAAGTTGCTTACAGTGCTAGTTACACTACAATGAGTACACTAAGTGACCGTGTTAAGCTACTTACAGTGAACTACCCATTTACACAACTGAGTAACAGCTACTGGAGCAACTTCGGGTAAGTACTTTGCTCAAGGGTATTACAGCAGGAGCAAGGACTCAGACCTCGGTCCTTCAGCTCCGAAGGTGGTGGCTGTATCTACCACACAACCTGCCATCAGTACACAACGAGTCTGTATCCCCCCTCGGGTGAGGGGACCGCTGTCAGAGGCGCCACGGGAGCGGAGCGAGCGAGGCCGAAAACTTTAATCCCATCTGGTCAGCCTGGGGTCAGCTGGGGGTCGGACCCTGCTCTCGTTGCAGTCCAGGCAGTCTGGGAAACTCTCTGCATTATTGACAAGGCTCTTGCTTACAGCTCTGCTGGGGAGGCGGCAGGAGGATTGGTGCCAAGCTAGAAAGTGCCATGTTAAAAGGGCCTTTCCAAAAGCCCCATTAATATTCATTTTATATGCACCGTATGCCACACCATTTGCAGTATAGTCTGGAAATCTTAAGTGTGAATACGAACCACGGAAGGAATCTTAAAATTTTAATTATGTGTCGTCTTTTTGAAGGCACAGAATACAGCGCAAGTTTTCTTTTTGTTTTACGTTAATTTATAAATTACATTGTATTATATATTTATAGTGTAACTCTTATCTAAAAGCCCTTGAGAAAAATGCTATCTATTCAGATACTCATTCCATCTTCACATCCATTCAATGGGGAAAAAAAAAAAATGCATAATTGATTTCAAGTGCCTTCATGACACGAACACACTCTATGACAGGTGAAGCAAAAAGTCAGTGAGTAGTATGTGGGCATTCCTACAACGCGTGTTTGTGCGCGCGCGCGCACACACACACACACACACACACACACACACACACACACACACCATATGCAGGCACCCTCCTCCCGCTGTTGCCAGGGCCCTGTTTAACGGGTGATCCGGTTCCGGGTGACGGTTTGCCACAGGCCCACTGTGTGACCGTAAATCTGAGCGTCCTGTACTGTGTGGTGGAGGTCTGTGGTCAGGCCAGCACATTCCTCTGTGGGAGGGCTGGATTGTGGTCTACCTCAGTCCCCACAAAGGTGAGTAAAACAGCTATAGTCTGCTGGGGTGGGAGATGGGGGGGGGGGGGCAGCCTGGCGTGCTCAACTGCCTTAAGCTTGTGACAATGATGTTACAAGTGTTCCCCCTAAACCCCATGTGAGTGGCAGAATCTTGGGTATAACCATGACAGAAGTTCATTAAGAATGAGAAACGTGCACGGCGTCACCTTAACTAATGTACAGTGTGGGGTACTTAATAGCTGAGTAAGAGCTGAACGAGCGCAGGTGGAAATCCACACATTATTGCAAAGAAATTAATGGCGGGACCTGGAATTGTTGTCTTGTGATGTCATAACTACTGATAACTATTCAATCAATGGGGCCATTTTAATGGAGTACGGGATATTTGAATAGAAACGGGTGTCAATTTTGGGCTCAGGAATGAATAAAAAGTTTTAGAAATTGGACTACAGGTAAGTACATCTTCGAGTTACAAGAGTTCACCTTATAAAGGGTTTCTCAGGAACAAATTCCCTTCATAAGTCAGAGGAAGACTATATTTACCTTAACCCGCTTCCATATCTATATTTAGTCTCTTGTCACCAGCATGTTTCTGTGCTACAGTGTATCCAAGAGGAGGAACTGGGACCAGACAGGGTTACAGAGGAGTGTAACTGGCCCAGGCAACAGGATTACAGCCTCAGAGCCAGAAGTAGTGACATCACAGGGTCCTCCGACATTGAACATGAAGCAGACAGGCATGACACACATACAGAGGTAGCTACACAATCACCATGGCAACTCGGCCGTTACCAAGCTCCTGGTCGTGACAACAATGTAACTACATGTATGAACAGTGTAGACTGCTCGTGGGCATGGGTTCGGGTTCATACCCTCGCAGGTACGAACAGCTGCTGAATGAGAACAATCATTTAAAATGCTAAGAACTATGGAGGGGAGTAAGGGAGTTAGAGTAAAGGGGGCTCAATTCTTCAAGGAAGCACAGAGGTCCAGAGTGTAATGGCACCAAGTTCAGCAGTGAACCAGCTGGATGCCACTGAAGCCAGTGACTCAGTGTGACAGATCTTCCAAGAGAAGTCCTTGAGGACAGCGGCCATTTAGGGACCTTAATTGAAGTCTGATGGCTCACTGGCCATCTCCTCACCAAAACAAATCTTTCAAACATCAGCTGCATTCAAACACTGCTTTCAAGCCACCGGGAAACACACTCAAAACACATAGGTTACAATAAATAATAAACTTTCGTAAAAAAGAAAACTGCTGCTTTTTCCAACACTACCTGTTATTTAGAAGTTGAAAGCTTCGCTAAACATGGAACGGGCATCTAATTCTACACTGACAGCCTGTACTGGAACTGGCTTTGCTGAAATCCCAAATAATCTTTTGAGATTCCTTTCACTAAAAAGGTGCATGAAAAAACAGGTACAAGAATTATGGAACGGTATAAAAATTAAGGGAGATTTGACTGGGTCCTGCTCTCCAGTGGGTCTGGGGTTCAAGTCCTGCTTGGGGTGCCTTGCAATGGACTGGTGTGTCCCCTCCCCCTCCAGCCTTACGCCCTGCGTGTTGCCGGGTTAGGCTCCGGCTCGCTGCAACCCCACCTGGGACAAGTGGTTTCAGACAGTGTGTGTGTGTGTGTATAAAAATGAACACTGTTCAGGGCGAAGGGAAACTAAATTCCTTAAACACACATGCAGTGAAATATCAGGGTGCTACTGTTACGTTTTGGTCTTAGAGAATTCTCAGGAGGGTGATGAGGCAGCACCAACAAGGTTCTTGTGACATCGTGACAGCTGAACAAATCGCAACATCCAGGGGTCTGTTCTGTGCACAGAGGGCCCACAGGAGCATTTCCAGAGAGCTGCTGTGAGAAGAGTCTCCACAGATCTTCCACATCTACTGTTCACTCTCAGCAAAGGGGACTGTGCTGCCAGTGTGCGGGAAACACTACCCTCTTGCACATTCTCCATTTACCACTTTTCTCCTATAAATAACTTTCTGTTTTCAGACATGCATTTCACCTCAGCATCACCCTGTATTTCTTTAATTACATGGGAAGGCCCCACTAAGTCCCAATTTATAAGGTAGCGTTTTATTTCCAGTCATTTGCAGTATAGTCCCAGTAAGGCCACATTCTCCTGTTTTCCCTTGTAAAGACACACTGATGGTTTCGATGCAACACGTGTAGTCCTATGTGTAACAGGTTCCGGCAGGGACATTTTTACACCCATTCCTTTCTTACATATCAACCATAACATGAACAGAAGGACCCCAGTCCAGTCGTGCCCGTCCACAGTGAGCCGGAGCAGCTTTTCCTCTTCAGAGGAGTGAGCAGCCTGTGGCTCCACAAAGCCCGGAGGCTGACGCTTCCAGGGCCGGCGAAGATGAAGTGCCAGTTTCAGGCTATTTAAAGAGCTGTCATGCAGCACCTCTTCCTCGGGTCGGGAGACATACACATTCACCGCGCTTCTCAAGACCCCGCCCCCGTCACAGCACGAGATCCGACAAGTGAGACTGCGTCAGTAGTATTCCTGCTCAGTTCTGTTGAGTGTTAACAGCGCTGGCACGCAAGACAGAGCGCTTGTGCTCAGGCACTCTTAATTTTATTTACCCCTCAGGGGGAACATGAGATGAGCCGCCACTGAACCCAGTGACCCACGCTGGAGACATAAGAGCAGAGGAGTTGCCTCTCCTCCTTAGTGGGAGCAGTACAAACAGGCGCTCCTTCCCACGTGCATGTAAGAGGAACATGGTTGTGTAGTGAAAGACAGCCTGGGGCACATATGACCATGTTCTGCCACCATCTGCTGCGTATAACCACATGCAAACACGGGCCTCCAGGAGACCATCCGATCAGAATCAGAGGCTCTCTTAAGGGGTGTGTCTTCACTAGAGGTGTGACTCCTTTTATAGAGACAGGAACGGTAGTGAAGTAAACAGGGAGAAAGGTAGGTTTACACAGTCAGCTTCAGCAGGAGATAGAACGTTTGTGTGTGTGTGTGTGAGAGAGAGAGAGAGAGAGAGAGAGAGAGTGATAAAGGCAGTGATGACAGCAGAAGCGATGTCTGCCCTCAGACCCTTGGCCTGATCCAGAGGAGACTCATCTCTAGGAATTGAATGCCACATAGCTGTGTAACCTGAAGCCTGGGGTGCAGCTGTAGGCATGGTGCCCTTAGTGGAACCACAGCCAGTCTACTGGGCCAGTGGGAGAGAGGGTACTGAGAAAGTGGTCAGTGAGGCTCACAGCTGGGGTAAGTGGATAGGAGAGGCACTAACCCTGCAGCTGTAATACAACCAAAAAAGTAAAAGGACATTTGATGGTGTCCACCTAACATGAGCTCTTTGACTGGATAACCTGGGCAATGGCCAAGGAACTGCAAAGCTGCTTGTTTGTAAGCAGTAACATTAAGCCTCCAAATAAGAAAGGACTTTGTGGTCCTATCGCCACTTAAGTGCCCGTCGGCTGCAGCTTACCCCTTTAACCCTGTGTGCACTTTGACCACTCTTGAATCCTACACCATATAACTTCTCTTACTCAACCACACACCTACCCAACAGCTGTGACAAAGAGGCACAATATGGGTGCAGGTAAAGCAGCAGCAGAAAGCAAAAGTGCAAGAATCCCATAGGCTGACATTCTCTTGACTGAGCATTCTGCTAACCCCGTCCGCCGCTGCATCAGCTGGACAACATGTGGAGAACACACAACAAAACAATGCTTCCTTTCTGACAACCCCACTGGTAATAAAGACTTTTTTTTTTTTATCCCTTTCAAATCGTGTGTCAGCAGAGCATAGCGTTTTAGGAGAATACTATGGTGCACAGAGCCTCTTCCTGCTAAAGCCACAGCACAACTGGCCATTTGTCAGCAATCCAGAAAAGGAACGATCCAAAATCTCCAGCATGGAGAGACAATTCCTGCAAGAACTGTTTAGGGTCTCCTGCGGCAACACACGTTCAGTTGACTTGATCAGCAGACAGCTGCACACCACGAGTAACGTGTGTTTTCGAAATCTATGAGTGTGAGTGCAATGCCAAACAGTGCTGGCTGGTGTTCTGTCCCTTAAGAAACACCTACTATATAAAAAAGAGTGCAACTACTCAATCAGATGGGCTGAAGATACTCCTTTCAGATGGCAGATGAGCGGCAATTTACATCGTCCACTTAGATGGGCCAAAGAAAGGGGTTTGTCAAGGGACACTAATTGCAGCTGAGGACAGGCCTTCAGAAGGGGGCACGGTGGTGCAGTGGGTTGGACCGGGTCCTGCTCTCTGGTGGGTCTGGGGTTCGAATCCCGCTTGGGGTGCCTTGCGACAGACTGGCGTCCCGTCCTGGGTGTGTCCCCTCCCCCTCCAGCCTTATGCCCCGCGTTGCCGGGTTAGGCTCCGGTTCCCCATGACCCCTTATGGAACAAGCGGTTCAGACAGTGTGTGTGTATGAGAGACATGCCTTCATTGCGAGAGTTCCTCCATGCATAGTGTTTTTTTTGGTTTTACTCTGCTGCTGTCATTGGTTACCTGGACATACTACTGATGGAAGTCAGTGTGTGGGACCCCTTGGACATAGAGGGGTCAGCAGGTACTGTAGTAGTTAGAGCTACTGCCTTTGCATTCAAACTATCCAGGTTCAAATCCTGCCTCCGGCAGTAGTAGCCTTGACCAAGGCACTAACTGTAAATCGTTACAGTAAAAGTCACTCAGGTGTATAAATGGGTGAACTGTTTTTAAGTAAGTCGCTTTGGAGAAAGACGTCAGCTAAATGAATGAAGGTGAACGAGTCACAGTGCAGCAGTTAAGCTCCTGGGCAGGGAAAGTACAAAGAAGCTCGGGAACAAGGAGGTGAGACTGACCGTTTCCTTCATGTGTGGAGGCACACAGTGCAACACGCATTTGCATGTCCCGTCTATGAGAATCCCTCTGTATCCCAGGATGGGTGTCAGTCTTAACGTGCTGGAGAGGACGGTAAAAACAGCCTCCCACTGACTCTGTCACCTTTGTGCTCTGTCCAACAGACTGACCACAAAGCTGAAAACAGCAGCATGAGCTCATTGAACACAAAGTAATGGATCTAATGGTGGGACCATCACAGCAAGAAATCTATATTTCATAGCACCTCAGAGATAAAATGCTCACTGTATGTGATTAAGCTCTTTATATGGTGAAAAAGGTGGCCAGCCCTAGTCCAATCAAAAAAATTACTTGGACCGTGGAACATAAGTGGACAGTATTGGAATACTTATGTCACACAGCGTAACTCCAAGCCCAGACTCTGGTTTTATATCCTAGTCAAACATATCATTTCCAAACCTCCAGTTTCTCGTATTTTCAATAATTGCAAGAAAAACTGCTGATAATTCTAGGGGTGCAGGGCAACAAAAAACTACACAAAAGTCTTAAATCACAAGACCACAGCTGCTGAGAAGTTAGGCACCCTCTTCACTCTGGATGAGCACAGTGCCGCCAGACTCTATCTTTCACCAAGGACAATAAACACCAGTTACCCATGTCCACTTTTGACTGAAACAGCCACCATGGTATTTCAATCCTTTATGCTCATTCCTTGATGCTTGGCTACCCAAACATGGCCCCACTGTGGGCCTGTAGACCAAGTACTGAGTCACTTGAGACAGTTCCCTACGATACAGCTTAGCCTGCGGCTTTCGGACTCATGTGCATTACAGTGCTGCCCACCTGCACAAAGGACCATGCAGCAGCATTAGCTCACGCACATACACAAATACACACACACTACCGTGCAGATAACTTTGAAGGTGATTTGCAAAGTTGACGTAACACCCCCCATGTGACTGTCACCCTTTTCTGAAGGACTGTTGCATGGAAAGGAAATGGGCACTGATGCTTCCACATATTGCAAGCCCCCAGATGATGTTTCCACAAAAAGGCAGGCCTCACTACCCTGAGCAGGGGATTTTCACATTAATTAGTACAGCTCAGTAAAAGAATATAATTTTATCAAAAGTCACTTTGGATAAAAAAGTCAGCCAATTAAATCCCCAATCCGACTGAAGAAGTCAAAGCTAATGCTTTCTGATGTACACGTGAAACCAGGAAGGAAACAGCCACATGGCTGAGAACACGCAGCACCAAATCCTTTTGCTTTGACATTCAAAAATCACTGAGCGCTTATTCCAGCATAGTGGGGACCGGAAAGCTGCAAGCTGCTAGTGCTGCAAGCATTCAGCTGAAACAAGACATAAAAGAAACAGAGAGAGCCATGACACCCACTGATGGGGTTGCCGGCCAGTAGGTGGCGCACTCCCCTGGGACGCAGTGACAATGGCTCCTTTATAGAGAGCGGGGTGCCGGACACGATGTCTCGGTGTTGCCTTTCCCATTATATTCACTTGACCTTCAAGGTGCTGGATTTCTTTTCCCCATATCCACGTTTCCACACCATTCGTACGATCTACACAAGCACAACACAGAGAAATCTCTTTCAAACTGCAACCTCTAAGCGTACGGATGCTACTTTTCGATTTTTCTCAGGCTCAATAAAATCTTGGTATGTGCATAGGTTTAATACTGTTAACCATTAGCTAAGTGGTATGTATTGGACACTGTGAGGGCAATGACCCAAAAGCATCACCGTATATAGCAGGCAGAATAACGTGATACATAAAGGTATCTGCATCGTGTGCAACTCAGCATGCAGAACTTGCGGTGCCACAGAGAGCCTCTGGCACCTTAACGTCTGTAATTTGAGAATTTACCGATAAACTTAACTGATGAAGTATGCGATTCCTCTGAAAAGACACGTCAGCTTTTGAGTTGTAGGGAAATACAGGGCAATCATTTCTGTACTCGGTGCCCCTCCAAAATTAAACTGACTTGGTGTATAAATCACAAGTGATCTCCTAATAAACGCATGTGGAACGAAGCAATCCGTGATTTACAGCGGTCAGCATCTCGAGGATGATGGTTTCCATCTGTGGAACAAACCAGGCCAGTCCCAGGGTTGGTCTGCATGTGCGCTCCCCTCGGTCCTCCACCCAGGGCTTGTGGGGAGAAGAAGCTGCAAGCATGACCAGCCGTAGCGGCCGCCGTTCCACTCTAACGTTACGCATGTCAATGGGTTTCGGGGGCAGATACAAAAAATTCTCCAGATTCTCTCCGACTGTCCTTTGAAGCACGCAACATGCACAAAGTTAAGTGAACAAAGCATCCTCTTAAAAGGCTAACATAATGAACACATCGAAAGCTATGCTTCATCTCAGCACATTTACAACATGCACAGCAAGACAATATTAGATCATCATAATCAACTGAAAGACCGTTACAAGTCTGAGAAGTGAACCAGAACTTCTACATCTATAACTGCGTTAAATTGACTGCCCATGCTAATCTTTGCAAACAGAACAGCCACTGGCAGGTGGGTACCGTCTGAAGTTTTACCTCCATTTAATCCTAGTCTGAGGTTATTTGAGCAGGAGCGAAAGCTCAGCAGTCACATTCTGTACGTGTTCCTGCCCCTGGTTCCACCTGCGTCAGGTGAAAATGTCAAAACAAGCAGCCCTGTCTTTGAACTACTGACTGGTCAGAAGCAACCCACGAACCCATGTCTGAAGGTGGGAGACTGCAGGCGACAAAATCAAATAAATACACCAATGCCGTACACAAAAATATGTTACAATTCAGGGTAGGATGGTTAAGAATACAATAGAAATTATCAAACATACTAAACCTGTAACTTATTAATATGTCCACCAGTGATATTTAAATCAACAATGTACCAACCCCCAGAACATCCAGTTCTTACAAATTAAATTAGAAAAAATAAGTGGACCACAGCACCTGTTTTATGAGGGAAAAATAAGAGGAAAGTTTAGTGGTAGGTGGTAAATCTACAAAAAGCTCCTTCTCAGAATTTTCACTGGAAATGATAAATAATATTAAAATGCTGACAGTTTATCAAAATGCCTTTCATTCCATATTTTTACATCTTCAAAATGGGCTGCATGGCCATTCTGCTTCAGTTCCACTGAATGCATGCATTTAGATACTTTTTTCCACCTTTTGTCACAACCCGAAGCTTCGATAATGCAATTACGCCTTTTCTCATTAACAAAAACGAGGGCAGCGTTTGTACAGAGCAGGGACTCCTCTCTGGGCATTCAATACAAAGAGACACTGAGATGAGACAGGAGACATTTACACACTCAGCAGACTGAGACTCAGACAGATAAATCTGTTACATCAAGTCCAACTGCTATTTAATCCCTTTATCATTGAAAAATCCAAATTTGAAAATTGTGTTCTTGTTGCTAGAAACATTCTCCAATAATTGATGCTTAAAAATATAGACAGAGAACAGAGGAAATTTTTGGACTTACAGCACAACACCAACAACATCACTGGTCTTACTCACACATACAGATAGAGACACACAAGTGCTTTTCTTCACTACTCAGTTGAGTGTTACAAATAAAAAATGGTATGGTACCTTAAATGACAGTGGGCCCGGACTCTGGCTGCTCAGATACGGAGTGTCATCATCCTGCAAAATACCACCATATTGTACGGTTAATCACTTCACAGAGCAAGGAGCATTTTTCACCCCGGGACAGCAGGACCTGGATGAAAAAAAGACATGCAATTGTTTTGTCAGGTTGTGTTTCTCTTGCGTGTTCGGGGGGTTGAGCTGGGGAGAAACTGACGTAAATAGCAACCCACGTTGATCGTGCTGCAGTTAGACAATCCCGATTCCTGCCCACCAGGCCAGAGGCCTTGGTTCCACCTCTGCATTCATGCTCAGATGGTCTGGTGCCAACAGGCCGAATGGGATAAAGTGACCTAAATCATGCCCAGCCAACCACTAGACAGTTTCTACAGCAAAGCAGGACAGCAAGGTGGACAGTGCACATGTCCACACCTCCACCTGAAAGCGACAGCAGGGTTATGTTAAGGAGATGGATTTGTAACCTGAAGCTTGCAGGTTCAGGCTCCACTCCATGTAACTGCTCCAGCACCCTTAAGAACATATTCTCTGAACTACTTCAGTAAAAACATCACACAAATGAGTGAAATGCTGTCAACCACTTTTGGTAAAAGCATTCACGAAAAAACTACTTAAAAATGGTAACGACGAAGCAAATTGTACTTGAAAACATTTGAGCAAAAATGTTTTGCTTATACTGGACCTATATTTGTCCATTTCTTCTGTTGAAATAATGCCCAAAGCTCTCCTTGGCAAGAATTTTGACTTGGAAAAAAAAAAAAATATATATATATATATATATTTTTTTTTTAAATCAAACAATGAATAATATTGCTTTAGGAAAACAGTGAAAGCTGAAATCAATGACTTTTTGCAAAAATCACTCGTTCTGGAAAGGGGAAACTATAGGATTATTTATTTTGCGTGCCGTCTATTTTGAGATGTCTAAACATCTAATGAGCACCGACTTCAGATGACGGACACTGCGGATGAAGAAAATACAAATTCCAAGCTGCACTGCATTCTTGAACAAAACAAGTTCGGCTGTACTTTCCACCAAGATGCTACACTAGTCAGTTTTACTGAACGACACTGAAGAAAAACTCACATATAAAGCTTTTACAAACAAACATCAGTTTATTTTGTTGAAATGTGACCCAACTTCATGTGTTAGTTATTCTCCAGCACATGTGTTCAGCCTTCATTACGCACAGCCTGTAACAAACTTCAAACACAAAAAACAGACCTGAAGAGGAAGACTGTAACAGCAACGTGTTGCACACAATGCACCTAAATCTCTGTAATAATAATTTAAAACTTTTTAAGATCTCCCTGCATCCTCACCAAACAGGCAGTCTTACAGCATGCAAAAGCTCTCTCTCTTACACGCACACACAAAGGAAAGTATGAGGATTTAACGAAGCATTTCAAACATGAAGGCAAAGTGATCCCTAATGCTCTGAACATATTCAACAGTTCAAAACTAGAAAAATTAGTGTTCAGACTTTCAAATTTGGGCCTCATTTATTAATTAGCTGGGAAAAATATGATATTGATAATGCTGATTAACATACAATGATGTAACACAAAAATCAGAACAGCAGAAAATAAAATCAGTTTATACTTAAAAATACAAAATATTAATATACTTCAAACAGCAGTTTTTTCCTAAAAAAAACCCTACCTCTGATCAACACCAAATATACTGTTTGGAGTTGCTCTGAATCAATTTCTAAACCAAAAATCAGTCCTACAATGTAATTGACTCAATGCCTTCATATTTTCAAATAAAAACTTTAATGTGCAGATTAATTTACACTCTTCTCTACTTTTTTAAGTTTTCAGCAACATTTCTTCTTATAAATATTTAAATTATGACTAATAACAAAATGAAAGAAAATTCACGAAAATGTTATGTAAAAAATATACATACAACAAAGTACAAAACAGGTCAGTTATGCTTAAAACTGTAGAAGTGTTTTTCCTTTTTGAAAAATTTAAAGTTATCAGAGCATAACAAGTTATTTGATACATGCACATAGAATATGATAAAAGTATTTAATAAATATCAGCCTCGAGGTTCAATTACCTACTACAAATCAATGAGTTACACTATATTTTCTTCAGTAACTAACAGGCTTAGTCAGATAATATTCTGAAATCTCTGTTAGGGACTTGTCTGAATTTCAGCATGAAATATATTTTCCAACTAAATTAAGCTTTGAGATAATGAGGTACACATTTTAGTAGTCACTCCTGTAAAAAAAAAAAAATCTAAAAATTGCTTAGAAAAAATATTCACAAACGCATTGAAATGCAACCATGGAGTTTCACTGAAAATATCCATTTTTATATTACATTGGTAAGTACATTTGTAAAGGTTTAAAATTTTCACACTTGCAATGGAATAAAATATTCATGTCATTTGCAACAATGCCGACATTTATGCGCCGTTCAATTTTTGTAACCTAGACATGAAAGATACAATTCAGTGTAAATTCAGTGTAAATTATACAAATCCAATACTAAATGTATTATTTTGATTAAAAACTTTTAAAATTACCACAGTGTTATGCATTTATGCAATTAAATTTAAAATAACAGGTAAAGGAATTGGGTAATACATTAAATAAAAACCAGTTTAATTTCCAATTTTAAAAGAAATTTGTTTTAAAATACAAGATGAAAGCTATTTATGCATTCACCAGTTTTTTTAAATTGTAACCTCACATTTCTAAAAGTCAGCTAGGTGAAAAAGCAGTTGTGCAACATCAATTCCTTGAATATCTTTAATAAATTGGGCACATTTCACTGGGCCATTTTTAGCTCAATGGAAGGCGGCTGGCAACGAACAAAATTTTCCTATCGCTTCACACAGCTGCTGGCCCTCGGCTTCACGATTGTTTTGTGGTTTTCTGCACTTAAACAATAACCACGGTCCAACCACTTTTGACTTTGATACCAAAACATGCTCATCTTTTGCAGAAACCTTCCCAAATTAATCAAGGGAGCAACAATCTCAGTGTGAGGAAAAGACTTCTGAAACATTTGTATTAAAAAAATGTATTTGAAGAGTTGGGGTTAATATTAAAATATGCATTATCTGCATATGTGGAATGACTTGTTTTACCCCCAAAAGGTACTTAAAACCTTGTCGAAATGAAAGCCATGTTTGGGGCGCAGATGGCAGCGGGGCGCTGGGGGGGGCACTGTGTTTAACATTCCGCTGCCACTTCGGAGTGGGTGTGTGCCATGAGGGGCGGTCCACTCCACGGGGCCCAGCTTTGTGGGCTGAAACAAAAGGCTGGCCCGGTGCTGAGTTTGTGGGAAAAAGGCAGCAGCATTTGTTTGTTTCAGAAGTCCGAGAACGACAACGGTGAAGAAAAGCAAGTCGCGTCACGTCACTCAGCCAGAGGGAGAACCCGACTGAATCGAGGGATGGCATCACGTTGGCAAAACGAGACGCCAAAACGACGGCATCACTCTTCCTTTCAGACTCTTCCTGGCACAATATTATTACTTAAACAATAACACGCTGCTAACTAGACGGCAGGAATATGTGAAGTGAAGTCGGTCAAACCTGAATTGAAATGAACCATTATTGTTGAAAAAACCCAGAACTGCCTGGACAGGCCTTGGAAAAGCCCTGTAAAATCACAACAAATAATCAGGTGGTCTTAATACGAGCAGGTGACAAACAGGACTAGACTGTGTGTGAGTGTGCTCGATTAGCAGGGGGTAACCAGCCCCCCTCAACCCCCCCATCCCATCCTTCCCAGGCGTGGGAAAGCATTCAAGGTTGATCACGAAGTCAACTACAGAACACACACTAACAGATGCTTCCCAGTGTGTTTGTGCATGTGCGGTTGTGTGTCGGTACCAGTGAGTCGGCACATACGTGACCGGCGCACCATTGTGATTCGGTGGACGAGTGTTTGCGTGCTGCCGTGTGTCGGAACGGAGCACTAATGCGTCCTACCGTGCCCTGCTACAGCGCTCCGTTCTGTGGTGCTGTAGGTGGCCGTGTGTGCCATTTGGGCTACACCTTTGGCACCCGACAAGGGCAACGGCTCGGCACTCTAGATGAGGCCACCTGTAGCCCCTGGCCCAGTCTGTGCATCCACACGTGTGAGAAGGGATCTATCGTGTAGCCGCATGGCTATCTGTGTCGGCGTCCACCCTGGTCCAACATGGCCCTTGTTCATACAGCGCATGAGTGTGTATAGTACAAACTGTGTGCTGCGCCTCAGCATCAACTCAGCTGCAACCGGAGAAAGGAAGGCTCATGCTTCTACGGACGTTCCAATCCAGGCCTAAGAGGATGTTATAACAATTAGGTGAAGAGAAGCAATGTACAAAAGCCCTGACATTCACTCAGAATCACTGCACAGTACAACTACAAAATACACACAGAACACAGTCTGGTATTACTGCAGTATTACATGCTCCATTGATCACTTTAGACCTTTTTCAACAGTCATACTGCTCATTTCAATATTCTAAAATGTTTTCTTTTTCTTAATTACTAAACATGGAGAATATTTTTAAAAAAAGGTTTGTAATATTGGCCTATAATGCCTAGAATTTCAAAAAAATAAACAATTTTTTTTCAGCACTGAAGAAATAATATTTAGAAAACACAAACCACATGAGTCAAAATCAACTGACCTTACGAAGCAATTTCAAACTATACGATAAGTTTCCAAGTATGTATTTTTTTTCAGATAACAGATAATGAAACTGAACATTTTATAATTTTATATCTTATAACATTGTTTCATTAATCTGGTTTTCAAACATGCTAAATATCCAGTTTCTTTCTGAAAATACTAATACACATAATTGCTCTAAAAATAGCACTTCATTGTACGTTAAGGGGGTTACAACAAAATCCTAAAATATGTCCAAAGTCATTACAGATAGCAACACAAATTTGTTTTACTCAACTTTATTTCTACAACTACCCCATTGTACTACATTTTCGCTACTATTCACTCAGAAATACACCTCAAAACATAAAACGTAATTCTGTAACTGTAAAATGCAAAGCCATTGAGCCAAATGAAAAATAAATCTTAGTTTCTATCTAATAAGATAATTCTCTTAACACATTAATTTATTAACACCAGTGCATTTATACCTGTAATTAAATTTACGTAATTAATTGAAACCTGGAGTTGTGAGTAAATAAAACTGTATGTCTGTGTGTAAGAATGTCCTTGAAGACTGTACACACGAGTATAAAACACTCCTGTTGCTACAGAAGGTAAATCGTAAAAATACACAAGTTGATATTTAGCTTAGATAAAATTGGAAAAAAAAACCTGATTTTCAAAATTAAAGAACCATGATCTAATTCCAGGGGCATTAAAGCGCTACGATTTCAATAGTGTAATAGAATAGAACGGTGTTCCACCGAAAAGGCACGGCACGGCTTCAACTGCCTGGAACACTTCCCAGACGTGCCCAAGCCTCATCCAGTACATCCTTTTCCACAAATAACTAAACAACAAATAACTAACTACAGCCAGAAAACACTTCTCTCATAACCCTACAAGCTCGGTAAAAAATTCAACTGGATGAAAAACAAGTTTTGAGTTACAATAGGACAGAACAGCTGCCGATCTGATCATGTAATTAAAAGGAAAACAAGAAAAATGTATTATATTGTCCTTCACACTTATGAGTAATTCAGAGAAAAAAGATTTTCTTATAATTTTTTTAATTTACTTTAAATTCCTAAAGCAAAATACATTAATGTCTGTTAATATACAAAATGTTACGATGAGAAGCACATTTCAAGTCCTTGTTTAAACACCATTATCTCCATGATGATCATGCCTTAGCATGTAGGACAACCACAGTTACTTGCAATCAAAAATTTATATCTTTGCGTGCGCGCGCATGTGTGTGTGTGTGTGTGTGTGTGTGTGTGGGGGGGGGGGGGGGGGGGTTCCAAATAACAGAACATGCTTAAAGCCTGTAGACATATTACACACGTACAAATACTGAAATACAGTGAGAGGGGGAGAGAGAGAGAGAGAGAGAGAGAGAGAGAAGCAAGCCCAGTCACACACAGGCTGGCAAATGCAGACACACTCAGACACACGCAGACTAATGCACAGACACACACACACACACACACACACACACAGACAGACAGACACTCACATGCAGATGTGTGACTTACACAAATTCAGAAAAAAGCTGCAGGTGCCAGCGGTCTGCGCAGGGTGTTTCAAAACCAAGAAACGCATCCTTTCTCTTTTTCCTTTCTTCCTCTGTATTTCTCGGGATGTAGGTCCCTGCTGAGGAAGAGAGAAGATGGTCAGCTCCAGCCCACAGGACGGCGAGACAGCCTCCTGCATAGCGACGAAGCTCCGGCGCCGAGCCGCAAGCCCGGCTGAGAAAGCCCCCGGCCCAGGGGCCGACAGAACGCACCAACAAAAGGAGGCCATAAGGGTGGCTGGAAGGCGCGTGTTAAGCTCGTCTGGTAGTTAACAAGTCTTTGAATGAAGAATGTTAGCAAACAGACAAACAGCATGTCTGGTGCATGCTAATGGCACTGCCAATCCAGCCTCAACACTGGCTGGGCCCATGAATTATTCAGCAGTCTGAAAAAAAAGACCCCCCCCCCCACCCCCACCACCACATGCACGCACACACACACACACACACACACACACACACACACACACACACACACTCGCACACACACAAACACACACACACCTCCCTCTTCCCAACTCAGATGCCTTCGGTGTTCGGAGAGCAGAGAAGTATTCAAACTGGAGCTCGCTCATTCTTCCCAGTAACAGACTTAAAAAAAAAGGAAAAAAAAAAAAAGAAAATGTAATACGCAGGAAAAAAGCATACAGAAGACATGCAGGAGTGGGACACGTCACTCCCTACGTTTCAACCTTTTTTCCCCCTTAACTCAATCTGCACATTTTTCCACTCCTTGCCTTTTTCTGTCTTTTGTCTGGAATTGGCACCTGTCCCAGAAAGAGCTCTACGACACAGGCCTCTCCCACCCCAGGCCGGCAAATGAGTCGACGATGGAGTACGCGACGCAGAGAAACAGAGAGAGCGAGAGAGAGAGCGAGAGAGAGAGAGAGAGAGGGCGGGCGGGAGGGAGGAAGAGAGGTAGGGAGGGAGAGGGAGAGAGAGGGCGGACATGGAGAGAGGGGTGCAATACTTCCTACAGAGGTGCCTGCACTTACAAACAGCACGTCTTCCACCTAGTGATGTGTAACGCACTTGGACAACACAGCCATCTTCTTCAGCAGCAGCACCACGGAGCAAACAGACTGACGGCAGCAAGACAACATGTTACCATAAAAAGTCCTCCATCATGGGCTGGAGAGAGCCGTGTGATCTGGGGGTGTGGGAGGGGAAAAAGTCCACCAACACCCACAACTACTATTAAAACGGAACCTAGTTCGATAAAAAGAAGAATCACAATCACTTATTGCAACCAAAAAAAAAAAAAAAAAAACGTTGGCCAAAAAAAAAAAAGAATCGCAAGCCATGATCATCAAAGCAGCAAGAGCAGAACTATTTTATAAAAAGCACACTGTTAAAAATGACTGCTGCGAAAAACAAGGTGCAGCTCAAAAAAGCCAACTTGTTGCAGGATTTTTTTGGTGCTGGTGTGCACACAACTGGAGGCAGAGAGTTAAAATCCCGGGAGTAGTAAAGGAGAAATCCCTCCTTCCCTGGCACCGCTTTCCGGAGGAAGGCCCTCGCTGTGGAAATAGCAGCAGAGTTTCTCCTTTTTTCCTCCCCCCGCAGCGGCAAGAGGGGCAATGAGCGAGTGAGGCGGGCGGAGGGGCTCCGCTGATGATGAAACGGGAGGCACGGCAGGGAGTGAGCGAGCGAGAGAGAGAGAGAGAGAGGGAGAGAGAGGGAGAGAGAGAGTGAGTGAGAGAGAGCACTGCTTTTTCATCATGCATCTCGGCGCCGCGAGGAATTGTGCTCGCACTTCATAAAAAGGGGGAGAGAAAAGAGAGAAGGAGATTGGGAGATAGAGGGTGGGAAAGAGAGAGCGGGAGAGGAAAGGAGAGGGGAGGGGAAGGGAGGGGAGGGGCGGGGGTACGAGTGACAGAGCCCACCCCTCCCGAGCAACGCCGCAGATGCAGTTGTGCACGCTCACGCCGTTCACGCTGCACCTTGGTCGTCTCCCAAAGAAAAGAAAAGTGAGAAGGAAAGCAAGAGAGCGAGAAGCAAGACTCGGAAAAGGGGCGACCGAAGGAACCTCGCAAACACACATGGCACGTCCGGGAGCTCGGCGGACACTGCTGTGTTTCGCAGCTCCACTTGCGCGGCGGGCGGACAGGAAAAAGGAGCGCAATTGCTCTCTCCCCTAAAATCACAGTCTATTAACTCATCCATGCACTACAAACGGGATTCAAACATCAGGGGGCGACCAAAGGAAAAGTGTCAAATCTGACCGACTTCATCCCTTCGATCTGCAAATGCGAATATGTCAGGTAGCCGAGAAACACCGTCCTGTAAGAGAGCTGTTCGCTCTTACCAGTTCAGCATGGCCCAGCCTTCCCAGCTATTTTGGCAGGGAGTCAAGAGCTGATAAGCGTTCGGGTGAGCCAGCTCTCCTGCCGCCGTGGAAGAAAAACAGCTGCCATGACTGCCGTCTGATTGAGAGAGCTCAAAAGAGGGGAAAAAACCTTCCCACAGGTCTTATGGTGCAACGCTGACAAAGTGCGAACCCTAGAAAACATTAAACATAGTGTCACCGAGCAGAAGAACAAGGGGATCCCAGGCCTGGCTAAGAAAAATAAACGTTTAAATAACGTGAAAAATCTAACTGTGAACCGTATTTTCAGTCGTTCCTCAATTTTTGACACCCCGCCCCATGTCCTTCTCCAAGTACCCCATTCCTTCATATCCCACCAGCCTGTTCTCCTGCTGTGATGAAGGATTCAAAACAGAAGGGACCTCAGAGGAGCGCCAGCTCTTTAGCAACACTGCGACCTCTTCACCGTCGCTCACGCCAGCCCCGCGCCACCGAAAGCCGCACAAAGCAGTCTGCGGGATACGCAGCACCGTCGCGAATCGCGCCTTCCACCGTTTTCTGCTGTTTTGTTGCTTTTTTCAAACTGCCCTCTCTCTTGCTCCTGCCACCTTCTTCAGTCCACGATCAACATTTGGCTTTTTCCGTTTGTGGCACATTACTGTGACGCTATTGTAAAATAACTTCCTGCCCCTTTTGGCTCTGCTGCCAAAAAAACATTGAGGCCAGGCGCAGAGTCTCTCTTCCCCGAGGTAGCAGGCGAGGCACAAAGGAGAGAGAAAAAGCTAGCTCTTTATCTCGGATCCAGCCCCTAGTCCGGATTATAGTAACACCCTGGTTTTACTCGTTTCTTGACCGAGGGAAAACATGAGGAACCACGCATGACCAAAACGATGGAGCAACTTTGTTTTTGCTCCGAAGCAGTTTCAGAGAGGCTCTGTGTTTAACGCTCCCGCTCGGTGCTCCGGGCCGAGGGGGCCGTGGGGGCCGTTGGCGGTGCCTTGGCAACGGCGAGACGGCGCACACGCACCCATTGCATGCTGGTTCTCTGCCTGGCCGGACAGACGGAGCCCCGGATAACTTTGCGATCCCGAAGCTGAGCGCAGACAGCACCGCGAAGCCAACTTCGAAACCATGGAGAATCAAAAGATAAGCAACAGAAAACATACCGCTTTCACAAAAGTTGTCTTACGGTCTAGATTTGGGTGTACCTCTGTTTTGGCGCCGGAACCCCATTCTCGTGCGGAGCTCCTCAACGTCAGATCTCGCCACGTCTGCTAGCCAATCGAAAAATCCATCGATGTATGGAACGTCCGCACACGCATGCATATGGTAAAAGTCTTTAAAACTCACATGCATATGCATGAATATGCAAATCTCCCCAAATCAGCCCTTTCTGGGAGAACCAAGGAACGTTTTCTCATTTAACAACATCATTTTTGAAAGCATTTTTGAAAGCTGCCGCCTGTTCGGTCTTTAACCTGCGACTGAGCTGCGGTGCTGGGCAGGCGCGGTGCTCTATACATTGCAGGGAGTTCATGCGAGGACACGCTTGAGGGCTCGGTCGGCTGCCAGCTCAAAAGAGAGCGCAGATCAACACGGCCTCGTCCCGCGTGTTGCCGCAGCGGGTTCCGTGACCCTGATCACAAGCACGTTCACTCCACACACACTTATCTCATTTGTTTTAATTATTGAAAAATCCCCCTCGTTCTTTTGGCACACACAAGTAGTCAACACAAAATTAAGTTGCGTTTTAGAGTTAGAGACGAAGAGTAGCAGATTCCTGAAAAGTCTGCCTTTCTTTTCTGTCAAGGAGGCAAAGTAACAAGGAGGCGTGCATTGATCAGGCGTGCAGTTTGCGCCGTCTACACTACTCTCTACATTTTTGGTTGTTTCTTCAATAATTAACAACGTCTATTTAACACATCACACTCCACATTAGAGCAGGGCGGACAGCATTCTTCAGCCATCATTTTAAAAAGTATGTTTTTAAAACCAATCCGGTGAAAGAAAGAAAATGCAGTAAACTGCCGTGTAAAAAATAAGTTCAGAAACGGTTTCCCATCAGCACGGCACAGAATACATTTCAATGCTCATGTATTTTACACATTAAGCATGAAAACAATGCAGGCACAAAGCCGAAAACTTGCACGATCTTGGGAAAATCTCTCTGCCTTATATAAATGTAACTATAAGAATGACGATGGAAAAGAAAGTAAAGGTGAACAAAATGGCTGCTCCACCAAGTGCTGCGAGAGCTTTGTACTTTACATTGAAACACCACTCTGCTCGCTGCAAGCACCCAAACCTACGCTTTTAAACACATTTAGAGAACGCCGATACCTTAACCCAGACGCAAGTCCGGTTTCATTCGGACAGACTTCCTGCAAGTACTCTTCTCTTGGGCACAACAAATAAATTTTGTTTTCGATAAAATACCACAGTTGTGGAAAATATAGTTTTCACTAACGCTGTCATTCCTACATATATTTAGAAAAGAAATTTAAATCCCCTTCAAAACATCTGAAAATCGCAGAGCCTATGTAGACAGCAGTCAGAAATGTTATTTTCAAGGCAAGAAAGCACTCTCTTTAAATTGTTATCCAAACAAAAACATGCAAACACTGTTTAAAATCAAATTGCAAATAAAGAATAACAAATTTAACCCTGCAGGGAAAATGCTTCGACGTTTTGAAATCACGGAAAAGGGGATTTCAGATTTTACCAAAAGAAACCCTTTTGTCAGTATTCAGAAGTCTTCAATAATTCAGACACTCTCCTCGCAAAACTCCCCAGCTACTGAGGTTCTCAGTACTATGAGCCCTGTCTTATAAATAAAGTGCATTAACGTTTTGCAGCAAAACAAAGTTAAAGACAGAACGAGGGTAGCGCGCTGTCCTCTTCCTTGCACTACGTGGCAGCGCTTCACCTGGAGTGTAACAGAACTAACAGCTGCCTCAACTTATGCATTAACACAACCACATGGTATAACAATATTTTACATAACTACTTAGAGACGGTAACAACTGCACACTCACCTGCCACACAGTTTCAAGCATTGTGCAATATTCACACATGAATTCACACACACATGCACAAAAAACATAACCATTTAGGTTTCAAATGTGTAAGCGTACTGAATGCTCTATTACATTCCCAAAAATTACAGCACGTAGTATTACACAGAGGGAAAAGATTTCTCTGCGTGAATTTCCTGTAACTCTCTAAAACATTACATTTTGCTCGACGAAATCAGACCACCACAGTAAAGCAAAATTTAATGAACCTAAGGCCATCATTTTTAATCAAAGGAAAATCCTATGGCAGATATCAGAAATTTGTATTTGATTTCTGAACCCCCCCCCCCCCCCGTTTTCACAACAAGCACATAATAATACACGGAACACTGAGCAGACTCGCTGCATGTTTGTCTGCGCAGAGGTGCGACACACTCATATGCTCTGTCCCTCAAAGTGAGCGAAAAGGACCGGCTGAGAGCTGACGTGGACCAACCGGTCAAAACGACCCGGAGAGGAGAGGGACAACGAGCAGTCGTGCGAACAAATGAAAAACGGCATCAAAAGAAACGATGGACAAATCATTGCTTGGGTGTTTCAACTGTGCCTCGCTTCCCAAGAAAAGCAGCCCAAGGTCGACCCGGTGGTCCTGCCGGAGCCCCCCGCACGTGCCTCAACGACTTCTCTGTTACGCCGGAGACCTCAGAGGGCACTCCCCATTGAGTGCGGAACAAAGGCCATGACCCTGGGGTCGGGAGAGCTGCACCGGGAGCAAGGCGGCTCCATTGACGCGCGCGGCTCTGTTTGCTTTGAGTAGGTAAAGATCACTAACACATCAACTAATGCGGATTAAGGGGTCATTCCCCCAGGGATGTCACTTAGCACATCATACATCATTCCCTACTGACACCCTGTCAGCGCCACTACGCACAGACACACGTAGCGTGCTTCCACGTGTGTACGTGAAACGTCTGCACCCATGCTTACGTAACTGTACGCACTATACATTTTTTTTTTTATGACAAACAAACTGATGCACGGACAGACATTTGTATACAGATGTTGGGAAAGATAGCAGAAGCAATAATGAAACATACGGTTTGCCCATTCATCACGAAGACAGCTTCAACAGAACAAACCACCTGCCAGCGACACTGAAATTAAAATGATGATTCTCCAGCACGGCTCTTCCGCCAGCACAAACTCACATCGACACGAGCGGGAAAGAACGGTATTCGGTATAAATTCACAGGCAGCACCGGTGCTGACAAGGATCCAAAAGAGGACAGCAATTCAAACCGCACCGGCGAAACCTTTGGACAGAACATGTATAAGTAAACTAAAGAAGAACCTTATATGCTTGAAGAAAAATTAAGGTAAAAACAGTGTAAAACACCTTACTGCACAGACTAACAAAACGTTCTTTTGCTTAAAGATTTACACCTGTCTTTCGCCAATATGAAACCCTAACTTCGTACATGACTTTATCACGTACAAAGCACAAAGTTCTTACTGTATTATGTACAGTGCTCCAATGCGCTGACTCAGAAAATGGGGGCATAAATGATCTCGATCACAAAATGGAGGACAGCGTAAAGAAGGAGACGGGCAGTCCTGAGCAACATCACAATACACCACACCCAGGACCAGCAATAATAAGTAAACATTTCCAAAGCTCAAAAATAGTATAATAAATCAAGTACCTTTCAATGTGCTTTCTCACTGACTTCAAGTTTTAAACATCCACAATCGTGAAAAAGGGGTTCTAGGGGTTTCAGGAGGAGTTTCTAACAGAATATAAAAATTAATAAAGCAGGACCAACTTCAAGCTCAAACAAAAAACAACAAAAGAAATGAAAATACACTCAAGAAGAAAAATACATTCATTTACAGGTTATCTTAACAGTTATGCATTTTTTTTAAAGATACTGATTTAAAGGATAAACGAAAGAAAGCAAAAATCAGTACAAAGGCACAAAATAGAATTAATAGAAGGTTTAAAGAATAAAAACAAAACAGCTGGAGTAAAACCAACCACAGCCCGAATATTATTAAACCCTTATGAACTGTTCATCTAGTTATTATCAATCTGTACCTTCATATTATTCAAAAAAGAAAATGTCTCTGTTAAAAACAAAATTGCACACAAGTCAAATAAAGCTGAGTACAAAGTGCAAGGAGAAAAATGGACTTAGTAAAATACATTCTGATAAATGAACAAGAAACATTTCACTCCTTGAATAAGAAATAATTTTAGGCATTTAAAATTCTGTGTTGGTTGGTGTAAAAGTAACATTGCTGGGGTTAGTATCAATCCAAAACCCAAGTATTGCTAGAACCCGCAGAAAACATGCTTAAATATATATGCTTGTGAGTAAATGTATATTAAAAAATACATAATAAATCTATTCATTAAATCTGTGTTTAATATTGGGTTGCTATAGTAAGCATAATTCTAAGAATATCTGAATACTTAATTTAATCCACTTCATCTGCAATTGCCACCTCTCTCACTACATTTCACTGCACTGTACGCAGTAAAAAAATTACATTTATTAAATACTTTAGTCAGCAAGATTTTGCTAAACTTTTATTATTGCAATTTCACAGTTTAAACTTAGATAAACAGAACATATTAATAAAGGCAACAATAAAACTTTTCTACAGTCATTAGGCACCTTTCTTTGATCCAACTAACTGTATATGTAAAATTAACAAAGAACAAACAACAAATTTACCCAAATCTAAATTACAGTCTATACATTGACACTAAACTGGCATATTTTTACCCTGAAATGTGTAAAAACATCTACACAGTCAGCAAATATTGATGTAGAATATTTCAAATTATTTTGTTTTTCTATTCGAGTATTATTTTTAAAGAGAAATTGTCAATGAGGTCATTTAAAATTTTAAAAGTTACATTTTCCAGTATAAAATACTTAACATAATAGCACTATATATAGTCTTGTGACTGAGACTGCATTTTGACCATTCATCAGTATAGTAAATTAATCTATCTAAAGTAATATGTAATGAAATGAAATTTCAGGCACATTAGACTGTAAATATTTAAATTTAAATGATTAAAAAACATTTATTTTCATTCTTAAGTTACTGAAATTGTCCACATGATAGTAAAAATGTGTTATTGTAACTTCATAATATCTAATACTGGTAAATGACTTATTAAAATATTAAATGACAACTGTGCATTTAATTTGTAAATATTTAAAAAATGTTAATCTATCATAAACAGTACATAAAATGCCACATAAAGCTACAAAAAAAACTATAAATAAAATATTAAGAAAAACTCACCCATTATAATTCACTTTAATGAAATGAAATTATACCTGCTTTTTAATTTTTTTCCTGCAAAAAAAGTTGCAGATGATTAAATTCAATTACATCTTAACTGCACCAATTAAAAAAGTGTGGTTTCACTGCATTACTTAGTTTTTTTTTTTTTTTAATCAAACACAAATAGATAATAACACTATTATTCTTTATATACTATAGTCTAAAAGTAAAAAAATATATATTTTAGAAAGTGGACAGTGTTTTTCTCTTGGATGTTCCAGCTTTTGATAATCTACTGATTGAATATACCAACTGTACATAATTTTGTGTCTTGAAACATTTACATGCAGTATATTGTGCTGAATAGTTACAGTGACAGGAATGTACTATGTATCAGTGCTTTTTTAAAATAACAATGATGCAAATAAAATGTTCATCAAACGTCGGTAAACATAGATTCATGTTTAACGAGTACATGCAGAATTTTTGGGCAAGAGTTTATTATATCAAGTTTGGGAAAGAGTTTGGCCATGAGTTTATTATACCATTACAGAAAAATCTGTAACAATCAATATTTAAATAAGGAATTTCCAAAAAGCATTTAAATGGCAGTACTGGCAACTGAGTTTATCAGTAATAAACATCAAATTTATGGTTGATGTTCTAACAAAATTTTTACTAGAAATTTTTATTTGACTTCCTTAGAAATACTGCATTAGGGTAAAACAAATGATAACTAATGCATATTTCATACATGGACCAAATAAGGAAAAAATTGGAGGACATTTTACCTGTACATTTTGCATGTGTAACCAAAAGGAAATCATACATACTACTTCAGTTGTAGGAAATAATATAAAGTGGTGTGTTAGCCATGCAAGACTGGATTTAAATACTGAAAAGCAAAGTTACACTATGTTGGAAACAAATATACAGAGCTTCGTTGGTTCAATCACAGTCATCAGAGAATATTATTCCATTCATATTTTAAATACTCTTATATGTTTTCCTAGGAAGACACTAAACTGGTAAGATAACAATGACATTTCCATCTCGGCAAAGTATAATGAACACATTATCTAAATCACATCAACAGTATACTTTAAGAAATTTATCATACATCATTTTTTAATGTACTAATTGAAAGAAGTCCTATCTGCATTTACAGATAGCTGGAAAAAGTGGTTCCTATTTGGTCACTGTACAAAGCAAACGAAGACATCCGTCATCATTACACATTAAACATTTCAATGCAGCTTCTTAAGTTAACATTCAGTTACGCACCTGCAATATTTAAAGGAAAGTGCATCCTTTTGGGTGAAAAATATTCAGAAAAGCTTTCTCTTTTTAGTAGAAACCATAATAAATTCTACTCGGCGAACAAGGTATTGACAGTGCCGAAACAGAAAGCAACTAATTAAAACC
Organism: Scleropages formosus; assembly: GCF_900964775.1. Lineage (NCBI taxonomy): Eukaryota > Metazoa > Chordata > Actinopteri > Osteoglossiformes > Osteoglossidae > Scleropages > Scleropages formosus. Next base: position 17,123,956 of record NC_041807.1, read on the forward strand.
TGACACTTTTTTAACTTGCAGGCAGAGACAGGAATACAAAACCAAATATATCAAGACCCAAAACATATTTTAAAAGAATTCATACCTTTCATTACATTGCTTTGGAGAAAAGCATCTTCCAAATTAATAAATGTTAATGTAATTATACTGAAAGTATTCTCAATTTAAATGTAATAAATGTAAATGTAAAAGCAATTATCCTCAAAAAACTCTAAAACAGTCAAATGAAAAAGCAGACTGTGTGAACAGACGATCCTTTCAAAACAAATTATTGTCTCAAGCAATTATTACACAAAACTCACCTTACTGCTCCTGTGGGAATTCCAGCTGATTTGAACCAGCAGTGGGAACGCTGCTAAAATCTGCGCTTGTCTGACCTGCGGACTGCAAATCCCTGGACATGGTTCGACTCTTGATAAACCATCGTTGTCACTCTCCTGCCACTTTTTATACGTAGCATATTTTACGTGGCAGATTACTGAGAAAATAGGGATTTATACCTGCCATGCAAGGGAGAATAAGCAAATAAAATGATGACCCCCTTCTGTAAATCTTCTGTACATTTTACAGTTACTTAAACCTTTCCACTATTTGAATTGTATGCATCAGCAGACATTTTTACTATTATTCAAAAAGTAAAAGAAGACGTGGCTTGTGAAACCAACCTGAGTGCTTTTCTCACTGTCCTCATAATTAATTTGCAGAACTGGCAATGGTAAGTAATGCAAATATAGACTGATGAAGTGATGGAAGTAGCGACAAACACCCAGGATAGTTAGTAAACACCTTATACTTTTTAAGACTTTCTTAAGAGCTTCAAGTCACGTCATCACATGCTTTTCAGCAATAAAATGATAATATGATGCATTGTTTTGTTTTAAAGATGTTCTAATTAAAGAAAATATATTTCTCCAGTGAAGGAGCAAGTTAAGATTTGAATATGGTGAAAACATTTAGAATTAACTTAGAATATGATCTTCAATACAAGTCTTAACTGAATGATAAGAGTAAGGTACAATTCAAATACTTAAACTATGAGAAAGTTTGGTAACAGATTTAATTATTGTCCTCCAAAGAGTTTATTAGAAAAGCATTTTCCAAAAGTACAATAAGAATAAGAAACACAAAGGTAAAACCTGTCTTATACCTGGTCTTAGGGAAATTTGATTTTAAAGTACAAGTCTAGATGCGGACACATACACAAACATTAAAATGTATAGCGTAAAGCAAAAAAATGGTAAGGAGAAAAACATTACGCTGTGTCCTCTTAGTCTATTTCATCTTCTTAAATTATTTCCAAGTTTATCGTTGTCATTATTCAAATATTAGGCACAACAGCTTATGTACAACTCACACAGATATAAAGTTATTAATAATCATCATTCAAAAAATATAGCTAGCTATCCTAAGTACCTTAAAAGAAAAATGGTTCATATTCATTATGTCTATTTTATTATGTATCTGGCTGAGTTCGCTTACCAAAGAATGAGATTTCAGTGCTAAACAACCGTGTTTCGGAACTGTGTGTTCTAAGTGCTGTGCCAGAAATGGGGTCTCATCTACACTCATTACAACTTTAACCCGATTCCCTACCCTATTCCTCCCAATGCCGCGCCAGGAGGTACAGGAGGCCCCCCGCAGCGGGCCAAGGCGTCGTGCATTATTTCCACTTCCCAGCTGAACCCTTCACACCCACGCTCACAGACTTTAGAGGAGATATAGATGGTGTTCTGGCCGAGGGGAGGGTGCCGTCATGCCCATCGTTCACATAGCATGTCACATATCTGCGAGAGCGCCTGCAACAGGCAGTGGTCACACAGTCACTTGGACTCTTGTTCTGGGACAAACTTTTTGTGCCGTAAGAACAACATCATAAAAAGTTTAACAAATGCAACTGACAGATGCAAGTCTTTTACGTTTATTTAGCTAACACTTTTCTCCGAGGCAACTTACAACGTTAAACTAATTACAATTAATTACCAAATTATACAGATGGGCAATTTTTACTGAAGTATTTTTGGGGTAAATCCCATGCTCAAGGGTATTACAGCAGGAGGGAGGATTTAAAACCTGGGACCACTGAGGCCAGAGGCACTGGCTTGAACCACTAAGCCACCTGTTGCACCATTTGATAAAAATCAAAATAGCAATGTTACAAAACATGACTGAAAGACTCAAACTATATTGAAATAAAGCTACATAGCCATATTGGAACATGTACACTGTCAACTGATGTGCTTCACAACATTTCAGACTGGGTGGAGAAGGACTTATGAAATGGGTCCTTTCCTTTCCTTGCAGACGATTATGTCACTGAAGTATTTCAAGCCGTTCTGATCATAAGTCATAGTGAAGATACCGTGTAGTTCTCCTCTATTCCGATTCCATTATTCTTTCCAATTCCATTATTCAGCAGGTGGTATTGTAGTGAATGAGCTGGTGTTTGAACTTGGTTCAAATATTTCCAAAGAAGAGCACTGCTATTTCACTTGGTGAACAACGTAGTCAGACAGAGAACTACATCAGAAAAGACTGGGCTGTATGAACGGATGAGCTCCGCATGCAGCTGGGCAGATGTGCCCCCTAAACAATGACACTATAGGAAATCGAAAATAATTGCATTTCAGTTTGTAGTTAAACTGCCCCTTAAAATCAATACAGATGAGACTGTCAAAATACAACACCCCTCAATAAATACCAACAGAAGGGTCCCAAACTATTAACGTACGAACATGATATTGCCAAGACTCCTGCTTTTCCGTTGGTCAGTGATGACGTAATGCATACCAGACAAACTCGCGCTCACCCAGCTCATCTGCTCACAGAGGTTTTGGGTGGGTTTCCTGCTGACCCACACAAACAAGGAAAAAATGGAAGATCAGCAGCCAGCTCTGTCCCTGTATGAAGTTTATCATCATCATTTGCACACTCGAAAGCACAGCCCACACCAGTGGGGTCGTTTGGTCTCTGCCCTATTCTGACTGGCAAAGCCTGCAACTAATTCACTCTAAGAGGCAGTTAGGAAAATCGGTTGTGCCTCAGCAAAAAGGACAAGAGAAAGCGCCTTGTTGTTCAAAACTTGAAGACATTTTCATATGGTCCTTGATTTCTGCTGTTATTGTTTCCCTTTGACTGCCTTTGAAGCCCATGCCACTTTCCAGGACCTTCTTCCTTTTATAGGAAATGCTGAGGATAGCAATATAGGCCCCCTCCCCCTCCAGTTGGCAGAACGCTACCACGCCTCTGTCTCCCTCTCCCAGTCCCTCCACAAAGTATCTGTCAGGACGCCATGCCAATCTGGCATCAGGCCACGGGTTTAAAAATAAACAGAAGAATTTTGCCTTTCCTTCATTTGTCATGCAGAGAAATCTGCCCTGCACCCAGGTCTGCACGTGGGCCATAAGTATTTGAACAGAGAGCAGTGTTTCAAACATGCCTGGTGACTTCTGCTTTTGGGAGCATTAACCATTGACTTGATGAAGCAAAAGGGGGGCCAGGATTGTGGGGCAGCGGCCCCCAAATGAGCAGCGTCTCCATAGGTGGTCTGAATCACACCCTTGCTTCTCTCGTCGAGTGAGAGACTGGCATGGTGCCAGCTTCTGACCTTGCAAGTCACATATCTGTCAAGGACAAATACACAGGAGAACAAGGAGCAGACACGACGAGAGAGAGAGAGGGAGAGGGGAACACCAATACCAAAGAATACCGCTCTTCATTTCTTTTTCCCAGTCAGGGTTTTTTTGCACGGTTCTATCCTCAGAAGAAACTAAAAGATGTGTTGGTGGGCAATGCTGAGGGGGTGGGACCAGCTGGTTTGGGCGGGAGTGGCCAGGAGTGGGAGGGGAGCTCCGGGGGGGTTGCTGAAATGCAAACGGTCACGTGTGCGCAGGCTGCAACAAAAGGCTCTTTTATTAAGAGCATATGCAGATAAGGAGGCTTCTTTGTGTCCAGAATTTCACACATCACAGGCGGAGGACCTGTCCCACAGACCAGTGACACTCGCAGCTTTGCCGCTAGAGAGCCGCAGTGTGACCCAGGCTATGTGTATGTAAGGCAGGGTTGAAAAAATACATACATCTGAACACAAACCTTAGGACCTTTAGCAGAGTATGCTCAGCAAGCCTGGTCGATGTGCTTATGTATCCTGTTTGCTTTAAACGGAGCAAAAAAGGCACAAGAGAACAGGGGAAGTGTCACCTGACACTTCATTTCCAAGCTATAGCCGAAAATGTTTGACTCCTCATTCACCCAAGTATCGGGCAGATCGGACGTGTTGGCCTTTCACCTCTGCCACAGCGGCGTCGAGATCAAGCTGGCAGAGGGGCACAGAATCGTCGCACATGTGTCAACAAATGTACCGCATCGCTAACAACAAGACCACAGACAAATTACACGACACACAAACTCGAGCGTCATCACTTCAAGCGAAGTACAGCCATGCGTAAACTTTCCATAACAAGTATTAAAATTTCTGATTAAAAAGGATGACCAAAAAAAAAAAAAACACTGTCGGTGTACTACACAGACAACAGTGCGTGACAACTGGAGAGAAGAATCCACACACCTGTACATACAGTATGACCTCACATTACTATTAGTATCGTCAAGATCATCGCTGTTATCTTTTTTGCACCCTTTAATCCGATCACGTTGCAACTCCTTCAGATGCCACTTCATCGCAAGAAAATTAAATGGCTTCATGTCTAATTAATCTGCTATTTCATGAATGACATACCACAAAATATGATTTCGCACATCTCCGTTTTCTTCCTCAGAATTTGTAAAACTTTCTCTTTCTTGCTATGATTTTGCAACTGATTCCGCATAAGGCCATAATTATACTTTCATTACGCAGCAAGAGACATTTAATAAAATCTCTTGCGCTAGCCTATTTAAAAATGTGAAAAGCTACAAAACTATTAATAACCCCGGCTGAGGAAATGAGAGTGTGAAAGAGCCTTGCTGGAGGACATATTAAAATGAACGCCTCGCCAAAGTGTCACAGGGGCCCACTGTGGGATTAATTACCCAGCCCTGACGGCCCCGATGCTCAGACGGTGTTGCACTCGTGGATGTGTGGGTGTCCGAGTTCATGTGCACGCACATTACATCGCATAGCACATCAAATACATGCGTGCAATCACAGTGCCATATTTGCTGGTACTCATACATGTATGTTCTCAAACACACCTCACAGACGTACACATTTATACATGCGCAAGGGTGCATGTGAGAGACAAAGAAGGCAGATTATTAAAATGATGTTCTGATGTTCAGGGCAGCAGCCTGGTAGCTCTTGCCAAACACCATTATAATGAGGAGTAAGAACAGGGGGTGCGAAGGAAACAGTCGGCCCATTTCCACCATCTCATCCCCAGCTGGCGTTGCTCAGTACCCTCTATCACCCGGCCCACCCAGAGCTCAGCAAGGAGGCGAAAGTGGGCACTGGGGAAGAGGACCACAGAGAGGTAAAAATGGAGGGAGAGAGAAAGCTGCGTGAGAAAAGAAAGAGTTGTGCACACCGAGGTGGCTGAAAGCTAAAGTGGGTGCGCGGGGGGAGCGGGGTGTCGAGGAAAAAAAGAAAGAAAGAAAAAAGTTCCTTGGCATGTTGGGTTTTTCAGGGCGCCTCAATTGACCTGTAAACCTTTGTGACTGGAACAAATGCAAATGGGCTGACTTGCTCACACAAAAATACCAAAAGGCTATTGAAATGAGCACTGTCCAACAATGTGGAGCAGCCCGGACCCCTCTGAATGTACAGTCTGGGACTCAAAGCCACCGTGTCTGGAGAGCCCCACTGTAGCCAGGGTCCTCGCCATCTAAGGCCGAGCAGCCTGCGAGGAGGGCTGGCCCACTTTCAACGATCCTCCTCACTGGGTTTAATTAAACACGTCTACCCTGGGCTGCCTTCCCTCGCAGCCGCTCCTCAGAAGGAGCGCACCCCGCACTCTGAGGAGTCAGCTCATTTCATATCATTTCATGTCACTCTGGATACTGTTTTGGGTCTGCGCAGATTTCACTGATCATTATTTTAACCTTCCCAAAAAGTTCCCCGGATTGTTCATTCACTGACAAACATGGTAAAGAGGCACAAAAATGTACACTGTACGTAAAACAATAATAACATTGCAACCCTTTGCTCTGTTTTACATGTGGATGTATTTGCAATTTCTCAATGTACAGTTTTGGTCTGCATGATGCAGCAATAGTGTTGTTCATTAAATTCATAAATAAAAAAAATTAAATTAAAATGCAAAATGAAAATGCTGTGCCTGCCTGAACTGCAAACTTGCAATTGAAAACTTCTTAGTATTTCAGCCTTCAAGTAATCATTTTAGACCTAATGTAAATTCAAACAAAAATGTATAATAACAGGAGCGCAGTATTCCCCACCATATAAGTGAGATTCAGATGAAAATGCCAAAGGTCAATTAGTGTTATTTTCTATGAATTATTCCTATACACAGAAAATGTTTAATGTGTAACTTATATAGATATTTTAAATGGTTGTTATCAATTTAGGTATTTGTAGATGGCAGTCACTGTCACGAGTACACTATAAATGCAGTCCAAGCTTAAATTTGTCAGATTAATAAACTTGTGACTGAAGGGTTCCACTGTTAACTTCAGATTTCAAGATGGAAACTTGAGCTGGGACCCTGAGCACAAAACTGTAAGCTATGCAAGTTCGTTTGGGAAAAACTGTGTGCAGAATGTGACAGTCGGGGCCTCATGGCCATAGCATAGCAGGGTACCCATCTTTTTGCAAGGGGCTGGTCTTCCATCTCTTAATGAGGATGTTACATGTAGTGACAGAAAACGTCACATGACAAACGTTTTTGTTCATCCAGGTCCAACAGACCTGTAAGTTTCATCACAAACTAGCAGTGTTTATAGCCCTCACTGTCTCACTACTGTACTCCTCGTAGTGGCTAGTGGTACTCAAAAGCAATGCCAACAAACAATGCCCACTTAGCATCAGGACTGGACCTTGCAATTTGCAAAATCACTAATCCCCACTTCACAGTAACAATTTACTCAACATATTTAAACAGTAATGCTCATTTCATATGGCTTTTCTAGGTGTATGAATGGAAAAATAAGTTTTGCCCCCATTTATTATACACACAAGTAAATAACTATCTCTCACTGCACATCTCAAAGTTAAAATTTAGGCCTAGCCTTTTACAAGATGGTTGAACAGCTGAATTATATCTAATTAAAAGTGAACAAAATTATACAAAACTTACTCCTATTCTGATAAAATATGAGAGAACTTGTGACTACATGACAAAACAAACGGATTCCATTTTATCCCATGACAATAATACAAATTCAAAGAGTATATGAAAAGAAAAACATTATCTCTATCAAGACTGGCACAGTTATTTCTCCACACAGAAAAGTGTAACTGCTACAGTATTATCAGTAGTTTTATGTGAAAGACTTAATACTATAATGACAAATTAAATAATGTACCACTCAACATCAACGTCTTAAGAAAAATGAAAATTTACAGCAGTAAACATCTCACTGAACATTTGGCAAAAATGTTTAACACAACTCATACAAAACCACACTGAACTTTACCACCTGCATTAAACAAAGGCTTCAACTCATGGAGTCAAAAACATTTTATAGCACTTGAAAGAAGAACCTGAAACCCATTGTCCAAACTTGCCTAAATACTGCAACTTCAGAAGAAAAGAGCCCGGACGTTTTCCCCTTGTTCTTTGGTGTACTCTGTCAAGTATGCAATGCAAACAACGTAAAATGGCAAAAATATCCTTAAACGTGTAAATGGGCAAAGTTCAAGGAATTTTAAAGAGAATCACAAGATCTCACTGGAATGATTCAGGATATATACAGACAGGGAATAAATACCGATTGTCAAACCTGCAGGAAATCACCTGCTATATTATAGTATTTGTCAAGGCTTAGTCATGGCTTTTGCTAGCTCTTATGCATATTGCTGCACTTGGCAACATTATTCATTTTTGTCAAGTTCTTAATAATGAACAAAATGATTCTTAATATTTTATACAACTGCAGTGCGTGAGTCAGATCAATACGAAGACATAAGCAAAGAGGGAAATTCTTCCTGCCATGTCTACTGACATACTATGTTAAATATTTAATTGCAGAAATATTTCATCATATCATATTTATATGGGTTCAGCACACAGAAAAATCAACTTTTGGCTATGTTTTATGATGTTTACAGGGGTTAATACTGACTGTAACTGTGTGGTGTTTTTTTGTAACATTTGTAAATGTTCCAAGAATGAGCAAATATATATAACACTTAATATTTCCTGTATATGATTTAGCAAACACAGAGGACCTAGCCACTACGCTCTTGAGTATGACCTCCTTTGCAGGATTCCCTGTTTCGACGAACAGACTTCAATTTCCCACCAGTGCCAAGTGCCTTTGAGCCACTCCATAAGTTAGCAGACTTGTGAGACAGCCAAGCTACCCAGAATTCTCCTCGGAGATGACAGCCTCCACGTTCTGCGTTAACTGTTGAGCTGCAAACTCGACACAAGATGGAACCCTTAATCGTGCTCCCAGACAGAGCCCTATGCAGAGACGTGCTCTATTCTGCCCCCAGTGGCTGAACATTGAAAAGGCCCCCCAGCTCGCCGCACACAGACACAAACGAAAACACGCGTGTGCAGAAAACGGACTGTTGGTCACAAACAGAACAGGTCATCTGAAATTACATTTTCAGTAGTATTTTCGGTAATGGCAGTATGTCAGTGGCCGTTTGTGCTTCGAACAGCAAAAGTGCTCCCACTGAATTTCACTGACAAAGGAGGGACCTTCAGCACTGTGTCGTCAGCCTGCTGGGCTCACACTACAAGGTCAGATTAAATGTCCTACAGGTGTATGGCACAGCGTTTTATCAAACTAACAAAACTCTCGAGAGACAGTTAGAATCGAGTCCTAAGAAAAATACAAAAACATTAGGCCTCAACCTCATTTACAAGGGCAAGTGTTTAAAAACATAAGTGATTTAACTGGGGAACGCTTTTGTTGTACTTGACTTTCGATTTGTCAAATGTAACAAGTTTTCTATTACATAACTAAAAGATGTGTTTTCAAAAATGACAGCCACCTGAAGCACTGGGCAGCTGGTACTGTAGTGGTAGAACTGCTGCCTTTACACTCAAAGGTTGCAGGTTCAATTTCCACCTCTGGCTGTAGCACCCCCGAGCAAGGTACTTACCCTAAATTGCTCTAGTAAAAATTACCAGCTGCATAAATGGGTAAATAATTGTATGTACCTTAACACTGTGAGTCCCTTTGGAAAAAACCATCAGCTAAATTAATTCATGTGAGTGGTGTGATATACTACTGTTATGTTTTTAACAAGCACAGACAATTACAGTATTCCAGTAGGTCATATGGCACAGTGCACTGACATTGTTTTCAATTAATGTGACTCCATAGACTATTGTCGGTCAATAAGTAACTGATCCCTGAAATTCTTTTTTCAAACTGCAGAGGTTGGGCCACGGAGTCTCTCCAACATAGCATGAGCTAGCCAGTCAAAAAGTGACTGTTCATTACAATATGAAAAGCCCAAATGTGGGCAATCACTCAAAAAGATAAGCTAACAAAGATCATTAATTACGTTGCGCTTTGAACCTCACCAACAACAGATCTTGTTATGACTCAAGAGTCTCTTTTTTTTGACTACTTGGACGAATGGTTACTACCTCTGAATAGCAACCAGGGATAAAAATCCTTCAATTCTATAAAATATGTAGAGTACATCCTTCACTTTTTCAAAAGTAAGATAATTCTACTGTACCTAGGTTTAGGATTTACAAGAATAAGTAACTTCTAATGTAATACATCACATCTGCATTCTATTCACAGAGCTCACAGGGGACATATTTCTCTTAGATGACAAAAGTCATTCTTAAAATACTGCTCTATTAAAATACACTGTAATAAGAATTTCACTACGGCTATGTAAAATATGTTGCTATAAGAGTGCTCGTGTGAACATCATTGCCTCATAATACCTGGTTGAAAGGGGTTTACTTTCGGCTGACAATGAGCATTGTAGACTAGTATCAAGTGGAATAATAGAAGGGAATAATTTAAATTCCACACAAAACCCATGTATAGGGCAATCATGAGTCACAAACTCCATCACAAATAATTTTCTCAGGGATTTGTGCAGTACAAGGACTTTTAGTAGGGCTCTCTGGGAAATTTTAATTTTGACAGCTCATGGCCAACAACACGGCAACGACCTGCTGAGAGACCACCCTGTTCAGACCCCTCCCTTGTCTCTCACTCCTGCTGCTTCGTCTTGCCACTCGAACTCACTTGACACATTTGAAGGACAGTGTATGAGGTCACAAGACACCTGCAGGCCCACAGAAACAATAGACTGGGTGAAGTTGGACTAGAGTTTCGCAGAAGGACATCTGCCTAGCCAATCTCATACCGGCTTTGGACCTTACACTTCCAAGAATACATATCCAAAAGCACAAATGTCTGCAACACAAAAGGCTCTTCTGAGAAAACAAAAGCATTTAAATTAAAGATCTATATTGTAATGGATACTAATAATTGTTCTACAGCCTAGTTCAAAACCTATAAAAACTTTTCTTTTAAAAATAGTACATTACATGATACTGATGCACATCTATGGTTATTATGGAGCTGTATATCCCTTTGGAGGAAACTATCATATCACTGAAAAAATGTAATGGAAATGTGTACTTTACTTGGATTTACAATATGATGTCTATACCCACATGGTAACGACTACTGAAACAAATACATGAAATGTATAGGTTATGAATGCCCACAGTGCTGTTAATCATTGTCTTCCCCATTAAAATCACAGATGAGCAAATAACAACAAATTTTTTCACCCAGCTACTAGCAATGCAAGCTTACTTACTAAATAACATACCAGAAGGCAGATTTTGTTAATTCAGCTCAGGTCCCTGGGAGAATTCACTGCAAGAAAGGTCTCTGATAAATGTAAGACCAAGCCCATGATTTAACGTGGCAATGACTGGCTCATCTTTCCTCCGACTCACTGTATCATCTTAATCCTTCACCACATCTCCTATTTTAGTGATATAACAAGAAAAGTAAAATCCTTAAAAACATGTCTATGTTGAAAATAATCCCACTTCACCGAAATAATAAACAGGAGAGCGATATAACACAGAAAGGTTTTGGGTTTCTTTCCCACTATGCAGGGAACGACGCATCTCGTTAGTTGGACCGCTCCACGCACAAAACAAAGGGCCCATTGGAACAGAGCAGTCTGATGGCAACACCGTCTACGTGAGCAGATTGCTAGAACCGAACCAGTGGATGCTCCACAACGGCCACAGTCTGGCCTCTCTTTTGAACAGAACAGAACTATTAGGTCACGCAGCAAAGCCCAGCAACTTCAGCACATATAAATGAGACATTTTTCTGTGTTTATTTGCCACACCTGCCTGTCCGTCTTGCTAATTCCAGACTCCTGTATGGCAGAACATATTTCTGAGAGCTTGGAAAGAACAGACACACAGCATTAGTTGAGTTGTAGCTACAGAGACCTCTAACTACAAACCCAAGGAAACAAATTTGTTGGTGTTAACATTCATATACCAAAGACAGCACATTTTACATTTGGCCTGGTTTAATTTGCAATCACTTACAGCAAACATTATTGTTATGTTTCTAAATAACTGAACTTATAAACTCTATCGAAACTGTCAAATATTGTTATGCAGTTTTTATTTTAAATTGTTCACTATGTGTATCCCCTTCACCCAGCTGGATTCTTTTGAGTAACAGCTTTCTGAAGTGCTGAAGACCAGAACACTACCAGGCACAAGAACAGGCCATTTTCAGGTAGCTAGCATCTGTCCTGAGCCACTATGCAGGTATGTATTAAGAAACAACAAAGGATCTATCAGTGATTTATTAGGTCCTCAGCCATATTAAATTTAAAAAAAAAAAAATCACCACTGTCCCAGATGTTTATAATGAACTTTGAACATTGTGTTAAAAATTAATTATAACTTCATTTAACCTTCTTAAAAAGTGCTCTCTAAAATGAAGACCCACTTGTTGTAGCAGTATGGAGAACACATTTGGAAAACCCTTGAGGGAACACACAGTGCTTATAATGAGGCCATGTGGAAATCTCTGGAGAGCTGCTGACCTAATGCATTGGTGAGGAGACAGTGTGGGACAGGCTGAGGAAGGACAAGGAGTGCCAGTGTGGTCGACGGCTATAAAACCCACACCCTCACAAGACGACTGTGGCTCGGTCAATTTTTTCATGTGGATCTTTCGCTCTAGAGTGCAGAGGGAAAGCTGCACATCAAAACGTCAAACACAGAAGACAGCAAAAACAAAACAAACCTTTTGTCAAAGACCAATATGGGTTTTTTTTATTTTTTAAAATATACTTCAAGCTATACATGATGTGCAGAGGTGAGGACACATTTCAAAAAACAGACACCAGGCACTGGGGAAACTTATGAAACTCTGTGGGGCAGTTTTTAGAAAGAGTTCTAAAGAGACATCAGGTGGCAAGCCTCAGGGCTTGAACTAAAAATTAAATATAAATAAAAGAACAAATACAAAACAATTTTAAACTCCCAACTTCCTCATTCCTCTTCCAACATTTTTTAATGTAAAATTTAATAAAAGATAAATGTGGGGAATAAATCAAAGGGCCCTTCTCCCATCACACTCTCCAAAGGCCCTTCTTGCATCACACGCTCCAAAGAGTTCGTCTCTCGTCATAACCTCAAAAGAAGCCTTCTCACGTCACACTCTCCAAAGGGCCTTTTTTGGAGTACACACTCTCCAAAGGACAGTCCTTGCCCTTTCAGTGTCTCTGCACAGATAATACCGTGATAGAGATGGTCAGTGTAACGTGCAAATACACAGCATTTTAAATGTGAACAGCTTGCGTTGTGTTCGTGCTCAGCAGAACTTGTTCCACACCAGTGGAACTTCACTTGCTATCCCAATCATGTTATCCTGAACACTACTAATAATAATCACAATAATTACAATAACAGCAAACAATAATAACAAATGTCTAACATATGATGGTTTAAAAAACTGGAAATTGCAGCTAACTTCTTGAGAGCAGCCTTACCTTCACAACCTCCAGAACATCAATCATTACAAGAAAAACTTTTCTCATACACCTGGAAATCCTTTAAAAAGTGTAAAGGTGATTTGTGTTGTCAGGAATTCCCATTGCAACTCTTGCAACAAAATGATGAGAATCAAAAATCTTAACTGAAAAAAACATTTTATAACAGCTTACTGCCAAGCCTGTTTCATCATTGACTGAGGTGGTCTCATGGGCTACAGACTTGTCACTAAAAAGTTCACGGTTCAAATCGCCAAAGACAAGCAACCTGAAATTCTTCAGTAAATGCACAGCTGCATAAAGAAAACCATTAAACTGTAAGACGGTTGCAATGTAAATGTGGCTTTGAGACAGTGTTCACTTTCTGCTGCAGTACCAGTAGGGACTGAGTTCTTTACTGGGGCTCTTTGCTGAGAGTGGCTGAACCCAGCAATTGTCATACACAGTGATGCACTATTAGTTGCTAGGTAACCAACCAAACAAATGACCTCTTTGGGAGACAGTTAATGGGTGTAGAGAAATGAACATCATTAAAATAAAATAAAATATAATAAATTAAAATAAATGCTTTACTTACTGCAAGAAAAAAACTAACTGAAGTGTATTCCTTTTTATAGCTTTGTTAAGCTGTTCATTTCACTTAAATAGAGCAGTTTCTCCTCTACTGATAATGAAATAGAACAGAATACAACACAAATATGAACTTTTCCTCCACTGCACTGATATTTGTGTGAAATTATATTATAATTTCACACTCCCCTCCTTGTGTCGACTGGTCTCTTTGACAAAGTGACATGTGATCTGCGGCACTGCTCAGCAGAAGTTGACCTATTTTCAACACTGGCTCCCACGCTGTGTGAGTGTCGCAGGCGTTTATGAGCACTCCGAGCTTGTCACCCGGTAAGAAGGGCACGCCTTAACTGCTAGCTGAGAATCTCCACCTTGTCTGTGTCACTGCATCAAACTGCATCCGCCTCTCCACACCAGGGCCAAGAGAGACCCCTCAGAGAGCCAGGCCTAGGCTACCAAAGCCAGAGCACCCAACCTGTTCTGTAGGGGACTGTCCCCGTAACCATGGCAGTAGACAGGTGGTGTCTGGGTCAGAAGGGTAAATATGTGAAGGAAAAGAGATGCCAGGCCTTACTGTTTGCTGACAGCTTGCAGGAATCTGCTTTCCACGCTCCTCTCCTTCTTTAGGTTGCCACAGCCTGATTTGCTGTGAGACAGAGAAATGACTGACTACATAATACCACATTAAATACAGATGATATCTGCACTGAGGATAACTTCTAAAAGCTACATCATCACATCAAAACAATGACCAGTAAAGACTGCTGGTTAAAATGTTACAAAAGGAGTTGTTGCCCAGTTTTCTGATGTTGACTTCCGTTATATGAAATTAAATCTCACATGGCAGGATTTATGGAATTGGACGTGTGTAAATTAAATATTTACTTCCAGGAGGCTCTGTTGAAATCTGTTGAAAATGGGTTTTGCATTCCATTTTTACAGTGTATGAGAGGGGGTCTTCTTATTACTGCAATTTGCCTTTGGCAAAATTCGAAAGCAATATTATACATAATGACATCACAAATTGAAGATAAAAGCTGTTATATAAACTTAAAATAACAGGTCAATACTGAGAGGGCGCTGGAGAGACAGAGAGAAGCAGCAGCAGCCAGTCAAGGTTAAACTGCAGACCACAAAAAAACACCTTCTGTACACACTGTGCAGGCTTGTTTTGGCTGGATTAATAATTGACAGGATCACTTCTATCCAAAAACAAGGTTTGGTTGTTAACTTACCAAGAAGTTGAAACAGCAAAGCAACATGCGTGCCAAGCTGCAGATATACACAGTGTCCCCGGGCCAAGGGCATTCGTAAGGCCGCGTCCGCCCTGTCCTCTACACGTCATCTGCATACGCTTCATCTCCTCACTTACGCCATCCTCAGTCTCACCCAGGCTAAGCGCGAGTCCCTCAGTAAATGAGCAGTTCATCTTTTATACCATATAATTTATCCTGCTTTGTGCTATACAAAATAAACCAAACCGACCTCTTCTGTGTGACTGCATATGTAAAACTGAACTATAAAGACATACATAAAAATGTAACAGTGGAAACAGCTGGTACTGTAGTGGTTAGAGCTACTGCCTTTGGACCCACAGATTTCAATCCCACTTCCATCTGTAGTACAGCACAAGGTACTCACTTTAAATTGCTCCAGAAAAAATTACCCAGCTGTATAGTCACTTTGGAGAAACGTCAGCTAAATGAATAAATGCAAATGGAAACAGAACACAGAACAACGGGGCTCTAGTTCTCCACGTCGGTAAATGTTAAGTATTACTGGATAAAAAATTGTTGGAAAATATACATCAATTTCAGGAAAAAGAAGGATTTCCTTTGTACGCTATCTTCAGAGTTCGGCCTTGAGCTCAGCGACAAGATGCCTTTTGTTTCCCCGTCGACAGGCTCTTGACAAGAGAGCGGCAGGGCCACTTCTCCTAGACACCAGCAGGCACCCTTAACTCTCTCGCTCTCCTTTTCCACCGCCTTGACTGTCTCCCTGTCCAGTTGCCATGACGCTGGACAGTTGTTTGTGATTATTCTCAACCCGGAGGAGGAACAAACAGGGCACAGTTAAAAAAGACCAGACCAAGTTGCACTTCATTGACAAAACAAAGCATTCTAGAGTCTCAAAAAAAAAAAGATTTATGCCTTTGAATTACAAAGGGGCACTCCGTCCAGAGCTCAACCGTTGGATAATTCAGCATTTACTTTAACACTCGCCAGAGTGGATTTTGCCGAAATGACCTGATGCTTTCCTTACATTTAACATTCTATATGAATTATGTTCCCAAGAATTTCACGCATTACATTTTTTCAATATAATATTACAATATTATTAAGATTTTTGTAAAAATGACTCCAACTCAAAGAAGGCCCTTAATCTTGTGTGCTGAGATGTAGATTAAGCATTCAAAAGTTCAACTGACGCATACTGACCTGGCAAAAAATGCAGGCCTCAATGTTGACGCGCCGTATTTGAGGCAGGTTGGCACAACATTAGGAGCCCGCCTCACTGAGGACACAATGGTGATGAGCATCGAGCAGCAACACAACGCTGAGGGACGCGAAGGGCACAACTTGATCAGGAAAAGGAAACAAGAATACATTATTTGTCTGCATACTGTATGTGTTTCCTCTTCTGCTTGAAGACCATAAAGCATGTTCTTTTACATTATCTCATGTCTTTGTGGTTGTACTTCAACAGTTCCAGATGAAGCACAAAACCAAAACATGACAGCTCTGGAGTTGCAAGTCGTCACACAAGCCTACAATAGTCAGGCAGGTTAGTCAGAACTGACAGGAAACATAACTGGTGAAAATCCCAAAGTGACTCAACTGTGGAAAGACACACCAAATGCCCGATCCATATTCTTTGCACTACTGGTTATACACATCTGACAACAGAGATCAAAATTTAGAACACAAAAGGAAAAAAAAACACGTTTTCAAAAGACAAATGAATGCGAGGAGCCTGACAACGGGGAAACAATACGACCAAACAAACAATGGGAATATTTAGCATCAAAACAACTATTTTACAAAGGAAATGTAAATGCGGGGTGGCCAGGTAAGTCAATGATATTTCCAAGAGCTAGGGTTATTAATTCCTGTTGTTTTCAATCATTTTTTTGGGAAAATAAAGCACGTGAACGAAACGTATTGCATGGATGCATCATTTTCTCGATCCACTGCAGGCAGCTGAGACACTGGCAGAGGGGTGGAGTGCACTCTTTTCACCATTTCAAAAGCCAGAGAAAGCCTTGCCAATAATTTACTGAAAAATATCTAGCCTGCAGGACCTGTATTGACATGCAAGAGGGCAGCTGAAGTCAAAGCATCAAAGCTACCATAAAAAAAAGAAGTGCGGCACCAGTGTGACCGCCAAGGAAACGTAATTAAGTGTATGAAGCATCCCTGAGATGCCATCGTCCTGAACAGGCTGTTACATATTTACAGTGTGTTCGTTAAGTAAAGTCCATTGTAACAGAAGGGTCTGGATTCAGTCTTACTAACGCAAAACAGCTTAAGACATTCTCAGCAAATTTTTCTACGCGGGACAATTCTCACAGAAATGCGCACACGATGTTACCTGCTTTGGGGAGCATCGTTTGCGCTTGTTTAAACAGTAGGAAACTGAAGGCTGGGGGAATCTTCGTGCTAAAATACTGTACGAGGATGCCAAGCTTGGGGAGGGGGTAATTTCTGAGTGTGACAGTAAAAACGTCTGTCGTGAGCACCACGGTTACAGCCCTTGGCTAACTCGTCTCCTGTTCCTGTGTGTTCGGCCTATCAAGAAATTCACAGCGCGGGCGTCACTGTGACATCACTCCAGGAAATCTGAGTCTCTTTGGCCAGAACCGGGGTGGGGAACGCACCCTCTCCTCTTCCCCTCGCAGCCAATCAGAAGTGGAATTTCAGCTGCTCCCACCGCAAACAAGGAGGTAGACAATCAGCACGTTTCCATTTTCATTTCTCCTCGCAGGACGATCGAAGCCTGCACGTGCCCGCTGAGAGAAGGATCATTCATTATAATTAGTCCGCTCGCCAACCCAGCGGCTGTCCTATTTCAGACTCGCTCGCAGACGCTGTAAAATCCCAGCTGCGCTGCAAGCGCGCCGCCTCATCGTTGAAAACTTCACAAAAAACCACTACGCCCTGTGGCTGAGGGAGACCAAGGCATTAATTCTGTAGAGAAAGAGCAAGAGAGCGAGAGCGAGGGATGATCAAATGCCTGTTACTCCCTGCCCGGTAAACCCTTTGACCCCGCCCCCCCACCCTTTCAACAATGGGACAGTTTTCTTTTCCTGCTCCCCAAGACGCAACAGAGCTGTGCAGATTTGTTTGCAAAACAACTGGACTGCTGTATGCCTGAGCAGATAGTCTGAGCTTTCTTGGCAGATGTTGCCGGCCTGACTGCGGAACTTGCGGAAAACCCATTTACTGATCCAGCGAGAATCAAAAACACTATTCGACTAAACAGGGACGGAGCGACAAGCAACTAATTTTCGTCCATACACCAGAAACATATGTAAAACATTGCTCAGACTGCTTGTCGGCTTCGCGAAAATTACGCTTTTCTGATCTCCAAAAACACCACCAGGCCCCTTTAGAATTCCAAACTGAACAGGAAGGAATGGCAGAGATCTGCGGAGATGTATTTTATTTGCTAACAGGACGCAGTTGACTCAGGAACTGGCTTTGCTCGCTGTATCTTTAAAGGACCTGAAGTTTTCTTGGCAGAAAACACAGAGCTGCAAGTTCAGCCAAAATAGACAATAAAGCAGTACGGAGGAACATGCCAAAATGCAGGCCAATTCAGTCCAGAGGCTCATTTTTCCGAAATGATTCACACTGGAAAGAAAAGCACTGCCGTGTCCTGATGTGAACCCTGCGAGGCAAGCGTCAGGGCGCAGCAGAAAACTCGCACAAAACCGGGCCATGTGTGCAACTGCCCAAATAACAAGACACACAGATAAAAATACACGCAGGCTGTGTGCAGGCAGCCATTTACAGTAAGCTCTCTGAGCTCCCGATGGGACGTGCACTCGGCACACGTGACATCGGGCCTTCTTCGTGGCCCCAGCTGGCTTGCTAACCGTGCTGGGGGCTGCCATTTTTTCCTCTTCCTTTTTTCCCTGCACCTCAGCCTGTACTGCTAAATTTCCAGCAGAGCTGAGCTGGATGCCCGTGGTTTTGAAAAAGACACCATTGTTGCAGTGAGTCAGCCTTCAGTTGACACCTGTAATGTAGTACCTAAGGCCTGATAGCGGAGGGTCATTGGAAGGAAAAAAAAAATTCAGTGTTCAAAAACAATGCAATCCAGTGACAGATTCAGGGAACAGCAAGTCCAAAGGAGTTTAGGAACTGAAGAAATAAATATTTTTCTAACATGCATCTGTAAAGCAAACAAACGGCATTTATATTGTCTTAAGGCCTGCAGAGATGTTTTTGTTACATCACATAATACTTCACCTACCGCTTCTGCTTGAATTATGTGAGTTCATGCAATTAACAAATAATCTGAATTGGGTATCACTACTTGCAGCGCTGCACACTCAACCAAAATAGGTGGCGTACTGGTTAGAGCGATTGCTTTTGTACTTTAAGGACACACGCTCAAATCCCACTTCCTGCAGTGGTTCCCTTGAATGAAGTACCAACCTTAAACTGCGCCAGTAAAAAATACCACGCTGCTGCTTTGGAGAAATGCGCCAGCTAAATAAATCAATGAAAACGGACAATTAAGGCAATAAAGGTCTAAAAACCAGAAAAAAAAAGCTGGCAATCTCATGGATTTAACCACTCCCCACCCTGGGAAGTTGCTAACCATGGTTAGCAACTTTCAGCAAGAAAAGGTTTTCAGAAACCTGTATATACAAACCAATTTACACAGCACACAATTGGCAACCACCACCACACCTGACGCTCCATTTCAGAAAACAAGAAAATAATATATTAGCCTCATTTATGAGGAGCGAGACAAAAATTCAACATGCCGGCAACTCTGGAAGACATTTTTGAGACAAAGACCACTTGTGCGGTGCTCCCGATTAACATGCGCGAGCCAATTTCATAATCGGCTGTTCAGCTGTGCCATGGGATCAGCTAAAACTGCAGGTGAGCGCCGGGAGCACACTTGGCGCCCATTTGCAATGCCGTGCTTGCACTGTGTCCTCCAGGCCGACTGCTGTGCATTCTTATTTCATGCCTGATCAGCAAAGCTGCAAAGCTGCAGGATGACCAGGCCCAAGGGGTGTGTCTCTTTAGGTGCAGCCCTTGCCATGCAAGTGTCAGCGGCCGGGGGACAATTCGGCCAATCACACAAGCAGGGTGCGTCGGCCAATCACGGGCCTCCTGGAACACCACAGGTCCCACGGCACAGGAGTTCGGGCGTTCCCGCAGCTAGGCAGGCCACAGTCAGCATACTGGACAGTGCCGTCTGAAACACACCGCACACTTTTAGCCAGATGTGTTAAGCAGCTGTACGCTCTAACGCACTCCGTGCCTGCCGACCTGGCGAAAGTCGTGGCTGCGAGACACCCGCAGGCAACAAGAACACGACGAAAACTTTGCAGCCAGATTGCGCAAAGAAACGAGTCCAATGGACGACGGTGGTGTACGCTTTCCTATGAGGTTTAATTTGAAATAATCAAAATAATTACAAAGCTATCAAATGCAACAAACACAATATTGCTTCCACCTGCCAGACGATGCATTATCTTAGTAAGGAAACACAGAAGTTCTGCCGAAGGCTCTCCTAACTTTCTTATGACTGAAAACAGCCCGTTCTTCAAGTAAAGTTACAGTTAATATCAAATGTCAAGTGCTGCCCCAGAGAAATAATTAAAAAGATACACTGAAACTCCCAAATTATCACATGGAAATAATAAGTTTAAAATAAAGTTTAACAGTAAATTTTTTGAGAGTTGGAGCCCAGTGACTATTTAATTACATTATTTAGACTGAAAAATGTGTATAATTTACAACTGATGTTCCACAAGTCTTAGAATTTGTTATAAAGGTGACAATGACAGTGTCCACGAATACACAAAAATAAAGCTACAGTATAAAGCATAAATGATGAACACTGAAACTCAAAGTCTAATAGTTTACCACAGAGAAAAACTTATGTCAACACCCAGAGCAAAAAAAAGCTAAATTATGAAACACTAGATTAAATACCACTCCATTTTACCTTTGATTTACAAATGTAATCGAATATCAAGATGCACCCTTACAGCTGATATGTTTACCTACAGAAAATGATGAGTTATGTTAGTTGGAATAAATAAAATGCAAAATACCCTTTATCATTTCTTTTCAAAAGAGGGGGAACATACAGGACATGGAATCTAGGCCTAAATAAAGGGCAATGTATTAATAATCCAAGACAAAACAGGGGAAGTGGGTTCCCCTGTTCAACTAAGGTAACTGATTTATGACCACAGGGGGGAAAAAAAAAAATATTACAACCTCTGACACACAAAAACACTGGACTCATAAAATTAGCTGCTAATATTGAAACAAGACATTACAAAAACATTACGATGCAATCCAACAGTCTTTGTAGTCACTTACAGTATATACACTTAAGTCTCATTACTACGAATATTTATGATTATATACATTAATTTTCCCTGCAGTAAAATGCACACAATTTACGGTATACTGACAAATCTACATTAACATCTTGTTATGCTAGACATGATTCTTTCGCCTCTTGCAAAAGGCCAGTAAGAGCCTCACCGACACGAAATCATACATCATATTGGCACTTCCAAAAAAAATTCATAATGCTAAATTGTACAATGTTAAATGTTAATTTTGTAATGTTATATTATATGAGCTCAATTTAATATTTATTCCTTTTTGTGCTTTCCTCCTACCTGTCTGTTCTGAACTGGAGTCTCCTCACCAAACTGGTCGGCAGTCAATGCCTCAATTATAGCTCTGAAATTTAAAATAACACCTGAATTAGTTTCTTATTACAAATCTGTCGGTTGAAATTAACTTAAGCCTGAATGAATATAGGAAGTAAAGTAAAAGAATATTATGTATATACAAGAAGAGATATTTGGAAAGCCTCAAGTTGAGCAGAATGAATGATCCGAAGAAGTGTAACCTGAAGTAATAACATGACCAAAAAAATTCTTATGTGTTTGTTTGGGTGATGGTGATATTTTGGAGTATAATATCGGGCATAAATAATTTGGAAAGGAAGATAGAAACAGAAATTTTACATATAATATACTAGTAGGAAAATTAGATAGATAAATAAATATCCAGTTTTTGTCGGTTTGCGACGAGGCTAAAAGCTCTTCTGGGCAAAAGGTTTCTTTTGTTTCAAACAGGGACAACAATGTGTCAAATTAGTATGAAAATGCAACATGGGACATCTTAAAGTTGTTTTCAATGATTGAATAAAACTTGAAAAATAAGCTGTGAATGTACTTTATTTAAAGCATCCCTAGAAAAAAAAAGCTAGAAGTAATGCGTTAAGAAGTTCGCATGATTACAGCGTCGCGGAGACGCTTTTTGTCGGTGTGACTTTCAAATTCAGCAACTTCGACAGTCACTTTTCCGAAAACTTTTTAATGTCGCCATTTGTCACTGTCACAGCCGCACGAACACGGTGACTAACACACTTACAACTGCACTGGTCTTCTTACCAGTAAGTTTTCTGTTTTAAAATTCCTCTGAAATGAACTGTAATTTATATTTTCGAAAATTTATAACGACGTGAAATTCGTTGTCACAGACACAAACATGACAAAAGGAGCTCTCAGAAAAGTCTTGATGAAAATTCAAAAAGGTATTCCACGAGACGAATCTGACAGGAGAAAAACAAACTCAGCCGTAAATTTTAACGACATACTGCGTTAAAGATATTAAAATTCAGAAATATAACACCAACACAGCCTATTCTTCTATTCTAATGACGTTGCCAAACTAATAACTTAACTTACGTTGCTACTGCACTGCAGCTCCCATTCATGAGCGCACTGTAGTGCGTAATGTCTTCATTAGAGGACGGACGCGTTCGCTAAAAAAGCCCAAAAAGCGGTTTTAATCCCAAAAAGCCGTTTGAAGTTGAAATTTGAATGCGGCTCCGCGGTGCGCAGTAATGTGTCACTCCCGGCCGTTGGCGGCGTCCCTCGAGACGGCCTCTCTCGCGCGAACGCCGGAGCTCGTTTTGTCCCGCGTCCCCGCGTCCCCGCTCCGGCCGACACCGGACACCGGGCTCTCGAGCACGCGCACCGCCCGCGTCCGCTCTATCCAGGTGTGGAAGGTCCTTTTTCTCTGTTTCTGGTTGCAGTTCCCCTGCGAGGCTGCTGGTCCCGGGCCACAGCAAACCGCGCTGCGCCGCTCCGGAGCCACATTACACGAGTTCATTTAAGGTGAAGGGGGACTGAGGACGGGGAGGCGCTCGCGCCGTGTCTCATTTACACTGTCAAACACCATTAAACGCCACCAATTTTTTATTACCCTTCAACGTCGGGCTGCTCTGAACGGTGGCTTGGAATTTACGACACGAATTAAAATACGTTTCTTCTTGAAACGCTGCCGAGTCTTTCCTCTCTACCCAAACCTAGTAATTGTGCCGCTTAGTTTATGACCGCAAATGTTTCTTCCCGCGTTAAACCCATGCCAATGCTACGTTGGATATATTATAGCGTTATATTTTCTAACGCTTCAGCACGCCTTTGGTGCCCTTGTTTTTAGTATTTAACGCCAAACAAAATGCAAATGAAGACGTCGTCGCATTTCGGAGCTGCGGACGCGGCCATGGCGACCGGACGCGTTCGTCACACTTCGCGTGTCGTGGAAGCAGAGCGGCCGCGCGCTCCTCTCCTTTAAAGACAAAGTTCACGAGTTCAGAAGTGCAGTATTTTCGAGGGACTTAAAACTGTCCCTTGTCTGCGCTGCACGGTACTGTACGGTACGGTGCGGTATTGCACGCGGCTGCTAGAGCGCGCCGATGGGGCGCGCGCGCCCGAACTGCCCCTTCCCACGGTGCGCGCGACGCCCTGTCAGGGAGAAGGTTTTTACCGCGTGGGCGCGCGCTGCCGCTGATAAGGCCGCGAGAGATAAGACACGTTCAAGATATCGGTGCGCGTTGCATGCGCTGCACCTGTTGTTTACCTGCAGCGCACGGACTGCAGCCACGTGTCCCTGGCAGTTGTTGCAGGAATCTCTGCCTTCCTTTCATTTTTCTTTCTTTCATGTCGAGACACGCTGGTGCCCGAACCCCCTTTTTTTTTAAACTATTTCGCATGAGTTACTTTATTATTTTGTTCTGATTAAGTTAGATGGCCTTCAGTGTTTTAATATCTGGATCCCTTCTAGGGGGAAAAAACAAAAATACTGTTTTATTTCTTTTAAAATTCAAGATTGATAGGCGGTGGCGCATTGCCTTGCCAGGTTTGGGTGTACCAGATATTACCAAATAGTATTGCGTCGAGTCATACTTAAATTTTGGGTGCCAAATGTCATCAGTAGCACTCAGTGATGTACACAGATATTGAGGGACACACTGTGTGCTTGCATGAACTTTGAGGGGCTTGCCCCCCTTTCCACTTTGTAAACCTTCATATGTTATTCTAGTGGAATATTGCAAAGCATAATCTATGATTTAATGTATGATTTCTAGTAAAAATAAACAAATCAGAATTGTTTGTACTGCAGAATTTTTACAAGGCAATCATTTACACAGTCAGGTCAGAGCAGTGGTTGCAATACGGTACAGTAAAGTAGGTGTTTCACTTCACATGCTTTAAATAACAGGCATAGGCCATGGACTTCGAAAGATTTTAGTTCTGTTGGACGCGTAGAAATAATAATCTGTAGGACAGGACACCAGATCTGATTTTGTAAGTAGTAACTTTGTAAATAGTGTACCTAGCAGTGTAAGTCACCTTGGTGAATAAGGTGTGTGGGCTTGTAACACTACATAGTATCCATTGTAAGTCGCTTTGGAGAAAAGCGTCCGCTAAATTAATAAATGTAATGTGATTTACATTTATTACTCACATTTATATACTCAGCGTAATGCTGTTTGTTTATCATTCTTGGACTCATATAAAGAAAATCTATGACTGGGTGTGCCAGGTGTGCTAACAGTTACAAAATTGCAGATCAGTTGAACAGTGTCTTTATGCTTATCTCAATGAACAAAGGCTTAATAGGAATCATGTGTTAGTTAAATATTTGTCATCCTGTTTTCACCAGAGTTTCTAATGTGAGGTCGTTGCAAATTTGTTTCTCTTTGTTCAGGACAAGCAGTGCAGAGTTTTCATTGAATCTGGGAGTTTGCTGCCTTGAAAAGTGACATTGCTGAAGTCAGTGCTACACTGATGTGCTGCTATGTAATTTATTCCCCTTTCAACGTATTTATAAAGATTTTGGTTTGTTTCTTTCCGGCTTGAAACCGTATGTGGGGAGCCCTTGGGGAGACAGAGCTCTCCAAAGGAGGATTTTTTAAGTACTAAATGTGGTTCTCTATATATAAATGTCTTTCCTGGATTTATTAAAAGTCAGACCCCTAAAAGATTACAGCAGTATATTATGTCACCAGTTTAAGCACCGTTGGAGCCATGTGGACAAAAACTGATCTAGTTCACGAGAACAAAGAGTTTCACTTTGTTATTACAGCACAGCATTGATTTCAGCGTTGTGAACATCGAAGACCTAAATACAACTTGGGCAAAAACCCTCCTTTTTATACTTCTGCATCCGTGATTTTAAAGACTCTTTTTCTGTAGTGTCAACAAATGAAAAAATCTGAAATCACATGGGTTTTAACAGGAGAAATGATGCATGGCATTGTGAGGAATATTGCTTTTTGGGATTCCCGTGAGTAGCTTGTATTCCCTCTGTCAGTATCTAAATAAAATTATCCTTTTTTCTCTGAATTTTTTTTCCCCATTTGTACATAGCTGAACGTAGTTCATGCATTTGAACCCGGTTTTGCTTATTAAGATGTGCCACTTATCCGTTAGTGATACATATTAAGCTATTTAAAAGTACAATGGCTGAAAATATGTAGAAGCAAATGGATGTACTTACTAATAATTATGTAGTTACAAACATTTCATGAAATAAAATAGCTTATTTACTATTTAAGCCTTCAAGCCTCAAAGTGATAGTGTTGTAAAAGTGCATTTTAGGAGAAAAATAATATTAAATAAATGGATCAGTTTTACTTCATGCAGACTTTGAATTCGTCTTCGACTTGCTTTGAAGATGTCAGTGTCTGCAGGGGTTCTACAGGTCCTGAATAAGAGGATGCCTCGATGGGCTTTGGGTTCGCATACAAAGGGTGCCAGCAGAGGGGGAGCTGTTTCCTTTAGCAGGCAGAGTAAATGGGTTTGGGGCAAAAGGAGGTGCACCACCCTTGTGGACATGGGGAGAAGTGACATGGACAGAACTGTGAACGTGTTGGTGAATGTGCAGGTCCCTTCCAGCTGACCATACCATGTATTCATGACCCAAAAACAAAGAGTCATGTGGGTCAAAGCCTTGTATGCATGTTGCAAACTCAAAAATGATTAAAAAAAATGCCTGAGAGCTTCTTAATTTCAGGCGGCAGCTTGCCTAGCATTTAGGACTGTGGCCTTCCACTCTCAGAGTCCTGGCTTTGAATTTTTGCTCCTGCAGCTGTACTCTTGGCTAAAGCGCTTGCCCTGAAACAACAGAGTTAGAATAGCCTGCTGTATGAATTGGTAAATCGTTGTAAAGTTCATTAATATTGTAAGTTGCCCCGGATAAAGGCATCGGCAAAATAAAGGTTAATGATAATTTTAGTAGTTGCTTCAAAATGTTTAAATTGCTTTATTATGAAAACAACTTTGGATTACTCACGCTCATAACCATGATCTCACTCATTTATGGACAATGGTTGTATTGTTGTCGTTCTTGTTTCAATGCGGAGCTGCAGTATGGGAACAAACACCATGCATCCTCTTTCCCCTCTCTTTTCCCATCAAAAAGAAAGGTTAAGGAGATTATAGGGCTGGGAAGTCATGGATGCTGACTGTCCTGCAGAGCAGTCATGTGCCAGAACCAGTGAGGTCAGGACCAAAGGGATTAGAGGTTGGGTCACTGACTTCATGAGTCACAGCAACCCAACCACCTGTCATACTGTGTAAAACATGCTGGGTCTTCCTACACAACAGCATCACCTTTCTTTACCATTTTTTTTCTGATTTAATGACTTGTAATGCAGGTCAGTTCCATAATGTAAAAATCATATGTTTTTTTAACAGTATGACATGTTTGGATTAACATATTGATAGTGTAGTTTAATTTTTTTTAAGGGGAGATATGTTCATTGACTGTTCACTTTTTATAGACCTTTGCAATAGCTTTACACATTAATATTGCTTGTTTGATTGACGATATTGAGGAACATGCTTTCACCGCAGTGTTTGGAAGACACAAGTATTTGCCCCCTTTCCAATTTCCACTATGTTTGCAGCATTTTAACATTAAATTTGATCAGATCTGCTTCTCAGTCCTAGTTGTGAATGAATGGAGCTTGAGTGAGAAAGAATTACACCAGTATTGTTTTTTGCAGCTGTCTAGCAAAACATATTTACCCCCTTCCTTAGTTATTCACGCACACTATTGTTGCTGTTTTTCACACTAAATGTTTTCAGATCGCATTTTTTTAATCTCATTTAATTTATTTAACGAACAAAGTTATCCAACAATGCAATGTTTAACGTGCTTTGATGAAAGATGCAACAAGCATGAAGCTCATGACAACGACAAAGTTCACAAAAGTTCCTGAAGCTTATCAGTCTTTACATAGTTACACAGACATGTCCAAGGCTCTAACGCTGAAACCACAGTCAGTGCCGTACTCATCAAATGGAGAAAGTTTGGAAGGGGTGACTCTACCTAGGAGTGGCCATCCTGTCAATATCGCTCTGTGAGTATGGTGTAGAATCATCAGTGAGCTCAAAAAGAACCACAGAGTATCATCCGGGGAACTGCAGACCTCTTGCTCCAGCCCAAGTCAGTTTTCATGTCTCCGCAGTAAGATATTGTGCAAAAATGAGATACTGTATATGGGAGGGTATCAAGGAAATCACTACTCGCTCAAAAGAATGTGAAAGCTCGTCTACGGTTTACCAAAGAGCACCTGGATGTGTCCGTGGACTGTTGAATCAGTTTTTGGAAGACATGGGCTCCATTACCTCTGTTGAACACCAGGCAGTTCAGTGTAAGGACCTTCTACCAACCATCAAGGATGGTAGTGGCAGTGTGATGGTCTGGACATGTTTTGTTGAAGAGGAATGTCAGGCCATCTGTCCACCAGCTGAAGCTGAAGCTCACTTGAGGCATTCAACAAGACAGCGACCCCAAACATACTAGCAAATCAACAGCAGAATGGCTGAAAAATAAATGAAACTTATAGAACGATTGAAGTCCTGACCTGAATTCGATAGAGGTGTTGTGGCAAGACCTGAAAAGAGCTGCTCAAAGTTGAAAGACTGCAAATGTTGCTGAGCTAAAGCCATTCTGCATGGAGGAGAGAGTCAAAATTCCTCCGCAGTGATGTGAGGCCCATCAGCTGTTTAGTTGTTCAGTTACAGACGCTGCCGTTACATTACATTTATTTATTTAGCGGACACTTTTCTCCAAAGCGACTTCCAATGAACTCTGTGTAGTGTTATCAGGCCACACACCTTAGTCACCAAGGTGACTTACACTGCTAGATACACTGCTTACAATGGCTCACTGATCCATGTATCGGTGGAACACACTCTCTCTGTCACACACACTATGGGGGAATCTGAACAGCATGCCTTTGGAGTGTGGGAGGAAACCAGAGCACCCGCAGGAAACCTGCACAGACACGGGGAGAACATGCAAACTCCACACAGACTGAGCAGGATTCAAACCCTTGTCCCTTCACACCACCCAGGCGCTGTGCGACAGCAGCGCTACTCGCTGTGCCACCATGCTGCCAAAAAAGGCCGCTTGGACAGTTACTGAGCGTGAAAGGGCGGTTACTTTTTTACACCTGTGATTGCACATTTTGTTTTCTTCCACAGTAAGAAAATGACATACTCGGTGCAGTCCGTAAGTTCTCGGGCTGGCTGCCATGTGGCATAGCTATGGTTGCAAGCCATCATTACATGCGGCACAGCTACGTCGCATGGCTGCCATTCTCAGAACTTATTGACCGTACCATGTTAAAAACAATACCGGTGTCATTTTATTCCTCTCAGTGTCCCTTCATATGCTCCTAGAACTGACAGAGGACCCGGTGTCAAAAGCAGACAAAATTGGCTAATTTTTTTTGGCACCACCGTATGTGCACTGGGGGTCTAAAGCACGGCACGCGTCGCGCACTTGTCCCCACTTGACCTTTGACTGACAAGTGGGTGAGAATGTGTATCTCAGAGCGCTGACTTGGGTGCGGCAGTGAAAGTCTACTTTGGGAACTCAACGGGGCTTCGCTCTCCCCCCCGCCACCCAACTGCACTCTCCACCTCAGACGTAGATGTCCCAGATCTCCTATACCAGTGAGCGAGAGGCGAAGGGATGAACATTGCTCTCCGCTGACATTTCCACAGCAAGAGCGCTGTGAGTGTCCATTGCCAGAACGTGACCGATTGCAGCTCACTTGCACACGCATTCTTGCTTTTCTTTCCTTTCAACAGCAGAGAAGCTGATCAGGGCCCTCAAACTTGAGGACATATTTCTCTTTGATTACATCATTCCATTTCCAATAGCGCGCTTTCCAAACATAACCTTCAGCGGAGCTGAAATTAATGAAAATGTCTAAATTGTATGTTGGGGATATTCTGGGTCCAGGAGGTAAAATAAAAATGTCATATTGTATTTACACCCTTGTTCTTTCATTCAAGGAGATGAATTTTTTGCTAAAAGTGCGGAGAATAGTTAAGCAGAAGTTAAGGATGCCTTTCAAAGGTAAAAGATACTGAAGGTAATGAGTCTGTCACCGTGGCAACCTCGGGGCTCTCATAAACACTGTTTCCCTGGGTCAAAATGATGCCGCAGCTCCACACGCAACATCTCAATCCAAGCAAACGGTGGCTTTGAGCTAAAAATAAAATCTCCCGTTAAATCTGTCAGTCGGTTTTAAACGGAGTGACAAGCTTGGCATCGGCTGCGGTTCCATCATTGTCCGCAGACAACAAGCTCTTTATTTTTCCTAATGAAGAAGCCAGACACAACAGGGCACGCTACACGAGAAGCGAAACATCGCCTTACGTGCCGTGCGAATTGAGATTTCGCTCGTCGGGACATTTTTTTTTCCCTAACTTATTTGAATGTTGTCCAAAAGCCAGCCTATCCGAAAAGCCAAAGGCGAGGAATGAGTCAGTGTCAGAAGATGTTTGCTCTGGTTGGTCCCTGTTCCAGACAGTCGGGGACCTCCATTTCACACGAGGCTGTGCTAATTTGTAATTAGACATCCCCCCCCCCCCCCCCCTCACTTCTGCAGACAGTGGAAATGGCTGCGCAGACAAAGCTGCCATTCTCCAGGAGGGAACGGCACGCCTCTCGGGCCAGCAGGCTTTCACAGGCAACTCCGAGGTATCCAGCAGAAGGAAGGCAGAGCTCAAAAGGCTCAGTGACAGACACCCCCCCGTAACCCCTCCCCCCGCCTCCCAAACCCAGCAGCTGGCATCTAGCGGGGCACCCGGCCAACACGCCACAACATCAACGTGCCGAGCGGTACCAGAACCCGTTGGTACTGAGGACCCGCCCAGCTGCTCTGCCTAGTTTGAAAAGCCGTAAATAACGCGAAGCGAAACTTTACCACGGCGCACGGTACATAACAAAGAGCTTTGCTTTAATGTTTACGTGGATCCGAAATTTTCCGCAAGTACTGCACACGCGTAATCGTTCACTGGGGCGCGAATCCGTCGTCGCTTAGCGAGAGGCGCGCCGAACGTCGTGTCCGAGCTGTCCTCGGAGGCGGCGTCGGAACGAACCCGAGATAGATTCAGGGCCGTTCGGCGAGCCGCGAAAGAACGGGTCGGCGGCCCTGGATCCGTGACCTGCGGAGGCTTAATAAACACCGGCGACAATGGCACGTACACAAAAGCAGCCAGAGCCCGGATCCCAAACAAAATCTTATTGTTTCTGTTTTCCAAAGCTGGGGCCTTCTCCCAACCCCAACGCCTCCCCCTCTACCTTCCAGACTTTCTCTGCCCTCTCTCTGCCCCAGCCTGTACGCCACTGCAACCCCCAGCCTGTCCCGCCGCTCCCAGCTAGCCTGTACCCTCTGTCAGTGTCAGTCCGACGTTCGCAATTAAACGGCGAAGCCTCTCGGTTTCTCTAGCGCGGTCGTGAGGGGGGGCGGTGGGGGGGGGGGGGGGGCGGTGCTGCCTGTAATGGACCCCCCATTACTGCCGGAGACGGCAGCTGATGAGGGATTATCCTGTGGCGGGGTGCATGGCGCTCTCTGCCGCGTAATCTTCAATTATCTCGATTCAAGGCGCTGCGTCGACGGAGCTGCCCCTACCTTTCCCACGGCTCGCTTGGACCGCCCCGCTCCGCCCCTCTCCGCCGTGTGCCAGGGCTCCGGCACAGATGGCCGCCTGGCTGGCTTGCCAGCCGTCCGCGGCGCGAGGCCCCCGTCCACCCCGTGCCCGTCTGACAACAAAGAGCCGCCGACTCATTTCCATTAACAGCCGATATGGGGTGTGGAAAACAGCGCGATGGGACCAAAACTTTGTGCCGTGCTTTTTGCAATATCTTTGGGGGGGAAAAAATGAAAGAAAAAAAAAAAGAAAATTAAGCTTGTTATATAATTTAACCGTTTATAAACCTTATCACTCCTAAAAACACTTTGTCCAGAACCGTGTTGTGGTTACTGAAGGTTCCCTCGTAGCGGTTCCTTAACTACTGTAAATACACCCTGAAAGCACCACGTTTTCCCTGCTTTAGAGTCAGATGCGAGAACTGTGTCTAGTAAATGTACAACAGGGTTTACGGCGAAACACGGAATCATACGGAGCTGCTCGACCTCCGGCGCGTGGTGTGTCGCTGCCGAGGTGCGCGCTCACGTTCGCACTTCTTTCTGAACCCGTGGGTCAGAAAAAGAAAAACAAATCAAGTAATTTCAAGAAAATTTTGCCCTCTGGGGGGCGGTGTGTGGTGGCACGGTGGCGTGGTGAGCTCAGCCGGTCTCCACTGTGTGGCGGGTCTGGGGTTCGAATCCCGCTTGGGGTACCTTGCGGCGGACTGGCATCCCGTCCTGGGTGTGTCCCTTCAGCCTTGCGCCCTACGTTGCCGGGTTAGGCTCCGGCTTGCCGCGACCCTGCTCGGGACAAGTAGGTGCTGGTTGTAGCTGACCTTTGAACCATGACTCGCTACCATAAATTTTGAGTGTAAATGGCAGCTGCTGCATCCTGTAAAACGGCACTTTTATGCTATTCGGCCGAGGACTCTTTTAATGTAGAGGCTGCTGAAATTCCCAAGCGGTGGCCAGGTCCAGATGTGTGTGGGGTAACGCTTACCATGCAATGGGACGTCTTTGTGCTCAGCGGAGCCCAAGCAGGCTGTCATCCTGTCTGCAGCATCCAACGTGAGTGTGACTTGGCCCAGAGGACAAGCAACAGGTGAATGATTAATCTGGCTGCAGGTGTCTTCGCACCGGGGTCACGAACGCTGACGGGCGAAGGACAGCCGGCAGGACCCCCCACCTTCAGCCCGGAGGAATTGCACAGACGGCTGGTTTGGAGCAGGAGGAGTCCTTGAGGCTGTCCGGAACTGTAGAACAATGTGAGGTGAGCAACAGGTGTGACGAAAAACCTCGCGTGAAATAGGCCACGCGCACGAACGCCTTCGGCCATCGGGTGGGTTCATGTACGTATTCGCTCCGCGCTTCTGGTGCTTTCGGGTCTCTGTTTTCATCCATAAGTGCCTATGTAAGGAGGGGAGAAAAATAATCTGCGAATGGAAAAAAAGAACTGTGGCATACGTGCTGTCTCAACTATTGAAAGAGAATACGGAGGGAATTCAGGAGCGAAGAGGGAACACGAACAAGGTGACGTGACTTTGTCCTGGAAGGGGACACCGCTCCGATTTACTTCAGGGATCAGGGCATATCAGGTCACTGTGACTCCTAATGCCTAGCTTCTGACCTCTGCACTTTCCTGGTCTACTCTGGCGAGAGAATTCCACGTCTTTGGGCGTGTGCCCATGCACGCCTCACAAGGTCATCTGCTCTTCTCTGCCCCTAGACAGCATTCAGAAGGATCATTTTTGAAAGACTCGGGTACGGAGCCCATTGACCAGGTGCGGCTGGAGAGACACAAGCGCGACAAGCCGCTTTTTCGACATTGCGCAACGTATGACCAAATCTGAGGACACTTATAGAAAGCGTGTGTGTGTGCTGCCAGCTCCTTCGCTTATCTGTTTGCTCCTCCTTGAAACACAACACAAACTTAAGGGAGCGATGCGTTTTAACAGGAGAAAGGGCAGGTCCGGAAATATTTTGGTTTAACACCGGACAGTGTTGGCAAATGCAAGTAACAGGGAGAAAACAAGAACGTTCATATTGACGCAGGCTTCATTGCACTGGAAAGTCGATGCTTCGTAAGTAGAAATCTGACATAATCACTGGACTGGGTCACACCTGGATATCTTAAACTGGAGAATGGAGAATTTAAAGTCTGAATGGCTTGATTCCCTTCTCCACCGCCCCCCTTCCAAATTCTTCCCGTGAAGCAACAGGTGGACAGCAGATGCTACAAAGACTTACACCCTGAAGGTCACGGGTCCACATCACCCAAGGTGTGCAATGAGCATAAGCTGCTGTTGCAAAATGTCCGGCAGCATAGCAGGTAAGGCTGCTGATGATTCATGCCAAGCACGATTTCTTTAGAAACGAGCATCGTTTACAAGAGCACTGTCTCAGCATCACCTCTGCAGAAGCAGGAAATTAAGTGTTTCATACACACACACACACACACACACACACATTTTCAGAACCGCTTGTCCCATACGGGGTCACGGGGAACTGGAGCCTAACCCGGTAACACAGGGCGTAAGGCCGGAGGGGGAGGGGACACACCCAGGACGGGACGCCAGTCCGCCGCAAGGCACCCCAAGCGGGACTCGAACCCCAGACCCACCGGAGAGCAGGACCGTGGTCCAACCCACTGCGCCACCACACCCCCATTTGTGTTTCATACAGTTGTACATAATTATCAATTGAGTGGACCTGTCCACAAAGTCCAGCCGGTATCTCTAAGATGTTCTAGCAATGTCATCTGAGATCAGGAAGTGCCAACCATCATCAAAGAATACAGCAGTGATTTTTCTTTGGCTGATCCACCTAAAGACGCTGGCGTTGATGGACGGGTGCTGTTAGTGGGCCGGGTGGGCGTGTATCACTCTCCCAGAAGCATGCCAGCATCAGTGCGTTCATGGCCTCCTTCAAAAACGCTGATGTCATTGTCGTGAGCTGCGTGCTCATTACATCTTTCATCAAAGCACGTTAAACGCTGCGCAGAACCAGTGCGGACAGATATATGGCACCTGCCCTCATAGCCATAAAAAAAAATGCAGTGGTACTGAATGCCTTCTGTAGATCTTCTCACTTGCACAGGTAGCATGACTAGAAATAACGTGGTTGATGGATACAGCAGCTGTGTTTTGATTTCCACGGAAATCCAATGTGTTGCATTTGTCTTTAATAATGGATACATAATAAATAAATCTGAAGCTGTAGGTCACGTGCAGTTATGGAAATGGACTCTCACCTGTAAGGTTACTGGTTCATGTTCCAGGAAGAATCTGCTGTAGAATAATTTATAAAAGTACTTAACCTGAAATGCACCCTTATAATATCCAGCTGTGCAGACTGATGATAACTGTTGACATATAAAAAGGCTGATGACTGAGAGGATGAGTTTATAAATGAATGAATGAACAAACAAACAAACGAATGAATGAAATTCACATTAATCGCAGATGGAAATTCAGTTTGGTTGCTGCTCCATACGATATATAATACATACATACATACACGGATACATACATGCATGCATACGTACATACATGCATATAGTACTTCCAGTGAAGAAACGGAGCTAAATAAATTAGATAAATGAATAAGTTTGGTTAATAAGTAAGCAAGTGAACTTACACAAGTGAAATGAGGTCTTACTAGGGGTATTGAACTTGTCTTTTTTTACTATTTTTTTCAAACGCGGCAAGCCAAATAAACATCCGATACAGGACATGGTTGACCGGACTGGACAAGAGCAGATGAATTCATCTTTCAGTTATTTTTGAGGAGCAGGATTAATAATTCTGCAGTGGTGTTATGGTAAAAATTACTCTCTCGCACCACTTCCAATATCGTGTTTCTGTGTTCTTCCAGGCCCACGTTGTATTTCATGGGTGTGGCCCATATACATTTCCTGCATTGGGCTTCTAACTGCAGAGGTGAAATGAGGACAGCAGCAGCTGGGACTTTTCCCCGGTAGTGCCTCCCGACACCACCCTCCGTGCGCTGTGACGCCAAGGCCGCGGGACTGCACCACCTCTCGAGAGTCACGTTGTCGGGTCCGTCTGCTTGTACTGCGGAGTATCCCAGAGTGTGGCTTCTTCCAGGATGCCCCCTGAACGTTACAGGGATACCCTGTACAATTCCTCTTGTCCTGCTTCGCTACCAGCAAGACCCGGTCCCAGGACCAGCGGTCCCGTATCCGGACGCTATGTCCTGGGATGACCCTCCGCCTCCCATGCCGCCTTGCTGTGGACGCCAGCTGACGGGGCATCTGCCGGTGGCCCGTGCCAGGGTTTCGTGTGACATCAGCACCAAAGCCTTTGGCTGCGTGTGTGTTTCTGTGTTTCTGTGGTGGGCGTGGGCCTTGAGAACAAAGCCAGCCACAGAGCTTCACCGCACAAAGCTACGCGTCTTCACACAAGCCTCCGCCCACTCCCACAGCGCATCGCCGACACCAGGGGCCTTGAGGGCGGGAGGGCAAAACAACCGACCACCGCGAGGGGCCGTGGCGACTGAGGCCACGCTGGGAAGCTGCAGACATGGAAATGGACTTGATAGCTGTATGGGACTTGGAGTCCAAAGCTCAAACCGGTCTCGGTTTCTGCAGCTGTATAATTGGGAAAAGTGCACACCTGCAAACTCAAAGTGAGCACGAAAATGGCCCTGTTGTGCGACCAAATTGCAATGAGGAGTTCCAAGCTACCAAAAACACAAACGTTCCTTAAGATCTGAAGAAAAGGCCTTGTGTGTAAATGAGCTGACTGGCTGTAAATGCAGAAATCCCCCGGGTCTCGTACGAGGGAATACGATCCGCCTGGACGGAGGGAAGGAGCTCTAATGCGAACACACTTGACAGAGCAAGCCTGCTACTCATCTGAACATGTTGTCGACCTCTGTGATTTAAAGTAAACTGTCAGACGGGGTCAGCACCGGCACAGCATGGGTTTTAGACATCTGTTCCGGGAGTCGTCGCTCTGAGACGTGCTGTAGTTACCGTCACCGGGACAGGGTGGAATGGGCTCGGAAAACTCCGTAGAGTTTGGCGGCACGGCCCCTGTAAACCTTCTCCATCTCACGAAGTCTCGTTAAAGAAGACTTTATGTCGGCTGAAATTTTCGTAGAGGTTGAATAGAACGTTTTTCTGGACAGGTTAAGAGCACGAGATGAAGGTTTAAAACTGTTACCCCCCCCCGGGCGTACTTGTGAACAGGAGGTCGGGTGTCCATTAAAAAAAGAATTCGGTTTCCTGCCAACTGATTATTTGCCATAGGAAATTCAAAGGGTTTTTCCGCCGCTCGCCGGACTTAATCCTCAGGTGTCTGCAGCCGAGGCGGAAAGCTCCGCTTCGGGAAACGGACACGGGGCGGAGAGCAACCATGTTATGCTTTAATTCAGCAGACAAAAGAAATACCAGGATAGCGTGTCCCGGGTATTTTGGGAAAGAAAATGAACGTTGCGCCGGCATTGATCGTTCCTCTTCTGGAGACAAACATTGGCATGAGAGCAACACCAGCGGAGACCTCCTGGTGGAGAAGGACAGCTCCCATCATTTACAGAGGAAATGGTTAGTGGATGTGTTCCACGGACCCCCAGCTGCTCACACAACCAAGCCCCCCGCCCCCCCCAGATCTTTCCAAACCGATACACTGCCCTTTGGAAGCAGCGACCGCTAATTAACGTATTGATGACATGCACATGTTGCGGCCGTACGAGCTCGCTCTTCCATCAGGCAGCTGGTCGCTCCGAGATGGCCGCGGCAATTAGCACGCGACGCCAAAGTCGGAGAAATAATGGGCACAGTCAGAGGCGAGCGGGACCTTCCCGAGCCTTTGTCAAGCACCGGGCTTGCAGATGTCCAGCAGCCATTAAGCAAGAAGGGCCTGTAATAAATGGCTGCGGCTGTCAGAAAGCGGCGGGATGTGGGCCGCGAGAGTCTGGGAGAGGCTCAACGCATCCGCTAGCCACCAACATGGAGGACTCTTGTTGTAAGGCGAGGAGAAATAAATGGTGGCGCCGAGAACTGAGGATTCATCACAAACGCCGTCAACAAACGGTTTTGTGGCTCGGTCTCCCCGTAGCGTCACCAACGGGGAGGAATGGGGAGGTCCTTTCCCGTGATCTACGCAGTACAGGTGGTTCTTGACCTACGACATAGACGACTCGCAACAGCCAGGACTTGGGGCGGCCGTCCGGCGACCGTGCGCATTATTTTCGAGACCCGACGTCGGATGGTAACATTTAACGACGACCGCTCCGTCTGCTGTACGATAACGTCGGCCGGTCGCTCTGCCGCGAGGCACCGTATCTCTTTTTGTTTGGGTCTCGGTCAGCGTTTGTGTGTTGCAGCTATCGCGCTGTGTTTACACAACTTTCCATTTGTGATTCCCTTCAAGGTACTTTTTATTTAAAATGGCTAGCGAGCGGGGTAGAACAGTTCTCCGTTGGTGCTAAAAAGAAAGCAGCAGAAGACAAAACAGATTCCGAGATGAAAGTGAAAATAATAATGCGGCATAAAAATATAATACGGTACTGCATTCACGGTACATCACTATTATTCTCTCACGGAATTAAGTGTATAATACATGAAATAAGTGAAAATATAACAAAGCCCTTTTGTATAACATAGCATTCATGTATGTTAATTGGTAATATACAGTATTCTTATTGTTCATACAAGGGTGAGTCAACGAGTGTGCATCATACAGTTGTAGAAAAGTTGAAATATCGTTGCGGTACATATGATTTGCCCTCATATAACACATTTAAGGGGGTTTGCAGCTCACAATGAAACAGCCTTCCCAAGAGGTAGTCGGAACAGAAACCCATTGTAAACACTTGCTTATATTCCAAATTTATTAATTTACATAACTTATCGACTTATTTATGCCCGTGTTTTCAACGTACGTCTGTTTGCGTGTATGTATTTTGTACTATATGATTTATATGCATTATATTTACATTACGTGTATTCATTTAGCTGGCACTTTTCTCCAGAGCGTCTTGCAGCGTCGATGGTGTTGTCAAAAAAAGGCCGTATATCTATATGCAGTTTATATTTTGCAACTCCAGCTTCTGTGTCCTAAATGTTTAGTCGGAGTTCTGTCCACAAATTGTTCGGACATCCGACTCAGGAAGGACCACAAATCAAAGGCCCATCACTTCTTGCTTTTTGTGCCCAGGTGTGGTGAAAGAAACACCCTTCTCCCTCACAACTGCTGATCCCTCTCAGTGTCCAAGAAAGCTCTCGAAACCCATCTTTTTCAGAACCATTTTTCCGCCATCGTCCTACCGCTACGCAACTTTGTACCAGGCCATCTACCATAATTTCCGGTATATCCTCTTTCCCGCTCTCGGTTTACCCCCAGCTACCCGAGCAGCGTGTGCCAGGAAAATGAAGGTATGAAACACACAAGATGTGCTTTGGCAACTGCATCTTCATATGTGAGGCTGTAGCTGTAGTGAATTTGAACGTTACTTTAGTGAACACCGCCCTGGTCAGGGCGCCGGTGGTCCGGAGCCTATCGCAGAACCCCTAGGCACAGCACTGAATGTAGGTCGATTAGGTGTGTTGTGAAATTAAATGTTTTCATGAAATATGAGTCAGCTATTTAATTTTCATATGCAAAAATACAAAATAAGGACCGTGTTCTCTGTGAGGAACGGCGACAGTCGCTCCTGCGAAGGTGGGAACAATTAAGATGGCGGAACAGCACGTCTCAGTGCGGCGGGACATTGTTAGGACGCAGAGCCCTCTTGTGGCCGCTTGGCAGAATGCAATGACCTTGAAGCCGGAGGCGTGGACGTTATTGTAAAAAGCTCGTCCTCGTGTGAGGAACGTCTTACAACATTAATGCGTAGGAAAGCGTCTAGACAGATCAGGCCGCACTCTCACCGACATGCAAAACGTGCCTTTTCGATGCATTTTTTTGGGCACTTTGCGAGATGTTCAAGAGCCACGCGACATAACGGAAAATAACCCACTATCATGGAATTCCGGTCAATTTCGGAAAAGTCCGACTCTAGAAGAGACGATTGCCGAGCGAACAAGCGTAACCGCAACGTTCGAAACAATTCGCACAGAACGGAACATCGAGCTCTGCGCGGGATACGTGCACGCGTGCGCGTCTGTGCTTTTATGCGTTACAGTAGGAGCGGCGTCACGTGACGTCCTCGGGGCGAGAGGGTGGTCGAACCGCAGGCGCACGTCCACCTCCCCTCCTCCACAGCGCCCTCTGCTGTCTGGACTTTGGAATTACGCCGAAGAAAGCGCTGCGCTACCATTCTGCCTGCTCTGTCTCCATCTAGTGGTAGAAGGAAGAATTTATTTTTTTTTAAATTAAATGTTTCAACACTCATACTGTCTCAATTCAAAACTCCAAAACCATCACAGTCATAATCCGATATTGCTCCAAGTATGTGCATGGATTTATGTTTAAATTAAATTATGTGTGTATTTTTTTTTTACCTTTAACCTTTCTGATACTTTGTCCAGCCTGACCTTCATTGTTAGATGATGACCTGTATAGTAATTTACTCATTTGTACAGCAGAGTATTCTAAGTGATGAGGTTCAGGCTAAGTACCTAGATCAAGGGAACATCAATGGTGAATTTGAGCTGGGTACTTTTCCAGGCGACAGCCTTTAACACTACACCACCTCTTGCCCCCATCATACATGTGTAGATACATACATGTGTAGGGACAGCTAGTAGTACAGCGGTACGAGATGCTGCCTTTGGACCCAACGGTCGCAGCTTCGATTCCCACCTCCAGCTGTAGAATCCTTGAGCAAGGTGTTCACCCTAAATTGCTGCAGTGAAAATTACCCAGCTGTACAAAAGGGTAAATGATTGTATGTATCTTATTATTATAAGTCTCTTTAGAGAAAAGCATCAGATAAATGCAATGTAAATGTATATACGTTAATAAATGAATGCAAGGGCTTATTTTTCAGAAACACATTGATTTTCACAATTCCCAACATGTGTATTTATCCCCGTACACTGTTAAACCTTGTGGGTAGGACTTCAGGTAAACCTTTGAAGTTGAATTATTTACAAAGTTTGCTGGTAGACAATATTTACAAGAGAACAGGAATGCCGTGTCTCCTCTTTTGCCCAATTTGGCTTTTGGCCCAAACCTCACTTTGTGACTCCATGCGGTCAAAAACAAACAAGTGCCATAAAACAATGTGTTGAGTGGAACAAGGAGGCTTATGGGTGCAGAACCCTTTAACCAAGGACAGAATGTGAAGCTGGAACATCCGTTGCTCTGTTCTGGCCAGAATGAGCTGTAAGAGGCCAGGTGTCTGTCAGAAACCCGGCACTGAGCTTCGTTACTCAACCGCAAGCCATGAGTCAGCCACCCCATGGCCTAATGGTGACCTTTCACCTTTCGACTGGCCCTTAACAGGAGTCCACGTCCGACGTTCGGGTTTCGCTGTGGCTTTCGTTTAAAGAAGAAAAAGGGGCCCCTCCCAAGGGTTGTGATTTTGCGGATAATTGATTTAAAAAAAAAAAATAAAACGAAAAAAATTCATAAACTCATTTGGCACCACAACACAAAATCGGATGTCTTTAAAGTCGAGATGCAAAAATGTGGCGCTTAGAATTATGTTTCACTGGAGAATTGTGTTGTCTTGCCTGCGGTCTGGTGACAGCTGAGGTAATGTCTCCAGCAGGCCCTGGTGCACGTGGTCCTCGGCTTTCAGCTGTTGTCACGTTAGCCGCAGGAGCGGCGCGACGGCCGGCGGAGTGGCGCGTGTGGAAAAGCGGAGAGAGGAACCCTTCCTCATCGTCGTCTCCAGGACATAGAGATCTTTCTGCTGCGGTTCGAGCCAAATTCAGGCTCATCCTGATGATGTTCATCAATCCCGGTGCTCAATTCACAGACCGTGCTGCCGAAGCCAAGCCCCCGCCCCGGCATTGTTCTCAATGTTCACGGCCTCCACCCTGTCCTATCTGTAGCGCGTTTGCCGCTTCCCCGCGGTCAGACGAGCAGGAAGCCAGAAGGTAGACGAACAAACCGCAGGCAAACTCGGCGCCTTGGATGGGTTCTGCAGCAATTTTCCGAAGGACCTGAGGCTCGAGATCTTTCTCCAGCCTGCAAGCATCTCTGGAGGCGACTGTTCCACGAAATAATCAAATAAACGTGCAAAGACAGACGATACTGACAATTATTAGGTTGGTGAACAATTATAAGGGCGAGCCAATATATCTTAACATAGAACAGGAATTTCCGAGCACGCATCCAGACGGTGGTCTGTTTGCAGGTCTCGGTGGTCGTTGACACAAACATTGACAGAACGCAGCAGGAGCGCACTGTCGGCTCCAGAACATTCCTCCGTGTGAAAAGCCCGTCCAAATTAGCCTCTACCCAGTGATGTGGAAAAAGTACTACTGTTTAACCATTGGCTCCAAGTTGAATTGTGAGACTGGACACCAGACAACCGCAAAACTACCGAAATTGAACCATGCTTATTACCGCGGTGCTAAGACCACCCTTCAGTGAACATCAGCATAGGCAAAAATATCAGGTTTTGTGACCATAATGAACGAGCGGCTGCAGGACGGCGCGACTTTTATTTCAGACGTGTGGAGAATGCCGTTTGATCGGGAGCTCGTCGATCCAGCGCTGTCGTCTCCAGATCCGCTACGAAAAAGAGCACTTGCACCTGTGGGTCACGTCTACACCGACCTTTCCATAGAATCTTCATGAGAAGATCCTCCTCCAGCCTTATTCTGCACTTTCACACATTGCCGAACCCAACACATGGCTACCGCCTTAGGCCCGTCATGCGAGAGCTTCCAAGCCGTCGGCTGACAAATAGCAGGGAGCACTTGAAGGCGTCTGAATATTTCATCGTTTATGTCCCCAATATGTGATTTAGCCCTCATGCACTCGTACAGTAATGAAGCTGCAGCGTCTCACTTGTATCACACTGGAGCAAAGCTGCCGCCGCCAAGCGAAACAGTGGAGAAGATGCAGTTGGACCAATAGGTGGAAATGAAGGGGAGGTGAAAGATACCTCCTCCAGGAGTGCTGGGTCTTGGGATTTCCTGTCTCACGAGTCTGTGGTGGAAACTCTCAGCACCGGAGAGAACTCGCAGGGACTCGCGATAAACTAACGCGCTGCTTAGTTTCTGCTTGCTGTTCTCAGAAGGCATCCAAGAACTCATGGTACGCTTTCCTTCATCGGCAAACCCAAACCTCCCCCACATTAAAGCGTTAAAGCGCCAAACCGAGCTCGTACGAGATCATCCGAGGTCATACGTATACCGTACAGAATTCAGTCATTCTTACTCATGGACGGCCCAAATATCCACGCTCCGGTGTATGTACGACTCAGGAATAACACTGTCAGCGAAGCACAACTTGCTTTCGTTTCCATCGGTGTTGACAAGTGAGGCAACATATGTCACGTGCAGCCACAAGCGGTCATCAGGAAAAATTAGAGCTTTATGACAGATTGATCAAAACGAGGAGGGGTGGGCATCCACTGGCATTTGGATCCCCAGAAGTTTTCTTCTTGCCTTTCGGTTGGGAGTTTTTGTTTTCCTTTCCTCCATCGCCAGATGGCTTATTTATAGCTTTAATACCTGATATGGTTTTTGCTTTCATTTATTTATTTCTCATGATCCTTTGTTCAGTGCTCTGTGTCACTTGTGTGAGAAGAGTGCTGTATAAAATAAATTGAACTGAATTGAATCAAAGTCCAAGAGTCAGGAGATGGGCACAACTCAGCCACCAATGAGCTAAACGTAACTGCCAAGTGATGTCTGGAAGAGTTGTGTAAACCCAACAGTCCGGTGATGTACGCATGAACGATCTAAACAGCCAGGTAAACTGTACTATATCTTACATTCTCCTAAATTTGGAATGACCTTATTTGACCTTACATTGGTGGACTTGGTTGACCTCCAAAAGAAGGTCCCGGATGTGCTCACATCTCTGTATTCCACCGACTGACTCAGTGAACTGAAGGATAAAGGCAGAATCTACGCATCTGAAACAATTGCAGGAAATACTTTGACAATCCTCTTACATGTTCCATTTCGAGAATGAACCAAAATCCCTTTAAGATGAAAAGACAAGAAATATTTTAGCGCAGCTGCAGGATCGCTCTGAATAAGGGCTGCATTGTTGCCCTTGTTCTCTTGCCTCCAGATGTTTAGTTTTGTGTGCAGATGCATTGATTTGCATGTGTTTTACTTTAAAACACAATATCTAAAAATCATAAATCCTGCAATAACTATGGTTCCATCCGAATGTTCTTGTCTGCGTACCATATTGACCGTGTTTTAGTATTTATATAGACTTATTGCATTCATCTGCCTGCAAAGAATTTTTCAAGATGCATACAAGCTATAATTGCTGAAACATGGCGATTACCACAAGGATTCTGCTTTCCTGTGTGTAACGTTTACGATCTTCTGGTGTCAATTTTACAAATTGTACCAGCTGTCAAAATAGTATAATTCAATTTAATTAGAAGATATCTCGCTTGGCTAGTTTCTAAACACTCTCCCCCATTTTCTCTGGTACTGGTTTACAACACATTTCATCTGAATATTTGAGCATATTACAATGGAAAGACCATTTATTTACCAAATCCACACAATGCGGAATGCTTGTTCACAACAGACATAAGCCATATGCCTGTCACAGTGTATTATAAATTGCTATTTCACACAC
Organism: Scleropages formosus; assembly: GCF_900964775.1. Lineage (NCBI taxonomy): Eukaryota > Metazoa > Chordata > Actinopteri > Osteoglossiformes > Osteoglossidae > Scleropages > Scleropages formosus. The sequence goes on from NC_041807.1 coordinate 17,167,873, forward strand.
ACACACACACACACACACACACACTCTGAAGCCACTTGTCCCAGGCGGGGTCGTGGGGAGCCGGAGCCTAACCCGGCAACACAAGGTGTAAAGCTGGAGGGGGAGGGGACACACCCAGGATGGGACGCCAGTCCATCACAAGGCACCCCAAGCAGGACTTGAACCCCAAACCCACTAAAGAGCAAACCTCAGCCAAACTTACTGCACCCCCTATATGACAATTTCTTAGTTATTTTTTGTAGATTAAAATAAATGTGGGCTATGGCTTTTGTGGATTATAATGAATGTTTAACAAATGCAAATACATAAATGCAAATACATGTTGCACGTTTTTCAATTAATTCTTTTGTAAAATCAAAGAATTTTTTAAAAAGAAATTTCAATTGCACCCTTGCAATTAACTCTCTGGACATGGAAAACAACTTCTAGAGGCGTGGTCTATGACTGAATATTCAAACGAAAGTATGGGTCATACTACTTCCCCATTTAAAAGCTTGTTTCCACAGTTTCTTCCAGAACTTTCCCAAATACCACCACTGCAGTACTGTCTCTGTTTTGCCCCCCCCCCCCAAAATGTAGCCATTGGGTGTCATGCAAAATGCCACAAAATATATTCTTTTGATTAAGATATCGAAGCAAGCTATTCACCACAGCCATGACATTCATAGTGAGAAATATTAATAGCAACGAAACAATGTGAAACATTCTGATGTTATTATATTTCATGTTAATATAAAGGAGAACACACGCCTTCTGAACCACTTGTCCCATACAGGGTCATGGGGAACTGGAGCCTAATCCAGCAACTCAGGGCATAAGGCTGGAGGTGGAGGGGACACACCCAGGACAGGACACCAGTCCATCACAAGGCACCCCAAGCAGGACTCAAACCCCAAACCCACTGGAGAGCAGGACCTGGTCCAACCCACTGCGCCACTGCACCCCCTCGTGTAAAGGAGAACAATTAACAGTAAAAGGTCTTTCTAATCATTGTAACTATTCAGTAACAGCAGTGGATGTTATATATCTGTAAAGAAAAATGATTAATCTCTGTAAATGGATAAATAATTGCAAGCGTCTTAACACTGCAAGTCCCCTTAGAGAAAAGTGTCACATAGGTGTATAAATGTAATGAGGTTAACAAGGTGTGTGTTATTTTCGGGTCTAATCCTGCACAATGAGCGTGTTTTAATTCACTTTGCAAGAAAGCTTCTCATGCTCAATAAGAAGAAGGTTTAAATCATTATGATGAATTTTTTCCTTGCCCTGCATTAATCCATATCTACGCAGCCAGGCTTGTACAGCATGGGGCGTCTTATGGGCGGCTGAGGAGTGTTTCACCATCACTGCTGGTGAGGAGATGTTTCCAGGGACGAGACGGAAGTGTCTATCACTCATCCTTTGGGGAAGACATCCCGAGGGTCCTTCGCTCCAAACCTCGCTGACCCCATGGGTGGTGCTCCCATGCTGGCCCTCACTTACACAACACAGAGGAGAAAATAGCCTTGCAAAAGCAAGGGGGAAAAAATATAAAAACCATTTACCGCCTGGATTCATTTTTTCCCCTGCCTTTTTAAATTTACTTTTTACATCTGGCCAGTTTTCGACTTGAGTGCCCACAGATCCGCCGCTACTCAGACTCGCTCCACGCAGACGTCCTGCAATCGCTGCCAATCGGAGACACGTCTCGCAGACAGTCCAGCATCCCGGGAGGGGAGTATAAAATCTGCGCATCTAAAATGGCAACACGACCAATTAGGACTGGAAGTCTTTGCATCAAAAGAACACAGCAGCCTTTGTGTTCTCTTAAACCATCCTCGAAGAAGTCCGATGTGGGACTCTCTTTCTGGCAGGCTACACGCTCCTCAAAAAACATGCTTTGTACAGGACAGGAACTTTTATATCCATAAATCAGCCGGATGGACGTGCTGCCTGGCGTGTGGACATGGTCGGAGATACCTAAACACGTAGCTGGTTTTTCAGGCCAGGCGTGCGCGCGTGTGCCGGGGGACTGAATCTGACTGGCACCGTACGGTGGAGAACATCAGCATGGGGCATTTAGAATGGCTCGCAGCTGCCCACCGAATGCTCTGTCTCACTCAAGTCATACATCCCGGTGCCCATAACTGGGGGTTTTGCTTTTACATTCGTCATCCATCTCTTTGGCATGTTGCTTGTGTCTGTCTGAGACAGTGGAGCCCAACCAGTTTTCCGCCCACCCTTCCCACATTAAACTGCACTCTGCCAATGTGGGAAATCTTATTGATGCACTATTAAGTTCACGATTCAGTTATTTTTATACGTATTTTTTTAATTTCTCAGCATATTGAGAGTTTTTTTTTTTTTTTCTCTCAATTATTTCTCAGCCGACCACTGCACAACAGACAAAACATGATATTTATAAAACAGTGATGATGTATGGATGTAATGTATGGATAATGGGGTTGGTCAAGTAAGCAGGCTGGTAGCTGAGGAGAGGAAAACAAAATGGGAAAAAGGGGGGAAATAAAACTGTGGCAGCCCAAAATCCAACCCTGCCTATTTTCATATACTTACAGTGGACTTGTGTAGCTACAACTACAGCTCTAGACTCTGTGGTCCTCCACGTGATGGAGGAACAAAGTATGGATGGAAGGAGATGTCAAGGGAATGCTCTGTGACACTGCTTGCCTCCCAGGCTGCCACGCGGAGATAGCAGTCGCTGTGATTGTCTTGGCCACCTGGTTGCGCTCCATCCGCCTGCTTTGCCGTGGCCTTCCTCCAGCTGAAAGTCATCCCACACAAATACAAGGATTCCTGACAGATATTCTTCTTGAGACGTCATTTGAAAGCACTTCATGTGCAAAGACACCCGGACAGATCTCCCATAGTCTGCCAAAAACGGTCCCGGCGGACTTTATTCTGGCCTGCTGTTTGAATGAAAAGGAAAGGAATAGAAATATAAAGAAAGTAACACAATTTCTACCATTATTAATGGTTTGTTCACTGCTAAATTGCACTCTTGGCTTCAAGACAGCGAGTAATACAGAAACATTAGACCTTGTCAGGATTTTTTTTTTTAACCATGAGAGGAGTTTCAACAATTCCTGGCAGCACTAACTTCTGGTGCAGGTAACTTGAAGCCAAAAACTACATCCAGGAGGCATCTTCTCAAGCCAAACACTACATCCTCTGGTTACCGTGTGGCAAAGAAACAATTAAGCCTTTTCAAAATCCAAATTATTATGAAACCTTATCAAACGCAAGCCATTCATCGGTGGCAGCCACACATTAGTATGACTTTCTCTGGTCAAATTAACTGTGTGAGTTGTGGTCTCATGCTGGGTCTGGCTGTGGTCCTAATGTGCACACATACAAAGCCATTTCTTCAAAGGGCCTCCACAAAATACCCCCATTTGAAATACACCAGGATGAAAATCATGTCAGTCCTTGATTTTCACAAGGTTGCCTTACTAATTGCCAGCTTAACCCTTCCTTTAACTGACCTTACCAGAGTACAATGTATTACGCTGGATGTTTCCCATGTTAACGTGTATAAAACATCTGACATCGTAAATGTTTTCCTCAGCCATTTCCCCACAATTTTGGGCCTGTATGCCACAGGTTCTCAATAGCCTGTTTTGTTTTTTTTTTTAACAGGAATTCTTCATTTCTCAATTCTACAGAACTCTGTTTTTTGTATATTCTGCCAATATGTGTGTACTTTATTTCATTTTTTCACATTTATGCATTTTTTTTCATTTTGCATTTCCAAACACCAACTGGTGTTAATTAAATCGCTGTTGACATCAGAACTGGGGTTTCAAGACGCTGTCTCCTAACAGCTCAAAGGCCCCTTCAGGAAATAAATAGAAGCTGAAAGGAGGTATTACATTATTATGCAAATGTTCAGCTTGATATGTTTGTTCCTCTAAGTGACATCAGTGGTTGCACAATAATAGGAACACATTGTGTCCTCAATGTGCCTAAATAGCAGCCTCTGTTATATACTCTTTCCTGCAGTGGAGCTCATTGTGAGGATAATAAATTTCGTTCTCTTTATTTCACCCCTGGCGAAATATATTTTCAGTTTTAATTGTTTCATAAATCCATCCGGAATTCTGGATGTGCCCTTGGTAAAGTTAAATGAGGAAAAAAATCGGAGATGTGTGGGAGAACAAAGGTTTTTGATGATGTTGCCGTTTCCTTCAACCAAAACATGTTCCCATGTTCAGATATGGTTTGTGTTTACTGCAGAGATTTATGCTGCGGCTCGTAAAACTGTGTTTACACCTGCCAAAGAAAAAGAAATACAGTTGAACAGACAATAATATATAAAATCATATAAATGCAAAAGTACTGAATCTTTTCTAAAGGTCATCTTCGAGCTCAAGGATTGCTTTACTACTTATTTATTGCCGTTTACTGTCTCCATTCTGTGCTTTAATAATCATGATACGGTATTTTAAAGGATGCGAGTACAAAAAGAGTTCTTTTCTCCTTCTCACAGCCTCACTCCAAAGGGACTCTTTTCTGTTGCGCTGCACATTTCACCCATCTTGGAACTAGCAGATGTCCACGGGATGCTCTTTCCTGGCGAAATCCCAGGTGCGCCGCTCGCATCCGTGTGTCAGCGTGGCGCGCGAGCGCTCGGATCACGTGCACGTGTGCGCGCGCCTTCCTGGCCACAAGGGGGAGGGCTACATCGCGGGAAACGCCGCCGGAGCGGGATGCCAGGGAGAGGACACCGACACCCGGACACTCGGAAACGTGGGATGTTGTGTCCCCCCCCTTGTGTCCCTGAGCCCCGGGAAACGTCTCAAACAGAAACACACCTCGGGAGTGCACGTGCGACACGTGCGTGATCGGCGCGAAAAATCGGCGCGTAATGAACTTGTAACGACTTGTTGTGATCGTGGACATGAGGGCAGACCTTGAATAGGATACACAATTTTATGCAGAGTAACAGGACTCGTTCGCAGCAGCTGAGCCCCTGTGTTTTACACGGGTAGCTTTTATTGTACCTTTGAGAAAGTCCCTTAGCTTAGGCAGAGACGCTTAGTTCGGAAGGAATTACCTCTCCTATGAAAGGTAAAGGTAAAAGTTAGCTTGGAAACAACGTGTCACGTGCTGCGACGCCAGCTATGTATGCGATACTGGTCGGTCGGAATAGCTACGCTTAAATACTCATACTGGGCTGGGGGGGGAATATCTGGCTTGGCGCAACAGCGCGCGCGACACGCCTCCCTTTGCTACGCCTATGAATAAACGTAAAACAGTAATAAGGGTTTTTTGTCGCTTAAAACACGCTTCTCCTTCTGCTGAGAGGCATCCTGATGATCCTTCCATGCCTGCGGTGATCCCACCTTATCGGCAGCGTGGGTGTTTTTCTCTTACCTCTGTCGCAGTGCCTGCGGGTATCGGTAAGAATGTAAAGTAGTGCCAAAAGCCCGGGACCGTGGCAGCTGGGAGCGCGTGCGAAACACCCTGCACGACCCGTCCTGGGCCGAGACGGATCGAGTTACGAACAAAGGCGGTGTTACCTGAAATGAGTACAACATCCGAGCGGCAGACGACTCCTCTTTCCGGCTCCTCCTGCGGGTTCGGACCCGCGCTGCGCTCCGATCGCCTCCACGTGGATGCCGCAGGACCCGAGGCTTCCCGTCGGGATGTCCCATGGAGCAGGAGCGACTGCCGCGAATCCCCGTTGTGACACAAGTGGCGGAAAGAGCCATGCGCCTCAACGCATTTGTTTCGTGAATGGGTCGCCTTCGCAGCTGATGAGATCATGCAAAAAAAGCACCCGGCGTGGATTTTCGACGCGTGTTTATGCTTTGCGCTAATCTACTTGCGCCTCGGGTGAGTGAGCGTTTGTTCCTTCCAACGCATTGCGGCACTTGGGAAATGAAATGCTGCTTGTCTGTGTTACTGGTGCTTTGCAGCGTCTCCGAATTGCCGGCTGCCCTGTCAGGGCCCAGGCAGGTGGCCCCCGGCGACCCCCCAGCTCTCCAGCACTCTTTGTGTCCATTTCCATCAGCCGCCCCGTCCTGCTGAGCGGAGCTGAGCTGAGCTGAACTGAACTTGATACCCCGCGAGACGGGCCTTCCTTGAAATGTTTGCCGCAGGGTTTTGTTGAAAGGGCTGAAGGCTGAAGTGACCTTTTCACGAGCAGGTGAGGTGTCAGGTGCTGTTTGCGGACCTGTTGAAGAAGGGCTTTGAGCTGCTGTCGTCGGCCGGGTCCAGACCCCCCTCCCCCCCGGTGGCCCCGGCTGTGCGGCTCCGCGGGTACCAGCTCGGGGCTTTTCTACCTTTCTTCTACCTTTCCTTTCAGTTCTTCCGCTCCATTCTCGTAGAACAGAAGGCGCACTTTTCTCTCACACACACACAAACACACACTCTCTGTGTGACACCGCACGGCCCACGGTTCCCACGTGTGTTCGAAAGATGAGCGATAAATCTCATTTGGCGCGTCACGGGTTTCGCAGAATCACGTTCGCGCGCAGAGCTCATCGTCATGTCCTTGTACTTCTGCAATGAAATTGTTTCAACGATTTAATCAGAAATGCCCGTTAACGCGCTGCTCTTTTAAAACTTTTTTCCGACGCGCTTTTCGCTTAGTAGCAACCCCCATCCACCTCTGACCCGCATGTGTTACTCGGCCAAAAAGAAATTCGTGTTTTTTTTTTTGTTTTTTTCTTTTTTTTTTTTTTTTTTGCGAACCGGACGCGTCGGAACACCAAACGTCCCTTTAAATCCATTCTCGGCCGCGCGGGAGTTCGTGCCTCGAGAAGCGGGAAGAAGAAGGTTCCTTTCGGAGTAAATGAAGCTTCGCGGAATATCTCGTGTTTTGATCAAGATGAAGCCATTTCCTCACTCGAAGACAAGCGCTCCTTTTTCCACACACGACTGCGATGAGGGACACAGGTTAGGGACCGTGGCGACTGACGCGCGCGCGCGCGCCCGCGCCACCAAAAGCCCTCGTCCCGACAAGAGCAGCCCGTTCTCGGCAGGAGAAATGTGGCATTGCCGCATTCCCTTGTCATTAAACCCAATAATTAACGTCGCGTTACAAGGGATAGCTCAGAAAAAAAGGGATATTCATAAGTACTTAATAGCGGGGTGTGGGTTAATCAAAAGTTTATGAAAACATTTCGCATGAAAAATGGAAAGTCGTGCACATGATGATTTACACTTCCGAAGGCCAAAGGAAAAGAAAAATCTGGATGTGGGAATCATGCTGTTTTCGCAGCGCTCCTTTCAGACTGAGGGATGCATCCTCCTGCGTGGAAGCGTCGCGCTCCTCGCGGGTGCCGTGCCAGGAATGATGCGGTGCGGTCTGCGGGTCGCGGGGCCGGTCAGTGTCGCCCTCTGGCGCTCTCGGGTTGCCGAAGTGGGCGGATTGCAGCGCCTCTCTGCCCAATGGCAGCCGCGGCTCTCGCGTGCCACCCGAAAGCCCTTAAAGCATCATCCGCACTCGGAGAGGAGAGGCATAGAGTGCAGCAGCTCCCAGCGCTCAGGATGACCGGCTCAGCCCCCGCGGCCGCCCCGTACCCACGGCCCAGGCAAGAAGTGGGCGCTGCGCGGCACTGCTAGCACTAGCGCTCCACAGACACGCACACGCACACGCACACGCACACACACGCCGGACGACCGGACCCACAAAGGCTGCACGAGAGGAAAAAAGGAATTACTGCTTCAAGAGGGGAGGAGGAGGAGGAGGAGGAGGAGGAGGGAGCATCATCAGTTCGATGCCAACATGATCATCTTCTCGTCGCGCAGCGTGCTGCTCTCAGTGTACTACCCGCAGATCTTCCTCATCCTCACCAGCGGCAGCTACCTGTGAGTCACACCGACCAAGTGCCCTTCTTCTTCCCGCTTGTTTGTCTGCCTCTTTTGTTCGCCTTCACGCCGGTCATGTTTTCTCAGGCTGCCGCGTCTCTGAGATGCTCGAGCTGCGGCGGGTCGGCACGTGCGCCCGGCACCGCGCGGGTAGAGCGCACATCGGAGGTTTACTGCGAAGAAAGTGATTTACCTTTTCAGGTGGCCGGCACGGCGCGAGTTCACGCTGGTTCTCTAACGGCCACTTCGCTTCCAGCGGACTTTTTTTTCACCGAACTGGAGCAGTGAGTCAGTGCGTGTGATGTGAACCCGGTACAGTGATCCGCGTTTGGTACACGTCACGAGAGAGAGCCTGCGTGTCGTGACAATATTTATGACTCTTTTTTTTTTTTTTTGTTTTTTTTTTTTTTTGTAAAATGTCACGGCTGCTGGCTGTCTGGCAGGACTGGTTTTAACCAATTTGGCTGCGTGTTTTGAACATGCTCCGTAGAACGCGACCCGACATCGGTTTTGAAAGGTGTTGATTTATTTCTAAACTTTCAGAGCGACTTTCCCTGTATTTCACGTGGTTTTTCTCCGCGTCCTCCGATGGTCACAAACACAGATGGAGAGGGTAAGACAGGACAAACATCATAACGTGTAATTTTTTGATGGATTTTTAGCACGGATCAGTACCGTTATATTTTCAATTGTATGAAAGTGGCAAAACTAAGGTTATATTATTATTATTATTATTATTATTATTATTATTATTATTATTATTCGTTCCTCTCAGTCAAATGTGTCAGCTAGTTATTGATGAATTTAGAGTCATTTGCTTGGCCTGAGAGCATCTATTATTATTATTATTATTATTATTATTGTTGTTGTTTTTGTTTTTGTTGTTGTTGTTTTTGTATCAGCTTGAATTTACACAGGACCCAAAGTCACACCATGAAAAATTGTAATAAATTAGTATGTAATATAATACAATTCTAGTCACCACCATGCAGTACTTGATTGTCCATAAGGAAAGGAAGCATTTCAGTGGCAGAAAGGTGCATTTTTCATTTTAAAATACCAGACTATATATTAAACCTCTTACACTCCTGACCTGAGGCTAAAATAGATGTGGGTTATGGTTACAGTCAGCGGTTTGGACATTAGAACGTGCACATCATTGTTTGTTTTTCTCATTTGAACTGCGCTATTCGGATTTCAGGGAATTCGATATGCTTGATTCAGAGGAAAGGACAATTTCGTGCAGCAGTCTGAAAGAGGTGACATTCCTCCGAACTGGTGATGCATTGGGTGAACACACAGTCATCCTCACTCATCCTTGTTTAGGGGTGTTGCAACTTGTCAGGTTTGGGGGGGCGATCACAAATATCTGTAGTAACGCTCAGAGCAGTTGTACACCAGTACTGGGGGAACATTAGGTTTTTTTTACCACAGTGGGGATACAGCTGTCCCTCGAGCCTGTGTCATCAGTCATCCTCAGTCATCCACTGTGTTTCACAACATGTTTTCGAAGACTTACTGCTCTTGATTTTAGCAGCATGTTTTCCTCCACTGGCCTTTTTTTCCAAAATATTTTCGAGGGCTGATGAGGACGAATAATTTCCCAGCTGTATCTCCAGCCACCTCTGCGCTGGGATTAATCCCTTCAGGTGCTCTGCAGACTTGAGCAGAAGGTTTTCATAGCTGACACTGGAATAACCTTACTCTGTGTATGTTCACACACCAGTCGGGCATACGCATACATAATATTTACAAAATCTGCTTCCTTTTTCTGTGAGTGCACTAAAATTAATACTGTGCTATTAATTAATACTGTAATACTAAATGAATACAAACTGCCCACAATGAGCTCATTAAAATCACATTTTAATAAGCACTCGAGAGTGTGTTATTCCAGAGACTGCATGGTATTCTGCTGGCCCTGAGTCCAAGCACTGGAACCACATAGGTAGGTTATGGTTTGTGGGAATGAGAAAGATCCTGCCACAGTCAGCAAGGCTTTTGTGTCTCCTGAGAGCTTGTGTGAGTGGGGCAGCACTAAGGGCACGAATTGTACACATTTAGCCACTTATTTCATTGGAATATCCGATTTATTAGCGTTAAGTGTTTCTTGATGTGAAACAGGTTTGGAAACAAAGGATGCACTCATTCTCATATGTTTTCATCACACACACACATATACACCTTTGTACTAGAGTGGTAAGATCATCACAGTTAATTTCTCCTTCTGAACGTTCCACGAGAAACATTTTTTTCTTGCACACACTGATTTCCTCCTGTTGAAATTGATCACGTCTCATTTGTAAAATGTAGACTATAAAACTGACAGTTTTTACCTGGAGGTAATGCATAATTTTTGTTAATCTCCCAAAGCAATGCAGCAGTTCCAAAAAAAAAAAAAAAAAAAAAAAAAAATCAATGCAAGAGTTATTTTCCATTGATTAGCCTCAGTGTGTGGAACAGTTCTGATAGCTGACATGTATACAGTTTTATTAACAATGTTGGATTCTGCTTGTTAACTGAACTTTTTAAAATCCTTTTACAATGTCCCTATAACGTGCAAACACGTAGAAAAGTACAGGTAAGTTATAAAAGACACTAACAAGAAGCAAGAGTAAAAAAGCTTAAACAATAAAAATATTCATTTCAGGAAATGGTATTAACACATCTGCAAAGTGGTCAAGTAAGTGATTTACCCTCTTAGCCCTTATTACTCACGGTTACAACCGCAGCAGTTAAAACAAGTGTTGCTACACCAGCTGGGGTGTGTAAAAGGCCACAGTGAGGCCTCATTACCCTTTCTTGGTATTGAGGAATAATCCCTGCATTTACCAGCAACGCAACCAAGTGAGATGATGAAGTGGTTCTTCCACAGCACTAATATGTTTAACAGGGCTGTTAACTCCCAAAGGGTTAAATCATCTATGAGGGAGTCATCTTAACCCAGCTAGACCGAATGTACTCTCTCGCAGGGGATGTAAACCCACTTGGGTTTTATAGTGTGTAACCACAATGACAGCAACAGACGGTCCTCCAACAATTGGCAGAATTTAGATTTTTATTGAACTTGCCCAACAAGTACGAATTAGTTTTCACCAGCAAACTAATTGGTACTTCTTCTAATTTCCCAACATGTTCTCTACCAGCAGGGATAGGAAATGAGTTAAGATGTATCTGCTTAATTTCACAGATGAGACACAACCGCTCAGTCAAGATGATCAATGTGTCTGACAGTTTATTCTGCTATTAGTTGTCTTTTTCACAAGGACCTTTACTGCTGCAGTAATTTCCCTCTTCAGTTGGTTTGTGGGTTAGATCACCAAGTGACCCAACGTACTGCGCTAGAGACGGGGAGGAAAGGTTCTCCTTCCGTGATGTGCTGTGACACTCTGATGGCACTCAGATATTCCTCACGTCCTCCACACCGCCTTGCTAACGTGACGCACGAATATGTGATGCTTCTAATTAGATTTGATGGAAAGGAGCTTTGTGGGAACAGTCTCTATAGACGTTCACGGTACCTGCGAGGTCTGCGTTGAGAACCCAGTGATTTGGTCATTTTTTGTAGAAACTTGCTTTCGGGCCAAGGTTCAAAAACAGGCGTGAAAATGTCGAGAGACATCAAGGAAGAGCTTCAAGGTCCAACTGGAATTTTGAGAGTGCGTATTACACAGTGGACACAGCTGACAGATGTTTATCATGTAGACAAATCCTTTCGCTTGAGTTCATTAGTTTTTTGAATAGAGCAGGAACGTTTTCTTTTATGCATCGAGTCTGTAAATTTTACTAACAAAACCTACTGGATACTACAGAGCAAAGTATAAATGACCTAACCCTAACCCTTAATGTACTCATGTGAGAGAAGGGGGATTCAGTAACATGATCTTCTAGCAGCTCAAAAAATTTCACTCCCTTTTTTCGAGCAGAATGGGAATCATTCTCACCCACTGGCTTTGTGAACGGTAGCAATTCTAATACAGCTCATTATATCTCACAAAACATAAATATATCAGTAAGAGCGCATAGAATTAGTGCCATAAATGCAGTGACATCCAAGATGACCCAACTAAACTGCTCCAGTAATTGTAAAGACATACTGAAACAGCTCTATAAATCAATTCTCCGACGCAGGAAGACTTTTCTGTTCGCAAACCTGGTAAATATTTTTGTTCTAAATCGAAATGAAATTACTGCGTTAAAACCTGAAGGTAGAAAATTGATTAGAACCTAGCCAGATTATCCTGAGTTATACATTATGGAAACATAACTTCCTTTTTGCTTTTGGTTGCACCTTAAGTTATGTATTTTGGCAGCATTTATTATAAACACATTTATTTCTTGTGGCTGTCTACAGTCTTCCTGGGGAGGGATGTTTTGGACACACAGGCTGTGTTTTGCATTTCAGATCAGTTGATTTGTTTGTTTTTGAATTTCCAGGCGAATGGCTTGAGGTATTGAAATTATCTCATGTTTGAAGACCAGCAATGTCATTAATTGCCAGCCATTGTATGGATGGCTGGCTTTCCTTCCTGCCTAATGCATAAATTTTAATCTCTCATAGGAATATTAAAAGGAATTTAATGTTAGTCTTATCCAAGCAATATATCACATATTAATTGTTGTTTTCAGTACATGTTCCAGTGATGTCGCTACACATTATTTTGTATTTTCTGCAGGTCTTAAGTGCCCTCTCTCATACTGAACACAATGTTCACACAATGCTGAGAGGAAGTGAACTCATGTGCCACTGTGTTTATTCCACTCTGCTCTCACGTACAGTGAGAGTTCAACATGTAATATCGTGATTATTAAGCTTTTTGCAGTTCCGCGGTCGTGCCGAAGTGGGACGTTCATCTGTTGCGAGTAATTTCTGCTGTCCGGTGAACATCTACTGCTCTTTTTATGTTCAGCTGGTGGAACGAGAGTTTACCTAATAACTGGATTGTATCTGATTTACAGTCGGAGGTGATGACATCTTCTGGCGTTTTCCTGGTTGAGAGGGTTTATATTTGAAAAATATCTTTTTATACGGTACCATTCAAAAGTGTGGATGCATTTACTGGAACTATCCTTCTTCCTCAAAGCACTGGGCTGACAAATTTTATCAGGGGATGAGCTGACATGTCTCTCCAGATGTTCTGCAGCAGTTCTCACAGATGTAGGACGTTTGTGGGTTGCTTCGCCTTCACTCTCCTCTCCTGTTGGTGTCACACCATGTTCTCTCAGGTTCCTCAGGTGTGCTCACGCTTTCAACTTGTACTTTATTTTAAAGCTAATCACCCTCCGTTTGTGCCAAAAAGAACCACGGAATAATCGGTGCCGACCTGCCCATCAGATGGAGAACCCGACCTGCTGCTAATCCCATTGTCTTCCGTATTTCCCCCCAGGGCTCTGTCCTCCGTGGTGGCCCTGGGCGCCAACATCATCTGCAACAAGATCCCAGGCCTTGCCCCTCGACAGCGGGCCATTTGCCAGAGCCGCCCCGATGCCATCATTGTCATCGGTGAAGGTGCCCAGCTGGGCATCAACGAGTGCCAGTACCAGTTCCGTTACGGACGCTGGAACTGCTCGGCCCTCGGCGAGAAGACAGTTTTTGGCCAGGAGCTTCGAGTAGGTCAGTCTGCACGTCGGCCCTGGTTTTGGGCAATCAGGTGCTCTCTGGGCAGTGTTTTCAGAACGTGTTGGGAACAGCGGTAACGTATGTACGACACAAAGTGCAGACGGGCAGATGAGAGAGATGATCGCAAAGACACTCGTCAGGCAGAGCGTAGAACCCAGGGAAAATGACAGGCTGTGTAGTGACAACAGAGGAAACACAACTCCACTGTGCAAGTAGCAGGCCAAGAGCTGTGAAGTACCTCACTTCAGCCACATTTCACTGCATTTTTGTCAGATGAAACAATGGGAATTATTCTGTCAAGACAACTACAACAAAGGCAAAGGCAAAAGAATACCCTCGGTGCAATCCAGTTTTCAGTATTGTCTTCCACAGCATGAAGGATCTATATAGCTAATGTGCAGTTATTGTTGTTGTCTTGTAAGACAAACAAAAAGATTCTTTATTTTGATAAATAGAGCTGCTTATGAGGGGGTAATTGCATTGTTTCGTGGAGAATGTCGCCGGACAAAAAGAGATGAAGACATCTGTTGCCCGTTCACGATGGGTCCACAAACGTGTCCGCATAAAATGACCTCAAGGCGGAAAAAACTGCAACGCTGCTGTTCAGTTTCACGTTCCGAAGAATTATTCAAAGTGGTGTGATGAAAAAGTATGAAAGTGAGAAACAGACTCACGTCATATCTGATACATGTGAAACGATCTGCTCTTTCTGTGCTCCGGTGATATTAAAAGCATTTCTGTCCTTCACAGCTGTGCCATTTTTACACCCATCTGACCGAATTCTGACTTTATGCTCAGGATCACCTATTACTACCTGTGACCATGAAAACTTGCTCCTATTATTCTATTTGAGCCCTAATTCGGGAAGCTGATATGCAAATTATCAGTAAATCATTTCATTCAGTTTTGAGAAAAATGTGTTTTTTGAATATTACTGTATTTTGATTTTGAAGCCTGGTTACCTGTAGGGCATTGGCAAAGTATTGTGTTGGTAATGTATACGATTATGTATTACATGAATGATATAAAAGTTTGTTGGCCAGCAATAGTTTGTTGGTATAAGGGAAAAATGAAAGAAGAAAAGGAGTGCGTTATGTAAAAGTTATGTAATCTTTGCTCATATCTGTGATTCTGACCTGTGCAGTACGGCTGAGGTCAGAGTGTGGCATGCGCTCCATCCAAACCTTTCAATTTATAGGAAACTGCAGTTATTAAAACTTCTGTATTATCCTGCTGATTGCATAGATCTATATAGAGTAGATCTGCTTTTCTAAAGAAAGTGCCATTGGGGAGTTATGATGAGGTCTTCTTGGAACTGGCAGACTTGTTTGACAGGACCGGTGTTTGACATATGATTAATGCATAACTGGATCAAAGCGAGTTTGCGGTTCCATCCTTCAACAGTCAGGCCATTGTGCAGAGGGCGGTGGTTTGAAGTTTAAGGTTGTTTACGCAACTTCAAAGCCATTTGGCAACTTCTCATTTCATCCCAGAGCGCCGCTGGCACATCGCAAATGGCTGGATGTAATAAATGGCAGTTTCATTGCTTCGTCGCATATCAGGCACAGACACAATTTATCATGCGTTCAGAAAGTTGTAATTAGCAGAGAAGTGCAGCCCGGCACCCGGTTAATGTTTGATGAACACGGAACACATCGCTATAGAATGCGTTCCAATTTCTGCCAGTCAGAACATGGATCCGTGATCCCAGGTCCACTGGTCTCAGTGGTTGGTTGTTATCATCATTCTGAAGTCGCGGAGTTTGAAAGGCACAGCAAGCGATTCATCACTTTTTGTGCGTTAAATTGTTAAAGTGAAGGATTGTGTCAGCAGCTCTCGAACACACCAGGTGACCATCCACACGCATGTAGAGGCTTCAGTTTTATTTTTATGCATGCGGCACCGAGATGGAAAGACTGTTCTGCGTACTCTCCAGCCAGTCTGCAGCACTCCTCCACCTCTGCCCTCCTGGTGGTCCTGCACACAAGCGGTCCAAAAGGTTGAGGTCTACAAAACTTTCTCACTTCTGGCTCCAGTGAAGTGAAATGAGCCCCCACTGTCACTCAGAATGGCTGATTCCCTTTCGACATTCAAGGAGGGTCCCAAAACATCTCTTTCGAACTCACTTCTCCCAGATCTCCTATGTGCCGGATAAAGGTGTACTATGCTATCAGTTTAATAACTGAAAAAAAAAAAACTCTATACGCAGCTGCTCGAAAATGTATAGCGGTGCATACAGTCGTATGTGACGAACTGACTGCTCCGAAGAATCCCGTGTCTGCATCCGAGTGTCTCCTTCCGTTGGCGTATTGCACTTTTTCTATTGTTCCCGGAGATGTAAGTCGCTTTGGAGAAAAGCGTCTGCTAAATGAGCGAACGTAAATGTTAATGTGACGAAGGAAACATGAAATAAACGATCGGAGGGCTTCACGGACCAATCGTTATTTCGCAGCCTCTTCACGTCTTTCGGAGGAGTAAATAATTGTTCCGGCCGAACCAGGGAGACCAGACACAGCGCGGCCTCCTTGACCTACCTTACCTCTCATATTCCCGTGGCGGCGCTCATCAGACAGGCTGCTGAGTTATGGCCGCGGGGCCAGCAGAGTGCACGCGGCACAGAGAGACAGACCCGCGGGGGGTGTCGTGAGGTCTGAGCCGCTGCTGCAAAATGCACTGCAAGGAGAAGAAAGCGCACGCTGGTTCAGAACGCGGTAGCTCTCATTAACCTCCTTCCCCGCTTGACCTCCCCTCGCACATAGTGATAAATGGCGGATGCTGATATCATCTCCTGCTAAGGAATTTGCTCCCACGGTCTCCTGAGCAGCAACGCGAACGACGAGCTCCAAAGAAATACGCTCGCCAGCAGGGCTTCCTTGCAGAACCGTCTTAGGATCTCAGGCAACAGACTCCAGATCAGGAATAGTGTGTGTCCGCAACGTGTATGTGTGTGTTTCGTAACCTGTCGCAAGGAAGCCAGGGCAGACTCGAAAACATCCGTGATGCGGCGTCCAGAGCACCTGTTCTCGCTGTCGCTTTGTGCGTCTGTCTATGGCTTCTGATTGCGATAAGGTGTTCGACTATAATTTTTTTTCAACATCTTTATCATGACCATAATGGTAAACGTCTGTGTATATCGGAACAAATGCATAATTCAATAATTTTAATGCATACTCCACAGATATGTACATTTGTACTGTATTTCTAAAAATAAATAGAGGTAAACGGTTTGAAGAAACTCATACTTTTTCTTTATGTAACAGAATCCCATAAAACCAAAACCGCTGCAATGGCTTATGAAGTTACATGCTCTTTTTTCATACACTGGGGTTATTATCAGTACAAGAGCACTTTTGTCTCTCTTCTGAAATGTATATTTTGTTCTGTACAACAGCATTGACACTTGTGTCAGACACTTAGGGACAGAGGTGCACAGTCTCTCAAACGGAAAGGTTTTTGGTGTCAGTCTGACGCAATCGAATGTATTAACCTGTAAATTACCCTGGAAACAATGACTGCTACTGTACATGAAGGATTCGAATGGTGGTGCTTGGACTCCACTTTTAATGTAGGCGCTTCAGGGAGACAGACCTTCAGCCATTGTATTATCATGCTCACGCTTCTTCCACAAGAAAACTAGCTGTGTACTTCCTCTCTATCACTCTCACAATACCAATCAATCACAACGATTGATTAAAGTAAATCTAAAACACAACTGAAATAGTACATGCAGTACTGTTATTAATGTATTTACCTGAAGATTTTTGCTTGCTTTGCATGTGGGTAAGTACTTGCGCAAGTTCTATGGCAGGAGAAGAATTCGAACCCGGGTCTTTTGAGATGATGGGTTCGGCTCTGACCACTATGCTGAATTTATGCAAACACAAAAATGTGTAAGAATATTAATGCAAATGTTCATCGGGATAGCATGAGATGATGAGGGATGGGATGTGTGTGAAGACTGCAGCAATGAGTAAATGAAAGGCATTTGATTAGGTATCTAGATATATTTAATTAATAACTACTTAATGTTAATAATTTCAATTAATAAAATTAATTATGAACAAATCTAATCTTTAGAATTTCATCCAATGAGAAAGACTTTCTGGGAGACACCTCACATTTCCCCAGTGGAGGCATACCCCGGAGGTTAAGAACCCCTGATCTAGAGTGTATCCTGCCTCAAACCCTGTGTTGTGGGAATAGGCTCCATCCATCCATCCATCCATCCATCCAATTTCAATTACCACTTATCCTGAGCAGGGCCACGGTGAACCGGAGCCTAATTCCAGAAGCACTGGGCACAAGGCTGAAGGGGGGTACACCCTGGATGGGACACCAGTCCATTACATGGTTGCCACCCATTCACAGACTAAGGGCAGTTTCGAGTAACCGAATCACCTGAACTTCATGTCTTTGAACTGTGGGAAGAAACCAGAGCTGCATTAGGACAAGTGGTCAAATTTTAGTCTCTGGAAGAGAGACCCATTTTGAGCACTTTCAAAACCCGCAGGTCTTTAAGTGATGAAATGCAAGAGTCGGTAACAGACTGAACCAACAAAGTTTTCCATATTGACTAACAGATCCCCACAGCCACTCTTTCAACGCCATGGACTGACCTCATGCCCGCTTTCATACATTTCTCGAGAGCTGCATTTCAGTTTTCAAATCTTGAGAGGCATGATGAAGCCTTACATGCTGACGTGATTTTATTCAACAAAGACTAATGCTACCAAGCCGGGCTGCAGCAGGGCCAGCCGAGAAGCCCGCAGAGGAGAGGTCTGGTGCTTTGGTAATTGTATAATCATATGTTTTTAAACATTATGGATACTTGTAACCAGCAGGAGTCACCACTGTGTGTCCATCTGATAGCAGAGCACTCTTAGTTTGACTAATTTGCTTTTCTTTAGTGGTGAGTTAAACATCTCTGGCCTTGCCAGACTGAACATAATACTTGTATGCATCTGACGTTCAAAACATAAAACAACAAAAATTCAGCGGGTCTTTGATAAAACGTCCTGTTTGGGTTCTTCTTTTTTCATTCACCCCCCCCTCCCAGCTTGTGGTGAACTTGAAGCTTAATGGAATGCAAAAGCAATGGATGTGTGTCATTTGAACCTAATTTCAAATTACCATCCTTTAGAAAATCAGTGATATTTCAAAAGCTCTGCTAACGTAGCATGGTTAACGTACTTTAAATTATACTTTTTAATTAGCATTTTTTCCCTTATAAGACCGATTTAAAGGAACCACATTTTGAATTATTAATTTTATCCAGCTGTGTATTTCTAGTTTCATTTTCCACCTTTCAAATATCATTTCCATGTGGATATTGGATTTGAGACACTGATTAATTTTAAAAATTACACATTTCCCCTTTACGTCAGCTATTCGAAAGGCAATTTGACAGTTTGAAGAAAGTAATTACATATCTAAGCCAGCTTCTGAGTTATGTGCTCGTTTCATGCGAAAGCTTTTAGGGAGCTAAAATCAGTCGCATGAAAGTTAGATCTTAAAACTGGCCTGGATTAAATTATCATTATCTTCTATTTAGCTGACACCTTTATTTAAGGCAAATTACATGTTACATCTGTACAGCAATTTACAATTTTTAACCCAGCAATTTTAATCCAGCAGGGTATTCTTAGAGGAACACCTTGATCAAGGGCACTGAGGAGGAGACTGGAAAGCAAAAATCCACACTAAACCCTACCCACTCGCCCAGGTATGGCACTCAGATGAATATAGCAGAGGACACTAGAATGCTGGAAACGAACCGTAGCTCCAGAAATTATTTCCGGAGCCTCGCTTAGTCTTTTCCTATGTTCGTGTAGTGCAAAATAACCGTCTAGTCTGTTGGAAGCCCAAGAGTCCCCAGTGAGACAAGCAAGTCATTGATTGCAGTTGTTGGGAGAGCAGTGTGTGTGTATACTGTGTGTGCACTGAGGCTGCTGGTTTAGTAGTGTGTGTATTGCGGCAGTCAGGATTCATGTCTTGTTAGACAGGGCTTGTAACCCAGGAAGTGTGAACTCTAATGGGTTTTACGCCTTGAGCTGGAAAGCGGTGGACTGGCTGTAGACCTGTCGCATAACAGGTGGTCCCGTGTTGGCGAACGGCTACAACCCAACCTAGTGGGGCTTTTATCCGAAAC
Source organism: Scleropages formosus (assembly GCF_900964775.1). Lineage (NCBI taxonomy): Eukaryota > Metazoa > Chordata > Actinopteri > Osteoglossiformes > Osteoglossidae > Scleropages > Scleropages formosus. The sequence continues at coordinate 17,187,459 of NC_041807.1, forward strand.
GTGTGTGCTCTCCTGTGTCCATCATGATGGGCCGCATCCAGAATACAGGATGTGGGGATCACTGGGCTTCAAAGCGCTCTTTTGTTGTCACTCAATCGTAGTGCAAATAATAGGAAAGTGCAGATTCCAAACCCATGGAAGCACCAAGGTGTTCAAGGCAAAAAATCAAAGTATTAAAGGTGTACAGAGGACGTACAGTATGTGTGGCAGTCACACATTCTACACTGTGTGTGTATATGTATCCTCAGTCAGATGTATATAACTATATAGTATAACTATAATCTGTAGTCTGTCTATCTAATAGTCTATCTATCCATCTATCTGTCTATCTGTCTGTGAAAAGTTTTTTTTTTTCTGTAATACTGTATAGATTTATGGGGATTTTGTAAATATGTTTAGGTAAATGCTATACATGTACACATTTTTTCTTCTGTTTTATATTATCTGCTTTCTTGTGATTATATGCGTTTGCGTTAATGATGATTAATGAAGGGTATTTTTAAAAATAAATAAAACATTAAAACTCTATCTATCTATCTATCTATCTATCTATCTATCTATCTATCTATCTATCTATGTGCCTGCCTGTCATGCCAGGCTTCACTACAGACTGGGGGAGTGTGTGTCAGCAGATCTGACGTGGGGAACGATCTTCCAATGAGCAGCACGGTGGACGTCATCCCTCGAGCTTGGAAATGAATGCACTCGGGTTAAAGCCTCGTTCGCTCCATTGATATGTTCGTTTTTATTTCGATGCCACATTTTTGTGCGCCGGTGTACGTCCAGTGGAGCGAGAAGGGATTGTCGGGCCTGGGCTTGTCTTGCGCCGACATGAAAGTCCTGAGGTTCAGTTCTGTTTTTTCTGGTTGGGCGTCCTGCGGGGATTAAGCCTGCAAGTAACGCTGCGCTCGCTCCACCAACGGTGCCATCGGGGTAAACCAGGTACTGACATACAGTACATCACAGTCTAATGTAATCTTAGGTTTTACATTAGATTATTAGATTTGGATCAAATCTCCTTACCCTTGATTTCGGTCTCCCCTACCTGTCAGTTCTGGGACTTTTTCTTCATTACCGTATGAAACAGAGCTGGCAGAACATCTTGCCTTGCGTCTTGCCAGAACATCTTCAGTGTGCACGGCATAGATATATTCCTGGTAGAACAATATCACTCTGTTAAGCAAGAACTCAGCTCTGCCCTTTTTTCTAGCTGTAAACCTCATGTACCGCAGCTCTGCCTGTAATTTGTTCCAAGCTTACGCTCATAGCAACCGTACATAAAACCGAGCGGAAAACAGTAGTAGAACACATTACTCAGCCCTGAAAATGATATACAAAGCAGCTCCCTTAAGCTCCATTTTTTTTTTACTGTATTCATAAAATGCGCAGCAGCACTTAACTATGGACATTTTACAAAACAAATGTCACTGCTGCATCGACTAATATCTCTTACGAATTTGGTAGTCAAGCTCAGTTAATACTCACTTTAACTCAGCTTTAACTGTCATTCTTTTTTTTTCAATCTCAGTTTTTCTTTTTCAGTTGTTCAGAATTTTTATTTTATTCTGTTCAAGTTCGGTTGTACCTCTGTAGCAAAACCAGAAGGTGTCACTTTTTTCTGTTGCTCGCGCGTTAAACAATTAATCGGCCGGCGAACAAAGTGTCGCACTCTTTTGCAGATTATGGACTTTCTGACCTGTCTGATGCAAAAATCCAGTGTGAGTGCGTTTGAGGCGCTTCCCATATTTCTCCTCTGTGCCAGCAACCGTTTTTAAATAAGGATGGGTTTTTTTTTTGAGTATCTCGTCCATGTGAACCTGTAGGTGAGGAGGTTGCTCCTTTTTCTCTGAAATCTGACATTAAACATCATGCACTTCTAGATATTTCTGGATACATCTAGATATATTTGTTCATGTGTGCAGGAAATGCAAGATCAGTCCTATTCCAAGGCACTCCCACGGTGTATGACCTAGTCTTGATGCAGTAAAGCCCTGGTATTTTCCGTAAACCTGACACCGCAATCTTTACGAATCACGTCGTCCTTCAAGCAGTCAGAAGCCTGCATTGTGTAACTTGCCGGAGATATTGGTTTCATCAGGCACACTGGGCCCAAAAAACAGGATGTGGGTCTAGCACAGATTTGGGGATTATCCAAAATCTCCACGTCTCACCCCAGCGTTTCTGAGTAGCAGTCGGGCGATCGGAGTTCTAAATGGCATATTCCCCTGGGAGCCATGTGTAACAGCCTGCTTTTAGGAGCGCTCTCTATGTGGATCCCACCGGGCAATCTGCAGCCTGAACGTGCCCCCCACTCAGACCGCACATCGCTTCCCCACCCCCGTACCCCCTCTCCATAAAGCTGATTAAGTAATCGGTGGGCCACTTCCTTTCGCCTCTGCGCTCTACTGGAACATGAGATGCGGGTGTCTCAACTGCGGTGACGGGGATCACCGGCGACTGACTTTGAGCGTGTCCGTCTGGAATTTGGTACCCGAAGCGTTTCTGCTGTCTGTCTACCTCCCAGGGCCCTACACCTGCTGGACAGGGACAGGCCAGGAGCACATCAAGGGATTCCTATCCTAGCGTCGGCAGAACTGACTTTCCTCGGGCAGCAAATCCCATCTGCTACATTGTTCCCGAGTTTTTCGGTAGTCCGGCGGCTTCTTTCCTTTTAAATTGCACATTGCTTAAAAAGTTGCCTCCACATTCAGAAAGGCTCAGGGCATTTTTTAAAAAAAACGGAAGTATGGTGGGCAAGAAGAGCCCAATGCAAGGATGGTTGAGGTCAAGGCCACACTCGCGTACCCAACATAGCTGTGGGCCGATACCCACACCCAGCAAGAGGATGCACTGCAGGTGGGCTACCTGCTCTAAGTGCAAAGCCATCATCCATTTCCATTTTGGGCCTCTTCACAGACACTTGCCACTAAATTCCGTCAGACATCTGGTTTAATATTTCCCCCCATTCTTCTCTCCTGGCCTTTCCAAGTTTGTCGTGGTTTTGCTGGTCAGTCCAACTTTCCGCTGGCAGCTCACAAGGCTATCCCAGGGTGGTTCCACTGGAATCCAGTCAGGGCTCTGGGGCAGGCCCGCTCGGGGGTTTTTATCTTTAGGATTTCTCGAACCACATGTATACGCAGCGGGTGGGGCTATCCAGGGCTCGCAGTGGCAGCAGTTCCCATAACCCACATGCAGGACCAAGCACTTTACCCCAGGGCAGGGAAACCGCACCTTGCTGGGGCCGTGACCGTGGAAGGCTCTTCCGAGGAAGGATGCTGGGTTCTTTTCCCTTGCGGGCCTGACTCAACAAGAGGCCTGGAATCCAGCGAGGATAACCGTGCCAAGGGCATCCAGGGAGAACCATGACTGCTTGAACATCATGCTCCAGCATGACACAAACAGATGGCTAACACCCTGCAGTAAGGAAGTGGCTGGAAACTAAAGCAAAATATTACAGGTCCAACATGTTATATTGAAATCAGAGTAAAGTTATCAATAGCAAGTTGTAAGCAAGAAATGGCATTCAATATGGCAAAAATGGGATAAGTTTAAGGGGCAGCAGCTCTCTTCAGGGGGGATACAACCCAGGGTGTACCACATGTTCTGCCTCAGCACATAATGGCTTGTATAGGCAGACATTGAAATATGTTCCATCCATCCACGTTGACAGGGATCCACAGCCCATCCTGGCATCACTGAGTGTGAGGCGGGGTACACCCTGGACTGGACACTTGTTTGTGGAAGGGCAAACACACACACTCATTCACTTAAACTGTCGCACTCCAAGGGCGGTTCAGAGTCACCAGCCCACCTGAGACACGTCTTTGCAGTGTGGGTGGAAACCAGAGCACCTGGAGTAAATCCCTGGGGAGAACATGCAGACTCCACACAGACTAAATGCAAATCCACAGCCAGGAGCTCAGAATTTACAGCACTACCTATAATGCCACGTTGATATCCGCACATTTCCCTGTAGAGAAATATATTTGTATCGTACGAGTTGGGATATCCGAAGCAGAAAAGGACATGGAAAAAGACAATAAAATGCTTTACGCCTTTGCTCTGGAAATTGTGTGTATCAACTACTGAAAGCTTAAAGAAACTGACGCTGTACTGAGAAGAAATGGGAAAAGTCCAGAGCAGGATGCACTGGCCCAAAACGCACAACCTTTCCCGCATGTCTCACCTTTCCTTCCTATCAGTGCTGCTCTGTGAGGTCATTTTGCTGACTGACTGCCCAGTGTCTTGGTCCAGTGGCAGTGGAACAAGAGGACCTTTAACATCGATAATTTCAAACTGCAGAACGAGTCAGTCATGGTCAGCGCTGTAGGCACCGGTGCTCTTTTTTCTTATTAATTATTTGTCTGAATTCAGCTTCAGCTGCGCAACACGCAGGTACATGATATCCTCTACTGCTGTTCCTTTGGACTCGCCTGGTCTCTAGAGCGCTTGGAGGAAAAAAAGCCGGGGACTCATCTCTCTCTGACTCACAGAGGCATTTCACAAAAATACTGTTACCGCAGCCAGCCACACATGTATGGTTGTGTAACTACATTTTTGAGTTGTGCGGAAAAAAAATACAGCGGTTGTTTTAGGCAATTTAAACAGATGTAGTTTAAAGACACTATCATTCAGAATCAAAATTAGGTCCGTGTGTGAGAACCCTTATCGTACTTTTCATCCGATTCCTGCCAGCGAGGCACATTAGAAGGGGTGTGTGTGTGTTTATGCTGTGTTTTAATCATACAGTACACTGTTAACGCTTATTTTAAGGCTAGGGCCACAAAGTGTCAACATTTCAGTTTCGAGAAAGCATTGAGAAAGCGCCATCCCCGGGGTTCTCTCAATAGTGGAAAAGGGCCAGTTCAAACTGCTCACGGTGTATCCTTCGAGCGCGCGCAAAAAAACAAGCGAGCGCACTTGTAACCCACGGCGGTTGCATCGCTGTGCTACACCCCGTTGTCGGAGCAGCTGACGCTCTAACGGGCTCGGTGGCTCCGAGCGCACCCGGGCGCTTGCTTGTGGCGTAACGCTGCCAGCGAATTAGTGTTTGTTTACGAACACGGTGCCATTGATTGGCAGCAAAGCATCATCAAAGACTTTTGAGTCGCTGTTGGAGAAGAAGGTATCAGTAGGCAGTCATTAATTATTACTGATATGGCTTTATTATTATTGCGTATTTATTACTATTGAATTTAACTGACGCTTTTCTCTAAAGCGATTTTCACTGTTAAGATTGTACGCTAAGCTACGTATAGTGATTTGCCCATTCGTACTAGAGGGCAAGAGGGGGGTGTGGTGGCACAGCAGGTTTGACCGGGTCCTACTCTCCAGTGGGTCTGGGGTTTGAGTCCCACTTGGAGTGCCTTGTGATGGACTGGCATCCCGTTCTGGGTGCGTCCCCTCCCCCTCCAGCCTTGCGCCCCGTGCTGCCGGGTAGGCTCCGCCTCCCCGCGACCCCGCATGGGACAAGCGGTTTCGGATGCCGTGTGTACTGGAGGGCACTTTTTGTTGGAACAATTCATCGTAAGTTTGTTGATGAGTGTTCTTTTGAGTGTAAGGATGTGTCATCTAGCACACTGCCCAGCCCGGGCCTGCAGCCCTTCCATCATTACACGGCCAAACATGACTAGCGCTTCTTTCTTCTGGCTTCAACTGGAGCCTTTTGAGTCCCTCTTGCTGAGATGTGGCTAACTGGCAAGGTGCTTTTAAGAAGGAATTCAGCACTTTGGACAGCACCTGTAATAGTTTATTTCACCAGCGAACATTGAGGCACGGCAGATCTCCAGGGTTACGTGGAGAGGTAGACTCGCCTCAGCGGTCATCCGTATGACTCATCCTGCTGTAAGAACACCTCGAAGAGAATCTGTTGTTGTTTTTAAGAGGCTTCTTGGGCTGCTCAGTTCCTTGATATAGAGATCCAAAGGGATTCATTGCTTTTCTCTCTTGTGTCCTAGAGACTGCAATGTTTCCCAGTGCCACTGAATGTCTGTCTGCAGCTGTCCGATTGTAATTTTCCATCTCCGATGGTTGCTTGACATGTTCAAGAACCTGGACAAGTGACTGGGTGGCATTGTGTATAATTTATAGCCTAGAGCCAATTGGTGTGCCTTTGTACTGCAAACATCGTGCTGTGTTGATAGTTAAAGCACATAAAAAGCACAATTAGAGAATTTATGACCGTGTGTTTAATTATGTGCGTTCCTCTCTGCAGGCAGCAGAGAAGCAGCGTTCACCTACGCCATCACGGCAGCGGGTGCGGCCCATGCAGTCACAGCAGCTTGCAGCCAGGGTAACCTGAGCCACTGCGGGTGCGACCGTGAGAAGCAAGGCTACTACAACCAGGAGGAAGGCTGGAAGTGGGGCGGCTGCTCGGCCGACATCAAGTACGGCATTGCCTTCTCCCGTTGGTTTGTGGATGCTCGAGAGATAAAAAAGAACGCCCGGAGGCTGATGAACCTCCACAACAACGAGGTGGGCAGAAAGGTAATGGAAACCGAGAGCAGAGGAAAAGTAAAACTCCATAAATCACCTTTATTCGGAGGTCAGCAGGTGATCCATCATTTTCATATAAATTTATATAACGACGGATCCCACGGAAAGACACAGCACATATACCGCAAAGAAAAAAAATGTTCATTTACTGGCTTTAATAAAGAGTGTGAAAATGAGCGCGCTGAACTCATCACGTTCACGTTTTTTTAACACGGATGTGTTTCTCCATTGCTTATTCCTGGGAAACTTAAAAAATCAAAAATTAAATTTTACTTTTTGTTTGCCACCACAAACACTTTTTGACATGCATTTTTCATAGCAAATATAGACCTGTACAGCAGCTCACCTTGCGCCGTATCCTTTTTGGTCCTACTAGTGCAACCACTGGCTCATCACAACAGTCTTTTTTCATAGTCTACATTTTGATTAGAAGTAAACACAATTCATTTTATTTATTTTGATCATATTTTGTGTTTTGCTTAATTTCTCTTCAACTTTAAATTATAAATGAATACAATTAAAGGTTGGGGTGTGGTGGTGCAGTGGGTTGGACCACAGTCCTGCTCTCCGGTGGGTCTGGGGTTCGAGTCCCGCTTGGGGTGCCTTGTGATGGACTGGCGTCCTGTCCTGGGTGTGTCCCCTTCCCCTCCAGCCTTACGCCCTGTGTTACTGGGTTGGCTCCGGTTCCCTGCGACCCCATATGGGACAAGCGGTTCTGAAAATGTGTGTGTGTACAATTAAAAGTTTCTTACTTTATAGCTGAAATAAAGTGTTATAATGCCAGCGCTCACAGTGCTAACCGTACATATACTTTTTTACTAAATGTGAACACAAAAGTGACAACACGAATGTGTTTCGGTCATGGGGCCTCCTCAGGGTATGCAAACAATGGTAGAACAGATGAATAAATAATAAACAGAGTTATGTGACAATAATTGAATACAACAATGACGATGACTGGACAAACTGCCGGTAAGTCTTACGATTAGTTGGACATGGGCATCCATTACGTGTATTTATTAACTTTCCATTATTTTAAAGTTGCTACGTTTTTAAGGGTTACTGGGTCTGTAGGGTATCTCTGAGCTATTTCTGGAAATTTCAGTTTTACAGTGGAACCCCCGCACACAAGAAGGGACCAGTGTATTCCGGTTCCTTGCCATATACATGCTGTGTCATGCAGCAGCACATCATCTCTTTTTGGGATTCCTGTACTCCTGGATGGGTGAGCTGTTGAACTGAAGAAAATGCATTAAAGTGACTCCCACAAAGTGTGTGTGTGTGTGTGTGTGTGCACATGTCTAACAAATGCTAATATCAAAGCCAGAGCAAAGACAACTGTGGATAAAGAATCAGGAAGGGAAACAGAGCATCAACATGAAATGTTTCTAAGACACCAGTTTGGCTGGGCAGCTCCTGATAGTTAACAGACTTCTGGCAGATTGGTTTATTTTAGCTAATTGCCTGTGTTCCCTTACTAATCTGGGCACCGGTGCTTTGGACGTTGTCCCTTTGGCCAGTCTGACTGTTATTAGTCATCTCTGAACAAACATCAACGTGAGATCTTACAGAGGAGGCCTCTACCCCGTTGAGATGACAGAAGCAGGTACACCTAATCAATAAGAGGGGTTAGAAAGAGGGGAGAAGATCACAAGTGACTTCCAGAAGGGGTCTCACCTTCTCACCTATTGCAGCATGTTCTCAAGATGATGAACTGCAAAATACAGCTGGACATTTCTCACCCTTCACTAGCAACAGTTTACTAGTAACAGTCAACAAAGTGTCAGGGCATCCTTCACAAATGGCCACCATGTGATGGTTAATCTGTTGGACCAAAGAGATCAGGGCACACAGTGGTAGTAATAATCCTCAAGTTAACCTCCAAGGGGTAATCTAACTTTTCTACCGATCTTTTTCTACAGTTGAGGGAAGACAATCACGCACGTCTCACGTTTAGTCCCGTCCATTGACTAGGACACTTGCAGCAGATTCTCATAAAGTTCACGGACATGTAATGTAAAAGTGAGCATGACTGCTTATTTTATACAAAAAGCACATATCCAGTGATGCAGAACAAGAAAAAAAATGTTTTGACTTAGAATGTCACATGTTTGAAATGAATGGCCCACATTTGGAAACATTAGGTCACTTTGGACATAGATATTGATTGATGACAAGCAAGTATTTCCAAATATTCATCAATCAGTCAGATAATGTGGAGATGATAATTGCCATCTGTGCCCTAGATTTTTTAGGAGTTTGATAACTACGCCCCGAAGTTCTACAACCGTCCAATCTGGCAGAGGAGCGAATTAAAATTCCATTTTAAGTTCAACGCAGTGACTGCAATGACTTTGTGAATGTGATGATTAGGATGGATTAATCAGTTCCGCTGCATATTTTTTCTCCTCAGAAACTTTGCCTGTTTCTTTCTTTACTGAAAAGTAGGAAATCATTTTTTTCTACTTTGTTTAAAATAGGGAAAGGACAAAAAAGGCAAAACCCTGCAATCACTCCAGCCCACTCAGGTGACACAAATGTGTATGTAGGTGTCACCTGAGCAGGCTAGTGTGACTGCAAGCCATTTAACAGCTGACATATGGCGCTAATTGACAGTAAGTCGAATATGACTTACCTTTGCAGCTGTGGTCAGAATTAAACTCCTCACAAACTTAAAGTCTTTGTGGTGTTTCCACTATTTTTTTTTTTTTAACCTCCCTTATATTGACAGTGGCAGAAGCTGACGGAAGATTGTGTATGCTTACATGATGAATCAGTCAGCAAGTGGCACTGAATAGGTTTTTGTGAGGATGTGTTTTTATTTTCAGGAATTTTCATTTTAATTTACTCCGAAGTTAAGAATTCTGGTCCAGGGTGTACCCTGCCTTGCGCCGTATGCTTTCTACATAAATTCTAGACTGTTGCAATCCTGCACTGGAAAAGCAGTTATAAATAATGAATTATTGCAGTCGTACCTGAAATTTTACAGAACTTATAAATAGAAGAACATCTGTATTATGTGGCTTTTATGAATTTTGACTTAGTGGTAAAAATTACGAGCCAACTTTCGATCCCAGCTGTGTTCGTAAGTTGAGGAGCCGGTGTACCATGTTCTGGATCTAATCCTCCGCACCAGAGATTAAAACATTCGCTTACTTCTGACGTTTTTGTGCCACAGACACATCGCACAATTTCTACCAGATGTTCTGAAATAAAAGATTTTGGGTGCCTACATGCAAGCCTTTCCACTGCGTGCCACATGTTTTTCAAGAACAGAAAGTAGAAAGGACAAAAAAACCACAGTGATTCATCAAAGTAAATACAGTACACTACATAAAATGTTTCTGCTATCTACATTTACATTTATTTATTTAGCAGACACTTTTGTCCAAAGTGACTTCCAATGAACTCTATGTAGTGTTATCAAGCCACACACTTTATTCACAAAGGTGACTTACACTGCTAGATACACTACTTACACTGGGTCACTCATTCATCCATCAGTGGAACACACTCTCTCTCTCTCTGTCATTCACATACTATGGGGGAACCTGAATAGCATGTCTCTGGATCTAAAGAGGAAAACTTTAAGGAATTTAAGCCATAACTATGCCACTGATTTCTAAAAACGATGTTAAACATTGCTGTTAATTTGAAATATATTTTTGAAGCAACATTATCTATACCGAATAAATGATGTCTCATATACTGCATTGTTGAAAGGAGTGTCATAAAAGGTCACCAAACTGAGCGAGTACACTGCAGGGTAAACAGATAATATTTTTTACATAATTTAATGCAACTGTTTCTCTTTAAGACACAATAGAATTTATCTTAAAAAAGGTTAAATATCAGCAAGATACTGAGGTTTATACCTAGAAAGTTTCAACATATTTGTTCGTTTAGCTGATGCTTTTCTCCAAAGCGACGGTGTTAAGCTACCTAGTTATTTACACATTTATACAGCTGGGTAATTTTGCAGGAAATTCAATACACCACAAAGCTAGCAGTTGTCCCCAGCAAATATGATGATTAGAAATAGAATTTCTGGAAGATGCTTGGAAGGGGGCACAAGACACCTGAGATTCTGGAAAAACCACGCCGCTTATCTGGTGCTCAATGTCAAAAGGCTGATATTTTGAATAAGTTGATTTCTCTTCTAATATTGAGTTTTATAACTGTGACTTCAGAGCTTTTTATGTGAATTTTACAGTACAGATTAAATGTGCCTGTAAATCCTAGGTCTTGGAATATGAGCATTCGATGTATGGGAAACACTGTATTGTAAGTGACACATAAGTTACTGAAAGTGCACATGCCCCAGTATTTTTTGCACACTGTATATCATTCTTCACATGAAAATTAGACTGAATGCTCAATATTTAATTCTTAATTTCAATTTGATCTACGTGCATAGATTTATGACCCTTGTTGGAGGAATGGTTCATGGCATGAAGATATCAATGGATTGTACCTGTGTAGGTTTGTAATAACTGCAGTACTGTTAAGACCATAGAGTGACAGAACATTCTGAAAAAAGCCAAATGAATTTTAGCTTGACAACTAAAAACAAAGGAAGAAACCAATTTTAACTGTTTATGTTCAATTTGAGAAAGGACAGTTGGGTGCTAATCAAGTGACCATATTACTCATATCGATCTCTGTCCCCAGGTCTTAGAGGAGCGGATGAAGTTGGAATGCAAATGCCATGGTGTTTCTGGCTCCTGCACCACGAAGACGTGTTGGACCACCCTGCCCAAGTTCCGGGAGATTGGCTACATCCTGAAGGACAAGTACAACAAGGCCGTGCACGTAGAGGTGGTGCGGGCCAGCCGGCTGAGGCAGCCCACCTTCCTGAAGGTAAAGAAGAGCCAGGGCTACCGTAAGCCCAGTGAGTCAGACCTGGTCTACATCGACCGCTCACCCAACTACTGCGAGGAAGATGCTGCCACCGGCAGCGTAGGTACCCAAGGACGGCTCTGCAACCGCACTTCCCCGCATACAGACGGCTGTGATCTGATGTGCTGTGGCCGGGGTTACAACACACACCAGTACACCAAAGTGTGGCAGTGCAACTGCAAGTTCCAGTGGTGCTGCTTCGTCAAGTGCAACACCTGCTCCGAGCGGACGGAAGTGTTCACCTGCAAGTAATGCCCGAGGTCGGGGGGGGGGGAGGGGGCAGAAGAACAGGAGCAAGAGCGGTAAAAATGGGTCTGCCTGTGGCTGATGCAAGGTGAGAAGGAGAAGTCATCGGCGGGGCAGACTGAACGGTGACGACTCAAGGCATAAGAATCATTCTGGAGACCGATTCTGAACAAGATCCTACATGGGTGGAATTTACGATATCATGGCATTGTTTGCACATTGAAATCTATATTCAGATATAAATAGGTAAAATCCCACTTTACTGAAAACAAGAATGATCCGTTCTTATGCACTGATCTGTCTACATTGACTGAAGTGGTGACTTACAGGATACAAAATAGTGCCCTGATCGCAACCGTACAGAGTGCTCTGGGATTTCTAGTTCTGTAGTGTCATGATAAGTTCGTAAAGGAGACACAAGGAGACTCAAGATCCCAGGATGCTGTGGAACCCAGCACCACATTTCCTATAGGCTGTGGTGAATGAGACAACGATTTTGTAGTGTAACCATCAATCAGTTTATCGTAATAAACCCAGACTTTCTGGTGGCAGGAGAAAGGAAGTGATGCACAAACTGGAATGCCATTTTTAAGCTCAGTTAAAATGAAGAATGCTTGGCGCGGTGCCTTCGGGCTCACTGAACGCTGACATTGCATGAACAGGGAAGAGCGTGTTTGCTGTCCAGTCACACTGAAACTGTTTGTTTGAACACTGAAATTATTAAAATGTTTATTTATGTTTATTTAGTATCTTTTTAAACAGAGCACTAACGGGTAGAAATGTCTTATTTTGTACTAAGTGTAAAAAAAGAAACTTTTTAGAAACCGACTGAAGGTGCATATCTTTTCTAACGGCCCCTGATCCTTCTTACCACTGGTTTCATTTCTACTGATCTATCGACTTTAGCAGCTGGGGAACACAAGCAGTGCACCTCAACATCCAGACAATGGGCATCAAGTTGGCTGTAGCATAGATTGTGTTCGGAGGAATACATAACTAACTGAGTTACTTTGATTTCTTCTCACTTCCAAGCATTTCAGCCAGACAGTAACAAAGACACCATTTTCCTTTTTCTTCACCATTATCCTTCATCAATGTATTTGGTGTGAAACAAACATGTCGTTGGTTGTGTTGTCGAGCGCTGCACTGAAATGTTTTCTATTCTATGACTAAGAAAGCCAAATAAATTTCAGTTTAAATGAGGTTTGGCGTGCAGAGGCGTAGTTACCGATGGTGAGCCGTTTTGCCGGGAGCTGAGACAGTAATTGGCCAAAAAGTTCTCTTAAATCACCAGTAGGAACACAATGGAGATGCACCACATGCTATGACTTGTCAAGTCAAATTCCAATTTCAAAGTCCATGTAGCCTGCAGATGTGGTCAGCAGGATGGAAGAAAACCTAAAGGGTCAACTCTATCTCTTATAAGAAAACTTTTTACATTTTTAAAAATATTAATATTATGCATAAAACCTCAGAATAAGAAAGAAACTAAAATGATAAAGATATTATACAGATTTATTTTTATAAACAGTGTAGGTTGTGGCACTTTACATCAATTAAATTTTGAGTAAAACAGTTATTAATGTATTTCTATCTGAATTACCATATGGTTGTAGTCAGGATTTTTAACATTAAATTACAAACATATTGCAATTCTGTTACAGAGGATGAAATTTGGATGATGTATTATTTTAGTAAAAGTGTTCACTTGTTAGATAAGACACCTTCCCCTGTCTCTTTTCAAGTTTTCTTTATTAGACCAATTTCTTTTTTGTAGAAAGGTGCTCGGAGAATAAAAAATCAGTCAGAGGTATTTTAACATGAGTAAATGCAGCTGAAATGTATAGCACTAAGTTAATAAATTAATAAATTATTAGTTGTGCCAGTAGTTTTGTAATTCCACTTCACATTATTTGCATATTTATGTATCTCTGTTCTCAATCAAAGCAATTGTTTAATGAATCAGATATCATTCCTTAGCTAACATAGTAAGCTGTTATTGTAATCGTAACATTTTAGGCAGTTATAAAAATCCATTATGTCATTATAATCTGAAATTATTTTTAAACAGTATGATTTGTTCTAAGACAGTTTGGGAAATTCAACTAGGAGACCATACAACATAAAAGAGGAAAAAGTTTTTTGTTTGTTTTTATTAATGCTGCTTTTTAATTTAATGGTGTTTGCCTTTCTTTTTGTTCCCACCCCCAATTTCAAACTGAATGCTTGGGGCAATCGGTTAAATGTAATTTTTTATAAAGAAAAAAAGGCTTGTTGTGCTGTGGCATTATAATATGGCTAAAAGCGGAAACCTGAATGGTAGAACCTGTATCAGCAGCAAAAGTCATGTTTAGTGCGACTTTTAGAACAACTTCATTTCTGATTCATGTATATTCACATTTCATTAATGAGAATGGTATTGAGTGTTTCTGGCATTAAATGGGACAGACATATATGAGATCTGGGTAATGCTGCATATTGTCATAGCAGAAGTTCACACAGAAAAAACATAAATGACCATTTATTAAAAACAAATAAACCACACAGATGGGCACACTAGTTTACACACAAAACATACTCATCATATCCCATGTTGTAATTGCTCTTATTCTGACAATTGCAAACTGTTCAATGCTGGCATGAATGAAACACAAGAAATCAAGCGAACAATTTGCATACAGTAAGAAGGATAGCTTTATCATTAATATAATATACGAATTTCCCTGCTGGAATTACCAAAGTGTTATCCTTCCTTATCATTTAATTTGGGTATGATATATTCTGAATTGTAGCATAGGGGTTAGGATTGCTTCCTGTGGATCCACAAGTCACAGGTTCAATCCTCTCCCCTGGTTGTAGTACTCTTGAGTAAGGTAATTGCCCAGCTGTATAAAAGGGGTAAATGTTTTTAACTTTATCACTGTAAGTTAATTTGGAGAAAAATGTCAAGCAAATATTCTTCCGGATCTATAAATCTTTTTTATGGTAAAATCTGGAAGGATGTCTAAATGACAGCCTTACCAGGATAATCCAGTTTGGTCCTTTTCATTACCACTCAGACAAACAGAAATTTCTTATTTGAAACTCCTAGCGGGACATTTTTTTGGGGGGTTTTCAGGATAGTAATGAATAAAAGTAAGATTTACAGTTAGCTGCCCTGTCTTGCTTAAGAGACGTGGCTTGTCATACACAATACACCATAACCTTACCATGCCCATTGTCCTTTGCTAGACAGGCACAAGAATTCAAACTATCTGGCATGTGTTCAACAGTGAATACTTATATTAATGGGTTGCTTTTATTTTTCTGGGTCTAAAAACAATATTCTTTTTTATTTATTTACTGTATGTTCCTCATATTTTTTGGAACCGATGACTAAGTACAAACAGTGGGCACTGTGAAGAGGGATAGACAAAAAAAAACTGAAGGTCAGGGAACTGCACTCATACTTTTAAAGAGGGGCAGCCACTGAGCTGGTCTAAAGCCACAAAAGACAGAATAACGGACTTTGTCCGATTTCGCTTGCTTGGTTTTTTTCTTGTCTTTTTCACTTTTTTTTAAATGAGCATTATAAAGACTCGTCGCTCCTCAGCGGTGCCCACTTGCTGTGTAAATGTTATACTGATTTTCACAATTAGATTTAAATGCAAATTTTTTCCGTTCCAAACACCTTTTTTTTAAGTTTCAAATTTTGTGTTTTGTACACATGCAGTGAATCATTAATTAATCATAACAGGAACAGCAAAATCACAAACCGCTTGTAAGAATACTGTTTTCCTAAGCTATGAAACATGTTAACTCTCAGAAATACGTATTTAAATATACTTTGGTACAAGAAGAAAATTTAATGTTAAAGGTTTAATGAAAAAATATGCATAAGTCTCAAGAGAGAAACCCAGTGTCCTCTAATCATTATTGTTGAGTTACAAATTCCAACTTATTCCAATAAAAATGACTTGAGTTATGCTGACTATTGTGCAGTTGGAGAATATGTAACTACGACTCCTTCTACATACTGTTGTACAGGGAGTAAATACATAAAAGCATTATTTTAAAACCACCATTAAATAATGCAAAATGCATCATTATATATATCCTACCAATATTTCTGAAGTTAAAGCCCAGATCAAAGGACACTGACAAAAACTTAATTAAATAACAGAAATACTGTGCTTTACTGCCTTGAAACACTTAGTTTAGGCAAACTAACGTATGAACATTAATGTTGTAAGCGAACTACAGGTGTATTGCAAATGAAGCTATTGGAAGTGGCAGTACCTAAGCCATGAATGGATGGCCAGACTGTTTTATTCAGTTGATTTATGCTTTCAGCCACTTTCCTGCATGTGAAAAGCATGCCATACAAGCACCAGAGCAGAAGTAAGATGTGTTTTGTTAGTTGTCTGAAACCCCCAGGGCCGGAACCACATAAGCTCTTGTACTATACCCTGGATTGAGAAAAATAAATCCATTTGTTTCTGACAAACATTTTGTCATTAAAAAATATGAGATAAAAAAACAGACTTTGCTGTGTGTGCCCTCTTCTAAAGCAGCCATTGTTGAGGTGTCAGAATCATTAGTTCATGGGGATATGTTCTGCAAGCCAATGCTTCTGGTCTAATTCACCCTAAGAGCAATGTGTCTGCTTTTTCAAACCACCTCTGGGCCAGGGGGCAAATTAACAGAACCATTGAAATGAAGAGGAGAGGGGGACAGATGATTGGTGGACAATAGCCATAACCACTTCACACTTGATACTCATTGTACAGTGATTATCAGGTGCGGGTTGAAGGTAAGGGGGTACATATCCCATTTAGCAATTCGGCAAGGAAAACAGCCTTTAGACTGTATAAAAGATTGTGCATACATAACAGCTTCCAGTTGCCCTATTAATAGCTCTTCCCTATAGAAAAAAATGGAGGCCCACAGTACAATCAAAGACCACCCCTCCATCCAACTATCACCCCACCCCCCACATGTAAAATCTTTACTGTTCCACTGAGTGCCTCCACTGTTCCACAGGTTGTCTGCACTGATGCATTTCCCCCCTTGTAGTGCAGAGGATGCTGCTTTCTTTGTCCAATCACATGGGTCACTTCTCAAAAACACTGAGTTTAATGGTAAGCCCTGAGTTAAACAGGCAAACTCATGGAGTGGTGCATTAACTCAACCAGGAGAGATCCTCCCAACTATACTCGAGTCATTCATCCTCCCCAGAGCAGCTTTTTCTCTAAATGAATCAGACAAGAAGGCTGTTAAATGACCTGGGGATAAGATGCAGCTGGAGGGGAAAAGCTCAGTTGATTATAAGCATGGTATTCTTCCTTAAGAGAGAAAGTATAAATCACAGGATTTGGTTTCTCTACAAGCAACGTTTGATATTCTTCCTTGAAAAGCATGGAAAAGACTGCTATGGCATCAGGCACATTCTCAAATTTCTCAAACAAAAGCAGAGAGCTTGTGCAGAGAAGCCCTGGAATCTGCTATCAATACAACACAGTTTTTTCAAATCTGACATTTAATGTCATGCAATTTTAAAATTTGCATTACGGCAATAATGATCCACTGTTAACAGCTACATGTGTACTTCTACAGTGTTCCTTCTTACACCTGTTGGGACTCTGTGTGTGTTACCTAAATAGGCTGTATTTGAACAGAATAAGACAGTTTCAGGTTAGCTGAGAAATTTCAGTCATAAGAAGATGAATTACTGTCTTGGCTCCAGCTAGACCAAGTCAGGTCGGAAGCTCCTCCTTCTGTTTCCGTGAAACTGTAGCAACACAGCATAACAAAACCTGTAACAGGGACCAGTTTAAAAATAAACTTGGACCTTTATCTAATGCTAGGTTAGAGTGGGTTCTCACCATTTATTTTATGTTGTTTTGACTGCTTGTCTTATTGAAAGACCCTCATTTTGAGGTTTTGCATCATCTGTTTGATATTAGTGGTAAGAAACACATGGCTATTCAAAGGAAAAGGCCTCCTTGACATCATAGACCACAAGATGAAGGCAGGATGGTCTACCCAAGTTTGAGGTTTGAAGTATGTGATTGGCTGTTGCATTGTTCATTCTGGATGGTGACTGTTACCTTCGAGAATTTTACTGCTATCATGGTACCATAGTCCATGGTAGGGTCTGCAAGATGTTCATTTTGATCTGAAAGCTTACTAAAGCAGCAACTGTGTGCCATTGCTATTTTGTAATCTTTTAAACCGACCAAGCATGAACAATTAAACTAATAATTGAGGCCTTCTATATATACTAGTATGATGTTCCCATCTTGTAGATTAAGGCCTACTGATCATGTTTCTTGATTTGTTGGTTTAGTGAAAGTTGAGCTCAAAACAAAATATCAAAACGGTAATAAACTGCTTTGTAAAGTATATGAAGCTGGAATTACATGTGAATACTGACCCTGCTTTGGCGAGCACACCTGTTTGTTCTGGCACAGAGAGCCAAGCGCTCCCTTTAAAATACAAATGTGGTTCTTAGTTGTGAGGCACCACCCCCCGCCACTTTTTGACCAACAAGACAGACTGGGTCAGCAGCCTCGGACTGTGGAAAGCCAAGGTTCCAGGTTCCAGGGATATGTGAGGAAGCCCAGTGGGATGTGGTTTTACATGTGAGCACATTAGCAGGAGGTGCTTGAGAACACCTCATAGCTTTGCATCCAAGGCTTGACCTGGTGACATCGTCTGTTTGACGGAGGTATCTTTGCTTCTTTTTTTACTCACAGACTCTAAAAGCGGTTATACATTTTTGAAAGTATTTCATTTTTTAATGTGATCAAGTACTAAAGATAACCCTTTCAGGCTTCTACAGGTATTTACATCACATTTACACACACACTTTCTGAACCGCTTGTCCCATATGGGGTTGCAGGGAACCAGAGCCTAACCCAGCAACTCAGGGCATAAGGCCAGAGAGGGAGGGGACATGCCCAGGACAGGACGCCCATCCGTCACAAGGCACCCCAAGGGGGACTTAAACCCCAGACCCACTAGAGAGCAGGACCTGGGCCAACCCACTGCACCACCACACCTATGTCACATTTACACTTACTTAATTTAGTAGATGCTTTTCTCCAAAGCAACATGCAAATCACCTCAAAAGCATGAACTAAAACCAAGAACGTTAATGGGAACAACTGCACGCTTAAGAATTATGCACAAATAAGAGAAGGGACAAACTAGCCTTGCATGATCACCACACTGCTGTAGGACATGCACTAAAAAAGCTAACTTGATGTTGGAAAAATCAAAACTGATATTACTCTTTGCAGAAAACCTTGACGATGGCATGACAAACCAATCAGGTGCAACTTCAGAGAGAATTTTTATTAAGCAAAAGTATTCTGATCCTTGACTCATTCTTTTGTTCCACAGAATCACAAATGATACAATGAAATTTCTTTTTTTGTAAAGACACAAATACCTTATAGCTAGCCTCTACCTGTGAATCATTAAGGTAACTCTCATTTTCTGGATAAAAACCCTACTGTTAAATGATCAGTAGTCAGGATGGAAATCTGAACAAAACGTGTAAAAATGAAGACTAAAGTGCATTCTACAGAAGTTAAGGATAAAGTAATTTCAATCATTATATTAACAAAAGGGTATAAAATAGTGTTAGACACATGGATCAGTTACCAGGAAGTGGGAGCTAAATCACACCAACCAGGCACTGCTTAAGAAAAGCCATCCCTAAAAACTGCACAGACAAGAAGGATGGTTGTAAGATATTCCAAGAGAGTTGTATAATACTGACCTGTGTGGAAGAGTTCCACAAAAAGCCATTAATCACAAAGAACGATCTTAAAACCATCTTAAAAGTTTTTACAATTTGGCATATTATAATGGTTAATTACACAAAGGACTAAAAGGATGATGTAGCAAAACAGTGCTACAACAGGTAGTGGTAACTGAGGCAGTGTGGTATTTTTAACTGCATTTTTTTACCTTAAATTTAACTTTAATGTAAAGTTGATAAAAGACAATAAAATAAAAGTTTCACAAGAGACTTGTGGCGGATCTATGGTTCCCTGAAATTTTTCTTATGTTTTGAGGACAGAGTGACATTAAGACCCTGCACTGTAGGAGCTGTTGATGAAAACAGGTTAAACTGATAAAAGTCATTATATTTTATTTTTACAGAACTTAACCTCTGAATAAACCGAGAGACTAAGATGTACTATGAAGATTTTATTTATTACAATGTATTGATTGAACCTGCAGGGGTGTGATGGTGCAGTGGGTTGGACCCTGGTCCTGCTGTCTGGTGGGTCTGGGGTTCGAGTCCCGCTTGGGGTGCCTTGCGATGGACTGGCATCCCGTTCTGGGTGTGTCCCCTCCCCCTCTGGCCTTACGCCCTGTGTTGCTGGGTAGGCTCCAGTTCCCCACGACCCTGTATGGGACAAGCGGTTCTGAAAATGTGTGTGTATTGATTGAACACTTCTAGTTCTGACCAGGCTTCAGGCCCCAACAGTGTTTGTATGTTGAGCTCAAAAAGATTTAATGTGTGGGGATTGAAAACTTATGCAAAATGAATATTTCAGCTTTTTAGTATTTAGTACTTATAAAATGTTTTCTAATGTAAGAACGTCACTTTAAAATAATTTTGTTTTGTCATTATGATATTAAAGACAACAGAATGAAATCTCTGTGTACTACTGGTGATTCAGTAAAATGAAGTGGTCAAAGGTCTGAGTACTTGTGCAGAGCACTGAGCGTAGTGCATGTTTTTACATTTGTTCTTTCAGCAGAAAATACTATTTTGAGCACAGAGATGCCAGTTTAAATGTCTCGGTGAATCATATTAGTATATAATCCACACATACTAACCCTGACCTTAATTGCATTACACCTCACTAAAACTGTCTGGGTTGCAAAGGAAAAATACATGTTTAACCTAAGCACAGTAGGGTCCAAGATCCCCACTTTTCATCACCCTTGTGATGGAAGCTGGGTTTGCCAGACACAAATCCACAAATGGGACAAACCCATCCTTGCACCCTTCTGCCACTTGGGTCGCGGTCACATTTTCCGATGAGTCCAGGTCTCAGAAAATATACCCACCATTGGGCTAGTCTGACCATGCAGCTTCTCTCATTAAGCACTGAGCTGGCTGTGGCCCATTCCAAAAATGTCAGTCTGCCCCAGTCTCAGGCGCGGTTGTGAGCACCAGACGACCACATGCTGTTGCAACCAAGGTGTGGTTCCGGTCACAAGATCACCAAAAGGATATGGCCCTACCAGACATTTATCTGTCACTAGCATAGCTTGGCAATGCTTTTATTCAGTGACCATGCAAAATGAAACCCCCATGCCATAACCTTTTCTTCATTCATCAAAATGTTATGTTTACTTGTAAATGCTGTTTTCCTCTGGGTGTTGATCAGCAGATGTCAAATCCTCTGTTATGTTGTCACGTGGAAGTCAAAATGGAGACACTTCAGGCTTTTGATTTTATCAAAGGTGAAGAGGCATAGCAGTCTACCAAGGGTGTAGTAAGCAATCAGATCTTCTAAGTATCGGAGAATAAATTCGTTATAACCTTGAAACTAGAGCAACATAAAAATCACAGTCTTTAACCTGATACAGGCAGCCACAGGAAGTCAGTGGAGAAAGATGAGGATGAGAGATACATGGAAATAATTTTGCAAGTCAAACAAAACTCATTTGACTGCATTCTGTATCAGCTAAAGGGAGAGGCTTGATGGTGGAGGCTGGAAGACTACACAGTAGTGAGTTGCAATAGTCCAGGTGGGATATCGTTATGGCCTGGACCAGAAGCTGCGTGGAAAGTGTTGTGAGATAAGGATGTATCTGCAGGACCAGGTTAAGGTTTTGATGGGTTGGGAGAAACAGAGACCTCAGGTGATTTTTATTCCCAGGCTTTTGACCAGTGAAGTGGATGAAATAAACAATTGTCCAATTTAATGATGAGTTCCTGAGAGGTGGAAAGACCTGCTGGGAGGTGAAAGATCTCAGCCCTGGAGAGAGTGTTTTGTACATGGTGATCAGTCATCGAAGCTGAGATATCCATTAGGCAAATAGCAATATGAGAGGATATGCCTGTAGCCACGGGAGGAGCTGAATATCGTCAATATAGCAGTGATATGAGAATGCACTACAGGCAATGACAGAATCAGGGGTAGAGGTACAGAGGGAGAAGAGTAAGGGGCCCAGCAGCAAGCCCTGAGGAATACCACCTGAGACAGATCAATAGGAAGACAGGGTGCCCCACCAATACTACCACATAAGACCTACTTGATCAGGAAGATTCAAAACATTTCAATATTTTTCCTTTCAGTGCAAGCTTTTAAAGAGAGGAAAGCAGGATCTGGTGGTTGACAGTGTCAAATGCTTCAAAGGGACTGAGTAGAATAAAGACTGAGGAAAGGAAGCCCGCTTTAGCAGAGAGTATCTGGCACTGTAAGGAGGGTAATCTTTGTGGAATGGCCACTCTTGAGTCTAGACTAATCGTCAAGGAGATCATTCTGAACAAGTGGGACAGAAAACTGGTAATAGGCTGAACATTTCAGAAAATAATGTATATTAAAGTACATATGAAACTAGGAATCTTGCCTACAATTTTTTAAGAGTTGGTTGCTTCAGGTAACTTACAGATAGAAAAGCAATATTTCAGGATATGGACACATGGGCCAACAGTGGACAATGAAGGGTTGTTTTCATAGTGGGAACCAAAATTGATTTACTTGTTAGTGTATTTGTTACTGCAAACTAAAAGACACTATAAAAGAACAGTTAGAAGGTAGTCATATAACAGGTTCAAGAAACAGAAGTTCAAAACTTGCAATATCCAGTTAACTAATATGTACTACATGGGGGGAAGGTAATTAAAAGGTGATTACATTTACATTGCTAATTGAAATTACTAATAATTAATTAATTCAGTACTTGAAACAGTCCTTTATTGATTTCTTTTGACAACAAATTCTTTGACTCCTTTTATGAAAAATCACACTCCCATTCTTTTTCCAGTGAACAAGATCTGGCAAGATCACAAAAGCAAGAAATGGTGAGTGGGTAAAGCTGTCACTATGGAAACAGACTTGTGTTTCCAGTTAGAGGCTTATGTACCAGCAGCTGCTGTTCTGCTGATATGTAGGGCAATTAAACTTTTATATATCTATGCACTTAAATATTAGAAATATCATTAATTATAGGGCATGAGACAGGCATAAATCTCTAAAATTACAGGCTAGATACAGTACCAAAACAAACGTTGTCATGCAGTTAACCGACATGAATCCAGAAACTTCTTATGCTTCAAGCAAGCCATGGTGGAAGGTAAGACCAATGTCAGCTATTGAGATGAGAGCCTAATCCTGCTGATACTCATGGTAATGGCCTCGTTCGTGGAAAACGAAAGTCGTCAGACTGCGTTAAGTCAAGTGGCCTGGATTGTGTGATCTAGGCACGAAGGCATGATCTAGCACTAAAATATACAATCAAGAGACAACTGCAAGATGTTTTGCACTCCAATCTTAAATCACCATCTTAAAAGTACATCAGTCTGATGTTACAGGGGATGAAACCTTGCCCTGTGCCTTTGTTTCATTCTTTGTATTGTAGTTTCTACCTGTAGCACATACCAATTCAGGTCATACCACAATAATATCTGATTTTAGGACCAAGGAGGAGCCAGAGAGTCAGTGCTTCACCATGGTCCATGTATCCTTTCATCATTGACATCCTTGTTGAAAACAAGTCTACCACTAGGGAATGCAACTTCAACCATACCAAACAACTAATGACTGAGGAAAATAAAATGCAGGTATGTAAACAGAAAGGGATTAGACTAGACTGCACAGAATAAGAAAACTGGTCAGATCTGCAATGTTTTGCTCAAGTTTGAAATCTGATGTGCTTGCATGCAATGGTTCTTAACAGGCTACATTCTACACGTTAGAGTCTTTCACAGGCACCACTTCCATTTACATTGACATTTATATCTATTCATTTAGCAGACGCTTTTCTCCAAAGCAACGTACATCTCATACAAAATACAATGTGTACATTACATTAGCAGGAAGATGTCAAACCCCCGCTTCCACACAACCAGTGACACCTGCAGCTGATCAAGGAACGCGAGTATAAAGGGCTGCTCTGGACACAACCAAACCTTAGTTCAGCTTGCCTTGACAACTGAGTTAGAACCTGTTTTCCTTGACCCCCTCCGTGTTCCCTGTTTCCTTGCCTGTCTGCCTTCTCGTCATGATCTCCCCAGTTTCCCTGACACACGGTTTGTTTCTCGGACTTCGACTCTTGGATTCTCCCTGTAACCTCGTTTGCTCCTCGGTAACCCTTTGCCTGTTTTTTGACCACGAGATTTCACTGCCCCTTGAATAAAAACCCTGAGCACCTGCGATTGGGTCCAACGCCTCTCTTCCGTGTGGGAAACCATGACAAAAGAGAGACTTAGATGCAGACGTGTGATTCTGAAGTACAATTTGTTTGTTTCTTTCCATCATGAACCAATGTACATCAGACGAGTAGCAGCATAAAATTTTACCAGAATATCGACGATTGCTAATGACGTTCCTAGTAATAATTTTTTAAAAATTTATATATAAGCATTTACATTACATTACAGGAGTCGCTGCGTGATGGTATATCCATTGTTTAACAGGCATGATCTCAAAGTTATATTGTATGATCATTTCCAAATTACATGAACTTAAGAGATCATGGGTGATGAGTCTGGAAGAGGTGAGTTTTAAGACCCTTTTTAAATGTGGACAGAGATTCAGCAGTTCTGAGTGAGAGGGGGAGATCGTTCCACCACAACGGAGCCAGAACCGCGAACCTCCGTACTTTACCTTTTGTGCATAGGACCACCAGGTGGGCAGCTGTGCAGGAGTGTAGCAGTCTGGTTTGGGTGTAGCAGATGATCAAGTCTTGTAGATAGCTTGGAGCAGTTATGCATTTGTAGGCCATAACCAGGGTCTTAAATTTGATCCAGGTAGCAACGAAAAGCCAGTGCAGAGAAACGAGTAGAGGAGGGACGTGTGAACGCTTCGGCAAATCAAACACAACTCGTGCAGCAGCATTCTGTAGCAGCTGCAGAGGTCTGATGGCAGTAGCTGGAAAGCCAGATAGGAGAGAGTAGCAGTAGTCCAGACGGGTTGTCACCATGGCTTGGACAAGTAGTTGCGCAGAGGCAGTTGTGAGGTAAGGATAGATCATGCAGATGTTATGCAGGATATATCTGCAGGTCCAGGTTGTGGCTTCGATGTGCTGAGAGAAAGATAGTGTAACAAGCTGCATTACTGGTATTTAGGTGGGAGATGTTTTATGTAAAGAGGGGTGCGGTGGTGCAGTGGTGCAGTGGGTTGGACCACAGCCCTGCTCTCCGGTGGGTCTGGGGTTTGAGTCCTGCTTGGAGTGCCTTGTGGCGGACTGGCGTCCCGTCCTGGTTATGTCCCCTTTGGCCTTACGCCCTGTGTTACCGGGTAGGCTCTGGTTCCCTGTGACCCTGTATGGGACAAGTGGTTCTGAAAATGTGTGTGTGTGTGTGTGTGTGTGTGTGTGTGTGTGTGTGTGTGTGTGTGTGTGTGTGTGTTATGTAAATAGTTGCATTGTGGGGAATAATGTTAAATGTGGGTGTGCAACCACTGGGGACACTTAGGGGAAAAATGATGGGGTGAGTGTGCCTACCAGTGTGTGGGAGGAGAGCCTGGGGGTGTTAAGCAGGCTGGGAAGGCTGGCTGAAGGTGCAGGTCCTGGTGGAAATGGGATCCTCTGACCGAGAGCATTATTTCCCTGGTGCCAGTGTTCAAATAAATTGTTTGTAATGAACATTGTCTCTGCGTCCTTCTTTGCCCCATCCAAGTCCACGGTGCTGCAAGCCACAATAGACTCGAATCAATAATCACTCCTAGACTCTTAGTTGAGGAGATAGGCAAAAACAGTGAGTTGTCCAGCTTGATAGCGAGTTCACAACAAGAAGACAGGCCTGCTAGGAGGTGTAGGATCTCTGTTTTGGAGAGGTTGAGTTGTAGGTGGTGATTAGATATCCATGCAGAGATGTCTGACAGGCAAGAAGGTGATGAACATAGAAATGGCTGATCTTCCAGGTAGAAATGACAGGAAGAGCTGGATATCTTTGGTGTAGCTGTGGCAGTTGAATGCTGGGAAGCAATGACTGGGTCAAGGAAAGAGGTGTAGACTGAGAAGAACAGAGGTCCCAGTACTGAGTTCTGCAGAACACCAGCTAAGAGAGGCAGAGGAGAAGAACAGGAGCCCGGCCAAACAGGTTAATAGGATCTGTCAAATAGGTAGGACTCAAACAATTTTAGTGCTGTTCTTTTGATGCCAAGCTGACCAAGAGAGGTGGTTGACACTGCAGACAGGTCGAGGAGGATGAGGTCGAGGAGAGAGAGACCACTCTAGCTGACTAAAGAGCATCAGACACTGCCAGGAGTGCTGTCTTGGTGGAGTAACCAACTCTGAATCCAGACTGATATCCACCGAGGAGATGGTTAACTTTAAAAGATCTAGATAGTCCTGATGTATCAATTCCAGGGCTTCATGTTTCCCTTTCTAACACTACCCCCTTAGCGATACACTGTGGGGAACATGGATCGCTTCTGGTAAAACAATATAATATTCCAGATATAGTTGTACAATAGTTTCCTTCATTAAAATTCTGAGAACTTGGATTTCTTAAGAAGGGACAAAGAAGTCATTACCTTCCTGATATCTCTGCTTTCTATTCGAGTTATATATCTTAAATTTGCCCAGTCCTCAGTGCTGAACACTGGTCACATAACAGTTGATCCTGCAATACTCTCATAATTATTTTCACCTCTGCTGTTGTTTTTCTGAAAAGCAGGTGGTGTCAAGATGATGATTACTGATATTTGCTTATGTGTAATCTCTACCTCCACATATTCTCAAGACCTTGTGGACTTAAGAGCAGCAGGATTCTTTTTGTGATGAGAACATTATCGGGAAGCAACTCTGACAATGAGTCACAAATCTTATGAGAATAATATCTCTGCAGCTCAACCCTCATTTTACTGGCAACCACATTATTTGTTCTAGTTGGTTGTGTGGAATAATATGGTTGGGTGATACATTTACATGGTTCATCTGACTCTATATGAACTCACATGTCGCATGTGTTACCTGGAGAATAGCAAGTTGCCAGTCTTGATCCCAGGGTTTGTAATGAGTGATAGGGCATCCTGGGCCCAATTAAAGACAGGAACTGTTAACCATTCATAAATGGTCTGCCCAAGCAATATCTGGCAATTCAAAGTGGTTGTTCAAAGTGGTCACTCAATAGCAGTAGAAGTCGATGCATGCAATCAGTCTCTTCCTTTATTTTCTCATTTACTTGAGAAAGAAATATCTTAAAACATCAATTTACAAATCTGCTGTGATATATTGCCATCTGAAACATGAACTCCTTCAATGGTGGCTGGCTTATTTTTCTGAGTTTGCAAGTTTATATTCAATACACAGATTTCCCTCATTGGGTAGAGTGCACAAAAACCCCTGGAGTGTCTGACCACCCTCATTCCATTTGCTTGCAATCTGTTTACAGCTCAAATCTGGTGTTGGTGATTTTAATACTTCCAGTAGGAATAAATATGGTTACCATGGAGACAAAAAGTGAAAATAAAAAAGCTGAAAGTGGTAAAAAGTACGAAAATTTGCATATGTTTATAAGTTAAATCACTCAACACTCATGGTGGAATATGAGCTTGTAAAAAAAAAAAATCTGTA
This sequence comes from Scleropages formosus, assembly GCF_900964775.1. Lineage (NCBI taxonomy): Eukaryota > Metazoa > Chordata > Actinopteri > Osteoglossiformes > Osteoglossidae > Scleropages > Scleropages formosus. Next base: position 17,214,858 of record NC_041807.1, read on the forward strand.
TTTTTAAATTGCCATAATTGTTTTGAATTTCAGGCTAATAAAATGAAACAAAGTAAAACATTAAAATGAAAAAATTGAGGATCAAACTGAAGAACTGAATGACTGATTGTCATTTCAGAGCTAAATGTGACTGAGTTATGAGAAAAATCAATTACAGTTGTGTACAGCTGACAGGTCCAGTGGGGAGGTCAAGAAGATCTGCACAAGAAATAAGTACTCCTGCCCCCACAACTCTCCCAATAACAGGTAAATTATGACACTCAGATTCCTCAACTTTGCCGGCTGCAATGATTTCATGCTTGCAAACACATTTGGGCCTCAGAAAGCACATGAAAGATGGACATGCTACAGCCGAAACAGAAAACACCAGAGCAACATAGATTACAACATGATTAAGAAGAGGAAGGCTTTCAGTCAAGATAGTGCAGCATTTAAGAAGTAAACAATAAAGTCAACAAAGCCATTGGCCTCTTTGAAGATCTCCCATCTATGGTCAAGGCTCAGAAGCTTAGGTTTTACTGGTATATTACAATGTCAAATGATATTGACAAGTTCTCAGCATCAACCTGCCTCGTTAGTGCTGGACCTCCTTGCGAAGCAGTCCTCTCCAAATTCAAGCCGCTCTCTGAATCTGAAATCTCTGCACATCCTGATATTGCACAGGGCCACTGCCTGCTCGCTTGATCCGATCCCATCGTCTCTCCTACAGAACATTTTTCCCCAACTCTCCACCATCATCTCTAAGATCAACTCCTCACTCTCCTCTGGCTGTTTCTCAGCTGCCTTCAAAATCGCTCTAATTTCACCTCTGTTAAAAAAACGTTCCCTGGATCCCAATCTGGTTGAAAATTACAGAGCAGCCTCTCTCCTCTTCTTTCTCTCTAAAATCTTAGAGAGGGTGGCCTGTGATCAACCATCAGATTTCTTCACCCGGAACCATCTCCTCGATGGATATCAGTCTAGTTTCAGAGTTGGTCACTCTACTGAGACGGCCCTTCTGGTGGTGTCTGATGCTCTCCAGTCGGCTAGAGCAGCCTCCCTCTCCTTGGTCCTCATCCTCCTCGATCTGTCTGTAGCATTCAACACTGTCAGCCATCGGATTCTACTGTCCTCTCTTAACCAGCTTGGGATCAAAGGTGCGGCACTAAGATGGTTTGAGTCCTACCTATTTGACAGATCCTATCAAGTGGTCTGACGGAGCTCTCATTCTTCTTCTCTGCTTCTCTCAACCAGTGTCCCGCAGGGCTTGGTACTGGGTCCTCTTCTTTTCTCGATCTGTACCTCCTCCCTCAGTCCGGTCATAGCCTCCCATGGATTCAAATACCACTGCTGTGCTGATGATACCCAGCTCTTCCTCTCCTTATTACCTGGTACATCAGACATCTCCGCAAGCATTGCTGCCTGCCTGTCAGACACTCTTCACCACCTCCAACTCAGCCTCTCCAAAACAGAGATTCTTTACCTCCTCCTGTCACGATCTATTGATCAAACTGGACAACTCACTAATTTTACCTACCTCCTTGGCTAAGAGTTTGGGAGTAACGATTGACAGAAGTCTGTCTTTCTCTCAGCACATCAAAGCCACAACCCAGTCCTGCAGATACAGCCTGCATAATATTCATAGGATCTGTCCCTACCTCACATTTGACTCTGGCCAACTACTTGTCCAAGCCATGGTGACTTCCCGTCTGGACTACTGCAACTCTCTCCTGTGTGGCTTTCCAGCTACTGCCATCAGACCTCTGCAGCTGATACAGAATGCTGTTGCACAAGTTGTGTTTGATTTGCCAAAGGGTTCCCACATATCTCCTCTACTCATTTCTCTGCACTGGCTTCCTATTGCTGCCTGAATCAAATTTAAGACCCTGGTTATTGTCTACAAATGCATCAATAGAACTGCTCCCGGCTATTTACAGGACTTGATCAACTGCTACACCCCAGCCAGACCCCTTCGCTCATCTACTTCTGCTCGCTTGGTGGTCCTGCGCACAAAAGGTAAAGCACGGAGGTTCTTGGTTCTGGCTCCGTTGTGGTGGATTGACCTTCCCCTCTCACTAAGAACTGCGGAAACTCTGTCTATATTCAAGAAGGGTCTGAAAACTCATTTTTTCCGGACTCACTTCGCCTAAGATCTCTCCAGCTCATGTATGATGTAAATGTTCATGCACCGTAACTTCATGATCATCCCCAGATGAGCCTTTATTCAACCACTACTCCAGCATTCTATTTGCTTGTTTGTGTATCTTATAATATTAAAAAAGAAAAAAAAATGGTAGGAGGGTATCAGGATTTGTCTATCCTGTGTCTGATGCACCTACTTGAACGACGAACATCGGTGCAGCAAGTGGTAGGTAACAAACTAGGTTTACTTGATAGTCACATGTCTGCAGCTGTGTCTCCTTCTTTTAATGTAATGCATAAATTGTACTCTTGCTGAGATGTACATCGCTTTGAGTGGCACAGAGAGAGTGTGTTTCACTGATGCATGGATGAGTAGCCCCTTGTAAGTAGTGTATCTAGCAGTGTAAGTCACCTTGGTGCATAAGGTGTGTGGGCTAGTAACACTACATAGTATCCATTGTAAGTCGCTTTGGAGAAAAGCGTCTGCTGAGTGAATAAATGTAAATGTAAATGAATAAATGTAAATGTAAATGTAAATCTTGCAAAGATCATCTTCCAAGGCACTGTGCCAGGAGAAAAAAGGTTGAGCAGACCAAAGAAAAAATGCGAAGACGGAATCCACTAATGCACATATTTGTTCTTTGAAACATTCTAGAGAACAGCACTGGATCGAAAGTGATTGAGGGAGATTGTAAGAAAGTCATCAATGCTGTCTCCATGACATTCAAGGTTTAAGGAGTAATGATGATAATGATGTTGATGAAATTGCACCATATCTTCTAGTCCAAGTTGTGTTTATAAATTGAGAAGTCAGTGAACTGGATTTCTTTTAAATTCACAGCAGGGTCTTTCTAGCCAGGGAAACAAATCTTGAAATTATTATTGCATTTAGTTTTTTTTCCTCAACTTGGGACAGCCACGGGAGGTGGTGTTGGATTTTTTGTGGGCTTTTGCTTGTTGTTTATGCTTTCATTTGAATTTTAATTAGGGCAGCAATGACAGCCATTGCCACAGACAATGTCGTATGATGACTGGGTCTCACGCGATGCGTGGCAGATTTTTCTTTAGTAGCAGGCCAAAGAGCTGCATGCAACAGCTGTACAGGCTTGACTTTGAGTTGGAGGGAAAGTGAGACAAAAGGAGGCAAACTGGGGAGCTGTCGATCAGTGTGTTTTCACTGTGAATTTGTGCTGCTTCGTAAACCTAAACAAATTCCTGGCAACTCCTGGAATATCCATCCATTATCAATAACCATTACTCAAATGTGGATCTGTGGTGCTCCAGAGCCTAACCAAGAAACACAGGGTGTGAGGTAGGATACCAAGCAGGACTCCCTCTCTCATTCATACCCATGGTAATTTACAGTCAGCTATTCAACTGAAACGCACATATTTGCACTGTGGGTGCAAACCCATGAAAACATGGAAAGAATAAGAAAGCACCACACTAACTGACCTTGATTTGAACCCACAATCACACCCACGTCCTAAGAGAAAGAAGCACTTGCATTACCCACTGTGCTTTTGGGTGAACTGTAAATGTTGGAAAATCAGTAGGATCTCTTTAAACTGGAAACAGTGTTGCAGTCATCATTTGTTTTTTTTTTTTTTTCCAGATTTTCTGTCTATTTTGGCAGTGCATTGAGTTAGTAGTAAACCCACTGCCTTTTCAGTTAAGCTTGACATGAGAGTGTTTACCATTTTAAATTTCATCTAAAAGTCATAAGCTTTCATGAGATGATCTGGCAGGCAGTTCCTGTTCAACATTTTTTGGCCACAGAAACTCCTGTAAAGTGTCAAAATCCTGCATGCGATGAAAATCTTTAAACATCGCTAGGCCACAAGGTTTCTCACCACACTGAATCACAGACCACTCCAACACATACAATCTGTAAAGTACCATTGCCCAATACTACAGTAAATATAACTGTCTCACCACAAACTAAATCACATAGCAGCCTCCAAGGTTTTTGGTTGTGGTCTTGCGTTCTAAGATTGCTGCACCTATGAAGCCCTCAAAAAAAGACAGAGAGACACAAAGGAGAGCTTGAAACAAGTCATTGGTCCACGGTGAAGAAATATGAAATATCTCACGCAAGTAGGACCTTCTGGGTATTGAACAGCCAACATTCCATTTTTTGTTGCAAAACAGGGCACAGAGGATAATGCAGTGATCATGAAGTTTGCCTTGCAATGTAGCTGCCACTATAAAAAAAAAAACGTGAAGATGCTACCTAATCTGAACTACTGAAGTACCAGCTAAACATCAAAAAATTTTATGTTAAATTTAAAAGTTTGTGTTAGCCACTGTACTATACTCAGTGTTATTATCCTTCCTGTGGCGCTGTTATTGTCCCTCAGTCATCACCTTTAAAGTGTTTTATAAACCAAAAAAGTTGCCTCAACTTCTAATATGAACCTGTTTTTGTTCTCAAAAAGCACACAAAAGCTGAGATCAGTACAGTAACTGTTGATGGTGACTACAGTTAACTGTGATGCTGAATACAACAGCATAGCAAATAATAATAATAATAATAAGAAGAAGAAGAAGAAGAAGAAGAATTACCTTTTAGGTCTGACTTAGATTCACTGAAATCTGATGATTTAGAAATTTTCTCAGAACGGTTTTGCAACGGTCTTTTCAGCCTACCTTATTAGAACTACTAATGACATTTTGGTGTTTAGCACATGCGTTTATCTGCAGATATTTTACAGTTTACAGTTCTACACAAATGGGTAATTTCCTGGCCCTTGTTACTGCTGTATTTCCTCGATGAAGGGCATTTACAGCAACAACAGTGAGTGCAGCTTAAAAACAACATTTAGGTTGCCAGTTCGTGACCTTTACCGTTATGCTACCTGCTGCCCTAATGATGTGTTTCAATTCATCATCACAGGCAATAATATCCAAGAGAGTGACCTGATACATAAGAAGAAATTTGCATTTGGGCAAGTTGTAGTGAAGCGCAGTGGCTCCGAAATGCAGCGTGGTTCTAGCTGACGTGGGAAAGGAGTAGGGAGCGGTCGCAGCAAGTGCTGCATTATGCCGTGGTAAGGTATAGTGTGGCGGAGCACCCGCCCAGCCAGTCCGCCACAGGAAATGTCTCCCACCGCTTGTGCCTTGGCTTGGAAACTATTAGTTGGGCAGGGATACACTGAACCGCCTGACGAGGTTATCATTCAGGCTGCTGGCCCAACATTGTAAACACCACCGCAACACCCAATATAGAGGGAAGACTCACCGAACCGGGGTTTTCCCCTCTTTTTTTTTAAATGATGTCCCACAGAGTAACGATTTTTCCTGATATGCGCGTGGTGAAAATACTGGGCACCTCGTCCTTTTTCTGGTTCTCTGAATGTCACAGGCAGGAGTGACACGGAAAAAGGAAAAGTCTAATCACCACACAGCTTAGAAAATAGTACTGTATTTTTAGAGTAAATAGCCCATATGGGAAAGACATGTTGTCCTCAGTTGAAACCCTACATATGGACCTTTAAAAGTGGCTTAATGAAAATATATGCAGCAACTTCAGCAACTTGTTAAAGTCTTTATTGACCTTTTTGTTAAATGCAATGTATACAGGCATCACTTGCACTATTGTACAAGACAAATCAAGGGCTGGATACAAGAAAAGCAAGATGTGACCATGGCGTGGTCCTGTGCCTGTGTCCCTGCAGAAACAGCAGTGTACGTGCTGGAAATGCAAAATGGTGTGTGAGATAATGAAACGAGGTGGGACATGGCTTTCTACCTGCACAGGCATAGCATGGCAAATTGAGCTAAGGGGGTGATAAGGTGGGGTATCTGTTCTCCCTTCTCATTCTCCTCTTTCCCAGGCTGCTGAAAAGCCCTCGTTGATAAACTCGGGGGCAGGGGTGGGGAGTGGAAATGGTGGCCATGGTAACCAGACGCTAGGGTCTCTGGTCACAGTCACACAGAAAGGCTTTGTGTGTAAACACACACCTGCTAACAAACCTAAAGATCTCCGGTCTCCTGAAACCCTTTTTAGGCTGCAAAATAGGCCTTATTATCAAATAAAAACATAGACTCTATTATTGTTCATTGCTATTAAATATTCAGCTCAGTGACTATTTGTTTTTTTTACAAATAGGACTATTAATAATAAACACCCTTTTATATTTTTGGAAACTTTTGCATCTTCGTTCAAGTTCTTATTATCAAGCACCATGCTTTCTGTCACTTTCAGTTCTAGAACTTTCTGACATTTATATCACCCATATCAAAAATATGATTAAAAAAAATCAAAACCATATAAAACAGTTCTAAAAAATCACATGAAAACTAAAAAAACACTGAAAAATGACATGGTGAGGTAGGTGTTACAATTTAACTTTGATAAACTTCCACATTTTGGAGGTGTATGTGTCCCGGCTATATAAACCTGGGCATGAAACCTGAGCTTGCTGCTGCTCATGAGAAAGGACCGAAGGTCCACCTGAGCCTCACTCAACCTTTATTGAGATCCACCAGCCCTAATTGCTTTCTGGGGATGAAGAAGAGGAAACAATGGGAAAACACTAAATGTGATAGAAAAAAAACTTGCATAGTGGAAGGTTTTATTCAGCAGCCTCCAGACATTGTTTCGAAGCAACAAACTGACCCTGGTTTTCTATGAGGAAGGGGTACAACTGCTAAAGCATGGGAGGACAAGGCCACCACTTGCCTCGCTTTCATTAATAGCCAGTGGGGTTCAGGATTAATCCCTCCTCTCCTCTATGTGTTATAGAAGTCTCTTTGGAGGAAGACAGGGGAGCTGTTGTGTTCAGGGGAGGATTAAACCTCACGGCTGAATCAAAAGCCACTCGACAATACAGTCATCAGCGTGTTTTCACTCTGAAAGGCCCTACATTTTCCCCATTTAGAAAACACAGAGCATTACCCCCTTTCTGCTCTGTACAAAACCTATTCATTTCCCCGTTTTTATTGTATGGATTATGCGCCGCTGTTTTTTTGTGTCCACCCGTGGCTCAGCTGGAGGGGCCGGAGGTGAAGAAGTGTCTACTCCAGAGTGGTGAAGGAATCGGGTGGGAGGGGGGTCTTTGCTGGGTGTTCTTTGCCTCCTCCGAGGAACTTCAGTCTCACATGGCCTTGCGTGACTTAACCCTTGCACATCCAACTCTATGAAACCTATGCCAAGAAAAGGAAAATATCTTCTCTATAATAAATTTAGCACCATTCTAAGCATCATTACTATTCATTAATTCTAATTATTTTAAAGGTGTTTATAGACCTGGTTCTTTAAAATTTTCTAGGTAGTGAGTGAATAAGTGAGTTAACTGCTTAGATATAACTTGTCTGTGCTTGAGCATAAGGTGACAAGCAGATGAGGCTTGACAGCTATTCCCAGTGATAAATTAATGAGAGGATTAAAAGTTTTTATGCTTAAGGAACAAAGCAAATTAACATCAACAAAAAATCTGCAGTATGGATGAGAGCACAAGCCGGTGATGGATGACTAAAAAAAAACAAGTAACATCTGCAGAAACGAGAACAAATAGAAAGTCACTGAACATTTCATTCAAGAGCTCAGTTGCTTTTATTGTTGAAGAAAGGCATAATGCTGTTAAAATGTGGCTTTGCATAACAATTATAACAACAGATGTGTAAAGTTTTTTCAGATAATGAAGCCGGACATGCCACGCATGTCTTTGTACTCTGACAAAAGGGATGAAGCCATTTCTCAGTTTCCTAGTCCTTTTTAGTGAAAAATGGGCATCTGTTTTCATGGAGATCATTAGAATGCATATGTTGTCCTTCAGTTTTTTTAATTTATATATTTATTCATTTGCTTTTCATGTTTTACAGACAATTACAGACAATTAACTTTGCAGCTGAGATTTTGAGTTCATAACAATACAGAAGAATCATCCTTTGTTAGAGCGTTTTTATCGTTATTTTTTCACTCAACAAATATTGTACTTACACCATTCCAGACAATAAATCAACAACCACTCTTTGCCTTGTTTTGCTGACCCTTTTCCAACAAAGACTTGTAAACAGTCGTTTGCAATGGATTAGATGTCCAACAGCCAGAGCTGAGAAGGCACAAAAAGAGAACATTAGGATGTTTGTTTAGCGGAAGGATCAACTGATGAAGCAGTCTTTTAGACTGTGTTCTTGGAGTGAATCATGTGGCAAGCTTGGATGGAGGTCTGGAAGCGTTTCATGACTGGGCATGAGTAGAGAATGCTTGTCATGATGTCCGGGCTGTGCTCGCAGGGGAGCAGGAAACTGCCCCGAGCGCACTGACGGGAATTCCAACCGCTGATGGTAAGGGGGAACAGAGGGCCCCTGCTTAGGGAAGAGATCAGTGAGCTAATTAGCATAGGAGCTTGGGGAACATTGCACTGAGTATTGGGGGGGGGGTGCAATATGACATGACACCATTGAGAAAATGCATGGTTTGTCTTTCATCTTATTTTTAAAAGTTTCTTAAATAACAACAAACAGCTGTTCGCATTTATTCATTTAGCTGATGCTTTTCTCCACAATGTTAAGATACCTACAGTTACTTACCCTTTTATACAGCTGGGTAATTTTTACTGCAGTAACTTAGGGTAAAGTACCTTGCTCAAGGGTACTGCAGCTGGAGGTGGGATTCAAACCCGCAACCTGTGTGTCCAAAAGCAGTAGCTGTATCCACGAATTTACCAGCTGCCAAAGTAAGCTTTGGTACAAAAAAATTGCCAAGTGTAAGCCCCAGATACTCAAATTACAACAATGCCAAGGTTTCAAAAAAAAGACCCCCACACCTTGCACAGTCATAAAGATTTTCCATTGTCCCTTACAAAAATAATTCTTTACAGTGGAGGCAAATACAAAATTTTCTTTCAGGTGTATAGAAAGATTGGGGAAATATCTGCCCTCTAACTCGGGGATTGTAAGATGAGCAGGTTAAAAAAAAAAACTCCCCTGTGCTGAATATCAATTTTTCATTCTCTTTTTCATTATTTTCATTCTCTTTCTCTCATCTGTACGTGTCTAGTACCATGTATCAACAATCTGCATAAATTTTGAAGGATAAATGAAAAATTACATTTCTAGAAGATTATGATTAGTATCTAATGAATGGACTCTAAAGAGCACGTTGTTATGGTTTGCAGACACAGGATGTATAAAACACATTCGTAGAGTTTTGCGTTTTAACCCTTACGCTACTGGCTGATTAACTGTCAGCAGTAGCGTTGGACCCATTAAGAGGATAATGAATATTACATGAGCCATCTTGTTAACATAGCCAGATAGCCTCCAGCCAGCTGAATGAATCCATTACAAAGGCTCCAGATGAGTGGAAGCTAATATTCTCGTTAGCCTCTGGCTCCACAACCCACAGAGGTGAAATTAAACAAGTTTCTGGAGTCTCTAATCCCGGCAACACTTTTCATTGTATAGCAAAGCCTGCTCCTGGCTGACCTCTCGTTTCTATGGTTACCCCATTGGTTTCATGAGCTTGATTGTTGCAGTCAAGATAAAGAGCGAATGCAATAGGGCAGTTGAACAGGCAACACATGAGAAATTCTGTGCAAACATCGGTATGTTTAACTTGCGATTAAAGGTGTTTAAATTTTTATTTTTACACAAACTTTGCACATAACTGACTCTTTAAATAACAGATGACAATGCCTAAAATAAATTGTACTAAAAACTCACCTTTTATTTCAAATACCAACACATTCCACTAGGTGCAAAGCCCAGAAAACTGAAGGTTTTCAGTCAAGTTTTTTTTTTTATCAACACTTTTAGCACTTCGGAAGCTAAACCTGGAGACAGGAAATAACAGAAAATCTTTTAAGACTTGAACAGGAGGAAGTAATGGACAGTGAGTGGAGGGGGGGGGGGGGGTGAGAGAAAAAAGAAACTGCTCTTTAAAATATTGCTAAATTGCAGTCACACGATAACCTTTGCTTCTTTCAGTTGAAATAATGTGCTGGTTAAACATTACAAAGTATTTTCCTTAGCATCACGATTACTTTTCTGCAGTTTTAGAATTTAGTAACTTTGAACAAACTAAGGTAAGATAAAAATAACCCACCATTTTCTTTCAATGTCGGGTTGATAAATGCTGAATAAACTGCTGATAAATGTAAATGCAGCTTAGCAGCTTGTGTGCTTTAAGATGCTTAAGTTAGGAGGCCAGATGTTTTCGGGCTACATAATGAACCAGCAGTCACTAAACCACACACAACACCAGATCACAATATCCACCACCCATCCAACCACTTTGCACCCACAGTGCTCATTATACATTCATTGGACCATGAAGTTATTCCTGAAGTAATCTGGGAGTAACAGGATGGGAAAGTGTGAATATAAAAAGCACTAATGACTGAGCAATAAGTATCACATCATTTCTCCACTTCATTAATATCCCTTGACGCGGATTTTTCTCAGTCATTTAAACAAACAATTATGTTGGAACTTCCCAAGCAAGAAAATCAAGTTTCTAACAGAAATAGGTCAAGCCAATGGCATAAGCAATTAAATCTACATCTGCTTCTTTCATTCTTACCACAAGTGTTTGGAAAGCATTCCATTGGCCTTGTAAGGGGCTAATACTTTGCAACACTTTGGGTTTATTTGTTTTTATTTTGCTAAAATAAAATCATGATTATGTAGGGAAGGTTATAATTACTGCTCAATGTGTAAAGTAAAAAAAAAAATACACAAAGAGAAGAAATTATCTAAACTTTAAAACAAATGACAGCTAGATTAAAAAAAATAATAAAAAGTAAGATAATTATAATATTTAAAAATATAACTCAACCAGATTTCTTTGAATGTACCTTAAATATTACAAAAACACAAATTTTGCAAACCGCATGAAAACACATAGTGAACTGACTCAGTTGCAGTATACAGAATCAAAAGAGTCATGCAAGCAGTCAGTGGTCTCGCTGTGAGTGAATGCGGCGCAATCGAAAGAGAAAAATATCCGTAGTGTGCAAGTGGAGAACACAAGCAAGCCAAGATGACAATACTTCTCATAATGCAAACGCTGAGCCAATTTAGAAACCACTTCAAAACAGCAACAAGAACACAGAAGAAGTATAACACAACAAAGAAACGTGTTCTCATATTGGGTTCTGAATGGTCCATTTGCTCCTTTGATCCTGCAATTTCAGTGCATCATAATCTGACTGATAATACAGATGTTCAAGGTTAATAAACAAATACTTGGAAATGCTGACTTGACATGTTTTAAGAAATGGAGGGGCTTGCTCAGAGTTCACAGTGTAAGCCAAACACTTTACAGTGTGCCATTGCAAGACCTTTATCTGGATTTTTCTTATGCCACATACTAAAGGGAAGACATAAACTATCTGTGTTTTCATAGTGAGGGGGTTTCAGCAAGCTTTCTTGTAAATAGTTTGTACTTTTATCGTGCCCTTGGCACACCAGGAGTTGCTATGGCTGGAAATTTTCTAAGAACAAGAGGTTCACTTACACAAGCGCAAACTTAAATTCTAGCACTGGAGCTCCTTGATCAAACAGCTGAATGTATGCAATCTGTCCAAAACCTTTTAGATGCTGTCATTTATTAAAACTGGGCAATTTAGGAGACAGTAGTGGCAGCATTAATCTATATAGGCAGACACAGATGAGCCCTGTATTAAAGTTGTGAAGGCTCAGGCATTGGTTGAGTCCACAGGAAGACAACCTACCTAAATACCCCCCTCCATCTACTGCAAGCATTAAAGACTGGGAGATTTAGTGTGTGCCATAAATTACCATTGCCCAAAACATCCAGAAGATTCACCCGCCAAAGAACAGTGTGTCATAATAGATTACGAAACAGCTGAAATGCAGAACTAATCCCTGAATTTCTCTCAGATTGCTAAGTGGTGGGGCTTGCTCTCCTGCAGCTAGGCTTTTCTCTTTGAATCACAGAGATGCCCATCAGATCCAGTCCTTCAGAAGGACAGTCAGTTCCTCTGCTCATCTGCACCCACGCTGGCAGTGATAGAGTCTAGCCCGCTGAGTCAGCCTACAGGCTCATTCTATGGAGTTGGCCTCCGTTCGGTCCTGTCATTCATGGGAAACACTGCACCACCATCGCCCAGAGTTAAGACCACAGACACAGACGTGTTTCCTTGAAATGTATTGCAGGATGATCCCTGCCACCTCAGTCGTTTATAGGAGGGTCTGACTAACTAGGATGCCTCATCCCTTTTGTGTTAACACTGGGTGGCCCATGTGGATCTGCTGAAGGCCATTCTAGTTTCAGTATTATGGTAGGCCTCATAATACCACCCATATGATGTCTAACAAGCATGGATTACCTCTTCAAACAGGAAAGACCAATTTCACCTAAGTGATCCAGACAGCTAAGCCTTGGGAGATTTCCTTTTCAGTGTCCAGTCTGTGGACAGTTATGGACAAGTATCACAGAAGAAATCCAGAGCATGACATTCCATGGGGCTAGAGAACAACCATCGGCTCATAATTTAATCACAAAAGAGCAACAATGCTGTTTGTCACTTATTTGAACTCATGAACAGAATTCATGCCATGAATAATGAAGAGCCTTAGACTAGACTCCACCCCCAACCCCACGCAGAGAAACCCACAGCTGTCAATGAGTCACGGCATAGCAATTTGTCTGACAGTTTCCCTACAGAGTTGGCTACATTTGTAGGCAGATTGCGTTATCATTGTCTTATCTATAGCTGTTTCTTTAGAAATTATTGCGTTTGTCTGTCCAGTTAGCTAGACATACACTATTTCCCGACACCCAACGTCCTGGCATTAAATGCTGCGTAAAAGAAATATTTTGATAGTAACTGCTTGTTTATTTGGACAAACAGAGGTTAAAATAAATGTACTTCACAGCAAAGCCCTCAGTAATCTCAGAGCTCTCCCACTGACAAATTGAACATGTGCCCATGCAAAAATATGATCCTTGATTCTCAATTTGATTTACATGTTATAAAGTCCAGTGCCTCAGTTCAACAGATCAGTCTTTACTCTGGGGAGAATGTTTCTGTAATTATATCTCTCAAAATTCCCCCTGTCCCCCTTAACCTAGCTCTATATGCATAACTGAAATATTTGAACCCTGCCTTGGCTGCTAGGGACAGGTAGTATAGCTGCATCCTAGAGGCAGAAGCAGTAGTGGATTGAATAGTTCATGACAGCATATTTTCAAACAAACACCACAGACAGTTCAGCCTTGAGGCCACCCCCAAATGCTCCTAAGCACTGGACCACAGTCCTGGTCACATTTGCCTGGCCCACCGGGGCTGGACCTCTTTGGGTGCAACAGCTCGTCTGTAGAGATGACATTTAAAATTTTGGCTTCCAAAATGGAGCTGCGTCAGGATGGAGCCTATAGATCCAAGAGCCAGACTTAATACAGGCACATCAGACCAGGTGCCAGCTACTGGGCCCACATTGCTATGTGATGGCAGGTTTTATTATCACCAGCATTGATAATACCGCCAATGGTGGTTTGATATAAAGTTAATGAATCATTGAATGAATCCCCCAGTGCAATTGGGAGTTGTAATTAAAAAGGTAACTGAAACAGGTGCAAGCAGACCTATGATTAAATAAAAACAGTAAAATGAGATTTCATTAACTTTGATCAAGGGCATACTGGCTACTGTATATTCCTGTGGTGAAAATCAGACTCATACAGTCAACGCTTTGTGCAGCCCATGATACAGTAACACATGCATCTCCAATGTATGCAGTGCGAGAAGGTCATGGAGGAGGAAAAGGTGGATGAGTCGAGAGCAAACTTTAACAATGAAGTAGTTGCTGGAGACACATGGGGTGAGAATGTGTTGACAATCTCGTTTTCTTCTAAATAGACCTGCTGCTGTAATCCCTCTAACACATACAAAAGGAAGGCTCCCAAAATAACTGAGCCAGCTCAAGCATGTTCAGACTGCATCTTGAAGCTGTGTCACCTGTTGAAAGTGTTCTCAGTCCAGTAGCTGTGGACATGAACGCAATATGTTGAGAACAAATTATGCCTTAACATGTCCCAAATGACAAGAAACTGAAGTCAACTAGCTCCTCATTCCACGAATGCTGCAAGTATTGAGCCTTCAAAAATACATTTTCTGCAGTTTCCAATGCTGTGGAAAATATTCAGCCCCTCCTGATTTTCCCAATCAGGGAAATATTTTCACACTTGATATTTTAAGATCTTTCTGGTTTTCAACCAAAATCTAAAATTAGATAAAGGGTGAGTGAACAAATAACACATTTTTTTAAACTTATTTAATTAATAAAAAGGTTAACACCAGCAGTGAATTTAATTTAAAAACCATTTTACTCACTAATCTGCTTTGGGATAGCTGAGAGCGTATTAATTAGTACTGTTGCCTATTCATTTGAAGGTTGCTGGTTCAGATCTTGCCTACTTCTACAGTACCCTTGGGTGAGCTACTTATCCTAAATTGCGCTAGTAAAAAAATAGCCAGCTGTAAAAATGAATAAATAAAGTGTCAAGGAAATAAATGTGCAATTTGTGCATGGTCTGGCATGATTGCAACTTGTGTTTACACAACCAGCCAGTAGGCTTCATTAAAATGTCCTCAAACAGAATAAGTGTGTGGGACCCACTTAATTCAACTTGTGTCTTATACTTATGAGTCCTGGTGTTGGATAACAAGATGAGCCATGTAGTACATGCTTATGGAATGAATCAGTCAACAGTTTATGGAGACAGCGTATCGTTCAAAGTATTACATTGTGACTGTACATTTCAGCAAATGCTTAGTTCATAGTTTGCCTAAGAGTCTGTTTGACTGCTGGCAGGTTTACTACAAGTTTTTTGTAAGTTATCTATGAGTGGAAAGTTGAGGCAGGCAGAGATCTGATTCTGGTAAAACTTATTTCCCCAGTTTTTTCACAAACCCCATTAGTGTAGTTTGAAATTAATATATTAAAACACATAGTCAAAAAACTGTGTTATTACAGCATATACAAGACTGTTACAGAACTTTTTACAAATTCAAGGTAAATCGTTAGTATTAATCTGTTACTGACTGTGACTTTAATAAAGGTAAAAGTGAATATTTATGCACAAACTGAGTTATAAACAGAATTCTGCCCTCAGTTGTGTCCTGTAAGATCAATGTAGTACGATCATTTACATTTACATTTTACATTTATTCATTTAGCAGACGCTTTTCTCCAAAGCGACGTACATCTCAGCGAAAATACAATTTGTGCATTAGATTAGAAGAAAGAGACATAGTTGCAGACATGTGATTCTTAAGTAAACCTAGTTTATTTCTTTCCACTTGAAGCACCAATGTTCATTTCTCGAGTAGGTGCATAAAAGACAAAATAGATGAATCCTGATAACCTTCCTACAAAAATTTTTTTAAAAGGTACACAAACATTTGCATACAATAGAGGAGTAGCGGTTGTGTAAAGGTTTATCTGGGGATGCTCATGAAGTTACGGTGCATGAACATTTACACCATACATGAGCTGGAGAGATCTTAGGCAAAGTGAGTCCGGAAAAGGTGAGTGTTCAGACCTTTCTTGAATGTAGGCAGAGTTTCTGCAGTTCTGAGTGAGAGGGGGAAGTCCTTCCACCACAACGGAGCCGGAACTGAGAACCTCGGGGCTTTACTTTTCATGCGCGGGACCACCAAGTGAGTAGAAGTAATCGAAGGAAGCTGCCTGGTTGGGGTGTAGCGGTTGATCAAGACTTGTAAATAGCCGGGAGCAGTTCTGTTGATGCATTTGTAGGCAATAACCAGAGTCTTGAATTTGATCTGGGCAGTTATAGGAAGCCAGTGCAGAGAAACGAGTAGAGGAGATACATGCGACCGCTTTGGCAAATCAGACGCAAATCGAGCAGCAGCATTTGGTATCAGCTGTATAGGTCTAATGGCAGTAGCAGGAAGGCCACACAGGAGAGAGTTGCAGTAGTCCAGACGGGATGTCACCATGGCTTGGACAAGTATTTGGGCAGGGTCAGTTGTGAGGTAAGGACAGATCCTGTGAATATTATGCAGGATGTATCTGCAGGTCCGGGTTGTGGCTTTGATGTGCTGAGAGAAAGATAAACTTCAGTCAGTTGTCACTCTCAGACTCTTAGCCGATGAGGTAGGCAAAATGAGTGAGTTGTCCAGTTTGATCGATTGATCATGACAGGTAGGACTCAAACCATCTTAGTGCCGCTCCTTTGATCCCAAGCTGACTAAGAGAGGAGAGTAGAATCCTGTGGTTAAAAGTGTTGAATGCTGCAGACAGATTGAGGAGGATGAGGACCAAGGAGAGGGAGGCGGCTCTAGCGGCTTGGAGAGCATCAGACACCGCCAGAAGCACCATCTCAATGGAGTGACCAACTTTAAAACCAGACTGATATCCATCGAGGAGATGGTTCCGGGTGAGGAAATCAGATAGTTGATTGATAATTGATAGGCCACTTGCTCTAGAGTTTTAGACAGGAAGGAGAGGAGGGAGACTGGTCTGTATTTTGGACCGAATTGGGATCCAGGGAGGGCTTCTTCAACAGAGGTGAAATGAGAGCAGTTTTGAAGGCAGCTGGGAAACAGCCAGGGGAGAGCAAGGAGTTGATGATCTTAGATATGAAGGTGGAGAGTTGCAGGGAGTTGTTCTATAGGAGTGATGATGGGACTGGATGAAGAGAGCAGGTGGTGGCTCTGCGTGATATCAGAAGGTCGGAGATTTTGTGGCTTGAATTTGGAGAGCATAGCTTCATAGGGAGCTCCAGCACGAACCGGGCAGTGTGATGCTGAGAACTTTTCAGTGATTGCTTTGACTATGTCTCTGAAAAACAAAGCAAAGTCATCAGCTATGAAAGAAGAAGGAGGAGGAGGCGGCAAAGAGTTTGTGTGGTTTTTTAGTTGCAGACTTTATTTTGTTGTGGTTGAAGGTAGTTTTAGCTGAAAAGACAGCAGAGTGAAAAGTAGCTAAGAGTAATTTGTTGGCATTCAGGTCCGAGTGAGTCTTGGATTTCTGCCATCTTTGCTCTGCAGCCCAGAGTTTGGTCCTGTTAGCATGTAATGTATCAGTCAGCCATGGGGTGGCACTGGGGTGTACTGGTCCAGAAGATAGTGGAGAGAGACAGTCAACGGTAGAAGATATGACAGAGAGGAAAATGTTAGTGGCATCGTCTGTTGATATATCCGAGAATTGTCAAACAGAAGGGAGAGCGGACAGCATGGCAGAGGCAAAGCAGGAAGATGAGAGAGGTTTTAAATTGCAGCAGAAGGTGACAATGGGTGCAGAAAAAGGTGAGGAATTAGTGGTGAGGCAGGGTTGAAAGGAAATGAAGAAGTGATCAGAGACAAGCAGCGGAGTAACAGAGAGGACAGGACAGCCACGGTTATGGGAAAAAACAAGGTCAAGACTATTGCCTGCTTTGTAAGTAGCAGGGGATTGGGACAGAGAGAGATCGAAGGACTGTAGGAGCAACAGAAGGCCGCTTGCATGAATGTCGTTGACATGCAGGTTGAAGTCACCCAGGAGAATCAACGGAGTGTTGCCAACTGGGAGAGAGCTCAACAAGATGTCAAGGTCATCCAAGAAGCAGATGAGAGGGCCAGGAAAGCAATAAAGAACAACCACAACAAGAGTGATTGGGGCAGTGATAGAGACAGCATGCCATTCAAAGGAAGACAGATCGTGCAGGTGGAGAGGGAGAACAGAATACTCCCACCGGGTTGAGATGAGCAGGCCTGTGCCTCCACCTCTGCCGGAGGGACGAGGGGTGTGAGAGAAGGAGTAGTTAGTGGAGAGAGCTGCAGGTGTGACTGTGTTGTCTGGAGTGATCCAGGTTTCAGTTAGGGCCAGGAGGTCCAGTGAGAGATGGGAGGCGTAGGCTGGTATGAAGTCAGCCTTTCTCACCACAGACTGGCAGTTCCAGAGTCCCATGGAGATATCAAAGCAGGATGGAGGGTTTGACAGACGAGGATAAACCAGGTTACTGTAGCAGCGGAAGCGTCCAGGTGTCCGGTGGTGTCGACGTCGCACGGCTCGGTTGCCGTAGACAACTTTGATGGTCAACATGGTTGACGCAACATCCCTCGCGGCACACAATGTCGGTGGCCTTCCTCGTGGACTCCCACAGGTAGAGTCCCTTGTCTTTGCACCCCGAGTCTTCGCACCAAGAGGCTGCCGCAACTGCTGCCGCTATGGGTCACCAGCTGCTATTTAAACCAGGCTACTTCCTGTCAGCTGAGATTCCTAATCGAAATTGAAACTACTCCAACAATGGCGACCAAAACAAACCAGTAAACAGTCGCGATTAATCAACTGACGGAGTCTCACCCACTCTACTCTACGGGACACAGAACTGTTTAGGTGAACGTGCGCCCTAACAAACCACAAAATACAATTTAACAAACAAAGTAATAAAAATCATTTCTAATCTTTGATCATTTCTCTTTCTTGTCAAATACAATCATGGCTGCCTAAGACCATCCCATCCATCATTTAGCAGTTTCCTCCGATGCACACCACTGCACAACCAATAACTCCTGCCTAAAATTAAGAGTCCACCATGAAGCAGTTTACTGTTGCTGTGGTAACATGTCAGTGCTACCTTGGCCACAGACTGGTTTGTACAGACCTTCTTCCTCAAGCATCTGGTAGCATATATTCTTTATTTTTTTATTCCGTTGTTTACCAAGCACTTTTGTCCAGAGTGATTTACAACTTTTCTACTCGACATTCCTAAAAAGTACCAACGTCAAAGCTATGGTAGCAGGGCCCAAACTGTAACACTTGAACGATCAGGAATAATACCTATGGTGACCAAAGCAAGTAAATGCAACTAAACAGAGAAACCCCAGTGTCCACTCAAACTTGAGACACACACATACACTTACAGATGAGTACAATGACACGCAGATCTATCATGTGCCTAATTGCTGGGAAAAAGTACAGCTGATGTAAGAAGGAAAAAAATGCTAACCACATCCTAAGAAATAATGTCCTTTGAATGTGCTGTCTGGCCCTGGCCAGAATGAACCAGATGTCCACCTCCCAGGATCGTTGCTCCAGAGAAGGTCTTCACTCAGATCTGAAAATGTGGGAGGTCAGGCAAACTTTCTCTCTCCCTGAGTGAATTTTTGGCATTCTGCGGGAAACCTCTTGCAAAAAGACTATGCTTTGTGGACAGAGGAGGCAGTTGTGAGAGCTGGTCCACATGACCACACTTTGGTTCCATAGAGGTTGCCGTTATCATGTACTTGTGTAGTAAAAGGGTAATGCTCTTCAAGTTTAAAAGGTAGCAAAATTACATTATATTCCTTCATTTAGCTGACTCTTTCTCCAAAATGGCTTAATGCTGAGCTACTTACAATTACTTACCCATCTATACAGCTGGGTAATTTTTACTGCAGTAACTTATGGTAAGTACCTTGCTCAAGGGTACTACAGCTGTCCAAAGGCAGTAGCTCTAACCACAAATTTACCAGCTGCACCAACAGAATTAAAATATCTATTGAAAGAAGCCTGATTATTGCTATTAATTAGACCACAGAAGTCAACAGGGGGTAGCATGCGGAAGTGCCCCCCCAAATTTACTCAGTCCAAGTTTTCTGTAGAAATTCAGCATGTACTATTGTTAATATTTTTTACCCCCAACGTCTGACGTGTTTTACTGTTTTTGTATTAGGCCCTTATTCTCAATGGAGTCTGAGCATCAATTTGTCACAATAAGATCATAATACTTAAATTCCTCTAACTGTGCTGAAGTGACATGAGTGGGGAAAGCCAAGGATATGTGGTAATGAATGGAAGTCTGACACCAGCTTGCGCAATAGTGGATGACATTCTAAAGAAGTTAAAAGTATTAATAAATTTTGTGAATGAGTAAAAATATGGTTTATTTAAGGACGTTTTATGCAAGAGCCAGTCGAGTATCTGTTGCCACTGACCTCAGGCACAATGTCAAGGAGTACACCATGCCAAGGAGCCAGACACAACACTGACATCTAGTGTACATGTGTCACACGGATACTTCCCTGAGGCTTGGTTACAGCTGCAAACTCAGGCACCACTGCCCTGTAAAAGAAAGAACCAATCTATTTACCGAACCTGAATTATTGTGGCCTACTTCTACACATTCTCATGTCTGGAGACTTCAAAAATGACCCTTAAAAATGACCAATAGAACTAAATGACCAGTCCCCCTGGCTAAATCAGTAGCACTTAAACGGCAACAATCTAAGCATTCTCTATATGTGTTTATCACTTTTTGACCTGTCTACAACATCCTTATTTTGTAATTACAATCTAAAGCCATACAGCCTTGAGCAATTCTTGAGCATTTCCAATTTAAACACCAGAAAGCAGCATGAATGTCTTTTCAAATGGCAATCCAAATACATTTCTATAATTTGGTCTCTCAGGATGTTTTTGTATCACAGCTTCTGACTATTGAGCTTTTATTTGCTGGCTCAGATGATGACCTTGTGGCCTTGCGACCTTTTTGAGAAGAAGCTCTCAGACAGCAAGCAGTAGACAGGCTTTTCTCCCCCTCATCTCAGCACCTGCCGACAGCCAGCACCCAGTCATGCCTGGACATATTGAGGTATGTGGCAACCTCATCGCTAAAGGTAAAAATTCCTCGTCGCACCACTGAGCAGTGAATGTTTGTGTGTGTGTGCATGCATCTGTGTATATACCTCATGGGGAAAGAATGATGGATTATCCTGTTTCATGAACACAAGGAACAGAAAAAAAATGGGAAAACTGATGCATTTCTTCCCTTTGTTGTCCCTTTTGCCCTGCAAAGCGGAGCAGATGGGATGAGTGACGATGGGACGGTGGTGGCTGTGGGCCCCCTGCAGCCATGGTAACCACGAGGGAACAGTTTTCTCGGGCTTGTGTTTTTGGCCCCTAATAAATGGCCCAATAGACTGGGACATGGTGGTGTGATGTGGATTCTGCTTTCATTCTGGCAGTGGCAAGATCCACACATGTGTTCAATATTGTATAGCATACTCCTTGTTCCAGAGGATGCTACGAGGGTTCGAGGTACAATTTAAAGTGCACACATCAGAGGTTTCAATGCTATATAGTGCTTAGGGTTTTGGAGGTGTAAGTATGGTGCATGGTCAATACATGGGCAAAAGACACTCAAAAACTGTTTGTGTTCTTCTAGAGCAGTGCTTCTGAGTCAGAGCAGTCCAGATTCACTCACTGACACAACAGCGTCCCTGAGCACATTCCAGAGCCATGCCTTCTCAGTACAGCATTTCAGGATTGTGTCACACCCACATGCCTGTAGAGAGATGGGGTCTATGACAAAAAACATGCAGTAGGACACTTGGGAAGTCGGGCACATTCCTTTCTTCTTTGGTCACTTTGTTCAATTCTGACTGCAGTTGGACAAAAAACTTTAGATTAATTCAAAGAATGTGTGAAGAGATTGACAAAGGTAGTGCATGATACAAAAGACGCCTCATTTTTATTGTTATTTTCTGTACGATGTGGTCATCTTTCATGTGTTGTAAGATTTAAAAAGAGAGAAAAAAGGTAAAACTTCCTCCACTGGCAAGCAAAGATGTAGATTTAAAGTTAAAACTGAACATATACTGCAATGATCGTTACAGTTTTGTGAAAATATAATTATTTCAGTGTAAAATCCACAGTAGGGCAGTTTTCTGTCTTCTCAGCTGCCAGTAGTCTAACTTTATTTCCGATTCTGCACATCAAAAGTGGTTTAATGATCCACTGAGACAACTTCTAATTCCTGACCGTGTTTCCATTCGCTGTTAAATAAAATAATATAAAACAAATGATGGAAAAAATTGTACAAAACGGAACTAGAAGTCCTAGTTCTTCCTGAACACAGGCCTCTTTTGGGGCCCCTAGGTGCATACAACTGTGATCTCCTCACCCCACTTCCTCTCTGTCAACAGCAACTTGGCTGGCACACATGTGACCCATGTCCAAAGGCAACCACCGGTGACAATTTCCTGAACGGGCCAGGAAGCACCATTGGTGGGACACAAACACAGATTAATGGCTCATCCCCAACAAAAAGATCAACTGGCACAGTTCTTGCCCCCATGTTAAATTCAACGCAGCAATATTCTCAAGAGGGTGGGGGTTATGGGGGTGACAGGAATGGTTTTGACCCAGACTGCTTCATCTGCCGCAGTGGTTTGAGGACTTTTCATTTCCTCTTCAAAAATGTCACATTCTTCACAACTGATGCATCCAAATGCAGTACTTGGTAAGCACTGGCAGTCGGTTGAGTCTACATACTGAGGATAAAACCAATCAAGGCTACAAGACCACATTTGGAAAAAACCCTCAAAAAAGCCTCAAGTAAAGTGAGATGAGATGAGATGATATGGTTTCATCTAAATCTGCGAGGACTGAAAAGAGCCGGGAGACATGGTATCCTGAGAGTGCACGCACTGGTTGTTGTGTAAGATATTCTAGTGAAATATAATGAAGTGTCTTTGGTGTCTCAAAGCTAAACTAAAACACTATTAAAATATATTTTGTATATATTCACAATTGTGTCCTCTGCAAAACCTGTGCATAAATAAGGAAGAAGCAATACTGAATCAGCTTTTAGTAACAATGTCTTCAATAATAACACCAAAGATATTCATCATCACAGCATGCCCCATAACCTCAGAAGACCCCTAGCATGGGGATCTGAGGATGTATGCAGCCATACTGCAGGATAATCAAAGCACGAATGTTCGGCTTTTACTGGAATACAGCCCACACTGTTTAGGAAGCAAGGAAGTTTGCAGTGTCTGTTGGGGTTGATGGAACCATTTATGATCCTGTCTTGCTGAGTGTTAAAGTGTGCCTGTTCACCACAAATCGTAACTGACATGTCCAGCAGATATGAATAATTGCCTCACGGGGTCCCCAAGGCTGTTGAAGATATGTATTAATGTCGGCAAAAAAAAACCCAGAACAGAAGTCAAATATAGGGTGAGCAAGCCAGGCATAACAGCTAGTCGTGTGGGATGTCCTTGCCCAACACCAGACCACAGAAGGCAAGACTCTTGGGACCAGTGGCTTGATAAAAGCTGCTGAAACAGCTTCCTGTGTGAAGCGGCAGACCAGTGCTCCAGAGTGTCCTGGCTAGTAGTGGGAGAGCATGACCTACCAAACACACATCCGAGGGCGTATAAATCACTGAAATTCCACAGTATTTCATTTCACAGAAGGGTTGTATTCAAACTGATAATTAATATCAGTAGTTTTAAGCAGAATCAAAACATTAATTGCCCAGTAGGTGAAAAAAAAAAAATTGTTAACGATTGTTCTGTTAAAGAGAAATATTGTAAAGTAATGTATCCTTAATTTGTGGGAGCAATTCTTATTTAAGCAAGCATCCATGTTCCTTGAACTAATAGACCAATTCCTCACATAATGGGGCAAATTACTTTTGTGAATAGCCCCATTAGACAAATTTCTGTTGTCATGGGATAGGGGGTGTGGTGGTGCAGTGGATTGGACCGGGTCCTGCTCTCCGGTGGGTCTGGGGTTCGATTCCTGCTTGGGGTGCCTTGTGACGGACTGGCGTCCCATCCTGGGGGTGTCCCCTCCCCCTCCGGCCTTACGCCCTGTGTTGCCGGGTAGGCTCCGGTTCCCCGTGACCCCGTATGGGACGAGCGGTTCAGAAAATGTGTGTGTGTGTGTGTGTGTGTGTGTGTGTGTGTGTGTGTGTGTGTGTGTGTGTGTGTGTGTGTGCGCGCATGCGCTGTCATGGGGCATTGGATATCTGAGGAAACCCAAAAAAATCACTCCAAACCTGAAACGGAACAAGAAATATTACTCCTAGTTCACCAGACAATATGATTATCAGAACTGCCATTATTAAAACTAATAAAACACACACACTGGCAGAAGCCTTGATCTAATTGGGGTTGTGGTGAGCCAGAGCCTAACCTGGAAACACAGGACATAAAGCTAGAGGGGGAGAGGACACACCCAGGATGGGATGCCAGTCCATTGCAAGGCACCCTAAGCAGGACTCTAACCCTAGACCTGTCAGAGAGCAGGGTCCTGCTGTGCCACTGTGCCCTCCATTAATAAAACACAGTAGTATATTTGAACATGTCTATATCTCAATATAAAAGAATACACACACACACACACACACACACACACACACACACACACACACACACACACATTTTCAGAGCCGCTTGTCCCATACGGGGTCACGGGGGAACCGGAGCCTACCCGGTAACACAGGGCGTAAGGCCAGAGGGGGAGGGGACACACCCAGGATGGGACGCCAGTCCGTCACAAGGTACCCCAAGCGGGACTCGAACCCCAGACCCACCGGACAGCAGGACTGTGGTCCAACCCACTGCGCCACCGCACCCCCTATATAAAAGAATATTAAACAAAAAATGCTATGAATCCCATGCATGAGATCCATTAAGATTTGTTTAACATCAAGAAAAAAAGGGTTCAAATGAAGACCTACAATAAGTTCTTTTAATGTTATCCAAGTTTTCCCAAATTTTATTAAATCATTCTTTTATGAAGAATTGTTTCTACTGAGGGGGGTGCGGTGGCGCAGTGGGTTGGACTGGGTCCTCCTCTCTGGTGGGTCTGGGGTTCAAGTCCCACTTGGGGTGCCTTGCGGCGGACTGGCGTCCCCTCCTGGGTGTGTCCCCTCCCCCTTCGGCCTTATGCCCTGAGTTGCCGGGTAGGCTCCGGTTCCCCGCGACCCCATATGGGACAAGCGGTTCAGAAAATGTGTGTGTGTGTTTTCTACTGATTTTTTAGCTGGGGGCCGCCGTGGCACAGTGGGCTGGGTCCTGCTCTCTGGCTGGTCTGGGGTTCAAGTCCCTCTTGGGGTGCCTTGTGACAGACTGGCGTCCCGTCTTGGATATGTCCCCTCCCTCTCCAGCCTTATGCCCTGTGTTGCTGGGTTGGACTCCGGCTTGCCCTAACCCCTTTTGGGACAAGCGGCTTCAGCCAGTTTGTGTGTGTGTGTGCCCCTTTAGCAAGGGGGGCGTGGTGGTGCAGCAGATTTGGCCTGGGCCTGATCTCTCATTGTACATTTGTCACGTACTTTTGGTTGTTTCTGCAGCTTCTGCAAACTGCTATTTTGGCCTATTAGATGCTGTCTCCTCACGGCCAAACAGATGACTGGGTTTGAAGTAGATATATAGGGCATCATGGGAAGTGCCTTGGGAAATATGCCATCATGGCAGGAGTGTTCAAATATGTTCAAAAGTGTTGAGAGCAATTGGGCGTATGAAATGTATATTAATGTATCTGTTTTTGGATATGTTATATGTGTCAAAATAATGTCTACATTCATGGTGTCTTTCAATGTGTATTTTATGTTATTTTGTGTTTGTATAGCCAAGATATATAATTTAGTTTTAAATATGATATAGTCTAAAAGGGGGTGGAGTGTGTGACATATAAGGTGGTCCTAAGTACAAAGTAAGGAGAGAGAAATGCAGAGAGGTGAGGGTTTCATAAGAAGATAGTAGTTGGATAGCCCTTGCACATTGTGCTGTGATATCTGGCCTTGTAAATAGCTTCAACAAGAACATTAAAACCTGTGTTTGTGAGTTTGCCATCTGTGAAATCAGTGTACCCAACACTCTATTTTTGGCAACTAGGTGTAATTAAGGTATATTTCTATTATGCTCTGCCTACTTCACTTCCAGTGCATTAACATCTATCTTAAATCGGTCTAAGAGACAGGGATGCATCTGTGTAGGAGCAGGTATGAAGAGGTATTTTTATTAACAACCCCAGTGCAGATGATGACTACAAAAGCTACTGTATAGCACAATGGATTAACTGAGATATAGGAGCTATTGTGAATGTGAAACTATTAATGAAACACCTATAAAAAGTATCAAAGCAAATTAAAAAGGCTCCATCTCTTTTAAGGTTTGGGGTTATAGCCAAGATGTTTGGATGAGATGTCTTGATGTATGGATGAGTGACCCATTGTAAGTAGTGTATCTAGCAGTGTAAGTCACCTCGGTGAGTAAGGTGTGTGGCCTAGTAACACTACATAGTATCCATTGTAAGTCACTTTGGAGAAAAGTGTCTGCTAAGTGAATAAGTGTAAATGTAAATGGAAATGTAAGATGTCACAGCCTGTATCTTTCAAGAACCTATTTCCACCTCCATTTGCACCCAATCCACAAAAACTCTGATTGGTAAAATAAACATTTTTCACCCCTAACAAAGAGTTAGTGTTATTTTAAACACCATAGGGCACATTCTGTCCAGAGAAAATGTTCATATTTAGAGAAAATCAAGATGTTGTCAAAGAATAATGAATAATCATATTACTCAAAACCTCAACCAGAAAGGCAAAAAATACAGAAGATGCATTAGTTAATCCAAAAGGCATAACAAGGTACTCATACAGACCCAGTGTCAAGCAAGTTGGTTTTCCACTCATTCTCCAATCTTGATCAAATTTTATGCACTCTTCGGATATAATGTGAAAAATATTCTTAGTCAGATAGTTTGTTCCAGATCAGATCAAATGTAGGGCACAGGGAAATATAACTGAGACTGGATTTCATCCAAAACAATCTATGCATGGTCTAAGGTGACTGCTGCTGAGATAAATGGCTAAATAATATCCAACTATAATACCTCTGCTATATACTCTTCTATAGCTTTATTTTCTGGGACTGAGTGGACGCATCCTCCACTTTGGTGGACTAGTCCAATGTAACAGAACTATTACACATTCCAACTGACAGTAATTAAGTAGAGTCAATGCCTTAGACATGCAAAAAAAAAAACTTTCTATTCTTCCCTGATAAATATCTGATCTATAACCACAATTCTTTCCCTAGAATGGAAAACCACTTCTGAAACTGGCACACAGTAGTTAACTGGTTCATAGACATGATGATTGCTCTATGCTGATTTTACAGAGCACTCTTCAGCTCTACCCAAGCATAGGGAAATCATGAAAGCCACTTTTGAAGATATTGTGCTGAACAATGATGATTAGTTAGGGAAAAAAGAGTGAAGATTGTAGTAAGGTACTTTGCACTAGTTTGGCAACCTATCATACCATTCTGGGGTTCCATAGTTGTCATAGTTCCCATGAAGAGGGAGGTAGGTCTAGTTATACCAGTCTTGGGGTTAGGACTGGTGGAGTGCTGGCACCATCCTGGAGAACTCACCACCGTTATTTCACATCTGTAAAATGCTGCATGAGTGTGTTATGGTTTTCCAGGAATGAACTCTGACTTGAAACAACAGTCCTTATAAATTCTAACTCAGTTCAATGAAAACTGTGTCTTATATGATAATGTCGACAAAGCAGTTGAAGGTGAATCCAGGTATGGAACAAATTTACAATAAGGAAGGTACACAAAACACATAAATAAGAGCACAAACAAGAATCCAGAAACACAAGGTTACTCACACCAGGAGTGGATCTTCAGAATGCTGTTTTGAAAAGCAAAGAAACTAGACTCCACAATGTGTTTCTCCAGCTAGTGTCTTTTAAGCATAGTCCTGATTAGGAAACAAGATATCGATGTGCGAAGAGATTTCTAAAACTCAGGAGAGGGAGCCCTCTTGTGTTTCTTCTGTGGTATAGTTGCCAGGATTCTTTGCATCATTTTAAAGAAAAATAAGTAATTCATTAAACAGGAAATCAAAAGGGTTAATGTAAGGCATATTGAGGCACACTGGAATAGGTAGTGCTTCCAACAGTTAGATAAAACTTTCTGGTCACCATCGTGTTACAGTCAGGACAATCATCCATGCATCAGGCCACCTAATCAAATGTTTTCTAATTCTGAATGATAGGAAGGGAATTGAGCCGAATGTTCAACAGGTGAGAGGTGGCCATTAGGGTCTTGCTGCTGAAGACCTCCATATCTCTGGTTAAGACTGGACAGGGTTTTAACCATAACCAGTTTGATTCCATTGCCTTGAGCAGAACAGGGTAAAGTACAATGCTTCTGGGACGAAAAAAAAAAAATTACTGTGGAGTATGGACCGGGTCCTGCTCTCTGGTGGGTCTGGGGTTCGAGTCCCTCTTGGGGTGCCTTGCAGAGGACTGGCGTTCCGTCCTGGGTGTGTCCCCTCCCCCTCCGGCCTTACGCCCTGTGTTGCCGGGTAGGCTCCGGTTCCCCGTGACCCCGTATGGGACGAGCGGTTCCGAAAATGTGTGTATTAATTGATAATCACAGGTGGCACTGCCAATAGCTAAAAGGGCATCCATCTCTTTTTGGTAATTATCTAGCAATTTTCTGTTGGTAGAAATGATGATTTACAAAATGCAAAAGTCAAAGTTTATTCATGGTTGATTTTCAACATTTCAAGATAGTAAGATGCAGGAGAAAGCTGAAGCGGTTTTCAATCCACACCAAGAGCTCACACTGTGGTCCATGGGTTTCTTGGGGGTGGGAACAGTTTCTGGCACTTTTGGTCGCAGATTTGTTTCCATAGATTGCGTTTAATCATGTTCCTTCTCTTTCTTTGTTTTTTGCTTTCAATTTCAATCGTACACCTATTTTTTGTTAGCACTGGTTTTAGTAATATGGTTTTAGTAATATTGCTAGGATGGTTTTTTTAGCAAAATGGTTTCAGTGTTGTCTTACATTAGAGTTACGGCATTGTCTTTCAGGGGCATTGATCATATTCTGGACTTTAGCATTCTTGAAAAATAAAAAGGTATTGCATTACTACATGAAATCTGTTGTTGCTAAAGGGAGAATTCAAAACTTGAAAGGGAATGGGTGAATAAAGTTTACTTCTTCTTTAGTGTGAACAAAAGAGTGCTTCCATTAATCTGAATATCTCTTACTATTTATTGTCAACAGCATGACAGTATATAGCATTGCCTTAGCCACAGTCCGGTAAAATTAAATCTTAGACGAAATATAGTCCTGCATTTGAAGTGGCCCAGAATACCATTGATGGGACACCCTCAGTTACAGTCATAATCCAGTCCTTAACCATACCACTAACATCAAAATTTTTACTGTTGAGGAACAATACTGTCTCAGTTCAGTCATAAATCGCTGAATTCAGACAGTCCATGTATTATATGCATGGACATGCAGAGATTCATACGCTACTATTTTAATCTTAAGACAACACAAAACAAGCCTTGATGATTCTGTTATCAAATGTGTACCGCTTAACATGCATTCTATAGGCGGTAGAGTTGTGCTTGCTAACATTATTTTCAACGCTAAAACCAACATTTTATTATTAAAAGCATCCCATGACAATTTTTTACAACAGCACAACCTTAGAGGTGCAGGCTGCAGCGCATGCCTTGCCACCATTCTTAAGCTTTCAAGTTCTCTCAAACTACAAAGTTGGATGGGGCTTATTCACCAAGTATGAAATTTTATTGTTGGAGTGCACAACTTCTGCAATTGATTTCCTGGTTCCAGTTTAAGCAGAACTCACAATGGGCTGGCGTAGCATGACTTACATATTACCAAAGACTGTTAGAGTCTTCACCTTATGTACCTGTATGTATTTGCATTTTCTCAGTACACTATTTCCGTAATGTGTATGGTTGTGTATGTGACAAATAAAATTTGAATTTGAATTTCTGTCTCTTTGTTGCAGTTTTCATCTGTTCTGTTGATAATTGGACAGAATAGTATAAAAACAGCTGTGAAAAAATGCAAAAAAGATGATCAGTTTTGTAACAATGGATACATTTTAAAATATACTTTTTTCACTGTTCAAGTCTTGCAAAACTTTCTTACAGTGAAAAGTAATTCTGTCCTCTGCCCTCACACAATTTACCACAGAAATACAAAATCACTGAACACCATCACCTAGAGCCAACTCAAATACTTTGGGAATAGATGGGTGCTGCATATGCCAACTTTGTATTTTTTCTCCTGGGAGTGTTACACAACTGAAACCATAACAGCCAGCTTGATTTCCGTTATCAAATCCATTTCCAGCAGCTCTTACAAAAAAAAAAAATAAAATAATTCAAGCTTATAGAGGTTAAATTCTCATCATTCAGAATGCCTGTCTGACAATGTGGGCTGACCACTTCTGCTGAAGTAGCTGGGGATGATTCCACACATTGGAACAAGGTTGACCCACAGCTAAAACACACGGGAGAACAAAAGGACCCTATTCCTCCAACCAACTCTCAATGCATTGCCCAAGCACGACCTAACTGGTGGTTTCTGGGTGATTTCGCAACACATATGGTCTTCAGTCATGCCAAATGTTGGCCTTGACTGCAGAGTAACTCGACACGCCAGCACAGTGAACACGATACACAGCTGTACACTCTGTGTTTATATTTACATCGTGTGGTCAGTAATTGATCATATTCTCTTATTAGGTCTATTTTTTACTGTTTCGTTGTTCTATACAATATATCACAGACTAAACTATGAATAGTGGGAAATGGAATTTTTCTGTAGGTTTCCAAAAAAAAATCCCAGAAGATCTAATTCTAACAACATACTCATACTGTTATAATTTCTTTAGTAAACTTCTGTATTTAAGAAAGTGATTGTGTCTGTTTCTCCCTTTCAATTTTCAAGTGGAAAATAAATCACTTTATTTGGACAGTCATAGTTGGCAGTTACGGCTAATGAGGGTCTGATTGCGCTTGTCAGCGTATAAATGCAAAAGCTCCTGCTCTGAGCTGCATGTAAGCAAACTGCCCCAAAAAACATCCCTGCAACATCACGCATTACTATTTGCTTTGCATTTCCGAATGAAGCAAATAGTGTCAGCAAGATATTTTAACTGATTTAGTTCTTTAGAATTCACATTTGTACTGGCCATCACGGCAATTGAGAGGATAGTGGTTAAAATGTGAGTCAGAGTAAGAGCGAAGAGTTGAAAAGTCAAGAAAAGAACAGACACAGTCAGTGTAGGATGAAACACTGCGGCTTCTCTGACCTCAGGAATACAGACCAAGCGTTGTTTTTTAAGGGGCAATCGTACGAGCACCAACAGGGTGGAAGGTAACAGCTGAAAAAGGACACTTACATGACGAAGAAAGGAGTGACTTAGTGTGGTCATACGCACACACGGGAAGGGGTAACTGAAATTGCAGGCTTTCACCCTATTTTCATCTTATATCCAGAGTTCTAAAAAAAGTTGAACTCTCACCTCACGAACAGCCCCAGGGGTCAGAGAGCACAGCTCTGGCACGGCTGCTGTGGTTTCCTACTCTGCTGTTTGTTTATTCATGTGCTTTACATCTTTAGAAAAAGCGAGGGTGAGGCTGGGTGGGTTACCGGGACTTCCATCAGCGTGCGCTGTCTGGACGTGGGATGTGACGGCAATGAGGATTCGATTCCACAATACGTGTCGTCCTTTTAATGCCACACATCACTGACACACATTGCTGCTCAAGATGTTCACAGCAATTTTCAAAGGCAACAATCCTGGGAAACCAAGGACAGCAATGAGAGTCACACAACATTTGAATATATACTGTACGGCAGAAACCATCAATTAAAGCCTTGGTTCGGTTTTGTGCATCTCAATGAGCCGAGCAACACAGCGAAGTCAGTGAAGTGAAGTCCAGAGAATAAAATCAACAGAGAAAGCATACTGAGTGTTTCCACGATGGTGAATGGTGAGAGGGGAAAACTGAATGAGCTGGTTACGCAAGAGCCGTGCAGAGAATTTTTAGTGAATGGTTAGTTTTATAGTCAATCTGGACCCACATACCCAGACTGGCTTTGGGCCAGTATTCTGCTCCCTTTTGTTTTTCACACATTGTGCCCCAGTGATGGCTGCTAGTATGAGCCCCTCTGCCGGTGCCAGCGAGAGAGAGAGAGGGAGAGATGCTAACATCGCAGTAGGGTGTGAAATTCGACAGGGGCTCCACTGAGACACTGCAAGTTGAGTAGACAAAACTGATGCATGGTCATTGTCAAGCCGCAAAATAGAACTGACACAGGGTTAACTAGTACATTTCTAAGGATTTTCCAATTGGGCAGTTTAACGGACACGTCCCCTTTTATCTGATCTATGGCTTCACACTGCCGTGCCTTTGCAAAATATCTCAACTTTAGCAGTCTAAGTGTCTCTGACACGGTATTAATGCAGATGTAAAAGTTTAACTGGAGACACAACACCAATCCATTGTCACGCTATTCTCAACAAGAAAAGAAAAGAATTAATGAGTCGAAGACTTTGGCCGGGAACCAGCCTTTACCAAAGTCATTGACAGATAGGAAATATAGCTGCAGTAGAAACAAATTATCCTTAAGCAGAGAAGGCATGAAGAAATGAAAAAGGAGAAAACAATATCCAGGGCTGGAAGCTGGCTGAAGATAAACAGGCAAAGTGTAAAAATAGAGAGGAAACACCACAATCAGCTGCAGGTCAGTCAGATATTGAAGCAGATCACAAGTTTGGGAACAAGTCCAAATGGCACTGATAGTGTTCCATCTCATCTTGCCAATAAGGAAACTTTCTCTCAAGTGATCCAAGAGGGTAAAGGGAGAGGGAATGGTGGACGGGATGGAAAAACACATTAACTGGGTGGAGGGGGGGGGGGGGGGGGGTGATGCAAGACCAAAAGATAAATTATAATACCTTTCAGCGCACATACCTGTGCCAGACTGAAGCCTCAAGTGTTCAGCCCCTCCCAAAGCTGCGGTGAGAGAGCATGGTGTTGACAGGCAGGGATGTTGTTTTGGATTAGAGTGCGGCGTGCCCAGGATTGCCGTGTGTGCAGGGCAGGTGGGGGAAACTTTCATCTTCCCAGTGCTTCTGAGTTGTGGAGGAATGTGGGACGTGTTTCACAAGGTTGGTGGTGGTCAGACCAAGGGGGGCTGTGGGGGGGTTAATGTTTTAAAAACATCTCTTTGGTGGCACACTTTCCGGTCTTGAATTTCCTCAGCAGCACACTTACCTTCATAGCCAGTGTCTTTGGACCCAAAGGTTGCCAGTTCGATTCCCACCTACTAATATAGTCCCCTGGAATATGGTACTTCCCATAAAAATTGCTCTAGTAAACTTACCCAGCTGTATAAATGGGTAAATAGCTGTAAGTTGCACCTAACTGAATAATACATGCTGTTAGCTTGGTGCTCTTAGAGATGGTGTTCTCCTTTCTTCTTGACCCCATTATACTCTGGGAGACTGAACATGAAAACATTAATGAGATCTGGAACACCACCACCACCACCAGTGCTCAAAACCCAACTTTTTTCTCAAGGTAATATCTTAAGGAATAATACTGAACACTGGCCGTGGTGCAGCCATAATTTGCTAGGATTTGAGGTTCTGACATTCTATTCCCATGGCTCTGGGAGGACCTCCACTTGCTGTTCTCATTCCTAAATTAGAAGCACATTTAAAATAATCAAAAGTGAAACAAAGTTCCTACATCTGTATATCACGATGAGGGCTTGCAAGGGAGAACTCTCAGTGAGGGAGAAGATTCTAGAACTGGCAGCTAACAGGGCTGGAATGCCATAACACTACATGTCAGAGGCATTCTGGGTATGTGCAGGATTGACTGACTGCAGACAAGTCCTCAAATAGGTATGGACTGCATTCAATGTACTTTAGAAGTGCTTATAGCAAAGGGTATCAGATGTGTTCAATTTGTACCGACAATTCAGTTATGTAAGAATCAAGTGTTAAAACTGCTTCATCTTATTGAAGGACAGCAAATGCTGACCAAGACTAAAGTCAAAAGACTAAGCTCTCAATGGCAGAGGGAAGTCCACCAGCAGAAAGCCCTATTCCATATTATTTAAATGGGATGTCAGTACACCAGATCTGTAAATAATTTCTTGAATAATTAAAAGGTAATTCTTAATGTGTGAGGACTGGAGCTGTCCACATCTAAACTAACACAGTCCCTTAGAATTACAATAAGAAATGTTATTGTAAAACATAAGGCAAGACATGCTGGTGGATGTATGATCACCACCTCCAACTCAACCTCTCCAAAACAGAGATTCTTTACCTCCCAGCTGGCCTGTCCTCCTGTCATGACCTCTCGATCAAACTAAACAACTAACTCATTTCACCTAGCTCCTTTGCTAAAAGTCTGAGCGTTACGATTAATGCAAGTCTGTCATTCTCTCAACATATTGAAGCCACAACCCGGTCCTGCAGATACATCCTGCATAATATTCGTAGGATCCGTCCCTACCTCACTACTGACTCCGCCCAACTACTTGTCCAGGCCATGGTGACTTCCCGTCTGGACTACTGCAACTCTCTCCTGTGTGGCCTTCCTGCTAATGCCATCAAACCTATGCAGCTTCTACAGAATGCTGCTGCATGAGTTGTGTTTGATTTGCCAAAGCGCTCCCATGTATCTCCTCTACTCATCTCTCTGCACCGACTTCCTATAGCTGCACGTATCAAATTCAAAACCCTGGTTATTGTCTACAAATGCATCAATAGAACTGCTCCCGGCTATTTACAGGACTTGATCAACCGGTACACCCCAGCCAGGCCCCTTCGCTCATCTACTTCTGCTCGCTTGGTGGTCCCGCACATGAAAGACAAAGCTCGGAGGTTCTCGGTTCTGGGTCCGTTGTGGTGGAATGACCTTCCCCTGTCACTCAGAACTGCGGAAACTCTGTCTGTTTCAAGAAGGGTCTGAAAACCCACCTTTTCCAGATCCACTTTGCTCAAGATCTCTTCAGATCATCTATGGTGTAACTGTTCATGCATCATAACTCCAGAGGCATCCCCAGATACAACCTTTATTCAGCCATTACTCTGGCATTGTACTGCTCATTTCTGTATCTTATATTTAATAAAAAAAAAAAAATGGTGTGGGTATCAGGATTTGTCTGTGTCTTATGCACCTACTTGAACGATGAATCTCGGTGCAGCAAGCGGTAGGGAACAAATTAGGTTTGCTTGAGACTTTCATGTCTGCAGCTATGTCTCCTTCTCTCAATGTAATGCATAAATTGTACTTTTGCTGAGATGTATGTCACTTTGGACAAAAGTGTCTGCTAAATGAATAAATGTAAATGTAAATGTAAATGGTGAATGAAACTGAAACACCCATTGTCTGTTTGGGAGTCCTCAAATTTCTGCGTGCTCTATGGAATTTTCTCCATATTTCGTGGCGCCAAACTGAATTCTCCAGGTTTACAAATATAGTTCATGGTCATGGCTGAACTGTAGTGTTTACTAGCTAACTGTAAGCCAGAAGATATACAGATGGACTTTTTTGTTACCAGAGGATGGAATCACATTTTTCTGTTTCTTTCTTCATGAGAACTTGACACCCTGTTGGGGACGGAAAGACCCGGAAAGCTACACTGTTCTCTGGGTTTACCTCTTCTAATTGTTTATCCCCAAGAACATCAGTCAGAACCCTAGGAAACTAAAAGCACATGTATATGACAAAGTGAAGTGCTGTCACATACTGTACTGTACATGAGGGTGTCAGACCAGCAATGGAACAAGACTGGGTCTGACTCTAGTACCTCATCTCTATTTTGTGTCTCAGTCTGAGCACACTGCCTTGTCTTTAATTAGGTATTAAAAAATTCCAAAGTCTTAACTCCACGTACTAGTGTTACTATACTGTACTATTTATGTGACTATTAAAAACAAAAACATGTCAGCTATTAAATGAATTTATTGGTTAGTGTGTATAGAATATATAATTATTTGGGTGCCTTTGGCATTTATGCTTTTCTACATAACTATTTTGAGTTTTCATGGATTTTTGCTTGCAGTTTTGGGTTTTACAATATTTGTACTGATGTTCCTTCTGTTTTAGTAATAAAGGGAAAAATCAGAGACTGCTACAGTAGTCAACATTAGGACTTATAGTAAACTGTATACTGTAATTGATTATTAGCAGTATTTCCGAGTTTCTTTTAAACTGTAGCTGTACTATTTAAAAATTAGAGTGTTATGCTTTGTTCAAATTTAACAAAATATGGAAATAGGATAGCCTATCATGTTGCACTGCAAGAAAACACCAACATAAATCTTGCATTCCGGAGGCCTGTTTTTTGTTGTTGTTGTTGATGTATTGTGTCATATTGCATTACTGGTGGGATGAGTGTACCCTACAGGAAGCCCCTCAACTGGCCGCTGATCGCGCTGATGGATTATGGAAGCTTTGTCATCTCTCATTCTCATCCTTGAGGCTTTCCATTTTGTGTCTTCCTCCTCTTTAAATTCCTCCTCATGTCCCTGACAAGGTTTAACTCTTCTTTCCTGTCTATTCCTCTTGAGTAATGCCATCCAGAACATTGCTGAGATTTGGGTAAACCTCAAGGAAGCATGCCTGATCCAGTAGTTATCCTCGGTGGCCTGGAGGATATGTTTTATATTGGAAGGGTCCTATAGTCCATTTCCGTCTCGGCATTTCACTCAAAGTATTATATGTGCCTACGTAAAATCCTCTTCCGTAAACATATCAACCATCAAAAATTAAACAGAAGAAAAGGGCCTTGAAAAAATGAAGAAAAAAAAATTAATTTGATGCTGTCAATCAGGTGTGTGTTTTTAGAAGTGTGTACACACAACTGTAACATAAAAACATTTTAATCTACTACTAAATTCACAGTGTGCTTAATGACTTCATAACTACAGCGACATCGGTTTTGACCACAGAAGAAAACCAACAAGGTTTCACACACATACACACACACACACACACACACACACACACACACACACACACACACACACACACACACAGTCTACAACTGCCTGTCCCAAGCAGGGTCGGGGCGAGCTGGAGCCTAACCCAGCAACAGAGGGCGTAAGGCTGGATGGGAAGGAGATACACCCAGGGCGGGATGCCAGTCCATAGCAAGGCACCCCAAGCAGGACTCAAATCCCAGACCTACCAGAGAGCAACCCCCAGCCAAACCCGCTGTGCCACCATGCCACCACACCCTACTGCTGAAGAGCCCAGTAATGTAAATATTATTACTCTTCTACTCTGTCACATTCGTCAACAAAGAAACTCTTCAGTGTGCAGTCAGGTGTGTTATGTAACGCGCTGAGCAAATGGAGGAGAATGTCATGGCGCTGTCGGAACACAGAGGCCCACGTTCACCAGTGCAATCGGCATTGTTGGCACTTGCTAATTTGACCTTTAGGGGACTAAAGATTCAATGAAGAAATGGCACTTAATTAACTTTCCTTAGTCCAAACTACACCTGAAGATATGGCTATGTTGCAAGGAGCGATGAGAGCCTGAAACAAAACGGGGGGTCATTTCGTATGGTTTGTGGCAAACATATTTGACACTCAGACATGGTCCATGGGGAGGCCATTGGAAATCTTTCCTCCTCTAGGGTGGAACACCATGTCTGTTGTCTATGGCCTGATGGCGAAGGAAACTTCCCCCTAAAAAAGTCTGAGGTTTATGGGCTTTGTTGCATTTTTAGGTCTGTTCCTCCAGGAAATGGTTTGTTTTTGCTGAGGAGGCTGCATAACGGCACGTTGTCTTAACCCCCCCTCACTTCTCGTAGGACTGAGAAAGACATGAAGGACTAAACAGACCACCAACCTGCTCTGTGCTCAGAGGATCTGCACCACAGTCAGAAAACCAGTTCCATTTGGGTCAAAGTTCAAAATAAGCTCTATCACCAGGTTCTTTTGAATTTCATAAAAATTTTAACATTGAGGGAAAGAAAGAATAAAAGATGACTCACGCCATGACCCTGAGCGAGATCTCTGGCTGTGCGGGGTGTCAACCAACGCTTTGGTTATGTCACTGTTCAGTGGAGACTTCACAAATTTGGAATATTGAAAAAACAATGTCATGCAAAAATATTATTACCAACTGACAAAGAGTGGAATAAGTTGTTGCGAATCTGTTAATTGGTTTCCTTACACGCTGAAATAGTGAGCTGGGTGGTATTTTTGCTAACACGTACACAATAAACGTTTGCATAATAAAAAATGGTGATATAGTAAATATTTAGAGTAGGCTCAGCAAGGTGAATCGTTCAGCTTAAATGGTACAGTAAGCTGTTCTATGTTTTCACAGTACAACCGCGGCTAGATAAATAGGACACTCTTTCCAAGAGTGGGTGTAAATGTTATGTTTTTACAAACACAGAGATTCAGCATTTAGGCTCCATTTATTATTTATGACAAACAGATACTAGGCAGAAATGAATAACTACCGTAGAGAAAATAAAGAAATTTTAACCTGCATCAACGATTCGCTGGAAAGAAAGTTCGAAAAGGCTGAAATATCTGAGAAACTCTTTGTGCCCTTTTCCAGTCTATTTCAGCTGTTAATCAGTTTTTACCTTGAGCCAAAAAATCAGGGACACCACATTAAGATGAAGAAGTAACAATGTATCAGATTGTGATCACCTACGAAAAGGCCAGTTTTGTTTTTTAAGCACTCAGCAAGAATACTCAAAACAAGAATAGCAAGGCCATGGAGCAAAATACAGTTGGAGGAGCCTGGTTCCCTCAAGACATAAGGGTTGTCTAAAGGTTTCTGTCTCTTGAAATGACATTCCCATCACAGCCTGCATGATTATATTTGAAAAATTGTGGCCACATCCGAGACACACGCAAAAATATGGGATTAGCTGTAGAAAAACAGGCCAATGTGAGATTCCCCAGAGCCTGGCTGGGGCAGGGTGAAGTAGGAGACGGATTTGTGTGAGTGTGGCCTGTTTTTGACGAAACCCCAACGACAGTTGCAGTTTGAATTTGTCACTTTGAGGGGGAGGCAAAGAAAGGCTGGGAAAAAGCCGCAGTATCCAGAGCATGCTGCCTGTTTTTCTGCTCTCTTTGAGAGTCAAAGGGATTGTTTTCCGGTCCTGTCCTTTCAGTTGTGGGGTTGCTGGTCTCTATGCTCACTCATTACCCATGGTTTACCTCCCTCTCCCCTTGCTTGATGTTCAGAGCTCTCTCCTTGCAGTGTTGTGTATACACCAGTTTCGGCTAGCCAGCATGGCATACTTCTGCCAGGAAGGAAAACGGTGGGATAAAAATATCTTTACAAACTTCTATCCATGTATGAACTTGATCCACCTTGAGCCACCTAACCCTAAGGCAAGGTCTTGAAGGCACCAACTAGAGGGCTATGGTCCTCACCGGCAGGCTGAGTAAAGAGGCTCCCCTATGCTAACAGCCTGTTGTGGACCAGCAGGTCTCATACTACCGAGAAATGCTGCATCTGCTGCTGCGTGGAAGTTTTTTTAATTGCCTTTAACTGCTGAATCCATTGAGGAGGAGAGGTTTGAAAGCTGGATAACAACATAGGCCGGAAAGGGATAAAGACTAAAGCCTGCATTCTGCTGTTGCGTTCCGTGGGCTTCGATCAAGCTGTGTGGTCCTTCTGCCTCCCTCAAAGCCAATAGGCATTTTGTTGGATGTACTGTGAAGGACTGCTGAAGCGGCGGAGAAAGCCCTGTTGGCAGAACGACTGAACACTTATTTACCACTATTCTCCCAACCAAGCATGACCTGTACCCCTCCAGGATGATGGTGATTGTAAACACTGAATTGGATCATCATAACATCGTACGGTAAGCATGTTTTTGGACAAGAAATCTCATTTCTTTTCATAGAATTCTGTAATATACACTTAATTTAATTCAAATTTAGATGCCATTGCTTAAAATACTCTTGTCCAAAGCATTTTGTTAGTCATTTTACATGTGATTTTTTTCTGTTTATGTAAGGATGGAGGGACATGGAAGAAGTTAGGCCTTGTAGTTAGGTTAGTCTCATAACCAACTGGAGACACCGGAACCATCTCACCGGAGACTCAGATAGTTGTCCAAAACCGTCCCCAATTTATTGACTTACCAAGTTCCTCTTTTCAGAAATGGGACAGAGAGAAGTTAAGTGGAGTTCAACGGCACAAAGTAATATTCTGAATTTGGAACTTGAGGAAATAGAGCACAAGCATGAAAGTGTGCTTTTCATTCACTGCTGGACATTTGAGACTGCTATAAAAGAAGCCACAGAAGTGCTGTCCTGCATTTAAACTTAATTTCTTCAGAGCTTTCAACATCTTGCCTTAATGGGACAATATACTTTGTTATTCATCTCCGTCATGTGCATGTACAGACGTCTCCAAATCTACAGCCTCAGTGCCTCAGGCACATTTGAGATGGAAATTTAGCCTTCCCAGCTGCGATGGCCAATTATCGTTTGCCAACCAGGAACACCATGTTTGTACCAGCCTTTACTTCTTCCACTGATGCAACACCTCATATGCTCCAAATTAAATAAATATTAAAATAAAATAATAAAACCAGCTATGTCTCCTTTGGCACTGAGTGCTGAACCCATCCACTTGGCATTGTGGTCATTTTGAAATAGAAGGTGCTATTAAATTATTTGACTTGACCTCGAATTGGTGGTGTGAGCTCTCTAGCTTATGTCAGGCATGCACACATAGAAATATGTTGGGAAACACTTCAATGACTCCCTCGGGAAAAAATGCAAGGGCTTTATTTACAGTGGCTTCAGCATTTATGTAACATATTTTGGGCTGTGTGTATTTTTTATTCATTTTCAGGTGCAAAATAAATGAATTGAGTCAGTTTCTCCAGTGAGGAACAGCACAGTCCCTGTGTGTGTTCCTCACGAGGCCAAACTTTCCCCTTTCCTGGGACATTTTAGCAGATGGCCAGTACCCGTGAAGGCCGGTCTAGGCGAGACGACCTCCTGGCAGGGCTGCCCTCGTGGTCGTCCCCTGGTTACTTCTCGGGGAAGTGGGGACGGGTCTGAGCGTGCCTGGGCCTGCATGTCGTGTGTGGTCCTGCTCACTCCAAGGCCTCCGCCGAGTTGTTCAGTGGTGGGGCTTGAGGTGTGGCGGACTGAGGGTGGGGGTGGGGGGAATCAGCAGCTCATGACCTTCTCCAGCGT
Source organism: Scleropages formosus (assembly GCF_900964775.1). Classification (NCBI taxonomy): domain Eukaryota; kingdom Metazoa; phylum Chordata; class Actinopteri; order Osteoglossiformes; family Osteoglossidae; genus Scleropages; species Scleropages formosus. Next base: position 17,255,754 of record NC_041807.1, read on the forward strand.
AATGTTCTCAACAAATAATTACACATTCTCAAGTTCCGGGAATCATATACATTACCGGAGGCTCGCATCCTACTCTGGGAAATGCATCGTGGGATTCCAAACTTTGAAGACACAAAAATGCTCATATATAGTTCATAGCTTAGTAGGCTTCTTAGTAGGCTTCTAGTACAGAGTCACAGTAACCTTTTATTAAGTATGGATATGAGGTTATCTTATGAATTACTGAAGATTTGTCGAATGATTTTATGAACGAGAGGAGATGGCTTATAAACTTAACGCATTAAGAACCTGAGTCAAACCCAGAACCCAGTGCGTTGTATCACTATTGGCGAAAGTCAAAATGTTCATTAATTTTCACTGTACTCCAGAGACACACTACATGTGTAGCTTGTATTGGGCATGTCATTCGCAGCAGTTTCACCAGCGTCTCCTGGCACGAAAGCCACAAAGATATGTCCTTTTTCCTTTAGTCCTCTGAATGATGTTGTCCAGCATAATGCAGCTTTATAACAGTTACTCATGTCTAGCTTATCTGTCATAATTATTTCATTTCACGCTTTTGTTTTTGTCACATAAATAATTTGAAAGGAGTCAGGCCTGAAGTCTCTCTTCTAAATACAGTCACTGAGACATGCTGGCTGCTCCTAATTGTGGCAGGAGTCTCCCCAGTTCTAGGCTCTAGACAAAAAAAAAAGTACAGTAGTTTATAGGCTTGATTTTCCGTGGGGGATGGAGCCACAAAGCAAAAAGCTATGCAAGCGTGTCACTGTTGGGGAATTCGACAGATCAAAAAAAAGTCTGTGCTTTATTTGAAAGAGTCACCGGTTCGAGCAAACAAAATGCAAACAACAAGAGTGCGTTTCTAATCGACATCGCAGATGGTTCCAACACACCTGGGAGAACCCATGGCCTTGCAGCCGCCACCTCGTGGCCCAGGCTGGGTTCCAGGATCGAGAAGCTGCCGAACTCAAATCCGGATCCTAGCTGCAGTATTAATGGGGACGGACAGATGGTCCCATTTACAGTAACAAGTGGTCGTGGGGTTTTTCTGGTTGTGTTCCTCATTCATTATTGTTGTTTTTCTTTCCAGCTCCCAAACCTGTGGTCCTTGGGGCTATTTAAACCTCCAAAAGTGTAAAAAACTCAACCTGTTTACATTCAAGCTGCATCTGTCCAATATCTGTACGCTGACAGCAGTCAGGCGTCCATACCGGACGTGGACTGAGAGGCTGCTGTTGAATCCTGCGTGAGGACGGAATATATAGCAAATATAAAGACGGGGGCGGTCATTGAAAAGCCTTTTCGGTGTGTTCATAAAGCTGAGACAGTGGGGCATTGCATGATGTTGATTAACATAAACAGCACTATGTCGAGCCAGTTTTTTTCCCCTTTGGTTCTATTAGGATTTTTTTAAAACCCGTCCTTTCTTCTCTGGGAAATGAGCAAACAGTTGTGCTCTTGGTGACACATTTGTCCGTCTGTTATGAAGATCACCAGCGTGCCTGAAGCGGAAGGCTTTGTTGTGGCGGTCTGGGTGGGGGGGAAGAATGCGGCCCTTGTGTGGACTGAATAAACCCGGTTGGCGGTCGAGCTCCGCACACTCCAGCGCAAAACGGATGATGGAGTGCTATCGATCCCCAATGGTCCTTTCAAGAAGGGCAGCAAATGCTGGCCTCCAGAGTTAAAGATTAACCGGCCTCGCCGTGCGCAGAACGGTCGGAGCAGCGAAAACAGCCCTTGACGGATGTTGCGCTGGCACTTTGGCGTCGGAGAAAAGCAACGGGCTTTTCAAAGAGAAAAAGCGGAGGATTAACAGCTATCGGTGACGGCAGGCCACGTTTGCTCTCATGCGACCGCCGGTCTCATTGTTTGCTGGTTAGGAGCTGTGGCAGTCATTAATAATGCAGCGACAGTGTGTGCCTTTCAGCGCGCTGTTAAGCCGAGAAAGGCGTAACCGTTTGCAATTAGGAGCCGACCGCGCAACGGCTCCGTTACAAAGCTAATGTGAGAAAGAGCAGAAGAGCGGAAGAGCGTTTCGTGACTGCTGCCGAAGCCAGACTTTTTTGTCCCTTTCGCGGTGGTGTCATTCGTGGTATGGGGGCGTGGGGCAAGGGGCGGGGCTCTTTCGGCACGGTTAACACCAGCGATCTGAACTCCCCAATTAGGGCATGCACAGAGACAGCGGTTTGGAACAATGGCCTCCGCATATTTCACCTTTTTTTGCCTTTGGTTGTAACACATAGCAACATTTTTGGTCAAAACATCACTGTTGAGAGCAGCTCTTATGCTGAAAAACTGAATCCGCCAGCCGCCGGATAACATTTGCTGCCGAAATAAAGACAGGGTGACACAACAGAAAGATTAAAAAGCGAAACGATCAAATAAGGATTTTGACTGGAGCGCTCAGGGTGTATCGCCGTCATGCGTGTTGTAACCACATCTGTCTCGGCGTTAACCATTAAACTGTCAGATCGACGATTAATCTCCGAGTTTCTCTGGTTAAATGTACTTACTGCAGGAGAAAAAAACACCCAGTCCTCCAGATGACAGAATACCTAACAATGGGATCCAGAGTCACTGACGATATGCGTTAATCACAAGTGTGAAGTGCTCAGGACCGCTGCCATGAGGATTCAGAGCGACACTTTGTCTGGCAGCATAAATCAAAACACTGGTGCATAACAGTTCTCTGAAACCCAATTCCAAAGCACGACACACCTACTGGCTTCCATGCTGCGCGCAGTGGGGCTTCACTCCACCGTAACTCATCCCCCCTCGATGGACGCGTGGGAGCATGAGGCAGCGTGAGGCCGTACACTTGGCCCTCAGCGGGGCTATGTGGTGGGGCGCACATGAGGCCGAAGACAAAACACCGACCTGGTGGGCCAAGTGAACCCCAGGACCGCTTACACAACATGTGTAAAACAAAACGGCGCAGCCGAGTGATCACCTTGACCAGTGAGGCTACTCTCCCCCTCCTCGGGGAGCCGCGGCAACAATGGAGCACAGCCGATGAGTTTCTGATGGACGGGGCGGAGAGCGAGACGGGAAGTTCACATTGACGCACCACTTGGCACCTGATCGACCGGGGTCATCTTTGGTGCGACTCATTTGATTGGGAATCACAGTCCCCATAAGGTGGCCTCTTCCACACGAAGACACCACACTAAACACATCACAGATTAGCACCGCATACCTCCACACGATCGTATCACTCCACACTGTTGTTCGGCTTAACTACAGAAACCTCAGGACAATTTATAGCGCTCGTATAGCACTTGAATGCGTCAATGTATTACTTTCGTTTGAACATCCGTGGCCGTTTGTCAGCACAAAGGCTGTTTCGTATAAGTATGTTTTTTTCTGCTTTTCAAAACCACCCAGCTGGTGGGGCAAGCAGCGTATTTTCTTCAAATAAACAACGTGCTTTTTCATTCACATGAAGGAAATATTGAATGTGTCACAGAAGCTAATAAAAAAACAACAGAAAAATGAAATGCAGCAACATTAAAGTGATCGGTGTCCTCCCACAGCAAAGGCAGTTTTCAAACGCTACTGTCACTATGTGTCTCAGATGCTTTCTCTCTCTGTAACTTGCTGCATTTCACTGCATGTGCTACATCTGACATCCATCTACTCTGCCACTGATATTAAAGTTGCGGCGATCAGACGCATTTCCTTTATGACCTATCCGATTGACGCATGCCTTGCGCCACAGTACTTTCACCAACATCAACAAATGAAGAAACCCGGCTGAATTTTCATGAGTCCTGGGGTATTCCAGAATACATTGTATATTCTGGCTTGGGTTTTTATTCGGTCCCGGTTCAAGTCGGTTCAGTCCAATCACTGTAAGATATGGGCAGTCACGCTCCCATCGCCACCCGGGCCTTTAGGCGAGGGTACGGTTCCCTGGCTGATCGCCTAGGCAGTAAGGCCAGACGGCCCGTGAACTCTCCTTATCACTGATGCACCTGGACTGGAAGTGACATATCACCGTCTTAGGAAGCATTGTGGAAGGTTCTGGTATGGCCCTGCTAATCTACGGTTCCTTAACTAGACTCCAGCTGTGACTGTTTTTACAAACGCTGGTTATGGGGCATAAGGGAGCAGCAGGCTTGTGCAGTATGTGTCTGCCATCTAATGGACTTCTGGAAAAAAACATCTTTTGCTCAGAGGGCCTCAGAAGCAGGGGTACAATAGTATTATATGGGCTATCATACTAAAAGATATTTCTCTTGGTGTATATCTGACATTATTAGATCACTCTGTGACGGATAGTTTGGTGATTGGGTCTCTGACTTACATTCTTATCTGCCTTTTCCACCATAGTCCTTCAAGGATATTCTCCCCCTGTTACAAAAGCAGTATAGTCGATAAGTCCTAAGACTGGCTGCCAGGGGGCACTACTGTGGATGCAAGCCATCAGTACCTGTGGCACAGCTGTGTCACACAGCAGTATGTCTCACAACTTATTGTTAGTAGCATGTTTAAAAATGATACTGGTGTCATTTTTTTTCTCTCAGGATTCATTTCTGTACTACTAGAACTGACAGAAGATATAACTTATCTTCAGAGTCACTTGTCCCATACGGGGTCACGGAGCCTACCCGGTAACACAGGGCGCAAGGCTGGAGGGGGAGGGGACACACCCAGGACAGGACGCCAGTCCGTCGCAAGGTACTCCAAGCGGGACTCGAACCCCAGACCCACCGGAGAGCAGGACTGCAGTCCAACCCACTGCGCCACCGCACCCCCTGTCGACATAACTTATTTTATATTAAAAACTGCAAAAAGAGAAGACCTTTGATGGTCATGTGGGAACAACTGTGTATTTCAAGTCACGTGGAAAATTTTTTATCCATTTATTTATCTCTTGCTTTTCTCTAGTGCATCTCACAGGTTTTAGATACCTTATGGACCCTTTCATACAGCTGGATAATTTTTACTGAAGCAGTTGCTCGGAGGTATTACTGCAGGAGGTGAGATTCGAATGTTTGTCCTTCAAGTGGAAGGCAACAGTATCAGCTTAATGAATGAACGTAAATATAAATGTAAGGTGACAAATCTTTGCTTCTTGCTCGCCAGTAGAGGACGTGCTACAGCAGAACGTGAACCTCTAGAATTTAAGGGCATTCACAGTATTATATCGGGGGCAGCAGATGCCTTTGGATTCAAAGGTTGCCGATTGAAATCCCACCTCCAGCTGTAGTACTCTTGAGCAAGGTACTCTCTGTAAATTTATCCAGTAAAAATGACTCAGTTGTATAAATGGGTAAATAATTGAGTAGCTTAGCATTGTATTCATTTTGGAGAAAAGCTTCAGATAGATGAATAAATGTAAATTTATTGGTTTATTAGAGGTATCAGGACACAACACAACACTACCAGACTCCCCTTCACGTATTCCTTCCTCTTCTCTCTCCTTTCTTGTACCAACACACATATTCACTATGATGTGATCGTCACGATTCTGACCCACCCACCCACACACACACCCACACACACACACACACACACACACACACACACACACACACACACACACTCTTGTACCTCCTTTTGTACCGCTACAACTCTTACGTGCAAAGCAAATTAAAATTTGACTTATTTTAATATATTTACAGGAAGGTATACTTCTGTGCTAGAGCTCAGCCCCTTAAGAGGCTTGAAACACCAAACTTCCAGTTATATTAAGTTTGTTCTGAACCATTACTTTACCTGCAGGCCCACGCTGGGTCACGGTAAGTTGTGTTCATTTGAAAGAATAATAAAGACACATTTTAACTAGTACAGCAGAGCAGTGTGTGAAAATACTGATTCTCTCGGATTTACCTGCATTTCTCTTTGGAGGAAACACTGCGATACATGAGAGGAGAAAATACACATTATCCTGGAGCACTCTGGAAGCAACATTTTTGTGTTTTCCATAATGAGAAGCAGTGGTCTGTAAAGTAAAAAAGACATAGCCTGATTTTATTAAAAGAACTCACTTGTATCCTATAACATGTGTTGCGGTCGAGGGCCAGGGTAGGCCGCCAGGAAAAAAAGGGCAAGCAAGCACAGGACTCGCTGTTGCACGTGCCTCGTCCCTTCCAGGCCCTACAGCGGGGTTCATCCTGGTTATGGTCTTACCAGTGCGAGCCTCTGCTTCACTCCCACTGGATCCCATTCAAACTCCATCTCAACCAGAATGCCACAGATGCCACCAGGGACCCATACCACCAAAAAACAAAAAGCGATCGCCAACAGTTCCTGATTTAGCGGTTGTGCACTTTCATAAACTGAGACACAACTCACAAAGAGTCCTTGACAATGAAAAGTGTCAAATACATTCAACAGTTATTTATTAATTCATTACTTCACATATAGTTCTTGTAATCTTATTATAGGAATATGGATTTACATCAAACATCCTTCACATTTTGGAACTATGTGCAGTAAAAGCATAGTAGCAACAACAGCCTCATTGTCTGTCCTCCTTACCAAGGAGTCCGTTGCTCTTTTCCCAAATGTTTACATTGTGGCGGCATGTGTTAACGGTGCGAGAAGCATGTCATACAGAGTCACAGAAACGTGCCGTTCTAAAACATAGCAAAGCATAAGATTGATTCTTATTAGCTTCTTTCTGACTGCATTGGTGTTATCAATAACTGTATAAGTTAATAGTCAATAATAAAAAGTAAATAGCTGTGTAAGTTTGCTTAAGCTTTTATTTTTTATTTAAAATGCCCAGGAGGGATGGGCAGCCACTGGCACTTAGACCCCTGGAAGTTCTTTTTGCTCCCTTGCCTTTCAGTTGGGAGTTCTTTTTTCCTTTCCTCCGTGGCGAGTTGGCTTATTTATAGCTTTAATACTTCATATAGATCTTGCAGTAATTTAATGGTTAGTTGACCTTTCGTTTGCCATCATGTCTCCTGATCCTTTGTTGAGAGCTCTGTGTTACGTGTGAGAAGAGCTCTCGATAAAAACAAATTGAATTGGAATTGAACTGTTCCATTTGTGCCCTTTAAGACAAAGATTCCCATGTGCTTCACCGGCAAGGCAAACTCCCAGTGCTGTGAGCACCTGCACATTGACCCAGTCACTGTCACCAACACATCTATCCTGTTCAAACTCACCCCTGACTTCTGTCTTCTGTCTGCGATGGACAGGCTTGACATGGAACAGAGGACTGTGGGAAACTGAGAAGGGAGCTGAGAAAGGGTTTTCTATGTTCAGAACCAGAACTTAGAGACAAAGATATGGAGGTTGATGATGTTGCGATGGGAGATGACGCCTGAGGTCACATGATTCATGGCCACCTTGAGGACCGTTTGCAAGGGGCCAGTGATGGGCTTCACCTGCCGGACCACTCCTGCGACAAAAGAAAAAACAAAGACAAAGGTGGCACTGGAACACTGCAAATAGGGAGCTGAATGGAAACATACATACGTACCTCAGGACACCATCTATATAACAGCAAAATAGACAAGGTTAGTTCCCTTACAAAGAATAGAAGCGGTTGGTCAGTAAGATCCAGGCTTTACAGAAATCCTACTCGAAGGTCTCTGAAATTTCAAATCAATCATAGACGGCACATTAAAAACCTGATTGTCGTGTATTACGAGTAATGCTGCTTTTTTCATGCTGGTTCGAAGTAAGAAGACATTTTCAGCTTTTCAAGTATATGATGTGTCCGGACTCCCACCCGTCCCACAGGACAAGAGACACTTAACATCACGGAATGCGTGGGAGACAACAAGTCAAAGACATGACCAAGAATTACTAAAGATGCAAAGAATTTGTTTGGAAGACTTTTTTTGAAAAGTGAACATGCAATTGCACAGGGGGGAGGATTTTGTGTTTCTACAAGCTGTCAGCACCCCTTCCTCTGTCGAGTGCTGGCTTTTGGCTTGGTCCTGTTTGGACAACCGTTGGCAGAGTCCAGTCAGGAATCACTTAACTGTCTCCTGACTCCTCCCACAGCCCTCCAGCACCCCTCCTTCTCTGTCTCCTGGCTCCTCCCACAACCCATCACCACCCCTCCTTCTCTAGCTCCTCCCACAACCCTCCACAACCCCTCCCTCTCCGCCTGGCTCCTCCCACAACCTTCCACCACCTCCCTCTGTCTCACCTCCTCTTGTCGCACAGGGTGCAGGGAACTGCCGCGGCTGAGAAGAATTGCACAAAACTAAGATGTGCTTTTGCTTAACAAAATGAAATGCTGATACGCCTTGGTAAATGGCGCAACTTGTTGCTTAACATGACATCCATGCTAAAAGTTAACAGTGAACGATGTAGTTATGAGGGATGATGACCTCCATTGCCGATTCAGCAGATCACCCGGTCATTGGAACTGAGGCTGAGGCTTTTCTCAAGGTAATCACTTTATACAGTATAGGAGCAACTCTTTTTGCCCCCTCCCAGCAGATACTACCATGGTGCACAGATGGTAAATGAATACCACATGTTTAAAGCCCGGAGTCCCCCAAGTCACGCAATGCGGTCACGTAGGCCTTACATTTGGTCCCCATCTCCACTGGCAGATTGCTGACAATGAGCTCCATACAGATGAATGCAGCGACACTGTAAATAGCACCGATAAGCATCAGCTTCGGAGGGATGGGGTCTGCTACCCACAATGCCACTTGCTTTTAGCCTCAGGCTGTGTAGCAATACCCAGAGCGGAGAAATAAAACTAGGTTTCACTGGTTCCAAGCTATGATCACTATTAAAAGGACCCATCTGTGAGAGCTTAGAAGCCCCGCAGCACTGCCAGGAATACATTTCGTTTTTAATGGAATGGAGTAAGATGGACGCAGTAAGGCAAATTTCCTTCTTCCACAGCTCGGTGAATTCATGGCAACGCCGAGTTTTGCGCACAGAAAAGCAAAATATTCCTTTGTCTTTTTTAGCTTGTTTCTGCATCCACTGCTTCTGCCATCAGATTTGCCTGCAGAACAAAAGTGCCAAAAAGGTCCTGGAGAGAAAACTGAATCCAATGAATTATTAATCTTATACAGAGACCTCTTGTGGTCATTATCCAGAAATACAAATGCAACAAAACGGCTCAGATTTTCAGAGCTGTTTGCAGATCACTATCTCATGGAACGATAAAGATTCAAAGAGCCTACGGGCACTACAATAATAACTCTATTTTACAACAGTATTTTATTACACAATTAGGTTGACCTGAACATCTCAAAGTCATTTCCAAAACTGGCCCTGACATAGATCCAGTACTTTTTCCCCGTCAAAATCGCACACTCTCCCTGTTGGAACAAATGACACCTCCTTGCTGGATCTAACATCAAGTCTGAGCCAGCATTATCCTCCAAGCGCGTTGAGTCAAGAGCCGTACATCGTCTTACTGGCCATCATTGCACAGCACCAGAAAACAGCCGGTGAGTAGAAAATAGCTTTAAATGCATGTTGGTAGCAAAGACATCACCACAAAAGAAAATGGACTGGATTCCAGCAGCCGATTCTCATCGTCTATGGCTGCAATTCCGAAGTGTTACAAGCAAACAGAACACAGTCTGGGTTTTATGGTTTCTGCTGCCTGGGGTGTATGGTAAAGTCAGAAATTAGCAGGTCAAACATCAAAACAAATGGAAATGTTCGCTGGCTCTGCCACAGTGCTGAATAATAACGCAATCCACCATGCCCAGACATGCTGGACTGGTTACTGCTGAGGTCTATGAGGTTCCGCTATTCTGGAAATACACAGGAAACACACAGGGCAGAAAGGAGCAGCAGGGTGCTGTGTGATGTGTGTGAGGCAGTGAGCTGACACACAACCCCAAGATGCTGTTACTGCTGCGGTGAGATGTTGAATGTCGGATGGGTGACGCTCATGGGTCCAAATGATTGTTCCTGGGTCAGTTTTTTCCTCAAGAGAATATGGGTTAATTTATGGGTTATTTATCAACAGTTCCTGATAAGGACTTCAGTGTTGATCAACGCATTTGTATTTTTCTTATATTTGTAATGAATTTCTCTTACATTCATTCAACAGACATGTTTTTTTTATTCTTGGCAGGATTTTCATGATTCATTCAGTATTTATTCCGTTCTGCGAATAAATACCGCGGTGGGACCACAAGTGGCACAGACGCGGTCTGAGAACACAGTCCTTTCCTCTTAATCTGATGCCCGTAATGTGCGACATGACCATGCACCAAAATTAACGTCAACCAAAAGTCTGCACCAGAATTAATATTTGGTCCGTAACTTCATCGCATGAACAGTCACGCATGGCCCTAACAAACCTGGCCTCAGGCTCACATGACTTTAACCACATGTGATCTTTTTTATGTGTGTAAATAGCCAACTATATACAGAATTACTTTAAGTGATATGACATCAGCAGAATGTGATATTTTACCACACCTGCTCTACATTACATATTGTAACAATCCGCGTTACTGTGTTTAGGTGGGAAGATGTTTCGTGTAAATAGTTGCATTGTGGGTAACTCGTAAATAGCATGTGTAACCACTGGGGGCACTTCTGGGGGAAATGATGGGGTGACTGTGTTTGCCAAGATGTTAGGAATGAGCCTGGGGATATGAAATAGGCTGGGAAGGTTGGCTGTAAGCACAAGTCCTGAAGGAAAGAGGGTCTATAGCCTGAGAGCATTATTTCCCTGATGTTTGTATAAATTGTTCATGATGAACACTACCTCTGTGTTCTTCTTCATCCTATCCAAACCCCGGGTGTTGTGCACCACAATATGAAGAATCCTAGCATAATTTTCCTGTTCAAACACTAGCTTCCAATGGGGGTTTCTGCCTTATTGGGTGTCAGTCCCTCTATCTCTGTATTTTTCACCCAGTCGCTTGTGGCGGTTAGGCTGTGGTGTTGGTCTGGTTGCTCTCGGTGAAAGGCACTAGCGACGTCTTCCTATTCCCTATGTATACAGCGGCCGACAGGAACATTTATACATTCATCCGCTCCCTGCAGAACTCTGCGCTTGAACTGATCTGCAAAAAGGATCATAATATGACATTTTCAACAGAAAGATCCCACCAACTGCTCTCCTTTTACAGTCTGGTGTAGGCAATCAGCTGTTTTCTGAAAGGAGGGCCAAGAATATCATTTTGGTGCAAAGACTGTTGATGGATGCAAGATCATCAGACCTATTACATTTATTCCACTGACACTTTTCTCCAAAGTGACTGAAACTGTTAATCTACATACAATTATTTACCCATTTATACAGCTAGGTAATTTTACTGGAGCAATTTAAGGTTAGTGCTTTACTTAAGATGGGGGGGGGTGCTGTGGTGTAGCGGGTTTGGCCGGGTCCTGCTCTCTAGTGGGTCTGGGGTTTGAGTCCTGCCTGGGGTGCCTTGTGACGGACCGGCATCCCATTCTGGATGTTGCGTCCCCACCCCCTCCAGCCTTACGCCCTGTGTTGCCGGGTTAGGCTCCAGCTTGCCGCAACCCTACTTGGGACAAGCGGTTTCAGACAATGTGTGTGTGTGTGCTTTACTTAAGGGCACTACAGCTAGGGGTGGGATTTGAATCTGCAACCTTTGTGTGTTTCATGATTTTTTTACTATAAGAAGACAAAATGAAACTGGTAGTTTTGCGAGTCTAAGGTTATGAACAAGTGGTGTGGTCCAGTGTGTTTGTACTGATGCCCTAGATGTGTCTCCCTATAATGCAGATGAAGGAAAGCAAAGGGAACCCTTTATAGAGACAGTGACAGATGACTTGGCAAAAGAGGCAAAACTGGGTTGTGCCAAGTGCTGGAACCATTATTCATGTTTGCTCAGAGTGGGTTTGTGGTCTTTTGGCTCAGGTCTGGACAAGTGCACTTCTAGCTGGCCACCCCTGGCTTCACCAAGACACAGGTTAATTTAATTTGGTCCATAATAAAGGTCTTCAAATTATGACTAAAGGAAAATGTTCTTGAGACAACAGAAGTATCTATTTTGCTGTCTTAATGATTCAGAGATTTTAATTATAAAATATTTACATACCACTTTTGCCAACCTCAAGGTCAATTACACACACACATTGTCTGAACCGCTTATCCCATACAGGGTTGCGGGGAGCCAGAACCTAACCTGGCAACACAGGGTGTAAGGCTGGAGGGGGAGGGGACACACCCAGGATTGGACACTGGTCCATCGCAAGGCACCCCAAGTGGGACTCAAACCCCAGGCCCACCGGAGAGCAGGACCCGGTCCAACCCACTGCGCCACCACGCTCCCCAAGGTCAATTAATAAATTAATTAATAATTTCCATTTTAAGCATTTAAACAACTATATTGTCTTCCCCTGCCTTCTGAATGTAATTTCTATTCTCATAGTAGGATGTAATTACCATTCATGTGAATTGTAAAAAAACTGACACCCATTTATGCTAGAATATCACCAGATCCCTTTAAAATGAATAACTACTTCCACAGGTAGCATTGTTATCATAACACAGCACAACAAGCAATTACTCTTCATTAACTTCTGATCCAGTTGGTTGGCGCCCAGGTGGCGCCCCACGCTTTCCTGTTCTGCCGACCACAGGTGATCACGCCAACCTCAGTATGGTCCAACACACTCCTTGACCAGCAGATCCTTTTGGCTCAGGTTGTCTCACACCTTCATTTTCATAACCTAGTCAGAATGTTGCAATGACTCATATTACACCCACTGCAATGGGACAAGATTCCGGGTCTGTTGGTGTGTTTGTTCATGTTCCAACTTCAACCACACACACACACAGACCGAAGACTCGCATACACCTGCATACAGTATACACACTCGCACAACACCAAAGCTCCTGCACTCAAGAGTAGAAAGGTGCCTTTCAACTCTTGACCTGCAACACACCTGTGTTTTGCATAAATAATATTTGCATGTGGTATGTATACAGGGCCACATGCAAACCTGGACATGGCTTGAGTGTAATCCCAGCCATCTGCAAAGCCTGTGCTGAAACTCTTCATAGAAACACGGAGGTCAGTAACAAAATTATTCTGTGTGATCCCACCAAAGCTGAAAACAGTTCCAAATATTTCGTGGGTTAAACCCTTCTCGTTGGTCTGGAAAGGGAAACCTCAGGAACAGTTCACCAGGGGAGGAGGCATGTAAAAAAATTAAAGAGGAGGAGAAGAAAAAAAAAAGAAACACTGACAACTACATATTGCTAGTTGGGTACAAATAGCACAAACAGCTTTTTCTGCCATTGTCAGATGTACTGTACTGCTGTCAGAAAGTCTCTCTTCCCCTTGACGAGCTCTCGCAGAGATCCACATGCATTTGGTTTGGAAAAAAATCAGTTTCTTATGTAAAATCTGCTTAGGAAACTGCTCCTTTGTCTTAAAGGCAACTTTATTTTCAACAAGGCTGGTAGGGTTAACATGTGTCGGCCTCTGCGTGTTGAAGCTCACCATAGATTAGGATCCTGGTGTTTCTGCCCAAACCCCCTCATGACCCAAAATGGATGTGCACCACTTTCCAATGGCTGTGCCCCCCAAACCATTGCTCGCCTACAGCCACATACCTCCCCTCGAACCTTAATAGACACTCCATTTGCCCACGGCCACACCGGCCACTCACCGACGGCTGCACCGCGCTCGTAGCGTTTCACAATGTCAAATGAGCTCTGTACGTTGCCCCCCTGAATGTCGAAAATGATGTTGTGGGGGTTTGGCCAATGAGCGGAGTGAGCCGGCGCGGCGGTCCTCAGGAAGACGATCTCTGGAGAAACAGAGCAGCACAGCAACAGAACACGGTATCTTTGCTCAACATAACATTTTGAATACAGTGACATGTTCTAGAACACAACCAGCTGGCAGGGAAAGTGAGAAAGAAGGGAGATGAACCTCAAGGTGAAAGGCGAGGAGATGCTGACTGACAAAGAGGATTTCTGACCTTCTGGTCTGTTGAAGTCCCTGATCGTGGGCAAAGAGATGACCATGTGGGAGATGGAATGGACCGGGTCCGTGAGGCAGCTCACGTCATTCGGCAGGCAGAACTTGACACAAGTGATGGGTCTGCTGGTGAAGGAAACAGGTTTGCAGATTCCATGAGCCCCTCATAAAAAAATCCATGTTACGAATGATGATGTGTCTGCAGAAGGAGCGGGACTGAGAGCAACGCTGACGGAAACGGCCAATGTATCGCTCAGAGATACGCACACAAGTAAGGCAGGGACGATACAGCAAAATGAACAATATTTGACAAAGAACGCCAATAAAAGAGAAGGCCAAAAGACACAGTGCAAGGGATTTGCGTAAAGGTTTTAGCGCCGTGCTGGGTTTAGGTATTCCCACTTCGAGGAGAGAAATACTACTGCAGCCTGATTGCGGTGCGCTGCCCGCACAAGAAAATATTTGGATTTGTTCAGCGTCCCAGCTTCGCAGCCCATCATCTTGTCGGGAAGATTTATCGAGGCACCGATTTCTGAAATTCTCCCGAATTCCGAAAAGCACAATCAGTCAAACCCCTCCACTCTCTGCAGACTTGATTTGCTAGATATTGTGGAACGTTTTGTTTCGCAATCTGCACGGTCGAGCAGCGCCGTGTGTGGGTACCACTCTTCGACGGCGAACAGCCAGCGCGGACCTCACGCCACGAGAGGGATCAATGTGCGCAGCTATGACGCCGCACGATTCGGTACAAACATTCATATTTAAATACAAAATGCCCAGGCTCATCTTAGCTCGGATCTTAGATCGACAGCACTATGCAACTCAGCACAGCAATTTTATGGTCTGCCTGTCATCAGCTATCTCTCCAGCTATGCTTGCATAATTAAGTGATGTAACACGCCTTCCATAAATCAGCTTTTGAATCAGATGATTTCACTGACTGAACAAGGCCTGTGCTGACAGGACCCCCTCCCCAAGTCACGTCCTAGCTCATTCCAAAGGAAACATCAGCCTACCGTGGTACTGGAGACAGGTAGTTATAATGAACGCGATTATATGTAGACAAATACTAGGGTTTTGGAAGGTGGGTAAACACTTGTTGCACTGCCAGTGAGCAGATGTTGATCGACACTCGCTGGGATTTTCGATTACGTCTGCTGTTTTGTTGCACATGTGGGATGCAAGAAAAGCCAGAATCGGAGTCCCATCGCTGCACGCCTCGTTCGAATAAAAGAGCAAAGTCCCGGACATAAATTCAAGCCCATGTGGGCCCGGGTGAGGGGGGCGGCTGGTAATTAGCAATTAGCTGGTCTCTCCAAGTTTTTATTCACCACCGGCCAAAGCCACAAAATGTTCCTTCAGTCTATAATACCTCTATTTATGCGTGGACACCAGATATTCCACTCTGGAGATTTAGGCAACGAAGGCCGAGCGACTCAAATTTACAATAAAATAACGACCCCGTCTGAATGACATCAGAGCAGCCCAACAAACGGGCGGCTAATTGTCGCCACGTGTCTGTTCTTGAAGCGTCTATCGCCGCGTTTCATCGAAGCACAGCTCGCGCGTCCCGCAGAAGCCGAGCACGGCGCGCTTGAGAACGTTTAACGGCGTAAAAGAGGAAGCACATCTTTGGACGGGAGCTCTTTGCCTGACCAGGGAGTACTTTTCCTGGGACGTTTTTTCTTTTTTTAAGAATAGTCTTTCGTGATCCACACGTTGATAACACCCCAACACAAACACAGCAGGGCATCATTCATTTTCCTCGTGGCGATGGTGCCCCGCCGCAAATTGCACGGACCACCGTCCAGAACCCAGAACCCCATAACTCAGGATGTCAAAATGTCAAAAAAAGAACAACCCACCATGTTTTTATTTTAAGGATATCCCCACCAAAGAAGTACATCCTTATTCTTCTGGAGGCAACGGGGCAACGTGAAGTTATAATTATTAAAAGCCGCAGTCCAAGGACTGCCTTAACAGCATTTCTGGCGATTTCTCTTGTACACATGTCCCAGGGGTTTCCATCACAGCACTGAAAACAGGGGTCTTTCACTTGTCAGGAGTTCCTTTCCATGTCACCGCCGCCGTACTTTTACATACCTAAGGGTCAGTGTGAACCATGCGACCCACGTAAGGTTTTTTGGGTGCACACTATGTACACGTGGAGTGGTAACTGGATGCTTTTTGGTTTAGTACCCTTAAAAAAACCTCACTGTTGGTATCCTTGAGCGAGATGTGTAACCCGGATTGGTATTTGGTCAAAATGGGACAGAATTTTAGCGAAATAATCTGGCAATTAATGAACTCAAACAAGATATAATTTATTGCCAGACAGATCTGTGAGGTTGCATAAATGGGTAACATTGTAGGTCACTTTGTCAATTAGAATATGGTGAAAAATATGAATATGTGAGGAAAAATACAGCACGGAGCTACCGAATTAAGTAGGTGGATGACAAAAATTACAGGAAGCATCAGTTTTCCAGCATGACTACTAAGCATTGCATCATTTTTGTGATGTACGTGTCCCTGGATCCTGGACTCTTACTTCAGCAGCGGCTAAGGCTCCATGACAACTAAAGACACGGTGTGAAGGCCTGGAGCACAAATCAGTGTTCCTCTTCTCGCATTCCGGAACAGGACCTACCGAGTGAACCTCGCCAGCGTTAATTCAGCTCACAGAATTACACATAGGCTATAATAAATCAGAGCTGCTACTTTTTTCTCAACATTTTTTATTTTGTTTTTAACAAAAAAAAAAAAAAAATTATAAAGAGCTGTGAAGTATTAAAGCATTTGGCTAAACCGATCTAGACCTGCCACCTTAAATCCACCTTAAATCCTATGCATACAAATAAATTAATTCTTAATAGTAAAACAAAGGAAACATTTGTCTATTTCCCTCTACAATATGTTAGAAATATGCACTCGTAATCTTCGTTCGGGAAAAAAAAAAAAATGAGTGAAGGTTTACGCAGAGAATGGAATGTATGTAAATATACATGTAAATAGGAAACTATGTTTTAATGGCATGGTTAAAGGCTGCCTGCCATGAATCACTGCTTGAAACACTGAAGGCGAAAACTGAACATGTACTTGCGTGCGCACACACACACACACACACACACACACACACACACAGCAGAACTAAGGTGAATGTTGTGTGTCACTTATCCTTCACCACAGCGCCACCTAATGGCCAATGTACAATTCAAAATGAAACAAAGCACAGCTGATGGAGTGGGATTGCCTGGAGCAAAATGCATGTCCTTTCCTTTGCAAACATCAGTACCACTAGACAGGGATCGCGAATCTCTTGTGGCGTTTTTAGTACAGGGATAAGCCGAGTGGGGCGTTAGGATCACGGGTGACGAAGACAGAAATTTTGGCCAGGTAGGTGCTGAGGGTCCCGTAGCGCAGGAGCTTCATCTCCACCGTGAGCAGGAAGTCCCCAGGCTCTGTGATTGGCTGCTGCACCTGGACCATGCCCCCAGAGGCCAGCCTCTGGGTGCCAAAGAAGCCCTCCTCATTGCCGCCGATGATGTTGAGCTGGATGTCGTCTCCAGGCACGGCGTTGGAAGGGCCCATGCGGAAGATGTCGGCGGGCGCGGGGATGTGGGTAGGGAAAGTGAGGCTGTAGTGGGTTATTCTCACAGGCAAGGCGAGGCAATCGCTACGGCGATCGCAAGGCAAGCGTTCGCAATGACTGCAAGGAGAACGAGACGGGACGGACAGTGGGACAAACAGAGAGAGAAATGAGAGTTAGGCCAGTTCAGCGCCCGGCATGCAGCGAGATGGTGGGCAAGGGTGGGGTGGGGCAGCAAAGAGGAGAGCTTTTTGTGCGTTTACATCGCCCCAGGACCTCAGCACCCAACTTTCCCAGTGAAAAAGGTCCGCAATGGACAGTGGCGCCCCATCTTTTTCTATGGCGCTCTGACCGCGGTAATATCACGGCTCACATCACCCGGGCGGCTTCTGCTTTTGCCTCCAAACAGCTTCTCCCAGGGTTTACTCACACTCCTCTTACAGCCGCTGGAGCTCAGGAATGCAGCACTACCTGAGCAGCTATGTGTGAGGCTTAAAAACCAAAGGTCCAAAATGTCCATCTGTCCAGCATCCTGACAGGTTCATTCACTCAGTTCTTCTGGGCACCAGACCGGAAGTTATCAAAATCAAGCTCTGGCACGTATAATAGAGCACTCACCTCTTCTGAAAAAATGTGCAGATCCAGACAAGCCCTTCAGAGGGCCCCCCCAATCCCAAACTGAACTGCAAGCTCTTTCGGTGAACGTCATCAAGCAGGACATACCAAGTCAGGCACGAAAGTAGCGGTTGGCCAGGGTTAAGGTCAGGGTTAGGGTTAGTCCTATTTCTAACCCTAACACTGACACCAACACTAACCCTAATGCTAACCCTAACCCTAACCACGTTCCTCCGCAGCCTGGCTCCTGATCTTGAATCTATCCTCTATGTGCTACCCTTTCATCGTTACGATACGTCATCAAGGACTTCGAGGATTAGCTGGTCAGTTGTGAGTGAATGTGTTGCTACACTGAGATGGACTGACATGAGAGATATGAGAGATATAATCCCTCTAGCAGGTCCCGAGTCAACCTCTGGGCCTCGTCCCAGTTGGCCGTGCCTGGTATACCTCCAAAGGGAGGCGCCCAGGGGGCTTCCTTATCAGATGCCCGAACCACCTCAACTGGCTTCTCTCAATGTGGAGGAGTAACGGCTCTACTCCGAGTTCCTCCCGAATGTCCGAACTCCTCACCCTGTCACGGAGAGTGAGTCCCAACACCCTGCGGAGGAAACTCCTTTCGGCCGCTTGTATCCGCGATCTTATTCTTTCGGTCATTACCCAGATATCCTGATCATAGGTGAGGGTAGGGACATAGATTGACCGGTAAATGGAGAGCTTCGCCTTACGGCTCAGCTCGCCCTTTACCACTACAATCCGGTACAGCGACCGCATTACTGCCGCCGCTGCTCCCAGTCTGCGGCCGATCTCACGCTCCGTTCTCCTCTCACTCATGAACAAGACCCCAAGATTCTTAAACTCTTCCACCTGGGGCAAATAACCAGCTGTGACTTTTTTTATTGCACATTGTCCTAAGCAGCCAAGTAAAATAAACTGTGCAATAATAAGGCTCCTCAGCAAGCAACACGTTGCGAGTTTTTGCTCGGCTTGGTTGCCGCTGTGCAGCGACGGAGGCCGCGCTCCATCCCTGGGTTCCTAAGCTAGAAACCTGCAGATACACTGTACAGAAGCAATGGGCCGGGGCAGCTGGGAAAAAATGACAGGCCAGCATACAGGCCCTACAAGAGGGGGGAAGCAGGGCTATGTGACCTGGGCCTCACCTCACAGGGGGGCCTCACCTTAGCCAGACCACCTAAAGATAAAGCTAAAAAACATTACACTGTCATGCATTACACACACACACACATTTTCAGAACCGCTTGTCCCTTACGGGGTCACGGGGAACCGGAGCCTACCCGGCAACACAGGGCGTAAGGCCGGAGGGGGAAGGGGACACACCCAGGACGGGACGCCAGTCCGCCGCAAGGCACCCCAAGCGGGACTTGAACCCCAGACCCACCGGAGAGCAGGACTGCGGTCCAACCCACTGCGCCACCGCACCCCCTCTGTCATGCATTAATTAAAATTAAAATTAGATGCCATTGTTCACATTAAATTATTTTTTATCTCCCTCCAAAACAACGCAGGGGACCTCACAATGTGAAAAGGCCCGGGCCTCATGTGAGCTCCAGGAGGGTCTCCCAGCGCATCTGTACTTACGATTCCCCTGCACGGCGGTAGCTGGGCGGACACTCGAAGGACAAGCAGCGGAACCCGCCCAGCACATTGAAGCAGGTCTCCGTCTGCGAGCAGTTGTGGACCCCGGTGACACACTCGTCGAGGTCTGTCTCAAAGGGACATGGACGATTTAAAGAGTTTTCATGGGAGTCTCCCTGCTGCTGCATGCATCACTGCTGGCACAGAACTGGGTTCAAGTCATCAGTGGTTCAGATGTGCCACTGGCTGTTAAATCTTTGACATAGTAGTCAGCAAAAACAGACTAACACAAAAAAGGAAAAGTGGTTGAAATCCTACTTTTTTTTTTTTTTTTTTTTTTTTTTTTTTTTTATTATTATTATTATTATTATTATTATTATTATTATCCAAAGAAGTGGGGCAGCTGGTAGCACGGTGCTTAGAGCTTCTGCCTTTATAACCAAAGGTTGCAAGTTCAATTTCCACTAGCAACTGGTGCTGCCTTGAGCAAAGTACTTACCCTAAATTACTTAGCTGGATAAATGGGTAAATAATTGTAAGCAGTTTAACATCGTAAGTCGCTAAATATAGGTGTGCAACCTCTCACCCTGGCAGCTGCGGCCGTTGGAGGCTAGGGTGTACCCCTCAGGGGGGCAGCTGCAGTGGAAGCTCCCTGGGGTGTTGTTGCAGTGGTACGAGCAGATGTGACCTCCAACTGGGAGGGAACACTCATCGATGTCTATGAGCAAGAAGGAGATACAAGCACACAGTGGGACGTCTGTAAAATTCACCACCTCGCTCATGAAGCTGTTAAGTGACCAAACTTATGGCACAAGGGCTGTCCGTTCTTAACTCTCTTTATCTCATGTGCACTTAAGCAAGTCAGTTGACATGCAGCGACCTTGACCCTAAAGCGATCCAAATGCCCAGTTAATCCAGCTGGAGCATGATCTCCTGGTAAGGTAAGAACATAGTGCTGGGCTCAGGTGGTGGTGAATCCCAGTTCTTCGGAAGCAGAAATGATGAGACGCAAAGACTTGGGTTCAAGAGGTTTATCGTGCTTCTTCCCATCTACTACCTTTCCACTGTAAATCACACCAGTCTCGTACACAACAGCCATGGAAGGATATTAATATTACTCCTTCTCGTTGGCCCAGTGTGGCCATGGTGACATTGCAGACACTGATCCAACCCTTCAGCAGTTCCCACCTGTTCTGAATATCAATTTGCTCACCCTCCTATGGGACAGTGCTGCTCATAACTGCCACAGGAAGGATATAGGAGAAGGAATATAAGGAAAGGTTCACAGGACGATTGTGTCATGGCACAGTCCTGGGTTTGTTTGGTCCCTACACACAGTAAGCTCCCTTTTTTTGCAGTTTACATACGTGTCCCTTACCTTCACACGTGATCCCATCTATGTCGCTGAGCTGGAAGCCACGGCGACAGTAGCACTGATAGGAACCGTAGACGTTGGCACACTCTTGGTTGCAGGGGTTACTCTCACACTCATTCACATCTGTGCAACATTTAAAAAAAAAAAAAAGCCTGTGTATCAGACACCTCTTGTTTTATTCCATGCTCCCTCAGGGACATGCAAAAAAAATGTCATTGTGTTTATGCTTATGTGAAATTTGAACACAATATTTCAAAACAACCATCTGAATTCTCTCCCGTCTGCACTTCTCTGATCAGTCCTCATGCTTCTTGACCTGTCTATCATGCCTTCAGAATAGCTGAATACTGTCTTCTCTACTCACTTTAGGATTTCAGCATCGCCCGCAAGGTGCTGGGTTGGCAGAAGTTGTACCTCTCCCACTCGTCTTTTTCTGTCTCCTCTCTTCATGTCCTCTCTACAGGTGTGCCTCAGGGATCAGTGCTGGGACCTCTTATGTTCTCTCTTAACATTTGCTCCTTGGATCCTTCCATCACCTTTCCCAGCCTCTGCTATCAGCTTTAGGCAGATGATTGTGCCTAAACACCTCACTTCCTTCTTTCAACTTTCTGGTCTCAAAACCAAACATGGTCTGTGATATGTCTTTCTGTATGTCTGACTATTGCTTTTTCTCTCCAAAATCTGACATCCTCTATCTAGCTTCTATAAATCCTCCAAATTATCTAAATTATCTGCAACACCTGACTGGTGTGGCCCAGGCACGACTGTGCTATTGAAATAGGTCATCGGAGGACTGGAGCATTTGCACTACACAGCTCGCATTGGTATGGAAACAAATCCTGCACAACACTCCCGATTTATGCTTTGTTTACTTGTTTGTTTGCACTGTTTTTACCTTTGAATGAAAAATAAAAATGATATAAATACAAGATCTCCAGGGGGTGTGGTGGTGCAGCGGGTTTGGCCAGGTCCTGCTCTCCAGTGGGTCTGGGGTTCGAGTCCTGCTTGGGGTGCCTTGTGATGGACTGGTGTCCCATCCTGGGTGTGTTCCCTCCCCCTCCAGCCTTACGCTCTGTGTTGCCGGGTTAGGCTCCGGCTTGCCGTGACCCAACTCAGGACAAGCGGTTTCAGACAGTGTGTATGTAAAAGACCTCCTTATGTCCACCCCATACTTCCTCTTGCCTGGTCACTCTCATGAACCAATGTCCCACAAACTTCTTTTGGCAGGAAGACACTAACGAACTTTCTTTTGTTAACTGATTGTGTTTAAACCAGTTCTAGGAGATGAGTCTGTATCATCTGCAACACAGCATTACATCCTGGATTATCATCATCTCGATATTTACCTTGTGAGCACCTTTACTTTGCATTAATGTTATATTTTCAGCATCCTTAGACTAAGGTGTCAACTGTCTTGGAACAACAGCACAGAAAAAAGGAAACTCCAGAAACACTTAGTCATAGATAAAGGAACTAGTGATGCACACGTAGAGTAAATCTTACCGTCACAGCTCCTCCCATCAGTGGCCAGTTTGAATCCCATGGCGCAGCTGCACTGATAAGATCCTTCTACGTTTTCACATTTGTGTGCACAAAGGCGTCCGGGGTAATGCCTGCACTCATTGATGTCTAAAATATATTAAACAAATTTAAAAAAAAAAAAAAACATTAGCGACTGTAACAGCATTCATGTTTTAAAAGTTATGACAACTGAATATTCATTTTTATGTTTTTAAAACTGCTTTCCAAAATAATAGAATTATAGAATCTGCTTATTTACGTTGTGATATGGATTTTGCCGTTAAGATTTAACGATTGCTATGATTTGTTAAAATATTATCCCGCTCTGTCTGGTGGCAGCAGTGCCAACCACCCCTTTGTCGAACCCCGCATTCGCTTATTTTGCAAGAAGGTCAAGATTAACAAGAACGTTTTAGGATTTCTCGTCCATGAGAAATGCTCTGTGATTACGAGACTCAATTTTTTAACATCAGTCAAAGCCTTGGTTAAAAACATGAAACCTACAGGGAGACAGACGGTAAACAGGCCCACCTTCACACGTCCGGCTGATACTGTTGAAGATGTATCCTGTCCGGCACTCGCAGCGAAATGAGCCGATCGTGTTGACGCAGCCGTGCCCGGCGCAGACCCCATCCGTCCCCAAGCACTCGTCCACATCTGCAAACCAGGGAAATGTCAGTGGAGAGAGAGATATTTGTATTTCAAGCTGAGTTGAGAACGGCATATGTGTGGGGGACAGGTGGCGAGGTCCATACCCACGCAGCGAGTGCCCTCCTCATTCAGGTGGTAGCCCCGCCCACAGCTCGGGGAGTTCCTCTGGCAGATGTAAGAACCCACTGTGTTTATACAGAGCTGGCCTGCAGGACATGCCCCCGTGTGGCTCAGGCACTCATTGATATCTGGGACGGAAGACAGATTGGGGGTGGTTACACACACTCAGGGAAGCAGAAGGCAAGCCAGAACCAACTGACCAGAACCGCCAAAAAAAATATATATAAAACATACAATTATAAAATTAAAAAAATACAAAGACATAGTGGGGGCGTGGTGGCGCAGTGGGTTGGACCAGGTCCTGCTCTCTGGTGGGTCTGGGGTTCGAGTCCCGCTTGGGGTGCCTTGTGATGGACTGGTATCCCGTCCTGGGTGTGTCCCCGACCCCTCCCCCTCCAGTCTTGCGCCCTGTGTTGCTGGGTTAGGCTCTGGCTCCCCGCGATCCCGTGCGGGGGGGCAAGTGGTTCAGACAAAGACATAGTGATGTGGGACCTGTTTTCCATCCCTGCGTTGCCATATATTTCCTTAGCTTCACATCAGCATGGCGGTAAAGATAGAGACTTGCAATTTGCAAACTGCTGGGTCAACATTCAAATTCAAGTAGAGGCTCTGCTGTTGTACCCTAGAGCCGTGTTCAAAACCACATTTTAATCCTTTCATGGTGTGTTTGGCTCACCGATGCAGCTGCCCAGAGCATCCTCAATGAAACCCGGTCCACACTGCCGGCCAGGCTGACACTGGAAGGACCCCGGTGTGTTCTGGCACACAAACTCTAGGCCGCAGTTGTGGGCTCCAGTCTCACACTCGTCAATGTCTGCCAAAGGTAGGAAATAATCAAGCCATTGGTTTCAGGCATTGCACATTTTCTGCGTTTTGGTTAGGGTTAGGGTAAGGATTCGAGTCAAGGTTAGGGTTAGGGCTGTGCGGTATAATAAAGTGTTAATGCCTTTGATAAACGAACCTCTCAAGAGACAGAAAAGAGTTCCTATGCTGAGTTTATCCTCCAGAGGCCACTCTCATTCATCCAAGGGAAGTGTCGGGACGCCGTCGCTCACCTTTGCAGGTGTTGCTGTCCGTCAGCTCATAGCCGCTGCCACAGCTGATCTCACGTTGGCACCTGTAAGCGCCTGCGGTGTTGATGCACCGCTCGCCCAGTTGGCAGTCGTGAGAGCCCAGGAGGCATTCGTTAATGTCTGGATGGAGATATGGACGGGACTCTCAGATCTTATGGACGCACAGGTAATCTGACAGCTAAAATGTTGCACACCAGCAGAGACTTCTGGGAAATGTCAGTTCTGCACAGCCTTCCCCACTAACTCAGCAAGAGTGTAGTTCTCCAGATATGAGACAAATAACACTGTGCCAAAAGGGCATGGAGCAACCAATCAGAAAAGAGAGGAACACTGCCAAAAAAGTTCCTGTTAATGTCTGGGGGTCCCAAGTGCTGTGTCCTTGAGAAAGATTCTTTTTCATAAATTCATATTAAATAATATAAAAGTATATGGATACTTAGGATACATTTAAAACTAGGTCTAGGCCTCGTTTCCTGCTGTATAGCCTTGGATACCTAAAAAAATGATTTATAGAAACAAATATTAGCTTAAAGAGTCTGCTAAGCAGCTAAAAGTAATATTTGAAATAATAATCCCCAGGAAGTAACCTTGCTCTGTGGCCTCCTCATTAGAAAACTCACCTTCGCAGTTGCGGCCATCTGGCTTGAGTTTGTACCCTGTGAAGCAGGCACAGGTGCCGTTGCCAAGGCAATGATGCGAGCACTGTCCCCCACCTGCCAAACACAGCACACACTGTCCAGGCTGCTGTGCGTCAGCCACAGCACACACATGAGCCGTGCCAACCTCTGCCTCAAATCTAAAGACAACATTCCTCACTAGAGTCAACGTTTGGAAATAATTGTAAGTGACTGCAAATAAAATCCTGGAGTTGAAATGCTTAACATCACTGGGTAAACTGAGTAGCTGCAGAAAGAGATTTTATTCATCTGGTGTCGCGGTGCCCTGAGCCACACGTCTTCATACCTCTGCACTTGTCATTTAGGGAGGGGTCATCCAGGTCATTGAACTGCTTGTCCTCTTTGGCCTGGGCTGCAGGGGAATAGATTGCCAGAGTGTCACAAAACTTCAGGTGCCATCCTCACTCACCTCTGCACTTGGGTACCTTCATGCTACTTTGGCCTCTATCACATCTTTTACTAATCGGCTGTGTCAGAGGGTGTCAGCACTGGCCATCTGTAGGAACTAAACAGCACCCGACTCACTGGATCCCACCCAATTCAACCTGACTGCATATCCTGGACAGCTACGCATGACCCATGGTTGACCTGAGACAACAGACTCATCATCAGCAAACACAATAAAGCACTTGCAAAAGTAACACAAAATACTGCCAGCATGTGAACCAAGGTATAAACGAATGTCAAATAAGGGATCGGCCGTGCAAAGTGCCCCTGTGTGGCCTGTAGCCAGGGTACCTTGTGTGTTGTTTGCATCTCCCTCAGGCAGACCTTCCAAGCAGCACGTCTGGAAGACCTGGCCGCACTGATAGGCTACGGAGAGGTCCAGGTCGCAGCTCAGACCCTGCTCCATTGCCGCTCGGCCCAGCAGGCAACAGTGACAACAAGTCTGCGGAAGAAACGACTGGTGATGTCAGCAGCCCCAACAGTAACTCTAAACATCTCGAAAGAAGGCTTGGTGAAGTCGACAGTGGTTTTGATGACTATGAATCTTTGACCACCCCTACCTTGGCAGTCTTGGGCTCACAGATGCTTCCAGAGAAGAGCATATCGCACGCCCTCTGCTCTCTGGCTACAGCAACACCCTGGTTGCAGGACGCATTCTCCATAACGGCCAAGCAGCACTGCTCCTGGGCCACCCTGTCGGGGAGGGGAGAGAGTGGAGGAGTCAAGAGCAGTGCGGAACCACAAAGGCCTACGCAGTCAAAAATATCATTGGAAACCCCCAATCTTGGATCGAACCTTGTATAAGATTGTACTAGTGGCAGAACCAGAATTCCAGAGCAAGGAACCATCCTGACTGTCTCATTTCAGGGGGAATTTTCTTTTGTATGACAACTAGACAGGCAAGGCCTCTCCTGGCTTGGCTGACTACAAAGTGCTATATGATGGATTATGGGGTCCTTTCTAATTGCTACCACTACAGTCTCTACCCTCTTCAATTCTGGTCCCACACTGTAATTGGCGCATGACAGATTACTGACTCCACACCATAGTCATCGTCCTGCTTACCACCGACTGCCACCTGGAAACGACACACCTAAGTACATAGGAAGACATGGAATGCAGCAAAGACAAATCAGAGCATGACAAATCCACCCTTATAGAAAGTCAGACCAAAAGAGCAGATAATCAGTGCTCAACAGTCTTTAAAGAGATGTTCCAGAGATACAGCGTGTCAAGTTTTTCATTTAGTCAAGCGCCGTAGCAAAGCATATCTTGTGGTGTGACGGTCAAGGCCGACTGTTCAATAAATGTAATGGTTCCCCATCTACACCAACGTCACTCCAAGCTGGTCTGGAACTCGTCTTGCGTCCAACCAGAACTATAGTGCCTTTTTGCATAAGGCTGTTATTGGTGAACCCTAAAAATGCACAGTATTACATATTGTCCAAAATCTCCTTCTCGTGACCAATATCTGCCCATAACAGCCAGGCATAGAAATCTTCATGCCTTCTAGGGACAACGACACGATCGTGTTTGCCTTTTCTCTTTTGGTCATTTTTATAGGCTTGGAATAGTATCTGCTTTCCTGCTGTTCCTTGCATTGGCCATGTTTTATTATGGGTTCACTTCCTAAGAATTCAGGGGACTTCGCAGCAAGACCCCACACCCAACCGCCAACACACTCACACACACACAATCTCATGGCCACCATAAAAATAACCAGCCCAACCCTAAATGTGCTTATTACTTCTTTATACTGTAAACCTCAACCATATAAGAGAATTAACGTAATGTAACATAAATGTTTATAAGGTAAACGTGAATGTAATGTAACGTAAATGTTTATATGTATCTCAAAAAAAACTACTTGGAAGGTGATTAGGAATCAGCAATATTCTGGTACAGTTTTATGCAGCTACTTTTGTGATGAACGTCATTGCATATGGTGAAGGAAACTAACTGTACTTAAGAATCACATGCCTGCAACTATGTCTCTTTCTCCTAATGTAATGCACAAATTGTATTCTCTGAGATGTACGTCGCTTTGGAGAAAGGCATCTGCTAAATGAATAAATGTAAATGTAATTAGAAATAGCGGTGAAATAATAATACCGTAATCATAGCGTGGTATCTTGAGTTATGATTGCTAGTAAATTTACAAAGAAAGGGGAGACAGTGTAATAAAGAACTCCTTTTTAGCCCACAGCCTCTTGCAGAGCCCTTGCTAGAGTTATTAAATTTTATAATCTCTGTTTCATCTGGAGGGGGGCGTGATGGGTTGGACCACGGTCCTGCTCTCCGGTGGGTCTGGGGTTCGAGTACCACTTGGGGTGCCTTGCGACGGACTGGCGTCCCGTCCTGGGTGTGTCCCCTCCCCCTCCGGCCTTACGCCCTGTGTTGCCGGGTTAGGCTCCGGTTCCCCACGTCCCTGTATGGGACAAGCGGTTCTGAAAATATGTGTGTGTGTGTGTTTCATCTGGTACCATTTAGAAATGTCCACAATAGAATTCCAACCTGTCCTGCTAGATGTCCTCCCACACACTTGCAGCAGGTCCTGAAAGCAATATTTTATGTAGGACTGAAGAGAAACATTATGAAGAGCTGTACTCGGGCTGTTCCAGTACACAATTTACCACACTGGTAGCGCCAGCGGAAGGAGACGTTACAGAACCTTTTCAGCCGGGGAGACTCCAGGGTTCATTGAGAGAAACTGTGTGATGTTCTTTCCTGTCTTTGGTGAACTTTACCACATGAAAAACCAGCCGTTAAACAGAGCAGGCAAATAAGACCCCCTCGAAAGACACCCACCTGCAGGTGCTGAACTCAGAAATGAGTGGCAGGGCTGCGCAGTCCTGCCCCTGAAGGCCTCGCTCCTTGCCATCCCTGCAGCACTCCTCCAGTGATGTCTGCTCTGCCTCTGTACACAGACATCATACAACACACACACACCGCAAATCGTCACACACACACACACATCGTACATCATCACACACTCTGTAAATCGCCATACATGCATTGCATATCGTACATCTTGCATCACCATAACACATCATATGTCAGCATATGCACATCATTATACACATATTTTACATGTCATTGTACATACATCACATGCACATTAAACACACGTATATCACACATCATTTTAACAAATGTGCTGGTTTGTGGGACAAAAGAACTCTGACTCATGTCCTCTGGATTGAATGTTCTTTATTGTACAACTCTTACACTGGGCAAAGGGTCTGGGAGAAACAAATCAGAACTGGTCCTTCTCTGTCTCCATTGTCAAGCAGGAGCTTACATAGGGGAGTCATGGCAACTGGGTGTTTGTTAATGCTAACTAGGTGAATGTACTAGGGTGGCATGGTTACATTTATATTTACATTTATTCATTTAGCAGACACTTTTCTTCAAAGCGACGTACATCTCAGAGAAAATACAATGTGTGCATTACATCAGTTGAAAGAGATCTAGTTGCAGATGTATGATTCTTAAGTACAGTTAGTTCGTTTCCTTCACCATATGCATCGACATACATCACATAAGCAGCTGGATAAAACTTTACCAGAATATCGACGATTCCTATCCACCTTCCTAGTAGTTTTTTTTTGAGACACATATAAACATTTATGTTACACTGCAAGAGTAGCTGTGTAAAAGATTGATCCGAGCATTATCATGAACATTTATACCTTACATGAACCTAAGAGATCATGGACGAAGTGAGTTCAGAAGAGATGAGTTTTAAGACCCTTTTTAAATGTGGACAAAGATTCAGCAGCTCTGAGTGAGAGGGGGAGGTCGTTCCACCACAACGGAGCCAGGACCGAGAGCCTCCGTGCTTTACCTTTCGTGCGTGGGACCACCAAGCAGGCAGATGTGGAAGAGCGTTGCAGTCTGGTTGGGGTGTAGTGGTTGGTCAAGTCTTGTAAATAACTGGGAGCAGTTCTATTGATGTATTTGTAGGCCATAACCAGAGTCTTAAATTACCAGCATGGTAAGCATGTGTTGGTGGTGTGTGTGTGTGTGAGTGATGTTCCATATATGGTAACAGAAATGTTTTTGCGTCATTCGATATGTGTGCTTGTATACTGTATATGTCTGGGTGATTTGTCTTCACACGTAGTGGAATCATACATGTACATCACATAACATCACATTTGGGGATTTCACCCAAACACTCCCTCGCCTAAAAATGTTCCCACAAACTTATAAAAATCCGTGCAGACACAAACAGAGTCAGATTTGTGTAGTGATTCATATCCGCCTCTGCAGCGACAGGAGGGAACTGGGGAGTTTGATACAGTCGGTTATTGTGCGCCTAACAGATGGATATTCCCAGGCTGAGATTCACAAAGCAGCAGGCACCACATGGCGCATCTCCCATAGCTGGGATCTCAAAACCCCCAACAAACCTTGATAGAGGCGTATCACTGCACTGCTTCTCTACCCTGAAAGAACCATATGTACCTGGCAGACTGAGACATCATAAAATATACATTATAAAATAATAACAAACACTTATGTGTATATCTATGTGTATGTATGCTGTGTACACTGTATCTCTATGTGTATTTTGTGCATGAATGCGCAACTTTGTATATGCAGTGTGTGTCTGTGTATGCAGGGGGTGCGGTGACGCAGCAGGTTTGACTGGGTCCCACTCTCTGGTGGGTCTTGGGTTCGAGTCCTGCATGGGGTGACTTGCTGTGGACTGGCGTCCCGTCCTGGGTGTGTCCCATCCTCTCCCCCTCCAGCCTTGTGCCCTGTGTTACCAGGTTAGGCTCCAGTTTGCTGCAACCCCTGCCTGGGACAAGCAGTTTCAGACAGTGTGTGTGTGTGTGTGTGTGTGTGTGTGTGTGTGTGTGTGTGTGTGTGTGTGTGTGTGTGTGTGTGTGTGTGTGTGTGTGTGTTTGAATGCCGTGACTCACAGCCTCAAAGGCAGAGCCACTATCACAGTAGACCATCTCTGGAACCCAAACAGGGTGGAGGACATTGAGGATTCAGGAGCCAACGCCCAGTCCGGACTGGCATGAGTAACACAACGATGGCGATCACACTTCGCTGTCAGATGGAACTTGCTTAAAAAGAATTTCAGTTTTTCGGCTAATTCTTTGCCGTGTTTTCCACTTAAAATGTCATTTTCTCAAAGATTAGAATGCATGCAGTGTAGCTCGGGGAATCAGTTATAAATATGCCAATAATGCAGAAGACCCCTGTAGTTTTATGCCTTCATAAACATCAGCTGACAAAAGCACATAGTTTTACCAGCTTTCACACAAAATAATTCTTTGGGACTTAAAAAGTGCTTAACTATAACGGAATGTACTTTGTGAAGGATTACTGGCAATTTGCT
This sequence comes from Scleropages formosus, assembly GCF_900964775.1. NCBI lineage: Eukaryota > Metazoa > Chordata > Actinopteri > Osteoglossiformes > Osteoglossidae > Scleropages > Scleropages formosus. Next base: position 17,286,639 of record NC_041807.1, read on the forward strand.
AGTCCATCTGAGGACACAAATTATAGAACCCCGCTTGCTCCCATAATTAATTTTCTTTGTTGAAAGCAAAATTGTCATGAAATTAATTGACTGTATGGCCCAGTTCTACTGGAATTTGCTGACATGCACCATTACAGTATACTTATTTGAAACAAAGTATAATATGAATACAAAAACTAAAAGTCTGAAATAAATACTTTTAAAATTTAAAACAGGTGTAAATTAAAGAAAAAAAACATTGTACTTAAAACTTATAAGTAGGTATGGTCATAAAAGTCTAAAGCATATTCTTTATCCACAAAGGTTTGAACTCCAAAAACATTAAATGTCAGATAGCCTGGGACATTTATTGCTTGGACAGTGTTATTAGATCAAAAGCATACAGATGTTTGTAAAATACTACATTGAAAAGGTTTATTTAAATTTTGTGAAAACTAAAAACTACCAATAATGGACTATTGCATCATCCATAATATTGATGTAGCATGATGTGATGGAGCAGCAGGTAGTGAGGGCCTGGGCTGTGGGTTAGGAGACAGGTTCAAATACAGCTCAGCCTGTGGAATTTGCATATTTTCCCCATGTTTGCTCAGGCTTCCCCCAGGTGCTCTGGTTTCCTCTCACAGTCCAAAGACTTGTGTTTTGGGTGGATTAGTAACTTCAAATTGCCCTTAGTGTGTTGGTGTGTGTGTGTGTGATTGTCTTGTGATGGACTGGCGTCCTGTCCAGGGCATACCCTTCTTTGCACCCTATGTTTCCATGATAGGTTCCTGACTACTAAGACCCTGCAGTGGACAATTATTTGTTGGTAACAAATAATACCAGATCAACTTATTGGTTATCATGAGCAAACAATCCACCTACAGTATCTTTGGATGCTGCTCTTAGTTTGTTACTGATTAGTGGCTGTAATTCTGCAAACTCTGTGAGCAATGTCCATCCTCAACAATGGGTCCAATCACCATGTTTACTCTGGCTTGTATGCTGTATCAAATGTTAAACAGTCTTCTTCTATAGCATTGAGTCTAAGCAGAGATCAAAGTGTCCAGATGGTGTTATCTGTATTGTGTCTCTGAGATCTACCAACACGTTGAAGCACAACTGCCAGCAGGTTGAACAATAACCTCTTTTTCTTCCACGGCTTCTTTTACATCATTACTCATAACGGTGGAGCTCAGCTGCTGAGAAAAGGATCCACTGAGATTCCGGGGACTTGAGGTGAAGCAGTTTATTTCTAAGGACAAGGTGTAAATCGGGCTCTGGCCTTGGACTCAATGGTAGGACTTTCAAAAAGGAAACAGAAGGATCTTTACACAGCGACTTGCAAAAAGTGAAAAAGCGAGAAGCTGAAACTTGAGAGCGAAAAGCTGAGAACATACTGCTTTAAAAAGAAAAGCAACGTAATACGGGAATGTAAATGTTAACAAGAGAGAAGGAGTCCATGTCTGACACAGGGAGTTGTACTTAGAAGAGCTCAGACTTGGATTCCCTGTAGACTACCAAGTCTCCTGCATGATCATGTCTGAACCACTAGTCCAGAAATAACAAACAAGCCCTCCATCAGAACTTGAGTGGAGACAATGGTAGTGGTGATGATGATGGCTTCAGCCTGGAGGAACAAAGTCTTTGTGCTATGCTGCAATAGGAAATAAAATCCTGGGCACTAAGAAAAGCAGGACTTTTAATAAATTGAGCTTTACAAGCCTTTAAAAGCACAGCCCCCCAGTTCTGAAGTAACTCCTTTTGGACAGATTTTTTTGACTGAAATCACAGAAGAGAAGCCTATAAATAAAGCACGGGGGGGGGGGGGGAATTGAGGTAGGGGGCTAAGGGTGAATAAAAAACTAAAGATGGCATAAATGCTGCAATTTTAATTTCACAGGAATGGCAGAAAAAGGCACAACTCCTGCGCCGGTCCTGTTACTTTGGCAGCTTCCATGTTTTGTTCAGAATTTAGTCTACGCCATTATCACAGAATGCCTGCCAAAATACCACAGAGCTCCAGGGTTTTCAGGGAAAAGAGAAAAGGGGGGAAAAGAGCAGGCAGACCCCTGAAATTTAATATGCAGGAGCCAGTGCAAAGGAAAACTCTGTGCTTTTCTCTCCAAATGAAATGAAATTAAATTAAATTAAAAAGGTTACACTTTGACAGACATTCTGAAGATCTCGGTGAACTCTTTCCATTATGGTCAAAGACAGTCAGTGGAGTCTAAAGTGGATTAGACCAGTTTAGGTGAATAGAGGTCAACCCTAATCTCACACACACACACTGTCTGAAACCGCTTGTCACGAGAGAGGTCGCGGCTAGCCGGAGCCTAACCCGTCAACCCAGGGTGCAAGGTTGGAGGGGGAGGGGACACACCCAGGACGGGACGCCAGTCCATCGCAAGGCACCCCAAGCGGGACTCGAACCCCAGACCCATCGGAGAGCAGGGCCCGGCCAAACCCGCTGCACCCCCAACACTAATCTAAAAAGTCAATTTTAACAACCGGACAGACTGACACAGCACTGTGACTGAGGAATCTGGTTTTAAAAAAGGTGTATGCCTACTCAGCTCCTCCCACCGTTCAAAGCACATGAAGGTAGGCACCTCGCTGAAGAAGCCGGTTGAAACCTGTCGATCAGCTTATTCTACACCAGAAACCATGAGCTGGAGCGCCGAGTTCCAGGAATGAGATGTCTCTCGCTGGCTTGACAACCACGTTCATCCTCACAGTGGTCCCAGTATGGCTCACACAGAGTGTGTGCTCAGCGAGGTCAGCGGCACACGGAGGGCTTTGGCTGATCGTGTGCAGATTTACACCAAGACTGCGCAAGACATCCTCAGCATTGCGTAACGCAGGGTGGACAACTACGCTAAGTCTCTGCTTACACTTTCAAGTGTTCTAGGGCCTGTATCTACAAGAGAACATCTACATACACTTTAAGAAGACCACTCATCACCCAGAAACAATTTTGCTAAATGATTCATACACTAAGATCTGCAGCAATGCCATAATTCACTTGAACTCTTGACCTCAATCTGCATTTTGTAAACTATGCCCCAAAACCTAATGAATGGATACTGAAGGAACACTTCATCTGATTTATTATTGTAGCCAAATGTGTGTGATCTCTCAGCCCACTGTTTAATTTATAAGAACATCAATTTATTTTATCGTTTTGTTTATCGAGGGTAACTCCCAAAGTGATGACACTGTTTTTTTTCTCTTTTTTTTTTTAATGAGAAAAAATGTTTCCTCAAGCGTCAAACTAAAGCGGTAGAGTAAAAAGCAACATGCCTACAACAAAGGAGTTCAACTCCCAGAGGAATGTATTACATCAAGGTAAATCATTATTAAACATGTTCAGTTTTCACTTTTAGGGACTACGAGGATTTTTTTTTTTTGTAAAAACAAACCAAGCGCCGCAGTGATGATGTCGTTTTTTATGAAGGAATAAATATGAACGCAACTTTCCTGCCATGTCATGTCACGCGTTTCAGAAACACCCCCCGCGAAGAGTAACTTATTTCTCTTCGCAGCGATTCATTCTCCCCCCAAAAAGCGGGACGCGGATCGATCGGTCACATAACGGTCCCGCGGCGAGCCGCGAGCGCGCGGATCGCGTGGCAAAGTTATTAGTACGCGTCTGTTTCGCGGAGTTTTCTTACCTTGTCCGTGGAGGACACCGCACACGGACAAGAGGATCACGATCATCCAGGGCTCCATCGCAAACGCGGCGCGCCGTCAGATGAGCGACAACAACTTGACGCGAGTATTTTCGAGGAGCGGATCCCGCGGAAGGAGAGACACGGTGCGGGGGTGTGACCGCCCAATGACTGTCCTGGAAACGGGCTCGCGGACTCTTTCACTTCGGGGGGCGTGCGTTACGGTGGAGGGGGGGGGGGGGGGTTGCGTACTCTCTTGAGGGTGGCGTTCGTCTTTAAACAAATCCAGTTTAAAGTGCGCATTTTATTAATTGTAAGCAAACAATTACCAAGCACTTTCAATCTTTCTCCAAACTAACTAAGCGACCGATTATATTTGATCATCATTTTTACCCATTTATTCAGCAGGGCGCGCTTACTGAGCATTGTGGGTAAAAACCATGATCGAGGGTGGGATTCGAACCTGGAAACTTAAAGGCAGGAGTCCACTATGGATAATAATAATAATAATAATAATATGGGCAGCTGGTAGTGTAGTGGTTACAGCTGCTACCTGGTTGCAGTTTGAATCCCACCTCCAACTGTAGTACCACTGACTTATTAAGTTATGCTCCAGTAAAATTACCCAGCTGTGGATAAATACAGTAACTGTAAGTGTCTTAACAAGTTGCTTTGCACAAAAGTGTCAGTTAAATGAGTTAATGTGATATATTTTGTTACACAGAAGTGGCATAATAGGTGAAGAAATGTCCTTGTAACTTGAAGGTTGCTGGTCGCAATCCTGATTCCACGACTTTGTTTGTAGCGCCCTAGGGTTACTGCTCCAGAAAAAAAAAAAAAAAACACAGATCTGCAAAAAATGGTAAGTAGCATAACTTTACATATTTAGCAGACACTTTTCTCCAAAGCAACTTACAATGGATACTATGTAGTGTTACCAGCCCACACACCTTATTCACCGCAGTGACTTACACTGGTAGATAAACTACTTACAATGGGTCACTCATCCATACATCAGTGGAACACACTCTTTGTCACTCACACATTACGGGTGAACTTGAACAGCATGTCTGGACTGTGGGAGGAAACCAGAGCACCTGAAGGAAACCCACGCAGACACGGAGAGAACGTTCAAACTCCACACAGACTGAGCGGGGATCGAACCCACGTCCTCTCGCACCACCCAGGCGCTGTGAGACAGCAGCACTACCTGCAGCGTCACTGTGTGTCGCACACTCTGTCAGTCGCTTTGGAGAAAAGCGTCAGGTAAATTAATACATGTGGTTGCGGAATGCGGAAACACAACATTGCTCGTTTCACACACACATCGTCTGAAACCGCTTGTCCCGAGTGGGGTCACGGCGAACCGGAGCCTAACCCAGCAACTCAGGGCGTAAGGCTGGAGGGGGAGGGGACACACCCAGGACGGGACGCCAGTCCATAGCAAGGCACCCCAAGTAGAACTGGAACCCCAGACCCACCAGAGAGCAGGACCTGGCCAAACCCGCCGCGCCCCCTATTGCTCGCTCGTTCCAATACTTTTAACTTGATTTCGGAAACCCGGGGAAGATTAAGGGTTAGTTCTCAGGTTTGGGAGCCTTTTTTTTCCGCCGCCGAAGTGAAAGTTAATGCGTGGTTTAGCGTTGGTTCTCGCGATGCCGATAAGAAGACATAAGGAATGTTGTTTTGTCAGTCACCTTTTTTTTCACTTGCAAAATTTCGTATTTGTAAAAATAAATTTGATTGAAAAAATTCATGTTGGGGGGACGACGACGACTCTGTGTTGTTTTTCATGGTGATGCCAAGCAGTGTAATACCGTCTTGACCTCAAATTACTGTTCTGTTGTTCCGTTTGTGTTGTTTGTATACCATTTCCTTTTCTTTTTAACAGCTAAGAATTTAGCTTTTAGAAATTCAGCGGGTAGCGCTGCATGGTGAGTCACACCCTGCGCGACTGGCGTTTCCATCTTCCCCCGAGTTCAGTCCGGGTGCTCTGGTTTCCTCCCACAAAGAAATGTGATTCGGGAGAGCGGGATACTCCAAATTGTCTAGTGCGTTTGTTAAATTTCTTACTAGTGGACTTTTTTTCCTTATTTTTTTCCGTCCTTCCTGAGTCCTAAAATTTTCCTAGGCTTTGGACCCTGAAGAGTTCCTCATGGGAAATCAAGTGTTGGGTCCAGTTCAACTTTGGAAATGTGCAAAATATTTTCCAGGTAAAGTCCTTCATACTCTGCATCACAGTTTTTTTTTTTTTTTCCTACACTTACCATACATAACACAACCAGCTGACCAGAACATCATTTAGATAAATGGTGTATGTTCAAATCTCATATAGCTAATGAAACAAGCGCAAAACGCCTTACTGTGTCAGTTAATGTAGCAGTTAATACTTTTGCAATGTAATTTTTTTTATATGTCCCACACTGTAATGTAAGACAGAAATGTCATACATTTAATTAGTGTGTTTTTCACTCATGGAAAAACGGTTGACAGAGATACTGGTTTTATTACATTGTTGATATTTTAAAAAAAAAAAAACTAAATGGATCCAGGCCGAGTGTCTGTGCCAAGAGAAAATGATACTCTAATCACAGCCGTGTGTCCTTCCTCCACCACAGCCTGCCAGGCAGCTGTCCAAGGACTTCCCATCCCTGTAAATACACAAAGTCAGTCTAAGGGGAAAAGACTGAGAAACAATCCAGATACAAAGCAGAAAAAGGGGGATCATTTATAACCTGCTAATTTCCACTGCAGACCAAATATGAGATGAGGAAAGAATGAAGGGGAAATGAGATGGTGCTGAACTGTGACCATACTGTTTGGAAACAAAGAAGCGGTTCCAGTGTCACGGTTGCTCCGCAGAGGTTTGGACTTTCGGCTCAGACGACCACATGTGTCTCCACCAGATGCACCCCCTGCCTCCTAATGAAAAACAGATTCAAAGTCTAGTGATCCAAACCACCACACAGACGTAAGAAGAAGCTTGTTTTGTTGCCTCTCTACAACATTAGTGCACAGCCCTTCCGTGGCTCCACCCCATCCCCTTTAAAGTTTTCAGAAGAAACCATAAATCCCAAGAGGGAAGTGGCCCAAAGCACTTTGGTGACAGAAATCCCAGCTACAGAGGTCACCGTCAAGCAGTGACAATCTAACGGGGGTAATGCCTTCCTTTTGAGGGCATGACCCAGCACATCAGAGTTGTGCGTCAGTGGCACACTTGACACAACATCTGTATCACCACTTTGACAGTCCTGACAACATTGACGGAGAAGCCCTTCCTCGTCCAAAATCAGTTTTTCTTCTTCTGCGCAACACTAGAACCTCATATTTGCATATTTACATTTACCCAACATTTCTCTCCACAGTGATTTAGAATGTCCAGTTACCTACAATTATCCATTTATGTAGGTAGGTCATTTTTACTGGAAGAATTGGAAGTACCTTGATCAAAAGCACTACAGAAGGAGATGGGATTTGAACCTACTACCACTAAGTTCAACGACAGCAACTCCAATCACTATAGCACCTGCTGTCTCAATATAATACTGAAAACCCAAGCACCTAAATAATTAATATCACATATGACTAAGGGACTGGTAGATATTTAAAAGCACCAATAAATAGCTACCGTGAATTGGTTTGTACCTTTTAAATAGTTTTGATTTCCCTCAACACTGTACAGTGTTGGTGACTTAAATACATCATCGTCGTCATGGCAATAATATACATCTTCAGTCTGGGTCAACAGTTTATTTTTACCCTGTAAAGAGCTGCAAGTAAACTTGCATGCAACTACATTTTTTTTTTTTTTTTTAAACACAAGATGGTTTTACATTTTTTTTAGAGTTAAGATTGAAAACGTAAATTTTAAACCTACAACTCCATTTTCTGGAAAAAGGTAAAACAGAGCATCTGACTAATGAAATTCTCGGGTACTTCTCTAAACCTGATGTCTATCTCGAAGGAGTGACTAATGCACAACTTGTACACCAGATGTAACAGTACACTGACAAGTCTTCGGAGAACAGACATGACTATATGATAACACTTGCGCAAATAAATTAACAATATAAAATGGCCAGTTCTGAGTCACAAAGGAATAAGGTTAAAAACTAAACGGAAGAACACCATTCATTCGGAGAAGAGGGAAAGTCTTCAAATGCTCCAAAAACACAAATTATCAGAAAATGGCAAGTAGAAGGTGTCATGCAGTTTCTGCAGAAGGATCTCACGTCAGGTTCTGCAAGCCCGATCTGACATACGCTCCCGTGTTGCGACGCTACCGTCAGCGCAGGACTTCCTGCAACGTGCCTTGAAATGAAAACCCCATCCATACTCCAGCGTCTTCCAACACGAGAGCACCCTCAAAGCCATAGATGCGCTGTCTGTACTGCACTTGATAGGCAGTCTGACGTTGCTGAAATATTGCAGAAAAATTACCTCTTAGGAATATAACAAACATCTACAAGATGCTCATTTCTGATCACTGAGAGATCTCCAAAAGCTGCATTCTTTATTTACCCTGCATGTTTCGCATTGTGCAAATCATTCCTGAACAGACATACAATATTTTGCTATTTGGAGGGAGAAGAAAATAACTAATATTTTGTGTTGTGCCACAGTATTTCTTAGAGGAGACTGCTGGCCATTTCTGCATGTCGAGTAGATGATGTCACTTCTCTGCCTCTTCCGCTTTGGGTGTATCCGCCAGGCTGCCGTTCTCCTGGGACTCAGAGGCTTGGCGTGGCCTCTTGGAGGGCGGGACCGTCTCATCTGCGGTCACAGTAGGAGACGAGTCTCCAGCATCCTCCGCCTTTATCTCAGGGAACGTCCGATCGGGATACAGGGCCTTCAGCTGCTCTTCAAAGTACTTCTCAAGGTTGATGCCAGCAGCTGCCACTTCTGTGTCAGCCTATAGGATGATGGGAAGGGGGAACAAGATACCTAAATTAAAAGTTTTATTAAAAGAACTACCTCAATTCCTTCAACGTCTGTCCATGTAAACTTAGATCTGGCCAGACATGAAGGGGAGTTTAATACCAGGACAGAGGAGGATGGAGTAAAGGTTCCCCTTAAGAGAAATAAAAGCCAACCTCGTTAAACTGAGCACAGTTCCTGAAGATGAGACGGACGTCAGCTACAAACTCATTTGGACTCTTATACTTCGGGCTCTCCTTGGCTTCGAGTTTGCTCTTCACAATTGACAGGTCCATCGGTGTCTTAATGACTTGGTAATACTCTGGAACCATCTGCGGGGAGACATGAAACACTACATGAGCGACGTGGGAGGAGTCGCATCACGAAGGGAACACCGGTATCATCTCGCAAGAGCCACACCCACCGATGGCGAGACAGGCTCCTGGAAGTCAGCGCTGAGCTCGTTGCAGTAGAGGCGAAGTAAGAGTCTTTCGCATTTCTGAACCAGCGGAAAAAGAAGGCAGCGGTTCAAAATTTGGCATTTGTAGCAAGACCAAACTGAACAGTTAGGTTCTGACTGATGAGTGACTCGTTTTACTAGAACTCCTTTGGGGTTTAAAATCAGTCGTCATACCCGTTTGTCCACAGGTAAGAACTCTTCGCAATCGGGGTCCTCTTTCAAGGCTTTGGACTCTGTGTTCTTGTCGCAGTCGTACTCCATCTCGGGGTTGGTTAAGTCTCGACAAAAAGAGCAGAACCATTCTCCGCTGAAGAGAGAGAGAACAGTGACAGTCATCGCTGCAGTAGATTTGCTGCTGTAACTTAAAAAAAATTATTATTAATTATACGTGCCCTCATACTTTTGCGCCGCTTCATCCGCTTTTTCATTACACACTGCAGACTTGTGCAGGAGACATTCTCAAGGTTTGGCCGGGGCTTACTGTGTGGTGGGTCTGGGGTTTGAGTCCTGCGTGGGGTGCCTTGCGGTGGACTGGCATCCTGTCTGGGGTTTGTCCCCTACCCCTCCAGCCCTTTGCCTTGTGTTGCTGGGTTAGGCTCTGGTTCGCCGCGACCCCACTTGGGACAAGCGGTCGTAGACGTGTGTGCGTGTGTGTGTCATCAACTGTTTTACATTGATTTTTAAATTATTTTGCATGCATCCGTGTTCCTTATATTTTGTTGGACATTATTTCGTAAACAGAAAAACCAAAAATAGCCCTGTACTAGACCACTAGATATGGAAATTTTTCTTGTTATCCATTTTCATAGAAATGCCCCCTCACCCCACGTAAAGGCTGGCTTCCAAACACGTATCACAACTTTAGTGTTGAAAGCGTCAGAATCTCAAAAAAAAAAAAAAAAACACTACTGGAAAGGTGTTTAGGAATCATCGATATTCTGCTAAAGTTTTATGCAGCTACTTGTGTGATGAACGTTGGGGCATATGGTGAAGGAAAATAACTGTACTTAAGAGTCACATCTGCTACCATGTCTCTTTCTCCTGATTGTGTTTTCTATGAGACGTACGTCACTTTGGAGGAAAGCATCTGCTAAATGAATAAATGTAAAATGTAATATTAAACTCAGGAATAAAAACGATCAGCAAAATCCAAAGGGCCCCTTCTTAACCCACTTCCTGCATTCTTTGTAGGGTAGTTTTTTCACAATATTTACATTTATTCACTTAGCAGACGCTTTTGTCCAAAGCAACTTACAACGGATATTATGTAGTGTTACTAGTCCACACACCTTATTCACCAAGGTGACTTACACTACTAGATACACTACTTACAAGGGGTTACTCATCCATGCATCAGGGAAACACTCACTCCGTGACACTCGCATACTATGGGGGAACCTGAAGCATGTCTTTGGACTGTGGGGGGAAACCAGAGCACCTGGAGGACACCCACACAGACACAGGGAGAACATGCAAACTCCACACAGACTGAGCGGGGATCGAACCCATGTTCTCTCGCACCACCCAGGCACTGTGAGACAGCGGCGCTACTTGCTGTGCCACCGTGCCACCCACTTGTAAAACAAGAAAAATAAATTTAAAAAAATTTTCAAATGCCCATGTCACAAACATAAGACATTGAGTCCACTGGATTTTATATTTAAACAATAAATGCATCATGTATTAAAAACACTTCCATTTCATTAGTACAAACAGACCTTTCCATAAGCAAGGTAAAGCAAAACAGCTGCTCATTGGATGACGTGAGAAAAACGAGTGAATTTTGTCAACTCTGTACAATGACAACTCCTTCGGTTGCAAAATCCTTGCTGTGGATTCTCAACATCATGCTAGAATTTTAACATCCCAATGGTCCAAATGCCTACTTTTCACCAAGACATGGCAAAGACAAAAGTTTCTGTCCACTGCAGACAGTGTTCAACTGCAAAAAAAAAGGAAATTTAAGAAAAACTATTTCAAACAGGACCTTGTTCTTTTATAAAGTCTGATAGCCAAGACCTCATTCTGTCAAAACATGGAATGAACTAGAACCAAAAATGTAAAGAAAAAATCTTTTGTCCTACATCTCCAGAAAGCTGTCATTGTCACACAACCCTCTCATAAATAACTCAACTCCAAATTTGCCTACTAACAGGTACAAAACGTGGACACATTTTGACTCGCATCCCCTGGTGTAATAGTGCCACTCCTTTCACAGCACTAGGTAGTGACAGTGAGAACTGGAAAGATGGTATAACCCAACTCTGAACATCACCAGGCCAGGTTATTAATACAGTACACTGACATTTATTCATTTATCTGACACAATGTAAAGTTACTTATGATTATTTCACTAGAGCAATTTAAGTACTTTGATCAAGGGTACTGCAGCTGAAGGTGGGATTCGAACCTGCACCCTTTGGTGGCACTTCTAACCACTACACTACCAGCAGCCCCAGTAATCCAACCCAATATTCTGCACCAGTCAAGTTTGAGCCACACTCACCTGGGGGAACCGAGCAGCATGGGAATGTGGCAAGAGAGATGGAAGACTTTGGGGCACTTGTCACAGCAGAGCAGCTCGCCTCCATTCTGGCACACGGCACACCAGTCCTCGTTGGGGTCCTCCTCTGGTTCTGGGGGCTTCCCTGCTGCTGGCTCGGCTGAGGAGGGGGCATCCTGCGAGGCCGCCGGAGCTCGATCCTCAGTGCTGTCAGGGAGACTGGGCTTCACACTGGACTGCACCTGGTGTGTGATGTGTATTATTATTGTTGTTATTGATGCAATAATAACCAGGGACCAACACCACACAGTGTGAAACTGATGAAGCACTAGATCTTCTGGAGCCTTCGTCTCGTTCCTTACAAAGTGAACGTCGTCGTCGTCCTCGGGCTCATCCTTGATGACAATGACGGGGCCGGGCGATGACCTCCGTCTCCGCTTGGCTGCTGACCCCAGGGGTCCGTTCGCCTGCGGCTCCGGGGCTTTCCAAACTGTAGAGCTTCACGCCGGCGCAAAACGGAGAACACAGAAGAACAGGGGGGAGTGTGAGGAGAGGGCGATAAACGAAGGCCAGCCTCAGGAGGTACGCAGACACGAGTGCGGGCAAAGCAGAAATCCTTACCTTGATTTTGCCTCAGTGGAGGTAGTGGTCGTAGAGAGGGGTGAAACCTGTCGAACTTGAGCTGAGAAAAAGCAGACATGCTTCTCATCAACTAAACTGTCATTTCATACAAAGTCACTATCAACTTTAGACACCTGTACTATATTTTAATACTTTCCATTATTACCCTTTCTAAAATAATTTTTATGTGATAATGGGGACAGCTGGGAGCATAGTGATTAGCGCTGTTGCCTTTGGACTCACAAGATTGTGGGTTCAAATCCCACCTACAGCTGTAGTCCCCTTGAGCAATTTATGGTAACTTGCTCAGCTAAAAATCTCCCAGCTGTATTAATGAGTAGCTTAACATTCTAAGACGCTTTGGAAAAAAGCGTCAGCTAAACGAATAAATGTAATTTGTAATAAAGGTTTGCAATTAACTGCAAAATAAGTTATTTCTACTAAACAATGGACTTGCGCAGATAATTACAGATTCTTACCGTTTCTGTATGGTGGAGAGGCAGGCAGGCTTTGCGAAAAGTTGGGTCTCAACATTGACAAGGAGCCACTCTCTTCACTCCGCTTGTTCAGGTATGCCGACTCCATCAAGTTCAACTAGAATCCAACAAATACCAAAGCTCAGACTGAACACGTGACCATTCTTCCACATACATTTCCACTTATTCTTCAGCTCTCTTTGCTTATTTGTAGGCTTCACTATAAACAAGTACACGTCCGTGTGGAGCACGGGACAAGCAGGAGCCGCAAGAGCTGTGGGTGCCCTTCGGTTCCGCCGGACTTCGGAGCGGGATCACTGCAGAATCACAGCGCACTCTGCGTGCTCGTGCCACCCGGACTGAATGCATTCGTGTGCGAGTTCCCCAACAAACAACTCGGTGTTCCGTCGGCGCAAAGTTCCCCGGAGAATCACATCGCTCACCTGCTGCAGGGAGTGCTGGCTGCTGTGGCTGCTGACACTGGACAGCGGGGAATTCTGGGAAAACCGGGACATGTTCTGGAAGACATCCATAGGCTTGGAGCTGCCCACCATCCCTCTCAAAGTCTACAGAGATACGAGAATGACACAAACAGTGCAATAACATGCCCAGGTACGCTGGTCTCCTTCGGTCCGTCTCTGTTTCCCAGGATCCGCGTCTTCAATGTTCTTTTTTCAAAAACACAAAAGGCAGAAGATCTTTACCCCGCCGGAACAGCAGCTTATTTACTCTTGGTTGCATTGCGTCTTGGGGGTGACTTTTTCTCTCATCCGACCAACATGCATAACCGTAAACCTTCACAATCTGAGATTCTACATTTTGATAATGTCTTGTAGAGTATTTACATGATTTAAAACTGACATGACAAGCAAGGTCACGCAAGGCCCAATCTGAGGCCTGTCACTTTAATTCAGGATGCCATCATTCATTTTCTGCGCCGGTTAGGAGCCCCGTCACTCAAAGACCGTTACACACCCACCTGAGGGAAACTTGGGTTCTGCAGAGCAGTGGGGCTCTGGGGGTTTGGATGAGGGATGACAAAGCGACGGCCCTGCTGAGACATGGCGGACAGGCTCTGAGATGGGGAGCCTCCCTGCAAGGGCCTCTGGGTCGGCGGCGGCCTCTGGAGGCGAACGTTCTGGTACCAGGACCAGTGGGATGGCGGTGCTGGCTGCCTGTTCGGCTGCTGGGCCAGCTTCTCCACCTGCATCTGAAGCTGGGCCAGCGTGCTGTGTGGAGCCAGGCGCTGAGCTGCCTGTTGGGAAGGCCCGGCGGGGAAGCCATTGGGAGAGCCGTCGGGTCGCGGGCCCGGTTGGCCAAGCTGATAGGGGCGGCCCGGGGCGCTCTCCACCACCAGAGAGCCTGCAGGTACAAGAGGGAGCATCTCGCTGTAAACCACTCCAGGCAACAGATGACCTAGAAAAACAGAGTTGCAAAACCAACTCTGCACTGCACATTTGACGAAACGCAGAAGACAGTGGCTCTTATTTTGAACAAAGAATGCAAGAAAGATAATCCTCGCATGCAAAATGTGTATTAAAAGTGTATTATCTTCAAAAAATTCTGCACCGGCTGCATTTCTCTTTATCAGGCCAACTTTGACGTGCCCCTGTGATTCAGCCCAAACGCGCGTCACTCTTCAGTTCCTTTTTCCACGCGTGTCATATGACTCGTGAAACTGCAGCATTGAGAGGTTTTTTTTTTCCAAGTTTGCTGAGACTATGTAGTCTGAGTGATACCAGTCAGTCAGTTTCGCGGACAAAGGCGTCCTTACCGAGATCCACATTTGAGGCCCAGAATCCCGAACGGCACTGAAAGCGCACAGTGCTCTGGGGCACAAACGAAGTATTGCATTTGGCACGCAGAAGATTCTGGATTTGAAACAATATCTGAAACAGAAAAAAGGTGATAAATAATTTTGCAAAATAATTTTGACACACACATTCTGCACAATTACAATTTCCATTTGGAACAAAAAACGTGTTGTCTTATACGCAAGAAGGGGTTCAACGGCTCTACATTGCCAATGAAGCCTCACCAATCTCTTGCAGTACAGGAGGGCGGTACCACTGCTGCTGGCCGTTGCCCACTTGGTGAAGTTGATCACGTGATCCAGGTGACGGGACAAGAAGCCGATGTCCTCCTGCTGCTTCCTCAGACCGCTCTCGTGGTCCTTCATTAGGGCCTGCAAGGGGAGAGGATTACGAAAGTCAGCACAAGGTTGACACCTGCAATATCTTCCCCAGCTGGACTGGGAGAGTTGGGCCTCACACTTGTTCTCTGGGAAGGTCCGCGCTCCAAGCTATCAATTTGACATTGACGATCTTCAACATGTGAGACGGACCAGGTCCTGCACAATGTCCTCCTGCAAGTGCGTCTTCTAACTTTCTATGACGCTCTCTAGAGAAAAACCAATATTAATTCACAGTATCCCAAGTGACACTTACCTCAAGCTGGTTTACTAAGATTTTTCCCTTTCTGTTGATCTCCAGGATCAAAGCACAAATGGATTTTTTGATTTCATTGTGAACAGACTTGCGATTTTCATCCACTTGCAGCAGTCTAAAAAATAAAAAAAGATATAAAATATAATGTGCACAGCAACACAGAACCATGTGAAACTGTACAAAAGGTACTTTTTGAGGAGGAGACAAGTAAATTGTAACTGCACCCATTGTTTATGGAATGGGACACGTCTTCAATGGCCTTCTTCTTCTCCTGCAACTGCAGAGTCATACT
The DNA here is from genome assembly GCF_900964775.1 of Scleropages formosus. Lineage (NCBI taxonomy): Eukaryota > Metazoa > Chordata > Actinopteri > Osteoglossiformes > Osteoglossidae > Scleropages > Scleropages formosus. The sequence goes on from NC_041807.1 coordinate 17,302,005, forward strand.
CTCCATGTACTCTCTGTGGTTCTTGTAAGCATCTTCAAGGAACTGGTAACTGCAAGCACATGGACAAAAGCGCTAAAAGGACATTTCATCAATTCAGGTAGAGACATAAAAAATATACAAACAAAGCAAAAAAACTGATTACAGGCAGCATCACATTCTTTATTAATAAGCATGCGACTTCCGATCAAGCTCATTTTCTTCCCCTGGTTGTGTTTAATTTCAAAAGCCTACTGGGTTGGCGGTCGTCATTTCTAAGACGGACGAGTGGATCGCAGTTTTACTTGTGGTCCTTGTGCTTTAACAGCTGGCAATCTCTGCAGGTTAGGCGGTCGCACGTTTCGCAGAACAGCTTCAAGGGCTCCTGCTTGTGGATGTCGCAGAACACCGGCTTCTGGTTGGACACGCACACTGCTTCTGTAAGGAAACCACACGGCGTGTCTCAGCAGGTGACGCACTCTGTCCTCCAGAGTCAACCGAAAGGGCCCCTCGGTCGGACGACCTTCTCATCCCCAGAGGGAACAGGTTCCGTACCTGGGGACACCTCCTCTTTCTGCCGAATGGTGTGGTCCTTCGTGAACTTCACCCTTTGGTGGGCCCCGATGCAGGTGACACACAGAAATTCCACACATTCCACGCAGAACCCCGTAGCCTCGGCGTTGTCACTGCAGCTCATGCACAGCTGCTGAAACGAGAGACCACCCAGTCGCACCAACTCTGCTCACAGCAACCGCATGCAAAAAGCTGCTGAGCCCTGTTAAGGACGGCGCCGCCACGGCTGAGCGACACTAATAACGACTTATTATTAATAGCATCTCAATCTACAATGTTTCCCTTTCATCCGCATCTCATCCGCAACGACTAAGATTTCCAACGATAGACATTATCACAGGGGGGCGCGGTGGCGCAGTGGGTTGGACCGGGTCCTGCTCTCCGGTGGGTCTGGGGTTCGAGTCCGGCTTAGGGTGCGTTGCGACGGACTGGCGTCCCGTCCTGGGTGTGTCCCTTCCCCCTCCAGCCTTACGCCCTGTGTTGCCGGGTTCGGCTCCAGCTCCCCGCGACCCCGTATGGGATAAGCGGTTCAGAAAGTGTGTGTGTGTGTGTGTGTGTGTGAGACATTACCACCACTTTGTCTGTTGTGAAGCAAAGTAATCAATTAAAAACCTGATTGGTGCGCTCCACTGTGCTGGTGGGAACTTCGGTCGAGTCCTTCACAAAAAAGTTCTCCATGATGTCCACCTCCATGCACTCCTGTCTGCACACCGGGCAGCGGATCACATTGACTGGAACCAGATGGAAGGAAGGAAGAACAGTGTTTGTCAGGGCTTCAAAACACGAGGAAACCGACTCTCAAAGTTTTCGTTAATTCTCCATAAATAGTGAAAAGAATTACCCCTGTTTGGCGGGCAAAGGGCATGTCTCATCATTCCAGTTCACCAGAGAGAAATAAGAAGAAGGAGATTTAAGAACCAAGGCTTGGTTCTTAGGCTTTAAGAGCCAAGACAATGCCTGTACCTCAAAGACACACCTATGCTTTCAGCAAGGTGTCAAGGCATAATGACACCTCTGACGTGTCAAATCGCTCTACAGTTGATACCTAGAAACCTTTCCTTCCTACTGAGTCTCGACTGACTAAAAGCAACATCTAATTATGTTTATCTGACACTTTTCTCCAAAGCAACTTACAATGTTGATCTACCTACAACAATTTATCAGTTTATACAGCTGGGTAATTTTACTGGAGCAATTTAGGATAAGTACCTTGCTCAAGGGTACTACAGCTGGAGGTGGGATTCAAACCTGCAACCTTTAGATCCAAAGGCAGCAGCTTTGACCGCGACATAACCAGCTGACCTAGCAATTAGGACTAACTCCTGCAACTGAAAATTCCTGTAGAACAAGTTGAACCTAAAGTCAGCTAAGCTCAGATTTTACTAAAGCAAGACATCCGAAACCCTCCCAGAGCTCTGAGCTGCAGGGGAAAATACACATAAACATCAACACATACAGGGTGGGGAATCAAACTTAAGATCATGGCTTTGGGGGAAAAAAGAAGCCATGAAGCCACCTGGGGTGGCAGAGAATAAAAATGAGATGTCCACAGCGGTCATCGTGTCCTGAGATGGGAGACTCCAGGAGGACCTTGGAATGATGGGTTTTGGGGAGAAGAGGAGCTGGTCAGAGATCCACATCCGGCTCAAGAAGATGAATGAACCATCACACTCAATGCTGACTGTGACTCACATGTGACACATTGTCATAGCGCAAACCAGAGCGGTGGTCCAACCACATCCTACCCCCCCCCCCACCATTTCCAGAGGCCCTGACCTGTGACCTCTATCATGGCTCTCCATCAGCGACCCTCCCAAGAACAGATGACGTCCTTCACAGATGCCCGCAGCATTTATCACCGTGTCCACTGGGATCGGTGGACATCGGGGCCAGTGCACGACACTCACGTGGGTTGGCCGCGTCGTCCGCCGCCTGCGGGTGCGCGTGCGGATGCGCGTGCGGGTGCAGGTTGGCCGACTGCTCCGGCAGCACGAGGCTCCTGGTGGGCGCGGGCAGGCACTTCCTGCAGAAGGAGTGCAGGCAAGGCAGCAGCCGAGGCTCCCGGCTGTGGAAGGCCAGGCTGCAGACGGCGCAGGTGTCCAGCAGGTTGAGGCTGTTCTCCTGGGCGGCGCTCTCCTCCTGCACGGGCAGGCTCTCCGCCTCGTTCTCCACGATGATCACCGCGTCCTCCGACTCCGCCTTCTCCGCGCTCTCCTCCATTCTTCCCACCTCCTGTATTATTATTATTATTATTATTATTATTATTAATCGAGGGGGAGCGCAGAAGACGCGGCTGCCCGCAAAGCGGCTTCAGGAGGAGGAGGACAAGACTTCGAAGAAGTAGGAGCCGCGGGTGCCCTTCGGTTCCGCGGGCTTCGGAGCGGGATCACCGCAGGATCGCGGCGCTCTCTGCGCGCTCGCTCTGTGTTCGTACCATCCGGACTGAACGCGTTCGCGCGTGAGTTCCCCAGAGCGAGCGCGGAGTGGCGGCGCATCGAACAACCCACCGCACGCGCCACCTCAGCGACGACGGAAAGCGCAATTCTGCGACGCGCCACAAATACACGTCGGAAGAGCGCTCGGCTGCTAGTGCTCTGGAATGAAAAGAGACTGCGCTCCCGCACGAGCCATTCCCAGGCCGCTCGCTCGAAGCCCCCCGAACGCTGATATTCCCCAAAGTGCCCCGCGATAGCCGAGGTACCGGTGCCGGCTGGGGACAAACTGAGCTACAGGAGCGCGGCTCCGCTTCATACCGAGACTGAGCTGAAGGGTTCGGGTCGTATCCCTGCTGCCCCTAGCTTGCGAAAGCCCGTCCCTGTTTCTGATACTCATTATTGTTCCTAAGGAGCTGTATTTAGCTGAGTCCTTTAGAAAGTGACTCATGATGTTTTGCAACTTTAATACGTTTAAACTATTTATACAGCAGGGTGTTCTTCCTTGACCAGGGTAGTACAGGAGGATTGGGATTCGAACTCGTAACCGTCACATTACAGCCCGACAGCCCTAAACACTAAACCGTCTGCTGGATCTGACTGCTAGGGAACGTTTACGCACAACATGTGTCATTTTAATTGTTTCTGAACACAAAGATGGAACATCACACAAATAAAACATGGTCATTTTTATTGTGTGTGTGTGCGGTTTTACTCTTGGATGGAGACGTGGCTCTACACCACTTCTATTCTAACTGCATTTTCACTTCTTTTTTTTCTTTCTGTATGCAAATGATTTTATCAGTCCAAAATAATTTTCTCGAGTGTTGCAGTGATGTAGTCTTGAAAAAAATCGTACTGAATCACTTTCAGATTATTAATGAAAATTTTTTTACTTCAGATTTTGTATGGTTATGATTCAAAATTGAAATATTTATTCTCCCTTCTTCCAGTTGACTTAGCTATTTAAAACTGCACGTTAATGTCTAGTATATTAAAAATTATTTGACTACATTGGTTCAGAGAGAAATAAACGCGTAATGCAGCATAGAGCAGGCTACACTTCAGCAAATTTATTAGCGACAAAAATTAAAATAAAGGTTGATACAGAATTAGATAGAATGTGGTACGTGACCATCCAAAAAATGACATTTTCGTGATCTATGTTGCTCATAAATTACCATAATTATGGGTTATCGTAAAAAAAAAAAATAAAAATTTGAAATTAAATAAATAGCACAAATTATGTTTTAAAAATGTCCAGAGAAGGTTTTACAGGTCAGGGCCAACTTTATTCAAAGAGTAATTTTATTGCTGGTTTGCCGAGAAAGATTTCATTTCCCATCAGAGTTTAGGCCTCTCGTAATAATAATTTATCATCAACAATAATAGTAGTAATAATAATATACACAACTGCCAGCCATTTCCGAGGAATCACAAAGGGCAAGGTAACCAAATCATGGCCAGAAGTAGGGGGAAATCCCACCGTTTTGCGCAGTGCTAGTATTATTCGCACAATTTTCACTAATCAGTAACAGATAAAGTATATGTTTTATCTTGTCTGAGGACAAACAATGTTACCGGAAAGAAATACTGTACAGCCATAATCCCGGAAGTTAATACCGTGACCTTAGTGCATCTCCTGTGCTCATATCCATCCGCGTAACGACACATTCCTTCGGATGAATATACTGTGTATTAAAATCGTACGTCAGCAAGTCGCCATATATTCAAGCATGTCAATTTATTAGCGATATGCGAGTATTTCCGCAGAAGCTGGTTAATAAACCCTGGCGTTCATTGCACTACTTCATCGCCACGGATCTTGGGAAGCGAACGGATACTTTTGTTGTCGAACGGGAAGTTGTGCGGCAGCGGTAAAAGAAAGGAAGACGGATTTAAAACACGAAAAATAACAATACAGCGCCTCAGGAGAATTACATCGTCGCGCTGCTTGTTTTACTGTCTGCTGAAATAATTCGCTCGGAGGGGGAAGGAGGCCGCGGTTTGGAGAGAAAGGTGCTGTTTGTGAAGTTCTTGCACTGCAGGCCGTGTGAGCAGAATGAAAAACCCACGTTTGTTGGAGCGAGCAGAAGCGCAGGAATCCCTCCTCGGCCACATTCCCCGTAATCAGTGATGGCAGAAACATTTCCGCTCCTCTTCTGCTTTCCCTTTTGACGTCCGCAGTCTTTTTCGTGCGTGGGAATTGTGTCCGCGGTGAGCTGCTGTCGGCGGAGGATGAGCTCGGTGGATGTCATGCGGAGTCCCGCCGCAGCCCTGGGAGGTGGAGCAGCAGCAGCAGCAGCAGCAGCAGCAGCGCTGGACGGCTCGACGTGCTAGAGTAGAATTCTGAATCGCGCGCTGCGAGAAATGCGCAGAAACCACCAGAAAAGTGCTCGCTGGTATATAGAGGAGTAAATGCTGCGCGCGCGCGGAGTGCCGCCGCCAGTGACGCCGGGGAGAGGGCATCGGGAAACTGTTCCGTGAAACGGCAGAATTATAACACTGACAGAGAGTGCTTATTTAGTCAGGCCAGGGGAAAAAGAAAAAGCAACAAAACAGCGCAAAACACTTTCTTTCGTTTTCATGTCTGTCCACGCGTCCCGTTGTCGTTCCTGCGCGCGAGAGCGCTTTTTGATTCATCCGTTCCGTGTCGTTACTGCAGCGGCGTCGGTGGGATTCGACCCAAGTGGGACCCGAGTTTCCGTCAGTTAAACCGACTTAATCACCTCACTCTTCTGGACTCATGACTTTCTATTTGACCACGGCCGTACATGAGTAACTTGACTCCTTGTCCAAAGGACACGCAGCAGGGCTTGGTGTTTTGTGTTCACAGCAAAAAAAAAAAAAAAAAAACAGAATAGGAATCCCTTTCTAAATATGGAGAAATAAGGGTCAAAAAAATGATCATGTTTATGCTGTTTGCTAGCTAGTCATGGATATGACTTGTTAGATGCAAAGGACATCTTTTTTTTTCCTGCATGAAAAACAGCCTTGAAGGAGGATTAAACACATTTTAGCACATCATCATCTTCATCATGTCAGCCTTTGCTGAGTTTGTGCCCCCGCCGGAGTGCCCGGTCTTTGAGCCCAGCTGGGAGGATTTTTCTGACCCTTTGGGCTTTATAAACAAGATCCGACCCATCGCCGAGAAAACGGGCATCTGCAAAATCCGCCCTCCCGAGGTAAATACCCCACCTGGACCAGCTCACAGGGTTTCTGGAGAACTTCCTTTTCACCCCTTACACTCCTTTATGACCCCTTTCATGCACCGACTTTACTCAAGTCAAATATCAGACCCAGATTTTTTCTTAGCATTTACCTGAAATTAATCTCGGAAATGGCTTGTCTAGTGTTTGTCCATCAATTGTTAACTTTGAGATTTTCAACTGATTGTATGTACTGGGGGGGGGGGCAGTGGGTTGGACCAGGTCCTGCTCTTCGGTGGGTCTGGGGTTCGAGTCCCGCTTGGGGTGCCTTGCGACGTACTGGCGTCCCGTCCTGTGTGTGTCCCCTCCCCTTCCGGCCTTACGCCCTGAGTTGCTGGGTAGGCTCCAGTTTCCCGCAACCCCGTATGGGACAAGCGGTTCAGAAAGTGTGTGTGTGTGTGTGTGTACTTGGACTTATTCCTTTTAAAAGTATTGATGTAGTTTAAAAGTGGCCCATAGATTTTGGCAGGCAGAGGGGCACACAAGATTAGAATGTTAAAGTATTGTCTGCATATACTGGTATTTAATTGTGAAAGGATTTTATTAATAAAAGGCTCGATTTCCAAATTTGTATAACCACGCTTTGTCACCTTGCGCTTGAAGCACCCGGGTTTGAATCCCACCTTGTGCTGTAGTACCCTTAAGCAAAGCAGAACTTCTGCTCTAGTAAAAATTATCCAGCTATATAAATGAGTAAATAAGTAGCTTAGACTTGGTATGCAAAATCTAACATTGTGAATTGCTTTGGAGAAGTGTCAACTAAATAAATAAGATAGCAGCATTTTGTGTTCAGGAAATTGATTGGGCAACCTTAGACACACCCTTTTAATTTTTTTGTGTCGCGGAAAGAAATTGTGTTATTAAGGGGGGAAAAAAACTGATTTGAACTTGTTTGCCACTGTTTTTGGAACTTGTTTTTCAATTTAGGATTTGGGTTGAAACATTTTGGCTGCAGCGTCATCTTTCACCTTCAAAAGACAGGTTTTTTTAAATTTTTAAAAAAATTTTTTTTTTTAAACTTAGTCTTCACTCAACTCTTTGTTTTTTGTTCTAGCTCATCAGAAAATCATTGTATAAACCATGGACTGCTTATTGTTGAGAAGAAAACAAGCTTTCTTTGTGTAGTTCTTTGACCCTAGACTTTTCTGTGTAGAGCTCTTGTCTCAATTTTTCAAGGTTGTGGACTGTCTGAACTTGTGCCATATTGAAATCACTTAACATGGCAAGATTCATTTTGTTTAACTTTTAATAAACATATCTTTGCTCCTGGGCCAGGACTGGCAGCCACCTTTCGCTTGTGATGTTCGAAATTTCCGCTTCACTCCGCGTGTCCAGAGACTGAACGAGCTGGAGGTATGTTGCAGTTTTGGCCCTGAGGCTCATGCTAACATGGGCAATACAGCAGTCTGTTAAATTGAAGGTCTTCAGTGTCATTTACAGCCCCACCATATTTTATTGAATGTACAGATAAACTGGCTCCTGAACTTAAACACACTTTGGACTGGAAGTGTCTTCATATCTGGTTTTGTTTATAGCTCTAAAGTCACTTCCTCCTAAGCACAGTTAAAGAAAGCTTAGTAGAGACATTCCTCCATTTATTTACAGGTTAGGTTCTATAAGTCTCAGGTATAGCTGTAAGACATTTTAAAAAAATGTTCCCTTAATTCGAATATTAGCTTTGACCTACATTAGTTAAAACATTGAAAACGAATTGAAGATGCAAGGTCTTCATTCACTCCTATTTAGTGCCAGTTGTTGATCTTTTCATCCGACAGACATGCACAGTGTTTATATTTTTGTTACTGATGATGGATGGCCAAATGCAATCTGTAAACACTGGTTGAATTTTGTGTGCCCCACACTCCTATTTGGGAATGTTTCAGTAAAATTTTCTGGCTGGGCACAGGAAAGCAGGCGATGCCCACATTGCTGCAATCAGATATCTTAGAAAATAGACTAGTGAAGAATGCAATAAAAAATGAACAGAAAATGTATCTTCGAACGACTTGATTCCTCTTAAGATGAGGAAACGCTGTCTATTCATAAGTATTTTTACAGTATAACAGCTATTCCCAATTTATGGCATTTAGTTAGTAGAATGAGTCTCAAATGCACTTTAGCGTAGACAGGAGAGCAGTGTTTGGAGTGAAATATTCTTCTGCACAATAGCTGGGTTAACACCCCTTATTGGGTTGCTGTTGTATTTGGGATGGGATATAGGGGCTAGAGTGACCTCTGGTAATGCTGGTAAAGCGCTACCTAAGGGTGGAGGGGACTGCTTCCGAATAAATTCTGTCTTCATTCCCATCCTAGGCATTGACACGGGTCAAACTGAACTTCCTGGATGAAATCGCCAAGTTCTGGGAGCTGCAGGGTTCCTGGCTGCGCTTTCCGCACGTAGAGAGGAAGATCCTGGACCTCTACCTGCTCAGCAAGGTGACACCAGCTCTTTCAAGAACATCCCTCATGGAGAGTGCTAAGAACTCAGCACTCCAACTTCAGATGTTGTGCTGTATGGTGTCTCTTCCTCCGAGACTTCACACATGTCCTAATCTTGCAATTGCCTTCACTCACATTCTTTGTGGTGCTTACAAGACTTGCTTGTATAATCGAAGGAGGAAAAAACCTTTTCCAGATTGTGTCCGAGGAAGGTGGCTTCGATGTGGTGTGTAAGGAGAAGCGATGGTCCAAGGTCGCCAGCCGGATGGGTTTCCCCCCGGGGAAAGGGACTGGATCACTGCTGCGCTCCCATTTCGAGAGAATCCTGTACCCCTATGAGCTCTTCCAGTCGGGGGCCACACTCACGGTAAGTCCAGCGCTCATAAGGGTCACCTCGCATCTTACAAATGTCCGATTGCTCACAGGGGAGCTCAGATGCATAAGAGCAGCTCTGTTTTGTTTTAAGTTATGTTTTTCCTTAAACACGCCTGACCTTGCAGCAGTCATAATGAAAGGATTTTCATTTTGCTACAAATAACTTTTACAAGCATTTTAACATGGTGCTTGTAAGCGTATCTTGGCTGGTTCAGTAACATCAACAAACCTGTCACCTAATTTTTAGTGGTGCTGCGGGAAACAAGGACTCACTTGTTCCGTCTCCCCCGTGTGTTGCTTTGCAGCGGTAATGGTCATTATGGCTCTCCTCTAACAGAGGTTACAGCCATTGCTACAATTACTACACGTGGTGTGACACATAGATGGCTGTTGAATGTAGTCCTGGAAGATTTCGTTATATGGTATCTCACATATATTGAACACATGTGCATTAGCTTTGCTTTGTCGTGTTGATTTATACACTTTTGGTAAGTGGGCCCAACCGTATTGTCTCAGGGCATCCACAAGTTGTACGAGGAGGGGGAGGACGGAGAGGAGGTCGATGAGGCTGTGGAGAGGGATGGCAGAAGGGAGGAGGAAGAGGAAGAGGTGGGCCAAGAGGTGGATGCTGAGGCTGAGGGAGAGGACAGTCTGTGCGACAAAACACAGAGTAAGGATCGTCCTCAGCCGGAGAGGCGGTCCCGCCGGCTCAAGTCTGCGGAGGTAATTGATTGGGGGGGGGTGCAGAATGGGCAGTGACTAGATGAATATGAGTCTAATGGTGACTGTGAGTGGGAGCCATCTTTAGCGCTTTAACTTCATGTGAGGCATAATTTATCTGGAACCGTTTAAGAAATAGGAGCTAGTAACCCAGTGCAGTAGAAGACAGAACCTAGAAAAGTGTGTTTTTCAGCTGAAACTGACAAATTGGCATGGGTGGCACAGCAAGTAGCACTGCTGTCTCACAGTGCCTGGGTGGTGTGAGAGGACATGGGTTTGATCCCTGCTCAGTCTCTGTAGAGTTCATATGTTCTCCCTGTATCTGCATGGGTTTCCTTCGGGTGTTCCGGTTTTCTCCCACAGTCCAGACATGCTGTTCAAGTTCACCCATAGTGTGCGAGTGACAGAGTGTGTGTTCCACTGATGTATGGATGAGTAACCCCTTGTAAGTAGTGTATCTAGCAGTGTAAGTCACCTTGGTGAATAAGGTATGTGGGCTGATAATGCTACATAGAATTCATTGGAAGTCACTTTGGAGAAAACTGTCTGCTAAGTGAATAAATGTAAATGTAAAGTGGGTCACACTGAGGACAAAACCTTAAGTTATGTACCAGTTGAGGACATTGTTGTAATAAGTTTAATCTTTTCCTGGGATGTAATGGTCCTCTTCTTCAGACCTCTTTGTTCTTTTCTCATTGGACGTTCATTATTAATAGTACTATTAACTTTGCTGACTCTTTTGTCCAAGGTAACTTAGTTACTTGCTTATTAGATGTTTAAATTTTAATCAGACTTACTTCAAAGTCTCTTCAGGTATAATCCTTACCACATTACCTGCGGTAAAATTCTCAGTATTATGGCACTTTGTTTTACTTTATTGCATTTCAGAAACATTTTAGAGTGAAACTAGAAACATGAGAAGTTAATAAATAAACTGCACGGTTCAGTGGACACACTAGGCAAAGTGTTTACATCCTACTCATTTTTTATGTTTTGCCAAAAAAGCTCCTAAGTTTTAAACATTCCTGTTAAGTGTAAATAATTATCGGCACCCTGGAGATCCAGCCGTAGCTGCCTCTGTGCCACCTCTGTGACATGGCATTGGGCTGAACCTGTGTTCTCCTTATTCTGACACCAGGGGGTGGTCTGGTTTTCTCGTTAGTAACCTCCTTAAATGTACTTTCATGGTTTGTGTCAACTGCGCTTTTTTGTTCTTCTAGCGAGACAACAAAGAGCTTAAGTCCCTGCAAATCTTTGGTGGCAGCCCCAAGATGGTGGGGCTGGAGATTGTGCCAGCTGGTAAGGCATTTTTTTCTTAGGTTTGCAGGTGCGTGTGCGTGCGTGTGCCTGTGCGCGCGCACACACATATGTATAAAATGTGTGGTACCAGTCAAAAGTTTGGTTGTACCTCATTCAGTGAGTAATTGTGTTTTTCAAAATTTTGAAGTATTTTTAATCTGAGTTTATACTTAAATGCCTAAAGGTCATTTGTAAGACAAATGTAGATAGTGAAGTTGATGCCTCTGTAAATTTATGCCCCTCCCTATATCCCAAGTCCCCACCATTTATATTTCATTTAATGAAATTTAGAGTAGGCAAAAGTTACCCAGCCTAAACTCAGTAGAGATTTGGGATGTGTTGGACCCTCCATCAAGGAAAAGCAGCCAGTGTGGCTACTTTGAAGAATTTAAAATGTTATCGTTTTAACACGTTTTTGGGTCACTGCATTATTCCGTATACTATTTCATAGTTTTGTCTATTCTAAAATGTAGATAATGAAAAAAATACAGGAAAATCTTTGTGAATAGCTGGGTCCAGACCTTTGATCGGTATTGTATGTTCACATACGTATGCAGGTGAATTTTAGTGTTGCAGATAAAGGCAGTGGACATTAGAAAAGATCAAGATTTTGTTTGGGAGGTTGGTGTGCTTCTGACATTGAGACAAACTGTTGTGTGGATTTAACGTAATGCTGATGGTTGCTTGCTGCTTTTACTCTATTCCACGCAAACGCAAAGATGACGGTTTCAGCAGGAAGCAGCGTCATCTCAAGGCCCAGGCTTTCGCCATCAAGATGCGACAGCGTAAAGAAACGCTGGAGGTCAACTTTGTGAGTATCCTGTAGTGCTTTGGTTGTTGCACTATGGGGTTTATTATTTGCTTTGGCTTGTGAAGTAATGACAACTCAGAACATGTCTACAAGTTGGTTCTGAGGGATAACTGAACAATTCATAGCAGTCTGTGTATGTTTCACCAGTCTTTTGAATTTGTATGCCTTTCAGCCTACATGTCTACATTTTTATTCTCATCCCTGTCCTTTCATTAGATTGACCTGTACATCTGCTTGGCTTGCGGACGTGGGGATGAAGAAGACCGCCTCCTGCTCTGTGATGGTTGTGACGACAGCTACCACACCTTCTGCCTGGTTCCACCCCTGCAGGATGTACCCAAGGGGGACTGGCGCTGCCCTAAGTGTGTGGCAGAGGTGCAGTAAAAACAGCATCTTGTTCAAGGAGAAGGATGTCTGTTAATCTAGGCCCAAAGCCTAAAGCCAGCAGTATTTTGTCTTGTTCCTGAATAATTGTTTGGTGTTTTGAGAAAAGCTGGTGGCATTTGTTGTTTGACCCTCTCCCTGTTCTACTATAGGAGTGCAGTAAGCCGAGGGAGGCATTTGGATTCGAGCAGGCAGTGCGGGAGTACACACTGCAGAGCTTTGGAGAAATGGCTGACCATTTCAAATCTGACTACTTCAACATGCCTGTCCATGTGCGTCCAGCTGTCATACTGCAGGAGAGCTGTTTTTCTGAAGTTTTTACGCCTGTGCTCTGCTCACTAAGCTCTGGCTGTTTCTCTTTGCAGATGGTTCCCACAGAGCTGGTGGAGAAGGAGTTCTGGAGGCTGGTGAGCAGCATTGAGGAGGACGTGATTGTGGAGTATGGGGCTGACATTAGCTCTAAAGATGTAGGCAGCGGCTTCCCTGTGAGAGACGGGAAACGGAAGCTTCTACCAGATGAGGAGGTTATTATATATATATATTTCCATTTTTTTTTTTTTTTTTTTTTTTTTACGTTTATTGATTCTCCTATTGGGTTTTTCCATTCCATGCACAACTGTTGTTCTGCTTCCTAGGGATGACTGTTTCCATTGGGTCCCCATTTCCTTCCTGTGACTGACTCATACCATTTTCTGTAGCACTACAGGATGTAGACAGTTCATGTAGACAGCTTTAACAGGGCCTGTGTTCTGTGAAACCTTCAGGAGTACGCCAACTCAGGCTGGAACCTCAACAACATGCCTGTGCTGGAGCAGTCAGTACTGACCCACATCAATGTGGACATCTCGGGCATGAAGGTGCCCTGGCTGTACGTGGGCATGTGCTTCTCCTCTTTCTGTTGGCACATTGAGGATCACTGGAGCTACTCCATCAACTTCCTCCATTGGTGAGTTCATCCAGAGCTTTAAACTATTGAAACAAGTTATTGTTTTTGTTTTTCTGGCAGATTCCTGCTAGTACCTTGAGTAAGGCCCGTAAGTCAGAATGAGCTGTATCTTTTATATCTTCTGTTGTCATCTTTTTTGAATGCTCTGTGTGTCTGTCAGTTAACGACTGTGCTATCCCCCCAGGGGCGAACCAAAAACATGGTACGGGGTTCCAGCTCATGCTGCTGAGAAACTGGAGGATGTCATGAAGAAACTGGCCCCTGAGCTTTTTGACTCTCAGCCTGACTTGTTGCACCAGTTGGTCACCATCATGAATCCTAATGTGCTGATGGAGCATGGTGTTCCGGTGTGTCTCCCCTGGGCTTTTTCACACGCTTCCTGTGATTCTGACTTGCTTGGGGCCTGACTTGCTGCTCACTGTCCAGACTTTTATCCCTCAGGTATACCGGACCAATCAGTGTGCAGGGGAGTTTGTGGTGACCTTTCCAAGGGCCTATCACAGCGGCTTCAACCAGGGTTATAACTTTGCTGAGGCTGTAAATTTCTGCACTGCAGACTGGGTATGTACACCAATTTTTGAGTCTGTGTCTCATATTTATGCCCAGTGTAATGTTCACTGCTGTTTAGCGCCACTCAGAGGTGCTGTTCTCCTTCCACTTGCTCCAGTTGCCTATTGGTCGTCAGTGTGTGGCTCACTACCGTCGGCTGCAGCGCTACTGCGTCTTTTCCCACGAGGAGCTACTGTGCAAGATGGCAGCAGATCCTGAGAGTCTGGATGTGGAGCTGGCGGCTGCCGTGTTTCGGGAGATGGGCGAGATGGTGGAAGAGGAAAGCCGGCTGCGCCAGGCAGTCCAGCAGATGGTGAGGACTGGACACTGGATTATATATAGTGCCCTCCACTAATATTGGCATCCTTAGTAAATACAAGCAAAGAAGGCTGTGAAAAATTCTTTATTGTTTAACATTTTGCTCTTTTGTTCAAAAAAATTCACAAAAATACTCTGCTCTCATGGATATCAAACTATTGCAAACACACCAGAGGTTCATCCAACAAAAAAAAATTGTTAAATATGTGTGCCACAATTATTGGCATCCCTGTGAATTCATATAAGAAAAATATATTTGAAGTATACTCCCATAAATATTTTACATTTTTTAGTACACCTGGGTGACTAGGAACAGGAAATTGTTCAACCATGACTTCCTGTTTTACAGGGGTATAAATATGAAGTAACATATAGGCCAAATTCCCTTAGTCAGTCATCACAATGGGTAAGACCAAGGAATATGGTTGTGATGTGTGGAAAAAGGTTGTTGAGCTTCAGAAAATGGGAAGTGGCTATAAGAAAATGGCAAAAGCATTGAGAATGCCCCTTTCCACCATCAGGGCAATAATTAAGAAGTTCGAGTCAACTGGAAATGTTATGAATCAACCTGGAAAAGGACGTGTGCCTATATTGTCTCCACGCACTGTGAAGAGGATGGTTCGAGTAGCCAAAAAATCTCCAAGGATCACAGGTGGAGAATTGCAGAAGTTAGTTGCATCTTGCAGTCAGAAAGTCTCTAAAAGTACAGTCCGTCAGCTACATCACCACAAGTTGTTTAAGAAAAAGGCCTCTACTCTCATCCAAAAACAAACTCAAGCAACTTCAGTTTGCCTGACAATGGGCCGTGGTTGAATCTTCCAGCAGTACAATGATCCAAAAATACATCAAAATCAACACAAAAATGGTTTACTGACCACAAAATCAAGGTCCTGCCATGGCCATACCAGTCCCTTGACCTGAACCCCATAGAAAACCTGTGGGGTGAACTGAAGAGGAGAGTCCACCAGCATTGACCTTGAAATTTGAAGGATTTAGAGAGATTCAGTATGGAGGAATGGTCTCAGATCCCTTGCCATGTTTTCTCCAACCTCATCAGGCATTATAGGAGAAGACTCAGAGTTGTTATCTTGGCAAAGTGAGGTAGCACAAAGTATTGACTAAAAGGGTGCCAATAACTGTGGTGCACGAATATTTAACAAAGATTTTTTTTTTTTGCTGGAAAAACCTGTGTTTGCAATTGTTTGATATCCATGAGAACAGAGTATTTTTGTGAATTTTGGAACAAAAGATCAAAACGTTAAATAATAGACAATTTTTCACAGCCTTCTTTGCTCATAGTTACCAAGGGTGCCAATATTACTGGAGGGCACTGTATATTGCATTTACGAAAACCACACAAAGGTTTTGCTGAAACCTTCATTCCAAAAGCAACAGATAGATGATGGTGCTTATAACTTTATGGTTCCTCATTTTCATCCTTAGAGACGATACTACTTATGAGTGATATACTTGATTTGAATTGCTTTAAATAAAATTACTTGCTGAGCAACTATATTTTATTTTTATTTGTTCTGTTCATTTAGCTGATACTTTCCCCAGACTTAACAATGTTTTATTTGTAAACAAAACTGTTTACAATGAACTATCCAAGTGTGCAGTTCTTGGTGAATTTCGGTGAACTTCAGTGAGCCTTAGAGAGTGAGTAACTTAATCAGCAGAACTACAGCAGGTTTGGGATTTGAACCCAGGACCTTTTGATTGCAGTGGCTCTAACCACTAGGTTACCTGCTGAGCAACAATATTCCAAATGTGAGTGATGTGTGTTTCCACCCTCCCGGCAGGGCATTCTGTCCTTGGAGCAGGAGGTATTTGAGCTGGTGCCAGATGATGAACGACAATGCCACCAGTGTAAGACCACGTGCTTCTTGTCAGCGCTCACATGCCCGTGCAACCCCGAGCGGCTTGTCTGCCTGCACCATGTGTCTGAGCTGTGCGACTGCCCTGTGACCAACAAGTGCCTCAGGTCAGTGTGGGTATAGTATAGGGGTTGGTGTTTAGCACACCCCCACCCATCATTTCATAGCTTTCAAACTGTCAAATTTTGTAATTGTCTCATTTATGCATAATTTCAACCAAATTAACATTTATTATGACAAGGGAGACACTACAGGTGTTCAGCTTCCCTGGAACTGGGCTTGTTGGGCCATTTCTGTCATCTGTACAGCTGTCTGGAGCAGGTAGAAATCCACTCTGGCTGATCTTGTGTACAATTGTGCTTTGGTTTACAGGTACAGATATGCTATGGATGAGTTCCCTGCCATGTTGCATGGGGTCAAGTTGAGGGCACAGTCCTATGACACCTGGGCCAAGAGGGTCACTGAGGCATTGTCTGCAGATCATAAGAACAAGAAAGGTACAAATTTGGTGGCCATAGTGTAGGAGATTGATGAGAAAAAGTCTTGTTTCCTGGTATTGTGTTTCACTGTCATGTCTCGTGCACCTGTGTCAGACCTGATAGAACTGAAGGTGCTGCTGGAGGATGCGGAAGACAGGAAATATCCAGAAAACAACCTGTTCCGCCACCTCAGGGAGATGGTGAAGGAGGCAGAAACATGCTCCTCTGTGGCTCAGCTGCTGCTCAGCCACAAGCAGAAGCACAGGCATGTGCTTTCTCGCGCGCGCACACACAGTTGGTCCCTAGCTTACAAACTTAGCTGGGACACAGTTGGTTTGTTAGTAGAATGTGATATGGTGTGGATGAGGGGTTCACTATTAGCTGTACTCATATATACATACACATGCATTTGTGTTCAATTTGTGATATACATCGACACAAGATATCATACAAACACATACTCATATACTTTGCACTGGAATGTACACACTGATCTATTAGCAAGAACTCCTGTTTGTTCCGGGCAGTTCTACTCAGTCTATGTAGAAGTTCACCTACTGGCTGCTTTTCTTTCTCTGTGTCATTTCTATACAAATGAAGAAAGTCTGTGCTGGTCTCACTAGTTTTTGTTCTGTCTTTGAAACAGGCAGCGCCCAGAGAGCAGCCGGGCCCGCAGCAAGCTCACACTGGAGGAGCTGAAGGCCTTTGTGGATCAACTCTTCCGCCTGCCTTGCATTATCAGCCAGGCACAGCAAGCCAAAGTGAGTGGGGTCAGCTGTGGACTTTGGCAGGCTTGGGAGTCGAAGCTGTGATAGTGGGTCCAAAGTTGCATTTCTGAACACCTTTCCTTACGCTCATCTTCACTCCCTGGCTCTAGGAGCTACTAGAAAATGTGGAGGACTTCCATGAGCGGGCTCAGGCAGCTTTGGCGGATGTCACCCCCGACTCATCTAAGCTGCAGGCACTGCTGGACCTGGGCGCAGGCCTGGACGTGGAGTTGCCCGAGCTACCGCGTCTCAAGCAAGAGCTGCAGCAGGCACGCTGGTTGGACGAGGTACGGGTGGCACTGGGTGAGCCGCAACGCGTCACTCTGGAGCTCATGAAGAGGCTGATTGACTCAGGCGTAGGCCTGGCTCCCCACCATGCTGTGGAGAAGGCCATGGCTGAGCTGCAGGAGGTCCTCACGGTGTCTGAGCGTTGGGAGGACAAGGCCCGTACCTGCCTTCAGGCCAGGTAAGGCATAGGTACATGTGTCAGGTGCTCAGACTGGCCTGAGCCATATGCATTCACACCGCTGAACTTGTTACTCACATGATTCTTACTTTTTTAAAAGTTGCACTGTGAACCTTAACCTGTTATTTACTGTCATTGTTTGTTTTTCTGTTTCGGGCTATTTGTTTCTGCAGACCCCGGCACAGCATGACCACCTTGGAGAGCATTGTGATGGAGGCAAGGAACATCCCTGCATACCTGCCCAATGTACTGGCACTAAGGGATGCCTTGCAGAAAGCCAAGGAGTGGACAGCCAAGGTGGAGGCCATCCAGGTAACCCAAGAAGTAGCCTTTCTTGCACACATGCACAATGCGTCACCTCTTTGTGCAGTACAAAGTAGCATTTGCTCTCTCTCACTGTGCCTCTTCCCTCAGAATGGCAGTACCTACGCCTACTTGGAGCAGCTTGAGAGTCTGCTGGCCCGAGGGCGATCTATCCCTGTGCGTCTGGACCCCCTGCCCCAGGTTGAGTCCCAAGTGGCTTCTGCTCGTGCCTGGCGGGAGAGGACAGCTCGCACCTTCCTCAAAAAGAACTCCACCTATACCTTGCTACAGGTGAGCGGTGACTGTGACCTTGAAGCTTTCTGGGGAATATTTTACATTCACATTTATTCACTTAGCAGACGCTTTTCTCCAAAGCCGCTTACAATGAATACTACGTAGCGTTACTAGCCCACACACCTTATTCCCCAAGGTGACTTATACTGCTAGAGACGCTACTTACAATGGGTCACTCATCCATACATCAGTGAAACACTCTCTCTGTGTGACTTACACACCATGGGGGAACCTGTACAGCATGTCTTTGGACTGTGGGAGGAAACCGGAGCACCCGGAGTAAACCCACGCAGATACAGGGAGAACATGCAAACTCCACACAGGCTGAGCGGGGGTCGAACCCACGTTCTCTCGCACCATCCAGGCGCTGTGAGACAGCAGCGCTACTCGCTGTGCCACCGTGCTGCCCACAATGGGCCGTGGTTGAATGCATTTTGCTAAAGCAATGAATAGTAGTAGTTAAATTTAATGACTTATCCTTTTCCCTTAGGTTCTGAGTCCCCGCGTGGACATTGGCGTATATGGCAACAGCAAGAGCAAGCGAAAGCGAGTGAAGGAGTTGTTGGAAAAAGACCGTGGTCTGGAGCTGGAAGGGCTGAGTGACCTGGAAGAGAGCCTGGAGGAGGCTCGTGACCCAGCAGCAGTGGTGAGAACAGAACATCGCTAAACACCAAGAAAGCTAAGCTGACTAGTCACAGTTGGAAAGCATCTCTGCCATGGAATGTCTTGGAAACCACACGAGTGGTTGCTATGAGTCTTACTCCGTGCGATGGTGCCCATCCATTCCTAACCTACTAGCTTAGGTCTCAGTGCCATGTGTGAATGCCATTTGTTGGGTGATGTTTTTACATCTGTTCTTTTTTAGGTGGCAGCCTTCAAGATCAAGGAGCAAAAAGAGATTGAGGCCATCCACTCATTGCGAGCAGCCAACTTGGCCAAGATGGCTATGGCAGATCGAATCGAGGAGGTCAAGTTCTGCCTGTGTCGCAAGACGGCCAGTGGTTTTATGCTTCAGTGCGAGTTGTGCAAAGACTGGTTTCATGGCGCCTGTGTGCCGCTGCCTAAGATGGGCTCCCAAAAGAAGGGCCTTGGCTGGCAAAGCAAGGAAGCCAAGTTCCTTTGTCCGCTGTGCCAGCGTTCACGCCGGCCACGCCTCGAGACCATCCTGTCGCTGCTGGTGTCTCTGCAGAAGCTGCCAGTGAGGTTACCGGAGGGCGAGGCATTGCAGTGCCTCACAGAGAGGGCCATGAGTTGGCAGGATCGCGCACGTCAGGCGCTGGCCACCGATGAGCTGTCGTCTGCCCTGGCCAAGCTGTCGGTGCTGAGCCAGCGCATGGTAGAGCAGGCAGCTCGTGAGAAAACGGAGAAGATCATCAATGCTGAGCTGCAGAAGGCAGCTGCCAACCCTGACCTACAGGTGGGTATTCTCCACCTAAACATGCTTCTTCATGTTCCAGTTGAACTCTTTGTGCTTTTAGGAAATAGACTATTTTTTTCTCGGAGTTCATGTGTGTCTGGTCTTCAGGGCCACATTCAGACCTTCCAGCAGGCTGGGTTTAGCAGGTCCACCTCGCCCCGGCAGTCTGTGGAGTACGATGACGAGGAGACTGACTCTGATGAGGATATCCGGGAGACATATGGCTATGACATGAAGGTATTTAAGATTGCTTGTTTTTGGTGGTTTGTGGTATAGAGAACATTCAAAATCACAAAAAACCTGCAGCAAGATTCTGAATGGAGAAAATCATTTAAGTCTGTACAACAGCTAATTAATTGGTTTATGGTTTTCCCATTTTGTGCATACCACAGCTTTTCTACAGCAGCAAGTATATGCTTAGTGAATCATGAGGAATTGTTGCCTTGATGATTTAGCAGCAACTGAGACCAAACCATTTGTCGGTGTGTGTTTTAGGACTCTGGTAGCATGAAGCCATACCTTTTTTGCGATGAAGAAATCCCGGTTAAATCAGAAGAAGTTGTCAGTCACATGTGGCCTGCCACACCCTCGTTTTGTGCAGAGCATGCCTATTCTTCTGCTTCAAAGACCTGCACTCAAAGTAAGGCGGTTTTTTTTTTTTTTGCGCTTTTATTGATGCTTTTGATGTTCTCAGGATGGGTTATACTTGGTGTTCCACTCTTTTTTTTTTTTTTTTTTCCCCCTTTCTTCTCTTCCCCCCCCTCCTTTTAAATTAAATCTTACATCCTTTTGGCTCCCAAAAAACACCAGACTCAACCACTCCCCGGAAGCAGCCGCGAAAGACACCCCTCGTGCCCCGCAGCCTGGAGCCACCAGTGCTGGAGCTGTCCCCTGCGGCCAAGGCCCAGCTGGAGGAGCTAATGATGGTGGGCGACCTGCTGGAAGTGTCCCTGGATGAAACCCAGCACATCTGGAGAATCCTGCAGGCGACCCACCCCCCCTCAGAGGAGCGCTTCCTGCAGGTCATGGAGGTGGGCATGTCCACAACATCAGTCGCGTGTATGACCTTTATAGCTGAGCTCTCCCCACAACAGCAATATGTAGCACCTTTAAACTCGTTATTCTTCTTTAGTTGGATTGCTTACATTTACATTTATTCGCTTAGCAGAAGCTTTTCTCCAAAGTGACTTACACTGGATACCATGTAGTGTTACTAGCCCACACACCATATTCACCAATGTGACTTACACTGCTAGATACACTACTTGCAATGAGTCACTCATCCATACATCAGTGAAACACACTCTCTGTGTTACTCACACACTCTGGGTGAACCTGAACAGCATGTCTTTGGATTGCGGGACGAAACCCACGCAGACATGGGGAGAACATGCAAACTCCACATAGATTGAGCGGGGATCGAACCCACATTCTCTCACACCACCCAGGCGCTGTGAGACAGCAGTGCTACTCTCTGTGCCACCATGCCGCCCGTATTAACTTGGCTTATTAACACATTTTTCTCAGACTATTCAAATAGTGTGTTGGAAAAGCAGTTTCAATGAGTTTGGACTGAATCAGACAGTTTACAGCTCTGGAGCTGAATAGCTTGCACTTGACCTGCTTGAAATTCATCTCAACTCACACTGTAGTGAAGTCAAAAGTTGTACATGGTAATGGCTGTTGACAGAACCTGAAAGGCTTTAGAGAGATGCAGTATAATAGGTCTGTCACTTGTAATGAGCACCAAGTTGGTTAGCAGCCCTGACAGCATCATTGTTTTTATTTTTTCTTCTCTCTGTGGACTTCCAGCCTGAGGAGGCAATCATGGAGAAACCAGTGAAGCTGAAACCTAGGGATCCTGAGAAGAAGCGCAAGCGGAAGTTGGAGAAGGCAGAGCAGCATCTGCTGCTAGCAACGGGTGAGTCGCGGCCTAAGTCCAAGGAGCTGAAAAAGGCTGATGGCAAACCCAAGAGGAAGAAGCTGAAGCTCAGCCCAGATAAGTCAAAAGAGCTGAAGCAGCTGGCCAAGCGATTGGCCAAGGAGGAGAAGGAGAGAAAGCGCAAGGAGAGGGCGGCTGTCAAAGCGGAGGCTGCCAAGGAAGTGCTGGAGAAGAAGAGGGAGAAGAAAGTGCTGGACATCCCCTCCAAGTATGACTGGTCAGGCGCTGAGGACTCCAATGATGAGAATGCGGTGTGCGCAGCCAAGAACTGCCAGCGGCCATGCAAGGACAAGGTCAGAGCTCGTCCGGTGGGAGAGGTTTAGGGCAGCCTCTGAAGTTAAATACTAATTCTACCATCTATTTTCCTGTGTATTGATCAGTGAACTCACAGTAACAGCAAAGTGCAGATGATCCTGACTGTTTCTGAAATTAATAGAATATGTGCATAGAAAGAAGCTTACTGAAAAACCACTCGAGTCCTAATCTGCAGTGAGTTTTTGAGAGCAAGAAAGGCCAGTTGCATTAGTAGCTTTGTCATTTGGAGTCAGCCACGTGAAACTGGGTGCTTCCCAGCCCATGCCACTGGTACAGATAGTCTAGCTGGTAGTTCTTTCTTCTTGTGTTGGCCTCTTCTCAGACTTTCAGCTGCTTGCATGCTGTGTTGAAATTGTTTCAATTAAGATTTATATTTGCCACCATTTTATACATGGAATTCATCTCTGAAACAGCAGAAGACAATGTTGTAAAGTTATATAAATTTCTCTGCCAGTATTAGATCACATCAGCATTTCATTTTGCAGTTCATGTTTATAGAAAGTGTTAGTTTTGCATTTACCTGTGGCCCATGCTTGCTATGCTGTGACAAAAACAATACATATGCAAAGAAAACATGCATATGTTTATCTACAGATGTACAGTGGCCTCCAGAATTATTGGTACCCTTGGTAAAGATACACAGTGCAAAAGACTGTAGAAATGTCTTTTCAGCTGAAGTCCACTGTAAGGCAATGACTAACATTATCACTTGTGAAAACTTTTTTTTTTTTTTTTTTTTCCCTCCCTTTTTCCAGATTGACAAAGTGGAAAATCTTTTTGAGTTGTTGGTAACATATTAATTTTGGCATAACAAGCTGCTGTGTTAATGAGAAATCTTTGTTGTCTCAGCTATCCAACCTTCGTAGCTGTTGAGGGAGAGGAATAATGCTACCCTTAACTGCTTCTCCTTAAGTAGGTAGTGAAGTGTGTGCAACATTGGCATGGCTGTGTTGGAGTCTTATTTGTGCAATTTCAGTATTATTCACTCTTTAGAATATTAGGGTTATGATTTCCTTTAAATTGTTCTTTACCGTTCACAATATGGTGTTCATCTTTATATCTTGTTTTATCCCATTAGATACTGTACTCTTGTATACTTTTCCTTTCCTTTGATCTGTGGGAGGAGGGGGGGGTACAGCTTCCTGTAGAAGTTTCTAGAAAGAAATATGTTACCTCTAAATTGGCTGATGTCTTTATTTTTGGTTCAAGTAGCTAAGGGTTTCAGCGAGTATGAAAAGACAGGGAAGGGACATGCAACAGCCCATATTGGTGATGGGTAACACTCGGTGAACTCTGCAGAACTGCAATAAACCATTTTTGGGCTATATTGTGCCTTATTTTAACTCCAAAGAACCTTGAAAGGTCTGAAGATACATTCCTACTGCTGAGTTTGCTTTTATTTGAAATTTAAACAAGCCGTTTAGTATATATTAATAAGTTACAATAAAAATGATGCCACAAGTTTTAGAGAAGGGAAATCTCTGTGAACAATATGCTACTGTCCAGTGAAGACAGAGACAAAGTGAACATAGTTCAAATGCTGACGGTTTTTGTACTTTTCCATTTGTCATGCCTCCAATGGATATGTTAGATTCTTTTTGAATAACAAAAAGAATATAATGCATACAAATTGGCTTCATTTTAACTTTGTTACTGGATCCATAATTGAGGATTACATTTATTTTCAAATATATCTGACCTGATCAGTTACATAATTTAATGTTCACGATGGCGTCATTTGTCCTTGCAGCCAAAGAATGAGAACAAAGTTGTACTTATCAAGTTTTGACTTTAATTATCAACCAATGTATCTGAATACTTCCCACATTTCTTGCAGGTGGACTGGGTGCAATGCGACGGGGGATGCGACGAGTGGTTCCACCAGGTGTGTGTGGGTGTGTCCTGCGAGATGGCAGAGAACGAGGACTACATTTGTTCAGCCTGCTCACGCAAAGCGGCCCTGGGTGGAGGTGGAGCCCCAACTGGAAAAGCAGGAGCTGAGGGATCTGGGCAAGCTCCACCCCCTCTCACCCTCCATGGACTGTCAGCTACTTCCCAGCTTCATCTGCAAGACAGCAGTTAACGGCAGAGATGCCAGAAGTAAAAGCCAGCCCCAAACAGTCACACCGCTTCGTGCCTAGTGCTTCTCTCTGGGTTTGAACACAAGTCTGGATCTTCTGGTTGTGGAGCTTGGAGGTGGACCAGCCAATGAATGCAGAGGACTTTGACCAGTGAAAGCATAGCCAGACGGTGAACACGTGTCTTCCCCCACGGTGGGTTTCTGTGTTGACATTTTCATTTCAGACTGAGTGTGGTGGTTGGCCCCATTTCTCCTTTGCCTCTATAGGCAAACAGACATCCCTATCTTGATGGCAGTGGAATCCTCAAGGCTGCTGAAGTGGCACCACTATCTGTTGGACTGCTTGCCTGAAACTCCACTTCAGGACAAGAATGCTCTCAGCCGCTGTTACAGAATGGACCAAGAAAACCCTTGACTCTTGAGTTAATCCACTCTTTGAATTCCAAGGAACGTGCTGCCAGCCCCACTGTCATCCCATGAAAACCAGTGGAATGCTTTTTACATGCCCCTTAGTCCAACTCCACCATGAGTCAGTATGTAGGACTAGGAGAGTGGTTGTATGTAGTGAACATATTTATAATGTAAATAGGTTTTAGGCAGAGAAATACCTGAATGTGTCTCTTTTTGTTTATCACCTTTAATAAACTGTTCCTAGTCAAAACAATGAATGTAGTGATGATTTTTGATTGTAAAATCACATTTGGTGGCACTCAGCACAAAACTACTTCTCAAACTCATATATAGTGATATAAATCACTAAAACATAACTTGAGTGACTGCAGGCATTCCATTACATATTCCATCTTGACTGAATAATCCATGTGAAACATTACGCAGACAGGAAGTTTTTTTTTTTTTTTTTTTTTTTTTTTTTTTTTTTTTTTTTTTTTGCTTTGACCAATTCCTTATATGGTAGGACAATAAGCATTTCTATGTTATAGGGGAGTATGAGATGCTGGGAAACGACTTTCAATTTCACCTTATATTGTCAGCTCATCTAATACCATGTTGCATCAAAAATGCGACACTGATTACGTTCGATTCTGTGTCAGATAAAAAGTTCATCCTAAGGGAAATTGCACTAGATTGTGTCTAGATCTTTATATTTATTCATTTAGCTCATGCTTTTCTCCAAAGCAACTTGCAATGTTAGTCTACCTACAGTTACCTATTTGTACAGCTGGGTAATTTACTGGAGCAATTAAGGGTAAGTGCCTTGCTCAATGGTATTGCAGGCAGAGGCAACATTCAAACCTGCAACCTAGGGGGTCCAAAGGTAGCAGCTCAAACCCCTATGCTATCAGCTGTTCCTGTTGCTCTGAAAGAGCAGTTTAGCTGTACTGGTGGTGTAACAGGAACACTGAAACAAATCGAATGGCTCTCCTGATTTTTCCAGGTCTGGTTAATGCATGTTTTGTGCAATAATCCACATATCAATGTGCTCTATTGATTTTAACAGTTGAGCTGTCCTGTTTTTTTTAATACATATTTAAGGAGAGAAATTACTGTTGTAAACCTTTGAGTCTTATTCTAAATTGAAAAGTGATCCTAGAACCTTCAGTGAAAGAATTTACAGCTGTGTTTATTCAACAGAAACCCAAAAACAAAATGCTAGCTGAGTTCAAACAATAGGGATTTGGTAAGAAGAAGAACATGCTCTTCTAAGAGTGACCTATGGAACAGATTACCTTGGGTCCATCCCAAACTGTAAGTAAATCAACTGAGTGAAAAAGCTTTGACAATGAAATACAAGAGCTTCCAATAAACCCAATGAACATAAAACAAAAGCATACTTCAGTACATTAAAAATTACACAGATTTACACAAAGTGTAATTGAGAGCACTAGAGTACAAAGCCAGGATTCTCATCAGAGGGCTGTAGCCCTGTTCAATAGCAGGACATTGAGTCCAACCATGTGGTATTTGCCACATGATATATTCTTGACCCCGTCCTGTGTGTGTCCCCCTCCCCCTCCAGACTTACGCCTTCTGTTGCCAGTTTAGGCTCCGGCTTACCCCGACCGTGCTTGAGACAAGCAGCTTCAGCCAATGTGTGTGTGTGTGTGTGTGTGTGTGTGTGTGTGTGTGTGTATTCTTGGGAACAAGAAAGATCCTATTAAGGATTTTCAGTAGTCTAAAGGAATTGGTGTGAAATGTGAAATTTTTTGCATGTTCAAAAGATTAAAATTTGGCATCACTATGAGTGCACACGTTAACTTCACCTGTGAGTTGATGTAAAAAACAGGAGACCTGAATTTTGACTTGAGCAAAGTTAATGAAGGAAACGTTAACGCAGCCATGTCATAGCATGTGCCTTCGTAGCTGATGGATCCACACGTGTACTTGAGCTGCTTGAAGCCGAAACACGCGTAGCCAGACCTACATTTTCAAAAGGGGGTTGAGGAATAGCCCCTCCTACATTGGTACAATAAACTGAATGGTCACTGATGATGTGTTGAATGAATTTTATCACATTTTTATGTCTGGTTTCCTACACACTGGCTAAGTTAAACATGGAGGGTAACACTGACATGAAGAAAAAACAAAAATTAATATTGAATTAAAAAAAAACACTGAACATGCAATAAAATGCTTCAAAATAAGGGATATATTTTGGGTTAAAAACAGGCGATGTGCATCAGGTGTGCACTGAAAAATTATGAGCGCAATTCTGAGTGCTTGTTGTACCATCCAGTGATAAGATGGCGCAGAGAGAATAATTTTTTCCAACACCGGTGGATATCTATGCAGTGGTTTGGTTTGTTTGTTCTTAGGGGGGAATCCTGTCATTTTAATTTTAATAAAGTCTAATTCCATCTCTGTAATCACATGGTGCTGTTGATGTCCTTCGTAGCCTTTCGATTCAGACAGAACACGACCAGGGAACAGTAGACATGGCAGATCTTCAAAAAATTAATACAAGAAAAACACGGGATGCAGTTCCTTTGTGCTTTAAAGTTGTATTCTGGAGAATGTCAGAACCGTAGTGCAGAAAATGACAACTTCAGGTGTGCAGTGTTCTTAAAATTGCAGATGGAAACACAAAGATATGAAATAATAAATGAATGCTCTATTATTTCATAGTTCACAGCCACAGTTATTCTCAAATAAGTCAAAATTTTTTTCGTATACACTTTAAGTTTCATTTGGATTATTGTCTTAATACTTTTAGTAAATTTCCAGTCGGGTTTGTGAAGAACAAACTAAGGAGCTCTCACCTTAGAAGCATTCATGCTCATGTCAAGAGAGAAAATGATGCTTAATGTCCTTCGGCAATGATGAGATGATCAGCAAGGTTTCAGAGGCTGGTGGCCTACTGAGGGAACATGTACACACATACTGCGATAAAAATGTTTTGCTGAAAACCTGTACCGGACAAAATTGCTGTAGTATTGGCCGGAAATGTGGATGGAAGAAGGCGAATCAGAGCAATTTTGAAGGTACGGTGTTATGGAACATATGAACATATGACTAAGGCTCTCCTTGGCATTGTTCCTAATTAATGTCTCATGAATGACCATTAATACTCTAAAATAACTCATTTTGAATCAATATTGTCATTCATAGCCAGTATCCTATGGACGTTATAGGAATTATGATTTAACTGCCTACTTTCACGTTTTTTTTTTTCCCAAAATTTGGCTTCCATCATCAAAGGAATGAAAAGAAAGAATGTTTGGGAAGCTGTCTTAGGTTTAAAGGCAAATGCTCCCACTGGGCCAGAGACAAGAACACAATGCCACGCTCTGCAGGAACTTCCCCGTTTTGCGCACATGCTCCTAATTATCGCAATTCTTATTATAACGGAGACCTGGAGGGCTTAATGGTGGGAGACAGTCATTCTCTGAGGTTGAGCAGGCTGATTCTGATCAGCGACCCTTGAGAAAACGTGATGTTTCGAGTAGCCCAGCACCACTGTGATGAGGAATGTACACCTTTGTTGATGTTATCCCTTTAGCAGTTGAAAGCTGATGATTACTTCCCATGTGTCCTGGATCCTTTTCTTCTGCTGAAGCTGGGAACAGATAGCCTGAGTTTTACAGTGTATTCCTTCCCCACTGGGTATGGATTTTGTTGTGTGTGTTGTAGACATGCTGTAGTGCCGATGCGTCGGTGCATGCGCTTGTGCGTGTAGTGTAAAAATAAAGTTGACGTGCTCTGTTCCACTGAACCTCATGTGGGCCTTGTTGTTTCACGGATTGCGGATATAACAACTGGCGACAAGGATGGTATGCCCACTGTAGGAAGGGACTCCAAATGCAGAGGCAGTCCAGCTGTGTTGATACGGAATTCTGATGAGCCGCGTTCGGACAAATAAAGCATCCACGCACACTGACAGCAGTCCAGTGAGGAACATCAAGATGGCAGTCTTTATTGGACAGATCAAGGCTTATAAAAAGAACGCTTCGTGGGATGATTGTTGTGACAGGTTTGACCAATTTTGTATGGCAAATAGCATTGACGAAAATAAAAACCTTGTTAGCAGTAATAGGCGCTGAAGCCTATGTGCTTCTGCGGACGCTGTTAGCTCCCGAAAAGCCAGCGGCCAAAAGCTACTCTACCATTATTAAGTCACTGAAGGAACATTTATCACCAGCTCTATTAACCA
Organism: Scleropages formosus; assembly: GCF_900964775.1. Classification (NCBI taxonomy): domain Eukaryota; kingdom Metazoa; phylum Chordata; class Actinopteri; order Osteoglossiformes; family Osteoglossidae; genus Scleropages; species Scleropages formosus. The sequence continues at coordinate 17,330,585 of NC_041807.1, forward strand.
TTGCAGAAGGCTTTAGATTCTACTCAGCAACTCAGGAACCACAGGAGGGTGTAGTAGAATTTGAAGCTAAGGTACGTCGTCTAGCAGAAAAATGTGAGTTTAAAACTTTTCTAGATGAAGCACTAAGAGACAGGTTCATTTGTGGGCTCCAGTCTGAAGCTATCCAGAGAAAGCTACTAACTGAAAAGGAACTGGCAATAAGAAGGGCTGTAGAGATTGCAGTGGTGGCCCAAAAACACGCCCAGGCTTTAGCGCTGTCAAAGACTGTTGGTGTTAGCAACACACCAGGCACATTCAACACCGAGGTGCATCACATGGATCCCAGTAGATCGCAGAAACAGATCAATGGGGTAAATGGAAGTCGGACCGACCCAGGGTATACCACTGTTGTGGAGGTTCAAATCATGCTCCCCAAACCTGTTTCTATAAGATATGTAATGCCTGCCAGCAGAGAGGCCACAAGGCAAGCATGTGTCATGAGAAGAAACCCATATCAAGCCAGAGGGGGCAAGTGCACACCATGCATGACTCAGATAATGGCAGTGCTAGTGATTTAGAGGACCCAGCACCCCAATCTATCCAAAAGCTAATGAGTAATTACAAAGCAGCTGAGCCACTCATGCATACGGTGAAGGTCGAGGACAAACTCTTGGAGATGAAGACTGAAATTGCTTTCGGGGTGAGCATTATAAACCAAGCCCAGTTTCACCAGACGTTTCCTGGGCTCCCCGCTTGCAAGGCCAAGATGACCCTGACAGTCTATTCTGGTGAAAAGTTGGAGGTGGTCCAGAAGGCTAAGGTGCAGGTCGAAGAACTCAGGAAGTTGTTTGTTCTAGATCTGTAGCTAGTTAAAGGAACTGGACCCCCACTGGTTGGAAGAGAATGGTTATGTAAGATGGCTGATTGGGAAGCAGTCCAGAGAGTTTTTGGCATTGATCCTAGAGTTGAACGGTCAGAAAGGAGCAACATCTCGTATCATGACGTAAAGAATAAGAGTCCGCTGCAAGAGATGGTACAGAAATACCCAATGATATTTGACAAGAAACTGGGACAATTAAAAGGCCTTAAAGCAAAGTTAGTTAAAAGGCAGAGCAGTTCCCAAGTTTCATAAAGCTCAGCCAATCTAATTCGCCAGAAGACCTATGGTTGAACAGGCATTGTTAAAGCTAGAGGCAGACGACGTAATTGAAATTGTCCAGTCCTCCAAATGGGCTGCTCCTATTGTGACCCCATTGAAACGAGATGGTAAAGTGAGGGTGTGTGGACACTTTTCAGTGACAATTAACCCGGTGATACAGATGCCAGTCTACCCGCTACCACAGATGGAAGAAATATTTGCGAAGCTAGCGGAGAGAACGGTGTTCACTACACTCGACCTGGCATCAACGTACTTACAGATGGAGGTGGAGGAAGAATTTAAGAACTTGTTAATTGTGAATACTCACCTGGGTCTGAAACGCTACAAGCATCTGGTTTTTGGGGTAGCCTCCACCGCTATCCTATGGAAACAGGCCATGGAGCAAATATTAAGAGACATTCCCCAAACACAATGCTACCTCAACGATATAACCATCACGGGGCAGACTGAAACAGAACACTAGACCAACCTGCATCTAGTAATGGGACGCTTACAGGAGTACGGACTAAGACTGAATGGGAATAAGTATATTTTTGGAGCACCCAAGGTCCACTATCTTGGACACGTGATTGACAAAGAAGGGTTGCCTAAGTCAAAAGAAAAGGTGAGAGCGTTGCTGGATGCTCTGCCTCCCAAAGATGCATAGCAAGTATAAGCTTTTTGTGGCATGCTCACTTACTACAGATCGTTTATGCCTAATCTGTCAGAGATTTTATATCCCCTGAGCCACTTATTGAGAAAAGACAATCGATTTGTGTGGGATGACCAAGAACAACAAGCTTCCAACAAAGCCAAGGAATTGATGGCTTCAGAGCAGGTGTTATGTCATTTCAATCCACAGTTTCCAGTCTGTCTGTAGATAGCTCGTCCTATGGTTTAGGCACTGTACTGTCCCACTTCATACCCAATGGTAACAAGAAACCCATAACGTTCACGTGCCGGGTGCTCACAGATCTGGAGAAAAATTATGCCATAGTGGACAAGAAAGGTTTGGCCGTAGTTTGGGGAATACGTAAGTTTCAACAGTATCTGGAAGGTAGACACTTTACATTTGTGACTGACCATCAACCACTAACCACCCTGTTCCATCCATATCGGGTGGTACCAGTTAAAGCTGTTGCAAGGATCCAAAGAAGGGCACTGTTTCTACGAGGCTTTCATTATGATATAGTCTACTGTAAATCTGAGAAGAGCAGCAACGCTGATGGGTTGTCCCATCTTCCATTGACATTAAATGACTGTGTAGAAGACATTGACTTGTATCATGTTGAAATGGTTGACCCTCTACCCCTATAAGTCAAGCAAATAAGGCTCCACACTCAGAGAGACCCCATACTCAGTCAAGTGTTTCAGGCGACAATGAAGGGCGGGACCTTGGCGCTAGATCAGCATAGTCCCCTGAAACCATATTACCAAAGACAGCACGAGCTGCCAACAAATGATGGATGCCTGCTATGGGGTGTTAGAGTAGTAGTGCCCCTTGCCTGTTGACAAGCAGTGTTCAACATCTTACATAGTGGACATTTGGGAGTGGTGAAGTTAAAAGCCCTGGCCCGAAGCTACGTGTGGTGGCCGAGTATGGACAGCAGTGTCAGCAGTGGAGACTGTCTCCGGGTCTTGCTCCTTTGCACCCATGGGAATACCTGGATACCCCTTGGCAAAGAGTGCACATGGATTTTGCAGGGCCAATTCACGGTAGCGTGTATATGGTAGTGGTGGGTGAGTTTTCTAAGTGGCCAGAGGTGATCAGAATGCCTTCCACCACCGCTGCCTGTCTTGTGGAAGAAACCAGAACTTAATTTGCTCGCTATGGTCTTCCTGAACAGTCAGTCTCTGATAACGGACCCCAGTTTGTGTCTGCCGAATTCGAGTTTCCTGAAACGTAATGGAGTGCAGCAAATTATATCAGCCCCTTACCATCCATCATTGAATGGACTAGCGGAAAGGTTCAAACAAACCTTTAAGTATGGGGTTAAAGGAGGTTGGTCTCACATGCGCCTTGCTGAGTTACAGAGTTGCCCCTCATGCAGCCATCGAGTTGTCACCTTCAGTCTTTATGTTTGGGAGATCCATTTTCTGCTTGCTGGATGTCTGCATTCCACATTCGTCAGAAAGCGCATCTCAAATCAGGCCGTGTGCCAATCAGGGGTGTTCGATCTTTTCATGTAGGTGATGCGGTGCTGACTTAAAATTACAGGAGGGGAAGGAAATGGGTCCCTGGAACTGTAGTAAATGTTACCGGGCTGGTTTCGTATGTGGTCCAAGTCGGATAAGAGATGTGGCGTCAGCATGTAGACTAGATATGCTCAAGGGATACCAGCTTCGCCAACCAAACCCAACTGGAATACAGTGTTGATCTGGAGGATCCTATTGCTGAGGATCCCCAACTCACTGCACCAGATACCCCAGATATTTCTCAGCTGGTGCCAGAACTAACTGATCTATGAAAACTGGCATCACCCACTGGGACTTCAACCTTCCCTAACCCCCCAGAAAGGTCTTCAGGGAGTCGGCACCTCCTGTGCTGCAGTGCTCAACAAGGGTTCCTAAACCACCCAAGCGACTGGACCTGTGACCACGAGAAGCTGGTGATGCTTATAAGGAGGCTAGTGAATTTATGTAGGTTCTGTTTGCATTTTGAGTTCCTTGATCATTTCTTTAGAAAAAAAAAAGAAACGTATTGGGGTCAGCTGATTTTAAGGGAATAGTTCTAAAAGGGGAGGGAAGTTGTGTATGTTATAGACATGCTGCAGCGCCGATGCATCGGAGCATGCGTTTGTGCATGTAGAGTGTAAAAATAAAGTTGACGTGCTCTGTTCCATGAACCTCGTGCGGACCTTGTTGTTTCACGGATTGTAGATATAACAGATTTCAATGGGGAAATATCAGTGGTGCCTGGACAAGGCAAGGCTTAAGGATGACTGAAAGCCGAAGAGCAGTTGAGATGATTCAAACCAAATCTGCACAACAAACATTGTTTCAAAGTGCTTTGCCTTTTATAGGTACCATACCTTGAAGTGCAAGCAGGGGAACTGCTGAGAGCAGTTGGTAGTGTAGGGGTTAGAGCTCCTGAGTTTAGATGCAAAAGTTGTAGGGTTGATTCTAACTTCAAGTGGCGGTGCCCTTGAGCAAGGTCCTTACTCTAAATTGCTTAGCTGCATTAATGGGTATCCTAACATCGTAAGTTGCTTTGCACAAAAGGGCCAGCTAAATGAGTTAATGTAAAATAATTTATTACACCGGTAGCCTAATCGATGGAAAAATGTCCTTAACTTGAAGGTTCTTGATTCCATGACTTTTGTAGCACCCTAGAGCTACTACTCCATAGAAAACACAGAGCTCTGCAAAATGGTAACAATCTCAAGCTCTTTTAGATAAAATGTATTTGTTTAATAATAATAATGATGTCTCTGACTTATGGATTATGTGAATGATTGTTGTTCTTGGGTTTCTGTGTAAAAATGTGAATGGACAGCACTCAACTACTTTTATTGATTAACTCTGTCCATGATCCGAATTAAAAATGAGAACAATTAGAGTGCAAAGCAGAATTTGGTAAAAACAAGCATGTTGTGATCTAGGAAACCACAGATCTAAATAAGCATACTCTAGTATGACATTCTGGGGGATGTGGTGGGGTGGCAGGTTTGACTGGTACCTTGCTGTTTGGTGGGTATGGGGTTTGAGTCCTGCTTGGTGTGTTGGGGTTCCATGTTTTTCCCTGTGTGTGCCTCACCCAACGTAGAGAAGACAGCACTGGCAAACAGATCAGGTTTGACTCGATGGCATCAACAGTATGAGGTTTTCAAGTGACCTCAGATGTCTCACTCAAGAATTAGAGTAGCACCAATACCTAAAAAGCATGTTCTAATTTTCAAAACCTCAATCAGTAAAGTATAAAAAGTAGGCAACTGGTTCTCCTAGGACAAGAACATCCAAGAGAGTATATAAAAAAGACTAATGTGAGCTTGACACATGAGTATTACATACAGTATTTAGCTTAATTATTGCCACATTGCATGACTTTTTCAAAGGTTTAATATTTGTTGTTAAGTTATCTTTGACCCAAACAAAATGCCATCTTCCGTATAATTTCATTACCTATCATTCATTTATTATTAACTATTAGTTATGGTTACGAAGAATCAGCATAGACCTTTTTCTTTTGAGAAGGAAAAAAATACAGTTCGTTTCAAAAAATAAACCTGCAGGGGTAACTGAGGAGCTCTGTCAAGAGGTGTGACGCTGTCTAAGGGTGCAAGATCGCAAGAAACAGGAGAGTTACAAATCTGGTTGACAGCTGATTCAGCAGCTGGTAGTGTCATAGTTAGAGCTGCTGCCTTTGGACCCAAAGGTTGCAGTTTTGAATCCCACCTCCAGCTCTAGTAGCCTTGAGCAAGGTACTTACCCAAAATTGCTCAAGTAAAATTACTCAGCTGTATAAATGGGTAAATAATTGTAGGTAGTTTAAGATTATGAATTGCTATGGGGTAAAGTGTCAGCTACAAGAATAAATGTAAACAAGATTGTTCCCAACGATAACGAACCTCATATGAATGAGCTAAATGAATGAATGAACAGGGAGCACATGGTGTGGATCTAGTGGTTATGCAATCTAGCCAGTGTGTGACAACACCAGACTTCCAACATACTCCACCCTTCTACGGAAGAGACAGATGTGTGTGGTGGGGGTCTGTAAGCAAAAGCCATGTGGTGCAGCAGTGGGTGGATTAAGGAAAGGGGCATCTTACTGGAGGCTGGATATGAAAGATCAGAGTTACTCCCCTTGCTACCTACATGTTAAATAGTTAAACGTAGACATCTGAAAACATACGCTGCAGTTCAGACTTGGTTCCAAGCTTTTTTTTGCAGTCATCATGAAAGGTGAGTACTGTGTTACAAGGGATTCTTGCTCTTTTCCAATGTATCACATGCTCTTGACGGAAAGCCTTGCTAAAGTTTCTACATTCTGGAGCTTTCTTTTCTAAGGAAGTTTTTCTTTTTCTTGTCCTGCCGTTCAATCCACTAGAACACTTACTGTAACATTTGTTATTGTTGCATAAAAGGTGCAGGCAGTGCATTTCACTTAATCTCTTTATGCAAATCCATACATTTGATTTCACTTTGTTAAAACTGAACACATTTTGAACAAACTGAACTGAACAAACTGAACACACCACATTGTTAATTTATCTCTAAATAATGAAACTTTATACATGGGATAAAATATTTGTTCTTTCTAAATGATGTAATAATCTGCAAATTCATTTCAACGTATGGGACACTTTTTGAACTGGAGTGCATTCCGAATAAATGCTTTTCCTAAACATTTTGACATTTGGCACACAGCTGAGTCGCCGAAGAAACTACTATTATCATTGTTCTGAAACTTCAGTATGAATAGCAGATCTTTGAGCAAAATCATTGTATTGTTAAAAAAATTGATGACAGTTAAGTAAAGCAGTAGATATTTAGCATTTAAGGTGTTCCTTTAAGGGGGATGCAGTGGCACAGTGGATTGGACCAGGTCCTGCTCTGTGGTGGGTCTGGGGTTCGAGTCCCGCTTGGGGTGCCTTGTGACAGACTGGTGTCCCGTCCTGGGTGTGTCCTTGCGCCCTATGTTGCCAGGTTGGACTCTGGCTCCCTGTGACCCCAAATGGGACAAGCAGTTCAGAAAATGTGTGTGTTCCATTAAAAATGCAATTATTTAAATAATCTAAATGAATGCACAGCAATGCAGATGTATGAATATTCTTTCTCCTGCACATAGCAGCTAAGAGAACAGTACACACACACATTTTCAGAACCGCTCGTCCCAGCTGGGGGGTCACGGTGAGCCAGATCCTAACCTGGCAACACAGGGCGTAAGGCTGGAAGGGGAGGGGACACACCCAGGACAGGACGCCAGTCTGTCGCAAGGCACCCCAAGCAGGACTTGAATCCCAGACCCACCAAAGAGCAGGACCTGGTCCAACCCACTGCGCCACCGCGCCCCCTCTAAGAACAGTATTATTTTGCAATCTCAAACTGAATTTACTGAATACTCAATTTCAACCCAAAACGGCACTGAAGGGATTGAGGTAACACCATACTTTGGTACACCATACTGTCTGATTCTTTCAGTTCCAACAGCAGTTATACTTTGAACACAGGTCAAACTTATTGAGTGTATTTCCAATTTTCTCTGGAAATGCTTATCATAGCATTTTGCTGATAAAACTTTTTGTAATCTCTGAGACATTTTATTAAGGGAACAATCTGACATTCGGGTACAGCTGATAGTGTAGTGGCTAGAGGTGTTTTCTTTAAATCCAAAGGTTGTGGGTTCAAATCCTGCCTACTTCTGCGCATTCCGTGAGCAAGGTACTTTGCCTAGATTGCATCAGTAAAAGTCCTCAGCTATTTGGACAGGTAAAGATTATATGGTGTCATGAGCCAAATTGACTGTACTCATGAATCACGTGTCTGCGTGTCCTTCTTCTGGTATGATGCACTTTGTGTTGTTCTTGGAAATAGGTGTAACTTTGGAGAAAAGCGTCTACTACAAGGATAAATTTTAAATGTAAACGATTGATTTATTACTGGCTATAAATGCACTTCACAAGTATATGAAAAGGGTTTTCCTCATTGTGTAGGGATGTAACAAGATTGACGTACTCCACTTGCAGAAGTAGTTAAATTAAACTTCACTAATGTTTACTGATGCTTTATTTGGTTACATAGATTACATAATGTGGGAGGGCATGGTGGAGCAGCGGGCTTCGCCAGGTCCTGCTCTCTGGTGGGTCCTGGGGTTCAAGTCCTGCTTTGGGTGCCTTGTGATGGACGGGCGTCCCATCCTGGGTGTGTCCCCCCAGCCTTACACCCTGTGTTGCCAGGTTAGGCTCCGGTTCGCCGATACCCTGCTTGGGACAAGCGGTTTCAGTCAGTGTGTGTGTGTGTGTGTGTGTGTGTGTGTGTGTGTGTGTGTGTGTGTGTGTGTGTGTGATTACATAATGTCTGAAAGATGGGCCGTACAGCTGAAATCTTTTTTCAGGGCTGAATTCCCATTCACCACTGCAGTTTGCCAGCACAAGCACGTGATCCTGTGCCCGTCCTCGGGCTACTCTGGAACCTTCCGTTCCTTCGGCTATGTAACTAGTAATCAAGGATTGTGAGGGCCTTTCAAACCTTGTCCAGCACAGCATCTCTGAGCTAGTTGTCTTATATAGAAAATGTTTGTGCGTTGAACCCCATCACTTTGCCAACCATATTATTCCTATATAAGTCCCTAACAGTTTTTAACATTTTTAACATTTAAAATGTTAAAACATTTTAACATTTTTGTGTCTGAATATGAAATCTGTAATCTTTCATTAATTATAATAATAATAATCACAGAACAAAAGTTTTTTCATTTGTAGTTACAATTAGGAAAATAGGACAGCAACCCAAATATTTTTCAATAATTTTTCATGCTGTGTGACCCAAAGGTCAATTTGTACAAGCTAATGAACAATGACATGACATGGCTTTATAGCTCCAGTTATGTGGAATAATCCTATTTTTCCTTCTCATTTAAAAAACTTCCATGAGTCTCACAGTCAGCTTTTTTTTCCAGTTTCCTAATTTTTTTTTTTCCGTTTGTTATACAGTCTTTTTAAATAAAACAAAAGTCTTCTGTTAGTCAATTGTAACTGACTGATTTTCCTCATAACCAGTTAGTAGCCTTCAGTTAGAAATTTCCAATTTTGCTTTAAGAGGACTATTATGTGTTAAGGAGCACATACATGGAATGAAATGGCAGTGAAGATGTTTTTACAACTACTAAGATGATGAATCCAAGTACCATACTAATTTACAATAATAAACATTCAAATTTATTTTTTGCATAAGTGTTAAATCAGAAATGATTGCAAGAGTGCGGATCGCTGTGCTTCAAATACACAAAAAAAAAAGTACCAGGCCAATAAAATGGAGAAAAATAATCCTCTGGGGTTCCAAGAACCATTGGCTGCCCAGCCCAGTGGGTTCATTGCCGTGGACTGGAAAAGCAAAGTGTGGAGAGTATCTACAGTTAAGAAGTTCTGTTAGATGGAGCAATACAGATATGGACTTACAGAAGTCATAGATGAACATAGGTATTGGAGATAGGAAGATAATTTCTCTCTCTCTGCTTGAGAGCTACAGGAAGACGGGAAAGAGAAGGTATACGATCAGGCTCCAGAAAGCCTATAACGTGTTCAGGATGGGCATGAAGTTACTACTGCTTGGGGTGAATGCATACTGGCAGATACCTCATGGTTAATGTAACATAGTACACTTCAGAAAGCACTTCTTCACTCTGTATGACTGACTTCAAGAGTGCTGAAGAAGTTCTGCAATAAAGCAAAAAAGTACAAGGTTTAAGTAGTGGAGTGTAACAGGAAATGTGCTGAGAAGAAGAACATTGCAATCAGCCTGATTTGTCTCTTTGTCATCATATCATTGGGGTTAGACCCATAATTAGAAACACCTTCCACAGTTTTGAGTCCCCATATGTTCTTTTTCTGTGACACGCACACATTGTTCATGTGTGGTTTTCCTTCCTCTGCCCCCGATCTGCAGATTTGGAGACCATGTCCAAAGCCAGTGCGTCCAACGGCTACAGCCAGCCACCAGATGAAGAGCCCCAGGTTGATGGCGTAGGTGTGGAAGAACGGGGCCAGTGGAGTAACAAGGTGGAGTTTGTGCTGTCGGTGGCTGGGGAGATCATCGGCCTGGGCAACGTGTGGCGCTTCCCCTACCTCTGCTACAAGAATGGGGGAGGTAGGTGTTAGTATTGAACATGTGGTGGCACGGTGACACAGTGAGTAGCGTTGCTGTCTCAAAGCACCTGGGTGGTGTGAGAGAATGTGAGTTTGATCCCTGCTCAGTCTGTGTGGAGTTTGCACGTTCTCCCTGGGTGCTCCGGTTTTCTCCCACAGTCCAGACATGCTGTTCAAGTTCGCCCATAGTGTGTGAGTGGCAGAGAGAGTGTGTTCCACTGATGTACAGATGAGTGACCTGTTGTAAGTAGTGTATCTAGCAGTGTAAATCACCTTGGTGAATAAGGTGTGTGGGCTGATAACACTACATAAAGTTCATTAGAAGCTGTTTTGGAGAAAAGCATCTGCTAAATAAATAAAATGTAAATGTCTTCTGGTCGAAGAGTTTAGTCTGGTAATTTCTAGTTCCTTTCAGATTTGAAAAGCTATGGGACTTTGCTGGTTTGTTTTCATCCTGGCCCATGTGAATAATTCTTCTCACCTCTTCAGCAGATGGATTGATAATGCTTCTCTCTGGAGAATGCCTGTGTTGCCACACATATAGCTCCATAAGGTTAGCAATGTCATCTCTGTCCCGATTGTGTCTAGACTCCATGACCAATCTGCCTTGTGCTTATCAGGATGATAGATGTTCAGGTCCACAAAATAGCTGTCTGTTAGACTTCTGCAGACTGCTCTGTGGAAAAATTCAATGTCAGAACTGATAATTTGATGGGGAACTGAGCCATAGGCATTCGCTAGGTCCAGGCAGATTGCATGAATGGTCGAAGAATGTTTTCTCACAGTTGTATGCAAAAGTACTTGATTTTGGAGAAGAGGGCACGGACAGTGCTCTGTGTTGGTGTGGTTGTTTTGTGTGTTTTTCCTGCTTGGCCATGGGTGACCTGTGTGGTGAGTCAAGGGTCACAAAGACAGCTGTGGCTTCATCCTTGTCCTTGCTGGTCACCTGCTGCTGTAGTTTTAAAGAATGCAGATGTTATGACTTTCAGAAACCCGATCATCTTCTAAACATCTCCAACCCCCAGCTGATGTGCCACTGATTCAATAGCCCATGGCAGTTTTGCTTATGGTGACTGATTCAAAACACTGTTAGGTAATCTAGTCAAAACCCCTATACAATGCATTAAGTCTACAGACCCTTATCCACTAGTTGGGACTTACATGTATGGTTTTGAGAGGGTCTAAGAATATCTGAACAAGACAATTTTAAATTTTATTCACTCCTAACAGGAGCATTCTTCATCCCTTACCTCCTCTTCCTCTTCACTTGTGGGATTCCTGTATTCTTCTTGGAGGTGTCCCTGGGCCAATATACCAGTGAAGGGGGCATCACCAGCTGGAGGAAGATGAGTCCACTTTTTGAAGGTAGTTTCTACATCTCGCCTACTATGCCAATGCTGTCCATTTTCATTTCTGCCACCATTTAGATATTTTTTGTTGAAATACATTCATGTTCCTGGTGTACAAACACTGCAGACTTCTATAAATATCAAACTGGAAGTGCTTTACCAAGCAGCTCTTTGGTAATGGGGGTGAGGAAACAATAGAAAAAATGCACTTGGAGATAAGCAAGTTTCTCCCAAGCTTCTGTTTTATTGACAGAGAAAGAGACAAGGACTGTGGGTATGCTTGTGTCTTCCTAATCTGGGTCGGGAAAACATGTCCTTTTAGACAACAGTGAATTTGCTGCTGTAGTTACAATGCTAAACATAAAAAATATACAGAGAACACCATTTGGCCTTCCTGTAAACTCCTCCCTTTGATTCCTTCATTTGTTGGTCTAGGTATTGGCTATGCTTCCCAGGTTATTGTCATCCTGCTGAATTGTTACTATATCATTGTTCTGGCCTGGGCAATTTTCTACCTGTCTTTCTCCTTCACCCTGGATTTGCCCTGGTCTTCTTGTAACAACAGCTGGAATACAGGTGAGTGGGTCAGCTACCCAACAATACCACTAAACAGCACAACCAGGAACAACATCTCCACAAATGATTAACAATTTCTTGAAACGAGGGCAAGTTCAATGTGAGTGAAGGGTGTACACACCATTGTGCTGACTACTGTCACCGATTTCCACCAATGCATCTGCTCTTGCTCAGGAAACTGCATGGAGATTCAGAGGAGGAACAGCTCAGCCAACTACACAACTGTTCAAAATGCCACCTCCCCTATCATTGAATTCTGGGAGTAAGTCCTTGAGTCCTGTTTATATATGACAAAAGCTTGTGTTTTCATACATAGTGAAGGACACCAGTGATCATCTATCTCAATTGAATCAGCAGATCAAACAATCAGATGTCAGTAAACTGCCCAAAAATATGCTTGGCAAGAATCAGTTATCTCAGTGTGGTTAATTATCAGTAGATTTTAATTCTTTAACGGTATTCTCCAAGCAATAACACATTTTATCTTGTTTTTAAGCTTTATACACTCTAACAAGAAAATAATCATGTTGTCATGAAGAACATGCCAAACTGAAGCTCCTATATGTTCTACAGGAGGAGGGTCCTGAGGATCTCCTCTGGGATTGATGTTACTGGGACACTGCACTGGGACCTGGCACTGTGCCTGCTTATTGCCTGGGCCATCTGTTATTTCTGCATCTGGAAGGGTGTCAAATCCACTGGAAAGGTTGAAAGCACCTCTCTTTTGCTTATGAAATGAAGCATCTACATGTAAAATCACGCAATGGCATTATTTCAGTTTGTGTTGTTATAATTCCGTTTTTTGCAAGCTGTCCATTTTTTATCAGTGGGACAGAACAGAAGAGAATGCAAATACATGTTGCTACTCCTTCACTTAGGTGGTGTACTTCACGGCTACCTTCCCCTATTTAATGCTGTTAATCCTACTGGTCCGTGGTATCACTCTGCCTGGCGCATCCCGGGGCATCAAGTTCTACCTGTACCCTGATATTGGACGGCTTGCGGACCCTCAGGTATGGTATCTTACACAACCTACATGTTCTATGACATTTGTCCCATTCATACAACGTAAGTTTATTGTTTTTGTGGTGAGAGAATGACATGGGATTAAGGACTGTAGTCAACAATCAAAGGCTCCTCTTGAAACTTGAGCCTTAAGTTGATGTTCAACATACTTCCTGGAGTACCACATTACTTCTTGGGCTTTGCAGCACTCGAACTGTGGTGTTTATTTTGGTCGATTCTAAACAACCAGGTGTGCAGCCTGTTCTTCCTTTCTACCCAAAGACTAGTTGGGCAACAAAGTGACCCCTTGAGGAAGGGAGGTCATGGTGGTTTCTTTGTGTTTCCATTTGTTTTTCTGCTCACATGGAAGGTTCTCCATGTGCAGGTGTTAACAGCTGGGGCTATGGGCCCAGCTGGAAAGCACACTATAAGCAGCCCATCTGTTCTCCATGAAAGGATCCACAACCAGTCTTTCGGCAGGACACAGGGGGTGCTGACTGAACTCTAGACTACCCTTATGTGTTTGTTTTTACTTGCTGAACAAGTTCTGGTTGGCTGCTTACAATTCGGAGAGAGTAAATACCCCCCAAAGACCCTGACCACAAACACATATGTTGTGTATACTCTACAACAGAGTCAAATTTTTCTTAGAAATTAAAACTGGAAATTAGAGACATATCTAAATGAATTTTGCTCTATTGAGGCATAGAATCTGCCCCATGGGTTTGACTCTTGACTTCTCCAATCATCTCGCTTTCATCTCCCCAGGTGTGGATGGATGCTGGCACTCAGATCTTCTTCTCCTTTGCCATCTGCCTGGGTTGCCTCACTGCCCTAGGGAGCTACAACAAGTACACCAACAACTGCTACAGGTGCATGGCCATGCTCCCACCCCAACTCATTACACTGTGTGCTCTCAGCTCCTGCATTTGGTGCTCATATCTGTCCTGTGGGCCATTCCAGAGACTGCCTGGCCCTCTGTTTACTGAACAGTGGGACCAGCTTCGTTGCTGGGTTCGCAATCTTCTCCATCCTGGGTTTCATGTCGTATGAGCAGAACGTACCCATCTCTGAGGTGGCCGAGTCTGGTACGTGGTATCCAGAGTTAAAAAAAAACTTTGGTTTCAGTGTTGAAGAGAGACCCAGTATTGGAGTCTAAATTATTGCACTAACCCGGTCACTTAACCATGCTTATAATTAATTTCACAGTGACCCTTTTCCTTTTCATGAAGGAAAATAACACCTCTGTAAAATTAATGTGCTATATACATATATATATATTTTGTCAACGTTAGAATATTTCCAATAAATGATGTATTTAAACTCAGTTAAAACAAGTGTAGCAATAAGTGCCATAAAATTTAAATGAAAGGAGCTCCCAGGCTTCACACACAGAATTGTCATGGTCATCCATTGTGTATCCGTAGGCCCTGGGTTGGCCTTCATTGCATATCCGAGGGCTGTGTCTATGATGCCCTTCTCCCCTCTTTGGGCCTGCTTCTTCTTCTTCATGATTGTGCTCCTGGGGCTGGACAGCCAGGTAACATTTCACATCCGAAGTGACAACAGAATCAGGATTCCTAATGGCTGTTCCCAATGGAAGGGGGATCCGGTGGTGTCGGGGGTGCCCACGCTCTGGCGGGTCTGGGGTTTGAGTCCCACTTGGGGTGCCTTGCGATGGACTGGTGTCCTGTCCTGGGTGTGTCCCCTCCCCCTCCAGCCTTGCGCCTTGTGTTGCTGGGTTGGGCTCTGGTGCACCGCGACCCCGTTTGGGACAAGCGGTTTCAGACAGTGTGTGTTCCCAATGGGTTCCTTAAAAATGATCACCTTCTGTGTGGTTTTACATCTGCTGCTACTCATTAAGCAGACACTTTTCTTCAAACTGACACAGAACTCAGCGACACACAACTCAGAATAAACAAAAGTGCATTTCACCAACAGACAGAGAGATACAGATGCAAACTCGTGATTCTTGAAATTGTCAGTTACAAGAGAGTTTTTGTCAGCATTACTTTACATGAGTAGCTGCATGGAGAATTGAAAGGGAGTCATATTGTTTATATATTTCACAGAAAATGCAATGAAAGTTTATGGGGCAGGGAGAAGATGAGAAGAGAACTTAGTCTGAAAGAGATGTGTTTTGAATTGAACGTTAAGAGTGGTTTAGCAGATCTGCGTGAGAGGTAGAGCCCATTGCACCACACTGGAGCCAAAACTGAGAAGCCTCAGACTTTTGATTTTGGAGAAGTTATGCATGGGATCCTCATATGCTTAGAGGCGGAGGAGTGTAGCAGCCTGGTTGGGGCACAGCGAGAGATCAGGTTCTGTAGTTACTGGGGAGCAGCTCCAGTGATGTTTTTGTAGGCCATGGCCTGAATCTTGAACTTCATACGAGCAACAACATGTCGCCGATGGAGAGAAACATTGATACTGAAACGCTGCTGAGGATTATGCACAGCATAATCAAAGTGGTCTCATTCAAATGCTAACGCCAACACAGGCAAGTGGTGGGCTGGTCAGCCGTATCTGTGTTCCTGCTTTGGATTCATTCAAATGCTTGATAAATGTAGATGGGAGCGAATGTCCTAAATGACCACAAACTTTGACTCACTTGTCCAAACCCCCAGTTTGTTTGCGTGGAGAGCCTGGTGACGGCCGTTATTGATCTGTACCCCACCTTCTTCCGGCGCAAGAAAGGCAGAGAGCTCCTAATCCTAGTTATCGCTGTCATGTCCTACCTGATGGGTCTCACCATGCTGACAGAGGTAGGCTGTGGTCTGCCATCACAACCCCATTTCACCCCTCTCCACCACCCTCCCACATGTGGGCTGGATGCTTTCGGCTTTTAAAAAGTCTTCTGGTCTAGCAGAAAATGTAAGTAAGGAATAGAACATCTTTGCAACTGAGGAACACTAGACTGTTCACTATCTATGTTAATGACTTAGATTTAACGTTAAATCTGACAACCTGCTGCTGCCACCTAAAAATGTCCTATTACGCTACATCATCACTTACATTTGCATCATTTACATTTACAACATCATTACTTTGTTTTTAGCCATGCAAATTCTGCACCTGAAAGCATGTTAATTCCTGTTCAGGGGGGCATGTACGTGTTCCAGCTCTTTGACTACTACTCAGCCAGTGGGACGTGCCTGCTCTTTGTGGCCATCTTTGAAACAGTCTGTATCGCCTGGGTCTATGGTGAGTGCTGGGACAGGCTGCTTCAGAGAGAATCAAACAGCTATTAATTAACCTATTATTCCGGTGCAGCATGGACGTCTTTCACGGGGTGAAAATAATAAATAATGTACCTGTTAAAGCACTGTAGAGTTCTTCTAAGGGCCGCTGTAAGACAAGAACAAAACACATCCTATTTACATTTATTGTGCCAAATAGAGCCTGTCAGTGTCAAGTTAAGAAAGGGTCTTTTTGGAAGCAATACTGTGAATTGGTAAAGCAGTCGTGTTTAAATATTTTAATGTCATTTTCACTGGATTATCATTTTGTAAAATAAATTAGTTGTACTTCGCTTGCATTGTTTCAGGTGCTGATCGTTTCTATGACAACATTGAAGACATGATAGGTTACCGGCCTGGACCTGCTATTAAGTATGCTTGGATGTTTTTCACACCAGCTACCTGCATAGTGAGTGACATTGATCGGTGACTCAAAGCACTGGCCTTATTTCAGTCTAATAAAAATATAAATAATACAGATATTCCACTATAAGCTTCCTTTTTACTGTAGACCTAGAACATGAGGCCAGCTTACGATTCACTGGTTCACTTTCATTTAACTATTAACTTGACTTACATTAACCACCCTCTGTTTCTTACTAATGAAAAAGTGATTAAATCGTGCATTGTTTTCTATTTTTCTTCCTCGTAAATTTTTTAAAACACTTTTTGAAGCTTATGCAAGGGAAAGACCTCTCTTCTTACAACGATTTGAAATTTGTGTAATGGAACAAGAACAGAGGGGGAAATGTTACCATAAATAATGACTGTGGGTATTTCTAATGCACGGCTAAATAATTGCGTATTTTTCCTCCTAAGGGCACTTTTGCTTTTTCCCTCATCAAATACACTCCCCTGAAATACAACAATGTATATGTGTACCCCTGGTGGGGGTACGCTCTAGGGTGGCTGCTTGCGCTCTCCTCCATGGTCTGCATCCCTCTGTGGATTGTCTTCAAGCTCTGCACCACCAAGGGCACCCTGAGAGAGGTAAAGCAGTCAAGGATTCTGGAATTTTTCAGCCAGAGCAGTAAACAACACTCTAAAAGTAAAAGCATTACAGAATTCTGAGACATTTCCACGATTACTTTGGAAACTGCATCACTCAGAAAATACTAATCTAAGAATATATAAAAATTCTTGCTATGAAAAGTTGCTGAATCATGATACACACAATATTACGTGGACTGTTGAAAATAAACTGAAACAACTTTCCCTGCCAGCCCTTTACTGAAATGGTGTAGTTACTTATCTAAGAATATGCCTTGCAACTAGTGTTATACTTCTGGAAGGACAATTTTCATTTGATTTTATGTTTTTATAATAGTCCTGTATTTTGATTGTGTGAAAGACTGTAGATTGTAAAAATTGTGGTTCCTTCCTCTCTTCTCCTCTCCTGTCAGCGGTTCTACCAACTCACCCAACCCTCCAGCGACCTGCCCCAAACCAAGAGAAAGCAGGACAAGCTGCTGGCCATCCTTGCTCCCAAATGCGATGCTATTCAACAGCTCGGCGAGCTCATCAAACATGGCTATGTTCCCGTGCTGGAGAAGGAATCCGCCTGCTAGGACGTTAGTGTCATTTTGGGAGAATCACCTGGCCTTGTACAAGATCCAGACTAGGCATTGTTTATTTGCATCCGCACTCACTTCCTAGTACCTCATACACAACAGCCGAGCAAGCAAAAAGACTGCAGAAATACTGACATCCAAATGCAAGCCCTTGTGGGGGTCTTTAAAGCCAGGTGGGACAATGGCTTTGGCTCCATCTCTTCATGAATATTTTTCAATATTGTAGTACAGCAGCTGGCTTGCTGTGGACAGCTTCCCACCATCCACACACTTCTCTCACACACAGATCTGTCCAGGGATGCCTAAATGTCTACGGACCTGTACTGTCAAGAAGGTGTTGGCTTTGCATGTGACATTCAGACAGGCAGAGGGAAAGAGGGACTGTAGGGGATACTGTGGAATTTTTTCTTTTTTTCAACGTTTAGACATTCAAGTGTTGTCAGTTTCCTGAGGAAAAGCATTTCATATTTTTTTTGGACAACACAAATATTACCATTAGCAGCTGTGAAAGTTTCCATAGAATGGTACACTATAAATTTTGATCCAAATAATAAACATCACTAAGTCTCTCCAGGGGTGTGACATTGATTTCAAGTGTTGGGGGCTCAACAGTTGGATTAGAAGCAAGTAAAGGCCGTAATGTTTGTGAAATGTTTTAGTGAGATGTCGTAAATTATGTTCATGAGTGTGTCAAAACATCTCCAAGTCAAACCATTTCATGCTAAAGGATTCAGTTAAATGTGCTCTTCACAGATGCTATAGTACAGGGAAAAAGCCTGCAGTCAGTTGCCATTAGTATATTAAAATAATGTAAAAGTGTAAGACATTTTAGCAATGTTTTAAAGTGATTTAAAATGACAATAATTACAATAACACATGGACTGCAATGATCATTCTGCCCTCTTTCATTTGTCATTTCTAAGTTAGAGTTCTCAGCAGATGCCCAAATATTCTGCTGTGCAGAAATTGAGAATTGCCAAAAAATATGTTCTCAGCTCAAAAACTGAAATTCAGAATATCAGAGAAATTGTGTCTGTTAAAAAGTTCAATGTCTTGCCATTTTGAAAGCAATAGTTTATGCAGACTTATCTGTTTACTCTGTTTTGACAGCAAATGTCTCAACCACTTCTACGGCATTTCAGCTTTATAAATGTTTGATGGATAAAACAAAAATAGCAGGTATAATCCATTATCTGTCTTCTATTAAACAAACTCTTGTAACAATAACATCATCAACAGCAACAGCAACAAGTAATAATAATAATAATAATAATAATAATAATAATAATAATGACCTATAGGTAAAGTATTATAATTAACTTAGCTGATAATCAGTTTTTTTTTTCAGAAAAGTGAATTAAGATGTACTTGTTTTTTTACTTTTTGAATATTTTTAAGCATTTTTTTTTAACTTTGAATTTTTAAGACTTTTCAAAAGATTTTTAAAAATAGAAGTAATCATAATAATAATTTTTAATCAATGAAAATAGTGAGTGTAATGTATGAGAAACACTGGAAAATGCTGTCAAAGCACAGCTGAAATAGTATAAATTGGATTTTTGTTTGAACATGTAAAATTAATTACAACAAGAAACTTAACTGAATACAGTTACTCCAAGAATTTCTCTCAAGACTTATTTCCCTCTATAAGATTGTAGGCTGGAACCTGAGAAGTAAATGACACTGATGATAGGACATTCAAATCAGCATAAAACAGAATTATGGAAGCTAACACATTTGCACACTTACAAAACACTCCATAATGAGCACTGTACACAATTAATAGCAACTTGTTTTGTTTGTGTACTACAGTATTCTTATTTTCAAAAGATTAAATTACATTTTTAAAATGCATAAAACATGTGTAACCAATTTTTTGCAACAACTATTACACTAATGTGATAAAAGTGTAACAAATGTATAGAATGACACTTAAAAAATATTTGTATTAAAAGTTTTTAAATGGAGGTTTGGGATTTCTTGTTTTCAAAACAAAAATGTTATGATTGTTTTATTATTGAATGCTGGGGCAAGGAAAATTTATTTAAATGTAATCCAGATATCAGATCGTAGTGAGATGACATATATAATAGTTTTAGTATACTTAGTAGTAGTTCAGTAAGTATTTTAATATTAAGTATAACATAGATAATAGTTTTCCATTCTTGCTGATAATGTCATTGCAAACAATACTACCATCTGGGTTTATGTTTGTCAGTGACAAAATTAAGCTTTAACAAAGCACATATCCATGCAATGCCCCATTCTTATATTTTCTGTGAATTTACACATCTAACAGTTGAATAAACAAAACTGATCACAAAAAATGCATTATAGAAAATAGATTTGATCAGCTCCTTGAATTTTCACATGGATCAGTAATTAGTGTATACAACATTAGCTTAAAAACTTCTCTAAATCAGTTATATCTGACCATTATGAATTTTCCTGTTTTAAATATAGTCTTTATTTTACTTTAGTTGATTTTATTAACATAATGAATAGTTGTAAAACGTAGTGGATAGCTCTCTGAGACATTATGTTGGAAAAAGAACCTTACAAAAAGAAACAAAGGCTACTTTTCTCTCGGGTTCTATCAGCGATAAATCACTGTTTTTACGTCACACCAGACCTACACTCTCGCACCGTTAAGTTTTGGTAATAACTCGAGCCTTGCGTACCGAGGACGGTGATTGGCCGAAAGCACTTTTACGTCACACTAGTGACGCTCCTCTTTCCCACGATGCAGTGCGCCATGTTAAAGGAAGATGGCGGAGGGAGGAGCGGCTGATCTGGATACACAGCGAGCAGAGGTCGCGGGGTTGCTGAAAACGCAGCTGCGGAAGGGGGATACCTGGTGAGAGAGGGCCGTGCGGCTCCCCGGAGCTGTTTAGCCCATGCCCGGCGACTCGGTGCGGCCTGTCAGAGAACGTACCGGGGGATAGGGACGGACACAGGCCGCAGCTCGCAGCAGGCGCTACATTCCCGTACATCTCACCCGTGACCCGGTCAGCGCCGAATGGGTCTACCGGCCCCGGTGTGGCGGCGATGCTTAGACGTGTTGCCTCCGTCCCAAAGACGGGTTCGGGAGAGCTGAACAGGCGGAGCTGCCGATGTTAAACGCGGGTCTCGTGAGCCGCACACTCCCCTCGGCTCGTCCCGTCAGTAGGGGATGCGCACCTGTCAAGAGGGCTTGGCGCGCCGGCGGAGGCGCGCGCTCTCACGCAGGCTCGCGCGAGCCACTCATTGAAACGTGTCGCGTGAATGAGCCGTTAGCACTTGTGGTGTGCCGTGTGGCCGCAGGGGACGGGTGACGCGGATATTTTGCGAAGAGCCTGAGGCGACAGAGCGACAGAATGAGATATGACAACACGATTTCTAGAAGTAAAATTAGGTTTGTGGGCAAACAACTTAGTCTTAGATTAAGGTTATAGGATTAGGAAGAGGAAGTCCGTCCTCGCTGACAGAATAATAAATATTAGTTCAGGGTGAACCTAGTGACTTTTACTCGTCTTAACTGGCCTGAGGAGGTTCGTGATCTAAAACATACTGTGAATCAAGTCCTTGGTTCCGTTTTTACAAAAAAAAAAAATAAAAAATTATATATATATTATATATAAAATAAAAGCCACGTGCCTCTGGGAAGTGGTCTGTAGAAATAACTCAGTACCAGAGTTAGTAATGCTTTGCTGGAATCTTCTTCTTCGTCTGAATCTTTTGTTTTAGCGTATTCACCACATTCTGACTGGCAGTAGGATGATTCTCATTCATTGTATATCCAATAGGTAGGTTTGTGGATGACACTTTAATTCGTAATATGAGGGAATAGTTTGAATCCCATTGTTGTTGCAGTACCCTTTAGCAAGGTACTTATCCTTCACTGACACTGTAAGAATGACTCTGCTGTATAAATGGCTAAATCATTATGAAATTGAGTATTTTAATCCAGTAAATCCACTTGGTCAAAATTGTTACAGTACTAGAGGTTAATAACATAGTCAGCAGTACTGTTTCAAGGGTTGTTTGTCTTCTGGTAGCAATGAACGGAAGACAGTGATCTCAGTCCAGGGTTTAACATGTGAGTATCTCCACTGTACACTATTAATCTTCATTACTTGCCAGCAGTCACAGGTTCACAGTACCTCCACAGCATGTTCTGAATTGAATCCAGTGTGTGACACAACTTGCAATTCTTTTTGTGTTTATGCAGGTACCTGGTAGACAGCCGCTGGTTCAAACAGTGGAAAAAATATGTTGGTTTTGACAGTTGGGACAAGTATCAGATGGGTGACCAGAATGTCTACCCTGGACCGGTGGACAACTCTGGACTTCTCAAAGGTACTTGTTTGCCTCTTCCCTGCTGATGCTTATAAGAATGACTGTGGGGTCCTCTACTGAATTGGAAGGAATTCATGAGCCAGTCGCTCGTTGTTCACCAACAGCAAGAAGAGATTTTGTAAGATTCCTAATCAGCATTCTTCTCAGTTTTCTGAGAGGATGAAAACAGACTGGCTGATTAAAATTGGCCTCAAGATACTAGTCAGGATCATTTACCTGCCAGCTGCAGTTGCTTCTCACAGGAAGTGCCCTTGTGAACTTTGTGTTATAGTGTTGCTTTGTACAGTTATATGCTCAGCACAACACAGTTCTGCTTTGTGTGCAGATGGGGATGTTCTGGCCCTTAAGGAGCACCTTATTGACGAGTTGGACTACATCCTGGTTCCCACGGAAGGCTGGAATAAGCTAGTGAGTTGGTATGGGCTAACAGAAAACCAGGAGCCCATAGCTCGCAAGGTAGGGCTCTATCAAACGTACTGAAGTAGTGCTGATTCTTCTCGGTGTGGAATCTCATGCTGGTCTGATCCATTAATTTTCTCTGCTTCTTGAAGCATTGTGCGAGATTTTTGTTTGAGTTACTGCTGCCATGTGCTTGAAAGCAGCAGGTGTGGTTCTTAAGAGCTATGGATGTGTAGATATGTCTCAGCTTGAAAGAAATTGGCCAGTTAAGACCTTAACTGAAAATAAACTCTAGGAATGCATTATTTATTAAGTATATTTTAGTACAGTATTAAATTCTTGTTCTCTGATAAGATTTGTTCATCCACTGATTTGGATTGTATAATGATAATTTTTCCACTGGCTGGGAATTAGACACTGCTGTGGTCTTCAGTTCAGCCAGTCATGGCAACATGGCCACTGCTGTGGTGTCCCTTTTAACTGATCCACCCCTTTCGCCATGTATGTGGGGGGTATCAGATAGCCGGGAACATTTCTATTTTCAGAGTAGACTGGATGACACAGGCGCTTCAGGGAGCCATCTGTGAGACCAACATGGAGGAGGTCCTTTTTCTTTTTCACCTTTTGGGTTTCGAGTGTGCACGGGTTGCCAGGAAAGTGGGTCTTGGTTTGTTCTCAGCGGTGGTTCCATGAGACTCTTAGGAACTTCTTCGACTGGGCTGGTGTGGTGTCCTTGTTTAAGGGGATGAATGCACTACTGAAGTCAAAGTAGAGCTGCATGTCAGAGGGTTAGAGAGAGTGAGAGAAGGGAGAACGAAAATGAGAATTATAGAGGTTAATGTTTTATTGGAGTGAGACTTTTTGTTTTGCCTGTGCTTATGGTGACTTGAAACAATGTTGTGCACTAAGGTAAACCTAAGCCATTGTACAAACTTTATTCAGACAGCTCATTGCACCAACAGTTTATCTCTGAGGGGGGAGGTTGGCAGTTGCAGGGACAGTGTGAAATAAATAGGATTGTACCGTTCAGCTGTCTGTGTCGTGGTGCTAAATTAAGGGTCTCCTGACAGACTATATGTGCCTAAAGGGTTTACTTTCAACCAAAAGATAATGAAATCTCTTGGCCAAAGTCCATTCTGAAAATGCAAGTCAACATTGTATGCTTAGTTTTTTTTTGTCTAGCAAGTGGACAGGATGATCTTTTTTAGGCTTCTTAGGTGTCAGTAACTAAAGGCAGCTGAACACTATCATTTTTATAATATATATAAACTTTCATGTGCTTTTGTTTTCATGTTGTGATGGCATTATTGTGGAAATTGGTAGAATATTTTTTGTTTTCCAATTTGTTTTGAAGGAATTACTTTTTAATTTGGGTTACATTATTTTTATGTTTTCAAAATCAATCACTTTTTTTCATCAGTTGTAATATTTTGTGCTTTTGTAACATAACTTGAAACGATAAAAAAGCCAAAAAAACTGCTGTCCTTGAAATGTGTATGACTGGTTGTTCCTGTGGGATGCAGGTGGTTGAACAGGGTATGTTTGTGAAGCACTGCAAAGTGGAGGTGTATCTCACGGAGCTGAAGCTGTGCGAGGACAGTAACATGGACAACGTTATCACCCGTCGGTTCAGCAAAGCAGACACAATTGGTGAGGACATTTATTCAAACCACCCCTTCTGTCCTTGCTGCTTTTTCAGCTTAGTATTTTAGACTTCAGTATTTAAGGTTATGCTCTTGCAAGACATGTTAATGCTTTGCTCGAGTCCTCTTTCTGACACTGAACCACATACCCATCCACCCACATATGAATGCACACATTTTCAGGCTTAACGTTAATTTTGCCATAATACGGAAAACTGATACTGCAAATACAGTAATTAAAAGCTGCCATTGTGTAAAAAGCATCTGCAGTAACTGTAGGCTGTATGTTTCTTCTGTCTTCTCTATAAAAGCTCCCAACTCTTTGTGCTTGACAGATATATAAGTGCCAGAGTTTGTAGCTATTTGTTATTCACTGGAATAAGGATAAATCTGAACAATGTTCTTTGAGTTGTCCTCATTTTGTAGACACCATTGAAAAGGAGATGAGGAAGCTGTTCAGCATCCCAGACGAAAAAGAGACCCGTTTGTGGAACAAGTACATGAGCAACACGTTTGAACCGCTCAATAAACCGGATAGCACCATCCAGGACGCAGGTCTATACCAAGGACAGGTAAATAAGAAGCATGTTCAGCACGCTGGTTACTTTACCAGTGCAGTACACATAATCTCACACAAATAAGGCTTTTGACAGTACAAAGGTGCTTCTAGGCAAATCTTACATAGGGAATTCCAGGGTCATTAAAATTCTTAGATTCCCATACAGACATGAAAAGTCTGTGTGTCTAGTCTTGTTAAATTCAGGGATAGTTAACACTGTGCAGAAGATCCTGTCTGTGGGACTTCTTTTAATTCCTTAAATTGCCTTAAAACAGCCATTGAATTTTATTTGCCTTCTGCTCCTCCTTCAGTGCCCTAAAATCAAGCTGACCGTTTCAGAATTGTGGAGTCTCGTATGAAGGTGTAAGCCCACAAATTTGGTTGTGATGCAATTCTTGTATAAAATTTAAACAGTCAGTGAAGAATGTTCATGTGGAGAACCAGTGTGATTGCTGAAAGTTAAATACACTGTTTCAGATGCTCTCTCCTATCCAAGGAATTCTTGTTCTGCGACAGTACTGTGGACCAAAAAAGGGTCTTAGATGGAACAATGTGTTATAGGGATATTTTTCACCATAAGAAATAATGGGAATTTTTAATGTGGACTGATATAATGAAAAGACTCAAAAGCATGCAGACCTATTCAGTGTTTAATCTTTTCTAGAGGCACCTTAGATAATTTTTAGTCAAGTTTTAAACTTGAATAAACAAAGGAAATACAAAAGCTTGTCTTACACTTGATAAAACTACACTTGGTGCAAAAGAAGCCTAAAAGAAGCAAGATGTGAGTAGAAAAAGTGAACTGTTACTCCACAGAAGTGGATAGTGTGTGGGATGCCTGTGGGGTGAGGGTCACATTTATTTTGCTTTTCCTACCTAATCATTACTGTATTTAATACCCTTCCATCCTTATTCTTAATTTACCAGTGTAATAACATTTACTGTATTTGAGTAAATTATTTTAGTATGTGTTGTAGGTATTGTGGTCACTCAGTGAATGAAACACAGTAGAAGCAGCAGGCGATAACATTATTATTATGGAAAACACACAGTATGGCACTGTTGTATGTGGCTCTAATCCTGTACCAAATTTCTCAATTTTTTTGTATTTTATGTTGGTGTACTAGGTTAGTTAAAGCTAAATATTTTTTTTCCAGTTTCCTGTTTTAAGGCCTTATGCTTTGAGCCAGACGAAAAGGGTCCACTTACAATCAAAGGTGCCAACCTGTAGGAAATCAAATCAGAGTGTCACCATTGAACTACTGGTTATTATTGTTACTGTTGCTCAGAGTTTCTGCGGTCTTTACCTGGGGTGTGGCAAGTCTTAATCTGTACAGGTACAGTCAATCTGTACACGTGTCATATTGTCATTTATTTCCTCCTGTAGACAACCACTAGCCAGGAAGCTGATGTCAATAAACTTCAGCACACGGTAGCTCACATTCAGCACCTTTGTTCATTTTGGCTTGCCACTTTTTTTTTATTCTTTATTTTAAACTGTAATGTAACGTGGTAGCCTGGCTCAGCATAGGCAGGAGGGTATGCCCCTTTTTGCATGTGTTCTGCAAACTGTCAACTAAAATATTCATTTTTATATGAGCAACAGCTGTAGATTTACAAAATGATATAACCAAATTCAGTAAGTATTTCAGTATTGATCAAGGGGCTTCATTTTGTCATGCTGGCAAATAAGAATTACTGCTATACAAATAATTTAGCAGCTGTCAGTTTTACACACCATAGAACAACTTAATGCAGTAGTGAAGTCTAAATCCACTACATTGCTAGAGGTAGTATGTAGCTGATGGATAGTAACAACATAGTTCTTTTTTATAAAGAATTTGCAGTGAGTAGAGTATTTACATAAGTACTTACTTGATATAGAAGTAATTTTTTTTTCCATTTCTAAATGTTAAAATGAAGCCAGATGTTAGTATTTGACATGCTCTTGTATAATTTTTATATTCAGTAACAGAATAATATTTGTAAGGCTGAAATGGTTAACAAGCTTACCATGCACTGCTGATGTATGGCCTTCCTGTTAACAGCATGCTACACAATAATGTTTTAATTTTTTATTTTGTTTAAAGTTTTTGTTTGGTGTGTAAACAACCCCAAGTCCTGGCACACTTTGATCCAATATAAAACAAGTGTCATTTTAGCTTGAGGCTCTACTTAATTTTGAAAACTTACAGATTTCAGGTGCAGATTATAAAAATGCAGTGAAATGCTTGTTGCTGTAAGATGTCAAAGTACTTCATGCACCATGGAAATTCCTTTGAGTGATGTCTATTTAAGTGTTATAGAAAAGTTGTAATTTTCTATCTAGACACATGTCCTCCCATTCCTACAGTTCTTCAAATTCAGTGTTTTGCCTTCAGTAATTTTGAAGGATTGCTAAGGGTACAGAAGTGGAACTGCAGTAAGTGCTGTGCCACTTGGGGAGCCCTGGTGCACCCTAGTGTCATGGTTTGGGGTCCTGCACGCTGCTCCGGTACTGAGTCCATGCTGGATGTGTGGGTCAGTGAGAACTGTAGGCTGAAACTCAGCACACAGTGGCTGATGTCTCATTCCCAAGTCATGGGAATGTGCTACACATGGTGTGAATGAGTTAAAAATCTGAATAAGAATAGCAGAAATTCCAAAAATGTATTTTTTTTTGTTTCACAATGTTTTGTTGGAAGGGCGAAAAGGGTGTATATCTGCTTTTTTTTAAATTTATTTTAAAGTTTAACCCTAAATTTTTCTAAAACATGGGTTGACTTTTTAACTTTTTTTCTTTTTGTTGTTGCTGTAAAGTACCTTCGTTCTTGGTGCGTACATGATGGTGCAGTTTGGGAATGTAGTTACTTTGTTTAGCTAAATTGGTAAAATGTAATTAACTCGAGTTTGCAGCAGGTTAATGTGTTTGGTTTTAATGTTATTGTTCACACTTTATTTGCTGTTTAACATGGGCTTCCAAAATTTCCCCTAAAGAATTCCGCGTATCTCCTGTCAAATGTAATCATTGTCACTTTGCCCAGTTTGTCATTTTTAGCAAAATTCGTTATAGGGTTGCTTTGTTTTGCATTGCTTGGAGGAGTTGAAGTGTTAAAATGCAAACAAGAAGGTGTCTCTGTGGAACCTTAAATCATGTCACATTACAAGTCAGTGCATTTTTTTGTTCTTTCTTTCTTGAGGCTTTTTACCCTGTACAATTGTCTTATAGACATGTAAAAAAAGCGTTCAGGAGAACACTTACAAAGATGGATGTCTCTGTAAAGGATAGGATCACGCATATGATCAGTAATATGTTAACCAGATAAAATAGTCCAGGTCAGGTGCTGGCTAGTGTGTAGCTGTCCAGCTTTGAGGGTGTATTAGCACCCGTGATGTGGGTGTTGTTTGGTTACAGTGAAATTAGTGTTTGATGCTTGTCCTTCACAAGACTTTATTTATTTATTTATTTATTTTTTTTTTTTTTTTTTTTATTCACCACTAACAGTTCTTTCTGTAGCTGCGATTGCTTCCTGGCTTATGGTTTTTGTTCAAGTTCCTCATTTCAGGTATTGATTTAATCTTTCTTAGGATAACCTATTTAGGATTAGATGCTGTTATTGGCTATATAAAAGATGATCTACTGTAAAAACACACTTTGGGACCTTCTCAAAATTAAGGTTTCTTTATATTTTTATATACATACAGACTGTGTGCTATTTAATAATACACATGCTGAAAATGTGTTAGCCAGGAGTTCATTAAAGATTTTCCATAATTTTCAGCATGTTGCGAAAGGTGGTTGTGAACTTGTAAGCAACTGATAATGAGGAATGTTGAACATATTGTTGACGTCCATAAAGTGTAATATCTGTTTAAAATTGCCAAGGCCCACAGCTGAATGCAGTGGTTTACTTGAAAATGCCGGCGGAACATTTATCGAATGATGGTTCTTCTTGCAGGTTCTTGTAATAGAGCAAAAAAATGAGGATGGAACCTGGCCAAGAGGCTCCTCAACACCCAAGTGAGTGTGTGCCTGTGACGTTGCTTTGTTGTAGTCTGACAGCGCTGAGGTGAGGGCTGCTCACATGGTCTGTGCTTGCGAGGTAGATTTTGAAAGGGCCCGTCTGCTCCTTTTGACTGTAAAAAATTTGAGTGTTGCCTGTTAAAATGACACAGACAGGTCCACCCAACTCCCTTTGACTGTAGGATTATTCTGTGGAATTTATTAATAAGAGATGGGTCCACACAGCTGAATTGTCAAAAGTTTCTTGTCCAATCCCACTTGGGACAACAGGGAGAGCTCAGAATCAGAATCAGAACGAGCTTTATTGCCAAGTATGTTCACACACACAAGGAATTTGTCTTGGTGACAGAAATTTCCACAGCACAGACAGAATGACAGTGACAAGATGCAGATGAGAAGATAGAATATGTGAATAAAGGATAAAAAATATAACGTACACAATATACAAAATTAGTTAACCTCTGGCCCCCTGTTGAATTTTTTGGCCAGTAACTATCATAATGATAGGGACAGAAGCACTAAATATGATGGTGATGTCTGCAAGTCTTGCAATGATGGGTCTACTCCACTGCTCCATGTCTGTAGTAGTGGGTGTGAGGTGTTAGGAGTGCTCTGACACAGTAACTGTACTCTGACATAGTAACTCTGGAGCCCTGTATAACCTTTTTTTGCCCAATTGCAGCAGAGAACATCAACTCCACTTTCTGAATTGTGTAGCTCTCCTGCATAGCTGGAATACCTAGAAGGACATCATAGTAGATGCACTTAGATTGGCTGCCTGCCGGTTAACACCTCCCTCACAACACATACTAGTGACTGGCTGCAGGGTTCCTGTTTTCTGAACGCTGATTGCTGTGTCTTCAGTCTCAGAAAAGCCTGTCATTTGATTTTGTTTATTTTGCTGTATGACATCATGAAGCCATGTTTAACACACAGATGTCTTAAGTTTTGCTTCAGGTGCATATTGAACTGTTTTTGTTGTTGTATTTTATAATTTCCATTTTACTTTTTTTTTTATTTATTATTTTGCCATTTAGTGCTTGTGCAAACTCTGAGTCTTTCTAATTAACAATATTCTTATCTTTGAAGGTCCTCAGGTGCTTCCAATCTATCAACTTTACCAAAGATCTCCCCTTCATCTCTCACAAACAATTATAACAGCTTCAACAACAGAAAGTAAGCTACTGTGGGTTTGGCTTGAACCAGGGAGATTTGTCTTAGCTTTTTACTGCATGGATTTGTGTTCCATCAGATGTCCCTCCACCACAGGCCTTGAGTACTGGAGTGGGTGGGACCTGTGTCTGCCACTGCTACATTGGCACAGCTGCATGTTGTAGTGGATGTTGTGTATTATTCACTGATTCTAGGAATTATTTTAATGCCCTTCTATGTAGATGGCACTGATAGGCACATGAGTACTGTTTGCAAATGCTTGTGCTGAGGTGTTGTGATCCAGTGAATGTCAGTCTTTTTGCCTGTGTTCACTGTGATGGATTTTTCTGGTTTTAATCAGTAGACAACAATCAGACCAGGATGGTGTCTGATCTAACCCTAATGGCCTTGGAAGCAGTTTGGCAAAAGTGTTCTTTCACACATTTTTATGTGTGTAGTAACATGAGAGATTTTTGAAGGGGAGGTTTCCAGCTGGCTTCATTCAGCCTTCGATTGGTGCTTGAAGCTACATTCCTGTGAGTCAGATGTTTCTCCTCCTAGGGGATAAAATGGACTAAGTTGGTGTTTAAGCTGTGAGCTGACAGCAGCAGAATAGCCAGGCAGGATTTCCATGGCTCTGAGCCCTGCAGCTGAGTGTCTAGTCTTTTCAGAGGCTTTCCCCCAGACACCAGATAATGCGCTCTCCTTCTTGCTCTCCCTCTCGCTCTCCCTCTGTCTTCCACTCCCACCAATCACTCCTCTGGAGCTGCCTGCTTTGCAGTGCCTGCTGCCTTCAGGATGCTTTATGCCTGCCCTACCTATAAACCACTACTCTGGTCCTGTTATTTAAGTGCAAGAATGCCTATGCATAGAGCTTATTTGCTCTGTGCTGTGCTGCACTGCTTTCTTTTTAACAGATTTAGTTATAATTGATCAGAAAAATCATAAAAACTGCTGAGGAAAGAGAAGAGGATCTGCTGCATTTCTAGCATGTGTTAAACCGTCTGCGGGGACTGTGCAGTAGTTGCCCCCCCCACTTCCCCGCCCCTGTGACTAGCGCTGCTTATTCCACTGCAGGCTCCACGCTGCTGTAGATTTGCTGCTCCAGAAATGCCTGACTATAAATAGAACCTCCCAACGCATCAGGGCAGTGATGTCATACCTGCTGCTGAACCCTCCACTATCTCACCTGTGACTGAAGCGTGTGCACTCCGCCACTCTTTCCTTCTCTCCTGTTTCTTTCCCTCCTCCCATTCCTTCTGTCCTTCCCGCATCCGGCTTCCCCTCCTGCGTGCGTGCAGGGCATGTAGTGAGGGCCGGCTATGAGATGCTCGAGTGCTGCAGGTGGTGCTTGAAGGCGGAGTGTGGGGAGCTCGAGTTTGAAGCCAGGGTGGAGAGCAGGATGGGCTGTGAGGGGGGCTTGTCACATCGAGGGTACAGCTCTCTGCACTGTCCCAGGGCTTCTGCTGCTGCTTTTAGTGTTCAATTTTTTCCCATTT
Organism: Scleropages formosus; assembly: GCF_900964775.1. NCBI lineage: Eukaryota > Metazoa > Chordata > Actinopteri > Osteoglossiformes > Osteoglossidae > Scleropages > Scleropages formosus. The sequence goes on from NC_041807.1 coordinate 17,361,842, forward strand.
TTGTTTGGTTCTTTTTCTTCATTTTTTTTCCATCCAAACAGGAGTGCAGTAAATGTTATTTGCTCCTTTGATTTTTATGCCTTTCAGTGTGGAATGCTCAAATTTTATTTTATTTTTTCCTTTTCTCCCATTTACCCATTGCATCTGTTTGTACCCATGGATCCTAAAGTGTTGCTTGTATTGGTGGTGGAGAGTGCAGCTCTTACAGCTGTTATCACATGTTGTAGTCTTACAATACGTTGTGTACGTAGGAGCTGGGGATATGTTTCTGCTGCACTGGGCATAGTCTTCTTGTCTCTTCTCTTCGTAGTGTCAAAAACTCCAACTACTGTCTCCCGTCCTACCCACCCTATTCAAGCTACGACTACACCGACCAGGGTCGCTCCAGTGAGAGGCCAGGCCTCTGTGGCCTTTGCAACCTGGGCAATACCTGCTTTATGAACTCTGCTGTGCAGGTAGGTGTGCTCCACTCCATCACTTGAAATAATACATTATTTCCTTATACTATGTTATATTTCAGTACCAATGTTCTGCCTTTTCCAACTTCTATCAACTGAACATTTTGTAGAAAGAATATCTTAGCTTTTCCATACTAAGAGGCAGTTAAAATTTGTAACAGCTAGCAATAACAAAATTTCAGAATTTGCTTAACTTGCTTCCTCTATATAATGTCAGTGCCTTTAAACAGTCCTAGTTTAGTTTTTAACATACATACTGCTTTTTTCAGCATCTGTTGTTTCTTTTTGTTTTATATTTTATTGCTTGAAAGGTTTTAAACTTTCAGAGCTCTCCATCTCTCATTTTTTTACTGCAGTGTTTAAGCAACATACCTCCGCTCACGGAGTACTTCCTGAAGGACAAGTACCAGGATGAGCTGAACATGGACAACCCCTTAGGCATGCGGGGAGAGATAGCAAAGGTTTACGCTGAGCTTATTAAACAGTTGTGGTCGGGAAAATACAGCTACGTCACACCAAGGCCTTTCAAGGTGTGTGGTCCTCAAGGCATACCTTTAAATTTAGATTAACACAGTAACCCTTTTTCATAAGTGTCACTTTGTTCCCAGATGCTTTGGTTACACTGGAAACAATCAGCAGAACTTAACGTCTGTGCCTAGACTGTGATTATTATTTGACTCGCAAGCCAGACACTGGTCTTATAACGAGTGTTAAACCAGGACCCTGTTTGTGTGTGCTTGTTTACTGACAGACACAAGTGGGACGCTTTGCCCCCCAGTTCTCTGGCTACCAGCAGCAGGACTCTCATGAGCTGCTGGCCTTCTTGCTGGATGGCCTGCATGAGGACCTGAATCGGATCAGGAAGAAGCCCTACATCCCACTGAAGGATGCTGAAGGAAGGCCCGATGAGGTATAACCAGTGAGAAGGTTCTTTAGGACAGTCCTGTAAACCGTGAATCACTGCTTGCTGGGTGTTAGAAGTAGTTGCGATACAGCAGCCTCCACTAACCAGTTCTAATTTGTTGTCTGTCTTTGAAAGATTGTTGCTCAGGAAGCCTGGGAGAACCACATAAAGAGGAACGATTCTATTATTGTGGATATATTCCACGGCCTCTTCAAGTCCACTTTAGTCTGCCCTGTGTGCTCAAAGGTCTCTGTAACCTTTGATCCTTTCTGCTACCTGACACTACCCTTGCCCATGAAGAAGGAGCGCACTTTGGATGTTTACCTTGTACGGCTAGACCCCCTTGCTAAACCTACTCAGGTAAGGCACTGTTCTGTTTCCTGTCTCCAAAGCAATGGCACTGCTTATAACAACAGAGTCAGTGGTTTAGCAGAACTTGGTTTGTGGATAACTGCAAACTAGGCAGACTGTGGCCTGTTTCTCTGTCTTTCAGTATAAGCTGACTGTGCCCAAGGTTGGATATATCTCAGACCTTTGCACCTCTCTGTCCGCCCTGTCTGGTGTACCTGCCGACAAGGTAAGAATCACATTTTCGCTTTTTAAAGTGTAGTAAATGGTTTATAATGCAATGTCATTTTAACATCTCCTTTGCCTGCTAGATGATTGTAACAGACATATACAACCATCGGTTCCATCGGATATTCGCTTCAAATGAGAACTTGAATAGCATCATGGATCGGGATGACATTTACGTGTGAGTACTGAAGAAACTGCATCTCTGCCAGTCTTTTGCTCACGGTGCTGGATAATGATCCCAGTTCTTCTTTGTTCACCCTTGCCCCTCCATGCGTGCAGCTTTGAGGTGGCCATTAACCGGGCAGAGGACACGGAGCATGTGGTCATCCCTGTCCACCTACGAGAGAAATACAAGCAGTCAGGATACAACCACACCAGTACTCCCCTGTTTGGCCTGCCCTTCCTCATAACTGTACCCCACAGCATCAGCGAGGACAAGCTCTACAACATGCTGCTACTCCGGATGTGGTACGGTCCTCCCCAGACCACTCAGTACTGGTGGCTTGTAGAGCTGTGTGTGGTTCTGTGTTGTGTCCATTGCCTGCACTCTACTCTGATAGTGCAGTACCAGTCATCATTCCCTGCATACACAGATCTTCATCCTGATAAGTGTTATTTATTGTTTTTTATTTAGTGGAATGTGCAAAGCTGCTTGCATAAAGTAAAACTTAAGCCAGTTTAAGTGCAGTAAAGTCAACGGACCATAGTGCAGGTAGCTTGTGTCTTTGACTCCTGTGCTGTCTGTTGCCAGCTGAAGATTTACAGTGTGTGCATTGTAAAGTTGCCTGTACAAATTAAATCAGACAGAAGAAATTTCACATACTTTGAGAATGATTCTGTTCATACATTACAGTCTGAATCTGTAACGGAGGTTTGTGTTTTGCAGTCGCTATGTGCGTTCTGCCCCTGATCAAGAGGAGACAGAGGACACGCACACCTCCAGAGAGCATGGCATCAATGGCAATGTGTCCAACGGTGTTCTCGAGGAGGGTTCTCCCAGTGAGTCTCCCCTTTTCTGCTTTGTTTTGCTTTTGTCTTCCCTTTCCTCATTAGAGCGTTGATCTTGTTTTGCTGTTGTAACTAAAATTTTATCAGCTAAATAAATAGTGTGGAGAAACCATAATAGTAGCATATTGCTGCTGTTCAGGGGAACTTCAGTTATGTGTGGCTGACAGCTGGTGATTGATGTGGACCCTCTGAAGGTGAGATGGAGACTGATGAACAGGATGACGAGTCCAGTCAGGACCAGGAGTTGCCATCAGAGAATGACAACAGCCAGTCAGAGGAGTCTGTTGGAGGGGACAATGATCTGGAGAATGGGATTGGTCCTGAGCAGATGACAAAAAGCCAGCAGTCAGAGGGCCACAAGAAGCGCCTTTTCACATTCCAGTTTAACAACATGGGCAAAATGGACTTCAGCTACATCAAGGAGGAGCCACGGCAGATCAGATTTGATGATGCAAACCTGCGACTCAGTGGTGAGCTCTTGGGGATGGTTACTTTTTTTTTCCAGCATCTCTTAGTCAAAATGGCACATTCGTTCAAATTTGAGGAAGTTGTACTGAAGATAAAATTTGCCCAGGCACATCATAGCTCTAACAGTTCTGTCATGTTGATGCTTTGTAACAGACAGGTCCTATCTTACTTTGGACTGGGAGCCTGAGCTAAAGAAGAAGTACTTTGATGACAGTGTAGCAGAGGTATGAGTGGGGATGTCCAAGTTATAGGAATTTTTTTTATTTTTTTTTTTTTTCCTCCCCTTCAATAAATTTACTTTGAGAAATTCTACCATGGTGCGTAGCACTGTAGTGTAGATGATCTCAGGTAAAGTTAAAAGTAGATTACTACAACTTTCCCCTGTATACTTTTCTTTTAGTTTCAGCTGCATTGTATTTGTCAAGTATAGGTTTTTTTTTTTTTGTTTTCCCCTCCAAAGGACTTTGAGAAACATGAAAGTATGGAATATAAACCTCAGAAGAAAGCCTTCTTCAAGCTGAAGGACTGCATAGAGCTTTTCACTACAAAGGAGAAGCTAGGAGCTGAGGACCCATGGTAAGAACTTGAGAATATCTCAAGATAAAGCAAGAGTGCTTTTAGAAGTGCAGTCAGAGCGAATACGAGATCACAAAGAGAAAGTTGTGTCTCATCCACTCAACATCTCCAGCTGATGTTCCTTACTAGCAAGACTGCTGCTCTTGTTCCTAACAGCAAAACTGGGTTCTCTAAACCTGGTCTTGGAGCACTACAGTCCAGCAGGCTTTATTGAATGTAGTATAACTGGGTGCAGATATGCCACACAAAGTAACTTTAGAAATTAATTTTTTTTATTTAAAAAAAAAAAAAAAAAACAAAACAGATGCTGTGATCCTATGACCAACTATAGTAACTCCTTTTTACCACTGTTGTTTATCATGTCATACATGCATTTTCTGATGGCCATCACATGGTTATGTTCACCCCTCCGACCTGAGTGTTGTTTATTTGGGATCCATCCCAGGTACTGCCCCAACTGCAAGCAGCACCAGCAAGCCACAAAGAAGCTGGACCTGTGGTCACTTCCCCCAGTACTAGTGGTCCACCTCAAACGCTTCTCCTACAGTCGCTACATGCGAGACAAGCTGGATTCACTGGTAGACTTTCCCCTCAGGTACTCACACTGCCCCTGGACTCAGCTCTTTCCCGATGCCAGTCCTGAAAATTACATTTACCTGTCATCTGTGTGCGTGGTTGAGCTAACACACCTGGCACACCCCTACATCCATGCAGTTTATAGTGTATGTTACCAAATAACTTTTTTTTTTTTTTTTTTTTTTTTAAAACTTATGATACTAAAGTTTGAGTTAATCTCCTTGTCTCTGCAGTGATCTGGACATGTCAGAATTCCTTATCAACCCCAATGCTGGCTTGTGTCGATATGATCTGATTGCAGTCTCTAACCACTACGGGGGAATGGGAGGTGGACATTGTAAGAAAAATGTTTATTTCTTAATTTTCTGACTTGACCATGATTGAAAGACTTGGATTTGTCATGTTTATAAACTTTTTTAATTTTTAGATACTGCCTTTGGTAAGAATAAGGATGACCATAAATGGTACTACTTTGATGACAGCAGCGTATCACCTGCGAATGAAGAGCAGATTGTGGTGAGTTACTGGGTCCACAGGGCTGTTTTCACCCAACCCTATTAAAGTTTCACTTTACTTTCACATGTGCATTTCCATACAAAGATGTTACAAATGGTCACAATGGCCAGAGATGTTGTCTCACATATACATTCAGACTTATTCACTTAGCAGGACACTTTTCTCCAAAGCAACTCACAATGTTAAGTTACTTAGTTATTTACAAATTTATTCAGCTGAGTAATTTTACTGAAGCAATTTTGGGTTAGCATCTTTCACAAGCTGGAGGTGGGAATCAAGCCTGTGACCTTTTGGATCCAGAGGCAGCAGCTCTAACCACTACGCTACCTGCTTATTATGCTACTTACAGTGGTTAATGGGTTGTGGATTTTTTTTTTTTTTTTTTTTTTTGGGTGGGGGGGTTGCAGTCCAAGGCAGCATATGTGCTCTTCTACCAGCGTCAAGACACTGTCAGTGGAACGGGATACTTTGCTCTAGACCAGGAGGTTTCAGAATCGGGCTTGGCTCAGGGTGCCACGGGTCAGAGCGATGAGGACTTCAACGAGAATGACAACGAGAATGACAATGACGGTGAGGAGCAAGAGCTCAACTGCGATGTAACCATGAACATCAACTGAGGAGTCCAAAGCCATACAGCGAACTGTGCAGAGACGCACCGCCCCTACTGCAGAACGACATGCTCACATAGCAAAGTCTGTCTGGGAGAAGAAACACTGTACAGGGGTATCCAGCGGAGCAAATTGCTAAGCAATCAGGGCTGTTTTCGCCCAACCCTATTTAAGTTCAGCGATCAGAATGTATAGGGTTTTTTTTTTTTTTTTTTTTTTTTTTTTTTTTTTTTTTTAAATAAAGTAACGGAAGGGGCATTAAGTCCTAACAAAAGTGGAGGTAAACTTCAGTATTTGCAACCTTTCGGTGCATACTGTCAAACACAAAGGAATGTCAGCGATTTCTGTGTTGTTTTTCGTGTTTCTCATTTCTTGTAAGACAAGTTTGCATATCATTAAATTTTTTGCCTTGTAAATAATTTAAATGCGCACTGAATATAGGTTTTCATAATGTGGTGAAACTGCTGGACTGTTATGTTTATTACACAGTTGTTCTGTTTTATAGGCTGAATTAGTGCCACTTGTAACTGCAAATGTTTCACAGCTGTTGACAGGGTCTTCATGTTTCAGATGTACTACTAGAGCACCGGTCTAAACTTAGGTTAAACTTGTCTTTGGGAGTTTATAGTCCCATGACTAATGTACATTTTTCTAGCAGAGGATCAGTCCATCTTTATTTTTGAATGCTGCTCTGAGACTTACTTTGAACTTTTGTTACATAAATTCATTTGGATATAAGCCTTATACATATACTCTCTCTGAAAGCTTTCCCATCGACCATGTATGCCCTGAAACTTAACTGCTCTTTCTATGGATCCAAGTGAGTTAAGTCAATAGCTTCACCAGAGCTTCAGGATTTCTCTGAAACATCTCCACTGATAGTTTTCTTCATGTTAAAATGTAGAGGCTTCTGAGATTATGGATATTGGTGATAACACTCATTTTGTCTTTTGCATCCAAATAGAAATCACCATAGCCTTAATGTAATCTCAGACTGCAACGTTTTCTGCATTGTGGAGTTGTGTCCCGCATGAGCCTGCCAGGTCCCGGGTCTACTTACCCCCACCCTCACCTTCTAACTGACATTTTTTCAGTAAGACCACAGAGCCAGAATGTCTGAAATGGAATGGGTGAGGCTTCCATCGCTGCTTCTACTGATGCCTTCCGTTTGTTGTAGCCTAAGGTCCCCTTCCACCATGTGTTTGTTTTCTTTTTTTTTTTAAATTTTTTTTATTTTTATTTAAATCGTTTTGTCTAATGTGAACTAGAGGGATTTCATTGCCTTTAACTTGGCTAATATGAATGCTGGGGTATTGCTCTGTATCTTGCACCTGGGGCTGGGAAGGGAAGGGGGGTAAACATATTAATCTGAATGAGACATTGAATTCATTAGACTATAAATAATGTACATACGAGTTCACTCTGTGAGTGCACATTTGGTAAATTTATTTATTTATATGTTGGCATTATCACAATAAATGTATTTAAAATCCAGGAAAAGGCTGACCTACAGGACATGGCAGATCCTGCAGCTGCGGTGTCTTGTTGGTGAGCCTTGCTGGTTCTGTATTTTAAGGATGCGTTTTAATTTGGACTTTAAAGTTAATATTGATTGCCCGCATGAAAGGGGGGTTTCAATGTTAGCTGCACTTGAGTTCACTTGAGTTTACATTTGAGATGTGCATGTGTATTTATATACAGACTTCAATAAAGTTCAGCAAAGCCTTAACCTTCTCTTGTCCTTCCCCCCCACAGCTGAATCCACATTTGCCTAGACCAAGATGGTAGTCTTGTAGTTTTAATATTTTTTAAAAAAGTAGCACAAAAGGTTGCGTAAAGTTGTTTTTTTTTTTTTTTTTATTTTTTAAATTGCAAGTAATATCGCATCCATGCTTTTACGTAGCCGTGTGTTCAATGTTCACCTTTCGGGCTAAAATCACACAATTATACTGCAGTATCGACAATGGCCAAAAGGGGGCAATAAAGGGCTTTCAAAGTGGACTTGCGCACTCCTAGGCAAATGAACTCTGGCTGTCGGTATACCGTATATTCCTTAATATACCATGTTTTAACAGACCTATTTAGACTTTAGATATTACCTGAATGCTTCAGAACGGAAAGTAAAGGTAGGGCAGCTGCTTTGGACTCAAAGGACTGGGGGGGTTTGAATCCCACCTCCTGCTGTAGTGCCCTTGATCAAGGTATTTAGCATGAAATTCTTAAATTACCCAACTGCATAAATGAGTAATTTTGGAAATAGTGGTTCGAGGGCCTGGTAAACTGGCAAAAGATTTCACAGATCACATGCACCTAATGTACATTATTATTCTATCTATTCTATTTAGTTGACTACAGGGTAACTTATAAAACGAAAAAGTTTAGTGATTTTATCAAATTTATACAGCAGGGAAAGGTAAACCACTTCTGTGCCCTCCAAATTACCTGGGAAGCCACGCAAAAAGGTTGCTGAGAGTGGATTTCAACTCCCTGGCACTTAACCTCGCTACCCACTTCGCTCAGTCAAGGTACCTACAGGAGGAGGGGATTCGAACCGGGAACTTTCACAACATCCCTAACCACAAGGGGACCCGATCACTGAATCCCTGAGAGCAATGACACCTGAACTGTGGAAAAATATTATACGGGTCTGAGCATTAATGGTGACAGAAACGTGCACATTTTGAGGCAGGATGGTTAATCGTTCACTAACTCATTCACGCACCATCGTTACCGCTTGCCCGGTGCGTGTCGCGTTGCTACGGAGCCTATCCGGAAGCACTGCCAGGCGTGATTAGGCTAGCGCTTTTCAGTTACAATCAATATTTTTAAAAACCTATTTTCCTGCAAAATATTTCAAACACGGTAATTATCCTCCGAGCGTAAGTTTGCATCTATAGTAATTTATTGAAAATGACATGAGGCCCCTGGATACAACGTATTTCCTCGGCCTCGTCTCCAGCTCCGCCGTATGAATGTCGGCACCGCACCATTAGGCGGCGCCGCAGCAGTTCGAGCGGAAACGGGCCACTGTGTACGGAAGTGACGATTTCACGTACAGACGTCGCTGTTTACGGAAGTGGCAGTGACGTGTCACCGTACGCTCGGGCATTGTGGGATTGGAGCGGCGCTAGAGCCGAGCGCGGACGGCCGTGTTCGCGGTGGATGGTTGGAAATTGTGACTAAATCTTTATGCCGGGAGCTGAGAGCGGACAGGGCGCTGACAATGACGGGCTGATACACGGCCGTATGCGAACGTCAGTGCGCCCAGCCGTGTGAACGCCGCTGAGCGGAAAGAACGGAGCATCGGCTCGATGGACGCTGCTGCTGCTGCGGTGCGGCACTCGGGGCTCGCGACGTTTCCCGGCTGGTGAAAAGCGCTCGCTCGGATCGCGTCCGAGGATCGCTGTGTGTGTGTGTCAGCACCGCGGCGCTTCGCCTCACGAACTGGTTTGGGGAAGAACTAGGAAGTCATCATGTCCACGATGACGACCAGCAGCCCCGAGGCGGTGAAGAGATTCGTGGAAAACGTGCAGACAGACCTGCGGTCGCTGTCAATGGAGTGTAAGAAGAAATTCCCCCCAGTGAAAGAGGTACACAGTGAGTGAGTGTGTGTTGTGACTGCTCTGCTGTAGTACCAGGATACACAGTGTGACACGGCACTATACGCACTTCAATTATCATTCCTGAAAATGTGATCACAAGTGAATTGTAATGGAACAAAACTTTTATTAATAACTGTTAATTTGAACAGTCAAAAAAATACAGTTGATCCCTGACTTAGAGAGACTGCCACCTGTCAAACTTCTTGCAGTTACAAACTTTTTTTTGGGAAAGTATTCACTGTATTATTTCATAAAGAGAGCTAATGTGCCAGTTGACATCGCACACCTGTGCCCACACACACTGCGGTCATGAATCGTAAGTGCGGCCTTAGCCTAGGGTGGTCGACACCCGGCTCTAGCTCCGAGCCCATGACCGTGTCTTCGCAGTGCTTTCTTACTTGAATTGTGTCATTAAATACCCCTACTGGGCCAATCAAAATGCGCAGATGCGTGCACGAGGCATTCCGGCTCACCAGAGAGAGAGAGAGGGGCTGTCTGCTAGCCTGCTCGAGGGGAGGGGAGGGGAGGGGAGGGGAGGGAGAGCAAGAGAGAGAGTGCGTGAGAGTGTTTTTCTGTTCCCATCCAAAAAACTCGCCGTTGCCGCCCATCCCTCGGAGCTGCCATGTTGCTGACATTTACGTTTATTCAAATAGCTCCAGGCTTTCCTCCAAACCAACTTTCAGATCAGAGACAACAAAAAGTGCATTTCACAGACAAATTATAGTTTTTTTTTTTTTTGGCACATCACACGAGCGACAGCGCAAGCGGTAAAACTGATGACGAGCTCCAATCTGCTCTGTCTCATATTAATATTCGGTGATTTTTTTTTTTCTTTTTTTTTAATAAGAAGCCGGCTCTAGTTGGTAAGTAAGAGACCAAGTGTAATTCGTTTCTGAACACTGAGTCACTCCTTTGTTTACCAAACATGGAAAATTTCCACCTCATTTCCTAAACATGGCCAAAACAGTTAAAAACCAAGTTGAGAATGTCAAAAAAATGACTACCTAACAAACCAATGATGATAATGAAATTGCTGAAATCACTTATTATACTTTCTACTCAACTTTCTTTGTAAAGTATTATTTGCAGTTATTCCTTATGAATAACCATTTGATCACTACAGGATCTCAATACAATTATTTTTGTAGTAGATAGGAGATCCAGAGAGAAGTGGTTTTAAAGAGATGTGTTTTGAGACCCTTCTTGAATGTTCAGAGGGATTCAGCAGTTCTGAGCGACAGAGGGAGACCGTGCCACCATACTGGAGCCAGAACTGAAAGCTTTTGGGCTTTTCATTTTGGACCTCTTGTGTGTGATACTGCCAAGTGGGCGGAGGTGGAGGAGTGTAGTAGTCTGGTTGAAGTGTGGCGAATGATCAGGTCCTGGAGGTATTGGGGGCAATTCCAGTGGTGATCTTGTACACTGTAACTGGAGTGTTGAACTTAATACAGGCAGCTTAAGGAAGCTAGTGGAGAGAGATGAGGGGGTGTGGCAGGGTGTCACTAGTGTCTATTGTTATTTCAAAGTCGGATTACATTATTTATTATGGCTTTTGCTTCATAGAGTACAAGTGGTCCCCGATTTACGATGGGGTTAAATTCTGCAAAACCCATTGTAAGTTGAAAATGCATTTAATACACCAAACCTACCAAACATCACAACCTAGCATACGTGCGATGGCCATTACGGGCTTGTCGCCTTCATGCTGGGCAATTATCTTGAGTTTCTCCTCAAGAGTAATTGTCCTCCTCCTCTTCTCACCAGTAGCAGGAGACACAGATGAGCATTCCTGTTATATTATGGATGCACAAAACACAACATAGATACAGGGGGGTATTTTTATAGCTGACCGCTGGGAGATGCGGATTGCTGCCGCTGCCCAGCATTGCGAGAGAGTGTCGCACCGCATATTGCTTGCCCGGGAAAAAATCAAAATTCGAAGTACGGTTTCTACTGAATGTCTATCACCAGCTCACCATCGTAAAGTCAAAAAATTGTAAGTCGAGGAGCTGTAATACACACCCGCTTCTCTGGGGGAGGGTAGAAGGGAGTGTTTAGAGTTGTCAGCAATTAAAAGACCTAGGTTTGAATCTCTGCTCCTTACTGTCGTACCCTGAGCAGGGTACTTAGATTGAATTGCTCCAGTGAAAATTGCTCAGATGTACAAATGGGAAAATATATGAATATATCTTAATATATACAAAGCTGACATTGTAAGTTGCTTGAAAGAAAGGAATAAACCAGGTTAATAATAATAATAATAATAATAATAATAAATTCTTTCCTTTAAAGTAGGGGGGCGCGGCGGGTTTGGCCGGGTCCTGCTCTCTGGTGGGTCTGGGGTTCCAGTTCTACTTGGGGTGCCTTGCTATGGACTGGCGTCCCGTCCTGGGTGTGTCCCCTCCCCCTCCAGCCTTGCGCCCTGTGTTGCTGGGTTAGGCTCTGGCTTGCTGCAACCCCACTCAGGACAAGCGGTTTCAGACTGTATTTGTGTGTGTGTTTTAAAGTACATCGGCATCTGTTAAGCTATTTTCTTATGTGGGATATATTAGCGTCCGTATCTGATTGTGATTTAATAGATAAGTAGGTTACACTTTGGACTTTACAATCTTTCTGTAACACCGAAAGATTGCAGTATAGATGTGCAGTACACGTATGTAAGAGTCTTTCCCTGTGTCAAGGCTTGTGTTACTAATCTGATTTGCTGACTTTGTAATGTTGTCTGAGCCTCAGCACGTTGACAGGATCTGCAATCTCTCACTTTGTTTTCTCACCGAAGGATTGTGGTTTACATTCGTTCATTTACCCGGCGCTTTTCTGCAAAGCGACTTACAACGTTGAGCAGCTAGCATAAATGTACCCATTGATACAGCTCAGCTGGACAGTTTTCACCAGAGAAATTGAGGGTATGTGCCTCAATCAAGGGTACTACAGCAGGATGTGGGATTCGAACATGCAACCGCCGAGTCCGAGGGCGACACCTCGATCCGCTATGCCGCCTGCTACCGTGCTCGTTCAGTATACAGTTCTGTGTGGGCAGCCATCCGCGATGGATTAATAGGCTTGAGGAAGTGGTTTCCTCTCTCGCCGCATTCAGTGTGGGACTGATCACATTTAGAGCTCTTCACAAGACCCTGGATCATTTGAATTGCTAAGTGATTTCCTTTAAATTTGCGCTGAGCAATATTCTGAACCATGCATGTGTCTAAAAGTGCCAAGATGAGCCTTTGAAGGAGATGTGAAGGGCTGCTTTGAGGCCAATAAGCACGTGTGTCCTGTGCTCCAAGAAATGAGGCTTTTCTCACCACTCTGTTATTCCAGTGAAGGCTCAGCACGTGGGTGAGAACAATGGCTGTGTTGAAACCCCAGCTGTTTTTTTTTTTTTTTTTTTTTAAATTTGTAAATAATCGGCAACCACCGTTCTTCGCCCTTCTGTCCTGTTCGGCTGTTCATTGTCACACAGCAGTGCTGCAAAGCTCTTGCGATTTATTTTCCTCCTTGCCTCTCGCCGATTTGCTGGAGAAGTCATGGGAAATACAGTACAACGGCGGTTGCTGCCAACGTGTTGACCTTGTGGCTGTTTTTCCGTTTCCTAGATTAAAGTGACCCCAAGGCTTTCAGGGAGATGCAGCTGGCAAAATTTTATTATAGCTTTTTTTTTGCATGTCATTTGTTTTAGATGCAGACAGACCCGCTGATTGTTTCCTTCATGTTTTACACTGCAATGATGATGATTCAAATTTCAAACCTATATTTTATTGAATTAAACAGAGTGATTATTCAGGCATTATTAAATAGGAAGAAAACGACACCAGGATCTGCGTTTATAATTAGATTTTGGTGTTTTTTTTTTTTTTTTTTTTTTTTTTTTGGAGGGTCCACAGAAGGGGGCACAGATCCACCCGGAGAGAAATGTGGTGCTTGTGCCAGAGAGCATGATGGGACTTTGCTATTCAAAAGTCTGAGCACAGCGATGACCTCAGAATGGAACAGCTGTGTTCATGAGGAGCTTCCTGTAGTCTCTTAACAAAGGACTTATGTGTGAGAAGCTCCCCCCCCCCAAGAGTGTTTGTCTTTGTTAATGAGCGATTTGTTGTGCTGTTCGGCATAACTTTATTAATGTCCCTGATTTATCCCAAGCAACTTACAATGTCTTACTCTACTTACAATTATTTTACCCCTTTATACAACTAGGTAATCTTGCTGAAGCTATTTTTAGGATAAGTATACTTTGCTCGAGGGTACTAACCACTGGAGGTGGGATTCGAACCTGCGACCGTTGGGTCCAAAGACAGCAGTTCTAACCACTACACTGTCAGCTGCCTACTTGCTCTTGAAAGTTAGAAGTACAGGTCAGAACCGTGGTCATTTGCGGTTTCACCGACCACTTTCTCTGATAGATAATATTCAGCAGTTTAACTGATCTACTTTTCTGAAGACTAGAGCTTCAATTCTGCAGAGATAAGTTTTCAATTTAGGTGACATCCAACCAATTATTTTTGCCACGAAGTCTAGATTGGTTTAAAAAGGTCAACTTTTCTCAGGTTGCTAATTGGAGGCAGTTCTTGAATGTCAGATCTAAACTTCAGCTGGTCTCCTAGTTTAAATAGTAATTGAGAAAAAGGCTTTGGTTTGAGCCTTCAGGTGAGTTTTTAATGTTAGGATTTCCTTGAAGGGCTTTTCAACATTCAGAACATTTTCCCACAGCCTTCAGTGACTTCAGACAGATGACATTTTGCTCAGATGTCGGCGCGGATTCCTTCCGCAGCTGCTTTCATTGCCACTGGGAGTCTCGTGAAAGATTAAGGGCCCGCGGTCTTGCTGCTTGCTCGGCGTTTGATGGAGCCTCGCTCACAACACGGGCTCGTGAGATTTCCCACTCGGCGCCAAAACCCCTCGACGGTCCGAGTGACCCGTTCACCCTTTCGAGTTGCAAAGTTTGGGATTTTTCCAGCGCTGGTGCACATGCTGATTCTGTTTGCTCCTACGGCACAACTCGCACTTTTGTCCATCGATACAGCCGCGTGTTTTCACTGCGGTAATTCACGTTGTCGTACTCAGCAGGGTGGTTTAATGGAACCTGAAGCGACCACCTTCAGATGCCAGGTCTGCGCTCTTTGTGATTCTACCTCTGCTGCTCCTTTAATATGCCAGGAGTGATGTGAGGTGAACAGAGGATTGTAGAGCTTATGCTCCATCCTGTAGCTTGCTCTTGCGTGGTAAGGGGACCTTGCTGTGGTAATTTCCTGTGTGGACGGGTGACTGCAGGCACACCCAGCTGCCACACCGCAGCGCAGCCCTCTGTGCTTGTCTGTGTCCCCCCCCACCCAGCCCTGTGTTGCTCTCTTTCAGCGTGGGGACAAGCATGGCTGAGAGGGAGCACAGAGCCCCACGGTGCATGGAAAACTGCCTTTTCTTCCAGCTCTGTCTCGGAGAAGACGGTCACACGCGAGGCGTCCAGCTTTTTTCAAGGAGGTTCACGACGGTCTCCATTGATTAAAGCCATCCTACATAAGGCCGATTCTTCTGCCTTTCGTCAAGGATTGACCCCAGTGGGCGGGTGAAAGGGTAGTACAGGACCTCAACCCCACTACCGCACCCCTCTGAGGCCATGGCAGGTCAAGGGGAAGAGAGGGGCGGCCGACCGCAGTGCAGTCACTCCTTATCCCGGCAGATAAAGCGTCTGCCCCGCGCAGCCCTCTCGCTTATCTTCTAATCCACCCAGCCGCCGTTCATGGAAGCAGAAACGGCCTTTTTTGTGCTAAAAACGAGGGCAACGCAGATGAATCGCAGCTCATGGTCTGCTCCTCAGAGGTGTGCCCCCCCCGCCGTAAGGTCAGAGCGCCGGAGACCACAGCGCATGTCACACGTGGCCATCGTTACCAGCTGGATTTTATTTAAACGTTAAGTGCAAAGAGGGGGCATTAAAGAGGCTAAGCTCCTCCTGGATTCAGAAAGCTATTCAGAGTGTAATTCTAAATGGCGTCCGAGTGTCTTTGAGCCTTTTTTAAATTATTTTTTTAAACAAAACAAAACCTCAATTTACTAAGAAGAAAATCCAACCCCGCATCAAGAAAAAAGTGATTTAATTAAAACTCCATCCCAGAGGGAGTAACTTCAGTGAGATAAAATGGCAGCTGCGCAATAATACCAGTATCATTTGCTTTTGCTCCGGGGTTCGAAAAATAATAAACTCTCTCCAGTATCAGGGAAAAAGTGTGAGTGTCTTAGACTTCTGATCCAGTTGTGGGGAGACTGATTAGTGATAAGTGGTTACTCATCTTCTCATTTATATTATAGTGTGAGTGTTAGTGCAGTAGTGTATGACAATTTTTAAAAAAATTTTAATATTATTATGTAGCGGACCCTTTTCTCAAGGTGAATCCCATTATTAGGTGTATGCACTGAGCTACTCACATTTACTCATTTTTACCACATCAGTTTGGGGTACGTCAAGGGTACTGCGGTGTTCCTTCGACTGCAGGGTGACGGCTCAACGTGCTACGCAGCCCTCTGTCCCGTACGCCAAACTGTACAATAATGTAGCGTCTTCCCAGGCAGTCATTCAGTTTTTACCCATGTAGCATGTTGGCTCAGAGGCGGTTGTGTGTCGACCGGCAGTCTCATACTGGGTGTGGACCGAGTAGCGCCGTGTGGCGGTCTTTCCCACTCCTCTCAGTGGAATCCACTCTCTTGCTACTCTCTCTCCTTGCCCCTTGGAATTTGGGCTCCTTTGACTGTGAACAAAGACTCCTGCGGAGGCTTCCGCTTGTGAAGATTATTTTTAAACCCCTTCGCCGATAAAGCCAAGAGCTTTGCACGGAATTAGCTAGCCTCGCGGTCTCGTGTTTTAGTAACCGGGAGGTCAAGAGGTCAAATGCCATTATGTACGCCCTCCTGCCTCGTCCTTGTGGCCCCAGGCATGTCGGACATCGCATACTGGCCGTGTAAGTGTGATGCCCAATGGACAGAATAATGGACAAAGAAAACCAAGACAATAACAGACTCTTGAGTTGTGCATATTGTAACGACCCGTGTTACTGTGTTTTAGCGGGAAATGCGTGTGTTGTGATTGGTTGACGTTTGGTGGCGTGCAGGGAATATAAGGAGGTGATTGCGTCTGCCATGGGAAGAGAGAGAGGGAGAGAGAGAAGAGAGCCTGGGGGCGCTAAGCAGACTGGGAAGGCTGACTGGACGCGCGGGTCCTGGAGGAAACGGGGGTGCTTGGACCCAGAGCATTATTTCCCTGGTGCCGGTGTTGAATAAAGCGCTCAAGATGAATGCTGCCTCTGCATCCTTCTTTGTCCCATCCAAACCCACGGTGCTGCGTGTCACAATATTTTTGTGTCTAACAACTTGGCTCATTTGTTTTTGCTTAGAAATTTTGCCACTTCTTACAAGTTGCCAGGAAACACTTACACAAGGGTTAGGCTTTCTTTTGACCAGATATTCTGAGTACATGTGTGTGTGTTTGTGTGTGTTGATACACGTCACCGGGTGCCAGCGGAACCACAGGATCTCCTTGGTTTGGCGTCACATGCTAACACATGGGAAGGTGGAGAAAGGCCTGCTATGAGTTCTTGCAGGTATTCTGCCGCAGCCTGATAGGGGGCTTTCTGTATACATTTGAAGCAGCTGAGATACCTTGGGCATCTTCATTTCAGAAAATGTTCTTTTTTGACCCCATTTATCTGTACATGAACTTATTAAACCTTTGTGTGCAGTTAGCCCCATTAAAGTGCTGGTTTTTGGATCTCTGTTGCCTATACGTGTGAATTTCTGCCCTCTCCAGGCGGCAGAGTCGGGGATTGTGAAGATCAAAACCATCGCAGCGAGAAACACAGACATCTTGGCAGGTGCGTAGGAGGGCTCTGCCACCCCACAACTCCGGTACTCCACTAAAGCTAATGCCCTCTTAGTCACGGGACTAGTTAACAAAGACATGATTAACATTAAAGGTCATGTTAATAGCAGGAAAAGGGTAAAAGCTATGGTGTTATCAACACATTTTTCATGCTTGGTAGTTGGACGTTGCGCCCGACTGGCGCTGCCCTCTGTTAAACTGGGCTCGGTTAAGTCCATCTCCCCACAGCCCTGAAGGAGCACAGCTCGGAGGTGGTGCAGCCTTTCCTCATGGGCTGCGGAACCAAGGAGCCCAAGATCACACAGCTCTGCCTAGCTGCCATCCAGAGACTCATGTCGCACGAGGTTGTGTCTGAGGTACAGCCACGACACTTTATTCATAACCAAGTGTCATTGTTTAATAGTGTGTTCCTCATAGTGTTTCATTTCTTTTTTTATAATGTCAGTGTTTAGTTACAGTGTAATCTGTGGCATCCCTTTCAAAATGTTCAGGTTTGAGCCTTGGTGGGCTCACCTTGTCTTATCATTAACTGTCATTGCTAGTCATTTTAAATAGAAAGTAACTTGGAGGGAATCCCAAACATAGAATTTTTTTAACAAAACATAACCAGTGCTAGATACCCGAACACTGACTGAGACCCAAGCAGTAAGAAATATGGTGTCTAGTAACTTATTATTGTACTGTTGATTGTCAAAAAGAAAACAACGTGGAAGGTGCTCTGTCATTGCTGTTGCTCCTCTTTGGGTGTGTTCACGGCTTTATTTCCCTGATTTAATGGTCTGCACTGTAACAATGTGTGAATACATGAATACACGTCTCCCCCAGCAAACACCCCAAAGCCCTCCTGTGTCCTTAACCCCTGGGTTGCCGTCTTTAGAGGATTTTTTTTAATGGAAGATTCCCAGTTTGAGTGTATGTTCGCACGTGCAAAGTGAGCAGGAGAAAGAAAGATGTGAACATGTGAAACATTAGTTGTGTGTGTGTCCATACACATGTGGTGCGTGTACCTATGTCCACAGGCAGCTGCAGGGAACATCATCAACATGCTGTGGCAGCTGATGGAGAACGGCCTGGAGGAGCTAAAGCTGCTACAGACAGTCCTAGTGCTGCTGACCACCAACACAGTCGTGCACGATGAGGTCCTCTCCAAGGTTGGCAGACGGTCGTTCGAACGTGGTCATAGAGAGACTGTCGTATACAGACTGTTACACCACAAGGTCTTCTCTTCGGTACTCTTCACTGGTTACCTGTGTTATGAACACTTGGGCTATCAAATTTTCAAGTAAAAATGTTTCAGTTTATTTATCTTTAGTAGTGTTTTCTTTATTTTTCTAATTTCTAAAATTTCTGGCTATTGTGGAGCAAAAGCTGTCTGTGTTTCTTCATCCTGCCTCTAGTTGGCAGTAAAACACACCGGGGTGGTCCAGAAACGGAGTGGGAGTTTGGGACCACCTTCATTCAACTCTCTTACGTAGTATTTAGTATGGGTTTTTTGTGAGATTGTATTCTTCTTTTCAGATATTTTAAATTAGTTTTCATTTTAATGCGGCTAAAAGTTAATAAAAATATTAAAATTAAAACACAACATTGTTTTTTTTCTTATTTAAATCTATGTCTCTAAGATTTTTGCATGACCTCAACCGTAAATAAATTGAGAGACACTTTTAAATGGAATTAAAGTTAATTAAAATAATGAAAGTGTTTGAGTAGTAGCATCACTTCCAGAGTGTACCATGCCCTAAGCCTCTGAGATCCTGGACCACATCTAGCCTGCAAGTTGTTGATAATGGTTAGATGGAAGTGTTTCAGAGTATGTTTAATTAATTATAGCCTTGTTTGAGGTTTTTATAGAACCTGATCTATTAAGTGGATTAAAATGTATTGTTCAGGTTTTATTAATTGCATCTTAGTGGTTAAATAGATTTTGGAGTTATCAGCACAACTAGAAAATTCATAACTTGATTTGTTCATAGGTTAAGGACCCAGTGTACTCTGATTGCTCTAGTGATGAGTATGCTATTAATTCTTTAGTAGTCTAGTTTTGTGCTCTTAAATTCTCAAGAGTCTCCTTGTTCCTCCTCCAAGGTAGGGAAAGTCTTGTGACTGACTTGTTCCTGATTTGATTGATGGTGTGTTTTCTCTGTGATTTTGATGGATGGTGTGTGTCAGAGGTGGTGATGAAGAGAGCTGTGAAGGAAGTGACAGGCCCTCTCTTTCTTCAGGCCATCGTCCTGTGCTTCCGCCTCCACTTCACCAAGGACAACATCACCAATAACACGGCAGCCGCCACCGTGAGGCAGGTCGTCACCGTTGTCTTCGAGCGGATGGTCGCTGAGGATGAGCGCTACAAAGGTTAGGGTGCTGCCGGTTTCTCCACATAATCTAGTTTAAGGACTGAATAGCCTCAGCAGTTATTTAGATTTATATATTTACAAACCTTAGATCAGCATACATCTCAAAATTGGCTTTGAAACGCAGCTGGAAAATGATTTTAATAAAGGCAGATTTTTTCGCACTTGGATTTAGTCAAATGAGAATATTTTTTTGTTTCAAAATTACCTGCAGTATGTGAAAGACTTGTTCCTATAAACTCTGGCTAAATTGAAATGTGTGACCCTGTCGTTCCTGTAGTGGATGGAGGTGAGATGAGGCTTCTGAAGGTTGCAGTCTGTCTCAGGTGTCACGCCTTCTCTTCCTTACTCCGCTGTACCCACTACAGGTGTTGAGGACCAGCCACCTCTGGTCCAGGGCAACAGCAACCGCCGGTCCATCAGCACGTTGAGGCCCAGTGCCAAGGATGCCTACATGCTGTTTCAGGTGCCGTTTTCCCTGGCTCCACCTCCACAGGGCGCAACCCATTTGGCCCAGAGGCCTCTCAGCTCTCGCTCATGTTTTGGTCCATGATACACTGCTCATCCGCTCGGAGAGGGTTAACTCTTGACACCAACGCTTTTTTTATGCAGGACCTGTGCCAGCTGGTGAATGCTGATGCCCCCTATTGGCTGGTGGGCATGACCGAGATGACGCGCACATTTGGCCTGGAGCTTCTGGAGTCTGTGCTGAATGACTTCCCAGGTGTTTTTCTGCAGGTATGCTCCCATTGCCCAGTTTGCCTTTTGTTCTGCATAACTGAGCACTTTTTTTTTTTTTCTAAACTACTACTCCAGCTTTGAATTTATGAGAATGCTTTTTCTTTTTTTTTTTTTTCCCCCCCCTGAGTCAGGTACTCACCAGGTCCTTTTTTTCCACTCCCTGTTGTGGAAATTGTGCTTCTCACTAGAGGGCAGCACAGCAGTGTACACTGTATGTTGAATATCGTTCCAAACACCAGATCCCTACAGTAGAGTGTGATGGGAAGATTCCTTGTGTGAGTGTGTCTGGCCTTTCTGTGCCCGACCCCTTCAGCACTGACAGCCTCGCTCTCCACAGCACCAGGAGTTCAGCTTCCTCCTGAAGGAGCGCGTCTGCCCACTTGTCATCAAGCTCTTCTCACCCAATATTAAATTCCGGCAAGGTGGTGGCTCCACAGCGCCCCCTTCTGCTCCAGTGGAGAAGCCCTACTTCCCCATCTGCATGCGGCTGCTGCGCGTGGTGTCTGTTCTGGTCAAGCACTACTACAGCTTGCTGGTGAGTGCTACACACACCTGGGCAGTTGCCTATTGTCTCCCACACCACCTGGTTATTTTAGCTGTTACAGTCCTTTAAAATTTATTTCAGATTATTGTGGACTCATTTATATGTCATCCGGGTTTAGAAGCAGTTTTGTTGAGTGTAGTATAAATGGAGCATTAGCAGTAGTTGTTACAGGACTGTTTTGGCCCCCATTGAGAGTTACTGCAGTAACAATTTGCCCCCCTCTGGGATTGTGTTCTAGGTGACAGAGTGCGAGATCTTCCTGTCCCTGCTGGTGAAGTTTCTGGATGGGGAGAAGCCACAGTGGCTGCGGGCTGTGGCGGTCGAGTCCATCCACAGGCTGTGCGCACAGCCACACCTGCTCCGGTAAGGCTTTGGGAGCGGCATCCAGAGGAGTCAGTTGTGCACCTCCCATGTCCTGCATGGAATTGCGCTTTGATGGCTTTATGTTGACACGTTTCGCCATTCCTCCAAGTTGAGCGCTTTGAAATTAAAAATTGTGTAACGGTCACCCTGTAATCTGAGTGTGTGGCTGCGCTGAAAGGCACGTCCTGAGCTTTTCCTGACCTTGGACCTCATCCTCCTGACGTTGTCTTCCTCTGCAGGTCGTTCTGTCAGTCCTATGACATGAAGCCTCATTCCACCAAAGTGTTCCGGGACATTGTCAATGCACTGGGCTCCTTCATCCAGTCGCTCTTCGTCACGCCCAGTTCAGGCCTTCTTGCCCCTGGCAGTACTCCTTTGGGTAAATAGGGGGTAGGGTGCTCTGGAAATGGTTCTCATGCATCCATTCAAGATGTCTTATGGGATATTGTGGGGCGGTGGATATTTTAGTGATCGAGTACAGGTGGTCAGAGTGGTGTGAGTGCCTTTAGACTGGAATGTCCCAGGTTTGAATCCCATCTCCTGCTGTAGAATGCTTGATCAAGGTTCTTACCTTAAATTGCTCCAATAGAAATAACCAAGCTGTATAAACGGGTAAATAATTGTAAGTAGCTTAACATTGTAAGTTGCTCCGGAGAAAAATATCAGCTGAAGGAATGAAGAGAAACTTGCAGCCAGAAGGCTTGAAGTTGAAATTCCAGGAGCAGCCACGCTGCTGAGCCCATGTTTGAGATGTATTTTTAATTGCTGTATTGAAATATTCATCTACATAGATGGTTTCTTTGAGTCACCATGAAAAAAAGCCTGCTCTTACTTGCTTTAAGGGCATACGCTTACAAATAGGCATAGCAGTGCAGCTGAGAGGCAGTGTGTGTTGTTCTAATGTCTATTGACACATAGAATTGGTATCGTTGTTGGTCATATACATTCCAGGTTAAGCGTTCATTAATATTCATGAGCTCAAGATAAGTAGTCTCCTCGGCACCTTACGCTGAGATGGGAAGCAGCGAATGCATCTTGTCAGTGGGTTAGATGTGTTACTTTGAGTGTTGCTTCACAGAATACTGGGGTCTATGGTGTCACTGTCTCTCATAGGTGGGTCCGGGTTGAGTGGACAAGCTTCGTCCCAGGGTGGTCCCGGAACAGGGTGTGCGGCTGGGGGGACCATAAGCGCTCAGGCTGCTTTTGAGTACCGTGGCACCTGGATCCCCCTCGTGACTGTCAGCGTCCAAGGCAGCGTCAAGGCTACCTAGTGAGTATGAGCCGGGCCTGGGGCACACCAGGAGTGGACTTGCAGTGACCGTTTACGTATTTACCAGTGAATGGGGAAGACCTGCTCTGAGAGTTTATATACTGAGCAATGCAAGGGGATCAGACTTGCAGCTTAAGTTACTTATTCAGCAGCTCGTCATTTAGTCATTCTATAACACTGGGTACAGCGTACCTGTTTATGTTTACTGTTTTGATCCTTCTTATTTGCTACTATTAGTTTCCCTCTGTGGAGTCATAAGCGGGCAGTAAAGCCCATAAAGAGGAAAAGCAGGGATAGAGGAGTAGGCTGCAATTTGCAATAGGTGCCCTTGGCTAATGGTGAATGATACATTTATTGTTTGTTCTTAGTAGCACAAACTTATTGGAGAGGAGTTCTCACTTTGTGAAGCTGAGCTCCACTCGGAAGATGGTGAACATCTGGTGCGCGTGCTCTCCCTGCACCTCGTTGTTAATTAGGCACTTGTTTGCCCTAAAAGCAGCGCAAATGATTTATTAGGATATACAAACTCTGTGTCTGTGTATACGTACTGTCTGGCATGTTTGCTGTGAGCTTTGAAGCACTGAGCGTCCCACAAGGCAAGGAAAGCTAGAAATCGTCTTGCTTTGCACACCTGTGGCCCTTCGAAGGATACCGAGTTTGATCGGTTTGCCCGCATTTCAGGAACCTTTCTTCATCGGTGAGCCAGAATGGAAGGATATAGGATGAACATGTGCGGCGGGTCCACAGTGATCTGCTGCTGAAACAAACTGTAAATCGGGAGTCTGAGGGTCAAAAAATGCCTGCGGTGTTAAAGTGTCCTTAAGAGGCAGTTATTGTGGGTACTTTTTGACTTACCCTTGTAGATTGGAAAGTAATGAAGGAAGAAACAAATTTAGAACCACAGCTACTTCTCCATTTTTCTGTTGGGAAAATGTGAAGGGTCTACCCTGCAGTACCTTTTATGCACTTGCGCAGATTCTAGAATGTCTTTTGCCAGCAGAAATGAAAAGGCAAAAGGTGCTGTTCACATCCGCAACTGGTCAGCAGCATGAGGTCCCCGAGCAGCACGGTCGAGTTCCTGATGTTGCTTCTGTTGTCTAGACTGTTTCCTTACTGGGAGAACAGTCTGGGGAGATGGAGAGGGGACCTGATGACTGGTTTATTGATTGAGTTGTCCCTTGCCGAATCAGGGCGCAGAATTGGTACTGAGTGTTTATGGTCAGTCGGCTGCTAGTGCTACAGGGGCCTCTAGAGAAGCTCATGTTCTCCTTGTGGCACATCCCACATCTCCTTCGCTATCATGGCCCTTCTCTCACACATCAAATCAAAGGAATAATGCTGAGGGGAGGAGGCTCACTTGCCAACCGTGGCCATATTGTCCTTCATCTACAAATGGACATCTCTTGCAGTGAGGTAGCCGTTGGAAGGAAGAGAGAGCTGAGTCAGGTGCTCACCAGGTCAGACCCTGTGAGACGTGTGCAGTTTGTTCACTCAGCCTGACCTGGAGAACCATTTCACACCATCGCCCCCTGTTTGATTATAGCTTGGAAATGCTGGACAAGGTGGAGCCTCCCAGCATCCCGGAAGGCTACGCCCTCTCTGTGGCCTTCAGTGCCCTGCTAGACCTGGTGAGGGGCATCACCTCCATGATTGAGAGGGAACTGACCGAGGAGGAGGTTGAAGAAGAGGCGGAGGAAGTTTCTCGGAGGGATTCGGAGCCAGCTCGTAGCCTGGAGGGAGAGGACTCAACCCAGGGCCTGGCTGGAGAGAAGGAACCGAGTGAGTGGCCTTTTAACCCCATGTGATCGCAGGGAACTGGCTTTAATTGACGCTATGTCACACGAGTGGTTTTGGTGCATTTTTTGGCCATGGACTAGTTAAAATCTGTAGACCAAGACTGCTTTGTTCAGCCCCCCTCTTTCAAAATTCTCATAGTGAGATGTATTCCAAGTAGTGGATGTTCACCACACTGTGGTGGGGCCACACCCAGAAGCAGCTTGTTTCTCCCATGTGGCCTTTCCATTCTCCTTACCCAGCACAGCCGTTTCCTTGGTAATACTGTGTGCTGTCAACGAGGGATGCACCTTAACGACCGTGCCATTTTCGGACCGTGTTCACCAATGCTCGTTTTAGGGACCGCGCTTATAATTACATATTCTTTAATGTCTATGACCGAACAACATGATCTACAAACATTAACCTTTGCGCAGGCAACACAATCACACATGCGCATTGCTTACAGGTGTACCATGAATACTGAATTCATTATTATTTAGAAATAAACATATAATTAACATTATATATCTAACTTTAAATAAAGAAAGCAAGGCTTTCCAATTTTCAGTGTTTTTGCCGGGAAATAAGAATACGGGGATGTTAATTCTGAAATGTGTATACATTAGTTTGGTCTACTATATTTTATGCAAAATTTTTCATGTATATTCTGTATCATATGACATCATGGACAAAGGTTAAGACATTTGTTGTGCATTATTTTAAAATGTTGTGGCATGGGGGTGGTAGGAGATGGACTTACAGGGTTTTAATACACGCGTAAAACAAATCATTCACCTAAAGTGCCATCTTTAATGCCAGTCTTCCTGCCTGAAATTCCACTGTAGAGCTTTCAGAAGGCATTCCCATTGGATGGACCTTTCTTGAGCTTTGCCATTGTGTTTTGTCAGGTCCTAGGCTGGTGTGGGAGGAGATGGTCAATGCGTGTTGGTGTGGCCTTCTTGCTGCACTCTCCCTCCTACTAGATGCCAGGTAACCCTCCATGTATCTTTTGTGATACGTTTGTGGACTGATGGGTGTGTGGAGGCTTGTTGAAGTCACTGAACTTCTGTCCATGTTTGCGGCGGATTCCGCGTTGTCTGTCCCCAGCACGGACGAGACCGCCACCGAAAGCATCCTGAAAGCTGAGCTGACGATGGCGTCCCTGTGCGGGCGCCTGGGCTTGGTCACTCCACGTGATGCCTTTATCACAGCCGTCTGCAAAGCCTCTCTGCCGCCGCACTACGCCCTGACTGTGCTGAGCAGCTCTGCAGCCTGCCTCTCCAACAAGTGTAAGTTTTTTTTTTTTTTTTTTTTTTTTGCGCCTTACCCACCCTCTGGCCAATCAGCTTTTCTGCACCTCAGCAGTGCGCACTCTACAGTATGTCCCCAGTTGTCTTCCTCCCCCGTTTCCTGTTCTTAGATAAATTACTGCATTAATATAGGTGATACTATCCCTTGTTGGCAAGTGCCGGTGTGAGGTGTGAGGTCAAGGCCTCTGTTTGCCAGGGGACCTAATTTTCAGTCTCGCCATCATGACATCCTCTTACCCTAGTGCCCAAGGGATGGTTCAGAGCTAGTAATTAGTCACAACAGCACTGACCTGTTCAGGGAACCTTTGGATCAGCTGCAGCAACTTAACGTTATGTTGACTGTGATGAAGGAATGATGAATGGGACTTCTTAACACAGAGAACACTCAAATTAGCGAAAGCTCATTAACGGTTCATACAAATTTTAATTGGGCCGTTTTAATATTTATTCTTGTCCCTGTAGCTTTGCAGTTGAGTAGTTCTCACCCTTTGCCTATTAGGCAGCTGTTGTGTCACCCGAATAGCAACGGAGAGTCCTGCAGGACAACACCTCATGTTCAGTGTGAACGTGTGGTGTCTCCCGTCTGCCTGCCAGACTGAATGTTCACTGAACTGCACATCTGTAGAGAGTTGGTGAGCTTGTTGTATCCTGGAAGCCACCTGTGGAGTGGCAGCGGCAGGAGGCAGAGCTACGCTGTGCTGCCATGCCCCCCTCAGCTTCACTTGTTTTTGCCAGATGTTTTTCAATGCACTATCGGTGATGTAATCACTGGAAGGTAGTTTGTGCAGTGGGTGCTGAAGAATGAATTACTCGTACATACAGCTGCTGCAGATGTGCCGTGCTTCCAGTCTCTTCTACCTCTAGCTTTTAGTAAATTTTTTTTAACCCCTACTTTTAAACTGTGTTGTGTCCCCAATTCAGAGCAGACATAGAAAGTATTGGTCCTCACACACTGTTGGTGGGCTGTGGCTGTTGTTCCAGATCAGCTAGGAATTACTCAGTCTGTTTTTTTTTTTTTTTTTTTTTAAAATTCTAGAAGCATCTCACAATTCATATCACAGCAGATTGTAGGTTAACTACTGGCCTGTAGCCCCTCTCACAAGCCTAAAGTACAAGGGTCTCACTTAATGAGAGTCTTTGCACCATAAATGCGATCAGATAAAACACACTTGAATCGCTTGAGTGTGTGCTCAACATTGTGTGTGTTTCTGCAGCATACTCCATTCAAGGCCAGAATGTTCAGATGATCAGCCCATCCAGCGAGTCCCATCAGCAGGTTGTGGCTGTGGGGCAGCCGCTAGCAGCCCAACCACAAGGCACTGTAGTGGTAAGGGAGGCACCTCCTCTAAGTGCACCATGCTGGGGGGTAAAATGGAAACCTAAACCTGTAGCAAGGGTCTCATTAAGGTTGAAATGAATGTGTTGTGGCCAGTTCAAAATTCTTGCTGCATTCTTTCTGAGTTTCAGGTTGTTTGAACTGAATCATATCCTCTCCCTGCTCCTTTTCCGGTCTTTTTTTTTCCTCTTATTCTGGTCCATCCTGTTCATTCTTTCTGCAACCTCTGTTTTTCATTTATTTTAAATAACTCCTGGCTTTCCATTTGGTCCTGTGCCTCCTTGTGGTTGCTGCCAGCTGACAGCGAAGAATATCCAGTGCATGCGCACCCTGCTGAACCTGGCACATTGCCATGGAGCTGTGCTGGGGACATCCTGGCAGTTGGTCTTGGCCACCCTACAGGTATCCCTGCTGCGATATCGTAGTGCACCAGCTAACCCGTTACATTTTCTCAGCTGATGTTGGCTGTTGTGGTTGTGCCCCCCTCATTCCCACACTCTTTTCTCTCTGCGCTCCAGCACTTGGTGTGGATTCTAGGCCTGAAGCCTGGGAGTGGAGGTGCTCTGAAGCCTGGGCGAGCAGTGGAAGGTCCCAGCACGGTGAGGGTGCACCCTGCCACCCTTTTGTCCCTCCTCAGTTCACTGAGACCACAGTACCATGGTATCATCAGTTTACTCTTCCTTCCACTTGCAGGTGTTGACCACGGCCGTGATGACTGACCTCCCTGTCATTTCCAACATCCTGTCCAGACTGTTTGAGAGCTCCCAGTGAGTACGGATGTGTGGTTTTTCCATACAAAGCGGCCATGCTTTAAGAGTTTTAGATGGAGTACCATCGCCAAACCTTATACTATCTACAAACATGTACAGGTACCTTGATGACGTGTCACTGCATCACCTGATAAACGCCCTCTGCTCACTGTCTCTGGAGGCTATGGAGATGGCTTATGGCAACAACAAGGTGATCTCTTATTGATTCCTAGTACAACAGTGTCATCTGGGATGGTCATAGATTTCCAGCCAGTTTCAAGTTCAAGTTTAGTTTATTGTCATAGGTACAAGTACCGTGTACAAGTATCATGAAATTCTTCCTGAATGCTTCTCCACAGACTATGGACAAAGACAGAGACAATAGAAATACTGCACAAACAAAACAATGACAATGACAGTGAGTAGTGCAACAGCAATAGCAATAAATAATGGTAACAGTAGTAACAATAATGCCAGTTGACAGTAAGAGAACTCAGAATGAGAGAATAAGAATGAGAATGCTTAAAGTGGCAGTGTAATTTACCAATGTGCTTGGGAGGAGCAGTCCAACTCTAGTTACTAAAGGTGGCACATTGGTTAGTGTTGTATACTCTTAGAGCAGTGGGGTAAAAGCTGTTCCTGTACCTAGCAGTTTTGTGCTGGACATGGTTCTGAACACCAGACACTACAGATGAGCTGCTCATATTTGTGCCTTTAAGTTAGAGATTTAGCATCCTCTTGTTTTATTTATTTTTTGTTGGCCTTGATTAGGAACCCTCTCTCTTTGCGGTGGCGAAGCTGCTTGAGACCGGCCTGGTCAACATGGACCGTATCGAAATCCTGTGGCGGCCCCTCACCGGCCATCTGCTGGAGGTCAGCACATACACAAAGCCCATCACCCTGCGCTCTGTTCAGATCATGTTTGGCAAGAAGGAAAAATCAACATGACTCGTCTTAAATTTTTCATTTGGGTTTAAATAGATATTAGAAACTGCTGGGTTTAAGTTTCCACATACTGTCTGAGAACTAACCTGCAGAGCTTGTGACCGCTTCCTTCTCTTGGCTCAGTTTCATGTGCACTTGGCAGATTGACTCACAGTATTTGTATGTTGCGTGTGTGTGATCTGTTTGCCTTCATCTTGTCTCTCTATCTCTTTCTCTTTTGGACCATGTCTGTTTTACAGAAGGTAAGTTCAACGATCCTTCGGCTGGTTTTGTCTCCTGTGAAATGTAGATTTCACTTTGTGTCCTTCTTCACTCTATATTTTTGTGAAAGGATTACTTTATGAGGTCCATAACATTGTACCTGTTTGCACATTTTTGGCGTGTATTTTATTATTGAGCCCCTGTCCTTTCACAAAAATTGCATCTTGGAATTAAAAGTGCCATTGTTTTCTTGAATGTTGGGATGAATTTATGAATGTTGGGATGAACTGAAACGAGCATGTCATTACACAGCGATCCATCACCACACAAAGACAAAATCAGGGTAAATGTCTTTCGTGTACTTGTGCCTGTAGAATTTATTTATCATTGGGTTAAGGGTACAGATCACACCCACTACAGACACACAGTTAGCAAGGGTCATTGTTAAATTTTCAGAGGCAAAGGCACAGACTATGATGAAGGGGCAAAAACAGTTTTCTTCATACTGAAAACCAGACAGATGTACCCCCTCTCTCAAAAACGCATAGATACACGTACACATACCCTACTGAAGGGTCTCACTGCACTGCTTCCTGTCTTTTTTACCAATGATTTCCATCTATTCGTTCATTTATGTGTTAGCTGTAGTTTTGCAAGTCTCTTTCTCACTACTAATGTTTTTATTTCTCTTGTTCTCCACTTCTCCGTGTGTCTGTATGTCATGTTTTGTCCCTCAGGTGTGTCAGCATCCAAACTCCCGGATGAGGGAATGGGGCGCAGAGGCGTTGACCTCCCTGATCAAAGCAGGCTTAGCATATAAGCACGAGCCCCCGCTGTCCCAGAACCAGGTAACACCCTGGGGGTTGGGAACAGATAACCTTTAGTGAAAATGCCAACAGCATTGTTGTTTTTGGAGTGAACCCAAAGCGGATGCCTCTGCTGTCATGCAGTTCATTGTAAACACAAGACCCAAAGTGTTATGGGGTTCCATGTGCTCCGTGATGGCCTTGTTTGTTTCAAATTGGCCATGATTCTTTGGAGCTTGACAGGCAGATGCACGACTCAGTGCAACACTGTATAACACAGTTCCCTCCTGTTCTCCACCTTCCCCTCTCTTTCCCCCCAGAGGCTACAGCTGCTGTTGCTGAACCCGCTGCGAGAACTGTCCGATATCGTGCACCCGGACATCCGGCAGAAACAGCTGGAGAGCGTGTTGCAGATCCTGCAGAGCCAAGGAGATAGCCTGGGTCCAGGCTGGCCCCTGGTCCTAGGAGTGATTGGGGCCATCCGCAATGACCAGGGGTGAGTGGCAGGAGAAGGCTAGCATGCAGACAATGGATGGCCCCATCTTGGATTTGCGGTCACACATCTTTCTGTGAGGAATAAACGATGCACAGAAGACGGGACAACAATGGCAATGACACTGTGGTCAATGTTTGGGATCAGCGGTTCAAAGCAGCTATTGCTCTGCAGGGAATCCTTGATTCGAACGGCCTTCCAGTGCCTGCAACTGGTGGTGACAGACTTCCTTCCCACCATGCCTTGCACATGCCTCCAGATTGTTGTGGATGTGGCTGGCAGCTTCGGGCTTCAGAATCAAGAGCTGAACATCAGCTTGACCTCAATAGGACTGCTGGTGAGGTCCTGCGCAAGTTATTTAGATCAGAGCAGCTGTCTGGTTGAGTCACCGCTTAATGTAGCTTCTTTCTGTGATGTTCGCAGTGGAACATTTCAGACTACTTCTTCCAAAGGGCGGAGGCCATCGAGCAGGAGTTGAACAGGGAGGAGGTGCTGCTGGAGAGGCAGGCAGAGGAGAAGGGCATGGCCCTTAACCGGCCCTTCCACCCAGCTCCACCCTTTGACTGCCTGTGGCTGTGCCTATACGCCAAGCTGGGCGAGCTTTGCGTTGACCCTCGGCCTGCCGTGCGCAAGAGTGCCGGCCAGACACTCTTCTCCACCGTCACAGCCCATGGCGCCTTGCTCCAGCCACCCACCTGGCACACTGTGGTCTGGAAGGTAGCTGCTTGCCACTCCTGTGCTGGTTTGCATAATGAATATTTTACCCAAACCAAAGTAACCTTAATATGGACCATGTTGTATAGTTTGCCTGTTTATTCACAGATTTATTTTGCATCCTTTTTGTTATTACACCTGTTTGTGCGTGTATTAGGTGCTCTTCCACCTCCTGGACAGTGTTAGGAAGTCGTCCACCACTGCAGACAAGGAGAAAATCGAGTCCGGGGGCGGGAACATCTTGATCCACCACTCCCGAGACACAGCTGAGAAGCAGTGGGCGGAGACCTGGGTGCTCACGCTTGCTGGAGTGGCCCGCATCTTCAACACCAGGAGACGATTGCTGCAGTCACTCGGTGGGTTTAGGGCCACCATCAATTAGCTAGCTCAGGGCTGGCTAATATTCTTTGAAATAGAAGTACCATATGATGTGCATCGATCACGAGTCAGTGAGTTGTGTGCCTCATTAACCCTTTACAGTTCAACAATAGTGAGTTTTGTCTCTTCTGTAATCGAACACTCAGCAGAGCTGGTTTCTTTATGCTTTCTGTTACAATAGCAGTACTTATAATGCGACGAGGTTAGCATTTTCGTTTCTAATCATTCAGTGTTCCAGTTTTGTTTGTGGCTGTTTCAAAGTGAAATACTGGGTCATTTTTTTTAATTTCTGTACTGCTGCACTGTTCTGTTAATAATGCATCTTCATGTGAAAGAATCGGCAGTGTGCTGTGAATCAGTATTCTTATGTGCGTTGCATTATCATTTGATTAACCACCTTTGTCCCAATTAATTTGGATAATCACTGTTGGGTTAACATTAAATGTAAGGTCTGCCACTGTCCGGGACGTCACACCACACTTCTGACTAATTTATTACCGTTAATATGGACCATGTCAGCCATAGCCTCGAATCCCAGTATTGTTGTTGTTTCATGAGAGCAGGGATGGAACTCAGACGGTTCCTGTGCACATTGAAATTAGAAGTAGAGCATCTCTGTGGTTTGTACATATGACACTTGACATGACTCCAACCACAGGGGACTTCTGCAAGGCCTGGGAGGTCCTTCTGGACCACATCCAGTCTGCTGCCCTTAGCAAGAACAATGAGGTCTCACTGGCTGCACTCAAGAGCTTTCAGGAGATTCTGCAGATCGTCACACCCGTGAAGGACTCAGAGAGACTCGATGCCCTGGGTATGCCTGCCCTCGCGGATCCCATGTCTGCTCCTGGGCCTGGCCGCCCCTTGCCGCGGTCTGACTCGCTGGCAGAGCGACTGGCCCGCTACGATGGGATGGAACAACAGCTGAACCTGCCTCTGGGGGATGAGCTGGAGGACTCAGCCTTATGGTGGGCAGCCTGGAACACCTGGTACCGCACAGGCATAGAGAGCACTCGGCCACCTGGGCCCGCCCAGCGGCTGGCATTTGTCCCCAGCCAGCCCTTCCTTACTGCCCTGGTGCAGATCTTCCCTGCCCTTTACCAGCACATCAAGACTGGCTTCAGCATGGAGGACCTAGGGAAGCTGGGTGTCATCCTGCACGGGGCTGTGTCAGTGCCCATCAGCTCAGATGCCTCTCCCTTCATCCTGCCCTCCTATACTGAAGCTGTCCTCACAAGCTTGCAGGAAGCTGTGCTCACAGCCCTGGATGTCCTGCAAAAGGTGGGTATTGTTTTCCCCTGAATGTACGTGTCCTGGAAGGTGCAGTGTAAACAATACAGATGGACTGATATAATAGAGTTTGGGGGGGGGGGGACCCAAAACATTCAGCTCTAGAGCTATAAATTGCTGACTTCTCAGCTGTAACTTATTCTACTCATTGCCATTATTTTGTCTCTTGATACCTGATTTCCCATCTGTTCCTTAATTATTAATATCACTTACCATTAATCAGTTCAGATTTTCATGTGTTAATCTTCTAATTATTCACTTAACATGTGGCATATAATCTTTGTCTTCCACTGCTACCCTAAACTTACTTTATTAAATCTGTTTTCTGAAATTTTATTTTGTCTATATTACCCATGAAAGTCCAAAGTTTGCCTTTCCACTATAGACCTAGTAAATCTTAAAAAATTGGAACTGTAAAATAAATATTTCTCTCGCATTCATTCATTTAGCAGATGCTTTAATCAAAAGTGACGTACAACTCGGCAAAAATAAAAATGCATTTTACAAACAGATGGAGAGACATGGATGCAGACACGATTCTTGAAGTAGTTTGTCACACTTTAAAAATACATTACATGGGTAGCTGCAAACAGAATTGCTACAGAGTACAAATTTTTTTAAATGGATATCATTAGCAGTAACATGACATGAGCAGCTGTGGATACACTTGATAGGTTATACAAAAATATTTGTGTCAAATGACATAATGAACATTTATAGATTCAGAGAGAAGTGGACTTGGGATGCGTTGGTATTTTTCCCCATAAGAAATAATGTTAAGTAATTTCATTATTAGTTTTAACCTGGTTTTTGTCAAAGCAGCCTTGCATTTCTTTCAAAAAAACATTTGAAATTATCAGAAGCGCATTTTTATGAATTATCTGTACATCTCTTTTGCACCTACATAGTTAGTTTGGACTAGGGGTGCGGTGGCGCAGTGGGTTGAACCACGGTCCTGCTCTCGGGTGGGTCTGGGGTTCGAGTCCCGCTTGGGGTGCTTTGCGACGGACTGGCGTCCCATCTTGGGTGTGTCCCCTCCCCCTCCGGCCTTACGCCCTGTGTTGCCGGGTAGGCTCCGGTTCCCCGTGACCCCGTATGGGACAAGCGGCTCTGAAAATGTGTGTGTGTGTGTGTGTGTAGTTAGTTTGGGCCGGTGCAAATGTTTCTATTGATACAGTATGTACCTGTCATGATGAAAAGATTTCTCACCCTCTTATAACCAATGCAGGCCATCTGTGTGGGTCCAGAGAACATGCAGACCATGTACCCAGCCATCTTCCAGCAGCTGTTGCGGTTTGTGGAGTTCTCCTGCAAGCCCCCACAGTATGGAAAGCTGGAGACCAAACACGTTGCTAATGCTAAGTACAACCAGGTGAGCTCCCTTCTCACTCCCTCCCTCTCCTGCCACCTGAACTCTTGATTTCTCACACCAAGCCAAAGGTGATGAGTAAATAGCTTGTGTACTTTTGCAGGCATGCAGGGTTTTTCCCCATCTTCCTTGTTTGTTTCTATGTAACCATTTCCCCTCATTAGATTTATTTCCTTTACACCTATGACTTCAGATCCTGCCACTTTCAAAATGCAATCTGCTATTTCAGGTTAACGTGCATCAGTCTTGCTGTGTATTTAAGAATAAATTACTAACCACGTGACTTTGAGCGAGTGAAATCAGAATATTGTAATGCTATAATGGAAGAAGTTGATTTGAGAAGCTATGTAGAGGTCAAGCTTCTGCAGCTTCAATTTCAGGTCAAGAACTTTCTAAGTAAGAGTTTAAGGGCTCAGTGCAGCCACATATTCTGCATATGTCCTCTTTTACAGGACACAAGTTAGTAAACTGTTATGTGAAATTTCTCTTCTGTTTTCTGTACTACACAATGGATCGACCTTAGATCCAGCTGTTTGCCCCGGTGAGTTCCACATTCGCAAACCTTTGCCCGTAATCATCTCTGAATGGAAGTACTGGTTGATCAGGGTGTTCTGCAGCATCGCACCCCTTCCCATCATGAACATTACTTGCATGTTTTGATGGTCTATAAGCTCTAACCAGTGCTAGCCCTTGTACCTGCTTTTCTCTTTTACCTGCAACTTAATTTTGGTCTTACCTTTGTTGGTTACCTGTGGCTGTCCCTCATTGGCATGGTCTCTTGCACTGATGTTAATTTGGTATGTGGAACACTGAGAATGTTGTTCTCCTTGGACCCTAGGAGGCAAAGGAGAGTATGCTTGAGCCCTGTTTGACATTAGCCATCTCCATGTCTCTCTAATTTGTCCGCAGGCGGAATGGGTTGCCTTAAACTATGTCCCATTTGCGGAGAGGTCCCTGGAGGTAGTTGTGGAATTGTACCAGAAGACTGCCTGCCATAAAGCTGTTGTCAGCGAGAAGGTCCTGCAGAACATCATTAAGGTATACATTCTGAGCTTTGACAACCTAGGCCCCTTCATGCAACATGCCAGTGGAATCCAGCTTCAAAGGGACCCTTCAGAATTTATTTACATCAGTGCTCATGAAGGCTGTAAACTGCCAGACAATGTATTGCAAATACACAAAACAGTATGCCGTAACAGTCGAAACATGTCCTTGGAGATGGTTGCTGGGATAATGTTTAGGAAACGGTGACCTGTGTTTTCAGGTTGTGAATAAATGTTAACTTTTCTAACTCCCAAAACGTAGAAAAAAGTTTGGGATCTGTTTGGTCACTTCTGTTTCTCACAGTGTTCTGGTTTTGGTATTCTTCAAAGAGCTTTCATGTGACCAGTTTTAGAACTACCCTTAGTGCATGAGTTACTGCAGCAGGCGTCCATGAACTGTATAAGGTCCCTTATGATTATTGTGTCCTTTAGTTTCTTAAATTAAAATGCTGAATATCTGTTATATAATTGTTAGTTGAATGCACAGATAGCCACACACACTGAGTGCTGTGTGGAGACAGTTTAAAGTGATCCTTGATTTTGCCAGCTGCTGCAGCAATTAATTGGCTATAATCCCTACTTAACTGTTACCATTGCTTAACCTGCTAGATTGAATTACTTTTGCTTGATTGCTCGAAAGACTGGATTTAGCTGTTAGAAAAACAAACACAGGAGGCTTTCCATGAAGCTGTTGTGCTTGCTCAACAGCCACTTATGCATCAAATAGGATTAACCTTTTGCTTTATTCAGGTTGCAGAAAACAAATGTTTCAAAAGAAAAGTCAGTGTAAGGGCTGCTGAGTGTTGAGATGTTAAAGGGTTAAAGTCTCAATTGTTACAGGTCAAAAGGAATGATTTTTGCCTCTTTGAGCTTGCATTGATCGTGCTGTCCTATAATCTCCTGGCAAGTCATTAAAATTGCACAGAGGAGAATGTTTTCCCTATTTACTTCCACTGTTGTGCTGGTTTAGACTTTTTTTTTCCATTTACAACATTTTGTCTATCCCTCATTCCTGTAGACACTGAGGATTCCCTTGGGCCTAAAGTATGCCTGTCCCTCTGAGAGCACGTGGAAACTGGCCGTCTCCTCCTTACTCAAAGTGCTCTCGGTGGGCCTCCCTGTTGCACGTCAACATGCCTCCTCGGGAAAATTTGACACCATGTGGCCTGAACTGGCAAATGCTTTTGAAGACTTCCTTTTCACAAAAAGGTGTTTTTTCTATTTGACCTAATGCTGTGAATATCTATTTCTGGAATGTACCACTCTGTAAAGCTGTATTATAATCTACATTAATCAATGATACAAGCCAATAGTTGAATTGCCATTGAGGTTGGATCATGCTTCCATGTATTCAGTTCTGTCTTTTTGGCGCTTGTGTATTGCCATTCATGTTCAAAGAACATAGTGTGAAACAGTGGTTGGAAGACCAAAACTTGCTTATAGTAATTTCACTGTCATAAACCTTAACTCAGCAATTTGTCAGTGACTTGAGTTGTTGAGCTATGTTGATAGGGAATTAGTTGGTCATTAGTATTCTGAGTTCTTCAACCCCTTTTGCATGTGGTTTCTAAAGGCCGGCTGAATGGTGTAAATCACTCCGTGGCATATGCTTTGGGTAGAGGTGGAACTGGACCATACCCTTCAGTAAATGCATTTTGCAATACATGAAGCTCAGAATCGTTAAACATGTGCTTGCTTTCTTTCAATTTTCCAGCACACCTCCAGATAACCTTTCAGTTCAGGAGTTCCAAAAAAATGAAAGCATAGATGTTGAGGTAAAGCTTTCTTGAATTTTTTTATTTATTTATTTATTTATTTAACCAACCTTTTGCTGAGTATGGCCAATAATGTGTTTGAGACTGGGAGGATTGACTTACTTTTGTGAAATGGGCTTTGCAGGTGGTCCAGTTGATCAGCACAGAGATTTTGCCGTTTGCTAACTTCATCCCCAAAGAGTTTGTCGGACAGATCATGACAATGCTCAATAAAGGATCCATTCATTCCCAGTCCTCCTCATTTACAGGTGAGGAGAATCATATTAGCTCAGATCTTCCCACATATTGGTAGATTCTCCAATATTTCTATTCCATTTGCTTTCAGAATTAAAGTAACAATCTGACCATGATTCTGTAATATTTTCTATTTAATGACATTATATAACGACTTTATAATCTTTTATTTATCGGAAGTTATCTGATGGTGTATTCTGAGTGATATAATACAGATATTGGCTGAAAGGTGTTGGGCGGTAAGAGCTTGCATGTTTTAATGCCAAAGACAGCAGCATGAAACCCCAGTGAGCCAATAGTCAGTGCAGTTGCCTTGTGATTTACTCTCCAGAGGCAGAGATTGACATTCGTCTGAGGGAGCAATTCTCCAAGGCCTGCTTTGAGACCCTCCTGCAGTTCTCCTTCAACAGCAAGGCAGCCACGCCCCAGGAGGGCTACATCTCTCGCATGGCCCTCTCCGTGCTCCTGCAACGGTCCCAGGATGTCCTGCGGCGCTATGTGGAGGATGAGCGGCTTAGTGGACGCTGTCCATTGCCCAGGTGAATTGTGGTTGTGTTGCCCCATAGTAATCAGCACTTTACTGGTCAAAAACCTGTTGTTATGCAGCTTTTCATCTCAGGAACCAGCATTTTGATGGCAGTATTTAATATGCGGGGGGGCACAGTTGCACAGCAGGCTTGGCCAGGTCCTGCTCTCTGGTGGGTTTGGGGTTCAAGTCCCACTTGGGGTGCCTTGTGACAGACTGGTGTCCCATCCTGGGTGTGTTCCCTCCCCTCCAGCCTTGCGCTCACCGCGACCCCGCTCGGGACAAGCGGCTTCAGCAATTGTATACGTGTGTGTGTGTGTGTGTGTGTGTGTGTGTGTGTAATATGTTGAATGTGAACATGCCATTGTAAACCTGGGCTTGTTTTTTGTCCTCTACAGGCAACAGGTGACTGAAATCATCTTTGTCCTGAAGGCAATCAGCACTCTGATGGACTCTCTCAGGAAGACCCAGCCGGAAAATGGTGAGTTTCAAATTCATCTGCTGTTGGTATATTGATGGCTTGGTAATAAATTCATAGGTATTTGTGTACCTTATGACCCTGAGCAACTGTGCATTCTACAAGTCTTTAAGTCACAGGAGATCAGGAAGTAAATTGGTAGCAGTTAGTGCAGCAATTGGAGCTGCTGCCTCTGGAGGTCATTTGTTTGAGTCCCACCTCCTGTGCACTGCCCTTGATCAAGGTGCTTAGCCTGAATTGCTCTAGTAAAAATGACCTAGCTGTGTAAATGGGCAAATAATTATAAGTTGCTTAACGTTGTATGTCTCTTTGGAGACCGGAGATTTTGAAGACGCATCTGTTAATAAACAAATGTTAATAGCAAAGTGATGTGAGAGAGAGATGCAGGACAAAGGGATGTTATGATTCCTTGCTGATGTATGTGAACCCTGTGCCCTTTGTCTCTGTTTTCACCACCAGTGGATGGGAACACATGGGGACAAGTGATTGCCCTCTACCCCACACTGGTGGAATGCATTACATGCTCTTCATCAGAGGTCAGCTCTGCTCTCAAGGAGGCCCTGGGACCATTCAAAGACTTCATGCAGCCGCCGGTGACTAAAGTGCAGAATGGAGAGTCCTGACAGTCTCCGTCACTGCAACATCAGGGCATGGGGAGTATTAGGTTGCGTGAGTGGAGCTGTACCGGCCCATGGAGTTATTTTCCAGAAGTTAACATGAGGGTTGACTTTTCATTTAACATGAATCCACCCCACACCTTTGTAACCTTGAAGTGCTGTCAGCAGGAGCCTTTGCAACCTGAATGTCACATTGGCAGAAATCCTTGTTCGTTAGCCGAATCTGACCGGCTAGGCCTCTAAGTTACCTGCCACAGTATAACTGGAGTGTTTTTGTTTTTTTCAGAAAGAAGGGCAAATAAATGTACAGTGTGTGGTGATAGTGTTCATGGTGTAATTAAGAATAAAGTATTTCAGATTTTTTTTACATAAAATCAAGACCAACAAGGTTCTTTGCGCACTTTTTGAAAGGTTTTGCGCAAGTTCTAACTGCAACATTCCATGTCATTTTTAGCAAGCCTGAGTTGGGATGTACTTAATGTGTGTAAAATAAATCATACAGTTCTGTATAAAAATTCTCATTTATGCAAAATTCCATTGCTGAGGTGAATCATTTCAAACTTTGTTCAGATGTATGAAGTGATACCTGAAAGCAGTCTAGTGGTTAAGGACATGGTCTTTTTAACCTGAATTTTCTACTTCAACACCTGGCACCCACTCCAGATGTAGTCCCCTTGATCACGATGCTTACCCTCAATTTATATGGTAGGAATATACTGCAGTATAAATTTCAAATATTGTAAGTCTCTTTGGGAATTTATTAGGAATTAACATTTGAAACTGCTTAAATTTGAATAAAACATGGTGTGACTGCTCAACTCATGGTCAGTTCTCCAAATTGGCAGTCTCTTGCAATTTAAGGGATTTTCTTTTAATGTATTTATTTGGAGAAAAGGGCAAATAAAGTGACCTCCAAAGAATACTGTGTAGTAGTATGTAGCCCACACCTTTTGACTTGCACTGTTAGACTTGACTACCTAAAATCCTGTAGCCTTTTGAGCTTTATTAAGTGACGAGACAAAATGCTGTCAATAACAAGGTGACAAGTTGTGATGTTACGTTTTAACAAAACTGGACTCCGCTATTGAGACATTTTAACTGTGTGCCTGCAGTTACTTTGAGTGTTACACATGGCATTCAACATGTGATGCTTCGCGTGGCAAGCGACCCTAGAACTCCTTTTCCCATAATTCATGCGGATTGGGACTGCAACGTGAAGCCGCGCGCATCCGTTTCCCGCGAATTTTATTCAGAGCGAAGCGCGTGGGGTGTGGTGTCGTGTCGCCTGGAGCGGGAAACCGGCGCCGACTGCGAGCATCCAATAGCGAGAGGACAACGGTCAGTTGGGGCGTCGGCTTTCTCGCCCTTCGTGTGCTGCGAATTGTAAGGAATACACGTTTTCGTTCCAGCAACTGAGGCGATGATGGCGAGAAGAACGCGTATCGCGCCTTCGTGCGTTCACTGACTGGTAGCGGGAATGCCATGCGCCAATTTGGACATCTGATCTGCAGTGCAGACGAGGTAGTTAGGTTTGTTCGACAAAATGCCACTTAACATTGAGTGAGCCGAAGCTCAAATTTGTTCTAAAATACCGCACACGGCTTCACAATCAATGTTTCTAAACGGGAACATGACTGACAAGGATGTTTTCAGCGGTCAGTGCCGTTCCTGTCTGAAACAAGAAGCCTTTCTTCTGCGCTCACTTCTGTAGCGTCTCCACCAGGGACGGAGGTGAGTGTCGCGCTCCACACACGGCTTTGCCCACAGAGGACGAGCCTTCAGGAACCCCCGCAAAATGAAAATGTCGCTTACACGACTCAGTCAGTTGGACGACTCACGCCTGTCCGCCTGCTCATATATCACCGTTACCTACCTTTTAACTGTATTCGGTGGCTGTTAAATGTATAGTTCCTGTATGTTACAGTGCAGCGTGATTAAACTCGTAATTTGTGAGATACAGCAATGCGAAACACAGTCCATCGGTTTGCACCTTCAGGTCGACCGAGGTGGAGAGCAGCGCGTGAGGAATAAGAGGCGCAGGCGAATAAGAGGCGAGGGGGGGTGGGGCTTCTGTAGATGACGTGTGGCCGTGGGTGGGGTTTAGGGAGGGGAAAGCGGGGCTGTCCTGGGCGGGGTTTCCTGTGCTGTTTTTCCACACTCCGGCGGAGCACGTCGGCACGAGACGGCGCGAGAATTAACGATGGAGCGGGGCGCCTCGCCGAGCAGTTGGCGCCCGCTTCCCGACACGCGCGAGAAAGGCCGTGTCGGAGTCCCAGCGGAGGAGAAGGAGAAGGCAGGGCGCCGCCGTGGTACCCCGTGGCACCATGTTCTGGCTGAGGTAGTAGTTTGTGCTGTTGGTTGGGTTGTGACATTGCCCGCTATGGAGATGACTGCGCAAGCTACTGCCTTGCCGGTGCTGGTGGTCCGCTGCAGACGAAGAGCAGGAGCGCGCGGAGACTGGCTCCGGGGGTCCCTTTCCTTCCGCGCGGACGATCATGACGATGTCGCCGATGGAAATGTCACTCACGTCGCACC
The DNA here is from genome assembly GCF_900964775.1 of Scleropages formosus. NCBI lineage: Eukaryota > Metazoa > Chordata > Actinopteri > Osteoglossiformes > Osteoglossidae > Scleropages > Scleropages formosus. Next base: position 17,402,842 of record NC_041807.1, read on the forward strand.
GCCGCAGCCCTTCGCTGCGTGCGCGACGAGCTCGAGCGACTGTTCTGAATTATTTCCGCCGCAGCACAGCGTCCTCCTTGTTGTTCGTTTTGTCAGGCGCGTGCATCACGTCGCCGCGTAATCTGATCCTCCACGGAGCGTTGACATAAAATGAGGAATGATCATGTCAAAAATGTAAATTTTTTTCTTTCTTCGTTCGTATCCTGATTGCTTTGTTTGTGTCCATTGACGGTTTATTAAGCGCCGCCATGGCCTCGGTCTTGACGGACGACTCGAGGTGCGCGCCGTGGGTGTGGGTGTGGGTGTGGGTGTGGGTGGGCGGAAGGAAGGAGCGCGCGCGAGGCCATTAATTGTGTGGATATTTGATTTGGTCCCCGGGGCCACGTGGCGCCCCCTCCCCCGCCGCGCGACACATGTAGGTCACGGCTGTGTCCCTATTAAGACGCGTTTTGCGGGAAGGTAATTTTGTTTTCTGCTAAGTGGCTGACGTTTAATTTTAAAATAGCCTGCTAATTTGTCAGGTCCTGCACATAGTTCCAGCTGCCCTCTCCAGTGAATTCACACACACAGCAGAACCGTGCGTTCTTCTCCCAGTGGCTTCGATCCAGGTTCTCGGGACACTTTTCAGGAAGAGCTGTGATGCAAGTGGTGTCACTGATTTCGGTCCTATAGGGTGCAGTTGATGGAGAATAAGTCCGTGCCACGGCAGGAGGGTCATTTGAGACGAACGGGCCAGGACTCCTTGTACGTACATAGTATATTTTAGTGTGTTTAGACTGAGAAGTGTAAATCTTAGTTCAAGATAAATGCTGCATGCCATTGAGAAGTAATTTCTTGCAGTGCTGGATTTAATTCAGGTAATTGATCTCTGCCTTTTGACAGAGGCCGGATCTTGACGAGACTCCAGGTGCGACTTGTTCCTTCTCCCATTTTCCAAGGTTAATACCAGCTTTACAGTTCTGTGCTTATGAGGCTTAAGAAATTCTTGAGTTCTGCCCATACTTGTGTGGAACGTGTCTTTGGACGGATAGTAAACACTGAATAAATGATGTGGGAAGTTTCTCACAATATTAAACACCCTTTTGAAGAAGGAATTGTGCTTCGAACCTGTGTTATTTCTCATATGTTTCTGCTGTTTGTGAATCGCTCCTACAGGGACCGCTGCATCTTTACAGGCGTCGGTCCACGATGGCACAGTTCAGAGAAGATTTGCTGCTGCGACTGCGCTCAGGACTCAGTGTTGGCTTCTGTTTTTTTTTTTGGATGAATTTAATATTTTCGTGGTGGGAAGAGACTTTGCTTTTGAGACGGATAAGCCTCGCCGCAGGCGACGCGACATTTCTTTCATGTGTCGTCGTTCATGTAGCTGGTGTTAATTTGGCAGTGGAACAGCTCCAATGGAAAGATACTCATCGACTGTAGGGGTTCGTAAATCAGCTGTTGTATAAAATTCTTTTACCTTGGGGGGAATACATTTTCCCACCGAGTAAATGAGATCTATTAGTCACCTGTTGTAGTTTTTTTTTTTTTTTTTTTTTTTTTGTTTTTTTTTTGTGCTGCCGCCAGGGCTTGCGTGTAGGAGTATGCTTTTGGAATGCTGCACGATTGCCTGACTTGTTTCCTGTGTTCGGTGTAACACCTGTGATAAGGGGATGGAATGGATTGCTGCTATTCCCGGTGATTACTTTTGGTTCTCCTCAGCTGTTTAAATTGCCTTGCTGACGGAAGCCGCCTGGGTCGTGATGCACAAGGCTGCCTTTGAGCCTCAGGTCCGTGAGACCAGCCACGAACGCGCAGAAAAGACGTCGCTCCGGAGGAAAGCTCATTGTCATTCTGAAGTTCCGCACATCCTTTCTCTAGGGTCAGCGTTGCAAATGAACTGCTGCTGAGATGTGTTTGGCTACATTCCAGATTGTGAAATTTTCATATAGATGGCTGATTGTCACCTCCAGTTCCACCTTTCAAACCCTGTCCTTTTACCTCTATCGGCACGGAAAGAGTTGAGCAGATGACACGAACGCTCGCAAGGTTTGCTCGGCTCTCAACTGGCAACAGCTTTATTCCTTGATCGTGCAGGTAATGGCAAACAATTTGTAGAAAATAACATTTCATATAGTGTCATGCTGTGTAAGCACCAAATGAATATGCTAATATGTCCTTAGGCTTTTTTTTTAAAACTAAATTCTTGTTTACTTAATTTCTTTCCCCTTAAGTATGTCATGCAGAGCTTCTGAAAGAGTTGACATTTTAAGAAAAACTCCCAACTTCTCTAACAGTCATGCGTACGATGCAGTCCGATGTTCTTGTTCAATTACCCATGGGTTTGTAGAAATCTTTATTAAAAAAAAAAAAAAAAAAAATTAAAAGCTGCACGTCCTCAAAGGGAATTTTGTTCACTTGCTTTTCTGTACATCTTTTGCTCATCAGTGTTTGGTTCTCTTAACACTAATGCTCACAGTTTGGCTTGACAGAGAAGTGAACACAGTGTGGGGGCTTGCAGGTCCTCCAGTTTGATCACTCCTCCAGCTAGTGCTTGGCAACCTTGAGCTGAACACACACACCACGGAGTGTGGTTGAAGCTGGCTTGCCAGTGCCCTGTGATCTGGCCCACACGCATGAACAGACGCATCTCCTAGCCAGACCGTGGCTGGCGTTGGGTCCTGACCAGATGGCTCCCTAGCTCTGCTGCAGCAGCACTTTTCCATGCTCTCTTTTGTCCTCCAAGTACTGCTAACACACACACTGATCCTCCTTGTTCTTGCACCAAGTCATGTCACAACATGGTGACAGGAGATGGTCAGCAGCTTGACCTTCTTGGTCAGTGTTTAAATGTCATTGACTCATGTCGCTGACAGTTCTGTGTAACCTACAATGTTTGTCCAACAGGAAGCACCTAGCAATGATCTGCCGTTTTCTTGTTGTACAAGGGTAAGTACTTACGGGAGGGACTTGAACCAGGAGCAAAGACATCTGCAGACACAATGGTGTGAGTGGAACGCAGGTAATATTTGACTGTGTGACAGTGCACTTATAAAGTTCACTGCCATGGTGTGGAGGTGATGTTCACGTGTGGTAGAAAAAGTGTTCATGAAAGGGTCAACATGAGAAATTCAAGTGGTATTGATTTCCCAGTGGACACAGCTAGTGCATGGGCTGTAGAAAATCGCTACATGCAAACCTAAGAGGGCTCAGTTGTTCCCCATCAATGTCTTTACAGAAAGGCCCTGCCCAGCGAACGTCTTGGAATACGAATTCACTTTCATCTCAAGGTCACATTAACCTTAACCAACCCCCCCATGGCTATCTTAGGCAGTGACTACAGGAGCACAAAGCTTTGGATAACACTTAACTACACTATGTAGTATTGGTGTTACACACTTTGTTCCTAACATGTTATAGGTGCACATGATGTCATAACCATCCTTTTGAGCTTGTCCTTCATGCACTAGTATTCTTCAAGCTTTCTGGAATCCACCTGGCCTCTGACTCCAGAGCTAATTGACCGCACTAATTTGCAGTGACTGCATTCATTCGTAAGCCTTGCATGTTCACATGACACGCAGTGGTGCTCACAAATACAATTAAAGGACTTCATAATGAACTCAGGCTTTGAAGGAATGTTTGTATTTTTGGAAAAAGAAAAATACTGTAGGTGCACACTTCCAAGTTTTCATTGCACTTAAAATTATCCAAAACACTAAAAATGCCATTTGACTTCATAGGTTTCCTTTTGGTTACAAAATTTACATTTCACATTCACATAGAACTGACATTAACATCTGTCCAAAAATCATCTTCAGTATTCAAACATCTTTACAATTTTTTTTTTGTTTACATTTCTTTATTTAATACATATAATACACTGAAAAGATGAGGGGGAAGCCTCATTTCACGAGTCCTTCAAGAAAATGTGAGACTGGGGGTGGTTTGAAAGGGAGGTTTACAGGTTAACTTGACATGGGGCCAGGACACTGGGATGGCGATGTGCTCATCACCTGCTTCCTGTGCTCCTGCTGTTTACAGCCTCCCACACTTGGAGCACAAAGATGATCCACATCTTAGAGGAAAATGCTACAAATCAGCCATCAAGGCAGCAGACATAGTACGCTCAAAAAACTTAATGCTGCACTTAAAGGGACCACCTCAGCTCTGGGGCTTCTGGAGGCAACGAGCCAAAGCAAGTGTCAAAAGCCACAGATGATATCCATACGCTACCGCCACATGCTATCATTACAACAAAAGTAACCACCCTGAGTCTTTCTCAAAGACAAGGAAGCCCAGATGTTTTCAGCTAGACCAGCAGGGAGACTTCATGGAGCAGTTAATTGTGTCAAAAACAGATATTTAGTCAGGTTGTTTTGACAATTGACACTTAAAGATCAGGAGCACTACTGTAACTTGAATGAAGGGAAGTGAAGCATATAACCTTTGTGCAGTCGCTCATTTGCAAATCTGACGTACCGTTACGCCCTTGACGATGCTACATTTGGCTCCATGGCTTCATTTATTCAACTTGTAAAAGGTTAAAGTTCGAATATAGTGCAGTGTCTTTAAAAAGGTGCATTTTTTCCAGTGTTCAAAATTCGTTTCGTTATGCATTTTCATTTTTGAGCAATTGCGGACATCCGCGCAACAAATCGGTTAGAATTTTTGTGCCCAAGGCTGCAGCGTATAAAAAGGTAATTAAAATAAAAGTGGCAGTCTGAGGCTTGTAGAATACACCATGTAGATCTTTTCGGTCAGGCCACAAGCACACTGCAGTGAGGCCAGTTTGTAGTGATGTTCTTTACTCTTAAATCAGTAGAGTGCTGCACACAGGTCCATTGATACTAAGATGATAAATTATCTCTTAAGAAGCACTGCTTGGGGATTCAATATTCGCAAAGAACAGCATACTGGATGACTGCAACACACCTGTTGTAGCACATAAACAAGAATGATTGTTCAACACAATTATGCATTTCCACTAGCCGGGGGGGAGTGGGGGGGTACAGGTTCAATTGCTCACAACTTGCTGATTCGATTTTTCCATGTTTCTAGATCTTTAAATTAAATAGGCTTATTTTTCAACCAGGATCCCACTGAACAGTGCTGGGGAAACAGCAGACAATCCTGCCTTTCGAGTTTAAGCAAGACCACTCCTCCTCTACAGTAGTAAGCATTGCTCCCAGCAGGGTGTACAGTGCCACCGTATAATTCTGGACTGGAATAAAAAAATAAAAAAAACTATGTGAGGTAGATGGGAGCTGGAGAATTCAGCAATGTGACATTTAACTGTGGCAAACATTGTAACTGTTTCGCTACCATCCGTTCCGATTTTAAAATAAAGCGCTAAAGAGTTTGATCTCAGACTCTCAACAGAAACTTGGGGCAACTTTTTATTTTCTATGTGTGCCACAGTTCCACAAAGTACCGCCGCTAGCAATGTTCCTGAAGACTAATTTGAAGAAAAGGAAGACTAGCTGAATAAGGTAACAGCACATTGCATTTAGAGATCTGACTTGTTCTAAAATGAGCTGAAAATGTGAAGTAATGAGCAAACAGAAAAAGCTGTAGTGCTGCAATGTTCGTTACCTCGTTCCAGCTATTCGGTGCAAACTTCTCCCCTCACGCTGTATGAAACGCTTACCCCCGGGACCCTTGACAGTCTGTGGTTGAACAGATCTGATGGCGTTACTTAGGCTTCAGACTGGAACATTTATTCGTTTGATCGTCGCTGCCAGAGACAGCATGACAACGCAGCTGATCGGAAAAGAAACGGTATGTATACCTCTGATTTGTCTAGTCATGACAATTGTCAGAAAATAATCTTTTGCCAAACCAGGACAGATAAAGCATTCACAGCTAATTGTGTTTCTTGGTGGCATTTTTGCATAACACATTTACATCTTACAAAATAAATAACACACTGATTGTATCAGCAATTATAAAACATAAAAGTAAAAAATAAGCCATTGCACCTTAAGACAGATTGCCAAACCCAACAATTTTCCTCACCCTGATACACAAAATGAAACACAGCACCTTAAGAACATTCCCACTTTTAAAATGAAAATGAACTTTAGGTATTCTCCAGTAACCGTGGAATGAACAGCTAATTATAATGAGATCTTATTATTTATAAGCAGTGCCTTCCTAAGACTCCACCCTTAGTACCCATGGTCCCTCTGCAGCAGTAGTGGGAGGTCAAAGCCCTGACTGCTGCTGGACTATTTACACACTCCACAGTCACATGGAGGGGATACCGTGGAACTCCTGAGATCTTCCTTTAGCAAGTGCAGTGCATCATAATGCAGTTCTGACAATGAGAAGAGGGTCTTCGCCCTAGGGACAACAGTGGGGTTTGGTTTTTCTGATTTAGTACGATTATCACTTACTGTACAGCACTGAGGTGTACAAAGGGGAAGGTCAGTTTCAGTAGGACGGCGGTGGATGCATCTCCCCTCTTGCCTAAGGCTGCCGATTCCCGTACAAGAGGGGGATGATGTAGACAGATATGTCGTCTCCGGACCCCAGTCTATCATTGGAGATTCGCCAGCCCCTATCCTTCAGTACCCCTCTGGCCCTCATCACCAGGTCCTGGGCTGCCATGGTGTACCTGAGAAACGGATGAAGAGTACACTGAGATGGAAAAGTTGTGGAAGTCCTGAAAATCACAGCTAGACCAGTCCTGGGAGGTCTTAATGTGGGAAAGAAGAAACAATAAAGGATAAAGGCTCAAATCTGGGGTCAGCAGCAGTCAATAGATCAAATGAGTCCTGTGTTTAGGGAACTACTTAAAATGCATCTTGTAAAAGCAGCAAGGCTGCCGCACTCTCGGACCGACGCTACCGATGTGTGGACTAGATGGCAGCAGGCCTGCTGAAGGAAAGAGTGCTGACACTGCGGTAAGCACTGAATTTTTCACCCCAACTCTGGATTTTGTAAACTCTAACCGATCCCTTTTGTTGAGCTGTGGTAGACCTGTGGTTTAGACTCGTAAATGCTAAAGGGTTTAAAATTGCTGGATATAGCGTACAAGTGGAAACTCTATGCCAGTGAAATTCACTGCAGGGCTTCAGTAGATAAAACAGGACTCGCTCTTCGAATTACTGCAAGGTGAACATGAGTTCAGAGCAGAGCAGGCCCTCCACTAACGGTCTTGAGCACACCGTCTTGTAGGAGCACACGTGCCTGTGTTGGTCGTCTGGGTCACAGTTGGCCAGGAAGCTGGTGACCGCCTCCGCCACTTCCTCATTGGAGAGCACGTCCCACAAGCCATCTGTGCCCAGCACCAGGACATCGTCAGCTCCGTGCTCGTACTGCGTCAATGGGTACACTTTTACCTGGGGGTGCGGGGGAAGAAGGGAGGCATTCGGAGATGTTATGTTTTGTTTGTTTGCTTAGCAGATATTTCAGGAAGATGAAATTCTGGAATTTTATGCGACAAATTAATACTTTACAACTTGGTCAACTTTAGAATGAACACAAGTGTACATGTGATTTGGAAATTCTTTAGTCTCAAGTGCAGTTGCATAACCTTTAGACCACTAGCTGTGGACCACAGTTCCAGCACAGGGCTTCTGACGGGCAGCCTTGCAGCTGCGGCTCCTGAACGAAAGTGCACTCATATTTACTCAGCATTTCACCATGGCCCCAGATCCAAAACGCCATTTTACAACAGAGGGCTCACTTTCCCTAGACTAGATTGCTTTGTATTTTCACCAAATAACTGTGGTGAAAGGGAACATCTGGGCATATGGCCATCAGTGAAATCGCCATGTAATATAGTGTCCTCTTTTTCACCGCTCACTGCTCTGGCTTTTCACTAAGAAACCATTTCTTGGGCCAAAATGAGCGATTTCCAGAAACAACACTGCAACCCAACATATTCCCAGTGTTCTTTTGTGAGAGAGGAGCATATGTAGGATCACCGAGGGTTCACACCTTATTTCACGCTGCTTTAAAAATCTCGCCTCTCAAATGCTCAACCCAAGCATGTCTTTCATCTCCCCTCTGTACTGCCAGTCTCCTTGTCTTAATGCATTGCTTGAGAGATGTGGAGACCACACCTGGCCCACCTCCATTCCCTCCCGCGCAATGGTGTTTGTGTGTGAGTAATAGCCCTGGCTAGCACTAGGTTTGCTTTCCAATATTGTTTGCTCCCTGGAGGCCAGCATTTTAAGCATATCATCTCCCTACAACTGACAGCTTCCACTCTGCATGGACAGCTGGCTCTCTATGTGACTCCAAGACTGTGAAAATGATCTACATTCTAGTTAATGTGTCCTGCGCCTGCTCGGCGACACATGGGTGATCATAATGCTTTTCAGTAGAGGGAAGAGGGAAATGTGTATGATGTTGTCCAAAACCTTGTCATGTCAAGGAGAGCACGAGTCCCAGCATTTAGCATATTTACATTCATAACTCCAGGTCCTCCTCTGGCCCTGTGCAGTTAAAAAGCAAAGAACATCACATAGATGCACAGCCCAGAGGAACCAGCCACCACACAGGTCCCCTGAAGTACTTTTTATCGCCTGGTTATACAGGCTTCACAAACAGATATTGATATCATCTCATGAGAAGAGCTCCTGAAGCAAGAAGAAAATGATTCAAACTGAAGCAGGAAAGACCATGTGCTCCACACCAACTGTACTGAAACATCAGTGGGAAAAAGACGGAGGAACACTGATCATAAAGCAAACGCTACCTCATGCTGAGGACTGTGTGGTACTGGAGACCAGTACATTCCTGGAAATGGTTCTACTTTTCTGGCATGAAGAAAGTTTTTATCACCATGAGTTCAACATCAAAAAGTGAAGGGCAGAGTGTCCATTTCTTCCACTTGCCTTGATGAAAAGTCATTCTTTGCCTCCAAGCTCCTGACTTCCACACTGTCTGCATTTTTTTGCACTGGCTCTAAGCTTTTATCATCAGGGAATCAACTCATTCTGCATTCACTCTGGTAGAGCCTAACCCAACAATGACCCTGCACTACCCATAGGACTGAGCAGTGCGAGTTCAACCTCTTTCTCTGACGAATGCATAGTGAACAGTCTGAGACCTGCTAAGGATTAAGACAAGATTAGTTTACACATCAGACATAATACACCTTGGTATCACATTTTTATGGTTGCAGGCTGTACAAGCTGGACCCTGTCCTTGCAATTTGCAGTCAATTGTAATTAACTGCAATTTAATCTGTGAAAAGTGGTCTTGTCTCAAGACCGTCCAGACTTAACTGGATTCACTACTGAAGAACAATTAAGTTCTTTATCCCCATTCCTTTGTGCTGTGCTCCACCACATTTTATAAATTATTTATAAATCACAGAAATCCTTTTGTATCTAAAGATATGATTACAACAGCCTGTGTCGTGATTACTGTTCTTTTAACCGAACTTCAGATCTTTGTATCACAACTCGTACAACTACCCCAACAAGCCTGATCATGTGGCAAAGTTCAAACTGCCAAAACCGAAAACTTTGGCCTGAAATCATGTATGTACATGTTAAAACTATTTTTTGAGGAGGCATTAATAATATAGATTTGAGAAATATCACAAATGCTCACTGCACTGTGCCCTTCTGCTGTAGTACTGTTTCAGTCTCTGATCCCAACACTGAAAAAAGAGGAATGATAGGAAATGTGTTACCTCTGGGCAACAAGACAGGAAAGGCTTTATGTAGATGTTGGAGTCGTGCACCTTGAGCTCGTGGTCTCCAAGGCCTCGTGTGACACCAATGGTAGCCATTACACGTGCCTGTGGCAAAGAAAAGGCATAAAAAAAATGCCTTGTCCAATCACGCAGCTTTGCTTTGTTCTCCTTTCTTAAATATATTATCAGAGCTCCTCTTGGAATTCGTGCTAGTTTGGTGGGTCTTTTCATCCCTCTGGATCTGAACTCCAAAGGTCAACGGCTGAACTTATGTTGCCCTATCACAAATGATTCAATATACAGGTGGTCTCCGATTTCCGATGGTTTGATTTACGATTTATTCAACTTTACGATGGTGAGCTGCTGATAGACATTCAGTAGAAACTGTACTTTGAATTTTGAATTCCCCCCCCGGGCAAGCGATATGCGGTGCGATACTCTCTCGCGATGCTGGGCAGCAGTAGCGATCCGCATCTCCCAGTCTGTCACGCAGAGGTGTGTGTTAGGTGTAAAAGCATTTTCGAATTACGATATTTTTGACTTCTGATGGGTTTCGCGAAACGTAACCCCATCGTAAACCGGGGACCACCTGTATACACGTTATTTGGGTACATGAATTAACAACTTCATACAACTCATTGGCTCCATCTCTTGTGTTCTGGGATACAAGAGGAAAATTTTTTTCTGCCTCACAGTTGCACAAATTCCTTCACAACCTCTATCTTCCCATCGGAGAAGTGAGGCTCCTCATTTGTGCACGCCGTAAAATTTGTTTTCATTCTTTTGGTCGTTCCTGCTGCTGCTTAAAGGGTCCTATGCCGCCGAGCTCCGAGAGTAGGGCTAATTGAAAATATATCAAATGTGAAACAAACGAGGTTCGGGAGCTGTGGTAAGCATGAGGATCAGATTCGTGAGCGCGAGCGTATGAAGGAGGGGGCGTTTCAAAGAGCAGGAGTTCCTGGGGCAAAGACGAAGAACCATCCTGGGATTAATTGTTCACTCTTTGGCCCGGCAGCCTCTTCGCCGGCCTTTGAAGTGCTGCGCCTCCCACAAAGCTCCCTGTGTTCATCTATCCTCCCATCCATCTCTACCTCGCTTCAAAGTAGAACCCAGCCGTTTTCTCCGCAAGCAAAACCCAAACGTTACACTTATTGACAGAAGTTCGATGTGAGCTTAAATGCTTCTTGGGGTTAGACCTGCCCTTCCTGCTATACTCCTGCACAACACATGGCTATAATACCTTGTTGCACTGTGTTACATTATTCACTTGACACTTATTTAAACCAACACCTTTGCTTACAGTTTAATCACTGGCTTCATGTGGCTGATATTTCAATCAGTTCAGGTAAAGTACTATTCTCAAAGGTACGAAAATGTCCTTTTTGGGACTAAAACCTATGGTCTTCTGGTCAGGTGTTTGCTCGCTACCTACATGAATTCTAGCCCTAAAGCTTTCTCCTGCACATTTAAACGAAGTTTTTCCCTCCAAATGCTTTTTTTTTTTCCAGCAGGAGCTACCGCAGATCTATATTGAGCTTCATTTAACCTGCCGTCTGTGTGCCCCGGTGTGCTTCGTGTCTCACACACCGCAGCCCGCGTCTGTCTTGGGTGAGAGCTTCTTTATGTGCCCTCCTCCCAGCTAAGCACTGCAGGTTCAATCCCAGAAGGCTGAGCAGCATTCGGCGACAAGCAGCAGCCCCACCTGCCACTCTTCTTGGCACTGGACGCCACGACAGCACCAGACCAATTGGACCCCTCGGCTGCTTGCGGCCCCGACGGCCGTACAAGGCCAAGGGAGTAATTTTGTCATCAAGCGCGATGCTCTCTTACCTTTTTGCCTTCCCCGTAAATTAAGGGAAACTTGAGATCATCATCTTCAATGGTTTTGTATGCCCTGCACACAGAAGAGAAGACACTAATGGATTTTTGTTTTATGGACCCTTCACCGGACGTGTGCTTCAGCGAAATGGCATTTCACGGCCCCTCCGAAGACCTGGGGCTGAGCCTCCCTTTCAGTAAGAAGCACTGAGCAGGAAAATAAAACAATCAGTCACTGCCCATGAGAGAAAGGAAAACACATCTGAGCTTGCAAGAAACAAGGGAACTAAAACACTGGATGTAATATCAGGGTACAAAAGACACACCTTTGTTTTTGCTCACACTGCTGATAGTGTAGTATTTTGACAACACAAATGTGCCCATTGAGTATCTCATGTATTCTGTTTATTTTAAACGGTTGATTTTTGAGGACTCGGCATGAGTTTGCAGATATTCTTAATTCTTGGAGAACAATGAGGCTCAGCCTCACACAGGCTGTTGGGTGGTTGCTGGAATGAAACACTGATGACCAATAAGGGCTGTCTCTTCTATTTTGCTGCCAAAAACAGCAGCATGTGCTACAGTTTTCCCAGGCTACTCCAGCACAGCCAGCACTCTTTGATAAAGATGTCAGGCAAATTAACTTTTGGCCTGACAGCATTATTTCTGTTGTTGTTGTTAGTCTGGAACCAAATACATCCCTTTCTTTTCGATTGGCCTTAATGAGTTCATTCGAAGGAGTCGCCATATGGAGAGAGAACAGATCAAACAGAATTCTTAATGTGGCCGAGGAGACGTCTCGCAATCCGTTCCCATCCCCGCGTTATGAGACTTCAGATACTGGCTATTGCAGTATCTTCATTTGACTGAGAGATGAAGGCAACACAGTGGGCCTCCCAGACTCGTCCTGTCCAAACGCTTTCACCGCGCACGGGATTAGTAAGCCAAAGTCTGGCAATGTAGTGCACAGCACTAAGCATTTGTGAGAATGTCCAGTGTGTCCAGTGATCTCAGTGCCATGAGAGGTGTCCCACAACTGGTGGCTTGGGCTGGAAGGCCCTTTGGAGACACCACTTCCCAAAGACCCTGGGTTCCACAGGAACTTGGGTATTGTTTTGCCAGGGTGAGGCTGTTGGGGTGAGAGTACAAATTATCGTTGGGATTTAACATGGTGGTACAGAGCAAGGTTCTCTTGGTACTTCTCTGGTATGTGAGAAGCACAGCTGTCACTGGAAGCCCCACTCGGTATTCTATTTCCACCTTATGTGGGAAGTTTATTTGCAAATTTTTTTTTTCCTGTAGCTGCACGTCTTTAAAAATCTGACATAATGAACGGGCAAAAGCAATTTCAATCTGGAGGCTCAACGCGACAGTTGTCATTTTGGCTATTTCGGTCTGGCCGTTCTGAGAGGATTACAGAGCAGAACGTACTGGAGGAACTTTTGAGAGACCATATGCCTTTCGTGCTGCGCTTACTTCCACAGTCAGCACTTCTCTGTCGGGGTGAAGCAGCATGGCATAGAAATACCCAGAATCCCCACCGAACAGGAATCCTCTCCTTTATCATTTCACCTTCAATAGAAAGAGCAAAAATAATGTCACCCAGAAATTGGAGACTCCCTCACCCCCCAACCGACAGCACAAAATCAAAGGGCTGCTTGCAAAGATGTTGAAAGTTTGTCGCTCCCCTGAGGGGCTGGAACTAAAACACACAAATGTATTTGTAATAACCTCCTTGTCTGACAAGTCTGAAATTAACTGAGTCTGACAGCATAACTGGAGCAAATGAATGTGGATTTTAATACCTGCTCCAGACTCACCTCCGGCTTCCCGTCCTTCTGGTGCGAGCAGGCGGGTGTGGAGGTGTGTCGATACTGCGCCGCATTTTAAAGGTTCTAAATGCAGGATGCCTTTGAAAGCCTATTTCTAATGTGTTCATGAAAAAGCAGAAGATAAAATGGGTTTCCATGTCATATTTTCATAAAGATCTGGGAATTTATTTAAGTTGTGACCTCTTGAACCATGGGATATTACTTAGATGCTGTAAGTATCACCGGAATCTTTGCAAGGGCATTATAACCATGGCTACTGACTGTAGCTGAGGCTCAGACATTTACATTTATTCTTTTATCTGACGCTTTTCTGCAACGCAACTTACAATGTTAAGGTTACAGTTATTACAAGGTCACAATTATTTACCCATTTATACTGCTGGGAAATTTAACTGGAGCAATTTGGGGTAAGTACCTTGCTCAAGGGTACTACAGCTGGAGGTGAGAATCGAACCTGTGACCTTTGGGTCCAAAGGCAGCAACAGTTCTAACCACTACAGTACCAGGCGTCCCCGACAAACAGCCTACAGCTACATCGCACCGTAGCAACGGGTGTGCAGAACAGCCAAATTTAATGGTACCTCCCGCCTCCTTTGGGAACGCCTAAAGAGCTGAGCTTTTGCGTTTTTCTTGAGAGTAACTACTGCGACTAACCAGCCTTGTCTGAGGAACTTTCAAGCATCTCTCTTGAGAAGAACTCATGCCACCTCAGTGCTGCCTCTCTGCGCCCAAGGATCCACGTGACGGCTGTCCCCAGAAGCCTCTTCTCCGCCTTGCACGTGGTTCACCTCAGCTAGAATTAAGACTTTCAGCAGGCTCCTTTTATCCAAAAGGGAATGACTAACACGATATCACTGGATTAAAACATTATATTTAGAAATTTCAAGAGGAATTATAATATTTCTTAAAACAGAATCGCATCGTTTGAAACCGCTCCAGTTACAAGACAGCTGCACCGCAGTAAAAAAAGACACGGAATATCTAGAGGAAACGCTGCTGCTGGTTCACAGGGCACCACGGGGGTCTTTGCACGGTGCCTTTCTGGGACTGGACCCAGTAAAGAGTCTCGCGAGTCACACAGACAGCCTTAAGTGACTGTGTCATGTGGCACGTCTTATCACCGTCTCCTTGTAGACAAAAGTTAGCGTATCATGACATTTCTTCTTAAATTTTAAATCATTAAATCTCAGCATATCATTAAATCACTTCATGGGGGCAGCTGGTAGCGTAGCAGTCAGAGCTGCCGCCTTTCCACCTAAAGCTCTCGGGTTCAAGCCTCACCTCAAGCTGTGGTACCCTTGATCAAGGTACTTACCCTAAATTGTTCCAGAAAAAATACCCAGCTGTATAAATGGGTAACTAGTTGCGAGTACCTTAACATTGCAAGTCGCTGTGGAGAAAAGCATCAAATAAATGAATAAATGTAAAATGTACTAAAGTCCCGGCAGGTTCACCGCTTAGTTTTGTTCTACCGCTTTAATCTTTTTCCTCTATGTGCTGCACAACATCAGCTACATGCAGGGTGAGCATCCCGTGCATCTATGGGAAGACCCGGTAGAAGTGGGATCAGCCGCAGTACTGATGATACCATTCTGCCCCTTTCTTCTAAAAGGCAGATCCAGAGGTGTGCGCAAGCTCGCTGAGCGGGAAACCATCGATCACCGTTGCGGGTCGGGTGTCTGCTACGCCCCACAACCGGGGCACAGGAGCGCTTGCGCATGCAAAACGCACACACCACGACGCATCCATCACTGCACCCGCTGCCCCTACCGAGCAATGCTTCGTCGGGCAAATTCCATCTCAGAGGCAGGCAGCAGAGATGAAGGATTAGGGAGTGTGAGGGAGCAAGGTGTAGGGATGTGTGTGTATGTGCACGCACAGTCAAGAATGCCATGCTGTTAGTCCCAAATCCTTGATTAGAGTGCAGGCTCCATTACTAGCTTCCAGGGAACACAATCTTTTAGCAACACACACACACAAACTGGTTGTTCACCGCAAACCTTCTCCATCTCTCACATGCACAAGCGCTGCTGACTCCTTGATGCTAATCCGTTGAAACGCACTTCTAATCGATATTTCCAATAATCTTTTTCCCCTTACACCCGGTCACACAGTTTGAACCATGAGCAAACAGCCTATTTCCTACCCTTAGAATTTCCACCTGCAGGACGTGTTTAATTTCACATACAAAGCAACCGAGCCAAGAGGACCAGCTCCTCCTCACCTTCACATGTATTTATATGACACTTTTCTCCAAAGCAACTTACACTTATTTACCCATTTATCAGGGTCACTTTCACTGGAGCAATTTAGGGTGAATCATTTGCTTACATTTACATTTATTCTTTAATGAGTTGCTTTTTGCCAAAGCAACTTACAAGGTTAAGCTGCTTTATAATTATTTACCCATATATATAGCTGGTGGTAATTTTGCTGGAGCAATTTAGATTCAAAGACACTCTCTACGAGTATAGAAAGATTCAAACCTGCAACCTTTTGGTGCAAAGGCAACAGCTCTAACCGCTACACTACCAGTTGTCCCGCAGCTTTGGGATAATACAACCGGAGGTGGGATTTGAACGTGGGGCAGTTGAAGGGAAGGCAGTGGCTGCAACCACTACGCCATCTACTGCTCCTCTCTTATACTGGAGCCACTATTGGGTCAGAGCTACATCTGTATGAGCTGCTGCAACAGGAGCACCCCATCCTGCTCCAGAGGAACCCAGAACCATGCAGTCCTCTGCTCAGCTGGACTCTTTCGGCTCTATCGCTCACGGCCTAAGATGGAAAGCCGGAAACCTGCGGCGGCACACACACGATCACCAGCAGAGCCATTGTTTTCTGTAGTAGGGCCGCTGCTGAGTTATTGATCGTGTTATTGATCATATAACGTTGTCTGTGTGAACCGTGCACGAGAGCGAGGTAAGAATATTCAAGTTTTAAGCAACCTTTCATTTCGATGTGAACCAGGACTTTTGCGGTTTGATCTACCTCACAGCAGCACAATGGGGCAGAATTATTGGAATATGTGTCATTCACTTACTTTGTCACATACCATGTAGACAGTGAGAAGCTGCAAAAGTACTGGGACACCTGTCCCCGGTCAAGGAGGTGGCATTTAGGGAGATGGGGCAGAGGGGCAGATTTATCGGTTTCTTCACCGGGGCTCCAGATACCCCCCCTTGACATACACCTTCACCCACCCACTACTTTCATTGCCAATCATCTGCAAAGTACACCAATGTCTGCGGGCGAACGCCACACTTCACATGAGACCTCCTAGTCCAATCAGGATGCTGGGCTGGTGTTGGGGGGGGCTCGTGTGAAGTCGGAGTGGAGACTGGGAGAATAGAGGGGGGCGGGTCTCCTAGACAACCAAATACATTTTCCCTCCTCTTGCCCTTAAGGGATCTGGGATCTTTGCCTCCTGGAAACGGGGAGTAAGTGGACACAGAGTGGGCTGCGAATGTGCGACGGACACATTTTTCATTTTCTGCACAGATGCACTAACAAAAAGCCCAAAAAAAAGCTATTCTTTCACAATATCTTACAGCCAGACTGTGACAAAAGGCACATCTAACCACACCTGTTTAAGCCCAACATTATAAAAAAGGGACATGAAAACAAGCCTCACAATACTCTGTATTAATAAAGGGTAACACGGTACTGGTGACTCATACCTGAAATGCCTTATTCATCATCAAACAGCTCAGGTGTACATTTTTGTAACCCAGAGAATGAACAGACAAAACTGGCTGTTTCCCTTTTCTTGTTGAGTGATGTCAGGTAAGAACTGTGAAGGCATAACCAGGTGCACGTCACAGTTATTGCTGCGTGAGGCAGAGAACCCGCAAAAATGCAACGGGAACACAATCTCGTAACTTCACATAATTTTCACAGCCTGCACCCATGACGTCTAGAGACAAATGGACCGAAGTGGGCTGTATAATGAAGAACATGCACAAAGGATAAAGAGGATATAATTATGCACAAACACGTGCTGGGAGGTGTGCACAGATCGAATAATTTTCAGCCTCATGAGATGAGTAATTCACAGCATAGTGTCATTATGTCGCTTGGGGGGGTGGGGGGGGGGCTTACGCATGTTCTGGTGACTTACCAGCCATTCATGGTGTAATCCCGGTATAACATCCTCTTGCCCACCTCCTTCCTCTGCACCCTCCTCGGGAACTCCAGGTGCGTGAACTCGTTCCCCAGAAGGTGGGGCTGCATGTATGCCTACAAGGTAGAAACACTGTGTTTACTCTGATTTTACTCTCTTCCTGCCCTGTATTTAGGGTTAAAGGAGAAAGACGTGCTGGCCACTAGTCTTCTAGTTGTGCCCGTTGTCCTTGCACTACTTCTAGAATTATTAATATTAACAAAATTCATCATAGTGTGGCAGAGGTCCACTGTGATGTTATGTACCTAAAGAGGCAGGACCCAACCTTTTGACCCAAAGGTCACAGGTTCAAATCTCACTATCAGTTGTAGTACCCTTGAGCAAAGTACTTACCCTAAATTGCTCCAGTAAAATTATCCAGCTGTATAAATGGGTAGATTGACATTGTCAGTTGCTTTGGAGAAAAGTGTCAGCTAAATTAATAAATGTAAATGCTTAGCATCACCTTCTGCTGCCTTGGACTGTCTTTGGGCTGGGAGGGGAAACTGAAGCATGGGAATGAAAACCCACAGTAACATGGGGCAGCCACTCAAACTCCACACAAACCGAGCCGGGGGCCTTCATTTGTAGCCATGTGTAACAGCCGGTCATACTCTGCCTTCCTCGGCCCAGACGGACTATAAAGACGGTTCCCCCTGCATCTGTGAATTTAATTAATAAAAATAAGACACTTTCTCACCAGAAACTGCAGCCTCTGTCTCTCCGACTCGGGGGTGAACTCTGTGGACATGGGGATGATTTCGCCATTACGGACAATGATGGCCCTGAAAGACAAACGGCAATTTACAGAACATATAGCAAAACACGTTTGTAGGATACCAGAATAAAAAAGCTGGGATGGTTTTTCAAAAAAAAAAAACAACCTAGCACTTAAATCATTCCTTGGATACATGTGTCTACCCACTTTGAGAACACCACTATAAGGTCAGAACAGGAGAGAAGTGTCCCCCTCTTTTCAAAAGCACAGGTGGCTGTGAAATTCCATTCTATTACACCCCCTTCTGTCTGGACTGGGTCAAGCAGGCTGCTTGGAACCACGCTTAACATTCAACCTTTTCTGCATTTTTTTTTTTAAATCGGGCAGGCCGAACCCTTGGCAGGGTGTAGAACGAATGGATTTGGACCTAGTGAATAATAAAAGCTCACATTCCTGGCACGTTTACCATCAGGGGACATCGATACGGTTCAGGTAGCCTTGCAAGGCTGGTGATGGGTTCCTTGAGCTCTACAGACCTGCACCGTCAGCACTTCTCTGACTGACACAAGTGCTTGTGTGACAGCGGTGCTCTGCAGGCTGCTGTCGTCTGCCTCCTGATGCTGTGGAATTGTGGGTGGAGGTACCTGCTGGCCATGGCTCATCCTTATAAATGAACATGTCAGTGAACTGGTGTCACTCTTCGTGGAGCCAGAGGCAGGATATAACAATCCTCCTTTATGGCTTGTGAGTGGGTCCAGCGTCACTGCTATATACTCAGTTTGCTCTAAATAATTTTTAATAATTTAATAATTAATTTTAATAATTTATTTTTTTTTAATTAATTTTAATCTTCTGACTCAATGGGGAGTATCTTACCACCACCCTCACTAAAACAAACTCAATTAACAGAATGACCTTATTCTTCTTCAAATACGTTACACTACAAATACGCCACATCTTCAGGTATTAGAAGTGTAAAAGCAACACGGTTTGTGCAGGTTCTGTCTTTTTGTCCATAATAAGCTGCCTCTGAAGCCTGAAGGGCTCCACCCGCAATCAGTTTAGCCAAAGCCAGATTTTTCAGTGGAATCCAGGCAGGCAGAAGGGTGACAAGTGTCCCGCAGCCTCACCTGCTGTCACCAGCGTTGCCCACGTACAGCTTTCCCAGCAGGAAGATGACGACCAGAGCAGTACAGCCTCCCGAGATATTGTACACGGCCTTCTCCCTCTCAATCTGTGTGTCCTACACACACACAAATAAAAGAACCAATCCACTGTTTAGCTGGACGACAAGAGTCGTTTTCATGTAGAATCACACATTCAGTTTTACAATATTATTTTCAGTTTCTTTTTGCAAATATAAAAAAAAAAATACCAAATGTTCTCAGGATACACACAACAGAAATATCAAAAAAGCAAAGATATAATTTAGTTGGGAAAGAGAAACAAGTATGTTCACAGCTCAACAAATAAATGCATCTCCTGTAGCTCCTAAGCTCCGTCTATTTTGTGTTTAATTAAAGACATTAATTAAACCAGTAAAGTAGAAAAATCCATTACATTAATTACCAACTTACTTGAATTATTAATAGCAAAATTAATTATTAAGGTGCCATATTTAATATTTGTTAGCAAAATATTCCAGTAGTTCAACACTGAAATATGACAACGTTGGCCACCAAACGGCATGTGGTAATTGTGAGATTTAAGATAATAAACGGAGTATAATTAGAATCTTGCAGGTTTGATTTAATCCAGCCTCGGGGACTTTCTCTGAAAGTAATGGAACGCTGCATGCAATCGCATGGGAGAAAAAGTGGAGCACGGGAACATCGTACAGCGGCACTAAGATACCACTGTTGGCTGCAGGAGGAAAAGGCACCTCAAGAACTGCAAGCTCCTTGGAACTGGTGCTGAGGTTGAGGGTGCAGCTCACTTTCTGCAGCATCTCTTGCACCTTCTCCTTAGTGATCAGTGACCCATCTGGTCGGCACTGTACCGCGTGCAGGGAATGCGTGGGGATGCAGTAACAACGTGTGATAAGTATGCCATCTCCCTACCTGTGTCCTTCACTTTAGGAGGCGGTATGCCAGTGTGACTCTGATGGGAGACCGGATTCAAGACAGAATATGTAGGGATAAGCGCTGGAATCCCGTAATGCCACAAATGAAAAACACTGCTATTCAAAACATCTACATCTGTTTGAACAAAACAATGCTTGAGTGAGACAGGCTCTAAAATTTCAGCTCAATTTAGTCTGAACCCCATTTGTATTGAATCGACTGGAATGCTCATGCAACATAAACTCAACGGTACATTTTTTGGCTCTAAAAGAGGACACAGTACGAAGCGTTGCCCTCTTACTGGTGTTGCGGATAGGCATCCCCAGATATGTCATCTTTAATTTAGTTTAACTTTTATTTTTGATTTCACTTAATTTTTAATGATTCAGAATTTAATACCCATTAATGAGAATTGACTTCAAGGTTTGGTATTTGCTTTGTGCGTTACCTCATCATGTTAGATTTAGAAAATTTAAAAAAAAGGTTTCCACTGGTGAGAAATTTAACATTGTGCAGCTATATGTTTTCTTAGTGCACCAGTTCAGAAAGAGGGGAAAGCGAAAACATCCTTCAGATGCATTTTTTTCCCCATACCAAATGAAAGGCGACGCATGCCTCAAACACTTTAACTCAATTACAGCAGCAAACATTACCCTGAGAAAGAACATTTTCAATACTTTACAATGAAACAGTGAAGGTAACAAGAGAAGACGGATTCAATTTTGTTCCAAATATTTACAGCATCTCTGAGCACGGTACCATGTTTTGGTTTCTCCCAGAATCTGGTTTACCGTGACTACAAAATGTATAAATCATTTCACACCAGCATGATGTGGGTGAAAACAGACATATGCTATTGTTTATAAAATCCATGCCAGGACAGCCAAATTCAAATATTTTCATGCAGTATTTTGGAGGGAAAAAGCGTAAAGGGTTTTGTTTGTTACACCATACTGCCATCTAGTGGCCCTTTGTCAGTTAGTCCTCAAAATAGTCCTGACGTCCCTTAACCACAGTGTATGTGGAGATGCACTTAACTCTAATATTGCACCACTAAGCTTTAGTGGATACATCCTTACAACTGTGTCTTGAAACAGCTGTGACAGACAACTTTTTAACATAAATACTTATTCAAAGCACTGACTAACTATACACTACCAGGACACACCCATCAGGTTGGTTTTTCTCTGGTGCTGGAAAAGCCGCTGTAGTGCCACTGCACCGTAATGAGCGAGAGAGCTTTGCAGTGGTTAAGGAGATACGATTAAATATTAAAGGCTACCGCTTTGGTTTCCAATGTGTGACCAAACAGATAGCGTCTGTAGGTTTGTGACGGCTGTCGGGTCCCACCAGATGCACTGCCATCAAGAGTAGATGGGTCACTTGTCTGTCCACAGCGCAAAGGAGTGAATCAACGTCAGCGTTGCTGAACATTTGTGGACGTTAACGTGGCACTTATAAACAACAGATGATCAGTAAGAATAGACAACAGCTGGCGCCTCAAACAAAACCAGAGGGTCACTGGAGGTGTTAAGTGTGACTCCTGGTGAGTGGAGGGAATGTCTATAGCCTTTCGAATCATCTATGGACAGCCCGCACCAGAAGAGCTCACTGGGAGCAGTAAAGTGCTCTGTCAGAGGTAGCTTATTATCAATCCATTCAGCAGCATGGCTGAGGAGCCCTGGTGTTCTACACCAACATACCAAGACAGATGTCACTCACCATGTCCTTGAAAGCGTTCTCAATGGCACCCACCACCAGGCTCTCGTGGGGGACCTTTTTCTCGGTGAAGAAGCGTGTAGGTGGGGCGCTGGGTGATCCTGGCGCACCAGCAGCCCCCCGGAGCGAGGCAGCCCGGGTGAGAGCGCGGTGGCTGCCCGGCATGTCGTTGGGCTCCTCGCCCAGACAGGTGGGCGGTGGCAGGGCCGAGTTGCGGAGCACATCAACCACTTCCTGCAGCTGTTCCGTGATGTGATGCTGCAGAAGCTTGGAGGCCACCACAGCGGCACCGGAACCTGCGTGCCCATCAAACAGGGCCCAGTAGTGGAACTGCAACCCTTCCGAATCCTGTTTTTGGGTGTATTTATGACAGGAGACACCAATGAGAGAGAGAGAGAGAGAGAGAGCAGCTTGAGTGAAATGTAGATAATGTAAGTGGACAGGAAGTACAACACTCATTTCTGGAGTTGTAGAAATTACAAGCTGCTTTGGTTAAAAGCATCTGCTATGAAATTAAATAATTATAAACATCAGACCTTCTGCCTGGACAGAACAGATAACAGTGGTCTGGTACATCACGTTAACACTCATCCATAATGTTATTAGTTGTAAATTCAGTTAAAGGTCTCCTTTAATCTAGAATACTCCAGAGGGGTGGGCAGACACGAGAGGTTTTTTTTTTTGCCCCCCTCCCTTGATTTTCGGTTGGAAGTTTCCGTTTTCCAATTCCTCCGGAGGCAGTAGGCATATTTATAGCTTTAGTAACTGCATGGATAATGTAGCAACTCAGTATAGAGCCAACTATCTTGTTTGTTTATTTGTCTTATCCCTTTGTTCAGCGCTCAGTGTTACTGTGTGAGAAGAGTGCTCTATAAAAATAAACCAGATCGAATTGGTCTCTGGTCACGTGAGCACCGCAGTCCTTAGGTTGGCTCACTAGCAGTGACACACACACAGACTGTAGTTACACTTGCAAAGGCTCATAGCAAAACATGTCATATGAATGAGAACATCAACACTGGGCAGACGAGGCTCTGGGATTTCCACGGGCTGGCCTGGTTGTCAATACCTTTGTCTTGGCTTCAGTGACGGGCTGGAAAAGAAATCAATTTCGGTAGTAGCAATTAGAGCTGATGTAGAAGTAAAGTGAGTGAGATGAGCCAGACATCGCTCAGACAGACAGAAGTCTCGTCATAGCCTGAGGACCTGGCAGGCCCCATCCAATCGAATGACCTTGGGGAGAAACATCCCAGGCAGACAGGGAATCGCGTTTGTGGGACACCAGCGTGGAGGGGAAGCGATCCACTGGATGACACAACCCAGGCTTGGGACGGGAGTGCTTCTTTTATTTCAGGCAAATAAACAAATGATGCATTTCCTACTCTTCACAGTTGCTCTCAGGAACACTGAAGGTTTTCGTGGCCTTTATGCTGTTTCCTTCAGATTTAGAGCATATGCATGGGGAGGGGGGCATACAGGAGCTTATATAGCTGGTGACTAAAGTTAAATGTTGGCATCCCTCTATGGACAAACTGCACAACAGCTGTTGGTGTGTTGGCAGGGGGCTCCAGTTGATGCTATTCCTCCAGTTACCATAAATGTGCTATTCACTTCATTAATGAGTACGTTGCTGGCCTCTTGCCCCCCATGGCGTCCATCTGCTTAACTCAAACAGACTTTCCAGAGACCTGTGAAATCATGGCAGCAAGCGTTGGCACGTTCTCCCTTCAGCAGAGCTGCCGATTCAACATGTTTGGTGAAGCGGAGGCAAAGAAACCCACTTCCTCTGTCTGTCATCCTCTCCCGTGTTCCTATTTCGCGTAAAAGAATGCATTTAAGCAAATTAGGTTTGACAGACGTAGTTGTTACATGATCCCTCAAGTCTTAGTCATACTGATGCATTCCTCCTCTCAAGAACTTAGACAGGATGATGATTTCAGGCAGATAATTTTTAATACATATAGCATAATGCGGCAGTCAAGATCCCTGCTTGTCCAATTCTGTGTCCCCTTTGTCACAGAGAGGTGGATTACGAGATACATGTAAAAGAAAAAAAAAAAAAAAAAAGATTTGAAGAATATAAAGAACATTCTTTATATATATATATATATATATATATATATATATATATATATATATATATATATATATACACACACACACACACACACACACACACACACACACACACACACACTTTATTAGATACACCTTGCTAGTACCAGGTTGGACCCCCTTTTGCCTTCAGAACTGCCTTAATTCTCCGTGGCATAGATTCAACAAGGTGCTGGAAACATTCCTGAGAGATTTTGGTCCATATTGACATCATAGCATCACGCAGTTGCTGCAGATTTGTCAGCTGCACATCCATGATGCGAATCTCCCGTTCTACCACATCCCAGAACTGCTCTACTGGATTGAGATCTGGTGACTGTGGAGGCCATTTGAGTACAGCAAACTCATTGTCATATTCAAGAAACCAGTTTGAGATGATTTGAGCTTTGTGACATGGCACATTATCCCGCTGGAAGTAGCCATCAGAAGATGGGTACACTGTGGTCATAAAGGGATGGACATAGTCAGCAACAATACTCAGGTAGGCTGTGGCACTTAAACAATGCTCAACTGGTATTAAGGGGCCCAAAGTGCGCCAAGAAAATTTCCCCCACACCATTACACCACCACCACCAGCCTGAACCGTTGATACAAGGCAATGGATCTATGCTTTCATGTTGTTTACACCAAATTCTGACCCTACCATCTGAATGTCGCAGCAGAAATCGAGACTCATCACACCAGGCAACATTTTTCCAATCTTCTATTGTCCAATTCTGGTGAGTCTGTGCAAACTGTTGCCTCAGTTTCCTGTTCTTAGCAGACAGGAGTGGCACCCGGTGTGGTCTTCTGCTGCTGTAGCCCATCTGCTTCAAGGTTCAACGTCTTGTGCATTCAGAGATGCTCTTCTGCATACCTCGGTTGCAAAGAGTGGTTATTTGAGTTACTCTTGCCTTTCTATCAGCTCGAACCAGTCTGGCTGTTCTCCTCTGACATCAACAAGGCATTTTCACCCACAAAACTGCTGCTCACTGGATATTTTCTCTTTTTCTGACCATTCTCTGTAAACCCTAGAGATGGTTGTGCATGAAAATCCCAGTAGATCAGCAGTCTCTGAAATACTCAGACCAGCCCATCTTGCACCAACAACCATGCCATGTTCAAAGTCACTTAAATCACCTTTCTTCCCCATTCTGGTGCACGCACGCACACGCACACACACAAAATCATCTGAAACCACCTGTCCCATACAGGGTTGCGAGGAGCTGGAACCTAACCCGGCAACACAGGGCGAAAGGCTGGAGGGGGAGTGAACACACCCAGGATGAGATGCCACTCCGTCGCAAGGTACCCGAAGCGGGACTCGAACCCCAGATCCACCAGAGAGCAGAACCCAGTACAACCCCTGCGCCACCATGCCCCCTCGCAGTTGAACACTCACTCACTCACTCACTGACAGGACAGTGGACCTACTGTCACCAGTTCAGGCTAATATATACAGCTTACTAATACATTAGTACACACAAGAACAGTGGATAGATTTAAAACACTGCAGTATAATTACATTTATTAATATTTGTATTATATAAAATTGTAATTATTATTAAAATCAGTGTGCTGTTCAGCATCTATACAATTCAGGTATGTGAGTTTACAAGTAGCCCTGGAAACAGTTCACAACAGTGATTGTGGCCCTTAGTCAAAATATGTCAGACACCCCTGTACAAAACAGAGAGGCATAGCAACTTATCAGGTATTATGGGACCAAAAAATACTATCAATAACACTCTAGACTTATATGTAAGTTATTGGCGAGCTTTGTGTTTCCTTGCACATTAGAAGGGACACGCCTTTCTGCCCACTCCCCTTTGTTACACCTATGCTAAAGAGTGGAATATAACGATAAGACACTAGATGAAACTCCTGGGTTCAGTAAGAAATGTCAGTACCATCTGAGTGAGATAGTAACAAGCAAACTGAGCAATGTGATGCCTCACCCCCTTGCAGAGCCAGTATTCACCTTTGGTCACTGCACAGCGGGCCTTTGTGGACATAATACAGCAGAACTGTGTCTCCTTCTGAGCTGTTCCACCAACGCAGGAGCACTGAAACTCTCCTGTCAGTCGGCTGATGTGAGCCAAGCAGACTGGCCAGGTCAAGTAGTTATATAGGTTGCAGGACTGCACAGCCAAGTGTGCATGACTCACACAGTCCAGATGCACATGAGAGATGATGTGGAGCAGGCTGGGGGGGGTATGAACAAGCAGCAGTAAAAGCTAAGCAGCACAGGCTCCAAGGTAGCATGGTAGTACAGCGAGAAGCACTGGTGCCTCACAGCACCTGGACCCAGCATTTGGACATAGGCTGAAATCCAGCTCAGTCTCTTGTGAGGCTGAATGTTCTCCCTTTGTTTGCATGGGGTTTCCTCTTTGTGCTCTGGTTTCTTCCCACAGCCCAAAGAGATGTGTTTCAGCTGGACTGGTTACTCTGAATTATATATACAGGGTATGTGCGTGCCACGTGACCCTGGTGTGCAGATGGGTGAATGATTGTGCAGAGTTTACTGTCATGGTGCCTTGCAATGCTACATGGACCAAGGTGTCACTTAAATATTAGTTAATCACTGTATGTTGCGTCAGGGACAAGCATCTGCTAAATAAAAAATGTAAGCAGTCAGAGAAAATCATGGGAAAGGAAGGGGAGGACGATGGAGTGGCAGGAAGGAGCGATGCAAGTCCAGAGGGGAGCAGAATTTTGGGAACCCAGACCAGCACGAGAAAAGGAACACATGGTAGATGGGAAAGCAGAAGTGAGAGGACAACAGAAACCAGGCCTCAAAACTCACCGAGTTCTCCTTCAGGCCCAAGCCCTCTCCATTAGGCAGGGAGGACCTCCTCTTGGCAGTGGGAGTTTTGCTGGGGGTGGAAGACACTCCTGGCTTCCTCTTGACCACCATCACCTCACAGGAGGCCTGGTCCTCGTTCAGCGTGCTCTTCCCCGCATTGATAACCCTGAGGACAGCAGCAGACTGGTCATGTGGCCAAGTAACCTCAGGCAATGACATGATCTTGTGCGCAAAGAGAAGTCTTTATTGAGCAGTCAGAAAGGAGAAGTACGTTACACAGCACTCTTTAATTTACCCAGTCCTTAAACAAACAGTAACACCTCTACCCAGCGTGAATTTCCTTCTCAAACTGTGCTGGAGGCAAACAATGAATCTTTAAAAATAGCATATGCAGCTGCAAAATAGTTTTATTCAGCCATTTGTGTGATGTACATTGGTTCAAATGGTGTAAAGTAAACTAACTGCACTTAAGTGTCACGCTTCTGCATCTAAGTCTCTTTGCTAATGTAACTGCACGTTGTATTTTTATTTCCTATGAGATGTACATTGCTTTGGAGAAAAGTGTCTGCTAAATGAATAAATGTAAATGTAGTATATCCTAGCTAAGTTCAGTGTCCCCAGAAGCCTTGTGAAAGTGTTTGAGGAAATTACAGAGTGGAGAGAAGAAATAATGCAACTTCACCACCAGTGTTTTAATTCCAGCTGTAAAATGGCAGCTGGATACTAGGGAAAGGTGAAGTTGGGACCCGAAAATGAAACGGAAACTTTGCTTCTGCTCTCTTCAGCAAGAGCAGAAACAGTCTTAACAGTCTACAGCAAAACAAAATGGTGACAAAGCTACACAGTGCTAGGCTAGCTACTTAGCCATCTTAGATAAGATGGTTGAAAAACTTCCAAAAACAAAACTTTTTGTCCACTTTGTTCAAAGCTCATTCGTTTTCCCCACAGTCCAAAGACATGATCCTGGGGGATTAGTGACCAAATTTCCCTCAGTGTGCGTGTTAAATTGCTCTCTCATTTGGATGAGTAGCTTTGCGTAGCGCACCTAGCATTGCACGTCGTCTTGTACAAAGCCTTCAGCCAAACACAAAATAATAATGCTTAATACCTTAAAGTCCGAACATCTCAAAATTTAATCATCATCTTTAAGAAAAACAGCCACATTCTTCACGTGACTACTACTAATACTATGTAAAAGAAACAAGTTTACAGCTAATGGTGCTCAGAGAAGAAGTGACAGAAAAACGGTGCCTTAAGCCACCGAAAATCAGAGGAACCTTCCGGGAGCTACAAATTCCAGTGCGTTCACTTAGCTGGGTCACTATGCAGTCACCTGACACACACCAGACCTCAACGCTCGCAAATCCCATGTGGGCATGAGCTCTGCGAGACGGTCATATGCGAGGCTGTGCTGAACACAACATCATCAATGTGTTTATTGGGTCATTATTTTACGTATTAGGGAGTCCTGGTTTGAAACAGCATCTGAATGGGGGGGCAAAAGAGTGCAGCTACCTGCTGCAGAAGCACCTATAAATGAATAACTGTATTAGAACTTTAATGGGGTGACTGGTACTGTAGCGGTTAGAGCTGCTGCCTTTGGACCCAAAGGTCGCAGGTTTCAGTCTCACCTCCAGCTGTAATACCATCGAGAAAGTTACTTACCCCAAAAAAGAAAAACTACCCAGCCCTATAAATGAGTAAATAATTGTAAGAGCCGCTTTGGAGAACAGCATTAGATAAATGAAGTAATATAATTTCAAAGATTTGTGTTCATGCAAACCTTGGTTACGTGTTCCAAGGGTGCAGAGTGTCCACCGTCGCACCTTTAAAAGGGGAAATTCGTAAACGCCTTCAATGTCACCCCTGGATAACTGAGGGGCAGTGAATGGTTTTCACGCACATCAATACTTGCCTCTTACGAGCCATCTCAAACATCGCATACTGGCCAAGAAGGCAAAGCAGACGACACACAGTCTACAGCTCATGTTCTTGGGTATGGGCATTGGAGGGGCAGAGGCAGTCGAGTTGTACTTTCTATACACACGCGCCTCTGCTCGTACAGCTCCGTGACACGTGCCGACAACCAGCTGTCACGTTCCAAACTGCTTACGAATGGGCACGTGGCCTTCCCGGAGATATCCTTGAGATAAAGACGTGGGCGCCACTTCATAAACAGATATAGTCCGTCTCAATCAAAACATTTTGATAACATTCCGGTCACTCCGTACAACGGCGCGGTCACAAGACTGGCAACAAGATTAGAGAAAGAGGCCACTGCTGAGTTATTCTGACTGACTTGCAGTGCAATTTTCAGTTTCAGCATGGGCTTCCTGCCACAGTCCAAAGGCGTTTGGCTCAAGTGAACTGATGACTGGCCTTGGCGTGTCTCTTCTGTGTGCATCCCATCCCTAGTATACGCCACCTCGCACCCTGCGTTTCCTGAGAATGGCTCTGGATCACTCTAACCCTGTTCCTGCACACCATTTGTGGAAAACTGTTGGATTTTTAGCAATTTATTTCTTCATTTATCAGACAATTTGACCCACAGAGAGACTTTCAATATCGGGAAAGTCGCAGCTTTGTATACAAACCTACGACTTTCCCATTTATACAGCATTTTTTTCCTGGAGCCATTCAGGATAAGTACCTTGCTCCTGGAATTCAAAGCAGGTCTACTGATTGCAAGGCAATGTCTCTAACCACTGTGCCACCTCAATAGCCACTAGTGTAGTGGTTACAGCTGCTGCCTTTTGACCCAAAGGTCGTAGGTTCGAATCTTACTTCTGGCCGTAGTACCTTACTTTACCCTCAGTTACTCCAGGAAAAATTACCCAGCTGTATAAATGGGTAAATGATTGTAAGTAACAACATTGTAAGTTGCTTTGGAGAAAAGCATCAGCTAAATGAATAAAAACATAAACTTCCTGCTGCTGAACAGAATTGGATATTTCCCTGTGCTATTGAAACAAACCAATAAATGGCTCACAAAGTGAAATTTACAAATAGCAATGAGCAGTTGTTCAGTTCTCATTTCATAAAGGTCAATTTCACAGTGCCGTGAATACAATTAATTATTTAACACTATTAAAAAGCAACAATGCAGGACAACCCCTCGTTTTAGTCCGTCCTTCTCAGAGGCTCGCTCGACTGTTTTGCAGCTTATCGCGTTGGGGCGTCACAGAGAGAAAGAGGCCCAGCGCTGAGTGCTTCACAATGGAATAGTCACCCTCTGTTGTGTGCAGAAATGGGATTACTAAACAGAGCTGTCTGCTCAAGGAACATCTAGCTACTCCAGCACTGCAGGGTGGCCATACCAAGACCAGCTCTCATTTTGCCATATTTCCAGAAGGACATCATAAATACTGCTAATTAGTTTTGTTACTATTACTGTAGTCCAATATCATCCTCTCTACATTTAAGACTCTTCCCAGGAAAAGCTGAGGACCGCAGAGCGAGCGGAGTACAGACGAGGAGCATCGTAGGATGCAGCTCTGCCATTTCTTCCCTGCTTACGGCGCCTTCTCGGGCGGTCGTTTTTTTGCAAGGTCATCAAAAAAACACAAGTCGCGACCACAACAGACTCATTGTCATTCCTTCTGAGCACCAAGGATGTAATCCGAGCCAGCAGAAAAATAGAACTGGATTGGAAATGTCTTTGAGGACAGTTTAATTCTGTTGTCAGAAACGGCACTAATGGTCATCAATATTTATATTCCGAGAGTGCCAAAATACTTTTTTA
Organism: Scleropages formosus; assembly: GCF_900964775.1. Lineage (NCBI taxonomy): Eukaryota > Metazoa > Chordata > Actinopteri > Osteoglossiformes > Osteoglossidae > Scleropages > Scleropages formosus. The sequence continues at coordinate 17,433,433 of NC_041807.1, forward strand.
GAAAGCACATGCAGTACTGTGAGATGGATTCGTTTCCTGCAAACCGATTACTCCATTTAGCCATTGACAGAGTCGGGTCATTTTTACTGCAGAAATTCGGAGTAAACACCTTTCTCAACGCCACAAGAGGGGGCGGGGATTTGCGTCCGGATCATTCAATCGCAAGACAACAGCTCTAACCACTACGCTACCCGTTGGCCGATTTGCGTGTTAAAAAAATATTTTGAATACGTGTTCAAAACTCTTTGAACGCAACAGAGAGGACAAAGTGGCAGACAAGGAGAAGAACAGAGATGTTTCCCCTGCCAGCTTATGGTAGCAGAGATCCCCTGTGCTCCTAAAAGCCCATATGCATCCGGACCTGGTTGGCTCTTGATGAAGCGAACATCGTTTCACATGAACTCTTCTGTCAGTCAGATATGCAGTCGTGCGAACTGACAGGCCTGTGAGGGGACCATACAGAACTGTGCAACACAACACTTCTGCTTAATCACCTTCCCTATTTCCCCAGCATTTGCCAAAAATAAGCTTTCCTTTCCATGCTCCATAATCCACCTCCCAATGGAAATGAGGGACACCTTGCAAAAACAGACTATTGCCTTAGTAACATTACCCAACCCTCTTCATTCATTCAGCGTGGTGACGCTGACATTCGTAAAGGTTCTTAACTCACTGTGGCTTTATGAATCTCTGTGCTTGGGTGGGGGTTGGGCTTCTGATCACCATGGATCTGTACTTTCGCTAATCCAGCTCATTGTGAGATGGCAGGAGAGCCAAGGAGCAGTGAGGGACAAAGTGCAGCAGAATCATGGGATGTTAGTTACTACTGACCAAGGGGTTCCCCTACGATACTGGAGCAAGATGACAGTCTCCACATCCTGCATGCCAGCCACAAGCCTACAGGAAAGAACTTCCTCATTCTGTGTTATACCAAGCTGAAAGCAATGACTGATGTCTCTTCATGTCTAATGGTACGCAGGCCTTCACTACGACTGATGGTACTGTATTTCTTCTGCATTATTCCACCAGCGTGGGAAAGGGTAGGTCAGCCAGGAGGTCACAGTTAACCTCAATGAGGTGTGCTTGGGCAGCTTCTGCTGCTGGGTAACATCACCGAGGGATGATCCTACAGCGAGTGCTGGTTTTGGGAACAGGAATGTGTGTGACATACTAGTGCACACTCAGTGCCTTTAATGACTATCTGAGGATGGCACGCTTTTTGCCTTTAATGCCTGCTGGTCCGTAGACACGGGAGAGTGAGGGAGAAAAACATCCTGGATTACTCCGTAAAAGAGAGTCCCAAAACTGGGGCACGCACATGGGGGGTGGCACGCAAAGATGCGGAGTGTGCAAAACAATGGTCAATCTGATTAGCTACTGTAAACCACTCTAAATTCAGCAGCATGAGTCTCCAAAACAAAAGGGTCATGGAGGGAATCCAGGCTTGTTCATTCAGAGAAGGGAATCTGGTTGTGGTGATGGTGGGGGGCTAGTGGGGGGGAAGAGCTGCTGGGCAATAGATGAGCATGAGGATGAAGTGGAGCGAGAGGAAGAATACAGTCACATCCCGGCTCACTGTTCTTATCGAACCCCCAATAACTCGACAGGCAGGCTGAAAGGCACTCATGGAGGATATTTCACAACACCCAGCCATAGCAAACACAGCTGCGGTGATCTTCTCCAGACCTCATCAACATGCATTTGCATGTTACATAAGCACTTTATCTCGTGTGCAGCTGAGGGACGTAGCATTTATCTTAGTTAGCAAGGTGCTTTTGTGCCATTTACCAGCCAGGATGCTGTCATTCACTAGATTATTACCCAAATGGTTTAAGAATATCACTCTGTCAGATCTGAGCTGTGCTGGTCAACACAGCGAGGGCAGCAGCGGTTCAGCACAGCCAGCTGGCACGAGCTCCCAAACACTCTAGGGCAGGTTGCGGTGGCAACACCGCTCTTATTAGGAGTTGGCTCAAGCCGGAACCAAGAGTCCTCTGGAGAGGATGCAAACGCTGGTTTCCGAACCACTTCTAGCCAAGCCCTGCACCTACATCACATTATTATCATCTATTTATTTAGCTGATGCCTTTGGCCGGGGTGACTTACAATGTTAAATTTGCATACATTTGCTCATTTATACTTCATTAACTGAGGTGGGGGAATTCAGACAAATGCGCACCCCAACCCTCTCTTCATTTTGAATCTTAAATCTGCTTAAAAAGCCATGTCTCCGTGTGTTATACTCCAGTATAATAAACTTGCCTGTTAGCCACAGGCAGCCTTACGTTTTAAAGATGCAAGTTCTTCCTCAATAAAGCTTTTTTAACACAGCAAGTTGAGAGAGAAATAGAACAGAAAGGGGATACTCGTGTTCGACGACACAATATACAGCCTCATGGCTGTGTTTCCATTGAAGAAATGATCTTCCGGCTGAAAATGCATTCAGTCGCACACACTTATCAGGTTTGTGTACAACAACTTATACCAAAAGTTTCTGCCCTGCAAAACACTGGAGACAAGATTACACAGTAAGAGTTAAAAATTAAGTACACCGGTATCTGCAAATGTAGGTTTCTGCTCTGCCAGGTTTCTACGCTGCCAGCAGAGCTTGAATTCGTTCATCACAGGTTTACTTTTCCAAGGTGGTGGTGGGGGGAAAAAAGAAAAAAAGTTATTTTATAGAGGCTTCATTCCAGTTTTGAGCTGACAAACTGAATGCTACTGCTGTATGGAAGAACAAATACACTTTTCATAGCTCCCATCTGGAGGCCAAGCAATATGGACGTTGTAGATACATGCACTATATTATATAAAATGAACATTTGTATAGATATACACTGCATCCTGACTCCCAAACAGCAACTTTTGACATGGTTAAAGTGTGGATTCAAAGCAAGGACCTTCAGATTACAAGGTAACAGCTATCTGCAACTATTATACACGTTATATATAATTTCACATGAAAAGCACCAGGAGTAAAATCTAAATAAATTACACATAAATATAGGACCACTTTATTACCCCCAAGGTCAATTACAGCACTTTGTTCACAGTTATTACGACTGATTGCTTATTTAAGTGTTCCAAAGACAGAGTATTTGAGAAATTCCCCCAGCATTATGATTTATACAATGTGAGTGACACAATGAATGAATGAACAGACTGAAAATACCTTGATCAAGGGCATTGGAGAAAGAACAAGGAGTGAGCCTCGAAGGCACAACCTTAAGATTCTAAATTCTGTGATTTATACACATGATTTAAAAGCAATGAGGGCTAACGGTGCCTTATCGGACCGGCCGCGGAGACCCGGCGACACCGGCGTGACTGTTTCCACACATGATCATGTTCTCCATCACAGCCGAGCCGACGACGGAGCGCAGCGCAGCGCAGCCGGGCACGCGCCACGCGCGCTTCTCCACGATGACGCAAACGTGTGACAACGCGTCGCCCAAACCGAACACCAACAACACGATACACGCGGGGCACGTTCAGCGCAGCCCATTCATCGTAATTGACGAAACGCGTGCCAAATAATTAGCGCATCCATCCATCGTAATTGACGAAACGCGAGAAAAATATTCAACACGCCGAACTATTAGGCCATGATGATATTTTGCAGAGACAGACAGACGTTTTCAATCATACATGATTAAAAATGTACACATTTTTGAAAAGTAACGTTATTGACCACTGGGTGTTAAGCTCAATGAAAATGTGCACACTCTCTCTGCGCCTGGTAACTCAACTGCAGTACGTAATGCATTATGGCGTATTTGTCATTTCTCACAAACATATTTAATATGCACTTCTTCACACCCCGTAAAATCTGTATACGTTACACGCTAAAGGAAGCGGTCACTCGGTGTGTGTGTGTTCTTCAAGGAAGAAATTATTTTTGAATTTGATTTGCATGATTCTCAAGTAAGCACCGGCTGACGTATTCCACCACTGCGCATCGGCTTTTTCCTAACAGTCCCGTGTGTTTAAACTGCGCTCTCTTACGCCGGGCGACACTTGCCACCCGGCACCTGTAACCTGCTCGCTCCGCGTGCATTTCTTTCACAGCAGGCTGCAGTGACACCGAGCCCACCGTGGCCGATTGTCACGAGTGTAAGATGGACGCGGGGGGACACTCACTCCGCGTAGCCCGTGGCCCACGGCAGCCTCTTGGTCTCCTTCACGATGAGGATCGGCCGGGAGATATGGTCCGCCGAGCACTCGATCTCGTCCTGCGACAGTCCCAGGAACTCCGGCCTCATGTAGGGGAATCTGAGCGGCAGCTCGGAGCCGCCGGGCTGATCGCCGTCCGAGCCGCCAGCCATGATGCCTCCAACGAAGCTGGCCACCGCCGACTTCACCCGTGTGAGCATGTTACCGCTGCCGCTACCGCTGCTGGTGGTGCCGCGGCGCGGATCTGAGCGCTGCACTGCGCGGGCCCCCTTGCCCGAATTCCCCCCCAGCTCGGCGGCACGGTCCGACGGAACGGAAACGGAGCGGTCAGGACGTCATGCGGTTCTGCGGGATCCCCGTGAACGCGGAAACGCAGAGCGAGGAGCGCGGGCGTCACGTGATGCGCCGGCTCTGGGATCTGCGTGTGTGCGGAGCCGCTCCTTAGCCGCTTATTGTTGGTGTCCAGTGGGTCAAAGGTAGTCGGTGTGTCCCCTCGGACCCTTGAGCGGCGTTCACCATCCGGTTTCTCACGGAGTCGTTTCACGGCAGGTGCCGCTGCTCGAAAGTCGCGTAGAGACCCACTCCTCTTCCAGCTCTCAGGAACTCTTTGGAGTACCTGCGTTCACTAAAGTCTGGACCAGCTTGTCGGTTTCACCCTCTCTAGTCTCTGTACCTGTCTCACAAACAATGTATCATGTATTCCACACAGCATCAGCTTGGTTATTTTTGTATTAAAAAGGCACCTACTAATCTGTTTCAGGACAGGAGAACTTCATATTCCCAAGAGTACAGTCAAACAGGGGCAGTAGGTGGCGTATTGGTTAATTATAGGCTCTTACTGTAAGATCATGTGAAAGTTCCAACTTAAAATCCTAGTTGTGCTTTTGTACCCTTGATCAAGGGATCATACTTATCCTGAAATGATAATACCTGTTTGCAGTGGTTTAAATACATGTACAGTGTTTGGAAACAAATATTAGCAATAGTATCAAACAGAATTATAGACACACTGAGGGGACAAATGAAGGTTTGATTACACATTGTGATGACATGCTCTGTATCTTGCTGTATTAATTGGTAAATTATTGTAAAGTTATCCAACATTGGAGCTTCGAACAAAGGAATGTGATGAATAGTGGTTCATTAATAATTTGCAGATCTGGTTTACAATCAAGATTAAACTTTATGGACTTTTTTAAGCAGGAGTCAATGTTAGTTGCTCATGACAATCACACCAGTACTTTGGGTGAATATTTGATTTAGTGTGTGTGTGTACACTCAGTAGAAATCTCATATACACTCATGCAAATGTACATCTTGTCCTACACCTTTTATATTAAAAAAAAAGTAATCTATTGCTTTACTGATTGGCCTAATTTATTAAATAGGAACTTTAAAATCAGTGAATTGGTGCATGTAGAGGAAGTGTTTTTATATAAATGTTACATAAATAATTTGCAGTTAGTTGGGGAAGAGTAAGAATCAGTTGTTCCTTTTTAACCTCACAGCAGGACTTCTCACTTCCTGCATTAACACTCTTTCCATTGTGCTATCATATGTGTAACAAAGGTGTTAGTCTGTCTGCATTTATTTATTTATTTATTTACCTGACATCTCCAGAGCAACTTGCAATGTTAAGATATCCACAGTTATTTACCCATTTATACATCTGAGTAATTTTACTCAACTAATTTAGGGTAAGTGCCTTGCTCTTACCTTAAATCTGGTGGTGGGATCTAAACCTGCAACCTTTGGGTTCAGAGAGAGCAGCTCTAACCACTACACTACTGGCTTTAGACAAGACTGTGTCCCCACCCATATTTGAGTATAACTCCTTTGAGTACTATTGCTAATATTTTGGTCTCCCCATAGCTAACAAGTTATATCCCTTTTTAATATGCATATATATATAGTATGTTTACTAATCTTGGCAAGGTTAAATCACAAACACATTCCATGGTTTTAGGTCTTGATGCTTATGGTTAATGTCACCACCCCCCAGAGAATGCAATCCCCAATGTTCAGCAGGGTACCACCTGCAATCCATATAAGTAACCCAACGCACCTGTTTTCAATGAACCTCATCACCAGTCCTCAGCCCTGTACTAGTTTGTGGGTTACATTTACATTTATTCATTTAGCAGATGCTTTTGTCCAAAGCTACATACATCTCAGCAAAAGTACAATTTATGCATTACATTAAGAGAAGGAGACATAGCTGCAGACATGAAAGTTTCAAGTAAACCTAGTCTGTTACCTACCACTTGCTGCACCAAGGCTCATCGTTATTGATTATTGGTTATTGATTATAGGTTATTGATCAGTCCTTTACTAAGGTCTTTACTTGCAAAGATTAGTGCTTAGCTAGTGATTCCTGCCCTGTCCACCACACTGTTGTCATTGTGTCTCTTTGTTAGAACTCTGTGTGCACAAGTCTCTCTTATACCGTGTCCTCTGGGTTACTCGTGCACTTCATCTCCGCGTTCGCACTGTGCACTTGTATATACGCTCTGCTGTTGAGGTCATTGCACTTTACGTCCGTGCCCGACGTTACAGCTAAAAATATGTTCAGTTGAAGACGCTGTAGTGTGCTGAGGTACCACACAATGTGAAGCATCTTACAGCAGAGATCACACATTTAAAAACTAAGTCACTGCGGTTGCTGAGGAGAGGATGATATAAGGATGAGATTTTTGAAGGAACCACCTCCACAATAAATTACATAATCTCTGGAGCATATTCAGAGCATATGTTAAGCCTATTTACCATTTAATTTCCAAACAGTACTAAGAAAAATAAGTCAACCTATTGGTTTAGTAACATGGGCCCTTGTGTGAGGAGCCACCTCAGAACTGTCTGTTTTGTGGGGCCTTTTCACTCTCGGTGAAAGTTATGAATTATGCATATATATGCCATGAATAAAGGTATCTGCCACTTTACTAACTGGCACTGACGAACAATATGATTTTAGAGAAAAGGTACGTTGTAAGCATGTATAGCACTGAATAAAGGTTGTATGAGAAAGAAAGTGGCGGTGATGAAAGACCTCATTTTCGCGACAGTTATCATGGTTCACGAAACGTGGGGAAATGATTCTCGTACAATTGAATCATCGCAGGGGTGAGGGGGGAACCTAATCTGGGCTGTAGGCTACATATTAACACTCCTCTCAGAAACAGGAGACACCCTGTGGAGAAGAGGACTTTCATTGGCGAACAGGAGCAGAAAACACACAGTAAACTAGTGCAGCGAGGTAAGCACACAAAATGGCCAGCGCGCGCTCTCTCGCTGGGGATTACCGTGCGTGTGCAGTCCGCGCGCGGGGGGCACGAGGGAGGGAAGCAGAAAGGGCGGGAGGGAGACGAGGCGAGCGGTGCTGCCACGAGGGCTCGGGTTTAGCAGCTCCTTCAGGCGACGCGTCGCGTTCGCGGCAGCTAGCGGATGAGCTAAGACGGAACCCCTTTTCCGTGTGTGTGTGTGAGAGAGAGAAAAACTTCCCCACCTGAGAGAACATTTTTGAGGAGATGTTCACCCACGGCACTATTAGGAGAAGAGCCGTTTTGCAATTTCGTCACTGGAAAAAAAGACCCTTTAATAAACGTTCACTGGCTGTAACAAACCCCAGTAGCACCTTTTCTTTGTCACGCAGTTTACGTGCAGTGTTCCTGGATGTTGTTTATGAGTTGCTTATAACATTATAGAGAAATTCAAAGTGAGTTGCTCTCCATGGTATAATCTTGAGAGAGCCAGCCTGTCCCCTAGCCTAGTGCAGCTCCCTGTGTCTCCAGGTGACACACACTGTGGTCCCTATACTCCTGGTTTTCCCGAGCAAAATCCACATCGTACTCAAAATGAAAGAACGCACAGCACTTCCCCTGCTTCTGAACTTGATGGGAACGGAGCGTTAGTTCCTTATTTGAGAAGTTCTGAAGTTGAAGGTGACACGGCGTGGGCGAGGGGCTTTCTCATCACTTCTATAAGCAGCTACTTACTCTACATCATATGCTCTGGCACAAATGGTGGGTTTGGAGGGGTTGTCCTTCAAAAATTGTGTGTCTCTCAGCGTCTCTCTGCTGGTGAAATCCACTTTTGTTTTCCGTTTTGCACATTGCTTTGCAGAAAAGCGCCTGCTCAACGAATACATGTAAACGTGAAAGTCAGCAACTTTAACAGCTCGAAGTTTCGAATGGGAGCCAAGATGTGGCCCCTCTCGCAGAGGGTGAGGTGGAGACAGTCCCTCACCAGGCCTCGTGCACGCGCCACACATCCTGAGTCCCCTGGATTTGTATTTTTGTTTCTTTGTCAATAAGAAAGACCAAGAACGATCGCTGGCCGGAGCTAGAACAGGGTGTTTGGGCAGAGAGCTAGAGCGGCTCAACCTTTGGCCTACCCCTTTCATCACACAAAATTTACACGCAAACATCCAATGCAATTGTAATAATTAGAAATAAAATCATAATTATAAGAATTTTTAAAAAATGGTCTAAGTTGTATGTTATTTACCTTGAAGCACAGACAGCAGCACCCTCTGTTTACTTCTCCGCTCTTTTCAAAAGAACACATAGCAGTGCTTATGACTCACAGTTATTGTCTGTCAGTAAATGGGGTAAAGCTTTGGCGTGTGAGTCGCTTTGGTAGTCTAGCTTTTATGAAGAAAAATTTTCAAAAAAGTTTTTAATGTCAAGATGATTTACCTCATACTTCATTACTTCAGTGACTGAAACTTCATAAGCTGGCACCCCACAGTATTTTCCTTTGCTATAACAAGAAAAAGCATTATGAACATTATGAACTTTACATGGATTTTCCCAAAATCTCTTAATGATTGTCATGGTATAGGGGTGCGATGGCGTAGTGGGTTGGACCGCAGTCCTACTCTCCGGTGGGTCTGGGGTTTGAGTTCCGCTTGGGGTGCCTTGCGACGGACTGGCGTCCCATCCTGGGTGTGTCCCCTTCCCCCTCCGGCCTTACGCCCTGTGTTGCCGGGTGGGCTCCGGTTCCCCGTGACCCCGTCAGGGACAAGCGGTTCTGAAAATGTGTGTGTGTGTGTGTGTGTGTGTGTGTGTGTGTGTGTGTGTGTGTGTGTGTGTGTGTGTGTGTGTGATTGTCATGGTCATACATCCTTTATACAAGTGCTACTTAGCTGTTGGGGGGGCATAGTGGCAAGTCGGTCTTGGCCAGGTCGCACTCTCTGGTGGGTTTGGGGTTCGAGTCCTGCTTGGGGTTGCCTTGCTATGGACTGGCGTCCCCTCCTGGGTGTTTCCCCTTAGGCCCTGTGCTCACTGCAAGCCTGCTGGGGACAAGCGGTTTCAGACAGTGTGTGTGTATTTAGCTGTTTTTTTTTTTTTTTTTTTTTTTTTACAAAACTTTAGAGTATTTGCTTTTGTTATTCTGTGTGTGAATGTCTTTCTGTATACAGTTTCAGACCTGTTTATGTCTGCTGTTAAAAATCACACTTTATGCTTTGTACTTAATGGCCTAACAGTACAGAAGTCCTACCGCTAGGGGGCAGTAAGTGACCGAACCTAAAATGATCAGCATAATAAATAAGAAGGAACCCTAGAGGATGAGATTGACTTGGGTTTGATACAATTGTCCCACAAGAATGGTGTCCAGGATGCTCATTCAGGTCTAACAGGTTACAGAGTTTATTCTCTCTTTCATTTTATTTGTGCAAACTTAAGCTGATTGCTTATGAAACCACTTTATTTTTAGAATGAAAAGGTCCAATTTCTCATAGAAATGGCTTAATTTTTTGTGATCCCACCCAGCCCTTGAACCACACTGTAAAAAGAGCCCTAAAATTAGAATTCCCCCGCTACACCCCATCCCAGGAGCTGTGACCTAAACCTGTCAGCGATGTCACTGTGCACCAGCATAACGTTTTGTTCAACCCTGCCGTTCACATGGAAAATCTATGATCGGTCCCATACTCCCAGCCTGGAGGGGTGCGACTCCTCCGTGTTTCCAAGTACGCAGCCCAGAGATGGGACTGGCTGGAATGCGATGAGCACGGAGGTCAGAGGAGACACAGAATGACATTTGTGAGAACCAGACTGTTGTAAAACACTAATGGACTTTGATTAGGAGACCAAATTTCCCCAGTGGGTTTAGCATGACCCCCGGACTCAAGGACCTCCAAAGTGTGGGCCGTAACTACCAAACAAATGTTTTCTGGAGGATCCAACACAGCAGTGTGTCATCCACAACCATTTTGGAGGAAAATACAAGCTGCGCACAGTGATTCACTCTCTGGGTTGTGGAGCAAAATACCTCTTCCGCTGCCAGACCTCTGAAAGACTTCCTCTCTGCACGAATGTGCACCAGAATCACCTCATGGAATAACATGGACTGTATTTAACAGCGGTTTGACACCAGATTGACTGTGGAGCCTAATTTAATTTTTTTTCCATTAATTTTTAATATATTTAGAATGAGCAGGCAAGACTATAGTCAGTTTAGTTTTTTGCTTTATGTCCTATGGCTGAGTGAAAACTAGGAATGCTGTGTGACTGGACTTGAGTGATCTACAAGAGCAGAATATTTGGAGATCCACAGAAACATACTTTATTAATAAGACACAATGGAAGCTGGATTTCGATAATTAGCAGAGCTTGCCTTGCGCAATGTCATAACTACAGTTATTCCAGATACATTTTTGAAACTTTTTTTTGTATTTGCATGTGAAAATATCCTTTTTTTAAATTTAAAAGGCAGGGTGTAACGCAAAGGTTAGGAACACCAACTTGAACCGTCAAGGTTGCTAGTTCAAGCTCCAGGAGAGACCCTGCCGAGTCAGCTGTTTAAAATGCACGACTCCAATAAAACACCCAGCTGTATAAATGAGTAATGTTGCTCTGAATAAAACTGCCGGCTTATCGTTGATATTAATAACAATCGCATTGCAACATTCACCAAACTTTCATAATATTCCGTGACATTCCGAGATAACTTGAAGTAATGCACTATGCTAGGTTACAAGGCTAGGAAGGAGTCCAACCTGACCACTCTATTGAGGGATACCATTCCTTTGGCGTCCAATGTTTATTTCACATCTCCCAGTTGCGTTGTTTGTGAAACCATGGTGGCCATTTGTGGCCTGTAACTTGCATTCCTGATATTATCTCCGAATAACACTGTCTTCAGAGAATAAGGAGATGTTTCTTGATCACGTCCAAGAAACCCACTGGCTCCTGTCGCTTGGATCACAGAGGGATGAAAGTCTTATGTAGATATACAAGAGTATTTTAAACACAATACCAATCCTTGGTCCGCACTGCTACATGCACGTTTCATTTACATTTTGGAACATAATCAAGTTTTTGGGATGTTGAATGGGGTCAAGGAATTCTTCTTTCTCATAATGGGTTTATTATTATGGAATATGAGGTTCAGTTTTGTCTTTTATCACTTCCCTGCAGAAGCCACAGAAGGTCAATGAGAAAGAGAAACTTGCAGTTGAAGAATTCTAAACAGAAATAATTGCATTGTTTGAAGACTGTTCACTCTGAAGAACAGCATGGCACTCTTGAAACATATTTCGTTGTAATGTAAAAAATGCGGGAATGCCTATAAATCACTGCGCTGTCTGTGGATTTCATCTCTGTACAGAAAAATTTATGTAAATGTTAATCTTCTCTACTGAACATTCCTATGGAATGATGAGTTATGAAGTATGAAAATACCACTGTAAGCCATTGAGGAGAGCCTGCTAGCTGGGCCTAATGCACAGGTGAGGCAACAAAGTGTACTGAAGACCTGGGGGTAGCCAGAGATTTAGAAGTTCAGTTCAGGTCTTGACTCCTTGTCTGGGAGGACTGAAATCCAGCAAGTTCCAGAGCCAAAGTCTTCATTCCTGGGACTTCCATGGCTGAAATCCATATTTAGAGCAGAGATGTTTTGATTAAAAGGGCAGTATGTCATGCAAATGGTAATTATGCAGACCTGAACCAGAACCATTACACTCCTGGAAGAGGCCCTGCTGAGCTCAACCAGGTTTTTCCACTTCTGGTCCCGAAGGTCTGCACTGTGGGCTACAGGTTTTGTTTCATTTTCAACACTTATCTAGTGCAGGGTCATGGTGGTCATGAGCCCATCCTCGAATCTTATATCCTGCGTGGTATGCTGGTCCGCTGCTTGACAATTACACACGAAAGGCAATAAGAATCACCAATTCATTTGACATATGTCTTTGGACTGTGGGAGGAAACTCACACAAACTCAGGCAGAGCATGCAAACTTCACAGACCGAGACTGTGAGGCACCTGCCGCCCCATCATGCTGCCGATGTACGATATTTTTCGGTAAATACTGAGATATCTCAAAATTTTACTAATAAGTGCCATCGGAGCCTTTTTTCATAGGTTTTCTTTTTCTGCTTGGGTTTCATATTTCGCTTTCTTTTTTCTCTCTTTTTTGCTTCCCGTTTCACTGGGTCATTTGTTTCTGTTAAAGTGATGGACTGTTTTAGCGAGGTTACCCCACTACATTAAAATAAAATTATGACCTACCTCATCCTATTACAATACCTGGCATGTCAGTAATAACATGTGTAAGGGGACTTTGAAATTAATATTGCTTAATATTCTGAAACAGAAGGAAAATACCTATTTCAGCTATTAAGAAAAGCTCTTCTGTACTCAGGGGGCATGGTGCTGCAGCAGGTTTGACTGGGTCCTGCTTTCTAGGGGGTCTGGGGTTCAAGTCCTGCATAGGTTGCCTTCTGATGGAGTGGTGTCCTGTCCTGGGTATGTCGCCTCTCCCTCCAGCCTTACATCCTGTGTTGCCAGGTTAGGCTCTGGTTCACTGCAACCCCACTTGGGACAAGTGGTTTCAGTCAAGGTGTGTGTATGTCTTCCGTGCTTGAAGGTGCATTTAAACCATGAAAGGGACTTGCTGTCAAGTTTGCTTTTCTTCATTTAGCTTTAACAGTATAAATGCTCTTATTGTAATGAATGTGATTATGCTTTGTGCATCAAATTCATTCACAGAATTTGCCTTCTGATATTTTCAAGGACCTTTGCTCTCCAGACACTTTGATACCTTTGTTCTGGGAATGTGACAGGATATAAGCTTGCTGGAGCAATGTTCATTGAAATATTACAAAAAAAACATTAATAAAAACTTTGATTTGCCCCCCTCTGATTCACACCCTAAGTTACCTTCAGAAATATGTGTTTGACTGCAATGGTGAACTTCCTTTGACCTGCAGGACAGCTTGAGCAAAATCTGGAAGGCAGCTTGATTATTTTGATCTTCTTCGATAGAATAGTGCAACCTACCCTGCAAAACTCTGGATCCCCTTTGCCTTTGAGTTCTTTCGTGTACCTTCTTATACCTACATTTTCTCTGTATGTTTCTTGGTGTCTCTAATCTTTTGTGAGCCAGTTCTGTACTGATGCTAAGGAAGTGGAAAAAGAAACTGGTAAATTAGTTAAGTGAAATTAATTCAATAGATACACCGATCAGTCACAACACTAAAACCACCTCCTAATATTGTGTTGGTCCCTGTCGTGCTGCCAGACCAGCTTTGACCCATTGAGGCATGGACTCCACAAGACCTCTGAAGGTGTCCTGTGGTGTCTGGCACCAAGACGTTAGCAGCAGATCCTTTAAGTCCTGTAAGTTGTGAGGTGGGGCCTCCATGGATCGGACTTGTTTTTCTAGCACATCCCACAGATGCTCACTCGGATTGAGATCTGGTGAATTTGGAGGCCAAGACAACACCTTGAACTCCTTGTCATTTTCCTCAAACCATTCCTGAACAATTTTTGTAGTGTAGCAGGGCCACTGCCATCAGGGAATACCGTTGCCATGAAGGGGTGTATGTGGTCTGCAACAATCTTTAGGTAGGGGGTACGTGTCAAAGTAACATCCACATGAATGCCAGGACCCAAGGTTTCCCAGCAGAACATTGCCCAGAGCATCACACTCCCTTCTTCCCATATTGCATCCTGCTGCATCCCCAGGTAAATGATGCAACGCACCTGGCTGTCCACATGATCTCAAAGAAAACATCAGACCAGGCCACCTTCTTCCATTGCTCCATGGTCCAGTTCTGACCCCCACATGCCCACTGAAGGTGCTTTCGGCGGTGGACAGAGGTCAGCATAGGCACTCTGACCGGTCTGCTGCTACGCAGCATCATACGCAGCAAGCTGCGATGCACTGTGTTCTTATACCTTTCTATCATGGCCAGCATTAAGGTTTTCAGCAATTTGCGCTACAGCACCTCTTCTGTGGGTTCAGACCATACGGGCTAGCCTTCGCTCCCTACCAGCATCAACAAGTCTTGGGTGCCCATGACCCTGTCACCAGTTCATCAGTCAGCCTTCCTTGGACCACTTTTGGTAGGTAGTAACCACTGCATACCGGAACACCCCACAAGACCTGCCGTTTTGAAGAAGCTCTGACCCAGCCATCTAGCCATTCAAGAAGTGACTGTTCACTTGCTGCCTAATATATCCCACCCCTTGACCGGTGTCATTGTAACAAGATAATCAATATTATTCACATCACATGTCAGTTCTTTTAATGTTGTGGCTGATCGGTTTAAATTCAATTAAATGCTTCTACGTTCATATATGATAAAAAAACTGCACCCACAGCAGTCCCTCAAGGTGGATATGATTTATATTATCTTATTAATACATAGAAAATACGGGGGGTTGCAGTAGCACAGTGGGTTTGACTGGGTCCTGCTCTCTGGTGGGTCTGGGGTTCAAATCCCGCTTGGGCTGCCTTGTGACGAACTGGTGTCCCATCCTGGGGGTGTCCCTTCCCCCTCCAGCTCTATGCCCTGTGCTGCCAGGTTATGCTCTGGCTCCCTGCAACCTCGCTTTGGACAAGCAGTTTCGTGTGTACATGTAAAATATGTACTAAGTGATACATATCATATATTCAGGTGAGTTGACTTACTATTCATTTTTAATTCAGTACAACAGTTAAGAGCTTACGTAAAACAAAAATGACATACTGGAGGAACAGTGCTGACTGAGTGCGGTGTGTGTTGGGGCTTCAGTGGCACAGCTGGTGCAACAGATCCAACGCTGCATGTGCAGATGACCCAGCTGGCCGATGAGTTTGAGCAACGAGTGCAAAAAACAAGAGCGTTTGTCGTATAATTACCAAATAATTAATTTGTCAGTACATATTTCAGAGATTTTTCTGCTGTCACCGAGTGTCAAGCACTGAGCAAAACATTTTCCCTCTACAGCTCATAATTCCAGTGGGATGCTGTGATGCAGTGAGTTTGGCCAGGTCCTGCTCTCCAGCGGGTCCCGCTTGGGGTACCTTGTGATGGAGTGCTGTCCTGTCCTGGGTGTGTCCCCTCCCCCCTCCAGCCCTACGCGCCGGGTTAGGCTCCAGCTCGATGCGACCCCGCTTGGGACAAATGGCTTCAGCCAGTATTTGTGTGTCTCATAATTCCTGGACTGCCATGGGTGTTGAGTGGATTATCCATTCTTTTCAAGGTGAACATACAAAAGTGCACTTAAAATTTTAAAGTTCAATTTATAAAGCTGAATTCATGTATACTGTAAGGTTATACTTAAAGTTTTGATTTAATTTTAATGAACTTAACCAAGGATTCTTTGAGCCGTATAAAAGTCTGTGTAATTATGAACATTTCCTTCAGACTCATGCCCTGGCACATCAGTTTCAGAGCCTAGTTTTAGCACTTAATCTTGACCCACACCAAAGTTTATAAAAACCACAGTCTATTTCCACAAGCAAAAGACGCAAGCTAGGTTAAGGAGCATGGGAAGCTAACTCTGCACCATCTGCCATCTCAAAAAACCCAGTCTAGAAATGTATAAATATTAAAAATCAATTTCTTTCCATAATGTTATCTCTTTATGCAAACTCAGTTGAGCACTTGGCAGTCAGTGCCTTCCTAGCAGTGTGCATTTTTATGATCTGACAGCAGGGGTGAAACACCACCGCCGTATAGCTCATTGCTGATCCATCCAAGGCAGAGTAAAAGGTTTCGCACCTGGATCGCCCACTGTGGAGGATTCTCGCTCCCTGCCCTTTCCGAGATGCTGTCATGGAAACATTTTAATGTAGCGCAAAATAATTCATACATTCACACCTGAAACAGAATTTATTGGACAACAGATCATTTTTGGAACGTGCTTTAATCTGTAACTGAAAAACTTATTTTGGTTTAATTTAGGTGATAGACCAGAAACCTGTCTACCAGCAGGGTGCTGGTACTTTGGGTTAAGAGTTAGGGGTTACGGTTGGAAGCTTTGGAACCTATCCAACGGAGAGCTGTGAGGAACCCAATACCCATGAGTAAGCCCATGGTCCTGGAAGTTTCATAATCACCCATTTTTAAGAGCAGGACCTGCTTCCAGTTCCATTCATTATCAGGATTAATGCATCTAATGATGCTGTCAGCGGGTGGTCTGAGGATTTGAATGGCAACAGTTGCAGACTCTCGCTGAATAAGTGCTATGTTGTAGCCATTATGTCTAGCATGCTGAAAGACTGCTGGGTCCTCTATTCGTCTTTTGTCCCGCTGATTTAAATATAACCTTCTCCATTTACCCTCTTCCTGTTTTTCTTTTCCAACACCCTTGTCTGGAAGTCAATCTGAGCTTGCATTCAGCATCCACATGGTACCACCCAGAGAAGACCTCCATTCCTCACCTCCATTCTGCAGAAAAAGTCTTTAGGTTTACCTTTTTCCCTTCTCTCCACCCTACCCCCATGCAGAAGATCAATGTGACCAGGTCCAGGAACAGTCCTGGCTGCTTCTCTTTCTGGCCGGCAGCAGGTGACCAGCTGTGAAGTGCGGAGTTGAGTTGCGCCAGACACAGCTGCACATGCCGTGGCTCCATTTGAGAAGGTTGCTCTTAGTGGAAAAACATGAGTGTCACTAGGCTGCTTTTTAAATAACTTTCTGGTAGCTTTTGAATACTTTAGCATGTTTAGAAGGCTGGAGGTGTCCAAGTATCACCTGCTCTCTTCCAGCTGTTAGGCCCAGTGCTCCTGGTTACTGCGAGGTATGGATCTTGAGCACCGCTGGTCAGATCACAGCCAATGAGGGGACGGTGTGTGCTCCAAGAGTGACAAATTAAAGTTTCTCCTTTAAGTTCAGGGCTTTGGAGCGTCCTTAACCTTACGTCAACCGACCCGATGGGTTTGGCAACCATATGTTAGCACTCAACTAAGCAGTTTTCCAAGGTTATCTGATATGGCAAAACATCACTTTTTCCAGTGCTTCATTACAGGCAATCACTGTAAACAGGGGTGTAAAACAGTCCCCTCTTCTTGTGCGTGATGGTTGTTGTCGGGGCATGGCGTGGCATGTAGCACAAGCAATATAAACGACAGGCAGTTGTGAGAAGCCTAGAAAATGTCTTCTCTTGCTGTTTTTCTTGCAGGGAGAGTTGGGGGGGAGGTTCTGTGATGAAGCAGCTGTTCTATTTTCTCCTTTACAAGATGCCGATGGTTAATTTCTCCTTGGGGAAAGCTGACTTGGTACAAAGGAAGTTTGTCTTCGCGATGGGGATGCCCTGCTTCTCATCTTAATGTGCTTGTATAAAATTTTTAAAATTCCAGCTTTTGGTGTCTTCTGTGCTGCTCTGCTAAAGAACCATCAAGTTTTATGAGCATCAAGTGTGAATGTCAAACTTCAGTTTGACAGCAGGGGGCATAGTGGTCAAAACTGCTGCCCTTGAACCTGGAGGACCCAGACCGGAATCCCACCCTCTGCTGTAGTACCTTGAACATGATGCATATCCTAAATTTCTTCAATTAAAATTTCCCAGCCACATAAATTACTAAATCATTTTAAGTAGACTAATACTGTAAGTTGCTTCAATAAATATAGTAAATTAATGGAAATGTAAGAGAAATTGTTTTTCTGCAGATTCTTGATCTCTGTGTATGTTCCTTATGATATTACTTCATTTACTTCAGGTTCCTCACTTGAAAATTCAACAAGAGGGCAATTGAGGACTTTTATGACACAGTTCCACCTGGAAGCACTTGTTTATATTTTTACTCCAGCCATTTTTGCCACTCATTAATGTTTGTACCTATTTTTAAAAATTATGAGTAAAATATGTATTTGAAGAAGATTTTTTTAAAGGATTTTAATAAACAGTTAATAGGTTCATTCAAAACGTTTGGTTAAAAAAAACCAAATACTACATGTCAGAAACAAAATATAAAATCAGACTGGTAAGAATGTTAATGGTGTTTTTTGTTTAACATGATATAATTATGAATGTAATTAGTAAGGGCAGCTGGTACTGTAGTGGTTAGAGCTGCTGCCTTTGGACCCACAGGTTTGACTCTTGCTCTGGCTGTAGTACCTTTGAGCAGGGTACTTACCCCAAGTTGCACCAGTAAAAGTTACCCAGCTGTACAAATGAGTAAGTAATTGTAGGTAGATTAACACTGTAAATTGCTTTTGAGAAAAGCAACAACTGAGTTTAAAAAAATGCAAGTGATTTTTCCACATAGAAATCCTAAGAAAATCAAAAGGTTCAGTCCTTAGGGCAGTGTTTGATCTTTATTTTACATTTATTCATTTAGCAGACACTTTTCTCCAAAGTGACGTACATCTCATAGAAAATACAATTTGTTACATTAGCAGAAAGAGAGACTTAGATGCAGATGCATGATTCTAAAGTACAGTTAGTTTCTTTCTAAAATTGTTACCCCGGTTTTCTCACAAGGTTTCTCACAACCACAACAAAAGCAGCTGCTAAAAAAATTGCTCATTTGTATGCAAACGAATGGTTCAGAGCCAAAGGGGGAAATTAAGTGAAAGGGGTTGTAAAAATAGAGAATGACTCTCATGTTTGTTTATTTTGGTTCAACTAGGTACTGGGGACCAAAATATTAGCAATGACACACGACAGTACAATAGTATTAATAGTATTAATAGTATTATTAATAGTCATAGTGGAATTACACAAAGATGCTATGGGACACACCTTGGGATTGCAGGGACACTGGCAGGGACACTGGCAGGGACATGTCCCTCACTGTTCTTCATGATCTGCATTTTCTGAATGCAACATCTTCACTTTAAAACTGTTCCTGAGTTCCAAGAAACATAAACAGGGGCACACGTGGCATAATTGTATGTATCTTCTATACGTTTTTATTTGTTTATTGGTTTTTACAGCATCTAGAAGCTAAGCCATGCAGTCACTTCATTTCACGAAGTATTTATAATTTAAAATATTTACAGACAAAACTTTCCTGGTGTTTGTGTATTCTCTGCATTACACATGATGCACTTTTACATAAAAAAAAAAAAACGAAACAATATGAAGAGGACGCTGAATAAATAAAAATCTAGACAGTATAAGAAGGAGAGGCACATTAATCCAGTATGGAGTTAAAAACCGAGATTTCATCATCAGATGTGCAGATATTTGTTTTTAGCTCTGTATTTTCTTCTGTTGGAGCAGTACAAGGAGGGTTTTCCCAGCTGAAATGTGCAAAAAGGACACCATTTGTTTCCCAAAGGCACACAACGAGACGGCTTGTGTTTTATTTTCACTTCCACGCGTTTGAGATCAGTGGTGTCGGTTGGTCCTCAATCCGATGAGACGCGATCGTTTATTCCCAAGAATGAAATCCGTTCAATGTGAAATATATGGGCCGTGTTGTTCCCGGGGTTGTTATAGTATTTACCATGACTAATTTGATTCATGCCTTGAAAAGAAGAACAAAGACCTATTCAAGGAGCTAAATCGATGGATTCTGGGAAAATTACGAAATGGTAGAAAGATCTGGAAGATAATAGGTGCGCTCCCGTTACGCGCAGAAACGTGCAGTATTGGCGACAACGAATTGTTGATCCAGAACATGTCGAGTTATTAAAAAATAAAAAAAAAAGACACACCTTTGCTAATTAACCGATATTATTTACTTTCTTTCCAGTGGCGGGAACTGAGCAATAATTTCTCTCGAAGTAGCGTCAGATTTTGTTTTACTTCATTATAATAATGATTTACTGTGTTAATCGTTACTTGGCTGCGCTCACAATTAATTGTAAAAACTTATTTTCAACTCCCTCTTCTCATTTTTTTTTTTCCTTCCCAAACATCAAATCTGTATAATGCGAGGAAGATCAAGAGGCCAGTTGGACTGAATTTGAACCGCGCGCGGGAACTCGCGCAACTGACTCAGAGAACAGCGCGCGACTGTTTTACTCTGAATATTACTGTAAAAACCCACGTAGCCTCTGTACACGTCTTCAATTTCAACATGTGATGTAAGACGAGGCATTATACTTAGCAGAATGTGACACCTTTAAGGCAGGGTTCTCAGAAATGTAACGCGTTAAATGTTAATGTTACATCCAGTTCAGTCAGCATGCTGTGCAAGTGGCCCGCGTTCAGTGGCCAGTGGATCGCGCGCTCACATTCACATTTACATTGACATTTATTTATTTAGCGGACACTTTTCTCCAAAGCGACTTCCAACGAACTCTATGTAGTGTTGCCAGCCCACACACCTTATTCACCGTGTTGATTTACACTGCTAGATACACTACTTAACAATGGGTCACTCATAGACACATGAGCGGAACACACTCTCTCCGTCACAGCATGTCTTTGGAGTGTGGGAGGAAACCGGAGCACCCAGAAGAAACCCACGCAGACACGGGGAGAACATGCAAACTCCACACAGACTGAGCAGGGATCGAACGCATATCCTCCCACAGATCTGTAAGAATTATGGCTCGCGCGGGATGGACGTGGAGGACTGCGGGGATATTTCCAGGTCTTTCCAGGTGCCCGAGCTGCACGTCGGGCTCCGGTTGGGGATGCGCGTTAAGAGGGTCGTTCTTCGGATGCTGCTGTCCGAGTCCTCCTTCCGGAAGCGGCCCTGCAAGCTGGGGCAGCACGGGAAGCAGTGCGCGAAGTCCTGCAGGAGGTGTCCGCTGAACACCATGTAGATCCAGGGGTTGCAGCAGCTGTTGAGGCTCGCGAGCAGCGCGGACAGGGTCACGGCCGTGTTCTCCGAATCTGCACACACATCACATCATTATTGGCCCCGTCCGTACCTGCCCGCTCCCGGCGATTCGCGGTGCTGCACTGTCACTAGAACGAGAATTTGTCACCGTTTACTGAAGAGTAGAGTGCGGCATCCCAATGGGATTCGAAGTGGCAACCTTCCGATTTCGAAGTGACTGCCACCTATTAGCGAGCGCATACCTGGAACTGTAAGCGGATTGTGCGGCGCACTGGATTCTACTTTACATCATCATGTCTGAGCCCCTAGAATCGGAAGGAACCGCACTGCTCAAAGATCGGCGCAAAATGTCATGATTTAGGGTAACATGAAAAATCTCATTTTGCCTTTGTACTTCAAAGAACAAACACTACCGCTTAACTCTTAATAAAATGGCCACTTGAAAATTAAAACTACTTAAACTGATAAAAATGCAGCGATGCAGTCAGTCCACTGTATAAAATGCAAACGCAAAAATATGGTAAATAGCAGGGAAAAAAAAAGTCATTCGGCCTGGTAATTTAGCCGAACTACCCTCACATACAGTATAATTACAAGCAGCAGAAGTTCATAACAAGGGTCCACTTGACTAGAAAAAAAACATTAATTCCTCCCCGGAGTTACCTGGTTCTGCAACAGTTCAGTTTACAGTTCAGCTCATGGCTTCTTTGAACCCACGTTTCTAATGTATATCATTTATAAAGTGTTAAATGAGCATTACATTGTTTATTTATATGCTGATGTTGTCCAAAGCAACTTGTAATGTTTGCCGTTTACCCAATACTGTGAAGTTCCAATTTAAAGTGACTGACATGATCAAGGACAGTAGGGTTGGGATTCGAACCAGCAACCGTTACAGTATAGAGGAGTAGCAGCGAACATCAGGCTACCTGCTGCTCCCCCACGAACTGGCCGTGCTGGATACTCTGTTTTCATTGAACAACTGATGCTGTGCGCTCCAATCCTTGTGATACCTACCATCCCACGAGAAGTTCACGTCCCACACCGACCACATCTGCACGATGAAGAACGGGGCCCAGCAGATGATGTAAGCGAGAACTATGACAAAGGTCATCTTGACCGTCCTCAGCTTGGCCCTGGAGATGGTGTTCACGCTGTTGACCGAGGATTTCCCGATGACGGCTGTCTTGGAAGAGGCCTCCAGTCCGTTCTTCTTAGTTTTATACTTGATGTTCCTCCAGATGCTGCAGCAGATGAACCCATAGCAGATGACCAGGATAACGACCGGGATGAGAAAGATGCCCACGGTTATCCACGTGATGTATGCTCTGACCCCCCAAGGCTCAATGAAGTGCCCCCAGCAGTCATAGACCTCAGAGCCATTCTTGATCTCGCTCAGAGAGAAGATGAAGTACTGCGGGGTGCTGAGCACCAGGCTGCACAGCCACGTGCTGATGATCATGGTGTAGGACCTGCGGGTGGGCTGCTGTAGGGTCTTCAGGGGGTGGCAGATGGCGATGTAGCGGTCCAGGGTCATCATGACCATCATGTAGGTGGAGGCGAACATGCCGAGCACCTGCAGGTGCTTCACGATCCTACACAGGAAGTCGGGTCCGTAGAAGCGGAACGTGATCTCCCAGCAGAGCTGCGGCAGCACCTGGAAGAAGGCCACCACCAGGTCGGCCAGGCTCAGGTGCTTGATGAAGAGGTGCATGCGCGACGTCTTCTTCTTGGTGTTGTACATGGCCAGCAGGACGCTCAGGTTGCCCAGGACCGCCACCACAAAGGTGATGCTCAGCACGGTGATCTCTATCTTGGCGACCTCTTCGTTCCTCCCAAACGGGTTGCTGTCGTTCCCCGCGGGGCGGCTCGCGTTGTCGGCACTTTCCATCGCTGCGTGTCGCGCGGCGCCGCAAAAAGTCAGCGCAGCTTCGACGACAAGCGCATGGCTCGGCTGGGCGCGTGCCAGAGTGCCCCCCCCATTCCCCGCAACCTCTTCTGGGCGCGGGCACACTTTGTCCAGTCGCGCGGCTCGCGGCTCCCCGCACGTCGGTACTCCCACCTCGAGCACCGACTCCGCGCGAAAACCCAGCGCAGTGGAGAGCAGCCGCCTTTTAAAGCCTAAAGAAAGTTGCGGCGCGCGTGCGATTCGCTCCCAGCCAATCAGATTCGAGCGCGGTCCCCTCCTCCAGTCTCCTAAATCGAGAAACGTCTTAAAGTTGCTGATCCCAGTACTGTACAGTACTTGACAGAAAAAGATGCACATTTTGTCACATTTTTTGATATTATAATGTCAATAAATTTCATACAGTTACAATGCGCATTCCATTTACACATAATCTATGTTCAATTTTTGCATGAAAATTTAATCTGAAATAATGCCTGCAGAATAAAACATTTTTGAATATTTTAATGTCTAAGACCCATTTGCGGAAAACTTCACGTGTGTGAAAAGGGGAGTAACTTTAGTAGTATTGGTATATAGGTATTGCTTTCATTCATTCATTCATTCATATCAATAACTGCTTCTCCAGTTTATCCCAGAAGCACAGGGTACTTGTCAGGGCACACAGCACAATGGTGCAGCAGGTAGGGTGAATTAGTTTGAATTCCCTGTCTGTGTGGAGTTTATGGGTTTTCTCTGGTTGCTCTGGTTTCCTCCCAAACACAGGTCTGAGGTTAACCGGTGGCCCTAAATTGCCCGCATATTAACATTTCTCTGTTATATACATGGGTCAAGATTATTGGGACAAGCGGTTTCAGACAATGTGTGTATGTGTCTATTTTTCTTTGTTAGGCTTCAAAAAACTTTCTTAAACAATTTTTAAATATATATTTTTTCTATTTTTGTTTATTCATCACTAAGGGGGCGCGGTGGTGCAGTGGGTTGGACCGGGTCCTGCTTTCCAGTGGGTCTGGGGTTCGAGTCCCACTTGGGGTGCCTTGTGACGGACTGGCGTCCCATCCTGGGCGTGTCCCCTCCCCTCCAGCCTTACGCCCTGAGTTGCCGGGTTAGGCTCCTTCCCCCCGACCCCGTATGGGACAAGCGGTTCAGAAAATGTGTGTGTGTGTTCCTTCATAAGGAATGTCCAACCGGTGTGATTTTGTCTTAGTTGTCATTACCAGGGTTTTAAGGCCCTTTCCTGCATCAGTGTAGTAAGAGAACAGTTTTTTTGTAACCTTTTCTGAAAACTGCATGTAGTACACACACACACACACACACGCATTTTCGGAACTGCTTGTCCTATACAGGGTCACGGAGCCTACCCGGTAACACAGGGCGTATGGCCAGAGGGGGAGGGGACACACCAAGGACGGGACACCAGTCCACCGCAAGGCACCCCAAGTGGGACTTGAACCCCAGGCTTACCGAAGAGCAGGACCCGGTCCAACCCACTGCGCCACCGCGCTCCCCTCTGTGTGCAGTAACAACAAGGAAAGAATTTCCCAGGGAATAAGAAGTTCAAACTAAAATCCTAGCCAGTTTTAGGCCTTTGGAGACATCAGCTGTTAGGTTAAAATGTGTGTGTGTGTGTGTGTGCGTGCGTGTGCGTTTTCGTATTTTCAAACTCTATATTCTGAAATAATTATCAGGGTGCACTGTAGACAGATGAGGTGTTGAAAGTTAAATGTTGCTCCAGACTGTGAAATAACATGTTTCAGGGCTGCTTAAATGCATTTCTCCTATATAGTGCAGGTTAATTGGATATTTCTGAATGATTGTTCCATAGAAACGACATTCTGACTGAAGTGAGGCCGTGGTAAGAAAAAGGGACACTGTTTCCATTTGTTGTTTATTCCATCTTTAAGACATGTGGACCTGAGTCAGGAAGTTCGTGGAACAATTGAAAGCACTGAAAACTAACCAAGGAACAAAACAACAGTAAGCTAATATTTCTCATTCTTATTTTTGCATCTCTTTATACTATGGCCAGAGTTCTGTTCAAAAATATGTTTGACTAATTGCCTTGTGTGATTTTAGTGATGTAACCCAGCAGTGTTATTACTGAATAAGGCTTTTTTGTGTGTAACAGTGGTTACAGCATTAGGTAAAAAAAAAAAGATTTGTATTTTTGTCTAATATTTCTGTCAGTATTAGCTTTGAATGAAAAAAATCTCTTTATCAATTTCCTTTTTTTTTAAATAAATAAGCCCGAAAAGGACATACAGACAGAGCAAAATACAGATGTTTGTATTTATGATAATTAAGTTTAAATGTTAAAATTGCCTTCAATGTACCACTTTGAAATGTTGTCACATTACATCTGGTGTTATTTTTGCATTGTAGTCACATGGTATTAATAATTAATCACTTTGAAGCCATGGAAATATTTTGCATATGTGTCCCAAACCACAGTTTCTCAAAATAGAGTAATTAATCTGATCCAAATGTACAGGTTTAGCACAGTGGTTTGGAAAGCTACTCACTGTTTTCCCTCTTACAGAGATGGATGATGACGGTCTGGTATTCCGATGTAGTTATCTTTGTCTTTTGAAATGTCACTCAAATCACAGATCCCGCAAGTGACTTTCCTGGAATCGTAAAGTGCTTTCCCTCTGAATTCTACACTATGTCGCATGAATGAGATCCTCATGGTGTAGGTTCATTGAGGTGTCACGAGACCACAGAATTTCAGTGGAAACTCTTGTTTGCTTTATGCTGCAATAGGTTTTGGGTTGGCAAATCCCCTGAATTCATGAGACAATTGATGCTGATGGCAAAGTGCTCTTGCCCACATAATGAGGCTTCTTAATCATTACAGTATTTATACATTGCATGATATGCTTTCAATGCTTTTGCCAGATCTTGTTATTCACAATCTAACAGGCAATCAAGAGTAATATACTTAGTCTTGCCAGAAGATTCATTGTATGTACTTTTCAACTCACTGTTTTCTTCAGTGTACATGATTGATTGCTGCGTTTATTCATTTGCAAAATGAAAAAAGTACACCGAAAGCATTTCCCAAGATTATGCAACAAAGCTTAATGTGCACTTTCTATGCAACAAGGTCTTAGAAAGTCAAATTCAAAAGGAGGAACTGCATAATATAATGTCAAGATTCACATTTTTTAGGTTTGGCTGGAGCAAATAAATAAACCAAATGAGAAACTGAATTGCCCATAAAGAAACTATACGAAAGAAGATGACAAGAATCATCCGTATGCAGCCTTGCAATTATTTTCTTAAACTATTACAGCTTGAATGTTATATTTCTGATAATCTTCAAGTGAACGTTAAGGTCTGATTAAAACATCACTAGGGGGGCGCGGTGGCGCGGTGGCGCGGACCAGGTCCTGCTCTCCAGTGGGTCTGGGGTTCGAGTCCCACTTGGGGTGTCTTGTGGCAGACTGGCGTCCCGTCCTGGGTGTGTCCCCTCCCTCTCCGGCCTTATGCCCTGTATTGCCGGGTAAGCTCCGGTTCCCCGCGACTCCGTATGGGACAAGCAGTTCAGAAAATGTGTGTGTGTAAAACATCACTGGCAGATCAACTTGCATCTGAGACCTGTCACATTATTTTTGTGACGGCTCAAGTCACTGAAGGAGAGTAGAACTGTCATGCCCTCCTCTGCGCAACGAGGATCACCTGTGACTGATCGGGGAGCAACCGCATAAAAGGGCGGTCCGGAGCACACTCAAACGCGGAACCATGTTTAACCTTGATCATCGCTCTAGTGTGCTCCTTGAGTCCTCACCTTTCCTGTTTCCACTCATCCTCAACCCTGTCCTCCCGTCTCCCTTCCCTTCGCTCTCTGGACCTCTCGGCTTCCACGAACTCCTGCTTGTCTCACGGATTACAGCTTATGGATTGTCCCTCTGGTAACGTTTGTACATCGGCGAACCTTGAATTGTCCTGTGACCACGGTTTTTGGATTTCCCTTTTGAACCCTGACGCTCTGCACTTGGGTCCCACGACTTCCTTCCGTTGTGACACCATGACGGAAGGTTCCACCTTTCATGCGGACCCAGCGGAGTCAGCGTACATTCAGCACGCATTCACCTCACATGGAGTGCTGCTGGATGCTCATGAGCAGACACTGCCTCGTCTCCGCAATGTGTTACAGGATCTGCTCAGAGCGCCCTGGTGTGAGGAGAGACCGCCGTGTACCGAGCACTCCACGGGTAACATCCCCTCAGCCCCCTTCCAAGATCTACGGCTAGCAACTCCGGCCAGGTATGACGGCACCCCTGCATGCTGTGCTGGGTTTTTACTACAGTGCAAGCTCATCTTTTCCAGTCTGCCACAAGTCTACAGCACAGATCTGAGCCGGATCACATATCATCTGGTTTCTCTCCTGACTGGGCGAGCGCTAGATTGGGTCATCGCCGCATGGGGGCGCTGTTCCCAGTATTCGTATGATAAATTCAAGACCCAATTTCAGGCGGTGTTCGGGCTCCCCCCACGCTGACCAGACCGCTAGCGAGTGCCTCTTGGACCTGGTGCAAGGAGACCGCTCAGCGGCAGATTATGCTGTGGAATTCAGGGTCCTTGCTGTGCACAGTGGCTTGGACCAGAAGGCCTTGCTCGCCATTTTTTGACACAGGCTGTCTTCCAGGTTTTAAAAGGAGCTGGTGTTCCACTGTGAACACTGGATACTCGACCTGTTCATCGAGACCGCCGTCATGCTGGACAACCTCACCCAGGACTGCGAGCCCTGCCAAAGACCCATACCTGCGACCTGTACCCCGTCACAAAGCCTGGCTGAGCCCATGCAGCTGGGACATGACCGCCTCACCACCAAGGAACGACAGCGGAGGTTCCGAAGTAACCTGTGTCTGTACTGTGGTGACACGGGTCATCTTCGCGTTACCTGTCCTGTCTGTCCAAAGCTCCAGGTGTTTGGCACCCTCGCCTGTAACCGCCTCATTGTCCCCACATCGTTCTATCCTGGGGAACCACCACCGTAGCAACGAGAGCTCTGGTGGACTCAGGGGCTGCTGGGTGCTTCATGGACATCTCATTTGTGAGGACACATCAGGTTTCCAAGCAATGGTGTGAGATCCGGATGAGGGTGAGCGCCTTAGATGGACAGCCTTTGGGCAAAGGGTATGTGGATACCCAAACCTGTCCAATAGACCTGGGAGTGAGGATCTGCCACAAAGAACGGTTACAGTTCTACCTGCTTGCTTCACCTGAGGCACCGGTCATTCTCGGTTTCCCATGGCTCTCCCTGCATGACCCGATTTTTCAATGGAGCACGGGAGAACTGGTGTCATGGGGGCCTCGATGTCAGGGACAATGCATGTGTCTCCCGTGTTGGGCCACTTCTGTTGAATGTGCAGACTTACCCCCACAGGTCGACATTCCCCCGGAGTATCAGGACTTAGCTGACATGTTTAGCAAGGAGCAAGCTGCAATCCTACCTCCACATTGACCTTGGGATTGCGCTATTGATCTCCTTCCTGGAGCGACACCTCCCCGAGGCCGGGTATACCTGTTGTCCATCCCTGAACAGCAAGCCATGCAGCGCCACATCACCGAGGCCCTAGCAGCAGGTATCATTCGTCCCTCCACCTCACCAGCCTCAGCCAGCTTCTTTTTTTGTTGAAAAGAAAGACAGGGGCCTCCATCCCTGTATAGATTACCGAGGTCTGAACCACGTTACGGTAAGATACCCTCACCCTTTACCACTCATCACTGCTGCCCTTGAACATGTCTGTCAGGCCCACTGGTTTACCAAATTGGACCTCTGGAGTGCCTATGACCTTATCCGGATCAGGGAGGGGGATGAATGGAAGACCGCTTTTAGCACCTCCCTGGGTCATTATGCATATTTGGTAATACCCTTTGGTCTCATAAATGCACCTAGTGTATTCCAGGCTTTTGTCAACCACGTGCTTGGGGATCTCATCACCAACGGCATCCTGGTCTATTTAGATGACATCCTCATTTACTCCCCTACCCAAGAACAACACGTGGAGCTAGTCCGTTGGGTGTTGCACCGATTGCTGCAGAATTGCCTCTTCATGAAGGCAGAAAAGTGCCTGTTCCATCAACCTCAGGTCTCTTTTCTGGAGTTCATCCTCAGTAAGGACTGCCTGGCCATGGATCCGGGAAAAGTGCAGGCTGTCCTCCAATGGCCGAGACCTACCACCGTGAAGGTCCTCCAACGCTTCCTAGGGTTTGCCAATTTTTACCATCATTTCATTAGGGATTTCGGCACCCTTGCCACCCCATTGACGGCCTTGACTTCCACTAAGACAGCACGGCTGCCCTGGACAAAGGCGGCCCAGCGAGCCTTCGAGGACTTGAAAAGTCTGTTCACCTCGGCACCTATTCTTCGTCACCCTGATCCGGACAAGCTATTCGTGGTAGAGGTGGACGTTTCTGAAACCGGGGTAGGAGCCGTGCTGTCCCAACGACAAGGTAATCCACCTAAACTGTACCCATGTGTTTTCTTTTCTAAGAAAATGTCCCAGGCAGAAATGAACTACAACATCGGTAACAGGGAGCTTTTGGCTGTGAAGCTAGCTTTGGAGGAGTGGCGACACTGACTAGAGGGGGCCAGATACCCGTTTGTCGTCCTCACAGACTATAAGAATTTGGAGGTCCTTGCAGATGGCGAGACGACTCAATCCCCAACAATCCAGGTGGGCCCTCTTTTTCACCCGTTTCATTTCACAGTGACCTACCGACCTGGTAGTAAGAACATGAAGGCCGACACCCTGTCTCGCATACACAAGCGGGAATCCACAGAATGAGACCCAGGTTTCATCCTACCCTGGACATCCTTCGTAGCCCCAGTCCAATGGGACTTCTCCCGAGAACTCGCCCAAGCCCAGGCTACCGAGCCTGAACCTCCAGGTAAGCCCAATGGGAAGCAATATGTCCCCCCCCAGATGAGGGCCACGGTCCTGCAAGGGGTCCACGACATCCCGCAGCCGGCCACCCCGGATTCAGTAAGACTCAGATGCTCCTGCAGAAACACTTCTGGTGGCCGTCACTGGTAGAGGACACGCAGGACTACGTACGGGCATGTCGGGTTTGCACCCTAGCCAAACCCTCGAACCAAAGACCCGCAGGACTCCTAGAACCTTTACCGGTGCTCAGTCGACCCCGGTCGGACATTGCTCTGGACTTCCTGGTAGACCTCCCCAACTCCGACGGTAAGACCACTATCTTGACCGTAATCGATAGATTCTCCAAGGCCTACCAGTTGGTGCCCCTCCCAAAATTCCCTCTGCATTGGAGACAGCGGCGCTCCTGTTTCTCCACGTCTTTCGCCTCTTTGGCCTTCCAGAAAACATTGTATCGGATCGAGGACCCCAATTCACCTCCGACTCTGGAAGGCCTTTTGGAGTAAATGAGGAGTGTCGTAAGTTTAACATCGGGGTACCATCCGCAGGCAAACGGGCAGGTCGAGCGACTGCAGCAGGACATAGGCGGTTCCTGAGCAGCTACCACGACAATTGGTGCGCTACCTACCATGGGCCGAATACACCCATAACTCGTTGCCTCATGTCTCCACAGGATGTTCTCCGTTTCAGTGCATATTGAGCTACCAGCCTCCTTTGTTTCCCTGGCATCCAGGCTCCAGCAACATCCAGCTGTCGATGCCTGGTATCAAGCTAGCACAAGAGTGTAATGTGCCATCTGCCGACACCACATTCACAGCCAAGCCCAAGTAAAGCAACAGGCCGACCGCTGGAGACGCCCGCTCTCCTTCGTACCCGGACAAAGAGTCTGGTTATCTACCAGGGGAATCCGGGGGGTACCTGTCGAAAAAACTCAGCCCTCGATACATCGGTCCCTTCAAAGTACTTTGCCACGTGACTCCGGTCTCCTACCGTCTCCAGCTGCCACAGCACCTGAGGATCCACCCAACGTTCCATGCCTCCTTTTTGAAGCCATGCGCCACATCCCTGTACCAGCCGCTCCTGGACTCGCCTCCTCCACTTCCCCTGCAAGACGGCGGGGCACCAGCCTACGCGGTCCGGGCGCTGCTGGATTCCCGTCGGTGAGGTGGGGTCTTCCAGTATCTAGTAGACTGGGAGGGCTATGGGCCGGAGGAACAATGCTGTGTGACTGCCCACGACGTGCTGGACCCAGACCTGATCCGTGACTTCCATAGGGACCATCTGGACTGTCCCGCCCCCAGGCCCCAGGGACGTCCCCCTGGTCATCGCAGGGTAACTGGAGCTGCTGGGGGGGGTACTGTCACGCCCTCCTCCGCGCAACGTGGATCACCTGCGGCTGATCGGGAAGCAACCGCATAAAAGGGCGGTCCAGAGCACACTCAAACACAGAACCATGTTCAGCTTTGATCATCGCTCTGGTGTGCTCCTTGAATCCTCACCTTTTCTGTTTCCACCCGTCCTCAACCCTGTCCTCCCGTCTCCCTCCCCTTCGCTTTCTGGACCTCTCGGCTTCCACGAACTCCTGCTTGTCTCACAGATTATGGCTTTCAGATTGTCCCTCTGGTAACGTTTTACATCCTGTGACCACAGTTTTTTGGATTTCCCTTTTGAACCCTGACGCTCCGCGCTTGGGTCCCATGACTTCCTTCCGTTGCGACACCATGACAAGAATCTACTGCTGCAGATGTACATGGGACGTAAGAACCAAACAGTATTTTATCAACACATTCTGTTCATTGAAATGCTATTACTGACAATATCTGAAGCCATGTGTTTGATCTGGTAATTAAATATTATGTAAATGGAATACATTACTGCCTGACACTGCTTTAATATAATGGTACTGAGGCTAAGAAACTTTAAAAAACAACGTTAAGGTTAGAACCCTATGGCCATATCCATTGCTTTTCCTGCTTCCTAGCATCATAACCCCAGGAGGTGAAAGCCCTGAGGTCTGCCAGAGGCACCACCTGAGATCCATAAAATTTACCTGATCAGTTCCCAGGGTTGAAGTTACATCAGTAGCTTGTGGGTTCTTGACTGACTCTTTACTGTCATTATCTAGTGGCTCTTGTTCACTGACCCAAGTTCTTGTGTTTCTGTTCTAGTCGTGATCTCCTGCTCAATCTACACCAGTCCATTGCGACTCTGTCTAGGTCCTGTGTACCACCCTGTCTTTGCCACACATTTTTTAAAATTTTTATTAGCTCTGTTTACCCAACACTGTTTCACTTATTGTATAACACCCTCTATGTCTTTTTGCTCAGTGTCTATAGTATCATCCTTGCATTTTAATGTCTGGTTAGCACTGCACCGTTATATTTATACTCTGTGGTTGGGTTCATTGCACTTCACATCTGTGTCCAGGTGGTACAGTAAAACATATCCGTGTTTGTTTTATGTCCATAATTTACAGCTAGTATTTGAAATCCCAAGAATTTTCTGTGACCCATTGCTCAGACAAAGGTAATACAAAGTAATCAACTTTTCAGGCCACTGCAACAAAAACACTGCTTATGTTTCCTTGGGGACAGCTTGTGCTGTAGTGGTTAGAGCTGCTGCCTTTGAGCCCAAAGGTTGCAGATTTAACTCTCACTTCCAGCTGTAGTACACTTCCAGAAGGTACTTACCCTAAATTGTTTCAGTAAAAATTATCTGTATAAATGGGTAAGTATTTATAGGTAGATTAACATTTTTAAGTTCTTTGGAGAAAAGTGTCAGCTAAAAGAGTAAATGTAATTTAACTTATGCTTTTCTCCGAAACAACTTATACTTAAACTACTGACAATTTTTTTCCCAATTTATGTAGTTGCATAATTCAATGGAAGCTGGAGGTGGACTTCAGACATGTGACCTTTTGGGAGGGCGGTCCAAGGTAACAGCTCTAACTACTATGCTAAAAGTACTTTGGGGCTTCTTTGTATATTCAGATAAAGAGGGCAAAACAAGAGGCCTGACACCACTTTGTTTATAGATTCACAAGGCAATCACGTGTAAAAATATTAAGACATATTTTCTCTAACATGGTAATGGAAAGACAAAGATCAAAGTCCAAGGATAATTTAATAAGGACCACATTTAAATATGTAACCACTTGATATATTTCCAATGAGCTAATTACATCTCGCAAAAAGTAAATCAGAAATTAAATTTTGCATTTAGGGGTCAATTAAAAAATCGGAGGGATGGTCATTACCAAGAGTACATAATGGAGTCATGGAAAGCCAGTGTGGGTTATATAAATTTTATATGGTTACATCATGCATGCAATGCATATATTTAGCTGTGTCTAGTAGCCATAGCAAACATTGTCTGTTGAATGATCTGATATTTCTTTTGGTTATACAGTGTTTTCCTTGGCTATGTCAGTGCTGTGTGATACTGACTTGCACGTATGTGAGGTTTAATGTCTGCATGTTTTTGATTTTGAAAGGCCTGTTCAAAATTTGGATGAAGAGCATATAGAGGTTTGTGGTAGTGTGTTACATTTACACTAAGAACAAAACAAACATTTTAATCAGTTACATTTTATGACTCTTTCTTGCTACTGTAATTTTTAAAAAATATTTAACAAGAAACTAATAATGTAAACCAAAAGCAACACCCCCTTACTGTAAACTGAGTTCTGTCTCACTGCTACTGCTGACAGCCAGTGATAATTTTCCATTTAAACATTTGAACATGGTCATTACTTTTACCACCAACTCATAAGGATGCTCAGAAAATTTCAGGAAGAGGCTACACTTTCTGTGTGATACATCTAATTTGCTAACTAGAAGACTGAGAGTGCTGGAGAAGTAGCGCTGAGGAGCTTGGGGAGGGTTAAAATCCCCGAGTCTGTTTACACTGAAAGTCAAAAAACAAACAGCAATTATATCATGATTATTAATTTTTCATTGTACTGAGCGCATCTAAAGCAACTATTTAGACATTTTTACAGGAGGCTATTTCTACGGGAGCAGTTTAGGGGTAAACATCTTGCTCTGGGCTACTTTTGCAATGATGGGAATGTTACTTGATACTATAATTTTTTTTTTCCCTAGAGTATTGTTTTTTCACTATTGTAATAACCTTTGCACAGCAATAATTCAAAATATGGACTGTGTAAACAATGATGCAAAGGCAGGCATTAACAGCAGATTTTGATTGCAGACTTAGTGGAGGATCTAAATCAGGAAAAGTGTGGTTATTCTGCTCTTCTCAGTAGATGGACTTTCAGTGTGAAAGTCAATAACAAATTCACAGTTGATTCCAGTACAACATTGACCTTTGAAAAAAATGATATTTCAATATTTTTTATCGCCTAGTTTGTGTTGTATTTAAAATAATTGTTTAATTCAATGTCTTCATCACAAAATGACTGAATTTTGATCTCTGCTTTATAACAGCTTCAAAATCAAACCCATTCACTTGTATGTATCTGATGCTATGATGGAAAACAGAAGGCTGTTAGGATCCTTACATCTGTGCTGGTCCTTCCGTTCAGTAGCAAATGATTTTAATCAGGTACAATAACCCAATTGACCCAGTTAGCCAATTATTTAATTGAATTTAGACCAAAAAAGGAGCGGTAGGGCAGTAGCCCAGGAGGGCAAACTGCAGAAATTAGTCAAGATGTTTGTAGCACACTTATCCCGCTTTAGCCAGTCCTAATTCATTCCTGAAAATTGACTGAATTAAAAATATTGATAATTTATTGACCAGGAAGCTTCTGCTGCATCAGTCCAGTATGAGTACCTAGTACAAGGGCTCTACATGGATCTGAACATTGGCTCTGCAAGAACACGGGGGTAACAACTATGCTACCTGCAGCCATACACATTTTTAGGGTCGCTGTTCTTTCAGTATGTATATCCGGAATATTCTGAACTATTTTCCATATTTGTTATAATGTGCAGTACTATTTTAAATGGAACCAATACATGATTATACTGCTTGTTGCCAATAGTAAAAGTCAGGAGGTCTCATATTAGCTGTATGTTTGCAAATTGGCTTCATACATAATGGAAACAGTAAACATGCAGACCTTCCTCATTAGCAGGACATCAGCAATACCCCCTGTTAGAGGTTTGCGCCTGATAGTTTATCAGAGTCACGGCATTTTTTACGTCATCCCAGAGTTGACGCCAAAGCTGACAAATGGCCACAACAGCTGTCAGTTGTTTATTCACTGGATAATGTTGTCTTCATTTTTCCCTCCACCTCCTGAGAACTAACCTGAGACAGGAGAAGGTGTGCAGGACTTTTAATAGCCTTTCAGAAGCTTCCCCATCCCTCCTGCACAGTGCGAGCAGCATGAGAGTAGACCAACACTTTTCATATTTTATGGAGTTTTTCGGTTTTAAGGTAGCAACAGTTAAGAGTAACCGTTTTTAAAGGAAAATCTACAGCACACAACTGGATGTGATTTGATATTATGTCATAGAATCCAACTCCAAGGAAACGCTCCTTAACTTTCACAAAAATAAACAAAAATTTTGTGAGTCTCCACATCCGTCAGTTTGTATATATGATTTTTTTTTTAAATATATTTTGTGCTTTTAATATTTTATACTTATTATATTGTATAATTTTGGTCTCTCAATACCTGACAAGTTGTCATGGTGCCATTTATAGTGACTAACACAAGGGTACTATTTTTCCAGTATTATTTTCTTCATTGTAATATCTTGCCCCTCTGCTGGATTTATCTGGCTGCTGCTCATGTCTGGCGAATCAGCAAGTAATGCAGTTATGAAAAGCTGCAGTTGTCCTTGACTCTCGCCCTCACCTTGTTTCAGAATCATTGCGCTTGACTGGCTTGTCATGGACTGCACATCAAGCAGGCTCCCTTACCGCAACCTTGTTTACGAAGGGAAATTTACGGTTTTCCCCAAAAAACAGGAACTCCTCTCCCCCTCATCAACTGAAAAGAGGCCCATGGATTTGACTCTCCATGTAGATAATCTAGATGCAAAGGACTACTCCATTGAGAAGCAATTAAATTTTATTCCTGAGGCTCTCAGACTTCAACTTTCATATCACCTTTATGCATCTGGAGGTTCTCTGAGAAAGAAACACATTTTCACAACCTCATTAAAAAAAAACAGGACAGTAAGTCAGTTATGTATAAGATGCCACAGTTTGGCTCTATATAACCTCTGGGAAGGCTGGGCTAATACACCACAGCATGTCCAAGATCTTTTAATACATTTGCATTTATTTGACACTTTTCTCCAAAACAACCTAAAGTTATTAACCCATTCAGAAGACTGGGTGATTTTTAGTGGGACGATTTTAGGGTAAGAATCTAGTTAAACATTATTGGCAGAACTAGTGGGAGCTGAACCTGCAACTTTTGATCCCAAAGGGCAGCAGCTCTAACTACTATGCTACCAACCACCTTTCTGTTTCTAGGCTCAGTGACTCTGGGCACAGATTTTTTCTTTTTTTTTTTTTTTTAAACTTTTGGTGTGTTTTTGTATACCAGAAATAATGAAAAATCATTTATACAAAATGGACATTTTATCACAGAATATAGAATGTTGTGTACATTTTAATAACATGTGCTATTGAGTGGATATCTATATGTACAGTGCTACAAAGAATGTGACATCTGTATTTAGCTACTCTGAGAAACTTGCAGAAAGGAAAAATGAAACATCATTTTCTGTTTCTGTACAAAAGAGAGTACAAAGCCGTAAAGACATTTACATTTATTTAATTACCAGAAGCTTTTCTCCACAGCGATTGACATCTCAGAGAAACATACAAAAATACAATGAGTGCATCACCTAAACATAAACCGCTGTGACAAGCCTGCTCCGAACGCTATGTAGGTACGTGTTGTATGGTCTTACTCATGTCCATCCATCTGATTTACTGTTTACTGTGATTCCAGCTAGAGATTGCTGCTTTGTCCTCATCTTGTCAGTGAAATCCGAATGCAGCCTCAGGTCATGACACGTGGGCAGAAAACATGTTCTGGGCCCCATTAGTGGCTATCAATCTCCAGAATGCCTCACGTGACCTCCCGGTCCTGCTGGTTAATCCTCGAGCCGTCTTCTCTCTGCTCTCTGCGTATTTTAAAAGATGTGGTCTGCCTGGGCCTGGGGCGTCTGTCTGGTGGGATGCACGGGTGGGATGGTGTTCACGGGACACCGGTATGCTTTTTCTGAATGCCACCGTAGCCAAGGTAAACTTTCCACTGGAGTGATGTATGGTGTCATTATGACCTCTTTGCAGACATTATGTTTCTTGATCTTACGACTGGAAATAATGGGTGAGAATGGGGGGGTGGTTGAGCTTTTCTCAGTGATCATACCTTTTTTTTGGGTAATTGATTGGATACTTACAGAAGATTGCTTTAGAAGTATTACTTTGGCAGAAAACTGAGAAGGGGTGAACACTTTACTCCATCTTACAAGCTGTAGCAGCAGTATTTGTTACTTAAAAAAATGGATATACTGCATGTGTGCAAGCATTTAGACTTTTACTGAAGCCTTTAGACAGGTCTTGAACATTTTTAAATTACAAATTAGAAATATGTATATATTTAATGAATATTACACATGAATTGAAACAAGAAACATACTTTGCTATGATTTAATGTCCATTTTCAAATGTGATCCCTATTTAAGCAATTTTGCAAAGTGGTGTTTTATGGCATAGCTGAAAGTCTAAAAGCCCTTTTTCTAATCCTAAGGTTCAAGTCACAAACATATAATTTATTAATTACGAATAAATACAGAAATCCAAGTTCTTGACTTTGATTCTCAAATGGTCAGTCTGTTGTCTGCGAAGTCTGCAATGTTCCCTGGGAGAGAGAATCTCAGTATCCTTGTCTAATCTACGCAAGAAACATATGTGGATATAGTTTACATCATTAGAGATGTTGATTACAGCGAGATGAAAATGGAAGTAGAATGAAATCCCTCAAGGAGGGAAAAAAATCAGGAATGTAGCCATTCAAACAATCCACTGAGAGGGAATTAATCCTCAGTGTGTGCAAGTGGGGGGGTGCGGTGGCGCAGTGGGTTGGACCGCAGTCCTCCTCTTCGGTGGGTCTGGGGTTCGAGTCCCGCTTGGGGTGCCTTGCGACGGACTGGCGTCCCGTCCTGGGTGTGTCCCCTCCCCCTCCGGCCTTACGCCCTGTGTTGCCGGGTAGGCTCCGGTTCCCCGTGACCCCGTATGGGACAAGCGGTTCTGAAAATGTGTGTGTGTGTGTGTGTGTGTGCAAGTGCAGGCAGCACCACTGTGAATGAGATCTCATCACTCCTGGCTGTCCTTTCCATCCATAGGCTTCATCATGAGCTCAGGAACGTTTCTCCCCATCGGAGTAGGCAGGCTAGTCTTTCACACCAAGGACTCTAATATATTGCTTTCTCTGTGTTGGTAATAGGTTTTAAACCCAAATGTTCTCTTTTTAATAACCTTGGGATTTCTTTATTACCCTGGGGAATTGTGTCAAAGTTTCCCAGTCCTAGTTCTCTGCTCCAGCTGTGTTCCCTCGATCTAAACTCGTAATTAATTAAATTTCAGGATCTCTGTGATTTTTTGTGATTGATGTGATCTGTGGGAATTGAAGCTGCTTCATGCTTATGGTCAAAGTCTGACCCTCTGTCACAGTCGTGGACAGGAAACGGGAGGTAGGGTTTGGACCCAAGTGGGGGTGCTGTTGTTTCGGTGCCAAAACACAGGAGCAATCAGAGACTGAGGTCGGGGACAGGCGAGGATCTTCTGATGTGCGAATGTCGTTTTAAGGGGTGAAGCAATACTCAAGAAACCGGTAAACAATCTGAGGTCAGGAGAAGCCAGGAGAAGCAGGAACTCTAAACAGGGCACAGGGTACTGGGAAAACAAGATGCTGAACGTACAAGCCAAAGGACAGGGGGTTGCAGATTTCGCACCCGTTGCTGTGACGGTGCTGCTTTTATACAGGGCCGTGCTAATTGGTTACAGGTGCTATCACTGAGCTGGTGGGTGTAGGCGTGACACCCTCGACTATTGTATAATGTAGCCTGCACGCATCACATGACTCTTAAGACGTCACTATTTGCGATTTTTTTTTTTTTAAATGTGAAAATATGCAAACGTACTAGCTTTGTGTTGGATTCATTCGTCATGACCCCATGGAAGAGAAGAATAATATCATCAGTTGTGGATTTTCTTCACACAATCTTATGTCTCCTTTCTTGAAGGTATTAAGAGCATTGTATTGAGCTCAAAAAGGTATGTACTGTGCCTGCTCTCTAGTGGGTCTGGGGTTCGAGTCCCGCCTGGAGTGTCCCCTCCACTTCCAGCCTTACGCCCTATGTTGCCGGGTTAGGCTCCAGCTTGCCGCAACCCCGCTTGGGACAAGCGGCTTCAGAGTGTGTGTAGGTGTGTATTATTTTTTAAATGCATACATGGAAAATGTAAGACTTGTTAGTTAACTGTTAAGCAGTTTGAAGAAATCAAATATAACACTACAGACTGTACATGTGCAAAGAAGGAAAACACAGTGACATTTTAGAAGATGTTAGAAAAGTCCAGATGTTATATTTACGATCCCAGAGAATATGTGGTCATCTGTAATAATATATGAATTACGTATAATTGTATAATTGAGTAATACTGTATTTCATCCAACTGCTACTGACCTCAGCAGTCAAAATGGGCTCAATATGCTTCTATGCCATTTCTGATCGATATTGGCCTCTTTCACACTTGTCTTAAATGAAATAAGTTCAGCAAGCACTGAAGAGAACAACATTCTGACAGCTAGATTTTATTTCTTTGCAGTAGTCAGTTACAGTTCACCCATTTATTGATAACTGGCACTAAGCAACATTCTCAAATGTTTTTGTGCCAAAAAACCACTTAAAACCAAAAACACACCACCGAACGCTGACCAGATCACAAAGAGCACAATCTGTGAAGGGAATTAGCTGTCTGTGAAATGACAAAACAAATAATGTTGGCACCTTGTCCTAATTCACAACTCTTTACTAATAAAGAGCAAATATCTGGAAAGCATTTAAATCCATGTGCTCTAAAGGATATTTAAATGGAAACATCTGAACTGCTACCAGATGGAATGTGTGGCAGCACATGGTCATTACCTGTTCTCCTGGCAATACATTCTGCTATTACCAAAGTTTAACATTGCGGTTTTGGTTTTTGGTGCAGTAAGCCCTCGTAAGCCTGGTCAACGCACCCAAACAATAATGCGGTCCTGACTTATTTTTCCATGATTAGCTAAACTCTAAATACATCGTATGTGCTACTTACTCTTGTACACCTCTACATTTTGGTGTTCTCCTGTGCTTTGGTGAAGGTTTGTAAAGAATCTGCAATGAGTGACAGCTGGACTCATAGTTGTTTTTAGACGTGTGTTTAACTCGGTCCTACAGACTCAAATGAAGAGGGGCACCATGACTAGCATTTACACATTACTCATGCACACCATTCATATGGAAGAAGGTGTGTTGAAATATGCCACAGATTACTAAATGTTAGAATAGTTTTTCTTATTATTCATAATATTCATAATAATTTCATTAATTATCTTTTGTAGGGGGGAGTCATGCCAAGGAAGATGTTTCACTCGGAGCTTGAGCTCCTGTTTTAGCCTTGGCAATTATTCTGTCTTAAACCCTTTCATATTCATTTCGCGGGGATGTCTGTCAATCTCTCTCAAGGCCTGTATCCCATTATGGAAAGAAAAACAGTCTAGAAACCGCTGGGCTCTGTAAGGGATTTTTCTCCACATGTGCACACTTTCTGAGAAGTGGAGACATACAGGAGCTCCACAACACCATTAAACCTCTGCCGCTTTTATCCCGAACATTGGATCTGGGGAGAAGAAATCAGCCAATGCCTGCAGACACCTGAAACCCATTCCCTGGTCCACACTTATTGTTATCCATGTGGACAGGTTCTCGTGGTAATCGGTAATCCAATTAGGCAGAGCACTGTTGGGCCCAGCGGTTGGGTCCCATCGTCAAAGGCGAAGCACAGTCTGGCTTTCATGGATGCAACTGCTTTATTTTAGCCAAGAAGTGCCAAACCAGAGAATCCCTTCA
This sequence comes from Scleropages formosus, assembly GCF_900964775.1. Lineage (NCBI taxonomy): Eukaryota > Metazoa > Chordata > Actinopteri > Osteoglossiformes > Osteoglossidae > Scleropages > Scleropages formosus. The sequence goes on from NC_041807.1 coordinate 17,474,460, forward strand.
CCAGAAGTCAGTAGCGGAGTGCTGTAGATCTCTCAGATCACGCACAGAGACCGTCAGGGGACTCCAAGAGGTTGCAGAACTTGTAAAAATGAACAATCAGCACATGCTGTCACGATCACGACCACTTTTCTCAGTTTGTTGCAGAAACAAGTAAGTTTGCTGAACACCTCAAGCAAGAAAACCATCCATGGGTGAGCTTTTGTTGACGGTCCCAACAGGGTAACTTTGCTGAGTTTGCCCACATTCTGAATTCATGCAGCTGGGTGTTTGCTGGGGTACTTCTCACTAAGCTCCTTGCAGCAAGAAGCCAACATCAGTCCACTTTGAGATTCTGATAGCCAATCCACGGGTTACAAATCCAAACCCTTAATTGCTCTACTACCTGTTTCCTTTGAAAGAGTAAACGCTAAAATTCTTTTAGTATTAAAGGGATAGGATGGCAAGTGCAATACTGTAGAAAGCCAGAGATGCTCAGTGAGCTTTATAAACCAGTTACATCAACATTGTCACACAAAAAAGACAGTAATGCACTAACTGAAGAAACCAATACATACAGTACCAATGAAAAGTGTTCACCCCCTTGGGTTTTTAAATGTTTTGCTTGAAGACATTGCATCACACTACACTATTTTCTGCTTTACACTTCTAATTAATTCAAATTTGATTTATAAAAATGTGTTTTCACTGTGACATTAAAGAGTATTTTTCTGTTGACCCATGTCAAGAAGGGCATGTACATCCACTACAATTCAATTTTGAAAAACACGAGAAAGTCAAAGGGTATGAATTTTTACAGGTCTCGTACTGTATGTATAAATTTGAGGAGTGAACCAAGTAATGGGTGGATTTTCAAGTGTTTTTATTTGGCTTTTCTAATTAGTACACAAGGCACAAACTGTCACAGTTATCACAGAAATATGTTCCATGCTTTCGGGCATAAACACCAATTTGCATCTTATTTAGATCTTGTTCAATGTAACATTCCACATACCAAGAGCCAGTTTCTGTTGCGAGGGACTGCGACGCCATGTGCCGCTCTCCCCCCCTGCCTGGTACACGTTGCACCCGGAAAAAAAGTTACATGGAAAAGGATGGCATGCCCCCTCCAGGTAAGGGGAGAGAATTTGCCACAGGTGGAGGAGTTCGAGTATCTTGGGGTCTTGTTCACAAGTGAGGGGAGAAGGGAGCGTGAGATCGGCCACAGACTGGGAGCAGTGGCAGCAGTAATGCGGTCGCTGTACTGGACTGCAGTGGTGAAGGTGGAGCTGAGCCATAAGGCAAAGCTCTCTATTTACCGGTTGATCTACGTCGCTACCCTGACCTATGATCATGACCTCAGGGTAATGACCAAAAGAATAAGAGCACGGATACAAGCAGCTGAAATGAGTTTTCTCCGCAGGTTGTTGGGACTCACTCTCTGTGACAGGGTGAGGAGTTCAGAGATCCAGGAGGAACTCAGAGTAGAGCTGCTACTCCTCCACATTGAGAGGAGCCAGTTGAGGTGGTTCGGGCATCTGGTAAGAATGTCCCCTGGGCACCTCCCTTTTGAGGTATACCAGGCACGGCCAACTGGGACGAGACCCTGAGGTCGACCCAGGATCCACTGGAGGGATTATATCTCCCAGTTGGCCTGGGAATGGCTGGGGATCCCCCAGGCTGAGCTGGAGGAAGTTGCAGGGGACAGGGGCGGCTGGGCCTCTCTGCTCTACCTATTGCCACCGCAACCCTATTAGGACAAGCGAGATAGAAAATGGATGGATGGATTAGATCTTGTTGAAGTACATCGTTACTGTGACTTAAGCAAAATATTGCAATGTTCAGAGGATGCAAACAGAAAATAGAAAATGCAAGTATGATGTACAATATCTATCTTTAAATTTTATGGTAGTATTCTGAATTACAAGAGAATACATAGGAATAAATTAAATGAACTTTTAAACTTGGCTTTAGAGTTAAAGATGAAATTATGTTTGTCTTCTAATTTTTACATTTTCATTATATGCAGTAATTTTCTAGTTGAAGGTCTGGATTTATATTTTTAGCTGTATTCTGATTCAAAAAGAAAGCATGTTTTGTCATGATTTCTGAATGCCTTTAAAGGTCTTTTTTTTATCTAATTTCAGTTCCCTTTCAATGCTGTGTATAAAAAGTTGTTTGAGTAAAAAATGTAATTATTGGATCATGCTTTATGTTTGAAATTTGTAACAGGTATATTAATTATACAGACTAATTTACGTTCCTTCTTCTGTTAGTAGAAATAGTTTCACAGAACCTGGTTGCAGCCCTGGATGTTCTAATGGAAATTTTCTCTTTCATTTCCTTTCTGAACACTTTCCCCCAGAACAGAATGTTCCAGAACAGAAGCTTATTTTGCCGTAGTTACGTTTTCTCATTGACCAAGTGTATTTCAGCATGGCTTCTTAAAATACATACTGTACATCACACGGAAATGGGGTCATTTGCATTTCTTAGTTATACATTTTTATTATGGAGAAACTATAGTGTTACAGAAAAGTAAACTCAATAAATATTAAGATCCCTGCTTTCAGGGCCTCTCGTGGAAGAAAATCGATAGAACGCTGCCGCTTTGACCCCTTCAGCAAATTTATTCCCGTTTATTGGCTCTTGAAAGTGTTAATGTCACAATGTTTACTGAGCGATTAGTGCGGTAAGCGTGATACTTGCTCTGACGGATGTGCCAAAGTGATGTGTTCCGAAGGCTATGGGCTGCCTTCTTCTGACACCAGTGGCGCCGGTTATCGACTGAAACGGTGTGGCAGAGAGGCCAAGTATAGGACACCCAGTTCTCTCAAACAATGAGCAGCAGCTTCCTGGAAACCTCAGAACAGTCATGTTCGAGATCTAATCCTGGTTATGATTACCAGTGCCTGTGAACTGAATAAAAAAAACTTTTTACAAGTATTCATTTAGCAGACGCTTTTATCCAAAGCGAAGTAGATCTCATAGAAAATACAATTTGTGCATTACGTTAGGAGAAAGAGAAACTTAGGTGTAGACGTGTGATTCTTAAGTACACTTAGTTTCCTTCACCATACGCACCGACGTTCATCACACAGGTAGTTGCATAAAACTTTACCAGAATATATTTTTGTAATCGGCTAATGAGACATCCATCCATTTGTAATGTGAAATATTGAACGATAATTGTTTTCATCCTTATTCCACAGAATGATACAAAGCCGGGGGAGCAGTGGGTTGGACCGGGTCCTGCTCTCTGGTGGGTCTGGGGTTCAAGTCCCACTGGGTGGTGCCTTGCGACGGACTGGCGTCCCGTCCTGGGTGTGTCCCCTCCCCCTCCGGCCTTACGCCCTCTGTTACTGGGTAGGCTCCGTGACCCCATATGGGACGAGTGGTTCAGAAAATGTGAGTGTGATACAAAGCCATGTAAAAAAAATCCATGCAAATCGTAAAATCATACACAATCATATAAAATACAGCAAAAATTATAACTTTAAATTTTAAAAAGCATTACCTTTTTCGAGCTGCATTTTCTGCTGAAAACTGCTCAAATATTAAGTGTAAAAGTCACAGAATTAGCTACTAATAACGTTATTAACTAACACAGGAAATACGTGTTGTCACTTCACTATGTGCACCAACATGCCGAACCTGAGTTCATTGCCTGTATATGTGAACCAGTCTCAGGAGGCGATGTGATATTTATTCATTGCTAATTGTCCCCAAGAGACAGAATCTGCTCTGAACCAAAGTGAAGGGAAATGAATATTCAGATTTTCTCTGTATCTGGGAGATCTTGCCTTGGAACAAATTGTTTCATGGTAATGGTAATATTGAGCTGAGTTTTTTTTTTCTTTACACTAAAGGTAGGGAAAAAGTCGGGAAGGAGAGTGATTTTTCCTGCACTTATGTTAGATGCAGTTCAGAAATATTTGGATTGGCTCAGGAAAAAGCTAAACGACTCTCTCTCTGTGTGGGCCGTATCCAGTAAGTCTTTCGGTCGCTGTTTCAAAGTGAAATACGCCAGCACAGATGAACTTGGCTCCTTCTTCACGGGAAGCTCGATGACATCCCAATTAGGGATTATTGTTGAGAAGCTCATTCCATCCATTATGTCCAGCCTGCAAATGACCTGGTGTGTGGACCTCGCTGCTGGAATCCATTCAGTTTGGAACACGAAAGGTTGAATCTGCTGCTCTGTCTGAAAAAAGTTGCTTGTACCCATGTAAAAGGGTGATTCGTACCTGTCCACTACAGTAGATAAGTTCATTTTCAGTGGTGGTCCATTTCTGGCCTTTAAAGGACTGCTGTCTCACGTTTGCATTCACATTTATTGATTTATTACACTTTTTGTCCATAGCAATTTACAGTGTTAAGATGCTTACAGTAATTTAGCCATTTATACAGCAGGGTCGTTTGTACAGCTTTTGCAATGTTCACAAACAGTGATGCTGGGATGCTGAAGATAACAGGACTAGGGGGTCTTTCATTGATGACTCTGCCACCCATTGGAAAATGGTTCCAGTTGTGCAGTAGGGGCACGGACTCATGGAACGAATACTCATCAGACACTACGAATACTGCTGTCTGTCTGGCGGAGCCGGGTCCGTGTGCCACTCGGGAGATAGAAGATGTTAAGCTGAAAAATATTAAAACAGGACTTTCTAATGAGAACAAAGACAAATCAATGTTTTCGGGATGATTGTGTTGTACCGTGTCCTGCTGTGGACAAGTGGAGCCAGACCGGCGATCTTATCCGCCTCTCACCCCTGCAATTCGCCCCCGCAACTATTCCTGTGAATATGGAGCGAAATACTTAATGTCATGTTTCATGCCAGGGTGAAGTGCTACAGCTAAGGGAGGGAGTAAAAGTTGAGATGTAGTTTTCCACCCTCTCATCCACTGAATCCATCAACCACAAAGCAATAAGAACAACATTTCAGACTCCAAATTCTCTACTCATTGAAGGAGCCCAGTAGAGTTTGATTGCTCTTTTTGTTGAAAGGGTTATGTACAGGTTTCATTTACCGCTTCTGTTCATTCCAGTGACTCATTCCTCCGAACGGCACAAAAGCGGACGAGTACCACGGGGGGGCCGCTGGCTGTTTATTTCTCTGTACTACTGCAGCAGTTCAGTGGACCAGGTCTTCGGCCGAACACCAGATCCCTTGTCTGGAACATTAAGAGTTATAAAATGAGTAACCCTACAGCAAGAATTCTAAAGAAAATTTCTGTGTTGTTTCTTACATTCTTACATTTATTCATTTAGCAGATGCTTTTGCCCAAAGCGACGTACATCTCAGCAAAAGTACAATTTATGCATTACATTGAAAGAAGGAGACATAGCTGCAGACATGAAAGTCTCAAGCAAACCTAGTTTGTTACCCACCACTTGCTGCATCGAGGTTCATTGAGGTTCATCGTTCAAGTAGGTTTCAAATCATAATAATTGTTGCATTTGGTAAAACGTTGATGGATTGCAGAACTCTTTTCATCTCAGTTCTAGAATTTCTTCTGCATGAGTTTCCTTAAGATTCTTTGTTTCAGTGTTCCTTGTTTGGTTTTACACACACACCATCTGAAACCGCTTGTCCCGTAGAGGGTCATGGGGAGCCGGAGCCTGGCCCGGCAACACAGGTCGTAAGGCTGGAAGGGGAGGGGACACACCCAGGACGGGATGCCAGTCCATCGCGAGGCACCCCAAGCAGGACTCGAACCCCAGACCCACCAGAGAGCAGGACCCGGTCCAACCCACTGCGCCACTGCACCTTCATGCTCCCATTGTTTGCTTTTATTGTTTTTAATATAACAGTTTTACCCTGCAAGCGACTGGCATCCCATCCAGTGTGTACCCCTCCTCTGCCTTTCACCTAGTTATTCTGGGATAGGCTCCAGACCCCCGTGACCCTGATAAGGACAGGGAGTTAATGAAAATGGATGGATGGATAATGTTGCTGCAGTAAGTAATATTTCCTTTTCAGATTATTTAGATATTTGGATCGAGATTTGATCTTTCTTTGTAAATTATTTTTTCTTAACTTGTGTTCAAACGCTCTGTGTCACTGCGTGAGAAGAGCACTCCATAAAAATAAATTGAATTGAACTGAAATTGAATTGAATATTACCTGTATTGTTTGACTTCTCCCTTGTAGAGATTGGTAATATTTTCAATGTGAAAATGTGGTAATCAGAAAAAGAGAGGGAAAAAAAAATTTATTCGAGAGTTTCTTTTGAAAAACACAAGCTGTTCATCAGAGCTCCTGCCAAATAGCACTACTGCGTCCATACAGAAATTAAGTGTCTTGTAATGGAAGGGAGTTTCTTTTTTGTATAAAGATTTAGATACAGTTTCATTGTAATTTGTTTTCAGTCCCTTCAAACAAATGTTTGTTTATTGTTTGTCCTAAATCTGCACTTCTAGTTTTTATGAAATGTATTCAGAAACTTCCGAAAACAAAGTTTCTCGTCAATAACTGAGACCATTTCCATTTTTTTCTTCTCTTTGGACGCAGAACCTACATAATAAACCCTGTTTTTTCATCTCTTGGGTTTTGGATTGCTTCCTAAAACAGATTTATGTTTCACGACAGATTGTTGAAGTAAAGAGTGCCAGAGCTAACTTGTGACTGTTAATTTGAAATAGAAAAATTCAGCACATAGAGGAAATCCAATTTCCAAGCCTTAACTGATTTATGGATGGTTATTTGCACAGCAATCAGAATTACGTTTATCACATTATTAAGGGTTTAAAGCTGAAAAAAATGAATTTGTTCATTTTGTACTGCTCTCTGCTGATTTTTAATCTTTAAATTTGCATTTGCATATGTTCATTTATCAGGTGTTTCCCCAGATATGGTGTCATAGCTCCACTTTGTGGAGTTTGCATGTTCTCCCTGTGTACTCGTGACTATCTTCTGGGTACTCTGGTTTCTTCCCACAACCCAAAGACATGCATGTGGTGCAGAAGCACGATGAGTGAATTTCCCCATACTAAAAGTGTAACAAGGGAGGGGAACATGCACCCGAACACCCCCCCCCCCCCCCCAGTCTTACAGTAAGTACAGTTTGACTCCTAGTAGTTGTGTATGACTTCTCTGATTGCTACTGCTAGTATTTTTGGGTCCCCAATACAAAGTGTTATACCCAGTCCTATAGAGTCCACCATCCCATTCCATAAATAGTCATTTTGTCAAATTTGCACTATTCATCCACTTTACCCTCTATTCTCTTAATTTCTACAGCTATCCAAAGTAAAGACCGACCTCTGCTTGTTTGCTTATTGAAGATTATATGTGTCCTGGAACTAAGCAATGTAAAACCATGGTTAGATTTGATATGGTGAGACCTTGATTCCCATGGAGGTGAGAGACTGTGGTTGATTACTAGGTAAAGGTTAGAACTAATATAACACTCACAATGTAGACTGGGGCTTAATTAACCTACCCCACCTTCCCCACCTTCCCCACCCCAAGTCCCGGTAGCAACCGCAGGACTTCTCAATTCATTTTAAACAACTGCTGAAAAAACTAAGGTTGTTGCTGCCCTAGCTCTTCAAAGTAAGTTCATTCTGCATATTAAACTGGTGGCAGACATAATAATAATCATTAAAATTTAAACAGGTCAGTTAACCTGCATTCTGTCGAATATCAGATGTAGAGGAAATATGCATGGCAATCTCTGCAGTGTGGTACAGCTGCTTCCTGCTCTTGCTCTGTAATTATAAATCATTTTGTGCCAACTGTTTCAACATGACATACCTCATTTAGAGCGCAGGTTGGGATACATTGTCCAGCCTGAATGCCCTCCATAAGATTTTTAAAAGCACTTAGCAGTTGGCTCTTCCCTCAGTTCCCCAAATAAATCACAATCATGGTGAAATGTCAACAGTGGCAAGATCAGGTCCACTGACCCGAACGGAAACTTAATATTGACTGAGGATTAGAGTGGATTTTCATGGTGCCTTTTTGTAGAAGTGACAGTCGCTGAGCTACATGGGTTACTTTGAAGGACAGTGATTTGAACACCCTTTTTCCTAGATATCTACCACGCCCACGCCGACAAACCAACGCGGAACACCTGGAGCGCGGCACAGACTGATGAATATAATGCAGTGTCAGAGCAGGAGATGATGGGGAACCTCATTCAGCCCGGTTACTTGCGACCTCCTTATGACTTTTTTTTTTCCCCCCTCTCCTTCCTGATCCCTTAGTCCTTTCCCAGTCCTGAGACCCTACTCCTTTGTCCTAGTGCCTCCTTATGATCATCGACCTCTTGCCTGTGTACCGACCTTGCTTTTTGGATTGCCCCATAATGACGTTTGCGCCTCGAAGATCTTTTGCCTGTCCTGTGATGAAGTCTCTTGGATTTCCCAAAATAAAGCCCTTATTCCGCTCTGCTTGTGGGTCTGCTTGTGGGTCCGCCACTTCCTTCTGGGACCGACCATGACAATATCTCTTGAACCACAATACTTTCGTATCGTAAGACTGGGATGTGTAAAAGAGGTCCACACATGCGGGAAAAAATATTACAATACTTGTGAAATTTTCATTCTACTTTTGCCCAAGGTCAAGAGTCCTATTTTATTGTGATCACCACTTAAGGAATAGATCTTTGAAGGACTGAAGGGTGTTTCCCAGTGGTTGCAGCTTAGATGAGAGTGCCTGGAAACTGAACCAATCAGAGGTTCCCAGTTCTGGTCCTGGAAGCCTGGTCATGTAGCCATTTGCGTTTTTACAAAATATACATGAAGTAGCCATTAAGGGGTCCTTGCACCCAGTAATTTTCCAGTTCTTCAAAACCCCAGATGAGGTTACAGTGTGTAACTTAGCAGACACAATAAAGCTATGATTTTGTGCACTAAGAACACTAAAGTGGTTTTTGACAGTCTTTTGATGGTGGGCAGCCCAACCTGCTGCACATATATGGATACACAAGCCAGCATCAAGCCTTTTCTTATTCTCAGTCAGATGTTTGTACTCTGAGTGACTTTAAGTGAGCTTTGATGGGGATTTTACGATCTTTCAACAATAATCCCATTGAACTGAGCCTTTTTAAAGAAGAACCGCCTCTCTGATCTCTGACATTTTATGAATGCGCTGCTGTCTGGTTGGAAAAACTCCAAAAATTCACTGGTGAGCCCCTTAAATCCAGATTTTGTACCAAATTACCTGGCATGTTCCTGAAATTCTAAGTCAAGATTTTCACGACATTCTGGGAATGCAAAGAAGGCTTTTTTTAATAATTGAGGGAAAGTGGCAATTTCAGCTCCAAGCATCGCTGGTGGGTGATTGAACCCAGGGGTTGTGCTAAATGCAGGTATAGCAGTGTTGCAGTGTCACATAAACTCAATACCACCCCACATAACAGCCTCTGAGAATGATGTATGGGACAGGGAGAGAGGAACAGGGAAATCACTGCTGCAGAGTTTCTGATCATATTGGAAGATGCATCAGAAATCAAGCTCACATTGCCCCATGTACCTGAACCACAGCCAGTCCCATTAAGGAAAGTCTGCTGAAAGCTTTGGAGAGTTCACAGGGGGAGCACTGGAAAGCTCCCCAGTTGTGCCCTTGCAGACTCAACATTCACTGGGAGTGAAGGAAACTTCCATAGATCATCTTACATAACTCCAGCAGTGACATCCTAAAACATAATGGAAGCAATCCTTAGTTTAATCATTCTTCACCATTACACCAGGTTAAGTGCAAAATCAATGAAGTCTGCTTCCATGATCACACCCAATTAATTTGGCCACAGCACTGATCTTTCTAGTTGAACCTGAGAACAGTGGCCATCACAGAAGCAACTGAGCAGATGAAACCTCAACACCCTTGGCCTCTTACCTTTTATTATTTTTTCTCTTTCGTCTCATATTGTTTCAAAATGTGTGGAGTAATAAAATCTAGAGTTGCAATTGGGAAAGCTCTAATAAGCAGTAGCCATCTAATGAAAACAACAGAGAGCACATCTTTTTGGCAGGATAAGTAGATAATATTACATCCAACCCTGTTAATATGTTTCAGTCTTCTCCCCGAGAAAGATTGATAGGTTATTATTTCTGGAGGCTTCCGAAATTTCCGTAGGAACCAAACGTCTTGGAAAAGTGCACTTCTTCCTTGCATCTCAAACAAAAGTCCTTGCTGGAAGGGATCGCCTCATCTGTTACGGATTAGCCGTTGTGTCTGCACATCTGCTGGGCTTTGAAGTGAGGTCATTCGAAAAGGTCTGGGTCATGTAAGATGCACAGCGAGTGTAGCAAACACACAACACTAAACACTCCTTTGAAAAATAATATTCACATCCCTTCTTTACAAGAGTACTTTTCTGAATTAATAGCATGCTGAAGTATAGAATGTATAAGTATGAGCATATATTAATTCATATACATACTGCTTATTATATATATGTGTATCATCTTCTGCATAAATTTGCATTTATATTAGTAGTCACAGTTACCTTCATATTTCATATCTATTGTATAAGATGATGCTCATGTAATGTTATTATTAATGTTATTTGTAAAAAAATGTATACTGGTGGCATCAGACAAACTGTGTGTACCTCAAGAATCGTGTATCTGCAGCTATGTCTCTCCATCTGCTGGTAAAATGCACTTATATTTACTCCAAGATGTAACTTGCTTCAGAGAAAAGGTTCTGCTACATGAATACATGAAAAAAATGAACCAATACATGAAGAGTTGCTCATGTGACAAATATTTTGCTGCATTAATTTTCTCAACTGAGCATATTTTTTTCTCCTGTCTTTTTTATTTTTCTAGTTCATCCAACAACCTCAACTGTCTTACATGTCTTGTAAATTTCTTTCCAAGAGTCTTAGAGAATTGTATGTCTGAATTTATTGAAATATATGTGATTGCTGTTGTTAGACTGGCATATATTTTTTTCTGAAAGTATTTTCTGAGGTAACCAGAATTACATTGAATTGAACGTTTGTGTTTGTTTTGGTTTATTGCCTTTTTCATATCCCGATTGCATTGACTTTACAATGGAAAACGACCACGGTTTTTCCAAGAACGCATTTTTCCTGTTACTAAATCTGGAAAAAATCTGAAGTTAATTTTATTTTATTATATATTGTTTTATTTTACTTTATTTAATTTTATTGATTGCTTTGCCCAAGCTGGTCATTTGCCAGCCACTCTTGTAAGAGAAATAATTCTCTGTGGGGCAAAAAATAAATGGTCAAATTTGTCAGTTTCAAATTTTCAAGCAAAATTAATGTTTTCCAAATATAGTCAGAACTACAGTATGAATAAAATCTCTGCAGTACATGAGGAAACACAGTTACTCATTACTTTAAGTAGTCACAGATGTTTTGATAGGATCCTTATATTACAGGCTATATTTATTTGTTGGGGATTCACTTTATAAATTATTTCTAGACAGGACGCCAGTCTATTGCAGGGCCACAAGTAGGCACCCAGGTGGGCAAATACATGGAATACATTTACATTTATTTATTTATCGTAACATATAATTCAATGTGTGCATCACATTAGCAGAAACAGAAATACAGACACATGATTTTTTTACATTTAGCTGATCCTTTTCTCAAAAGCAACTTACAGTTATTTATCCATTTAGACAGCTGGCTAATTTTAATGGAGCAATTTAGGATAAGTACCTTGCTGCAGGGTAGGTGGGAATCAAGCCTACAACCTTGGGGTCTAAAGACAGCTGGTCTAACCGCTACACTACTGCATGTAAACCCCTTATTATGTACTGTTAGTTTGTTTCTTTCCACCATATGAACCAATGTACATCACACGAGTAGCTGCATAAAACTTTATCCGAATATCCATGATTGTTGATCACCTAGTAATTTTTTTTTTTTAAATATACATAAACATTTACATTAAATTACAGGAGTAGCTGCATAAAAGTTTACCCATTAAGGAATTGGGAATAATTGTCAAATTTTAAAAATTTTTTAGGAATACTGGCTGTCCCTGGATTATGAATGAGTTCCATTCCTAAATCTGTCTTTAAGAGGAATTCGTACATAAGTCAGTACGGTTCGTATCTTACGTCAGATAGTCAAATCTTAGTTTATAGTCTTAGTATATAGTATACCTTTCTATGCATGAAAAAGATTAAAGAAACACTTCCAAATACGGTAAAACATCTTTAACATAACAATACAGTAATAATAATAATACAATGTAATGATAATAATAACAATAAGTGTAACTACATACAATATTCATAATAGAGAGAGAGAAGAAGAGAAAGAAAAAGAAAGAAATGTGTGTATGTGTCTGTCAGTATAAAAAACATTAAAGAAACTATAATGTTCACTTTTCCAATGTTTGTTGGCATTTCACCTTTTTCCAATCACTTTATTATTTCCACATCACTTGCATCACATTTACACTTTGATGTCATGGTTAGATGTGGCTGTGGGGGCGCAGTGGGCTTGGTCAGGTCTTGCTATCTGGTGGGTCTGGGGTTTAAGTCCTGCTTGGGGTGCCATGTGATTTCCTGACATCTCGTGCTGGCTGTGTCCCTTCACTCTACAGCCTTGTGCCCTGGGTTAGGCTTGGGACAAGTGATTTCAGCCTGTTTGTGCCATGATTAGGAGGGTAAAAACAAAAAAAATTAAAGCCAACTACAGTAACACACATGAGACACTGTTAACAGCAATGTGCTCTGTGTCACATTGAGTGGGCAGGAGATTGAGGTAGGTGTGCGTGGACCCAGTTGTGGGATCTTTATTGTTGGTACCCAAGGGAGCAGGAGAGATTCGTGGATGGGGACAGGCGTGGGTCAGTCGATGCACAAATGTAGGTCTTGGCAAGAATCTGATTTCGTAGTTGAGGAGGTGATGCAAGTGTTCAGAGCTGTGGATGTCAGGAGCGGGAACGAGGGATTGAGGAGAACGAGGGACTTGGAAGGACAGGTAGGTTGTCGTGGGTTCACTTGAGAACACTGAATAGATGGGTTTCTCAAATGAGATTCCCCTATCAGGGTGTGCAAGTGCGGCTTTTTTATACCCGCTGCTCTGATTTCGGGCAGGTTTGGGGTGAGGTCGTGGGCGTAACTGCGTGACTGAAAAAAAGGAAGTCTTTGTCTTACCTCAGGCCAACGAGCCGACAAACTGCTGTAGACACGTAAGTGTTTTGATGCGTGTTGCAAAGTAGCGCCCGTTTGTTGTTACGAATCATTGTATGTACAGTAACTCAAATTTTTAATATACAGGTGGTCCTCAACTTATGATGGGGTTGCATTCTGTGAAACCCATCGTAAGTCGAAAATATCGTAAGTCGAAAATGCATTTAATACACCTAATACACATCTCGTGCCAGACTGGGAGATGCAGATCGCTGCCGCTGCCCACCATCGCGAGAAAGTATTGCACCGCATATCGCTTGCCTGGGAAAAAATCTAAATTTGAAGTACTGTTTCTACTAAACGTCTATCACCAGCTCACCACTGTAAAGTCAAAAAAATCCTAAGTCAAACCATTGGAAATCAGGGACCACCTGAAGTAGGTTTTAAGGGGGGGTTCGTAAGTACGGGTTTACATTTATTCATTTAGCAGATGCTTTTATCCAAAGCGACGTACATCTCATAGAAAATACAATTTGTACATTACAACAGGAGAAAGAGACATGGATGCAGACGTGTGATTCTTAAGTACAGTTAGTCTGTTACATTCACCATATGCACCGATGTTCATCACACAAGCAGCTGCATGAACTTTACCAGAATGTCAACAATTCCTAATCACCTTCCTCGTAGTTTTTTTTTTTTTGAAATACATATAAACATTTACGTTACATTGCAGGAGTGGATCTGTAAAAGATTGTTCCGACCATGATCATGAACACATATACCTTACGGGCATGAACATTTATACCTTACATGAACTTAAGAGATGATGGGCAAAGTGAGTCTGGGAGAGGTGAGTTTTAAGATCGTTTTTAAATGTGGACGCAGATTCAGCAGCTCTGGGTGAGAGGGGGAGATTGTTCCACCACAACAGAGCCAGATCCGCGAACCTCCGCGCTTTACCTTTCATGCGCAGGACCACCAAGCGAGCAGAAGTAGACGAGCGAAGGGGTCTGGTTGGGGTGTAGCGGTTGATCAAGTCTTGTAAATGGCTAGGAGCAGTTCTACTGATGCATTTGTAGGCAATAACCAGGGTCTTGAATTCAATCTGGGCAGCTATGGGAAGCCAGTGCAGAGAAACAAGTAGAGGAGAAACATGCGAACGCTTTGGCAAATCAAACGCAAATCGGGCAGCAGCATTCTGTATCAGGTGTATAGGTTTGATGGGTGTAGTGGGAAGGCCACACAGGAGAGAGTTGCAGTAGTCCAGGTGGGATGTGACCATGACCTGGACAAGTAGTTGCGCGGAGTCAGTTGTGAGGTAGGGACGGATCCTGCGGATGTTATATGGGATGTATCTGCAGGTCTGGGGTGTGGCTTCAATGTGCTGAGAAGGTTGTACATAACAGGGTTGAGATGGTTGTGCATAAGTCGGATGTTCGTAACCCAAGGACTGCCTGTAATTTCCCACACCTCAATAAAAATGTGTTTGTGTAATAAGGCATCTGCCTAAAACACTTTGTCCCCTGTTTGAGTTATGTTCCACTGAATTTGACTGAATTCGTTGACAAGCCAGTGTAATGGACATTGATTAACCAAATAGATATGACTGCGAGGGTCTCCTGTCATTCTGTGTTACTTGTCAAAGGAGGTTAAGTACGGCAGCAGCTGGGAGGGAGACTGAGACTGTTCACAGACCTCCAAGGGACTCGCTGTATAAACACAAAAAAGAGAGGTCCACATAGCGGAAATGGGAAAAACAAAGAGAAACAACTGGAATAACTTTTTATACTCTTCGCTCTCCTAAATAGAGAAGGAGAATGATAATCCATTTGCTTATACTATTCTTTCATACTACGAATAACTAGAGGTCCAGACAATTTTCTAAAATCTAAATGGAATCTATAATTTTTTGGGAAAAGAAATGAATGTATTTTGATGAAAGTGTTTCAGATTCCAAAACTTTTGGCATCAGTTTGATGAAGTGTTCTGCTGTATCTTTGCACCGTCCTCAGCAGCTTTCCACACTGCTTAAGTCCATTAGTTGTATTCAGTTATTTTCAGGTAAGTAGAGTAGTCAAAATAATATTCAAGTACTGTTACTTTAAAGACAAAAATGCTCAAGAATAAGTAAAAGTAGCCTTCCACATGTCATCTTAAGTAAGAAAATATCAGGTCAAAAAGCATCACATTACTTTCAAACGATGATTTTTAATGTTCTGGAACACGGGCAATGTTAACAGCTAAAGTTCACATTTAGAACCTTCAGTACACAGTTTTAACTGTTTTCACTAAATTTAATTTGCCCTGCCAATAAAATTAGACATCGGTCATTGGCTCTCCAAACCATGTTTTCGCTTGCTAAATGAGTGAGATGCCAGTGGTGTCCAGTCCACCTTGTTAGACATTTCAGATGAGTTTGTCTTACTTAGTGACTCTAGCAGATTGTATAGTCAACAAGCTAAGTTTACTTAGGGCATTAAAACTGATTGTAGCTACCCGTTGTTTGAAGACAGATACATACACTGTACATATCCAGTTTACTGCAGCCAGCTGAAATATGACTTTACCTTTCTCATTATGTAGTGAGATTCCATGTTTAATGACACAGAAGTGATGGTTACAGAACATGAGGAACGTTAGCTAGTTAGCTAGCTACTAGCATGGCTATTAGATTTGACGCCCGGTTTACGTGCACATGCTAAGTTTTTGTACTGTAAGATTTCATTGTCCTTTGGCAGGCAAAGTTAAGAAGACACGATGCAGGGTAAAATATGTGATATCCCATGGCGATGTGGGTAGTGTAGCAGCTAGGGATGCTGTCTTACAACTTGAGGGCAGTAGATCTGAATTCATAACCTGGTGTTTCTGCAGTACCCCTGAGCAAGGTAATGTACAGTGCTCTTACACTCTTTTTTCTTTATATATCTCTCCCCTCCAGTTTCTGTGGCACACAGCCCTCTGGGTTTGGATGGGGCTAAGAAGGACGAGCGTGCAGCATTCATTACGAACGTTTATTGGAACAGCAGCACACAGGGAAATAACGTTTAATGACCCCTTTTCCTCCAGGACCTTTACCTCAAGCCAGCCTTCCCAGCCTGCTTAGCGCCCCCAGGCTTTTTTTTTCCCCAAATTGGCAAACACAGTCACCTCCCCACATTCCCCGTAAGTCCTCCCAGTGGTTGCAGACTTTATTTACATTTTTCCCACAATTCAACTATTTGCAATTAACAGATTTCCCGCACAAACTCACGGTAACGCAGGTCATTAAAATAATTCAAGATTATTGATAATGAAAAGGGATAAAAGAATACATTTCTGTTTTGATACAATTCAGCAGTTAAAATAAAGTTGATGATGTAACTTACAAATTAACCGTTGTTTGAGCAGAAGATTTTCAGGAAGTAAAATTTCATCTTTCGTTCCCAGTCGCCTATAAGACGTATAAAAATGTAGTATAAAAATGCTGTGGTACCTCAGGCAGCAGGTAGTGTAGCTCATAAGGATGGAGACCTGAAAGTCTGGTAGTTTAAGCCCCTCTTATCTGTATTGCTGTTGTACTCTTGGACAAATACTGTAAATTGCTTTGGATCAGACAGTCAGACTAACAACCAATTAAAAACACAATAGACTAGAAATGGTCAAATTAACACAATTTGCCAAACATATTTTGAACATCCATCCTTTGAACATCCATCTCCTGAGCTGGTTAGTAAGCAAGACTAATCTCCAGATGTGTCAACACATGAACCTTACTTTATGCAACTTTCCACAATGTGCACAGAGCCCCTGAAAAACTCACCTTCTCCAACTACAAAGGTCTGTATGCTGTATATAATATTTTACTGTTCCAGAACCTGAATAATGATGTGGCAGATTCCTCTGGAAAATGCAGACCACCAAAAAATGTTTGAGTATCTGCATGAGCAGCAGCAAGAATGGTTTTTATTATGTGTGTGATACAAAAGCAAGGCTTGCTGATGGAAGGTTGCGTAGATGTCAGTCTGCTTTATAAACCTTTTAATTCACATCCTCTTGTAATCCTAAAAATGTTGACGATATACTATCCCTATAGTTGTTGTCCTTCTTTAAATAGAGAAATAGGTATGAGGTGCCGTGATGGTGAATGAAACAGATTCGGAACCTGGAGACTGATGGTCGAGAAAGAGCCCCGCTGTAACATTCTTGAATGATGTAGTTAATCACTGTTGCCATTGTTAATATATCCATTGAATTATAATTGTAACTGAATTAAAGTTGTATATTTCTGTAAACCAACTAAACAATGGGATCAAAACAATAACTATTAAATCCTCAGACAAGCTTAAAAACAGAGTATTTTTCTATAGAGGTTGAAGCCATTAACTTGGGCTCTTTAACCTTTGTTCTGAAGGTTTTTTGGCTCAGGAAATTATGACATCAAGTACATCTGACCAAGAGATGTAAGTTCAGAAAATCCTGACAGACTGAAATGTCACACTTGTCCCTTTTTTAAAATGTACCTTTTCTTTGGGTAGTTAATGTTTTGAAATACAAGGCAAGCCTTTAGTGTCATTTGGGGAACTGTTAGATTTTAGGACTGGAATAACAGCAGGAAGAAATGAAATATGATTCATCAGAGGCACAAGTCTAAAAACCAGATGTATTGCCTGCTTTAGTCTTCCAGACACATGGAAATGTATCCATTTAGTCTAAAATACATTTATCAGAGCATTAATTTTGTTGCAGTATGATGTGTATTAATCAACTGACATAAATCCAAATAAATTTCAAAACTGCAACCAAAAACAATTGTTGTCCCAGCAAATTTGTTCATTTTAAAGGCAGCCAGCCTCCCAGTTAAGGGTACTAGCTGTCTGGTTATGTCCAAATGAGGACCCGTGTCCAGCATCGTTCTTAGGGTTGATTCCCTTGAGTAAAGGACGCAGGACATCTGGTAGCGTACTGGTTAGAGTTACTGCTTCTGGATCTAAAGGTGGCAGATTCAATCCCTCTTCTGGCCCTTGTACCCTTGAGCAAGGTACTTACCGTAAGTTCCTCCAGTAAAAATGACCCAGCTCTATAAATCGCTAAATAATTGTAAGCTTGTAACTGCAATAATTGTGACCTTAACACTGTAAGTCACTTTAGAGAAAAGCATCAGCTAAATGAATACATGTGAAGAATCTTGACTTAAATTGTTCTAGTGAAAGAGCCAACAGTGTAAAAGATGAGCATCATGCATTGATTTTGGTGCACTTGCTAAGTAACATAACAATAATTAGACATTTTTAACTTTGCACTGAACATTTGTACCAGGATACAGCAGCACCAACAAAAGCATTTGCGTCTTGAAAAGGGGAGTGTAATAACTGTAACTTTAACATTGTAAGTCACTTTGGAGAAAAGTGTCCACTAAATGCTAAATGAATAAATGTAGATAGACCAAGGAAGAGATTTGTACTAACAGAAAGAATTATGATGATATTTCATGTTCAAGTACAGAAAGCCTCCTACAAACCCACACACTTGTGCTGGCATTATTTCCACCCCCCTCCCCCCCCCCCCCACCACCACCCTGTGACAACCTCCCCTCTATTTCCATGGTGTCACTCAACTGGCAGCCCATATGGAAAGTACAGTAGCACTTTTCAAATGACACATCATACTCCAAAACCTAAAATTATCCGGTCCTAAAGGGTGATGTCATTAATAAACAATTATTAAATCAATAGCAACAAATAATCTGTCAGATGTGAGACCTTCACAGAGAGAAGTACTGGTAGACCTGAAGGTACACTCACACACTTCACTATTGTTGATACACCAGCGTGCTTCTTTTTTTACTGAAGTACTCCAGGTTGGAGTAAAATCTCATATTTACCGTTTACTGTTTTCTTTGGACAAAAGGTCAAATTGCCCCCTTGCCTTCACGCACCCATGATTGCTTGCCAAATTCCTCCACGGGTGTGTTAATCCCAGCCATTGGACTCAACGTACGCACTCCCACAGCTGGACAAACTTGGAATGATTAATGTCCTGCTTGTGATTTGTGAGCTCAGGCATCTTCCGCAAACTCATTTGTCATGTACTCGTTTTCTTCCTGGAGGTGTGTTCATACACATTAATTTATTAGGGCAAAATATGCATAAAAATAAGTCCATATTTATGTTTAAAAATATTGCACCAATTCTCCTCTTTTGGGATGGAATGCATAAACTTGGGGAAATTTGTGTGCAACCGTGTGTCGTATTGCTGCAAAACCAATTTCCTAGTGCTTCCATCTGTCGAATATACGTAGATTACAATATGGCAATGCATTTGTTTATTTATCTGCAAGCACACAAGCCAATATAAAACACCTGCTTGCATGTGCATAATGTGCTAGACTTCCACATGGAAACATACACATTTCTTCAGTCTCATGTTCCTCCACCAGTCATTTCCAGGAAGATCAGTGATCGGTTTCACTAGCTAAACCTCGATATAGGTTTTCTGACATTAATGAGCTCACATGGGACTTTGTGGAGTGTGCTGTTTGAAGCTTGACAACACAGTGGTCCAAAGGTCAAGAAAAGGGAAATGTTCAGTCTTCCTCACCAAAGTGACAGCAGCTCATCATTATGTCTTTTCGTCATTCAGGCATACGAGCTATAATATTCTTCTACACAGCTTTGGGAGCACTAGAAACAAAAGGAGGGCTGTTGCTCTATTATTTTTCAACCTTCGATATCTTTAATTAGCCCATTTGCTGACATGGCTGGTCATGGTTCACTTGTGGTTTTAATGCTTGCTGTTTTTCAGTGGTATTAATGCTTTTGGGGAGGCACTATAGAGGTTGCTACTCTGCTTCTTTCTTCTGCATTAATTCTGCATATTATTTTTTTCTCATTCTTGAGTGTGCTCTAAGCAGTGCTGCTGCCTCACAGCGCCTGGTTAGTGCAAGAGGACATGGGTTCGATCCCTGCCTAGTCTCTGTGGAGTTGGCATGTTCTCCCCATGTCTGTGTGGGTTTCCTCTGGGTGCTCTGGTTTCCTCCCACAGTCCGAAAACATGCTGTTCAGGTTCCCCCATAGTGTGTGAGTGACACAGAGAGTGTGTTCTACTGATGTATGGATGCGTGACCCATTGTAAGTAATGTATCTAGCAGTGTAAGTCACCTTGGTGAATAAGGTGTGTGGGCCAATAACACTATATAGAGTTGATTGGAAGACGCTTTGGAGAAAAGCAACTGCTAAATAAATAAATGTAAATGTAAGTAAAGTACAAAATGAAGAAGCTGGTGTGAGGAAACAAACTTGTGTTACATTTTAAAGAAAACAAAGCATTAGTCATATCCAGCTCATGGATGGATCGGTGGTGATGCATATCTCATAGCACTTGCAATGTGGTTTCAGATCTGGGCTTGACCCTTTTTCTTGCTGTGTAGAGTTTCCACGTTCTCCCTCTGTTCACACTGGCTTCCTGTCATACGCACGAAAGAGGCAAAAATAAATCACTGCTCTGCACTCATTACCTTAGAAATCATGCGAGTGGTCAGCAAGAGTTGACTGCATCTCAGTGACATTAACCCTTGCCTTGTCCATCATTGGCCCATGGGTGAATGAGATAGATATTTTTCCCTCATTACTGATAGAGCCATCTGCGTTCACCCTGTTGCCTTCAGTGCTGCAGGTGCAGTCTGGCAGACAGCATCATTCTCACTAACCCAATGAAGCCTGCAGCCTGTACAGGGAGAAGAAGTGAGTCGTTCTTAGCACACACTTAAGAGGAGGTGTGTGTTCTGTGTTGTGTCTGGCATATGCGTGTCCTTTCCTTCTTTTTTTCAAGAATAAATCCCTTCTTATTTGTACTCCAGGTGACTAGTGAAAAAGCCTGGTCACCAGAATGATCATGCAACCCTAGAATTCTCATACGAATTGCTTACTTGTTCTTTTCTGCCCTGTAGATGATGTTCGAACCTCTTAGCCTAGTTATTAGTCTACTTAACGCAGAGGTAATAATAAGAAACACGTGGCAGATGTTAAAGATTGCTGGAACAACTCTCCGTGGTTTGAGAGATTCCTGAAATGATGTCAAGTGGTTTGCCCAATACCTTTTCAAAATGATAGATTATTACTACTGTGGATGAAATGAGAGAAACATATTGAAAAGAGGCGGACGAAAGATTAACGATTTCCATACCCCTAATTTTCTTTAGAGGAACCGCACTGACTGCATATCGGATATCCCATTTGAAGACTTCATAAGAATAAAATGTGCGCGTAATGTTGAAACCATCCAAAGCTCTCAGTCGATCAGATGCTGAACAGTAGGGTGTAGCTGAACAAACTAGTGGACGAAGGGGATGAATGACACTTGGCAGGTGATAGACTTATATATACTGCACGCGCACCATCTAACTGAAGCAAATCAACTTGGTGTTTGTCCAGTGCTCATTCAGCAAGAGCGTTCAGAAAGTTCCCAGTGTGAGTTTCACTTTCAGAAGTTACATTGTCATTAGTGTTGTTTTCCCGTTTTGAATTTGCACTGTAATGACATTACACCCACTTTCTCCGAACTCTGCACTTTTGATGAAAGACAGTCGCTCTCCTGTATGAACCCTGCAGCAGAACTAGGAGAGGATGGAGCAGAGAGTCCTGTTACACTATTTAAAGGACATTTTTAGTCCGCTATGTGATACACACATGAGAGTGATGTTATTCTTGCAGGGGCCACACTTTATAAACCATAACAAAATCAGCTCTCTTAGCTTATATTTTAGCTCATTAAATGCAGATCAGTGTCACTTTCCACTTACATTAAAACAGCATTTGAAAATGTACAGCTTTTATTTACAGGATGTGAATCACTGATCTCTCTTAACTGCCTGTTAGACACATTTATAGTCTTGGAAACCGAATGGCACCTAACCCTAAACTCTGGGTTTTTAATGTGTTGTATAAGCAAATGAAGGTTTCAATGACTTTGCATATGTGTATAATATTTTCCATGGTACTTTCCATGAGTTAATTTTAAAAAAATTGAACTTATAGCATACTTGTGTTGTCGTGACTTCATGCAGTCTTTTCATTTCACAGAAGAGTTAACAAACATTAAGTGGTTCACTTATAATTATTGAGACCCGCTAAGAACACAGAAAACTTGACATTCTGTATTTATAACGCTTACGTTACACTTAATTAATGTCTCTGTTTTTGTTTTGAGTAAAACATAAATGAAAAAATGCCTTTGTTGTGCATTTCACTGGTGACAAAACTCATGATAATGTTTATGTATCAAGGAAAAAGCCCCTCTTTTATAAATCTGCAAAACAAATGAGGAGAGTGTATGATTCTTATGTGTTCTCTTGGTATAATAATAATAATAATAATAATAATAATGTTAGTTATTTAACTGATGCTGTTATGCAAAGTAACTTTACCTTTTTATCCAGCTGTAAATTATACTGGAGAGATTTAGCTTAAGTACCCTGCTCAAGGGTGCAATTTATAGGATCCCAAAAATAATTTGGTCCAAGGTTTTTTTGTAACCACTGTATTTTGCGGTTATGGCATTGCTATAGCTGAAGTGGTAATCACCTGGACCTTCTCCAGCCAATCCAAACTCGTTGCCCCTTCACAGCCCTTGGGTTGGGTATTGAGCGGTGGTTCAGGTGCCAGCTGTGGGGGCATTGTCTATGAAACTTCTCCAGTGTTCCTCCTGTGCCCTGGCAGCCACCTTAACACCTGAAGGGGACTTCAGTACATGTCCTGTTGAAGAAGTCTCTTTAGAAGAGATCTAGATCACAAATAACAGTCAGTAACACCCAGGGGGAGGAATGGCTTTGGAATGTAATGTCGAATGTCTAGGGGTGTATTGGGGTGAATCCCTCCAAAAAAATCATTGCCATTCTAAACATTGCATGCCGCATATCTTCCTGCCTCAGAAGCTGGAGTTTGGCAGAGGTATCAAATCCTTGGCGACGGGGGCTGTCATTGCTCCCACCTCATGCCTTTAGCCATCCTGTGGGGAAGGAGCATTGGCGGAATGAGAGGTTGCAAGTGATGTTCGTACCAGGGGGAGTTGCGGTCAAGTCTCTGTTTAATGCCCAAGCCACTTCACCTCTGACCAAATAAAAATGAAAAGCTGGAAAAAGAACTGTTTACATTATGTTGATGTAATATCCACAAGTGTCTTGGACTTAGTACAGAACATTTCCTTTTCCTGCTGGGTTAATTTTTCCATCTAATTTCCACTATTAGCAACACTATTAGCAACCAACAGCTGCACCTCAGGTTCGACAGCACAGAGCAATACCTAAAACTTGCGGCCTCCTCGGCAATCAGAGCTTGGCATATTGACCAGCTTCATTAACATCTGCATGTCTGAACACCCACACATAAAATGTGAAGCACCACAGGAAACGGAGAACAATTTGTCTTTTTTGACTCTGTTTTTATCATCACTGGCCATTTAGTGTATTTAATGTTCCCTCAAGTCTGCCACAGACAAGCTTTCGGCAGAGTATTCATGAGAGAAACACTCTTCAAAGAGTGAAAAAATCCATTGCTTTCGGCTGTTTTGAGCTACGGGCTGTCACGGTTCGCCATCCGTGATCACACACAACGTGCCTGAGACGGTTTCATGGAATGAAATTCATTAGGAATTTCTCTAACAATTTCCTGCCCTATCGGGATCTGCTGTCCTCAATGTCCATTTACTCAACCCACACAGGAGAGTGGAACAACAGGCCCGGTGTCCCACATGAGCGATCTGACCCTTGACCAGCCGCTTCAGCGTAAATAGCCGTACAGGATCTGTAATTGGGGCTGTGCTCTTCCCAACGCGTGTACGTTCAAACCGCATATCTCCATTCCTCTGGCAGCACATCCTCTTGTCAACATGACACTGAGGTCTGGTCTTGATTATTTCTCTGGTCACGGTGGCATTTCAGAGTCTGGATGATGAAAGCTTGAGAAATTCAGTGCGTTGCTGTCACGAGGAGTCTTGATGTGCGTCGGAAAGCGAGAAGGCACGCCACTAATGACATCCGTGCTACACGGACCCCAGCGTCGACGTTTACACTGTTCCAGGTTTCCACCATATGTGAGGAACCATCGCAGCGTGGTATCGATTTCATTAGTAATGTGACTAGTATAGTTGTGCATTTCATAATTGTAACCTGGCTCTACTTGAAGATGGCTATTATTGCATTAAATGTAGCATAAATCTATTAAACCTTCATAATGGTGGAAAAGTTTACTGGCAAGACACTAAGTTCATGGCCTGAGGTGTTTTCTACAAACTGTTTAAAAATGTGAAACCATTATGTTAATTCTCCCTCATGCCGCCATATAGAAAATAGCTCCCATTTCCTTGAATTGAAATGATCTTCTTCAAAAAATACTGATGCTATTATAAAGTGTATTTATGCAAATGCGTGGGTGACATCTGAGCTACGGCGTGTTATACTTGCCCCCACTAGTTCTAACGCAGTACTTTACCGAACTCCGTGTCCTAGTACTGGAAACTGAACTGAACGAATCCCATTAAAATGTTTCAACTCCTGTGAAGCTCACCAGGATCCAGATAAGCAAAACCCCACTAAAAGCTCCTCAGTTGTGTGCAGTTAACATGAAACCACCCACATAAAGAATTTGTTTGACAGACTTTTTTTGCATTATTTTTTAGTTCTTAGTTTTGTTGCTTCTGTAAGTAAGATGCCAGGAGGGGACTGGAGGCAGTTTTTTTGGCTCTGCAAATCAGGAAAAAAAAGCAATGTGCAGCTCCAGTGTGTCTCTAAAATATTTTGTCTTATTGAATGCTTTTTATTGAATGAACTCACTGTTTCCTCAAGGACCTTCCTGGGGTGTGAAAGGGCAGCAGGTAACATGATGGCTCCAGCTGCTCCTTTGGACCCAAAGATTGCAAGTTTGAATCCCACCTCCAGCTGTAGTACCCTTGAGCAAGGTACTTGCCCTAAAATTGCTCCAATAGAATGACTCAGCTGTGTAAATGGATAAATAACGAAGCATCTTAATAGTGTAAGTTGCTTTGGAGGAAAAAGCTCAAATAAATGTAAATGATCAGACTTGCGGATCTCATTGCAGGAGTTCATCTGTTATGCAACCTGCCGCTCAACACGAATGGCTAACAGCTGCATAGCTTGAGGTTTGTGGTAATGGAACCAAATCCTTGGATGATGTTTGAACTGTTCCTTCAGCAACAATAACTCCCCTCTGTGTGCAAGCAACTTTTCCACTAAAAACAATCCATTTAGCCAGAGCCTGTTGAGGAAGGCCGATTAACACGGCTAACGTGACAAATCAGCGATACCGCAAAACAGGGAGCAGGCTTATTCTAAACGACTGCTGACATTTGTGGAGCTCTTCAACCCCCCTGCAGCTACTCACCCTCACAGCGTTTTACCACGCTTTGCAGGAGTTGCCAGCTTTCCGCTGGTTTGAAGCTGGACATGGGACAGCATGTGGATGCTGCACTATACTGTCCATACTGGCTATTATAGAAACACACAAGCTAATTCATGAAACATGATTATGAGTCATAAAAACACAGATTGTTGCACACATTTTACACGTAGGCCATTATCAAACATGATGGATACATTTACATTTATTCATTTAGCAGACGCTTTTCTCCAAAGCGAGGTATATCTCAGAGAAACACAATTTGTGCATTACATTCGGAGAAAGAGAGACATAGTTGCAGACATGTGATTCTTAAGTAAGTGCACGAAACTCAGGATAGACTAATCCTGATCACCTTCCTACAAATTTTTTTTTATATATGAAAAGGTACACAAACATTTACGTACAATACAGGAGTAGCGGCTGTGTAAAGGCTTATCTGGGGATGATCATAAAGTTATGGTGCATGAACATTTACATCATACATGAGCTGAAGAGATTTTGGGCGAAGTGAGTCTGGAAAAGGTGAGTTTAAAGACCTTTCTTGAATGTAGACAGAGTTTCAGCAGTTCTGAGTAAGAGGGGGTGGTCATTCCCCACAACAGAGCCAGAACTGAGAACCTCCACATTTTACCTTTCGTACGAAGGACCACCAAGTGAACAGAAGTAGACAAGCAAAGAGGTCTGGTTGGGGTGCAGCAGTTGATCAAGTCCTGTAAATAGCTATGTTTATAACATTACATCATATTTATGTCACGTCCACGCCCACAACACAAGCGACAACACCTGACTCTGCATTAGCTCCTGAGTAATCGCTCACCCTA
This sequence comes from Scleropages formosus, assembly GCF_900964775.1. Taxonomy (NCBI): domain Eukaryota; kingdom Metazoa; phylum Chordata; class Actinopteri; order Osteoglossiformes; family Osteoglossidae; genus Scleropages; species Scleropages formosus. The sequence goes on from NC_041807.1 coordinate 17,500,725, forward strand.
TAAAGACCCTCTTCAGCTCCCGTACCGTTGCGGAATCTCGTTTGGGACAACCGCCCTTCCTCGCATTATTATCACACACACTCTTACTCTATTCACGATCTCCAGTTTTTTTGACTCCTTGCTTCATTCTCCGACCACGTCCACGGGTCCTCGTTCCTGTCCTGTTTGCCGATCGACCGACCCTCCGCCTGTCCCTAGTTTTGAGAACTTGCCTCTTCCCTCAACTTCTGACGAACAACGCTGCACTTGGGTTCAGCCATCCAGGCTCCCTGTGTTCCGTGTGACAATTTATTCATTTAGCTGACACTTTTCTCCAAAGCGGCTTACAATGATTCACCCATTGAGAGAGCTGGATAATTTTACTGGAGCAATTTCAGGGTAGCACAGGGTAGCAATAGCAGGGTAGTACTACAGCCAAAGGAAGGGATCAAACTTACAACCTTTGGATAATGATATATTTATGTATGTAATGAAGGGGGTGCGGTGGCGCAGTGGGTTGGACCGCAGTCCTGCTCTCTGGTGGGTCTGGGGTTCGAGTCCCGCTTGGGGTGCCTTGTGATGGACTGGCGTCCCGTCCTGGGTGTGTCCCCTCCCCCTCCGGCCTTACGCCCTGTGTTGCCGGGTAGGCTCCGGTTCCCCGTGACCCCGTATGGGACAAGCGGTTCTGAAAATGTGTGTGTGTGTGTGTATGTATGTAATGATATATATGTGTGTATTATACACACATTGTCTGAACCACATGGGGGGGTGCAGTGGGTTGGACTGGGTCCTGCTCTCCAGTGGGTCTGGGGTTCGAGTCCCGCTTGGGGTGCCTTGCGACGGACTGGTGTCCTGTTGTGGGTGTGTCCCCTCCCCTTACGCCCTGTGTTGCTGGGTAGGCTCCGGTTCCCTGCAACCCCATATGGGAAAAGCGGTTCAGAAAGTGTGTGTGTCTGATAAATATATATATATCGTGTCTTGTAAATAGCTAATGTTTGTATCAGTCTTCAGCATTAAAATAATTTTTGACTTTTTCTTGTTTACCAATAGCTGAATTCAACCTTTTGTCGGATGGGCTGTTTCTTTGACCCGTTTATGTTGCTCCTGAGCCTTTTTTCAAGATCTTGCTGAAAATCTTAAGGAAGTTAAAATGAAATGATTGATAATTTTCAAAGAGATTAAAGGGCCAGAGATTGTTTGCTAAATTTTTGTTGAGTCATCTTAGGGGCACCAATGCGAAGAAAGGTGGTAAGGATTCTCATTACAGTGACAGACACTTTCTGCTCTAATTCGGTTTAACATTTGTCAGACTGACCCAAGAGTGTGTTTGGGGTTTCTCACTTCAAAACTGGAATGTTAAGGGCTGCAATGTTCAAAGCGAGACTGAATAAATAAGTTTAAATTCAAGTAAACATTTTGAAAGTAAGAAAACAAGTTTAAATATCAGTTAATGAGAACAAACTGAAAAAATTCCCACAAGGAACCTCGGATTACATTTCCAGAGAGACATTTGGACCAGTCAAAGTTCAACTGCCAAAAACACCCTTATCTGTATTTTCTGGATAAAATGTCACCAAATGATATTTTTGATTGTCATCCAGAGCGTGCAATTTTTAGAAGAAGCTGTGATGTGTGCAACTTGGACCATCAAGGTTGAGAATCTGCATTAGAGAAACAGATGAATTGACACAATCCCTGGGAAAACCATCACGATGTTTTCACCACATACAGGTACATTTCCCAGTCAGGAGAACCCATTTGCAGCAATGACAGAAAGCAAATAACCGCTAGGAGAAATGTGCTATTGTCACACCTAAGTAGACCTGTAAAAGTAGTAGCATGGTAAATAATATCTTGAACAATGATCATTCTGGAAGCCGTTTTCACGTGAATTTAGATTCAGTTTAAGCACAAATTCCACTGCATGTCTTGTTTTCCCCCTTTAAATCAAACTCAAGTGCAATTTTCTCCACAGAAAATGAGACAGAGCACTTATGTGGGGAAAACCGCGAGGAAATAAAATGACAATTTTGTGAGTTAATGCTGCAGCCCAACACCATGCTGTTTTGAGTGAACAGGTATATTATTTGATTCTTTGGACAATTTTCTTGCCCATTAGCTTTGCTCTGCTCTTCCGGGCTTCATCCTCTCAGTCCAAAACAGGTTCCCACCATTGACTTTGTTTGTCCCCGTGGTGACCAACATCCAGTCGGCTATTTGGAGTGCCTTGCTCTGATTTATTTCATTGCCATTCTCTCTTTCTGGATTGAAAGTTGTTCAGATGACCTTGTGACACTTTTGTTTTCTGCCTTTATTCCATCTCATTTTATAATCAGTGATATTTTTACAAATGTGAAATGTCACAAAAACATTTTTTGCTTCTTTACTTTGGTTTTCTCTGTCAAATGGTGGATGGAGCAACAACATGTATGTGACCTGTACACAAACTGGCGACGGGGGTCTAATGTTGTACCTTTGAGGGACACTTGCTGTAGTCCTCCTGATATTAAATGACTACAGATGTAGTTGCTTTGGATAAAAGTGTCAGCTAAAAGTGTAATACGAGAGGCCTTTTGTTTTGACTTGCTGTGAAACAGCAGAAAAACAGTATGATGTTGGTGCTGTTCCCTAGAACAGGACTAGTGTTTCAGCTGTATCCTGTGTGGACTGGAAACACAAGATAGAATTTTTGCCCTCCAGATCTCATTATTGGTCACACAAACACACCAGATGTGGCCTGAAACATAAACACATAACTCAATTTGGGAAGCCCACCTGAGTCTCTTGTGAGGTCTTCTGTTTCATTTCTCCGGACTCCTACTAGGACCTTTTACCAGAATGTCCAGCTCTGTCTGCTGATGGCTCATTTTGTGCTGCTCTGCGGTTTCAGAGGGACACCTCATCCTGAGCAGATGGTTGTGAAGGTACACAAAAAACCCACAAAAACAATAAAGTCAGACAAGCCTTGGGGAGACATGACTGTGCTCATCAGGTCTAACCAGCGGTCTTCTGAAAGGCTTCGAAGCCAGGGGTGGATGCGCAAATTTCCACAGATGCCGATGCTTGGAAATATGTAATTGAAAATTGTGTTTACGAAGTTCCTTTACATATTTGCTCACTCTGCGAGTGCTTTTTTCTGTATAAATATTGCCGAGCTCAGCTGAAGGCATTCAAAACAGATTCATCGTGTTAAGTGTACTCTACGTTATATAGGGAATTTTTCTGAAATGGAGTGAAAAAGCAAGTTAAATAACTGGTTTGATTGCCCTGGAAAAGATAAGTTATGACCACTGGACAGCTGTTTTAATGCTCTGAATACAGAGGAAATATGTGGGTCACATGAGATGCCTTTTGCTCTTAGTAGTCTTGCTTTTATTGGTCCCACAGCAGTTTGGTCGCTTGGGTGGCGCACGTCCACAGTGGACGCGAACAGATCTTTTTTTGGAGAAGAGCTCAAAGCTGAAGAACAAAATAAACAAAGTGTCAAGATAAGAAAAACAGAAGATTAAATATATATTTATTTTTCCTTTTTTTCCTTAATAGCTTTCTTTGTCCAGTCACAATTTATATATACCTAAAAATATAAGATATAAATGTATAGCATGTGTCCCTCTTGGGTCCCTTAACTTTACTACGACATGGTTATTTAATGAGAAGCAGTCTTTCTTGGCTGACTGGTGAGTCATGACCAATTCCATATGTTGCTTGAGCGGAAATCATCCATGCAGGAGAAACACGGAAGTAGTGCAAAAAAGAAGTGAAGCATTGGTTAAACCAAGCAGAATCAAATGTATAAATCATAATCAATTTTATTTTAAGAGATAAGATTGAAATTTTATAACCTTGTTTGTTTGAGGACAAGTTTTTATAAGTTTGTTTTAATATTTTATTGTCACAGAATATTGACTATTCTTTCAGGGTTCACATCCTATATATATAAGAGGAAAACCTGGTAGATACTGCAGGACAAAGACCCTGCAAGACAAAGACCCAGGTTCGATTCTCACCTCCTGCAGTAGTAGCCATAAGCAAGGTACTCGGGCTGAACTGAGGGATTAAGAATAGCTTGCTGTGTAATTGGCAAATTGGTAAATAATTATCAGTAGCTTAGTATACAGACTTTACAGAGACTTTACAGAGTAAGCCTCTTTGGAGAATTGCATCAGCTTAATGAATAAATAACAATTTAAAGTTCATTCAGGGGGGTGTGGCGGCGCAGTGGACTTGGCCAGGTCCTGCTCTCTGGCGGGTCAGGGTTCGAGTCCCACATGGGGTGCCTTGTGATGGACTAGTGTGCCCCCTCCCCCTTTCCCTCTCCCTCCCTGCAGCCTGTGTTGCCGGATTAGGCTCTGGTTTGCTACGACCCCACTTGGGACAAGTGGCTTCAGCCAGTGTGTGTGTGTCTCCAAGTGGGATTCAAACCCCAGACCTACCAGAGAGCAGGACCCAGTCAAACCTGCTGCACTGCTGCACCCCCTCTGTGAGTTCATTTAAATTTAATTTTTAATTTTTTTGGCACTGGCTGTAGAGACTGAGAAGAAAAAGGAAGGGAAACGGAGCTGTTTTTTTTTTGCTTGTTTTCTCTTATGGTGGATGTTTAGGTGGCTAAAACGTGTAGGCGATCAAGAGAAAAAGGCTCATGTTACGAATTCTAATTCCATATTCCTTACCCGACAGCAGTGATGAGGAGTGACACTCAGGGAAATGCAGCGGTCCAATGGTGGTCTCGTAGGACGGCGAGCGCTGTTTCCAAACAACCCCTTTGATGTGCAGAGGCAGAAATAGCTGTCATAGGATTTAGCCACATATGGAGTTATCTTCTGGCATCTCTATTCTGAAAATCTACTTAGTTTATTTTTCACTTTCAACGTTCAGAAGTTCACAGGTGAGTGAGAGGTCAACGTCCAAAAACCAAGTGTCTTTCACCCAAGGGTGCACAAGTACTGCAAACCACAACTTTAGCTGAAATCTTTGCTCTTTTATATCAACTGTCACTGGCAATGCGGTTCTCGTGGCGCCTAAGCAATAGGAACCATCATGTTCCCCATCCTCTAAAACTATAGAGTTCAATTTGCCCCAGCTGTCTTCAATGTCCTTGTGTTTTTTTTTCCAGGAGCAGGAAAGTTGCCCTTGATTTAGCATATGATTACCGTGTTTAGTTGAGTACTTAATAAATTTTTATAGAACCACTAAAAACTTCATAATAAATCCATTATTAAAAGAGCAGACTGTAAAAGAGTTAAATGTATACGTATGACTAAATTTAATGCCTCAGAAGGTTCTTCAGCCTTTCAGTAATGTGCTGTACTCAGTAAAAGCATCCAGACAGAAAAATTAGTAATCAATATAATTACAATTTGAATGCCTAATTTGGCATCTGCAAGGCTACCCAATAATGGAATAATATAATAAGCCTAGATCTGTGCTGCTATATCCTGCCATAACCTTCAGCTGGAGACAGCGTTGTGAACTGCTTATCCTATGAGCAGACAAACTAATTATTCAGAGTGTGGAAATCACCGTTCCTCACTTTGCTTTTGTTTATTACACAGAGACATCCATTCCAGGGGATGTCAGAGGAACGCTGAGCCTGTGGAGTCTCCATGCATGCAGAGAGGCTGGCGAGCACTATCAGACGTGGTTCTTCACTTCACTCCGAAGCCGACAAGCATCGGAAGTAGGTTCCTGAAGGAGCATGGAATGGTGACAATTGTCTAGAAATCTGGAACTTTGCACAAACTTGAAACCAGCTGCGATAGACTGTTGTCCCATCCTAGGTGTGTCCCCCTCCTCCTCCAGCCTTACGCCCTGTGTTGCCGGGTTAGGCTTCGGCTCCCCGCGACCCCGTATGGGTCAAGCGGTTTGGACAATGTGTGTGTGTGTGAGAAAAACGTAGAGTACACACTATAGAGCTGAATGTGTGGGAAATTGACAGGAAACTGAGAAATGAGCTCATATCTGTCATTTCAAAGCCTTCTTCGCGTCACAAAAATTCTTTATTATTTATTGATCTCTGGGTTTTCCAGCCTCATGTGGTCACCAGTGCAGTGGTCATTGTGACTTGTCTCCCTCAAATGCCCTGCTTCTGTAGAGCTGTCAAAAAACTGTGTTTTTTAAAAGCACTGGGTGTGTTTAAGTTTTTTGCAGAGCCGGTTAGTTCATCACAGAAACCTGTACTGGATTGTGAAGTAAATTTGTACTTCTGTTAGGCGTGTAGACCGATGTGAATTTCTTTTTCAGGAGTAGCTCAACAGCAGAAGCACTTTCAATCATTGCCTCCTCAAGGGTCTCATTTGTATTTAACCGGCCGTTTGTATGTTTGTATAAATAATTTAAGTAGAAAATAGGGCTTTTTAAAAATTTTCTGCCTCACGTAGGCCGTGTTCGGTCTCCCCTCAGGTAGAAATAGGAGTGTGCAGTTTTGCTGAGAACATTATGGATATTTTTTCTGGACAGATGATTCCCACGAATCATCGAGTACAGTGTTTATTCGCAATGCAAAAGGACCCCAAACACGGAGTGATGTGAAAGAGAGAGATTGTGAATGTGAAGAGAATATGAAGAGAATATGAAGAGAATATGAATATCCATGAAAGAACTGAAGACATGATGCCCAGGTCAAAGTGTCCCTCACTGCCAGCGTCCATCAGGATTTTACTTCAGTTCTTTCCGTCCGCTTCAAACGGCCCGTGGCCTTTCGTGAAACCCTCGGGCTCCCTGTGCACGAGCCTGCTGTCGGATCGTTCGGGATGTCCTCATTTGACCCCTCCGCATCATGTTTATGGTCCACTGCTGAAAGGTCTCACAGAGTGTCTAAGATGAGCATAACAAGGATCACTGTGTTCATGCTCACGACAGCATCCCATAATAAGACATACAATAAAAAGCACAGCCAAACACTGCATCGAATCAAAAGCAACAAATACAGCAACACGTTAGAAGAGCATTTCTGGCTCAATAGGCAGTATTTTGAAGGTCTTTGTTTCTACTTTCTTAGATTGTGTTTTTACCATCAGGTTTTGTAGGGTTAGGGTTTTGCAGCATGACGTGACCCTGTTACACGTCCTTCCTCCTCTAATGGAATTGTGCTTGTCTGAAATACATGACATATTGACGTGCATGAACATAAATTCCCCGAGCATGGCATTGGCGGCATTCCATTGGTTTTGCTGGCTTTAGGGAATTTTTTTCATGTTCAGCTCGACGGGGAAACACTTTCCAAGGTTGTCTCTCAGTTATTTTACAGAAGACCGTTGTGTTTGTGCTACTAGTTTCTCACATCGAAATATAATAGTCACTAACAGTGTTTTAACATATTTTCTGTCACCCTTATTTTTTCTTTCCTCCCGTGACAACTTAGATTCATGTCATTTTTGTTACTTTTACCATTTAATTTTACCATATGTGCTATCTTCAAATCATCTGCCATTTTTTTCCTGCCTCTTTTCTTTATATGAAGCTGAAGACGCAGTATTTAAACACTATAAAAAGAAGCAGATTTGTCTTCTGTGCATACAAAGAAGAATACTACATACTAAATGCTACATATTTTAACTCATTTCAGGTGACCGTTTACTGAATCAGCAGTTAGTAAATATCACATTTCTTTGCGGTTCCTCTGAAATGTGAAAGTTCAGGAATGGAAATCCTGTTGGTTTTATTCTATTAGCTGCCTATGCCAGTGGAAACTATGATGGGTTCATTTAAATTGCTGAGATAAAAAGTAAAAAAGTTATTAAAGCAATTCAAATATTATCGCTCATGATGGTTTTTGCTCATGTCAGTAAATATACATATCAGAAATGTGTGAACATATCTGGAATCTTTTACATTTAAGGACTTTGGGAAAGAAGTGTTTGGTTTTAAAATGGCGAATGGTGTGGAAGAATATATTTTAATTTTTGGAAAACAGGGCGAGAGCTCCACTTTAGAATACCATGTTCTCATGGAATACATCTGTCTCAGAAGGTGCCTTGGAGATCTAGCCTCTTTGTGACTTTACCTCTTTTAGATTCCCTGCAAGTCTTTGAAGCATCTGTCAATATCGCTTATGACATGTGAACACAAAATTATTTGAAGATCACAGGCAAGAAATATCAAAGGCTTCAGATTCTCTCGAGGAGAAAAAGAAAGCAATGGAAACAATCTTCCAAATTCTGATTCATTGCTCATAAGCATATTCAAATGAGGTGAAAAAAGGACTTTGATTCAAAATGCAGGCAGTATTTTCTGTTTGTCACCCCCGTCCTTCACCCAGATGTTCCTTGAGGTGATGCTCGGTTCATCGCCTGATAACTCGGTGAAACACTTCCTCGGAAACACCTGACCGCCGATGTAAATCACATCGCTGAGCGCCTGGAGGACCGCAAGTCCTCAGAAGTTGGGTCTTGCTCTCCACTGGGCTGCAGAAGGCCGATGATCTCCGTGTGCCTTGTGCTCTTAGTACAAATGGTGTGTAACCCTCTCCTTATGGGTATGATCGCATATGTCGCTTTCTCAATGTGTCCCAGATGTTCTGCATGATGTGCTGCAGTTGTAAAGTGCATATGGGTGCTTTGACGCGTCACATGCCGGAGGTCAAATGTCAAAACGCCAGAGGCAGCCGTGAAGAAATCTGAACTTTTTAGAGCTTTGGGCCTCAGAACAGCTCTCAAACCGGCTCGTCGTCGAGGCTTTTATTTAATGCTCATCATCTTTTTAGGCAAGTCTAATTTACAAATATTTTGAGTGCCTTCTGTGGCTTTACTGTCAGGACAAGAGAAAATGGCCCTGAGGGAAATAAATGCATTTCCCGTCCTTAAATTTCATTTGGGTGGAAACGACAAACAGTCCGAAACAATCTGTTTTGTCTGGAGATATCTACAAATAGATTGGCTGTTTATAAGACCTTTGACGGCACCACTGGAGTGCTGTTGTTTACTCTGAGAGGAGTATCTGTACAAAAACTAATAAATAGAAAATAAAAAGCAAACCACAAGAGAGCATTCAAAACAAAAGGGTCCACTGTTCATTTAAAGGCTAAAACAAGCAATACAAATTGATGTGAGTTTAATCAAAACAGCGTAAGAGCCCGAAAAACACGGACACGTCGGAGAACGGATACAGAGGACGGTGGACAATTCAGACCAGTGAAGTACGGAATATTGATTATGTAAAATAAAGAACTACTGACTTTAATAGCACTCATAATTTTTAATACTAATTACATTAATAACTGCAATGTCGTTAGAATAAATGGTTTGGGGCATAACACATGCTGCCTACCCAAAAGTAGTTGTAATAATAATACATTGTCTGAAACTGCTTGTCCCAAGTGGGGTCACGGCAAGCCGGAGCCTAGCCCGGCAACACAGGGCGTAAGACCGGAGGGGGAGGGGACACACCCGGGATGGGACGTCAGTCTGCCGCAAGGCACCCCAAGCGGGACTCGAACCCCGACCCACCGAAGAGCAGGACCCGGTCCAACCCACTGCGCCACCGCACCCCCCTTCATAATACTAATAATAATACACAATTACACAAATTACAATTTACACTGCAGTCACAGATTCATAGATACTATACATAAATAATAATACCTGGGATCTACCAAAGCATGACTGTATACGTATATATCAGTGATAAAATCTGCAGAAAACGCATTTCAAAACATGTCATTTTAATATGCAATCATTTCTCCCAAGGCCATAACTTTTAGTGTTATTCCATCCTCGCTTTTTGACGCTCGTGTCCGGCTGACGTGCGATTTCCTGCCGCTGTATCTTCACGTCTGCTTTTCGCACCAGAGCGGCTGAGATTTATTTCAGTCATTCAGCATTTCAGAACTGCCATAATCACTCTCTTGTTTTTCACAAAGCATATCCTCAAGGAGTCTTATTTTATTTTCGTCTTCAGTTGTTCTTCTCCTTTTTTCGTATGATTACGACATGTCGTTATTAAGTCCAAGGAATGATAATTTGTGCGCGGTCTTTTGCTGGATTTAATTTTCGAGAAAACAGAGTTGTCATTTTTCAGACACTTGAAATAGTTCTCTGTCTCATGACCCACCTGGTCACAGGAATTTGCCAAAGTGGATAATAAACACGGAATAAGAACATTCGACTCAGGTTATTTTCCTCCTTCATCGCAGTCCTTTGAAACTATACATCCGGAATGTGACTCTTTCTGGAAGTGCGCTGGTTAGAGCCGCTTCTTTAGACCCAAAGGTCAGAGGTTCAAATCCCAGCTCTACCCTCGAGCAAGGTGTCATGTAAATGTGGCCCCGACAACTAGTTTGAGTTTCTCTGTGCTCCTGCATCAGGTTTCAGGACTATATGTCTCTCTGCTGCTCTTCTGGAACGTGCTGCATAATATAAAACAGACCGCAGCCTTTCGTTTGCATGTGCGTGGGGCTGCTCATTTGATAGGGGCTCTCTGGGGTCAGGGAAGCATAACAGCCTCCCACCTCGAACCCCACCACACTGCCTCCGCTGTGCGTGACTCTTCATGGCATCGAGACCACCTCCCTGGGAACATCCTGGTAAAACAGCGTGAGAACAAACAGTATCTCGCAGTACAGTAACTTAGAGTCACACGACCGTGTGACGGAAAGACTTTCTCCTCCGAGGTGTCCTCACTGAAGCTGGCGATGAGACTCCTCTGCTCAGGGACTGGGGCTGTACCCTGGTGAAATTTACATTTACATGTATTCATTTAGCTGATGCTTTTCTCCAAGCGACTTACAGTGTTAGGCTACTTACAGTTATTTACCCATCTTTACAGCTGGGTAACTTTACTGGAGCAATTTAGGGTAAATACTGTGCATCAGGGGGTGCGGTGGTGCAGTGGGTTGGACCACAGTCCTGCTGTCCGGTGGGTCTGGGGTTCAAGTCCCACTTGGGGTACCTTGTGATGGACTGGCGTCCCGTCCTGGGTGTGTCCCCTCCCTCTCCAGCCTTACGCCCTCTGTTACCGGGTAGGCTCCGGTTCCCTGCGACCTCATATAGGACAAGCGGTTCTGAAAATGTGTGTGTGTGTGTGTGTGTGTGTGTGTGTGTGTGTGTGTGTGTGTGTGTGTGTGTGTGTGTGTGTGTGTACTGTGCATCACTCAAGGGTACAACAGCGCAAGGCTCAAACCTGCAACCTTTGGGTCCAGAGGCAGCTGCCCCACATATGTTAACACAAATGGCATGTAAGGCAACGTCCTCATTTTAGCAGCAGAAATGAAAATGTGCTTCTGCTGTGTGTCCTGAACACTCCGATCAACAAGGTTTCGCACTCGTACACCTGCTCATCATAGTTAGTGTGTATTGCACATGTAAAATTCTACGGGTGCGCACACATTGCGCCCATATTGTTTAAATGTATGCAGTTTTTCTCCTTGTGCTGGATTGCGTGTGTGAGTGCGTGCAACCATCTGCGCGTGCGTATATGCGCGTGCTTGTCTGTGCCTGTGCGTTCATGGTATTTTTGGGCTGTTTTTGTGTTAGGCATGTGGCGTCCATTCTTGCTTCTCTCAGGAAATGATGCAGCACTTGCGCTCTTTCTAGGAAAAGTCCTGGAATTTATACGGCTCCCGCGGCATCTCCGTTCAACGAGCTGTGACTCGAACCCCCTCTGGTGCCGACGTCTGGCCCAAATTCCGATCTCCGCCAGTGATACGATGAGCTCAAGCTTCTGTCACCTTGGTGGGTCTGAACCAAAAAGGGACTTGATCTGCATTTACTCAGTGACTTTTCCCCAGCCGTGGTACCGTAGTAGAGTTAGTCACCGTCTGGTGGCACAGCAGGAAGTGATTCTCCTAGACTGTGTGTTCGGACAGTGGTTCAGATCCCACCCGGGTCTGTGTGGAATTTACCTGTTGTGACCTGATGACTCTGAAGTGTGTGTGCTCTGCCTGCCTCGCGCACTGTGTTTCTGGGATAGGCTCCGGACCACAGCCACCCTGCACTGGATGAGTTGCTGATGACAACAATGAATTGTTTGTACTCTGTCTCCTGTTGGTCTGTATTCAAATGATGTGGGCTTTTAGAGGTTTTATGCCAAGGCATAAATCAGTCCCTTTTTAATCGGTCATGCAACGATGCGTAACAGCCACAAAGGCTACGTTTCTTATTCCACTTGAGAAATTTGTTCTCTATTCCAGTTTGCTGTCAGTCAAGTCAATCCGTGTAAAGACGGAAAAAATTAAAGAAAAAAAATTGCATAAACGTGCTGAGGTTGCTTTACTGAAATGGTTACAGACAAGAAGCTACATATGAACAGCATGATGGGAAAAGCTCTTCGCTCTTTATTATTAAAGAAAATGTGGGAAATGACTGATAGGGGCATGAAACTCCCTACAGCTTTATCGGCTTGTTTGTCAATCTTTCCATTTAATGTTTCAATCTTCACATTCATGTGTGACAGCAGGCATTGTATCGCATCATGTCTGCTAAATACTTGTGTTTACATTTATATTTATATTTACAGTTATTTGCTTGTTTCAGGCCCAGGTAGAGGATATCCAGTAGAAAGAGGTCCAACATTTGGGCAGATATCCATATACGGAGACGTTTCCCAAAACGAGCCTCGCCAAGTCGACTCCTGATATTGAAACGTCGGCAGACTTTCTATTAAAATAGTTGGTAATTATATTTACTTCTCTTAAATATATCCATCCATCCAGTTTCGATATCCGCTTGCCCTCCGCTGGGTTGCGGTGAGCCGGAGCCTTTCCCGAAAACGTTGGGTGCAAGGGTTTCCGTCAATCCTGAATCGATCCTCTTGTGTCGATGGATTTGTGTGACAGTTGGTTGTGCTGCAGTTTATGGACAGACCCAGCACTTATTCCGAAAATGATCTTTTGTGTCTACATGCATGCATTTTTTTCTGCTACTATATTTTTGTTTCATTGCTCCATCCAAAGAACAAAAATGCTATGTGCTGTTCCCCCCACATCCTGTAGACATTTAGTTTGGGTTGTATCCATGGCAACAACAACATTAGCTTTGCTGATGGTGAGATAAGCCTTGAGCTGAAAATCATCTCAGAGAGAAGCACTGCAGGGATTTTGATTTACATGTCATAATAGCAGTCATTATTATTATTATTATTTTTTTTTTAGGTTACCACTGTATCAGTGGGCCATAATCTACTTTCCATTATAACAAATTCCATAAAGTGTGAGTAATAAGCAGAAAAATCAAGGGCCATAGGTCAATCCCATTCTCCCTGTTTCACGCTATATTCCCTTCTTCTTTAATTTTTTTTTTGTTACCTTATGTAGGTGAACAATTGTCCTGGAAAATCTTTTGGTCGAGCAAATGTATTTGATGGATACATTTCTGATCAGTCCTCATAACTTATATTATGCAACTCCATACATGTTTTCAAAAGTTTCAAAATTTTAAGATTACTTTGCTTTCGCTTGGATTCTAGAAAACTGCAGTGTTTTTGCCATAAGGAGGATTTTTAGATGGGAAATGAAAATTAACTAAATAAATTAACTAAATAAAATTAATTTTTATATCCCAGGACAATATCTCCGTTTATTAGATGCAGGTTACCTTAAAGTACCTGTGATCAATAAGACCTCAGTAGGAGGTTGTGCCTTTAGTTATAGAGCACCTACTGTGGAATAGCCTACCAGTTACTGTCACAAATGCCCCGTCTGTTTCTGTTTTCAAATCCCGACTTAAATGTTCACTCAGGCATTCCACCTCGTAATGTAAATCGACCTGCCTTGGTTGTTTATTTTATCACCTTTACAAAAATGCATTTTAAATTTAGTTAAGTAACAAATTACTAACTCTGTCCTATCTTCTCGTTGAGCACTACCTCGCTATATAAGATCTGAGGAGGCCGGCCAGCGGTGACAGACGAATCCCGAGCTGACAGAGGATGATGTCCATCTGCCATGACGATCGAGACGTTCCATGCCGAGCTCGGGATCCAAGATGCCATTTACCAACATTATAATTACTTGTTACAAATTGGGGTGGGCAACCACTGGCCCGTGGACCCCCAGAGGTTTTTTCTCCCTCAACCTTCAGTTGGGAGTTTTTGTTCCTTTCCCCAGTGGCCAGTAGGTATACTTGTAGCTCTATAATAAGTTCTTCATTATGGTAGCCATTAGTTGACTGTCTTCTTTGTTTGTATCAGTTTTTCTTGCTGTATGCCTGTCTTAAAGCGCTCTGTGTCACTGCGTGAGAAGAGCGTGCTATAAAAAAAAATCAATAATAATAATAATAATAATAATAATAATAATAAATAATGACATTTATTTTAAAAAAAATAATGTGCTGAGAACGACGGGTAACAACGCTCCATGAAGTTCTCTTACAGCTCCTTCCTGGGTGTTAGAACAAGCAGCTCGCGTGACACGCAGCAGTAAATGAAAGTGCAGAATCACCTTGGTCACCAATGGCCTTGAACCCCAGGCAGCCTGAATTCACCATGTAAATCGATTCATTAAAATGCTGTTAAGCCTAATTCACGCGGCTGCCAGCATTCAGGGGGTGACACACAAGCACTTTCTCTCTCTCTCTCTCTCTCCCCCGCTGATATCTGCATCGGGGCTGAAGGTGACTGTCATCTGTCACCACATGTCATTAACATGTGGACATCTCCCATGAAGCATCAGTGGTGATGAGAAAAGGAGCCTGACGGTGAAGAGCAGAGGGGCAAAGTGGATGTTCTATGACTTCTGGAATATTCCCCAGGCTGCAGGAGCACAGCTGTCGAATTCTTGCCTCTTTCAGTTCTCGGCACATCAGAAAGATTTTACGCACACAGCAGACAGGATCCATCATGGTAAACAGCAGGGCAGGCAGGAGAAGGGCTTCTTCAGCATATTGTTGGCATGAGAATTTAGAGAAATGCAGAGATTTTAATCTGGATCCTTGAGCAACATTCGAGCAGACGTGCTCGTTCGGCTGCAGGAAACGTGGGCTGGTTTGCCGAAATCTCTCGCCCGCGGGACCCCAAGGTCCGAGACCTTCATCGTGGATCCGTGAGATACATCGGTACAGGACAAAATTTGGAGTATCCAGCAAATTCTGAGAGGCACTCTCATCACACACACACATACGCACACATCCACACACACATTTCTGAAACGCAGCTTGGCTGTGCATGTCACTGTTATCATGCCCTGCCCACTTTTCGTCTTCTCTTTCCATACGTCTTTCATTAAGTTCTTCAACAAGGCGGCCTCTTTTAACAGCAAATCACTTCAAAGAAATGTAGCCATAATGAGCAGAATATATTAAAAAATAATTTTCCTACAGCAAACAACTTAATGTCTACCTGTGTATACAATATAGTGAGTTCAAAGGCAGTGGGGGTGAGTAGGAAACAATGCAGGTCTGTTCTCTCAAATCTCATTGTTTTACTACAATCTGTGCTTTATTTTACCTGCTGGTGGTACAATCTTGTTGCGTTACCCCACATTATGACTGCTCCGGCGGTGCGCTAATGTCCACTGCTCGTTTCAGCTTCTTACGATATGCAAGGCTACTAATTGTAAAACAGACGCTTAATACCCTGTGTTTGACACTGATGGGTCGGACAGTAGGTGGCGTAGTTGCTAAGGACTTCCATCGGTCTTGTTGTCAAGCTTTTTAGCAAGGACTTTCACCCTATTTGCTGCTTCCAAAATATCCAGCTGTGAAAAACAGCGAAAGGGAAGGCCTCTTTCAAGAATTTTCCCAAATCCTGGAGGAAAGGGTGCAAGGCGGAATGTTCTCGTGCCTCACTAGCTCCATCTTCTGGTACAAAGACTATGTTTCGGAGATGAAGTCCTGTGCAGAACATTTGTTTCAGTTTCCAACGGGGCGGAACGCAAAAAGATAAATGTCATTTGTTCCTGTAGGCTCTGGAATGCAAAGATGTAACCAGGGGATCCTCAGCTTACAGACCCAATTGGGGCCAGAAGTCTACTTATGATATTTTTTGTTCATCACAGGAAAGTTATATTTACCAATAACTCATTGTCAGTAACAGGTTAATAGTACAGTTGTTTCTCTGTAGTATTCACAAGTTATGTTTGGTCATTTTTTGGGCATGACAATGACAGGTATAAAAATAGAGTGTATGTTTCTATATATATGTACACTACTGTGCAAAAGTATTAGGCACTTGGTTGGGGGAAAAAAGCTGAAAAGTGAAAATGCTTCCAAAAATAATGCTCTTAGTTAATAAACTTCCTACAAAGCTCAGTTGCCATCCATCGTCAACAACCTTTGTCCTGAGCAGGGTTGTGGTGGGTTTGGCCGGGTCTCGCTCTGTGGCGGTCTAGGGTTTGAGTCCTGCTTCAGGTGTTTTGCAATGGACTGGCGTCCCATCCTGGGTGTGTCCTCGCACCCTGTGTTGAAGGTTAGGCTCCGGTTTACCGCGACCCCATTTAATTTAACATGACTGAAAGGCAAGGTGTTTCAGCGGCCATCACTGCTGTCTCACAGCGCCTGGGCTGTCAGCAGTTAACCTGAAAGGCACCTTTTCAGACTATGGGTGGAAACCAGAGCACACAGAGGAAATCCACAGAGACACAAGGAGAACATGGAATCTGCGCTCAGTCTGCACAGCTTTTTTTCAACTCGAGAGAAAATTTTATTATGGCGCATTCTCTGCTGAAAAGCAATTTCCAGTATTATATCAGACGCATTGCAGCTTCAGCAATTCTACTTAATGAGTTTCAGAAAGGTCAGGAGATATTATACAATGAGACAGCTACAGTGCATGTTCAATTACTTCTGATGATATTAGATTAGTTTAATTGTTGCTTTTCTTGAAGGCAAAACGCAGCATGAATTGGCCTTATGAAAACTGTGTACATGGATGTCAACATCAATTCATGTGGCACTTAGTACAGCTGTTCCTATAATTACATCAGAAAAATTTTATGAAAATGCTAAACGGAAATATGAAAGGTTGACAGAGAATTAAGAAACATTTGTGCCAATTCGGTGCTGATTTGAAGAGAGAAGGGGATATGATGAAAAGGCCCTGGAATTCTTCCCCGTTTCACTTTTTATGATCCTTGGAAAGTGCTACCCTAACGAAATTAAAAAGAAGGAAATGAGCAACAGGCTCTGTCGGTGATCAAAGTCATTGCTGTTATTTGCTTATTATAATAGGACATTTATGAAGCACTGTGGCCAGCACTTGATATTAAATCAGAGGGGAAAATATCAAGTAGTGAAGGCAATTGATTCAACCTCCTTTGACTTGTACTGTACCGTACTGTACTGCACTGTACATCCTTTTGGAAGGTACTGCTCCACTTCCCAACAGAGTTGTGAAATAGCTAGGGTTGCCACCCCCTGCAGAAGAAAATAAGAGACACTTTTGGGTTCTTTATAGGAAAATAAGGGACAGTATAACGCACACTCAGAATTTATTTGTGGCTAATGTATATCAGAATCAGAATCAGAATGAACTTTATTGCCAAGTATGTTCACACATACAAGGAATTTGTCTTGGTGACAGAAACTTCCACAGCACAGACAGAATGACAGTGACAAGACGCAGATGAGAAGATAGAATATGTGAATAAAGGATAAAAAATATATAAAAAATATAAAGTACACAATATACAAAAAATAGTCACTAGACATTATATGTATGTACAGGTATGTTCTATACAAACGCAAGGGAATGTGAATAAGACATATGATGTGATAAATAGATATAATTATAAATATAAATAGCGTTGTGTATTGCACTGGTTTACTCGCTTGGGGGGGATTTAGCTGTTCATGAAGTAGATGGCCTGAAGAAAGAAACTTTTCTTGTGCCTGGCTGTCCTGGTGCTCAGTACTCTGTAGCGCCGGCCAGATGGCAAGGGTTCGAAGAGGAAGTGGCCTGGATGTGAGGGGTCTAGAATGATTTTGCTAGCCCTTTTACTGACTCTGGACAAGTGCAGTTCTTGGAGAGCTGGGGGGGATGTGCCGATGATTCTTCCAGCAGTCCGAACCATCTGCTGCAGTCTTCTGATGTCTGACTTCGTAGCTGAGCCGAACCAGACAGTTATAGAGGTGCGGAGGACAGACTGGATGACTGCGGAGTAGAATTGCATCAGTAGCTCCTGTGGCAGGTTGAACTTCCTCAGTTGGCAAAGAAAGTATAACCTCTGCTGGGCCTTCTTCTCAATGGAGTCTATGTGGAGCTCCCACTTCAGGTCCTGTGAGATGGTGGTGCCCAGGAACCTGAATGACCCCACTGTTGCCACAGTGCTGTTCATGACGGTGAGTGGGGATAATGCTGAGGTGTTTCTCCTGAAGTCTACGATCATCTCCACTGTTTTGAATGTGTTCAGCTCCAGGTTGTTATGACTGCACCAGACAGCCAGCTCTTGGACCTCCTGTCTGTAAGCAGACTCGTCACCATCCCGGATGAGGCCGATGAGTGTGGTGTCATCTGCGAACTTCAGGAGCTTGACAGAGGGGTCTTTAGCGGTGCAGTCGTTGGTGTACAGGGAGAAGAGCAGTGGGGAGAGCACACATCCCTGGGGGGCGCCAGTACTGATCGTGCGAGTATTGGATGAACATCTTCCCAGCCTCACTAGCTGCTGCCTGTCTGTCAGGAAGTTGGTGATCCACCGACAGATGGAGGTGGGCACAGAGAGTTGGGTTAATTTGGACAGGAGGAGGTGTGGGATGATGGTGTTGAAGGCCGAGCTGAAGTCCACGAACAGGATCCTCGCATAAGTCCCTGGTTTGTCCAGATGTTGCAGGATGTAGTGCAGTCCCATGTTGACTGCATCATCCGCAGACCTGTTTGCTTGATAAGCAAACTGCAGGGGGTCCAGCAAGGGTCCAGTGATGTCCTTGATGATGTGTATATGTGCAAAAAAGAAGTCTCTGCTTGACCTAAAACCTAGAAGTAAAAAGCTGAGATGAGGATTAAGATGTTGTCTTTTTTTTTTTTGCAGATAATCAAAAAATAAATAATTATTCTTTATTTTGTTTTCTCTTCCTCACTGAGCAATCCATGGGCCTATCACCTGACTGGGCAATACTGTATATTTCATTTAATTTTTAATGTATTTATAGCCTACATCTATAACATCTAAAATAAAAAATGTCAAATGTAGTTTTATACTGGAAATGTATTTTAACCAATGGATTATACATCTTGTAATACATTTTGAAAAGTAAAAGTTTAAAGAAAATGTCAGTGTAATACAACATACAAAACAATAGTCCACCATTTCAGCATTGACTGAGGTGGGTGCAACCAAAAAAAAACTGGAAATTGCTCCCTGGGTCTTGTGCATTCGGTCGTTCCGTCGATGATTTTCGTGGATGCGTCTTGTTTTACGTCGCATACTACAGTAACTCCACCGTAGCTGAGAGAAAGTTTATAGTTCGCCATAAATTCGTTCTCCCTGACTTCGCTAAGCAATCGGTTCTCCGTCTCCCATTCTTTTAAATGCTTCTGTAATCGTTTTCATTTACAAGGTGGACTATTAGTAGCCATGATGACATGATCTACTGATCTAGTTAATAGCTACCTGCCTTAACCCTCTCACGGTGGGGGGGGGGGTGGCTGAGGGGGCTTGCTGTGGGGCTTGTGTTCCCCTTGACTCTCCCCCCACTGTCAAATGTAGCATCCACGTAACGTAGCAACGCCCAATGACAGTCAGACTTACACACACAACACAGCTCTTTTTCGCATCCATTTTGGCAATTTGTTTTCCTATCTTTCGTGGGAACTGCAAAGTTTATGTATGCAATAAATATATGTAATAAATACTTTTAAATGTCTCTGGGTGCGTAAGGTAAAAGCACGGAACAAACCGCATTCTGTATGATTTTAATACAGAATGCAACTCTTATCCCTTAAATACAGAATAATTCCATATTACGGGTTAGGGTTGGCAACCCTAGAAATAGCTCCTCCTGGCCTGACATGTAAGGCCCACACAGCTACAGTATTAACAGGGTGCAAAAAACCGCCATAAGAGGTTGTCTCTGAATAAATAGAACTGCTTTACATTCAGATGAGAGTTTTAGAGGTATCACTGATATTCACTGGCTACCTTCTTCACACAACATCTCTTTTCTCAAGAGATCTCCAGAAGGAGTCCATTTTGTTTTCTTTTTGGGTTTCCCTCCCTTGGCGTGGATTTGGAGCCACAGCTGTCCATCAATTTCAGTCCAGGAGGCATCCACCTGATTCGCTGGACCAAGCAGGAAAGGCGGGACTTCCCAGCTATTGAAAGGATACTTCCTGGAGGCCATTGAGAGTCTTGCTCATTGACTGATAGACAGGTACAGTGGATTTTCGGTAGTGCTCTTGGGCTTTCTGTTTGCCTTCTTGTTTGTACTTTGATATTTTCTCTTCTCCTTTCTTTGTATCGCCTTTATATTGCTTGTCTACTTGTTTGGATGTTTGATCGTTTTCTTTCTTTAGACAGTATAGAAGTAGTGTAGTTAAGAAAGTGGCAGAAGACTTCATTTTGGGTTCTGACCCCTTTTTGCTTCCAATTTGAAGTTAGAACGTCGCTTGTCTATAAGGGTTAGCTTAGTTAGGCTTTCTCTTTGTGTTTTTCATTACCCTTTACTTTCTCTCCACTTTTGTAGAGTTTGCTTGTTGGCTCTTTGTTTTTGTACACCCTGATTAACTGCCCTGTGACCAGAACATTAAGCACACACAGTCCTGTTTGTGCACCGTATTTATTGTCTTGTCAATTTGTAACTCAACATGGTACAAAAAACCTCTATGTTGCACCCCTCTATACCCCTAGACTACCTTGGGGTCGTAAGAACATCACTCAGACAGTCGCTACGAAGACAAGTAAACATCTAAGAGTGAACGCCATTAACAAAGGCCTACAGAGAAGAGTCTGTTTCTACTCTTTGGCATAAATCAGCCTGAATTATCCACCTGCACAACACTGTTAAAAGAAAATAACTTTTTATTTTAAATGTGTTCCGCTGCTGTTAAAGTAGGAATTACGAAGGTCTACCCTCTGCACTGAATATACACCAGCGACACACCAGTGTCACACAAACAAGGAAAAACCGGAGGTGTACAGAGGTCATGCTGTATGTCAAACTACCGCTGCCTTGAGCTTTTTTTTAAATCCTCTCTGTTTACTTTCCTCACAGACTCTAGCTCCTCTGGGCCTTCCTTTGCTCATTAACTGAAAAGCTTCCTCTCAACCACCACTGTTATACACGGTTTGCGTAATGTGGAGATAAACAGGATGCTGTCGTGAGGAAGCTGAGTTTAGCTTCTTCTAAACATGTGTCAAGTATAAATTAATATATGAAACTTGGGTTACTGGGGAAAAGTTAGCTTCAGATTTCTTGTCTGCCTAATTCTACTTTAATTTCCGTTTAAAAAGAAGACTACACGCATTAAGTAAATACAATGCAAGAGTACAGTAGAGGAACGCAATATAGCACATGTCCAACATACAAGAGCACTTCTCGCAGTCTAGAGCCAATCCCAGAATCACTGGGCACAAGGCTATGTACAAAACAGAGTAATACATAAAGATACAGAGGGAAGAATGATCAAGGTGCATAGACATTAATTCTAAGAAAAAAAAAAAGAAATAGCCAGGTCCTGCAAAATTAATGTATTAAATGTGAGTGTTTTGGGCCTGAGTCAAAAAGTGGTGTCTGTCAGCCCGCAGCACTGTGTTCGAAGGCTCTCGAGGATATAGCCACTCAATGTTATCATCACTAATTCCTGTTTCCATTAAACGAGGACGGGGTGAGTGAGTAGGAAAGTGTGGGGAATGTCTTGTTGTAAGGAAATGGATGCTGCAGAATAAAGGCAAACACTTTATGAATATTTATGAAATTGTCCAAACAATTCATGTCCATTGTCCAATCAAAAAAATACATATATATTTGTTCATTTGAGTGCTCAAATATTGATACTGTAAAGTGACATTAGCTGTAGTCTCGCATAACAACAGATTTGATTACAGACTCCGAATCATATTAGAACTTTTATTTCAATCAATTAGAAAATCACAAAGGTTATGCCAATTTGGGTGCTTTCTCTCGTTTCCATAAATAAGTTTACGATTGACTACACGATAGCCACTATCCCTTTTTGGATGGAAGTGTTTTGCTCCTGCCTTCTTTCTTTAAAATGGCAATGTTTTCATCTGATTTCCCAAAGGATGCAACCTGTCATTTTCAGCCTGTTACTCGTACAGGGAAATGTAAACACAGCTAAAGCACTGCAACCCAAAACTGCAGGCCTTAATGTTTCGTGAAAGTCTCAAAAAATCATACACTGAACGAAGACAGAGAGATCCGTGTTAGTCCTTAACATTCATGTGTAGACTTGTTTAGAGACAAGGTATTATTGCCCTCTAGGCCCTTTCTGGCTCAGGCAGTGGTGAGTAAACAAAAACTCCCCATCAGATATTACCATACAGGTAAGTGTGAAAATTACAGCATCTGTGTCGCCCTCTAGTGGCTGTGGAATGTAAGCGCACTGATTTAGCGGAGCCGCACGTGGAAACTCGCACCTTTGCAGCCTGGGCTCTTATTATTATGATGTTGCTGGCTGTTTTTCTGTTTCTTCTAGATCATCTGGTACGTTTTTCCCAACTCACCGCTGGAGGTCAGCTGTCAGCTCTGCCCAAAGGGTCCTGTGCTGGAGACAGCTGTATAATTTACTGTATAATTATTGAGGGCTAAAAAAAACAGGGAAGAGGGCTGAATGAAGTGCAGAGCATCCCTAATAGAATACTGCAACCAGTCTTTAAGATTGTGTCAATAAAAGACAAAGCTGAATGTAGATGCAACAATGAGGGTGACCAAATTCATTCAATGACATGATGTGACAGAGCTCACACAGCTCTGTCTCCAGCGCTATTGTGGTGACGACATTGACTATGAACGTGAAATCATTTAGTGCGGAATGATAGTTTGCAAAACAGAGAAAGATAAGATTTACTAGACATTTTTTTCCAAAGCAACCTCCAATTAAATCTATGTAGTGTGATCAGCCTACACCCCTTATTCGCTACGGTGACTTACACTGCTAGATACACTACTTACACTGGGTCACTCATCCATATGTCAGTGGAATACACTCTCCCTGTTACAGTATGTCTTTGGATTGTAGGAGGAAACCCACACAGACATGGAGAGAACATGTAAACTCTACACAGACTGAGCAGGGATTGAACCCACATCCTCTCACACCACCCACGCACTAAGACACAGCACCACTACTCACTGTGCCACCATGCTACCCATACACATCTCCATATGAAATAATTTAGTGAATCCACTGGATTTAGATACAGGAAAGGGTAAGAATTCTGTTCTAGATTGATGCACATTTAAGTGTTTCCTAAATTAGTTAGATATAATTCAAACTCTTCTTCCTTTTGCCTACTTCTTTGGGTCACGCCCCATCCTGCACCATTGGACTTCAGTGCACTCCTCCCCTCTCTTGCAGTTTTATTGTAATGTTTTGTATGTAATTATGTTTGTCTGTTCACATATGTCTCTACTTATTTCACTTGGTTACTTAATCATTTTCTACTTATTTAAATGTTTGGTTACTTATGTGTGCATGTATGTACATAAATGTCATATGTGTGTATGTTGTACATTGTATGCTGCTGCAGCCAAAGCGGATTAATAAAGTTTCGTTTCATTGATTGATTTATTGATTAATTCATTCATTCAGCCATTGACCTCACTGGTTTCTTACAGCGCTAATTTTTAATTTTGTGTAATACAAGTATACTGCCACCAGATGGCAGACAAGCAACATAATGGAATAACCAACAATAACGAGCGTATCCGCACAATGTATCACGGTAACTAAGGTTGCCTTATACCGCATAATTTTAAACAAGAAATACTCTATTGCTTAATCATCTTACAGTAAATATACTGTAAACTGGCGATGAATACATTTACACTGCATCAGGAGGATTGTTTGTTTCGTTAGACCAGATAGCCTTTAAATACCTGTCTTTCGCAGGTTTATTTACTAAATTCGAGCGTGCAAAAGAAAAAATAGTTCACGATTTATGATTAATATGCCCACGCGGGGCTCGGAAATTCGTATTTATTTGTTGAGATTATGGCCACGCGCGGATGAGAGGATCCTGCGCGCTCAGTCAGTGGATCCTCCCACGTGTTGATACCCGCGAGGGCTAAAGGGAAGGGCTCGCGCAGGCTGGGCTTGGCTGAGACCCCACGCGTGGGAAGGGCATTTCCACTGGAGAGCGGCTCCTCCGCTCCACTGGTCCGAGGGGTTGTCAATCCGTGGACACGTTTCCGCTGCGTGCGGCTCTCCGATCCCTCCCATCCATCCCTCCCATCTAGTGCGAGGGGCCCGGGCTGCTGGCTGCTGTGTCCGGGACTGAGTGGAGGAGGGACGCGGAAAGAGCCGAGGTGCGGGACTCGCGGAAAGCTGCGGTGCTCCGCTCCGTTCTTTCTCCTCGGACCGTCATCCGTCTCTCTTTGTTCTGCCTAAGGCTTTTCATCCCTTTTTTGTGGGGAAAAGAAAACGAAACGTCGTGTAAATTAAAGGACACAGACTGAGACTCAGACAGAGAGAGAGAGTGACAGGAGCCGATAGCTGACCGCGCTGTGTCGTGTTCGCTGGCATCCGCGGGCGGTGAATGGAGCCGCTCCGGAGCGCGGGGACCCTCCGCCTCTGCCCACATCCCGCTCGCTCGGGTTCGGGCTTCTCTGTGCTGCGGTAGCGCGTCACAATGGACCCTCGCGACGCTCCCCGGCGCCTCCCCTCCTGAACGAGAAAAGTTTCTTCTCCTCCTCTCTCTGGCTTGCTTCTTTTTCCTTTTCAATCGGACGGGACGTCTGCGGTTATAATAAATCAATCGAGTCGCGGTTTTAGTTTCACCGCCACTGGTTGCATGTGAACCTGCCTGTGTTCCTGGAAGGAGAAAAGCGGCAGCAGCAGCGGCGAAGCGGGAAGCGGACCGGGCGGATCTCCGTGTGTGCAGCCGCCGGGGGGCACCGAGCGGATAGCAGGCAGTCACACTCACACTGCCACGATGTCCACCGCGGCGAGGTTCAAGAAGGATAAAGAAATCATCGCCGAATACGAGAGCCAAGTGAAAGGTCGGTGTGGCTGTACATTCAGAAAAGGTGTTGTTGTAGACCTGTTGTTACTGCGTGTTCTTACCCTCTTTCGTCTTTCTTTCTTTCTTTCTTTGTCCGCACTCATACGTGACACGACCAAAGTGTGAAAACAATATCTCGGCTTCCCTTTGTTGCCGCTCCCACTTCACAAGCACAGTTTTTTGCGAAGTAAGTAAGAGGGGTATGAACGCGGTTTTGTGTTCCGACGGGACACCGGGCACAAACTGCGTGGTTTACTCTTCTCTGCCTGAGGTAGATGTGGCCCCTCGCGCGCGAAGGTAATGCGCGCGGTGAAAATCACGCGAGCCTCCACTCATTACTGTACAGTACTATAGAGTACAATAGTGTTGTGCAGTGTGTTACACCTCTTACTCACTGGTGTAGATATGTAAGCAGGACTTACCTGGTGTCTCCTGCTTATTATTGTACAACGAGTCTAATCGCTGCAGTTTTTTTTTTAATAACTGTTCCAAATTTTCATTACAAAAGTTCCTCGGTCCACAATTCACTTTAAAACTTTAAACCTTCTCTGCTTCTCGCTACTGTCCCGTTGGTCTTACAAGCGCTTTCCTTAGTGCTCTGTCTGTTGGACTAGGTGTTTAAACTTGATGATAAACTCATAGGAAGCCATGTTACACATCTGGGGGAAAAATAAAACTTTCCGCAAGACTTGTTTGTTAATGTTTCCCGGTGATGAAGCCCTTCTTCTCGGTGTCATGGCCTCTTGTGCATCTGAGGCGAGTTGGTGGTGGTCACATCTTTGCAGGTGAAGAAGGAGGACTTTCTCAAGCGCAGCGCAGACTTAGTTATGTTGAATTTGTGTGTCATGGGCTTCTTCTGCCCGTTGCCGGAGGGGATGCGGGTGGTTAAAGCTACCGCCTTCTTCTCCAAGGACCCAGGATCAAACCGCATCTCCTGCTGTAGTTCCTGTGATCAAAGTACTAACCCTTCAAGGAGATAAGGAAAAATTCCCCAGCTGTGTAAATGGGTGGATTATAAGTATTTTAAAATAATTCAATTTGGTCTACTGCTCCTAATGGGATTGAGTTAACTATGGAGGACTGGTTGCTCCTTCAGAAAGCCTCTGAGATGCTGGTTGTGCAATGGTATCGGTCCATCTGCAGGGTGCGATGGACATCGCTGTATCCTCTCCTTTGGCTCCTGCTGTCCTTGAGTCTGCCGTGCCCATGCACAGTGTGAAATGACTTTGTACCAAATTAAATTTTATTTATTTTGGTCTTGTTAGCTTGTTTATTTTTTGAGGAACTGACTGTCTGTAGTATGTTAGTTAC
Source organism: Scleropages formosus (assembly GCF_900964775.1). Taxonomy (NCBI): domain Eukaryota; kingdom Metazoa; phylum Chordata; class Actinopteri; order Osteoglossiformes; family Osteoglossidae; genus Scleropages; species Scleropages formosus. The sequence goes on from NC_041807.1 coordinate 17,527,060, forward strand.
CATGGGGATTTGTTCCCCAGCCAAGGTCCGTTTTTCCCTGGAGCAGTTATAGCTGGAACGTCCTGAATCCGAGAGTCTCTATCAGAGCTGTTGGTGGCATAGGCGGTAGAATTACGTGTCAAACTCTGGACTTCAGGCTACAGTTTCCCAGGAATGCAACCCCCCCAAATGGTGACTAAGATGTTTTGACTCTTGGTAGCCATGTGTGATGCACAGTCATGTATGATTCATAGGGAACACTGCTATTTTGAAGCGTCGCTGTCATGCGATGTGAACCGAAGGGGCTCCGACGGCACTGTGGTACGGGAAGTAACCGCCACGCTCTTTCTGGACTGCAAGAGCGACCTGCCAGCAGCCTGTACACCTGCTTCAACTACGCAGTCATTCTCTTCCCTTATTTCAAAATGCCCTTGTCCTAGGTTTAGCCTGCTTATTTTGGTCATGAAAAGCATTTTGAGCTTCAAGGTACAGTATGTAAGCAATGAGAAGAACTAGTAAACACTGAGTTGGGTGTTGATGTAATTTTACCCCCTCTGCACATACTTTCCCTTCTTGTTTTGTCAGTGTGTCTCCTTAAATTGGTCATAGCAGTTGAATGAATTGAGAAACTCATTTCCTGTCTGCTAGTTCACAATACGGTTTCCAGTTTTCCATCAGACGAAATGGGGGTGTTTTACAGCTTCCTTCTAAATAACCTTTGCACTACACTACTATGTCAAAAGGGCATAATAAACTGAATGCTCTATTTTTGCTGTAACATTAGGATATCTTTTCCTGATCGTAAAAGGAAAAAGTTTATTCTTGAACCTGTAGATGTATTCAACTGGTAGGTATGAGGTGTGGAGGAGAATTGAACCAAATCTCTCTTGTCATTGTAATCTTCTTGTCAGTTTGAAGAGTAGTGCTGGAAGGGGAAACGGAACTTGAATAAGTGGAATATAAGTTGGGCTGAGTTTAAAAACTGCTATGGAATATGCAAAAAGGACAAAGTAGGAGTGACGCATCCAGCACTGTTTTAAGTTGCTCGACATTTGCTGGTCTGAGTCTCAGTTGAGGCCCTGGTCATGAACACCATGAACAAAGGTACATCGTAAATAAAGGTACTCATCTACGGTCAGTGAGGGGCAGACACTTGCAAGGTGTGTGCATGAAAGGATGAATGAATGACATCGGCTGCACAATTTAGACACCACACTGAATCCAGAATTTTTTTGTGTCCAGGAAGGACTGGCATTAGGTGGTTTTAGTACTGTCAAAGTGACATGCTGTGTCTTGGCGCTTATATTTTCTCTGTCCTTTTCAAGGGATTTGACACCATCCTGACCTTTCTCAACACCACTGGCACATGTACAAGGAGATCCCACCCCTCCCCATAGATAAGTGTAATTACACATGGGATGCCATATGGCTATGTCCGTTGAAGAGGGCCATGAATTATCGGTGGGGGGGGGAATGTTTGTGATTAAGACACTTTAAGTATTGAGTGAACTAAAAAGAACCCTGGTGCTGAGCGTCCATGCAGTTGGTGCACAGTGGATTTACTCTGAATAAGGGAGTACAACATTCCAGGGGATATCTGCAAAACTGGTTAATGGCATATGTTCACATATCATACCATGTTGTGAATTTAAGATACTTCATATCGCAAATGTGTCATGTGTCCCTTTACAGCCCTGTTGCCTCCTCCAAAACTGTCCTGTGTAGTGGGTGTTGCTATGGAGTAGTCACCCCATGAGGTCTTCCAGGGAGACATGGGGAAAAAGGGCTAAGCTGACGATGTTTCTCACCTACAAGCAGCACCGTGTTTCAAGGCATTGCTCCGCTGCATAATAACAGGCACTACGGGGTGTTCAGACTGCTGAATCCTTTTAACAGCTGCTTTGACACTTCCACAGAAACAGGAAAATGCCCCCACCCTCAGCCTTACCTTCACTAAAGCTGCATGTTTAGAGACTGAATTATGACTGAGAACAGTTGAAAATGCGACAAGCCTCTCTCCTTATTGTCCCGCTTGTCCTCTGCCTCTGTGTTTTACCAGTCTTGTTTGCTGCCAGGCTGCAGTGTCCCCTGGCCGACGTGAGCCGTTTTCCTCCACTGCCGTCCTTGTCATTCTGCTGATGTGATGCTGACATTGATGGTGTCTCAGTGGAGACCTCACACCACTATGATGTCAAAATATGCGTTGGTTTTTTTTTTTTTTTTTTTTTTTTTTTTTTTTAAAAAAAAGCACAGCGTTACTGATTCAATTCCTCGAGCGGAGGTCTTATAAATTTTATTTTGGTGTTAAGAGGCCGTGTGCCTAGTTGTCCGTGCCGCAAAATATGCAAGAGCTGTACTTAAATCTGTACACTTCAATATAAAGATTAGTATGTAGCTTCCATGGATTTAAAGATTCATAGAAATTCACTTTCAGTGAAATTTTAGCCAAAATTCATAAATTGTCCTTATATAGCATGAAAATCTTAATTTGCGGGTTGACATAATTAATGAGAAAAAATAGATTCATGCCAATTTTTAAAATCCTAACCAGGTAGCTAGTAGGAGAAAGGGGGCATCTTCCAGTAGTCCAGCCTATTAGTGTTACAGCAAAGCTTGACTAGGAGAACAACTGGTAGCATCATGGTTAGAGCTGCTGCCTTTGGTCCCAGAGATCACAGGTTCAAATCACCACCTCTAGCTATAATATACTTAGGCAAGGTACTTGCCCTCAATTGTACCAGTTTATAAAAAAAAAAAAGGAAACAGCTATACAAATAGGTAGGTAATTTTTGATGGCTTAACACTGTAAGTCGCTTTGTGGAAAGGTGTCTGCTAGATAAAGAAATGTAGAGGTCGGGCGGTACAACGGGGCAATTTGTCAGGATCACTCCAGAAAATATCTTTGCATTTTCATTCTAAGGTAGAAGTATGGTGCAAGATGGGATATTTTCCTAAAGTGTTGTCGAAATGTGCCACCACTGATAGGCTTTCTCCATTTGGGTTGAAGTTTAAAAGTATCTTGGTGAGTGTGAAAGAAACTTGAAGCCTGAAGTGGGAGGCGTGGGGTGTGTCCTTGTACAACTTTGCTGTATGGTTTGAGAAATGAGCAAAGACTGAGGTAATGAAAGGCCTCTGCCTTTGCTGCTGCTGTTCCTGCAGGCTCCATGGGAGATGATGATAAGAGGCCCATCTCTAGCAGGCTTATACCTTGTTCTCCTCAGCCTCCAATCAGGCCTACTGACAGCAAGATGTGGAGGAGAAATAGATGGCAAAGTGGCTGCATGAACCACAGATCACATTCTGTCCTTCACCTGTACTTTGGTATGAAACGTCATATTAAAACTGCAAATCAAAATAAAACTGGATTTATTACTAATTTGTTTAGTTGACTCTTCTCCAAAGGGATTTGTATACTAAGCTCCTTACCATGACACACTCCAGGACCATAGGAAAAGGTATAAATACTAAGGTATTTACAGTTATTTCCCCTTCACTACAGCTGGGTCATTTTTACTGAATCAGTTCAGGGTAAGAACTTTACACTGTAATGCAAGAGAAGGAGGTGGGATTCAAACCTAAGGAGTGGAAGGCGGTGGCACAAATGGCTACACTACCTGAAAATATTAAGACGTTTTCTTTAATTTGCATTGGTTTATTTTCAAATCAAATCACTTTATTGTGACTTCACCATAAGCACAAGTGTACAGGTGGTGAAAATCTTTGCATTCTCGCAGCTGTGCAGCATAAATAGTAAAAGTACACATTCGTAGTAGAATGATAAAGTGCAGTACATGGGAAGTAGAGTGGGTCGTGCATGTGGTGGCGTTAAGAGCTCAACAGTCTGGCCTTCTCTGAGAAGAAGCTGTCCCATAGCCTGCTGGGGAGGGTTCTGATGCTGCAATACCATCTTCCTGATGGTAGCAACGAGAACATTTGATGACTCGTGTGGCTGGAGTCCCTGATCCTCCGCGTTTTCCCTCACACACGGCCTGGTGTAGATGTCCTGGAGGGAAGGAAGCTCACTACCTAGTGTTATTTTCATGGTACCCTATGGTATCCACTGCTTCTAACAAAGTGCAAATGTTTTGACTGTTCATAATACAGTATTTGTTGTTTTAAACCCCATAGCTTGGGTAGATTTGACAGTGAACAATCCTGATTGGTGCTGGAATCCAAAAACATGCTGTCTCATCACATTTCCAGCACAGTGTGCCCCCGTTGCTCACCTACCATCTGCCCCGACAGGTCTCCCCTCAGTAAGTCAGACCTCCCCCCCCCCGAGCCACCCCCAGTGTTTTGGAGTTAGAGAGGTAGTGGTTATTGACAGGACCATCTGTGGTAGCTATTGGCAGCCCCCACCCTTAATAAACTAAGCTGACACCCTGTTCCTTACCCCCCATTGAGCTTTTTATTCTACACACAAAAGCAGTTGCAGAAAAAATGAGGAGGTGGGAAATGGGGATCTTGGGGGTGGGGGGTCTCTCCTTTCCTGCCCCATCCAAAAGGCCAGTAGAAAGATTGTAGTTGAAGGGCAGCAGATGAAAGGGAGGAGCATTGTCTTTGTGAAGGTTTCTAACTAGCCTGTGCTAATTTACTGTTCTTCTGCATAATGAAGCTCATGTTCCACACAGCCTACAATCCACAGTGGAATCTTGAAGTTACTCGTGTGAGGAACAGACACTTTTCTCCAAAGCAACTTACAGTGCTAAGGTCACACATTACTTTTGTAACCTTGGGCAATTTAGGGTAAGTATCTTGCTCACTACTACCAGAAGTGGGGATCAAACCTGTGACCTTTAGAGCCAAAGGCAGTAACTCTAGCCACCATACTACCAGCTGTCCTTCCGTAAGGAACCCGATCACCTCTGTTCTGCTGCTCTTTTGCTCTCGCCGATACATTGCTTATCAGCAAGGAACCCTGGGTGAGAACTGTGTTGCCTGTGAGGAGGAGGATGGGATTCAGTGGGTTGGTGAAGGCCCAGGGCAGAGAGATGCACAGAGCGAACACTCGCAGGGATTTCACCCTAGTTAGGCACAAGGGAACACCATGGGCCTGACGAGGAGTAAAAAGCACTAGGTGATCCATAGTGGAAAAACTAACGATGGGAATCCAGTGTGCTTAAGAGTTCAAAACCCTTATCTTCTCTGTATAACCAACTTAATCTGTAGGCGATGAAATGTTTATAGAGTCTGCAGGAGAGAATTGCGACTAGTCCGAGATGCTGTTCACTTTTATTCATTTCACTTAATGACATATGCCACTTTTGTCTGCAGGCTTTAGGCGGTCGCTCATTGTTCTCGTCGGCAGCAGACCTGAAACTTCTGTCTATGCCTGGAAGTCACAGCTTCCATCTCATGGTGCTTTTCATAATGTGTACTTTTAAGTCTGATTTTCTCTGAAGGGACTGGGTGAAAATGACAGCGAACAGCCCTTTTTTGTTTGATCTACACACTGCGATTCATTTATGGGTCAGAATCGGGTTGTTGAATTGGCCGCAGGCTAGGCTAGGCTAGGGTGTGTCTTGTGACTTTTGGTCTTTTGCAGAAGTCGTGTTACACCAAAAACGCAACGTAGTGAGAGGAAAAGGATCAAGGACACCATAGCACTCTTAGTTATTCCTCAAGGAATAGGATACACATACTTGGTAATGTATACTAGATTGTGAAGAGGCTTTGAAATGTGAATCATTACCTGTGACACACTTCAGTGGAATTTAAAATGAGGTGCACTCGCTTTTCTTTGCTTGTTAAAATGTTTTATGCCCAGTGTTGAGTTGTAGAGCAGTCATATTAGGGATGAAATAGTAGAGTGATTGTTTATAAGATGGTCGTTGGAGGAAAACGGCATAATCGGGTACAGAGCAGTGGTTCTGTTTTTTTTTTTTTCTTCCTGTAGGAGGAAGTCATTTCAAACAAGGAACTGTAATAAATTTCTTATTCATTCAGCATCTTTTTTTTTTCTTTTTTCTTTATTTTTTTTTCATTTTCAAAGGATTTTTTTTTTTCTTTTTTGGGGGGATGCTCTAGTTGCCTTTTTGCCAGTTCCCGACACCACCGTTCTGCCGCAAATAGCCTGTTGAGGACTCTGCAGTGATTCGCCAAAGCAACTTGATGCTTCCTACTTCCATGGTTTCCACTGAAACTGAACTTTACCATCCTGTCTGAGTCTTGTTAGAGAGACAACATTCCCCCATCCAAGATAAGCAGGATTTAACTTCAGTAGATGTTCCCCAAAATACCATCTATTACTTCTCCTTTTGAGGTATTACACGATGTCACACAATAGAGCGCATTCTTCACACTCCCAGCCTTTAGGTCACACTTGGGTCTTTCTGCCCTTGATAATCTGATTGCATTAAGAGCAGAGTGAGGATACAGCAGTTTCCCCCCCCTGCTTTGTGATCAAATGTCATTTAAGGCCAAAGATTGAATTTTACATTTCTGAGCTTCTCTGCGTTATTTTTCTTAGCTTTTTCTGATTTAGCGATATTTTAAAAGGATTTAGGCTTTTATTTTGCTTTGGGATTTTTCAAAGATTGAAGAGAAAAAAAAAAAAAAGCAGCATGACAGGCTTTACATTTATTCATTTAGCAGACTCTTTTCTCCAAAGCAACATACATCAATTGAAAAATAAAATTTGTGCATTACATTAGCAGTGAGAGCTATATTTTGCTGATGAGTCAAATTGTGTTTTCCTTAAATGACAAGATAATGATATTTCCTGAAGTAAGCAGTGTGTACCAAGTAGAACATGCAGAACAGATACTGGGAGGGCGTGAACTCTTAATCTTACAGTTCCAGTCCAGTTTCCTGATAAAAATGGGTTGCTGGGGTTGAGAATCAAACTAAGCATATTTGTCTTCATATTACAAACAATGGCATTTGTGATGTTTGTTGCAGGCAATTATGTCATTCCATCCACTGGAGTCATCCCATGCCCATTGGAGTCACAGTGCACTCATTTTCTCTGTGTAATTGGAGCTGCTGTGCATGCTGACTCGTTTAGTGCACGTTAGCCGGGCTTCCCATTCCATCTGAGTAGTGGAGAACTGGCTCATCTGAAGATGTTGCCTTGATCCACCTCCAAGGTGTGAGCCACCCGTGAAATCTAGCCATAATGAGGAAGTGGAGATCAGTGAGCTGATTGTTTCCCTATTGTCTGCTTCCATGCAGGATGCCTGACCTCATGATCCCTGAGAAATTGGTCCAAGTAGGTGGATCTCCACTCTGTTCAATGGTCATTGATTAATGAAGCTAGAAAATGTGTATCCTTTAAATAACTGCCCAATTGTCAAACTTATTCCAGCAGGAAAACTTGTTGATGTTCTAGATTGTTCTTAACATGATAATCCAGGCCTAGTCCTGAAAGATGGCTTGAGGGGTGGGATCTGGCTTGAGGGGTGGGATCTATCCCAGGGCTGGGCAGCAGGCATGGATGGAGGGGGTCTTTCTGACTTTCCAACTCTGTCTCCTGGAGACTGATTGTCACTGGGAGCCAGGGTGTGGCTTGCTCTCCAATCATCTGTAACTTGCATTAGGTTTCACTGCACCAGACTTTCAATAGCTGAGTTTTGAGGTATCCAACCGTTTCGTGCATGTTTCCTTTTTTCATTTCTTTTCTTTTGCAACTTCCAGAGAGCTCTGTGGAACGGTGGCCCTCAGTCATCCACACACAATAAAGGGTCTTTGTGGTGGAGAAAGGGGTGGGAGGACAGGGGACTGAAGAACGTGCATACACTTCCCGTCATGGATGCATGAAAGACTCAGGAAAAGGCAAATGCACAGATACGAATCTGTGTGCCATATTTCTCCTCATTGTTTGCCAGCTGTCTAAAACAGTGGGTGGTGGAGAATGGGGTGTGTGTCAGAGGGATGTTATGGGATGTAGTGCTCAAAGGCTTTCCATTGTCTTGAATAGAAAGAAATGTTTCCTCTGTAGTAGGACCATATTATGTACCACATGAATTTTAAGAAGGTCTATTCGGTGTGTAAGGAGTTTAAAAAAAAAAAAAAAAAAAAAAAAAAGTAAACGGATATATATTGTTTTAAGATGTTAAATACCATATAGCTGCCTAGAGTCAGAAGACGAGTTTGCATGCAATTTGATTTGGTAGGATTAGGGTTATACAGTTTTCTCCATTGGGTAGACTTTGCTTTATTGGAATCTTGCCAGTTGTCTCATCTCCTGAGCTAAATGTCTTGTAATGAAAGAAAATTTAAGTACAAATGCACCACCGGATACCTATTTGTGCCATATATTGTCCTGCGGTTTGAGAAATTTGCATAATTTAGAGGCTGGTGTTGGGGTCCGCCTCTTGCCTCCTGGGGTGAATGCTTGATGGATATAGATTGTGCCGCTGAGCAGGACCTTGTCTAGTGGGACAGTGAAGTGCAGCAGCACACTGAAATTGTACCCCGCGCCTCTGCACAATATGCATCAGTTAATCCGGGGTGTCCTGGCGCTGGTTCCTTGCATGAGAACACCCCCCCCCCTCCACCACAGGCCTGGCCTCAAGCACCACAGCTGTGGCTGCAGACATCCTGTGGGTGCGAATATGAATTATGCACACCATGCAGCATTGGAATAAGATATAGGTGCAGTAATATCTCCAGTCTGTTTGTGCTGTGAAGTGCATTGGGATAAACGGGAGGGGATGAGGACTGGTGACCAGTCTTCCAGTACAAATGTCATTTTGAAAAAACGCTGGTTCCCCACTCATTAGAAACCAGCCTTGACAGGTTTGTTTAGCCTACTGGATGAGAGGTGTTAATGGGTGTCTGATCAGCATTAATCCCAGAAGACACTTGGTAACCTGGGTTCTGAGCCACAGACATACTTTTTTTTTTTTTTTTTTTTTATTTTTTGGGTACATTACAGCAGTTTAACTCCTGTCTTACCTGTTATTCTACAGCAGTGTTTGCTTCCTTTCTTCAAGCATATTTGTGTGTTTTTGTCTGACCTGCGTCTGTGTGCTTGGACGTCCTCGCCCCACCCCACCCCCTGACTCGAGTTCATACATCATACCTATAATCAGGTGGCATCAAGGATGCTGCTGCCGTCTCCTTGTTACCTTGTGGGATCGTATGATTTGTCTGCTTAATTACTCGCCAAAGGCAAAATGAAGTGTCAGCCAACTGGTGTGCAAGGCGGCCGTGACAGGAAAGAGAACCTCTGTGCCTCGGGCAAGGGGCTCATTGTTGATGTCCAGGGTGTGAGGGGGAGGATGCTGGTGAAAGGTTCCTGATGCCTGCTGTAAAATGAGACGAAAGAAGGTCCTTCCTGTGCTCTTGTCGCACATTCAAGCGCCTATCTGACAAGCCATGCCGTTACATGGAAGAGAAGGGAGAAGGGAGGGGGAGGTGGGTAGAACTGACAGCCCAGTATGGGGGCTGAGGGCTGCAAGTAAAAACATGGGACTCTGACTGTGTACTGTCATCTGTGGGGTGTGGGCACAATGCATTCTTTCTGTGGAGATCTCCTTACCATAGGTTGCGTTGGGTAGGGCGGAGGATGTGGTGTTGATGGCAGCATTTGCTCTTGGGTTACATGACAGATGCCGTGTGAGAAATCGATATGATGCTGGTGAGTGGGTGGGGGGCTGTGGGAGTGTGGTAAACCGCGCCAGGACCCAGGGTTCGTGGCGTGGGTCTGTCGGGAAAGGTGGAAACCTGAGCAAAGGGGGCCCCAAGGTACCATTCACAGATCAGAGAAGCAGTGCCTGAAGGCAAGACACTGAGCTGTGAAAGGTTTTTTTAAAAAAAAAAAAAAAGGCCAAACTTGAAGCTTTGCATAACTACTAGGCTCAGTCTGTCAATGTTAACGGTTTAATAATTTTCGAATGGCACTAATGTTCCTGAAGTTATCAGAGCATTAGACTGTGCAGCAGCTACCCTGTGTTGCTTGACTATGTAGTCATGCCTTTTTGCAGCATCCTCCAGGTCTGCCCCAGGTCTGCAAAGCTTTTCCTTACCCCATTTAACACACATCTACTGGTATGTAACTTTTTGTGCATTTTTTTAATGAAGTACATTGCATATTTGTTGCCATCTACGACTCAGCAAATCTTCTGGTGCTAATAAGCAATTTTTGTCTGTTTGTTATTTACGTGTATCAGCTCTGTGTGCTTGAATTGTCAAGTGTCTCTTTAACCGGGCAGCTGGTGGTGTGGTGGTTAGACCTGCTGCCTCCGCACCCAAAGGATGCAGGTTTGAATCATGCTTCCAGCTGTAGTATCCTTGAGCAAGAAACTTACCCTAAAGTCCGTCTGTATTAATGGGTAAATAGTTGTTACAAGCTTAACGTTGTAAGATGCTTTGGAGAAAAGCATCAGCTAAATGAATGAATAAATGTAATGTAACCACGAGTATAAGTGGTTAAAATAGCCATGTGTGCCTTCGGATTGACCTTAGCCATTAATACACTCGTTGTTCTGATTTTTAATAATATTAAGTAATCTGGTTAGTCAGAAGTTGGATTAGAAGTCCTGCAGTGCATTCTACAGTAAGAGCAATGTAACAGATTTAAACAAAATGTTATGAAAAGCAATATAACAAGTCTGCTCTTTTGACTATGCGACCTTGGTGAAATATGAGATTAGTTCCCCTCTGCCAGAAGTTCACCCCCGCTCCCGTCGTCCGACCCCAGCTTGCGCGTCGGCACGTGTCCCGAATTTCCACACCGCCAGTTTGTCAACGGAGTCCAACGAGGAAGGGGCTGCGGTCTGCTCGTACCTCGCTGGCACGCGATTCGTATTTTAATGCAAGCTGTGCGCTCTGGTCCTAACGGTCTGTCTTATAATTTCAGTGGCGGAGCAGTCAAGAAAACTGCGCTTAAACGGTTTAAGTGAGGAGATCCAGCCCAGCTGAGCAATTCAATTGAGGTACAAGACTGCAATGGAATATTCAGTCGTCCCCTGCATCTTATTTACAGCAGCTGAAATGAATGGATGGCAGTCCAGCTTCTCGCTTGCTGTGCAGTTCGCGGTTTTCGTTCCAGCTGACCTCTTTATTACTGAACCTAGATTGTGATTTTGACTGACGTTGTCACACAACTGGAGGTGCGGTGGCGCAGTGGGTTGGACCGGGTTCTGCTCTCCAGTGGGTCTGGGGTTCGAGTCCCGCTTGGGGTGCCTTGCGACAGACTGGCGTCCCGTCCTGGGTGTGTCCCCTCCCCCTCTGGCCTTACGCCCTGTGTTGCCGGGTAGGCTCCGGTTCCCCACGACCCCGTATGGGACAAGCGGTTCTGAAAGTGCGTGTGTCACACAACTCAAGTTAATTAAATGCATCCATTGAAAACTCATATTCGTGTGTGTGCGCGCATGCTCCTTGTGCACTTGGTTGTGTTCTGCTCATACAGATTTTGGTCGTCCTGTAACCATACCCTCGTAGCAATGTCCGTCCTAACCACATAGTAGCAGAGAACTTCCCCAGAATGCCGGTGTCAGCGATGTCCCGCTTGGAGACCACAGCTTTTGAATTCCTTTTGTTCCAAGCTGGACCGGGACACTTCTGATAGCCACCATAGGGTTGAGGTACAGACCTTTGTGTGGGGTGTGTCAGGAAGAGGATATTTTAAGAATCTATAGAGTTTGTGCAGCAGATGCAGAAACCAAAACTGTGCATTTGGATGAGAGGAAGTGCTATTTGTCAGTCAGAGTCCAGCCTCAGGGCAAAAGGTTTTTTTTTTTTTTTTGTTCTTGCTTCATGGCATAATTTTCATCAGTTTGACAGGACCACACAACAAGGTTAAAGCTCATAGTTTTAACAAATCAGTTGACTATATAAATTAATGCATGTATTAATTAGCAGGTACTTTTAATTTTTTTGTAATGCTTTTTAAGATGTAAAAGGTTGCATCTGTAGTTGCTCATTTAGTAAATGGACTTTAGTTACGATGTAATTGATGGGACATTGTGTAAGTGTCATTAATGACCGCCTTGGTATTTACAAAATTACCCTTGACTTGTTCTTTATCTGTGTAGCCCGTTTATGAGAGGTTAATTCCCTTGCTCGTCCTTGGTTGCATGGCTGTCAGTTGTTATATTTAGCATGGAGCTGTTTTAGTCCCCCATGCACTCTCCGTGAACTATTAGCTCACAACGTCCTGTGGTCCAATGAATCTGCCAGGATTTTCTTCCTGGGCTCTGGGTTTCCTGTGATTTATCTTCTTTCGGTGCTTGAGATTCGTCCTGAAAAGTAGATATACCTAAAGTAACCCTAATGCTGTTGTCGCCAGCCTCCTGGTCCCAGGTCTCACTTTGTGACTACAGAGTGCAAACACAGAGTATTCCAGTTTTGTATTAAAACTGTATTAAAAAAAAAAAAGGCTGTATTAGAGCAGCTTGCAGCATGGTAACTATCAACGTGGACAGTAATACCCCAAGATACGCCAATTTGGGCAACGAGGATGTAACTTAAGTTTTATTACCCCTACATCACCTTATGAGACACTTCCTTGCTTATACAAGGAGCGTGTTTGTGTTTCATGTGCGTTCCACCTGCTCTGCGATACAAGACCAGGACCACCGTGTAGTTTTTCCTCTACAGTTTGACCATGTGCAAAAACCGTCTTGGCACAAGGCATCAGAAGCAAACTAATCTGTGGTTTTCCCGCTCAGCAAAATCACTATACATACATACATATATGTATATATTATATACACACACACACATACACAATACTTTTTGTGAGTGTTTAAGTGTGCAGTCCATAATGGTTACAAAAGAGCTGAACAAGCACAGGTAGACAACCATTGAATATTATACAGTATTAATGAAGGTGAAACTGCCTTATTTTGTGTAGGGATAACTAATTTTAAGTACTGAAGTAGTTTTAATGCATTTTGGTGGTATGTTAGGATAAACGGATGTTAGTTTTGGGGCTTGGGAACGCATAAAAATGTTTAGCTTTGAAACAAGTGAGAATGACGTCTTTGATTTATGTGAAATCTTACAAAGGGTTTTCAGGAAAAAAAATTACGTTTTTCCAGCAGGGCAAGACTCATCTGGCAGTTTAAGTTTCCGAAAGTGCCCTGAACCTTCATGAAAGGTTCTTAACCCGAAGTGTTCCAGTAACATATGGGTGTATATAGAAAAAAATGTTTGGCTCTGCATCAGAATGATAAATGTACATTTCAGTGTAGGACTGATTACTTTTACATTTGTCTTTTTTGCTTTGCTGTGTTCTGCCCTCATGTCTCTGTCAGACTTGACAGATCAGGATTATCAAACATCAATCATGTTCTTGTATGCTTTCGCTGATAACCATCGATCACAGTCCTAGCCTTTTTATACTTTTCGGATGATGCGGTTAAAAGGCTGTTCGGTCCATCCGAGTTGGCACTAGCTGTTCACGTGGCCTTTAGCTGATTTTCAGATGCACACAAAGGTTTTGCCATTGAATAAATTCTGAAGCAAAGTCTTCTTTCGTTCTCATTAGCTGTATTCAAATAGGACTTTCAACACATCGCCAGTTGCTGGTAGAAGCTTTTGTAGTTGGGCCTTTTGACTAATTGACGTTGCAGCAGCATCTGAATCGTGATATTTAATGTCTGCAGTCTGACACTGACCCTTGTTTCTTTGTGTTTTGTTCCTTTCAGTAGACTTTTTTTAATTTAAAAGCAGGGAGAAAAGGGTGAATGATGAAATGGACTAGCGTACCTCCTCAACCTTGACCATTTTAGACATACATGTTTAACTGCTCTTAACAGTCCCGTGTCCCTGTTTTGGATGAATAGTTTCCTCTCAGACTTTGTCATGAAAAGGCAGGCTTTCTCACAGATTGACTCTAGCAGTGTTTCCATAGCTGCTAGGTGATGCGCTAAGCTTGGTTGCTATGGTGACGTGTCCGTTGCCCTGTGGAAAGAAAGGTAGCATTTCTGAGGTGTGACCAAGAAAGGTCTGCTTGTACCCATCGATTCCCTCTGGCTTTCGAACACCTGGCTGTGCATTGTCTTTATGTGGAGGAATGTGTCTGAATAAGGTGGGATCACAGAAGGGGGAGGTTCTACGGATGTAGATGAGGTGGTTATCGAGCAGAATGGACTCTCAGTCCCAAGAGGAGAAGATATAGCACGTAAAGGCCAGTCCTGCTCATCTCATTCAGGTTCAGGCCCAAAGATCTATTGTCTGAGAACAGTCCCCCCCCCGGCCTGGTAATTTGAGCTGCAAGTGGTTTCAATTGAAAATACTTGCTGGATGCCTCAGTTATGGCTAGCAGTGGATAACAGCAGAATTAAGTCACATGTTTATTCAGATTTGGGTAGTAACTTGGAGGGGCCGACAGATTCGCAGAAACACTTTTTTTTTTTTTTTTTTTTCCTCCTCTCCTCCCTTTGCTTTATTTGGTTAAAGGGATTATAACCGTGTAATCGCCTCAAGCCATTGGACATACTGGCTGTAGGGACTAATTTAACCCCTGCAACATGTGAAGGATTTCTGAATGTGCTTGTGTGACATTCAGTTCCTTTCCAGAATCCAGGCACATGTTTTTTTTTTTCCATTTTAATTAAAGAAAAGAGTGAGCAATTAAACTCCACCCACTTCCAGAAATCAATACTTCAGCTGTCCTTCGGAGCCCCCCCCCCAGCACAACAAAAAGCTTCTATGAAGATTTACATTTGCAACAGCCTTTTAGTAATATTACACCCTTCGAGATGTAATTTCTCTGAGTGATTATCGAGCACAGGACCTGCCAGTCACAGGCTGACTCTGCATCTCCAGTCATCGAAGACTCCCAATTTAATATACGTATTAGTGGTACAGTACTCTTAGCACTGACGCATAATGGATAGCCAATGAGCAATAACTGTCTAGCATGTAAGGACTGGACCCTTCAGAAAAATATGAAGTGTAATGCATTTGTATGAAGCTTGCCCGGTGTGAAATCTGCCTTAGATTGCATGTTCTTAAAAACAAGCTGCCACTTCACTGCACCTGTAGATGTGTACACGTTTCTGTCTTGGAAACCGGATAATGTTCAGGGAGCTCCGTTTAATTAGTGCTTCCGTCAGTTCCTTTGAGGTGTTTCGGGGGAGTTTGTTCTCCAGATTGTTGGGGGGGGAAAGAAAAAAAAAAAAAAATCACAAACTGTGCCTTGCTGTGCGAGAAGAACGTGCTCTGGCAGGCACTCTTTGAGGCCAAATGATGGATGTTGAGAACCGTGGGTTAGCATCCACGAAACCTCGGCGACGTTCTCCTCCCCAGTCTGGAATTCCCAAACAGAAGTGTAAAGGTCCCGTCAGCAGACGAAAGGTGCTGTGTCATTTCGCGAAGAAACATCGAAGACTGAGCGTTATCATGAAAACAGTAAGTTGGGGCCCACCATTCAGCGTCAAACTGTAGTCTGCTTACCTGTTTTGATTTTTAAGGGACCCTTCTCACCACCTGCCTCACAGCGGGCGAGACGCAGCCGCCGAGCACAATCTAGTAATAAATCGCAGTAGGGTGTGCCCAGACCTCATAGACAGGAAAACCCAGTGGTGAGTTTGGTCTGGCTTTGAGTTGCTCTTCTACCTCTGTCATCGTGTTGCTTATTCACATTGGTCGTCTCGGCAAGAGAAGCTCGGTCCGACCCGGATCGGAGCCTCGGTCAGAAATCCAACATCCTGGCAGCGTTTGCTGCTGACACACTAGCCCACCATGAGCCTGCTCTTTGTTTGAGTCCGATCTAGCTGAAGACAGCAGCTCCACCCACCCTTCAGGTTCACCCTGATTGCACACAGTGGTGGGTACTCTGGTATCTGCCTGGCTCAACCGCTTAACTGTTCCCATGGAAACAAGGTTTAATAAATAAACTGCTTTCAAATATGCAAAAAAATATAATGCCATTTCACAAAATGTTATCCTCAAATATCGAATTCTGTCCAGACATTTTAATGTGCACAGGATTTCATTCTTAGATAATTTATAAAGCTTTGTGTTACTGTATATGAGGATCGTATTACATTGTATAACGACTGATTTCTGAATGCCGCTGCATGATTCAGAATTTGTGCCTTCAAACATGGTGTGTGTGTGTGTGTGTGTGTGTGTGTGTGTGTGTGTGTGTGTGTGTGTGTGTGTGTGTGGTCTGTGGGGTGAGGAGAATGCTTTGTTTAAGTCAGCTTATAAAGAAATGGCAACCTTATAAAACTAGAGAATTGGAAGAAACCAGAATGTTTTAAGTTTGTAAGACAGGAATTACACCACAGAAGTATGAAGTTACAGGAAAACAAAGCTATAACCCCTGTCAGTTGTGGTGCCCTCCCCCAATACCTTAAGAGGTATTTCTTATCCCCACAATTTTTTAAAAATTATTTCAAGTTTAGTCTGCTTTAGGGAGTGCCCGTTGGCGCAGCGGGTTTGGCGGGGTCCTCCTCTCTGGTGGGTCTGGGGTTCGAGTCCCACTTGGGGTGTCCCCTCCCCTTCCAGCCTTGTGCCCTGTGTTGCCGGGTTAGGCTCTGGCTCGCTGCAGCCCCGCTCAGGACAAGTGGTTTCAGACTCTGTGTGTGGTCTGCTTTATAGTAAACAAAATTGTACAAACTTTCACATTTTCAAGTTGTTTTGAACCATGTATTAAAGTTTAAAAGTCACAAAAAGATGAAGCATTACTTTTTAATCCACATGACTGCCCCCAAGTCTTAGGTCATGCTTCTATGCTAGAGGGCTATTGCACCCTCACACAAAGTCTGCTGGAGAAGGCTGGTTGGGTACATCGGTGTCTACACACACCTTATGGTGGGTGTTGTCTCCAGACTTTGGAGTCATTTGGGAGTGTATCCTATCCAGGCTGTAGATCTCAGCCCCAGCGAATGTTAGGTGACGTGCCCTCGGTGACATTGCACCCGCTCTGCCATTTATACAGCAACCAGCTTGAGGGAATCAGCTGAACTTTGCTTCAGTTGCCAAAAAACTGACAGCGTGCAGATCAATGGAGTACTGCAATAGCAGGGATGTCGACACGCTCTGCTGTCTCCATTAAAAGTTCTTGGCGTTTTGTCGTGAGAAACCGTAGGAGAAGTCAAAACACTGCTGTAAGGCAACTCTTTTGACATCTTCAGAGTCTACTTTTCTTTTGCCAAAGTACTTCTTTTCTTTAAACAAAAGTTACTTTTTTAAAGCAGGTTCAGTGGAAATGTTGTCATAGTTCTGAACTCTGAGATGAATTCTCCAGCTTGGAAGAGGGGGCAGTTTGCAGCGTCTTTGCTGTTCCTCATCTGAAAGCCCATGATCTGGAAAGACTGAGCAGACACTGTGAAGTTCTGTCATGCTATTCGTTTGGTCATCTTCCCCCAACGCAAAATAGTTACAGATGGCGAGAATGTAGTTCCTCCTACATTTAGCATATGTGCCTCGAGTTTCTGGTGTAATTTGTTTCGCCAAATGACGAAGTGCTGTGAAATATGGCCTGGTTAATGTTTGGCATAGGATGTGGTAGAATGGGAACAGTGGGAAAGAATCACCAAATTTGATGGGAAAGACGGTGATGTGCTTGTAAAATATATACAATGTACAGTGTGTGTGTGTGTGTGTGTGTGTGTGTGTCACACACTGTCTTGAAACCACTTGTCCCAACCGTGGTCGTGGTGAACCGGAGCCTAACACAGGGCACAAGGCTGGAGGGGGGAAGGACACACCCAGGACGGGACGCCAGTCCATCACAAGGCACCCCAAGCGGGACTCAAACCCCAGACCCAATAGAGAGCAGGACCTGGCCAAGCCTGCTGCGCTACCGCACCCCGGTTCTAAAATATCAAAAGGTAATCTGGTGTATTAGCTTAGTAATAGTACACAGGTGATATCCTGGTAGTGATGTTTGCCTGTGTAGGAGTGGTATGGGACAAGGCAGTTTAGTTCCAGTGGATTGTGGGAAGTTCTGGTCTTCTCAGGGTAAGCAGATACCTCCCCTGCACTGCTCTGGTTTCCCCACAGGCATCCTGTGCACTGATGAAACCCAGCACTACTCTCATTGTTACCTCCAAATCTCTCCCAGAAACATGCCAAAGAGCCTACCAGTTGTACCCCCAGGCTCCCTGTGTCGTCCCAGTGTTTGTTGTTGTTCGGCAGGCTCACAGGTGCTCCCGTTTAGCTAACCCCCGATGGACTGTTTGAAGTTGATCACAGAGGTCTTTGATGTGGTCACCCCCACAAGCCCATATCCATGCCTCTCTTCAAATGGCCTTACAGGCAATAGAATGCTGTCTGTGACAGAAGGTCACATGATGACCACCACCACCCCCCAGTGATCAGACTAAAATCTGTGTAAATCAAAAGGGATTTTATCCGCATTCAAACACTAATGTAGTGTCTTGACTTGCCTTTTTCGTAAACTTGATAAGCCAAGTTGTTGAAGCAGCTTTGATCACTGTCATTGTACCTCATCTGAAGCAGTGTGGTTTGGAAATGCTGAGAGGACCATCCATCTCTGAATACATATTCCACAATACACACTTAAGCCAGGGTACAGGAAGGGAGTCTAACGGGGTTTGCCATTGTTGGCCCAGGTTCGATATGAAATCTACACTTTTTTTTTTTTTTTTTCCCCCCCCCACTAACACAATTTTCTGTTCTGACATAATTAAATTAATTGGGGCTGAGTGAAAATCGCAGAGAAGCAACCCTAAATTATTGAAATGCTGCCCCGTTTAGAGCCGCTTTATGAGACAGAGGGATTACTCAGCAGTTGTTGGGTTTATAGATCGCATAATCTGACTTTGCAGTTAACTAAGCATTTAATGAAAGGGGACTTCCCTGTTTTAGCATTTACTGCGAGCAAGAAATGTTGTAGAAAATGCAGTTTTAAAAAAAAAAAAAAAAAAAAATTCATTTTTACTTTGCAGTACATTTTCACACACACAGATGCATTGTCTGAACCACTTGTCCCATACAGGGTCACGGGGAGCTGGAGCCTAACCCAGCAACACAGGGTATAAGGCCGGAGGGGGAGGGGACACACCCAGGACGGGACGCCAGTCCATCGCAAGGCACCCCAAGCGGGACTCGAACCCCAGACCCACTGGAGAGCAGGACCCGGTCCAACCCACTGCACCACTGTGCCCCTCTCCCTACATTTTCATTTTGTATCAAAATGGTTTTCTTGCAAATTGCACAGTTAATGAACCTTGAATATAATAGGCAGATTTCCAGGTAATGGTGCTTGTCTGTTTTCTGTAAATGTCTTTACACATAGATTGTTTCGTTCAGCATCTCCTTCGTTGTACTTAGGAAGAGTTGGAATGTGCCGCACTCCCTTTCCAGTCATTAAGGAACGTTGCAGTCTTGATTTCTTCTGCGCTCTTCTTGCCAACCTGCAGCATGAGTCGCAATCAGTCAAACAGCAAAGCAGTTGCTGGGGATTACTGATCGGATCGTGTTTGTGTTTTGCACACCACGAAGTTTAATGCATTGTACACTGATTAAAGAGAAGGGATAAGCGCCGTTTCCACCGTCCGGCTGGATTCGATATTGTTTTCCATACTCCCTACGTTGTGAAGAACGTTAGTGTCAAGTTTATGAAATCTCATAATGGGGCATGTTGAGGATTTGTGTTACAGGTTGAAACTACTGAGAGGAGGGGGGTGCGGTGGCGCAGTGAGTTTATCTGGGTCCTGCTTCTCTGGTGGGTTTGGGGTTCGAGTCCCGCTTGGGGTGCCTTGTGATGGATTGGTGTCCCATCCTGGGTGTGTCCCCCTGGCCTTGTGCCCTGTGTTGCTGGGTTAGGCTCCGTCTTGCTGCGACCCTGCTCGGACCAAGCAGTTGTAGACTCGGCCTGTTACTGAGAGGAGCGCCTCAGTAACCAATCACATTGCCCTTCTGCTCAAGCTAACCAGAAGAAATTATCTAGTCCTGTTAAACGTCCTTCTGTTTCCAGTTTGTACATTTTACATCTCTTGTCTGTGCCTTTGTTCAATATCTGACATGCAGAGTATATTCACACAGCCAAGCAGCTCCCCGGCTGCAATGCAAACAGAAATCACTCGGTGTCCTCTTATCAAGGTCAATGGAGCCCATGATGCTGCTGGATTAAGCCTCTCCTGCGCTCATTTAGAAACATTTAGGGTCTGAGCTGGGGGAAGAAAGACTGATGAGTTGATTTAAGGTGATCTCGGTTTAACGAGGCCACCTTACCGATCCTTAGTTTAGAGATCAAGTGTCGTTATTAGATGTTCCGGGGGAGGGGGCATGCCCTCAGATCCAGGACACCCCAGTCTGAAACATTTCTGGGGTATCCCTCCAGTCATCAGGAGTCAGTCATACTTCGTAGGCAGGAGTGGAGATGGACAACCATTTGTTGGACTGAGGGAATCTGCTTGGTATCCAAAAACATGCCTAGTTCTTCATGGTGAGGATGGGTAAAGTAGCAGTGGGTATTGGAAGCCCACCAGGGACTTGAGTTGACAGAGCTGATGTTCTCCCCGTTTTGTATGCTGGTGAGAAAAGCTGCAGTATTTCCCACAATCCAACACAAGAATGACTGCTGCGCTCATTTCCAGTGTCTCATCGCAGGGAGTTGCTTCTCTAAACTGGTATGCTAAATTGGAACCTAGTTGGAGTCACTTTGGCAAAAGAAGAGTTAAATTGGCATCGGTTTTGTAGTGTTTATCCAGCATTTGAAAACCACTATTGACATTACTGTGGGCTTCCTGCAAATATATTTCCTCTCTTAAAATAGCCAGGCCCAGACTGCACATTTTCCAGTTGGTTTGTGGTTTTCCAGGTTTTAATAAAGATATTCCATTTGAAGTAAATTCATTTTTTTTTTTTTTAATAGATGATGTTTACTTTTTGCCTTCTTGGCACTTCTGGCATGAAATACCATATTTTATTATTCAATTTACTCATTTCCATTTTTTTAATGTTTACAAACACTTTTTTATAAAGGGGGAATTCATGGCAGAGTTGAATATGTAACATTCTCCCATTTTTACCTGTGTACGCAAAGGAAGTGCATGAAATTGGGTTGTAATGAGGTTTTGATTATGGGGAAAATGTGTGAGGGATGAATTTACAGTTGCTGTGGGACACAAACGCACGAGTCTTTAGTGGCTGCTAACCTCTGACTCGTGTCTATTACGCAGTGGTATGGTGGATGTGGTAACCAACC
This sequence comes from Scleropages formosus, assembly GCF_900964775.1. Classification (NCBI taxonomy): domain Eukaryota; kingdom Metazoa; phylum Chordata; class Actinopteri; order Osteoglossiformes; family Osteoglossidae; genus Scleropages; species Scleropages formosus. Next base: position 17,548,121 of record NC_041807.1, read on the forward strand.
GTCGTATCTCCCTGGTTCCCCACGTCCAGAGATCCGAGCCCAGCTGGTCGAACAGCAGAAATGCCTGGAACAGCACACAGAAATGCGAGTGCAGCTCCTTCAAGACCTGCAGGACTTCTTCCGCAAGAAAGCCGAGATCGAGGTGGAGTACTCCCGCAATCTGGAGAAGCTGGCCGAGCGCTTTATGGCGAAGACCCGTAGCACCAAGGACCACCAGCAGTACAAGTAAGTGTGTGTGTTGACGAGGGTCGGCGCCGCCTCCCATCCCAGCTGAACTAACCCGGAGTTCATTAGTGTGGATTCATCCTGCTCGCTTTAAGCTCTTTAAAAGTTTTCTTTCTTTTAGTACGATACAAACGTCTACGTACAGAACTTTTTTTTTTTTTTTTTTCCCCCCTCCTTTCCCCATATGTGAGACGTTTCTGGCAAAACTGGTGATTGAGGGAGCCTTCGTCTTATGATCTGGAGATGCAGTAAGTGCTCCCAGTGCTAATAAAACACAGCCGTTCACTTTTTGAACAGCATCTGCTGGTATTAACCCTTTTTTGCTCGTGGTTCTTTATAGACTACTCAGCTGAGTTATTTTAGCTGACTGCAATAACCGTATTCTGACACGGCGTTCGGAACGTTGCGTTCGGAATGGCCTTCACAAGTTATCTGAAGCCGTTGGATGCATTGAATGGTACTTCTGGGGCATCATTTCGCACTATACATGCAGCCCGTCCGCAGAAAAGACATTTCCATTTTATTCGCACTGCGCAAGCGATTAGCAGAGAGGTGAAAGCTGGACGTGTTTGTCCGAGTCTGCATCTGGACAGTGTGTTTTGTGAAAGAAATGGTTTTAGCAGGTGGGATCAGTGCCAGTGTGGGTAACTTATTCTTCCCCTCTGGTTTTCATCTCTTTATAAAAATATCACTTGCCTCCTGCTTGGAGAGCAAACATTAGCAGAGCTGTGAAGAACATATTCCTGAGGTCTAAATAAGAAAGCTGTATACTACCTGTTCCTGCTTAGCAGAACTGTGTGTGACTCTCTGTTTTGACGTTACTAGTATTAGCTGTGGAATTGTGATGGTGTTCTTGGGGGTGGAAAGGTACTTGGAATGGGGTATCGGGTAGTGCAATGCTTAGGGACGCAATCCTTGAAGCTGAAGGTTGTTAATCCTTAGGGAGTGCACATTTCTTACAATTCTGGGTTGCTTCACGAATGATCTGTCCTCCTAAGTAAAGATTCTGGTTGAATTCTGTGAGGCTTTATTTACAAAAGCTTTGGCTAAGCTGATGATAAACCGTTATGACCGAAAATTGCAGGAGCCCAGTTCAGCTTCTACTCCAACCGGAATCGTACAGCTTCAACACAATTTAATTTAAAGTTCTTATTTTTTTCCGCAACATGGGAAATACTTATGAGAAGAGGGTCAGAAGGCGAATGAGTAGATGTTAATCCTGTATTCCCTGTGCTCTTCTGTCAGCCCCCAACCCCCATGGTTCTAGCAGTTAGGCTGGAAGTGTGGTAGCGGTGATTCCTGGTACCGATGTCTTCTCGATGCTTCAAAACACAGCTGTCTCTGAACGTGCACCTGTCTGCTCATGTTGTTTTGCCTATTCCCATGGATCACCACAGCCAGCTTCTGAATGCTGAGCCTCCTTTCCCGCTTTTTTTTTTTTCTTCTTCTGCTCACCTTGTGTGGAAGGAATGTTTTACTTATAGAACGTTGGTGACCATGCAATGGGCCACATAAGAAGAGTAAACATTTTCTCAGTGGTTCAGTTGGTCTGGGATCCCTCCCTGCTAAAGGTTTGCATCAGGCAAATTACAGCCTGTCAAACCATCACCGTGTCATAAAATCAAGTGTTTCGGCGAAGGCTTTTCAAAACTAAACACACCACAGAGGGGTGTAGTACAATTTGTGTTTGTGAAGTCTTTTAAAGACCTCACCACAGATAAGCAAATGTAAGATGAGAATTTCAGTCAAGTAAGGCATAGGAAATCAGTTCTTCCTCATTATTATGTTGTTACATATAGTCGCTCTATATCAGTAGGGTTCAATATGGATATCATCCAGATGGTAAAGTGACATTCCAGCAGGCTTACTCAATCATTATATCACTCAGATTTTCTCCTGTGTTTTTTTTTTTTTTCTCCATTGTTGGGTTTCCACCACATTTCAGTCCAGAAATTAATTTGTATCTTTCTGTCGTCATAATAAACCTTTAGTGTTTTTGTGCTGTTTTATGTGAGAGTATCTTTGCACCTAAAATGTTGACAGTTATCGTTAAGTAATTTGATTTAAATATCTATATTACCATGAAAATGCTTTTTAATGTACCACACTGGCAATTAAGCCATTCCCCGTTTTAAGCTCGTCTGTTGTATTAGTAATATGCAAATAGGACTCTGGGTCTGAACTATGACCATAGGGCTACTTTCTGTCTTGCTTTATTAATATGGGATCAATCTGTGGATAAAAGTCTGACCAAGTCTGTGTGTTGTTGACAACTTTTTCTAATACAAACACTTATTTCAATGGCTTTAATCACCAAATCAACATCATTTTCACATTTCTTGGTCATGTTACACTTCAGTGGCAGTTAGTGTACTGACTGCAGAGCTCTTTGGAGAAATATGAATGAACACCAGTACCGTATTCCAACGCAGTCCGAACCGGATAACCAACGGAAATCATTCACCATGTTCTGCTCCTTCCCTATCTTGCGCCATCATAATATTGTCCCTTCTGCCTCAGGCTGAATGGAGGATGGGGAGCAGCATGGAGTTCTTCCTAGACCTGAATGCTTCAGTTCTTAGAGGAACTGTATTGGGTGGTCTAACTGCAATATCCTGGCTGTGGCATGCAAGCGTGTATTCTACTACCAGGCAAGGCTGATGGAATCCCAGATGTTCCAGTTGATTTGCTTCAGCTGAGGACTGTGACAAGTCATTAGATTGGGACTTCCTTGAAGATGTCTTGTGGAAGCAGTTGACCTCATTAGTGAGAACATGACCAGGCCCTCCTGGTTCGCTAGATAGTGTTTTTGTTTAATTTTTTTTTCTTCCAATGCCTGTTCCTGGTTTGGGTGGCTTTTGCAGATGGTGCTCTATCCCCCCCCCTTCTCCCTCATAATTACTGGAGTTTAATGTGGTACAGTCCACAATACTGAGTGCTTTTAATTTCATAACACATGTCATTTTGCCTGTGGATGGTTTCACTAATTATAACAACACATTCCCTCCGTCCGCTCTTTATAAGTAAGTCAAACGGAACACTCAGCCACAGATGATGTCCCCAATTTCTTGACATTCCCATGGACTCTACCAGGGGCTCGAAGCAAAACAGTAAATTTTAAGTATTTACTTATGTAGTTTTAGGAGAAAAGGGGGGTGCGGTGGTGCATTGGGTTGGCCCGGGTCCTGCTCTCCGGTGGGTCTGGGGTTCGGGGTTCGAGTCCCGCTTGGGGTGCCTTGCGACAGACTGGCATCCTGTCCTGGGTGTGTCCCCTCCCCTTCCAGCCTTATGCCCTGTGTTGTCAGGTTAGGCTCTGGCTCCCCACGACCCCGAATGGGACAAGCGGTTCAGAAAATGTGTGTGATTTGCAGAATGTGGTAGTTTTAGGAAGACAAAAGGTTGATATTATGAGTCTGATTAAGGTCTACGCATTGTCACCTTTAGAATATAGTTTTAAAATATGCAAATGTGTTAAAATGTTGGCAGATACTGCTTTGGCTGAAAGTGTCTGCAGCGTCAATAGTGAATGGATTTCCCTAGTGTTCAACACTGTAAAACGCACAAGTTTAAATAATGTAAATTATGTTGTAAATCTCAGACACACACAATGTCTACAACCGCTTGTCCCAAGTGGGGTTGCGGTGAACCGGAGTCTAACCCGGCAACACAGGGCGCAAGGCTGGAGGGGAAGGGGACTCGCCAGGATGGGACGCCAGTCCATCACAGGGCGCCACAAGCAGGATTCAAACCTGAGACCCACCAGAGGACCCAGCCAAGCCTGCTGCACCACCGCACCCCCTCTTGTAAATCTCTTCTCAAATAAAAATTAAGAAAACTTAGAGGTCTGTTTCATTTTTGTAAACTCTTGTGGCTTTTGTCTTTCATCCTGGGAAGTCAGTTCCTGTTTTTCTGTCCACTCTGACAGTTGTAAATGACAGCCTTTAAGTCTACCAGGATGTTTTTGTTCATCGCCATCATCCTTCCTGCCTTTGGAGCCCCGTGCAGTTCAGGGACGCGTTGTCACCTGCAGCACAGACAATGGGTCGGCATATTCTTCCTGAGCAGATTTGGCGGGTGGAGTCGGTGCCATGGAGTGACTCCATATGGTTCCTCTTTGCAGGGTTCCAAGTCCCATGGACCCCAGTCCCTGGTTTCCCTAGTGTGAGAGGAATGCACTCGATTAAACACATGAAGCCAGCTCCAGGCTGGGCTGGGCTGCACTGGGACTCGGTATAGCTCGTCTGAAGTGGTTTTTCCCTCTTTTTTTTAATCTTCTCAGTGTTGTCTTTTTGAAATGTTGTGTGTGCTTGATAAGGGTCCTCATTGTTTGGGTATCTGTCTATACTACAGTCTGTCCCAGGAACAGGCTTCTAGAAAGAGAGACTCCAAAGACATACTCTCCGCACACCCTCCACAGTGGGTAAAAATCAGACATTATGAAATGACTTGTTTGTGCTGGTAGGAAGGCAGGATGGTGTGGTGTACCCTGGTGTCCTGTTAAGGCTTCAGGCAGGCTAACCAGAATTTTAATTTCAGCCCAGTAAGCCTCAGGTATTTGTTGTAGAAGAAAATAATTGCATCCAGATCCGTAATTACTGATTTTCCTATAAAGTGCCCTGAAGGTACGACTTCTCATTATTGAAGATTTTTCTGCAGCAATGCTACCAGTTTATCCTTCCTTTAAAGCCAGGTTGCAAGTTCGGTCACATCCAAAACAAAATTTGATGGAACTCTCACCTGGAAATAATACTCCTGGAAATGAAAAATGCGAGACTGAGATACTGCTTTTATGTGCCATTAAAAACAAGTTCTGCTTTGTTTTTACATCCATTTCTGAGTTTTTAAACTATACGCTACAGTTGATAACATCTATTCTGAAGAGAGGAGAGAGTAGTGTGCTGCCCGTACACGAGAAGCTGTGTGTTTCCACAAAGCACCATCTGACACCCGCTGGAATGTTTGCGCACAGACTCCAGGAACACGGCTCGCTTTGTTCAGCTCGGCTCTGCGGTTCAGTTGGATTTGGGGCCTGTTTTTTAAAATCGCCCCCTGGGATCTTCCTAAGCTTAGCCCGGCGGACATTCCCTCAGATGCTGTGAAGTCGCTGGAGTGAAAGATCTGGCGGTGTGAGTTTCGATTCATAGTTTGGAGGGAAACCACCTTTCTGCAAACACATAACTAAGCCAGTGGGTTCTAGCGAATATCCTCTGATAAATTACTTGTGCCTCTTACTGCCCTTATTGTGCCTCAAGGCCGCGGTTCGACCGAGAGCTCCTCTGTGGCACTCCTCCAGGAATGTGTCAAAGGTACCAGGAGGTGTGCTGCAGTTTTCCGAATCATTACCCCTACAGCCTGATTAAATGTGGCCTGGGGCAGAAGGTAGCCTAGTGGTGAGAGCCACAGATTAGAAACTTCAAGGTTCCAGAGGCCCAGTGGTAGTATTCTTAAGGTACCCACTGTGAAATCCAGATGCCTCAATGTGTACGGAGGTGATGGTGAAAACTTTCACAGTGATAAGAAATCAGGATGGTGTGAATAATGGTGTTCAAAGGCCTCTGTTCTGGGCAGCGATCTGCTTAAATGATATAAACATCTAGCTATAGGAAGTTGGTTGCCAAACCCCTGGCGGTTGGCTCTGGGCATCTGGGTTTGTCCTCACTGACCATGCTGTTCGGTCACTTCCTTCTCACAGGAAGGATCAGAACCTTTTGTCCCCCATCAACTGCTGGTACCTACTGCTGAATCAGGTGCGGCGTGAGAGCAAGGACCATGCCACATTGAGTGACATTTACCTGAACAATGTCATCATGCGCTTCATGCAGATCAGTGAAGACTCCACCTGCCTCCTGAAGAAGGTAAGCAGCCCGGCCCCACCTTCTTTTGACTTCCCGTAACCCTGTCCTTAGCGCTTCTTAACCACAAATGCTGCCGTATTACCCTAATCCTCGTGGTCTCCGCCGCTGCCATAGCACGAACTGCACACAATGCATCTAATAGCATTTTTCAGAAGCGTGCAGAAAACGAAATACTTTGAACCGGGTTTTTGAGGTGGCCGCTCCAGTTGTCGGGTCGCATTAACCTTCTGCTGTGGTACTTTTGCTTGGAGTGCTTCAGAAAAGCAGCCTTGCCCACAGCGCTCATTGTACGTTCTCCTCTTCAATTTGGTGTCTTGCCGGGCTGCTTGAGACCCGCCCGTTGCTGGTCACGATGCCAGCCTACAAAAAGGATGACCACCGAACTGGGAACACGCTTCCCATGAGTACAGCTTACATGTGGCAAACGTATTGCTAAATTACAAAGCAGGGACAGTTTTCAGCAGCGGTTTTTGGTCCATTTCATCTCCTCTGTGCCAAGTAAAGCAGCTCGAGGGGTTTGTTGCAGATGTGGCCTTAGGAAGGTCGTCTTCATCTTGGGGAAAGGCAGGAGCCTAGTGACATTGCCTTTATCATTGTCAAGTGCTCCCTGCAGATTTGCAATCTTCCACAGATTTGTAGTGTAGTTTTTCTTTTTTTAAAAGCAACATTTAATTCAGAGTCAGAGTGACAGTGCTTGTCTGTCTCTTTCTTCCAAATCTGTTATTACACCGCATCTGAATCAATGAAATTAAACCTGTCCCTTGCTCATTTTTACAGTTACTCTTTGCTTCTGTAGTTATTTATGAAAGGCTGTGATTTAATTTGTAGCGGGATGGTATGTTAAGACGGTCACTAGGTCATCCTCCTTGTCTGATTAGTTGCTTACATTTTCAAGCCTCACGGAGTGCTACTGTCAGTACAGTTCGACTAGTTTTGTGCTGTGGATATTTAGAGAACAGTAGAGTTTGTATGACAAATTTCAGCTTTCATGGAAACAGCAGCACAAGATAAATTTTAGCATGTTAGCAAGGTATTTATTGGCTATGTGTAGAGTGTTTGCATTCAGCAGGCATGATTTAAATATGGAACTGGGAAAACACACACACACACACACACACACACACACACACACACACTCCAAACTGCTTGTCCCATACGGGGGTTGCAGGAAGCCGGAGCCTAACCCGGCAACACAGGGCGTAAGGCTGGAGGGGAGGGGACACACCCAGGACGGGACACCAGTCTGCCACAAGGCACTTCAAGCAGGACTCAAACTCCAGACCCACCAGAGAGCAGGACCTGGTCCAACCCACTGCGCCTCCCTCACTGGGAAAACAATGTAGGAAAACAATCCACAACGTTGACAAGAGTATCAATGACTGGAATAGCTAGCCTTTTCTCACCGCATCAATTCATGGTAAGTACCTTGAGCAATGGTACTGCAGCCAGGGTGGGATTCAAATCAAAATCAAATCAAATCAAATCACTTTGTCACTCACCATAACCACAAGTGTACAGGTGGTGAAAATCTTAGGTGCATTCTCTGTAGCCATTCGGCGTAAGTTACAGGAATGTACAGACTGCAAAAAATATATAATATACACAGTAAATGCCTGTACAGTGTGTACAATATTCACATAATAAAATATACTCTATATATAGCCACTGTTGGTGATAAGCGCAGTGCATGGGAGGTAGAGTGAGTAGTGCATGTGGTGGCATCATTAGTTATGAGTTCAACAGTCTGATGTCCTGTAGCCTGCTGGGGAGGATTCTGATGCTGCAATACCGTCTGCCTGATGGTAGTAGCGAGAACAATCGATGGCTCGGGTGGCTGGAGTCTCTGATCCTCCGTGCTTTCCTCACACATGCTTTTCTCAGTCGTAGGATCCTCACATTGTGATGCTATAGTCCAAACAATGACAGCACCCTCTATATATGAGCATCTTTTTGGTTTTTCAGCTTAAGTACTTATGCTTTTTTACTCACACACACAATGCCTAAAACCACTTGTCCCAAGCGGGGTTGTGGTGAACCAGAACCCAACCCTGCAACACTGGGTGCAGGGCTGGAGGGGGGAGGGGACACACCCAGGGCGGGACGCCATTCTATTGCAAGGCACCCCAAGTGGGACTCGAACCCCAGACCCCCCGAGAGCAGGCACAGGCCAAACCCGCTGCGCCACCGTGCCCTCAAAATATATAACAGTTTACATAAAACTAATGAAAATATGGATGCACACCTGAGAACGCAATGCTGTGTTTCATGTAAAAACATGAAACAAACTAAAGTGCTGTTTCCACCATCCTCGGCCCGTACACACAGCAGTTTGTGTGTTCATCCACTGGGACTAGTAACCCAGGTGGCTTCTTCTAATGTTTTCGATGAAGCTGCTTCATCTGAAATTCCATACACCTACAGAAATTGGCTAACCAGAAACACTCCCTATACTAAGATAAGTGGTACAAATTCTTGATGTCTGAATAAGTGGAAGTCAACTTGACAATTATCCTTATAATGGGGGATGGATGCTCATGTGTCCTGAATAATTCTGTGCTGAAGAGAAAAAGACTAAATTCCCTTAACTACACTGTTAAATGGTTTGCCTCTATATTCCATCCAACTACTTTACATCCTCGTTTCAAGTGTAAATGTTTGTATGTATATATTGACATGCAGGGGGGCGCGATGGCGCAGCGGGTTTGGCCGGGTGCTGCTCTCTGGCGGGTCTGGGGTTCGAGTCCCGCTTGGGGTGCCTTGTGATGGACTGGCGTCCCGTCCTGGGTGTGTCCCCTCCCCCTCCAGCCTTGCGCCCTATGTTGCCGGGTTACGCTCCGGTTCACTGCGACTCCACTTGGGACTTGCGGCTTCAGTCAGTGTGTGTGTGTGTGTGTGTGTGTGTGTGTGTATTTACATCCAGGTGGCTTCAATACGTAAGGCCATTGTAAAAGGATGGAGCACACCCCTCTTTCTCGACTCCTCACTAGACAGCTGGAAGTCCACGGGGGGGCGCCCTGTCCGGGAAGTGCCACGACAGCCATGCCTTGTAATTAGTGCACCGTGACCTCTTTGATCTCGGCGGAGCGCCTAAGATGAAGCCGCTCTTAAAAAAAGGCATAAACCAATGAGAAAAACCCCCACTGTCTCGCTTGGTCGTTTTCAGCCGTTGGAGGAAGGCAGCTGCTGCCATCTTGTAGCTCTCCCCGCAGGGATTCGAGGAAATGCGCTCTGGGATATAAAATGAAGTACTAATGGTAGACAGACGTTTAGGCTTTGGATATTCCGTTCCATGCCCTTGAAACTTTTCTTTAAAATGGAGAGTGTATTGATGTTTGAAATGTTTGGGAGCTCAGACTGTAAGCTCTTGTGTTAAGAAAGGAGTTATTTTTGTCATAGAAAGGTAGCTACTTCAAGTCTTTGACAGCTTTCATTATTTGAGTATGGTCTTATGAATTTCATACCGACTTTAATTTGCTAAGTAATTGTTAATGTAGCAGTACACACGCACTGTCTGAATCATGTCCCATACGGGGTCGCGGGGAGCCAGAACCTAACCCAGCAACACAGGGTATAAGGCTGGAGGGGGAGGGCACACACCCAGGATGGGACGCCAGTCCATCGCAAGGCACCCCAAGTAGAACTGGAACCCCAGACCCACTGGAGAGCAGGACCTGGTTCAACCCACTGCACCCCCGATGTAGCAATTGTTTTTTTTCTTCTTAAAAAAAAAAGTCATAAGGCTTAGTTTAGTTTTTTGCCTTCTGCAATCATACATTCTGTATGTGTTAAACAGTCATTAATTCTAATGTCTGTAACATGCAGTAAATTGAATTAAGCTTTTAATTCAGGAAGTGCCCATTTAAATGTCACAGCACGCAGTGTCTGAATGCGGCTGTGCTGCGTCATCCGCCTTGACTCTCGCGTGACGCAAAGAGCAGGACGGCCAGTATTTGACGCCCGGCTGTCCGAGCCTACGATTTCTGCACCGTTCTCCTTAAGCAACCAAGCCGTGGAGCCTTTCTTGTAGGCAGCTACAGATTGCAGCGCCTCGCTTCTGGAAGCGTTGTGCGTATCCCCTTTCCGTGCTGGGAACGTCTTTCCCACACCACTGCTTCCTGGATCCTTCGATTGATGCATCCCAGCAACTGTCCGTGAAAAATGTCTGCTGATACATATCAAAAACACCTGTCAAATGAATCTCGCCCCGTGGCAGGGTAGACAAACCATCGGGCTCCTTTATCAGGTGACTGACAAATGAGCGGTACAGTCTATAACAGGGTGTGAATTTGTAGGCTTCATTTAACAAGTTACACAAACCGTTCTTTCTCAAAACCGCACACGACACTGACGGCTGATCGCAGAGGTTTGTAAAATTAATCATCGCGTTTCGACAAACCACTCCAAAAAGTTCTCATCCCTGACTTATGAAATGAAATCCGTCCAAGTATTACGAAAAGCAATAAAATGGCCTGAGTATGTTTTTGGTCTGTGGTTACGGCCGACCCAGTGTTCTCATCCATTCCTTTATTTACTGCTTCGTAGTACTGCCGTGAATACTCGACACACGAACCGCCTCCGCCTCATCGCCGAGTACCAAGACGGCACATAACCGAGTTTATTCATTCATCGGTTGTTCATATAAAAAATGTCTGCATGTTTGAAAGGACATTTGATGCCAGCTCTCTATTTTAAAGGGGGACTTTTCAGTATAACTGTAGTTTCTGGAGTAGGTTGTTCTCACTAGTTTGAAACCCACACCCTGAATACCCTCATCCATTATGGCATCAGGTACAAAAAGCTGTTGAAGGCTGGGGAAAAAAAGGGAAAACGGCGATGAAAGGTTGTGATTTGTGCCGTCGAGTCAGCGTACGCGTTCCGAATCTCATTTTCGAAACTGGATTGCGTCCGTGACTTCGACGATGTGGACCCCTGCCGCAGACGCATCCCAGCTGGGGTGAAAGAGGACATTGCAACCGCAGCAGGATGATGGGAATCCAGGTGGATGTGCACCAGGCATCTGTGATGGGTCCCGTTTATAGCCAGCTGACAGAAACAACATTTCAGCACTTGGTTATCTTCATAACAGTCCAAACAGCTCCACCTGACTTTTCCATCACTCCCTACTTCATTTTAAAGCTTTTCTTTAAATAACTCTTCACATGTGCCTGGTGAAAGCCTTAAGATTGAGCTTTATATAAATAACTTTGTCTAATTTTTTTTTTCTCCTTTTCTACCCTACACTGTAAAAGCAGACAAAGCTTTTGTTGTCCTACTGTTTACTATTACTATTTATGCAGTCTTCAGATGTGTTTTTTTTGATGATAGCATGTTATCCTCAGACCTCAAAATGTCCCTCTAGTTTCTGTAGGCTCTACAGAGGTTGGGACTGATGATTGGTTTATTTTTTTTTTTGTTTTTAATTTTATTTTTCTCTTCAGCATTTGCACCAGTAGCTTGTGGGAAATGTGATTAATCCTCAGATCACAGTGCAATTGAAAAGACGATGCATTTAATACTGAATCAACAGATGTGTGGAAATTGCAGCATGTTGGAGGGTCTTCCTCAGCTTATGCCCCAGCATTACAAACATTGCAAATGTACGTAACTGGCTTGCAAGCTTTCTTCTACCTATCGGTCAAACTTCTTGATGTGTCTACCCCACCTGGCTCTGGAACATGCTGTTCCGCAGATCCAGATGATGCCCGCACCTTAGTGTTGGGGCCAGTGGAATGGCCAAGGATCATTTGGATGCAGCTGTATAGTGTTTAGTGCTTACATTGAATATCGTGGTCTTTAGCTGCTGCATTTCTAGGTCTGTTGTCTGTTCCCAGACTGGATTATATCAGGTGATTCTGGGCTTTGATAGTCTTTATATTTCTTTTCCAGACCAAAGACATCACCTTTCAACTCCAAGAGGATCTGATGAAGGTCCTGAATGAGCTGTACACCGTAAGTGTTTTTCTCTCTGTAACCCAACACCATTACGACCGTATATCACACAGAAGATTATATACATATTTTTTTTCCTTCTCATTTCACGTTAGTGATGCATCACACTCCTTGTTGTCACCTAGCCTACTCTAATGCCAAATTTGGCATCGGTAGGCCATATAAACTCCTCAGAGATACAAAAATGCTCAGAGGAAAATAAAGCTGGAAAGTGAAATTTGTGGTGGAACCACAGACTCAAACACCTCCTTTTGAATATTTTCTAAATGTTCAGAAATATGCAAGAAATTTACCACGGGGTGGTGGTCTGTGGGAGAAGTGAGAATGACTGAGTCCTGTGTTACTGCTGAGTCTGGATTTAGGACTGTAGGCCCCATTATATCCATTAAGTCATTAACATGTCTTTAATTTGGGGAAATCCATGTGCATAAAATACCAATCCAACCTGAATTGTCGCTCTCTGAGAATAAACAGTGCAATAGAACATTGACACGGGCATTTTCTGAGTGCAGGGATAGTGGGCATAGGGTCTGTTACGAGAAAGGTTTGCATTTTTGCTGTTAGTCTCTAATCCTTACAGAAACTCCCAAAACTTTGCCACGTGTTAAAATCTACTTCTTGAAATAGTACTTTACCAGCTGGGTGTATCTGTCACTGGTCTTTTCCAATGTATTTAAAGTAAGAGGACTCTGTATTACCTCAGCGGAGTGACCCATTATAAAGAGGGACCCATTAGGAGATGGCCTCTGGTGACTCCAGGATGCTATAGCCAGCTGTGGCCTAGCACCTTCTTTCTCACTTGGATGTTTCATGGTGATAGTAGCCAATGAACCCACATTCTTCTTATATCTGAACATCATGTAATAGCTACCAGCATCATCCCTTCAATATCTCATCCTCAGGTGGAAACCTCTTTAGTACCAGGAATGCTTGCTGACTCTAATGCAGTCATCTGGATTTGTCATCAAAGCTTTTTCTGGTGATTGTCAGATGGTGCTGAAGGACATTCTTCAAAGCTGCATCAGGCAGAGCTTGTCCCTGCTAACGTGGCCATCTCGCAAACGGTCCACATGGGCTTGGTTTTGTCATTGAACCACTGGACCAAGATGAACCAGTCCGGTTGCATCAGAAAGCCGCAACTCCTCTCGCGGCTTCCTTTCAGTCAGTCAAATAACAGGTCTGATCTTGGGCTAAATTGGTCCTTCTAAAAAGAGGAGGAAAGTAAACACTGCTACACTGGTCCAAACCAATAAATGTAGAGCGCGCCATGAGGTTATGCGTCTGCTGGAGCTGTGCGCCCAATTATGTGGTTCCAGTTGAGTTCAGATGCAGCAAAACCGTTTTCTGCCGTATACACTAACTCAGTCTCTCTCTCTGTGTCTGACATGCATGCTAAGAAGCCTTCTACATTACCTTAATGTTACCTTGATTGTAGTACATCCACTCATTTAGCTGAGAAGGTTCTCTAGAGTGACTTGGTGTTTAGCTGCCTTCAGTTATTTCACCATTTATACAACTGGGTAAGTTCTCTGGAGCAATTCAGGGTAAGTATATTGCTTAAGGGTACTACGGCTTGAGGTGGGATTCAAACCTGTGTGACCTTTGGGTCCAAAGGCAGCAGCAGCTGTAACCACTATGCTACCAGCTGTCCCCAGGTACAGGTTGTACTGGTCGGCAGCAGTTTGCAGGTCGAAAGTGGGCTTATTTTCTAAAGGTGTAGAACAGTACACCGTGGTCAGGGTTTGCTACGTTAACATCTATTCATTTAGTTGATGCTTTTCTCCAAAGCCACTTACAGTGTTAATCTCCTTACAATTAGTTACCAATTTATACAGCTGGATAATGTTACTGGAGCAATTTAGAAAAAGATCCTTGCTCAAGGGTACTACAGCTGGAGGTGAGATTCAATCCTGCAGACTTTGGCTCCAAAGGCAGCAGCAGCTCCAACCAGTATGCTACCAGCTGTCCCGAATGAAAGCCTTGAGTCAGAAGGTGAAATGGAAACATTCTCGGTGTGAGCTGCATCCTCTGCTTTCTGCTCAGCCGGTTGCAGAATCCCTTCGCAGGTGAATGAATCGGGACCTCAGATCACTTTCAGAACCATTGCTCAAACTGAGCGTCACCGCACCATGATCGCAACCTCTAACATCAAAGCCTAGGTGCCCTTCTGTCAGCACTCCTACAGCATGCCTTGTGATTACCATACAAGCGATAAGGTGTTTGAACTTACTCTGAAAATCCATCCTTGCCCCATTAATGAAGTGCTACATACTTTTGTTAAAGAACAGTGGTCTTTTATATGATGGTAATTTCAACCAACTGCTCAGTACGCTTCAAAGATAACCCTGCAATAAATAGTGGAAGGTCAAGCAGGGCTGTCACTTAAGGCTGGAAGTAATCCTCTGCTGTAATTTTGCAGGCAATTCCTCTGTACTTGGCACTTCAGCTGGCAGTTGATTTGCAGTGAGTGGATGACAGCTTTCTTTGATCCAAAGACTGCCGTGCAACATCTGTTACCCCATGTTGATCTCACACCCCTGAACTCTGAACCCGCAGGTGATGAAAACCTACCACATGTACCACACAGAGAGTATGAGTGCAGAATACAAGCTGAAGGAGGCTGAGAAACAGGAGGAGAAGCAGGTGTGCCGTGGCGGGGATCCTGTTTTCAGTATGCGTATGGAGGACAAGTACCAGAAACGTAGTTCCACCAAGAAGATGGAGAAAATGAAGGAGAAGGTAGGACTCGAATTGTCGAGCGGCTGAATACATCTTATTCGCTGGCCTTGTGTTTCTTCAGAGGATGGTATTGATTTGGCAAGTTTTACACTAGCGGTAACAGAACTTTTCTTTCTGATTGAATCTGAATCTGTGTTAGTATCCGTTGCCCAGACCGTCTACTTTCTGGAGGCTGAAACACAGGAAATACAGTAGGCCCCATTTCTGCTGATGATTCATCTAGCAGTCATAGGTTCATGTTACACTTCCTAGGACTCCATCAAGCAGGAAAAAAAAATGCAGTAAGCTGCTCGCACTCTATGAACTGTATATCTGTTAAAGATTGGTGTGTAAAGCAACATTTCTCATTATTCAGAGTACATTGAGCCTTGCTTTGTATTCTGTTTGCATTCTACTCTGACCTCAGTTACTTTTTCTCTCAGCGGCAGGCCAAATACTCAGAAAACAAGCTGAAATCGATCAAGGCACGCAACGAGTACCTCCTCACTCTAGAAGCTACGAACTCCTCCGTGTTCAAGTATTACATTCATGACTTGTCTGACTTAATTGACGTAAGTATGCTAAGGAATAAAACAATGGCTGCATTTTGTGTGGCGCAATCTACTGAAGGCTGTAAAAAAGCTATTTCTTTTATCGTAAACTGAGTTTTTTTTAACTCAAGGTTGGTGACGTGTGTTGGGCGGGAATGTGGGATTTGGTTACAGCGAGTTGCCCGAGTCATTAGTGATGCCTCCTTATGGATTCTTCACCACGCTCACCTTTTCTGATCTGCAGTTTATCAGATGACAGGATATTCTTGCGGTGTGGCACAGAGCTGGTTTGGGTTCAAAAGGGACAAATACAAAGTCTTCACCTTTGGGTGGCGAGTGAGATCAGTAGTTGTCCCCCCAGAACGATCTTACTAGAGCCACGTCAGAGAAATCCTCTTTTTTTTTTTTTTTTTTTATTATTATTAAAATTCATTTATTAAATGATCTAAAAAGAAAGGAGAATGTTTGTTTTGGTGGTGGATCTGTTGTTGCTGTCCCTGGGGTAATATGGTATGCGTGAGCTGAAAGTTATGATCCATCCCCTTTGCCCTCTTGCCTTCCTGTAAGATGGATTTAGGGCACAGTTCAGCCACCTCTATCACCCTCCTGTCAGAGTTTCCGGGCTCTAGGGGGGTACACCTCCCTCTGGCAGCTGTAGCTGCACGGTGTCACTATGTAGCATACGGTGGCCACCTGTCATTGAGTTCGAGGATGTCGCATTGGGTCATGTACAGAAACCAAAGGTTCAGCCTCACCATGCAGTTTTAACTCAGGATGTACTGGAACTGCAGGGTGTCCTGATATGCCAGTATTATATGACAGTTTTTACTCTTAAGCTTATGAAGGGTCAAGCCCTGTAAGCCACAAATAAATCTCATTACTTTCGCAGGCCATCCTGTTCTATTATATTTTCAAGGTAGACCTGAACTCCTTAAGAATCATCTCTCGAAGTGAATGTTTACACGCAAGTCTCTCTGGGATATTATTTTTCAGCTCCAAAATAAACGTGCCATTTCCCGGAATTACTGGGGGAAACCTGAGAGCTGGCCTTTTTTTGGGCCCAGCAGAAGTCAGACACCAAGTCTGACCTTGTCTCAAAATCTGCTTTGCCCAACATTTTCACTCCCCTCTTACCAAAGTCCCCATGAGGAAGCACTGGTGGTTTCATATCAAATTGAATGTCTGTGTGTGTTTTTTTTTTTTTTTTTTTTCTTTTTTTTTCTTTTTTTTTTTTTTCACTGCTCAAAGGACGGCATGGGTTTGCAGGCAAGACTTTTGATCTACTGGGAAGAGAGTACAGTGGCTTCCTGGCACTACTGCAATTTCTCAAGTCCCCAGAACTGGTTTAAGCATCATGAGGGAGAATAAATTGCTTGTAGCAGTTCCATGTTTAACAAGCATCTTGTGCTGATTAGCTCATAACCCCTGACCAGTTGTTACTGTGATCAAATCCAGCATTGGCTAGTAGGTGGAGAGAACCTACAAAAGTCATTGTCACCATTAGGAATAATATTTGTTTGTCAACCTCGAAGAATCCTGAGTTTCAAACATTTTTTTGCATTCATATTTAAATTTAAAAGAGGCTTTTCTCCAATGCAATGTATATCTACACTGTTCCAGTTTGAATGCAGGAACTGACGTTTGAGGCATGTGTTTCGTGATTGGATTTGTGTCTGTGGGGCTAGTATTAAAACATATGAATAAAGGTGGGTAATTAAGGACAAGTGTTCTGTCTGTTTCTTTTATGAAATGTTTTTTCTTTTCCTCTCCCCCCCCAACAATTTTTCCACATCGGGCAGTGCTGTGACCTGGGCTACCATGCCAGCCTGAATCGAGCACTGCGAACATATCTGTCGGCCGAGTACAACCTGGAGACATCGCGCCACGAGGGGCTCGACATCATTGAAAACGCTGTGGATGGCCTGGACCCCCGCAGCGACCGCCAGAGGTTCATGGAAATGTTCCCTACAGCTTTCTGCCCTCCAGCCAAGTTTGAGTTCCAGCCCCACATGGGAGATGAGGTCAGTTGAAGGCTGAAGAGCAAGTGATAGTGAATGATGGAGGGAAAAAAAACAGTAGCAATATCATGTGTGCTCATGCTTATAGTTCCTCTGTGATTTTTTTTTTTTTTTTTTTGGATACCATTAACTTGTATTCCATTTTATATAGGTGGTAGTATAGTGTGTAAAATTTTAATAAAATGTCCAAGTTTAGTGAAGTTTAGTTTCAGTGGGTATAATTACCCAGTTTTGTTCAACATGGCAGAGTGGTCATTACTGTGGTACAAAGAGGCCATATTAGCCAGTCTGAATGGTGTCAATTTGCCTTTGCCCTTCTTATGAAATGTTTCACTTTCACCCTGAACTTCCTGTATTTTTGTCCCTGATGTTGCATCTGTGTGAACTCTCAGCTCCATTCATGGACTTTACCGCTACACTCTCTTTTGGAAATTTAAGCAACTTGCGGAATTGTTGGCTTCCTCTGCTGTGTTTCGCATCCGGTCAGGTGAACCAGATCACTGCGCAACCCCCAGTTCAGGCTGAGCTCCTGCTCAGGTTCCAGCAGCTGCAGTCACGCCTCGCCACCCTCAAGATTGAAAATGAGGAGGTAGGTCATGAGCTTTGCCGAAGACCCCAATCTTTTTTTTTTTTTTTTTTTTTTTGTTCTGGGAACAAAGTACAAAAAAGTAAAACCACATGAATATGCCAACGTGAAAGGCTGAGTGTATAATGTCCCATAATGTTCTATTTTTCTTCCCTTTTGATATTCGGTATTATTTAAGGTCATTTTTGGGTTAACTTGAGATGGTCTTGGAACACATTGGAATTTTTTCCCCGTAATGATAGAGTAGGAAATTTCATTATGGGGTTTTCCAATATCCGAACTGTTTTCGGGAGCAAACTAGGGCCAGATAACAGGGATAAGTGTACTTTATGGTCACTTCTGAAGCTGGACCCTTCTAAATAATACCGAGGAGCTTGTTTTGATTGTAGAACTGCCATATGCCTCCTAATAATGGAATGAATAACTCCTTGACTGCAAGACCACCCCTCTAACCGCTTGTCCAGACTAAATTTAAATTAAATCAGCCTGCAGGTGGCTCTAATTAGTTCTCCAGTTGGATTTCACATCTATTTGAAGAGAAGGGCTTGTGTGTTCATCACACATAGGGGTTTAATGACCCTGCAGAGTGCACTTTAAGGGAACTTTTCTACAGAAAATTACTGTATGACTAACCAGTTAATGATGTGGATTTTTTTTTTCCCCTCTTGCTTCCATTGGAACATGTTATTCATTACTTATCATTCTTTTGTTGTAAAATAAACTGAACTAAAACAAGGTTTGAAACTCACAGTAGTATGTCTCAAGCCCTGGCAGGCCTGACATATTTTTGTTTGTAATGGTCCTCATTTGCATTGGTAAATATGCTTTCCTGATAGTTTTCTTTTTCTTTTGGTCTTTGAGGTTGTCCGCTAAATATTCAAAATAGCTGGGGTATAGCTCCAGGATACAGGGCTTTCCTTCCATGTCAGCTACAGGACTTCCATGTTCTCTAGGCGAATGGAAAACAAATAGGAGACAGGTTTTGCTCACGCTCCATTTGTGTCTGGACTAATTCCAAATAACTCCCCTGTTGAACCCCTCCCTGGTAATCCTGCATGCTGCCTCATGGTTTCTCCTCCTGCCTCGCCATTGAAGCTTCATAACTGTCAGTTAAACTTTTAATCTAACTTGATCCAGTCTAGCTGAATGCTTGCTGAATAAATTCAACAGCGAGGGTGTAGGGGAGGAGGAAGTTGTTTCTGTAGGTTCTTCAGGGAGTGTTCTTGCGTGGGTGCCACCTTTTCATCCTTCCACCGTTCACGCCAGTGTAATCATCCCACCTTTATGTTCACTGAACACATCAAGAGTGAATGTACATTTGCCATGGCGTTGCTGCTGTTGTACTCTTGTCAGATGAGGCCAATAGCAAGAAAAACACTAATTTTATGAAAACTGCTGATGATGCTTTGAGCTCTCTTATAGCATGTTATCTCTACACCTTTGCTTTATCTACATTTGGTCTCAGCTCCCCTAGAAAGCAAGCTCTGTTTTATAACTGATGATTATCATATGAAGATACAAGACTTAGATTTTTCATGAAAAGGTACACTGATATGAGTCCTTTTTTAGTTCTTGAGTGAACAGGTGTTCTGAGCCCAAAATATGGATTCAGGTTTTGGTTGCAGCAGATTTCTTGTTATGAACATGCTGGCTTGTATGATGCCAAATTGTTATGCTCCAGAGAGGGATGATTCAGAAGCTGTGTGAGAAGGGGTGGACACAGCGGCAAAAGACCTTCAGCAGCCAGGAAAACCAAAAGTATTTGTTATATTAATTAAAATGCAGCTGTTTCCTAGATCATACTTTTCAAGAAGGGTGCGCCAATTGATACTTCATTAGAACTGACAGAAGTCCTTGCATCTGTCTTTCTATGGGATTGTAAGAGACGAGGCAGGAGACAAGAGGTGCAGTTGCCCCTTGATGAAGGCTTTTATTTGAGCGGGGAGAAGGAAGGGGATGGAAAAGGGGTACCAGGGAACAGGTAGGATGAGGTTCCGTGCGGGTCGGGGGGCTGGGAGAGTCGGGATGGTCGGGACGTGGGCGTTGTCTCTGGGATCGGGTTCAAGTTCTGGTTCATCTGTCTCGGTCTCCTCCTCGATCTGTTCTTTCTACTGCTGGGCACCGGGGAAGAAATAGGGAGTGTAATTAGCCCCAGCTGTGGCTGCTTTGCCCCCGTCTCTGCCCCCCTCCCCGGGCCGCCTCGGCGTGCTACGGGGATGCTTTGCTTTGTGCTCAACTTCACAGCTATCAGGCATCATAAGAAGTGTTCAAGCTTCTCCTGACTTCCAACATTCTTCAGAAACCAGTTGTCAAACTTTTGCTTTCCACATTAAGCATAATAGCAAATAGTTTTGATTTAGGGAGGTAAAAGAAAATGAGCTTTGGCTGTAGAACGCACAAATAATGCAATGCACAAATTTGTATTTTCACTGAGATGTACGTCGCTTTGGAGAGAATCAAATGTAGAAGCTAGGAAATCCTGCTGAAGTGGTCACTACCTTATTGGCACTTTCTGGAAGCTCTTAGTTTCCTTTCAGTAGATACACATGAGGTCGTTTTTTGGATTAATATCCCTGTATGTGGTTTACATTGAAAACCATTGTGGTAGAATGGCGTTGAGTACTTTTACAATACACCTGGGTATCCTGTCATTGTTTGAAATGTGAGCCAGCAATCAATGACCTATAGCTGAGAACACAACCGTGTGTGTGAATGTGTTGGTGTCATCACATGGATCACAGGCTCAGAGGCTGTCATGGTGGCTTCAGCCAGCCAGGCCGTAACCAAATCCAACAGGACACACTGGTAACGAGTAGTCTCTTGAATAATAAATGAAGTTCTAACAGCTTTTTGCTGGAAGGTTTTTTTTTTTTTTTTTTAATTTTGCACTGCATGGGGCCTTTCAGCAAGATGACAGCTGGTTGCATCTGAAGAAGGTAGGTTTCTCCCTATGAGGGGGGGGTTACTGGCTATTAGCAGCGACCTTTGTATGGGGGGTGGTAATGGTAGGTTTCCTGGATAGGGGTTGGGATGTGTCTTGGAAAACCTGCAGTTCTCCAGTGTTTCTTAATCCTCTAAAAGTGCAGAAAAGATGTTAAACTGGTTGAATAATGATAGTAAGTTGAGTCAGGTGCGGTTCACTGCCCTGCTGGAACAAAAACCACCTGGTGTTGATGCTTCAGCACTCATCTGAGTGGAGCTGCTGGCTAGTTCCTTGAAGTTCTCCCCAGGGGATTGGATGCGATGGGGGAAAAAAGCCTAGAAGAGGGGTGCTTTGAAACTGGACATGTGCTTCAGTGTTGCTCTTTACTGTAGTTACCACACACATGCCTCCCTCTCCTTATGCCTGCACTCAACCAGAGTAAATTTTATAGGGACTAGCTCTGAGGAAGGAAGAAAGGTGTCTTTGGCACTGAGAGACACAAGTGTCCACGATGAAGGTGTTGCGTCCACTGCTAGAGCAGGACAAGCAGTATGCTCTGCAGTCACGATACTTCACAGGTCCAGCATGTGGGTATCAGCAGTAGTTGGAGGTTTTAAAGTGTTTTTGAATGACGACACAAGTAGAGGGAACTGGAAGTACACTACTTATTCATTATTTGTGTTTTTTTTTTTTTTTTTTTTTTTATTATTTTCAGAATAACCTTTGAAGCATTACAAGATGCATGTGCAGTGATGGAAAGCAAAGCTCAATTTAAATTCAGATTGCATATGGCATAAGTGCACTTTTGAGAGCAGAGTACAGCAAATGGTATTTTAAACCAAATTCATTGAAACCATGTAATACCCAACATACGCCAATAATTCAATGCAAGGCAGCACCGGGTCAGTTTACAGACGAGCGCCGACCTGATCTCCGTCCAGGCGTTTAGTTTCCTGAAGGCGTTGCCGTAGCCAGCAAGTAGGGATTAAGGAACATTAGCAGGCTGCTGGCCATTCAAACTTTAAGGGGAAATTTGTATGATTTAAGAGAGCCTTGTCAGCTTGGTGATGCTGTAGTGCAGAATAGAGATCACTTAGAGGTCAGGTGTGTAGCTGCATGAGCAACAGTAAATCTGCATCCAGGGGAAGCAGGGCCAGGCAGGTGATCCTTAAAATGCTTGCAAAACATGAATGTGGCATGAATTTAGCACAGAGGACCAATAATGTATTGAGTCAAAAATGTGAGAATTCTAAAGCAAAAGCCTTTGCCTGATACTATGGCTGCTAAGGTGTTAAGTTTAAGGCACTTCCTTTTCTACCACACACACACACACACATATATATAAGAGAACAGCATAGTTGCTCTGTCTTATTGATGCTGTTCCACACTTGTTAGCGTAGCCTGTCCATTAGGCAATGAGCCTTGGCAGCCTCTTGGTAACGGGATACATGAAGTACGGAGGTATGGACCTGCTAAAATTGCCAGCAGAATGTAATAGAACTGTACTGGGAATAAAAAGCAAAGGAATTATAGACAGAGTGGTCCTTTGAATCTTGCTAGGGTCCCCCCCCCCCGTAACCCAACCTGTTAAGACATGGCCAGGAGTGTGTTCGAGGGCCAGAGTGATCCTTTCTTTATGCACAGTGTGTGCTCTGCTCTGCCTTGTGAAGCAGAACTCAAATACTCACTGTGAACCTCTCTTTTTGTGGAGACTCATTTGGTTTGTCCTTATAGAATTGTACCTATTTCAGCCAACTACAACCCAGTTATCACTTCATTACTGATCAGCTATTTTGCTGGCACAGATAAGTGAGGGCCACCAATTGTTAACCCTTTAACACTTGATACTAATATCACACTTGTTATGCACATACCTGCACGTTGTTTCTCTTTCTCCTAATGTAATACACAGATTGTATTTTTTATGAGATATATGTTGCTTTAGAGAAAAGGATCTGCTAAATGAATAAATGTTATGCAGATTATGGATGTAACACTACTGTGCTGACATTGAGCCGTGTTAAGTGGCACTGAATTTTGAGCAGATATGAACCTTTTGGTTTTGTATCCATTTGTTCCTTTCCCACAGATCAAGAAGACCACGGAGGCCACGCTGACTACCATCCAGGACATGGTGACCATCGAAGACTACGATGTGTCTGAGAGCTTCCACCATAGCCGCTCCACTGAGTCAGTCAAATCAACTGTGTCTGAGACCTACCTCAGCAAGCCCAGCATGGCCAAGCGCCGTGCCAACCAACAGGAGACGGAGCAGTTCTACTTCATGGTGAGCGCGTTCAGCTGGAATATCATGCAGTGCAGCAGATCTCCTTTAGAAGTGATTGTATTTGATATACTTCTAGACATGATTGCTCTGGTAAAGAGAATTCTTATGAGTTTCACTTGAATGCATTGGAACAATTTAAAGTTGCATTCAGTATGTCAACTAGGGCAAGGTAAGTCATTAAGTAATTCAATATTTATATACTTTGGTGTATTTTGTAGAGTTGTAGATAGAGGGCCAAAAAAACAGGAAAAATTGGTTGCAGAATGGGTGTAATGCCAGTAAGTTTAAAGGCAATCAAAGTTCATAGCAGTAGGAGACACATACTGCTTTAGCCATGAAAGCCTAGCAAACTACATTCTACCACAGAAATTACGAGAGCTTCTGGAGGGCAGCAACCTGATTGCCAAGCTGCAGGCGAAGCACGACTTGCTGAAGAGGACACTGGGAGAAGGTACCGATCCTCTTACCATGCTGTCTGCTCGGTTTTCTTCAAATCTATTAAATCTGCTTCTTTATGTCCTGAGGAGGCCTAAGAGTTTGCTGATAACTGGCTGGGTCAGCCAGGTCTCCTGCTTACTGACTGCACCGCAAAGTCTCAAGCAATCATTCTGTAGTTGAGTCTGTGAAAAGGAGTTTCTGGTCCTTGCACTAATTTATACTGCTTTTGAAGAATTTGAGATAAACACTGACTGTCGGTGGTAGGATGAGATTGAGACGTCAGTATTTCATTAAGCTGTGCTAACAGCATGTTACTCAGTTAATCTTGATTTCAAGGTGTTAAAGGAACTGATACTGAAGCTTTCCCTGGAGAAGATGAGCAAAGCAGAGGTAGACGAACATGTGAGATAGATACTCCTGGTATTTCTCTTCTCATCGTTGTGGAGGAGATGCTGTTGGCCTGGGGGGCAAGCACTTCATGGTAAAGGCTTGACTACGCAACTGCTCTAATAGTGTTATAAACACAGTAAATCCTCCCCGTTGTGTTACAGACAGGAGAATGTAATTAAAGGCCCTTTCTCCAACAGCCTGTCATACTGTCAATGAAAGGACAGCCTGAGAAATGAGTCATGGCTCAGCTCTCTTGGCTTTTTGCATATCATGGGTTCCCCTGGTTTTGCTCTTCTCAGAGAACATGGTTGGTTCTCCTCTGGTGCCTTTCACCTTCTTATATAGGCCTCAACCACGTTTTCTGCATACCTGCACATTATGAACAAGTGCATTTGTGTGTATGCATTTGTATCTGTCCACTCGTGCCTTCTCTGATCCCAACAAACACATGGGTATGATGTGTTACTATGCATGAAAGCGTGTAGAAAACTTCCACAGCAACCAGGTGGCAAGCTGTATGCATTACTGTGCATCTGCACAAATTGCCTTTACCCCCAGTGTTCTCTCCAGAGAGTGACCATATGTAACATAGGATCTCCTGTGTTTGCAGGTTACCGTGCAGAATACATGACCACCAGGTAAGAGACAAGTCACCCTTTAATTCTTCATTTACTTAATGAAGGTTTAACCTTTGCCAGTTCAGTCGTCACCATTTATCCATTTGTTTTCCCCTCAAAGTACAATACCAACACCAACTTTTGAGAGAATGCATGCTTTCCACCCCCTCCCTCCCTCCACAATGCAGACTGCAGGTTTCATTGGACAACATAACATTGGTTGACCATTGCGTGATTCCAGCTGACTACACGTGTTGATTTGAGAAATCAGGGAGAGAAGCCTAGCCATATTGTCCACCTGAGGGGACATAGGCTAGTTTGACAGGCACTGATGTTGACTGGCTCCATACTATAGCTCTATTAAAGACCTGCATGTGCTCCAGCCAATAACAAACCACTTCCTTTGTGCTGAGCCAGGTGAGGCTACACAGGTGGAGATTAACTGAAACCCCAGGAGTTCTTCTGGGGAATGTAAAAGGAATGCAGCCCTGCAGAAAACGTAGTATGTTTTCCTTTCCGCAGACAGCCCCCCCCCCCCCCCCCCCCCCCAGTCTAACCCCCAAACCTCAGAGAACCTGGGCGCTTTCGTTCTGTTCCTTCTTTACTCACAAGTTTAGTGGAAATTTGGAGTCGATATGTCAAGGTACTGAACCACAGTATCTTCACTTCATAACCCTACTTTTCTGCTTTTTCTGAGGCCGGTTTACTGTGCCCCATACATCCATGAGCTTCCTGTTGCATTGCCGTCTGTTATTGCAGACAGTCACTGCAAGAAGGGCAATGTGGGGCCAATGTACTGGGTGATTGATAGCCCATGAGGGGGATAGACTAACAGGAGGCACAGCTGTCAGGAACTGGGAGAAACTGGATGGGCTTCTAGTGTTGGCATTGCCCCTGATCCCTCAGCCAGCCTGACAGCCAAGAGAGCACAGCAGAGGCTATCCTACAGCACCAGCTGCTTCCCTTCTGCCCAATTCTGAGCCTGGCACTGGCCATGAGTGGAAGGCTAAGGGTTGCAGAACTCTGATTGGTTGTTGGTGACTTCTAGAGCGGGTGTCTGACTTTCTCCCTTCTTCCCTTTTTTTTTTTTTCCCCCCCCTACCCCCGCTGCCTCATGCTCGTAGCCGTGGACGAAGGAATTCGCACACCCGACATCAGGTAAAGTGCAACATTGCTGGCCCTCCAGGGCCTGTTACTTTCCATCTCCATATCTTCTGTTTCCTCTCGCCTGCTCTGCTGTGATCATCACTCTCCTTGCCCTGCTTCTTGCAGTAGAGATTTGGATTCAGAAGGTTTACAAGCAAAGGTCAATAGTATATTGCAGCTTCAGATGTCTCCATTTGCTCTTACATAGGGATTGACATTGCTCATTTATTCCACGTCTTGTGGTGCAGTTTGGGAAAGTACCTTGTTTTACTTCTAATATACTGGAATTCTTAAAATAGGACAGTCCTCCTTCCGTTTTGGCCTCAAGTGGCACCCTACACAGCATCTAATGAGCTGTCAGGCTTTGACAAGCAAATTCATTTACTTCTCACCGGTGTCTACCATTCACTATTTTCCACTTATGTTTCCTTCAGTTCTTTTGGCATTTAAATATTTCAGTCAGCACAGAAAGACATGGTAGATGCCTCTTTAACAGGATCGTGTCTGAATATGCCTTTTGGTTTCTGTAAACCGTTAAAAGGCTTGGGTCTTCACCCGTTCGCTAATCCCACAGACGAGTGTTTGACTCAGAACCCATATTTGTGGATTACTGACTGTAGCTGCATGTGTTTTTGGCTTTGTGGTCTTGTATATAAATCCTGTTAGCATAAGTGAGTAAACCTGCTGAGAATGATTGTCTTCCCTCCACCGAAGGACTCTGGACAAGCAATTCCTCGCGTGGTAGAAAGCTGCATCCGTTACATCAATCTGTATGGTAAGTTAGTTACATCTCATGTCTAAACCAAGCATGCATACATCATATCTGAATATCTTTAAATAGCAAGCACTGTTGTATACATTGTAAGTTGGCAGCTTCTGGAATGCATGTAACAACAAGTTTTGCGGGTAGTGGGACTGGGACCAGATCCGGGTCACCCTACCCCTTGAGCAATAAGCAAAACAACACCTGTTGTCATTGGACTCGTGGCACGCTGCCTTCTTGGCTGCAGGCAAGGTTCCAGCCATTGTGTGGGAGTGATGCATTGTGGGTAGGGACCATTCCTAGCAGGGCCTGTTGAATCTGTCCCATTTTAGTTACAGTCACGGTGATGTGTGTGCAAATTGCACATTGCTCTGCTTATGTTTTTTGACAGACAACCTTCTACCCAAAGGGCCCAATCCTTTAAGGAAAATTTAAATCAAAAGCAACAGATTAAAAATATCTTGAGAAGACAATGACTGCAGTTAGCCATGGTGTCTTCCTTCAGGAACCCAAATCTGCGTGCCAGAAGTTGGCCTCAGACTAATTTAGCTGAGCGTTGAACTCTAGCTGACCTTCTTTTTTAATAAACGCTAATCTACACTGGGAGGCACTTAAGTGAATGTTAATTGTATTGGCTCACAATATTATTTGGCTTTATCAAGTAACTTTGGAATTTTTTGCCCTTTTGCAACTTTCTAAGTTGAAATGTTCTCAGTGGCTTCGAAGTTGTCCGCTTTGTCCACGTGTCATCCCTGCCTCACTTTTGTTCTTCAGGGCTCCAGCACCAAGGGATATTCCGTGTGTCTGGCTCTCAGGTGGAGGTCAACGATATCAAGAACTCATTTGAGAGAGGTAAGAGTTTCAGGTCTGACTCACAATGTTACCTATAATGACAGAGCAGAGTAACTCATTTAAAGACTCACCGCAAACTGCAGCTCTGAATAGCAGCAATTTCCACAGCATTTAGGAAATGTCATTAGCTGGGTACAGATGACCCTGGAATTAGAAGATTAAAACCGAAAAATGTGGTCTTAATTAAAGAAAATGTCTGCTATTAAATATGTAAAGTGGAATAAATTTAGTCGTAGGAAGAAAAAAAGGTTAAATTTTTCCGTCTACCAACCACAATGTTCTTCTTAACCTTTATTTCTTCATTCCGTTATTTGTTTTGATACAGATGAGTGTTCTGCACAGTATGTAGAATTCATATGGTCTGCAAATTCTGTGTAATTTTGTTACACTTCAAGTTTTGCCACGGAAATACTTACAGGTAACGACCCTCTGACTGACGAGGAGAACAACCACGACATCAACTCCGTGGCAGGGGTCCTCAAACTGTACTTCCGAGGCCTGGAGAACCCCCTCTTTCCTAAGGAAAAATTCAACGACCTTATTTCCAGTGTCCGTAAGTTTCACCCCAAACTTTCAAAAAAGTTTTTTTGCCACAGTGATTCAGTCAGTCATCAAATGATATAACTCGCTTTGAGCTCCTGCCGAAGGAATCTACTGACTAAAAACTCGTGATTCATTTTTTGGTGTTGGGTGCTCTTTCATCCAGTTTTCCAGCACATCCAAGCAGCCTGAGGTCTTGATAACCATTTGACTCAAGTGTTAGCTTCATAGCTTTGAAACAGTGAAGGATTTGTTCTGAAGGACACAAAGCTCTGCCTGCTGCATGGTGACAAGCCATAGAGTTGGATGACTATATATTGCAGGCGCACTAATGAAATGTACTGTGTCTCATAGGACTGGATATCTTAACTTTGGACAACACTGAAGAAGTATTCCATGTGGTGTGGACATTTTTTCTTGCTCTGCTGAACTCAGAACATCTTGTTTATTTCCTCCTGACCCCAAGCATTGCATTTTGACCTTATGTGGCAGAAGGGGTATCAGGCATCGAGAGTCAATAGTAGTATGTATATCCATTCTGTGGATGCCGCTCATTATGTGTGCAGAGGCCCACAACGAGAATTTTTTGGTAATTTTTACAGCTAACCAAATGTACTAGTAACAGCTTCTATTTTATTTCCTTTTAGAAAGCAACCGGAGTAGTGTCGCTCTTGAATGGTGTTGTACAAGCAGCTGAAGATGGTTCAGCACTTCAGCAAGGCTTGATGCTGCTGCTCTAGGCCGCTGCTCTAGGCCGCTGCTTAGTTTGTCTGTTCGTTTCTCAAAGTGTCCTCACTTTAACCAAGAGTGTTTTAAAGTGTTCAGGATGAGACTGTCTGGGAAGAATCTCAGCAAGGCGCTCAAGAGCGATGATAAGGACTTTGACAGTTGGTCCACAAAAGCTCTTTTCTAAGTGACACCTGGATCCTTTGCCTTCCTTCACAGTACTGTGGCTATTTTAGGAGCTGTCTTCTTGTAAAATGTGCTGTGTAGAAGGAAAAGAATACATGAAAGGCAGCCATTTTACCAGATGTGACTTCAACCTTGATGATTGACTTGTTTATTTGTCTGTCTGTTGAGGTCATAAATGTGTAAATCTACAGGGCCTCTCTTCCTACCCCCTCCTGTAAGGCACGGTTAGGAGGTAGGGAAAAGGGCGTAGGAGGTGACTCATGCCAGCTGCAGATCTTGCAGGATGCATTTGGCAACAGGGAGCACTAACAAGCAGCAGTGATATTTCTTCCTCTCCTGGAGGCTGTTGTTCGTTAACATCTGCCTCTTCCTTGTCACTATTCACCACTGCGCTTGAACTTAGACAGGTGTTCATGTGTCTCTCGAGAGCTGCTGCTACTAGGAGGCCAAACCTATCGGCCTTATTAAAATGAGCCTTATTAAAATATAGAATATACTTTATTGTCCCATTTCTGGGAAATTTTTCTTGGACAACCGTGACATGGCCATGCACAACATTGGACTCACCTAAAACAATACATACCATAACATACAATAAAATAAGAAATAAAGCAACAATCAGAATATATTTAAAAATCTACTGTATACCTATACATATATGGGGGGGACGCATTGGCTCAACAGGTTTGGCCGGGTCCTGCTCTCTGGTGGGTCTGGGGTTCGAGTCCTGCTTGCGGTGCCTTGCGACAGATTGGCGTCCCGTCCGGGGTGTGTCCCCATGCGCCCTGTGTTGCCAGGTTAGGCTCCAGTTCGCCACAACCCCACTTGGGACAAGCGGTTTCAGACTCTGTGTGTGTGTGTGTGTGTGTTTGTTTGTTTGTTTTTGTTTATTCTTCCTCAAGGGCATATGAATTGTAATCGTCGTTTACTGCTAAAGGTCTTCAGCATTAATTCTGCATATTTTCATGGCAGCTCTACTTCTGTGTGACTCTGCTGTGGAGCTGCATTATACTTTGGCTCAGGCTTTGAAAGCCCACAGCAACCTCTTGACTTGAGCTGGTTCATTAGGTTGGCTTTTGTAGACAGTTATTCCTGATCCTAGGCCCTCACACTCTTTCATAATTAATCAGAACTTCATCACACGTACAGC
Source organism: Scleropages formosus (assembly GCF_900964775.1). Taxonomy (NCBI): domain Eukaryota; kingdom Metazoa; phylum Chordata; class Actinopteri; order Osteoglossiformes; family Osteoglossidae; genus Scleropages; species Scleropages formosus. The sequence goes on from NC_041807.1 coordinate 17,578,041, forward strand.
AGGAATACAAGTCCATGAAAAAAGTGGGTCTAGAACAGGAGATGCGTGAATCTCAGGTTCCGAAGGGCATGCTGCCAAATCATTGGCATATCTTAGCATGGTGCATTAGTAGCCAACCTCTGAACTTTCACTACATTTTCCTGGTCATTCTTTCAGAATCGTATTTTGGTTCTTATCCCAAATGCCTTAGGGTTTATTCCCAAAATTCAGGCAAACCTAGCCACTAGATTGGCAGTGTAGGCGAGATGCAGATGTATACCACTGAAATATGAGTTGATGTTCTTGTTGATTTGTGCTTATCCGTCTTGTGTAGAATGTACACAGATGAGCTGAGGTTCACTTCCATTAGTTACACCAAACCATACTCAAGGATCAAATCAGTTAATCACCGTCCACAGAGGAACATGAGTTTAATACTTGTCGCCATCTGGTAGTCACATGACCACTCCGGAGGCAGGAGGGATCCTAGTGAGCTGGCAGACCCACATTTCCTCCGGTGGGATGGGTCATTAAGCCTAAACAAATTTTTTTTTTTTTTTTTTTTTTTTTTTTTTTTTTTTTTTTGTGTCCTTAAACAAACATAAATCAGTTAAAACAAAACAACTAGGAAACTAACGAATTGGCCATCCTGAAGAAGTACATGGGGCAGGAGGCGTCAAATGATTGCAGTTTTCCTACAAAATCTAATATCCCCTCCATCTGTCTCTACCTTTGCCAGGAATCGAGAAGCTGTATGACAGAGCTCTGTACATCCGTAAGATCCTCCTGACTGCGCCCAGATCTGTGCTGGTTGTCATGCGCTACCTCTTCGCCTTCCTCAACCAGTGAGTCCCACAGCATGAGTCAGGCCAGACCCTCCCTCCCTCCTGCTATTGCTGTAGCCTTAACCAGCCCCACCTCTGACTAGCACATACCAGACTGTGGAAGAGCAACAGTTCCTAGTGACTCCAGACAGCTGACCCAACTATGTGAACAGCATGCTTGCTGCCTCACTGATATTGTCCTATGTATGGGAAATGAGTGTATCTCCCTTTACAGAAATGGGAGAAGGAGACATGTCAATGAAACTCCAGACTACCAGAATGACTTACACCATTAATTTTGTATTAGAGACTGTCATTATTTATACTTATGTGATGGAGTGGGAACAGTTATTTCATGAACTGATGTAGGGTTTCTGCAAGGCATTCTGATAAACAGATTAATGACCCCATCTTCTCTGCAGCCTGTCACAGTACAGTGATGAGAACATGATGGATCCATATAACCTGGCCATCTGCTTTGGGCCCACTCTGATGCCCACACCAGACAGCCAAGACCAGGTGTCCTGCCAGGCACATGTCAACGAGGTCATCAAGACCATCATCATCCATCACGAGACTATCTTCCCTGATGCCAAAGAGCTGGAAGGGCCAGTGTATGAGAAGTGCATGGCGGGAGGCGACTACTGGTGAGTGTCCGCTGTTTTTGTGGCATTGGGGGGGGTTCCTTCGGGAGGGGGACGACATGATTTTAAGAGCTGGTTTACAAGTAAGGGCAGAATGTCAGAACAGATAATGAACACAAGTTCAGCTATCTTTTACTCCAGCCCCATGAATGTGCTGTGTATCTGGAGACCCCATGCAGAAGTGTGAGTAACTTCTCAAATATGCGGTGAGGTGGTAGAGAGTGCCTTCTCTCTAGCGGCAGGTAGTTTCTAATTGCAGGTTATGATAAATGATGAGGTGTTGCTGGGAAGGGAACATGGTAGTATGCTGAAAAGATATATTAATTCTGCTTGAAAGTAATGTGCCGGTAGAATGTCAATGTTGCCGCCATCATCATCAGTCATACGGCTTGTAACTCCGATGCAAAAATCCTAAGTCTCATATTTTTCTTTTCCCTTATGATAAATTGTCCCACATCTCCCCCTGCCTGCTTCTTTCGCATCATTCGAAGAAGCCAGCTAGCTGAATTAATCAACTGTCATAGGAGGGCTACATCTTATAGATACTTGCACCGAGTGCCTGGTTTTGGCTTATGTCTGTTGCTGCAGTTCCCTTGCAAAGGCACGGCAGCTGGGTGTTCCAGCAAGTGGCTCAAGTGGAGATGTGAGGTTGTAATGCTTAACCTGTCACCCTAACAAAGCACTGGGCTGCTGTCTGCCACATGAATACACAACACTCCTTGGACTGGAGTCTTATCTCCTGCCGATATTTCCTCTTAGATCTTCATTTTATACACAGATTTATTCCTCTTTCAAGATTTAATGCCAAGTTTCAAGTGACTTATGCTCTGGCTTTATTTGATATTTTCCGTTTTCCTCGGCTGCTTGTGCAATGAGAGTTTTTGGTAGTCCAGAGCCTGTCCTTGAAGCATGGGTGGGGGACTGGAAGGTATATTCTGGGTCAGGACACCAGTCTATTGCAGGGCAGACACGCACAGACACGCACACTGTAATGGCAATTTAGTCACTGGTCGAACTGAAACACGCCTTTGAACTGTGGGAGGTAGTCCATGCTGACACTGGGAGAATGGCTGAACTCCACACGGACTCAGCCACGTGCAGAAGCTGTGCGGCCCCTATTGCCACAGGGTACTGTAACCAGGGGTGAGGATCAACCCTGCAACCTTTGGGTCCAAAGGCAGCACCTCTAACCACTACACTACCAACTGTCCCTTATCTGGTTATTAGATTAATGCAGTGGACATGAACTCAGCTTTGCAGTAAGAATGCTGTCACACGGCAGCCTTTCTTATTCTACAGATGAAATTTTGTGGTTTGGTTGAGTCAGGCATGGTTACATAGTGGGTGTTACCTCTTCATTGGATGTCCCTGTCTGTGCCTGCAGTGACAGCCCCTACAGCGAGCATGGTGCCCTGGAGGAGGCGGACCTGGACGGCGGAACTGAGCCACACACCAGCGAGGATGGTACGTGGCTGAAACTTGTGTAACCTCTGTGGGCGTGCGCTTAGGGGTGCACTGTGGACAGGGTTTTGTTCTCAGAATCTACTTGTCCTTGTGTTGTTCCATTTGTTTGGACTGATCCTTTACCAGTAGCCTGCATAACTTAGTTCTGTCTCCACCCATCCAGAAGACATAACAAATTCCAAAAGAGTATTGCTGTGCCCTTGAAGAACCTAGCTGGGAGAAATTAAGAGATGGGCTTGTTCGCCTGTTTATTCTGCTTGCTCACAGCAGAAATTGAGTTCTTTTTTTTTTTTTCCCTGGTGTCCTACTCCCCAAGGGCACACCATCCTCGGTGGAGATGTCTGCCAAAGCTGCGTTTTAGTCAGGCTGGACCACACTGCTTTTCAATGCCTTCTCCGGTTAATCCTACTTTTCAACCAACATGGATGGAGCAGGAAACTAGATCTGGATTCACAGGAGTCTTTTCACATTCTAATCACTCTTCATAACCCGTTGTTCCCAGTGGCTCAGCGAACACCACTAAAGAGGCTTTGGCATCTTCTTGGTCTCTATGGTGAATGATGCATTGTGGGTATTGGACCATCATTAAAAGTTATCCCACAACTTACACGGTTAGTGCATAGCATCGCTGTTTTTTCCCCTTTATTAAACACTGTGAAGACCAGGGTAACAGTCTGTAGAAGGATATCCAGGATATTCTTTTTCTTTTCTTCTCTGATGTCACTTTCCAGTTTTGTACACTTGGCAAAGTGTTTGTTTTTTTTTTCTCCATATCCGATGCTATCCTATTTTGTTTCCCATTATTTTCCACAGATTTTACACCACCTCTGCTTCGCATAACTCTGAATGTTGTTGGGTTGCACACAGAAGGCTGCTGTAAATGTGACATTTTGTTGTCTCTGCTGTGTAGCTAAGAGGAAAGGCCTTCTTCCCTCACAGCGCCTGTACTGTTCTGTTTCCTGCCTTTTGTGTTTCAAGGTGAACAAGGGCTTTTGGCAGACAGCTCGAGTGAAATAGGCAGTTTGTGGGGTGGGTTTTTTTTTTTTTTTTTTTTTTTTGTTTCCTTCCTCAGAAGGAGAAGTTAGTGGGAATGTTTGTGCTCCTCTCTGGGTTTGATGGGCTGTCTCACATGTGGAAGGGGTGCAAGTGATTCATGACCCAAGAAAATATGTTGAGCAAGTCATCCAAGGGCGGAGGAGTGTGGGTCACGATCGCCAGGGACAAGGATAAGACCCCACCCCTGCCTGTCGGTTCAGGATGCAGGTTGCTGTTGAAATGTTAGGAATTGACTAGGAGAGGAATGGCTGTGCCATGGGTGTGGTGGCAGGGCTCCCCCTGTCTGAGAAGGCAAGTGGGCTCTCCCCTGCGAGACAGAGGCTTGTTTCCATGGCAATGAAAGCCAAAGAAATCCCACTTCTCCTGCCTGTTAAGTCTCAGGATCATTAAAATCCTAAACACTTGTTTCCAATTACACCGCGTTTTACTTCAGTTAACATTAGTATTTTATGCTGTAACCATGCAATGAAAACATGGCGTTAACTCGCATATTGCCTTACGCGTTACACTGAATGAACACACAAATTATGTATTTCCAGTATATCTTATAAACACATCCATTGTCTTGCATGAATATTACTCAGTGATCGTTGCTTTTAACGACGGGCGTAGGATACCACTTTAATTTAGGAGACGGCTTGACAGTCATGTGAAACTCTTCATGTAGAAGAATAGATTTCTGTTGGGTTTTTCTTGCTTGGTAATAATCTCACAGCAGTTGGTCTTTACCTGTCGCTGTATTAGGCTGTGCCAGGATTTATTGTTCAGCCAACAGGAAATGGACCTCCCAGGGTGGTATCAATGACTCTGCTGTTGTCTCATCCAAGAAGCCTATAATGTGGGCCTGCTTGAGCCGCACAAAGGAAACGCTCTCGCGCTGTTTGAATGCAAGTGTCAAAGGTGAACCAGTTTCATCAGTTGAGCAGGGGTCTCGTCGGCAATGCAGTTCGGGTAGCTGTTACACGGAAGTTCATCGTGCCTCTTGAGATGTGTCACAGAGCTGCAGATGCCACCAAACGCACTGAGATGGCATAAGCCATCATGTTGGATAGTCTTCGTATAGCCTGTTAATATTCACCCAGGGGACTGGCAGAACCTAATTTGCACAGAAGTAAGAGAAAATGACAGGACCTTGTCGAATTTGAGATTCAAAGCAGCAGCGCGGTCACAGAAACCCAGGCGGAGAACTCGGCCCCAAAGCAACGCTCTATTACGCTGAGCGTTGGAGAGTGAGGAGTCGGGGAGTTTGCGAAGGAGCCGCTTCTTCATTCATTCAGCCGGATGTAGACATTGCATCTTATCCTCAGAATACTTTTCTCTGCATTGAGGTCATGTGTGATGCATAATACACCTATTTTAAAACCCTTTCTTTTCAGCACTGTCAAAATATTTACTCCTTTGGATAATGGATAGAAAGGGTCAAAGGAGGCACAGCTGGTGCATTGATTTTGCGCTATAGTGCAACAGCAATTCCACAGACAGCCCTTTCATGAAATATCCATGGTTACTATAGAATTTTTGACCTCGGGGCTCACGGGTTGGGTTATAAATCCCTCCCGGAGGTCCTGACCTCTGCTCTGCCCTGCTCATTACCACACTCCTGTAGCAGGGTGTAAAAGATGCACGGTTCAGGCACATCTCTAAGGTGGATCTGACATTTTATACTAATGTTTTCCTACACCGAGAGGTAGGCTTTGATGTTTGCTTGTTCTCATTTGTGTACATATGCTCATTTGTCTGTCTGGACATGAAAACTGGGCCAAAGAGTTTGTTAAATGTGTGAGCCCTAACTTGGGCTGCATATGGTTAAGGACCAAGGCTTTCCACCAAAAGGTTACTAGTTTGGGATATGTTTTAGTGCTCTGAAATGCTCCTGTTTACCTACCTACCTACCCTGCATCTGCCCTTTCCTGTTGGTCTCTTCGGCGTTGAACCCCGTCTCTACTGGTACTGCTAGCTGGTTGTTTCTCTAATTCCCTTACAGGCACAGATCATCGATTGCGCACAGGTGGGCATCCCCAGTCTGCACTTTCTCAGTAAGGCAGATTGAGAGATGGTCCCCATATAGTGTGCCTCTCTTCACTTATGTTTTATTGACATGTCGTCTTACCGCCACTGAGAAAATGAGAGCTAGGATGATGTCCCCTAGTAACAAACCATACTCTGTGTCATTACAGCAATGTTTGGTGAAACATGATAGCATTGCCCTTTGTGCACACTCTAGTTTGCCTGGCTTGTTCTGCTGTCAGATTGGGAGTAGGCAGTGGTTCCTAGTTAATAGGATGGAGGAGTACCTGGAACGCCGAGTTCTCTCCGATTTCAAGACAGTGATCGATGATGCAGGGGTTACTTTTGTTGCTTCTGAAAGCAATACGGCTCATTTCCTTCTGCAGAATGCGAGCCCATTGAAGCCATTGCCAAGTTCGACTACGTGGGCCGCTCCACCCGTGAACTTTCCTTCAAGAAAGGTGCCTCCCTGCTCCTGTACCAGCGGGCATCAGATGACTGGTGGGAGGGCAGGCACAATGGCATTGACGGACTGGTGCCGCACCAATACATCGTGGTGCAGGACATGTGAGTATAGGACTCCACTGAGCCATGGTGTGTGAGCAAATGTCCTGGGAGGATGCTGCACATCAAGCTATAACAAAAGGCTGATCCAGGACTGTAGACATGCCTCTCACTCCTGTTGAATATCACTAGACACATTGGTCTCCCTCTGGATATTGTGCTGTGATGTCATCAGGATGTCAGACCAGCAGAGTCTTTACACACCTCGACGTGATCCTGTCAAACTAGTTGCTACTGACAGTCTAGTCCAGCAGCCTGCCTGTCGGTGCTCTTCTGCTGGGCTAATAAACCCTGTTCTGCCTATTCCCCGCATCTACAAAAGAGGTCTTGTCAGAAGTGCAAACGCTGTCGGCAGTCCTGAACGCGCCAATTCACCAACATGGCTCAATACATTATATCCGATCCCTTATTAAAATTAAAATAGAGAAGCCCTGCTACCTCCAGAGTGTTACCTCTGTGATGACATAACTACTTTAAGCTTCCTCATTGGGGTGTGTATCAATAATTCACCACATGGCTGCTGAAGTGCACATCTAAAGTTAATGGAACAGAGCTGAGAGCTTGTCACGGGATTTCCAGGCATCCTTTCCAATGAGAAAGCTCTAAAAATAGTTACATAACGGCCAGGGCAGCAGTGACATACAAGCAGGAGCACAGCTCTCCGGAGGAGAAAGCTTCCATTTGCACCTCCTGTGGAGAAAAAGGCTGCGTGCTACCAGCGGAGGCCCGTCCCGTACTTAGCACTGCTGCGCGCAGACTCCACCTTTGCTGTATCTGAGGTGGAGACCTTCAAGCCACAGCAAACAGTGTGATAATCAAAAGGCAGATGCCAGGTGACCACAAAAGCATACCACACAGCTCCTGTATTCTGGTATTGTCAGCCAGGAGTTTGCCGTTTGTTTGTGGCGGGTACGCTGTGCAGTCAGTGGGAATTATATATTTGCTGACACTGGAGATGTATCTACAGGAAAATAAACACTTTGCAATGAATGTAAGGAGGGGCACAGCGGGTTTGGCCGAATCCTGCTCTCTGAGGGGTCTGGGGTTCGAGTCCCGCTTGGGGTGCCTTGCGATGGACTGGCGTCCCGTTCTGGGTGCGTTCCCCTCCCACTCCAGCCTTGCGCCCTGTGGTGCCGGATTAGGCTCCGGTTCGCCGCAACCCCGCTTGGGATAAGCGGTTTCAGCCTGTGTGTGTGTGTGTGTGTGTGTGTGTGTGTGTGTGTGTGTGTGTGTGTGTGTGTGTGCGCGTGCAATGAATGTGTTGTTTGACTTTTTTTATCTTCTATGTTACAATTGGTTGACAGATTTGAGTGTAGTTGGTATGTCACCATGGTGACACTGCTGTGCTTGTGGCTCCTCTTCTTCTTGGACAGGGACGACTCGTTCTCAGACACCCTGAGCCAGAAGGCTGACAGCGAGACCAGCAGCGGGCATGCCGTAGAGGACAAGTGCTCTGGCAAGGATATTGGATCCCCTGTAGAAAGAGTGCAGGAGGCCTATGTGAGCAGGTGAGTGAGAAGTTTCCCTCTTGCTAGTGAGCTTTTCAGGCCAATGGTCCTCTGACAGACACAACACCTTTTTCAAAGAGCTCTGAGAAGTGGAATAGCTATGCTGTTCTGATGCATTCTCCTCTACTAGAAAGAGGGGGTGCTGCGCATAGAGAAATGTCTGAGCAACTCGCTGTGATACCCCCAGGCCCCCCACGCTTTGTTTGCCTTGTAAACAAAAGGTTTGAGATCCCTGTGATTCAGAGCTGCCTTCGGGGTTTAAGACCATTGACCTGTGGCGCATGAATCTGTCACGGTACGTCAGCATGCGAGGCAGCCTGAAAAATCATTGTTCTGTGAAAAAAAAGACAGGCAAGACGAGGGGAGGGATCCAATCAGATGTTCATCGCAACCCAGCGGATTCCAACATCCTGATCCCTCCAGCCCCAGTCGCTCTCTCTAGTCAAGTCAAGGTCTTTCTCTCACACACACACACACACACACACACACACACACACACACACACACATTTTCAGAACCGCTTGTCTCATACGGGGTCACGGGGAACCGGAGCCTAACCCGGCAACTCAGGGCGTAAGGCCGGAGGGGGAGGGGACACACCCAGGACGGGACGCCAGTCCGTCGCACAAGGTCTTTCATTTAAAGATAACTGCACGACCCATAAGTCTTTAGAGGAGGAGTTATTCAAGGCCGCTACAGGCGTGTGGCATTTGTTTTGCTCATTAGGAGAGGTTCGGTGCTGAACAGTAACTCCTTCCGCTTCTCGCCTCCCTGTGTCCTCCACCTGAACTCCCTGTTCCTTGATGACGATAAGGATCCCTCTGGACACGAAGCACTGTCATCCTCCACCAGCCACACACAACATAACTGTTGATTCATTTTTCTTTTTCCGCACCGTTATCTGTATCTAGTGTGCTGAATGTCATGATGTAATTATTCAGAAATCGATGACAGTTACACACTGCCAAGATCACGTTAGTTGCCCACTATCGCATGACATGCCTATAATTTATCGTAATCCGAATAACTTCAATTTTGAAACGGCGTGAGCCTTCTTTAATGGTATTCCCAGACATTTGTGGCACTCCCAGAGTCTCACTGGTGATGGAGCTTGTACACTTGTCCTTTCTCTCTGCCCTATGTCTTCACTCCCCCTGCTGGCCATTCAGTGAATGGTATTTTTGTCACTGTCCTCTGTGGTACAGTGCCAGCTTCCAGGCACCAACCTTGTGACAGTAATAATGGGTTATTGTTCTTTATCTCTGGCCCTGGCACTGCATATTTTCTAAAAATTGTCAAAACATGTGTTTATAAGAAGCCTAAGGTCTCTCAGTATATTGGTTACACAAACTAATTAGGTCAACTGTCCTAGGATGATTGCTGGACATCAGTTCATGCGCACAAATATTATAGCAGTTTATGCTTTATTTTTATGAATAATTTCTAATCACTCGTGTAAATCTGAGCAAGCTGTGCTGATACAGGAGAATTATTTCTGCTTGAGAAATAGAAGTGCTGGCTGCTGTGGATTGTTTGGTTAGGAGAGGATCGGGAAGGGGTGGATTCAGGCAAACTGATGTTCATGGTAACTGCGTACCTATGTGTCTGTGTGCGTTTGACAAAGAGGCTCAGAAGACTTTGAACTTGACTGCTAACTCCTTCGGGCTTCCAGCTGGTTTTGATCCAGACAGCACGATAAAAGTGCTGTATGACATGTGGGTCTGTATCATACTTTACCGCAGGGGTCCCCTTGAGGCACAAAATCTCGCAGGCATGATTATTAAATAGCCCAAGCAGAAGGTAAGACATCTTAGGTCATTGCATTGACCACCTCTGCTCAGCTTACACCTATGAAACACAGGTATTCCACTCTTGAAGGACATCAGGCTGCTGATCATGTAACCCAAGTCTTTGGTCTTGCATACCTATTCCTGTCCTCCTTTTCTGAATAGCAGACACCGGAAAAGGTCAGACCCCCCTTCACGCCGGCCCCCCGCTCGACCCAGCGATGTGCATTGTGCGGTGCACCCCTCGCCGCAGGGCCATGGCAGTGGACCCATCAGCGAGGGCCACTACAGCCCAAGGGACCTTCTGAGGGGGCGTGGCCATGCAGCTCAGGACAGTCCTGAGCAGCGGCGTCGGCGAGCAGGACACAGCAGCCGACAAGAGTCGCTAAAAAAGATGGAGAGCCCACCGATCCCCCGGTCTGCCTCGTCTGGCCAGTACGGAGGCTTTTCCCAGCACCACGGCAAGCCACTTGACCCCGAGACCATCGCGCAGGTCAGAGACAGCCGGAGAGATGCTACATTATTAATAACCTGTTGTTCATCTCATTTCTTCCAATATATGCAGCTCAGTATTTTCCCTGTAGCAATTCAGGTTCAGTTCCACGGAAAAGCAGTTACATAAGAGAATTTGTAAGGGAACCTGTGTTCAGACACAAGTTAATTGTATGGTGTATTCAAGATGCGTTACTTAAGCTACCCCACCATCTCCAGGACATCGAGGAGACCATGAACACTGCCCTGAATGAACTGCGGGAGCTGGAAAGGCAGAGTTCAGCCAAACCAGCACCGGACGTGGTTCTGGATGCGCTGGAGCAGGCCAAGAGCGGACCGGTTCCCCCTGGCATCACCGACTCGCTGGGCTCACTACATGGCCTGCGACTCCGCTCAGGGGAGCCGCCCGTGCGCCGCAGCCCCTCCTCCTCTGGTGACACCATGAGTACATTCAAGCCCACTGTGGCACCACGTATGGGAGTGCAGCTGCGACCCCCTGCTCTCCGGCCAAAGCCCCCGGTGATGCCCAAGTCTGGTTCTGGACAGTCAGCGGCGCCGGCCCCCCAGGGATCGCTAGACAAATCGTGCACAATGTGAGCGCAACAGGATAGGGCTGAGACCGTGAAGAATGATAGCTGATAACTTACACGTTGGAGTACCAGTACGGGGCAAGGTGAGCCTGTAGTAACCACAGAAGGCGTGGCAATCCATCTCTTTACACTTGAAACAGGAAAATACTGAAAAATGTATAAGATGGCTTTTACCAGTAGACTTGTATTAGATTTTGCAAGATGATTGTGTTTGATTGTCTTCAGGTTAGAGGTCTCTGGTTGTTGTAACATTTATTAAAAATTATTTACAGAACTGGATCATTACACCAAAAGTAGTTGCTGTAGTTTTAAGTCTGAATAACGAAAGCATTGATATTGCCAATAAGATGTTATAAAGCATCCCTATGTTGTAAGGATCGTTAATATTGGTTTTATAACACAAAGATGTCAAAATCACATAGGCTTTGTGACTGAAGTGACTTCAAAGGCCAAGTTTATGGCAAGGAACCTACAGTAATGTAAAAAGCATCTTAAAGAGGAAGGATGCAGTCAGTATTTCCTGAATGCAGGCCATGTTGGACCAGAATCTCTCCTCCCCCCCCCACCCCCCCACCGGTAATACAGATCTGGGAGGCCTTTGGCCATAGTGCCACATGGGAATCCATGCTTGTCTGTGCCACAGAGGACAGAAACAAAACTGCTGTCCAACAAAGAGCTGCTGTATGTTAGCTTTCAGGAGTCGTTCAACAGCAAACGCAGCTTTAACAGTCCGAGCCCACTGGTCAACGGCTGTCCACGCAGCGTGGAGGAAGTGCAGTTGCTTTGCTTTCCTTGGCATATAGAGAGCATTTGGCCAAACTGCTGCGTGTGTGTACGCGCACACACGTGTAAAATTCCGTCTTTACCAACAGTACATTGTGATTGCTTATCTTCTCTAGGGTTAAGGAAAAGGACCATTCTTCGCTGTTACCTGTCAAAATCACTACCTTTGTACTCAAGCTGTATGATTCCCTGCAATATTTAACATGGCTTTAATGTAAATATTAGTGGATATATTAGTAGTACTGCTTTAGTAACCACAGCAGCCCACCAGTATTTTTTCACCATCCAAAAGTTTGAATATACAGGTCAATTTTTAATAGGTGGCTCTTTGTGTTAACCCCTGCACTATGGGAGATTGACCACACTGGTGACTCTGCTGGATGTTACTCAAGAGCCCAGTCTGTCACCGTCAGTGGCACTGAGAGGAGCCCTGTGCTGGCATCTGTGAACCTGTATAACATCTGCTTCATCGCAGTGCAACACACAGCTCTTGATTTCAACCCTGAGCACCAGACTTGAGCAGAGACCAGAACTGATGCAGTGTGGATGTCCTCCCAGAGTCCTCAGAAGCACTGGTTCTGAGGAGGTGTCCATCACTTCTTTTAAGGGCACTTTAACAGTGATGGAAGAGGTAACCGTGGACGTTGTCACCAGTTGTCCGATCATCACGTGCTCACCTTGACTAGTCTGTCTACTGCTAGATCCATTCATCTAGTTGTCTCCCTGCCAAATACAGCTCCATGTTCTTCTCAGTGGACAGGGGAACAAGCGACCTCTTCTGAATGATGCGTGCGTACAGAGCACGTGTAGGCCAGGGCTGCTCACGTTGTGGGTGGGGAATGCTAAGAACTGCCCTGCGGGATACAGCCAGGGTCCTGTCTGGATGCAACCATGGAGACATGGGGGTGTAGAAGAGAATGGCAACGGAGCACACGAGGACTCTTAGCAAAGAACCACTTTTCCTCAGAACTGAGCCAAACAATGAGCAATGGACTTCAATTTTGTAATCCTCTTTGTATTAGTTTACAACTGACCTTCATGTACATTTCCTTTTCTCCAGGTTTTTTTTTTTTTTTTTAATAATTTTGATTTATTGAAGTCCCCCCCCTGGTGAAAGCAAAAATGAAGGGGTGGATGACCAGGCTCTGTGACCTACATGTGGTTCATCCTGGTCATGTGAGCTGGTTGCATCTCAGGCTCAGTTACAGTAGTGTTCACATGTTAACACAGATGTACACTGAAAAGTGCCTTTAAATCTGCTTTAGAGGGACTTCAGACTCTTTACTGTTTCTATGTGGTAACTTTATGTTATGAGCAAGTACAGCAAGATGAACTGAATAATGCATTTCTGGAAATGTTAAATAAATGATTCAGTAGTAAACCATATATCTGGCATGTTATTTTTTAAGGTTTCCAGTATGCTAAGTACTGTTCTCAAGAGTACAAGGTTTTTTTTGTGCTTCATTGTGGATTTAGCTTAAAGAATTTTAAACATTTCAGTTGGCTCTCATGAAAGACCTCCCTTAAGTTACCAGCTTATGTGTCCTTAAAGCTGAAAGCAAGTACAAGCAGCCCAGGTTACAAGCATCTGACTTATATACAGTCTGTACTTACGAACCACCCCCCCGGTAAAGCCTATTAAAAATTTGAGTTACTGTACATACAATGATTCAGAATAACAAACAGGCACTATTTTGCAACACACACAAAAACATTGCACGTCTACAGCAGTTTGTCGGCTCGTGAGCCCGAGGTAAGACTTTTTTTTTTTTTTTTTTTGTCAGATTGACCTTTCCCCGAATGTCTGAACTTGCCTGAAATCAGAGCAGTGGGGTAGAAAGAAGCCACACCTGCACATCCTGGTTGTGGAATCTCATTTGAGACAACTGACCTGTCCTTCCAAGTCCCTTGTTCCTACTCCTGACATCCACAGCTCCCAAAATTTGCATCGCCTCCCTGACTACGCCATCCAATTCTCCGCAAGACCTACATTTGTGCATCAACTGACCCACGTCTGTCCCCGTCCACAAATCTCACCTGCTCCCTTGCGTACTGAGAAAGATCCCACAGTGGGGTCCACCCCCGTCTCCTGGCCACTCAGTATGACATTGACCACATTGCTGTTAAGTGTCTCGTGTGTTACTCTTTGGCTTTAATTTTGTTTTTACCCTCAACCATGGCATCAAAATGTAAAGGTGATGCACCACAGAAAAGGAAAACTATCATGATTTAAACCAAGGTGGAAATGCCAAACATTGGAAAAGCAGATTTTTTTTTTTTTAATATACTCATTCTCTCTCTCCTCCCTATTATACTGTAGTAACATTACATTGTATGTTAGATGTTTGTATAAAAACAGAACACTTCCAGATCCACATAGAAAGGTACAGCATATACTATGGCAAACATTTGATGGATATGAACCATACCCAACTGTTCCAATTTATGTACAAATCTTAGACTTGGGAACGGAATTCATTTGTAATCCAGGGCCTGCCTATATCAAGCTGACTTGTATATTGGGTGCTCTGGTGTGGCTATCAACTGCAGGTTTTTATAGATATTGTATATATCCCTGTGCTTCAGCTGAAATGAACACTTGAAAGTATCAGTTTTAAATTAAACTTTGTTCCCATTCCACAACCACCCAGTCTTTGCACACAACCCCAAGTGGTGTGTGGATTGACTTCCTGTAGTTATTTACAGAGCACCAGCTGCACCCCTTTTCCATTTCCCAGCTATAGTTTTAGCACCATAAGTTATTCCCCTAAAAAAAAAAAAAAAAAAACCCCCCATCCTCTCCCCTGCCCCAGTTCTTAGGAAGGCATCAGCAGTGCAGAACAGCCACCCCCACAGTCACCAATAATGCATAGAGTACAACTCAAAAATAGCACATTACTGTACCTTGCCACAGCCCCCACGCACAGCAGTTCTGCATCAAAAGTACAGGATTGTTCACTGTGTTTTGCAGACAGTGCTGAGCTATAGCTGGTGGCATGGAAAACAAGGCAGTGGCAGAGCCAAGGGAAGGTTCTAGTGATACAGCTTAAAAATTACCATTTTCTTTCCTATGTCTTAAAGTCTGTTAATAGAAATTGCAATATTTGCCTTTTTAAAAAAAAAAAAAAAAAAAAAAAAAAAAAAAAAAAAAAAAAAAAAACCATTTACTACCTTCACTTGCAAAACTGAATATTTGATTTGGCCAGGGGTGCCCAACTGTTTGCATGAAACTGTGACAATGAGCCATACTAAGCAGCACTGTCATTCTGGTCATAACTCACAGCCTTAGACATTGTAAAACAATGCATTACAAACACCAAGTTCAGAGTCATCTTTAAAGCGAACGAGATGACATTTGTGTCCGGTTCTCCCCCCACCCCACAATTCACGAACCAATGCAGGGGGATAAGTTGAATGGCACATTCACAAGAAAATTCAGTCCTAATAAGATTATGTACTTCCATCAGTGCCAAAAGGCAATTAAAAATAAACACTGAATGTTCCATATTAAGGCTTTAAGGACAAATTAAACTGCAATTACTCAAGAGAATCATTAAACAGGAGGGTGTGGTGGCGCAGTGGGTTTGACCGGGTCCTGCTCTCCCACGTGTCTGGGGTTCAAGTCCCGCTTGGGGTGCCTTGTGATGGACTGGCATCCCCTCCTGGGTGTGTCCTCTCCCCCTTCAGCCCTGCGCCGGCAAGTTAGGCCCCGGCTTGCCGCGACCCCACTTGGGACAAGCAGTTTCAGACTGCGTGTGAGAACAGTTAAATACTAAACGGGTAACTCAATAGGATTTTCACTGCTTTATTAGTCTGACAACAAAACAACCAAATCCTGATTCATAAGGGGACAAATGCAGGACATCCCCAACCCCTTTAACCCTCAAGTCAACTAGACAAGGGTTTGCCAATTATAGTTTTTAACCATTAAGGCTCAAGTAAAAATTCTGAATCTCAGTGAACGCTAAATTTGTTCAACTAGACAGATGCGACAGTTACCCATTTCTCCTGAGAAACTCACAGCTTGTAAATGTAATTGCCCTGTTCAACACTCAAAGTTGGCAACAAGGAATGTTTCCAAGTTCTTAAGCAACATTACAGCCATCTTGCCTCTTTGGAGGCGTCTTTACAAGCAGAGACCTCACACGGGTGGTAACCGCCGACTGCAGCCCAAGTTACGGTGCAAAACGCTCAACGTAAACAAGGCCGAAGAGGGGTCAAAGCTCAGCCCTTGGAGCCCGGCTTGAGCGAGGTGAAGGGTTTAGAGTTCCTCAGCGAGCCAGAGAGCTCCTGGAGGAAGGAGACAATGTGCGAGTCTTTCTCTGACTTCTTGGAGTCGAAAATGACAATGATGGTGAAGTGGGGCTCCGGCCGGGTCAGGAAGTAGGTGCTCTGGACCTTATCGTCGTAGAAATGCACCACCTTGTCCAGCGTGTTCAACTCAGCAGCGCGGTCACTCATGATCATGATCACGCTGGGCCAGTGCGTGACGGGCCGGTCTCCCGGCAGCGAGACCACGGCCGGGAACTGGTCCACGCCTTTGGGGGCCTCCCGGTACGAGTCAGGGTGGTGGTAGCCGTGGCCCTGGAAGCTGTCCGAGCCACGGTTGTCGAAGATGAGGGAGACGTTGACGGCGTCACACTTGCGGATGAAGGCAGAGATCTTACCAAAATAATCAGGTGAAGTCTTGGCAGTGAGCGCCTTCATCTCAGACAGCACCGTCTGACGGCTGAGGGCCTCGTGGAAATAGAAGCTGAACTTGGCCAGCAGGGTTTGGTGCAGACGGAGCAGCCACACGTAGAGATGAGGGGGCTGAACGGCCTTCTGCACCTGACCGCCAAACAGGTGCTTCCGCGTCTCGCGTTGCCGCTCGAAAACCTGGCCCCAGGTGTGCAGCTTCGAGTGGGCACCGTGCAGGTTGAGCAGCGAAGGTAGGAACTTCCACTCCGAGATCTCTGCCTGACACCTGAGCAACTGGGTCAGCACCTCCACCTCCACCTGGAAGCTGCTCTCCAGACGGCTGAGAATCGGGTGGTGAAACCTGGAGAGGACAACATTTCCAAGCTGCTGCCATCACTCAAAGATGGAAGTATCTAATAATAAAGGCAGGAACAAACCTCTGGCTGCAGCTTGGAAGAAGGTTCGAGTTGCATAACATTTGTTTTTCACATTTCAGCAAAAAAAATGACGAGTACGCAGACTTCACCCTCAGATTTGTTCTAAGGAAGGATAAAGGTCTTTCTTTTCAGCGTTTGAAAACACATAGCTGTGTTGAAAAAGAGCTGCAGTCCCAGCAGCAGCCCTGCCCATTACCCCAACCCCCACAGTGTTTTACCATTCTCACCTAAAATAAATGCCTAAATGAATTCAAAACTTACTTTGCTTCATATCAAATATCCTGTATAAGTTCAAGCACATATTTTGCATTTAAAAGCAAAATCAGAATAGGACTCCACCACCACAACATGGTTCTAAAAAAAAAAAAAAAAAAAAAAAAAAAAAAAAAAAAAAAAAAGAATCCTTTCTTAAATGGAGATTTGAGGCATTAAAGCCCTCTTCTATATGCACGTCTACAGTCAGTGAAGAAATCCACATTTAGTTCCCCACTTTATAACAAAGTGCTTGACAATCTCTCATGAGCATTCCTTTAAGGTGTTCTGAAGCCTACATTTGCTTTAAAAATGAGCTGCATAAAGAAATCAATGCTTTATGCATGTATTTAATAATGGGGGGGGGGGAATGCACTACAGCCCTGGTCTAGGGAAGACCATTTCAAACTGAAGGTTTGAAGAAGAATGTTGCCAGCTTCAGTCAGACACCCCCCACCCTCCTCTTCCCTCCCCATACACACTGGGCACAGAGCTGAGCGTACAATCTAACCAACGACAATGACACTAACTTAGAGCTGTACTTCTGAATCACCGGCTCCAGGAGGTGCACCAGCTCTTCAGAGTTGATGGACTTGTGGTTGCTCAGCGAGTACATCTTCTCGTAGAAGTCCGCGATCTCCATGCGGGCCTGGGTGAAGAAGCACAGCTGTTCCGAAAGGTGAGACAGCAGGTCCTCGAGGCAGGGCGCCGTTCCTCCGGCCACATTGCGCCCCGTGGTCACCACCTTCTTCAGCTCGTTGTACAGGGATGTGTAGATGGTCCTGATCGAGTCCTTCCGGCTGAAGAAGGACTGCCCACCTGTGGGGTTCAGAGGCCCGGAGCATTAACACACTTAAAAGCACGCGCATCCACTACAGTCTGTGTGGCATCTCAAGCAGCCAGTACTTCGAGTCCCGCAAAGGAAGCTCATCTGTATGCAGACTGCTTGAACATTTGGAGTAGAGGGACCCCCTGCCCCCACCACCCACACCCACAATAGACCATTAAAAGAAAAAAAAATGTAGCAGCAGTCTACAGTCAGACAGAGGGATGCAGCTCTAACTGGGGGACCCGTGCACAGCACATCTGCCTGCTGCCACGCGTCCAACACCTGCTCACTGCACACCTATCTTCTGGCCGAGGAAGGTCATGTTGTGGTAGGCTTTCTCCGCGGCGGCCAGGTGCGCCAGCGCCCCCAGGAACGAGGCCCAGATGGCCCCGGCACTCCTGCTGCCGTCCTTCTCCTTCTCCACGTAGTCCTTGGCCCTGTCGAAGGAGAACACGCCGAGCTGGGTGAAGAAGCTCTCCAGGATAGCCCTCTCCTTCGGCACGGGTCGCAGCTCCTCCTCGCGGCTCGCCTCCGCCATGCTTACGAGTACAAACAAAATATCAACGTCACTATGACGTCACTGCCTGCCGGTGTCAGCGAGCGACGAGGATGCTCGCGCGGGGGACCGCGCCCACCCGCTTCACGATCTGCGCTCTTCCTAACGGGTGCAGAAGAACAACGGGAAGACTTTCGAGGAAGGGGGGGGAAAAAAAAAAAAAAAAAAAACCCAACACGTAACGAAATGTTTGTTGATATTTGCTATACCTCAATGTACGTTATTCTATACCTAGTACTGATATAACAGAAGTGTTAACACAGGCTAGCCCTGCTGCACACACACGTGTCTGAACTTCCTTTTGACAACAGCACGGAACCCCAGGAAGGACAAACAGCACGAGTCGATAGACGAAACGCAAATTTAAATTCTCGCCAACACTACGGAGGTCACAAATCAGTTCAGGCAATAGCTTCAAAGAGAAACTGACACGTTGCACGTATGTAAATTTATACGGGTGTACAACACACCGTCGGTGCTCATATCCAGTATATACGACTTAAATTAAACATTTTCGTTATTACTCATTGGGTTTCAGACACACTGTGTGAGAGCAGTCAGTGTCATTTTTTTAACGCAAAGGTACAACTGTCCTACAGACAGAATTTGATAAATTAGATCACTTATCTTCTGCATCTTCATATGCATTCTCTGCCGAAGCCGCAGCCATGGCATCGGCGTCACCGGCTTCCGTAGTATTTCCTCTCCAGACCCATTATCTCGGCCCCGTTTCTCCGCACAGAAACCGTGAACGAAGGAGGCCGCAGCCGCAAGGTGAGCTTTATGATCACGTGGCGCCCGGGCACGTGACCACCCTCAGATAATTCACGGCCGCGAAGAAGCGCAACGGAAATTGCAGGCAGCGAGAGAACGAAACTTGGAGCGCGGCCCGCGTTACGCTCACGCGTGCGAATAGCGGGAAACGGCGACGCCGAGCGGCCGAACGATCCTGCGCGCGCTCGTGTTTTGCTTTCCATTTCCAGCGTCGGCTTCGGCGAGCGGTGCGCGCGGAGTTCGCACTTGCAGCGCGACCGTCATCATGATGCCTGCTGAACTGTCAGATTTTATCCTGAAGACTCTGTGTCAACACCAAGGATGTCTCGATTACAAGCAGCTTTGTCTCGCGGTGCGGCGGAGCAACGCCAACGGTGCTACGGATGAGATCCTTCGCAGTGTTTTGAATGACAGCACTAGATTTGTCATGGCTCGAGCGAAGAGCGGAAAGGTTTTGGGTTCGGAGCCCAGTCCGGACACCGCCGTCATCGTAGCCAAAACGGCGCTGCGAGTGTGTCCGAGTCTCGAGGAAGACTGCGACTCCTGTAGCGATCTTCACCTCTGCAGGTATTTTGTCAACGGAGGCTGCAAATACAAGTAAGCTGTCATATCTCGGACTTGATTTTTGAGAAACAAAATTATAATAATATCGCTTATGATTTGTCTTCTTCTTCCTAGAACTGACGCGCCCGGAAATTTAATCTGCGCTTGGTAATGATAACGACGTGATGATTTCCCAGTTGTATTTTTACTGAGAAAAAACTGGCTCTTGTTGTGCAGCAAGGGAGATAAAAATGTAGATAAAATTTAGTTGTAACTAGGTGTCAGTTTTACGGGGTTGGAGGAAAAAATACCTGCATGATGACGTTGAATTTTGACATGTACAAACGTATGTGCGTATAACAATGAAAAAATTCGGGGTTATCCATCCATCCATCCATCCACACACGATTTTAATCAACCGCTTATCCCGCGGCCAGGGTCGCGGGGGTCCGGAGCCTATCAAAGACCAGGCACCCAGGCTGTGCGGTCGCGAGGAAATACAGTCGGGTGACGTCATTCTCAGCTGAAGCGTTTACGGTTCATCGTGGAACGTCTCAGTTTCATTTCTTCATAACGGCGATGAACGAGGAAGTGGCGCTGCTGCCCAGCCCTGGTGTTCGGGGCATGGGTTCGAACAACTCCGTGTTTCTTGCGATGCTCCGGTTTCTTCCCACGCCCTGAAAACCTTTCACGTAATGACTGAACTGCAGGTGTTTTTATTTCATTTTACTTTTGAAATTTCCCACTATTTTTAAAAGTGTCCATGCTGACCCGTGTCATTGGACCATAAGGGTCACAAGAAAACATTTGTTTAAAGATATTTGATCAGCTTCCCCAAAAGTTTAGACAAAAATCCTGGCAGATGTTCTATGAACATTTTTGTTCTTTACCTGACAGACCACCAACTGCTCATTGACCGCTGTGCTACTTTAAGCCATAAGGAAAGTCTTGTGTCCTTGGATACAGTTTAGCATATTTACACCAGAACAGTTCCAGCTGAATCCTAAATGGTACAGTCCTTTACAGAGCCACTCCTGCAATGTAACGTAAATGTCTATATGTATCTCAAAAGAAAGATACGAGGAAGGTGATTCGGAACCATTGATGTTCTGCTAAAGTTTTATGCAGCTACTTGTGTGACGAACATCTATGCATATGGTGAAGGAAACTAACTGTACTTTAGAATCACACGTCTACAACTAAGTCTTTCTCCTAATGTAATTTCTGTGAGATGTACGTCGCTTTCGAGAAAAGCGTCCGCTAAATGAATACCTGTAAATGTAAATAATTTTATCTTTCAAAGTAAAGGAGATGCTGATGCTTTGCTCAGTCTTCTGAATAACCGTGTTGGATCACTGTGGATCTGTAGCTTCAACACTTGCACTAATGTATAGCAGATGGTCTTTTGAATGTGGATTTCAGTAGATTGAAATGACCCTTAAATGTCTCCTGTAATTGATTGTGACAGGAACAAGTGCAAACACACCCATGACCTGGACTCGTACCATAACACAGTGCTCTTGAAAAGAGATGGTCTCTTGGACCTGGACAAGGTGGAGCTCTTCCAGCTGCTGCTGCAGAATGACACCAGCCTGCTGCCTAATGTTAGCCAGGGGATTACGGGGGGAAAGTGGGTGGTGAAAGGGCAGGGGCCGTGATGGTGCCCCTTGACCTTCAAAAATCTCTCTATACAAATCAACCGTTGAAGACGCTTTCATCGACGTTTAATGAAAGTCTGCTCTTTCCGTTTAGATTTGTTCGTATTACAACGCTGGCAAAGGAGTCCACGGGAGCTGCAATTTCAAAAACGAATGCAAGAAACTCCATATCTGCAAGCACTTCTTCCAAGACAGCTGCAAGTTTGGTGCGACGTGCACACGGTCCCACACATTCGACGACAGAGCGAAGGAAATCCTGAAAGGCTGGGGTCTCAGTGCGGAGAACCAGCTCATCTTGCAGAAGATCTACAGGAACAGGTTTATTATCTCCAGAAGTGTGGAGAAATCAGATGAGACCAACCAGACAGAGGCAGGTGGGATATCACCGCATGAACCAGGGACATAACTGAGGAGAGCTGGGCAGTGCAGGTTATAACATAGTGACAAAGCAGTTAAGATAAAGGTAATAACCTTAAAAAAATAAGCAAAGAAATCACAGTACAAAGGCTAAAGTTGATCTTGCCTTAAAAGTTCTGGGGGCGTATCATTGGTAATCTCAGAGGAATTTACACCATTACCCCATTGCCTTTTACAGTTCCATGGTTTTATTTCCCATTCAGCAGAACTGTATAAATTAATGCGGGAGGTTTGGGATATTTACTGGGGAAAATACATTTTGTGTTGATATGGCGCAAAATGTGTGATTTGTATTTTTTTGCCTTTGGAATTTCACACACGCTGCAGTGGGAGATTCTTCAGCATCTGTCAAACCCATAAATGAGGCCAGCAAGGACATTTGCCTGTTTTTTCTTCAGGGCAAGTGCCGCTTCGACGGTAAAGTAGTCAAACAATTTGAATGTTTAAAGCTGGTTGTAGCAAAAGATCTGCTTTTAACGTTAATGGTGAAACATTCAACTGTATGAATGAGGAAAATGTTAAAAAAAAAAAAATCTGAGATCGAAGCTCAGATTTTATGGTATCAGTAGAAACGTTAGTTGTCTAATTTACATTATTCAGTGATTTTAAATATATTAAAATGTATCAGATATTCCAGTGAGCTGTATGTGTCTTGGGGGGCGCGATGGTGCAGCGGGTTTGGCTGGGTCCTGCTCTCTGGCGGGTCTGGGGTTCGAGTCCCGCTTGGGATGCCTTGTGGTGGACTGGTGTCCCGTCCTGGGTGTGTCCCCTCCCCCTCCAGCCTTGCGCCCTGTGTTGCTGGGTTAGGCTTCAGTTTGCCCCACCCCTCCTCAGGACAAGTGGCTTCAGACTGTGTGTATATCTTATGTTTGCAATGGTGTCTTTGTCCAGCAACATGCCGCTCCGTGCACTGCCCTTTGCCTTACAAATGGGAAAAGTTAGACAGCAATGGCATGACCTGGAAGGATGTTCCCAATGAGGAAGATGTGGAGATGGCCTACTGCAACCCAGAAAATGACTCAAGGTAATTAGGTGAAGGACAAAACAGGCTGGATCAGTGTGGTCAAAGTCACGGCTGCAATGTTGCGACGGAGCTTCTTTGGTTTGCATTCAACTGTGCCGAGGTTCGACAGTTTTCATTTTTATTTGATGCACCTGACAAGGTCATTGTAGACCTTACTGCACACTTGCCTTTTCACCAGCACGGAGTCTCCACCCGTGAATTTCCTCACCATGATGTGCGAGTCCGCTAAAGTGCGCCGGCTCTCCACTCCATCTTCGGTGAAGATGCTCTCCCCCTTCCCGCTGGCCACCGAGTGGATCTGGTACCGGAAGAATGACAACGGGAGGTGGATCGAGTTGGAGACTGAGGTCGAGTCCTCATTCTTATCATTTCTCTTACGCAGAGTGACGTATGGAACTTTATGCGTTTTTTCCCCCCCCCCTCAAATTTCTCATTCCTTTGTTAATCACATCACTACCTGCAGTTCTGTCCTCTCATTAATGTCTGTCAGTCAGGTTCCTCCCCCAGACACTGCTTTTAGAAACGATTCGGAAACACAGCCCGAATTTCTTTCAGCCTCATCGTTAAAAACATTACATTTTCCAACAAGTCTTCAGCTGAGCCCGCTGAACCCGAACTCATGTCATTAAACTGATGCAGGATTTGTAAGGGATTAACGAAACGCAAAATGTAATATTGTGCTGGGAAAATTAACTGGGGGGGATTGGAGTGAAGTGATTTTAAAAATGTCGTTCTCCGTAGCAGGTGAAGAAGTCGATCCCTTCAGCAACATCTGAGATGGTGGAGAAGCTTTATTTAGGGAACGTCAACGGCAGCGTCCCCATCAGTGTTGGAAATAAGACGTGCACTCTGAACTGTAGAGGTGTGCACATTTCTTCTTGAATTTCCTAATTCCTTTCTCCTGTTTAAGACCGGGAAGGTTCGTAAGTGTCCCATTCGTGTCCCCGGTTGTGTCTCAAAGCCCGTGTCTGCGCTGCTGTCTTAGATATGTACCTGCGGAGCGACGAAGACGAGGCCAAAGTGGCGTTGAGAAGGAGACCGCGAAGGAGAAACTGAACAGGTATTTGCTCGCTGACCGTGTGCTCCATCTTCGGTGAACGAACGGTACAAGATGCAAATAGAGGTTTTCATAATTTCATCTCCGCGTAGCTCGGAAGTCAGTCACTTAGTTTCAGTACAGCTGATAGACGTCCCCCTCGATTTATTTACGAATTGGGTTGGGTGAAAATCTCACCCACAGCTGTAACAAATTAAGAAAAAATACCGTAGTTAGATTTTTACTTCAAAATGTTAATTGAAGTGGGACACGGGACACTGCGCAGCCGGTCGCACTGGGCCCTCGCAGCACCCCGGTCATCCGTTTCCCCGTCGCTGGCGAGGGATTCCTGCGATCAGCACGTTCGCCGGTCGCCATCTTGTTCCTGATCGCCGCCGGTGACGGATAAGAGATCAGACCTGTAAACGCGTTGGAAATTAATCGAATTAATCTGCTCCCGCAGTCCTGTGCGTTTTAGATCTGTTCTAATTAATGACAGGTGATCCTCACTTTACCTTGTTTGTCAACACTGAGGTTTTCACGGGTTTGACGAAAGCTGCCAAACGTTCGCATTCCACAGGCTGCCGTCGTTCTGCCAAACCGGTTACGGTGAATCTTGAATTGTTTTCTTTTAAACGAAACCTGGAATGCAAATTTCATTACGCACACACACATTTTCAGAACCGCTTGTCCCATACGGGGTCGCGGGGAACCGGAGCCTACCCGGTAACATAGGGCGTAAGGCCAGAGGGGGAGGGGACACACCCAGGACGGGACGCCAGTCCATCGCAAGGCACCCCAAGCGGGACTCGAACCCCAGACCCACCGGAGAGCAGGACTGTGGTCCAACCCACTGTGCCACCGCACCCCCTCAAATTTTATTACATCCCTCTTATTGTATAATACCGGCAGTTTAGCATTGTTTCAGCTCCCGCTCAGTTAAGAAACACTCAAAGAATGTTCGCAGGAGCGTAGGAGTGCGTTTAGCCACAGATGGGGTGAATTCGGTTACGCCCGCAATTGGTTACAGTGACTTGGATCCACTCTGTGAACAGTGGATGGCCGTTGACTTCTTCACATCACGTCCTTTTTAGTTAGTATTCCCTGGGCAGAGTGCCTTTGTCCACTATATAACTCAAGTATATAAATGAAACTACATAAAGGATATTAAATGACGTTTCTTAACACAATGCCTCGCAGTGCACGCGGTTCAGTTTCGGAAGGGCTCACGGCTGTTTCCGCCAATTGTTTTTTTTTCCTCCACAGTTCCTGATCCGGCACAAAGACCCCGGGCCGGAGTGGGATTCGCTTTAAGCCCCGGGTGCTGCGCACTGAAGACCAGCCCTTCCTCGGCTATACTGCCGACTGAACAACGAAGCACTAACTAATGTGGCTGTCGTGCCACCGTACGCTAATCAAATAGGCTGTAGCCTGTGCCAAATTAAATAATGATGTATCAACAGCAAACTAATTAATACCTGTGAAAATGAACTCGTTGCAAACCGCTTTGATCTGTGAAAATAATGACCTGAAATTACACGTGGTCTTAGCTCACGGTGTCGCTTTCTTAGGAATATCTTGGCAAATAAAACCTTTTCCCACACTAAGACATATATAATCGCCTTAGCGGGTCAAGCTCCCTCAGCTTGTTTGCCTCCTCATCGTCGACAAGAGCGTGAATGTTTGCAAGCGCTCCCGGGTGCGAGAACTCCTTATTCTGTTCTTTGCACACCTGTGCAGACAAACAGCACTACTAAACTAATAGAAATGAACGCAAACTTGAGAACTGCCTGCAATTCTTTTTTTTTTTTTTTTTTTTTGAAATTATGGTATGGAGGCTTACTGTATTATTGCATCTTGTTTCCATTTTGGAATTTTAATAACACCGTCCTCAAGTTATCCTCTCATTTTCTGCTATCATTTTTTCACTATATAATGGCTTATATTCTGTATGACTCTGACGGTGTCCCAGTAAACTGCACCCTGTGCCTATGTTGTTTAATTTATTGGGATGGGCAACTGTGAAAGTAATCACTTAGTCCAGAACCAATGTTTTTTATCACCACGCATTACATGAATACTTGTATGTACAGTTGATAGGAAGTCAGCCTTGTGAACTCATGATGTAACTGACCACTCGCATGATTTTCCATTGCTTTCTACATCTTTCAATCTGGAACACGGGGAAATATTGAAACTCCGCATACCCTGAGCCAGATTCAAACCTACAACCAAGCAAACAGCTCAGGGGTTGTGAGGCACCAGCTTTACACGCTTTACCATCACGTCCCCGGTATAGTTATGTAAAAGCCCCACAAATATGGAAGAAAACACCTTCCGTTCCTTCATTGCCTTGGAAACCGTGCAGATGGTCAGTATGCACTGGAATTTACTTAATGGCACTTCTACCCATCCAGTTGCATTCTAAATTTATGGTGAATAGATACTATGGATCCATGGTAAATATTGATTATTCTTCTTCCTCGGGCGATGACTGGCCCTTCGTTGTGATATTCTCTTGTTGCTCGATGCGATTGGGTAAATGTTGTTTCTTGGCAACCACATAAATAAAAATTCTCTGAAAACTTCCGTCCTCTGCTTCTGTCTTTAATCTAGAAAGACATGTGCCGGTGTCACTGTGATTAAGTCCATCCATCTCTTCGCTGCTTGTTCTCTTCTCGTCCGATACAGTCGAGAGTCCAACCTTCTCACGTTGCATCAAAAGTACAATGACTTCAGTGTTATCATTTGTGCTTCCAAGGAGAATTCATTTATTCATCAGGGTGGCACAGTGGCACAGAGAGGAGCACTGCTGTCTCACAGCACCTGAGAGGACGTGGGTTCGATCCCTGCTGTCTGTGTGTGGAGTTTGCATGTTCTCCCTGCGTCTGCGTGGGTTTCTTCTGGATGCTCTGGTTTCCTCCCACAGTCCAAAGACATGCTGTGACAGAGAGAGTGTGTTCCACTGATGTAGTGTATGGATGAGTGAGCCATTGTAAGTAGCGTATCTAGCAGTTTAAATCACCTTGGTGAATAAGTTGTGTGGGCTGATAACACTACATAGAGTTCATTGGAAGTTGCTTTGGAGAAAAGTGTCTGCTAAATCAATAAATGTAAATGTAATTCTGGCCATTTGTGATCCATCCACACACACCCATTGTCTAAGCCACTTGCCCCATATGGGATTGCGGGGAGCCGGAGCCTAACCCAGCAACACAGGGCGCAAGGCTGGAGGGGGAGGGGACACACCTAGGATGGGATGCCAATCCGTCGCAAGCCACCCCAAGCAGCACTTGAACCCTAGACCCACCGGAGAGCAGGACCTGGTTCAACCCACTGCGCCACTGCATCCCCCCCACATGATCCATCCATCTCTTTGTTTTAGTATCTCCGCCAGCATTACACTTCAAAGGAGTCTATGTATTTTCTGTTCTTTTTCCAAGTTCAGCTTTCACATCCAGATAATGTTAAATATATACTTTTGGTTTTATTCTGATTTTTGATGCAATTCATTATATCTTGATAGGGGGTGTGGTGGCACAGCAGGTTTGTCCTGTGCCTGCTCTCTGGCGGGTCTGGGGTTCAAGTCCCGCTTGGGGTGCCTTGCAACGGACTGGCATCCCATCCTGGGTGTGTCCCCTCCCCCTCCAGCTTTGCGCTCTGTGTTGTTGGGTTAGGCTCCGGTTCGCCGCAGGTGGTTTCAGCCAGTGTGTGTAAATTATCTTTTCACCTTTGTCATCCAAAAAAAGTATTGAGTAAAGGAGGCGTCAACCACAACGAGAGCTTTGGCTCCCAGAAATTCAATTCAGTTTCCGTGAATGATGAAACGCAACAGAAACTGAACATTGAGCCAAGTGTTGAACTCCGCTTGAGTTTGACAGTAACGGGAAACGGCGACACCGAGTGGACGAATCCGGCGAACGCTCTCGTTTCGGTTTCCGTTCACGTTGCAGTTTTGAATTGACTTCATGTGATTAGTCCTCATGAGCGGCTGCTTGGAGCTCCGTGGCCGCCAGGGGGCCCCTAACAAATGAATGAGCCCATGGGGTGGGTGCGCTGCGGCCTCGCCGGTTGGTGAATGTCAGCGGTGTCACAATGAAGAAGGGACCAAAATAAAAAACAGAAGGGACCTGTCAGTTGTGGAGAAGAGGATGGGGACACAGAAACGGTGTGCTGGAGCCTAGCCCGGCAGTGCAGGGTGTGGGGCTGGGGGGGGCACACCTGGGGTGGGAGGCCAGTCTGTCACAGGGCACCCCAAGCAGGGCTCGAGCCCCGGACCAGGCCGAACCTACTGTGCCAACGCACGCCCCTTGCCCCATGCAGTTTATAGTAATTTACTTATAAGAACATAGTTTTTGTAGTTTTGCATTTTAGTGTTATTAACATGATGGGGGGCACAGTGGCGTGGTGGGTTTGGCCTGTGCTTGCTCTCCAGTGGGTCTGGGGTTCAAGTCCCGCTTGGGGTGCCTTGCGACAGACTGGCGTCCCATCCTGGGTGTGTCCCCTCCCCCTCCGGCCTTACGCCCTGTGTTGCCAGGTTAGGCTCCGGTTCCCCGCGACCCCGTGTGGGACAAGCGGTTCTGAAAATGTGTGTGTTTGTGGTTTGGGGTGCGGTGGCGTAGTGGGCTTGGCTGGGTCCTGCTCTCTGGTGGGTCTGGGGCTCAAGTCCTGCTTGACGTACCTTGTGATGGATTGGTGTACCATCCTGGGTGTGTCCCCTCCCCCTCTGGCCTTGCGTCTTGGGTTAGGCTCCGGCTCGCCACGACCCTGCTCAGGATAAGCAGCTTCAGTCAGTGTGTGTGTGTGTGTGTGTGTGTGTGTGGTTTGATTGATTTTCACATTTAAAAAAGAAGAAATTGGTGTAGATTTTGAGGTTAACGAATGATACATTTTCTTCCCGTTCACATTATCAGTAATTTCAGAAGCCGAAGGTATTAGAAGGCGCTCGGTGTACTTTCCCTCTGTTGAGTGAGGTTGTTGAGCCCCTCTCCCCGGGGTGGACTACCATATCAAGGGGACGTATGTGGGATTGTCGATGTAGAACTTCTGTAGCCATTCTGTGTTTGACAGGTGTACGTCGGCATGTTTCGATCCAATACTTCTCTCTTGTAATTCGTTTTAACAAACTTCGAGATCTGTTCAACTTAAGAGAATTTCCCTTCAGAAGGGCTTTCCAGGAACACATACCCTTCCTTCATCAAGCAGGGGAGGAGTGTTTAGTTCTTCAATTTTTATCAGCCTCTCATCCATTGCAGGGTGCCAGTGATCCAAAGCCTATCCCACAAACTGCACAAAGCAGGGTGCGCTATGAACAGGATGCTAGTTTGTCGCAGGACATTTATTTTATTCTCTTTTACAAAGTCTTCATTAAAAATACTGAAAATGTAATTACACAACATCCAATTCAATGCCGTTGATTCGCCAATTTATTGCATAAATATGTAATATTTGTCAGCATCTGGCCATTTTCATCTTTCTACATAATCATTAAAAGCTCAATAATTACACACACACAGGCTGAAGCTGCTGGTCTCGAGCAGGGTAGCGGCAGGCTGGAGCCTAACCCGGCAACACCGGGTGCAGGGCTGGCGGGGGAGGGGACACACCCAGGATGGCACGCCAGTTCATAGCAAGGCACCCCAAGTGGGACTCAAACCTCGGACCCACCAGAGAGCAGGACCCGGTCAAACCTGCTGCACCACCGCGCCCCCTCGCTCAGTAATTAATAAAAAATAAATAAAAAGTTGAGTAATTGAGGGGTACCTTCATTTATTTAATGTAGCTATCATAAAACATCTTTATTAACCTTTATTAACCTTAGAATTGAAAATGACAGAAAATAAAAATACTTTGTCTCCACAAACCCCTATTCAAATTTGATGGTTGACTGATTTATTCCATAGACAAGATGAGCTGCCATTGATGATCAACCCTCAGGAATACCAGACAGGAGCTGTTAGCGCTGTGGAACTGAACTGACTCTTGTTTTGTTCAATTTTACTGAATTCTGTTAGCTTCTTGCGGAACTGCAGATTGTGTTCACACTGTAGCAAGGAAACACTTTAGAAAAGAGATAAGCAAAGAAAATGTAGCTTAAATAAATACACTGGATCGTGTTTGTATCTTTGAAAATGTATAATTTGACCACTGCCAGTGTTAATTTAGCAACTGGCAAGACCAGCAATTGTGTATCACTGTGGCATCTTCAGTGTATCACAAAACTGTGATTAGCGTTGCTAAGGCATGACTTTGTTGATAATTGGGCCGTTGCTAGGATACAACCGTACTGAAGACTCGGTCAGCTGAAGACGTATGCAGTTGTGACAGTTGGATAACTGCTCAAGTTCAGTTGTTTCCTGTTTATGATGAACCGTTATTGTTGGTAGCATCTACCGGTAAATTAATTATTAACAAATTTATCATTAACATTTCTTTGCAAAGCGATAATATCAAAATGGTAAGTGATTTTAGTCAGCCTACTGTTTTTACTGGGGACATTATTCGCATTATTCTCTTTCCTGTTAACTTCTTGGTTAAAGAATTTGCAGCTGCATCAGGCTGCTTTTTGTAAACCATGAATAAGCTAGACATGTGAAATCCTCTTTCGGTAACACTAATTCATCTTACAAATATGTAGGGAGACGATTAGCCAAATAACCTTGCCGATATCATATACGTTATAGCTGCTCTTAATGCATTAGCATCAATGTCGACTCTACGTGACCTGCCCTCCACTTGTGTCCTTCACTGACTACTCAGCTGACCACTCAAAGTGGTCTATTCATTCTTCTGTCAGTGTCATGGTGTCGTGATCCTTCTGCTGATTTCAGGCCCACTTTTCTTCTAGCCTGGTTGTCTCATAAATGTTGTCGTACTCCTTTGCCAACTTGCAATCATTCGCTTTCTCCCTACTCTGTTTTAAATGAGACCTCTTGTGCAGTGTGCAACTTCTTCTAGGATTGTCAACTTTTTCTGAATACAGTCCACTTCTCAGCATGATCGGCAAAGTCAATGGATCTGTAGTGAATCAAAAACACGTATAGCTCCTTTTGGTATTTCCCACTGTTTGATTCTCCAGCAAACGACAGCAACGATGTCTCTTGATACCCATCCTTATATGAATCTGTCATGTACATCACGCCATTACCTTTCCATGCATGACTGCAGTGTATGTTGAATGACCTTGAGCATAACCTCGATGGTGTGTGGAATTAGGAATTTTGGGATAGTTTTCACACGCCATCTTGTCTGCTTTCTTCGGAACTCGAACGTCAGCTGAATTTTTCATTTGAAGGACATTGATTTTCCACTTTTGGTGGCATCCGTTGATGAGCACCTGCATATTTCCTGATGCTTCCTCTGTTGCTAACAATATTTTAACGGCAATCTCATTGCGTGGCCCTTCTCCTTGGCAATGACGTTAGTCCTCGTCTTATTTAAGTCTCCATTATGAAAGGTTCTTGTTCATAAGAAATGTTTTCTAACGCGTCTCCCATGTTGATGGACACTATAAATGGAAATAAAAAGTGTTTTCTTGTGTTATTTCAGCCTCCAAAAAAGAATGCTGGAACCAAGGGTGCCAAAGGGAAAATGCCAAAGATTACAGATGGATCCCCCGCGGAGGAACTGTCCAAAGAGCAGGTTGTACCCTCCGTGTTCACCGTGTGAACGATTATAATGTGTCATCATAACCTGAACAACACACTTCCACTCTTTACTACCAGTGACATAGTTAGGTAATGAACCCGTTGATCAAGAAAGACTGAGCGGTTTTTTAAGTAAGAACTCGAACACCCTGTATCCTACCAAGCACTTATTCTGAGACTGGAGTGTTTATAGCATGTGGTGATAGAGGTGCATGAAAAAGGTGGTTTATTTTTCTGTTCTACAACTGGTTACTGGAGCTTCTGTTCTTTGAGGTTTAATGTTTTTTTTTGTATTTTTCAACAACGACCATGAAGCTCATGGAACAGAATTCCTACCTGCGTGAGGAGCTGGATAGAGAGAGGAAGGAGCGCAACTATTTTCAGCTGGAGAGGGACAAGATTCACAGCTTTTGGGACATTACTAAGAAGCAGCTTGAGGAGAAGAAGGCTGACCTCCTGAACCGGGATAAAGAAATTGAGGAGGTGGAAGTGCGACACCAAGCAGAAATCAAGGTACACACTAATGTATCGTCGGTCATGTGTACAATATGGACCTCCTGGCCGGAGATTGACTTTAAATTCAAGTCAACCGTGTGTGTAAAATCTGACTGGTGATCGGTACAAATGACCTTTCTCATGTATGCTACATTTTGGATGTATCTTGTATGCAGTACACCTTGTTGCTTTTGTATAAGAAAGCACCCATCTAAACTTTCTAACAACTCTAGTTTTCGTTGTTTTCCATCTGTTGCTTTGTAGGTCTACAAGCAGAAGGTGAAGCACCTCCTGTATGAACATCAGGACAACATCTCAGAGCTAAAGGCAGGAGGGGTGGTGGCCACGAAACTGCTGCAGCAGGAGCATAACCAGCAAGACAATGAGCTGCGGAAGACCATGCGTACACTTAAAATGGACTTCAAGGAGCAGGAGCTCTCAAATGAGAACCTAGTCAAGAGTCTTAAACTGGTACGAGGGCCCATTTCTGGAGTGTGAATATGGAACTTTCTTGTGCAGACTTCAGTTTTTTGTGCGAATGCTAGAATCAATTTTTTTTGCTTTTGGGGATAGATAGTTAAATGATCCGAGAAAAAGCAACTTTTAGCTCAGATGGCCCTCTAATAGAATTCCGTTTCAATGTCCAGGGACCATATATTCTCAGTCTGACACCGCAGGTTTTGTATTCTGCAGGTCATCTTTTCTTTGCTCTTTTTAATTTCAACAGAAGCACGATGAAGAAATTACAACAGTAAGAAAGGACTTTGAAAGGCAAGTGCGAGGTGTGTTCATTTTGTGCTTCTGCTTAACAATCCCTTTGGACAAAGTATGGGAATTGTTTTTATTATGGCATAAAGCAAAACCCATGTCTTTGAAATGATTTTATATAGAAATTGAGGCAAAGTATGAGAAGAAGATGCAGGTGTTGAGGCAGGAGTTGGATTTACAGAGGAAAAGTGAAATCCACGAGGTTGAGGAGAGGAAGAATAGTCAGACTGATTCGCTGATGAAGAGCCATGAACAGGCCTTCAGTGACATAAAGAACTATTACAAGGACATCACCCACAACAACCTTGCTCTCATCAATTCACTCAAGGCAAGAACGTAGCACCCATCCAAAGCATAATCACCATATTTCCTGAATACCCATACAAACTGCAACATTACTTCTTAAATGTAAGAACCACCTTTTTATTTCAAGGAGAGATGCACCACATGGATTCATTTTACCAGAAAAGTTATTATCACTGAACTGGCAAACACAGATAAATAGTATGAGATATGTGATTAATAATGCTGCATTGCTTTTCTGGAAGCGTTCTGTTGGTGATCACTGAAGTTTTTCCTGGCAGCGGTATAAAAACATGAACCCGTCTTATAAAATTGATCCTTTCTTGAGCAGGAGCAAATGGAGGATATGAAGAAGAAGGTGGTGCGGCGGGAGAAGCAGAAGGCGGAGGTGCAGCAGCAGAATAAGCGGTTAACAGAGTCCCTCCAGGAGGCCACAGATGAGCTGGGCAAGCTAAAAAATCAAGTTGCATACCATGAAAAGGACAAGACTGCATTGGCAGTAAGTACAATCTCTGGGAAACAGCGTCAAGATGATAAGTGTTCAGACTAAAACATCTCTCCTTTAACACCTGTAGAAACACTCATTGTCTTTATGCTGTTGGTATCAGCATTTTTTTTAATCTGATCTAATTAAGAGAAGACAATTTTTCTCATTCTTCTGTTTTTCAGCTTGTGTATAGAGTACCTTTTAAATTTCTCAGTTAGGTGTACTCTATGTTGTACCCTCAGTAAAACGTTGAAGTTCATTTTAAAAATGGTTGAGTTTCACATTTATCTAAAGACAGAGATGTACTAAGTAAAAGAGCATTAAAAGACGAGACAGATGATGCCGCATCTTCTTACAGGTGGCCAAAGCACGTCTTAAAGCTGCAGAAAAAGAGATTAAAGACTTGAAATGGGAACGCGATGTGCTGGAACAGAACTTTAACAAGGTTAGATGCTCTGCTAAAGCTAAATCAATTTACTTCTATTCCCTGTGCTTTTGCAATACTAATGTATTAGGAGCAAGTTAACAGCAAATTAGGTCCCTCGTCACTTTCCTTATGTCTCAGCAACCATGTGTAATTTGAACCTCATGCACATGTCCAGGTCCAAGCAGAAAGGGATGAGCTGTACCAGAATTTCTCCAAGGCCATCCTGGAGGTGCAGCAGAAGAGTGGCTTAAAGAACCAGCTGCTGGAGTGCAAGCTGAGCACCCTCACTGACAACATGAGGAGCTGCAGCTGAAAGAAGTCCTGTCTGGATGTCATGGGCTTCAACGTGGTGATCCTCAGGCTGGAGGTCCAGTTGCCTGCAATGAGCTCAGGTCTTCTTGAAACACTCCGAGTTCCTTCAGTTTTGTGTACCAGCTGTTATTGTACACACACAAAGACAGACATTAGGCAGGATCATTTCTGTAAGCTATGGTTCTCTCATAGGCAGGCTCTCAATGACCACTTATAGACATGCTCCAAATATCTGAGCCTTGGGCCTGCAGGGCTTTGACCACCATGACATTAGGGACAGATGCCCAGAAACAGTTGTCTCCGAATAACCCATGAGACTGATACCTTCTCTTTACTCTTATGAACAGTAAAACTTGCGAAAAATCCTGAAATCTCTTATTAATCAGCCTTAATTTTACTTTCCAAATGACATGAAAAGGCCCTGCTGTAGTGTCCTTGAGTCAGGTATCTTAGATCCTCCTGGAAAATACCACGTGGATTGTTTCAAGTATACATTGCATAACGGAGAAGCTTTATCTAGGTGACATGGATGCCAGAATATGGTGGAAACAAAAAAAAAAAAATTAATGTGCTTCGTGTTAAAAGGCAAAAGGTTTAACAGCTGTTGGTGCGGATAGTCTTTTTTCCGGCTGCTCAGTTCCTGACCAGACACCAGCGTGAAGGAAGCGCAGCAGCAACTTTCATTTCAGACACCGGTGTACAGTATTTCACTATATGGAAACTGAAAGTAACTCAGTGATTTTGTCCTTTTTGAGAGAATTAATGAATAATCAAGAAGACAGGACTGGCCACGAAAGAAAATGTCTCTTTTATATGTCACACCAGTTTTGTGGGAACAATAAAATGGCACTAAGGGGTTTACATGACGGTGGAAAGAGAGCAACTCATTTGGTGAACTATTTTACAGTATTTGTAGCAGGACACATCTACTGTAATGTATGTACGGTAATCTGTGGTGTGGTACCCTGGTATATAGATGTAAAAAAGTTTCTTTCTGGAATTACGTTCCATTAAAATATTCTTTTTCCTTAGTCGATGGCTTTACTGCCCTTGATTTTGCCCATCCTGGCTTGTTGAAAGCAAAAGCGAACGGCAGCCGTGGTCCGCATTTAGACACATCACGGGTGGCAAAAGAACTCGACGAGTCATTGCAATGAAGAAATATGATGTTTAATGATGGAATGTGGGGCACGCGGCGCGTTGACTGCAATGACAGCGCAGTTCCAGACGAAAGAAGACGGAATTGCGCGCCGCTAACAATCCCTCGATGTCTTAGATCGCATCGCACCGAGTTCTGAGAGGGGGGGTGCTGGGTGCGCGCGCGAGAGACCGCGGGATGCGCGCCTCTCCGTCATCCAGTGGAAGCGCGCGGCGCAGCCGGCCAAGATGTCGTTCGCCAGGGTGATCCACTACGCCACGAGTATCCTGTGCTGCAACAAGGGCTCCATGGACCTGCTGGAGCTCTACAGGAAGGTGTTTCGGCGCTTCGAGATCTCGGAGGACCACTTCTGGTACATCGTGAGGAAATGTCCGCGCTTCGCCGTGGTGAAGAACGCCGGCGCGTGCGACGCCGCGTCCGAGGAGCGCGCCTCCGACTGCACGGTCGTGGCCAAAACGTCGCTGCGCATCTGCAAGAACTACACCAAGTACGAGTGCGGCGACTGCCAGGAGCTGCACCTCTGTAAATACTTTGTTTACGGCAACTGCAGATACGGGAAGGGGAGGTAAGGACGGCGCGGTGGGGGGAGGGTGGCGAACGAAGAAAGAAAGAGCAGAAGGAGCTCTGCTCCGCCGCCGGCCGTGATCCGCCATTTGTGATCCAGCAGAGCGGCTTCACTCCGTTCCTTCCTGCCGACTCCTCGAGCCCCATTTCACATTTCCGGACGGTTCCCGTCAGTTTTTTGCTGCTCGGCTCGTGCTCTGCTGGCGTCCCGGTCGGAGCGCGGCTCGTGACCCCGTCTGTTTGAGCAGCGAACAGCGGGAGGGGCTTCGTGACCGCGAGGAGCGCCGAGTGACAAATAAATAAATAAATAACCAGCTCCTCCGCTTCCATTTGGTCGCTCTCGTTCCCTTTCATGTGTATCGTTCCCTACTACTAGTTTTCGCGCGCGTCACGCTCGAGCTTCTCTCCTTCCCAAGGATTTCGCGCGGAAAGCGGGTAAAGCCTAAAGCGGCTGTCTGTGTGCGGTTAAAACGGGCAGAGAGAGAAATATAATATAATCGTCTAGTGTTGTTCCGTCTTCCACACACACTTTTTACCCCGGTAAAACCGCACGAGGCCTGTGTGGCCGTCAGGTTGGGCCTAGTAACACACAGCAGGTTCGCACCCTCAACTCCTGTGTGTGTGTGTGTTTGTCGCTTCGCTTATGTATATGTATTACGAGGAATAACTAGTGTTGGCAACAGTACTCTGAGGAGTTACACACAAAAAATGAGCAGTGCCACTCAACGGACATCGTGGCGCTGTCAACAAATTCTGAGACTGGGCAGCGTGCGCTGCAACAGGGCCGTTTTGGGGGTCGGTCCCAGAACTTATTGACTGTGCGCCAC
This sequence comes from Scleropages formosus, assembly GCF_900964775.1. NCBI lineage: Eukaryota > Metazoa > Chordata > Actinopteri > Osteoglossiformes > Osteoglossidae > Scleropages > Scleropages formosus. The sequence goes on from NC_041807.1 coordinate 17,614,933, forward strand.
ACACACGTACGCTGGGAACCAGGCTTCATTCCAGCCTTAAGGTCCTGCTCGTACCGGTTCGGTTAAAATGACCCTGCTGCTGTATAACTAAGTAGTAGCTTGATGTTTTCACTTGGAGAAAAGTGAGTTATAGCAAAAAAAAAAAAAAGTTGCAGCCACACGGTGAATGGAAGTAGGGAAGTGTGTGTGTATTGTGGGGGGCAAAAATATTGTCATTAGTATTGATATTGTTAGTAGTAAATACTGAGGGGGTGGGTCGTGTTAGGCTTCTTTAAAAGTTGGGGAGAACAGTCATAACCATTAAAGATTCAAGAGTTTATTGTCATGTGTGCAGTAAACGGTTCCTTACACCATACAACGAAATTCTTACTCTGTGAATCCTCTCAGCGGCCTATGAAATAAATTGTAAGGACATAAGGAAAGAAGAACACAACGCGGAAATCACAAATTTACAAAAATTACTATTCCTGCAAAGTCACAAATTTACAAAAATTACTATTAGTGCAAAAATCCAAGAAATAAAGTTATATACGCATATGAAGTGTGCAGTGGGCAATGTAAACATGGAAGTTGTACATGTGCGAAGTCCTGCAGAGGTAGATTGGTCTATTCGCAGTTGAAAGGGGGTTTGTATTTGTGTGCGCAAGGAATGCGGAGGTCGTCTGTGGTCTCTGATGTTACCGGCGATGTGTGTGTGTGTGTGTGTGTGTGTGTGTGTGTGTGTGTGTGTGTGTGTGTGTGTAGGAGGGATGGGAGGTAGCGGACACCTCTCAGCCTCGGCGGGTAATCTGTGTCTGCCGTGATGGGTGGAGAGGCAGTGGATGGGTGTCGTTCACCATCTTTGTTGTCCCTTTGTTGCGAAAATTAGCATAATGTCTTCCGTATGTTGTTTATTATTTGTTTACTTTTGAATAAATAGCCTTCTCGTGAGTGTCGTGCTGAAGCTGTAACCTTAAAATTGCACTTTTTTTCTTTCTTTAAAGGTGTGTATTGAAGAGTCACAGCTTGCTCGGTGTCAGACACTTGAACACTGATCTGTTCTCTCCCCTAGGAAGCAGTGTAAGTTCTCACATGATGTGAGGTCAGAGCACAACTACCCCCTCCTGAGAGAGTGTACCCTCCACGAGCTTCATGAAGAGGACCTCTTCCTGCTCCTGCTCCAGAACGACCCTTCTCTGCTCCCAGAGGTGAGAACATCTAGCAGGTTCAAGTGATCTCTAGGTATCAGCTGTGAAGGGCCGTTGCCAGACATGGTCATATCCGAAGGATCTGATGAGTAAGTTGCTTGATATGTAACATTTTTCCCCTTGTAGTACCCATAGAATTTAAGTTATTGTCCATTTTTTGTGGTTTTCTGTGTATCGTAGCTCAGAAGATTTGTGTTTTGTCTTGTGTCCTCTATCAAGATCTAAACTTCTCTCCTTTGCTTTACACACCTTCTAATTTGACAGCCATTTCAACCCTGAGACAGTGTGCAGTCCCAGTGCTTTGCGACTCCCGCCAGTCATCCATTCTGTGAGGGATCTCCTTACGTAGGTCCATCGGTCCATGTAATCGCTGGTAGCTTAACTGGACGCTTGATGGACGCTTGTTGTTTCAGGGATGAGGAAAGTTTGGTTTGCAGATAGCAGACAGCTGCGTGTCCTGCTTTTTGGTTGGAATGATAATATTAAGAACAACATGAAATTTGTGTGGACCGTCCCCGCAGAGACCGCAGGTTGACCGCACGCACCACAAAATGGGGACATCCTGCTAACCAGGCAATCTCCTGCCATCAAAAAAGACAGAAGATTATATATAGATTATTGTAACATTTGTTCTAATTGTCTAGAATATAAGTATCGTTCAAGTCTTAAGTGCTTCAACTGCCCTGATGCACATGCAAAAAATAAATAAATAAAATAACAACAAAAAAGGAAAAGAAAGAAACAAAAAGAAGACAGATTTTTTTTTTTTTTTTTTTCTTTGGTCTGCTGTATGGATGAAGAATTCCTCCAAACCGGACATGTTACCTGCTGTTTAAATGATGGATCTTTCCTGTTTGCTTGCCAAAAGTGTTGGGATTGTCACTTCATCAAGTTTGGACTTGGTTGCAAAGCAAAAAAAAAAAAAAAAAAAAAAAAAATTAAAACAAAAAAAAACACCAAAAAAAAAGAAAACAAAAAAACAAAGTTTTAAAAAAGGCAAAAAGGAAAAAAAAAAAATGCAGTGTCCTGTTGATGAAGGTATTTGTTCCTGGAGAGTGCCTAAGATGAGAGGTAATGTAAAAACAACTTGGTGTGAGGTTTGTCAACACTGAGCACGGTGACTCATAATGTTAAGCGTGTATTTCTGCATATCTGCACTGCTAAGCCTCCTAAAGGCAGACAGAAGCAAACTGTCCATGTGGCGAAGTGCTGAAGAGTCGTTCTTATTATTTTTACAGCACAGTGTTGCGTTCTTTCTTGTTTGCTTCTCTTTTGTGGATACAGGTGTGCTCCCATTACAACAAAGGTTCAGGTCCGTATGGGGCCTGTACGTTCAAAGCCACGTGCACCAAGGTGCACATCTGCCAGCACTTCATCCAGGACGACTGCCGATTCGGCCACCGCTGCAAGCGGTTGCACACCATTGACGATTTCGGCCGCCGCATGCTGGAAGAGAGAGGTCTTAGTGGGGAGGTCATCCACGACCTTCCCTTCATCTACAAGAATGTGTACCGGCTGAATGCTAGTGTCTCCTACCCGGAGAGAGGTTAGTGAAAGGAGACTGGGTGGCGAAGTAGTTAATGCGCTCCCCCACGTGCACAGTTCCAGTTGTGACTAAAGACTATCAGTTTGGATTATTGTTATTAGCATAATGTATTTGTTTAGCTGACATTTTTCTTGAAGGAGACTTGCTGTGGCAGGCCTATTCGTGTTTGTACACGTGGGTGAATTTTACTGGAGTAATTCAGGGTTAGTCCCTTGCTCAAGATCGTATCAGTCTCTCACCGAACAGGGTTTATTAGTTCTGTGAAATCACCCCTTGGTGAAGAGATCAAATAAACCTTATTAAAAACAATAATCACTTCATGGTCAAAAAAAGTCAAAATAAATAAATAGAATAACTAACATAGGGGGTGCAGTGGGCTTGGCTTGGTCCTGCTCTCTGGTGGGTCTGAGGTTCGAGTCCCGCTTGGGGTGCCTTGTGGTGCACTGGTGTCCTGTCCTGGGTTTGCCCCCCTCCTCCAGCCTTATGACCTGCGTTGTTGCCGGGTTAGGCTCTGGTTCGCCTCGACCCTGCTTGGGACAGGCGGTTTCAGTCTGTGTGTGTGTGTGTGTGTGTGTGTGTGTGTGTGTGTGTGTGTGTGTGTGTGTGTGTGTGTGTTTTGTTTCTGGAATAACTAACATGAATAAAAAACCGAAAAGTTATTTTTAATGCCTATTACATTAATATTATATCTCTAAAGCTGTTGTTTCTGGCTTTTCCTTTGATATATTTTTGTTCATTTCTTTATTATCAGTAGTCCATTGTCCACTTCAGGGTTGCTGTGGTCCATAGCATCCCCCCAAGCATAGGGTATTACGCAGTGTACTGGAGTAAGGCATTTTAATGATTTGGCTTCATGAAATAAAGTTCCCATGAATACTCTCTGTCACTGCAAATGATATATGTCACTGCTGTGGATGTTCATTCTGCATCTTGCTCTGCCATCTTTAAGCACAGAAACTCCCCTGAATTGGTCCAGCCTATAAATGGGTGATTTATTATACAAAGCTTTGCTGGTGTAAGTCCCTTTGGAGAAAAGCATGAGCAGAATGAATTAATAATGAATCTGCTGTTCCATTTGTGCTATCAGATTGTCATCAGCGGTCATGATTGGTTGAACCTCTCAAAGTGATTGTTCTCCCATGTTGCCTTATGCTAAGTATAATTAGGTTTCTGTATATAGTTAGTTATTGTATTCTAATATGAATTTATTATATTCTGTAATTTTCTTGTTCCCATGAGTGTCTGCATTCTATATGTATTTATTTAGTGGACACTTTTCTGCAAATCACCTTACAGCGTTAGTGCACTTATAATTATTTACCCATTTGTACAGCTGAGTAATTTTACTGGAGCAATTTAGGGTAAGTACCTTGCTTAAGGGTACTACAGCTGGAGCTGGGATTTCAAACTGCAACCTTCATTCCATTTTTACTTTGTTCCTCTTGTGCTGAACCAGGGAGCCAGGAAGAGAGTAACGTTTGTTGGGAGTCACCTGTGTGTGTGGGTGTGTGTCCTCCTTTGTACTGCCTGTAGCATCTTTTTCAGGATTGCGCCCAAAACATTAATTAATATTATATTAATCACCGTATAAGGAGCAAAAATGCTGTTGTACTGAAATTATAAACCTGTTGTGTGGAAAAAAGGTATATAATTTCACAAGCTATTACTGTAATTTTTTTTTTATTATTATTTTAAACCCCCTCCCCCCATTACACGGACCCCTGTATGTGAGGGATCCATGAACTGCAGCAGGAGTGAGAACTGGAACCCAGGTCCTTTGATTGCAAGGCTTTAACCACTACAGTCCCTGCCGGCCTATAATCGCAAACACCAATAACAGGTGTGGCTCAGCCAACATCACTGAAGGTGCGTGGACGTGTCGTTGTTTCAGAAGCCGCAGTGGAGCCCATCGCCAGACCCCTCATGCAGAATGAAGAGCGAACCGAGATTTGTCTTCATTTCATACGAAGGAACTGCAGGTTCCAAGGTGTGTCCGGCTGAAGTGCCTAACTTAACCCTTTTCGCTTCCCCAGAAGCGTCACAAGCGTGAAACCAAGACGAAGAAGACCATCTGGTAACAGGTGTCATGTGCTCTTAGATCAGTGCATTCGCGTCCATTTCAACCTGCCCTACAAGTGGGAGGTGTTTGATGGCGAGGGCTGGAGAGACCTGCGGAGGATGGAAGAGATTGAGAGAGCCTACTGTGACCCTCGGAACACCCACAGGTGAGCTGCCTGTGCCGCGTTCTTTAAGTTCTGTTGTTTTTCGTAACGCTCGAGTGAAAAGTAGCTGTGGAAGTGGCTCACGACAATCCCCGGAAAGCAGCGGGTGTGCCGTAATGGCCTTGTGATCAACTTTGGAGAGGTTCTCAGTAGAGTAGTTTCCGCTTACCTTACCAGCACTCACTGCCATTGCCCTTAGCCCGGGGTCGAGACCCGTGGACTTCCTAACCATGACCCGGGACTCCGACCCGGTGCGACGGCTCTCCACCGCCTCCTCCGTGACCAAGCCTCCCCACTACATTCTAACCACCGAGTGGCTCTGGTACTACAAGGGTGATCACGAGAACTGGATTGAGTACGGCAAGCCCGTAAGTCCTCACGCTTCTGCTCTGTTATTGCATGTTTACATTTGCATTCATTGTCGCTCGTCAGTGTCGGCGACCCTGCGACTTCCTCACGTTTCCTTCAGGATGACAAGCAGCGTGTGACTTCGGTCGCGTCGCGAGATCTGGAGCTGGCGTTCCTTACAGACGGCAGTGCGGAAGTCACAGTGATGAAGGGCCATCGGCAGTATTACCTCAGTTTCCAAGGTAACCGTCGCAGCCTCTGTCGGCTCGCCTCTGGTGACACGCGAGACAGAGTGCGGGGAGCTGTGTCGTGATGGCTCTTTGTGCCGCCCATGCAGATATGTACCAGCGAAACCCAAAACACAACACCAAGAGGAGAGTGAGGAGGCGCCCGAGATTCGTGTCCATCACCGAAGTGGAGAATAAGATCGCACGGTAAACTTGTGCTTTGAATGTGGCAAATCCCAGCTGTCCAGCAAGTTAGGGGGCGGAGCCTGAGGTAGGGGTTTGAGCACAGGGGCACCGACTTGGGGCTTTTTGATTTTCTGGATGACCAGATGAGTTGCCTTTCTGTCTGAATAACGGCACTTTAACTCTTCGGCACCTGCGTCAGTGTCTTCGTATGCACTTGTGCTCTGCTCCCTATACGATGCCCAGCTAAGAGAACCGCCAAGCTCTTAAGTTCTCTTGTTTCTCAACTATACCTCTCTAGGGGGATGGAGCAAGATGTGAGGAAAGCGCACAGATATCATCAGTTGGAGTTTGCAGAGATCTCCTGAGAAGGGTTCGTTTATTTGCGGTCAATGAGGCTTCCAAGTTCACCACCCCCCTCTTTGCCCGCTGTCCTCTGCTTTTAGAATTTCTTCAAACTGACTTTTAAACCCGGTTTTGTATACTTCACATACCAGCGATCAACGCAGATATCGACGTCATACCCTGGAAGGAGACTGGAAGCACATATTTAAAAAATTGGATGTTTTAAGTAATATTTCTGCCAAATAAAGGATATTACTGAATAAATCTGAGCTGTGTTGCAGGTTATGACTGTGTTCTTCATCGGTGTTTCTCATTATTTTATATGCAATGGAGAGAAGTGTAATAAGTTCAAATTTATATAAATGCCATTTAAAAAATACATATTACAGTTGTGTACCTGTGTGATGCCATGTAACCAAAAATCAAAGTAGCTTTTGAAACTGTGATAAGTGGTAGTAAAGTGAAATATTTTAATGGATACGGTGTTTCTGTGTGCTACATAAGAGGATGTGAGTTATAGGATGTCACCTCTACTATTGTAGTTAGGCTTCACCTAGAGCTGTTTAAATAGCGAGTAGCAATAGCCTGTCATGTCTTGTGTCTTGGGGTGAACCTGGTTCTTTACCGTGTGTTTTAATGCGCCCCGCCGATCCTGGGTTGTCGTTTGGCCCCCTTACCATCTGTACACACCCCTGTTCAGCATGCTGTTCCCGGTCGTGCCAAAGCCACCGTGCTGCTCAGCGGCATCATTGTTCCTCTGACCAACTGAGTGACCGGTGCAACCCGCGCTCTTGCCTGCGGTTCGCCATCGAGCCCGAGTGGCAGTTTGGTAGTCGGCATCAGTGTGCTTTGTGTGTTTTATCCACAAGGAAGGGAATGTGGAAGGAGCAGCGGGGACTGGCAAGCAGACCTTTGTCTCCGATGTGTTGAGCTGCTCTGTAATGTGAACTCATTGTCTGGAACCGTATAGGACACTTTTAATTCTTTCCTGCAATAAAAACATTTTTAAAAAAATTCTATTTTTGGGATGTTATGAATTTATCTGCAAGTGTCGTTTCAGACTTTGTTCTGCTTGAAAGGAGTGGTCATTATTGTATAAAATATTTATTTAAAAAAAGGAAATGTTAAGTCCTAAATTATAAAATGAATAAATGATTTATTTCCTGATGATTTTCTCTAAAGCGACGTGGAATTGGTCATTGCACACCTATATTGTTACATGAGAAAGACTGATTCTCATTAAATACTTATTTTGTGCTAAAACTCGGGCACAAGTGGTTCGCACACTTTCAAGCAGCACTGTTAGTGTGTAGCTGGGTACATTCTTATGTATTTTGAGCTCAGGGTGCTCACGTTCGTACTTAAGAAAGGGAAGTGCTACTGCCCATGCACAGAATTTCGACAGTTGGTAACGGCGCACCGTGTAAATGTATGAAAGGGTTTAAAAAATGGGCCGATGGGCCGAGTGACCTCACGTCTAAAGCACTCATTAGAATTTATAATAGGTTCCATTTAATTGAGAACTTATTTATTCAAATGAGTCCCTTTATGGTGCTTGGCGAGATGCTACATTATTACATGAGCCAGGGCTGCCTTTTAGAGCGTCCAAGTTAAATAATCCTCCGTTACATTCAATACCGAACAGTTAGTCACTCAGTACACATGTGTGCAGTTACGGTAAATCATGAGTCGACAGCTTCAGATGCACATGACCCAGTAGAAAACGGATACATTTTAATGGGTTCAGATTAGTCTCAGTTGGGGTAAATTCTGAGGACTATTAGCAGCATAAACCTAAAGATGTGATAATCAAGGCTGTGGATTGATTTCCCTCCCCGGCAGTGAGACAAAGGAAAAAAAATGTAACGTGAGAAACATCGTTACCCTTACATAGTAAAAATAAAAAACACAATCTAGTAGCCAATGTTTTTATAGAGCACAAAATTAGTCCATGGTGGGGGGGGGGGTGTGGTAGTGCAGTGGGCTTGGCTGGGACCTCCGCTCTGGTAGGTCTGGGGTTCAAGTCCTGCTTGGGGTCCCCTGAGATGGACTGGCATCCCCTCCAGGGTGTGTCCCCCTCCAGCCCTGCACCCGGTGTTGTTGGGTTGGGCTTCGGTTCATCAAAACCCCGCTTGGGACAAGCAGCTGTAGACATCGTGTTTGTGTGGACTTAAGTGTTACCATAGCCGCAGCTGTAAACAAGCTCGTGTTTGTTAGGATCTTAGGACCACCCTTTGATCTTAGTACTGACCCCCCTAAGAGACACGCACACGCAGCAATCCTGCGGTGGTATCTTTACCGGAGTACGAGAGGCCCCCGCAGTCGAGCGACTGGCTCCTCTTCCAGAGCAGGAGGTTCGAATTAATTTAAATAGGAATGATTTGCATACACATGCCATCCCTAGACCAGACCATACCCAAATAGGCCTCTTTTGTGACTGCGACAGGACTTCACACGCAAATGAGCGAATGATACGGCTGCACGCGACCGCAAAATCGTCTTGACCGCGTGGTCACCTTGACTCACGGCCATGTGGAATATATCTGCATGTAAGCACAGCTCTCATGCATATGCATGAGATAACCCTCACAGAAGACGTTTTCTTCAGCAGAGGGCAGCAAAACACAAGGTTCCCGGTGCCTTTTCTGCATCATAAGCGATTTTAAAATCCGTAGCATACAGGCTTTGTTTGTCAACGCAGAAGTAGGGAAAGACAGGAAAGCCCTGCGGTGGCGAGGCTGGTCTTCCAGCTCTGGGGTGTGAGCAAGCATCTTCGTGGAAGTGTTTCTTCTCGCTAAAATACTACGAGTCGGATTGTGCTTTTGGAGTCCGGACGCCCACGGCACCGCGTTTAAAGCGTATCTGTGGGGCGATGATGCGGGAGCTCAGAGCAGAATACGCCCGACACGTGTAATTGACATGGGTCGCCTGAGCAGCGAGAAGTTCCTGCGTGGGTTGCCGTGGCCGACGGACAGCGGCTGCCCACGGACCCAACCGTCTCGTCTTTTCCCATCGTTCGGCATGAGCCGCGAAACGGTGTCCGCGGCAACGTGAGAGGAGGCCAACGGACACCGGGGCCGGTGCGGCATGGGGTTCCGAGAGGTGTCCTGCATCAAGGCACCATGGTAGGACGGGGGTGTGGGTGAGAGTGGCGCTGTTACCCTGAATACCCCGTCTTCTTCCCAACAAAAAAAAAATCTAAGCGTACTTTGCCTCTTATAGCTGGTATTCTCCTAAGTCCCGATTGATTCCATGCTTTTGTGCAGCCAAACGATTGTGAAATTTTACCTTTGTATTTGGCCTGACATTTAATTCCAATTATGCACACAAAATGACAAGTGCCTCTGGGCATTCAGCGAGACCGGCTCAGCAAATTGATCTTGAAAACATTAGCGTCTGTTGGAAAATGCTTTTGTCTCTAGAGAACGGAACTTCCCAGTTTGTCGAGAGCCTTCGGAACGCAGTGCATAGAGCAGCAGGTGGCGTCGTGCCTAAAGTCACACGCTCGTGCCCAGACTGGAGGACGGTTGGCTGACTCGGGTCCCGGCCCTTGCCTTTGGGAAAAGCGTCTGTTTTAAACGATACCATTAAAAATCGCCATGTTTGAAAGTGCACAAGAGCTCTCCATTAGGAAATACACACACACACACTTTTTGAACCGCTTGTCCCATATGGGGTCGCGGGGAGCCGGAGCCTAACCCGGCAACACAGGGTATAAGGCTGGAGGGGGAGGGGACACACCCAGGACGGGACACCAGTCCATCGCAAGGCAACCCAAGTGGGACTCAAACCCCAGACCCACCGGAGAGCAGGACCCGGTCCAACCCACTGCGCCACCGCACCCCCCATCATTAGGAAATACACACACACACACACATTTTCAGAACCGCTTGTCCTATACAGGGTCACGGGGAACCGGAGCCTACCCGGCAACACAGGGCGTAAGGCCGGAGGGGGAGGGGACACACCCAGGACGGGACGCCAGTCCGTCGCAAGGCACCCCAAGCGGGACTCGAACCCCAGACCCACCGGACAGCAGGACCGTGGTCCAACCCACTGCGCCACCGCACCCCCTCCATTAGGAAATAATTTAAAAGAAAAAAAAAAGGCGATATTGTGCATCGGGGGCAACGTTTGTGTTTGAGCATTGCCATGTGTGGCCTTTCTGTCTGGAATCACAAAAGATTATTGAAGCGTTAAGTACATTTTCTCCATATGCTGTTTTCCACCGCTAATTTTTTACGCAGTTGAACTAGAAGCGCGCAAACAAGGGGGGCGGAGCGACGGAGTCCAGTCCTCGACCGGAGCGTCGCCGCAGTCCTTGGTCAGCGAGAGCCGACCTTAGAGCGAGGACAGTTCTCCACCGGGTCGCGCTTTACATTTGATGTTTTTTTTGGACTGCAGCGGTTGAAGGGAGGCAACAAGGCAGGCTGTGGCATCTGGAATCAGGGCCGCGTTCGTCTTCCAGGCAAAATATGTAATATTTCCGGTCTAATAAGCGCGCGGGGCCCCGTGTGAAGCAGCGTCCCGGCGCAGCGTGAAGCCGGACCAGAATAACGATGAAACGAAAACACGTAGAGCGGCACTAAGCTGTTAATGGAGCGCGCTGGAGAAGGCGCACGCGTCCCGAGGGCTGGAGGAGGAGAAAGAGGACCACGCTCTGCTTCACCTGTTTCTCGGTCCCCCCCCCCGAACTCCACCCGCTGCCGCTCCGAGGTTTTTGAAGTGACCCAGAGACGTGTCGAGGGATCCTCAGCTCCTCGGAACTGGTTTGTTTTGTTCTCTTAGCACGCGAGCGGCCGCCAGCTGTCCCCCGCAGACAAACCCTCGGCGGGAGGCTCGCGCCGAGACGGGCCCCGTCTCGCATGGAAATGCTCGAACGGTGCCAAGGCCATCCCCGGGGACAAAAGCTCAACGGAGCGTTTTGGGGGCAGTTCGTATACATATCGTGCACCCTCCCTCCTAACGTCGACCTCCTCTCTCTCAGTCACCTGTCCCCACACCTGTGACACTCGCTATGGCTCAGACATGCTTTCAGAAATGATCCCAGCCGTGCGTGCCACCAGGAGGACAGAAGAGAGTCGTGCGACCGACAGCTGAACAACAGCTTCGGAGACCCGAAAGGCCGCGCGTTAAAATCGGTACCAAATGTGCCGGAGTCATCCAGAGTTTGTCCCGCCGTGTTTCTGGCTCTTGGCGTTCTTAGCAGACCGACTGATCGATGAGGTGCGAACACCACGTCTGAGAAGTACGAGTGCCTTCCAGCCGAAACACTCCTCCGCAGACAAACACAAACAAGTCTCTTTTCCCTTGTTCATATTTCACCGCAAAGCCTAATGGAAAGGCAATCAATTACCGCTCGAAATGCCGAGCTGAATTTGCGGACCGTTTCGGATCGTCCCGTTCCCTGGCATCGGCGCACGGCGCGATGCTACGCCGGCCCGGCGTTTGCCTCCCAGTTCGGCGTTATTTACATTCTCTGCCCCATTTGAATAACAGCCCTGAAGTGCCATTGATAAGTGCGTTCAGCCTGAGCTCCCCGACAGCTCCTTCCTTATCGTGCGCATGCCGCGGGGTTTCCATGGAAACCACTGTTTATGCTTACCCACGGTGACGAAGGCTCGTGCATTCAAACAAGGGGCCCGTGCGGGGCATCGCCGATGGACGGCGTTCGGTGCCGGCACGGCGCTGCCCTCCGGTTCACGGCAGTGGGACGAGGGGAAGAAAAAGAGGAGGAAGCGAGCGGACGCCGCGATGCTGGGAATGGCCTTCTCCATCGACACCCCCGTCCTCGTGACCCAGACGTGAAAATCGGTACAAGTCTGAATGGTTCATCCGCAGTTTACAGTCACTCGGGCGGTTTAATCACGGATCAGTCTGTTTATAGTAACACATTAGCATTTGTACTTGTAATGCAATGTGCGATTCATAATCCGCAGCCTTCTGTTTCCCGCATCTCGGGTTCTTTAGCATTCTGGCAGCGCACAAGTATGTTTGCAAGATGGGAAACGAGGCGAAGATTGATTCCAGGATTGTGGAAGGAAACTGGAGCTTCCCCGGTCTGAGCGGAGGCTGTCTGAGCTGGCAGGGCTTTGAGGGCTGAGGGCGCTGGCTAGACGAAGCAACAAGACACAACAAAAACGCACTTCCTGCATTCGCAAAGGTTTAAAGCAACCATGTTTAGTCTCCGCTCGGGGAGTGTTCCCCGGATGAAATTACACGACCGTGCCTGTCGAGATGACCGCAGCATGTGAAGGGGCGGGGGATGCTGGGTGAACGCAGCGCCGTTGTTTTAAGTCAAGGTATAAGTGCTTATTTCGGGGTACACTCGCATGGCATAGGGTACGAAACGTGCTCCCTGCGTGTGGTAAAGAGTGGCAGCGTCCCCTTCGGCCCAAAGGAGGCCACGGTGTCGTGGTGATTCCAAAGCCACGGTCCCTTTCCGGATCTTTAGTACACCGTGGAACACATGGACAGAGGGAGGAGGGACATCCAGAACACACCTGCCCACCATGTCTTTGACTTCCAATCGTCCATTGACACCTTTAGCTCCCAGCAGGAGGGTCTCGCCCTCCAGAAACCCGAGACCCGGGGTCACGTCCCTTTCGGGACGACAACCCAAACTACATCCTCGAGGCAGTCCCTCCCCCGCCAGCGTGCTTTTTGCACGTACCCTTGAGTCTCTCCTCTGCTCAGCCATCAGAGCGAACCTCATTTTCCTTACTACGTTTCACCTTATCAATTACCGCCTGACCTTCACGCAGCGCTCCGTCTGGTGACAAATGAGATGCGTTAGGTGCCCGTCGTTGACGAATTAGACGGGTACCTGTAGAACTGTGGGTCGAACGCCGGAAAGCGTCTGTCTCAAGATGAGCAGAAAACCGCGTGTGCTGCGAGAGGACGCCCGCAGGATCACGCGCCGGCACGCACACCATTATTCTTCCACTGCAGTCGAGAGCCTGCGACAGACTGCAGCTGGATTCTTCTGCGCTGCGGCTGTGCTGGACAGTGCTGTGAGATGCAGACGCGCATGTGCGAGCTGTCAGTCGGGTCTTTCTCCCGGCGGCAGGGGTCACCCAGGGACGGGCGACTCGACAGCACGGCCGCAGCTCCGCACCGGGGATCCAGAGAGCGAGAGACAAAAAACTATTTCCATGGCAGCTCTTGTTCCATGGAACTCCTTTTAGGAGATGAATACAGACAAACAATGAAACCAGTTGCGTGGAACTTGCTTTTTTGAAACACTGCTCCCCTACACTATCCAGGACTTGCAAAGCGGCTGCTGCCATATGTTTGGGCGTCAAGGAAATCCCAGGATTCCTCATTGCAACCTTTGACGCGATGCATTCTTGCTCTCGGTCCTGCACCTGGTCCGGTTTCAGGGCCTCGCAGAATGTACCGCGGTTGACCGTGTCCAGCTGTAGAGAAGGACGTAATGCTGGAAGTCCCAGAAGTACTCATCACTGAAGCTGTAGCACTGGCCGCTGAGCTCACACAGGGCACACGGTCCGAAAGTCCAGCACAATGAATATTACGAGATAAATGAAAGTCCGGTACGAGAGTCCGAGACTCGCGTTTCACGCCCGACGCGGTGGCAACGAGTTCAACTTTGAACCGCTCACCGCTGGCCCTTACCGACCAAGTAAAGCGGCTCACTTTCTGACTCTGAACTCCCCCTCGCCACCACCGCCCCATCCTCGTGCTTTGAAACGCACGAAAGCGTCACCTCGGCAGAGACGGGTCAGTTCATTAGTCACGTACAGATTAGGCGTAATGCCTTAAGAAACCGCTCGCACACAAACACGGGCAATTATCGAGCGAGAAGGACCGGTGTTACGAAGCGAGCGGTGCGATGTCAGGGCAATTAGAGCGTGGACAAACATCGGGGGTCACACGGTCGTGTCACGTAGGGAAAGCAGCCGCACGGCGCCTCGGAGAGCCAGGCTGCTCGAGAGCTGTTATTACATTCCACCGCACTCTGCACAGACACGGTCGAACACACGATGCCTTTACAGTTATTCGTCTGGTGCTTTTCCCCAAAGAGACTCGCAGTGTTACGCTACCTACTATTATTTACCCATTTGTATAGCTGAGTAATGTCACTTTACTGGAGAAATGTAGGGTAAGTACTTTGCTCAAGAGTACCACAGTAGTAGATGAAATTCAAACCTTGCTTTTCCTCATCCTCAACCCCGTGTGCTCATTTTGACGTAGAACTACGTCTTTCTCCTCACCAGGTACGTGGGGTAACTTGGGAATTGACCGTCACGTAAAAATGCAACCCGTAACGTAAAAATGCAACCCCTCTCGCCGCTACTGCTCGCAAATGAAAAGACACAGAGAGATAGCCCATATACCGCTGGATAGAGGAAGGAACACCGCATCTAACGAGATATGAACGGCCGCTGCCGGTTGAGCCTGAGCGAGCTGGCAACGTTGAGAAACTGTCCCACATTTGGCTCGTTATGGAGTTGCCGCGGTTGCGCTACATGTCGCCACGTTTGAACCACACGTCATAGCGTTGACGTCAGCACCTCAGGTCGTAGCTAGAGAGCCGGGCTATCGGACAGGTATCACGCCGGCAGAAAACCCTACATTTAGACCGAGGTAGGGGGACCGAAGGCGAATCATCGAATTAAACATTTCAAAGATGCCCAACGAACACGAGGCAAAGTCCCATCGCGACTGACGAGCTGCACTTAGGGAGCAAGCCGAGGCCTCTGGGATTCGAAAGACATCAGCCAAGACACCGGCTCAGCGAAAGCGTGAGCGGCATACGCGGGAGGCTGCAAAATCGCCTCAGGCGGCCTCGGAGTCGCAACCGTCGACTTCTCGATCACCCGACATCGCCGTGCGGCACGAGCCCATGGACGCGGATGCAGCAGCGACCGACCAGATATCTGGGCCGAGCGGCTCAGGGCTCACCACCCACACGTAGTTCTACGTGAAGATATGCAGCACAGTAAAGTTATGCGCCTGAAATTTTTTTTCCCCTTGCCAATATGAGTGCAGGAATGGACCTAAGAGCGTTTGAGGCTCCAATGAAAACGGTCTGATCCCGAACGTTCTTCCCTAAAAAAAAAGAAACCTGCACTCAGATGCGCGGTTTCACTGACAATTTTATGTTGCGCTCGCCGTGCTCCTTTTTGACACGAGCGCACCGCGTCTTTCGTCGCGAACCTCCACGCAAGCAGACACGAGTACTTGCGAGCCCCAAGACGAAATCCGAACGGACTGGTATGAGAGAACATAACAGCAAATGGGAATAATGATTAAAATACAATGTGGTCGTGTCACACGTCGCAGCTGGCATTTTCAAAGCACGCAGATTTATTAGCTTTATGAACGTGAGCTCTGCAGACGTGCGTTTCAGTGGCTGTGATTTAGGAGCTTTATGTTAATACGATTTGCTCAAGTTGCTGCATAGGGATGAGCAACGTCACTGGTTCCAGAACTATTTTAGCAGGTGAACGGGCAGCACTGACAATGGTTTTGGGGCGGTGGCACTGCTGCTAGCATAGCGGTTAGAGCTCCTGCCTTTAGGTCCAAGAGTGGCTGGTTTGACTCTCACCTACGGTTATACTACCTTAAAGCAAGGTCCATACCCTAAATGTTGTGGGTAGCTTAACATCGTGAGTTGCTTTGGAGGAAAGTGTCTGTTAAATAATACATCTGAGGAGTACATTGTTTCCAAAGAACACCAGACCTCGCTAAGTTTCACTATTTGCGCTCGACCTCCTGTTCTCTCAGGTTCCTCCGGAGCCGGGAGCAGTAATAAGGTCTGGTGACACGGTGAAGCCCGGCTGTGGATCGAGCCCGGGGGGACTGGTGCGAAGACTCGGAGCCCCTGAACACCGGCCAGGTCTCGCGGACATCGACGCAGCCAGCCGCGTACCGGCACGCACGTGCCTTGAAGGAAGCGGTGTTTTGTTCGGGCTCTTAAATTTCTCTGCTCATCTTCCGTTAACCTTCCTGTGAGAATAAACGGCCCTGGCCGCTTGGCAGGATTCTGAAAGAGAAAACATGCCATCAGCGCTCCAGGAAAGCACAACCTCAGCAAGAGAGGAAAGGCACACTAGGATGGAGTGGATAAAGGAGTGGGAATTTTAAACTTCCCAGATTAACACCAGCGCAGAAACCCTAACCGCAATCCCCTCGCAGTTCCCTTTTCGAGACTTATTCCAGGAAACAGGGGGCCGATAAGTCCTTTTAAGCAAAACGGGATGCGGAATCTGTCTCATTGTTTTAACTATCTCTGCAACAATTGTAATCGGTTTATGGAAAGTGCTCGGGGCCTTTTCCATGCGGACACAATGGAGTTTTAGAGAGGGTGAGCACGGGACTCGCCTCAAGCGCGGAGTTGCAGGATTAAGAGAGGGTCAGGACTATCCTGTTCCCATGATTTTTAGCCCCCTCCCCCTAAAAAGGGATATCTCTGAAATCCATCTGGCATGCAAACCCTACAGCCCAACCGCCTCAACCCAAAGCCCCATTAAAAGCCCGTTCCTGCAGCCGTCACAGTCATTAAGTGTGCGAGCAGCCAGCAGTCCCTCCACGGCACATATTACGGTCATTAAGCGCTACGCTCGGGCTCTGCTGTCTCACTCTGCACCTTGGGCACCAGGGCTCGGAGCCTGCGACTTGCGGTACCGGGGTTCGGACGACTCATTTCCTGCTAGCCCTCGCACCCAAAGCCACGGCGAAGCTCCTGCCGGTAAATGTTTTCTTGCAATGGCATCATCCTTGTTAAGTAGAGGTGGACTGGGAACGGAGGTGTACCGGAGGGGAAAAAAAGGAGTCGGTGTTTTCTACCCCAATTGGAGATTTAAGAGCATTGTCAATCTGAGAACCGCATTTTCGAACTGGGAGGGCGCCACGTTAATTAACTCGTCAAATCCCAGGACGGATTCGCCGCGGAAACAAACCCACGCGTTTCCGAGTGGATTTCGGGTTAATTTGAGGGTTAATGGATTGCCGATGAGATTTTTGCGCAGCGCAGCAGATCCGCTTCTCTCAAAAGGATGACAAGGCCCCTTAACTGAGGGAGACGGGAGTGTGTGCTGAGTGTGTATGTGAGGCTGACCGAGATGCACGTGTTTGCCAGGGTTTTGGCGATGGTTATGATTTTCATATTCAGGTGGGGTATTTTCAAGAACTTTTTAAAATTTGTCTCTGTGGTTGGCTTGTGACAGATGTTGACATTTGGGAGGCATCTGTTACAGAAGCCTGTCTGAATTTCATTTTCAGCATTTGGTTGCAGTAATTTGGATGTAATACAGTTAAGGCCTCCAGCTTTCCTTGGCTCCCTGATGTCTAACCGAACGGCACTGAACCTGAAGCCGTCTGCGGTGTCAGACCGAAGCCCCGTCGAGCGCTACATAGACACATGTACGTCGGGCATGGGCTCCGAACCCATACGTGTGCCCTTTCAGACCAAGAAACCTGTTCTTGCCTTCAACGCCTGGAGTAACTTGATCTTTCAAAATACCTCCTCAGCTGGGAAAACAGGTCTGTTACCTGTGTGAAGAAACCATGACCCCGCGAGGGGCAGGTCAGTTCATCTTGAAAACAGATCGCAAACCCCCACTTCAAACAGCACTCAGGAGAGCCCTGACCCCTCAAGGACAAGGGGGTTGGTTGTCTGTGAGCCTTGGTGTCATCTAAGGAGTACGAGAGACTCCCTGTGCAGGGTTGTGCTGGGCGCCTGGGGATAGGTGTGCTAGATGGACCCCATGGAGCCTGGGACAAGGGATTTTGACTTGGCGTCTTCCACTTTGCACTCTTCTGCAAGGGGAGCGGCAGTGGCTCGTTCTCAACTCCCCGAACTCTCGGGTTCAGCTTGGCTCTTCTGTAACTTCCGAAAGGAACGCGGAAGAGCTTCTCCAGTGAAGGTTTACTCCTCATCCTCGACCCAGACTTGTCGGGTCGGTACGTTGGCTCTGAAGTCCAGGTGGAGTCCAAGTGAGCACAAAGGCTGGCCGCACCGACTGGGGCCCTCTTTCCCGCACGGCTTGGCCGCTGGTGGCGGAGCACATCCTTGCGACATTTTCTCCTTCCGCTCGTCTCCAAGTGCGTCGCCTGAAGGAGGTCCGAATGCTTTCGCGCACGTTCTCGCTGTCGCCCTCAGTCTAGCCTTTTTCTCTTTATGAGTCCCTGTCCTTGAGCGCCCCCTCTCCTACTTCGGCGCCGCTCCTACTCCGCGCCGTTGGCGCTGCCGGTGCGCAACGGCAGAGCACAGGGAGCCCGCAAGGGGCTGGAACACGGCACGCGTGCCTCCCCCTCTCCATCCACCATCTCCAACCTTCCGCGTGACTCATTAAGCCCCAGTTTGCTTTAATAAATTCCAGTTATTTATGAAGATAAAAAGGCAGTTTAATGAGGGCCCCCGGAGGGGTTGAGGTTGTGATTTGCCGGAGTCGTCGGCGAAGGGACCGGAGAGACGCGAGGCGCGGAGCGCATCCTGGGCGGCGGGCGCATTTGCCTATGATGCTATTTTAACCAGGGCGCTGAAAAATCCTGTGCTCGTTCGCTGCTGCTTCGTTCCAGGAAGCGGTTAAACAAACTCTGTCACCTCCCGTCTGTGTTCTCAGAGCTCGGTCATCTGTGCACTGGGGGTTTGATGAACACCCATGCGTTATCTCCACTTCGGCCTATGCAAATGTTTGTTATGCACATCGCAGGTCTTCCATGTGGTCTTTTAACTCGTAAATAAATAGAATAATTAGACCATTTGTCATCATGGCGCACTGCGTTTTCTGTAATAACCGTTTTTACTCAACCGGTGAATTACAGCAGCGATCATCGGCGCTGCCTCGTGCACTCGGTGACACCGCGTTGGCTCTGTGCTTCTTTTCCCAGCAATCTGGTCATGGGTTGGAAAGAAATAACTGTTTATTGTTTTCTGTGATACAATAAAACTGCACCCGAACACCGAGCAACATCTCTGTAAGCAAGGAAGTCATTCCGTCGATGACAAATCGTTAGCGGAGACACCGAACCGAACGGTTACGTGATCTTAACCCTTTCGGACGCCAAGTTTTTGAAGATTCATTTTTTTAAATTTGAATGCCTTTCTTTTTCACGGTGGTTCGGAGTCTATCCCAGAAGCACCGGGTTCTAGGCAGAAGGGGGTACACCCTGGACGGGACCCCAGTCTATCACGGTGTGCACACACACATGCGCACACACACACACACACACACACACACACACACACACAACTGCGCGTTTTCATTTTTTTGTATTTGAGTTAGGGAAGTGTTGTGACACGCAATCCCAAACAGCTCCCCTGAAATAAACACGGTTAAGGGCCGATCAGTATCTCATACCGCTTTCATTTTCACTTCTCATATCGTTCTTCTGCTGTCAACTTAATACCCAACTTACTGTGATTAGGGACAAATTTTTTGCAGTCGCCTTAAGTTTCCACAAAGAAGCGCAGAGACTCCTATGGGTTGTTTGTGTGCCGTCGATCCTTTTCTCCCGTCTCTCGCGGCTCCCACTGAGCCATTAGGATGCAGAGGAGGTGCCGGTGTTTACTAATAAGGGCGTATTGTGTGTCGGCCGTTAGGCTTGCGTTTCCACGTGTTTCGTAATGAAAGTGACAGGCGAGCCGATCCTTAATGGGCCGCTCTGCTAAAGCCGCTGACACGGCCGCTGTGAAAGGGAGGGAGCTTTTTTTTTGGGGGGGGGGTGGCACGGTGATGTGCGTTAGAACCACTAAATGAGATTAAACGACTGCCAGTCGGAGCCCCCCGTTCGCTGCGCTTGTCTGTGCTGCGGAAACCTCCCCCCCTCTCGTGCAAAGTGAGCGTTCTTTTGTTTGCGTTGTTTGTGATTTTGTGCGTGTGCAAACAGTCGGAGTGCGAAACAGAAGCGGCGCAATGCTCTCGCGGTATGAACGAGCAGCGGAACAGCTGTTGCACGGGGTCACGGATGAGATCCAGGAACAATGCGGCCTAAAAAACAGTGCAAATTGCCCCCCCCCCACACACAGACACACACAGACACACACACACCAATCCTGCCCATTCTGCGATCCGCAGCATCACTCGATCTCCCTCCCTGGTCTTTCGTGCACGTTGCTTCCTGACGCAGGCAAAGTTGTAGGCAGATTATAAGATGCCCGTCATTAATAATCATTCAGAAGAGAAAATGTCAGCTTATCGTATTACGGTGTCTGCAGCGGCACAACGGATGTGCGGAGACCTGCAAGACCAGATGAGCTACCGAATGCTTGGTGCGGACCCTGACGTGGGGGTATCTGCGTATCGGATTGCCTGCATGGTGCTGTTTGGGGCTTTGATCCCCTGTGCGAACGGAAGGGGGCGGACAGTCCAGGGAAAAGTGATTCCCGAAAGGTGGGTAGCCTGAAGAGGGTCCCCGGGGAGCAAAGGGACATCCATGTTTGCCCATATAATGCATTTAAATACAGAGCCTTGTAACCACCCAGACGCAGCAGCTCTTGGATTGTCCGTCATCTGTAGCCGAGGGGTCGGTTGTTCCCACTCGGATGCATCACGACAGTCTCAGCGTCTCTTTGCTGTTGCCGTGCGCTCTCGGGAGAGTTTTATCTGCGAACTGGGGTCTTGCCTCAGGGAAACCCGGTTAAGATGCTCCTCAACATGCCTGCGTCGCGGCCAGACAGCAGGGTCATGGGAAATAACAGCCATCTCCTCATCTGCCACTTGGTTTAGTAGAGAAGGACAAAAAGAAAGAAAAGTGACTCCCGAAAGAAGGTGTTAAAGGGGTAGCTGGTAACATACTAGTTAGAGCTGCTACTTTTGGATCCAGAGGTTGCAGGTTTGAATCCCACCTTCAGCTGTAGTACCCTTGAGTAAGGTAAATTACCCCCTGTATAAATGGGTAAATCACTGCGGATTAATGTCGCGAGTCACTTTGGAGAAAAGCGTCAGATAAATAGACGAATGTGAGAGTCTTTGTTCCAGGTGGAGGGAATAAGCAGCGCTTTTACACGTTAAAGGGGGGCGTGCGACATAGTTCAAACAGCTCAGGTTAGAAATACTCTACTGTCAGAACTCGTGACTCAGCTATGCTGTGGACATCTGGTATCAAACACGGGTTTCTGTCTAGAGTTTCCTGTGTTTGTTAGTCATCTTCATTGGCACGGGCACACGAAGTAGAGAGAGCAATGCACTCTTCAGAGGCTATTTTCAGACGCCTGCTATATGATAGGGAGGGGAGATTATGCTCATATAGCCCGGCGCTGAGCGCTCCCGGGGGGATCTCTCAGGAGACCCACCGCTCCGGCTTGAGACAAGCCTTTGTGCACCCACAGAAGCTATAGCTCTCCTTGCCGTGGCCATAGTGGTGACAAGAGGACATCGGATACTTTAAAACACTGAGCTGCTAGAGTCTAATAACCAGCGAACAAAGTCCAAGGGAGAAGCGGCCCCGGATCAACAGGCTGACGTTGTTATCGGCTCTCGGGTCATCCTCCCGCGTCACGCACCACCTTGCAGACATCGGTGCGCTCGTGATCAAATGAGAAGAAAGCCACATTCGTTCCATGGTTGTAACTTGCCAAACAATTGTACTATAACCGTAACTAATACTATATATCTTATATGCATTCATTCATTCTTTTGCTTTTTTGTCCAACAAAATGGTGATCATCTGTAGCATGTGTGTGTGTATCTGTGTGTGTGTGTATACATACCTAGGGGGCAAGTGATATATACAGTATATATATATTAAAGGAAGCACTGAGCTGTCCTGTGTTAGCAGCTCATTCATTTGCACACCAGGTATTCATGGAGTGCAGTTAGCTTCTTCAGCCAGTAGGTGTGGATCACGTCAGGTCCTGGTGCTGTTCAGCTCTTCATACCTGAGATTCGCTGTTGTGATGATGACTGGTTCTTGCTCTGGGATGTTGTCGTGGTCTGCTCTCAGGTCCACCAGCCTCCGGGCACTAACGTTACGTGGCGCCTCCTTCTCCCATAGATCCTTCCACAATTGCTCGGTCGCAGCCTTGGGTGGGTCTGCTCTTGTGCTGCTGTTCCCTTGCAGCTGGGAGCACAGTCTATCTAGATGGTTCTTTGGAGAACAGGTTATTTATTTTCCTGGCCTCTGCTTCTCTAGTATATCTCTTCAGCCTGGCAGACAGAGCTGCGAGTCTTTGTTTGGCAGTTTGCAGGACCTCACTTATGGACATCTTGCTGTACTTCTTTCTCATCCAGGATCTGTCTTTCATCACACCCTTCTGCACCGACTAGCATGTCTCCAGGTTTCCTTGATCTTGGCCTCCAACCTTCTTCTCCACAGGGGGCATTCTCTGCATTTTGCAATCTTGATCTTATGAATAGATCAAGTGAAATGAATAAATGTTATAGCCCAGCATCACTATCGCAGTGGCATATACAAGCTCATTGGGTTCTGTGATGGTAGTAACGTGAATAGTGAGCAGAGGTGTGTTGACGTCTATTGGCACCTGTTCTGATGGAAGTTTGTCAGTGAGGCAGGGGCGTTGGGTCCGAGGCTTCACTCTATTCATTCTGGCCATGATTCTTGTGGTCAGCTCAGAGGATTCAGCTGTCATGGTCAGTAGGGTTGCGTCAGCTGGTTCTGTAACTTTGCTCTCCTCCAGCTGTAACGCTTCAATTCCATGCTTTCCATGCTATTAAGTGCCATGGCCTTTCTGTTGTAGCCTCTCAATATCTAGCTGTGACAGTAGCTTCCTTCTGTCGAATTTTGAGCATTGAGCTGTGCTTCTTGGCTAATGTGGATGTTGTTCTTCTGCTCATCTATAGTTCCCACATACAATGCATGTAACCCCTCTCCTTGGGTCTGCTGTTATAGTAGCACTCCATCAATTCCATGTTCTCAGTCTGTATCCATGAATGTCTTGTTCCAGTAGCTCACTTGTCATCAGGTTGTCCTGGTTCCCCATCACCTGTCTTCTTAATCCGGTCAACGTCCGAGCCGGTATGGCTTCAGCTAGATCACAACGTTACATATTGTCAGAGAAATATGGCAATCGAGTTCAATTGTTTTACGTTGTAAATAATTGTGGGTAGCTTAATATTGCAAGACACTTTGGAGAAAATGTGTGTGTGTGTGTGTGTGTGTATGGGGATGTAGTGGCAGATTGACGTAAGCTGGTGCCTTGCTGCTCCTGAGCTGTTTGGTGGGATTCGAGTACTGCTCAAGGTGGGTGGAGGTTGCATGTTTGTCCCTGTGTTCAAACCCCCTGATATTTGTGGAAGACAGCTCTAGCAGACCGTGACTGTTCCTTCCTTGTGTTATAAACCATGCGACTGCTTGCTATGACTCAGGGTTGACTTGATATCATGCCCATCGGCATACATGTAATAGACTACCGATGGTCACCATTTCTGTTCACGATAAGCCTACGGAATGCCTTCTCCACTCCAAAAGTGGACGACACATCTATATATACATGAAACTCACACACATCATCTGAAGCCACTTGTCCCGTGCGGGGTCGTGGGGAGCCAGGGCCTAACCCGGCAACACAGGGCATAAGGCTGGAGGGGGAGGGGACACACCCAGGACGGGACACCAGTCCATCACAAGGCACCCCAAGCGGGACTTGAACCCGAGACCCACCGGAGAGCAGGACCCGGTCAAACCCACTGCACCACCGTGCCCCCCCACACATGAAACTATCTGGTTTAACTTTGTTACATATACGTATGTATCTATGCATGGTGGGAGACAGACAGTGTCCTCTGCCTCTGCAGTACGGCAGAAACAAAAATAAATGCTGATACTTAGAGCCCTGTGCCACCAGCCATGCCGAATGGGTTCAACCAACCAAAAGGGTCGGGAGTCATAATTCGGTCAGAGTCAGAGGAATGAGACGGGATGTGAAGGCGGGGGGGTAACAGGTCTGCACAGCTCTTTGCTACACTGACACAGCCCTCCGATGACGTCTTTTTGGGGGGAAAACAAACACACTCTTTGAAAGAATCGTGCAGAAAGGCGGGCTCTGTCCCGGCACATCGTAAAAGCATTGTCAAAGACGTAGTTTTTTTTCGTCGTGAAACTGTTTTGAGCTCGTAAATTATTTATACCCGCACCAACCATGTTGCCAGCGGGCAATTTTCCCACGGTGCGCCGTGGAGCTGGCGAACTGTGTGGTCGCTGGGTGTGATGAGCGCAGCTTTGTGTCTTTTCTGCTGCCCCCCTCATCAGTCTCTTTTGTATTTTTCGACGAGGGGCACAGATGCGCATCACAGTATTCCTAAGCAACCGATATTTTGCGCTCCAACTTGTCGTCCGAGGCGCACGCGGGTCTCCTTCCGTTACCGCGCCGGTGCGGAGCGTCATGGAAGCCGTGCGGCACCTTTCTGTGTCGCACGCGTCAAATGCCACACTCTCTGACCGCGGCCCCACAAACCGACACAAACCAACGAAAAGGTTATTAGTCTTCCTCGAGCGTTTCGCCCAAAGTGTGCTTTTCCTTAATTGAGTTCCCAGCATGCCATCTGCTTTTTTCGCAAGCTATTTTTATGGCGTATTAATCAGAGTCTCTGACGTGAACCCCAGTGTGTTTCTCCCAGGGAAACAAGCCTTCTGGAAAAGCGCGCCATGATACAGGAGAGCACAGAGCCCACGGTGCCAACCGCCCCCCCCCCCCCGTCTCGAGCTTCCTCCACAGCGTTTCGCCTTCTCTTCTGGAACGGAATCTGAACGCGAGTCCTTCAACGCCATCTTCTGCTTCCAGGGCCTTTCGGGATACTTTAAAAGAATTTTTTTCTTTTACGGTATCATTATGCGGTGCGGTCTTCTAATACCATGTCGTTTTGCTTCAAGGCCCCCGGGCCGAGCTCAGAGCGTTCCCCTTCCCGCTGCATGTTTTCACGTGTGCCTACGTTACCGTACTCTCGTGTGCACTGTCATCGCAACACTTCGGCTTGTCCACCGGCTGAGACAATCTGCAGCATCCACGAGGGACGGTCACCGCAGCCGGCCAGGCTCTGTTGGTTAAGGCATCGCCTTGCGATCCGAAGGCTGCTGCAACACCCCGGGACGAGTTTCTGAGCCTGAATTATTCCATTCAAAATACCCAGCTGTATAAATGGGTAAAACTGTAACTCATCCTGGACTGAAGTGTCAGCTGAGCAGCTAAAAAAAAAAAAATACCGAAATCTAGTGAACTGAGCAGCGCTGTTAAGGGCTGGGCCTCCTGGAGGGGGTTTATAAGACTGGAAAATGCCCGGCCCCCATCTCCCTGCCCCCTCTCCTTCCCTTACTAATCCGTCAGCCACAGATGGAAGGAGGGCTCTTCTTCCATCCTCTTCTTCGGCGGCTCGCTCAGCGTGCCGAGCGTTCGGAAGAGCGCATAAAACTGGGTTTTGCAGCCGGCGTTAATAAGGGAAGGGGAGGAGGGTGTTCTCCGAGTCCTCGCCGTCCGTCTTGTTGCGTGCCACTCTGAGGGGAGCGCGGAGAAAGACCGCATTCAGCAGCACCCGGCCGCGCTTTCGAGGCACTAATTAAATCTGATGCTTCGAGCCTGCCGTGAAAGACAAGCTATCATTTTCCAACCCAATTACATGTGTAATCCTTCAACTGCTTCCCTTTTATTCCACTGACTTTGTTTAACAGTTTGAGTCAACAGACTCTTATTAAATGTGCGCGGGGCGGAATTCAGACTGACAGCCCCTCCGTCAATTTCCGGACTCGGGTACCGGTGGGATCCAGTCCCCCCCGGGGAGGTCCTGCACTGCAAAAGTGTTAAGGAAAGGTATCAACGCAACTTAAAGGTATAGAGTCTCACGCGGCACCACGGCCTTTACTTGCTCCGCTACCTGCTGCTCCACCGAGTTTCCCATAGCGAGCAGTCAACTGAAAATGAGAGAGAAGCGGGAGCGTTACCACTGCATCCAGTCCGCTAAACGGACATAAACAAAATGTACTCAAATTCCTCTGTTTGCGGGATATAGCCTCCGAATTGCCCTGTGTTTGTTGCGCGGCTTCTATGGAGACCGTATTTATGGGTTTGTTTATGGGCTTCCTCTTGGCACCAGCCCCGAGCCCGGCTCGGCCCCGCAGCCAGGGGCCAGGCACAGACGGAGAGAGAACTGCCCCGGCAGCGCCCGGGAATAGAATAACACTCCAAGCCTTTGTTTAAAAAAAACACTCCAAACCATTGTTTAAAGGGGAAAAAAAAAAAAAAACACCCTCTTAAACAAATCGCCATTTTCAAAGTGAAATTAAGTCAGCTCTGCGATCGGGATTCCGGTCAACGGGACTGGTAGCAGTAAACGGGGGAAATCGTTTCAGGATGATTCTTTCACGTGTGTCTGCTTCGCCCGCCCCCCCCAAACCCAGAGGGGAGCGGCGGAGTCTCCGAGAGAAGCGGACGGGGGTGCCTCGGGGATTTGGGGCGTCTGCGGGCCGGCGTTGGGTTTCCTATCGATCTGAAGCCACCCGCCCCGCTACGGAAGGCGCCGGAAACGTGCCCCGCGGTGCAGGGAGGGGCCGCGAAAGGCAGGCTGTCGTCAAAGTGTGACGAGTCAAGGTCATCGGGGCAAGGCTTCCTGCGAACTGAAACCTGCGAGCGTCGTCTCCTCGCCGGAGCTGTGAAGGAGCCGCACACACGCGCACATATCAGTAATTCACACACGTATGGCTGCAAGCAGTTATTTACAGAGGTGTCCAGGAGAAACAGCTGACACTGTGCCTGCAGAGCTGAAGGAACACAAATCTTGCTCGCTCAGTTATCACCAGGAGCCCCAAACCCTGTAAGCAGGATTCGGCACGAATCTGATGAACGCGAGACAAACATAAAACACCCCCTAATCCGGACCAGTAGTTAAGAACCTGACTGAGCCTCAGTTTGTATCATCATTGGGGTGTCCTTACATTTTTTTTTTACTTAATTTTATTATTATTTAGACAAGGGGGTGCAGCGGCACAGCAGCGCAGCGGGTTTGACCGGGTCCTGCTCTCCGGTGGGCCTGGGATTCAAGTCCTGGGTGTGTCCCCTCCTCCTCCTCCAGCCTTACACCCTGCGTCGCCTGGGTTAGGCTCCAGCTTGCCGCGACCCTGCTTGGGACAAGCGGTTTCAGACCGTGTGTGTAGTACCCCAAGCAGGACTCGAACCCCAGACCCGCCAGAGAAAAGGACCCGGCCGAACCCGCTGCGCCACCGCAGCCTCCTTGCATGTATTATTATTTACTAAAATAAATATTATTATTTAGTGAGTCATTTATATCATTGCTCTTCACTTTTCATTATTTATTAAATACTTTTATCATTGTTGTGTATCGCATTTGAATTCATTTTTGCTCTTTAGGGTGGATGTTCTTTTTGGTTCTTTTAATTTGGTTGTCCCGCCGCACGTAGCTTTGGTGTGTTCTCAACCTCACTTTTTGGAGATGACACGACCGCATCTGTGTCATGGGTGTTTAAAAAAAAAAAACATTGTTTTAGTACTGCAGTGAATCATGGTTGTCACACACACACACACACACATCTTCTGAACCGCTTGTCCCATTCGGGGTCACGGGGAGCCAGAGCCTAACCTGGCAACACAGGGCATAAGGCTGGAGGAGGAGGGGACACACCTAGGACAGGATGCCAGTCTGTCGCAAGGCACCCCAAGCAGGACTCAAACCCCAGACCCACCATAGAGCAGGACCCGGTCCAACCCACTGCGCCACCGCGCCCCCTTTTCATGGTTGTCAATTAAATGATAATATGATATTCATTTCTATCTTTCATTTGTGCCCCATTTCATCGTGTCCTGTTTTCCTTATCTTTGGTATGTTGCAGAAAAGGGTCTGTGAGAAGTGTGACCACGTGGAGCGATGGGCAACATCTGGAGTGACTCTACAGAGCTGTAATAAGACATTACTTTGTTACCGAGACTCCAAAAAACCTTGAATCGAGGAACCTTGAAACAACCCGCTGTACTTTAAAGGGGTTGGACTGGGGCGAGGAATAAAACGGCACAGTCGCTAAGGACGTGGACTTGAGGACAAAAGGATGCACGTCCATATCCTGTGTAGGCCGCTTGCTCTTCTGCTCTTAAGCTCGTATCTTAAACTCCTTACTCACGGATCATGGATCAGCGGTGTAAGCAGATGGAAAAGTGTAAAACTGTAAGGCGCAACGTGCAAGTCGCTACGGAGAAAGGCCGACGTCTGCCGTGCACCTCGATGTAACACGGCGGGGCAGAGCAGACATCGTTGATGGCTCCCGGTCCTGCACTGCCATTGATTCCCTCCCAAGCCCCCAACATACGTCCCAAGTGCCCGCTGAGGGGGAACAAAGCGCAGGCCAGTGCCAGGGAGAGTGCGAGTGATGCTACAGGGCGACATGAATAAATTACAGGAATCAGATCTTTGCTCAGCCCACGCTTGTCACGGAGGATGCAGGGCTGCACCGTGAACAGGAGGATCTGCAGAAAGTGACCGTTCGGTTCATCAGCCACATGAAACCAGGGTGAAGGTGCATGTCAATCAGGGAGTCGGCTGGACCAACTGAGTCAGAACCGCTTGCTGTACATACAGCCCGACCGAGACCTCACAAGGGGCACCGATTATGCAGGAGGAATCGCTGCTAAGAACTCGCTCACCTTTTCTGGCTTTTTAAGAATATGGATATGGGTTCATAATTTACAGTTTTTAATGGCTGACCCACCGAGCCACAGCTGGGCTGACGTCTAATGCCTCAGTAGTAAAATGGAGGTGAAAAGGTGGAAGGAAGTCCCCCCCCGTGACCTCTCACTGGAGCTCCGTGACTTTAAGTGCCTCCTTAATGAGGACCGATTTCATATGAAAAATCGGTAACTCGGAGATAATTAGACCCCTTTATTAAACACCAGTAATTGGCTGAGAAGCCTTTCAGGCAAATGACAGGAGCAATTCATTTGAGGGGTGCCGTGGCCCTGTGAGACGGTTCGGCGCTGGATTCCGAGGCTCCCCAGAGCCGTGATCTCGAGCACGAAGGCCCCGGTCCCAGTCCCGGTCCCGGTTGCTCGAAAGCGGCGGTCTTGATCTCCAGGCGAAGAGCTCTCTGCCCACTGGTGAACACGTTCAGAAGGGTCTGCGAATCAACCGCAACATCAAAATGGGCATTACGACAAGGCATCTCAGTGGGCGCTGACCCCCTCATGCATATGCAATTCATTATATGCATATGCAATTCCGAAACATAGCTTTGGGCAACCATGGACACGAGCTGTCAGAAAGCTCCAGTCGGCTGTAAACAGAGAGCATATTAAAAGAATAAAGACCAACTTGCCTTGCTGGTTGCGAAATGCTCAACGACATTACAACAGTAATACATCCGAGAGTCTAATTCCTTCTCGAACATGAGGGTTAGAATGAAGCTCGAATCCTTTGTTTCACAGCCAACCAGCGGTCCTTCTGAGGAGTCCGTAAAGAGTCTTCGCCACTACATCCAGAGCCGTGGGAGCAGAGAAGATTTTCACAACAAAGTCCTTTTTAGCCTTCCGGAGCCTCCCGGCGTCCTCCGTTCGGTCAGTGGCACCCGTCTTCCATTTATGGTAGCGGCCCGAGGACTGGAGTGCTATCTATTTCCTGTTGGTATCAGCGCACATGCAGATGTAGAACAAGGCTGTTATTTGTGGAGAGAGGTGCTGATCCCTCGGAGATGGCAGATATTTTAAATGGATTGTTGCGGGATTACCTCGGTAGCGGTTCAGCCGCCCCCTTTCCGGTTTAGGTTCCGCGAGACACTTTACCGCTCTACCGATGATCCAGCTATTCGGCTGAATTACTCCGGTAAAATTACGCAGTTAAACACGCTAGTCCGATTAAAAGAAAAGCAGGTAAATTGCTGCAAGCGAAAGAGTGCCGAAAGAAACCGAAAAATAATAGCTCACGTTATGTGCGGTTACTTGAATGTGGGCATTATGTGCTTTTCGGGCTGTTTTTTTTTTTCCCGCATTAGAAACACAGCGCTGCGTCAACTTAGCAAAGAACTTCTATGGTTATCCAGACTAAACAAACAGAGAAAATGGCCAGGCCCGGGTAAATGGCAGCCACTGGTGGGAGCTTATTACTGTTCTAATAGAGCAGAAGCTCATTAAGGCGGAATTGCGAACACATGTGGCGCCGAGCGCTTCACGAACGACTGGGGCGGAGGGGTCCTGTAAAATGCTTCAAAAGTCACATCGCCGACTGACTTTCGGCCGTTTCTTCCTCAAAGCCTCTTTTATGGAGCTTCTTAAGCCTCGTTGTCGGTGATGGTTTTCTGCAGATGCCGGCACGCAGCCGGAGAAGGACGGAGCCTTGGGGGGGTGGTGGCCCGGTTGCGAGCAGGAGCTTCCCTCGCACTGGGAACCGCGTGTCACTGTACCGGGGAGCAGGAACAAAGTGTCCTGGTGATGATGCATTTTTCACGCACTGGGAATGAATCATGTGAGGTGCAGTGTGACTCAGAAAGGGAGCTGGTGAAGTTGACATGATTAGGCAACAATCAATCCTAGACCCCTCAGACCTCTGCGACTCAAAATTAATAAAGATGCACATACATACAGTACATTTTTTTTTTTCATAACCGCTTGTCCCATACGGGGTCACGGGGAACCAGAGCCTACCCGGTAACACAGGGCGTAAGGCCAGAGGGGGAGGGGACACACCCAGGACGGGACGCCAGTCCGTCGCAAGGCACCCCAAGCGGGACTCGAACCCCAGACCCACCGAAGAGCAGGACTGTGGTCCAACCCACTGCGCCACCGCATCCCCCCACACACATACAATATTTACATAATAAATAAGGCTGCAGATCTTTGGTTTTCTAATAAAGTGGTTTTCTTTTATTTTTAAGCCAGGTTTTTTAATTAACTTTTTAATTAATTTTTTAAATTTAATTTTTTATTGCATATTTGAACCGACCCTACCTGATTGCCTGGGTTTGCCTAACTGTAACCCCAGCTGTGGTCTCCTGGTGGGCAAGCTGTCAAAGATTTACTGAGTGATGCTCTCTGTGGACAGCGCGGAGGGGGCGAACGTTCCCGTTACCGGTCTGTTTGTGGATCCTCTTCCCACTTTGGGAATTTGGAGAGTTTTGTCAAAAGCGACGAGGTATGTGGATGCCACTCGGACGCACCGCGAGAGTCGCCGTGAGCGATCTCGCACCCTGCGGCCCCTAACCTTATCAGGATATTGACCCCATGCGGGTTGGCGTTCCTGGGGACTCACAGATATTTGATATGTTGTCATTCTTCCGCAGAGGAGCGAGGGTGGGGGCACATTTCCGTACAATACCCCTCCCCCACACGGTGCCGCCCCATCCCTTTTAGCCATGAAACCGTATCTGCTCCTCGACGCGACGACGGAGCGGAGGAGACCGAGCCAGGGAGAGATTCGTTTCCCTTCCCACCAAACCCGACTCGGAGGAGCACGCCGTGACCGAGGCCGAGCTCGTCCGTTCACGCTTTGCCTCCGCGCGGCCTTCTCCTGCCCTTCGACATAATCAAACCCCGTTTGTCTTCCTCTCCGCCGCGCTGCGGCCATCGTTCTCGGAAAGAGATGCGCACCATATGCCGGCGGAGGTTTACACCAGCTCTGAATGTGTCGCTCTTTGAGTCAGGTACTGTAATTAGAGTGTGCACGCGAAGAACGACAGATGGCAGGTTTTTAGAAAGGAACCGACTAATTACACGCTGCTAAAATAATTCTCCGGAACATGATACCAAAGGCAGAGCGCTCGCACAGCGGGGCCTGGAACGCTGCCTCCACGGACCGTACGCTCCTTCCCCAGGATCCCGACAACTCCCAAGAGGGGTCCTGCCGCGGTACCCTCAAACGACCAGTCGAACACCCACTTGCGTAAAGAGACGCCCCTTTCGACCGTGTGGACTCCGGTGGACGACAGCGTGCAATGCTCCGGAACCGCTTTACTGACCACGGGGCCACGAAACAAGAACAATCGATGGGCGAAATTCTAATCTGCTTTGGATAAAACACCGGCTGAGCAACGTGCTAATAATGTAGGTAGGAACGCGAGTTCCCGCCTCCCTCGGCGTACCTTGTTACCTTGTTTTCCTTCGTCTCCTTTGTGTTCTCTCCCACCATCACACCCCACCCCCAACAGCACCCCCACCCATCAGTCCAACCACCAGGCAAGGACTCATTAGGGTGCACAGGGCATTCACCGTGACAGACTGGGAGGCAGTGAAACTGGAGCGAGCGAGACCAAACCAGGCCAGTTCCGTCCTCCATTAGCCCCCCCCCCGAGCACCCGGAGGGAACAGCATTACCTCCTGAAAAGCCCTTTATAAAAAGTCGTGTGGCAAGCAGCGTCTCCGAGGTGATGTTTTTGGCCCGGCTACAGTGAGCGACAGTATCGATCCACTCCTACGGTTCGAACCCAGACTCCTGTTTAATTCATTATGATTTAATGAAACGAAACGCCAGCTATTGCGTTCAATCTCTTTCGCATCGAAACGCTACCGTATAAACGTGCGACGCGTCACGGGCCCGCGGAGGGTTGCGGATCCGTGCGGCGTTTCAGACGCGGTGCCAAGCGGTCCCCGAAAAGCCGACGCCGAGCACCTGGCAAACGTGAAACAAAAAGACAGCGGGTGATGTTCATTGCTTTTAGGGAAGGGCAAATGTGTTGTGTTCTGGTTGTCGGGAGATAAAGTCGCACGAAACGACGCTTTGAAGCGGCGGCGTGGCGGCGTCTCCACGTGAGCGGCGAGGCCGAACACGCAGCTAAACGCTTAATCTGACGCACAGCTCAACACATTGGGGCGAAAACGACGCCAAATGCTCAGTCCCAGTGAGGAAACCGGGAGTCTTTTACACTTAAACTTGTGGGAATGAGGAGCTCTAATTAGAAGAGCGCTCTTCATATGCACCATATGCGGTTTTCAATGAGCATCGTACATGTGGGCAGCGTTCGAAGCGGCACTTTCGACCTTTCGAAAGGGATCGCCGGGGCTGCTGAATGCCGGCGTAAATAATCCTCTCTGTTGAGCCAATAAGAATTATTCTAAATAGGTCCGAGCCAAAACTGATCTGAGTCATCAAATCCACATTTGGAAAAGCAGAGCAGTTTCACCAAAAGCAATCGCGGAGCGGAGCGGGTGAAAAGGCCGTAGAAGCGACTTCGTAGCTCTCAGAGCGCAATCATTCAGTCGCTCAGTAAGGGGTCCTCGACCTGGGATCACCTGAGGTCACGCAGTCCGTGTCGCACCACAGCGGAAACGCAGCGGGCTCAAACACGACGTCGCAGATGTTGGCTTTCAGAGGTGAATACACTTTAATACCGTGGTTATTGTGTTGGCTTCAACGCCTGGGCGGTGTCTGCTTCCCATAATGCAGCAGTCAGCACTGGGTTTAAGGAGATGGGCTTGCGCCTGGAGCAGCTGATACTGTAGTGGTCAGAACAGCTGCCTTTGGATCTGACGGTTGCTGGCTCAAATGTCACGTACTGCTCTAGTACCCTTGAGCAGGGTATTTAAATTATCCAGCTGTATAAATGGGCAAACAGTTATAGG
The DNA here is from genome assembly GCF_900964775.1 of Scleropages formosus. Lineage (NCBI taxonomy): Eukaryota > Metazoa > Chordata > Actinopteri > Osteoglossiformes > Osteoglossidae > Scleropages > Scleropages formosus. The sequence continues at coordinate 17,648,457 of NC_041807.1, forward strand.
TGGGGGAGTGCTGTGGTGCAGTGGATTGGATCAGGTCCTGCTCTCCGGTGGGTCTGGGGTTCGAGTCCTGCTTGGGGTGCCTTGTGATGGACTGGCGTCCCGTCCTGGGTGTGTCCCCTCCCCACTCCAGCCCTGCGCCCTGTGTTGCCGGGTTCGGCTCCGGCTTCCCGCGACCCCGTATGGGACAAGCGGTTTCAGATGGTGTGTGTGTGTGGTTGCAGGTATCTTTGTGAGTTTCTTTGAAGAAAAGTGTCAAATAAATGTTAGTCTCTCTAGGGGTCTGATACTGGTGGGGAAGTTTCTCAACTTAGACCAGAGCTCCACAAACGGTGTAAATTCATACATATTGGACCAAAGCGCAGTCGGAGCACTGGAATAATGGCAGTAAGTACTGTTTACGAAAGAGCTCTTGGTTTTGCGTTTCTCCGTCCCGACCCGTCGTTGCCGTGTCGGGTGTGTTTCCGCGGAGACAAATTACGTCGTCAGTCCTGGCAGAGTCTCAGCTTGAGGGAGGGTCCCTCTGCTCGATCGACCACGTTCTTCCGCTTTTAGACCCTTTTCATAAATCAAGCGCCGGTGCTCTCTTCCCCAGGCTTTCGGCGCGGCTCCGCTGGAGGAACGCTCCTTTAATATTTCACCGCCGACAACCTCGAGGCGGCCCGTTGAAGAAATGTAACGGCGTCGAGCGGAAAACCCAGTGACAACCAAAAAGGGCAAGAGAAGCTATTGTACGAGGGAAGCAGACACACTGAGGAGTTCACGACAGGCGCCGAAAATTATTTTTTGAGTTTATCATGGAAGCACACGACCCGGTTCTCTCTGGAGCTTACAAGGCGTTGTAGTGCAAAGGCCGTGGCACATACAAGACCGAACGGTTAAACAAATAATAATAGTGTAAGTAACCTCTGACATGACAGGAGCAGTTGCAGCTGGTGTCACGTTAGGGTCTTTAGGGTTAGTGTCTTCAGCGGTGTTTGAACTCTTAGCACCCTGGTAAGACCTGTCCTAAAGATGCTTTTTTTGATTTTATTTTTCTGCACGTCTCCTGTCAAGAAAGAACAAAGAAAGCTGGGCAAAAGTGGTAGCGACCCGCCGAACGGAAGAGGTCAAAGCGGAGGGTGTGCGCCGCGTGCGCTGACCTGCCACTAGGGGTCACTGCTGAGCAAAGGCCCAGACTCTGCAGGGGGAGACGACGGCGAGAGTCCCGCTGCCGCGAGGAGCTTTGTCTGACTAAGCGCTCGCACAGCAGACCTCAGCAGACGCCTGGGCTTTTTTTTTTTACAAGGACCTTATCAGCAATACAGCCAGGAGTTTCTCCCCTCGCCGCTCGGCGCCTTCCTTGGCGCCTCTTCCGACAAAGTGGACAGCGGTGGCAGGAAGGTGACAATCGTGGCGTCGGAGTTGCTTCTCCCAGGGACCGAGCAGTTCTGAGGTGGGGTCTCGTGTCCCCCGCTCCCCCCCGGGACAGGCGATTAAGCCACAGATTGCGTCAGGCTTTCGCATCCGAAGGTAGCAGGTTCACGTCCCGTCTGCTGCTGTGGTACCCTTGAGCGAGGTACTTACGTTAAAGCACTCCAGAAAAATGACCGAGTTGTATAAATAGGCAAAAAATTGCAAGTAGCTTAACGCTGTAATTCGCTTCGGGGAAAGAAAATGAATTTAAATGGATGCTTTGATTGAGGGGACTACAGCGTGGGGTCCCAAGTTTTGCCGGAACCAAGTTCCCCAGCCCTCAATATAGCGCATATGTGTTTTTTTATTTATTTCTACAGGTGCTGCACCTCCTCAGGTGCGGGGGGCTTCGACAAAGAGAGCCGGTCCAAAGGGGGGCCAACAGGGTCTTGGAATGCCACGAAGGTGCTGGCCAGCAGAAACATTTAACAAGCGCTCCCCTCGTTGGTATTCATGGGAGCACAGTGGCCGCCGACCCTCCCGTTTCGGAGTTAATTAAGCTCCGTACAGGGCCTCCAGCATGCCCCCTCCCCCACCCTCACTCCTAGACCTTGGGCTAACTGGCCACGCAATTCCAGAAGCCTCGACCCCAGCGAGGTGGTCTGCCCCACCTACTCCGCTGAATCCCGACGTTCCGCCATCCCTTTGTTCGGGTTCGGGACCCCAGCTTCCCCCCCCCCGTCTACGCAAGTGTGCCGAGAGGAGCGGCACCAAACCGACGTCTCGGCGTCGACGGCGGAACCGTCACACACGCTTCGGGTAAATACGCGTCGTGGACTGAATTGAGCCGCTGCCTTTTAATGCGTGTTGCGCTGGAATTTATTGCCCGAAAAGAGATCAGTCACTGGTATTTGAGGATTTAAAGCCCCCTTGCTGTAAGGAAATTATTTCCTTTGCTGTTTCTGTGTCCCAGATAGGTTTTGCAGCTGTAAGAGGCCGGCCGGCGCATTGCTGGGTCCAACCTCTGTAATTTGACCTCGGCGATGCACGAGCACTGCCCGTTACGCCGCTGGGTGTCCGGCTCAGTAATGCAGGCCTCTGTAATATAATCTGACTTTTGTGGATTGCTACCCCCAGGGGGGCTCAGCCCCGCCGCAGGGCGAGCGCTGTGGGGGGAAGAAAAGCTGGCGGTGGGTGTGTGGGGGGGTCTTTCATTACTGGGAGCAGTGGGGAGCGGGGTAATGTAGGGTCTCCAATATCTCTCCTTCTGCGCCTCTACACAAGGGGGGCCGTCCTCCTGCTGTTGATTTCTCCTCCCCAGGCTTTCGCCGGAGTCGGTGAACCATCGGTGCACACCCACCGCGGTGCTCGTCACATACACACACACACGCACGCGCATTGACGCACCTACAACCTTTTTCCAAGGCCACATTTCCACTGCGATCCTCCCTCTACTGCACCTGTCCCGCCCCGCCGCCATCCACAGGGGCCGCACACCTCGGCCACGATTCCGGACCCCACAGGCATCATGTTTACGCACCGTTCCTGCGACGAGGACGGCATCACTTCAGGGGAACGGAGCAGAGAAAGCAGTGAGCCACACCTGCAATAACAGCGAACCAGCAACGCGCCACCTTGCCTAACGCCAGTCCCCCACCCAGCCTCCAGGTGTGTCTGACAATCAGGTCTTAAATCGTACCCACACTTATTGTGCTCCATTTAGCTTGGGTGTCATGTGACAGCGTACATGTGTACGGGCAAGGCTGACTTAACATTACTTTGAAAGTCACATACTGCTAAAATGGACTGAGATCAGCTCCAGTTTAGTCCTTCCACTAATACATCACCATACAGTGTACTGTATATCTCATGTATGTGTGTGTGTGTCCATATATAGAATGTACCACATTAACTATATAAATAAAAGAGTCCTTTGTGGCGCATGTGGCTGCTGTGTAGAACCGCCGCTCCTTTTTCGCCATATATTTGCCCATCAGGAGAACATAAGCAGCGAAACGCTGCTTCGGTTCTTAGCGCAAGCACGGCCGAGCACTCGGTGGGAATGAAGCAAGAGGGAATTCGGTAAGAGCGCGAGAGAGTCGCTCCACTCGTTTAGCAGCGATCTACCTGCCCCACATTCGCTTATTCATCATAAAGCCTGTTCCGGAAGGTTTCCTGTGCTTGGGGATCGGATGGACATTGGGAATCGGTGCCTTCGAGCCACCTATAATGAAGAGATCTAATGAACTGGAGCAGTGTGTGCGAGCTTCTATTTGTGTGCGTGTGTGTGTGTGTTGTGATATTCACACCTCCGAACATCTCTGTTGTGGTGCGGGTCCTTCAACGCGACTTTGCAGGGAAGTGACTTTGATGTAGATTTTGACAAGGGGGGTTATCAGGAGCCCTGCTACCAGCTTCGTACTTCCTGCGAGGAGCATCCACGGGTGGACGACGCACGTACACGCCGCACAGGTAACGGACGGCCAGCCTCAAGCAGCGTGACGATCCCAAGCGCATACGTGTTTGTCCACAGGCGGCAAAGCAGCTGACCGCCGCAGCAGGATCAAAAGCCGGAGCCTCGGCGAGGACGGCGGCCACAAGTTGGCTCCAGCAGCGATTAAAATAAATCTCATCTAAAAAGGTCACCCCGCATAAGCCCCCGGCACCACAGAGTATTAAGGAATGTGGGACGAAATTGGCGGCTCCGCTCGGACCCCCGGTGACATGATTAGTTGTGACCGCGTCACCGAGGACGCAACCGGCCGGGGTGACGGGGCGACGGCCGAGGGGTCGGCCCAGGCTGCGCGGTTCCCCGCGCCCCACCCCCTGCCCGGAGGAGCGGCGCCCGCGTAACCCGGCCTCCTGGGGGGATGGAAGCCTCTGGCCATAGACTTCGTACCCCCTCCCGGAGGATTCGCAGCCATTTTAATTATCAAGGTTTATAATTTGATTCTGGTGGCAATAAAATTGGCAGTCCTAACTCAGGGTGTAAAACCTCCTTAATTATAATAGTCCGCTTCATTATAGCAGACAGCTCGACTAATGACTCACCCTGAATTACACCGGTTTTTGCATTTTCCTTCATTGTTTTGCATAAAGAGGCACATAAATATTAGCTGCCACATATTGCATACAGTGATCTTTGGATGATGTGACAGATAATGGAATTTTATTTCATTTGGAGTAAATACTGTTGATGTTACGTTGCTGTTAAGAGCATCCGGGGGGTCCGGTCTGGAGGGACGGACGTCTAAAAGCTGTAAGCATTTCAGGTACCTTTCTTAAGGGTGCTACAGCAGCAGGCGAGATTTGAACCTACAACCTTCGGATCAAAAAGGCAGTAAGTCTGACCATTATGGTACATGTGTACTGCTGCTTGACAGTATTTTATATTATTCTTGTATGAAATATTAAAACGAACTTATAAAATCTAAATGTTAAACCTTAAAATAAACATATAAAATGAATAAATGACTATGATTTAGACCCCCGACTCTGCTTACCTACTTGGTTTAACCAATGCAACTCGGGCTTCACTTATTTTAGCAGGTGCACTACTTGCTCGTTTCTACTACACACGTGATTTACTCTAAAACAACATACAGGATGGAATTAGTCATTACACACCTATTATTTCACATGAGAAAGGCAACCAAGGGACAGAAGGGCTTCACATACTTTCAAGCAGTGCTGTATTGGACCAATTTCCGTGCGTTGGACTGCGGTTTGTCCGCTCCTTCGACGGATTCGTGCTCTTCAGGGGCCGCACTTGTCTAGACTGGGTGATGTGTGCTGTAACCTACATCCCAGACCGGATGGATGACATCTTCACTCCCCCCATCCACTGCTGCTCTAGTGCTTTAGTTTGATCAGTAATCATCTGTCCCGTCCTCCAGGAACCGGGGGAACCTTTCATCTTCATCAGCCGACAGAACCGACTCCTCGCTCTTTGGACTAGAAACAAATGCGAAGCGAACGAAGAGTCACAACCAGTCTCGAAAGCACCGTACGCGCTTGTGTTGTTTATAGAGAACAACCGGATGAGGTGGCTTTTAAGGGAAATGTTTATGGCTGAAATATCGGTGAAGTGGGAGTAGGATTTTTGTGAAACTCTCTCTCTCAGACACACACACACGAACAGAATATCCATTCCCACCCCTGAAAATAGCTCTCTAAAATCCTTTTGGAGGCTCTCTAATGAACTGTAGAGTGCCTGATGGTCCTCTGGCACCTGTGCTACATGGTGGGAAGCGCTGTCCTCAAGGTGCCGTTTCAGCAGTGACTGTTTTACCCTTGAAGCTCTAGTTCATTTAGACAAATGACGAACGGTGAAGTTAAGCGAAGACGCCGAAGAACTGGAGCATGAAGGGCCCACTCTGTCGCCACAAGGGGCAAATTGGGAGTGGAAGTGTGGTAATATTGACTTATTGTCATATTTTGGATCTCAGCTTTGAAACCGGGAGCTCTGAAATGATCGCCTGTGTTTGGGTCAACTTGGGTGTGGGAATCGATCTTATCAATCATGGATTCTCTACGATGGGATTCAGCAAAACCAGAACGAGTCAAAATGCAGATCTCGGATTGTTCAGGTCAACGATGATGATACACGTGCCTTCAGATATTCAGCTAACATTTATGAAACTATTGGCGTCCCATCCAGGGTGTATCTCCCTCAGCCTTGCACCCAGTGATTCCGGGATAGGCTCCGGCCCTCAGTGACCCTGACCAGGACAAGCTGTTAATGAAAACTGATGGATGGATGGATGGATGGATGGATGGATGGATGGATGGATGGACGGATGGATTTCTACAACTTGTCAGACAAAAGCGCTGCCAAATTTAATGTTAAACTTGATCATTTCTTCAGTTACAGCAATTTCTTTCACCACTTGCGCCTAACCCTGGTGTAGCTGATTAGCCAAAAGGCACATTTTGAATAAAGCACTCAGACAACATGTTAGCTTTTTCATTTCCAGTTGATACCTTCATTTCTCAATTTCTGCGGCAAACTTCTCATTCATCTGCGGCTACGCTGGAAAATAAGTCGTCCGCCAAACAAACCCTGGGCTCCTCTCCTGGGCTGCAGACAGATGGAGCCTTTGCTGCACGCTGGTTCTGCTCATGCAGAGATCTCACAGAGCTGAGCAAGACAGGAAGCTCATAAATCAGGCAGGAATCACATTGTACATACGATAGGAGGTCAGCATGCTGGAGGCCTCATCCAAAGAAGGGTCGCTCCCTCCACCTCTGATCTGCCAGTACCCCTGCACCATGGGCCGATATCGCACCCATTATTATTGGGGATGGCTGGATGACTGACACATCCATGAAGCACAGAGACATAGTGACTCACTGAGGCACAATGAAGCACTGGGACTATTTTAAGGATGCAACCTTGGGAAAAGCTAAGACGGTGTCCCTCAGAGTAAAATGGACGTGAGCTGTGGGCTAAGTGCCTGGTCAATGCTTGTGGCTGTTGTGATGATGAAGAAAGAGGTTTACCTGTGAGCTCGGTTTCCATCCAGCACACTGTAGGTCTACGACTTGATCTGCATGACAGCTTCTGACTTTGCTTCAGTGGAACTGAATTAGAGTAGATGCTCACTTTATTATGTTTACAGCATCCACGGTCGTAACTGACTCTTACGCTACTACTGTGGACATGGCAGGTGAGACCAGAGGGGAAGAAGAGGAGCGCCCAGAAGCAGTTTGACTGCATTGGCCTTCATCAACAGCATGGGTCACCAAGAAAGACCCCCGTAGCAGGTTGTCCAACGCAAATGCAGAAGGCGGTTCAGAATTCCTCCGGTTTTTTGTAATCTCCAGTTGAGGTGTGAATGATAAAATGACTGCAACTCCAAACTGAATACTGATATTAATATTCGTGAAAAGATTCACTCTGTCATGGTGTCACAACGGAAGGAAGCCGTCGGACCCAAGTGCGGAGCGTCGGGGTTCTAAAGGGGAATCCAAAAGCCGTGGTCACAAGACAATCCAAGGGTAGCTGATGCATGAACGTTACCAGAGGGACTATCCGAAAGCCGTAATCCGTGAGACAAGCAGGAGTTCGTGGAAACCGAGAGATCCAGGGAGAGAAGGGAAAGGAGACGGAAGAACAGGGTGGAGGACGGATGGAACAGGAGAGGTAAGGAATCAAGGAGCACGCTAGAGCGATGATCGATGCTGAACAAGGTCCCGCGTTTGAGTGTGCTCCGGAGCGCCCTTTTATGCGGTCGTTCCCTGATCGTCGTTCCCCGAGGAGGATGTGACACACACATGCATGCACTTTATTTGGAAGTTCTGAGATGACAAAACAGATGTAAGTTGGTTAGGACAGAATAAGAATAATGCAACTAAAAACCACACTGCCAAACCCAAATCCCAAACAGGCCTGTCCTTATTCCTTGAATTCTCACCAGGTCTGAGGTCCAGAGCGGCATCATATTGAGTGCGAAGCAAGGCATCAGTCAACTGAATTTTCTCGCGGTTGTTGATCAAGGGTTGGTTATGACGTTTGCTCACGGGCTGCAGCAAAGCGTGAGAGTACGTGCGGCTCGGTACACACGGATATGAGTTTGTATTGGCTTTCGCTACTGTGCAACCCTGACCTCGGTGCGATCCTGCATAGTGTCCACCTCCCTGGAAGGCTGGACCAGGCAACCTGCAGAGACGATCAGCGTGCAAGACACTGATTTGCTCTTGGATTCGTCGCCGTCTCCATGCCGCCGCCGCTGTTTATCGACGCTGTTAGGCTTGCAGAAGGTGAAGGCCTGTGAAGTTTTGTCTTTGTTGCATTCAAGAATCCATCTGGACATGTGTTTTTACTTCAATTACACTTCGCTCATATTTAAACACATCTAGTCTAGCACATCAGTGAGCCTCAGCGCCTCGCATCCCGTGGGTCTTAGCTGCTTTCCGCCTTGCTAATACATTAGCCTGGAGACTCTGTTTACCAAAAGCTCGACTGGAGCTCTTCAGATCATTTCCTCCTCGCCATGCAGCACTCCCCCCCCCCCCACTTCCCTCTCCACCCCGTCAGGATTATACAGCCTCTGGTAGTGCCATTTTTGCAATTCAGATGAAAAGCACCAAAAAAAAGTATTGCAAATCCACCGGCTTTTGTCAAGTACTGGGAAAATAAATTTTTGCACAGACATAGCGCAAGCACAATCATGTTGATTTTAAGCACCCTCAAAGCTGTTTTATTAATCAAATTCTGAGCAACCGCACATTGTTGAGGTGATAAAACAAGCATGCTGGTGTTTCATATAGGACTACTGATTTGTGTATGTTATGTTATTGCCCAGAAGCTGATCCATGAACACGGGGCCAAAATAAAGATGGAACTGCTGCACCCACCCGGACGTCGGGGTCCCGTCCATCGGGGGATCGTGGCAACGAACATTTCCAAAGGTGGAAGTGGCCTCTGTTGACCAGGTAAACTCTTCTGAGCTGGACAACATGAACACACTAAGACACACACCTGATGGTCGCCAGTAACAGAAGCCTACATTGACTCGCGTTTAGGGTTTCCAACTACCGACATGTAATAACACTAAAGCAATTTCCGCTGCCTAACTGTAGTACCACCCAGTTTCCTAGCTGGACCATCTCAAACTACCCAAGAACCCACACACACACACTGACTGAAACCGCTCGTCCCAAGTGGGGTCGCGGCGAGCCAGAGCCTAACCCGGCAACATAGGGTGCAAGACCAGAGGGGGGAGGGGACACACCCAGGACGGGACACCAGTCCATCAGAGGGCACCCCGAGCAGGATTCGAACCCCAGACCCGTCGGAGAGCAAGCCCTGGGCAAACCCGCTGCGTACCCGAGAACCCCGTCGCTAAATCTAACTCATCACATGGAACCATTAAGGTAATGATAAGCTAAAGACGTTAAACGCTGATGCGAAGGACGGCTAGGGATGACAAAGAGCTACCCATGACCTTTATATGAATAATCAGAGCCAAAGTGCCTTATCTGTTATGCCACCAATGTGATGGAGTGTCACTGCTCGCGCCATCTACAATAGGTACTTCCTGTTTCGGCAGCTCTGTAGAAGTTCACGAGCAACAGCCCTGAAGGTGTCTAGGAAACTGTGCCTAGATCAGAACGCAGGGAGTCTTGGTGTTAATGGGATGCTTCACACTTCTGACTTAATCCTATGGTTGAGTACAGACACCGCGTTTCTTCAGTCTCTTGCGAACAGGAGCCACCACATGGTGTAATTTTAGCAGCTAATCATATTTAGATTTTGTATGAGCAATCACCAGGGAAACCGCTGAACACAGCAGCTCTCTGGGGGTGGGCGGGGCCACGCACAGAGGTGTGTTGTGATATGATTAGCGTGTGTGATGGATGAGCAGTTGAGCGGTCTTCGATTAAACAATAACTGCTTGGCTGTGGCGCTTTGTGGGAGGCCGGCTGACTGGGGGACTGGAGCAAAAGGGAGTCTGGCCACGGGGGGGCTGCGAACCGCAGGCTGTCCTTAGCGTTCGTACAGCTGGTTCAAGATGGCGCGTGATCCTGGCCCGCATTTCCTGAAATGTGCGCGGATTTGGGGATTGACGTTTTAGGGCCTTTGATGCTGTCGCCCGGGTCGCTGAGGAAAATAAATCCCTTTGGATATGGCAGGAGGGTTGGGGGGGGGTTATGTCAGCAGTGCATTGCAGACAGCTGCTCTCTAGATGTGTGTGGAACAGAGCTCCGAACCCTGCGAAAAAAGCCTGTGCGGCCGCAACTCACTCGGTGGAATCAGACACACGAGGGTCAGCTGGGGGGCGAGATCCCACGTCCTCTTCTTTCTTTAAGTGGACGACGAAGCCCTTTTTTTCCCCCTGCCTGTCGGCACCTGCGATGACATCACGGAGGAACCAAATATAAAGTGGTACCCATGTTTCGAGAAATCGTACGCAGCATAGATGGCCCGAAGGGGCCGTGCCGATGTATTACAGCTTCGATGTGTCGTGTGAGATTTCTTTTCCGCTCCAAGGGGCCAGGGCACATGCCCGGGTTTGATTACAGCCAGACTTCCACATTGCACTTGGTCACACAGATCACAGACTGTTTTACACTCAAAGGGCGGACACGCTTCTAGAGTTACAGCAGCACGGACCATCCGGTGGTCCAGTATTGCGTAGTGCAGCACTGCGAGCCCAGCGCTCCACGGGAGAGATCGATCTGTGGAAAGCAGGTGGGAGTGGCCTTCCACTTTACTATATAGTGTTTTGCTGACACCTTTTTCATCCGGTGTGACTTACAGTGCTATGTACACCACCTACAGAAAGTCAGTGTATTTCTACACCAGTGGAGTGCGCGCACACACAGTCCGAAGCTGCTTGTCTCAAGCAGGGTTGCAGCGAACCAGAGCCTAAGACGGCAACACAGGGCGCAAGGCTGGAGGGGGAGGGGACACACCCAGGACGGGACGCCAGTCCGTCGCAAGGCACCCCGAGTGGGACTCGAACTCCAGCCCCGCCAGAGAGCAGGACCCGACCAAACCCGCTGCACCACTGCGCCCCTCACACACATACCCATCACGGGCAATTTAGAATCACCAGTTCACTTAAAAAACATGTCTTTGGGAGGAAACTGTCACAACCATGCCCGCACCTCAACCAGCAGCACCGATTCCGATTAGACACCTGTCTGCAATCACAGCACTCAGTTATAAAAAACTATCTCCAGCCTCTTCCCAGTTGTGGAATCTCTTTGAGACAACCGTCCCTCCTACGTTCAGGGCTCTTCTGTGGCACGCTACTGCCACGCCTGCAGCCATACGACCCACCTCTGCACCTGCAGGCGATTAGGACACGCACGCATAAAGGGGACAACTCGACCAGAGTTGAATGAGGAACCTCACTTTGAGCAACCGCGACGAGAGCGTCGCACCTTGTGCTTCTTTTCTTATTTGCCTCTTGCTAATCCGTATTCCTGTTTCCCCCAGTAACGACTCCCAGGCTCCCTGGCCTTTGCATTGTCCCTGGCCTCGAGCTACTGGATTCCCCTCATTTACCGACGAACGCAAATTTCCTGACCCTTCCCTGTCCTGACCGCTCTTTTGCCTGTCCTGTACAAATAAAAGAGCGCCTGCACCTGAGTCCGCCGAGTCCGTCTCCCGTGTTCAAGATGACGGCTACGCGGTCTCCTCCGTGTACCTCCCTCCTTGTTCCCTCTCCTGCCTCCTTGTCCCTGTTCCCGTCTTCTACAGCATCGAACCTCACAGCGCCTTCATCGACCTCGTCCTCGGATTCTCCCCTCGTACCACGTTTTGCGCCTCGGATTCACCGCGCTCGTCCCAGACTACGAGTATTGCCTTGTCCCGAGTACCTTTGCGATAAAGGATCCCGCGATTGAGTCCGCACCCGGGTCTCTGGTCTGCTCTGTGCGGCAGAGATCAGAGCACACCCACACAAACATGCAAACTCTGTGGACTGAAAAGGGAATTGAACCCACATCCCCTCACATCTTTCACAGGTACTGTGAGACAAGTGTTATTCATTAACATGCCATTGTTTACAGTAACTTACTCATTTATATAGCTGGGTATTTTCCTTTTTACTGGAGTAATTTAGGGCAAGGACCTTGCTCAAGGGTACTACAGCAGGAGGGGGGATTCAAACCTGCAACCTCCAGAGGCAGGGGCTCTAACCACTATGCCACCTGCTTCCAGATCCTAGGTGCATTTCCTCATGTCACTCCTCCCTCACTGCCACACAAGCAGCACCCAGTCTCATTTTTCCCGGCCCCCATACCGTGGTACGAAGGTAAAGGCCCATCTGGCGCTCTGAGAGGAAAACTATGTGAGTTGGCTCAGTATTTACGGGTTGTTTGGTTTTTTTCGTCAGAAGCTGAGTGTGTTCACAGCCAACCGGAGGTCAGAGAAGATGCTCGAGGTCTGAGTCAGCGGCCGGTAGGTGGCTCTCCCCACAACGTGCACGACATCACCTTCACGCTCAGCTTCGCCTACTGTGGTAAACCCTTAATATCTGTGTATTTCTGGCACATTTAGTGCAGGGAAAAAAATACTTGGAACAGAATTAAGATTGATGCTTTTTCTGAAGTGTTTCATTTTTATTTACTGATTCATTTTTTAATTGGTTAGGGAGTTTTTATTTCTATGCAAAGCAACTTGCGTAGCTTACAGATTTACACACACACACACACAGAGTTTCGGAACCGCTTGTCCCATATGGGGTCACGGGGAACCGGAGCCTACCCAGCAACACAGGGCGTAAGGCCAGAGGGGGAGGGGACACACCCAGGACGGGACGCCAGTCCGTCGCAAGGCACCCCAAGCGGGACTTGAACCCCAGACCTGCCAGAGAGCAGGACCAGGTCCAACCCACTGTGCCACAACACCCCCCCACTACAGATTTACATTTTATCCATTTATGCAGCCTGGAATATTTCTGAGGGAACAGCAACCCTTGTTCAACAGTTTGAATGCAGGGTTCTTCCTGGGATGCGAACCAACAACTTCTGGATTTTAAACTTGTGTCCTCAAGCAGCGCTGTGCTTCCCGAGTACAAGAGCATGTTGCAGGGACTTTGTATGGCAAGACTCTTCTGTGGAAGTCATTCCGTGGCGTCAGTGAATCCCCAGCATGCCCATACACACACACACACACACACGCACACAAATGAACCGATCAAAGTTGTTACGACAACCAAACCAATCGTTACAACAACAAAACTGACTTTGACTTGACTTTTCCCTCGGAGCCTCAGTCCTCCCTCTTGCCCCTTTTAACGCCGGGCTCCCGCGGGGCCCTCCGCGCCTTGACTTTGCTCTCAGCCGTAAATCTCCGGTTGTGCGGCGCGACGGCACCGCGGGGCCTTACGTAACCCGCTCTTTCCCCTTGTCTCATCCGCCTGGAAGCTGAGGCCGTGCCAGCGGATAGGAATGCACACGCCTGGGAAGAGCGAGCAAGTGTGTGTGTGCGTGCGTGCGTGCGCGTGAGGGGGGCTGCGGGGCCGAGAGTGCTCCGGCATGGGAAACGGGCGGCGGCAGCGACGGCGATGGGGGAGGAAGGGGGACGGATCCAGTTCAACTGTGGGTCAGCAGCAGACATCAGAGCCGCCCCATTCCCACGTGTGCCTCCGCTTTCGGGCCTTATTTGCGGCCCCTTTACATCCAGGCCCCGCCGCACCGCCACATCCCACTATCACCTGCGCAGGAACGACCGAGGAATTCTCCTCACGTCCCAGGTGTTCGGCACCAACTGTCCCTCATCACCTGGCCTTTGGAATCCATACCTCTTAAAGACAAGGCCAAAGTGCCATGTTGAAGGGATTATTAAAACGCCGGAGCAGTTTGGCGAAGTTCAACTTCATCCAGAAGGGAAATACAGTATATTCCAGTCAACATGGTAACTTTTCTACTGCACTGTTAACACTCTAAGTCACTTTGGAGAAAAGCACAAGCTAAATAAATAAATGTAAATGTCATGTCAATATGACTCCTAAAGGCTCAAACATCCTGAGCCACCAATATAAAGACTTGATCAAGAAAATGGTCAACTTTGGAAGTGATTAATATTTATTTCTCATCAGAACTGTATAATTAAATATTAATAGAGGAAAAATAACCGGCGACGTGAGCTGACTGTTTAATAGGCTGGAAGAGTAATTACTTTCTATAATGTATAGTCTGGAATTATCCATTAAATAACAGTTGACATTATTAATGGCTGCGCCCAAAGTGACGGCATGATCACTGACACACGTATAGATGTGTGTGTTTGTTTTCGCCCTTCTAAAAGATGGCTCTCGGTGCAATCGTGGGGCGATCGCTGTGACTGAACCCGTAACGTTCTTCATGACAGTTAAGGGGGTTCTGCAATTGTCGTCTGAGCAGGTGATCTCACCACCTTCATCCCCGCGTTATCTGGAGAGCCCTGCGATGGCGGCCCGGTGTCAGCGGCGAGAGCACGGCTGCTCCCCCGCCCGGTTCTCGTTCCCGGGATCGAGACTCGGCGCTGAAATATAACCGCGAGGCGGGGCTCTAAGTAGTTTAGGGTGTGTAGGAGCAGGTGGCTGCCAAAAGCCTCCGGCAGACCTGTTAGACCGCTGCGGTCAGCCGATGGTCGTCACGGAGAGATACGGCGCCCCTCCAAGTGGCACCAGTCGGCAGCTCTTCCCGTTACCCCCTCCCGCCGGCACGTGGCCCAAAGCGTGTGAGGATTGTTACTGTGTGCGCTGGGTGGGTATGAGAGGAGGCTGTGGGGGTTAATGTTAAGTGTCGTCGAGCTGATGTCAGCTCCTGGCAACCACATAGGCAGAGAACTTCCAGAATGTTCAGTCATGTACTTGTGTCCTTAGGGCTGAAAGAAAGTGCCTGTTGTCACTGTGACCGAATCCATCCATCGGGGCGCTGGTCGTCTTCTTTATTCAGCTTTTCAAAGCGTTGCTGTTTTGGTGTGAGGGCACTGTGGTAAAAAGCATAGTCAAACAACGTGCTACTCACACACACGTTGGCTGAAGCCGCTAGTCCCCAAGCGGGGTCACAGAAAGCCGGAGCCTAACCCGGCAACACGGGGCCTAAGGCCTGAGAGGGAGGGGACACACCCAGGACGGGACGTCAGTCCATCGCAAGGCACCCCCAGCAGGACTCGAACCCCAGACCCACCGGAGAGCAGGACCCGGCCAAACCCACTGCGCCACCGCACCCCCTTGTATGGGCTACTCAGTCTTCACTCTATTCCTTCCTCTGGGGCAGTGGAATATTTGGTTTAATCCGAAAGGGCCAAGTAACAGCAGACAGTCATCCGTACGCTGGCCCACCTTTAATAATGCAGCTCTCTCGGTCCCGGGGACGAGTCGGCGCCGCCTTAGATGGAGTCGGTGAAGAGTCTCTCATTGAACAGCTTCATCCTGCCCCCAACCCCCCCACTGGACCTCCAGCCCCTGCCGTGCCCACTTCTCACCTCGTCCTGCATTGTTCCAGCCAGACATCATGTTTCCCTTTCTCCTCCTAACAGCCCTCGCCTGCACCCTCCCATCCCTGCCCTTCACAAGCGAGCAGCACGCGGGTCGTGACTCACACATCAATGAGAGCTGTGAGCACCGGCTGCAGGTACCGCAGACGAAACGCAGTAAATGACACATCTGCCACACCCACAAAAGCTGATCAAAAACAAAAACGTACCGCGTGGTTTGCATGCAGCCAGTGCGTCTGCCTCTCACCCGAGGGTATTGAGCTACGTTCCTGGAACGCTGTGTATTTACAGGGTTCTCACCGCGGTTTACTTTTGTCATTAAATTAGCTGCAGTACTTCTGACATTTAGCGACAGGGTGGTGCAGCAAGTAAAGCTGCCGTCTCGCAGCGCATGAGTGGGTTTGAGCCCCACTGTCTCTCTAGATTTTGCATGTTCTCCCTGCGTCTGCACAGATTTCCTCTGGGAGCTCTGGTTTCCTCCCACAGTCCAGAGAGAAGCACTTTGGGTGGATTAGTGACTCTCTGTGTGTGTGTGTGTGTGGCTACCCTGTGATGGACTAGCCTCCCGTACTTCTGGAATAGGCTCCGGATCACCATGACCCTGCTCAGGCCAAGTGCTAATTGAAATCTGATGGATGGATTGGACTTTTGGCATTTAATAAAAGCCTTAATTTCGATTTATTCATTTACCTGATACTTTTCTTCAAAGCAGCTTACAATGTTAAAGCACATGCAATATTTTACAATAATTTAGTCCAAGGAGAGTGGGACCGTAGTGACACATAGAGCCTGTGAGCAGCTGAGTGAAACCTCTGGCCTAAACCATAAAGGCAACAACAGTAACGGGTTGTAATATTTATTTATTTCAAAGTATGACCTTCAATTTTCAGTTTTGTTGTGAAAGCTGTTCCGCGCAGCTGAGGAATGATGGGCCTCGCCGAGACGAAAGTGGAACTTACGGCGAGGTCAATAAGCCAACAAAAAAAGATGACCGCACGTTTTCACATCTCTTTTTATTTGTTGGGAAATGCCATCGGGGTATTGATCCTTCATCATATCCCCCCTGCATTGCACTTCCCGTGCTTCTAGCAGTCATAAAAACCTTCATCCTCCGAGTCTTTGAAAACGGAATCCGTAACGTGCGCCTCGGACGGAACGCACGGTCCTCTGACGGCTTGCCTAATCTCACGTCCATGGATCTCCTCAGATGAAGACCAGTCAAAGGCAGTTTAATCCATACCGCACAAGTTAATGATTTTATCTCAGAAAACAATCTTCAAGTCCAGAGCTATTTGCGCGTGTAATTATTTTTACCCAGCCTTTTACAGTGTTCCTACAGAGAGTACTTGCAAAGTAACACGGTAACGAGGCTTTTCAGCGCTCCACTTTGATGGACTAAAACACGCCGACTTTGAACGCTCGCTTATTTCACATTCACCGTTAGTTACGTGCCAAGGTAGAGCATGTTCACCGTCAGCGGAAATAAAGGTGGTAATTCAGCGCGCTGCAGAACGTCTCCCGTGTCCAGGCTGTGCAGTTTTCTGCGGTCGACTTAAAAACGGCATCCAGTAGATGCAGCAGCGTGTGTGCCGTAGCTGGGTGTCATATAGGAAACTGAAAGAAACGGCTGGCAATCTCGCAAACGGCTGATTTTTGGCAAATTATCGTTATTGCGAGAGTTTAATTGAATCCGGGGAACGGGAGTTAACGCATTTCAAGTTCTGCCTCATACTGAAAATGATCGTGCGCGATCTGGAGATGATTGCGGCACTTTAAGACCAGCTACAGCAAAAACATAATTGTGTGTTATTGCGTTTTTTTTCTTTCCCTGCGGCACCAGACAACATAGAACCAGCAGCGGCGGTAAACAGCCCTCTCTCCGGAACGGTTTCCTCTTCCTATGCCGTGCAGACCGTGAAAGCGCTCCGTTTCTGAAAGGGAGGTAATACAGTACGGCCCACAGCCCCCCGCTTACCACGATTAACGAAAGTCTTCGGAAACCGATTCTTTACTTTAGCGGGAGGCGGCAGTTAAAATTAAGCACGGATTCTCGAGGAGGCGCTTCGTGCAGAAGGGCCCCTCCGAAGGAAGGCGATGACGGGGGGCAACAAATAGGGCTGCGGCACCGCATCCTTATTGGACGGTTGAGGAACATTTACACGTTTCGTCCTCTACGCTACGGACACAATCCTTTCAGATGTGTTTTTCAAACCCCACATCGTTGGCTGGGCTGCTAAGTGACCACATCTTCTCGGTGGGGTTGCCAGCCAGATGTCGCGCGACCTTCGGCTCACGGGAGTGTCGCGCTCCCGCTGCCGGGGCCAGCGTCTGCCCTGGACCTGTCTGGAGGATGAACAGGGGTCCAAGGGTGAGCTATATCTCACAGCTGGACCACTAACGCCTGCCTCTTTTCCCTGTGACGCACCACCTCCCCCTCACCGAAAATGCCCCCACCTCAAGGCAGGAACCGATGTTGATGATTTTGCTAAACTACAGCCATAGCTGCTGATTAAAACATACCCCCAGGGATCACTCCCAAAGCACCGAGGCTTCTAACGGGAACTGATATTATTCTGATCTCAGTTAATCCGCCGACTCCTGGAGCACCAGCTGAAGTGCCAGGAGCCATTTGTGGTCCCTTTACCGTGGGGAGCGGGGCAGGGAGACGGTGGTCTCCGGGAGATAGCCGACCGCCCCACGGACCACGGATCCCACGCGGTGATTTGCAGATCTCATTAGCAGATGAGACAGTGGCCCAGTTACTGCATCTAGGAGGGTCATTCTCACATCCACAACTTAGGAGACTTAGGACAATGACTTATTGTGCATATTTTTGCACGCTATTAATTTTGCTAGGTCTGCTAGACAGTTGACTGTTTCAGAAGTCGCTGCTATGTAGGTGAATTTTAAGATTTATCACACAACTAAAAAGAATTATTCTAACCCAGAATCCAGCACTCCATTGCTTGCTTATAATGCGTGTTGCTTTAGTTTACATTTAATATAAAAAAAAATTACTGTCCCAGAGGAAGAAATAAAATTAATCCTTACAGAAAGTCATTGAAAACATAAAAATAGAACAGAGCTCCCAAACACTGATTAGCCCAACTTACTAATTCCAAATTTTTAAGAAGCTTTTCATTTTGTACAAGCATGTTTAAATTACCCAGAGAGAAATAATGGATATGTGCACTTGTTTTAATAATAAAGTGGCTGAATGCAAAATCTGTTACTGGGTAGAAGATTCCTGGGACAATGCAAGATTTACATTTCAGGGAATATCTCAACACTAGGATATTATTTTTTGTGACTTGTTATTCCATCGCCCATTCTCCAGTATATATATCTCATTTTTATGGAAATATACTGTCTAATTCTGTAAGTATTAGTTCTTACACATGTAAATCATAGAAGTTTGTTCATGTTTTCTTTTCTGCTCATAGATATAAATTCAGTAGGTTCAGTGCCAAAGCACTGAAAAGAATGTCTTGAATAGACATTGATAAAGGAAAGAAGGGCTTGGTAGTTTGGGGTAAAAATAAAAAATGACATAAAATAAACTGTATTTGGACCGGGGAGAAAAAAATAGTAGCTCTTGTCTGCTCTGTCTGCGGCTCGTGCTTCCACCAGGTCTTTCATTTTTTCACACGCAGACAGTGACTCATCATTGTATTTCCATTTTCCACCTGTTTTCTTGTCCAGTGCTTCACGTGCGTCATCATGAAGGAAGCAAAAGGCAGCAGCTAATTCGTCAACGGGAACAAGCCGAGTCCTGGAGAGTGGCAGAAGTAGCACCCTTCGCTTTGTGTTGCCATGGATTTTTATGTTCTTCAGACCACAACCTGTAAATGAATCACAGGAGACCCACCACTTGTTCTGTAAAAAAAAATGTGTTACTTTATTGTTTAATGGTTCTGTGCATTTACTCCATCCTTTTCCAGCTGTAAGATATATTTTGCGTAAAGTGGTTGACGTTACACACCTTTCGTAGGGCAACAGTAGTGATGCACTTGAACCTCAAAGCTGGATGTTGGTCAGTTTCCTTTCCTACCTTAATGAAAACAGTCCATTACATTTACTCACTGAGCAGACACTTTTCTCCAAAGCAACTTACATTGGATACTATGTAGTGTTATCAGCCCACACACCTTATTCACCGTGGTGACTTACACTGCTAGATACACTACTTACACTGGGTCACTCATCCATACATCAGGGAAACACACTCTCTCTGTCACTCACACACTACGGGGGAAGCTTAACAGCATGTCTTTGGACTGTGGGAGGAAACCAGAGCACACCCACACAGGGACAACATGCAAACTCGACACAGACCGAGCAGGGATCAAACCCATGTTCTCTTGCACGACCCAGACGCTGCGAGACAGCAGCGCTACTGGCTGCGCCACCGCGTCACCCAACAAGAACGACTATGAGTTCTTTAAATTGAATAACATTGTTCATCGTAAATACTTTCGCCTGCAGGAAAAGTTTTCATGTACCACCGAGATTTCAGCAGCAATCTAAGCAGTGTTGCGTCCAAGTGTCGAAGTTCACCTTGTTTAATTAGCTTCTCATTTTTTGATGACAGTTGAACTGCTTTCTGGTTGCTGAATAACCGGTACAAATAGGAAGCCAGAACTGCAAAGGTGCAATGAAATGACTGAAAGACAGGAGGGATCGGGGAATTTTTTTTTTTGTTACGGTGGGGTGTACAGGTCTCAAGGAAGTGAGCTTGTGCCCAAGAGCGTGCAGGCGCTGGAGGGTTACTGCCATCGTGGGGATGGGGTGGAGGTCACTTTGTGATGTACTTTAACGTAGTGGGGGGTATATGGACCCAGGTAAAGGCCAGGTTTGCTCTATGTTTCACTGTCAGCAGATCTTCTCCTTTCACAATCCTTGCTTGCGTAAAGACGAGGTTCAAAGCGGGTCCTCTAGGAACGTGTACTCGGTCCGATCCAGCGGCGTTCCAGCAGGCCAGCCCATTCCACCGTGCCCACTGTAAATCAATTGGATGCGAGCAAACGGCCGAAAGCCGACACGAGCCTAACGTTCTGTTCTTTTTCATGAGATGCTTGAGGAAATTAATTACGTGTAAAAAAAAAAAAAAAAATACAGTGGTTGGAAAACTGATTGCTCTTTTGTTTGGTTTCCTTCTGGGGCAGTTAACGTCAATATTGTGGTTTTAAATCATGCAACAGTTCAGAATGCAAGTTTACTTCACAAAAATTAAACAGAGTACACACACAGACATACACAATGAACACAAGTAGAGCTTTCACTCAGTGAACTAAAGGAAAAATATGTTGTGATGCCAACAATGCATCTTTCCCATGATTAGTCATCTTTATTTAGCATTAGTCTATGTCATTTTTTTCTGAGTCCGACATTAAAATAAATAGTAGTGCTGGTGATTTCCAGGTTGCTGGTAAATGGCAGATTACTCACATGTGTGTGAGCCCCTGTGTGTAATCCGATTCTCCTCCAGATCGTTCTGTGAAAATCCGATGACGTCATAACGGAGGCCTTGGTACAGGCCTGACGAATCGCTCACCGAATCCTCCACCTCACCAAAAACGAACAGGTAGAACGTACTAGACGAGTTGTGGTTTTTCTTTTTTTTTTTCCCGTGAATTGTTTCATTACTGTTTTTGCTCAGTGTTTTCAGGCTGAAAGTAAATTTCACAGTAATTTCCAACTGTGTAATCGCCTGCTTTAGGTAGTCATCTAACATACAAAAATTAAACTATAAATGAAATATAGATTTATAAGTTCTGTGTAAATTCTGGGACATTTAATTGGAATTTTAGGATTTCTTAGGACGAGGGCATCATATCGGGCAGCAGGGGGCGTAGCAGTTAATGGCGTTACTTTCAGTCTAAAAACTTGGATGAAAATAGTAGCAGTTAAATGTCATAATCTAAATGGTTTATTCTTTGAGAGATGGCTTTTGTTGCAATTTATGAGGCAAAGTCGAAGTATTCACGTAGTACCACCGGCGTTGACACCAGGAGCACCGACTCGAAGGTTGTTAGTTGGAAACCCGCGGTTCCTTTGAGCATATAAACCAGAATCGCACCAGTAAATAGACATAGTTAAGTAATACACACGAGTCCAACAGTACAAGAGAGGTAAGTAACCGGTAGTAATAGTTGGAAAAGGAGAGAGGAGGCAGGGCGGTGCAGAGGGACGGAAGGTCGCCGCTTTATGGGACAGTTTTCCCTTCTCGGCGCGATCGGTGCGATCGGCACTCGACTCTCCCCAAACTCCCTTCGCTTTTCTCCATTGCAACTTTTGCAGGGACTCCACAGACATGTTGGCCGTCAGCTGAAGCGACCCCGCGGCTCGGCTCAACTTCCGAGCCAAAAAAACCAGTTCGGGATCGGCGGGGCTTTGCTGCGGAGACCCTCCTCGGACACGTCGGCCCGAAGACGGAGCCTAAAAGTGAGCAGAAAGTGAAGGCTGCCCGAGGATTGCTCTCCTCCGTTCGGATGAATCGGGCCAGTAATGCAGGAGGAACCTCTTCTGTCAGCCGATCAAGATGGCAGATTTTTATTGAGTTCTGAGCTCCGCTCTCCCCCCATTTATTTGCCATGAATAACAGAAGTCCTTGCACCGATGGCCCCCGTATACGAAGGTAAGCGACCTCGATTGTGACATGTCGCCGTGGCCCGGCGGGTTACGCGCCCCGGCCGGGGACGAGCGTGCGGGCTTCGCGTGTTTACGGTCGGCGAGAGATCCTCGGGATCATCCTGCTTCCACGGCTCGGGGAGAGAGGCGCCGCGGAGCCCCTCCGTCACTTGCCGTGGACCGCGCGTTTCCCCCCACTTTCATATTTTCCCCGGCGGGGTTCGATCGGGCGGCTGCTGCTGTCCTGTTTGCGCGATGCCCATTGTTCCTCACTCTGGGGTGTGCGGCGCGGCGCGCGGGGCGTCGGGGGGCGTCGCGATACCGAGCAACCGGCCGCCCGCGAGCCCCTCGCCTCGGTCGGAAAGAAACAAACGTGCATAAAATAAACACGGTGCGATCGCATCGCATCCTCGCACTCGTGGCTTTCGCGTTCGGTTCTATTGATTATGATAGGATTCTGAAGGCGAAAAGCCGGAGCTCGCATGCATTTCCAGCGCCGCTTGACTGTGACAGCCCGAGTGATTGCTTGTCCGTTTTTGCATGTTTTGCTTTTTATCAATATTGTCCAGGTCTCGAGAGGAGAGGGTTCGCTGAAGGCTCCTTTTTTGCACATGATGATATCATTTGGAGTAAAACAAGGTGCACGATACTGGCAGTTTGGAACAGGAATACCCCCCTGGCGCGTCGCATTTCTCTCCGACCGCGTATCTGATAGTGGCTCGGGGCAGCTGCTTGCGCGATATTGCACTTTTGTTTACGTGTTTGTACTGTGGGGAATCACACATCGCATTTCTCGTGAGGAGAGGAGTAAATCGGTAAGTGATGGACGCGTTTTGTGTGCATTCGCGCTCTATTTCGGGCCACTTTTCGCGCACTCAGTCATGCTCGGTGCCGTGCGCTGCGTTTGCGCCGGGGCTCCTCTCTCTCTCTCTCTCTCTCTCTCTCAGTCCCAGACTGTTCGCCCCGTTAGTTCCGCTCTGTCCGTTTCCCGTGACGCTCCGTGCCGTGGCGTGTCTCGAGATCGCACGCGAAGTTGTTGATTAACTTTATGAAGGCTCCTTCCCCGACGGAAGGGGCGACCGACTGGCCTCGCGCCCCCGCGATCGCTCCAGTTCTTTCCACTCACTGACGGACGACGCGTTCCGCAGGAGGTTCCATCGAAAACGCGAACGGCACCGGGGGGGGAGCGCGCGCGCGAGGGGGAGAGAGGGTCGGGCGCCCGCGAGCGCCGCGCGGGGGGGGCGGCGGCGGCGGCGGCTTCGCGTGAACCGCCGCCGACAAGCTGTAATATCCCGGCGGTCGGCGGAACCGGGGGTCTGTGCGAGCGGCGCTCGGCGCGCCCTCTGCTGGAGGACGCGGCGGCTCGCGCCTGCTGAAGTTGGGGTTCAGCGCGCAACATGGGCTCCGCAAACAAAAGGCTGCAGATGACGTTCTGTCCACATGTCAGGACCCGCGCGGCGCCTCAGTTAAAGGTGGGCGCGAGCGAGGACTTCCTCAGGTCACTTGCTCATTTCTCTCCGTGTCGCTCCGCAAGACCCCGGGCCTTCCCTGTCCGTCGCGTCGGAACCGAGGGGGGGGGGGGAATCATTCTCTCCGCTGCTCTCTGGCAGGTGCAGGACTCCAGGAGAGCCGGCATCACGCGGATCTGCGCAGCTGCGGCTCCGGCATGTGCCGATCGCAGGAACGTGAGCGGATGCTTAGTCGGGAAGAGCCTGGCACGAAGGAAGAGGAGTTTGCAGGAGCTCAAAGCCTGGGAGACGCGGAGCTGCCGGCCTCGGTCCTCGAGCAGCATCATGTGTGTTGTCACCGTGTGGTGCCCGACTGTCATCGCTGCAAGTCCCTTCTTACCTGGTTCGCCGTCGGCATCGCTGAGCTTCCACCGCTACATCACATACGTTTCATCTTGAACGACTGGGAGCTGCGAGCTCTTTCAGCCCAACTTCGCAGTACCCGTGGCCGTGCCATGTGCGCAATCTGGACGCGTGACGCAAACCAGAGATGCGCCCGGCCTGTACAACGAGCATCGTGTGCCGTGATGCAAATATTTGTTGTTCGAGGTCGTTCATCTTCTCAAGTGTGAGCGAGGGAGCTGCCTGCTCTACTGAATTTGCCAGCAGCCATCGTAATTTACCCAAAAAATGATGCGATGAATTTGCAGGGCACGGGCTAAAGTACATCGGCGCATTTGCGAGGATTGAAGTGAACAGGGTCAGCTGGCTTTTCCAGCCTTGTGTGAAAACGCGAAGACGAACGCTCTCCGGGTGCTGTTTGTTCGACTGCAGACACGGCCAACCATCTAGACTCGGTCCACTGGCGCAACAAACTGGCAAAAAAAAAAAAGAGGAAATTTATAGCTGACACCTCAATGACAGATAATTAGTTGAAATTACATTTCCTGGCTTCCCCCTCCACTGCGGGGAATGGTGATGGGAATTAATTATTCTTCATGGCCATTAACTGGAACTGCCAAGGAAGCGAGCATCCTGTGGCGTGAGATGTTCTGTGCTCTGCAAAGTCCTGGGTTTTAAAAATAGTCAACTGTTATGGAACTCAGCCCGCAGGATGTCAAAATGATACATTCCTGAACACAGATATCAAGGCTCCACCTCCGTGACTAGTCGCTTGCTGTATTCACCGTTTGTTGCCGAATGTGCGCTTTCTGTCGTGGGTGACCTGCGTCGCAGGCGCTGTGTACGTGACCGCGGGCCGCGAGACGGGTCCTCTGCCTGCCCCTTGCATCTGAAGGAGTGTCTCTGCCTCCATTTACTGTCACACCTTGGTTTGTGTCATCGTGATGCTCAAAACTCCCCGCTGATCTGTTCCTGTAAAGAGGAGCTGGTGCATCTCGCCGTTTTGTGTTTGTATGGCCTCGACGGCAGAGGAGGACACATGTGAGGAGCACGCGACCAAGGGAAGCGGGGCTACAAGGGGTGCAAGGTTGACCCCGCGCTCATGCCGTCTAGGCTGCACCCGTGGCGACCCGGTTACCAACGTGACGGACGTCTGCTTCTAAGACTGGGGTTTCGCGCTTCCATCTTCCTGCGTGCGGACACTCTACTTTATCTACCTTTGCAAAATTTGCCAAATAAAAATATTCTAATCTTAGATGATTTCATAATCTAATCTTTAAAATTTCGGACTTTGCAGACTCGTGGCTTCATTAGATCATCTTTGCAGCTAGCCAGTTTTTCACGGAGTAGGTGCTGTGAAAACGTGGCCTCTTTGCCAGGAAAAACAATCTTTAAGAAGGGTAAATCGGGGAGTTTTCTTCTCCCTTTTTTGATACATGTCTTCCTGGCTGACTTTAGTGTGGGACCGGCATCCAGCGTCTCTGCATTTACATTTACGCTAAGTCAGGCTGAGCGATCTTTGTCGTCTCCGGACGACATGGGCTACACGGTACTTGTGGGACAGCTCTCTTGTTGTCTTTGCTCCAGGACGCCACAGTGGATCGTCTTGTGCTCTACACGTCACAGTAGTCAGTCTTTCATAGTCCCCAATCCTGGGTCCTCTGTCCAAAAACATCCACTGTCTTGATGGAACTGTAACGTTCCTGCATAAATGCTTGAGCTTCTTGTTTCCAAGAAACACGTTTTCAGTCTTATGACAAGGCCCCTCTGTGTCGGCGGTGAGAGATATGGACATGATGAGTATAATGTAGCGGTATGATGGTATCGAAGGAGTGGGGTATGAATTCAGTGTAGCGCATTGAGTCGTAGCATTTTGTAAAACACTGTGGTCTTTAAAAAAAAAAAAAACGTGGTTAATCAGTGATAGCTGTAATACCTAAGATGAGTTTTGCTGTGTGTGATGAATGAACTAACCCCACTCTAACATTTAATCGGAGGATTTCGAGAATCGGTCTATTAAAATAGTGCTCGGCCGCAGGATTGACGTGCGACACGTTTTCCCTTTCAGCGGCCCGCGAAAGGAATGGAACGAGCTGAACGGAATGCGCATTTTGTAACTCTGTATATCGTTTCTGTAATGCGAGCATTTCTGCTGCGCGCCCACGGTACAACTGCAGTGTGTCACTTTAATTAAATGCTTGGTTTGAAGCCATCGTAGTGGTTATTCCAAACTTATTTAAAAAAGCATCCCCCCCCCCCCCACATGCCTTCCGAACCAAAAGTATCAAGATAAAGAATAGCTTACGATCACAAACTAAGGAAAATGCCGCATATGTGGAATATTTAAACTCGATGTGAATCGAGCGGGGTGGCGGAGATCCCAGTGCGGGACGCTGGGTGGGATGGGCCAACCCTGCGTGTCGGTCGATGATAATGTGCAGTCGCTCTTACGATGGGCACCGGTGGGGGCGCGTCAGGGTGAAGTTTGTGCCGTCCTCCGATAACGGGTCGCGGAGGCGTGCGCTGTCACGGCGGAGCAGGTCGTCGCTGCCGCTGTCGTCACGGAAAGGTGGGAGAGCTCTCTGAGGTGAAACCCGCTTGGCCTCGCGAGGCCTCGGCCTTTGGCTATTCTCGTGGCGAGAGGCCTGCGGCTGAGGGCTTTGACCTGTCGCTGCTGCACAGACCTCAGAGGTATGTAGGTTTTGCTTCATCTCTGTCTCTTAATTGCTTGGCTGACATCCTTATGTGCACATCTGAGCTGGAGTTGTGGGTATAAACGTGTTGTTAATGCAGTGGTAAGTCATCAACTGCAGCATTGTCTAGGAGGCCTTTCCTTGTGTGTGTGTGTGTATTACTAGCAGACACATGCTTACTGCTTGTAACAGATTTCTTCTTATACCGTTGTTGCTAAAAGATGCCGCTAACGGTCGTCTCCCTTCTGTTGCGCAAGCTGATAATTTTACAACTTGCGCACCGCATGCTGTTGCGCTTCAGTCCGGGGGAGTTTTGCACACCCGCGTCTTTTGGTCTCCTAGTGCCAGATTGCTGGGCTCACCCTCGGGTTTCACCTTGTTTTGTTCCCACGGAACACAAAAACGACAGCAGGGATCACCGCGAACCATAGTCCTGTCTGGGGATTGCCTTGGCAATTATAGCGCTGAATCTAAAACTTGTAACCTCGTCACAAGCTGTGTATTCGGTTTTCGAGTGCCAGGCTCTACGTTTGTAGGTTCGCGTGAAAAGGCCTTGTTTCGGTGTGGCTCTGAGCTCTCTGAACACTTGGCACACATGTGACCTCCCTTGTACCTGTGGTTGCGCTGGAAGAACGGCATTCTGGGATTGAGTGACCTTGGGAGGCTGCGCTCACCCTTCGAGTAGCGGGCCGTTGTGCGTCTTTCTTCGGCCTTGTGCGTGCTGATGTTCGGCCGTTCCGCGTTGTTTGCTTTCGTGAGCGATGCTCTGTGGGATCTGTTCTCAGCTCTGTTGGGACCAATTGCCAAAAAACCCTAATCCGATTCCTATCCTCCCAAACCCCTCCCTCCCTCGTGGGACTCGACAGAGATTTAATGGGCCCCGCACTCCTCTTCCTTCATTCCTCACGCTGTGTCCCTTTGCCAGTCGCTGAATGTGGCCTTGGGTCAAAGTTTCCCGGTGAGAATATAAAATCAGTCAGTGCCAATTCTGGTCACGTGAGGCCGGGGAAAATTGTATTTGTAGGGTTCAGCTCCACAAAAACAATGCTGTCTCCGGTGCAAAAAGGAAGAAAATGAGGGGCAGTGAAGTGAACCGTGCCTGGCTTTTGTAACACCCATCCTTATTTAGCTTCCCTTGTCAGTGGGACAGTGACTATACCCTCAATCCCTTTGCTTCAGAAAATCTCACACACCTGTGTGTTTTGCGGACTGCTCTTTGGTAGGCCTGCGCCGGTCACCGTTTTGCTATTTCAACATACAGTAGCCTGTTGCGTGAAACTCACTACTAGTCTTAAATTGCCTCCAGCAAAGACTCCAAAGTTAACAGCATTTCGAAATTGAGAACTGCATGTAAAAACTTTTTTCATTCCTTGCCACATGATGCACTTAAAAGCAACACTGCCATTCGGGCCATCAGGCTTTTTATAAGTAATCTTTGGTAAACGTTTAGCTTTTCTGCAAATTGAATATGCGGCTGAATGGGGTCTAGTGTCTTGAGGGCACAGGAACACATTTGACTCCTCGGGTTGCGCGAGTTCACTCTATTCCATCTTGGACTGAGAAAGGGCACCGTGTGCCGACTACGGGCACTGTAATGCTCTCTGCTGATGACTGGAGGCTTCCGAGCCATGGTTCTAGTTTTTTTCTTTTTTTTTTTTTCTATTTTTTTGGTGGTAACACTGGTGAAGAGGACAAGGAACTTCTTTGTCACTAGCACAGTGACCTCCCCTACAAAATGTGGGAGAGGGAGAAGTGAGGTTATAGGTAGAAGCATGAATCACAACTTTGCTCATGATGATGTGATATTTCCCCCAGGGGAGGGTGAGGGCACATGCTGGGTCTCAAGGGTTTCTTCCTTCCTGGGTCGTTGCATCTCAAGTGTCCCGTGCAATCGATGCTCAACAAGGGGACCAAAACAAGGCTGATTCCCCCTGTTGTGAATCACCTGCAGCCCAACTTGCACGACAAGTGCGTTTTATACAGCTGAAAACATCTGGGGAGATTTTTGACGTCCACCAAATGAGCCGATGAATGAGAGACCTGATCTGTTTTCAATAGAATAGGGCACTATACGTGCTGAATTTTGTTTGTTTCTTAATAATAATGGAAAAATAGACTCAAATCTAAAATATAATATCACCCAATTCATTCAGAGACTCCATCGGTTAATGGAGGTTAAGAGGGCCAACATAAAAAGCCCAAGGTTTTTGGTTCTGGCTCCAGTGTGGTGAAGTGAACTTGCTTGCTGAATCCTTCCTAATATTCAAGGAAGAGTCTTAAAACATCTCTTTGTGACCCTCTGGTCTCTTGATCGCCTATCTACCCCAAGAACTTGCACTACCTGATCTGTTAAACACGCTTCTATATTTTCTTGAAGTAGCATGCAGCTATTCATGTCATGTACAGCAGCAAAAATAGTGGTGTTGGACTAAGTGGCTGTGGTTTGAGACTCATGTGCCTTTATCTGTGTCTCTGTCTGCTGGCGAAATGTACGTTGGTTTACTCTTGAGTTTTTGGTCATTTTGGAGAAGCGCATCTGTTAAATGAATAAATGTAAATGTCATTTTGCGCGGGACTGTTAATTGGTGGATGTGACGCGAAGAAATCAGAAATTGCTTCATGTATTTTGCCCAAATCTCAATCTGTTTTTGTCTTGATGATGATGTTCTGCCTGTAGGAGAGCCTGGTGTGGTTTTGGGGCTGGTGTAGAGGGGGTTTATACCCACTTCAGCAGGTCAGTTGAAGCTCTTCAGGAAGTCCCAGATATACACACAAGCTGGAATATTCCCATCCTCACTGAAGTTCAGTTCAGTTCACGTTGAAGGCGCTCGGTCTCCACGGTGGGTGACGGCCGCCTTCTCCCCTCAATTTGTTTTCGGAGAAACGGCTTCGGCGAGAGTTCAGTTTGACCTTTTTCATGTGAAAGGCTCTCCTTCCGCGGGGAGAGAATGTTATTTTTGCCCCGCGAAATCCAAGGGGGAGATGTGTTGAGGGAGAGCAGTGTGAAGGCTGGTTGGGGGGTATGAAGTATGCACTCCTGGCTTGGATCCAACCAGCTGAACGACTCCACGCAGGCTGTCAGTTAGCGCAAGCTGTATTTTAACGCCGTTGCTAAATCTGAACGTACGAGCGACGTCTACATGCCTCTTCTTTTTATTCCAGCCTTCTTTATTTCGGGGTGTGTTTCGCATGACGTGTGTCGTCGCGGCTTCCTGCTGAGCATTTGGCGACACACCCGTCCTCCTAGCAGTCCTCCTCTCCGAGATCAGCAGAAATGTGCTCCACTGCTTTCTGAAGCCTCCAGTTTCTGGGCAGGTGTGGAGGTCCATGGCCAGGTGTCACGGGGAGAGGCTTCTCCGCTTCAGGGAGTAAGCCCAGGAGCAGTGGATGTCAGTGGGAAGTATAGGGAGATAGTGCACGGATATCTCCATACCACAATCACCTCACGTATGCATTTTTTGCCTCTTGGGTGGGTATCGTGAAAGCTACCCTTGCCAAAATCATGCCGTGCAACGGCTTTGTCGAGTCACGCGTGACGTTAGTCAAGCTTTTGCTCCCTCTCAGAAGGTCATCCTTTTTTAAATATTAGATAATGGAGCGGATGGTTACATGACAGGTGGACCACAGCCTTGGTGGATATATATGTATAATGGGAGGATCAGAGAAGTTCTCTATTTTCGAAAATATGTGTGTGAAGGTGTGTGTGCGTGTGCGTGTGTATACATATACACACAGCTTTAATATGTATGAAGTTTTTCGTTTACGATTCCCTTCAATTTACTTTTGATTTATAGTGGCTGGCAAGTGAAAACATGAGCGTTCCGGTAGTGCTGGAAAGAAAGAGCGAAAGAAATGTATTTAAAAATTAAAGCGATGATGTAGAATTCAGTGCAGTATTTCTGTTATTGTTTTATTTGAACATAAATGTGTGAAATTAGTTGAAAAAAAGGTAATTTGTTTCAGTTTATATAATACAAGGGGATTTTCGACTTAGATCGAAGTTGACGTGCAACGGGGTCATCGGAACGGAACCCAGTCGTAAGCCAATTACCACCTGTACTATATGTGGGGTGCCCTATATAGACACACACACACACACTCACACTACATTTATCCTTCTGTGTATATTTTACTGCTCTGAGCCCCATGTCGGGGGTCTAGGGTCTGGGTTGGGTAGGACAGGGACAATTTATCTCCAGCAGACAGGCTGACACACCCAGCCTAGCCTCTCGCTGGCTTCCTGTCCAGTGTGAAGGCAGCCCTGCCCTGGGTTGGGTGCCCCAAATGCAAACTCCCCTCCAGAGCGCGCTCCTCTTTTTGGCTGGCTCCTGTCCAATGCCTTCCCTCCAAGTAATCCTTCATACAATGATGCCGTGCGCATTAGAGCCAGGCGGGCATTGTCTTTCTCTCTCTTTCAGTCTCTCGCTGTGCCCCCCGTGTTTCCAGTCCATTAGGAGGAGCTCAAAGGGCCGGATTGTCCCCCGTCTTTGTGTCACCGACAGCGAGCTGGACTCTTTGTCACCACTTTGTTTTGCAGTGGCGGTGCGATGGAACGGCTCGTCTCTGCACCGCTGTTAAAGCGCAAGTCGGAAGGTTTTCGTGGATTCTCGGACGGGGCTCCTCCTTGCACGTCGACGTTGGATAACGATGAGTCTTCTTCGGGAACCGACTCGGGCTCGACCGCCTTCCTGTTCTGTGTGCTTTCTGCACCAAGCTGCTGGCTGTTTGGTTCATTTCCACGGAAGGGGCAGCCTTTCTCTGGCATACAGCACACACTTAGCGCATAAAGCGCCATTATACACTTTTCTCCCCTCTAATTGGCGTGAATCTGTGTGACGAGCCGTGGGGAGCTGTGCCGCCCGCTCCGTGTCTCCGTCGCGTTCCTAAATGGAGGAGTGCGAAGCCCTGCCGCTCACCGGCGTGGAACTCAAACAATCCCACATTTTGGAATGATAGGGTTAATAAACAAATGACATTAGAGGCATAAAACGTTGATTCAGTTTTAATCTAATTGTATTTTCAATTGTGCAAACACCCATTGCTGCTCTTTAGGGATTATAGGATTGGGTTCGTAATTTGTCTGTCTCGGCTTCAGGGTTTATTGTTTGTTCATCTGAAATGCCAGTCTGGTTTGAAATCAAATTAATTAGCGTCAGTCTCTCGTTTTAAGCAATATCAAGGCTCTGCCGCGGCCCCGTTTTGCGCGCCACTCCACCGAAGCAGTCTGCGGTTTGATGTTTAAATTCGAACCGCGTGTGTTTTTTATGTCGTCTGCGTCTCTATTCTTTTTTCGTTTGGCATCTGAGTAAATTGTCGAGTCGAGGTCTGTTTGATGTCATTGTGTTCTCCTTGGTGACTCCCCACCCCCGCTTTCGCTTTGCGTGCTGCAAAGAAGGAACAGCAGGTTCCCCACCTGTCGACCCATGGCGGCGGTATTTAACTTTGCGAAGGGGGGGCGAAATGCGAATTTTTTTTCATCGGGCGACACCGCGTTCTCGTCCTCACTGTATGTTCATCGCACACGTAAACAGTGCATGTTGCACAAACGCCCTGTTTTGGATAGCAAAGCGCACATGGTTTCAGACGTGCATACGATCTTGGTGTGCTTTTACTTTCACTATACTGGTTGTGTCGTGGCTTGGACTCAGAAGGTGGTAAAAAGTTGTATACGTATTTAATCTCACACACACACACACACACACACACACACACACACATTTTCTGAACCGCTTGTCCCATACAGGGTCGCGGGGAACCGGAGCCTAACCCGGAAACTCAGGGCGTAAGGCCGGAGGGGGAGGGGACACACCCAGGACGGGACGCCAGTCCATCGCAAGGCACCCCAAGTGGGACTCGAACCCCAGACGCACCAGAGAGCAGGACCCGGTCCAACCCACTGCGCCCCCCACATATTTAATCTTACATTCATATTTATTTGTGCATCTCATGCTGTTTTGCGACACGTAATACAGATGTATAAAAATGTCATACAGGCTATTTATTCTGCATGTAGCTTGTAACCTTAGGGGAACATCTGGATGTCCGAATTACGTGAGGTGGTGTCACAAGGGAAGGGGTTCATCATGTGCTTTCCTCGATCAGTCCTTGTCCTGCCTTTATAATTACCCTTGAAGGGGAGCTTTTGAAAGCGCGGACCGTAAAATCCCACCAGCTGCAAGGACGCAACCGGCAAGGCCGCGGTGGGATGACGAGCGCTTGTCGAGCGCTCCTTAGCACTTTCTGCGTTTGTGTAGAACGGAGGGTCGTGGCCCAGCACACCCCCCTCTGTCCTTGTACACACGCTCAGCCTTGGCTAATCTGCTTTAGCTCAGGGTCGATGCGCTCTCCCTTAGAAAGACATCGCCCACCTGCACGGTGATGAATAGTCCTTCATCGGATCCGAGGTCCTCGCAGAGGACAACGAGTCCAGTTTTTGTCAGTCTCACGGTCAGCAGTGCTGCGGTACTGGAAGGACACCCACCCTACCGTGGACCACCTCTTTATCCCCACCCCCCCCAGGATTCGCACCAGCTATCTGCGGACTGCTTTCTCCCGTAGCCGTCTGGCCCTCTTCTGCATGCGTGTGCATGCCTGTCGTCGTCAGGAAGGAAGCGGGAGTGTGTTTCCTCTGGGAGCGTGGCTGACTGACAGGGTGCAACGTGATGCGTGTCCACGCAGTCCTCCTGCAGCACGAGTGAGCCTGGCCTCCCGTGGAAGCTGCTCGGCTCCTAGCGGAAGAAGCCCTGCACACAAAGCAAGAGGACTGATGAAGTGAACAGGCTTAATATTCTGTCTTCCCATCAAGAAACGCTGAGATTTGCTCTTCCAGTACAAAGGACATTAATGATACACTTGGCGGCGTCTTTATGTTGCACTGTTTAAAGAACCGAAAGCGCTCAGCCGGTAATCCCAGTTCGCAGAGATGTGTTGAAGCTTCGGTCCTCTAAGAGTGGAGAGGACAGCCGCTATTATGCACTCAATACACAGCACGCTGCACGCATTCCCAGAATTCCTCTCTTGGTGTGGATGGTGTCTGTCTGCCACACTCTGCAGCAAGGTTGTGGCAGAGCCCGCTGTGAGCCGGCGGGACCTGGGCGATCTGCGTCTCTATAAATAAACCTGGACGTGAGATATGAAATTGGACATGGTGGTCAATAGCTGCCCGGGGCTTACTTGTGTTTGCTCGCGTGTGTGCGCGTGTGCGCGTCTGTGCGTTTGCCTCTGCGTGCGGTCCCGTGTGTTCGTGCACGTGTGCATGCCTGTGTTCTCCACAGGATGTGGTTGAGGGAGCCTAAACAAATAGGTTCCACCCAGGATCAGTAACATTTCTTTTTTTTAAAGTTCATTCCGTGTACCGCGGTGCTACGTTTCACCCTGATGCCATCGTCTAAATGAGCTGCGCAGCAGCTCCGTACCGCCGAAGACTTCTTTTCAGCAGAACCCGCAAATGTGGTAGGTTGCGCACGGCCAGCCTCTGCGCGTCCCAGATGCGGCGAACTGGTACGCTCGTGGCACGGTTCTTGTGTTTGATGGCATCCGTCTCCCATCTTTACCCTGGCAGCCAGTGTCATGGTAAAGAAGCCCCCGCCCCCACCCGGGACGCGCGTCAGGGCCCGGATTAAGTGATTAACGGAAGGCCTCTCCCTTAATAGCTCATGGATGTTCCCATCGTTCTCTGCAGCGGGAGGCTGCGTCAGCCCCAATAGGAAGTAAAGAATTCAGCCCTTCTGTACGGTGCTGATCTTTCCTGGGGGGTTCAGTATGCGACTGGGGTGACATCTTGGGTCCTCGCGACGCCTGTAAATGGGCTTAGCCGACTGGCACGGACCTGCGTGTGACGTGGTCCAACAGCCTTAAGGTTAAGACCAGATGACCGAGAGAAGTGTCCAGTGCTGAGGCCACGCCTTCTGTCTGGGGCACTGCCCCTCCGGGATTAGCCCGTCTGGCCGGAGGACCGGAGATTCTCGCTCCCGCCATACTTAGCGCGTCACAAGGCTGCTCGTGACCGAGACGGCGCAGAGGTTCTGCACGGTCGTTCCCGGAACCTTTGCGATGTGCTTGCGGTACAGGCGTGTTTGTGCCCGTTGAGGTGCAGGTCTCTCTGTGAAGGGTTAACTCGGCACAAACTTCTTTATATTTACATCATTTATTTAACTGACACTCCAAAAAAAAAAAAAAATCTCCAGTGACAGTCTATTTACAATAATTTACCCATTTATACAGTAAGTACCTTGCTCAAGGATACTACAGCTGGAGGTGACTTGAACCTGTGACCTTTGGGTCCAAAGGGAGCAGCTGTAACCACCATCCTACCAACGGTCTACTTTCATGTGGAGAGTGTTGGCACCCCAAGTGTTGTCAGGATGTTCATCAAGGCAGAGCAAGCGACGGCGGGGGGGAGTCGGTGTTCGGGGGAGTCGATGACGGTGTGGGCTTTGTCACGACCTTTCCGCTGCTCTTTTGTCATCTCTGATCACAGCTGTGTGGGTTTGCATCCCACTCGAAAGCTAAGTCTTCGCCGGCGCCGAGGCTGGGGGAGAGCTAAATCGGTGCCTTTTTAAAATGAATTGTCCCTCTCTAGAGTCGTCCCCCCCCCCTCATTTGGGGCTGACGAGTCCTGCTTCAGCAGCCAGTGCCCAATGTTGACTGGGACGGAGAATTGATTGTCGCGCCGCAGCTCACTGAGCGGCTGGTATTACCCCGACACCCCAGCCCCCGCGTGCCCATTCTCATTACGGAGCAGCCGTACGGGTGCCTTTTAATTTAGTCCGAGGTGCCTCGCGAACGCTCTCTCCCCGAGCGTCTCCCATCGCGATTTTGTTTCCCTTCTCATACATCATTCAGCCCTTGTGAATACCCCCCCCCATTTAAATCCTGACAGACGGGTTGTTGTCTCTTCACCGCACTGGAAATACAAACCAGCTCCACTGGCGGATTGGTGGTCTGACGCTGCAGGAAGGACTGTGTTTTTGCCGCTTGCTGGAGCGCACAGAAGATGCGTAAATACATATTATACAATATAAGTTTTCATACCTTTTCTCGAGTCCTTGCTTTAATTTAGCTCGTGACTCGAATAATTAGGAGTAACGCTTACGCTGTGCTTTCCTCGCACGGGACTGGGAGCAAAACCCGTTCGTTCTGTTTTTCCATTCCCCCATTTATTCTGTTTTCCCCTTTTTTTGGGTTATTTTGGGTATCTAAAATTGGAAAATTGTCGTTAAGTGGTTTTTTTTTTTTTTCCTTTTTTTTTTTTTTTGGAATTCTCCAGGGAGAGTGGAGCATCAGCGGACACGTGGCTCCCCCAGCCCCCCCACATAGCTGATGTGGGAGTTAAGATCACACTGTCTTTCCTGGGCCCGTAGAGATTACGTGCAGATTCTTTTCTCCCCCCCCCATGGGTCTTTTCTCCCTCATGAATAAATACCCCATAATGCTGTCTGGGTTCACAATCCTGAGAGACTCCGCCAGTATTGAGTTTACGTGTCGTCAATCATTGCAGTATATGCACACACACACACGCACGTTGATTGAAACCGTTTGTCCCAAGCGGGGTCACGGCGAACCAGAGCCTAACCCGGCAACACAGGGCGCAAGGCTGGATGGGGGAGGTGACACACCCAGGACGGGACGCCAGTCCATAGCAAGGCACCCCAAGTGGGACTTGAACCCCAGACCCACGGGAAAGCAGGACCCGGCCAAACCCATTGCACCACCGTGCCCCCCCCCCAGCAATATAAGGAATATTAAATAAAGAGACCTTTCACTGTAGACATAGACGCACACAGACACACACACACGTATAGTCTGAACCGCTTGTCCCATACGGGGTCGCGCCGTATCTTACAGTATTTTCTGCTGGTCATATTACAGTATTTTTTGCTTGTGTGTGTTTTCCTGTGTCATCCATGCATCATTTATAGCAGCAACACTGTAACTGTATGTCACTCTTTATCCGCAGGCGCGCGTCTTGCTGTCTTTCTGAAAAAGCACACGATTTTAAGAGAGAAACATCAGACAGCAGCAGTTTTAGCCCTGCAGCACAAACTCACAGCTGTTCACCTGTTTTTTTATTATTTAAAAAAAAAAAAAAAACCTCCACAATTCTGTAACGTACCTGACTCACCTGCAGCCTCAGGTGCTGCGAAGACGGCCGGAAAAAAATAGTCCTGCGACAGAACCTGTTTGCAGTGCATTTATTAGGAACTGAAGGGGTTTTTTTTAGGAGAAAGTGAAACGGAAAAGAAGCATTGCATAGTTGCAATGTATCAAAGTAAACGTGCTCATAATGTTTTTGTGACGTGGGTTGTGTGGCTAATTAGCCACGCAGGTTCATGCGTTCAGTATGCAAATTCTGTAAATTGGCACCGGCTCTGCCACGCCGTCGTCTTCTGACTCGATGTGAAATTTGGAATTTTTCCCCCTTCCCGTTTCGTAGCTGCCAATCGCATCTCGTGGTCCGTCTCACATTTGTGTTTCTCCCCTTCTCCCCCAACCCCAGGTATGGGCTCCCAAGTGCAAGTCTTCTCCCCCCACACTCTACAGTCAAGTGCCTTCTTTAGTGTGAAGAAGCTGAAGGTGGAGCAGGGCTCTACCTGGGACATGACCGGCTACGGCACACTCGGCAAAGTTTACAGCCAGAGCAGCAAGAACGTGCCAGCCCCCCAGGTGGGCGTCGGCGTTGGAGCCCCCCTCCAGGTCGCCAGCTCCACCCTTCCCTACGAGCAGGCGCTCGTCTTCCCGGCCGGTGCGGGCCACGTGGCGGTGGGAGCGGCGGGCGGCGTCGGGCAGCCCCACAACCTGACTCGTCGTAGCACCGTCAGCCTGCTGGATACGTACCAGCGATGCGGGCTTAAGCGCAAGAGCGAGGAGCTTGACAACGGCAACGGCAGCGTGCAGATCGTTGAGGAGCGTCCCGCCATGATCCAGACCGCGGCCAGCGGGGCAGCTGCCGTCACCACGGCAGCTGTTGCCACGGCCGCCGTTGCCACGGCCGCTTCCAAGAACGGCAACGCCAACAGCGAGGGTGACTACCAGCTTGTCCAGCATGAGGTTCTCTGCTCCATGACCAACACCTACGAGGTGCTTGAGTTCCTGGGCCGGGGCACCTTCGGCCAAGTGGTCAAGTGCTGGAAGCGTGGCACCAATGAGATCGTTGCCATCAAGATCCTGAAAAACCACCCGTCGTATGCACGGCAGGGCCAGATTGAGGTCAGCATCCTGGCGCGACTGAGCACGGAGAGCGCAGACGACTACAACTTTGTGCGCGCCTACGAGTGCTTCCAGCACAAGAACCACACGTGCCTGGTGTTCGAGATGCTGGAGCAGAACCTTTACGACTTCCTCAAGCAGAACAAGTTCAGCCCGCTTCCGCTCAAGTACATCCGGCCCGTCCTGCAGCAGGTGGGCACGGCCCTGATGAAGCTCAAGAGTCTGGGTCTCATCCACGCCGACCTCAAGCCCGAGAACATCATGCTGGTGGACCCGGCACGGCAGCCCTACCGCGTCAAAGTCATCGACTTCGGATCGGCCAGCCACATCTCCAAAGCTGTGTGCTCCACTTACCTGCAGTCCCGATACTACAGGTACACCCTTCCTTCTCCTGACATTTGAACAGCATTTGTTTTTTGTGTGGGCACCTCTCAGTTTTTCTTTTCTTTATTTTTTCCCCATCCTCCCGAGATGATAAACACTGTTGCCTTGTCGCTTCCGGGTTCTTGTGTTC
This sequence comes from Scleropages formosus, assembly GCF_900964775.1. Lineage (NCBI taxonomy): Eukaryota > Metazoa > Chordata > Actinopteri > Osteoglossiformes > Osteoglossidae > Scleropages > Scleropages formosus. The sequence continues at coordinate 17,686,686 of NC_041807.1, forward strand.
TTCCACTGCAGGTCGGTTGATTTATATAAGTTCAGAAGTTGGATTTTTCTTTTCTTATTGCTGTTTTGTGCTGCAGGTGGTTATAGTTCCTTGTGTGTGGGCTCAGTTTACCAACCCCCCGAAGTGGGTTTCTTCCTCCTTCCTGTTGAACCGGGAATGCGGCCGTCGAGCCGGCTGCTTATCGCGTTTCGTGTGATAAAGTCGCCATGTTGGGCTCGGCTTTGAAGATTAACGACGGCCTGTTTCGTGCGCTTTACAATGTGCAATAGCTTTAGCATGACAGCACCTGGAAAACGTTTACTGCACCCCCCCTCCCTATCTGAAAGAGTTTCTGGGAAAAGAACGATTTTGTGTTGAGGGAAAACAACGGAAAGAAGAGCGAGTATAAACACAGAGCTGGTTTGTGGAGTCACGTCCCACCCGTTACACTGGGCAAGTCACCACCGAGTGCCCCTCCCCCCTTCACCAACCCCCGCATTCCCTCACCCACCCACCCTGGGATGGAAATGCAAGCATGACCCAAGTTCCCTGGTGGTGTACCCCGGTAATCCACACCAAGGGGCGTCGTATTAAAAACAGGTGACAGGTGTGTACCCAGTACCACCCCCACCCCGTTTTTCCCCTTCATTAAATCTTTCTTGGTTGTGTTTGGCTCCTGTGATTTGGTTCATCGTTGCCAGATGTCCTGTTCTCCTCCTTCGAACCAGGACCTTGAGACGCCAAGGGGGTACAGGAGACACCATTCTTCGCAAGGCTTGATAACCCCTCCGGCCCCGACCTTCTAGGTTTTTCTGTTGGGCTTGTTTACAAAGAGATGCTGCTGTTTCTGTTCAAAACATCGACGCTTGAACAAATGTAACATAAACACAATATTGACAGTGTGTTTTCTTCCATTTGGTCTCGAGTGAAGTTACATATCATAAATATCTTGGCTGGAATTGCCAAGGAAACCGTTTTTATTCTGTAAACGACATTGATTTCATTTGATTTTCCTGGACTTGTTTACATTTTTACTATAAACTTCCTAAGTTGTAATACTTGATTAGATTAGCTATTAGGATAGCAAAACACACACGCAAGACATGCTGGATCTCACACAATTGGCCTTACATTGCTACAGCTCCCCATGTTTCCCGAAGCAAGGACATTTGTTACGCCTGCTCTGTTTGTTCCCTCAAAAACATCCTCACTAAGCCGTCCATCATCATGTGGCAGAAGCTGTGCTCGTGACACGCTGCCGATGTGTGGATCTCGAATCCGTCGTCACCGCGCTAACTTCTTCCCATAATACACTAATTAGACACGGCCACTCTGGGCTCCAACACAGTCTTCGCTCAGACCTGTGTATCGTTGCATCTCCAGCACCACCGCTGTCTGGTTGCCCGGGGATGGGGGTGTGGCATGTGGGTGCGGAGAATTGTTCCCTCAGCCAATCAGGGACCAGCGTTAACTCTGGGGTTTCTAGAGACTCTGCTTATGCATCCTTCAGAGCCAGATGGAGGGAACCGCCATTTGGGGACCAAGCTTGCGTCCCGCTGCATCGGTCAAAGCAGGACACGGAGCCCCAGCGCACTCATCTTTGAACGCAGCGCCCAATTGTTCCAGCACGGCCGCGTCACGGAGAACGAAAGTGAAAGGAGCCTTTCCAAAAGTTTGCCTTTCCAGCCTGGCTTGAAGCTCCTCTGAACATTACCCTGATGTTCTGCCAAACATTTTGGACGTCTCCCCCAGAGATCAGTTTCTGGAAAGGGAATGCGGGACTGTTTGTATCAGACAATCATCCCGTGGGCTCGGTCAGCCTCCTCCCTATCAGCCACACTGGGGACCCACTGATCTCGCGTTACTCTCAACACGTGCAGCCGTTGGAGGAGCGGTGTCCCTGAGGCAGCCCAGGCTAAGTGTTCCTTTCTGCATATTTATAAATGTCAGGATCAGTCTCTGTCAGTACAGGGTTTCCATGCACCGTTTCTGGACTCCTCCCTGGGATCATCCGCCAATTTGGAAACTCCAGTTCCCAGAAACGGGCTGCGTATTTCGTTGACATTTACTCAGTCAACTGACACTTTTCTCCAAAGCAACTTGGTGTTTAAACTACCTAAAATGATTTACCTGTTCAGCTAGGTAGATTTACTGGAGCACTTTTGGGTAAGCACGTCAAGGGTACTATAGCAGCAGGTGATATTTGAACCTGCAACCTTTGGGTGCAAATTTAGCAGCTCTAAACACCAGGCTACCTGCTGCTTCTAGGATTAGAACTGATTCGTTGTTCGGGGCGCTCAGGTCTTTCTACACACAGAAAGTCTCTTTGTTTGTCCTCATTTCAACCTGTTGGGGGGGTGGTGGTAGGGTAATGGGCTGGGGGTGGCGGGGGTGAACCTTGAACCCTCAGATTCAGATCCCCTGCATCTTTTTCTGTTGCAGTAAAGTAATTTGAGAAAACCACGCTGCCATTCAGAGCAAACAGGCACACAGCAACTATGTTGTCTTGCGTTTCTCACAACCAACAAATTTAAAAAGCGCACAGAGACACTTGTGTGCATCTGAGCGGATCTGAGTGCGTTTGGTGAGGACGGCTCTACCGATACGGTGTTCCAGTGTGTGTGTCCAGATTACATTGCCTCCCTCGCCTGTGGTGCACTCTGTGACCCCCATTGGTGCTACAGGCCAACTGGTCACTCATGCACTTGTTCACGCTTTGGGTTTGAAGTGAAGGGAATGATTCCCATGTCACGTGTGGGGGTAGGGAGGGTAAAATGCAAAGTGGATGTTGAGGAAGAACACTCAAAATCCATGAAGGTGACTGTGCATAGTGGACTTGTGTTGGAAGGACTCGGATTCAAATCCCTCTCACCCTGTGCTACCTTTAACTTAATTTGGAACAGTAAAAATTACCCAGCTCCATAAATAGGTAAGTCAGTGTATGTGGCTTAGTGTACAAAGATATCACTAAATTACTTTGGAGGAAAGTTAAATGAATAAATAATAATGGAGGAGAAAGTAGTGCAGCAGTGATGGATGGACTGGACCTTCCTTGCTCTGGGAACTCGTCTGGTTGAAAGACCATTCTCTCGGCCTTCTTGTCCTCTCCCACGGTAAATGATCTCCCTCGTAGCTCTGCCCCAGACCGCCGGCGCGCTGCTGCGACCCTGAGGCTGCAGCTGCTTCTGGGTTAGTGTCTGGCCTTGGTTCTCTTGCAGGTTCCAGGTCGCATAACTGGAGGAGCCGCACGCTCTCATCCCACGTGGTCACTGTGCGATCGCTCTGGGCAGGGAGAGGGCCGAGGGCCGAGATCTGGCGTGCTCTGCCGGGGCTCCGCATCTGTGATCCCACCCCTCCCCCACCGATGCCCCGCTGCACCAGCCACACTTTAAAAAGTGCTCCTCTGAAATGACATTTACTTTCAAGCTCCAAACCTCTTTTAATGGAGGTGGGGGGGGGGGGGGGGGTTGCCGTTAGTTACCGCTCTCTGATAGGCTCGCAGCTCGTTTGTTTGCCTTTGTTGTGTTCTGTGGTTATTGTTTGGCAGTCTCACCCTTACCCGCGAGGTGTTTTTTTTTTTTCTTTTCATGCATGGAGAAGGTACCACTGCAGCCCCACACAGGTGGTGTTTAGGCTCGAAGGAGGTTCGAAAGGCTTCCCCCCGCCGTGCATCTCCCAGCGTGTTCCCCCGCTCCCCCGAGCTCATTAGAAAACACATCTAATTTGCATGCGGGTAGTCGGTGCCTCTCGTGCACCGCATGACTGATGTCGGATCGATTGCAGTGGAATGGAGCCGCTTGCTGCGTGTTCGGGCGTGCGGCTATTTTGGTGTGTCTCTTTTTCAAAGTGGGATGGAAGAACTGTGTTTACTAACAAATAAATGTAACTAAATGTATTTACTCATATAAACTGCATGAGGCAGAAGGTCAAGTCATATTTACATTTGTCTGACACTGTTCACCAACACGACTTGCAGCGTTGCTCTAAGCTGCCTACGGTTATTTACCCATTTATACAGCTGGGTAATTTTACTGGAGCAATTTAGGGTAAGTACCTTGCTCAAGGGTACTGCTGCTGGAGGTGGGATTTGAACCTGTGACCTTCGGGTCCAAAAGCAGCAGTTCTCACCACTGCACTACCAGCTGCCACATATTTGTGAGGTTGTACGAAAACCTTTATTTGAATTGATTTTAATTCAAACAGATACGTGTTGAGCTCAGATTCAGGCACTTTTAACCAATTAAAAAAATGGGAAAGAGCGTTCGAGTTACTTCCCATGGAACCAGTAGCTCAGAGCTGTTTTGGCAGGTAATAAAAGCATATCATTACCCTGGAATAAATCGGGAAAGGATGTCAAATATGCATCTGGATTGGATCAGCACTTCGAGGGGAAGTGTGTGCAGAGATTTTTGAAATAACTGCAGAACTTTCCGGAACTCGTGAGGGACACACCGCTTGCTCCTCTTGGGTTCACTGTGGCCTGAGCCTTGCTATCACTCGGGGTGCTGACATCGCCGCGTCTGCCTTGTGTTGCTGCCGAATGTGGAAGCCACAAGGCTGGGTCTGTCACTCCGGGGTGGTGACAGTTGTGGGTTGTTCTTTGTTGCCGTCGCCATCACCGTACCGCAGTGCATACGCAGTCGTTCGCCACAAAGAACCACAGTGGAGGAGCGTGGGGTCGGCGGGTGTGCGGCTGCTGGGTCCTCTGGGGTTGCTCTTGGACCCTGGGATTATACACTCTTCTCCCGACATTCAGGTGGATCTACTTGGTAACTGTAGCTCCCACGAACATACACACACTTCTCAAGCTAACCATGGTAAACATCTCGTCGTTCCATCTCTGCTGGATCTATTTGCTGAAAAACTGTTAGCAGTGGAGTTTGCTGGGACAGCTGGCTGTTCCGCTCCCTCCCTCCCCCTGTCTGTAGGACCATATGGGCCTTCTCTGAGTGCAACTGGCTGCCATACTGAGGGTTTGGCACTATTTCACCCGTCCTCTGTGTGTGTGTGTGTGTGTGTGTGTGTGTGTGTGTGTGTGTGTGTGTGTGTGTGTGTGTGTGTGTGTGTGTGTAAAACCCTTTGGGAAAATTCTTAAGGACAGCTCCCTCAAGGAGGTGGACCACAGCAAGCCAACCGTGTGGGGAGCACCCCCGACCTCCCCCGATTGCGGTAAAACACCTTTTCCAAACCGTCGTCTGCTGATGGAAGCGAAGTTGTCGTACTGCTTGAAAGTGAGAGCGAAGTCTCCGCAGTGGCAAACAAGTGCGTGTGCGAGAGTGCGTCCGTCTTTGTCGCTGCGCTTCTGTCACGCGGTGCGTGTTCGCCGAAGGAGGGGAAGCGGAGATGAGGAAGGGGGCAGCCAGGAGCGCCGGTCGCCCGCGAGAACGCCGAGAGGCCCTCCGTCCGCCGTCTAACGCAGCGTGCAGCCGATTGACGCTTCACTCGGAGATTTCGCTCCTTGTTCCGAACAGTGTGACGCCGCGCCGAGTGGGGCCTCTGATTGGCCTCTATTACGCCATATTGTTCGCGTGTTGCACGCCCGAGTCGCTCGCTTTTAAGGCGTAATGACACGCTCGGAGGCTGTAATCTCGAAACGCGCGGCTGTCAAATCTCATTCGGCGAATTTGATGAATTATTTAATATGATTAATAGGTTTGCGAGGCAGAAACGTATCGCCGCGGATCAAATTGCAGCTATTTTGGTCCGGGGCGTAATTTGTTTGGAAAAATAATTACTCAAGTATCAAGTCCTTGTTAATGATTACAGGGTTTAGCGTTGCGATGGCGTAGGGATATGCGCGCTTTCTATGTGCGAGCAGTGCCGTGATTGAGCCCTGGACTCATAATGTTGACTCCCTCACTGTTCTCTCTGTGTGTGTGTGTGTGTGTGTGTGTGTGTGTGTGTGTGTGTGTGTGTGTGTGTGTGTGTCAGTCATTAGAGATTAGAGGCCTACCTGCACTGGGCTTTACAACCTCATCTTAAATAAATACTCTGATTGTTATAACGCCTGATGGTTATTGCAATGTAAAGTGCTTTTTCGCGTGACCTTTGAAAGTACACAAAGAATATGCCCCGCCCCCAGCCGCCAAGCGTGCAGCAGAAGGATTTCGGAAAGGCTTCGCGGGCCTGTGGTCCTTGGCATGTCTTCGGTGCGCTTTCCTGTGTCGTACCCCGATATCTTAAAGAATGGCGCCCTTTACCGAGGTACGGTCTGGAATCTCGGACACCGGGTTCAGACCCGAACGCAAACCAGCCCAGGTCGGGTTACAAGAGAGCACAGAGCAAAGCTTGTGTGTGGACGGGTGTGTTCCTCAGTGTTTAGTTGTCACCGGGAAACGGTAAAGTCCACATGCATGCGTGCGTGTGGGGTGCTTTCCTGTGGGCCAATTTGCTAGAGACCCATCAGAACCGGTCAGGTGATCCTCGTTGTCCCGCAGATCGCGCGTGACCCTGTGGACACGCACTCTTGGCGGGGATCGGGGGTTCGCCGAGGAAACGGTCACTTGTCGCTCTGCCTCTGCGAGCCGGAGGACGTCGCGGACTCTGTGGAACTGGAAAGACGGGTCCGGTCCGGGATTTGTGCGCTTCCAGCAGGAGCCCAGGCGTTTCCACATTCCTCACGTCGGTTTTCGGGATGGTGTTACGCTGCCGTCAGAAACGTGCGTCACGCACCCAAACGTGCTATCTGCATATGGCGTACAGCACAGGCCAGCAGCGGGCGACGTGTCGCAGCGTGTCGTGTCACGTGGCATGTGCTGCACGAGCGATGGGCGTGTTACATATTTCCTCTGACATCGGAGCAGTCTTGTCTTGAGGCACTCACAGGGCAGGACTTCATGTCCCTCCATATGCGGGAACCCCCCCATAATTGTGTGCGGATGACCCTCGGTCAACCTCAGTGAGGTTCCTTGAACCCTCGGTCCCATTAACAGCAGATGTGTGGTGCAGGATGACACTTAAAATGAAAGAAGGGGTTAGACATTTTTAGTCTCGCCTTTTACCTTGCTTTACAAGCACACACACACTGTTTGTTGCTGTCTGAAACTGCTTCTCCCGAGCAGGGTCTCGGCAGACCGGAGCCTAACCCGGCAACGCAGGGCGCAAGGCTGGAGGGGAAGGGGACACACCCAGGGGGGGACACCAGTCCATAGCAAGGCACCCCAAGCAGGACTCGAACCCCAGACCTTCCAGAGAGCGGGACCCAGCCAAACCTGCTGCGCCACCGTGCTCCCCCGTTTCCTTTAACTATTACTCACTTACTGTTTCTATGTATCTCAAAAAAAAAAAAAAAAACTACTAGGAAGGTGATTAGGAATCGTTGATATTCTGGTAAAGTTTCATGCATCTACAGTACTGGTGTGATGAACGTCGGTGCATGTGGTGAAGGAAATTGTACTTAAGAATCACACGTCTACAGCTATGTCTCTTTCTCCTGATGTAATGGACAGATTGTATTTTCTATGAGATGTACATCACTTTGGAGAAAAGCATCTGCTAAATGAATAAATGTATGTGTAAACTAATACTAAATCAGGAGAGAGCTTTCTAGAACTGTGTTCAGGAGCTCTCTCCAGGGCCACACCACTCTGGACCTTTCGTGGTCGTTACATTTCGACCAATAGCGCTCAATCACCCTGTAGACCCAGTGAACCTTAGAAAGTGCGGTATGAAATATGAATTCAATTTATGGATTTATTTCGCAGTTTCATATTAATAGATTTATTGATATTATCTCAATCGATGTTACTGCAGCCGGAGGTGAGATTCAAACCTGCAACCTTCATATTCGAAGGCAGCAACTGTAACCCTGTCTTTCCAGCTGTTAGTATAACAGTATATTATTGCATTTATCTGACACTTTTCTCCATGGCAACTTACAATTATTTATCCATTTATACACCTGGGTAATTTCTACTATACCAATTTTAGGGTAAGTACCTTGCTCAAGGGTACTCCAGCAAGAGGTGAGATTGAAACCTGTGACCTTTTGTGTCCAAAGGCAGCAGCTCTAACCACTATGCTGGAGTAGAAGAGGGAAGTTAAATATGTTAAATAAATAAATAAATAAACCGATGTAACATTGCCTTAAAAGAACAGTGGGGATCACAAAGGCGCTTTTTCGATATCTTGGTCTCCGCTGCTGCCACACGCCCACTTGAAAACAGCTTCGTGAACACAATAGCATAAAACGAATGAGTTTTGCAGGAACAAACCGTGAAGTAAAACCACATTTCGGTACAAGAACACGAAGAGCTGATTGTACTTAAGGCTTTAGAGTTGTATTTTGAGTGGTTTTGCGTCCAGCTCCGGTGCAGAAGGGAAGGAGGGCACTGTACAGGAGCGTCTCCATGGCAACTTGGACGCCTGCGAGTCCTATACAAAGAGAGGGCTGCTGTTAGCCTCTGGGGGTCCTGGCCAGACCCCAGCCCCCCCACCAAAGTCGAGCAGGACTTATCGAGGAACAGCTGGGAGCAGCAGGGGCCCCTTGCGAGGGCCTCGCAAACATCTCGCTTGTTTTGACTTTTTTTTTTTTTTTTCCTTTTTCCCCTCCCAGAAAATTACAGGGCGAAGAAGTGTGGAAAAAGCCACCTGTTGCACACAGGTTCCATTGGGCTCCAGCCTCAAATGGTGGCATCCCCTGTGTGTGCGTGTTTGCGTGTGTCCCCGCATGCACGCCATTGAACAGGACCACTTCCAGCAGGGCTGGCCTCAGCTTACTGGTCGTGGGGGTGGGGGGATATTTGATGTTTATCAGATGATCATGGGCGCCATGAACACAGTCAGAATTGAACTTGAGATGTGGACCCTTCCATTATACCCTGGTAAATATTCTGTTAATTATTAACGAGTTAATTATCATTAATGTATTTGTTCATGGGGGGAGATTTGTAGCAGTAAAATTGTGAACACAGTTTGGATTCACCTTGGGGTGGAAGGTCGGCGCTTCCGGTTAACGGATGGTGCGCCTTTAATTTGTTCCCCTTATTATTGATCCCTTCCTCTGACACCACTCTCTACAGTGTGAAGTTATTATACTGATCTGCTTACATTTACACCGACTGGCCCATTGGTACAGCAGCTTTTTTTTTTTTGCTCTATCAGTTCAGGTAGGGAACTTGATCAAGGGTACCAGTGCAAGGGGTGGGATCTGAACCCAAGTCCTTCGAGTGCTAGACCACAGTGCTGTGCACTATAATAGTGTGCGTGTGCGTGTGCTGTGTGCTGTGTATTGGCCCCCGACATCGTCCGTCTCGCTTGTAGGTGTGTTAGCCTACGGACGGCCAGTCAAAAGTTCGAGTACACCTGGGCGACGCCTCAATGGGCCGAAGTGGAGCAAAGAACGAAAGCAAAGGGACCTAATGGTGTCCTGCTCTTCTGGGACATTGCTGGGGGACACACGTTGTATGACCGAATTGCATTGCGTGTTATAGTGCACATCAATGCGTTCCGTGTGTGTTGCGTCCCAGCGAATGGAACTATTTCTGATTTTGCCGCATGCCCGTTAAGCAGTGTATTATTTGCGCTCCACATCCCAGACGGCTGCGTGCTGCTCTCCATGGGGAGGGAGGGCGCGTGAGGGCCTGACCACTCGGGCCGTGTGTGTTTGGGTCCAGTCAGCACCCGCCCCTTCACCCGGGGATGTAAGACAGCAGCGACGAGGTCAATCGTCTGTTTGGTGCTGGTCTGGGTTAGTCCAGCATTCGTCAGCATTCATCCTGCTGTGTGTTACTAGGAGTTGTGCTCCTGCAGCAGGTGTGACGCGCAGGGTAAACGTGACCCACGCAGGGAGTAAAACCGGAGCTGGAAAAGGCAAGGACTCCTTGTATGTGTGTGTGCGAGAGAAATGCAATGGGTGCGTTCTGCATTTTTTTGCTCTCCTCCTATGTTTGCGTGACTGCGCCGCGCACACACACCCATCCGTGATAAACAGGCATATCTGCATCGAGATGCGGACGCCAACGCAACACGAGGGACGCGGTGCCCCGGCACGCATCGTTGCTTCCTAGCTGCAGGGCACAGACATGCACTCGCTGAGCGAGCATTTAGGTTAGCCAGGCACTACACACATTCTGTCTGCATCTGGGGCTGCCTTGGCAGACGGGGCAGACGGCTTGCCCCCACCCACACCCCTTGGGGCCTCCTGCCCCCTGGAACCCTTCCCAAACGAGGACGTGTCCTCCCCCAACCCTGGAGGGCACGGCAAGGACATGTCAAGTTCCAGGAGCTCTTTGTGCTCCCCACCAGAGCTCGTCGGAATGTAAGTGCATTGAATTAACCTTTGAGAGACCAGCTGCACACAATGCGGATGCGGCGCTCACTTCTGCGCGGTTCCCATTGTTCTTGGCCGTTCCGAATGTCCTCCCTGCGGACCCTACGGACCACCGCCTTGCGCCTGTTTCCTCCGTAGTCTCAGCATATGTGTGCGCGGGCAGCTGTGCCAGTCCTGGGCTGGGGGGCCATGCATCAAGCAAATTTTTTGGATCCAAGATTCTTTGCACATGAAATCATTATTATTGTTGTTAGTAATATTTGAGGTAGCTGGTGCCTTTGGACCCAAAGGTTGCAGGTTCGAATCGCACCTTTAACAGTAATGCCCTTGAGCAAGGTACTTTCCCCAAATTGCTCCAGTAAAATTGCCCACTGTATAAATGGGTAAATAATTTTAAGTAGATTAACATTGTAAGTCGCTTTGAAGAAAAGCGTCCGATAAACGAATACATGTAAACACACGATTTTAATACAATTCAGATACAGTTTTAGCTGAATATTTTTTCTAAAGCAGCTTAGTGTTCAGCTACTGACAGTGATTTTCCCAGTAATACAGTTGGGTAATTGTTACTGTATCAATTCATTTTAAGTGCTTTATTCAAAGGCACTACAGCAGGAGGGGGATTTGAACCCGGGTCATTTGGTGGCAAGGCAATGGCTCTAAGCACTGAATTGCTGGCTGTCCCAGACTTTTGCTAACGAAGAGGATAAGGGTCAATCTGCGGTCAAGCCGTGTAGGTGCTCTCCATACCGTGTCTGAAGGACCGGTTTTCCACCTTTTTGTCACAGTGAAACTTGTGTGTTCGATGCCACTATGCGTTTTAATTTGCGCTGTGCTCGGGGATCGGCCTTTCTTACTGCCGCAGCGGTCATCAGAAGCGCTGGCATTTCCTGCGATTGTTGTCATTGGCCAAGAGCAAATCAAGAAGATGCCCCCCCCCCTCGCTGCCATAGCCTCCCCAAACTCAGCTTATTTTCAGCTTGTGTCTGGGAGCTAACAACGGAAATGTTAATGCCTCCGATGCTGAGCCTAAGCTAGCGGTGAGAGGCCGAGTCCAGCCGCACAGGCCCACGGTGCAGTGCGGTGCACCCCCACCCATTATCCGAAATTCTCCTTTAAACCGGTTTCCAAGGTGATCCAGTTGAGCGGATAGCACCGCTAATTGAAGTCTTTAATTAGCATTGCGGATGTCATGGGCTTGAGCTCGGCAGCGCTCTTGTAAACACACACACACGCACCCACACAAACGCTCAGTGGAATGTCAGTGCCGGCTGCCCTGAAAGCTTAAGAGTTGCACATTTGCGTGCGACTTTGCTTCGCTACGATGGCGGCCCTTCGCACTTCCTCCTCTCGCGGCGGAGTGTGAGGAGCTGTCGCCCTGCACGTTGTCATCGGGAGTCGGCGTTCATCGGAGCTCTGACAGTGAAAAGCACCAGATCCACAGCTCTCTATGACTTTTTGATGTTTTTAGGGTCACCCTCCTTGGCATAATGTTTTGGGCAATGCTACGAAGGGAGCTTATTAACTCCATTCATTATGCATGTCACTGTGTTCTGTTCCATGTCAGGTGTGGAGAGTCACAGTAAGCCATGCTGTCACTGGGCAGGAAACGCACGCTTGGACACCTGGGGAATTGCTGTCTGACGTTCCCCTGCAACGTGGGTGTGGTTTTGCCCCCAGGGAGTCAACATCCAGGCTGCCCAACCCTGCCGGCACTGGACCGAAAACACACATCTCTGTTTCCCCTGTACTGTCACCTAGACTGATTTAACATCCCCTGTTGTTTACACAGGAAGACTGTGCTTGTCAGAGGGGCGCGGTGGTGCAGCGGGCTTGGCCGGGTCCTGCTCTCTGGTGGGTCTGGGGTTCGAGTCCTGCTTGCGGTGCCTTGCTATGGACTGGCGTCCCGTCCTGGGTGTGTCCCCTCCCCCTCCAACCTTGCACCCTGGGTTGCCGGGTTAGGCTTCGGCTCGCCGTGACCCCACTTGGGACAAGCGGCCTCAGCCTGTGTTTGTGTGTGTGTTTGTCAAAATAAACATCACAGATGTACATATTGAGCCCTTTTTCACTGAAGCATTTTTCCTTTAAATTGGGACACATTTTAAATTAAGATTTAAACTTGCCACCTTTTTTGCTAATAAGGCCAGGTTCTAAATGTCCACACAAGTCTCTGTTAGGGACATCAGTGCTTTGGGTTCATGTGAGAAGCTGGGGACCCCGGGTGAAACTGGAGACCCCTGTCCTCAAGCCGAAGACCCCATTGCCGAGCAAGAGAACCCTGCTTCAATGTGAACATCCTTAGCCTCAAGCTGTAAAAAGTTGAAAGTTGATCTGGGTTTGAATATGCAAAGAAGCGGCTTATTCAAGTCCAGTCCACAGTGGAAGTCCTCCACTGTAATAAAGTACAACATGCTTAGTCTTGGTGGGGGAGGGTGCTTCTCAGTGCGGGTTTGGATCCGGGGCTCCTTGCTCACTTCTTTTCTCCATCTCTTCCTCACAGAGGAGGTTCTCGGCAACAGTGACCACGTCTCTCCCTTTTCTTTGCCGGCTCCTTGGCACCTTGCCACGCGACTGTCCTTCGAAGCGGAACAGCTCCCGGGTCCAAGCAGAGCAGCTCTTACTTCCAGCCTCATTGCAATATGCAGATGCCTTTGTGCACAGACACCGGGGGCTGATGTACCAGGGGTGCTCGGCTCTGTCGAGTGGGGAAGTCCTCGCTTGAGGGTTGGTGCTCAACAAGAGCGTGCTGGTGATGGAAGTGGGCAGAAGTGATATTATAGCTGGATGGACAGGGCTGCACCCAGTGGCCAGGATCAGCACGTTTGGGTGCCGTGGTTAAAAGAAGCATCTGCTGGGGTGCGACTGTGTGATGTGTGGGATGCAGCATTTCCATTAACGCGTGGTCTCTCGCACACGTTCGAGGAAGTGTCTGGTTAGGACTAAACAGGTTGCGTGGCTGTAAATGCAGAGCGTGAGCCAAAGCAAGTGTAGTACGACTACCGCTTTCATCCAGCTCCTTTTGATCCGCCGTCTGCTTCGCCAGACAGATCCAGCGTAAGAGCCCCAGATGCTGAAAGACTTTTCTTCTTCCGCTGGCTGACTGCGTTTCACGGGCTCCCGGATTTTCCTCAACAATAAACACTTTATTTTTAAATAAACCTTGCTCTGGCTTTGCTGCTGATGCCACTGTGGTGGAATGGGGGGAGTTGAGTCTGGTTAAACAAGAGTCCTCCAAACAGCAGCACAGGGAAAAAAACAAGCTGGATTTCAGACCACGCTCCTCTGCCCTCTGTTGCAAGTACAATTCTTGGATTGTGCACCTGAACCTTGGGTCTCTCATTGAACTTTTTGGAAAGTCAGGGGTCTGGACCACAAGGCCTGGTGGTGACCCTGGTGGGCATTGGCCAAGAACAGAATTAGAAAGGCACCCAGATGTTGATTCTTTGCTTCATTTATCCTCCATCAATCTTGGCTGCTCCCTTTTATAACTCAGTAAGCTGCACCCTATGTTAAGTTCCATCTTGGGGAAATCTTAAGGTCTTTCTGGAACCCAGCTACCACCAGGGGGTGGTCACTGTCAACTGCCCACTTGTCACAGACTGTTAAAGTATGACCCTCTGCGCTTTAGGTTAAACTCCATTTTTTTGCTCATCTTCCATTGTCAAACTGCTGTCGGGGATGTGTCCTGTTTCTGCCACGTGTGCGTTTGTGTGCCGTGGTGGGTCTCTGACTGCTAAAATTCCCATAATCCTCTTTTTTTTAGGCAGAGTACATTTATGCTTATTTATTTAGCAGATATGTTTCTCCAAAGTAATCAGCATTGTCGATGGACTCGGTAGTCACATTTGATCTTGAGCTCCTGAAGCCTTCCGATCCAATAAGATCTCGCTGCAGGACCTTTGAATTGGGTCCTAACCCCATTCCGGACGCGGCCGTACCCCAGCACAGAGCCTCGGTCTTCCTCTCTGTTCTGCCCGGGTGAGAGCTGCCACCTGGGCTTTCAGGCCTTCGTTGCCAAAATTTTACCACGGTGCATTTGGAAAAGGTCTTTTTAAGAATACAGCGGCAGTAGGTTCTCAACCGTACTCAACTGTTTGTCATTTTCGGAGGTATTCACAGTGCCCTTTTCACTCGTCTTATTTATACACTGCTGTCTGTCCTCATAAATGTGGCGTGTCATGCCCCCCCACCACCCAGCAGTGTGTTATGAACACACGTCAGGTTGAACATCTCAGCGGCTGTTTGCTTAGACATTAGAGCAAACCTCACCCACACACACTGAAAGGAAGGCCAGAGGCCAGACGCACCGAGGGACCGTGTGTGTACGCAAGCCCGTCGCTCTGATGGAGCAGAGCCAAAATGGGCGCCGTAATGCATTTTGAAATGGGCCCAAATTGCTGTATAGCACGTTGCGTGACAGTCCACTTCTTCCCTGAGCTTTTCCACTTGGCAGCCGAGGGGACCGACATCACTTTCGTCCGTAATAATTGAGTCTTTAAGAAATGCGCTTGGAAGCCGTCGTCTCGTATGGGTTTTCCCGAACAACTGCGGCTTTGCTCGCGGCGTGGGAAGAGACCGCTCGTCTCCCTTTAATGAGCGTGCGCGGGTTGCACACGCAGAGTTGCAGCGCTTTCCTGGAAGAAGGAAACAACAGAAAAACAAAGGAGTCCTTAAGGAGTGATTAACTACGTTTATGATTAGCTGCAGGGTGAGATCGGCGGGGGAGATGAATTGGCTGTCGTTCTCAGCCGCGCCTTGCGCAAGAAATCCCTCGACCGCGTTCCAGGTGGCTCTGCGAAACACGGCCGGCCTGGCTTCCTCGTGAAACGGGGGCGCGCGCTGGCTCGAGTGAAATGTACTATTTCATTGTACAGGTAGCCCTCGACCTATGACACGTGTGACTTATGACCACCCGGACTTGGGATGGCCTTTACGTCAACTTTACGGCATTATTTTCGAGCCCCGGGGTTTGATCGCTCGACTTGCGGTACGATAGCATCAGCCGCCCGCACTGCTGCAAGGCACCGTATTTCTTATCGACTCTGTCAGTGTTTGTGTTTTGTTTACAAAAACATTGTTTTATTTACACAACGTTCGGCATGTGATTCCATCACGGTTACTTTTAAATAAAAAGGACTAGTTAGCGAAAACATGGTGGTACAGAAAAGAAAAAGCAAAAGAAAATAATTTAAAGAAAAGCGAAAATCAGTAAACAATACTGTACTTTATATTATTATTCCATGTTGGGATTATTTTAACGTGAATTAGTGTTATTTTAACATGGAAAATAACCTAAGCCATATTGTACAATGTAGCGTTTGTACATGTTCATGTGTTACGGTTTTACATAACATAGTATAAGAGGGTGAAGTCAACGTGATGGGGCTGCCGGTTCTGGTGATGTCATGGCGCACACCCCAGTGTGTTACTGGGAGCTGTGCGAATTAGAGCCCATCAAAGAGGCACTGCAGCCCCCCCAGTCAGACACACCCACATCTGTGTGACGAACGTATCACGGCTCACAGACCACATCCGCGTGTCCGACGATGATCCGACCGCGTGCGCGCCAGAGGTGGCGACCACGTGGCCCGGGGGCTCTGCATATTTTATGTTCTTGTGAAAAGTGCTGTCTTAACACCGCGTTCTCTGGACGTGGATCGCTGCCAGTTCCCGCTTTCTGGAAATTTCTCTTGGCCCTTCCGGATGTATGACATCATACCTCCCAGTGTGTTACTCACTGCCTTACGTAAACACAAGTTTTCCCAATTAAGTCTTTGCTTGTCTTGTGGAATGTTATTTCTAAGTGAATAATACTCAGGTTGTCAGTGTTTTTTTTTTTTTTTTTTAAATCTGACATTTTTCTCCTAAGCAGCTTCTGTTAAGATATTTACAATCATTTACAAATTTTTACAGCAGAAGGTGGGAATCAAATGAGAGACCTTTGCAAGGCAACAGCTCTAACCACTACGCCACCTGCTGCCCAGAATTTTTCTTTACATCTATTAATTTATATAGCTGAGTAATTTTCCTCGAGCAATTTAGGGTAAATACCTTTCGCAAGGGTACTACAGTTGGAGGTGGGGTTCAAACCTGCAATCTGTGGCTCCAAAGGCAGCAGCTTTAACCACAGCTTCCCCTGTTTGTTGAACAGAGGACAGTCCTGCAGATTCTGAAACCCCTCCATTGCTGAGAAGAGGCCGTCGGGGTCGATTAAATCTCATGGCGTTCTCAGCCATGCTCCAGGTGGTGCCATCAGTGGCCCAGAACCAGGACCAGCACCGACCCGTTTAGGGGGAGGAGAAAGGCCAGCTGCTCCAGAGGGGGTGAGCCGTGGAGACGGCACCGAGAAGCTCCCCTGTACAGGTGTCCCTCTGCAGAGTGTCATGCAACAGGAAATGAGGCTCCGTGAAAAACTGATGGCTTTATGAAAACTACGAGTGCTCGCATCACGTCAAGAGGCGACCCATGTTTTGTGTTCTCCAGAACCAGGGTTATATACTGCGTTTCCATGAGCAGGCCGGGGGAGAATGGCGTTGTCTGCAGAGCACCCGGGGACAAAGGCTTGGCGCTTAGACAGACCCCCCCCCCCCCCCCCCCCCCCCCGCCACAGATGTGTGTCCTGTTTACCCCTCCCCCTCCGTGGTGGTGTCCGTGCATCAGCTGCTCTCTGGAGGTTTTGCATAGTGCAGGATTTGCATTGGGTTTCGGGCGCCGCCCTGCGACTACCGGCCTGCTGGGCCCTGTCAGCCGTGAAGAGTCGAAAGCGAGTCCGAACACGCCTTCTCCAGGGTCCTACTTCGTGCGGGAGGCTTCCAGCCGCTTTGCAGACCCACACGATCATGATGGAGCACCCCCACCCAAGGTCGCGAGATGCATGTGCCCCATGTCGGTGGTGACAACTTAAATATGGGTTTCTTTCTTTTAAGGGGTCAAATTGGCCCGATTGTTGTTATTTGTGTGTGTGTGTGTGTGTGTGTGTGTGTGTGTGTGTGTGTGTGTGTGTGTGTGTGTGTGTGGTCATGCACTCCATTCCACCCCTGCCCCTCAGTCCTTCCAGTCCCCAGTGCACAATTGTGCATGTTGTCAGGCCAGTCTTGGTGGGCGTCCTGTATTTAAAACCCCAGCAACCCCTAGTGATATTGAAGGGACATCAGGGTGGTCCAGGCCCCTGACCCCCACTTGTCTCTTTTTCCGTGTTGCTCTCAACGTGCTGCTGGTCATTCAGCAGTCCCGGCGCCAGAGTTTGAGTTGGCTTGTTGTCACGGTCACCACATGCAAGTCTGGGAACGCTGGGGAGGGGGCTTCACGGAAAGTGCTAGATCTCCTGATAAACTTAGAAGAACTTCCTCCTTGCTGATAACGTGGACATTGACATGTTACAGAAGAGTACGGTTTACACACACACACACACATTTTCTCCATCCCCTATGCTTTTCTCTTTAACTGAGGCCGGTTTTGTGCCCCGAGGGCTGCGGGACGTGTCAAGCTCTATACCGTGGTTTCTGACGCCCTGCTGCATGCGCAGCTTTCCAGGAAGGACGGTACGTTTCCCAGCTCCGCCATTCACACACATTCGTCAGCGGTCCCTGGTGGCTTTTTTTAAAATCCACCCTGTGTCATTGTCCAGCAACCGGGCGCAGCCTTGCAATCCTGTGAGAACGTTCCGTGCTCCTTCTCATCCGGTCAGTTGTTGCACGCCGCTCTATCATTCTCACGTGGTTCTCGACGTCCCGAGCGGAGGTCGGCGAGCATCCGGTAAGGCAGATCGGACCAGCAGCTCCATGGTGTGCAGTGTGATGTCACAGATGTTGAAGGCATGCAGTGATGGGCATCTGTGTACAAGCAGTTTGATTGTTCATTCATATGTTGAGCAGAACATCGTAAGCATCGGCCGCTTTGTGCCTTTTCTAAACTGAGGCTGGAGAGATGACGTTTGCCAGGCTGCTAAATAATAGCACTTCTTGGCAGGTCAGTGCTGTTTTTTCCCATGGAAAGATTTTGGGATGTTGTGTTGACCTGGCAGTCTGTCCAGTTAGATGGGTCAGTACCCAGTTTAATCCTCATCTGGATTACGTGTTCCTCCTCAACGTACGAAACGATTTATGACAGCGTAGGGTCATCACTCATCTGTCTCCAAACTCACCAGAAAGTCCAAAGTGCAGTAAAACTTGACCAAATTATTTTTTTTTTCCTAAAATGATGTTGAAATGAAAACTGTGTGAGTTGCACAAATAATGCTCGGGTGCAACTGTGGATGATTCCTAAACCTCAGGTGAAGCACAACACTGCACATCTTGCATTCATAATTTGGGCATCCTTGGCAGCACAGTGGAACAGCAGGTAGCACTGGTGCCTCACAGCTTTGGGTTTGAATGCAGCTCAGTCTGGGTAAAGTTTGCACATTCTCTCTGTGTTACTGTGGTTTCCTCCCACAGTCCAAAGTCATCAGTTTGAGGTGAGCCAATGACTCAAACACACCCTGTGCAAGTGTGCTAACTTACTCTGTTGTGTGCAGGGGTAAATACTTGCAAGTAGCTCATGTTAATGTGTCCAGCATCATTGGTTGCCATGAATACAGGTCTTGCTTCAATATTAATTGAATTTATTCATTGAG
This sequence comes from Scleropages formosus, assembly GCF_900964775.1. Classification (NCBI taxonomy): domain Eukaryota; kingdom Metazoa; phylum Chordata; class Actinopteri; order Osteoglossiformes; family Osteoglossidae; genus Scleropages; species Scleropages formosus. The sequence continues at coordinate 17,705,549 of NC_041807.1, forward strand.
CTGATGCTTTTCTCTAAAGCAGCTTACAATGTTAAGGTTACAATTATTTACCCATTTATACAGCTGGGCACTTTTACTGGAGCAATTCAGGGTAAGTACTTTGCTTAAGGGTACTACAGTCAGAGATGAGGCTTGAACCTGCAACCTTTGGGTCTAAAGGCAGTCACTCTAACCACTACACTACCAGCAGTCTCCCTTTGTTACTGGTCGCTATAATAACTCGGTAGTTTTTGCAGTGTCTGCGTATCGTTCGTGCCTCAGGGAGGTGGGGCAGGCCTGGCCCTGTATCTTGATGGGATTCCACACAAGACCTTTCCATGATGCCGCCGTCTGCTGCGGTGAGCCCCCCCCTCGCGTCCACAAGGGGGTAAAGACTAACGCTGGACGTGCTCAGAGAGCAGTTCTCGTGTTGAACCCATTTAGAGTAAATGACCCTCTTCTGAACTGCTGTGTTTTAATGGTGCATATCTTATGAGCTGCACATGTACAGTAAATGACCTACAGTAATGGGAGGGGGGGGGGGGGTGCAGCTTGAGAACATTGGCCTCCTTGTGTGGCTTATCTAGATGCCTCATGTTTTTGGTATTTATTTGAAGTTATTCATAGAAATAAATGACTGTGGGTTTCATTCCCGCTCTGGCCTCACGTTTCCCAGGACCTGGAGACCTCTCTCACCCTTTGACCTTTGTCCTGTTGCTGACCTGGACCACTTTGTCTGCTGTCGCCTCTTTAGAGCTCCGGAGATCATCCTGGGCCTCCCATTTAGTGAAGCCATCGACATGTGGTCCCTAGGATGCGTCATTGCTGAGCTCTTCCTCGGGTGGCCGCTGTATCCAGGGGCGTCGGAGTACGATCAGGTACCGTTCCGCTGGAGGGGAGCGCACCACACACACACACACACGCACACACGCAGAGTCTGTTTTAAGAGTCCCAGCGAGATGGTGTGTGAAGCCGTTACAGCGCCACTGTTTGCACACACACGCCGCTGATTCAGGCAAACCTTTGATCGCTCCATCGGCTCTTTTGGTGCTCAGGCAGACGCACGGAATGTCTCTCCCGATTAGTACGCTTCCCGCGCTCCAGATTCCCCTTTCTGCTTTGTTTAAGATGGGTGCTGCTGCTGAGGGCAAGAACTGCTCTCAGAAATAAACACACACTTTCTTTATGCTCTCGAAGCTCTCTGGCGCGGCGTCCTTTTTTTACCACGTTTATCTGCAGCTTCTTAAAATGTTTACATTTATCTGACACTTTTCTCCAAACAAACTGTGTTAAAGTACTTACATTTACACGTTTATACAGCTGGGTAATTTTACTGCAGCGATTTAGGATACGTACCCTCATCAAGGGTACTACAGCTGGAGGTGACATTTAGACCTGTGACCTTTTTGTCCAAAGGCAGCAGCTCTAACTGGTACACTACCAGCTGCCCTTGTTGGGGGGTTTTAAATCACCGGTGCAGATTGAGGATGAACACGGTCTTCGAGGTGTAGAATCAGGACCAGTTCCTCCATCGCTTGGTGGCTTCATTGCAGCTCTGCAGTGGTATGGAGAGATTGAGAATATACACAGAAACGAGATGTTACTCTAAAAGTGACCGTGTTGGTTTAGCAGTCACACTGCAGATGACTTTAGTACCGTGTGTGTGTTTCACTTTCTACTAGAGCATGTATAAGGTATGTGCCTCTCACCCTGCCATCCCCTCTCCCCAGATTCGGTACATTTCTCAGACCCAGGGATTGCCAGCGGAATACCTGTTGAGTGCGGGTACGAAGACTACGAGGTTCTTCAACAGAGACCCGGATTCCACCTACCCCCTCTGGAGGCTAAAGGTACGACCTGAGTGCAAACTTGCTTACACACACACACACACACACACACACACACACACGAGCGAGCAGGCTCACACAAACACCATTTGACTAAAGGCTGGTATTGAAGAGCAGTTGCAGACGTGGATAAATCCAGCCTTTATTGAAGATGCCATTCAAGATGCGCCCCCCTCCACCCCCCTCAGGCATCAGAGTTTGACTGCTCTGCTGTGCTGTCTGCACGCTGGGTTTTCACCCCCCACCACTGATTCCAAGGAGCCTGGCTGTCACTTCAGTGCCGTGTTTTGCGGAAATGAGTCTAGGAATACTGTGGAGGCTGATTGAGCCCGTGTGGAACAGCCGGGGGGGGGCACTGATTTTTTCCCCAATCTCAGCAAGAAGAATCGATGGATTCATAACTGACAGTAATCAAACTGAAGCCCCTCATGACAGCAGGATGAGTTTCATCTTTTATATGAGCAGACTTCGCTGCTAGAATTGCACCTCCCAAATCCAACCTGGGGGGGGCGCCCTCTCGCTTTTCCCTTCTGTCATCTTCGCGCTCCGCTCATTCGACAGGGTTACTCTGGGAAATGGCACTCATGGGCAGCCTAGTCAGACCCTCTCACAAGTCTCATGCCTTGGGGTCACGTTCGTGGTCCTGCGGGGTTGCTCATAGATTGCAATGTACCTGCTTGTCCTGTGTCGTCTCTCAGGCTGCGATCGATCACATCTCCATGGTAACCATTAAAGACTGCTGTCATCGGTCTGTCAATACCCACATGCACCACCCCATCCGGACTCTCACGCTCCTGGTTTCTCTTGCGTCATCAGTAAAGTATGCACAATCGAAGATGGCACACAGTACCATAGTATGGCTTCTTTCAACACTTTCAGTGGGTTGATTTCGATTAAAGTGAGCGTACACATAATTATAGAGTACTTTAAAAAAACATTCAACTGACCTTCTCTTCGGTCCTACCGTGGAGTGTATTTTCTAACACTGTGAATCGGGCACCGTGTCAGACCCCTGAATTAACCCTTTACAGCAAGGTGTGTCAGGAAAGACTAAGAGGGCCTCTCGGTAAGTCTGCCACTTGTTTCCACAGACACCAGAGGACCATGAGGCGGAAACGGGGATCAAGTCCAAGGAGGCGAGGAAGTACATTTTTAACTGTTTGGATGACATGGCACAGGTAAGTGTCCAATATTGTCTTTAACATACCACAAGTCATATGACATAAGTCCTTCTCGCCAGGGGAACGATGCAATGATTATTTTAGTAGCTTTTATTTAAAGACTAGATTAATATTGTTGTTTTACTGCTTCCTGACCTCTTGAAACACAGCATTCTTTGTGTGTGACATTATAACTGGGGATCGGCAACTGTTAGGGATACAGTGTTTCATCTTGAGCTAGTTTATCTGCCTCTCCCTGGAAATATTTCTCTGTGGATCTTTTTGAATGAGACTCTGTGTTTAAACAATTCATGTGCAGTTATGCAACCCAGGAAATTGCTCGCATCCCGGTTGTGGGAATGGTCGGCCACCAGACAGGTTGTGTCTCGTCCCTTTTGTGTTTTTCCGGTGTTTTGTTTAAGTTGCTGTGGGATTGTTGATCAATGACATGACCAAATGTTTTCTTGCGCCGCTTAATGTCCCTCAGTGTTTATACACTATTTTTTGGACTCACTGAACTGCAAAGTACAGGGAAAATTGATTGCGTAGCTTTTTTTATGTCACTTGGTCATTTTTAAGCCAGTTCGCACTGAGTTTTTCATAGCTCTTAGAGCCAAACAATGCCTCCCCAAATTATGTAAGTGCACCTCAACCTGGCGCTTGAACTCTTTATTGTGGCTTGGGGCTTTGCGTTGGGAGTGTAACAAGAGGCTGCATCTGGGTGCTGTGCTGCGTTCCATCAGCCTCACTGTAACATCAGAGTCCTGGAATCATTGTTGGTTTGCCTTTACAAGCTTTAAAAATTGCCAGAAATAAAACTCAGTGGAAGGGGATAAACGATTGTTACATGTGTCCTTAAGAGAAACACAACAGTGTTTTTTGTCTGACTCAGAATACAAGCGGAATGAAAAACGAAGCATGAGGACAGCTGTCTTCATTTGTATAATAATGGATTGCTTCGGGCGAGAAGGGAAAGAGGGTCTTAATGTCTAGAATGCATGCGTTGGCGGACAGAGAAAATTCTTGCCAGCACCAAATCCTGTGAGCTGAGAGACTTTGAGACCGACAGTATGTATGGGGCACGTCTGACCCGCAATAAGGATGGGCATAATTAGCACATAATTCATATGCATAATTCAGTGGGGTGCAGGAGTACACACGAGGCATAGAAGTGTCTGTTGGTGGACTCCTTTCATTTCTCTTTTCATTCTCGCATGGGTTTATTTTAGGTGTTTGGTATCAAAGAAGCGTGGTTACTGTAGACAACCCATAAGCCACTCCCCCAGCAATATGCCCCCAGTGTTATGAGTTAGAGATGGGTCTGATACTCTTCCTAGGGAAGGATGCTTATTTCTTCATTACAAGCATGTTTCTTATCCGTTATTATGGTTGCATGGAATGTGCTTTCTGATGCCTGTAATGCCTATCACACTGAACTGCAAATGTGCAATTGACAATATTATATTAGTACCACAAAGGACTGTGGGACAGTCTGTCTTGCCAGTTTTGTTATCACACAGCAGAGGGGTGTGGATAAATCAGAGTGGCCCTGAAGTATTGTGTGTTGAATACCCACTGTGTGATTTCAAATGGTGGTAGAAGTGGGATTTTCTCTGACAGACAGTTATTTTCGTGACTGCATGAGAGGTGCCCGAGGCACAGGCCTTGTACATATTTCCAGGGTTTAAGGGTTACTTAAAATGAGTCTTGGTAGGCAGACTGGATGAGAAGCTTGTTTTTTTCAAACTAAATATGCTTTCCGGTGACTTTGCTGTCTCACATTAATAACAAAGCAAATATTTATACATGTCAGTAAGATGCTTAGTGAGGTACACGCTGACACATAACTAATGGGCCTTTAATTTTTTTTTTTTTTTATGGTACTGGCTATAGCACACATAGCAAAATTCCTCTACTTGGCAGCTAGAGAGTAGCCAATAATTTCATAAATGCCAATGAAAGCATCTTCCATCTTCAGTGTTATTATAAATCCTCAGAGAATTATTGTCATAGTTGAGGTTTGGGAGGAAGGCTTTCAGTCTTGATGGTGGTCCTGTGATTTGAATCCATAATGATAATCTTTAACCTCACTTTTTTCTCTATCTTCTGTCCAGGTGAACATGACAACAGATTTGGAGGGAAGTGACATGCTGGCTGAGAAGGCAGATCGCCGGGAATTCATTGATCTCCTGATGAAGATGCTGACGATCGATGCTGACAAACGGATAACACCCATTGAGACCCTCAACCACCCTTTTGTCACCATGACGCACCTGCTTGATTTCCCTCACAGCTCCCAGTAAGTGTTGCCGTGGTCTCGGCACTGGGTGGCAAAGCCCTGCCTTCAAAGTCACCTCCCGTTTGTATTTATGGGCAGTGAGCTGGAATATCAGGTAAAATTGTAGTCATATCTAGACAGCTGTCTGACCCATCTGTAAATTTATCTCTCGGGCCTATTGCTTGAAGTTGCAGACAAAGATGAATTGGTTGTTCAAACAAATAGTAAAAAACAAGAGTCCTGATAGCGTTGGGTCAGTCCTTTTCATCATGTGTTGTTAGGGACCCAGAGGCATGGACGATGGGTCAATGGAATTTTTACAGTGTTTTTTAAAACTGTCTTTGTCTTTTAGTGGTCATGCGTAAACTTCACATTGTTAAGGACATATATACCTCAAATAGGTGTTTTCTGTACCAAAAATACCTTCTCTCCCCTCTTCAGTGTCAAGTCCTGCTTCCAGAACATGGAGATCTGCAAGAGGAGGCTGAACATGTATGACACAGTCAATCAGAGCAAGACCCCATTCATCACCCACGTGGCCCCCAGCACGTCTACCAATCTCACCATGACCTTTAACAACCAGCTCAACACAGTCCACGGCCAGGTGAGTCCCAGACATCACCTACTGCTTGTCGGGGCTTCATTCTACTCCAGAACGTGCTGGTTGTTGTTGAGGAACATCACCGGGAAAAAGTATGTCAAGGCTGATGATTAGGAAAATGAGAAAACTGACAGGACGGGTCCCTCGTTTCCATCAGACTTCTTGTTATTTCATTCATAAGCCCAGGTGGCTGTGATTCTGCAGAATATTAGTTATTTTTTAAAAGCAAAAGGAATTGGTAGATATGCACACGCAGTTCTCTAATCTTTTATTGTTCCACACTATTAATAGATTACATTTTTGTGATTTTACCAAACAGAATGATTCTGGGCAAGCACGATTTATTTCAGTCATTTCTACAGGGCTAAAATGACTTTTTTTTTTTCTTTGTAGCCTTGACTGCTGAAATGTTTGTTCTGTCAATTTCACATTGTCACGTTGATTACCCCCCCCAATACTCCTTGTCATACCTGTTAAATAGGAAAAATGAAAAATGGAAGCACCTTCCCAAACCTGCTTTTTTAGACCTAATGAAAGGGATTGTTATTAGAATATAAAAGAAAAAGTCTTAAGAACTGAGGAAAAATAAAATGTACTTTATGAAGCCTTTGTTTGAGTACTGGGAAGGCACTCAAAGCCAGTCTTGAGTTTACTCTGTTTTTACATTTACATTACTTCATTTAGCAGACGCTTTTCTCCAAAGCGACCTCCGACGAACTCTATGTAGCGTTATCAGCCCACACACCTTATTGACCAAGGTGACTTACACTGCTAGATACACTACTTACTCTGGGTCACTCACCCATACATCAGTGAAACACACTCTCTGTGTTACTCATACACTGTGGGTGAACCTGTACAGCATGTCTTTGGACTGTGGGGGGAAACCAGAGCGCCTGCAGGAAACCCATGCAGCCACGGGGAGAACATTGAAACTCCACACAGACTGAGCAGGGATCGAACCCATCTCCTCTCACAGCACCTAGGCACTGTGAGACAGTACCGCTACTCGCGGTGCCACCATGCTGCCCGTTTTTACCGTGGCCTTGAAGTGGCAGAGTTTATCAGCTGACACTTTTATCAAAGACCAGCTTACAGTTTTTTTTATATTTATGCAGCTGTATGTTTTCCTGGAGCAGTTTATTATGGCATGGGAGTGCGGTGGCGCAGTGGACTTGGCCTCGTCCTGCTCTCTGGTAGGTCTGGGGTTCGAGTCTCGCTTAGGGTGCCTTGTGATGGAGTGGCATCCCCTCCTGGGTGTGTCCCCCCTGTGTTGCTGGGTTAGGCTCCAGGTTGCAGTGATCCTGCTCAGGACAAGTGGCTTCAGCCAGTGTGTGTGTGTGTGTGTGTGTGTGTGTGTGTGTGTGTGTGTGTGTGTGTGTGTTTTGTGGCTCGGGTTGTCTCTGCTCGGCTTGTTGTTACTTTATTTATGAATCATATTCATACCTGGGTTTCGCCTCATCAATGGCGTTCCTGCTTCCCATCAGCTCTGTGCAGCAAAAGCTGCTCTTCACCCATACTAATTCATTTCTGAAGCCTGAACGGCTTGTGACCGCAGCTGTTCTGGTGTACGCCAAGTTCTCCGATCATTATGTCCCCATGCACTGAGGTATACGTGGTTCTTCCTGCCGGAGGGCGCCCATCTGGACCTTTACTCTGAACGAGAGGTTAATGTCCTCTGGACAGAAACTGTGGAAAAACGTGGCTTCTCCTTACCAGCTTTTGTTGAGCTCATTATAACTCTGAGGGCTCGAAGACCTCAAAGGGTTAATTTGGATAATAGTGTATTTACGTACACTTAATCATTTGTATGCAGAATTTGTATGTAAACCATATGGCTGTTTCTACAAGGTTATGAAAATGAGAAGAGTGTAAAAAATATTCCAACCAGCCATTTTTAACTTTAATAGTGCTTTAAATTAAACGGTACCTTGTATCATAAAATGTGTGACTTTCTGTAGCTTTCAGTGACTCATAGGTGTCTGTGATAGTTATTATAAAAGTAGACAAATGCTTTTAGTCTCTTTTAGTAAGGAGGGCTATATTGCTTTCATGTAGATATCATTTGTGTAATTTACAAATTCTGAACACAAGTCGCGTATTACCTTTGGTAAAGAAATAAACAAAGTTAATAAAATATGTGTAACTATATATGAGGGGGGTGTGGTGGTGCAGTAGGTTGGACCAGGTCCTGCTCTCCTGTGGGTTTGGGGTTTGAGTCCTGCTTGGGGTGCCTCGTGATGGACTGGCGTCCCGTCCTGGGTGTGTCACCTCCCCCTCCAGCCTTTCGCCCTGTGTTGCCGGGTTTGGCTCCGGCTCCCCGCAACCCTGTATGGGACAAGCGGTTCAGACTGTGTGTGTGTGTGTGTGTGTGTGTGTGTGTGTGTGTGTGTGTGTGTGTGTGTGTGTGTGTGTAAATATACATGACATCTGTACATTTACATGTATCCTGCTGACAAGGTAGTAAAATCTCCCCAAATCCTTAATAATAGTAGTAAAATGTTGATCTTCAATGATTTGTAACTTGTGCTTTCGTAAAAGGAGGGCTCAGTGTTATAATGTGGGGATTATGGTTATTATTGTTGCTTGCCTTTGCTTTTGTTTTTAATTTTTGATTGAATCATCCCTTCACATTGTAGCTCCCTCTGACCACTCATGTATATGTTTGATTCCATCGTTCCTTCAGGCCACCAACCTGGCTTCCTCCTCCACCAGTGCCACCCTTTCCCTTGCCAATCCCGATATCTCCCTACTAAACTACCAATCTGCACTCTGCCAGCCGCCCAACGTAGCCCAGAGGGGCGTGGCCCTGCAGCCCGGCGCCGCCCAGCTCTGCCCGCCCCGGCCTGACCCCTTCCAGCAGGCCCTCATCGTCTGCCCGCCAGGCTTCCAAGGTAAGCCTTCGTGTCCGGCCCCGCGCCTTTTCCGGAGAACCCACCCACTTGGAGCAGCGGTGTTGCAGGACCCCCGCTCACACACTGTTGCAATTAACGGAACATACTCCGTGTTTCAGGAGAAGCATAAGTGTGGTTTTGTAGTCGGGCTCACCTTGCCTGCCTTGCAGGTGTCTGTTAAGGTTTCATTATGCGCCGCGGTATTACTAACGTTCACCCCTCTATTGGCCCATGTGGCAAAGTGTGCCGTTGGTGCGGTTTTCGCTCTGCTGATCTGGCTTGCGGTCACGCTCTCTTTGCTGAGGACGTTTTATGTGTGCCCTGTCAGGCTTGCAGGCCTCCCCCTCCAAACACGCTGGTTACTCCGTGAGGATGGAGAACGCCGTTCCCATAGTGACGCAGGCCCCTGGTGGTGCGCAGCCCCTACAGATCCAGCCCAGCCTGCTAACACAGGTGAGAAATACAGCGTCGTCGTGGTAACCGTCCCCGCTGCTACTGTCTGCTGTCAATTAGGCCACAGACACCTTCTCGTCTTGTCTCCACGGAGCTTCACGGAAGCGGGAAGCCAACTTTTACTTAGTTGGGGCTCTGAGGACCAGAGTCGGCTTTTTGGACACACTCTATCAACTTTTTATCGCCAGCTTGTGTCTCTCCAAGATTAATTGATGGAAAGGCTAAACCTGGGAGACTTTCCCCCCATCTTACCATTTTCGCTCAGGAGTCTGAGGCTGATTCCATCGTCATCTTCACTTGACACTTTCGTGATGTGCTCTTAACTAATTATGTGGTGCCTGAGTAGTAACCATGAGCCCAATTTGTCCTTTACCACGAAATGACTGCACCTAGGAGGTGTGTCTTGCAATGCTTCATGGTAGGTTTCTTCCAGGGTGGCACAGGTACCTCAGCTCCCCTGGCTATGGCTTTGAATGTAGGTTCAAATTCAGGTTTAGTTTGTGTAGAGTTCGCATGTTGTTCTCAGTCTGCTCTGGTTTCTTCCCACAATCCAAAGACATTTGTTTCAGGAGAGCTGTGAGTCCAAACTGCACGTAATGCAGTTATGCTTGAAAGTATGTGAACCCCATACGGATGGCCATTATTCTTATATTAAAATTTATTTAAAAAAATCTGAATTTTACACCTTAAAATAAACTTATAAAAAAGAATAAATGATCGATTTGACTATGGTTCAGGGTTTCCTCTGCCCCTGTGGCCTGCAGTTCTGGGATAGGGACTGGACCACCATGTCCTTGCACTGAACAAGCAGTTATTAATAATCAATGGATGGATGGATGGATTTCTGCTGAGAGAGTCTCTCGGCATCTCCCGTCTCTGGTACATCACACAGCAACTGCATTTCCCGTTCACTTAATAATCCTACAAAGGAGCTGCTCTGCTGTAGTGTGTTCCTGCGTAATCTGCTTATAATGAGACTTTCAAAAATTGTGTTTGTGTTTGCAGAGCCTCAGCACATGGCGCTGCGCTGACAAATACTGATGACTGTGTTTCACCCCATTCACTCACTCACTCATCCTCCGCTCTGTTCGCATGGGCACAATCCTTGACAGGGCTGCCGAAAAACGTCGACAAGCAAAGTGTAAAGTGAACGTCTCAGCACGGCCCACTCCCTGCTCGTGTGCTTTTCCCTGAGGTCGAATTGTTTTATAGTTTGTAAATCCAAGTCAGTTGGAAAACTTATGCAATGTGTTTTTAAAGTGGATTTGCAGCCTTATTTCCTTATCTGCTTGTGATGGACACGTGGACCGGTCCCTCTCCAAGGAACCCCTGCGGACCACACGGACCCCCGGCTGAACACTGCCCCCGCGGGCCCCAGCGTGTGGGATCTGGCTCCCTGTCCAAGCCTTTATCTGGATCAGGAATGCAGAAAATGTGGGAACAATTGAGAGGCGGGAGCCCGACAAAGTCAGGGGGCTCAGAGGGCCGAAGTGACAGTTTTGGCCTGGAGAGGGGATGGGGAGGGTGGCGTGTTGTGGCTGTGATGCTGAGAGCAAGTAGGGGGGTTGGTGTTCCTAAAGAAGGGGAACAAATAACAAGGAGTGGACAGGGCAGGGGGAATCTGCACGAGGGGGGGTCTTTGTGTCCTGTGGCATGCCCACGCCGGCTAGTCTGTTAGCAGCACCACTAGCGCTCCTGTGCCTGGGCCCAGCACTAGTGGCTGGATCTTGGTTCCGTCATCTGCCAGGCTGGGTCGGATCATTGTAACCCACTGAGTGCAGGGTCTTTTTCTCCCCTTGAAAGGTAATCATCAGAGCCCCTCCTTCCTCCATCCCTGTCCACCCCCCCCAGCTTTTTATGCTTCTCCTTTAATTGCAACACTCCAGATTTCCAAACAAAACAACCCCCACCCCAAAGCACCCTTCCGCAGATGACGCCTGGTCCGCTCGGCCTCTCAGAACAACGGTCTCAGCCGAGAGGTGTAAACAACTGTCCCTGTGTCCGAAAAGAAAAACAGGACCCCCCCCCCGTTGTTAATGCACCTGCGTGTGCAGCATCCCCCCCGCCCCCCCGGCATGGACGAGCGGCCAGTAAGCAGTGTCTCCTCTGGAAGCCCCGCCTACAGCGGCCCGCACTAAAGACTGGGTAAACAGATGTGCGCGCAGCATTAAGGGAACAATTCATTAGCTGTACATTGAAACTGTTAATCAATAGTGTTGCATTAAACGATTAGAGCAGCGCACACAGCTCTGGCTCTGGGCAAATTATTCCTGGCAGTGAGAGCGCGGTGCTGGAGACACTGAGCAGCTCTTTTCACGCGACCTCAATGGCTGCACAGTTTAATTAGAGGTCGCGGTGATTTGGACCCGCGTCTCGCACAGGTCACCCCATCGGCACATCCCCGTGTCGCCCCGGCGGAGCAGCACTTGCCAGCGCTTTCATCTCGCCGTGCTCTCCAGGGGCCCTCTGTTGGAAGCGGCGTGGTTGGGGGTGGCGTAGGCGCAGGCCTCTTTTATTATGTATCTAAAAGGCTAACATTCTTTTTGTACCCCCACCCGCCCCCAGCAGCCCTGGCCCAGCGGCGCCCAGCAGATCCTGCTCCCCTCAGCCTGGCAGCAGCTGACTCACACCTCGGTGCAGCATGCAGCTGTCATCCCTGACGCCATGGCAACCACACAGCCCCTGGCCAGCTGGAGGTGAGGAGCCACCAGACCCGAGGGGCGGGGGTGCAGGAGGTCCATCTCGAGGTCTGGAGCAGAGAGAGATTGAGGATAATTGACGGCTTATTGGCTCTGCAATGACCGGGTTGTGTGCACAGTGACACCGCGCCTGTCATCGTCACGTGGAGCAGAAAGGCGGACACAGATTTTTCCCAGCCTGCTGTGCACAAGTGTCGCACTTCCACTGCAGAGCAGTTCCTCCAAAACCAAGGATGTCATCGCGGCCCACCGCCCCCCCCAGTTTTCCCATTGTCTTTCCTCCAGTGATTGCTGCCATCTAGAGGCCGGTGTGTGAAAAATTGTTCATTGTGGCCAGGAAAGTGGTACCCCTGCGTGTAGTGCGTGACTGCTATGGCGTATTTTCTATTTTAATGTGATGTCTTGGTAATACCAGCAATATGCGGGGAGTGTGTTCTTCTCCACAGAAAGCTGCATGTTACAAATCTGCCTGTCTTGTGATCCTCTTGCAGGAATTCTCATGCCCACGGAAGCCATTACAACCCCATCATGCAGCAGCCTGCCCTGCTTGCTGGTCACATGACCCTTCCTTCCAGCCAGCCTCTGAACGTGGGTGTGGCTCATGTGATGAGGCAGCAGCCGACCAGCAGCTCTTCTTCCAAAAAGAACAAGCAGCACCAGCTGTCTGCCAGGTGTGTGCATGGACGGACAGAAGGACCGGCAGCTATCGACTCAGTTCAGTTACGCTAACTTGCCTAAATCGATCCCGTGATATTTCCTCTCCTCTTGCAGGAATGTGTCGGCATACGAGGTGTCCTCGTCGCAGGCGGTGCTATCACCACAGCGCTCCAAGCGGGTGAAGGAGAACACCCCTCCTCGTTGTGCTGTGGTCCAGGGCAGCTCCACCTCCGGTTCTTCATCCACCTGTGGGGGCCCCCTGGCCTGCGGCGGATGGACTGAAGTGGCATCCAGCACCACTAGGGACCACCAGCAGCCTCCACGCCAGACTATTGTCATCCCCGACACACCAAGCCCTGCCGTCAGCATCATCACCATCAGCAGTGACACAGACGAGGAGGACGATCACAAACAGGCCAACGGCAGGTGCGCGATTGGCTCCGAGGGGATCAGGCATCGTAGATGAACGTACAGGGAAGCGTGGTATCGAGTAGCACGGTAAAAATACATTCGTGAAGGTTGACGGTTTAGGCACCAGGAGGGGCTCTACTGTTGTACCGTGAGTAAGGTAACAAAATCATGTTGCTTACATTTGTTCATGTAGCTAATGTTTTTTTCCAAAGCAACTTAATTATTTACTAATTTATACAGCAGGCTAATTTTACTGGAGCAATTTAGGCTAAATACCTTACTCAAGGTTACTTGTCATGTTCGCTCAGAGGAAGGATGGACTCAAGCGCAGAGTAATGAGCGAGAGAGGTTTAATAGATCCAAATCGGTATCCAAAAGGCAGGTCGTGGGACAGGCGAGGGTCGGGCGATCGGCAGACGGGGTACAAAGGGCGAAGGCAAAGATCGTGGTCGGAAAATACAAGCGGCGGTCAGTCACGGGCAGAGTTCACTGGTACACGTCTGTCGGGAAACAAAGAGGCAAAACTAGGTTCCGCACCCCTGCTTGCACGTCGTCTCCTTTTAAGCAGCTTCCATCAGGAATCTGCAGGTGTCGCCAATGAAGTGGGTGCGCAGGGCGTGACAGTACTACAGCTGGAGGTGGGATTCAAACCTGCAACCTTTGGGTCAAAAGGCAGCAGCCGTAACCTCTACGCTACCAGCTTCCCCTTTGCTGCACCCAATAAGGAGGCACCAGGTGGTGCAGTGGCTCGAACCACTGCCTTTTGACTGAAAGGACTCAGGTGCAAAACGGGGAACTAGTTATAAGTAGCTTAGTACACAAAGGCGTCAGATAAATAATAGTTAATAACAGTAATAATTACTGAGTAGAGGGGAGAAGCTGCTGTCTTTACAGGGTTCAGTGCCTCTATCTATCTATCTATCTATCTATCTATCTATCTATCAGTGCTGGTCTCTCTTACTGAGAGTGTGTTGTGTATGTTTCCTTCTCCTCTTCTTGTAGCACAATGTCCAAGCAGAGGAAGAACGTCATCAGCTGTGTGACGGTGCATGACTCGCCCGACTCGCACTGCTCGAGCAACAACAGCCCGTACGCGGTCGAGCCGCAGACGGCCAACGCCAACGGCTTCGACTCCAAGGGTGCCGTGCTGGACAACTGCTGCAACGGCAACCCGCGCACCATCATCATCCCCCCTCTGAAGACGCAGTCCAGCGAGCAACTGGCCGAGTGTGAGCGCCTGTTGCCCGGTGAGGATTCTCTTTCTGGGGACACAGTTTAAGCCAAAAGGTGTTCTAAGGCTATTCTACGCAGTTCTGGATCCCTCATCTTCCGTCTCGTACCGTAAAATAAAGGGCACCTGCTGTGAAAGGTGGGAGATGACAGTGGTTGTGGTGATGGATTTCTGCTGGACAGTTACAGGTTGAAATCGCTTCTGCAGCATCTCTCAGTAAAACAGTTACGCACTATAAATGTACTACAGTAGCAGTGGGGATTCGAACCTGGCTTTTTTCAGTGTCCACCACTATGCTGTCTGCTCTCTGGAATACACTGTCCTCCTGTTATCCAGTCCTAATTCATACCAGAAACGGCAAATATATTTAAAAAGTACACACAAAATCACTTACTCCATTATTTACGTAGGAAATTTTCTATTTCCAATTAACAACATCATAAATACATGAATGTAAACAATGATTTCATTGGGACTGGACCTGATGTCACAGACTGGATAAATGAAAATCTGGACCAAATAATGATAAGTGGGGTTAATAAACGCAGAACGAAAAAGTGCAAAAACATGATATAGGGAAACCATATAACAGGGATGAGTGTAATTGTGTAATTATAGTAAAGCTGGATAAGTAATAAAATATAGGAAAAACTGAGCTCCTGCTGAGCTGATATCTTATGATATCTCTGTTGCTCTTCTCTCTGGCCTGCAGACACAGCAGCCCACCAGAACTCAGCGTATAGGTTCAAGGCCTCCAACGGGACAGTGCCGGCCAGCGGCCATTCCTTGGGGGGCGTGGCCGGGGGTGGCTCGTACCGACAGCAGCGCCCTGGGCCGCATCCTTTCCAGCAGCAGCCCCTCAACCTCAGCCAGGTACAGCGGTGCATCCCTGATTTTGTCCCCCATCACATCGTAATGTGGTTGGATTTCCCGTGATTCTGTTTTTGTTTCTTCTAAAATGGCTTTAGGTCCTTGAATGATGTAACGCATGTTAATTTGGCAGGCCCAGGCACACATGGCACCAGATCGAACCGGAGGACATCGACGGCAGCAGGCCTACATCGCGCCCACCATTGCAGCCCAGGCACCGTATTCTTTCCACCACACGAGCCCCTCCCATACAGCCGCTGTGCATCCCCACCTTGGCGCCACCCACCTGTCCGGCCAGCCCCACCTGTACACCTACCCTGCCCCTGCCGCCCTGGGCTCCACCGGTGCCGTAGCTCACTTGGTGGCATCTCAAGGTTCAGTGCGGCACGCGGTGCCCCACAGCACCTACCCGCCGGCCATGGTGCCCGTTAGCATGGGCCACCGAGTTCTGCCCTCCCCCACGCTCCACCACAGCCAGTACCAGGCCCAGTTCGCTCACCAGACATACATCAGCGCCTCGCCCGGCTCCGCTGTCTACACTGGATACCCCCTAAGCCCCACGAAGGTGAACCAGTACCCGTACCTCTAGGGCCGACTCACCGGGGCGAACCAGTCTCCTTTGCTCTAGAGTCGAACCCTGGGCCAAACAAGTGAGCCTCCATCTAGAGCCGAACCCCGGGGCTGAACCACTCAGCCTTCCTCTAGAGCCGACACGCTAAGGTGACCCGAACCGTACCCTTACCTCTGGAGCAACACACTGGAGACCGTCCAAACGCTGCTTTATATGCCCTCGACTGAGAAAGACAAGTCCTTAAACCTGTCGTGCTAAACTTGAAGACAACAGAGGAGAAGAAGATCGATATCGAGCCCTTCGGTGGGGAGCGAAGGGGTTGACATTTAGGATCATATTTTACACAAACTTTTTGAAATGGCCAGTTAATTCTTTTCTTTTTTATCTGCATTTAAAATCCTGGATCCTCGGTTCTTTTTCCAGCACGGCTTTTACGGGACAGTTGAAAGTTTTGTGACAGATTTATTTTTCCCCACTTTGTTCTATTGGTTTTCCTTTTTTTTTTTTAAATTGAAAAAGGAAGTCAGACTGTCTGTTTCAAGACGGGTCCGTTTCTCGCTGCGTGACGTTGAACGAGGAACGGGAAATACGCGGACGTGGATACCTGCTGCTCTTCAAACAAAAAAAAAAAAAAAAACAGAAAATAAAACATGATGGCCTTCAACTGTCTTAACCGTTTCCAAATCGTTCCCAGGCAGAGGAAAGCCTCCCCTTAAAACCGAAAGAACGACCGGAGGACTCTCTGAAAACAGAAACGAACACGCAAACGAAAAAACTTTTTAGCATTTCTAGGTTTTCTTTTTTGTTCACTTGTAGGGAAACCTCTCTCCTTCTTAGGTAGGACTTCTAGCTGGAGCCTTTTCTAGAATGTAGCAGTCTGCAGTCTTGTTTTGTGAGAAACTTCTTTGATACCAACAGAACTCTGCTGCCCTCCTCTCTTTCAATGTGATCGCTCATACGTGGTTATGAGAACACAAGCATGTACAACGTGATTGTGTGCGTGTGCGCCGCTCTCCGCCCTCTGCACAGTTTCCTCCCCTGTTGCACCCTCCCGCGTGACTCCGTTTGCTCTCGGTCTTTACGTTTTACCGTCATTCCTTCATAGTGCCTTACAGACGATACTGACGCAGTTCATAAAGTTTACTCCGCTGGAACGTCTAGGACGAACGGGCCAGTTTTGCGCGATGGGCACGAGGTGTGACCCAGGGCCGCGCCCGGTCTCTTCGGCCCCGGGGTCTCGCAGAACGTTGCCGTTGACGCTGAGCAGGTCTTCTCGCCCGTCACGCACGCGACGATGCGGCGCTTCGTTGGCATGGTAAAAATGACCCGCCTTGGATGAACATTTCTTTTCGGTCGCGAAACCAAAGTCTTTAGGTGAATTCTTGTCCTGCCCACTAGCTGCGCTGGATTTTTGCGTAAACTCCCGTTGTTTTAGGTCTTCATTCGCGGTCGCACCCAACAAGCGCCTCGACGAGCTTCGAGTTCGCTCGCGTTTCCAAGGGGTGGATGGAACCAGGCCTGCGAATTGGCTCATGAAAACCGAAACCGTTGCCTGGGGGAAACGGCGGTACATCTGTAGCAAGAACGTGTGTTTAGTCGAAGTAGCTCTCCAACAACCCTGGACGTGGGAAGTGTAACTTTGCGCTAGGTCTGCGGTATGGAGGAGGGGCCAGTGGGTGTGCCCAAGGGGGTGGGGCTGGCTGGTGGGAGGAGCCACCGGCCTTTCCCAGCGGACACAAAATCGGACGGCAGGGTAGGGAGCGGAGCTGATTGGACAGAGCTGAGCTGGTCTGACGGGGGGGCGTGGAAATAGGAAGGACAAAGTGAAATCCGGCATCATATTGGGACTTCGAATTGTGTGTTGGGACTGAGCAGGTAGGTATGGGCAGTCAGCTCCAATCCCACAGGGTGTGGGATGTCAAAGAAATGCATGACATGGTGCGACGGGAAGCTTCATCCAAACGCAGGGCGGTGGGTTTTACACTTTTAACGCCACAAGTGTTCTAGAAACGCCTGCAAAAACGACGCGGACGCGTCGCTTTCGGAACGGCGCACAGGCGAGGCGCTCCGATCACACGAAAGAGTCTTAAGCTTTATTTGAGGCTTCGTAGGGAGGTGTCGTACCGCACTCCACTTGTCATTCTTAAATTTCTTCTTTGGAGATGTGCGTGCGGCGTGTTTAAGCCAAATGTGTCACACTGCACTCCACCTTTTTTTTCTGTTTTTTTTTTTTTAGTAGCTGATCCTGTTTTCCTCTTCCTGACAGTCTTGCCGTAGCAGTTGCATCCATGGGATGATGCGGATTCTCCCGGCTAGATGTGCGTGGCTGTTCTTTAGAGCTCGCTGCAATAATTCTCATTGATATTTAATTGACGTGTGGGTTTTTTTTTTTTTTTTTTTTAAAAGACGTTCAGTGTGTCACTGAGGGTGGGTGCACTTGGGGATTCTCGAAGGGAGCACATGGCGGTGTGGGTGGCACTGCTGTGACGTGTCCCCTCTCATAGCCATCTCACCGCAACAATAACGGAGTTTGTCATTGCGATGACAATGACATTGTGATGATGAACTTGGGGGAGCCCTGATGGGCAGGCGGCGTAAGCATGACGAGCGCACCAGCCCCTGGGTTTCCATGCTTCGGCCCCCACCCCGAACCCAAAGAAAACTTCCATCTTCCAGACAAGCTCCACCGGGTGCCCATTTTCAGTGCATCGCGTCACCTTTTGCACCCTGCAGACCATGGCCTCCTGGCAGCCAGAGGAACGTAACATTGCCGGTGTGGATTACACCATATTGGTTTGGTATTTCTTTGACAGAAGGCAATCCAGCTCGAGCATGTTGTAAATGGACGGGCCCGTCCTTCTGGACACGTGCCGCTTTGGAGAGAGGAAGCGTGCTGTGCGCATCACCACTACTCCTGTCAGCCGCCGGCGCGAGACCCTGCTGCCGTCTCCTCCCTTCTGCTAAAGAAGTTCGGCAACGACGTGATGAGCAGCAATAACGTGCCTCCTGCCTCCAAGAGGGATCACAGCTGTTGTTCGGTGTCCAGAAGAAGACAAAAAAACACGGAATGCTGTACTTGCCAACTTTTTCCTCAGCATGTGTGGGATCTGCTTGGGGTGCGTGTCTGCACCGACACTCGAGCAGTGATTTCCCCATAATTAACATTTCTGCTGCTGAAGCACTCTACACGAATCTATGTTGCGTTATCAAATTATGCAGTTTTTAAGTCTGCGACTTCTGTACTTAGCCGTGATTCGGACACCTTGTACCCCGGTGATCTCGGGGTAAAAGTTGTCACAATTGGCTGGTGTGACTGAAATTCACCTGTATTGTTTTTTGGCTTTATAACTATGTTTTAATCGTATGAAAATGTCAGAAAGCTAAGCTTGAGCATTAGAATCACCACAATAACTCGTCACAAAGTGGTTGTAAATGTGAAGCTATAATACGTGAAAACATTTAGATCTTCTGGCTACTAAGAGCATAGATTTCATTTGTATCTTTTAGCAAGAATACCAGCTTGAAATAGAGGTATTGTGACATCTCAGATTAACTTTTCCTTATTAAGATTACTATCTGTAAACTATGAGTTTACCATTTTAACCCTAAAAGCTTTATTACAGTTTAAATTAGAATATATTTAAGTATTGGAAGGATTGATGTAAGATATTCACTGTGGTATTGAATATGTTTCCATTGTACTGCTTTCTTAAGTGCGTATGTTGTTTTCTCTGCAAGGGGGAACTAGACAATAAGTACACGATTAACCGAAATTACATTTGTAAAATATGATATGAATATTTCAAGGAAATTAGTTTCATCTGTAGCCCTGGGCGTCGCGCTGAAATCAGTGTCTACTGCCTTCAGAATCATTAGCTCTGCTCGAAATTCTGATGAATTGCTCAGAGAACGCCGTTTCAGAGGCTCTGCTTAAGAAGAATGGGTTTTAAAAAAAAAAAAAATAATAATAATAATAATTTAAAATTTTAAGTTACAAATAAAAAGCATTCAACTTCATACTTTTTGCTGTCTGCATTTTAAAATGAAGTAACATTCCTGAAGCGGTGGAAGAGCAAACCTGGTCGACCCAATGAACTGACCTGTTTCTTGTAGAACCCCCACCCACTTAAAATGCTGGCAGCAGGGGGGCAATTTATGCCAAGATGTATCTCCACGTGTGCAGAATAGCCAAATGTTATAATTTGGCATTTTTTACAAATTTCTTAGAGAACCAAAAAAAAAAAATAATTAACATACTTTTTTCTAAGTAGTTGAGGTGTTGTGCTTTTCTACATGGGTGAGCATAAAATCATTTTTATTCGTAATGTTTGTCAAACACAGTTTCATAAACGAGACCTTGGAACACGTGTGAATTCAGTGTGTTTGAACGGCTTCTTCCTTTCTCTCGAGTTCCGAACCGCTGGGATTTGTTATAATTTTTGCGCGGGGGGAGGGGGGGTCGATAACACTTCGCGGGCAGAGTCGCGTTCCCACGTTCCGAAAGCCCCAGCCAAAGATGGGCCCCCAAACGTGGGTCCGCGTGACTGCACACAAACCTGGTTCCGTCCGGAGAAGCGCTGAACGGCTGGCTACGTGACGCCGTTCACCTTGGTTACCCTTTGGTTTACCGTAGGGCTCCTTTTGCAAACCTGAACTTGAAAGCGAATGATATTTTGAATCGCACAGCAGCAAATGTTCACAATGAAATGAGAATGAACAAAAATATTTTTCTACTATTTCCTGTAGGCCCGACCCTGTTCAGTGTCCATCCGTATGGGTTTCCCTGTGGTCTTATTACTCATCTCTCATCGTGGAAGCTATCGTGTGCTGCAGTATTTCCTTGTGTACTACTTTCGGTTCGTTTGTTGTCTTCTTGCTCTTTATGGTTTCGTTTTCTTTTCCTGCCGGGGTTCGAGGGGTTCGAAAACGTGTGATGTCTCGTTTTTATCGATCTGTTGATGTAGAGCTATATGTACCCAATTCTTTAGACTTATACTATTAAGTATGCTACGAGAATGGACATTTTACTGGCTTATAGAATGATTTCAATAATAATGATATTGATAATAATTACAATGAAAAAATATTCATTCTTAACCAGTTGAGTACTTGCTACTAAGCGCTTGTGTTACCATTAAGACGTTGTGTGCTTCTCTGAATAATCATTTTCGTTGTAGAAAAATGGAGTGAATTTACGAGTCTTCAAAACTAATGATAGCATTGTAAATTTACCAAGGATTTTAACTGAACACCTGGTTTTAGAAGAATATAGTTATTTTAATTGTTATATTTACTAACTGTAGGGTGCGAAGGGGCTGGATTTGTGGTGAACTATGTTATAGCTTGTTATTCACTGTTACTTTTGATCATTTTTTCGGTCTCCGAGGTGAATCGAGTTATTAATGAGATTTGTATGCTCACATATGCATATTGTATATGTGTAGAAATGTAATCACATTGTCTTGGATTTACATTAAACTGTTAAGTCACTACACCTTGTCTCTTATAATATATGTGGTTGTGCTGTTTCCTTCATTTCATTTTTTTTTTTTTGTTTTTACCTCTTTTTTTTCTTTTTTTGCACGGGCACCTTTTCTCAGCCATCAAGAGTATCAGAGTGACCTTGCAGCACCTAGGAAATGACACCAGAGCAAAGTGGCCCTGATGGTTTGAGGCTCACGCTTGTGATGGAAAAGAATACGCAGCAATGGTGCTTCTTGTCGATAGCAGAGCTCAGCTTTCCTTGTTGAATATCTAATTTTTCTTGTTTCAATGCAATATCGCTCAATGTGGTGAGTA
Source organism: Scleropages formosus (assembly GCF_900964775.1). Lineage (NCBI taxonomy): Eukaryota > Metazoa > Chordata > Actinopteri > Osteoglossiformes > Osteoglossidae > Scleropages > Scleropages formosus. Next base: position 17,726,999 of record NC_041807.1, read on the forward strand.
TGCTGATGGCATGAAATTTCTCCAGGATGTCACTCTTGCAAATGCACTTGCTCTTTCTGTATGGCGTGCCATCTGAGCCCTTGTGATTTACTGGGGGGTGCGGTGGCGCAGTGGGTTGGACCACAGTCCTACTCTCCGGTGAGTCTGGGGTTCGAGTCCCGCTTGGGGTGCCTTGTGACGGACTGGCATCCCGTCCTGGGTGTGTCCCCTCTGGCCTTACGCCCTGTGTTGCCGGCCGGGTAGGCCCCGTGACCCCGTACGGGACAAGCGGTTCTGAAAATGTGTGTGTGTGTGTGTGTGGTTAAAAAACACACTGTGGGCCACTCAAGAGTCCTTAGAAATATTTGGCTAAATTATTAAAATGTTTTGCAAAAACTGTGGGTTGAAAAGCATCCCTGTAACACATGCATGCATACATACATACATACATATACTGCATATATAATATTTATCCTGGCCCCCCATCAGGGCTCAAACCTGGGACCATGCCCTGTCCAACAGCTCCTCCAGACATCCACTGCAAATGGTGAACTTTCCACTTGCTGCCACTAGATGGGGCCAGCGTCATTTTTATGCTTTTTAATATTTCCCTTCATTTCTCCCTTAGTTGGTTTGTGCGCAATTTGCTGTATCACTGTAATGCTATTTCATCTTTCATTTAATGTATACTTAGTGATTTTTTTTTTTTTTTCCCCACGCTCAGTGCGGCATTTGGCCGTTTATCTCAAACGACTGTGATGTCTGCTTTATATAAGATCAACCTTAAATACTTTAAATACGTACAAGAGCACCGCTCAGCATTTTGCTTTATGAATGAATAGAAGCCCGTTTATCGATACCAATCCGCTCACTGTGTCGCTTGTACTGCGCGGCCGACGTCTGTCTCCTGGCCTTGAGCTGTCAATCAGGACATTATAAACCAATCCTCCAGAGATTCATTGTGGGGGGAGGGATTAGGTATCAAGAGGGCGGGATTAAACAGCCAGCAACCAATCACGTTGTCTCGTTTCATCCCAACGGATTAACCGATTGTGGTTCGAAGTAAGCGATGTGAAATACATGTACAGTGATCATTTTAACTCAGTTAAGTAGCCTTTTATTCGTTATGATAGCCATGTTTGAATTTAACAACGCGCTAAACATATTTCTTAACGGGTGAACCCAGTTATCTTGTATTTTAGCGGGGTAAATAAGGAGAAAAAAACTATGAGTAATATATATTGGGTTTAGGGAAACAATTTCACCAAAAATACAGCTGCAGTGGCATGCTATTTTCAAAGTACCGGAATTAGGAAACAGAAAAAAAGAGTCTAATGTTAATAAAGACACTCTCAGGATTACGAATATAAATTGCACAACTGACACAAAGTGCACAAGAGAACACTAGAGTGACGCAGCCAGTTCGACACGCCGGGCCTTCGCCGCCCACAACGTCTAGCGGTGCTGCTTTGTAGCCTTAAAACGTCCGTGGAGTGAACGGGCCTACGTAATACGTCTCTTAAAGGACAGCCAACTTGACCAATGACCGCCGTTCTTCGTTAATTAATTATTCATACGGAGATTCTGGGAGGGGCTTTTTACCAATCCCTGGGACTAGCGGTTACAAGGGGGAAGGATGCGCGAGGAAAATGGGGAGGCAGGCGTTAATCATTCGCGACACGGTTTACCTTTTCAGAACCGAAGAGTGAGTGAGTGTTTAGAACGCGCCAGTCAGTCGCGCTGCTGTAAATATGTAGGGTGTGGTGCTGGTCACAACAGCAGGTAACGTGCTTGGGACATGCGCTGTGCCGGCGCTCGAGCCGAGGGCAGCCGGCCACAGAGCGCGTGTGGTCTACTCTACTCCGGTACCTGCACGAGGAATTGGCAGCAGAAACACCGCTCCGCGCGCGGATTATAATCATGGGCTCCCGCGTGGCTATTAGTATTATGCGTTCCGAGTAACGCGGCAGCATCCCCGGCCCGTCCTGTCATTTTTTATAATTCACCGGCATGGAAGCGCGCCGTGGGGAATGACCCCGCGGGAGCCGACGTTCGGCACGAGCTGCACCGCTGAGGCACGGCCGCGCGCCGCCGACGGAGGCCTCCGTTACCGTGCTGCTGCTGCTGCTGCTGCGGTGCACGAGCCAGGGGCCGAGTCAGTGCGTGGCCGCGCGTGCACGTAGCAAGAGGGGGCCGCCCCCCACTGCTGCAGCTACGGCATGAATTAAAATAGACAGTCTGTCAAACCTATCGTTTGTTTTTGTTTTTTTTTTTTTTTTTTTTTCGGAAATTGTGCGTAAGAGAAGATTTGAGAGACATTTTTTTGACGGCGAATCCAACCCCCCACCGCACCGCACCGCCCCTGCCCTGCGCGCGATCATGTCCTTCGGACGTGTTCCCAATAGGATGCCATGAACCGGATGCGATGGAGGCTCTTGTCTCTGTGACCGCGGGGTCCAGGGTGTCCCCCAGGAGCGCGCAAGGCCAGGGATGCTGGGCTCTCTTCCTCATCTTGGGGCCGGTGCTGCTGGTTTCCATGGCAACGGCGAGCTCCCTCCAAACAGGTGAGACTGGACCTTCTCAGTTTTTAATCATGGACTCCCCTTTATTTATTGCTTTTATTTTGGGGAAACTGTAAAGCAGTATGTCTACCTCGCTTGGTGACATGTGAGCTGAGCCAAGCCTTAGGTAGACAAGTTCACGTTCATATAATTAGAACATTTGTGTTGCGTTGGAAAGTCTGTCAAGAGTAAGATACACCTCTGGCCTAAAGGCACAACTGAATAACTGCAGTTAAATGTCTATCTTGCTTGCATATGTTAATTTCTCTGCCTGTCTCACTGTCTGCCTGTCTGTCTCTCTCTCTTTCAGTTTTTCTGTCTGTCTCCATCTCTCTATCCATCTATCTGTAATATACGTGTGGCTTTATCTCTTCGTGTTTGTGGCTTTCTACCTGTCTGTCTGTCTGTTTTGTGTCTATATTTTTGCCTTGGTTGGTTTTACAGTTTTTTCATAGTGTTCAGTGTGATGCACAGCCAGCTACTAACCTTCTGGTTGGCGATGGCGATTGGTGTAAATCAGAGATCTTTCAGTAAGCAGTGTATGTTCTTCTGGCCCCGGCGATTGCCGTCAATGACTATCGAATCTTACGATAGTCGGTGTTTACTGTGCTATTTCTGGAAGTGGTGAATATGCCTCGAGAGCTGAGACACAAGAGGTAATTAATATATGCCGACTTTCTTGTACTTTAATCTGCATAAATAGGCTTTGCATGTAATTGATTATATCCCATTTCTTTTTTTAAGACATTGAACTTCTGTCAGGTTTGAGTATTGTTGTTATAAGGTAGTCATCAAAACCCTTTTTCTTTTCTCAGTTGTAGTGGTGTGCATTTTGATGCCTCTGCTTTCTGTTTTTTTTTTTCTTCGAAAATGCACGTTCTGTAGTTGGTTGTAGGGCGGACAGAAGCTCGGAACAGTCGTTTACTACTGAAAGGAAAACCAAAATTGGCATCAGCTCCATTAAAGCATAACTGACAAGGATGAATAAAATTATCATAAAGAAGTAATAAAGAGCTAAAAATACCAACAAAAATCCATGATGCGAAACCACAGTATGGAGCTGTTCTTCGACCAAGTCCTAACTTAGCTCTCTCGAAAAATCTCTTCTAGGTTGCAGGCCAGCTGCCTTATATCAGTTCCTTGTTTGGTCACCTAATAGCTGGCAGCTGGACTTCAATAATTGGCATTGACACACTGTTCACCATGATCAGCCTTGTACTGTGCCATGGTTCTGCCCCTCGCCCGCTCCAAGTAACCTCTTCTAGGCAACTGTCAGTGTCGGGATGTGAAAATGTTTTCATCCAGTGATCGGGCAAATTCTCGAGCAAATAATGATCCTTTCTGAAAGAGTGATAAAAATCTTTGAGGAGATGGAGGTATGATGTGTGAATAGGTTGGTTACACATTAAAGAAAGTTGGTCAACGTGCGGCTTGAAAATCCAAGTACCTCGTGGTCCGTTCTTTGTATTCCTCTGCATTACTGTATAGCCTGTGAATAATTAATCATGGAGTTTCCCCATGTTTCTCCATTGTCTGTAAAGTAGTTATTGATTTAGACTTACAGGGTATCTTTGTTGAGTGAGGTGTGTCAGACAGCAGGAAGATGAGTTTGTGAACTTGACTGTACCAAAAGTAAGTGTCAGCCAGGGTGATTGTTTGAAGTGTCGATCACACCGTCAAGCGTCGTAGCAGAATTTCGAGGAACGCTCTCGTCCGGGTAACTGCTGCTCCCACACACAAGAGCTATTCAGAGATTGTGCAGTGTCACATTTTACTGGCACCATTGTCGCCATGCTCAATGACTGCACCCCGCACCACGTCTACTGACAATGGCCGCACCAGATCGCCCGATTCTGTTCTTGACCCCCAGTGTCTTTTTTTTCCACAATCTATACAGCTCCGCGGCACAGCTGCACAGCATGGTAACTTTGTCCATTCACATATCCTTGCACAAAGCGGTGTTTTCAGAATTTTGCCATGACAGCCTTGCTCCTCATAATTACGGGTTGAGCCGCTATCCGTTTTATTCAATTGAATAACCCACTTTGGTGCCATTTCCAGCAAATCCAAGATCAATGGTGACAAGGTTAGATTTTATTTGTGAAAAGTTTGCTTCAGTGTCTTGTTCATTTTATAGTTTAAAAGAAAGAAAGTGAAAACTTGATGAGTTGGAACTGGGTGTTTTAATCACAGGAATACCTTGATTTACAAACTCTATCCAAAATTTCGGTATGACGGCTCTTGGCTTTTGACACCCAGTTTTTGATTTGCAAAACCAAAATTCTGTACACAGAACTTATTTGATGCATATTCATAAAAACTGGAAAGTCTTGCATTGTCCAGGTGAAGCAGAAGTGCAGTAATGTACTGTTGTTGGTGTGTCTGCATCCAGATCTGTGTCTGATGGTGTTATGAATATGACAGCGCTGCTTTAAGAGAGTGGGGCATTATGGGGTGCATGTAAAATTCTACAGGGGTGTCTATCACCCATATTTTTTGTGTGTGTGTGTGTGTGTGTGTGTGTGTTATTCCAGTGACAGCAGCACAATTAGCAGGAAAGGTTTAGCTCATGTTTTTTCAAGCTGTGTATGTGCTTTTTGGCAACAGTGCACAGTTTTAGAAAGTTGTTCACAGTAAATCCAGCATGCAAAGTGAATGCATGCTTTGTATGTTGCAATTGAACTGATCAATTAAAAATAAAACTTGGAAGTACCCCGGACCAGTAACTCCAGACAACTACCCTGTTTTTTCCAAGCACAATATGGAAGCTGGACAGCAAAGTAACGGGGGTCATGCACTTTGGTATTGTTTTCTGAGATGTATGTTGCTTTGAAAAAAAGAGTCTGCTAAATGAATAAATGGTATGGTTTGGTTTGCGGTTTTTGGATGGAGTGGGAAAACATTTTTCACATTTTTAATTTAATGGGAAATAGGCTTTCAGTATCCAGAAATCTTTATCTGCGCTGTATCCAGGAATGGATTAGTTTTGTAAAATGAGGGATACCTGTATTTGGTCTTTTTTATAGTTTCCCCCTCTTTATGATGGTAGTGTGTAAGGTCATTCCCTGTAAATCAAAGGTGTAATTACTGTTACTTTTAATGGTACTTTTTTAAATATTGTAACAAATTGCTGAAGTCTATATCACCAAATCACACTAAAATAGACACATTTAATTCAGTAGTTACCATTAGTTGTCATAGCAAGGCAATTTCCCATCAGTAATTACTCTGTAGTACTGTATGCCTGTCTACCTGCACTCATTCACCTCTTTTGTAGCTGTTGCATACCGTACACTTAAACATTCACAAACAAGACATTCATACATATGATACTCAGTGTTTGTTTAAAAAAAAAAAAAAAAGGACAGAAAATAGGAAAGAATCAAAGAGAACAAAGCAAATGATTTCACAGTCACCAACAAGTAAGGGCAGCTGGTAGCGTACTGGCTACAGCTGCTGCCTTTGGACCCAAGGGTTGCAGGTTTGAATCCCACCTCCAGCTGTGGTACAGTTGGGTAAGGTAGTTACCCTAAGTGGGAAATACCAGTTAAAACTGCCCAGCTGTATAAATGGGTAAGTAATTATAGGTAGATTAGCATTGTAAGTCACTATGGAGAAAAGCATCACCTAAATTAATAAATGTAAGTGGTCATAGTTTGGACTGTCGAAACAGGACCAGAACTGATTGGAACAGAAATGAAATTATGACTGTGAAGAATAGCAGACGGTGGTTGTGGTCTCATGTTGTTCATCTGTCAGGAGGCAAACTCACTCCTCATAAATACAAAGAATTGTTTCATGAAATGGAATAGGTGAATTAAGCGAAACCATTCATAACCTCCAGTTCTCATAAACTGAATGCTCATGTCGTGGATTGATTATATTTATAGTTAATCTTTGCGTTTAATAATTTCTCAACCACCATTTATACAGGCCTATAAATGGGAGTGTTTAAAACCGTTTGCCTTGTCATCACAATTTAGACCCCATCAAGTCATTATTGAAGCCCAACTAGTCGTGTCGCTCACAGCATCTCCTCCTCGTCTTTTTCTTGTGGCGAATAAGCGAGCCGCCATTTACAGACTCGCTTTTGTAATCCATGCGTGAAGCAGGCCATTCATGTTGCCAAGGTGGCGTATCGGCAGCATGAAATTAATCACTCCAAATTTGGAATGGTCCACACCTCTCTTTTTTTTTTCTTTTTTTTTTTTTTTTTTTTTTAAAACGAACATTGCCGAGACAGCTTTCTTGCAGGTGTTAATTCAGAATTTGCCCTGTTTTTCTTTTGCCTGCGTACTTGTGAGCGATGCTTCACCCAGACTGGGTTTTTTCTGGGCTGTACTGCGTGTTGTGTTTGTGAGCTGAGGACAGGAAGCCTCCGTTACAAGAGGCTGGAGTACAAATCTACCTTCTCGTGGCCCTTTGGGAATTCAGTTTGAGACCCGAGGCTTCCGAAGGGCATCGTGCGCAGGATGGTGTGGACCGTCGGAACAGAGTCTCAGAGTTAAGTCTTCCTCCGATGGCGTTAATGGAACCTCCGCTCTGAGTGTAAACGCATCTCGGTCTGACGTCTGCGTCACGTTATCTGCTCTTCTCTTAGTGCTCAAAGCAGTTCATGAGGTGCTTTTGTTGTCAGTTTGTATCAACATGTTTTTGCCACCTTAGGAAACTGCTTTTTATGCCAAGAAAATTGCACACTGTGTGAGAAAAGTTACTGTAAAAAGATTTGCTTCCATTTTTAGTAGGTTTTTCACTTTCTCAGTACATTAATAATGACATATCGTTTAAACACCAGAGTACACGCATACACGTCATGGCCAGACAGACATCAGGGTGTGAAATGAAACCGCGCTGAAGTCAATCCTCTGCTCATCATATAGGCAACATAAAAAAACACATGGAAAATAGAGTCTAGAGACCTTCTTGTTGACCCCGTAACAAAACAGTGTTCTGTTTTTGGAATAGCAGATCAACACTGTTGCCATGGTATCGGTTAACGGAGTTCATAGTCGAAATGACAGCACCCTTGTCAGATATAGTGTCACCGCAGGTTCTCGGTTATCTAGTAAAATGTAACTACAGGTAGTCCCCGGATTACGGAAAAGTTCCGTTCCCAAGTTGAATTTGTACGTAAGTCGGAACAGTTAGGGACGGTTCGTGTCTAACGTCAGGGAAATGCTTCTCTTAGTATATAGTGTATCTTTCTATGCACAAAAAACATCAAATAAGTATTTCCAGATACACTAGAATGTGCTTAACACAATACAGTAATAATAAATGTAACTACAATAGTTGTAACTTAAATTTTTAATAAAATAGGCTTTACGGGAGGCCGTTCGTAACTACGGGTTGTACGTAAGTTGGACATTCATAACCCGAGGACGGTCTGTAATTTAGACCCTTAACTAATACTCCTTATTGTCAACTACCACAGCCATAAAAATGTACTTTGTATCAGCATTATTATGATTCCATTCAGGCCACTTTATTAGGACAAACAGTTACCAATAATGAGTGAGTGCATGAATTAATATTTTGCTGCGCCCGAGGCTTTTATAGACTTCAACATAACGGCGGTATACAATTTGGATCAGTTTACAAGTTTATTGGTGTGAACAGCAGAGTCCTTCCTGGAATATGAACCGGAAGCCTTTAGATTACAAATCTGTGTCATTGATCGTTGTGCCACTTGCTGGCGTGAACAGCGGCTAACCATTTGCCTTTGTCATTATCATCATGATGTTGTTGGCAAGCTTTCCTTCCATGTGAAATGCTGCAGTCTTGGATACAGGATAACCAGGATATCTTGCCAGACGGACCGGTACAGAATGAGGGTGTCCAGTGTGTCCTCTTGCTCGAGATATGTTGATGTGCGGCCTCCTCCCTCTCTGCTCGTACGCACTTTCCTCTTTAGACCTTGTGGTGCCTTCCATCCTGCATGACCAAGCGCTGCATCCCCAGACCTGATCAGGGAGGTCATGGAGGTCCCAGTCTAGAATGCAAAGGTGGTAGCTATGGAATGATCATCTGCCTGTGTCTAAACCTTTCTGCGTGTTTCAGTTCAGAGCCTGCTGTTGGGATCCAGCAAAAAAAACTATTACACCGATCAACAAATTTTAATGTTTTATTATACAACAGAAAAAAATAGGCTTTTTTTTTGTGTGTGTGTGTACTAAACGGCATGTGCTGGCAACAATATGTGGTTCTGAAAATTCCATCTTCTCTCAGCTTTGTCAGAAAGTCTCTGCGTTAGAGAACCGAAGGCCATTCATTCTGTGTTTTTTGAATAAACTGATCCCCCATCCCTGACTGTGACTCATCCAGCGAGTGCCCTTTACTCTAGTGGAAGCACTAAGGTATTTAACTAATAACCGACTGACTTTGGAGACTGCCGAGGAAATGATTCACGGGGCAGCTCTGGCTCTTGCTTTTTTCACTACGATTCCCAGGCTCAGAATCCTCTGGCCACTTTGCTGTCATAAAGAAACTAGCCAGTTCACCCACACAATGTGTACCCATGATTCCCATGATTTCTCATACCATATTAAAGTGTGTTTGTTTCTTTCTTTCCACAACATGGTACAGGCCAGGAGGGAGCCTTTTGAAGATTGCTGAAAACTACACTGCTGGGTAAAACTGCCAAAATAAAAATAGCTGTTTAAAATTGTGTATTATATATAAATTGAAATTGCCTTGCCTTTAGTGTGACATTCTTTGAAAAATGAATTTCCTTCACAATGAAATAATGCTTTCTGCAGTCTGCTTTTACTGTCGTTAGGTTTCAGACAGTTGACATAATGTCTCCTCCCATGACGGAAGTAAAGTGTAGCTTCTGAGAGCCGAAGGTACACTTGTCTCTGCTGCTCGGGAACTTGTATACAGGAGGAAAAGTTTGAATAGATCTGTGAGTCGGCGGTCACGTAGCAGAGGATTTTGCAGGACGGTGGGTGAGTGGGAAAGGCAAGTAAAACACTGTCACGTGAGGTGGAAAATCGGTACGAGAGAGCTTCCGGATCCAGAAGTCACCTTCTCCTTGGTTCTTACCCGTTCCTCATTATATGTTGTGGGACGTTCCGTCAGTCAGTTTTACAGTTGACCCCCGGCTAACAAGCATCCTGGTTAACATCATTTTGGCTAGTGCCTTGCCCTTAGTGGTAATAACTGATTTGGCTAACATCTCATTCAGCACCATATGTCCTTTTAGCATCCTGCCGGTCCGCCCTCTCCATGTGGTCCCAGGTACGCTCAGTGCTCCAAAGACCCAGTGTGCCTCACTGCAGGCTGCCCAGACTCCCTCCATCCAGTCAGCAGGCAGTAGCCATCACTGTCAGCCAATTCGGTTAAAAACATTTTCCTATCACGTCATCAGTCAAACTGGAACTGATCCACTTCAGTGTAGGACTGAGGTATAAGACTGAATTTTGATTTATAACTCTCTAGAACTTAAAATATTTGTCATTTTTATATTGGTGAGTTATAGATAAATAGCATCTGCTGTTGGTGATTTAAACTGTGGTAAATGATTTGAAATGTTAAGGAGAGGGACTCTAAAAATTCATTCAAGGGGGGGTCTAAAATTTTGTGAACATCAGGTTATTTGTAAGGTGAAGTGTGCTTCAGCTAAAATCTATAATCTGCTAATTTCTTAAGTTTTTGAACATTAGTGAAGTTAGCCGGGGCACCATTGTACATGTGTTTTAATTCCCTCTGACCTCTAGGATGTACGTGTTTTGTCGGTACTCTAATGCCGTCACAGAATGTTTGGCGACAGTGGATGTGCGTTTATGGAAATGTGATCTAGCTGTGACTGGACTGCCTGGGAACGCAAGCGTATTCGTGACGCGAGCGGCTCAGTAAGATTAATGCGAAGACATCTTGCCAATACCTCATCGGATCAATACGGCTCGTAAAGGTTTTTCATCTGATTGCTTTCCTTTGTAGTTCCAGCAATGCATCGCAACCATGGTGGTCTGGGGAGAGTATCAAGAGATGTGGAATCATAATGTCTTGCTGTAGACTCAGCACCAGAAGACTTCACCGCCTGGTTTCGAGTCGCTTTTTTTTGAAGGCCTTCAAAACGTGACTGAAATGCCAGGATCGCTGCGAGGGCGGGCTGTCCGGGTGCTGAGATGAACAAGGTCTCTGCATGGTTAGCCAAGGAAAAGAGAGATGTGAGGGACATCTGCCACTGTGCACATAGTTATGGTTGGCATGTCCCAAAACTGTTGGGAATTCCTCTTCATGTACTGGGTTCAAGCTGGGTTTAAGTCTTTAGAGAGGTTCATCAGAGGGGTTTCCTTTCCTAACCAGTTCCTGCACGAAGAAAGTCGGCCTATGAGGGCAGGTGAAAAGGTGTTGAACTCTGCTGCGAATTGTCCTCAGGCAATCGCACGCCTCGGGTTTGTTCTGCACCTGGTGTTTCAGTTTCAGACATGAAAGGATTTTCGGAATATTTCTTCAGAAGTAAAACTAATGAGAGAAGCTCCTCTCCTTTTTATATGGATCCTGAGTGGAAATTGTGACTCAGTCAGCACTTAGGACCAGGAAGGTCCAGCTGTACACTTACAAGTGTCTTGGCACACATCTGTGTTCAGCAAGAGCGCTTGATGTCTGTTTATAATTACCTTAGTTTGACTCGAAGGGAGTTTATCATTCTGTTTTTCTTCTATGGCCATTTACTCTTATGCTCATTTATTGCACGTTTCACTTTGCTCGCTTGCCTTCATTTGACGGTTGGCTCAGACGTTCCTCAAGACAAGACAAAAACCCCCAGCCTTTTTCTTTTAATCTAGATTCCATGCTTGACCTCATTAAGGATGCAAACCCATTCACCTCATGAACGGAAAGGGGGGGGGTAAAAAAAAAAAAAAAAAAAAAAAGCTGAGTACAGCACTCTAATTTTGGCACGAGGGACTCCCCGAAGGAGCACGGCATGTTTAAGGGCTCGTCCGTTATTGCGTCCGTTTCCAGACGGCCGACTGCTCCTTGGCTCAGAGTTGCACCTTAATTGCAGAGGAGTCATAACAGTGACAGCTTGAATCTCGTCCCAGAATTCTGCATGTGGAAGCATCGCAGTTGTGCTGCGATGGGGGTCCTTGGCTTCCTCCTGGCTTATCCAGACAGATGTTTAAATTGAAATCACCAGGCCATTTCACTGCAGACTTATGCAATGTTCAGCAGGAGGGTGTCTGCGAATCCCCTCCTACTTTAGGAAAACTGGGCATCTGTGGGGACATTAACAAACTGTCTCCATGTTTGTTTTACAGTTTGCCTTGTCCATGTTTGACCGACCAGACAGTGAATATAAGATGAAGAGGTTTGTTGTGTTCTAAACCAGTTAAAACAGGATTCAACATAGTCACGTTCTGCATCATCTGGATGCTCGTTTAGAAATGGTTTTCTCGCTAGAAAGTGCCCGAGTTTGTGAAGAATAGAGTGGAAAGTCCAAGTATCTTACTATTTTGGCAGATTTCTTTATGGTGTTTTTGCGTTACCTTTTTAGTACCTTTCCTTTTTACATGAGACCCTGATCGCTTTGTTTTGATTACAATTTACAAGGGTATTGCAAGCGCAGAGATTTTCCAGAATTAGATGGGTGCAAAATTTGATGGGGACAGGTGAAACGTATGGTTATTAAAGTAAAATTGTCGAAGCCTTTGGGTATATCATATGTTTCCCCTCGCTTCTGTCAAGGCTAGAGTAAGAGTAAACTGTTTTTGGATCTTTATTAGAAGTTTCTGGAAAGAAGCAGATTGACTAAAAGTTCCAGAGTCCCTTGTCTGGATGTCACTCACTTTTCCAGTTTTTTCTTTTCATTATCCGTTGTCTGTTTTTCAGTGAGACCCGCTGAATTGTTGTTGAGATGAGACGATGTGGCCAACACTGGCGTTTGAATCGCGGAATTTTAATCACGGCGCTGTTAGCATGGCAAGAGACAGACTGTCAATGCATGACTGCGGGTGTGCAAACCTCTCGGTAACATTCATATTTCAGTAGGTTAGAGCTATAAAAAGAATCTGTCTTTATCGCGGCGTTAAAGGATGACGCGAGAGGTTGCTGCAACTGGCAGTCATCAAACATTAACGCCGGTTCCCAGTTTTGCTTTCCTCGCGGAGATTTACGTAGAAGCTGCATGTCTGGAAGTTCGATTGACCAGGTGGTGTTGCGTTTGTGCAAATGGGTTTGAGCCATTGAATCGCCATTCGCCTAAATGGCGAACGTTTGACAGTCGTGTGCATCTCAACTTGAGCATGGCATGTTAGCCTGTAAACCATGGAGTAATGAAAATCACAAATACCTACCTTCAGCCAGACAATTTTCATTTATCTCACACACTTCTCCGAAGTGACATTGTTAAGCTATGTACGGTGATTTACCCAGCTGGGGAATTTTACTTGGGCAATTCAGGGTAAGTACCTTGGTCAGGGGTACTGCAGTAGGTGGTGGGAGTTGAACCTGCATTCGGTGAGTCCAAAAGCAGCTAATCTACCCACTGCACTACCTGCTGCCTCAGACAGTTCATTGTCATTTGTGTTTGTGGATGGCACAGCACAAACTGAGAGCCATGCTACAGCTGGTTCTGGATAGTTTCTTCTGAAAAGGAATAACTATACTTCCACTTCACCTTCTGTCCAAAAGCCGCCCCCCTTCTCGGTTCTCCCATGTGTACATTATAGGTGCTCTCCACATCGTTGCCACGATGATGAGAAGGGGCGGTCTGCTCTGGCCCCAGGGGGTGATGTTCTTGCTGGCTTTCCAGGCACTCATCCTGGAGAATCCATTTGTCTGCTTTTTGTTGAAGTGACCGTTACCAATGTGTAGACTTCCCAGTCAAATCGAGAAACAGTGTTGCTGCGTCTGAGTCAAAGGGTCCGTTCGATCCCAGGTGATGATGTTCCTCCACATCCGCAGAAGTGTTTGAATTCAGAGTCCTGTCGGTGCGTTGGAAAGGTTTCCAAAAACCCGATTCAGGTGCTGGCCTCATGCTTGCATTTCAGCCTGAGCTCCTGTCTGACTCATTTAAGGTGCTGTTACTCCATCCGAGCTTGAAGCCCAGTCCATTTTTAGTAATATTTTAATATTCCTTCATGGTTTGTAATGACTTGGGCAAGTATAGACCTTAATTTTTGAGGTTGAGGATATGAAGCCTCACTTTCCAAGTCCTTAATCATGCTAAACTCTTGTATCTGTGCCTGAATCTCTGAGTCAGCTCACACTACCTGTGGTCACTTTGGAAAGGGCAACACAGCGTGTACAATTTGAATTTGTCAGTATGATCTAAGTACAAGTCCATCTTAACCAAGCTACAAGGGGTTGGGGCTTTATTTTGCAGCACTGAAAGTAGTGTACAATGCAGTATTTTCACTGTGTCTACTGTGTGGGACCAAAGGTACTTAGGAGAACTAAGGTTCTGATTCATTTACTTCAGTTTCTGTGACAAATAGTACAACGGTTCAGCTGTAATAAGTCCAAAATCTTCTTACTAAGCATACTTAGTAGTCAAAGCAGGATAGAAGATTATATGCTTGAACTTGTTGCTTTTTTAAACCAAGCATTTATTCTTGTAAGATTATATATTGCAGCCATCAACTAAGCTGTTCTGATATACTTTGCTGGTACAGCAGTGTACCAAACCAGAAACATCTGTGAGTAATTTATGTGTGCCCTGTTCTTTTTCCAAATTTAAACTAGGCGATTTTCCACCGCACTTTCTGAACTTCAGCTATGGTCCTTTTATGTATGTATTAACATGGCAGTTCTGCTTTATATGATGGCTTTTGATGACAGACTGGATCCCAGGCACATGGCTGTTGCTTTGTCTTTCAGAAGTCCGTTTTTTTCCCCCCATAACGCAGCTATTACAGCTCTAGTGCTGTGAGGACATGTGCAGAACTGCTGCGTCCTCGTTCAGGTCGAGTTCTGTCAAGTGATCGATGAGCGGGTTCTAGGAGGAGGGGAGGCAACGAAGGGAAGATGATTCTTAATTAAAGTCCCTCCTCTGTCAGTCCTCCATCTGCAGCTGGGGCTCAGATCTACCATTTATGAGGAAAAAGAAAAGATCGCAAGGCTTTTGGAAGTCGGACGTTGACAACGTGAGGAAGAGCATATCGTTGATTTCCCGTATGGTACGGTTCAGTAGAGTCGCCGAGGGCACGTGGTCCGAGAGCTTTGCGGCGGATTTCCATTAGGCAGCTTGAACTTGCAGGGGACAACGCTCATTTTTTACTCGGCCACCTCGGAGCAAAGTGCCCGGGAGGGCCGGCAGACGTTAAAACGGAAATGTGCTTGGAGCACGCAGCCGCCGAAGGAGAATCGCTAAGTAGCATGGATGCCCCTCGGGTACTTTGTCAACATGCTGCGTAATCAGCAGACCGCACATTTAACTCGTCACCTAAAGGAAAGGCGGGATGCCTGCTGGAGAAGCACTGCCGACTTGCACGTTTCAGATGTATTTCAGAGTAATATTGGGGATTTTTGACAGGATGTAGTGACACCAAAATGGAGGACTGCGTCTAAGAACGGTATGAGACTCCAGGTGATGAATGAGAATGAAAAGAGTGGCTGTGCATTCTTCCCATGACTGTGCCTGACTGGAGGTGTGTTATCAGTCAGACACTATAAATGGTACACATTTATTCATTTTTATTTATTCATGTAATTGAGTCCCGTACAATGAAAAACCGCTGCAGCGGCTCACGCAAATATATAGCATTTTTCATACGCACTTGGTAACCAGTTTTATTCGCTGCCTAGTACGCGTTTCACTCTTCAAAACCAACTACTGTGTGCATTTCCCACTTCCTGTCACATTGACGGCATCAACCAGTCACAGTATGAATTGTGAAACGTAACTCGCAACTAAAACGGCAGATTCAGTAGCAACATTTAGAAGTAAACTATTTGAATCGTAAAAATTCCTTTTACTACATGTATAATCTGACACCGTAATAAATGAAATGTTTATCCTGTGGTTTAGAAGTTGGAGTCCAGAGGTGACGCTGCCGGCCCGCAGATTGACGCCGTCCTGCAGAATTTATGGTATCAGCTTTAATAAGTGGAATAAATGATAGAATTCAATAGTTTTTGTTAAAAAACATTATGTTTGGTACCATTGTTGTTGTCATGCGTTTATTTTACTTGATCTTTAATTGACATATTTTTCATTCCAGAAGGGTTTTATTTTGACAATAAGATATAATGGTAATGTGATGTTGCTAAACAACTTAATGCCAAATTAATGTGGGAGGAATCTATTTTTTCATTCAGTCTGACATGTATTCCTCTGGTGAGTTCTTAATATCTTTTTTTAGTCTCATATTGCTTAATTTTCAAGGCTGAACCATTTGATTGGTGCAAAACTAACATTGTTAGTGACTCGGAACACCTTAGTCTTTCAAAGCTGCGAGCTCCCTGTGACGGGAGGATCAGAAGTGAGCAGAAGGCTACACCGGCACCATATTGCGCTGGCCATGAGCAGCGGTCTGTCTTGCTGAGCCACCCGGGTTTTTTTAAATATATTTTTAACTGAGCAGATGGCTGTGCTGTTCACGGATCTGTGCTCATGGAGGTGTTTTGTTCTGGTCCTCCGGGGAACCAGTGAACACGCCTCGTCTCCTTGAGGTATTCGTGTTGGCATCTCCCATGCATGCGTGTGTCTGTGTGTCCCACACACACACTGCAGGACATCTTGTTGATCTTTGCACCCCGAGTGGGACCTCCTCATAATCTTGAGTCCTTGTTCTCCATGTGAAGGTACAGGACCCAACATCCACCATGAGGGAAGAGCATCACATTGCATTCCACCAAGGAGTGGAGGAGTGACATGGGAAAGTTGCTCTCCATGTCTCACCCCTTCTATTTTCTATGTTTTCACACGCATTTCAGAGTTAAAGGTCACCAGGAATATATAATTTAGCAGTGCATCCTCCAACCAACCCCATTTCTTAAGTCGCGTGAACCCTGAATTCACTCGACTGTCCCCCAGAGTGCACCAGGCCATGCGATCGACTTTTTTTTAATGGCCTGTCCATGTGGTCTGGTGGTCAAATAAAATCCCTAGGTGTCCTTTTAAAGCAAATTAGTTTCAGTCTGGCAGTTAGAAAAGTGTCCCGTTAATAGCGCTATACTCAAGCTTGGCCTGCATCCCCTGGGGACAGCATGGACATGGTGACGCTGACCTTGGTGTCACGCCCGGATTCGCTTTGTGGCCGCTTCTGTGGCGGCAAAGTGCCCACCTGTCACTGCCTCTTCCTTCCACACGTGACTGTATTTGAGTAGAGGGGCATTAGTGCGTTGTGGCTGTTGACATGTTGTGAAAATGGTAAAGGTTCGGCATGAATTGTTTCCGTTTGGTTTTCTAAAGGACAGGAACATTCAACGTTTTACATGTCCTATTAAATTCTGTGCCTGTCCAATATCTGAATGGCAAAAATGTGTCTAGGTTTAAAATATTCTTTAATGACCAGAAGCTCAGCACAAGCCTTAATTTGTGGGTCGCTTTTATTACACAATGCAACAGAATGTTTCCAAAGTTCGTAGTTATGTCGATTTTTGCATTGATTATGATTACTTATCGTTCACTGATTACAAAAATAGCACTAGTTCTTTCAGAGTGTCAGTTTTAGTTTAGTGCTTCACAGGCATTGGAGGATTCTAGAAGGCACCAGAAAGTACCAAAACGTCCTATAAAGCATCGGATCCTAAAAGGCACTGGAATGTCTCGGACTTTAGAACCCAGTGCCAGAATTAGCCAAAATATGCTAATTTAAAAAATGTGGAACATTTTTCCTAAAACTGACATATAGTATGAACTACATTTACATTTCTTTATTTAGCAGGCGCTTTTCTCCAAAGTGACTTACAATGGATACTATGTAGTGTTACCAGCCCACACACCTTATTCACCGCGGTGACTTACACTGGTAAATACACTACTTACAATGCGTCACTCATCCATGCATCAGTGGAACACACTCTCTCTGTCATATACTAACTACTACCAGGAACAACAAACTACTGGCAAAAGGTAACAAAACTGAATGGAAAATGCAAAAATTCAACATAATAAAAAATTTTGTTACATTTTGATACTGCTAAGAATATATCCTTAAAAGAAATTGCCCAGCATTGCAAGATGCAGAGACTATTTCACTTGATATTTTTAAAATTTTGTAGATTTTAAGCAAGGAAAACTTTATCTGAAAACAAAATCGTAATCCGCCTGTCAGAAGTCGAAAGTCCCCTTTTATGACATGAATCGTAAGGTTTTTATGAACAGTTGACAAATGCAAATCCTAAGCTGTATCGTAGAATGACAATAATATAAATTAAGTGCAAAAAAGACCCAGAAGGTACAGAAGGACTTTCCTAGTACTATCCTGGCTGTTAGTGTGCCTGTGTCTCTCAGGGCTCGAGGAAGGGCTAAGGAGCTGGTGGTCTGCTCAAGGGCATCAAGCATCCATGATTTATCTCTGTCGTGGCGCCGCTCTTCAGCTGGGGAGGAGCAAATGAGATTTCGGTGATTTGTACGCGTTTGATCGCATCAAAGCCTCTAGATGTATCTTGTATCTCAACAGGAAATCCAGAGTTCGTGTCAACCACATCATACATCGAGCACACAGCCCACTGGCCATCTCGTAAAAAAAGTGTGGGCAAGCCGATTTCTCCAGCGACTCCGCTTAAGTCGAACCGGTCTGTCCTCCTCTACAAAATGAATCTAGAAGCTACACAAAACAACATAGTGGTGGTCAATTTGCAAACTACGGTTTCTTGACGTGGTGAGAAATTCTCTTATTGAAACGTTTATTTGGTGAAGATTTTGTTCTTTTGTCAAATTCAGGAGTTGGGTATATATTCAACTTCAGAGCGCTGAAATTAATGTATTTAGTATATATAAATGTGGGGTTTTTTTTGGTGGGGGGGGGGTAATAACTGATCGGTCAATCAGTCAAAAAAAATTGGTTACCCACCCATTGCATAGTCTTTTTTTATATGTACCTAAAGACAATGCTCCGTGGTATTCATGAAACGGGGGTAAAAAGTTTTAAAAAAGAAAAGAAAGAAAAAAGATCTCCATTAGGTTTATGACTAAGTTCCCGTTGATTATAATCCGCTTTATTTGTAGCGCTGAGCTTCCTGGCACCTTTGAGTGCAGGATCCACTTTCGAAGTGAGCTGATGCTGTGGACTCGCACCAGCCAGGCAGCCGACCAGAAAGGATGTCCACCTCAGGGGACGTCTGTGAGAGGAACCAGCGCCCCACCCAGCAGCCCACGGATATTCATTATGGGATTCTCGTAATCCTCGGCGTCTCGACGCTCCCGCCTTTAGAGCGCCTGCCCCGGTAGTCGACTGGTCCTGCACTTCCACGCCCACCCCAGCACACACACACACACACACACACACACACACACACACTCTCGCTATCGCTTGCTCTCCATTACATGGATGAAAGGTGTTTTTTTAATGAGGGAACAGCGGATCTGGATCAGCCACAATAATCCTGCCGTTGTGCAGAAATACCTCTCGGCTGACCGTGTCTCGCCAGCAGCATACAGATGGGGGCGGAAGTGGCGCACACTGAGAAAACACGTCCCCCCCCCACATGTCGGAAGGGTCACGGCAGCGCTGCACTAAGCACGAACGGCCGAGGCACCACATATCTTCCTGCTGGTCTTTGTGGAACCCAACAAGTTAATAATGAAATCCGTTTCCTGCAGCAATTCTTTGGAGGAAGGGCCTCGGCTCTTTGTGCAGAAACACTTTTCAGCGCTCACAGGCATAGGTCTAAACCGAAGCCTAACGGAGTGGATGAGGAAAAGGACAAAGACCAGGCTATTTGCAATGAAAGCGTCAAGATGTGTCTTACCGCTGTTGTTTTTTACTATCCGTGTCAGAAAGATGCTTGGGTTTTACATTCTCATTTGTTTTCTTTTATACGTGCGTTGTATCTACATTTATTTATTTAACGCACACTTTTTTTCTAAAAGTGACAACCACCCAGAGTAAACAGTGCATTTCACTAATAAACAGTCACACACTCGTTCCTCCGCTCTCACTCAAAGTTGTGCGATTCACGCTTCCTGCCCCATCACTGTGTGGTATTAGAAGGTATCCAGGCTCACCATGGGCATTTTAGACCTGTCAGGTTTGCATCGTGCCCCCCAGCCTTCGAGCGTTCATCATCAATGGCCTTTATTTCAGACAGGTGCACAGCGGACCCTTTACATTCACGATGAAGGACCACTGTACATTGTCTAGTACTGCTGGGTATACTACCCTGGTAGAGGGCTGTAAATGATCGTCATCTTTTACCATTTCTCCTCTTGGTGGTCTTTAGGTACTGGCGTAATATGAGGTCAGGCAGTGGGCACTGAAGCATTCCCTCCTGGCATGGCACCTGGGGGTTCAAACTGGTCTGGTCTCCGTTGTGCCAGTGCTCTAATTACTGGTTAATTAACTTCTCCTACATTACCCAAGCAAGGGTTTCAGCTGTATCATGTATAACAGGTCCAATGCATGCTGTAGCAGCATTGCTCTGTAACACCTCTGAAAAATGTAGCTGGAGAAGTGTTTGCCTAACATTAATGGAGCATCTCTTAAGTCTGAGGAATGACCTTTGGAAAGCGGATTACCCTGCATGCTGTTTGCAGTTTGTAGGAGGAACTGTGGAGGAACGGGAGACCCCAAACGCGGCACCGCGATTGTGTCTCCACTCCACAACACAGTCAGGGGCACCCTAATCCTCCATAGTCCTAATCCTCGCTGCTCCTTCCCACTGGTTCAACTGTCATGCACATTGTACTCGTGTAAAAACAAGGTACAGCATCTAAGAGAGGGATGAATCCAAGGTGGGTGAAAAATTTTAATTCCCCCTGGTTCTGGAAGCTCTCCCTCTAACTGTTGTTAGTCCTTCATTATTCAACATGGGTGGCTTTTCTGATATATGTGTGTGTGTGTGGGGTCGGGGGGGGCTTTTTGTATTCTATTCTGGAGGAGGACATATAAAAATAGTTCTTATCACTCAGTGCCATAGGTGGAGGAATCCTACACACCCCAGGAGGCTGGGTGCTGAATCATCCAGCGTGCGCACCCTGGGCGTGACCGAAGACTTGGTGCAGCCCAGGCAGCAAACGGGATAAATCTGCTTCGTGTAGGAGATGTGCAAAAAAGAAGTCTTGAACAGCATTTGTTAATATTCTACGTGTGTGGCGGCATCTGCGTAGATTGCTAAGACCACTTAGAGCAGCACTGTGGCTCGCTGGTGTAGCTCGTCCCCAGACCCACGCGATTCTCCAGCGAATGGACTTGGTGCGCTCGCGCTCTCTAAAGCTGGTGGAATGGCATCCAATGTGTTCCTGATGGATGTATAAAGGGCGGGGTTTACGCGTAGAGCGTGACCCAAAAGTGACACTCGGAAGCTAATTGGACGTGTGGTCATTTGACGGCTTATGGTAATTATGGTAAATTTGCCTGTAAAACTTGTGATTCTTAATCAAATGTGCTTATTGCGGAAATGGTAGCTATGTATTGTTATTGCCTAAAGATTTAACGTTATACGTATTTACTGAATTTGAAGATTTTACGGTAAACTTGTTGGAAAAGGTATAAAGCTATGGGGTAAATTTAAGGTACATTTTTTACATGGCCGTTTGGATTTCTCTGCCATGGAGAAAAGATACACAGGACGATGGTCACCAAACATGCTACAGAGTATTGCTTGAATCCCATTAAAGACGTTCCAGAATCCAGTTAGAAACGAAACCCTTCAAGGAAGGGTCTTTTAAAATGTAATACGCTTGCACCTTATATTACAAACATTCAACTTTAAACATTTCGAAGATATGGCTTTACACGATTCTGGAGAGGCGTAGTAGGGATTCTGATAAAACCTGGAGTTTGGTTTTTCCTTTGAATGTTTTCATATTTTAGATGCTACATTTATTTATCTATTTATAATTTTCATTTCTGTTTAATTTAATAGCTTATTGTAATCCAAATACATTATTTTCCCAACATTTGGTCATAGCATCCTGTCATAAATTGAGGACCACCTATATACTGTAATTTCCCACCTGTGAAATTTCAAAATTGAAAAAAAGAACTGTTTATTGGCCTGTCTATGCATTCTGAGCGCTTCAGCAGCAGGCACTGCAGGTGGTTCAGATCTCGCCCACCTCCGTCTCTTACTTGTGATCTGCAGTAGAGCCACACAGCAGCCTTCTGGGAGCCTCACATCCCTAATGAAATATTTAGATAGTGTGTTTTGGAGCGTGAGTTGGGAACTGATATAGCTACTTGGAACCTGACTAAACAGCCCTTTCTGTTAATAATTGAAATGCTGCGTCAAGTCCTAAGGACTTCCTAGGGGCTTGCATGTTGTCTATAATTCTTGATGGCGAAGCTTGTAGTCCAAGGATGAAGAAGATCCTCCAAACATCTGGTGGGGCAGCTGTCCGGAAACATGGTACATTAGAAACGTGACCTTTTTATGTGGTATGTAATAAGTTCTAAGGCTGGCCACCATGTGGCATTGTAGTAGTTGCAAGAAATTGGCATATGTGGCACAGCAGCTGCACATGACAGCCAGTCTTAGAAATAATGTATTGTACCACAAAATATAGTGTTCGCTGCAGAATGAACTACAAGCTGCTTGGAAATTTCTGTGAGATTTTTATGGTTGATATTCTAGAGGTTCTTTCCCCCCCCGCCCCCCCCCCCCCCCACCCCATAACTTGTAAATGAGCACTAGTGTGCTTGATAGGTGGCCCCTTCCTGCGTCAACCAAAAATCTACAGGGAGCGTGCGGATTCCCAGCTTTCCACAGGCAAGTGTTCCACCTCGACACACGTGTGCTCCGATGAAAAGGAGCGCGCGAAGGAGGGAATGGGCTTCTAGGCTTCTGGAGTGGAGGCGTTGTTTGCAGCAGAGCGCATCATGCGTTACTGCTCGGGAATGTGGGTGTGCTCCCATCTGTCACCGTGCAGCGGACCACAGGGCTCTGGAAGATGGAAATATGCTCATTAGTTGGACGATGACATCATGTCTGTCATGTTTCGTATTTGCATGTGGTTCTTTTTATCTTGCACTTTTCTTTTGGGTTGGATTTTTCTTGTTTTCATTCTGCTGTTCAGTACAACAGAGCACCAGCTAACTCTGTGATTAAAACCTTGGAATTATCGTCATATGTTGGCAAAAATTCAAAGGCAAATTCTGACAGCTAATGTGACATAAAATGCGTCATGAATATGAGATTTCTGAAAGTAGCCATAAAATGACCTCAGTGTTGGAAGTGGACTTACTATACTGTCTTTTTACACTATGCGTATTTGAGCAGATTTGTTTCTTATATTATCAGATATAGAACTGGTTACTCAGCAGAAAACAGATTTGAAGAATTCAGCATCAGCACTGGAGATAAATTATCACGCCTCTGTTGGAAAGATTTGATTGGATAGGCTATAGAGAACTGTAAAAATGTATTTACTCCAAATTTATTACAGACTTTGACTCATAAATCATTTCTATTACTATCTTCGACCTATCGTCTTTTCACATGAATCGGAATACTTGGGTGCGGAACCAGCAGTCACATTTTAATTCTTCCTTTCATTCAGTTGAAGCACCTTCTCATGATCTCTTCACGGGGGAAGAACGCTGAAGATTCTTTGAAAATATTGTAAAGACAAGTGTGGGGGGGAGTTTTTTTTTTTTTTTAAAAACCTCTAGGTATTTTGCTATTTCACTGCCATGTTTCTTCCAAAGCCACATTAAAAATGTACCGTTTACATACAGAGGAGAATTAAAAATACAAGCCCAGTTATCGTTATCAAGTAACTGGTTTTAAGAAATTGGAGAAATGCCAGCATGTTTGTGTGTGGAAGTTTGTCATAAAGGCCGTAACAGCTCTGACTCATCCTATATTGTTCCCTTTTCCTTCACAGAGGGGCCTCGTTCACCTTTGGACAGGTCCGAGATGTTCGCCGAGGCACCACGGAGGAGGGATTCGTCCCCTGCCTTACTGCCACTGCACACTGAAGCCTCGGATCTCCCTGCTCCATCCCGTAGGTCAGCGAGGACTCCTCTTGATGCTTTAGGGAAGCATGACAGCATGGCGGCAGACACCACACCGGGTGGGACATGGCAAACGGATCCTGGCCTGATCGCCTCGGCCCCCCTCAGTTTCCCTGTAAGTCCCGATGGACACCCTGCCAGCTCTCCGCTCAGCCATAGTTGGGTAGAAGGTGCTCGTCTTCCTGAGGGACACTCGCATGTCAGCAGGAAGCCTGTCTTTGATGAAACAGCCCAAGGTATCCATCAGCTGTTGAACCCTCCCGAGATGCTGGTGCCAAGCTTTGTGCCTTTCATCAGACCTCAGTCCACATTGGCCAGGGCCGAGCTTACGCTGGTCCCGACGGAGGATGTCCTGCCGACCAGTGTTGTGGAAGACGACTGGGGCTCTGGGGACTACCTGGAAACAATGTCTTTTCTGGGCCCAGAGGAAGACGACTTTGCAATGGTCACTAGCCTGCCCACTGACATAAGCGAGCTGGAGGACTTCAGCACAGAGGACTATGACACCTCTTTCCCTTCCAGGGTGGTGCCGTCGCTCTCGTCTCTGCACATGTTCAGCACTTCCAGTTTCATCATGGTTCACAGCACCAGTGTGATGACTGTTGAGTTGACATCAGTCCGTCCCTCTCACAGTCATCCTGCAGCAGACTCCCCTGTCACGCCACAAAACGGTTTGGCTGACGAGGGCTTGGAGATAGACTGGGCTGAGGTTTTCACCATCGAACCGACAGAGATTCTGCTGCCCGACATGAACAGTCTGGAGTATTACACTACGCTACTGGCTAAGGAGAACGCAAGTTCTACAGAACATAGGGAGAACCTCACCTCCACCAAGCAGTTTCCACAAGAACTTGTCACAGCCACACGCATCACACCCACCGGCTCCTTCAGCCTGGATCTGACGCACATGTTCACAACCTCCCATGGCCCTGAGTTGTTGCCTCCTGACAACAGCTCCTGGGCTGAGGAGGCCTCGACGGACATATCTGGCTCAGATCCCGTGAACTCGACAATGGTTGACTCTAGAGGAACTGTAAGTCCCAGTCTTGTGGATGCATCAGAACGCTTGCCAGAGCCTTCCGATGAACTTACACCTTCCATGGTTCTGTCCACATCGCTGTGGGGAGGCCCTGCCACTCCAGTGGTTCAAGCAGACATAGTTCCTACCTCCTTCAGCAGCACACTTTCGGTTTCCATCAAGCCCACTGCTGCAAGCATTTCTCCATCGGTCTCTAGAGACACCATCCCTCCCACCGCTGGTCTCACCCCTCCAACCACCACACACTTAACCACCACGCACTTGACCCCCACACCCCTTACAGAGCATGCTCACAATGTCAGCACGCCCTCCATGGAGATGGCCACCACCAGCGAGGCTGCCACCGGTGTGTCATTGACATCTGAAGCCCCCACGCCTACCGACAGGGGCGCAACGGTGGTCAGCAGAACAACCAGGCCCACCCCTGTCCCCTCCAGTGAAATCGGCACCATCAGCAACACCGTGGTCATATCAGTTAATGGCAGCGTTGTGTCAGCCACACCCAGGAGCTCCTTAACGACTACTTTGCGAACACCCCAATCAACAACCTCTCGTCAGTACATCTGTAACATCACCAAACCTGACATGTACTTGGTCAGAGTGGGTAAGGCGTGTTTCCTCCCAGTTTACATCATGGTCACTTTGACTTATCGCCACTATCTTCACAAAGCAAACAGTGTAACATAAAAATATGTATATTTATAACATATAAATGTGTGTTTGGGTACCTCCTCACATATTCAGCCAGTACTCATTGAAGCTGCTGTGTGAAGTGTGTTTTGTTGCAGTGGCATAACCAGTGGTTCCTCTGCTTTGTGAAATGTCCAGGGTTACCCACAGGTTCCACCATTGGATACACCAAATCCCAGGTTCGAGAGATCCTCAAGGTTGAATTCAACCGTTCTGTTGAGCTCCAGGTAGAGTACGGAGGACCGCTCCGGTAACTGCGTGTCTTCTGCTTTAGTTAAACTGCATTTTTTTTTTTTTTTTTTTTTTCTTTTTTCCTTTTTTCTATGGAGACAAGCAGTAGAGTGTTGGTTGGTCCCGTTACATCAGTGCAAGTGAAGGACAAAACCTGATTTTTCTGCACTTAAAATTTAAAGCCGTGACACTGGGTTCTGAATATGTAGGGTTTCTCAAAATCAGTAGTAATTCCTTTGATTGGTCTTTGTTGGTGACACAGGCATCATTAAGTAAAATATTAGAAGCATTATTGCTTACATGGTTTCACCGGTACAGCTCCGCGCCACGCTGGTCACGATGCTTCCGCAAAACCGTGTGTTTGGCGAAGGCTGCAGTTCATGTGAACGCATCTTAATTTTTCCCTTTCTGATGTCAGCATGGGGAAATTTTCCTTCACCACATGTTTTTGGGGCACATTTCCTGATTTTGAAGGGTCAAGATCTGCTGCCATCTGACCTCTTCTTGAACCAGGATGGTGCCGAATGTGGCTGCCATGTTACTAGCTCCGACTCAGTTTGGCAGTTTTTTGTTTGGCCTACAGCTTTTATGTTTTTCATGTTGGAATTCATCAGCCTCATTGTCCATCTACTACGAATGTGTATATGTTTACTGTTCATGCTTCACAGCTGCAGAGAATGCACTGAAGATTTTCATCACCTGTACACTTGTGGTTATGGTGAAGTGACAAAGTGATTTCATTTCAAAGTTGATCGCCAATTTAATCTACCGTTCCTGGCGGCTTGTCCTGTAGTGGCTTCGCCGTGGCTGCAGATCCAGATAAGGACTGCTGACTTCCTGTCAACAACTGTCTGCCCTGGTCTTGTAAATGAACAGAGCTTGTTTCGGTGCCAGAGACTCTCTTTCAATACAGCGATGGCTGTTTGACCAGCTCTCGTCCTCTGAGGCATTCAATCAAAGTTGCTATGGCAACTCGAGGGTGGGAGACAACAGGGTGCATTGGGATGGAGATGGCCAGGTAGAGGAGGTGGTGTCAGGAGATCTCTGTCTGCTCTTTCCTGCGGAGGTGGTGAAAGGCCCACCAGATTTCATCTTTCGTGTGGTGTCTGGCCCGGTGGTGTACACAGCGGTGGCAGTGGTCAATGCTCTGCGCCTCTCCACACACACCTCCTCCAACATCCTGAGTGTGTCACCTGTCTACACCATGCCGGACGCCCACTTCCAGGTGCACTCAGGTGGGTAGTCTTCATCAGCCCGTTCTTTCTGCATTTAGCACCATCTGTGACTGTTGGGGGTTCAGCCACACATGGCACCACGTGGTATTTCCTCTGGAAATTTTCTCCTGGTGTCTTGCTAAACCAAGAGGTACCTTGGCATTTATTTATTAAGTAACTTGTAATGTTACATCACTGAAAATGATTTAGCCATTTATACAGCAATATAAGTTTTTTACATGAGTACTTCAGGGTGAGTGCCTTCAATAGGTGTACCACAGGAGGAGGTGGGATTCATACCTGGGTGCTTTGAGTACACCACTACATCCGCTACCTGCTGCCCGTTTTGGTCATGATCCGTTCATAAACAGTTTTTGACATGTTCTTGACTTGTAACAAGAAGTGTGTTTTGCAGTGCGGGCTTTGTTGGTGTTTGAGTGCCATCGGCTCGTTTTCCCGTAGCGCTGCGCTCACCACGTTGCTCTGCCTGCTCGTTGCAGTGCTGCAGTTTGTCCCCGGCCACGTGGACGTACGCATCTGCACTTTCAGCGAGCGCGTCGAGCGGGGCTTGAGCACGGCCTATGCAGAAGTGCGCCGCCGCTCGTTGGAGTCCGCTAACTTCAGCATCGACGTAAGAGCCCCCCCCACCGCCTGTTTTCTTGTTGCTGATTGGTTGTTGGATGGGGCTGCTGTTATGTGCGGTATGTGCTGAACTGACCATACCAGCTAATTCTCATTGCTTGCCCTGTAGTTTTCACAGCAATTACTAGCCAAAACTTTTCATAGTGGTACCTTTTCTCAACCAGTACAGTGTAAAAGAAAGTACACCCTCATTTAAATTTCATTTATTAATTTATGAGACACATTTCTCCAGAGTGACTTACAATGTTAAGCTACCTACAATTATTTATTCATTTATACAGCTGGGTAATTTTACTGGAGCAATTTAGGGTAAGTACCTTGCTTAAGATTCAAACCTGGGAGCTTTAAATCCAAAGGCAGCAGCCTCTAACTGCTTTGCTTTCAGCTGCCCCTAGTTTTACACATTAGGACATAACACCCGATCTAGTCCTCACCAGTTCTAACTTTAGGTAATGTAACAAATAACACATAATAAATTTTAATCATTTACTTATTTATTCAGCGTATGTCAGTCAACATGCAGTAGCCATGTGTGGAAAAAGTACACCTCATGAATGAGTAGCTCCTATAGTCCCTCAGAAACAATAACTCCAAGTATTTAGTTCTGTGTGATTCTTTTTTTTTTTTTTTTTAAATCAGTCTCCAGCATAACATTAGAGGAATTCTGGACAAGTCCTCCTTACAGAACTGCTTCAGCTCAGTGACATCGAGGATATTTTGTGGCGTTGTGGACATTTATGAATTTTGAGGGTAGTGTTTATGGACAGTTGTTTGAAGGTCCAATCACAGTATCTCAGTGGAGTTGAGGTGCAGACTTTCTGAACCCCTGTTTGCTTTAGGCCTGTCTTAATTTGCAGAACCACAGAACTCTTCTTTCTTTCTCACGTCTGCACTCCAACAGAACTAGTTTAGACATTCTACTCATAAATTGGCCAGAAATGATTTAACGCGCTCACGGTGTAGTCAATGATGACAAGAGCGAAAGCACAATGTGTCCTGCTGTTTTGCTGGCCTAAAGGAGCTTGTGACCTGATGTAGGACATGATCCCAGTGTGCAGACATGCCAGTCAGCTTGTTGTAAGTGGGTTAGTGAAAGGGGAGGTTTTACCTCGTAAATTACAGCTTTAGATGCAGTGTGGAAGAGATGTGCCAAGATTTTAATGGCAAGTATCTAGCGCTCCAAGAGAAAATCTGATAGGGTAGCATACTGCAGTCTTCCATGTGTCATCACGGAACCACGAGGTTTTCTAGACGTTTTATATGTGGAACCTTCCCAAGACTTACAAAGCCACTTTATTCTCAAAAACCCTCTTGTAAGGTGAATTCTTGTAAATCAAAGACTTTATTGCTATTCGTCTCAATGGTGGAAATTTTTATGCACTGCTCTTTCGTAGCAGTAATGCAAGAATATAATGTATTCTACACTTAAAGGTTCACAAATAAAACGTACATATATATGACACTCAGTGTTTGCATTCAACCTTTAATGGATAACGCAGGACAGTGAGGACAAAAGAAATCAATGAAAACAAGGCAAATGAATTGACATTTAGTGGACAAGCGGACATGGTTTGGACAGTCCAAACAGAGCCACAATCACCGAGATCATAACAGGTGAAACTAGCAAACAAGGGCTGATGGGGGTGAGAACTGAACTAAATACAAAGGAGTGTCGGTTAATGTAGAAGTGTGACTGGCCAGCAACCTTGTTGGGACTGCAGATTGTGAACATCACCGCGAGCTCGACCAAGGGTCTCCGGAACCAGAAGACCCCAGTAGACATCACATTTGCCGTGAGAGATGCCAGCGGCTACCTGAGGGGTTCAGATGTCAGCAACCACCTTAGGCTCCTCAGCATGGTGGAGTTTAGCTTCTACCTGGGCTTCCCGGTGCTCCAGATAGCTGAACGTGAGTCAGCATGCTGTCTTGTCTTTACTGAGGATTTCCACTTCACATCACATTCACTTTATCCACCGTGCATCCACCCTTCTCTGGGGTGCAAAGTGGAACAGACATTACTCTTTCCATTTTTACCTGGCGTTGTTGGGTAAGAATGTAGGTTAATTCTGTTTTTCTTTCCTCTGCCAGCGTTTCATTACCCGGAGCTGAATGTGACCCACTTGATGCGCTCCTCGTGGGTTAGGTCAGGTAGGTTGATGTAACCCAGTTTTTGGGTCTGGTGAGAAGGGGTGCCAATGACCCAGAGCTCCGCTCTCTGACATTCCCCATGACGTATTCTTTTGCCCTGTGCACTGCAGTATTGCTGGGCGTGCTGGACCAGCGGGTGAACGAGCGCACTTTCCAGGCTCAGATGGAGCGCCGGTTAGCCCAGCTTCTGGGTGAGGTCCTGGGGACAGCCAAGCGGTGGAAAAGGGCCACCAGTGTGGGCAACAATAGCATACAGGTGAGATCCTGTGTCATGCTTCACTCTGGGCCTTGGCAGTGGATGACTGGTGCAGGTGTTCTTCATGAGATACTAGTATCTTAAACTGTGGTTGCAAGTGCTCAGTATCAGAAGAAGGTCTTAGTTTCACCAATTCAGCCACCCCGAGGAAGCTATAAATCAGCGCATTCATATTCCTTGCAAATCGCTTTGGCTGTCTTTAAAACTCCGAGCCTGTCTGGCGTACTCATCAGGGTCCTTCATTGTGCCTCCCCGCAGCACCTGCTCCCCTCCTGACATCATTTGGGGACAGGAGAAGCTACCCGTGGCAGCAGGGCACGCTCCTCTCCGTGCCCAAACTCTCTGAAAGCCCACACTCATTTTGCTTTCCCCCCATTTCCCCATTTGTACGTGCTGCTAATAACAAATCGTTTCATCAATGTTCATTTGCTGCTACAACTGGAATCAGTATTTAAAAAAATAAATATCACCTCAGTTTAACAGCACCATCCATGGCCTTTCTGCCTTGCTGCCTTTCCTTCTCAGTGACTATTAATAATTCATTTTACACCACGGCAAGTGGCCCAGCTCACTTAACTGTTCACTCTGTGTTTTTCAGCGTGTCACTATTTATTTCTAGTTAATGGTTTTCTTCTTCCAGTGAAGGAAATTAATTTCTGAATTTTATAGAGCTGACAGAGGAGACGTTGTAGTGCTTGTCATACTTATATCCTCAGTGCAGCTTAAAATGTTGATGGTTTATGATGTCTGCATATAAGGACACGTTGGGTGATGTCACCTAATGAGCCTCGTTGGGACAGCTAGTAGCATAGTGGTTAGAGCTGCTGCTTTGGACCCAAAGGTCACAGGTTCAAATCCCACCTCCAGCTGTAGTACCCTTGAGCAAGGTACTTAGCCCCAATTGCTTCTGTAAAAATTACCCAGCTACATAAATAGGTAAATAACTGTAGATAGCATAATATTGTAAGGTGCTTTGGACAAACACATCAGCTAAATTAATAAATGTAATATAAATGCCTGCTTTTTTATATGGCTTCTCGCTCAGTCATTTCCAGCAGATGTTACGACATTGTTTGGTTAAAGCAACTGCTCACCTCACCGAGTCTGAGAAGTTAAATTTTGTGTGGATCTAGGGTGTGAACACTGTCCGTGGTCCAGAGCAGTGGCCAGGCAGTGTCCAAAGGTCCACCCATGCCTCTCATCTTAGAGTAGTACTGCTCAGCAGCAGCATCTCCCTTCCATACAGATCGTGAGGGCGACCCGGTTGGAGGGCCTGGACGACCCGCTGGAAGTGGTGTACTTCGTGGAGGGACCCGGAGGAGAGAGATTCCCGGCCAATAAAACAGCGAACCTGCTGAACCGCCTGGACATGCAAAGAGCCGCCATCATCCTGGGGTACCGCGTGCAGGCACCGCTGGCTCAACGTGAGTTAATTGAAGGGGCTTGGGGTTTGGGGACCATCTCTACCACTGGGCTGAATTTCTCAGCAATTTTCTGTTGATTACACACAGTTTATGCACCTTTCCATGATATAACCAGTTTGGATGTTTGGAAGGCCCTTTTGTGTTTATAAATTTGTGTGTGTGTATGTGTAATTGCCTTCCCATTGCACACTGCTTCAGTTATTTAGCTTACTCACCCCAGCAAAGCACCATGGGAAACGCCTTTCATTAACTGCTCTGTACTAGGTGATTGCTGCCACCACGAATTGGAAGCTCTTATTAGAAATGTGGATTCCCGATAAATGCAGCTGAGCAAAATTCTCATTGTTGGTTCATGGATCCAGGGCAGTTGAGCCCCTTGGAAAAGTTTGGTGTTTGTTTTTCAAAGTCATACTGCATCATGGGTAAAGGATAAGGGTCAGGTCGCAGTTTTGGACTTCTCCTACTTCAGCTGTGGAGAAGCTGCCCTCACCACCCTCCGAGACGCAAAATAACAACATGTGGATCATCGTGGGCGTGGTGGTCCCAGTGTTGGTGGTGGTCATCATCATCGTCATCCTCTACTGGAAGCTGTGCCGATCCGACAAGCTGGAGTTCCAACCAGATGCCATGAGCACCATTCAACAGAGGCAGAAGGTTAGTGAGAGGAGGTGGGGTTGAGATGGACAGAGGGGCATGGGGTTGGGGGAAGGAGGACTGGATGGGGGGAGGGGTTGGACTTGGAATTAGAGGGTTGTGTTCAGTTGACAGAAAGGGAGTGGCAGGTGGAGGAGGAGTGTTATCCATCGCAAACTGCCTTTCTATAAGTCACCAGTTTCTCTGCCTGTACAGCAGTCAGTGCATCACCGCCCATCGGGATTACTGTACCGCAAAATAGAACCGAGCGAAAATCTCGCTGTTGGTGCGGTTTTGTTATTTTAAGCTCTTTGTTTGTCTTTGCAGCCTGTCGGGAAAAGAAAACATAGGGAGATAAAGCTTATCAGGCTGAGCTCCCCAGTGTCTCCTGCCCATTAGTTTACACATCACTGTCCTGTTTGAGGCGGCGTTCAGGCTTCCCCACCGGGGTGCTTGAGATATGTGGTTTGTCCTTTTGACCCTTATGGTCAGCAAGGTGGTTGAAGCCATGCCCAGAAATAGTGGATCGCATAGGGGCCCTTGGCTGCTGATTTGTATGCAGAGCTGGTGGACCCATGGAGCCTGCGAATCTCGATCAGCACTGTCCCGCAGCTCTTCACACTGCGACCGCCACAACCACTGTGAGCTGCATGGTCACACTGCTTTCTGAAGTTGCCGCTAGCATTGCTGAAGCTGTTTGAGGATTGCACAGACCTGTCTCAGCAGTTCAGTCATTGATCTCCCTACTTAACCATCATCAGTCTCTACTTGTCATTTTGCCCACTGTTGAGTCTATTGATGATATTAAAGCATGGCCTACCTCAACCCCTGATTTCTGCTCTCTGGCGCTGTAGTACCTTCTAGTCAGGCTCTAATGTTGTTGTCATGCATCCCCCAAAACACATCTACTCTCTGTTTTCATTCAGTCTCCATTAATGCGAGAACCCAAGCTCCCAGTTGAGCAT
Source organism: Scleropages formosus (assembly GCF_900964775.1). NCBI lineage: Eukaryota > Metazoa > Chordata > Actinopteri > Osteoglossiformes > Osteoglossidae > Scleropages > Scleropages formosus. The sequence goes on from NC_041807.1 coordinate 17,759,852, forward strand.
AGAAAGGTTGTTGAGAGCAGTGATGATGATGAGGAGGAGGAGGAGGAGGAGGAGGGAGATGAAGAAGATGAGGAGGAGGAGGAAGAAGAAGAAGAAGAAGAGGAGGTATAGTGTAGAAAAGAGCTGTTCAACGTGGCCTGGGACGGCAGTCGACGGGTTTTCATTGCTTCAGCATTTACAGGACAAAGAGTATTGTCGCATTTGCTTTTGCAGATGAGAATTTCCTGCTGTAAAGTGGGTCAGTTGTACCTTTCAGAAATAATTATAAGTAATCAGTGTACTGCCAAGGCTTTGTGAAAAATCATCAATCTGCGATCCCTTCCCAGGGCACGACTGGACACCCTTAGCATAGAGAGTGGTAGTGAGTTGGGGCTCCTAGATTCAATCCTCCCCTGATCAGCCCTCCATTGATTCTCCTAACTAAGCCATTCCACTGGTTCACACTTCTGTTCTTTCCATCTTCTTTAAGTCCCACAAGGCACAGCTGAGATCAATGCACTCAAGGAAACACAGAAACGTTGAGGAAGGGAGGAAGGTAGATAAGACAACAGAGAAGAAGAAGATAGATGCAAGCAAGACACAGCAGCAGGGTGTTGAAAAGAACAAGAAAGCAATGGAGAAAAAGAGGACAGGTCTGAAACAGGTGCTGGATGTCCACAGTAGGAAATCCAGGAAGAAGATGGAGAATAATAAGGAAGAGGTGCGGGTGGAGACAAGAAACGGAGCTGTTGTGATGCACGAGTGGGGAATGGAGAAGGTACGCTGTAGACGCTGATAGTTTGTAGAGAACCCAGTCTCCACCTGTGCTGTTATGTATGTGCATCTGAATGACCTTAAAGTGGCTCCTCGAGTCCTCAGCTATGTGTCTACTGTACGGAAGTTCTGGCTTTAGTAAAGTCATGGCTCGTTGTCCAGTCATGTACTCCGTTGTGGCATTTTGACACGAACACTGCACCTTTCCTTTGTATTACAGGGTGCCACAAAAAACTGTTGCATTTTTTCATACGCTAAGCTTATTATTCAGTACAATGTCATTTTTTCCTAGCAATGCAGTATTTTTATAACAGCAACAAGTTTTTTGTTCACTCCCTACTATGTGGTCAACGACGACACCGTGACACCAGCGACTGTATGTACTTCATACGTCCTGTCACATTGAAAGTCTCGACAAATCACAACATTGGTTATGGTATATCTGAGTTCTAACTACAATAACATATAAATACTAACTTTTATAGATAAACTGCATAAACATGGAAACATCTCTATTTAAAATGTATATAAACAGCTTTTATAACATGAAAACACTTAATATTTTGAATTTCTCTTGACGTTTGCAAGTTATGAGTCCAGAGTTGACATTGACAGTCCAATAACTCTTCCAGCTCCTTGCACAGTTCTGTGTACTGTTTTTAATTCAATAATTCTTGATAGAAATATTATAAAATCTTGGTAGTGTTGTTGCCACATGTAAAAATAACATTTTTCTGAATAGTTTATTTTTTGATATGACATTTTTCGTCTGGAAACCAATATTTTTTTCCAATGAAGGTGAATAGTTTTGATTTAATCACCTCACAGTGGGACTTTCCCTAAAGGGTTGTTTTCATTGAAGGAATCGGCCTTGTTAGGCAGGGCATGGGAGTACTGTGTTTTGTGGTGCGCTGATGTTAAAAGGTCTTGCATCCACATATTTTGACATTGCAAAGTCAGAACCTCCAAAGTGTGAGCCCCTGCCAGATAACATTTCGGAAACTGGGAATTGTGGGTAAATTTCAGCAAATGTCTGATTGTGCCGAGGAGGAATAGGCCTCCTTATAACTCTCGACTGCAGGCCCCCTTTCCCTTCCACATTGCCACCGGGGGCATTTTGCCCCTACACACTGGCCAAATTAACAGCCTCCAACAGAGGAGCCTTTCACAGGCCTGTCCCTTTTGTGTTCCCGCGCGCTTGCTGCTGAAGAGCGTGTAAGAAATGACCGGCCCTTTTCTTGCACTATTACCATGATAAATAACAGGAAAAGGAGCATGAATGAGTGATCTGCAAGTGAGATCTCAGTCCACTGGCAGGAGCCACAGCCCTGCAGATGTTCTGGTCCTCAGCCCCTTAAAGGACCTTTTACTTTTCACTACAAAGTGGCCCATGACCGGTAATTCAGCCTAATGAAGCATAAATTCCGTGAAGGTTTGTGTTCTGTGGAAGCCAGGGAGCGACACAGGTCTGGGATCAGATTTGGCTTTTGTGTCCCTCATCTGCTGCTGCTTTCCAGCATTCCTCTGAGCCACCAGTACTGCAGAAGGGGACCTTCTGTGCTCCTGTTTCTGCAAACTTTGGGCCCAGCCTGCATTATGATATATATTATAAGGCCGACAAGTTTTGATCAAAGCCTCAGAAATAAAATTGCAACTATGGTAGCAGTCAAAAGTTTCAGTACACCTGGGTATCATAAATGGGATAAATGTAATTTTAATTACAATATGATTACAAATTAATTTTGTAATGGTGCCTCATGAAAGAATGCGTGTACTTCTGAGCAACATTAGTATAATTTCAGGTGAAAGAGGTTTATACAACAGAAATTCCAAAAAAGTGCAGAACTTGTGATAATGACTAGGAGTGAAGTTGTTGAAAAGGTGTAACAGCATTAGGCAATAATCTGTGTTTTATAATTGCTTCACGAACAGTTATTATGGACTGGTCAATTTTTGATAGGGACACCAAAAGTAGAACTATTTTTAACGCAATTTCCAGGCAGTTTAGTCAAACTTTCGATTGATTCTATACATTGTAATATCTGTGGTGTGTATTACGGCCCAGGGTTTCCGCAGAATCGCATGTGGGTCCTCTCCAGAAGAGTGCAGTGCAGTGTTACCATCTGTCTTCCACACAGAGGACCTCCTTAATTCCCAGCCCCCACCCCGTGTGATTGAGCACAGATTGTGCACCGATTTATCTGCACACAATCCAACCATCCTTACCTTTGCTCTAGCTGCAGGCCCCGAGCGTCAAAGGGTTTGACTTTGCCAAACTTCACCTGGGGCAGCACAGCAAGGACGACATCATGGTGATCCAGGAACCGGCCCCCCTGCCTGCGCCTGTCAAGGAGACCACGCCCTCCGAGAACGGGGAGGCTCCCACCCCCAAGTCCAAGGCTTCATCCACCAAGGCATCCAGAACTGCCCGTCGCCGGGGGAGGTCAGTGAGTGCATAGCGTCTGTGGGGGGCAGGGGGGTTAGGGTTAGAGCTGCTGCCTTGAGCTTAAAGGATAGGTTCGAATCCCAGCTGAAATTTATATGAAACATTTTGATGACATTGCATCTCACACTCCTTAAGAATCACACGTCTGCAGCTATGTTTCTCTTTCTCCTAATGTAATGCGCAAATTGTATTTATGAGATGTACGTCACTTTGGAGAAAAGCGTTTGCTAAATGAATAAATGTCATCTAAATGTCATTGAAACAGCACATGAAAAATGCTACACCATTAAAGTACAGTAAGAAGAAAGATAGGTCTGTGTGGGAGGCTGCCGCTGATAGTGTAGTGGTTAGAGCTGCTGCCTTTAGATCTGAAGGTTGCCAGTTGAAATCCCACCACTAGCTGTCATACCCTTGAGCAATTTTCTCACACTAAATTGCTCCAGTAAAATTACAGTTATTTACCCATTTATAGAGTTGAGTAAGTTACAACTTAAGTCGATTTGGAGAAAAACATCAGATACATATAGTAATAATAGTGCTTTGTAATAATAATGCATACTGACATACATACCACACCTTGCAGTTCGCTTACTTGGACGCATGTGGAGTGTGTTTGAGAGCCAGGGCTCGGTCTACCATTGCAGTGTCCACGTTGTCCACCATGCCACTGTTTGATGGACCACTGATGTCCTGGAGCTCCTTTGAGATGCTGCAGTGTGCAACGACTGCTCTCCTTGTCATTGTAAGCCTCTTAATTCAGCCACGCTACAGCCAGGTCAGCAGTTTGTTCGGCCGCGCCGGCTCGGAGTAAAGACCTCCCATGGTTCACTGGAACTGGGAACAGTGCAGGTCTCTTAATGAATGGACAGTAATTAAAGTAACATTTTCCTCTTTGCCAGTAGCAGATTTGTATAGTGCAGCTGGAATAGTAATAGTCATTTCACTTGACAAATTACATGACTGCGGTAGGCATATTTTCGAATGGCTCACACATCTGTACCTCAACTTAGAAACACAGATGGGACTAGAAGTCTGTTCACAGCTCAGGTTGTTTGTTAATCCAGCCGCTGTGTTACAATTAATCCAAACGTGTTGATCCGGACGTGCCTCGGTTTATGTGTGGGTTAGGTTCTTCAAATAAATCAAATGAATCTATAATAAATTGAAAAAATGCTCTAAGCTGTAAATGTCCTGTAGTAATTTGCCGACTTATTTACTTATGCTGTTTTCATAAACGGCTCGTCTGCTGCAGAGTCACTGTTCCCCTATCCTGGAATCGCAGGATTGGTGGGGGGGGGGGGGGGGGTTGTTCCAGCCAGTTGTGTTAGTCTTATTTTATTCACTCATAGCAACATTAAATATAGATCTACTTTAACTTGACTAAAAGTAAAATGTTATGCACAATCGGAACCTCTTATTCACTCTTGTGTTCTGCTGTATACGGAAGATTGCTCCTCCTCCGCATCAGGCAGCTATGGAGTGTAATGGAGCATAGTCTGGGGAAAAGTAGTATTAAAACTGTTTGTTTGCCTATAAATACCAACTTTGTGTCTCATTTACAACGGGGGGTTACACCCTGGACGGACACCAGTCTATCACAGCATAGCAGTTGTAGTAATAAAAAAATATGCTGAATGAAATTGGTTCTGCACATCTCCATGAAACCCCCTCTAAAGTGCCATTGTGTTTCTGTTCTGAGTGTGTTTTGCTGCCAACTAATGGCAGAAAGTGGAAACGCAGGGCATTTTTGCTCTGCAGCAGGAAGATTTTAGAGAATACAATAGCGAAGAAATTCAACTGAAAGTAAATAAAATGGGAAATGTTTTTTTTGAAAATTCAAAACTCTAATGTAGTGCAAAGGGCACTGGTTTACCGCCCCTGGCTGCAAGAGATCAAGACTGTCCTTACGTTGTTTGTTGTGACTCGCTTGAGGACAGACCTGACGTGTGTTACCTGCTCCCCTTTATGTGGCAGAATCTCACCATCAGATGGCGACTCGGTGGTGAGTGAGCCGTCCAGCCCAAGGGAGTCAACAGAAGAGACCCTGAGGACCCCTGCCACACCAAATGAAGGGAAGCAACCCCGCAGGACCCACAAGAATGGCAAGTTTTCAGCTGGAGTCAGGGTGAAACCCAGTGGTAGGGGAGGGGTTTGGGGGCACGTGGATAGTGCAGACACCTGAAATCTGTGATGTTGGCTATCCCGCTGTATATCCTTTCAGTGCGAGGATGAGATGACCTCCTCTGTCGTTCAGTTCGAGTTCCTCTTTACTGGCTCATGTCGGACTTTCAACATCTCCCAGCGAGGTGCGGGCAGACACCCAGCTAGCGCTGACCTGTCTCCCGGGAATTACACCGCGTGACTTCACGCTCTCAGCCTTGGGAGCCTAAGCTCACTTTTGGGCAGAGGAATGATTCTCTGCAAGTCCCAGTCATGTCAGATGTCCTCTCGTGCCGCAGACTAAATAGGCCGTTCGGTGCCAAGCCTTGCTCTTATCAGTTCTGGAATGTTCCGTGTTCACTGCGCTGTTTCACTCTCTCTCTTTATCGCCCTCTTGTTTTTGTCTGCATTTTCAAACAATGCTGTAACTCGTTCTAAAATAACACCTCCATTGGCATGATGTCATTGTGTATATTTTCAGTTTTTTCTGCTTCTTATGCCTGATTGCCTTACTCTACCTTTCTCTCTCTTTTGTTATTATTTCGGCTTTCAGGGAAGAGTAAAATTGGTAAGACTTTTTTTTTCCTTAGCCATCAGAACCATTCAGACCAAACTCTTTATTCTCAGACACAGCTAAAGAAAAGTTGTGACTTGTGGAATCTTCACTTAAGGATTTAAAAACGGCTCCTTTGTCTTAAAGCGGCAAAAAGACCAGTTGAATTTGTAAATACAGATTTGAATTTTTAGTTTAGTTTTTTTATGTCAGTTTTTTTCATGTGTTTCTTTCTCTTTTTTTTTTCCTGGATTTGTTGCCCATGTTTGTTTATTCCAAAAACCTATATGTAATTGTTGTACCAGTATTAAGCAGCTGTACAAATCCAGCTTAGTGTTTTCACTTCGGTTTGACTTAATCAGTGTGATAATGTTTAAGGGAGTTGAAGAAGTATAAGTAGAGCGTAAATGTGCAAGGTAGACTACTGCCTTGTTGACAGTCGACAGTGTGAAACACTTGAAATATTTAAGTATTTATTTGTTTATCCTGAGTGGAAGCGTTCATACCAGCGTGGCGCAGACTGCTGTCGGCACCCCCTTGTGGCGACATCTTGTGTTTAGTAGAACCATATTCTTTCAGAAATGTGCATTTTGAAACGTGTGTCATTTACAGGTATTGTTGTACATCAATATAGCGTTCCGGTGAGTTCCCACATTCGTGCTGACACAAGTGCCGTTCCCCTTCAGGAACCCCGCAGGCAAAAGGCCTGGACGAACCGCTCTCCTCCGCCTCCATCTTTGAGCATGTAGACCGCATGTCCCGCTCTGCTGACGGCACACGCCGCGTCTCCAACAAGATCCAGCTGATCGCCATGCAGCCCATGCCCGTCCCAGCCCAGCGCAGTCCATCCGTCACCGAGAAGGTGCCGGAGAGCGTCAAGGCGAACGCAGAGGTGAGGCCCCGCCCCGCACTCCCGACACCCTCCTGGGCCTTGAACCAGCAACCTTCGCTTTGAAAGGAAGTGTCTTGTTCCATTCTGCCCACTGTCACCAGTGGCATTGTGAGCACCCCTACTTGGCAGTTATCAGTATTACCACAATGAAAAACCTCTGTTCAAGATTCAGGTGGCTCTCAGACACAAGTCTGAGATCGAGCACCACCGCAACAAGATCCGACTGCGCGCCAAGAGGAGGGGCCACTACGAGTTCCCCGCCATGGACGACATCATGGACACCTTTGGCGATCCCAAGGACCAGGACATGTACCAGAAGGCGCAGATGCAGATCGACAAGATCCTGGAGCCGGACGCCCAGATGCTCCCTGCTTTGATGGAACCCAGGAAGAGGTCAGATGTCACGCATTGCATAGTTGGCATATATGAAGCTTCAAAAGACCCCTTTTTACCCCCCTTTCAAAGCTTGAATCAAATAACCTGCTGGTCATAATGAGATATCATAGATGATTCTAAGAGATCCTTACAACTGTTTTTGTGAAGCGCTACAAACAGCTGTAGCACGCTCTGCGCTGTTGTGGTAGGGGGTGGAGGTGATATTGTAACAGCTGTGATTTTTGAAACATTTGAAAAGGCAGCAACTCACCGTGGGGAGCACATGAGGAACGCATTGAGAGCTCGCTTCGGTTAGGGTCGCGGCTCAGTCGTCGTGATTACGAGACCACGGCTGACATCTAAGGTATGTGTCTGTGTGCCCCGCCAGGGGGAGACGCTCTCCAAAACAGAGGAAGAAGCAGCAGGTGAACGGGAGCTTAAAGGAGGCAGATAAGGACAGGCTCATCCCCGCTGACAGTGATGGCACCTACAGGAAGTACCCAGGTGTCAACAACGTGGCCTATGTGGTACGTGGAGCAACACAGACACACAGCGATCACAAGAGAACAGATATAGAAAGTTTCAATGGGCCTTGATGTGCACCACATACTCATAGGTCACTGACGCTTGGTGGCACTCTTACGTCCTCTGTACACCTCGGTGTTTACGGCAGGGCTTGGGGTGAAAACGGTGACTGACGTTTCCGCTCTCCTCACAGTCGGACCCTGACCAGCCTCTGGAGGCCCAGAGTCCCTCCCCTACTGACGACGTGTTCGTTGGCTCGGGGTCGCCGCCTTCAGGCCACGCCCCAGCCCCGCCTGCTTACGTGCCACCGCAGCCATCCATCGAGGAGGCCCGGCAGCAGATGCACTCCCTGCTGGATGATGCCTTCGCCCTGGTGTCACCCAGCTCACAGGGCAGCGTCCCGGGCATCACGCTGCCCGGACTGAGCCCCGGGCTGCCCCGCATCGGCCAGTGGGCACCCCCTTATCCCGGCACCCCGGCTCTCAGCCCCTTCTCTGCGGTAGGTGTGGGGTGAAGCTGATCATGGACCCTTAGGCCCATCCTGTGGTTACCATGGACTCAAATACCTGTAACTGGAACCAGGACTCTGTGAGCCATTTAATCAGGGGTAACAAAGGCTCCTTCCTGCCCATGTCGTCCTCCTCCACGTGGGCGCAGCCCCATGGGGTACAGTATACTGCACTCAGTTTGCATTATTGATGCGAAGAGCTCCTGGGCTGAAAGGTGATCGCTGGGTTTACACACTGTGTCTGAATACAGGATGTGTGTGCGTGTGCGTTTGTGCGTATGCACTGAGCTAGCACTAGGAGCTCCAGCTTGTCCATTTTACGTGTAGGTTGTTTTCATTTCTTTTACCTTCTTGTTCAGATGTTTCGTTGCAGCTGTACAGCCACCGTGTTTTACAGAGCGGGTGGCCGATTCCGCAGTAGCGCTTGACCCCCGAACCGTTTAAATAGGCTTATCTGTGACTGCAACCGTGGAGCACGTGTTGTTGGGTAGTCACGCTGACCGACACGTCCGTTTCCTTATTGACCTTCGATACCGACACGCAGATCTGCGAGGCTCGTCTGTCTAGACATCGAGCTCTCATCGGGACAGATCCGATCCGTCCCGCAAGGCAGTATGTCTGATGATCTGATGCCCCTCAGAGGAGAGACTCCCTCTAATTACATTCTCAAAGTCAAGAACCCAGAAGACACCAGCAAGTGAGTGACGCCACCTCCTGCTGAAAAGCAGCCGTAGGAAAAGTCTCTCTGTTCTAACGGGAAAAGATGCACGTCGGTTTTTACAGGTTACGTGTAGGGATACGCCAGTCGCTTCTGACGCCTAACGCACAACATCAATAAAAAGTCTAAAAGTAATAAAGATGCGATGCGTGAATGAGTATGGTAAAATGGACCTATCCTCGAGTTGACTGGTGTGATTTAAAGGATGACTTAAAGGGAGGGCCTCTTTGTTAGGACGCCAGGAGGAGACTTGATGTCATTTTGTCCTCTCTACCAAATATAAAATTTAAATTTGTGGGAACTTTCACGTATCATATTGCATTACAATACTTAGTTTTTACTACAGTGACACTGTGAGCCCAGGGGTTATGTCCAGTGCTGCTAAAAAGTATTTTCCCCTTTTCTGTTTTTTTTTTTTCCACACATCAAAATTGTTCAGTTCCTTTTAATTAGTTTTAGTACTATATGAATGGAGTCTGAGTGGGGAAAGTGATACCCGTGTTACCACATAATAATGTCATCTCCATGCTGTGGAAGATGATGGAACGTGCAGTCATTGGTGTGAAAAGGTAATTTCCCCTGTCACAGTCACCTTTAGCTGCAATGACTGCAACGAAACACTTCCTGTAGATGTTGACCAGGTTTTCACATCACCGTGGTGGAATCAATATATTCAGAATATTCCAGAACAGTGGTTTGGTACCACCTGTAGTCAGTTACTCCTCCCCATTTTGGTCACAATCTTCCTGTTACACCTGTGGGCTCTAACAGTGTCTCCTGACATCTGATGTGCTGCAATGAACTCCCTCTTTCCTTTCCTCCCTCAGGATTGCTGAATCCTTCTGGCATTCACGAAGGCTCTCAAAACACACCCTACCGTTGCTTGTCGATCTCCTGACAGCTATATAAATTTGTACCATGCCATCCGCCGTAGTCATCCATGCATTTTGTCATTTAGATCTCATTTCCATAGGCCGCTACTTCGCTGATAAGCACCGACAAGATGGTGGTATCAGACAAGCAGGAGGTGCTCTCATAATTGTGTGTCCGCATCTAAAGCCCTTTATCTGTGGTCAAATGCACTTTTGTTGACTTTGAGCTGCACATCCCTTCACGAAAGAGCATCTCCTAAATGACAAAATGTTATCGTTAATCGCAGTCGTGTATGATATCTGAATTTTCACGCTTCCTCTGTCTCTTTTCTCTGTCTCAGAGGTACGCGGAAGGAGTGATGTCTCCGTCGGGCCAGGGCATATCGCAGAGGTGAGTTATTTCACTGGGAAATTGCACCTCTTTCTCTGGAGGTGCGAGGCGAAGACATCGGCCTCATATATGTTGTAATTTGAGGGCCTGGATTTATTGCTTCAATTTCCCACAGCTATTTCGCTGTGTTTGTACACGTTTAAAAGCTTAAGCTTTGAGTGCCTAGCAGTGCCGTCACGCGGGCTGTCCCAAGTTGCCCATCAGCCCTTTCGTCTCTTGAGCCAAACCTTTTTCTACGGCCTTTGCTGTTTAATCAGAGGCTGGCAGATCACAGGGAGTAAAGTATTATTTGTCAGACAGCTGAGAGGCTGAATAAGGATTTCATAATCGGTTTCTGTGTCTGTGACTGAGATCAGTGAAATGGGACACTAAGTACATACATAAAAGTACACGAAATACAAAAATACACACATAAGAATAATATACAATTTACTGACCTTGAGCTTTTCTCCTTGTGTTTCTGTGGTGCTGTTGTGTTGTGGGACCAGACCAGGCCTCGCATCCGACTACACCCCCCCTGACGAGACCGGCCACGGGGAATGCGTCCAGGAAGATGCCCTCTACTCCAGCAGGGACCTCTACGGCGAGGAGCTGCCCTCGTCTGCCAGACCTCGTCCAGTAGGGGGCACCACGGGTACATCCCTTCCTTGTGGCCATTTTGCTTACATCACCAGAAGCTGTGTATCAGAATTCCCCCCTCTGTAATTGACAGGCTTATGTCGACCTCGCACAGTACATGTAGTGTAGGAGGGTTGGCGAGACAGAGGGGAGGTACACAGCATCCTGTGGTTCCTATTGCATGCTAGGCTTTTGTAATAGTCTCTCTGAATTAGTAAGTGCGTGTGTGTGCGCGTGTGTGTAGGTGCCCAGCTCCATCAGCTGACGCAGGTCGGACTGTCAAGCCGGATTGGCGCGTACCCCGGGGTGGGCCGAGTCTCTTCCGGTCAGACGGGAGGGTCCAGTTGGGGGCGCTACCACTCCGATGAGGACTACAACCGACCCATTTCTAGCCGGGACCAGGTGAGCGTTGGCGTAGCACGTCGCTCGGTAGCCTTTACATGTACGAGACCTTCTAATGTCAGGAACACGCTGAACGTCCATCCCGTGTCGTGCAATGCCTGTCTTCCTCCCTTCCCCCTTGTCTTGTACCTCAGGTCCTTGGCTATTCTGACTGTTCCGCCTCCTCTGCGCTCCAGATGCCCAGGACCTCGCTAAGGGAACCGTCTGCCCCTCCAGCTCACCTGGATGGCCCTGGTCTGGGGTACTCGTCCACGGCGCCCGAAGAGACTTCTCCGCCCACCCACTCATCCGCGTCACTCATTAAGGCGATCCGGGAGGAGCTGATGCGTCTCTCCCAGAAACAATCTGCCGTGCCCAGCTACCACAGCTGAGAGAGCCACACAGCCTCTCCACGAGACAGTGAGCTTTGTCACATCACGTCACCACATCTGCAACAACCGCATGGTCTCCCTTCAAACCACTGCTGCGTCCTTCTCTGCAACAGACCAAACGTCCTACTGATCTCCTGCAGTAGTGTGCTGGGCAAAGCTGCTACGACTAAATGGACGTATTGATTGCCCTCAGAACGGGACTCCTTTTCCTGACCAGCACGACTATGACCCCGATGACCCCTGACAACAGTAGCGTACCGGTCCCTGTGACCAAAGCAGAAGCAAAGAGCCGGTCCCTGCTAGAAACCATCAGCAGCAATGCTTCAACTTACTAGGTCCAGGATGCCCAGCTAGTAATGTCCTGGTCCCGTCACTCCCAGAAACGGACTGTCCTGCCGATCTAATGCACATTTAGTATCTGATTTTGTAAGCCCAGGTCACGCAGCTAACAAGATGCTGGTATGGTGTCTCCTCCAAAACGGACTGGCGTTTCCAACTGCCGCAGCGCCAACATCCTGCCGGTCTCTCAACAGCAGCACACTTCCAGTTGCAGTGCGCTGGTTGAGCTACATGCTGGACTAGTACTTCCCATGGAAGCCCCACTCTGCCCATTACCGACGCAGGCCACCTATCGCGGGAGCGTAGGACTCCTGTACCTGCAACTTTGTGAATCATGGGTCTCCCACAGGTGTAGCTGTGATGGGAAGGTTTGCCGTGGTGGGTGAAGCGTGTATGCTGTAGATACACCCCCACCACTCTCCATTCCTGCAGGGCTTGTTGTTCCTGATGGCACAGCAGCCAGTTCCGCGGAGTATTCTTTCTTTTCTGACGTTTACATCCTCAGCATTCTTTATAGCTGGTTCAGCTGGTTCTTTCTCTGTGTACCGGGTCACGACGCCAGTATGGTTACTAAAGCAATTCTTAGTACTTATAAATATGAACCATCCTCAGTACCTTTTCTAGACATTGAACAGTTTCATTCATGCATTTCTTTTTTTTTTTAAACTTTTTTCAAGTGCTTCCTGGAGATGTAGTTTCACCCTCTTTCGAACATCCCTGGTGCTATATTTGAACCTCATGTCTCCTGCCATAAGACACAATCATTGCCTTCTGTTGTGACTGAGGGAGTCCAGTCTTAACTGACCGCCGAGCTCATGTTGTGCTGGTCACCCAGATAACATACTCAATGCATTTTACACATAGTATTGGTGCTCAGGCACGCCCTCTAATGGTCGTGGGCATTATTTGTTTGCATGGAGTGTGTGTGTTTCATCATTTGTGGTACAGCAGATGTTTAAAATGACACTTTACGTGTTCAGATGGAGGTTACTGGTCTACCAGTTTGAACCATGCTGGATGGCTGAAGGACGCGAGACCGTCGGCTGAAATTCGCTTGCCGAAAGGTACCAGTTATGGACACCGAGGTCAGCTGCTGGTGAGAATCGCAAGCTTGCCCTACTAGTCGGCTGTGTTAATACTTCTGGGGTCAAACGCATTACCTTGCAGAACTGTAGCTGCATACCGGGTCCAGTAAGTTTGTGCCTTTCCGTAAACTCTGCACTTTGTTTTCACGCCCCCGTGCTGCAGAGTCCATGACGTTTTCCTTTGTTTACTTCATTCAGGGTGGGGATTCTTTTCATGTTCACTGACGTGGGAACCTGTGCGCCGATTCCCTCCGGTAGGGACCATACGTGGAGGGAGGGAGAAAGAGATGCAGTATCTTAACCGAAATATTTCACACGCCACTGGAGTACGGCCAAATTTCGTTCACCACCAAAGATCCCTTTGCCCGTACTTGTGCTGCAGGCTAGTTCTCGAACCCAGACCATTAAAAAGCTCAAAACTGCAGATGGTTTAACATTCCATCTAATGTTCTCGGGTAAATCGATCTCTGCAGTCCATTAAGAGACATCCCACGTTCTACCCATCTGAGTACACATTCATCAGACTTATCAACAAAACCTTGCACTGCAGAAGATACCAGAGGCTCTTCCATGGTGACCAAATGGAATGGAGTAAAAGTCTCCCCTTTAAAGCAGAAAAAAGTGCAAAAGGCATATATACACATACTTTAAGAGCACAACATTAATGATGCGGTTGATGGATGTGGGAATAAACACTGTGTTTGATATGTTTCTCTACTTGCACAAAACATTTTTGATGTGATTTTTCAACACCTTATTTGTTCAGAAAATGAGTGGTGGCCTGTAGTTATAAACGTTTAGCAAACAACAAGAAGTTTGCCTCATTGTCTCCTCTAGAGCAGACATTTCTGAGCATGTCCATTTTATTTTTCTAACAGTCGGTTGTTCAGCATGAGCAGAAGACCTAGAGATTTAATGAGACATCAAGAGCAAATTAGCACTAAATTAAAAGTATTTTTAACACCTTGGATAAAGCGGGAAGCTATTAAGACTTTTAGCAGCTCATTCTAATGGTAGGTGTTGAACAGCGATGAGCCCCTCTGTCGGCGATGTAATAGACTAACATCTTGTTCGTGTATCAGTGTTGACGTTTGGAAGTTTGATAAAGTACTTTATTAATTAGTAGTTTAACCGTGTAACCGCATATGAAACCAAACTCTCGACCCGGGCAGGAGGGCGGAGTCACACGAGGCCTCGTAAGGTGGGTCAGATGGCTGGGGGACACAGGGAAATGGAACGAGTTTGAGGGAATTCGGTGCGACCCCGATGGCCGAAAGTGTGCGTTGTTATCCCGCTCACACCTCTGCGGGTACGAGTGCTCTAACTGTCCCGCTACCGTCTGCTCACCCCTCGTGACGTCGGAAGTAGCTGAGCAGCCTGAGGGCGGACAGATGACCCCGTGACCAAGGCTGGCATTTACAGTGGCTTTGAACACATGGCAGTGTTGTTGCATACCTCCTCTACCTTGGTACTGTTTGCTTTATTTTTCGCTGCATTTCCACCGGCCTACAGCTGCAGTATTTATGTGTTCCGAGGCAACCCGTTGGGTCGGGCACGGCGCAGAAATGAGTTGAATGGTATTAAACTGGCCAATTCACTGCTTGTCTGACATTGTTCTGGTTCGTTTCAGTTACTTGAACTTTTGTTAAGTGTAAAACTTCAGTTGTGACCGTTTCTTGTTTCGTGAAGGAAATAAAAACGTTGGCGGGTCCAACTATTGGATTCTTTAACAAGCTGCATGTATAACAGATATTAGGATCTACTATTTTAATAACGTGTGGTGCATGTCAATAAACACTTAATAGTATTTAAACAGAAGTTCGATCCAAGCGTGTGTGTGTGTGTGTGTGTGTGTGTGTGTGTGTGTGAGAGAGAGACACACACACATGAGTTTCTGTATAATTTAAAACTGTCAGCTCTTGTTGGTTTAATGTTGTTTCATAAAGCATAATCCATAAGAGTTCTGAGCGTATATTTTATATTTTTTTAATAAATCTATTAAGGAGGTGAAATGTGCAGAACGCAATTGCAGAGGCCCTATGTTTTAATTGCATTCCTTTTATATTCACAGAAAGACTATAATAGAAAGTGGTGAAAGTCACTTGTCCTAAAATGGCTTTTATTTTGGATGCTGTGATGTGACCCTTGTCCCCTGTGGACCAAAGCGTCCCCTTCTCCGATTGTCGACCACCTGTGGACCATGTGTTTGGAGAATCTTTTCTGTTGCACTTGTTGGGGGGGGGGTTAGTAACATAATAAATAATTTTCTTTAGTTTGTTCACCTTTACAAAGGCATTAAGACCCGCAAAGTCTCGTGAATGTTCAGTCTTCTGAGATGAAACCATAGTGCAGCAGCCTGTTGCTTACTTTCCAACAACGTCACAGCGTTTTGGGCTTATTGCAGTAACCGGTGAGGTGTCCGAGGTATAAACTTTGTTAAGGGCGTCGCACCATCTCCGTGTCACCTGTCGGATGTGCCGTACGTTCCTGAGACGGAACCTACGAGCAGAACAAGTTCATTCTCGTTTCTCGTAACTCATCATCTGGGGCAAAACAGCGACTGGTGCATTGCTGCAGGCTCTTTACTGTACATCCTAGTCCACGGAACATGGTGCTCGCCTGACCGTTCTCCGGTTTGCATCCTTCCCCTTGTGCGAACGACCCTTGCGTTCTGTGTAAAGTCGACGACTGTAAATTAAATGTAAATAAATGACGTGTGTTCAAGTGTATGTATATTTTTCTCCCCCCGCGTGAAGTTGGTCTGTTCGGTTATCGAGCTTTGAACAACCGTTCGTGTCTGTCCCTGATCCACGATTGCAATTTTAAAAACATGTATTTTGAATAAAAATGTTATTTTAATGACATTAACATTATTAAAACAAAAAATAAAATGAACTGTGTCCCCAGTATTCTTCTTTTTTTTTTTTTTAAACCCTGTGGGTTTTTGACATTGATTTTCTCTTCTTGGTGTGCAGAATTTCGAGACCTGCGTCCTGTGCTCATGTCTGACATCACCGTGGTTGTGTTGAGCACAGTGTGTTCGCTGGAGTCCTGCTCAGAGCTCTAGAGACAGAAGAAATACACACACACACACACACACACACACACACACACACACACACACACACACACACACACACACACACACACACACACACACACACACACCTTCAGAACCGCTTGTCCCATACGGGGTCACAGGGAACCGGAGCCTAACCCGGCAACACAGGGCGTAAGGCCGGAGGGGGAGGGGACACACCCAGGACGGGACGCCAGTCCGTCGCAAGGCACCCCAAGCGGGACTCGAACCCCAGACCCACCGGACAGCAGGACTGTGGTCCAACCCACTGCGCCACTGCACCCCCACAGAAGAAATAGGTGGATTTTTTTTTTTTCTCCTTTTTATTTTTTTTTTATATCCCAAATATGCAGCCACTGACAAGTAATGGAAACCACAGTTCATATTGGCACAACAAAAATTAAAATTAACACTCAAAAGGCAACCTGGTTCAGACCAAATCTGAGAAAGGGCTCTGGACCCATGTGGTGCTCATTGCCCTTAATGAGCTTCTGTCCAGGTGCGGCGGTCAGTGCAGCAGGTGTGGGCGTGTCCTGGGGGGTTCACTGGGTCCCGTGTGGCACAACCGTGGCGAATTCCTCACCGATAAAACACGGCACTGGAGGAATCCTGCTCTCGGACGTTCGAAGAGCGCTAGACTGCTTTCAGAAAGAAAGCCCTGCAGTAACGTGCACTTCTGTTCCTGTTGAACGTCTGAACCCGTTTCCTTGTTTACACTCTTCTTTTCAGGTCATGTGAGTCAGCAGATCACACAGGTCAGTTGTGATCTTATCCTGAAGGATGAAGAAAACGGCGTTTAACGTTTGTCAGGAACCGTGCAGCCTCTCGTTATGGGCGTCGATGCACGTCTGAGATGCCCGCGACAGCGAGCAAATGGTCACGCGGTTCATGACCATGCGGGCCATTCTAGTGGTCCTCAGGGGGCCCTCGCCTCGTTCCTGTCCAGTGGGTTTTTTTTTTTTTTTTTTTTTTTTTTTAAATGCTCAACCAAAGTCCCAGTGGGGAGAACAAGCGTTTCTATGGAGGTTCGGTTAGGTGTTTGTGAGGCATAAGGGTTAGAGCTGCCCTTTGCTGACTCAGAGGTCATGAGTTCGAAAGCTACTTCCTGTTAAAGGACCCTTGATCAAGGTTACTGACTGTGTACCGATGCATGAAAAATAACCCTGTTACATAAATGGGCTAAATCACAGTTGGTCACTTTGGAGAAAAGCATTAGCTGCATGGATGAATGTAACATGTTCAAAAAGTTTAAAGTAATTGTTTGTTTGCAGAAAAGGAGCTGAATATGCCCAGGGGGAAAACATACGGAACGGTGACCCCAGAGCGGGACACGCAGGTAAAGGAGGGAAACGTTCTCGCAGGGGGTAAAGAGCAAGGAGTGTGGGGGACAAAGGCCCACTGTTTCCCAACAATGTGAACTCGATGCAGGTGTGTCCCACTTGGGCTGCTGACCGAGCTCCAGCCCGTTACCTGACACCACAACCGTCCCGCCACCGGTGGAGCGTTCTGTCAGGTTTTCTTCACCAAAGATTTTTCAAAAAAAAAAAAAAAAAACTAAAGGCAGAATGGTCACAAACGGCCTTCCTTCCACCTCCTCGGTGGGCGAGGGCTTGACGGCGAACTCCTCTCAATTCATCTGTCCTGTTGAGATCGTCCCGCTTCCTTCAGTAAGTTGGAGCTCGGTCCCTCGGGCTCCAAAGTTCTCCGTTAAAAGTGTTTTCGGTGTCGGAGCGCATCGGGGCGCGCCGAGAGAACAGCGGTCCTCGTGCTGCTGCTCGGATTACGGATTTATGATTCGTATCTCGGGGCTAAATGGGGAAGAGCTCAATCCGATTCCACCCCTTCGAAACGCATACCTTGTGTTGTTAAAACTCTCAATTTTTGCCCAGTGTGTCAAGAACGGTGTAATATCGCTCTCGTGTCCATTAGCGAAGCGAGTCGTCTGCTCTCCAGGGAATAAGTAAAC
This sequence comes from Scleropages formosus, assembly GCF_900964775.1. Taxonomy (NCBI): domain Eukaryota; kingdom Metazoa; phylum Chordata; class Actinopteri; order Osteoglossiformes; family Osteoglossidae; genus Scleropages; species Scleropages formosus. The sequence goes on from NC_041807.1 coordinate 17,777,905, forward strand.
TCCAGTTTAGAAGGATCTTGTGAACAGGAGGATCTGTGCGCAGTCATGCGTAAGATTGTAGATGCATACACACCTTTCCGCTGCAGTGTGTGTGTGTGTGTGTGTGTGTGTGTGTGTGTGTGTCGCAGTCTGGCCTCAGGCAAGCTGAACTGGTTTTGTCCACCCTGGGTGGAAACACTGCAATTTCTAAAACGAGTTCTGCATTGTTCCGGAGTATCATCATTCTCCTACACCTGTACCTGAGGTTCTCAGGTGACGCCTCATTTTCTCACAATCTTTTTTTTTTTTTTAAACATTGTGGTGCTGCAGTTAAGGTCATGGCCCCAGGTTCGAATCCCACTCCTTCTGAAATAACCTTGGTCAAGGTACTTAAATTGAATTGATAGTCGAAAGCACAGCTCACTTTGAGGTAAATCACAGTAAAACTGTCGAACGTGACACCCGATGAAGGGTGTGAGCTACGCGAAGGTTGAGAAGAAGAGCGCTGGCGCAACGGAAGGCGTGGGGTAAAACTCTTCATACGCGTGACTGGGATCTCCTACGCGTTTGTTATGAGCGCACCAGCATACAATGGCTCAGTCCAGCCACCCACCGAAGGGAAAAGGCGCTGCACCGTGTACCTTTAAGACACTTTAACTTCCTGCAAGCCGAGGAGTGGCGCGCGCCGCTCACCTGCCCAGGTGCGCTCACCTTGCCTTCAGCGAGCGATGGCTGTCCGCGCGCGACACGCTGGCCTTATACCTACTGAATAAATCCGAGCGCAACCACACGCTTTTTTTAACGGCAGGTATGTTTTACCGTTAATTTTTGTGGCCGATAAAACTATTGAAGTCGATCGCAGACGATGGCGACGACAAGCTGATCATTATAAGGACACGGACAAGTGCGTATTTTAATTCTACGAGCGGAGCGCCGCATGTGAAACGGAAATTACCTTCTATTATATATATTACGATTTCTTTATGTTCTGATTGGATCGCACTGAATCCGCAGAAATCAGTTCGATCGCAGCTGCGCTCCTCGACGCGGACTCTTTGTGACCGTAATATATGTAATATAGCAAAGTGTGAAATTCCCGCCTTAACAGTCCTTAGTAATAACATCGCTACGGAAAGTGGAGAAATGTGTGGAAAAGAGTATAAGTCCTTTGGTAGCGAGGTTTTGGAGTGTTTCAGAGTGAAGGCATAACACCTCCTACCAGTTTAACTGGCTGTGTGTGTGAGATGCCTTTTTCTGTTTACCTGCCGCACTGGTGCCATAACATTCCTCATTCTGTTTATATCTGATCTCTTTACTGCCTTCATTCCCAGTTTTTCTCTCCAGTCAAGCCTAATTTGTCCTCCTCCACGCTTATGTTTAATTCCCATAAGTACTTTTGCTCATAGTTTTTGGTCTCCCTCCACCAGACATGTTGTTAGAGTAATAGTCCAGGGTATTTAGGGATCATTCTGCGAGAAGTTTACTGGGTGTGATCGTTATCGGTGCGCAAACAATGCCCTCGTTCCCAGAAGGGAGAAAAACCAACCCTGGAGTCCAGCATGAAGGAGCAGCTGGTCAGCTCCATCCAGCTGGAGGACGTTGAGCTGGACGGCGGACCTGCACAGCCTCCGCACGCAAGCCACCAGCCCAAAGGTGTGTCTCTTTTTCGCCGCCATCCATCTGACACCTTTGTCCGACGCTACACGGATTTCCCCTTTTACGCAGCAGCGTGCTGTATGTATGCTGCATCGGTTCGTGGTAAACACCTTGGTTAAGGTAACGAAGTATAACTGCAGCAGGAGTGTGATTAAGATTGGAAGGGTAAAGCCCTAACCACGACACCTCCTGCCGGTGTATGTCAAATAAATCCAGTAAATCCTAGTGACCGGGCCAGAAGTATTTTAGCCCATGTGCTTTTAGGTACATCCCTTCATCGACTTTTCCTCCTTTCCAGAAAACAAGACCTACACCGTCGAAGAAGCCGTCGAGACGATCGGGTTCGGGCGTTTCCACATCATGCTGTTTCTGATCATGGGCAGCGCCAACGTAAGGGCCGCTCCGCTCGTCCGAGCACGTCCGACGATTCGCGCTCGCTCTTCCTGACCGCTCCCGGCCCAAACGCGTCCTGCCGAACGCGTCCCGGTGACGAACGGCTCGCGGCAGCGCGGCCCGGAGATGATTTCTGAACTTCACGAGTCACGTTCGCAAAAAACGCGCGGTGCCTTCGGTGGGCACTTTATGGCACTCGGAACTGGACGAGGTCATAAAGAGGGTAGCTGTTAAATAAAAAGAGCTACTGTGATGTTACGGGGTGGAAACGGTGTTCATAAATGCCGCAGCCTCGGTTACTGTACTTCTCTGCATAACATGGTGAAACGTTTCAGTTCTGTCAGTTTTTCTCCCTCTTCGTTTTATTTTGTGAATGCGACTCCAGTGCTGAGCCTTGTAGTAATAAACATTTTATGAATTTGACCCTTTTTGGGGAGCAGTAACAACGGAGCACAACGTGCACCGTCTGTTTTGGGCCGAGCGCCTCTTCTAAAGTCTCGGAGCGTACGGGGCGCTACGTCCTCGATCGGTCCGGGAACGGGACCGAAGCCCGGTGGCGACGCTCACGCTACCGCGGGGTGCGTAGCGCGCGTGTTTCAGCGCTCGGGGATGTGTGTCGCTGCAGATTGTGGAGGCCATGGAGATCATGCTCCTGTCCGTGGTGTCCCCGGAGATTCGCTGCGAGTGGCGCTTGCAGGACTGGCAGGTGGCCCTGGTGTCCACGGTGAGGCGCCCGCACTCGCACGACGCACGCCTACAACACGCCCGGGCCGCTGGATGCGTTCTCCTGAGATGAACCAAACGCGTTCGACAGCTGCCGTGTGTGTGTGTCTTTGGCTCGTGTTTCAGATGGTCTTCCTGGGCTTCATGATCTGCGGGGTGCTGAGCGGCTACGTGGCTGACAAATATGGACGCTGGAAGGTGGGACGTTTTCTGAATTGGTAAAGTAACGGTTTCCCAGATGCGTAAATGGATAAATCGCAAAGTCATCTTGTGTACCGTGCTACCGTGGTAAATCACCTCATCCAAACGTGATAGCTAAGCTAACAGATAAGGAACGTCCCCTGAGACCACGAGTCTGAGGCTGTCATATTGGCCTCTCTGCCGTCCTCGCTCGCCTGGTGCGTGTGATCCACGAGGGTTTTTGTTGCGTTTCACCGCAGGTTGTCACAGGTGGCTTCGTGCTGTCTTCCTACTTCTCGCTGCTGACGTCATTCGCCCCATCCTACGTCTGGTTCATCTTCCTGCGCAGCCTGGTGGGCTGCGGCGTGGCCGGGACGTCGCAGGGGTGAGCGCCGCGCCGCGCCGTGCCGCACCTCACTTTTGACTGCGAAAACGCAGTCTCGCTGCCTGGCCGCGCTTCTCCCGCCAGACTAATCTTTGGACTCCGTCGGATGAGTCCCGATCACTTAAACATCATCTGAATCTTTTCAGGTTTGTACTAAAGACAGAGTTCATTCCAGCGAAGTACAGAGCGTGGTTACTGCCACTGTCATCGGTGAGTGTCTCGCAGGCTCATCGTTCGGCCTCGTGGGTCATATCGTGACCTTTTATGACCGCACAAGAACCGGTAATGGGAGCCAACGATGGCCTTCCTCAAGCAATGGGATCAGTAGCCATGAGCCTGGATGTGGCCCTCCGCTTCCATGGACTGAAGCTCTGTCTCACAGACATACTGCTCTTTTATACTGGACGCATCTTCACCGGTCCTCCATCTCTACAGTAATGTCCAGGAGGGGCGGGCAGCCACTGGTACTTGGACCCCCCGCAGGTTTATTTTTCTCCCCTTCTTCTCACGGGGAAATCTTGTTTTCCTCTCCTCAACTGCCAGCTCACTTATCTTGATAGTTACCTACAACTGCTGCTGGGTATTGTTTCCTTCCCTGAAACTTTGTTCAACACTCTGTCACCTTGGTGAGAAGTGCACCTCGTACAAATAAGCTGAACGCTATTTTCTCAAATCCCTGACTGAGTAACTGATTAGGAGGTTCAAGTGTAGCTGTCACCTGTATATATGCAAATGAGCATCACTGAATGTGGTGCAGGTGAGTGCAACCTTTGGTGTCTCCTCCTTCAGATCTTCTGGATGGTGGGCTCCATGCTCATCATCATACTGGGCCTAACGGTGGTGCCCACCATGGGCTGGCGTTGGATGATCCGCTTCTCCGTCGTCCCCAGCATCGTACTCTTAGGACTCTTCCAGGTAAGCTGGACTCCTCGGCGCCAATGCTCACGTAACCCTCAGCCAACACTCCTCACCCTACCTTCTCCCTGGGGCCAGTTCATCCCAGAGTCTGCTCGCTTCAACGTCTCCGAGGGGAACGTAAAGGCTGCCGTGGCGACGTTGGAGCGCATAGCCAGGATGAACAAGGCTTCGCTGCCAGAAGGGAATTTGGTGGAGCCCCCAGAGGTGCGTTCTCCTGTTCCTTTCCCGATGCCAACGGCTTCTTCTCGATGGTCTATGGTCATCCGCTCATGTTGACTGATGGTCAACCCATCACCAGCAAGGTCACTTTCACCTCCCCATTGTCTGTGCTCTGATTCTTTTTCTTGTATTTGCTAGACTGAGAGAGGAAATTACTATATTTTGGTCAGTCCACCGTTCAGAAGGACGTCTCTGATCCTGTGGTATTCGTGGTAAGTGGGAACATGGTGGGCAGGCGATATTGATCTGGGGCGTAAAAAGTGGTGTAAGCTGATGAAGTACAGCATGAATTCCTAGATTGTGCCTTTAGAATAGTGGTCGGAATATGTGGTGGGTTTGTAATGCAGCTGGAGTGAATCAAGGTAAGAGTGTAGTAAAGCAGGAGGGTTACGTGGAGGGTCGAAAGCAGAATGTCTTTCTGTCCCCCCAGGTTTGTGGCCTCTTTCTCCTATTACGGCTCTGTCCTGAGCAGCTCGGAGCTTCTTGAGAAGAACCTGCTGTGCGTCACGGACAGCGATGAAGAGCACAATATCAAACACGTCCAGGAGGAGGCGCTGTGCTACTGCATCCCGTTCGGCAGCGCGGACTACGTGACTCTGCTGATCAGTTGCCTGGGCGAAGTGGCTCGTGAGCGCTCTCTATACAGGACCCGATACATACAGATGCACACGGTCATCGGTCTCGAATGAAATCACAGTTTTTATTCTATGTGCTTTGGCTAACGCTTTGGTTTGGACTGTTTACCACAGTGAACGGCTGTATCGCCAAGGTGCGGATCAGTGCAAATTAGGTTGAATTTATTACTGCTAGAGCCTCCGGCAGCTCGGAATAGAACCCGTGAATTTGAGGTCCGGGGTTCATTTGATCAAGTTATCTACCTGCTGTACATTTTGCTTACAGCCATCATATCGAATTGATATGAATTATTCGATATTAATAACCAGAATTACCGGGGTAAATGTTACCGAGTCGATTGTGACGCATGGTCTGGAGGGCACTGTGGAAGTAGCGCTCCAAAGCCTTCTGCCACATCTCCTTGGATTGGGGGGGCCACGTGAACACAGGGAGAACGTGAACTCCGCACACACTGGGCCAGATTTGAACCCAGATCCAAAACCGCAGCCTCGGCGCCACCTGCTACATGACCCGTAACGCCCGAGAAACCCGTCCTTGTTTGGAACCATCCTCATTCTGAAGTTCGGATCCGATCGTCACGGTGTGAGAATGTGGACTCTGTTCCGCGTTGCGAAGCATCGTGTCTTTTGCCGTCTCTCCGCAGTCATTCCTCTGAACATCGGTCTGCTGAACGTGGTCGGTCGCAAACGCAGCATGATCATCATGCTGCTGTGCTCGGCCGTCTTCTTCATGCTGGTCAATATCTGCACGTCAATGTACGCGTGAGCCGCCCGGGGGTCTCGCCTGTGGCCCCACGTTTATGTCGAGCTCTCTTTTTTTTTTTTTTTTTTTTAACACCCTCCGTACCCTCCGCCCACACGAGGCGATCTTCTCTTTTGCAGGGTCGGCTTCACCGTGCTGCTCTTCCTGCTCCGCTCGCTGGTTTCCATGAACTTCAACGTCGTTTACATTTACACAGCTGAGGTGAGCACCGACAGGGGGTCCAAACACATTTTCTTTTGCTGTCCAGTAACTTGTTGCCATGGTGATGTGTTCCCATGTTGTGGCTGTGCTCCTGTCCTTCGCCATGTCTGGGTCCGCCCCTCTGACCGTGTTCCTGCCCCCCCCTCCAGGTGTACCCCACCGTGGTGCGCTCCTTGGGCATGGGCTTCTGCACCTCCTTCAGCCGGATCGGTGGCATGATAGCACCGTTCATCGCTCAGGTGCGCTCGCCTCGGGTTAAGGGGCGGGTCGGGTGTCGGCAGTGCCGCTGACCTTTGACCCGTCCCTTCACAGGTCACGTGGGCTGTCCTTTCTTCCTCTCCTTGGGTAAACGTTACTTTGCCACCTTATTTGCATAAGGATGATGACCCCACCGGGCTTGTCTTCGAGTCTCGCTGCCCTCGGGTTTCCGGGTTTAAAATGAAAAGTCACTTCATTCCGCCGCAGGGACACAAGAGTCACCGTCCGTCGAGCTGATGATCCAAAACTGCTGACCCGCACTAGCGATCCTCCCTCCCGAAGCAGCAGCGCAATGTTCGTTGTAAATACCCTAAAATGGGGGTGTCCAACATGCAGCTCGAGGGGGAAAAAAACCTGAAATGTATACCTGTTGCGCAGTAATACCGCTAGGCACACACTGCACCTAAATAAAATGCAATAAATTATTTTCCCATTTAATACAATTAAAATGGGGGGGTGCGGTGGCACAGTGGGTTGGACCGGGTCCTCCTCTCTTGTGGGTCTGGGGTTCAAGTCCCGCTTGGGGTGCCTTGTGATGGACTGGTGTCCCGTCCTGGGTGCGTCCCCTCCCCCTCTGGCCACCTGCGACCCTGTATAGGACAGGCGGTTCAGACAGTGTGTGTGTGTGTGTGTGTGTGTGTGTACACACACGTCACTGTGATTTTTACGTGCGTGGCCCTCAGACCCATTCGCAGTCATGACTGTCCCTGCCCCCCCCCAGGTGCTCATGTCCAAGTCGGTGGTCCTCGCCCTGATGCCCTTTGCCGTGGCTTGTGTCGTGTGCGCCGTGGGAATCGCCCTGCTGCCCATCGAGACCCGGGGACGGGCTTTGCTGGTAGGTCCCAACTAATTTTTCAGGGCTCGCGTGTCCTGCGTCCCCGGGTGGCGCTCTGTATGTTCCTGAAGGACAACAGCGCCATTGAGTCACTGGGGAAAGTGGTCATTTCAAGCAGCTCCAGCGGATATTTGCTCAATTACGATTTTCAGCAGCTACACATTGATGATGCTTTCGCTTAACACCGTCTGGATAAGGAAATAACCTCAGAGCGACTGCAGTGTTTCAGGAGTTGAGTAGTGGTAATAACATTGCTAATAAATGTAAAAGGAAAGATTGTCACTGATTAAGTTTATATCATGTATGCAAGGAGCGCAGTGGTCAGCTCAGGTCTGCCACCTTGTCCTCAGAGGTCGCGGGTTCGAATCCCACCTCCAAATATAATACCCTTGAGCAAGGTACTTACCCTAAATTGCTCTGGTAAAATTACCCAGCTGTATAAATGGGTAAATAATAGTAAGTAGATGAACATTGTGATATGATTTGGGTAAAAAGATTCTGGTAAATGAATAAATGTTTAAAATATTATGTATTTTTTATATATATATATATATATATAAAACCAATTTTGTAGTAAATGTAATTTCTCCTCTTCCCCCCCCACAGCAAAATGCAACATGACTTGTACAGATGGACGAAGATGGTTTTATCACGTGTGGTAAAATGGACAAAAATTAAAGTCGCTGCCTTTTTCTTCAATCTTAACACCAAGTTCTGTCCTCTCTTCTTCACATGGAAGTACTGCTTCTTCTGATGGAAATGCACATTCATTTAGAACTAAAATCCCACCGTTCTGCAATTCAGAGGGATCTTTAAATGAAATGTATATATTTATTTATGTATTTTTAGTTTTGGGAGTGTGGATTTGAGATGCAATTAACAGGTTTGTCCAGCAGGGGGCGCAAAATGGACTTTTAAAAATATTCAGGTGAAATAGAAGTGGGTCATGCTGCTGTCCCCCCCCACGTCCCCCCAGATCCCTGCTTACATAAGAGAAAGGGCTGTCAGAAGACCATGCTCTCACACAAGTACAGCCATGTCCTCCGGCTCGCACCCGTTGCGCACGCACAACCACGTTCATCTACGCTGGGGCATCAGACCGAACGAAGAATTTCTAGGGCCGTGCTGCTGATAAATAAAAGTACGTGTCCACCCCGCTGCATCAAGGGCAATTTTGGGCACAGGAGACGTCCGATTCTGGAATCTTTAAAGATGCTTTTAGTCACGTGAGAGACCACAAGTAGGTGTTCCATCAGTTGTTTCACTGCTCAATTTATTGAAATGAACCAGGAGTGGGAATTTCAGCCATTCTGAGGGTCAAGTGGAGCTGAACCGTACTGAACCGGAAGCAAACTTCTCAGGGTGATGAACCGGGTCGGCGAGGTGTTTGGGAATGACCTCCGAACTGCTGGAAACGAGATGTGCGAAGATGATTGAGTTATGAAATGACTGAGCAGCGGAAGGCGACCCAGGGACGGACGGCACGGTGCTGTGAGCCGAAGGTTAGCGGTTCTAATCCCCGGCAGCGTCCTTCAGCTCGCTTTCCAACTCAGCTAAGCAAGAGAAATAATGAAGTATCATCTTGTGATCATCGTATTTCATCCCGTAAAATCCGCTCGTAGCCATAAGTGAGTGGCACTTTAGAGCAGAGCTGAGTTTAAAAAATTTTAACTTGCGGCAAAGCTCTCTTATTTTTGGCTAATCGTCGGATTTAAATAATACATCGGCAACGCTGCACCCGTAACACAAGCGCTGGCTCCCCGGACCTTGGCAGCAAGCTCGATACGGTTAAGGGCCCCTTTGCACTTGACCGCGCTGCTCTGATTCAGAGCCACTTCTAAAGAGGATCCCTGGGAACTTCGGGCGCAGAGAGAGGGCCGGCGGAGGTCCTCCCCGAACCCGCAACCTGCGTGTGGGCTGTGAATCAATATGGGGACTTCGCATAGTCTTTTAAAACACCTTGTTTTATAGTAATAGATGTTCTGTCTAGTTCATCAACTCCTAGAGATACCTTTCATTTCATACACACACACACACACACACACACACATATATATGTTGTTAGGTGCCGTCAATGTCACTCTACGTATAGCTGTTATATATATATTTCACTATTTTCTCCAAAGCAGCCTACAGTGTTTTGACCATTTACACAGCAGGGTAATTTTTACTGGAGCAGTTTAAGGTAAGTAAGTTGCTCCACCGTACTACAGCGAGAGGTGGGATCTGAACCGGGGACTTGCGTGTCCAAAGGGGGACGCTTCAGCTGCTACCCCACCTGCTGGCCGTATCCACGCGCTCAGTGAAACGTGGATTATTTAGCTGAAGCTGTGATGGTTCCTCATCGTCACTCGGCGTGATACGCCGAGAAAAAGAGATACTGGGAAATTAAGTCTACTGGAGCCCCAATGGGGATATTAGCAAAGAATGAGCTCCCACTGTTTCTCGGAGCTGCTGAATCCCTCGTAACATTCACTCTCAAAACGCTTTTGGCTTTTTTTTCCCAGAGCCTCTCACTTTTGGCTGGATCTCCCATTTGCTCCATCACTTTAACTGCATTATATGCTTAAAAAAATTCCACATGCAGCTATTGATGTAATGTGCGCTGGTAAAATTGGTGATGTTGGACAAAGCGACTGTACTTGGGAGAATCGTGGTTCTGTATCTATCCCTCTCTGTGTGTTGGTGAATTGCACTTTTGTTTACTCAGATTTTTTATGTCGCTCTGGAGAAAAGGGTCCTCTAAATGAATGAATACAAATATCATGCAGTATGGCGCTGCTGGGACAGGACACACTCAGCATTGTGTATGCGCACCACTTAGTGACAATGTGTTTATTTGTAATAACGCACCCTTTTGTTGACTCCGATACGCCCCGTGGTGTGTGTCCGCGGGGGGAGATGCTCTGTCTGGGCTCCGTCGAACGCTGAAAGGGTGACCGAGAGCCCCTGAAGCACCACAAAGTCGTCATGCTGAAAGCAGAGACGTTTCACTGGTGTGAAGTAAGGGAATCCAGCTCATTGTGAAGGAGGGGTGTGTGTGTGTGTGTGTGTGTGTGTGTGTGTGTATTGGTGTGCTCACATCAGTCTCCTGTCCCTGGAAAGCTCTTTATGCCCAGGGCTTTTGCAGTGTCCACTCCTAATCGCCCATCTCCTGGTTTGGGGATTAATGCTGCTTGCAGATTAAAGAGCTGCTCAGTACTACGGTGCACTTGTCTGCGCAGCTGATGTCAGCCGTCTGCGCCGTCTGCAAACGTTTCTTCAGACTTTCCCAGGGAATCGTTCATATGTGCAGACCCAGGTCAGGGTCACGGTGGTCTGAGCCTATCCTGAAAATGCAGGGCACACCTTGGATAGAACGCCAGTTCATCTCCCACACATACACAAGATCCCTCTGAGTCACCAGTTCCCCTGAAACACATTTCCACACAAACACGGAGAAAACGTGCAAAACTCCGCAGGCTGATCTCACATGTGAACGTACAGCCCCGGAGCTGTGAGGCACCAGCACTACCTACTGTGCCACCACCACGCCCGCCGTCACTAAATATTTCAACGTTCTCATCTTGGCCTTTTTTCCTTTTTTTAATTCACAATATGCCAGAGGAAATAAAATTCTGCTGACGTTGCACTGCTGCCACCTATCTGCTCATGTCAGGCACACGTCACGTACGCTTTTATGGACTGTACACATGGATGGGACTGTTAGGTGGGGGGGCTTGTGAGGAGGAGGTCTCTCTGCAGTGTCTGTTGGAGAATCCATCCCCTGGGTGCAGTGCGGGCCAGAGGAAGGAAGGGGGCGCTCTGCTACAGTCAGCATGAGAAGACGAGGGAGGTCCTTCTCCTGACCTTGGATGAGCGAGGAGGCGAGTGAGTGAGAGAGTGAGAGAGAGAGTAGGAGAGAGAAGGAGCGACGGCAGTGCGCTGCTGGAGCTGGAGCCGTACACATCCGTGCCCGGGGGGTTTATCTCCCTCTCGTGGCCAGGAAAGAGGAGGAGTTAGAGGAAGGGGCGATGATGTGACATCCCGTTCGGCGAAAGAGAACAGCGGTCCAACCTGGTGAGCAATGTGCAGATATGCTGGTATGCGGGTTTTTCAGGCTGCCTGTATGCGTGTGTGCGTCTGTGTGTGTGTGTGTGCCAGAACGGTGTTGTGGCATTCGTGTGGAACCTGTGTTGTTATGCTCACACAGATGTTGGTGTTGTGACGGTATCTGGGACAGATGGTTACCCAGAAGAATGACAGGATGCCATGCTGTAGTGTGCTTCTCTCACTGGAGTGTGTGTGTGTGTGTGTGTGTGTGTGTGTGTGTGTGTGTGTGGGTGGGTGGGTGGGTGGGTACGTGTATGCCAGCACGCCGCCTCTGTCTCGCTTTCCACCTCATACAGCAGTGGGGAGGAGTGTGAGCATGTGTGGCAGCTGTGCGTACTCCTGGTTCCCACCATGCTCGGTCCAAGGCAGGACGCGGGTGCGGCGCTGTACCTTTAAGAGCTGTCAATCAGCTGTCGCTTGTCAGGAACTCACCTGTCGCCAGGTGCTGCTCCATCCACCACTGATCCGCTGTGTGTGGATCCTGCAGGCCACATGTCCTGGAAGTCTTGGGCTAAATCCACTCTCTGCAAATTATATTACAAGTAAAACGAATATATTTTTGTTAATATTATTTGCATATTGCACAATGTAAAAAAAAAAACGAAATAATTGGACACAGATACTGTTACTAATAGCTGGCTTCAGAATCCACGAGAACAGCTCAGACACATTGTTGATGTTCTCCTTATTGTCTAGTGCATCATTTTTACGATGTTTGCAGGAGGATCACTGCACACTCCCAGGTGTTGCAGGTGCGAGATGATGATGAGGCAGATGGCATGTGGGGGTGAAAACGTGTGCTTTGGTGAGACCCGTTGCGGGGCCGACTGCCCGAGAGCACAGCGGCTCCTTCGCGCCACGGCGACTCAGATGAGGCCGGTCCCGGGTGGGAGCGTGGTGACCTGCGAACCGGGCAGCCGCAGCTCAGACCGAGGACAGCAGGGAAGAAGGGCCGCTAATAAATATTTATACTGATCACGAGGGCAGGGCTGCACCAGGAATGGTGAGCACAAGAGCTCTATTCTTAATAGATACAACCGGCTTTGTTGTCGTGAAATGTGGAGCATGAGAGGCAGTGCTGGGAAAATAAAAGATGCTCATAAAGCAAGTTTCAGTCCGTACAGATCTCCCAGAAACATTAAACAACGGGGGCCTCACCTAGAGCACGGCTGACTCATTGCGACATCCAAGGCTTGTTGTTTTCAGGATTTCATCCTGCTCCAGGGCATTTGTTGCACCTGTCACACTTTGTCAGTTTTCAAACATTGTTTTTGCTTTTGTCCAAAAGCAACTTACACCGTTTGACCCATTTCTATGTTTGGGAGTTTGTGCTGCAGCAGTTCTGGGTAAATACCATACTGCAGTGCTGCAGGCTGCTGGAGAGGGGGACTTGAACCTGCAACTTTCCTGAATCGCTACGGTACCTGCCGCTTCTGGAGTTTTAATTAAAATGAAACTGATGGAGAAATGGTGCTGTTTTACTCTGGGCACGGTACTGCCTACACTGGGGTCTTGTACGGGCACCCCAGCTCATGTGCTGGGAGGTTGGGTGTGAATGGCTGTCCTTCATCAACACCCTGATGCTTTGAGACTTATCCTGGTGAAACCCGGTCCATCTCGAATGCGCAGGCTAGCCATCAGCTGCATCCTACTGCTATTGTTTGGCTGATTTATGGTTCTGGAGGTCTGAAACCTTGTCCCAGTTGTGCTGTAAAACATGCAGGCGACACTCTTTGATGTTGTCACTGGAGGGAGGGAGGAAGGAAGGAAGGAAGGAACGAACGAATGAACAAACTATACTGTTTAGTCAATATTCGTGCAAATGTGACTTTGGTGAGCTCTCATTCAGTGGAGACCTGTGTAGCAATGACACGGATTTCCCTGATTTGGCGGTGACAGGGAATATGTTGAACTGTATCGGCGACCTGTCACGTCCACGTTCACCCCCACAACTCAACCGACAACACCTGACTCTGCTCCAGCACCTGATTAACCTTTCACCCTTTAAAAGACCCTCCTCGGCTCGCATACATTTGCGGAATCTCGTCAGGGACAACCGCCCTTCCTTGTGACTCCTCGCTCATACGCATCTCCGGTTCTCAGTTGACGTTCTCCGGTTTTGACCCCTAGCTTTGTTTCTTGACCACATCCACGGATCTTCATTTCAACTCCGATCGCCATCCGATCAACTCTTTGTTTCGTCTCCTGACCTCGCCCATGGATTCCCGCTCTGACCCCGACCGCCGATCGACTGACCCTCCGCCCGTCCCCGATACCGACAACTTGCCTGATCCTCCGACTGCAGACGAACGACTCCGCACTTGGGTCTTTCCGTCCCGGCTCTATCGGCCTGTCGTGACACGACCTGAAACGAAGCAGAATTTCATATATGCCAGTCACTGTACGCACAGTAAAAAAGAGAGAAAATATTAGTATACTTTTTCTACATTTTTTCAAGGTAGGTTGCAATATAAGGCCAATAAGGAAAAGTCTAGAAAAGCTGGACCTAGATAATCACAGCACCACTGATTCTATGGCATCAGTAAAACCTCTTTGACACCAAGAGGGAATGACATTAACCAACTGTCCTCTCAACAAGAGTGCCTTTGTTCTCACAGGATTCATTCAACTAATTGGGAGGATGTTGTAAAGTTTACTGACCCTACTGGACCTGCGCTTCATAGCAACATCTGGTTTAGTGACTCTGGTACCAACAGGTGGATGTATCACTTCATCCATGGGAACATTTCGTCTTTATTTTTCCCCTTACACATTGAATCCAATTCCCTTGAACCCTACAATCATGCTGGCCAATGGCATATAAGTCTGACCCAAAGTCCCGAGATCGTTCCGTAACTATGGCCCTTTTGTCGAGGGAATGTAACAAGATGCCACAAGAACTCGTAAACCCAGCTTTATTCTTGAGTGCTTTTTTCAGTCAACTATTGTAAAGGGGATGACAGAGGATTGAGGGATGGACGCCTCAAATGGAATTTGCCCTGACAACTCTGTGGGATTCATTAAGTTTTTCTTTACAGTGTCCAAACGGGGATTTTTCATGTCGACTGTGTGAACCTCTGGATTTTAAGCGAAAGCCAACTCTCACTAGTTACGAGGCTCTGGGTATTTTTCCTTCTACCGCTGACTTGGTGAAAGTTCACAGCTGCGGACAAGGCCGAGGGAGGCAACGTCCAAGGGAACTGTTTTTCAGCGGAACGTGCAAGATTGCTCTTTTCCAGTTAGTTCCAAAGTCTCACAGCAGTGGGTCGGAAGCATTTACGCTATTTTGGCTGCTCTGAGTCTTTGTGTGGAGATGGTCGGGAGCTCCTGTTTCCTGAGGTCCACGCTTGTTTCACCCCAAGATGTCACTCAGGTAAAGGACTGGGAGAAAAGCAGGTGTCACTCAGATCACTGCTCTGCTCACATCACTCTCTGTCTTCTCCTTTCTGTGCTAATCCACACTTCTGGCAACCCCACACTGGGAGAAAGGATTATGGGCATTGGGAATCACTTATCTCTTGTGCTTTGGACTATGCACCATCAGCCAACATGTCTCTCTCTTGTGTCTGAGGCATGATCATCGCCAAAGACCCTTTTCTCACAATCCTCTGGACCATTCAGGCAAGTTGTGCTGCTGGCTGGTTTCAGACATCAGAGTATTAAATGACCTGGATGTTCTGCTGCCAGCACTATATTGCCATGTTCTAAGTGCTCAACCAGGATTATGGTTTCTTCACCAAAGTGGTCTTGCATTTTTGCATGACCCACTGGAGAACTTCCTAAACCGCAGTATCTTGCAAAATTTCAACAGAGCACTGCATGCTCACTGGGATCTGGCACAAGCCAGTGATGTTCAGCTAAGCTGACAGGAAAAAAAGAGTTATTATACTGTGAGCACATAGTTTTCACACAGTCTTGTAAAATCAGTACTGTGACCAAGTCGCATTTATTATCACCGCAGTTGTTGCTTTTTTCAGTCAGTGTCAGAGTGAACTCTGTGGTCTTCGCTGTAGCCCTACCATCACGGCATGTTTGTGCATCCTCCACGGTCCTATATGTGAAAAGGAACAGATGGTGATCGCCGTACATGATCTTCAACGGGAGTTGTATTAACTACGTGTAGGAAATCAATGTTTTTAAGAGGAGATAATGGAAATGCTATAACTGACCTAACTGCGTGGCTTACTATGAACCAAGGAAAACTGACTGTGGGGCAAGGTGATGTCTTAGGTCAGGTGATGCAAGGATTGCGTGGACTGTAGAAGTTCACAGACATTTGGGGGTAATAAAATTAATGTTTCAGGTTTAACTGAATTCAGATTTATAGAGAAGAGCGGCTGCGGTTATTAGGTAACTAATAGGTTAAGCCAGTTGGCAACTGAGGAGAGGAAAACAAAAAACTCCAACTGTGAAGAGGGGAGAAAAAAAACAAGGTCCAAGGAGCACTGGCTCTCCACCTCTTCTGGGCATGACATGTGGCCGCAGGGCTGGAAAAAGGACTTCCACCTTCTTATCCGAAAACACAACACATTCTTCGATCTTGGTGCGGGACTGGACTTGCTCCGTGTAGAGTAACAGTTTTTGGGTCTGATATCGAAGGCATAGATCCTACTTGCTGTGGCACTTGACATCTCCAGCTGTTCATGAACCTCATAACCAGCATCTCCCCACAGCTGTGCTTGCAGCATGTTGGCAAGTGGAGCGGAGTGTTGGGTTACCCTCGGGGGGGACCTCCCTCCACCTTCCCCTCACCTATTTCTACTATGATTATGGAAACAGTAGCAACTGCAGAGAGAGTACAGAGTGTGTGAGCGAGATTTACATGGCTGTGACTCCAGAGTGCACATGGTCAACCAAGTCCATCGCCCTACTCATGCTTCTTCAGTCTTATATGGTTTTGGAGTACATCGGCCTTCGTGTCACTGTGCTGTCAGAAATATTAGAGGAAGTTAAGACTGTAGATGTCAGCTATGCAGTCAAGCAGGTAACACATGAGAGGACTTGGAGTGCAGAGTGCTCGCACTGAGCCAGATGGACCAGTTTGCGGCGCTTTGTTAACACTACAGTTTGCTCCTGAAACAGCCAAAAAAATCTCTGGGCAAATTCCTAAATATGAGCTCCTGGGTTTAGCTTAAATTACATAAAATAGCTTTGCACAGTTTTTTTCTCGTTTTCTGGTCAGGCTTAATCTTGTGCATGGACAAGCCTGAGGAGCTGGAAGTATTGTGGATCGGGGGAATCTTAGACTTGGAGGACAAAAGGGGGTCAGGAGACGAAGGGTCAATACAAGTTTCTAGACTATTCTGAACCCGTCATGTCTGCAGAGAGGTAACAGACCCAATTGCAGGTGCACGGTTTATTAGCAAGCGTGGGCAGGCAAGGGACAAGCGGAAGTATCGTAGTCAATGGACGGGCAGTAAGTCACCGAGGAGCAGACATTGTTTCCAGGAGAATCTAAGGTCGTAGTGAGAAGCAAAGCCGTGGGTCAGGAAACCAGGGAGACGTAAGCACGGGGTAAGGAGACAAGGGAACAGGGATACCGGGGAACTTGCTGAAACTCGCTGGCGCTGAGGTTGTGGTGTGCTCAACTGAGGTTCCGCGATTGGATGTGTTTGGTGCAGGCCTTTTACACCCCTACTGCAGCTGGGAAGGACGTTGATCTTTTCTGAGGACAGCCCTGTTGTAATGGCCTCTCTGAATATTACAGCCTATGTAAAACTTCCCTCAGTGAGCCACGCATGGCTTTTCCTCACTTTGATGGGTCCCCCTCTTTTAGCGCCATCTGAGCTGTACATTCGATAGCCCTGCTCTTCTGTTGGAACATCTCTCAACAAATACACTCAAGTAGCTCTTGGGCTTTAAACAAACAATTTTTCCTTTTCGTCCTTGAGATCCACTGAGCACAAGATAAGCCGCTCAAGTCTTGTTTCAGAGGAAAAAAAAATGAGCTCCCAATGCCTTCATCTGATGGAGGCCAAGAGGTCCATTGTGAATCACATCAACACTTCCACTGGTCACGTCAGACAAAAATGGCATCATCTATGAGCTCAGACAGACTTAGAGGCAGAATCCATGTTCCCAGTACTGAATATTCCAGTTTGCAGACCAAATAGGCATTTTCAGCACCATGAAGACCTGATTGAACCCAGGCTTTCCAGATGAGTATCAGTATTAATGGTCTGGCTGGCCAGCGTACCTAGCATCTCCATTGTAATATCACCCTGGGGTCACTTCCAAATAATGTTCTCAGGGCTTTTTACTTTAGACCAAGCATTTTGCTCCACACATCAGAGCAATTTATGTTTATTTTGTTATTGTAAACTGAGTCAGTGATAAATTCCAGGCCTCGCACAGTCTCTTCTGGGGCATAACAGAAGCTGGCACTACTCTACACTGTGAGGTATGGTTTCTGCCCTGTGAGCTGCTATTGTTTTTTGGGGCTGGCTTCTCCTGGTGACAGCAGCCTGGAAGTGAAACGGACTGTAATTAAAGACATTTCAGGTCAATGAAAAAAGAAAACAAGGCTGGCACCACCAGTCAGCAAATTTAGCAGTTACCGTTTCCACAGCTGAGGGTTAAAAGGGCCGACCAAGGATCTTCTAGCATCGCAGTGTTGCGGTGATGATCTGCTATCACGGGGGCCTGCATTTGAAAGGGTGAAATAACAGTTCTGCCCTTGTTGCACTGAAATCCGTTGTGCCTGGGAGATGTTTCTATTGTTTACCCATCAATCCTCAAAACAAGGGAATTGTGGAGAGCCGTTCCCAACAGAGTATAATGTGCTCATTTTCTCAGATAAAAAGAGGGACTGCTGGAAGAATTTCATAAGCGTGAAAGGAGAAACACTGAAGGCCACCCCAGCATTACATCATTTCCAAAGTTTATGTTTACGGGAATATTTTGGACATGATACAGCTCTGTTCTTGTTTTTGTGCCATACTGTATACGTGCTGTCAAAATCTGCTCTCGGTTTACATTCGGATACATGTGGGTGTGATTGTGTGTTAAATGGCCAACGATCTCCTCTGATGGCATGTTGGATTCAGACGTGTGAGAACAGAACAGAACCGTGTCTCGGTTCGTCTCGGGTCACTGGGTTTTCGCTGAGGGTTCTTCTGTAAATCTGGCCCCGTGTGAGGACTCTGACTTCTGTGTAATTTCTATGAACAAAAAGCTTCCCATTCTAAAGTGCTTAGACACAAACATCACGGTCAGGTTACCAGTGTTACATGGTGGCCTTTGCACCTACACCATAAGTAGGACCTCAAAGAAAGGCCTCGCCGCCATGATGTACGTGGAGCCATTCTTCTCAACTCCGTATGTTCGCTTTGAATTCTAGATTTTACACTACGGACATCGTACCGCTACACTTAGTCGGTACTGAAGAATGCTCAAAGGTGTGGCTTCACGAAAGTGGGACCCATCTGATGCCAAAACAGTCGTCTGTCTAAGAAATATTAAAATATGGACTCTGTCTGCAGGAACAGTATGAGGATGATGCGTGTCAGAGGAATGAGTAACAAAAACAAAAGCTTCGTTGCACACTGACTTTGGTGTCAGTATTCTACTAGCTGGTTTATTGTTCTGATCTGGCAATTAGCAACTGGTAGTGCTCTGCTTCTCTCAGCATGCATTCATTTTTAAAGTTTGCGGTACATAGAAAAATCTATAAATAGGGAGTAGGTACCACAATGATTGTAGCGGCTGCCTTTGTCTCCAAGGACCCAGGTTTGAATGTCACCTATTGTTGTAGTACCGCTGACCCAGGTACTTACCCTGTTTTGCTCCAGTAAAAAAAGATAACCCAGCTGTTTAAATAAATAAAGCAGTTTAAGTAGCTCGACTGCGTGAGTTTCGTTGGAGAAACGCATCAGTTCGGTGAATGCGAGTAACACAACACAAGTCATCAGCTTTCACCCTTCCAAACGTTGGGTCCTTCCAGGCAGATGTTGGACCTTGTTTTCTGGCCTTTGTCTCTTTTTATTTGCCAGCACAAATACCCTCTTTGTCCGCAGCAGAGATCACATGACACCTGTTTCAAGCAGCTGTAGAAGAGTGGGGTGTCTTTTGCAGAATTATGCTGCACCAGAGGGATTGAAGAGATTGGATGCAACTGGAGATTGTGTGACAGGCCAAGGGTGGGGTCTGCTCTGAGGAATCCCGGTAGTGTTGCTCTTTGCCTTCTTTTGGACATTAATTATGAGAATGAATTGCTCGACACACCTCCCGCTACCCCTCTGGCTGTTTTCTAAACAGAATAGCGCAGCAGGTCACGTGACCTTGCCTTCTTGGAGCCTGAGATTATCTGGGCAGGGTGGATGTGCTCTAATGAAGCTCTTAGAGTGCCAGCTGGGGTTTAGGATCTGGCTTAAAACTCCAGACACTTGATTTGCTGTCCCAGACGGTCACATTGACACTCTGCTGACGCTGATGGCAGGATGTGAGGCTGGGAGAATTATCCAGGCCTGAGGGACGGGCCTGACTTCCACGGGAAGGAAGACGCAAACCAGCACACTGTTTCTGTGGACACAGTGGTTTCGCAACTTTCTATAGGGGAAACATGCTCACAGCTCCCTGGGTGGTACGAGCGACTGTAAGAGCGTTGGGGTCACTGACTGCTGGGTTTGACAGTGCACTGACAGGTCTGGGGATCCAGGGGTTGCCCTGAGCAAACAGTGTGCGGAAGACTATGGCCCCTTTTATTGCGGTAAATGTTAAGTTACAGGCAAGATGAAGTCAATCTCCGGTGGAAAAGGTGACATCATTCTGCTCGAGGGACAGGAGTCACTCCAATAAGAGTCTATCCTGCATTCCTCGGAGTGCTAGGACACTCCGGATTTTTGTTGTTTGCATACGGCATGCTGATGTATGGGTGTGGTCTGGTTTTGCATAGGTGTGACCCACTGATGTGTAGATCTGGCCTGTAGAAGAAATAGTCTTGCAGAGAAAGCATTAGCTCAGATTTACATCACCAGTACCTTGCAGAAAGTGATGTAACATAACAGAAAATATGAAAACGTGTATAAACAGCTATGGTCAGATGTCATTACATAACAAACCCCTAAGGCAAACAGAAGGCAATTATGTTCTTCCACTTTGACTAAGAGAGGCATCAAAACACACACACACATTTTCTGAACCAAACAAGTTTTTCTTATTTATGGTTAAATAACTACCTTTCTGGTAGCTATGAGACCGCCAGAAATTTTTGCATAAGATAATTTTACTTATTACGAGGAAATATCTGCGGTATTGCTGCGCGTAAGAAATCTCCAAAAGCTTTAGATTTTGATTTACATGTGCATCTATTCATTCAGCATTTTCCCCATAGTGACGTACAGTACATCTCCGAGAACAATTCAAAAAGTGCAAAACGCGATTTATTTGGTTCGTCTCTATTGCTGATGTCAGCTTCCATGATGTGTACAAAAGTGTGTGTATTTGCCTTTAGCTTGTACAGCTTTGTTCTGAGAATCATGATCTAAGAAAGGAACAAAGAGGGAGCTGTATTAAAGGGCTCTCTATTCTCACGTCTGCTGGTTTCCAGCCCCGCTGGTGTGAAGAAGTAGCATCGAGCAGGTGTCCGGCCTCCTCCTCGGAATGTCGCTGCCTATAGCCGTCGACCATCCGTACACTGGTCACACTCTACTGCCCCTGTGCCCTGGACAGCTGTGTTGAACATGTTCAGAGAGGTGACAGAAGAGTTCAACTACCCCCTGGATGCTCCTCTTCTTAAAGCATGATAATCAGGCTCTATTCTTAGGGCCTCTCATATCACTGAGACACTTGACCCGCTGGCAATTTGGATGGGGTTCACAATCCCTTAGTATCCCGCACTCCGATCCTCCCCTTCAGCCCTAAGGCCTCTCCCTCCCGGACTCGGAGACCACACGTTTGAGGCAACAGACACAAGGCCCTAGTCTTTCGAGTCTGTTTCCCAGACCACTACTGCTGCCTCAGCATTCTGGTCTCGTCCAGATAAGAATAGAGCCACGGTCATCCACAAGCCCCAGAGGAACGTTCAATTTACAGGGCAGCCAGTTAGTCTGGACATGGCATTGTACTTGTAAGTACAGCCTGCTGCTACGCACAACCGGACCAGCCTCCGTATGTCCTCCCAGAAAATTAAAGGTCCACCTCAAAGGCCTTTGATTTGTGTCTTGGGGTCAACCAGTGTCCAATTTATTCCTAAAAGCCTGGCTGAACATATATTTATCATTTATAGTCATTGTGAAAACAACGTGGCTACAACTACATGTGTTATTTCTGCAAGTAGATTTAAAAAAAACATTTCAGGTTATGCTGCGTGTGTATTATGGCGAACAGAGGACACGGCGGAGGCTGGACCCAAGTGCAGGATCGTTTATTCAGTACCGAAGGACTCGGCTCATTCTCGTGGTCGGGGATGGGCGAATCATCGGTCGATCGGCGAGCTGGACAGAGGCGAGGATCCGATGTCGTGGTTGAGGGACGAGGCGCGCGGGCGTAACCAGGGAGTCGTGGAGCAATACTAGGGGATGGTTGTCTCAAGTGAGATTCTGCAACTGCAGAGTGGTGGAGTGGTGGTTTTTATAGCCAAGCGCTCAAATTAAGGCCAGGTACTTCTGGTTGAGGTGTGTGTGTGTGTGTGGTCGCGACAGTGTGATTTGCAACGTGGATCACATAACATTCTTCAGACTCAGTCTGTCTGTATTTTTAAGGAGTCCTTAGCTGTAAACTTCAAGCTGTGCCTAAAGCCTGGGAGCCCAGCTTCCCACACCAATGTCTGTGATGCAATTATATTTACTACTCGTTCGCACGTCGTATGTAGGAATAAGAGTTCAGAAGACAGCAGGTTGCTTCTAGGTCAGGCCATCTCTCATCAGGTCATAATCCTCACTGCCCAGGATTAGGAAGCCAGTGCGGTGATAACCTTACTCTGTGGGAGCGGCACAGTTATCTCCGCCAGTGCCGTCAGTCTTGGTTCAAATCAATTGGTGATTTATCTCCATAAACAGTTTTATGCGTTCGCTCGGCAGACACGCTATATTGCTCTGCTACGTACAGTTTGACTGTCATGTCTTTGACCTGGGTGTTTGAGCAAACCCTTTTCTGAAACTTATAGCTTATTACGTACTGTAAAATAATTTTCTTATTGTAAATAAAAATAATATTTATATGCTGTACTTAATTACATACTATTAATCTAAAAATATTTATAATTATTATATAACAATCTATAATTAATAATACATTATATATCAGATATTTCCTAATATACATTTCTTTTTACTAATCATTGTGCTGTATTTTCTACAACTCTTGTTGTCACTCCAGTGACAAGTGCTCTACATAAAAATAAACTGAAACTGAAATTGAAACAGCAGCTGGGATTTAAATCTACAACCATGTTGTCAGAACTCTAGTTTCCTAAATGATAATATATTCAGCCAAAGCTCTCTTTTTTTTAAAATTATTACCATTGATTCAGGAAATACGGCAAGAAAATAAGAAAACCTGTGAGGCTGTATCAACACTGATGGAATTCTGCAGTGAGAAACTTCATTGGCTGTTTGGATGGTTGCCAGTCGTGTCCAGGGTTTGTGTTTATGGGCTTATTTATTTGTTTTTTGGGCAGTGACTTATTGCAGAAAAAGACCTTTGAGCAGTAAAGCATTCTTGTAAGATGTGTGCGAGCACTTTTAAGGGTGTACGTGTGTCTCTGTTTCCTGCAGTGGAGCATTGCCCTGCCAGGTCTGCAGCTGGAGCCCTACGCAGTCCAACAGGACTCTTCTCCCTGGTCGGAGAACAGCCCATAATCACCGTCCCGATCAGAGGCACCGAGCTCATCACTGTTGCTCTGTGTTTATGAGCCCGGTGGCCCGGAGCAAGGTGCTGTGCTACCAACAGCGGGGAAGAGATGGGCCGCTGGGGAGCCAGTAAGATGCTGAGGATCAGACATTATACAGACATTGACTCATTTACATATGAGCCACTAAGCACTGCAGCTGGACAGATGTGCATGAGCTCTAATCCTTGATCACTTGCAGTGCTCGCTCACTCTTGCCATCTTGCTTTACTGCTCTCATGGACCCAAAGGCTGCGGGTCAAAGGTGAGCAACCGATACAGTTGGGACGCCACCACAAATAACACCCCTGGAGACTTGCCGAACCAGTGTGCTGACGACACCGAGAAAGAGATCTGAGCTGAGCGGCAGATGGGGCATTCTGGCATGATGATGAATGATACAGTGACACAGAAATTAGATATCTGGGAGCGGATGCCAAGTGGGGATCAGAAACATACATACCGCTATCTGATAACTTGGCAAGGAGTCGCACAGAGCAACACAGATGGCCACTGGGGATAATTATATGTGTGACCAGGTCACAGCAGCACTGAAAAGGAATTTGTCTGTTTTCAATGGATGGGGGTTGGGGGGGGGGGGGGGGCACTGCTGCACAACACAACTGTCTACCACTGCTCTGCTCGTCTTAATTTCCTCTTTTATCCCACCTTTGCTGCTGTTCTGTTGTTGTGGTGTTGAAGGGTAGTTTTTTAGATCATGAACACATCTGCAATACCAGAAAAGGAAATGTGTACAGTAGTAGTAAAAAGTTTGAGTACACCTCGGCACTACTTCAATGGGAGCAAAATGGACCAAAGAGCAACCCACAAGTGTCCTTCATCTCCGGGAACTACTACAGCAGACCTGAGAAGACATGGCACCTCATTTTCTCACGAAAGTACTGTCTCAGAAGTGTCCTCAAACTCTTAAACTGCTGACCTTTTAACGGTGTCATTGCTAGGCTAGTGCAGTCCTTTGTACACCACGTAGAGCAGCGGCATTATCGAGGCTGAGATTAGAACATGGAGTCGGACGGACAAGCGGGATGTTGTCAATAGCCTTTTTTGTTCAGCCGTCTTCTGTGGGTTTGACTCAGGCTCTGAGCGCTCATCTGAGAACTCCTGGCGTGTTCAAGTACGAGCAGCATTACAGCAAATGATACAGGGATGGCTGGGGAATGTCTCCCTCCTTCAGACTAATCCCAGCCTTCTTCTCTCACCCCAAGGGAAACATGCTGGTTGAAGCTATAGCATGTATCCCTTCTGGTGAGAGAAGAAGGCTGGGATTAAGTGTCTATAAATAGCAGCACCTCCAGCCGAAACAGTGTCATTTTACGAGGACCCAGCGGGCCATGAATTAGAACCTATTTTTGAACCAGTGATGAGGAATGGATTGGGAAAGACATGGATGTCATATTTTCCCCAAATAAGACATTTAAAGTGATTCATGTGATAGAGCACTGAGCACAGGCCCCCTGCGATTCAGGTCTCACGGATAATTTGACACAAGCGAGATGCATTAATTATACAGGAGGCTGAACTGACCCGACCAGGATGCTGCCTGATGGACTGTGATGGCACTCAGCATCTGGAATCAGACTTCAGAAAAACTTTGCTCTACAAGGTAAAAATGGCCCTCTTCTTCAGATGCCTTCTTTGGGTATGGAATTTGAACAAAGACATGATTCCCAGTGTATAACTGGTAAGCAGCATGTCGTGCCTGCAGTCGCGCGATCAGCCTCCGCAGCTGCCAGGATCAGGGTGTGCGGGTATAAACAGGCGTGACCATACCGGAGCAGATAACTGAACCTTCTTAGAACAACCGCAACCCTCACCTTGTGCCCTGTCCAGTCCCGTTTGTGGCTTCCCTAACCTCCTCCTTCTGTCCACTTCCAACGACTCCCTTGCCTCCCTGACCTGTGCGCCTGCTCTAGACCCTGACTCTTGCTTGCCCCTTTTTTGGACGACCATTGCAAATCTCTTGGACCGTGACCATTCCCGACCACTCTTTTGGATTGCCCTTGTCATAAAGCACCTGCACCCGAGTCCGCCGAGTTCGCCTCCTGATTTCACCACGACAAAGCAGCTGGTGTAGTGGTTAGGGCTGTGGCTTCCTAGGTTGACAGGTTGCAGGTTTAAATTCCACCAGTCTGTCCTCAGTGCTCCTCGCTGAAAGAACCAAGCATTTAACAGTGACTTAAGTAACTGCATTAATAGTCACATACTTGTATGTGGTACATCCAAACCTGGATGCTGTGTACCTCTGGCACATGAGGCACAGCAGCATCACACTGTGGCCAATCTTAAAACTTACTGACTCTTCCATGTTGTTTATTTCAATAAGTACTCAAAGGACTCAGGTTTGTATCCCACATCCTTGAGCAAGGTACTTACCCCTAAATTGCTCCTGTAAAAATGACCCATTATTGGATAAATGGGTAAATAACTGTAAGCAGCTTAACAATGAGTCACTTTAGAGATATTTTCAACTAACTGAATACATGTAAATGTAAAAGCAATAAGAATAATGACTCAGCAGTAGCGGTTGTGTTGTGTCAGCTGCCACGTTTAAAAAAATTTACATCCGCTCTGAAGGGGGGCATCTTTGTTCTGGCACTGTAATTATTTCCATGGCTGGCAACCGGGCACCAGCTACATGCATTTAAGGGCACGGAGTGGCTGAAAATTGTTTATGGGAAGCAGGCTGCTATAGCATTTCTCCAAGCGGCCGTTATTATCAACTTGTCATAGCTCTCCAGCAGTATTCTGAGAACTCCTCGGTAGCTGGAGCACTATGACACTGTGCCTGGACTGGGGAGCAGAGTGAGCTCACCACAAGTCCCAGGATACAATGACGTCCTTCTCTCTCCACAGATGGGACTAATTGAGGTCAGTTATCTCTACAGCACCCGTCCAGGATGATTTTGTCTAGGCTACACCTTCATCTCAGCTCTGTTCATTTGAGTTTGCAAACCGGGGGATGAAGCTGCAGCCCCTTTCCAAATGGAGCGTAAAATGGGCACATTTAATCCGGTTCAAGAAACATAGGGATGAGGTCTTCTGCTGAGAGACCTTTTGTGGCTGTAGTTTTGCAGAAACGGTGTTCTTTTGCAGACTTTGCTTAGCAGTGTGTGAGCTGTTGTTCTTCTGCCTGCAATCTGTAGGCCCACATTTCTATCAAGAACATATCATTGGCTGCTGAGTGCATGTACAGCCGTAATTCTGCTGTAGAAGCAAAACTGCTTTATTCAGCTGATGCCCAGATGAAGGGTAATGATCCCGTTATCGGCAGCACCCTCGTGCAATCAGTCTGCTTTTCTTTCCTGCAAACACGGCTAATGCTAAGGCAAACGGAGATACACCAGGATTACTCACAAAATTCTTCATTCAGTATTCGTGTGATTTCTAGAATCCCAGCTTGGTCTTGTGCTCCATATTCTATGTTGGTGCGATTTTTTTAATCTACTTCCTTAACCTTTTGAGGTCGCTTCAAACACGACAAACTGGAGATGGTAAACCCTAACTTTCTAAGGGCATTCTACACATTTCTTCATTTTTCTTAGCTTTTTAAAAATCAAAGTGCTGAAACTTGTTAACGTTTTCATTGGAGTTGGTGTGAAGACCCGACAGTGACAGGTAAAGTGTGTTTGAGCGTGTACTTTCACCTGTCAGTTAAGTCCATTATTTGCACACCCTGGGACGACACATACAGATACATATTATCATACATACACACGCATATTATCTGCACTTGTGTATAACTCCCAGTTTTATTCTTTGCCCCAAATGAAAGAGAATCAAATTATCCAGTTTTTTCTTTCATATCATATAAAAATGGGGGGCGCGGTGGTGCAGCAGGCTTCGCCGGGTCCTGCTTTCTGGTGGGTCTGGGGTTCGAGTCCTGCTTGGGGTGCCTTGCGACGGACTGGCATCCCGTCCTGGGTGCGTCCCCTCCTCCTTCACCCTTACACCCTGTGTTGCCAGGTTAGGCTCCAGTTTGCAGCGATCCTGCTCGGGACAAGCAGTTTTGGCCTGTGTGTGTGTGTCATATAAATAGTATGTTTCAGTTGTTCTCTTTGAATGAAGTCCCAAGGCTAAGAGGCTGCAGAGGCATTCTGGAACTCCTGTTCACCACTGTTATTTCTCTGCCTGGTTGGTTGATTTCCGGAAGTGTACGCTCTGCACTCTTTGTTCAGTCTTAATCGCTCATTCAGCCGGTCAGCCATTCAGCCTGTGGTAACTCCGCCCACAGTGCCACTAAGACCCTCCTCTCAAAATTCTCATTGTGTTCTTGTAGACAGCTGGGGAGTCTTGCCTTCGTGAACAGCAAAGATGGACCTTGTTGTGTTTTCCTTCCCTTGTGTCTGCTCTCAGGTCACATGAGTGTCCCCTTGGTTGCCATGACTACCTGTGCTGATCCATCCTGCATCCAGTCACTGTAAGCGGGGCACATCAAGAGGGGTGTGTGAAACTTAAGGATTCTCAGACCTGCTGCCGCTCTTGTTGTGCACCCCTGTGAAAAAAAGACTTCGTTGTCCGTTTTCTCTACAACGAAGATTGTAAATGAATGATTTCAGAAACTATTCACGTGCTACTTTGCATCGGTCTTACTTCATGCAGCACCACAGAACTCCCTGCATATAGAAAAGGGGCTGAAAAACAATTTGCACTCCATGATAAGTAATTTTAACATAATGTATGTGCACTTCGTAAAAGCAGAATTAGTGACGATATTATGATCATCCTGTGAGTGTCTCAAATATGGCAACACTGGAAGTTACTGTTTCCTCTGTGCCTTAAGGTTTAATTCCATTGCTAGTTTAATTAAGTCCCATCTTATATGAACACTTCATATTCACTTCTCATGCATTAAAGCATACTATATTGAGACAATGCCTTTTTTGACAATTTTCTGTGTTTGTGTAGCCCCAAGAGTCCCAGTAGATTGCTGTAATAATATTTTTCTTCAAGCAAGGTTTCTCCCTTAGAAGTCGGCTGCACTTGGCTGTGCTTTGTACATAGTGTGAGTTGTGTTCAACTACCCACGTCCAGCGCTGGGTCAACCAGCTCTGGGAGAAGGGGCTAAACTTACATTTACATTTATTCATTTAGCAAACGCTTTTGTCCAAAGTGACATACATCTCAGCAAAAGTACAATTTATGCATTACATTAAGAGAAGGAGATATAGCTGCAGACATGAAAGTCTCAAGCAAACCTAGTTTGTTACCTACCACTTGCTGCACTGAGGTTCATCGTTCAACTATAAATCTCCTTTCCACAATCAATGTTGAAATCCACTGTCTTACTGGAGAGAAGAGAGAACTAAAAATAAACTGTTATGATATAATAGGTGAAAGTATGTGCTGAGAATGGAATTTCAACAAGGCCAAATAAACCAGTGATCTTTAGGAATAGTTATAGGTGTTAACAGGGATCTGTTGTTACACCAGACAGGCTCAGTGCATCAATAGTAATGAGAATAAAGTATGTTGTCCCAAACATTTACACATTTCAAAAAGTGGCTGTAAACTTTTTTCAGCATACAGCTCAACTGAGCAATCTGCCTTTATTCCTGAAAACAATTCAGCAGTGTCACAATTTTTGTGTGAAAAGTGGTGTAAGGCATAGTGCAAGACTTTATTTGTTATGGTTTAACTGACACTAAATTGAAGGAAATGCATAATATTGCTGCAGCTGCTAACAATCAGATTTTTGGAAAGGAAAAAATGTTTTAAGAGGGATGGTCATAACCTTGGAAAACTACGTTGTGTATTTTTTCTGACAACAACCACTATGAAGGAAGTTGGATGTCTACCAATAATGTGTAGTTATTTCTATGACAATAAATGTTATGGATCCAAAGAGTAACAATGGCATTGGCAGACTTGGCAAAATCCAAGGTAACTCAGTTTATAGGAACTGCCTGTCCAGTGGACATTTTTCACATCATATTTCATAAATCTTATTTTTTCACTCTGCGGGGGAAAAGGGAATGTGTTCATCACTAATGTTTCACTCACACTGGGCAAACAGCCGAAACTTAATAACGACTCAAAATAACATCAAACACACACACACACACACACACACACACACACGCACACACATTTTCAGAACCGCTTGTCCCATACGGGGTTGCGGGGAACCGGAGCCTACCCGGCGACACAGGGCGTAAGGCCAGAGGACACACCCAGGACGGGATGCCAGTCCGCCGCAAGGCACCCCAAGCGGGACTCGAACCCCAGACCCACCAGAGAGCAGGACCCGGTCCAACCCACTGCACCACCGCGCCCCCCGATAACATCAGACAGAAGATTCTAAAATTTCTAAAGTATAAAATAGCAGGAAAAAGGACAATATGAAAAAAAAAAACAGTTTCATTTTCCATTTGTTCTTGGAATGTATGGTAATTTAACATATTTGTGTGATGTGAAGGGGGTGCGGTGGTGCAGTGGGTTGGACCGGGTCCTGCTCTCTGGTGGGTCTGAGGTTGGAGTCCGCTTGGGGTGCCTTGTGACGGACTGGCATCCCATCCTGGGTGTGTCCCCTCCTCCTCTGGCCTTACGCCCTGTGTTACCGGGTAGGCTCCGGTTCCCCGCAACCCCGTATGGGACAAGCGGTTCTGAAAATGTGTGTGCGTGTGTGTGTGTGTGTGATGTGACCATAGATTCATTTTATCTCTTTTTCATAAATTGTTAAAATATTAAATTATTCAAAGGAGATAAAAATGTCTGTTCTCTTGCACAAATTATTACTTGAACTGATTTTATGTATTGTTGTTTGACTAAATTCATTTCTTGGATTATTACCAAAGAACTCACTCACTTTTTTAAGGGTCACTTGTTCTGGTCAGGGTGGTCCACAGACTATCCTGGAAACACTGGGCGAAAGGAAGGGTGGTTTGCCGTTGACAAGACACCAGTCTATTGCAGTGTAGCTACACACACTCACATTCACATGCTCGGGGCAATTTAGAGTCACCAGTTTACCCGAACTCCATGTCTTCGACTGCGTGAGGAATCGAACACAGGCAGGAGGAGAACGTGTAAACTCCACACTCACTGGGCTGGTTTTAAGCTGATGTGATTTTTAGCATTTAGCTCCAATTATTGAAAACGGTACCTTCCCCACAGCCTATGCTTCTTGGATATGCTCTAGGAGACCATGACCATACATTGGACAAACACACACACAATGTTTACAACCGCTTGTCCTGAGTAGGATCATGGCAAACCAGAACCCAACTCTGCAGCACCAGGGGGGAAGGAGGAGGGGACACTCCCCGGACGGGATGCCAGTCCACTGCAAGGCGACCCAAGCGGGACTCGAACCTCAGACCCACCAGAGAGCAGGCCCCCGGCCAAACCTGCCATGCCACCGCACCCCCCCCCTGCGCTCTGGACAAACAGCTGTTGATGAATGAATGAATGAATGAATGAATGAATGAATGAATGAATGAATACCTTCCTTGGGTGAGGCTCTTTGTGGGTGGACTTGCCAGACGTCAGAGGGCATTAAAGAAGCTCAAGGCCTGTCCCACAGGTTTCAGTCACTGGACTTCAGTTTCCCTGCCCTTCTGTATTTTGTACTTAGTCCAGGTTTACACTGACGGTTGACAGAGAGTAGGTGCTTGCCGGAGAAGAACCACCAGAAAGCTTGGGTATCTCGTAGATGGTGTTGGAAGCGTCTGTTCTGCCAGGGTGCCAAGAGTTTTTCATTTTTTATGTTGTGCTCCAAGTGCTGGCTAACTTTGTCTCCAAGTTGGATAAGGCAGTACTTTTAGACCGGAGAGCTGCTGGTCAGGCCAAGGACTCCATGACAGCGAGCCAGCAGACCTCCATGCATCTGCAGGACAACACCCCCACCGCGAATAGTCACGCTTTGACCTTTTCCTCTAAGTGCTTAGGAAAATGCCAGTGACAATGTTATTATATGTTATTATCAACCGAATCATATGAGACAGCAACAGCTGACTGTCACACAGATGAAGCTTGGCTTCCTCCTGTGGATTTATTGTGTAGCTTTAATGTTAATTCATCTCTGCTGTAATTTGAGCAGCTCTATTTGTGTTTCTGGCAATTGTTTCACAACTGATATTGTCTGATCAGAACCCAGTTGGATCAGTGTAGTGAATCAGTCACTAAAGCGCATCACACAGCTGCTCCCTGTAACGCCAGGCAGTATTCGCTATAATAATAAACAGTACTTTGCGATACCTTGAATCCGCCTACACGTCATCAGAAATTGGGCCAATCAGGTCAAAGTATGTTAAAACATGGTACTGTATTTCAATCCGGAGAAGGGGTGAAAGAGTATACCCGACGTTTTATTTTAAAGAAAAATTAAGAATTTGAGTAAGTAATCGGATTACAGATAATTCACTATTACTTTAAAACTATTATTAAACAACAATTTCCACACTTTTAACATCCAAACGCTGTAATTATGTTCGCATGAGTGTGGCTCACCCCCGCCGTTCACAGCGATGTGCGCTTTCCCCGCGGTAACGCCGGACCAGCGTGTCGAAGCCGCGCTCTTCAGCAGGACGCTAGGAGAAGTTCTCGAAGGAGCCCTTGGCTCAGTCTTTTGCGCATTTTGCATTTATGCACAGTTTGGATGGCACGATTAAAGCAGGGAAGCGCCGGTGCAGACGTGTGCGCGATGCTGTAGGGTGAGTGTGAACGAGAGCGCTGCTGTTGCTGTTGCTGCGGCGCGCGCGCGCTTCTCGAGACCCGCGTCTCCGCGCACTGATACCTGTATGTAAATAAGAGTAAACTGCACAAATAAATAGACCGTCGTCGTCAAGTTCGCGTTCCACTTGAAATGGCTAATGGAGTTAAGTGGTACTTTTCAAAATTATAATATAATAAAAAAACCCAAAACATTTCTTAATACGTACTGTAGGCAAAAAACACTGGGTATTTTTATTTTTGCCGAACTTGTAATATGACACCATTATTAATGTAAAAATGTTAAAAAAGGAACTGGGGCGTTCTGGATGCGCGCGGGTTAGTCAGGAAAAATTTTTTGACGCGTTACGCTTTTGTACCCGAATTTCAAGCCTGTGTTGGCCCTTTTCACTCATTTAATTGTTCTTTCAAAGGTTTTTTTTTTTCTTCTCCCGACTTGTTAGAGGTGTCAAGTCGTGCCTTTCCTCCCAGAAACCCGACGTGAAATTATCCGCTTCATCATTGTCCTGCGCGAAAATGAAGCATTACGTTTAATAACGTGTGACAGCACTACTAAATTCACTTTCTGCAGAAACCAGTGGCTGACTACTATTTTGTAAATACCAACTTCATTCACCTGTTGTTTTAAAGTATCCTGTTGATTAAAAAATGGTGACGAGCGCTACAGAAATCATGTCATGGACCAGGTTAGTAGGTGTCACCGTTACGGTTATGCGGACTGTTGTCCTCTCAGTCCTGTTTCCCTGCAGGCCATAAAAAGCTGTCAGGTATTATGGGGAACAGCAGTATTATCCGTAGTTCTCAATCATGGACTTGTACACAACTGCTAGGAGACTCAGTAATGGACTTCAGTACTGGGTGACATGTCCTTGTCTCTGTTCTGCCAGTTTTCTTCTTTTTAAAGATGGGTTTTCATAAGTATTTCTCATTTCACTGGGAATTTGTAAACCCCGCAGGTCGGAGTTCTTGCATGTTCGTGGCTGCGGGAGCGTGTGTAGACAGGCAGCGCTGTCAGGTGAAGTGTTCAGAGCAGCAGAGAGATGGAAACGAGTCCGAAGAGGTTGTGGTCCTGCGAAGGTCCCTTCGCTGCGTTGCTGTTCCTTCCTGGCCCTCCGAGCTCGCCTCGACCTCCCAGGCATCAGAAAATGGCCTGGATTCTGGGCCGATGACGGTGAACAGAAATCATGACAAGATGACATTCAGCATTAACCTTCTAGCCCTTTTTTTTTTTTTTGCAAACTTGCACCTGGTAGCATAGTGGTTAGCGCTGCTTCCTTTCTCAAAGGTTGCGGGTTTGAATCTCACCTTTGACTGTAGGACCCTTGAGCACAGTAGTTTCCTTAATTGCTCCAGTAGAATTACCTAGCTGTATAAATGGGTAAATGATTGTAAATAGATTAACATTGTAAGTCGCTTTGGAGAAAAGTGTTCGCTAAATAAAGAAATGTATAACGGTAACAGTAGATGATCCTGTAAGGGAGCAGTTTAAACCTTAGTCCCTTACATTTATTTATTTTGCTAAATCGCATCTGCTAAGTGATGTGCAATGAAAACTACAGAGTATTTAGCTGACACTTATTCAAGCTGATTTATAATGCTAGATACACTACAGTAAATTTAGTACAGTCATTCACACATTTGTACACCAGACGCATAAATACACAGTAAAGACAATTTAGAGTCGCTAATTCACCTGAAACATGTCTTTGGGCCACAATGTCTTCTGCCCCACCAGGCCACCCAGTATGTTTTGATTTGAGACTCTCTAGCAGCCGTGGATTTGGGATAGTAGCATCTTGATTAACATCTGTATAATTTTACCGACAAGAAATTAAGCGAAAAGTCAGGCAGTTTGCGGACCTGTGAAGAGCACGCTTCTGAAGGTTTTCAGCTTAACTGGGATAACACTTTTGGATGTTGTTGAAGTTGAGGGTTTTATTTAACTGTATTTAGCCAGAATACCAAAAAAAAATTCCGCATAGAAGTACACCTTGTTGTAGAACAGACAAACACAGCAAAAGAAGGTTTTATTGTGAGTAGCAGAAGTTGTCATATTTCCCTTTGTCATTTACAGGCACTTGGGAATACAGTATTATTTATTTATCCCCCCCTTTTAATTTTTTTTTCTTTTTTTACTGTCTGTCTTGGCCTCGCACTGTAGTGATCTTTGTAGTTTAACCTCATAGATCTTGAAATTTATTTAACAAAGAAAAAGTCTGAGAATAAACAGTGAGTCAGTGAGATGCAGCCTTTCACTTCTACCAGTATCATAGTGTGTCATCTGAGATAAGGATTTCTTTCTAACTCATAGCAAGGTATGCTGAGTGTTTTCAGGGTCTGAGAGTGGAAAGGAATTTGGCTCTTAAGAACACCGCCAGCCTCTTTCCTGTTTTGTATGAGCAGAATGCCCATGCTCTAGCTTTATCTGTCAGTTTTTGTAGTATAAATATGCATCCAGGCCTTTCAGTTTGCATTTCATCCAAATTATTTCCTGAATCCAATAGGATGAAGTGCTTTCAGTAAGGTTCTCGTGCTCTCGGAAGTCTCCCTCGACTGTTCAGAACCGTTTGCATAAATGGCTTGTGGTTCTGTTTCTGCTCCTGTTTTCTGTATGAATCTTTTTCAGAAAATTCCTGTGCTGTTTTCACATGTACTATAATCCTCTTCCAAATGGAATTTTTTGCATATTTGCCCTTTCCTCATCCTTCTGAATGATTTAGTGACAGAAGTGCTGTTCTTTTTAGGATGTTCTTGGGTGATGTAATGACCATATGTTGAACAGGGCTGGTCAATTACCGCTTCTGCTGAACCCCGATCACAATGACCCCTGAAGCGCAGAAGCCCCTGACCCTCTCCCTGTGTCTTGGACAGATAACCGCACCTTGAACCCCAGTTGAAGTGGTGGCCCTTGTCGTTCTCATGCAGACTGAGGAATGTGGAGGAATTTCCTCTCTCGACAGCCCCTGATGCACACTTCCTTAGTTACCGTCGTCAGGGATGCCAGTTAACCACTGTGTTACACCGGTGGCACAGAAGACCAGCTCAGCAGGAACTACAGCAGACAACCGGTGTTGTACTGCATTAGAAGGGCTTCTCTTGATTAATTTTTGTCGTTGTTCAAAGTTTGACAGTTTATTTTTACCGTATCTGGTGAAGAATGTGTTAGTTTGCGGTCCTGTTGCCCAACTGCCTCCCACAGCTGATTCTTTTTACTAAGCTGCAGAATCCACTCTGTCAGAGCCTCTGTTTATTTCCAATTAATTTCACATTCTCAGCATGCTATTTCAGAACGTGGGTGTTCTTTTCCGAGAGCAAGGCAGTCGGAACAGCCTGACGAACTTGATAATTAAAACAGTCTCACCTTTAATAACCTAAGTAGAAATGGTGATGCTACTGCCTCCTTTCCTTAACTTCTGTTATAAGTGACCACCTCTTCCCCCCTTTTTTGGAAGTTAACTTTTGTCTAACATTACATAGATGAAACCAGGGAACTGTATTTCTCAAAATCCTTTGATCTGTGGATGTCTGGGTAAAATCCAGAATGATTGAAGCCCTAACTGGAGGAATTCGTTTAGTTTGCTTCTTGTAAAGAGCTTCATGCTGGGCCTGGTGTCTCTGTTCTGTAGTCAAGAGTTCTCTGTGCTTTAAACACAGTTGTGAAGATGCTTCATGATGCAGTTCTTGGTGCTCAGAAAGGCCTGCAGTCATGGGCTGGGGCCCAGTACTGCTTGTGTCCAGGTGGGACGACTCCAGCTGGAACAGAGCCTCGATGGATATGGTTGGCAGGAGATGCTCTGTTCCTTTTAAGTGTTTAAGCAGTGTAGAGAACATGTTCTGGAACCGAGATGATGATGATGATGATGTGCACATGCTTGTTTCACAGCAATTTCAAACAGCTTTGTGCATTTATAAATTTAGATCTGTGGTGCTGAATTTACTCCTGTTAGCCTGTACTTATCTAACTTCTTATACAATATGAGGTTCCTGGTTAAATTCTAATAGGCCAATTTAACTGCAGTTTGATTCACTTTTGCAAATGAAGGCTCTGCTAATGTTTTTTGCAAAAATTATTTGAAATGGTTGCAGTTTTAATTTTGAAGTTTAATGTAGAACAGTTACCTGCTTTATTAAGTGTAATAAATTTCATAATGAGGGGATCAACAAACCCAACACGCACAGTAGCTGCATAACTGTGGTGTATGTATTTCAGTGGAGCAGTCTAGGTTAAATACCTTCCTCAAGGGTATCATGGCAAACCTTCATGTCCTCCGGGCTACTTGCTGTTTTTATGTCGGTCTAAGATGCCCCACTCCGAAGTGCCTTTTTTAGACATTGTGGTCACAGCAGTTCTGTGAAATTTCTGGGATAAAAACCCGGGTGATCGTCAAGCCTGTGTGGTCAGAGCTCCTGAGTCTCCTCAAATCTTGACACACTTGCGTGTCTCTTTCCAGGGCTGTACCTTATTTCTTGTGATCTACCTGGATTAGAGGCACTCCCGTTGGTCTGG
Source organism: Scleropages formosus (assembly GCF_900964775.1). Lineage (NCBI taxonomy): Eukaryota > Metazoa > Chordata > Actinopteri > Osteoglossiformes > Osteoglossidae > Scleropages > Scleropages formosus. Next base: position 17,814,167 of record NC_041807.1, read on the forward strand.
ACTTGTAGGTTTGCAGTGTGTGTTGTGTCTGAGTAGGCGGGGAAGAGGTGGTGGACAGGAGTGGGAAAGGTTGCATTAACGTCCTTGTTGTCGGTTCCTCGGTATTCATTCAGGGCTAAGCATTGATGGTTATTTAGTTGGCAGCTGCAGCTGTGTGTTCGAGATTTAAAGTTCATCCAAACAGTCAGGAAGCAAGGTGACTTTCCTCTGGGGGGGGGTGTCTCGTAATCACAAATGCAGTAAGGCATTTAAGTTCATGTATGCTTCTCCAGAAAGCACGAAATGTCACAGAGCTGCGTGAGTGTTGGGTTTTCTCTCCTTCCCCTCAGTTTTAATTCACTGCACAGCTTGTGGTTATCTCCAGCCTCTGCAATTCCAGAATTCTTCTGGAATTCCATTCTGTAATTTTGGCTGTTGGCTGTATGTCTCAAAGGTCAAACCATAGCTGCCAATAATATGAACTAGATGGTTAGAGAGTTCTGCAGAGTATGATGTTTTAGGATGTTCTGATGACATACATGTAACGAATGGTCATTGAACTTCTAGACCTGTGATATCACTTGTTTTCGTTTTTTGTGGACCTCTTGGATGCTTTCCTCAACAGATCTACAGAGGTCTTTGCTCATCTTGACGGTAGAAATGACCTCAGTGGAGCCCAGCTATGGTGGTGTCCCACTTTTGAAGGAACTGGAGAAGAAAAGCATTCGATTTCTCCATGAGCTCCTTATGGAACTCCTCCTGTCAAGTCAGAGCCTCTTTTGCAGACAGACCTGAGGCCTGGGATGAATCAGACTTGGCAGTGGGTGTCTTTATTTAAAGACTGAAAGAAGAAGATAACGCTGGCACACATTTGTGTGGCCAACTGCCATTATGAATATGATCATGCAAATCTATGGACATGGAATGGAAATCTGCTGGACCAGTGATTGAATTTGCCAAGTATGGTTAAAGGATTTGGTCACAGTCCTCTTTGTCTTTTTGCTGTTGGTGTCTGCTGCGTCAGCTGTGTGCCCAGTGGTGTTTTACTCTGAAAATGCAGAGCTGGACAGGAGCATCTGAAGCCTATGAGCATCTGAGGCCTGTCAGCATTTGGGAATTTGTTAGAGAATCCAGGCTTCTCAGTTTGTTGCATGTCTGACTAGGTCAAATTTATTGTGAACCACCTTCCTAGTTTAATTATGTGTTTCAGAGCTCAAAGTGAAATTTGATTAATTGAGCCATCTTCACTGGAAATGCCTTTGCTGAGGGGTTTGATGAGTTTGGTTGAACAGAGGGTTAGGGGCTAGATGGGCAGAGAAGGTGTTTGAGGACAGAACTTTGTCGTATCACACTAGTATGGAGATACTGTATTGCGCCACTTTCATTGTCAAAGTAACAGCATGATGTGGCGTAATGGGGCCGTCACCTGTTATACCGCATCATACCTTTCTGACTCAGTAAGCACTGCCTGTAGGGGGCAAATGAGATGATGGCACTGCCTCTTTCCACAGCACTTTTTCCTGGAGGTCAGTTGTGCACTCAGTGCAGACCTTGGAGAGGATCAGATGAGGATGAAAGACAATTTGGAGTTGATGTATAGAGCCATGTCAACTGAAGGCTCAACACAGTGTGTATATAGTATATAGATACAGCATTAGTAAAAAATTTGAGTACACCTGGGCGTTACCTGTATAGGGCAAACTGGAGAGTTGAGCGGAAGGAAAGCAACCCACAAGTGTCTTGCATCTCTGGGAAATTGCTGCTGAAGAGCTGGAAGATGTTGACTCATTTCCTGAAGATTTCCTCATGAACACAAACTAGTTGTCGGCAAGTATACTCAAACCTTTGACTGATATTGTACTTTGTAATGAAACTTTTGGTTTATTTTTATTATTCAAAATGGGTACCATACTACATTGTTTCAGGTCTCCTGAACATTTTAAATGGGAAGTAATTCTCTTTTTGAGCAGTACTTAAATGACAGTGAGTAAACTTGAGTAATATAAGTACTGGTACACACGAGATGTGACGTGCAGATGAAATACTAAAGTGAGGTAGATATATCTTTTTGCAGGACAAAGACAGGTCCAGACAGGTGCCCAGTAAAGTTCCTGCAGGCATGTCTGTCGAGGAAGCACCTGTCCCTGCCACTCACGGAAATTAAGGTGATGACTAGATGAAGGTGCAGTTCCTAACATGGGGGTTGATTGCTCATGCTTGCCTTTCAGGTGAAGCCCCCTGGGAGGGGAAAAAAGTCTCACTCTGTTCACAGTGATGGTGGCAACTGATTTTTTAATAAGTGAAGAGGACATAACTTTGATGGTCCAGTTGTTGATGTAACTGCGATTAGGTAGCGTGAGTGATGATGTAGAACAGAAAGAGGGATGCGCGCACACACACACGGAGGAGCAGATGGATTGATTCCGATTGTAAGCAAAGTTTCCTCCCAGGCCTGCAGCTTCAGGAGGTCCGCTGGAAGGTGTCTCTCTTATTTGTGTAGAGTCCCCACCCTCTGCTCTGGGAAGAGCCTCTGGCAGAAAAAGTGACTCACTGCTGTCCCAATATTTAGTCTCTGTTCCAAAGAGGAAAATAGGCCTTCTATTTATACACAAAATGGATGCCATCATTACTTCTACCAAGAAAGTGTTACAGCCTGTTCTAAATTCCCTGTAAAACCACTTGAATTTCTTGCTGCTTTAAATGTTTTCTGTCAAGGTGTTATTAAAGGATTTTTCTGGGGTTTTGTTCCCGCGCTCTCGCTCATCGTGAAGCGAAGAAGTAATTGTACTGGGGTGGATTTTTTTTTCAAATGAAAATATGAAGACCAGATGGAGAAATGTTGAGAAGGGATAGTCAGCAGCACCTAGAAATGGTGACGCTTTACCTTCTGCGTAATTCCCCTTTCGTGAGTGAAGGCCGAAGTCTGAGATTTTGGGTTTTTTTTTTTTTTTTCTTTTTTAACCAAGAGCACTAGAAATGCGAGGATGGGATCAGGTGCTGTGCCCCCTTTGCCCTGCCTTGTTTGAGCGGCCTCTCCAGGACCGTGCCAAGAGGGGATGTACACAACTCGTCCAAATGTGGAATGCGTGGTGCTATTTTTAGTCCGGAGTGATGCAATCCCACACGTACCGCGTCGCCGCACAAAGGCACGCAGTGTGTTCAGATGCCTTAGGCATAATGGCAGTACAGTGCAGATTAGGGCTGCGGGGGTGCTCAACTCAGCTGTCCCCGAACCCGAGTCCTCCTCCATTTACATCTTTTTAACCCGTTCATTTGTGTAACAATTGAAAGTGCCCGTTTATTGAAGCCTGGGTGAATGGTGCACTATATTGATTGTACACAGTGCCTTGTTGCCTGCTTGGATGCTTAGGGTTCACCTCCAAACTCAGACACCTCTTTGAGAAATGCACCTTGCGGACTGGGTAAGTGAATCCGTAAATTTAATCAAGTGACATCTGTAAGACTCCATTAACTAGTGGTAAACAATGCCATGGGGTAGTATGGTAGCACAGCCGGTAGCGCTTATGTTTCGCAGCACCTGGGTGGTGTGAGAGGATGTGGGTTTGATCCCCACTCAGTCTGTGTGGAGTTTGCATGTTCTTCCCTTGTCTCTGTGGGTTTCCTGCAGGTGCTCCGGTTTCTTCCTACAGTCCAAAGACATGCTGTTCAGGTTCACCTGTAGTGTGTGAGTGAGAGCGAGAGTGTGTTGCACTGATGTATGGATGAGTGACCCATTGTAAGTTGTGTGTCTAGCAGTGTAAGTCATCCTTAGTGAATAAGGTGTGTGGGCTGATAACACTACATAGAGTTCAGTGGAAGTCGCTTTGGAGAAAAGCGTCTGCTAAATGAATAAACATACATGTAAATGTAATGAAGATATTTGGGGAGTTAGCAGGTGGGCTTATGTTTGTTTGACTTTCTTACATAAGCAGCAGAAATGTTGAATACTATTCCTCCAGGTCCTTTCAGAAAACCCAGAACATAATATTGTCCATGCAGGAAATCTGTCAGTTTTGTGGATGTACCTGAAATGGTTTAATATCTCAGAAGTATAATGGTGTCCAAAATCAGAGCTACCCCACCTCCAGCTGCCAGTTACTGTTAGTGATCTGCAAGAAGCAGATTTTAGAAGTTCATCACATGCCAGTGTACTGGTGAGCTCACATTGTCTGTGTGATCTCAGTAACCTGGTCTTCAACTGCTTGTGAGGAGGTATTGCCATGGATTGCACAGTGCATTGTTTTAAAGCAGTGCATACTTGGTGCAGGATCTCCCCCCCAGTTCTTGTTGGGACCATAGGGAACGTGACTGGGAGGAGGTCAGCACCGGTCTGGTCAGGAGCCCTGTGTTTGTATACAGATCTGCTTGTAGTATCATATTTCATGTGAAATATTATTATGAGATTCAGTATTAACACACTGTTTCTGATACTTTTTTGCAGATTGGTGCATATTAGTGTATAGTGTGAGCACCTGACAGTTTAGTTAATGGTAATAAGATCCCTCTACAGTGTTTTTAATATAGTCTCTGATGTCCCTTGGGAGATCCAAAATCCCATTAAGGGAAGAGATCAGGGATTGATTTGCTATTTCAGCCATTCAAATTGAAGTACAGTCTGTTTGTTACCCCTATTTTGACTTATGAGGCATTTATGAGGAACATATTTGTATTTTGTGTGCCTTCTGACAGAGAGTGAGACCAGAGCCACCATGTGGCCTTATCACAGTTATAGTTTGACTTGTTCTGTGTTAAGTTCTCAACCGACTTTTTTGTTTGCTAAATTCACCTGTTATAATCTCAGTAATCAGGGCCCTGTTTTGACTGTCCATGTCAGTTTGTTCAGTGAGGGTAAATGCATCTGCATTGTTTTCATTGATTGTGTTTTTGTGTTAAAGGTGTAATTAATACATAAATATTCGGTATCGTGTGTATGTTTTGAGTGTTTAAGTAATTTACATGGAAAGTAATATCTGTAAAAGAGCTGAACACGTGCAGGCAGACAGCTGTGCAGTATGACTACTTATAGTAATAATAAAAAGCCATATATTAGAGTTAAGAGACACTGTCTTATTTGTTCTGATAACTAATTTTCACTTGTAAATGTGACCATTGCAATTGGATTTAGTGATATTTTAGCATAAATATAAATTGTTGCCCATTTCGGGGCTCAGCAATGCATATTTTTTGCTGTTGAGAGTAATGGAGATTCTTTGATTTCTGAGATTTCACTTTCCAAAGGGCTTTTTTGGGGAGGAATTACCTTCGTAAAGCCGGGAAAACTGTATCATGACGAAGAGTCCCACACACTTTTGTCATAGAACAGTTGCTCAGACGTGCCCATCTGTGATAGATCTGGAGTTGGGACTCTGGCATGAAGGGGAACCTCTAGGTCTCTCATCTCAAGCCTGTTCAGGAGCGAGGCTCCAATCTCTTATGCTGATGCAGCCTTTTCTGTTTTCTGAGGTCCAGCCAAGGCCAGAGGCCCCTCTTCCTGCTCTGGTGAAGTTGTACCGGGGAACGATGTTTCCATGGTAGCAACGTGGCAGTTGGAGCACGTTTGAAACAGTGCTCTCCATGTATGGTGCAGCTCCTGGAGAGTGCGATCCCAGTCGTGGGTTGCGGTTTTGCCATTGGCTCATGTCCAGTGGGTCAGCGCACTGCAGTGTGGGAGGCCTGGCAGGGTCCTGCAGATCGATTCTTATCTCTGTAAAGGAGAACTTTCAGCAAGGAGGGAGGCCTATGCGTGAACGCTGGCAGACTGCTTTACTCCAGGAAGAAAGTGATTTATTTTTTGCAGTTTTATTATTTTTGTCCTTTCCATATCGGGAATTTTTAGGGTGAGAATTATGGGGGAAGGAGTCTCCTCGGCCCTGATTTACAGCTCCAGTTCTTTGTCCTGTAGTGCGCTTGAGGTTTTCACCCGGCGTGTGTGCCCTGTGTCACAGCTCTACATACCCGACATGCTGTTTGCAGGGTTGACTCAGTTTTAAATTTGCCCTGTGTTTGAACTTTGCCACATCAGTGCTCTTCCAGGGTAAATTTAAAGAGACTCAGACACTGTTTTAAGTTACCCTAGCAACCAAAGAGTACATTGGACATGTTGTCTTTCAAGAGTTTTCTTTTCTCCTCTGTCATTGCTCACTACCAAGCATTTAATTCAGATCTTATTTGGGGGCATGCAGACACTCAGTTTTGTTGTTAATGGTTAATAGGTTGTTAATTGTGACCTGTTATTTAGAGAAAAAGAAACTTGCTCTTCAGCAATGTGCTGGTGATCAGGAAAGTGTGTGTGTGTGTGTGTATTTAAACAAAAAACGAAACCACCACAATGAGTGAGAGGGAGCCTTGTAGTTTTTTCACTGAGTAACCATCAGACCTGTTTCTGCTGGTATTTTTTTCAGAGCAGTGATTGATTATCAGTGAGAGTGTTGGGTGCTCTGTGATATCGTGACTTGATTTCCTGCATATGGAGTTGTCCCTGTGCACCTAGTACAGGCTGGTGACCTCTCCTTACCCTGTTTGGGCTGCCTCATGAAAGTGGGACTTCCTCTCTCTGGCTGTGCCACTCCATGATAAGAGGTCAAGGGCACTTGATGGCAGGATCCATCCTCAAAACACTGATCTCTTGTCAGTGAAATGCCTGTCTTGATTTGGAATGCAGTTTTCATTGCCATTTCTTGATTCATACAAGAGTTCCCAGAGAGCCTGCATTGTTATGTACGAGTGAAGACTGGAGTGTTCCTTTTTTACGGTTTCACTCTGAAGCACAGGAAAAGACTGAAATAGGCATAATTATATGATGTGGAAATAAGCAGAGATTTGGATCTTAAGTAGAGAATCACTTGTCTCTTCCAAATTTCTTCCATTGAAATGTGGTCCTTGTGGATGGCTTTTGTTTCCTTTGAAGTACTCCTTTTCCATGAGCCCTGTCGCGTAGGAAGGAGGATTTGACGTTTATCGTACGTTCATCTTGTCCTCTTTCTGACGGCTTTCCTGTTTGGCAGACAACTGCAACGGTTTTGGAATAAGAGCAGAATTGTTTGCTTTTGGACTGGTAAGGAAGACCTCTATTCTCTTTGTTGGGGTCACATTGCTTTGTTTCCATTGAAATGAGCCTTGTTCTCTTTCCTCACAGAGGGGCGATGTCTGAAGGTAGGAGCAGTCACTAAGGTGAAGAGCAGGAGGAGAGCCATTGACGGGGCAGGGGTCTGGTCCCTGACACCATGGGGGACGGAGGCGTGGCGGACACAGGGCAGAATGTGAACCAGTCCCACGTCTTGTTTGACCGCTTTGTCCAGGCATCCACTTGCAAGGGAACTCTCAAGGCCTTCCAGGAGCTATGTGACTTCCTGGAACTGAAGCCAAATGAATACCGAATCTTCTACCACAAGCTCAAGACCAGACTCAACTACTGGAAGGCCAAGGCCTTATGGGCCAAGCTGGACAAGCGAGCCTGCCTCAAGGACTACAAGAAGGGGCGCGCCTGCATCAACACAAAGGTAACTGCTTTAGCAATTAGCAGGCCTGACTGTCTCAGAGTTTGGATACTTAACCAAACCTGCTTGCTTCTTGAATTATTAGAGCAGTTAATCTGTGGTTGGATGGCTATTGATCAGTGCCCCCCCTTTCCCCCAACAGTGTCTGATCATAGGTGCGGGGCCATGTGGCCTAAGGACAGCCATCGAGCTGGCCTTCCTTGGGGCCAAAGTAGTACTGCTGGAGAAGAGGGATGCCTTCTCCAGGAACAATGTACTCCACCTCTGGCCCTTCACCATCCAGGACCTGCGTGGCTTGGGGGCCAAGAAATTTTATGGGAAATTCTGTGCTGGTGCCATTGACCATATCAGTGAGTGAAGAGCCATCCTTAACCACCTTTCTCATACAATGGGTTCCCTTTTAGTCCAGCAAACTAATCTATTATGCAGAAAACATGTCTGAAAAGCATTTTTATGCAGTAGTGGAATTGAGAACCCAAGAGAGCCAAATGTCGGGGAAAGGTTTCTAAAGACTAGCTTGGAATCTGAGCTGAACTCTGGTCTTTCTGCAGGTATCCGTCAGCTCCAGCTGATTCTGCTCAAGGTTGCTCTGCTGCTCGGCATCGAGATTCATGTAAATGTAGAGTTCAGACGATTGATTGAACCCCCAGAGGACCAGGAGAATGAAAGTAAGCTGGTGGGATCTGTTGTTCTTCTACTCTAGTGGTGGGAAAAGGGCACACTCTTAGTGTTTAGCAACTTAAAGCACATGTTTAATTTCTGGGTATGTGTAAAGGCTGATTAATTTCCCACGTATAGATACATATTTGTAATTCCTTAATTTCTGATGTCATTGAACATGATAGTTTGTGTCTTGTGTGTCACAGGAATAGGTTGGAGGGCAGAAGTTCATCCAAGGACACATCCTGTAAATGAGTTTGAGTTTGATGTCATCATTGGAGCCGATGGCAGGAGAAACACTTTGCCAGGTAATAGAAGAGCCATGCTAGGGCTAGAGACGATCACCCCAATCAGAAGTGGACAGCAGACCTGTGGGAGGCTGGAACTAACTGGGTCTTTTGTTCATTGTAATTCTCATCCCACTTGTGCTCCACACATCATCAGACATGGTACCCAGCTGCATTTTACTGGATATGGATCATTACGTCAAAGGTCAAACTGATTTGTTATTGCTACATCATGACTAACACCTATAGAATGTGCTGCCTGATTTGTGTCTGCTGTCTGTTTAGCTGTTGGAAGCTCAAAGTCTACCTGGGATGCATTACATGCCTATATTTAGCAAGGTCAGATGGAAAGCAAAGTTTGGATAAACTTGCATCATTCTGCTTAAATGGCTGGTATGATACAACATGAGGTCATTCAACATGACAAGAAGTGATTGGCGTTATTTTTTGATACTATTAAATCTTAAGAATATTTTCCGCCTTACACATTGTCATTGTCTCTGCCTTTGCTTTGGGAGCACGATTTGATGGTACGCTTCCTGTGTGGTGACTCGCACTTCAGGTTTCCGTCGCAAGGAGTTCAGGGGCAAACTGGCCATCGCAATTACAGCCAACTTCATCAACCGTAACACGACGGCTGAAGCCAAGGTGGAGGAGATAAGCGGCGTCGCCTTCATCTTCAACCAGAAGTTTTTCCAGGATTTGCGAGAAGCCACTGGTCAGTTTTGAGCCTTTTTAAAAATTATTTTCCTGAGTACCATTTGTGCTTTATCTGTGAAAAGTTAGAGCCAAATAGACTTGGTTGAAATGCAGCATGTTATGTTTTTTGAGTGCTGTTTCAAAATGAGCTGTTTGCACACTGTCGTTGATTATGGGGCATCTCTAATTGGCGGTTAGCTACCATGTCTGTTCAGTTTATTCATTCTTCTCTTGAGGGAAGTAAACCAGAATCTTAGCCCTCAATTGTGGACAAAGGACTTTGTCAATTAAAAGAGCATAATAAGTTTACGCTGCCTGACATGAGTGCTTTGTGCTGACATGGCAGTGTAAACGTGTCCCTGCACAATTACTGGAGCTGTGCTCCATTTGCCAAGGAGGGTCTATATTGGGGGAGAAAATATGGCTTCCTGGTTCGGGAAAATAACACGTCTGCCTCTGATTCCTAGGAATTGACCTGGAAAACATTGTCTACTACAAGGATGACACGCACTACTTTGTCATGACTGCCAAAAAACAGAGCCTGCTGGATAAGGGAGTCATCCTCCATGTGAGTGATCAAAGCCTGGTTTTTGCGATGGAAGGAGGGAGGGATAGGGCTTGTGAGGGTTTGGGGGGTGGGGGGCCATGTCTGGGGCACCACCAAGGTTTGCCAAATAGAACAGTCCAGCTCAGGAAACAAACAGGCAGCTCAACCAATCTTAATGAGAAATTTGTGTCTCTGGAGCACACTTCAAACAATGAGACACAGTCCCTTTCCTGCTGTGATCTTTTTTTTTTCTCCCTCCCATGAAATCAAAAGCTTGAAGTTTAAGGGCTTTCTGCAACATTTGGTCTTCTGTGTTGAAATTTGTTTACTTAACATTCCATAAAGCAAGTTATTTTTCACTTACATGGTGGTTAATTTTCTCTGGGCTTCTGGTTCAGTTATGAAATATTTCCAACTTTAAAATTGCCAGTGTGCAGTTGATCATCAATGAGAGCTTTGTTACAGTTCTGATGCTGTCCATTCCACTTTGCTTTGGTAAAGGGAGCTGTGCATGTCAGACAGCAGCCAAAGGGCAGCAGAGTCATTGCAAATGGGCACCTTTTCACTGTTGGGTTTCTAGGATTGCATGATTGCTGAAAAGTCCTGCATGGCCCGGAGCACAATGTGCCACGCCCACTCCTGAGCCCTCGACGAGTGTTCATTTTCATTTTCATTTATTCATTTATCAGATGCGTTCAGAGGAAGCGAAGGGACAAGGTTGCAAACCTACGACAGTGATGCTTGTAATTTTTTGAAAGCAGCACTGAGGTTGCTGCTGTTCCTTGGTGCAGCTGTTGTTCAGCATCCCAGTCCATATTAGAGCTCCGAATGTTTGTCTGCCAGTGTTGCAGGAGGAGGCCCAGCAGAACATCCTGTGATCTGTATGCTTTGCCTGAGAATGATGCTTGTGTACAAATTACCTTAGGGTTTAGGAGGACAAACTGTAGGACAAACTACCTAGGATTTTGCTTTAAAAAAAAAAAAGCTCCTTGCCCAGGGGACTACCACTCGCAACACACAGTGACCCTGTCAAATGCAAGGAGTGTGTCTCTTGCTGCTCTGTCTGCAGTGTGTAAAATAAAAAGTGCACTTAGCTTTGATTACAGAATTTCCAGTGCCTCTTCTAGGATCACAGTAAATGCCAACACAACGACTTCTCTGTTTCCTTTCTAAAAGTAGTATCACACTTCAGGTGCTGTCAGAGTTTAAATGTAATTTGACCCTGTTTCAGTACTGGTGCGTCACACCCGGCTCAGATATGCCTTGTAGAAACTTGCCTGTATTTATTGGTGTCATATAGACCCTCTCCAGTCCAGTGGGCTAAAACGGTTTCCTGCTTTTGCAAGAGTGTGGGGTGGTGTCTATCTCTGAATCAGTCACTGAGCAAAAGGTCCTGTGGTGTGACTCAATCTCTGCTTCCTTCAGGACTATGCTGATACAGAGTTGCTGCTGTCCCGGGCCAACGTGGACCAGACGGCTCTCCTGGCGTACGCGCGTCAGGCTGCCGACTTCTCCACCAACCGCCAGCTGCCCCAACTGGACTTTGCCATCAACCACTATGGACAACCAGATGTGGCAATGTTTGACTTCACCTGCATGTATGCATCAGAGAACGCCGCCCTGGTGCGCCAGCGCAACAGCCATCAGCTGCTCGTTGCACTGGTGGGGGACAGCCTGTTGGAGGTGAGGGGTGGCAGGAGAGGGGTGCATTGCTCTAAGAGAGGGGAGAGAGATCGTGCAGGAAGACAAGTGATAATTATGTGATAAACAGATGTCAAGTCCCTTTCTTGGGTTCTTCTGCAGCCCTTCTGGCCTATGGGCACAGGCATTGCTAGGGGCTTCCTGGCTGCCATGGACTCAGCGTGGATGGTGCGCAGCTGGGCGCAAGGAAACTCTGCCCTAGAAGTGCTGGCTGAGAGGTAAGGGAAGTGCTGCTGAGTGGTGGAGGATCAACTCTGGGCCCACTGCTTTTCTGCTGCAGGACTACCAATGGTCTGTCCTGGAGAACCCCAGTATGGGACTAGCTAATAACATAGTAAATGGAAGGTTTCAGGTTCGAATCCCACTTGTCTCTGTTGCAGCCTTGAGCAAGATACTTATCCTAAATTGCTCCAGCAAAAATGACCCAGATGTATAAATAAGTAATTTATAGGTAGCTTAATATTGTTAGTTGCTTTGGAGAAAAGTGTCAGCTAAATGAATGAATGAATGTGAATTGATCACTTTGTACATTCCAAATAATCTCACGGTACAAAGTAGAGTCTGTAACATCTGTAATCTTTGTCATTTTAGAAATCATACCTTTCTAAATTATTACAAATTAAAATGTAGGTCTGTTCACAGATCAGGCTCAAATAACAGCTTGGACTGAGGACGTAGAAGAGTGATTTTGGACACCTGAGGTCTGATGTGTACCATGGTATCTTATGTCTACATTTATTCATTTAGTGATGTGCAGTGTTAAACTACTTACAATTTTTTGCCCATTTACATATAACTTCTACTGGAGCGATTTAGGGTAAATGGCTTGTTCAGGGGTACTGCTGCAGGAGGTAGGATTTGAACCTGGTCCTTCGGGAACTGAATGATTTCTCGTTGCTCCATACCCGTATGCCTGTCAATAGGGAGAGCATCTATCGGCTCCTTCCTCAGACCACCCCAGAGAATGTCAGCAAGAACTTCAGCCAGTACAGTGTGGACCCCACCACGCGCTACCCTAATATCAGCCTACACTTTCTGAGGCCCAACCAGGTGTGTGTTACTCCCATTTTCCTGTGAGACGAGATGTCATTTAGGATCAGTTTGCGCCCTGCAGGCAGAGTAAAGTGATTTTTCTGATTCTTCTTCCAGGTGCGACACCTCATAGACACGGGAGAATCTAGAGACTTGCGTGTTGATATGGAAAATGTGGTCAACGCTTCAACGCCCAAGCTACTGCGAAACGGTAGGCAGCTTTTACCAGATCTTCTCCATCCAGAGTGGTGGTTGTTTCAGCTGTCTATTATGGCTGCACACTAAGAGAGCCTTTTGAGCAATTTTTTACCGTCGAGGTGCACTTCAGATGGTGTTGGTGCTAGAGCACTCTCTAGGCTCTGCTGTTTAGTACCGCTGATGTATCACGATGCATTGTTCCCATTCTAGACAGCTGTGAGTTTGAGAACGTTCTGCAAGGTAATGTTACAAAGGATTCAAGTCAAAAGGCATGAGGAACACTCCCCCCTTCCACCCCCAAAATATCAGTTCTAAGAGCCACAGTGCTTAACCATCTTGAATGTGTTGCTGTCACAGTTGCTTCATTTAACACCTAAGCATTACATAACAAATAAACAGCACCCGCATATCAGAGCAGATACATTTTGTACTGGTTTTTTTGGAAAGGAACTGTAATATTTTTACTAATTTGACACTCAGTAATAGGTCTGACTTTCTTTGGGTTGAACATCTAACAATTTTAATATCAGTTTAATTTTAAATGTTCTTGCGGTGATTGGAGTTTTGATCATGCTGTAACTGGATGTAAGGGTAATTGTGGAAGCAGGGCTTGTCTCTTTGTCATTCAGTCACGCCTTTGCTCTACTCCAGACTCCATCGCACGCTCCAGCAAGCTGCTGAGCTGGTGCCAGCGGCAGACAAATGGCTACCGGAATATTGCAGTCACAGACCTCACCATGTCGTGGAAGAGTGGACTGGCGCTGTGTGCCATCATCCATCGCTACCGGCCTGACCTCATGTGAGCTGTGACTCCACCCATGGGCGCCTGACCAGTACATCACTGGAGCTTTCTTTAAATCCTTAAGGGCCTGATAGGATCAGGAAACCTGAAGTCCTGCTCCTGGCTCTTGATAAATGAGGGTTTGTAGAGCAGGGCTGCATTGGATTATGTGGAAGGCCTGTTGCTACCGTTTGCTTGATGGCTGTTATTTCAGGAGCGGCCCGAAGGCCTTCCAGTTGTGCCACGCTCTGGAATGCCTCGTTAGCAACTGTTTCCTGTAATTTGTGTGTGGTGGGAACTGTTTGGATGGCAGCAGTGGGTGGTGAGTCACGTCAGCAGTCCGCTTGGCCTCCTTTCCCTGCGGTGTCTGGGACAGAGCAACCTCCCCCTCCCATTTTTGTTGCACAAAATTTGGGAGTCTGTAGGAATCCTCGTGTAGTGTGTGAGCTCAGAGACACTCTTAGATACGTATGATGTGGTACACTGTAGCGTTCAAGGTTTGACATTAATGGTTATTCAACTGGCTGGGATAGGTAACTTGTTTAAAGCTTCATAGTTGGAGAGGTGGACAATGAATAAAGGCAGAACATTAAGAAATTTAATGCAAAATGACGAACTGACACGTGTGATCCATGAAAAACCATGTCTGTCACCTGCACTTTTGTTTTGAAATTGTTAGAAAATGCTCAGATTTGTCAAAAATAAATTGAAATAGCACCGCTATTTTGCTATTTTAGTTCATTTGTATTGGTGCTATGCTTCAAGTGTACTTCCTTTTACGTGATGCTCTGATTTCTTTACTTTGATTATACTTTACAGGGATATTTTACACATAGACTTTTACTTATATTGGTCTTTCCATTATGTTCCTAGATTTGACAGGTAAAATGTGGAATGTACTCATCCTGCCAACAACTGGACACAAAAAATAAACGCTGAGCCCTGATGTTACTAGCTTAACAAGTGCAATGCAGTAATTTACCACTAGATGTGCTGGTGTGGTGTTTGCTGGGAAATTGTTTTGTATTCTGAAGATGCCATGTGGGAGTTTGACATGACAGAGGGACACTGGGCAGCTTCTGGTGTGTGTGAGAGAATGGAGGGAGGGCATGGTGGCACACTTCACCTGGTTATGTGGTCTTGCAGTGGCATCTACGATGGCATCTGCAGTATCATGTTGTGCTTGCGCTGCTGCTTCCTATCTTACCCACATACCCTTACTTCCCCACAGAGACTTTGACTGCCTGGAGGAGTGGAACCAGGAGAAGAACAACCAATTGGCCTTCGATGTGGCTGAGCGGGAGTTTGGCATCTCCCCCATTATGACTGGCAAGGAGATGGCCTCGGTGGGGGAGCCAGACAAGCTCTCAATGGTCATGTACCTCAGCCAATTCTATGAGATGTTCAAGGACACGGTGCCCCCTGGTGGTGAGTAGCTGAACCTTTTAAATCATGGCTTATATGTTATGCAGCCTCAGTCAATGAAGAATTTAGCTGCCTTTTTTAATTCTTATTTTCATTTAGATATTTATTGCTTTTCAGAAAACCACAATCTGAGTCCCGAGGAGAAGGCAGCTCTGATTGCCAGTACAAAGTCTCCCATCTCGTTCCTGAGCAAGTTGGGCCAGAGCATCTCCCGTAAACGTAATCCCAAGGTGCGTACCTGCTTGCTGCCTCTGGTCTGTTTAATGTAGATTCAGTGTGGTGTCAGTGTGGTGATATGTTACTGCACTGTACTGTGCCGTGTAGGCAGCATTCTCAGAACATGCTGGAAAGCTACAAGGAATTGGGAAGTCATCACTGTAACTGTAGCTGTGCTTTACTTTCTACCAGGACAAGAAAGAGAAGGATACAGATGGTACTGGGAAGAGGAGGAAGACCAGTCTGCCTGGCCTGACTGAGGATGTGAGTCATGATCTGTAATGTCACACAACACTGATTCTGTGCCACATTTTTATTCTGTTTCCCAGCAGAAGACACTTTCTTGATGACCTATCCTTTATCAGTATTTTAATTCCCCTCCACTCCAGGAGGAGGTTCCTCGGGGTCTCCGTGGTGACCGTCCCCTGCTGTCCACTGCCCTGACAGAGCGCAGGATGGATGCAGTGGCTGGGGGCAACAACAACAAGGTCAAGTCCATGGCCTCTCAGCTCCTGGCCAAGTTTGAGGAGAATGCCCCGGTGCATTCCACCGGCCTGAAGAGACAGGTACAGGTGGTCCCTGATTAACGATGGCTTACAATTTTTTTTTGACTTTATGATGGTGAGCTGGCGATAAACATTCAGTAGAAACTGTACAAGCGATACTCTCTCACACAATGCTGGGCAGCAGCAGCGATCTGCATCTCCCAGTCTGTCATGCAAAGGTGTGTTAGGTGTATTAAATGCATTTTCGACTTACAACGGGTTTCGCGGAATGTAACCCCATTGTAAGTCAGGGACCACCTGTATGCCGAATGTTGAGGAGGCAGCGGAGGGGTGCAGATGACTTTGGTGAGAGAGCTGGTTCTTCGGGCTTCCTTACACAAATCCAACCCCATCATTTATTCATCTCTGCAAACCTGCTGGACTGTGTGTCCTGATTTCTTTTTGCCGTAACGTTTTTTTCCAACCTTTCTGCAGTATTTTTTTAGGTTTTAAGTGGGAGGTTCTTTAAGCAATTAACTGTTAAACCAGTGAGTCTAACAGCACAGTATCAGCCAGTGGAACCTGCCTTCAACCTAGTTTGTTGAACTTTATTTCCAGAATGCAAATATTTATATCACAACGGTTTTGAGGAGGTATTTAGAAAACGGCAATCATGTCCTTTTAGGGCTGAGCGTGTTTACTGACCCCTATGTGACTGTTGAAGGGGCAGCAGCACTGAACAGCGAGATGAGCAAAAAGGATGTGTATCCGTGAAACACTAAAGCTTTTGTTTGTTGAAGGCGCGTCTCTATCTGAAATTTATCTGGGATTTCAAAGTAGAATTCTTTGAAACATGTCTTTTGTCCTTGCATTGTACCTGGGCACCCCCTCTTCATTCATCGTAGCACTGCTTTGCTCGTGCGAGAGAGCAGTGCAGCTCTCGTGAATCTGCTGGAAAGAATATATTTGCATTGTTGTTTTGAAGTGCTTCTTTGCAAGAATGTATTGTACAGGGTTACTAGATGGTATTTTAACATGTGTTGTATAGACTGGAACAAATGGGGATTACTTTTTAGCTGATTTCCATAAGTATTTATCAGTATTTTAGGGCTCCTTTTTCTATAATGGACTAATTAACTGTAATGACAAACTGGGTTGTTTGCGAGGAGCTAAACCTATTTGTGTCCTGTTCTTGCAGTCGGGGTGTTGAATTTAATTATCCCGCCTTGTATTCTAACCACCTGGTCAAAGGTGTGTGTGTGTGTGTGTGTGTGTGTGTCTCTCTCTGGTGGTGTGATCACAGTTTTAGGAATTTGTAGGGTGGGGGTCAGTTCTTCTCACTGTGTTGTTTTTACCCTCCGTCACGGTGAACTTCCTCCTCCCTGTGTGATGACTCTGCTTGTTTAATAAGACTTATCTGGAGAGTTATCTGGATTTAAGTATTAAATCCGACCTTTAGCCTTCTTCACTTTTTCAATGGAATCTGAACTTTTGCACTTGGCTGCATGATTAGTATATTGCATGTTATTTTTCTGTGACTGTTATCTGTCTCATGAGGCAGACTTTCCATTAGTTTTGTCTACTTTCTGTTCTGCAGCTGCACTGGAATTTGAAAAATGTATTTTTTTTTCTTTAATTTTCATCTGTTCTAGCAGAATATCTTTTTCTTCCATGAATTGTTTCTCTGTTCTTCTCTCCTCGCTCACCTCCCGCTGTATGGGCTGCACTCTGTCCTCGTCGATGTGCCCGGGCCTTTCACTGGCTTTAACTTGCCACCGTGCCCGCACACATGCTTCTATCACCCCTTGCGCTAGGCACAGGGCGGGTCCATGCCCAACCTGGAGCCTCTGCTGCCCCCACCCCTGCCCTCTGTACCCCCGAAAGACCCGGTACGCCTGGCCCCTGTTCCAGCATGGAGAAAGGTAACCAGCGCACACACTGTGCTATAGTTCCAGTGAACCTGTTCTTTGAGCCCTTGTTTACCAGTGTGGGCTCTAACCTAGGGACCCACGTGACAATACACACGTGCAGTTACAGCTGTAATCACAGTGGCTGTGTTTGTGCCTTTTTATTAAAGAGAAGAATCGCACTGGGTCACAGCAACATAGATGAAGAGCACATGGAGAAGTTGCAAACACATCTGTGTACATAAAACAAGGCCAAAAAAAGGTCACAAGGTTACAATAAGAATTTCTATTGTGATTAAACAATAAACAGAAGTTGGACAAATCAGTTTTTTTGCTGAAGACTTATGGAACAGTTGAATAAATCCCATTTCAGTGAGCTCATATCCTGTGACTTACCCACAATCAATATATCAAACCCTATGACAATGCATTGGAGGAATGTAGTGAAGGAGTTTCATTTGCGCCTGGATGCTGTGGGTGGTGCTGGCAGGGAAGATTCTAGCACATATATTGACCATTAATAATCACCAATAGAGAGGTCAGAGTCCTATTTCCATGTTTCCCTCACTGTATGATAAAGGCTAGCAGTAAAGAGCATAATGCAGAAGTCATGGCCCTGGAATTGTTTGTGCTTGAAATGGAATGTGTGCTGTTATGTGTGAACAATATCACCAGTGCTGTCACTTCACACTCTCTTGCTGTCTCCCATGGCCCTTTCCCTACGCCCCACAATGCCTCACAGAAACGCACCCAGCAACAGGAGCAGCTGAGTTTCCGCTATAAGGAGAAGGTCAGGTGTCAGACACTTCCCAGCAGGGGGGAGCAGGTACAAACTCACCTGTAGCTCCCTGTAGTTGCTGCTCCCTCACACTGTTCTCGTCTACAGTAGCTTTGATACCTAGATGTTTTGCTATATGAAGTGTCACTTTTCTCTGAAGTCAACACAGTGCAGGTGACAGTTTTAGTGGCATTTTGTTTTTATCTTTGTCTTTAATGCAGTTACTCAAAATTTTAAGAACAAACCATTAGCATTAGATGTAATTTAAAATAATTACAATGTGTAATAATCTGAAAAGATTTGTCCCTTGGAGTTCTGATCATCTTAAACATTTAAATGCTCATTTTAATAGTTGGCAAAGGAGAGTATTGGAAAAGCGCTGACTGCTTCCCGTGAGTCCTGTTTCGCAGTTGAGTTGACATCTTCCATCATAGATGATCTCTTAGAAATCTAGTTTGTCTTTGTGTGTTTGTAATGACTTTCAAACTATTCTAAACATACTGCGATTCCTCCGTCTTTTTTTTTTTTTTTGCTTCCCCAAAAAACACAAATGTTTTTTGTGGTGTGAGAAGAAAAACAGCAGCCACATTCTTTTTGCTTTTCTTACAGAGCTATGAGCAGTGGAACAGTCCTGCTGGACATCATTAACTCCTGTTTGGATTTTCTCTCTAACAGACCATCTCTCTGTTTGTTGGAGGGTCATTGTTTCACACATGCCTGTCTTTCTTGTCCTAAGGACATTAGCAGTGGTTGTAGCCAAGAGTCAGTCTACAGGGGCAGTACTCCCTGAGCATGGAGCCTTTCTTTGTGTCCATCCAGTATTTGTGTATTTGTGAGAAACTTCTTGTGAATTCTTTGGAGTTATCTGGATTCCTGCATAAAATAAAATGTTCTTCACCTAAATAATAATATTAAAGACATTGTTCAACACAGGAATTTACGCTGCCATTTTACACAGTCTTTATTGAACATAAGGTTTAAAGAGTTAAGATCATTGATAGAAAAATGATGTGAACCCTTATGTAATAACTAGTGGAACCTCCTTTACTGTCAGTAATCTCAGCCAAAAGCTTTTTGTAGCTTGTGATCAGACCTGCACACTGGGTAGGAGGTATTTTGTCCAGTTCCTGTGTACAAAACTTGGCTTTTTGTTTTTTCCTTCTTTGGGATGTCCTGCTTCAGAGGCCTGCTTTAGATCATGGTACAGCATTTCAGTTGTCTTTATTTAGTATAATGCCTTGAAGATGAAGATCAGAACATGTGTTAGGAGCCATTCATGCAGAAATCAAGATAATTCCTAAGGGTTCACAAACCTTTTTTTACACTTGTGTGTGTTAATGGTGATGTCAGAGGTATTTGGAGAGATCTGAAATAAACATTTGAATGTGAAAGGGTTGAGTTTTAGGGGCACAGTGAGGATGTGTACATCTAGGTAAGTTAAAGCATTTGGGTTGAGTGTTTGACCACTTACTATACAGACCTGTGCAGTGCTTGCGTACACTTGAACCTAGATGGCTGTTTCAGTGCAGTGGAGAAGTGAAGTATGGTGGAGTTTAAACTCCAGCAAAGCGCAGGGTGACACTGAGGCTCTCCTTTATTCTCTCTGAAGGCCAGGAGCACAGCCAGCGGCTCGCGGAGCTGCCCTAAGAAAATCATTGTGCTCTCCTCTTCCTCCAACTCTTCGCTCTCTCTCCATACACAGGTGAAGCTCCGAGTCTCCTGTCCTGTCATACCTTCTCTTCCTCTTATTTATCAGCTTTGCCTTGTTCAGCTGTACCATGTCTTCTTGTGCTCCCTTGGCAAAATACTTCAGTAGCAGTTCCTGCCCTCTACTAGCAGCTGCTGGTTTCTTTGAAAACCTCTGAAAGAATTAAATGCATGTTCCTCATTGTGTCACTGAGTGGGAACATATGAATTGCAGGAAGCTCTTCAGGTATCACTGCTTTCAGAAATGGCAGAACTGTTAATACTTCCCGTTTCTGTGTGAATGCCCACTGGTGTCTAACGATGGTATGACTAACATCTCTGTGATCTTTTGAGTAGAAGCATGAGAAGTGCCTCTGTTGGGAGTTATGTGCTCTCTGGATAGATGACAGCTTTTTGGTAACCATGTGACACATCACTTGCCTTCTAGGAATATGGCTGGAATAAGTGGCTGATTAGATGTGTTGGACTGTGATTGTTATAAACCAAAAGTTCATAAAAGTGGACTTTGTGCCCTAGTTTTCGTAAGCTTTTTGAGCTGTGATCGAAAGATCTGGTCATTGTCCCAGCACTGAGCCTGAGGTGCCACGTTGACTGTCTCTATCCAAGTGTAACTCACAGGTGATGGTTTAGAATTTAATTTGATGATGTACATGGCATTGAGCACGATGACATTTCCAGCATCTTGTTCGGTCTGTTTTGGTCTTGTGCTCCTTGCATTCATTTTAGATTCGACTCACTTTTTCCTGCAGGAGAAAGTTTCCTGTCCTACCCCAGCCGATGACCATGTTCCTGAAGGCAATACACACAAATTTGAGAAGCCACAGGTGAAACACCCTCTACCTGGGCTGGTCAGGCTATATGATGTGGGCGTGGAGAGATAATGTGGGCTAGATTTGCATTTTCTTAACCCCATGTTATGTCAGATGCCCAAACAAAATCAAAATCGTGTCTTTGAAATCAAGGTTGTGAATAATGCCATAATAATGCACTGTATAAATTTAAGATACGAATGAGATGCAAGTGCTATGAAGGTAGATGGACCTTCTTGCTCTTTCTTCATCATGTCATTCAGTGCGGTTTTTCTTTTCCTAAGTTTGCCTTGACTTTAACAGTTCTTTCTTCTTTCTCCTCTGGAGCTCATGAAAAAGCCCTCGCGCTTCTTTATGGAGCAGTGGTATCAGTCAAGGGGCCTTCAGCCTGACAGTGCTCTGCCGTCCCCTGAAACCCCTGGCCAGGTGGGGCCTGCCAGAGCCTGGAGTGTAGCCTTGTTCTCCCTTACTGGCCCTGCTAAAGTGGAGAAGCTTTGAAAAGAGTTTACTAACCATGGGCTCTTGCATCTGCTACTGGAGAAGCTCTATAACACAGCATGCTAGTCATGTGCTTTTTCTGGAAAGGTCTGTGATGCATCATGCTAAATGCTGAGCCTGTTGGTCATTACTTCCCAAAAAGCTGCATGAGGCAGCTAGCTAACCATGTACTCCAGTTCTGTAGTGCACCATGGTAAGTGTAGGCCCCTTGTATCCGTAGTTTCGTGTTTGTGTGTTGAATGACTTTTCACAGTGGTCATGTGACAGCCTGGGGGTCGTTGAGAGGTTTTAATTTGGTTTAGTTAACTGTGACAATTAGCATAGTGCTTTTTTCCATTTTCTTCTCTGTGGCCAGCCTTTATCGCGTGTTACAAGCTGTGCCCGAGGTGTCATTCTGCATTTGGAATTTTGTGCTGGAAGGTGAGCAGCTCTAGGAAAGGTCAGAAAGTGAACTCTGCATGGTGTTTTGAAGCTGTCTTGCAGTTTTGGGGAAAAAATCAGTTGAGCATCCCTGTGATCACCACTTCTGTATGTCTCATGTTGGCAGGGTTATAGACCAAGGATGCACAGTGCGTGACTGGCTGTGTGGGTTAAGAAGTCAAACATTGTGCACCGCTTCTTCTTGCAGGAGTCTCAGCTTCTCCAGCCTGAAGACCAGTCGCCCGTACGCATCTCTAGCGTTCAGGAGAGAGCTGTCTCTCTGGCCTCTAAGTTCACAGACAAACCAGAGAAGTCACAGGTGAAACACTGCCTTCTACCTGGGCTGCTCAGGCTATACAGCTGTTTAGATGAAGAGGTCGAGTGGAAAATGTGGAACATTATCAGATCAGGACGAATAAGAGAAAGTATATAGAAGAGCCGTAGACATGCATTGAAGTGGGATATGTCTGTACACTACATACTGTTACAGACTACAGTCTGTAAACTTTTTGCAAGAAATGAAATATGTTTGTAGAGACATTTCCAGGTAACGGTGATCATTTCAGCATGTTTAGTTTTCCTTGATTTCTTCCGTTATTGTGCCTTCTGCTGCTGACTTTCTTTGCTCTTGCTTCTTTTCCTCTCTGCTCTGGAGCCCAAGAAAAAGCCCTCCAGCTTCTTTTTAGAGCAGTGGCACCTCTCTCGTGGCCTTCGATCTGGCCAGCCTCTCTCCTCTCCAAACACACTGCGACAGGTATCCTGGCCTGGGCCAGGTGGCCACTCTTCACAAGCTTGTGGGCCCCACTTCTAGAAATGGGCCCGCCAGTACATCTTACTAACCTTCTTCTTTTAATAGACATGATTCCCCTCACTGTGATCTCGTCTAATTTTAAGAAAAATGCAATAATGTAGAATAATCTTAGGCCCTGTTTTGGACAGACTGTAATACCGCACACTGACCTTAGGTCTGTCACTGTTCCCACTGGATAGTCTAATGTTGGACACACGCTAGTGTTAGGCTTCTCACGCTTTCTATTGGACAGATGACCCTTGGCTTTGGTATGTTGCCCACCGTGGCTTTGTTACCAGTTTTAACACTTCATAAATACACACATGCCAATAACTCTTGTTTCATGGCTGGTGGAAGCAGCAGTAGTGGTTAGAACTGCTGCTTTGCCCTCGGAGGACCAAGACTGAAATTCCACCTCGTGCTGTAGTACCCTTAGGCAAGGTACCCCACTGGATGTGCACTCAGATACGAGAATGTGTGGCCATAACAGTTTACTTACACATCTTATTTGTACTTTATTTGTGATGGATATATAGTTTAATGGTAAATTATGTATACATATTTCTTCATGTTCCCTGTTTGTTCTATTTCTCTTTGGTGGTAGCTGTCCCCACCTTAAAAGGAAAGATTACTGCTTGTGCATTCTTAGTAAAGTGGAACATAAGTCTGTGAATATAGGTACATTCATCTGCCTGCTCTAATTGAGAGAATAAAGTTGTGAAGCCTGTTAACATTTATATTATGGATGCCCTGTGTACAATAAATTCTTAAATGCCTTTAGGTACTGTGTAATTTTGTCTTTTTGAAAATTAGTTTACCGCTCGTTTTCAGGCAAATTTGGTCCGGTAGTAAAGTCTTACAGCAGAGTAATACTACATGCACAAACCTCATGTGAGTCTTGTCCTAGATTCTCCGTTTGTCCCAGGGCAGTTTTCATATAAAGTATGTTGTTAAATATAGTGTTTTGCTTTGGTTCTGGTCAAAACACATTACACTCGCCATATTTAATTGGTTTCTGTAGGAAAATGTTCATAACCTACGGTTGTTAATCCAGGCTCTGCTGGGTTAAACTAGGGACAGGAAATCTGGGTCGTCAAGGGCAGTTTGAGGTCCTGGTACTGCAGGGTGGCATCGGACTACAGAGGACATGAGATTTATGAATGCTGCAGTCTATCTGGGCTTGTTGTTTGCCTTTGTGTGTTGAGGCTACATAGCAGAGCGCCTCAGGGCGTTAGGCATGTGATGTTATCTGTAACCGCTCTCATTTGGAGACACGTGTCCCATTAATGCTTTCAAGACGTGGAAAGGCCTCAGTCTTTAAATTTCTGTGTTCTCTGCCTTACTTTTATGCATAGCTGCTTCTTTTTGACATGCTTGGTCGGCGAAACATGCGGACACCTTTGACTTGTCTCATGTCTGCAGTGGTGTTTGTGTGTCTTACCTAAACTGTGATCAACCCTGGCTGTTTGCTTCATTCGGCTATCTGCCTTTGCCGTTAACCTTTGCTTGCATGTACTTGTGCTGTAGTTTGTCCTGTTCCTTTCTCTGATCACTATCCTTTCTCCTTCTGCCATTCTGGTAGAGATATGTAAAGATGTACACAGGGGGAGTGAGTTTATTGGCTGAACAGATAACCAATCAGCTTCAAAGTCAGGAGGAGCCCAAGCCCCTTCTTGACAAGAAGGAATTGGTAAGCTTATGTGGTGATGTAGACATGTAGATGCCAGAAAAGACTGACCAACTGAAGTGACTAATTGCCCTGGTGTTTTTCCAGTGTGCTTTGCCCAGTGTCCTCTGCTTGTCCTTCAGGTGGCCCTTCCTCTTGGAGTAGACACTAACCATGTACTAATTGTGGCAATCTCTGTGTATGTGACTTTTAGTGATCTGATTCTTACTGTTTTGAATGTGTATAAAATAAAATGTGCATTATTTCAGAAACCTTTTATGTCTGTATAATGTGTGTAATGTAAGCGTTTTTTTTTTTGTCTTGCATGTGTAATTGACACAGTGGGGTTTCTTCCGATAGTGTTACAAATTATACGTTCCTCTACCTTCAGTCATTTGTAGAAGTAGGCGGGTAATATTCTGGACCTCAGTGAAGTTCCTGCATGGGGTGTTCTGGGTGTCCTGTTGAGCTGCTTGGCTTTAGATCTGCCCATGCTTGAAGAATCCCACTCGACTGAAGCGTCCTGCCAAAAGAATGCAAACAGGCTCCTCTGACACAGGATGCTGCTATTGTCCCACAGTGCTCCCTGCGCAAAGAGTTCCCCCAGAACGTTGGCGGCAGCGACGTGTGCTTCTTCTGCCACAAGCGCGTCTACGTGATGGAACGCTTGAGTGCTGAGGGCAAGTTCTTCCACCGGAGCTGCTTCATATGCGACTACTGCGGGACCACGCTGCGCCTGTCCTCCTACGCCTTCGATCTTGAGGATGGTGAGTTCTGCACCCTGCTGTTGCAGACCATGGTGGCAAATAAATTGAGTACTGCTGGAAAAGTCACCTGTGACATCAACAACTAGGGCATACCTGGATCCAATTTAACTACTTTTAATTTGTCAGTCTGTATACAGTAGCTATAAGTCTCTATATATGACATGCCTTCCTTTTTCTTCATATGAGCTCAAACAAGTAGCAGTTGACTGACATATAGTGGAAAACCATGAAAAACATCACCTGGACATATTTTGCACTCCTGATTCACAGAGTAGGACTCAAGTGGTGGAATTTCCTTGCTCTATACAGGTGTTTTTAAAATCAGGTCTGTTCCTGTGTTGACCTACAGATTCATTATAATAGGCAGGGTTTTGGACGTCGACTGTATTTGGTGTCACGAGAAGTCCCTGTGATGATTTTCCTCCTGTGTTCTAACAGTGGACATTTTGGGCCACATCTCCCTCTGGAGTTTAATCCCACCAAACAACTGCTTTCCACCCCCCCACCCCTTAGTGCCATGAGGTCCTCGTTGTTTTCCAGGACAAGTGGTGTATTGTTGTTGGTCCTGAAAGGCAGGCTGTTTCCTGTGGCCATGATGGCAGTCCTTGTGTAGGAACAGATGAGCCCCATGTTGTTTACCACTGGTTGGGGGAGTTTGGGCGAGGTTGGTATTGCTTCTAAAGGCCCGCCCTGCACTGCAAGAAGAGTGAGGTTGAATACGCCCACCAATATGTTGCACTCAACCCATCTGAGACGGGCAATCAAGCTTTCAAGTGAGGGCAGATTTTGGGCTGCGCCTTCTGTTCTTCTGTCCTTTTTCACCCTGTTCTGTCTCCTGTAGGGAAATTCTACTGCAAGCCCCATTACTGCTACCGCCTGTCTGGCCAGGCGCAGAGGAAGAGACCAGCTCCAGCTAACACTCCACTTACCATCAAGGTAGGAGAGTTCTCAACATGCAGGCCTTTGCATGCCTGACTGTTGCGCTGCTGTCTTAATATCATTTTTGTACATTTCAGAAATGCTAATATTATTCATCAGCTCATTTTTTTTATACGTTTTCCATTGGAAATATTTGAAAATATTCTACATGTCCACATTGGCTATTAGAAATTGAATGTTTGAGTTTGCAGTATTCAAATGGACCGTATTTTACAATGTGTTCCATCCCTACTTAGCTGGAGTAGAGATTAATAAAAACAGATGTACATGCCAAAGTGCTTTGAATGTCGGGTTGTCCAAAGTTGTGCTTACTCTTCTATGGATATGTCACCTTCTTGTCCAGGAAGACAAGGTTGCTCTGACCACCCCCACTACAGTGGAGTCCCCGGGACGGGTGATGGCTACTGCAGCCCCCAACGATTTGCGGCCCCCAGGTACCCATCTTTTGGCTCCGAACCTGCGTGTGGGGACCTCCCTTCTGTCCCTTCTCCGCGCAGTGTCCTGGAGCTGCCGCTGGGCGATGCTACACCCCCTGGAAGTCCCCTTCTTGTGCTTCTACTGCCTGTACCTCTTCTTCTGTTTCACCCTTAATGTACTCCTCAGTTTTCTGTAGCACTCTTCCTCACATCCTGTCGTCTTGCTTTAGACCCCTGTAAACCTGGCCCCTCTGGCTTGCTGACATGGCTTGTAGTGGGCCTTCCTGATGTTGTACTGTGACAGGGTTGTTTCTTGAAGATGCCGCATCTTGTTCCTTTGCACTGATTAACTGAGCCTTGAAAAAGGTGGCAGCAGTTCAGTGAGTTTAGCGTAGTAGCCAATCCGAATGCACAACCAGTCAAAATGCTGCTGTTTCTGTATCCCAGGCATCCACCAAGTATGAAATGAACCAGCCAGGTGACATTTAAGCAAAGCAATAACTAGTAGCTCTAGGGTAAAGCAGCCCTTTCTAAACATGTCTATTATGTGATAGGTTTCAGCAAATACTCTGATTTCATGAGATGATTGTGCTGCTATACATTTTTTTCCCAATAAAGCAGGTGAATTTTAGTGGTAAGCAGCTGTATTTTGCCTGGCTCTGCTTTTTGAGGAGTGTTATGCTCTGACTGTAATCGGTGGTAACCGCTGGCTGTCCTCGGTGAGCCTTCTACCCCTCTCTGAATAGCCTCGGGTGCCTGTACTGCTGCTTATGATCACTCCTTTTGTGAGCTTTACCTTATCCCCCCCTATCACAGCAGCTTACTATTCCAAGCTGGTGCCTGCATCAGTGCTTGCAATTGGATGAATTATTCGCTTTCTCTAGTCGCTTCCACCAGAATGCATTGCAAAATTGTGCCTGTGTTGGTTTTCCTTCTTTTCTTTACTATAACCCATCATCCCTTCAGCCAACTAACAATATTGTATTTTAAAATGACTTGCATATAGCATGGTTATAGGAAAAAGAGTGACTGGGTTGAATTAGGTAAGAGGTGAAGTGCTATTAATTAGGTTTACTCTTTTTTTTTTTTTTTTTTTTTTTTTTTTTAAACTTAGTTTGTCTCTATAACATTGTTAAAAAAAAGACTGCATTGGTGAACAGTCTCATCTAGTAGAATTTGTACTCTTATACAGTAGTGTAGCATAGCAGATGAGATCAAAATAACCCTTAAGTAATGCAGCGCTTGAATTTTTTTTTTTTAAGGCTTTTGTATATAAGAATTTCCTTTGCATATTTGTGGGAAATGTCAAAACTACCATACTGCCCCAGGGTAAGGCCCAAAACCCATCATGTGTCCTGAGGTTGGAATTTTGGGTTTGGGGTTGTAGTGATGATGGTGTGGTCATGGAGCTCTGATGTACAACAGCACATCTCACTTCCCTTATCATATCTCTTGTGTCCACATCAATGCTCAAACCATGCTCTGTGGCAGCAGTGTCAACTGTGCATGTCCATCTAATCCTTTAAGTGACCATTTCATTTTTTCATTTTTATTAAACTGTAGAGTTCAGAAATATTTCTCTAAGGGCATGTTTGCAAGAGTGCCAGGTTTACTGCCCTCTGCCCCAAGGGAATGTGGCTGAAATGCGTTTAGTGTGAGCCTTTATTTAAAGTAGCTCACAGTTAGGTTAACCGGTGCCATTGTCATCGTCGTCACCCCAAGACACTTTGAAAAGTTCAAAATGGTTAGTCTCACATTAAGAACCATTAAAACACTATGGAAAGACTTGAAGAAAAAAACACACACTAAAACATTATTTTGAGTGAGTTGCTTGGTAGGTTGGGGAAAAGGGCAAGGTACCAAATGCTGAACCTCTGTATATACATTTTGAAGGCATACGTATATATAAATATGTTTGTGAGATGATAAAGTATGGATAATAAAATATCAGATATGTAAATAAATTACTAGACTTGCGTGTTTTTCAGTTTATCAGTAGAGGAAAGTATGGTGAATGTTCCATGCATTGGCTCAGATACTAATCTTTTGCTGCTCTAATCTGTAAACTAAGAGTCTGTTTCTTTCCTGGGCTAAGAAAAGAGTTGACTAGCTCACAGGCTGTCACCTCATTGCAAATCACTACTGTACCATGGTAGGGGGAATGTATTGGGCATTAACCCTTTCTGACCCAAAGCTTAAACTTGTAAGTTGCTTTGGAGAAAAGTGTCAGCCAAATTAATAAATGCATTAAAGTGTTTGTCTTTTTACTGTTTTTTATTTAGAAAATATTGTGATCTAAGTTTGCATTTGGCACTCATGGGACAAAAAGGATGATGTTCTTAGCTACTGGGGAGCTGTGTCTGGGGGTACTTGTTATGGTACAGCGGCGGTTAACGGTCAGCAGGGCAAGATAGGCCAAGAACCTGCTGAATATGACAGTATAGTGTGGTGCTGAGACCCAGAGTATGTTCTCCTGTCACATTCTGTCCACACAACACACACCATCTCCCTCCCCAGTGGCGGAGGTGAATGGGGTGCTGGAGGCCGGCCTGGCCAAGCGGCCCCGTGGCACACCAGAGCGCATCGAGCTGGAGAACTACCACCTGTCCCTGCAGCGGGAGGAGGAGCTGGAGGAGGTGCCCGAGGAGACACTGGCAGAGCACAACCTCAGTAGTGTGCTGGACAAGCCCACTGATGCAGACGAAGGCTCCAGGTCAGAGAGATACACATGTACAATTTACCATAGAACAAGTGCCATCTGTGGAGGCTGAAATGAGAGCTTGTAGCAGTTTTGTATTTTGCAGCAGTTCAGAGTCAGAGATGGAGGGGGAGGATGAAGAGCAGGAGGAGGAGCATGAGATTCTGCACAGCCCTCGGGATACTCAGGGGGCCTCCTGGCTTGAGAGTGGGCAGCTAGCTCCAAATGTGAAGGAAGGGAGTCCGCTAGGAGCAAAGGTGCAGGACAGAGTGGAGGCTGGAGTCGTGGCAGAAGCCCAAGTACAGGAAGTTGATGATGATGAAGAAGAAGAAGAGGAGGAGGAAGATGATGATGATGATGAAGAGGAGTCTAGTGATGGTAAATTCTTGTAATTTTATTATTTTCTTCCAGTTAAGAGCTTGATTTTGGATATTCATGTTTTATTCTTAGCCATGTATTTTGTCCCACTCGTGGTCGCTCCAGAGCTGTAGAGGAGTGCCTTCCCTACTGAAGGTGTTTGCGAGGAAAAGCAGGAAAGGGAATTCTTCATATGATTCATTAACTGCTCCAGTTCCCTGCCAGGGTATTGTGCAGAGAGTTCATGTCCCTCCCCAATCCTTTTCTCTGTCGTTCTTCTCATTTCCACTCCGCTGTGTTTGTTTTCATTTTATGTGTACATTTCAGCGCCACCCTTTTCTGTCTTACAAATACAACAAATGTAGTATATCAAATATGCCTGTTTTGCCACATGAGCTTTTTTTGGGTAATTTATAAGTTTTTATCTTTTAATTAAAAAAATATCTAGTGCACTTATCTCCCATTTTCTGCTCCTAAATTGTTCTGAATATCGAAAAACTAAATATTGAAATTCATTATTACTTTATTTCTTATGGGGGAAAAATTTGCTCCAAACCTATCCCAAGTTCTCCCCATCATCACCATAAATGATGCTTAATGTCATAAGGAAAAGTTGTAACACATTAAATTGAATGTGTAGCAATAACATTAAATACAGAAAAAGGTTTTAAAGTAGAGTGTGTGCAAACTGGCTTAAGGAAGACTGACTGACTGACTGTATTTCACATTTAAATAAATACGAAACATATCACAGTAGTGTAAAACAGGATGTAGATGCCAACATGTGAGTACATAGGTGATACTATATACTGTCCAGACTGAGAGCATGGGTACATGGTTCGCACAATGCAGTTCATCTCTGTCTGTCTCACCAGCTGCCTAGCACAATATTAAAATGCGGTTTCAGTTTGTGGCGCACTGAATTTCACAGGTTTGAGCTTAATGTCATGGAGTGGATAAGTGAAAATCAGAACCAATTAATGATAAGTGGCATTAATTGGGCACCACTGGGTATCGGAACACCAAATAATAGGGGATGAGTGCATTACTGGGAAGCCAATGACTAAATGTCTTCATGCTATTTGTAGCTTATGGACTTCTCCTAAATTCTGTTTTGATGGGATCTTATAGTGTTTCTGCATCTTTCACTGTCCAACCTACTTTCTCTTGTGATGTTTTGCCACCCTTTTCCTCTGTTGGAGTCTCTTGTACCCTGTTGTACTGTTGTCTTACTCTTTCCCTGCCTCTCTGCTCCCTCCATGCGTCCGTCCTTCACCTGCCCTCCACTGTCTGCTCGTGTGGGTAATTATTGGGGCATCGTGTTCCCCCCCGGCAGAGGGGGAATACTGCCCTTGGGAGACAGAACTACACTCGGGCCTCTGGCTTGAGAACCTCAAAGATGAAGAGGACATGGGTACTTTCAAAGGTAGTTCTGGTAGTGGATGGGCCCTCACCTTGATCTCACTGCTAGTGACAGATCTCAAAGGCTAAAAGGCTAAACTCACTTTTTTCTGACCAACCCCATTTTTTTTCTGACAGCTTTTTTGATGCTTCTGATTTCTTCTTTTTGGCATATGTTGTTCTCTGAAATTGCTAATATTTGATCCTATGTTTTGTGATTTGCTGAATTTGCTGCATGTGGTTGAAATGGGGGAAAATGCTTGCACAGCTAACACCGTTTGATGTGAGGGTGTTCTTTCAGTTAATTTAGATGATACGTGTAAATTCTGAACGGCCTCAAAGGCCCTTTTTTGGTCCTTTAACTACTTGAAAGACTTGATATCCCCAGTTCTTCCCATCCCTGTAGTTCTGCTTGAAACCAGGTTCTCTACTTTATAACCTTTGTGCCATGCTGCCAGAGCTGCTCTAATAGTTCCATCTTTTTTAAAAATTGGAGGAAAAGAGAACCATTCATTTCATTTTATCCTGCTGCATGTCAGCAAGTAACGGAGATTCCTCCTCTCTAGATACGCTTTTCAGGCATCATATATGGGACAGCTGGTAGCATAGTGCTTAGAACTGCTGCCTTTGGACCAAAGGTCACAGGTCCGATACAAGGAATGTGTTGTAAGTTTGTGTACTGTAAACTTCATGAGTGATACAGTATTTCCTCATCCTTGACTTGAGTGCCTCATCAGCTTCCTGTCTGCTCCACTACTATTTTGTAGGTGGCAATCTTTTTCTATTCTGACTTGTTATGCTTTAACTTGTCCCATACCTTCTTTCCTCCCTTCTCTCTTCCCATGTCCTTTCCCTCGCTTTCTTTACTCTCCTTTTTCTCTGGGATGGCTGTGTACCATTCTTGTTCTTTTCACAATATATACACACACACACACACACACACACACACACATGACAAAACCAAAATGCTGCCTTCGTCTCCTGAAACGCACATGCCCAAAATGCCCCGGAACTTGCAGCCAGGAACCTACGCATCCAGCAAGCTCTTGATCCTGTTGACCCCCTCACTATCCAGCACAAGGGGCAGGAGGAAGGGCGTGAAGAGGCTTCTCCTGCCCCAGGGTCCCAGTCGTCCCCTACCGCAGGTAACACTGCAGGCTGATGCAGTCCCTCAAGTTGCAGCGGGGTTCTCACCCCACTAATGGTGCTCCACCCCAAATGTCCCACACTAACTTCTTCTTTTTGTTAGCTCATGCAATTATTTTTGTTGGTTCATGCAATTATTTTCCAATTTATTTCAGCTCATTTCTGTTTTAGTGTTTCTGTATCCTGCAGCTTTTCAGATGTGCTTTTTTGGATTTAGAGGGGTGAGAAGAGTGGCAGGATAGGGGTTGGTCATAGATGTCCATGCTGTTCTGATCAGAATCACCTGTCCAGAAACATGCTTGCCTCCTTGTTTGATGTTTGTTTTCTGTGTCACGTTACCTTCTGCTTGTAATTTTCATACTTCATTTTAAATTTTTCCTTAATTTTTGTTTTCCATGTGTCGTTTAATTTCTGGCCTTGTTTTGCCCTATGATTTTTCCACTGTTCTGTGTCTGTTTTGTTTGGATGTAGCCCCTGCCCCCTCATCCTCCCGTCATGAGGCCGTGAGAGCCTGGTTGGAGTCGATCTCTGGAGGTAGCACTGCGTGACCCATGTTCAGTTTCTCCCCCCACCCTTTTTATGCCTGCTGCTGTTTCTCTGCCTGAGCGAGACAGCGTATGCATGTGTGCTGCACCTATGGGATACCCAAACGTCTAAGGCTGAAGCCTGCACATTTGGGTTCATTATCCAGGCTGTTTCATACACCTTAAATCCAATGCCCAGCAGAGAATGTCTCACACTCTGAGAATCCAGATGCTTGACTATTATTTTAACTGTAAGATGTGGCATTGAAGGGGTCACAGGTCACGCCTGGCTTTGCATGCGCAGTGATGTACTAGGATGCAAACGTGGATAACCTGGCATAAACATGGATTTTCCTGCTTACAGTTTTTATTTCAGCTTATATCAGGAAAGAGGGAAAGCTTTTTCCATGTGCACATATTTCATTTGCTGCTGAATGAGTATTATTCATTTTTCTAACTGTTTATCATTTATGGCTTTTCTGTTCGCTCTTTGTGACTAAAAGTTAAGAAATTATGATGTCAGTGAAATGCTTTTTTTGGGCCATTTTCATTTCCTGCTTTGTTGCCCCAAGCTTTTTTTCTCCTTTTGCCCTAGCAATGGGGTGGTAGTTAGGACTTTAGGGCAGTTAATGTTAAGGTCTCTGGTTTGCTATTAATATCGATGTTCATTGGGCTCACACGGGTGGTGTTTTTCTTGTGATCCCCAGAACCCTGTGATGAGGATGAAGACCTGGAAGCAGAGGCTGGGAGCTGTGATATGGATGCTGTCCCTGACCTGTTAGAGGGTATGACTGCATTTTCTTGTTAAAACATTTTATGTCTACTTAAGACATGCTGAGTGGCCTACAGACATTTCAGGGCAACAATACTCTGTGATTTCAGAGGACATCCCGTCAGATGCTGAGGCAGAGGCTCGCTTGCACATCCTGCAGGCCAGAGAGCCCGTACAGGAAGATGAGGAAAAGTCTGAGAGCCATGACCGGGTCTCTAGTCTGGGTAAGCTTGCCTTGTTTCATTCATGCTCCTTCTAAACCAAGTAGTACAAAACCATGCAATGTATACACATTACTGGTATACTGTACTAGCTAAAATTCACTTTCTTGTTTCTTCCTCCTTTTCAGTTCCATCCTCCATCAGTCCAATGGAGACGGTTGGTGCTGGCATCCCTCCACCGGTAGAACATGTATGGGAGCCTGAGGCTCTGGTATGCACATTATTTCAAACCAGTGCACTCATTGGGGTTCTTGGTGAAGTTTTTGAAATTGAATGGATACAAATATTCCTCTTTATTCCAGGCATCATGTGAATATCAGTCACCGTCCAGTCTGGTGAAGTCCCCTGGCATGCACTTTTTCCCTGAGCCACATGTGGAGAATAAAGTCAAACAAGAGAGCACCTTACAAGCTCAGGACACTATGGGCCCTGCCTCTCCTGACTCTCCTCTTGCACCGGTGCCTCTTGTCTGCTTGCAGCCTGAGCTGCAGCTGGAAACAGTTGCTCCAAAATCACCAATCAGAAGCCAATCCTTCACCTGCTCCCCACCCAGTAATCCCCTCTCTCCTGTCTGCTCCCAGCCCCTGCCCTGTGAGGCATCCTCCATTGCACTCTCCTCGGACTCCCCTGTACAGGGCCAGCCTGGGCCTGCTGTGGCTTCCACACCACTGGCCAAGTCTCCCCCAGGAAACAACACCAAGGTAAACCGTTTGCTGGAGTCCGCAGAGCAAACACCTGTCAAAAAGGCAGATCTCATCGAAGAGTTCTGGATGAAGAGTGCAGAGATAAGGAAGAGCCTGGGCCTCACCCCTCTAGAGAGAAGCAGAGGGCCCGAAAGGATTGTAATGGCCCCCACCTCTGACTTGCTGTCCCCTAAAGTCAACACCCCCCAAGACTTGCCGGAAGAGCTGAAACCTGTATTCAGTGGGCGTGCTGTTATCCGAAGGCTAAACATTACAGTGGAAGGCCAGGTCGTCTCACCTCCGGACAAAGAGCCCAAGAGTACTAGCTCAGATAAGAGGGACCTCAGCAGCAGCTCTGGCCTTGGCCTCAATGGCAGCCTGCCCACCAGCCAGACTTTCAACACCTCTGATTCCACCATGCTGACTCCACCCTCTAGTCCGCCCCCGCCTCCACCCAACGAGGAACCGGCTATGCTCAGTGACACAAGCCATGTTTCTTGGGACAGAAAACCTGAGCCTGTTGAGCCACCTGAAGATTCCACACAGAGCCCAGCTTCATCCCCATCCCCAGCACCTGCCCCAGTGGAAGTTCAGGCTGCTGCAGTTCCTGTTCCAGCACCTAGGACTATACCTGTGTCTGCTGTCATCCTGAGACGGGAGACCAGCAAACCTCGACAGGATGAGAAACGCAAGTCATTTGTGGAGAGTGTTGAGGAGATACCATTTGCAGATGATGTGGATGACACTTATGATTACCGCACTCCTGACAACAGCCTGCAAGAGAAATTCTACACCCCTCCTACCAGCAAACCCCAGAGGGAGAGACCCCCTCTCCATCTCGCCCTGGCCATGGAGAATGGTAAGCCCAATATTCCCAGAAGGCACAGAGACGTGTCTGAGTTCTCTCCAGAGGCCAAGGAGATTGCAGAGGAGCGAATGCGAGCCAGGGAGAAAAATGTAAAAAGCCAGGCCCTCAAAGAAGCTATGGCTAAACAGATTTCAAAGATGAAGGAATTGGACTCTCCCAAAGGGTCATCCAAAGTGGCATGGAATGTCTCTTCTGAGTCATCTGCTAAAAATGAAAAACCATCCGTGAATGTGACCCCTCCAAAAACGTCAGCCCTTAAAGCTCAGGAAGCCCGAAAACATGCAGAGACGCTTCCAGAGAGGTTCTTCAGCAGTCACAGCAGCCGGAGTCTGGAGGGCTCTGCAGCCTCTTCAGAGGGATCCACAGGTTGCAAGAGCAAGAAGCGCAGCTCCCTGTTCTCTCCACGCAAGAGCAAAAAAGAGAAGAAAGTAAAAAGCGAAGGCCGAACCTCTGAAAAAAATGGACAGGAGGACTTGCCCAAGCACAAGTCCCTCTGGAAAACAGTTTTTGCTGGTTATAAGAAGGAGAAGAAGAAGAAAGATGACAAGTCGTGGCCCAGCACACCTTCTAGTGTGACAACTGTGGATTCTGGGAAGAAGAGAACCTCACCCCTTGGAAGGTCTTCAGGTGAGAGAAGGGTCCCCGTTTTTCAGTCTTAATCCAAAGTGTTGGATCCGGTAACCTCAGGTGTCCTTTCTGGATTTACACACGGAGACACATCACTTCTTGCTGTCTGTGGATTTGTCTCATGTTAACATATCCTGTTGGAACTTGTCCCTCAAAATGTTGTGGATCTCCAAGTATTTCTCTTTGTATGTGTCTGCAGATCTTAACTTGAGACGAAATCTTAGCTTCTCTGAAGACTCTGACCTGTCCTGTGATGATGTGCTGGAGAGGTCTAAAGCAGATGTAAGTTCTTCCCTTACATGGAGTGACCCAGACATTCCAGTTCAATCCAAATACTCTTGTCTTAGTTTTATAGGCCCAAGTATATTTCAGCAGAAAATTTAGGTGGTATTGGTAAAGTACTTAATTGGTTAATTGCATTTAGTTAGTAAAGCTCATACAGATATTGAATACTGTCTCAGAATAGAATAGAACAGACTGGCTTTGCATCTTCAGAGGTAATGCTTGCACCAGTTTGGAGACCCTGATTACTTTTGCATTTTTAGCTTCGTCTTGACATCTTTGACCTGGTGTCAAACCTTCACAAGGACATGATAAAGGAGGAGGAGGAGGTAGTGCCACCTAAGGAGGAGGTATCAACTGCTGGTAGTTTAAGGCCTCTGTGTTTCCAGCAACACACTGAAATTCTTGTGTTTCAACAACACTCAGTTAACATGTCTGAGATCTTGGGTTTCTTTGCAGTGGCTGTACTAATGGTTTTTAATGGAGAGAAAAAAAATCTACAGGCTTGTCCATTTTCTCTTAGTGTAAGACCTCCATCCATTGGCCTTTTCTCTTTCTATGGGTTTTTTTTTTTTTTTTTTTTTAAAAATAAAAAATCTGTCATTCCTCAGTGTGTAAGTGGATGCTTGACCATTCTTGACCGCTTCTGGGGATTTTACTACTTGAAAGAAACACAGTCAGGAAACATTTATACAAATTATACATCGAAATTGAATTTCATTAACTCTTTCTCAATCAGTGTCATTTGTCCTGTGCACTGAATGGATTTTCAATGGTGTTTTCTTCAAAGTTCCATTTTCATCTCACACACTTCTACAGCGTTTGTCTTCTCAGCTCGTGTCTTGTGTTTTGTGTCAGTGATCAGTAATAAGATGCACGTTTATAAGATCAATTAGTCACTAACCTGTATAGAATAGGAAATTGTGCAGAGGAGGTATTATTTTCAGCTGTTAGTGTGTTGCTCAAAATTACTGCAAATAATCAAATAAAAAGTCTCAAGTATTTTTTTTTTTTTTTTTTAAACTATTGCTATATCCCAAGATTTTTTATAAACTGAGGGAGATAAGTGGTGATAAAGCTGAAAGTGGCCTGAAGGTGGTGAATATTTGACATGTTTATGGAATTGATACATCAGGAGCATTGAATGGAAGGTTGTGAAGATATTTACATTTACTGAAAATAAATGTCAAGTCACCCCTAGCTTTGAGGTTTTTACAAAACTTAACCTATTAAGTGAAGGGACATCTGTTTTTCAGCTTTTTTTTTTTTTTTTTTAATTAAAAATGTCATTTTGTGCTAAGTTAGTGAGTCCCTGTTGTGTTCAAAAATTGAGGACCTAATGAGTGGTTTTTAATTTCTTTTGGAAAATTTTTTTAAATTTAATTTAGTTTTGCTGCTGAAGTAAATCGTACTAAGGATAATTTATATGCACAATGAGAGTAAACATTTACTTAGTATAGTGATTCCAGTTAACTACGGACTGAATTTTAGATGGATATTTCACAAGTTATTTCTGTTGTGTTGCTCTGTACGTGTGTGGATGTGGTGATACTAGATTGGCTAATAACAGTGGAATCCAAAGCCACAGGCCTGAATTTATTATAATGTATAATATTACGTGTACATGACTGGTCACCATGTGGACTACTGTAGTTACACGTGACTGGTACATGTGGCACAGCAGCATCATGCAGCAGACACCGGGCTGTGCCATATATATAAAAATTTCTGCTTGTTTGGATTTTTTTCGTATAAGCTTTACAGCTGGACTGCACAAATTACAAAGTTCCAAGTTTGTGTGACAATGTTCATACTTGAATGAAAGATTCTTTATTACGTTGCATTGTGGATATCCAAAAATCCAGGATCTAATCTGTGATTGAGTCAGTGCTTTACTCAGCAAACCTAAAAGGGGTTCTGTCATGCCTGTCTGCTTCAGTACTTCTGTACTTTTTAAATTAAGTATAAAAATTCATTTGAGGAAATGGGACATTTTAGATTTTTTTTTTTTCGTGTTTGTCTGGTTGTAGAGCTGATGAGTTTTCATCAATTTGCCCGTCAGTGTTAGATGCTAGATGTAATTTTAGTTGGTGTTTTGTGTCCCATGTATGATTCCCAAGTTTGTGAAGCTTATGTTCTAAGGACTACAGTATAAACTCCCAAAAGGGGGGGCATAATGTGTTAGAAATTTCGGGAACTTCCAAGTTTATGGTCTTCTGCCTTGTGAAGACCTGTTTTCCTTACTGAGAGTCATGATTTTTTTCTTAAGTGGAATACTTTATCGTAATGATGTCACAAACAAATCTGCAAACAGATCTGCTTATTTGTTTATGTTGATAAGACATTTTAATTGTTGACTTTATCTTGATTTTTAACATTTCATTAATTCATTTAATCACACCATTTGTTTTGTGTTCTGTTTCCCCTGTGTATGTCCTGTGTGTTTTCTCCCCAAGTCCGTTTATGTCCCTCACGCCCTGGCGTTCAAGCGAGGGTACGCCATAAAGGTAGTGTGCGCATTCCCATTGGTTCATATGCCCCCACGCATGCACCGCTGAGGTATCTGGCTGCTCCTCTCTCTCGGGTGAACATGTTCACCCCACCATCACGTTACTAACCACCTTTCTGCTGCTGCATGCCAAGCACCTATCACAGTGCCACCTGTCTGCAGAGAGGTTTTGGCGCTGAGGCACAGTCGTGGGTCCCCTGCCTCTTCGGTCCCCACAGTTAAGCCCTTCACGGGTCCTGGGCATCGTCATGGTTGGATGCTACTGCGGTTTTTGATGCTTCTCTGCTTTACAGCCCATTCCCACACCTTTCTTGCTTTTTAACGTTTTTTCAAACTTTAATGTGGGGCCAAGGCTGAGATTTTACCTTTGATCAACTGTTTGGAAAGTTTTATATTCATATGTTTCATAGTTAATTTTTTTCATTTTTAAGGTAATGTTATTTAAATATTAACTCTTTTCTTTTCATTACCAAGAGCTATGTGTTTCTTTAGAAAATGTGGATTCCCCCCCCCCGTTCTTTTGGGTGTGTAATGTATCTTAGTTCTGTGGTGTTTTGTAGAGATCTACTCAGTTATGGGTGTCTAGATTTCATTGGAGTCCTACTGGGTAACTAAGCTTTTGAAATTGATAAATGTAGGCGTTTTGTATGTTGTGGCACGCTGGAGTCGAAGGGCCTTGACTCTCACAGGCTTGCTAATGGCCTTTGTTTCTGGTGTGTCTTTCTAGAAAAAGTACACGGAGGAAGAGCTAAATGCCAAACTGACACGGAGGGTGCAGAAAGCAGCTCGCCGACAGGCCAAACAGGAGGAGCTGAAAAGACTGCACAGAGCCCAGGTACTCATGCCATTGTGGTAATGGATAGTATTTCTGCACAAGCAAATGTCATCAAGAGAGCAGGCTTATTCTGGTGTAGTGCAACCATGCTTGAGTGCAGTTCTGTTAAACTTATGAATGTGTGATCACCCCCAGATCATCCAGAGGCAGCTGGAGCAGGTGGAGGAGAAGCAGAGGCAGCTGGAGGAGAGGGGCGTGGCTGTGGAGAAGGCGCTCCGGGGAGAAGCAGGTACCCTTTGC
Organism: Scleropages formosus; assembly: GCF_900964775.1. Lineage (NCBI taxonomy): Eukaryota > Metazoa > Chordata > Actinopteri > Osteoglossiformes > Osteoglossidae > Scleropages > Scleropages formosus. The sequence continues at coordinate 17,853,533 of NC_041807.1, forward strand.
TTCCTGTCATCCTTCCTGTTGTGTTAAAAGGGTTTAATCCAGAGCCCTGCTGTGGTCTCTGACTGAGAGGAGAACCACAGCAGGGATGCAGCGTTACCACACCTCCGACAGAGCACTGGTACCTTAGACAAGCACTCTGTGCTTACGTTTAATATCTCTGTTCACGCTCTTATGTAGCACTTATATTTCTGAACCTTCAGGACAAGGGACTATCACAGACATTATAAATTCAACTGAAGGAGATGACATACTGTTGCCATTTCTATATAGATTCTGCTTTATATTCAGTTTTTATTATTTTGATGTGAATATTGGACAAGTGGGATTTAACTCATGCCAGTAGTTGAGCAAAAAACATAATATGGACATATTAGAAATTACTCTGGAGCCACGAGGGACTGAAAGAGACTATTTGCTGTTATAAATTCATAAGGATGCGTGGGCGCGCACACACACACACACACACACACACACACACACACACACTTTCTGAACCGCTTGTCCCATACGGGGTCGCGGGGAACTGGAGCCCAACCTGGCAACTCAGGGCGTAAGCCTGTAGGGGGAGGGGACACACCCAGGACGGGACGCCAGTCCGTCGCAAGGCACCCCAAGTGGGACACAAACCCCAGACCCACCGGAGAGCAGGACCTGGTCCAACCCACTGCGCCACCGCACCCCACCCAGAAGGATGCAATTTAAGGAAAATTTTCAGTTTAAAATGCAGCATCGTACAGTACCTAGATCCATTAAAAACTATCCAAAATAGTGCAGTGTGTTTTATCAATAAAGCACTGTCTAAAATGAGTATTTTAATCCTAATAAACATTTTAAAATATGTTCTATGCATGAGACTCTTGTCCATGATTATCAGATGGATTATTTAAATGAAAGTTCATCTATATATTGAACACAGTTCAGTGTCCAGTGTGAAGATGCCTTTAACTTTTCAACTTTTACTCTTTTAAAGGATTGTGTAAAGGGTCATATAATAGTGCAAAAGAACATAAAGAAGATCAGGTATTAAAACATATTGTAGCTGTTGGAGAGGTTGTCCCATTTGTGTTCATACTTCAAAACATAACTGTTGTCGGTGTTGTCTTTTCCACCGCTGACTGAACAGCATGTTTTACAGTGTGGGGAAACAGCCTTGCTTTGAGAAACATTGTGTGTTCTTACACTTTGAATGTACGTGTTCACGCTGATCACACTAATCAGAACTTTTATTTTCTAAAGAATCATTACATATCAACACGTGTCAAGTTGACACGTTTGGAGATAGAAGAGGGTAGACTAAAACATTTGTTGTTTTTAAGTAACTGTTCAGTAGTTGAATATCTCCCATTTCACAGCTACAAGAGAGTGTAATGCAGGACAAAGAGCAACCCATACTCTTAATATTTTCACGTTAACATGGCTACCCAATATTCCAGAATGATTTCCTTAGATGTATGGTGGTTCAGGATAGAAAATCCAGAATGTCGTACTGTCCCATACACAAAGTCCACCCACAAAAATACGTGCACAGAGCCAGTCACAGCACGATGCTAATTTGTGCACAGTAATCATCTTGTTTTGGTAGTAAGCAGCATGTGTATTAGCAGTGAGTGTTGTTGACCTGTAAATGCAGTGTGTGCGCGCATGTGTGTAACAGCGCATGCCTTATTTCTTTCATATGATGAAGCCCGCCAGGGGCCGTGTGCAATAACTGTCTCTAATATATCCCTGTTGTAGACTATTGGGGAGAGTCTAATTACAGTGAAATCCTGGACTTGCATCTGGGCGGTATGTATTTCAAGCCTGTCGCTCCAAACTAACAGCTGATTCTGCTCACTTCCTCTACACAACCAGTGTCTTTTGTCTTTTCTGTAGTCTGCTGCTATGCTGGCATTCCCACACTTTCCAGTTCAGTTCACTGGCCACAGCGCTGTGCCCTGGAATTAGCTTCTTGTTAGAGAGCTTGCTGCAATTTTAGGTGTGTATATACCAAGGTATACACGTGTTCTGTGTACACACTTGGGTATACATGTAATGCATGTATGCATTTGTGTGTACTGTATATGTTCATGTATGAATTATTTGCAGATCAGTGTATTTCAAAATATCAAATTTTAATTACTTTATGTAAAATAGACAAAATCCTTGAAACAAATTTTGAATTAGGTTAATTTTCACCTCTAGTTAAAAGATCGAATTGAAGAGAGTATTTCGTGGCCATCATCTTGTCTATTTTTTTGTAAACGAGTTTGATTTTGGCAAATATTTAGTTTTATTTAGAAAGTGAATCATGCGTTAGAACTGGAAAGTGCAGTAAAGTCCTTCTTGAATCCCGCTAAAGTCCAACTCATAGAGAATACCACTTAATTTTGCCTCTTAATCTCACTAAACTCCTCCCCCTTAGAGAATCCCAATAAACTCCTCCTCTTCCCAGACAATCTGAATAAGCTCCTCCCCTTAGTGCTTTGCTCTAGTATGCTTCTCTAGCCTCTGCTCTGGTACTGCTGACTGCACCATACCTGCTCAGTTGCATTTAAAACCTGTGTCTGTGTTCAGGCGTGGCGTCAAATAACCAGATCCCAATGCTATGATGTAGCGGTTTGGCTCAGTATTTTTTCTTTTGTCTGCCTGATCTTAGCACGTGAACTTGAAAACATGAAACTGCTTCAATCAGTTTAAAGTGATATAACCGTGTGTTTGCATACCACACTTTGATTTTGTTAATTTCTCACTGTAAGTGGGAATGAAATAGGACTGGTAATATAGCTGATTTCTACTGAATTATTGCTAAATGTAGCATTTGTGATACAGTATTGTAGTGACATTAATATTTGAATTTTTGAGAATTTTTGCACTTTAAGAATGGACTTCGTTATATATAAATGAATTTACGTGTTAACAGGAAGAATTAAAGAAAATGATCAGCAAAGGCAGCTGTTAGGAAGTGATAGGAAAGATGCTCAGGTGCATGTGTTTGGAAAAACATCACCATGATTCTTCATAAATTTTGGTGTGTGCTTACGTTTAAGTATGTTTGTATGTATGTGTTTCCATTTAGAGTGCTCTTCTGTAAAGACTGAACTGGGTGTTTACTGTGGTGTAAGACCTGGAGGGGTAATGGTCTTTGAGACTTTTTTTAATGTCTTGTTGGTAATATCGCCATCCATTCTTTAAAGAAGCCTTAAATTTGGGGATGCTTTGCAATTTCCACTGTTCCTCTAGACACAAGTATATTACTACTGGGACATTAAACTATGCAGGATTATACTGTAGATATGTGCTTAGTAACATACCCACACACAGATCTGAAAATACTTTTAACATCATCCTCTGTGATAGTCCCTTGTGTTAACTACCACATTCCCAAAATCCAACTTTCACTGTTACAGTTCAAAACATATAGTCTTCTGTTTGTATAACTGTTGTTGCACACCCTTCAGTTTCAGTTTTTTTTTAATTTTATTTCATAGGTGATGTTCTGTTTAATTTCTAATTTCATAAAGGAGTAAATGAAATAACTGTCTTCAAGGCAAAAATCTAGAGGTGTTCATAATGGAAACCATTTTGGGAAATGCATAATAATGAATTAAATAATCCTATCCCTTGGCTGGGTATCACACTGAATAACGGGGAATACTTTGCGTTACCCAGTGAATAGTAAAGCGAGTCCGTGTCAAGGTACTCCATACCCTCAAGTCCTTCAGCCCCCCCCCCCCCCCATTTTTTTACACCACCTTATTCTCTCTCCGTACAAAGGAGCTTTCCGGGTGACCTTTCCTTCTCGCACTTAATGCTTTAAATTCACCCAGTAGTTATCTCGCTGTTGTAGTTGATATTTCTCCTCACTTTCTTCATTTCCTCTCACTTTTGTTCCTCCCTTTGTCCTCCCTCACCCCAACTTTGTCGTGTACGCTCTGTGCCACCGTGTCTGTCGCATCTCTCTGCCCCACCCTCTCGGTACCATCCCCCTCTGGTGAACTATTTCCCCGTATTGTGGAAGTTGAGCCCAATGTGGGGACCCCTCGCCGAAGACCTATCTCCTTCTGTCCATGCTGTATCCCTGAAGGTAACGTAGCCCCGCCTCTCCTGCTGTTGGATGCAGCAGGGTCATTGTGGCAACTGGGCAGCACCTGGAGAGCACAAGTCCTTCCTCTCTTCTCCCTGGATTCCATATCCCATCTATCCTCATGTTTGACAAGGAATAGTAGATTTTCCCAGGATTTGATAATTCTATAACCCATAATAGCATATGATTGCTGAAGACACATACGTTTACTCAGATACTGGGGGAGACATACTTTCAGTGTTTGACAATGTAGGTAGTTTTGTTTCAGAATACAGGCTTCCCTCTAATAATAATTGCTCATATTATGAAAATTAGTACTTAGAAGCATGTAAAATTTATACCCTAAAATTTGCATAAGGTGCTGTCAACTGGTACTTGAGACTACTTTACATGAATTGAAATTTCAATACAAAATGAAAGTCTTGGTGTTCTTGAACACCACACAAGATAAGCAGCTACCGCCCTGTGTGGATTTGGCTTCTAATGTGCGCCTTATTTGTCTCGTAGACAAGTGCCTCTGTGTGTTTTAATTGTAGTGTAAAAATTTAATCTGTCTTAATAAAGACAAAAAAGTTTAAAAATGCTAAAATACATTGAAAAGGCCAAGGAGAAGAACACTGACCTGTTAAAAATTTGAAGTGATGAAACATGAGTTTTTTCCTTAGTATTCATTTATTGCAAATGTTTATGAATAGGTGAGCACAGAGGGGTTATGAGGGTTACAAATGACTACAGTAATTATTGTTTAAGAACTGCCTTGTTAGGTAGTGTTATCAAAGCTGGATAATGATAAACACCTCTTGTTACAGTAGAAATAAGGCAGCAGGTTGTAGTATTCAGATCTGAAGGCTGCTGGTGTGAAACACACCTACTTCTGTAGTGCCCTTGCCCTATCAAGATACTAATGAATGAACTAAATGAATGCATGTATTAGCATTTTAAAAGTTACAGCAATACAAAATACAAAAACAAAAGATTACATCACTGCATTACAGCATTTAAAAAATTAAAACATCAGAATCAATTCATAAAAATTTCTTGTCCAGTGCCAGTTTGCAGTGGTTCAGAGCCTATCTTGACCAACCCAATTTTAACATGTGGGTCTTAAGTTCGGATTTAAAGGTGTCCAGAGTAGTTCCGACTTTGTGGACTTGTTTTTAATTAAATTTTCAGTATGTGTAAATGATAAAGCAGGAATTTTTCAGGTTTGGTGAAAAAATGGGTTAACCTTTTGTGAATTAGGGAAGTATTTTTTCCCCCATTTAAAATGGTTGTAATTGCATTCATTTTACATGAATTCATCTTATATGAAGATTTATGTGAGGGAAGCCTGTATGTAATTCTTTAACAGGTGTTTATTTTCATTTATGATGATACTTTATATTTAAATAAAGTAGTGAGTATTAAAAGATTTTTGTTATGGAGACCTGAAGCTGTCCTGAACAGGCATGTATACCACCTAGGAAATTCTAAAAACAAAAATATAAATTTAACTAATGAAATGTTGTGGGTATAGTTTACAAATTTAATTGGCAATGAGGAGAATCATTTAATGAATATGTTTCAAGAAAACTACTTTGCTGAAGTGTATAATAAATGACTAGCATGGTCCTGGTTTCTGGAATACTAATATACACCAACTGCACAGCTGGTTGAGCTGTTCTTGGTTTTGCTACAATATGACTCTGGTCTGTGTTGTGTGAGCATGCATCAGCTAGCGTGTTGTCTAAAACTGGAAATTTCTTTGATTGCTACAAACACTCAAGTTGCTGAAGTTACTTGGCAAAACAGGACTTCATGCTTTTGAATGTTCATAAAAATTGTTAGGCCCTAACTCAAGAGCTCTTTCATGGAAAGGTATACCTGTTTCATGTTTGTGAAAATTTGTGTTGCCTGGGGGGAAAAAAAGTTAATTTTGGTAATGCGCTTTAAGTACATTTTCACTTGGCAGGTTTATCATGCATACTTGCTTCTCTCTGTCTTTGTCTCTGTGTACTGGGTACAAGTTAGTGTGCAAGTGTAAGGCGGCTCTGCTTGTTGAAGTGGTGACTGATAGTTCTGGGTCTAAGAATTCTTGCTCTGCTTCCTTGTCCTTATCTGTGAACAGCGAGCGCCGACGCCCAAGAGCACAGCCACTCGATTTATGTGTGTACTGTGTTTTTCCTTTTTGTTTTGCAAGAGCCCCCACTTCGTCAGCTAAGTATGTCATGCTGCGAGACACCTTCCCCTTCCATTGCCATTCCCTTGCTCTGCCTGGCCTGTTCACCACAGATGAGTGTCATGTTGCAGACGTTACAACTGCGGTGGCATGGACTGACTTTACAAGTGTAAAGTTGAGTGTGGTGTTGGCGTTTGTGATCAGTAATGCATGCCAGCATAGACTTGTTTTTCCCTCCTTACAGGTTATTGTGATTGAAGTGGATTATTATTTGGGTATATACTACAAAGGAAGACCTTGTTCACTTGACCCAGCAATTTTAAGTTGCTTATCTCAAATAATCATGAATGTGTAAGTCCAATGTCAGTGCAAATTTTAAAAATAGTTTCTGCATCATGGAATGCCTCTGCATTTTTCTGAGATGGGTATAAAAAGGAGGTTAATAAGGTATTGTATGCCTTGGATATAGCTGCTTATCTTAAAAGTCAGGGTCAAGCAACTTGTCAGCTTTCATCACCAGCTGACTTACTGCATTTCCACCGTAAAGTTTGAAATCCGCGTTCGTGCCATCTCGGCGCAAGCCGTGCAGGTATCCCAGATCCTGGGTTCCATGGCCTTGCGTCTCTCCTTTTGAGTAAAGGCGTCTTGGCTTGGCTCCCATGACACTACCATCAACCCCCCTCTCTGGGCCTAGTGATGGCTGCTGTTATGCTGCTGGCCTCACTCCTCTCTTCCCTACCTCTTCCAGGGATGGGCAAAAAGGATGACCCCAAGCTCATGCAGGAGTGGTTCAAACTGGTACAGGAAAAGAATGCTTTGGTCCGCTATGAGTCTGAACTCATGATATTGTAAGTACTTGTTGGCCTCTGTTAGCTTTGTGTTACTAGCATTTACACTGTGAGTGAGGTGGCCTCCTGTTCTGTCCCCAGTGCACGGGAGCTGGAGCTGGAGGACCGGCAGAGCCGTCTGCAGCAGGAACTGAGGGAGCGCATGGCTGTTGAGGGTGAGGCCCTGGGACCACTATCTGTTGCACAACTGTAGTTTCTTTGGTCCACATTACTGTATAGTGCATGCGTTAATGGTGTGTCATTTTATTTGCTTTCCACTTTGTTACCCCTTAGATCATTTGAAGTCGGAGGCGGAGCTTTCAGAAGAGAAGCAGATCCTGAATGAGATGCTGGAGGTGGTGGAACAGCGTGATGCCCTGGTGGCCCTGCTGGAAGAGCAGCGACTGAGGGAGAAGGAGGAAGACAGGGACCTGGAGGCTGTCATGCTCTCCAAGGGCTTTGACCTCAACTGGGCCTAGCAAGCATTCTGTCCCACTCCCTCCCAGGGGGAGAAATATTACAAGCTCTCTCATGCAAGTCAAGTCACAGGTGGCCCACATAAGAGATCCTTTTCAGCTTTCTCCATTTTGAGGACTTGGTTCTGTTCCAGAGCTGCTGTCATTTGGATAGATACCAACACACCTGCCTTTCTCAAGCCTGCTGGACAGTTCACATATCCTTGCTGTACCACTTCCCACCTCAGTGATTCTCTTAGGTGGGTAATGACACTATGTCCCAGTCTATCTGCAGTATTCAGAATTGTTGGGACTTCCTTATATGGAAGAAAATCTTCACTGTGGAGAAATTTTAAAAGTGTTTGGCTTGGTTTGTTTTTTTCCCCCCCCCCATTTTAAGGTAGGTTAATGGAAAGGCAAGGAACAGGGAAATCCTGCTGGTGACTGGGGAGATGTCTGACTTATCTGTGTGTGCACACATGGAGCAGAGTATCCAGGAGTAGAGGACTGTTCCTGACTCAATTTAGTACTTTATTCATGCTTGCAGAGGAGCGCACACTGTGGGGAAATTTGTCATTGTCCTCACATGATCTAGTGCTGAGTCAAAACTCTTCCAACTGCCTTTGTTCATTGCCATGGATGAGAAGCTCTGGATGTCCTCTTCTCCACTGTCTTTGCAGACTTGTCTGTTGCAACATTAAGAATTCATAAAAATGGTCTTGCATTTTGATAATTATTTGATATATTTTAACTAGTAACAGTGATCAAAGAACTACTTTAATATGTTTACTGCATCAAACTGATGATGTAATAGTTTGGCATGAGTTTTGCTTTCTGCCTGAAGTCACAAGCAGAGTGGAATGGAGCCATATTATTGTGTTCCATATCCCACTGAAGCATTTTGTGATGGGATATGAAAGAAAAGCCCTTTTTTATGCATAGCAGTATAAAGCAGGTAAATGAACAAGTTACACTGTCACAGTAAGCCAAGCTCATGTGTGGTTCACATGCCCTACCTAATTCTGATCAGTATTCCCAGCAGGTCTTTTTCAAATGTAATGCAAGCTGTCATTTTGTAAATTCTTAATTATTTATTTTACTTCTGTAAAATGTGATAGCCCAAATGTGTGCGAAATATCACCCTCTGAAATACTAGACAGCTGCCTGTACATGTGAATTACATTCAGCTCAATGCCGAGCTGTAGTTGAAGTGTTGGGAAGCTGTGACACGTGAACACGGGCCACGGCACAGACCCAGCTCTGCACTTGAACAGTGCACAAGTGACATTTCTTCACAAAGCCTTTCCTCTTTTGTTTTTTCCATCTTTTATTTTTATACTTTTTTTAAATGCCATTTAAAATTTGAAAATCCTAAAGCCCTGTGGTTCAAAGCAGCGGATGTGGTGGTCTTTGAGGCCTGTTGTATGTCTTTATACACAAATGAGCGCGTGTGTGTGTGTGCAAACTGTGGACACTTACTGAGGTCAAACACTCCTTATGTAGGTCCAAGGCTAAACAAGTCCTGGTTCATTTGTTTGGAAGAATTATTTATTAATGTGTGGGGAAATGATGTATAATATGTAAAAAAGAAAAAAAAAATTCCTTTTTAAAAGTTTGACTAAACTGCAAAGCTTACTGTAGCTCCAGTGCATATATATATAAAATGTTGGGTGTACATTAAATGAGCAATAAAGAAAATGGCAAGTTATTTTGAAAAGATGTATGTGGTTTGCATGTTTACATTTACATTTGTTCATTTAGTAGATGCTTTTCTCCAAAGTGACGTACATCTCAGCAAAAAATACAAATTTCTGCATTATAACAGAAGACAGCTGCAGATATGTGATTAAGTAAACCTAGTTTACTTTCCACTTGATCTGCTGATGTTCATGGCTTGAGTAGGTGCATAAAACACAGGATGGATGAACCCTGATAACCTTCCTACAATATTTTTTTTTTTAAATGATGTACACAAACATTCACATACAATGCAGGAGTGGTGGCTGTAAAGGCTTATCTGGGGATGATCATAAAGTTATGGTGCATGAACATTTGCACCATACATGAGCTGGAGAGATCTTGGGTGAAATAGGTCTGGAGAAGGTGAGTTTTCAGACCCTTCTTGAATGTAGATGGAGTTCCTACAATTCTGAGTGAGAGGGGGAGGTCATTCCACCACAATGAAGCCAGAACTGAGAATCTCAGTGCTTTACTTTTCATGCACGGGACCACCAAGCAAGCAGAAGTAGATGAGCGAAGGGGTCTGGTTGGGGTGTAGTGGTTGATCAAGTCGTGTAAATAGCTAGTAGCAGTTGTATTGATGCATTTGTAGGCAATAACCAGGGTCTTGAATTTGATTTGGGCAGCAATAGGAAGCCAGTGCAGAGAAACGAGTAGAGGAGATACATGTGAACGCAACTCGTGCAGCAGCATTCTGTGTCAGTTGCAGAGGTTTAGTGGCAGTAGCAGGAAGGCCAGACGCAAGAGAGTTGCAGTAGTCCAGACGGGAAGTCACCATGGCCTGGACAAGTAGTTTGGCAGAGAGTCAGTTGTGAGGTAAGGATGGATCTCTGAGGTCCGGGCTGTGGCTTCGATGTGCTGAGAGAAAGATAGACTTCATTCAATCGTCACTCCTAGACTCTTAAGCAAAATGAGTGAGTTGTCCAGTTTGATCCAATAGATTGTGACAGGAGGACAGGTCAGCTGGGAGGTGAAGAAGCTCTGTATCTCTCATGTGCTAGAAGAGCATGATAAACCACGCACAATGTCTACAACAACTGCTTGTGCCGAGCGGGGTCGCGGTGAACCGGAGGGCAAGGCACTCCAAGCTGGGCTCGAACCCCAGACCTGCCCCCCCCCCCCGATAACTACTCGTGTGTGTGTGAGTGTGAGAGAGAAAATGCGGGCTATTCATTCCGGAATATGCGCTCAGTCAGTGGCTCCAGGAGAAGTGATCCAGCGCCGAACTTTCGCTCTTGCCGTCCGCGCGAGGAAGGAAAGCAGCCCGGTGCACAAGGAAGCGGAGGCGCGTGTCACTGTGTCCGCGCGAGTTGCGCACGAACGTTGCGGCCATGAGTCTGTCAGCTCTCAGGGACTGCAGGGTAAGGAGCGCGTGCACAGAGAGAGAGAGAGAGAGAGTCGTGACCGGTGTCGTTCGTCCACTGCGACAGATCCCGAACGGCACAGCGAACTAATGGCAAAGGGACGTGCGAACTTACTACGTGTTGGGCACGTCGGCGTCGTCGCAGCTCGCAGAGTCGAACTCGGAACTGTGTCCCGCGGTCGCGCTCCCAGAACGAGGCGAGTTCGGCTGGCCGAGCAGCTCGCGATTTGAGCTCAGTGTCTCGCCTTAGCGAGCGTCCACGCGCACGCTAACCGTTATGTTCCCGTGAGGTGAAGTAGTGCAGTGAGTGCGCACTGATTTCGGGACTATCGTCACGTGTGGTAAACTGTAGCTTTTGTTTGTCTAGTTAATCCTGTCGTTTGACGTGGAAAAAGAAAATGAAGGGCCGCGTTTACTTCTCTTAGTTTTGACACACAAATAACGCAGGTACGTGTGTTAAAGCAGCGGGTAGCCCACACCGGGACCGTAACTGACCGGCTCATTCCTCCTCAAACGCCCCCAAGAGCAAGAAGCTGTTCCCTGCATTTCTTGCGAGGAACTCTTCTTGAAGTAATTTCGGGTACAACAGGACAGCAATGACCCTGAACATCCGTTGCCATGATAACATTCTGTAGAAGGAATGTGTTCGCCTTTCACACGGGCTGCTCCTTTCAGTGTCAGCTCTCACACTGCGACTGGAGTTACACCGACACAGTAACATAGTAGGCACATTTTTACCATGTTTCGGCTCTTCAGCCAAGTACTGCAGAGGAGAGGTGGGACAGGAGGAGTGGAAGTGGTTTACTTGTGGTTTACTTCTTATTATTTCTTTACTTTTTTAGTATTTATCCTCTCGTGTTGTATGCTTTGTAAGTGTGTTATTTATTTATTTATTTATGTAATTCAGTGTCAGCTGTTTGTTTGCCTGTAAATACCGGAGGCACCTTGAACCACAGCAAATTCTTGTTTGCCTCAGCACACTCTGACTGGCCGATAAAACTCATTCTGATTCTGATTCTGAAATGGAGCAAACTGGTTGCTGCAGTGAGAACTTTGGCTGCGATGTTAGAAAATAAGTTCAGTTCAATTCAATTCGGTGGTATTTTTTTTTTTTTTTTTTTTTTTACTACACAGCGTCCTTCTCACTGGAGTGACACGCTGTGAGTGCTGTAAAGATTGCAGTACAATCCCATGGTAATTCACTAAGAGGAAATATGGACAGCAATAGACTAAGCCATCTGGTCTTGGATGAGAGGAAACATAAAAGTACAAGGAAAGGGAGAAAAAATAAGCCTCCGGGGGTCTAAGTAGCTGCGGCAGTCCACCTGTTCTGGGCATTCTGATATATCTGGGCATTAGATACACTGTATCTAAAATCTAGAAGTTCGGTCTTACTGTTTCAACTATGCTAAAATCTACGGAGGTTAAAAATTTCTTCCCCGTCCCCATGGTTGCTCATCCCGTCATTCGTCAAATGCAGTCGGCTCATGGCAGCGAGACGTTCTGGTAAGTGACAGACGAAGGTGCATAAAGCAAAAATCAAGGACAATTTCACAGCACATATGCAATCGGCAATGGAGAAAAAAAATAGGGCTTAAACCTGGACTGAAACAGCAAGTAAGGTTTCTGCTTTATATGGTTTATTGTGGTAAGTTATCGCTACAGCATTGCTTCTGGTACCACTCGGTACGCTTAAGCATTTTACAGAACCACACAACACCGCTGCTCCTGTAAACAGGGACAGAGATGCGGAGTCTGTTCCCAGCATCCTCAGTTTGGACACGCAGGGAGTAGCTACGAACCTGAGCGGGTATTGGCTCCATATTTCGTCCATTTCTCAACGGGGAAAAGGGTAGAAAACTAGGTATGTTCACTAGTGTTTATGTCAGGGTGAATAGTAGAAAATCTTGGAAGTCCGAAGGAGTGAATGTCTGTAATGGGGAAACAAGTCTAATTTCAATTATGTAGTTTAGGATTTCTGGTTAGTAATGGTCTTGATTAGCATATATGTAATTCAAAATGTATAGCTGGACACTTTGGTTTAGGTGTTATTTCAGTGTTATTTTAAATGTGTAGTTGGACATTGTTGCATAGTTGTGGTCTTAATGTGTATGTAATTTTAAATTACAGTCAGTGAGTCAGTGTAGTTAACTTTGTGACCCCTGTTGACAGGCCTGGCAAGTGGAGGGTCTTCCTCTGTCCACTACCAGCAACGAGGCATGCAAACTGTATGATGCCACGCTGACTCAGGTTACATCTTCCTTGCCATCATCCCTTTGCTCTGAGTCTCTGTTAAACTGACAGCAGTCTGGGTGCTGTGGCTATCTGTCTTACGGGTTTGGTTTTCTGTGCTTGCTGCCCGCAGTATGTGACCTGGCGCAATGACCAAACACTCGGTGGCCTAGAGGGCTGTGTTTCTAGGATGCTGGACGCTGACCCAAACTTTGGTACGAGATATGATCTACTGTATCCAGGGTAAAGAAACAAGCTCTGTGTTCATAAAAGTTTGACTTGGAGCTCCTTTGTCACATGACATGTGTACCCTACCCTACTGCACTGCCACAGTGATGGGTCATGTGATCGGCACGGGTCTGGAGGTGATTGGGACAGGGAGCTCGATTCTACGGAACCAGCAGCTAGCCAGTGCTGTGAAGAGGACTGTGGAGCTGGCCCAGACCCAGGATATTACACCCAGGGAGAAGCTGCATGCCAGTGCCATTGAGCAGTTCTCCAAGGGGTAAGTGTGCCCTCACCAAGTTCAGATACTCTAATTCATGGTTTAAAAAAAATACTGTACTCCTGGATGCATGTTGTAGTGCCGTCATATTCACACACGCGGGCTTTGAGGTTATGTGTTGGTTGCGTTCCTAAACCCCCCCGAGCAGCCTTTAATGTATCAGAACAATGAGAAATGCTGAACTGGATAAGCCAGGGAGTTTATCTGCAGTATAGTACTCCTGAAATTATTTCACATAGCTCATTGGTTCTCAACGGGGGGGGGGCAAACTGTTTCCAAGAAAAAAGCACAGAGACAGGTCATCATTTGGGTACTCAGTGTATTTTATTGCTTTTCAATTATAATGTGCATAAAAATGAAAAACCTATAAAAATCTATGTAAAAATCTCTTCACTTCATTATTTAAAAAATATTTAAAAATAATTATAATTAAAAATATTTTAGAAACGTGTTCCTTCTCCCTCGGCATTTTCTTTCTGAGTTGGAGAGGCGGAGCTTAAGCCCACCTTTTATGTATAGCTGGCAGTGTAGATACGAGTCAGAACGTCAGAGATACCAGTCGAACTAATAAATTGGTATGGATTAGTTCATCATACATGCTAAAAGGAGTTGTGGCGATGGTCCGTCGTCAGCACCTCCAACTAAAAAGTCTATAGCTCTTGCTCTCTGCCTTCGTTTTGGTTGACTGTGATGACTGAATATCCTCAGTTGTCTGACGCCGCCGTTAAATTGCTTCTTCCATTCGCCTCAACTTATTTGTGCCAGGCCGGGTTTTCAGAATTGACTGCGTTGAAAACGAAATACCGAAATCGCCTGCAGGTGGAGGATGACCTCAGGCTTGCGCTGTCCAACATTGAATCGCGCATTGTTTCCCACTAATTTAAAATGGCATGGCTAACGAAATGCACCCTACTTCCCAGTTTGCATACCACATTACATTACACTACACGTAATGTTACAAATTAGTTCTAATATTGTTCAAAAACATTTTTGATAAATTAAGGGTGTCTTCCACTATTGTCCTTTATATAGTTTTAAAAAGAAAAAACAAGTTAAAAAAAAAAAAAATACAAAAAAATGATCTGTCTATCTAGTTGGGGGGGCGTGCCACATAATAGGAGAGGTTTGGGGGGGCTTTAGTTCCAAAAAGTTGAGAACCACTGATATAGCTGAACTGAGGGAGCTCTTTCAGCTGTGTATTCAGTTTCAAAGTCCTCCATTTTCCCAGTTTATCAGTTAAACCCCTAAAGGCTTCCGTTTATTAATCTTTGTCATGAGCTGGAGGCCATGAGTTTCTGCCTGAAACTGGGGTTCTTGTTAATCTCTACAAGCTACATTTTCATAGACCTACAGTGTCATATTCCTCATTCAAATTTCAGATGTTTCAAAAGAAATGTTTAGTCACCGTTGTTTTTAATTTCATGGATCAGTTCTTTGTTATGCAGAAATGTATTAGTAATTCACAGCTCATTCAAAACAGAGATTATACCTCATTCATTCACAATGATTCTAACAAATAGTTGCTTTTGCTGGCATTATTATACTCTCACAACCAGTAGTAATTACCATATTTCTTGACATTCTGAAAAAAAAAGCCCCAGGAAACTCTCTTTACATTTACATGTATTTGTATAGCAGACAATTTTGTCCAAAGCGTCTGTTGCAGCTGTCATTCCTCTGTACTTCTGTCTTGCTGTACATAGGCTGCTGTATAACAACAACTCATCAAACATGGACCACATAAGTGTAAAAATGAGAGATGGTGACATGAACACGTTCCCTCAGGTGTATCCCCAAGGCCTGCGACCTGTGGGAAGAAATCCTGTTGGAGCATCCCACTGACCTGCTGGCACTTAAATTTGCACACGACGGCTATTTTTACCTGGGATACCAAGTGCAGATGCGGGACTCTGTGGCACGAGTTTTACCGCACTGGAAGCCTCACATGCCACTGTACAGGTAAAAGCCTTTCCTGAGCTTTGGCCTCTTTTCCTACTCACTCTTATTTGTATATTTTGTACAATTTGTATTTTTGCTACAAATGTGGTTTTCTAATAATTTTTTTCACTCCCTGTTTTTACCTACACATAGTTTGCTGGAGGACAACTGTGACTTTCCACATTAAAAAGAACATTATTGGTGTTATAATGTCCCCATTGTTCAATGTGGCATCTGGATTTCTTCAACTAATGTCTGTATGCTGCGGTGTTACATAGGATACATTTGATCTTTGTTTGACAGCTACCTTAAAGGATTATATTCCTTCGGACTGCTGGAGACACGCTTTTATGACCAGGCAGAAAAAGTTGCAAAAGAGGTAATGTAAAGAAGTAACCCACTTTCTTTGTGACCTTTAGCATCCAGTCTGGGATGAAAAGAAGTAAAGGCAGTGGTGTTATTCATGCATTCAGAGGAGAGCATAGCTACTACAATCAGGGATGTTTCACTGCACAGCTGAGAAATTTGACTCGCATCATTCACAAGACTGCAACACCTATGAAAATACCAGTTCATAATGTTTCTGTGACCCCTGGTGATGATTGTTGTTTATGTTTTTGCTTTCTGGTTCTCTTAGGGCTTGGCTTTGACTCCTGGGGATGCCTGGAGCGTACACTCTGTTGCACATGTCCATGAGATGAGAGCTGAAGTTGACAAGGGGCTGAAGTTCATGGAGAGCACGGAGAAAGATTGGAATGTGTGTTTTATACTTTGTTGGTTCCACTGAGAGCTTACAGGGTTACAAAGTTCTGACCAGTTGTACTGGTAGTAATTTGCTGTTTTTTGTCATTTTGTAAAAAGGTGAGCCATGTCAGATTACTCAGTAAACCTTTTAAATGGCTCTAAATCAGCTTATGTAAATATGTATAATCATAGCCAGTGACTGATTGAGCCTTAAAACATCAGTGGTAGCCATCTGGGCCAACACCATAACTCCACCTCACCACAAGGGGGCATCAGTAGTCCATGAGATAGATTCCTGTCGTGGGAACTCAGATGTGTTGATTATAAATCCAGGCTGTGAACAGAGAGGCAATATGGAGCTCAAAAGCCCCATAAATAAATCAAAACTTTTTTTTGCCACATTAAGCTTTGTTCTTTGTCTTTTCAGGGCTGTGACATGCTTGCCTGCCATAACTATTGGCACTGGGCCTTGTATTTCATTGAAAAGGTAAGGGTGAAGAGGGCTGAAATTAAACCACATACATCCCTTGTGTAAAAATTACTGTACATCTGCTGTATAAAAACCTCTGCTGTCAGCATATGCAGCATAAAGAGCGGCTTTCAAATTTGTCTCACTTTGGCAGATTACTCTGATTTAGAGTCGCATAAACGAAATACTGTCACTTCATCATATCTTTAATGATGCATTTTTGCACTGCAGTATTTTTGGTGTAGCTGTGTAGTGAACACTTTGCGTTGCTTCTGCCCGCAGGGAGAGTATGAAGCGGCGCTGGAAATATACGATGAGCAGGTGAGTGGTTTCTGAGCTTGGACTGAACTTGAAGAAGAGCTAATTCAGCAGATGTGGTGCAGAGTGCAGAAAAAAGACACTTCCAGGAGTAAAAGAAACAGAGTGGTTTGTTTCCATTTCTCATGTGGAAAAGTGAAGTTGACAAAGTGCAATGCCATTCATCTGTGGTACTGAAAAAGGTTGTGTGTGTATGTATGTGCGTGCATGCGCTTCTGCAGATTGCCCGCCGATTTGTGTCCTCTGGAGCCATGCTGGACATCGTGGATGCCTGCTCCTTGCTCTACAGGCTGGAGTTGGAGGGTAAGGAGGCCAGGTCTCTTGTGACAAGCCTCTTGTGACATCCTCTGTGATGGGTGTGAGTGAGAACCGATCTCTGACCTGTGTGTGTCCAGGAGTAAGTGTGAAGGAGCGCTGGAGGGAGCTCCTTCCGATCACACAGCCCCATACGGAGGACCACGTGCTCCTGTTCAATGACCTCCACTTCCTCATGACCTCCCTAGGAGTTGAGGAGCAAGGACTCACACAGAGACTGTTGGAGTCTCTGCGGAAGCAGGCAGAGTAGGTGGAGCCTTACATAACATCACACAGTTGTTATGCAACGTGGAGGGGTATAAAACGAGTGTGGTCGGGGATTTGGGAAATGCTGTAAAACAGGAGAAAAACATCCCACCGGCTCCTTTTGGTGGCTGTAATGCATTCTGACAAACGGAGAATGCTGGCACCTGCAGTGCTGAATGCAGCGTAGCGAGAGCTGCAGATAAGAGCTAAACGCCTTGTGCGGGATGTCATGTTGCCGAGCTTTACTTAAGTCTTTAAGACACCCTCCTTAAACATACTCGGAGACAGCTGTACTGAAACAGAGCTTTTGGATGTTGCTAAAATTAGTAATACAAACTGATCTGTTGCTTATAGATCACAAGTAAACACTGAGAACCACCTGTTAAAGTAAATTTCTTGGCAGTTTATGGTTTTGAAAAGCAACCCTTGGAAACGTCGCAGACGTAAGACAGGCCACTGTATCTTTGTGCGTTTGCACCCTCACAGGGATCCAGGGGAGCATCACCAGCTGCAGCTGGCTTGGGACCTGGGGCTGGCCATGTGCCAAGCCCTGGTCGAGTACCGCCAAGGTAACTATAGCCAGGTGGTGGAGCTGCTTCGGCCCATTCGCTACCGCTTCAGCCAGATAGGGGGAAGCGATGCGCAGGTGAGCCACACTGGCAGCCACGGTCTTTACCCTGCCCTTTTCTGTTGGAAATCCTGCAAATGGCCACTCCTAATAAATATGAGTAAGATGAGAGATGCCAGCAACAGGTGTGTGTATTGAGGGGGTTTTCCTTCTGCAGAGGGATGTTTTCAGTCAGCTGCTCATTCACGCAGCAATGAGGTCTGAGAGGAAACGGCACAGAATGCTGGCCAGGTCTGTATATTTTTGCCTTGTTCAAGTGTGGAAACAGCACTTTTGGCATTTTTTATGTAGTGTAATGCAGTGCTTGAAAAATGAAGTGCACAATTTGTACAGACAGTAACTGGCTGTGGTCACCTGTAGATGCCTGCTGGTGGAGAGGGATGCAGTGAGACCCAACTCTCCGCTGACAGATCGCCTCATTCAGAGGGCTAATGCTATGTGTGTGTAAAGGGGTCAAGGTTGAAGAGAAGAGACGTGCCTTTCCGTAAGGTTCCTCCTCACCAACAGTTACGCTTCACCTCTCTATATTCCATGCCAATGTTTCAGTGTGATCTCTTCCCTTTCAAAGAACTTCTTCCTTCAGTTTTAATTGTTCATGTTCTCAACCCCATGTAAAGTAGCTACACACCACCTCTCATATAGCTAATACTTTCATTTGGAATCATTTTCATTCCATCCACATTCATGTTGACACAATCTGAAATAAACGTGGCAATTATGATGCATATGTATTTATAAACTCAGCATTATGGTTCATCTCTGTGGCCTTAATAGAATTATTACACAAGGAGCAATGTATAGAGACACACTGACTTCCAACAGGTTGGTGTGGGAATCCATACATCTACAATATACTGTTATTGGAAAAAGTAAATTGAAAACTAAAGGATGCCAAGTCCTTCAATCTATAACTGCTGTATTACATAAGGTAAAATTGAGGCAAATCCCCAAACTGAAGGCTCAGCATTTAACAGTACCCCCCCCCCAGTATTTTAACTAGACTATAGGGTGTTGGTATCGTGATATTGTCCCACCCCATTTGAAATCAGATTTATACCCCTGGGGATATTAGCCTGGTAGCTGTAGCTGGTGGAACCCCTGCCAGTGTACAGAGTTCATTCAAGCCATTATAGACTGTGAACCCCTAAGAAGAGCAGTCCTGAGCGTGCAGCCACCCCCCCCCACGCTGCCAGTGAACTGACTGCTGCTCCATGAATCCTGACTGACCAGCACATGAGTGCAGTAACTTGTCTTGGTTGTAGGCTCCCCAGGGTACTTCTCCATCAGCACTCCCACATACAGAGTGTGTGTGTGTGCGTGCGTGCAACACAGCCTGCTATTAAATACACAAACAGTACTTGTGGATGGTGTGAAAATGTCTGCTTAAACACCGAAGCATGATCTACATAACGGATATAAATCTGTCCTCACAGTGTGTAAATGCTTGTGTGTGCCAGGAAAATGTGATCCTCACTGCTTACAGTTAATCATGGAGGGGATTTCCATGGGCGCTTTCACACGCTGAGGTGACATATTGATGGAGTGTATGCAAATGTGTTTTTAAATCCACGGCTAGATTGCCTGTAAATGAGCATCTAAAGAGGCCCTGGTGATGGGGAGTGCCTGCAAATGCTCGCACTTAAATATGTGTGTGATGCACGCGGCCGCTGCGAGCGTCTGTCTGCATTTGTAAATGTTTGTGGACAGCGTGCTGAAGAGGCCGGGCCCACGCCTGTTTCACAGCAGCGCTAATACACCGCGATGGCTGTAATAACACACTTGCTAGCTGTGCTAATGAGCTCCAGTGCCCCCTCACACACCACGCTGGGATGCGTTTGTGTGTGTGCGTCATTGCTGGGACTGTGTGCTGTAGGGTGGAGGGGTTGGGGAGCGCGGACAAGCACAATTTACTGTTCTCCATTGAAAAGTACTGTGCTTAATCACTTGACAGGGTGAAACCGTGGACCAAGGGGGCACTCGGTGGCTGGAGCCTGGGGGGTTCCGACTGCAGGTGCAGGGCAACAGTAACTAAGGCTGCAGGCACATCACTGCAGTACTGTTAAAGTTACTTCTCCTTTCAGAGTGATACACAGTGCACTTATATGGCAACTAACAGTGCAATGGCAGCACCTGTTAGGCAAAACCCTTAAATATGCATTTTTATTGGCATTTTATTGCCAGAATGAGGACGCGCGATGTGGATGTGTGAGTTTAGAAAGGATTGTCGTACCTTGCGTGTGACACTGATGGATGATTGCAATATTGCGGGGATTTTGGCTGTCACCTCTCCACCAGCGTGGGCCACACAGCTGGGAAAAGTGGAGAGGATCAAAGTGAAGGCTGCTGCTCCGTGCTTTTATTGAGCCACTGCTCTCCCACCTCTATATAACAATCTGTGAAATCTTAATACAACTTAATGCTTTGTTTTCTTCATAGGTTAGATTCTGTTAAACATCTTACATTTATTTAGAAGATGTTTTCTCCAAAGCGACTTCCAATGAACTCTATGTAGTGTTATGAGCCCACACATCTTATTCACTGTGGTGACTTACACTGCTAGATACACTACTTACACTGGGTCGCTCATCCATACATCAGTGGAACACATACACTCTGTGTGTCACTCACACCTGAACAACATGTCTTTGGACTGTGGGAGGAAACCGGAGTACCCGGAGGAAACCCACGCAGACACGGGGAGAACATGCAAACTCCACACAGACTGAGGGGGGATCGAATCCATGTCCTCTTGCACCCTCCACATGGAGCGAGACAGCAGCGCTACTCGCTGTGCCGCCCCAGATAATATCAGATAAAGCTGTTCATTCTACTTCCATTAACAGCTCATTAAGTTTAGGGCCTCAATGTTTCTAAAGTGAAAATTGAAGACATTCTTACTGACATTAAAGAGTGATTTTCTTGTTTACCAGTGTCAGAAAAGCCATATTAAATGCATTGTGATTGTGTTCTTTTTTTAAACATGAACGTTCAAAAAGACAATGCTTTTTGTAGTTGCTGTGTATATCTCCCCAAATTAAAGAGGAAGAAAAAAATTGCTCTTTTGTATCGAATCATTGTTTTCCATTGTACACTGTTCATACTAGGTTTTGTACTGCAGTAATTTTGTACCTGTTGTTAATCCACTGGAAGCAGGCTTCTCCTAGGATAGATGGCAGAGAGAGGGGCCACGGGTCTGGGGGACCTGCAGACGGTGCCCTTCAAATGCAGCTTTGCAGCACTTCATGTTATGCCTTGTCAGGTGAGGATCTGACAGCTAAGGCCCAGTTGCAGACAGCATCAGCTGTCTGTCCCTCACAGACCTGTGGGCATCTGCTGAAAAAAGCACCTTCATACTCCTTCTCTTCAGAGGAGACACAGTGGCTGCAGTAAGGAATGTCATTTAATGCACATCACAGAGCTCTGTACTACAGCAGTGGAAACCCAAACAAATTCATAATGCAGTATCCAGACATGAACTGAAAATGTGTATATATAACGTTGGCTAAAAACGATCCGTAAATATATTGATATAAAGGATAATTCCACAAAGGCTGTATTTTATTTTAAATGTATTAATGAATGATAAATCAATGCATATTTACAGGTTATGACCAACATAATTAACATGTGAATACAGGCACACTTTCTGCTGTACTGCTGCTAAAAAGAATTTTGGCTCGGAAATATACAAGGTGGCGTTCTTGCTTGGGGAGATTAGTTTCTTCAGCGAGCCAAACAATATGTAGTAAAGTGAAGCTGCATTTGTCATTTTAAGTGCTATTTTGGTCTGAAGGAAAGCAGAATTCACAGATTAAAAAGCTTATTTTCACTCCAGTGATTACAGGTCATTCTACACAAAATGTGGCCTGCAGTGACACAACAGCAAGTGACAAAAACTGCAGCTTCTCCTGGGGCAACACAAGCAGTAGGAAGACATTAAGTTCCACTAGGAGGCTGGATAAAGTGGTTTGTGTAGAACTGCAATCTATGCAAGTCACCTTTTGGAAAACATCACCTGCTAAACACACAGACATTATATAGTACCATAATTCATTTGGATTACAGCCAGGTCTTTTACCATATACAAAGAAACAGTGCAGTGCTGCTTTTAAGAAGAAAGCATACACTAAAAATGACAAGGGGGTGTGACATCACTTCTAACATAATCTGCACACTGGAATGGGTACCATCACCTGAAGCATGAGCTTTTTTAAACTATACACCTGATTGCATTTTCCCATTTCTTTAGTTTATGCTTTCAGCCACAGACACAAATGGTGCTGAAGTCACCCCCCCCTTTACGCAGCAGTACATTTTAACAAACAATTCAAGTATCTTTCTTTTACGCTGTTTTACACTAAGAGGCTTATCTCAAATTTGTCATTACAGTCAAGGGAGAACGGTCATCCAGCTGTACACACACTTCCTTTCTGCCCACTTTGTCATCGTACAGTTTTAAATTAAGTGCACCTTTCTGTGCACCTTTGTTCTATTTACAGGCCCTCGTTACTTTAACACCTCGATATTCTAATCCATCTCTTCCTCCTCTTCACATCTTCCTCCTTCGGTAGCTGAGGTCCACTGCACTCACTACGTTTTACATATTTCATAGAGCAATGTTCCTGTCTACAATAGGGCGTAAACGTATTATGCTTTAACCTGACATTTTTGTTCCTGCAGCAGCTCCCTCTTCTCTCCCATGAGGTGCAAAGATGCTTTTCTGCTTTTGATCACAAAATTGCTGTTTTGATGCTGCTCTCCTGTGATCTACAGCTTTCCTGCCTCTGTTTTATGTCTTCCTTACTGCATGGGATGTAACAGGTTTCACAGTGGTGTCAGTTTTGGAGAGACAGGCAGCCATTCTTTAGTCCCTCGCTCATGGCTGCCTGCCTGTCCCATAATTAACTTCAGATTGAACAAGCTTCTCCTCCTCCGACTCCCAATTAGGTGGCTATAACAATAATTTCGCCCGTCATACTCCTTCAAAGGGCCTTCATCTGATCAATACTGTATCTCTTCTGGACTCACTAGTGTGTGAATATTGCATCCCCGAGCTCCTTGATGTGCCATAAAACCAAATAGCTTTATTTTCACCTCTTTCACAGCTTATTGTGGGTTCCCAATAGCATGTTAGCCTTGGTTCATTTGTTGGGAGGTGCAGATTCCTTATGTACTGGACTTGCACCCTGTGGGGAGAAGCAATACATACCAATTTAGCTGCTCTATTGAGAAATTTCCCCACATGGCAAATCCAATTGACCAATATGGCTACAGTTTATTGGATTTCACCCACGGGTTACTCCTCCCTTCTCTCTGATGTTCTCTCCTCTATTGATTATTTATTACCTTTAGATTTTGACCGCTGATAGATAGCAAACAGCATTTCTCTTCTGAAAATCAGCTTTTGGTGCCACCTTCTGAACGTCCAAAGAAAAAAAAACACACACACAAATTTTGGGTCTGCTGTTGTTTCTACTCACTTTATTTCTGTACGGTATTACTAATACAAAATAATCTGTACAAAGGCTAAAGAAGGTCTTTTTGCATAGAAGGAACAGTGGAGACTAAGCTTGATGGAATGGCACATTAGACTCATGTTCACCAACATACAGGGAGCTCCACAATGGACTCGACCCAGGAGCGCATCTCTGCAGCAAAGCCGCCCTGCCCTCGGCACCCAACATGGGAAGCACCGGACCCTGAGGGAGGGACAGCACCCACCTTCCCATCTTTTTCACTCTCCCCATTAGCACGGTCGCCACCACTGTTCATATCAGTGTGATTCCTTGACAGGTACGAGAAAGCCGTGTGTCTTTCTGCGTCTACCACCGTGGGGGGCGGGGTGGGGACCTCCTCGGTACTTCTGCTGGCTTTGGGGGAAAAAGCTCACTAGGGTCTGTCCACTGCAAATCCAGTTACAAGCTCCACATGTGATTAGTAAAACATGGTTTAGATATACAGTAGCTCAATATATAGTTAACACTAACAGCAATGCAAAGGAAAAAAACAGCAGACCATAAACATTACCTGGAAAGGCATATAATAAAACAGGTGTCGGAAAAAAGAAAAAGTCGTCGTTCATATTCCCCAACTCCGACTACAAAACAAAGCCACAATAAATGTTTAGGTTTGGGCATTTATTTCATTTCTGTGGCAGTGATTTAATAATAAAGTGAAATACTTTATGAAAATACTTGACCTCTTTCAAAGGAATTTGATAAATTCTTCCACTAAAAACTAAAGCACTTTAAAATATGTATACAGTACAGACAAAAAGCTTGACATTTACAAATTTTTAACAAACTTGATGCTCTGCTCTCCAATTCGGGAAAAAAAATGAGGAAAAACTTATGGGTACAAAAATGATATTTCCAGATATAAAATAAGTTACTTGGATTAACCTCACATAGTGGCTAGACTAACATGAGTTGTATTATAGTCTGTGGTAATTTCTTAATATTTCATCATGCTGACACTTGCCTGAAAAAAAGGGGACCTCACTTTTATTTGAGTATGTCAGTAACAACTAGAGCAAGTGAATTTAACTTGAATAATTAAACAGCAGTGAATGACAAGTCATTCAAACAGAGACAAGATTGGCAGGTATCATTTAAATGTATCTGAAAACCTCACCAGGGCAATTAGAAAAACATGATTTGGCAGCAAATTTTAAAATATATACTGCTGAACTTTAGGGGAAACGTAACAGAATTGTTCTCTTTTTCCACTGACGGCAGTGAACTTCACCGATGGGCATTCAGTACACCATTCTGCCGTTTCGAAATAACTTGGCAAATTCAAATGTCGATTTTTAACGGTACCATTCTGAAAGACAGCACACGTAAAATCAGCCTTAAAAAGGACTTTAAAAAAACTCACAAAAATCTTACAACCAATGTAGAAAATTAAATGTGTTTTAAAGTGGCAGGTACTCAGGTTTCCTGTCCCCCAAAATACCGGACATTTAGAGAAGGCTTCTCATCTATAACACAAAACTCGAAACAAGTTGACAGCTGAAGTGAGATCATCTCAAAAACAGCAGGATGACAGCATGAGCAGGTAACTATATAAATAAAATTCACTCCACTTTCCAAAAAACCCACAGAGAGACAGATGTGTTACATGAGTGTAAATACTGTGTTTGGTACTCCGAATGCATGAGGTCTGACACTGAATTGTGTGATGAGACGGTTTCTTTTGGAAACAGAATTACAGGTATTTGAGACTACAGTCCCACAGCAGAATATGAAATGATAATCCATCACTCCATAAATTCTGTCAGGCCTCGATGACTCCGGCAAAATAGTGTCTGCTTTTCACATGCGAGGTGGTTCTCCTAACTGAAAACGGTTTCCACAAACCTTCAACGAGAGGTCGCTGGGGTGACGGAACAGGATCTCAAACCCCTTTTCGAGCCCAGCAATCAAAGCTCGTGCTAAAGCCACACTCTTGTCCACGGGCCGAACCTTCAAATCCACTTCTGGATGGGCAGAAAACTCAAAAATCACTGTACTTCACTATTTTGGGTCCAGCGGTGACACCTTTTTCTGTACATCAAAGACAGTCGTGTACAGGGAAGACCACGTGTGGGACACTGGACATGTATATGGTACTCCTGCATGTGTATGCTGGTGACGGTAGCGCTTTACTCTCCATGGGCTTTGCTGTCTCAAACTGAAAGAAGCGTGGAGAGTTGTCCTGCACAGTCTGCCCATCCGTCCGTCATCTTCAGTGCGTCTCCTCGGTCGCTCTCTTCGTCCAGGCCTCAGCACCGCGGCTCCTACGCTTCTCATCCCAAGCTTACACTCCTTTCGTCTCTATCTATCTTTCCTGCACGTTCACAGCATGAAAGAAAGAGCTAAGCCACTTCTGGTCCCAATTTTTGCTCATTTTAAACTTCATCTTGGACATTAAATGCAGAGAAGGATGGTGAGATTTTCAACTGCGCAGGTGGTCCCATTCCAGCTGGCCAGAGCAATAATGCGGACCACCCTAGGGGAAACCCAAAGGTGCCTGAGCTGAGCAATCTCCCAGGATGCAGCGAAGACTGCGGTACCATCAGAAGCGAACCCCTGGTGATGTCCACCCACCCACCCCCACACACACACGTACATGCTGTTCATCCCACTGTACAGGAAACTCGCCCCCTTCCTTGCCGTGATTCCACTCCATTCTTGTCTTCAACTGAGAGTAAGAAGTCCCACATCTTAACGGTGTAAAAATTTGACATCGTATCCAAATTGAAGGTGTCTGAGCGCATATACAGGCGTATATGAAGTCGCTGTTCAGTTTCCTGCAGGAATGTCAGTGAAATCACGCAATGTTACTGCAGAGCTACTTCATTCTAACGTCTAATAAGAAAGACAGACCTGAAATGAAAGAAAACAAGCAGAGAAGTGGATAAAAAAACGCTGTAGGCTTTTCCCGCTCTGAACATCAGTCGTGGAGAAGATGTCCAGAAATAGCCTGGGAATCTGTTCTGGAAATGGGGCGGCCCGTCCCTTCTGCCCACAACAGGTGTCTGGTGGAACCCGTGCTACGTGTGACACATGCAAGGGATCCTTACACATGCCGTGGGTGACCACTTTGGAGAGCAAACCATGTGGGAATGTGAGGAATGATGTATGAAAGTGTCTTGGAGGGAAATGTCATCTTTGCCGTCGTGACATGGGACCTGTTTCACACTCAGAGAACCTCGGTGCATCAGCACCGCATCATTCCAGCAGAGCCGAGCGTGAGCCCTTACACACGTCCACATAAGCAGACGCTCCTAACCCTCTGGCAAATTCAGCACTTACAGAATGTTCCACACACTCTTTTGACTTTGCTACCACAGAAAAGAAGTAATTAGAAAAGGACGCCGGGGTACGGTATTGTCCTTAACATAATACCAGAAACAGGGAAAATGAATCGTACCCAAACAAGTCTCTCTGTTGGACTCTTAAATTACAAAGTTGCCCACTGAGTATAAAAATTTTCATGCTTTGTTTGAACCTTTCAATTACAGAAGGGTGGGGGGGGGGGGGGGTCTCACCAGTCATCAGCACAGGAATCCATTAAAACTGGAAAGTGTCGCAATATCACCGTCTCATTTTCCCCGCTTTCCTTTGCCTTCCGGGGGACTGAGGTCTATATTAGTAAAGCGATGGATTTATTATATTCCTTCCCTGCAAACTGTTATTCCGGAGGAAACCAAGAAACCTATTAGAAGCAGAGGAAAAGAGCCACGTAAGCGTTCCTCAAGTCCGTTCCCTTAATTTTTGCAGTCAGATTTTTCTCTTTGGCAAATAAATTGTGTTATAAAGATGGGGGGCTGGGCAAAGTTGCGTGATGTTCTGTGAGCGCTGGGGGTGCAACCGTGGGTATTGGGGCGGGTGGGGGCCAAGTGTCCGGGACATCCTCCGCAGTCTGTTACAGAAGGCATGGGGCACGCCGCTAGGCATCGTACTTTTTCCCCGTCCTGTGGATCTGCTGGAAGAGGGTCATGGAGAAGGCCATTCCGAGGAGCTGGAGGAAGAGAAGGGAGAAGAGAAGGAAAAGCGTCATGCTCTGCCACCCCCCGCGTGACTCCATCCTGTGCAGCCGCTCCCTCCGATGCCAAACCGAGCAGCACTGACTTTTTACAAATGCAGCGCATTATCAATTTCATACTGGAAAATCGTCCTATTCATGCTCCTTTATTTAGGGGGAGAAGGGAGGGGAAAAAGAAGAAGAAGAAAAAAAAAAAAAAACTTTTGATGGAATAGTACAAGATGTGTGAGTGCATTATGTCAGCAGGGCAAATTGAGATGGGTCTGAAAAATGCGGGCACTTTGAAGTTTCCATTAACCAATAGCCTGGGTAGGCAGAACGCTTCCACATCAAACAAAGTCAGGGCCTTGTCCCAAAGCCATTATGTTTCGCAGTTGAGCCGCGACGCTCGCATCTTCATTACGGAAGGCACCCGAAGAAAATAAGTGCTCTCACAATCACGATCATAACCACAGAAGAAAACGCTGACTTCCTCCTCAGCAGCTGCAGCGTCCGCTCCTACCTCTACACGCAACCTCAGAGGTCCTACGGTGATCCGCACATTTCGAGCGCTTACGGTCCCAGTAAACTGTTACGTCGCATCCACAGGCCTAGGATTGGAGAAATGGGGGGGGGGCAGAGCTCTAAGCCCCTCCCTCTCTGGCTACTCAAGGGGAGTCCAAACTTGCCTGCAGCGCTTCAGGTCATTGGTGGGGTAATTATGGTCCGAGTCTGAAGCCCTTGCGGTTAATTACCGTAGCTCCCTAATTCTTAGACGGCTTCCCCGATGTGCTGAGGGCACCTGGCAGGTGGCCGAGGAAACCTGGGGCTCGAAATGGTTCGGTTCGACCACAACAAACAGCGAGTGCCCAACAAGCGCTCTTCAACCGCAGCTGTGGAAGAGCAGCAGTGAGTAGTCACAGAACTGGGTTTTTCGCCAGGAAAAAAATGCAGGCTCAGAGCAAAGGAAAGTTGAAGTGTGAAAATCTAATTACCTAATTAAGTCTGTGTAGTAACTCACGCTCAGGAAAAAAAAATTCACATGCACTGAAGGCGCAATCATATTGCTCCGGAGTAAACGGTGTTTCAGGTGATGCTCAAGCGATGTAAACAGAGAGACGGTACAATAGCACAGCCAGTTTACTCTGGTATTCTGCCACAGTGATGACCCCAACGTAGAAAGAACAAGGTGACCACAAGGTGAAACTGTGTAAACTGGCTCCTCACCTTGCCAGCATGTATGTTCATAGCTCAATTCATTCATAACCCCAAATTCACTTTTACCACTTAGCCACAATCAATAAAAGCACCACAATACAAATGTCCCTCCATTTACTCACTTTGTTAGGTTCTGTAAAAACCTCAGAAGAGGTTGTATAACAAAAAATACTCTGACACTTCCACCCTTACATTTTCAATAACTTCTTGTCCAACCCAGGGATGTGGTGATACAGAACCTATACCAGAAGCACAGGGTATGATGCAGGGTACGGTCTGGATAGGACACCAGTTTATCCCAAGGTGGTGCTACGTTATTATTTATTTGAGTGCATTTTGCTGCCAACTAATGGCTGGATGTGGAAATGCAGGTTGCTTTCACTCCGCACAGCAATTGTAGGAAATGGAACAATGAAGAAAATACATATAAAAATCAACTGAAAAAGGCTAAAATGCTGATACCTTCAAAAAAGTGTAACTTAACTGTTCATAACATGAGAAGCCAGTGTATATTCAATCTCTCTGGGTTTCTGGCTGCCAGGGCACTAGAGCCCCAAAGTGGCTCACCTGTACCACGAGGATGCACATGCCAATGGTACCCAGCAGGTGTTTGTTGTCATCCAGCCAGCCCTCCACCAGCTCGTAGCAGCCCTTTGGAAGGAGACAACCATCCAAGTAAGGGGACGGACAGGAAGACAACGCATATGCAAAAGTAACACACACACACACACACACACACACACACACACACACACACACACACACACACACACACACACACACACACAGTCTGAACTGCCTGTCCCAAGGGGGGTCGCGGGGAACCAGAGCCTAACCCAGCAACTCAGGGGCAAGGCTGGAGGGGGAGAGGACACACCCAGGACAGGACGCCAGTCCATTGCAAGGCACCCCAGGCGGGACTTGAACCCCAGACCCACCGGAGAGCAGGACCCGGGCCAACCCACTGCGCCACCGCACCCCCCGTATTGCAAAACTACCTAAAACTAAATGTGACGTGGAGTACAACTAATGTATAGCTGGAGAGAAATGTGCATCCCATATGGAAGAGTACAACATGCTTTTTAATAGAGGCCACAATGTGTTCTATTTTTTGTGGGCAATTTTAACATATTTTAATGCATTTCCCTTCTGGACACAAGCGGGGAATGGGTTTCTCTGACAGCCCAGACCATGGGGGGGAACTGTTGCTGAATTCACAGTGGGATACTTCACTGCAGTTTGTACAAAAGCGTTATAGAACATACAGCGTAATCTATATAACCAAATATAATTAAACTCGTTCCCAGGCTCACTGTGTGTTCCTTCCCCTGCTCAGTGCTGTCACAGAACACGGAGGATTTATTAAGCAAAGAGCTTCTCTGACACTTCACTGATCCCAGATGTCCTCGCCGTTATGAATCATGCTAATTCCGTGTGGGATTAAACGAGAGGTTTTTCAAATTTCACACCCCCCCCCCCCCCTTCTAATTTTTCATTTGTGCTGGAAATAATGACAACGTTAAATGTAATTAGGATAACCATGCAGGCGGTTGAACCAAAATTAAATAACCAGCACTGCACAAGAGATTAAAAAAAAGTAAAAATAAGGTTTCAACACAGAAGTCTGTGAAACAACCACATTCATTAACCGATGAGTCAGTGCGTGACCTGTTTGGTCCTGGACCAAAGGTTATGGGTTCAACTCGACGGATCACATGACCCAACAGGTCCACCTACCTGAGTCCAGAACAGGTTGGTGACATTGCGGCCACACTCCTCGTAGTGCTCCTGGCAACAGCGGTCAGGGACAACCTTCTCCTTCAGGGCGTCATGCCAGTCGGTATATCCCGTCACTCCGCAGCACTTCCACTGCGGGGCAGACACGCAGATGACGGCATCATCATCATCATACCCACCACAACCAACATCACCCATCAGCTTTTATGTGAAGCTTTCTTTGGTAACAGACAGCAGACTCGGCAGTAGACGGGGGAGTGCTCACACAGCATGACATAAGTCTACTTACGGAGGCATGAGGCTCACTGATGGACAGAGAGACAAAGGCAATGAAAAAGGATTGCCTGATATTTCACGCTGCACTATTAATAAATCACATTAAAAGGTTTGAGAGCTACTCAAATTATAACACACCTGTTTATTACCGAGAGTTGTTGCGGTTAGTTTCCGGGATACCCCTACGTCTCCAGCGCACGTGCCTGCCCTCGCAGCCACGACAGCACGGTGTCTGGCCCTCCCACTAACCTCTGCCTGAATGATGTTCCATGCATTTCTCAAGCCAATGTTGTTCTCTGTGTTGTAGAGAGCAAGTCCATCCTTCAGGTCCTTCTTGGCGTTCACCCTGACCTGGAAGAAGAGTCACATGTGCAGAATCAAAGGCTGGACCAGAAGGGCCCAATCTTAGTCCTGGGGAGGGGTTGCAGTCCAGCAGGATTTGTAGAGAATATTTCAATTTTATCCAGGTGAGGGGAATTACTGTCCAAATAATTACAGATGGAATGAAAAGGAGATGCCCTACGGCTCTCAAGCACTACGAGCGGCCCTCCCTGGGCTCTTTGGCAGAAAGGACCGGTTCACCTCTGGAGCACAGGGAACACGTGAAGTGCTTGACGTTTTTCAGTTCAGTAATTCAAACAAGTGCTCTAATGACACATAGCGCTAATACATGACTAATTCATCACAAAGCATTGTTCAGACAATAAAGGGAGCATGAAAAAACAGAGAAGGCAACCCTCGCAAACAGAAAAATTATCTGCATTTAAGCAAATCAATATGCAACCAACTGTATGACCAAATGTGTGTTTGTATGCATGTGTGTGTATTAGAGACAATGAGATATATAATAACAAGTATCATGGCGTAGCAGGCGGCAATAGTGGTTAGAGCTGCTGTGTTTAAGAAAAAACGACCCTAGGTTTCATTCTCACCTCATTCTGTAGTAGCCTTGATCAAGGTACTTATCCTGAATTGCACCAGGAAAAATCACTCGGCTGTATAAATTATAAATGGGTAAATCAGTGGAAGCAGATTAACATTTTATTGGAGAAAAACACGAGCTCAATAAATAAATGGAAATGGTTACACTAGGATCTTGTATTTCCCTGCTATTTCTGCTTTCCTGTAATGGACAGCAGCACAATTATTAACACTGAATGGTCCAGCAGACACCATAATGAGATATAAACTAACAGTTTAGAGCCTTAAGATTTACTGCCTTCCAGTTTACTCTGGAATTACTGAAAAATCACGATTAACTGACACTTAAAGTTCAAGGCTAAAGAAAAGATCCTACATTTACATTAATTCATTTATCTGATGCTTTTCTCCAAAGTGAGTTATAATGTTAAGGTTACAATTATTACAAGATTATAATTATTTACCCATTTATACAGCTGGGTAATTTTACTGCAGCAATTTAGGTTAAGTACCTTACTCAAGGGTCTTACAGCTGCAGGTGAGGGTCGAACCTGCGACCTTTGGGTCCAAAGGCAGCAGGTGTAACCACTAGAGTACCAGCTGTCCCTAGTTCCCTATGCTAGTTAATAATCCATTCATGAATAACTGGGCATCTAGTGCAGAGTCGTGTCGGTCCAGAGCCTATCCTGGAAGTGTAGGGCGATGCGGAGTACAGCCAGGACAGGATGCTAGTCCATCACAGTGGCCGTGCGTGCCTAAGCAGACACCCAGAGTGATTTAGAGTCACCGCTCCACCTGACACACATCTTTGGACTATGGGAGGAAACCTGAGCACAAGAGGAAATCTACGCACACACAGACACAACATGCAAACACAAAAACATGGAAACTCCAAACATACTGAGCTGGATTCAAATCCACATGTAAACAGTGAGACAGCAGCACTGCCCACTACGCTACTGTGCCACGGCAGCTCTAATGAATTTCCCAAATTTCAGCCCAACGTTAATTAGCAGAAGGGTCTAACACAGCGTACGAATGGTAGGCAATACTCACTACGTACAGTATGTGTGTCCGAGCATTCCCACCGTTTCTTATTTGCACAGACACACTTTGCCTAGCGATATATGACGCATGTAGTTCTGCAAATGTAATATTGTACCTGTATGGTACTGCTTCTCTTATGGAAAAATGCGATGAGGACCGATGTGGAAATTCTAACGTGGCAGATGGAAGTCGTGAATAATAAATGACTCACTGGGGGGGTTACCCTCCCGAACTGAGGAATACACAAAGCAGACACTGGTTTACCAGTTGCTCGACATCACACACAGCTATAGAGCTAGGTAGGGGACATCATTATGAGCTGCTCAGCTCCAAACAATATCACAAGGTGGAAAAAAAAAGCAAATGCCACTTTAGTAATTATGTGTCAACAGCAACAGCAATAGTTTTAATGAACAACAGCACTCGAAAAACACATTACATTCTTGATGAAGAATATTTTGGCTTTAGAGAACACCGAATCTGTTCTGGATTTTAAAAGGGTCGTAAATTAACTTTTGGAAGCCAAATGGGTTTCAAAGTGATGTACGGCGGAGTTTGGATCAACCGAATTGCTTTTATCATTAGAAATTCGGCCCTATCTGCATTTCGGCTGCCCTCTGTGTAAAAACGACACGAAGAGGAACTCCGTCATCCATCTCTGCCTCAGAAATGTCACCGCTGAGAGAGACCTGCTCTCATTACCCAGCCCGCCAAGCCTCCAAATCACAAGACAACAGGGGAGATGACACATTTAAGGTCCAATGTGCTGTTTTTCCCTTCCATTGTTGTGCTCTGAACCTCGATTTCTTCTTTTATTGCTTCAAAGACCGAGGCATAAAAATGACAGAGATCGAGTCCAACTTTGCATCTGTGCGACGGCGGGCGAACAAACGCATCGTTCACACAGGAGAAGGCTTCAGAGGAGCTCGCGAGTGGCCGCTAGACATGGCCCACGCCAAACGGGAAGCGCCCACGATGCCTGTTCTCGCTGCGACGTGACGCCGGGCACGAGACGGGGCAACGCGGAGCAGCATCCTCTTGCCGACACGGAGCCGACGGCCCCGCCTCCGTCCGCTCTTGCGCCGCATCCCGTTCTGGCTGCGGCGGCAGCGTTTTATGTCGGCTGCACGCCGCTCGCAAAGAATCCCAGCAGACCCTGCTATGGATTGCCAGGAGATTCGCTCTAATAGGCTCCTGCCATGGCTGGGGCAGTGCGGAGCAGAATGGACACCGGTGGCTTTCTGAGCTCAACCTGTGAACAGGGTCTATGAAAAAGGTCTTTAGAAATGTAACAGTCAGAATTTTAAAATGCAGCATATGTTACATGATAGAGCATTTTTCAATGTTACATTTACCGACCGCACGCTTGTATGAATGTGAACAAAATTAATGAATCAAGGGAATAAAAGGACATTTGCTTCACTCACGAGAAATGGTAGGTGATACAACATACTGGGTTTCATTTCTGAATTCACACCATTTAGTAAAAAAGTGTCCGTTAGTTGTAATTTGCTGTTTAGTAGATATAATCGTTAAAAACAAATTAATTTACTTGAAAAAAGGCAACAATGGAGGGGAAAAAAAAACACAAGTAACTAGCAAATAAGTCAAAGCGTGTTCATTTGGCTGAGTAAGGGCAGGAAGCTTTGCTGGAATGAGGTCATGCTGCTAAACACTCATCCACTAATCTGGTCTTTGGCCTGACCATCTGCTGCAGTCAGATGGCGCATTGCTGCGTCGCCGTGCATGGCGGACAGAGCCGTCTGACCACAGGGGACTTTGCGGAGGCCCAATCGTTGGCAGCAGGGGAAAACGGCCTCAGACCTGTGCTGTGCCCCACTGGGGGAAACCTAGGAGTTGGGGGGGGGGACGACTGCCCTGGAGTTCAAACATCAGCAGCTGTCTACTTTCAGCCTCTTTCAGTGCCTTAACCGTGCCTCTACGTAGCTTCAGAAGTGGAGATCATTAAATAGTTATCAATTCTGTCATATCAGACACTCATTTTTGGGGTGTCAGCCTAATGGATTTTAAATATGTACGCCATGTTGGTTTTTAAAGCTTGACAAATGGCTGGCGATTCTACGATCAACTGGCATTGCAAATGAACAGTTCCTCTAATTTAACAGCGCCCTGTCATATTCAATACATATATCTGGGGGAAAACAAAAGTGGTTCAGTGTGACAGAAGACAGGAATTAGTCCCTGCTGTTAGCAGAAAGGTGCTCAAAATTCTAGGAAGCACTTTAAGAGCAACGCTGCTTTACACACTTAAAAAAAAATTGCAGTTTAAGTCTAACATCATAAATTCTCCATTAAATCACAGACACTTTGCACCGGATAATCTGCGTTATAACTACATCCAAGGAGCAATAAAAAAAAAACAAAATTACTATTTAAAATTACAAAACGAGAACTACTTTATGTGCTGACAGCAGAAGCCTTTCATCCTCAATTAAGGCAATGGAAACAGAGCCCACTTAACTTCTCCTGGACACACTGGACCTTCAAGATACTGATCTGCCAAAGCCATTCATTCAATCTCACTTAGACACAATACTTGTGCAGTGAGACAACGCACAGAGTCAGCAAAAAACCAGCAGCTATGACATATAAAAGTGCAGGTATAATTTTTGTTGAAGCTGTATTGTAAGATCAGCAGAGCCTTTACCCTGGAAAGCTAATAAATGTCCAAGATGAGAGGCTGTTTTCAATGCGGTCAAGGGGCTTCTTCACTGTCACTGAAGATGAAAATGTGTACGTGGTAAATAAATTTCATCATGCTGGAAATAACTTCACGAAGGAAATAAACCATAAAGGGAGGGGAACGCCAGGAGAGATATTCATGAAGGAACAATATAAGAGGCGATTTCCCGTCCTGTCCACCCTCTTTCAGCGAGGATTAAAGACATTCTGCTCCTGAATTGTTGTTAAGTCCTAAATAAGCAAAAAATCCCCCGGACCTTGTAGCGTGCCCTCCATACCCAAACTCAAGCTTCAGGAGGTCATGGGAAATCCCTCATCATTGGAGGCAACATCTCAAAAGTGAGCAGAACTAACCCTAAATACCTCCAAAAGCTTCCCTGTGATTCTTTTTCTGGAATTATCATCCAACCTTGTCAGCATGTCACACACCTCAACCTGTAGCGTAAGCCTCAAAGTCAGTTGATGGTATCTTCAATTACCAATGTGTCAGTTTAAAAACCCCCTTACTACCATGCCAAGTACTCTGATTATGCAAATGACTGTTTTAATTATCTTTAGTCTGTGGAGGATGCATAGCATCACCCCTAATTAATTTAATTTGTACAAAAATGCATCAGTCCAGTGAATTTTTCACAAAGCTGCTAAAGATCTGTGATTGTCAAAAACATCTGCCTTCCTATTCATTTTTGTTTTTAGTGATATCAAATATGTTTAACCGATAAATTTCTGACCTCAAGTTACGAACCCATCTGGAACTGGATTGCTAATCGTATCTCAAATTGTTCATAAGTCCAACTCACACACACACACTGTCTGTAATTCTCCCTCCAAAACAAATGAGTTTTACAAAATTGGATGGTGAAGAAAAAGCATATACATACCGTACAAAAAAACAAATACATACCATAAACTACGCAACGTTAGCATCTTCTGTAATCTGTACAGACACCCCTCGACTTACGCAAATAGACCGTTCAACCCCTTACGTAAGTCAAAATTTACGTAGGTCAGATTCCACCTCCTCCCCCACCATTCAATATAATAAAATTGATAATTTTTCCATCTCAGTTATTGAACCTTAACGTTTCTTCGTTATTGTTGTTTTCATGCTAGCTGCTCCTTTCACATGCTTCTTTATACGTTCAGCATCCTTTACTATCGTATTCACAGTCGATACGGCTAAACCTGGTTCCCGTGCTATAGACGATGATCTCTGTCCACCTTCATGCTTCCTTATTGTTTTCAATTTTAGCTCCAAATTGATTGCTGTACACTTGCGAGACGGTTTTCATTATCCTTACATTTACATGTATTCATTTAGCAGATGCTTTTCCCTAAAACGACGTACATATCATAGAAAATACAATTTGTGCATTACATTAGCAGAAAGAGAGACTTAGATGTAAACGCATGATTCTTAAGTGCAGTTAGTATGTTTCTGTCCACCGTATGAATCGATGTACATGACACGAGTGGCTATATAAAACTTTATCCGAATATCGACGATTCCTTCCAAGTATTTACATATATATATATATATATATATATATATATATGTAAAAGTTATACTGTATATTACACGCTAGATGAATTTACAAGATCATCGTCGAAGTGAGTCCAGAAGAGATGAGTTTTAAGACCCTTTTTAAATTTGGACAGAGATTCAGCAGTAAGTGAATCCTTCAAATGCACGTTTACCACCAGGCATTGTAAATAATGAAAAGGGTAAAAAAAAAATTGTGAAAAAAGCACTACGCTAAGCAGAGGAGATGTGCTCACGGCTCAAAACATGCGAGGACTGGGAAGATACAGCTTCCTGCCTTGTCTGGCTACGCCGACTTGCGCTTAACGTACAGTATTTCAGATGTTTTGCGTAAGTGCTATCCGTAAATAATGTACATTCTGGGAATTTTTAACGTAAATCCGGATTTACTTCGATAAAATTTACATAAATAGAGGGGTGTCTGTACTTTGTTCCTATCACGAGGTACTAGTGTATTTTTGTGGAGATTATCCTAAATCCAAATACAAAAAGGTAGATATAAGGGTATCAGGCTGATATTTAAACATCAATCTTACCTTCTCTGTATAAACGAAGAACAGAATGAGTAATATCAGCTCCGCCAGGAGAATGATCAGCAATACAATGAAGAACTGCAAAGAAAACAGTGGGAGACAAAGACAGCCTTAGGGTCTGGAAGCATGATAAAAGTCAGTTGTAATCCCCACTCCACCCCGAGACTGATCACCCCCATACACTAGAGCTCGTACATACCAACTTTCAGAGAGCAAGCGATGAACACACTCTGGGAA
The DNA here is from genome assembly GCF_900964775.1 of Scleropages formosus. Taxonomy (NCBI): domain Eukaryota; kingdom Metazoa; phylum Chordata; class Actinopteri; order Osteoglossiformes; family Osteoglossidae; genus Scleropages; species Scleropages formosus. The sequence goes on from NC_041807.1 coordinate 17,891,259, forward strand.
TGGAGAGAAGCACCCATGACATTTGTACTAACTCCCCGTTTATTATGCCTATTAATCTAATGCGTCACAGAGGTGGCCTGTAATGAAAGAGGGTCTGGACGTGTTCATCAGCCTTCAGCACTGGATGGAACCACAGGTTTTTTGCTCTGTCATTATTCCAATAAACAACACATGAAGATGGCTGAACATTTCGATGTTTTTGTGTGTTTGTGGGTCCAGGACTCTCACTTTAACAGCATGCGTATGCTGCCAGGAATTTAATAGAAAGTCAGCTTGGGCCCGAATATTTTGACGTGGTCCACGTGATCTTGTTTTGATAAAACTTTAAAATTTACGTATGAACGAAAACTTGAATGTGATGACTGATGAATAATTATAGATTGCTTGGAGATGAGAAACGTCCCAAGTACAGTGACTGAGTCTGTGAGCATTAAACTTAACTGTAAAATATCTTTACCTGTAAGTTTAAAGACTTTCTGTCACCAATTTCACTATTCAGAACCCCATATATTTCCACTTCTTTAGGAAAAAAAAAACTTTATATCACTTGAACTGCATTTTACAGACCAAAAAATCCATTGTCTCAATTGTCTTAGTGATATAATAATTTCAGGCACCAGAGAAAAAGATTAATTCTCCTATCAGATCCATCAGAGTATTATTTCCATTATATGAAACGAAGTGCACAATCCTCAAGAATGCCACATTTTAATTAAATTGCCTAGTTTATATTTCAAGCTTGTGCACAGTATAAAAGTTCTCCAGTGAGATTTTTTTTTAATTATGCTGTGACCGTTCCCTGTGAAAAATAGATTCTGGGCTCTGTCTTTGATTAAAACGCACAATGGCATCTCTCTAATTTTTCCCCTTCCTTTGGCTATGTACTTTATACAGACTTGATGTTCTTAACTGAACTTTTAGACAACCACTCTACAAAAGCAGAGAACGTGCGAAACCCCGTGGGAAGCCTAGGAAGCAGGTAACTTACGCTCAAAAGGAGGCACTTGTTTTCCTTGATGGCACCCAGGCAGCCCAGGAACCCGGTCACCATGACGACGGCACCGATGGCAATGACCAGGTTGGCGGCGGAAAGAGAGGGGAAAGAGGGCGAGAAGGTGGCGAAGCTGCCCTGGGAAACGGACAGCCAGATGCCCACGCCCAGGAGGCCGCAGCCACACAGCTGCAGGGGAAAAAAGAGAACAGGGACGGAGGAAACACAGGTGAGGAGGCCCGCTGAAGACCGCATCGCTCTACCGGGCCACACGCAAAGCCTGTGGGAAGCAACCGTGTTTGAAGACAAACGATCAAACTTCTCTCTTGCCTGACGGTGAGTCGGAAAAAATCTGAATATTCGGAGAAATTATAAAACGCAGTTGAACAGGATGCAGGTGACAGGTCAGCGGTTGTGACAGAGACTCCCGTAAAGGTTTGGAACACTACAGAATGAAGAGGATGGCAGTTGCATGACATGTTAGGAAGCAAAAAATAAAAAAATAAATAATAATTAAAAAAAAATACAGGAAACGGATGGAAACAGTGAGCTTTCCAGTCATGTGACACACAAACATTTAAGACCAAGGTAAGCTATGGAAGCTCCGTGAAGTTGGCACCCCTACAAACGGCACAAATGAACAAAAAACCTTATGATTTGTCAGTGCTACATTTGTGCTGTAAAAATTTGAATCTGTGCCATTGCAGCGTTTTGAGATATTAACGTTTATTTATTTCGGAAGTGACGTCACTCCAGCCCCCCTACAACACCGCAGGAACTCGAATTCGCGCTCGAATTCGCGTATCTCTGTTACTTTTCGAGATAATAGGGCTTCTTTACATAGCACGTGACCTCACTCCAGCCCGCCCTACATCCATCCATCCATCCATCTTCCTCCGCTTTATCCGGGGCCGGGTCGCGGGGGCAGCAGTCCGAGCAGAGTACTCCAGACTTCCCTCTCCCCGCACACCTCCTCCAGTTCCTCTGGGGGAACCCCAAGGCGTTCCCAGGCCAGCCGGGAGACATAGTCTCTCCAACGTGTCCTGGGTCTGCCCCGAGGCCTCCTCCCAGTGGGACAAGCCCGGAACACCTCCCCAGGGAGGCGTCCAGGAGGCATCCGGAACAGATGCCCGAGCCACCTCAACTGGCTCCTCTCGATGCGGAGGAGCAGCGGCTCTACTCCGAGCTCCTCCCGGGTGACTGAGCTCCTCACCCTATCCCTAAGGGTGCGCCCAGCCACTCTGCGGAGGAAACTCATTTCTGCCGCTTGTATCCGCGATCTCATTCTTTCGGTCATGATCCAGAGTTCATGACCATAGGTGAGGGTAGGAACGTAGATCGACCGGTAAATTGAGAGCTTCGCCTTACGACTCAGCTCCCTCTTCACCACAACAGACCGGTACAATGACCGCATTACTGCGGACGCCGCACCGATCCGCCTGTCAACCTGCCGCTCCATTTTTCCCTCACTCGTGAACAAGACCCCGAGATACTTAAACTCCTCCACTTGAGGGAGCAACTCCCCCCTAACCCGGAGGGAGCAATCCACCTTTTTCCGACTGAGAACCATGGCCTCGGATTTGGAGGTGCTGATTCTCATCCCCGCCGCTTCGCACTCGGCTGCAAACCTCCCCAGTGCACGCTGCAAGTCTTGACTTGATGAAGCCAACAGGACCACATCGTCCGCAAAAAGCAGAGACGAGATCTCGCGGCCACCAAAACAGACACCCTCCGTTCCCTGACTGCGCCTAGAAATTCTGTCCATAAAAATAATGAACAGAATCGGTGACAAAGGGCAGCCCTGGCGGAGTCCAACATGCACCGGGAACAGGTCCGACTTACTGCCGGAAATGCGAACCAAGCTCCTGCTCCGGTCATACAGGGAACGAACAGCCCGTAGCAACGAGCCCCGAACCCCATAATCCCGAAGCACCCCCCACAGGATGCCACGAGGGACACGGTCGAATGCCTTCTCCAGGTCCACAAAACACATATGGACTGGTTGGGCAAACTCCCACGAACCCTCCAACACCCTAGTGAGGGTATAGAGCTGGTCCAGTGTTCCACGGCCAGGGCGAAAACCGCATTGCTCCTCCTGAATCCGAGGTTCGACTATCGGTCGGATTCTCCTTTCCAGTACCCTGGCATAGACTTTCCCAGGGAGGCTAAGGAGTGTGATCCCCCTGTAGTTGGAACACAATCTCCGGTCCCCCTTCTTAAAAAGAGGGACCACCACCCCGGTCTGCCAGTCCAGAGGCACCGTTCCCGAACTCCACGCGATGCTGCAGAGGCGTGTCAGCCAAGACAGCCCCACAACATCCAGAGACTTGAGAAACTCGGGGCGGATCTCATCCACCCCCGGAGCCTTGCCACCGAGGAGTTTTTTGACTACCTCAGCAACTTCAGCCAGGGTAATGGACGAGTCCCCCTCCAAGTCCCCAGCCTCAGCTTCCTCTACGGAAGGCGTGTCGGAGGGATTGAGGAGATCCTCAAAGTACTCCTTCCACCGCCCGAGAACATCCTCAGCTGAGGTCAGCAGCGCACCACTTCCACTGTAAACAGTGTTCGTGGAACACCGCTTCCCCCCTCTGAGTCGCCGGACGGTTTGCCAGAATCTCTTTGAGGCCGACCGAAAGTCTTCCTCCATGGCCTCACCGAACTCCTCCCAAGCCCGAGTTTTTGCCGCGGCGACTGCCAGAGCCGCGCTCCGTTTGGCCCGTCGGTACCTGTCAGCTGCTTCAGGAGTCCCATGAGCCAGCCAGGCCCGATAGAACTCCTTCTTCAGCTTGACGGCATCCCTTACTTCCGGTGTCCACCACCGTGTTCGGGGATTGCCGCCGCGACAGGCACCGGAGACCTTATGGCCGCAGCTCCGAACCGCCGCACCGACAATGGAGGAGCGGAACATAGTCCATTCGGACTCAATGTCCCCCACCTCCCTCGGGACCTGGTTGAAGCTCTGTCGGAGGTGGGAGTTGAAGACCTCTCTGACAGGGGCCTCCGCCAAACGTTCCCAACAGACCCTCACTATGCGTTTGGGCCTGCCAGGTCTATCCAGCTTTTTCCCCCGCCATCGAATCCAACTCACCACCAGGTGGTGATCAGTTGACAGCTCAGCCCCTCTCTTCACCCGAGTGTCCAAGACATATGGCCGAAGGTCAGAAGAAACGACTACAAAGTCGATCATCGACCTCCGACCTAGGGTGTCCTGGTGCCAAGTGCACTGGTGGACACCCTTATGCATGAACATGGTGTTCGTTATGGATAAACCGCGACTAGCACAGAAATCCAATAACAACTCACCACTCGGGTTCAGATCAGGGAGGCCGTTCCTCCCAATCACGCCCCTCCAGGTATCACTGTCGCTGCCCACGTGGGCGTTAAAGTCCCCCAGTAGAACGACAGAGTCCCCAGTGGGAGCGCTTTCCAGCACGCCCCCCAAGGACTCTAAAAAGGCCGGGTACTCTACACTGCCGCTAGGCGCATAAGCACAAACGACAGTGAGTGACCGTTCCCTGACCCGAAGGCGTAGGGAGATGACCCTCTCATTCACCGGGGTAGACTCCAACACATGGCGGCAGAACTAGGGGGCTATTAATAAGCCCACACCAGCCCGCCGCCTCTCACCTTGGGCAACGCCAGAATAGTGGAGAGTCCACCCTCGATCGAGTAGAGTGGTTCCAGAGCCCAAGCTGTGAGTGGAAGTGAGCCCGACTATATCTAGACGGTATCTCTCAACTTCCCGCACCAGCTCAGGCTCCTTCCCCGCCAGTGAGGTGACATTCCAAGTCCCAAAAACCAGAGTTGGCGCCCGAGGTTTGGGTCGGCCGGGCACTCGGCCCCGACCACCGCCCAACTCACAATGCACCGGCCCCTTACGGTTTCTCCGGCAGGTGGTGAGCCCACCGAAGAGCGGCTCCACGTTATGGCTTCGGGCTGAGCCCGGCCAGGCCCCGTGGGCATAGACCTGGCCACCAGGCGCTCGCATGCGAGCCCCCCCCCCAGGCCTGGCTCCAGGGTGGGGCCCCGGTGACCCCATACCGGGCGGGGTAAACGGACGCCTTGCTTTTTCCTTCATAAGGGGTTTTTGAACCGCGCTTTGTCTCGTCTGTCATCCAGGACCTGTCTGCCATGGGAGACCCTACCAGGGGCATGTAGCCCCAGACAACATAGCTCCTGGACTCATTCAGGCACTCAAACCCCTCCACCAGGATAAGGTGGCGGTTCACGGAGGAGCCCCTACAATACCGGAGAAACTCGGATTCGGGCTCATTTGTTAGTGCTACATTTGTGCCGATTTATGCCGTTCGAACCGCGGTACTCACTGTCTCTTTTACTTCTTTAAATATAATAAAGGACACTGTTTCTCGTGACGTCACTCGGAACAGTGAAGTTGGCCCCCTTACAACGGCACAAAATTAAAAAAAATGCATATTTTTCGTTGGTGCTACATTTGTGCCGTTCGAACCGCGGTTCCATCTCTTCTACTTGTTGAATATTACAGTATATTTCACACGTGACATGATCACTGCGGTATGTCAGATTTCAGCTATTAGTGATTATGACACGTTATTTCTGGCGATATTCGTAACATGTAAATTATGGCTCGCAGTCCGTATAATAGTACTACTCTGCCCTTTACCTGGTCCTGTCCCTCCCACTTCACTCACCGGTCCATTTTGCGGTCGAACACGAAGGAAAATCTGCTGCTGCTGTTCCATGAAAAGTGTCGATTCACCCAGGTCGACACAAGTGGGGGAAAAAAAAAAACACAACTGTCAACGCTGAGGTTTTCTTTTTCTTTTTTTTTTTTAAATGAACAACAGAACTGAAAACATGGTGTACAAATTCACCGCCCAATGTTTCCAGTGTGCTGTGTACACTTACTACACGTGTTGTTCAGTGAAACAATGCCGACAACGGAAAACATGAAGCAATAAATAAACATGTGCTGGGAAATTGCTCGTTCTCTCGTCCCGTTTTGAATTTATTCGACTTTGGCGGTGACATCTCCCTAAACACCTATAGTGAAAATCACAGGCATGACAATGAATAATACAGTTTTACAAACAAAGTATTTGGAAAATGTGCAAACGAATCGTTGGGAAATCTTAGTTACGAGAAAAAATGATTATTTATCAATACTAAACTAATCTTACATACCCAGCTCACAGCACTTCTGCTAAGAGACTTATCAAAATGTTACAACGATCGCAATACTTTTAAACAAGCGAAAAAATCAAAGTGGACACTCGCTGTGCTGTAATTAAACACACAGCGCATGTGACGTCACGGACTGTTATTATACTGTTGAAATGTCTATTATCTACATTCATTACCAACAATATGAATTTCCAAAGAAGAAGAAAAATATGTAAAGAAACTATACGGAACAGCTACACACAAACGCTATACCGTAGAAAGAGGGCGGATCTGGGTCCAAGCGCTATGTTAGCGGAGGTCGGGAGATGTGACCACCCTCACACACAACAACTTCCGAACAGGAGCGAGAGAACGAGCAATTTGAATTTCCCAGCACGTTTATTTATTGCTTCATGTTTTCTGTTAAGTCGGCATTGTTTCACAGCACACTGGAAACATTGCAGTGAATTTGTACATCATGTTTTCAGTTCTGTTGTTCATTTAAAAAAAAAAAAAGAAAACCTCAATGTTGACAGTTGTGTTTTTTTTTTTCCCCCACTTGTGTCGACCTGGGTGAATCGACACTTTTCATGGAACAGCAGCAGCAGATTTTCCTTCGTGTTCGACCGCAAAATGGACCGGTGAGTGAAGTGGGAGGGACAGGACCAGGTAAAGGGCAGAGTAGTACTATTATACGGACTGCGAGCCATAATTTACATGTTACGAATATCGCCAGAAATAACGTGTCATAATCACTAATAGCTGAAATGTGACATACCGCAGTGATCATCATGTCACGTGTGAAATATACTTTAATATTCAACAAGAAGATGGAACCGCGGTTCGAACGGCACAAATGTAGCACTAACGAAAAATATGCATTTTTTTAAATTTTGTGCCGTTGTAAGGGGGCCAACTTCACTGTTCCGAGTGACGTCACGAGAAAGTGTCCTTTATTATATTTAAAGAAGTAAAAGACAGTGAGTACCGCGGTTCGAACGGCATAAATCGGCACAAATGTAGCGCTAACAAATGAGCCCGAATCCGAGTTTCTCCGGTATTGTAGGGCGGGCTGGAGTGAGGTCACGTGCTATGTAAAGAAGCCCTATTATCTCGAAAAGTAACAGAGATACGCGAATTCGAGCGCGAATTCGAGTTCCTGGGGTGTTGTAGGGGGGCTGGAGTGACGTCACTTCCGAAATAAATAAACGTTAATATCTCAAAACACTGCAAGGGCACACATTCTAATTTTTACAGCACAAATGTGGCACTGACAAATCGTAAGATTTTTTCATTTGTGCCGTTTGTAGGGGTGGCAACTTCACGGAGCTAGCTATATGGAGGAGAAACATTTTGTAACTGATGCTGAGGGAGAAGTTGGGTTTGGCTCTGGAGTGACGAAGTGTTTAAACACATTCACATCTGCTCACAGGCACTGTGTCTTAAGTTATATCACTGTGGCTTGAGTGTGTTCCTTGGGTCACCTCTGTTTTTGATACAGGAACGGCAAGTTGACGGAAAGGTCAAAGGGACAGTGACAAGGAGATGGACACGGCTGTGATAAGGACAGCTGGTTGCGTAGTGCTTAGAGTTGCTGCCTTTGGATCCAAAGGTCACAGGTTTGATCTCCAGCTGCAGTACAAGTTACTTTTACCCTAAAATTGCTCCAGTAAAAATCCCAGCTGTATACATGGGTAAATAATTGTAAGTTTGTAACTGCAATAATTGTGACTTTAAAATTGTAAGTAAATTTTAAGAAAAGTGTCAGCTAAATGAATACATGTAAATAAACAAGGGGAACAGCACACTAGACCTTTCATGTGCACAGGGTGACCAGGTACTTGATTCAAAATAGCTTTATGGAGATGATGCAATAAAACGTGAAAGAATTCTTTAAAAATTATACACACATACATACTGTATATGCAAACACAAAGAGTTAAATGTATTGATCTTGACACTTAGGCCCACAGCTATACTAAATTGTGTCACGGTTTAACAGGAACTCCCCTCCCCGCATGCAAAAAAAAAAAAAAAAACACAAAACATGTAGGCCATCTTAGGGCACAACACACTGGGATCCTCCCACACACACACCTTGAAGTTACAATCGATATTTGTGACCCATAATTTTGAGCCTATGAGCAATTCTTTGTTTTTCTTTAAGAACTCGGGGTAAAGAAGAGTCGCACACCGCATGCGGTGAATGCGTGACAGGTGCCTAAGAACAAAAGCATTGTTTAGGCTGCTCCGAAAGCCCACCTTCTGTGCCGCCCAGTGCTTCATCACCGTCGCGAGCAGAGGCCGACATCAAAACAAAGAGCGGAGGCGCATTTGCACGGAGGTCGCATGAGGGAAGGAGTGCTGCCGTTAAGCCGAGTCCATGAAAAGCGGAGAGCGTCGTGTCTACCATCTCTATGGAGGGAATATTTATGAAGCCAGGAAAAGGCTCTGCACACTTGAAGAGACAAGAGGACTAAAACAACTATGGTGATGCAGAAGCACACAAACTCACCAAAATGAACCCACAGTGGACTCCGGGACAGTCTCACTGATGTCACTTAATGGGAGTTGCACGGTTCAGCAGGGTACGCAGTAGAAGGCACTGCGGTTGTCTTTCATGTAAATTAGTGAGAGCCACTTATTTTTTTTTCGCTAATATGGAGAAACATATGCTCTTTGCAATAGTAACTTTTACTCTACGATCCCTTGATATTTTACTGTTCATTTCTGAGAGAGTGCTGAAGACAAGCTTTAGTAGAGAACATAAGACTCTACAATAACTGTGGTTTTTCACCAGGTCATAGATGATCATGGTTCCTTTATTGAGAAGTTGACTTTTGTATTTTTGCCTGAAAGCCAGTCTACATGACTCCCGTACATTTGAAAAGTAAGACTGCCTTCCTTGCTCATCAGGAGTGATACCTGGCTTCACAGATCCCATAATGCAGGAGTCATGGCCAGTATTTGGTCATCTGCTCTACCTTCTGCCACTCGACCTCCTTATCTCCTTAGACAAACTTTCATGGCGATCCTCAATCTGCAACGGCACCCGAATGCACGCACGAGTGTCCTCACGCTCACATAGCCATTAATATTTACATGGAGTGACACTGTTCCATCTTCAAACTGCAGCCTGGTTCTCAGGATCCTGCTCGAACACAGTTGTCAGCTGTCATAAGCTGAGATGGCCACAGAACGAGTCCAACAATTCCTATTGCCGTCCATGAGGATTTTTCATGGGCAGCGCTGTACAACACTAGACCCTTCGTGTTCATAGGGGTTCCGTGCACAAAATGAAATGTGTGCAGATAGCTCACATTACGTTTACATGTTTTCATTTAGCAGACGCTTTTACCCAAAGCGATGTACATCTCACAGAAAAAGAGACTATTAACAGATCCTTAATTTCTGCATTCATAATTTAGAGTAGGAGGGGAAAAAGATAAAATATGAGACAAAGTAGTCTCTCAATAATGCTGCCTAACCGGGAACAGTGGTGGTTATGGATAACAAAAAGACAATAGTGCGCCAAACATCATATCAACTGTAATGGAAACAGACTGTTAGGTAGGCTCTGTAATGAAATAAAAAGCTATGAAAACACTGATTTATGCATTTTCAACTTTAGGGTGTAATCATTGTTTCAATGTTTTAAAAAAATATGTTGTGCAACAAAATTAAACAAGAGTTATTACACTTTCATAGGTCAGTAGACAGCTAAAAGCGTGTGTGGAGTAAGGTGTTCAGACATCGGTGAACATCACCACATCACCGCTTGATGCCGCACGCAGTTACAGGCTGGACGGGTTTCAATCAGAGGCATTTTGTGAAATGTCCAGCATAAAAAAAAAAAAAAAAAATGAAAAAAAGACAAAGAATTCCTGCAGCTGGATAACACAGAAGGTCGGATAATTGAGATTTTACTGTTTTAGGGGCCATTTTCACAAAAGATGAATCATATTCACTATGACAAACTATTAACAAAGGAAACCTTTGTGGATGCAATCAAATTTTAAAAAATGATTTTTTTTATTACTTTCTGAGAAAACCAATAAGGGGGACAAGTAAACAAAAAAAAAAGTAAATAAGGTACACACACACTGTCTGAAGCTACTTGTCCTAAGTAGGATCGCAGTGAACCGGAGCCTAACCGGGCAACACAGGGCACAAGGCTGGAGGGGGAGGGGACACATCCAGGATGGGATGCCAAACCACCACAAGGCATCCCAGGCAGGACTTGAACCCCAGACCCACTACACAGCAGGCGCCGGTCAAACCCGCTGCACCACCGCACCCCCCAGATAAGGTAGAGTGTAATAAAATGTTTCAATGACAGATGATCTCTTTCGAATATAAATACTGCATTAGAAACTCATTCCGTACTTGCACAAAGAAATCCAGAGACAAAGATTAAGGTTTCTAATTATTACTGTTATTAGAGCAACTGCCCTACAAAATTTTGAGCAAGCTCATTTGGGTAATAAAAAAGGATGCTTGTGAAATGTGGTATTCCAGGCTGACCAGTAAAAACTAGCAGGTCTCTGCACTTCGAGCAGCTCCTGCAGACGGTGCCCCAAGCCGACACACACACTGCTTGATCTCCACTCTGTTTACAGCCTGGGCTGTGGGGGCACATTAAGGGTTAGATGGCGCTTTGTGGGTGTGAGGAATGGCTCAATTTGGCTGGATAAATAGCCCCACTGCACCGGGTGTTCTCAAGGTCGGGGTAATTGAAACGCGGCAGCGGGTCATCCCCGTAAAGGGGCCATGGTGGGCCTCCTGCTCCTCCGCTGCCTACCTGCAGGAACCTCTTCAATGAGATAGTGCCGCTCTGCACGGAGGGCCGACAACGCCCACACCGCACACGGAGGGTCCATCACTCCTGCACACGGAGATCGGTGGAGACTCTTCCTCCCCATGTCTGTAACAAGGTCTCGGCTGAGCAGTCCCTCCTCCTCCACCGGGTTTCATTACTGCGATGGGGAGGCACTGCCTCCCTGCAGGATTTAGCACTTTTTTACGGAGTTCAACAAACCACAGGGAAGTGTTTATCGACCTGCTGGACGGCCGTCCTGCCCCTGGCAATAACTGTGCATCCAGGAGCGGGATTGAGGTGCTGGGAGAGCTTGTCGCTGCCCACCGGGCGTGCATTTCAGGATTACCAGTGTGAGAATGTGGAGGGCGATGTTATCGCTTTAACGTTCGCTGAAGGCCAACACACTGTTCCAAGTCAAAGAACAAAATCATTGTAGCCCCACGGATGGATGCCCACAGTTACAAGGGCGCTTGGATTCCATCGATTTTATTCTGAAATACGACAAGGGCCGAAAATGAGGTAAGGAGGGGGCTGTGGAGTGTTGCTTTCTCATTGGGGAGGGATTTCTCCTCGAAGTCACGGACGGGTACACATGCAGCCAACCGTCTGACACAAAGACCACATTCCGTTGAAACAGTAAAGTGGTGTAGAGGCAGGCATACCACACAGCACTTTGACTTTACCATGTTCAACATTTCATAAGCACATGAACACCTTCACCCATGAGCACTTAATTGAATTACAAAGTCTGAAATAAAGATCAGAACACAACTTTTGGAAAGCTTAACAGATCAGAAAAGGGCATTGTGCTTCATTGCCAAGACTGAAAGTGTACACAGGAGGTGCCATTTTCCAATCCTCTGATATAGTAATCAAATACAGCATAATTGCATCCCTATTTTATGATGCGTGACAGAAAATAAGTTGCACAAACAAATGTTTTGTGAAAATTAAGTTCCGGTAATGAACTTATCCATTCCGGGAAATTGAACCTAACACATTAGCGTGATGAAAACAATAGTTGATTTCGCTCAACATTTGTTCCTCCGCATTGTTCAAAAATATTTATGACCGTTCATTTACGACCCACTGCTTCACATTAGTCTTATGTGAAACCAAATCCAGCTTTGAACATATTACTTCATTTTGCAGCCACAGGAAGGGGTACGGAAAAGGTCAGATTGCCAGTGTGACTATTGAATAGTGTTTCATTTTAAAACCTAACGAAACTAAGAAAATTAAAACATTTGACCAAAACTGGCCACAACGGCTTTGACCAGAAACTTGACATTACTACACAACCCACCGACATCATTTCCAATTCTCACAGCGCAGAGATGTGTTTGGAAATTTTTTCTGGAGGTTCACAGTTGTACATGGGATCAGGATCCGGCTGACCCTTCTGTGGTCACCTGTCCAGTGTGAGGAGCAGAGCAGCACAGAAGACAAACTGGAAAAAGACACTGAAGGTGAAGACCAGCAGAAGACTTTTTGGGACAGTATGGTGTGCTTTACAGGTCACTTCTGCAGGCCCACTTCTAGACAGGTAAGAAGCAGGACAGGTCTAGTGATCACAACACTGGTAGTCTGCTCCCCTGTACAACGAGCTAAAGGCTGCAACAGCAAACAGGCCTGCAGAGTGTCCTTTGTGGCCAACATGGAGCTATGCAAGATCCTTACCTCAACCTGGGTACGGTCGCACCCTGAGATCCACCTCTTAGGGTTACAAGAATGCGACTTTACAAACTTTCATTAAATACCTCTACTTCAGCTTTCAAAGAATTTCTTTCCACCTACGAAAACCAAATTCAGATTGAGTGCCTCCTAACATCCGAGTGCTGCAAGACCAGAGCTACCATGGGGTCTTCATAGCTATGGTCCGGCTTGTGCTGCGTTAGCTTGTCGGCCTCCATTAACCCTTGTTTGGTAAATTCGACTGTTATAAGGGCAGTGATCATGGCCCTGTTTGAACCGTTCAAACAACGTCAACTACTTCGGTAAGTCTGTATTCATTTGCATTGTTTTCATTGATTGCTTTTGTCTTTAGAGTTGCATTAAAGGTTGAATTAATGCATTAGCACCATCATATGTATATTTTAATTGAGTGGGTTTGTCACGCATAGAGTATCTTAATACTTATGAAAGACCTAAATGAGCACAGGTAGAGAGATGAACAAGTATTACAGAAGGATTAATGATTAACATTAACTGTTATGTTGTGTTATAATAACCAATAAGTTAACTACTGAAGCAACTGTTACTTTAAATGAGATTTGGTGATATTTCAGGGGAAAGGGTGTCAATTTTGGGGCACAAGAATACACAAAGTTAAAATGAATGGTGATAATGATTGACTTTTGCCCAACAGGTGGTTTTTCAGAAAAAAATTACCTTTGTAAGGAGGGGACTATTCCCAAATTCTCAGCACTGTGATTCCTAATTATCCCCTAGAAAACAAACTGCAAGAGGCTGGTTACGGCAACTGGGTGTCAACGGCAGACACCAGCACTGTGATACATTTAGCATTGGCTTTCTAGCAAACTAATGCAAGCTCTGTCTATCCTTCCTTTCTTTAATCCAGCATCTCAAAGCTGGAAACCCTGTACCCCGAGACAACAAAGCCTTCCGTGAATTATTCATCCGGGCCGAGAGACGTGGCAGATACACACGGATTTCTAATTTTATAAAAACGCTAAAATGCTTAAACTCACAGGCTTGGAGTACTGGATAAAAAGAAATACTTTCTGCGGGAAAGAGAACTTTCTGAGACACTGACATCTCAACAACCCCCCCCCCCAACACTAATTTTACCAATTGTGACCTAGCAATTTACCCATTAGTTTGGGTGAATGTGTCCGAATAGTAGTGGCACAATGACGACACTCCATACCGAAGGAACAACCTTCACGCAACAAATTCTTGTCCTTTGCCAAAACACTGATGGCTGCCCTCCACCTTAAAACCCAAAATATAAGGTCTTCCTTTAAAAAGTATCAATGCTCAGCTAGCATAGTGCACTAACCTATGGAAGAATTTCCATAAATGACTCTGCAAGACAGAGACCAGGCAGACGTTTATAGAGGTCCACAGATATGTTCAGTGGCAGCATGAACGCAGAAAAAGTAATCGATAGCCCTTAGCACTGCAGAAATATACCAGAGACTCGGTCTATAAATACAGACAGATCTCATTTATAGTCCACGTGCCCCTGCTTCTCGATTTTAGATAAGTTAACAATGCCTTTTAATCACAGATTCTGCTGACTCCTCTATGGACTCCTCCGCCATTCGGTCTCCTTGTCGTGCACTAGGGGACTAAAGTGATCACTTTCAGCACTTCTAAACGGTTGGGAAACATCAAGCTTGAACCAAGGAAGCTCACTGTGGTCCCGTGGTTCGCGATCAATCTGCCCATTGTGCCAGGAGGCAGAGGCCTCTACAGGACATCGTGCCAGTCTCCACTTCCATGTCGATATCCTCTGCAACCTCCAGCAGGGAGGGAGGAGAGAGGAGATGGAAAAAACAGATCCTGCTGCCTTCTTCCGCCTCCTCTGAGCAGATCGGCAGCCTGTCAGGAGGCTTCAATCAGCCGCCGGAGCCGCAGGCGTTTCAATCAACCGCAGAAAACAAGGAAACGGAGAGGCACATGGGAAACATTGGAGGTGCGTGGGATGCAGGGACAGCCACGGGCCAGGGTCCTAATGCTTGGATCATGGCAGCTCTTCTAGAGCTGCAGTCAGTAAAACAGCTGGTCCTCACTGGCAACTAACTGCTACCACATATGTAAACATAGTATAAAGATACACTAGGGGGAATAAAGGCGAGAAAATGCTCCAGATGGTTTCCGTTGATGCTTAAATGAGGAAGAGGTAGGAGAAAATATCTTGACCCTGACAACTTTTCACAATCCAAGGAGACAACTTGCTGTTGCACCCTAGAGGAAGGTACTTAACCTCAACTGCTCATGTAAATTTTCCTTCCTGAAGGAACAGGATATGTTGCTGTCACCACCACTCTTCTAACACCCTGCCCAACGCAGCAAAGGAGTGAAGTCTGGGATTTGGAGTCCCAGAACTGATTAATATACAAAGTGAAAACAATCTCTGCTTTCTCATCTTACATTCCAGTACTGCTACAATACAGAACACCACAATGTACTTTATACTCTGCTCTTTACTTTTTTTGCAACATTTAGCTATTTTAGATGAGCAATTCACACTTCATATCTCAACCAACTCCTAATGTGGATTGAAAAGCCAGCATATCTGTGTCCTTTAACACTGTGTCACCTGTTGATGCCTGGTGGCAGTAAATACAGCGGTAAGCCCACGCAACGGAAAGCTTTGATGGTAATTTCATTGACAGCACAGAGTGAAAGGAGGTCATGCTGAATTCTTTTCCTCAACAAGTGACTCCCCCATAACTCCTCACAACTATCAGGAGTTTACCTGAGTATCATTTACCTCAAAGCAACCAACAGCATTAGAGGATTGCAATAATTTACTCATTCAGACCCCCTACACTTTTTCTACTTTGTTTTCACTTATTTCAAAATCCAACCGATTCAACATTTTTTGTGAACAAACAATACCAAGTAATGACAAAGTGATAAGACTTTTAGAAATTACAGCAAACTAAAAAATAAAAAAAAAAAAACTGAAATCCCCAACTTATATAAGCATTCAGACACTTTATTCACTTTTTTGTATGGCCACTTTTAGCAGCAAATACAGCTGTAAGTCTTCCCAGGTATTCTTCTATGAACTTTGCTCACCTGGATTTGGGCAGTTTCCTCATTCCTTCTTGCAAATCATGTCAAGCTCTGTCAGATGAGATGGTTATGACTGGTGAACTGTAATGTTAAGGGCTCTCCACAGATTTTATGCAGGGTTCAAGTGTGGGCTTTTATTGAGCCATTCAGAGACTTCTTCCAAAACCACTCCAGCACTGTCTTGGCTGTGCACTTCAGATTGTTGTCATACTAAAAGGTGAAGTCCTATGAAGTCCTTTGTCCTAGCACAAGGCTGTGTGTTCTCTGGTGTAGGTTTTCTTCAAGAACCTTTCTGTAATTGGTTCTGTTCATCTTTCTCTCAATCCTGAGCAATCTCCCAGTCCCTGCCACTAATAACCTTCTCCACAGCATGATGCTGCCACCACCATGCCTCACTATAGAGATGTCATTATCCAGGTTACGAGCAGTACCTGGTTTTGACCAGACATACCATTTTACATTCAGGTTAAAGAGTTCAATTTCTGTCTCATCAAACCAACAAATCTTTTCTCTCTGCACTCAGTGTTTTAAGTGCCATTTGACAATCTCCATGTGGGCTGTGATATGTCTCTTACTCAGGAGTGGCTTCCATCTAGTCACTCTATCACAGAGACCTGATTGATTGATTCAGATGGGTAATTTTTATTGTATCAATTCAGGGTAAGTATCTTGTTCAAGGGTACGGCACAGCAGGAGGAGGGATTTGAAACCCCTGTCCTTTGGGTCCCAAGGCAGCAGATCTAACCACTATGCCAAATAAAGCAGTGGGGTGCTATTCTCAGAGTCTGTCATTTAAACCCCTTGCATGGTGAGTCCAGTGACAGTTTTATTAGTTCATATTTAATTCAAGGTCATCAATCACATGGCCTTCTTGCCTTATGGGCTTCTGTTACAAAGAAATCACTGTCTCCACAAAAACCTGTGAATGAATATCCATCATGTCCCACCACGGGCACAGGAGATTCACACTGCACTCCAGAAGTCACAGAGAGGTGATATTCAGATCCAGAGATGGAAACTGACACTGTGGTCCATTCTCCCTGCAATCTCAAGCAGTGCCAAAGCGACCATGTTGGTCTGTCTCCTTAGTCAGAAAAAGACTTCAGGGGATCATGGATAGTCTATACCATCTAGAAGACTAATTCAAACCAGTTTCAGGGTTTTATGATCTTTATTGGGTTTGTTTAACAAAAACTAATAATTTAAAAAAATATATACTTGACATTATAGCAACTTTCTTGCTATAATGTATTTTATTCCTTTGAAGATATAGAATGGAGCTTTTTGTTTATCAAACACCACTACTAACAAAAAGAAATGTACTTGACACTAACAAACTCATTTTATTCATCTAAAAAAATGCATAATGAAAAGCACATTTTTCAAACCAGATGCAGAACAAGCAACACAACATTTTTCTTATCCTGCACATAATGGGTGCAAAGTATCTATTTAAGAGGTGAAAAGCACAATTCTTCGGAAATAAACAGGAAATTCACAATTAGCAACAATGCAATTGGTATAAACTTCAGTACAACTCACTGAAGGCATTCACACATTTACCATGGGACTGCTAATTCCCATCCACTTCCGGATTAGACAATGTATCACAGTTCTTCTGCAACTTTTTAAATTTAGGGAGGTAATTGAACCCATACCCAATTTAATGCAGAGAAACTGTCTCTCGGCACCTGCAGCCAAGTGAACTTTTAACAAACAAAAACTGATGAAATCTATAGTTACTATTTATTGGTATTTACCAATGTATAAATGACATTATTTGTTTTGTTTGAGGTTTCAGCTAACACAACAAATATCACAATATTAAGCATAGCTTTAAAAAACTCTGCTGGTGACTCTAAACCACAGAATGCATAACAGAGGACATAACCTTCAAGGCATCACATCTGAGAAGTGTAACAATTGATACATCACGGAGAAAATATCAGTGACAATGGTACATTTGGTAGCTGTATAATGACAGAAAATGAAGATTAAAAAAAATTACCGTGAAGGTTATCCTAAATTTTGTACAGAGGTGACATGATCTGCACCCAGACCAGTGGCACCCTTTCAGAACCTCGGTGCGAGCATTCTGGGCTAATAAACGTCTCAAACTGCATTTCAGTCCTTCAGAGGCAATACCTAATCTGTATTCCCTGTTGTGCCCATGACATTCTCCATCTTCCCCCACATTTCCTGCAATGTATTATTTTCCATCAGTCTTTTTTTTTTTTTTTTTTATTTATTTATCCTCAGAGGAGAGTGGGAAAGTTATACTTTATGCTGCAGCGAGGATATTAAGTCTGTCACGGGTGGCTTCCCTAAGGCCTGATCTCAGAGGTACAATACAATGGGAGACAAGGAAATTAAATACAGCTGTCCCCAAGATTTGAACCCCAGGGCTCACCCTACAGAAGTGTCCAATCACAACGAGGTCTGCATTCACCTTTGACCTTTACTGGGTTCAGGTAGTTCGTTGTGTTGGAAAGATCGCACCTACCACTCATCAATCTGATCGCTGGTTCAGGGGTATCTTTACAATCAACGTTTTAATTAGCAACAAATTAATAGAGTGTGTAATGAACCTGCTACAGACTGCCACCTCGCAAGATCTCCAAATGCTCCATTGTGCAGAACAGCTTACATGAGCAATTTCTGAATACGCGGCCGCATATAATCTAGAATATTAACCATTCTACAGTTCGACATTGAATTTTCATGATGCATGAAAAATAGCAATTGGAGAGAACCTAAGTGGTTTACAAATCACTCACAAAACGAAGTAGGCAATTCCTGTTTGTCAGGACCTGACAGTCCTCAGTACTGTAATGCAGGATTACCTGCTCAACTTCACAATGTTCAGAGGGATAGATTAAGTTCCCAACAAACACCCAGAGCACCTGTCCCAAGATTAATGAAAGAACTGCATGAGCAAAATGAGAAACAACAAATGTCAATCATCAGGAAACAGGTCATTTCCATTGGTACTCCTGTAAGCAGCACAGGATGACCGAACTAGGCAGGCAGAGACAACACCGCGCGTGTGTACACACACACACACACACACACACACACACACACACACACACACACACACAGAAACCGCTTGTCCCAAGTGAGGTCGCGGTGAGCCAGGGCCTGACCCGGCAACACAGGGTGTAAGGCTGGAGGAGGAGGGGACTCACCTAGGACAGGACGCCAGTCTGTCGCAAGGCTCCCCAGGCAAGACTTGAACCCCAAACCCACCAGAGAGCAGGCACAGGCCAAACCTGCTGTGCCACCGGGCTCCCGCAGAGACACTCCTCATATTGAAGTATCATATACTGCTCCAAGGTGATGGGGTCGGGGTGAGAAAATCTATGGAAAGGTACAGACTTGACCTTCATGAATGCCAGGCTCAGAATAAATCAATACACATTAGATCCATTTCACTTCCCATCCCTAAGAAAGGTGAAACAAAATCTCTTGGGTGTCTCTATTCCTGGAAAACAAACAGATGGAATTGAACAGCAACTGCACAACTATGATTCACTGGTCAATCTTCATTCCATTTCAATACAGGCTCGAGAAAGCAGTGGCCAAGGGTGATATTTAAATAGTTGACAAATGATTGACGGAATGAGAGCCAATCACAGATTTGCTAGGTTAAGAATAAGAAATCAGGGTAGAAGTGGCGAAAATGACTGCTGAATGTGACCTTCATCCAGCAAAGAGAACTAACAGACTCCCTCCAGTTCCAATATGATAGTAACATGTAATATGCTGGAAAATTAGAAGAATTACTCAATAACATGAATTTCACCAAGTATTAGAAAAGGTCAGCACACAGTAAGCATTTTGGCAAATTATCTGTCTGTAATTAAATTCTAGTCTGAGGCTGTAACATATCAACATCAAAAGAAAAAGCTTCAATCTTTTTTCTTATTGGAAGGTTAATTATATAGTCAGGGCAACCTTTGAAACAAAGCTGCAATTTAATCACTGGGTGCAATAATTTTGCCCTTCCTGCTTGTTTATTATTGTCCAGAACTGGAAGGGAGAATGTGCTAATTGACAATCGATAGCTCAAACAAGTCAGAGTTTTTCATTAAAACAATTAGGGGGTGAAAAACACACAAAGCGGAAAGCATATATAACTCTTCTGGTTTACAGGGACGTTTTTAGCAAAACAAATACTCATTCTGGAAATGGGCTGTTCTACCCATAATCCCATGTAAACTAATCTGCATATCTTGGAAAGGCACCCACTGAGTTGTCTGGTGCCACGATGCTCCAGAGGGGTTCTGTTTCATGTGAAACACTGACAGGAATATACATACGGTAGAATGAAAGGGAAAACAACAAGGGAGAAAAGTTGGCTTTGAGATATGGGGATGAAAATATTTTTAGACCCAACTTGGCAGGAGCTTTCAAATAACCTAAGGATTATTGAAATAATCTACACGCGCCACAAGCACAAGGGAGTCTGGAAAAAACCTTGCGGCTTTCATTCTTCAGATTGAGGAAAAATCTCCCTATACATGGAGCTGACCCGTGCCTTCCATGGAGGTATGCTTGTGTTCAAGGATCCACTGAGGACTTCAGGTCAACATGGAAGACCTAGAGCTGAAACAGAGTGCTAGTTGCCATGACTTCACATTAATGTCACTTTTAGAAGCACCCAGACAACGTGACCCCTCCGGCACATGCTGGACACCCTCCGCAGATGAATTTTGCCCATTCCATAACATCTCAACCCCACACACATTCTATTTCCGTGTTAGGGTTAGCAGGCGAGCTGTCTAAAAAGGGCACGAGTGCAGCAGGTCTCTCACGGGGCCCTAGTAAGTGCTGCCCTCTTCCAGACACCGGATGACTGAGTGGCTGCACTCTAGTGCTCCATCGCCACAGTCAGGAGAGCGAAACCGCTCTGCACGTAGCTTGTCTGCCGTATGCTAATTAATGAATGAGGACTTCCTTCCGATCCCGCACAGCAGACACACACATCAGGGCATCTTATTAACACCTCTGCTCCAGATGCTAACCTCTAAAAGATGTACAGTTTCCATCCAGTTGCTGATGGGAACCGGGTGAGTGGATGAATGAAAAACATTTTCAATCCATCAGGGAAATTGCCTTTGGTTGCAGCTGCATACAACATAGATGTACTGGAACAAATGGGGGAAAAAAAAAAAGGTGAATGAACAAGCAGGCAAATTATACACATGGAAATGTGGGAGGAGAAGTACAGAGCAACTGCAGTACCACCCTGTCAATAAGAGATTAGTAGCACGGCAGCATGAGAACTCATTACAGAGCCTTACAGCGCAGCTGGACCAGTGTGTTGCCAGAGGTGCTCCTCTGTTTGGCCAGCGTGGCGCGTAGAGGGTAACAGTCATTGTCCATGATGGCTAGGTGTTTTTATGCCATTTTCCACACCTCTTCCTTCAAAGCAACTTACGGATCTTACATTTACCATTACTTTTATTTGAATTTCATATGGCTGCTGTATGCTAATCAATTAGGAGTCAGTCTCACATAGCAGATACACGCATTACGTCAGGTGAATAACACCACTGCTCCAGATGCTAACCCCCAAAATATGTAGTTTCCATCCAGTTGCTGATCTAAACTGGATGGATGGATGGATGAATGGATGGATGGATGGATGGAATTCACTGGAAAAGCTGTCTATTTCACAATGAAGAGATGTCATCAAGGTCAGATTTATTCTGCAAGACACGTCATTTGGCCTGCTCGCTTCGGATCCGAGAAAAACATCAAATTTAACAAGTCAAATGCTCATGTCTGCTTGGCAAAAACTGTCACCAAAGAAAGAAAGTGAAATTCTTTAATTACCTTTAGAGAGTGGGGGGGAAAAAAAAAAAAAAAACCAAGTGCACAGTTGAACAACAAGCAAGCTCTGCAGATGACCTGTAGTGATTCAGTCAGAAAAGACTCTCTTAGTTAATAATAAATCCTTCCACTGTGGCATCAACAGATAAGTTGAGGGAGATGCCGCTCAGCTTCCGGCTATCTCAGTACGCTCAGCCTCAAGAGCCCTTCACGTTCAAGGACCAACCATACTCGCACGTCGCGGCTAAGCACAGCGCGGGCTCTCTGGGTCTATTCATCATATGGGCCACGGCTGGACGATCACAGCCCACAAGGCCAGCGGGGCCTCCGAGCCCTCATTGTGCCCCTGCACTCAAATTATTAATTCATGTTCTTGATGAAAACACCACCACCTGGCTTTCGCAGGCAAAATGCTGTCCCGATCTGTAAACCCTTCACACCTTCGAAAGCCCGTTGAGGTTATTTTCAAGTGGAACGGCGTGCAGGAAATTAAACGAGCGGCGGGACAAAACGACAATCCTGCGGACGGACCTTGCGGTTCTCCACAACCGCTCAGCTCTGCCTCTCTCTGTGAAAGCGTGTGCGCTTCCAGCTGTCACGCTGGGGTCAGCTGAAGTTCTGCCAGATGAGCGAACTATATTTAAACATTGTGTTACTGTCACATGGGGTCTTCAAGGGGGCAAGTAGCCCAACCTACTTACTGTTAAAATTTCAGACGAGCAATTTCTTCAGGCAACGGGTGCGTGACCTCGCCTGTGCTGTTAAATGGAGAAACTGGCTGCGGATGAGCTAGAAGCGCAACTCAGACATACAATCATTGCCTGCTTACCCTCAGGGTTAAGGATCAGAACGTTTCCTGGACCTGCACTTGTCCATTTACTTCGCGGTTAGGGTCTTGTAGGATGCGAGACGTCCACTATGACTGATATCACTTTAAAGAGTCGGGAAATGGCAATTTTTACATTACATTTACATCTATTCATTTAGCAGATGCTTTTCTCCAAAGCGACGTACATCTGAGCAAAAAATACAATTTGTGCATTACAACAGGAGAAAGAGAGACATAGTTGCAGACATGGGATTCTTAAGTAAACCTAGTTTGTTTCTTCCCACTTTATGCACCGATGTTCATCACAAGTAAGTGCATAAAACTCAGGAAGACGAATCCTGATCACCTTCCTATAATTTTTTTTTTTAAAGGTACACAAACATTTACATACAATACAGGAGTGGTGGCCGTGTAAAGGCTTATCTGGGCATGATCATGAAGCTACACAGTGCATGAGCATTTACAGCATACGTGAGCTGGAGAGATCTTGGGCAAAGTAAGTCCAGAAAAGGTGAGTTTTCAGACCCTTCTTGAATGTAGACAGAGTTTCAGCAGTTCTGAGTCAGGGGGGGAGGTCATTCCACCACAGTGGAGCCAGAACCGAGAACCTCTGTACTTTATCTTTCATAAAGGTATGAAATATGATTATTTTAGTATACACTGGAACACACACCAGTGTTGCAAAATGGATTGAAAAATATTACAAAACAATAGTAATATTTGCAGAAAGCAGAAGGTACGTTATCAGCGGCACCTGTCCCACATCACTAACAGAATACAGGAATCATTACCCTGCAAAGCTCGGACCGCTGTCGACGTGGTTGCTCCCATTTTGTGTTTTCTTGTGTTTTTCATATTATTTGTTTTGTATTTTTAATTAACACTCTATAAATCCAACCTATACAACCTCACATGTGGTCACTTCTTGAACTTGGAATGCCCTGCATGCCCCGATATTTTAATATAGGCTTTCAATTTTTAATTACGAACATCAGTATTTCTTCAAGGGGGGCGCGGTGGGTTTGGCCGGGTTCTGCTCTCCGGTGGGTCTGGGGTTCGAGTCCCGCTTGGGGTGCCTTGCGACGGACTGGCGTCCCGTCCTGGGTGTGTCCCCTCCCCCTCCAGCCTTACGCCCTGTGTTGCCGGGTTAGGCTCCGGTTCACCACGACCCCGCTCGGTACAAGTGGTTTCAGGCAATGTGTGTGCGTATGTGATGTGTGAATATTTATTCGTTGTATACCTTCAAGCCACGCAGATGCATAATTTGCATTACTTTTGCTGAGGTAAATATCGTAAGGAAAGTTGCGCAGGTTCTGTTCTGGACACGAGCATTAATGAAAATGTACTGAAGAAAGTGGTTCCTAAATTGAGCATTTGTGCACATTCTCCAAAAATGGAGCAGTCATTAAAGTGTGAAGTGACAGACAGCATACGATGTTAACCGTACGATGGCTGTGGTTCAATCTGAAGTCAGATCAATGCTTTTGCTGAACCGCTTTGGTTCTTTTTTTGGTACACTGAAGCGATGAGTCTTTTTGCAATGCATTCACCAAAGGCTATTTCTCCTTCATCCTTAAACAAAACCTACAGTTGGACATTGCACAGTGATCACATGGGACTGCGTGCCATGGATTCAGGCACGGTCCCTGCATAATCTGACACGGAGCCCCGAGGGAGTCTGACCAATTGGCCGATCGAAATGACGGGCCACAGATGGCAGCGGTGCATTCCGCATCGGAGCGGCGGTCCATTCCCGCTGTGGCACAGCAATGACGACAGTGTACCACATTTTAATTGAATGTATTGGATGCATGTATTTAACTCCAGGCTAAGGGTTCAATCAGTTTCATTATAAGCTTTCAATTAGTTTCAATTACCACTCTAAATGTCTACAGTAGGGCACAGACTATTTGACTGTAATTGAATTTGAAAGCCATGTAATTTGGATTCTTCCAAAAATACCCAGCAAGCACATAATAAACTCCATGAATAATTTTTTTTTAAGGGAGTCTAGGGTCTGTTGAGGGAGCAGATTCAACCAATCCATAAAGAGCCATGAAGCGAACACGATCGAGCGAGTGAAATACGTGTCGCTAATGGAAACCTCCAGGGGCACTGGTTTTACATGGGAACACAATGTTTTAATAAACCGGTAAAAAATTAAGGAGGCAGAACTGCGCAGGCACGCAGGGTGCATAGTCCAAAAAAAAAAAAAAATTATTAATAAAGCCTTTACTTCAAAAGTGTCACATTCTCACCAAAAAAAAAAAAAAAAAAAAAAAAACCTCTTCTACAAACACAGGACATTAAAGCAGGAGCAACGCATACTTCCTGACTGCATGCAATTTAGATCTCATTCTCTCCTGTCATGCAGCATCTCCCGGGATTTCTTTCATCTGGGGTTTTCTTAAGTTACAAATCCAGGGAGTGTTTTCATCAACTTCTACTTCCACTCACAGAGTATGTTATTATCAACAAAGGATAAAAAAAGAAAAAAAACATGACAGTTTAAGTAGGAAGGAGAATCTACTTCAGCAAGATATCACTTTGCAACGGCCAATAACATAAAACATCCACAGCAAGGACAGTAATGCCATCAGATGCCATATTTTACTCAGAGAGCGGACCTTGGTTGGCTTGCCTGGGAGGAGGCACCAAAGGCCAAGATTGGGTTAAGGGGGGTAAGTTTTATTGTATTTCTGGATGAATTAGCAAATTAAGTCCACATCTGTTGCCCCAGCTGGATCACTGGCTTTGGTGCTGAGCAAGGCGATCTTTGTCTGAGGAGGCAATGGGAAGACCATAGAAGTTTTGGATGGGCGGTGAGCTGTGATGCAAGAAGGCAAAGTAAGAGGGAAGGTAAAACAGCCTAATAGGAAACGCGAGACAAGCCACAGGCTGTAACGAATCCTCGACGCTGTAGTTCGGCTTTCGCTATTAATTGAGGAAAGGAAGCGTGCACAGTATGGACCATTATGAAAGGATCAAAATGACAGCCATCCTCTCCCAGGACCCACCCCATCAATCCGCACCTACCAGAACATGGCAACTTGTCACATAATTGCAAAAAACATTATGGCATGCGACCACGTTCCATAATTGGAATCTAAAAGATGCTGCCAAAATAGCAAAACGTACCGACATATCAGTAGTGCTCTGGTTGTACAACTGTGGCTCAGGGGCAAGTGGCACTTTAATCCGGTTGCTGGAAAACCCTCCTTTTCAAAGCATTAATGACCTTGTCTAATCAATTTACTGGATTTCATCGCTGAGCTTCCTGGAGGAGGAATAGCCTACAGCTGGCTCTGGATTATGACGGTTTCCTTCCCAACGGGATTCAAGCTGCTGCTGATGCCGTCAGAGAGCATGAGCTGGAAAGTGCTCTGGATATGCGGTGCTTCCTGCTGCACCTTTGATCAACTTAACTGGAACCGCATCGCTAAATACCCAAATAAGTAACACCAAGTAAATGAGGCGAGTCCCTCTGCATCTGCCAAGCCTGCCGTGCTGCATCACTTATACGCAATTACATCTTCCGGATGTGCACTGGTGCCACTTTCAGAGTGCAAGTCCTCTGCTTTTACCACACCCGGGGAAAAACAGCACAGAAGAAATAAAAGCTACTGTTCAGTTGAAGAGAAACGGAAAAACGCTCGAAAGAGTGGGCTTTGGGAAACACCAACACCAAGAGAAGGCGGGAAATGCAATACTTGGCCGGTCACGTGAGAGGACTGATTTTGCGAGAGAGACAATAAAGGAAACGCGGCGCCGCCCACTTCCTATAACACAGACGATGTGCGTGAACGCAGTGCGACACTGTATCCTGAGAGTGGCATCAGCGGTGCTGCTCTTGGAATCTGCATTCCTCAGTCTTCTTTCCTGATGTCATGACTTCGGAATTCTTGAATTCTGCACTACGTTTGAGAGTTGCCACCACCTGCTATTGCCTCTCTTCACACCCCCCGCTGCCGATGAAGTCCCAGGCACCGAGCAAGCCGGTCTTGTTGCCGCAGCTCTGGAACGCATTGCCGGCTCAGCAACAGGGTGGAGCCCCTGCTCCTAAAGCACTGAAGGAAGGCCAGTTTTAAACATCTCAAGGGCTCTGCTGTTGCATAATTCTCTCAAGTGTTACAAACAAATGGCTCCTCACGTTGCCCCATCAAAGGGTATATGCAGATATGCAGTCTGGTCGCTGAACTTGATTTTCAGCTCATTATATAACACTGGCTAACCCTCGTACCGTGGCATCGTGCCACAACGTTAGCCCTGTTTGGCGGTTCTCTGCTGAATTTCCCATTTAGGGCAGCTGGAACGAGAGCGCCGAGGACAGCTTCCTGCGAGGCCCTCCACGACGGGCCTGCTTCACTGCAAGAATCTACCAGAGTCTCCCAAGGAGCATCAAGGCTGCGATGAGCAGCGCGGCCAAAAATGCTTTCAACACTCTTACTTCACCCCTTTGACCACGGCAGCTTAATTTGTGGCTGATTTGTCCCTCTGTTGAATGTGTTCATGCATACAGCAGCATACAATGACACACTACTGGGGGGGGGGGGGCACAGCTTCAGGTTGGCCTCTGTCACTATGCGTATGAAGCCAGTGTCAGCTGCAGACTTCAGCTCAATAAAGCACGGTTGTGCAGAAGGGAATCAGACATGCTTGCAAGGACTCACAGTGATGCTTAACAAAATTTTCATGCAAGGAATAGAAACTGAGATGCAGCAAAAAATAATGGATTTTTTAAGTAAGATGTTGCATCTTGTTGCGTTTTAATTCAGCTGCGTCTGGGTAAATGTGCGTCATGTTCTGCACATTTTCAGGGAGGAGGGCATCAAGCATAGGTGCCGTGGTGGCGGGTCACGCCGCTGTCTCGCAGCACCTCGACCGTTCGGGTGTAGGTTTGAATCCAGCTCTGTCTTTGTGGAGTTTGCATGTTCTCACCGTGTCTGCATAGGTTTCCTCCAAATGCTCTGGTTTCGTCCCACAGTCCAAACATATGTCTCTGAGCTGGTTACTTTAAATTGTCTATAATGTGTGATTATATGTGACTGCATATGCATTTGTGGCAACCCTGTGACGGTCTGGTGTAGCATCCAGGACAGACCCTAGCTTGTCACCCTGTGCTTCTGGGATAGGCACTGTAGCCCTGACATGAACAAGCAGTTAACAACAGTTAGTGAATGACTGAAACCTGGGCCACATTCTTTCAGTCACGTAAATGTACATGAAGCATCAAGACATGGTCACGAGGAACAGTTTGTACCCAAGCTGTCCACGTAATGAGAGGAGGGAAAACCCTTGTAATCTAAAGAGACAAGACATGATTTGTAGCCCCTTTCATTGGCACATAAGGTCTACTGAGCTGTTCCATAACTTTAATTAAAAACACCCACTGAGCACGGAGCGGGATCAAGCCAGTGTGGACTCATTGATTCCATTAAAAAGACTTTTCCTGATTTGCACAAGTTCTGCACTGAAACAAGAAAAAAATGAATTAAAAGAAAAAGAAATACGACTCCCCACAAACAACAACAACTAATCAAATTTAGGAATGATAAGGCATTACAGAACTCGCTGTGACTTATTTTAATATGCTGATATCTTTCCAATTACCAGGGACCTTAAATCCCAGAGAAATTAAATTAACCAACTCAAAGAAACGAGACAGAAATCAGCTTAAAATTCACAGCAAGTAAAATTTATAACGTCTCAGAATTTACAGCATGTACTTGTACATTTTCTACCATCAATAATTCAGTTTAAACTAAACTGTTAATTACACCATTACCGAGTTTTACTAATTCGGTATGCACCATCCCAAAGCAGCCCGGGGGATGTGTTTTAAAGACGTGTCTGCTATGCGTCCGAAAAATACGCGGGGCCTTAAATAAGAGACTCCTTCAGCAAGACCCTCGCTGGACATCTCAGGTGTACAGCAGGAGTATTTTAGGTTTAGCACCACACCACAGAAGGATTCTACACGAAAGCCTTCTGGGACACGAACAGGTAACGTTCGGCACAAAAGTCGGTAACCTTCAAGCACTGCAAGCACTGACCGTACCCGCTGCCTTACTCAACATGTTGGCGAAGAACCTTGAGCGCAAATGTACTGCACTTACAACCCAGAGCACGGACTCACTCTCCATGGCTGCGGACAAACCAGGTTCAAACTGCACCCCCATCTCCTCCTGTACTGCAGAGCTCCCCCCAGGAGGCTTATGGGGAGGAAGCAATTAATATTCTTTAACAGGAGATTAATCACAAGCGGACTCTGTTTGCAAAATCAGAGCGTGCCCTTCCCTGGAGTAGCTCGTGGAAGCTCTGTGTTAGATCCTGTTTCGTTTCAGCATTCAGATACTCCCTGGCTTCTGTAAATCTATTAAAGCACATTTGGTCTTGTTTTCAAGAGACTGGCTTGTGTTTCCTCATATTCCACTGCGGACAAAAAATAAATGTAACGCACGGGAGGCCATTTTTATTGCATGGCAGACTTTGGGTGAACCAGGATAACATCTTATGATAAAGATGACTTCTTTAAATTAAAAAGCACAAAGTGCTCTGCCCTGGAGAGAGGTCACAGCAGCCAAGAAGAGCATGTTCAGAATGAATGTATTCTGGTGGGGATGACAGATGGAAATGGGCTTGTTACCGATGGCACTATTACAAGTCCCGCAGAGCACGAGATGAGACCCTGCAAGAGCAAGAAATGAACCAAGACTGAGAAGCTTCGAAAGCAAATCTTAACAACAACAGTTACCCTGTGACCCTGCACTCCTACCCTTCAAATGCAAGCAGCAAATACCGATTTTAAAAAAAAAAAAAAGCTGAGACTGAACCATTATATCTCGCTGCCTACTCCGGTCCCCGGTTCCCTCCACAGGGTGCCGAGACACTTGCATGATTGCTGGTGGGCGGGTTGGCCGGCAGATGCAGGTAGGGACGAGATCAAGCGGTGACAGGAGAGCAATCTGATCAACAGCCGTGGTTCGCTGGTTGCAGTGGCGGATTAAAATCACACCCCTGACACCAAGCCTAAGACAGCAGCATCTCTCAGCCCGAGCGATTTGGATTTCTGGCAGCTGAGCGCATGCACGGAGGTGTGTGGGTGCACGGGGTGGGGGGAACCTGTCGAGACACACTGGTGCCAGAGAGGCGTGAAAAAGAGGATCTGAAGCCGATATCACTCCACGCCAGCACAGCTGCCACCCCTCTCCACACGCAATGAGAGAAAGAGGGAGAGAGGAGAGCGCTGCAGGAAAACTACACCGCAGCGTTCCCACAGCGAGACCCCAACAACAACTGATGATATTTAGCAGGAAATGTTCAAAAGAAAAGGGTCAGAAGAATCAGGCAATTTATTGACCCTGAAAACAAAAGTCTGTACTAGTGAGACCTGTTCCTAATTCGACACTGCCTGTAGGGGGGGTACTTTTTTAACAACTTATTGTTGGGCTGACGTTCACATTTATTCATTTAGCTCACGCTTTTCTGCAAATACTTAGACTGTTAAACTGCCTACAACTATCTATCCATTTACACAGCTGGGTAATTTTTATTGAACCTACTTAGGATAAGTACCTTGCTCAAGGCTAATTACAGCTGGAGGTGGGATTTGAACCAGCAACCCTTGGGCCCAAAGGCAGCAGCTCTAACCGCTACTTACAGTGTAAAGTCACTTTTAATTATTCATACAACTGGGTAATTTCTACAGGAGCAATTTTACTGTAGACAAACAACGGGGGGGGGGGGGGGGGGGGCATTCTGTCATAATGACGGTGAACCAATTGTAACAATCAATTATTGTCAATCAAACATCACAACTGAAATAGCAGAATCATTTCACTGAAGTATTAATCCAGTGTGGTGACACTTTTCTCCGAAAGCAACTTACAATGTTAAGTTAGGGTTAGGTGTGCCAATTCAGGATCGAGTAACCTTAATCAAAGGTTCCCTAAAGGAGCTGGGATTCAAACCTGCAACCTCCAAACCCAGAGGAAATACCTACGCCACTACACCACCTGCAGTGCCACACTGGTAATCCAGTACTTGGTGATTCCTTAAACATTTGCCTGCTCCTCACTCTGTCCGGTACACGGCAGAAAACTGGCGGGACTGGTGATCAGCGGAGCGCTAAGCAATAAACCCGGACAGCGGGGCCACAGATGCTGAGACAATAATGAAGTCCTGCCTCTGCACACACTCACTTCCTCAGTCTCCAGAGATCTGGGGCAAAATGAACTCCACAGCCAGAAGAAAGCCTGGCCTTCTTATGTTTGCAGACAATCGACATTCAGCTACAGCTGACCTAATCCAAATCTGTAGTGCTCTCCCTTCACCACCACAAATACAGGTACGTTTAGAGAAAGAAGAAAGGGGGGAAAAAAAACACTAAAAGTGCCAACGCGCTAGTAAAACCGTGGACTACGAGCGAGTCTCCTCGGGTGAAACGTGCCCCGAAAAAGAAGTGGTGCTACATTAAATAACTAAACAGCAACCTCAGTCTTGTCTTCTCGCAAGCTTTTCGAAGGGACCGGGGCGTCACTCTAGTGCCACATCGCTACGGGGCCCGACATCACGCGAGTGGAACAGAGGGGCTGAGATGGGCACGGCGGAGACACGACGACACCCCCTCCACCTGCAGCCGCTGATATACCTCCCCGGTGCCGCCGTACTTCAGCAGCTTTCAAATCATCCATCGTAGCTCCATCCTGCAGATCTGTGGCCTCAGTCATCACCGAGCTCTAAGAGCGGAGATAGAGTGCAAAAGA
Organism: Scleropages formosus; assembly: GCF_900964775.1. Classification (NCBI taxonomy): domain Eukaryota; kingdom Metazoa; phylum Chordata; class Actinopteri; order Osteoglossiformes; family Osteoglossidae; genus Scleropages; species Scleropages formosus. Next base: position 17,922,413 of record NC_041807.1, read on the forward strand.
AAGGGCTTCATAACATCTGTATTTCAAGTACCACTGAAATACATTTCTGTGCTTTGCAATGTTTGAACATAATGGCAAGTTTACAAACATAATAGATTATAATGATGACTGGCACAATGAAGAAACGCAATGTTTATGTGCTTTGCCGTATTTGTTTTTGTATTGTGAAAACATTTCTGTACTCTAGGAAAGGCAGAAAAATAAACGTATAAATACATGCGACATCGAAGTCTGATTAAAAGCGTACAGCTGCAGGAATAAATGAACGTGAACAATTAAGCGTGTGTGTGTGTGTGCCGAACTGCGACGACCAGAGAAGCAACGATGGACTCAAATTTATTTTGCTGCGCTCGTCGGTCGGTGTAGCCCACCGCCGACTGGAGAGTTGCACCGTTCTGTGGGGAGCGGTCCAGCTCACAGCTCCAGGGGGCTGGAAGGACTCATCAATCTGCGCCAATCCATCCAACACATCCGCTCCTTGGCGCTCCAACACAGCTCTCCGCTGGAGCGCCACAAACATGCTGCATTTCGTGGGTGAAGAAATGTCAGACAGTCCAACTGGCTGGATTCTATTTTGCAAACCAGCCTCCGCTGTTAAGGCTGTTTTATAATTTACAGTATGTTGCTGCTGCCACCGCATTGCTTATTCATAATGTTTATCTATAGTAATTTATAATTAATCCAATTTATACAGGTGGATCTACCCTTAAGGAACAATTTAAGAAGCCGCACGGTGGTGCAGCGGGTAACACTGGTGCCTGACAGGGTTGCGGTTTCAGATCTGGGGTTCGAACCCCACTTAGTCTGACTGAAATCTGTGTTCTCTGCTTGTGTTTCTGTAGGTTTTCTCCCATGGTCCACAGACGTGTGGTTCAAATCGATAAAAAAACCCACTTCCGTTCCTTCCCTTCCGTACGCCAAAGCTACGTTCCCCTTAAGTATCACTTTACCCGATGCCCAGTAAAACAGCTGTATGGAAGACCTCATGAGCACCAACACGAAGAAACACGTGTGAAATTAACAAGAAATATTTTGTACTCTCCCATAAAAGCGTGCCCTAGCTCCATCGCCTAAAGGTCTAAATGAGAACCACCTCTAGACATTTAAATCATGTTTTAAAAGGTCAAATCGTACTTAAGTAAAGGGTACAGGACATGTGAAAATTAAAGGAGCACTGATCTCCTACACTCAAATTCCAGCCAAAAGGTTAATGAGACCCCATGCCGGAAGCATAGTCACCGTGGACGCATCAGCCTAAGATGAAGTGTGATGGGAACTGAGCGCAATGAGGGTGTGGAAGGACCCAAAGCCCGGCATAGATACACAAAGTAAACGCTGCTGCCGCCTGTCATCTTCCACGTAAAACTTATCTTTAGCAGAGCAGGTAACCAAAATTATTATTATTTTTATTTTATCTGAACAGCAGGTCAGGTCAAACCCACACCTGAATTAAGTGGAACGCTTGACTCCACTTACACTCTTCTCACAATGTTTTTATCCGAGGGGACGACGCACTTTCTCCATCAATGACCTCGTAAAACGGAAACGTAAAACGTTGCCCGTGTTGCTTGTAAAATAAACCGTCTTTATTATTATCACTTATATGAAGATCAGATCTCATCACTTTCAGGAGCAAACTTTTTCCTCGCAACTGTAATTTACTTTAATTTATTGAGGTGTACCATGTCGTAAGCCAGGTCGTTTAAAACGAACTGCACACACGTGTGGCTCTGGGCATAGCTTGTGGCTTTGCGCAGAGCAGCATTAGGCCGTCATCCAGCTCTCGGACTCTCTGACCTGCCATTACCCTCCATTTATCAGAGTCCTGACTCTGGGACCCTGCGTTGCCGTTCAATATGCAGCCTGCCAGGTTCAGCAAGGAGAGCCTGGAGCTTATAATAACAATGCAATAATCACAGCTCTAATGTTTACTTCTAGGCCTTAACCCAGTATCTGCAGAGCTGTTTCATCATCGGCACCTTCCAATAATTTCACCGATATATTAGAATGTCCAAAATTAAAATAACCAAACATCACACACCCCTACCTGAAGGAAACATATAAATCACATGGAATCAATGCACAATAAACATAACTTTCCCGGGTGGTAATTGCATTGTGAAATATAATACTACATAAAGGCAGGATCACTCAAATTTGTTTTTCTTTGCGCAACGTGAAATAGGACCTGTCGCTGCCTCTCTGCACATAATTTCATAACGCTTCTAGCACTTTCCAAATCCCATTAAATCACAAAGTGGCATATGCATAAAATTAAACGTTTGCCTGATAAAACCCTGTGATTTACTTCGGAGTGAACGGTTAAAAATTCTGAAGGTCACACTTCCATTCTAATTCTGTAAGAATGCTTCAGTTGTCAAGCCCAGTCTTCATTGACTAAATAATCACAAGTGCGGGTTGTCGAAGAGCAACGAAAATGTTTGCAAATATTAAAAACGAAGGCGTGCATTAAGTCCAGCTGTATTCAGGCACCCATCCTTTCGCTGAGGAATGAGTCAAGCGAAGCCGCGCGTCTTTCCCTCTGACAGCGAGCGCTGCCCCCATGAGCCCAGTCCCACGGCTTGCGCGTGTTCCGATGAAGCGTCTCGCCTGACTGTTTTCCACCCACTCGCTTGGACGGAAAAAGGTCTCCTGGCGGTTCTCAATGAGAGCAAGATGCGTCACGATCCAAGGAAGGGGGGACATAGACGTACAGTGGCGGAGGGGGAAAAATTTTAAAAAATAATCACAAAAAGCTGACATGGAGCCAAGCACCTTGTAGAAGCCGTGCGAAGATTAAGACGGAAGCTCAGGCACGGGAAGGAAACCAGCCGTGACAGAAATGAGACCGAGAGGCTAACGGCTGGGGACGAACACCATAGGAGCCCTGACACAAAAGGAGAAACGGTCTCAACTGTAGCAGGTGTCTTCTTGCCTGTCATCTACCCCCTGTCAACCTGTGTCCATGAGACTGAGCATCACTGCTGTGGGTTGGGGGAGCGTACGAACCCCAGGCTCGCAAGCTATTGCACAGTCATACATGGCTTACGAGCTCAGTGACGAGAGATGGTTCAGTTCTGGCTCCAATGCGGTGTAATGAACTCCCTCCCTCACTCAGACCAGCTAAATCCCTCTCAACGTTCGAGCATCTCTTTTGGACCAACTTCTCTCCTGATCCCTCTGTTCCAGCAACCTTAACGACTTATCTGTTTTTAAAAAAAAAAAAAAAAAAATTATATATATACATATATACACCTATTCATGTAATGTATGCTGGCAAAAACAGCGGTACATTTATTTATTTCGGTAATGCTTTTCTCCAAAGCAGCTTACAGTATTACGCTACTTACAGTTATTTACCCATTTATACAGCTGGGTAATTTTACTGGCGCAATTTAGGGTAAGTACCTTACTCAAGGATACTAGAGCTGGAGGTGGGATTTGAACCTGCTACCATTGGGGCCAACAGCAGCAGCTGTAACCACTACACTACTTGCTGCCCCTGGTATTGGAATAAGTGACTGTACTTCAAGAATAGTATTATCTCTGTATCTCCCCATCTGTTGGTGAAATGCACTTTTGTTTACTCTTGAGCTGTACGTCTCTTTGCACACAAACATCTGGTAAAGTAATAAATGTAAATGGGTCGCAAAAGAAGTTCTGCGGGAAGCGACATGAGGCGAGCGGAATGACGAAGCGGCCAACCTCTGGATTCTCTTTACACACGTCCAATAACGCTTTCCAAGACACCCAAAATTTACAGCCTTGCAACTTGATCCTTTTTAGTTGGAGGACAAGCAGTGCTTTATACAAACAAGTGAAATCTGACCTGCCAGCTCCTTCGTGTCCAAGACAAAGCACTTTCGAACCACAACTACAAGAGACCGGTCAGCTAAAGCATCAGCCTGTATTTACATGCAAAAACGTGACCTTGCTGTCCCATTTATGCTTGCAACCCCAACACTAAACTCTTGTTGTTACATGAAATCACAAGACTTGCTGTGAGTGCAACTTAATGGTACTTGTCTTATTTAAGTGTGAGGAAGCAGGGCAACCAGTGTCCTTCAACGGCACCTTTATTGCGCAAAGTCTTGCGGAAAAAGGTATGCATTGTTAGACAAAGGCTGGACAGGAACTCAATGGGCAAGCAATTTTTATTTTTTTTTTAAAATGACAACATTAACAATTAGCCTTCTCTGCGCTAAAAAAAAAAAAAGGCTATGAAAATTCAGTAAAACGTAACATGACTAAACAATGCTCTACTGAGTCATAGTAATTGCAGAGAGAAGAAGGGAGGATAATTTAAGGAAAAGTACCTTTGGTGGAAGGAAGGGCGTGAAAGGGATGTGCGATCAAAGCCTACTAAAGTATTCTTCAGCTCCTTCCACTCTCTGTCCCCATTCTAATGCCACCTATTATGCCCCACTCCTCTCTAACATCCGTGGGCTATGGCACAGATGTGTCAGCAAAGCTGTTTAAAAGGAATATTAAATCATATAGTCAGGCATAAATTCATATTACACATATGTATGATGATGGAATACAACTGGAAAAAATAAATTTCATCAAGGTTGGCTTGCCCTGTCAAGAAGAAATAAATCATCAGGAAATATACTATAATGAAGACAATTTTCCATTCCTAACGTAATTTACTTCAACTTCCTTAAGTTTACATTTATTCATTTAGCAGATGCTTTCACCCAAAGTGATGTACATCTCAGAGAAATACAATTTGTGCATTACATTAGGAGAAGGACAGACATAGCTGCAGACATGTGATTCTTAAGTAAACTTTGTTTCTTTCCACTTTATGCACCGATGTTAATCGCATGAGTAGGTGCATAAGACTCAGGAAAGACTATTCCTGATCACCATCCTACAATTTTTCTTTTTAAGGTACACAAACATTTACATACAATACAGGAGTGGTGGCTGTGTAAAGGCTTATCTGGGGATGCTCATGAAGTTATGGTGCATGAACATTTACATCATACATGAGCTGGAGAGATCTTGGGTGAAATGGGTCTGGAGAAGGTGAATTTTCAGACCCTTCTTGAATGTAGATGGAGTTTCAGCAGTTCTGAGTGAGAGGGGGAGGTCATTCCACCACAACGGAGCCAGAACTGAGAACCTCAGTGCTGTACTTTTTGTGTGAAGGACCACCAAGCGAGCAGAAGTAGACGAGCGAAGGGGTCTGGTTGGGGTGTAGCGGTTGAAATAGTTAGTAGCAGTTCCATTAGAATCAGCTGCAATATTACTTAAATCAAAGTTCCTTAAGTAATATTGTAGTTGGAATATTACATCTATACTGTACCCGCAACAATTTTCGTCCAAGTTGCTCTGAAACAGATTCAAACTTGGCTGGTAAAAATGCTGGAGTGTCGCACTGTTGTTAACCTGGCTGCTCCTCTTTCCTTAAGCACCAAAAAAGAGCAGCGTGCTGCTATCCATCTTTTGCGCGCAGAAGGTCTGTCGGGAGTACGGATCCCACACGGACTTTCAGAGCAGCACAGTTTGAGGTTTTACGGCATCCTCCGTACTTTCGGACTACCACCGATTTGGTCTGCTCAAAGATGCTCTAAGAGGTTGTCAATCCACCGCTGTGCGCGCCAGGCCTGTCGCTCAGCCCGAGGGCATACAGAAGCTTGTCCAACAAAGGACTAAGTATGTCGATAACCTGGGGGACCATTGCAGAAAAATGGTGCTCAAGCGAACACGGTACGTACACACACACACACACACACACACACACATACACACACACACAATTTTCAGAACCGCTCGTCCCATATGGGGTCGCAGGGAACCGGAGCCAACCCGGTAACACAGGGCGTAAGGCCGGAGGGGGAGGGGACACACCCAGGACGGGACGCCAGTCCATCGCAAGGCACCCCAAGCGAGACTCGAACCCCAGACCCACCAGAGAGCAGGACTGTGGTCCAACCCACTGCGTCACCGCACCCCCTGCGAACACGGTATTGTTTCAGTATTGATTTGTATAAATACTGTAGGCATTAGATTTGTATAAATATTGTATGTATAAGTATCGATTTGTATAAAAATATCGATCACTTTTTGACTCACCTTTGCACCACATACGTTTTCGCGAACATGTATCTCTCTCTCTCCCACGCGGTGTTGCACTCTTAATGAAACTGTGGCCTCATTCAGTGAGCCTAAAGGTGTTTCCTCTTACTATGCAAACTGCACGGCGAAATCTCACGGGCGTAGAGACTGCGGACGTCTGCCTTCTGCCGTCCACCCCTGCAGTCTCCGGCCATCTGACCACAACGGCCTGTGCTTATTACTGTGGCCAAAGCCACACGCGTACCGTCTGCCGGAGCACATAATTGGGCTCCTCTGCAAAAGCACATGCCAAAGACAACGGCGGAGTGGCAGATCGCATGTCCTGCCACCACATTTCGGGAGGCTGTCGGCGCCAGAACCGACGGCTGGCACGTCGCGACGACACCCCGGCTCCGAGCTGATAAGAGACCATCTCGTTTGGCCCGGAACAAGATTCTGAAGAAATTATATCGTTAAGAACTGATGTACTGATACCGCTGCCTGCGGGCTATCAGAATCCGGCGTGTGGAGGCTAAAAAATTGAATAAGATGATAACAGAGTGCCGAGGGCTGATCTCTTCCCACCGCCCACACGGTAACCACAGCCTGTTGTTCTCCTTCTCGCAATGTATTAATATCAGAGCGTTATTATAGCACCAGCTCGGCCACCTGACTCACAGCAGGCTGTTGACCGGATATAACTACTAGGCAGGAGGAAAAACGCCAGGTCGCAAGACGCACTTTGTTAACGCTGCACATTAGGACCTCTCTGACTACACATGGTAGAAATACACGAGGCAACTGCCTTGAGATCAATAAGAAGCAGACAGAAAATGGCAAAGCGGCCAGAAATATTACAACCGTGGAAGGCGATAATGAAGCAACGCGAAACAAAAACTTGTGGGGCGAAGAGGTTTATTGCCTTTCCTTAAAATGTTCTTTTACACCTGCTGAAATTAAAGCACATGTTTTGAGGGCTTCCTATCGACATCGGTCAGCAAGACCTGAAACTGGTGGATTCATGTCAAGCGTTACAGCATCGCTGCACATCAAAGCACCGAACGGGGCTATCCGGCAAAACACAAAGAATATATTTGCCAACCGGAAGAGATCAGCAGTGCCTGTAATCGTTCACGGAGAAATGCCATAAGGTAGGGAATGGAAAAGAACGAGTAACGCTTTTCCTCGGTTTAGAACTAGGCTTCGGGCCTCACCCATCCCCTGGATTTACTGTTCCACATGTGCATCTCCAAAGATACAACATGCAAGAGGTGTCAAACCAGCATGCGACAAAACGCCTCTTAGCAGTTCAGACATCGCAGTTCAACATGGTATTGGCCTCTGGTAAAGAACAGTTGTTGGGGGGGGTGGGTTACGATACACAGAAAGTTAGAGACTTTACATTTAATATACTTTACTATAGTACTACTACTACTGTATTATTATTATCTCATGCTTTCCCCCAAAGCCACTTACAATGCCAAGATACTTAATCATTTAAGCACTTATTCAGCAGAGCGTCGATTTGGTCCCTCAGCACCACACAACCGAAGGAAAGCACCGCAAGCGGAGCCCAAGGTGCAAACTGCTACCAGAGCAGCGAGGCTAGGAAAGCTGCCATGTTTCAACGGCACTCGGAAGGAATTCCATTAGGCAAAAGCTCCTGCTCGTATTACACGTTTCGGAGGTATTGTACCACCCAGAACCACAAATACACACGTGCAACACTACTGATGGGACTTTCCTTTGGCTTCGTGCTGTATTACGTGACGGCGGGTCACCGCGGAACATGAACAACCACACTGTCCCTTCCACAACCCGATTTTCCGAGGGACGGCAGGTGGCTCATCCGCTTTACTTAAGGTAAAGAGGAGAGTCCACGACGCCATCAACTCTGAACCCCTCCTGATGATTAAAGACCAGAGATGTGTTGCGTGAATCTAAAGCATCACCTGTACGGCGGTCCACCGTATTTTATTCTTTGAGGGTTGCACCGCGGGGACTGTAGCGGTCACCGATGACTGCATGTAATGTGAAGGGTGCAGGGTCAAGTCCTGGAAGAAGTGCCCTGCTGTAGCACCCTAGAAAAGGCTAGTTAACCAGAATACGCAGTTGTATAAAACTGGTTAAAAAAAAAACAGTTGAACTGGATTGTGGGGGGAGACAGAACTTCACACCAAGAAAAACAAAAACAAATACCGTCTGTGGAGCCAGATCAAAGTTTTCTAAAGGAAGCACATACAACACTTCCTGGGAAAAAAAAAACTTGTCTACTGTGTGATGTAACGTGAAGCACATAAGCGGGAGCCTTTCTTCATCATGAAAGGAATGGAAATGTGGACCATCAGGAATTTGTCCTATAAAACCCTTCGCCCACGTCACTCCGCATTGAAACGCTAGAGAACGGCCCACCCAAACTCTAGAAGAAGAAAAAAGTTTGCTAAGAAAAGCTTGAGGGATTTCTGCCTGGTGTAGATCTGAAGGTTAAGGTCTGCTAAACAAACATGTCCAAAACAGTTTAGCACAATTTTAATCCAGTGTTGTTTCATCCAGTTTTTTTTCCTCCTCCCCCATCGGTCATGTCCCCGTCTGACAGCGTGGCTCACCGCGTGGCGACGCGATCAGACATTAATAAGGAGCCGCCGACTTCTCGAGAGACAGACTGGCCTTTCTGTCACTCGGAACGGCACGTTAGGTGCGAGACGGCGGGCTGCCGCGGCCCCGTCGCCAGCGGCGCTGCTCTAATTGTGCCTGGCCGCATTTCTCGGAGAGCGCGGGAGGGAGCGAGATTAATCTAAATTCTCTTCGGAGGTACGGTCGTGGAAGCCGCTCTCTTACACCGCTTCCCGAGACCCCCCTGGTTCCCCCATGCCAGCTGACACGGTGGCTCTCTCCTCCAGCTGTCTGTGGGTATTTGTGCAGCATGGCATCATCAAGTCTAATTAGTACAAAATTAGCTTAGCGGAGCAGTGCTGGGGGTCCTGCTCAGTCCACTCCAGCAGCGGCACTGGCGCCCTCCTGTGTCGCGCCACCGCGTGAGAAACGGCTGGTGCCACAACCTGCCCACCGTCGATCAACTACCGCACCGAAATCCTCACATGCTTTTCAGTCGCAAATCGGCAGATAGGAGCGGAGCGGAGCGGGGCGGAGACTCGACCCCTTCTGGTCTGGAGTTTGAAAATCTCGCGCGGGATGCCGCATAAACACATCTATAAAGAATGGGAACAAACTGACAGTTCCCTGTCAGCAGCTGTATACACACACACACCCTTCCTGGGGTCCACATAAGTTTTTTTTTTTTTTTTTTTTCTTCTTTGTGTTTGGTTGTCCTCAGGACAGGTACATTGCACTTTTTGCCTGTCACATCACATTTAACACCTCTCCAATTCTGGAACGTATCAGGAAGACAATGAGTACGTGTCTAAGTTTAAAATACTTTTGTACATTGCAATAAAAGCACAGCAATCAGGGTGTCACCTAAAAGGAAGCTGTGCCATGTGGTGAAAGAAAGAACACGCAAACACGTGACACAACAGAGACAGTTCACAAACAGAGGTGAAACACATGCACTATAAACACACCACTCTGGATGGAACATCATAAACACCTGCATCTTCCATCACCCACCCACACACACACATTTTCGGAACTGCTTGTCCCATACGGGGTCGCGGGGAACGGGCGCCTACCCGGCAACACAGGGCGTAAGGCCGGAGGGGGAGGGGACACACCCAGGACGGGACGCCAGTCCGTCGCAAGGCACCCCAAGTGGGACTCGAACCCCAGACCCACCGGAGAGCAGGACTGTGGTCCAACCCACTGCGCCACCCTCTTCTTCCATCACCCCTAGATGATATATCAACACCTATTTATGCACGATTTACCACTCTAAGGAGGACTGCCTCTGAAGTGAGATTGAGAAGGGCTAGAGACTTGAATCAGAGTTCGACTCTCTGCCTACCGTTTCGATTTCCCTCTCCCCGAAAATTCGTCCAACCTTTAAGCTCCAGAATGAAGAGCAAACAAAACCGAAATTCCTGAGCCCATGTCCTCTTGCCCCATGAGCAAGTACACTTGTCACAGAAGCACTGTATACGCACACAAAGGCTCCAACATAAAGGGACTGGCCAAAATAGCAAGATACCGGGGTTATTTAACTGAATTTTTGACAATTTTTTTTTGCCTTCTAGCAAGAAAACAATTTAAAAGAGAAAATGCAGATGCGGTGACGTCACAACTCGTTCCTTTATTCTGACGGCGGCCACTGTTTTGCATCAAATGTTTTAATATTTCACCTTAATTTACTGTCCATTTTTCCAGCAGAGAGACATCAGAATGACTCTGACCATGGGACCATGAAAATTTAGGCAAATTACGTGTCCCGTGGTGCTGCGAAACCATTGCCACCGAGCTCTGCCTTCATACACAGGTGGGTAGCACTTCCTCAAGTACTTCTGCCAACAGTAAGTGATTCTGGCTTTGCTGGAGACCTCATCTAGGATGGATAAGTGGGTTTCATGTGAACCGTGAGGTGCGGAAAACTCTGGGAAGGTGCTCAGTTAATGTGTCATAACTGCGTGATGTGATTAAGGTATTTAATGGCCAGCCAGAGGCCTACGGGGATCACTGCAACTGAAGCCCCTACACAGTGGTCTCGTGTCAATTCCTACCACTACTACTACATGTTTCTCACTGCTGCACAGACTTGGTGTTGGGGGGTTGCTCAGCTCACTGCCTCTTCCGATAGCCAGCTGTGATCAACTTCATTAAACCCGCTTGATCCGTTACTCTTGATCAGAACAAATTACCCAAGGACACCTCTGAAAGAATATATGGGCCTGTTAAGTGAATGCGGGCAGTCGCTTGTTGGAGACACGTCTCCGTAAAACTGGATAAGTGGCTGCTAATGAACCGGAATTTATGTTTTTTTTTTTTTTTTAAAAAAAAATCCATATTACATCCATACTACATTCAAGACGACACTGAATTAATCCAATGTGAACATGCCTGAGGTGGTTTACTGGGACGCCGAATGCACTCATCTTGCCTGCTGCGTTTCCGTGCGTGGGCGGCCAGCATTGGGGATTCGTATTATGAAGGAAAGGATGAGAGCGGCACGCACTGTGTCATGGTTTGAGGTTCTGAACAAACATGGCTGCAGGTGGTGGTGGTGGTGGGGGCTGAGTTAGTGTCATTGGAACTGTCAGCATGGATCACACCATGGCATGACTGCCACCCCTGGGGGGGTTACACTCAACTTGGCATCACGGCCAAAAGGTTGGGGGGGGTGGCGGCAGAGTCAGGACTAGCAAATGCCTGGCATTCCTGTCATGCTCCACTCCTCTACGGAGGCCTACTGACGGTTAACGGAAACCGCATTCAGTCCTCCATGTGGCGGATGACCTGCCATCCTGTCACTCCTCTAAGGTACAGCAATTCAAACATGTTGCTGGAGGGCCAAGTCCAGGTTTTTCTTTGAGCCAAGAGAACCACGCAATTAAACTTACTGTTGAGATGGGATAAGGAAATGTGGAGAACCTGCTCATCCCAGTGCTCTGGCTATGAATCCACATGCAGTCCTGCCAGCCCAGCAGTGCAATCCATCTACTAAAGGGCCAAAGTCCTACTGGTTCCGCTGCTGGTCTCTGAACATCAAGCAGAGCTTGACAAAGGGAAACTGATGATCTGATAAAGGTTGGTCGGTGTGTCACATCCAACTGCCCAAGGCGGATGAAGCTAGGCTTTTTCCTTCACTACCTTTGCCATTATTCATAAGCGATGTGCTTAACAAGACATCTGCATCCACAAAGAAAAAAAAAAAAAAAAAAAATTCAAATCAGCCTTAGACTCTGCTAATAACCTGAGATTTGCCTTCCTTGTTTGGTGTAAAACTACAGAGTCCATTCCTGGAGAGCGCCCGTCAAGCAATTTGCAGTGTTCCCACTGAGCTACCACACTGAGCCTTGTTAAAGGACCTTTTCCAAAGCACTAGACTTGCTCCCAAATAACCCAGATTCTTCAAAAGGGACAAAACCGTATACAGTAGAATCCAATTCCCTGAGGCTAAGCGCACTGCCACGTCTCACTGCGTTTTTCTTAATTGAGAAAAGCACATAAAAAAATGAGCAGACAGTACAGGATTAGCTATTTAATTAAACCGAAAGGAAGGTCAATATGACGCAAAGTGTGTGTCAGCGGCTGCTTGGATTTTCGATGAGGATTAGCATCTGGCTGCTAAACTTGGTTTCTAACCCAGTTCTCCAAACACGAGGCTGCCTTGGCCTTCACACATGCTCTACTTATCGCACGGAGAAGATGTTCAATCTGCGCAATCAGGGCAATATTCACAAAGAAGAAATAAAATATAATGGAAACGCACCAACAGCATTTTTCAGGTCATTCTAGGACCAAAATACTGTATGTATCTCTCTCAAACAAACATATTTCAAAGGATAAGGAAAATGAAACTTTTTTTCCAGGTATTCCTGTAAAAACAGGAAAAAGCCACGCTGATATAACACAGAGAAGCAGTGAAGAAGGAAACCAACAAACGCAGCCACTCTCAACGTGCCTCATCCAGGTTCTCCATGTTCACAGGAGAGATGATGAGCCGTTTCTGGCGTCGATGACAACTGCCTGCGGAGAGTGGGATGCGAGCCTCATCATTCCAGCTGGAAGAGAAGCAGGTAGATCCCACACTCGTTCCCACGTTGACTGGAAGGGATCGGTCCCTTGAGGTAACACAAAGGTAAAGTCAGGAAATGGACAAGGAATGCCAAGGATGACTCCATCAAGGCCAGACACTTTGTTCGACGGGTTTCCGCCAGCGATGGTAACGCAGGCAAAGACTTGAACAAAGGCTGTCGTTCAGGGTTTTCAGACTGCGTCAAACATTTGCAGCCAATCTCTTACTAGTGTGGGGGGGGGGTTGGTGTTGTGCATCCTGTCATTCACAAAGCACAAGCTGCCATTTTTGTGACACTGCAGCCCGTCACGTATGCTGTGCGTGACAGAACGGACTGCTGCCTGATGAGTGCAACTGAAAAGTGTGACAGACTCATGATCTGTACAAGAGTAGCATCTCAAGAAACAATGAACACGAAGAACAGAACAGAGGGCATCAATACCAACAGGAGAACAGCGTGGCTTTTATGTGATCATCTAGTTCGTTCCGAAACCGTATTCTGCCCACTCCCTCCAACTGATCAATTATTAACTGGTTACGATGGGGGAGAAAAAAACATCCAAAATACCTATGTACAGGCAGCCCCCGTGCTTGTGGTGGCGGCTGCAGCTGGACCGGCCCAGAGGCTGCGCATTTGCATTGATCGCTCTGCAATTTGCTCCTAAGCGAGTGTGAAAATGCTGAGTGTTGCAGGGCAGTCTGCCGTTCTCACAATGCGCATTAATTCAGTGGTTAGGAGCAGATTAGCATTGATTTCTCTGTCGGCAGAGGTGTAGAAGAGACAGGTTTACAGCTTGACCTACCAAAGGGCCGAAGCCCACATTAAAAAAAAATTAGGACCATCTACATTTTAAATCCTTCATAAGGGCTTTGTGAAAGTTTAGCCAATTAAATCTTGATTTTTCGAGTGCTGTTAGAAGTCACTTAGAAGGCATCGATTTGCCACAGAGGAAATGGAGATTAATAAACATGCACATGCCTTTCATTCAAATCACTGTTTTTATTGCCCTATTGCACTGTTTTTATTTGCAATACATTATTGACTCACTTGGAATATTTTTAGCCTTACTTCCAATTAATGTTCAGTGAAGCGTGTCCAACTCACACATACAGCAGTGCCCCCCTTATCCGCAGGTTCGTCTTCCGCGGTTTCAGTTACTCGCGGTCGACCGCGGTCCGGAAATATTAAACGGAAAATTCCAGAAATAAACAGTTCATAAATTTTAAATTGCGCGCGGTTCTAAATAGCGTGATGAAATCTCACGCCGTCCCATCCGTGATATGAATCATCCCTTTGTCCAGCATATCCATGCTGCACACGCTACCCACCCGTTGGTCATTTAGTAGCTGTCTCGGTTATCAGATGGACTATTGTGGTATTGCAATGCTTGTATTCCAGGAACCCCATTTAAAAAATAAATACTTATAAGGACCTGGGTATCGGTCCTTAGTTTTCTTTCTTCTTCTTCTTCTTCTATATAGGAAAAAACATTGTATATTTATGGTACGATACTATCTGCGGGTTTAGGCATAAGGGGGGACTACTGAACTTGTATTTTTAATCTAAAGCGCATCCAAGCTTATATTCCAATTTATTCATTTTGCAAGCTTTTCTCCAAAGTGAATTACAGTGCAACTTACAATTATTTACCCATTTAAACAGTTGCGTAATGTTTTTTTTAACCGGAGTACCTTCATCAAGAGTACTATAACCGGGTCCTTAGAATCCAAAGACAGCAAGCTCTGAGCAATATGCTACCTACAGTCCTTGAATGTAGTTTGAAAAAACCCTGAACTGGAAGCACTTTGGGGGGTCATACTTATCATAATCATAGCACATGCTTACACTGTCAGTAATCATGATTTCCATGCTCTTACAGGCACACTTCTAAGTGCAGAACTTCACATGAGCAGTAAACTACTGTCAACAGATGATGAAACTCAACCAGGAAAGCTTCAGTTCCTAAATGGTGCTGGACTTAACGTACTGGCAGCAAAAACATCCCAAGGGGTCAAGCTTTTTCCGCTGGAAGGGACGGGCCTGACACACATTCAGCAGGACATGTGCCGCTACCGGCAACTGCAAACAGGGAGCGGACCCGTAGGAAGAACCCTGCACCTCTGAATACGCAGCCTGTGATAGGAGCAAGGTCCCTGAATCGCGAGGGGGAACGCTGCCCCGGGCACTGTGTAGCAGCAACCTTGAGGGGCACATTACCGTGACAACCGCTGGAGCCCATGTCTCACGCTGACAAGACCTCAGTGCGCATCTGTGTTCCACCAGCCAGCGGTTTGAAGGCTACGTCGTTTGACAGGGAGCGCAGGATGCCGAGCCATGTCGCAGACAGGAAGATGGAAGCAGTCAGGCAGGCAGGTGGGTGGACTCCGTGTTGCCAGGAGGGTCCCCGATGGACAAGAAGACACTACCACTGTTGCCGCATAGCCCAGTGCCTGCGAAGATCATTCTGATTGGTGGAGGCCCCGATGGCCCCGTGTGGTTTCTGGTTACTCGATTATTAACATGTGAGTTTCTGCGAAAGGTGGGGGGCGCTGCGTGTCCACAGCAGGACCCACCGGGGGAAGACACTGCGCCAAACTTGACTGGATCTATACAGGAGACGGATGAGGCCGACAGCGATGTTACAAGCAGGAACAGCACAAATCAGCTCTTAAGCAGATGAGTATATTTTCCGCTTCCCAGATGGCCTGAACATTAGAAAAGCTGAACAGCCACACTGGAAATCTGTGTTGCATGATAATGTTCATGATAATGTAAAACCTCACACTTTCATCCCAACTTCCACAGAAACTTATTTTTGGCATATTTTAATGTTCATTAGCATAAGTGCCTTTAGTTAAGACTATGAACGATATATCACACCTTTAATGGCCTTGCTTGGACTTCACAAATCATGTACGACTCATGAAAAGCTGAGGTCTTTCCCCCATTAAAAATGGGTAATAATAGTCATAATACATTTCCAGACATATTATTACTCACTAAAGCTTACTACATAAGTCTACTAGCCTACTGCACTTTCAGTAGTAGGAACATTATGACTGGAGGGTAAAACCCTCTCCTAAACTGAAGAAGATCTCCAATAAAGGGGTGAATCGCAATACATCATCCATGGCAATGGACTCCATAGATTATAGCCCATCTCTAAATCATCCGTTTAGATTCACCATGCAATAAAAGGACCTAAAGTGTAGACATTTCAAATGTCTGACAAAACACTAAATAACCCTTGCCAAAGACATTTCTGTTCGCAAATCTGCAGCTCATAATAAAAGGTTTCGGCACATGAGAATTAATTTATTCAAGGTGATAGGAGTCAGACCGAGCAGGCAGAAGTTCCTGTCGATGCCTCCAGAAGCAGAGGTGAAGTCTGTGCATTCATAGAGACATACAGATACACACACACACACACACACACACACACACACATATACATACGCAAACCAGCCAGGCACAAAACTGTCATTTACTTCCAATTCCCTTTTCAGCTGCAGGACAACCAGACCAAGGAGACCAAGTCAACACGTCTATGACTCTTTTGTCACCTTCAACGGTGAACGCCGATCCTCTGGTTAATACTATTTCAGTACAGCCATCGACACCCTTTCCCCCCAGAATATATGAGCCTGTATGTTCGCGGTCAAGGTAGTCTGGGTCATAACGGCATTCTTTCATTATCCTCCGCATGAAAGAGAAGCTGTTTTCATTAGGAAAGCAAGCATTGCTGTTGCGTCCTGTGTTTGAGCGACACACTGACAGCCATGGGGAGGGCATGAGGAATGGCACACCGAGGGCTGAAATCCCGGTCCCCGGCAGCTTCAACGGAGGGAATTCGGTAGCCGACATCAGTGGGATAGTGGGATATTTCAGCGGTTCCTTTTACCTGATCTACCTGCCCTCCACAGGATCCTATGCTTCCTGTGTGGGTGTTGCCTTTCATCAGACATACGGGTGCGTGGACCTGAAGGTGTGGTCCCTCATGGCAGAGTCTGTCCAAGTGTGTTACAGTTATTCTGTCTATGGCACAAAGCCTAGAACACACCCCACCCTTCGCTCAGCCTCTGTTCACCCTCCACTAATCTGTGTAAGAAACAAAAGCCAGATGGCGAAGGACAACTGCCACGGCTGTGGAGATGAGCGCATGGAGATTCCTGGAGTTCCTATTCATGCTTTTCCTGTGTTTCAGGTTACCGGTGTAAGCCCTTGTGGAGTCTTGGGCCCCAAGTGTGGGACTTGGGAGTTGGGGGCTGCTGGCCCTGACTAGTGTCAATTTACAGCTTACTTCACACCTTTATGTGGGGGCGGGGGTGCTAGTGCTGAACCCGTAGCAAAGTAACGCTGCAATTCCTGGACAAAAAGTATCAACGCACCACAGTCCAGAGGGCGTTAGGACACTGTGCATCTGCCAACAATCATAGGGTCAACAGTACCACAGTCCGCCAGCTTTCATTTCACCCGCTGCAAACTGGCAGTGGACTGGCAGTGGACTGCCAACCGCTCTCAACAGGACTGAGGTCACACTCAAACCCTGCGCTTTAAGATGTTACAGAATCAACGTTTCCTCCGCGAAGAGATCAATGAGAGGCCGGCAGGGTCAACAGCACCCGCACGAAGAGGATCGCGTTGCCAGGAAAGAATGTCTGTGGAACACATGGGGCACCACCTGCCTGTGCAGAAATTCTGCTTCAGCACCCATCCATCAATCTCACTGCCCCCTACAGTTCGTTCGCTGGTAGGGGTGCTGGGCAGACTGCAGCACTGCTGGTGGAACACAGACAGTTCATAGAGAAAGAGCCAGACACACCTCACCAAAAACAAGGCAGAACATTCCAGCATGTACTAATACAAGAGGTTCCCGTCCTTAGCGCTTGTGTTACACGCATGCTCGTAGATGGGGACTGTGTCGACTGCAAATGTCAGCCCTGATGTAAAGACTTGACAGCAGGGGACAGGTTCTACAGATCTACACACATTCAACAGAAGTCTTCCCCCAGGACATCACCAGATGTAACTATTGACTGTGGTGTGTGCATGTGTGTGTGGGGTTGACAGGGGGTGGAAGGAAGGCCGTGTTATCACATTATTACAGTTTCCGCATGAATTGATTCATACAAAGAGGTGGCCGAGCAAGCCAAGCCGGCACACTGAGCTCTAATCCGACGTCTCCGTGTTCCCAGGACACTTGGGCTCCCATGGGCCATTGTGGGGGAGTGTCCACTTCGGGACACTGGGGATACAGAGAAAAAGGGCCATTGCACAGTAGCTTCAAGTAAGAAATGCTTTCCTTTCATTTGAGAGATTGCGATGACTGACATGACAAGATGTCTCATTCCATTTATTTTTCTGACATGTCAGAATTATCTGAAGGATGCTGCAAGTTGGTAAAAGGAACATGGCAAAAAAAAAAAAAAAAAAAGTCAACATTTCATCTTCAATTGACTGTTTTGATCTCACAAGTGTAAAAATTTCACTCTGTCATTTCAAAACCAATTGCCAATGTCCAGTTTCATCTTTTTCAGCTGCACAACTTTATCAGCCCCGGCAATGATTAATGCCTCTACATTTGGATGTTTCTCAACATCTTAATGTCCTGGAGTCGTAATGCACATGGGGAAACCCATTTAAAAAAAAAAAAAAATAGGACATCGCTGCTGCATGGCACAAAAGGCAGACAAATCATAAATCAGAACAGTTGCACGAAAGTTACACTATGGCAGATAAAAAATTAAATAAAATCATGCAACCTCACGTAATACAGAAATCCCTACAGCACCGTGCATGTGGAACATTTCATGGCAATTACTGCAGTTTGCTGCATTTCCTTCTAAAAACTAAAATTATCTTCAGTACATTCACACCAAAGTAATCGGGGGGGGGGGAAGCACAGCGGGCATCGACAATCAGCCGTCCCGGAGACGGTGGGAAACCAACAGCGGCAAAGGTGGCCTCCACTTACCCAGAAAATGAGGTTGAAGAGGAACATCATGTACTTGAGGATGCAGAGGCAGACCCTGGCCATGTTGCACTTCTTGAACTCTAGAAGGAACACAAATGATAGATCCAGGTAAAAGACCACGTACTTGCTGCCCTTAGGCGCGTTGTACTTGCTGTCGCCCTTGTCTCCTGCGGCGGTGCCGGCAGCAGCGTCGCCCCGCGTGCGTGGACCCGTTGAGCCGTAGAAAGCCCCGGCCGTGAAGCCGCGGCCCCCCAGGGGGCGACCCGAGGTGGAAGCCCGCGCAAAATCCGAATCGTGGCTGACCAACGATGGGCTGCGGTGGATTGCAGACTCCTCGCTACTCGACTTTTCCATGCTGGGTGCTGGCGGCTGCAGGTGACTCCCTCGCACTCTCGACCATGTCTATGAACCGTGACCGAATACAGCTGCTTTTAAAGTCACCTGTCCCCCCTCCTCGGCTACGCGAGCTCGATGCTTCGCGGTTCCGAGTCGACTTTCTGTACGAGCCAGCAAGTCGGAACGAGGGACCACAGCGAGGACCCTGCTCAGGTCTCGGAGTTGGGCGAAACAGCTCTTGCCACTCTCATGCCATCCAGGTCAGCAGTGCCCAGCGAGCTACGTGGTGCGCTGAGCAGATGCCTTGCAGGACGCCGTCCTGCAGAGTAACGTCCCCCGTGGTCCGTCGCACCCCTCGATGATCTGGTGGCTTCTGCTGATACTTGTCCCCGAGTTCTCAGAAATTTGAACTTTCCTCTCCTGCTCCTCTCCCGCCAGCTCTCAGAACACCTTCATCTTCCACACACCGGCACTCGCTCACTCCGTCTCTTGATCGAACCTTCTCTCCCACCCTCTCTTTCTCTCCCCGATGCTCGCTCTGGCCCCTCGCCTTGCGCTCAGCTCTTTGCAATGCTTTTGCTCATTGCATGCAGTTCTGTGCTCCACGAGACGTGTGTAACGGGTGCTCCCCGTCCGCCTTTCTCCCAGCTCGCTCTCTGCCTCTCAATGCCTTGCTCTCCACCTCCTCTCCATGGAGCCTGGGGTGCTGGGGGGGGGGGGCAGCCAATGAGACGCTGGGCTATGAGTCCTGACTCCTCCCACAGACTTTAATAAGATTATCAGCACTCTGCCTTGACTATACAAGTTCAGAGCTTTCATCCACTCACCGTCTGGACGTCAGGATGTCTGCGAGGACATTGATGAATTAAAAAATCATGAGGCAACAGGAAGCCAGGCTCTGGGGTGTGTGTGTGCGTGTGTGTGTGTGTGTGTGTGTGTGTGTGTGTGTGCGTGTGTGTGTGATTCTTGATTATTAATACATACACAAGTGACTGAGAGCTTGTGCTGTCAGCTTGGAATGGAACGACTCTTCCAATTTTAGATACCTGAGGCAGAGAAGCTGCGTGTCGAGTCATTCCGTGGCCGCGCTATCTGTGGAACCGCTGCAGGAGAGCAGCCGGCACTCGGAGCAGCCATCACACATACCACACGTCTTCGGCACATCCCATTAAGTGCTCTTGAGCCAATTAAGAAAATTTTGAAAAAAAAGCATTATCCCCCGGAGTGTTATCCTCCGAGAGACCCGCTGCAGTGCTGCCAAGGCTCGTGTGTGTGTGTGTGTGTGTGTGTAAGGCACAGAAAGCATCTGCATTTAAGCACGAACACAACAATTACAGCTCCGGATCAAACCAGGAAGCAAGATCAGGACTAAAAGTACTCTTTTATGCATCTCTAATATTACATTATTCAAAATACTGGGGGAAAAAAAAAACCCTTATCCCCAGCACTGTGCAGCAGCTTATCATTTCAGCCCTTTTAAGCAGATGACATTTTACAAATAGAATAAAATCAGAGTTTCCAAATGGAACTGCAACTGGAAACGGAATCAAGATATCAGATCAAACATCCAGTTCTTAGCCGTCACTGCAAGAGGCACTATAATAATTGAAGTTAAACAACGTTAAACCATGCAAAAACATACTTGGAGCACAGACATCCATCCTCAGACAGTCAGCCCTTGAAATGGCTGTCAAAATTAATAACGTGTGTTATGCTTTTATGATCTATATATTTACTTTATTCCAGCAGAACCATGCGCTCTGTGTGCGCAGCGGCGTGTTTGTGCTCCACGCCGGGTGGGCCGAGTTGAGCGGCTGTCGTCGTCGCAGCTCTCCTGTGTGCGCCGATGACCTGCTGGCTGCCCAGTGCGACGGCCAGTTGTCAGCAAGACAGACTAACGACGTTAACATTCCAGACTTAAGTATGTGACGAGGAACCGCCGCATAATGTCTGCATCCATCTCAGCCTGCGTCCGAACAAACACGGCATGCAAAAAGGTCGCATAATCAAATTTTGCATCCCTTCCCAGCTCATCTATAAAGCCTTCAGATGCGCAGAGCGCACATCAGCTGTCACTAGACAAAATTTAGCTAACGGAATGACGAGAGTGCATGTAAACAGAGGCGGACGCAGCGCTAGTTCTTCAGTGTCTGCAGTGTCTGTCTCTGGTCAGCTTGGTGATCCTGACCACAGCACACAGATGGGAGGCGGTTTCGCACCGAATCATCTTAAAGTAAATCCAGTAATACCCTATTTACACATAGGCGCTAATCCATTCCCCTTGTGTTTCATTGGGGGGAGGGGGGGCTCTGGGGGGGCTCTTGCCCACCCAAACCTCAAGCCATCACGGTTTAGTCAACAATAACCAACAATGCTGCAGAAAGGTCAACGCTGAATCTCGTTCTGAAGAGCCTCCTCTCCCGAACCAGACACCCTTTGCTGCTATCTGACTTAGCACCATCGTAGCCGAAAAATGCAAATCCATAATCTTTACAACTAATGCCTTGCAAAGACTCAATTTAACGTGCATAAATCAAAGGCAAATATCACACTGTCATCTCTGACAATGCCATGCCATCTGGGAATCAAGAATGATGTACAGCAGATATGCGAACTACAGCAAGAGTATTAAAAACTTCCTGTGCAGTGACACAGGAGCGCCGTACGTCAACTGTAAGTCAAGCATCCTTTACTACGGCAGCCCCCAGCACCATCCTGCACGCCATATATTGGCACGATTCATAATTCTATTACGAGGCAACTTATCCCTCTCCTTCACCGGAACATTAAACAAGCGTGAACGGCTGGCCACAGCTCTGAATGCTCTATGCTGGACCTAAAGCTAATGTAAGGCCAAAGGGCAGCAAGCAATTCCCATGCTCGGCCCATGTCAATAAATGGCCCGCAGCGGAAGCACAACCACATACTAGAAACCCACACAGGCTGAAGTGAGCCCGCATGGGCTACGTGGGAAAGCAGAAAGCAAAGTGCCCTTGATCCAGCCACCTTTTGATTCAAAAGGCGTGGGTCCACAGCCCATGTTCAACGTACTGCGGCGAGTACGGTTTTCCTAGCAGAGCTGAGCAGCGCTAGATGATGCACTGTTTGCCTATCTGTGTGTGTCCCTGAAAGGGAAAACAAGCCCCAGAGAAATTACGCAATAAAAATTAATATAAACAGGAATAATTTATTATCTGTGTTTACAGTTTTCAGGTTTTACCTAATTTATACAAATGCTTTCCATGGGCAAAACCAGAAGGCATGGTTCATGTTAATAAATCAGCTGAGGTGAGCTGATCCGACAGTCACATGTTTTATGAAGAAGGATTACAGGGAGGTATTAAACATGCTTTTGCCTTAGATTTTTTTTTTTTTTTTTTTTTAAAACTCTGTGAGCCATTCACAAGCTGGACAAATCGGGCAGCTCTTCTGACACACCTAGTAAAGCTTTATCAAAAAATGCTGGGAGATGAGCCCAGCTATACAAAATCCCTCGAAATCCAAGTACTACACAATGGCTTAAATGAGTGTTACACATGGCGTGATTGACATGCGCTCACGCACCATACGTGTAACCACAGACCGGTACATTTCAAGGTACACCTCCTGCTCCACATTTAAAGGGTTAGGTACTGTGAGGACAATGTGATTCACGGACAGGAAAGGAGAGGAGACAGGAAGCAGAGCGTAATATTTCCATTAACAGGTACTTTTTTGGAGTGTGCTCCGAATCTGACAAGGACTCAATTAAATTCAGTTAAATTCAGCACCCAATGATGCAAAAAAAAAAAGTCACGGATACAAATGTTCACTGATGCAAATCCTACTTGTAGCATCAAGATAGCTTACAGCAGGCAGCAACAATCAGAATTCACATGCTCACGCTAAAAGCCTCAAAAAGGCTCAATGTTAATGTTTCAGCCGAACACAAAGGTACCGCAAATGGCTTAATTCCCCACCATGTCGGCCCAGAGCACAACGAACCTGCACGAGAAACCGCGGACGTCTCTGCCTTCGAGCCATTTTTTCAAAATACCCTTTTCAAGCGAAGCCCGTCCGCATTTGTAAAACGGCCCGCTTACTCCTCTCACATCTTCGCAGGGACAACTGCGAACTGCGAGATTTCAAACCTTGTTTACTTTTTAAAAAAAAAAAAAAAAAAAAAAAAAAGGTATTTAAATTTGCAGACCATGAACAGGAGACTGACAGCCGAGGAAATCGCAGTTTATCCCTGCACCTAGTGAACTTCAGGCTTCTGCAATCTCAAACTTCCCAGGATGCCAAAATCCCTGAAATCATGGTGGAGCTTAGGCCTCACCGCCGCGGCCTCACTCTTTTTCGGACTTGCAAGAAGAAACACAAACACGTACACTAGTGGTTCCTCAGAGCTCGGACTTCTAACGCAGTACACTACGCTGCCAAACAACTTATTAGTAAGACCAAACAGCTTGTCAAGGGTGTTCCTCCGCTTGCCTAGCGCCCGGTAGCTTGGGGATAGGCTCCAGACTGCCAAAATCCTGACAAAGATAGGCAGTTTATACAAGGGAAAGTGAAATATCTACTTGGAGTTCAATTTCAGTCCTTATTTAGACAAATATTTCTTTCGAGTCAATGGTCAAATGCAGATCATTGTTTCCTCGCTTCTTCATGCCCCCAACAAACGACCCACAGAATGTTAGGAATCAGCAACGCTGAGCGGTGACCTTGACACGACAGGCCACCCATGATTTGTCGGAAAGTATTCGCATGTGTACAGCCTGTTATTCGTACGGAATGAGACACTAATGTAATTTGATCCTTGCTGAGATAACTGGCACTTCCTCACTCAGGATGATGTCTGGCGAAATCTCTTAGCATGGTCCGGCGCCTCGACAACTCTATCGCCGGCGGCATGCAAAAATATAGATGATTAGGCTGTCTGGACAGCGCAAGTGCAGAATTCATCGGCACCGACTTTCAATTAAACTACCTTAAGTGTTTACTGTCAAGTCCTTTCAGAAACAAGGAGAAATTTTGACGCTCTCCTCCAGGGTCAGGAGTTCGGTGGCAAAAACGAAAGGGAAACGAGGGAAGCCTTCACCGTGAGTTTGATATTCTGTATGTGTGGAGTCAGCTATTTTCACCAACAGAGAACCAGACTGTGCACTCTTGTCAATATGTAGTCCATGTGGATGTTATTTCACACTGAAAAATACTTTGTCCAAAGCAAGTTAACATAGCTTAAACAATAAAGCTGGAAAGAATCAATACGCAGAACAATGGGCTATATTGCCTGATATATAACACAAGCCGTGATCGGTCCTCACACGCAGCTCAGTAGGGGCATTTTACAAATGTCTGCACCCAATGCATGTACCGCATGTACTAATGTACATTTCACTGTTATGTGTGCATATTTATATGTATTTTATTGTTTGTGATCCCTATTTGCGTGTGTTTTTTCTCGAAAATTTTAATTTTTCCCCAAAAATAAAATATATGTACTGTAGTATATATGCATTTTTCGGCTCAAAATCCATTGATCCAGTGTCTGTTGTTCCTTGGATGGACTGTACAGTATTAAGACAAATGATTCATCATTTGCCCAAGGGCATAGCTGTCATTTTCCACATACTGTGCTTGCACCTTCTGCACAGGTATTCTTCTGGCTTCCCCTTTTTGTCAAGGCGAGTCCTTCATTCTTCAACAAGACAACAACTCAGAACACACCTTAAAGTTTTTATAAGAACTATCTGGTGAGAAAGCAAAGTGAAGGACAACTCAGACTTATGACTGAGATGCAAAACATTGTTAAATGTGAAAAAGGTTGTTTCCAGCAAGTGTACTCAAATTCTTGACTGGTAATGTAAATAAAGAAACCCCTGATTCTTTAAATGGTGAACAGGGAACATAAGGCAAATTTCACACAAAACATAAAGGTGACTCATACATCAGGAAGACTGATGTTGTCCTGCACTTCTTCCAAAAATATGTATGAAGAAGATTTGTTTAGTGTCGGCTTTAGAAAAATAAATTAAAGTCGTGGGATGGCTGCTAATCCTTAGCTTTTCAACAACTGAGAATCTGTCAAAATCAGTCACACCGAAAAGCATGCAACAAGGCATGCATACAATCCAGATGTCCAGGTGTTCGCCGAGCTTGGCATTCAGACTGAAAACGTTTCATCACCAGTCAAGGTGATGCTACGCCAAGCTCGGCAAACGCCTGGATCGACAACCCGAGCTACGAACACCATCAATCTTCTCTACCAATTCCAATGCATACAGTACTGAATCATACTGCAGAGTTGAAAAATACTTCGATTCAACAACCTAAAAACACTTACTGCCATAAGACTGAATGCCTATCCTGGCAGAACTACCGAAGCCAGAAAATTAAGCATCATCCAGGATGAGGTCTGGTGGGTACAAAGAGACATTGCAAAATATTGCTTCTCTCACCAGTGACGGGAAATAGGAGTCATGGGAAGGCATCAGACAGAAATTATAGGGCTACAGGCATCCCTCAACTAACATACTTAACTCAGTACAAGAGATCATCCAACTGAGTGATTTCCTATCATTAGCATTATTTCTTATAGGAGGATAGCTTCTCACGTGGGAACCTCTTACCAAAACTAAACATTAAAAACAGAAGGTATTTTTATGCACAGCAATGACAGTACCGTGCTCTTTCATAATATTTGTGGAAAAAACAATTACAGAATTCTACCACTTATTATCCAAATTACTAAAACTTGTACCACAAATTGTGCAGGAGAAAAAATAACTGGCAGTGACACTTGCTTGAACAGACTCAAACCACAAGAGACACTTTACTTAAAAGTGTAACAATATTAAAAGTGTAATAAAAGCTGTTATTTCAATGATTGCGTTAATATTCCCATGCATATATAGTTTATGCTAAATTTTATATTGAATCTATTCATTTGGAAGGTAGAGACACTGATCAATGCTGTGATTGGATGATTTTCAGTGTGACAAGGAGGAGGAAGTGTACGTACACACACACACACACACACACACACACACACACACACACACACACACACACACACACGTTTTGCTATGAAAGAAGCACAGGGCTGGCATGCTTTGCAGCATGGAACATGTAGGCAGTGAATAAAATTCCTGTTGTGGATGTAAAATTAGAGAATTACCAGGGAAAATTGATGTTGTACCGAATAAGCTTGTTATATAAAAAAAGAACAGTATGTATTTCCATAAGCTGTTATAGTGCTTTTTCACTGTATAGGACCTTGTTACAGGAGGGAAGGGTGTAATTTACTGGAATTAACAGCCTGTGAGAAGGAGTGTTTGCACAGGCCCCCTTCACGTCAACTCCATCCCAAGAGGTGGGGTTACTGGACCACTTTTATCCACACTTTCTTTTTTTTTTTTTTAAACAGAATTCTCTCTTCTCTCATTTCATTTGCGCGACTGGAGCACGTTAGCACATCCGCGTCTTTCTCGTAAAGCACATTCTAGAACACGCAAGCTCAAATAAACACTTCCCCTGCTAAAGTTAGCAGGGAGCATAAGGTTACTGGTGCAGACCTCTGAGATTAGAAGAGAAAAGGCAAGCAGGGACCTTTTATTTTAGGAAAGGGCGTTGTGAGACCACAAAGGGGGCCGGATGCAGCTTTCACTCTGTGCTGGACCCTGTAACCGAACCTCTCGCGGTGGGGTCACCCTTATCCTTCCTTCCCACCTCCGCTGCCAAATATTGGACGGATGTGCTTTGACTGAACCTTCAGCCTATTTCAAGCCATTGCAAAACGGGGTTATAGCCTTCAAGCTATATCCCCGTCCTTTTTACACCTCAGTTTCCATCCCCCTTGCCACCGTAACCTCGGTCGCCAACAAGGCCAAACTTTGGTGGCGCCGAGCAGGCAATCCGACACACCCTTAAATCTCCCATGTTTCGTGGAAGCAGGTTATGGGCCGCGGCACGGATAGCTGGTGTAGAAATAAACTCCAGGCGCACAGGACACAGGCTATGGATGGAGCCTTCACCCCTGCTGAGTGGAGGTGTTTCTGTTAAGGTAAACGAATCCACGGGCCTCTGTGATTTATTGTACGACGCACGGCAGAGCCCGCAGAAGCAGTACGTGCCGAGACACATTAGGATTAGTGGGTCAGGTGCCAGGTTTTAGTACGCGACTCTCGGGAGGCAGCTGCCGTGGTGCGCGCGCGCTGTGGGACGCTGGGTGGGTGACGGAGGGAGAGAAGAAGAGCAGCAGGTGCAACCGTGCCGCACACCTTAAGCTGCCGTGTCACTACAAATCACCGCGGTATGGGGATCTCTCCCGTCACCGGTACAACAGAGCACCAGAGACGCATCGTTTTAACACCACGACCATCAGCACCTAACGCAACACGTAGTGTCTGCCGCAGGAAAGAAAAGCTGCTGTTATCTGGGTCACTCACCCACTAAGAAATGGCAGCAGACGGCAAACGCCAGATTAATAAATAAACACAACGCTGCGATTAAAGTTCACGGTGTGTTTAAGTCATGAGATGCGGCGCGAGGCGAAAGAGCAGCTCTGCTGAGATGCGAGGCTCTCGGACACGCTGGACGGCAGCCAGGCTCACTCTCGCGCTCCAGGGACTCGAAAGGTTGCTCGACTCCAAACGCTGACAAGGTCCTCGACAAGGCCTGGGCCTTTAGGTTCAGCAGTTGGAGAGCAACATGGCTGCCGGGCACAGCGCCAGCCCGCTGCCTTCACGGCCCGTGATCCCACTTAGCCGCAGCGATGACCCGCCTGCTGAGAGGGGAGCTGTTACTGAAGGCGCAGATGGCGTGGAGGAACAGCGGCCTTCAGCGGAGTGGCCGGAGCTCACGGCTCGGATTAGAACAAAGACGTTCGCGAGGCAGATTACGGGAATCTCGGAAGAGGAAGGCGGCTTCACGACACCTATTGCTCTAAATGTGGAACAGCTGCTGCTGCTGGCCAGGTTGAAAGTGTACGAAACGAGCAGCGTCTCCTAAAAAAACCACCGCCTCATCTCCAGCACACCGCAGTGGTCAACTAGAGAGCATTTATTGAAAAGGGTGAAGGGACTCACGCAAGACAGTCAGCAATTGCTCGAATCCTCACTGACGAGAGGACATCGCCCACTTGTAGGAAACGTCTCTGGACGATTTCGGTGGTTTCACAAAGTATAAAAGAACGTCTAGTGAAATGTCATGTGTTAGCACACACGCAATGAGATTTTGATGGAGCGCAGTCAATACGGTAGTGACACGGCGAAGATATGATACAAAACTTTCAAGTGCAAATCAGCAGGAGCAAATACGGTCGAAGAGCTGGTGTGAACCGTCAACCACTATGGAATTACATTCCGGGCAGAGCTTCATATTAATAGCTCTTCCATTGCTCAGGAAAGGGAATTTGCTCAAATTTTCATAGTCGGATAGGTAATCGTTCTGACGCCTGATGAAATTCAAGGCAAAACGTCCACGCTTGGTCATGAAGAAGCCTCGTGACGTCACTAACTGAATCATCTCCATTTTCATTCTGTAAACATTTTTTTTTTTTCTTTACGAAGCTCAGAAATTTGTCGAAAGTACAACCAAACAGCGAAAGACAACTTTTTCCCCCAGCGATTTCTTCATGTTGGAGCCTCTCTGTAAGTACACTTCCTCTCACAAGATAACTCTGATTGCTTCAATTTCATCACACTTTACAAGGGTATTTTCAACTTTGGAATTTGCTCATGTTCATCTCTCTGATACATTCCAACAACGGACGGAAGCAAAGGGCAACGGGACTGGTGAAAGGTAAAATGTGCCGGTCCTGTGGACAACCAGAAAGGATTATTGCCGAGCCCTGGCAGGATGAATGGAGACGGCAATTAAATACCGTCTCCTACGTTGCGCACCTCTCATAAAACGCTCAGTAAATAACTGTAATCCACTTGAACACTGTGATCTGCAAAGTTTCATTTCAAGATGATTACCCCCCTGCCAAGTCCCCCGACCCCAGGGCCTCAGCAATATTTTAGGGCAATGGGGTACTGACAAAATTAATACCATTACAAATTATTTTTGTGCTAAGAAAAAACCAAATGCATCTCATGCCTCCAGATATTTCTGAACAAACTTTAAAAGGACACTCTCCTCAGGGGTTTCAGAGCTGAAAGGGGGGCTGCCTTGTCTTCATTATCGGCTCCTGTTGCTACAGCTGGTCGTCCCCAATTAGGCACAAACTCCTAACTGGAGCATGAAGTCGTGAAAGAGGGTGCCACAGGAGCGGCTGTGGCCCCACGACCCCTGGAGGCGCTCGCGGACAGTCACGGCAGCACAGCACCCACACAGGCTGATTTTCAAGAGGCTGCAGAGGTGAGGAAGCTTGTGTATAAATTAAGTCCTCGGTCACTCTCTGGTCACTCTCTGGTCACTCTCTGGTCACTCTCTGGTCACTCACCCGGATTTAACCTGTGTATGGAGGGTGTCCCTTTAAATCACTCAAGAGTATTGCTTCCTATCAAACAATGGCACGAAAAAGGAAGCAACCTCCAGTCTAGGTTCTTCGAGTTCCGTTGTTCAAGAATTACAAAAATCCTCCTTTTGAGAGGTACCCTCACAGGCTTCATGAAAAATGAACCTGCTGTGGAGCTATACATTACAGGGACTGGCTTTCCCATCTAATGGCTTGAGAAAAATGCCTGATTCTAATTTAACCATCATGGAAATAGGGCCATGGAGGAGGCTTACCATTCCTATGGAATCTGAACAGGCTTTGGCCCCCAGGTGTGGTGCCCAGGCGGTCGAGACACCTTGGGTACAAATGCTTTTGGCAGGGCCTTCTGACTCCAGGGGGATTTTGATACTTTTGCCACCTGGGCCTCCCAGGTAAAAATATTCCCCAGCTGTTGTTAGGAGATGGCGATGGCAGTCACAGGATCCCCCATCTATAAAGTTTCCATCCCTTTTCACCATCACGCAGCTCTGCATTTGCACCGCAGGAATCGCTAAGGCATGACCGAGCAACCTCGCTGCAAGAAATCGATCTCCGGCTGGAATAAGCACGCACACGAACAGGCATTCCCTATATTAATATGCTGGAGCTCCTCTCCTCGATGTGACCTTCTCAGCGAAGAAAACCACCTGGATCGATTATTGATGCATTTACTGGACATAATAAACATGACAAAGAGGAAGATTTTCTCCCGACTCCGTGATGCACTTGGGAGCAGACTCTGCCAGTATGCCAACCAAGGTGCAATGAGAGATCTCTGGTAAACAGGCACTTTGTCAATCACTTCATCCTGATGAAAGAATGCTGTGTAGAGAGAGGAACCAATTACACTGTGTGGTGACCATTGCAAAAAGTGCTTGAGATACTCCAATAATAACAGCAATGAAAGGCTGACATTGTAGAATGCATTTTTCTACCTGTAAAGCTAAAATACAGCACCTGGTGTGTTAAAAGGCAGCTGCTCCAGGAGGCAACTGTTTCTTACTGTCTAGTTGACATAATCCATCAGTGCTGGGCTAACTGTCCACTTATCCGCTTCATCTAATCAATATATTTACTGCACAGTTCTACAAACTCAATATAGCTACACAGTCACGGACAACTGCAACTGTACAACCATGCCGACCTCCGTGACCACTACCAACAAGGGCAAACAGTGGCCGCATACACAGGGGTCACGATTCCCTTACCGAGGGCAATTCCCAGCTCTAATACTTAACTGCTATTCCAGAAACCTTGATGGAAGCTTTGTGAGCTTGAGATCACTACATGCACTGTCTTATCAGCTGGAGACAGTTGCTAACAATGGGAAATACTGGACTGTGAGGGTGTCTCTGCAAAGTCAGGGAAGGGAATGAAACCATGCAGCCTGGAGGCATCTTAATATTCAATACGGCACATTTCATTAAATCGCTTTTATTTTTTTTTTTAAAAATCGCTCAAGGTGACAGCTGTTGGCATAGCAGTAATTGTCATTCCACCAACAAAAACCTGCAAGAGCAGAACGACATTCTGCCTGTAACTGTCACAGTAGCCTTTTGTGACAAGGTCCAGAGAGACGGGGTGCTACTAGGTCTTGGGTTGCGCGTTCCGAAAAAAAGAAGAAAAAAATCACCTGGCAGAATGGGATGGAGGGGGGGTGCTCATAGAAACTGACAAACACACCAGCGACTCAAAGGTCGGATAAAGAGCACGTGTTGGCATCCCGCATGCATTCACAGGAACACAAAGCAAAACACTGCAACAACTGGTGCTTTTCTGACTTCGCTCATTGGTTCATTTCTCTGGGAGTCGTATTCAGTTGGTATTAAACAAACATTTGGGGCCACCTTGGGGTGGGTAAGAAGGCACCATACAACCTGACTGATTTCTCTTGTAACCACAAGAAAGGTCACACATTCTTAGCAATTTGTTTCAATGTGACACAGAACATCAATATGACATACTAGGCCAACAAGAAAAAATTTCTTCCATCAGTATTGAACCTAAGGCAACGAAGCTACAAAGACTCATTTCAATGACTCATCCGGGTTGCGAGGTGCACTAAAATTACACAAATACAAGGAGCAACTGACTGTATCCAAGTTTTCTGCTTTGAATGAGTTTCTAAATCAAATCTGAAGTCTCACACCTTGTTATAACCATGCCTTGTGGTCCAATTACAGCCAGATGTCACACGTCATAAGTTCATTTCAATTTGCTCTTTCTCTTTCAGAAGACCTGGCTTAGGTTACACAACATGATACAGCAAATAAACTGCTGTAATAACAACAACAATAATAATAACTATTTTTATTGTCGATGATAAAAAAAAAAAAAATGCAGGTTTATAAAGCAGAAGAGCAAATGTTTCAGACGGCCTCGATAAACACATTTATTAGATTAGAATAATTTTAGAATCAGTCTAGAATAAAAAAGGACAAAACATCACTGATAACGAAACTATGTCAAAAAGAGCTGTGGAGAAGTACAAGAAAGGACCCTCTGTGCAGAGAAATGAAAAAAAATTGGTAACAAGGAGAAGATCCTGTGTTTGGGCCATGCGGCAGAAAGCAGGAGACAAGCACTGAAGCTAACTGCTCCAGAGGCTTTCTCCATGATGGAGAAGAGGTCAGAAGTCATGAAGACCCAAACTTTCAGGCCACCCACCAGTTTTGGTTGATCACATACAAGCCACAGACGAGACGAACCACAGAGACTCATTAACCGGAACTAGAACCAAGAGTGATTTAGCCATGGGAAAGTGCACTGAACAAACCACAGAGGACTCCACCTCCAGACATGAACAACATAATGGAGGTAATGGCCTTATGCTCTGCTTGCCGTCTAATTTGCCCTTTAACAATTGTTAAAAACGTCACTTCTCAGAACATAATTTAAATATGGAACCAGTGAAGAAACAGTCACTCGGAGATCCGAAGCACACCCCTCCCCGTGCAGAAGTGTTTCTCTTAAGGCTGTCATACTGCTGTATAATTACAATTCTGCCAACACCTTATTGCATGCAATTAATGCAAGTACTACTTCTGACGCCCAGGAAAATATAAAGCAAAGCTGTAAGCGGCAACCCTAAAAGGAGCAGGCTTTAACTGATAAGTTTTGCATGTAGCACGAGCGCACCCCCAGGTCCCTGTGTGTCCATGAGTCGACAGAGTGCCCGGTGCAGTGCGGGGCCACTCGCAACCAGCTGTTGCGCCATGTCACTCAATAATCCTCATTCCTCCCCCTCCTCCTGCTCTCCAAGAGTTCCGCTGAGATCCGGGATGCTCGCTGTGCCGATACGGCTCCCGGGCATCGCCGATTTCCCTCCGCTCTCCTGCACTCTCTCCTATCTGTGGAGGGACTGCTGCACACAGGAAGGGGTCATACAACCTCCTTCAAAGTGGACTGGGGACTTCTTGTCCACATGGGAAATGGAAGGAGTAACACGGCCCCCTTTATCCTACCTCGGCCCTACAGAGCGAAAGAATGACTGCCGGGGTCAAGACGATAAAGGCCTTATAATAAAGAGAAACGGAAAGAGAAAGTGAGATAGTAGAGGGAGAGGGAGGGGAGAAAAGTGTGGGCAATACGAGCATGTGGTGCAAAATGAAAAAAGAAAATCTGCTCCAGTAAGCCTGCGATTTCACAGCTGAGAATAAGTGCGGGGAGAAATAATATGGTGGGAGTATGAGGCGTAGGTCACTGTGCAGTGTCGGTGAGATTCAAATGCAAGCGGGAGGACCGAGCGGCAAATCTGAACAAAAAGGACAATAATTGCATGCTTCCCCTCAAAGAGTAAATTGTAATGTTAAAAAAATGTTTCAGCTAGGGCCTGCACTTAAGATGTGCAAATGTGGTGCTGGGCCTCCAGTGGAATGGTGGCCCTGGCTGCATGTTAATGAACATCTGCTCCTTCCTCTAAATGTTCCCCCTCTCTTCTGGTGAAAAGTGCTACGACACAGCGAACTGTACGTGACGGTGGATGGGGAAGGTGCGTCAGGCTTTCTGGAAAACAGGTCACTGCGGAGAGCGATGGGACTCGCAGCCTTGGAAGAGCCACTTGAGGACAATCCTTCGCTCTCGTTGTCATTCCGCACACACTGTGATCCCACTCCAGCATGCCTGCATGTATTAAACCATCCCCCCAAATCAGTTGATGTATAAATGAAAAACTTCAAAAGCTTCAGGGGCCCAGAATGGTGATCTGCGAGGTACAGGACGAGCGTCCATCCGCTTGGCGAAGTTGACAGAGCTCAACTGCGAAGCAGCCTTTGCTCAGGGATTCCTCAAAAAGAGCAAAACAGGGCTCGGCAACTGGTTACCGAAGCCAAGGAAACAAGATGAGAGGCCCTCCGATTCGCACTTGGACCCCCTCGCCATTCTGAAAGAACTTCCACGCAAAGGAGAAGCCATCCCCTCCCTGAGGGAGCAATCAACACAAGGAGATGCTCCAACACTGCACCTCCTTAATTAACATAGAGAATGCAGTGGCTTCGACTGGAGCACCACACTGTACCATCCAAAGTCAAACTTCTCCTCTGCAACTCTGATTTTCTACAACTCAGATTAAACCGACTTTCTCAAACCTCAATTACACTAATACAGCCCTTACCCTGAATGTACACATAACCCTCCACGGTCATCCATTAAAATTTACTTCCCAAGGTCCCTTCAAAGGTATCGCCTATGAGACTGCCACAAATTGTAAGCAAAAATCATGTCATCTTTTCTGATCTATAAAACGCCAGTAAAAAGGCCCAAGAATCCCTCATTTAAGGAGCAATAGTCAATTGTCAAATCAGCATTTTTTATACAATATACAATACCACTTGAAATTTTAAGCTTCTCTATTGATGTTATGTACATACAGTAACTAGGGGATGCTTTTCTTTCTACTAGTTTAAGTATTACACACGGCAGGGCTCAAGATTCTGAGAAAGCACAGAGCAGCAAGCTAAATTTCAATGAACATGCACCTCGATCCTGGTGAACATCAAATATGCTTGCAATGGAAGGCCCACACTTGCTTCCCTGTGCTTTGTACCATCCGTGAAAGTCAATAACTCAGTACGGTTCGCTCACCTGCACACAGACACCAGAAAAACTTGGGGAATGCATCAATATAAAATGGTACTCCTCGGCAATATATTAAACTCCAACAAGAAAAAGCTAAAGAAAGGCAATGTCTATCTTCAACTCATAGTTACACAGAAACACAATTCGTTTTGTAAGACACTTACATTGGGGCACAGAAGTCCATAAAAATGGGGAGCTGGATAGCAGCATTCCCACACACTAAATGCCAGTGTTTCCCATTACGAAAGCATGGATAATCCACACAGTGCACCACTATCGAAAGTGCAGGGGGCCCTGTATCATTTTACCGCTTGTGGAACTTGTCAATCACTCCCAGAAATCCATTCCTTATCCCGCTGTGAGGTTCTGGGACCAGATCTGGTTGCCACAATGTCCTTGCACCCTGTACTGCTGGAATCCCATACAGCTCTCGCGCACTTTGTAAGGTGGAAAGGCCAATGGCGACATGTTTCTATGGAGTGGCACCTTGTCTGAGTTGGGGCTCCACCGTTGTGCCAGGGCTTGACAGGGGGAAGGGGGGGGGCACAACCCCGCTCCAGTCACCCAGGGCCACCCGGCCGTGGCAATTACGCCGATTATAGGAAACTACGGCATTGAGATGCCTACCTTCAACAAAGTGACATTAGCCCAAACTTTGCAGTGGCATTAAACTACACTGCCACATTCCCCTTAATGTGTGTAATTATTACTTAGATTCTAATTACTACCACAACAAATAAATAAAACAAACAGCCGAGGCATCAAAAACCTCTGCACGCTGTTTGTGCAGCATCTAAGGATGGAACAAAAAGGGTGCGACGAACATCTCGAAGTGTGCAAAGAGCCCCGCGGACATCGCCTCCTACCGGCCGATTAGAGCCAGACGATGAAATGAACTCGTCATCCCGAAGGACACGACACTGATAAAAAACGAAGGTGCCCCGACAGACTGTTAGCAATGCTAAACAAGTTGTCCGGTTCGGTAATGCTCAAGTCAGACTCGGTGGATATATCTTGGTCAATACAATATTCTGAGGTGGAGAAAAATGTCACCTAAAATAAGAAAAATAAATGAGCAAAAAAAAAATATCAAACATTTGCTACAGAGGGCACAAGCATTCGTTCCATTCCATTACAAACCACGATTCTCAATTCTGCTCCATTCTTCTCCGCCCAACTCCGTCCCAGCAAGCCACCCTAACGATTTGCGTGACATTTCAGAATTCTGTCTTAGGAATTCTTTCATTAATTGCAACGAAACGGAGACGCTAGACAAATGCAGCCCTCTAGAGGGATCTGTTTTACCAAAGCATGCTACTCTGCAGTCTAGATACTAAAGGCAGAATTATATAAGTCCCAGAGAGGCAGACACGACTGCGTGTCACTCGTACGCCGTGCAGCTCCAAAGCAGACCTAACCTGAAATGCAAATGATACAGCGACACTGTACACGGACACGTAAATGTTTGCTTTTCAAGACCTGCGCCATTTTCACTTGGGGGTTTTACGTAACTAAACAGTCCACCCCTCTTGAAGGCATCACACTCTTCATTAGAGATGTAAAATTATGCATGGGTGGAAAAGAATAAAAAAACAAGAGCGACGAAAATCTGAGAAAACTGCGGCGGAACCAGAATCTTCAAGTTGTAACCAGAATGCATTCTTTTCAAATTACTAAAGCCACAAGACACATAAATCAAAGAGTCCAATATGTTTACATATGATGCCAAAGACACACACTGACACAGATGCACACTCAGATTTGGTTTCCAAACACCAACATATTTTATATTTGTAACAGGTTTCCCTTCAAAATGCATAAATCTTTCGCCTTTACTAATTATAAAAACTGGTAATATGAGATGTGCGAGTGTGTGTTAATTCTGGCATCAGTGTCATCTATGGAGTCCGACTTGGAAACGCGAGAGAAACACTATTTATGATAGCATAAATGTATTAACATTATAAAAGCTGTTTATATTTTTATTTTTTAAATGTTTAATATTTCCATGTTTTTCAAGATAGCACTGAAGCTGCTATTAAGCCACAACCTGGTCCTGTAGATCCATCCTTACCTCACAACTGACTCTGCCCAACTACTTGTCCAGGCCATGGTGACATCTCGTGCATCTCTACTGCAACTCTCCCTGTGTGGCCTTCCTGCTACTGCCATCAAACCTCTACAGCTGATACAGAATGCTGCTGCACGAGCTGTGCTTGATTTGCCGAAGCGTTCACGTGTATCTCCTCTACTCATCTCTCTGCACCGACTTCCTATAGTTGCCTGGATCGAATTCAAGACCCTGATTCGTGCCTACAAATACTTAAATAGAACTGCTACTAGCTATTTACAAGACTTGATCAACTGCTACAACCCAACCAGACCCCTTCGCTCACATACTTCTACCCGCTTGGTGGTTCTGCACATGAATGGTAAAGCGCGGAGATTCTCAGTTCTGGTTCCATTGTGGTGGAATGACCTCCTCCTCTCACTCAGAACTGCAGAAACTCTGTCAATATTCAAGAAGGGTCTGAAAACGCACCTTTTCCAGACTCACTTCACTCATGATCTCTCAAGCTTATGTATAGTGTCAATGTTCATGCTCCATAACTTTATGATCATGCCCAGAGAAGCCTTTACACAGCTACCATTCCTGTATTGTATGTAAATGTTTGGGTAACTTTTAAAAAAAAAATGTAGGAAGGTGATCAGGATTAGTCTACCCTGAGTTTTATGCACCTACTTGAGCGATGAACATCGGTGCATCAAGTGGAAGAAACAAGCTAACTGTACTTAAGAATCACACGTCTGCATCTATGTTTCTCGCTCTTAATGTATGCACAAATTGTATTTTCTCAGATGTATGTTGTTTTGGAGTAAAGCGTCTGCTAAATGAATAAATGTAAATTTCAGTTTTTAAGTTGGGTTTACCATAATCTATAATGTAATTGGTTGAAAGTGTCGATGTGACAGGAATTAGGAAACAGGAAGTTGGAAAAAATACTCAAAGTGACCATAAGTAGTACTCTGGCCTAAGGCTGAAGGCACATAACTGCTAATGGACGACACAGCACTGCGGAACAATCTCCTCACAGAAGGCTGTGAAGAGATAAAGGTGCGATTCCACTCCAGGGGTCAGCGTTTGATCTGGTCTCAGGGTTCTACCACAATGGAGCAGAGCTGTCCACCAATGCAGAGACACGTCAGAGATCTGCATCGCTTCATATCTATTATTTAGATGACAAAGATGGATGGCAGGGCGGAGGGGGAGGAGGACAGGAAACACCTCCATCGGTGACCTCTTTGCCCAAACATAAGCCTTCCTCACGTTAACTCCACGCCTGCTGACATGGAGCGCTTGGCCTTCAGCCCCATCCATCTTGCATGCAGAAAATGGAAAACATAAATCCACATGCTTTTCATTCCATAGACAGGTTCTGAGGCTATGCCCATTGGAGCTCCCCATCTCTCCACTGCTGGAGCTTGGTGTCTTGGCCATTTGTCTTTCTGCCTGCAGACCTTGGTGATGGAAGCTGTTCACCCATACCATGCAGGTCCTTGAATCCTGGTACACGCAATGAGGAACGTCAATGGTAGCATGCTGCAGTAGATGACTACAGTGTGCAAGGTCAACAGAAAAATCACAAATATGTGTAATGTGAAGAACTGAAATACTGCTTTCTTCACCTGTGTCCTTCATGATTTCATAAATTGAGACAAGCTTTCTCACAAGCCATTGTCCACACCCTTGATGGATTAACAGGGATTTTTTTTAACAACATGGACGAATAATAGCAAAGCCTGACCTCTCAACCTGTGTTTAAGTGTTACCATGATTTCAGTCTGCATAACACACTTAACTACAACTCACGTGGTTTTCGTGGTAAGGGAGGGTATGGATATGGCCTGCCATTGCCTTTGTCTGCATGTGTTTGGATTGTGAACATAGAAACTGCAAACCCAGTACACTGTGAGCTGGTTTCGAACCAATGCCTAAATATGCTTTTCAATTAATATGCTCTATAGATGGGCAACTTATTTTTCAACGTAGCTATACGTGTGGCAGATGAGAAGTTAAACTAATTCAAACAATACATTTTGACAACTTGGTTACTCTAGTCTTATACTGCTGAAAAAACTAATAAAAAAAGAAATAAATGGTTTAAACTGGAAAAAAAAAGAGAAAATTCAATGCAAAATCTGACAGTTCTTTTGTCTGCCAAGTTCCATTTTGGATGAATATTTGAACTCAAAAGGCATCTCAGCCATGCTTCTAAAATCACATCAACAGTCCAAGAGTCATATTTTGATTTTGATGAATGGCAATGCAGAGAACTGCCATTCGCACACACGGCGATCCAAATTTTAAAAAGTTTCCAATTTCAAAGTTGGGAGCCACTATATGAAAAACTCAAATCCTCCACACTTCATGGCCAATTAACCACATGCAGTGTTTGGTGAGAGATGACCCCATGCTGTACATTCTGGGAAGAATACACTGAATGATGTAAGTACTAAACTGAGCAGCAGTAAACAAGGCACTCACTCCTATATTCAAAGAGGAAACCCTCTCTCAAGGCTGTGAGGGTAAAAACTAGAAATTCCACGATACTCTCGCTGGCCTAAAAACGGATTTTCAGTCCACTTCTGATACTCATGAAATCTGTGCACCAAGAAGTTCAGCCCAAAACACACTAAAGATGAGAGAAGAAAGGTACAAGAAGTGATACGAATACAGCAGTGCATATGGGAATGGGTTCACAAGCACACCAATAAAACCCTAAATCATTTCTTCCCAATTAACACAATTCCTTATGACAAAAGGTATTATCCACTTCTTGACAATTTGTATTCAGTTGTGATTTTGCAAATGTCTCTTAAGGTTTGCTAACAAAACATTAATACTGAACAGAAAAGATTGCATAAGAGAGATCTTAATTCATCAATGCAAAGAATTAACAGTCTTTTGAATTCCATTAGCAGCATTCTTCAGTCTGAATGGCGGATGAAAATTCATTTGGCATATTTCAAATTCATACTGGAGAAACTTTTTAATTAAGTACAGGAGAGTTCAAGAAGGTACATTTAATTAAAATTAAAATGAGCAATCACCATACAATCCCATAAATCTGCAATACAAGGAGAACAAATGCAAGAAAGCAAGGAAATTTTAATGAACTCCCTTCAAGACCAATGAATTAAAATGCTTTATTATTTTTAAACCTTTACTTCATACTAGGGGGGTGTGGTAGTGCAGCGGGTTTGGCTTGGTCCTGCTCTCTGGTGGGTCTGGGTTTCGAGTCCTGCTTGGGGTGCCTTGCGATGGACTGGCATCCCGCCCTGGGTGCGTCTCCTCGCGCTCCAGCCTTGCGCCCTATGTTGCCATGTTAGGCTCTGGCTCGCCGCGACCCCACTCGAGATAAGCGGTTTTGGACTCTGTGTGTGTGTGTGTGTGTGTCTCTGTGTACTTCATACCAGTTGAATCAAGTGTCTGGAAGCGCTTGGACTGCTGAGCACGTGCGCAACATGTTCATTTCATGCAGGTTTTTTAATGATGCTGTTTGGTCTGATTCCTTCTGCTGAATTCTTCATGCTGTTCCTTGCATGAGTGAGCAAAGTACAGCATTCTGCCAAAAAGAGAACAAACTATTTTGTGTAGAAGATGAAAGCGTTTCTCTTGCACAAGTACAATAGGTTTCTTTTCTTTTTTTTTTTAAAAAAAACTACTGCACACTGTTTTATATCATCCTTGGGAGGCTGAGCCCTAAAAATCACTGCACGCAACTCTATGTCAACACACCAAACTATGAATGTAGGCTACAGTGGTGTTTAGAACACAAAGGATCGCTTCTGGATGTATGTTATCATCTTAAAGACTTGTCTGGCCCAGTTCGGAGGACATCATCTTCAGACCTTCTACATTATTTTCCATACACTTCTGCTTTATTGATTTTATGTGCAAAATAAAAAGATGCAACTTAATGAGTCATGTGCTGATATGTGCTCACATGCTAGTGCAAGTTTTTATTTCGAGCAGCAGCACAGCCTCATCCTGATGTATTGAGGGGTGTCACATTACGCTGACAAACAGCTCAAGGTGATGAGATGGGTTTTCAACATGTTGTTAAGGGTTATGACACAAGTGCTTGTGTGAGACCATGATGGGAGGGGGCGAGGGGGGGATTCAGCATTACGTGCAAAATACAACACTGTTTGTTTAACTATCCAGTCAAACACAGTAAAACACAGAAAAAGGTGTGTGCTCTTACGCTTCTTTTAAAAAATCTAGTATAATCCCCTGCCTGGGTATTAAAACGGAAGATGGGGCATGGGAACAGATTAAAGCTCAATCATTTTCACTGTTGACCAGCTGTACCCTCCACTGAAATCTGCCATCGCAGACAAAGGAAATCTTTATCCGCAAAGCTAACAGTTATTTATCCCCTACAGCCAGTTGAACTAATAACCGTTTAATCATGTACAAATGCAAGAAATAAGATGGGCTATGAAAAGAAGGACCCACTAAAGCACTTTATAAGATGAGAATACAAATCTCCAAGCCAATGAAAAGCTGCGTTCAATAACACTTTGCCGTCTCTAGTCCGATTACAGTGGTGATCTGGTGCAACAGCCATCAACAATGCTGCTTTCAGCTTGTCGTAACACTGCTAATCCTCCTTCCCCAGCGATGACTCGGAGGCGAGCGGGGCCTGTCTCCCAACACCAAAGGCGGCAAGGCTGGCGTGGGCCGGTCCTACGGTACCCCAGCGAACCCTAAACGATTTCAGTCCTAGCAAGCACATCAGACCAGGTGGTTAAGTGTGCAGATTTCAAACATAAGCCGATGGAGGGATCTCAGCGCCATACGTCAAAGGGACAGCCTGTAGGGTAGCGGTTAGAGCTACGTCAAAGGTTATAGCCGATCTCTTCTGCGACAGATATAAGGGGTGGGGCCGGGTCTGAACTATAACAATAAACACCCAGAGTACGAAGCTGTAGCTTGTAGTCTGGTCTCCCAACATGATAAACGTCCCTTTCCAGAAGAATTTAACGAGGAAGTTGACTGAGTACCTCAAGTCTGAAAGTTTATGCAACTGAATTAAAGTTATAGGTGGAATAATAATTACATGTCTTGATAAAAACAGTTTCACATAAAGAAAACGATAAGAAAAGCATATTCTCAGAAGTATGAGGGAATACAAAACCTAGACAGTAACAAAAAGATCTTCAAAATATTTTCAATTGTGTATTTCAATATTATTTAAGTTACAGTAAACAGCCGACAGGATGTCCGAAGGAGACTTAAAGTTTCTGTAATCCTGTTACAGGGATGACCGATGCTGCATATTGTTCCGAAAAACTACACACAAAAAGCCCAGTCAGAGAGGGGGGGGGAAAAAAAAAAAAAACGTAATGAG
Organism: Scleropages formosus; assembly: GCF_900964775.1. Taxonomy (NCBI): domain Eukaryota; kingdom Metazoa; phylum Chordata; class Actinopteri; order Osteoglossiformes; family Osteoglossidae; genus Scleropages; species Scleropages formosus. The sequence continues at coordinate 17,964,434 of NC_041807.1, forward strand.
CAATTCCAGCAATGAAAAATTCAGGAGCTTTTGACTGGCTGCTAAATTTTATTGGATTTCTGTATTCTGTTTCATTCAATTCCTATGGGACATTCTATATTGGGGAAAAAAATAAGTAAGTGAAACATTACTTTCATTAAACACATCCCACTGAGCCACAAAGCCCTACTGGAAAAGTGGATTATAAAATGGATGGAGGGACAGATGGATATTCCACAGAAATATAAGTATTATAATAAGGCAAATTATCATTTCCAAAAGTAAAGCATAATGAGACTGGGAAAAGGGTTACTTATTTGTATTTAAAAGACGAAGAATGTAGCTCTCAATACATCTACTCCGAGAGGAAGCACATGAAACGAGCTGTCCAGAAAGTCCCGATTACCCTGGATTAACAGATGCACAGGGAAACAGCAAAATGTCCCAAATCCTGCAGCGTCATGCTAGAAAAATATAATTTATATTTGTACACATTTTGGTCCAGTACATAGCATTGAAGACGATCCTGAAAAAGCACAGACCACAGACCTTAATCAACACTTTCAATTTTAAGAGCCGTATTTCCACAATGAGAAGAGGAACAATGCAGATTCAAATTCTAAGGCAGCCCCAGAGAGTCAACAATATTTTCTCAGTTTTAATAGGATTGCTGAAGAACTACACATTTATTTTTTGAGATGAAAGCCCATCCTCATACAGCAGAACCACTGCATTAAACATCTTACTATGTTTCAGTGGAAAAAGACTCGTACGTGGCAAGGAAGAGATATTTTCACCAAGATTGATGACTCCTTGACACTTCAGAACGGGGGACTGTTGGTCCCTCTAACCCCATGTGGCCAGGCACACAACCTAAAGCCATCAGCTTTTGGCCTCTACCCTCCTGCAACGGCTTGTGGGACAAGGAGCAGTCATATGACACATATCCTTAGGTGTGGTATCAGGACACCTGTGGTTGGCTGATGACCCTGTGTGGCTGATGAGATTAATGTGCCGAAAGGGGTCTCTGTCTCAAGAGGTGGTGTGTGCCAACTCGATAGCAGAGATACAGAACAAAAGCTAAGATACACTGGAGTTCCACACACAGTTCCCAGGGAGATCAGTCCATTTCAAAGCAGAAACATTGACATGTGCCTAAAAAAACCTCCTTTGCTCGATGGTGATACCAAGCATAAGGAGGCTTCTCCTGCACATAACAGCTAAAGCTTGGGTGTCAATCACAGCTCCAAACCATGGAACAGGAGCGTGCACGACCATCTCCCCTCGCAATACGAAAGTGGCTCATGCCGGGAAAAGCAGAAAGCTAAAGAAAAGCCGATAAAAAGCTCCGGAACCACTGTATTAGCATGTAAATTCTAAACCAACAATAGCTTTGAAGGTGAGGTTACCTTCATCTTGAATTCAAACCATGTTACTTGGATTTGACTAATCTAATCTTGGTTTATTACAAAACTGCAGAATGGCCATTTCTACCTCGAGGACCAGGGAGGTTAATGAGGTCTAATACATATTCCGGGGAACTCTAAAGTCTAACAGACGGGCCTGGAAAAGACTGATTTCTTAACACAAGACACTTCAAAGAAAAGAGGATATCCTATTACCCATTTTACAGTGAATTGCACCCGAGACGTGACTGAAAACAGCGAGACAGTACGTATCATGGCAAATATTAAAATATCTCCAGAAAGGACAGAGGAAGTATACTATAGATGCTGGCACCCATGATCATGAAAGACATCAATGACGCCGTACCCAATATAGGTGTATGGTACAGAAACACGTACGAGTCCGCGTTCTGGACACCGCAAGCCAAGAGAAGTCATTAAGAGTCAGATTCGCACATCTTCAGGGACCCCCACGGATATGCTCGCTTACTCCTTTCAAACAGTTCATATCTACCGTTCTTAAACCAACAGCAGCTCAGGGCTGACAAAATAATTAATTCCTGTACCTTGATGTGCTAACCGACTGAAGGCTTGTCTTTTACACAAACGAGCTTCTATCCTATGACAGATTTTAGTACCAAGCAGGGTGCTTTATAATTGCTAGACTGTTGTCAAGACAAATTCATGCCACTCCGCTCATCCACATGCCACTCATAACTACTGAATCTCTCTCAAGATACGAGAAGGGTCTCAAAACACATGTCTGTTGGAGCCACTTCTGTCTTGATCTCCCGTGTGGTTCACGTAATTGCATTATACGACTGCTGAAAAAAGATAACGTATTCCCTATCAGTTCCACATCCAGCTATTCTGTAATGTATGCCAGTAAAAATGGTGTATTGGACCAAGTAACAATTTCGAGAATATCTGCACCTGCATTTCTCTGTCTACTGGTGAAATGCACTTTTGTTTACTCTGAGTCGTACATAGCTTTGGATAAAAGCGTCTGCTCAATGAATAAATATATATCAAAGTGTAAATCTGACCTATCCGAAGCAAACGCCAACCAAGAATGTCAATTTTAAAATGAAAGTGGGTTCAACTCACATTATACTGAACACAAGTATTCAAGAACTGATGCCACTGATTAACTGTGCAAAAATTAAATTCCTTAAGCAGTTGTCATATTAAATATTAACTTCGTTTTTCAGTAAGGCCTCTGGCGAAAGGCATTTCTTTGATTAAAAGCAAAACTGCCCAGTCGAGCGTGCGCCACTGAGTATGTGTGTAAAACTAATCTGTTTCTGAATGTACCGTAGAAAGGAACACGTTCCCAACGCTTGATTGAATTTTGCAATTCATACTTTACATCTTCACTAAGTGGAGCTGCAATTCTTCAGGGGATAAATCATTACCAGTGCCATTATCACTTAGCCGGATTTGTTTTGAAATGCATGTGCTTTCAGCCTGGAAATATCCTTGCATGTGTGTCTATTCCCACATGTTGGATAAGTAAGCTTTTTTTTTTTTTTTTTTAAATTTTAAGCATAGCACAAATGGAAAATATTTTAAAATAAGCATACCACAAAATAGCTGCTGATCAAAAAATTTTATAGGTACCGCAGACATCTGCAAGTTCTTTACTGTGGCATAAACAGCTGTTGCCTCCTGCCAGAGGGCAGGTCAACAGGACCATGTCCTCAGGGGGTTGAACCGGGTCTTGCAGCACCGGCGTCACTGAGCCGCGTCTTTCAACACTGCTTCACATGGAACGGCCACTTGTAAGGCGCAGGCCAGGGGAGTCCAACTCGTTTGACAGAGCAGGATGGAAAAAGGCCGGTTCTGTACATCACATTTGTGCAAGAACAGACAAAGACAATGCCTAGTAGAGTGAGCAAACACTACTCAGCCACTGTACGTACACACACACACACACACACACACACACAATTTTCTGAACCGCTTGTCCCATACGGGGTCGCGGGGAACCGGAGCCTAACCTGGCAACTCAGGGCGTAAGGCTGGAGGGGGAGGGGACACACCCAGGACGGGACGCCAAGCGGGACTCGAACCCCAGACCCACTGGAGAGCAGGACCCGGTCCAACCCACTGCGCCACCGCAGCCCCCACCCCCACTGTACGTAATGAAGGCTATTTCCATCTACACTCATATTTGTTAACTCGCATATCTGACCGCCCTGCACTGCGGTATCCGAAAACTAAATTCTGAAACAATAAAATAATCCATTAAAAAAAGGCGCCCCTATCGTACCACAACATTTTTTTTGCTCTTTATTTATATTGCTGCTTGCCTGACACTTAAGATTACGAGTTGGACTCAGGGCTGTAATATCCACCATGCTGTCAGTAGCGGTGTCGCTAAGGAAGAGCTCCAGCGACGGGACTCAAGGAACGCACACTTTAAACTTGACAGAATGTGCAGACTTGCAAGTTACAGCTGCAGAACACACAGAAAAGTACGGGAGTCAGTAATGAGACAACTCCCGCCAATGGTTACTCAACTAACAGACGTTTATAACTTTTAATTACAAACACAACATGAACGACTAATCAAATATTTCAGATCACAACAGCAAACAGCATTAAACTTTGTACAAACACTGCTGAACTTGAGCAACGGTCCATCATGGGCAATGCATACATTTTCTAGTTCTGAGTTTATGAATGCAGCAGTTGCACCATAGTGGTTAGAGCTGCTGCTTTTGGACCCCCTCCAGCTGTTGTACCCTTGAGTAAGGTACTTACCCTAAATTGCTCTAGTACAAGTTACTCAGCTACATAAACCAACAAATAATTCTAAGTAGTTTAACACTGTAAGCTGCTTTAGAGAAAAAACATCAATGAATAAATCTAAATGTAGCGTGAAGAACCCACTGCTCCTGGATTCAGAGGTCGCTGGTTTGAATCCTGCCTCCTGGTGCAGTACCGTTGAGCAAGATACATACGTAAAGTTGATAAAAATCATATATTTACTAAGTTTTGCTGCCAAGACATGTCAAAGTACAATGAAAGCATGTGCTCCCCAAGTCCCGTCTCCCAAGCCCTTCATTAGTAAGAGTGCAGTTGAGGAGGAATCTCACAGTACCAATCCCATCAATGAGGTATCAGGGATTAAACTGAACAGCCGTATAATAGATGCATTTACTAATTATATGATTGCGGAGGTAATTGATTGATTTTAATCAGTAGTGTGTTATTAGTGCTTGTTCACATCGTGCAAAATTACAGTGTTTGTCTGCAGCCAATCACCATGCAGCACCCCAATATGAGCGGTCAACGTACCATTAGGGAATGAGGGAAAGCCAGATACTGCAGTTAAAGCAAAAACAACTGAACCGTTGGCCCGTGCGAAACTAAAATGTCACGGCTGTTTCTTTAAATTTATTTTTAAAGCTACTTTGGGCACTAAATTAGCAGAGCGCCATCCTAACTACGAGGTCACAGTATCTGCGAAACCTGCTGGGCGCCGCTTTAAATTGTTGTTTTGTTCTCTCCGTGGTGTTAAATATTACAGTTACTAGCTGGTCTGTCTGAGCAGGAGTTCTGTCTTCTCAGCAATGGCCTGGTTCAATGGCCCTCAGAAGAACAGATTCATGAGGTCTTCGACTGGGCACTGGGTTCGAGTACACGCTGATCCCAGGAATGGTTGCACCGGGCTGCGATCTGCTTCCCGGCCTTCTTTGGTGATCCTGTCTGCTGTGCTGCCTGCTGTGCTCAGTTACTGTTGACCTCCTCGCTGCGCTGCGCACCTCGCCCTGCCGGGCATGCCTGTGGTCAGCGGGCCGGACGGTCAGCCGCCCCCCACCCTGCTGCTGCTGCTGCTGCTGATATTTCAGCCAGGCTCCCTGAGAGCTCTACCAGCTGAAGGGCATTCAATTCAGCCCAGGGGAAGGCACATTCACGCGCACGCTACCACAGGCACACAAAGGTGCACACTCGTCCTTAAATACACAAGCACGTGCATGGGTACGAGCAGGGAGCGTGAGATATTTGAGCGGCACAAAAACGCACAGGACTGGGCTGCGCATATGCACCCAACCGCTGATCTCATGTGGAACATGAGCTAGAGACCCTTCAACCTGAGGGTGGGGGGAGGGCACGTGGCCGCGGCGGTCCGTCCGTCGCCGTTCCACCTGGCAGCTCCGCCCTGTGCTGATCCAGGGAGGCAGGTCAACCGGCGCCTCGCTAATTTTAGCCTGCCTTTCAGCAACGCTTTACTTTGTGGCGGGGTGACGTCGGTCGGGGGAGGAATGGCCTCACACCTTTGCACATGGCAGAAGGGTCAGCCCGGGCATGGGGGCGCCTTCCAGGGGAACCCTGCTATTTCCGTCACACGCGCTGGCTGAAGCACCAATACAGCAATGGAGGCCTCATTTACCTCACTAGGCATCTTTTTAAAAATTATTTCTCCAAAATGCATCAGTAACACGGTAAAGCCAATTATGTCGGGGACCCCATGGCTTGCCATTTTTACTCAGAGGCAGCCAGAGCGGAGAGGAGAAGGGCTCTTGCGCTCTCTTGCCGAATGGTGATGGGAACGTAATCTGCCCTCCATCACTTGTCAGTCAGGCTGGAAGGCTGCCAAAAGACACCGCCATCAGTCCTTTACACCTCACCCCATGAATAATAATAACGCCGTATTAATAGCAAGGAGCCAGCCTCTTCGCAACGAAACCACATGGTAAAATTAAGTATACAAAAGAGGGCAGATATATTCCACAGACTAAGCTACACCATTAAAATTTTAAGAGGCTCAGCATCGCAGCTGAGGAAAGTATCACCTGTGTACTATTTGTAGGTAATAATAGAGCGTGTTGTTTTGCATGACCTGAAATTACCTCTGACTCTGGCATCTCAGCAGAGTACGAAAAATCAGGTTCCTACATAACGGATAATGTACTTGCACACAAAGGGACGGAGTTAGACGAAAGACGGAACATGAGACCAGTCCACCAAAGACACACGCGCGGACGCGTACGTTCCCCCACCCAGCTGCCAAACTTCTGAAGCCAGCTTCCCCGTAGGAGTGAGTAATGAGGTTCACGATGAGGTTCAGATGAGAAGCACGGACGAATTCTGAGGTCTGATTTAGACCCCCCCCATACCTACTCTGCCCTGGCGCTGAATATAAAGGTCAGCAAGATGCCTTTCGAACCCGGCCCCTGACGGAGCACTATATCTGCAGTTTGTCGCTCGGAGTCAAGAAACCGTTCAGAGCCATAGGTCTACAGGAATATGTAAGACCCGCAACACGTTTAATTTGTCCTCATGTAAAATAGAGAACAATAGCCACACCGCAGACAGGGCAGCGACTCTGCACAATCCAATGAATGCAACCGATTTGAAATATTGAATAAAAACAGTCATGGCAAAAAAAAAAAAAAAAAAAAAAAAAAAACTTTGAACCTTACTATTGTTACTGACATACTAAATACAGGGAAAGGCACTGACGACTACAAGGTTGTTTAAAATCAAATAATGAAAAAAGGCTGAAAAATAAAGATCTTATAAAAGATAGCACTAAAACAAGGAACCTGAGAAGGGCGTGTGTCATCATGAATTCTGAAGACAGGCAAATTAAAACAGTGTTTTTGCCACCAGGGTCTAGCAGTTCAGAGGACTGCCAGAATCAAGATGAATTATCTTATTATTGTTACCAAATGCTCTAACAATTACATGCAGCTTGGGTGCTACATTCCGAAGTACTGCTTTTGACCTTCCATACTGTCAAGGCGGTCCATTTGCCAGCAATTTGTCTTCCTCTTACTCCCCCTCCTCCCCACGACATCTTGAGCGAGCCTTGGACTGCAGCACTGTAAATAAAAACCAGCCAAAGCAATGTCTGTCATCAGGCCCTTAAGTTACTTCTAGATCAATGTTTTGCCACCACAAGTTTGGCGACAAGTTTCTGCTTTCCATGTTTAAAAAACATTAATAATGAGGGGGTGCAGAAGCGACACTGAACGTGCTATAAACAAGGCTGCCGTAGTCTCAGCTTGTTCTCACTCTGGCCGCCATAAGTCACTCTCATCATCCACAGGTCCAAAAAGGACATCTTCCCGAGGGAGGGATGTGATGCGTACCGCATATCTTGAAACAGGACGCAAATGCTTGATAGCGCAAGAAAAGCCTGTGAGGATGAGAAGAAGGGAGGGAAAATAGGACTTTGACTACCAGGTATCAGGGCCGTGCGGCAGCAAGATGAAGGCAGCATCTTATTGACTTAGGCAGCAAGTGCCTATGGAAGTAGAAGATGTTTAGAGACGTGCGCCTGAAAGGCACCCGTCCATTGAAAACGGATCCATGCACAAAGAACGAGAACTCGGAGAGCAGGTGTCGAGATCTGCCCCCACCGCAAAGTCTCTCCAGCTGCAAGGCCGGATGAGGGAATGGCATCAGACCAGGGTGCGACTGCGGGGCAAGAGGCGGAGGCTTCTCTGCGTGGGCTACACCACAGAGCAGTCCTTCAGTGCCATGCATAAGCGATCAGTGTGAAAGAAAAGACAGGGATTGCATGCCTGTCCAAGCGTTCGGGCCATGAAGGACTCGTATAACTCATTCTGGAGCGTGAAGCTGCATCATCATCCTTCTTAAAGGAACTGGAACCAGTTTACCAGAGAACAGCATGTACATTTACATTTACTCATTCAGCTGATGCTTCCCACCATAGAATCTACAACGTTAAGCTACCTACAATTATTTATATAGCTGTGTAATTTTTACTACAACAATTTATGGTAAGTACCTTACCCGAAGGGAACACAGCAGGAGGTGGGATTCAAACCTGCAACCTTTGAGCCCAAACGTGGCAGCTCTAACCACTATTCACCTCCGGACCCGGTGGTCTGAGTCCAGCCTTTCGCTCCAGATGGGCAGAGAACCATCAGTTTATTTTGACCGAAGGCTCATCAGTTTTACTGAAGCTGTACAACTCCCCTGTGGAGTTTTAGAGCATCCATCTTCCCAGTAACATAACTGAGCAGAATGGCAGTGGCTTTCATTCCGGTAGAGCCCACAGTCCAGCCTGAGAGGGACCAAACATCTCCAAAAGAGGAGCCTACTATGAGGCGAAGAAGTCAGCCAAGCATCCTGGAGTTCAACTTTCTTTGACAGTGTGACACTCCTGCGCGGCTCTCAGCGGAATTCAAACATTTGAAACTGGAACAGAGCCCCAAACCCCCTGTTCCTGCCTACAAAACTATTTACAGCACCTCACCGTGGTGGGAATAAGGGGCCTGATGGCACAGCGACAGCCGCTTTGGGATTTCGGCGGAGCCACGGTGTTCCAGCACAACAGCCCATTGATGTGCCCTGGCGTGCTGCTGAATGTAATGAAACGCAGCCCTTGTGTAACGCACAACTCATAACTATATATTATACATATAAATTTTGCTGTATTCTTGATGTTCCTTAGAATGAGATTTATCACTCAGTTGCTAGTTTGTCAGACTTGTCTTTCTCATAATATTTAAAGCTCAAAACTGCCCAAATTGTCCACGGATAATAAGGCAAGTCAAAGGTTTGTTGATTTCATTTGGAAAAGATTCAGAGAGAATGTCATTACCGCTAAACGAGAAACTAATACACTGCAACTCGGTTAAGCATCCCCTTCCCCAGCCTACTGATGCATTTTGCTCTCCAGCAATAAGACTTTTCTGTTCCATCAAACCTGTTTGGCACATCTAAACTGAACAATCAAGTTTTACCTATTTTCAATAATTTCTAGTATGTCGGCCAACGGAAGACACAGTAATTGCATCAGTTTTTTTTTTTGTTCTCCAACACTGAAACCCATGAGGGCAAAGAGAAACAGGCTAACAAGCTGCACCACATTAAGATATGAGGCTAGGGACAGGTAGCGACTGAATCAGAAGGAAGAGAACCGTGATGTTCCTGCGACACATGGTGACTTTCCCTGTTCCTCCCTTTGCCTTTGTTCCAGCATAGAGACCATTCGCCCCATTTAAACCCCACGATCACTGCTGTTTCTCTCTCCTATCCAAATTACAAATATTTTGTTGCTTAGCTCATTGATTTCCATCCCTCTGTGGAGCAATATTCAGCTGTTCAGTATAGCTGTTCAATAAAGCTGTCAAACTGATTCCGCTAATCAACAGGCCAACGATCAACACAATCAGGGGTGCAGATGTTCGAGCAGGACAAACATACATGATGACAGCTAATGTTTTCATGCAATTAATCACATTTATACAGCCGGATATTTCCTCGAAGCGGCTTTGAAATCTTGGTTGTGGGACTAAAACAACCTTCAGGACCACTTCCTTAACCACTGCACCACCTGCTGGCTATACACAGCTGCTATTGTTTGTGTTAGTGGTGCTCACATGCACGCAGCCAAAGTTTCTGAATCCTGGCCACCAGGTGAAAAGCACAAATAACCACAGGATGATATTTGGCAATATGTTAAATTAACCCAACGATTTTTAAAGGTACTGTCAAGAAGCCTTATTATCTCCCACACGCACAAGGTATTACATTACATCAAGGCTCAGAGGTCTGCATTAAAATGTGCATTTTGTATAAGAGCCAATTAAAAAACGGTGCACCACCAATTCCATTTCCATAAAAAGTGCAACCACATAAAACTCAAGGACGGGGAATTAAATAGCAGGAAAGAGCTGCTTTTTACAGTCCGCTACGCCACCTAATTGTTTTGCTTTGCTAACTACGTGGTTTGAGCTGCTCATCACCGTTTGGGCACTAGTTAAAAAAGCGTGTTCACAGACAGGAGGCCTGATGTTCTCCGCACACCTCCTAAGACTGACATCTCATGTGTGCCGCATTTTGTAAACAATCGGAATCTTATCCTTCAGGCGCGTCTGGCAAAGAAAGCTTGCTCCGGGGGAAAGAGAACAGACGTGTTTTCGATTGCAGATCTCGGGACACGCAGGGCATGCAATCGTTTGAGCAGGGAAAAAACAGCTTGTGCCACTTTGATAAGATCATTTCATCTCTTTATTTTCACATTTGAGGACAGGTGCCGCTCCAAGCCGAAGTAAGGGCCAGCGGGAAGAACGTGTGGAACTGGATGGTGAAGAAACCTCCCTCTCGTAAGCTTTACGGTTCACAATGACACCGGTGGCAACACCTGGCACTCCTGTACATTTTCGTTCAGCACCCGGAGAAGGAAAATGTTTTTAAAAAAAATGGTACTTTTTCACCATTTATTCAGGTGACGACAGCAGGGAGCACTGCTCTAGTACGCACGTGTGTGTCAAAGCAAAGGTCAGACTTGCCAAAAAAAAAAAAAAAAAAAAAAGAAAGAGAGAGAAAAAAGAAAAGTCACAAGAGGGATTTGAACCCAAAAGCCGTGAGGCCTGAAATGAAGGTGTAAGTTCCCCATCCTGGGTTTGCCATTCCAGCTCAGATAAATCAAAATGACCAAAGCTAATTTCAAAGCAGACTCCCCTTGCTTTCTAACCTTTAGCAGGCTTTTTGGATTAACTCATTTTTCCCACAGATCATGGGCATACAGCACATGGTAAGCAGTGGTTTATGGAGCGAACTATCAGTGACTGGTACGGTGTCATTTCTGACCCCCGAGATACACACTCCTTACCAGTCAGTGCCTTTAATATACCTTGCCTGCTGTGAAAGACTCTACCTTATCGTTGAGGTCATAGATGGGGAAGGTCATACATCCCAGAGCAGTTGTCTGCTGTATGAATTACCTACTGTAAAACAATTACCACCTGGCCTTGCAGGTGACACACGAGCGAGTGTATATTTTCCAGAACTGCTGTCTTCCCTATGACTCGGCTACCATAAAACACAGCACCTGACAGATGGGAGACGAGCTCCCATGCTTTGACACTGGGTACACAGGGGCCACTCTGCACTGGTTCAGCCAACAAACAAAACATTCACTGCAGTCTCTGAGCCCAGGAATGTCCACCCCAATCCACCGTGCAATCCCCGCCATCTGTATCCCACCCCCTATCCCCAGCCGCACCCCAGCCGAGATTCCCGGGTGTGCAGAAACATTACGAATATACTGGAGCATCCAAAGGGCAGAACCAAGAGGGCTGCAGCTGTCTAGGATCATCCTCACCAGTCAAAGCAGCAAGACAGGCTCAAATCCCCCACTGCTGGTCACCGTGGGACAAGGATAGAAAGGCTAGAGGATGAGCTGTCGGGACCCTGAGGTTGCATTATTCGCCATGTCATCATCAGTAGCTGGCAGGGCCCACGCCAAGAAACCAAGAGAAGTTGAGAACTACATGAAGACAGGGGTGGGACATGGGGAAGGCGGGGCGGACCTAAGGGATGGGCAGCTGTTGGAACCATGAGCTGCACTTTACTATTCGCATATCGATTTTGTCGAAGTTCACCGACTCCTGTCTCTGTTGTTAATTTTCCCAGTATGCCCCAGGAGAAAGAGGCTCTGTTCACAATTAATTTTTATGAGGAATAAAACCTCTCTGTTCTTTTATTTTCTGGGATTTCAAATTAAACTGCAAGAGCAGCACAACTCAATTTTGCAGATAAAATGGCAAAGGAGGAAGGGAACCTAAGTACAGAATGAAACATGGATGATACAATTAGGAAGCAGAGGTGCTTGGGCTTCAATTACACATCATCCTTTCACTGATACTTGTAGCAGAACTTCTGAGACATTATTAAATTGTTTAATAAAGGCCATTACAAAGACAAATCTGCTTTGCTCCAACTGTAGGTACTAATGGAAGCAACTGGCTGTTAATCTGCAGGAAAAAGGTTCATTTTACAAGGGCTCTGTACTGCTGGCTTGCTGCTCCAATCTTTCCATGAAAACAACCTGGTGGCAGTTCGTCACCAGAGTTTCGTACCCATAAGTCAGTTCTTACGAGCAAAACAGCTGTCCAAAATATGGCTTAATTTGAATGTTAAACCTTAACGATTCCTTATTACACGTTAAACTGGAGTAGAAAACAGAGGGCACGATGGCGTTGAAAGGCTGAAAGGTGGTAAACTCAGTTTCACGCTCGATGTTCTGGACACACGTTGTACGTTGCCTTCCGCAATTCCACAACCTGCCAATTTTAGTTGTACAAATGCATTTCCCAGCTGAGCAGAGGGCATGACCAGACTATTCCTGCACACTTCCAGGGGAGGAGCAAGGTGCGATCCGTAAGACCAGGTTATCGGTGCTGCCAGCTCCTGTGCGTAGTACACACTGCCAGACTGCTCTTCGAGTCAGCGGGCATGAAGAGCAAAGGCTCCTAGACCCGTCTGGCAGCAACAGGACTCCCAACGTATGCTGCCCTATATGGCTTGTGCTCTCATTGTCATTAGCTACACACTTAGCCACTTCATTTGAAAAGAGATCAAATGCAGAAAACCCGGAAAATGAAATCACTTCAATTACGAGGGAAAATTCCATGTAGTTGAAATGCGGTCTCAGTTTATCTCACTAGACCACATGTCATGGGCCTGGAGCAGATGCGGCAGATTGGATAAATTAAAACTGGACAAACAAATAAGTCATATTAATAACTACGGAGCAGACACGTTAAAAAACTGGATGTTGAGAAACTTTATTATGGGGATTGATTACTACCAAATTTCAATATTGTACTGGAGGAAGCTAGGTTGAGTAAAAACTCTAGGTGAAATACTTTGAGACACACACCTTGCAGCGTGGGTCTGACATCCCACAAGTGATGCAGCCGACAAAAGCCCTGCAGATGACTAGAGGTGAAACACCAGGTTATTTTGCTTCTGGGAATAACACACACGGCTGAGTGCATGCGCAAGGTGTCACCAGCAGCTCTTCATCAGCACAGACCTTAACTAACCCCTCCCCTGCATAGCCCCAAACTAATCTACAGAGCTTATTTTAAAAGGGTGGGGGGCAGGTAGGCAGCCAGGTGTGCACGGGTCCTACAGCAGCGAGAGAGACGTACACCGCCTGTCACGCATCCACCTCTGCGTCTTCCTTTACTGGCACATTGACAGCAGTGCCGATGCACAGAAATCTGCAGGCTCTCTCATCCTCACAGCTTTATTAACAACAGCGAGCTGTTGGCTGCCTCACTGCCTAGGGTGACGTGTTCAGTCTGACTGCGACTGCAGCCACGAGGCCACCTAGGATGCGGGTGGGGCAGGCCGAGAGGCTCGGCAGGGTTGGGGTGGAGGGATCAAGCACGTGGACAACCGCAGCGGGAAAACCCATCCTGGGGCCGGATTCCATTTCCGCACTCATGGGAGTCTGGAAGCAGCGGGTGGACAGACTGACATTTTTATCAGCGTGTCTCAGCACTTGGGTTTTAATACTGCCCGTAACTCAGAGATGGACAAGCTGTGCTTTTCTAAGCAACCTCCACAATATTTAGCCCTGGTGTGCTGGGGTGAGCCGGATGGCGTTAGGCAGGCATCATGTCGGAATCTATCCACGACAGAGCAGAGTCAGGCGGTCTGGCGGTCATAAACCCTGGCACCGGACCACTGTTTGTCCTCCGGGTGCCCTGGAGACGAGAAAGTCTCCGAGCAGCAGCCGCACCAATATGACACGCTAGGACCTGAGCACAAATACACACAACAACACTCACATACCGAGGGACCGCAGGCCTGAAGCTTCTAGAACACTTACTGGGCTCCTCATTAGCGGTTCTCTAACTATTTGGCCCTAGTTGGACAGGTACGATCATTCTGATACCTGTACGACAGACAATGAAGAATACATTAAGGTAAAATATTTTAAAAATTCAATCCAACACGATGGCCACCCTCCTACTCAAGACGCTGTGTGACGTCACTAATTGTATAATCTGCATTTTCGATTTAAAATCATTTTCTCTCTGCAAAGTGCCAAAATTTGTCAGAAATGAAAGGTAAATAAGCTTGCTACTTCTGACAGTTCCTTCATGTCGGAGCCTTTCTGTAGGTATGCTTACTTTCACATTTCCAGTGTCTTGATTTTATTACAATTCTCAAGAATATTTTACACCAACATATTTACTGGTTTTCATTTTTCCATACCTACATCTTTCTGTATTCCAAAATCTGACAGTTAAAATGTAAAACGCACCTGTCCTGCAGACGAACAAAGATTTAAAAAAAAAAGAAAAAAGAAAAACGTTGAGTCCAGAGTCACTCCAAAACAGACCACTACCATCACTCTCTAAGATCTGGTTTATTAATTCTCTATATTGTCTCTGCCTGATGTAATACTGCGTATAACACTTCAGACATCCATCACACGATACGGCTTTCAAATGGTAAAATCATCACTGTTTAAACATAAAACTGCTCAACTTCTGACAGGTATAAACTACTATGGAAAGCAACGTGTGAAAAGCTCTCCAGAACCTAGATTTACAATCGATCCCACTCACCTTAAAGATTTTCCCAAGTGCACTTTTCAAGACTAAACATTAAATACACATGACATAAAAACAGGAGGGGGGGTAGGGGAGGATGAAGCGCTGACCGAATCTGTAATGGCAATCAGGGACTGACGGCAGTGAAGGCAGCCAGTAAAACTCTGCCTGAGGTAGAGTTCACGCTCTCTCAAGGAGGTGGACTCACGAGGGTTGTGGTGTACTGCTGCTGATGAAATACAAGCATTTTCATCCTGCTTTCTGGCTCCCCAGTGTATCACTGTCCAGACGTGTCTGGGACCTCTCTAGCAAAGCTCAATCTCATAACCTGCTGGTATTAAAGAGGGCAAGACCACCCTCCCCATGGTTATTTATCATCATATTGTGTTATTGAAGAGCTTAACAGACATAGGCAGCTTAAAATTCCGCATTTATCTCTCTGTAGCATTTTACTGAAGATATCTAACAAATAGCTGAAAGTAATTGTACAAATACACAGCCCCTCTGGTGGCACAAATGATCACATGCCAGTTTCTTAACTAACAGACCCCATGAGCTGTAACTATGACACTAAACATGATAATCAGCTGAACTCACAAAGAGACACCTCTGTTCAGTTGACCTTACCACCCTGGCAGACAGCAGGCCAGAAATATCTGGCCAAGTTGGGTCAATAGGATGCTTTCGGGGGCCTATAAAAAGACACCTCTCTCTACACATATGGCCCAGTGTGTTGAGAGAAAAACAACGGACTTATATACCTGTCTAGACAGGCTGTTACAAGGAATGCTAGTGAAGAGGGGGGAAAAAAGTAGAACAGCTGACCGGTTGAACCATGGATGAGCTCTGGGGGGTCTGGGGGGCTTGCTAGGGTATTGTTGAGCTTTACTAGGTCACCAAGGGTCACTGCAGGTCAACAAGCTCATTCTGGATGATGGAAGAACTGCTGAGAGGAAGTGGTGTCATGGAGAGGTGCAAAAAGACCCAGAAGATGTCCCTTTACTGTTCCTCTGAGCCAGCAGAGCTCTGCCCGCCATACGGCCTCATCCTTCTCACAAAGTCAAGGATGCGGGTGGTCAGTCCTCCTCATATTCCATAGGCAGCCTAATGCTTTCTTCACTCTCTGATCATCCCAGAAAAAAAAAAAAACACATTCACCAGCTCTCTCTCTATCACATCTTGTGAGGGTAACTGCGAGACAGCTGAGGTTATTCCATCAAACTGAACAAGGTAAATGCTGCATTAACATCATAAGTGGTCAAAGACAGCACACTTACCACCGTTCCATTTTTGAATTATGTTCACTAATGCTTGCTTCAGGGACCAGAACCACAAATACATAATCATTAATGTTCACATCCAGCACCAAACTTGCATGGTGTAACAATAATAGTGGACTCCGCATAAGCAAGGAAGCTCTCATTTACATTGCATACAGGCATACAATGAATACATGTATATCTTAGAATATTTCAGGGGATTTTTTGCAAATCTACTGTTCAATTTTAATGTGCAATCTATTATTTTAAAAAATTTACACTGAATCTAAACTACAATAGCCATACACAGTAATACAGTAATTCTACTTCAAAAGGAGTTTCATTTAACAGCCCAAATTCCATTGAAAAGGCATTTCTTCACATTTGCCAGGACCGATTTTGGATTTCACATACCTCCCGACAGCTGAACACTGCGAGACAACAACATTCATTCATTCATTTAAAAGACATTGTTCTCCAGAACAAATTACAATGATTATTAATTAGTATTTTGGCTGAGAGCTTTATCCAGTGACTTACAGTGTTAGATACACTACGCTGAACTCTACACTCATTCACACAGCAGGGAGAATGAGGTAAGATGAGCCAATTTTTACTTATCTTGTCCTCTAAGCAAGAAAAAATTAGAAAGACGTAAAACGAAAACACCTACTTATATTTCAGGATGTTTGCGATCAACTAAAATTATAAGAATGCATCTGTGACAAACAGCCTTGGAAACATGACTTCTCAAAAAAAAAAAAAAGTGGTCATGTGGCTCAGCTTTCCCCAGGTTAGGGGTAAGCTGATCCAAGTCATTAGGTAAGTTGAGCCATCTAAGGGTAAACTGACCATGATACTTTTCATGTTTAAACTTGAACATAATTTAATTAACAAGCAGTCTCACAGTTGTGAACTTGTGAAAACAAACCAACAGAGCTTAATAAACAAACATGCCACAGTTAGAGCTTCATGACCACTGCACAACAAAAACAACTATTCAATATTCCATTTATCAAAGTTACAAGTAAATATGAATTGTTGCTCCCTCCTTGCAGTTCCTCCAGCCTTTTGAGGTTGAGGTAGCTTCATCAGCCCATCACTCAGTGGAAAAGATGCCTCATCATTTTCTTTGAATGCAAAGGTGGGTTTCTCACTGCCAGTGCTACCCAAGATTCTTCTCAAAAATCTTGCACTCACTTTGTCGAACTCAAGGCTCTCAAGCAAGCCAGTGTAACGGTAACTCCTGCATTTGGTCACAAAATTGACTATTACAAAGTCACCAACTGACAGATCTGAGGTGTCAGGTTCACCTCTCTCATCCTCAGAGCTCCTATACTCAGAAGTGTCATCAAGTGGGATAGGAACACCACTGTCCTCAGAGCTGTGAATTTTTTCTTCTTTGGTTTCCATTTGAGCTTTCCTTGTTTGATGCTTTCTTTTTTCCCCTTCTGGTTATTTTTCCTCTCTTGTTGAGACCTTTCAATTGCCTGTTTTTAAAGGTGTATCAGTCAGGATCCTTGTTTCTATGCGCTTTGTTTCGTTTGTGCCCTGGGATCTTGACTTTTAGGTTAGGCCGAATTTCAGTAGGAAACACATATCCAGTGTGTTCGGACTGCAAATCTGGCTTGCTTGGTGAAACACTTGGATGTATAGGGCATGGTGAAGGTATCTCAGCAGAGATGAAGATTGAAACCATGGGTGAAACATCTGGAGCAGCAGGTTGCAGCTCAGAGTTTGGCAAGTAATGCAAAAAGTATTTGCAACTAAACAGCTTTTAATAGATACCATGATAAATGTTGACTGTAGGTAAATCAACGCCCCAGCTTGTTGTAAATGTATTTCTTTGAGTTTTTATGAGTAGTTATGGATGTAGTCAAAAACATAAACACTGTCACCCATCCATCACTTTAACAGTAGTTTTATCGAAGGTCATTGCCCTTCCCAAAGATGTCACTTCAGGCAAACGTCAGGAGAGATTGTGGCACGCCATAAAATTCTTGAACCAATCTCGATCTAAAAGTAAGGCTATAAATCCTTCTATCATGATTTTGTATTTAACTACATATAAATTTGCCATTGCTGACTTACTACATCATGTCATTTTCTGCACACCCTACCTGCTAAACCCTTCTCTTTCTAGTTGTTGGGGACAGATAGAAATGTTGTTTCTTTCTACCAATTCCAAAGCCAGTTCCACCCACGGCATCAGTGGCTGCCCTCTCCATCTCTTCAATTGTTGCTGAGCCCCAATTTGTTTTTCTCCTATAGGTTCTTGGCACGATAGCTTTTCTATAATGCCTAACATATAAACAAAACAAGTGGGCAGCACGGTGGCACAGCGAGTAGTGCTGCTGTCTCACAGCACTTATGTGGTGCAAGAAGATATGGATTCGATCCCCACTCAGTCTGTGTAGAGTTTGCATGTTCTCCCCGTATCTGCGTGGGTTTCCTCTGAGTGCTCCGGTTTCCCCCACAGTCCAAAGGCATGCTGTTCAAGTTCATGCATAGTGTGTGACAAAGAGAGTGTGTTCCACTGATGTATGGATGAGTGACCCATTGCAAGTAGTGTATCTAGCAGTGTAAGTCACCTTCGTGAATAAAGCATGTGGCTTGATAACACCACATAGTAATGTCTCCTTGGAAATAGGTACCAGTTCAATTCCCTCTCAAAATTCAGGGTTCTGTGGCTTTTGTTTATATGCCAGACCAAAATTGGAAGTCGCTTTGGAGAAAAGCGTCTGCTAAATAAATAAATGTAAGTTACGTAATATTACATTTAAACACCACTATACTCGTCAGAGACTTAACATCAGTACCTAATGTTGGGTTACGTTAAACCACCGGTTCACTTTGGCCCATAGCCACCATTCCATAAAAAAAATGCATAGTGTAGCAATTCAGACCAATCTTTAGCTAAATTACCCATGTGGCTTTAGACATTAGCAAATCACCAATATGTATGATACATTGTTTTATACCTGGATAAATTTGCTTTAAAATAAGACATTATACCTGGCATTAAGAAAGTTTACTTTGACATGCAAAAAACTTTTGGTGTCAAAAAATACCCTCCGCTTCTACCGTGGGCTTGAATGGATGACAGCCAGATAGAAATGATCCGAGCTTCCTAAATTTATGGTCACATGACAGCAAATGTGCGTAGTTGCCTAGATACAGGGGGTGGGTTAACTTACCCACTGGCTCATCTTACCCCACTCTACTGTAGAGGAGAGTAATGGAACCTGCAGGCGTGCGGCGCGCACACACACGCACACACACAATAGGCAATTTAGAGTCACCATCACACCTGGAACACACACCTCTGGACTGTGAGAGGAAAACACACTTTGTTGAGTGCACAATATGAAATATCCACAAAAAGAGAGCAGAAGGAGCACAGATACTCAGGGTACTTGCTGACATGAAACTGCCTTGTTTTGTCGCATTAGAACTAATATGGTAACTACTGGAGCCCACTATGCCCATTTCAATGGGCTTAGTTGATCTTTTGGCATAAATTGGTGTAATTTTAGGGCTCCGGAATATATAAAAAGTTTTTTTTCCACAGAGACCAGTGGTAATTATGTCCTTTAGGCAGTGAAAACGCACCTTAATGGGATTTTCAGCAAGGCATTACATTCACTACACACTTCCATTTGCAAACTGTGCCACCAAAACGGTGCCGGTCAACAGCCGCGAGGCACAAGCTGCGCTTCGGCCCTCAGCCGCGAGCGTCCCGTCCACAGGTCGCCTTGAGAGGAGTCCCGAAGTCAGCCGCCAAAACACGTCTTTCTCACACAACAGGACGAGAACGGCAAACCCAGGATCTGCTGACCCCGGGCCTGGCTGCGCTTAGGTCCCGGATGCCCGCCAATGCAGCTCGCGCGCGCCTCCCGCCAACACAGAAATCCCGCCATTCCCCGCAGAAGGCGGCGCGCGGTTCCAGCGGCATGCATTAGAGAAGCGCTCACGAGGGGGTCAAGCAGAACGTGCCACAAGTGTGCGCCTCATTTCTACGGCGAAAGTTTGAGCAGCACATGTGAAGCAGCACTTGAGGAGGGTAAGGAAAAAAGATTTTAAAAAAGGCCGTTGCCTGGGTTTCAAAGAGTGTCATTAAATGTAAACTTGATATCTAAGACGTGCGATAAACGCCAGCCTCCGCGCGGAAAGCAACATCATCTTCGAATTTCAAATAGCTCACAAACATTAATTAGAGGAACTTTTTCGCGAGGGCACTCGGATCAAATGAGACCATGAACACAGGTTGTCGCACTCGTTCGCACCGATTTTCAGCGACGAAATTTCAGCTCCTGGTATCAAATAAATATGCCTTTGTTTTATTATTATTGCGCAAAAAAAAGCTGACGGAGAGCTGAAACCACTCGAAACGGGGGTCGAGAGGAGAGAAGACAACTGCGGAACTTCCACTTAATAATGGCCACAAAATACATAATTCAAACCAATTAAATCTACAGTTCCCGTGGAGGACAGTGAGGAGGGGAAAGTCCCCTTTTGTTTACTTTTAGGTCATCATAATTCATACGGCTTTGCGAGTTAAAGTTCCACGACGCGCTCGCGAATTCCACATGAAGGAAACTGAAAAGCAGAATAACTACGGACTTGAAATCCCAAGCTGAGCAAATGAAAATGTGTCAGTTCATAAGTCTCGGCACTTTATAAATACACCGTTATTTAATTCCCAAAATGACAAGCTGAGTAAGAGAGAATATTAACTATTACCTGACGGCCCGGCCCAGGAAAGCCCTGTTAAGAGTAATTTACACTGGTTTACATGGAGGGGGATGTGACAGAAGTGGACAGTACAGTACTCCCAAATATCATGTCTGCATCCGAACCCAAATGGAATGAATTTTTCATATTGTAATACCTTGCGGTATTTAATTGTAAATAAGTTGTTCTTTAAAGGTGTGGTTGCGAGAATGCGTGTGACGTAGGAGGCGTCGCAGTGCGCATGTGTGAGAGCAAGTGGCGAAGCGTGAGAGGAGTTGTGCGAGTTGTTAGACTGGTTCTTGAAAGTGTTCATGTCTCTGGTTGCGGACGAGGCAGCAGCCCGTCCTATTGATTAGCACCGTAATAAACCCCAGACCGTTGGGAATCATCCATCGTGCGGTTCTGTGCTCAGTCGGCTCATTACAATATTATATTGTTCTCGGAGATGTACTTCGCTTTAGGAAAGCGGTCGAGTGAAGTAAAACGCACCTCAATGACGGTATAGCGCGCTGCGTTCACTCAAAAGCCTGAGTGAGTGAGTACAGTAGCAGTATTACGAGCCGATCCGTAGGAAGGACACGTTCTGTCAGAGAAGAAACAATGAATGAATTATGATAATGAGGCGGGCGGCACGCACGGTGGTGTAATGGGACATGAATTCGATCCCCGCACAGTCTGTGTGGAGTCTGCCTGTTCTCTACGTGGCTTTCTACCCACAGTTCAAGATATGCAGTTCGGGTGGACTGGGGACAACAAAGTGATGTGACACGCAGCTCAAGGGACGATGCGCTCAGGGCTGCAATTACAGCGCACGGCCTGTAGGGGGAGGTGTAATTGCCGTGCTGCCCCAGTCTGAGCGCGGACTGCATTTACAAAAGCCCACAACGTTGGGATTCGGTCGCGAGTCTGGCCACCCGCCCAGTGGAGGGCGCTCTTTCCCAGTGTGGTGGGAGGAGGTGGGGGCAACAGAGAGCACGGCCAGCAGACCGAGAGATGCAAGATGAGAAGGCCAGTGGGGTTACACGTCATCTACCTTGTAAACCATCGGCAGCAGGTGATGTACTGGTTAGAAGAACCTGGCTTTGATTCCAACCTCCTGCAGTAGTGCCCTTGATCAAGACACTAACCCTGAATGACAGTACAAATTACCCAGCTCCATGAAAGGGTAAATCACTAAGTCACTGTGGAGAATGGCATAAGTATGAATAAATCAGTGTCGATATTCCCACTGTAAGTCAACTCTGTCTTCTGTTGAAAATCACCTCATGCTGCATTATATATGTAACAAGGATATGTAAAGATTGAATATGCTTAATATTTATTAGATGCTAAGTTGTATAAGGCTGTTACATTTTCTGACAAATATTAATATACAATAAAATGAATGATAAATACAGTAATTATAAACAAGGTAATTAAATTCCATACAGTATTCAATAATGAGTAATGAACACACTTATTGCTAGTCATTTTAAAAAGTAAGTTGAAGGGAATCACAGACAAATGCTGCATAAATAAAATGCAATCACTGACATGCAAAAGTCAATAAGAAGCATGGTGCCTTGCAGCAGAGCGGTCAGCCAGTGTTGTTATACAGCAGATGGAGCAATCAGGGTTTGATGTTATGATCAAATTTTGGGACTCTAAAGTAAAAAGTAAAGGGTGACCAGGAGACGCAGTACAGCCGTGTCCCAAGGTCATGGTCCATAGCAGGTGCGTGTGTTGGGTGTGTGGGGGTTTGAACCGCTAGCCCCTGTACGTTTCTGACACATTCGCCTTCAATTGATGCTGAGCAGCTTCTGAAAGCAGCTGTTTCTTTCATTAGTGCACAGTGACAGCCGCCCTTAGCAAGCAGCTCGTTTTTGTTTGATCTTCGTGGTCAGTGGTGTCAGATTCTTCAGGTCTTAAGGCCCATGCTGTGCTGCGTTTGGTGCTCTTGATCCATGGTTACCATGGTACGCATGGGCATGCCTGAATAATGGGTTAGTTTGCCTTTAAAAGACTCTCTGGCCAAAACTTTTCACATGCGATTAAGCGGGTGGTTTACACTGTACACCTGCTCTTAGAAAAAGCTCCGACTTCTTCCGCGTCAGCAAGACGAGCAAAGGGTAACCAACTGAAAGCCCACGAAAGACAAACTCCGAAGGGTCCCTGGACCATCTGAAACACTTTATATAAAAAAAAAAAAAAAAAAACACACAACACTTCATAGAACACAACTTCCCCCGTAGCACATCACCATAGAGCCCAGCCATAACAAGAAGAAGCTAGTAAGGACAGCAGTGCCACACAACACTTAATTTACATATGTGGTCAATTAGGAAGCAGAGAATTAGTTCAATGGCCTTGCGCCACCTAGTGGACATGTAAAGAAACAGGCTTGAAAAATTATTTCCTCACTTCAGTTATCAGGAAATTAATTTCCAGCTTGTGGCACTTTTCGAGACTCATTTAGCTGACATGAACAAACAGGCTCCAAAAGAAGATCAGTTCAGTTTTCAAACGCACAGCTCAGCTGTGGATCTTTTCAACTCCTTATCGTTTAAACATAATTTTTCATTAACTTCTAAGTGACAGCACACCTCTGCAGCAACACTGTCTACACAACTCACCAATTTTGCATTTGCAACTCCTTGGAGCTGTCTCACTCAGACTTGTACAAAAAACGTGTTCACATAATAATGATTACAAAAAACAACCAGATGCAGAGTTACACTGCTAAATTTGGAGAGGGGGTTCAGGGCACAAACACTTATAAGTAGTGTATAATGTTAGACATCAAAAACAGTGAGTTAGTAGAAATAACAACTGGGAGTATAAATACATTTCACGATAGTTAAACATTCTTAAAGCCTGATCATTAAAAAAAATAAAACAGGCCAATTAAATGCATCGGCTGAGGCGATATAGCGCGTGTCCACTAGATGGCGCACATTTCCCAAAAACACACATGAACTGAGCAACATAAGATAATAAGAGGCTTTTATTAGAGAGTCCATGTGAACAGAGGCAGTATCTTTACACACACACACAAAATCTCTCTCACCAAAACATAGCCACAGCTGCAACAGAGCGACATGTTAAACTCAGTAAAAGTGTTCACCATGTGCTGCATTCACAGGAAAAATTTCTTCCAGAACTTTGTTGGGATGCCAGCAATAGCAGTGATGCTCCCAAAGGCGCACTGCCTTGAGACAGTCAGCTTGAATCACCATCTGAAACGTGTCTGCGTGCACTATTTCTGGCCCAATCAATGGCAGAGCAGAGCAGATGCTATCCACACATCACTCTCGGCACATGCCAATGGGGTCCAAGTCATGCTGCGACGCAAAATAAGATGCATAATAAATGAAAGCGCCCCCTAATCACTTGTCCAACACATCCTCAATTTCCCAGCAGGAAGAGATTTAGCCGAAATGGAATCATTTACAACATTAATGGGTAGCCCTTGATCCTTCGGATAAGAGCTTAGCGTTGAGCTCTCACAAGGTCACCCTTATCTGCATCTGGGCCACCGACATTCTTCTGCACACGGAACAAAGTTGAGGTTCTGCCCAGAGCAAATTAAATCACCCAATATAAAGAGCATAATCATGATTGAAAGCAGTTTTAGCAGTATGCAATGGAGAAGACCATCTCAGCACCAGGACCCAGGGAGAAGTAGTGGAGAATCCGAAGATATACACTTCAGATCTTATTTTATATTATAGCACAAAAAGAGATCATAAATCAACATCTAGAGGCATTACTGAGAAAAGCACCAAATTGTGCAAGGAGGAGACTACTAAGAAACAGACATTGCGTTTGTGAAACAGATTAGTCAACAGTGCTAAATTGACAAAGTAACTGATGACGTGTCGCTATGGCAACAGAAGACCAGCTGCTGTCGGGATGGTTGTTAACAGCGATAAAACAGCACAAAGCTCCACAAACACTGGTCAACGAGAAAGAGGATGGGAAAGGGCGCCACCTGCAGGAACGTTCTTCACGATTACACAGGGCAGTGCTGTGCTGTGCTGTAATTACCAGTATAAACAATGTATAGAGGTCATATGAATTCAAAAATTGGGGAAAACCCAAAAAAGGAAACAACCCACGAAGAATGCAAACACCAAACTTCACAGAACGAGAGTACGTGCAAAGCCCAATGAAGGCCTTGGACGGCCATCTACAGATCAGACATCATAATGGTGTGTGCACGCCCCGTCCGCAGCACACCTCCACCGGGCTCAGGTCCTCCTCCTTCACCGCCATCCCAATTCCATTGTGCAGCACAGAGGAGGAAAGCACCTGCATCTCCAGGTGTCCCGAGGACTGTTCTGGAGCCCCGTGGAAAGGCCTGTGCGCGAAGTAGTCAGGAGGGACCAGTAGGGAACCTTCCATGGAAAAGGTCCTTCTTATATGTGCGCGAAGCCGCCATAGGATGGTTTAAAGCACAACTGCCAATTAACCAGGAAAGGGAGCTGTGTTTATAAGTATACATAAAAATAAGTATTGGCCCCCTGTGATTTTCGGGAATATTAAATAGGCTCGCAGCGAGTTCCCTAACGAAGGACCAGCTCCAGCTTGGCTCCTAGCACTCTGGCGCTGCCTATTGTCTATTAAAAGCACCTGACTGCACAGTTGATTTATGAACTTCTCAGCAGTGCCTGAGATGCAGCAAAGGAACTTTTATGGTCCTCCAGGTGAACAATTTAGGTCACATTAGCTTTTAGTGCTGGTGTTTTAACAGCGACCGTGTGGTATATCTGTGCGACACTTTCACGATGTGTGCGAACAGCACATCGATAATGTGGACGGAGCTCACGCTGCTCCGTGTGCCGTTTTTCCTGGAACCCTAGGGTGAAATGCCGGTACCAGCTGAACAGTGGAACAAAGAAACAAATCAGTGACTCCATAAAGATAATATCAAAGCATCAAAAAGACTTCGTTGTCCAGCGCTACAGCTTGACAGAGTATGTGCTCACTTTATTTACCCCTCACACAGTCTTCACTATATTATTCATTTACATTTTTATACTCTTCCATCACTGTAAAAGTGTATAAAGAGTTCTAGAACACAAAGCACACCATCTGAAACCCCAAACAGGGCTCAAACCCCAGACCGCCCCGGAGAGCAGGACCTGGTCCAACCCACTCCACCACTGTGCCCCCCAGAACAGAAAGCACCTTTCTGTATTCAAGGCAACCAAATCAAACTGAACTTCAGGCCAGCTGCCCTTATAGTCAGTAGAATTGATCCTTAAGGGCTGGCAGCTGGTCTTCATAATTCAATTATGCTGGATGGCTCCCAGGGACCCACCCCGCTCTCTTAGCCCCACCTCCCACCCTGGCTCGGACCCAATCCCCTTGGCTCACACTGTATTACAATGTGCCCGTATATGTCCTGCTGTCACAGCTGTACGTCCTCTAAGCTCTGTTGTGCCTCATTATAGAGATGCCAAAGAATCTCAAATTGTCACAAAAAAAATCTGTTCCAGCAAAAATAAGCTTTCTGATCACATTCACTTGGATATTACAGCGTTGAATGCTACTAAAGAAGGAAAGTTGATAAAGCGAAGAGCTTTGAAGTTGTAGTCAGACTCAGAATAAACATTTCAAGACCCATTACTTTCCTCAAAGGATTGGATGGTCTGCAAGTCCATCTCACCAGGACACAAGTAATACCCATTCGGTTTCATTCCACTTGCCCTGTTGCATTTGCCGACTGGTCCACCAACCGAACAACACAGTTCACACACACACAGCCTCAGCTTCATAAAGGTGCAACCCCACTAAAAAAGCAAGGTCACAAAAACAGAGGTAGGTATTTTTAAAATGCACGCTGGATGCCTGCGAGTCCAAACATGACCAACTATGAGTCCTGCCTCACGCCTCACATGCATCGCCTTTCCGTGAATCACTTTCCTGTCCCCGTGACAAGCTGCATGACACACTTCCCCTCTGGTTGGAGAGACGTCACATGAATTTTTCCTTTCTGAAGCACAACTCTTCATGCCTTCCAGGGTGCACTCGCCATCGTGCTTCCAGGATAGGGTCTGGAGCACCGTGACTCTTCGCTGGACAGCAAAGGCCACTGGGCACAGCAGGTCTGCATGCTTCCGTACAGTTTTGATGAGGGAACCACAACAATGGGCTGAAGACCAAAATTAAAGTTTAGTGTCGAGCTTCTCAGAAACACTCAGATTCCCAGGTCTTTCAGTGGCACTGCATTGTCGATGGCTGGGAGCACCAATCACACACCCAGAAGACTGGTGTCCGAACTCCATAGCCGGGACTACGCCATTTCTCCAGGAGAAACAGTCTGTCCTCCCGTCATTAAAATGTGTCACGCAGTGCATACATATTAGGGGGGTGGGGGCAGGGAAACCAGGTTCTCCGGTTTCTAACTGCCACGGAAATCATGACATGGAGACTTCCAGGCGTGAAGCAGACCCTAGGGCAACCTGTGTATTTTTGGCCTAATTTGTCCTCTGGAGTGCATTTAAGCACTTGGCACAATGCGACGGCTTGCTTGTTTTGACAAACGCACCCCAGCGTGCGCACAGGCAGGCCTTGGACTCAATTGAAAAGATCAGAGTCACATTTCCCTCAGTTAGTTAAGGCTCTGCTGTGCCCGCGGCCACGTTAATATAAACCACACCAACAGACAGTATCTAATGAAACAGCACGACTCAATTATATGCAAGGGTGTTAAGACCTGTTAAGAATTTTATTCTGGAGGCTCAGGGGCATTCCACAGAGGTGAGTCCATCAAAGCAAGAAGACGGGGTACAACTTGGCAATTCCAACACGACTAGTCTCAAGAATTCAAAGAAAGAATAAAGCAAGAGATTATGAAGGGTGAGACTACAGTTTTTACAACCACAGCAGATTGTGCATCTGTCTCTGTCCATTTGTGCATTACCAGAAACTGCTTTTCTACCATAGGGCTGCGGCAGTCCAGAGTCTATCCTGGAAGCATGGGGCACAAGGCAGGCAGGGTACACCCTGGATGGGTCAGCAATCCACTGCACTAGACTGCATATATTTGAAGCTGAATCATTTTCGTTAGGAACATGACACTTGGGTCATTGATATCAACCATAAAGCCACAACAGACACTGCTTCCCTCTTTATGGTCTGTTGTTGTGAGGATGTACTGTACCACAACAAGACAAATGTAGGAAGGTACTGTAGGTCAAATGGATCAAACGTATAAAAACGGTCTGACTCACTCTTCATAAGGAGGCTGACAAAAGACTTCAACAAGCATTAGAAGTGCTCTGCAGATAACAGTACAGCCTAGAATCTCCTGTGTACAGTGTTCATACCCCCAGCACCTATAACCCTAACCTGCACAAACACAACAGGGGTAGCTAGTAGTAGTGGTCAGAGCTACTGCCTTTGCATCCAAAGCTCCCAGGTTCGATCCCCACCTCCAGCTGTAGTACCCTTGAGCAAGGTACTTACCCTAAAAATTGCTCCAGTAAAATTACCCGGCTTGTATAAACGGGTAAATAATTGTAACCTTAACATTGTAAGTCGCTTTGGAGAAAAGCATCAGCTAAATGAATTAATGTAACAGCTAGAAGTGCTCATTCACGCAGAGTTGGAGAACTGAGGAAGACAATGTGAGAACAAGGCACATGCCACTAAAAGAGACTTGAATGGGGAAAAATGGAAAGTAGAGCCCCAACGCGCAACAAAGATGCAGAACCGTGGTCGCGTCTTAAAAACTGCTGTTGCCATGCATCCGTGTGTATGTTTTATATTTTCACATATCTCGGGCCCAGCGCAGCGATTTTTTTCCAAGCTCTAAAAATACCAGGGTGCTGTAATAACTTCCATGAGGACATGGGATCCAGGAGCACGGGCAGGCCCAAACAATGCATTTAAGAACTTAATGCTGCCATGACAAGAAATACGGACCCAGAACGACATGCCTCACCACTTACTCAGCACACCGCAATATATTTTTGGACTTCTGGATTTAATATTATGAGCAATTCAACCAACATAATCATATTATGTGGGCAGAGTGAGCTTTGGGAAGCTACTTTAGACCACTGAGTGGAGTGACAATCGCAAAGTGAGTAAACAGCTCAGATAAACACGGCATGAAAGCAAACGCCTCAAAATTAAAAAATGAAAACAATTTTTTACGATTTCAAGAAATTACATGAAATCAGCGATGGGAGCCAAAGACAATGGAGGCTGGGAACAAGGCTGACGGATTCAGCTGCATTCAGGCAAGACGTTCCCAGAAACGGGGGCCCTGTTACTGAACACACTTTTTTGTGGTCGCTGTCTGAGAGCTGTTAAATATTCCCATGGCCACGTCGGGCCGCGCGAACCACAGCTCACTCTGAACCGATTCAATTAGTTCCAACCGCAGGGCCTGGGCGGCCCGTGTCTGCTCCGAGCCAGGGGGGCTGCTCGGATACTTGGGTACCGGGGGAGGGGTTCTGGGGGACATGAAGCAGAAGGGATTACTGTAGACGTGGCGCTTTTTGTTTTTTAAAGCAAGCAGTTCATGGTCTCACTCCCTCCTCATTGTCAGCCGAAATGTTAAATCAACACGGAGCTCTTTTTCTGTTTCGACACAACCGCAGTCGGTGCAGCGTCTGCTGAGAGCAGCTCTGCATCTGAGACAGCTCTCCTCAGCCCATGTAAAAAGCCCTCGCATCCTGGGAAACTCCGTCGCCTCCCCACAAGCACTCGACTCGAGGTCCACGGCAAAACTTCGGAAAGCACCGACACACAAAATATTTTATAGTTACATTTATCTGATGCTTTTCTGCAAAGCGACTTACAGTGTTAAGCCAGCTACAATTGCTTACCAATTACAGACATGGCTCGCTTAACGACAGGGATACATTCTGAGAAATGCTTCGTTAAACAATTTCGTCGTCGTGCGAACATCATTATACAAACCAAGATGGTATAGTCTCGATGCAGTCAGACACGGTAAACACCAGATTTAAGATGCTGCTGCTTGCACAACACAGCATACTGTTTTACAGTAAAGTTTTTAGTAAGTAGAAAGAGTATACTCTAAAACCACGATAAAAAGTACAGTAAATACATAAACCAGTAACATAGGTGTTATCATCAAGTATTATGTACCGTACATAATTTTATGTGCTATACTTTTATACCACTGGCAGCGCTGTAGGTTTATTTACACCAGCACCACCACGAACACGAGTAACACGTTGTGTTACAACGACTATGACGTCACTAGCCGATAAGAATTTTTCAGCTCCATTATAATCTTATGGGACCACCATTGCATATGTGGTCAGTCATTAAGCGGTGAGTGACTAATACAGCTGGGTAATTCAGGGCAAGTACCTTCGTCAAGGCTACTACCGCAGTAGGCGAGATTCAAACCTGCAACCTTCGAACCTGAAGGTAACACGACAACACTATTTGCTACCTCAAACGGTACTTGGATTTAATTTGCAGTGAACATTTGGTTTATTTAGTCTTTGGTCCACTGTATTCAAGCCTAGTGAACAACCAAAGAAGTTTGAAGACCAAAAAAGATGCATGCTACAAAAAAATTTTTTAAAAATAAATAAAAATAAACTCCTAAAGCATTCCCAGATAATGTGACAAACATTTTTTGTTATAAATGGTGTTTGTTACAAGATGCTAGATTTCCGGCTAATCCCGCAGGAGGTGGGAATTGCAAAGATAAGAAAAACAAAAGCAAGGAAATTAAAAAAAAATAAATAAGAATAAAGAAGTTCAATAAATTCTACATATTCCACTCTGCGCAGGCTGGTGACAATCCAGAAACAGTAAAACACTGAAATATGGTAATGTCAAAGACAACAGCCTTGCTGACAGCTCAATGCCTCATTGTCTGCGGTGATATACAGCATGGTAGGTTTCTGGGACCGAACCTGACATTGACTGATGGCTCCGCTTTGTAACGCCGCAGTTGAGTATTATAAGATGTTGTGAGAGAAAGGAACGTGGAAGGATTCGCTGAAAGCCCTCGCTCGCTCCCCGTCATCGCCCTTTCGGCTGCAGGACGGATGGAAGTGGGCAAAGGTGAACTACGGTTCCCGAGGAGCTCCCCCAGGGCCCCCCAAGAGAAACAATTCAGAGTTTTTCTACACAGAGGCATACATCCGGGGCGTCGAAGATCGGCAGCCTGGAGCACCTGCTCCAACAACCTCTGGCTGATTACCAAACTGACTACACCAGGTGAACGGAGGACTTTCACAGATGTTCCTCTGGAGAAAACCTGAACCTGGTGAGAACGGGAACCGACTGACACAGAACTAACAGGGTGGCAGCTGGCAGCATAGCGGCTGGAGCTGCTGCCTTTGGACCAAACATTGCAGGCTCGAATCCCACCTCTGGCTGTAGTACCCTTGAACATGGTACTTACCCTAAATTGCTCCAGCTGTATAAATGAGTAAGTAATTGTAAGTAGCTTAACAGTGTAAGTCACTTTGAAGATGTAAGCAAACGTAAGTAGGGCATGTGGATGAAGAACGACATTGGCTTCACCCAGCTGGCTGTCGCCGCTTCCCTGAGATGCCGGCTGGGGTCACATCCTGGTTCTGATGAGCTGCGCCCTCTGGCCAATACCACAATAAGAAGGATGACCCAGTTGCAGCTGCTCCTTCATCCTGCTCCCCAAAGCTGCCATACTGTGAACGCCTGTCCCACTCCAAAGGTTCCTTTGTTCTGGAAAAACATTTAAGTTTCTGGAGGTTTTGTACACCAGAGAACTGGGGGTTGCATGGGGATCCAACTAGGCCTGTGTGGAGAAGACGCAATAGGTGCTGCTACTTAAATCCAAGTCTTGCTTTGTTGGACCAGCAGCAGGGAGCCACAGACACAAACACGAATGATCGCAAAGCCCAAGACCGTGCCTCTTGCTGTGTGTTGTGCGGGCCTCTCCGACTTTAGAACAGGCCCTTGGCTGCATCCCGCACGCAACATAGCCACCAGGCTCCTGGAGGAAACCAGACTCTCTGGGGAGCAGCAGCAAGTGCAAAAAACATCATGCTCTGCATTCTTAAAAACTCTGCTCTTTGTGTACTGCAGTTTCAGCTCTCACGACATTCTAAAAACATGGCCACGTTGGTTTTTTTGCAAAAAAAAAGGGGAAAAACACATTAAATATGGATCACTATTGATGTCGCTCACTATTCCGCCTCCGCGGTAAACTCTGGGGCACGTACACAGAATAGTCAAAGTCAACTTTGTCACTTCCACTATATGTTTAGAACATACACTGGACTGAAACAGCGTTTCTCCTGGACCACAGCATGACATACAGGACAACATGTACAGCATGCAGTATACAATTACTACTACAGTACAGTTAACAATAACTACTAAACTAAAAACACTGGAAAAAAGTGCAGTGGTGTGGTCAGTTCAATAAAAAAATGTAAACAGATTTAAAAGTGGTAGTGCAAAAACAGTGAGTTTTTTGTGCAATAATCGTTTGGAAAAGAGGGATAAGTGTGACAATGTGGAAGGTATGGTGGCACAGCGAGTAGCGCTGCTGTCTCACAGCGCCTGGGTGGTGCGAGAGGATGTGGGTTCGATCCCCGCTCAGTCTGTGTGGAGTTTGCATGTTCTCCCCGTGTCTGCGTGGGTTTCCTCCGGGTGCTCCGGTTTCCTCCCGCAGTCCAAAGACATGCTTCAGGTTCCCCCATAGTGAGTGAGTGTCACGGAGTGAGTGTGTTTCACTGATGCATGGATGAGTAACCCCTTGTAAGTAGTGTACCTAGCAGTGTAAGTCACCATGGTGAATAAGGTGTGTGGATTAGTAACACTACATAGTATCTGTTGTAAATTGCTTTGGAGAAAAGCATCTGCTAAGTGAATAAATGTAAATACAGCAGCCATACTTGGGATGGACATGAATTTAAGTGGGGGGTTTGGTTCCGGCGGTCAGAGTTCAGGATTCTGGTACGTAATGGGTGGTTATGGGTGGTACAGAGAGTTCAGGATCCTGACAGCTTGAGAGAACCTGAAACCTTCTCAACCTTGTCTCATAGGGAACCCCAGTTATTAACAGTTTTAGGGTGACACCTCCGTATTTTGGACATCATCCCTTATTATGGTCCACAAACAGCGTAAAACAAAGTTTTTTTTCAGCTGACCTTGGTAACAGCCAATCAACTTACATCCAAGGCTTCTGAGCCAGGAAGAAAAGGCGACGAGCTTAAAACAAGAGTAATCAGCAATGAAGCAATTTCATTGTTGCATTATAGAAAAAAATTAAAAACAGAGATAAATGAACAGAAAAAAGTACTGTAATTTTTTTTAAAATTATTTTTAAATAAACACACACACACACACACACACACACATTTTCAGAACCGCTTGTCCCATACGGGGTCACGGGGAACCAGAGCCTACCCGGTAACAGTTAATCTTTTTTTAAATCAGTGATACAGTTGCTGATTAAGTATATAACAAATTTAGTACTATACCTCCACAAATACAGCATTATTTTTGAGGTCTACTGATGTCCATATTATAAAGCAGGAGCACCATAGTGTATAATTACTCTTACTGTATAATTACTTTTTTTTTTTTAAGACCTACGTACAGGTGTGTCTTATTAAAACAGCCCTTTAAATTAACTGGTCCACTTTGAAATTCAAGAAACCCTTTCTATGTAGGACGGCTTTTGATGTCTCGCAGCAGCGCTGAAAATACAATTTTGAAAAGCAGAGAGTGGCCCATACTACTGTTGAATTTTGCCAGATGGATAAAACCTGTTGTTCTAAACCAAAGGTGATAATGTGTGTCATTACCATGAACCAGGAGATTAAAGAGTTTTACGGCAGAGCCACGCTAGTAATTGCCATCAACGGCTAGGGAAATGAACGCTCAAGAGAGTTCTGAAGCTTCTTCACACGCTCCTGTTTCACAGCACAAGGACCTTTTTCACCTTTCAGACACAAAGGAAGGATGTGGCGATGCAAATGGAGGAGGACTATGGGGAAGCCCAGTGCTGTCTGATGAAGCCGATAGGTATGACTCAGTAGAAGACTGATCCAGAAACAGATGATAAAACATGGACAAATCAAACAGGGGCATTCCTTTGTACTTTAAGCCAAGGCCCTTCAGCA
Source organism: Scleropages formosus (assembly GCF_900964775.1). NCBI lineage: Eukaryota > Metazoa > Chordata > Actinopteri > Osteoglossiformes > Osteoglossidae > Scleropages > Scleropages formosus. The sequence goes on from NC_041807.1 coordinate 17,998,255, forward strand.
CTGCCAATGCCATCGATGTGGTTGAGGCCCGAGCCCCTAGCCCCTAAGGGGAACCAGTACTGGGATCCGCATACGGTTTGGGAAGGACAGCATGTCACCCCGGAGAACCTCACGGAGCCCGAAATCCAGCAAACATGGGGTCAGAACCACTTGAGCAGCTGCACTTAGCCTCCAGTGCGCTCAGGAACAGTGCCGAGAGAATTGATGCAAGAACATCTGCACAGTTAGCCTACAAATGTGGAATTATAAACTGGCTGTAATGGCCTTGGGGAGGACAGGGGCAGGAAAACAAGATTAAAAGCAGAACCCATTTCCAATTCACCATGTGCTGAACTGCTATAAGCCCTTCCGAAACAGCAAGCTGCACTAGAAAAGAGGAAGAGATAAAACCTGTCCAGGGGATAGTGTCCGTCCCATCTCCATCCCCATCCCCATGCCCATGCCCATGCCCATGCCCAAGCCCTCCCAAGTACAAAGGTGGCAGGCAGCTGGGCAGCATCATGTAATGCATTTCCAACACAGTCCAAGTAATTCAACCCCACAGAAAGACTGCATCAGGCAGCATGCCACTGGTACTTTGGGAGCCTAAACTATAGCATAACAGCATGGTGCTTGGAAACCGGGAACACTTCTTCCATAAAATGCCGCTTCCCTCAGGATATTTGCTCATGGAGGACGATGGAACATAAATTGGACACACAAAAAAAAAACATTACGTTCCTCCCTATAAAATGTCCCACATAGCATTATGGGAGAAAAGCATAATAACATATAGCACTGGTAGAGAAACATATAGTGTGCATGGGAGAAAGACACAGGAAGACCATGAATGAGAACACACACACACACACACACACACACACACACACACACACACACACACACACACACACACAGAGTTCACTGCCTCGTACGTATCACTTCCTGCCAATGAGTGGAAACAGCACTGAATGGAGCCTCAGATGACGACCGTGAAGTCAGCCAGCTGGAGAGCGCTGTTCTTAAACACAGACCCTGGAAAGAGACCACAAGCGTCTCCATAACACCTACCGCTGCCCCGCACTGCTACCTCATCCAGACATGTTCATCAGCATCTGCTGAGCTTAATTCAATCCACAATGTGTGAAACAGGCCATCCAAGGGCAGACGATTACAGGCTGAGCTAAATAAATAAAAGACTGCAACAAGAATAAGACACGACCAAGCCATCTATGTCAAATGCTTAAAACAAACGCCCCGTTCCACTGTAAGAACACCGTCAGCTGAAGACGTTATTGCTGTCGGGATTAACGGAAAACTCCGCACTCGAGTAGTCAATGTTATGAAGTTCTGAAAACAAACGTACAGGGGAGCCAAGTGACTTTGTGGGTCCAGGACAACAAGGAAAAGCTTTTACATGTTACAGTTATGCCCGTCTGCCAATATAGAAATGGACTATTTACAGAAATAATGATGAAACACACACACATTTTCTGAACCGCTTGTCCCATACGGGGTCGCGGGGAACCGGAGCCTAACCCGGCAACTCAGGGCGTAAGGCTGGAGGGGAGGGGACACGCCCAGGACGGGACGCCAGTCCGTCGCAAGGCACCCCAAGCGGGACTCGAACCCCAGACCCACCGGAGAGCAGGACCAGGTCCAACCCAATGCGATATTGCGCCCCCCCATGATGAAACATTTAACAGTACATTAAAAACTAATTCCTGACTCAGTATGACTATAAGTGTAAACCAGAGGTAGCAGATATCAGAGTGGTTACAGCTGCCATGTTCCGACTCAGGTCAGAGGTTCGAATGCCATTTCCTGCTGCAGTACTCTTGTGCAGCAGAGGGAAACTGGTTGGCCAATAGCCACAAATGGCTATTTTGTGAATCCTGTGCCCAATTCTCTTTAGGAAAACCAAATTATGATGTTATAAATATTTGCAAAGATTGCCCAAATTACCATTTCAGCGTACATCACTGTAACAGACTGGTTATTTGACTGACGGGTTATGGTGTTTAAATTTTTCTTTTGAAAATTGTCAGTTTCCTTTCAAGTTAAGGCATTGTACATGTATCTGACTTCTAATGCAACTGAAATGAACTATTTTGCAAAAATTTTTTAAAATTTAGATTTTTGCAATTTCTGTGATTGACTGGTCACAAATTTTTGTGATCAAGAAAAACGTGGTTGTGCACCTGTCCCCCTTGAGCAAGGTATTTACCCTGATTTGCCCCAGGAAAAAAAAAAAAAATCACCCAACTGCATAAATGGGGTAAATGGTTGTAAGTACCTTAACACGGCAAGTGGTTTTGGAGAAAAGCAGCAGCTAAACGAGTAAATGTTATTCCAAAGAGGCCAGAAATAAGAGAACAAGGCCTCCTATAACTGATGCATTAAAAACAAGGTTCCTGAGGAGTGTGTGATGCTTGCAAACACATTGAAAGACTTCATTGTGGTACAATTAGCCTCACATCTTCCTCACAGAGCATCCATCACTTGGCCACGCACTTGGCAGGAAGCAGCTGGCGGACGCCCCCACCTCAAGCTTCATCCTCTTGTGCCTTGCTAGTTTTTGGAGGGCTGCAGTGGTCACTTAGCAACGCAACAGAGGGACTCTCTGAGGAGGGACCCCCCCCCACCCGCACACCATCAGCAGAAGCAGAATAAGAGCAGCAGCACGGGAAGGGAGTCTTCAAGTCACAGCTTGACTGATCATCCTCAACTGCGGATTATAAAGAGATCACCCCGCCTACCTCTAATGAGTCTGCCCTCTGCACAAAGAGCAAATCAAAATCATGATGTCCAGCCACCTCCTCCTCCACACACTGGTCTCAGCCCCCTGGTGCTGTTTGCCTTCCAGGACATTCTCAGAAGGATCCCTCCATCTGCACGTGAACAGCTGGGGCAAGTGCTGGGGGGGGGGGGGCATCTCCGAAAACACAGGCCTCACATCCCATTTTTCAGAGTCTCTTTACCAGCATGATGTCATCTCCACCCTGTAAAGTATATTGCTCTGTGGTATTCTTTATCCTGAGGCGTGAAATATAAATGATATTACAGAAACCTGTTTATAGTCAGCAATAATGTCTTTTCCAACAGAGCCGGACTGTACAAATCCAGCCCTAAATCCAGGCCCGCTCCTCAAATAATACACTAAGGTACCACATCAGGGTGGCAGGAAGCAAGGTGGTTAAGGACACTCGCTTAACCTCAAGGTCACACATTCAGATCCCAGGAGGGACATTATTGTAGTACAGTCTAGAGATGGTCCTTAAGTGGAAGTGCACCAATAAAACGTACAGATGTATAACTGGGTCAAAAATGACACGTCACTTATGCTGTAAAAGTACTGGATAATCAAGAATTTTCTATTCATTATCATCAAGTTGTAAAGAAGTAATTGGATAGCTGTAACTTGGGGACTTTTTTTAATAACCTGCTTATATCTAAATCTCGAATTGGGTTAAACAAGACATAACTGCAAAACACATAAATCTCAGCTTTTAATGGGATTAAAAGGACATTCTACAGTAATATAGTTATAATATTGCTATACTATAATGTAATAGAGCTCTCCCATCACTTTTAAATTTTGGGTTTGCCAGCAGTCACTTCCAGGACATCTTGGGTTTACAGCCCTCCAGTTAAACTTGAGCTGTGTGCCAACACCCCCCGTTCTCTGGGAAAGTCCACCAGGGTCTTTTATAAGCGTCCGATTATAAATTAATGACTCAGAACAGCAGAAGATCTACGTCAGGCATCTTACAAACCAGTTAATATAACAACTTGATGAAAAAACTAAAACTTTGAGTAAGTATATAGCCCTAGAAACACCCACCAACTGTACTTGTGCACAAAGCATTACAGTTTGGTAAAGCTACGTAAAATAAAATTACCCTTAAGCATTCACTAACTTGGTGCTGGGGCCAACGATAGAAATATTTAGCAGCTGCAATGAAAACGCACACATGTTCACTGTGCCACAAACACCTGAGATATGAATTTTTGAAGATAGAAACATTTTCAAATCTATCCGTTTTTTTATTGCATTTCTTTTTTTTTTTTGTCTACTGAGGAACAAAAAATGATCCGTTTTAGAATGCACTAAAGACAGAAGGGAAACAGCATCGAAATGTAGGACTGCCTTAATTCAACTTGCTTCCAGTGTTTACAGCTCGTGTCTGGTGTTGCCAAGGGTTGGTGATCAATAACAAGATGATAAATGTTGCTTATGTTTATGGCATGAACCAGTGAACATTTGTGGACAAAATGTATTTTTATTTTCAGCCATTTTAATGTGGCTTGAAGTTAAGAAAAATGCTGAAATAAGTCAATGTAATTTAACTTGATAAAGGTATTGCCAAGATTTTTAAATAACATGACCCATAAATAAACTTTTATTACATTTTTATTAACTTTTATAAGAAGAAAGTTCAAAGCCTGTAGCTGTGTAACATCAGTCCACACTGAAGAGGAAGTTGTGGAGATGACGCATTTTGAAGTAATTTTAAACGGGTTTTAATTTCAATGGAGTTTGGAAGTAGATTTTTTTAAAAAATGACAAATGCTAAGCTGTGCTGTAGTGGCCTCTACGGGGTCTCTAACCCTGTTCCCAGGACTCAGCAGACTGCTGTGACCCCGCACCGGACAAGCAGTTACGGATAAGCAACGGATGGTTGGGAACACTTGAGTACTTTTTATTATTATAGATTTGTGTGAGGTTTGGATGAACTTATATACGATTCAGTTTTTACTGTTGGACTGACTTCAGTTACGAACAGACCTCCAGTCCCACCAAGTACAACTATGATGCCTCCAGGATGACACAACCGATTGAAGAAGCTCAACTTCACACAGCTCTGCTTACACTCTCCACAATGTCAGGAAACAGGCCTCCAGCAGCACAAAACTCCCTTGGACAAGGACCTGTACCAGGGTAAGTCCAGCACTGGAGAAGTCCAGGATGAACTTAAGCCTTTCCCCAGAGAGCTGTCCAGTCTGGTCAAAGCCAAAGTCACCACAAACATGCTGTGTCAGTAAACCCTCCCCCAGCAAAGTCAACAACCTTCACGTTTCACCTAAACCAATAATTCAGAGAATGTGCCCATTGGACAAAGTCAACTAATGGCTTATCGTACGAGACACCACAGATGAGTGAATAAATGTCATCATCCAGCGGCAACCCCTAAATACGTAACTATCGAGAATAAAATACTCTCTCACTGACAATGACCTCTGCAGGATGACCGTGATCCGGAGATTATCTTGTAAACAGATGTTAGGAGGCAGGGTACACACTGGACGGGACACCAGTCCATTCCGGGGCAATCTCACAGGCTTATCGTGAGGAGGATATCCACGCAAATGCAGGGACAACATGCAAACGGCACACAGCTGGAGCCGAATTTGAACTCGCGTCCAAGCACGCAGCCGAGGCGCCACCCGCCGCACCTGCACAAAACTAGGACCGCTTTATTTAGTTCCATTAGTGTTCCACAGATGCTTTTGCTTCTGAAGTGTGATCATGAGCCAAGACGTTCTCAGACATAACAACGATTAGAGAGGCTACACCGTGGCACAGAGCACCCTGTCGAGTCCACCCCCCGCAGTGCCCATTGCAGTGCCATCTCCAGTGCACACAGCCAGCTTTGTCCTTGTTCCCGACCTGTCTCTGGGCTAAAGCCCCTGCTGGGACCCGAGTGTAGAGCTGTAGTAGGTCACGGAGGTCACGTGGGCAAAAAATGTTGATATAGCGCACAAGTCAGCCATTGTTGAGCCCCTGAATGGGAACGTTCACGAACGGCAGGGCAAGGACCAAGAATGGACATGATGACCCCTCTGGATACAGTGGGACAGTAATCACACAGCTGCTTACTGTGTTTACTGCTGTTAAATTACTGGCAGAACTCTGTGGCAACTGGCATAGTGAACGACAGAGTGGAAATAACTAAAATCAACTTAATAAAGCCAACTCAAAAGCAGGAAAAGGGTCAGTAATTAAAAATAATAATAATAAAAAAAAAACATTTTGTCACACTTCTGCACAAGGCGTCGACCGTCCCTGTAGGCCGTTGGAACCAGGCCACAGTGCCCTTCAGAGCGGTCATGCTGGGGCGCCGTGGAAGTTTATGACTAGAGGCTGTGAGAGTCAGAAGCAAGAAACAGTGCAGGAATGTACGTGTGGGATGATTGAAGCATAGGTCACACTTCACTCCCTCTCGTTGAACACATCTCTTCCCTCTCCAATGCGGGACAGATCAAGCGAAGCCCCACCAAAGATAAGAGCCAACCAGACCACAGTAAAGCACCGTTACTGACATGTTCCCGTGAGTAGAGACCATGGTCTCCTCCTGCGGTCACAGTAGCTGTGGTCCAAGCCCATCATGCTCAGCAAAAAATTTGCCAGGCTGGTCATACTGGGGCCTGCAGTCCAACACAGCAAACTGTGCTAGCTAACGTACCGTCTGAGTGGCGGAAACATCCAACAGCATAACTTGTCTCATGTTTAGGAAGTTCCGATTCTTAACACACACACACACACACACACACACACACACACACACACACACACACACACAGTCGACTGTGGAAGGAAACCAGAGCGCCCCGAAGGAAACCTACAATCATTCCAAAAGCTAGTCTACAAAAACAAAATTCACTGTACTGCTAAGTCAGGAGGCCTCAAAGTCTATAATCCAAGGGCAAGAATATAATTTAGAACATAAATATTAATTTTTTTTAACAGCTGTTGCATACAGGCAACACAGTGGCACCAGGGATGAGCCATTGGTTCAACCCCCCTTAAGCCTGCGTCCGAGTTCGCAGGTTCACACCTTGTCCGAAGGCATCCCATAGCGCCCCCTCGCCGTCGACTCCTAGCACGGCAATGCCAGTGTCGCTTTCTACACGGCACGGTCAGAAACTTCCGGGACCGAGCATCGCGTGGCTCCGCCGCACCTGCAAGGTGTCGTCGTATCCGGCGCAACAGCACCGCAGAGCGGCCAGTCTTTGAAATTACTGACTGCATCCTGCGGGACACACTGGAGTACTGTTAACGTCACTTGCGCACACTTATGAGTTATGCGGAAATGCGGACAAGCATTTAGACATTTCAACGCAGCCATGACCACCAGCGCAGCTCACACACACACTGACTGTATTGACTGCTGCCAAGTACACTGTGTACTCATGTAACTCCAACACGTCGTAAGTGTCTTACTTACATACTGTGCGTCCCACTGGTGTCCTCTGTCTACAAATTTTGTTACAAAGTGTTTGTAAAAAAATTATGGCTAAAGTCTAAGCCAGAGGCAGAAATGAAAACTATGGCAAAGGCCCCAGGAATGACCCCCCCACCCCCACCGCGCGGTACTACACTAAACAACGAGCAGTGAGTGAGCGAAGCGGTGTTTGTGTATGTTACATCATCATGGACACACACACTGACATATTTCTGTCGCTTTAGCGTCATTATTAAACGTACATTTTAAAAAATGTGTAATCTGAAACTAAAACTTTGCGACAGGTGTGTGTGTCTGTGTGTGTATCTCCTCACCTGAGGCTGAGGCGAAGTTGTTCAGCGGCAGCAGCAGCTCCGCTCCAGTTTTCCCGCGTACGAACTTTTCTCCGGGATGTTGTTGCTGCTGCTGAGGCTGAACTTCTGCAGCCCGTCGTCGCTCTTCTCCCCACACACACACGAGAGACACACACATATGCGCGCGCGCGCGCACTCGCGGTGTGTGTACCTCGCCGCGTTTCGCCGCGCGCCCGCTGCTCTCACACTCAGACTCAGTCACCGCGCGCGAGCCCGTCCCTCTCTCTTCGCGCGCTCGGTTCTCCTCGCTTCACCGCGGACGGAGCTCAGCGCGTCGAAGCGGAAATGGAGTCCATGTGCGTCCTGGGCGGAGCGCGAGGCGCCCCTCTCCCGGAATACCAGAGTAAACGCTGCACCCTGAGGCACACTCAATACTACAGTCCACGCTCCCGCAATACCACAGTAAACGCTGCACACTAGGGGTAAACGCTGAGAACAGTAGACAGCAGAGGAGGCAAAAATTATATAAAATAAAATTCTTTACACTTTACGTTTAATAACGACTGTACGTCGGAACTCTCTGTGTTTTATTGTCAGTTACTCTATTTTTTCATTTTATAGATTTCTACGTATTTTTCAATGATGTGGTGAATGGACGGCAAATTATCTGAGCTCAAATTACATAACATATCTAATCATAAAGGAGAAAAATGTGGATTTACAGCGTCCTCAAAGTGGAGAACTGTGTCGGGTCTGAAAGGTAAACTGTGCACATTTATAAATTAATAAATAAATATTTGCTCTTTTGAAACTATTTACAAGTAATTATATCCCACGCAGGAATCAGCAGTAAAAGAAAAATCATAAATCAAATAGGGCTCTGTCTCTGGGCTCTCTAGCGCTCCCTAGTGGGCGGTGTGTGTAAAGAGCAGAGCGGCCACCGGACGTCGTCTGTCCGGCAGTGACGTCACCAGCGAACGCGCGCTGCTTCGCAGACCAAGAGCCTACGGTGTTTTTACTGACGTTGTACCTCCTTTAGGTTTGTCGACATCAATTTACATAAAACCATCTAGTCTGTGTTCATTTTTGATATTACTTCTCATCTTTATTTAATAATATATCTTTATATAATAGTGATTTTATTATTAAAACTATGGTTAAACCAAGTCTATGCAGCAACTTCTTGTTCATGTTTAATAATTATTATGTGTTTGGAATTGTGGAGTAATGGATAAACCTTTATGCAGCTACTCATGTGATGTATACAGGTTCATATGGACTATGACACATTAACTGTATTTTAGAATCACGGATGGATGGATGGATGGATGGATGGATGTCCGCACAAGTCTCTTCTTTTGACGTAATCATTATAATGCAGTCATTGTATTTTTCTCTGAGATGTATGTCGCTTTGGAGGAAAGCGTCTGTTCAATGAAGAAAAGAAAATGTAAACAAAAGTAAATGTTAACGGAAAATAGTGATCGATTTATGTTAATAGAGCCAATGAGAAATACTCATACTGCACATAGAAGCAGCTGAAAGCTCCAGTGATGCTACTCTACATGTCCACAGATCACAAGACTGGACCCCCTAGAGACACGGGTGGCATCCAAAGAAAGCTCTGACACCGGCCATCTAACACCTGACTTCTTGGAACAATGATCAATGCTCCCCTGGTCATGCCATCAGATCAAGGATCTGAGTCGGCAACTGTTATTACTGCTACTAGAAATAACAGCGTTTGTGTCGTTATCATTAAGCTACTTTAAATAACCTATATAAATCAAACGTACAAGGACCGGTTATTTTCGGTTGTTTACAGGGACACTCCCCGCTCTTCTTTTTAGTTTGAAATAAAAGCTTGCTCTAATCATTCTTTCTCAGCTTTCCTTCTAAACACACAGACCAGGAGTGAGTGCGGGACATGGTGATTCCTTAGTACCAGACTGCGGTGTTTATGAATTGCTTTGGAAACATCGCTTCTGCTGTAAGGGGTATTTTTCCCCCTTTTAAACAAACGCATTTTAACAGCAGATGTCAACAGAGCTTGGAATAAAGAATAAAGTGGAAAATAACACTCCTCCAGCACCATCAAACAGTGCAATTGAGTCACAAGGCACAGCATTTAAAATGTGTTTGAGGAAGCTCTCCTGCTGCTGCTCCATTTACACTGTCCCAGTTGAAGAGTTTGTTCATTTTTGTACAAAGTCCTGAAAATGATTATTCCCTTGCTGAGCTGGCAAAGCAGCTTAGAATGTTTCCCATGTATGCATGTAGATCTGCTGGTACATACGGTCGAGTACAGCCGGAGGGGGCCCTTCCTGAGAACTGAACACTTTTCTCCAAAGAAATAATCAGACCAAGAGCTTTGAAGGCACAAATGCAACTGTCAAGGCGCAGTCTGGTTCATACCACCAATTTTGCAGACACGCGTTATGAGCGGCTACCTCTAGGACTGACGGTTGGGTAGAAAACACAAAAAACAGCGGCGATAAATGATCAGATGCAGTGTTGAGCCTTTAGGAGATCAGGAGAGAAGTGGGTCCAAATGACATGTGTTTGGAGAGCCTTCTCAAGGGGGAGTCAAAGGGATTCAGCAGTTCTGAAGGATACAGGGAGCTCATTCCATCACATCGGTGCCAAAACTGAGAACCTACAAGCTTCCAACTTCGGACCTCTTGTGTATGGAGCCACCAGCCCAAAAGAGGTAATGTTGCATCGCTCATTTGGGATATAAGGAGTGATCGGGTCTTGTAGATGCTGAGGTGCTGATCCTTTAACCACATCTATGACTGTGTAATAGATTATGGTCTGCATTTTTATCTATAGGTAGAAAAGTACAAGAACATCTTTAGGATGTCAAAAGTCGGTCAGTTCAACAGAGCCATTTAGTCCATCAAGGCACAGTGGAGCCTCGGACACCGTTACTGCCAAACCCAGAGAAAACCCTTGGATGCTGTAAAATCAATTGCTGTTAATCCCCTAAAGAGCCACTATAAACTGGGCTGTTAACTGCAAATAGAATTTAATTGGCTTAAATTCTTTACCATCAGCTGCAATCAGGTGCAGCCCATTAATCTAGACCCAGTTCCCTCATAATCATGTCGTGTTTATTATTGCAGCTGGGATGGGGGGGTACTTTGTTTTTAATGGACTGTGACTCAGGTGAAGGGTACCTATGGCTGCTCCATGCACCAGCGATGCAACCCAAGAGATGCTATGATAACCACCTATACGGTTCATTTTTCCTCCATGTGTTCTCTCATAAGAACCCAAAACAATGCGAGGCAGCATGCAAATAATGTATTACAATGATGACTTAGCAGTTCTTAAAATATATTTATTGAAGTGCTTTGAAAAAAACCTTTGGAATGTATACATATTACATTCTGTGCATGAAAGAACTTGTACATGTGTTTGTACCAGTAAGGTCTGAATTTTACAATACAAGAATCTGCTGCTACAAAATGTAATGTGCACACAGAAAAGGCCACATGGTTGTTAAGGCATTAAGGCAAGAACTACATTAATGCACCAAGGATCATCTGTCACCCTAAAATCACAAAACACCCATGTGAACAAATCGGAATCAAAGTTATGCAACAAGACACTGATGTTTAAAGGTGCATAAAGTCAATAAAGATAAAATGCATTCATATACATATCTCTAGGCTGCTTACACTGTACACACAACCAGCAGAAGTTACATTTTTAATTAAAGACTGTGATCCAACGCTGGAAAGTAAACGACACCCAAAACCCTTTTAAACACACAGAAAATGACAAGCGATTCCATTTTACTGCACTTTAAATGCTGTCCCGGTAAACACCGCTAACACAGATTTGGCGCAAACGCACGAAAGCTCATATACCTTTGAGTTAAGACGGGCCAGACGCATCCTTGAAATATCCACATCTGAATTGGGAAAGCAGTGGAGGAGCTGTTAGGAAAATCACATTCGCAGTTCATCCCCTTAATGTATAATTTCTTCAATAACCAGTCAAGGTGTTTAAGTAAAATTTTATCTAAATTTTTAACATCCAAACAAACAAATCATCCATGCCGTTTGAATACAACTAGCATGAGGACCAAAAGAGCGCGTCATTCCCCGAACGTTCATAATGCACGTTAATATCGTGTCGAAACTACACAGCTCATAATATGCACAATATAACATTTTCATCGTCAGCTGTACTATTTTTATTCATAGCTTACAAAATTTATTTTTTGTGTTGAAAAAGAAGAAACAAACAGGTTATAGAATGCGGAGAAATACGTACTGTGGTAATGGTCATGTTTTGTGGGTTTTTCACTCTTATTTTACCATGTGCCAGATGTCCAGTCACATGCCCTTCCAACTGACACAACATGACAGAAGGATGATTAATTGTTTAGGTCGTTGCTGCTGTCCAAAGAAGGGATATTAACCTGTCACTTAGCGTCCGCTGTGGAAACGGACATAGACGTCGGGCCTGAATCGAGGCTCGAACCTGAACGGAGGGGGAACGCGGCCACAACTCAAAGCACCGCACACAAACCACAGTCGAACCGTGAAATGTGTGAAGACAGATTCCTTCACGAGAGAAATCCCAGTGCAAGGCGTCAATTCTCTTTGGCGCGAGATTCCCAGTCACGAAGAGAAGAAAAGCACAAGCGTATATAATACGATACAACACATGAATACGTAAATCAAACCTAAACATCCATCCACGCAATAGGTTTCTGGGGACACCATGCGTCAAGAGAACGTCAGATTGAGTGGGCCAGGGCTTCGCTTCTAGGCTTTCAGCGTTCAGAATACAGCAGCTTAATGCAGGAAAGCACGCGGGAGGCTGGCGGCGATCCCTGACCCCCGACCCCTTGTGCCAACCCGTGTGCCGACATGTCCTACGGGATGGGGAAGGCAAGAGACAGAGTCCTTACAGACGTGAGCTAATCAGAGCATGAAGAGGAAAAGTACCGAGGATTTTTAAAGGCCACAATTAATAGACTATTTGGAGAAGAAAGAGGAGTGGAAAGGGACCCAGCTGTGGCTCATTAAAGCAGCGCAAGGCAGAAGAAGAGTTATGATCGTAAATGAGGATCACATGATTGCCCCCGAGGCAGAAAGCGAGGACCCACAGCAAAGAGCCCAAACTAAAACAAAACCAAAGGACATCGATCACACTTTATCACTTTACCACACTAACGCGGTAATACTCTGCTGGTCCATAGCAGATAACCCGAGATTACGCGGCGATTATGATTTCATCGTCACGGCAACCTCTCTGGCCTTTTGTCAGCTCGTCACCGCTCCCACGGCAGCGAGCAGTTACGGACGTACTCCATAAGCGTGGTGTGTGATGTACGACACAGCCAATAAAGAGACTTCATTTCATTTCATGTGGAGTATTTTTGATTAAACGGAGTTCGTAAGGGAGCTCGGCGGCCCACTGGGTAATGAGTCCCAGTCGAACCCAGGACACTTCGGCGTAGGGATCCCAGCCGTGACACACGGGAAAACCCATCGTGATCCTGCTTAACTACCGAAAAGCAATTTAAACCCCGATTCCGTCTGTTACCCCAGGTTTTTGGACCACTGCAGAACTCCAGTTATTTTCCATCTTCGTTGCCCGTAAACGCAAATATGTTCATAATTAACCCAAAAACTCACGTCACTGATTAAATGCTTCGAAACACTTGTTCCTTTTGAAGTTTTACATCATTAGTTAAGTAAAAAAAAGAAAAAAAACGAAAGAAAAGACTATCAAAGACATACAGTAATAAATGCAACATACTGTATGTCCACAAATGATCGCTTCAGCACTGGGAACATTGCTAAGTGTACTAAGCTCAGACGGTGATTAAAAACAAATAAACACACGAGGGTCTAACCACGACCCACCCATCCAATAAACAAACTTCATTCTTTCATCCCATCCCCATATCCCTTTGTGAGATCTTTTTAGTTTACAGGGGCGCATCCGTTCAAACGCTCCGCATGATGTCACGGTCATCACGAAAACATGTGGTGGCTCTGGGTATCTGGCGTGGTGCGGCCCGTTGCGGTCTTCTTAGGTTCACTGCGGTGCAGACGAGACTTGAGGCATTGGCGTGATTTCAGCAACTATTTCAGTAGCAGCACGGCCCTACGAGACCCCCCCCACCCCCGACCTGCTCGTGGAGTCAAGATCACTTGATCAGGGGAAGTATCTTAATAAATAAACAGGCAAGGTCAAGAGGAACTGATGGTCAATGAGAGCAAAATCAGTCATAGCCTGAGTTGGAACACAGGGCTGCAGGACAGCCACTGACTGGACGTCCAGGGGTCAAGGGTCATCCCGAGGGGAGTAGCGGCACCGGGGTCTTCTGTGTGGATCCAGTTTAATTCTTCTGTACAGGCAACAATTTAAAAAAATCATTCCAGAGACCTGCAAGAGACAGACGAGACAGCGCCGTGAAACTCAACCTCAGCAGTGGCGCAGTTAAAGCCTGGTGTTCCCTATTAAAGGGAAAGATGGAAAGCTGGGGGGGCGGTGATTAAACAGCATGAAGGCTTGCGTTTATAGTTGCTATGGGAACAGGGACTCAAGAGACCTGTTACTCCGGAGGCACAGAATTAGGACATGGTGTGCATGCGCGTGTGTGTACGCACACGTGTGTGTGTGTGTGCAGAGTAATCATTACCCTCTCTGCAAGGAGGCGCGCACACACACACACACACACACACATTAGATGACGGACAGTGGGAAAACTGAAATCGCCCGCTGTGGAGTGTGGTCATTAACATCCCCCTGCACCTTCTTCTACTTCACATGACGTTTTCATTTTGAGCGCAGGCAGATTGGAGAATAACAATAATCCTCTGAATGAGGATATTAACTAGCAGATTAACAATGCCAGCGAGCACACGGTGGGCATCGGGTGACGCCGGATCGGAATGCTGATCCGGGCCGAGTGGGAAGGGGAGCTAGGAGAGAAGATACCTGATGGGACCTGGGAAAGAGCCTTGAGCAGAATGACCCAAACAACCTGTACTCATCTCAGTCTGATGCAGGTCAAGATTTCCATCGTATCCTTCCCAGTAGAGCTGAACATATCTCAAATGTGTCCCAACACAGATGAAATGCATGACCGAAGTCATTCCGCCAACGCTGATTCAACACACGCGTTTCGGTCGTGTCCCACATTATCAGGCTTTGGGTCTATTGTATTTAAAATCCTACCAGAGGTGTTTGTGGTAGAAAAACAACCCGATTTTGCAATGATTGTTTTTGGATCCCTGGGTAATAAGGTCCCAATGGCTGAGATAGGAAAGGATGATTTCGCCTTTGCTTCACTTTTGGCACGGAGAAGAATTTTGTTAGAAATCCACCAAAAGCTTCACTCTGGTTTAGGGACCAAATGCTGTTCCTCAAAATTAGAAAGATTAACTATTCCATTAGATGGTCAACCAACAAATTTTAAAAAGCTGCAGATCCTTCCCCCTGATAATCTGAGACGTAGAAAAAATGCCACCATACCTCCTTAAAAGACTATTTTGTCTTTACAATGAAACCGTACACTTTTTCCACAGCACTTTTTTGTTCTTGCAGCGTGGGGGGTTTAAAAAAAAAAAGAAAATGGGGAATATCTAAGTTGCACTGGTTGTATATTGTTTGCGTTCCCTAATAAAAATAGACTGGATCAGAATGTTAGGGTTTACTGCAGGTACTGTGAAGTCTGTGCCGTTTTGGGGAGTGACCGGGCGGGAGGTGCTATGGGGTGATGCCTATTGAGAATATAAACAGTGCTAAAACACATGGGAATAGAAAATGCAGAAAAGCAGCCACATCCACGCCAGACACGGCTCCTGTACTACGATTGTCCCTTAGAAGATTACTGGTGTAATGCTTTGCGCCCTTTATGGCTGAGGCACCCCATCAAGGATGATCCAGGTGCTCAGGTACCACTTATGTAGATTCTGTATATACCAGGAAATCTTATCGTTTCGGTGTAAACTGACTTTTTTTATTCATCTCCAAATTCTGCACAAACAGATGTACCAGGAAATTGCTTCATATCTGCTGTTATGCGTGCACAGATGGCGCCAATACATCTGAAAAATGTTCCATCACAGATACTTTGTATGCAGTAGATGAGTATTTCATTAAACGATGAGCAAATGAAAAATGCACCATATTGGACGCAGCCCCTGAGGTACCTTCTTGCATGCCTCGAGGTCCCCCCAGGGGTTCGAGCATCCCTGGTTGAGAACCACTGCGCTAGTGCTCCTGGGTACCACAGTGGCGTTTAGCTTTGAGGGCAAGAATACAACGGATGCAGACAGGCTGCAGACAATGTCCTTTGAGCAGTCCGAAATGGGACGAGAGCTCCTAGAGCTTTTCTCGGTCATTAGGTCAACAAGTTTAGAATTGGATACTCTCTCCACGTCCTTACACCCTGCTGCCTAGAGACAGAGAAGTTCCCCGGGGGACCAGGCGTCTCCTTCTCTTCGGTCCGACTTTACTCGACCAAGTGGAGCTCATGCAGTCCTTTCCAAATGTCAGTCAGATAAGGCTGCTTTGAAAGGCTCTGATGCGCGCGCACGGAAATGGCCCATGACAGGCCTTCGCCGAGCTGTCCGAGAGCGTCAGCGGTACCCAATCGCGCCGCGCCCGGACTCCGCGCTTTAATTCCGACGATCGGGGATATTTCCGAGTCACCGTTTCTCGGTGTGCGCCGTCGCTGAAGATGACGACCGCAAAGTGACTCGATTTCTGTTAGCAGCCACAAGGGCTACATTGAGAAAGTGAGATAAAGAGCGTCCACACATCGCTGAGCTCTGAGCGAGCGAGTCCTGGCACACGGAACTGTAAATAACCTGCGGCCCGAGTGCGAGCATGTGTGGTAAAAAAAGGCACAATTCAATATAGCTTAGAATTTTTTTTTATATGAAGGTTCTCATAAACCTTCATCTCAAATTTGACCCAGTTATACAGTGCCATATTGTTACAGAAGTATCTCCAGTTTACATTTACCTGACACTTTTCTCCAAAGGAACTGATACTGTTAAGGTTATGAACAACTATTTACCTATTTATACAGAGGAGTAATTTTACCGGAGCAATTCGGGGAAGGTATCTTGCTCAAGCGTACTACAGCCGGAGGTGGGATTCAAACCGGCGACCTTTGCAGCTAAAGGCAGCAGCTCTAACCACTAAGCTTCCAGCTGCCGCTTTGCTTAAGATGCTTTCCATGGGTGCTGCAGCAGAGATGCTCAGAGACCCTCCTGGGACGTAAACCTGCAGGGGTCTCTGCAAATATGAGGATGACCAAAGTGATAAACTAACATTTGATCTACACGAAAAAAAAGGAGGAATAAGCAGAATGTCTGGACACCCACAACCTTCTGGCGCTTAATAGAAATAAATGTAAATAGCCATAGGGGGTGCAGTGGTGCAGTGGGTTGGACCGGGTCCTGCTCTCCGGTGGGTCTGGGGTTCGAATCCCGCTTGGGGTGCCTTGCAATGGACCGGTGCCCTGTCCTGGGTGTGTCCCCTCCAGCCTTCTGCCCTGTGTTGCCGGGTTAGGCTCCGGCTCCCCGCGACACTGTATGGGACAAGCGGTTCAGACAGTGTGTGTGTGTATATAAATAGAGATAGCTTGTGATCACATCTGTACAGTCAATACTGTAGCTGTTGGACCTTTGGCCCTTGTTTCATGCATGTGAGCCTGTTCACAATTCCTCAGTGCACTCTTACTGTCTCTGTGTTGCTCTGTCCCAGAACTGTTCATACAACTATTTACATATTTTAAGAAAAAAAAGAAAACGTGTTTTTGCCAAGAAGACAATGCGAGGAACGCTCCTGGGACTTCAACCCATGCAACGCTCAAGGCCCCTGAGTCACGTCACTCCTCCGCTCGCCTGCCTAGGCCAACAAGCTGCTCTCCGGGTGCTTCTCTGACCAGTAGCGGCTCACCACACAGTGGGTGTATGGATGACCACGAGTCATATAACCGCTCCATAATTACTGGCATTTGTTGAGAAAGCAGCATGACAAGGATGGGTGTGGGGGTGTTGACTCCAGTGGTAGACTAGCGGAAAGGCCTAAACGGGTTGCTTCATTTGAGTTAGTCGCTGACCAAGAGGAGATCCAGACATGGTTGCTTCTACAGTCGGGGGACAGAAGAGGACATTTGCATTGGCTGTCAACTCCACTGCAGCACTGGTGTAGGACTGGCCGATCTGGCGCCAACAGTACCATGACGTGGAATCGTTCCCTACACAGCTGGACCGGTACGCAAAAGAGTGCGAGGTCCAGACACACGGGGGGCTGCATGGACTCCGAAAGAGCCTGTAGGGTGGTTGTTGGCTGAGCATCACTGTGCAGGAGTAAAGCACGGTAAGACCTACAGCCCTGTCTTCTCCTGTCCTACTGTGATGGTGCCTCTGAAGCCCCAGTGAAGGCAATTACACTTCCTGCCAATAACCACAGTCCCACAATGGGCCTCCTCAGGCATATTCTCCTCAAATTATTGCACAAAACAGAACGTGGAAACATGACAATTTCTTCAGCGTTCAGTTTTATTTAGTTTCAAATTTTGGAAGAATCCAAAGGCGAAAAGTCATACAAGGCCCCTGGGCGTTGGCGATATTATTTAAGTACTTTTCAAAATGGCTTTTATGATGAGAGCGACCTGGTGGGACTGTAGAGAGCGACTGTTGTCACCCTCAGCTCAATTCCCAGCTCGGGATATTAACTTGCTAATGGAATGTTCTCCAAACGTCCCATAATGGGGTCACAGAGGACAATGTGAGACGGAGAGCTCGGGACGGGCAAACCCCGCAAAATCGGCTTTTGCGAGAATCGGGAATAATGCGTTTACTCAAGAACAAAAGCGTGCGCCCCTCTGTCACCCATACTTCACTGTCACAAAAATAAGATCGAGATGTAAAAATTCTGAGCACGTTGTATTTTGGCTGAAATGTAGTTTGGAAAAGGGAGCTCATAAAAGAGCAGCAAGTCAATGAAAGGCGGGGGAAATCTTGCTTGGACGATTTCCATTTCAGATCAATAGATTTCGAGAGTTGGGGAGAAACAAACCGGTCTTGCAGATTATGGAGCCACCGGTGGCACCCGGAGTCGTGAAGCTCGCAAGAGGAAATTCCTCCCGCAGTGTGTATTAAACGCAGGGAACGGGTGAGATTTGAGCAGACGAGGAGATTCGAAGCTAAGCAGGCTGCGCGAACGCATCGGTCCGCGATAAGTGCCGTCTCCCGGGGACGCTTTATCGTCCCGTTTTGATTTAAAATGCCTTTTCATGAACACCAGCGCCCCAACAGCCCGATCACACACATCATTAGCAAGCGAAAATGAGCCAGGCTCCTGTCGGAGCCGTGTTTTATTTATATTTATGTATTTCTCTCACACAAAATCCCGGACAATGAGTTTACATCATGCTGAAAATGGGCGAATGTTGGGCAGTTATCCCTCATAAACGGCGCTTCTGTTTATACTACACACGGGGGGGTAAGTAAGGTCTCCTTCCCGGAGCATGCTTCATAACTAATATTCTGCAAATATATTTTCAAGTTTCATTATTCTCCTAAATACTCTGCAATGGTCTGCATCCCATCCAGAGTGTACCCCGAATAGCCTGGTGCCCAGTGCTTCAGGGATAGGCTCCTAACCAAGGCAACCCTTCCTTGGCCAAGCAATTAACAATAGTGACTCTGTAAGGGACTATTCCTTAAATAATAATTATTTATATAATGGTAAGAAATTTTATTCTTCACCCACTGCAACCTTGCACCGAACAAGCAGTTATTAATAACAGATGAAAGATGGATGGGATTAATCTCCAAAACTATTATTTCACAGTTTCTTTTTAAAGACATCTTGAAAGGGTCATAAAATGAACTGTCGTAAAAATCTGTGTTAAGTTTATTGTTGCAAAAGCTGGAGGGGAATCTGACCGATGGGACTGTTTAGAACGCAACACTGGTCCAGATTTAGGGGATGTCCACTAGATGAGACGAGGGGCAGGAAAGGGAAAGATGGATTCCTGAACACAGACACACACACACTGGCTGAAACCACTTGTCCCGAGCGGGGTCACGGCAAGCCAGAGTCAAACCCAGCGGCACAGGGCGCAAGGCTGGAGGGGTACGGGACACACCCAGGACGAGATGCTAGTCCACCACAAGGCACCCCAAGCAGGATTCGAACCCCAGACTCGCCAAAGAGCAGGACCCAGCCAAGCCCGCTGCGCCACCGCACCCCTTCCCGCACATAATAAATCAAATTCCTGGTGGTAACTGTACCCTGGGACAACGACTTGTCAGGGGTTCTAAGTGTGACTGAGTTCATCGGGCAAAATGGCGAACGATTACGATCCCTGTGTCAATAAACACAGGACCCAGGGGCACAAATCATGTCTTAAGACAAAGGAAAGAGACAATGCTTTTAACTTCCTGCACAGAGGACATTTATGAGCTGCTTTTGTGCTCCAGGTAGAGAATGTTTTCTAGCTCCTTTATTAGTCAGATGTTTGTGGTCAGAATCCAAAACTGCGTTTTATCTCCCATCTTTCAATTTCAGCCATGAAATTATATGCAGACGCTACACCGATGCGCTCCTTTTAGCTCGCGCACTCCCCCCACCCCTCCCCCGACCGTCTCTCTGGAGTCCAGCTGCAGAAGCCCTTGAGGCACAGACAGGACGGCAACCGCAGGGACAAACGAAAGCCAGGTGCGCAGCGCCCGGAGGCCCCGCCCCTCACACCCGCAGGTAAGCCCCGCCCACAATCCGGTCAAACCTGGTCCCGCCCCTGGCGTGCTGAGTGACACGGGATAACCAATCACACGTACGAGAAGTCCTCCTCCTCTTCTTTGTAGAGCAGATAGATGAAGCAGGCGGTGAGGACGGCGCCGGCCAGCTGCAGAGGGACAAGGTGAGCGACACAGAGAGGGCGGGGTCAGTCGCACAGGTACATCAGGACACTCGGTGCGTAAGTGCTCAGCCTGCTGCAGGGACAGGAGGAGAAACGCACAACTGATGTGACAGTACTCCATTTTTTACAGTTCCATTATTACTTAATATGTTATGTTTTAATCACTTTCATATCATTCACCACATGGTATTCGTTCGTGTCTCGTTTTACCTCGTTATACATAACTTCATTCCAAGGTAGTAACCCTAAATTTCTCCAGTAAAATTACGCAGCTGTATAAATGGGTAAATAATTGTAAGTAGATTAACATTGTAAGTCGCCTTGGAGTAAATAAAACACACACATTGACTGAAACCACTTGTCCCAAGCAGGGGTCGCGGCAAGCCGAAGCCTAACCCGGAAACACGGGGCGCAAGGCCGGAGGGGGAGGGGACACACCCGGGACGGGACGCCAGTCCGTCGCAAGGCATCCCAAGCGGGACTCGAACCCCAGACCCACCGGAGAGCAGGACCCGGCCAAGCTTGCTGCACCACTGCGCCCCCTGCCTTCAACAAAAGTGTCAAATTAAGGTTAATAATAGCATGATTTCTTTGGTTTTTTTGTATGGCGGAGCAGCTCTGCCTGCTGAATTAATAAGTCGCGAAGTGACGCTCAGTACTGCTGCTCATCTGATTCACTGTATTTTGAGGACGTGAGGAAGGGGGTCTCCAACACCTGAGTGCGGAGCCAAGTAAAGCGGTGGTCGGAGGCTCCCACACGGACCTTCCAGCGCGAGGCAGCCGGTGCGCCGCTCTCTTCCTCTCGTTCCATGGGCCGGGAGTACGTCTGTCACGGGCAGATGGGCGGCTCTGAGGCTCATTAATTCCGCTCCGCTAGGATTAGACAATTAGCCCCTTAATTGGAGTTTAAAGACTTTAATGACTAAGGCTCCTTATTTTCCCACCATTCTGAGATGATTTTGGAACATTCCGGAACAACACGCGTATTAGAACAATGTGTGTGGCGTTTGGCACATGCGCACCAGATACGAAGCGTCAGAACAAAGGCCTTATTTTTCCACCTGTGGCCCTCGAAAAGATAGACCCCTGCCCTCGTGAAGCAAACACGGATGTGTTAATTGCGTTCCTCGCCTCTGATGACGATCGCGAGGATGAAGGTCCTGCGGGCGATTTACCGGCGGACGGGTAACCGCTACGGTGCATCACAGAGCCATCAGTTAGCATCGCAGGTGCAGAATTAGAGAATTAAACTGGCCTTATTTCTTCATATGTCACTTTCATAGTGTCAGGAAATTGTTCTCGGCCGGAAACGGACCTGAGGGTGTAAACAGTGTAAACTACCAAATTCCTGCCGTTTGTACTGCACTGATGAAAATGGGCTGAGGTGCACGGTTTGGGAGGAATTGAAAGCCCCCAGGGATGTATTATAGGATATTAATACTTTCCGTGCAATTTCTGCAGGACCTTTAGGAGGAAACGAGCGTAAATTCAGACATTAATCTGGGGAAGTTTGGATTTCGTTCGGTTGTGCTCTCACTCCTGAGCATTTTAAAGTTTACTGTAAGATATCCTTGAGATCCTGGCTGTTTTTAACATCTTGTAAAGTAAGGCAGGAATCATTTCTCTTCTTATACATCAGTATAGATTTACCCAGTGCTATCTTTGTCACTTAAAGGTCGGCACTGTAGTATTTCCATAAGGGCCATAGAACAGAGTAAGCATGGATAACCTTAATCAAACATTTCTTGCATTTTCACATTGAAAGATGAGTGCGTTTATCTGTGTGGAGATATGTCATTAAGCCACGGTAACTTCTAAAGGTTGCTGGTGTTCATTCCATATCCTTAACATTTACATTTATTAATTTATCTCACTCTTTTCTCCAACAGCAACTTACAATGTTAAGATACTTAGAATTATTTACCCATTTATACAGCTGGGTAGTTTTACTGGAGTAATTTAGGGTAAGTACCTTGCTCAGGGTTACCGCAGCCAGAGGTGGGGATTGACCCTGCGACCTTTGGATCCACAGGGGAAGTCATGACTTCATCCCTGGAGAAGCAGAGAACTGTGACGCTCATCAACCGTAACCGTGTTAGTGAGGGAGGGTCACTCAGTTCTCTTTTCCACACTTTTCTATATTTCTGTTGCTCGAATTGATCTTTCCTCAGACGCTCGACACTTCTCTCTCACTGATGTACACACCTGCTGCATGTCTCACCTCTGCTGTCTTCTTACACCCCCCCCCAAAACAAGCATTTACTAATTTATCTGAAGCTTTTTCCCCAAAGTGGGGGGCGTGGTGGTGCAGCGGGTTTAGCTGGGTCCTGCTCTCCGGCGGGTCTGGGGTTCGAGTCCCGCTTGGGGTGCCTTGCGATGGACTGGTGTCCCGTCCTGGGTGTGTCCCCTCCCCTTCCGGCCCTGCGCCATGTGTTGCCAGGTTAGGCTCCGGCTCACCGCGACCCCACTTGGAACAAGTGCTTTCAGCAAGCGTGTGTATTCAAAGCAGCATTTACCATGTTAAAGGAGCAGCTTTACAATTATTCACCTGCTATAATTATTCACATTTGTTGTGCAGTAATTCAGGGTGAATGCCTCGATCGAGTGTACTAGAGCAAGAGGTGCCAGGAACCTGGTTCAAAAAAAATCTTCATTCAAATGTCCATACATTGTACCCTGTTGCCTTACCTACAAGGTATTGGAGAACCACGTTTCTGAAAATGCACAGTAACAACTTAAGTAAAGCACCCAAACCATATCGCAGCCGTACGTCTGCGTGCACGGGAACTTCTCCTTGCATCATTCAACTGTGTGGCTCTGGAAGGTCCTGCAGCCAGTCTTCGTTACGCGCCCAGATGAGATGCGCTTCCGAGGCAGCAGGTTTATTATATTTTCCGGAAAATACACCAGACTCCAGACCTCACATTTTTGAGTCTTAATTTGTTTTATGCTTTTTGTGCCTTTAGGCTACAGCAGATGAACAGCCTGTTCTTCTATATTGTTTACCCAAATATTTTATCACTGGGACAGTGTGATTATAAATGCCAGCACCGAAAGCTGTTGTCGCTCTATGGTAAACATAATAAATACATGGACATATATAAAAAATAAAAATGCGTAATGGGAGAACGAAGTGTCCGGGCCTGCGGAAACAAACAGCCAGGGCATAAGGGTCACAAATACGGGGAGTTTATTTACAGGATGATCAGCATCACTGTGGGTGAGCGAAGGTCGATCTAGAAAATACTTGGTGGAATCAGCCCTTGAGTTTGGGTTCAAGGTTTGAATCTAAAGTAGTTCAGACTTTGGTCAGAATAGATTGGGACAGATTGGAAACACATGGGGGGGAGACTTAAACAACGAAAATAAACAGCCATTTAGAGACTTACGAAATGTCCTCTAGTGACATTTCAGGGAACGCGAACTAAATTGAAGGCTGCGGATGAGTTCATAGCGTTTGTTTTGTCAGCTGGATTAAGGGACACACATGTCAGACATGCCTGCTGCCTCCTTGGCTTCATGAGAGGTTTTACCCGTCTGCTGCACTTTAACCCTCAAGCATCTTTGTTCCATTAAAATGTAATTAAGGAGTCCTTCCCTTTGCATAAGCTAATGTAACACTGCTGCGTATGAGCCCTTTCATTCAGTGCAATCAACTTTAGTGATACTATTAACCGTGGTTTTCATTGTGAGAACATTGCATTAAGAGTTCACCCATCACACGTTATTAGTCTTCTGTTTTTACGCTTATTGAGTCCATCATTGTTAATGCTAGTCATTGTTAATCAGCTGAGATTTCGCAGCATCTGGCCAGCGTGATTAACTGAGGCCGCTTTCGAAAACTGCACCAAGCGGCTGTGTGAGCGAGACCCTGAGATGCACTGCATTGTGGGACCAGCATACCTACGCTCCCACTTGCGTTCCGGAAAGCTGCAGTCCCGAGCAAAGTATTTACTGCAAACCAATAAATAATTGTTACTTTGGAGAAAAAGCATAAGCTAAGCAGGTAAGTTTTCCACCACGGTGCTTTAATTTTCTAAATACTTATTTAATGCAATGTGACACATAGCCTTTGCCTCTATAAGCCAGTCAGTTTACTTTATGAAATCCTTTGAAAAAAATATATATACAGTATATATATATATATATATATATATACACACACACACACACATATACATACAGTATATACACACAACGATATTCATTCTATATGCACTTTATCCTTATGATATTAGGCATCATTTACGGTGATTTGAGGGTGAACTTGGGGACTGACTTGGAAAGAAATGGATTTTTCCCCCATAAGAATTAACTAATTTCATTATCCGGTTTCTCGATACAATAGATTTGAATAACGGGGAATAAAGTGTGTCTAAGTAGTACTGGCGTTTACAGCTCCAGAACTTTCACAGAATCAGTATTTACTCCATAGGAAAGGATCTTCCTACACTGTAGTGTGATTAAAGACAACTGAACAGCAAATTAAGGTGGTACAGAAAAAGTCGTAATTCACATCTAATAATATAATATGTATTTCAGGCATGGGACGATGTGTAATTAAGAGAAGCTGTGCGGATTTTGCAAGTGCATTTCTGTGTCGTGACTCGTCATGCTCGTCTGACACACCCCGGCAACCTTATAGTACCTGCAGACAGGCCACTCCGACTCCCACGGCCCCAACGATGAGGAGGTGATCAGCAAGGAATTGCTCCAGTTTGGTGATGCAGCCTCCCTGAGGAGCAAGAAGGGAGAAAGGGAACATGAACGCATGTTCTCACCGGACATCTTCATCAGTGGCTATGGCTGTAGACAAAATGAACGCTGCTGACCAACAAAGAACAGCAAGCTGGCCTTCATTTTCAAAAGGGGAAACCACTTTGAATATAAAGGAAAGAAAATACAATCCAATTGTGAATGCAGAAAAATACACTTGTACCTCAATGCACTGTGTTGAAATCGTTAGAAGGTTAATAATATAGCTTAATCCATCGATGTATGAGTTAGGTGCTCTTAGAAACATCATATAAAGCTAAAATGAATGAAAAATTTATTAATTCTGTTTTCATCAAGAGCTCATACAATGCAGGGTCTCAGAGTTCCTCCATCCTGAACATCGGTGAAACGGGGTAAACCGTGGAGGGGACGCCAGTTTATTTCATTATCTGTTATCGGAATGAAGCGGCATTAAAAATGTCTTCTTTAAAAAATGGCTGAAAATAAAAATACATAATGTCCACGATTTCCTATTCGCTGTGTTACGCTTTACATACGCAAGACAGTGCCATATAACTTTGCATGTTCCTTCCGTGCTTCAGGCACCACAGAATGAAACAGTTGATAAACCGACAGAAGGAAACCTTTTGTTCATATTCAAGAGGCTTAAAACATAAACGTTAATTGAAAAGAAAGGTTTCTACCCCAAGTTTCGTATTTTGGTCCATACATCTCAGAAGGTCCTTGCCGTCATCGGAGGCCATTTAACAGAGCAACAGAGACAATCTTGAAGTGTACACGTGCATCCACCACCCTTGAGGGGCTGGTATTGACACAGAGAGGGTCTGAGGGTCTGAGAGAGATGGTATCACTGCTGAACCCTGCCTGGAACCCTGCCTGGAACTCTGCCCTGGCCTTCATATCCTGTGTGAAAGTGCTGTAATGTCATTACAGGCCGTTTCAAATGGCTAAATAACTCTGGCAGTCATAAATCTGAGGTCCTTGTGCCGGCTCAGCGGCAGAAGTGATGGCGCTAGCAACAAGCAGTCAGACCCATGTGGGCCTCCGTTTTGGGAGGGTTTGAATGAAACAGAAGGGGGGGGGGGGGGGGGGGGGCTGCCATTCAATAATCATGTGTGGCCACCTTTGAATGTTCATTCACAACACGTGGTGTCCGTGCACTGCACACAGTACAGGAGCAGAGCTGCTCCTTCACAGATGATCACCTTCAAAGGCTCCCGTGAAGGCAGGGCTCCCAGACCTCTCCACTCTCATTCGCTTTGCTCCCACAGATGAGCAGGATGCAGATGAACGGAGAAGCTCTTTTATGGAGAAAACCTAACCGCCCAAGGGAGGAGGGTCATCGGCTGGAGTACGGCCACCTTGACCGAACAACCGAGGACAGTAAAATGTGCTGCCAGTCAAACGAAGCCCCATCGGGACTATAATTCGTAACTGAGCGGCTGTGGGGTTAAAGGTCAACGTCTCCACATAGCGGTGCTTCCACCTCGGCACAGCTCCTTCTACACGTCCACAACACCAACTGAGTATGTCGCAAGACGAGAATACCACCCAAGTGTTTCACACACACACGCAGACCGTGTTTTGTATTGATGGGATGTGTTTTGACTGTGAATTCTGATTAGCGGTCTGTTTGTGCTCGATAAGCTAAGGATGCGAATAGCGGCGGCATTCTGAGGCCAAAGGCGCATTGAGCATGACGAGGTCAATCAGCTCGGCCTTTATATTAACTTCTCTCCCCCATTAGCATCTTTGGAAATTTTTTTGATATGGAACACACCATCACTGTTATTTACGTGACCTTGCTGGGAAGGACAAGGATTTTACATCTCCGTAATGTTTCTGTGGCAGCTCCATAAACATCGGGGCAACAACCTAATGCTTGGAGGGAAAATGGCCATTGGACAACAAGCCATCTGATTTATATTTATTCATTCAGCTGACACTTCTCTCCAAAGGAACTTACAACGTTAAGATACTTACAAATAATTACCTATTTATACAGCCAGATAATTTTTACTGCAGCAACTCAGGGTAAGTGCCTCGCTCAAGGGTACTACAGCAAAACGTGGGAAACCTGTGTGTTTCTGGTCCGAAAGCAGCGGCTCTAACCACATTTGTACCTGCTGCCCCCAAACTCTTAGGGAACGATTTTTTACAGAGAAACTGGAAAGCCACAAGCCAGCCAGGAGTCAAACCTTGGATCGCCAAGTCCACAGTCGGATGCGTGTTCCATTACACCCCTGCGCTGCCTTGCAGATCTTTTCAGATAAACAAGGCAAACAGATGTGAACCAGCACAGGGAACAAGAGGTGACATTATCAGATACATGTTTTAATACCATTACATTTACATTTATTCATTTAGCTGATGCTTTTCTCCAAAGCAACTTGCAGTGTTGAGGTTACAATTATTTATCCATTTATACACCTGGGTAATTTCTACTATACCAATTTTAGGATAAGTACCTTGCTCAAGGCTACTACAGCTGGAAGTGAGGCTCAAACCTGCAACCTTTTGGGTCCAAAGGCAGCAGCTGTAACCACTATGCTACCAGCTGTCCCCTTCATTAAAAGTATTAAATAAGTACAGTGAGAAGAGCACCAGTGTACACATTCAAAACAACTTCACCCATGTACCACACTCTGTATGTACTCTTTATTGAAGTTAGAAAACCCAACAGTGAAGAAGAAAACAAAATGCATATGGTGGTGAACTCATGGAGTGACTGATGGAGTGCCATATGAGTGAACTGATGAACTGCCCAGAAAGGTGCCTTTGACTTTATTCTTTCCCAAGAATAAACATCCGCTTAGCTTAAAATCGGACTCTGCAGAGGGCCGGTGGCACCACTTAGCAACCAGGAGTCAGCAAACGGCGCTGACAGCTGTGAAGAAGTGGTTATTCTACCCTTACATCAACAGTGCTAAATCCTACAGCCTGCAGCTGCTGAGCTCGGGGGGCAGGGCACCACCTGCAGGGGCTGGGGAGGGGCAGCCCTGGGGGGCAGTCTTCCGAGGAAGACAGTTAAAGCATCTCCGATGAGGGAGAAGACATCAGGGGATGGATACAGGGATACAAACCCAACTCTTGCTCCAGAAGCCTTAGTACAACTTATTTAATTTATACCTTAATATTACCCTTAGTCTCTATTCGTGTAACAGACACTTCTTTCCAAGTGTTAAGTTTCAGTTGTTTACCCAAATTAACAGCTGCTTATTTTTTGTTTTACTGGATTTTTCAGGATAAGTATTAGAGATTTACAAAAAAGCCAAAGCAACAATTATATATAATGACTATAGTTATATATTATGTATAACAATTATATATAATTGTACATGAATAGTTATACAATTATTGCACATTCAAATGTATTTTTTTAACTTAATTTGTGTAATTTTCTTTTAAAATAAATAAAATAAAAAGTAATTTTATTTAAAATTAAATTTAGAATTTAAATGTTAATTATGATAATTTTTGTAGCCTGGTGTCTGTCACGTCCACGCCCACAACACAAGCGACAACACCTGACTCTGCATTAGCTCCTGAGTAATCGCTCACCCTATAAAGACCCTCTTCAGCTCCCGTACCGTTGCGGAATCTCGTTTGGGACAACCGCCCTTCCTCGCATTATCACACACACTCTTACTCTATTCACGATCTCCAGTTTTTTTGACTCCTTGCTTCGTTCTCCGACCACGTCCATGGTCCTCGTTCCTGTCCTTTTCGCCGATCGACCGACCCTCCGCCTGTCCCTGGTTTTGAGAACTTGCCTCTTCCCTCAACTTCTGACGAACAACGCTGCACTTGGGTTCAGCCGTCCAGGCTCCCCGTGTTCTGCGTGACAGTGTCATTTATTTATGTTTCCTTATTATTTATGCTATTTGTATTTACTATTTATATTTATTTATGTGAATTTTATTATCAATATGGAGTTTTTGCTTTCCTCTCCTCTATTGCTGCCAGGCCATTTGATCAATATTTAATTGTGACTCAGTCACCTTAAACTACATCAGTGTTTACTGTATTTCAAACTGTACTTTTATTACCATATGTATTATTTTCAAATCTTACAAATTTGTGTTATCGGTGTCGCTCAATCATTCATCTTTGGTTGTAATTTCTTTTATCTGAAACGTGTGAAAGCACTGTTTATTTTCAGAATAGAGCACTTATATCAATAAAATGTATGAAGCAATTTACAATGATTTACCAAATGATCTAGGTGGATAATTTTTTACTGGAAAAAAATACCTTGCTCAAGAGTACTGCAGCAGGACATTGGACTAGAACAGAGCAGCTCTAACTACTGCACCACCTGCTGTCCCAGTCACTGACGAGTGCCAGTAAAAAGTTTAAATGGATATCATTTCTATATTTGTGATGCCTGTGGCAACATGTGGGACTGCAAGGCTACACTGAATGGCCAGACCCCCTGAGCAGAAGTCTCCAGCAGCAGCTCCATCCCACCACTTTGTACCGCATGTCCACTGCAAGCACACAGACCCAACAGTAGCGCACTCCCCTCTTTCAAAGTCCAGCTGACATCAATGACCGACCGTCAATGCTGGGTTTCTCAGAACTGACAGTACGGAGGAACCCTGGCCCGTCAGCAGTGTGTTTGAGATCTTGGCCCTGTTATCACACCCGTCATCAGCCAGGCCCTGTTCTCACTTTCATCATCTAACCATCACTTCAAGTGAGTACACATGCTGTTTACTAGCTGGCTCGCAGAATGGCTCACGTTTTTCCCTGCCTAATGATGCATAATGTAAATAAATTACAAAGCCATTAACAAATGTCTCCTTTCCTTTGCCGGCAATGATAAAGGACCCACAGAATCCATTCCAGATGACTGTGTTCGGGCAACAGGACTAAATCTGGACGCGTGACACAAAAGCTTCTGGAACCTTCTACAGCAAGTCTGGCAACAGCTGCAAAGCTACCCTGCAACTGTTCGCACAACACAAATGTTTGCTCTAAAGAAGATTACATTATCAGCAAAACTGATTAAGATGGGCCTTGAAGGAAATCAAACAAATCGAATGAGCAACAAAATGACGGAGTAACCATGGACACAAGCGAGACACATGGCGAGTTGATGCTCTCCAAAGAACTCCTCTGCTTCCCTATGGATACATTTCATACGAATAATGAACTCCATGAAAGCTTTTCTCATATTTTTCCACATTAAAGGAACATGTCAGTTAGAAACGCAAGACACAAGGGGTTTAATATCATTCTGACTCTGCAAACAAAGAAAGGAAGTCAAGATCAACACAGTGGTCTTACTCTATGGACCTACCTCAACTTTATAGATGTTGGAGGGATGGTCTCTCCGGCCACAGCGGTGCGTGATAGTTTTGCAGCAGCTGTCAGGGACCAGTCTACCACCCGATTCCGGCGAGGACACATACATACTGTGGAGCCAGTCTGAGGAGCTGTTGCTGCCGCAGCACTTGAACTTGAAGGGAAAAATGATAAGGAACATGGAGAAATTAATGAATCACTCAAAAGTGGTACATCTGTCACAACCGCTGGGAACAATTCTTGTCCTGACCAACAGGGATCTTTGCAGGACACCAACGAGCAGACTTTGGCACACTTGGGTTCAATCACCTCACTCGACCATTCTTTAAAGGACCATGGTTCAACTGCAAACACTATGCAATTTCGTCAAAGAAAACACACTCATCTAGGAAGTTACTCCATGACCTTGTCTGCGACCGCAACCCTGAGTTTTGACCCCGCTTTGTCTACCACCATGGCTTTAACCCTCTAAGATTTGTCATTTACTCTGAACGTTATTTACTTAGTCAGTCTAAGTCGTGATGGGTATGTAGGAAGGCAATGGTTCACCGAGGATGTCAAAATTAGACACCTCCAAGTTATTTTTTTTCTTTCTGGGAGAGTACCCTGGAAGAACACTGCTCTGATTGTAAAAGTGTGAACTCTAGGAAACTGATGTTGGAGTGTTGTTTGTATTGTACGTTAAACGTTGACCTGAGTTGTGTTTGTTCATGTGCCTTGCTGTTTAGTGTTGCTAAAACCAAAGCAATTTATGTTTTAACAGTTCGTTTGCTATTATTCAACGACGAAGACAAGCGAAAATTAAGCATTTAGTTCAGCCTAAGTTCTAAACAAGATGTTTCATTTCAGCAATGGAGAACTTCCATTGTCCAACAATGGAGCCTGGCAGTTCTGCTCCCTCATTCCTGCCTACATTTCCCAGAAGTCTCTCTGCTGAAACAACCCTCAAGAAGACTGTAGTGACCTCCACTCTTTGGATTCACGCAGCTCATTTTCAGAACTTGGGTTCAAAGGGCCTGATGCCGCCTCCTAAACAGTCACATTGTAGTTTATTCTTATAATGCTGGCCTAATGAACAATAGGCCACTTTTTCATTGGTGGAAAAGGGGGCATGATGTAAAAAGGGGAATGTGGGATATCTGTGGGTTGTGATCCAGGGTAGCGTGGGAGCCTGATCACAAGACCGTCTGGCACTGCCATCCTGGCTCTAGTGCAGGTGTTCCAGAGCTCTGCCAGCAATACTGATTTCAGGAAAGAGTCTTCAGCCTTCAGCCTACAGAAAAATAAAGGTCCCTGAAGGCTCTCATTGCTGCTGCAGCCATGTGACCTCAGCATGATGGACACATCCTCCTAGAGCTGTGTAGTTCCTGTCTATTTTCTACACAAAAAACACATAACTGAACTCAGACCTTGACAGGCTGCTGAAACAGAAATCAGTCTACATTGGTTAAAGCTGCATCAGGTAAACATAGTAAATGACATTGTCATTCCTAATCACAGTTAGACACTTTACACTGTAAAAACAAAGCTGTGATGTAGTGATTGGAAAAGTAATAAGCATGAGGGGTTCACATACTTTCAATAAGCACTGTAAATAAAGATTTGGATTGTAAAAGTGCAAATCTTCAAACTGTAAAAGATAGAATCATTATTTAAGCATTGGAATCACCTAACTGTGAAGAAAACATCAGTACTGATTCCTGATCAGTACATCAGTGTATCATAAGCATTTTAGCGTAACTCAAATTTAAATAACGCTTGTCTCGAGTAGGGTCGCAGTGAGCCGAAGCCTATCCCAGGATTACTGGGTGCAAGGCAGGGTGTAAACCCTCTATGAGATGCCAGCCCATCACAGGTTAGTAATAATAACAAGCTATTATCAATAAGATATACTGTAATCGTATTTCTTTTGTAAACGATGAAGGTCAGTGATAAGTGTGTGCGGAACCGGACTGGTCCGTCCCTGCGGAGTCTACAGTACCACGCACGGAGCAGCCCCCTTACGTCCTGCTGGAGCCTGTCAACGGCCTGAGTGATGGAGTCCTTCTCCGGCTGGGCGTAGTTCTCCGTCATGGTCCGGTTCAGGTGCTGTTTCAGCTCGTCGCTGAGCTGCGGGTGGGGGCACGCAAGTGTAGGAAAGCGGCTGTTAACGCTGCGAGTCAGTCAAGGAGGGCGACACACTGTTAGTATTCCTCCTCGCGCCCTAGACACGGAAAGATATGCAGGGCTGGGAGAGAGGTGCAAGAATAAACAGCAAGGAAAGAGGAGGCAGCCCGCAGAAAGGAGAAGAAAAGGAGGACAGATTGAACTGCGCTGCGCTGTCATGCGGCTGCTGGGTGGCAGAGAGGGGCTTGGGGCTGAGATTACCATGAGCGCTGGGGGGGGCGGGGGGTGTTCAGAGGAGAATTACAATTTTCATAGTGCTGAGGCTGAGACGGCGATATGAGATGGGGTCTGGAGGACGTTTGAAGGAGAAGTAAGTTCTGCGAGTGGGTCCACATGTACAGAACCTCTGTGGGACATGTGCAAACAACAGCTGTCGCTCAAATCACAGCTCTTATTTTCACATTTCACTTCCGTTGTTCCCCAGGGCAATGAACAATAAGGCATTCAGCTGTTACAAGCCTGAAATACAATGCAGGTACCGGTGACCTTCACCAAAAATGGAAATGTACAGTGTCTCCATTCCAGCTTTGCCAGGACGGCACACAGCTGAATTTCTCACAGCAAATGGTAGTCGTGTTTCCCTTGACTTTCCAAAGCGTTGGTGTGTAAAAGGGTCAGACCGCACCGAACTGGAACATGAAGGTTGGCTGTTCCGGGCAGAGACCCTGGTAAAGCACCCAATATCCAGGTGCACAAAACAACAAAAAGTTCAAAAGGATTACAGTCATCCCTGAGATGCAAGCATTTGGTTAAAAAGAACTTGACGGTATGACTGAATTTGGATTTCGTGCACATCCGAGCGGCGTGAGACCAGAGCCACCATGAGCTCTTCTCCTCAGTTACAGTTCGCCTTGTGTTGTGCTCAGTTCTCCACCTCCATCAGCCCTTGTTTTCTAGTTTCACCTGTTATAATCTCAGTGATCATGGACCATTTGGACCGTCCAAACCATGTCCACTTGTCCACCGAGTGTCAATCATCTCCATTTTCATTGATTTCTTGATTCACTGATTCAAGATTGATCATTTTCATTCATTTATTTTTCTTTACTATCCTGTTTTTTTCTGATTAAGTTTTCATTAACATCACACTGAGTGCCACACAGTATGCTTACATTTATTTATAGTATTATAGAGTAACTGATGAAGGGAAACCACACCGTTATGTTCTGTTATGATAACTAATGTTAAATATTCAAGAAACCGTCCATTATAATGGGATTTGGTGATATTTTAGCATTAGGTATCAATTTTGGGGCTGTAGAACACATAAAAATTTTTGCCACTGACACCAATGGTTTTATTACTTCTTTGACTGACAAGAATTCACCTCAGGAGGGGTTTTAAGGAATGAATTACCTCTATAAGACTGTACTCACCTTCTGGTAATAGACGTACGCCAGCACCCCAGCCACGAGCTCGATCAGAAAGATGAGCAGCAGGCAGGAGAAGTACTAGGAGAGACAGTCAGAGAATTACATTAGGAACAGACCGTAGGGGGTCTTCAGCTGTCTTCGCTACACAGACACTGTGACCACAGCAACTACAGGAAGGTCAACTGGAAAAAGACATTAAAATCTGCCGTTGTGATGAAATGGAACTTAAAAGACAAAGAGATCAATTGCACTGAGAATTCACATCAATGAAGAACATTTGTTACGGCAGGAAAATATTTATAGCCCCGTGTAAAATACGAGTATGGGAACAATGGGGTACGGTGGCTATTTGTAGGGCTCTCCCGGCAGAATCGACGGCTGTGGAAATACAAGAGTGGCCGGGATAGAACAATTTTCCGGACAGAAGACAATGGCTCTGGACAGCAACCAAGTTTGCAACCCTAGAACACAAAACACAGGAGGCAAAAATCAAGATCTTTAAAAAGAACAACGCAAAGCAAATAAAAGTTTAGGAAAGCTATGTTTCAGTGCACCTTAATAAGCAGTTTACAGGTTTCGGCTCATAGAGGCAACGTTTGACTTTTATACCAGGGAATCGGAGCGCTAGGATATGGTCCGTTTGGCATTTGGAGGTTTCGTCCTTTACAGAGTCTGAAATTTCCCACGTCCACAAACGCAGCCAACTGGTAAAAATGGGCATATTTCAGTGGCACAGATGTCCTTAAAATGAACAACTTATGCTTCCCATCACATAGTTCAGATAAAAATCAGCCCTTGGCTCTGTGCTACCAGCGCAGTATTGGTTGCATGTTCTGCAGTAAAATGAGGAAGGACAAGGAGGACATGGACAGTACTCCCACAAGTGACGCCCCCTCTTCCTCCCACATATGCCCGTTTCATTTTATTTAGTTCCTTAGTAAATAATTCATTCAATGTGGCAAAGATTACAGCTGAGCAGTGTCGGCCACTTTTCCGAAACCACTTAGGTGATGCGTGAGCAGTTTCGGACGGACCCGTCAACCACGTGAGTGTTTCTTTCCTGTGGGTTTCTGAATATACTGCGTCTGCCGCATTTGTCGTGGTGCAACCGGCTGCGGAACATGGGAATTCACACACAGACGAGCAAAACGTTCTACATTTCGCTGACACTTTTCTTCAAAGCAACTTACAATGTTAAGGTTACAATTATTTACCCATTTATACAGCTGGGTAATTTTTACTGGAGCAATTCAGGGTAAGTACCTTGCTCAAGGGTACTACAGCTGGAGGTGAGGCTTGAACCTGCAACCTTTGGGTCCAAAAGCAGTTGCTCTAACCACTACACTACCAGCTGTCCAGAATCACCCTTCAACACACAACAGCAGGAGACAGAGAGACGGACGACACATCACATGCCAAACAGTGAGACGCTTGTGACAGAAACTGACCCGGCTGCTTCCTCACCCAACAAAATAAGACAACGCCATTGATGGGACATCCATATCCACTGTCTCCTCAGCTTAGAAACACAACCGGCACTGGAAGTCTTAACGTATTTCAATTTGTTCATAAATCCAAAGCCCCTTTATCCAACATGCTTGCTGCCAACGCCCAAGTGAAGTTTAATACTGACGTCCCTCAGGATATTTGCGGGTTAGGTTCCGTAAAAGACTTGGGTAAAGCTGTCAGTGTTACCCTTTCTCCAATGGGATGTACAACTTGGTCAAAATAAGTGCACTTCACAGCAAGCAAAGGGTTTTCGATGCAGACACGCAGTTGTTAAAGCACGGCCAGTTTGTCCGATACCACCTTTTTCGCCGATGGAGGTCACAAAAGCAGCCGCATATAGAATTGAGCCTGACAGGAAATGCAAAGGTGATGGTGACAGATGGCGTTATGCAAATTTGTGGAGTTGTGAGGCGATCACGAGAGAAGCGGGTTCAAAAGAGGCTGCTTCTGAGACCCTTCATGAATGCTATGTGGAAAAACTGCTGCAAGACTTATCAGCTTTGATACGTGTTATGTCAAGAGGCAAAAATGCAGGTTGCCCTCCGCAACAGACACAATTTCAGAAAAGTGAAGGAAATTCAGTTGTTTTAAAAAAAAAAAAAAAAAAATCAGCAAAAATATTCATATCTTTGAAAATGTGTAACCGGATTGCTGGTAACACGAAGAGCCTCTGTAACTTGTTATACTTGGGCTGGACAAAAAAATGTGAGCAGCTTCAAAGGACACGTCTGTGAGATTACATTAAAATCGTCATCAAGACAGAGGCATACAGGCGCGCCAACACAGGCGTGAAGGTGCATGTGCAAACATGGGAAAAGGTGCTACGCTCGGGTTAATCCGCTGTTATGTACACAGGCAGAGACGGTCAGGCGATCGACAATTAGCGGCCCCTTGACTTAATCCCAACAAGGAATCTGTGAGCAAAACCAGACACGCTGTCCGACAAAGGCTCCGCGCATCTTGCCGCGTGACGCTTTCCAGAGCCGACAGGTCTGAACTACTTCACAGAACGCTGTGACCAAAACAGAAACCGCCCCTTTTCCCACGTTCGTCTCCTTGCCTGGCGCACAAGTAGAGCGTTGCTCAAGTCCATCGATGAAGAACATTTGCGTGTTTCCCAGCCACAACCAAATGTGTCCGGGACCGAAACACGTACAGCCGAGCTATGGTACGTACAAGTATTAGTCTTCAGCGCTTTAGAAAGCACGTGCGAACAGGGCCCCTGGCGCACCAATGAAACCCTGTATAAGGCTACAAAAATAAGTGAAGTATTATCTGCCTGGAAAGGTGCATTCAGGGCACCGCAGCTGAGAGCAGACGAAAGGGAACAGGGGTTGTCCACACTACAAAGTGCCTTATGGTCAGCAAAGGTCAACACCGAAACAAACCAGATGACCAAGTGTCAACTTTCCTGCAACATCCCTGACCTCATCCCAGCTGCCTAGCATGACTTCCGCGGCACTTAAAGGCCTTTTTAAAAGAGCACTTCCCCGGTTTACGGGAGCGGTGGATGCCCCTTCCCTCGGAATGACCATTAAATTCCCGGAGATGAGGATGGAAAAGGATGGACCTGGAGAGTCAGATTGCGGCACTGGCGGCTTGGCACGTCTTCACAGCAGAACAGGGGAAACTGAGACTGGAGTCAGACCACACAGCCCTAGGGGAAAGGGTTCTACAGAGGTCCTTGGGTGACCATTAGGGGCAGTCAGGGAACGGGTGTGAATGATTTCTCTGGCTGAGCCAAGGTATACAACAGCTCTTGTCCAAACACTGATTCCTCACCCTCAGTACAAATATTTATTGTTAAGAGTGATAGTGTTTCTCAGTGCCATGATTGACTGACCTGGCAATCAAAGGCCTGATCTTCCTTCGGGGTACACCATCTCTCTCTCTCTCTGGCCAGAAGTATATTATTCAAACCCACATAAAACTGTGTAATGACCTGCAGGAAGACGTCTGCATGATAGTGCCCTCATGGGAGAACATAAACCTCATGTTCACCACCATGAAACTGGATGATCTTCACACAGCTTCTGTAAATGCACGGAGACTAGAATTAACAGGTAAGCAATAACGTCTATGTAACAGGTTTCAGATGTAAAACAAGATAATACCAGTTTACATGTAATAAAATGTTATTAAAACTGTTCAACAGGTTCTGGAAATTTTTGGCAGGCTACTCTGACCACAATACATGTTGAATTTTTATTCAGTTTTACCTTGGGGAGGGTGCAGGTCAAAAGATGCTGAAAAAGCCCACAATGAGTAGGCGTTATGTGCTCAAAATTTTTATAACTGCAAATTTCATAGAGGTGATTCACGGCTTATGTCGAGATTTCATTCTGATGACCCCATCGTAAGTCGACTTCACTATCCAAAATCTCAAAACAGTTCGTCACGCAAGAATGCTACTGTCACGCAGAACCTTGGCCGCAGGGAAGGCTGGACCCAAGTGCAGGATCATTTAGTTGGAACAGGCGAGTTGTCGTTGTTAGGGATGAGTGAAGAGTCGGTTGATTGGCAGTCAGAGGGAGAGCAAAGATCCGTCGACAAAGTCAGGGGGCGAGGCGAATGGTCAGAAGCTAGGGAACCAAGAATAGGAACTAGGGGCGAAGGAAAACAGGACATAGGCACAAAGGGGGACGGTTGTCTTGATGAGATCCTGTGAGTGCGAAGGGGCTGAGGAGGGTCTTTTAAAGCTGAGCGCTCTGATTGTCATCAGGTGCCCGACTGATGTCAAGTGCTTTTTGATTGTGGTGCGGGTATGGACGTGACAGCTACATTGTATAAAAATGTTTTGTTACATTTTATCATTATCTGCACAGATGATTTGTGTTAAAATAACACAAAAAATAATAATGCAAATACAGTACAGTTATATTTTCATGCTGTACCACTATTTTTTTTTTTAAAGTCTGCTTTCTTTTTCCTTTGTACTCCCAGAACACTTACTTTTACGTGTGCTAGCAATTGGAAATAAACAGTCACTTGAATGGAATAACACAAAGTTTGCAGGTGCAATGGTGCACAGGACACTATCTGATCGTTAAAGGCAAGCATTGGAAATCTAATCAAGGTGAGGAAAGAGATGAGGAAGGAAGGAAGGAAGGAAGGAAGGAAGGAGCCCACGCTTCAAGAATCAATCTGCAAGATCTGTGACCAAATGTAGAGAGAGAGAGAGAGAGAGGCTTTCACACTTTGCACATTTCTCATGCAGGGATAATTAGTGTCACTTGTCAAAGCAGCAGGACGCAAGTGTCCCCAACACACATCCTGGCACAGATGGTTCTCATCAGTTCATGGAGAAAAACAACCAGGACTGGAAGGACATGAGTCCTTTGAACCCATCTAGGCCCAAGTGCAGCC
The DNA here is from genome assembly GCF_900964775.1 of Scleropages formosus. Lineage (NCBI taxonomy): Eukaryota > Metazoa > Chordata > Actinopteri > Osteoglossiformes > Osteoglossidae > Scleropages > Scleropages formosus. The sequence goes on from NC_041807.1 coordinate 18,037,154, forward strand.
TCCAGAGCAAGTCACCGAGGACTCCTCCGCTGGCCATCCGTATGTGTCTACAGCAGTGTTTCTAAGCCACATTGACAAGGTCCTTCTTCTGGTTTTGCTCTCTTGGAGACAGCTTTATATTGCCAGTTTTATTGAGAACAGTTTGTAACGAGGATTTTTAAATCTTACCTGCTCTGCTGACCCCCCAGCTCTGCGGCAAACCCTTCAAATCACACACCCTCTTGCTTCAACCCACATCTACTTTCCGGCTAATACATTACATTAAGGCCTTACTAAAATAAGACTGCTGCAATGTCACTTTACTTTTTCCATTCCCCCACAACTCCAAGGTAAGAAATGAGGACGGGTAATGGGCTGTCAGTTCATTTATCAGCTCACAGGCACCGCACGGCTGCACTTAATCTGGGCCGGTTGGCCCGGAGCCGTGGACCCGAGGACCCGGTGCTACTGCTGATGGCCCAGCTCGGCTGATGGGGTCCACACAGACAGAGGTGGCATGCCTTGGTTAAAATGAAATTCAAGTAAAAAACATTGGTGGCACCCAGATAACCATTTAAGCCCATGATTTAGTGGCAGAAAAGGCTGCAGACAGCTGCACTGGAAAGGGCATTTAAGACCCATTGTAAACTAAAAATGAGAGCTTCAGCAAACCATCAATGAACATTAAATCTTTGACCCGTGGTACCAGGAGTATTGAAAATAACGTTATCTAAAAACTTATTACGTATTGCGACATTCCCTCTCATCAAATCAAAGTACCTTGCAGAACGGTTCAGTCGTGCATTTAACTCCTAGAAAACACTCTTCAGAATTATTTATATTATATTTCACTGCTTGGTTTGGAGAACACTAAAAAGGAAGCAGCTTATAACTCATTAGTAATAACTGAAGATCGCAGCATGCTAAGTTTAAACGCCATGGGGGAGGGGCAACTTATGATGCCGATCACAGGGTATGAGTTTGTCTTCCACATGCATCAACCAGGGTGCTTGTTAATGACAATGAGACAGACAGCTGACACCTTGTCATGATCGCGGACAGGAGACGGGAGGTAGGGTTTGGACCCAGGTGCGGGTGCTGATGTTTCAGGGTCAAAAACACGGGAACAATCAGAGACGGAGGTCGGGAACAGGCGAGGATCTTCCGAGGGACGAACGTCATTTCAGGGGCGAAGCGATACTCAGGAAACGGGTGAACAAGCCAAGGTCAAAAAAGCCAGGAGAAGCAGGAACGTTACACAGGGAATAGGGTACTGGGAAAACAAGACGCTGAATGCACAAGCCAACCGGTGGGCGTTGGAGATTTCGCACCCGTTGCCGTGACGGTGCAGCCTTCATACTGCGCCGTGCTAATTGGCAACAGGTGCTGTTGCTGAGCCTGTGGGTGTGACACACCTCCTTCAGCCTCACATAAAGCTGCCGGTGGTGAGGGACCATATCCAGAAGAGCTCATCGTCCCTGCTCCTTCGAACTACAGACAACCTTGCAATGAATCAGGGTCTGAACTCAACAACTCAGTAGTAGAGAGGAGTCCATTAATACATAAAATACCACAGTAATGGCAGATGAAACAGCCAATCTACCCATTATCTTATCTGACAGTGCTGGACACAGAAACAGACAAAAACACTGCAGATGCTGTAGCCATGGTCTCAAAAACAGGCTGACCTGCAAGCAAGTGCAAATTCGCCGAACTGTATGCAACGCAGGTATTAGCACAACGGCAGAGCACAGAGACTGGGGATCTATTTATAAGTTGAAACATTTCTGATTAATTAGAATACTGAGAACCCGGGGAAAGTCAGAAAATGAATGAGGGGAACTGAAAGTTTCTAGTTCAATGTGTAGATGTTAAAAAATGGTTACTCATGCGGAAGAGGATCTCATTAATATCAGAAGGTGATGAAAGGTCCATCATTACCATGCTTCCCGGAGACAGCATGGAGTGAAATATGGGTTGACCCTAGGCTTGCATGTTTCAACCATTCAAAAGGTTCCAGGAGTCAGATTTTTTTCATATTTTATTGACATTTCTTGGGTGTACACTAGGGACAATAAAAATTTTACAACGATTCAACAGGTAAAGTCAGTCATTGTGAAACCTATCACATAAGCTGTGGTTTGAACTACATCCCCTCCCAACTTGTGGCTGGGAGTTCACCAGGTTCAAACCTCTGAAGTACATTAACCGTGTTGAGCGGTTCCTCCAAGAGTGGACAGCTCTACTGTGAGGAGACCTGTGAGTGCTCGCCCTCACCTTCCTTCTTCCTGGACCTTGCAGGGACTTGAAATGAACAGCTAAGTCGAAGAAAAGACTGGAGATGACTACAGTGAGGGCAAAAACCAGGAGAGGAGCACCCTGAGAACATCTGTAACCTTCTTCAGGAAGGCATCTTTATGAATGGAGGTGTAAAGTACAGCAACATTTGCACCCAATGCCAGCGAGAGGGGATGGCACATGCAACTCACTCATTGTGAATTCTCTGTGTTTCAGCCAAAACCATGAATAGTTATTCATGCTGGAAAGGCAAAGAGGGATGAATCGAGGCTATATTTTATTTAAGCACACCGTTCACGAGGAGGGTTCCAGATGAAACAGTGCGATAGTATCTGCCACAGTGACTATCTCCCGTGAGAGCTGGTGTGTGTTCGCCCTTAAGCAAATGTCAACTTGGTGGCAGGTGAGGGTGGACCTCATCCAACGACGGCTTTAACGGATGTAGGCCGCGATGAGAGCTCTCATCCAGCCAACTTATTTCAAGCCCTGTCGGCTACAGGGAGAAGTGCCGTTTTGCACCAGAGCCTGTGGCAAACGGGACGTAGGCCAATCGATCTCCATGTACCAGCTGCCTCAACGGTCCAAGTTTCAGAAAAAGACCCTTCGGGGGTGTAACATGTGGTTACTCCTCCTCAGAACTCAACTGTATTCTCATGTGTATAAGAAAATGTCATTTACACTTGCATAACTGATATTCGCTCTGAACCTTCAGTTAAATATAATGTGATAAAGACAAAAACCACAAACCTAACCATAACTTCAAACTCTAATCTTAGCCCAAACCCTAATTCTACCCCTAACTCAAACTTAATCCTATCCCCAACCTTAACCCACACACACCGTCTGAAGCCGCTCGTCCCGAGCAGGGTCGCAGCGAGCCGGAGCCTAGCCCGGCAGCACAGGGCGCAGGGCTGGCGGGGACACGAATCCGGGGGCCACGCCAGTCTGTCACAAGGCACCCCAAGCAGGACTCGAACCCCTGACCCACCAGAGAGCAGGACCCGGCCAAAACCTGCTGCGCCACCATGCCCCCCTCCAACCTTAACCCCAAACCCTAAACCTCGCACTAACATAACCCTATCTGTAATCCTAACCCCGACCCTAACAAATCAGTACTAATCCACTGAGTACTCTTGTGCTGTGTACTGTTAAAGCTATGAATTACACAATTTAAGAGGGAAAAGGTGATGTTCAGGCCCAGGGAGAAGGCTACTCCAAAATCCTACAGCCGCTGCAGTATGAACACCAAACACAGCAAGTTTGTATGTCCTACGGTGAAGAACACAGCACGACTGAATGTCACGTCCCTTATTATGCAGAACACCTGGTGCGCCAAGGCCCGGCTAACAGCGTGTCAAGAAGTTAAACGTAAAGGCAAAAAGGAGAACGGAGATGAGAAAAAAACCACTGCGAGAAAATGGGAAAGGTGGGGTAGGGAATTTCTGCCAGCGGTGTGTAAGAGGAAACTATTATTGAACTTTAATGGGGAAAAGGGACAGGAGTACCTGGAGGGGACAGGTAACAAGATGAGAGTCTCACCCCAGTTTCACCACTGAAAAACAAAGATAAAGCAAAGCGCCACCCGTATCGCGAGCTGTCAGCAAGATCACCCGAAACATGACAAAATGACAAATCAGTCCGTGACACAAGGCAAAAAAAGCGATACAAGAACATGGCAACTCTAACCAATCATAGAGACAACACAACTTCATCAAACGTCTTACTTTGATTGTGTCCATCGATTTTTTTTTGTTTTGAAAAAAAAAAAGATGACATTTTGCCCAGTTTATGAAGCTCAATATTTTGCCACATTAATTCAGGAACCTTGAAAAGTATCAAAAAAGTACCGCAGCAGGGGGCCTCTTTGACGTGAAACTTTATCTTAACCACCTCACTCCCTGCTGCCTTCATGAAAATCTGGAAGAAGGGTGATGTGCAGCTGAAGCCCACTATACACTGAACTGCTTCAGTTTAGACACTTAAACCTCTGAAAGACAATAAAAAACTCATTAAAAAATATTCACACACAGTATTTTCCACGTGTGTGGGGGGGGTTATATCACATCACACAGCAGCGCCAGACTTCCTGGAACCGACTTCTATACTGCAACCTAAAATTGCACATTCATGGTCGCATAATCAATTCTGCATGCCAGCAGCTCATTCTCTGGATTAAATTCTTGACAGTACATATAATAACAAAAGGGCACTGGTCTGTTCGTTGAGCCGCATTTACTTCAGCACCAAATCACTGCGGCACTGGCACTGCGCTTTACCCTCTGCAGAAGCCACCGGCCCGTTCGGGCTCCAGAAGCGCTCCAGACCCTCATCAACATACAGTCTCATCTCAACATTCGACCCTCTGCACCCTGGTTCTTGGCAATGCGGTACATCCCTTTCCTCACAGGACCCAGAAGCCCCGAAAGTGTCACACGCAGGGAAGCGGGAGAGCGTGGTGCGGGGGATGGAGGGGGGAGGTGGATAATATTACCCATCACAAGTGCTTATTTTTAGCTCATGCAGCCAGGTGTCCTTGGCCGCTCCAGCACAGCCCCCCCCCCCCCCAGCACTTCTATCTCCGAGAGAATGCGGAGTCTGCTGGCTCTCCCAGAGGATGTTATCACCTGGGCCCAGAACACCCCCAGTCAGACACCGGGGACCAGGATTCAACAGCAACACGCTCTGCGGCGGCACCTTAGTGGTCCAGAACGGGTTTTCGCGCACAGGCCGAGTGACAGGACCGGTCAATTTCCGACAGAAGCTGGAGCAGGAGACCACATATGTGAGCCACGAGACAGAATTCATGTGCGCTTCCCTCCTGTCCTGAGAACTCGCAACAATCTGCTGGATCAGGACTTCTCTACGCAACCTGACCATTTAAAGCTCCACCAGTGACAACTTATACCCCCATACCATAGATACGGTGACATTACTGTAGCTCTGCACTGTACCCATTTCCTCAAAGTGTTCCCTGTCTCTGCAATGTTTCTAATCGCTGCTTATTTTTCACTCTTTTTCCACAAACTGTCTTACTCTTTTGGGTTTATGTCTCCAGTCATTACATGCGGCATACTATTTATTACGTCCTTTGCAGTTCCGCATGTTCTCTGTTTCTGTGTTGCACGACACGCTGGGAGCTGCAGAAACGGAATTTCGTTATACTCGTGCGACGACGATAAAACGAACCGAATCACCTCATCCAGCTTATAATGCTGTAATATTACCTTCTGGAAACGAAATCCTGCACTGGGTAAATGGAGACAAACGAATGAAGGAGACCCTGGGCCATGCTTTGCAAAGATCCTGCAGACTGGCAATATGTCATATGATTGGTAATACCTGCCCAACTCACTTCCTTCCTCTGTCACTTTCTCCTTTACTTTCTTCTTCACCCCCCTCTTAAATCCACTCTTTACACTTTATCTCGGTGCAGCAGGACTCACCACGGACAGACAGCTCCTCTGCTCCCGGATGACAGCGCAGCAGCCCAGGAAGCCAGTGACCATGACCAGGCCCCCTGCCAGGATGAGGATATAGGCCGACGCAGCGAAGGTGCTGGAAGCCAGCAGGCTCAGGTAGTCGCTCTTGTCTATCAGCGTCCAGATGCCCACTGCCATCACCGCAGCTCCACCCACCTGGACGGACACACACGCGAGGAGGAGAGGAATCAAGGTGAAGCACAGAGCTTACAGCGAGGAACGTGAACAGGTTCTGTCGATTAAGCAGCACGTTAATAGAACGTGTTCACGCCGCCACGAACGACACCTCGGTTTCTCCGAGAATCGATGCCAGGCAATCAAAACAGTGGGCTCGAGGTGTTATTTCCAACGACGCCGACATAATTCAAAACAAACATAAACACTGAAACTAAGAAAACAATTCTTTTCCATTTCCAAATGAAACCTAATTAGCTAGGAAAGATATCAGAAAGTGTGTCAAGGCAGTGGCAATTAACCTCATTTACTTCCTATCCACACTAATGGGGTCTCCTGTGTGGGTGGCTCGGAGGAGCACGGGACTCCGTGGTTGGGCAGGAAGGCGACGTCAGGTAGGCGACCGCAATCACGGTAAAGGTGGTCACACCTGAAGATGGGAGATCAGGTGCTTGGCAAACTTCCACTCCGATTCGAGGCCGCGGTGTCACGTACCAGCAGCCGGAGAGACGATCGTGCGGGAGCGATCGAAAAGAATACGGCGTCCGTGAGGCACTTTCCCCAAAATTATTCCGGCTCAGAAGACACATATAGCTCGGGCGCTGCGGTGATTAAGGGTAGGAAATGTCAAAACGTTTATCTCTGACCATTTTTTTCCCCCCACTCACTTCGGTGACTCACGGACTACGTCCTTCCAAGTGTGTGGCCACGACAGTCTGTGCCACTTATCACCACCCTGGTGATCCTTCCTTGTTTAATCATTGCTGACAGTTTATCCAACAGCGCATTTTTAGCAGAACCGTGAAACATCTTTAATAATCCTTTGCTAAAATAAAATTTTTGCCAATTTTACACGGCTTTTGTTTTTCTGTGGAAATGCGTTTTAAAACAAAATTACACCTAGAATTGACTACACTTACACGTGCTTGCTAAACCCTGCGTCCGCTGGGATATTTAATACAGGTAAACTGGATGACGGTGAAAAGGAGACACATGTTAGTGGAAGGTGTTGAAATATGAAGGCTGGCTATACAAAAGCTGTGGGAGGAGAGTGACGACACCGTATTTAACCAGACAGCGGACAAAGCAAACACATCCGATGCCCCGCAGCATCACGAGTCCAGGGATCAAAAACAGCTGAGCGGTCCGGCGGCCGAGAGCTGCGAAGGCCAGGTAATAACACATCGTGTTTGTCCCAGGGAAAAGCAATCTGCACATCTAAGTGAACCGTAGTCCATTTGGACAAAGGGTTCTGAAGAAAGGCTAATAAACGAAAAGCTGTTAAAGCGACAACATTTACAGATTGACAGAAATGAGGAGCTGTTGAGGACGGATTTGGCTGAGAGGGGAAAAGCCTAATGCTATATAGTCCATTGACCAGGACCACCAGAGTAATGCAATAAAACTCCCACTAAAAGCCCCCTCCCACCACGCCTACATGAAGTTTACCGTTAGTCCTATGTCTCTTAACACTTTGAAAAGCTTAAAATACGCATAGCCTCTTTATTGAGCGCGTCATTCCAGTTACTGGTTGAAGGTCAAAGACAAAGTAAAACATTAGACTGTTGAAATCAGTTGGACACAGAATCGGCTGGACTGGATTCAGGCGTCCAATAAAAACGGAGAAGCTCAACGGTTCATTAAAAGCAATAATGTAAAATGCGTCACAAATCCGGTTTGATAGTTTGATTTCAGGCTTTCAATTACGGGGGCAGAAGGATGAATGTGATACCCCAAGAGTAATAAACTGCTTGGTTTATCTTAAAAATGATTCATAAGCCAAGCCTTTACTACAGTAAACACATGAAGCCCCTCAAGCTCCCATTATTGTTCGTGAACTAACTGTACTTTTTACACAATGTACGTCCCTGTTAGCTGTTTTTTTTTTTAAAAAATGACTAAGCACAGACTCACCTCTTAGTATTTCAGGTAAGACACCCCTACAAATGACTGGTTGACACCAAAGGGAATAAATGCCAATGTGGACCCTGCCAATAAAGGGAAAGTTACGAACTAAATACATACACTGTCTCTACACCTGGAGGGGGTGCGGTGGCGCAGTGGGTTGGACCGCAGTCCTGCTGTCCAGTGGGTCTGGGGTTCAAGTCCCGCTTGGGGTACCTTGCGACGGACTGGCGTCCCGTCCTGGGTGTGTCCCCTTCCCCCTCCGGCCTTACGCCCTGTGTTGCCGGGTAGGCTCCGGTTCCCCGTTACCCTGTAAGGGACAAGCGGTTCTGCTAATGTGTGTGTGTGTCTCTACACCTAATGCATTGGGTATTGCACTATGGCATCGTTCCGCGTTTCTGAATGAATTTTATCCTGAGCTGCTGGAAACCATGGTACGGTAGTACACTTGCTGGCTGTAGTTTCGAAAAGTCGCTCTGTTGGATAATTACTTATTTCAAGAGCCACAAAGCAAAAGAAGATCTGCATAGATAAACAGACCAGCTAAAAGTTGTGGGGGGGGGGGGACATCATGCGAGCTTCCGTGACCAGTTCCTGCCAGAGCCATCAGACTGCGTGAAGTTTTTACATCGAGGCTCTCGAAGTTCTGAGCTGAGGAGACTGAACCAAGCTGAGAAAATGAAATTCTAGTGAAAGGCAAGAGATAGGATGGGAGGGGGCATGAGGAGGGCAGAGGCTGTGATGAAAAATATTCTTTTCATTTAGCCATGACTCTGTACTTCAAACTCATTCAAATCAGCCTCCTTCTTCTCCACCGTACATCCCCATGGAAGAGGTTTCTAAGGCTTCTGAGCTTGGTGTGGAGAATTCAAAGCTGCTTATATTATTTAATAGCCAACAAGCTTCTCTGAGCGCAGGTTGGTTCTATAGGGGTCTATTTTTATATAACTACTCCCCCCCGCTAACCCCGGCTGCATCCCAAAGAGAGAACAGCAGATGATGGAGAGATGGGGAAGAAGAAGCACATCCTGAGCACTTGGTGGCGTGGTTGCTCCCATCTGCAGACTTCCCATGTGGTAAAGGACAGAGATGGGATCCGCTGAGTGCTCCATTAGCAGAACCATTCCGCTGCCAAGGAGATTAAGTGTTTTTCCACTGGTAAAAGCAAGGAAACATCCTAGATCACTCCCTAACTTGTTTCCAGAAGAGAAATCCTTTTAAAAGTACATTCTAAGTTATGTTATAGCCAAAGTGGCATCTGTGCGTATATCTCCGTGTGTGCGTGTTTGAATCAGAGCCTTCGAAAATAATGGACACCTGATAGCCCAGTAACAGCATGTGGCACTATGGGGGACACAGTAAACAAAAGGAAAACTGAGAAAAGCGCAGCACGACACACAGCTTTGATCTTTTTATAAGACCTAAAGTGCAGTAAGTCCATTTCATTGAGAACTACCAGAAAAAGTAGCTGCGTTTTAGAGGCAGACAGAATCACTGGCTCTCAAATAGGATGATGCTCTTCGGCATTTAATCTATCTATCTAATTTTTCTTTAACAGCAGGAGAACTAGGTGTCAACAAACTCAACACAAGGAGACCATGAATGTATTCCCATATATAAAACAAGGGCAAAAGATGGCAATATTTCAAAAGTGCGATCAAGTACCATGGTCCAAGAAGGCCTCTATCCAAAAAGGTGACCAGAATTTATGTGAATTATCATACAGATCCAATATTAATTTTCTGGGAACTTTTTTCTTGCAGAAGAGCATTCACACCTTGCGTGCATCCATCCATCCATCCATCCATCCATCCATCCATCCATCCATCAATCCATCCATCTTCAGGTATACAGCACAGCAACAAAACAGAACTACTTAATTATTGCAGTAACTCAGAAGTCGTTCATTTCTACAAAGTGACTTAAAATGGCAAGCTACCTACCACTATTTACCCAGCTGTGTGGCTGGGTAATTTTTGCTGCAGCAGTTTGGGGTAAGTACCTTGCTTGAGGGTACTACAGCAGGAGATTAGATCTGAACCAGCAGCCTTCAGAGCCAAAGGGAGCAGTTCTAACCACTACACTACCAGGTGCCCCTGTTAAGGGTTTAAAAGAAGTAAATGGAAGGAGTGGTCTTTCAGCTCTCAGAGCTGTCCATAAACCACGAGAGGAGCCGACCTTGCAGACGGACGGAGAGCAGTCCGTGCTGTTAATGGGAACACCTTCTACCATCTAGGTTAGCAACTGGGAGCAAAGCTGCTCAAGAGACCCATTGGCACAGTTTCATGGAGCTCATCCCTCGCGGTTGCCCCTCTCTGACATGGTTTACCAAACTCACCCAGAAGAGGAAGTTGAAAACAAACAGCAGGTACTTCAGACACACCGTCAGCCAGTCGCCCTGATCATCCTTGTACAGGCGAGACATCTCTGCGCCTGCAAGAAGAAGACACCAACAGCCTGTTAGTACGCTGCATCGTCTCAAACCGGAGAAGGAAGTTCATAGGAGTTCATCAACCAGAACACAAGTGCGACTTCCTTAGTGCCAATCTCAGAGCTTCTTCATCTTCAAAAACTTCTCGCAAAGACGAGCCTGAACTTGTAGGGACAATCGCCTGTATAAGTCAAAGTTCAACTGAGATTCTCTAACACATACTAATTAGTGTCTTAAAAATAAATCATATAGACCCTGACCGACCCGCAGGGAGCCGCTTCGACAGATCACGGAAACGTCTGAAAAAGCGTGAAACGTCAAAAGAACAACATTGACAGCTATTTTTAGAAGGTCTATTCTGCCCCCGTCAAGGCTGTCCTTCAACACCACAGTAATTAGCAGCAGTTTATTATAGACGCAGCGTGCACTGCAGGAACAGAGGAATGCCTCGCTGAGGAGACCGCATTGTGAGATGCTTTAGATCGAACCTTCGAAGGGCTGAGATGATGAGAGGTCTCCTCTATCAGCTCAGGGACATTAACAGGTGCCTTTTGTCTCCGTGCTCTTGGTGACAAGCTGCTCATCGATTACTGACCTACGTCGCGTACAAACCCCTCACAGATAAAAGGTCTTCCTGAAATATTTTCGGACCTGCTGTGCATTTGACAACTAGAACTGTGACATACTTGACAAGGAAATGTATTTTAATGCCATGCACCAAACCTGAAGTTCTCTCTGTAAACATGTGGATGACCGAAGAGTTTAAATTTCTTCTGCTAGAAAAATTAACATTTAATCTGCATGACAATTCAGATGAATTATGGAAGGTCTGGAGACCCTGCTGAACTTATTAGACAGCGGTCATGATCATACCTGTGAAATACTGTAACCTTTTGACCTTTGGCCTTTGTTTTATGCATGAAGATGTATTTGCAATTTCTTTGTGTGCTGCCTCTGTATCCATGTTGCTGTGACCCATTATTTATATGTTTATAAAAAGTGTAAAACTTTACTGCCGGAGCAAATATTTATACTCTTTCGGTTTATTTAAGCTTTACTTCAGTGACGTGTATGATAAAATGAAATATATTACTATTTTCCATCTGAGCAACTCCAACTGCAGTATTAATGACATGCATATATCCACCAGTGCTTGATAAGTATGTTAATTTTGAATATTAGCATTGCTGGTTGAACTGAGCCACAGTACAAGGGGGTCTTCACAGTTTGGGAGTATGTGTTACACGTTACACACGCAGATTGCGTTCTATTTCATTGTAGCGTGCAGAGACTGCATGTCTTATATAATACTGGGTGCATTAAGATGTTAGCTATCCTGATGCTGAGCGAACACATGAAAAAGAAACACCCTGCAGTGAGTCAATAGACTAATGAAAGAATGAGATTTGCAGATTTAGGAATGAGCAGAGAAACAAATCAGCCATGATTAATTCAGCAGGAATGGCACGATGGGGGCACTCCGATTAATTGTGTTCCATTGCACAAATAAGTAATAAGCTGTGCTTTCTGTAGCCTGCCTTGATTGCAGCGCATCTCAGCTGGATCTATCATAACAAACATGATGATATGAAAAAGTTCAATGTTTCAACAGGAAACAGCGGGTGGACTGCTCTATTTTGCCTGCAAAGCATTGAAGTCACCAAGATAAGAGGAGTTCCTTCGAATTTCCCAGCCCATTGTTCCAGAGCACGGTAGGCCTTCCTCGTCCGAACTTCCATAAAGTCACTTGGTGAAATGAAGCTAAAATGAACTCACAATTCATTACCTGATACTAAACAAAAACTGAGGCACAGATATCAATGAGCAAAGACATGTAATGGCTCATACATGTATAAATCAAACCTGTTTGTTGCATAAGTGATTAATTTCTTTTCCTCCAGAGTGATCTCGACAAGAGCAGGCATCATATGACTCACGTGAATACCACAAGGGTACCCGCAAAAAGACTTGAATATTAAGTGTTTCCATGTCAACAGGAGCCCAAAACTGCAGTCGTTCCCTTTCAAAGAACTGTACACAAAGAAATAACATGAAAAACAACTGACTATTAATATATCTGTGATATGTGTTTAGTCTAATAGGGATATAAAGGGGGGGGGAGTGCAGCAGCGGGTTTGACCGGGTCCTGATCTCTGGTAGGCCTAAGGTTCGAGTCCTGCTTGGGGTGCCTTACAATAGACTGGCGTCCCGTCCTGGGTGTGTCCCCTCCCCCTCCAGCTTTGGACCCTGAGTTGCCGGGTAAGGTTTCGGACTCCGTGTGCGTTATAATGATTTCTATGAGGGGGGTGCGGTGGCACGGCAGGCTTGCTCAGGTCCCACTCGTCTAGGGTTTGAGTCCTGCTTGGGGTGCCTTGCGATGGACTGGCATCCCGTCCTAGGTGTGTCCCCTCCCCTTCCAGCCTTATGCCCTGTGTTGCCAGGTTAGGCTCCAGTCTGCCGTGACCCTGCTCTAGATAAGAGGTTTCTGACAGTGCGTGTGCTTTCTATGAATATACTTTTTATTAACAGCCGCTTTTGCATGTTTAACGCTAAATAACCGCTTAGACACCGCAGACTGCTGGTTTTAAATACTGTGTGTACATAAGTCCCCGGCTCATCTAAAGCCTGCAGTTTTAACACACACACACACACACACACACACACACACACACATTTTCAGAACCGCTTGTCCCTGACGGGGTCACGGGGAACCGGAGCCTAACCCAGCAACACAGGGCGTAAGGCTGGAGGGGGAGGGGACACACCCAGGACGGGACGCCAGTCTGCCGCAAGGCACCCCAAGCGGGATTCGAACCCCAAACCCACTGGAGAGTAGGACTGCGGTCCAACCCACTGCGCCACCGCATCCCCCTCGCAGTTTTAACATTCCTTTAAAATGTAAAGAAAATGTTCTATCTTGTGCTCTGAGTTGGAGCAGCAGGTAATGTAGGAGTTCAGGACAAGGACCTGAAGGTTGTTGGTTCAAATTCCACTCCCAGCTGTTGATGAAGCACCCTTGTTTATTAAAGGTACCTGCCTTGAATGACCCCAGTAAAAATACACTGCTCTGCTGTAAATCACTTCGTCTGATCGTGACAGCTAGAGTCAGTGATGAAGCACCAATTCCTTACTGTTTTCATTATAAGATTCTGCACAGCGTTGTCAGAAACTTATGAAATACATTTTCCATAAATTATTATTTATTATACACTGTCACGCAACAACAGTCAGTTCTGTCTTTCGAGACCATTCTGGAAAGTTAGAAAAAAAAAAAAAACACTTTTTTTGGACTTTATTCATACAACTAAATGAAAGCAGAAGAAGAAACGCAGAGAGAGTGACTTCACTTTTTTTATCAAACACTGAGGGAAATATTTGTTTACTCCTCCCCTTGGCTTCTTGTCGTCGCGCGCGGCTCCGCGCGCTTGCTTAGCATGGCGCCCCATCGCAGCTCGTACCACGTAATATAAGGTAGTATGAAGACACTAGACAGCGCACACGAGAAGATGAAGATACACACACACACACACACAGCAGAGTGTGACTGCACGGATGTATTACTGCATACACTCTGCTGTAGTGCCGCCGCAGCCGCGCGCACTGCGCGCCTCCATTGCGTCCTCGCGCCTCACACAGCTTCGACACCCACCCCCCCGCCGCCGCCGCCGCCCCTCCAGTCGAACCTAAAGGTGCTGGAAACGTTCGTAGACCTGCTTTTTCCGTACTTACCGGCACACGATGTTCGCGCGCGCGCGTGTGTGTGTGTGTTAAAAAGCGACGTTTCGTGCTCTTTCCAGCGCCGTCCCGTGACGTGAGTGCGGCGCGCGCAGCTGCAGCGGCGCCTTGGCTTGTTGCTCCTCGGTCGTCCGGCTCAGGGAGGAGATGATGGGGGTCGGACGGAGTTCACGAGGAAGCAGAGCCACATCGTCATCCGCACACACACTATATACAGTATATATACACACACACACACACAAAGATGCACCTGGAGCCGGATGCACCCGTTTGCTACACGTAGAGACGTAACGTTTAAAAGAGACACACTCCGACTAGCACGCCCAAAAGGGATACCTCTGGTACACCCAGAGACCCAGGTCCAAGGGGGGTACACACAGGACACACGTTCAAGAGACACACACGCCAAGAAGAGATGCCCAAAAAGACACCCAGATACAGCTAGATACACAGTCAGAGAGGTACAGCTGTACCCTATCCCTAAGGCACACTGCCATGCGGTCTTTATTTTAGTTGGTCTTATTGATTTTCATTATTTTATTATTGGCACGACAGTTTTTTTAGGATTTATTTGTTGAATGAAGATTTTTAATCATCGGAAATGATGGACGGAGGAATTTTTACCTGTCAGGTTGGACGGCACCTGGAACCGGACACCTTCGGCGGGCTGATGATCCGTTCTGATCCGTTAGAAAAAGAATGGGTGTGTATTGTATGACTTTAGACCAAAATGCAAATCTTACTTGTGGATACCAGTCTATTTATGGATTTTTTTCCCCTGCTGGTGCCAGTACTGTTTCAGCCATTTCCTGTTACAAAGACAATAAAGAATGAACACAAGACAGAACTGTCCTCCCGTCTCCTCTATAAACTGATTCCTTCTCTTTTCTGGGAGGCCAAGTGAGCTCTGGATACTGGGTAACAATCAAGATTTATGTTGACAACCTGAAAAACTGAAAAGATTTACTTGCTAATGTAAAATGTCCCAGTTGTCATTTGGCTTTCACTGTTTAAAATGTTTCAAGGATTTACGTAACAACCTGTTGGAATTACACGTACACGTCTGTTGTGTATTTTTGAACAATCATTTTCACAGTTAACAGAGACGATTCCTTTTCCTGCAGATATTATCCATCCATCCATCTTCCTCCGCTTTTATCCGGGGCCGAGTCGCGGGGGCAGCAGTCCGAGCAGAGTCCTCCAGACTTCCCTCTCCCCGCACACCTCCTCCAGTTCCTCTGGGGGAACCCCAAGGCGTTCCCAGGCCAGCCGGGAGACATAGTCTCTCCAACGTGTCCTGGGTCTGCCCCGAGGCCTCCTCCCAGTGGGACAAGCCCGGAACACCTTCCCAGGGAGGCGTCCAGGAGGCATCCGGAACAGATCCCCGAGCCACCTCAACTGGCTCCTCTCGATGCGGAGGAGCAGCGGCTCTACTCCGAGCTCCTCCCGGGTGACTGAGCTCCTCACCCTATCCCTAAGGGTGCGCCCAGCCACTCTGCGGAGGAAACTCATTTCTGCCGCTTGTATCTGCGATCTCATTCTTTCGGTCATGATCCAGAGTTCATGACCATAGGTGAGGGTAGGAACGTAGATCGACCGGTAAATTGAGAGCTTCGCCTTACGACTCAGCTCCCTCTTCACCACAACAGACCGGTACAATGACCGCATTACTGCGGACGCCGCACCGATCCGTCTGTCAACCTGCCGCTCCATTTTTCCCTCACTCGTGAACAAGACCCCGAGATACTTAAACTCCTCCACTTGAGGGAGCAACTCCCCCCTAACCCGGAGGGGGCAATCCACCTTTTTCCGACTGAGAACCATGGCTTCAGATTTGGAGGTGCTGATTCTCATCCCCGCCGCTTCGCACTCGGCTGCAAACCTCCCCAGTGCACGCTGCAAGTCTTGACTTGATGAAGCCAACAGGACCACATCGTCCGCAAAAAGCAGAGACGAGATCTCGCGGCCACCAAAACAGACACCCTCCGTTCCCTGACTGCGCCTAGAAATTCTGTCCATAAAAATAATGAACAGAATCGGTGACAAAGGGCAGCCCTGGCGGAGTCCAACATGCACCGGGAACAGGTCTGACTTACTGCCGGCAATGCGAACCAAGCTCCTGCTCCGGTCATACAGGGAACGAACAGCCCGTAGCAACGAGCCCCGAACCCCATAATCCCGAAGTACCCCCCACAGGATGCCACGAAGGACACGGTCGAATGCCTTCTCCAGGTCCACAAAACACATATGGACTGGTTGGGCAAACTCCCACGAACCCTCCAGCACCCTAGTGAGGGTATAGAGCTGGTCCAGTGTTCCACGGCCAGGGCGAAAACCGCATTGCTCCTCCTGAATCCGAGGTTCGACTATCGGTCGGATTCTCCTTTCCAGTACCCTGGCATAGACTTTCCCAGGGAGGCTAAGGAGTGTGATCCCCCTGTAGTTGGAACACAATCTCCGGTCCCCCTTCTTAAAAAGAGGGACCACCACCCCGGTCTGCCAGTCCAGAGGCACCGTTCCCGAACTCCACGTGATACTGCAGAGGCATGTCAGCCAAGACAGCCCCACAACATCCAGAGACTTGAGAAACTCGGGGCGGATCTCATCCACCCCTGGAGCCTTGCCACCGAGGAGTTTTTTGACTACCTCAGCAACTTCAGTCAGGGTAATGGACGAGTCCCCCTCCAAGTCCCCAGCCTCAGCTTCCTCTATGGAAGGCGTGTCGGAGGGATTGAGGAGATCCTCAAAGTACTCCTTCCACTGCCCGAGAACATCCTCAGCTGAGGTCAGCAGCGCACCACTTCCACTGTAAACAGTGTTCGTGGAACACCGCTTCCTCCCTCTGAGTCGCCGGACGGTTTGCCAGAATCTCTTTGAGGCCGACCGAAAGTCTTCCTCCATGGCCTCACCGAACTTCTCCCAAGCCCGAGTTTTTGCCGCGGCGACTGCCAGAGCCGCGCTCCATTTGGCCCGTCGGTACCTGTCAGCTGCTTCAGGAGTCCCATGAGCCAGCCAGGCCCGATAGAACTCCTTCTTCAGCTTGACGGCATCCCTTACTTCCGGTGTCCACCACCGTGTTCGGGGATTGCCGCCGCGACAGGCGCCGGAGACCTTATGGCCGCAGCTCCGAACCGCCGCCCCGACAATGGAGGCGCGGAACATAGTCCATTCGGACTCAATGTCCCCCACCTCCCTCGGGACCTGGTTGAAGCTCTGTCGGAGGTGGGAGTTGAAGACTTCTCTGACAGGGGCCTCCGCCAAACGTTCCCAACAGACCCTCACTATGCGTTTGGGCCTGCCAGGTCTGTCCAGCTTTTTCCCCCGCCATCGAATCCAACTCACCACCAGGTGGTGATCAGTTAACAGCTCAGCCCCTCTCTTCACCCGAGTGTCCAAGACATATGGCCGAAGGTCAGAAGAAACGACTACAAAGTCGATCATTGACCTCCGACCTAGGGTGTCCTGGTGCCAAGTGCACTGATGGACACCCTTATGCATGAACATGGTGTTTGTTATGGATAAACCACGACTAGCACAGAAATCCAATAACAACTTACCGCTCGGGTTCAGATCAGGGAGGCCGTTCCTCCCAATCACGCCCCTCCAGGTGTCACTGTCGCTGCCCATGTGGGCGTTAAAGTCCCCCAGTAGAACGACAGAGTCCCCAGTGGGAGCGCTTTCCAGCACGCCCCCCAGGGACTCTAAAAAGGCCGGGTACTCTACACTGCCGCTAGGCGCATAAGCACAAACGACAGTGAGAGACCGTTCCCTGACCCGAAGGCGTAGGGAGACGACCCTCTCATTCACCGGGGTAGACTCCAACACATGGCGGCTGAACTGGGGGGCTATTAATAAGCCCACACCAGCCCGCCGCCTCTCACCTTGGGCAACGCCAGAATAGTGGAGAGTCCACCCTCGATCGAGGAGAGTGGTTCCAGAACCCAAGCTGTGAGTGGAAGTGAGCCCGACTATATCTAGACGGTATCTCTCAACTTCCCGCACCAGCTCAGGCTCCTTCCCTGCCAGTGAGGTGACATTCCAAGTTCCAAAAACCAGAGTTGGCGCCCGAGGTTTGGGTCGGCCGGGCACTCGGCCCCGACCACTGCCCAAATCACAATACACCGGCCCCTTACGGTTTCTCCGGCAGGTGGTGAGCCCACCGAAGAGCGGCTCCACGTCATGGCTTCGGGCTGAGCCCGGCCAGGCCCCGTGGGCATAGACCTGGCCACCAGGCGCTCGCATGCGAGCCCCCCCCCCCAGGCCTGGCTCCAGGGTGGGGCCCCGGTGACCCCATACCGGGCGGGGTAAACGAAAGCCTTGATTTTTTCTTCATAAGGGGTTTTTGAACCGCGCTTTGTCTCGTCTGTCATCCAGGACCTGTCTGCCATGGGAGACCCTACCAGGGGCATATAGCCCCAGACAACATAGCTCCTGGACTCATTCAGGCACTCAAACCCCTCCACCACGGTAAGGTGGCGGTTCACGGAGGAGCCTGCAGATATTACATTTTATATAATGTGATAATTTGATATATAAATCTGAATACATGCCTCTGCTGAAATGTGGTAAATGATAATTAAATGTCATCCACACTAGAAGCCCATCAGTAGTGCTTCTTGTATTCTGTCCACTCTCTCCCTGTGTGGACAAACCACTTCAGAAAAATGTTTATTGTCATTGTCTTCAGCATTTAAACAGGATTCAGACATGTAGTGGATGTCTTTATGTCACTGGTGGACTCAACGGTTCTTCACAAGTGAACGGAAAAACAAAATGTTGATCAAGTTATGGACGGGGGTCTGTTCAAGTTGTCCGCTTTGATGGCTCCATTTGGGATTCTGCTGCCCTTTCTTCGTCTATATCCGGACTGGACAAGATAAAAATCAGAAAAACTAAATGACTTTTGAAGAGAACATGTAATTCAGGAAAAAGGTATTTAAGCCTTTTGGAAACATGACAGAGCGCCTTCAGACTTTAAAAAAAAAAACAAAATTTTTCCTGAACGGTTATGCATCTACTACACAGATACAGCATGAAATAAATGGATCTGACTATGAGAAGAAAAGGACCAGTTATTCTGGTTTCCAGCTCTAGGCTCCTTTCAAAGTGTGTTCAGTGCTGCCTTGTACCACTGCCTCACTGGGAGTTTATTACCCTTTTATGCTGTCCATTAGGTGCTTTTATGCATATTCTTTCTAGGAGAAATATGGTTCAGTGCAGGCAGGCAGAGGTCCCGTGGAGAGAGGAAAGAATTCATACGTCCATATCCGCATAACAGGAACTCCCTAGATGCACCAAACTGCATTTCGAAAACATCTGAATATCATATAA
The DNA here is from genome assembly GCF_900964775.1 of Scleropages formosus. Taxonomy (NCBI): domain Eukaryota; kingdom Metazoa; phylum Chordata; class Actinopteri; order Osteoglossiformes; family Osteoglossidae; genus Scleropages; species Scleropages formosus. The sequence continues at coordinate 18,056,486 of NC_041807.1, forward strand.
CAAAGTATCTAAAACCCCTGGTCTTTTTTTCCCCAAGCATTTGTACCTGGAAACACTGCTAATAAGAACTGCTAGAAGTACTTTTCTATCAGTTTGCTTCTTATAGAACATTTCCTCATCCTTGCACATCGTACATTAAAAATCTTTCCTGAAGATGTATGTTTTTAACATCTAACAGTGGATATTATGCAGGCAGTACACATGAAGCCCTTTAAGGACGGAGGAGTGATGTTCAAGTTCAACTCCTAAACCCCTTCTGCTCTGCATGCAGTTTTTTGGTATGTCGGGTAAAATGCATCTAAAATGAGCATTATTACTATTAGGTATTGTTAGATTATTATTATTATGAGCAAGCATTTAGCTGACAGTTTCATTCAAGGTTACTCGGTGTCTGCTTCGTATACTAAGGTTGCTGTTCCGAAGTTGGAAGTGTTCCAGTCTAGACTGTGGTTGTGCATGCTTTTTCTGAAAATGTTCAACGACCTTTCCATCTCGGCATAGAGGCTGCTGGATTTCTCGCACCCGCTGTGGAAGGAGGTTATTGAGCCTCTCTCCACCCAACGGTTGGAACAAACAGGTTTGGAGTTGGAGTGATGGTGGGTTTGTGGAAAACTATGCATGAAGGAAGGTTAGGAGTGTGTATATACAGTGCTGCTTCAAAGTATGTGAACCCCTTATCCCCTTTATTTTTACCACAAAATGGTTATTTAATAAGAAGCAGGCTTTCTCATGTGACTTAACAGGTGTGTAAGGACCAATTCCATATGTTGCTTTAGAGGAAATCATGTGTGTAGTAGAAACACGCAAGTAGTGCAGATGCAAAAATAAGTGAATCCCAAGTTGCAGCGATCAAACTAAGTTGGTAAGTTTAAGATTTTAGATTCTGATTTTATTATAAGTCTATTTTTATATTAGGGGGCGCGGTGGTGCAGTGGGTTGGACCAGGTCCTGCTCTCCGGTGGGTCTGGGGTTCGAGTCCCGCTTGGGGTGCCTTGAGACGGACTGGCGTCCCGTCCTGGGTGTGTCCCCTCCCCCTCCGGCCTTACGCCCTGTGTTGCCGGGTTAGGCTCCGGTTCCCCACGACCCCGTAAGGAACAAGCGGTTCAGACAATGTGTGTATTTTTATACTTTATAGTAGAAGACCATCCCTATAGGGTTCACATACCATTCAAGCAGCACTGAAAGTCGCATGTGATAAATAGCTTGAGCTAGAGCATTATAACTACATGCCTCTGCTTTCTTGCAGCTCAGCCCTGAAGATGACAACAGCATGGGAGCAAATCCAAAAAGAAAAAGATTAAAAAAAACTTCTATCAGAGAACTTGTAGTGTGCCCTTGGCATTTAATTTATTGGATTGCAGAAAAAACAGGGCTAAATTATTGATTTGATATTACAGGGACATCATAGTAATCTATCCTGTGCGTAAGTCAGATTTATTTTAAACTGCAATTTTCCTCTCCTGGGTTATAAATTATACCGAGAAAGCATGGCGAAGGGTGAGGAACACAAAGGCTGACAAGTCACCTTGGCACTTGTATTGAAGGCTTTCCATAAACACAAGGAACAGGTCACGCAGGAAGTCTCGCCAGTGTGGCCTGGCTTATTTATAGCTCTTTGGTCGGCCTGTCAGTCACACACCAAGAGCATCCCTGGGGGTGGCTTTGGACTCCACGGAAATGTGCATCTTGATTCCTACACTCTTATTCAAATTCCCCTCTCGGATCACACATAAAAAAAACCGCAGACCCCTTTCCGCAGAAAATCCACTACCCTGATCTGCAATTAGATTGTAAGGCACTGAAGTGTGCTATTCACCGCATAACTGGGGCAACATCCAGAATCAAATATTTACAGAGGTCAATTTTTCACTGTATTCACCGAATAGTTATAATGCATTATATTAAATTCGTTCCCAATATATAGGCAAATCCCAGCAAATTACAGTTCAAAGGTCAACTGCAGAGTGTCGGCCCACTCCTACTCAATGCCCTGCTGCCATACTGACACCCACCTACTGGAGGCAATTCACACTCTTCTCGAGGCTCAGACATCCCACAGTTGGAAGTATTGAACCGGGTCGGGTAGGGTACTCACCTTCCTGAGAAACACTGACATGCTGACCTTATGTTTTGTGACAGAATGACAAAGGAAAACATGGTTCAGTCAAATGACATCCTTTGCTTAGACATCTAAAGTCAAAGAGAGACACACACCCATAAATACCAATAGCACAATATAAATTACGAGATAAATATGGGGGCACGAAGGGTATGCTTATGTATAAGACCACAGTACAAGCAGAAGTGGTGAAACTAAGACAGACATTTATTACTAAATCAGTGCCATGTGGAGATGATGCAGAAGTATATCATTATTTACTTAGCCAAGAAGATGAATTTTTTAAAGCAACTGCGGGATAGTATGAGATCCAAATGAGGTAAAAGAGGAAACAGTTTTGTACTGCATTGCTCTGAAGATGATGTCTTTTGCCCTTCGAGCTGAAAGGTGAAGCAGGAGTTTGCCTGGTGGTGCTTCTAAAGAGAAACGATATGGACATTTAGCTCAGTGAATGGGTCATTTTCAAGTCAAGGTCTACATTAGGATATAATGCCCTCCTCTCTTCCGCTGCTGTCATCTCCATTGTGATTTCCATAGGTTCATTGTAAGGCAACTGTCCCGCAGAGATGATATACCTTGAAACTCTGAGCGAATGCGGATGATTCAGAACATTGGACTCTTCCAAAGGAAGCTGGCTGGCAGCTATAGGCTGTGGGCAATGGAGGGGATTAAAGAGATCTGTGTGCATCAGATGCAAGCTGTGAAATGCAGAGTGAGCCGCAGCGAGGACAGAGTACAGCTGAAGACACGAAGATGTCTCATGAAGATACTTATAGTCCTCCTTAATCTGCAACTCATGAACACCCGAGTGTGTTTCTCATCAGAACATCCTTGCGTTTGCTCAGGAGTTGGGGCAGCAGTCAATGTAGTGGTGTGAGCTGTTACCTTCAGACTTACAGTTTGCAAGTTCAAAATCCAGCTCCTGTTGTCATATTCCTGATTGACATACTTACCCTTGACTGCTCCAGTAAAAATCCCCCGGCAGTTCAAATGGTAGCTGGTCTCCAGCAGTAAGTCAGGTGTGCTTTAGGAGACATTGGTAAATCTTACCTGTAATTATGGAGTACTGAATGTATACATTTTCACTGACATTCCTGAAGATAAATGAACATAAAATGTGTAACTATATGTACCTAAGGACAGAATCTGGAATAACTGAAAATATTAACAGAAATCTGGACTTGTAATAATATAAGGTTGATTTGAAAGTAAAGGGGGTGCAGTGGGTTTGACTGGGTCCTGCCCTCTGGTAGGTCTGGGATTTGAGTCCTGCTTGGGGTGCCTTGCGACGGAGTGGCATCCCGTCCTAGGTGTGTCCCCTCCAGCCTTACGCCCTGTGTTGCTGGGTTCGGCTCCAGCTCACCGTGACCCCACTTGAGACAAGTGGTTTCGGACAGTGTGTGTGTGTGTGTGATTTGAAAGTGTATCTTTATGTTCCCCTTGCCAAACATTTATTATGTAATATAAGTTTCAGAGAGGTCCAGAATAATTCTGGGTACATATAAATGAACTGAATGTATAAATGATGTGCTTCACAACATATAAATGTATATATGAGAGCAGGTCATCAGTCTGAATAAACACATATAATCACGGTTCTTCATGAGAGTCCTGCACTAGAAGAAGTGAAACATGAATCTGAAGGAGATTATAATCATCCGAGAGAAAAAAAGAGCAGCCCGAGTTCAGCTTTTATCTTTAGGTGAAGCAGGTGCTCAGCTGGCAACGAGATAGCAGCGGACTGCAGGGGCAGAGCATCTCGGCTTCTGCTGAAATTAGGTGACATTGTTGAAGGAACTCATTGGCGGGGAAGATCTCGGCGGCCCTCTCTCCTGGAACCGAACAAGCAGCAGAAAGCATCCTCCACCCTCCACCCTCCATCCTCCATCCTCCACGCGCAGCATCACGGGCACCAAGTGAAGGGCGCCGTTTTTGGAGGGAAGCATATCGTGCCATGCGTTCGGATGCCACGTCCACAGTGGCAGAGGGGGCAATGTCGCTTGTGATGCCAGCTCGGACTGTGCGTGAACGAGCTGCACCCTGAATCATGTCGCCACAGAGGCTCGTCGGAGCTCGGGGATGAAGTTTCTGCGCGCGCCAACATCATGGACCGCTCCGCGAGCGACGCGTGTTTCCAGCGCACATTCCCCGCGAAGAACACACTCCGTGGACAACTTTTACACCATGGATGCCCGGACCCGTTCGCGCACACGCAGAGGTCGCACTTCGCTCGGGACCTCAACTAACTTCTCCCGCCGCTCTTCTTGAACGAAATAACCGCGCGCTTTTTATCTCAGTCAGATGAAGGAAAGCGCCCGGTTTCAATCGGGGCAGGAAAGTTGACCCGGCTGCGGGTGCAATTTGGGGCTCTTCTTGGGTGCAAAGTTGCCCCAGCCTCCTTTCGCTCTGGCGCCAGTGGAGATCGCTCGCCGGCTCTTATGGGAATGAAACACTCGTCGCGCTGCATGCTGCTCCGGAGGAAGATGGCGGAGACCGAGAACCCAGAGGTAGGCAAGAAACGCGCTTTTTGCTGCAGTATTCGCGTGTCCCCGAGCCCATCCCGCGCAACGGTCGCACCGGCATGCGGCTGGCGCGTTCCGGCGTCACGCGGGGCACTTTGACGCCGTCGGCGCGCGGTCGGCGCGTTTTTTTTTGACCTTAGCGCGGGCGTCCTGCGGTCAACCGCCGCTGTGCGCGACCGCCAAGGTAAAAAAAAAAAAAAAAAGACACCCAGCGGGGGGTCGGTGACGCGGGATTGCCATTGCGGTGCACGGCTCCTTGTCCTCGCGCTCCCGCGCTAAACACGACACGTCGGGATCGGACCTCGGGCTTTAATTTCAAAAACAGCCGTGCACCTTGGGTCCTGGTGTGTGAACTCAGCGATTGTGTCCGGAGCGTGGCGTGCTTGCTTGCCCGGCTGGGGTGTGTCAGAGTGGCCAGCCGGCCGGCGAGGTGGGCACACACGTGCGTGGAGATCCGGGAGGGCGAGACGGAGGCTGCGGCGCGGAAGGCGCGGAAGGCGCGGCGGCGCGCTGTCCTTGGTGCTGGAGCGGCCGGCGATGCGGGTTCATTGCGCTCAAACAAGTGGTCCGATCCACCTGCCTCTGGTTTCGGAATAAGGTGCGGCAGAACTCTGAGGGACGCAGTGCACCCTGGCAGAACCGAGGAACGTGTCGGACCAGTGTGTAGTTTTAACCCCTTCCGTCGTTTCACCTCCAACCATCTGTCAAGGGTGCGTGCACCGGTTTCCCAGGTGTCTCCAGGCACCTCAGCCTCTCAAGAACCCAGGCTGTGGGCTCTTTCTCCAGTTTCTCGCAGGGTGATTGTTTGCCAGTTGCCTGTCCGGCACGACTTCAATTTACTGTGGCAAGAGGTGGTAACCAAACCCGTCTTGAACTATCAAATCAAGATGTGTGATAACATTTAAAAATATTCACAAATATTCTCCTCTTGACTGCCCCCAAGTGCAAGAGATGGTATCCTTGACTTAAATTTAAACATTTAGGTGACTCCTTTCTCTAAAGCAGCTTACAATGGATAACTTTCACTAGAGCAATTTCAGTGTCTACCTTACTCAAGGGTACTACAGCAGAAGCTGGATATGAGCCTGCAACCTTGAGATCCAAAGGCAACAGTTCTAACCACTGTGGCACCTGCTGCAGTTATGACTTACAACACATGTATTGATGTATGGCAATATTTAAGATGCAGCATGCATAATTCATCCACCACACCATCTGTGACTGAGACACCACAGTAAAGACATTGCTCCCGAAGTCCTTCATCAATACTTATTTGCTCGGTAGTGAGGGTCTTGTCAGATCCTGAGCAGGCATTTGCATTATCAAGGCGGACACTAATGCATGGCTCTGCAGTATTCCAGCGAGCTCCTTTGATGCGAAACTTTCCGCTCTCTCTGGAGCTGGCAGCAGACCAAGCGCAAAGTGGAGAAGGAGAGCACCGGGCTTCGGCGCAACGCCGGCGCCTGTAGATGTGAACCACCCCCTTCCCTTGAGCAGCTTTGCTCTACATGCAGGTCATTGGCGTGTCGCTGACTCAGCGTTGCATGCCAGCCCAGCAGGTGCAACCCAGCGGGGGGTGAGTGGCATCTCAGGTGAGCTGCTCTTGAAGGAGTCACCCGAAATCATTGCAACAGAGACAGCCAAGGAAGAGGACAGGATTTTTGTTTTTGCAGTATTTAGAGACAGAACTAACCATTTTCAGAAACATTTAAAAACCCTGTTGAGTGGAAAAAACCTACAGCTGCGGACAGGTGCACTTTGAATTCCATTTTGTGGCCCTTCAGTTCAAACGGTAAAAAGCCCTTTTTTTGGTGCACCGTACACCAGGACCCCTCACGGAAAGATAATGCTTCATTTATTCCCTCGATTAACTGCAAATGTAATACTAAACCTGTACTATTATTATCATAAAAGGCTTTCATTTTTTTCCCCATCATCGTATGTAGGTGGAGAATTCACGCATTCTCTGCAAAGCGCTGTTGATGCCCACACAGGAGAAGCCTGAAAACACTTATATAGCCTGTATATGTTGTGTAATTCTTAACAGGGTGGGAGGAGAAAAAAAAAAAACATTGTTAAGTATGTCTTTGTCTCTGAAGCCACTTATAGGGTGTGATGATGACTCTAGGTGCATTTCAGAGATTCACGTCAATGGTAATAGAAGTATGAGACTGGCTGCGCTGGCTAAAGCTGCCATGTGGTTCTTTAATAAGGATTCACCCCATTTTTCAGCTGTAAGATCTTCATATGCTTAATCTGATCTAATTAAGTGGTTAATGAAAAAAAAATCAAGCTTTGGACATAAAATTGATGTCAAGTCCCTCAGCTAAAACCCGTAAAAGCCCCCAAATTCCTGAACAGAGTTTATGGTTATAATAATTCTTTCCTGGCTGATCTCCAGAAAATGTTGAAATAAATCAAACCAATCAAAATCTACTCTGCAAATATAGACCCCGCATGTGTTCCGCAAGCGCAAGGACACGGAATGAGCAGTAATCTCCAGAGATCATGTCTTCTCTCCTCATGTTCATTTTCATGAGTCTCTGCATGCTGTTACAGAAGCTCCTGTAATATCCAAAAAAGCCAAATCTCGCCGCCCACATTCCGCAAAGCTCGGTCTCATTCGCTCTCTCCATATGGTGGAATTCTGAATAACTCTTTGATAGAAAACACCATGCGCGTTTCCCCCCTATTCGTCGAATGTGCTTTATGTCTGAACTGTTTCAAACCCTCTTCTTCCAGTGTGGTTTCAGGTATTCGAACAAGTAGCGTTTGAAATCAAAGCCAAAGAAGAAACATTTTAACAAAGGTGTTTTCGTACCTGGAGGGGATGCGGTGGCGCAGTGGGTTGGACCGCAGTCCTGCTCTTTGGTGGGTCTGGGGTTCGAGTCCCGCTTGGGGTGCCTTGCGACGGACTGGCGTCCCGTCCTGGGTTTGTCCCCTTCCCCCTCCGGCCTTACGCCCTGTGTTGCCGGGTAGGCTCCGGTTTCCCGTGACCCCGTGAGGGACAAGCGGTTCTGAAAGTGTGTGTGTGTGTTTTCGTACCTAGTATAGAGACACTGAAATCAGCCGGAATGTTACAGCATGTGCTTTAAAAATGGTACCAACAGAAATACAAGGATTCATTTAATATTCATGGTTTGCAAATTATTTTGTGTTTGAGACCTAGGAAAACGGATCCTATTTTAACTTCTCGCCAGTGAAAAGCTTTGAACTGACACTCAGGCATAATTATACAGAACAATTGAATATCCCTACACAAAATACTATGTAGTTCATTGACATGTTTTGTCTCAAGGGGACGTCTCGCAGTAAAATGACACATATGCCAGTGAACGGTGAACAGACAAACTGTCTATTTACAATACAGTATAAAAAATGACAAATTCTTTTCTAACCGTTTGTCTTGGACTTCTGGGTCTCCCTTTCATCAAGGATTATGAAATAAGTACAACATTGCTTGAAAGTCATTACATTGCTTTTGGTAGCTTGATGGATATTTCCATTTGGCCTTTTCCTGATATGTAATTCTCACGGAAACATTCTCACTCTGTTCTCTGGGTGACTATCAGATGTCAAGCAGCTCAGAAACAGCAGCCCAGCTATTTATTCATTTTTATTTCTAAAAGTCTGGCATAATTCTTTAACTTGCAGAATGTAAAGTAGGTATAAAATATTCTGTCCCCCATATTATGTTGTGTGTAATTGGTCAAAACCTGATAATTTGTGCAGGGTTTTGTAGAAATAAAAAATTGTTATGGCAGACACATTTCCTGTAGTGTTAAGTGTCCAAATGACTACGTGACATCGCTAAGCATGTGCGAACGGAACCGTGAAAAAACAAGAAAACCGCGTGAGTGTCGTGTGTTGAGAATATTATTTCCGAAATGCATTGCACTTCAGGGGTGCTGTGGTGCAGTGGGTTGGACCTGGTCCTGCTCTCCAGTGGGTCTGGGGTTTGAGTCCTGCTTGGGGTATCTTCTGATAGACTGTCATCCCATCCTGGGTATGTCTTCCCTCCCTCCAGCCTTATGCCCTGTGTTGCTGGGTTAGGCTCTGGCTCCCTGTGACCCTGTGTGGGACAAGTGGTTCAGATGATGTGTGTGTGTGTGTCGCACTTCAGAATGTTAATGCAACTCTAGAAAAAAATGGCTTGGGATTATAATTGTGGCAGGCCTTGCACGTGATAATCAAAGCTCTGAATGCTTGTCCCCTCTTTAGGAACGATTCCCGGCTGCACTATTGAAATGTACTCTAACACACTGTGTGAACTTGTTTTTTTTCTGCCAGGTGTGAGCACTACTTTTAGGTTGACAAGACAATATAAAAACAGGTGGAAAACAATGTAAAATATTTCTGAAAAAAGCATAAAATGTTGCTGCGTTGGATTTGCACTGAGCACATGAGAAACTGTGCGTTGCCACGGCGGTTCAGCCTTTGCTCAACTCCCTCTTGCTAAGTTTCGCATCTCACCCTCTCTGACCCTCAACAGCAGCAGCCCCTGGACATGGTCCCATCCCAGTCTGCGCAGCCCGCCCCGCTGCCAAAGCCGGTGCCGTCCGTCCACCATGTTCCCCGTCCCCCCCACACGCCACACACTGCCGTCCTGCCCAGCTGCCCCGGCCGTGGGAAAATGGCAAAGTTCCTCAGCCCTGAGGAGATGACCTCCCGCGACTACTACTTTGACTCCTATGCTCACTTTGGCATTCATGAGGTAGGAAAGTATATCACAGCCAGCAGAGGAACAGTGGAGGCCAGGGGGTGGGGAATAGAACCTTATTGTTGCTGCTATATTTTTGTATTTAGGTCAGATTTTTTCTGCTTGGTAACAGTGTCTGTTAAAGACAAATATGTGAAAAGTTTTATACTAGTGGGAAGAGCCTTTTTGTTCTAGAAGGATCCGCATATGGGACTATCATTCATTATCCGTTTCCTTGGGGATGCCTTCGGTTGAAGGCCCTTCTCTTTCCTCATGGCACCATGTCTGATGAGCTCCGGCAAAAGACGCGGCTCTCAAACATTCCCGGAGTAATGAAGGAGCCCTCATCGAGAGGTGGAAGGACCCTTCTAGGCTGTCTGAATGTTGACTATTATATGTCCCGGTCTTGGTTCAAAATTTTCTGAGCTGGTTCACGGCTATAATGTCTTTGATAGATCCGCTTCCACTGTGGGCGGCGTCTCTGAAATTGGAACTGAAATTGAAATTGAATAAAGGTGCTGAGTCGCATCAACGGTTGCCATGGGCTGGAAATCAGATGGCTTTGAATTGCATGTGTGTTGTGCATGTTGCTGCATCCTGTCGAGTACCGCCGCACATGTCCTTGCAGGACGAAACAATGGCTGGCTTCACGGTTGTCCATCCCGCAGGAGATGCTCAAGGACGAGGTACGGACGTTGACCTACAGGAACTCCATGTACCACAATAAGCATGTCTTCAAGAACAAGATCGTCCTGGATGTGGGCAGCGGGACCGGCATCTTGTCCATGTTCGCGGCCAAAGCGGGAGCGAAGCACGTGTATGGGGTAAGGACTTACTGAATGGCCATGTGCAAAATATATGTAACACACAACAATATGTCAGCATCTACACTGAAAGACAGAGTATCGTGTTTGGAATCACCTCATGAAAAATGGGCAATGTATCAAAAAGGCATTTTACCAAGGTTTTACAGGAAATGCTGCAAACAAGAGAATTAAAGAAGAATCTCTTTTACGGTTGGTTCTCCACATTCAAAGTTAATTAGCATCAAGATCCGGTTTTTTTTCCTCCAGAAGTTCTTAAGTCAAGCGTAACCTGGAGTTTTCTGAGCCTTAAGGAAAGCCCCTACTTGCAATCGGTGTGTGCGTGTGTGTGAAAGAGAGGGAAACCTGAAATAAACAACTAAATATGTGACACTGAGGGTTTTATTATCAGTCTCCCAAAAAACAGCTATGTGGTTAAATTGTTTTTATGAGGGGATTGAATATCATAACTACTCCCTTACACGAATGAGATGAAAAATGCTGTCAGGCACTGCAACACTTTGCCTCTTGCCATGTGGAGGATGATGGGAAATGTAGTTTGCACTAATGAGGGGTTGGCAGAAGCTGGAGACAAGGTCCTGTGCTGCAGGCCCCATAGAAGCGCATGTCGTTGTGGGCAAGAGAATCAACTGCAACCGTGCGTGACCGAGTCTGGTCTGGTGCCTGCTCTCTGTCTGCAGCTCCCTACGGTCTCATTCGTCACACACTCTCTGATCCCAGTGCCTTGCGGTTGTTTGTTTCTTTATCTTTTGTTAGAAAAGAAAGCCGGTCTGCTTACAGCGGGAGCTCAGACTGCAGACTTGTGTGACGGAGTGTGTGTGTGTGTGTGTGTGCGTGCGCGCACGCGCGTGTGTTCCTTTCGGTGGGGTGACTGAGATAGCATGGTGGAAGGTGTTTGGATGACAGAGTCCCAGCTCTGTCCTCACCTCATCATTTGTGCTGCAGACTGATGTCCTGCCTCGGTGTGACGATAAAAAAAAAAAAAAACAGATGGATGCTGGGAAAAGGAGATAAATGACTGTCAGCGGCTGCAAAACAAACCTCACCTGACAGGCATCTTTTACATTAAAATATATGTAAGGAATGTATTCTTTAGGTACCTTTGTGTGGTGTGAGTTTGTGCACGCTGGTGGTTGACAAGTCAATTATTCAGTTGCATTTTGCATCACCAAAATAGAATGAAGGCGGCAAAGCAGTGGAACAGGTAGTGCTAGCGCCTTTCAGCACCTGGGCTGTGGGTTGGGGGGGGGGGAGTATGCACGTCCTCCCCTTGTTCAGATCGGTTTTCTCTGTGTGCTCTGCTTTCCTTCCACAGTGCAGAGACTGATGTGTCTCAGGTGAACTGGTGGCTCTGATTTGTTTTTACTTGGTGTGTATGTGTGTGTGTGTGTGAGTGATTGTGTGTGTGCTTTCATCATGATGGACTGGTGTCCCGTCCAGGGTGTACCCTGCCCCACACCTTACTCTTCCATCAGCCTCTGGACCACGGTGACCCTGTACCGGACAAGCAGATATTGACAAATAAACTGAATGGATGAAAGGGAATCAAAAGATACTATGAGAAACCAATGAGATTTATGACATCGAATATGAACTTTCATTTGAATCGCACCCAAGTGCTTCATGACCGTATTGACTGTGTAATGCAAGAAAGAGCTGCTCAGTGTTGTGTTGAGGGAGGCTCAGCTGCTTAGACACCTGCCAACTCCAACGGGCTCTATATCCAGGCGAGTAAAACTCAACATATGAAGAATGACTTGGTCTTCGCCAGACACAGTTGTGTATTTTCTTGATAGCTAAACCATGTTTTCTATTACACTCAGGAAGTTTTAACACAAAACATCATCCTCTGGGACTCCCGCTGGGTTTCTGACTGAATTAAATCTTCTCCTTCTTGCCCCTCATCCAGCTTGGAGAGGGGAAGGTTTGGAGCCAATGTGGAACTAATCACCGCAGAACTTCATGCAAATCCCACAAATGCCTGAGGCTGAAGATGATGATAGCTCTGGACCCACATGTTAACAGCTAACGATTGGCAGGACAGGCCTAGGGCGCCACTTATTCCCCACAAGAAGAACATGGCTGTGGCTTTATAATTACTTCTTATAATCGCCGTGTAATGCGACCTTGTAATTACTCCTCATAAAGACTCAGCAAAACGCATCCTCATAATTACGTTGCTTGCAATGACTTAATGTGACGGCTTCAACTAATAACACCAGGTAATTGTTAAGCTGATGCTTTTATCCAAAGCAGCTTACGCTACTTGAGCCATTTAACAGCTGGATATTTTTTATTGGAACAATGCAGGTTTAGGGTGTCTCTGTCCTTAACTGCTTCACTACCTTCTGCCCTAAGGTTCATTGTCCCACATAAGTGCAGCTGAAAATGACATTTAATTTGTTGTGAATTTCTCCAAAATTATAATGTTTCATTTTAAATTAAAGGTTCTAGCTATTACTATAATAACAGTATTATTGTAATAGTAAATAAGGTACTACAATGAACTAGTATAGTAATATTTACATGTAGGTGGCACTTTTTTGTAGTTGTCATAGTTACCTAAGTAATTACTCTTTTACACAGCTGGGTAATTTTACTAAGGTAAACGCCTTGCTCAGGGATACAATAGCTGGGATTCAAACCCACAACTTTTGGGGAGAAATGGAACACTACTAACTACTACACTACCTGCTGTCCATATAAGAGTATTATTTTAAATACTGGCCATTGTAACAAGGCCAGATTTTTTTTTTATCGCTTATATATATTGCAACATGGGGGCGCGGTGGTGCACTGGGTTGGACCTGGTCCTGCTCTCCGGTTGGTCTGGGGTTCGAGTCCCGCTTGGGGTGCCTTGCGGCGGACTGGCGTCCCGTCCTGGGTGTGTCCCCTCCCCCTCCGGCCTTACGCCCTGTGTTGCTGGGATAGGCTCCGGCTCCCCGCGACCCCGTATGAGACAAGCGGTTCAGACAGTGTGTGTATGTGTGTGTGTGTATTGCAACATCCTGCCAGATCAATAACACAGCGGCAGTTTACACTCTTTGTTACTGTTGTGTACTACACTCCAGCAGAAAACAATAGCACTCCTCTCTTGAAAACACTGCTGCTAGTTCTATTTGTTTGAACGCTTTCTCGTTTTCGCACAGAGGAGGAAACCCTGTTTGACAAGCTGCTGCTCACGTGGTCTATCGTAAGCGCAACAAAACATTGTGTGGGCACACTGCATCTGCTCCCCTCCTTCGCTTTATGGGTTAAACCGATCTTGATTTCAGCTTTTTCTTGCAGATCGAGTGCTCCAGCATTTCCGAGTTTTCAGAGAAAATCATCAAGTCCAATCATCTGGATAGTGGTGAGGTCCTGATTTATTTGTCATTCCACAAATTATACTTCCTCCGTCGGTATTATTATTATTATTATTATTATTATTATTATAGCTCATTCATATGGTACAATTATTTATCAATTTGTACTGTAATTAGTAAGGTTCAGTACCTTGGTCAAGGTAAAAGAGCATGGGCCCGTGTTCAGTTTGGAATGGGTAATTGTCACATTACCAGCCCCTGTCTGTAGCTCTGCATTACCTACTACTGGACATGAGCTGTTTTGCTACCGCGGTAAACACTTTGCACAGTTTATGCTTGGAACGAGTCAGGCTGGCAGCTGTGTACAAATCCTGTATGTTTTTTTAAGCAGATCACATTCCAAACTAGCTGATGCAGCAGAAACAAATTAGCCCATCTTGGGGTCCCCACATTGTTCGTAGGGAGCTCAGTGATGTCACAGTCTCAAAACGATAATTGCTATAATCTCACATCTTCACGCATTTTAATTTTCAGAGTGCAAAACGGAGCATTAGCAACACTTTTTGTGCCATTTTTGGAGGTGGACAGCTGCACAGGGCTGTGTTTTTACAGTAAAAAAAGACACTTTGTACAGAGTAAACTGTGTACTGTGGGGAAGTTTGAAGTGAAGACTGTTACTCACAGATACGGACATGATGTCTTGCAGTCATCACCATCTTCAAGGGGAAGGTGGAGGAGGTTGAGCTTCCGGTGGAGAAGGTGGACATCATCATCTCTGAATGGATGGGCTATTGCCTCTTCTATGAGTCCATGCTCAACACAGTCATCTTTGCCCGAGACAAGTGGCTAGTGGGTGCACTTCTTGCATACCTCCCCTTCTTCTCTTCCTCATCCTCCACTCTTCCTCATAAGGCCCTAAGCATGCTTCTCAGCGGTGCAGTGCAGAGGATGGAAACCTCTTCCATCCAGACACGCATGGAGGTTGTGCATGATGTCAGATACAAGGGTTGTTAGTGGGGAATCCCGGTTCCCTGGAGACACAACAGCAGGACATGGAAACATGGATTCGAGGGATATCTGCTGCATGGATCTTCTTCCCAGATATTACCCTTCTACTATGCATCAGCAAGTCTGAAAAGCACCTCAGTGACACCAGTTATTAATCTGCTCTTGTTGCCGGGGGCTTTGCCACACACATCTCGAACCCCACTTTTACAATCCTGCAGCCTACCTTCAGGAATCTGAGATTTTGCCCTCATGTCCTAGAACATCTTGCAGAAACATAAACTGATACAGAGCGATAGTATTACAGAGTATATGTCACATTAGACAAGAGATTTAACTACTGCATTTGAAAATTGTCACAAGCGGAGCAATGACAAAGTATGAGAAACACTCTATTTTAATTTTCTTATTATTCATTTATTTAAATGTGGAATAGAGCCTTTGTCGTCCTCAAGCCAGCGCTGGCACACTATCACAGTACGTTTACCTTAAGAAATTATTATTTTTAATGATTTTATACATTCAATGTCTCAAGAATTACATTTCTGCTAACAGCTAAGCATTACTCTATAGACCCAGAATGTGTGCTCTGTGGGGGGTCCTGACGCCAGCATCATCAGCAGTAGTGATGGAGGCAGGAGAAAATGGGGAATACAACAAATGTTTTAAGTAATTTCTGCATTTATTTGTAATCGAAACTAGAAAAAAGTTAACTGTAAAATATGTGAAATAAAAAGAAAATTCATTGTTCTTTGTTCTAAATGTAGAATTAAAAAACTCTCAGAAGAAGAATGGTTAGTAAGGTTTTTAGATACAGGCCCATGTTTGCTATGACACCTTTGCATGTGACTTAATTTAAAAAAGCTTTGTTGATATGTGGGCGATTCTGGAAGAGCTTCACGTAGGCGATGGAAGAAGAAATGAATTCTTCTTATTTCCCAAGCAGAAATTGCAAAAACACTGTAAAATTTTAACATCTTAAACACCTTTTAACTTATGATATTAGGCATTGTTTAGGGTCATTTAGGGGTTTATTTGGGATGGGGGTGGAATGAATTGGAATTTTCCCATTTAATGAAATGGAAGAAGTAACTTTGTTATCCGCTTTTCCGACATTTTGTCGAATTTCATTTTCAGCTGAGGACTGGTTAATGACCTGTGGCCATGGAGTAAAAAGTTAAAGAATTAAATACAGACTTATAAGGGCTAACTTATCAGTAAAATTATGAAGCAGAAAAAAAAAAAAGTTGCTTTCCAGAACACTCAGAAATAGAAAAGAAGGGAAAAAAACCAACGAACCACCAGTAGAAGAAGACACGTCTCACTGTTGCCACCAGTGTAAATGCAGGGTTTGAAAAGATGCAGGTCAGTTTATTGTATTGCTGACACTGGAAGGAGAGCGATAATATTTGAAAACAGGTTTATTAGGAAAACAACCACGTGCACGCTTCTAAGAAGAATACCCCCCCCCCCCCCCCCCCAAAACAGCTATCCCCTTAACCAATCACAGTGCTCGGCGTGTCCTGCCTCCTCTATATGTGTTTTGAAGAGCTCATCTGCCTGCCAGGGGAAGCAATTTACAAGGACTTGCCCTTCTCTACTCTCTCCGCCTGCCAACAGAAGCCCGGAGGACTGATGTTCCCTGACCGGGCCGCCCTCTACGTGGTGGGAATCGAGGACCGGCAGTACAAGGACTTCAAAATTCACTGTGAGTGACGGGTCCTTGGGTCCGTAAATGTTTTTCGTCTCTTCTGCATGTCTCCCTGCCTCCTGTCAGAAAGGGTCTTAAGACAAGCTGCTTGTACCTTAGAAGAAATAGCAGGCACGATGTAATGCCCTCCTACACACATGTGCACACGCTACCTGCAGCCTTTTTACTCTTAATGCCGCGCCATCCCATGGCTGTAGGGTGTAGGGAGGCAGCAAATGGCTCTTCCTGAGAGAAGAGGCGTCCTCGCCGCCATCTGGCTAGTCCTAATGTGAGCACCAAGGCAGGCCGCGGTACGTGTGTTACACAACGGCTGTCGGGAGAAAACAACGAATCGATTCTTCAAGTACTCTTCCCCTTCTGGTGGCTGTGTTACACCCCCAGCTGATGGCCACCCCCACTCCTGCTGCCTCCACACCGAGGCCCAAGCGCTTAAACATAGACGTGAGGGTTTTGCCTTCTCCGAGGCTGGATTGGAGAAGGATGTAGGAGAAGCCCTTCCTAGTGGGTGTAGGGGGGCTGTGTTCCTAAGCTGGGCCTCTCTTCCCCCCGAGGCTCCGGGCAACACGCTAGCCCCGGAGAACCATGGGTAATCACCGCTGCTGGACCAACAGCCAGCTTGAACCCATTGCTGCTCATTAGCATGGAAACAGAGTTTAAGATAGGGGCTTGTGTATGTGTGTGTGTGTGCGTGTGTGTGTGTGCACACATGGACAAGTCATGGACACATTCATCCTGCTGTGCTAGTGTCAAACACACACGCTCCTCTTCCTCCGGGAGGTGAGGCAGGTGCTGACACACACAGCCCTGAGTGCCCTTATGAATAACACATGATGATTCGCTGAGAATAAAGGGTGCAGGTAAATAAAGGGCAACTCGTCAAGCTAATCACAGCTGTGGACTCCATGGCACTTGCGCAACTCTGACTTTACTTCGTTGCGGCCCGAATCCGGGGTGCGCGTTACCGTTATTCCCGTCCCACGGGTCGGGTCTTAGACCGAGAAACCTGTGAAAATATTTTCCGATTCATTGTGATCTTTCGGTTAGCCTTTAGAGCAATGTGACCGAACCGGGCTAATGTATAGTATTCTGACCTTTCACGAGGTGTGCGCGCGTCTGTGTGTCTGCAGGGTGGGAGAACGTGTACGGCTTTGACATGACCTGCATTCGCAACGTAGCCATGCGGGAGCCCTTGGTCGACATCGTGGACCCCAAGCAAGTGGTGACCAACTCCTGTCTGATAAAGGTTAGAAAGCTGCCATCATACACATGCAGTCACACACACTGCCACCTTCCTGGTGCTCTCCATGGTCACACTTGGGTCGGTGCAGGCCTACAGGTGAATCATGGCCGTGAGTAAGCGCCGAATGTGAGCGCACGACACGGAGAACTTATATAACTGTCCGTCAGTGCCCTGGCATGTATTGTGTGTGTGTGTGTGTGTGTGTGTGTGTGAGAACTGCACTGGGCGGCTGAGCTACGTGGTTCCCACTCATCTTCTGTTACATACAAGGGCTGCCGCTATTCCGAGTGCACTGCTGGTACCCGGGAGATCCAGGGTACCCTGCTTAATTATGACTGCAGGAATCGTGATGGAGGGTACAACTTGCACTTTTTACCTCTTCCGGTCAGAAGTATCGGTGTTTAGGGCTGCTGTGTTGCAGATCATAGGTTTGAATCCTCCCTCCTGCTGTGGTGCCTTTGATTCAGGTACTGACCCTGACTTAATACAGGAAAAATGACCCTGCTGTATAAATGGGTAAATATTTACATTGTCAGTCACTCTTTAAGAAAGTATCAGAAAAATGGATAAAAGTGAATGTTTTGTTCCAGTGTTCCACCCTAAATGGGAGCGGATTTCCCAGAAGCACCGCGGCATTCTTACTGCGGTTATCGGACGGTATTGTTTCGGCCGTTCTACACGCCTCCGTGGCAAATTTAATTTTTCTCCTCTCTCTGGTTTCAAAGGCTTTTCAGTTCATAGAGCGTAAAAGGACACGCGTCGCAAAAGACGGAAGAAAAGGTGCCACGATTTCCATTGTGGGGCTGCTGAAAGGAGCGCTATTAAGAAAGATTAATATTGATCCTGGTTCTGACGGGCGAGGCCTTCGGATCACTGAGCAGGCGAACTGTCCGCCTCCTCCATGCAGCGAGGACTTGCCGTCTGAGGGAGTTTAAAGGTCGCAGGGTGGGAACACCCTCAGGTGTGATGCTCAGAATGACACGGAAGCCTGGTCCCCAGCTGTCACAGCCCAAACAGCTGTCCCGCTTGTTTCTCTAGCTTGCGATCTAATGATTTACTTCAGTATGCAACAGGGCATTGGAGCAATTCATGGTAAAAACCTTGCTCAAGGCTACTACAGCAGGAGCAGGGATTCAAACCTGGTGCTTTTTCTAAGGTGGGGGCTCTAACCACTACGCCACCATACTGTGAATATGGGCGCCCATCCCTTCGTTTCTTGATCAGATTATTTTAAAAACTTATGTGTAATCTGTGTACATTAGAAGACAATGTAAAAATGTAGTAAAATATAGTTAAAAAAAAATTCACAACATTTATCTGATGCTACAGAGGAAGGTACAACTCTTCACCCATTTATACAGCAGGGTAATTTTTACTAGAACAATGTAGGGTAAATACCTTGCTCAGGAGGTGAGATTTGAATTGCTAACTCCTCCCCCCCCAAATAAATGTATAATCTCTAATGACATTCATAGTCATTCTGAACTTTACAGAAAACATAAATGTTCTTTATTTGAAATATTCCACTCGTGCAGTCTGCTGCAAGGCACCCGAAGCAGGACTCGAACCCCAGACCCACAAGAGAGCAGGACCCAGCCCTACCCCCTGCACCACCGCACCCTCCTATAACTAAACATATTTATAATAATTTATAGTGAAGTATTTACAGTAATTGGGGGGGTGTGGCGGTGCAGCAGGTTTGGCTGGGTCCTGCTGTGTGGCGGGTCTGGAGTTCCAGTCCTGCTTGAGGTGCCTTGCTATGGACTGGCGTCCTGTCCTGGGTGTGTCCCCTCCCTCTCCAGCCTTACGAACCGTGTTACTGGGTTAGGCTCTGGTTCGCTGCGTCCCCCCTCGGGACAAGCAGTTTCAGACAATGTGTATATTTATAGTAAGTTACCTACACTGATCTGTTTGCTGCCGACTTGCTCGTTTTCAT
This sequence comes from Scleropages formosus, assembly GCF_900964775.1. Taxonomy (NCBI): domain Eukaryota; kingdom Metazoa; phylum Chordata; class Actinopteri; order Osteoglossiformes; family Osteoglossidae; genus Scleropages; species Scleropages formosus. The sequence goes on from NC_041807.1 coordinate 18,075,847, forward strand.
GAGGACCTTTAATGACTGTGTGACACCTTCCTCCCCAACAGGAAGTGGACATCTACACCGTCAAGATCGAGGATCTGTCCTTCACCTCCGCTTTCTGCCTGCAGGTCCAGCGCAATGACTACATCCACGCTCTGGTCACCTACTTCAACATCGAGTTCACCAAGTGTCATAAGAAGACCGGTTTCTCCACCGGTAAGGCTGCCCCTTACTGGAAGCCAGTGGAAGTGCAGAGCGTCGCATGGCCTTTTACATCCTTTTCCAGTAACTCTGTCTGGACAAACCAGGATTTTCGGTGTTTGCGGACAAACAGGCACTTCTTCCCCTTTTATTGGTTCAATTCGTTCCTGAACACCAACCAAATATCACCCACTTGCATTGAGCCTGTCCTGGAATTACTTGACACAAGGTGGGGGGGGGGGGGTGTACACCTCTGGGCAGGACACTAGTCCATTCTAGGGTAGTCACTCACACATCCATACACTATGGACAATTCAGAGTCAGCAATTCACATGTACAGCATGTCTTGGACTATGGGAGGAAACCAGAGCAAACCCACAGAGACACAGAGAACATGCAAACTCCACACAGACTGAGCAGCACTGGAGCACAACTGGTCTCACCCCACCAAAGCTCTATGAGACAGCAGTGCTACTCACTGCGCCACTGTGCCAACCAATAATAGACACTGACTGAAACTGCTTGTCCCAAGGGGGGTGCAGTGGCGCAGTAGGTTGGACCAGGTCCTGCTCTCCTGTGGGTTTGGGGTTTGAGTCCTGCTTGAGGTGCCTTGTGATGGACTGGCATCCTGTCCTGGGTGTGTCCCCTCCTGCTCCAGCCTTCTGCTCTGTGTTGCTGGGTTAGGCTCTGGCTCCCTGCGACCCCCTATGGGACAAGCGGTTCATATAGTGTGTGTGTGTGTGTGTGTGTGTGTGTGTGTGTGTGTGTGTGTGTGTGTGTGCGTGCGTGCATGCTTGTCCCAAAGCAGGGTTGTGGCAAACTGGAGCCTCACTCAGGGTGTAAGGCTGGAGGGGGAGGGGACACAGCCAGGATGGGATGCCAGTCCACCACAAGGCATCCCAAGCAGGACTCAAACCCCAGACCCACCAGAGAGCAAGACCCAGCCAAACCCACTGCACCCCCACCAATAATACTGATAAATTTAAATGAATAAAAAACCACAAGTGATGTTTAGTGTTAGTGCTTTGAAATAAAATTTCTCAAAGAACAAAATTAGTACCATCTGTGAGTGAAATGTAAGACTTGGCCAAGGCTCTGAACACCTTAACAGGCAGTGAAGAAATCAGTGTATCTACAGTATACTGTGTATTTAGAGCCAGCATTAAATATGCATGTTTTACTTCACAAAATTTTAGTTCAGTAAGACGACAGGAGGACATCTAATATCAAATTTATCCGCCCATGTGGGCTATGAAGATAACTCAAAATGTGAATTATAAGTGCTGGAGGCATCAAGGGACATGAGTGCACAAGGACTGAAGAGACTCCTGGTTACACCTGCTTAGTTGTCATCGGTCTTGGTGCAACTGCTTCCGCTTTGATGGTTTTACTCCTGTCTGGCTATAAAATAGGCTGCTCGTGGTCCGAATCACTCCTCACCACGCTGTCTGAATTTCTTCTGTCCTTTTTTTAAATTATTATTATTTTTATTATAATTACTACAATAAAAATAATTTTATAATAATTACTAGTACACACACACACACACATTTTCAGAACTGCTTGTCCCATATGGGGTCGCGGGGAACCGGAGCCTACCCGGTAACACAGGGCGTGAGGCCGGGAACACACCCAGGACGGGATGCCAGTCCGTCGCAAGGCACCCCAAGCGGGACTCGAACCCCAGACCCACCGGAAAGCAGGACCGTGGTCCAACCCACTGCGCCACCACACCCTCTAATTACTAGTATTATTATATTAATTATAAATGAACCTGTCAATCAAACCACCAGACTGCAGTGAGAGAGGACGCATTCATCTTTCTGAAATCCCAGCGCAGATAAGATTGTGCAAAAAAAAAGCTATTGATTTCCTGTATGCCTCGAGAGAACTTTATCAGGGAAAAACAGACGAGCCTGGTGGAGCAGACAGGAGGGAGAAGGTCAGGACATCTGCCGTGTCGGAATGGCACCTTGACGATGCACGTGGAGATGAGGCCCTGCGGAGAACGGGCTTGGCGATGGCCCCCTTGGACCGGCTCGCTGACGTTCGATTTCTCTTGAAGAACTGCTTGGCGTTTGCGCTGTAGCGCTCCGGCTGGTGGGCGGGGCTCTTTCCTTCAGTGGCGATGATGGTTAGGACTATCAGGCGTCTGCAGCTAGAGATAAGCGCGGAGGAATTCTGTTAAGACGCCACCTGCCTGCAGATTTGAGATGCAGACTAAGATGGAAAAGGACGGCTGTCGGTGGGGTAGTCAAGGCCACCAGTCCGCACGTGGGCTCAGGCCAGAGCTCCTCACTTCCGACTTTATCTGGGAGGTACTTGTTCCAAGGGCTATGTACTACGGTACACTGAGGTGGGGTCTCTTCCAACACAGCACCTGATGCACCCTATACACACTGGAAGCAGACAGTCTTCTACCTGGAGGACTACCTGACGGTCAAGAGGGGGGAGGAGATTTTCGGGAGCATTGCCATGAAGCCCAATGAGAAGAATGTGGTGAGTGTTGGGGGGGGGGGGTCAGCTCATGCCTCCGGCCGTAAGACTGCTGACCACTCCCTCTAAAAAGAGTTTATACCTTAGGTCGTATTGTAGCGGAGGGTGGACGAAGCACCCCAGCGGTCAGTGTGAGCCTTGACCTAACTCCAGCGGGTCCACCTAGACCGTCGCTGAAAGTCTGCATGTCGTTCTCCCCGCAGCGCGACTTGGACTTCACCCTCGAGCTGGACTTCAAGGGACAGCTGTGCGAGGCCGCCATTTCCCACGACTACAAGATGCGCTAGGCGTCCGGCGGGGGGGCAGTGCCGCGCAAGAGCATCTCCTCGGGTCCAGCGAGGAGGAGATGTCCGAGCGTCGCCACGCGTGGACGGTCGCGATGCCGAGAGCCGGAGCGGGGGCGGGGCTCGTCCGCGTGATGTCATCGGGGCGGTCGGGCACCGACAGCAGTTGCATCATTTCCCGTCACGACATCGTTCGGCTCTCGTTCGGAGCGCCGCTGTGAACGTAACTCTGAAAAATAACACGAATGTTATCCTCCCATATGAATGTTGTTAGTAACAGCACTGGGCTCCTTTCAAATGACGCCTGACTGCACCGGATGATTTTTGGCCACAGCTCTAGTGGTAACTGTCGTTCTTCCCAAAGAAGCAGGCAGGTTCCGTGTTTTTCCATCGACATATATTGAACATAACACCGCGGTGACCATCATTATAGAAACGCAACATGAGGATCAGTTATTATTCTTGTTATTAATGCATTACGGCCTGTTGCGTTTATAAATCGGAAGTGCAGGGAACATAATTCTGTGCAATATTACAGATTCTTTATGACATGATTACAATTTACATTAGTTTACATCAGACATTTTGCGTTAAATGTTAGGAATTAAGACTGGTGGCCACTCGCGAGTTAAACTTGTGAAAGTGCTGCGTTGTGCTGTTAGTATATATAGCATAAAAAAAAATGTTAGAAATGTAAAAATTGAGAATATACGTGATTGCCAGCGTAGCGTTATTTAGAGCATCATATCGGCAATTGGCTTTGCTTACATTCATATTCAGTGAGGAGTTTTGCATAATTAAAAAAAAAAAAATGTAAAAAGTAATAATGATCACAGCTTATGAAACGCGGATGGTTTACTGTTTGGAATGCCCTTTAGACTTTTGCTGAGTGTCCACCTCATGGTCCGCGGTTCCCTGGAACTCAACTTTAGAATGGAAAATCTGTCACCTGAGGACAAGAGACTGAGCCCACGGTCCCAGACCAGGATCCCGGGCAGGAGGGCGATCGTAAATCCGACGCGGACGGTTCCCATAATGCAGTGCGGCAGCGTGCCGCCCGCGGTCCCTCCTCTTCACCTGTGCTCTTACCCAGGTCGACGCCAAGGGCAGCGGCTGGAGTCGTGCTCCGGCTCGACCGTGACCTCTCTCAGAGCCGCGAAGCGCTGTACCTTCTTCACCCGAAGGCTCCCGGTCAGCAGCAACCAGCACTCAGCGCTCTTCCGCCGCAGCCATCGATATTACCTGGATCGTCAATATTCCCGGCGACGCGAGGCCGTGGATCGTCATTTTCCGTGGAAACGAAACCCACGTCGGCCTTCACCGGAATTTCGGGTTCTCGCACATTTCCACGTGGAGAGTGCCGATCGGACCATTGAAGAGAATTCCTTAAGCCCACTTCGCTTTTACTCGCTTTTGATCTCTCCGTTTTACGTATCGATTTATTGATTGATTGAATTGACTGAATTATTTTTTTTTTCCAATACTGGAAATATCGCAATAATTTTTGTTATTTTTTTTTTTTTTTTTGTAGGGATCATTTTACGGAGGAGCAGATAGGATATACCAGCATGTGCAACTATGACGTCACCTTTTATTTAAAATCTGTGTAGTTTTATGCCTGTTATTTCTGTAAAGTTTAATCATCATTTAAAATAAAAAAAAAAGTACATTAGTAACAATACATGTAATTTATACCACTGTAACGGTACCGTAGAAGACTGATTTATTTTCACAGTGAAAACACTCAAACCTCCAAATACTAAACCGATTTTATTATTCTAACATTGTACGAAATATTGTGAACAAGTGAAATATTTAGGGATTCATAAAGCTGCAGAGCAATCCAATGTACTGTACCGAATTACGCAACGTAAATTGATGAATAAACGGCGAAAAGCCCTTAGTCTGTGGTCATTGCTCCCCTCTCACTGTACGTGCAAACTATATTTATTTTGTGCAGTTTTTAGAACATATATTTTTAATGAGCGTACGGAAATACATGTTCATCAGATTTTCGGAGGCTTCAAGGAGTTGCTCGTCCTGAGCTGTGCTACCGGAAGTGATAGAGCTACACGTAGATCGGCAGCGACCGACCGTGGGCCCTGGACAATCGGAACGACAAACATTTCATATAGGGAGGTTCAATTTTTGACTTCTAAAAAGCATCTCTATTCATTAGTGCATTTCACGTAAACACTCAACGATCCTCAATAAAAAAAAAGCATGACTTTTAAACACACTAAACATCAAGTTTTAAACATCAGACTTAACTTCTGCCCGGGCGGGCAAATAAAAATATGCTTTGCCGCTAAAAACGTCGCACAGTTACAATTTACACAACATTTACGACAACAATCCGAATGGCGCAGGTGCAACTTGTCGTCGCGAGTCCGGAATGAACGTTGAAATGTTTATCAATAAACAGCAGAATACTAATTACACCTGCTTTACGTGTGCAGTGAAATTCTATTCGTGCAAATATATCCATTTAATACAACAACTGAAATTTACAGCGAATGGGTGGAACATAATACAGACATGATCATAAAAAACATTTGTATAAAACTGATATTACATAAGCACCTTATTACTACTCACAATGTGCTACAGTCTGCAGGGACATGGACCATAAACTAATGCCAACATCCTGAAAAAATATCCTGAAAGCGAAAATACATAAATATCATTTACTTGCTACAGTGGACAAACAGCTGATGAGAAACTGCTCCGTTATCTATAGAATCAGTGTTCGCTTGTGCATTTGCACACACACACACAGATATTAACGAAAAGTGCCTGTTACACGGGGTGCGGCGGTGCAGTGGGTTGAACCGGGTCCTGCTCTCCGGTGGGTCTGAGGTTCGAGTCCCGCTTCGGGTGGCCTGCGATGAACGGGCGTCCTGTCCCGGGTGTGTCCGCTCCCCCTCCAGCCTCATGCCCTGTGCTGCCAGGTTATGCTCTGGTTCCCTCTGACCCCCTATGGGACAAGCAGTTCAGTGTGTGCGCGTGTGCCCATTACACTGGGGTATATATGTACCCAAGTGACTGGCGTTGACCGTCCCACATCGTCAAGTAAAAATGATTCCTGTGCCACTTCAACTCGGTGTCAGAAAAATGCCTTAATGTAATATTTTAACTGAGAGGAAAATTCATGGATGATGTTTCTTTAGTCAAACCCATTTTTAAAACGTAGTCCAAAGGTCTGAAACGTTTTCAGACACTCGTGGTCAAACTTCTGCCGTTCTCCTGCTCAGATGTACCCGTCGGCCCCTCCCTCATCTGACCTCACTGTTTGACATGGCTAAGGACGTTGGTATTTAGAACGGTTGAGATGATGGCGAATCTCAGCAAATGGCTAAATGTGACAACAAAACGGTGCGTGTTATATCCTCCTGGTACTGATGTCATTTTAATATGCTCGGCGAGGACGTCCAGAGCAGCCCGTCTGTTTGCCGTGGAGGTTTTGGAGCTCGAAGGCTCCTAGCAGCAGGACCTCTTCTTCGAGGGGTTTTCGGCCAAATGGATCGTCTTCTCCTTCTCCTGGTCCTCCTGCTCTTTGAGGGTCCTGACCAGAGGAGCACAAGGCAGCCCGTAAAGTTATGACGGCGCTGTGACAGTGTTACTGCGGTACAGCTCTGCCCCCATGTGGACGTGACGGCATCAGGCAACAAGCCGAACATTGAACGGACTCACTCTGTCCACAGAGACACCGCCACCCTTTGCAAGAACGCAGATTTTTACAGTGGTTTTTAATTACATGAGTACTGCAGTACTTGCTGTGCAGGTTGAGTATGACCTTTCAAAGTGGTCCCATGCATCCCCCCTCCATCCCTCTACACTGGCTTCTTGTACCTGTTTGTACCAAGAGTCTGATTACATCCTTCAAGACCATCAAGGGATCTGCTCCCTGGGACCCGATCACTCTCACCGCCCCAACCCGACTGCTACGCTTCTCCACCTCTGTCTGCTTGGTGGTCCCACACACAAGAGGTCAAAAATCAAAAACGGAAAGGTTCTCGGTTCTGTTGCAATGGAATGACCTCCCCACTGTCACTCACAACTGCTGAATCCTTTTCAGCATTCAAGAAGGGTCTCAAAAGCACATGCCATTATTTGTCACGCTTACCTTCGTAGTTTCCCATCAACTATAAATGCTGCTACTCATATAATCTTACAGTTAATGTTATGCATTTTCAAATTTGTACTCTATCAATTCTATATGCATCTCCCCATGTAATTTATGTTGGTTTACAGAGTGAAGTGCTAAATAAATAAATGTAAATATCAATGTAAATGCAAATGCAGATGCAATCACCAAGTTTTGTCAAAACACACAAAAACAATTCCCTGTTGCTGTACAGCTTTACCTTCCCTGCGTCTGCTCGACTTTGAGCTTCAGCTCACCTGGCCAGATGGACCATGGCTTCTGTCACGTTGTGGCCTGTGGAGGCGCTGCACTCATAGAAGATCAGATGGAAGTCCTGTGGGGGGAAGGGGGCGAATAATGCAATGCATTATGTGACAGTGACTGCTGCTTCAGCATTGCGGTGAGTCCCAGGTGATGGCATGAGAGCTACGCAAATGGACTCTTGCAGACAAGACGTTGGTTTCCATGGTGAGGACAAACCAAACAGGACATGAAAGCACAGTTATGGTGGGGCTGTGGAGGCTGCAGGGTCATCTGTGTGGAACCTATGTGTGCAGCGCTCTAAAACCCGACTCCTTTCCTTTGTTCTTGTACAGCACAGCCTGTGTTTTGGTTCTCGGCGAGAGGCGCTCATGTTTCGCACACACCTTGGCCAACTTCTCGGCCACCCTGGTCTGGACCTCCCTCTTGCTCTCGTGGTCCGTTTTGTTCCCAAGGAGCATGATGGGAATGTTCCCCCCTGCGCCTTCCTGTGGCAACATGACAACAGCATAGCAGTGTAGAGTATGTGAGCACAGTGCAGAAAAGACCAGGGCGAAAAAATAATTAACCCTTTAAAGACCCTCACCTTTATGTCGTTGTAAAACTGCTTTCAAGCCATTATGAAGTAATGCTTTTATACTTGATATACCACGCTAGTAAGAACACTTCAGTGCTGAAGAGGTAGTGGCTAGAGCTGTTGCTTTTGGATGCGGAGGTGGCAGGTTTGAATCCTGCTTCCTGCTGTAGAGCAGGTCACCTAAATTATTCCAGTAAAATTACCCAGCTGTATAAATAGGTAAATAATTGGAAGTATCTTAACATTGTACGTTCTGAAGAAAAGTGTCAGATAAATGAACAAATACGACAAAATTTCATGCCCTGCAATGTTGGTCATTGGCCAGCGTTTAATAAATGAGAGAGAGCTTCATAAAAAGTAACTCACGTTCACGCTCTCCAGCCAGTGGCGCACAGCCATGAAGCTCTGCTGAGAGGCGATGTCGTACATGACGATTACACCGTCTGCCTTACGGAAGAACTGCTTCGTGATGCTTCGGTACCTGTGGCAGCGGGGTGACAATAAGGGACGATCCAGGACAGCGACACTGTGTCGGACTTCATGCGGACGTTCTGAAATACAGTTGTTCCCCTACTTACAGAGTTAACTGGGACCAAGAGCTGGTTCGTCACTCAAAAAGTTGTATGTGCCACAGAGTGGGGGGGGGGTTCATCAGTTTACTTGTATTATGTCAGATGCCTGTACCTGTTTTTCTGCTGTGAAACGGAATTTTATTTACCCTGAGTCGTATGTTGGTTTAATAAACACATCACGCACGCATATCATCAGAAACCGCTTGTCCTATACTGGGTTGCGAGGAGCCGGAGCCTAACCCGGCAACGCAGGGCGCAAGGCTGGAGGGGGAGGGGACACACCCAGGATGGGACGCCGGTCCGTCACAAGGCACCCCGAGCGAGACTCGAACCCGAGACCCCACGGAAAGCAGAGCCCGGCCCAACCCACTGCACCACTGCGCTCCCCCATTGGTTTATAAATAACTGTAAATATCAGTAGCCCAGAAAGCCCCGCAGGGTGGGCGGAAACAGCAGGGTTATTTAGACTGAGTCTCGCTCTCCCACTGATGCAATCTCGGACAGCACGGCGGCAGATTCCCCTCCATCTGGTGAGCCGGGATGGCTCGTGCACGTGTCCGCGCATTCTGAGTCCCCTGGTGGAGTCTATGCGACACAGTATAAATAAGAAATGCCAATAAAGAACTGTGGCCTAAAACTACTGTACTTGCGGGTGTTGGTGCTCACCTGAGGCTCCTCCATCCTTTCTTTTACCCCACACATCACACAAAATTCTCCAATACAGAATACAAGTGTAATAAGAAATAAAAGCATCATTTAAACAGCAATGTAAGTATGCTAATTACCCCAAAGAGCGGACAAAAACTGCACATCAACTTAGAGCCGTAGGTACGGCACGGAGGTAGAGGACGAGGGAGAAGCGACGCTTCGCTGACAGCTCAAAGCTGGTAGATGTGGAAGTGAGCAGCTCACCTACTGCTTGCTCACCTTCTCTTTATTTCTTCTCCACATTCTTCACTCTTTTAAAAAAGTCAAGGAATTGACTGCTATTTGGAATTACCGCCTGCTGAGAGAAGCGACACTTTGGTGCATGATGTGAACTGGTACGCCAGTTTAGAGAACGTGGGGGGTGTGGCGTTGCGGTAGGTTTGGCCGGGTCCTGCTCTCCGGTGGGTCTGGGGTTCGAGTCCCGCTTGGGGTGCCTTGTGATGGACTGGCGTCCCGTCCTGGGTGTGTCCCCTCCCCCTCCAGCCTTACGCCCTGAGTTGCCGGGTTAGGCTCCGGCTCCCCGCGACCCCGCTTGGGACAAGCGGCTTTAGTCAATGTGTGTGAGTCTAAAGAACATGGTATGAGCAAACAGTTTGTTACTTATAAATGAGGGTACAACAGCATTAAATCGGCGTGACACTGAGCAGCTCCGCTGCGACCTTTCGCTCGTCACTCTTACCTTTCCTGCCCGGCTGTGTCCCACATCTGCAGAGCCACCTTGCACTTTTCCAGCATTAGTGCTTTTACACTGTAGTCAATACCTGCAAAGAGCACATGCAGCATCAGCAGGTGAATTTGCCACAGGGAGGCACTGTGGGGCTCTACTTCCTTCTAAGAAATACCGTATTAAAAATTGTACGCCACTAGGCATAAATTAATTTGTCATTATTTAGCTACATAGAGAAAAATGGGGGGGTGCGGCACGGCAGGTTCAGCCGGTGCCCGATGTGCGGCAGGTCTGGGGTTCGAGCCCTGCTTGGGGTGCCTTGCGACGGACTGGCGTCCCCTCCAGGGTGTCTCCTCTCAGCTTTGCGCCCTGTGTTGCTGGCAAAGGCGCCGGCTCGTTCGGACAAGCGGTTGTTGACGTCGGTTGGTAAACCGAAATAATATATTTACATTTCTCTGGGATTTCAATCCACAGGTTCTCGCAAGTCTAGTCTTATTTGCCGCCAGCATACCAAAGTTACCGTGATGTTAAAAGCACTTCCTAGCCAAGGGATGACATTTTACAGCTGTAAATAATAAACTATGAGAAGTTCACAAAAAGCGCTGCCAGCGTGACTGATTTTCAGAAGTGACGCTGGCAAAAGGAAGACCTTGCTGTCCTTCGAGCGCCTTCACATATTGTTCGCTGTATGAACTTTGTGAGAAGTACCGAATGCAGTGATTTTATTGTAGGAAAAGGAAACGATGGAAACATCGTTCATGCAGACAGACGCATGTAAGAGGTGGGTGCACGCAGGGCGATGCCGTCGATTCATAGATTCGGGGCGCGGCGGAGGCCTCTACGCGGTCAGCCCCCTGTCCCCTCAATTCGCCGCCGCTGGACGTGCGGCCGTGTGGACGGACACCGCGGTCCACTGGACCGTTTCACCGAAGCTCTTTCTGGGTCAAGGGTCCCCAGACAGCAGAGCTTGTCCCATTTCACAGCTAGATCAACATGTAGCAACACTCGGCTCAGCGGCGCGTATTAAAAGGGTGCAAAACACGTTACTTAACAAGCATTGTGTTTCCCACTTATTGAGCTAATCCTATTGTGCGAAACCTGGCCGCTCACGCAAGCACACGCACACACAAATTAGTGCGGCAAAACTGAATTAGAAGGCTGGCAGAATGTTGCCGTTATGCAAAATCATTACCTAAATGTGCTTTATTAAAAATCTGCGCGGGGTTTTGAGCGCAGATTCAAAGCGTCTTCGCTCTGAAAATCCCACTCTTGCGACCGTCACGGTTAAACCGCTGACCATAGAGGTTTTTAGAGGCTGAAGTGCCATGTGGCTGTGCTGTCCTGTGTCTGGGGGGGGGGGGGGGGGGGGATCATAGCCACACGACTCAGGGGAGGGGTGGGGATATGTAGGCAGACTCGTACCCACGGTGGCCAAGGTGCCCGGGTGAAAGCAGTCATCGCAGAAGCGCCGGAGCACAGATGTCTTGCCCACCGAGGAGTTCCCCACCAGGACGATCTTGAAAAGGCGGTCGGGGGTCGAGACTGCCGCCTCCTCCTGGGAATGACAGGGGCAACATTACGGTACATATCAATGACCAAACTGAGGATGTGGAGAAACACCACAGCATCTGCTTCTGGGAGCTTCTTGGTGCAAAAGCCTAAAAGGTTCTCTGTTTGTGCTCCAATGTGGCGGAATGAGCTCCCTCCGATCCTCGGAACTGCTGAATCCCTCTCAACATTTAAGAAGGGTACAAAACGCATCTCTCATACATTTCTCTCCTGATATCCTCTCTGCTCCATTAACATGCACTACATGATCTCTCACAATTACCTTTGCATTTCCTACCCATTTTACACACATCTACTGTAAAGTAATGTACATCATGGTACATTCTCAAAACCACGGTACGGGACAAGCGCGCTGTTCTTTGGGAATTGCGCGTCTGCATCTATAACTCCACGTCTGTGGGTGAAATGCAGTTTTGTTTACACTTTTGGTCTATCTGTTGCGCTGTGCACATTTTGCAGAAAAGCACCTGCCGAACAAACACATGTAAATGCTTTTCTCCAAAGCAACGTACAGTGTTAAGTTTACATAGTAAACTTTTTACAGTCGCTCATCCATTTATAGAGCTGGATCAATTTTACTGGAGCACTACAAATAAATAAGTTTACAAGGAGATAGCTGGTAGTGTAATAGCTAGCGCTACTGCTTTCGGCTCTAAAAATTGCAGGTTCGATCCCCACCTCCCTTGAGCAAGGTATTTACCCACAACTGACTCTGTTCAACTACTTGTCCAGGCCATGGTGACATCCCATCTGGACTACTGCAACTCTCTCCTGTGTGGCCTTCCTGCTACCGCCATCAAACCTCTACAGCTGATACAAAACGCTGCTGCACAAGTCGACTGATTTGCTGAAACGTTCACATGTATCTCCTCTACTCGTTTCTCTGCACTGGCTTCCTATTGCTGCCCAAATCAAATTCAAGACCCTGGTTATTGCCTACAAGTGTATGAACAGAACTGCTCCCAGCTATTTACAAGACTTTATCAGCTGCTTCACCCCAACCAGACCCCTTCGCTCATCTGCTTCTACTCGCTTGGTGGTCCCGTGCACAAAAGGTAAAGACCGGAGGTTCTCGGTTCTGGTTCCGTTGTGATGAAATGACTTCCCCCCTCTCACTCAGAACTGCTGAATCTTTGTCCACGTTTAAAAAGGGTATTAAAACTCACCTCTCACTTCGCTCATGATCTCTTAAGTTCATGTAAGACGTAAATGTTCACGCACCATAACTCTGAGATCATGCCCGGATAAACCTTTATGCAGCTACTGCTGTAATGTACGTAAATGTTTGTGTATCTCAAAAAAAATTTTAGGAAGGTGATCAGGAATCATCAAAATTCAGAGTTTTATGCAACTACTCGTGTAATGAACGTTGGTGTATACAGTGAAGGAAACAAACTAACTGTACTTAAGAGTCACACATCTGCATCTATTTCTCTCTTTCTCCTAATGTAATGCACAAATTGTATTTTGTATGAGATAAGAAATAAGTAAACTGCTAAATGAGCAAACTGAAATGTAAATGTAACAATAATAATAATAATTTATATTATTGTTATTACTAGTAGTAGTAGCAGTAAGTGTATTATTATTATTATTATTGTCTCATAGCGCCTGGCTGATGTGAGAGGACATGAGTTCGATCCCCGCTCAGTCTGTGTGGAGTTTGCATGTTCTCTCCGTGTCTGTGTGGGTTTCCTACCACAGTCGAAAGACATGCTGTTTAGGTTCACCCATAGTATGTGAGTGACACAGAGAGAGTGTGTTCCACTGATTTATGGATGAGCGACCCATTGTAAGTAGCGTATCCAGCAGCGTAAGTCACCTTGGTGAATAAGGTGTGTGGGCTGATAACACTACATAGAGTTCATTGGAAGTCGCTTTGGAAAAAAGCATCTGCTAAATGAAGTAAATGTAACAATAATACTAAAGAAAGGATTTTCATTATTGTTGTACAGTAGTCTAGGGAAATCCCTTTAGCCTCATGGACACATGAGAAGGTAGGAGCACAGAGGGATGTGGGTGTACAGCATGGTCTTCACCAAGGTTCTGGACCCTTTTCTCCACGCTGCCACTCACATTTGTGATGGTCTCCTTGCCAACAGGCTGCCCCCGTGGGGACGAGGGGGTGTCACTGGCGCTGGGGCGGGGGTCCCCTTTAACGGCAGTTGTCCAGGCTTCGTTTGCTGGGGGAGCTAGGGTTGAATCCAGGTAAATGTTGCTCATCTCCTGGCTGGCTTCCTCCTCCACCTCCTCCTCCTCTTCCTCGATGCTCCACTGAGGAGTTGGCCGGCTCTCGCTCCTCAGCGCCTGTGGCAGGGGGTCTTCCTCAATAGAGATGACCCGATGGAGGTATGCATCATGTGAGGACGGGGGCCTTTCCTCATTGTCTTGGCTGACAAGTGGCCCGTGGCCATTCACTCTTGCCAAGGTTTTCCTCTTGGAGGATTTGGAGACGTCTACCTCATCCTCACTGCGGAGCAGGAACATAACAGAACAGAGAGGTCTGGTACCCTGGTCTCAACGCTACAGTCCTCAGGGTTGAGCTCATACTGTGTGAAGGTGATCACAGCTAACACTACAACAATAATATAGTACAAACAACAATGATATACAGAAGAAATCAGTTTTTTATCTGAAATCCCCATGTGATCACTTTATAAATCAGGACTAATTTTAGGGGGAGGGAAAAAATTTAAATATCTTCCCTCAGTAACTGTTGCATTCATTCAAATTCACCTAGCTTTGTAATTAATGGTACATTCACAATATGATGATCCAGAATAATTACAGTTATTATTTAATAATGGTTTCATTCGAAGGGGGGCGCGGTGGTGCAGTGGCACAGTGGGTTGGACTAGGTCCTCCTCTCTGGGGGGTCTGGGGTTCGAGTCCCACTTGGGGTGCCTTGCGATGGACTGGCGTCCACTCCCCCTCCAGCCTTATGCCCTGTGTTGCCGGGTTAGGCTCCGGCTCCCCGCGACCCCATATGGGACAAGCGGTTCAGATGATGATGTGTGGTTTCATTCTGCATGTAAAAGCCAGTAAATCACTGTTATACCATCTGCACTGTGGCTCTTCTGTGTGGTCATATCTTTGTAAACACACTGCCTGGAAAGACCTGCAGGCTGAAATAAAGATAATTTCTGGTGATGCAGGATACCTTTTCGGGTCCTGTCCTCCTTCCATGTACTTCAGAGGCATCGCTCCAGAAATCTGGTTCCAGAAGGACATCTTGATAGAGTTCTTGGGTTTCTGTCGAGGGGAAAAAAACTATATTTATTCATTTAGCTGATGCTTTTTTCCAAAGCGACTTACAGTGTTAAGCTAATTACAATTATTTAGCCATTTACACAGTTGGGTAATTTTTACAGTATCAATTCAAGGTAAGTACCTTTACCATAGGTACTCCAGCAAGATACGTCGAACCTGCAACCTCTAAGATTAAAAAGAAATACTGTATAGAATCGGATGGCTCCATTAGACTGCCAAAATATTTCCATTACGTGACAATATTAGCCGTTTATACAGGCAGGTACATTGGAGCAGCTAAGTGGTAAAATAATTTACATTAATTATTTTATTTAAACTTATACATTTATTCCTCCAAACAATATCAGATTTGTCTACTGACCCATATACAATTATTTACCAATTTATGCAGATGGGTTATTTTTCTACTGCTGTTACAGAGGGTAAATACCTTGCTCAAGGGTACTGCAGAATGAAAAGGCATTGAATCCCGGGTTCAGACCACTACACAATCAGCTGGCCCAGTCTTATGTCCAGAGACGTGTATTAAAGAGTAAAATGAGTGACTGAAGCTGCGATACCGATGCAACTGAGCTGCAGAAACTTACCAGATAACACATATCTCTCTCATCTCGCAAGTGTTTGTTCATCTCCCTGAAACGAAAAAAACAGCAAGACGGAGCAGCTCAGCGTGTTTGATGAGAGGAAGGAGGACCGTTCGCTCGGCGGTTCCCGGGGCTCCAGCGGGAGGACGTCCTACCTGAGCAGGTCGAGCTGTTTGAGCAAGCTGGTTCGCTCTCTCTGCAGCCCCTCTGTCACCCGGTACATCTCCCTGTCCCGCAGCAAAACACACATGCACACACACGCACACGTAAGCAACCGGTAAAACAAAGTACTAAGTTGCCTCTCGCACCAAGTCCGCCATCTTCAGCTGGTATCGGTCCTGAGTTCCAGTCCCTGTGAAACACCGGAACTTCCAGCAACATTTTGCGAATGTTTAAACACAACCTGACATGGTGCTAAAAGGCACTCAGGAGCTTGACGTGACAGACTCTGATAGTACTGCTTTGACCTGTAGGGTGGCACAGTGGGTAGCACTGGAGCCTTACTCTACTGGGCTGTGTGTTTTGATGTGGGTGTGAATCCAGTTCGATCTGTATGGAGTTTGCATGTTTCCACCCAGACCACTCATGCTTCAGACAAACTGATCTCTATGCTGACATATGTCTGTGTGTGTGTTATGTTGGTAAGGTTAGAAGATGTTTCATAAAATTGGTTGGGGTGTCTGCACCAATTGGCTGCTGCTCAAAAGGTTTGGACTCAATTTATGGTGAACAAAGGTGTTTAACGTAACCGGCAGATGCACCTATGTGATTGGCCGATGCCAAAAGGTGTCTATTGTGATTGGCTAGATACCGTCAGGGATTTTTTTGTTTGCTGATGACTGAGCTCTCAATGCTACTTCGGAAGCTGACGTGCAGTATTGTGTCAACAAGTTCACCATGGCCTGTAATGACTTCGGCCTCACCACAAATACGAAGAAGATGAAGTTCTATACCAGCCTGCTCCAGGCAAACCTTACGGTGAGCCTAACATCACAATAAACGGAAAAAGGCTCAGAGCAGTGAATAAGGTCACGTACCTTGGAAGCACGTTACCCCGAAACGTTGTAATCGATGACGAGGTGAACGCAAAAATCGCCAAAGCCAGTGCAGCCTTCGGCAGACTACATTCAAACGTGTGGAAAAAAAGAGGCATATGTCTCCAGACAAAACTCTCTGTTTATCGCGCTGTCCTACTATCTACACTGTTCTATGCGAGTGAAACATGGACAGTTTATAGTCGTCATGCCCGAAAACTGAACCACTTTCACACAACATGCCTACGTAGAATTCTTGCTATTAAATGGCAAGAAAAGGTTCCCAATAGGGAGGTCCTCGCCCGTGCAGGCCTACCAAGTATTCACACTATCCTAATGCACTCCTATCTTAGATGGGCAGGTCCCTTGGTACGCATGTCAGACCAACATCTTCCCAAACGACTCTTCTATGGTGAGCTATCCCAAGGAAACCAATCTAGAGGTGGTCAGGAGAAGCGATTCAAGGATACGCTTAAACCGTCCATGAAGGCATTTGGCATCGACACGGATAGCCGGGAAGAATCTGCAAAGAACAGAACGAGACGGCGCACCTCCATGCACAAAGGCGCGATGGCGTACGGAGCCAATAAAACAACTTTACCCATGCAAAAACGACAGGAATGGAAATCTCGAGGTGTTCGTTCCCAACAAAAGGGCACAATCACGTGTCCACGGTGTCAGAGAACATTTCATGCGCAAATCGGTTTAATCAGCCATCTGCGCACGCACAACGCACCTCCGCCCCAACCCCAGTTTGACTAGGTGGTTCTCGTCGACAACGACGGACGAACGACATTGCGATTGGCTGGTGCTTCAAGGTGTTTGACATGACTAACTGACGAATGAATGCGTGTGACGTAACTGGCTAGTGCTTCAAGGTGTTTGAAGCAATCTGCTGGTGCACGAGGATGCCTAGTGTGATGGCCTGGCGATCAAAGTTTTTTTTCAAAAATTTTTGACGTGTTTAATATGATTGGCTGGTGCTCACAGGCGTATGATGTGATTGGCTGGTGATCACAGGCATATGATGTGATTGGCTGGTGCTCACAGGCGTATGATGTGATTGGCTGGTGATCACAGGCATATGATGTGATTGGTTGGTGCTCACAGGCGTATGATGTGATTGGCTGGTGATCACAGGCATATGATGTGATTGGTTGGTGCTCACAGGCGTATGATGTGATTGGCTGGTGCTCACAGGCATATGATGTGATCAGCTGGTGCTCACAGGTTTTTGACATGAGCGAGAGACGCACAGGGCTATTTTACATGATTGCTTGGTTCAGCGGGACATGTCACGTGATGAGCCTGTGTTGGAGAGTGTCTGACATGCACACTCACATCTCTCGCTCTTCCTGTAGACGGTTGCCCTCCTGCTGCAGCAGCTCTAGCTGCTCCTGGGCCAAGGTAAGCTGCTGGCAGGTGTGCTCCAGCTCGCGCATCAGCTCTTCATTGGTCTGCTTCAGCCTCACGTTCTCCACCCGCGTCTCCTGCTGCTCGCTGTGCAACTCGCGGCACTGGCGCTCCAGCTGAACGTGCAGATACAAAGTACGCAGAGGCACCCCGGACACACACACACACACACACACACACACACCCACACGGGACACAGGAACACAAAACGACAGCAGCAGGTGGAGATCAGACCAGACGTTGTCAATGTTGTGTCCCAAGAGGTTGAAAAAACAGAATATAACGGAAACAAAGAAGGAAGTGTTGCGCAACGACGTCACACTGCAACCTACACCACGGGAACAAAAGACCCAAACCTTCAAAAAAGAAAAAAAAAAAAGACACAAAGACTTGAGAGTGGAGTGCGTTAATCTGGATGCTTATTAATAGTTACGGCAATTAAAGAGGCGCCACGGAGAAGCAATGGAAGCCTTTAACGACTGCGCCTCACAAAGGGATCTCTCTTTAATCCTCTTTACTGCAAGTCTCCATCGGACTCTGTCCCGGGCTACTCGCATCGCCTTTCCCCAGAACATCTTGATCATCTATAGCTCCGGCTGTAGGGTTCGTTTCCGTGTGAGCAGTGGCCTTCCTCTTCTTCCTCTTCTCCGTTTACCCTGTGGGTTCCAATCCAAGGCTGCCTCGGAATGCCGGTCTCTTGTCTGCACAAGGTGTGCCCGACCCATTTCCATTTCCTTCTCTGGATTTTATTAACAATGGGCTGTTGCTTTGTCCACTGCCAGAGCTCCTGGTTAGAAATTCGTTCTGGCCACTTGATGTGCAGGATCTGGCGGAGGCAACTGTTTACTTCATACAGTGTTCTCACATTCCATAATCCAATCCTTGTTACGGCTTTGGAGGGGAGAAGGTTCATCGGCAAATCAGCTCCCTGCCGGGTTTGGCTGTTCTGCTTCATGCGCTCTCTCCCAGGTTGTTTTTTTTTTTTTAAATCATAAGAAGGAGCTTTTACGAGGTCATAAAATGGAATTTTTTGCAGTGTTGGTTTCTGTAGCGATACATTTTTACAGGGTGGGGTTGCAAGCCCCATGCCGAACCCTCCTCCTCCTGCAGCTGGGGTTGCGATCGTCCTTGGTGGAGCTGGCTGTCGAAAGGGCAGCCAGGTGTATTTAATTAACGGAGGATTTTACACAAATTTACGCACTAATTGCAGCTTAAGAATAATTAATGTTAAAAGCTTTAGTGGAGTTTTGAGGGCGGCGAAGATGCCTATCGCTCCGTCTGAATTTACCCAAAAGCACCTGAATGGAAAAGCTTATTAAGGATATTACGCATGTAATGAATTGCAACATAAGTTGTTATGTTTTGTCACATCCATGGATATTACTAACAGAGATGCGTTTCCACGCCATGACGCCAAAACTTGCTTTATTCTGTGGCTCTTTCGCAGGATCAGTTTGGCTGGGGGTTTTTAAATCGGCAAGGGCGCTGTCACTACCAGCGAGCACGTGGCCGCTGATCCGGAAGGTCCGTGCCCCGCTGAGCCCCACTCACCCTCCTCTGCTTCTGGATCAGCTGCTCGAGCTCCTGCTCCTTGCCGGACAGCTGCTGCTCCAGGTCATGGCTCCGTGTCAGGAAGCGCTCCGAGTCCTGGGAGGTGAGGGACCGTGGGTGCGGTGGTCAGTGCAGGTCAACTTATTTTGCTCACGGTAAGGGATGACGTGTCGCCGAGGGCCATTTACCTTCACCTGGAGGAGGATGCGGTCCTTTTCGCTCTTGATCTGCTGCTCCATCTCCTCATAGAGGCGCTGCAGCTCGTCATCGTGAGTCGCCGCTTTCCTGCGAGAAAGTTTGCTTCCGGTTAATTCTACTAAGTGGACCCCCCAGCGGGCTGTGCTGGGGCAACTCCCATTAAAGCTGTAAAAAAACATACCCACAAACTCGTTATTGTGACAAACATGGCCATCAAAAGTGAAGATCGCCACATGAACAGGGTAATTTTTCTACTTCCCTGGACAAGCACTTTGGAATTATTATTATTATTATTAAGGAAAATCTCATCTGGGGGACAGGGGCTCCCACAGTGGCAGCTCTTGAACCAGTACGGCTGACATATCAGCGAACCATCACCCGTTGCTTCCTAGAACCAATTGTGCGGAGATGATGAAAGCAGACACACGGTGCACGTGACAGCGCTCTCTAAAGGACTCTCGTTGTACACGCTTTTCGGACCGTCCACATCACAATCGGCTCGCTCAAACCACAGGTTTAACTGACACGCAGTTTGACGGGTTAACAAGGCCCGTTGCGCATTTTCCCCTTTGTCCACCGACGCCGTAATGACGAACAGCAAATGAGGAACCCCAGTTGCATAATTTCTAAAAAACAGCAAAGACAACATGTTCTTACGACAACACGAGGTCTAGTTAAACGTCAAAGGTCGGGTCTAATTGTTGTGAACCAATGCGTACCAGTTCAGAATAATTTTCCTGCCTTATTGCCCAATTAGTAGTTTAGCTACCGGCAGTTTCGTAAAATGCTCAGCTGTCTTCGGCCCAGGGCTATATAACATGCAGTATATCATATGGGTGCCACACGGCAGACTGACTATGCATTGAAGGGACGATTTCATATCGTATCAACATGTGAACGCTTGCGAAAACCCATAGTGGGTGCTCACACCGTGGTAAGCTTCACACCACCATCATCACTTCACCATCTCTACCCAGGCAGGACTATGCAAATTCTGTGCCACCATACCTGAACTCCCAGATCTCACTATTTGCCTTTTACTGTGTTTTTCACAGGGGTGCAGTGGCGTAGCGGGTTTGGCCTGTGCCGGCTCTCTGCCGGGTCTGGGGTTTGAGTCCCGCTTAGGGTGCCCTGTGACGGACTGGCATCCTGTCCTAGTGTGTCCCCTCCCCCTCCAGCCTTGTGCCCTGCGTTGCTGGGTTAGGCTCCGGCTCGCTGCGACCCCACTCGGGACAAGCGATTTCAGTGTGTGTGTGTATTTTTGACTCCAAAGAAAACAAAAAAGATAGAACTGAAAGCAAAACGCTGTCTGTTTTCAGGTTTACTCTGTTCCTTCTCATTTTGGTCCTTGGATACAACCACATTAACAATTAATCCAGGATTGCAGAGCAGCGAAAATATTAATTTAAAACTGTTCAACATCTTATCTGTTCACTCAGAAGAAGAAAATGGAACGCAAAGGAATATATGAGCGACCTTATGAAAGTCACATTTTCCCATAGACTGCTTGTCACCACACATGCTATGGGGTGTTACATTGGGGGCATCTATCTGCTGGAGGACAGGCGCTGTTATACCACAGTGCTCCTGGTTTTTGGACATCAGTTTACTGCAGTGGCTCTTAGGCCTTTGCTCCAGCTGTCTCAGGACTCAAGTTAGAGGTAGGCTAGATTAGTTCAGGCTATTAGCTCAATCCAGTGCCTAAGTAGGCTGAAAACCTGCCTACATTAGCCTGCCAGCTCCAGGGATGAGGCCCATTGGTCTGCTGTAAGTGACTCTTATAAGTGTGGGAGGACGTCTACTATGTAAGTATACATTACTTCATTTAGCAGGTGCTTTTCTCCGAAGCGACTTCCAATGAACTCTAAGTAGTATCATCAGCCCACACACCTTATTCACCGCGGTGACTTACACTGCTAGATACACTACTTGCAATGGGTCACTCATCCATACATCAGTGGAACACACTCTCACTGTGTCACTCACACACTACGGGTGAACCTGAACAGCATGTCCTTGGACTGTGGGAGGAAACCGGAGCACCCAGAGGAAACCCACATAGACACAGGGAGAACATATAAACTCCACACAAGCTAAACGGGAACCGAACGCACATCCTCTCACATCAGCACTACTTGCTGTGCCACCCACTCTGTATTAGTGTGTGCATCGGCATCATTATCAACCATCATTCCTTAGCAAAGAGCCCAATAAGGACTCACTGTTTTCAGACAGATAACATCTGGAGACAGGTCAGGGGGATATGAGCTAAAAACATGTTATACTTGAAGTGCTATTTGACCAAAAGGGTCTATGGTGCAAGAGGAATGTTGGACCGATTTGCAGAAGCTGAAAATGTTCGATTGCAACTGATAAGACACAACCCTTCGTCCCATCCAAGGTGGTCTTTAGCCTTGAACCCCATGGTTCTAGGATAGGCTCTGAACACATAACATGGCACCGGCGCGAGGCGAAATGTTGATTGCCTCTCCTCGCAGACTTGTTAGTTTAGTGTATATTATTTTGTTTGTGTCACTGTCCTTCCAGCCAGTTTATTCTCTTATTACTTATTACTTATAACCACCAAACACTTCTGCAAATACGTGAAACAGTGCGATCAGACGCAATTCTTAGCGTTGGAGAGCTGAACTTGCTACCTTTGCTCTGCCGCGAACAGCATCATGACCACGACCCACCTGGGACCACTCAGAAGATGAGAGCTCGGAAACGGGGCCGCAGGGCCGGCGTGCAGGTGAGAGCGAAACGCCCCGGGCTACGACCTCCGATGCCCGGTATTTTCCTGTCCAACGTTCAGTCTCTGGACAACAAACTGGACGATCTCAGAGGGCGACTTAAATTCCGAAGAGATTTATGGAACTGCTGTGTTTTCTGCTTTACGGAGACGTGGCTCACCGCCAGCACACCGGACTACGCGGTCCAGCCCAAGGGCTTTTCAAACTACCGTGCAGATCGGACTGATTCATCGGGGGGGAAAAGAGAGGGGGGGCGCATGCTTTCTTATTAACAATGCATCGTGCACGAATGTGGGAGTGACTGCACACAACTGCACTCCGGACCTTGAACACCTCATGATCAAATGCCGACCGTTCTACCCGCCCGGGGAGTTCTCGGCTGTGCTCATGGCCGCAGTTTACATCCCACCCGAAGGGAACACACACAGCGCGCTGAACAAACTGTATCACGTTGTCACTAAGTACGAGAACAAGCACCCAGATGGACTGTTCATTATCTCTGGGGACTTTAACCAAGCCGATTTCAGGAACGTGTACCCCAAGCACCATCAGCACATCTCCTGCCCCACCAGAGGCTCAAACACCCTCGGCCACTGCTACACTTCACACAGAGGTGCGTACCGCTCCCTGCTGCATCCACACCTAGGGCAGTCAGATCACGCCTCGATTCTGCTGCTCCCGGTCTACAAGGAGAAACTCAAGCGAGAGGAGCCTGTGACGCGCACTGTGCAGCATTGGACACCAGAAGTGGAGGAAAGGCTCCAGGATTGCTTTGACTCCGTAGACGGAGGCATGTTCAGAAACTCATCCTCCGATCTGGACGAGTATGCCACAGGGGTCACGGACTTCATCCGTGTTTAGTGTCTGCATACCCCAGAAAACAGTCCGCTCATTCCCCAACCAAAAACTGTGGATAACCGCCAAAATCCGAAATAAGATCCGCACGCGAACTTGTGCATTTCAGTCTGGAGACACGGACGCGTACAAGAAGAGCAAGTACGAGCTCCGCAAAGCCATCGCCAGCGCGGAACGGGAATATAGCAGGAAGGTGGAGTTTAACTTCACTCAAGATGCACGTAGGCTGTAGCAGGGAATCCAAACTTTAACAGATTATAAACCACAGAGGCGGTCATCGGCAGGTGCCGCTGCGTCTCTCCCTGACGAACTGAATGTGTTTTATGGCCGCTTTGAGTTTGAGAACAAAGACCCCCCCGCTGCGAATCCCCACAGTACATGATAATGCCATTCTCACTGTCTCTGTGGCACAGGTGAGGAAAAACTTTTTTAGCCGAGTCAACATCCGCAAAGCTGCTGGTCCAGATGGAATTTCACAGCAAGTTTTAAAAACATGCAGTGCGCAACTGGCTACTGTCTTCACAGACATATTTAACACCTTCTTAAAAAGCTCAACTGTACCCACTTGTTTCAAAAACACCACCATCATCTAAGAAGAACAAAGTGAGCTGCCTTAATGACTATCGCCCAGTGGCACTGACCCCCATTGCAATGAAATGCTTTGAGAGGCTGGTGCTGGGACACATTAAGGACACCATCCCAGATGCTTTGGACCCACTGCAGTTTGCCTACCGCCACAACAGATCCACCGAAGACGCAATATCACACACACTTCACACCACTCTGGCTCACCTGGACAATAAAAACTGCTATGCAGGGCTATTATTTGTGGACTATAGCTCGACATGTAACACTGTCATCCCTACCAAGCTGATCCACAAACTACTAGGTGTAGGACTGAGTGCCACGTTGTGCAACCGGATCCTGGATTTCCTCACCAACAGACCCCAGCGTGTGCGGATTGGCAGCAATACCTCCTCCCCACTGATCCTCAAAACTGGCACTCCACAGGGAAGTGTCCTGAGCCCGGTGCTGTATTCCTTGTTCAAACATGACTGTGTGGTCAGTCGCAGCTCCAACACCATCATAAAGTTTGCTGACGATACTACCACTGTGGGTCTGATCACCAACAACGATGAGATGGCCTACAGAGAGATGTGCCAGGACAACAACTTGTCTCTTGATGTCAGTAAAACTAAGGAGTTGGTGATTGACTTCAGGAAACAGGATACGGTTCATGCACCCATCTACATAGGAGGGGACATTGTAGAGAGGGTCAACAGCTTCAGATTCCTAGAGGTCGCCCTCACTATGAAACTCACATGGACTGAGCACACGGCATCGACCATCAAAAAGGCCCATCAACGCCTCCACTTCCTCAGGCGTCTGAAGAAAGCCAGGATGTCCACTACAGTCCTCACCACTTTCTACAGGTGTGCTGTGGAGTTCGTCCTCACAGGGTGTATTACATCCTGGTGGGGCAGCTGCTCCATACAGACAAAAAAGCCCTACAGAGGATGGTCAAAACGGCTCAGGAAATCATGGGCACACAGCTACCAGCAGTACAGGACACCTACACCAACCACACGCTGCCTCAGAAAGAAGATGCACATCATGAGAGATCATACTAGTCACCCCGCACGGGCACTTTTCTCTTCCCTGCCATCTGCAAAACAGCTCAGGTCTATTCGAACCCGCACTGCTAGGTACAGGAACAGCTTTTACCCCACTGCTGGAAGAGTATACAACAATCACCAATGTGCCACCTTTACTAACTAGAGTTGGACTGCTCCTCCCAAGCACATTGGTAAATTACACTGCCACTTTAAGCATTCGCATTCTCGCTCTCACGTTCTGAGTTCTCTGGCTGTCTACTGGTATTATTGTTATTACTGTTACCATTATTTATTGTCATTGCTATTAGCATTACTCACTGTCATTGTCATTGTTTTGTTTGTACAGTATTTGTATTGCCTCTGTCTTGTCCATAGTCAGCATTCAAGCATTCAAGAAGAATTTCATGATACTTGTACACGGTACTTGTACCTATGACAATGAACTTGAAACTTGAAACTTGGATCACCACCACCACCCTGACTTGGAGAAACAGTTAATGACAGTGAGTGAGTGAGTGAGAGCCCTGAGCCAGTGTGCGGTTTGGAGGCACATTCCACAAGCTCATAAACACAATACGTCTCATCTCCATAGTGAGACTGCATATTGTCTTTAAAACAGTGACCAATGAGAAGCTCCTGAGAAAGCCCACAGCCAAGGATTACCACTTACTGCTCAGGAACAAACGGCAGCACCTAGAGACAGAGCCCACCCACCTCTTGAGGGCGCTTTCCATCTGATGCTTCTCCTGGTTGGCCTCCTTGATCTGCAGAGTGACACGGGCCAGGAACTCCTCAAAGTTGGACAGGAGGTGGGGCTCGTCCCGCCGAAGCTGAGTCCATAGCCTGCGCACCTCTCCCGGGCTGGCGATGAGAGAGGAAGGTGTATGGACTGGTTAGACCTCAACAAAACTGTTTTACTGAAAATCAGAGGGTAATGAGTCTGCGCCCAAGGTCACATTTCAATAGCCAAAGGTCTCGGAAGAACCTAGAGACTCGGCTTTTACAATTAGGTGAACCTGAGAAATTGCCCAGGCGAGCTGAAATTTGGGGTGCCAAATCCTGCTGTGAAAACAGGAAAAAAAAATTGCAGTCTTGGATAGAGATAATACCTCGTAATAAACGTATGCCTGTAAACCGTGCTTAATAATAAAGAACTGTCTTATTAGAAAACTGAAGCTCTGCCGAATTTATAGTATGTGAACGTTGTATGATGCATTGCTGCCTTGTCTCTTTGAAATGGTACAACTTTGACACATGATGCCCATGTATGTATTATGATAAACAATTACATAAGAAATAATTCTTTTATTTATAAAAGATTTGTCTGTACCTATATCTAAAATAAAAATAATTTTGTCATATATATACAGTATATATATTCATATATATACACATATAAATTTACCTGTATATAGTGCTACTTGAAAGTGTGAACCCTTGTGTCCCTTTGTTGTACCAAAAAAATGGACATTTAATGAGGAGCAGCCTTTCTCATGTGACATAACAGGTGTGTAATGACTAATTCCATATGTTGTTTTAGAGTAAATCATGTTTGTAGCAGAAAGACGCAAGTAGTGCAGGTGCTAAAATAAGTGAACCTCAAGATGCATCGGTTAAACCAAGTAGGTAAGTAGAGTCAGGGGTCTAAATCATAGTCATTTATTCATTTTATCTGTTTATTTTAAGATTTGGATTTTATAAGTTTATTTTAATATCTTATACAAGAATAATGACCATCCCTGTAGGGTTCACATAATTTCAAGCAGCGCTGTATTTAGACATAAGAGACTACGGGGTTCTGGACTGATTCTTGCTAGGTTTGTGAACCAAACACCTTAACGGTGACCTTTGAAGAACACAGTAAACGTGCTTAAAACTCCACAGTCAGCAAATTGGCGAAGCTATGTTACAAAACGACAGAAAAAGTTTTAAAATAACACAAAACGTACGGACTTCTTCCGCTTTGAAAGTGTACGTACAGAGGTGCCACACAGTAAAAACATAATAATATTCCACTTCCATGCGGTGAAGTACGATATGTAAGAATGATAAGGGCATTGAAATGAAGCAAGATGCCCGCTATAACAGACATCGGTATGCAAGTTGATGTAATCCCTTCTGGCAGTTTCCCTTTGGAGAGTTACGTGGGGTTCGAAGTCTTCCGGCGCCGCTCTGCCCCCGTATTGAACGGCAGCACCTTTCTAAAGATGAACCCAGTGATGCATATTGCACAAGGATTAGTTGTACTAAAGTGCTTTTGAGTCACAAAGCGTCAGTCTCTGCCCTTGCCAGAATATTCCACGATGCTTTGCAACCGTAGGAAGAGAAGAGTAAGGACTGATGTCCTGATTAAACGCATTTGACGGTATTGATCGCTAGACTAGCAAAGGCTGCTGTCCCCATTTACATGTACATTTATTTATTTAGCACATGCTTTTCCCCAAAGTGACGAGCAACTCAGAGGGAACAAAACAGCGTTTCGCCAACGGAAGAGCTTTATATGCAGATGCATGACTGCCAAAGGAGATAATTTGCCTGGTATCACCACGTAGAGCACCGGGTCTGACAGGGAACACAAAGGTGGATCATTGCAGACGGTGCGATGCAGGTCCCTGGAGCTGTTAAGAGGTCCGGAGAGGAGCGGGTCCAGAACACACGGGTCTTGAGACCCTTGCATCTAAAGATGCTCTCCTTCCAGGTGAGGACTTACTCCTCGAAAACGTTGCAGGCTCCCAGGCTCTCCAGGAGCATGCAGAAGTGCTTCTCCTCGTCGTCTTCATTCTCAGCCAACCTCTCCTCCCACTGCCTCTGATACAGGGCCCCTGGAGGGGGGTGATTCTCGGTCGCCTCCGACATCGTGATCCTTCTGCCAAACAGGAACTCGCCTGGGAGAAGACGGGCCAGCAAATCCTTGCGTCAAACACGCTCTACCTGTAGAAAGCTGGTGAGGCCGACGGCAGGTGGGACACCTGTGACACCACACCTGCACTTTGGACACGATGAAGCCTACAGTCCTATCGAGAGTAAACCTACATTACATACCACTCAATGAAATCTGCATAACACTACACATTGTAAGGTTTGAAATATTATCGGCGATTCCGAATAGTCACGATTCTAAAAAATAGATGGGCTGGGTTGTATGGTACAACACATGAAGAGCTGTGTGTGTATCCGAGTCTTCTTCTACGCTCTGATGGAGAAGCGGTGGTACCCACTAAATCCGCTGGAGAACTCCTCCAGGGTGAGGTAGCCGTTGCCGTCAGCATCCAGGGTGTCGAAGACGTTCTCCAGCTCGTCGGCACTGAGGGGAAGCTCGCCGTAAAGCCGCTGGAAAACAAAAAAGCAGATGGCAGAGAATGTCGCGCCTCGAACCGTGGGCTAGCTGCACTATGAAGCCACATTGGATCGAGTAACATCGTTATTCTTCTCAGAATTACAACGTACCCCAAGTGAAAGAAAATTACTTTTAAGTGCATGTGACAAAATCGCCTTATTAATGAACCTTTATAATCAACACACAGAGCAGCACGTTTGTTTGACACCTTTTTCTCCCAATTGACCTGCAGTGTTGAGACACCTACAACTTTTGACCCATTAATGCAGCTGGGTAACTCTACCGGAGCAGTTCTGGGTAAGTACCTTGCTCAAGGGTACTAAAGCAGTAGGTGTGATTAAAACCAGCAACTTTAAGATCCAAAAACAGCAGATCTAACCACTACCCTACCAGCTGCACCTTGTTAGTAGCCTATCAAAACACCAGCTCTTCATGTTAGATCAGCATCATTAGGTGCGTTTTCAGGTTTCACTTGGAAGCAAGAGCATGGTAGGATGTGGTTTCCATGTTACAACACCACCCTAGTACTGCCTGTATCATTTACATTTAGCACACACTTTTCTCCAAAGCAACTTACAACAGATACTATGTAGTGTTACCAGCCCACACATCTTACTCACCAAGGTGACTACATTGCTAGATACACAACTTACAAGGGGTTACTCATCCATGCATCAGTGAAACAGACTCACTCCGTGACACTCACGCGCTATAGGGGAACCTGAACAGCATGTCTTTTGACTGTGGGAGGAAACCAGAGCACCCAGAGGAAACCCACACAGACACAGGGAGAACATGCAAACTCCACACAGACTGAGCAGGGATCAAACCCACGTTCTCTCGCACCACCCGTGTGCTGTGAGACAGCAGTGCTACTCACTGTGCCACCATGCCACCTACAGCATCACACAGCAACACCTCACCCCCATAACCACAAATCCCCACCACCGAGGGGCTCCTGCCTGAGAGCAGCTTGGTGCCAGCGGCACTTGCTCTTCACACACAACCTCGCCGTTCACAGAAGCCCGTCCCGTGTTCTCATTTCAGTAACAACTAAGTACACAACAGGGGACCTGCCGCAGCTCGGAGGAGTGTGTTGGCCACACCGACTGTTCGCGAAACAACATTCACATCGTGGAAGGTGTGTTCTCACACACACACAAATAAAGGACGCACCGCTTTCCTTTTTTTAGCTCCTCCTTGACATTTATCAAACATTAATATTGCATTATCGAGTACCTTCCCTTTGCATCATCGAGGAAGAAAAACACTCGTTATTCCCTGGGGTGCATCTCCATGTGACTCGAGTAAAGAGCAGCCTATTAATGATTTTTGAAAACGCTTAAAAAGGAACATTGTGCGGTTTGCTCAACGTGCACCGGTTCGAGGGGAGAGCCTGTTACATACGGGCCGTGCGGCACGGTCTGTCTCAAGATGTCTTTTCCGCATGTCCTTTTGATTGCCAAAGAGCTACACCTACCCTGCATGCGTCCAGTTTAAGGTACAGGAAGTGGGACCGGACTGGGGTTCATTTAAACATCCCAGAAACCTGTAAAGGAACACTTAAATTTATCCCCATCTATTTTCTTGTTGAACCACCACCCAAATTCTTTTCTGGATGAAGTTATGGAATGTAAGCTGATTACTTTTACATACTTGGCAAGGAAACATGCTTTACTGCTATGGTCTAAATCAAAGTTCTCCCTGCAAAGATGTGGTTGACCAAAGTGTTTCATTTTCTTCTGCTTGAAAAATGTACATATGATCTGCATGGCGATTCAAAGGAATCCTGCAGTGTCTGGACACCCTGAAGAACTTATTAGATCGTGGTACATGATCATACCGGTGTAATACTGTCACCTTTTCACCTTCTGCCCTCGTTTTCTGTATGTGGACATGTTCTGCTTCTCGGTGTGCTGCCTCTGTCTTTATGTCACTATGACCCGAGGATGTTCTGGACACAACCAGTCCTGGAGCAGTTAGTAGAGCTGCTGCCTTTGGACCCAAAGGTTGCTGGTTCAAATCTCCTCTCTGGCTGTAATATCCTTGAGCAAGGGACTTATCCTCAATTGCTCCAGTAAAAATTACCCAGCTGTATAAATTGGTTTGACTCCGACCTATCTGACAGATCCTATCAAGTGGTCTGGCAAGGCTCCCGTTCTTCTCCGCTGGTGTTTTGCAGATGTCGGTAGTGGGTCCGCTTCTCTTCTCGATCTACACCTCCTCCCTCAGCCTGGTCATAGCCTCCCATGGATTCAAATACCACTGTTCTGCTGATGATACCCAGCTCTTCCTTTCCTTTCAAGCTGGAGCGTCAGACATTTCCGCACGCATTGCTGCCTGCCTGTCGGACATCTCTTCATGGATGTCTGATCACCACCTCCAACTCAACCTCTCCAAAACAGAGATTCTTTACCCCCCAGCTGGCCTGTCCTCCTGTCACGATCTATCGATCAAACTGGACAACTCACTCATTTTGCCTACCTCCTCGGCTAAGAGTCTAAGAGTGAAGCCACAGCCCGGACCTCCAGATACATCCTGCATAATATCTGCAGGATCCATCCTTACCTCACAACTGACTCTGCCCAACTACTTGTCCAGGCCATGGTGACATCTCGTGCATCTCTACTGCAACTCTCTCCTGTGTGGCCTTCCTGCTACTGCCATCAAACCTCAACAGCTGATACAGAATGCTGCTGCACGAGTTGTGTTTGACTTGCCAAAGCGTTCCCATATATCTCCTCTACTCGTTTCTCTGCGCTGGCTTCCTATAGTTGCCTGGATCAAATTCAAGACCCTAATAATTGCCTACAAATGCATCAGTAAAACTGCTCCCAGCTATTTACAAAACTTGATCAACTGCTACACCCCAACTAGACCGCTTTGCTCATCTACTTCTGCCCACTTGGTGGTCCCGCGCACGAAAAGCGCAGAGGTTCTCGGTTCTGGCTCTGTTGTGGTGGAACAACCTCCCCCTTCTCACTCAGAACTGCTGAATCTATGTCCATATTTAAAAAGGGTCTTAAAACTCACCTCTTCCAGACTCACTTTGCCCAGCATCTCTCAACTTCAAGTAAGGTGTAAATGTTTATGCACTATAATTTTAAGATCGTGCCCAGATAAACCTTTACACAGCTACTTCTGCAATGTAACGTAAATGTTTTTATGAATCTCAAAAAAAAAAAAAATACTAGGAAGATGATTAGGAATTGTTGACATTGTGGTAAAGTTTACGCAGCTACTTGTGTGATGAACATCGGTACATATGGTGAAGGAAACTAACCGTACTTAAGTATGTCTATCTTTGTCCTAATGTAATGTAATGCACAAATTGTATTTTCTCGGATGTATGTTGCTGTGGAGAAAAGCGTCTGCAAAATGAATACATGTAAATGTAAACGTAAACAACCAAGTTGCTTTGGAGGAAAACCGGTAGATAAATGTAACTTTAAAAAATAATCAGAGTCCGTGCACTCGGATCCACTCAAAAGTATTATGTGTGGTACGGGGAGGAGACGCACAAAGCGCTGAATTTACCATGAAAAGGAAGAGGCCACACTTATGACTCGATTTTCCCCAACAGCTGATCAAAGGTGAGAGGAGACCGAGTTCCCTGTTGAGAGGGGTCCTCTTCAAGCGCGCCATCAAAGGCCGGCAGACAAAGGGTGGGGAAAAAACCCAGAGACACGGCGCATTTGCACCACAATGGGACCCCCGGCCAGGGAGATGAGAGAGCGCCTGCGAACGGCGTCCGTCTCTCGCTCTCCCCCGCGCCGCCCCGGAGCTCCGGCGATACCTGAGTCCCATCTCCGCGGCGGGCTCTCCGAGAACACTCCCGCTGACAGGGACGCGTCGCTGCGCTTTTTTACGTGTCAGCACAGAGCACCACGCATTACTGTGACTGTGAAAACCACGAGAAACTTCATTCCACGCGTACCTTGTTTTACTATGCCTACAGGTAAGCGGACGCTGGGCGATGATTAATATTGTAGCGGATAGATGCAGAGGTTGGAGGTTCCAGTCCTGCCTACTGCTGTAGTACCCTAGAGCAAGGTACTTACCCTAAGCCGCTCCACTAAAAATTACCCAAAAATCATGCGTAGAAATACTT
The DNA here is from genome assembly GCF_900964775.1 of Scleropages formosus. NCBI lineage: Eukaryota > Metazoa > Chordata > Actinopteri > Osteoglossiformes > Osteoglossidae > Scleropages > Scleropages formosus. Next base: position 18,108,027 of record NC_041807.1, read on the forward strand.
GTAGGCAGATCAGTGTTGTACTGAATTATGAAACTTACATTTATTCATTTAGCTTATGCTTTTCACTAAAGCTGCTTACACTGTTGAGGTTACACTTATTCACCCATTTACACAGGTGGGTAACCCTACCGGAGAAAGTTAGGGTAAAAATGTTACTCAAGGCTACCACGGCCAGAAGTGAGGCTCAAGCCTGTAAGCTTTGGGTCCAAAGGCAGTAGATCTAACCACAATGCCACCAGCTGTCCCTGTAAACTTGTTACCTAGAGCACGTGAGCAGATCACACTGTGAAACTTTCGTCTTTGCAAAAGACCGGATGGGAATCAATAAAATGAAACCGACCCCGCGTTTCACTGTTGAGGGTCTTGTCCGGACGCGGGGTTTCGGCATCTCACGTGCGAAGGGTAAGTATTTCAATCACCCAGCTGGCGCGTCAGTCAGAACACACGCCTGCACCGTGCTCACTAAGTGCTGCAAGCAGGAGTCCCTTGGGGATTTGAACCAGCAACCTACCGGTTGCAAGCGCATACCTGTAATCTACTCGGACTTGGACCCTTACGGTGCACCTACACTTCCTGCGACAACGTACCAGGAGATTCCCACCGAACTCGGGAAGCGACCCGCCTCACCTGCATGTCCCTGCGCGTGATGAAGCCCTTGTCCTCGATGTCACAGGTCTGAAAGAACTCCTGGGTCTTCTCGAGCACGGCCGCGCGCCGGGCATCGGTCCGTCGCGAGCAGCTCCAGGCCGGGCTGCCGGTGTCCTCCAAGCAGTCCTCCTTGACGCGTGTCGCCCCCCTGGGGGCCCTGCCCACGCGGGCACCGCTGGGCTCTGTCATGATGCCGTCCGTTTCCCTCTGCCCTGGGCCGCTTCGCATGTGTCGCTTGGGTCGGAACCGGGACCCGTCTCCTTTCCTGCCGAAGTGGCGCGAGAGCGTGATTCGTCCCAAACGCCCCCCTCCTCAAGTGGGCGGGAATTCGGCAGGGGATGAGAACAGCCACCCTGAGCCGGGTTTGAGCGAAGGGGCATCAGAGGTTCCGAACGATGTCGCCGCTCGCCATCCCTTAGCAACCGCCTCTTCAAATTAGTCGATGAAGCCTGCGAAAGAAAGGAAGAGGGTAAAAAAAGCTCTTCGGGAAAGCTTCTAAGGACACGGACGCACGGTAATTGCACCACGGTATATCTGAATGGGGTACGCACCGACGTTTCAAGAGAACACAAAAGCGGGCGGACTGCGAACGGCACATTTAATGTACGGTGTGACGATACCAGTTCAAGCCCACTGGGCACTTTTACGTCTTCTTTAACACGATGAACCCGTGTTGAGGGAGGCAAAGGAAAAACACACGAGGAAGTAAGGAAAAACAAAGAGTTGAGCGCACGGAACAAAATATTACGGCTTAATTGACCGCGCAGCCCAAGATGCACTCGTGTTTGAGTCAACAGAGTAGGACATCATCAAAGCGCTCCGCGTTCACCTCCAGTAACCATGGGCCACACGGCCAGTACATATGATTATTATTTTTTCATATACTTATCATGCATGGGACAGACAATGAGTTTTGCACCACCCAAAATTCCCATGATTAAGGACTTACAAACATTTATGCATAAGGAAACAATCACGCTTTCACTCAAAGAAAACGTTTCACGGAGACAGTCGGTGCCGGTCAATAACAAAACTCCTCTAATTTCCTTTATGGAAATGTCCACTTTTCATTTCATAACTAGGTGCTGCGTTATCATCTAACATTTACTCATTTTTAACTGATGCCTTTCCACGAGGGGTGTGGTGATGCTGTGGCGCAGTGGGTTTGACCGGGTCCTGCTCTCCGGTGGGTCTGGGGTTTGAGTCCCGCTTGGGTTGCCTTGCGATGGACTGGTATCCTGTTCTGGGGGTGTCCCCTCCAGCCTTGCGCTGTGTGGTGCTGGGTTGGGCTCTAGTTTGCTATGACCCCATTTGGGACAAGTGGTTTCAGCCAGTGTGTGTGCCTTTCCTCCAAAGTGACTTATAATTATTTACACAGCTGCACAATTTTTATTAGCATAATGTAAGGTAAGTACTGGGGTAGTGATAGTACAGCAGTAGGTGGGATTCAAACCCACAGCCTGTGGCAGTGTGTATATATGTGGGGCAGCTTGTTACAACTCCTGCCTTTGGATGCAAAGCACAAGTCAAAAGTTTGAGCACACCCACTGACCCTCATTGCAATGGCACTGTTACACTTTTACACTTACTCATCTAGCAGAGGCTGCAAAGGCTGTGTTTATGGTCCTAAAGGTTGTGGGTTCAAATCCCACCTCCTGCTGTAGTACCCTTGAGCAAGGTACTTATCCTCAATTGCTCCAGTAAAGCTACACAGCTATTTAAATGGATAAATAATTGTAAGTTGCTTTGGAGAGAAGTGTGAGACAAATTAATGTGAATAAATATATACACAGAGTATGATGCTCCCAGAAAGATGGGTTATGCACTCAGTATTATAACATGGATGTAATGGATTATCAGGTATGGGGGGACCAAATAACATGAGTAACATTCGTCTACTGTGTCACAGACACGCACTGTGGGGACACCGCACATGTGCTTGACCCCTTTGTTGAGTCTTTATATTATAACGACTGAGCTGATGACTCTCAGACACATAAACACACTGGACCCAAAGGGCACTGCGCATTTAAGAACGCGGCGTTCAGAAAGGCCAGGCGCTGTCTCCCGATTGATTGATTGATTGACCGTACGCCGAGACTGGCGTCGGGAGACGGGCCGAATCCCATTGACCGCAGCTGTCCCGGGCTGTCCGAGTACGGCTGCCGTATCGACCAGGAGCCCGCGGATCGGCCGCACGCACGGGCATCCGTGCGCAGCAGCACGGAAGGCTGGTTTCGGACACCGCCGCCCCCCCCGTTCTCAGTCCGGGTAGCCTGAGTCATGGCAGATGCTCTGGAAGGGCTGGACTGCTCTACCGGGACGCGCCGACAGCCCCGGCCTCCCACAGCAGCATCGTCCGTCTCGGTGGTTCACGCTTGTCTTAGAGCACCAAACCACGTGAACCGAGCTCAGCAAATAAAATTCACACCCGTTCTTCTGGCTGGAGAAGAATCACCACCGCTAAAGGTTGCAGCTTGTTGCGTTGAGACCATGAGCCACGTGAACAATAATAATGCTGGAATTATTACTGATTAACAACACAACAACACATACCCAACTTCTGTGCGGGTCAAGTCAATTAACATATTCGAGACAGCCCCGAGCAGCGCTAACATCAGTGGGTTGTGGTTTCTGTGAGAAGATGTATACCTTAAGCATGACTCACTTGTGGAAAAAAACAAAAAAAAAAAAGAGCGCACTTTTAAAGCACGGGGTCTTACCGCAACTGCTGCCGTGCAGGGTGTCAAAGCGCCAGGGCGTCAGAGCGACTCCCACCAGCCACGGCCGAGAAGGGCTCGGCTTTCGCGTTACGTCCGAATTCGTCCCCCGTGAAGATCATCTGATCAGCTTCTCTTTTACCAGCAGCAGGACAGGAAAACAACAAAAAGAGTAAAAACAGAGTAAAGGGAGGAAAAAAAAAAAAAAAAAAAAAAACTTGTGACACAAGACAAAAACTCAGAGAGTCCTGCAGCTCAGCGGACGTGTTTTGTCATCATCAGGTTGCTCTCAGAAGTTCCCCTTTTCAGCAGCTCACCACCACAGAGGAGCAGGAAATGAACATTTGTCCCCAGAAGGGTAAGAAGAGCAGGAGACGTGTGGGATGGACCAACGAGCCCCACTTCACGAGCGAGTGCTGCCGCTACGTCTGCTCCCGCTGCACTGTGTGGTTTTCAGCTCTGCTCTCGCAGGTGGCCACCGACTTTCCATTTCCCATGATGCCCTTGTGCGTGAAGAACACACCTACAGATGTTTGCTGACTTCATACCAAAGGAGGTCAGAGGTCCATAAAGGTTCACCTCCGGGAGTGGGGGGGGGGGGGAAGCCCAAAAGTCCTTAATGTGAGATGATTAATTCATTATCATGCTATCTGGCTGTTTTCCACAGAATCACACTTTTGTTGCATGCAGGGTTTCTGCCCAGCGCTCTGGTTTCCTCCCACAGACCCAGGACAGGCGTGTCAGGTGGGTTGGGGAATGTAAAACGACCTTTAGTGTGTGAGGGCGAGTGAACGAGCGTGCGCCATTGCTCTGCGATGGACTGGCATCCCATCCAGGGTGCCCCCTGCCTCACACCCTATTCTTCTGGGATAGGCTCTGGACCACTGCGACCGTTTGTTGGACGAGTGGCTTCTGAAAAGGAGATGGATCTTAAAGGACACCTCTCAACACCTGGATGACCAGCTGAAGCGCTGCACTGCACACATAACTATGGCAAGAACTATGAGGAGCCGAAGCAAACACCGAGAGCAGAGCTCCAAGAGATCCCAGCGGAGCATCAAACCAATGACTGCTGGGACACGGTTGCGTTACACATGTCACTTTTACATGATGTCGAGCTCAGAAGAAACTAAACTTGAGCTGAGTAAAGAAGAGAAGTGGTAGTGTAACGGTTAGCATTATTGCTTTTGGTGCCCCATAGCGCTGGGTGGCGCAAGAGAACGTTGGTTTGATTCCCTGCTTAGTCTGTGTGGAGTTTGCATGTTCTCCCTGGGTACTCTGGTTTCCTCCCACAGTCCAAAGACATGCTGTTCAGATTCCCCCATAGTGTGTGAGTGACAGAGAGAGTGTGTGTGTTTCACTGATGTATGGATGAGTGACCCATTGCAAGTAGTGTATCTAGCAGTGTAAGTCACCTTGTTGAATAAGGTGTGTGGGCTGGTAACACTAGATAGAGTTCATTGGAAGTCGCTTTGGAGAAAAGCACCTGCTAAATAAATACATGTAAAGTGCTTTTCTGCATGGAGTAAAATAAGTATTTTACAGCTCAAGGTACTTTGGTCTCTATTAAACAGCCCTAATAGAGCTGTTATTAATAAACTAACCACATCTAAGAAGATAAAGCTGGGTGGGGTGTTAACCAAGTGAATTTCCAATTCAGTTTGGGTCCAGGCATCAAGCACAAAAAATATCTGTCACTTGTATCAGCACGCATGCATGCACACACACACACACACACACACACACACACACACACACACACACACACACTTGGTGCAGGCGTTCTGGGTGCACTTATAATTTACTCAGCCAACAGCAAATATTTAAAATATTTACATTATTTTAGGTGATTACGATCCCTGCAGGGCAATAATCTTCTGGCACTCTTAGAATAACCTGGAGTTTGAGATGAGGCAACACACACACACACACACACACACACACACACACACACACACAAAGTGTATCAACCTGCACTGGGATTAATTTCCTTGCGCTCTCTGGAAAACACAATGGTGTTCTTTCTGTAGGAGCGAAAGTTGTGCACATGAAGACCTTTAACCCTTTAGTTGTGACACCTTTCATTCCGGTCACTTCTGTCGAGTGTATCGTGTCTGAATGGTAACTTAGTTCAACTGTTTCATTTCCATAACCAAATATGTTCTTATCACGTGGCGCCCGACCCTGAGGGCCGCAGCGGATTCCTCTTGGATCATATTCGGTTTTAAGTCTTTTTCAAGTGCTGGGTTTCCTGCTGGAGGGACTATCCATGTACTTGTTACCATTCCAATGGGTCCGAGTACTGTACAGTGTGGGACACCAGCGGCACCACACGTTGCTACATTTTCTTTTAGGTGTTTATATTCATGGGTGTATCATTATATTGCACATATGACATTGTGGTGCGCAGCAGCGTGGGGCGAAGGACGACGCAGAAGCAGCATTCCTTACGAACGATTTACTTCAACAGCAGGACCAGGAAATTAATGCTCTCGGTCCAAAAACCCCCTTTCCTTCAGAACCACTACCTATTTTTTTTTTTTAAACTTTATTTAATAAAGTTATCAATAATACACAACCAAAAACAACACATTAAAATCCACAATCCGACAAACCCAATACCATTTTCCTACAGTTGGTCAACAAAGTTGCTAAGCAACCATTACATAAAACACACTGTCAAGACAAAGTCTTTCCCATAACAATCCCTTTCTGGCATCAAAAAATATAACTGACCCATGTCTTCCCCACACCAACATACCCAAAAGGACTGTCCCCCAGTAGGAGCTCAGCTGAAGTCATCATCTTAATACATACTTCCTTCAAAACACATAAAATACTTCTAAATTACAACAGAAAACTTTGTCACACCCCTAAAACCAGAACCACTACCTATAATCAAGCTTGTCAACCTGCTTAGAACCCCCAAACTCTTTCTGAACATATTCTGAGACACAGTCACCCCCTCATTTTCCCCCTAAGTGCCCCCAGTGGTTGCACACTCACAGTTAGAATTATTTCCCATAATGCAACTGTTTATATTACAAAGGTTTCCCTCCTAGAACAGTAACGGGGGTCGTCACAATATGTACATATGATTCTGCGTGTTCATTTTACCGATTTATGTAAGAACGTATCATTTGTGCGGTGTGCAGGTAGAGAGCAGCTCCAATGGGTTTTTTAGTTAACAGTTATTCTGTAAAAAAAAGAGTCTAAACATAATATAACTGAGTGACGCCCGTTTGCTGGTAATTCGAGTCCCCGTTGAGACCGAAACGGTTTTACCCCCGAGAGCTGCGCTAATGTTCAGCGTCGCCCTCCGCAGCAGAGTAAAAGTGTGTTTTTACCTGTGCGGTACCTTTCAAGGGCTGTTTTGGAGCCGATCGACACTTTTCAACGGCCACCGCTGCGGAGCAGCTGTCAAACACAAAAACACACCACACGCGCGCGCGCCAAATCTGCCTTATCTTTGCTAACCTGCGCGTGCGATCCACGCACACGGCAGACACACGCGTGGGGCTGGGGGAGGGAGGCACTTCGTGACGAGCTCTCTGCCCCCCGAACTTGACTCTCCGCGCTGTAACGCGTAAACCAAGAACTTTACCGTGAGTCGCGCGCCGCGCCGCCGGTCCCGCACCTGTCCCTCCAGCGGCGCCTGTCCGCGCGTCGCGCAGCTCCGCGACCCGAGGAGTCCCACGCGGCGACGCTTGGGAACGTTGCAAGTTCGAGTGCGAGCGTGGGATTCGAACCCGGCTGCGTCCCTTTGCCCCGCCCCGCCGCGCCCCGCCGCGCCCCGCCCCGCCCCTCATCTCCTACCTCCTCCTTCCCAGCAGTTTAGAGCAGGAGCGCAGGGGGTCTGGTGAGCGCTCCTCGGGCGGGCAGCATTACAGTCGGACGGGTCTGGGTTCGAATCCCACCCCCTGCAACAGCAGCACCCTGGCCCCTTACCCTGCTTTACACCCCAAGAACAGAGTGCCGGTGAAGGGAGCATCGGTGCCCAGGCTCTTGCTGTGGAAAAAGGCGAATTAAAGTGCAACAATAAATAAGAGAGAAACACCAGAAATAAGTGAGACGGATGAGAATAAAGCAGGTAAGAATACATACAAAAAGAGTAAATACAGACAATAAATAGATGTTAAATAGTGACAGAGCACTGAACAAACTGCTCTTCCATTCAGTCAATATTTCCACATATCATTATATTGCTGTCTCAGCACACAGTTTTAACTGGAAACTCGGCCACACTTTACAACAGGAGCTGTGGGGTGTCATTCTAAGGAATAACCTTTTAAAAATAAAAAAAGGGGAGAACTCAAGGTTTTGAGCCGGGGTGCAAGGCTCAGTTTTTCACCACACCGTCTCAGTGAAATACATCATTTTTAAAAAGCACTCTTTTCGGCATTATTATTCTCCACGATGTTATTGTTAGTATAATGAAATCGGAGACTGTTAAATGAAAAGGACTCACCCTGGAAGCACGCATTGCCCCCCCTTACAATGGTCCTGTTTGTATAGACCCCCCTACCTGGAGCAGCACTCGAGAACATTCTCTTTCACTCTCACTCACAGAGCCCCTTTGTGATTGTAATTACCCCCCCCCCCCCCAATTAGACTGAGCACCTCTCTCCGTCATACATTACATTTGCACCTGGATCCTGTTAGTTGACAATGCAGGAACTGTGGAGGTTCTAACATCACAGGAGACTGTGGAAAACACTGCTGTGATGTCCTATCTCAGCATGTCCATGGGGTACAAACCTTTAGTCCTGCTGGCCATCAGTAGACACAGGATTGAAGCCATGTAAGCAACCACCCTGGTGTCAGGCCCCCCGACGGAGCTTGGACTGCGATGTTCCTCGACTGAAGATCTACGCATCACCCCTCACGTCACCCTGTGGCTTCTCCTCTGGACTCTTTTATAGCCACATTTCTACTCTTGAAACAGGCGACACGTCCACAAGCGATTCAGGGCACCTGAGACACCTCGACCCCCCAGCGACATGTCATTCCCTTTTATATGCCTACATTTTTTTTTTTTTTTTTTTTTAAAAAAAAAAAGCCCATTGATCAGTATTTCCCCACATGTCATTGATTTAAAAGCAAGATTTACTAGAACAAATAAGGTTTCATTAAATTAATATCTTGGACATTGGGGGTGTGTAGCTATTTGTCCTAACCTGTGCTGCAGCAGAAGCCCATTTCCTCCACGCTTTCGTTAAACGCGTGACGCCGATGGGGCTTTCACATGGGACGTGAAGCAGCTGTAATTTTTAGTTTTTTTCCTTTGAATTTTGTACGAAACAAAGCTACTTAAGTGCAATTAAGGCAAGAGGACTCCAGAACCAAGCCCACCAATCTTCTCCGTTTCTCGGACTCGGGTGGAATCGAGATTATTAGATTAAATTTGCCTGTGCCTTGGCTTAGAGTGCAGGCCTTACGTAAGAGGCCCGCAGAAGCGTTCTGCGGCTTGACACGGTCTATGAACTTATCTATTCCCCATACGGCCAGTTCTTCACCACCTTCAATTACCTGTAGATAACATGCAAATAGGAACACGACGTCCGCGATCGTGCCGCTACAAGGTCAACAGCGGTACATCCATTTCGGGTCAGTAAATATTAAGTATACTACAAATAGAAACAATACACCATACTTCTGTAGGAAAAGGTGTATTATTAGGGCAAAAAACATTTTACAGTTCAGTATCTGGGGATGAAAAGGCATTGAGAGACTTGTCATGTACCGCCCCCTTGTGGCCCAATTAATCAGTGCAGCCTTAATGTCCCAGCTGGAAGGACTAACAGCTGGATAGGGTGTCAAAAAGTTCCTCCAAAGGGCAGATCATCTCTCTCACACACAGACACACACCTCCAGCTTGCTCCCGTACAAGTGGTATATGGATATTTAATGTTTCCGTGGATCTCAAAATATCTTTTAATACTGCATCTCACAGTAAATCCTCAAAGGATACAAACCAAAGTGTTCATTTAAAACTAACATTCAAATTCCCACAAATGTAGGTTTAAAAAAAAGCCCCCTTTTGCTCATACGTCAAATGCTATATAAACTATTATTTACTTAAATACACAATTTGTGTACCAAAGTACATACACAATAGTTTCGCCCTGTTGGTCTCTCAGCTCCCTCAAAATTCCGCATTACCGCACCGTGACCCGAGTGCCAGCGATCTGACACGTCGTTTCCTCGTCCAGTGCCAACGTAGACATCCACCGAGTGGCATCAAAATAAGTGAATAAAACAGCGATGAGTTTTATTTCCTCATTTCTTGCCGTCCTGGATTTTCTGCAGCAGGAACTCCATCTGCGCGTTTAGGTTGGGCTGACCCTTCTTTGTCTTTTTGCTCAGGATCTGATACATCTGAAGTTTCTTCTGCTTGTATATTCTCAGAGCCTCTTCTCTCTGCTCTTTGCTCCTTAGGTAAGCCTTCAGAGACAGCAACACCAAACCGTTAAACAGCAGTTCGGTAACACGTGCTTTTGTTTCCGTTGTCTCAGTTTTCTAAACCCCTTAAATAAAACATCAGCAGGTTATTAAAACACGAAACACTGGAAGAAACCAGTTACTTTCACCTCTTTCTTTTTGGCGCGCTTCTCGCGGATCCTCTCGTACTCCTCTTTCGTCTTCTGGTAAGAGGTCTTTCCTCTCATTTTCTTTCTACTTTCAGGGTTATTTTAAGGGGAGAAATCAGGATTAACATACTCCAGCATGTGTGCATAAACAGATGACTGGTGTCAACACATTCAGGAAAAAAAAAAAAAAAAAAAAACCCTCAGACCCACTTCTCTCCTGATGTCCCAACTGCTTCACAAATATTCATCAGACCAGCTGTCACGATCACCCGTTTCCTCGCTGACTCAATTCCGCACGCAGCTATAAAGCCGTACCAGTCCAACATGAGTATCGGAAATAAAGCTTGCGGTTCGACGGTCACCTGTGAGCATCTAAAGCTCTTCGAAAAACATTTATTTACTCCCAGTTGTTTCTCACTTTGGAGAAAAGCGTCTGCTGAACGAATGAATGTAAATACGAACGAGAAATCTTCTCTAACCATATACCTCCTGGACATCATATATTCCGTATACGAAAAAGGAAATCGTGCAAAGCGTAGTTAGGGAGACGATGTCAGTCATACCCGCTGGGCGCCGACACGGGGACGAGGGACGGCGCGGCGATCTCCTCGGGGACGCTGGGAGCTTGCGGCGATTCGGCTTCGGGGTGACCCTCCTCGGAGGCGGCCGCCAGTCTTTTACTCCTGTTTCGTCTTTTAGATTCTTCTTCCCTGCTGAGTTTCTCAGCCTCAGCCGCGTAGAGATGCTTTAAGTGTTCGGGATATTCCTCCTCGAAGCGCACCTTGCTCTGCGCTCTCAGGTCGCCCTTGCGCAGCAGCTTCTTGTACTCGTAGTGCACCTTCTGCCTCCTGTTAAGGGCAAAACCTTGCCCTGAAAGACAACAATTCTTTTGTTATACATGGGTAACAAATATATGTGCATATATAAGAACACATTAGCTGCGGGTGACGGTTGAAACAGCTCTAGGACGTCAATGACGTCACCTAGGGCCCATTTCGACCATCATGATGATCCACAGCTAACAGAGGACGGTAATGGGCCGACACAGGGCCGTCCACAGCATTCTAGAGCACATCAGCTCTGTTGAAAAGAAATTTAAGCATGATCTAGGGGCTGTTTTCAGCATCAATAGGGTCATCCTTATACTATAGTATAAGTTATAGGACACATTATCATAATGATTATGTGTCACATACAGACTGAGACTGTGTCTAGGGGCCACTTGGATTACCAGCAACAGTTAATAATTTTACTTTGCTTTGCTGTGCTGGACACATACATGTGACAGAAAAAAACAAATAACTGCTTTTAAAATTATCATTATATGTTTTCCCCCAATGCAATGGGCCTAATCAGATGCCTAGGCTAGACCTTTTAATCGAAGCAGTTAAAACAATGGTCAAAGCCTCTCTGAAGAGAAGCTTAGTATAATAATTTTTCTATCTAGATTTTTTATTCTAGAATCTAGGAACACAGAATTACTACCCACCAACTTTGGAAGGACTCACCTTCCTGTATACTGCCGACAAAAACTTTTTGCTGAGGAACCCATTTCCGTTTAGTTTTTCCGGAAGTCGATCGGTTTCCTTTCAAAAGATTCTTTTTAACACCCTTCGCGTTCATATCTCCTTTATTCTTCATTTTCCGATCTGTCGGTGCCATGCTGAGGTACAACTCTAACACGACATGAACTACTACCAACGCGTGTGGAACTAGTCGCGTTTTTATTACGTAACGCGGATATATTTTGGACTCAGACATTGCAGATCAACAAAGAAAATTCGTTCAGAAGCGACGCCATCTTTGTTGTTGCAAATATGCGCATGTTGTCTGTAGGGATTGAGGAAAATTAGAACACCCAACATGGCTGCCGCGCACGTCGTGCGATTCCATGCCCGGCGGCAATCTAGCATCGATTGTTTCTGCCTAGGCGCCCATATGAACAACGTCAGTGGAAACTCTAAGGTTCGTATTGAGGATGTCTTCTTTAATCGCACTGGAAAAGTCTATCGATACGATAAAACGAGCAATCGATGGAATTACAGACTTTCTCAGTGTTTCTCTGCGTATCGCTAACGCCCATACTGTGGACTTCTACACCCGCCATGTGTGGAAAGAGCTGATCGCTGTGCCTCCCGACAGCGTACTGGCCGTCATATGTAATACAAGCTTGGACCACGAGGGGGCGCCAGATGGTAAGAAAATTAATATGTGACTCTAGTAACAGTTCACCTGGTTGCCAAAAGAAAAAACTGCAGCAGGAGCCAAATCTTAAGTGACATTGGGATCATATTTTACATATTAAAGTAAATCAATTATATATTTGAATGAGTACATTAAAATACAGTATTTATTTACTCCCAAATGTCTAACAAATCATGCATACCTTTTACTTGTGCGATTCAGTGGACTTTAAAGACTCACAGAAATAGAAACGTTAACAGTGATGATTTACTTTTTTGGAATATGAAAAAACTAAAAGGTGATGAAAGTGGCCTTAAATCAATTTGTATCATAGAATCTGAAATTAAATTGCTCTGAAAAACTTTTTTTTTTTTTTTTTTTTGTATTTGAAAACTGGAAATGTCCGTCGGACAGTTTCGGACTCTTGAAAAACAGAAACTCAGAGAAAAACAATCTGTTTTTTGCCATTTTTTTTTATTTCCGTGCAACAGGTTGATGCACATTTTTATACGTTAATAAAGTTGAAAATAACAGGTTCCCGAATAAGCGACTACAGTAGCTGGTTTCTTTTTGGAAGTATACGGAACACTTATTCATTCAGCTGGAGCTTCTATCCCACAGTGACTTACACTGATTTACCCTTTTATGCAGCTGGGTAATTGTTACTGGAGCAATTCAGAGTAGCCGAAGGTATCGCAGCGTAGGTGTGACACGGTTCAGCAGGTGTACTCAAACTTTTGACTTGCGCTGTACATGCAGTTACACACTAGCTGTCAGAACACAAGCTGTCAGACATGTGTATCCTACACACACACACACACACGTGTAGTGTAGTTCACAGCACATGGAAGCCCTGACTGATCTTCCTCACCTCCCCAGGTGCGGCTCGGCACACCTACGGCTTCTGTGAGGACACCAAGCGGCTGGTGGACGTGGGGGGCTTCCTCCGAGCAACGAAACTCCGGTCCCTTCCCGCGTCGGGCGTCTGCGTGCCGCTCCAGCAGCTAATGGATGCTTTGCACGTGCACGGCCAACCCCTCCAGCCTGAAGAAGGTAAGAACGTGAGCCGTGCTGCTCCTCGGTGCCACCTTCCCATCCACGCCTACGCATCTCTCCTACCCGTAGACGCCGTATCTGTTTACCTGTGTACATTTAATCATTTCGCTGATGCTTTTCTCCAAAGCGACTTAGTGTTACAGTAGACGGAGCCTCAGAGCGCTGTGTGTATTGCAGCGGTTAAAGTCACACACACACACTCCTCCTCCATCTACGCGTCACACTGTAAACCGGCTGTGGTCGCAGATGGGACCCTGGAGCCCGACGAGTTTATGAACTCCAAGAAGTCTCACGAAGTGCAGATCCTGTCTGAGGTGGTGGTCTCCCTGGCCAGGTGCTGCCGTCTGCAACAGGTAAGTGACCGCCAGGTAACGGTGTGCGTGCGAGTGTGCGAGTGCGTGAGAGAATGTACTGCGATGGACCAGCATCCCATTTCTGTCATTTTAGGGCCCTTATAGGGGCAGCTGGTAGTGTAGTGGGTAGAGCTGCTCCCTTTGGACCCAAAATTCTTAGGTTTGAATCCTGCCTCCAGCTGTAGTAGCCTCGAACAAGGTACTTTCCCTAAATTACTCCAGTAAAATTACCCAGCCGTATAAATGGGTAAATAATTGTGGGTCACCGAGAGAAAGCATCAGCTAAATGTATAAAAATTCATAATATTTTAAATGACATATTAAATAAATATAAATGTGCGGTAGAAGTGAAGTTGGAGCCACGAACAAACTGACTTATGAACGGACTTCTGGTCCCCAGCCGTGTTTGTAAGTTGAGGAGCAGCTGTAGTGCAGCGACACGCTCGTCACCTGAAGGCTGCAGCCTCAGAGGGGGTCTTACAAGTAAAATATGCAGCTGTATAAACATTTAAAAATGTGCTTTGGGTAGAAACGGCAGCTCAGCAACAAAATAGTGACGTGAGTAGAGAACGATGAAGATGAACGTGTTGAGTTTACGCTCTGCTTTTTGTTTCCCTCCTGCGGTCCTCCGTCGGGGAAGGTGGTGGACGTCGGTTCCGGAAAGGGCTACCTGTGCTCCTTCCTGTCGCTGCGCTACGGCCTGCGGGTGTACGGCGTCGACTCCTCCAGCAGCAACACGCACGGCGCCCGCGAGAGGAACCGCAAGCTGAAGAAGTACTCGAAAGCGTACCGGAGACGCAGCCGGACGAGGGCGCGAGGGGGACCTCGGGAGGCCGGTGGGAGGAGCTGGTCTCGGGCGGACGGAGGCCGCGCCTCCAACTCCGGGTCGCGGGGGAGCGCGGATGGCGTGTCGGGCGACGAGGCCGACGTGCATCCGGACGGAGCCGGACCGGAGCCGGAGGACCCCTTCCTCGGCCTCCTCCCTCTGGAGGCGGCTGAGCCGCCCCCCTTCCGGGCGCCCCCCGCCGAACTGAGCCCGGAGGAGAGGGAGAGGAGGAAGCAGGAGAACTTGGAGAGGAAAAGCAAGGGGTCGAGGGATGAGGGTCTGTACTCGCCCCTGACGTCCTACGTTACCGCGGAAACGGAGCTCCGAGAGATTATCGCGGAACTGGAGGTGATTGCCGTATTGTGTCGGTAGATCCAGGTGGGGCGTGCGTGTGTGTGTGTGCGTGTGTGTGTGTGTGTGTGTGTGTGTGTAGCAGAACATCTCAGAAGGTTTGAACTGTCCAGCACAGGCAGCATGTACTGCGTTTAGCGTTCCATCTTCAGTGTGTTTGACCACCCCCTTCTCCCAGGATGCCGTCTTGGTTGGCCTGCACACCTGCGGAGACCTGGCTCCCAGCACGCTGCGCATGTTTGCGGCCAAGCCGGAGCTGCGGGCGTTGTGCAGCGTCTCCTGCTGCTACCACCTGCTGTCGGAAGAGTTTGACCAGGCAGCGCCGGGTAAGGACACGCTCCGGGTGCTGTGGCGTCGCGGAGGGGAAAAAGGACGGAGTTGAGCGGTACGGGAGCTCTCCCAGGCAGCCGAACAGAAGCCCGGTCTTGATAAACACCACTTACTTGGAAGGTTTGAGAGTAATTATTCCCTTTTTATGTGTGTGTGTGTGTTACTCTGAAAGCACAGCACACATTTCCAGGGCACAGCACTAACTAATCCCTAGTTGTGCGTAAGGACCGCCGGCTACGGTCCTTCTCCCTCCTCCGGTGGCAACGGCACATACGGTAGTTTGGGAGCGAATGATGGGAAAACTGAAATCCGATCGGTGGCATTTTTCGGGAATTCCGGAACACGCGGGCACAACGGTTTCGGAAAAGCGACCGCGGACCCGCACTTGCATGTAAAGCAGGGGAATCGTCCGTTGCGACAGAGAAAATTAAAATTATCGTGAGGTGAATAGCCACCTGTTCATTTCTCTTACAGTCCGAATAGCTTTTATTGGGCTGATCTTTCCAATTATTGTGCGTTTTGATAAAATTTGTGAAATGGTTCGTTTATTCAGTTGGGGGTTTTGTACGCTCTTTTGTTTTGCGCTCGCTTCTTTAATGAGCTTTTTAGAAGAATGACGACGTTTGCCGGCGAGACGGAGAGAATGACGCCTTGTTCCGGGCAACCGTTTCGCGCGCTCGTTCGGCACGCGACAAACGGACCGACGTTTGCCCCTGTCAAGAGCAGCTTGCGTCTGTTGCGCGACCTTTGGCCCGAGCGCCTTCGACAGCGCAGGCACTATGTCGAGCGGGTGGCGCGGGTTCGAGGCTTTTTTTCTGCCTGTTAAGGATGCTGAAAATACTGCGGCCCTTGTTAGGAAACTTTTTGCGCAAGAAATTATAGCTCAGAATCGCTGAGGCTTTCCAGGTTTAGAAATCAAATGACAAGGCCTCATAGAAACTCTTCTTTCGCTCTCCACGGTCAATTCACAGCTCAAGCACCGTAAGCAACCACATTTTGATCTCTGCATCCCGCCACTCGGGGGGCCTCCTAATGAGCGACTAATTGTTCAGCTCAGCATTTATGCTTAATTTGTTTCCGTCCTTTATTATTAGCCACGGCACCAACACGAACGTCCGCAATAGGATTGCAAAAAAAAAAAATCAGGTATTTCAAAAGCGTCATCAAGTACCATTGTCCAAGTGGTTCACCGGCAAAAGTGTGTTCAGAGCTCATATGATTTATTATACAGATGGAATTTTAAATTTCACAGGGGGAAGAAAAGTCATCCACATACAGACTGCAGCATCAAAATTACTACTGAATTATCGAAGCTTTGAACGGACTGGTTCTCTGTTTAGTTTCACAATATTTAAACATATTTTAATCCTTGTACTTGTTGGAGTATTTTTTTTTTTTTTTTTTGGCCTGGTTTTGGTATTTGAAATTTGTGTAGAAGTCAGCAAAGGAATAGTTGATGCGGTGAACAGGATTTCATCCAAAAGATGATGCAGCGGTGCAGTTGCTCCTATGTCTTTGTGCACCTTTGAACACGACCGGGTGGACGGAGGAGGATGTCGCCGTGAAAGGCGAAGGAGCTTGCTCGGGATTTGAAAGTTTATAGATTCCACTGAGCACCTGAGCTCTCTGTCCCAGAAGGCGACGGTGTCAAGCCACCGTTGCGTGAATGAAACCGAATGGAATATCAACGAAATGCATCTGGCCGCATTATTCCACCCATTGTTGAGAGCAAATGCAGCACAAGTTTATCTGCAAACCTTACTGTGGCACGCCAGGCGTGGCAGGTTTGAGGTTCCCCAGGCGTGGGGTAGTATTAAAATATAAAACAAACAGTGCAAAAAAAAAAACAGCCAGGAGCCTAAAACAGACAAAGTCTTCTTCTCTCGCAGTCCATTTAAATACTTTGGCCACACCTAACGCTCATCGCTTGATCAGGTGCGGCGGCACATACTTCTGGAGGTGGGTGTGGCCTCACTGCTGCGTACCACATTTATAAATATTGGACTTTATTTTAAGTCGACTGCAGCGCCGTACACGCGTTCTTTAATTCTTCCGTCCAGGGCCATATTTGTACTGTTGACGTGGTAATTGTATAAAATCATATGGCCTTTGGGCACAGTAAACGGTTCCTCCTGTAGTCCTGGAGCGCAGCCATTCTCGGTTACTCTGGAATGAGAAACGCAGGCTTCATCAAATCATTCCAAACACTTTTTTTTTTTTCCCCCTTTCGCTCGCAGACGTGTTTATAATGGGTTAAAGGTGACGTCTGCTGAAGGGATCAGTGACGGCTAATGGCGCAAATGGCTATAAAAGTCCAGTAAAAACGCGGCTGGGATGTTTAACTAAGACCCGGGGACTTTTTTTGCGGTGAAAACGTACGCAGCGCATCCTTCAGCTACGATGCTGGAGCAGGACGTGCGCAGCTCAACGCTCACCTCCGCGTTGAGGTTGGCTTCCTCCTTTTCTCTTGTAGAAGGAAGGTAACGGTCGGCTTGCCCTTTCGCTCTTTTGATCGTTTACGGGGCGGTGTGTAGGATGCTGGGTAGAGCCATCGCCCTGCAATCGAAAGACCCGGGTTCGAATCTTTGCTCGCATTTTCGTATCCTTGAGCAAGATACTCACTACACCCTTTTCATTACAGGCCATGTCCAAAGTTCGATAGCGTCAGTCTCATCACTGGCGCGTCCATTGAGAGTTTCGTCCTCACTCGATCCCGTAGCTGCGTTTTCCCGGCTGTCTGTGGTGTCCTTGGAAGTCTCCTCCGGCATCAGTGTTCTAGGTTTTTCTAATCCTGCGTCGCTTGCGCATAGATTTTTCTTAACTGTAATTGGCGCTTGAGAAGAGACCGGCGTCCACTGAGGATAACGTGCAAATGAAGCGGCACTTTTACTTTTTACGCAAAAAAGCGTCGCATGTAATCTCCTTTCGGGTACATTTTGCGCGTAGCGGCAAGTGCCGTGGTGTTTAGAGCTGCGGCTTTGAATCCCTACTCCTGCTGCAGTACCCTCGAGCAAGGTACTTGTCGCAGATTAACGTAGTAAAAATGACCTTGTTTCTAAACAGGTAAACCGTAGTGGCTCACTTGCAATTCGCTTCGAGGAAAAGCGTCCGCTAGGTGAAAAGAAGTAAGAATGTGACACGTCAGGGTGCGTGGGTGCCGCTTTTCTTCGGAGGCCGTTGAGTGAGGAGAGGCGTGTGTCGCCGACACGTTCGACGGAGAGGAGACTGCCCTGAGCAGAAGTGGAAGGCCGTGTTCGGAGCGTTTGTAGGGACGGAGAGTCTTAGGGATCGCCACCCCCCTCCGACCGCATGAGCACGTTTTACTGTGTCCCGCGAAGAGCTGGCGCGTCCGCACGGTGGAAAGTGCTGACACTGATGAGCTGCGTTCGGAGCGGAGCGGAGCTGCCCACCACTAATATGCATTCGGGGCTGAGCTCTCGCCCCCTCCCGGGCCCCGCCGCGGCAGGCCCCTCTCCGCACGTTCGCCGCTCCGTCCCGACCGCCAACGGACCCGAGACTTTCCAAAAACAGGCGGTCGCTATTACGCCGCCCTCCCTGTCATTTCAGCTGGGCTCGGCTCCCCGGACCACGCTCCCTCCAGATGTTGTGGCGCGCAGATGCGCGATGACCTCACTGCCACCGCGCGGCTCCGGGGCCGAGCCCCACGTGGTCGCCCTCCATCCGGGTGCTGCTTGACGTAGGAGGGTGGTCTTCACTTAAGAGTTATTCATTGAGCTGCTCCTTTCTTCCAAAGGAGTTTACAGTTATTTAAACAACAGGGTAGTTTTTACTGCAGCAATTCAGGGTAAGTACCTTTCTCTGGGGTACCGCAGCAGGAGGTTGGATTTGAACCAGCAACCTTTGGAGCTGAAGACAACAGATCTAACTTCTATTCTTACTACCTGCTAGCCCAGAAGCGGGGAAACCCTGGACGGTACACCACTCCATCACAGGGCAATTTAGAGTCACCAGTTCACTTGAAACGCGTGACTTTGGACTGTGGGTGGAAACCAGAGCACCTGGAAGAAACCCACTTGATCATAGGGACAACATGCAAACTGGTTCACGCTTTTCTCCAGAGTATCTTACAATGACTTACCCATTTACACGGCAGGGTAACCATTAGTGTGTCAGTGTCAGTTCAGGGTACTCCAGGGTGCTATACACAGGAGGTGGGATTTGAAGCCGGGACTTTCGCGTTCAAAGACAGCAGCTGCTCCCCTATAACTCCAGCACTTGTACTGATGTCTTTGGATGATTTTCTTCCACCGAAGTTCACCTCAGCTGACGCTTGGCATTTTTCCGCGAAAAGCGGCTGACGTTGCTGCGGAGGAAGGAAAACAACCTGTGGGCTCGAGAAAGACCCCGTTGGTTAGTGCGAATGTGCTGATAATGAGGTTCTACTCGCGAGGTTTCACATCCAGTCACGGCTGGGTTAACAAAAGTGTCAGTTTAGATAAGCAGCCGCAGGGTTCAGGCCAGTGTCAGTACGGTAAATAGTGTAAGAAAGGAAACCGACGGGGAAAAACGAGTTTGGGCATGGAAACGTTATCCCCCCCCCACCCCACCCACATTAAAAGCCTACAAATTATCTGCCGCTGGTCAACAGGGCTGTACCATGGCCAAAGTTTTGGGACTTTTCCTGGGTTCGTTTGTTTGCTTCTTTTTTGCCGTTTCCATGACGACACCTAGAGGTCATCTTAACAGTAACACTGTATATCACTATGATTTAAGAAAACTGGAGACAAGAAGGAGCAGCATGTCCACGGGAATATTTTTGGAGACTCGATCATTTTCCAAATCCTTTGTTGCCTTGAAATGTTGTTATAATTTTTTTGTCCCTATCATTACAGTTTTTGTTGAAGACTACGCTGTTAAATACTACAGCTTTCTCCTTTTTCTTTTTCTCGTGTTTATTCTCACTGACATTTTGTACTTAATTTTGCTGGAAAGTACATTTTTACGTTGGCTTTGGCTCAACGTTTACGTTGGCTTTGGCGTTGCCTGTGTGCGTTTGTAGAAGAGCTTCTTGTGATTTTGAGGTTCGACCTGATCATCTTCTGGTTTAACATTGCTGAGAACGGAAGGGATCCGAAGACCGGTCGTATTGGAGATGGTGGTTCAGCTCGAGACCTGCGGCCTCTTTTCCTCGGCCAAATCAAAGCGGCCAAGTGTTTCTGTTGAGCTCCCGTTGAGCGCCAGGGCCAAGAACGTGACCACGGCAGCAGACCTTCGCGGTATTCAAGGGATAACATGGGTGCGTTTCCTGTCGGCTCCTTGTAGGGTCATGACCGGGTTCGCCCAGCGGCAATCCAGACCGCTGGGGTTCAGGTAATGATCACCCACAGCGGTCGCGATCCACCAGCTGTCCTGTAAATCCCCGACCTTCTGCATAGGCATCCGTCTCGCTCCTGCCAAATGGGAGTCAGCAGCACAGTATATACCGTAGTACCGCAAAGGACAGAGGGCCCTTCATCAGCAGTAACTACAGCTCCTCCTCCACCAGCGTGTGTGTCTAAAAATGACCAAACGCAAGCGACCACCCAACCTTTCTGTCAACATTTAAGTCAGAACCTTGTGGTCAGATGGAGGTGGTCCTCACCGTTGCAAACCCACACATATCGTATTTTACCAACCTTAATGTTTTGTGGATTCAGAGGGAAGAAGGATCAATGTGCCCTTTTTGAAGAGATTTAGAAATCGGTGCCACCGAGTTAATGATGCCGAACCGCATATTAACACTGGAGTAAATGGAAAAGTGATCAATGCCTGTGTATTTGGCAGGCAGTGTAAATATAACCCAAGATAAAAGAACGATCAGAGTCCACAGGGTAAGAGCAAAGTGATCGGTTTGCTGGTGTCTTCAACGTGGCACATAGTCGTCGGTAAAGTTGTGATCAGTCGATTGATTTCAGCTTAGAAAGAGTTTAACTCTCTAAGTTCTAATAAAGATGGACTATTTTGATGGGGGGGGGGCGCGGTGGTGGAGCAGGTTTGGCTGGGTCCTGCTCTCCGGTGGGTCTGGGGTTCGAGTCCCGCTTGGGGTGCCTTGTGATGGACTGGCATCCCGTCCTGGGTGTGTCCCCTCCCCCTCCAGCCTTGTGCCCTGTGTTGCCGGGTTAGGCTCTGGTTTGCTGCGACCTTGCTTGGGACAAGTGGTTTCAGTCTGTGTGTGTGTGTGTGTGTGTGTGTGTGTGTGTGTGTGTGTGTGTGTGTGTGTATTTTGATGGACTAACAAGTTTGAATGAAGCCAAAGGCACCAATATCATGGTTGAAGAGGGTTAAGTTACTTGATGACAGTCATCATTGTTGTCTGAACATCTTTGTTGTGAAATGCACTTTTGTGTACCCTGTTAAATGAGTTGAAGTACGCAGAACGTGAATGGAAAACGTGGTATTTCTCAAAGAGTCTGTCCACCGGGGGTCCGTGAGCCGTCAGTGGAGCAGGACGTTGTGCGAACACACCAGCAGGGAGCAGACTTTCTCTCCGAATTCCTGTCTCCTGTAGCTGATGGAGGAGAACGTTGAGAGTCACATCGGTCACTTGTATCGTTCTCATAAATTTTATGGAAGTAAATTAAAAAAAAAAAAAACTCAAGAGAGTGTTGCTGAGGTGGAGAAGTTACTCGGTAAGGTTGTTAAATTATTATTATTCCACCTGTCGCTCTGTTCTGTTTTGACTTGTTTTGCAGTGACCGTGTGTGTGTGTGTGTGTGTGTGTCCTGTTTGCAGAGAGGCCGGTTGGTGGCGTGTGGGGGTTCCCTATGAGCCAGTACCTAAGAGACCAGGCTTGGTTCTGCGGCCGGAACGCGAGGATGTCCGCATGCCTGGTAGGAGCCCTTCCTCGACCCAACAGCCTGACAAAAGCCTTGGTTGTCGACGAAGTGTTAATTTACTACAGTATTTCGCTGACATTCCTGACTTCACGTTATTGTTTTGGGTGTAGCAGATTGTCCCCCCCCCCCTTTCTGTGCTCACGGTGAATTTAACCTGCTCTTCCAATGCTGGATTAATATTATTTCTATTGTTATTCTTTTTTTTTACATTATGTATAAAGAACAGCAACAGTCAGAGGTACATTTCACTCTAATCCTTACACTGTTGGTGAAACAACTTTCTTTTTTTCCTTAAGGCCTTAGAAAGAGTTGCTGTCGGCAAGGGGGTAAGTGTCCTTCTTCACGGTTCTGCATTTCGTATTAGTTATTATAAAAGAAAAAATACAGAAATGCATTTTCTTTTAGTTCAGATAGATTTTTCCTTTCCTCTGTCACCATTTGGCTTACTTTGTAACTTTACTACAAATGTGGTACTTGTAGTAGTTTAATGTATAGCCAGCCTTTTATTTCAGTTATTGTTATGCCTCCCGATCATTTGTTCAGTGCTGCGTAACTGTGTGAGAAGAGCGCTATAACGATAAATTGAATTTAATTAAATTGTCGTAAAATTTTTCCATCGTGGATATGGATCGTTTCAGCCGTTGCGCAAACAGTCTATATATAAAAAGCAGCAAGAGAAAAGGACGATAGAACAATCGAAAAATCAGGTTATGTATCAGAAGACATTGCCCCTTTCTCCCGATTTCTAAGGTTCAAAACCTCAGCTCCCGAATTTTCAAAAACAAGTTTTGCCTCGCGAAGTCCAGATTAAAAAAGTTTTTGCCATCGTTTAATTTAATCTGCTTCTCTGAGTACGGTAATTCATTCTGACTATTCCAACACTATACCCTGCAGCCAACGCTATAATTTAGGAGTCAAAGCTCTTAAGTCCAAAATAAAATTACGAACGCTGAAATAATGGGAAGCAGAAACGGAGCTGTTTGCAGCTCTCGATCGGCGTCCGTGGAGATGCGGGGAGGGAGAGCTGTCGCGATACGGCAGAATTTACGGTTTCCGTGACAATGCCAGCAGTTGCGGTGGCTTACTTTATGAAAATATTATGACGTTAAAGACACTTTTTACCGCACAAACTGAGATCCAGATGAAAAGCCCGTGACCAGCGGTGTCTAGAGCAGCGTGTGACTAAAGATGTGGCTTGTGGCGGCAGCCGGTGGCGTAGTGCTTAGAGCTGCTGCCTTTAGACCAAAAGGCTGCTGGTTTGAATCTCATCTCCAGCTGTAGTACCCTTGAGTAAGGTACTTACCCTAAATTGCTCCCGTAAAAAAAAAGAAAGAAGTTACTCGGCTGTATAAACGGATAAACGATTGTAAGTCGCTTTGGAGCAGAGCACCGAATAAATAAGTGTAAATAATGTAAATGTGCATCTTAAATAAAATTTTCTATAATACCTGGCTGAGCAGCAGGTAATGTAGTGTTTGGAGGTGCTGCCTTCAGATCTGAAGGTTGTGGGTTCAAATCCCACCTACTGCTCTAGAACGCTTGATCAGGCCACCTACCTGAAATTGCTCTGTTAAATATAACCCGGCTGTACTCATGGGTAGATCAGTGTGTGTTGCCCTGGTGAAAAGCCCCAGCTGAAGGAAAAGGTTCTCCATCGTGTCATGACGTCCCACGGAAAAGCCGCTTTGACAGCCAGGTGGACAAACGGATTGTGCTCTCACGCACCCGACCGTATGGTTAACGCCCGTTTGGAGCGCGAGTCGCTGCTCCCCTTGCGGACAAACCGTGTAACACAACTCCAGTCATTTTTTTTAGAAGTCGGTATTTATTTATAGTGACGTCAAACACTCTCGACTCTCGAAACGGTACCAGACGCAGAACCTCCCCGTATGAATATTTATTAGAATGCATGGAGATTGATTCCATGGTCCTACCCACAATGTCTCGTCCAAAGGTATCTTTAGGGGTAAAACCTTCCTGGTGATCTCCTACGTGTGTATTAATCATCCTGAGTATGGAGGCCATTGTGGAAATATTTTCAGAACAGGCTGCATAACTACTGGAAGCAAGAAACAGGGGAAAAAAGCACAAAACACATAAATTTCACGTTTTAGGCCATTTATTTGGCCACGGAGGGAGTGGAATCTCTGACGCAATCAGCAGAAATGCGTAGATTAAATGCGAACGCCACCGTCCCAGAAGTTACCGTAAAACTCCTGGATTTCCTGTTAGGTGAAGGAGGCGCAGTGTGGTTCGAGGATTTCTCAACTGCATTTCACCACCGAGGCCCTTTAACAGTCCTTTTTGCGCCGTGTTGCACTTTTGTTCAAAGTCAAGTTGTGTTTTCAGCCATCTGTGAAGCAGGATAGGTTAATGGAACGATTTAATGGTTGATACAGCAGGGCATCTTTTGGGATTTGAACTGGTAACCTTCCGTGTACTCGCCGGTATCCCGAACCGCCGTTCTCGCTGAGACTCTACTGGTTCTGTGTCTGACTAGACGCTTCTCTTTCCCTACAGCTCCCCACTGAGTCGCTCTTCTACCGCGCCGTCTTCCACGTCATTCTGCAGGACCACTACAATGCCTTTAAAAGGTGGGCCTTGATCCCAGCGCAGCTGAACTAAAGCAAACTTCTCCTCCCAAGAGCCCCTTCTCTGAGCACTGGCATCATGTACACAGTTACAGTTAGAGAGTTACACCAGGTGGCGTAGTGGCTGGACGTTCTGATCCAGTGAAAAGTACCCAGCTGTGCAAAATGGGTAAATCACTGCTAGTCACTTTGGGAGGAAAAAAAGCATCATCTAAGTAAATTGCTACCTGTGGACTCAAAGGTCACAAGTTCCAATCTCATCTCCAGCTGTAATACTCTTGAGCAAGGTACTTACCCTAAATTATCCAGCTGTATAAATGGGTGAATAATTGTACGTAGCTTAACGTTGGAAATGGCTTTGGAAAAAAGTGTCAGATAGAGCGCTGATGGTCCTCTGGGACCTTTGCTCCCTCCTGCCCTACTGTGTCTCAGTTACCGTGACACAGATGAGGCCTTCTGAGTATGTAAAATAAAAATCCTGACTGCAGTGCTTCCCAAACTGGAAACTGATGGCCACCCTGAATATGGTCCTGTCCAGTCCTGATGACCATAAATGCTGGTACATGTAGGGTTATTAAATTGGTTATTCACCGATCATTTTCAGAAATTGATCGAAAATCATTTTTTCATTTTCCTGGACCAAATGGAAAACAAACTTACATGAAAAAATCATTTTATTCCACAGTCAAAGGGTTTCTCAGCTGGTACAGTGATACTGCTTCATTTTGTGGCCGATCTCTATCAATGAGAAAATTATACGTGCATCTGTAATATGGCAGGGGGGGGTGCAGTGGCGCAGTGGGTTGGACCGCAGTCCTGCTCTCCGGTGGGTCTGGGGTTCGAGTCCCGCTTGGGGTGCCTTGCGACGGTCTGGCGTCCCGTCCTGGGTGTGTCCCCTCCCCTTCTGGCCTTACGCCCTGTGTTGCTGGGTAGGCTCCGGTTCCCTGTGACCCCGTATGGGACAAGCGGTTCTGAAAATGTGTGTGTGTGTGTGTAATATGGCATTCAGGTGAGTGCTGCTTAACCCCTTCAGTGCTGGAGATGAACAACTGGCACAGTATCTACTGTAAATAAATACCATATTATCCACAACTGTTAATAGTTCTTATCCTATCAATATTCCTTGATATTGTGCCAGGGATGCGATTTCCTTATAATGCTAATTCTGGTCTTAATTGGATCTGTAATTTGGGTTTATCATCTTCAAATGGATCGTGACCATGGGTTCGAAAAGCACTGCCCCACTTGATATTTCAAAGACCCAGCAGCATGGGCTCATGTCCTGGTCTCGAGCTGAACTCTTACCACAGTAAGTCAGCTTTTAATGGCCAAACAAGAGGGGCGTGGAGAGGCTGCATTTGGAAGGAGGCACTGTACTTGGTCCCTCAGGGCCTACAGAAGATGGACTGAGACTTCTAGGCTCCTCTGTGCTGCTGACTTTGTTTTGCACTCTGATTTAGAATAGAATCACACCATCAGAATGGATGAGGCATGTTGAGTTGGCTCAAAATCGTAAATCGCACCTCGTCCTCCTCCCGAAGCCAGGAGTCTGGGCACCACATGGGCAGTAAATCCCCGCACACCTGAACGCAGAGGTGGTCCGCCCAGCTCCTTTCCCTCCAACAAACCAAACGCCTTCTCTTCGGGGCTTCTGTCGTTCCTCGACGAATTCCTTTAGCTACCAAAAAAAGGCCTTTTTTTTATATTTCATATTCTGAAGACACTGGTCTTTACTCTCCTAGTCAAACATTACCATATTAACTGGACTTGGAGCTGATTTTCCCATTGAAATGGTGACAAATATGCAATTTTCTCAAAGCACATTGCACTCTGACTTTGAATCACTGTCAGCCGACTGCATTAGAGGTATTTATAGTGCTTTGTATGAAAGGACAATTTTGACAATCAATTTTCATAAGGGCAAACAGACAATTTATAAGCAGTGTAAGTTTAATATTCCTGTATGTGGTAAAAACGCTGTGAGGGAAACGAAGCGATGCGACTCTTTCCATTGCGAAAATCATTCGGACAGTGCTGACGGTTGGCCTTTTGTCTCGGCAGCGAGAAGCGCGTGGGGAACGTGTACTCCAAAGCCGGTTCTTTCGTCGATTACGTGAGGAAAGCCCTGAGGAAGCTGGAGCTCGATGAGTCGAAGGTTCGTTGTAATTTTGAACACATCGGTAGCACAGGGAACTCTTAATAACTAATGAAATGACGATTTACTGACTGTCCACTTTTGGGAAGCCAGCCATTAAATGAGCTCTTCTCTTCCGATAGCTCTCCGACAGCCTCGTTCAAAGCTACCACGATAAATACCGACCAAGAATGAAGGAGATGGAGGCGTTCAATATGGTGGGTTTTTTTTCCTGCTGTTTTCAAAGCCATGTTTCATACAAGACTCTTTCACATCCTGAAAAATGTTGAGTATAAGTAAATAATGAGAGTAAATAATTTTTGCTGCATGTTAAAGCATAGTCTGGCTACGTCACGTTTTTTATATTCAAATTTTAGAGTAGTGGTCACAGCAGCTGCCTCCAGACTCAGGTCCCAGGTTTAAATCCCTCCGCCTGCTCTTGTACCCTTGAGCAAGGACCTTACCCTCAATTGGTACAGTAGAAATTACCCTCCTGTATAGATGGGTAAAACACTGTAACGTAATGTCGTAAGTCACTTTAGAGGAAAGCATCAGCTACACAGATTAATTTAATTGGAGAATTACCAATTGTAGGATCATCCTGTTGGACGTAGACTCTTGTTTGTAGATCCCGAGTCCTCAGGGGTATTTGACTCTGTTGTCAGCTTTCTTGAGAAGATACACGTGGCTTTAGGGTGTGCACACACACACCCCTCACCTTGAGAACACAACCAGGATTCAAAGTCTGCGTGTAACTCGAGTTGTTTGTAACTCCAAAGTCAACCATACAGTCCATCCTCAATTTTCCATGATATATGGGGAGAGGGGGTGTCCAGATATGGCACAAGTCTGGAAAAGTGCAAGCTTAGTTTACATTTACATTTACACTTATTCATTTAGCAAATGCTTTTCTCCAAAGCGATCTGCGTCTTAGAAAAAATACAAATTTGTGCATTACATTAAGAGAACGAGACATGGCTGCAGACATGTGACTCTTAAGTAAACCTAGTTTGTTACTTTCCACTTGATGCACCGATGTTCATCGCTCGAGTAGATGCATAAAACTCAGGATAGATGAATCCTGATAACCTCCTACCAATTTTTTTTTAGAATAATAATCATAAGATACACAAAATAACATACAAGCGTATTTGTTTTTAAGTATGCGAGTTTGTGTAATTTTTTTTTTTTAATACTATGGATGGTGTTGTATACTGCGCTATATACTACAATAACACTTTTATAACCCAATGCGTAATGAGTGTGTAATGTCTCCGATAATTCAGTACTGTAATAGAAACATACATTGATACTCCACATAATGTATAAAAATACTCTACTGTACATGTAATATGTACAAATATGCACTTATGCACATACAGTATTGTAAATAAAATGAATGAAATATAGTAAATGCAAACTTTTATTTACCTGAAAAACATGATTTGCTTAAATTTTGCCTTGTTGTTTAGTGATAACTCGGGGTGTGTTTAGTCCCAGTCAGAATGGGACAATTCCGTCTGATGGGATGATGCTCGATCAGAACGCATGCTACAAGGGGACTAGCTGGTGCTTCGTCACCTTCATAAAACTAATAATACATTTTTTTATGCCAGTGTTTTGTGCATTGTTGAAGTTTTTAAAGAAAAGGTAAAAATTAAATATATTTTATGTTATGCTTAAAAATAGCTTTTTTTCAGTACCTGTGATTTTTTTTTTTTTTTTTTTTTTTTTTTTTTTATAAACTCATTTTCTGGAATAAGTAATGAGTGGGCAGCACGGGGGCACAGCAAGTAGCGCTGCTGTCTCACAGCGCCTGGGTGGTGCAAGAGAAGGGTTTCCTCTGGGTGCTCTGGTTTCCTCCCACAGTCCAAAGACATGCTGTTCAGGTTCCCCCATAGTGTGTGAGTGACAGAGAAAGTGTGTTTCACTGATGTATGGATGAGAGACCCATTATAAGCAATGTAAGTCACCTTCGTGAATGAGGTGTGAGGGCTAGTAACACTACATAGTAGCCATTGTAAGTCACTTTGGAGAAAAGCGTCTTATGTCTTAAGAATATCCTGGACGGTCCGTAAAATCCGAAAGCCGTAATATCAAGGTTCGCTAAATCAAGGATTACTGTACTACTTATTCTATCAATAAAAGCTTAACAGTACAGACTTGTGTCAACTTATCTGATGGTTAGATAAAGTAAAAATCTCAGCGCTATAAGAAATCAAAGTACTGTAATACTTTTACTGTGGTATTATTGTTATCTCTGAGCTACACTGAAACTAATTTGAATGAATGGAGGTAAAAAAATCTCTGTTGCTGATTTTTGATGTCTTTTCGCTCTAACGCAGAACGCAGTGCAGTGTCCTGTCGCCTCATCTGGTTGAGAGCTGATGGTTTCCATCGCTCGTGTGTCGGTGTGTTCGAAACGCCGGCCGCCAACCGCGGTCCCATTAGAGGAGAGTAAACAGGAAGCCGAACGCTCGTCCCAGGAGCCTCCGCTTAATGAACTCGCTCGCGATGAATTCGTTCCAAACACAGGAAGCGTTGTAACCCACGAGCTGAAAGCGATATGATCAAACGCGCACGTGGCCGCATGTTGTGATTTATTTGATGAAGCTAATGGGCCGTGCGCATGTCGGAAGCCTTCTTTTTAACGTATCGCCTCTGTCCGCCTTGTCAGTTGGTGTATTTGCAGTTCCGAGGAGACCGAGGCCTTTTCCTGCCTCTGCGGTTTGCGCTCTTTGTAGCCAGAAAGAGAAAAGCATGAGAAACATTGCATCGGAGCTTGACTTGATTCCACTTGGCCCCCCCACCCCCACCCCTGGGTCTTTCATATCAGTACCTTCTTGAACGTGATCTTACCCTGTTTGCTCATAAGTGTGTGTTTCTTCATTCAGCTGAAGGTGTCCCTGGCTCCCTGCATCGAGGGCTTGATACTCCTGGATCGACTATGCTACCTAAAGGAGCAGGTAAATCACTGTCCGCAGGGGCCCGAGGGGTGAACTTGGTTGCCTGGTTGGTCAGCGGTCAGAACGCGCAGCCCTTTCACGCTGAACTGGACATCCTTTTCTCCTGCTTCCCTCTCCGGTCACGGATCGGCAGCCCCAGCTTCCTCCTGGCCTTTGTCACGGGAGGAGCTTTCGTCCAAGTTGCGGTTGTGAGACGTGGGGCTGCCAGGCAGCTGGTCTCACTGACCGCAACCACGGTCGCGCTAAACGGCTTAGTCCACGAAGCACATCGGCGTCCTCCGCTCCTGGGAAGACGCACCGGGATGTCCTCCAGAGCCCTACTGTGCCGTTGTGTACAGCATTCATATTCAGTTCTTCTCCTCGTGCGGCTACATCCTGTTTGAATATTTGTTGCTCTCGTTCATCTCAATCACCGCGTCCGTGGTATTGAGAAGTGCAACGCGAGAGCATCTGGTAGCGCTCTGCGTAATCCGAAATGGAACTGATCACAACCACGCGTCTTTTTTTTTTTTTTTCCCCTCTTTATTCTCCAAATCTGATGTCTGACCTCACCCGAGTACTTTGCCATATTTTGTAGCCATGACAACACCACGCATCAAACTGAGACAGAAGCCCACATGTTGACAGTAAATGTGTTTCCAAGATGGTCGGCTGTTAAAAAATGAACGTGTCACAACTACGGATACGAGGTTTGACGCTAAAATGGACAGCTCCCTGGGTCGGCTAGCCGGCCACGTGTCCTTAAACGGTACTTTAAACGATGCGGAGTACGGTGTTCTTTGATTGATGGCCGCTATTTCTATTAAATACTTGCTCATTCCGTTTAACGAACCGTACGAACCGTGACGTCGAAAGAACCGTAAACCGTTGAGTCGTCATGGCTTTGGTTTGTCCCGAACACATTCGGCCAAATCGCTGCTACCTTCACCGTACGTCCGCCGTTTAAATAACTTATTCGAGTGAGAGTATAATATGAGAATATGGCGTGGACCTCTGGCAAATGAGCGTAATTGGATGGATCGATGGCACATTCACAGGCGTGTCCTCTTCATTCAGACCTGGGATGCGGGACAATCTTGAATGGGTGATTTTTGACCTCCTGCGTGGTTGTTTACCGCACTTGGTCCCAACCAAAAAGGAACGTTAAAGACCTATAACTATGCGAATGAGCGAATCTAAGAGATCCTGCAAAATCACTTGCGCCGAAACTCATGGTACTAGGATCCTTACTGTCCGCTTTAATAGAAGCGTCAATGAAGATTAATCGCGCTATACTGTGTCACCTTTCCGTGGCCTTACCTTCTCTGAGGTTCTCTGAATTAGCGTCATGCACACTTAGCCTGTAAAGTGAAGTAAAATAGTGGTGAGTAAGTAGACTGACCAAGGGGACCCTGTTGTTGTACCTCTCAGAAAGGTACTTAAACTGAACTGTGAACTTGAAAGTAGTTCTTATAATTGAAGTAAATTAGAATGCAGGGAACACTTTGTTGTTTATGATAATTTCTGCATTTCTATACTTCATATCTTTTTGTATACATATGATTTTTTTGTTTCTCTTTTTTTTCCAGGAGAAGCCATTTTTTTGTGAGCTGGTGCGGCTCTTTGATCCCCTAATGTCGCCGAGATGCTATGGAATCATTGGTTTGAAGAAGCTACAAATGTGAATGTTCTTGAGATCTTTTTTATAAAAGCTCCATAATATGCTCATTACTACATGTTAAGTCATCACAGACCAAAGTGTTTAAATTTGTGTGTACATATATATATATACACACACACGCATATGTGTGTGTATGTACATATATATTTTTTCAAAAAAAAGTATGTACTTTTTAATTTTGTTATAAATATTTCTTCATAAAATATCCATTTTTTTATATCCCTTGATTTTATGTATGAAGGAGAATTAGGAAAATAATCCTTTAATTTGATCTATAATGTAAAGAAATCTGTAAACTATGCTAATCAGTTAATTATGCTTTGAATTTGATCCTCCTTTTAACTGTGAGTTTCAAGGTTAAGGAATAGAGTAAATGACAGTGGGAAATGTCATTAAGGGTCCCCCGAAAAGAAACTAGCTTGAGCTTGGAGATTCCTTTTCCATTATGTTTTTGAAAGCATGTAAATCACAGTACTTAAGTCCAAAGAGACACGATGGTAAAGAATTCAGTTTTCCTCTCAGCATGCTTATAATTGTTTTACCGTTTATTCTGCAGAGGATTCCTTGTGATTCCTTGTGCATTTGTCAGATTTAGACAATTACATGTGGTTTACACAATCACGATTAGCCTAATGTTTCCATCGATATTGTATTTCTTATTGGATTTAAGTGGTAATTGCCATTTAAGTTGGCATTAGGCTTCTATGAATAAAGGAAGCTATGTCTATATTCAAACAAAAAGCTATTTGTCAAAAGAACTCATTTGTTAGGTTGAGTCCATGTTCAATATAGCTGTACCTCTGGAAAAAAGAATGTCGAAAACATGAGCTTCCCATGGCTGCAATTTTGTTGCCAGGAGTTTGCAAATAGCTTTCCAAAGTGATTGATGATGTGTCACATCTGATTTTTAACTCATCTCCTGACAAGAGTAAAGCCATTACTAATAAACACTTGGGTTGTATTTTTCTTACTTTCTTTTAATTGTTTCAAAATGATTAAACCGAAAGCTCGATACGTTTTTTTTTTTTTTTTTTTTTGCAGGAATGGGGTCAATACCTAACCCCCCCCCAGAGCCTCTTCTCCTCTGGGCATTGAAACTAGGATTTATCCGAACAAAGGATTACATGGACGGCCTTGCTTTTGCAGCCAGCCATCTAGTCCTGGGTGCACCAGTGCAATGGAGACATGACAAGTTGGACCCGGTGAGCCAGCAATGACCTGGCCCCCAGTGCGATATCCCCACCTACCTGCGCAGTATCACTAGGATTTATTCATTATGAATGTGTCCTAAGGGAACAACCCTTGTGTTACTGTAATCCCAGCAGCGAGAGCTTTCTGGCAAGTCGTCTCACGATGTGAGGGGGTTTTCAACTAGGAGATGTGCGGTGGGGGTCTGGTTGTTGCTCCCGTGAACTTGTTGAGGCTCCCAAACACTAAATGCCAGAGCCTTCGATTTTCTCAGGCTCGGCCAACCCCCATCCGGCCACACGAATCCAGCTTGCATGTCCTCGGATCACCCAGGGGACGTGGTGGGTGTGGCAGCGTGCGTGTGATGCCTGGCTTTCTGGGAGGTTTGCCCATGTCAGAGACGACCTGCAGTGACCTTTTTTTGCACACGTTACTACCTAGAGCCCTCTTTTTGGGACTGGGTTGAAGTGGCACTATGTTTTCTGTGCCTGTGGAGCGTTAGGCATAGTCAGTGAGGGTGCGAGCAGGGGTGATCCTCAGAGCCCCAGCAGCTCCGGTGATGTGCTTTATTCTGCCGACTTGCCCTGCAGCTTCGCCGACGTGGAGTTGTTTGACAGCACTAGTAGGAAGACGTCTTTCCCACTTCTAACTTCATCTGGCCGTTGCACCTGAACAAGTTATATTTTCCATTATTGTTCTGTTGATTTATTCGCTTATTTAGTGAGGCCTCATGGGTAGCACAACTTGCATTTTGACATAGATATGTTTTAAATTGGGCTGTAAATCTCAGCTTTGAGCTCCCCCCCCCCACACCGCACCCCCCAGCAAGACTGGAAATGCAATCACCTATGCTCTACATGTTGTCCAGAAGTAAGTAAAAAAAAAAAAATAGAATGGCTATAAAAATTGCA
Organism: Scleropages formosus; assembly: GCF_900964775.1. Taxonomy (NCBI): domain Eukaryota; kingdom Metazoa; phylum Chordata; class Actinopteri; order Osteoglossiformes; family Osteoglossidae; genus Scleropages; species Scleropages formosus. Next base: position 18,141,371 of record NC_041807.1, read on the forward strand.
TGCAAAAATCACTCTTCAATTCTTCCTCACCCTGTATATGGAAAAAGGGGGGCAGAAACAGGAAAATGCCTGTTTACCTGTGTTGATGTGCTAATACAAAACCCTGGAAAACAACACGAATGTGGTGTATTATGCGGTATGTAATTTACTGATGGGTGTCCAGGGGTGACGGGGGTGTGGCGTGAGGGACGTGTGCAACTCTCTGTTTCATGTATGATTCAGTACAATTCAATTCACACACACACACACACACATTTGCAGAACCGCTTATCCCATACGGGGTCGTGGGAAACCGGAGCCTAACCCGGCAACACAGGGCACAAGGCTGGAGTGGGAGGGGACACACCCAGGACGGGACGCCAGTCCATCACAAGGCACCCCAAGCGGGACTCGAACCCCGGACCCACCGGAGAGCAGGACCCGGTCCAACCCACTGCACCACCGCACCCCCTTACAATGAAACAAATATTAAATTTTAAAATTAGGTGTTTAAGAGTCAATATTTCACTTTACTATGATTTTTAGTGATTTTTGAGGCTCTCAGACCTGTTCGCAATTCTGATTATAGCACTTGGCCCTGGGCTGGGAAGCCGTTAAGATTTGTTTCCAAAGCCTTTGTCACAGTGCTCCTACAGGGGGCGACGTTATGCAGGGCTTCAGTTCCCCTCAACTGCTCTACGCTGAAGTCGAGGTGTGTCTTTGGAAGCCCTTCGGTTTTTCGGTGGGTAGGCGGAGCCTCCGGCCGCCGGACACTTTTCTGAAACACAGAGTTTTAATGGAAATGACAACTTCACCGCATTTCAAATAAAAAAACCCAGTAATGTTTCTCTTTGCACGCACTAGTGGAGGGACTCCTGCTGCGGTCCAGCGCTGGACACAAATTCTATTACTGTGCTTCTTGTTCTGATTTACCATACAGAGGAGAAGTTGTGAAAGATACATCAGAATGTGTCTCCTGCACTGACATAAACCTCCCAGGAGAAAACTGCTTGTGCAGTACGTCACAGCAGTATGTGGCTGTGCGTGGACGGAGAACATTGGGGCATCACCTTCGTCACCAGATTTTTGTAACAACTGACAGTTTTTACTTTAAATCTGGAGGGAAAAAAAATTTGGTATCTGAGATATGGCTCCATATGGCTCCCCCTTGCGTTTTGAGTGTCTGAGCCTGAGCGATGAGGAAGGAAAAAGCGAGGGACGTCTCGAGGTCCCGCGTCAGCGTGGGCCGATGAAGAGGATGCTGAGGAAAAGGCAGGACGTCAGCACTTCACACTCGTGTTTGTTTTTCAGGAAGCACCAGCGAGGTGGTGCGTCACACTCCAGATCCTTCACCTCTTGCTCCCTGGCCTTGGGAGCAGTAGGAAGACTTTATGTCTTGAGTGTGTGTGGGGGACTTCACGGAGAGAATAAGGCAAAGGATGCTGATGTTCCGCTCCCTGCAGGGTCACGGTAACCGTTAACCGCTCCGACCCGGACCACGCCACCGCCGCACTGGAAATCACGCTATTTTCACATAAGCCCGCATGACTTCTTATTAATACACGTCATAAGTAAATAAAAGAAATTACACTTCAAAGTTAATGTCTTGCAGAGGATTCTTTAACAAGCCCTTTTAAAACTGTTGTTTATGCCCGATTTCTTCAAATTATAAATCTGCACGTACGGTCACGGCCAATTAGTTATGCTGTATGGATTAGCAAATTACATTTGATTGGAGCGGTTCGCTTCTTTTTCGGATCAAAGGCAGGGAAAACAATGGCCAGGATGTGTCTCAACAAACCGGCACTGGAGCTGCAAATGGTAATATTCATGGTAAAGCCATTAACTAAACCACCTACAGTGTCTTTATTGCTGGGAGGACCAGTGCTGCAGATATTTCTTTTAATAACTTTACTCACCTCCCTTTAAAGAGGAAACTGGGTAAAACCATATTCTCAGTGCACAGTCTCTGTGCTCAGCTGAGATTTACCGCACGGTCTCTCTGACCATCTTCCCATCCTGTATTTATTTGGATGAGAAAGCAAAAAAAACACACTACTATAATGTAAGTTATATTAATTAACATTTGTTCTTTTATCAGACGCTTCTCTCCAAAGGAACACACAGCTCAGAGAGGTCGGATGAGGTTATCCTCACACCGCTCAAGGCTGTTTCAGTCATTCTTTTAGACAGAAGACCAAGTGGACCATGGCAAAGCAGAATGTTTAGTCTGACAACAGGACGTACTACAAGAATGAAATATTGTTTCCTGAATTGAGAACTGGAAATGTTCCTTGTGTTATACAGTATTTCTATTTTTTTAAAAAAAAAAAAAAAAAAAAATTGACTGAAATGCACATTTGGACTTAAATTTTGTATTTCACACACACACACACGACTGAAACCGCTTATCCCAAGCAGGGTTGTGGTGAGCCAGAGTCTAACCCGGCAACCCAGGGCGCAAGGCTGGAGGGGGAGGGGACACACCCAGGAGGGAACACCAGTCCATCACAAGGCACCCCAAGCAGGACTCGAACCCCAGACAGCAGGACCCGGCCAAGCCTGCTGCGCCACCACACATTTGTATTTCAGCTTAACTGGTGCTTTTCTCCAAAGTGACCGACTGTTAAGGTGCTTACAGTGATTTCCCTATTTACACAGCTGAGTCATTTTTCCTGTATGCAGATGGACCAGTTCTGGGCAGGTACCTTCATCAAGGGTACTACAACAGGAGGTGGGATTTGAATCCGGGCCGGTCAAGTCTAAGTGTCATAGCTCAAACCGCCACGCCGCCTGCTAGCCCATGCAGTAAGTACAGCCTGTGATGTGCTGGCATTAGGGGTCCCCGACCCTTCGGTGGAAGTCACTCTGCAGGAACAAAGTGAGAGAAGAGAGCTGCGCTTTTAAGCTGCCACAAGCTATCATGCAGAGATCATGAGCAGACGCTACATGCATTCAAATGCGTGACATTTTGCTGCGAGCGCCTGACAGGAATCGCAACGGCTTTTACAGCCTCGTCCACTTAACGCCGCTCGCTTCTATCTTCGCTGGCATCGTTTTCCTCTGGATGCACCCATCGTGGGCGGCGGTGTGCATGACTTATCCGACACAGGTGTTTCAATCCACACATGAAAATAAATCAAGGACTCGCTGGAGAAGCACATGGGCTTAGGAGGAACCTCCCATTTGCATGTGGCTGGAGGTAAAAAGGACGCACCGCCCTCTCCCAGTGCCGCCACGAAAATAGCATCCATACCCTTCTGGCGCCTCTAGTTGAGTGCTGTTGTTGAGTCTGGATCTTGCGACACTGGTTCTCAGAGGGAAAGGAGGAAGTGTGTAAACATACTTTACCTTAAGTAAGGGTTATGGCGGCAGATGTCTGACCAGGGGGGTTATGGATTCACATTCCTAAGCGGGATTTTGATGATCTTCCTCTTGGCAAGAGTTTCCAGTTGGACACATGCACTAAATTATGAGCAATATGAAGACGAAGGGTTCTCTACCCTAGTGGATCCCAGAATGTAGCGGGTTCCTTTGTGTCTTTCACTAGGATCCTCATAATCAATTTTTTGCATATTGATCTAGATGGTTCTGGGATCACACTAACTCACAGTAATACATATGACAGCCACCTGTTTCTTACATATGGTGGAGCCTCTGTAAGCAAGCGGTTAACATGACTCTTCTCACCACTACACTAAAACAGGAGAATACGACCAGAATTGGCACTTTCCCAGACTGGATTTTAGCATCTATGGGCCAAGTGTGGGGTCTGGGGTTCAAGTCCCGCTTGGGGTGCCTTGCTATGGACCAGTGCCCCGTCCTGGCTGCGTCCCCTCCACCTCCATCCTTGCGCCCTGTGTTGCCGGGTTAGGCTCGAGTTCACTCTGACCCCGCTCGGGACAAGCGGTTTCAGTCAATGTGTGTGTGTGTGTATACACATATTTTCAAGAAACTACTGGGACACACACACACACACACACACACACACACACACACACACACACACACACACACACACACACACACACACACACCCTGTCTGAAACCACTTGTCCCATACAGGGTTGCAAGGAGCTGGAACCTAACCCAGCACCACAGGGTGCAAGGCTGGAGGAGGAGGGGACACACCCAGGATGGGGCGCCAGTCCATAGCAAGGCACCCCAAGCAGGACTCAAACCCCAGACCCACCGGAGAACAGGACCCGGTCAAACCCACTGCGCCACCGCACCCCCTCTTACTGGAACACAGTAAAAATGATTTTGTCCTACATAAATTCACCTCTTTTATTTGGAAAAATGTGTATTTAGCGGCAGGGGGTGCGGTGGCGCAGTGGGTTGGACCACAGTCCTGCTGTCCGGTGGGTCTGGGGTTCGAGTCCCGCTTGGGGTACCTTGCGACGGACTGGCGTCCCGTCCTGGGTGTGTCCCCTCCCCCTCCGGCCTTACGCCCTGTGTTGCCGGGTAGGCTCCGGTTCCCCGTGACCCTGTATGGGACAAGCGGTTCTGAAAATGTGTGTGTGTGTGTGTGTATTTAGCGGGGGGTGCGGTGGCGCAGTGGGTTGGACCGGGTCCTGTTCTCCAGTGGGTTCGAATCCCACTTGGGGTGCCTTGCGATGGACTAGCGTCCCGTCCTGGGTGTGTCCCCTCCCCCTCCGGCCTTACGCCCTGTGTTGCCGGGTTAGGTTCCGGTTCCCTGCGACCTCGTATGGGACAAGCGGTTCAGAAAGTAGGTGTGTGTGTGTGTGTGTGTGTGTGTGTGTGTGAACACTGTAAGAAAAGTGTCCACTAAATACTGAATTTTTTATTTTTGAAGAATTCTCCTTTGTGGTGCTTTCTCCTGTTTTAGCAGTTAGACTGTAACAGACACAGGGAAACGAACAAAAAAAAAGAGAAAACAATAACAAATGTAAATCAGGAAAAAAAAAGTCACAGTAATAAAAGTGGATGTTGAAAGCTACCCCCGTGGCCCCATACAGATTGAGTAAACCCAGTAGCCCCGATCCATTATTCATGTTCCCGCAGCAATCAGACTCCCTTATGAGTAATAGACAGTCACACGGTAAAATTAATGACTCTGCCCAACCTCACGATGGATACGTCCTCATCGCTGTTCTCGGATTTCGTCCATCCATCACCTCATCTTCTGCCCCAATATGATTTCAAGTGGCACAGAACTTAGTGCTCATCAATGGCTGCGTGTGGTGGAGCGGACGCACCTGACCTGTTTCATTCAGCAAGAGAAAACCACTGTATATGCAAAGCAGAGCAGGGGAGGGGACGCCATGTCCAGGCGATGGGACGAGACAGGAGAGAAGCACAATGAGAGGCTTTCGAAGGCCTTCGAGACAAGCAATAAATTGCAGAGCATAAAAATGCTGATGTTGAGCGAAGCTTCTGCTAGGCAGGTGATTTCCGCGGTGTCAGATGGCGCACGGCTGGTGCGTGTCTCCTGATTGCGCCGGAGTGATGAGCACGTCCTTTCTTCTAGCCCTGAATGCAATTCAGCACATTACCATCTCGGCAGACTTTGCACAGCCCTCAGGCGTATCTTGGGATGCGATGCGGGGAGGAGCATCGCCCATCTTCTGCCCAAAGTCCCCACGGGAGAGCAATACAGGATGCGAGTAGCCTGTGTGTACCAGAGTAAACGTAGCGTGTACCTGGAATCAGGTTGGACCTGGACCAGCACCAGCTGTCCTGCATTCCATACAACTTTCCATTTAAGCTCTCAGCAACCTCCTCCAAAAACTATTTTTTGCGCACGTATTACGAGTGCACAGGTATCACTGGAGACACTGTACTCTCATGCTACCCTGGAAATTTACCTTGGTGCTTCACACATTTTCACAGTGCATGATAAGCCAGTTCACAGGACTTTTTTTTTTTTTTTTTTATTGAAACCATTAAGTTGATGCTCTTATAGCAAGGTTAGGAGCTGCCTGTAATTTCAACCTTGTAATTTTTTGGTCACAAGGTCTCGTGCACAACACTAAAGTATATAGTCGTTAGTTGTTTTTCAGTGCGACTTCAAACTTCATAAAAGCTATGATGAAATTGAAAAGTATGCGCGTGAATAATATGCAAACTGGTTCTGCTACAGCTTCTCTCTCCCGCGGAGAGGAGAAAGCAACCAGCTGTCTTGTGAATATTTGCATCTTTAATATGAACAGAATAATCAATATTAACATGGAAAATATGTTTTTTTTTTTTCCTTCCAAAGGAACAAAGTTCTTTCACTTTGATGTGTACTGTATATAAAAGGTTCAGAAAATAAGATTTTCATAAATGGCTATTTGTAGCATATGCTGTAAAATACACGTTCTGTAAAATAAATGTTTCAGTTACATTTAATTAAAATAGCTTGCAGAAAAAAGTAAATGATTATACCTGCATGTAGCTTTTAATAAATTCCTCTAAGAAAATCATGAGAATATTTTTACCAAAGTTTAAATAATTCTCAGTTTTTTGCTTTTAAAATACACTTACAAGCAGAGTGGTTTCTAGGCCCGAGAGGCTCGGTCACTTAACCCGATCAGTTTAATTAATTCTTGAAACGCATGACATCATAGCGGCCTGCTGCTCTGTGAATGGACACATTGACGTGCTCCTGGGCAGACCGAGATCCCGCCATTGAAACGGAATTGCATCAATATGCACTGGACCATACTGGTCCCTTTGTCTCAGCCAGAATAAAGCAGCACACTTAGACTGATTCTTTTCCTTTTCTTTCTCTCTTGCCCGTTGCCTGGGTGTTCTTGCTTTTTTTTTTTAAATTTCTTCAAAAATAAATGAAAATCGAAAAGTTTCAAGCAAAGGAAATTGGTAAAAAACCTATAAACATAACACTGGGCCTGGGTCAATAAAGCTGTAGACCAGACGGCACTAAAGAAATTGATATATGTAAAAAATATATTTGCAGTGTGGAACTGCCTGTGTGTGTGGGGGGGGGGGGAGATTCCGAGGGAAGCGCCCCCTGTTGGACGCTCCCATAATGACAGGCGATCGCGGCGTCGGCGAGCGGAACTAACGCGGGTTTGAAGTAGCAGTAAACATGTTGCTCCGGTGCCGTATGAAACCAGAGCAGAGAAGAATCCTGCACGGAATTATGGTGATACATTAGTCATCTAAGCTTAGTTTACTAAATCGGATGCGGAGGAACAGATTCGCTTTGACACAGCTCAGCTTCACCAGTGCGATGTCATTACACTGCTGCTGCATCACCTGGCTGGCTGGTTATTTAGTGTTGCAGTTTGTTAAATCAAAGCATTTTTGCCAGTGAGGCGTTCAAAAGTGAACTTAATAAAGTGGCCCTAGTGGAATAAACACAGGACTGCTCACTTACCTTCTGCTTATTTAAAGTTGGCAGCTGCAATTTACATTACGAACGATTCCTACGTTTTTCCCCCCACATAGAAAGAATCGCTGCCATAAAATGCAGTACGAATGAAATGAGCGCACGGGAGCCTGCAGAAGAGAAGGTGGCGCGTCTGTTTTAATCTCCATCTCACGACTGATCGTTAGTTAGCGAAAGTGCCCTTCGCCCGGTCGCCGTCCCCACGCACGTGGCTCACTTCACCGACTCCCCGCGCTCGTGCGGCGGCTTCCGGGGGAATTTTCACCGCGGCGGCGCCGAAGCTCGGAGGGGAAGCGCGTTACGCAAGCGCGTTCTCAAAAACAACTCGTCCGTGTGTCGGCACATTAGCGCGGAGCCTCAGGCACATTGCGGGGATTAGGGTCAGATTAATGCGGGATTGTACCAAATCCACGGATTGCAGCGCCAGGCTTTGTCCATAATGTGACTTTACAAGTGCAGTGTGTGTGTGTACGTACACACGCTTCCAAATTTAAACTAAAGAAGCTGTCACTCCCTGAACCGTTCGCATTTAAGCAGGCGGCGCCGTTCCGACGCAGTTTAAATCGCTGTCGCAAGCATCACGCACAGTACTAAGGACGGTTACAATTTATACGATTCTGCACTGACAACTACATGCGCTTTCTCGAGGTCTGCGACCTGCCGGCGTGCCGCGCGCCAGTGGTATTCCTTACCGAGAATTCGGCCGCGCGAGGCTGGGAGGCGGGGCTCTCCGCGCATGCGCGCCGGGCGGTGGAGCCGCACGCGGCTCGAGCCCTGCGGTTTATCCGCTGGATGCGCAGCGTTAGCTGCACACACACATACACACACACAGCGAGCGGAGGAGTGCCGTAAACACTCCTCGTTCCGCCGCGTTTCCGTGCGCTCGGCGCGGGCTCTACTAGCTGAAGATGGGTTAGAGAGGCGCAGGAGGAGGACGAGCATGCCGGGATTTACAGTGTTCAGCCCCGTCGCGAGGACGGGGAATCGGACTCGCTGCTTTTGACAGCGGCTGAGGGATAAAATAGAGAGGGGGAACTGCGCGATCGGCCCTTTCTTTCTTTGTGTTTTGTAAATTTGTTTGTTTGCTTTTGTTTGTTTGCGGTTTTGAGAGATGATCGCAGAGCTGGTGTCCGGCGCCGTGGCTCTGCTCCTCCATCTCAACACGCTGGGCGCCGATTTCTGCTACGATGACAGGTAGGATTCCCACGCGTGTCGCCGTCCACACCTTTTGTTCGCATGCCCGCTGCCGGCGCACCCCGCGCCACCGACCCGTCCACATCTCTCTCCACGTGCGGCGCGTCTTCCTTCCTCGGACGCGCTCATCTCCGTCTCCTCGCGCATCGACCGTCACGAGGAAAGTTGTCCGAGGAGCTGCGCGGGACTCCTGTCACCTCTCGCGCTGCGGGTGGTCCCCGTGGCATCGCGCGCGCGCGCGGGCGTCTCTCCAGAGCACCGTCCGCGTGACCCGTCGCTGTCGCACGTGCACTTTCGCCGATTTTTCGCCTCTTTTCGCAGGTGGAATGAATAAACAGAAAAAAAACGGCTATCGGAGCGAGACAATTTAAAGAGGTTTTTTTTTTTTTTTCCCCCCGCGCTGTGCTTTAGCCTAGGATCCGGAGGAGATGAGGACATCGTTTTCACGGTTCCTCGCCAGTGGAACATTTCTTCGAAACGCGTCTGTGTTCAGTTTGCATTTTTTCCTGAGCTAACACGACCTGTCGGTGTAAAGATTTACTGGAAAGTCGATTTTTTTTTTTTTTGTACAAGCGTTATAATACTGAATCAGATCAGAATGCATGCAGAGCAGGTGATATTGTGCACAAAAGCCGTATTCGATGTGAGTTTAAAAAGACAAAAATCACAAAAAAACACCATTCTCCATCTAATAAATGCTAATTAACGCGCATTTTCCCTTAACATCCGATGAGTCTATAATATTTATTATATATAATATGTGTATATAGATATTGATATCAAAGAGGACGGATCCGTAAGTCATCAGCCAATCAGTAAGCGCTTCCTGTGAATAAAAAGTATAAATTGACCTGCACACATTCAGCTGTACATTTCTGTTGACTTTTCCCTGCAGTGGGCGGATGAGGAGCAGATCCTGGATCATTGTATATTGTTCTTAAAAAGAACAAATATTAACAGGAAAAAACGTTGATTTCCATATTGTGTTTATATAGACACATAGATCTATAACGCTTTGCTTGATTACTGTTGGTAGATGACATTTTAATTGATTTCTACAGTGGTTAACTTCTTTATCTTTACCAACATTTTTAATGGCTATTTGGTAAATAAATATTTGGCTTCATAAACCATAAAATAATGTTATTGGTTTTTGTAGCCATTAAGAGTACACTATATTGTTCCATATATACATGAAATATTGTATTTTTCTATAAAATATTGTGTATTCTGTAACATGGATGAACCTGGAAAAATGCCATGTAAATGTCATACACGTAAGTTTAAAGGTATAAATAACTTGAACAGTCATTTATGACTCCAAAAATGTGTTAATTCTGTACTGACTTGCAAAAAATGTAAACACTTTACTTTTGATGGCTGTCGATAAATTGGATATTTTGGGGAAACGGTGTAAAACAGAGGTACGGCTGGACTGGATTCTGCGTTCTTAGGTATCAAAGAGCAGTCCTCATCATTTGATTTGCTTGAAGAATAGCAGGTGGGGTAGCGGTTAAGGAGCCACATAATGCTGTGAAGAACCTGTCTCTGTCCACTCTTTTTCACTCTGTGTTAAGGTATTTTTATATGTAAAGAGACGCCTAGGGTAGCAGTGACAGAGGTAGATACTATGGCCTTGCTCCCGAAATATCTGGAGTACGTAGAAAGCCTTCAGTAATGCCACTGAACAGTGAAAAATATTCCCCCCCGATTTTAACCTTTAAGTTATCTGATTTATAAAACTCTCCTGTTGGATTAATCCCATTAAACCAAAAAAAAGAGTTAGAAAATCAAAAATATTTAATGGGAATTTAAAGCACAATTGAGTGCTTCTTTATAATTGACATCATTATGCAGCTTTAAATTTAGAAATTTTAAAATACACTGAAATATACAAATATAAAATGAAATATTTAGTGCATTTCACAAATTTTTCATGTGGTGCCTTGACACCCCAACTGCGGCTGTTGCAGCGCAGTTGCCGAGATGATCTGAAGATGCGTCATTCTCCCAGTGTATCGAAGACATGTATAATAATTGAGACTCTATGAACCGGTATGGGTTGATGCACTTTTTGCAGTGTTTTTAGTAGGAAGACTTGTTCAGGCCTGTAATTAGCAGGAGAAGTTTGAGTTCAGAAGGAGTTGCATTTCCTCAAGGGTGGAAAAAGTGAGCCTCAGGGGAGAAGACGTGTCAAAGGAGCCCCGTCCGTCGTGTTCGAGCGTTCAAGCTTGTTAAATTTGCATTGAAAAAGAGCAGATGTGACACTAAGCAGGGAAAGAAAAATGCTTGTATTTTTGTTGGATCGCTGATGCCGTACCCTGTTTTAAAACATGTCTCAATGTCATGACACTGATGACAGTTATGCTGCAGTAACACCAGCTGACAACTGGAAAAGTCATATGGAAAAAAGTAACGTACATTAAAATATACTGTATTTTGGAAAATGCCTCGACGCTGTATTGCGTGTACTAGAGAAATATAGAATAGTCGCTATTGCAAATATTTTAACACTCGGGCTTTCCTTTAAAACTTCACTAAGTGCGAATGGTCTGCGTTCAAATTACATCAAATTTATCAAATTGTCCAGCTTTCCTAATGCGGTGCAGGTTCACGGCAGTCGGTGTGAACCATAAGGGCATGCAAATCTTATCAGGATTAAAAAAGCGAGCCCCAGCACATTGGAATTATCGAAATGTATGGTCAGCGTTAGGGCTGCATCGTGAAAGTGCATGAAGGGATCGCAGCTTGTTCCAATTTGGACCGACGTTCTGCGCTCTTCTGTCTTTGCATCTCAAATTGAAGTCAAACTGCACTGTTGGTGTATTTGTGTCTATGCTACTGCTGCTCTGCGGTAAATAAGTGCCTTCAGATGTTTGCGTAACTCCTCCGTCTGTAACTAACTAACCTCGTTTCGGCATATCCCTGGGTTTGTGTGTGTCCTTTAAATGTGTGTGTATTAGTGTGAGTGGGCTGTGCATTGTCTATCCAGAGAGCTTTTTTGACTGACATTACCTTTTCTGATAGGGGGTGTAATTTGTTTATTATTTTTTATGATGCTTTCATAATTTGCAGCGAAAGCCTAAAATGCCACTGTGGGGAATATCTAACCCGGGTTTGCGTTACCTTTTTGCAGATTTCTTAGGGACGGGGATTTGTTTGGCTGTTCTGGACCGCGGCCTTATTTCCGCCTGCTTTAGTGAAACATTTGGCGGTTTATCGATCTCACGATTGAATATAATGCTGACCCTACCCTACAGATGTGAGGCACCCTCATCTGTCACGCTACTGAGAGCCACTTTGATATGCGGGAAAGCGCAGCTCCATCTGCACTCCTCCAGTGTGATGTTAAACATCTCCTGGAACAACAAGCCTATCAAGTGTCAATCTGGGGCGCATGACTGCTGTCCTTCCATCACCACACCTGTTTATATGACCCCTTTGACTTGTTGATCTGTCAGCAGTCCTGGCGCAAATATGAAGATGTGCTTTCCACTGCGTAATTTTTCTGAATAATCCACTAGAATTTGCCAAAATTAGGACCTATGAATTGTCATGAATAATTTACTACGAAGAGAAATGCCTTCAAAAATAAAATGTGTGCTCAGGATGGAATATTTTAAAGAGATTAAGTTCAGCACTGGGGACAGTAATTTAGAGACGTTTTCATTGTGCTCCGAGTGAATCGGAACCGGTGTGCGTAGGAAGAGGCTGACTGTAGACACACGTTTGTGTAAATTACACTGAGTCCAGGGAATTTTCCTGACTTTAGCAAACATGGCCTTTTCTGCATATAGCAATTTTAATCTTCAGACTTAAATATCAGACTTTAAATCTTGTGACTTAAACCCTTAAATCTCGCAGATGGATCTTGCCCTTTAATTTGCCAAATGTCTGCCTTTGTAGAAATCAGAAGGAGATTAATCACTGTGGCTTCTGGTCCAGCCTTTAGTCTCACAGCCTGATTTAGACTTTAATGTGATTGTGCAGGAGAAAATCAGACATATAAAGCACCACCAGTAGGTTTGTGTGGAAAAGCAAATGTAATTATGAATATCTTCTGGGATATCTCTTTAATTTAATGGTCATGATATCTATATAGTGTGGTAAATAACCACTAATGCAAACAAATTATCAATAAGAAATTGCACTTCGTGACACTTTTTTCCTATTTGTTTTTCTATCCTTGAGTCTGACAGCAGTGATTCCAGATTTTTCTCATAGACTAGACAGTCAAAAAGAAATTGCTCATCGCTGAAGACAATTGGCTTGGATGTCCTACTACCCCAAAGATGATTTTCATGCGGGTCAATGATCAGTTTTGACTGCATCCTGATTTTTTTTTTCCCCTCATTTCTCCCAGTTTCAGATGCTTTGTACGCACCCGGGTCGTGTCCATTGATTATGAATAATCGGATCATGTAGCAAAGATGATGTGTGTCACTATGTTGCATGGCTGCATTATTAGATGGAGCAAAGTGAATTTTGGGGGCTTTACGACGGCCAGTTTATCTGCAGACCTCGATTAGGGCCTCCTGATGTATAATTGACCTTTACTTTGCAGTAAGTGTCATCACATCGCGAGACTCTGCCTCAAGGCCTCGCGGGGCATCTGTCTGAAGAGGGCTGCTGTAAATAGACAGTGGGTTTCCTGCCCGATGTGCTTGGGTTGATGTGCCCCCGTGCGTGTGACCCACCCACTGGAAAGCGAAAGCCCCGGGTGTGCGGTGCGCTCGGAGTCAGGGGCGGCCTTGCGGTGTCTGGGTGCCCTGTTTGAGACTCCCATCCTGCCCTGTAATTACCCTTGTGGGAAGATGTACTGCAGGCTCTCTGCAGGCATGTAAGTGGTTCGCTCCTTGAGGCTGAACCTGATGGCCATTTTTCTTTTTTTTCCCCCTTTTGTCCAAATCACTCTGTATCATTCTGTATACATCAGCAGAGCTTTAAATATCTCTGTGTGCTGACAAATACTGGCAGCTCTATTACTGAGGTTTTTATTTGATATATGTTTTTAAATTTTTTATCACAACAACGGCAACACTGGGTCAGAGTGAAATACAGAGACGAAGGTAACAGCACAGAGTAGTATTAGAAACAGTTGCCAGCATGAAAATTCATCAATAAAATCCGCCCATGAATGAAGGGGAATACAATTCTACACCACACCTGCAAAAAAATGAATGAATGAATGAATAAGTAAATAAATAAAAAACTGACACAGGACTTTGAAAGATTTCAATGGAATTATGAACACACTGATTTTTCACTGCATATACTACTTCAATGTATTAAACTCCTCCAAGCTATAATTATATTAATATCCCAAGTGGTAGTTTTAGTTTTAAAACACTCGTGATTAACTTCAAGTACGAAGTAGGAATACATATAGGAAGTAGTTATCATCAGTGTTCTTTGCCACGGGAACATGACTAAAGGTTGATGCAGTTGACGTGCTCATTGTCAGCTGAATTTGAGTACTGCTTTTAAGGCCAGTGTCAGCGGTGGCATCGCACGGTATGCCTCCCTTGACTTTGGAATCTGACTCATATCTAAAACGCTGTGCCTTTGTTCGTTTACATCCTAACTGCAGGCCTCAGAGATCTGTATGTTTCCACCCACATGGTCCCACTTGACAGACGATGCTCCCCGTCTCTTTAGCTACACTTCGCATGAGATACGGGCGCCCCCCAATTGTATGTTATTTTCGCGCCGCAGAAGTACGATAGCGGAGGCGGAGGAGAAGCTCGCCTGCTACTAAAAATACTATTAATGAGAGGTTCTCATACGTGGTTCGCCGAGGCACTCCATCTACCGCAGGCCCCAGATTAGCTGGAGGCGCTTCAGTCCCAGACGCGGTCGGTTCATCTCTCGGTCACACTGGATGTTGAAGCAGAAGTAGTGCGCCGTTTTTCTTCCCTTTAAGATCACCTTCATCCCCGGAGAACGAGAAGGTTTGTATGAACTGGTGCTCCACCACCCATCTGTACTTGTCAGCTTTTATTTCCAATCATCCTTTGCTGCATTTGGCTGCTTTTTTATGATATCGTATACGCTGTAAGATTTTAGCCGTGATTACAGTGGGACCTGCTTAAGAACTGCTCTAGCGATACAATGAGTGCCCGCGTATTTTTCTGACCGACCGTGTTTGATCCTAATCCATTCTGACTGACTGCACCACACAGCAGAGTTAAGATTCAGGGTATATATCCAGAAGGGAGCACAGCTGTAAGCAGGCCTGGGGTTATTCTAGTTGCTAAGTCTTCTGAGTCATTAAATTCCTCCAAGTACATATTAGCTCCATGCTTTGCAAGTTGAATGAAGTACGTTAAGAAGCGGACTTCTTGAGCTGTTGTATATGAGATCTGCTTATAGGGATGACAAAATGACATTCCAGCCATGTGCAAGTGTTCTTGGGTATCGTAATTATGCAGATTTCAAAGAGTTGGAACCGTAGAAGAGAAATTCCGCATTGTCTCACGTTATTATTAAACACCTTTGAAGTGCTTGTATACGTATCACTGCGAACTATGGATTTTTCATGTTAAAACGTAGCAGACGTCAAGATAGCTACAACTTACTGTATTCCAGATGGCGTCTAGACAAAAGTTCTAGGTTGGGGAAAATACCTTTTTTTTTTTTTTTTGCCCACTTCCATCATCCCCACAGAAGGCGGCATAAACCTCAGGAAGTCCTGTTCACGGGACCAGTTAGAAAACTCCTGGGAGATCCTGCCCTCAAAGGCTCTGGTTTCAAGGAGAAGGAAACGCAATATGTCCACCAGCACTGGAAGGGAGGTGCTGTGAACGCCGTGGAAGTGACTGCATAAATTGGTGGGGTTTACTTCACTGTGCCTTCAGTGTGGAGAACCTTTATGGGAATGGAAGGCAGTGTGCATTGCTTGAGATGACTCACCTTCTGCTATTCACCATTCCACTTCCCTCCATGCTGTTAATTAAAACCAACAGATTACCGCTCTGCATTCATCCTCAAGTGCGTGTTTTTAATACGTAATCACCTGTGAAGCGGATAAGATTACTGAATTACTCTACTGCTGCCACAGATCCAGCATATGGTTGTCATGGGGTTTCAGCCTCTACCATGGCAGTGCCATTTGACGTGACACGGAGCCTTCATCTGCAAATAACAAATGAGCCTTCACTGAGCTCAGAAGTGATCCGAGCTGTCTTAAGTGGTGACGTGATGTCATTGCTGCTGTGGTCTCTCCAAATACTTTGAAACTGTGCCTCAAAGGATCGGGTGTAACGATTTAACATGCTAGTCTGGAGATGTTTTATTCCATTTTGGTAAACCAGTAATGGCTCTAGACAAGGTGCCTGATTTAGAGGGCTAATAATTGCTGATGGATTTAATCCCATGTCCATTCCTGTATCTCAGCTCTGTTAGCTAATGGGATTAACAGGGTTATGGATGAAGAAATGGAGGGTGAGGGTAGAATACAGCCCTTAGCGGGAACTTTCTTGCCATCAGTTCTGAATAAAAAGGATGGATACTGCATGTCCAATAAGCCAGGCCCTTTGTTCTCCTGACAATCAACGCTGAGATGACGTGTACCAGGACGTTGCCTTTGTCCACCGAGGAGGACTGTGTGGTTCCGCCATTATCCTCAGACCTGCAAAAGGAGCTTTATTCCCTCGCGGATGGAAAAGAAGGCCCTGTCTGTGCGGGCTGTTGGGGGGTGAAGAAAGGGCCGTCTGTGTGTGTGGGGAACAGGGATACAGTGTCAGAATCCATCCAGTGAGCTCTTTGTTTAGCGTGTGTGTGTGATCGTGCAGAAGTGAGCACTCAGAAGGTGGACAGACAGCAAAGTGTAGGGCTCTCTACCATGTGGGCTCGTGATCTCTGAGCTCAACGGTTTGTGGATGGTTCGCCCACCTTCGGTCATATCTATCTGTTAACTCTCCATATGTGCAAAGATAAAATCTATTCAAAACAGGCCATGGTCTTCAGAAGTCACTACGAAGTCACTAAAGTCATTAGTGTTGAAAATAACAACTGCCTTCTCTGGTTCATCGTACTTGACTAGAGGAAATGTTGTGTGTCCCCAGCAGGCGGACTACAGGAAACCTGTCGTAATCTGTCACTTTTTGGCTCCACGGCCATGAACGCTCCCCGAGGTGCTCTTTGCATGTCCCTCAGAGCGTGCGACCTTTTGTGTTTATTAGCAGTCTGCTCATTACTCAAAGCTGGAGGCACTGTCTTGTGCGCCAAAGTGAATATTGACTTCCAGCAGGGTTTTACTCATCAACATTTTGTCAAATTGCTGCTTTAAGAAAAGAGTGAAGTTGAATTTGCTCAAACACTACAAACTTATCCCTTGTTATGTAGTCCTCATTTGTTCCAGAAAATGGACAGAATGTCAAAAAAGGGTAGTGAAATTATTGATTCCATTATTTCTTGTTGGGGCAAAATCAAGTTGGTCCAAGCCCCTCCCAGCTTCACCCTGAAACCACCCAAAATTATTCAAAATATTATAAGGAAAAAACTGTGTAACATATTAAAATATAAGAGAGTGTGGTGGTGTGGCGGGTTCAGCCGGTGTCCGCTGTGTGGCAGGTCTGGGGTTTGAGCCCTGCTTGGGGTGCCTTGCGACGGACTGGCGTCCCGTCCTGGGTGTGTCCCCTTCCCCTTCGGCCTTGCACCCTGCGTTGCCGGGTTATGCTCTGGCTCGCCGCAACCCTGCTTGGGACAAGCTGTTGTTGACGATGGATGGATGGATGGATTAAAATATAATGAAAACAATTAATAATCTTATATATAATACATTTTAATGTAATTTCATGAAAGTTCTGTGATATTGTACCTGGTCTGGCTTAAGGAAGACAACAGCTGTGACTCATTTTTAAATGAATAATCTGAAAATGAAAGCGCAATGGTAGAAGATAGAAAGTTGAAGCAAAAACACTCGAGTATGCAGGCAAAGACTATAGAATGCCAGAACGCAACTGAGAGAATGGGTACACAGTTCCCACAATGCATTGCATCTTGCAGTCTCTCTCACCCGGCTGGGTGGCAGAGTTGTCAAATGTGGTCCGGTTTGTTGTGCCGGACTGAATCTTGCGGACCGGATAAATGAAAATCTTACATTACAGTAAGTGGCATTAATAATCATCAAGTGGATATGTGAGAAGCTGCACACTGGGAGCCAGAACACCAGGATGAGTAAAGTGATCTTTCTGATTGTGGGGAAATTTGAGGGGAAAGAGCAGTTTCCAACTAAAATCGGTGCTGTTGGTGCAATATCTGAACAATATAACAGTCTGTCTTAATGTTCTGTTGCAATGACAAGAATGCGTTTCTGCTTTTTGTCATGAAGTCAAGGTAACATGCTGTCCTGAGTAGAGAATAGCTTGCGTGTAATTTATACAGTCTATAATATTAAAGAGAAATTCCTGTGAATCTGGATGAGAGAAAGTGTTTTCCCAGTATTCTCATATCTCTTATAAGTCTGTCTTTGGCCTTCTGTTTACAAACGTTTAGCGCACAAAGAGATGCACATCATCCAGTGAAAATTGTGCAGGCCTGTCGTGTTTAATACATTTCAGAAATTTGCTTTTGACTTTTCATATTTCTTATGGGAGAAGCTCTCAGGTGTCTCTCTTATGCTTACAAGCATTTTCAACAATGTTGAGTAAATAAACTGCGTAAAAAGTTTACTAAACTTCTGGGCTCTCTTCATTATGTACACATTTCAGGCATCCCTCTCAAGTTGTGTTTATTCATATTCTCTTCGCATGCAGAATTTGGCATTGATTTTAGGTGTTTGGTAAACTGTAAAACCAACTCATTTTAACGTTGCGTGGGAGTCGGGTTTATATTTGTAGTCTGAAGGAGTTCGGCTGCCCAAAGTGCTGCACAGATGAGAGATGTCCAGACAGACTCGGTACACAATGAAATAAATATAGATGTGTCATTCGGGGGGTGTTTATGAAGCAGCGTGTGAACCGGGTGGTCTCGATAGCCTACTTATTGATGAATAAAATGGAATTTCCATGTTGGCTGTCAGACCTCGCAGGGAACGAAAGCCCTGGAGAAAACACTTACGAAACAATGTTCCATTCACTGTGAATCTGTAACTTGCTTGATAACGCTTGGTTTTCTCAAGTCACATTCAACAGTAGTGTCCTACAGTAGCGTGACTCATCTTCTGAAGAAGCAGTGTGTTGTCTGTCATATAGGTCCTTGCTGGAGGCGGCCTTTCTGCGATGACTGAATCAGGTGTTCTTTCTGAGAGTCTCCGGGTAATGACCGTTCAGCGTTCTCCTGCCGAAGAGTATTGAATGCAGACACTCCTCTCGCTGATGGGCCATGTGATGATTAGACAGTCACATTTTGATGAGATTGGAGATGCCATCTAGATTGCGTGATCTGTGACAAGTTGGAAGTCCTGTCCTTTTTCATCACTTGGTGTGAAGCCTCCTTTCCTGCAGTTCAACTATATTTGTACTGCCACTTTGTGTTAGCAGCCACTTGAAAGAGTTTTTAAAATGTTTTCCTAGCTGTTGGAATTTATTGTCTTATGATTTTTATAATTTTGCTTTTTGGAAGAGAGTTCTGTCACGCATCTTACTCAGGATGGTGAGCTAGAGAGTTCTCTCTTGCAGGTGCGTGTCGCTCAGTTTGAAAGTACCTGCTGTGATTCTGACTGGATGTTCTATATGGTTGTGTGTGAGAAAATAATTGAAAGTTTATGAGCTACTTGTTAATAGGAATGAGATGGTCTTTCTTGACTTTTGGACTCCTTCAACAAAGCCCATCATCATCATTTATGATTTTCAGACAGCTGGGGCAGAGAAGGTGACCTTGGACAGATATCAGTTTTGTGAAATGAATGCGAATGATTGTGAATAAGGGTCACCTGTCTATGGCCAGCTGGGACAAACCATTATCAGTCTCAGAAATCTGGAGTGACAAAAACCGAATTTACATTTAAATTTAAATTCATTCATTTAGCAGACTCTTTTGTCCAAAGTGACTTATATCTCAGTAAAAGTACAATTTATGCATTACATTAAGACATAGCTGCAGATATGAAAGTCTCAAGAAACCTAGTTTGTTACCTACCACTTGCTGCACGGAGGTTCATCGTTCGATTAGGTGCATAACACACAGGATAGACAAGTCCTGATATCCTCCCACCAATTTTTTTTTTTTTTTTTTTTTTTTTAGTATTGTAAGATATACAAACAAGCAAATACAATGCCAGAGTAGTGGCTGAATAAAGGCTATAAGAAAGTTACCAATACCATAAACACAAAACATACCCAGCAGGATCTTATGAAAGATTGACTACATTCACTGAATGCCAGTATATTGTGGACTTTTAAGGCACGCATGAAGACTATGTCTCAGTAAAGAGAAAACACTGTGTCCATTTATGTGGGCACATAATAATCTATCTAGAATACAGAAAAGATGTGTCTACAGATCACATTTAATGCTTCACATTATACTGTACTACAGATGCTTTCTTTAAAGCTGAAATGAACCTTAATGAGTCATAAATGTTTATAACTGTGATGGTGGGTGTAAAGAGCAGAAACACGGGAATATGCTATCATTCATCCACAAGGACTCTATTAAAAGTGTTCAGTTATAAGTATGATGTCTGTATGATTGATATTCTATGAATGAGCTTAATTTTGTGCAGGTCCCATGAATGTGGTGGGGTATGCTGAGTGGTACCGTGGGTACAGAAGGATATTTCCAGTTACGAGCAGACATTTCACAGCACACCGGACTCTGAAAGTGCTGACTCTTTTACATAAAGCCCCAGTGATGGATGGGAAAGGAAGTCCAGTTAGGGCATTGTTGAGCTGAGGTCAAGTTTATATTTCCCAAGTCCTCCCTGGAAAGGGACAAAGGAACTTCCATTGCTAAAGGGGGGCAATTTGTTGAACTGTTTCTCAGATATCAATCCCAGTTGTACCATTATGTTTTCACATTTTTTTTCTGATCCCTTAAGTGAAAAATTCCTCCGTACTTCCAGAACTGGTCTGAATGCCAGACAAAAAGGCCAGAGCGTTGTGTTTAAAATTTAACTCATTTAAAAAACTGCAATGCAAGGAGATGCTTACATAGTACAAATCCTGTGAATGAGCTGGTGGGTTATTCCCTTGGCACAGTTTCAGGCAATGGTGTTGCATTTAATGAGTATCTCCTTGTGAATGAAGAAGTCATGCCAAAGAGCAGTGCAGGCGTAGATGGAGCTGTGCTGCTTGTTGAATGGAGGGCTTCACTTCGATGGGCTCAGCTGTGTTGGTGCTCAGGCCAGAGGGACGGCTGAGATTGGGGCTCTGATGGGGAGCCAGGCAGGGTCTGTCCTAGAAAGACCCAGAAAAATGCTACTAATTAGCGTTGGACGTTGTGCGCAGAAGTCCGTCTGATGTAAGAGAGACTGATCCTCAGCGTTGCATGGAAGAGGAACATTAAAGCTGGAAGCCAACGGTGGCTTGGTTTAAAATGCACCATCTGGAAATTACTTGCCCGGAATTTAACATTCATCAACGGAAACAGTTCATTCTTCATGTTTGACAGTTGTTTTATGAAATGCTTTGTCTAAAACATTTGGCTGTTTTTACAAAGCATGAGAAGTAAAATTGGATGTAAAACATTCACCTTTTGTGATGTACACACTTACACCTATTTTGGATGATTAACCACCCACTAATTTACTTTGCAGCTCTTTGAGCTTTATTTTCCTGTGTTACATGACACTGAAGTGTGTGCAAAGAGTCATTGTTTCCTTCTTATAAAATAGTGACAAATAGTACACTCATCTCACTGTTACTCTGTATCCCAATATCATTGATTAGTGTAGATTTTCGTTTATCCAGTCTGCAACGTGGCCCATAACGGAGAACACATTTGAACACTGCGCTAAGCAGCTTTGTGAGAGAGACTGAGATGCACTGCATTGTGGGAAGGGTGTACCCATGCTCTCAGTTGTGGTCTGGCTCTCTCTAGTTCTGCTTCTCTACTTATGTGTTTCTGTTTGCATTGTCTTTTGCACAATTGTGCTTTAACTTTATCATTAAAACTGACATCATACACATTTTTCTTATGTTGACCACAATATTTTTTGCCCTCTGAAATATTTTTCTCATCAATCTATTTTTATAGAGTGCTCTTCTTGACAGGGTGATGCAGAACACTGTTTCCTTAATGGAAGATCAGGAGAGGCACGATCAATAAAACAATCTGATTGAAGCTTTAAGTATTTGCAGATTTCCAGACCTCATGGGATTGTAAGCAGCTTCCACTGTGGATCAAGCAGATGTTTCCTGACTGGGACGTTATTTGAGCAGATTAAGTGTTTAGACCTTGATGGTCTTAAACTCCAGTATTACATGATTTGTGTTGATGCTTAACATAACTTTTAGGGGTGTTATGATACTTTTTTGCAACGTGGAAATTTCTGTTGTTGTTACCCATCTTTGCGGATCCGTCCGCTTTGGTTGCATCATTAACAATGAGTGTTTCTCTTCTCCACAATATTTAATTAGGTATTTTCTTGCATCGGTACCACAAAACGGTGCGCAATTTTAAGTAGAAAGGTTCTTGGTGCTCAGAAGAAAGATGATCAAAACCCATTTGTTTGTCTTGCCGACACTCTCTGTACAGGAGTAGCTTTTTATATCTGGAGCTTTGCAGTTCTCAGACTATAAATATCAGCATTTTATTTCACACCATAGTCATTAGTGTAATTAGTTTAAAGCAGGAAATATAGAAGTAAACAGCATTGCTCCTTGCCAAGTCTCTCCCAGTGTGGGACTCAGAAGCTGTTAATGGAAAGACTCACAACCTGCCAATGGACGTCACAAAGATGCGGAGAGCCTCGCAAGTTGTTTGTAAGCTTTTGTTTTGTTTCATTGCTCATTATGGTGTATTCGCACCGATTCCTTTCTGCAGGCACACTGTAGTCGGGTTACTGTGATTACTGTGTTACACATCTTCTTTCTGTCATGAATTTTCCTCCAGCTGGAAGGTAGCAGGGTTCAGACGTTTATTTTGCACACAGTCTGTCTTGGTGCAAAAGCAAATATTTATCCTCGCTGTCCAGATCTGTTTGGGATGTCAGAGAACGCATGTAATCACGGACCGCTTCAGAGCGATTAAAAAAAGGTCTTATTTACTGTGGAGTGCTTCTGTGAGATATGCACAGCATATAGTAAATAGATAATGAGGGGAAACTTGTTAAGAAGATGTACACCAAACCAGTTTAGTAAGTGGTGATTTGGAATCTAGAGAAGCATTCTATTATTAGGGTGAGCTATGTGTGACCATAATCAACTAATTTCCCTGGTTAAATTGAAGTATATAATCTGTGCATCAGTCTCAACCATCCAGTCTAATAATTAGCCCAAAGGCTTCAAATGAAATGTATTTCATCCATTCTTGGCACAATGTCTCATTATTGTCCCCGGCTGTTGCCTTGCTCTGCCAGACACATTGGAAAGGACATGTCTCGAGATCTCCTAGTTGGAGACTAATGACATTTTGATGGTTGTGGTCATTCGACAGGAGCTGAATATCTGAAGGGGTTCATGTCATTTTTAGAACTCAATGGTCACAGCCACATTTTTGGCTGCTTGGTTTAGATTTTTCCCTAATGTAGAAAGACGCTGTAGGGTAAACCATATAATCTGTAGAGAACAGATACCGGGCAGGAAGGGAATGACAGAAAACAGACCCAAAAACACACTATCTCTATGTGGATGTTCTCCAATCAGCAGCCATGACAAGACCGATGTTTAACTGTGTCCTTCATCTTCTTTTCTGTGTGATTGAAGCTTCGCCTTCACATGCTGCTGAAGGTAAATGAATTCCACCCAGAGTGGATAATTTCTGAAATATGGAGGCTTTCTGTCCCTGCAGTATAAAAACAATGGAATAATTGAGTTGTATATTAATATTGTCTTGTAGACAGATTAACAAGGAGGTGGTCTGTGATAAGTCATCAGTTTGATGTCTGAAGATTACAGAAGTGATCCATTGTGCAATATTTGCAGAGAAGTGAAGATTGTTCAGTTGTGGCTCGTGGAAACACCAGAGAGCTTTGTTTTAGGGTTCTTTACACTGGGGCATATAGACTTGACACGCAGAAGTATGACATGATACCCTTCATGTGTTCGAGATTGTAGTAGGTGTCAAGCTAGGGAATGCATGATGAATCCCCGTCACTGACCATTAATACTATGAGGCTAGAGAACCATGTCAGAGAGGATTTCTGGATTATTGAACCGGGTGTGATGTGTTCTGACATGCTGATGTTATTCAGTTTCTCTTTTTTTGGTCACTACACAAAAACCCCACGTCACAAACAATTTCGCTCAGCAAGGATAGGTTGTGTAAGCAAGCAGTTTATATTCAAAGGGATTATGGAGCAAATTGAGGAAATATTTTATGCAGGCAAATAATTTTTGTCATAGTCCTGCAGAGATAATCCCATAAAGTGTCCAGTTTTCAAGGAGCCATTACTTAACAGTCATTATCATACTGTCAGGCACTTTCTTGATGATGTAAATGCACTTAGCAATTAATTTGTGTCCACGTGTGTGTATATGTCACAACTCGCATCTCGGTGTGCGGTAAATGTTCTACCTCTGGGTTTTTCTTCAACAGTTGGTAAGTGCCAACAATACTTGTTATTGCCAAAGCAAGTGAGGAAAAAGAATCTGTACAGAGCACTTTCAAAAATCCACAGCATTTCACATGTGCCGTTAGCTACATGAACATTACCCTCTTGCCAGAAAGCCAAATTAATCCTTCATGTAGCCTCCCTTCATTCTTGTGGGAACGACTGAACCATCCATCCATCCATCCATCCATCCATCCATCCATCCATCCATCCATCCATTTTCTTGCCTCCTTGTCCGGTGGCAACAGGGAGAGCAGAAAGGCCCAGCTGCCGCTGTCCCCCGCAACTTCCTCCAGCTCAGCCTGGGGGAGCCCCAGCCGTTCCCAGACCAACTGGGAGATATAATCTCTCCAGCAGGTCCTGGACCGACCTTGGGGCCTTGTCCCAGTTGGGTGTGCCTGGTACACCTCCAAAGGGAGGTGCCCAGGAGACATTCTTACTAGATGCCCGACCCACCTCAACTGGCTCCTCTCAATGTGGAGGAGTAGCGGCTCTACTCTGAGTTCCTCTCGGATGTCCGAACTCCTCACCCTATCACATAGAGCGAGTCCTAACACCCATCCGAGAGAACTCATTTCAGCTGCTTGTACCCGCGATCTTATTCTTTCGGTCATCACCCAGATATCATGACCATAGGTGAGGCTAGGGATGTAGATCGACCAGTAAATGGAGAACTTTGCCTTATGGCTCAGCTCCCCCTTCACCACTGCAGTCCAGTACAGCAACCGCATCACTGCTGCCGCTGCTCCCATTCTCCAGCCGATCTCACGTTCCCTTCTCCCCTCACTCGTGAACAAGACCTCAAAATACTTAAACTCCTCCACCTGGGGCAAAAACCTGGGTGTGATGCTTTTCAGGCAGGACTGAACCATTTACATCAAAAAGAGGTATCAATGATACAGGCATGAATGAAGGTGATACATTTGCTTTTACAGATATTAAGTCACAGTCAAGACCTTACAATAGGTTTGTGCATGAATATTATTTTCAGTTCCATAGCAATTCACCATTTTCGTGAGATACAGTAATTAATAAAAGCCAGTTCATTGCAAACTTCCTCAGCAATGAGTTTTCCCATTTATCCCTAACTGAGCATGTGCAACACTAAAACAGGCAATATTTAAGGCCACCAAAACGTCACTTTTGCTTTTTGCCAGAACTAAAAGCAAACAGTGCTGCTGGGTAAGTAACACAGTGAAATGAAACGACATTCATGCTTAACGGAAGCGTGGCTGGGGGAATGGAGTGCGTATGTGTTGAGTGTATGATGTGAAAATATATTGTGTGCACTCACTCAGTTGGCTTAACTGCGGAATGAATGAAAATGATTTTCCCCCCTGACAATAACCTGGGTCAGACCTGTTCTGTCACAGTGTGCTCGCAAGGTGCTCTTTATTTCTCCTCTCACTTTTCAACTTTTTCCTGAATGTTCAAAATTCTCTCGATTGTCCAAAATCCTTTCATCATCCATAGCCAGTTCTACAGTGTCGCGATGGTTCAGAGCCTAATGTGAAATCCTGACCAAGCCAAATAAAATTAAATAATTAGCAAAACTGTACAGTATCCGAGTGACTGTACTTCTGCGATGGTGATGGATGGTGTGATCGTTCTTCCCAGACACCGATGGCTCTGACATACCATATATTACACATGTGGCTCTCAGCTGGTCCTTCCCTTCCTGCTCTGGTGGCCTTGTCAGAAGGAGGGTGAATGGGTTTGGGGATGAACATCAGTTTGTACACAGGGGCGACCACGTGTCCGCTGTCCACCGAACCACTGTTACTGATATGCCAGGTATTTCGTGGAGAAATTATCCTCACCTCACCCCGGCCCAGGCTCAGCAAGCCGGCCGACTCGGCGCGTGTGCTGTGCGCTGTGCGCTGCCTTCAGTTAACCCCGGCTGCGTGACTTGCATTACGGGTACGGCTCCTAATCTCCCGGAATGCACTCGGTGAGAATCCCCACTCCCTCCCTGGGCAGTTTCATTATTCAGAGGTGGTGCAGACGCCCCAGCTGGTATTTACTGGCACTGACTGCTCGATTAGGGTTGCAGACGCAGAAATGTCAGCTGTTACGGCAAAGGGAGTACGATATGTGGTGGCCTGCTTGGACCCTGCAAAATGAACCCGGTGCTCTGTGTACTAATAGCACGAGTCTTTCGGTGTCCTTTCTGGTTTACCATTCGCTGCAGGGAATACAGCGTAATTCAAACCAGTTTAAAATCAACTGAGAGCTTCTTGTTTCACTTTGTTGTTTCCTGAATGTTCCAGTGTCCAGCTGTATAACTGTATAACAGCTAAAGTGTTCGTTGTTTCTCTTACTTTGGAGGCAAAGCATCTGGTAAGCAGATGAATAATAATGAAAAATCCTCTCCTAGTTGTTCCCTTTTCTCTTGATATGAAAATGATTTTACTAAGTAAACGCAGCAGAATTTTTCGATTTTTCCAAGAATCTGATATTCTGTTCTCTTTTGCAACTTGCTTATTTACTGTCGCATCAAAGTAGGTGATTTATTTACATTTGCATTTTTTTATTTAGCAGACGCTTTTTTCCAGAGCGACTTCCAATGAACTCTGTGTAGTGTTATAAGCCCACACACCTTATTCACCGCAGTGACTTACACTGCTGGATACACTACTTGCAATGGGCCACTCATCCATACATCAGTGGAACACGCTCTCTCTGTCACAGTATGTCTTTGGACTGTGGGAGGAAACCAGAGCACCCAAAGACTTTGCTAGATACACTACTTGCAATGGGCCACTCATCCATACATCAGTGGAACACACTCTCTCTGTCACAGTATGTCTTTGGACTGTGGGAGGAAACCAGAGCACCCAAAGACTTTGCTAGATACACTACTTGCAATGGGCCACTCATCCATACATCAGCGGAACACACTCTCTCTGTCACAGTATGTCTTTGGACTGTGGGAGGAAACCAGAGCACCCAAAGACTTTGCTAGATACACTACTTGCAATGGGCCACTCATCCATACATCAGCGGAACACACGCTCTCTTTGTCACTCACACACATTTACACAGAATCCTGTACCTGTTAAGTGTGCAAGATGCAAGGTAGAAAAATGAAAGCAGAAGTTCAAATGCAGCTTGCGTAACAAAAACTTTATTTGCTTTATTTATGTAAAATATTTAGCTTAGTATGCTTCTTAGCATCCTCCTTTTCAGAAAAACTACTGTAACTGGCTGGCAGTGAAAGCCCTCTGCGAGTGGTTTACTGCTTCTTAAGATCATACAGCACAACCACATCTTGGATATTGAAAGAATGTTTCCACCGTGTATAGTTTGTATATCATGCATCAGTGACTGGACTCAAAAGGCCCAGGTTTGAATCTTGTCTCCTGCTGTAGCACCCCAGAGCAAGACGCTTATCCTCAATGAATACAGTAAAAATTACCCGACTGTAACTGAAAGTAGTTTAACATTACGTTGCTTTGGAGAAAAGCGTCAGGTGAATGAATTGATGTAAATGTTAAGCTTTAAAGTGGAGAAATTAGCTTGTTTTGTTAGCTGGTCTGCATCTCATTAAATAAAAACACCTCTGGTTCAACCCAGTGCACACAATTATGTGACATTTATTGATAAAGGGATTATTTTTGTATTTGAAAATGCCCAGGTGGTAATAAGCAAATGGACTGAACACTCTTTTAAAGGGACTTTTTCTTATTTTTGATGATTGAGGTGAGTTAATGTATTCCCGCATGGTGGGCTTCCATGTCTTCCTACCATGCGTACGTGTTTGAAATGTTTTATCTCCGGCTAACTTACTTTCCTCTTTCCAGCAAACATTGTTTTGCCAATGTCCACAAAGAAAATGGAAAAAAAAAAATAATTTAATGTATTTTAAAAAATATTTTTAGATAGTAGTATATAAGTAGCTAATTGGTTAAATGCATTGTGCTTATGAGAATCATTTTCACTATAATTTGATATGTTGAGATCCCTAAGCGTGTGCAGAGTGCCTGTACATGGTTAGGAGTGAGAATAAATTCCCGCCGATGACATTTTTCCACAAGAATCGTTTTGAACAAACGGCAGAGACTCACAAATCTGCCATTTGCGGTCTCGTGAACCGAACTCTCGCTTTGGTGCATAAGTAATCATCCATTATATGGCATCTGCTGAAAACGGTTTAATTCATTATCGGGCGCTCCTCTCGTCCCTCCAGTTCTGCGGCTTAGTCGCCGAGGGCCTCAGATGGGGAAAATTCGGGGCATTCAGTTGTTGTAATCTCAGGTTCGTTTGTTTGGTTGGCCAGTGACATCGAGGAAGTCCGCGTGCCGTTGTTCGCGTTCTTGGGACTCGGGATCGATAAATGGTTCCGGAGGTCGCCGTCGCTCTAAGGAGGCGGTAGTGGATAGTGACAATCTGTTTGCCTGAGTGCGCTTTGATCACTTCTTATGTTTACTAGTCTGTGCGGTTGAAGATAAACAACCTCAAATGCCATGCAGCTACAGAGCAAAATAAAACAGGAACAGAAAATTCTCGATTGTATAATAGGAACAACAATTCTGGTTCGAGAAGTTAGTAGAGAATTAGCAGCGGCTGCAAGGAAATGGTTTTTCCTGACAAACGTTAAAACTTTAGTGTGTTGCTAGTTAGAATATTGTGTGTAATTAATGGATGTAACGGGGATTATTGCTTTCATCAGCTCAGTCATCATAAGAGGCTCCTTTAATTAGGGAAGCGGAGTGGTGGACTAGTGGTGGCGCCGCAGTGTTTACTGGGGTCCCCGGGCTGAGGACTTTGACGCGAACAGAGTTCATCGGCCTCCTGTTCTTGCGTTGTACCGAGTTGTGATTTCCGGCATTATAATATTATTCCATGTGCTGTCCAGTTTTAGCTTCTGTACTTAAATTTTTGACACAAGAATTATACAGGTGGTCCCCGATTTCCAATGGTTCGACTTTACGATGGTGAGTTGGCGATAGACATTCAGCAAAAGTCGTACTTCGAATTTTGATTTTTTCCTCGGCAAGCGATACGTGGAGCGATACTCTCTCGCGATGCTGGGCAGCGACAGTCATCCGCATTCCCCAGTCTGTCACTCAGAGGCGTGTATTAGGTGTATTAAATGCGTTTTCGACTAATGATATTTTCGACTTATGACGGGTTTCGGAGAACATAACCCCATCGTAAATCGGGGACCACCTGTATTTCTCTCGGCAGAATTCAGTTAAGTACACTGTGTCAGGCTTATACTGTTATGTTTAAGTTTGAAGAAGTGGATGACTGACCAGTATGTTTTATGTGTGTCTCAAATGGATTTTCAAATACTGTCAGACAGCGAACGAGAATACGCATTCTTAGTCTTCCAAAATTGTTGACGGCTTTTTATTATGCATTCTCTCAAGACTGGTTTTGCAAAATGTCCTGTAGGCCCGTTTGCCAAGAAAAACAGATGAGAACATATGTTTATGCTGTTAACACCCTTTCGCTTATTATTACTGATATACTTTTAAAAATATATTGGCCTGTTAAGTGTGCAGACAAATGTTAAAATAACTTTATGCATTTACGGTTGGTGCTCCTTTTTACTAAATGCAATTTCTGAGTGATTTACACACACACACGCACGCACGGACTGTCTGAAACCGCTTGTCCCGAGCGGGGTCGCGGTGAACCGGAGCCTAACCCGGCAACACGGAGCGTAAGGCCGAAAGGGGAGGGGACACACCCAGGACGAGACGCCGGTCCGCAGCAGGCGCCCCAAACGGGACTCGAACCCCAGACACACCGCAGAGCGGGCCCCGGCCAAACCCGCTGCACCGCTGCGCCACCGTGCCCCCCTTTTGAATGATTTAGACTTAATGATTTTTTTTTTTTTCTTTTTAAATGTGAGTGAAATACTCGTACAACTTGAAATACAATTCTTTGTCCAAATGAATTGATTTTTGCCCTGGAGCTGTAATTACTACTGGGATAAAATACTCCAAAGTGATACAGTATATGTAGGGGAGGGAAAAACAGTGAAAAATAGTGGCATATGCAAAAGAAACCAAGTGCTCCCGCTTTCCATCTGTCCTGTTGGCAGAGTGGGAATGCAGAGCGCGTGTCGGGGTTCGTCCCCGCGCTTTCCGCTCTTACCATTTCGCACGAGGTCACTCATATCTGTGTTCATAGCAAGTCTCGGGGAGCACCGGAGCAGCCGTTCGCTCCATCCCGAGTAACGTGAGTGATGGAACGTCCGTTGCCTCCGCCACTTAGTAAGCGAGAAGTGTGTGTCTGGTGTTGCGCCGTGCAATGTGATGTTTTAATTTTCGCCGTGCTGCTGACAAGCGTTACACAACTGAAGTTGAAGCCCTTCAAAGAAGTGGCCTGCCGGACAGCTGGTCACGCAGGCGTGCGGCCAAGCGCTGATTTCACACAGAATGTCTCCCTGATGGTGTCTGGAAAAAGGTGAAAACGGAGCTGTCACGGACATTCTTAAAAATGATGAATTGGATCAAGCTGTGTTTTTCCCTCCCGCGCCAGTGGCTTTTTTTTTTTTTTTTTTTTTTTTTTTCCAGGCTCGTTTTGTTTTCTGGTGTGCGGTTCCTGCTCTGCGAAACCGAGGCACGGCGACGACGGAACAAAACGCGCTATATCCTGCCCTCTTAAAAAGATCCTTTATTTAGACGGTCACCAGTGGAGAATTCCGCACCGTTCTTTGGCGCTGCGGTGTCTTGCTAAAAAAGAACCCCCAACCCCCAGCGATCTGATTAGAAACGTGGTGGATAATTTTCACAGGCCGCCGGATTTGTGGGTCAGTGTGCCGCACGCTTTGACTTTCGTAATGTGACGGGAGGCTAGGGGTGGAGTCGGAGCACGAGGCCGCTCGATATTCAGAGCTTTCGTCCGGCGTTTGGGGACAACGGAAGCCTATAATTCCACAGATTGAGCCGCAATGTCCCGCTTTCCTCAGTCACGGCAGCACGTGGTATAATCTGGATGAAAGAAAACAAGAAACACTTCACTGAACATTAGGCCGCTGTTGCCTATCAACTTATCAACGTAGGTTAGAATTCCGCACGTCGACGATGAAGAAGCGTTGATTTTGGGGACCGAAAGTCTATTCTTCACAACAAACATGTAATCTACTTCTCAAATGACAATAGGGATATATTTCTGTGGGACAGTAGGTCATTGGTCGTAAGAGTCAGAGGCAGGTTGTTATTTTATTAATCAATCTGTATTATATCTGTATTGTCATTGGGTTTTGTTCGTTTTTGAGTGGGGTGCAGTGGTGCAGTGGGTTGGACCGGGTCCTGCTCTCCGGTGGGTCTGGGGTTCGAATCCCGCTTGGGGTGCCTTGCGATGGACTGGCGTCCCGTCCTGGGTGTGTGTCCCCCTCCTCCAGCCCTACGCCCTGTGTTGCCGGGTTAGGCTCCGGTTCCCTGCGACCCCGTATGGGACAAGTGGTTCAGACAAAGTGCGCGTGCGTGTGTTTTTTATGATCAAACCCTGGTGGGAGCCATTTTTAGCATCAGCTAAAGAGTGTGTTCCAGTTCTGTGTGTGTGTGTGTGTGTGTGTGTGTGTGTGTGTGTGTGTGTGTGTGTGTGTGTGGCAGGATGTTGGTCCAGGCAAGGCTTTTATAAGCACTCTTAAATGACAATCACCCGCTCTGACCCTTATTCATCCACTCTAATGAGCACCTAAGACTGGCGACTTACTGAAAGTGGTCTGATGGACAGGATGACTCCCGGCGTACGGGCAGGGCCGGGGAGCGCGCGGTTCAGCTGTCCCTTCCGTTCCATCCCGGCAAATCCTTGCGGTCCCGGCCAGCTTACGTGATCTTTGCCTAAATCGTCACCTAGACCTGGTAAGATAAGCGGAGGCCGTTGTACAGTGGTGTGCAGGGACGGATGTTGTGAAAATTCCCTTGTCCTTTGTACAAGACAGTCTTTGTCCCAGTATTTGGATCTGTCTATTACGCAATGACCGTAGTGCCGTCATGTTAAAGGCGTCTTTGGTGAAAACAACATTACCGTCATACTAATTATCATATAAAGTGAATATGTAAAAGACGTGCAGATATTTTCTCGAGTACCTTGTGCCTGAATTAACATGATTTTACTTTATACCCAAGATGGGGATAAATGATAATAGCTTATGCCTCTGCTATTCCACTGTGCTCTTTTCCCTATTAAATGGGCATTTGTTGTGAAGCAATTTGTTTAACATAAATTCCTGTTATTGTTGTCTCTGCAGACCCTCTCTCAGCATGTTTCCTGTTGTAAACAGGCACCTTGACATCGCGACCCGTCTCTCTCCATCACAGCTGCACACCTGTCACTCACATTGTGTCCTCAAGAAAGTAAAACGCCTATGCATGGGGCCCTCGGAGGCCCTTGTTCCCATTTACTGTGACGGGGGCCACCTTTTGTCTTTGCAGCGAGGAGTGAGGGGGAATGCAGTGGCCCCACTAGCCGGGTGTGATAATGAACCCCACGTGGTTCTGCCCCAGCACGTTTGCGTCGGCAAACCACTGGCGCCGAACAAAGGTCATCTCCGCCCCCGAACGTCCCCTCGGCCGTTTCCCGTCCCTCCCCCTGGCGAGTCACAGTGCCGTATTCTCCGTTAGCTCTTTGTCTGAGCCGTGACTGGTCGGGGCTCCGGCGCCCAACCGCACGTCCCCGCCTGCGGTGCTCTGCCACTCCCAAGCATCTCAGAAATGCAGAGAACGTCTCAACCCCCTCAGCCATCCAGATCGACAAACGACACAGGAGGCCTGTGATTCCTTGTTGTTTCTGCTTTTCTTCTTGTCATTTCCAGACTAAGGAGGACTATGTGCATCCACACTAAATAGGAATGATATGAAAAAAACTGAGTTTCATGATCATTTTCATTTGTGGTGTGACACGACAGGCATACGTTCCAGAAAAGCAATGAAATATAATGCATCGCCCTTTAAAAGCCATTTGACTGTTGCAATATCCAAAATCTCAGAAATATTCCAACATGGCATATTTTGTATTGTCCTATCATTTTACTAGAAAATGCAAATCTGAGTGTGAGAATGGGTTCCAGTGTCTCAAGTGCAGAGGTAGTAGGTTTGGGTCCCTATTTACTGCCCCTCATAGTATGAAACACAGGAGAAGGGCCTCAGAAGTCTGGATACTGTAATAAACACGTCTCCTGTTTTGCAACGTAATATATATACCCGCTCGTTTCTTACTTTAATCATGGATTACATGGCGCCCATAAATCTGTGGACATGTGCAGGGCTCATAATGGGGCCTCTCTTTAGAAAGGAAAGCCATTTGATGTGTGCCCCACATGCAGGAGCTTTTTCCATGATGCTGGAGGCCACATTAATTTCTAAAACTGCTGTTGGGCTCTGCCGGCAGTACCTTTGTGTTATTTTTGTGAGAAACGTGTCTGCAGGAATGACTTGTGGCTGCAATGACAGCCGCAGGTCTCATTCGGTGTACTTTGTAGTAAAAATGTGGTTTGGGGGTCCCAAGGGCCTTAAAAGTCAGTGACTGACATTTTACCACGTTCAGCTTACTTGATACACTTTTCGAGAGTTGATCGGCTGCCGTTGATGTCAGGCTAACGTTTCGATATTTGCGATTCCCCACCTGGGTCTTATCAGGTGGACCATACGGTTACTGCAGAGCTTCCCAAACTGTTTTAGTGGTGACTCTAGATGCTAGATGCCGACCAATCATTTTGATGGATTGTGTTTATCGAATTAATTGCCAATACGATTTTCTCATTTACTTGGATAAAATGAAAAACGAATTTACATGAAAATGAAGACTTTATTCCACCTGTTCTCGGTGATTACCATGGCAGTGCTTCATTTTGTCACTGAATTCCTCCCTGTGTTTAAAATTATGCCATCGGTAATATGGTATTAACGGGCTCTTCACTGGTCTGCTTGATGCACAAGTTTTGGACATAGACTAATGGACTAAAACATTATTATACTGTATGATGGCTGTATGACTGTTATGTTGTCTACAGCTAATCTACATTAATTACTGTTTCAATAATCCTTCTCATTGTGCCAGTGAAGTGATCCACTTATAATGTTGCAATATTTGTTTTTCTGAGAGTGTCCCATGACCCTCATCTGGGAACCACCGGGCGGAGACCATGCAGGGAATTTGGGTCACATTTGTCGTGTGCTGTCAGTTTTGAAATTAAAGGCCACAAACACGTGCAGTAATTCATTTGCCGCCTCTCGAGGTCACAGCTTTACTGTTCACGCTTGCCTGCAGGGCTGCTGCTGTTCAGGAAACACATTCCGCGGGAACATCAAAGCGAGCGCCCTTCAACAACGGGAAGTGACGCGCGCGCTTCCGCCCGCTGCTGGTCATTCTGGAAGTCCTCTGCTGTGGGAAAGTGCTGAGATACCTTTTCCTGTTGCCGAGCCACGTCTCAAAAAATATGTACGAGGGGCAGGTGTTTATTTTCTTACGAACAAAGGAGATCTTGAGATCTTGGTCTCCAGCGTACATGGTCAAAACTGGAGGAAAGAGTTGACGTCTTCGTATTAACATATAAGGTATAGATTTTTTTTTGTGTGCTGATGGATTAATTTCTGTTTGCACTTTAGTTTTAGTGTCGTGGCTGTGTAATCTGCGTTGGCACTTGGCTTAATGGCAACGCACTGTAAATTATTGAAGGAAAAGCCTGCTGTATCCAAGCCTGCTATGGTGTGGGACCACGTCCGCTTTACACCATTTCCTCTATTTATATAGGGTTTCCCTGTTTACCTTAGCGGGAAGCCATCCTTGATATTGCCACTGGTAAATATTTCAAGTGGAAGGAAGGTTCCTTGGAGGATAGCAAACAGGGTACAGCTCAGTGTGTGTGTTTTTGTGTGTATGGCCGTGCATATAAGGGCAACGTCCAAATGGGTCAGCTACCATTGCAATCAAAAAAGTTACCAAACTTGGATCAGATCGCTTCGGATCACTTAATCACTGTGACATTTGTTCACTGTACTTTACCCTGCCTTGTACCCTTTGGCCAAGGACGGACAGTGGATTGTGGAAACATTGTATGTCTTTTGAATAGGGAGCTTTTTGCTGAGTTCCAGTGAGGGAGAGAAGTATGAGGACTTTATGGTTAGTTTTTGCTTTCTAAGTGGAGGGGAAATCCATTGCAGTCAATATATAAGTCACAACACGTGGTAAGAACTACAGTGACGGGTACCTGGATCCGGTGCCATTCTGACGAACCAGGTTCACTGTCCGCTTGAGCTTTCGGCATGTCAGAGGTTTAGTGGTTTGTTTACTGACAAAAGGCCAAAACACATTGAATGTTTAATGGCAGAAAAGTATTGGACAGTCGTACCAGGCCAGAATTATGGGGTCTCCGGTTGTGGTCTAGTTTATCACGTTTAATTTTCATAACAGCTCAATAGGGTGGCGTGCTTCAGGAACAATAAAAGAACCTGCAAGGATTTATGATTGGAAATGGACTCGTTCGGGACACAGGGTCCAAACCAGTGCAGTTCTGCTTAATGTAGAGATTGCAGAAGTTTTTGGTCTGTTGACACAGAGCCCTCTGTCATGGTTTGTTTGAAATTTGTGCTTCAGTAGCGGTTGGCCAGCAATATTAGAACCATATGAACTGGTTATAACGGAGCTGTAGGTAACGCCCTGTGTATTTTCTTTCCCAGTTACATGACATAATTTATTTGTATACAGACACCGTTATCTGTAATAACTCATGTAGGTTGTTGTTTTACACGTTTCACTTTAGTGTGTCTTCTGGAATGGTTTAAGTTAAGGACCTCCCTTAAATCTGGTGCTTAATTAGACTTATTTCCCCCCGGATGTGTTTTCATCCCCTTAATTCTCATACTTTACTTCTGGGTTTTTGGAAAAGGGACATATTGTTTTGGATTTTACAGAATTTCTTCCATTAAAAGTCAGATCGCTATGAAGTGTGTGTCTGCCCGAGTGTTTGTGTGTTTTTCTGTCTTAATGCTGGTACCTAAGTGCTCCTTAAGTTGTATTAGACATAAAACTCAACTGTTGAGTGTTAAAGTGATGTGGTTTTAGAGATCCGGGCACTGGTTTGACTTAAACTGCATTAATGAGATCCTTTCCAGAGACAGAAATGGAGGCAGTGGAGAAGACAAAGTGTTTAAAGATGGTTAAGTGATCTTTTTTTTGTTTACGAGGTTAGCATGGTTTTCCGTCTCACGCTACATGGCAGAGATAATGAGAAGATAATTTTGCTTGAGTGTTTTAAGCAGTGACTCTTCATTGAAGCCTATATTTAGTAGACATATTTGCTCTGCATGAGTGAGTCATGCTTTTAATTTTTTTATTTATTCCACACCTAATCTCATTTTCAGCACTGTAACTTTATATACTAAAACTACAATCCTCTATCACCGTATGAAGTTGATGTGTTCCTGAAAAACCCTTTGTCAAGTGAATTTTCATAAATAGTCTTATAAAATATATTTTTATAAATCAAAGACAAAATTAGAGCTCGTTTCAATGGTTGGTTTAAATTTTTTTTGTTCAGAACCCAAAATTGACACCTACTTAAGCAAAGTGCTCAGCTATCAGGAGGCACATGGGTTTTAAATTCAGTCTTTGAAAATGTTAATAAGAAATACCTTATTAATAGGTAGGTCCAAGGTGAGGTATTAAATGAAATACCCTGTAAATGTGAGTTCTTGTAATCTGAGTGGTTGTACAGGGTTAAGACTACGGTATATGTATAGAACAAAAATTAAGACCAAAACTTCTATTCGGCAGCAGGTACCATAGTAATTAGAGCTACCACTTCTGGACTTGGCAGTCATAGGATCAAATCCCACGTTTTTCTGTTGTACCATTCATCAAGATACATACCCTATAATTACTCCAGTAGAAATATCCTTGCTGTATAAATGTGGAAATCGCTGTAAATTGCTTTGGAGAAAAGTGTCAGTTAATAAGTGGATGTAACTGTTATTGAACTGTAGGTTGCGAGGAATAATATTTTGACTTTCAGTGCAGAACACAACACACAGAACAGGACCCTGTTTTTCCTGTCTCTTCTATTTAAAGATTTCATGCAACATTAAAAGACTCTGAAGCAATTTCAGTTACCACAGCTATTGCTTCCTTGGTTTGTTGTGCAAATCAGGATCCATCCCCCACCCTGATCGCCACACGACAAGCGGAGCATCGAGGAGGGCTTTGTACGATAGCAAGCGGGGGTCCTCCTCGCAGCAGGGTGGTGGCAGAAGTTTGCCCCAGCCCTGGCTGCATTTTCACCGAGTCTCCAGCTCGCAAAGAGTTAAGGCAGGAGGCCGAGACAGGCCGTGATGTGGTGGTACACGGCCGCAGTCCCAAACATTATTTGCGTTTTCACACGATGAAAGAATGTACGCAATAAAGACAAACACTTGATGTGGTGCAACAAATCCATGGGTCCAACAAAATAAAGTGATTTGTCTGGTATCTTTTACAAAATGCCCTTTTTGAAGCAGCGTAGCAGATGGTTTTCAAACCACTTGAAATGCTTCTATGTGAAATTTCTCGGATTTTACTGTATCATAGTTGATATATTCTCCACAAAATATTTTCACGTACGAATAAATTGTAAAATTAAATTTCTGGGAAACGGTCCATATTGCAACGTGGAATGAAATATGAAGTGTGGTAATGTACCAAGGACTACCGTGCTGTGTACCTTCTCCAGGGACAGATGCGACACATGAAAGTTTGATGTTGACCTCAAAACAGCAGAACGCGATGCATGAGGGCTGTGAATGAAGCTATGCTTTTAAAGAGCTTTAAAAATGTCATATTCCTGTGTTATGGATGTAATGTCCACACCTTTACCTTGTGATTTAATATTTCGCAAAGCCATGTATATTTTTTATTTTATTGTTTTATTTTTAAAAACCGTGCCTTACTCTTTCATTAAGAGAATGGGTCGATACTTGAACTTTTCGTCCTTTTTTAAAGCCTCATGTTGGATGCGATCTTTTTAGAAGGGTGATGTTTATGTTTAGTTGCCTTAGTTACATGTTGCAGTTCACCAATGGCATCGTGCACAGTTTTATACATAGTTTTCGTTTTCAACTATTTATTCACTTTGCTGACACTTATCTCCCAAGCGACTTACAATGATTTCCGTTTTTATACAGCTGGGTAATTTAATTTTCCTGGAGCAATTCAAGGTGTGTGCCTTGATGAAAGGTACTACAGTAGGAGGGGGTATTCAAAGGAGAGTTCTTTGCATGTAAGGCAGTAGCACTAACCACTGCACCACCTGCTGCCCTCACCTTCTCATAAAGCAAACTTCTTGTAAGGTGTGTCTTTAAGTGTTGGAGGTCTTGGGGAATGAATGTTTCTACAACACCTAGCCGTTCCTGTCCTGGTGGACCTTCCGCCTGGGGCTCGGGAGTCTTTTCAGGCCCCGTTCCACCCATCTGCTCCTTTCACAGAGCCCTACTGCCCCCTCGGCCCAGTGAAAGGCCACATTGACTCAACAGGGACCCAGAGGACATCTGCCATGTTCCGAGCCTGCGGGAGGGAGCCTAGCAAACAACGAGAGCACACTTGAACAAATCCACCATGTCCAGGAGGGTCACGGAGATGCACGGCCTACTCTGAGCACAAAAGGGAGGCTGTGAGAGCGGTGCGCCGTTCAAGGACGGACTTAAATAAATAAGGGGTAATCTTTTGCTGAAGGTTCTCGGTCTGTCAGCGATAATGTAGTTTGTCTATAACTATTAGGCTGATGTGTGCGATTGGTATAATCTTTTCCTCCTTTAAGCTTCCGTTAAGGATTATTTGATAAGTGATCTTTGAAGCGAGTAAGCTCTTAAGATTAATAATGCATGAAGTTGAATAATTCAGTTAATTTACTGTATTACAGATGTTTAAAATTTCAAGCATCTTTGGCTGTCTGCTCTTTCAGAAAGTAGTTTTCAGTTTCTTTAGAGAGTCCTTTGCCTGCACGATCACAGGACTGAGCAAACTTAATTTGCATTTGGGAGTTTATATGTTGTTTTTTTTTTTTTTTTTAAGCACATACATTTTCCTTTTTCCGGAATATTAATGCCCTTCCATCGCTTTGACGTGCTGTTAAAGGGAAACACTGAGTGCGTTAACCGTCCTCAGGAGAACACTGAGAGGCCACGAAAGGCGGCAGGAAGTCAGCTGACCTTTCCAGGGAAACAATCGAAGCCACAGCTGTGTGAATTGCTGACCCGCAGCTCCCCGGGGCGCTTTACCAGGAAAGGGGGGGTCGGGGTCGGGTGCCGCGGTAACTGCCCATGTACTCTACCAGCTACTGCCCTGTAGGCTTTCCTTCTTGACAACAAGTGCATAAAGCAGGGTGATCTCTGCATTATCCTGTTTTTTTTCGCCTGCTCTTGGAAATTACTAAACAAACACGAGCAATTAAAGCACAGATTTCAACACGATAAAGATCATACTTACAAGCTACAGTCCTGCTCACAGTGCTGTATCTGCGAAAGCTATTTCCATCGTTTCCAATTTAAAGACAGATTCAGATGAAGTTAAAAAAAAAAAAAAAAAGGTTGTCCTCCAAATTTCCATAATAAACACTGGGTTCAAGACTTTTCCTGCATCGCTCTGAACACTTTCGAGACAAATGGTATTTTCTTCGTGGCATCTTGAACAAGGGGGACACGTGGAGAGCAAGAAAGATGGCAAGTGAGGAGATCTACGAGACAGCTTAGGATGACTGAACCGATTCTCAGTTCAGTAACTCAACTGTCATTTTTTGGAAGTTATTTTAGCATCGCTGTCTTCCTTCCAACCACTATTTCTCTGTAAATTGCCCTGAATGCTGTTGGAGGGTCTCGGAGTGTTTTGATTTTGACTGGACAGAGGGGTTCTGGAAGAGATCCGGGCCTCTCCCAATCGATGAAACGATGCGTTGGATGGTTGCCCCTGGCAACGCTTCCTCATCACCTGCCTGTAAGGACTGATTTGAAGGACTCGAGCAATCTGGGCCTTTGCCGGAATACCAGTGTCCTGATGCCGATCGCATGTGTGGAGCTGTCCCACAATTTATTTTGCGGTTCTTGTGTGTTCTCTGCACTGTGGATGAAGTCTCACCTTCGCATGAAATAATGCAGTGTTACAGGCCTGTGGAAGGGAACCACACACGCTGGTGCTGTGTATGATTTGTGATGAGAGAGTTCAAAGAATCATCATTTATTTTAAAAGAATTGCGGACATTCATCATTTTTATTCGCTGTCCCCTTCGAAGTAGTCCGCCCAGATGATTTGCAATTGTCCCAACGCTCCCGCCGCTTTCGGAACCAGTTGGGATCAACGATGCGATTAAGTTCTGCCTTTTTTTGTTATCATGGGTGCTTGAATGTCATCATATTTACATTTTTGGGAACATAAAAATAATCATAATGGAGGGTGTGGTATCACCAGAATTATTTTATTTTTTTTTTTTTTCTTTCTGTGGGGAAAATTTGTCATTGGTTTCAACTCCAGAATAGTGCTTCTTCACAAGCTGCTGTCTCAAAGGAAGAATTTTTTGGCAAAAAAAAAGCATTGTTTCCACAAGTGTCGCAGTGCTGAGACAAATACATATCATCTGTGGCAGATCAGTTTGGAAGGAACAGCACATAAAAATGATTTATGTACACCGTTCTTTGAAATAAATGGTGCCTCTTCTTTTCCCATCGCACCTCGTACATGCAAACCGAAGCTAACGGCATCTGCGAGGGGGCAAGAGCTTCTCCTGTCGCCAGAATGTCATCAGGTTGGATCTCGGCCTCACCCGCTGCCTGGGACGTGGGTCGCGATCTGTTTCTGATTCGCTTCACGCGGGATAAAACTGGAGTAATTTGTCCCTGCAGAGATAACGTGGAATGTAGCTGCAGTGAATTTTTTTGGGGCCTCCTTCACTCGCAGGCTGATGAGATGTGATGTCTGAGGCGCTCTTATTGGATCAGTTAGGGAAAGTCGACGGTGTTTGTGTACAGACGGCGGAGCGCGATCCCACCACAGCGTGCCCACCCACCGCAGTCTTTACGTACGCAGCCGGTTAATTGGCTCGTTTGGCCTGACGCCTTGTTAATCACACGCGTCATCGGAGGGTAGGTGGTCTTCAGGGCGCTTCATCTGAGACGAGCATCTGAGGGTCAGCTCAGTTGCTCTTCCGCAGCAGGGAAGGCTAGGGCACATAATGTTAGCAGCCTCATGGCAGCATTTTAAACACAGATCATCATCGCTCATGCATTTCCATTTTTTAATTTAGCAGCTGTTTTTCTCTAAAGTGATGTGCAATGACTATTATGTTGTATTTGACACCTTTATCCAAGGTGAACTACAGTGGTAGATGCCCTGCAGTAAACGCCCTACCCTCATCCACCCATCCAGAGCAATATAACACACACTTGGGCGGTTTGTTTTGTATAAGTTTTATCAGCTGATCTGATGTAACATCTGTAAACATCTGCGGAAAGTTTCTGCTCCTTTCAGGGGTCTGATTCCTGAGGACTTTCGACTGTTTTTTAAGTTGAAACGAAAGCCGGTCTGCGAGGAGCTCGTAAAGATCAAGCGGGCTCATTGGCGGTGTTGGCGTGCGAGAGATCATGTGACATGGAGCCTGATAGTGTTGAAACGGTACGAATCCTCTGCAGCAACTCCTGATTTAAAAAAAAAAAAAGTTTCCTTACAATAAGCTTTTTCAGACTTTGCTGATTTTTTTTTTTTCCCCCCCCCCTTCTCCCTCTCCCTCCATAATATCATCTTCCAAGAAAGTAAAACTATTTTGTGACACCAGCAAAGCTATCTTTCTTGACAATATGTGCTTTTTAGCTGTGTATTGTGACTGTGCAGCTTTGGTCGCTGTGTTATACTTGTGATAAGAAGTCTTCCATTTCCCATGATTGTTTTACGGAGCTCAGCTTTTATTTCTTCAGGCTCTGACCTGGTCTTAGATGTATGTGAAGGAAGTTGGAATTTTCCTTTTTTTATTATTATTTCTGGTGTTTGAAATGCTTTACATCATTGTGTTTTGGATGTCTGGTTTGGGCGGCTCCTACTTTAGCAAGTCCCTCCATTGTATTTTTCGATGAAGTAATCTTTGAGGATGCTGCGGTCCCCATGGACAACCCCCTCCCCCCTGAGATTTGACAACCATTTCTCTTCATCTCTTGCTGATATAACTAATGAATAATAATGAATCAATGTAAATCAGCTTTTGACTTTTCAGTGAGGATTAGAGTCTAAAAAAAAAAAGGATTGAAAGACCCGACATCTTCATATTTTAATCACTCATGAAAATTTTTTCAATGAAGGTAATTATAAGCACACATA
This sequence comes from Scleropages formosus, assembly GCF_900964775.1. NCBI lineage: Eukaryota > Metazoa > Chordata > Actinopteri > Osteoglossiformes > Osteoglossidae > Scleropages > Scleropages formosus. The sequence goes on from NC_041807.1 coordinate 18,183,847, forward strand.
TGTTGTGTGTAGGGTGCAAGTATTTATTCCACTCCAAAACATCTGCAGTCAAAATTAACAGTCGGGTGTGTGTGTGTGTGGTGTTCTTGTTCTTTCCCCAGTTATGTCCAAGTGAGTTAACGATACAGGAACAGTCCTAGTTGCAACTGTCCGTGAGAATTCATCTTCATCCTCCTGACCAGAAGATGACCCTGTCTGTTGTCAGCTCCATATTTACCTGGGTCTGGTAAGAATAAAGACAGGGAGTGGAATAAATTACAGTAAGACAGCAGCCTGGGGGGGTAACCTGAATTGAAATACCCTTGCAAACAGACACTTTGCGCCAAATGCAAAACGCTGAAAACAATCAATGAGTCCCACTTTCCTTGAAAAAGCCAAGGTATGGGGGGTGGGACTGCAAATGGGGAGGCCGTAACAGTGCGGAGTGGAAAGAGAGCCAAAAAGCCCCTCTTGAGGACGTGCTCACTCGCTACTGAGGAGAAGTACATGGCCAGAGGGTCGGAGGAAACGCTGACAGGACAAACCGAAGGTATTTTGAAAAATCCACACCAGCGGTTTTCAGACATTGAAGGCAAGCGATGACACATCCCTGGCGTGGCGAAAATCACGTCTCTCCTTCTGGCACCTCATTTTCCCTCCCTTTTCGCAAACTGGCATCAGTGATGGCCTGAATTATGATTTGTTTGACGCATCTGTTTTTTTTTTCTTTCTTTTTTCCCCAAGGCCTCCCCATGTGTACTGTCTGCTAGATGTAAACTGGCATGTACATAAATCATACATTATCTGCTTTTCTGAATAAACCGGGGATAGCTTGTTTAATCTCTGGAGCAAATCTTGTGTTTATAACCCTTAGATAAAGACTTTGGTGTTGACAGTTTCAGCTAGCCTCTTCAAGATTGCACCTTGGAAGAATATTTTCTTATTTGAAGGAGGTTCTTTGTGGTTGTGAATCACTCCTGTCCCCCTGTTATCCCCTTTTACATGTCAAATCTCTTTAGCAATAACCGTAGCGTTTCTGGGATTATACGTAAACCTGAGTAACTCTTCAGCAGATAGCAGCTAGGCGACGCGTTCTATCCTTTAATGTGCTGTGGCTGATACTGGAGTGTTTTCAGAGGTGCCAGTGAAGTTCCTGGTATCTCTGGGCCCAATAAATTGTAAGCAGCGCACACACACACGTTCTTCTGACTTTCCATAGCAACAGAGTTGTTGTTATTGCTAAACTGCATATTTGTTTGGGTTTTTTTTTTTTTTTTAACCTGAGCTTCCGCGATGGCCAGAAAACATGCAACGGATGGCAGCATTCCCGTAGCAGAAGGAGTACTTGCTTCGGGATGCCGTCTGGCAAAGCCTCGTGGCATGAAATATCTCTGGATGGGGGAAGATATTTGATGGGTTAACGCAGTGTGAAGATTCATACAGAATCAGAGCCGTTGTGCTGGGATCCAGATGTCCCTTTGCTGTCCACCCTGGGTGTTTGCAGCAAAAGAGAAATTTGTCACAACTCCTTCATAATATGATTTTAATTCTATTGTACCTACTTCAAAGCTAAATGTAGTGCTGATTGTATTGTTTTCTGGCTGCGGTTTCCTTGCTATGGTTACTCATCTCAACATGGAATTGGCCAGTGTTTCCTAGCACTAGCAAAGGTTCATTGCATCGTCCACAACCGCTCGTCCCAAGCGGGGTTGCGGCAAGCCGGAGCCTACCCGGCAATACAGGGCACGAGGTCGAAGGGGGAGGGGACACACCCTGGACAGGACGCCAGTCCACCGCAAGGCACCCTAAGTTGGGCTCGAACCCCAGACCTGCCAAACAGCGGGCATAGGCCATAGCCGGCACACCACCATGCCCCCCTAGCAAAGGTTCACTAACATTTTAAATGCTGCTTTAAAACATTGTGGGAAGACGTCATTGTTCTTGTATTTTCCGCTCTTACACTTGAATAATACCATATACTCTTCCAGTCTCTCTCAGTGCTCCTTGAAAACCAGGGCCCAGGACTTCGGATAGAGGGGTTGTTAGCCTGTTGGTTATGCATGGGGGATAAGGAAGAAGTGTGCTCCGTGGTTTGTTTTCTCCTAGGATGTCGTTACCCTGAGTATGCAAGCAGACATTTCAACAATGCAAATACAGCGGTACATAAATGCAGTATTATTCCCATCATATCTACATGGCAAATTTGTCATATGGTGCCAACTGTTGAAAGAAAGCAGTCGTTTTTGACAGATGGGTTTACGGTGTCATCTTCTCGGTTCACATAGTGGGTTTTTTCACCTGTTTGAAAACACATGACGCAGCTCTACCTGTTACATTATGCGAGTGGTGTGATGTGCAGGCTCAAACTAGAAGCAGATCTGTGTGTATTGGGTGCAAGGAGTCGTTTCCCGCCTGGTTGCGTTTACAGCTGTGCCAAGAAGCGAGTGAATAAGAGCGTTAACAAGAAGTCTGTTAGGCAGGTGTATCGTGATCAGCGTGCAATGTCTCTAATTGTAGCACCAAATGGAGTCAACTTGGGGTCCACCACAAGTTTCCTCCCCTTCCGTTTCCCATGAAGCCCAATCTTAGTGAAGGTCCCATCAACAAAACTCATGCAGTTACTGTATGAGAGGACAGAATCAGATGGGACCCTCTGGTGTGGACAAGGGGTTACATTTGCTACCAGGATTTTCCATTTTGCATTCATGACAAAACAGAAATGGTTTACAATGAGATTATAATGCAGTTTTATTGTCTGACCCTGAAAAATGATTCGAAATTACACTGTTCTAGAAAAGTTCTAGTTTCAGCTGTGCTCTGTATGGGAATTTTTTGAAGAAGTTCCCCCATCCCTGATCTAATGGGGTTAATTTGTTTTGCGAAATCACCTCATTCTGCAAATTCCCATAATTAGCACGTCACTCTGCCATTTTTTGTGGTAAGGAAACATGACTGGTTCCTAGACAAAAAATGTAAAATGTAAGGCTAAAGACTACACTGACTAGCAAAACCTCTCAAGATAGAAATATGCTTAGTAGATTTTGGTTTCACTTGTAACAACTCATTAACGCGCTTGTACACACCTGTGTTTCTCTTTAGTAACTCTTGTTAATTGCCCCGGGGACCAATCAGAGCCTCAAGTTCTCTGCATGACATCCATCGTGTCCTATGCATCATGGTTTTTTAATTAAATATCTGTATGTTATCCTACACCCTAGTGCCGTGGGCCTTAATTACAGCTGAGCTGTTTTCCCATTTCTGCTGTCACTCAGACCGCAAGGGGAAATAAGTGTCATGTCATCAGATCCTTGACAACTGTCTGACTGGACAATCTGTAGCTTCCCATGGGGGTGAATTTGCTTCAGCTACACATGGAAGTATTGTGCTTTTCAGAGAGTAACGCCCATCACAAAAAAAGTGGTGCAGCAATTTTGTGAGGAGCAAAAGGCATTAAGACCTTTCATGACCCTCGGATGTCGTTTGGTCTACTCACTCCTTGTCTGTTGGATCTGCAAACTTGCTCTTGCAGTATTAGGTCCCCACTGTTGCGCTGCATTGTAAAATGCAGTAAACGCAGCCTGAGAGCATGGCTTGGTCATTGTTGCGGCAGATGCACGCTGCCCCCTTTCACAAAGGAAACGGTCCGAGACTATGCTGTAAAGTAGCCTGCTTTTATATATTGGCTTCACAGGAAGTACTTTGACTCATTTGCACGCATACTGTGTGAAAAGAGTGATGGTTGACTTTTTACAGCATGGTGGTTCAAGGGCAGAAAAGAAAATTATATGCAATTTTTTAGTTGCGGGAAAGTCACAGTTTGCCAAGCACAAGCAGTACACTGCAGATATTAACTTTGGTCTCCTCTTTGGTTTTGTTTGCGGTAACAAGAGACCGTGTCTTAATTGGGACATTTCATCTAATGAAGTCAACGGTTGAAGTTTGCTTGCCACTGGCCCATATAAACCGTTAATGAGATGAATGCTCAGCTGGCCTCATCATGGCCGTTCTTTCCGTTTATGAGTTGCTGATGATCTCATGCAGTGTAGTGAATGGAAATGGGAAAACAAAGGTATCCCAAGTGTTTCTTGGCCATTTTCGTTTTGACAGGGAAGTGCTGGGCAGTGTTTACATTTCTATCTTCTCCTCCCACAGCCGTGCAATCAAAACCAACCAGGATCTTCTCCCCGAAACTCCTTGGGCCAACATCTTCTACGATGACTTCTGGGGAACCCTCCTCACTCACAGCGGCAGCCACAAGTCTTACCGGCCACTCTGCACCCTCTCCTTCCGCTTGAACCATGCTCTGGGTGGGCTGGACCCTTGGGGCTACCACCTGGTCAACGTGGTACTCCACTGTGCCGTCACCAGCCTGTTCGCCTACCTTTCCCGTCTTTTGCTGGGAGGAGGCTGCTGGAGCTTGCTGGCTGGTCTTCTCTTCGCCTCGCACCCGGTGCACACGGAAGCAGTAGCTGGAGTGGTGGGGCGGGCTGACGTGGGGGCTGCGCTCTTCTTCCTGCTGTCCCTACTGTGCTACACCCGCCACTGCACCTTGAGGCCTCACTCAGCCCGTCGCTGGCCCTGGTTTCTGGGCAGCCTGGCTTGTGCCGCCAGCAGCATGCTGTGGAAGGAGCAGGGCGTCACCGTGCTCGCTGTGTCTGCCGTGTACGACGTGTTCATCTTCCACCGCCTCAGGTTCCAGCAGATTGTCAGCCTCTTGTACAAGGTAAACCGTTTTTAATCCTCCCTTTTCCTGCTGCTTTCTTTTCCACGTTTCTAATTTCCTTCTCAGCCCCTCGGCAACCCATCAGCGAACCACGAAAAGAAATACATCCGTGCGGTTTTGCATGTATGAAAATAATGTGTTGTTTGCTTTTCATTAAGAATATAATTTGAAAAACATTAAAGTGTGTGTTCAGCTGTCTGAGGCTAAATGAACTGCTATTTATCCTAAATAGGAGGAGATATACAACTGGAATCGAGAACAATAGAACAGCCCTGCTCGCTCTATCCGTATGTGCAGAAATATGCTGCTGGAGTATGTATGTTCAAGCAAGCAGAGATCCAGTCCACAGGTTCATATATCATTAATGCTTGTTCAGTGTGTCTTTGAGGCAGCGCTGAGAGTACTGGACTAGACTTATTTTGATTTGAAAGTCACTGTTCATGTTATGTGTCTCATACACTGTAGCACATTTTAACTTAAAAACCCTAGTCCCTTTGTCTTATTATCTATTATATTAAATATATCTATTGTATATTTTAAATTTCCCGTTAAGGAAAAAAAATAACATGTGACTGAGAAACAGCTGTGTTGTTATATATTAATGAACTGTGGTGCGTTGTCCCCACATCAGTGCTATTGAGACAAATTATCCCCTTATGGTGCATAATGATGGGGCTGTATTGTTTTTTTTTTTTTTTTTCTTTCTTTCATTGAGCAGACACTAGAAGAAATCCATCCGGAGAAATCCGTTTTTGCTGCCAGTTCTGGAGCAGCGTGTGTGTGTGTGTGTGTGTGTGTGTGTGTGTGTGTGTGTGTGTGTGTGTGTGTGTGTGTGTGTGTGGGGGTGAGAGAGAGCGAGAGATAGGGAGAGAGAGAATGGGTTTAGCACACGCAGGATTCAGTTGGAAAGCCTTCGTCTGGATTTCCTGCATCCAGTGCGTGTCCACCGCTTGTAGAGCAAGTTAACAACTGAAGTTCCTCGGCATCTTCATCCGTCCAACAAAGTGTGGGGAGCAGTTGCATAAATGTACATAGCAGAGGAATGTAAAGGGTTTTCCAGGGTGCATTGTAGGGGTCCTGTGGCAAGAATTAAGGTGCGAAGAGCCATTAATTTACCTAGCGAGCTCATCAGCTGTCGAGCCCCAAACTCATTTTACCCCATCCCATCCTCATGCCACCCCAGTGGACCAACCTGCTCCTAATGCATTATCGTGAGAGGGGCAGCGCACCTGCCAAGCTTTCAATTCGCCGTCGCTGGAGCAGTTGAGCTCGTGGAGGTACCATTTCTCATATGTGAGATCCTCACATACTCACCGGAAGCCCAGCTCACAGATCCCCATGGCGACCCTCACCGCACTGATTGGTGACAGGATCAGAGAAGAGGATGCAAGGATTACAATGAACACGATGCTGCGGTTGACGAGCCACATTTCTCCAGGTCTTGCCCTTGTCGGTGTTGGGCTTTAGAAATTACGCCTCGGTCTGTGTTATCGCAGGCCTTCAGCTGTCTATAGAGGGGCTTACCGTAGTGACGGCTCCACGCCGATTGCGCCCATCCAGTTATCAAACATTTATGCTTTTGCTCCCCAGCAAAATGAAATTTTCATCCAGCAGAATTTCCAGCCTTCGGTCATGGTGCTGAATGTGGAGAGGCTTTCGAAGAGGAACGCTCGCCTGCTTCCAGCGCAACGTGGTACCACGGGCAACGTAAGGGAGAAACACACTGGTACGAATGATAAAAACAGCTCCGTACAGCGTGTCTGAGCTGGCAACCAGGGCAGCGATGAAAGGTGGACTGCTGACGTGAGAAGAAAGCAAGCCTTGGGTTTTACGTGGAAATACTTGCTGGCGGAAGAAGAGGAAGTCGGGCTAATTGGAGTGTGATTAAAGAAAAACAAGTTATGTAGGTGTTAAAGTGAAGCTGTCCCATTTAATAAATATCCAGATATCCCTTTTTAGACCAGCTGCGTTTCAGTGGGTTTTACAACCGCCTGTTTAAAGTAAGGAAAACCTTTGTGATCAAGTGGCATTTTAATGCGTCAGCAGTATTTCTGATTTTTTCTACATTTCGGGAACGGCACTATGATGAAGTGTATTCTTGCTCTCCGAAGTGATCCGGTCAGTTTAACTGCTTTTGTTTTCACAGTAAATATTTTACAGTAGGGCTCAGATCCATCACAGTTCCTTTGTCTGTGTGATTAATTTTGTGTTTTACGCGTTCTTCAGCCCGTCTCTGCTCTGCTCAGCTTGGTACCTGCAGGGTATAAAGAGAACGCGGCACAAGTCACCATGCCAGTGGTGTAAATTGCAAGAAGCAGCAGGAGAAGCAGTCTGTAGGCGATGTCTTGCGTGTCATGTTATCCTACCGCCAGAGAAAAATGCACGGGGCATTTCCTGAGCGCCAAAACTGACTCGCACTGATGCTAAAATATCACAAAATTCCATTAAAATAGACAGAGTTACCTAAGCGGTTGGCATTAGTTATTACCCAACATAACAAGGGAGTTTACCTTTAATTACACTATTATACTGTAGTGCTGTCTATCTGCACTTGTTCAGTTCTTTCATACCTGTTATATACTGTACACTTGGCACTCACAAGAAAGACACACACACACACTCACACTGTCCTCAGTGTCTATATGTTATTCAGTCTTTAATGAAGAAAGAAAAAAACAGAAGGGTAAGGATAAAATAAATCAATGACACAATGTAAATGAATTGACGCTCAGTGGACCTGGTTTGGACAGTCCAAATGGGGGCATGATCACTGACATTATAACAGGTGAAAGTAGCAAACAAGGGCTGATAGGGAGTGAAAACTGAACGCAACGCAACACAAACTATCATTGAGAAGAGGACTGCACGGTGGCTCTTGGTTCGTACCGCTCAGCTGCCAGGAGGTACGTGGAATCCGAATTCGGTCCCCGTTTCGTAAATTGAAACCGGATGCCATTCAGACCTGGTTTGTGTGAAACTTTGTGAAAATATTTGATGTTATAATGCATATATTTGATAACTGATACACACATAAGTTGCATTATAACCAGTATAAATTAGCAGTCAAGTGTAGTTGCCCCTACCCTTTAGAGGTAGGTTTGGGTGTGTGTGTGTGTGTGTGTGTGTGTGTGATGCACAGGCCTTAGTATGACTTTGAACTGTATGTGACAACGGTCACAGGTCTGAAAGGTTCTCCATACAGCCTGATTGTTACACTGCGACTGCACTCGTCTCTGTCCCTTTATCACTATCCCCCGAAAGTGAGAGCGCCACACATCACTATGCTTAACTTGCCAGCTTCTTATGTTTATTTGCCTTTTTAAAAGTGTTTCCTTTTCACTATCTGAGCCACTCCGGTGGCTGTCGGTTCACCAGCATTGGGCCTGTTTGCGGTTTCAGCCTGACAGCTTTATAAGCTTGGCTCTCCATTTCATGCCTCCAGCCAGAGCCCCTTTACCCCGAGCCTGTGTGTATGTGTGTGTGTGTTGGGGGACGCAGGTCAAAAGGTGGCCCACACATTCAGCTCTACTCAAACAGACCTGCCAAGGCCCCCCCCAAGACTGTCGAATTGAATCACACCTCCGTGTTCTGGCGATTTCCCTCTCAGTGTTATCGCGACGTGTAGATCTGAAATCGGATGTTTTTCGCGACATTTTGCTCATTGAATTTGTGATTTATTTTTTTTTTCTTTGTAACTCCCAACGGATCTGGCCTGCGCTCCCCAAATCCCCACTTTCGTTTCCCTTATTTGCCGGATCCCATATTCACATGCTAATGTTCCTTTTCAGCAGCAGCCATTGACGGCTGTGCCTTTCCATTTCTTCAGCACAATGAGCGCTAACCGCTGATTTCTGTTTTTATTATGCATTGTCAACAGCATCTGTTGTAAAGCTTGTTTCCCAATTGGAAACACGGTGGTCCGTCACGTTCTCTAATCACATGACAGTGAGAACTCTTCTATAGCCACATAGTTATTTTTAGCTAATTCTTTGTATGGTGAGTGAATGGCAAGTAGTGCGGAAGAAACATAATTGAAGGATTGAGAGCTCACTATTTTATAATTGTAAGCTAAGTTGTGTTCTAAATGTTTTCACCTGTCAGTGTAATTTAGCATTTACATTAATTCGTTTCTCTGAAGTGGCTTACAACGTTAAGATACTTACAATTATTTACCTGTTTATGGAGCTGGGTAATTTTTGCCGGAGCAGTTTAGGGTACGTACCTTGCACAGGGGTACTGCGGCAGGAGGTGGGATTCAAACCCGCAGCTTCTGAGTCCAAATGCAGCAGCTCGAACCACTGTGTTTTAGGTGTATATATGTGTGTATGCATTAGACATAAATGTGTAAATGATGTAAATGTAATGTGAAAAAAGCAAGTTGTATGTTAATGCATCATCTGTCCTGTGCTTTCATTCGAGCACCGCGATTCAGTGCACATCCCATTGAGTGAATGCTGGTAATTATTTTTTTTATTTTTAAATGTTTCCATTCATTATTATTTTTATAGTGTTTACTGAGACTAAAGTGAGTTTCCATTCCACCCATGTATACACCTAGATATTTTAGTGGAATAATTCTAGGGCAGCAGGTGGCCTTCAGAGTCCACCCCATGCTGTAATACCCTTGGGCAAGGTATTTACTCCAAAAATTGCTCCAGTAAAAATAACCCTGTAAAAATGAGTTTAGAGTTGTCAGTTGCTTTGGAGAGATGGCTCAACTAAGTGAATGAATGTGAATGTAATGCCAGGTAAATATCTGGCTCCGCAGCGTTACGGCAGGTCACGAGTGTGTGTGCCTTTAACCGCTCTGCCCCACACACTGGCTGCCCACGTACCTCTGCCAGCTTGTTCTCCGGCGCTAGTGAGGATTCCTGTGTGACTTTCCAACATTATTTGGTTCCAGTTCAGCATTTCGCCCTTCCTGTGCGTCACGTGGACCGAGCACGGTCACAGCTGACCCGTGACTTCTGATTCCCTCCCATCTGGGCTTGGCCTGCAGCTCTGTTATACTGTATTCGCTCGTCTCGTGACTGACTGTCTTGCGCTGCCAGGATGCTCTGGACTCGGCAACTTGCCTGGCAGTTCCCCTACATGTGCCAAGCACTACGATGGGAACGGCTCCTGTTATGGCTTATATTAATGTGTTAAATTACACACTCGGCGATTGTGTATTTATAAACGAGTTTGCATATATTTCCAGCTTTTTCATACCTCACTCTCTAGGAACACTCTAGGAACTCCCACAGTGTTTGTAAGCCTTTCCACGAGTTTCTGTTGTTGTTCATATTTATATTTTAATCACAGTCAGTCGAGAGGGAAAATTGAATTTAATTTTGTAACTGATTTATATTCATTCAGCATTGTTTTGTGAGGAGATAGTTTTAAATAAGTGCAAATATGAATAGATACTGACAGGTTCATTAGTGAAATACTGTATATATGTTTTGAAATTTGATTTTATCTATGGCAGTCAAACACATCTTGTTGCAGAGCTATAAATATTTATATAGCATATGGATATAACTACTGTATGTGAACATGCTGACAATGAGACCAGCAGAGGACATGTAGAACTCACACACAGCCTTTAAAAGAAATATGCAAACAGAAGATTGCCGACTTCTTGTCCGTTTGCGCTGTAGTTGGATTTCTCCCTACGTGAAAAATGCATTTTATGGGCAAATTTTTACTGTGGGTCGGGTTTACAGGCTCATTTCGAATAACAGTCCCCAAGTCAGATACAATTAATGCACCTCCGTTGGCAGGCTTGCTATTGTTTTTCCAATTAAGTTGGGGATGTTTTGTTCGTTAAGTTTGCAGTAAATGTCTAGTCCTGAGGAGTTGGCTTTCACTTGGATTTTCCACAACAAAATTTGTATTGTTGCTTGGTCATTAAAGAGAACATATGGACAAAACTGTGACAAATAATTTTTTCCAGAGGTTTGCGAAAGGGAGTGAAATTGGACGAACAAGGGGAATTTTTGTGCATGCTCAAAAGAACCGTTAAGGGAACGTCGGCCGCGTTTCAAGGCTGACATTAGTTTCATTTTCTGAACACTCACAAAACCTGTGTTGTGTGACAGTAGAAATCATAACAATGACATGTTCACTCCCTAAATTGTCCCCATCAGATGAATTTACATCCAGATCAGGTTGCGGTCATGGTGCTGTTTCCTTTCCGTATTCACTCAGCATTGAATGATGCTCTGTACAGAACAGTGAAGAACATCATCACCGTAAAAGGCTTCAGGATATGTGTGCATCAAATATGACGGAATATTATAAGGCATCACGTCAATACGGTTGAGATTTCAGGTTTTCTTTCTTCACCGAAAAATTCCTGTCTGATTTTAGCAAGATATTTAACTCAATTTAACTCATCCCGGACATGATGGATGTATCAGATGCATTTACAAAACGCTGAAACAGTTTCACATTATTGCTGCGTATTTAGAGACTTCATATCACTTTGAGTCTGTTTGGAAAGAATCTGCAGTGAAAAGTACCCTTTATTGACTGCGCGTTTCTTTGAAATGAGCCGAATCGCACGACACGGTCTTGTCAAAGGTTTCAGGTGTCTAGAGATGCTTCTTTGAGGATATTAAATACCAGCAATATTATGCCTTTTATAATCTGTCTGTAATGTCACTCTCTACTTTTAATTTCTTTTACTTTAAATGTGTTTATTGTATTTCCAAAGGAAAAGATATATTTATGACTTTTATAATCGTGGCCTTCATTTTCTAGAGGACTGGGCAGCAATTTATCATACAAATTAGAACTGGCAGTAATTTAATTAGCTTTTTACAATAGGCGTACTTAATGGATTCAGATTCGACCTTGACCGGTGGACAGATTAAAAAAAATAAATAAATAAATAATTTTTATTAAAAAAATCTACTGAAAGCTGTGAATGCATGTGAATAGGGAGTCTCTGTGTGAGGTTTTTTTTGTAAATTCTGTGGAGCCGAGGCAGGTTGTTAGATTGTGCACATGGTACAGTACTTGAGAGGCCACCTATTCAGTCTTTTCCTTTCTTACGCCTGTGAATTTTCCTCATTAAAGCACCTATTGTCAGTTCCTGTTAAAGGGGCCCTCGGTCTTTACATTTGCTGCATGTGGATAAAAGGCACTTTTAAAAGATGTCCTCCCCAACAGATGCTTTTGATGGGCTTTTGTGCCTCTGTGTGAGATGAAGTATGAAGCTCCTATCGGAACAAGCCTGAAGGCACTATGAAGATGTTATCGGAATGTGTCGACTGTTTGTATATTCTTGTCTGCTTCTGGGCGAGGTTGTTTGTGTCCGTAGACCTTGCTGGGAGGTCATGGTAGGTGGTAATCCTTCATGGTTGTTTTTTGGGTGTGCCTTAAACAGTTCAGCCTTTTTGAGTGCATTTTGTTTTCTCTGATGGATGGTGGCGAACTAGAAGAGGATGTGTAACAGTGGCTGTGCTAACAGAAGCAAATCCTTATACCAAATCTACACCTTTGAATTTATATGTCATTGAACAAAGAAGGTTCTTATTTTTCTTACCTTTTGGCTGTCAGCAAGATGTCTATGTCTTGTAGTTGGGGTTTAACTTATAAAGAAAGCCACTGCTACCATACTGAACCTCAGGGACAGCTGAGGCTGTTGGATTTTCCTCTCTATTTAGACCTCCTTTCTAAGTCATGGGATGATTATAAGATCTGGGTGTCTCTGTCAAGGGCCAGAGGTTTGCAAGTTCTTCGCCTTCTTCAAACCCAGCTCTCCTCGTGGAGACCTTGTTTTTATCCTTTCTGGACTCTCTCTTCATGGTGTTTTGATTTTCAGTCCATGATTAGGCCTGTTTCATTGGATTCTCTGATCCCACTTTTGACAGTTTAATCACCCCAGAGCTGCTAGGTTGCTGACCTGCTTCTTGACCGAGATCGTGATCAGACAGATGCATTGTCCTTCCCATTAACAGAGGCGTGAAATATCCCATGATGCCTTCCAGCTGTTTTCCCTAGTCTCGGAATGGTTTATTCATGGAACCTCCGTCCACGTCGTCTTACTCTTCCTAACGGGGAGAGATCATTGTCCCAGTGCTGTTAACCATTTACCCTGCAAGATGCCTTGCAGCAATTATCACAGCAGTGTAACAAAGCCACGTTGTGGGAGGTGCTAGTAAAACTTGAGAGGCGTCATTGTTTAGCACGGCTGGTCTGTGAGAACATTCTCCCCAAAGCCCCACTGCAGTGGAAATCTGGAAGCTGCAATATCAGCAGTATAGAGACCACTGTAATTAACAGTCTCCCATTTACAAAATTATACTGTATAATGTAATACTTGGGTGACTCCTATAAGGCAATTGTACAGTAAATGTTCATATTGGTGTGGGGGGGTTAATTGAGTTTGCCCCGTTGCTTCACTGGAACAATATATTATCACACACACAAGACCCATTATTTTATCATGTCAGTCCACTCACAGGTTTTCCAGTTGCTGCACCCTTCAGAACAATAAGGTGGCTCAGTGCAAGTGTAATCACTGACATTAATTACAAAGAGAGCATTAAAGGAACATTTTAATCAAGCAGCCTATAGTTGTTCAGCCATGCGAACTGTCAAGTGCTGTGAATTCAAACCCGTTCACTGGGCTTATTTATTCCTCTCTCCGCTGGATGTGTCTATTGGATAGAGGCTCGCTTCGTCGTGATGTGTCCTGCCCATCCCCAGAAACAACAAACTCCAGTAATTTACTCGAACGCTAGTGGGTTCACATGCCCAGTGCCTGGATCTCCTGCTGGAACATCTGGAAATCTCATAAGCTTTTAATATATTCCGGTCTTGTTTCATTCACTTAAAAACTTGAAGAATGTTGTGTTGCATGCAGGGACCACTGAGATGTTTTTTGCAGTCCAAAGTGAGTCCGTACAGGAGTTTTGAGGTACCAAGAGCCGGCAGGCGTTTCTCATTTTGTGGTGATCCATCTTTAAAGTTTTCTTGTCAGTCGTTGCTGTGACGTCTTGTTTGCGTACTGCGTTTATTAATCACGCCTTGGGGCAGCAAATTGTATCACTTATAAATGAACGATGTGTCAATTAATCCATTGCATCCAAAACTGAAATGCAGATGGTGAATGATTGATGACATTGATATTCCTTCAGGGCAGTAGGCAGCAAATGGAAGGTTTCTGTAATTTGATAATCTGACTTGAATTTAGACTGTTTGACCCCAATTTACCAGGATACTTCCTCAATGTAAGTGCAGAACAGCAGGTTTCAAAAGTTAGTGATTGAAATTTTAAATTGAATGGCAGTGGACAGCTATAGTAATAATGATGAAGGTCCCGGAATGAGTGATTCTATACAAGTGCTTCTGTTGAGCTCATTGCAGAGGGGACCCCCCAAGGGGCCATATGACTGACAGCCAATAAGCTACCACTCTTGGCTATACTACGGTACAATGTCCCTGGGCTTGCACCTTGCAATGCTGCAAGTAGGTTTTCTTCAGCTTTCTGACGAGGTTTGACAGCATTCCACAGAGTGCCTTAAAATTCATTTCTTTGGTTATTTGATATTTCAAAGGGCTGTGTACAACTTTCCCAAAAATCTTTGCTGTTTGGCTGCTGACTTACTCCTGTATTTCACTGCGGAGTTAAGCAGAGGGGCTGTTTTTCTTTTTTGTTGCCTAAAGTGGTAGGATCTTGTGTCCTCTTTAGATGCATTACTAGTGAATTTTCATTTATTATATTTTAGAACTTCTGCAATCAATAAAGGTCTTTTATTCGTTGGATTCAATTTATCCAATTTAACTGGCTTCCGGAGTTCCAAAAATTTACAGAAAAGTCCCATAAGCGCATTTGTGGGCTTTTTCTTGGCACCAGGCAACAACCTATTACAATTTGCTGCCGACTGTCGAAACCACAAAGTTGAGCGGTGGCAGAGGGCTCAAAGACCAAGGCGATCTTTCCCTCGATTTGAAAAGCTTTTGCTCAAAAAACAGTTTTATTTAATTTTCTCTCTGCTGGTTTTCCACCTCAGCTGCTCGGAAGAATGGACTTTGGAATCCTGAAAGCATCCATAATTGGTCCATTTGCAGCTCATCTTCAACGGTATTTTCCTCACATGCCTGCTTCATAAAGGCAAAGCCGTTTCAGGTCTGAAGTGAATTAGGTGGCAGGGAAAAAAGGCTTTGGCCTCCTGCTAGGTTCACATTAAACCGTTTATTAAGCTAAAATGGATTATAGACAAAGACACAAAGCTCGCATTCCTCAGCTTTGAGCTCAGACGTGTGCGGTCACCGAAGACCCCTCACCGATTCCTAATTAAACGTATACTTTTGAATGGCAGGCGTTTGGCCTCCAAGCATATTGGCATTGCATGTTTGTTTGCTTAGGAGATAATGGTGATGGTGTTGTGGATGTTCAAAGGTAGTAAATATCTTCCGTTAAAACAATAAATTGTGTCAAAGGTGTTTTGTTGAGATCGGTTTACCTCTACAGTTACCTTACCTGTTGGCCTAGAACACGTGGCAGCCATAGATCTTGTACAAATAGCATAATGTCATGAAAATGGTGTAAGAACAACTCTGTAAAGGAATCTGTTTCTCTTGCTGTCTATCCACTGAGGTAGAAGCCCACATGACAATGATGGGATGTAGATGTGAATAACAAGCTCAAGTAAACATTAGGGTACGTTTGATGTGCTGTTGGTGTAGAAGTTGGGGGAAGAACTCTTACTTTCATGGGCTTGGGGCTTCGATGTCACACTGAAGTTTTTGGTGTATTAAAGTGAGCCATCCCCAGGGAGGTGGAGTTGGTCTCAGGTTATCTTTATTATGCCTTTTACTGGCTTGGTTCTTGGGCTTGTCATCAAACAGTGGCTGCCGTTGCTTTTCTGATGTCAAGAAAAAATTTTAGACAGTACGTTGCAATCGATAATCTCTAGCTGTCTGTGGGTGAAGCTGAAGCTATTCAGAGACTAATAAAGATGTGGTAGAGGCACAGCATTCAGGTTGAATTACTGCAATATGTTTTGTTTGAATTCTGACTTCAAGATGGTCCTGAAGACTTATATTCATTCATTTAGCTGATACTTTTCTCCAAAGCAACTTATAGTGTTCAGCTACCTTGAACTATTTGCTCATCTGTACAGCTGGGTAATTTTACTGGAGCAATTCTAGGTAAGTACCTGGCTCAAGGCTACTAAAGCTGGAGGTGAGAATCAAACCAACAACCTTTGGATTCAAGGGCAGCAGCTCTCACCACTACACTACCAGATATCCCCCACTAGTTCATTGATGCTGCCCTGTCATACAACCATATGCAGCCAGGTGCTTTATTTATTTATTTATTTATTTATTTATTTATTTAATACATTCATCAGGTTGGGTTGTTTGTAGACCTGTCTCCTTCACTTTTTTCTGTCCATCTAACTTGAAAGCCAATTTGTTCGCTGGTGAATTTGATTGCGTGAATGTGCTCGGTACATCGATACTCCATTAATCTGATGGGTTGAAATGGATGCTGTCTCTCCATCGAGATTCCCCTCGAGAACGTGCCATTGGTCTTCACCGGATCCTCCCAGGATGATTAAAGATGGAGGGGAAAAAGATCAATACTGGAACTCCAGGCTGCAGTTATGAAGTATAAGTGCAGAGGCTCGAAGTAATCACTTTGTTGGGGATAGTTCAAATGTCAGTTCTAATGGAACTTAAGAAGAACCTTGAGTCCCAGCACAGATCTCAGCCAAAGCTTTTCATTTAGATGGTAAGGCATGACCGAAGGGCGCCACATTTGTCTGAGGAGATGGTGGAGGAGATTACGCTGACAGCAGCCTTTTGGGGTGGCTGTTTATCACTAACACCCTGCGCTTCTGAAGAACATTATATTGACTTAAAAAGAAAGGAGATGGCAAGTTTCACTTTTATCGACCTGCTGTCCTTGTTTGCAGACATAATTATTTCGCATTTCTTAGTGGTTTGGAAGCCATTGCCACTGTAGATGATTTTGATCAATAGATGAAATGAGCCTTTTAAGATTCTTTCCATAGATTCTTCCAGTCCATTCTTCTTTCCATTCTAGTTTTTAAGGACTTTTTTCAGCTTCTGTTGCAACCGCTATGTCTGGCCGCTCCAGATATGACAAGAAATATGTTTTTGCATACTGGTTAAAATGAATAAACGTGAGGGAGAAATGTTTCATGCTTCTGTAGATTTATCCGTAAATACCAAAGTTTTGTACCGTGACTGAAAGAAATTGCGTTTTTTAATGATCTGTTATTATCTGCTCATCAAACCTAAATCTAACTAATTGAGCAATTTTGCACTTGGCTGCTCAGCAGCCTCAGTGTAACGTCATTGTGCCATGAAGGCCGTTTCAACCGAACGCCGCGCACACGCATGAATAAACATGGTGTGTTTTCTATTTCTGTTTCCTATTTCTTGCTGTCACTGTGAAGGAAAGAGGATGCTCATTGTGTTTGGTTTCCAAAAGAGATCAATCCCGTAGAAAGCGAGGGGAATAGAGCAGGCGAGTTGTTTCCACTGTAATCACATGAATGTCTCAGCTACCTAAACACTACATAAATTATATTTATGTTCTCCTGTTCTGTTATTTAGTTTGGTTAATATCAGTCCTAAGATGTTATTTGAACACAGTTATATCCATAGATAAAAACAGTCTGCTGTAATCTGCCATTCTGTCATTTCCCAGTGTTGCAGAGCAGCTCCGACGGCCTGTGTGTTTATTTTTTCAATCGACTTGTTAATACTGCGTAACGTACTTGGCAGGCACGGTTGCACATGAATATGGGTTGAGTTACAAATGGCGCTAACGAACACTCCCATGTTTTCATTCTTCATTTACTAAACACAACTTTTTTTTCCAACCTTTTCTGATGCAGTACAGGTTCTGGACCAGAAATTGTCCTTAATTCTGGTGGCACAGTGAGTAGCGCTGCCACCTCACAGTACCTGGATGGTGCAAGAGGACGTAGGTCAAATCCTCACTCACTCAGCCTGTGTGGTTGAGCCTGCATGTCCTTCTCGTTTTTGCCTGGGTGTTCCCAGCTCGGCTTTCTGGCCAGTACTTCTGAGATAGGCTCTGGTTGAGGATGACCCTGCTTAAGACAAGTAGTTATTGCAAGTTGGTGGATGGGTAGTGGTAAAGGCATGACTTGGATTAAAACCCAGCTGAGAAGTCTTTGACTCATTGTCCTAAAGCCAAGTGAGGAAAGGAGGAACTTTAATATGAACCTGTTTTATCCTTGCAGAGAAAGAATCTCCACCTACTGTTGAGTGTGAGCTTGCTGGCCATCGGAGGTGCTGTTCTGCTGGCTGCTCGCCTCTACTGGATGGGCAACAAGCCACCCAACTTCTCGAACTCGGACAACCCAGCCGCTGACTCGTCAAGCCTCCTGACCAGAACACTGACCTTCTTGTACCTACCTGTGGTCAATGTATGGCTACTGCTGTGCCCGGACACGCTGAGTTTTGACTGGTCAATGGACGCTGTGCCGCTGCTTAGGAGCATCGCCGATTGGAGGAACCTGCACACGCTAGCGTTCTATGCGGGGTTACTGCTTCTAGCCTGGATTGGACTCCGCAGCCCTGCCAAGGTCAAGGAGACCAATGGGAAAGCACATGTAGTGGATGGGAGGTCCAGCATGAATGGGCACAGCTGTCACACCAACCCTGGGTACACAGACTTGGAGCTTGAGTCTCCAAGAACTTCAGAGAATGGTGCAAAGAACCAACACATCCCAAGGACTCAACTTCCAGCTACGGAGAATGTTGTGATATTTGCCCTGGGGCTCATGTCCATTCCCTTCCTTCCCGCCACCAACCTGTTCTTCTACGTGGGCTTTGTGGTAGCGGAGCGTGTGCTTTACATCCCCAGTATGGGCTTCTGTCTGCTAGTGCCGGCGGCAATGAGGGCCCTTCACCTCCGGCTGTGCAGGAGGCCATCCAGGACTCTAGTGCTCTACTGCGCCTTCAGTTTAGTCATCTTGTATGGGTTCAAGACCGTCCTAAGGAACCGGGACTGGCAGAACGAGGAGATGCTCTATAAATCAGGGATAAGGGTGAACCCTGCAAAAGGTACATTCCTACTTCCTTTTACTCCTTTGAATTTCACAACCTATTATTCACCATTGATTAGAAAAGGAAAAAAAAACATTCTTTTCTTCCTCAGTCTCTCATTGTAATCATTTCAGAAAGGAATGATTTGTTCTGTAGCTGAAATGAGTCATTATAATCATTTGAACTCTGCTGTTCGTTGCTTTGATATGGTACTAGGTGAAAAGACAAGTTTAAATGTTACACTATCTTGTATGCATATTTTTAACTGAATATTAATGTTTAACTATGGGTGGCTCAGTGGCGCAGTGGGTTGGACCGGGTCCTGCTCTCTGGTGGGTCTGGGGTTCAAGTCCCACTTGGGGTGCCTTGCGGCGGACTGGCGTCCCGTCCTGGGTGTGTCCCCTCCCCCTCTGGCCTTACGCCCTGCGTTGCCGGGTAGGTTCCGGTTCCCCGCGACCCCGTATGGGACGAGCGGTTCAGAACATGTGTGTGTGTGTATATGTGTGTGTGTTTAGCTATGTTTGAAGTTAGAAGTATGGTCTCCTCATACTTCTAGATGGATGGAGTTAATGTTAGCTGCAGAGTCCCTTTTAACTGATTCTAAAAAACCCGTGGTGTGCTCTTTGTCCACTGCTATTACAATCTAGGAGGCAACAGTAAAATCGGACTGACGTTTCTTAGTGATGCAGTTCCTTTATCTCTTGTGTTCTAGCCCCAGGGCTAGTAGGAATACAATTTTCATGACAATAAGAAAGATCATATAAGGAATCTTGGCAAACTGTCACAGGAGAGGGAACACCACCTTCATTTTCAGTTGTTGTGTTTGTTGCAGGAAATGTTTGCGAAGCGCATTTCTTTCCCTAAACCCAATTCACCACTGTCAACATGTCGAGAATAAATTTACACCGTTTTGACGTAAAGTACTTTAAACGGTACACAGCATTGTTCTCAATGCATTTATACTGTATATTTCTTTACAAGTCCAGTATTCACATGATCATATTCTAAGAGCTTTGTCTGCCACAGCAGTAATAAGTTCATTGAAAGCAGTTGCATAAGTCAGTTACTTTTGCATAAGTTAGTTAAATTCCCGAGTTGTAACTCAAAGTAGCTTAACACTAGAGTTGCTTTAGAAAAAAGCAACAGCTAAATGAAGAAATAATAATAATAATACTAATGAATGTGCTGTTTCAGTTGTGATATTAGAATCGATGGTTGTGATTAGTTCAGACTGTCAGTGTGTCTGTCTTTGTTCTCCCATGTTGCTTTACACGAACCATAATTGAGGTTCTGTACATACTGTAGGCGAATGAATTTATGGTGTTCTGTAATTTTCTTAAAAGTTCCTTTTGAGTGTTCATTCCATGTTTACTTCTGTCTGGTGGTGTTGAATGGGAGCTCTAAACCAATAACCATCAACAGGAGTTGTGCTGTCGGTGATCACCTATGGAGCGTTGACCACGTGGATGAGTGGTTCTGCCGTCTGCTGTGTTTTTGTCAGTATCAAACCAAGCACATTTATGGAAGGAGAATGACCACATAATGGTTGATAATGCCTCTGCACTGAAGATGTTAGACCAATATATGAAAAAACAGGTGTATGTTTTTCATTGGGTCGGACCCAAGCTTGTGTGGCATGAGCATACACACACACACACACACACACACACACACACACACACACATTTTCAGAACCGCTTGTCCCATACGGGGTCACGGGGAACCGGAGCCAACCCGGTAACACAGGGTGTAAGACCGGAGGGGGAGGGGACACACCCAGGACGGGACCCAAGTCCGTCGCAAGGCACCCCAAGCAGGACTCGAACCCCAGACCCACCGGAGAGCAGGACTGTGGTTCAACCCACTGCGCCACCGCACCCCCCATGAGCATACATTAATATGAAAACTTAATTCCGATTACTGAACTTAAAAAAAGGAAAAAGTTGTCTCCCCAACCTGCTATTCAGTCCTGATTTCTCAACGATTTGTCACATAAGCTTGTGGGTTGAGAGCTTCTGGCCACATTCATCTTATCTACACAATCAGTAAAACCTTAATAATATAGATATCCCTCAGTGTGTTTATGTGGAAAATTCTGTGAAGGTATTAAATAGTGATAAGGAAAATACTTTTAAAACTTTTCATTTTAACATTTTTATTAACTTTGAGCTACATTAAAATTAACAGTGACTGAGTAAAAATACCTTCTTTCCAAAAATTCCCTTTCAACACCAATTGTTGACCAGTTTATTCCATTAATGCACTGTGTTTTTTTTGCTATTGACCGTCAGCACTTGGGAACACTTGACATGAGCTGTAAACACTGTGGATGTAAGTTGAATCAAGTCCTGGATTCCTTCTCCAGGTGTGTTTCTCTGCTAAGTAAAGGCTCGATGTATATGTAGAATCCCCAAGAAGTCCTCCCACGAGCTACAGGGATCCTTGTTCAGTTGTCACAGAGCTACGGGTCATTTCCTCAACCGGCAGAATCAGCTGCTCCAGCTTTGAGCTTTTGCATGTCGAGGGATGGCTCTCCCCAGCCCCAAACTAATAAATACTTATGTGTTCATGCATAAACCCCCTTGGACGAGAGTCAGTCAATATATTTCAAAAACAGTCCAACCTGAATGACTCACTTCTCAACCCCCCCCCCCAACCCTGTTATTGCCGCTGAGAGAGCAAGAAGAAACATCTCGGAAGGAGAAGCAGGTCCCCATCTCAGAGACAGTACTGTGCAAGACTCCGGCACCATGGTGCGAGGGTTGTGACGCAGGGTTCGCAAGAGCAGGTGATCCGTGTGAAACGGTTGAGGATCCCATCTACGCATCTTAACCGCCTTTTGATTTCGTCACCTAGACAATATTCTGATCGCAGGCACAGCAACAAATCTTGTGGGTTATGGACCCATGGTTGGCTGTGGAATAACTCAATAATTCTCAACATGTTATCAGTACAGTTGCCTCACACACACATGCACACTAATTAGAAGAAGCTGAAGTAGCACAAAGATAATAAACATCTTATTTATGGAAAAGTGTTTTTTAAATTAATGTATCCAAGGTTTTTACATAACTTGACCCATAAATAAATCAAAGGACATCTGTTTCATTTGAATTTAATTTAAATAGCTAAGAAATGGGTCCAAACTGATAAACATTAGCTGCTCTTACGTGAAGTTATTGAATGGGTAGTTTTGGAAATTTTTTTTTTTTTTTATGAGTCATTTTAAAATGAGTTTTATACATTTATTTTTTTTTATAGTTTATAGGTAATAAGGGTTACACTGTGATGAACTGTCCAGGGTGTGCCTTTTTGCTTACCCTGTTTCTGGGCTATGACAACTCGCAGTGACTCTCAGCTGGACAAGTAGTTATTGATAATAGATGAATGGGGAATGTGCATAGTACTGAGTACTTTTTATTTATTATCTCTTTGTCTGAGATTATTACAGAACCTGACATGTTGATAAGTCAAATGACCCCTGTGTTATTCAGCAATTATTGGTTGTGACTCAATGGTAAAGGTGACTGTGGAGTTAAAAGCACTTAAAGCTACAAACAGACTTCCGGTCCCAGTTGCGTTCGTAAGTTGAGGACCCAAAGCTTTATTGCCGCTTTGTAATTGTTTCTCTTTAAACAAATCTTGATGATTTTTCTTCCTTCACAGAGGGATTGTTGGGTCTGTGTATGGCCTACAAAGCCCATGTTGATGTTGGTGAGAATGAAATGTTGTGAAAACTGCCTGACCTCACTTCCTTCCTCTCTGCCAGCATGGGGCAACCTTGGGAACGTCCTGAAGAACCAGGGAAAGATGGCGGAGGCTGAGCGCGCCTACCGAAACGCCTTGTACTACCGGCGGAACATGGCTGATATGCTGTACAACCTGTGAGTAGGATGGCCTGCTATCGATCGCTTCTGCTTTCGGGGGAGGGGGACAGATAATGGTGTTCCCGAGAGCCCTGTTTCCGTGGTGACACATGTATTAATCATGCTTTGGAAACAGCATGAAAAGTGCAGAACTTCTGATATCACATTAACCTCAGATGGCAAGGGTGCTGAACCATAAAACTGCCGCCTACTTAATTTTCATTAGTTTTTTCCCCCTTTTCTATAATGTGCTACATGCTGAATTTTTGTCCTTTTTTCATGCAGGTCAAAGTAATCTCATTGTGTGTTGGAAGCAATAGGATGAGCGTATGAAGATGATTCATTCTTTCCTGTAACACCTGGAGAAGTTCCAGATATCGGTGTTCGCAGCAGATCGTTGTCTCTAATTTTACGTATCTGATCCAACACTGATGTATTCTCATAACTCAGTGCTGGCAGTTGTCCATCAGAAATCCAGTATACATAACTCTGTATATTCCAATTACTTTACTGTCCTCTGAGGTGAAATTTTTAACAATGTTTTTCCTTGGCTGACACTTGTACACAGAGACTTACAGTATTTGACACCTTCATATATCTGGCTAAATACCTCATTCAGGGGGGTTACAAGTCCATGTTCTTACCTCTTACACTACCTGTGTCCCCAGTAATTGTGTCCAGTTATTCTATGAGAAAAGGCCATGTTATTCAGTATTAAAAATGGTCCTAAGTCATTTGTGTTCACGGTATTCTTCTATGGCTTTGAGATGAATACAGCATATTGTTTTTTTTCCCCTCATTCATGTGTGGGCAGTTTGGGCCTACCACCTTGACTCGCCACTGTGTGTGTGAACTCCCTCCCAGAAATCCTGTCCTTTTTTTTTTTTTTTTTCTTCTAGGGGTTTGCTGCTCCAGGAGAACAACAGGCTGTCTGAGGCTCTACATTACTACAAGCTGGCGATTGGGAGCCGGCCAACTCTGGCCTGTACGTATGGACAGGCCTTCTGTCCACAGGCTAAGGGGTGCTGGATAGCCGCAGGTCCGGAAGGCAGCTCTGACACATCACCGAGCAGAAAGCCTGCTGAAGCTTTGGGTTTCATTTAAAAGCCCCCTGCTATCCTAGTGGTTAACAGTTATGCATAATTTGACCCATAATGAATTGAGCCTAGAATTACTCCTTGTCTTGTTTCAAAGTCCAGTCATGCTCATTTCTGCCTTTCGAATTATTTTTACTTTCCTCGGGTCATGTGGTTAATCAGTTTGCATTGTTGAGTGTACTGGGCTTGAAGATGAAGCAAGCAAAGTAGGAATGTGTAGAAGGATACAGACAGATAAAGACTGAACATAAAACTTTGTTTAATTTGAGAGTTTTAGATTCCTGAAACAGACCTGGAAATAGATGTGCTTCAGTGTTTCCTGCTTCCCCCCCCCACAGCTGCATACTTGAACACGGGGATCATTCTCATGAACCAGGGTCACCTGGATGAGGCCAAGCGGGCATTCCTCACTTGCGCCGACATCCCGGATGAGAACCTGAAGGACCCCCACGCCCACCGCAGCTCAGTGACCAGCTGCCTGTACAACCTGGGCAAGCTGCTCCACGAACAGGGCCGCCAGGAGGTAGGTAGGGGGTATACCTCTTAAGGAACGGAATTAATGGTTTAAAGGCTGCCTTTTGAGTTTGAGAAGGAGCTGTACCCTTGAGCGAAGTCCTTAAGGTTATTTTTTTTTTATGTGTATGGATCACCTGTATGCTTTTTAGGTTTGTTCGGATAAAAGCTTCTGCTGAGCAACTACATAATAATTATGGCTGTGTGTGTATGGCTGTGTACCTACTCGAGCGATGAACATCGGTACATCAAGTGGATAGTAGCAAACAAGGTTTACTTAAGGTTCACACATCTTCAGCTACGTCTCTTTCTCTTAATGTAATGCACAGATTGTATTTTCGCTGAGACGTACGTCGATTTGGAGAAAAGCGTCTGCTAAATGAATAAATGTAAACGTAATGTAAATGTATGTGCCTAGATGCATATGTACACAGTGGCTGCAAAATCCCTAATATTAATTAAACTTTGTTATGGATTGTCTGTATTTTTAGAATATTTGTACAAATTTTACTCTCTTCCTGTGTTCTTCTGTAAATCTTCTTTCATAAAGCAAATGAAACATAAAACAAAAATAAAACAAAGAAATGGTCAACAAAGGACACAAACTCATGCATAAGGGATTTTGTGGCCATTCTGTATATGCATACAATACATACAATAGATACGTTACATACATGCATATAATCAGCTCCTCAGTCCTCAACTTCTCTGGACAAGTCTCCCACTCAATGTTACCGTGGTGACGGAGTGATCACCATGTCTCATTTACCAGCCTTAACAAGTGGCGAGAGCAGCAAATCACTGGCAATTCAAGACGAGGCCTCCATGGCCTTTCGATTGGCTGTTTCAGAGATGCCAGCTTCTTTTCTCCTTTTGTGGTGTAAACCATCACCTGCTTTGCCTTCACTCCTTTTCGCTGAATGGAAACAATGAAGCCTCAGGACAACAGCTTGTTACCGTTGGTTTTCCCTTCTCCTCTTGCTAATGCTGGAATCTTTTTATTTGCTTCCCTTTAGGAAGCCCTGCTGATGTATAAAGAAGCAATACAGAAAATGCCAAAACAATTTGCACCTCAAAGTCTGTACAATATGATGGGTAAGCGCAGCTGAACTTTAACAGTACAGTCACATGTTGCTAATGTTCCACACTTAATGAGCAGAGAGAAAACATTATGCAGGTAATTGTAGTGTTAGCAATTTCCCCAAGAGTGTTTTATAAATTACGAAGCTGTTAACATCTCAAAAAGATGCTTCTCACTGCTGAAAATGAAAGCTCATTTGTTCAGGTGGAAGAGAGCTTGAAGCCATGTGTGATGTTATGTGACATGTTCAGTATTTCAAGTATTAGTCGAGGCATCGACACCGTGGTTTTTCATCATCTTTCCTCCATCAGCTGCACTGGGGTCAGCAATCCTAACACCCGAACCCCTGAGGGGGATTAACTTGCTCTGATTAAACTGTGGTCGCAGCTGCCTTGTCTATCCCCACATCTGCGCACATACTGTACGTAGAATAACATGCGGTAATGTTCTCAAAATAATTATGCTGCTGTTATTGTGACACACTGTCTGTACAGCAATAAGGCTTCTCTTGGAGGTAGTCTTCTCTTTACTGCATGTGAACTTCAATCTTTGCAGTACTACACAATGCCCCTTCCCTCGCAGAACAAAGAAAAAGTGCTTATGGAAATATATACTGTTTCTTCATACAACGTCCTTAATATTCAGCACAGCAGCATTTTCCCCATTTAATCACGACCTACTATGTTTCACGGTGCAAAGCCTGCAGATGGTAGGAAAACCCAGGATACTACTGTATATGTTCTTCCAGCTTCCTGCTTGCTGTTACATGGACAGTGTCCACCAATCACAGTCTCGATTATGGAAAAACTAACTCACATAATACAAATTTTGAAAAATAACCTGTATAAACATTTCTCAATTGTTCAACTCATGCAAACAGCTTTCATAACACTAACACCCTTACAGTGTCATAAATGTTTGAGTCCAAAGGTGACACTGATGGTGTAAACGTTATTGATTCTCTTGCACAGTTCATGGTACGAATTTAAATAATTTGGATAACAAGTACTAGAATTCCATGTTATTTTATTACAGATGTAGTGAAATATATTGTTGTCACTGTTATGAAAACAACTTTTTATTTTCAAGACTCAGTGTTTCAAATGACCATTGTACCCATGAGATGACCAGTTTGCCATCAGTTTATTTTGCATTCTGCTTTTACCTTTTACATTTTTTACACTCCGTAGCAATAGAGTGTCCATCAGGCCTCCATTGCCAGGTAAATAACAGTTAAACTGAGGTATGCTGTTTTGTAACCCCTGACCTGACCTGACCTGACCCACTGCCTCCCCCCCTCCAGGGGAAGCCTACGTAAGGTTGAACAAGCTGCCTGAGGCAGAGCACTGGTATCGAGAATCCCTGAGGGCCAAGCCTGACCACATCCCCGCCCACCTGACCTATGGCAAGCTCCTCACCCTCATGGTAAGTCCCGCCTTAGCTGCTTTACTTATTAAAACGCGGAGGCAGTGACATCAGTTAAAAAATATACAAATTGGCAACTGTCGAATGTTAGCAGGAGAAGAAAGGATTTGATTTCCCCCTTTTGCTATTTCACCCTTGATCATGGTACCTACCCTTGAGTGTTACACTAAGAATACCCTGGTGAATAAATGGGCAATTCATTATGAGTAGTTTAATGTACAAGGTCCCGTAATGGTCAATAATATATTTTAATGTTGCCATCTCAATGTTTTTTTTTTTTTTTCTGTCTTCTACTTGAGCTGTCTTTCCTGGATGTTTGTTTTCTATACCACAGACATACACTCCAATATTTGTTTATGTAAAATATTAGCAAATCGCAGCTGTAATTACCATTCTGTCTCTTGGGTGTTTTGTTAGAGCCAAAGTAAGGAGCAGTGTACTCATAAGAAGCACTCTGAGACTGACGTCTGTTCACTGTAAACTGACTTTTGGCATGTTTTCTCCAACCTGACCTTCCAACTGTTAGAGCAGAAGAGCTGCGATAATTGTTCAGGGTCCCTGAGGTTCAAGGCCCACAAGAAGTTACATTAAGTGAACATAAATTATTTTCTAGTAGTTCTTTGTTCCATTATTTTCCTGTCTTCGTCTGGCTTGGTGCGCAGAATTAAGAAGCTGCACTGTTTGACCCAGAGTGTGCTTATTGAAATGCGCACAGTGAAAGCAGAACTCACTGGAAAATGTTGCTATGAAGGAGGAACTGAGAACATTTCAAGTCTGGGCTTGAAGCCCTGCTCATCTACTCAGGCAGGAATAAAAGAAAGTAGAGATGCCAAGTCTCTTGTTAGCCCTTGGGTGTAAAAGATAGCAGCTCTGAGGCAGCAAAGCGTGCAACTCCTTGACCTTGGTAAAATTCAAACATTTTATCTAAACGTGAGTGACAACAGATAGGAACTGAGTCTTGCCGAACTTTCCCTGCCCCGTGAGGCTCTGCTTCAAGGCTGTGACCACCTGCAGCTATGAAGATTGGAACCCCACTTGAGTTTTTTGTGAGGCTGGATGTCACAGTGACCTCCTGCTCACTCCCCCTCAGGGTTAAATGCCCTGGTGACACCGGATACGTCTACAGCTGGGTCACACACTTGCGAAGGACACCTGACTGTACCCCTCTTGAAGGGCTAAGCCTACGTAGCTTGTGTGTCTGAGTGTTTGGGGCACAGCCGTTGGAAATCTGTCTTGTCCTCTCATTCCCCAGAGTTACCCCGATACCCTTCTTCTTGAAACCTGATGGATGCGTTCCTAAATTCGTCATTTCCTCACTTAATCCCGTTTGAGTCTCACTCACAATTACCCAAGTGACACACACAGCTGTTGTGAGTCTGATGTCATAATGTAATGGATTTAGCAAGAAGAGTTGTAACAAGGTGCCTCTGAACAGGATATTGTGCCTCGGTAATGACCTGTGCTGAATCGACTCTTAATGAACAATTTGGTTTGTGCATCCTGACCGTGCTCTGTTAATGTCATAGAGAGGAGTACAATTTCTGACACACTTATTGGAAAGAAGGGCTTGAATAAATGCTCTGAAAATGAATTCGTTATAATGTATGTCTGGCCTTAAGGGAATGATGTCACCTTTTCATCCAGTGCATGGACTTCATATTTATAATTATGAATAACACTTTATATAGGTCTGATAAATTTACATTTACAAATCTATCTGGCACTTTTCTCCAAAGTTACTTTAGGCTCCCAACAATTTTTTTCCCCATTTATACATCTGGGTAATTTTACTGGGGCAATTTAGAGTAAGTATCTTGCTTAAGGGTACTGCAACAGTAGGTGAGATTCAAACCTATGACCTTTGGATCCAAAGGCAGCAGCTCTAACCACTACACTCTCAGCTGCCCCTGTTTGTGTTTTATTGCCTAAATTTGCCTTTATGGGGGAAAAAATCTAGATTATAAAGCATCCCTCCGTAGATTGTCCATACTTGTTTTATGCAAGGTTGCAGTGGTCTGGAGCATACGGCAGGGTGCAGATTAAAAATACCACTAAATAAAGTCTTTCCTGCTTAGCTGTTCTTGTAGTGTCCTTATCTTTGCTGAGGTCAGTGTTGGGGCGGAACGGCTTCTGGTCTCTTAATGAGTTGAAATGTTAAACAACCTCTGCACTTTATCTTGATGTTTCTGTGCTTGTTTGACTATCTTAATTAGAGGAACACCATGCATGTGTGTTTATTATGCTTTACTTGACTTCATTTTCTGTCTTCATTTGATTGGTGAAGGAGCTTGGAGGATGATGATGCTTTTTTCTAGTGTATATATACCTATATTTGTTTGACGGTTGCTTGAGGCACTGTACGACTTCCTATCTTTGTCTGCACAAAGTATTTACCAAATTGGCTACAAGAGTTGTTTTCTTCCACATTTCAATCATTTGCTTTTCAGTTTGATTGCCATGTACATTCTCAACATAATTGGGAATGTAATGCTCTTTTTGTTTTCCATCAGATGTGGAATGGCATTGCTTATGCTGCCGTCAGCCAACCATCCATGCCCAACCAATAAAAACCTGGATCAGCAGCAAAATGCACAAGCAGCATCTCAGGTTCTCATACATTTCTAATGCGGTGCACACTTTGAGTTTTTGTTTAAAGTTGTGGAAAAAGATTTTTTTCCCCTGTGCTTTATTGCTAGGCTGTTCCAGCTGGTTTTACAGCGGGGCTGAATCATGCTCCCATCTGTCTAGCGAAGCATGAAAACCTATAAAGACAATGCATCGCAGACACCAGCTATTGCAATTACCCTCATGCCCCAAGCTACGTTAAACATTTATTCTGTATTAGTAGAGCAGTCTGGAAAATCCTTACAAAATACGGCATGGTTTTAACAACTAAAAATTGTGCTGGAGATTAGCAAGGTTTTGGTAATAAAATTAGCAAAATCAACAGAATTTAATGCTGTATTGTAGTGCTCAGTGAGTGGTTTATTCTAAAAATGTCAGTGAATTTACATAAACCGGTTGGCTGGTGAATAATTGGACATTTTGGTCAATTAATAAGTCGACATTGGGACTAGTCGATGCAAGGACATTAGGGCAGTCCGTAAGTGGTCATTTGGGGGAGTTGGTAAGTAGACCTCGGGGCCATGTTTTGAATAAGCTTCAGGTTCGAACCCCGGAGGGAAAGCTTTTGTCCTTCAGCTCTACTTGTTTGCAGGCTGTATAAAGGGATGAATTTATAATGTGGGTCTAAACTGGTGAAGTGCGTTGCTCTGGGTAAATAGTCCAATGATGTATCTCCCTCGGAAAGCCGCCTGTCAGCACTTGTTCACTTCGGCCCCCGGGAACAATCTGTCGAGGCCAAAGCAGAGGTCTTCATCGTCTCAAGGAAACAGGGAATGATGGGCACCATGGTCACTATGGCCAGGGCTCTGGAGATGATGAGATGGCCTCTTTCTTATCAGATGACCAGGTGCAGGAGACCTGTTTCTCCACCAAAGTGGCCTTGTGACCCCTCCCACTGGCACCAGTGTGTGAATGGCAGTGAAGCATTTCCACTGACCTAATCCCTTGCACTTCCCACCCTTGCATCTCAGTATGGCCAGGAAGCACTGTTAGAGGTGAAAAATACATCTTCACTTATCCCTGGTTATCCAGTCCTAATATGTTCCTGAAAATAAACTAAATATTGAAAACCTATTAATGAAATTACATTTTCTTTTAATTTGCTTGAAGTCCATCCAAAATTTACCTCAAACTCAGCATAAACGATGCATAATATAACAAGAAAAAAAGCTGTGTAACATATCAAAATATAATAAATCACAATTTATAACTGGATTATATATTCAAAATAAATTTTCAAAAGCAATTACTTAATAAAATAAGTTCTGGTGTGCATGGACTGGCTTGAGAATAGAATAGAACAGAATAGAATAGAATAGAATATACTTTACTGTCCCTTCCAGGGAAATTTGTCTTGGACACCATGACATGGCCAGTGCACAACACTGGACTCACATAAAACAATACACACCCTAACATACAGTTTAAAAAATTAAATAAAAAAAATAAATAACAGTCAAAGTTTAAAATCTCTATATACCAGTCTAAAACCTCAGTTTTGGAATTCCCTGTTTAATAATTTCAAGTTCAAGTTAATTTAACTGCAGTTGGCACAAAAGAATTCTTATAACGATATAATTTACACATCAAGATTCTAAATCGTCTCCCTGAGGGTAACATGTTAAAGTTCTCATGTAAAATGTGTGTGTCATCAGCCACAATTTTTTAGCTTGTTTTAAAATAGATGCCTCGTACAATTCCTGTATGAGTCTTTCCTCTTCCCACCCAATAATTTTTAGGGCAATATGTACTAGTCATCGAAGTTTTGATTTTAATCTGACAGTCAAGTTTCCGTACCATGTTGTAATACCATATCTTATCAAGCTCTCAAAAACAGATTGGTAAAACAGAAATAGAACCTTCTGGTTTATCCCAAACACTTTCAACCTTTGCAAAAAATAGAGTCTCTGCTGCAATCTAGAACACAGACCGTTTATGTGAGCAGACCATCATAACAGATTATCAATATAAACACCCAAGTATTTATATGAAGAAACCTGTTCAATAGTCTTTCCATGTATTATTACAGGACTATGATCCCCCACAGATTTGGGGTTGAAGATCATTTCAACAGTCTAAATTTCCTTTAAAATCAAGGAGTTGTTGTCACACCACCCCACAAACCTGGCAACTTCAGAAAAGTACTGTGAACGTGCGGTGTTCCTGTCCAGTAAACTCAATATTGCAGTATCATCAGAAAATTTGATGAAGAAGGTATTATCCTGACTAGCAACACACTCATTAGTGTATAATGTAAATAAAACGGGTGAGCTAACACAGCCTTGCGGGACCCCCATATGAGTAGTTTTCACCTTGGAATAGGAATTATTGACCCTGACTTGCGTTCGATTTGTTAAAAATGAATAAAACCACTTAATGCAAAAAGGGGTCACTTTTAACTCTGTCAGCTTCCTAATTAGTAGCTGGGGTTGAAGTGTGTTAAAAGCCGAACTAAAATCTATAAAAAGTAGACGTGCATATGCTTGGGTATCTTCTAAATGCCTATTCACCAAATGAGTGATGCAATTAATGGCGTCCTCAGTGCCCCGTCCAGTCTTATAAGCGAACTGAAACGGGTCAAGGGATAATTTAACCTCGTCCTTTAGAACAGCTACTACAAATCTTTCAAAACATTTCATAACATTTGAAGTCAAAGCCACAGGTCTAAAATCACACTTCCCAACTGGGCGAGGATCAAGGATATTTGTCATTTAAATAAATCAATACTTAGAAAGTTTAAACTAAATGATGCAAAAGAGAGGATGTGAAGATAAACACACGAGTATGCGAGTGAAACTGTAGAGTGCCAGAATGCATCTGAGAGCATGGGTGCATGGTTCCCATAATTTACTGTCTCTCAGTCTCGCTCTCACAGCAGTTTGACACAATTTTAAAAAGAGGTCTCGGTTTGTCACACTGCACTGCATTGAATGATCCCGATTTTCATTTATCTGGTGTGTGACAATTAATGATAAGTCGAAGGCAAATACTGAAAGATCAAATAATGGGGATGGAGTTATTTGTTTCATAACAGCAGGAAGACGCACACACACACACACAGAGTCTGAAACCGCTTGCTGGGGTTACGGCGAGCCGGAGCCTAACCCGGTAACACAGGGCGCAAGGCTGGAGGGGGGGGGTCACACCCAGGATGGGACGCCAGTCCGTCCCAAGGCGCCCCAAGCAGGACCCGAACCCCAGACCCACCAGAGAGTGGGACCAGGCCAAGCCCACTGCACCATCTCACAGCAGGAAGGCGATAGATAGAATTCAAAAACACCAGAAGGGATTTTATTGGTCTATAAAAAGAAGTGTCCAGTTGGTGTATAGAATCCTTGTTGCTCCACCTGCCTCAGGTGCGCAGGTCTGTATAAGGTAGGCCACTGTCCAGGGTGCTGAAATCCCTCCGGGTGAAAAATATGCTGGATGGGCAGATAGTAACTGCTTCTCCGCCCTGTTCTCCAGGTCACATCGTACAGCCCCACTTAAAGTTGAAGAGGTGGTGGAAAATTTTGCTGTGTGTTCCGAATGTAAGAAGGACAGTACATGCTGTGTAAATGAACATTAACGAAGGTAAAATGGACAATTGAAGAATAAGCTGCTTTATTTGTGTTTAGGGGCAGAAGTCTGAAGCAGAGCGGTACTTTCTGAAAGCAATTCAGCTGGACCCCACAAAAGGAAACTGCTATATGCATTATGGTAAGGACATATTCAGTTTTCTTGCTCAAGTCTGAAAAATAGCAGATAGTCTAAGAGCTTGAACGTGCAACCTTTCGGTAACAAATGCAGTACTTTTCCTGGAATTTACCTACCTGTTACAGTGCCAAACCAGCGATGTGGACATTTAAGTTTCAGTAGAGATGACCTTCCTCCCAAGGAATAATGTGTGATTTGTTTTGAAAGCCTTAATACTGACATATTCTCATTCCTTTATCATACAGTTTGTTTTAAAAAATTAAATTAGAATTACAGGTGATGTATTAAACACACACCACCGTCTCCTTAAGTTATCAGTCTCTTAACTAAGTGGAAAAATCAGACAAAAATTATTCTTGTTTCTTGATGTAGCTTCCAGATTCAGCTGTTCTTCCACTGGTCTACAATGTAAGCAGCTTCATGATGTTGTCATCTCTAAGCTTGTGGTGACTGAAGTAAATGTGTAAGGGATTGCTGGTTGGTTCATTTTATTTCATCCATCCATCCATCCATCCATCCATCCATCCATCCATCCAAGCCAGCCATCCAAGCCAGCCAGAGTCAAAAGGAGATATGTTTTACTAACTCTAAAGTTCTGGAACTCTCCTTTTATACTGTTGCGCTCCTTCATTGGTGTGGTTTTGCAGGACAAGTTTGAGTGTAACAACCATTATTTCTCATCAGCTTTCCACTGGTAAAAATGTCTCCAGGTCTCAGTTTGTCCCTCTGCAGCAGGAGGAGCCGGTCAAAGACTTTGTGAGCGCAAGGGAAGACATTCTTGCCCCACATCATACAGTAAACACTCCCTTCATTTCCTCCGTGTAATTGACAGGCCAGTTCCTCCTGGAAGAAGGTCGCTTCACGGAGGCTGCTGAGATGGCAGAGACCGCTGCCCAGCTTGAGAGCGGGGACTTCGATGTGGTCTTCAATGCGGCTCACATGCTCAGGTAGGAGGGCAAAACACTGCACGAGAGTGAGAGTTTAAGGGGTGCAATAAAAGCAGAAAAAATATTCTCTCCAGGTTTGAATGTTGGTGCTATTGAGAAGCTCGTCATATAGTGCAGCTAACGATTTGTACATATACATGAAGTAAGCTCATTTCACTGAGTCCTGATTCCGTTGTTGGTATGAGCTCTGTGGTGCACAAAAATAGATGTAATTCAGCCACCAATATGAAATAGTGCTGTGTGATTTTCAGATCAAAACAATGTGCCAGTTCAATTTTAACAATGTTTAGCAATTTAACAATTTTGTTTTGGGTGGAAAAAAGTTTAGATTCATGTGTACTGCCAGTCGTTTTGAACATAGCAGATTTTTAACAAATCAGCAGTTAATTTAAACCTCATTTTGGAACTCTCATAAATGGGAAATTTGAATAAAAATTTGGTCAGTTTTACCTTTTAGTCCATACATCATTCCTATAGCCAGGGACATTAGTAACTATATGCACTGCAACAAAAATATGGCCTTCCTGATTAGCAGTACATTTAACAACAATACATTTTGAAAAATCATTTTTTTGCTGGATCACACCGCAGTAGCGTGAAATACTGCAGAAAGGGCAGTTTTCATGGAATTAGAATGCAAGGTAAATTCATCATAACCGATATGTTTTTATGTGTATGTGCTAATCAGTCAATGAGTCAGTCTTATTTTATTTGGTATAATGCCTTTTTTCAAGCAATCGTGCTGTTACAAAATTTCAAAGAGCACATTCTACACAGCAAATAAAGGAACTTCAATGAAAGCGTTAAGTGAAAAATTCTGATTGCCAGTGCACATCTACAAAAAGGCAGTCAATTAAGACAACATTTAATGTAGTGCCTCATCGCTATACACAAATCATAAATCTGTGTTTGAAGGCATATGCAGAGAATGACCATGTGTCCCTTGGCTGACCACTGGGTGAACTGATCAATAGTTCAGGTGCTGGACAAAGACAGAGTCGAATGCAGAACACTGTAAGTGTGAGTGTGTACGTTTCCCCGCTGAGAGTGCGCTCTGTCTCTACATCAGAATCTCCCCTCTATTCACAGCTGCTGTGTTACTCTACGAGCCGAGACAAGCGGAACACACAAACAAAACTGACTGTATCATACAGTCGGAGCTGCGTAAACATGCTTTCTGTTTCTTCCATCAGTTCTCTGACATTGAAAAAAAGGCAGTGAAGTGCAGGTAAAGGCTGTCAGTAAGCCTGCGCGTCAATCTGCGGTAGTTTTAGGCGGTTTATACTGTACGAGTTTATGAGTGTTGATGTAAGTATTTATGTGCAGATCAACAATTTGTGTTTTGTACTTCAAATGAAAACAGATTTAAATTAATTTGTTCTGGAATCAATTTACACTTGCCTTAATATTTTGTTTTGCTCTGTTAATAAAACTAGCTCTTAAACCAGATGCCAAGAAGGCAGTTTTTCTCCCCTCCATTGTGGGAGTTTGAGATGAAAATGATTTACAGGCAGCTGAATTCAAGGGCTGTTCCACATTGTTCACCTTGGCCCTGACTATTGCATGTGTGTGCTATCCTTGGAGTAGATGTCAAGGGCTGTACCTGGCAAGAATATGACCCTGCCCCTTCCTGCAACCCTACACCCAGGCCCATGAGACAAGTTTAATTAATCGCTACCCATTTCTGGTCTCTTTCATAACAATCAGCACCCTAGTGCAGGCATCAGCCTGGCCTATCAGTTACTGCCAGGGTAAAAAGGCAGAAATAGATGGTCATGCAGGAGGGCAGCACACACTCTGTGTTCTTTTTTCTGTTTTTGGTTTTATAAGCAGCACCAAGTCACAGCAACATCAACAGAAACACTACACAGAGGAATCCACACATATACATACTGTATGTATATATATATATATAAAACAAGGGCACAAGTTAGAGTTAGAGTTAGATTTCACAGGCATGATGACGTAACATTATATAAGTTCCACAGCGATATTCAGACATTCCAGAATTTATTTAAAATCTCATTTAGGTCATATGTTAATTATTGTAGACACACAAAGTTAAAACATTTTGGTCTTCCATTTATAGGGAACTTTAGGTGAAGACCATAGCATTAAAATACATTTTCTTGCCAAGTTTGTAAGACTTATCAACTTGCATTCCATAACACCCTACCTATTTTTAACACTTCAGACTGATCAGGTACAAGTGCGGCAGAGCATCCTGTACAGTGATTGCGGGGCATTATGTGATCCCGTTTGGTATGGCAGCAGCACCGCTGCTTGGCCTTGAGCATCACGTGACACACACATGCATTGGCTGAGACCGGGGAATGACCTCTAGTACTCTCAGACATATTTTTCAAACCATGGACTCTTTTATATCCTTTGCATTCCACACTAAATTTTCCGTTTAATAGTGCAGAGAATTGACAGAACAGCTGGTTGAAGGAAGAACCAAGAGATATATTCCCTTCTCCATAGGTCAAAACCAAGCCGGAATCCATAATAACGTTCATGTTTCCGAGGTGCGGCCAGAGAGAGGCCGCAGAGGGGCCTTGAACAGAGCGCAGAAGGGTCAGAGAGGGCTGTAGAGGACCAGTATTTTTATTGAACCCCTCTTTGTATCTCCTGTACAGAGACCTTTCCTCACAATGCACCACCCTGCACCTGTGTTTCTTCACTATTTACCCATGAGATGACCCTTAATACTGCTGTAGGTCAGACAGACACAGTGAGGCTAGACATACAGTAAGTGCACTTATCTACTCAGCAATAATAACAAACAGGGTGGAAACATGACTTTCCCTCACAGCTCTGCTTCAGATCCAAAATAGTCTTTACAGACCAGTCTCAGTTGGGGAAATGGTATAACACGGCTCACTGTTTTGCAAATAGAATCCACTTAGCAGCAGAGCTTCTTTGCTGTTTATTCTTTTGTAAAATGCTACCTCCAACATGGTATTCTTGTGATGTAAATCACACACACATTGACTGAAACCGCTTGTCCCAAGCGGGGTCGCGGCAAACCGGAGTCTAACCCAGCAACACAAGGCGTAAGGCTGGAGGGGGAGGGGACACACTCGGGACGGGACACCAGTCTGTCACAAGGCCCTCCAAGGGGGACTCGAACCCCCGACCCGCCAGAGAGCAGGACCCGGTCAAACCCGCTGCGCCACCGCACCCCCTGTGATGTAAATGTTTATGTCTAATAATTTTGTGATTAAGATTGTTGAATAATGGATAAACCTTTATACAGCTGCTCATGCAGTACTGGTTCATATGGTGGTATGTGACAAATTAACTGTACTTTAGAGTCACATGTCTGCATCCAGTTCTCTCCTTCTGCTAATGTAATGCACTCTTTGTGTTTTTCTCCGAGATGTTTGTTGCTTTGGAGAAAAAGCATCTGCTAAATGAATGCACGTAAATGGTAGTGAGTAAAATGACACACACCCTGTAAATGCTGGCACATGTGCAATCTGCATTTAAGCTCAGGGCTGACCAACACCACTAACAGCACAATGTCCAAGACCCGCTGCGTGTCTGCGCTCCTTTCAGAAACATACATTTTCCACTGGCCTATATTTAGAGGCACCACGTGCTGGTTGTTGGCATGGGCTGAGTGTTAGATAAAGTAGCAAAGGTCAGTGTGTCCTACACACTCTGACAGACAAAACAAATTTCTGAGACCGGTTTTAGCTTTCCACTATTTTCTGCCTGCAACTGTAAGACACGCAGACATATTGTAGTTATGCTACAGTGCAGCGTAATACTTCTCGAAGAACATTTGCACACGTGTCCCTCAAAAACAGATGGTGGAACATCCCATGGAACACCAAAAGTGGCATTAAAACCAAAGATCAGTTGTCTTAACGCTGCCAACTGTACAGCAGCCAAAAATGTACAAATGAACAAATATGTTTAGAAAATTATATATATAATAGCACCATAATTCCAGTGTAAGAACAGAGTTCAAGCCATTGTACCATCTATCACTTCAGTATTGTCTTCTAGGGTCAACTGTCCTTGACTGTGTCCTTGAATATCGATGGAAATGCAGGTTTAGGCCATTAACTCTTTTCAGATTTATGGCCAGATTTGTCAGGGGAATACAATTTGGCCAGAGAAAGCACTAGCAGGCAAAATGATAACTTAAAACATAACCTTTAAGTATATAATAAGCATATGGAATAAATTGATGTTTAGGCTGTGTCTGAAGAGAAAAATGATGTCTGAGCTCTTGGGACATGAACGCGAGTGCTCTTGCCAGAATCGTTTAAAGATGTTTAATAGTACTGATGTTTAATGGTACTCTGTATTTTGTGATTTTAACCTCTGTGAACATAATGGAAGTGTAATAAGTTGTGGAAATTTTATTGATGTTCTGAATAATTTGCACTTATGTTAAAGCATAACTTAACAGTTATGCTTTAATACACAGAATTCCAAAGAACCAAAGCAAATTTGGTTTGTACTGAATGCTTTGTGGTGGTTTGTCTTCCTCTCTGTGAAATTATTAGCCTTCGGGCCGTTTCTGTGTTTTTGTTTCAATGCTTAATCAGATTCATTGCATATTTTTAAAACCGTTTTAATGAGATGCAGATTAAATTGGCTGAGGACACGAATCCTAGTGCCCTTTTGACACTCGGGCTCTGAAGTCTGTTTGGGTTACGATTAGCCAGTCCCCGAGGTTCCAAACTGTGGACCTGTTAAGCGTGATGCCATCGTTGGTTTTTTTGCTCTGTGCAACAGATGAAATAACTGGAACTGTTTCTTCTGTGGTACATAGACAGCTGCCACAGGCTTCCTTTGCTCTTAATATCGTCTGAGGATCCTCAGGCGCTAAATGGAAATAACAAAAGGAAGTATATATATCTGTTTGTTGTAAGACAATGGGTTGGGTTTTGTCACTGTATCATCCATTATGAGTATTAGATTTTAACTGGTCTTTTCCTCTCTTCCACCCCACTGCTCTGAGTCCTGGATTTCTCTCTTCCAGAATTTCGTTTTTGTATTTAATGCCTTGTTCGATGAACGGCGCCGTGGCACAGCAGGTGCCATTGCTGCCTCAAAGCTCCTGAGCTCTGTGTTCAGATACCGGTTTGAATGTGACTCAGTCTGCGTGCAGTTTGTATGTTCTTCCTATCTCTGTGTTGGGTTTCTCCAGGTGCTCTGCTTTCCTCCCACAGTCCAAAGACTCGTTTCAGGTTCTCTGGTGACTCCAAATAGCCCATATTGTGAATGACTGAGTATGTTTTTGGTTACCATGAGATGGACTGGCATCCTGTCCAGGGTTACCCTGCCTTTTAGGGTTAGGGCCCTCACCTCCATGACCTTGCTTAGGACAACCAGATATTAATGGATAGATAGATTGATGAACATGGTTTTAATGTTACATCTCATCTGCCTCCGTGTATTTTCCTTACAGGCAGGCGAGTCTCCACCATGCTGCCGAGAAATACTACAGCCTTGCAGCAAACCTGAGACCTGACGTGAGTATCGGCATTGCAATGACCACCGTAACACCACAGATGTGTGTTTATTATTCGGAAAAGCAGGTACTGATCTGCGCCAAAAGCTGCTTTCGGTCTTTTGCTAAAAAATATCTTACAGTATGTGACATTTTATAGTGCACGTGTCCAGCCATCGTAGTTTGTCTGAGTAAATATCAAGTTTGTCCATAACAAGTTAAGTCATAGCTAAGATTTTTCCAGGAGGTTTCTTTTAAATACTCGAAATTCGTCATTCTCTCAAGATGGTGATACTTTCTATCGCAAAACTTTAAATAGCAAAAAATTGTCAGTTACTCTCAGAGTCTGTACATTTGATAGAAACAAAGTACTACCTGGAAGTTACTGCAGGAAACCAATGTGACATGAATATTTACTGCACTTAGGTAATAAAAGCAGCCATTGTTTTTTTTTCTTCTTCATAATTAAGGGACATCCTTTAATTGGTGCAGTAGCCGTGATTCCAAATGGAATCCCCTCAGCTGTAGCTCCGGCTCTGCATATCTCTCATTACTGGCAACCAAGGGGATCCAGGGTACATTAAATCAGAAGGTGAATTGCGGAGCACGATTTCCATAATCTGGTGTTTATAGTTGAGAAGCGCCCCCTCCATCCGCCTGTCCCCTGCTGTGATGGATTCAGCGATGCGGTGGCCGCTGGGACAGGATCGCTTTCGCGGCAGTGTCCAAGCGGATGGCGAAGAGGCCACGTTAACCTTCGGCAGGATCCTGCCACAGCTGTAATACAACGTTCCTACGTTGCGTCCGTAGAAAGTAAACCGCCTCGCTCCAGCCAGAAGGAGTATGTTTCCAGACTCCTCCGCTCCACATTATGTGGCTTTCTTTCTGCCAGAATGTCTTTTATTTTTTTATTTATAAAAAATCTAATCAACAGCATACAATCCCTGTAGGTGGGTTTTCTCTAAACGTCACCTGCAGTTCGTCCTGCAGATTTAGAATAAACCGACGGCACTTTACGCTGTAAATCTTATGGCCCGGCGGAAGCCGAGTGTTGGGAGGAGACGAGAGGGGCCACATTTGTCACTGTCAGATTTTCCAGGGAGCACCTGTCACGCATCAGTATGCAGACGTGCAGTCTGGGTGACCTTTGCGGCAGCTTCCCCTGCCATTTGTGTCTTTTATTACCCCCCGATCCTGCTCATCAGCCCTGTTAAGACATCCTTCAGGGTCTGGCTTACGTTGCGCTAACTGCTGCGCTACTGTTTTTTTTGTGCCTTTTTTTTTGGAAAGTAGCGACATTCCTATCGAGGGAATGTTTCCTTACTCTGGTAGCACACGTGGGCGTGTGTCTTAAATCCACTGGATGCTCTTTCTCCATCTCTCCGGCTCCCCTGCTCTGGAAGCGACTATCTTCTGCTTATTGCCGGAAGATAATGACAGCTGAAACTTCTGCTGTTCTGTTGCAGGCCATTAAAAATTTTTTTCATTCTCTTGCGGACTAGTTACCGCAGCATCAAACACAGAAACTCTTCTTCCTTGACCTTTAGCAGCTGTTTCTTCATAGGCTGTCTGATTGGTTGCACATCTGGCAGGGTCTCTTTACTACACGCCAGAACTGTGTGGGGGTTGGGGGTCTGCTTTGAAGTGTCTGCTTGAGCACGACTGAAAGAAAAACCAGGAGTGCCGCCAGTTCCAGGTTCTCTCCGCTGCCCTTAGATTCGGACTCTAGCCTGAAAGTGTCTCGTCTGGGATTGAAATGCCAAGTTGGCTGATGGGAGGTGATTGCTCTTTACTGTGACTGACAGGTATTAGAGCCACGGGGAAACACCCCCACCTTCTTGTGCTCTGTCACAGCCAGCTGTTTTCTCTTTAATGCCCCAAAGGGACGGAGAAGTGCCAGCGTATCTAATTTCCGTCCCCTTGGCCCTGCCAGGCAAGCAGGCTCTTTAGCAGAGCCAAGTGTCTCAGGTCGTCATCTCAGGATGTTTGATATGATTCCCATGCCTTATCTCTCGCGAATTGTTGGCTGAGATGCGCAAGTGGTCAGCCGAAGCGGGTCGGAGCATCCCTCTCTAGGCTCTAAGTGTTTGTGGTTTGCGGCTGGATGAGTCAACTTCATTGCTGTTGGCAGTCTACATCCAGCAATGTCTCGTTGCACTCAAGTCAAATCCAAGAACAGCTGAACAGCAGGAAGTCCCAGTAGCAAAGGAAAAGTTACGCAATTTGACTAAATTGTGAAGTGAAGTTACACGCTGAGCATATCATCACAGGCTTCGAAATCCCTTTAAATTCAAAAACTCTGCGGCACCTTTAATGGAGCTGGTCTTGCATGGTGCACCAGTTTAAGGATCACATTTCAGAAAAAAATGATTTTTGATCTTCATTATTTTATTACAGGATGCGTATTTCAAACAACTCCCGAATTTAAAAAAAAAAAAACAACCAATGATATTTGTTGAAGCATAGAAACTAGCTAATTTCATATTCTTGCAAATTGCTGCTCATCTTAAAAATATACTGCATAAATCAGAACCTCAATTTTTAAATGAAGGCAAACCTAAATTATGTATCAAACTTTATGTAAGGCCAAATATTTCCAGAATATTCTTTGAAGCTGGATCTTAAACGCATCATGCTGGAAACTCAGCGGTTATGTGCACCAGTGTGAGCTGTAGTGGGAAACTTTGCTACGCCAGGCTTTATTTTGGCTGCAGCCACAGCAACAAATGTGTTTTCTTTTTGTATGTCAAGGGGCATTTGGGCCCCACTGAGGATTATTCCAGAAGCAGTTTGATTTATTTATGGACCCAATCCCCCCTGGAGCAGGAAGGTCACGCTGGTTGAGCATATTGTTCCCGTCGAGGTGCTTGAGCTGAACGCTTGAGTTGTCTCACCTTCACACTGGAGGAATCGCGATATAGAGGGTGGCAGAGGATGGCCAGGCTAGAGAAAGACTGATAGGCCATTGAAGGCATTGTTTTCTCTGCAGGGAAAGCCAGAAATCCAGGTAGGGTTCAGAGGGGCCGCTCTGTGGTTGTGAGGTTTTACAGTCCTTCCTTGTGTATTCCCATCGTTTCCTTTACCATATAGAGAATATTTCCACTTTCTTTTCACGCTCACAAAGCGTCTTCCACGTGTCTAGTCCGCTGCGCATGGAACTTCACGAGTCACCGAGCCAACTTCCAAAATCTGTTTTTCATTCGTTTCTGAACCCTCAACAAGTCACAATTTTCATGTTAGATTTGCAAAAGTGCTGATGCGTTTTCAAGTCAGTCTCGTCAGACAAAAATAGAATCTCTACTTGATGCCCGAATTGCTTCTCGCATGATGCACACAACGGGTTCTTTTTTGAAGTACGTCTTTCACCTGGTTGTTGTTACTAGGCCCTTCCTGCCTGAGGTTTTTACATCTCACTGTTCTTTTTTTAGATGCTCTGTACCTTTTTATTATATTTATAGCACCCTACGTCATTGTCTTTCAGTCTGCTGAAACTCAGCGTGGATCTCGGCCGCGTTTGTCATTTACATTCTTGGTTACCGTTCCCCTCTTTTTCCAAAGGGATCTGCAGTATTCGCAGCGACATCACTGCCGAATGCTTCTCGCTCCTGAGGGACGAAATCAAGGCCATTTTATATTCTCTCTGCCCATTTGTGAAATGTCAGACCAAAATGACATAAACAGATGGCATTTGATGAAATAGAGACCTGTGGGTGATAATTACTCATAAATCACACAAATAGCATGCAGAAAGGAGAATATGACCTCACCATCTATTACTGGGCCTCTGCTCCATGATACCACATTGTACGGGGTTTTACTGCTGTGACAACGCATTGCTCTACTGATGTGTGAAATTGGTTGACTTTACTTAACACACTTAAAACTTTCAGATTAGCGGGCTTCTGTTTCTCATTTCGTTCTTCATACTTTTTTCTTTGTGGCTTGCAAGAAATAAAAAAATAATAGCATAAAAGACAATGAAAAGTGAATATTTGACTTACTGAAACAGTAAATTCATGTCACCCAGGAGGTCTGGTCTTCATGCTGTCAGGTTAAGTACCAGGCACATGAGTAACTTTAGGCTTTGAGCTGTGTCTCCGTGAGATGACTGGATGGTCTAGATATGGAGTGCGTATTGTCATGGAATCCCCTATGTCGTCATATGTGTGTCATGCATATGAAAAATATCACTAAAATTAATCTTAGGGAGACTTACTGATTTACACCTGCGCGTCCGAGAAAAAAGCTGTTCTGTTATTTTTACTACAAGGTGGATTTTTCCAGCAGCTCCCACACTGAAACTCCCCCATCGAGGCGGCTGTGCAGGAGATGACTCTTTTACATGGGCCGTAGGCCTTTGCCCAGCCATCTGGTGCCCTGGTTTATCATCTCCAAAACTAGAATTGGGACTGATAAGATCACAGACACATTGGAAATGGCCTTATCTTTAGCAGTTTGACCAGAAGGCCACAGAAGAGCTTGGGTTTTTTATTTATATTTTTATTCTTTGAAGCTCTCCCAGGCTAGCTCAAAAAAAGAAGACCTAATAAGACAGGCAGAAAAAAAATGGAGTGAGTTTGTATTAGTTGATACACGTGTTAGTAATAAAATTTGAGTGCTCAACTATGGCCTTGTCCCTCACCCCTGTTCATTACAGTATTTCATTACTGATTAATGACAGCTAACAATGACTACAAATGAATGTGTGCCAACTTTGACTTCAGAATATAGCCCTCCGGTTGTTTTCTACGGGACATGATTTTGCTTGTGGCTTTGTCAGGAAAATGCATTACGCCACAAAGGCTGATATTGGCAGATATCTGGCGTTTTAGAAGACGAGAAGCCAAGTTGAGAAATTTGAAATCAGAGCCAGCATTCCATACAGAATGCTGTGGCCTGAGGTCTGGGGTGCTGCCAGAATGTTTCAGTGGTGTAGAACACAGTATTTTGTAAGGTACGAAATGCAGGATTTCATTCGCCCACCTGCACAGCAAATAAATGAAATTACTTAAATACTTAAGAATATTAAGACTTGCCATTCATTATTTTTACACCAAATTAAATTCTTACTGTAAGTTATTGCTTTAAAGGATAATTTTCTATTGAATATATTCTATAATATATACAAGATAGGATATGTTATTTTCATTGTATGCAATACAATGAAATTTTGTGTGGCAACCCTCAGAAAACAGCAGCAGGAGTAACACTTAA
Organism: Scleropages formosus; assembly: GCF_900964775.1. NCBI lineage: Eukaryota > Metazoa > Chordata > Actinopteri > Osteoglossiformes > Osteoglossidae > Scleropages > Scleropages formosus. Next base: position 18,228,532 of record NC_041807.1, read on the forward strand.
ACTAAATAAGAATTGGATTAAAACTTTGAAGTCCTCAGTCCTTAGCAGCCTTGGGGGTGGATGTGGGGGAGTGATGGAGGCTGCGGTTAGCTCTTGTGATCAGCTCTCTGGTTGGGCAGGGAGGGGTGCAATGGAGGCCACGGTTCTGGGAGAGGAGCTGTTCCTCAGTTTACTGGTTCAGGATCTTATTGTCCTGAACCATTTGCCAGATGGCAGCGGTTCAAACAGGGAGTGGCCGGCGTGTGTAGTGTCCTTCGTGATACTGCCAGCCTTCTTCTTCAGCAGACTAGGATATACGGTTTATTATAAGACATGCGACGCTATATCGAGGACCTGAATTTTCACACGAAAAAGTTTTGCTTGTTAATGTGCAGCGGGAACATGGGACAAAGACGTTTTATTTCAGGAGTGAAAAAAGATAACAGCAAAGCGTAAGAATCGTTTCGTTGTGCCAAACTCAAAGTCGAGGAAAAAAAGGAGGGAAAACTCAGTGTTTCAATTGTACAGTAGGGAATGGCCTTCTGCTCACAGCAACAGAGGACATATAAATAGGTTCTTACCATGGCGGCAGCGGCATTTACATGGCCATCCATCCTGCTGTCCACCCAGGGCCAGCCTTATAATTAGGACATCCTTGGCAATCTCCTCAGGGTGCTAAAATCTGAGGATTCCAAATTTCCAATATTGTAATATTGGAAAAAATTAAGTAGACATACCTTGCTTAATAATAGATTTATTAGAAATATATTAGCTAAATGTATGATGCATCGCCACATCATGTCTTTGAGCTGAGATGTATGTTGTTTTGGACAAAAGCGTCTGCTAAATGAATAAATGTAAAATTCATTAAATTTTCTATTATACAAACGGTTGCTGTACCGAACAAAATGTTTATATAATCTTTTTATTCCCTAAACAAACTTCAGTCTTTTAGAAGTAATTATAAATTTCTGTTGTTATGAATTTGTGTTCTGCGCGCACGTAAAATTCCCGTGTTATTGTATATAATGGCAATAATAAAAAATAGAAAGTACCTTATTTGCAAATTGACATTATATTTTGCTTTCATGATCTATTTGTATCTGTATTTAAAATAAAACGAAATGTTATCATGTATGTGTCTGTACCTTTACTAATTTGGAGATGGAAAGGGTGCCGAATTGATTCTTGCCTAGTCCCGGCCCTGCTTCCACCATCACGCTGTGACACGACGACTTGTTACCAGCTGTGTGAAAAATACCCTTCTATAACCCTAACAATAGATCTGTAGGAGATTCTTTCCCAGCATGCACTGTTGTGGAACTAATTTTACAGATGCTGTTTTCCCCCAGTATCCAGCTGCCTTAATGAACTTGGGTGCCATCCTGCACCTCAACGGCAAACTGCAGGAGGCCGAGGCCAATTACCTGCGAGCGCTGCAGCTGAAGCCGGATGACACCATCACCCAGTCGAACCTGCGCAAGCTGTGGAACATCATGGAGAAGCAGGGCCTGAGGACTAGGCGCCCGTCGCCGTGACAGCGGCTCCCATGGGACCTCTGCCAGCGGGAAGCCGACGCGCAAAGCCAATAAACGGTTTCGTCCTCGTTACCGAGGAAACGAGGGATCCGAGCCGCCTATTGCGGGACGCCGTTCCCTCGGAGGCGAAGTGCATTGTGGGAAGCGACCAGCTGTTTGGGGCCTACGCTGACATGCTGACAACTAGTCCAAAAGCTACAAGAGCCATGTAACCAGAGCACTTTGTGCGGAACATGCCCTGTTATTTTTAAAGTGCTAATCAATGAGTCTGTGTTCGCTTTTCGTGAATTGTGCTCGGGGCGGGCGGGCGGGCGGGGGGTGTCTGGGGGGAGCAGCCATGTGAAACGGTTACAACTGAAGGGAGTTTTAAACTAGCAGCCAGGGTTAGTTGGTATGATTAATTTGGAAACGGGAGCAGTTAAGATAGACATCGCGTGTTTACTTACATTTGACAGCATCCTGGCCTCGTTGCCATTCCGTGATGATGTCGCAGCTCGGTGGCGTCTCCGCTGCAGTTGCGGCGAACCCTCAGATCCTACAACGTTCGAGGTAACGGGAATGAGAACGGCCTAATTGCGCCCGTCATTGCGGCTCAGCTCTCATGCGGCGGTACAAGAAATGGAGAAAAACTACCGTACTTGGATTTCGGCTACGTAACCCGGTGGCGTGCTGAAGATATTTAGCGAGTTATGTATTTAAACTTCTCGCGGCTCCATTCTAGCATTCAACTTGAATTCGGTCCGGTACTCATTTGGACTGTGTGTGATTTTCTGCGTGGCGCGCGCGTGTGGATCGGATGACGGGTGCTGTGCGTTAGTTGGACGAACTGGATTTTAGAGCCCTGGCATAAACCTAAAGCTAAACGGAAGTAAATATAGCGACTGAGTAGGGTTACGTACCGGGATTACAAGCGCTGAAAGTTTGACTCTTCCAGGCCTGTACGCTACAAAGGACATATTTGAACATGACACTGGCTTCGGAATACCGTACAGTAGAGTAATGGACTTGTCCTTGACCTGACCGCTAGATTTCAGCTGTTTTTTCAAGTATACAAATGGATGCATAGTATTTATGCCAAAAATCGTTGCATTAAAATGTAATAATGACTGCTTTGAAGGGAACGTTGAATGAGAGCTGACATCTCCTTGGAAGGGAAATGTTTTTTGCCAAGGTTCAGTTTTGCCTTATTGTATCTTAATATTTCACGAGGGGGGGGTAAGAAATGTGGCGGTTGTAGCAGTGTTCTCTCCCTCTCGTACTTCTCCATTACCCAGTCTCATCACGTCAGTACTGTACTGTAACGTAACATGAAAGGGACCGGCCGCAGACCAGCCCGAGGTACCGAATCCTGTCTTTTGACTGGGCTGAGGGTTTCGGGTGCAAAGCACTCTCCCTACTTTCGTCTCATAAATGTGTGCGAGTAGAACAGTGTGTGATGGCAGTAGCGTCTCACTCTGTGGCTGACAGTAACTCTCTTATCCAAATGGATGTTCAGCTGTTGCACTCCTTTTAACCATGGACAACCATAGAGTTATTTTATATTTATGAAGGAGCTTGTAAAGCTTCTGTTCGTTTTGCTCATTGCTTTTTTTATATATATATATATATATGTGTGTATATATATATATATATATATATATATATACATACAGTATATACTGTATATACTCACACACACACACTGTCCGAACCGCTTGTCCCATACGGGGTCGCGGGGAACCGGAGCCTACCCGGCAACACAGGGCGTAAGGCCGGAGGGGGAGGGGACACACCCAGGACGGGACGCCAGTCTGTCGGAAGGCACCCCAACTGGGACTCAAACCCCAGACCCACCGGAGAGCAGGACCCGGTCCAACCCACTGCACCACCGTGCCCCCTACTCTGTGTGTGTGTGTGTGTGTGTGTGTGTGTGTGTGTGTGTGTGTGTGTGTGTGTGTGTGTGTGTGTGTGTGTGTGTGTGTGTGTGTGTGTGTGTGTGTGTGTGTGTTAATATTTTAAAATGTTCTGCTGCAAAGAGGAAAGGAAAAAGGGAAGGGAAACGCTGGCTCTGTGCTTATAGTCGTTGTCAGACCATTTAATTTCTTGCTTTACTTTTGCCCCAGTCCATATAGAACAGTCTATTGATACATAAAGGTTTGTTAAAATAGAGAATAAGGTGGTATTAATCTAATTAACTGCCCTGAGATGTATTAATTTTTGCGCCACCGAGATACTCCTTTAAATAAGGGTGACAGTGTAGTATTATTTGTCTTTCCCTTTTGTTTAACATTGTTTAACTTATTTCTGTGTGTTACATTGGCTAGTAAACCAGCTGGCACTGCGTTGTATTAAAATGTGTTTTTCTTTTTTTTTTTTTTTTTTCTTTCTTCCCCCTTTTGTGGAGATGAGATTATTTTTTTGCTTCCAAAAATACCAGTAAATTAGTCTTTTGTGTAGAATGAACAGGAACATTGAATTTATGTTGTAGGATACAGCCTTCAGACTTAGCTGGAAAATTGTAACTGAAGTCCGTACCCTTTTATAGGTAGTTCATTTTGCAGCCACAGTAAAATAATAAGAAAAAAGGTAAAAGTAACATTCAAACACAGCAAACATGGCTGCGGATGAATATATAATTAAATAAATGTTTATTTTAAAAATGATGGAAGTTTTATTTGTGTAAATTTAAAAGATGTGCTTTGTGTTAAACGTGTATCGCATTTGTTAGTGGCTAACCCTGACCCTAATCTCATTTCCTAGTCTGTATTATAGTTTAGTTTTATACGTTTAGCCAACCACTGAAACAGGTTTAAATTTTGAGATTTTCAAAAAATAAGTTAGGTAATATGCTGTACAACATTGCTTTTATACAGAAAAAAAAAAATGTTTCCCTGTTGTCAGCAGCTACAGGCTGTTTTATTGATCATGAAAGCTTATTGATGACTTTACAGGAGCTTATACACAGTACTGTAAACCATGATTGCCATTATTGCCAACATACTTTAATTTGATTTATGCCATTTTCCTGCTCGGTTCTACGCAGTTTATGGCCTCACTTGCTTTTTCTGTGCAGCAACCAGGTCAAATGAGTCAGCACTGAGCATCTGAAATGGTCTTGTGCTGGAATGACTGTCAGCAACGGAACACACAAAAAGTACTGCACATGTAGTTCACTTGTTCCTAGTGTGTGTATAAAAAAAAAAAAAAAAAAAAAAGACAAACAAAAAAAATGTTTAAAAAGCTAAAAGATCTTAAAAATATGTCATTATGTGTCAGCTCAGGGATTTAAAAGGGTGGGCTGTTGAGGAACCGTTCTTACGGGGACATCAGCGCATGGAGAGTTTACTAAATTAAATTTTTTATTTTTTGAAAACAGTTGTATTTGTATAAATTATCAATATGTAACCTCTTCTGTTTTTTTGTAATGCAGAAGGCATTTGTGTGACAGATGCGGCTCTCCCAGATGTTTTTTCCCCCCACAATAAAGTAATGGTAACACACCTTCGGTACCTGACTGAGTGTTCTTTCTCGCTATGTCAGAATTTCAGAGTAATTTTTTTTTTTTTTAACAAACATTTTGTGTTATTAGGAAGAATGTTAAGTACTGAAAATATTTTTGCTTCTTTAATTTGAGGAAAATGTCACTATGGCGGGGGGGTGCGGTGGTGCAGCAGGCTTGGCCAGGTCCTGCTCTCTGGCGGGTCTGGGGTTCGAGTCCCGCTTGGGGTGCCTTATGATGGCCTGGCGTCCCATCCTGGGTGTGTCCCCTCCACCTCTGGCCTTGCTCCCCGTGTTGCCGGGTTAGGCTCCGGCTCACTGTGACCCCCCCTTGGGACAAACGGTTTCAGCCAGTGTGTGCGTGCGTTACTAAGAGGTCATAAAGCTCCTTCCTCTTTCTTTTAGAGCCCTGCATCATCTTTGTTTCAGCAGATTGCTCATCCAAGATCTTTTACAGCTTATTTGGGCTATATAAGGTTTACCGGGTGTGTCTCAGGGGAGGTTTCCTGGTCAAAGGTACACGTTTACACAGGAGCAATCCTGCATCTACAATACTTTCTTATATCTTAAATTTGGATACTGCTTCACTTTTGAGTCCTTGAACTAGTTAAACAAGAACAAGCAGAACTGTCAGTCCTCATTGGTTTGTGTGCACACATGGTTTTTAGACAATTTGAAATGGATCGCAGAAAGTCTAGGTCTATGTTGAGCTGGTGGAGGAAACGGACAAAACTGGTCTTCATAATTTAGTACAATATTGAACTGTATCTGAGAAAGCCAATTTAAATAAATCCACTGTAAATGGGCATTTAAGTGTGGGACTCATCTTAATCCCTGTCTGGGAAACGAGCCCTTAATGTATGAAATTTCAAACTTTGGGTAGAAGAGCTTTCATCAAGGAAATGAGTGTAACAATTCAGTAAGCGTAGACATTGTTCCAGCGCAAGGACCATTAGAGCTAACCCTTCCCTACGGTTCCTACCGTTCCCCATCAGTACCTAATGGAGCGTTCCCTGTGAAACGGCAGAGCTGAACACACGGTCGAGACATTTCCTCAGCTCTCTTCCACAGCTGAACATTCTCCTGTGCGCCTTTTAACATGTTAAGTGTTTATGCGTAAATCCTTCTCGACAAAGCCTCATGGCAGATGAGCCAAGCGCCATACAGCAGTCATCTCACCCCATTTAAAGTGATTTTTCCAAATTAAAAAGTGATGAAATTCATACTACGATGAAGACTTCTGGAATATTCTGTGTTTATTTGCATAAGCAGAGGATGTATCATGTTTTTCAGTTTTTTTTTTTTTTTTTTAACAACTGCTCATTGTGAAGTAGATCTGCATGTCCTAAATGGGGGGAAAAAACATCTAATTATATAGTGAGACATGCTAATTTAGGCGCGGTACAGAAAGGAAGGCCTTTAAACTTAATTGTTTGGAATTTGTGCTTATAATATTGGCACCAGCCAAAGGATTACAGACTAAAATGTTTCACATTTAATTAAAGCATTTAATTAAAGGCTAGCGGGAGCTGTATTTAATTAAAAGGTACTGCAGACTGAATAAGATCATTCAGCATGTGTCGATGAGCTGGAAAAAAGGAGGGGAAAAAAGAGCAAAGTTCACAACACAGCAGAGTTTTGTAGCTGCAGGAGCTGTGAGGCGGTGGGATGTGTGCAGCTCTGAGGGGTTCCTCGAGGCTTTTTTGTCATTTTTGGCATGCTTGCATTTTCGGCATTTACTATACCTTGCTACGTCAATATTTTATTTACTCACTTTTCGAGTTGCTTTTCTCTAAAGGCACACACAAATCAGGGTGAACAAAAGCGCGCCTCATAAGAAAGAGATCCGGATACCGATGAAGGATTATCAAAGTACAGTTCTACTCATATGACAGTTTTTGCTGCGACACATTACACTAGTAACTGAGACGGATGGAAAGCACAAAGACTGTGACTGATTGTGTGACGCAAATGTATCGATTCATTGTGTATCAAATGACAGCAGCTGATTGTGTGATGTGTAAATACATAAATTTATGTAGTTCATAGGGGATCAGGAGGGGAGTGAGTCTGAAAAGGATGTGTTTTATGACCCTTCTCGATTGCAGGAAGGGTTTCAGCAGTTCTGAGGAGGGAAAGGTTCTTATTCCACCACGTTGGAGCCAAAACCAAACATCTATAGGACCTTGATTTTGTACCATTTGTGAGTGAGACCATCAGCTGCGAAAGGCCGAGGAGCACATACCTTGTGAGGATCAATCTAATAGGCAGGACCTTCAAAGCCTTTCAGTGCTGTTCTTTTGATTCCAAGCTGTTCTAACGAGAAAAGTAGGATCTGGTAGTTGACTCTTAGCTGTTCCAGAGAGGTTGAGGAGGATGCTTTAGCCGACCAGAGAGTTTCTGGCAGTACAGGGAGGGCACACGTGGTGGAATGGTCAATCTTGAATCCACATTGATATCCATAAAGGAGATTGTTCTGCGTGAGGAATACAGATAAAGGATTCTAAGCTGCATGTTTCAAAGTATTTTAAGGAAAAGGGCAGCTATTTTCCTCCCTAATTGCCAGTCCGTCCAGCATCTATTCTAACATACACAAAATAGGCCTAATTCACTTTCATTAACAAACCATACATGATACATTTGGGATTAAATGATGACTCATGGACTCCTTACCTTGAGCATTCAAGGAATCAAACATCTGTCTTCTATTTTGTGACCTACCTCATTTTATATTCCTGACAAAAGCTACTGACAAAGCCATCTTGCCAGTTCCTCATGAAAGCATTTTCTTTGAATGTTGTTTTAGGGGAAACCTGCCTGGTTCTATCCAGAAAATATTGGCCAGAAATGGCAGGGGGTGACTTGGAATTGATTGCTTGGGCACCTGGACCAAGTGTGCAGCTCTGATTTTGTGCTTGGTGTGTGACACAAAAGCCCTTCTGGAACTGACTTAATATTACTTTTAACAGAACGAGTATTAGAATTGTACATCAGTGCTGGATTGTGCAGCATAGCACAGTGCACCAAACAGATCTATTTATAGTACTTGCTGCTGAAGGACAGTTTGGTCCATGCAGGGTTTCTGCTCCCACATATTATTTCTGTGGCAAAATACACTAAGACAAAGAAAAATAACTGGGTCAATTTAAGGTATTCAATATTATTCAGTGAAAATTTAATGGGGAAAAACATTAAAACAGAGTAAATAATGATGAAATCAGGCCATAATGTCTGCTTCCCTTTGTACATTTTTTTCCTAAAGTACTTTTTCAGTTTTAAATATGTACTGTTTACTGAGCCTAATGAGAATCATATATCAGTATAGGTGCAATACCGCCATTGACATACCCACAGTGCAAAAATGGAGTTCTTAGAATTTCTGCGGTCGAGTAAATATTCATACCATATAAAATCCCTAAGAGTGTATTACCAAAGCCAGAGGCTTTATGTGAGTAATTTCCTCAAATACAACCTGGAACAAGAAACAAAAGGTTTAAAATTGTAATAGGCTGCAGTGCAAGACAACCTCAAGGAATTTTTAAAATGTAATTCTGTAGTGAACACTTTTAAGTTTCATGAGAGTTATGTCATGCCATGTATCTTGGAAGCCCAAAGTTGACTCAATCCCTTATCATGGAAAAGTCAGTAAAATAAATACAAGACACCCTTTAAGACTTTTCTTTGCCTGCCAATTTGCCTGGAACTGTGAACTCTAAAGACTGAGGTTATTCCAAACCTACATTTAAGGGAATGAGGGGACAGAGTATTTGATTGTGATGTAATTCAGAAGCCTGGGATGTCGGACAGAGGATGCTGTGGAAGAGGGCTGCAGGAACCAATCAGGGTAATTGAAAGCACTTCTTTCGAGGTTAGATGCTCACTCTCCAAAGTGCGCTCAGGAGACAGCGATTACTGCTGTATTACTATAAAATAGGCCATGTGCATTCAATCTTCCAAAACGTTTGCATTTGATTTACTGCAATAACGTTTCTGTGCAGCCTAATCAAATGTTGCTAAATAGGGGTGAAAAAGTTAAACTTGAGTTCTCCTCTATGGAAATCCCAATCAGGAGAGTGAGGATTGAAAGCACTTTTTAATCACCCAAGTGCCTTTTCAGCATAGTGTTAGGGACATTTCTGAAAGGAAAGATATTTTGCCCTTAAATGTATCTGTGGGATTTTTTTTTTAATCAGTTGGCCTTTTCTTTTTTTTTTCACTGGACAAGCACTCTTTTCTGCATCAGTTCACATTCACTTATACCCATGTATAATTTAACAGCTGCACATGGAAACATCTTCTGACTGGTAATGCATGCAATCGCTGCCTGTGTTATTTATTTTCATACACTATGTGCGTGAGAACACACCTCCTGCAGTCAGCAGTCAGCAGCATAAATCTGCAATCAAGACCGCTGCAGGATCCAGTGGCGTGTGTGTGTGTATGTGTGTGGACAGCTGGAGTTCACTTCACAGGAATGGCTGAAAACGGCCTCTGGGAGCCATCTTCAGACAAATGACCTGCTCAGCATCTCAGCTGATGTTCAGCACTGGGGATAGAGTAGTGGCTGGGAGACTGACCACCTGTCAAACCGCAGGGTGGTCGCCAGGACTGGGTGGGCTTCTATTGCTCTCTGATGACCTGCTCTAATTTGCACTGGTGTGATTTTGGGGCCAGTTTCCGGAAATGACTGAACACATGTGTGACCATAAACATGTGGGAGGTGATAGGAAGAGCAGACGTCGTCTTTAAATGCTGTGCTTTAGGTATGAATTTTTACAACTTTTCCACAGAACATTATCACACAGTCTAAAAGAGTTTCTCTTGCCAAGTTACTGCAAGTCAGCTCCTGAAGTGTATGTAAGTACGTAGAAAAGCCTGCCCAAAAATCTTCCTCTTCCATAGGTAGACAGTGCAATGTAAGTAAATGGTCATGAAATCTCACACCCAGCCAGAGCTCTTATTGTGCCAGCAGAGTACCATAATCTGACTGAGCACCTTACTCTGCCCATCAACATGGATTTATATTTTTATATATTTTATATTATATCACCCAGCTGTATAAATGTGTAAATAAGTGTAAGCTTGCAATAACTGTAACCTTAACATTGTAAGTCGCTTTGGAGAAAAGCATCAGCTAAATGAATACGGTAAATGTCAATGTAAATGTGAAAAATTGACTGGGAATGTGTTCTCCTCAATAGGCGAGTCCTGATTTACTTGCCCATGTGCATTCCTAGGCTATATCAAAGTAGAGCTCTCCCTTTACCCTACCCTCTACGTCTATTGCCAGTTGAAGGCATTCCTCATGTGCAGATGGTTACTCAGGGTCCAAACGAACAGAGCCGTGCTCTTGCTGTTTATCCACCTCACTGCAGTTTACCAGCTGCGATCCCCAAGAGAGTGAGCCACCTGTCCCATACAGCCCCTTGTCTCATCCGTCATGCAAATCAGAAAAGGTGCACTCATTCTGTCCGTGTGTATACATACGTCACAAGAGACCTGGCGGAGAACCAAACAAATGCAGAAAAAGTGCATGCTGGCAGTCCCAGAAACACTGCTAGGAGGCCTCGGTTTATGTAGCTCTCCCATAGAACGTCAGAGTTTGATTCTCACCATGGACGGTCCCCAGCAGGGATTCTGTTCATTTGTTTTGTGAAATCACCCTGTCTAGACAAATTTCTGTTATTAGGATGTTGCTTTGCCATTATTTCTCACGGAAAAAAAAATTTGTTCCCAGATAAAAAAAAAAAATTCAGCTAAAATTACATATTAACCAAAAAACGCTGTTTTTTGTGAGTGACAGACGACACAAACACATTTCATAACATATGAAACAAACATCACTTAATTATATCACGTCTTAACCAAATTATTACATCTGTTACCATGAATTGTGCAAAACATTTCACTTTCAGACAGTTGATTGAGTCACCTTCAAACTCTGATTTTTAAAGAGAAATGCTTTATTTACAATAGTGTAAGAATATTCATGATATAAAAGCTCTTAGCATAATTTAAAAAGCTGAGGTAACATTTCCATGTTTATACAGTTTATTAAAGTATTGAATCAATCTCAAAATACTGAATCTATTCTTTTAGCGCTGAGTTAGGTTTACCATAATCAATCCCGTGATTGGCTGAAACTGTCCATGTGACAGGAAATAGGAAGTAGGAAGTATATACACTGGTTGGTTTTTTTACAAAAGAAGTTCATGAGTGAAACATATTAGTCAGTGAATAAAATACCTATTGTGGACTTTATATCTAGTTATGTCTTCATTACACTCTAGAGTTTTGTAGGCTTTAATTGAAAAGTTTCTTTGGAAATTCTACAGCATCTGTAGCTGTGTTCTGTTAAAGGGCAGAGGAGAGACAGAACACTTGTAGTGTGAGACACAGATATGGTGTGTAAAGCATTCGTGCTCTGTATAGAGTCCACCCTTAAGTCCTTGAGATGGAGACCATCAATGGTTGAGAGCAATGTCTGAAGTGGGAGTGGAGCACATGTGAGCCATTCTCCCTTGAAAAAACAAGAGCGAGTTTGAAAAATTTCAATACTGTTCTGGATTTCGTTTGGGAGGAGAAATTCTGGATTAAAAATATATGGCTGAAATAGTATACCATGGAGCACAAAACTGTTTCAGTCAAGTTTGTCATTTTCAGTTAACCCACACTAGTTAAAGTACAAAGCTGGCACATTTTTAACTGCCAAATGAAATGGAGCAAGAAAAAGTAGGATGTCATGTTCAGAACTTTTTTAACACATGAAATCTTAAGCTCTTTTTAAAGCGTCTCGGGCAATTTGCCCAGGTATACAGTTCAGTATAGGCTTATTATGTTTAAGAAAATGTCAATATTAATTACAATAAAGTTTTAAAATAAGACAATGTGACATAAAGCAAATAATGCTAGTGAAGTATTTTGTACTAAATATGAAGAAATAAGAAATAACATGACCTATAATAGTGCACCAGTGTAACCACCCTACAATAACTGTAATTGGCATTGGGGAGTTATTGTGTTAATTAAATTCAGCTTTGCCAGAATTGGTGCCTTATGATGGGTTTTGGGGTTGTGGATGGGGTTAAATTTCTCAGGTATTTCTTTGAGGTCTCATTTTCCATAGTGAATATAGCAACGAAAGAAGGCCTCACCTTGATAGTTCATGGCCAGATGTGTTTAATGTAAAGCACTTCTACACCTCTCCTCCCTCCTGACCATCAGTTCACTTGACTCACTTCACTCATACTTTTCTTCTCATTGATCCACTTCTTGGTCACATAGCAATTTTTTAATATGCATTTGGAGAAGCATGTTCTCATTTGTTATGTTTCTTATTTTGTGCTCTGCTTCTCACTTTCAGTTTTACATTTGATATTGGGACATGCCTGTGATAAAATTAGCTAGGAATTCTTTAGACTTTACTACATGATGTGTTTTGAAATCAAGAACTTCATAAGTGATCTAATACTGGTCTTCTATCAATTCATGATGGCTGTGGTGGGAGCTTCACAAGAATTCATTTTCAGCAGTTTATACACATATATAACTATTGCTTAATATCTGATTCCCTGAAGAGCCTCTTTAGTTAGTGTCATTTTTATGCTGTAATTCTGTAATCGTCTTTAACTGTTTTCTCCTTTAAGTAATCATGCTGCTACAAGGCTGGAAAGGAAGAGGCCTTTTTGAGTAAGCAAGTCCTACATTTGTAATTTAATTAATGCTTACATCAGTTTTCAGTAAGTGGTTATTCATTCAGGACTGTGTGGTCTGGGATCCATGCCAGGAAGCGTACGATATTAGTGGGGTTTTGCCATGGCTGCATTTACAGCCCAGTGCATCTCTCAAGAGCCTGTTTTGTATACCATGGTAAGAAAGCCATAACCCCACATTTATGAGGCAGTGACGCTACCTGCTCTGCTGGTGCGCTCAATGCATGCAGTTCCTTTCATATGAAGATACAGAGAGAAGAACAATTAAGGCCAATTAATTCCAAGAAAAAATTATTTTAATTTTTTAAGAATCAATGAGTTATGTTCATGTAAATAATTATGGAAAAGTTCTAGAAATGTGCATCAGTTTTGAAGTAACACAAGAATCCTCTTCATCCGTGGTGTTTGCTCTTACCGTTTGAACTCTGAATGTCCTTTCATCCTTAGCTATATTTACACTTCCTGCTAAATTCATGGACTTTGATGACTTTTCCATTTTACTCCCTTGTCAATATATGGTTCAGTGTCACTGACTAGGTGGCATCAGTTTCTTGATCTCTTCAAAAAATGGACATTGATCCTTCTTCCCTCTGTGTCTTCATGTATTTTATGTCTTATAGATATTGATATCTGGAAATAGTGGTGTTTTTTTTTCCCCCAAGATATAGTTTGCTTTATGATCCAGAGAGAAACATTTAGACTTGAGCTTGACCCCTCTCTTCCACTGGAGTGAAGCTGTCAGTGCGAACAGGTGATATTTTATCATTAGACTGAGAAAGCTAAATGTGCTTTATGGGGCTTGAAGGCCCTTCGCTTGACATGAGAAACTGGTCCAAAATGACTGCTGTCTCTATGAGCCACTGGCTTCTCTTTGTCCAAGCTTGATGGACCGCTTAAGAAGGAATGCAGCCTCCATTTATACCCACTGCACCATGTTTGGTGAGGTGTCCATCATTCTCTTTCCCATTCTCAACCCATGTTAAACACTTTTTCCCATTTAAAAAGATCACCCTCCTGTATTCAACCACAGCATGAAGAATTGTCTCCTGAAAAAAGGCCAGTGTTCTTTGTTGCGTTCCATTTTTGGGACCTCATCCTTATTCTCCGATATGTCCCACAAGCTTTAATATGGACAGTATTGTTGGATATCACACCAAACTTGGTCTTGACAGTCCCTTCCACATATAAATTCATAGGCCTTCAAACATCCTTGCTAGCAGCTTGGTGGTTGATGAAGGTCAGGTGTTTCTTCCAAGCAGTATTCAAAGCTATGCATCCAAACATCTGTTGTCCAACACGGAACCACAGCGGAGGTCTCAGAAAGTCTTGTGAACTTTACCCTGCTTTCAGTAGAAATATCCACTGCCTTTCAGTTTCAAATAATTACCACCAGTGCACTTTGGTTTGTAGCAGCAGCTCCCACCCAAATGCCAGCAAGCCTTGAGTTTGTGCATTTTTAACAAAAGCAGTCAAATGGTTCTGGAGTTCAGCTGAAGTTCACAAGGATCTTCCAGAATGTCACCTTGGTAATAAATACTTGAGGTGGTCCTGCATCTCGCTGTGCCAGACCAGTTGTGTGAAAGTGAAGTTTCCAGGAATCTGCCAGCCATTAGGCAGGAAACCAGCCGTACAGAAGGCTCTCCAAACATTAACAACACGTACTGCTGACCTGCAGGCCACTCTCATCTGCTTACTGCGTGACCACAGTATGAGCTCAAATAACACTGATCAATCAACTTAATCTCCTTATTTTTACTAAGTTGTATACCCTGAACTCAAATTCAAAATGTTATGTAATATTTTTTCTGGAATGAAATTTTAAATTTTTATCAAAAAAGTACTTAAAAATCATATTTAATGCATTTTGAATATCTATCAATGCTCGGGGCATATAGACATGTGTTTTTAATTGAAAGATACAGATATAATTTATAATCGGAGGATGAAGCCATCAGTACTTTTAAAATGAAGGTGTCTTGTCTTTTAAGGCAGAAGTATATTTTGTCTAATTTGAAGATCAGGAAAAACCTACACTGCATTCATGTCTCTGTGGGATTCCTCAGGGTGCTCTGGTTTCCTCCTGCAATCCAAAGACATGCAGCTTGCGTGAAATGGTGACGCTACTTTCTGTGTGTGTCTGTCTGTGTCTGTGTGTATGTGTGGCTAGCCTGACTGGTGTCCTGTCCATGCTGTACCTTCCCTGAGGCTTGTGCCCTTTGCTTCTGGTATGGCCTCCAGGTCACCATGACCCTACTTAGGACAAGAGGTTATTGAAATTGGAAGGATATATTAATGGTAACCCTGTTGCTGTTATTATAAGATACTGACCATAACCTCACTTAACCCTTTATGAGCACTGTTTTATATATTTTATGAATGAAAGAAAACCATGTTAATGCATGGACTCTTTTCCATAAACGGAAGAGTGGGATGTAAATCTCATGGCTTCAAAGGGTAGTCAAAT
Organism: Scleropages formosus; assembly: GCF_900964775.1. NCBI lineage: Eukaryota > Metazoa > Chordata > Actinopteri > Osteoglossiformes > Osteoglossidae > Scleropages > Scleropages formosus. The sequence goes on from NC_041807.1 coordinate 18,243,702, forward strand.
GTGTCTGTATGCAGCCCCTATGGAGATAGGAAGTAAAGATTTTCTATATTCTCTCTGCGTGTTGCCCTCTGTGTCGACAGTTTGTTTTCTTTTATTGTAGGGGTTCCAAAAGCGCGGCTGTTCGGCGAGAAAGCTGAGCTTTGATGCGCTGCATCTCTCTGTCATTGCGGATGTTGACCCCGCAGAGAGAGGCTCAGAGGTCAAAAGTGTTCAAGAGTTCCTCTCAAAAAGTCATCCAGAAGGCTTACTTATTCCTCTTGGGATAAATACATGCTTCTCATAACCTTTTCTCCAATATAAAAGAGGGTCATTTCATTTCAGGGTCAATTCAGTCACATAACAGTAATCAAACAGCAAAGGTGAAAAAAGGAGCGAAAAAGAAGAATGAACAGGCCTGTAATGATTAATTTTGTATTTCTTGGTAATATCACAGTATGGTGTGAAGGCTGTGGAGCATCCTCTGGTATAGCTGGTGACAGAAATGGGTAAAGCTGCTGCCTATAGAACTGAAGGTTGCTGGTTCACGTCTCAGCACCTGTTGGGTTACCCTTGAGTAAGGTACTTAAGCTGAGTTGATCTGGTAAAATTGCCCATCTGTGTTGGTAGTTTAATGTTATAAGTTGCTTTGGAAAAAAATGTAAAATGAATGTGACACTATCTGTGGCTACTGTGCACTTCACCTGGAAAGCAGGTTGAGATTGAAAGTGCTGTATTTCTGAATTGCTCCACTAAGTGACTCGAGGTCTAGTACAAGAGGAACTGGTTATGTTTTCTCACTGCCTGTCTTTCACTTAGAGAAGCACTTTATTGCTATTGGTGCTAGTGGATTGCACTGATTTGTGCACATCCCCCACTTCCTGCATGTGCCCAGAGACATGACATCCTTGTGGGCTTGTTTGGTTCAGTACAGCCTGAACAGCAAGTCGTACTCTCCTGGGATACATGTGAATGCCAATTCTGGTGTTCTTTTCCATCAGGTCTCCATCCTATGTAGACAGCATCTATGTGATGTACAGCAGGGATCATTGGAAGCACTTTGGGATGTCATAGCAGGGAGCATGGTGGCGCAGCAGGTTGCACTGGTGTCTCACAGCTCCCGGACGGTGGGTCGTCATGTGGGCTCGAATCCAGTTCACTTCTCCTCATGTCTCTTCGTTTTCCTCCAGGTGCTCTGAAGGTGAAAGAGTGGACCAAATGAGATGGAAGAAAAATGATAGCAGCCAGGACAGGTAGTTGCACTTGTGTGAAGAAACGCTTGGCATCATAATCCATAACCCTGTTATTAAAGGGAACACACGGGCAACCAGCTGTTTCAGTTTATCTCCTTTTCCATTGTACTATGGAGCACATCTACAGCGCACGTGTGAAACACAGCTCTTAATCCCTTACATACGCAAATCACAAGAGTAAATATAAATTCTGAACTTAGTCTCCCTGCTTTGTGCATGTGGAAAAACGGCAGAGGCAGGAAGAGGTGCAGCGGACGTGGGGCTGTATAGTGGCGCGGCCATCTGTCATAACAGCTGCTGTTCCAGCAGATGTGGTTGTGGTTTAGATGACAAATAAACCAATTACAAATGCTTGCATCAAGGGCAAAGAGACTTGAAGCTCCTTTGGCACATCTGAAGGATTAGGCCTGGACTGACGGTCCCATAGCTTTGCTTTTATTGTGTAATCCATGTAAAGGTTTATTTATTTTATTTATGTTCTCCTTTATCTGTGATTAGATTGTGAAAAGGAAACAAATCAGTCTTACTGTTGCATAATTTAATTTTAATGTAATCAACATGTAGGTCTACTGTTGTTTCAAGCTGATGAACTGGAATGCTAAGAAAAGTTAGTGTATTTGTGTTTATTTGTCCAAAGTGAAATTGTGTGATTTGTATACAGGCATTAGTCAAGGCATTTTCAGAGAGAATAAATGTTAACCCATAGCAGGCCACGTAAAAGCTGCTGTTTTTTACAGTACATGGATGTGTGACACTTGTTAAGTATAGCAGTGATTTATGAGTCTCCTGTGGGAGTGTGGCAAGCAGCCTTACCCATTGGAAATGAGGTTCATTACACTGTTGCGCGCAGGCAATTTTACAGTAACGTTGTTGTGCGTCCCTTTTTCTGCAAGCACACAAACAGTTTTTTGGTGAATATAAACAGCCGGAGCGGAAACAGTTATGTTGGAATTTCATCCTGTTTACAAATGGAATAATTTGTTTGTGACTTTCCAGTTTTATATTATCCTAAAGTAATTTGCCCCAACTGAGTGTTTTCATCAAGTGAACATAAACGATTTAATTTAATCACTGTGATTTGTTCTCTTTTTGTCCAGCTGTCCAGTATTCTTAAAAAAAAAAATAAAAATCACTTTATAATCCGTCGTTTTATCCTGCTCTGGAAGCCTGTAATCTGGATTTATAACAGCCTTGTTTAAAAATCTATTTAAAGGGAAAGGGGGAATAAAGCCCTGGTTTTGCCATCACTTTCTCCCAGATGTCCAGGGCTTAAACACAACACACTACAGGTTGAGGAACAAATTCAGCCGATGGGTTTAATAGTCTCCGGCGGAAGGCAAACTGGGGCTTTTGTAAACACTGAACCCCTGAAGAGGTCATTAAGCCACGTGAAGTCATTGCTCGTGTCCATGAAACTCAGGCCGTGACCCAAACGGACCACAAATAGATTCCTCTTCCCATGTGTTCTGTGCTTGCGGAGATTTCGGCGGAACAGTCAAATAGGTTCCAGGGAAGTCGTGTCCCATGTTGGCTGCCTGGAAGACTAGTGCTAATCCCCCCTGGGAACAGCTATATCAGTTCATACTTTTATTTCCGCTGAGCCGCCCTTGATAAATAAGCATAAAAAACATGTAATTCATCACTATAAATTTTTCGCAGCAAAGAAATATCCATAACCTTATTCACCGCTAATTCAACCTCCTGTTTTAGTGATGGTAGAAGGCAGATGTTTGGTCAAAGATTTCAAGGTAACTTAAATTTCAGATTTTTTTTTTTTTTTTAAAGTCTCCCAGTCTGTGCCAGAATCCCGGGCCATTTCGGTGTCTATGTATAATGCCTTAAATATTTGAGGTATTATGTTTCCTTTGAAGTTTGTCCTGTTTTCCCTGCCAACTAATTATGAGCCATTAATTACCATTAACATTTGTTGTGCCATTGAAAAAGGAAATTCTGACTTGAAAAAAATCCGTTATAAGACAAATTTGTGCACTTGCTTAAACAGTAGATCTTTCCGAAATCATACTTAAATCTCAGTGACCAGCACTACTTTGAAGACAGGGGTACAAATTGTCAGTTCACTCTGATTCGTGGTCCAAAGAGGAACGTGAAGGAAATGCATTTTATTATCAAGAACCATGTGCAAACCACAGTGCCAACATCCAAATATGGTCATAACATGTGTGTGTTGGGGGAAAAGGGTCAGATTTGTACCTGTCCCTCTCCCGGCTCTGTGGATTTCTCCATCAGGTGTAGTGACGCAAAAGGGGTTCAGCACTGACTACCTTACACTGGGTGTTGCATCCCACGCATCTGGAGCCTGGACACATGTGTGGAATGGAATCCTGCCTATTCTTTCATCATGGCTGGTGATTATGGCACTAATCAATAGAGGAAAACCTTCAAACAAAAAGGGACCGGGCAACAGCTTATGTTCTATAGCAATAAAACCTATTTAAAGCACTGAGGCCCTGATGAGATCAAGGCCAGTGCTGCAGTCTTCACACTTGGAGGCTTGGATCAAACAGGGAGCTAAACCCAAGAAGGCACCTACTCTGGGCAGCTTTAGTCTGCAGCAGGAGGTCTTGATCTCCATTCTGCTAGGAAGGTGCATACAAAATTATTTCTGTTGTCAAATGCAGTGAGATGTGAAGTAGGTAGCTTTTAGTCTTTATACTCTACTTTCTTTGTAGCACCACTCCTTTATTGCTTTTATTATTATTCTTGTTCTTTTTTCAGTTGACACCTTTGCCAAACTCAACATACGATGCCGGGTTTGTACGACATGTGCTTTCAGGAGTACAGGGTGAAAATTACATGATGACTATCAAAGATGAAGTATTGTAATGCAACATAACGAGCAGCAGGTGGTGTAGTGGTTGAAGCTGGAGCCTTTGAATCCAGCGATTGCCAGTTTGAATCCCACCTCTTGCTGCAGTAGCCTTGGGCAAGGTACTTACTATGAATTGCTAAAGTAAAATTACCCAGCTGTGGAAATGAGTAAATCAAGAAAGTAGCTTAATATTGTAAATCGTTTTGGAGAAATATCTCGCTAAACAAATAAATCCAACACAAGAACTACCCCTGAACAAAAACAAGTCATTAAACATGTCAAAATAAAGCTGTCTCCAAATTTAATTGTCAGTTTTATTTTAGATGACAACCAGTAAATGTTATTAGAGCCAGGTATACAGTTCTAAAAATAATTGGCTACAGGAATATTCACAAGCAGGGGGAACTAGGTTACAGGTCCAACACTGTGTAGACAAAGACCACACCAGCATTTCTTTAAAAAACAACTCTAATTAAGGCACATTTCTATGGCATTTATTTGTGTATCTGACATATTTCCGCAGCACCTTGGAATATTAAACAATTTAACATTATGTACTTATTTAAACAGCAGAGTCATTTTCACTGCAGCAGTTTAGAGTAGAGAGAGTAAAGAAAATTATAGCAATAGGTGGGATTCAAATCTGTGACCATCATACCCAATGGGAGTAGGCCTGACCGCCATATGCTAGAGCACACAGCTGTCTTTTATCTTCAAGGCACTATCCCTGGATACTCTGTCTTATTTTTCTTATTACGTATTTCGTGAGTTTTTTAAAGTGCTTGTTAGTTGCCTTTTTTAAAACATAAAGCATTAGCAGAATTATCAGTGACAAAAGTACACATGAAATATTAGATGTTATAGACACCTCATCACTATAAGTTCGCAGAACAGCTGGTCATTGAAGGGTAGATGGCGATTGGAAAAGGTGCCACAAATTTAACAGTCATGTCAGCTGCTTCATTTAGACAGCAAATGTATATTTAATGCCTTTAATGTAAAAAATGTGGACAAGTGCAGTTTAATATCAGTGTATCCCACAGCCACAAAAAATCCTAATTAAAATGATGACGAATGACTTCAAGCGCCACAGATGATGTCCAGTTACATCAGAATACAGTTTTATTTTCCCGTTATAACTTTATTTCTACCATAACTAAATAACAAGCCTCAAATAAATAAAACGAGTTGAAATTCATAATGATCCTGCACTCTTCACCTCTGTCAGGGATGCAGCTCATTAAAGCGGAATCTGGCCACCGGAAAATGGAATATGGGACAGCTAACAAATTATGATTGTTCTTTATATGCGAAAGAGGGAGAATTCTGTCCACCTATGGAAGCATCCAGTGACTTATTACCTCATCAAGTATGCAGATTCACTTAATTACGAATTATTATCGTAACCCTTAGTCATCCAGATAATTCATGGAACGATCCTAATGACAGCAGTAAACAATGTTTGCTGCATAGAAACAGAACAGCTATCGGATTTTTTTCTAGAAAATTCTTCATCTTATTTCTGTTTTTTTTTTCCTCTGTATTTATATATTATTCATATAAAGTATTTGTTCATATATTTGCCTGTAATACACAAGGATAAGTCAAAAGGTATCAGCGATAATGTTTATAAAAACTTATTTAATAACTGTATATATTTTAATTATTACAAATTATATATATATATTGATCCTCCTCAACCTTGAACTCGGTGCTGCCAGGACAAGTTCCTGCTCACTGTGGCCCTGCTCAGGACAAGGGGTTATTGAAATTGTATGCATTGTATGCCGTATTCTATTCATCTTATAGAACGAAACAGCAGAGGAAGCCCTTGAGACCTGGTCACCTTGGAAAGCTGAACAGGAGGACTCAGGCTCAAGCTGCCAAGCAGACATGTGAGACAGTCAGTCTTCCTTCCAGCTGCTGAAGGCAGGACATCCAAGAGCCATTAGTTGCCCAGGGCTGATGACTTTCTCGCCTCCACTGGGGTCCTTTCCAGATGAATGCCAGAGGTGATCCAAAAAGCCAATCCATCAGCCTGGAAGAGGAGAAGAGAGAAAAGGTATCGCCTTGCTGGGACTGTAAATCTCCCAGTGAGGCTGTGGTCTGGAAACTGATGGGAAATACTGAGCAAGACACACAAAAACTGCCAAAATTCAGATAAAAGCAGTAATGTTTATATGTTCTTTTGCCCATTTCTGATGTATTCAAAGTATTTTCTTTGGGGCTGAGTTTGCAAGACTTCTTTATGGTAAAAGCACTGTTTTTAATAGATGTCATATTAAAATTGAATTAATTCATTCATTATAAGGCGCGGTGGGGCAGTGGGTTGAACCACGGTGCTGGTCTCGGGTGGGTCTGGGGTTTGAGTCCTGCTTGGGGTGCCTTGCGATGGACTGGCGTCCTGTCCTGGGTGTGTCCCCTCCCCCTCCAGCCTTACGCCCTGTGTTACCGGGTTAGGCTCTGGCTCCCCGCGACCCTGTATGGGACAAGCGGTTCTGAAAGTGTGTGTGTGTGTGTGTGTGTGTGTGTGTGTGTGTGTGTGTAAGTAATATACCAGTTGCTTTAGAAAAACATCTTTGTCTGGATCATCCCTTCACTTTGTCACGTGGAACAGGACACAGGGGCAGCTGGACCCAAGTGCAGGATCGGTCGTCAGGAACCAAGGGATTAGGCAAGTTCTCGTAGTTGGGGACGGGCAAAGAGTCGGTCGATCGGTGGTCATTGTGAGAGCGAGGATCCATGGACGTGGTTAGGGGAGAAGGCAAAGGGTCGAAAGCCGGGGAATGGAGACAGGAAGCAAGTGACAAGGAAGAACAGGACAGACGGAATGCACAGATGGGATGGTTGTCTCAATGAGATTCGGCAAGGGAATGGGAGCTGAGGAGAGTCTTTTAAGGGTGCGTGTACTGATTAGTGTCTGGTGTTTCATTGGTGTCAGGTGGTGTCAACTGTGATGCGGGCGTGGACGTGACACACTTCAGCTTTAACTGTATATATTTATCTCCAGATACAACAAACAGTGGGATATGTATACACAAAATTGTGCACGAAACATGACAAAAATATCCATACCATATTGTTTTCAAACAGACCAATTTTTAGCTTCAATAAATGCTTTTTGCACAAAATTTCAAAGCCGTCACATAGAATCTGAGATTTATTTTGGTTGAAAGCTTCCAAGGTCACTGAAATTAGACAGATCGATACAGTGAACACCGTGGTTTGATTTGGCAATCTTTGGACTTGGCCTCATACTTCACTGATATAAAGGAGTTTCAAAGAAATAAGATACCAGAAAAAAATGATTTACATATTTTCCATGGCCTCTGGAATCCAGCAAGAAATCTTCTGTTGATTTTAAAAGGATAATGAAGGCTTGAGAATTATAGCACCTAAATTCAGGAAAAAATGTGCAATGTGTTATAACACTCTGACAAACTCTGGCAAAATATATATCTACAGAATAAAATAAAAAATTTCTTCGGTAGCTCGTTGTGTGGTAGTTAAGGCTGCTGCTTTTGAATCCAAAGGTTGCAGGTTGAAATCTTACCTCCAGTTCTAATGCCTTTAAATAAAGTACTTCAAATTGTTATAATAAAAATTACCCAGCCGTATCAAAAGTTAAGGAGATGTCGGGTATCTTAACATTGTAAGTTGCTTTGTAGAAAAGTGTCAGCTAAATAAATAAATGTAGCTATGATTATTAAGATTATTAAGATGACTTGGCCTTAGTTCTCCAGTGTTTCTGCTGACAAAATAAGAAATTGGAATGTGAAGGTTTGACAATGCTCAGATTTTACTAAAGGTTTTATGCAGGTTTATTCTTTATCTTGGATCTTATTTCATATCTGCTGGGACAGAATAACAAATCGAAAGAAATAAAGGGAGTGATGACCGAAAACACTCATATAAATCTCTTGAGTCTCAGAGCTCATCCAGCTGGATCGATTCCGCAGATTAAAATGAAAAGAAAGCACAAAGTGTGAGAAGAGTCCCACAGGAACACGCGGACCATGTACTGTGGTGTTGTCTCATATTATTCCACCTGTCAACATTCCGCTCCCTTTAGTAAATCTCATTCTATATACTGTGACATGTATAGTGCGTAATAAAGTTTTCACTTCACTTGATTCACAGAATTAAACTAAGCCAGGTGTGGGCACACAAAAATAAAAACTTTTAACACATTTGGCAAAAGCAATTTTTTAAAGGAAAAATTGGTCTAATACAAATACTTGTGTTTTCAAGGTTAAATGATTTTTTTAACATAAATACAGTATATGGTAAAGATATGTTTACATGTGTTACGATACGTTTTGACTTTATTATCAGAATTGTTTGTAATTTGAATCTCGGCAGTTCTGTCTATCAAAAACACTGATATATTACACGTCAAGGGCAAAAACACAAAGATATGTGGGGAAAAATGAATAAATAAATGAATAAATAGATAAATACAGCGCACTGAGGCATAGTGGCACAGTGATTAGCGATTAGCACCGAGGTGGTTTGAATCCATCTCAGTCTGCGTGGAGTTCGCATGTTTTCCATGTATTTGTGTCGACACCTTGGAACTCTATATTGTCTGTTTGGAGGCATCACCAGGTAACACATGTGTACCACATGTGAGGGATCAGAAGAGATGCTGTGTGTGTCTTTCCGTTCTCTTCTGGTAAACTGGCACAAAGCACTGTGCAAGGGGCTGGTCCAGAGTATTAGAACAAACAAAGAGAAAAGACAGCTGTATGAAGACTGAACACAGAACTGCAAGACACTCCCAGCTACTGATGTGAAAAATGGAAATAGCATCTGACTTCTGACCCAAAAGGATCCTATAAATACCATGAAAAAACCTTTCATTTATGTTTAACTGTTTAAATCAATAAGTCTGTTTAAACCCATTGCTCTCATCTTTAATTCTGCTCATTATAAACAGAGGTTTACTTTTTGTGCAACCTTCTTTTTTCAGTAATGTCGCAAATCAAAAGATCCTCTTTGAGTCGCTCTTATCTTTCATTTATACATATACGAAAGCTTTGTCAAGATGACATTCGTAATCCCCATGTTTGCCTCAAAGTGTGGTTTGTTTTATGTATTTTTGTAAGGATAAGGTGCAGTCTTGGATTTCAGTGCCGGTGTGACCTTCTAAGTGCCATCAATCTCAGTGTTGCCATAGCGATACAAGCAAAATGCGTAGTTCAGCAGGAGAGTTAAGTGCAAACCTGAAGGTGCAGCGGAAATTGTTGCAACCTGTTTGATGGATCCCATCTTGCAGCACATTCCTACAACCTCGGATCTGGTGCCACCTGCTCTGCTGAGAGACGTCTGTTAATTGATATTCTGATGTCACCGGAGGGCTGTGTACATGTAACCCCTGTCAGTGGGGGGGAATGGGTGGTGGAGGTTGCCATACGGAAGGTGTCACACCTCTCCTCTGCCAACAGAGCTGATTCACAGATGGCATCAACAACAATAAGATAATAATAACTATGATTATGATAATAATTATGGGGTTCTGGGTATTTGTTTTTCATCAAGAAAATAAACTGTTATTATGATGCAGTCACATATATGTACTGTATGTATTTATACGTGCATGTATGATTGCTTAATTTTTCTGATATGATTCTGTATATTTTTAATGTTGAAATTATTCAACATTTTTTCCAGTCTGGCATAAAATGCAGAAGTGCTGTTTGTGTTACTTTGAATGTCACACATCGTAATGATGACACTCAAACATGCATATCTAAATTAAAAATGGAGAAACAATCAAAATACCATCTATAACGAAAAGAGACTAGTGATACCATGATTTACAAGAGACAGAGTCCCACAGGTTGATGTGGTCCCACAGGATGTCTGGGGCTCTGAGTAGATTTTGATACCTTCTGTTTAGCTCAAGACCCATTAAGACCCAAAGCAGGACAAAGGGTGTAGTTTTTTTGTGATATACTGAAGATTAATGAAACCCTTTTTATATCCTAGTTCTGGAAACCTTCCAAATTATACACTGACAGCAATGGAAACTGCACATTTTAATGGCAGAAATAAATATTCTTATTTAGATTAAAGTAATATTTTAGAACAATCGTCTTTAAGTGAATCATTTTTCAAAAGACTCCATGAAAAACACGAGCTGTTCTCCACCACTAATTTCAAATAAAACGTGTCACATGGGCTTGTTTCTTTGAACTTTTAACCTTATAAACTTGCATTTTGTGTAATATATCTTTGGGTAATATGTACTTAATCTGTTCGCATTTCAAAAAAAAAAGCTTTCTAGGAGTTCACAGAGTTTAATATTTTTCACTCAAAACATATTCTACGCTGTCTGACTTGATTTAGCGAATTCGTATTAATTCCTAAGTACATTTCAGTTAACAAAATTACATATTAGGTTGCAGTATTAGAAAACAAAATTATAATTCAGACACATTGGACTGAACATTAGAACAGATGATAGAGAGTAAACCGTGATTCTTCAACTAAATATCACTTATGCTGCATGTTCCCCCCTAATCCCAGTATCTCCATACATTTGTTTTGCTTCAGTGTATTGAAGCAAAACAAACTAAACTAAACTATCCACAACTAATAAGGAAGTCTTTTTGTTTTGAAAACTGGACTGTTATTTTGAAATTCCTATTCCCATATACAAAGAGTTTTTACTTTTAGAATTACAATTATTCTAAAGCTAATTAAAATATTGCGTTTTTATACTAATCTGCTGTTTGTAGCTTTTCTCTTCGCTCTTTTATACACTTGGGTAACTTGAACAATTCAGGGTAAGTACTACACTCAAGGGAAATACAGCAGGGATGGGATTCCAAGGACCACGTGATGACATGGTGACAGCTCTAAGCACTCTCCCGCCTGCACTATTACACTGTCTTTTTCCATTATTCTTTGCACCTGTCCAGGGGAAATGATGCTATGTTATAAATGTCCATCAGTATGATCACTGCAACAGTGGCAAAGTGCACAAAAGAAGTGAATAAAGTGCCCCTGTTGTTCTGCGTCAAACCACACCCTTTGTCCCAGGCATCCATCTGACAGACTCTTAGATTTGCTCTCCTTTTTTAAATAGATAGAAGCCACTATGAGTGCCATTTTTTCTATTGAGCTCATGCTTTCCTCCAGAACAACCTGTTTACCCATTTATACAGCTGGATTATTTTTACAATAGCAGTTAGTACCGGTTAGTACTTCACTGAAGGGTATGACAACAAGGTGCAACCTTCAGATTTCACGGAAGCAGCTCTAGCCACTATGCTACCAGTTGACTCTGCCTTGTAGGCTGACCACTTTTGGATTGACATACAACTGAGATTAGGTAGAGGAAAACCAGGTTATGCCACTATTAACTCGAAAGTACATTTACATTTACATGTATTCATTTAGCAGATGCTTTTCTCCAAAGTGACATACATTGCACAAGTAGCAAAATATGATTTTTTTTAAAAGAGGTAACATAGTACATGTTTATCAAGCACACAGATGATCAGAGAGAAGTAAGTCTGAGAAAGGTGAGTTTTGAAACGCTTCTTGAATGTTGAATGAGGTTCAGCAGGTGGAGGTCCATAGGAGTCTGGTTGGGATGTAGTGAGTGATCAGGTCTTGTAGATATCGGGGAGAACAAATGATTTGATTCTGAGAACTGCTAAGTTTCAAAAATGTCCTAAAAACAGTAAGAAAAATTATGTTCTGTGAGTGCGATGAAAGTGGCAACATAACTTGACTGGATCGATCTATTGTGTGCATGACGGCCCAGGGTTCGGGCGCCAGCTTGGTGGGAACTTAGTAGCTGCTTTCAGTACAAACCCCCGAACTGTGGGCGACGACTCCTACCAGTTCCTGTGTCTGGAAGTGAAAGGAGAGTACAATTAATGGCGTGATTATGCTAATCTCATGTCGGTGCTGTGCGGCTGCTTTCACATTCCAGAGGCCTGGTTCGAATGAAAGACGCGCCTGGTGAAAAGGGCTCCTCGGTGCTGAGGAACAAGCATTCAGTCATACCGCAGGGGATGTGCTTTAAATCTACTTCACCTTGTGGGAACATCAAGCAAAAAAGAAGGTAAAAAGGGTCAACCGTTAGGGAGTCAGTTCTATTCCCTTTTTTAAGCTACTCTTCCGTGCACTTTTACACTTTTGGAAACTGTATCTTGGGCACAGGAAATAGCAGGTAATTTATTATGTTAATGTAGTTCTGCTCAGCATTTGTTATTTTAAAACATATATAGAGAATACAGTTTGTTCAAATTGACTTTACTGTTAACTTAAGTTATTGTGAATCACCAGTTGCCCAGTGACCCCTCACACAACGATAGGGTATTAGGGCTCATATTTGATGGCTGTCTGCATTCTGCTTCTCCAAAGAAATGCATCACTTCCCATCCTGACACTTTCCCAGTTCAGTCAGTGGAACTAAATTAACTTGCCACCTCTTATGTGAGCTCCAGCAAGCTGTTTTCTTTATATCATTGAAATGGAACAGCGGGACATATTCACATGACTGGCAGGACTTACGCTTTTAACGTCGCAGGAATAACACTCTGTCATTATCAATTGTCCTGAACATTTGGCACACTTTGTGTCTTAACAAATAGGTGTTCGGTGTTTGACTGCAGGTTCCCTGTAGGGTAAGAATGCACCAGACCAACACCTTTTCTATGTCACATGACAGTGTATATCAATATTGTGTAGATAGACTATTCATGGGATATGCAAAAAAGTCTTTAATGTACACGGGTTCTTTTACCTAAACTCTTGTTTTTACACCATAAAAAATATTTAAATAGTGACACATCCGGCCAATCTAGCTTCAACATAGCAAGTGTGTTGTCTGATTATTGAAAATATGCTGAATATTTTACAGTATGTTCACTTTCCACACATTTGTTTGGTCACATTCTTTTTCCTACTGGTACATTACCATACGGTAAAGTGAAAACTGCTCTTATTCATCGACAGAATTCCACATTACTTTTTGCCATTTGGGTTATTTTTCTATTCAAAACAATATGGTTGTGTTACTGATTTAAATCTGTTTTTCTACCTCGTATATAAAACAATGCAGGGAGTCACTGAAAGCTGTACAAATCATGGGCAAATTTGTAAAAAAATGAAATGAACTTCAATTTATGATTTTTGTGTTGCTACACCGGAGAAAAAAAATTGCAGTTTGATTATTTTTCCCAATAACATTTCAGAGGTATTTTAATCATAGCCTGTGCAGTTTTTTCTATTAAAACAGTAAAAGATTAAAATGCAAGCATGCTGACTCAAATGGAACAGCACAAGCCATCATACTGTATCAGTGCCAATTTTTGACTTTCTTGCTGTCGAGGAATCAGATTCACTGGAATAATCCAATGTTTATGATAAGTACAGTGTCAAGTTGAATTGACCAACACAGTTCAAAATGCTTTTTGGTGGCATGCAAGTCAATTGCTGTCAGTTGACAACTTACCCCAGCATCACATCTCTGCCGGTCCTTCTTTGATTTCCCCTGTTATTAATATTATTATTATTCATTTAGTTGACGCTTTTCTCCAAAGTGACTTATAATGTTAAGGTTATAATTATTTACCCAATTACACAGCTGGGTAATTTTTTTTTAGTGGAGAGATTTAGGGTAAGTACCTTGCTCAAGGATATTATTACTGGTGTCTATCTGGGTGTATCCGCATAGCCTTAGCTATCCACAATTAATGACCAATTTATACAGGTTGGCAGTTTTTTTTTTTTTAACTGGAGCAATTCAGGGACTTAAAGGTACTGCAGCAACGAGATTCAAACCTGTAACCCTTAAGTCGAAAGGCATCAGCTGTGACCACTATGCCATCTGCAGTAAGTTTAATAAATTTTCCATGTGACCTACAAAAAGGTGAATTTTTTTTTTCTTTAAACAGTTTGTAGATTGTTCTATTGGGACTGCTTCACATTGCTGCCTTAGCCTTCAGTTTCATTCTCCCAAACTCCCAGCTCAGAACTGTATCCACGTAGAATACAGGGAGATGACAGGTGTAGTAATTCTCATCCCTAATTATTTTGGGAATCGTTCCTTCATCTGACTGGCAAACCGGCATAATAAACATGAATTCCTTGGCACTGGGATTTCATTTTAAACAGGAGACCCGAGGCTCCTGACAGTGATGAATTTTAGTGCACCAGTTCTACACCAGTTCTTCCCCTGTTAGTAACTCCTTCCTTTGCTTAAGAACATTACTGGCCAGACCATGTGCCTTGGGGGAAACTCCTGCATGGATGACTTGCGGCATGTTGGGATTGACCACCAGTTTCACGCAAGTGTGTCACGGCACATGAGTCCGTCATTTGCAGTTCTCCAGACTGAAAGAAGGAAATTCTGGCCCCAAGGTAGAAACCTGCTATGAACCGTTTCTGTCAGAAACCAGTTATCCTGAAGCTATGAGCTTGGAGAATGCTTCAGGAAAAAATTCTTACACAGGTTTAACTTTGGATCATTGATCTCGACACAAAATCATTTTAGTTCTGGAACTGTTGAGCACTGGCTGTCGACACTGTTATTATGAAGAGTGCAATTTTTAGATCATGTCTTGGACAGTGATCCCCTACCTTCATCTTACGCCTAACAACATGGAAAACGAACTACATTATACGTTGAATGGGATACTGGGCAACATGGTGGGGTATCCAAGGGCAATATATTTATACATCATGAAGCAGTGGAAAAGTACACAAAGCAAGACTCTTGTGAAGAAATAGGATGGCAAAGAGTCAAGCACTGGTGGTTCTTCAACCTAGAGAGTGAAGCAGGACTCTCCAATAAGGCAGTGTTGAAGTTTGTCCGATCAGGTCCTAATGAGGCTCCTACCTGCAGGAATGGGCCTGAGAATAGGGATGTTAAAATTGCAAAATACCTCCAAAAGCACATCACAGCCACCTTTGTGATGAAGTGGGTATTTCAAACACCCAAACTCCAAAAAGAAGGCCTCTCAAGCCCCGTTTGTATTTGTGAAGAGAAAACCTGGAAGCAGTAAAAATCCCTAGCAAGTTCAGTTCTTCATCTCCTTTGCGCAGGTATGACCCTCTTGGGGGCTGTTGGAAGTCACTGGCCCCAATTCCATGGTTTTCATTTTGCCAGCTTGAGTATAATCACGTTCTTTCCTCTGCTTCAATTCACTGTATTTATGAAGTTGCTTCAGTGCCAGAATTTTTTATATATGCATAATAAATTATTGATGTGACTCAATGCAATGCCTGCCAAATACTGTGTCCTACTGTTCATTGGGAGACTCTTTAATGTTGATTCTGGGCGAATATAAGCACCTTGTTCAACTGCTGAAAGCTTGGGTTAACTGCCCCCATTGCCAATTCTTCAGTGTAATATGTTCTTTCCAAATAATTTCCACCTGAGGTATACTACTTTAAAAGTATCTATTATTAGTAGTGTAAATGGAGTGTTACAGCTGAAGGCTATAGAGGTCAGGGGTCTTGCTTAAATCCTAACAATGTTTTAATCTGGAAACCAACTGTGATGACATGTTCTCCGTCATGGTTCATTGCAAGAAACAGAACCAGCAATGGCCTTGTTGCATACGACTATGCTGCTCAGGAAACAAATTCCACCTTCACTTTCCAATTCAATTAGCTTATCCAACCAAGCTATTTCACGCAGAAATTTTTGACATCTAGCACTCAAAAACAAAAAAAAAAAACAATGAATCCATTGTGAACAAATAGTGCCCAAATGTGTCTACAGTAAGTATCGACTGATTGACAGGTTGTCAGAACAAATCTCGGTCCTCTTAAAGAAGGGAGCCTGCAGGAGCTTTCCTCATTCTTTCTGCAACCTATTCAGAATGCAGGAACCCCTCAAGGGTCATTCAGATGAGGCTGCAGTGGCCTTCCCCGGTCACTGGAAACCACTTTAGCGTTTCGGTGTTCTGCGTTAGTGTCTGACAGAGGAGCCAATTATAATGGAGAAATCTGTCCTTAGAGAAATGCTAGAATGGGAAGCTTGTTCCAAGCACATCAACAATGTCCTATTCTTCGGGATTCTTTTCCCAGGCTGAAGTGGTTTGTTGACTGACATATTGTATAAAACGTTGGTATTTAATTGTTGTCTGTGGGTCAGGGTGAGATGATGTGCAGTGGTTTTTGGTTGCTGTGCTGCAGACTGAGTTCTATATGCTTTCCCAGACCTATGTGACTACTGATTCTTTGAGTAAAACACTGAAAAAAACTGACTGTTTTATGGTTTCTGCAACATGTTTCATCAGATTCCAAATTACATTTTTAAGAGTGTCTAATGTATTTTTTTTCTTTCTTAAATTTATCACAAAAAAAAATATTGGCTGGAATGAAGTTTTCAGGCACAGGTGTAATGAAGTATGTTGTAGCTGGAACAAATCTCTAAAAAAGAAAATGTGTTTTGAAAAATAAGTAAAACGTAACTTGTAAGCATTTGCTTTTGATGATTCTTTTTTCTTAAGACCATGTAGAGTCTGGTCCCACGCTGCCGTCATGTAATTCCTCTGGGTGTTCAGCTAGTTCCAGTCGACTCACTACTTCTTTAATGTCTTCTGGATGGGGAAGAAATAAACAAATGAATAAAACAGTGTTCTACATGCTTGAAATGTTTGTAAGTAATGAAACCAGATGCGGTTGTCAATTTCCCTGCAATGAAAAGAACACTTTCAGCTGAAGAGAAATGGCAAAGTCTTGGATTGCTTTACATGCAGAGTTTAGGATGTGTCACCGTGATCATCTGGTTTATCAGTCAAAACATCAATCCCGAGGTTTAAAAAGCGTCCAGATGCATTTGCTTTCTACATCAGACAGGAGGATACGCAGTGCCCCAAATGAATTAGTCACTCGATCACAAATGAATATCACTTGCTGAAATAGCGAAATGTGAGGTGACACATTGAGGCCGACAGAACTGGAGAGGTGGAGTCTGGCTGGAGTCCAGTGGTGTGATGGCTGCGCAGATACGCACGGTACGCGTTATTGCCTTTTGAATTTGACTGATGAGGTGCTTTGCTGGAAGGAACGTCCAAGTAAACCCTCCCCAAGCACCCTTTCCCCATTTTGGCTATTTAGAAGTGCTCATCTGTTTCAACCACACGTTTGCAGAAGGTGCCAAATGTAATTTGGCAGTCCCCGTATGGGTGTCCAGAGGCCTATGGCAGCATATCCTCATCTTAATGTGAATTACTAATGACCCATCTTTTTTCAGAAGTTGTTCAACTTTCTTCATTGTTAACTATCTTAAAGTCTGAGACAAAGCTTCATCTCTGTCTCTGAACAGAAGTGGAGAAAAGGGTGGCAGTGAAACAAAGATTGTATGTAATGTTTGGATTTAAGGTAATCATCCCTCATTATTCAATCACCCAACATCCAATTTTTCCCTTTTGCAGTCTACGATTTTTAATACATTTATTAATACTTGGATTTTCTGGTCTGCCACATCCAGTCTGGGCCCGCTACTTTGAGATGGATATGATTAGCTGAGACTGCGTTTCAAAAGTGAACCCAGCAGCTGGAGATACTGACAGATACACTGTGATTTAATTGTCTTATTATTCATTTATTGAAATCTGACATATAGCCTTTGTCTTCCTCAAGTCAAGTCCACACACAGAGTAAGTTTACTTTGTTATTTTTTTCAATGTATTTCATATGCATGAACATTCATGAAATTTCTGCAAATAGTTTGCCATAACCTTGTAGACCCAGTAAATCTTTAAAAAGTAACTAGAAAATAATGTCTTTATTTATAATAAATGATCCCGCACTGTGACTTCCCTTAAAGACATTGTATGTTTCAAATGTTGGCTGTGGCTCGTCAACTTCTCAGCAGGCTCTGTCACAAGATCTACGGCCTCTGGGCAGTGATTGATGGAACTTTCAGCAACACAGAGCTCCAAGTCCTGTCCTCTTTAGGCCATGTGACCTGTCTCACACTTCCAAGACCAGGTGAAATTATTATCAAGCAACTGTAGGTACAGTACATCTTTCTTTTGTTGTTGACATTTTCTTCTTCTTTATTCCAAGTGAGCTGTTTCAAACAGCAAGTGTGTCCCTGTGGAAGGAGTTCCGTTTTCTGAACTCTTGTCCAGAGGGGTTCCGGAGAGGATTAGTACGTAATGCTCAAAGCCAATTGGCGTCATTGAAACAAATGAGCATGTCACTAAACCTGGGGCAAGGGCTTGGAGGAGCCTCTCTGCTGTGTGTCTCAGTGGCTGACGTGAGGAAACGAGAAGCAGCTGTGGCAGAAGCTGGAATGAAATGCGTGTTCCTTGGCATGAGAAGTACACTGTTTGTAGAGGCAAATAGGAACTGGTGGGGCAATGTGACTCAGTGGGATGGCACATATGGATATGATGGCATTGGCTGGCGAAGATCAACATGCGTAAACTCCCCACCACACTGTTCTGTCACCATCCCAATTTATTACTATGTTGACTTTCTATGAGACAAACTATTCATTTTAGGTTTTCATAGGCTTCTTCAGACTCGTGGAATTTTAAAGTGTTTTCACAGTCTTTTCATGGACAGTGGACAGTACTAATTTATGATACTGACTTATGATACTGAGAAACAAGTTGCTTTTTCCACAAGAAGCTAAATCATATTATTGAACATGGTACTTAATTTATATTTAATCTAATACACAAAGATCAGACTAATCTAAATGTGCCAAATGGAGATGACTCATACCTCATCCCTAGCGACACCATTTCACCAGAATCAATTAAAAATAAATGAAAAAGTGGAAAACCCCATAATAAATTAAAAGGATAGGAAAATCTCTTAAAAATGGCTCACAGAAAAAAAAAATAAATTAAAGTCTATCTGAAATACTTACATGAACCATTCTCAGTTCTCCAAAGTTGCCAGAAAACTAGACACCAGGCAGTCAAAGAGGCGCATCTTCCCCTTACGTAAACATTTCAGTCTGGTGGTGTAAGCTAAAACACAGTAACTTCTGCACCGGGCGAAAGATTTAGAGACCCCAGAGGTTTGTTTTCTGCTCTTTGTCTTGACTGTGAGTTTTCATTTTCCTCTCCTCCATGGTCAGCTTGGTCTGCTTGTCCGACTCAGCAAAATGTCATCTAAATTTGTATAACTATAATAACCACCATTCGGTGCTCTCCATCACTCCACTAAGGAGTGCTTCATTGCAATAAATGTTACTGCATTAAAGTATTCCAGTTTGTATCATAAAGCAATTTGCCACGTGAATTTTATTGCGCCCTCCTTCTAAACGACCCTCACGCCTCGATGTACGCTCAAAAGCCTCTCGGTATACACTGTGCTGGAGTACTAATCACTTCTGCTTGCATCTGCTGAACTTCCCCTGCTTTTGAGCATGCACTAAATATGTGTAAAGTGTCTAACCACTCTTCAGTTTCAGCTACTTAGAGTCCACCAAGGCGCTGAAAAGCCTTGCTCAGCGACATGGGAGAGCTCTGCAGTGGACTCTAAGCCCCAATAGAAAGTGCATCAAGCAATCGCTCAAACACACAACCAGTCTGATACCTCTAACTCCTGAAATAAACTTTACACCACACTAATATGACAGGATGGGCAAATTATTACTTGCAAAGTAAAATATATAATAATAATTCAGCCCAGTCATAATTAGAAAATACTATTGGTCATAATAACATGTTTTTGTTCTTTACATATAATGTCTGAGCTTCAAGCACTTAAGTTATTTTGAAAGGTTAGAAACAAAACAGGAAAATGTTTTTGTCTTTTTCATGCATTCATGTCTTTCAGAAATGTGCTCCACACATTTTGCCTGGTCTAGTTTCACAACGGTTTATTCAAGGTCTTTATGCCAAAATTGCTGATTAATTTTGATGGAGGAACGTGCAGCAGGATGAAAGTAATGCCACCTGTGAACGTTCCCCCTTTCTGTGTGCTACCCCCTCATGAATCACACTGAGCTCCCTATCAAAACGAGAGTGTGCGAGAGGCCTGCGCTGTTTTTAAAGCAATCAAAACCACATGTTTCAATTAAAAGGAAGGAATGGAGGAAGTCCTTGTGCTTTTACTGCCTCCCTCCTACCCTGGAACTCTGTCACCCACAGCATCGTTCTTGAATGGTCTGTGATCATCAAAGCTGCCGGTCATTTAAGATGTAATAAAGACATTCTCCTTTATTGCTGACATATTGCATAAGTAAAAAAAAAAAAATCTATTTTTTATGTGCAGTCTACCTATAGGATTGATAAAGCATTTCCCTACAATACTTTACATGTATAACATACACGTATGTATAACATGACTGACATAGTCAAATGACGGAGGGAAGTCTGCTTTAAACAATATTGTATTAGTACAAGAATTAAGTTACTCGATATGCAAACTGCCGTAAACTGGGTTGCACTTCCCACAATGTAACATAGTGCTGCACATCTGCACAACTTTATTATATGATAATAAACTCAAATAAACAGAAATACGCAAAACTCATAATGTAGCACTGGATTTACAACATCTAAATTTGTGCAATTTAAAATTGTTATACTTGTTTGTATTCTTGATTAAGGGTTATATCAGATTTTCAGACATCTCAAGGAATTATTCCAACCCAACTGGTCATTTTGAGATCCGT
Source organism: Scleropages formosus (assembly GCF_900964775.1). Lineage (NCBI taxonomy): Eukaryota > Metazoa > Chordata > Actinopteri > Osteoglossiformes > Osteoglossidae > Scleropages > Scleropages formosus. The sequence continues at coordinate 18,264,379 of NC_041807.1, forward strand.
AATTGTTTCGATCTGTACGTTTGTTCTAAAATTACTTTATGGTATTGCATCCTTTGCATTGCTAGTGCATCGTTCAGAGCCAAGGCCAAGCAATGTACAGGCAGCTCACCTGCTCTTGGCAAGTGAGTTGCTAAAACAAGTCTCACAAATCATGGTAGAGGTTTTTCTGCTGACTTGCGTTCTTTGTTATCGTTAATGAAAACAATAGAGATGACCTAAGCCAATGGCAGCGCCTGATATGAACACAGAACTTTCTGGAAGTCCTCAAGTCCTCAAGCATTCTGAATGACATCATTAAGTTAGGTCTTTTAATGTCTTTAAGGTAAGAATGCCAGATGTGTTCCCTCTGTTTCGACATTAAACATACAGTATGGATGATCGGTGTGCGTGCGAGCCAAGGAATATAGGTGTTTCAGAAAACATCTCAGTGCTGGACTAACTATTTCTGTGAGGATGACCCTTAAATTTATGATATACAGGTGGCCCCCGACTTCCGATGGTTCGACTTACGATTTTTCGACTTTACTGTGGTGAGCTGGCAATATACATTCACTAGAAAGCATACTTTGAATTTTGATTTTTTCCTGGGCAAGCGACACGCCGTGCGATACTCTCTTGCAATGCTGGGCAGCGGCAGTGATCCGCATCATGCGGTCGCCAGTGTATACAGCCGACACTCTGCAGCGTTCTGTGTTTCCAGCATTTTTCTTGATACCCCCCGTATCTACGTTGTGTTTTGTGCATCCATCATGTCTACGAAATGCTCATCTGTGTCTCTTGCTACTGGTGAGAAGAAGAGGAAGCCAATTACTCTTGAGGAGAAGCTCTAATTAGTATGTTATCTATAGTATTATCGTATTTATTATTATATTGTAATATCTTCTGTTTTTTTTACTGTGTTTTTGTTTCTTGTTTAATAATTACTGTACTTTCTTGTGCTGTTTGCACACGTGCACTTTATGTAGTCTTGTCTAGGTCACTGTGTTGTTTGATGTAGCACCATGGTCCTGGAGGAACGTTGTTTTGTTTCACTATACACTGTACCAGCTGTATATACATAGCTGAAATAACAATAAAGCCACATTGACTTTGTCAAAGGCGGCAAGCCCGTAATGGCCATCGCACGTGAACTGGGACTTCTGCAATCGACGATCTTGACCATCTTAAAGCATAAGAAGCGATTATGTTCGGTAAGTTAGGTGTGTTAAATACATTTTCGATTTATGATATTTTCGACTTACGATGGGTTTCGTGGAACGTAATCCCATCGTAAGTTGGGGACCACCTATATCGTCATCGCTTACATTCAAATCTGTGCTGCCAGTTACATAAGAACAAAAAGCATAATTTTATACAATATACAACATGTACACGCAGTATCTGTTTGAATATGGAACATCTGACTTGATTCACATAGTCTGGTGGTAGCAGCAGTTGTTCCAAGTGTTAAATTCAAACCTAGAGTAGAAAACACAGTTGCTGTCAAGTTGCACTGAATTAATTTGGACTCTTCCCACTCATACTAGGATACACTTTTGTCCTAGGGCAGATTTTTGAATTTCCTTGCAGGGAATAATAAAGAATTACTCTATCCTAATCTATTCTGCAATGTCTCAGCTAATAATGTGAATATCTGAAACATGTACTTTGTGTGGATACCACGGTCTACACTGAAGCAGTGAGGACAACCAAGAAACTGCATTTTTCTTTTACTAGTGAAATTTTTCATAGTTCTGTATCTCATTGAGAACTCCAGCCATGTTTATGATGCCTCCTGTGAGAGAGCTCATGGCTCTATTCACTTTATATCTCTGTAAAAGTCCAAAAGTCTCCTTGTTTAAGTTTAAAACATTACGACAAGGTCACTACTCCCTCACAGTCTTCATGATAACAGTGGCCTTCCCCACATCCTGTATTCCTCTGGTGTAACTAAGTGCCTATTTGTCTGTGATGGCCAGTTCATAAAGCATTTTTTGTGTCTTTAGATATGGGGTGTATGTGCCGAATTAATAGTACATTTAAGGTAAATAAAAAATGTTGTGCCTGTTCATTCTGGAACTGTCTCCCCCTTTAAGAGACCCCTTATTTCAATGTTATACTTTATTTAATGACAATATGTGCTGTTTTCACCCTCTTACCTTAATTTCAGGACTTGATATGTTTTAATTATAAAATTATTATAAAAACAGAGCATTGGCTTCCTTTTGAACATGATTACTCCTCCAGGTCTACTTCATATGCAACCAAAAATCATAGGGATGGGCAGTGAACTAAATATATTTCCAGTGAAAGGGTTGAAAAGTAGTCATATACAGCATAAAAGACATACAGTGTGACTTGTGTGTTTAGCTAAACTGTAACAGGTGCTGCGCTGTTCCCAAACACAGTCCTCAACACCAGACCCAAATAACACACATTTTCCCAAATCACCTATACTGAACTTTACTGCTACCAGTGTAAGGCAAAAAAATTTGGGTTTGCTATGACTGTGAGAACAAGGAATGCAAAAGCGATTGTAGTGGATCTTCCTCAACATTTGTGTCAGCAGAACTGTTGTCGAAACAAGGGTTCATTACTGTGTTCAAAAAGCCTGCTTGACACAATCACTGTGATGATTTCATGGTTTAAAGTCTTGTTTTTATTCAATAGTGAAACAGCGCAAATAGCCCAACATTCATATTTATCCACTTCACACATGTATGGACAAATAGATGCTCTAAATGTTAAAGTGTGAATAATAATAGATTATCTTTTTTTGTACAGTAACAGCTCATAAGTCACAGTTTTTTCACTGCAGAAGAAATATTCTTTTTGGAGACAAAAATATCCAAAATAAAACATCTTGAGGAATTTTACCTTGTAATAAATTATTTTATAGAATGACAATTATCTACTAAAGGTCTTTACCTACATCCTTTCTTGTTATTTTGTTATTCTCAAAGAGTTCCGTGTATCTGCATATATTCAATATATATGTTTGTTTTTGTCTATTTTGACCACTTTCTATCCAGTTTCACCAAAAGAAATAATGCAAAGAGTAGAATTATTATGGTGTTAAGTATGAACATATCACTAATTTGCTGGATTTGGAAGTGTGAGTAGGATTGTTATGCACGGTTATGGTTCTACAAAATGACTCAATTCAGTTTACCACATTTAAAATATTCAGTAGCTGTATCCACTTAAGTTTTTATGCTTTTTATGAGAATTTAATGTGTCGTCTTAGGATGCAGTAAACAATCAAGTAAATTGGAAAGTGCATATACTAATACACATGCAAATGAGTTGAACACGTCCACAATTCAGCCTCTGCAAGGAGCCTTGGCTGGTTCTCTCCTTCACTTTCCAGTGTGTTTCCATCACAGTGTTCCTACATCCTTTGCATTTTAATGTTTTAAAGAGTGAGCTTCACTTTCGTGTCAGTTTTGAGTGGAACTTTGATTACTTTTTGACTCTTAGCTTTCCTTTAAGGTTACACTCTAGCTGTAGTTTAAACAGATGTTCATAGAGACATCGTCAAAATTAAAAATAAAGTACATTTTATTCAGTTAGGAAACAGGTCATAGTTCAAATTCAACAACTCATATGTTAAGACCTGGGGGCATGGTGGTGCAGTTGGTTGGACTGGGTCCTGCTTTCTGGTGGGTCTGGGGTTCAAGTCCCACTTGGGATGCCTTGCAACGGACGGGCATCCCATCCTGGATGTGTTCCCTCCCCCCCAGCCCCACGCCCTGTGTTGCCGGGTTAGGCTCCGGCTCCCCGTGACACTGTATGGGACAAGTGGTTCAGACAGTGTGTGTTAAGAACTGAACATATGAAGCCCTTGTCTTTTGGGAATTATTTCAGTATGGTATTTAATTAAATGCATTAAAAAATAGAAAGCGGACACAGAATTCTATGTCTTAACCAGAGCAGCATAACTATGTTTTAGTTAAATTTTTTTAAACCTGTAATGTTTAAAAGTCATATCTGCACGGAAAAACAGGGAACCTTCAGATCAACACTAAAAATTTATCTCATAAAGTAGACACTGCTTTCTAACATGAACATCAAAACCCACTACGCTATGTCTCATGAAGCTCTCGGTGGTGTGGAGACAAATCACTGTGTACCTTTCAGGGGTTTATGAAACACAGCACATTCGGTGTAAGTAATGTCCTGTGGAAATACACTGAATTCTCTTGATGAAGAAGCATCAAATAAGGACTTTTACTAAGATACCAATGGAGTGTTCATGGACTGCAGAAAGGACAAAAATAACCTATTCCTGTCATTGACCCTCAATTAAAAGGATATATTTTTCTTTTACTTTGTGGGTATATGATCATATTTAACACATTAAAAGATCAGCTGCACAGCTACAGATGGACACACAGAGATGATCTGTAATTTAAATGTTCATATCTGTGGTCAGCCGCTTTTGCCAAAAGCTAACAGTTTTTCCCAGACTGTCCTGGCCAGATGAAAATTAGGTAATTATTTTCCATATGTGCAGGACAACATTGGTTCTCTCTTCTTGTCATGTCTGGTTGTTTTCAAGTTCTGCTCTCTGCCTGCAGCTTTTTCATAGCGCTGTAATTTCCCACGGGTGTCCCGTAGATGGCTGTCAGTCCACAGTGGTGCTGGGAACCCGGCCATGCTTTCATAGTGACACGGCTTTCCTTGCCTCCGGTTGCTGGCAGTTAGTTCTATACTCCTGCTTCCACGATTCCCTGGAATAACAAGTTCTGGTTTAGTGTTGAGATGGTAACAAGGAGATTGGCAGCTTCAGAGATGGGTCTTCTCTGACACTTTTCTCCAACTTGCAACTTGCAACTTACAATGTTAGGCTACCTACAATTATTTACCCATTTCTACAGCTGGGTAATTTATATTACTGGAGGTCAGGCTCATTAATTTTCCTAAGGTATGCAAAAAGGAAAGTCGTCACGTAATCAATTTGATGGAAATTTGTAAAGATTTTGAGCAAGGATTTGAAAGGGTTCACCTTTTGAAAATGTACTTTCAGGGGCACAAAATAAAGAAAAATCTATGAAAAATCTTTCAGTTGCACAGTACACTTTTACATTTTCTTACTGTTGAGGACAAGAACTATGAAAGCGGGGTTGTCTTTGTTCCATTTACTGCCCTTCTCCTCACAGCCAAGTTTTCATTCCCATACCAGTCCATTGCTCAGAGTCCTTGGCTTAGCTCTCATATCTGCTACGAGGGTTCCTCAAGGCTTCCAGATGTGATCTATCATCCACAGAGGCATCCAGCTTACCTCCAAACTCCTGCTATCAGAACTGAAGGAGTATGTGGTGAATAGATATTTATCCATCTTCCACCAGTAGTTATCCATCGTACCACATTGAAGACAACTGGAGATCAACTTTGGTACAGAGCATAACACCACTGAAGAAAATTCTATACTTTGTGTCTGACGTAATCAGTCTTTTTAAACATGCTATGCTTTGCTGGGGTCCACCCTCATGACTGAGGGTTGGAAACCATTTGAGCACTTGACCCAAAATCAACGTGCTGGTTCTGGGCCATCATGACTCCTTTGGCACCACAAGAGGGACTCAAACCATCATCAGGTGAGAGCTATCTAAGTATCCACCAGCACTTAAAGACAATATTTAGTGTCAACAGCTCACTTGAAGCTATGGAAAATTTAGCATCATAAGTCACCTAAACTGCATGTCTTGGCTCATACAGACCCGAGGAGAACGTGCAAACTCCACACAGACTGAGTCAGGATTGAACCTATGTTCTCTCAAACCACCTAGGAGATAGCATGACTAGCTGCATCACTATGATGCACCAACAAACATATGGGAAGTCTCATGTCCAGTGTTAAGTACTTGGAGACACAATGATTCACCTACACTGATGCAGCAAGAAGAAATGCATTTCTGAATTCCAGATGTTAATAGTGCAGTGGAAATATTATTTATTCAGCATCAACTAGTCAAAAGTGCCCAAACTCCCTGGAGGACAGTGGCCTATGCTGACCTAGTAGACAAAAAAGATATACAGCAATACCCCGTTTATATTTTAAAGGTTATGAGGTTGTGAGAAGCATTAATGAAGTTTATGGGTCTATTTCTCTCTTGGGTATTGTGGTCTTGCATAGCTGGGAGCTCATTTGTTACTGAAGCGTTCAAATCTTATGTGACAGATCACTGGCTAATGGGGACTTACTTTTGTACGACATGAAGTGTAATGCAGCAAATGTTACAGAATTTGGATGCCTGACAGGACAAATTTATCAACGCGCAGAGGCTTTTCGATACACCCATGTGCAGAATGTGACTTTGGCTCTTTGTTTTTTACCGTAATCATTGACATTTTTGTGGCTTGGGTGCCTCTTCCGCTTCACCACACCATAACTCACTGTCAGACACATGTTCCCAGAGTCTGACCGCTGAGTCCATGCCATTTTGGGGGAGGAGAAAGCAACGAGAGTGTAAGAAAAGAAAACTGGCTGGGATCACAATGGATGTAGCAGTGCAGGAGTTTATGGTGATGAGCATATCTGTTTCGCCATGTTGTGGCTGCAATTTTTGTTGGCCTTTAACTATTGTGGATTGAAAGCAGCCACCATCATGTTGCAGGTTCAAGTTCCCAAACACTCAGTTACTTGCGACCCCGAAAATACACCGTCTTTATATCGGGGTGTTTGTTTACTCTCTAGAAATGGTAACTTTCTTATTAGAACAATCAAAAGAAAATCAAAAAGACCCACTATTAGTGATTCCATTACTCAGTGATGCAAGTGTCTTTCATTGCAATTGGACCTTACTCTAGAAAATGTAAAATATTCTCCTTTTTAGGGAACAGTTACTGGGACAGCTATTAGCAAAGTGGATAGAGTTCTGCTTTTGGATCCAAAGGATGCCGGTTCAATCTCTAGCTGTAGCACCCTGGCGCAAGGTACTTACCCAGAATTGTTCTAGTAAGTTTACCCCGCTGTGTAAATGGGTAAATAATTGTAGGCTTGTAACTGTAACCTGAACGTTGTAGGTTGCTTTGGAGAAATGTGTACCGTAAATGTTTCTTTTGGTCAGGGCCATAAACAATATCTTTTGAACTGTGGAGTTCCAAGGAGAATTCCAAATTTTACTATAGCCTATCATCTCACAACAATTATGGCCATTTTTAGAACTCCAGATTATCTCTTCTTTTCTCTGTTTTTTCACTCTCGGCATGCTGTTTTCTGCCCTCCATATGCAGTGCTTTGGAACAATGAGGTCTCCGCCTCCGCTGGTGTGCCTTGAATGCAGTGTCGTATGTGTATTTTTTGTACATATGTCACTGATTCCAGGGGAACTCCACATAAGGCAGCCCTGTGCTGTAACAGAGCCTATAACATTACTTTCTTTTTAATGAAAAACAGCTCTTTCTGTGAGCACACAATGCCGCTACTTGTATATATAACTTTAAAATATGTCAGCCATCCACGTATCGCATATGATTTGAAATTATTTTTGCTCTATTGCCAATAAAAACTGATTCCCATTCTACACGTGGAGTGCTAATGTAAATATAGAGTATTGCTATTCATAACATACTGTAAGCGATCAATATTCTCCAAAGGAGCACAGCTGATTTGAAAGTAGCCACACTGTAATGTTTCAAACTGTAGTAGGCCTTTTAGCCCACCTTTCCCGTTTCAGTTTTTAATATTTTTTATTTGTAAATTCTGCTTGAATCTTATTTCCTGCAACAACTCATACTCAAATGATCGCACTTTCTCCGGAACGATGTTTTTAAATCCATTGGTGATTTAAACTAGTTTTCATTGCATTGCACTTTTCAGTTTGTGCTAATATAGTGATACTGAGTCCTGCAAGGTGAATCTACTTGTATCCATCAAGGTTCAGAGAATCAGAATGGCCTTTGTTGTGCAGAGGAGTGTGTTCAGAGATGCCGCAGAGTCATCGTTGCTCAGTGACCCTTCCCTCGCCAATGTCTTGGCCCTCCAAATAATGGAGAAAAAACCCAAGGCACTGCCTAATGACTTAATCCATCCGCTCAGAGCAGTATGAAGCCTAAAAGTGTCAGCATATGCTCTGTTTTTTATGCCAGTTGCGGTTTGGATTGAAACTCGATGGCATTCTCTGTGTCTGTGAGCCTGTAATTTCCAGAGGTCCACCACCTCCGCGTAATGTGACATAAAGCATTTGCTGTGGGAAGTTTTTTCGCACAGCTGTTCATCCTGCACCATGTGTGTATTCCATTCCAAATAAACAACTTTGAGCAGGGAGAAATGCCCCCAAGGCACTTAGCAATGCAATATATATGACTTAAACGAAATGAATAAAATATGGGAAAAGCCAACATTTAAAATGGAAAGTATTGTACAAGCAACTCTGTGTTCCATTGCGTTAATTCTACAATGAAATATTGTACAGTTGTTGAGATTACTTTCACATTTTTCATACAGAATGTTTCTTTGGGGTTCACAGTAGAGCAAATCATTAAAACGTGTTGTGGCTACAATAAAAGTTATTTGATTTTATTTTGGCTCAAAATAGAGACGTCACTTGCAAAACAAGAAAGTACAGTTAAGTCTTTCTTAAAGTGCTGTCAAGTCAAGGTCGACTCAAGGGAACCCTATGGATAGCTCTCTCGGACTGTGTTCAGTTTTTTTGTCATTGGCTAATTATTGTTACATTGAGTGGCATCAATAGTTGTGGTTTCTGTATTGATCCGTTACATTGCCAGTCTTTCTCTTTTGTGCTGACCTTCAACCTTTCCATTGATGACATCTTTGTTGTAACAATCTGTCTTTAGCTTTCTGGGAAAACTCAAGCTTGATCTCCTCCAATACCTTTTGGATACCCGCTGTCCAGTGTAAATGCTGTATTCTTCACAAACACCATAATTCAAAGACATTCAATAGACGCCACACCACCGTTACCCTGCATTGGAGAAGCAGGTATTGATGACTGATGGAACTTGCAGTCATGTTTATAGGTGTGGTTCTCTGCTACACTTTATGTGTATTCACACTCTACACAGTAAGAAGGCAAACATATATTCCACATCTCTTTTTTTATAATTGCCCTGAATTTTTCATCAGTTCTGCTACCAATAATTCCTTAAAAATGACTGTTTCCATCTGAGCAAACCTGAATCCCAATGAGAAATGAACAATTGTTGAGAATAATGTCCTCTTTTCAAAAATCTCTCAAACAACAGGCAACCTGTATGAACACAACTGCTAAGATCATTATACCTTAAAGCTATGGACAGGAGTTACTCCCACATTGCAGCAAAGTTTTGAGTATGCAAAGATGGATGTCTGCTTAGTGGCTTAACAGCAACATTCCTTTCCTCTTCCTTGACTTGATAGATTTTCACAGCATTTCAACGGGATTCCTGGCTTAACTAGTACTAGCTATTACATCTACAGCAAATGCATTCATATTTGCATATTATCAGCTGCTGTACTTTAGTGGTGCTGGAGGTTGAGGTCTCCTGGTACGGCTGGCTTCCTTTACATGTTGTCATTATCTTCAGTCTCCATCTAAAATGTGTCCACAGCAGGGTAAGTCTTTTGAGAGGGTGCTCAGGTTACTGAAAAAGCACTGTATGGAAAATGGCGATGCAGATAGAATCAGGTCACAAGATACTGCACCACAATGTTACTTTTTGCATATTATCGAGCTAATCTGACCATGTTAACCTTACTCTGGTTTCTAACCAAGCTGCAATGGTATTTTTTCTTGGGGTATAATACTGAACTTTTCAATGCATGAATGTACATAAATGTTTGCATGACTCAGACAGGTTTCAATTTCTCAGACAGGTTTCATTTCAACATTTCCCATCTCAAAAAAATAAAAATGTGAACACTGGCTTTGTCAATAACAGTACTAAAATTTCTAGTATAACCATGAATATTTTTTTTTTTCAATGTTCAGCAGTTTATCATTTAACATTTAATATTTTCAGTAGTGGATGAGACAGATGCTATCATATCGATGTCAAGGAATGCAAAGCTTGGGATTTTAGAATAAGACGGTAATAAAAGTGGATGATATAAATGCTTAGATAAAAATAGCCTCTTTCAGCTTTGCTTAGATCTCTGAAATTCTCTCATGCAGAAAAAAGCAACTTGCAATTGTTATTAAACATGTGGTCGTGGTTAGGTTGAAGAGACGGGTTTGAAAGTCAAAACTGGGTAGGACATTGCCAACCTTCATATGCGCAGTGTTGAACTTCTCAGAACGGCAAGCACAAGTAATTTTTTTCAGATTGACAGTTTTTACACAAATTCTCACATGAAGCCTATTGAAACAGCATGATTTTTCATATGCTTTTTAATAGCAACCATTACAAGAAGAAGACCGGCTCCAGCGGAAGCATTCAACTAACCCCAAATTTGTGGATAATACCTCTGACAACTATCTTTGAAGAGGCTGCAGAAAATAAACATGGAGATTTGAGCTGTCAACCTCTAAGTTCTTCTCCTAGATTTTCAAGATCTTTCAGACGATTGTATTTTTGAATGTTTCCTGGCTAATTAATACTGTAAAGAACACAGTATATGGAGTGTTGATACACGGCATTCTAGTGAGTGTCCATGAGGTAAAGGACAGGAATATGAAGAACACATGGTCGACTCCGGCTCAGCTAAGCCAGCCTCAGGCTCCTGTTCAGAAAGTACCCTCCTGAAGAGCAGAGGCTCTTGTTAAAATAAACCAGGTGCGTGTGCAAAATGACAAAGATTACATTTCTGATCATATGGCATTTGGACTTGAACTTGAATGAACCAACAGAGATTACTGTGTTGACAGGCTTGGACTAAAAATTTTAGAAGCAATATCAAAGCAAAATAGTAGTGCAGAGGCAGCTTTAATTTCAGCATGGATCGTGTGCAAAAAGTAATTTTATTTTATTTGTTTTGTTTACAGCTAGCCAATGCCATAAATAAACCTACATTCAAACTCCATCCCAAGTTAATAGTTATCCCAGTTTTCTTTTGGACAAAAGCTAGACATCCTGCTTCCAATTTGGAAATGTACAAGTCTCATATAAATGCATCTCTCTTGTTTCTTTTTTTCAAATTGTAAAAGCATAGTGATACCATATCACCTTGATTCACAGTCATTTGTAGGCTTTTAAGATACTGCACTGATAACTTGTTGTCCAAAGCAAGGGAAACTATTGGTGTTATTATTGTTGTTGTAGCTGTTGTCATTGATTTAGTGTCGTATCATGGAGAAAAGTGGCACCATGTATTTCCCATGTTTGTACGGCAATCCTCCCAAAGTCCAAAAACATTTATTTAAGAAAACAACAGTAAACCACTTCCATGCCATGTCTACAATGAAAACCATGAGAGTAGTCTACAAGAGTCCTCTTCAGCTCAATGGCATTTATATTAGATGGCGGCGCACGCAGACAAAGCGGCTCGGCTCTCCCTTAGAGCAGCAGTAGCTTTCAGCACACATTACCGATATACCGATAATACCGACACCCCATATTACCAATCTCAGTTACTTTTCAGCAGAGTCACCACTTTCATCCTCTCGGAGACCCTATGCCATGCCCCCAGAGACCATCGAAACTTCCATCCCACCAGCGAGATAGTGCGGGCAACGGTGGGAGAGGAAACAGAAGCGAGGACCCGAGCCGGGCCACGTGCTCGGCTACAGGCCAACCCGTACAGACCAGAGCTTCCGAGGCTGCTCCTCGCCAACTCCAGGTCTGTTACCAACAAGATGGACGAGATCAGAAGCAGATCAGACGACAGACTCCAGGAAAAGCAGAGGAGGAGGATTATGCGTCTGTGTGAACAACACAGTTGGCGCAGTAGGCCATACATTTCCCCACAAGCCGAGGCTACATTAGCATTAGAAAAGCTAAATGAAAGGACTTCAAGGTTTCTGTCTAATTCTAACTTATTTACCTCTTTATTATTTATTTATCTATTTCTTTGTTTACTTATTTTAAGTGTTCTTTCTCTCTGCTGCTGTTGTTCTGAGGGCTATCACACAACATTTCGTTGTATTGCATCGCATACAATGACTATAAAGTATTGACTTGTCATCATCATCTCATATTACCCAACCATTGAGGCTAAAAGGCTTTTGACGATATCACCAATAAAATACCCTTCTTCCTTTAGCCTGGTGAAGGTCATACCTCCTTTGCTCATCTTTGTCATGTCTACAGAGAAAAAATTGTTGGCACGTGGCACAAATATTGTGCAGATGTATTAGCATGACCTCAAAGTTAAGGTAAAACTCCAGTGCGTGTGCAGCAGAACACAGTTCAGCCAAAAACAACCATTTCATAACACAGATGTCTGACCTGATCAGTTCTTGCCTGTATTCACCTTTAAAGCCAACTCATGCCCAAAAGCAGTATTAATATCACAGAGAGATTTGTTGTGTTCATCGCTGTTGCCGGCTGAAACACAGCCCACACACACAGAAAAAGTTACTGTATAAGAGATGAACATTCCTCACAAGGGGAAAAGAAATTACATCTTTTTCCTTAGAAACAATGTGTTCATGATTTTAAGAACATTTGAGACATGAATTTGGGACAAAATATTTCTGAGTATAATATTTTATGAAGAGCAAGTATGTTTTTGAGTAACTAGTATACTTTTCATTGTCTGCCAGCAGAGTTATAAAAATGGCCAAATTCATTCAGACTGAGGATGAACACACTGTGTCCACCTCTGGATCCTTTGGGTTTTACTCATTTTGCATCTTAACTGTATTTCATTTTAAGCTCACACATATGTGTTGTCTGAAGCTGCTTGTCCCAAGTGGGGTCGCGGCAAGCTGGAGCCTAACCCAGCAACATAAGGCATAAGTTTGGAGGGGGAGGGAACACACCCAGGATGGCACACCAGCCCATCACAAGGCACCCCAAGCAGGACTTGAACCCAAGACCCACCAGAAAGCAGGCACGAGCCAAACCCACTGCACCACCACGCCCCCCTCATTTTAAGCTCCACAGCTGAAATTGTAGTCTGTAGGATTTATTTTATTATTCATGGCAGAAGCAATATGATTTGCATATAGTTTATTTTTCTTACACATGCATTAAGTGTCAGTTGAGTATATTGATAAGAACTATTTTACCTGCAACTTAGAATCTCATTAAAAACAAACCATCCATAAATGTCCAGCCTCATGAGAAAATTTGCATGTTAAGAAACATTACATTTGTGAGGTTTCCTCTGAGTCCTCCAGTTTCCTCCCACATTCCAAAGACATGCTGTTCATATGAACCGTGACTGTAAATGGTGTGCAATGTACAACCATGCAAGAGAATGTGTGTATGTGCGGTTGCCCTTTGATGGACTGACCTACAGTTCAAGGCACATCCTGCCTTGTCAGCTATATTTCCTGATCACTGTGACACTAACTGAATATACGGTTATTTGAAATGGACGCATTAATATGTAACAGACAGCAGGGTGTGGCACTAGACAAATGTACCATGTCAAATTCTGATGCTACCAGTTTCACAGACCCACCAGTTTCAATTTGTACGGCGGACTTTCTGTTTGTTCAGTTGTTAATCATTTACTTCTGAAGACACACACATACATCTTAAGCCATAAAGAAGCTGCCGTTTGCTTTGGCACATTCTTTAAGTCCTCATCAATCTTTGTGAAATGAAATGCCCGCTGATCCTTTGAATTTTCAAATAAATGTTGGAAGAGGCAAATGAAAGTGAAACTTTGATGAAAAGAAAACATTACAAAGACCTTGTGCTGCAGAAGCGCCGTCCAAACCAGCTTTGTTATTCTCATGAAATTATACAAGGATGGATCAGGCCAGACATCCTTGTGAGATATATTTCTTCACTCGGAGGGGAAACTTCTCAACCACGGAGATGAAACAGCTGGGTGTGCAGGTCGCCTTTCAAGATCGTGTCGAAAACTTAATTCAAAAAATTGCTCCTACCACAGAAGTGGCTTGAATAGGAAATGTTCTCCTTCCCACAGAATGTAAACTGACTGGCGGCTCTCCTTCAGTCCTGTTCTCCTGCCTTTGCCCTTAACCTTGAATTATGAATTGAAGCAGATTCTGATCCCTTTTGGAACCTCTGCTACTAGATGGAGTCAGGGCCTTTGTCTATTACTGGCCCAGTGGACATTTGTAAATCATTATCATCGAAAGAATGGTGGCTAAAGACAAACGAAAGGTTCAAGTCCTGTTCCTGCATTGCTGAGGAAAGAACTTTATCTGAATTACTCGACCTGTATAAATGGCTACATCTGCAGCAGTATGTTGCAAATGTGAAAGCTCTGTTCATGTTATTTATTTAAATCCAAGCACTTTCATATTTACAATATATTCAGGCATCCCTCAATTTACAAACTTTCTTCATCCAAAATTTTGGTATGACGGCTTTTAGTGTTTGATATCCAATTTTCAATTTCAGAATGAAAAATCATAGCAAAGTCTATCCACAGTACGTCCCAAAAAAAACTGAAACTCACATAAGTGACGTGGAAGTGTAGTAATGCACTACATCTTACGCTAAAGTATCACCGTTTACTGTTGTTTTTCTCTCTTGTTTTCATTTTGTTTGTTTGCTTTTGTGCAAACTACAGAAAATGGATTTTGTGTAGTGCAATAATGACTGCCAAGCTTCCTTCTCTTTCCACCCACCACAACTCGCTATCAGCTGATCTTCACTGCTAGTTATTTAAGTGTTTACAGTGTTTCAGTGATATCCATGAAAAAATTGGTTAGGGGTTTTGTATGGGCTGAGAATGCAGTATTATTTTCCTATTTGAAATAATGGGAAATAGGCTGTTGGTATCCAAAGGTTTGGTATCGGAACTTTTTTGTCATGTCCACGCCCACACTGCGATCGACAACACCTGAAGACATCAAGTGCCTGATGACAATTAGAACCCTCGGCTTTAAAGTAACCTGCTCGGCTCCTTCACACTCTTGGAATCTCAATGAGACGACGTCCTCCTTAGCGCTCATGTCCCGATCTCCTCCATTCTCACTCTCTGTTCTTCGTTCCTCGGCTTCTGACCATTCGCCTCGTCTCCTGAGTACATCCACGGATCACAGCACTATAATCCGTGTATTTAGTCTTTTGCTATATATGCAGCTGTACCGTCAAACTGTGTTTCTGTGCAGGAGCTTTTGAATTAATGAAATGGTTAGCCCTTAAATTAGTACTATTCATGAGCATCTGACTCATTCATTCAAGCATTTTAATAAATCTTTGCTGGATGGTGTGTAATTACGGGAGGTTGGCAGCTCTTCCTTTCGCTGTGTGTCTCGTTGAGGCAGCTGGGCATACTGTAACATCTCGACTCAGTAATTCCACTGAACCGGAAACAGCCAAGACAGGCTGACTTGGCACTCCAAATATTATATTAGGTGGTTTTACATTTTCCATGTTTTAGACTTCAGACTCTGAAGTTATTCACTCTACCATCATGTGCAAGCTCCCATTGTTACATATTTATGTAATTAACTCGGCAGTTAATGGAAATGACTTAACTAGGCCTGATACCATTTCCCTGTTGCGACTTACACTGGCAGGCAGCTCACATAGCATAGTTCTGGTTTAGTTTGTTTCTGGCAGTAGAGTGGTTATAGTAAAACTTCAAAAAATAATCTTTTAAAGGATTATTTTGGAGCTCTTAGAGTGGAGCATTTTTTAACATTTTTTTTATATGCTAGAAATGTAGTCGTTGTTGAGACCACAGGAGCTTGTGAATTAACTGTGGACCATGACACAATGTCAGTCTTTTTCTTGTAAATTTCAAGAAAGGTTAGAGGTTAAAGTTTCCTCGAAACATGTCGCCAGCTCAAAGAAACAGAGAACTTCTCTTCACAAACACATTTCAAACTGACCGTCCCATGAATCAACCATCTCTATGGTGAGGAGCTCCACTTTTTCCCTCTCTTTCTCTTTCTCTCTCTCTCTCTCTATATATATATATATATATATATATATATGTTTTACGAATTATATTTTATGAAATTGGTTTCTGACAGTGAAAAAGTGTTTCCTGCAGGAATGAAACTATTTAGTTAAGTGAGATTTGTTGAGGGGATGTGGTGGTGCAGTGGGTTGGACCACAGTCCTGCTCTCCGGTGGGTCTGGGGTTCGAGTCCTGCTTGGGGTGCCTTGCAACGGACGGGCGTCCCGTCCTGGGTGTGTCCCCTCCCCCTCTGGCCTTATGCCCTGTGTTATCGGGTAGGCTCCGGTTCTGAAAATGTGTGTGTGAGATTCACTAAATAAAATCAACATAAATACTCCAATAATTCCAGCCTGGTGTATCTGCTGGATGCTACACCAAAGCCATATGAAAAACACAGATACACCTGGTTAAGGAAGAAGAATCACTTAGTCAGGCATAAAAAATGACATAAAGCTGTCTCTGAAAGCCAACAAAATCTAGTCAGTGATTCCTTGATGTTATTTTATGTCACTCCATATCCAACAAAGCATGCAAAAAAAGATGTTCCGCGCACCCTGTGAAAGAGGTAAATTTTGGATTCAGTAGTGCCCAAACCTGTCTCAGTAGAATAGACACTGTGACAGTAGACAGTAAACAGGTTTCTCGTCAGGAAAGGAAAAAAAAAAAAACATAACAGGTCCTCTTTGCGTACGTCCTGACCTTCCTGACCATATTCCTTCCTGGGATGGCCCCCTTCCCCAAGATGTTCAGGAACAGAGGAGAAGAAACAAATAAACCGTGGCATGCCAAGGTGGCTGAAAAGGAAATTGGGACAGCACGCCATGAGGAGGATATGAGACAGTGGGAGCAGAAGGAAATCACAGAGGCTCGTCCAACAGACCGAATGAATAAATCTTTGTTTTATTTGCCTGCCCTTTTGCGGGGCTGGACAAAGCTGGAGGTCTTCAGACAGCAGCTGGAAGGACTAGGATTCTCAGACAAAGAGATCCAATGCCTCACATCTTCCCCTCACTGCCTGCCTCCTAAGAGAGCATGTTCATACTATGCAAATGGCAAACAGTTTGATTACCAGTCTTTTTCTCAGCAAAGCCCAGAGATTGCTGTTCTTCAGTCTTGTAAAACACCTGTCATTGAGGACCTCCGGTGTTTTTGACAGAGTAGCAATACACAACAGATTAGAGAGTTCTATACATTCAAACACCATGCGTAAAAAAGACGGCAGACCTCAGCATTTGAATGTAACACAACATTTTCCATGAAGCAGTGCAAGAAAATATAAAGTATGCAAGTAGTGTCTGAAATAAGAGATGAGTACTTGGAGTTTATGGGAGGTGTTCAGTTAGCCAAGCTGGCTACATACGGATGCAGATGTATTTGCCAGAAGAGCAGGAGAAGAGTTTCAGATGGATGAGAGAATGCCTCAGTCGTGACTTTGTGTCAAATCCACATCATTTAGGCAAGAGCAGTACAAACGTAATAAATAGCACAGTCTACAGTTTCCAGTACAAATACAAAAGTATGAAAACTAACTAAAGGGCCATGTTATTGCACGTCTCTTTTTGAAACTGTGTTCGTCCCCCCAAAAGTAACTTATATTTGTTTATGACATTCATAATATCATCTGCTGTGAACACTGCAGTAGTTATCAATCAGCCATGTGTCCTATATTCCAGAAGCAATCTCATATATATAGTCTGGAAAAATGAAAGATATAGATATATAATAAATATATATCATTTTTCATCATCTGGGGGTCTTGAAGTAATTTTGTATTCTAGTTAGTAATATCCTGCATGGAAAAATGGGTCATTTGTCAAAATAATTACCCTGTATCCAGAATTCAAAACACATTCTCACTGTGACTATCCTCAATAGACATGGAGTACTGCAAATATGACAATATGACTGGCCTAGTTCCTTCATCGTAAGGCTCTTATTGACTTGTCTTCATGTGTGTGAGTAATTACAGTAAAGATAAATCCATCTACGAGAAGCAGACAGACAATAGCTTGCTGGTCATGCTAGATTGTAGATGCTTAAATTCCCCAGTGATGAGCGGCAGTCTTGGTTAGTGCAAAAAAGTTATTTGTATTTAAGGTCGCCTGAGGAAAGTAACCGCTGGCTTCTAAAAATGGTTTCTCTAAGACTTTGTTTTGTCTGGAAATGAGAAGAAAATGAAAGGGGAAAGTGTAATTAAGGCTGTGTGTACGAGGAAGGATGTGCTTTGGTTTCCACTGGTCAAACACTTATTCTCCGTGTTAATCAGAACACATTTGAAACAGGTCTATGCAAAAAAAACATAATCTTTTCCTTCTGCAACTTCTTGTCCCAGATTCTATATTAAATGAAGCTTATATTATTTAAATGAAAATAATTTAGTATGTTAAAAAAAAAAAATTCAAGAGCAGAAACTAATTTTTCTGTTTTCTGCTCAGTTTCATTTGTTGCTGTCCTCAAGGTTTCAGATGGAGCTTAAAGGGAACACTGGGAAATGTGTTTTCCACCCTGATATTACACGGGAAAATTTAAGTGTATATATAATCACTTACATATTTGTCACTCACTTCCAGTTACAATTGACTTTTTAGCCTTTAATTAACATTATTGCCATAAAACTTTATTTTAATGTTTTACAGTTTCCAATCAAATCAATTTTATTGGGATCCAAAAGCAACACATCCTTTTTGCTTGCTGACTTCTGTGGACTTCATCAGCGAATGTGTATATCACTAAAGCAAAACTGGGAGCGCATACGCAAGCGTGCAACATAGTTCTATTTTTCATTAGGGGATGGGTGCATTTCGGCAGGATGTGTGCAAGATGTTACATGATTGTCTTTCACTTCCAATTTCATGGTTAAATTTGTACAACAGGGTATTTGTGCCGGCGCAGTTCAGGGTATGTGCCTTGTAGGACACTACAGCAGTGACAGGAGCTACATTTTAACCAACAGCGTTCAGATGTATATTTGTGAGCCAGACCCTGCCTTGCAGATCATTATGTGAGTAATGAGTGCATTTTCAAATGACTGAATAAGGGTAATTTTACTGGAGCAATATAGGGTAAGTACCTTGCTCAAGGGTACTACAGACAGAGGAGGGCTCTAACCGCTACAGTACCAGCTATCCTCATTACCTACTACTAAGTACTTTATATTTGCATAGAAAATGCCTATAACAAGGGATAATTATTGTGCACATTATTTTATTTTTTCATATTTGCTCTTACATCTTACTGTTTCTCTGTGTGAAGATTTTAATCTCACTAAAATTTAACTCTTTGTCAGATAAAAAACAGTCCAAAGAACAGCCCAGGTAAGATGGGCTAAATCATGGTACATTGGTGTTTTTAGACTGCCCTCTAGAGGCACAAAGGGGAAGGACACCTCACAGGTCACCCCTGGGCCTTCATCACATTTTTATTTTCTATTCATTATGCTCTTAATATCTTTCCATTTATAGCAAGTCAAAAGGTCAGTAACTGGAAGGAATACCTGATGATCGGCCTACTTTCATTAATCATGCATTACTACATTTTAGGTAGTGAGAGAAAAAATCTGAAAAAGAGGAGAGCTTCACTCAAAGCAGCCCACTCTATTCAGAATTCCCCTTGAAAAAAAAATGGAACACTGCTGTTGATCTCAACCTCAACAGTTTTGTTTGGTGAACAAAAAAAAACACTTATCCTGCATAAGCAAATCAGTACTGATTTTCTCTGGCTGAAATAGATGGCAGTCACAGAGAAGGAAATGGACATACTGTATAAGCTCTATTATTCAGAGCAAATATTTTCAGAAAAAACGGTTCTGATTGCAGAAAAAACGCATAACTACATAAGCATAAATTACTGCTTTATTTAATGTACCTAATTTAGGCCTAATTGGTGTCGTATCCTGAATGCACAAAATAATTCAGCCATATTTATGATGACTGTACCTGCAATTTGGGCCCCTCTGGAATGCTACTTTCCTGAAATTGCTTTGAAAACTCACTTATTTCAGTACTAACTGTTAGAGCTCTTACAACTGACACATTCTGCTCATTGGCAATCAGCCTAATATGAGTCACCTTTGCAGCTGTGTTTATAGCTGTCATTATTACTTTCTCGTCTTTTTGTTATTTCTATAAGCTTCTATTATTTTGTCCAGGCCCTGTAGGAACATGTAGCAGTGTGCGTCTGGTGTAAAGTATGTAATCCCTATAGGGATGGTCATTATTCTTGTATAAAATATTAGAAAAAACTTATAAAATCTGAATGTGAAATCTTAAACATAAAATGAATAGATGACTATGATTTACACCCCTATTTGTACTTCCCTACTTGGTTTAACCAATGCATCTTGGGCTTCACTTATTTTTGCACCTGCACCACTTGTACTGTATGTTTCTACGACACACATGATTTCCTCTAAAGTCACATATGGAATGTAGTAAAATTAGGGGACACAAGGGGTTCACATACTTTCAAACAGAACTGTATGAACAACAAAGTAACGGCAGGGCTTCTTTCAAGCAAAGCCATCACTAATAGCACATGGAAGCGGCAGTGTTTTTCCACATTTTCAGGAGCAGCTCATCCATGTACAATCCAAGAATGTACTTTCTGATGATGTTTGAATAAGTCAGACCGCCTGTGTCCCTACAGCTTCAGACGAATCATAACAAAAACAGGAAATTCGGGCCAGTGGGTAGCGTTCCAGTTGGTGTCCTAACCGACGGTCTTTGGTTCAAGCCCCACTCCTATCGAAGTCCCCTTCATCAAAGTAATAAGTGAATTGATACAATAGCAATACCCTGCTGTATTAATGGGTAAATCATTGTAAAAAGCTGATTCTTTAATATTGAAAAATGACACATCTTGGTAACTTGATAATTAAGACTTGCCTCATGTAATGAACGCTCCTGTCACAAAAATTCAGACTTCCGAGCAGAGGTGGGTGGAGTAAATAAACAGAGTACTCAAGCAAAACCACACACACACACACACACACACACACACACACACACACACACACACACACACCATCAGCCTGTCACAAAGCACCCCAAGAGGGACTTGAACCCCAGACCCACCAGAGAGCAGGACCCAGTCCACCCATTGCACCACTACACCACACCACTGCCTGCCCCCAAAATATACAAAAATATACTTGAGAAAAGGCCAAAAAGTACCAAGTCAAAGACTACTCAAATTACTAAATTTATTTT
The DNA here is from genome assembly GCF_900964775.1 of Scleropages formosus. NCBI lineage: Eukaryota > Metazoa > Chordata > Actinopteri > Osteoglossiformes > Osteoglossidae > Scleropages > Scleropages formosus. The sequence continues at coordinate 18,285,505 of NC_041807.1, forward strand.
AATTCAGTTAAGGCCTTTAATATTATGACACTCTGGCAATTTTAACAGCTACCAAATACAGTTTAAACTCATTTTTTCAATAAATTAAATATTTTGCAAATAAAATTAGATACTGACAATTGGATGAGTAAAATTAATTAAAAAAAAAAGACAACTTTGTCCAGGCTGACTTAAAATTTTAGGCTTTTGTCCTAAGATATTTGGAATAATTACAATTTAAAGAAAAACACCAGGGTACCTCAGTACCGCAAATTAAGGGCAAGTACCTTGATCAAGGGTATTCCGCTGGAGGCAGGATTCAAAGTCGACTGCAAGGTGACGGTTCTGATTGCTCTGCTATCAGCTCCCTCAGAAGAAGTCATAGCACTCGTTTCCCCTTTAGCTAATGCTTCACCGAAAGTGATTTACAGCTGTTTACCAATTGAAACAGCAGGGTATTTCTATTAGAGCCATTCAGAACTGATGCCGTTTTCAAAAGCATTACAGCAGCGACGTGGTGGAAATTCAAGCGACCTCTAGAATCATCATCATCATCATCACTGCAACCCACTGCACCACTGACTATTCCATAATAATAAAGTTTGGACAGCAGTAGTAACACTATCCAAATAACTAATAAATGAGAAAGGCCTCTCAGTTCAGACACTCCAGCTCTAGAAACAGGTGGAACCCTGTGCTTGACTTACTCGGTGTGGTTGATGCGGGAGTCATCTAGCTGGGCATTGGTTCATTTATGGCACCAGAATTAGGCAGTAACCAGCACTGGCTTGAATACAAATAATGAAACTACTGTACTTTATTGCAACCATCTGTATGTTGCCTTGTTTTTAAACGATATTGCAGTGCTGAGGCTCCCATTTGATCTGTAGCTTTGAGAAAGGAGAAAATCAATACTTTAATGTTTTTTTAGATTCGATGTGTACTTCGATATGCAGTAGCATCGACATTTTTTTGGCAGAATATTATGACAGCATGCGTCTAAAGTCTAGGTGGTTGTGTAGTCAGTGTCCCTTCTAGGGTGGATAACTGAGTGGAGGAACCTAGTTGGCTTTTCATGTGTTCACAATATTCAAAAGTTATGTTCAACACTAAACTACTATATAAATATAGGAAAAAGTATCAATTTTTTCAAAAAAATTTAAATTTCTGTAATTTCAAGCTTTTGATGGCTATGTTCACTATGTGCCACACCCATCACCACACCCCAGGCACCTGGTCCTAATCAGCATGAACAGGGACAAGAGGAGCCGGTCCACCACCTGTCCACTGCGGAGTCTCTCCTGAGACAACCGGCCCATCTGTGCTCTTGTAGCCTTCTTCTGCACCCCGTCTCATGCCTGTTCCCTCACCATCCCCTATCCTGGCTCCTCGACTCCCCGAATATGACCACCTGCTTCATCCTTCAACCACGACTTTGGATCCTCACTCTCCAGCTCCATAAACAGTCAACAATCGCCGATGGACCGACTATTCACCTCTCCCTGCCCACAAGTTCCTGCCTGATCTCTCTGTACTGAATAAATGATCCTCTGCTTGGGTCTAGTGTCCTCCATGTTCCCCTTGACAGTATGTGCATATGTACGTGTGTGTGTGTGTGTGTGTGTGTGTGTGTGTGTATCTGTCAAAGGCCTTACAGCAGTGACGTTGTGGAAAATTAGTAACATAATAAAATAACTAATACTCTATACTATACGCGTTTCGGAGGGGGTGAGGTGGTGCGGTGGCTCAGCGGGTTTGACCTGTGCCTGCTCGCTGGTGGGTCTGGGGATAAGTCCTGCTGGGGATGCCTTGTGACAAACTGGCATCCTGTCCTGGGTGTGTCCCCTCCCCCTCCAGCATTGTGCACCATGTTGCTGGGTTAGGCTCCTGTTTGCTGCAACTCCTCTCAGGACCAACAGTTTCAGATTCCATGTGTATTTAAAAGATGCTTTTCTCCAAAGTGATATATATATCTCATAGAAAATATAATGTGTGTATTACATTAACAGAAAGATAATATATATGATATAGAGTACACGTACTTAAAGTAAGTTAAGTATACTTAAAGATTATACATATATATATATATATTTATTCTGACAGTACTGATTTTCTCCTAACTCTTCAGAAACCAGGTAAAAAGTTCTGGATCCTTTCTAAAAAGAAAGGAAAATACAGTGGTTTGCTTTTACACAGCACTCTATTGTGATAACACTCGGATCCCTTTCACAAAGTTAAAAATGAATATATACAGAATATATAATCACAATATTGCCAGATAGGAAGATCTGAGGCTGCTCTCCGTAGTGGTTTTCATCTGATAACTAAGATGTTGATGATGATGTTCCTCATAATGATTTTGCTGGATCAGCTGCTTCAGGGATGGTGCAGGTCTGTTTGACAAATGGCATACTAAGCAGCTGCAACGGGAATCCAGGGCCAGCTGTCTAGGCCACTGATGGCTTCCAGATGGCCGGTGTGATGGCCTGTGGTTGCTGGACACGAGCACTGGTGCGCTGGGGAGAGAAAGGCGAAGGGAGGAAGAATGACACGGGGAGGAAGGTAGGTGGGGAGCGGCAGCGCTGGAGAAAGCAGGAGCCACGATAAGCTGCTCTGCGCCAGGGGTTGCGTGTGTGTCAGCGATCGTCCGTCTCCCGCCGTTCATCGGAGGGTGGAGCACGCTGCGCGGCCAACGACTGCAGCCGCACCATGGACTGGACAGCGGTCATCATCCTTCTCATGTGCAGCGGCGCTCAGGTGTGCGACGCTCAACGCAGGACCAGAGGTGAGGATCTGCAGCCCTGTTTGCACGCAGCTGTGAATAAAAGTTGCACCTGATGCACTCTGGACTGTAGGGTTGTAGGGAAGGAAGTCACTGCCAGTACCGCGGTGACAGCCCCAGCACTAATTCTCAGGGTCCGCTTAATGTACGGGTATGGGGCAACTGGTTACACAGCGGTTAGAGCAACCACTTTTAGATCCAGAGGTGGCAGGTTTCAATCCTACCTACCGCTGTAGCACCCTTGAGCAAGGTATTTCTCCGGTAAAATTCCCCAGCTGTATAAATGGGTAAAAAGCTGTAGGTAGGGTATCGCTGTCTCCTTGGAGAAAAGCGTCAGATAAATGAGGGAACGTAGATATTTGAAGGATCATCGGTATTGACTAGAGATCACAATGAAGGCTACGCAGCACATTTCTGGTTGTCCTGGCTAAGTTTGGTGACCACAAATTCATCGCAACAAAGTGCCAACAGAGGTTTACACTTCTGATAATTCTGAGCAGCATGACGCAGATGCTCACGGTGAGCAAAGGTGGAGTGACCTGTTTCGGCGGAAATAGTCCAAATGGATGCATGCGTCAATAATTCCGCAAGAATGCGCTCGACCCTTATTTACACGGTTCCGTGTCGAACAACTCTGTGTGTCTGTCTGAGTATGTGTGAGCTTGCACGCATCCAAGCGTATTTAGTTTCCAGAAATAGGCTGCAGTAATGTTTACTCTTCGAAATTTCCCTGCCAGTCCATTAAGAGAAAAAAGCTTAGCCTGCTTTAAGAAAAGGAGAAAATTCAGGCGTTTTTCCAGTTTAGTTCTTTCAAGCTTGTGAGACACACTGAAATGTTCTGGGTAGTAAATTTTGCGAAACAATGGACTGGAGCAAACTGGATCTACACCTTCAGAACACCAAAATGTACTTGTACACGAAGGGCTTCTTTCAGTTTTAGCTGCGCAATTTGACCTGCGCACCTGTGTAAAAGATGTGTGTTTTGCTGCGTCAGCCGTTGCGCTTGCTAAATTCTACGGCAGAATGAAAGCAGAAAAAAATCCCAAATCAAGACCATACTTATACTGCGCTAATCTAATTGGGCTGCGCTGTGAGGAGTCTCCTGAACACACCAAAACGTTATGTACTAAGCTGAACAAACAGAAAGCATGTCCAGACGTGAGCGAAAACATAGTTACTTTTTATATTCTATATGATTAACGTTAAATAAAAATGTGGTGAATATATGTATGTGTTTAAATGCATTAAATGGCAATAAGAGGAAAATGCTCAGAATCGGTTTAAATGTCCAGATGGGAAATAAAGAAGTTCTGACAGGAATGTAAATGTTTTCATTTTTATGAGATTATGGGGTAAACATTTGTTTCACTGTGGTTTTCTGGGCCCTTGTGCTCCATCTTCCCGACCTCTTCTATCTCTGACTGTGTGTCTCTCAACTTTCCCTGAGCTTCTCTGACGTCTGACTTCTTTAAGTCTCTGCTTACGTAAATTTATGGATCTCTTGGTCCATCTCTATCCATCACTGCTTATAGAACCTTCTAGATCTTTGATTCTTTAACATTCAGCCTTACAATTCTGTGATCCCTTCCATCTTGGACTCTGTCCCTGTGTCATGCGTCTCCAGACTCCACGCCACATTTTTGACTTTCCGAACTCAGACTTGTCATTTCTCTGTATCTATGGTTGTTTGGCCATGTGCTTCCTTGGCTCCCTTTCTGGATGATAGTTCCTGTTGCTTCCTGTCATTCATCTCTGGAACTTTTTTCTCTGGAACATACTTCCTTGATTTTCATTAAGTCAGCAATGCATTCCAGTTCATTTCTGGAGACATAAGACAAGTACCATGAAAGGGAGCATCAGCCTGGGCTCCCAAAGTAGATCATGTTTTATCTATTAGGCTGTGTTTGGGTTGTGATTTTGGTATCAGATCCATGGTGAATGAGGAATTCTTTTGAATCAGATACATAACAAACACCCACTTTGGCCTGATGTATGAGTGCAATTACTCAAAGTGCTGGAGAAGTGTTGAAATGGTGAGCTTTTTGTTGATTTTATTGAGTTATTATGCGCTTGTACTAAAGACCCTGTCTGTCATATCACTTTGAGGAAAAGCATCTGCTAAATGAATAAGTGCAAATGTTACATTACAAGAACTTTGTTTAACTGAACTGAATGGATATTTGGAGAAACTGCACATATTCAATGAGTCCGTTCACGTCAAAGGGCAGAGGGTGGCATGTTTCATCTGAAAGGCTGGTTTTGATTTTTTTTTTAAAAAAAAAAAAAACCAGAAGCCATCAATTTGCTGTCATAACATGCTGTGCTGTTATTTTAGATGTGATGAGTTGTATGAAACCACGGCACAGTGCCAGGTGTCCTACGGCTGGACAGCCACTGAGAGCGGCCATCTGGTGCAGTTTCACTCTTCTGCTGAGTTATGATTCAGCTCTGCCCACATGATAGCTGGCTCACTTGAGAATAATGTGGGATGTTTACCATAGCCTATGGGCCCGACATTCCTGGTCACCCAGTTGATGTTTTCTCCTTTGGTTGGTCTGGAGTGGGAGTCGTCTGTTGTTAGGCTCTCACTCCATGGTTGTAGACACTCCAATTACAGTACATTATTGCATGTCCGCTTCACAACTTCCTTTTTTTGGAACACATCCCTGGGGGGAGGGGACCCAGGACGGGATACCAGTCTGTCGCTCGAACCCCAGACCCACCACATAGAGGGCGACAGCTGAACCTACCATCCATTTTTCAGACCCGCTTGCATTTATTCATTTAGCTGACACTTTTCTCCAAACAATTTACAATGTTAAGGTTACAATTATTTACCAATTCATACAACTGGGTAATTTTTACCAGAGCGATTTTAGGTTAGGTACCTTGCTCAAGGGTACTACAACCAGAGGTGGGGATCAAACCTGCAACCTTTTGATGCAAAAGCAGCAGCTCTAACCACTATGTTAGCAGCTGTCCCCAAACTTTACATGAATTCTGTTATAGTGATTGTTTTATCCTGTAAGTCACCAACTGGGTATCAAAAGCAAAGAGCTGTTACACTGAAATTTTGGATAAAGAGAGTTTGTAAATCAAGGGATGCCTATAATAGCAAACAACAACATTGTAAGTCACTTTGGAGATAAGCGTCACCTACATAAATCTAGGGGTCACAGGTGTGTGGTGCTGCCACGGCATGTGTAGTTCTTACACCATCCGAAACACAATTATGTCATCATCATTTGCATGGCGTTTACTCCTGAAGTGTGACATATCAACTGTATGAGTAAAGAACCTTAAATCTCAATTTTGCGTTCTTCTCCATGTCTTTCTCTATCTCTCTCTCTCAGCCCTGTATCCCTCAGCTTTTAGAGTGAAACGGGGGATCCCGTCGATGGTCAACCCCATCTTTCAGAACTCCATAGACGATGTCAATCTGCTCTTTGAAGTAAGATTTTCTAATGCCAGCAGTGATATATAAAGCATTCCTAGCAGCTTCCATACCTCGCTGCTCATTTTGACTGACCTCATAAAACAGCGTGAACACTGCCCCAGATGTTTTAAACATTCTGCTTTAGCCCTTAGTTTAAAACTTTTTCATTTTGAGGAATGCAGCTTCATACACATAGATGTAGCCTGTAATACAAGGTATTATATTGTTACTCTAGCTTTTTGTGTTTTACTACTGATCAAATCTCACTAAGTAATGATACTGCAGCACCATGAATTTGGATGGGGCAAAAAAAGAGGCAAGAACAACATTCATCTGGAACAATTTATTTGAGCACTGGTACCAGGGAAATGGTGCATTTGGTCCAAGGACCCCATATCCTCTAGAATCTGTGCCTCCAGCCAGCATTCCCCCCCCCCCACTTAGCACTCCCAGTGGCAAACACGGTCACCCCATCATTTCCTCCAGAAGTGTCCCCAGTGGTTGTGCACCCACATTTCACATTTTTCCCACAATGCAACTATTTACAATAAGCGCATTCCCCGCTCGAACACCAGCAACGTGGGTCGTTACAATAGGTTCTGTTAAGGGCATTGGACCTTTTAGATGTCACCCTCATTTCAGAATAAATTTCCAGAACATTCTATTTTTAAAGGCCTTTTTGAGTGTTCCAAATGTGTCAGCTGTAATTTTCCCCCCAGATGTGCTATTCACTTCCCCGACCCATAGATCTTGCTGGCAGGCACACAGATGGAGGATGAACACAGTCCCTTCAGCGTGCAGGATGAGGAGCTGAACTCGCTCCGGAGGATCCAGAAGCTGCAGGTCATCTGTGACGAGGTGATACCTCGGAAACTGACGGATATTCGGCGCCTGACCTCGGAGCTGCTGCGCCACCCCGGCATCCTGCACAGGGAGGACTTTGAGCGCACTGTGCTGACCTTTGTGTACACAGCCCACAGGATGCTTAACACAGCCGGACACCAGAAGGACGTCTGGACCGAGTCCTTCCTTAATCTATACGAGGCCATAAAGCAAGACATCACCACTGCATAGATATTAGTCTCTACACATGCGTACAACACAACGCTGAGCACTGCAGAAGGATGATAAGGATATTAAAGATCTGTTAAATTCTTTTAAATTCCTCCAACTGATTTGGACATGACCAAAGTTTCAAGTTTTATTTTTAGTTCTCAGTAAATACAGTTGTATTTTATTTGAATGTAATAAGCCTGTTTAATCTTGATATTTAATCTCTCAGAGGCACTGACACCTGTAATAACCCTTGTTGTGCATTATTGTCATTATTGTTAGGTTTTTAGCTGGTGCTTTAATGTGAAATTATTTAAATTTTTACTCATTTATGCAGCTGGATATTTTAATGGAGCCTCTGGCACGGGTGCTGTTCTCCAGGGAAAACCAGCGAACTCCTCATGGAACCTAATGTAGACCACCTTCAGCTTAACCATCGTTGAACTTCAAGAACTTCAAGCACCACCTGGCCCTCCTCTGACCCGTGGGTTCAGGTGGATAGTTCAGGATGCTGCCTTTGATTTTTGACTTGCTCTGAAAATCAGACCTTAAGCAGCTCTTTCTAAAACATCTGGTAGGAATCCTGTGTAAATGAGGAACGCAGATACAAGTCCAATGCGAAATTCACGCTGCCATATTTAAAGCAGATTTCTACGAACTATTTATAGTGTAAACCACTGCTATTCAAGTAACTCTCTTTGTGAAAAAATAGTAATATTTAAAATGATCTTTGCGATAAATATGTTTATTATATACTTAAAAGCATTTACAACAGAACCCTTTTCACACCAGTGTAAAAAAAGTGTGTATTATTGGACTGAGTTCTGAAGTTTTTGTTTTACCAATAAAAATAAATGTAGAATTTTAGATACTGTGACTGTTGTCTACAAATAAAACTGTGCATTTAAGGACATACAGATGCCGAAAATAATAAAGTTAAGAGAGAAAAAACATGTGGCACAACTATAAAATAGCAAAAACAGGGAGATGTATGACATACAGAATCACTGAAGTCTTTAATTCAGGTTATGATGTCCAAGGCATCTCAGTGACCTCTAGGCATTCACAATGCCACTCCCACAATGATCTGTGTGGCATTAGCTTTTCCAGCCCCTTCCCTGCTCTCCAAAGAGTCCTTTTGGGGTTCCGTCGGTGCCCTGGGCCTTATGGGGGGACAGACGGGCATGCGCCACATGCAGGAGGAGGAGGAGGAAGAGAGAGAGCTCAGACCAAAGGGAAGGTCATAGACCTCGCCGCTCTCCAGAGTGTCATCCAAATCTTCATGGTGGGCTTCATTCCATGCTACGATGCCTCGTTCACGTTTGGACCCTAGTCGGTCCCAAGTAAGGTGGGCAGGAAAGAACACAACAGGGTCTCTGTTTCTTTCGCCATTTAATGTCAGACTTAAATGCTTTTAAAGTTAGTCCCTGAGTTGGGACTTCAAAAGAGCTTTACTTCAGACCCTGTACTCGTACCCTGGTTTAAACCCATATATGTACTACAGGTCCTCTTTAAAAATCAGGGGCTGTTTACCTGGAATCGTGTTGTCGAGCAGAAACCCAAGGAACCCCCCCACAAACATGCTGGTGGTCAACAGCACATGAAGCACCTGGTCAACTTCCACGACACCTGCAGAGACAAGCGTAAGAGTTATGCAGCAGGACCTCATTCATTACACGTCGACAACATTGTAAATATTTCAGCTACTCTGCTTTTAACACTGTTTTACTCAGATTTCTGTGTTTCTACTTCCTTTAGACTACAGAGCTCAACCTACACCCACACTAATTTAATCTTCCACTATCTCAGTGTTTTTCCTGCAAACTCGTCCCATTTCACCTGTTTCTAACTGATACCAACATGTATTTACTTGTTTACTATGTTTTTCTGCATATGTTTACCTGTTGCTATGGCAGAGGGGTTCTTAAAAATCCAGTTAGGAACTACCAAGCCAGTGAACATAGAAAATCCAAAGATAAAGATGTTTCTGGAGGAGTTCATGTCTGCATACTGGAGGAACAAAACAAAAGGGTTCAAGCGAAAATCAACCTTGAATCTGCACCACAATCGAATCCTACACGCTTTTCAATTAGTAAAAACACATTTAACTCCAGCTGTCAGTGTTACTCACAGGTATGTCAATGCTGCCCTGTTTGCATCAGTTTTTGCTCTGAAGCACAATGTAAGAGCTCGTCGCTCGTTCAAAAAGTTCTAGTTTACATTTATCTGATGCTTTTCTACAAAGCAACTTACAATGTTAAGATACTTAAAATTATTTACCCACTTATACAGCTGGGTAATTTTACTGAAGCAATTTAGGACAGGTACCTTGCTCAAGGGTACTACAGATAGGATTTAACTGTGCAACCTTTGGGTCCAAAGGCAGCAGCTCTACCAGTGGCCCAGCACCACCAGTGGCCCAACTGTAACTGGACTAGAGTAATATCGGTCAATGTAAATCCACGTATCCTAAAATACCTGCAGATTGGAAACTCCAGCAGCAGATATGACCCCAAACATGACCAAAAACATGCCACCAACAACTGGACTGGGTATTGTGGTGAAAATAGCGCCTATCTTTCCGAAGACCCCCATGATGACCATCAGGACCCCGCTGGCCACAATCACCATCCGACTCCCCACCTGCAGGGAGGACACTGAGTCAGTCCTGTAACATGTCCCCGAGTAGCCAAAATAAAGCTAGATATTATAATATACCACAGTCCTGAGCTATATCCAGACCCCCAGACTTACACCTCTACCCACTGGCAATCTTTAAGAGTCAACCCCTTGTCATAAAGGTACTTACATTTTATTTTAATTAAACTTACATTTTATTAAATGTACAGTACATTCTACCACTTACAATGTCAGTGAAAAAGCAGTGCTGTCCTCACCTTTGTGATGCCCAGTGCCCCTACATTCTCACTGTAGGACGTGGTCCCATTTCCTGTGCCCCACGCTCCAGCCAGCAGGCAGCCCACTCCCTCCATGCCCACACCTCGGTTGATGGCATGCCTGGGTGGAGGAGGGGCGCCCGACAACCGGGCACATGCGTGGTAGTCGCCTATTGACTCCACCATGGAGGAGATCACGCCAGCCAGGATCCCAAACACCCCTGCCAAACTCACAGTTGGTACACCCCATTGGCCTAGGGTTCAAAAATCAGTCATAGAAATCCAGGATGCCTTTCTTCCAAAGAAATCATTTTGGTTGATTACACTCGCAAAGCACTAAAATTACAACTAGACACGATAATAAATGAGTGAATGATAATATGTCAAAATAAATGTCATCAAAGTACTGATGTTAACCTAAAGCTCATTCTGTTACTGAAACCTAAGCCCTGTGTTTCCAAAAAGGTGTGCTGCCATATTTATTCATTCTAGAGAGGGATTAGCGAGAAAACTCTTTGTAATACCGGGGTAGGGGAACCTGAACCAGGGGGCCTGTCCGACCACATCTCCTTTAATGTCAGTACGGGCCAGGAAGCCGTATTTGCTTGGGTCCGACGGCAGCACTTCATACACAGTAAGAAGGTAGCATATGAGCCAGGAGAGTGTGATGCCAAGGAGCACCTGTGACAGGAAAAACACACACACACACAAAACATATACACATACAAGTATAGATTAACCAAGCCACGGATCATGAAATTAGGACTGACCAATGGCGTAAATGTTTTTATCACATTAGCCATAAACTAGTTGCACCCTTCCAGATTATTATCTTTATCTATGTTTATCACTGATGTCAACTTTGCCCTTTGGACTTACAGGAAGAATCTGGAAAATGTACACCCGAGAAGTGTGGAATCGTTTGGCCTTGCTGTAGGTGGGGACAGGAATCGTGATGCGTCGGAGGTATTGTGAAAACATGACAATCAAGGTTGTCGTCCTGTTTCAGAAAAGACACAGGTGTTTAGAACACTTGAAGCTGAAACCCTGTGCATATTTATTATGTTTTTTGCACACCTCTCCCTGACCTAACAGGGTTAATTTACTTCATTTAAATTGCTCCATTTGGCAATTTCCTGTTGTGAGGGGATCACATTACCATTATTCCTTATGGAAAAAATAATAATAGGTTTACGGACAAAAAATGTGCCTCCTAAAATTAGTTTGAAAACCAAAACAAGAGACATTTTTGTGCACGGCAATGACAAAACCAACATATTTTATCATATTTGTAACAAAGGGCATTATTTATAGCCTGCTGTTACGTGAGAGATGCGTGTATGTCAGGACTGTAATGTGAAGAGAGGCCATGCTAAACTGTTTACTGGACCTTTACTTTACCTCACCCAAGTTTACCCAAAATTTTTTGAATAACATTCATAGCTGAATAAATTGGTGATACTGTCATTTATTTTGGACTACAGTTTCAACGTAGCTAAAAATAAAAATAATTTTGGATGCTATTGTATAGAGCAAGGCGGAGAAAAATGGCAGAAGAGAGCCATGTTTGGACTCCGACGGTGATGAGATGAGTTACACACATGGCAGCGATGGCCCAGTGGTTTCCGGCATTGGCTCCAGCCGATTCAAAGAGTGACAACCCGATCAACGAGATGGTGGGAGCGATGGTCAGGGGTCCAATGAACCGCATGAAGAAGCCGATGAGCCCCGAGAAGCCTACCAGGATCTGGAAACAGGAAGCTACCATGATAGAACCCTGCAGCTGTGTGATGAGACACACAGAGAGACACAAAGACACAAAAGAAAGACGCTGAAATGGATGAATCGACAAGGCAGAGACAAACACACTAGGGGATAGACAATACAATTTTTTTTTAACAAAAAGTGAAGCACAAACTCAAAGTCAACAGCAAATGACATAGTGGTTAAAGCTGGCTATGAAAGACCCAAGCTGCCTTCCGCCTTTGTTCCCTTGAGCAAGGTAATTACCCTGACCTGATAAAGTAAAGCTACCCAGCTCTAAATGGGTAAATCAATGTAAGCAGCTTAACAATGCAACTCACTTTGGAGAACAGGGTCAGTTAAATAAATAAACATAAAACTGTCAGATATTAATCATCCCCTACAGTGAGAAAAACCAATTTAAAGAGAATAGGTGCTGTACAGTGGTGCAGCGGATGACTGGGCGGACCTCACCTCCCTTATGCGGCTCTGCCATACTTCAACAAACTCAGACGAAGATGTGTTCACCAGAGAGGCATTCTGGGTCCAGGCTGGACACGTCCACTCTGGCATGGATAGTAAAGCCAGGGACGGGGAGAGGAAGGTAAATGTCCCTCCCTGAAGAATGGGCAGCCTGGTATGAGAAGGGGGAAATTACAGGTATTAATTTCTTAAAGAAGCACAAATCTCTAAATGGACTTAAACAACTGAGGGATGAATTTGAGCTTCAGACAAAATATTATTATTAGTTATCAGTTGTCGATGATCAGTAACAAAACCAATTGGAATATTTTCCATTGTGGGGGCATGGTGGCGCAGTGGGTTTGGCTGGGTCCTGCATTCTGGTGGGTCTGGGGTTCAAGTCCTGCTTGGGGTGCCTTGTGATGGACTGGCGTCCCGTCCTGGATGTGCCCCCTCCCCCTCCAGCCTTGCGCCGTATGTTGCCGGGTTAGGCTCCGGCTCGCCGTGACCCTGCTTGGGACAAGTGTGTGTGTGTGTGTGTGTATTTTCCATCAGATGACTCCTAACAGTGAAGGATGTACATTTAGCACTGTAGATACAGTACCAGTCAAAAGTCTGGAAACTCTTACACCCTCCTCAGCGCAACGAGGATCACCTGCGGCGGATCAGGGGATGGAAGCATGAAAGGGAGGTTCGGAGTACACGCAGACGCGGAACCTTGTTCAGCCCTGCTCATCGCTCTTCATGTGCTCACCGATCTACCTACCTTCCCTGTTCTACCCGTCCTCAACCCTGTTCTCCCATTGCCTCTCCCTTCCTCCTCTCGACTCCATGGTTTCCACGATCTCCTGTTTGTCTCACGGATTACAGCTTTGGATTGTCCCTTTTGTTCATCGGCAACCCTTGGCTTGTTTTGTGACTACATTTCCTGGATTCCCCTATTAAACTCCAACGCTCTGCACTTGGGTCTGATGCCTTCCTTCCAGTGTGACAGCATGATAGAAGGTTCTGCCTCAAAGTCAGACCCAGCAGAATCAGAGCGCTTCCAGCATGCACTCGTTTCTCATGGAGCTTTGCTGGGAGCGCATGAACAAGCTCTCACTCGCCTTCACAAAGCTCTGCAGAATCTGATCAGCGCGTTCCGGTGCAACGGGATACCACCGCATACTGAGCGCGCCCAGTATGCACCCCCTTCCGCCCTCTCTGGGCCAGCGCCCAAACAAGACCCACGGCTGGCCACCCCTGCAAGGTATGATGGCACCTCTGCACGCTGCGCTGGTTTTCTGCTACAGTGTGAGCTCATCTTTTCCAGCTTGCCACAGGTGTATCACTCAGAGCAGAGCCGGATTACTTACCTGGTTGCTCTCCTGACTGGTCGAGCGCTGGACTGGGCCACCACCGCATGGGGGCACTGTTCCTAGTACTCATATGAGGACTTCAAAGCCTGCTTCCGGGCAGTGTTTGGGCTTCCCGCATCAACCAGGCTGCCAGCAAATGCCTCCTGGACCTGGCGCAAGGCAATCACTCAACAGCAGATTATGCGGTGGAGTTCAGGACCCTTTCAGAGCTCAGTGGCTGGGACCAGACTGCCCTACTCGCCTGTTTTTGACACGGACTGAATCCCAGGCTATGAAAGGAGCTGGCATTCTGGGGCAAAAAGTGGACGCTCAATCGGTTTATCGAGACCACCATCACACTTGACAACCTCGCCCGGGACCGCAAGCCTAGCCTGAGACCCACTCTGGCGACCTGTTCCCTATTGCAGAAAACATCTGAACCCATGCAGCTAGGGCATGGCTGCTTCACCACAGAGGAACGGCAGTGGAGACTCCGAAGCAACCTGTGTCTCTACTGCGGAAACCCGGGGCATCTCCAAGTTGACTATCCGGTCCATCCAGAGCCCCAGGTGAGTGGAATCCTTAGATGCAACCGTCTCATGGTCCCCATTGTTCTGTCCTGGGGCACCACCACAATTAAAGCCCAAGCATTGGTGGAATCAGGGGCTGCAGGTTGCATCATGGACACCTCGTTTGCAAAGACACACCAGGTTCCCAGATGCCTGTGTAAGGTCCGGATGAGGTTGAACGCCTTGGACAGACAGCCACTGGGAAAGGGGTTTGTGGATACCCAGACCAGTCCTATACACAAAGAACAATTACAATTCTACCTGATTTTTTTGCCCGAGACCCCGGTCATTCTTGGTTTCCCATGGCTATCCCTGCACGACCCGGTCTTTAAATGGAGCACGGGAGGACTGGTGTCGTGGGGGCCGCAATATTAGGGAACGTGCTTGTGGCTCTCCTGCTGAGCCATTTCTGTCGAGTGTGCAGACTCTCCCCCGCAGGTTGACATTCCCTCAGAATATCAGGACCTGACTGAGGTGTTCAGTATGGAGCAAGCAGCAGTACTTCCTCCACATCGGCCCTGGGATTGCACCATCGATCTCCTCCCAGGAGTGATGGATCTACCCCCTATCCATACCCGAGCAGCAGGCCATGCAGGGCTACATCACTGAAGCCCTTTTGGCAGGTATTATACGTCCTTCCACCTCCCCTGCTTCGGCTGGTTTCTTTTTTGTGGAAAAGAAAGATGGGGGCCTTCGCCCCTGTATAGATTATCAGGGTCTCAACAGCGTCACTGCGAAATACCCTCACCCCTTGCATCTTATCACAGCTGCCCTTGAACACATGCATCATGCACAGTAGTTCACTAAGATAGACTTGCGTAGCGCTTATAACCTTATCTGAAACCGGGAGGGGTACAAGTGATAACTGCTTTTAGCACTGCCCTGGGTCATTATGAAGATTTATTAATGCCGTTCGGCCTTGCTAACGCCCCCAGTGTTTTTCAGTCTTTTGTTAACCATGTCTTTTGGAATCTCATCAATAACGGAGTTCTGGTCTATTTAGATGACATCCTCATCTACTCCCCATCCTGGAAACAACACGTGGAGTTGGTCCGTCAAGTGCTGCGCCGGTTACTGCAGCATCGCCTCTTCGTTAAGGCAGAGAAGTGCCTTTACCACCAAACGCAGGTCTCTTTTCTAGGGTTTGTGCTCAGTAAGGACGGCAGAGTCATGGATCCGGACAAGGTCAGGGCTGTCCTCCAACAGTCAAGACCTACCACTGTGAAGGCCCTCCAACAATTTCTCAGGTTTGCCAATTTCTATCGGCGTTTCACTATGACTTTCAGCACCCTGGCCGCCCCTCTGACAGCCCTAACCTCTACCAAGGCAGGACGACTCCCCTGGACGGAGGAGGCACAACGAGTCTTCGAGGCCCTGAAATGTCGGTTCACCTCAGCCCCTATCCTCCGTCACTCGGATCCAGACAAGCTGTTTGTGGTAAAAGTGGACGCCTCAGAAACCAGGGTAGGGGCCGTGCTTTCACAATGCCAGGGTGATCTGCCCAAACTGTATCCATCTGCCTTCTTTTCTAAGAAGATGTCCCAGGCAGAAAAAAATTATGACATCGGGAACCGGGATCTCTTGGCCGTGAAACTGGCATTGGAAGAGTGGAGACACTGGCTCGAGGGAGCCTGACACCCATTCGTTGTCCTCACAGATCATAAAAATCTGGAATACCTGCAGATGGCAAGTTGACTCAACCCCCGACAAGCCAGATGGACCCTCTTCTTTACGCGTTTCAATTTCACGGTGACCTACCGGCCTGGCAGTAAAAACACCAAGGCCGATGCTCTGTCCCACACATACGAGTGGGAACCAGCCGAATGAGACCCAGGCTTTATCCTGCCCCGGACCTGCTTCATAGCTCCTCTTCAATTGGACTTTTCTCAAGACTTCACCCAAGCCCAGACAGTCGAGCCCAAACCCCCAGGTAAGCCCACCAGGAATCAGTATGTGCCCCCACAGATGCGGGCCACTATCTTGCAGTGGGCCCATGACCATCGTGCCGCAGGCCACCTTGGGTTCAGCAAGACCCAGATGCTCCTGCAGAAATATTTCTGGTGACCATCGCTAGCCGAGGACACTCAGGACTACGTTTGGGCGTGTCAGATCTGTACCCAGGCCAAGCCTTCGAACAAACAACCTGCTGGACTCCTGGAACCCCTACTGGTGCCCAATCGCCCATGGTCACACATCGCACTGGACTTCTTGGTAGACCTTCCCAACTCAGAAGGTACGACCACTATCATGACTGTGGTTGACAGGTTCTCCAGGGCTTGCCAGTTGGTACCCCTTCCCACACTCCCTACAGTGTTAGAGACAGTGGAACTCCTGTTTCTCTACGTGCTTCGCCTCTTTGGACTACCGGAGGACATCATATCTGACCGGGACTACAGTTCACATCCCGACTATGGAAGGCCTTTTGGCGAAAGTTGGGAGTTTCCGTGAGTTTAACCTCGGGATACCATCCGTAGGAAAATGGACAAGTTGAACGACTGCACCGGGACATAAGCCAGTTCCTGCGCAGTTACTGTAACGAACAACCGTGACAATGGGTGTGATACTTACCATGGGCCGAGTATGCCCATACCTAATTGACTCATGTTTCCACAGGCTGTACCCCATTCCAGTGCATGTTAGGCTACCAGCCCCCTTTGTTTCCCTGGCAGCCCGGCTCCTGCGACGTCCCGGTCATGGACGCCTGGTACCGAGCCAGCGCAAGGGTATGGCAGACTGTCCGACGACACCTTCTTCGTAGCCAGGCCCAAGTGAATCAGCAGGTGGACCGCCAGAGGCGTCCGCTCTCCTTCTTGCCTGGGTAGAGGGTCTGACTGTCCACCAGGGGTCTTTAGGGGACATACCTGTCAAAAAACTCAGTCCCCGATACATTGGTCCATTCAAGGTTCTACGCTATGTCACTCCGGTCTCCTACCGCCTCCAGCTGCCACAACACCTGAGGATCCATCCGACGTTCCACTCATCATTTCTCAAGCCCTGCGCCGCGTCCTTGCACCAACCACCACTTGACTCGCCACCTCCGCTTCCCCAGCAGGATAGAGGAACGCCTGCCTATGTGGTCCGAGCACTGCTGGATTCCCGTCGACAGGGTGGAGTCCTCCAATACCTGGTTGACGGGGAGGGCTGAGGGCTGTGGCCGCGTGTGATGTGTTGAACCTGGACCTGATCAGTGCTTTTCATAGAGACCATCCGGACTGTCCCGCACCCAGGCCCCGGGGCTGTCCGCCTGGTCGTCACAGCGTGGCTGGAGCTGCTTGTTGGGGGGGGGTACTGTCACGTCCCCCTCAGCGCAATGAGGATCACCTCCGGCGGATCAGGGGATGGAAGTATAACAGGGAGGTTCGGAGCACACGCAGACGCGGAACCTTGTTCAGCCCTGCTCATCGCTCTTCGTGTGCTCACCAATCTACCTACCTTCCCTGTTCTACCCGTCCTCAACCCTGTTCTCCCGTCGCCTCTCCCTTCCTCCTCTCGACTCCACGGTTTCCACGATCTCCTGCTTGCCTCATGGATTACGGCTTTCAGCTTGTCCCTTTGATTACATTTGTTCATTGGCGACCCTTGGCTTGTTTTGTGACTATTTCTTGGATTCCCCTATTAAACTACGATGCTCTGCACTTGGGTCCTTCCGGTGCGACAGCATGATAGAAACACCTAACCAGTAAGGGTTTTCATTTGTTTTTACAATTATATGAATACATAGAATAATACTAAAGATGTCACAAGCATGAAATAACAGATACGGAGTTATGCAATGCAAAATATAATGCAAAAAATCTTAAAGTAGCCACCTTTTGTGTTGATGGCCGCTTTGCACTCTCTTGGTGTTCTCTCAACTTGCTTCGTGAGAAGCCACCTGGGATGAATTTTCCAACAGTCTTGAAAAAATTCTCACAAATGCTGAGCTCTTTTTTCCGCTTTTCCTTCACAGTCACGTCCAACTAACCCTGAATCAGTTCTACGAGGTTTAGGTCAGGTGATATTTTCCAACTTTAAATTTCACTGAAGTTCTACATGAAAACTTCTTGTTCAGGGGGGCATTACAACACACTGTCAAAAACCGCTTGCCCTGAGTGGGAACGCAGTGAACCGCAGCCTAACCCGGTAACACAAGGCACAAGGCTGGAGGGGAAGGGGACACACCCAAGATGGGATGCCAGTCCATAGCAAACCCCAAGCAGGACTTGAACCCCAAACCCACCAGACAGTGGGACACGGCCAAGCCCACTGAGTCACCATGCCCCTCAGGGCATTACAAAGTATATATATATATATATATATACACACACACACACACACACACACACACACACACACATTTTCAGAACCGCTTGTCCCTTACGGGGTCACGGGGAACCGGAGCCTACCCGGCAACACAGGGCGTAAGGCCGGAGGAGGAAGGGGACACACCCAGGACGGGACGCCAGTCCGCCGCAAGGCACCCCAAGTGGGACTTGAACCCCAGACCCACCGGAGAGCAGGACTGCGGTCCAACCCACTGCGCCACCGCACCCCCTTCTATATATATATATTTTTTTTTAAATAAATTCATACATCATCTCAACCTCATAATCTTTGTTTGTCATAGGAACACATTTCAAGCATTTAAGCACAAGCCTTTAGATTGAAATATTTTTGAGATCATGAAAAACATGTTCGGTGAAGTGTGTCCAGACTTTTGACTGATACTATACAGGTGCTTAAAAACAGGTGCAGTTGTTTGTTTAAGGTTTGAGATTCTGGTTGATGGTGTTTCTTGCCCTCAACCACTCTCATGTCCAAGGTTCCAAGGGAGATCAGGCCCAAGAGAGTTGAGTGAGAATGGGTTTGCGGAATGTGCCTTGAGTGAGCTGGATTCCTCCTTAATCGGATGGAAATTCCAGCCTAATCCTATTACAGGTCCCAGCCTCAGCAAACTGAGAAGTGAGCAGCCCCTCATGTAACTGTAACCGCTCTTGAAGCTGTGCAGCTCTGAAACTTCAGTCCTCCTCATCTTAAGAGGTCACACTCCGTGAATAGTGCCTACAGTACGCAACTCATTATTTCGTGGTTGGCTGAAATCATTCCGGCATGACTGCTGGTTTGCTTGCTATTATAAAATGCAGCTCGGGTGACCTTATCGTGAATCACGAGACTCCATACTCAAAAATATTAGTCAGATAGACACAGATACAGGCATGCCACGAAAAGAGTGATCCAGCTTTTTGTACATATACATAAAAGTATATATATGTCTATGTATATATATATAAATATATATATATACTGAATATGTACAGTATATATACACAGTAGATATATATATATATATATATATATATATATATATATATATATATATATATATTGTTGAAACAAGTCTACACACTCATATAAGCACATACTGGGACTGGCAGACCTCATTTATACACTACGAGTCGCATGACCGGAAATCAATGAATCACAGGAGGAGAAAAAATACCACTTACAGTAATACTTTGGGCCCCTTTCTCTTGCTAAATTGAGTATTAATTATGCCAAAGGCTTTTCTAAAACACTGAGGGCACTCTGATGTCCCCTTTTCACCTAAAGTCATATGTCCAGTAAGTGGTAAAAACCCCCAAAGCTGTAGCGTTTCGTGGTTTGCCCAGATTTCAGAATAAACCACAAGGAAAGGCTAGTTAGTGTTTTCAAATCCAATACCTCAGTGTCACTTTTTTCAATTAATCCATTTAATCCATTTTTATTAAAGCCCAATTAATCTGATTTGTACAGTGGTAAGAATGGAGCACTGGCACAGTGAGAGCCCACATTGTATCCTCTGTGTCCACACTCAGTGACAGTCTGAGAACAATGACCCCCTACTGCAATGAGATATATAATGTCCTGTACTCTTGGCGTGGTTTTCACACGTTACTTCACTGAACCTACCTTTAATACAACATAATTCATCTCATTGTACAGTAGTAATCATAGATCGTACTGTCTAATACACACAATGAGGGACCACCCTTTATCAGGAGACTGGTGGTTAGAGCTGCTGCTCTTGGAGCCAAAGGTTGCTAGTTCAGATCCCACCTCCAGCTGCAGTACCCTGGGTACTTCTCATAAATAGCTCTAGTACAATTACTCAACTGGGTAAATAACTGTAAACAGTTTAATATCACTTTTGAGAGAAGTGTCAGATAAATGTACCATGTTCTCTTTTACCGGGTTAGCCTGGCGCAATGGCGACTGTAAATGATTTTCCCAGAATTCTACAGTGAATCAACAGAGCTTAGTTAAAAATCAAACAATAATGCTGTGTTGCATATTAACTTGCATAACTGTGCTCTAGCCAATTGGAGGGCCTTGGCATTCGTCTGGTGAGCTTTCAAATCTCCTGCAGCAAACCAAATACATAGTTTGAATCAAAGTCAAAAGAGAGCTTGTTGGGATAAAGTCAGAAAAACATTAAAGACACATTATTGATTTCAGCTCCTTAAATTGCCTGACTTGGTCACTTCAGGTCTTTAAGTAGTGCCACCACAAATCAGGAATTTTTCATCACTTTTCAAGACTTTAATCTTAGATAATTTCTGATTTATTAAAAATCATCAAGACAGTGTTGCTTCTTATATCCCTGCTTATACTACATTTGTTGCTTTAATCTCATCATATATGAAATTAAATATATATGGGTGTCATATCTAGTTCAAATATGTGTGTCTCCACGGAGCACAGCAGCGAATGAACAGATAAAACAGCTGGAATCACATTTGGTTTTATTAGGTTAATGTGCAACATGTGCAATGGAGGTAACATATTCCAGTTGTGAACTAATCAGAGAATTACACGCCATGGGAGAACCTTGGTCAGGCTCACTGCGCTAAAAGAAACTGTCACTGGGATCATAAAGCACTAGAGTCCATCTACCAAAGTTCACAAGACCGTGTGTGTACAGTGGCCGCTAAACCAAGACCTGAAACGAAGTGTTTTGGAAATGTCACCAACTCTGGCCAGTGATACATTACTATGTACAATCTCCTCGCTGGAATCTGCATTGTGGTCAAAAACCGTGCTGCTTTCAACTTTCAAACCCTCAGTAAGGTTTCTGATTAAATTCCACATTAAACAGCAGAAGAAGTTTAAGCCGTTACCCTAAAAGTGGAAATTATTCACGACTGCAATGGTCAAATCTCAGTGACCGCTCCGGCCCCCCAGGGAGGTAGTACAGGACCTACCTGACGCCAAAAGTGACCTGCAGCAGGGTGCAGAGTCCCGACACAAAGAAGATGGTGCTGATGAGGTGGCTTTGGGTGAGGGAATCATGCTGCAGACACAGTCCCTGGGACAGGATGAGCGGGATGGCGATGATGCCACCGAACGCCGTAAGGCAGTGCTGAGGGAGAAGGGGGGGGGGGGGGGGGGGTGATCAATGTTGACACTGACCAGAGTGCTTAACATCGCCAACATGTGTAGTAAGAAGGGCATATTTTATTGTTCAGCAGTGCAGTCTTGCAAAGACAGGCCAGGTTTGGTAGCCATGGTGACCAAAGACTAGTTATAACTGGTAATTATAACTACACACTGACCTCACGCTGGTACTGCAATGTGAGAGTGACAAATTAAAAACAATATAAATCACGGGTTTCCAATATGGCTCAACATGACTCTTATGCCAGGGCCTGTTAATAAGTAGCTTCATTGATCAATATGTTAGAACCTAATTATTAACTCTGCTGTGAAACTGCTCCCACCTGAATGCCCAGAATGATGCACAGGTACCAGGGCGGGACATCTGTGACGCAGTATGCCAGTCTATTTCGGTCATCCTCTTCTGACAGATCCTTTGCCTGGCGGCCTTCACCATCGGGAAGCTCACAGAAGCGTTCCACCCCCTCAGTCAGATGGCAAAAAGTGCAGTTCAGTCTCCCATGCAGTACAGTGTGGTGAAGATAAAATTGTTTATCTGTGTTAATTATATTAAGGTCGAGCCATGTGCTTCAAGGAAGGTGGTAATAAAAACAAGACATAACAGTATGTGCTCTGGTGTCACATGTACATTTACATTTATTCATTCCACAAACGCTTTTCTCCAAAGCGATTTACCGTGTTAAGGTACCTGCAATTACTTACCCATTTTTACAGCTGGGTAATTTTACTGGAGCAATTTTGGGTAAGTACCTTGCTCACGGGTACTACATTGGTAAGTGAGATTCAGACAGGCAACCTTCAGATAAAACAGCAACAGTGCTAACCACTATAGTATCAGTTAACCCCTATACAGTGCTGCTGGAAAGTATGTGAACCCTATATGAATGGTCATTATAAAATATGTAGAAAATGTATGAAATATTAAAATAAAGTTATAAAATCTAAATGTTAACCTTATAAAATTAATAAATAACTATGTTTTACACACTTGATCCTACTTACCTACTTGGTTTAACCAATGCAACTTGTGCTTCACTTACTTTTGCACCCGCACTACTTCTGTGTTTCTACTACACACGATTTACTCTAAAGCTACATATGGAATTAGTCATTATACACCTATTATGTCAGATGAGAAAAACTAATTCTCATTAAATAACAATTTTGTGGTAAAACTAAGGGACACAAGAGGTTCACATGCTTTCAACCAACACTGTATTACAGTGCAGGTATAAAATACACATGAATATTACTAATCCTGTAAAAACAGCTGTTGTATTTCATCTTAGAGTAAGTGAAAATGAAAGTGGATTACATGTCAACTGGTCCAGTAGTCCAAACAACGATCTTCGTAAAAAAGCAAAAGAGGTGCATTTCTCCTGAGATACAGCAGATGGTGGGAAATGTGACCCGCAGAGCCCACCAGATACCTACCCAAAATAGTGAACCCTCTTCTAAGCCCCCCACAGCTCCAATCATCGTACCCTTGCATGACAACCCCTCTATCTTAACTGGGGGCATTAAGGTTCAGTACCTCTGACAACAAACTGTCACCCTCATCAGAGACCACTAGTGCTTCATGAATTTTGCAATGCAATATGCAGTTAAGCACTGCCTATTTAATCACTTCGGTGTGTTTACTTCTGCAACTTTGCCCAGTTTCACATAACTCACTGACTATAATGTTCATTTAAATTTCATTACCAGTAATAAGAGAAATTCTGCCAACAGAGATATTCTCGTTCTTAGATCATTTGCCAGGAACCAAACCATACCCAGAATAAATGAAGAAATCCTATAACTAGGATAAAAATATTATAGTCAATTGTATGTTAGTCAAAACTATGAACGGTTTGAATGCACGTAACACAAAGCAGCAGCATAAAGAGCTCATATCATATTATGTTATGTTACATTACACTACTACTCACAGTGAAGGCATAGTTGTCCAGACCATTGTGTTCCTTCTCAGGAGCCATTGAGCAGAGTTCAGCATGGGAACGTGAACCACGAGTAGAGCACAGGGTGTGGAGGGCATGGAGAGAGGGACAAGAAAGAGAGGGAGAGATACATGGGGTGGGAGAGTGAAAGAGAGAGAGAGAGAGAGAGGAAGGAAAGGGGAAAAAGAACGAAGGAGGGTTGGAGAAAGGGACTGGGAAAAGATGGAGGGAGGCAAGAGGCTGGAAAGACATACTATAAGGATGGGGCAGAAAGTAGGGGCTTAATATGAGACAGCAGGAGACAAGAGACCAAATACCTACAAACCACTGGTGTTGTCAGATTATAGACAATAAACCTCTACAACAGGTCATATGAGGCCAGTTATATCGGATGTGTAGACAGCCAGAGGCAGGCACACACACACACACACACACACACACACACACACACACACACACACACACACACACACACACACACACCAAAGCCAGATGTGTTGCACCAAGAGGAAATTCAGATTTTATAAAACAGAACAGCACAAACAAATCTAAATGCATAATAGAACTGAACAACTTAAGCCAGGAATATCAGAGGTCACACTGAGAATGATTCACAGAAAATATGTTAATGACGCATTGAAACTACCCCCTCGTCATCATTTACACCTGGTGTAAAGTGCAAGTGACGGAATGTCCCTGTTATAATGTTAACTTTAACTGCAACATTAACGATGGGTTAATGCTTCATTAGCACATATAAGAATTTTGATTTACTGGATCCCCTAAAGTTTTTTTGCAACCTTGCTGCAGGGTACCAATGACTGCCTTCCTCGACCAATGGGATCAGCAACCATGACCTCTGCCTCCATGCAGTTTAGCTCTGCCTGACAGACTTACTGGACTTTTGTGCTGGACACATCCTCACAGGTCCCCATCACCACAATAATGTCCAGGAGGAGCCAACTGCCACAAGTACTTGGACCCCCAGAGGTTTATGGTTCTCCCCTTTGTATTGAGAAATTTTGTTTTCCTCTCCTCAACTGCCAACTACTGAGGAGCTACATAGATATTCTCCCCCACCTGGAACAGCAATAAGAGTCCAGTCACTATCAGTATGTCCAGTTATGAGTTGTGCCCATCTTCCTGGGCATCCAGTCTATCTTTTTTTGCAAGTCAGATTCAAGCTCAAGATTATTAAAGATATTTTAGGATTTATTCCTGCCTGAATAACAGCAGAAACAAACCCTAAGATATGTGTTCTTCATCCAGGAAGGCTTTTTAAATGAATTCTCTCAGCTGTCAGAAGTTATATCAAGAACTGCAGAGTTCCTGTGTTGAGCTTTCAGAGACGATGTATAAAGTGAAAATAACTGGAGCCTTTCCCGGTGGTTAGATGTTTAGTCACGAATAAGTCATGTGTTGACCTTTATGAGCAGATGTAACTCAAAAGGCTGGTGGGTTCGGTGCAGAGTTTGAGTCTGTTGCCATCCTAAGGTTTTCAAATCACTGCACTGCAGAAAGCTGCATGTCTTGGGGGAGTTCTGTAAACTAGCATCATATGAGATCCTGTTCCTGAGACTGTAGTAGAATTCTGTCATGAGCTTCACCAGCCCCCATCTCCCCCAGTTACACACACACACACACACACAAAAACACACACACATGAAATAACGGTGTATTCTCTGTCCATGCAGGCTTGTTCAATAACGTTGCCCCTGTCTTGACCCTTTGCAAGTGTCACCACCTGCTGCAAATGCAACCGCTCACAGGAAATGTCATATGTCTGACTTTGCCATGCAACAGCTCATGAGGAAAACATTCTATAGATTTACACAGTTCAAAATAAATGTGCAACATGCAGTAGAAATAAGCCATTTGGAAGAAATCGACATTAACAAAATCCCTTTATGTTAAACTGCCTACAACTATTTACCCATTTGTACAGTAGAAGGTGGGATTCAAACACCTGCAACCTTTGAGTCTAAAGGCAGTAGCTCCATCCACTATGCATTGCTCATCACCTGAGCATCTCCTCGGGTGTATTGGTAGTCCTATTAAAGGGCGTGGCCGCAAGCTCAGAAGCAGAAGGATCATTTCCCACTGCAGGCTGCCTGCTACTCACATACCAGTCTGAGCAATATGTGAACTCCAAACAGGCTTGAAGTCACATGTTTCAGGGCTCCAGTCCTCACGACTCACGTGTCTTGGCTTGATGAGAGAGAAGTCCCTCCCTATTAGAAGAAGACATTTATTTACAGTCTCAGTATGCAGAAGAATGTGTTATCCACTATATCTCTATTCTATTTTATTCTGATTTTCAGTAAAACCTGTTCAATTTACACATCGTAAAAAGGGAATGGAGTCACCCAAAACTATATCAGTGTTGACAGATATCACTTAATATGACTGATTAACAAGGTGCTTACATGCATATGCATTTACAAACAAATAGTTAAATGTATATATATATATACCATATATAGATATATGAATATACAGATATACTGATATATAGACATGCAGACAAACAGATATGTACATACATACATATACAAACTTATAGATATATAGATATTGTAGGTCACGTTTTGTTGCATTGGGTAAATCTTTTGTCAGCCTTAAAAAATTGTTCCATGTACTTCACGTGAGTTTATTGTAATCTCCGCTTGGTATTTCAGTGCTTCGTTGATTCTTTCGAAAAACAAAGGACTTTCTGTTTCCTTTCAGACAGATTTCAAGAGCAAGAAATAAAATCCAGACTTCATAAATCTATAATTCTTTTTCTAGGACGAGCCAAATACATCAAACTGGATCCTGGAGACTTTCATGTGTTTTAATTCTTTTCATATCAAATCTGTGCAAGTGTCTATATGCTGCAACCTGCACTCTTCCATCTTTCACTAAAGTAAATATTAAATAAGATGCTGTGCAATCTGGCATCTGAAAGTGCATGTAAAAATTGTGCGTTCTGTTCACATTAAGATCATCCATTAAAAGGTTTCACAATGATGATCAGAGGATTGCAAAGCAGAATGAAATGCACTCAACAAAAGATCAGACTAGAACTAGGACTCTGGATTGTGGACCTCCCTGATCCTGCATTGGACAGCTGGACAAGTTCTTATTGATAATGAATGAATTACAGTAATTCAATTAATTTAACTATATTTATTATTATAAAGCACCAGGGTGACACAGAGCACTGAACATAGTTTGGAGAGTGGTACAGCAAAGAAGGAAATGGTACAGTACAGATATCCAGACACTAAGGCGACAGACATCGGTGAATGAGCCAGCTGGCAATTGAGGAGAGGAAAACAAAAAGCTTCCAACTGCAAAGAACAGCAGAAAACTAAATCTGTTGGGATCCAAGTACCAGGGTTGCCCACCCCTCATGAGCTCTTTAATGTGTTCACAGGGGACCTGTGTGGATTTGTCCTAATGTAAATGTCAAACATCATGTGTCAAAGTAAAGCTATAGTCTTAGGATGTTACAGCTGTTGTCCAGGCCCGTTTCGTTAGTTAGTGGTTGGAACTCAGTGCTGTTGTTTGCAGTCATAAGATCCAATTATAGAATTAAAATGTAACATTAAAAGACAAATGAAATATTATTTTTTGGGGATAAATATTGTAAAATGTATTTGCGTTATCTTTACCATGTGCAAAAAAATACACTTTATTTTGGTATTTTAATTCATTTTACCTTTTTTTGTCGGACAACTAATTTTTTACCTTAAGAAATGGGAATTCAATTAAGAGGTGAGTTGACAGAATAAATTAACCATGCTATGTGAGGAATGGGTGTAACAGACAGGCCCCCATGTTTAGCAACACCCTGTCAGTCACAAATAAATATTTTTTTGTACGCTGCTCACCGAACTCACACACCACTCCTGTCTTCAGCGAAGTCAAAATGGAAACACATCAGGCAAGTACATACCTTCAAGTACTATCATGGTCTAACACATCAGACTAGTTTCAGATGCTAGGTCATTTCATATACCTTAATAAACTATATGTACCCTTGTTTGTTTTCCAACTCATTGGTATCAAGTCTTATGAACATCAACGTCAACATTAACTTTGACGTCCGCTAGGTGGCGACATATACCATTAAAAACGTCCCTCGAACTTGATCCGTAAAACCACATGGGGTTCCTGCAGGATTATTGGTCACATCAAAGAAATACAGTGTCTCTTACAATTTTGAAAAGGCCAGACGTTAACATACTTAAAAATACATCTGTGATTCTTATTTTTAATATAAAAGCAAGACATTAAGCACTTAACTTTTTATTTTATACAGACAGCACGGTGGCACAGTAAGCAGTGCTGTTGTCGCACAACAACTGGGTGGTGCAAGGGGACATGGGTTCGATTCCCACTCAGTCTGTGTGGAGTTTGCATGTTGTGTCTGTGTGGGTTTCCTGCAGGTGCTCTGGTTTCCTCTCCCCCTCCAAAGTCATGCTGTTCAGATTCCCCCACAGTGTGTGAGTGACAGAGAGAATGTGTTCCACTGATGTATGGATAGTAAGTAGTGTGTCTAATAGTGTAAGTCACCTTGGAGAATAAAATGTGTAGCCTGATGACACTACATAGAGTTCCTTGGAGGTTGCTTTGGAGAAAAATGTCTGATAAATGTATTTATAGCACAGTGTTTCAGTCAAAGAGCAGACTCATAAAATGTCTTCAAAATTTATGCAGAGCTCACTGTTTTGCACACTGCAGACACAGAGCTCACACAGGAAAAAAGATAAACAAATGAACACCAGTTTATTTCTGGTTTTCCTTTTCTCCTTTTTTTAACCAGATCAAAATACAGATATGAAAAAAATACTGTAACCATTTCATGAAGATCATGAAAAGAACAGTTTTTAAA
Source organism: Scleropages formosus (assembly GCF_900964775.1). Lineage (NCBI taxonomy): Eukaryota > Metazoa > Chordata > Actinopteri > Osteoglossiformes > Osteoglossidae > Scleropages > Scleropages formosus. The sequence continues at coordinate 18,313,995 of NC_041807.1, forward strand.
ATATTTTTGGACTGAAGAAGGCTGACTATAGCCATGACAGCGCTGATGGGAGAACAAATAGGGAGTCTGGAAAATTAAGACATGTGGTGGCACAGGATCGCAGCACTTATGGAGAGCATTTCATCACTTCAGAGGGACCCAGCAGCTCATACACTTGATCTCGATGCAATGAGGACGCTATTTATGGGCACTCTGGTTGCACAAACCTTCGCCTCGTCTCCACAGTTGCACAGCATTGGCCCAAACATTGTCAACTTGCTGATGGAGATACACCTCTGTCGAGAGGAATTGGGGAATGAAGTGGAAGGAGCAGCCACAGCGAGTGGATTTAGAAGATGAGCACACAAGACCGTACAAAAAGTGCAGAAGAGATGAAAAAGCTATCTGTTCTGATATGAAGAGAGCTAAGCACTCAACCCTTGCACTCTGCACTGGACACAATTACTCAAACCATGAGCCAAGGAGATGAGTAGCAGTGCCCTGAGACTGAGGATCTGTGATGATCAAGATGTGACTGAGTTCCTGCACCCACAGCAACTCCTCCTGAACAAGTGGGACACAAGGAGTCTCCAAAAAATGCTATCCCACTTCATCAAGGAGATCCTGAGGAATCCATCCAGCCTGGGGAACACATGGGTTGTTATCACATGGAGGGAAACCCAAAGGGACCACAAGGGCTCAAAACTGAGTAAATATCCCCCTATCTTCCAAAATGCTAGTAACGTCAATGTCTAGGAAATATTTATGAAATTACAGAGCAGTTATGGTGGTTGTCTTCATTAAAAGAATCACATGAGAGATAAGAATATAAAAAGGAACAATGTTGGCGATTCAGAGAATAGCGTAGTTCAGAGCGATGTTTTTATTTTTCTTCTTTCTTCTGAATTATTCCATTAGAACTGAACATGAACAATTTACTAATGTGTTAAGGTTAACAAAAGTTTCCATGTTAATAATGAAAGTATAATTTGTCTGTATAGTCTTGCCACTGAGGGGGTGCGGTGGCGCAGTGGGTTGGACCGGGTCCTGCTCTCTGGTGGGTCTGGGGTTTGAGTCCCACTTGGGGTGCCTTGCGAAGGACTGGCGTCCCATCTTGGGTGTGTCCCTTACGCCCTGAGTTGCTGGGTTAGGCTCCGGTTCCCCGCGACCCCATATGGGACAAGCGGTTCAGAAAGTGTGTGTGTGTGTGTGTGTGTGTCTTGCTACTGTTACATTTGAAGGATAACTGTTCTTACAATAATTTTGTCAAACTATAGTGAATCAGGACTGATTTCATCAAAATGATCTGAACTAGAGACATAATTATAGAAATTTTTATATGAAAAGAAATGTGCTGTGTTGTTTTTAAAATGTAAAATGTATCTTCCTTAATATTTACATTGAAAAAATGTCTAAGACATTGTCTACAGTATGTACTGGATTTGATTCAAAATCAATTCCTGAGTCATTGAAAGTAGCATAAATAATCGTTGTCTTACTAATTAACAATAATTAAACAGAATACACTTTTATTGTGTTTGAGAAAACAAAATAATAAAATTTAAATGCATTTTTTCATGAGCAAATCTTTCCTCTGTGATCAAATTATTTGAGTGTTTCTTGTCTTAGGAAAAGTTCCGTCCCTTGGAAAGAACCCATGTAAGCTGTTCCTTTCTGCAGTGGGGCAGGAAAAACATAGTCAACAAGAGGTGCTGTTTAATCTCAGAGTCCGTAACCAGATTGGTGGCCAGATGTCACCAAAACCCTGTGTCCAGTCACACACACTTGGACCTCCTGACACCTGGAGTGGAGCAGCGGATGACTCCATGTGCTGCTCCTCACCTCCTCAGGGCAAAATTACCCGTCCTTGGAGTCACCCTGCTTCTTCTATTACTGGGGTTCTTGCACCTGGACGACAGATAGTGAAGAAGCAAAGCGCAAGCCAGAAGGACCTGCTGCTCTACCATGCTCCATGGGGTCAGAATCAGCAGTTTTTAACCTTCATGACTTCTGGTGTTACAGACAGTGAGCTGATAAAGCAGCTGCCCATAAAATGCTGTGAAGGGGCCTGGCTGGAGCAGCAGAGGGCCTGAACATATTGTCAGTGCTTTGACTGTTAAAACCACCGTGTGTCTGTGTGCAGCAGAGACTGAGGCCTGTCGGGCGAGGACCACCTTCGGTGCAGCTCAGCTGAGGGAACTAGAGGGTGTTCAGGATCACATGCTACCCTGACTTCCACACACGCGAGCACCTGGCGGCTCGTACATGGCTCTCCGAGAGACGAGTACAGGTACAGGGTGCGATCTGCTCCTCATTTACAGTGACGTGCACCATAAACGTGTGGTTCCAGACCTGATTCCTGTGTTGTTGTGCTCGGATATGGTTCCAGAGCCGTAGAGCCAAATGGCGGTGACAAGAGATGTTGGAGTATGGTAGAGGTCCAACGCAACCCATACACACAAAGTGTGTCACTGGGCCTGAACATATCTGGCCCTGCAATGCAGTGACTCTCGGCCTCATTGGTCATGTGGTAATTATACCAGTCTGACTCTGCCTTTAATGATACCATGAGTTTTACCTTGATTTCTCAACAAGAGTAGTAGGTTACATGGTAGTTTAGAACACTTCAGTTGTAACTTGAATGTTTGCTGCTGCCCTACCCTGAGTTAAGGATTGCTCCTTTTTTACCAGAATAAAATAATGAGGTATATATATATATGTCACAGGGCAACACACACACAGTCATTCACTCCTACACACTAAATGCAATTAGAATCACCAGTTAACCTGAAACATATCTTTGGATTATAGGAGGAATTCAGATAGAGGTTCAAAGCCAAGATCTCAAAAACATTTCTTTTGGACCCACTTTTCTCCTGATCTCCCATCTGCTTCAAAAAATTAACTGCTTATTTTAAAAATGCTTAAATGCTGTTAGTCACCGTACACAATATTGTGTGTTTGGCAGCAAGACAAAAAAATACTTGTGCATAACATCCTTCTTTATGCTGAATGTGCAGAGTGAAAGGATGCTCCTTGCCTCCCCCTCATCTGCACTAGTGCAGCCTGGTTCCTTTTCTATGCAACACAGAGTCTGTCTGCCCAGCCACCACCCTCTGCCTGCCTTCCTCTTGCCTCCCCAGGCCACCACAACATTGCTCCTAGGAGACCCCTCCATCCGATGGCCGAATTTGTGACTTGTTTAAGGACACAGCTGTGTGACCCAGTCCACTGAGATCAGCATCCAAAAGGGATTATGAAAGAAATTAAGAAAAAGACTCACATCAAATCACTGTTAAACATCCTCCAAGGGCCCCACCGGTGAAGGAAGAATCCTCAGATTAATCTGGGTGGTTTCTTGTGAACCTAATTCTTCTAGTCTAACTACTGAGTCATCTTGGCACAAGCTGAGACAGCTAGAAGCAGCTAAGATAACACAATCCCGCAGGTATGTAGGCCAGAAGTCTGAATATACATTTCTGCACATACGTGTGTATCTATACAAATTACTTGAAGTGCATACATCTTATATATATAGATATGTATGTATGCATGTCTGGATATATATTATGTATAATTCTCACGCCATACATACATATGTAACATATTTATATGAGTGTAAGAGACGAGGCAGGAGACAGGAGATGCAGTCGCCCCTTGCTGTGGGTTTTTATTTGCCCTTAGACAGGGGAGAAGGAAGGAGACGGGAAAGGGGGACCAGGGAACAGGTAGGGAAAGGCTTCGTGCGGGTCAGGTGGGCTGGGAGAGTCGGGTTGGTCGGGATGCTGGCGTCATCTCAGGGATCAGGTTCAGGTTCGCCTCGTTCTCCTCCTCGGTCTCTTCTCCCTACTGCTGGGCACCGGGGAAGAAATAGGGAGTGAAATCAGCCCCAGTTGTGGCTGCTTTGCCCCCGTCTCCACCCCTTCCCCAGGCAGCCTCGGCTTGCTACAATGAGATATATATCGTTTACATCATATATATATATATATATATATATATATACATATATATGACCTAAAGCATGGTATATACAGTATATACTTTATGTGTATATGTATATACTTTATGTATATGTATATAGCAATATGTATATAGCTTTCCTGGACTAAATGTAACAAAAAATTCTAAAAACAGAAAGGGAAATATGAAGACAGTGAAACAAAGATAGCTTTTTTCTTTAATTAAAAGTGTTTTATTCCGAATATAATTATTTTCACAAAATGTTCTATGTGTAGAGGGGGTGCGGTGGCGCAGTGGGTTGGACCGCTGTCCTGTTCTTCGGTGGGTCTGGGGTTCGAGTCTCGCTTGGGGTGCCTTGCGACGGACTGGCGTCCCGTCCTGGGTGTGTCCCCTCCCCCTCCGGCCTTACGCCCTGTGTTACCGGGTAGGCTCCGGTTCCCCGCGGTCCCGTATGGGACAAGTGGTTCTGAAAATGTGTGTGTGTTCTGTGTGTAAAGGTACACATGGTCTACCACTCATATTATGTTCTTATCAAAGTTATGCTCTGTTTTCCTGCCCCAAGGGCTGTAAATTCTGCATTGTGTTGAGCTTTATAATATTGCTCAATTGGTTTATTGGCCCATAAAGATGTCAAACGTGCTCTATCATAATCCATCCGGGATCTTGGATGGGTCAGTGCCGGCAGGGAGCTGTGGCAACACTCCAGGGCTCGAGCTTTTCGACAAAAACACCTCCTGGTTCCATCACAGACCTCAATGGTCCCTCCATTCTTTCTGTATAAAGACATTTTCTGGTGGCATTTTTTTAACTTTTCTCTCCTAATAGTGTAAAAAAGTACATTGTTCCCTCAAACCTTTTAGTGTCAAAAACACTAATATATGTGCATTACCACTCTAACTGTATCTTTCTCATTATGGTCATTTTGTTTCCCCTTGAGGGGACACGGTGGCGCAATGGGTTGGACCGGGTCCTGCTCTCCGGTGGGTCTGGGATTCGAGTCCCGCTTGGGGTGCCTTGCGATGGACTGGCGTCCCGTCCTGGGTGTGTCCCCTCCCCCTCCGACCTTACACCCTGTGTTGCTGGGTAGGCTCCAGTTCCCCGCGACCCCATATGGGACAAGCGGTTCAGAATATGTGTGTGTGTGTGTGTGTGTGTGTGTTTCCCCTTGATAAGTGTCTCTAAGATGAATAAATGTAAATGTGGAAAGCTCCCTTTCTGTAAATAGAAGTTATATGGCCTCCAGTACAGTTATAGCTTTCATTTTTATCGTCATGAATGTGCACTTCATTGAAAGTTCAGCTGGTTGTTTGATGTCACTTTTCCCTCTGAAATACCATTTAATACTTAACCGTTTATCACAGAGCCCATATAATCGGTGGGGCCAATTTTAAGACATTGGGGACTGAGGATCTGCTCCCATCTTCAATCTTAATTGTTCAACTAACTGACCTCCCATTCAGGGTGCACCCTCCTCCCAAGACTTGCACCCAGTGAATCCCGGATGGATGGATGGTGTTCAACTCAAGGAAAGCTACAGAAGTGTGGGACAAATTTAACAGTGACCACTGGAATATCATACACTCTATTGTGGGTACTCCTATAGGCTGTGGAAGAGTAACAGCTATTACATAATGAAACACACAGACTTTGGTGTTAATGTATTTTCCTGTGCAATTATTACTACACTTGTGTCACGCGGAACCGAGGGAGCCGGGACGGCTGAACCCAAGTGCAGAGTCGTTCGTCTGGAGTCAAGGGATCAGGCAAGTTCTCGGTGTCGGGGACAGGCGAAGGGTCGGTCTATCGGCGGTCGGGTTCAAAGCGAAGATTCACGGGCATGGTCAAGGGACAAAGCGAAGGGTTGGTCGAGTGACGATCGGCGTTGGAACGACGATCCGTGGACGTGGTTGGGAAACAAAGCGAAGGGTCAGTAACTGGAGAATGTGAACTGGGAACTAGAGATGCGTGTAAACGAGACATCACGAGGAAGGGCGGTTGTCCCTGACGAGATTCTGCAAAGGTATGGATGCTGAGGAGGGTCTTCTAAAGGGTGAGCAGTTAGTCAGGAACTGGAGTCAGGTGCTGTCAATTGGGTTGTGGGCATGAACGTGACAACTTGATTCTTTAGACGGTTAATTTATTATACTGGAGCGAAGGATTATGATTTTAATTTTGATCTTATCTAACAATCATAGCAGGACCTGGCCAAACCCCCTGTTCCACCGCACCCCCCAGACAGGATTACAGGTGTGCATAAACATGCAACAGAACACATGTACAGCCATGCACATAGACGTCCACACTCAAGCTCATTGTATTTAGGAATCATAAGAAAACCAGAAGACTAATACACCAGGAGTGAAAACAATCATCTTTGATCCTCATTATTATTCTTTGGCTGTGTTGTTCATATCATCCAGCAGATGACAGTATTGACCTCCCCCCAACAAACAGGTTGACTGTGGGGACTGTAAATCATATCTGAACTTAAATATCCACTGTGTAGAAATGTCATAAACTGGAACAATTAATGACCCAGTGCACTGAGGTCATGATAACAACCATTATTTTAGTGTAATACCTGATGTAATTGTATAATCCTGCACTGATAGAAGCATCTACAATTATTAAGCGTTATTTAGCCGATGCCTTTGTCCAGCAATTTTAGATAACCAGCTTCACAATGTCTTGCCCATGTATACAGCATGGTGTAACGATTCAAGGTAAGTATCTTGATGAAGGGTGCTAGAGTGGGATTCAGTCCTATCCCAAAAGCATCCCAAAAGGCTCATTTATAATACACAGTGACTAAGCCTATTTACCTTTGTTACTAACTAGTATTTCGTACAACTTCAACAAGTAGATGTAACAACTGGACAAAAATGTATTGTCTGATTTTGGATTCAGGTCCACGTTAACAGCAACCACAAGGTTTGAGAATCATAAAAAATGACATCAGGCTAACCTTTTTACTGTTATCACATGCAAGAAGACAAGGAAGCATAAGCGGAGAGATACTATTCACTGGCACTGGTTGGTCTGAAACTAGACACCCTGAGTTGAGACACCTGTCAAACCCCAGACTGACAGTGGACATCGGGAGGTTCGGGTCTTTTCCCGGTGGGCCGGTGAAGTTTTGGCAGAACAGACTGCAAGTTATCGGCTTCTAAAACCAGCAAATATGAAAAACGGAATTGCTAGTTTTCACATTCAGCCTCCATACCACAAACAGAAATATACATGCAAGTGTGTGCGCACACACACAAATTATTCCCAGACAAAATTTATGGCACAGCCAGGTCCTCATTAGGACAGCCAAAGTCAAATCCTAATCAGTCAGCTGCCTTCAGCCCAGGAACTTCTAGTGTGCAGCTGCTCCACACCTCCCTTTACCTTTCTGTCAGCAGGGTTTTACTCCCAAACACTCACTGGGGTTTCTGACATGGGAGAGAGCATCATGGACTGTGCTTTTAGTAATCATCACACTATTTCCTTTATAACAGGTCAGTTTGGGACAATGAGAACAAACTCATCTGTGGGTTGACTGACAGTTCACACCTTTACCATGTTATTATTATTACACACACTGACTGAAACCGCTTCCAAGCGGGGTCGCGGCGGACAGGAGCATAACCCGGCAACACATGGCGCAAGGCAGGAGGGGGAAGGGACACACCCAGGATGAGACGCCAGTCCATCGCAAGGAACCCCAAGCGGGACTCAAACCCCAGACCCACCAGAGAGCAGGCACAGGCCACCGCATCCCCTTATTATTATTAGTTATTATCATTTATTGGTCTGACTCTGGTCCACAGGAACACACGGGATCCGATGCTCGACTTCACACGGATTTACCCATTAGAGCGCGGTACGCTTACTCCTTCAATTCAGGATAAGGACCGTATCTGTGGCAGGACGGGATTCGAACCTGGGAAACTGCGGGTGGGCGAGAACAGCCCCTAGCCACCAGGCCACCCGCAGCCCACACGTGCACATTGCTACTGGCGATGCGTCGCGGTCATTTTCGAGCGGAATTCTGCTCCGCGTTCCCGGCGCCAGGCGGCGAGATGCGCTCGAGCGGCGCGCGGGGGACTGGGGCGCGCAGGGAGGCGGTGACGTCACCGGGCTGGAGGATGGACGCCGGTTCGGTACCCTCCTCGTCTCCGGATCGGAGCGGGGAGATGGCGACCGCATCGCTGTGAATAAGCAGAACGCGGGGCGGGGCGGGAGGAGCGGAGAGGCCGCCAGGAGGGGACGCCGTTCCACGCCCTGCTGCTCTTCTTCCTTCCTCTCTCTTCTTCCAGCATCATCATCATCATCATCGTCATCCTTCCTTCCTCATCTCGGAGTCGGACGCATCATCATCATCATCCTCGCCACGCCAGGCTTCCTGGCTTGTTCGCGGTTTCTGCGATGGCCGCCGGGGGAGGATGCGGCGGGGAGAGCGTGGAGCAGTACCGCGCCGAGGTGGAGCGCCTCACCCGCGAACTGGCCGAGGCGAACCGGGAGAAGATCCGCGCGGCCGAGTGCGGGCTCGTGGTGCTCGAGGAGAACCAGAGCCTCAAACAGCAGTACGCGGAGCTGGAGGCGGACCAGGAGAGCCTCAAGCAGGAGCTGGAGAGGCTGCAGGAGGTATTTAGTTACTGCTCTTATTCTTATTATTTGTCTATTTCATCATCTTGATCTTCATCTTCTTCATCATCACCACCATCATCATTTTTATTAACTGTTAACCGACTCCTTTGTTCTAAGCAATTTGGAAGGTTACTTTACACTGATTTACCCATTTATGCAGCAGCAGGGCATTCTTATTTCGCGTGCCTTAACCGAGAGCAGGGCTGGGACTGGAGCCCTTGATCATCACCTCTCCATCGCTCACCACTTCAGCTCCGTTGGCCCCCAGTGTGTCCAGGGTGTGTCTGAGGGATGAGGCTCGGCTCTCTCTACACCAGGCACCGCGGTGCTTCTGCATTTGCTTGTGTGCGTGTGTGTGTGTGTGTGTGTGTGTGTGTTTCTGTCTCTTCTGAGGAAGTGTCATTTGGAGAGACTGCACTGTGCCAGAGAACATGCGGCACTTTTTCTGCGCGCGATACCGACCCCTGATCTCAAACACTGTCATCCCGTCCTGTCCTCACCGTCCCCCCTTCTTGTAGAACTGCATTCGCTGTCCGTCTTTACTGGGATGGGGTTGAATCCCGCGGTGGTGAGAAAAGAATGGACTGAACAGTCCTTGTGTCTCCCAAACCTCGTCCGCTTTCCGGCAAACTGAAGAAAGTTGTTTGGTCAGTCCTTTACCACAGTAAGAGCTTCTCCCTCATTTTCCCTTGTTTCCCTCATCCTGCCAGTGACACAGACCTGCACAAAGGGAAATGTCACATCAGTTCAGAATATTACTTAGAAGAAGGAAATCCCACCAAAGCAAATTGAAAACTATTGCTGGGAGAAAACCCATAAATCACATAATCTACGTGTGGCCTCTTTAAGGGGAGTAACTCTGAAGTACAGGAATAAATTACTTTTCTCATTGTTTTTATCTCAGAGTGCAATATTTGCGGAGGCCATTGTACAGTTCACACAGAAACTGGATCAGGAATATGAAAAATATCTCTTCTGCTGAGTATATTCGGTGTTGTTTTATGCCGACAATAAATACAGAGTAGCTGTATTGTTCAGGACTGTTACAATGTTTTTGTCTTTGAGATCATAATACTTTTGAATAATATTAGTGAGCGAGGACTCGTGCGACCGTGTATGGCTGTGTCCGACAGGATCGCTGGCCCCCCGTCTGGGTGCCCCACCCTCTGCTTAGTGCTTTATGGTGCAGTCAGGCTCCGTTGGCTCCCGTCAGGGTCCAGACCCGATTAATCAAAGCGGGAAAGACCTCGGCTGCTTCTGTCATTCTGTGTTCTGCCCCTGGAATTCCTCAAGAGCTATTAATAAATAGACCTGGATCTCATCTTAACACACGTAGTAAATGGAGGTAAAAGAAAGCGTTCTGCCCTCTGTTGTGGATGTGAGGTCGTCGGTGGGCCCAGTGTCTCCATTATCATTTTCTTGACCAGTCCTCGAGGCGTTCTGGTGCTGTGCCTACACAGCGTTCTCAGTCCACCCCCCACCAGGATGCCTCCAGTAGTTGATATTCACCACATGTTCGGGCCTTATGTGTCTCGTATCTTGGCACATTTCTAAGTGTGGCATCAATGTGTAAAAGCAACACTGAAATTGCAATAAATAAGCAACCAGGAGCTATTTTATTGCGCTTCTAGAAATGGGAGTGTTTTCCTTCCTGTGCTATCAGCGCTGACAGTTTCCCTGCATGCAGTGCATTCCCTGTTGTTCAGCTGCAGCAGTTGCTTTTATGCTGGTAGCCTTGACAATGCGCTGCCTGAAAAGAAACACTCGTAATAAGGTTCTCTGTTCCGGATCAATGTGCTGGAATGACCGCCCGCTGTCACTCAGAACTGCTGAATCCCTCTAAACATTCAAGAAGGGTCTCAGAACACATCTCTTTTAGATTCACTTTTCCTCTGATCTTCTATGTGCTTCATAATTATGTAGTACATCATCTGTTTAAGAAAAAGGCCTACATCCATTGCTCTCTGGGATCTACATTGTCTTGGAGAAAGCATCTGCTAGTCAGTCCTCTATATTTACCTTTAATAAATATAAATAAACATTTAGTATCAGGCAGTTGTTCTAGAGAAAGAGGGGGAAAACTGGATTAAGGGTTTGGGTATGAACAGAGGAAGGAAATGGAGTTTTAAAAAAGGCAGAGACAGGAAATTATATGTTTATTCCTGATTATGTCTTTTTTTAACTGTATTTTTAAAAAAATACTTTTATTATTTTTTCGTTGAAATGAATGTTGTTTGCACAATTTTTCAAGCACTACGTTGACAGTGTAAGTGTATTAATTTGTCGTGCCAGTAAAGTACCGTACTCACCAGCCACTATGACGAATTTCCTCCTGTTGGTCTTCGCGGCACCTTGACACCAGCGTGCGTAAGGCTGCTTGCGTCCAAGCAACACTGAATTCTCCCACGTCTGGGATCTTTGGTCAATATTTCTCGAGTGGAGCCGGGGGCCATCCGAAAACTGTCATTCTCTTTTTTTTCTGCTTGATTTAGGGTGGCGGAGGAGCTACAAGCTTTAAAAAAAAGTGTAGAATAAATACTGAGTTGTGACAGGATTGAGCACCTTCCTGCTCTATAATGAGACATCCATATCTTCCCTTACTATGGTACCTGTCCCCTAACATCTTAACCACTTAACCACAACAGAAATACCCATAATATACACAAATTACAAGAGTATCGAACTAACGCTGAACCCTTTCAGATTTTATTTGTGTAGTACTTGCACTACTTCATGAAAACACTGTAAAGTGTTTTGCTAATTTCATTCATGAATGTAAAAATGCATATAAACTGGGATGGGAATTATGGAACAATACACTGATAATAAATGTGCATATATTTACATACATTGCATATGTTAAATATGAGGGGGAACTGTTTTCAAAGATATTTTTTCTGTCTGTCCTTTGTATGGTGCCTGATAATATTATTTATGTTTCTCAGAATTGGAGTATTTGTAGGATTATGTTGCTCTTCTCCAGTATGATCAACCCTTTAATTGTACTTTTTTCATCCTTTAAAGTCATTTCAGTATTTTGTTTAGCCAAATGGACCTTTCTTAGTTAAAAATGTTCACAACATTGACAACTAACTGATGGTTTTTGACCAATGTTTCACATACTGAGTGAAAACATTTTACAACCGTGTGAAAACTAATTGTACTGTAATGGAATAATTTCGAACTGTCCATCGTACTCGTCTGTTTCCCACTCTTGCTTGATTTGCCATCCAGCCCTTGTATAGCGTATCAGCTACACTGCAGATTTGTGATGCGCAAGTAAAATACGGTCTCGGCTTGACAGCGGTTGTCACGGTTACCTGGGAAGAATGAAGACGAGCTGAGAGGCGCAGAAAGGGCGCGGGTTTGCTTCCGCATCAGTGTTGGGCTGCTGAGTCCTGATTCTAACATTGCTGGGCTCTTCAGACTTAACGGGACCGTTAGCGGAAGGCAGCTGGTGCTCTGTACCGATGGGGTTTAATTAATATAGGAGAAGTGGGCCTCTAATAAGCAATGGAATTGCCCATAGGCCAGGTGCCAAACCTTACTCACAAATATCAGTTTGACAGTCTGCATCATGGCATTTTTTGTAGACGTGATCCCTTCCCTTAGTACCATTAACCAGGGGATCAAAGGTAAGGATTTTTCCCTATTATATTAAAACAGATGGGCTTCATAGCACGTACATAATTCATACATTTCCGACCTACAAAAGCTCCTGCTGTTGTACCCCTGCAAGGAATATTTAATCAGTCTTACTGCTGTAAAATACGGTGCTATGTAAATCTGTCATGCCTGAAATATAAGCCCTATTAGTTACCCCATATTTGGACATTAGACTAAATGGCATAATAGACAAACGCGACAATAATTCCTTGAATGAATTGCATAATTTCATGAGAATTTATGGTCATAATCCATGCTGCGCTACACACATGCTCTGGCACATTTGCAAGCCAGTGGAACTAATTGTGTGCAGCGGCTGTGTTCACTGTCAGTAATAAGTCATCGTTTCCCTCAGTGAGAGAGAGTTATGTCTCTATGGCTCCCTTTGCCAGATCTTTACCTTAAATACTGAGCCATGCACTTACATTGCATTGCCCCGGTGGAATTACGGTAGGTTCAAGGATATGCGCATGCCCTGTGGGTTGATCATCAGCACTGGTGAGGGAACAAGGCACACGGAGCGATTGTACATGTTTGCATGTTTCACTCTGCTGTATTAAGCTATTTTAGGAACGCTTCTTTGACTATTTCACTGTATTATGTGTCATTTTATGTTGCAACTTCTCTTGCATCATACTTGCACCTTTCTTGATTTTACCTCTCAGCTTCCCCCTGTTCAGCTTTTCACCTGGGGGGATGCGGTGGTGCAGTGGGCTTGGCTGGGTCTTGTTTTCTGGCGAGGCTGGGGTTCGAGTCCCGCTTGGGGTGCCTTGCAATGGACTGGTGTCCTGTCCTGGGTGTGTCCCCTCTCCCTCCAGCCTTGTGCCCTGTGTTTCCAGGTTAGGCTCTGGTTCACCGTGACCCTGCCTAGGACAAGCAGCTTGAGAGAGAGAGAGAGAGAGAGAGAGAGGGAGAGAGGGATCTTTTTAACTGCACGTATTTAATATTTTTTGTAAGACTGATATTTTGACAAGCCTGCAGTGAGCCCAATGAGTGTGTCTTTAAAGCGTTGGATTTCTATAACAGCCTTTTAATAGCGAATCATTAATAAAAGCCTAAATTTCAGAAAGGAACAAAGGTCTCTGTCTCACAGGGGTCTGTCCCTGGAGGTGCCCTTGACCCCAGATGTTGACTTCTTCTTTTCCATCTCACATTCCTCTGACCTTGTCAGGTCTGGTAGATTCTGTCTCTGAAACCTGACCCGCAGTTTAATGAGATGGCCGTGAAACTGAAACTTAAAATGAGATCATATAGAATGCCCCTTATTGGCTGAGAAGATCATTGGTGCACTCCCGCCTACCCTTCCAGTCCCGTACAAGTCCAGAATGGCGGGCGAGCAAAATCGTCACTGACCCCACACACCCGGGTACAGACTCTTTACACTTCTCCCCTCCGGCAGGCGTTACGGAGCCCTGTCTGCCAGAACGACCAGATACAAGAACAGTTTTTTCCCTCGGGCATCACCCTCATGAACAGTTACACTCCCCTATAGGTCTCCTGTCAGTGCAACAATATCCCATCACTTTTGTAATTTACTTATTTATTTACTTTTTTAGTATTTATACTACTATTTATACTCTCGTGTTTCTATGCTTTGTGCATATGTTTTTTATTCATTCTGTAATTCTGCGTCCACTGTCTGTTTGCCTGTAAATACCGGAGGCACCTAGAAGCACAGCAAATTCCTTGTGTGCGTCAGCACACTGGCCAATAAAACCCAGTCTGATTCTGATTGTTGAGACCAGCCTGAGGTTTTCTTTTGGGACTTTGTTTTCTGTTACACTGCAGTTGTTTGCACTGATCAGCATGTACAAATTTAACATGCACTGTCATCTGAAGCATGAGAAAAGTTAAAATATTGCTCCTTTGCATTTGTTAGTGAGCACTCTGTGGTTTTGCCCATTTAACCAGCTCTGTCACCGAGACAGTTCAGACAATATTCCCGTCGATTCTGCCTCGGAGACTAGCCCGTCTTAATTCCACCTTTGTCTGATAAATGTACCTGTACTCCTCTTTTGCTGTATAAATGGAGGCAGTATGAAATGTGCAGGCAGCTCAGTCCAGTTTCTGATCTTGCCAAGTGCATGTGGAAGGGATGCTGGTGACATAATACATAATTCACTGTTCACTGCCTTTCTGGAACTTAACAAATGTGTTTCTCCAGCTTTGGATAATGCACAAACCGGCAGATATGGGCTTACAGAACATTACGTTACACATTACATTACAGTACACAGTCCACAAAGTGCTAGAAATTACCTTACAGACCTTACAGCCAGTGGCCGGTGAAAGTCACGGACATGTCAGCGCCGGTGTTCTTTGGACTTGTTTTCTGTTTGTTTGCCATCATTAATACGAACAGGTGATTTCCCTGAAAGGATATGACTAATGTGGTGTATTAATACATGTCAGGTGGGAAATCTTGTCCTTGGTAGGTTCATTCTCACTATGGTGCATCGTGCGCTTGATTCCCACCACAGGGATCGACACTGACGGTTATCTGTCTGTCCAGGACAGGTAATTTAGTTAACTTTCATAGTCGGACTGGTAGAATTATTTTGATACCTGTCTGATGATAGGTGGACAATAAATTCTGGTAAAATATTAAGCAAGTAACTGCAAAACAACGATCAGCATCATTAAAAAAAGAAATCATGTGATGTCACTACCTGCATCATCTGTATTTTATTTAAAAATCTGAGTTTCGCTTTCTTGCTTGAAGTCACACAGATCTGTCAAGAATAAAGTGAAACAGCCACAATATCTTGGGCAGTTTATTTATTTTTGGGATTTTTTTTATAAGTATACTTCCTTTCTTGTTATGCCCTGATTGTCTCACTTTGAATGCCATTTACAAAGATACTTTACACAAAGGAATTTATTTATTTTTGTCTTTCCAATATGTTCCAAGACTGCACAAGTACAACATTTTGTGGGACATTTTAAAATGTATAAATATAATATAATATAATATAATATAATATAATATAATATAATATAATATACCTGTTGTGAGGAGAACTAAGTATAAAAAAATTGTTGATCCCTGGATTGACATGTTGCTTTCATGCCAGGTGTTTGGTTGCTGAAATCTTGGTGGCAGAGTGTCAGCAGCGGCACTGAAAACATGCATTTCTTGTGGACCAGAGGCTCCTTCTGCAAGGGTTGCTTCAAAGTGCCTGGCTGTGTTTGTTACCTCAACCTGGTGCCGTGCGATATCCCTGTAAAACGGCAAATTCAGGAAGCCTTCTCACCTCCTGGGAGATATCTGCTCTTTAGGCTTGTCTGTATGAATATTAAATCGTGTATTGAAATATTAATGAGCGTATTGGAATTGAAAAGAACCCGCTAGGCTGTTAACACCACAATTGATGTGGTCTCAGTTTTTCTTTTTCCATTTTACTTTCTAAAGTGGAACTAAATTACACAAGATTAGTTTGCCTGCTGTATTTTTAATCTGCAATAAACCCATTCGTGCACTAATAGGAAGTAATACCCATTTGCTGCGTTACTGCCTGTTCTCCAGCTATAGGAGTTATTTTCCGGTGTGGAACGCCATCCTTTAAGTTATTGGAGTGTATTTTCTTGTTCATCAAGATGCAGGAATGTCTCCAAGTAGGCAGTAAGGACTCTGAATTGACAAGAAGCTCCACAGATGGTGCAATAGACTAAACTCCCGGGACACATGAAAGCGTTGACAAGACTGGACTGGTGCTCACTGATAAAATCCCGAGACAGGGTGTATTTGCAAGAGGTTGTGTGTGTGTGTGTGTGTGTGTGTCTACGTGCTTATGTGCCTTGAGCGATTCTGCATTAGGGCCGATCTGCAGTTGGGGACTTCCTGCAGAGCTGGATGTCTGAGGGGGGTTGTAGAATTAACGCCTAGTTAGCACTTTGTTCCATGGCCAGATGGGCCCCTGGCCTGTGTTCCTGGAATGTTTGGAGAGCGAAAAACAGTATACTAAAGGTTTTTAGCGAGTGCCTTCTGTAAAGTGGAGCCTCATTTTCCCTCAGACTGTATGGCAGCTTTTATAATGAAAGACACGAAGAAACGTACATTAAGGATAAACGTTGATGTAATGCACATATTACATCAACAATGTACAACAATGTTAATGTAACGATGTAAAATAATGTACATCGTCAATGATGTACAACCGTTGATGTAATGCATGCATTGTATTTCCTGTGAGGTGTACGCCGCTTTGGAGAAAAGCATCTGCTGAATGAATAAACGTAAACATACTACTGTACATATGTAAGAACGCAGTCGCGCAAGTTGCTAGTGGGGGGGGTATTGGTTGCGGGGCTCACAGAAAGCTGGGGGAGGGGGAAACGCGAATGCAGGCAACTGATGTCTCATAGGGGTGCTCGGTGGGGAACGTGGAGTTCAGGGTCGCTGTCGCTCTCGGGGTCGTGCTGTCTCACTTCCCAAGGTCGTCTCTCCCATGAAGTCTTCAGACTCACTCCCTTCACTGGTCAAGCCGGGGGAAAAAATAGAAGCGTTGATTACTGTCAGCTGCCGTTGTTCCTTCCCTGGCTTCGCCCCCCCTTCGGACTGCCCCGGCGCGCTACAACATACATTACACACACACTTGCTGAAGCCATTTGTCCCAAGTGGGGTCGCAGCAAACCGGAGCCTAACCCAGCAACACAAGGCGTAAGGTCCGGAGGGGGATGGGACACACCCAGGATGGGACGCCACTCCATCATAAGACACCCCAGACCAGCCAGAAAGGAGGACCTGACCAAACCCCCTGTGCCGCTGCACCCCCCCCTCACTGTACATACGTGCATAAGGTAAATAATCACTCCTACATTTTAAACTTTACTTATAAATCCTTTTGCCGGGGCAAACTGGGGTCCGTATTAGATAAAGTCGAGATTTTCATGAAAAATTTTAACGTGAGGAAGAGTTGCTCAGATATACTTTGAACAGCAAGGGCACAGTTTGTATATAAAATGTTGGGAAATGCATTACATTTATTGACATATTTGTACAGGTTGGGTGATTCTTTGAGTGATATTACATTAGAGGATTGATGATCTGCAATGGGGCTTCTGATTATAAACAGGACTCCGTGTTTAGGGAGACAAAAGGAGCATGGAGCTGGCTGGATTTCTGGTGCCACTCTATTGTCCTCAGACACTGAGAAGATCTCCTCGCCCCTCCTGTTCTTCCTCTGGTGACAGAATCAGCATGATATGGGGTGTCTTCGACACTGCAGAGCATCACTTCCCTTATATCAGCATCAGCCTGTGTCCCGTCAGACAGTCTTAGGAGGGAGTATAAAATGTCAATTGATTTTTGCTTCTTGTTACAAGACCTGTAGTGCACTGCAAAGAACTGCGTTGTGCATGTAGAAACTTCCAGAATGTTCTCTTATGATGCTGCTTTGTTGTGAATATTCCAGTCCCCAGATATATTGTAGGACTTATTGTGGGTTAAAACAGAGGCTCGGTTAAACGAATGTCTTGCAGCTGCTCGGTGGAGGAGTGAGCAGCAACTGGTATTTCTACCTCTATGGGTTTATTTTTCTCCTAGTTCCTTGACTTGGAAATTTTTTGTTTTCCTTTCCTTCGTTTCCAGATGACTTCTTTCAGTGGAGCTCACTTTTTTCATTGTCTTTGGTTCTTTTACCACTCTTAGTGATAATTTTTATTTGGTGTGTCAATTTGTTCAGAAGTGAACTGTATCAAAAAATATATATTTAACTGGTAAGGGTTGTTTATATCAGTGCTAAGTTGATTTCATGTTAGTGACATTGGAGTATCTTATCCTGGAACATTGTAAGCATTTTTTCACTATGTATTAATGTGCCCCTGTAAGTTCACTAGGAAAATGGCTCTCTCTTAGTAATAATAATAATAATAATAATAATAATAATACATTTTCTGTTTGGAGCCAAGAGGGAGCAGCTAGCTGCTTGTCTTTGGAGCCCACTGGCTACGGAAGGTATCTTTGGTAACGTGGGTCCTTTCTCAATTATCTCAAGAATATCTTTTTTTCTGAAGAATTTAAATCTACCTCTCATAGTATTTACCATTTTCTGGGATTTTGGTGGTGAGCAAGATGTCAAAAACACAGGAAAACTGTATGAAGGGATTGAAGAGAAATCCACTGAACCAGGACTACTTTCATATGGAGGTGCTGCAGTCAAAATAAATTCAATGAGAGGAGGAGATGAGGGTATGGTGAGACTGGCCAAAAATGATCAGTTAGATGTCAAGCTGTGTATATATGGGTTTGACTGTATGCCACTTCAGGTAAAACTATTAACTAAGCAACAAACAAGATTATGATGATAATGAAGGAAAAATGAAGGAGAAGAGGGGTGTTTCATTTCACTGCTTTTCTTTCTTTTTTCTTCCTCCCTTAATCTGGTCTGGCTGGTTTCACATGAGGATTGTGGCCCGGCTTATGTAGGCTCTTTGTCTTTCTTGTGCTTTCCAACCCTTGAATAAACTCCTGCTTGTGAGCTGTTGTATAAGTAGGCTGTGGTTTTTCTTGCTGGTTTCATTGTGCAAAATTTTCCAGTGGTGTTTCTTGTAGCGCCAAGTAAAAAAAAGAAACTCTGTTTTGCTGCAGTGAAACATCCCTGATAGACCTACAGTATGTTAGTGCAGCACAATATGTGGAAACTATCAATTCAGTCTGCTTCCATGGGTTTAAAACATATATACAGTGTGAATTCTGAGATATGAAATAACCCATATCAGAAAGATCTTTGACTAACAGACACTCGTGCTGAACTTCCTGTTTGTTCGAACCCTCTGAAAAGCACCCCGGCTATTTCCCTAAAAGAGCTGTAATTCACCCTGAAAACTCCTTTGTCGTTCTTGGCAGCAAGAAGCAGCTCCCAGCAGGTCTCAGAGAGGCAGCATTTCTCAAAAAATAAAAAATGCAGGACCTGTTTAGTCCAATGTTATGACCCTAGATAGTATTGTGCACTCTGAATGGACTGAATGGATCTCCCAGTGCTGCCCGGGCTTCCCAGTGCTGTGAGATCATGGTTCATCTGGAATTGCTGCTGCAGTCATCCAGAGAACTACACCATAATTTGTTCCATAAAAACCCTTTGTAATATGAATTCTCATAAACCAAAGATATAATTACCGATTAGTTTCAATGGTAAAAATTGCATATCTTTCTGAGCCCTAAAATTGATATCCATTTATGCTGAAATGTCATCAAATGTGATCAAAGTGGGCAAAATTATTATTTATCATGTTACAACATAGACAGCGCTGTAGGCAGCAAAACAGAAAGGTAAAGGTAAAAGAACGAATGAAAACAATGCAAATGAATTGACACTCAGTGGACAAGTGGACATTGTTTGACAGTCCAAACAGGACCACGATCACTGAGATTATAACAGGTAAAAGCAGAAAATAAGGGTTGATTCAGGGCGAGAACTGAACGCAACACGCCAAAAACTGTCCGTGACAAGAGCTTGTGGTAACTGTGTCTCGCGCCGCTCAGCTGTCAGGATGCGCACACAAAATTCAAATTCCGTCCTCATAAATACAAAGAAATGCCTCATAACCCGAAGTGGGGGTATTAAATGAAACTTCCCAGATATTTATAGTCTTGCAGCCCAAATGGGTACGTCTTGGGAACCGTCCGTCGTGTTTTACTCACAGTGCAGCTGAGCATAATATCTCCATACCTGTTTGGTCATACCTGTTGGATTTCTGCTGTGGGGTCCATACTGTGGGCTTTTACCAGCCTCTGTCACTCACTGTCTTTTCAGGCTGGATATAGAATACAGCAGTACTTATTGCTGGGTAGTGTGAAAAAAGAAGTGTATGTTGTAACTGCACGGTTCTGTGAATAGCATCCTTTCTATTAAGAGCAAAATCAACAGTCAGTGATTAATGGTGGCATCACAGTAGCACAATGAGCAGAACTGCTGTCTCACAGTGCCTGGGTGGTGTGTGAGGACATGGGTTCAATCCCCTCTCAGCCTATGTGGAGTTTGCATGTTCTCCCTGTGTCTACATGGGTTTCTTCCAGGTGCTCTGGTTTCCTCCCACAGTCCAAAGACATGCTGTTCATGTTCACCTTTAGTGTATGAGTGTCACAGAGAGAGTGTGTTCCACTGATGTATGGATGAGTGACCCATTGTAAGTAGTGTATCTAACAGTGTAAGTCACCTTGGTGAATAAGGTGTGTGGGCTGATAACACTACATAGAGTTCATTAGAGGTTGCTTTGGAGGAAGGTGTCCACTAAATAAGTAAATGTAAAGATTCTCTGTCTCTGAGTGGAGGGAGGCCACAGTCCAGAACAGATCTCTTTGTACTCTGAATTACTAAACAATCAGGGGTGGCTCTGCAACCCAAAGTCAGTTTGGCTTTGGCAAGGAGGGAACTTCAACTGAACTCAGTCAATAATCTGTGCAGTGCCAGTGTCCTGAGGGATTTGCTTGGTCATGGTGATTGTCACCTGATTTCTCCCTGCCAGCAGCAGCCATCAAATCAGCAGATCTCTTCCATCTGTGGTTGAGGTTTTAGATTTGAAGTCAAATGACCTCAAGGTCACAAGGAATTGGTAAATCTTCAGTGCAACCCAGAACCAGTGTGCTGTGTTTTGTTCAGCGCTGCTGATGAGTCAGATGGTTGCCAGGACACAGCTTTCAAATGTGTTACATTGACTCACACTGCCCTTTCCAGCCCGTTTAATTCCCTCTCTCAGCCCCTGGCAAAGTGTCCTGCCTGCTGTGACGTGACCACCACTGCTTCCAGCATGGCCAAAGCCTGGACCGCAACCTTCTGCTCAGAGTGTGTTGTATCTGTCACTTCTTGTTTTGGGCACATCTCAGAGATCACCGAGAGCGTTGCAGCCCACTAAGGACACTGTGAGTCTCCTGAGGTCAGCACATTCACTAAAAAGTCCTGCCCATTTTCATTCAGGAGCCAGTGAAAGTTGCCTTATTAGAGCTTTAAAGCATATGACCTGACAGTTTTATTTTTAGTTCTCTTTGCTGGGCTCTAAATGATCCCAAATCCAGCAGCTGTTCTTAAGCCTTAGTGAACATAGATGAAGCCAAGCCTGCCTTCAGGACTCGATCTTCAGTACACTGTTTAACAACTTGTGTGTGAAAGACTCCCTCTTGAGGTTTGCCCGTTCGCTTACCAGGATGGCCTGTGTTGGACACACCAAGTTCAGGAATCTGGTTATGACCTTCAAGATTATCAGTGGATCTGCTCCCCGGTACCAACAAAACCTGATCAGTCCCCATGGCCCAGCTAGTGAGCTACACTTCTCCAACATCTGGAGCCTTGGTGGTCCCACTCACAAGAGCCCCAAAAGCTTGAAGGTTCGCTGTTCTGGCTCCAATGTGGTGGAATGATCTCTCTCTGTCACTCAGAACTACTGTCAACATTGAAGAAGCGTCTCAAAACACATATCATGGAGACCCACTTCTCTTCTGATCTCTACTCCATAAACTTCTACTGCACTATCTGTGAAAAAGAGGGGGGTGCGGTGACACAGTGGCGCAGTGGGCTGGACCGGGTCCTACGCTCCGGTGTGTCTGGGGTTTGAGTCCAGCTTGGGGTGCCTTGCGACAGTCTGGTGTCACATTCTGGGTGTGTCCCCACCCCTTCCAGCCTCATGCCCTGTGTTGCTGGGTTAGGCTCCGGCTCCCCATGACCCCGTACGGGACAAGCAGTTCAGACAGTGTGTGTGTATCTGTGAGAAAAAAAATATGCTTCGTAATAATGCCGTATAGTCCATGTAGTCTTACCCTGAGATACACCCATTCAAGTGACAAGAATTCTGCTTTACAAGAAGATTTATTTAATACTCCTACTTAAATACACAAATTATATCTTTGAGTGTAGCAATACCAGCTTGAATAGCATTTTTCACCCAGCAGCTGAGCAACTCATCAAATTTAAATTTATTGGCTGATGAACCTGCTCTCCTTCCATTCAGAACAATGAGGAATGCATCTGTCTCTGTGTGATACACCTTAAAGGGAATTCTGGGCCAGAACTGCAAGGTGCGATTGGCCATCTGGGAGAAGGTTTGATCCGTCCTTCTTTCCAGTAACTGAGAGCTCTCTAGGTACAAATTGAATTGCGTGTGGATCTTATGCCAGAAAGAGTCTCTCTTCTGGCTTCAGTTATTTATGAACTACTCCACTGCCATTTAGGATGAAGGTCAGTGGTGATGTGTTCATTGTTATTCACTAATTTCTTGTGCTTTTTAGTGAGGTGAAGCAAAAGTCATCCTTGATGTTGATGTTTGTTTTGTACCCCATGTTTCCTCTGACACATACAAGAAATCCTCATCAGGGAAAGCTTCCTTTACTCAGCATACTCACTTTATTTTTGGACTGTAGTTATTTGCATATCCACAGAGACACGGAAAGTAATGACTGAACAAAACGTATCCATCTATTATTACGCTAGTTTGTTCTACCCCGGGATTACTAATTATAATAACAAAGAAATTAAAAGACTTCACTGATTATGTCCTCCAAAGCTCAAATATACTGCCTGAAAAAAGGTACCTCAACCGAGTTCCAGAAATTTTGCCGTTTCAGGATTTTAGAGGATGTGTATAGAGTTCCCATATATCTCATTCCAGGACGAAAAGTATTGCTGTTTGGAGTCCAGCAGAGCAGTAAATTACTTTTTATCTATCTGTCCAAAGTGACTTAGTGAATGTGTGCAAAACAGACTTGGTGTCTCTCTAGATAATGGGCAATTTTATGTGCGATTGATTGATTCCTAGGAAGCTCCATTACACAAAAAGCTCAAATTCCCTAACCGGCCAGTTCAGTATCCTTGTCATTTCTACATGGTTACATTGCTAAGACATGTCAGCGAGTGACAGAAAATGTTTTATGCAAGCCCTCTAGCAAGAACCCTGGTCATTCCTATCCCATAATGCATTTGTACAGTTCTCTGCACAATGGTACATGTAGATGTCCGTTTATGCATCTGGCAGATGCTTTTCTCCAAAGTGATGTCCAGCTCAAAATGAAGTGCATCAACAACGGACAGAAAACTTCAGACTAATTGCTGATAAAACTGTCTTAATGTTCTGACAGTTGGCTTTAATGTATGTGTTAAGTTCATAATGAACTTAATGTACCCTTAACTCCAAAAGCAGTACATCAAATGAAGTAAATGTCAAACAAAGCAATATTTTACTGTGTATTTTGCATTAGTTTTTTGTGGTTTAATCCTTCATGCCGAGCTCACAGTGATGTGCTTTTCTGGCCTGCTCCTTTGTCTTGTCGTTGCAGCTGTCTCTGCAGCCTCCCTCAGAAAGCTCCCTCTGGGGTCTCCTTGTTCCTGTTGTTCTCCTACAAATATTTTCTAAGTATCTGATGCACAGTAAGAGGATGTGATGTAATAGATTTTCTCAGGCTGCTCACTGAGCCGAGGAAAGCACAGAAAGCCCAGACATGAGAGTTCGGTCCTTGCTGTCGTGGTGCAGGGTACGGATGGCCTCGTGAGTGTACTTTCACACAAGGCTGCTCTGCTGGTACAAGCAGGCCATTCCAGGTTTTTGGGGACAGTGTTTCATAACGATCTTTGACTTTCAATCACCTTGTGTGTGTTTTGTGTGTGTATGTGTGACAGAGCGAGAGAGAGAGAGAGAGAGAGAGAGAGAGAGAGAGAGAGAGAGAGGCCACCAAAGGACGGTAGTGCCTGCCGGGAATCCTGAGTTCAGCCATTTACCAGGCAGTAGAGAATTGATCTGTGACTTTTTTGTTTAAAATATAAAAAAAGTTGTGCACCACCCTCACCACTTCATCTGCTGCATCTGATAATCCAAGGGGTGGGTGTGAATTGGAACTGCGTCCGCGGTGCGCCCTACCTTGCGTCCTGTGCTTGATGGGACATGCTCCAGGTCAATGTACTCCCAGCTCTCTTGCATCTGGGTTGAGGGATGCTTCCCAACTTTCTGGCTACAGTAGTTACGATCAGCTTAGATGAGTGCCATCATGGGCATGAGTCTTCCCTGATGCTGATGACTCGGACAGAAGGCTTGTAAACGCTACTTGTCCCTCTCCGTGGTCCTGAAATTCATACTCTTGTTCTCAGCTGGGTTAACATTGCTTTCAGTTCATTCGGTGAACACATTCCCCATGATCTGCATACCACTTGAATTAGTGTATCCAGGCCACACCTGGTGCTCATTTCAAATAAGACATATTAACAGAGAACCATAATTACAGTAACAGTGACATTTCCCTCGATTACCGTGAAAAAAAAAGCGCATTGCGATAGTAATACAATTGAATGGAGACTGAGATTTAATGATGAAATTTATGACTGCACTATTTTTAGGTCACGCTGGACTTACTGGACTTGGCACTCTGTTTTAAGAATGGAAAATAACATCTTATCTCTAGATTCCTAAAAACGTAACAAGTTGCCTGACGATCAGCACAAATAAATCCATTTCAAAAAACAATAATAAAACAATTAAGCTATTATTCTCAGACTAATACCATGGGTCCAAAGGTAGTCAGAGTACCGCTAATGAGAACTTATGAATTAGACATTGTGAATTCACTGTGTCACTATCTGAAAACTCCCTGTGGTGTTTATGCGTCACTCTGCTGGGGGTCTGCAGGAAGGCATTTGGCACTTTGCTGAAAGTTAATCAGGGTGCACATTGGCTTTAGGAGGAGTTCTGACCTGACCCTGAAACTAAATCTCAGCTCTGACAGACAGCGCACCCGCATCTGTAAAAATTTTATACGGGAGCTCCCCTGAAAATAAAGGAATATGAGTCCTTAAAGACTTCTTCTGCCCTGGATGATGCGTGGAAGATAACCTCTGTTTTGAAAAGTAAATTGGCTCTGCTGTCTCTGTTTTTGAAATGTTCCCATTTAATTTCTGCACAAATGAAATCAGGTGGAAAAATACAGATTTTTGCAAAAGTCGGGATGAAGAGACAGAAGAAATTGAACCGACTGCTCCAATTTGAAATTCAAAGGTGAACCGATTGGTGTAATTGCTGGCCCAGTCTATGTATGTCTTCATTAAAATGGCTTTAAGTTGTTTAGTTAAAACTGCAGTTTTATGAAGGTTACTCTTCTTGACAGATGGTGACATCTGAGAAATACGAACCAGAACCGCTTAGGGCGCCGTCTGCCTGTCCATTTTTTTGTCCCAGTCCTGTCTTCGCAGAGCTCTGACTGGACGGTAGGAATTGTGGCAGATGCCTCGAGGGTCCCTTGCTGTTCTCATCGACATGTCTTCCTTGATGTCAATGCCTCCAGCAGGCTGACACTGGCACCCGACTGAATTAAGCCCCTTGCACAGGCCAGCGGCCTCACCAGTTGAATTTGCAGGAGTGGATGGGTTCGCCTGCGGTGAACGTTAACGCCTTCTTCAAACCGGACGAAAAGTAAAAGAGCTGCAGCTGAAATATTGCTTTTGGTGCTCAGTATTGTGTCAAACGTGTTTCTTTGTCGCATGTGGATTATAGAGCTCTCATACACGCAGGAGTGATCCATTCAAATGTTAATGAGGAAGAATGAGCTTTAGACTGAACCAGCCTAAAATCAATGGACTGAAATAAGATGCATGAAGTGTGTTCTTTGTCATGATGATACATAAATCAAATTTGAAGCGCATGTTTGATTTGAAAATAAGACTGGATCTTTAAAGGGTGTAAAACACATTTATTCCTGCCACAGTTGTCAGAAAAAGAAAGTAGTTAATATAACAGATTTTTAAAATATAATATAATATAGTATAATATAATATAATATTGTTATCATCATAACTAATATTAATAATGACTATTAGTATTAATACTATTGTTATCTACAAAATATTTATTATCTCTAAAACTTTATCTCTATTTATCCTATTATATTACTATAAATATTTTCAGAAAAATTATGTAAAATACGACCCACTGTTTTATTTCAGTAATGTGCTAATATTTAGGATTTTTACAGTATTTTGCTGAAAATGTATTGTGAATTAATGTGTGTCATGACCACGCTCGCACATAACCAGAAGCGCTTGGCCTTAATTTGAGCACTTGGCTATAAAAACCACCACTCCATCACTCTCCAGTTGCAGAATCTCACTTGAGACAGCCGTCCCTTCTGCGCTCTCAAACCTACCTTGCTTTGCTTAACCCAAGTCCTGTTCCTCATCATCCCCTAGTATTGCTCCACGTCTCCCTGGTTACGCCCGCGCGCCTCGTCCCTCAACCACAACATCGGATCCTCGCCTCTGTCCAGCTCGCCGACTGACCGATCATTCGCCCATCCCTGATCATGAGAACAAGCCAAGTCCTTTTGTAGTGAATAAACAATCCTGCACTTCGGTCCAGCCTCCGCCTTGTCCTCTGTTCGCCATATCAATGTGCGTGCGCATTAACATTCATCATGCAAAATGGTTCATTGAGAGTTTTTCATGATAGAGCTCATCCCTATTTGGACAGGAATTCAGACATGTGTCTCAATAAGCACATAGATGTTGTGTGCAAATGACATCCCTAAGGATTACCTCATCCGCAAAAAAGTCTCCACACATTGTCAACATCGAAATGAATTGAATTGAACTCATTTGTGTATCTTATAATACTTAAGAAAAAAAACTGGTGTGGGTATTGGGATTTGTCTGTGTCTTATGCGCCTACTTGAATGATGAACCTCGATGCAGCAAGTGGTAGGGAACAAACTAGGTTTTCTTGAGACTTTCATGTCTGCAGCTATATCTCCTTCTCTTAATGTAATGCATAAATTGTACTTTTGCTGAGATGTATGTTGCTTTGGACAAAAGCGTCTGCTAAGTGAATAAATGTAAATGTAAACTGAATTGAATTGAACTGACTTGGGAGAGGGCGTGTGGTGGCGAAGTGGATTTGGCTGGGTCCTGCTACCTGGCAGGTCTGGGGTTCAAGTCCTACTTGGGGTGCCTTGCAATAGATTGGTGTCCCATCCTGGGTGTGTCCCCTACCCCTCCAGCCCTGTGCCCTGTGTTGCTGAGCTAGGCTCCAGCCTACCACAACCCTGCTTATGATAAGCAGTTTCAGCTAGTGTGTAAACTGAATTGAAGACTTTGTTGTTGTACTGCTGTGCTGTGTAATGCAATGAAATTATAGTGGTATTCCTTGAGTTGTTTAGACAACAACATAAAACACAAACACGTAAGTATAAAAATTGAATATTAAACAATACAGTAGAGCAGTAAGACAGTAGGAGGAAACAACATAAAACACAAACACTTAGGTATAAAAATAGAAAATTAAACAATTTAAACAAAATAATGCAGTAGACCAGTAACGGGTAGACAGGAGAACAGACAATAAAAGACTAACAAATAAATAAAAGACAGACAATAAAGTGCGTGTGTAATTGAATGTATTATGTGTGTATTTGGGAGGTGAAAATCAGGCAGTGTTGAGCTGTTTCACAGCTCTGGGGAAGAAGCTGTTTTTCATCCTTGTGGTGCGTGAATGTAATGTAATGTGTGAATTGTCTTGTATGGCCTTGCAGAGGGGAGCAGTTTAGAAAGGTGGTGTGCAGGGTGAGTGGAGTCCCTGATCATTTTGGAAGCTCTGCTCTGACATCTGGACAGATAAATGTCCTCAACTGCCGGTAGCTGTGTGCCAATGATGTTCTGAGCAGTCCTGATGACCCGTTGCAGAACCTTCTGGTCTTCTCTTGTGCAGCTGGTGTACCATGCTGTAATGTGGTACGTCAGTACACCCTCCGCTGTACATCTGTAGAAATTCACGAGAAGATCCTGGGGCAGTCTCACCCTCCTCAGTCTTCTCAAGAAATAGAGGCGTTGTTGTGCCTTTCCAATAACAGTAGAGGTACGTGTGGCCCAAAAGAGGTCTTCTGTAATGTTCACCCTCAGGAATTTGAAACCGGGGACCCTCGCCATTTATGAGCATAGGACTGAGGTCAGTTCTCTTTTCCTGAAGTCCACCACAATCTCCTCTCCTGTTAATAATCTTAACAGCCATTTTTCACACTGAAATATGAATGTCATATCATTTTTCATTGAACCGTGAGAAGATACTGCACATTTCAGTGTTTCCAGGCATTTCTTGGTAATTCCAACACAAAAGACATGGGCTTAGTAACAATTAAGTGCTGAGTCTGAAAGTCTGTCTCTGTAGTGCTGAGAGACCAATAAACCCTGTGCTCCGTGAAGCCCAGACTCCTGCACCTCAAGAGGGGAACACACACACATGCACGCCGAGTATTCCCGACATGAGCTACAGGTGTCTTCAAGTCACTTGATTGATTTTCACCCCCAGTATAATTCTTCTTTTCTCTCCCATTAATCTCAGGATTGTTTTTTTTTTTTCCTTTTCCACTGGGAGGCCTCCAAAGGAACTTGTTCCAGTTATATATTAAAGCCAATGGTGAAGTTCTGACTGGGTCACTCAGTGGGATTTACCGTCATTGAGGGATTATCCCTTTGGCTTTAATCAAGAGTTTACATTCATATTAAGGGTTTCCTGAGCCCTGTGGCTGCAGCACCCTGTTTATAACACATACACTCTCAGTATGATGCTATTCAGTGGGTTTTGGAGTAAGTAATACTAGGTAGGTACTACAGAAGGTAACACAAATGTGACAAATGTCCTGTACTCAACAATTAGGTGTCTGCATTCAAACCTTTCCTTCTGTTGATGTAATTGAGTTTTTGTATTGTTCTTAGAGATGTATGTCTCATAAATGAATAAATAAAAATCTAATGTTAATGTAATACATAAAAGTACTGACTGGGAGTTGCTGTCACAAAAATTTGCTGCTGAAATACTCTTATGGTCCTTAGTGTTTAGTTTGAAATCAGTATTTTTAGTTCAGCAGGAGCAGTGGGTGGGCCAGTGGTTAAGATCCTGGACTTGTAGTCTAAACATTGTAAGTTCAGCTTGCAGAAGGGGTCTTTGCGAAAGGTGTTGTCCCAGTATAATTTTGATTAAACTGGGACAATTCTGGATAAATAGCTTTAATAATAGTAAATGGGCAGAATTGGAAGTCGTTGTTTACTTTTTCACAACTGCTTGTTTAATGAAACTGGAAGAACCGTTGTGCAAATATATTTGGCACGCACCAAATGACGGGGACTGTCTGACTCTTTCATTATATGAATTTGGTGATGCTTTTCCCCCTTTAGCACGACTGTTACTGAAATTGCAGTGGCAGTATTTCCGTTTCCAGGAGAGCCTAGCCATCTTTGAACCACACGCCTTTTACAGCTCAGCACTGTTGGCTCAGCCCACCATGGGAACAGGATACGTTTGCTGTGGCAGTCAGATTGCGGCCAGTGTGAAAACCCTTGTCAGGAAGATTGAGACACGGCTGCTATTGACTGGCACAGAAGCCTGAAACATGATCTCTCATATGCCAGGTTTGGTGCCTCATTGTATGGCAGGCTTCACAGATACACCCCGTTGTGCTAAGAAGTGGAAAGAACATGACTACAATGTGTTGGTAACATTCTTACATCTGGACAACAAATTTCTATATTCGTAAGAATCTGAGCTGTTATTAATGGCGCAGTAATAAGTCCATGATAGTCCTTGCGTGGGGATCGTGGTGGCGCAGTGGTTTTGGCTGGATCCTGCTCTCTAGTGGGTCTGGGGTTTGAGTCCTCCTTAGGGTGCCTTGCAATGGACTGGCGTCCTGTCCTGGGTGTGTCCTCTCCTCCTCCAGCCCCATGCTCAATGTTGCCGGGTTAGGCTCTGGCTTGCTGCGACTCCACTTGGGACAAGCGGCTTCAGCCATTGTGTGTGTGTGTGTGTGTGTGTGTGTAGTCCTTGCTTTTGGTTTAGCCAAGGTTGACATGTTAATGCAATACCAAAAGATCACACCATGATTCATAATGAGTAAATAAAGTGTTCTCCCACCTTACAAAGGTAATTTGTTCCTGAGAAACCCTTCATAAGATGACTTTTCATGAACGGGACATGTAATTACCATTACTTTTAACTGCTTCAACAATAACTATTTTTTTAATTGGCACAATTCATGGTAAAATAATCCAATTTAAATAGACACAGTTACTTCAGATTAATCAAATTTCTTTTCATAGAAACACACACGCTGTCTGAAGCCGCTTGTGGCAAACTGAAGCCTAATCCGGCAACACAGGGGGAAGAGACGCACCCGGGATGGGACACCAGTCCGTCGCAGACCACCCCAAGTGGGACTCAAACCCCAGACCCACCGCAGAGCAGGACCCAGTCAAACCCACTGCACCACTGCACCCCCTTCTTTAGAAGCACTTCTGAATATTTATCTCTGAATCTAGCATGTAGTAACACCAGGGGCGGCCTGTGTGTTTATGAATTAATTTAGCCTTTAATACCATCAAATGGATAGGGGGTGCGGTGGCGCAGTGGGTTGAACCACAGTCCTGCTCTCTGGTGGGTCTGGGGTTCGAGTCCCGCTTGGGGTGCCTTGTGATGGACTGGCGTCCCGTCCTGGGTGTGTCCCCTCCGGCCTTACGCCCTGTGTTACCGGGTAGGCTATGGTTCCCTGTGACCCTGTATGGGACAAGCGGTTCTGAAAATGTGTGTGTGTACCATCAAATGGTAAAGAGAAAAGAAATCAAAGAAAACAATGCAAATGAATTGACACTCAGTGGAAAAGTGGACATGGTTTGGACAGTCCAAACGGTCATGATCACTGAGATTATGACGGGTGAAACTGGCAAACAAGGGCTGATGGAGGTGGAGAGCTCAATGCAGCACGAGTCAAACTTTCACTGGGAAGAGGACTGCATGGTGGCTCTGGCCAGCGGCTGAGAGGCAAGGGATCCAAATTTGGTCCACATAAATGCAAAGGAATGTCTCAAAAGCGAAAGTTGGAGAATTGAATGAAATTCCCTGTTAAGCCATATTCTTGTAACCTGTATGGGCATATCTGGGCATAATACTGCGTATAAATTTGAATGTGTGACATGGGACCTTAACCTCTGATGACCTCTCTCATGGCCCCACCTCTGATTGTGTAACCCCTGGGCCCGTCTGTTTCCCGCAGGCATTCGGGCAGGCGTACTCCAACCAGCGCAAGGTGGCAGAGGATGGCGAGACCAACGAGGAGACGCTCCTGCAAGAATCGGCCTCCAGGGAGGCGTACTATATGGGTCGCCTCCTCGAGCTGCAGACTGAGGTGAAACAGAGCCGCGCGACAGCTTCCAACGCACAGGCGGAGTGCGAGCGGCTCGGTGCCCTCCTACAGGAGCTCAGAGAGGTACCCTTCCTCTTGTCTGCTCCTCCTTTCTAAAAAATATCATATTATTAATTGTGCGTATTTAAAGGTTATATTTTAATTGCAGAAGCCTTGTGGGGGAAATGTATTATTAACGTCACATTTTTCAGCTTGGTTGAAAGGCTGGGAGTGAGTTGATTTTTCGGAGGTTGTGAGGAATATACTGTATGTATATTTTTACATTGGGTTTATTGCATTAAAAGGAATTCTTGTAATGATCTTTCAGCCAATGTTCTGTCAGTCTTTTACAGTAGGTACCACCTTGACACTCTTTAATTTTGGATCATCTTATTAGATTGAGTCACTGGTGATCGGTTAATTGGTTATGGTGATTGAGTTAACAGCATGGTACGGTGATGGGTGGCACAGTGGGTAGCGCTGGTGTCTCAGAGCACCTTGGCTGCATTATTGGATGTGGGTTTGATCCCCACCCAGTCTCTGCATGTCCTCCCTGCGTCTGCGTGGGTTCCCTCGACTGGAACCGTCCAAGTCTTGGTCCTGGTGGGGCAAAGTACGTGTGGATTTTGTTCTAGCATGGAAATTAATATTTTGATTCGAATGAGCGTCTCGTGTAAATTCCCGTAACACAGTTTTCTGAGCACTGGAAAACCTGGTGAACTCAGGACTCCAGGGTAAAGCTGAATAGCCGAGGTTGAGGTGTTTGAAATTAATATAAGGATGATCTCCGTTACTCTCAGCCTTACTGAAATTTGATGGAGAAAGTCCCACTGAGGACACACGGTTCACGGAGTACTCCGGCATGAAGCAGCGGCTTGGAGGTTTGCGTGGAGTGTGCTGGGGGTGGGGTCACCCAGGGAGCAGCACGGGGGTCATTCGCAGGGTCTGGGCGTGGGTCAGCCTCGGGTCAGACAATGACGACACTGGCCCTATTGTGGGCGGTAAATCCGGCGCTAAGCTGCTGAACAGCGAAATGCCCTGAGGTCTGCACATGAGGGAGGCGGCATTTGGACTGTCGCCCACCACAGCCCACTCCACACACCGTCCCCAGAGCTGTTCATTCATGCTGTAATCGTTTGTTCATTCTGGAGCGTAGTGTATCCCGAGTGATCATTGCATGTCACCTCTGAGTTCAGCGACAAATGTCGAACCGGTCTGCTTCTTACATTCACTTGGAAACTAAAGGTGCCCTTACAGGTGGATCAGCATAGAAAATAACACATACACTGGTTCCTCAAATAACAGTGGGGACCAAAAGTCTACTTAAGTCCAATGTAATTTGCAGATCTAATTGCTACATCGCAGTCAGTGAAAACATAATCATAGAGGCATCCTTCGAATTAGTCAATAATTAGTTTTAGTGAAAAACACGCATTAAGCTATAATTAATTAAAAAATCACTCCAAGGCTTTATTTATTTATTTTATTCTCATGAACAGCTCATTCAGTAGAGGGTCTCAGTGTTCCAGGGCCTACACTGAAAACACAGGGTATGAGGCAGGGAAGATCATAGACAGGATCCCAGTTTATTTGCAGGATTTTTATTTTTTTATATTATGTTAACCTGATGCAACATTCAAATTTTCTATTTTTAAAATTACTGAAAATTAAAAAAGTTCATGTTCAGACCCTCCTTGTTGTGTTTTGCTTTGTACGTGCAAGACAGTGCCATGTACCACTTGGGAATTGGGTGCTGCGGGACTAGAAGGGAGGATAGCATCGGGAGAATGTGTGAAAAAGCGTTTGACCGTAAAAACCGACTTCTCGTTTGTTACTGGGCACACGACAAAACTGGCAACGAGAATTGGACTGAGCCATATTGTTTAGCATCTGGTCACTTTCACTTTGCTTTATTACCTTTGCAGCCAAGCAGGTGCAATAATACACAGGCACCTTAATTTATTTGCTCTGTAGTTTCTATGAAATTCACAGTTATGCTGCAGCAACCCTAAATAAAAAAACACGCTCTAAGACTTTGACGTACACTAAAACTGAATGTTTTAAACGGACTAAAAATGAAAATGTTGCCCATAATCATGTGGCGCATTAATCATCTTGTTATGACTGGGCTGCGGTGGTTCCCTGTGAAAGCCAACAACCGATCCAGTCTCACATTTGTACGCTGTTTGGGAGCATTTCGATGCCAACTAATGGCTGTTTGTGGAAATGGAGGTGAAATTTGTGAAATCAGATAAGTGAAAAAAATACAATTAATTGAAAATAAATATATGCATGCATTGTACATGTTTTATGTTCAGATGTACATTATTTATAACATGAGGACCCAGTGCGCTCCGTAAAATTTATCGTCACGACAAACCTGAAAATCTGAAATTCAGTGAAAACATGTTCAAAAAATGCTCTTTGCTGGT
This sequence comes from Scleropages formosus, assembly GCF_900964775.1. Lineage (NCBI taxonomy): Eukaryota > Metazoa > Chordata > Actinopteri > Osteoglossiformes > Osteoglossidae > Scleropages > Scleropages formosus. The sequence goes on from NC_041807.1 coordinate 18,347,796, forward strand.
TATTTTAAACTTAGGGGTATTACTTACACATACGTATGTAGCAATGCCATGTGCAGAGTTTCCATGGAAACCGATTGTGGATTTTGCTGAGTTTTCCTCTCTTTGGAGTCCCATTTCTACTGATCACTGTCACAGTCCTGGCCTTGTGATCATCTCTTAGGAGTCTGGGGCCCCCAGTGGCCTGCCTGCCCTCCTCACGAGCTTCCTTTCAGGGATCTTCCTCATTAGTATGCATGGAAAGCTGCTCATTTATCATATGGGCCGTTGGCTTCGTTAAGAAGACAGATGCTGCAGCCACAAGGGGTTCACGTTAACCGTGTCCTTTCATTTTGTCTAACGTGGATCCCAACTGGCACATCTAAGCTGTGTCTTTGTGAGAAATGGGACTGGAATCATGGTCCCACATCTGGACACCGTCACTTGAAGTTCCTCTGAATGCGTGTCTGAACAGGTAGTCCTGCTGGTGTACAGGGATCAGTATGAAAAGGTCTACCCGCAGTCAAAGTTTGCCTCTAAAGCTTCTGATGCTAACTTGCGCTTGCAGATATACTAAGCATGGATTTACTAGTGTATGTTCACCTTACCATGGGAAAGTACTTGTGAGCTGATAGACCTGGAGAAGCTTAGTTCAAAAGGGGCATCAGGTGGTTTAGTGTTCAGCACAACAGTCTTATACTCTAAGAACCCAGGTTCAAATGCAGCCTCTTGCGGTAAGTTTCTTTATCAAAATACTTACTTTTAATTGTGATGCAAAAAATTTCCCTGCTGTGTAAATAGGCAATTAATTGTTAGTTATGTAACATCATGGATTCAGGAACCTTCATGCCTCTCTAAACCCTGTACATTGATTCTTTGGCTAGTGGAGTTAATTTATCACAAATAACCCCTTTGAGGCAAATTCCCATTATTATGGGATTGCTTTACCATTATTTCAAATGTAGAAAATATAAATGTATTTTGTGCAATTTTTTACAATTTTAATTTCGTATTCTGTAAATTGTATTTTGTACAGTTCGTACAAAATTAATATATTTTTTATGTGCGACAATGAAAACACCTGCATCTTTTTTTAATACTTGTAAGAAAAATGATTGAATTCTATCACCTACCCAAATTATTAAATCTGGTACCATGAATTGTGCAGGAGAGTGACAATTTCTGGACTGTCAACTTTGTACGTCAACTTCGGATTTCGGTGTCTTGCTAAAGCGTACAGCAGCTATCCTCCCACCTGAAATTCGGACCTTTCAGGTCACACCTGCTTCGTTAGATTTTTCAACCTGTATTGCCTGTCACGGGGAATCACAGTGTCCTAATGAGCCAACAGGCTGTGTCTCTGTTAAAGAAACATTTATTACAGAGAAGTTTAATCTAATCTGCCAGAACAATGAGAGTCTCCAGCGGACAAGCCGCCGACGCGCATGATTACATCTGCTGTGCAAATGTGGTCAGATTTTCACGCTTCCGCACATTTCTCTGACTGGATTTCCGTCGTGTCCTGTAGATAGCGGCCAGCTGTCAATGACAGATAGGCTGTTGCAACTTGTGCATAAGCATCTTCTTTCCCCTTCCCTGAGGTCTCTGCTTAATTCAGTGCCAATTTTATTTAGAATTCAATATCTGATTTGTCATCAGGTCTGCTGCATGAGCTATTTGTGTACTGTGTATTAATCCAAAGCATAGGCATAGCAAGGGCAATTTGCCCTTGACATTATTTGTGTATAATGTGGTTGACTACTATTCGATAATGTTTTTGGTTGACAGAATATCTAGCACAATATTATGCCCCCAGTATAAAATTTAGTTAATTTGCATGTCACCGGATGTCACAAGACTCGTTCTCACTGAGTCCGTTTATCTCATTAAGATCATCTGTAATTTTTCTTCATAGTGGTAGGATATTAGGTGAAATGTGTTTTTAAAAAAGCTAGGACGCAATTCTAAAGACAGAACACAAAAATGTTTTATTAAAACTTGTTTTAAAATGTTTTCAAACCTAAATTGTGGCACATTTAAAAAAAAAAAAAAAATTTTACGTGTGACAAGATTATCGTGTGAAAATTATTTTCAAAGATCACATGTATTATACATTGGAGTGACCAGTCAACTACATGACTGGATTTCCCTCTCTATTATCAGTGCGGTCATGACGGGATGTTCATCAATGGATGATACATATGAATGATTCCCTTTCATCCTTACTTGATAGTGTTAAAATCGATAGTTTAATTTCATGAGTTGCTGCATGTATGAGAATAACTCTACTGTGAGTAGGGGTATGTGCAATGTTTGTTATCCCCTGAGGATATAATTGCAAAATTCCCACATCAATGATTTATACAGTAGCAGCATTTAGCAGGAGGTGCTTGAAAATGGGGGGTGCGGTGGCGCAGTGGGTTGGACCACAGTCCTGCTGTCCGGTGGGTCTGGGGTTCAAGTCCTGCTTGGGGTACCTTGTGATGGACTGGCGTCCCGTCCTGGGTGTGTCCCCTCCCCCTCTGGCCTTACGCCCTGTGTTGCTGGGTAGGCTCCGTGACCCCGTATGGGACGAGCGGTTCTGAAAGTGTGTGTGTGTGTGTGTGTGCTTGAAAATGATTCTAGATATGTGCTCCTTGTCTGCACATCCTCTTTTTAGTGGTCTCCCCACACAGAGGTAAGCTGACATGAAAGGGTTAATGTATTTTGTCACCAAATAAAAACACACATGTAAATATGTGCTTAATTGGCAAAGCAAAATATCTTCAGAACTTATTTTGGAAACGCAGTTGAAGAATCCACACCAGTTTTCAAAAATTCATATTATACCTACATGCTTCTGGAATTCTGAAATGCATGGCCTCGGTCTAGTACGCTCGAGAGACAGTCATGGAATCCTGCAGTGGAACCCTGAAAGAAAGCAGCAATTATGTAGGGTTGATACCCAAGGTCCTTCTGGTCTTCTCTGTGTGCCTTTTAGGTCCACTGAAGGACTTGACACGTCTCAGAGCATTGGCCACCCAGAATCCAGGCGTCATTCATCAAGAAACGCATGGTCAGAATGAAAGCAAGGACAGATAGTATACTTGTTAGGGTTGATGCCTTGACTTAGGTTAAAAAAATCCACCTCTGGCTGTAGTACCCTTGAGCAAGGTACTTACCCCAAATTGCTCAGGTATAAAAACAGGTAAATAATTCTTAAGTCACTTTGACAAAAAGCATAAGATAAACAAACAAAAGAGAAACACAGTTTCTGCAGACCTGTGTTCATACTTTTCTTCTGAGACATTGAAGCAATGTGGATTTCCTGTCCCATAACTAATGAAGAAGCTGCCTAGCATACATAGGCAATAAGGCAATAGGGTGCTGCAGACAGCCCATACAGCACTTCTACCGATTTGTGTGACTATGACGTGAACTCCCTGCAAATGAAGGGGTGGTTGGTTGAGTATGGCTTTCTCCTCGCCTTGCCTTTTCCTTCGCACTCACTTGCGATCCTTTGAGCCTTCCATGTGCTCTCCACCCTCATGTGTACAGGATATTGGAGACCCTTTTAATTGCTGTTCTAGAGGGATCCACCTGAGGGGAAATAATTGTTTTCAACAGAGTCTCAACAGTTACTGCTGTAAAAGCAAACACTGTAGCAGTGGCACCACCCTTTGGAGAGGCAGAGTAGTTTCTCAATATAAATTTCGCCTGCAGTCTTGAGAGGCCACATGTTGCGTTATTAGTGCAGCACTTAACCCGAACACTCCACGGCATTTCAGATAGATTAGAGGGACCGTCATCAGTCTACGTACGGGCTCTAAAACTGAAGCGTACTTGGGAGGCGTGTCTTCACCGATAGGGCTCTGTCCCAGCCAAATGCAGCTCCTACAGTTAGTCAAAAGATACCTGAGTTGTGTCGTACTGAGTTGTGTTGCCTTTTCCACTGAGTTAACTGAAACTGTTTCATCCCATGTCATGCTGAGAACTTCTCTTATTGTAGCCGATATTCCCAGAATTGTCTCTGAGTGGTGTCCCCCCGCCTCTCCTACCCACCCACACTTCCCCCAGAGTAATGAGGTGCTGGAGCTGCAGCGGAACAGGATGAAGGAGGAAATTCGGGAGTACAAGTTCCGGGAGTCACGCCTCCTTCAGGACTATACCGAATTAGAGGAGGAGAACATCACTCTGCAGAAGTTGGTGTCCACACTGAAGCAGAACCAGGTGGGTGAACAGATGCAGGAGGTGGCAGAGATGCCCCGCCACAGTACAGGTCCCATCACTCTTCTCTCCTGCACCTCCTCTCCCAGGTGGAGTTCGAGGGCCTCAAGCATGAGATTAAGGTGCTGGAGGAGGAGACGGTGCTGCTGAACAGCCAGTTAGAAGACGCGTTGCGGCTGAAGGAAATTGCAGCGGCACAGCTGGAGGAGGCTCTGGACACCCTGAAGAACGAGCGGGAGCAGAAGAACGGTCTGCGCAAGGAGCTGGCACACTATGTCAGCCTGAGTGACAGTGTGTATGGGGCCAGTGCCCACCTGGCCCTCGCTGATGGCCTGCGCCTGTCAGAGGAGGCGGGCAGTAATGGTACAGCTGCTTCCAACTCACCCAACAATGAGGACAGCAACAAGTGCAATGGGCATGTGGCCAAGGTCAATGGGGACTTCCGGTCAGTCAGCAGGAAGGGGGAGGCCCTGAACCCAGTCTCAGACCTCTTCAGTGAGCTCAACCTGTCAGAGATGCAGAAGCTCAAGCAGCAGCTCCTGCAGGTGAGTGAAGGCTGGAGATCAGTGGTCAGGGGCTACATCTTCATGGTGGTAAGGTCTGGGTGAAAAGATATCACAGTACAGCTTAATCCAGTTCAATGACAGCAGCATGAGCCGTGAGTTCCAGTATCAAGGTGTCCACCTGATGATGACTGTAATGTGTTGAATATTTTAGCAAAGAGCTCAAATTTAAAATCTGGGGCAGCAGGTAGTGTAGTGGTTAGATCTGTTACCTTTGGACTCAGAGAAGCCAGGTTTGAATTCCACTGTCTTGCTGTAGTATCCGTAATCTGAATTGCTCTAGCAAAAATTACCTAGTTCTAGAAAAGGGTAGGGGGGTGAGGTGGCACGGTGGGTTTGACCAGGTCCTGCTCTCTAGTGGGTCTGGGGTTCAAGCCCCACTTGGGGTGCCTTGAGATGGACTGGCATCCCGTCCTGGCTGTGTCCCCTCCCCCCTCCAGCCTTACACCCTGCTGGGTTAGGCTCCGGCTCCCTGCAACCCCGTATGGGGCAAGTGGTTTCAGATCATGTGTGTGTGTATAAAAGGGTAAATTGTTGTGAGTAATTTGACATTGTAAGTTGCTTTGGAGAGAGGCATCAGCTAAATGAATACATGTAAAGTTAAAAGCAAAAATCACACATGGTACACACACCTTTTGAACCGCTTGTCCCATACGGGGTCGCGGGGAGCCAGAGCGAACCCGGCAACACAGGGCGTAAGGCTGGAGGGGAGGGGACACGCCCAGGACGGGACGCCAGGCTGTTGCAAGGCATCCCAAACGGGACTCAAACCCCAGACCCACTGGAGAAGAGGACCTGGTCCAACCCACGGCACCACTGTGCACCCGCAGTCACACATGGTAGCAACACTGAAATACACTCAAGTGGGTGTGCAATAGGCAGTGGGAACTGACTAATGCCAAGTTACCGGTGCATTGTCCCCAGTCCCCAGTCCATGGTTCTCGGTGAGCTGAAATGTTTGTGAGCAAATAATTTTGGCCAGAAGCGTTGCGGTAATAGAAACACCCCGTTCCTTTACAGGTTGAGCGCGAGAAGGCCCTGCTGCTCACGAACCTTCAGGAGTCCCAGACACAGCTGGAACACACACAGGGTGCCCTAACAGAGCAGTACGAGCGCGTGCATCGGCTCACTGAGCGTGTCAATGCCATGCGACGCCTGCACTGCGACAAGGAGGCACGCATGGAGCTGGAGGAGGAACTGAAGAAGGGTGACTCCCCTGACTCCGCCAGTATCAACGGACACGCCCACACAGGGGACGCCTGTGGCCTGGAGGTGCTGGAGTGCAAGTACAAGGTGGCGGTCACGGAGGTCATCGACCTGAAGGCGGAGCTAAAGGCGCTGAAGGAGAAGTACAACCAGAGCGTGGAGGGTCAGACGGAGGAACGGACGCGTAGCGAGGGCCGGCTGCGGGCGCTCGAAGAGCAGGTCACCCAGTCGGAGTGCGGCTGCCGAGAGGCACTGGAGCGTACTCTGAGCCTGGAGGCCGAGCTGCGGAGCGCAACGGATGTGGCCAGCGAGAGCCACGCCCTCCTGAACACCGCGCAGGACGAGCTGGTGACTTTCAGCGAGGAGCTGGCCCAACTTTACCACCACGTTTGCCTGTGCAACAACGAGACCCCCAACCGAGTGATGCTGGACTACTACCGGCAGGGCCGTGCCGCACGCAGCGGCAGCCTCAAGGGGCCCGAGGACCCGCGTGGGCTGCTGTCGCCCCGCCTTGCCCGCCGACTCGCTGCCACCCCCACCGAACCACGTAGTCCCAGCGACTCACCGTCCCGCGACCCCCCATCAGAGAGCGGAAAGGAGCAACAGGCGAGTCCTGCTCGCACCCCTGCGGGCTCGCCGGTCATCAGCCTCTCTCCTTCGCTCTCCCCGTCCCCTTCTCCCACCCCGGAGCCTGGTGGTGACCTACGGAAGGAGCCCATGAACATCTACAACCTGAACGCCATCATTCGCGACCAGATTAAGCACCTGCAGCGGGCCGTGGACCGCTCCCTGCAGCTGTCCCGTCAGCGAGCCGCTGCCCGCGAGCTGGCGCCTATCTCTGACAAGGACAAGGAGGCGTGCATGGAGGAGATTCTCAAGCTCAAGTCCCTTCTGAGCACCAAGAGGGAGCAGATCGCCACCCTGAGGCTGGTTCTCAAGGCCAACAAGCAGGTGAGCTGATTTCCAGATGATTTCTGAAATCCAAGGATGAGCCGTTTTATTAACGTGGCTGCCCTGCTCTAGCACACCATGCATTCAGGGAGTTAGGGGAGTGACCTGTTGTGAGGTGTGAGGTGTGAGGTGGTGCAGGGCGGACTATTTATTAGCACCAAATAAACAGCCCATCCATCCATCGGCAACAGTGCAAATAAAAATATAAAACACAAAAAGAGCAGCTTTTGTCAGTGATGATATCCATGCTCATCCACCGCAGTGCAACAAACTCCTGTCCTCCGACAACCATTAAAAAACAGTCTGACCGCACCTGACCCTCTTCTTTTATTCAGGCGCAGCCGGCAATCCTAGAGATGGGCGTAGCTACACCTTTTGTTTCAGAAAAAATATGCACTAATGCTGAAGTTTAACAGTAAATTCTGTTACGGATATTGTCCAGTTTCTTGCATATTTGTCCCATGGTGGTCAACAGTAATGAAGATAATGTAATGCAGCTCTGCTGACCAGCTCCTGTTCCCTGCAGACTGCGGAGGTAGCTCTGGCCAACCTGAAGAGCAAGTATGAGAACGAGAAATCTATGGTTACGGAAACCATGATGAAGCTTCGCAATGAGCTCAAAGCCTTGAAGGAAGATGCCGCTACGTTCTCCTCGCTGAGAGCTATGTTTGCAACACGGTGAGTGCCTGGCGGGGTGACCGTTACCGCCAGGCCATATCCAGGCCGTTCTCAGTCACTGGCCTTGCTAATAGGCAGCAAAGCAAATAGAACATGAAATGGATTTACAGTTGTGATCCAGCCATACGGTGGGAGTCGACCCATTTCTGTACATATGCGGGCCCTAAGCAACATCCTATGAGAAATCTTTTAATAAGCAATAAGATAGATAGATAGATGCTGAAAAAACAACTGTAAAGAGAATTCCACAAAAATCTTCAAAACTTTTGCCTGAACCATGCATTAAACTGAGCTTTTTCGTGAAAAGGCAGTACGGAACGTTATTCTGGGAGGGGTGGAATATTGTGCTCACAGGCGCCCCCTTGTGGGTTCCGGGCACTAAGCAACCACTTATATCACTTGCAAGACTACGGGCCTGCTTGGGAGTCCAGTTGTTCGATTTGTAGTACTAATTCTTATGGGACGATCCCACGTGACACGGCTTTGCGACAAGCAGTTGTCCAAGTGTGACCCCCACCCCGCCGGGGTCGTGCCGTTAACGCAATCATTCCACCTCCAGGTGTGACGAGTATGTGACGCAGCTGGATGAGATGCAGAGGCAGCTGGCAGCTGCTGAGGACGAGAAGAAGACGCTCAACTCGCTGCTGCGGATGGCCATCCAGCAGAAGCTGGCTTTGACGCAGCGGCTCGAGGACCTCGAGTTCGACCACGAACAGACGAGTCGCAGCCGAGCCAGCAAGGTGGCCAAGATCAAGTCCAGCCCTCCCAAAGTAAGTGGAAAGACGGCAGCCGTCAGCCCCACCACCGCATCTGCCCTCATTTCACCTCTGGGCCACCCTGCCTACCCCACCGTGACCCCATCCAGCCCACCCTCGCTGGAGGCCCCTCCCTCCAGCACTTTGTGGTCCCCCACCGCGCATCCGTTCCTCCTGGGTCACCCTCAGTGGAGCCTGGGTGTTCAGACACTCAGCCTAGACCCCCACATCTTCAATTTAGAGTTCCGCAGCCTCTCTCGTGGCACCGATCTTGGGCACCACCCAGTCGCAGAGCCGCGTTTTTCAGCCGGCCCGAGCTCCGCCCCCGCCTCGCCATACCGGTCGCCCGTCCTGGGGGCCAGGCACTCGGCGCCGGGCGTTGGCAGGACTCGAACCCTCACAGATGTGACGCGACCCACTGCCTCTCTAATCACCTCTCCGACTATGCCCAGCCACTCCGGCCCCCGTGCCTTCACTTCCCATCATCCCCCGCCCTAACGCTCAACAGGAACTGAGGACGGGTGACACAGACAGACGCACAGGCTGGGTTTCAGTTCTCCGGTGTCTCTAGACTTCTGGCACGGGTGCGAATGTCAAGCGAGACTCTCCTCAGGGATCAGTCCAGAGATGGAGCACAAGGTCCAGCCTTCCGGTAAACGCTGTTTCCCAGCGTGCAGCACACTACCTTACAGCCAGCTCTGGCTCCTTCAGGCTCTTCACTTACCCGACTCTGTTTTACCACGATCCAAGAGCCACCGCAGTGGCATCACATTTGCATGTGCTGTCTTGCCTCTGTAACATCAAAATTGCAAAGAAATTAGGTCCATTTCGAACTGCAGCGGAAGTAAAATTGGTCTATTGGGAAAACAACGATGTATTTGAAAAGTTTTTTGCTGTATATTTTATGCTTTATTACTAAAAGTAAAAGGACTACTTTTGAGTTTAGGTGAACTATATTGCTTACTCATAACACTTTAATAGGGAGAATATTTTCTATGATGCTGGTTACAAAAAAGTATGCAAACTGGACAGGGTGATGCTTTGATATCCTCTTCACCTGTTTTAAACATCTTTTTCGTGTTTTATTGGTATATTATTCTAATTGCTACAATTTTCAAATATAAAGTGTTGTGCAGTAAATATATATATATATATAATATTGGTTTCCTAGTTTATTATATATCAGCAGTAATGGATGCTGGCAGCTGTGTTGCAGATTCTTTGTTTATTTTTGCTCATTATTACAGATATGTAATAATTCTCATTTTTAATACAGTACAGTAATTGCATGCACTTTTGATGAGCCTAAATTTGTTAATTGTCCCTTTAGTGTCACCCGGGGGCTGACATTAGAAATCACAGTGTCAGAATTCCTGAAGGGCATTGGTTGATGTGTGGAGGAGTGTGACATTTATATTCTTACCTTTTGGTATCTCACTGCTTCAGAATGTAGTGTGTTTCAGAAGATTATGTCTGTGTGCTTTATGGACAGATCATATCAAACTATACCAGTTGATCTCAGGGACTGTTTTACACTGCCTCATAACCAAACGTTGGTTAAATTCAAGTCTGCTCAAAGTGAAACTGGCTGGGAATTTTGGAAGTGAAAAATAAAAATATTGCTTTAAATTCAAAATAAATGCTGTTATTTCGCTCTCTTTGGAAAAAAAACTTTAAAGCTTTATTCTGGGTACAATATTAGGATCTTCAGTTGCTTTGGGGTAGAAAGCATTTGACAGATGTTCCTCTGCATATATCGTTATATTTGTTTTTTTTTTCATATCATATGAATACGCTTTGTAGTAATTTCACTCTGTAATATCATAGTAAAACTTAACCCTAACCCATGACATTCTCCCCATCTTGCTTGAGCTAAAAATCTTTTCTGCAGGGCAAAAACAGTACACAGAAGAAATTAAAAGTATCGTGTCTGCAAAGTACTCTGCAGATGAAACCAAATTTGAAGAGATTAGGTTTATTTATGAAATGTTTGAATCCATCGCAAACTGCGCCGTGTTTTGACTTTCTTCTATGGCAATTGCACCATTTAAAGTGCACATTCTTAGACTCTTGTAATATATATACACATATACTATGTGTATTATAATAACATACATCATACATATTATTAAAATATTTTAAATTGCAGTAATATAAAAGCAGCATGTTACTGGGATGCAGATGCTGTGGATAGTGGATTGGCCTTCAGGTCGGTTTGGGGACTTTGGTTCAAAATGAGGATGCTGGGATGTGAGCTATGCCTGCAGTCCAGAGAAGAGGAGAACCAGTGCGATCATCTGTCTGTGTCACCCCAACTCTCGCGACCCCGGAATACACTCATCCCCACCCGTTCACCCACGCCGTGCTGACGCGGGTACGCGCCAATCGTCACCGCCGTCGACATAACGTCACGGATGTCAATGCTCTCCGACGTCATTGCTTCTGTTTCATCATGTCCCATGAGATACATCCATCTGTCAAATGCTGTTTAGTCCAGATGCAAAGGTTTATTTGGTTAAAAAAATAACTAAATTATGAAATAATTAGTTTTCTTTACCCAGAATTCCCAAATTCAACGTACTTTCAATCATCAAAATACGCATTTTGGTGTATTGACTGAATGTGAAGGCTACAGATGGAGGTTCCCACATCATCATCCTCCTTGTCCAACAATAACTCCCCCCACAGTGGATTTATGTGATATTCACAGCTTAGATTTTTCTGTGCATTGATCAAACTCCATAGATTGTTCTGTTAGGTATTAGAGCAGTATGTCAGCAGTGAAATGTCCTCTCATCTTTCCTTTATATGGTTTTCTGTCTCTGCTGTGAAAGTGTGTATGTGGTATATTGCCTATAAATGTTCTTTACTGAATATGTCTCACCTTCTGTTGCACTTGTGTCGTGTGATCCCAAAATCATATGTGCTCCTGAGTGTTATACTAAGCAGTCTGTCCTCTTCGTGGGATGACGTGAGGAATGACTTGTCAGTCGAGGTGTTCTGTGTTGTGTTTTCATATTACTGTGCATGAAACGTGAATTTGTGCTGTTTATCTCCCCCCCCCCCCACCCCCACTCCTGTAAATGAATACTGACTGGCCTTCAGCAAATCATGTCCCCTTTTGTCCAATTGATAATGGGCATGAAGACCATGGACCAGAAGCAAAAACTGAGGCTTTTTATTTAGCATTAAATGCACATTTTGAGCCATGCTGATGAAAATGTTTATTGAGAAGTAATCAATAAATAAACTAATACATCACCGGTGGTGCTTTATGGTTTGATAAGTCAGTTGACAAGGTTCTGCCTAATGAGCTCCTTGCTAGGCTTCTGGTGGAATCAGGGTCCTTCACATCTCCCACGTGGTACCGATCGCGTGCTCCTCTTGAGGCAGCACATTAGGCCACGCCCCTTTCACATCCACATAATCTCAGTCCGATGAAGACCATGGCCCAGGAGATGGCCGAAGCTGCAAGATGTGGTGTTTCCAGGTCTCTGGTGGAAGAGGCAGGACAAAGACATCCTATTAGTCTGAGAATACTGAGCCCCAGACCAGGCGACTTCTCACCTAGTGCTCACCAGTCACCCGCATGTGTGAGAGCCACCAACCCATGACCCACATTGGGTTGGAGAACAGTATAATTGTCCTCTCACTATTGCTTACTTGGAAATCGCATTACTGATTATTCATTATTTTACTTTATTTTTGGTGTTTTATTATACAGGGCTGCTTGAAGGTGTGTGAACTGTTGCTCCCCTTAGTTTTACAACAAAATGGATATTTAATGAGAATCAGTCTTTCTCATGTGACATAATAGGTGTGTAATAATAATAATTAATAGGAGTGTCTGACATAATAGGTGTAAAATGATCAATTCCATATGTCGCTTTAGAGGAAATCATGTGTGTGATAGAAACACAGAAGTAGTTCAGGTGCAAAAATAAGTGAACCTCAAATGTCATTGTTTAAACCAAGCAGGTAAGTAGAATCAGGGGTGTAAATCATAGTCATTTATTCATGTTATAAGTTCATTTTAATATTTAACATTTAGATTTTACATGTTTATTTTAATATTTAATACAAGAATAACGACCATCCTTGTAGGGTTCACATACTTTCAAGCAGCGCTGTACACTACAGTGGCAGATGCTCAGTGGCACTTCTCTCTGACAAGCCATTCCTCAGGCAGTTCCCACCGTTGTCCTCAGTGTCACCGTGTCCTGAAAACCCTGAGTGTCGGCCCTCTGTATACTGTATGTGTCTAATGCATCAGTCTCTCCTAGATTGTCAGCAGCCTGCTGCCCCATTGTCGCCACTCTCCCCACAGCTAAGGCCAGGGAGTACCCCCCCGTAGTCCACAGGTAACATCACCATAAGGATGCAGCGCTATACGGTGCCCACACACAATTGCACAACCTCCAAACACAGTATCTCCACCCACATACAGAGTAGCGCCACCCATATGCTCATGTAGCTCCACCCCCATGCACGGAAACTCCGCCCCTTACATTGTATCTCCACCCACATACACAGTAGCTCCACCCATATGCACTGTAGCTCAACCCACATGCATAGTGTCTCCCACCACCGCAGAAGTGGATCAGAAAATGCCCCCGAACCCACGTGTTCTTGTACGCCAAATCCCTGGGACTGGAAGGAAAGGCAAACAAGGCATGGCACAATGGCACTTTTGGTCCCACAGAGGGCATAATGCTGGAGTGTTGACACTTTTCGCACCGCTTCTCACTGCTGCATGTTGTCACACCTTAGTGTTATATGAGCACAACTGAATGTAACTGTTCTCAATACAGCTCTTCTCCGAGCTCCTACAAAGGCCCTCCTGCATAGTGGTGCTGTGAGGGCAAAATCAGCCTAATGCTCCAGAACTTTATTTGCATGTGTGTGAGTATGTCGAACAGGCGTGTTCTGCTCAGTATAATAACGTCCACCATGTGTGTCTCCTGATGTTATGCACTGAAGCCTTGTTTGTGGTTGTTGGACCCCTATTCTGTTTGTTTACTTGTTTTTTTGTTGTTGTTGTTGTTGCTGATGCACTGATACCACCATCCAGAGGATATATCTATATTTTTTTTCTTTCCCCTCTGCTCCGCTTCATTCTTCTGGGCCACCCCTACCCCCCCTCTGCCCGGCAGTCATAACACGGTGAAGACTCTCAACATGGTCCAGGCTTCCTGTTCCAGCAGGAACAGCAACAGCAGCTTCCTGGCCTGTAGAACCTGGGACAGGGGCGCTTCCCTGGCTTGACACCCTGACCACCTGTCCACCCTTCTGACCCCAGCAGGTCCTGCTCCTTTCCCAGTCTTAACAGGACAGCACAGGCCAGGAAAGGGACAGTGCTGAGAAGGCAGAGACTTTCAGGGCTTGTGCAAGAGAATAAAACGGCTACTGACACCATTTAATAATGCCTTTATTTATCTAATTGTTGTTGATATTTTTCAATATTGTTTGTTAATTTATTCCTTCTTTCCTTGTTCATCTGAGAAATGTGTCCCTGCCTGGTGGCGAGAGTTGACAATCTTTAGCACAAGGGTTCCAGTGTGTGACCTTCGACCTGCCTAGGGCCAGCCTGTGCTTTTTCCGCTGTTTTACTGCTCTTGAGATTCTGGCATTCCAAAGTCAGAGTGTGACGGACTGACCCACAGAAGGTTTCCATTGTCAAAGCATATTTTTATTTTGCAAAAAAAAATAAAAAAATACTGGATAGAGATTCATGTGGAGTCTAACAGAAGGTCCCTGTTATAACCATTTGACTGTTATGGTGCTTTTTTTTTTATTATTTCACTTTATGAACCTTATGTAGTAAAATAAGAACACTTGAGCTATGGGTGCAGCTTCTGATGTAAAAAATAATGTAATGTTTAGCACTTTTTTGGTTCCACTATCAGAGCCTATGTAGAGAGGAAGTGATGTGATTTTTTTTTCCTCTAATGAAATTACAGTAAGACCATTGTTGTGTATGATTTCACAATCAAAAGGGCAAATACTTCAGATTTTTTGGGCATCTAACTGACTTAGTAAAGTGGCTTAGGAAAAATTGATCAGAACCGGCATTGTTGCTTAGAGCAATTTGCAGCTGCGTCATATATCATACTCTAAAGGGGTGCTTTGTTTTTAAATGACTTTGTTGAGAAAAAAAGATAAGTAAGTCCATATTTCTATTTATTCTTTTATTTATTCTTATTCTTTTTATTGGTTGGGTGATCTTGTTTGTCCTCAAAGAAACTTTCGTTCTTTTGGCTTTTAGAGCCCTGTTTTTAACTGAAAGCTGGAATGATTGTCATATTATATTATGACACACTATAGACCAGTAGGCCGGAGTGTGGCCTTCACATATTGCACAAAGTGGATTGGCTTTGGAGTGACCCTTAGTATTGTCTTTCACTGAGCTGAAGACTGGGCTAACATTTGCCACATTTTACTGGTTCTTATTACCTGTGATGGAATGAGTTGACTGGTCTGTGAACTGTGTTGTGACCATTCTACAGGTGCTGCAGAACCTGGCTTCATGGAATACATTCATGGCAAGAGATGTTAATGGAAAACTTCTGCAACTGCCACTTTTACAGTGCTGCTTGAAAGTGTGTGAACTGTTCTGTCCCTTAGATTTACAACGAAATGGTTATTTAATGAGAATCAGTCTTTCTCATGTGACTTAACGGGTGTATATATGACAAATTCCATATGTAGCTTTAGAGTAAATCATGGGTGTAGTAGAAACATGCAAGTACTGCAGCTGCAAAAATAAGTGAACCCCAAGTTGCATTGGTTAAACCAAGTAAGTAAGTAGAATCAGGGATGTAAATCATAGTAATTTATTCATTACATGGATTTAACAAGTTTATTCTGATATTTTATACAAAATAATGACCATCCCTATAGGGTTCACATACGGTCAAGCAGCACTATAGCTCTCTGCAAAAATTTCCTAAAATTTTTGTTGGATTTACAGTATGTTTATGGTTTTTAAATCAGTACATTTGCTGAAAAAGTAGCTGGACCCAGGAGTATAACTATGCCATGGTGAGCCACCCTGTGCTGTAAAGAATCTCCTCCTTATAAAGTAACTCCGTTGAGAAGTTTCAGGCAAATCTATTCCTGCTTTGTACTTTACTTCTTTCTTACAAGCACAATTCTGAGCTATGCATTACAGTAACAGTTTACGTTTGTCATTATAGTTTTTAATCATTACTTGAAATGATAGTCCCGCAGGGTGGCTGATGAAAATGTCAGAACTTTATGAAGCGTTATGAAAAATTATAGCATGTTGACAGCAGGGATTAATCGCATGAGCCTTCGAGAGCTGAACACGTTCTGTTGAAACGGGATCCGTATCCTAATAGGACACGATGTAAAGTGTAATGGTAAGAGATCAGGACCTAATCACCTGTCCTGGTTAGAGTTAGAAGCCGGTGATGATTTGCATGTAATGAGCTGCACTGTCCTCACTTATCGGGTGACGTGTCAGCCTCCACTTGAAGGACACAGCGGTGTCGGTTCGTCTCACCCATCCGAGTGTCTCCCCTGCAGCCCCTCCCCTATCGTTTCGTTCTGCCTCCTCGACAGTCCTCTTACCTGTTTGTCCACACTACAGTTTGGTAGTGAACACTTGAAGCATTCATCCTCAGTCATATGGCCACCACCAATTTCAAACTGAATGTTTGTTGTTTTATTCATGCTCATAAATGTATTTTTAAGTTGTGTTTTTTTTGGTGTTAAAGTCAAAGTTGTGTTTTTTTTTTCCTCTGAGCAGTGATGCAATCCCGTGTCCGACCTTTTAAGATTTTTTAAGCCATATGAAAAATAACAATGGATCTGATTTGTCTGCAGATAATTAGGAAGTCTTCAAAATACACCCACGTCTGTGTATTTCCCTCCTAAATGTCAATCAGCGTGACATGACTTGTGTGATATAATACAATTCTCTTACGGGGAACTATGCTGGTTGGAAACAGCTGTTTAAGTCTCAGACACAAAATACTGTAGGTAAAATTGAAATTAATGAAGTTGAGGATATGGTAATCACTTTGAATTAATATTACATTTTTTTAAAAATCATCCTTGAGTTGCATAGGCCACCTGCAACTGACTAACCAACTATCCCTAATCTGTAATTTTCTGTTTTGATCATGCAGTTATTCCTATGTATTTAAGCAGAATGTTGAGAACAGGCTGTTGGCCAATGGGCGTTTCTGAACTTTTGAGATTTTTATGTATATAGTCTCTATTAATATGTTGTTCATATTTTGTGCCAAGGCTTTAATTTATTTTTTCAGTTTAATATTGTTTCATCTGTACAAGTGAATAGTAAAACTGACCCCTTTGGGAGTCGTTTGGTATAGGTGGGCCTCTGATGGCTCTTGGTTGTAAAATTGCAGTGCGGTGCTGAACTGGAAAACTAGGAAGATCTATCTCAAGACCTGGGACTAGTTAAGTTTTTGAACTCTGTTTAAAGAATCCAATCCAAATGTCCCCCTAACAAATTGGGGTCCTGAATTTGTGGAGAAAATAATTATGAGTGCAAGAAATCAGACAGACAAGCAGAAGTACACTGCAATGGATTTTACTCTTCACATTTCTTACTACATTTAAACAACATAAAACCTACCTGTTTCAATAAAAATAAACTGTCCTTAGACATATTTCTGAGTGCTGTCAATGTTTGAGATTGCACATTCATGACTAGAGGTTACCAGTGTACTGATTCTTCAGCCTAAAAAACACAGTTGTGATGAGCAGCCTGTTAGAATCAAACTGATTTACAAACTAAATCCACCTTTTTTTTTTTTTTACCTCCGAGTTGCACATTGCTTTAGAAAAAGAAAGTGTCCGCTAAATGAGTAAATTTAACAGAATCACTTTAACTACCAAGTTGCAATGAATCCAAGCTTAATACAGACATCCCTTGATTTATTTATGGGGCAGGATCAGTAAACATCTTGACTATAGCTATAATAACTGAAATATTTTGAGAGAGAGAGAGAGACATTTAATATTTTTTAAACTAAACATTTTCAACATGTGTAATTCTGTTACTGAACACCAACACTCAGAAACACCACACAGAAACTGAATACTCTGACCATTTTGTTTTGTATAATACACTGTATGAGTGAGTCAAAGTACAGTTCAGGCATCCCTCACGTTACAGAATTAAATCTGCTCCTGAAAACTGTGCGGATATCAAAATTTTGGATGCAAAAAGAATATTTCCCATTATTTTAAATGGGAAAAAACCAACAATGTGCTCCCAGTCCATCCAAAAACCCAAATATATAGAACACCTATATGACAATCAACCCATGATTTCTACACAATGAAACACACAGACATTACTGCTCCAGAGTACTTCCACTTTTCTTTTTAATTGATCGAGTTCTCTGCAAGATGAGCAACAAACCAAGCAGGGATCCACTGAGCACGTTGTCTTTATTATGAACAGCTTTCTAAAACTGCACATTGCTGCAAATCCACTTAAACGCCCATCAACTAATCTTTTCCTGCTAATTGCTCTGCTGTCTCTGCAATCGTTCAAATACTACACCCAATATGGCAGACAGACACTACAGTAGAATTTCATACATTTCCCATAATGCTCCACTCCCTTAAAGCAACACTCACATTGCTAACACATCAACAGACAGAACTGGATGCGGACGTGCCACTTATAGTACATTATTGCACTTCTGCTTCAGTCGCACACACGGTGTACAAATTTCAATTTTTTGGACACACTTTGGATAACACAGTGGATAGTGAACACACAACAGTGGCCAGACGCAGTGGATCATATTAGACCCGCTGAACACCGAACACAGAGAGTCGGTCAGCGCAGTGCGCGCCGCTCCTGCGATTGTGTTCGTCCCCCCCCCTGCATAGCGGCAGCTCAGCTGTGCGCGCTCTCGACTCTCACTCACTCACTGACAGCTCGAGCGCGGGGGGGGAGGGCGCGTGTCAGCCTGCGGTCCACATCGCACTATGGACGCGTTTCGACGGACCGCGTTCAGGAAGAAGACCACCGTCACCGAAGAGGAGGAGGAGGAGGAAGGAGAACGCTCGCGCTCTGCAGGTGAACGCGCTTTAACTTAGTAACTAGATCTGCAGCACCGTAAGAAGTAGCCGGCCGACGATGTCCGGTGCCGCACACATCACATCATCATGCAGCCGGACAACTTTGTCATAGTGGTGAAAACGTTAATGTAGAATTCAAGTACTGACAGTATTTAATTATGAACTTACTAACGCACCGTTTTAGCGCAGGTGGCGCGGGGGGGGGGGGGCGGTGAAGTACCGTCGTTAAGTTCATTTCGCTCCCTCCAGGTGCCACCGGTTTATTCCCGGCGCCCGAAGTGCGTCATTCTCTACTGCGTCGGCTCACGCGCTCTGTCCCCCGCTGCCCTCACTTATGAGAGAAAAGAGAGTCACAACTGTCTGATGTGCGACTGTTGTGCTGCACGAGCCCAGGCCATTATTCACACGTTTTAGGGTTTGACTGTGAAGAAGTGTAATAAACAAGCGCTTCGCACTGGCGCTCAACCAACATTTTAATTCTCTGAAATATTGCTGAATAATGGATTGTCGAGAAATACCTGAATGTTGCGCGTGTGATGTATGTATCTTTTTTTGGGGGGGTGGGGCAGGTCTATTAAATAATTAATAATTTAATATATAATTAAGTAATAATTCAATGTTGTGATGGACGGACTTCCCAGTGTACCCCCCACCCGGTCTTGCGCCCAGTCATTCCCGGGTAGACTCCGGAGCTGAAGGACGGCTGATGGGCAAGCAGTTAGTGCTAATAAATTAATAAGTAATTTTTTTTTTTAATGAATAAGTAAATGGCTTTTAAAAAATATAGAAAACATGGATGTCTTGAGCCTGGAAAGACTAAGCAGTCCATGTAGAAGACTGCTGGGGGTGGGGTGGGGTGTGTGTGGGTGGGGGGGTTGCTGCAGGACCATAAAATAAAAGTGAGCCTTTCTGCGTCCTGTATGAAGGGATTTGGTTTGTGGAACATTGTCTCTGTCCAGTGGGGCCTCCATGCTGTGTCATCGGCAGCACCCCTCAGTACACACACGTGAGGGAAAGCTGGAGTAGCAGCTGGGCAACGTGCCGGACACCAGTGAGTGATGTGAGGAGTCAGGAGACAGAGGGGAGTTGTGTCGGGTGGCTGAGGGGATGCCTTAACCACAGCGGGAGCTGCTGGATCGACCGTGAAGAACGTCGTTTCGAAACTCGGTTCATGTGGAAACACGACTTTTTGACATTTTCCAGAAAAGGTCATGAAAAGAAAAGCCTTTGTGCGCTCTAAGGAAAAATACTTACTGAACCCCTCCTTTAACCCAAATCGAGATTAATTTCAATTTAATTAAGTAGAGATTTGTCCAAAACCAGTTTTTTTTTGTTCCTTCTATAAACAAAGGGTTCTGTTCCTTCGATAAGCATCTACATGTGTACAGAAGCATGTCGCGCCATTTCCTGTTGTCAGTAAATGCAATGAAGCGTTGGACAAAAATTGCTGCTTATATGCGCTTCATATTTTTAGGGGTCAGACAAACTGTTACAAAGGTTTGCTCGTCTTTCTTCGGCCTTTCGGCTCTCTTGCCGCAGCGCTCGCTGAGTGTATCACGTATTGGTCATCTCAGCGTGTTCGTTATTACATAACACGCTGCTGTGTTTATTATAGGGGTGCTCTTTATTATAGGAGGACCAGCATTTCAGTGTTTCCTCATGCAAAGTGGTAGCTTATCTTTTCTAAACCCTCAGTGAACCAGTGCACAGGCTGCTGCTTTGCTGATTAGTCGTGTTCTTGCACTTCACGCCCCCCCACCACACACACACACACACACCCCCCGAGACAGTCTTAAAATTATTCCCTCCCTGTACGTGAGCAGCCTAGTGTGAAACGCAGCGACCCACCCCGGACATGTGAGCATGAGGCTCAATCCGGGAGCTTCACAATGGGCCTGTGTGCGCCAACTATGGGAATAAGGAGCGCTTTCTGCACTGCTCAGCGGGCTCAACGACAGCTCCCGTGGCCCTGTTGTTCTTATTGTTCCTAACCCCAAGTCACACGCCCCTTTTACGCGGTTAACGCTCTCTTGCCCAAAACGTGCTCCTACAGCTGAGCGGTAACTTAGCGCGGTGAAAAATGTTCTTGAAGAGTACACATTTTTGACCAATAACCATTAACCAGTGCTCATAATTATTACATAGCTATTGATCATGATCATGCATGAAGCACATGGTGCTTCTTGAAAGGGGGGCCAAGTCCCATTGGTCCTGTGTTTCATATGGTTAATCTAAGAAAAGTACCTGCTTTTCTAATGTCTTCCAAAGTGCCTATATCCATAAATTCCAAGCGTTGTTCAGATGAGACCGTATTTGTAAAAATGAGTGTGTGTACAAAAACAGATCAACTCAAAGGTGTAATAATGGGTAAATGTGTGTGTGTTAACCAGTAAAAGAGCCTGTTTCCAGGAGACAGCTCTCAAATGAATGAAGGTAGGAGCCCTGCTGAGTCGAGCTTTACCAGTACTTATCAGTCTTGACATGGTGATAAAATCATACCAGAACAGTTTGAATTTGTTTAGCAGTCTTTTGGATCCCAAAGCGGTTTCGTTGTTTCGATTCTTTCTCGCTCGTGAGATCAGGAGCTCTTCTGCCTACTGGGAAACTGTGTAGCGAGTGCAAATAGTTTCATGGGGGGACATGTACTATGCATTTACATTTACTGTACTGTATTAATTCTCTCTAGCTCTGTATCTCGGAGAAGTGGGGATTATGGACAGAAACGAGAAGTTTGTCGTGTTCTTAAGAGGCTTTTTCACGTCCTTTACGCTGCCTCCTACAGCTCGGTTCCTAGGCCGCCCGTTGCTGTCGCGCACAAGCTGGTTGGAGAACTTTCTGCTTTCTCTGTAGTTCTCATTTTAGAACTTGCTTATTATTTGCCCTCTTATTGTAAAGTTTAATTGCGTTGATGAATTGCTCGTATTAAGTTGGCTGGGACAGTTGCAGTTTCCATGCAGCTCTGGAATGATGTCTGCTCTACACAGGCTGCTTCATGTACAGTCGTTGAATTTCCACTAGAGGGCAGTAAAGACAATAAAACGACAAAAAGATTAGAAAAATGTAACGAACCCCAGTCCTGAAAATAAATGTAGCTCATGGCATTTTCTTCAGTGGTTAAAGTATAAAGGTGTGTTCTCTGTATAATTTTCACACACGTTTCCATAAATAATGACATAAAAAAAGCACAAGTTCACATTTTCCCTTCATCATCTGTATGTTTCTAAAATCTGTATTTTACATTTATTGGCGTAGCAGGTACTTTTCTCCAAAGTGACGCACATCTGATCTCTATTTAAAAAAAAGTATTCAAATTTTTTATTACATTATTATTAAATTAATTTTTATTAAAGAAAATGATTTTGTATCGTGTGTGTTCCCTAATTAATTAAAAGACAGGAGTCTAAGTGGTCCCTAATTGACTTTTGTTTGGGAAGCCAAAAATCTTGTTGCTTTTGTGACTGTGTGTCCTGCAATCTGACTGCTGAATTGTTTGTTGGTCATTTAATTGTACGCTGTAGTAAAAAAAAATCAGTGAAATACCTCACAGATCAAAACTTGGGCACAATCACCCTTAAATTCGAATAGACCGTGGATTTGAACACATTCTGGTCAGAGGTTCAGGCTCCCCTGCAAAACGTTTAATAGACACATTTCCAGCTGGTGGGGGCACCTATGATGCCCGCTGTTCCCTCTGTAATGTCTGATCGAGAGGCTCCCTGCCGAGCGTCCCGCAGCGGCCAGATGGCACCTCTCCTGGGGGGTGAGTCGTGCTACATAATGCAACCGACCCCAAGCCCTGCCCTTTGTTCTTTAAGCCTAAGCAAAACTCTTTTTACCCGAAGGCTGGATTATCTGTTCCACGGCCCCCTGTCTGACAGCTGGCCCGCTCTTTGGCAGCACACGGAGCGTCATTTGTTCGCTCGCAGAAATGCAGTTTAACGTCTGCTGGTGAAGGTTTGTAATCTACCACCTCTTAACAAACGTGTCTCTCTTTGCAACGAAGGCCTGTAGAGTTAAGTTGCCCGTTGTCGACCCCCATCCCACAGCTGTGCTGATACCTTAATGCGACTGTCCGTGGCCCTCTGCATCAAGTCTTTGCCAGGCTTAAAGAGTTGTGTGTGCATCCTGTGCTAATGATGGTAAATAAAATATCCAGACCTTGTGCATATCGTACCTAACCGTTTTTTTAATTATTTTTTTTATAAAACTTTTTTTTTTTTTTTTTTTTTTTTTTAAGTGGGCTGAATATTCTGGTTCTCATCAATCCTAGACGAAACAGATCTGTTAAAGTTGGCCTGTAGTATAATTTGCAGTCATTGTGAGAGTCGGAAAACACTGCGCAGAATCGATTAGTTTGCAACACCTGATTTTATTTTCATCAGCAATGGCAAAAATAACCAAATTCAATAAGCACCACTTTGGATGCAGTTAATTGACTAATAAATAGGTTATTTTATTTCTGGCAATCAGTTCTGGCAGTTAACAGCACGTTACCTGAAAACCATGTGTTGCTCCTTGGTTAATTTAAATGGAAATAGCTTTACCAACCCATTGCCATGGTTACCTGCCAGCCCTGTTAGTAAAAGTGATTTCAGAGCAGCGAAAGAACAGAAACTGTTACTGTGCTTGGAAAAAGTATAGCTGCTCTGACAGAAGCCTTTTGAAATACAGTAATTAAAAAGCATTTCTCATTTTTTTCATAGGAATAACAATAATACTGATTATTATAACATTTCTCAGAATTTAGAAATTAAGTACAAACAGGAAAATTTTGTGAATCAGGATTAAGGTCTTGTCCAAATATTCATCCAGACCAGTTATTCTCTTACAGCAGTAATAGTTTCTACAGGACAAACTGTATGGAAAAGGGGTTTGAAGACGCTTGTTGGCTTCACTGCTCCTGTTTGTAGCGATGAGGTTTAACTGGAATTTAATTGGCTGAGCAGGTGATTGATTTCTCACACCTGAGGTGTGTAAGTAGAAGGGTTGGGGTGGCGGGCAGCTTTGGTTGCTGTTCTTCTGGGTGGTGCCGGAAGAGTGTATCTATGGGTCGTAGGGTGCCGTAAGCTGCCCCAACTCAAGGGAATGAGGTTGTGTTTTGAGTTTATAGCCCATCCTCCAGGGCTGTAGTAACTGCAGAGAAAAAAAGGAAGTAAAAAAATCTCTGTTCCTATTCGTGTCTGAAAGCACAATCGTTGCTCTTGTTTCCGCACACCCAGTCTCAGTAGGCTGTATTTACACTGCGATGTCCCATCCTGCTTGTCTCTTCACTTAATAACACCGCATCTAAGGTTGAAATTATTAAACGTGGTTGTAATGCGTTTCCAATACTGCATTAATGTATTAATAAGCATGCTACTGTATAACCTCCATAGAGTATGGGGAAGAAGCAATAATCATGCACAGTGATTCATTCAGAGGTGACTTTGATTTTTCTTTGTCCCCCTTTTCTTTAGTATGTCTCTCTTGCCACGGATGAGACAAACTGCTTGGTGGTAAACGACACAAAGGATTTTATGGACCATTTGCGACCGCAGCAAGACTGATGCAGGTCTCGGATGGTCAGAGAACTGCAGGTTCGAAGTCTGGTTTTTCTGATCTCTCTGCCTGGGTATAAACTGGGACACCAGCTTTTAGGGTAGTAAGGTCCATTCATGCCCCAGTAGCATGACAGATTCTAAAGGATTTGTTTTCCTAGTAATCCTTTTATGAATTAAAATTGTCATTTGGGTGAAAAGTGATGTCAGTAATCTGCTGATCCACTTTTTTGCCAAAACTGTTTTTTTTTTTTTTTTTTTCCCCCCTGCATGCAAATAATATAGGTGATGTTGCTTTCTGGAAATACATTGGTGGGTAGGGTATTACATCTTGAAACAATGGTATTTTGAAGGCCCTGTGGAACATCTGTATGTTTAAATCTCCCAGCAGTGATTGGGGGGGGTGTCCATGTCCATGTTTCCTGAACCCATTTAGGAGTTATAAGGAGATGAGTAATTTTCTGTGTGCCGAAATGTTTAGACTGAGACTTTGTTGTCGCCGTCGTGATATGTTGATGTCTCGTTATGCAAGATGGACAACAGATGGCCAGATGTATTGTTCTCTCAGAAGTTCAGAAGCTCAACGGATCGCATGACGGTGCGGAGCTGATGGTTTTTGTCTGCATATGTGGTGTATACAGTATATACTTAATTTCCAACACCTCTTTGTGTAACCTTGTGCCCTTGATGTAAAGCCACACCTGTAGAAAAAAAAAGAGCTGCGCGGTTTGACTGCGGTCACGAGACAGGCCTGCTGTAGCAAAATACTCCGCCGCTTTCATTCGTTCGTTTATCGCTGCCGCCTTTTAGATAAGCTCCTCTGTTTATCATAAAGGAGAACTGAAAACGTCGCCGCCCGTGTGTGCAAAACGCTTGCCGTACCGCGATTTGCCGATTGGGACACTGCTGATTGTGCTTTGCTGGGGTTGATAAGAAGGGGTGCTGAGGAAAGGGGATGTGGAGACAGAAATGGACTTTAGAAAGTTTGCAGCCTATAAGTGATTGTCACCTGGGTTATTATGGCTTCTTTGTTGATCTCATGTCTAGTAGCAACAGGTTGCCGAGTTGCTTCCCCTGGGTCGTCATCTTGGTGGGTGTCGAAGTGTGATGCTGGACTGCGTTGCCTTTTGAACTTCTCTGCTCCCACCCGCCGGTTCTCTGAAAGCAGTGTTTGTGAGCTAAGCTCGGTAACCAAATTCAACCCTTGAATTTGATTAATTTATTAATTGATTAATTAACCCTTGAATTTGATTTGATCGCTCCACAAAGCGGAGTATCTGGAAATCGGCGGCCGTCTCCGTCTACCGGCCCTGCAAGAGCAAGGCTTGGACTGTGGTGCATGGAGGATCGGGCCTCGTTCAGGCTCGTGGGGGTCAGGTGGCGCCCAGGGCCTTGGGTGGGTAGCTTGGGGGGCCCATTCTCTGCTGGTCACTGAGATGTTCCTCATTCAGATTTAGCTCTGTCTTCAGCACTGCATTTTCATGTATGGTTTTGCACACCAGATGCATAATGGAACTGCTTTTCAAAAGTGAGGCCCTCACAGTTGAGATGCCTACTGTGGTTTCCAGAAATGGGTCATTTATATTTATTAATTTCGCAACCCTTTTTTCTCTCCAAAACAACAAATTCCACAACAAAGCGCGGTTCACCAACAGAGGTGTGGATGCAGACACTCGATTCTCAAAGTAGAGTCACTGTTTAAACCAGCATACCTTACACGGTTAGATGTATGTAGAATCCATAGAAAGTACAAACTTTTAAAACGGAGAACAGCAGTAACATATATGAGTAGCAGTAGAGTTCGTAGGAAATGCAAAGGTAGTCGTGACACATGATGCGATGTATTTTTATGGAGTTAGTCAGGAGATCCGGAGAGAAGTGAGTCTGGTCTCAAAACATCTTTTATTCTTGAATGCTCAGAGGGATTCAGCATTTGCGTGACAGGGGGAGCTTATTCCACCAATATTGGAACCAAAACTGAGAACTTTCAGACTTCTGGTTTTGGATGAAGGTGGTTTTTGCTGAGGAAATAGCAGAGTGTAAGGATGCAAAGAGCTGTGTGTAAACCACTCGGTGTGGGAGAGTTTTCGGTTTCAACCGTTGTCGTTCAGCAGGATGGAGTTTGGTTCTGTTGGCACCGAGTAAATCTGATAACCTTGGGCTACCTTTGAGATGTGCTGGTCTAGAAGTTAAAGGACAGAGAGTCTAAAGAGCCGGATTAGGGCAGAAAGGGGGAGATTTGTGGCTTTGTTGTGCGGTGGATGGAATGAAAGGTAGTACAGCAGAGTAGAGGGATGAGGGTGGGAGAGATGTTTACTTATGGTGGAACATGACAAGAGGGTGCAGAGGTGGAAGTGCGGTTAATAATGGTGATGGGAGGCTGAAGGGAGATGAAGGAATGGTCAGACACGTGAGTGATGGAGAGGACAGAATAGCCACAGTTTCTGGACGTAGGGAGGTCAAAAGACTCCAAGAGTGAGAGAAGGCTGGTCGCGTGAATGTCCTTGACATGCAAGCTGAAGTCACAAAGGAGGATCCGTGTTGTCCGTGGAAAGGGAGCACGAGATCTTGAGATCGTCCAGGAAGCGGCCAGGGGGGGCGAGGGAGAACGGCCACTAGTGATGCATAAAACATCTGGTTTCAACCTTTATTTTCCTGGCTAAGTTTGAAGAGCCCCGGAACTGGATTTACTTACCAGTTCCAAACCGTGTGCTCTTCCCCAGTAACACGGAACTGACCACATTCCCCATGCTGACGTGATCTGGACCACTGTCCATCAGCCTGCTTTGGATGCCAAAAAAAAAAAAAAAAAGTATTCAGGGTTCGGTTTACATTTTTTTTGTCTTTGGTTGTTCATAGGACAGGTGCATTTTGCCCAATTTTGAAAACAAGGAAATGTCTATGTGGAGAATATTCTAACAAGTAATTAAAGCGAGGCTACCTGGGTGTCGTGTAAGGAAGCACCCTCACCAAAAGGTTCCAGCATAAAGAAATTACCCAAAATAGTAGTAATTTGGTGCTATTTAGCTTTACTTTGGACAAATCTGCATTTTGAACCATCGCACTTCTATTATTGAGGTAATTATTTTGTATGGAATTTAATTTTTAAATCCTGTCCATCTTTCATATCAGAACTATCTGTCTGAATTTTAAAGTTTTAAACAAATGTCAGTTGTTAGCCGTGGCATTGACCAGGTCCCCTCCTCCCCCCCAACTAGAGCTCCCCTTTCATGTTGACTGTGGGATATTTTGCTTGTGATGTTTAATAGCCCTGCTGTGTAAATGTAGACTATGTTCATTTATAGTTTAATTGCTGTGGTGTTTGAGGCCAGTAATGAATTTCTGTAACGTTTTTTGGGGAGGCAAGGAAAATCCCTAATTGCTAGTAAAAATGTCTAATCATCCCCAGGCTTAGCGCCTGCTGTATAGTAATGGCTGTGTGGTTTTTAAAGTGAAGGGCTTCACCAGGCTCCTTGTGGAAATGGGAGGAGAGTTGCACCCTGCAGAGGAAAGGTTTATGTCTGCAGAATTCTGTAATTAGTGCTGTTTCCCAGATGGGTGTTCCTCAGGGCGCTGTACTTGGACCAGTTCTCATGTGTGCCACGTGTCATTTTGGAAGTCAGCAGATTGTGGTATGACAGGGGGAACATGATGGCATGGCTCCTACAGCCGCCAGAGTGCTCCTGAGGTATCTCCACAGAGAACGTGCCTCACAGTTGGAAATGTTAGTTCTTTCATTTGTCCCCCCATGCATCTGACCGAAGTTCTATAAACACACACACACAGAGTCTGAAACCACTTGTCCCAAGCGGGGTCACGGCGAACCAGAACCTAACCCGGCAACACGGGGTGCAAGGCTGGCGGGGGAGGGGACACACCCAGAACAGGACGCCAGTCTGTCGCAAGGCACCCCAAGCGGGACTCGAACCCCAGACCCACCAGAGAGCAGGACCCGCTGCGCCACCGGGCCCCCCCAAGTTTTAAAGGCCAACAAGTATTGTAATGCTAAGGAATGAAGGTTCTTGGTTTCAGTCCCCCTTCTGCTGTGCTACTCTGTCCTGAATTGATATGGTAAGAATATTTTGCTGTATAAATGGCCAAATGCTGTTGCTTATGTAATATTGTAAGTTGCTTTAGACAAAGGAGTCAGATCAATAAGGGTGTGTACCGTGAGTAGTGACTCAGCTTCCTACCCCTGTACCTCACTGGAGCAGTCAGTCTGGTTTGGGTAGGTGTCAAGGAGGCTCGTCTTCTCTCTTTAGCTTCCTTCCTCTTCGAGAACAGACACCCAGAGAGGTATTACTCGTACCTCTCTAGCAAATACGAGTGTGGTGCTTCAGGATATTAGGTCCAGTTTGTCCATTACTGACTGACCAGGTCATCATCATTTAGCAAGGGCCTCCAAAGCACACCGTGGTTTCCTCTTTCTCACTGTTCATAAGACCCCAGAATGCACGCAAGCCAAGTGGGACACTTTTCTTGCGCACGCATGGCTGCGCTCGTGCTCGGCTTCCGTGTTGATTTGAAGGGGGTTCCTCTGACAGCTGTACCCGTCACTTTTACTTCTGTGATGCTTGCATGCATGTATTCATTTATCTGATGGTTTTTTTTTTTTTTTTTTTTTTTTACCAGAGTAACATAATGTTGAGCTTCTTACAGTGATTTACCCATTTATACCGCTGGGTAACTTTCTCCAAAGTGGTGTACATCTCACACAAAATACAGTGTGTGTATTATATTAGCAGAAAGACAGATGCAGACATGTGATTCTAAAGCACAGTTACTTTCCACCATATGAACCAATGTACATCACACGTAGCTGCATAAAGGTTTACGTAAATTAGAGTAAGTGCCTCATTCAGGGGATGTACAGCGGGAGGTGGGATTCAAACCTGCGTTCTCAGAGTCCGCGCAACTGGACTTCATCCGTTTTGATGGAGGAAGAGGATCTACATTTGCTAACCAGCAGTAGTGCTAGATGAACGTGACCCATGGTACCCCCCCCCAAGCACAATAGTTCCAGTCGTGTATGTTTTTCTGTGCTCGTTCTCTTCTGCAAGGCACATGCATCAGTGCTGTGGGAGGGAGGGAGGGAGGGGTACAGATTTACTCCAGGGTTGGCTGGTGTCCTGCCCAGCCATATGCTGTCTGTCCATCGGTACGCCGTTATCAGGTTGGCTGCAAGAAAGGGCACAAGGAAAGGCGAGACGACGAAAGGAGGCGGGCGGAGAGTGGCAGCACTCCGGTAGGAGGCTCTGTCGTCAGGGGCAGGCTCTGTCAGAGAGACGGGGCAGAAGAAATTCCTCTTGAACTGACTGGGGTTCCTGACCAAGGCATCTGGACCAGGAGCTTCGGAGGATCCGAGCCGGTGCAGATTCCTGGTTCCGGGGGGGAGGGCATCCGTCAGGTCGGTACGCTTCGCGTCATCGCAAGGAGCGCGTTTTGCAATAGCCTCGATATGTCCGCGTGCGGTTCTGACGGGACGCACCTGCAGCCACTTCCTCGTGCTGGGAAAGCTGCGGTTGAGCGAAACGCTCGAGGTGTGTGCGCGTGTGTGTTCTGTAAAGGGGAGGACAGATTGCTGGTAAAGGAAGGTGAAAAAGTCATCGAGTTTCGGCAGAGATCACCTAGTACAGCGTCCGGGGTTTTTCACTACATGTAAGTTAAAATTTTTTTTTTTTCCCATTTCACTTTCCTCCAAACCGGCGCAGCGATTTAATAAATTCTAGTCTACACTTTTAGTCAAGGTAACTAACGTTACATACTGCACTGAACTTCCTACTATTGTCCACCCTGCTATACATCAGCGTAGCGTGTAATGTGCTGCATACATACACACGTGTCGAACGTGACTAGCAGGGCAGCTGGTGGTGTGCTGGTTAGAGCTGCTGCCTTCAGACCCTAAGGTTGCAGGTTTAAATCCCACCTCCAGCTGTAGTACCCTTGAGCAAGGTACTTACCCTAAAATTGCTCCAGTAAACTTACTCGGCTGTACAAATGGGTAAATAGTCGCTTTGGAGAAAAGCGTCACAAAAATGAATAAGTGTGAATTTTGCACGGGATTAAACCGGTCTCCGACCGCACCATCCGGGCATTGAGACCTCGGCGCTGCCTGTGAGAAGGTGCCTGCTGGAGCACTGATTATAGATCATAAGAATATTTTGCATAACAGATGTGCAGCTTCAGAAGTTGCCGTGGAGCCCGCTGCTGGTTTTTAAAGTCAAGCTCCGGGACCACAGGTGGTATTATTAGTCAGAGGATTCCCTCTTTCCTTAGACAGCAAACCATTTTGTGTGGGGTGGGGGCGGGGGGACGGGCAAGGTGGCTTACCAAACCACAGGTCTTCTAAATGTATGTGTACTGTACCAACATCATGTTGGCCAGGAAGTTCGCATGCAAGGCATTCTGGTGAGGAGTGGGGGCGAAACGAGCGGCTCGGAGCTGCACTTGGGTTCAGAGCTCACTGCGTTCTGGTGGACCTGCCTTGCTGGGAAAAGCGGTCAGGAGCGGTTTTGCTCCGTTTCGGTGTGAATACGCCGGGCAAACTTACGTTGCGTGTACGGGCATGGGCTCCGTGTGTGGCCAAGCGAAGTGCGCCGCGTCGGCGACGTACGTGTGATCGCAGGGCAGCAGAGGGACCCTGTGCTGACACTTCCTGTGCTGCAGTTGCGCTTTCAGCCACTTCCTCATTTCTTCAGTCACGTGAGGTCAGGCAGCACATTTTTGAGCTGCTTATCTGTACTGTCATTTTTTCCATCGTGTTAACAGCCAAACGTTGGCGGAGTTGCTGCGTGGTGCCCTCGAGGGCCCCATTTTTTGAATCTCCGCTCTGTATTATTACTGCGGTATTTGATATTTCAATCCGTCATTTTAACATTTCCCTCCGGCGAGGACGAGTTTGACCGCGGTTCTCGACCTTCTCCGGAAGGCTGGCCCTACAAGGACAGCGGCGACACCGCGGCTCCCCGGGAGGGTGTCGACGTCAATAGGCGCCGCTGCTGCTCGATGTCGAACCCAGGCTTTTCCAGAGCTCGCCGGATCGGAGTCCTGGGGGGGGCCCCGAGCCGTGACGTGACTCGTGCTTTCACCTTCGAGTGGGAAAAGTGGAAGCGCGTGTGAGTTTTGAAGAAGGACTTTCAGAGAAAGGCCACATCTGTGAACCGGAAGACAATTTCTACAGATTGGTATTGGGGTGTATATTGGGGTAGTGTTCTGTCCAAGATGGACTCATGTAAAGACCCTTCCGTTAGGGTAATACCATCATCGTTAATATACATAATCATCAACACGCAATTCCACCCAGTTCCCCTATGACTGTTCTTACTGAAATGTATCTCAACCCAGTGATCCTTTATGAATATTTGTCTAGATTTCCCCGTGTTGCCATTTCAAAAAATAAACACGCATGTCGCGATCATTGGCCACGTTAAAAATTCATAAATTTGGTATTTCTGAAACTGTTCGAGGAGTGTTCAGGGTTTCTTGCAGCGAGGTGAATTTTGCTTTCAATTCCAAAATTACCATTGCGCTACGAAAGCGGTTAACGCTTCGTGATGTTGAGGGCCGCTATAAATACTTCTGGTAAACGCGCGTTGGGTCGGGCAGGCGAGCCCCGCTGCGTATTAATGATTGATGGAGTCTGTTTGCGCACTCAATGTTGTGCACGTTTGGGGCCAACGCTCTATCCAGTTTGGCGAACGCAGCGCTGTCGTGCGAATCCAGACCCAAATTTCTCGTAGACGCTCCTTGTTTCATAAGGTCCCTGTGCGTATTGTGCATCTGGATTCCTGAAGCTTCTTTTGGCTCTGGGCTCCCTTTACGCTCACCTGCACGGAACAAAAGAACACGACACACGCTGCAGGAATGTGAAATAGAGGCTGTTAATTTTTACTTATTTTGATGCCGGTTCACTTGTGGTTAGAGCTTTTCCGACCCTTTGGGTAGATGAGGAGCCTGGGTTCTGTGGAGGTGTAACACAAACCCTAGAGCTCTAACCTCAAGCTCCATGTGTTGCATCCTGAGGGTTGGGGGTCTTTCTGGTCAAAGCCCTGGTGATTGACTGACTGGCTCATACTCGAAGTGGTCAGCTGATGATTTGGTTTAAAAGGTGTGCCCCCCTCCCCCTCCCTTCTTCTCTAAGATGCTTTTAAGACATTGCTCTGTTTTGATGCCCTTGATTCAAGGCGCTTGCGGAGCTGCTTTCACCCAACGGTGGGTGTCGTCTCGGCCTGGTCCAGGGTTCTGCTGTAAGCAAGCGAGCCTCACGCCCCTGGCTCTGACCACTCTCCTCTCACAGGCTTCTCTAGAGGGATACATCCAGATGGTCAGTGAAGAAGCTCTAATCCCTAAGCCTAGATCTCGAACACCTAACAAAGAGATGATCCTCTGGCTTTACTCCCCGTTCCCCCACACCTCCCCCCCCCCCCCCCCCCAGTCGGATGTGTGTCACACCCCTGTCGTCGTCGTGCATTGCTGTAGTTGTCTATTGCAAACCAGATAATTTGAGATCATTTTAATATTTTGATTATTTAACTTTTCGTGGTTTGAAAAGCCAAATGTAGTTGAGACGCTGGCTTGATGCGCCTACTTTCCTCATACTTGAGTACTTGTCACCTCCTCGTGGCAGCCAGTGTCGCATGACCGGAAAAACTGCAGGTGGAGCACACGTCTGCCATTCCATTCCCCCTTCGTCGTCGTTAAAAATATTGTAACTTCCGTCGGCCTGTACGTTATCGGTGGGTTGTCATCTTGAACAGAGTACTGCATTTCAACACCAGAGGGGGACCCCGGGTCTCGTAGTTGCTGCGCGCGAGATGCATCTTTGTTGGCTTTTGTTTCAGAGAAGAAAGGCAAGCAGAACAGTTTGGCTGCAAGGGTGAGAAGAGCTGCTGATGACACTTGTGTGGAGCTGAAGATCACTCAACAGAAAGGTATGGAACTTCACCGCGGTACCCTGGCTATAAAGAATAAAGACCTTTCTGAATGAACCTTGAAGGTGACTGATGTCCATGGATGACCAGAAGGACACATGTACTGGCTTTTGACCGGTTATAATAATACTTGATTGTTGCTTTCAGGGGCGCTGTGGCGCAGTGGGTTGGACCGGGTCCTGCTCTCCGGTGGGTCTGGGGTTCGAGTCCCGCTTGGGGTGCCTTGCGAAGGACTGGCGTCCCGTCCTGGGTGCGTCCCCTCCCCCTCCGGCCTTACGCCCTGAGTTGCCGGGTTAGGTTCCGGTTCCCCGCGACCCCGTATGGGACAAGCGGCTCAGAAGGTGGGTGGGTGGGTGTTGCTTTCAGTTCAGTCATAGTTGCGTTTGTTAATAGTCTTCACTTTGGAATAAAACTGCAAAAGTGCATAACGTGGGATGTGCTAAAAGGAAGTCCTATTCTGGGTTTTATTCTTGCACTCAAAGCAAGTTTTTAGTTTTTTTTCTGTGTGTGTGTGTGTGTGTGTGTGTGTGTGTGTGGTAGGAAGGTGTGTAATCCCAGAGCCCCAGTGTGTACCATAACAGGTGGCCCAAGTGTCAGTATAGTGTCCGTTATAGACAGGAAATTTGCAATTGACTTAACTGAACCCTGCAACATTTAAACGGAGGGGATGGCTGGTAAAAAGGGGAAAAAAAAATTCCCCGTATGTTTTACACCCTCCCAGGATCATTGTGTGATGAAGTTCTGCAGCGGTCACTCATAACTGGTGTCCTTCTACCATAAGGGTGGTTGAAGGCCTGCAGGAGGGACAGAGATAAAAGTGTGTGCTGGTCTGCTCCCTTAATTATCTCTCGATTCTGGTTCTGATTGTTGGATGGGCCAGACTTATCTCTGACCATCCACCTTCTGATCTGCTGGCCAGCTCATGCGGTAGGGTTGCAAAAAAAGTCCGAGAGCGTTTTCTCTTTAAAATTCCTTCGACACCGCTGGGCGGCGAACCCTCAGCCTCCCGGGTCGCTCTCTCTGCAGCGATGCCACACCGCCCACCGTTTGTTCTCAGGCTCTCGTTCGGATCCAAATATAGACCTCGTGTACAAAAACTCCCAGTTTAAAAAATGCACCGCTGAAAACAACCACAACTGTCATAACTCTCAAGCTTACGGTCAACGCGAAGTGACAAGGGGAATTATGGGAAGGCAAGTTAGGCTGATAAATGGGGAAGTTGGGTAAAGGCTCAGACCTCAGCCTGCTCCTCTCAGCCCGGCAGACACGGCGCTTCGCGGCTGAAGGGGCTCCGGCTTGCTACCGGGTTCGGAGTAGCTGGGCCGCCCGGGACTGCGGAGCAAGTGAGGCTCACGGTGACACCCCCACCCCCCCAACCACCCTAGGCCTCGGTGAGCAGTGTCATCCTCATTAAATGGGGCTGTATTTGCTCGTTCGTCTTCTCGACAAAGCGATTTACGGTGTTTCTTCAAGCTGCGTACACTGATGTACCCTGTTATACAGCCGAGTCATTTTTTACTGCGACAATCAAGGGTAAACTCTGGGAAATCCGGCAGGAGGCGAGGAATCAAACCTGGTACCTTTTGAGTCCAAAGGCAGCAGCTCTAATTGAATACAGGTTCAATGCAGCTCTGTGTTGCGACACACAGAACAATGTTTCTCAGCTCTCTCATATATTGTGTGTTTGTGTATGTGTATATATACAGTATATTTAAAAAAAAAAAAAAAAGTGGAGTAGTGTTTAGCGTTGCCACCTCTAGAACCAGAGGTCGCAGGTTCGAATCCCACCTCTAGCTTTAGTACCCCGAGCAATGTACTTGCCCTAAATTGCTCTAGTAGAATTGCCCAGCTGTATAAATGGGTAAATAATTGTAAGTAGCTTTGGAGAGAAGTGTCCACTAAATATGTAAATGTGATGTCATCGATGGGAATACCATAGTAAAATATATTTAAGTGTTTGGCCCGGTCCTGTAGGGCGGCTGACAACGTAGAGCTGCACTTTCTCATGTGGGAAGACGTGTCGCGCTCCTTGGTAAGAGTGTCGCTCGGTACCGCGCACGGTGGAAGCAGAACGCTTTAGTTATTTTCCGTTTTACGTCTCGCGGGATTTGACCGCAGACGTGGTGACGTTTTGTGCGACTTTGTCCGCGCATCATTTTATACTCGGTGTCATAGGAGCGTTGCCTGTTGTAGGAAGCAGGAAGAGGTTTTTATCGGCGTTTTCTGTTTTTGATTTCTGAAATTCTTCCAGTACCTCATTCCAGTGTTGATGTATGTGACAATTACATTTGTGTGTTCAGTGCTTTTTTTTTTCCGGTGTACAGATGTTTAATATTTTTTGTAATATTCCAAGGTGGCTTAGTGTTAGGTACACTGCGCTGAACTCCCTACACTCAGTCACATCTCTGTGTACCCCAATACACTCACTCACTCACACACACACTATGGGCAGTTTAATAACCAGCTCACCTGGAACATATCATTGGACTGTGGGAGGAAACCAGAGCATTCTTGGGAAACACGGGGAGATCATGCAAACGGATCCGGATTCAAACCGATTCGTCCGAGTGTACAGCCCAGGCACTTTGTGGGACAAGCACTACATGGTCAAACAGCTGGATCTCTTGGAAGAGCAAAGGCTTCTGGGTGCATTGGCATTATGTAATGCAGCGCCTTTTTCAAGGAAAACACCAAACCAGTTCTTCTCCTCCCAGTGCGGGAAAGCAGCATGCAGGTGTGTATGAGGAAGGGCGGTGTGGAACTGGCTCACCACGGGCACAGGCCTGATTGACAACCCCCCCCAAACACGCACAGAGGCACCGAGATGCGTCTCATGTATTTCCCGTAGCCTCTCGGCCCTTGAGATGACTGCAGTAACGCTGGCTGTACGGTGGAAGGAATGCGGTAAACACTTCGCTGATGTTTTCCCACGTGCCTCTCAACCGCTGGTCTCCTGTAGATACGGTCTTTCCCACCAAATTTTATTTCCCTCCCCCAAAAAAAATCTGGCAGCCCTGTGAAGCTGAGCAGATTAATCTAAAAATTGCATGTTTCGTGAGTAGCTCGTGCCTGTGTTTGAGAAATGCTCTCATTTCGTCCTCCAGCTGTCCCTCCTCCAATGGGTGGGTCACTTGGGACTGGACCATGACTATTCCAGCTCTGTGCTACTTGTTGTCTCAGGTTTTTTTTTTTTTTTTTAACCCATAAACACTTTTAGTATTATTATTAATAACAACATATTATTAGTACATGGCCGGAAGTTTTTATCTTCTCCTCACCTGCCGACTGAATTAGGTGTCCAACTGAGCTGTCGCCATCAGTTCGTGAAACCCTTGCAACATCGGATGTCTGCGGGGGGTCTTTGGTGTCTTAAGTGAATTGATGGTGAATTCAGCTTTGCCAGTGCAAGTTTATAATATATCAATTTTTTCTCCCTCTCTCTCTCGCGCGCACACACACTTACTAAGCACCCACTTTTTTTTTTTCCCATGCTTGGCTATGGTCTGTCCTGGCTTGTTGAAGACACTCCCACTTGTTGTCACACATCAGCCCAGATGCAGCCCCCCCCCCCCCCACCCCTCCCTGCTCCCACTAGGATGGGTCCTAAGGAGCAATAGGTGTGTGCGTGCGTGCGTGTGTGTTTCGACTCTCACTGGGCCAGAAGCTGCTGCGTGTTGCTGGGGGGGGACGGCACGGTGAGTCGCCTCGCTCGCCGCCTTGTTTTTGTTTCTTCTTCCTCTTCGGTTTACCATTTCGCTTCTCCATTTGCGGTGGGCGTAGACACCCTCATGCTTTCGGAGGCAGAGCGTACGTTATGAAATGACGGTGCGCGACGCGACACGTCTGTGAGCGCGAGCGCGGTCTCGCAAATGACTTTACCGGAGCGCGCTCTGTCGTCCGGTGCGGGAGCGCAGGGATGAGCGCGAAGGACGAGCGTGCTGTGGGACGGCGGGGCATCGGCTTCCCGTCCGCTGTGGTGGTGAACGATGTGCTCTAGAAACTTCACCCATCCTGAAGGGAAGGGCCAAGGGAACGTTGCTGCCGCTGGCTTCAATTCCTGTATTTAAACTCCTATTCACACTTGCAACGTCCAGCTGCTTACACTGATTTACCCTTTTATAAAGCTGGGGAGTTTTCCACTGTATCAGTTCAGAGTAAGTACCTTGATCAGCAGGGGGTGGGACCGAAATCCAGGTCCTGAGTCCAACGGGAACAGCTCTAACCGCTACGCCCCCTGCTGGTCCTGTGCGGGAGGTGTCTTGGGGCGACGCAGGGAAGCCGTTGGAGTCAGTGCAGCGGATTTTGGGCTCCGGGGCTTATCCCGCCTTTCCGGCTTCCTGCAGAGTTGGCTTATAGCCCGGGGGGAATCTGGACGTGGGTGCAAATCCCACCCCCTGAATCCTGGTTTGAGGGGAATGTGTTTCCCAGAGTGGAGATGCTGCTACTTTTTACTGCTTTTGGATGAGGGCCCCCATGAAGAGAACCTTAACAATCACGTGTTTGTATTTGCTGCCCCGGTGAGTCGCTTCTTGCCCGTCCCGTTGACTTTCCTCTCCACCGGCGTCAGAGAAGAGGTCCCGGGACTCCTGTGGGGAGTTCGCTGCCGAAAGGGAGCCCACGTTCAGGTCTAGGAGAAGATGCCACCCATCCACGAAGGCCTCTCGAACCTCCGCTCAAGGTGCGATGTCAGCGGAGCCGAACGTGCGCCGAGTCTAACCGCTTAACTCGGTCATACCTTTCATGGAAAGGGCTGCGGGCTGCCGGCTGTCTCCGGGGCACGTGATCGATTTAGGAGCGCGGGCCGGGGGCTCGGTGGGCGCTAATGAGCAGCGGCTGATCCGCAGACACGGGACCATCGTGTCAGACGTCCAGATTTTGCGCTCGGCATCGCTGGAATGGAAACGTCCGATCTGGTCCGCACGCGAACGTCCCGTGTAACCCTCTACGCCGCGTATCCTCGCAGATGTTCTCAAACTCGCTGTCGGCTTCGTGCCGCACCCTCCCCTCCCTCCCAAAACGGCCGTCAGCTGAGTTTCCCTGTATATAAAGAAAAAAAGGCCTCCAGACCCGTTTCTCTCCCGATCCCCCGACAGCTTCACGGCACCATCTGACATGATCTTCTTTGTGTTTGTGAGTGTCGTGGGTCATCTATGGGGAGGCACTGAAGTGGCTGTATAAGATGAGCGTTGGTGATAATGTTTGTTTCTAAAGCTCTTTTTCTGTTGAATATATTTTTATATATTGCCTTGTATGTGTCTAAAGGTAAACGCTTTACATTTTTCTGATACTTTTCTCCAAAGCAACGTATTGTTAAGCTACTTTTTACTGGAACAATTTAGGCTAAGTACCTTACACAAGGATACTACAGCTGGAGGTGGGATTCGAACCAGAGACCTTTGGGTCCAAAGACAGCTCTAACCGCTACTCTACCGGCTGTCCCTAATATGATAATTGGCGGTACTAAATGAGGAATAAAATATAACAATTACAGATGTTGGGCTATTACACGCGGGCTTCTCATCACATTTCCACCGCACCGCAGCTTGTTGTAATTCGTGCCCATGTGTGGCGCAACTGGTGTGGAATCTAAACTTTCTACAGCCGTTCAGACGCATAACCTCTTTGTGGTACAAGAAAGAATATCTTATAAGATGTGAAAACTGTCTGTCTTAATTATAGCAGTTCTGCTTCCAGAGTCTGACAGCCCATATGTACCGTAGAAGGAAACAGCCTTGAAAAAAGAATCTGGTGAACCTGAATTGCGAAAACCTGTTTGACATCCCTGGGACACAATTTTTTTAATTTTTTTTTTTTTTAAAATATGCATCAGATCTTCAGATGGTTTAGCCTGCAAGAGGACTCGGTCCCCTATGAAATGGTTGCATTTTGTTTGGGTTGCTTCGCAAATTTAATCCGTGTGTCAGATTCTTCCAGATTTTCATTTCTGAAAATGAATGATATGTCAAACTTTGCCTGGGTTATGGAAATTTTATATCATGTTATAAACATCCACTTTCCATCAGTGGGACATTTTGCGATTCAGGAATGGAGGGGAATTTGTTGTAAAATTGCCATGACATGATCAGCTGGGTTTATTGCTGAAATGCCTTTAATTATTATGAGAATATCGTATCAGTGTGTGGTTCTTACTGCACATTCATCTGTGTGTGTGTGTGTTGCAATGCCGTCCCCTCACTTCAACCCCAAACCTCTTTCCTCACAGCCTCATTTGACCCCGATGGGCAGCGTTTCCGAGACCCCCGCTGTGTGAGATCCCTCCGGACCCGCAGGTGTGGGGAGAGCAACCAGGCAAGCGTAAATGGAAGAGGCCGCATTCGGCCTTCGCTCCACTGCAAACCGCCAGGTATGTGGTCCCCTGGTAGCCTTGTGCCTCTATCGTGTGTCTCTACTTACTTTGCCGCGCGACCCAACCTGATCTGTCCAATGCTTCATCCCTCAGTCATTGTCGCTTTCAACGTCCCTAGATTTGTCTGACCACCTCGGCTTTCGGTAAACCGTTCAGGCGGAGCAGTCCGCATATGTGGTCAGACTTTCTGTTCTGCTCCGCAGATTTAATTAGACTGCTCTTTCTCAGTTTCAGAGCATAAGTTATGGGGACAGTCAAAATGAATCTTAGTTGTAGCTAATCTGGTCACTTTTGTGCGGAATTATTCTCTTATTCAAATGATTCCGCATGGGTCACTCGGTGCTGTATGATGTGTGACGTTGTTTCTGCTGCCATCGTGTGGTGGTTTGAGGTACAGCCGGGCTCATTGAAAATGCCTGTTTTAGTGTCTTAATCTTCTTGCCTCTCCTACCCTCAGTGCCTGCAAAGCCGCCATACCTGCAGAACGCGGTGACGGATCCGCGGCCAGCGTCTTTACGTACGGGACCATTCAGATCCAGGATGGAGGAAGTAGGAAGAGGAAAGTTGAAGGAGAAACCTTCCAAGGTGTCAACCCTCATCAGTCAGTTTGAGGAGAACAGGTACCTTCTCACAGCTGCACCGGAGAGACAGGATACCGAACGAGGAGTGATGCTACAAAGTATCTCTTGGTCCCCCCCCCCCCCCCCCCCCCCCTTTCTCTCCTCTCCCCCTCTCGAGGGGAATTGAAGAAAGATGTTTGCCAATATGAGTAAAACTGAAAATGACTCTTGATCAGTGGTGCTCAGTGATGACCTCATAAAGTGTTTTTTACATTTTATATTTGCATTTATTCATTTAGCTGGTGCTTTTCCCCAATGCGACATACGCTGTTGAGCTACTTATTTACCCATTTATACAGCCGGGCGAGTTTTTTTTTTTTTTTTTACTGGAGTAATTTAGGGTAAGTACCTTGCTCAAGTGTACTACAGCTGAAGGTGGGATTCAAACCTTCAAGTTTTGAGTCCAAGCGCAATGGTGCTAACTCCTACAGTACCAGCTGCACCCTTGTATTTTTAGGCCGTTCGCTCTGCCCTGGCTGCCGGTCATCACACACACGGAGTCACCTGGAAGACCGCTAACAGAGAGGGCAGTTGGTTCACCCAGTCCTTTATTTGTCGTCACTGGAGGTGGATGGCAGGTGCCCTGTGTGTGTGTGTGTGTGTGTGTGTGTGTGTGTGTGTGTGTGTGTGTTAATTCTGATTAAATGGACAGCACATAGCACACCATACTGGTCAGGACCATTGCCTTGTAATACAAAGGTTCCCAGTTTCAATCCCCTTCCAGCCACAGGCTCCAGTCCCTGAGATGACACAGTAAAATATCTTGCTCTATAAATGGATAAATCATCAATTCGTCGTCAGAGAAAGACTAACGTTAGGCAGCTGATGAACTGATCTAATAAGCAGGCTTTTGCTGTGGGGATGTCTCTGCACCATGTCTAAAAATAGCCGCTTGTATATTTAGCAGTTACACTTTCAGTCCTGCGTGCACGCACAAACACGAGCGTCCAGCTTTGCGTGTGTTTTTTGGGAGGGATTGCAATTCTGGTTCCTCTGATGCTTTTAGGAGGTCGGCAAGTTCTCCCAGGTCTCCCTGCAGTGCTGCTCACTTTTTTTTTTTTTTTTTTCTTCTTCCCCTCCCCCCCATTGAAAGTTTTTGCTCCTCCCACACCGTTCAGACGTCATCCTCAAAGTGCTTGTACAGGAAGCGGTGCAGGCTCCTCTGCTTTATTTATACTTCCGAAGTGACACTGCTTGTTAATCCGTGTCTCGCTCTCTGCATGTCGTGTGTGTCTCTCTCTCTCTCTCTCTCTCTCTCTCTCACACACACTTGCATGTACACACACACAGAGTAGATTGGTGTTCTGCTCATCTGCTTCACGCTCTTGTTTCCTCACACACAGCTGCAGCAAGACGAGAAGGGACGGCCCGCTGCTCAAGCAGGCCCTCAGAGTGTCCTCCGGCAGCAGTCTGCCGTGCAAGGGCCCCCAGAGGCCGAGGGAGCCTCCGCCGCCCTCAGCGGCGCCGACCACGGAGACGGGTTCCGAAACGGATGCCCCAAAAGATGACCTTCAGCAAGCCCCCAACGGAGCGCTAGTTCCGATGGAGCCCTCGGAAGGCCGGTCGGAGGACGCCCCCGCTCCGGAGGAACGCGGCGCCCCGCAGGCAGATGCCGTCCTCGTGAACGGAGACGCCGGGGACGAGTCTTCGGACGGCCAGTCTGACACGGACAGGACCGACTCCGAGTCGAAGGGCCTTCCTCGGGAGCGAGGAGGACGAGAGGAGGACAGCAGCTCTCCTCAGGAGGAAGAGAAAGCGGAACCAAAGGTGAGCGGGGGACCAAGGGAAAGGGTGGCTCAACGGCGAAGGGAAGCAGAGGGACGCGTCTTTGCGCTCTGCACACCCTCTCCTATCGGCACACACTGCTGCATGATTATAAATGCCGTTACTTCGTTTTGGTACGAGCTTCAAATCACGGGGAGCGGAACTGATCAGAGTACTTACCCTGAATTGCTCCAGTAAAAATTACCAAGATATATAAATGGGTCAATAACTGTAAGTACCTGAATATTATAAACCGTTTTGGAGAGAAAGTTTGATAAATGTAAAGATGTCGTCTCCAGATAACGGTTGGCACGCTGTAAATATTTTAAGGTAATGACTTTGCACGAACTGTCTTGATCTGGGAGAGTTTTAATTACCATGAAATACTCTTTGTATTCCTGATGTTGCAAAGCATGTGCTGGTACTGTAGTGGTTAAAGCTGTCGCCTTTGGACCCAAAGGTCACAGGTTTGAATCCCACCTCCAAGTGTAATACCCTTGAGCAAGGTACTTACCCTGAATTGCTCCAGTAAAATTACCCAGCTGCATTAATGGGTAAATTTAAGCTGCTTTGGAGAACGGTATCAGATAAATTTTAAATTGTATCCCCCCCCCCTCATATTGCACAATATAAACATGTTGGGCTCTGACTTACCCTGCTTTACACAACAACATGTTTATATTTTTGTTAGGTGTTGCTTAAACCAAAAAAAAAAAACATAAGTTTCTATAGAGAACACTTTTTTTTTTTTTTAAAAAAATCCTCCTATGGAAATGTTTTTGTTGTTGTTGTTATTATTATTATTAAATAAATTAAAAAAAAAAAACATATGGCAGCATACCACATTATAGACATGGTCTGTTGGTGTATACTGGTGTAAACCAGACACCACTTATGCATCTTTTGAGGTCACATGCAGTGGAACAGGATGATCTGTCACAAATCTAAATATTAATTTACATACAAATTTCTGGTCTGCTCATCTATGTAAAACTGTGAGAAGATGAATAGGTGCTTAAAGGGCAAT
The DNA here is from genome assembly GCF_900964775.1 of Scleropages formosus. Classification (NCBI taxonomy): domain Eukaryota; kingdom Metazoa; phylum Chordata; class Actinopteri; order Osteoglossiformes; family Osteoglossidae; genus Scleropages; species Scleropages formosus. The sequence continues at coordinate 18,390,465 of NC_041807.1, forward strand.
TTACCTCATTGACAGCACCTTTGTACATGTATGGTAGAGGTTTAACATAGCATCTGGTATGTGACACCCAGCTCAAGTCACACTTAGCTGACTGGTCTGTGTCTGTGTTGCACCATCTTCACAAATTGAGCGCTTTGTGTGTTACCCCTTCGCCTTAATGTTTGACTTCCTTTTCCCTCCCCCAGACTTTCCATCCTTTAAAGTGTTACACCACGGTAGCTCCTTACTGTGTGGTAAAGGCGGCTCGGCATTTCCTTTTGCAAATGCTTCTTTAGATCATTTAGTTTGCTATATTCTTTGAATTTTTTAACCATGTTTTTTCGTCAGTGTCTTGGGCGCACCTTACGTTTGTTTATTTAGCAGATGCTTTTCTCCAAAACGACTTCCAACGAGCTCTCTGTAGTGTTATCAGCCCACACACATTATTCACCATGGTGACTTACACTGCTGGATACACTACTTACAATGGGTTACTCATCCATACATGAGTGGAACACACACTCTCTCTCTGTCAGTCACACATGATGGGTGAACTTGCACAGCATGCCTTTGGACTGTGGGAGGAAACCAGAGCACCCGGAGGAAACCCACGCAGACACGGGGAGAACATGCAAACTCCACACAGACTGAGCGGCGATCGAACCCATATCGTCTCGCACCACCCAGGCGCTGCAAGACATCAGTGCTACTCGCCGTGCTACCTTACCGTCCACTGGTTTGGATGCAGGTTTTTTTTTTTTTTTTTTTTTTTTTTTTTTTTTTTTTTTTTTTCTTCTTCCTTCTGCACTTTCGAGAGTTTCAGTGCTGTCAGTTTCTTTGAACCTGTGGTTAGTCGCCCACACCCATGTAATGCACTATTGTGTGACACTGAGTGACCACCTGTTTCAATTCTCTTCCTTCCAGCGGAACGGCACATTACAGGTTCCAAAGAGGAAATTTTATGTTTGGTATCTGCTCAGTTTCTGGCCCAACTGGTGCAAACATGTTCTCATGCAGCCTGCTTCTCATAGGACATACCATGCATTAGTATATTCATAGCTGACTATATTAGTATTGGTATATTCATTTGCTTGCTACACTTACTACAACCCCAATTCCAAAAAAGTTGGGACGCTGTGTTAAATGTAAATAAAAACAGAATGCAGTGATTTTGCAAATCTCATAAACCCGTATTTTATTCACAATAGAACATATCAAATGTTTAAACTAAGGAAAGGTACCATTTTAAGAAAAAGAAAAAAAAAAAGGTAATTTTGAATTTGATGGCTGCAACACGTCTCAAAAAAGTTGGGACGGGGGCAACAAAAGGCTGGAAAAGTAAGTGTTACGAAAAAAAAAACAGCTGGAGGAACATTTTGCAACTACTTAGGTTAATTGGCAACAGGTCAGTAACATGATTGGGTATAAAAAGAAGAGTGTTTTAGAGAGAGGGGGCGTGGTGGCGCAGTGGGTTGGATCGGGTCCTGCTCTTCGGTGGGTCTGAGGTTCGAGTCCCGCTTAGGGTGCCTTGCGACGGACTGGCATCCCGTCCTGGGTGTGTCCCCTCCCCCTCCAGCCTTACGCCCTGTGTTGCCGGGTTAGGCTCCGGTTCCCCGTAACCCTGTATAGGACAAGCAGTTCAGAAAGTGTGTGTGTGTGTGTGTGTTTTAGAGAGTCTCCCAGAAGTAAAGATGGGCAGAGGTTCACCGATCCGCGAAAAACTGCGTCTACAAATTGTGGAACAATTTCATAATAATGTTCCTCAACGTAAAATTACGAAGACTTTGAATATCTCATCATCTACAGTACAGAATATCATGAAAAGATTCCGAGAATCTGGAGAAATGTCTGTGCGCGAGGGACGAGGGCGAAAATCAATATTGGATGCCCGTGATCTTCAGGCCCTTGGGCGGCACTGCGTTAAAAACAGGCATGATTCTGTAATGTAAATCACTGCGCGGGCTCAGAAACGCCTCCAGAAATCATTGTGTGTGAACACAGTTCGCCGTGCCATCCACAGAAGCAGGTTAAAGCTCTATCGTGCGAAGAAGAAGCCGTACGTGAGCATGATCCAGAAACGCCTCCGTCTTCTCTGGGCCAAAGCTCATTTAAAATGGACGGAGGCAAAGTGGAAAACTTTTTTTCCGTGGTCAGACGAATCGAAATTTGAAATTGTTTTTGGAAACCATGGACGTCGCGTCCTCCGGACTAAAAAGGAGAGCGCTCAGTTCGAAAGCCTGCATCCCTGATGGTATGGGGGTGCATTAGTGCCTATGGAATGGGCAGCTTGCACATCTGGAAAGGCACCATCAATGCTGAAAGGTATATGCAGGTTTTTGAGCAACATATGCTTCCGTCCAGACGACGTCTTTTTCAGGGAAGGCCTTGCATATTTCAGCAGGACGATGCTAAACCGCATACTGCATCTATAACAAGAGCGTGGCTTCGTAGTAGAAGAGTCCAGGTGCTGAACTGGCCTGCCTGCAGTCCAGTCCTTTCGCCAATTGAAAACATTTGGCGCATCACGAAACGAAAAATACAAGAAGACCCAGCGAGAATCCTGTATCGGACACGAATGGGACAACGTTCCTCTCCCGAAACTCCAGCAACTGGTCTCCTCAGTTCCCAGACGTATACGGACTGTTCTTAAAAGAAGAGGGGATGCTACACAGTGGTGAACGTTGCCCTGTCCCAACTTCTTTGAGACGTGTTGCTGCCATCAAATTGAAGATTACCTTATTTTTTCCTTAAATGGTATATACAGTTTATCCAGCTGGGCATTTTTACTGGAGTAATTCATGGTAAGTACCTGGCTCAAAGGCAGAAGGTGGGATTGAAACCTGCAACCTCTGAGTCCAAAGGTAACAAATGTAGCCTCTATACTACTTGCTACCCCAGATAATATTTACATTTATTTATTTGGCATACGATATTCTACAAGGGAAGGGGTGCGGTGGCGCAGTGGGTTGGGCCGCAGTCCTGCTGTCCGGTGGGTCTGGGGTTCGAGTCCCGCTTGGGGTGCCTTGCGGCGGACTGGCGTCCCGTCCTGGGTGTGTCCCCTCCCCCTCCGGCCTTACGCCCTGTGTTACCGGGTTGGCTCCGGTTCCCCGCGACCCTGTATGGGACAAGCGGTTCTGAAAATGTGTGTGTGTGTGTATTCTACAAGGTGATGTATATCTCAAAGCAATACAACAGTACAGTCCATTTACAAACCACATGTACATTTTTCAGTTAAACATAGTACATCTTTATCAAGCACACGGAAGATCAGGTGAACAGTGAGTCGGAAAGGTGTTTTGAATGTTGAGATTCAACAGTTTTGAGGGACAGAGGGTGATCGTTCCTCTACGTTATAGCCAGAACCTTTGTGCTTTTTTTTAATTATTTTTTTTTTTTTTTTTTTTTTTTGGTGACTTGCATGTGGAACCACTAAGCAATCGGAGATGCAGGAGAGTAGCAGTCTGGGCATGGTGTAGTGAGTGATCAGGTCTTGTAGGTAGCAGGTGTGTGTGTGTGTGTGTGTGTGTGTGTATGTACACACTACTGCTTCCTGTTTCTTCTGATATCACCCATAGTGGAGAGAAACTATAAAACATACGGTGACAAAGACCTTAGCATATAGCCTACAGCAGCTCCTCCTCGGTAAGGTCCGTGGTACGAGTCCAGGTGGTGTGTCGGGAGGCCTAAGCTGTTGCTGTGCGAAGTGTGATGCCAACACTCGTTCCTTCTGCCTCTTAAAGGAAACGAATGAACAGAAACTGTACAACATCGCCAACGAGCTCCTGATGACTGAGAAGGCCTACGTGTCCAGACTGAACCTGCTGGATAATGTGAGTGATGCTGGGTCAACAGCAAGCACAGTTCGCTCCACACATACTTTGTTTAGAATCTATGTCTGGAATGTCTTAGTTTTTTTAAATGCTGCAGTGCACGTGTGTATATATCTGTAAACTCCATTTTCACTGTTATTAGCGATGATCTTCACCCAGATGCTGCGTGGCGTACTGGGTAAATCGAAGTGCAGTTAAAGAACTTGTCTTGCTGCAGGTGTTTTGTGCCAATCTGATGGAGGAGGCCATGAAAGGCACTTTCCCAGCAGATGTGGTGAGGAACATCTTCTCCAACATCTCCTCCATCCACGTCTTCCACGCCCAGTTTCTGCTGCCCGACCTGGAGAAACGCATGAGCGAATGGTGAGGCCAAACTGGTGTTCTCCGTTACAGCAGCTGCTGCTGACCAGCACGAATCTTAAAATAATTGGAAACTATTCAGTCTTAAGATTAATGACTCCTAATCGGTGAGTTGGACAAATTACTGTTTGTTTAGGACTTTCGTATTCCCGTCGCCGCAGGTCATCCTGTCCACGGATCGGGGACATACTGCTGAAGCTCACGCCATTCCTGAAGATGTATGCTGAATATGTGAAGAACTTTGACAATGCCATGGAACTCCTGAAGCTCTGGACAGAAAAGTCACCTCTGTTCAAGGCCATCATCCAAGACATTCAGGTGTGGAGATTGTCCTTCGCTGCATCAAGTCATCTTGCCACCAAACTGTTGGAAGCTGAGGTTTTGCTAGAACATCAAGGAACATGGCAGCCAGTCAGTGGTGACCTAATGAAAACATCTGGATCTTGAGAATTTCCAGTGGTTCAGGTTAGAGATTCTGCGAAGGTAATGAAGAATCACAGCTGTAGTTAAATTTATTGCAGTATGAGTTATATCTTATTTGATGTTGCTATAAACTCAACGAAAAATTGGTGAATTTATTGCAATATCACAAGTTGTAACTCATCGGTATAAATTCAACTACAGCTGTGCCTCTTCATTACCTTTGTATAGCGATGTACCATTGTGTCCTACTTTATTGCACTATCGAACAATCCTGCAGCCATCATGATTTTTCCACTTTTTCTGCTTGTGATTTATTCACGTTAACATTTTCCATTGAAAGTTGTATATCTTATGAAAAACAAAATGAGGAGGATAATGAGTTCAGAGCAAAAAGGCCAAAACCTGCCATCTAAGTTTTATACGAGTCGTTCAGCACTGTGGATTATAGTGGTGCAGTAATGCTCCAGTCTTGTGGGTGGGGCTACAGAGCCAGGAGGTGTGTGCCAGCCTCACCCTACAGCACCACATGCTGGAACCAGTGCAACGGGTACCCCGCTATGAGATGCTTTTGAAGGACTACCTGAAGAAGCTGCCCCAAGACGCCTCAGATCGTCACGATGCCGAGAGTGAGTGGGTTTCAAAAAGCAGCGCGCGCACACCACAGTCATTTTTCCAAGAAGCCGAAGTTGACTTGGCAACAGGAGTTGTCCTTTGTTTTCAGTACCTGTTTTTCTTAAACTCAATGTCAGTTTCAGTCTTCAGTTCCCCTGTGGGACACAGGCTTATACCAGTGTTGGGTGTCGTTCCTCAGAGTCCTTGGAGATCATCGCTATGGCAGCAACTCATTCCAACAGTGCCATCCGAAAAACGGTGAGTGCAGGTGTCCTGTTGGAATGGAAACTGTAAGGGCTGAAGTACGGTTGGGGGTGTGTGTGGGTGTGGGTGGGTGTGGGTGGGTGGGTGGGTGTTACATGAGAGCATCAGAACTCTTCTGAAGTTTCTGAAGAAGGTTTCTCGCACAGCTCAGCCACACAGGGCAACTGTTGGCTTTCGCTCAGGCTTGCAGTAGAGTTCAGGGCGAGATCTTCCTCTTGGTTGGGCTGGTTTTGCTAGTTGGTGTTAAATTATTGATCCTCTTTGACTGGAAGTATGAGGAAGGATTTATATCAGGTTGGCGCAAAAACGATTTGCCAAACAGCATTGATGGTGTTTGAAGTATCCATGCTGGCATTCATTTAAAGTTGTACTCTGTCCAGGAGAACCTAAAGAAACTGCTGGAGATCCATGAGATGCTGGGGGGTGAAGGAGATATTGTCAATGCCTCCAACGAGTTCATCAAGGAGGGCAGCATTCTTAAACTTGCAGCCAGGAACACGTCAGCCATGGAGAGGTACCTCTTCCTGGTGAGGACCATAGGGGGCGTCACACAGTTCCTGAACAATTTAGGAGCACCTGCTCCAATCGGTGGAAGTATAGGCGTCGCTTACATAACGGTCGTTCCTTCCACAGTTCAACAACGTCCTGCTGTACTGCGTGCCCAAGTTCAGCCTAGTGGGGCAGAAGTACACCGTCCGCACGCGAATCGGTATCGACGGCCTGAAGGTGGTGGAGACCTCCAACGAAGACTATCCTCACACTTTCCAAGTGTCTGGCAAGGAGAGGTCCCTGGAACTTCAGGCCAGGTGAGCCCAGGTTGTAACTTCTACACAAAGTCAAGTGATGGCAGTGTCAAAATTTCGTCAATTTTAAAAGCCACGTTTTTGCTTTTTAGCTCGGAGCAGGACAAAGAGGACTGGATAAAGGTATGCAAATTCATACCCTTTGGATCTGTGATCCTTTATGTCACTAATTGGTCGCTGATCGGGAAACGCTCCCCCTCCCTAACTTATGAATATAATGTGTTCTTGACTGTAACTTTCTAAGGTGTATTCTCTTAGCTCAAAGATATAATAAGTATTGGTTTTAATGGTAAATTGTCCCAAGCCCCAAAAGTGCCACCATTTACATTTATTCATTTAGCAGATGCTTTTGTCCAAAGCGACATACATCTCAGCAAAAGTACAATTTATGCATTACATTAAGAGAAGGAGATATAGCTGCAGACATGAAAGTCTCAAGTAAACCTAGTTTGTTACCTACCACTTGCTGCACCGAGGTTCATTTCTGATAAAATGTCGAGAAATGCAATTAAAATGGAGTTACTTCAGTAGTTAGCATTATTGTAACACAACAAAACAAGGCGGTTGCCCTTTAATTACTCTATTACTGTCCTCCCTGCCATCTTTTCTAGCTATGACGTACCAGACACGTCGCAAGTGCATGCATGCACGTATGCGTCCGTGTTTTACTTTGCTCTGCTGTTGAAATGGGTAAATGCAGGTAGGGTGTTCACCTCAGGGGATGACTGCATGTTCCTGTGTCTGGCAGGCTTTTCAAGAGACAATTGCGATCTTCCACCAGAAGAACGAAACCTTCAAAACGGCCTCCAAAGAGGTGGACGTGGAAGTGTCGGTCAGTGTACCCTCCCTGGTCGTCCAGATGAGGAGAGCCAGAGAACAAATGATGGTGTCTCAGAATGTGTGTGTGTTCTCTGTGCGCGAAGGCCGCTGAGCTGGGGAAGCGTGCCCCCCGCTGGATCCGAGACAACGAGGTGACGATGTGTATGAAATGCAGGGAACCCTTCAATGCCCTGACGCGGCGGCGTCATCACTGTCGAGCCTGCGGCTATGTGAGTGGACTGCACCCGTGAAGCCTTGTCCACCCAGAATGCGTGATCCGGTACAAAATCTGATCTGGCTCCATAAGTGTAAAAGTACAATTCTGGAGTCTTCAACATACAAACACCACTAGGACCAGAAATGTGTTGGTAACTTGAATTGTCCATAACTTCAAAGTTTCGTTTACCATGTCACAATCCAAAGCTGAGTAATAAATAGCTCTAGTCACATGAAAATTAATTTTTTTCCTTACTTTTTATTTTTGCTCACACGTCCATCAAAAACGGCTTATCTGGTGCGGGGCAGTGGTGGTTAGCTGTATCCAGGAAGCACAGTGTAAGAGGGGGGTTCAGTCCTTGGATATCCACCACTACGTTGTAGTGTAACAACACCCTTTATTAACTTAACTCATCTCCACAACCGCCTATGCAATACAGGTATGCGCCGCTTGACGACGTTTCGGGCGGCGACGGACCGCATGTACGACGGTGGTCCCATAAAAATATAATGGACTGAAAAATTCCTATCGAAGAGCGACGTCGTAGCCGTCGTATGGGTGGTAACGCGATGCGTTGCTCACGTTTTAAGCGTCTTTTGTAAACAAACCAACTGCACTGCCAGACATATGGAAGGATATATGATTTGTGTATAGTACATAATACATGATGATGATGATAACTCTGTTACTGGTTTATGTATTTACTCTACAGTAGTTTTCATTGTTACTTTAGAGTGTATTCTTTCTACTTAGTTCCGTAATGTAAGACAGTACTGTACACTCCATGGTGTTCGCTCAACGACAAAGTCGAACTGCGACTGGTTTCACAGAACGTAATCCCATTGTTAAGCGGCGCATACCTGTACTGTGAACTGATTTATCCCATAAAGATTTGACGCTCATCACATTTTAATCACATTTAGGCTACTTTAAACTTTATTTACACAGTCAATAAAAGCTCACTGAAACAAAGTCCCTCTATTTATGCATGGGTTAAGGTACGTGAAAGTCTTAGACATAGCTACGCTTAAAGTTGACGTAACACTGAGCCACTTTAAAATGACTGAAAATAAAATGCTTTCCCTCCACCAACCCCAAGTGAATGCTGTTGACTGATTTAATCCCATAAACATACGCAGCATTTCTTATTGACCGCCAATACAGAGGAAAACGAGACAAGTTGTGAACTGTTGAATGAAGACGGTCCCACGACTCTAACGTGTTTTTACCGAGTGCAATTAGTGCAACTAATGTTGGCAACTGGAAGTGCAGGTCATTCATGCTCTGCAACAGATGCGAATTTCAGAAAATAGAATGGTGAACAATGCACAATTTAAATTGTAAGATATTCTTTGAAAAATTGGAACTTGAATGTCTAACAGAAGGAATCACCGTGCATATTTGTGCACGTGGATTAGGAGGTAATGCGGAGAGCCATTAGAGATCTCGTGTCTCAGATGCATTGTAGTTCCTTCGTTTCCTCTTCTCAGGTGGTGTGCTGGAAGTGCTCCGATTACAAGGCTGCACTGGAATATGACAACAACAAGGTGAACAAGGTCTGCAAGGACTGTTATTCCATCCTGTCAGGCCAGTTGGACAGTGATGAAAGGGCCAAGAAGAAGGGCATCCTTGAGGTGAGGAACAGTTCGAGGCAGATGACTGTAGTCCTACTTGCCCCTCTGAAGTGTCTAATGGTGCCGTTTTTTCTACTCTCGTATAGATCGAGGCAGCCCAGTTCTCGGGGAACAGCATTGTATGCGGCTTCCTGCAGTACAGTGAAAAGACCAAGCCTTGGCAAAAAATGTGGTGTGTCATCCCCCAGACGGAAGCCCTGGTCCTGTACCTATATGGTGCTCCTCAGGTGAGAACCCTGGTTCTCTTAGAGCTCTCTAGAACACACACTGAAGTTGTGCAAGTCTACAAATTGAGCACCTCTCCATCCTGCTTCTCCAAGGACGTGAAGGCACAGTCGACCATCCCTCTGCTTGGCTACGCTGTGGAGGACGGACCCCGGTCAGCTGACGTGCCCCATAGCTTCCGCCTCACCCAGTCCAAATCGGTCCACAGCTTCTACGCGGAGAGTGAGGAGCTGAAGCAGCGATGGCTGCGGGTGATCCGGGTTGCCGTGATAGGTGAGGTGCCAGAAGCACCTCCCTGTACTGAAGGTGGCACAGAAGGTGTCGAGGACAATGGGGTGAACAACTTCTGAGGAACTCGTACACGACTCGACAGCTGTTTTCTCCACATTCGGGCTAATTCTTCTCATCAGGGACCGTCTACTGAATCAACACTAGAATTGCTGCAACCACCTGTTGCCTGTAGGCATCTGCCCTTTCCTCCTCCTTCAGATCGACTGCTGGAGCCTTGTCACCTTTGGTACAAATGGACCTTGTGCATCCTTTTTCCTCAATATGCTGAAGGCACTGCTTGCTGTGTGTGAAAAGCACACCAACTCTGCATCAGAGTTTTTTTTTTTTTTTTTTTTCCCCCCCCCCTCTCTCTCGCTCTTCTCCAGCAGGGAGTGGGATGGAGAAGGATGCCACTGCAAGCTGGGACTCAGACCCCCATGACTTACTGGGCATGGTGCGAGTTGTCTTTAGATCAGAGCAACAAGACACTGCAACTGGAGCCCATGGATGTGAAAAGAGCCTCTCAAAATTTATTACAAATCAAGTGATCTCCAGGAAACAACTTCGCTTTTGACATTGATGTTTTGAGCTGAATTATTAAACATGATCTCCTCAGTGCCAAGGCAGGTGCAGATGTGGAGTTCAAACAATGCCCCCCCAACCCATTGTACATTGCTTTGTGTCAGAGGTGCCTGTAACCAGTAGCATTGTAGTTATGCACATCACCCACAGTGTGGAGTACTCAAGCTAAGGTAAGTAGTGTCAAATGTACATTGTGCTAGGCTGTGATTGAAGAACAGGGTGTTTCTGCTCTGTGTTAACTATTGAAATGTACAATCCACTGCTGTGTTGATGCATTGTTTCTCACAGGAATCAATCAAGGACTTTGGATAAGGTGAGGAGTACACATTGGGTATTTAACTGTTTTCTGCCCTGTTTCTATTGGACTTCTGTTAAGCCATATGTATAGATATTTTTTTCTTGTACCTGAGTGCAAATGGAAGGACTGACTAGAATAGCAGCTGCTGCAAGGATTTTTCAAGCTAACTTCTAACCTTTACATAATACATGTCTGTGCTGTATGACTTCTGTTGTGAAATCTGAATGTATGACCAGATTCATGTACACTCTTTTTTCCAAAATGACATGAGCTAGTGCACTTTATGGTCCAATAAAGCAATAAGAAATTAAATGTGCTTTCAAGTAGTGGGCCCTCACCTTCCACATCAACCCTACAGGATCTGAGTGTAGCCATTTCTAAGAGTGGTACGAATAAGGATAGCTGTTAGTTGTTGCCTTTAGAGCCAGGGATTTGATCCCCACCTCTGGCTGTTGGACCCTTTAAGTAAGGTACTTGACCTGAAATTGTTCCACTGCACCTACCCAGCTTGATAGATGGGTAACGAAAAGCTACTTCCACTGTTAAGGTTACAGCTATTGAGAAAAGGGTCAATTAAACAGGTGTAATACACTCCTAAGCTTGCAAAGTCAAGACAAAAAACAGCTGAACAACCCAATCTTTTTATTTTTGTTAGAAAAACAAGACCAAAGCATTTGAGTGAAAAATTTCATAGGTTCTGTGAACCAGTATAATAGGTAACTACAACAGAATGAGTCCCAATCTTTAACAGACAGAAGGCCCATGGGGGTGAAGGTCAGCTCTTAGGCAGGCGCAGCAGACCACGGATCCTGCGGACGAGAGCCTGGATGAAGGTGTAGCGTGAACGCACCTGGCTGTACAGGCCCTCCACATCCAGCAGTTTTCTTTGCAGGGACTCCCCAAAGTAGACAGACACATCGGTCTGCAGCTATATGCAGAAATGAAGATCAGGATAAATGACCAAATATCAGAGTAGCAGAGCACAGTACACCCACAAAGAGCCACTCACCTGCTCCAGGTCCTGCTGGCTCACACGAGACAGACCTAGGCTGCGGGCCACACCACTGGACTGCCCAGAAAAGGAATCTGGGCAACAGGTAAAAGGGACCATTTGGAACAAGTTCTAAGTGTTTAAACTTTATCAATGAGCAACAAAAAGGTTTATACCAACCGTCAAGGCGTGCCCTGTATGTACTGACATTGGGCAGCAAGGAATCCTTAGGGTCACTGGGGGTGCAGTACAGCAAGTAGTACTCCAGGTGGCGCCACAACACAAATAGGCAGGTTTCAATGATATCTGAATACAAAAGCTGTCAAGGAAATGTTTCTTCTATCGCCTCCTCCAAGGTGGTGCTAGAGCAGATAAATACCATCTAAACAATGAAAGGATACAGGAACACAGGGAGAGGAGCTTGGCTCGGTTGTTAATGAGCTGCACAAGCCATCTCTTGGCCAGAACACTCCGCTGGACAGAGGAAATCTTGTCAACCCCCCCGGAGCCAGACACTTGAGCCTGGCACAGCTGAGAGAGAAATAGCTACTCAGCCAGTGGCCAAAAAACACAGTCCTAGTCAGAAAGCAGTGACTACACACAACTAAAATATCAACCAAAAGACTACAGCAGTTAACAGTGGTGCAAAACTAAGTATGACGGGAAAGTGAAGATGAGATGGCTACAGGAGGCACCTCTTTCAGCTCTTCTGGGGGCAGCTGTTCAAGACCTTGCAGCTTATCCAGACTCTGGCGGTGGCTTTGGTGGAAGCGGAAAAAGTCGGCAGCACTGTTCTTCAGCAAGAAGAGAACAAGGCCCAGGCTGGGCACACGGGAGCAGGGTGCCGAGGGACCCTGCAGGTCTACAGAGACAGACTGATGTAACCCTCGTGCACCTGTAAGCACATGCAAAGTGGGCTACCTGCAGCACACATTCAGGTGGAGGGTTCTGACCTGCGCGTGGCCCATCGCGGCCCGCTGGCTCGGCAACGGAAGGACTAAAGAGGCACACACTGAACTGGGCCTGGGCAGAGCTCTGCAGAAGTAGTTTCTGGCAATACTCCATCACATTGGCACAGATCTGGAGGGAGGGAGGGGTGTGTTGTTACACAGCTCAACCACTGGTCAGGGGAAAAGGGGAGGGGAGGGGAGGGGGGGGGGGAAAAAAAAAAAAAAAAAAAATTTGTCTACAGTCTCACCTGCTGCATGGCCACCTCCATCTCCTCCCGGCGATCAGCTGGATCCCGTGGGGAGCTACTCTCCTCTGCCAGCTTAAGAAGTCGTGCTCGTTCGCTGCCTGCCAGCCGGCCAAGCAAGGACAAGCACTGGCGCTGAGGTGGAGAAATACTTCAGTACCATCTCTCCTATGGCTATATACCAGAGTCTAGTGTTCAAACCCCTTACAGTTACTGCTCCATGGTAATGTGTTCTAATTTTCTGCAAAAACATTGCAAACCCTCAGAAAGCATGTCTGACACTGAATCATACTTCGTCCTTGCATGTGGCAGGGCAGGAAGCGACTAAATACTGATATGTACTGCCAGGATAGGGGTTAGAACTGTTGCCACCTCCTACTGACCCTGATATAGGTACTGATCCTGAACTAATGCACTTAAAAATTAGCAAGCTGCAAACATTACTGTAACACTTCATTACTTTTCAGTGAAGTGTCAGCTAAATGAGTAAATGTATATATTTATTTAGCAGACGCTTTACTCCAAAGCGACGTACATCTCAGAGAAATACCATTTGTGCATTACATTAGGAAGAATTAATACCAACATTTTCAATTTAACACAACACACCAAATAAATGGCAATGTTATGAAACATTGTTTAGATGGAAGCAAAAACAACTAAATAGGATTCCTAAACTCCTGTTTAGATCTCTTAGCACTGTAACAAGACTTTGTGAACCTAGCAGACTTGGCCAATGAGAAGAAAGGCCCCATTCTACACAATCTGAGTGTAGCACAGTTCTCACTTTGTGCTCTTTGAAAATTCCAGTTGGGCAACACAATGATGTAAATCTCTGTACCTGAAAGCGGCCAATGTGCCCCTGCAATTCCACCAGGGCTGAACCTTGGAAGTCCTGTCCGGTCTCCAGGGTCCCTGGAGCGCACAAAGATGCATTACAGCACAGCACTTGGATGAACAAACCCACCAATCCCCCAGCACAAGTGGCATTTACTGTGAGCAAAACAGATATGCAAAAGACACTAACCTGGCAAGGCAGTCTTGCTAATGATGCCAGTAAGCAGGGAGAGCTCCTGTAGAGAGCTCATGCTGAGCTCCTGGCAGCGCAGGATGGACTGGATGGTGTCTGAGTGAACAATCAGCCACTGCAGCACCTGAACATAAATGCAAACAACCTGACAACACTAAGCACTAAATGCTTATAAAATATCTCTTTGAAACTCTCAAAACAGCATCGTGGCATTCAACCTTGTCACTCGTACCACATGGTGACAAATGTGCATTTACCTGTGTTGCCCCCTGCTGGTGCTGAGTGGAGGTAGAAGTGAGAATGACCTGGAGGAGACGCAGTGCTGGGAGGAGGATCTGCCTGTAGCGATCCAGCGGGCTAGGTATAAAGCCAGTGGGGTCCCTCTGACCAAACACCCTGCATCGGAGCAGAAAGTCCAAAAGGAATAGCAGTCACAAAAAAATCACATTTTTTCTCCAAAGGTAAGCTCCTGTGTGCAATGCAGTGCCCTGCCCTACCTGTGGGGATCGCTCTCAGGCAGCATGTCGTACACCTGGCACTCAACAAGCTGAGAAACCAGGCCACACCGCAGCAGTTCTACAGCACCTTGGCCTGTCTTGGCAACCCGTGTCAGGAGAGCCTGTGGTGTGAACCACCCAGGGACAGACACAATAAGTGTTTGGTTGCGAGAACACCAAGGATAGACTTCAACAGGGAATTACAGCTGTTACACAATTTAATATGTAAAATATATATATAAGCCAAAAAATAAAAACAAAAGCAAGCATTTACTTCTCAAATTAAATATAACAAATCAATATGAAAAAAGTAGCAATGCCAACAAGATGCTGGCTTAAGCCAGGAAAGGCGATCTAGGTCAGACAATATAAATCCATATAGATTCCTCAACATGTGTGTAACCACTCACACGTCTATTTTTTTTAAACTCCTCACCATTTTGGACTCATATATGTAAAGGGGCTTGAGCAGTGGGGGCTGGGGCCCCAGTAGTGCCTGCAGGGCAGAGTCATCCTGCCGTAGACTCTCCACCAGCACGCACAGGTAGCCACTGTTGCACATATAGAGTAGCCACTGGCACTGCCGGTCGATGGACAGGATGCGATCCAAAACTGCCAGGGCTAGCATCTGACGGGAGAAGAGGCAATACAGCTTACACCACTGGCAGCCTGGATCTCACACAGAGCACCATGTGAATGCTGACTTCCACTGCAAGCCTAGTTGGTCAGAGAAAATGTGACCAAAGGCTCAGAAGGACATGAAATGTTTGTCATATGAGGGTATAAAGAGCTCTATCATCAGGCCCACTGTACCATTACAAAATTTCAAACTGACAGCCTCTAGTTCAGTCATGAGAGGAGCCAGTAAGAGAACGTGTGGGCCAAGTGTGACCGTCCAGGAAGAACATCTGCTAGGGGTACAAGTGTAGAGGATGGCTCCTACCCTGCCAATTTCATGGCCATCGCAGGCATCCCGGCACACTACTTCCATGAGCGCTGTCCCGTAGCTCTCAATGATGGCCAGGTTCTCACGCTGCAGCTTGGAGAAATTGTCCTCGGGGGCTGTTAGCCGCTCCCACATGGAGGATCCACCTAGGAACACGTGTCACATATAAAAACAACATATCTAACATGGACCACATATCTATAAAATTAGAGTGCCGGGGGGGGGGGGTTGGGGGTGTGGCATCAATACTTATAATTTAAGTAAACAAAAACGCAAGTAAACATCTTGGGAGTAATAACAGTAAACTGTCTGCTTTGCTTGTATACCTGTATGTGTCCCATGTGCTGTCCAAACACACACACACACACACACACACACACACACACACACACACACACACACACACACACACACACACACACACACACACACCTGTCTGCAGCATGTCAGGCTCCTCTGGTTTTTGAGCAATTTGCAGATAGTACAGCAGAGAGCCATACAGATGGGCTCGAAGGCGCTGGAACCCTCCCCCTGTAGACAAATGCATTACAGAAAAATTAGCATGCCTACATATTAAAGCACAATTTGCTCTTCTTTCCAGAGTTGATCAGACATTTTTGTAAGATGTAATAGAATATGAACGGAGCCTCGGAAAGGAAAAAGCAACACCAGTTTTGTCTGTCATTTGCTTGGTGTGGAAGATAATGAAATGTGTAATCATAGGTGTGGGGGGGGGGGGGCACCGTCCACATAAAATAACTGGTTGCACCTCTTTTAACTGCAATGACTACAACCAACAGCTTCCTGTAGCCTTTGACCAGGGTCTCACATTGCTGTGAAGGTATTTTGACCCTCTCCTTCATGCAGACCTGCTGTAGCTCAGCAACATTTGCTATATGAACGTCACTTTCTTTAGGCAACTCCTTCAGCAACGTTTCCACCAAAAAGGTGGTGTGAAGCCAACAAGTTGTGCTTTCATAATTACATTTGTATTCAAAGCTGAGTGAATTTACAACTGCATAATGTACCCCTCAAATTCAAATTCTCATAACTCACAATGAGTAACCCATTGTAAGTAGTTTATCTAGCAGTGCAAGTCACCTTGGTGAATAAGGTGTGTGGGCTGACAACACTGCATAGAGTTCATTGGAAGTCGCTTTGGAGAAAAGCATCTGCTAAATAAATAAATGTAAACTCAAATGGGCATTATCTCAATGTGCCTGTAATAACCAATTCACTTTAGAAATTAACCATACATCACCATGAAGTTGTGGACCAGCTAAAATGAAACAACCACTAGCAGAGTGCAGGAAATTAGATGCAAGATAGATTTTTCTATGTTGACTTTCTGATTGCATTTCAGATACTGAGTAATTCAGGCTGCTCCAATGATGTATACAACTTTTTCTTTACATTACTTCATGTAGCTGATGCTTTTCTTCAAAGGGACATATGGTGTTAATATACTTAGTTATTTACCCATTTACACAGCTGGGTAATTTTACTGGAGCAATTTAAGGCAAGTACCTTGCTCAAGGGTACTACAGGTGGAGGTAAAATTTGAACCTATGACCTATGGGTCCAAAGGCAGCAGCTCTAAACACTACACTACCAGCTGCCAGTAAACAAATATCACAAATCCACTGAAACATTTTATGAAGTTAATAATCAGGCACTATGGTTAAGAGATGCTAATATGGGGCATTAAAATGAATGTTATAAATATGAAGCAAATTTTGTGTATGAGCTCAGGAAACAAATATTGTGCTTTGCTACATATTCACCATTAAAATCCAGTTTGTTTACATTATTCACTTGACCTTTTGCACGATAAACACACACACACACACACACACACACACACACACATTTTCAGAGCCGCTTGTCCCATACGGGGTCACGGGGGAACCGGAGCCTACCCGGCAACACAGGGCGTAAGGCCGGAGGGGGAGGGGACACACCCAGGACGGGACGCCAGTCCGTCGCAAGGTACCCCAAGCGGGACTCGAACCCCAGACCCACCGGACAGCAGGACTGTGGTCCAACCCACTGCGCCACCGCACCCCCGCACGATAAACATTCAAATGAATTTTAGGAATGTTTCTAGTTCTTTTTCAAATTTCTCACCCACTATGCAACCAACCAACGAATGTCAACAACCACTTGTCCCGAGCAGGGCTGTGGCAAACCAGAGCCTACCCGGCAACACAGGACACAAGGCCGAAGGCGGAGCGGACACACCCAGGACAGGACGCCAGTCCATTACAAGGCACCCCAAGCAGGGTCCGAACCCCAGACCACACAACAGGCACTAGCCTCACTCACTACCCAATTACCCATAATTATTTTTTTCTATATATACTCTGTATGATGGTATTAAAGTATAAACAAGCATGCTGTGGTCAGAACTAGACATAAAAAAAAAAATTATTTGGATGAACTTATTTCTTAACTCTGACTCCTTAGTCCATCTAAAAAAGTCTATCATCCAAAGATGGACTGTTTATCCTACAGTGCTACAGCTGTTAAACGGGAATAAGGACAAAAATTTACCTGTGCACAGGATGAAATCTAACAACTTGCGAAGAATCAGGTGCAATGCAGAGTTGGCAATGGAGGCAAAACCAGAGGAAGCCTTGCCCTCTAGACCCACCCCCTGCTCTGAGAGGATTGACTGGCTGAGGTGTACCATGAGGGTGAAGACAACTCCAGCTACAATGGGCATTAGCTCGCCCGCAGCATCCTCAGACAGCACCTGAAGGGAGGGAAATGGAATGAATAAATAAATTAAAATAAAATAAAATTTAAAAAAGCGGAGCATAGAGATTAGATATCCGGGAAACCAGGTATGGAAACCATGACCCACCTTGTCATGGAGGTCCAGCAGTAGGTCCCGAATGATGAGCTGCCGGGAGTCGGCTGGGATGAGGTCAGAGGGGCAAGCGGTCAGCACAGTCTCTACCAGCGCCCTCCAGGATTGCAGGGCATGACGCTTGGCACTCAGGCTACGCCGAACACGATTCCTCTCCACCACCTGCTGTAAGATGGAGTTCACCTCCTGGGGGACACAGACAGAAGCAAAGAGGTCAAGATAACTGGGGGCCATGTGACCCACACTTGGCTCATTCATGAACTAAACAGGTCTGTTCACAAGTGTGACTCTTTTATGCTGTATGGTTCTGTTCACCTACAAATGTGGACACCACTTACCTCCATGAGCAAAGGGCGCTGACCAATAGCTGCCACTCCCTGGAGGGCATTGACCTCTGCAACCAATACTCTGTGCAGCAACTGCAAGAAAAAGAGGCAATGAGACCCTCAACCAATACTGAAAACATGCAATCCTTTGGTAAAGAGACCAACATTTCTACACAGAAAACACCATATTTAGGATAAGCACCTTAACGTTGCAAACAGTGTGTCCGTGCTCACTGACATGCTCACAGTTGGCAATGACCTGCTCGATTTGAGCACGCTCAAAGAAGTCCAGCTGTAATAGCTCGGGGACCTCTTGGCTGAAACTGATGGCATCAAGAACACTAAGGAGCTTCCTGCGGACTTAAAAAGCAACACACAACAGTCATGACGCAAACACAACCTGACTTACAGAACATTGATAACTGATATGAATAAATTTTCTTATGCATCGAGAAAACTAACAGATATATATTGATAGCTCATACTCATTTTGATGAGTAGAACAATGAAAAACATTGCACTGAAAAGTGAGACTAAAAACTGGAGAAATACCAATGTGTTCGACTAACCTTTAGAAACTGTGTCAAAATGCAGGAAGCCGCTGACAGATCTAGTCTCTTCCTCCATCCCAGTTTCACCATCAGCTGGAGAAATACATAGAAGTTGAGAGGGAGGGCTGTAATTTGGACAAAAATTTAAGAATGCATTCTGGATGTAGCTGTTAAATGTATCCGTCTCTGCATGTTTAACCACACCATGTTACCTGTGAGCTGGGAGTGCGGCTGGTCATCCAGCAGCAGGTTCAGCAGCCGTTGCGTGTGTGAACGCTGGCGGTTCAGGGATGTCACACGCAGCTCAATGGCCGCCGTCTTCATCAGCCATGACATTTGGGAAAGCCCAGCAATCTCATTTCCTGAGGGAACACAGACAATGAGAGGTCTGGCAAATGAGAAGTTAGTGCCAACATCAAATCTGAAAGGGGAACGACAAAATACCTGGGATCACAAAGGGCAGGTGCTGCAGGTGAGAATACAGGAAATCCTGGCTTGTCCTCAGGTAGCGCATAGTGGGACCAGAGGTGTCAGAACATGCACACAACAGGTAGATCACCTGAGGTGGCCAGACAGATAAATACGGTTACTGTTTTAGATTGAAACCCAGTTGTTGCCATCAGATGCGCTCCTTGAGATGCCTGGCAGCAGCAGTGGGAACTGGTACAAGTTGATGGGGCTGTTGTACCTGGTAGCAGAGCTCAGCAAGGTGTGGGGACTGCCGTGTCAGCACAGGCCCAGAACGCCTCTCACTGCCTCTCTGCAACAGACTCAGGATGGCATGCAAGCAGCTCCGTGGGCAACCCAAGACTCCTAACAAATACACACACAGTATGTGTACAAAAACAGAGCCTCCGTCCATCTGAGCCCCCGTGTGCAGAGGAGTTCCCCGTGTGACTGAATGTGAACGCTCAGCTCTAGACTGCTGTGTGTGTGTGTGTGTGTGTTTGTATGCACGTACCAGGATCCTGCAAATTGGTGGTGGACACAGCCTTCTTCAGCTCATAGCCTAGCAGATAGAGAGCGAGGTTGGGAGCCTTGAGCTCCAGGGAAGTAATGAGCAGGTTCAGGATGTGGATCTGGGTCTCATGGCGAATCCTTGCCACTCGCTTTTCCAGCTCTGACTCTGTGGGTAACAGGCAGAAAACTACTTTCTCTGTTTGTCAACAGGTTAATAGCAATCAGTAATAACAGTCAATAAACTTACCATCCACCTTCTCTATACCCTCCTCTGCCTCCTCGTTGTCCAAACACTCCACAAAGCCTGCCATCAGCTTCTCACTAACAGCCTAAGGACCACACAAAATGCAGCTTACTCAAAAGGCACTGGTGTACAAGGAGAGGAGTGAAGTCACATTGTGCAGTTGCACGCACGACTTGTAAAAAGCAGCCTCACCTGATCATGCATGAAGTCTCCCACCAACCGAGACTGGATGTTAGGATAGCGGGCTATGTGGCGCAGGATTTTGGCACTCTGGAATGCCACCTCTGGGTTTGAGGTGCTATGGTACAGGTACCTGGGATGAAGATACAACAAGTCAGCTGTGGTCACTGGTTGAGCTTAGGCTTTGCCTAAAAACACAGTATCTACAATGCAAAACAGACTGTGAATTAGGAGCAGAAAACCACAAAATCAATAACATGCTTTTATTACTCCCTTTCCAAATTGAAAAAAATACAGCTGTACATACACACACATACCAAACAATATTTGACTTGCAAAAAAAATGATGCTTATGTAACTATCAAAAGCATATGGCAGAGGGAACGATGGGCTGCAGACTGACCTGGCGATGTTGACGATGTGGTCGGCTCGACGGCTCTGTGGGCTGATGCCCTGCAGCAGCTGCTCGAGCGGAGATGCCAGCAGGGAGGCCTGACTCTCTCGCAGCAGATCCATGAACACCAGCTGCTTCTGTAAGGCCAGGTCCAGGAGGCAGAGGCAGTGCAGCACAGAGCCCTCCAGGTGTTTTTTACCTGTATACAACAGCACCAGGTAATTCTAATTATCTTCAAGGAAACCACACAAATACAGAGCACGTCAAGCGCGAGTTTGAGTTGTCTGTCAGATTTTATTAAACTGAATACAAGTGGTCCCGATTTACGATGGGGTAAAGTTCCACGAAACCCATTGGAAGTCGAAAATATTCTAAGTCGAAAATGCATTTAATACACCTAATACACACCTCTGCATGACAGACTGGGAGATGCAGATCGCTACCAGTGCCCAGCATCGCGAAAGAGTATCGCACCGCATATCGCTTCCCGGGAGGGGATCTAAATTGGAAGTAAGGTTTCTACTAAATGTCTATTGCCAGCTCACCATCATAAAGTCAAAAAAAATTGTAAGTCGAACCATTGTAAATTGGGGACCACCTGTATGTTCAACCATTGTTACTGAATCATTCTTATGAATTCTTTGCTAATACTGTCATTCAAAGGAACAACATTTGTACATCGCAGCTGGTCAGGTACTAATCAGCTAATAGGACTTAAGTTAGCAAAAGTGTGTTTTTACCTATATGCTGTTGCCATAATCACTATCCCCCACTATCACTACCTCTTTAGATCTGAGCCCATAACAACTGACCATATGTTCACTGTATGTGTAAATATCCAACATGTTGGAAACGTCAAGGAAGGGCGGCACCTACCAGGAAAAGGAGCATAGGTGTCGAGTTGCCGCACACCCTCCTCCAGCAGGTTGAGGCAAAGGCTGAGCATGGGCGAATCGTTGAGCAAGTGGAACATCAGGCTGTAGCCAGGGGGTTTGTAGCTGGGCACCTGCTCACCCTGGAGTTCCACCATCTCCTGTACAAAATCGCTGGGCTGGGGCTCATAGTCACGCAGCAGCTTGTGGAAGACCTCAAGTACAGCCTCAGCCACCTCCCACTGCAAACAGACCCCCATGGAGACCCTACATGAGTGACCAAATCTGACCGACAATCCGTTCTGGCCCCTATGCCAGTGTCAGATTCCTTCTTCCACGGATCGAAGTGCAATTACCTTCTCTGCCGCACGTCGATAAGCTCGAGTGGGAAAGGGCAGAAAGACAGCATCACGCAGGAAGGCCAGATAGGGCTCGAACCCAGGGGGGCGCAGACCTGCCCCCAAGTTAACAGGCAGGGCACTCTCCACTAGAGTGCTGATCAGATGACAGAAGGCCCGGGTCAGGGGGTACTCTTCGCAGCTGGACTCGATCTCATTGAGCTCAACCTGGAAAGCAGACGCGAAAAGTGGCCGGGGGCAGGGAGACTTTCACAGAAGCATATGCCTAATCCCACATATGCAGTGCAAAGTGCAAAACACTTTTGAAAAGAAACCACTCACCTCGATCCCCGCAGCCTGCCTCTGTCCTGGGGCCTTCACTGTCTGCAGGATCTGTGGACAAAAACCCCAGTGAACATGCATTCTGCACTGAAAGGAGTTCCAGCTGCAGAGACAGTGACTAACCTCCCCTACCCACCCCCAAGATGGGATTCCCACTGACCTGAGTGTACTCTATAGACTGCCAAAGAGAGGCTGCGATCTCAGGTGATTTGGCAAAGGCAGCAAGGCAGCGCAGTAGCTCTGCTTTGAGAATGGGCTGTACACTACACTGCAGGAGACCCAGCATGACGACCACAGGTGTCCACTGGGGGTGTTCACATAGGGCCAGACGCGCATTCTCACTCTAGATAAAAGGCACATATGCACCACATGTAGTCAGGACTTGGTCAGTATAGAGAAGTGTAGAAAAAGAGGTAACTCCTCACCCCACAACTCCATGGACCCTCACCCAGGTGACAATAGTGGTGAGCAGCTGGAGGAAAGCAGACAGGCCATCAAGCTCCCTCTGTGTGATGCCCCGGAGTGGTGGATGGCGATAGTGTGACGAGTCTGCACTTGGCAAGTCCCTGCGCAGGTTCTCATGGTACAACATGAGTGAGTGAAAGAAGTGCTCCCAAGAAACGGGGCTGCTCGTTACTGCCCCCTGCAGGTTCTCCCCTGAAACAACACAGAACCATTACAGGAAACTAAATCACTGGAAAAACTCAGTTACGATGTGGTAAAATCAGACAACCTAGCTGTACAGTTATTCCATCATATTATGATTCATTATTCCGTTAATTTTAACCGAATGTTACTTATTAAGTAAAATTTGTGGTTCAGCTTTTATTAATTGTGAAAAGTGCATTACCGTGTGGGGCCCCATTGACCTTTAACAGGCTGAAGCAGTAGTGGGCGCACTGTGGTCCATTAGCCAGGCCTTTCAGCATGCGCAGGTAGGGGATGTACAGGGTGGGAGGAAGCAAGTCACCCATCTGCCGCACAAACTTGGACAGAACAACCTAAAGAGGAGTTTCACAAAGATACACAGACACACACACAAGGCATCAAGGCAAAGGCAAAAACCAGCAGGAGCATGACAGGAGCCTGTATTTCTCATTCAGTATATCTAACGCAGATGTTTCATTGGGCTTCAGGAAATATACTGGGTAGACAGACCTGCTTGTGTGGGGGCCTCTGAAGAGCTACACCAAGGTAGGAGCCAGTGAGAGAGGTGTGGTGGACAGATTCCGAAGGGCACCAGTAATCCAGCGCAAGCTCCAGGCCAAAGGAGCCTTTACTGTAGAATTCACCAATCTGGGTATCAAAGCGCATGACACAGGAGAGTGTCAGAGAGAATGTGCACGCTGTGCTTCCACAAATACTTCCAAGTTATGTGAATACCAAGAGAAGGGGAGTGGGAGCAAAGGCAGCTGAAGGCTTACCAAGATCATGAGATGATCCAGGTCTCTGCGCAGGGAGGCAGGTGGCTCGCTGCCCATCTGTAGGGCCATGTGGACGAGTCGGGCATCTTCATCAGCACGGTTCCGCAAATGCTTCACCTGCGACACAACAAACATCTTGTGCTGACACTCACCTTTCCCAGCACCTTCCTCTCCTGACAGGGTTTCACCTTACCCACACCCACCTTCATGGGCATGAGTGACAGGAAGTCTGTGATGAGGGAGTGAAGGCGGCGAGCATAAAACTCCTCCTGGGCAAAGCCTTCACTTGCTAGCACTCCTTCTGTCAGGAACAGGAAGACTCCATCCAGCAGAGCTTGGTCTGCCAAAGACTCATCCCCTTCCGTGAACTCCACCAGAGCTGTGACGAGGACAAACAGAGCTCTCAAAACCATAGAGCCCACCACTATATTTTACCAGCCAGCCAAGAAACCCTAAGATCCATTCTTACTGAGGAACTTATCCTGCAAAATGTGATGAAGGTGTGAAAAAGGCAACATTATCACAAGCATAAAGAAGGGTTCGGTGTGTGTGTGTGTGTGTGTGTGTGTATATAAATAGCAATGCATGTACAGTGACTCCATCTCTGTGCAAATACAATTGAAAATGTACATATACCTGCTGCCTGGGGCAGCTGGGACAACGCCCGCAGAGCCAGGGCCCAGGCCATGCGTGCCACCGCCTGCAAGCCCGGCAATTTCCAGGGCTGCCCATCTACCAGGCGGCGGTGCACTGCAGACACGTACTGCTTCTCAGTCAGCAGGGGCAGGGTTTGCAGCATGTCTGTAAGAAAGGTAGAATAGTATGAATGGCAAAGGAAACATAACCCCAATATGTATTAAGTACATATATAGTTTCATCTTAAGAAATTTCAATTTTATGCTCTCACTATTAAAAGAAACACAGATTTAGATTAAAAAAACACCATTACCAATCCTTTTATTCTTGTAAACATTCAGTATATGACCTGTTTAGACAAGTAGGTAATTTTTCTAGTTACTATCTGCTGCTGTAGGGGGGGTGCGGTGGCGCAGTGGGTTTGGCCTGTGCCTGCTCTCTGGTGGGTCTGGGGTTCGAGTCCCGCTTGGATGTGGGCGTGTCCCCTCCCCCTTCAGCCTCGTGCCCTGTGTTGCAGGGTTAGGCTCCGGTTCGTCGTGACCCCGCTCGGAACAAGAGGTTTCAGACAGTGCGTGCGTGTGTGTGTGTGTGTGTGTGTGTGTGTATCTGCTGCTGTAGATGCTCATAATAAGACACTGGGAGCAGACGCATACCATCTCTGTCCTCAGATCCCTGCTCCAGGAAGGTGACATCCAGGCAGTACAGAAGAGCCATAAGGAGAGCCATGTTTACGCTGTCCAGTGAGCCATCAGCCTCTGCTGTCACCGTCTCCAAGTAGCCAATAAGGGCCAAGGTGTCATCTTTGCCAAGGGATGATTGGCAGGTCCAGCAAAACAGACACTCAGCCAGTGACTGACGGCACTCCTTAATGAGGTCTGCAACCTGGAAAAGGGAAGGTCTTTTGACTCACTATGCTGGTGGATAAATGCAGAGGGAGAACTGTTAAAGTCTTGCTATGCAAGTGGGAGCTCCCTCTCACCTCTTTCCTGTGCTTCTCATTGCCCAAGCCACGCTCCTTTTGCAGACGCTCAAACTCACGTGTCACACTGATCTCTGACACCAGTGTCAGGATGCGTCTTGTCAAGCCCTGACTCATCAGCTCATCTGTGAAACGCGTGGCCAAGGTCACGAGTTCAGAACTGTGGACACCCACCAAACAGCAAAACACATAAACACAAGTTTGGGTTATCAAAAGCTGCTCTGTTTAAAAAGAACTACAAAAAGCAAGTAACACAAGAAGTTGGTTCTGAGCTGGATGTCAAACCTGAGATCGAGAGTGAAAGTCTTGCCGTGGCGGGACTGAATGAGTGAACGGAGAGAGTTGGCCACGCATCGCTTCCCATCCCAGTAGAGAAGCACAGCCACTAGCCCCCGTGTTAGCCCTGGGAAATAAGGCTGCTGGTGCTCCCCTGTAAAGGGAGTGAGAGAAACAGGTGGGAGGGAACATGCCACGTTATTTGCTACCATTTTAATTATACAATAATATCAGTTTCATGCAAATTAGGCTTCTTTATCACTTGAATACGAGAGCCATACCTGCCAGCAGCAGCTCCAGGGCTGCCAGCTCTCCGATATCAAAAAGGTCACTAAGAATGAAGGCCTCTGCAAGGAGCTGTTCAGGAAGAAGTCGGGCACCCTGCTGGCCTTGAATAGAAATACCCTCAGTGCTGGCCTTCCGCACCTTCTCTCTCTGTTCCAGGCTCTTTGGCTGAAAGACAAAAATAAAGAAATAACAAATACAAATACAAATACAAATATAAGCAGGCACAGAGGCATAAAATTTCCTTCTCTGACCCTTAATTTTACATTTTATTAGTAAACATTTACTGACAGCAGGTGGCATAGTGGTTAAGGGAAATATACTAAACACGTACGGGTAGCATCCCCAGAAGGGGTCCTGCAAGAGTAACCTTTAGAAACAGGATTAATCTCAATTACTCTAGTGTAACACCTTGCTGTGCGAAGGAGAAGAGCTGCCCCTCATTGTTGATCTGTACAAACTAAAGATAACAGCAGTATTAGATGCTTCTTAAATAAATATAAACTGCTTGCCGATCCAAAGCTCTAGTCAGCACCAGAACAGACCGTTAACAGATAAATAAAGTCTGTTGTAATTAAGACAAGTATGTGTCCCACACCGGGTTCTTGAAGAGGGACAGGAACTGTGCTTTGTGCTTCTTGAGCTGCAGGTCCAGCAGGTGGACGCTCTCAGGCTGCCTCCTCCATACAGCCCCCTCCACAGTCTCCCACAGCTCCTTCATTGGCCCCCACAGACTGGCTCCTACATCAACGGGGAAAGTAGTACACTGTTCAAAACGCTAGGCTTAAAACTTCTATTTGTGGTAGTCATTTCTGATCAACTAGGACACTGACATACATGCAAATATTTATATTTATTCATTTATCCAAGGCTTTTTACAGAGACAAAATTTAACATGTTAAGCTGCTGCATACAATGATTTTTGTGTTTAGACAGCTGGCCAATTTTTGTTGAAGCAATTCAACGTTAAGGAGTTTACTAAAACAGGAACTACAGCAGGAAAGGGGATTTGAACCCCGGTCCACCTTGTCGAAAGGCAGCAACTGTGTGTAAACACTTTATATGCAAGTATAAATTTAACCACATGATGTAAATGTAACTGTAGGCTACCTGCTACCCCAAATATCAGAAACAAAAGCTACAATTTTCACAGTGTAGAATCTAACTGTGTTTAATTTATAGTATATAGTCTTGCAGATTGAATTTAACTTCATCATGATCTATGAATAAACTAGGGACAAGTTCTGTAGCACGCACTGAGCAGTTCAGTTAGAGGATTTGTCTGTAGTCAGAACGGCAATAATGATGACATTAGCAAGAGTTTTAAGTAAGGAAAAAGGCCAATGCAGGAGCTCGCTCTCTCACACACACACACACACACACACACACACACACACACACACACACACACACACACACGAGACTTCCTGAACATATCATTCAGCATATTATGAAAGTGAAATACACAAAATGACGCGTGAGCAGCACTTTTCCAGCAATCCCAGCTACTTTTTCCACCGTTTTACTTATTAAATGTACGTTTGCAAAGCCAGCTAACTACACTAGCTACCTGCCAAGTTGACTCTTCACGAGCGCTTACCACACACACACCGACCGCGCCGTGAGTAAAGCCTCCGCGAATTGAAAGCATTATCACTACTAAATTGCAATTTAGAAAGAAAAAGCCTACGCAGCGAGGTTACTGCATAGACAGAAATAGAATTATTAAGAAATCTGTTTGGAAAGCATCGGATAATTTAAATAAAAATAAAAAGTTTTACCTGAATTTACCGCCATCTGCGCCGCCATCTTCAGCTGAGGGCGCCAGGCAGAGTTGTCTAACACGCTGCCGCTATAAAACACAACAGATTAACGCTTCTTGTGAAATTTAGCTTATCAAAGAAAGTTCGATTCATTGCAATACGATGTAAACATTTTAAAAGATTCCTCGTGTTTTATGTTTAATAAAAATTCTGCTCGCAATTTTACATTCCCTGTTCTGGCGGGGTCCTGCGTTTATTCACGCGCGAAGTTTGCTCTTGGTACTTGAAGTCCAATTGTGTGTCATGGATTAAACGTGTTCTTGCGTTTTAAATTACCTATGTTTTATTGATTTTTTTTAAATAACAGTGATTAGTTAAAGGATACTTAATTGTTTATTTTTATAGAGTTCGTGTGATACCATTTTATAGGGGAGCTGCACTCCAGCTCACAACGTGGAACCTTTGTGAAACGTCGTCGGTTTCCTTTCGTGGTGGTTTGAGCGGCGCACCGACCTGGCGGTTCTCATGTGTTCGGAGGGGCCGGTGAGCGGGCGATGATACGGGGCTGCGGGCCGATGAGTGACCGTGCGATCGGTGCAGTGAGCGCGAGCAGGGCACGGGGATCATGGCGCGCGTGCTGAAGGTGCTGCGGACCCTGCGCAACCACTGGAAGAAGTCCGCACTGGCAGTGTGTGTGTTCTCTTACGGGGGTCACTGGCTCTACGGGAAACACTGGTAAATTAATTCCTCATCAAAATAAATTAATAATACATGATAATTATAGTCCCATATTTCTTATAACTTTTTGCTTGGTTGCGCCAAGGAGCATCTTCTGACAAATCACAGAATAACTGCTAACAGAATCACGCCAGCTGCTGGCGACGACTAATGTGACGTGTAAAATGATTATTATTTTAATATGTGTGTGTGTATATATTATATATTTATAATACAGAATATATATAATTTTTTTTATAATATATTTTACATATCAAGCTTGTAGGATGAAGTGCTAAGCGAAAGAAGTATTGTTGGAAAAAAATGGTGCTCTTCATCTTGTTGTCACCAAGAAATACCTCGTGAGGGATTTCATTCAAAAGTATTTTCTGTTAAGAATTTTGAGGTTTGTTTTTATTATTGTCTAAAATGTTACATGTTGCGTGCAGACGGTTAAAATGCGCATATAATATAACTGACTCTGAGGCACCGGCAGCCTCTGCATCCTGGTACCATTTGCCCCCATTTACATTACGATCAATACAAGGAAATATTGATGATGTACAATATATTCCTATATAGGGGCAGCAGGTGGCGTAGTGGTTAGAGCTGCCGCCTTTGGACTCGAAGGGCACAGGTCTTACTGTAATACCTGTGATCAAAGTGTTTACTCTGAGTTGCTCCAGAGTTTTTTAAAAAAAAAAAAAAAAAAAAATCCCAGCTGTATAAATTTGTAAATCAGTGTTGTAAGACTTAGTAAGTAAATTAATGTTGTAAGGCATTCAGGAGGAAAGCATTACCTAAATTAATAAATGTAAATATATTTAGTTTGTTTCGTCTGACATGTGTTACAGTGACAGTGTACTACGAAGAGAGGCATGCCTGGAAGCCCGGGTAAGATTTAGCTGACTCGGTGTTATTCTTTCCTTCTCTGTAGCTCTGCGATCATGTCCTCTGTCATCATGATGCTTCAGTTGTACCTATATTCCGTGTTGATGTGGAGCACTGTCTCAAGATATTTATTTCAAACTTATTTCCATTTCAGGAGTTTGGTCGTCAGCTAATATTGCCGCAGGAGCAGCTGAGAAAGGCTACGGTCATTCTGAATCCAGCTGCTTGCAATGGGTAAGGGTAAGAGGGATGTGTCATTGGGCAGAAAGTAGCACAGACAGCCGTAACATCCTGTTTCTAGGCAGTACATTTCAGAAACAAATAGCTTTCCTTATAACCAGTAGATGGCAACAAAGCTTCAGTAATGAAATTTGTTAATACAGACAACAATTTGAAATAGACGATTTACTGTAATGGGGGGGTGTGGTGGCGCAGCGGGTTCAGCCGGTGTCCGCTGTGTGGCCCGTCTTGGGGTGCCTTGCGGCGGACTGGCGTCCTGTCCTGGGTGCGTCCCCTCCCCCTTCAGCCTTGCACCCTGTGTTGCCCGGCTAGGCTCCGGCTCATCGTGACCCCACTCGGGACAAGCGGTCGTTGACAATGGATAGATGGAATTTATTGTAATGTATTTTTACTGTGCTCAGCGAGTGAAGACACGAACAGTTGATTGTGAGTTGTGGTGGGTGGAGGAGGGAGGGCACTTTACGGAAACTGCACAAAGTAAAAATGAGACTGGAAACCAAGAGGAAACACCTGATGGCACTAACTATAGTACATTTTTGAACTTTGGCTTCACTCGCACAATGTGTGACTTTTCAGTTTGGACGCATTGGATAAATGTCATGAACCTGATCGAAATTTTGAAATTTGAAAATTGGGTATCAAAACCATGAGCGGTTATCCTGAAATATTGGATAAAGAGGTTTGTAAATTAGGGGCGCGGTGGCGCAGTGGGTTGGACCGGGTCCTGCTTTCCAGTGGGTCCGGGGTTCGAGTCCCGCTTGGGGTGCCTTGTGACGGGCTGGCATCCCATCCTGGGTGTGTCCCCTCCCCCACCAGCCTTTTGCCCTGTGTTGCCGGGTTAGGCTCTGGCTCCCCATGACCCCGTTTGGGACAAGCAGTTTCAGACGGTGTGTGTGGGTTTGTAAATCAAGGGCTGCCTGTATTTAACCGATAATTTTTCGATATTTTGTG
Organism: Scleropages formosus; assembly: GCF_900964775.1. Lineage (NCBI taxonomy): Eukaryota > Metazoa > Chordata > Actinopteri > Osteoglossiformes > Osteoglossidae > Scleropages > Scleropages formosus. Next base: position 18,420,681 of record NC_041807.1, read on the forward strand.
CTGTATGGCCACACAGTGCGTTAGCTAATTTTTCCTCTTAATTTTTCAACTCACAGGAAAGCCAACAATCTGTTTGAGAAGAATGCAGCTCCGATCCTACACCTGGCTGGGATGGAAGTGAAACTTGTGAAGGTCCATATTGCTTTTTTGGTTAAACTTGTGTGTGTCTGTGCACACATAGTGCATCATCTTTAGTTACTTCTAACCACTTCACCCCCCCTTTTGCAGACGGACTATGAAGGTCAGGCCAAGAAGCTGATGGAGCTGATGGAACATCCTGACCTGCTTATTGTTGCTGGGGGTGATGGCACTCTGCAGGAGGTATCTCACCTTTGGTGTGAATTGCTGTTGATTTACCCACGTCTGCTGCTAATGCTGTCCTCGTTGTACCTTCTTACCCACAGGTCATCACTGGACTTCTGCGAAGAAGCGATCAGGTGAATAGCAACACTGTTGTGGCATCAGCTGCCTTCTGCACTCATTAATGGAAAAAATAGTGATTAATTTTAATGCATATTATTTATTCTTTTGAAGGCTTCCTTTAGTAAAATTCCCATAGGATTCATCCCCCTGGGTTCCCAGAATTCCTTGAGTCAAAGTTTACATTTGCCCACTGACAACCGAGTCAAGTAAGTGTTAATAGTACCCTGTAAACAGGCAAATCAGGTCATCATCGATGACCGCGGTGTCTCATCTCTCTTGTGTGCTTTAAGGAACATCACTGCAGCTACACTGTCCATCCTGAAGGGGGAGACGGTACCTCTGGACGTGCTGCAGATCAAGGTTTGAATTTCAGCTGTAGGTCCGGGTGGAAGGGGGGAAAATTGTCATGTTGGGATGTGGTTGTTATTGTGTGACTAATGTGACTGTACTTATGCAAATTGGGCCAGGAACAGCAGGTACTGTAGTGGTCATAATGGTTACCTTGCATCTAAAAGCCCAGGTTCAAATTCCACCTCCTGGTGTAGTACTGTTGAGCAAGGTACTTACCTTGAATTGACACAGTTAAAATTACTTGGGTGTATTAAAGTCTAAATGATTGAAAGTAACCTAGTATACTGACCTCAAAATATAAACTGCTTTGGTAAATTGCATTAATTTAGTGAATTAATACATTTCTGAAAGCTCTGGGCAGCAACTGCATGCTGTTCTCCATTGATATAGTGACTGGGGTGTGTGTGTGTCTGTAGGGGGAGAAGGATCAGCCAGTGTTTGCTCTGATAGGACTGCGTTGGGGGTCCTTCAGAGACGTGGCCACTTCCTTCAGCAAGTAAGAATGCGTCTGTTTGAATTAAAAACATCTGGTATCCTCCTTTTTCTAGCTTTTACAAGTTCCTTGAAGGTGTGTGAATTTGCATGGATGAATTTCACAAAGACATGTGCCAGTGCTTCCATGTCTTTTTAAACGTTACACTCAAATAGATATTCTAACTGGGCTGCATGGCTTTCAGGTACTGGTACCTCGGACCTTTGAAGACGAAGGCAGCCCACTGGTTCAGCACATTAAGGGTGAGTGTTTTCCCATCTTGCCATTAACCTCAGAACCACAAGTATGCAGTTTTATATTCATGGATTCATACACAATTTATGTAGCCTTCCACCATTGCGTGTGTCTATATTTTTATTGATCCATCCACCAGGAATGGCCTCAGAACCGGCAGGCATCTTTGTCCTTCCAAATGCCGACTCCCCGGCCCCCAGATGAGCCTACGGAGAGGCCACCTCGGCCCTGGTTGCTGCGCCGTATCATCCACCGGCTGCAGCACTTCTGGAACCCCCCTGTGGAGGGTGAGGTCTCCAGTGCAAAAGATAACTTGTGCACATGGTCTCCATGTGAGACCAAGATGGGCTATGGCTTGGTTTCTGTGGCAGCCGTGGGAGCTGACAGACCACCTGTTTTCTTAATCCCGCTCACAGAGTGTCCGCAGGAGGAGCCAGAGCACTGGGAGCAGAAAGAGATCTCCACCGTTGAGTTGTCAATCATGACGCAGAACAGGAACCCTGCAGTGAAGGTGAGCATCTACAATGGTACTAGATCAGGAGGGCTTTTTTTTTTTTTAATGAATCCACTGTGACAGCAGAGACACCATGATCACTGTTTATGGCACCTTCAGCGTCCCGAAGACTCCATGGTGGTGTGTATGGAACCTGACTCCCTTACTGTGGGAGAGTTCATCGCCATTGGGTCAGTGGTTAGCTTTTTTTTTTTTTTTTTTAAAAATGTTTTTTTTCCCTCCCCTCATTAGTTCAATGGTACCTTATCTGATGGTATCTAATGGCAGTATTTTTTGGCAACGAGCGTAGGAGCGAGAAGGTCAAGGATCCAGCCCAGTGTTCAGTGAAGGGACAGCAGTTGGAAGCTAGCGTCTGTCAACTCGGTTTGCCCCAGGTCAGACACGCACCCCTGCAGACGGGCGGCCATTCGGATTCACGGCAACACGAACAAACGAACATTTGCTGCACGGCCCTGAGTAGCTGCATTTCCTTATCTGTCCACAGGGGGGCGGCTTCTTCAATATCGACAACGAGGAATACGAAGCCATGCCAGTGGAGGTGAGGCTCTTGCCCCGGAAGCTGCGGTTCTTCTGCAGTGCAGAACGGCGGCAGGAGCTGCTCACGCACGCACACTGAGGAAAGGGCAGGAGATTTGGACGGGGCACCGCGGTCCCTCAACAGTACAGTGAATGTACCTACCCTTACTGCTCCAGCCCTCCCATCTGTCTAATATGTTCATGAAGCAGTCTGCTATAAAGAACAAAATAGGGTATTCCCCAAAATCCCAAGCTGTAAAGCCTTCTCTTCTACAACTTGGAAAAAGGCTTTCGGTTTATATAGTAGTAAATTTAAAATCTTTCCTAACCGTTCTCCAAAAGCATTTGGCCATGCCCCAGTAATGCTGTAACTTGCTGTGTGTACCTGTAACCTAGTAACAGTACACTGGCAAAGTTTTTTTTTTTTTTTTTTTTGTATAAAGCAGTGCACCTTGTAAATGTAAAATGGACCGTGAGGCTCTGTATTGAGAGAACAAGGTGAATAAACACGTACAGGGAGTGTGTTCTTTGAACAGTCTTATGGTGCCATGTCTGTCCAAACTGCTGCCGTGCCAGGGGCGTCGGCTTAAACACACACTGACTCAGGGGCAGACATCAGCTGATGAAACACACCTGTATGGAACCAGTCTAGATAAAGTTCACATGAAAGGGCGGCAAGTTTATTCTTTTTCAGAATGACCCTAAATAAACATTACAGCTTTGAAAACAAAATGGGTCCACGTTATGGAACCACTGAATTTATATTTATACAGTTGGTTATTAGGTTGTAATAGATGACAAGTTCCATGTGTGGTTCAGGGTTACACTGTTAGTGTTGACATGCAGCAGTAGTGTAGTTTCTCACATTCACAGAGAATATTGTAGCTTGACTAAACACGTGTGATATGGAAGGTCACTTCCCTCCTCACGTTTATGCATCGGTTTCTCTGATGACCGATGTGGACCCTCGGTAAAAGGCTGAACGAGAAAACATTCTTGGCCGAGGCCATTTTTTTTTTGTGTGCTTTGTGATTTTTCCACTACTGGAGCAAAAGTGGGTCCAGTCTGAATAAACAAGACTTTTTGTAATGCAACATCTTGTGTGTGGAGACATATTTCTCATTCTTACACAAGTACGTTGTATCTCGAGAAATCTGTAGGCATTCAATGGGGCAACAGGTACAGTCAGGTTACCATCAACTCCCAGAAAAGGTTCTGCTATTATACCCTTAAGAAACATAGGTCACTATGTATGTGTATATATACACACACACACACACACACACACACAACTCTGCAGTCACTTTAGATAAAAATAGCTCCTGAGAACCAAAATAATCAGTGTTTCTATGACAACTAGTGTAAGTGATCTCTAACCCCAAAGCCCCATCAGAAATCCTGCTCCGGTCCAAAGGGGGGTCCAAACCCTGAACCCAAACAGATGGGCTTTATCAGCCACTGGTGGATGGTTCAAGGGAGTAGGTCTAATCCCCTCCCTCTCATCACTGCCACAACTGACATCGGTGGGAACGCACTCTTCACAACGAAATTTTAGTAACCGCAGTAACACTGTTCAAAATCGGGGCATTAATGTTCCACGTGTCTGCAGTCGAACTCACAGCCAAGGTTTACTGTTATTACTACCATATTCATTAGGTAAGCTGGTTAGTGTAATTGGACAAGCAGGTTTGAGGACAGAAACGGCATGCAGAAAGCCAGTGCTTCCCTCTCAGTGCCTCTTCCTAACCGAGCTTCACGTCACATGTAATTACAATAATTACAAAACAACCCCCCCGTTCACAGTAAAAGCTGTACAAAGACATTAATGGCTGTGATCAAGAATTAACTGCATGGCTGACATCAGTGAGTCACATTCATTTCACCAGTTGCCCCCAGTGTAAAAGCCAAGTAAACAGAGGTCACATTTGTACAGGAAGCATTTCCTTGACGTCCTTGAGCTCTGGAATTCCATAATGGTCAAATACATAAATAGTTCAACACTCAACATTTCCATCCACACTCATAAATTATTAGCAAACGACAACAAACAACCATTGCTACTCTGAACTTGTGTTACTCGCACCCTTGAGGGAAGGTCACTGCTAAATAAGCACCACATCTGCAGTCACATTTTTAAATACATATACGGTGTTTTCATCCTCAGAAAGGGAACACGCGTCAATAACTACCCACCTGGAGGACCTAGTGAAGACAGCGGATCCTCTTTTTCCCTTAACACGCGGCACGTTTGAGGCTCCCTTTCCCCATCATAAACACAGAACTGAGCGTGCTTTGTCCACGACTCACGGGGTCAACAGGAACGTAGACTCTGTCGAACTGCGGGCCACCATGGGGGTCAGCAAAAGGTGCATTCCTCCGATCACGTGATGGGTTCTGCACTTCTCTTCTAAAACCGGGATGGTAAACTTCCAGAGAAATGCTAATTATAAACATTGCCGCCCGTTGACAGATGACTTACAGTGGTTTTGAACTCCCATCATTTAGGATAACTCGCCTCCGCTTAAATCCAGCTAACGCTTAACAACGAGGAACCAAGTACTGGGTGTCCCACGCAATACGTGTCCCTTGCAACACGTCCCTCTTTTTTGTTTTCAATTGCTGGGTAGCCATAAATGCTCACCCATACACACACTAAGTGAACTTTAGAGTCACCAATCCACCTGAAAGGTATGTCTGTGGACTGCGGGAGGAAACCAGAGCATCCAGAGGAAGCCCATGCAGCCACAGGGATAACATGTGAGCTCCACAGACTGAGTGACACTCAAATCACTGTTCTCTCATGCCACCCAGGCGCTGAGAGGTAGCAGTTATACCCGCTGCGCCACCATGCTACCCCTCTTCCTTTTTTAGGCGTGGAAAAATTCCAGAAATACTAGGCGGGGGGGGGGGGATTTATGGACTATTAAAAACATAACCAAATTTACTTTGGTCCCACAAGTAAACATTTGAAAATAAATAACCCTCCAGTAGAAAGACAAGTTTTAAACTGGAATGCAGTTTTGCACAGCAATTCTCCTAGGAGCTGCGAAACGCAGTATTTTCCACAATCTCTTATCAAGGAAAGCGGTGTAAATGGAACCACTCCTCTGACAAGCGAATAAAGTACGTGTCGGTGATGAAAGCGACGGGAAGAGGCACGCTGAAATCATTTAAATACGAATGTTCTTGTTTGTTTCCTCGCAACCGCGACCAGAGGCGATGGGGGAAACAGAAACGGGAAGTTGAAATTCTTCCTTCTCAAATGGAAGCTGGGTCTTCTAGGAGGCCAGACACACGAGGCAGCGTCGTACCAAGCGGCGATAAGAAACAAACACCAACTTGATCGAGTGGATTACATCAGCCAGACTGCTGAGCAGAAGAGGGCTGGTCTCAAGTTTCACAGGCATGTTGAAACGTAGTTTCACGGCTCTACAACAAACACAGGTTCTACGGTGAGCAGGTTCTACGGTGCTGGTTCGGCAGGTAAGTGGTTGAATCCTCTTTCCGGGTCACCCAGTGGGGGGCGCTGGTACAACGATGGCATCTCCGGGCCTCAGTGGCAGCAGGGGTTGTCGATGACCAGCATGGCATCGATGCCGTAGAGCTCCAGAAGGTCCACCAGAAACGTGCGGTCCCCCTGAGGGTCCAGACCCATAGCCCGCACGTGTTCCGCTGTCAGGGTGGGGTCTGCGCTGCCCGCCACCTCCGAGAGAGTCTGGAAGATCCGATTGTTCTGCTCCATGAAAAACCTAGGGTTGGAGAAAAGCTGAGCTAGTATCCCAGTACGTAATCAATAAAAAATGTCGCGATGACCACCGATCCAGAGACGTCCGCTTCGTAAACCCAAAGGCTGCCTGGACATGTACTCACAAGATGAAGAGGTCCTCTTCACTAGAGGTGCAGTCTCCGTCCACCTCGTGGGAATACAGAAGCATCTGTCTGAGAAAAACCACACATCATCAACATGATAAGCAACATGTCCACCGTCAACTCCGTCACCGCAGTCAACTCCGTCACCGCAGTCGCAAGTCCAATGCTACCTCTGCTCGCTGAGTTTTCTGTACTTCTCCCGGTCGGCGCTGTTGAGGCGAAGTAGCGGCTGCAGGCTGTCCCTGTGGGACTTCACATTCTGGTTGTCCACGTACACATCGTACAGGTCCTTCTTCTCCTCAAAGATCTTCTCTGTGGTGCCTTCACACGGGAGACGAGACAGGGAAGTCAAACACGCGCTCTTGGTCCCTCGGAGAACCACACATACGTCCAGAAACACAGATAAAAGGGCTGAAGGTCAAAAGGTTACAATACTTCACCAATAAGACAACACAGCATCGTCTGAGAAGTTCCAAACATTCCCAAATTCCTTTGAACCGTCATATATATCGAATGTTTGACTTTCTTCCAATAGAAAAATTAACACTTCGGTCATACATGTGTTTACAGAAGGGCCACGGAATTAAATACCTTCACTTGGCAATTATGTAAGAGTCATCAGCCTATGATGCCGAACTAAAGAAAACAATTTGGACTGTGGTTTAACAAGAAAACAGATGAGGACAAATCAAACCTTTAGTCAAAGACTTGAATAACAGTTGAATAAACCCCATTCTCAGTGACCTTCTACCCCATCGCATCCCCGGAACAGCACAACCCACAGATCTGAACTCACAAGCCACATAGGACACCTCCGTCTCCAAGGCGGAGATGTCAGCCACGTTGATGTAGAAGAAGGGGCGGAGCTCAGGCACTGACACACCCACACCGGGGAGAGACACATTGGCAAGGCAACAGCAGCAGTACACTGGGGGGCAGGACATAAAAGTCAGGGCTGAGATAAACATTATATGTTTGGCACCCAAAGCACACATTTATTCATTCATCTGACAATTTTCTCCCCCCAAAGTGACTTACAATTATTTACCCATTTATACAGCTGGATACATTTTACTAGAGCAACTTAGGGTACGTACTCTGCTCAAGGGTACTACAGCTGGAGGTGAGATACAAACTTGCAACCTTCGGGTCCAAAGGCAGATGTTATAACCGCTATGCAGCCAGCTGCCCACAGAGTCTGTGTGTGTGTGTGTGTGTGTGTGTGTGTGTGTGTGTGTGTGTGTCTGGGTACCTCTGTAGCACACCACCCCTATGGGTGGGGGTGAGAAGATGAGGATGCGCTTCCGCAGCAGAGCAAACTTCCACAGCACCATAATCTGCTCCCCGAAAAAGTGGATGAACTGGGACATGCATCCAGCGGGGTGTGTGATCTGCAGGGCCAAACGACACCATTACCTTAGCACAGGTGAAGGACAGTGGGAGACATACTTTAGAAGCACCTGCTTATTGTTTATTACTTATTACTCATCCATCAGCACACATCGCCAACGCTAACTACAGCTACAGGCCATATAACCTTCGGGTCATAAATGGTTGTGTGCTCAAGACCTTGAGAAAGACCTCTGCTTCGGGATCTTTCCAGCAAGGTATTAAATGCTCCAGTAAAATAAGGTGATGCAGGTACAGTATGTTACAGGAATGACCTGCACCTACATCGGAATAAAAGAGATGCACGTGAATGGCAACAAGCACCCACCCACCTTCATCTCGGGGTTCATGCAGCAACGATTGTGTGGGACCCCCTTAGTGCTAGGGGGGCACGCGGTAACCAGACCGTTCCCCGTCGGGGGCAGGATCGCTTTCTTGTCCTCGTAGAAGGCCTCAAGTGGGGAGTACTGGCCCGGGCACTTGAGTTGGTGCCTGTGATCAAACACACACATTAAACTGATTACAGTGTGGAAAAATACCACGTTATATAGGGACATTCTGTAGGTACAAATCAAACCTCAGAAATCACAGACAAAAACAACTGTTGGTGTAGAATAACCTGGATTGTGCTGCTTATTAAGGGTCCAAAATCAAAAGCCGAAAGGTTTTGGTTTCAGCTCCGACGTGGTAAGACTACCTCTCGCCCTCAGAACTGCTGAATCCCAACATTTAAGGGGCACAAAACAGGTTTTTTCCTGACCCGCTGCTCTCCAGACCTCCTAACACAACTTCCGTCACGCCGTGCATCATGATCACTTTGTACTTCGTTTTGGACTCAATGCTCTAAGAAACTCGGGTAACGGGCACCGTCAAAAAACCGCAGTACCACAAAAACCACTCACCTGACCTGGTTTTCCAAAAAGTGCATGTAACGGTACAGAAGGGTGTAGGAGGGGGTCAGGATTCCAACTGACTTCATGCGTGCCCCCCGCTCCAGAGCGCTCTCCACAGGCATGTTGGCAAAGCACGCGAGGCCAAAGAAGCCCCCCTTACGGAAGTATCTGCAGATAGGAATCGCATAAGAACAGAGCAGCTCGCGGAGGCAGGGACCTGCAAACCCACGGATGTTGCGTGTTTGGGCCCAGTCTGTCTGCACAAACCCTTACATGAAGTCACTGGCGATTCTGTGGGAGCCGCTGGCCATGGACTTGAACTCCACCCCCTCCAGGTTCACATCCTGCGGCAGACACCACTCCACTGTGTTACCTGTCCGCAAAAACAGCAACGCAGAAACTCGTCACTGTGCCGCGACAGCGAAACTTTCGACCTCTTCGACATTCCTTAGTTTTACCACGAAATGGGTGCTTAATGAGCAACAGTCTTTCTCCTGTGACAACAGGAGTGTAACGACCAGTTCCACATGTAGTTTTAGAGGAAATCATGTGAGTAGTAGGAACAAGTGCAAGTAGAGCAGGTGCAAAAATCAATAAATAGAAAACAGAATCGGGTGTGTAAATCACAGCCACTTACTCATTTTATACGTTTAAGATTCAGATTTTATAAGCTTATTTTAATATTTTATACAGGAACAGTGACCATCCTTACAGGGTTTACACACTTTCGAGCGGCACTGTACGCTGATTCCACTTCCCTTTTTCCGTCTAACTTTCAGCCATTCTCACGAAGGCACAAGAAGAGGAAGTCTGAACTGGAACCACAATTCCAAGTGTTGTGCTTGCGCTGCTTCCACTGCCTGGCTGACACACAGCTTTCACCCTTGAGCACGGTAACCATGGAAACCATGGCCGGTCTCTCACAGGCCACACAGGAGTAGCCGTCAAATGAGACACGTACCACGGGGCAACACGTTTAAGACTTCATGAGGTAGCGGAGTGGCAGTTATTGCTCTTTCCATATTTCTGAGATGACACTATTTAGCCACCAGGTGGAGTAGTGATTAGAGCTGCTGCCTTTGAACTCTAAGGTTGCAGGATTGAATCCCATCTCCTGCTATAATACTTGATTAAGGTACTTATCCTGAATTGCTCCAGTAAAATTACCCAGGTGTATAAATAGGTAAATAATTGTAAGTGACTTAACAGTGTAAGTTGCTTTGGAGCAAAGTAACAGATAAATGTATGGCACATAATACAGTAATTCATGTAGAGAAGCTGCACTGCTATGATAACTAATAAGGGTAGATTATTAAAGTAACTGTCCATCTGAACAGGATTTGGTCATATTTTAGCATAAATGGATTTCAACTGTGGGGCTCAGGAACATGCAAAGTCTGCCATTTAGAATTAATTTCGTCTTCGATTCGCAAGAATTCACTTTATGAAGGGTTTTGCAAGAACAAATTACATTCATAAGGCGGGGGGGAGACTGCAGAGCAAAGTGAAAATGTGGCTAACTTGGGGGATTTTTTTTTTTTTTTGGGTTTGTTTAACTGGACAGATACGCAAACGAACAACTGGCCACGTGGCGCCGGCTGGCGTTTGCCAACGGACGCAGGGCAACGGTGGAGCAGTGCCTTGTGGGTAGTGCACCGGCAGGATGCCTGCTGCACACGTACCTCTTTAGAAATGAATGAATGTGGCCACGGGTCAGTGCCCCGGAGATAAGACAGACGTGTCTGAGTCATGTGACACCTTGGGCAAAACAAGGTAGGCGCATGCATTGCCCCCCCAACATACACACACACACACACACACACACACACACACACACACTCGATCAGCCCAATGATTACTCCTACACACTAGAGTCACTGACTCCTCAGCTGTCCTGCCACCTTTTCTTCCCTCCTCTTTTCTCCACGTCATCATCCAGCACTGGCGGTAGAGAGCGCCGGCCGGCACGTGTCACGGCGAATGCCGTTCCATCTGTCCGAGGGCTGTCGACTGCGTGCGTGACGTCCCCAAATCAGGACTGGAGATGTTAGCTGAAACCATCAGGACATGTACAGTGTCCAACCCACCTTACCGCCAGCCCCACCCCTACATTCATCCTGCCGTCACTGAGCGCTCCCTGAGTCACACCAGCGTCTGCGTGTTGGGTTCGCGACCGGACCTCGCGTTCAACACCATAACTGGGCCCGGGTGGCATACCACAACCGCCTACGGTCACAGTTCTCCTAAGCCCACTTATGGACGCTCACAAAGTGCACATGGACCACAGGGGCAGCAGGGGGCATGCTGGTTAGGGTTTTATTCTAATCAGGTTTTGGCCAGCGTGAATCCCATTCCTGCTGAAGTACTCCTGACCCGTCATCAAGAAACTTACCCTGATTGGACAGAGTAAAATAAAAACACTTTGCTGTATATATGGGTAAATCATGGTAAAGTTAATTACTTAACACTGTAAGTCACCTTGGACACAGGGATCTGGTAAGAAAGGCAGGAATGAAAACAACAACAACATGATTGTATTTGTATCACTGCACATAGACTATGAGACATATTTAGTAGCGTAGCGGTTAAAGCTGCTGCCTTTGATCCCGAAGGTTGCAGATTCGAATCCCACCTCCACCTGTGGAACCACTGAGCGAGGAGGAGGAGGTACGTACCTGAATTGCCCCAGTAACAGCTGGGTAAGTAACTGTCAGAACTTACCATTTTAAATCTCTTTGGAGAAAAGCGTGAGATAAATATTAATGATCTCGCCCGTTAGACCGTCAGTGGTGGAAATTTTAAAGAATTAAACATAATGTGACTCGCCTGATCTTGTGTCAAACGTCACCACGAACACGGCCACGATCTGGTCCTTCTCCTCCCATCCAGCGAGGCGCCGCTCGGTCAGTCCGCCGGCGACGGGGCTCCGCGCCTCGGCTCCGGGCTCATCGGGAGGAGCGGCCGCCTCTCCGTTCGGGAGCCCGGGCACCGCCGCAGTGCCTCCGCCGCCGAAACCGAAGCCCCCCTCCTCCCAGTCGAGCAGCGGTGCGCGGTCCGACTGCTCCACCATCTTCCCCACGGGCTCCTAGGTCACTCCTCCGCTCTCTCGCTGAAGGACCGCAATGAGAACGGAGCGCGTCTCCGGAAGCCTGAGCGCCGTTATCTCTACGCGAGGACCGCGGTTTCCGCCACAGCGCGCAGCGGTGACATCGCCGCACCTCGCACTCCTCTCTCCTGCTGTCTGTGGGCACAATCCTCCCCCCCTCATCCTTCTGCCCAATCGGGCGCTTCGCTGCCGGAAGATGGGGGGCGGAGCCACGAGCATGCGTAATGAACGTCGCTCCTGCTCACGTGCGTTCATCATCGTCGCCGACAAATCGCAGTGATCTTGCTTTTAAAGTTTAAACCCCCAGCGCGAGGGTGCGAGAGAGTTGGCAGCCGGCGCTTGTTGTGTCACGATGTATAAGGTTAATAGCAGAACTGGAAACGTTTTCAAACTCAACCGACCTCACACACTAAGGCCGATATTAATATTAGTTTTAAAGAAATGGACGTCACGATACATTTTAATTCCATTTGAAATAATTTTAAGAAATGTTTGTGATTGACTTAATTGTTATTGGCAAGTTATTATATACACGACGTAAAATGGTCGGGGAAGAGCTGTGCCTTTGAACCCTAAAACTGACGTAAAGCCTTATTTATTTGTATTGAAACTTATGTGTTTTTTTTCAATCATGTGTAGCTGCGATTGGCAATGTGTAACCTAGTGGTGTTTTTCAACGTGGTCTGGATGCTATATGCACTTTGTTTATAATATGCGCACAACAAACGGTTACTCAATTTTTTAAATGTATTTTCCTTTGATTAAACTTTTTCTGGAAACGTATTTATGATGGGGGCGTGGAATTGGAGGGAAGGGGGCGTGGCTATTGGAAGGCCGGAGGGGGCGTGGCCAATAGGTTTACTTTCTTAATTAAAAGAACCTTTGGCGTTTGTCCGTCTGATTGCGAGTCTTGTTTGGAGGTAAGTTGGTATTTGCATGTTTTTCCTCTTGCAATTTTTCTATTTAGTACATATTGTATGGGTAGTTGTGTATAGAATTGGTGGGGAGTACAAATAATATTTCATGAGTGAAAAAAATGTAAATGTGACAAGTAATGTAATTCTGTTGAGGATAATTTGAGATTAGGGGTGAAATTAGTTTTTCAGATCCTTTCTCTGAATGTTGAGAGAGATTCAGCAGTTCTGACTGAGAGAAAGAAGGAGGTTGTTCCATTACATCAGAACCAAAACTGAGAATCTTATAATATTTTAATTTTGTTAAAAAAATTAGAACTAAGGTAATTTTAGTTTTGTGTTCTGCCATTCCATTTTAATACGGCAACCAGAAGGATCTCCTTATCTCATCATACTCATAGTACTCCTGTTTACCTCTGATGGGCTTAACTATCCATGTCTGGGCTAGGGATGAGCCTCTGGATTTTGGAGCTTTCATTTTTGATGTTGGTTTAATTCAGCCTTGAATTTCTTAACCTGTTGTAACGTTTTTTTTTTTTTTTTTTTTTCTTTTATAATGAAAAGTGTCTGTTAAATGAATACATTTAAACTTACTTTAGTTAACCCTCAATAACCCTTTGCCTTCATAGCCTTATATAAACATTCTACAGTATTGAAAAGGATACTGTGAAGTATCTCACTTGCTACTTGAATCAATCGTGAGTCTCTATTTTGTCATTAGTGCACATTTTGCCGGCTCATCTGCAAATGGCTTTGGTGGCGGCCATGAATGACAATACCGTTCAGCAGCTGGACTTCTCGAGCTGCGGCGAAGACGAGAACAGCGACAGCAGCCTTGATGACTGGGAGCTGAGGAAGGAGCACTACCTGGATTCTGCTCCTGAAACCCCACATGTCCTGCGCCACCATGCCTACAGTGGGGTTGTTTCGCCTTCAATCCACAGTTCGCCTCTACACTACGTCACCTGGAGAAAACTGAGGCTCTGCGATTCACCCAGCACACCTAAAGTCAGTGCTGGGATCTGCTGCGCTGCACCCAGAATTCTTTGTGCCCTTTTGCCATCGCAATACTACGGATGTGTGATCTTTTTGGCCTCCCCCACATTGCAGAGTCTGCTCTCCAAGTCATCCCTGCCCAGTTCTAGCAGCAAACTGTGCAGTGGGCTTCTGCATTTTCCCAGCTCTGCAGACGCCATCCCCCATGCCTACGTGCCTGCCGTCAACGTGAACCCTTTCACCCCCAACACCTTCCGCAAGGGCAGCGAACTCAACAAACGGAAGATTGGGAGGAGTGAAGACAATGAAGATGAAGCTGTCCGCAGCAGGTAAGGCAGTGTATTATCTCCTAAAGCTTTTTTCCATTAATTCTTAATAAACTTGAGAGAAGTATCCTTTTTCGCCACTGTAAATGTTAACACCCTTTTAATTTAACTTTTCACTAGAGGGAAAAGGAATACAGGTTTGTTGGATGATGAGGATTATATTCCACCAAAGGTATGGAACCCTGCTGTTTTGTTTTTACTTTTCCCCTCCTTTCCTCCCCATTCTGTTGTTGGTTGGTCCCAAGATTATATGGATAGAATCAGTTCCTAAAATGTTTGTTCATGTTCTTATCTCCAGACCCTCTATTGTTTACGCTCGATGTGTGCCGTTCCCAAATTCCGAAGACCTGCAGGACTTGTCATTCCTCTTATTTTGTACTGTAAATGTTAACATGTGGCTAAATATTAGCCTGGGGATATTTAACTGAGCCAGGGAATTAAATTTATTTATAGTCTTGTCCAATGGTAATAACTTCACTTTGAATGGACAGTCCTTGCATTTGGCTGCCTATTGGGATACGTTTACCTGCCAAACAGGTAAAATCTCGCCCAGAATACTACAACTATGAAAGTGTGGTAGCATACTGGTTAGATCTGCTGCCTTTACACCCAAAGGTTGCAGGTTTGAATCCCACCTCCTGCTGTAGTACCCTTGAGCAAGGTACTTACCCTAAATTGCTCTAGTAAAACTATCCAGTTGTATAAGTGGGTAAATAATTGTACCTTAACATTGTAAGTTGCTTTGGAGAAAAGCATAAAAAATATTAACATAAAATATGAAAGTATGATGAGCCTGAAGGACCAGGGTTGCACATCTCGCTTCATTCTGCCCTCCCCTCATTGACTGCAGAGGCAGGCGGTGCAGCCCTCTATGCTGTCACGGTACGAAACGGAGTTCCTGGAGCTTGGCCGCATCGGTGTGGGGGAGTTCGGGACAGTCTACAAGTGTGTGAAGAGGCTGGATGGATGTCTGTACGCCATAAAGCGCTTGCGTCGCCCCCTTGCTGGGTCGGCTGACGAGTGAGTCTCTACCATGACTCCTGAGCCTCTGTGCGCAGAACAGATTGTTGATCTGGAGCTCTAGGGACTGTTAGTCGTAAAAATCTTGGCACCATGATAGACAATTTCTTCTTTTTACATTGCTGGGTTTCTAAAATCCTGCCACAGTGGAAGCACAATCAACTGCTTACCAAATTTAGTTGTCTCTAGTACTGTCACATGTTGATTGAAAGTGTGTTTGGCATTGGTTTGAAGTCGTCTCTCTCTTCCCAGGCAGTTGGCTCTGAAGGAGGTGTATGCCCATGCCGTGCTGGGTCACCACCCCCACGTGGTCCGATACTACTCTGCCTGGGCGGAGGACGATCACATGATCATCCAGAATGAGTATTGTGACGGTAGGGCGGGCAGCCCCCCAGGCAACGTGTTGTCAGGGCATCGTTTCTGTTTGACTAATATTCAAAGTACTTTGTTGTCCCTGCTGTGCAGGGGGGAGTCTCAGTGATGCCATAGCAGAAAAAAAGGTACATGGGGAGCTGTTTGGTGAGCCTGAGCTGAGAGATCTCCTGCTGCAGGTGTCCATGGGGCTCAAATACATCCACAGCTCTGGCCTGGTTCATCTGGACATCAAGCCCAGTGAGAAATGAATACACCGGCACAAGCACTCTTGCATATCCTTACATTCTTATGTACTTTAAGTTTTTCAAATTCATTTTTTGGTGGCCGTGAACCTTAAATTGCTGTTTCTAGGTAATATCTTCATTTGCCGACAGCATGCCTTCAGCGCTGAGGACAACGGAGGAGAGAGTGAAGAGGATGATGATGGGAGTGCCCCAAAGGGCGTGGTTTATAAAATTGGTATTGTTTCAGGAAAAAAAATGAAGCTAAAATTTGCTTGTCAGTTCTTTGTAATTATAGAAAGTACAGTAAGCATCTGTTTTGTGGAAATTTAATGGACCATGCGGTTTAGGTCAGGGAGTACGGCATAGTGGCGCAATTGTCCGAATAAGGGGTCTGGCTTGGTTTTAATTTTTTCCCTTTTACATTCAGATATTATATTAACAATGAAATTTAGTGTAGTCTACCTAGCAGTGTATATCAGCTTGAGAAAGGTGTTGTATGGAGTCCCCCCCCCTTCTCAATCCAGTTTGCAGGTCACCATTTCTTCCCACCTGTATTATGATTTGCTGGCTAAGATCTGATAAAAGCTAGCTTTTCCTTCAGGTGATTTGGGTCACGTCACGTCCAGCAGCAATCCCCAGGTGGAAGAGGGGGACAGCCGTTTCCTGGCAAACGAGGTCCTGCATGAGGTAAGCACTGGTGAGGTGGTGAGCCATTAAGTTGGCTCTAGAAGTGGAATGGAGGGAAGCTGCATGCTGGCTAAACGTGAGCCTCGATGTTCTCCGCTTTGGGATGCAGCGCTATGATCACCTACCCAAAGCGGACATCTTTGCCTTGGGCCTGACCATCCTGCTGGCTGCTGGAGCACCCCACCTCCCCCAGAACGGGGATGATTGGCACCGTCTGCGCCAGGCCCAGCTACCCCCCCTACCCCAGAAGCTCACCACTGAATTTCTCAGCCTTCTCAAGGTACAACCTATGGTCCTGCCAGCCTGTGGTTGCATCACTGCATTCTTCACTTGGGAGATTAATGTGATGGAAACGCAAGTTGAGGTTGGGTTAGATATGTGGTTCAACGGTCCAGAATGCCATGGTTTAAAGTTGTGGATGGAGTAAATGTCCTTTTCTCTGGATTTTCTGTAGAGGAGAGCATTGAGTAAGTGGTGGTTTGGTCCATATGAGAGACAGGCATCAGATGTTGTACCATGCCTTTGCGTGTCATTGGACTTCTGCACTATTTGAGGTGCTGCTCGACCCCGAGCCAACCCTGCGTCCGTCTGCATCTGCGCTGTGCAGACACCCGCTGCTGCGCAGGGAAGGGGCTGGCAAGGTAGCCGCCCAGTTGCGCAAGGAGCTCAGTGTGGAGAAGTTTCGGACTGCCATGCTGGAGAGGTGAGGAAATGACGCGTCGGAGGAGCCTAGATACCAACTTTTAAGACAAGCTTATGCCCTTCTGGGTGACTATTTGTATAGTAGTGGGATTTATTAGTTGTAACACTCAAAGGATCTTTGGCTATTTGAGGTGTGTACACACTAAGTTTTGAAGTGTAGTACTGTATAATAAAATCTTCAGATGTTTGATTTAACCCTTGAGGTGTTGGGAACAGCGTTCCATTTTTGGTGTCCCTGTCCAAAATTAGACATCCCATTATGACATCTGGTAAAGCTATTGTAAAACCTGGAGTATCATGCAATGTTATACCTTTTAACCAATTTCATTTCCAGTCAATATCACATGTTCTGTGGTTGGAATTTATGATCTGTAGAACTCATTTACCTGAAATGGTGTGTGTGTGTGTGTGTGTGTGTGTGTGTGTGTGTGTGTGTGTGCGTGTGTGCGTGTGTGCGTGCGTGCGCGTGAAATCTTGAATTTAGCATTTATTTATTATAGTGTCACCCATTGATTTCCTATGGTTGCCAGAACTGACTAGACACACCAAAAATGCACAAAATTAGAATAAAACACTTTTATTTATTTTTAAAAAGAAAAACCTGGTGATCATTTTTATGTGACCAGATGCCTAGTGTGAAGGATGTCATGAACCTTTAGGGCAGTCAAATGAAAAATCATATTTGACTGATAAAAGTTGTAAATGATTCCAGTTTGATTGGAATGCAATAGGAACAATTTATTTAAAGCACTGTTTTACTTGATTTTCCTAAAATGATTGACATAATTCTGGAAACCTGCAACTTTCCATCTTTCTGCCAAACCAAGACAGCCCTGAGCAAACAGTCTTCTCATCTTTGTATTTACATTGCTGTAGTACATTTTCAGCCTGGGGTTGAAAATGCATGAGGTTTACTTCTCATTAGAAGGGTTCGTTCTCTCCTCTGGTCTGCAGGGAACTCCAGGCAGCCCGGCTGGCTTTTCTCTCACCCCAGCAGCAACAGCTGCCCCCAATGCAGCAGGCCAGGTTGCAGCCCGGTTCGCTGCCCAGGGTGGACCGCAAACTGGTTGGTCGCAGGGTCACCAGGTCCATGAGCTTCGACTGCCCGGGACAATACAGCTGAGAGGGGTTCGTGTGGTGTCTCCCTTCCCAACTGCTAAGGCATCTACTTTTTCAGCAGGCTGGCATGAATTAAGATCCATCCAGCAATTAGGTGCTAATTTTTCTAATTTTAAGTACCTCTAGATGTTGTTAATGCAGCTACACTGGAATACTGGATTTGCAGTATCTTTGCCATGATGCATGAAGGCACCAACTAGTTTCATTTTTAACATGCTTTTATTTTTTACTTATGTAAATAAATGTTTTATGTGTTTTATCTGTATTGTGCCTCTTTCTTTCCCAGATACGCTCAGTAGGAATACGTCAGTTTTATAACTTTCAAAAAACATTTGCAGCGTTTAAAAGTCTGCAGTGACTGGTAAATCTGGACTAAGCCTGAAAGTTCTCACAAAAATATGAATAGAAATGTAATTTTATTCATGAGAATTTCATCAGGTTTCTACTTCTGACTGGGGTGTGCTAAGGAAAATCAACCATTTCGCAAAGATTTCTTTACCCTTTCCTCAGTGAAAGGTTGTATTTCTCTCATAATTTAAGCACAAGACCAAGCTCATGAACAATGGAAACATTGTTGTAGCCTTTTTTTTTTTTTTTTTTTTTTTTTTTTTTGTTCACATTTACAAAGGATGCCAATATTTCTGGAGCAAACTGATACTGTGTCCTGAGCAATTAGAACTACAGTCGTAGGTATGCTGTTATAACCAGTTGCAGCCTGCATATCTTGGCTTTAGCTGTTGCTTTCCAGTGCTATTAAAGAATCTACCTGAAAATATTCAAAATGCTTTCTCCACGCATTCTCATGGCTGCACTAGGTTGAGCAGGATGGTTTATCTATTGGTTGGGTGTGTTCCAAAGTGACTGATGGCTATAGGTGACACACCAGTGCACGCCTTCATTAGAGGCAGGTATCCTACTCTTTAAGAACGTGCACTTACAATCTGAAGAATGTTGGCTCAAGTCGCTCACCCATCACTGCTGCAGTATCCCTGAGCAAAACTGGTTACTGCAAGTTGCTGTGGTAAAAATACTCAGCTGTGTGACCAATTCTCTGCCTGTTATTTAAGCACCATATTAAGGCAATTCCCATGGGGTTCAACATATGCTTTATTTTTCATGGTTTTGAAGTGTACATTTTGAACATTAGCTATAAAATGAATTTTTCTTATGGGCTGCATTGTCTAAGTAAGAAGTTTCAATAAAGAAAAAATCTGTTTACAGAATTCATCCCAAGCAGCTGTTTTTGTTTACATACACAGACCTCCTCATGTAGTTTTCCCCCAGGAACAATCCAGTGTTACATAGTCTATTGTTTCAGTACAACTAACCCAAACGTGCTAGGGTTAGCATGGTGCTGAAAAATAATTTCTTAACCACTGGCCGATATGCTACATTCATTCTTCAGTTTATGAACTCTCTTCATCTGAAATTCCGATATAAAGGCTCCTGGCTTTTGATTCCCACTTTTTGGTTCCTGGAACACAAAATCTGTATAATAAAATTTATCTAAACCATGACCAGTAAAACTGAATGAGTAGTGAGTGAAGCAAAAGTGCAGTAATGTACAGTAGTTGGTGCTAGTGTACCATCAACCGTTTCCTGTCTTGTTTTTTGCTTTGGTTCGATGCATTTGTGCAGTATCAGTGCAAGAATGACTGCCAAGTCTTATCCCTCCTCTAACTACCACAACTGACAATTAATTGTTCTGTTCTTTTTCTTTGGACAAAACTGTCTGCTAAATAAACAAATCTAAATGTGTTTTATATGATACAGTACACAGTGTAGGTGTGTTAGTGTTTTAAAGATAAACTGGGAAATCAGATGGGTTGGAAATGCATTATTATTTTTTCCCACTTAAAATAATGGGAAATAGGCTTTTGGTACCCAAAATTATAGTATCCACACCATTTTCAGAAACAAATTAATTTCTTAATTTGATGGGCTTTTGTGCTTTACAAAGGAAACAAATACCTGATAATTCTCAAAACAGACTCCTGACCGCGCAAGGGCTCTCCAGGAAAGCATATTCCTCGTAATTGCTGTACCCATGGACTTGTTTTTAATTCTTCTCCATATTCACATTGTACAAGACAATAAGCAGAAAAAGTCTGCAGAACAGACAAGGGCTATGAGTTTCTGAATTCAGAATCACAAACTGTTTGCTCCCTTTGCCGGAGCTGAATGTCTTGCTCCTTCTGATTGCCCGCGCGAGGACCATCCGCCACTCAAACGCTTGCTGGAATCCTTGAGGTGCCGATGCCCTCCAGCCTAATTAAACCCGGTTACCGGTGGATCAACGCTATGCACTTTCTCCCTCCGGAGTTGTTTTGCTATGTATTAAATAAACGTGGTACTTAAGTACATTTTCTTCTGGGAAAGCACACGGGGGTAGGCACTGTTCTCTGTCGGGTTACAGCAGCATGACGCAATTAGTCAGGCACCACAAGCAGCAGAGAAGGAGGAATGGCACGACTCATACCCGAGTCAACTGGGAAAGTTTAGAGAGAAAAAAAAAAAACTGAAAAAAGACTCTTGGTTGTAGTTCTGAGTATAGTGTGGTAGCTGTGTTAGCTATTTTGGGAGATGGCCACAGGTTCTCATGTACTCTCAGACACATGAAGTGCATCCACATATAAGTTTCAAAACTAGACTCTAAGGATTCAGGCTCTCTTCATCCCCCCTCCCAGAAAAAACAAATTGTAAATAAACATAGTAAGCAACAACAAAACCATTCCAGGCTGTGATGTGGAATTATAATAGTAGAGTATATAATAAATATATTATCTAAATATGACCCATATAGTCATAGTATTAGTCTTAATACCTCAGAACAAGTCACAATGTCATAATAATATCTTATATGTATATATGTGTGCTTGTGTCTGTATATGTGTATGGCTATAATATAGTCATAATATTCAAGTCTTAATATTTCAGAACTTAGTCATTAAACCATATCGGAAAAACTTGCTTTCATCAAGTGACTCATCTGAGGAGTGCAAGAATTCAACTTGATTTCCAAGCTTAGATTCTCCCGTACCGCGGTGTGAAATCGGCGATTCAAAACAAGCCCCGTGCCGTAAGAACTGAAAATGGATGTTAAAAAAAAACATACGCATAACATTTCAAACCGGACTGCATTTTATGACAGTCACAGAATATTTAACATCAGCACATCAGTCTAAACATCTGCAGTTATATAAGACTGTAATACGGATGTGAGTCCAAGCCAGCTGGTTTAGGGGGGGAAATAATCTGGTGATTTAACGTTTTTTTCTGAGAGGAGAAGATGTCAAGATGTTGAACTGCAGCACACTGACGTGCACGCTTTGTATTCTACTGCAGTTTGTTCTCATTGCTTCTCTTCAGTAGTATGTTGTAATATTTTTCTTTTCCTGATACGTACAGTGCTACTTGAAAGTGCGTGAAACCCTTGTGTCCTTTAGTTTTACCATGAAATGGTTATTTAATGAAAAGCAGTTTTTCTCATGTGACGTAATAGGTTTGTAACCACCAGTTCCATACGTAGCTTTGGAGGAAATCATGTGCGTAGTAGAAGTAGCGCAGGTGCAAAAACAGGTGAAATCCAAGTTGCATCATTTAAACCCAGTACATAAGTAAAATAAGGTATGTAAATCATCATCATTTATTCATGTTGTTTATTTTAATATTTTATACAAAATAATGACCGTTACTATAGGGTTCACATACTTTCAAGCAGCTCTATACTTTCAGCTGGGATGATTTCATTATAATATATGATTTAATATAATGCTGTGTTGTCCTTCTCCAGCAGCAGGGGACAAACCCCATTGGACTGGATTATGTGAGACATGTAAAGACTACATGGGTGTGAAACATCACACCAAAAGCTCTTTCTCAATCTACCCAACTCCCCCGAATGGGTAAAATTGTGACCATGCAGAGAAATGGGCAAAACCAGATCACAGCACTGACAGCCTGGACTAAATGACCAAAATAAAACCCCAACGGAGCCCAGATTCAAACGCCACGCACCCGGTCATAAAACATGAGACGCGGCCCAAATTGTAAAGGAAAGAGGGGACAATAAGGAGGCGAGACTAAAGAGTGGGATTAAATTGAGGGTGAACGTTTCCCAAAACCTCCCAGCATCCCCAGCAGGTGGGGCACGGTTCTACTTTCTTCTATAGACCACAGTTCCATACGCTATGACTGCAACTATGGCGACCAGGGCAGCGCCGCCATACAGCAGCATGGGCAGCTCTGACTTTGGGGGTGACTCCATTTGCACTGGGGTTTCCTCAGGTGGAGCCAGCAGGGTCTCCTGGGCAGGGGCTTCACCTTCCATCACTGGTGCGTGTTCCAGTACAACATCTGGATCCTGCTGGGACTCCCCTCCCAGCGACTGTGGCTCTGGTTCCACTTCTGTTTCCGGCTCTGGTTCTGGTTCCAGAGGAGGGGGCAGATCCTGAACAGGGGGCAGGGACCCCAGTTCATCAGGAACCTCCGCAGGAGGAAGTTCTGTCCCATCGGGGCCGGCTTCCTCTGCCCCGTTACCTGGTGGGGCGGGCTCTGTGTCTTCAGACCCGGTGGGCTCCAGGGTCTCCGGAGCCTCGATGACCTCTGGGGTTTCAGGGTTCATTGGCGTGGGGTCCGGCTGGGGGGCTTCGGTGCTGAGCTCCGCTAGCTCACCCTCACTATCCAGCACGCCGAGCACGCTCTCCTGCAGCTCTGGCTTAAGGACTTCAGCCTCTGCAACCTGGGGGGCCTCCCCCTCCGTTCCAGCATCGGCCTCCAGCAGCTCAGCCTCCTCCCGCTCCACGTGGACGATGTCTGAGTTGGACGAGTTGTTCTCGCTGCGCTCTTCAGCCAGCGCCCCACCCTCAGTGCCGTCCAGGCTCTTGATGTCCTCGGGGTCCATGATGCCCAGCTGAGACCAGGACTCTGTCCTCGACAGAGAGATGGACGGGCTATCTGTCTGCCAAGAGCTCAGCTCACCGCCGTCACCTATGTCCGGCAGCGAAGCAGGAGGGCCGAGCTGCTCAGACAGGATGTACGTGGACGCTGTCCTCACTGGAGATCAAACCCAGATTCTTTTCTGGGGAAGATGCAGAAAGAAAAGGACACCAGAGTGTTTATATAATACAACGTTTCATCAAATTAAGCAGCTTCCAACTGAAAAAAAGGTTAAGAATTGCAGCTGTGACAAAGACAGCCATTAACAACACCACAACCCAGTTGAAACTTCTTTATTTGGGGTGGCCTGACCCCTAGTGGTGGAATAGGAGAATCAGCTTTTATTTTCATTGTACTGTATATGTTTTTTTTTTAATTAGATTATAGTAGTATGGGGGGACTAAGTTAATTATTTAGATTATATTATTTCATTATTATTACATTTATGTAACATACATTTTTTTTAATTTAAATTCAAATTAATCATTTAATTAAATTTAAGACATTATGGTGGTGAATGACAAGAACACATCATGTTACAATTCAAATAACCAAAACCCAGGTATATGACATGTTAAGTCTTTAAATATCTACTAAGAGATATAGGCACTGTGGCACAGGCTGTGGAGAGATACGCATCTCTTTTACATGGATAACTCGGTGCTAGTGGTGTAACTACAGCATGTGGTTACAGACAGCGCAAAACAGGTTCAGTATTTAATATGCAAATACCCTTGTGGGTTCAGTTAAATGAAATCTATCAAGAGTAAAAAACAAGCCAGATGTAAATAAAAAAATGAAACTTCTTAACTGCTACACACGTTACTCTCTATAGGCCTTGAACGTGGCATCGGTCTCCGTAGAAATTTAGCACGATTCCACACCGATGGAATGGAGGGTAGGGTAAGACAATGTAGAGAATATAGTAAAATGGTCTGGATTAAAGTAACACACTAATCCTGCGACTCCAACACACGAGCACCTGTGTGAGAGCCCACATCCCATCAGCTTATGCCTCTTCCAGCGTTTATCATTGTGTCACCCCATTTTTTGGTGCCCTCGCCCCACCCCTGTCCCACGATGGGGCATCGCTGTCCCTTCCCATCCCTCCCCAGCTGTTGTTGGCAGACAGACAGCCTCTGAACAAGCTGTGTTCGTGACGCAGGGCTGCGGAGATTAATGGGCCGGAGGACCCTCCCATCCCTCGCAAAGTTTAAGCGGATTTTGTGCGGGAGTGTTTTATTTGTCTCATTCCTCTGAGATCACATGGACTCTGCCCATGCGTGACACCAAGGAGGCTCTCTGTCCCCTTTCCCCCCAAAAAACACTAATCAGTGATCATCTGCTGGAACTAGAATTGTGGATCACTCACATAGGACAGATGTAAGTGTAACAAATTGTACATATAATAAAATTTTGCCCTCTCTCGAAAGCACTTTTGAGCAGATATTGTATTAATACTAGCTGAAAAGCTGTGAAACCCAAATAATAATAATAATAATAATAATTTAAAAAAAAAAAAAATGTATTTTTTCTTGATTCAGACATCACAAGAGTTCTTAAATGCATGCATACACACACACATGCACACACTAAACATTATTGTTGCTACTGTAACTCCATTCCCCAGATTTTCACATCGCCTACGTGTTATAGCTCTGACGAGGAAGAAGAACGAATGGAGCGTACCCGATGAACATACCTTTTTGAAACACAGTTCCTGAAAACAGAGACAGAGAACCCCTCCCGAGTAGCGACCCAACGCCGTCGGTGTGCGTGGACTCGCTGCGTGTGTTCTCCAGGCCCACTGCAGCCAGCTTTGATCGTGGCGCACTTTTTTGTCATGCATGTGTTCTGGGATAGCCGTAGTTGCGGTTCTATCCCCGGGGGTGGTGAGGAACCTGCTCGCGCTGTGTACACCTCCATGAGGATGACTCCTCCCTTGCCCCCGGGACCAGTCTCACACAAGCATTCCTGTGAGGGTGGAGGGACAGGTCCCGGCTTCTCCCTAAGACAAGGGTGGGACAATTTCCCTGCTCTGGTAGGTTGGTATAAACCGTATAAACCACACAAGGCCATTTCCTTGGATTCACCAGTCAATTATTTCTCTTATTCGCACCATAAATAGAATAACTTGTCAGCTATTGGGGGGGGGGGGGGGGGGGGGGCAAAATATCAGCTAAATTCCTCAACAGAGTTACACACAAATATTGGGGGAATCAAAAATATTAATAAAAGTGGCATTGTACATCCATGGGGGTGGTAGGTGGCATAGTGATTAGTGCCTCTGCTTTTGGCTCCAGGAGTTGCAGGTTCAAATCCCACTGCGCTATAGCACCTCTGAGCGAGATACTTACCCTAAACTGCTGTATAAACGGGTAAAGAATTGTAAGTAGCTTAACAGTGTAAGTCACTTTTGAGAAAAGTGTCAGTTAAATGAATAAATGTTGCAGCCTTCCAGGGACCTGAACCAGCAACCATCTGTATATAACTGTGTACACTGTACTTTAGCACAGTGATACCTGCTGTTCTCTTTCTGCAGTAGCAGATATTGTGAGATGGAGGCCCATGCATGGGAGTTATGTAATCTGCAGGGGCTCGCACAGGGGAACAAGGAGCCTCAGTTACACACCCCTGCGCCGAAGTCAGGACGCGATCCCTCGACTCGGTGTTTCCGGAGAAAGCAGATGAGCAGAGAGCCACTAACCTTATAGTTAAAGCTGCTGCACCTTCGACTGCTTATCAAGCTCGAAACTCGGGTGCGATAGCCTCAGAAGAATGCTCTCCGACAATGGCCTTCAGTGGAAGAGAGTGCGGTAAAACACAGTGCTTTGACTATGCAAGTGAGGGGTGCCAACTGCCTGCTGTAAAACACGGCAGAAGCTATAGATAAACTAATAAAGGTGAACCGAACGACGCCGGCTTCTGTTGAGGGCAACGTATTTGCGACCACTCAGTTTCACGAAGACAAAGTAAATTCACCTCGGGGGAGCCGAGGCTCCCAGTTCCTGTCCTTAATCTTATTTGTCCATTTTTTCCGAAAAGCCTATCGATATGTTGCTCTTTCAGAAAAATAGAATTCTCCATTATTAATTCAATAAATGAACAAGGAGACTGTGGAATTATTGGTGGAAATTTTCAGGAGATCAGATGGGCCTCTATCAGGGCAGTCATATGTAACTCATCACATGTGCGTCACCAGAAGGGCGCAGCGATGGAGGTTTAAATCTAGATGCAGGAGGACGAGAGACACGGAGTTATAAGGCATCTAACATGTGATCTCCGCAGTGTTCGCGTGTGCATGTTCAGAGTACCGTGATCCATACAGGAGATCTCTTACTTGCTCAGTGTTCTACATACCATACCTCCCCCGATGCACGCCAAAAGGTCAATGGAACAAAGAGAAGGTGAGCGAGGTTCAGATGATCATCTGACTTCTACATCTACCAGTTTTGGGCTGTTGGTAAAGCGCTGCCTCTCCTTCTTGCTGGAAACAGGGTTCAGTTACAGCCACAACGGGAGCTGCTTCTGAGGTTGACTGATAGTCAACACAATGGTTCAAGTTATTACACACATCTGAAGGTTTAAGGTTCAGATCTGCTATAGTACCCTTAAGCAAGGTATTTATCCAAAATTGCTGCAGTAAAAACAAATTACCCAGCGTTCCAAATGGGAAAATAGTTAGGAAAGCAGCTTAACAATGAAAATTGCTTTGGAGAAAAGCATGGGCTAAGTAAATAACTAAGGTTCTAGATAATTTCTTTGAATTGTCTTTTTATTTATTTTATTGTTCTTTTACTGGGTATTAAAGGATAGACCATGATGTGTTGGGTAAATGAAAAGATGGAGCAGCTGCAAATCAACACCAACAGCCTTGTCTAGCTCTGTACCAGGGTCCTTCATTGGGCTTTTCTTATTTACACCATGCTTAATATCCCCCTGCCAGAGGACTCAGAACAGGTAAGTATGTGCGAGAGCCCTCCCGGCTCACCAAACGGACAGGCTGTCTTTCCCCTCAGTGCAAGAGGCAATAAGACAGTGTGCTGCACCTCCATGTTCCTGCCTGAAAATCTCTGCTGTTTCCTCCTGCCCCATGGAGCTATCCGGGCTGTTGAAATTTACATTTATTAATATAGAAAACGGGGGCACGGTGGCGCAGCGGGTTTGACCGGGTCCTGCTCTCTAGCGGGTCTGGGGTTCGAGTCCTGCTTGGGGTGCCTTGTGATGGACTGCCGTCCCATCCTGGGTGTGTCCCCTCCCTTCCAGCTTTACGCCCTGTGCTACCTGGTTAGGCTCTGGTTTGCCGCGACCCCGCTTGGGACAAGCAATCTCAGACGGTGTGTGCGTAATATAGAAAAAGCTTTTCTTTAACGTGACAGACAACAAAAGTGCATTTCACCAACAGAGAAAGAGTTATATCTAGATACACAGAAACGATTCTGGAAGTACAGTCACTCATTTTTAACCAGGTACATTACGTGGGTAGCTGGATAGAGGACTGGCAACGATCGCGTCACATTCGACTTATGAACTTTTCAAGTAATGAACAAGCTCTCAGTACCGATGGCTTTTGTAAGTTGGGGACCAGCTGCAGGCCATGCAAAACCATAGTTATATCTGGACACCCAGTGCTGAATTTCACCATTCACATTCATGGTCCTTAGTGGAGGAGGAATACAATCCCACTGTACATATTGTGTAACTGGCAACTGGAACACGACACGCCGTGGAGCAGATTGACGTGGAGGTTCAGCCACTGAGGGTCAACGGGGGATGAAATCCTACTGACACCTGCAGCCGTTTGGCCACTGCCTACAAGCCTTATTTCCAGATCCTTCCCCTTGTAGCCTTGGCAAGGATAAAGGTGGGCATGTTTATTTACCGGAGTTTATATCCCAGCGATGCGCTGATTGCCATCGCAGAGACGCCGCACATTTGAACTCAGCGCTAATGCCACTTATGTAAGGCGACAGGACACAGTGACACGACCGGGGCCAGAGAGTCACATCGCTGCCCCTCCTAACACACCTCAGGGCCCAGAGCTTTGGGAACCTTCCGAAAAGCACTTTCAGCATTCAGGTTGCCCGGCAACAGGGGCAACACAACCGCCTAACAAACCAGTTGTTGGAAAAACAAGTTATACTTTACAGCGCAGCGAATTTTAGGACTCGAGCATCGACAGTCAAAGATGAGCCGATCGACCTCCATCACTCCGCATTAGGAGGGTTCTAGATGATCCGAGGAGAAATAGAAAAACAGGCGCACGCACAATGCGGCGCGCTGGGCAGCGCGCCGTCGGTGCAGTTAACGTGCTGTGAAAAAGAACGTTTGCTGCACTGTAAGCTCACGCGCGGAGTCCCCGCGCCATCCCGGACGTCTCGAACCCAGTTCAGCGTTGCAGCCTGGTGCAGCCCGAGGCACTGTGAGAAAATGTTCTCGCCAACGTTGTCCCGTAAAAGCCACGATACACACCCAGATGGGGCAACAGCAATATAATCTGTGTACATCTCCACATGGACACACACACACACACACACACACACACACACACACACACACACACACGCGCATAGAATCCTAACCTCAATCCAAAGTCACGGCTGTTTTATCCCCTGCTGACCAGTGGCGATGTGGCTCTACGCTGCCCTTCCTGCCGAATAGCCCACGTTCAAAGAGCAGCTTGTAGAGAACCGGCAACCCAGCGATGACCTACATAAGAGCAGCCGTGGACCCGAACGAAGAGCGTCCCTTGGCCCTAACGGGAACGAGACCGCGTCCCATCCCTGCTGTCCCATCAGTTAGACTGCGCTCCCATCCCATCCAGTCCAAAGGCACCGAAAGAAGGAACAGGAAGATCCTACCAAGCGTAAGCGAAAGCGACGAACTCCCTTCACGGTCGGAGGGACCCGGGCGAGGAGCAGCTGCTGGAGAGATACGGGCGAGAACTCGGGATGAAGAGAGGCTGAGGAGTGATGGGAACAGAGGACACAGTGCACTCGCTGTCACTTCCACTCTCTCTCTCTCTCTCTCTCTCTCTCTCTCTCTCTCTGGCTCCCCCCCCCCACATCCCCACCCCACCTCTGCTCCATCCCTAACATAACACAGCCCAGGAATGCGGCCTTGTTTTTCTCCTCCTTGTCGAGTGATGTCCGTCGCCCCTCACGCAGCACACAATAGTCCCTCTCTCCGTTTGCCCAAAGAGGCTCTAATCAAATTAGTCTAAGTGACCGAGTTTGTACGGTTACGGTTAGCGCCGAATGTTCGCTCGCGTCGCAGAGCACCAGACACGTCGAAGCTGCCGTAGGAGCAAACGATGGAACTGTTATACAATCGCACAACAGCGCTGCATGGCTGCACACGGCTCATGGGAACTTTCGCACAAATGAATACGCTGATTGCACGGTAAAAGTGGTGAACTCTCCCCCAGTCGTAAGAACAGGTACCGACACTTATGAAAACCGTACATGATGCCGAGATCATATCCCTAAACCTTCTCAGTGCTGTGAGCTGTTTCCCAGCTTCGCGTAATTCTGCCCGTAGGTTATTCTGGTTTTAGAGCGCTGTGAAAAAATCCCCTATAATAGAAATTGAATTTATAGGAGCCAAATTTATTTACATTTATTTATTTGGCAGACACTTTTCTCCAACGTGACTTCCAAAGAAGTTCCAATGAATGTCTCAGATTAATGAATATTTGAATGAATATTCCAATAAATATTCAAACAAAATTATTATGAAATTATATAAATTATAGGGGGTGCGGTGGCGCAGTGGGTTGGACCGCAGTCCTGCTCTCCGGTGGGTCTGGGGTTCGAATCCTGCTTGGGGTGCCTTGTGGCGGACTGGCGTCCCGTCCTGGGTGTGTCCCCTCCCCCTCTGGCCTTACGCCCTGAGTTGCCGGGTAGGCTCCGGTTCCCCGTGACCCCGTATGGGACAAGCGGTTCTGAAAATGTGTGTGTGTGTGTGTGTATAAATTATAAAAAATAATTTCATTCTAAAATTTAAATGATCCATTTTATGACAATTTTTAGATTTTTTAAAAAAATAATAATTATTAGTGTTGGCAGGAGATCTGGTTTAAGAGCAACAGCTAAAATTCCCTCTGTAAACGGGAAAAATCGACATTGGATCTTCACAATAATTCAAATGAATTTTGGAATGTTTGGACACCCTTTTGGAACTAAACAGAGTTATGTGATGACACCTCTGAAATGCTGTACCCCTTTGCCCTTGTTTTCTGCACGTGGACAGTCGCAATTTCTGTGTGTTGTCTCTGTCTGTATGTTTATAAAACTGCATGAAAAATTACGTACTTTTATTAAATCGGTAGTGCACGACGAGAATGTTTCACGATCTAAGAAATATTAAAGCAGCATTAAAGGCAATTAAATGTTGATTCCACAGTCATTTTTTTCATATAGTGTCAGTTATCATCAGCAGGAGGGTGCCGTGGTGCAGCGGGTTTGGCCGGGTCCTGTTCTCTTGCAGGTCTGGGGTTCGAGTCCTGCTTGGGGTGCCTTGCTATGGACTGGCGTCCCGTCTTCGGTGTGTCCCCTCCTCCTCCTGCCTTGTGCCCTGTATTGCCGGGTTAGGCTCCGGTTTGCCGCGACCCCGCTTGGAATGAGTGGATTCAGTCAATGTGTGTGCGTGTGTGTGAGTTATCACCGGGCAGACTTTCGTCGGGGGGGGTCAGTGATGACCTCAGACTCCACAGCTGTCACTCAAAGCTCTATGGATCACATGGAGGCTTACAATGTCTCTCACCCCCAGGGATCTGCTGTTCTGAGGAGTGGGCATGGCCACAGGGTTCACAGAATTCACAGAGCTATGGTGAAGCCCAGTTGCCTGTTGTGCACATGCACGCTGGTCCAGTCATGCTCCTCGGGTTCACATCCAGCAGGTGCAGCGAGATCAGACCGGTGGCAGATGTGGAGGGACACCACTAGGATTAGAGCAGCGTCCCGTTAGATTATCTCTGTCCACCCCGTCTCTGTTCATCTCTGCAGCGCAGCAGTCTTCCTTCTACACTCAGGACACGCTTGATCCCCCGGTCACCTCCAGAACAACTGTCCTGCTGGGATATCTCCGGGGCCTGGACTCGGAACAAGCAGTCACAAAAATGCAAATACTTTTTTAAAACAAATCCAAATACCTTTTAAAATTAATATTTAAATAAAGTGAATGCCTGAGCATGGCACTCCCTGGTGGCTGCTGTTCGCATGACAGCATCACCCAAAACACTATCAGTGTATCAGGAAGTGTCCTCAATTGTAATAATAATAATAATAATAATAATAATGATAATAATAAGGCACATTGCAAGGTTAAGTGCAGTGCAACGAAATTAGTTGCAAGGTTAAGGTTTTAACTGCCATGCCGCAGGCCAGGCCACAGCTCTATGGTGACATGACCGTGGGATTTCCCAAAAGCTCCTCTTATTATTTTTTATTAAACCCTTATTATTATATTCCAGTCGCTTATCGGGAGGGCATTCCCATGTTTTCACACGTGTGTGTTTTCTAGGGAGGCGGTCCTATCTACTACCCCATCTGTAGAGTACGATATTGTGCTGAGTTTATTGAACTTATAAATGGCCCTGGACAAAGGTGTGAGCAGAATAAAGGTTAATAAAAATATACTGCGTACAATTGGTTTGGAAATGGTTTGAACTCGTAGGGATTTGGCTCTGGATTGGAGTAAAGTGGGATGATCAAGAATCAGCTCTGGGGGCAGAAAATGACAGGAGGGTGTGGTGTTGTGTTGTGTTGTAATTCCTTGTGGTACAAAGAAACTGTGTGAATCAGCAATGTTTCGCTCTCTAGTGGTCTAGTGGCAGAGGATCCAGACCATGATAAGACCCCGTCCAAACAGCACACACACAAGGGTGGCACGGCCTTGCTGTCTGCTCGATGCGCACACACACACACACACACACACACACACACACACACACACACACGCATACACACTCACAGGCACTGAAAGAGAGAAAACACACCAACATGAGAGACGGATGGAGGTGCACAAAGCAAGGGCTGGGCCGTGGGTTCCGTGTGCAGACGCCCTGGACCCCCTGCGGTGCGCAGCAGAGTGCGTGCGGTGGTGTGTGTGCGGTGGCGTGATCGCAAGCCAGCGAGCGGTGATTGCACACGACAGCCTGTCAGAACACAGAATGGCCCGAGCGGAAACCAGGGCTCGCGCACTCCGCCCTCTCTCTCTTTCTCACTGTCGCTCGCTCACCCAGCGAATTCTGCCCCAAGGGGGTGCGGTCGGAGGGGGGGGTCCTGCTCTACTTAAACCTCACCAACAGCATCGCGGCAGCAGACATCTAGACATCCTTTCTTCCATCTCTACTCCCTCAAACGCAGGTATCTAGGCTGCTGTATTCTGGCACAAAGGGTCCAGAACAGCGGCGGGCCCCCATGACGGTAATTCGTTCCTGGAAAATCATCCCATAACTCAAAGGTGTAATTCCCATTAGTTTCAATGCAGACAGATTTTATGTGTTCCTGAGCCCCAAAGCTCACACGTTTATGGAAAATATCACCAAACTCAATTAAAATGGACACGGGGGATGGTGGTGCAGCGGGTTTGGCCTGTGCCTGCACTCTGGTGGGTCTGGGGTTCGAATTCCGCTTGGGGTGCCTTGCGACGGACTGGCGTCCCGTCCTGGGTGTGTCCCCTCCCCCTCCAGCCTCACGCCCTGTGTTGCCAGGTTATGCTCCGGCTCACCATGACCCCACTCGGGACAAGCGGTTTCAGACAATGTGTGTGTGCTTCAGCTGTTTACATTAGTTATCTTAACACAGTGCAGCTCCCGTTCTCACACTACGGCCAATTTAGTGTCACCAGGGCACCTGAAGTGCATGTCTTTGGTCTGTGCAAGGAAACCAGAGCACTTGGAGGAAACGCATGCAGACATAGCGAGAACACGCAAACTGAGTCGTATTCAAACCCACGCCCAGGCTATCATTTTTTTTGACATCTAGTGTATAACAATTATCTGGTTTTAAGTGTAGCAGATTGCGCGGTGAGCACTAAAACAAAATCTTATGTGGACCCATGGACTCTGTGATAATGGCAGTTGAAGAACCCCAGGGACTGCAGTGGACCCCCGTGGACCTCTGCTTTAAAGGCCTCTGGGTTTTAAGCTTTCAGGTTTTTATCACTGGGGGGCATGGTGGTGCAGCGGGTTTGACTGGGTCCTGCTCTTTGGTGGGTCTGGGGTTCAAGTCCTGCTTGGGGTGCCTTGAGATGGACTGGCATCCCACCCTAGGTGTGTCCCCTCCCCCTCCAGCCTTGCGCCCTGTGTTGCTGGGTTAGGCTCTGGTTTGCCGCGATCCCCCTTGGGACAAGAGGCTTGCGTGTGTGTGTGTTTTTATCACTACAGGTTGTTCAGAAAGAAAATGAAAATCCTGTTAGTCTCGTGTGGAAGGCCAGATCTACATCTCATCTTCCTCATTTTATCGCACAACCTCGTGGCTCTTGACCATCTGCTTTCCTCTGGACCCCGCCTCGATGAAAAGCCGGTGATTTTCCATCTTCACAAAGAAAGAGACTCAGAGCGAAATCGCGGACGATCATCACATGGGGCAATTTGTCATACGGCACATTTTGGTCATTTTGCAACTCCGTTTCACGTGCTGATGGTCCCTGCACTCCAGCCATTTGTCTCACAATCACACAGCAAATTGTTTTTGGAAGACTATCGCTTATCATAGTGAATAACATTCTATAATATATTATGTATTACATTAATATAATACATTTCATGGGTGGCTCGGTGAGCTATGCTGCCATCTCACAGGACCTCGTGGTGTGAGAAAACATGGGTTTGAGCCCTGCTCTCTCTGTATCAAGTACGCAGTCTCCCTGCATCTGCACGGGTTTCCTCTGGGTGCTCTGGTTTCCGCTCACACTGCAAAGAAAGCATTTTTGGGGAACTGGTATCTCTAAATTGCCCTTAATGTACGAATAGGTAACTGGCTCTGTGTGTTGGCGTGTGTGTGGCTACCCTGCATAGGGCTAGCAGTATTTCCAGGGTCTACCTGCCCAGTGCCTCCAGGATAGACTCTGGATCACCGTGACCCTGATCAGGATAAAGCGATTATTGAAATTGGTTGGATTATATATTCTGCACTTGCTTTACAGTACTGACTATATTTACTAATCTTGCTAATTTGTGTATATAAGCCATTGATCTCCAGCAGATAATAGTAATATATGAATAATACAATACTATACTCTGTAACTGTAACACAATACATAACTGTTTTTGTGTTACTTAAATGCTCCATGAAGTCAAATACTTGCATTGCATTTAAGAGGGAACAGGAAATACAGTATGGAACAAAATACCTGCTGTGAAAATAAAATTACCACATAACATAATGTGCAAAAATCATATACTTGTCACATAAAGTGTATATTTTTAATCCGTGTGGTTAAGTTTATATTCTGGGTAAGGAATTGAGTGCTTGGCGCTTCGTCAGTTTTAAGCTGGGATTTTCACTGTGGTCTTTCCCTTTTGAAAACACTGTATTTTCACAGTGTCACTGTTTAGTTTATTTTTATTCTCAAACTGACGCGACTTATCCAATTATAAAAAACAAAAATGAGCACTGACTGACTGCATAAAAAAAGCTTCATAGTTTGGACCGGTCACATTCTACAGATAGTTTAAAATATTACAATACGCACAAGAAGACCAGACCAGTATCGGTACATATTTATGTACGTATATATTTCTTTTTTTTTTTCCAGTACAGGAATTTTCAATATAAAATGTACATCGCGTGACCGGATCTGCGAAAGTACCTTGCGCGAGGGGGTATCATGTGACCAGGGTCGGCAGACCCTTCGCTCACGCGAAAGTGTCATGTGACCGGGCCTGCCGTTGCCTCGCCTCCACGGAAGTGCGGATCATGTGACCCATGTTGACGCTACGTCACAGTCAGTTGACACTGTGGTCTTTTTTTTGCCGAATTCGTGACTGCGGCAGCGGAGGAGTCGTTCGCTCGTCGCGCTCATTCTCCCTTGAAATCGCATCGAAGAAACAGCGGAGCTACTTCCGGCAGAATTGCTGAACGCTGCAGATTTGACTCCGCGCTGAACTTACGTGGACATTTTTACGTGCTCGTGCCTTTTTCCCAAGAAATCTACGTGAAATCCTCTTAGCGGCGACATGGCGCTGAGCGATGCCGACGTGCAGAAACAGGTACGGAGGGGAGGGGCTTCATCATGTTCATCTTCGTCTCTCATCTTCATCTTCATTTTAGTCAACATTTCCCCCGTCAGAGCCATGGATACTCTCACGGTACCTGACAGCTGGCTTTCTGACCACGATCGGACATGATGACACCACTTGCCTGGCTCCAGGTCTCCTCTTCATACTGTCCTTGCTGGTTACGGGCCACCAGGTGGCGTAGTGGTTTGGGCTCCTGTTTGAAGGTCGTGGCAATCCCTTGGGTTTTCCACTGCCGTATTTTAAATAATGGCAGAGTAAATTGTCTAACACTGTAAGTCTCCATGGACAAAGGTGTGAGATATGACAACAGTGTTCCTCCCACACAGAGAGCATCGTGGAATGAAATATCATAATATGTGAAATCATACTGTAAAGGGTGTCCATTTAATGCCTTTTCAGATACAGCGACCACCGCAGGGGTGTGTGAGAGTGGTGATGGTATTACTGCGTTGTTACACATGTGTAAACCACAGTCTCTGGAGGTCTCATTGGTAGACACACATGCTGATCATGTGCTCAAACATGTCATGTGGGGTGGGTGGGGATTGCCACACGGCCTTCCCCGAGTCCACCGATACTGGCCGTGGTCATGATGACCGTCTGACCGCTTCTCTCAGGCCTTAACATGACCAGAATTCCACTTTGAAGGGCATCATCAACTTGTGTATTAATCCTATAATCCTTTAATTGTTACTGATTGTTACTGAGCAAGTGCTTTTAGGCAAATGATTATACAAACTTACTTTTTTGCGGGCACCACGTAGCATGCTGGTTACAGCTGCCGCCTCTGGACTTACCAGACCCAGGTTTGAATCCCACCTCCTGCTCTAGTACCCATGATTAAGGTACTTCCCCTGAATTGCTCCAGTAAAAATGACCCGGCTCTATACATGTATATAATTTTGTGTCCATGTTTAAATTTACTTTGGAAAAAAAATATCTGGTAAATGAATAAATGTAAATGTTATACAGCTGAGTGGTTTGCAGGAGCAATGCTAGTGAAGTACCTTTGTTGGAGCTACGGCGGAGCCTGACCTGAAAACCTTTCGTTGTTCCACGGTTCCATAACTGATGTGATGCCCACATATCGATGATTCCTTAGGCAGATTTTCCCAGTTTTGCAAATGTCCTCTGGGATCAGTAAAGGAGAACGTGCACCCCCCCCCCCCAAATCGTGATACTCTGTTGCATCTCTGATCCCCCTTTTCTTTTCCCTTGTAAGATCAAGCACATGATGGCTTTCATTGAGCAGGAGGCCAATGAGAAAGCAGAGGAAATTGATGCCAAGGTAAAGTTTTCGACTGAAACGGACACAGTACCGTGATTCTGCAAGATATTAATGCGGAAAGTGGTGAGATGGTTACATGGTTACATGCATGTGTCGCCTCCTGTAGGCGGAGGAGGAGTTCAACATTGAGAAGGGTCGCCTAGTGCAGACCCAGAGGCTCAAGATCATGGAGTACTATGAGAAGAAAGAGAAGCAGATCGAGCAGCAGAAGAAAATGTGAGTCACCCAACTTCACACCAGGCAGTATGAAGAAGCGCAAGGTTTAAAAAGACTGTCTGGAGTTTCCAAATTTACTAAGTAGGAAGTGTGTGCCTGTGTAGAATATTTCAGTGCAGAGGGATGTTTTTAAAGATAGATACACTGGTTCCTCAATTTACAAGCATAGTTGGCAGCAGAAGAATTTTTTATCGCTTTTGTCACTAAATCATAACCAGCAAAAGTTTAGTAATACAGACATCTCAGTATTTAGGCAGGTAATCTAAAAATCTCAGCTAATTCTGTAGTAAATAAGATGATTAAACAGCAACATTGAAATTGATTTTAAATGACAGAAAACACCTATCGTTTCCACATTTTCTGTTCAGACATTGACCGATTCATCCCGTGCAACATTTGACCACTTAGGACTTTCTTATCTGCACAAACAAAGGGTTAATAATACAGGCATCCCTTGATTTACAGTTACTTTCCGTAAAAGTTTTCGCTAAAGCCGGAGTATATTTTTAAAAACGTTTGACTTTTTATGTTCGCATTTTTATTGCCTCTGAACCCCATGAAAATTAAAGCTGTCACTTGACGAAAAAGGTCAATCACTAGATGTGAGCTGTAAACACTGTGGAAGCGAGTTGACTAAACACAGTCCCTCACTGCTGTACTCCTATACTGGCTGCTAGGCATGGAAACGCAGGTCATTTTCACTCTGCTGCAGACAGAAATTTCTAGAAAAACGGGTAAGTTTAAGAAAAAGAAGGCAATTAAAAATAATGTAGAAAATACTCGTAACTCGAACTCTAAGAGAATTATTTCCGCTTCGGTGCAGGACTTCATTATATTTTTATTACGCTTTAACCGTTCCCTCCCTGCAGTCAGATGTCCAATCTGATGAACCAGGCCAGGCTGAAGGTCCTGAAGGCCCGCGATGACATGATTGCGGTATGATGCGATCCTTCGAAGATGAAGCTATAATATTCAATAACTCGTGACTCTGAGAGTCCACTGAAAGCGTGGCTGCGTCTCCCCAATATTTGTATCCAGGACCTGCTGAATGAGGCTCGTCAGAGGTTGGCCAATGTTGCAAAAGACCCGTCAAGATACCCAGCCCTGATGGAGGGTCTGATCTTACAGGTACGTTCACCGTTGGCCTTTGAGACGAGTCACGTGTGACTAATTTCGTCCAATGTCTTTTGCACCGGAGACTCATCCACTGAGATTTTGTGGTAGTTCTTGGAAAGTCTCTCGGAATTACGTGACGGAAAATTCCACAATTTGAAAATATATATTCGCATCTCCCAGTCTGGTAGCTCGCTACCATGTTTCCGACCACAGCGGGACCACGATCTGTCCTGTCTCTCATAAGGACTGTCTTTTGGCTTCTGTTTTCAGGGTTTCTACCAACTGCTGGAGCCCAAAGTGACCATTCGCTGCCGCAAACAGGACCTGGCGTTGGTGCAGGTCAGAGATCCGTTCGCCGCGCTGCAGATGACATGTAGTGAATGTGAGACAACAGCAGGTGTTCTGACCACATTTTTGCACGCATGTGTTTACCTTTCAGGCCTCTGTGCAGAAAACCATCCCAATCTACAAAGCTGCTGCAAAGAACAATCTTGAAGTGCGCATCGACCAGGAGAACTTCCTGCCTTCAGACATGTAGGAACCCATTTTGAATTATCTCTGGAAACCTTTTCCATCTCATAACTCTTGTTCACCCTTGAGTAAGGCGCTTACCCTAAACTGCTCCAGTAAAATGACCCTGCTGTATTAAGATGTAAAGTAAGTAGCTCAACGTTGTAAGTGTCTTCGGAGAAAAGTGTCAGATAAATGAGTAAATGTACCTGTGTCCCCAGCTCTGGAGGGATTGAGATCTACAATGGTGATGGGAAGATAAAGGTGTCCAACACCCTGGAGAGCAGGCTGGATCTCATGGCCCAGCAGGTATGGCAGCTGGCAGAGTGCTGCAGGTTCAAGGACAGGCTTAGAGAGACCTTCATATACAATAATTTAAAATGACCTATGCTCACTAGTACTAATAGATTTTTTTTTTTTTCCCCCCCTCTCCCTTTGGCGCAGATGATGCCAGAGATCCGAGTAGCCCTGTTCGGCGCCAACCCAAACCGCAAGTTCTTGGATTAATATGGACTCTGCTGTCTTGTGGTAAAGAAGTGTGGCATCTCTTTAAAGCAGCAGGAATGAAAGCCACTAGATGTTTCTGACAGTTATTTTATTGAGATGGTTCTGTTTGTGTGTATGTGTGTGCGTGCGTGTGTCCTGTGGGAAAAGGGCCCTTTTTGTTATGTGGTGACGTTTTTGTTTTGTCAGTGTTTCCTGTAGTAAAATAAGATAGAAATGTGGTTATTTTAGTAGTAACACACAGCCATCTGCTCAACGTGTCCGTTCAAGTACTGGTGTGAGCCGGGGCCCGGGCTTTTAGCGGTGCTGCTGGGGAAAAGCGTTTGGTTCTGCGTTCGCTTGGGGTTTAAGGAATGTTATACAGTAGTGCCGTAATTTATGATGTGTGTACAGTAGAGATCCCTGTTTCTAGTATAGAACTGAGATGTGAAGACCCAACTTCATCACACAAGTCCTTGACCATTGTCACACCAGGGATTGAGTCAGTGGTCTGCGATCATCTGGAACATATTTGTAATGAACTGTAGCACCGCGAGCTCGACTTCTAGATCATTAGAGCGAAACTGAAGGACAATCCCACCTGCTTACTGTAAAGACACACCTTTTTACTAGTAACGCCTTGACACATCGGTCACAAGTAAGGAGGTGCTTGTCCTAAAGTAGTTTAGTGCTGCGACTCCATCCACCTTTCCC
Organism: Scleropages formosus; assembly: GCF_900964775.1. Taxonomy (NCBI): domain Eukaryota; kingdom Metazoa; phylum Chordata; class Actinopteri; order Osteoglossiformes; family Osteoglossidae; genus Scleropages; species Scleropages formosus. The sequence continues at coordinate 18,460,345 of NC_041807.1, forward strand.
CGCCAGGCCGCAGAAGACTGGTTTATGTTGTTGGTGCATCAAAACTGCCCAGCAGATGTGAAAGTGGATATCTATTGTCTACATGGGCTCATCTTACACATCTGCAGTCACCCAGTTGTGTAATAACTGAACCTTTGTTGTACTTGCTGCACACTTCTGATGCCCAAGAACAGCCTGTGTTTTCCTGGACTTGCCTCTTGCAGCCTGGCGTCATGCATAAAGGAAAACGAGACCTCATCTGTCTATTGGCAGCATGTCCTGGACCTCTTTCTTTCCATTCTGTATTGTGTGTGTATATGTGGAACTATAAATATATTTATGACCAAATAAACACTGTTGCAAAAACAGTGAAACTTTTTCTTGCTTGTTTTTCTCCAACCGTTGTGAAATCGGGAAAGAATAGTCTAGTATTCCCCATGGTAAATAACGGCATGGCGGTAAGGTGGTGTGAGGAACACACTGATGGGAAAACACCAGTGAAGAAGGCTGAGATTGCAGGTGTTTTCAGTGTTAATGCTGCCTCCCAAGCAGGCGATGCTCTGACACCCAGAACTTAATGACCGAGGAACTGATGCTGAATGATCATACAAGAGCACACAGATGTTGGGCCTGGAAGTTGCTCTTTGCTGCCTCTTGTGGTGGAAGGTTGGTACTGCATGGCTGGGGGCTGCCAGGCTCAGTGCCACCAACACATGTGATTTCAGAGGCTGATAGCCAGCTGAGTTGGTGAATGCCAGAGTGGAAGGTTTCCTCTCTTCAGATTTGTTTCTCTTTCACGTAAAGAGTAGCCTCTGACCCAGTACTGTTTTGGCTCTCCGTTGTACCTCATCCACCCAACGAAAGTCCCAGTAAACTAGTGCTAAGCTCTATTTTTGCTCACAGTCATTTTTTCTTCGTTTAAACTTGTCTAATCTTTTAAGTGACCGCAACAGGAAGAGATTCAGTTGCCCACGCACTCAGTGGTTTGGCGCATGGGGAAAATCCCGTGTGTCTCGCACACCTTCACCTCGGCACGTAACTATGCTGTCGAACAGCACGTGGCAGAGACCTGCTCTTGGGAGTCTCGCTGTATGGAAATAATGCAACCAGTGAGACTATAGTACCCCCCCCAACACACACACACCTCTCTCTGTTGGGTGCAAAAAGCCTTTTTATGCAAGGAAAAAAATTCACATGCTGGTGTGAGCACCCACTCTTGTAACAGTCCCTAGTATTATTGCATACTACAAAAATCAACAGCAGATTGTGGAAGCCTCACAAGTATCATCCTGTACAGGTATACTTACTGTATATTCAAGCCAGCATATGGAAGGGTTCTATGGCATTTATAATTTGACTCCTTCAACATGCTCTAAATGAAAGCTTCCTCCCTCCCCTCTCAGTGTCACTGTCCAGGTGTGTAGCAGCGCAGTCGTCCATGAAGGGCTGCAGGAAGGGGACCTGTCTCCTGCTCATCACCCTGGCAACCAGTCTCCCTCTGCCCAGCACAATCACGCTGGGGAGCAAGGGAAGGTCCAGTGCGGAGGAGCAGGGAGTCTCCCCATTAAAAGGGATGTTGGGGCAGGGGGAGGGTTCAGCCACAGAGCAGCATGAAGCAGCCAGCAGTTCTCTGCTCAGAGTTCTCTCAGACTCTGCTTGCGCTGGGGATGCCGATACAGCGCAGTGTTTCTGCTGAAATTCTCTTCTATGTCATCCAAGGCTGCAGAGGTGAAAAAAAGAAATAAAAATATATATACACACACGCCAGGGTGAAATATTGCAATATTCAGACTGTCTCAGGATTTACAATGTGCGTCTATACTTTATTATTGTACTCATTTGTTGCTCAGCCAACACTGTTATCCAAAACAACACTTTACACATCTTACAGTATATGGATGTATATTTCCATTTATTCCTTTTCTCCCTTTTGACACTTTTCTCTAAAGTGACATCCAGCGAGTATTTATAGTATTTATCCAAGGTGACTTACAATGCATGCTACATTAAACTCCCTACAGTGCATTTACCCATCTGTTCATGTAACACACACAATATGAGCAATTTACCATGGCCAGTTCACCAAAAGAACATAGCTTGAAAATGGGCTTGCATCTCAACGTGAAGAAAATGAAGCTGTTCACAAGTAGCAAACTGGAAAACTTCATACCTGATGTAGGAGAATTAGCGATAACTTCAGTCTACTCGGATTAATAACCAATAAAGAAGTAACAAGCAGCCAGGAAATCCGACAACGAATTGCTCTTGGCAAAACTGCCTTGAAGAGCTTGGACAAAATTCTCAAGTGCAGGGATGTGACTCTCTACACAAAAGTCCGATTAGTTCAAGCCGTGGTCTTCTCGGTCACATCATACAGATGTGAGAGTTGGACAGTGAAGAAGATGGACTGGAAGAAAACTGACGCCTTTGAACTATGGTGCTGGCGAAGAATCCTGCGTTTACCCTGGACGGCCCGGAAAACAAATGCGTGGGTATTGCAGCAGATCAGACCAAAGATGTCACTGGAAGCTCAGATGACATGGCTTTGACTCTCTTACTTCAGGCACATCATGCAGAGAGAATGGTCAATGGAAAAGGACATCATGCTGGGCAAAGTGGAAGGTCAATGTAGAAGAAGAAGGCCTGCTGTGCAGTGGATCGACACAATGTCCATAGCCATGGATGCCCCACTTCCAAATCTTAGCCAGTTGGCGGAAGACCGGACACTTTTCAGGACAACTATTCATAGAGTCGCCGTGAGTCGACATCCAGTTGACGGCACCTAACAACAGTTCATCAGAAACACATGTCAATGTGGGGAGAACATTCAAACCCCACACAGACTGGGCGGTGATCGAACCCATGTCCAACCTCACAGCCACAGCATCACTATCTGCTCTGCCACCGAGTGTGACTTACCTTAATGTACCTATATCAAGGGTATTCTCATGGGATTTGAAAAGACAGCCCTTGGTGACAATCCATGTCCTTAGCCTTCGGAACGTGAACTTGGTGTGATCTACTTTGGAGTTTCACGTTTGCTAGTTTCTATGTTTGGAGCGTTGTGGATGCCCCCTCATAGTGGAGGCGGGATCTCCAGGGCCAGGGAACCGGTGAGAGACAGAAAGAGTGTGTGACAGCTGCCACAGGAGGCGGACCCCAGGTCATGGGGTCTCGGGTTGCAACTAGGCACTTTGACACAACGGCGGCCTCTGCAGAAAACAATCTGCGGAAATCAAAAAAAGAAGTGAAACTGGCACAGGTGGCAGAATCCCAACTGGTGCAGAAGTTTAGCAGCAAGAAAGAGAAAGAAAAGTAAGCAAAATTATACAGAAGTATATTTATGCAGATTTCTGTTTTCATTTTTATACTTCTAGGAGTGTACTTACATTTACTTATTTAGCTGATGCTTTTCTCCAAAGCAACTTACAGTATTAAGGTTACAATTATTTACCTATTTATACATCTGGGTAATTTTACTGGAGCAACGAGTACCTTGCTTAAGGGTACTACAGCTAGAGATGAGGATTAAACCTGCACCCTTTGGATCCAAAGGAAGTAGCTCTAACCATTACACTACCAGCAGCCCCATGAATTATGATATTCAGCAAGAAGCTTCATATTGAAGACCTATTGATACAGTGCCCAGATAGGTTTCCGTAACATACAATGAAACACAATTTCTGAACACCATTACATTTATTTGATACTTTTCTTCAAAGAAACTAACAATTATTTACCCATTTATACAGCTGGGTAATTTTACTGAAGCAACGTGGAGTGTGTAGCTTGCTCAAGGGTAACACAACTAGAAGGGAGGATTTGAACTTACGACCTTCTGAGCCTAAACCAGTGGCGCTAACCACTATGCTGCCAGTATTAAAGTGTGGCATCTTTACACTGGCTAATTACATAACTCTACGATCAATAAAGACATGGTATGTAATTATTATTATTAACCTTTACTTAAGGAACACCTTATCCAAGGTGATTTATTATGTCACATAACTTTACAGAATTGTGGAGCAGCGTACTTGGACTGGAGTAATCCAGGGTAAGTACCTTGATCAAGGGTACTGCAGCAGAAGTGGGATTTCAAGCAGGGACCTTCACTTTGCAATGTGAGCAAGTGAACCACTAGGCCGTGTTCTAATAATAAAGAAAGAGGCTGTGCAGGAGGACAAGGGGTTTGAGGCAATGTGGATCATTCTGGAAAGAATACCGAAGAAAGGGTAGAAGAATCTGAGGTTGTTGTAACAGCAGCATCGGTATAACCTTAAGTGAGATGTACTGGATCTTTACATTTATTCATTTAACTGATATGTTTCTCCAAAGAGACTTATGTTAATCTACTTGTAGTTATTTATCCATTTATACAGCTGGGTAATCTTACTCAAACAACTGAGGGTTAGTACCTTAATCAACAATATTGCAGCTTGAGGGAGGATATGAACATATGACCTTTGGGTCTGTAGTCAGCAGCTCTAATCACTGTTACGCTCCTGCAGCAGTTAATATGTTTTACTTGTGGGGAGAATGTACACACATTCCCAAACTTTTTGTGTGGGTTCAGACACTGCAGATGGCAGAAAACATAGGGATAAACTTGGGTGCGTACGTACATGCTGGCTGAGTCAAACCCGACCCATTGTGTGGTTTTCAAGGCAAGTCATGGGAGGAACAGAGGTGGGTTACCAGGTCCTTCCTCCGCATGTTGGGGGAGGCAAACGCAGGGAGAAACACGGAGCTGCCATGCACCCCAAGCAGTACTGGAGGGCCAGACCTGCCACACAACGAGGCACCGGTCAAACCTGCCACCCCATCCCACCTAAACTTGGCTTCTGATGGAAAAAAAGAGTGTACACACACATAAAGACCAACACAATCAACAGCCAACACAAGTCTCATATACATTGTATGTGATTATTAAAAATAGGCTCTGGTTCACAAAAACCCATGCGCTCACATCATCAGTGAGGAAAGAACTTTCCACCGAATTTTGCCGCACGTCATAAGTTTAATTTTGCATTTTCCGGCCAAACGAAACGCGGTTGTGTAAACGCTGTAGACTGCTCTATTGTTGAAGTGGCATTTCATATGGATGAACAACCACTGACCGAGCAAAGTTCGGCCACCTTGGACATCCTCGCGCTCCGTCTCCTAGCAACGGCGCGGTACAGCCGGGGACGGGGTCTCCCCGAGGACCCTAACCCATCGCTGCATCGACTGAAGCATGACAGCTGTCTGCCACTGCCCTTGAGGTGATGGGGGAACAACACGAGCGTCACTGAGCCAAACTGGGTCACACTGCAGTGTGTGTGTGTGTGTGTGTGTGTGTGTGTGTGTGTGTGTGGGCCCAGCTGCTAACTGGCCCAATGCCTCTTTGTCCTCATGCTGCACCTAAAATATCTATTTAATATATTACAACACAGCATATTACAAACTGATTCTGCAGAAATGCTTATTATATATAGATTAATTTACATAAGTGTTCCATCCTCAAAAATATCATGGCAATTTTAAACCATAAATAGCCACTTTATTCCCATTAAACACTATGTATTGTATCATGTATGTGTATTTGAAGATACTAGGAGGTGGATGTGGGGGGTAATAAGGCGTGACTGAACTAGAAATGACACCTGTGTGTAGTAATATGGGGAGACTCTTCAATTTACAATAATTTTTAAAAAGTGAAGAGCTCCCATCTTCTTACTTCGGAACCTTGGGAACAAAAGTGAAGAACGTCAAGGCGAATGAATCAATCAAACAATATTTTAATAAGAATAAATTCAATAAATAAATTGATCACCTGCGGGCTATCTCTATTAATGCTTCCTGAATATAATACCAGTACTGTAACTGTGTAAGTATCCAACACTTAAAGGAAGAGCAATTTTTCCTCCCGTTTCTGTGCCTCTCCGCCCTTTTTTCTTGTCTTTTCTCTCCTTCTTCCATCTCTTCTTCTCGGTTCTTCGGACGAGTTTTCCCCTCTTGTCCCCTCGTCCCTCTCGCGCGCAGTCTTTCTCCTCGCGACGCTCCAACACCACAGGACACCGTCCTCGGGACACGCCGCCGTAGCGCCTTTTTTTTCCCCTTCAAGCTCGCTCAACCCTCACTACTTTTCCCTTTAAACGGGGGTCCGCACCTACCGCAATAGGCACGCGTTTAACGGCCGTACTTTGTAACAGCAGCCGGCGCGTTTTCATATTTCAAGTGTTTAATTCTTACAAGACACTTAACAGCAGCGCACGGGCCCGCGGGGCACCGCTGCGGGGGTCGCGTTGACCGTTTGGACACAAGGCTCCCCCCGCGCGCTCGCCCACTTGGTATCTCCCGCCCATCTGTTCGCCGCTCGCGCGACGCTCATTGAAGCAGACTGGAGCGGCGCTCGCGGCGTTGCAATGGCAACTGACTGCACGGAGGCTCCGCGTGCTCATCCACAACAACAAAAACTTTGTCCGATTTGAACAAGTCGCCGACCCCCCTCTCCCGAGCGCGCGAGTCAGAGAGAGAGAGAGAGAGCGCGAGCAAACGAGCTGGTCGCGAAGCGATTTTTTTTTTTTTTCTTGTCTAAGTTTATTTCTCGTTTTCTTTTCTAATGTGAGCAACGAACGAAGCGGTGCCCTCTTTTTTTTTTCTTCTTCTCCTTTCCTCCTCCGGACCTCTCTCGGCTGGAAGATGTTCCAGGGATGTAGGCTAACTGTGGAAGAGGTGCAGTCCTGGTGGGAAGTGCCCGCCATCGCCCACTTCTGCTCCCTGTTCAGGACGGCCTTCAGCCTGCCGGACTTCGAGATCGAGGTAAAAAAAAAAAAAAAAAAAAGAGCTCGTGCCGCGGCTACGGTGCTCCGGGATCACCTGGTGGTCGCGTGTGGGTCCCGTTCGGGTCCCGGGTGACGGTCCGCTGCACCCCCCCATCGCCCCCCCCTTCACCTCAGCGCTCGTGTTAAACTCGCCTGTGTGTGTGTGTGTGTGTGTTTGTGTTTGCGCGGGGGGGGGGGTCGTTCGGTCAACAACTTTACTCACACATTGTGATTGTACAATCATCCGCGCGCGTCCTGTTTCGATAGTCGGAACAAAACGGCGGTATTAATCGCTGAACGGCGGTTAGGAGCGGGATCGGATCGGAGTTTGTGTCCTCGTGCTCTACTCTTGTCTTGTTTGTTTTCCCTCTGACCTCATTGTTTGTTTGTTTGTTGTGGGTTTGTTTCCACGAGACGCAGTGTAACAAGGTAAAGGGAAGTAACGCGGGGGGACGGTCACGCTGCTCGACCCTGGGGGGTCCCGCCGGTACTCCCGGTCCTGCGATCGATCCCCCCTCTCGCGCTCTTCGTTTCTCCTCCTCCCTCCACTCTTCCGCACGTTTGGATTGATTCGGATCAAAGGGCTTCGACCTCCTTCCTTTCCCTGGGACTCGAGTTCGAAATTCGGGTTTAGGACTCCATTCATTGGCCATGTGTGCCGTGTGCCTGAGAGGATCAGGCCAATTCCGGCTCAGTTCGGTTCCCCCACCCCCCCTCCCCGAGTTGTCCTGCTGGAGACGCCGACACGCGCGTCCCTCCGGTTGTGCCCTTCCTTGTCTTTGCTCTGGTCCTTCTCTACCATCGGATGCTTGTCCCAGGCTTTTACCTCAAAGCCCAGTTGGCCTTCTCTGGTTATGGGACAGCAGCGGAATGATTAAGGTCAACATCGTGCTTTAATAAGGGACCCCACACACACACACACACACACACACACACACACACACTGGCCATCTTTCTTTGTTATTGGGGAAACAGGAGGGGGTTGCAACCCCAGGCTGCTTTTCTCCTCTTGGTTCGAGAGAACTTGGGGGTCCTGCTTTGTTAATTAGCTGGGGCTCCGGGGGCACCGGCTTTCTGATGTTCGTCAACGGGCCCTCGGCGGCGACCCCACAACCTGATGGCTGCGGTGACACAAGCGCCGCAGGTACTTTGGCAGCCACGCTCAGGGGCGGTTGGAGAGTCTGGGGAGGTGGGCTCATAGTTGCTTTCCTGCCTTGTGGTCCTTCTGATGGGGGGGGAAGTAATTTGACATTCCGCACCGGTGGAACTTGCACCGCCGCATACGTACACACGCACACACACGTCTGGGTGCTTTAAGAAGGCAGTTTCAAGGAGCAGCCTTAATCTCATTAGGCTGATCGCTCATCCAAGGTGACATGCAAAGGTTGCTGGCGTGCCGGAGTCCTCCCGTCCACATTAAGACGTTAAGGGTTCCAGATATGTCACCGTTAGGCTTTTGATATTTTCGCACCTATGGAATAAACGATTACCACGTGTGTTGTACAGCATCCATCAGTTTAGAGAAGGTCTCGAGTGGATCACATGTTCTAATTAAAGCCTCGTGGATGTTTTGGTTGAAGCACTTGACAGTAATGAGATGATATGGCAATATGAGGAAAATACCTCCACGTAGCAGTCATTGATAGTTGGCATTATCAACCAGTTTTGTTGAGTAAAAAAACGCTCAAACTTCTTTTTGCGCCTAGAGAATTGATGATGTAAGCAGAATGATTTCTGTTTTTTTTAAATGAAATTCCATGTTTTGTTGGACAGAAGCAGTTAAACCTTCCAGAATGTCCTTTTTTCCACAACGGTCGTGATGTTATGTGGCTTCATGTCACAAACCCCCACCCCACCGCGCGTGATGGACAACGGCTCGGGGGGGTCACAAAATCACCGCAAAGTCATCAGGCCAGGCCCTTTGTCAACTTCTTAAGAACATGTACTTCCAAGATGGTTTTCCAAGTTCTGCAGCTTGCGACTCAGGAGTCCAATGGAAGCATCCTCACCTGTGTCAGGTTTTAATAAGGCATTCGTGTTGGTTTTATGCACCATGCAAGTTCAATGCCGACCGACGATCTCCCTCCTACGTGAAGTAAAATGTGCGCACCATCACCTGTCTGCAGCTTGCGCTTCAAGAGATGACACACCACTTGTGCGTTTGAAAGGTGCGCCTCTCATCGTTTCTGAGTAGGCGGGGGCGGGGCTTGTCTGAGTCAGCACTCAACTCCCACTGCCCTCCGCAGATTCATCAGCGCCGCTGACGTGCCGTCGACGCATCGGGGATGGGAGATGGTTTCCTTTATTGGCAGGCGCCCACACATCAAAGAGCAGGGTAACACGAGCCAAACTGCCGATCAAGGCGGCTGGATTTAGGGTCATTTACTGCGTCTGATAAAGCGTAATAGGGCTTTGGTAGTAATTCACCATGTGGGGTTTTGTTTAAAGCCCTAATGTGTTGCCCAAAATAGGCGCGCCATAAAAAGCAGTCAGACAGTTCAGTAAAACGTGTTTAAATCCAGGTGTAAGAGGATTGCGTATGCAGCGTCGCGGCACGCAGAGGCGTTGGACGGGGGGTGGGTCGGGTCGCGAGGTCTGGGTTTTGTCTTGAGAGGTGTGCGAGTGACACCTCCGCCCCTACTTTGTCTTCAGCTCGAGACGTGAACCCAAAGCCTGCTCCTTCCAGAGGACATAGTCTCTGCACAGTCTCTGCACTTGAGGTTGCTCCAAGTTGCACTGCTTCCGTATTAATTGTTCAAAAATAAATGTCACATATTGGTGTTCGGTTTTTATGTAGTTTCCACTTTACCGATGTCGATTCAGACGTGTTGCACGAGTTAAGCGTCGAACCAGTTCAGGAATCTGGTGCTCCGCTGCCTTCTTAGTCGGCGTGCTGTTTGTTAGAGATTCAAACCTGTTTCCCTGGCAGCCGCAGCGCTGATCTCCCGGGAACTCTCGCCTCCGGGTCACGTGGAGAGGCGGTTTCCTCCGAGGGCTCCCTTCTGGGTGAACTTGTATCAGGTGTGTTTATGTTGCCACTCACTGCCTGCTGAGGTATGGCAGTGCGGGGCTCCATCCTTTGCTTTGTTCTTGCCGAGCTCACATCCCCCGGCGCCCAGAGGTGTTGTCCTGGGTGCGGTAAACCACCGGCTTGGGCTGCGGAGCGAGTTCATTTAACCCTTGACGTTTCAAGTGTAAGCAGCGTGTTTTTGTTTGTTATGAAGCAGATGGTTGGATTTGGGTGACAGGTGGTTTTAAAAAAAGATTGGCGGAAATGGGTTCCTCGGTGCCCTTTCCTGGTGTTTTTGTGCCGACTGGGGTTGGGTTACCACACTGGTGTGGGATTTATAGGACGCGCCCCTGAGTAAACACCCCCCATCCCCCTGCCCCAGTGTTGATTCTTTGCCTGTGTGAGTCAGCGTGTGTTTGCCTGTGCTGCCCCCTGACATTCCCTGAGTCCAGATTGAACCCCCCACCCCCGGTGCCCAGTACCTGCTCCCGCCGAGTTGGACGTGACCGTTGTCATGGCTCCACAAGGCCTGCGTTATCTACCCGGAACACACCGGCACTGTGGGTCTCGATGAGAGCGCTGCGGTGCAGGGGGGATTACTATGCTGGACTGGTGGTGCCGTGACCAGCTTTCCTTGGCGTTGCCATGGTTTCCAGGGTGTGAGAATGGACACTTGGCCAGCGTTTGGACCTGCCGCTGATGCCATTTCCTTGTTGCTGTGGCCGGGGTGGGACCTCAGGCTGATGTGAGGTGATGCGAGCGACACTCTGTGAACATACATCTTCATTATCTCTGTGATGTCATCTATAGAACGGGTTGGTGGGGGTGGGATTGGCCTTTATTTCCGGTGGTTTCTTTTAGGCAGCGTGGGGGGGTGTGATTGGTAGCCAGTGGGTTTGTTTTCAGGGGCATCGATTTGGATGCCCAGCAAGAAACAGCTCGGGAGGGGAGAGTGTACAAGACATGGCCCCGCCCCCACTGCCCTGCGTTATCCAGCCGGACAGGTTATCCTTGCCTGGTCGGAAACGAAGCCCCCCCATCCCCCACTGCTATTTTATCATGTGCCTCAAAATAGGCCAGACGCTGTGGTTGAGGAACCCTTTTTATGGCAGGATGCTGATTTGCCAAATTGTCCAGTGCAGTTGGGCGCTGTGCTTTGCCACCTTGCTGGGGGTCTTGGCTGAGCTGAGCCTCCCGCTGTTATAGGAGCACCGTGGGGGGGATGTTGGTGGGGGTGTAAACTGGCACAGCCGCTGAGGTTGGCAGACAGCCCACATGGGTTCTCTGAAGGACCTCTGATATTGCTTGTAATCTTTTTTTTTTTTTTTTTTTTTTCCCCTCCTCCTTAACATTTTACCGTAGTGTGTACTTCGTTCTTACCAGTGCTGCCATTCACATTTCCCACATCATTATTTCAAGTCGTACAACTAAAAAGAGAAAATGCAGAGTGAGTTTGGTTCTCCACTTCTGCTTTATCGGGAGGCGCCGATTCCACAACTCCCCCCCCCCCGCCTTCTGTCTCCCTGCACAACTGGGGGGGGTGGATTTGGTGCCAGCGCCCCACATTCGTCCTGCCAGGGCACAATGCGGCAGGCAGCCCTGCCCCACCCTGGCAGCACCATGACGAACCCACAGATGGTACCCCCTCCCTAGAGGGCGGAGATGCCCTGGCTGAGCGCTCCTGTTTGCGTGGGGGGTGAGGGGTTGGGGGTTCTGCAGGGTACGGCTCTGGATTGTCAGAGGGATTTACCCCTATTATGCATGGTGGAGAGGGGCTGAGGACGGTCGCATTTAAAAACAATGTCCTTAAAGTGTTTGATGACATCTCAGGGCGGAGCAGGGAGAGGAGAAGATGCTGGGAGAGGACATGGTGGTGGCTCGTGGTTCGAGGAGGAAGTGAGCGTTGGCTGCGGGTTCGAAGTCGTCCGTAGTTAATGGCTCAATGGCTCAAGCTCCAGGAGGCGTGCGCCGCATCATAAAGAGGACCTTACCCCTTCAGTGACCGTGTAGTCCTCAACACTGGAGTCCATCAAGGAGACAGCAAGAGCCTGTCACTCTGCGTGGTTTTGTTTTAACCACCCTCTCACTCTCTCTCACACACACACACACACACACACACACACACACACACGCTGTCAGCATACATGCTTAATGCGTGTGCGTCGGTATGCAGCATTGCGTAACACGCAAATGCTCTCGACCCGCAGACAGTTGCACAACCATCTCTGCTCCAACCAAAGCTGACGCAGCTCTGTGCGCAACCGCAGTGTCATCCAGCCCCCAGCGAGATGGGGTAGTACGACCGCACGCAGGTGACACCACCCGCGCCATAAACACGCAACGCATGTGACCGTAGGGGCACCGGCACATCGTCGAGGTCACGCGCTCTCCCACCGAAGGCCGCCGCACTACATTCGCGGGCCTCTTTTGCGTGTGCAGACTCATTATTGGAGTGTGTTGAAGCTGTCTCTCTCTCTCACTCACACACACACACACACACACACACACACACACACACGGTCTGGCACAATAACCTTGTTCACACGGTGTTTCTAAGCCGTTCCCTCATTATGCACTCTCACACTCAGCATCTTTCCCGACCCCTTGGCTCCATTCTGACACGCGGTCCCCCCCCACTCCAGGCCCCCACCCCACTGCGGGACCCTGACTTGACAAGTGCATGCAGCGGTACGTGCATCAGATGGTTTGGCAGCCTGCGTCGGGGGGGTGAGGGGCCAGCCTGCGCTGGGGGTTTGTTTCAGCCGCCTTCATTGTTGCTCTCCCCACGGCTTCGTGTCTCCGTCTCCAGTCTGCCTCACCCCCTCGCCCCTCGCTCCTGTTTCCCAGGGTTCCGTTTGTTCCGAGACTTTGGGGAGGTGCGAGGAGAGAGCCGGTTGGGGGTTGGACCGCAGCTGACCGTTTGGTGACTCTGGCGTCATTAATTCGCCCGGAAACTGTCGTCTGGGATGTCAAAATGTGCAGTAAAGTAACGTCGCCACGGTGACCGTTGATGTTTTTGGTGATTAAAAAGTCTCGCTGATGTGTGGCCAGGTGAGTCCGACCCAGTCATGTAGCCCCCACCGGACTGGTAAGTTCTCCAGACCCTGCCCTGTGACCACATTTCCAGGAATGTAACCCCGCGGCCCTGGAGGGAAGAGGGTGTGGGATCGTGCTCCTGTATAGCGGGGGTGGGGTGAGGAGGGGAGGGAAGAGGAGCGGGGCAGTGCGGTGGGTGTTGGTGGTGGGTTGGTGGTGGGGGTGTGGGGCAGCACAGCCCCAGCAGCACAGAACAAAAGCCCAGCCGGATCGGCTCATCTGTTCCGGGGAAACTGCTCTTTGTGGGGAAACATCACCTGTTCTGTAAAATCCTTTTAGAGGTTGTGGGGGTGGGGGGTGGTGAGCGCTCTCTCCGCTTTGAATGCGGCCCCCGGGTCTGAGCGTTCCGAGCCGTACTGGGTCACCTTTTTTCCCCTCTCCTGAATCTTTTCAGACGAAGCAGCTGGACCCGTTTGGATCCGCTCAGCTGTGTGATTGTTCCCCTCCCTTGCCTTCCCTTCCTTTCCCTTCCCTCCCCCGTCCTGGAGCTCCGTCCTGGAGACCGCACTCTCCTCGGTCCATGTGTGACCGGTTAATCAACCCCCCCCCCCCCCCCCCCCCCCGTGCTCACTGATCTCACTTAGCTTGTATCTCTTCATGGTGTGTGCTTCTATGCACACTTCACCTGCCTGAAGAGCAAACGGCTGTTTTTGCGGGTTGATCTTAATCTTCAGCTCATTTTGCTGCTGCAGATCTTTTACCGATCAGAAACCTTACACTTGTTGTTCTTGTTGCCTTACTCTAGAAGAAAAGGACCCTCCCCCGGTAAATCGGATGCCCTGAATTGAGAAACGAAATCCAAAATTTCGTATCGCCTACGATTTCTGGAACGGATACACTAAAAATATCAAATTTCGTACTCAATGTAAAAATTTTTCAAAGTTATCAGTTTTTGCAATGATTGTCATTAAAGTTTACTGATTACAACAATACCACTGGTTGTTTTAGTCACCGAATCCTGCTTACATTATTTCTGAGAAAATTTTTCAAGAATTTGAGAATTTATCCTCACACCTATAAGGAACAATTTACTGTAGGATTTTAAAGGCCATTCATTAACAGAACAATGACACAGTTTTTCTGCACTGAAATATTGTAGGAAAGCACTGAAACTTCGCAACCATTGGAAGATTCTAGAAGGCACTAGAACATTCTAGAAAGCATTGGATCCTAAAAGGTACTGGCTTGTTTGGTGCTTGGAAGCCGGTGCCAAAAATCGCTAATTCCAAGAATGTAGAATATTTTTCTAAAACTGTTGCCAGAAGTATGATTAATGTAAGGAAACTGATTGGAAAATGCAAAAAAAAAAAACAAATTTTTGTTACATTGTGCAATACATAGTATGAACATTTGACTTTATTATTTCAGAAATGCTGAAGATAAAACATTAAAAATACTATAATCTCTAAAATATATATTTTTGTATTACAGTTAAGAATGGTTAGTGTTCACATTTTTAGAGACCCTTTCTTGAATATTTGGGAATGTCTTTAATGGGGTTTCAGCAGTAGTGTGTAGCATGTTTGGTGACCACCACCTTGTGTGGTTTTACTCCATGGCTGACGAATCCACACAGCCATGTAAAAATTACCTTACCGATACAGTAAGTGATACATTGGCGCCCCGTAGGTAGATGTTTGAAAAGTTTAACATAATTTTCAGCCGTAACAGCAATCATGACAAGGGGCACCACTTTTCGCTCACAAAATTTGTGTATAAAATAAAAGCTTTAGCTGCTGACGGATAAACTGCAACCACTTTCTCAGTAAATATATCTGATAGCGTAAAAATCATGTTTTACTGTGCCATTCAACCTGTGCTGGGTGGAGCCTTAACACGTACATTTCGGAGCTCCTTAACCGGTTTTTGGACCGTTTGCCTACTTTACGGTCATGAGCATCTTGTTAAATCCAGTCTTTGATCTGCGAACGCGAGAAACACAATGAAGGTCGTTCATGGAAGGGTCTGGGACGCGGTCATGCCGAGAGCCGCATGCTGTCCGTTTCCGCATGGATGTTGCTCCTGCTCGCAGGAGAGTGCCTCGAACCGCACCTGACTGGGTTTGAGGCCCTCTTCCGCAAGGGGCTTCCAGAAGTAGGTCTTTGCTTTGAATTGGCAATTTGGGGGGGGCCTGGCCTGTAGTCATGTGCTAGAAAATTCCGGAAGTAGTAAGAGTATATAGGTTCCTTGTCTCAGCTCTGAAAGGCACCTCTTGCTCACCATTGCAGCGTTCGGGTGGGGGCTTGGCTCCAGAAAGCCCCACACCCATTGAGTTAATGGCCCTCGCACCCCAGCGTAAACACCACCTCCCTGCCACCTCCACCTCTTTGCTCACATCACACCTGGCCCTGACATTGGGATACACCCCCATGATCAAAATGGGGGGGGGGGCTGGGACTGACTCATCCATTGAAATCTGTAATAAAACTAAAGCTCCTGGTGTTAAAGGGATGGGGTAGGACTTTGTTGCCTAGCAAAGGCCGGTTGATCCAGTAAAGAAGCAATAAGGCGCTTCTTGGGGGGGAGTGCGGTGAGCGTTCGATCCGGGCCTCGGGACTGTGGGCACCGGTTGCATGCCTGTGGAAGGCATCGAGGTCGTTGGGCTGCCGGCTGCCCCATTGTCACCCAATAAACCCCCCCCACCTGGCTGCTTGGCGGGGGTCCTCAGGAGGAACCCTGGGTGGCGAGAAAATGCCGAGCTTCAGAAAATGCCTCTTTAGGTTGAGTCGTTTTCACAGCCTTTGTGCTGGAGCTTTGATGTGAAAAGGGTATTGGGTTGTACCGTGTTCGCAGGGGTCCCATCGTTGCTCCAGGACTCAGTAGCTCACCGTGGTAAATACAGCTGGCGTGACTGGCTTTGATGGCATGCTTTCCGTTTTCATTGTATTGTTGCTCTACGGGCCCCGAACCCTCGATGTCACATTTATGCTCATTTGTTTATCTGACACTCTTCTCCAAACAGACTTGCACTGATTTACCTTGTTAGACAACTGGGTAGTGTTACTGTATCAATTTAGGTGACTGCCTTTATCCAGGGTACTACAGCTGCAGGTGGGATTTGATCCTGTGTCCTTTGAGTCACGGCAGCAGCTCTGACCGCTACGCCCCCTGGTGGCCTCAGTTGTCCATAAGTCCAGCAGCTTTGTTGAGCTGATCTTAGTGCTTCCTCACGTTAGCTAAGGATGTAACTGGCACCTCTCTGCCCCATGTTTACCATGCTTGTGCTGGACTGTCTCTGGAACTTGTGTTGCCCCCACCCCCCAGGGCAAGGATCAGTCCGACACCCCTGAGACTTCAGTGTCTCCAAACGCGTATGGCAATTTTTTAAATTTTCTAAATAGGTGCATCGAAGGAAATAATGAAAATTTCGATTATTTTAATGTGAATGCTGTACATTGCTGCTTGAGAGTGTGGTAACCCCTCGTGTCTCTTGTTTTACAACAAAATGGTTATTTAATGAGAATCAATCTTTCTCATGTGATATAATAGGTGTATAATGACTAATTCCATATGTTGTTTTAGAGGAAAGTGTGTGTGTGTGTGTGTGTGTGTGTGTGTGTGTGTGTGTGTGTGTGTGTGTGTGTGTGTGTGTGGTAGAGACACAGAAGCAGTGCAGGTGCTAAAATAAGTGAAGCCCAAGTTGCATTGGTTAAACCAAGTAGGTAAGTAGAGTCAGGGGTGTAAATCATAGTCATTTAGTCTTTTTAAAGATTTAACATTTAGGTTTGTATCTCACACTTTCAAGCAGTACTGTATATGCACAGAACAAATATATATACTTTAATGACTGAAAATAAAGAGAAAAGAGGTATAGTATAATAGATATAATAGATATGTAGCATTTACTGTGTAGAGCCAGATCTGGTGTCACCTACAAAACAACATTTCGAAAGCGCGGGGGGGCAATGTGTCATACAGTGTTTACATAATATACCAGGTGGCAGATGTCCTGGTTTTCTAATAAAACAGTTTATTTAGTGAGGTTTTTTTCCCCCAAGATTTTTATTTTTGTAGAAACCCAGAGGGGAACCTGCACTGTGATCGGGTGCTGCGAACTGGTAGCTTAGAGTTCAGTTTTGTTGATGTAATGCACATGTTGAATTGCTGATGAGATGCACGTTGCTTTGAAGAAAAGTGTCTGCTACATGAATGAATCTAATGTAATGTTTTGAGCTGTTGCATTCGGTTCTGAAGATCACAAGTTTGAATCCCATCTACTGCTGTAGTACCCTCGATCAAGGTATTTGCCATGAATTGATACAGTAAAATTACCCAGCTGTGTAAAAGGGTAAATCAGTGCAAGTAGCTTAATGTTGTGAGTCACTTTTGAGAAAAGCATCAGATAAATGAATAAGTTTTTAAATGAAACCTGATCTACGACTTGTGTACCGCGTTCCGGTCACATCCGGTAGGGTGTTGGGTCACTGGACCACACTGGTCCTTAGGTGACTGCCCCATGTTGAGGGCAGATGCCTTCTTTATCTTCTTCGTGGGGGAGAACGGTGTGCGATGCCCTGTTCCGCCACTTCACGTGGACCGGTTGGGCCAGACTCTCCACACCGTCTGGTTAAACACGGTTGACTGCGGTTCTTAGGAAATGTCAGTTCCCGGTTGCAGACGCACTCGATTTCTTCATGGCGTCTATCGAAGGGGACCACCACCGCTTCTTGACCTGCTTCTTTTGAGTGCTTGTGCTCCAGGACTGGTTTTTGTTTTGTCCTGCTTGGGGTTGGGAGGTGTGTGTGTGTGTGTGTGTGTGTGTGTGTGTGTGTGTGTGTGGGGTGGGGGGGTCTCGTGGGAGGAAGAGCCCCGTTGTTTTTCTTCAGCTGTCAGAGCTGATGCTGAGGAGGCCCTGAGGAGGGGAGAAGTGGTCGGCATGGGGGTTGTTCCAGACCCTGTGGCGGGATGGAGCCCCCCCCCCCCCTTCCCCCACCCCACCCAGCTTTGACACCCTTCCCCCATTCCTGACAGAAAGAGCTGGTGGGAGGACAGTGGCAAAACGTGTCTGTTCCTGCGGGTCTTCCTGATACGGAGGCTGACCCGGCTCTGGGGCACTGTTGGACCCAGGGTGACACGTGAACACCTTGAAGCCGATTGCTTGAGAAGGTGTTTGTGTCAGGGGTGGGGGTCTTGTACTCAGCGTGAGAAATCTCCAGCATTTTTATCTGTGACTCCAGGTGGAATGTCATCCTGGCAGCGTGGCAAATGTCGGCGCGTTCTCGCACCAGCATGTTTTGCGGCGCACGGCTCGGGTGGCTCATCGTGTTCCTGCACGGCCGCCGGGAGGAGGCTGGGCAGGGGGTGGTGGTGGCGGCGGCGGTGGATGGCATGGCTGTGACTCAGTGTGGCTCTGTGTGTAAATCCTGTGCAGACCTGGTGAGGGGACGTGTAGAGGCAGGGAGGACACCTTAACCACCGCAGCTCCTCCGTGCCTTTGCTGCAAGAACTTTCCGGATTGAATTTGGCTGCAACGGCTGGAGCCGAATGAGTCAAGCGTTTTGTGTTCCGGCTGAGCCTGATTGTGGACGGTTCTGTATTGTGTTCGGGGGCTGTGCTAAATGTTCAACTGAACACACATACACACTACAGCAGTATTAATTCCACTTCACCATCTAAGCAGCTGAATTGCACTTCAAAGGCAGGGACAGGGTGGTGCTGAAACCCCCCCCCCAGTGCGATCAAAGTGGAGATCTCATCAAGGGACGGTTCCTGTCCTATGGTGTCGCAGTCAGCTGGGTGGAGGAGGATGTTTGTGTGCTGGTGCGTTTCTTAGAAGTGACTTGCAATGATTTAGTCCATTTGTACAGCTGGGTAATTTTACCTTGATCAAACGTACAGCAGCAGGAGGTGGGATTTGAACCTGCATCCTCTGGATCCAAAGACTGCAGCTCTGACCATGTGCCACTTGCTGCCTTGTATGAGTCATCCTCTTTTGATATATGGTACCTGCAGAATTGGTCCGGTCCATATTCCACTTCTCACCAGGTCCAAGCCCTGCCTGTCCTAGACGTCTCTGGAGGTCTTAAGTTTGCTCCAGTGCTGTCCTGATTGTGTTTCCGTGCCTTGATCAAAGTGACCAAGCAGTCCATCTGGTCCGTGGGTGGTTTTTGATGTCACGTGGGGTGGGGGACTCACAGCCCCACGGCTCCACTGAACCCTCAATCATGTGATCAGCGGCTGGTGGTTGGATGTTCCGCGTCAGACATCCTGATCTTCTCTCCTGGCGGCTGCTGCCTGAGGTTCTGTCGCGAAAGGAGGTGTGTTGCGGAGGGAGGCGCAAGGAGGTGTATTTCTTCTGCGAACCCCTGATTGACTGAGGCAGAAAGAGAAGGCATGTCCTAAATGTGGTCTTAGATGTTTTGTGCTTTCTCATTCTTGAGGCCTTTGAGTACCTAGGGTTTACTCTCTTGGTTAATGCCCAGGTCAAGGGTCAAGGCTAAACGTGACACTGTTCCCCACTGCTGCCTTAAACACACAAACACCCAAACAGACATAAACAAAACCAGGCGCCTCACCCATGCACACACACAGCTTTGGCTCGCCCCTATCTGTGGTGTTGGGTACGTTTATCGCCCTGTCGAAAATTTGATGTCTTATGCAGGGCTCAGCACGAATTGTTTTTGTTTTGTTATCCACAGGAAATTTCAATTCTGTGTTGGGCATGTCAGAAAGAACTAAAATCTGTAAATGTCCAGATGCAAAATATCCAAGTTAACGGTGATGAAAGTGAGATGATCAGAGCATCGTGAGAAGGAATCGTACTTACAGAAAGGCTCCTAATACAACATCAAAAAATGGCCGAAAAAGTATAAATATACTGTAAATATCTTAAATGTATAAGCAGGTGAGAATTGCACCAAGATTTACCATTAAATATCCCTGTGAAACTATTGCATATATTTTGTCTGGTTATTTCCTTTTTGTGATATTCTTTTCCCTCTATCACTCTTGTTGTTTCATGTTTTTTATGAATGGACGGATGAATGAATGAATCAGATTAATCAATGTTTGTTTTTGTGTGTGTACTTTTGTTTCTCTTAGTGTAATATATATATGTGTGTGTGTGTGTGTGTGTGTGTGTGTGTGTGTATATATATATGCCCAAAAAAGCAAGATATTTGGGATGTTTTGCATTCTTTTATCAAGTTTGGGCTCTTTCCAGCAAGAAAATTGCATTAGAATGAAAATTATGAGGCAATTAGTGATGACACAGGGTTTCTTTATTGTGACGGCCGTTTGCATCAAATTCTTAAGTATTTCGACCACATGCCAAGCAATGAAGGATTCTACCTGTCCGACTACAAACATTGAAGCAAATTGCCTGTCCTGATCAGCCACGCTGTGTTTTTGTTGAGCCCTGTCATGCAAGGGTTAAAGCTGCTGCCTTTGGACCCAAAGATCACAGCTTTGAATTCCACGTCTAGCTGTAGAACCCTTGAGCAGGGTACTTACCCTGAATTGCTCCAGTAAAATTACTCAACTGTACAAATGGGTAAATAATTGTAAGTCCCTTACAATGTTAAGTCGCTTTGGAGGAAATCGTCAGGTAAATGAATAGATATAAATGTAATATCTCGCTATGGAGACACCTTGCTGGCAGCTCTCGAATGGTCACCTTGCTGTGTTCTTGTAGAGGTAATGGAAGCATCTACCTTGTTCTCTGTAGGACTCGGTCATGGCTGATCTCTTTCTCTTACACCCTACCCCCGCCGTTATCCTCTATCAGGAGCTGGAGGAGGCACTGTTGAAGCAGGACTGCGACTTCCTGGCGGAGCTCATCGCTTCCCTGCTGCAGGGATGCTACCAGCGCACGGACATCACGTGAGTGACCGCCCCTCCTTGACCTACGCAGGGATCATCTTCGCCGACCAAGACAGCCCACCTGACACGTGGAATCCCGTTCGACCAGCTGTCAGTGTGTGCGTGTAAACGACATGTGCCTCTGCCTTCCTGTCACTAACCCATAAACACCCTTTGCTTTTCTTCCTGCTACTTTTTTGTTCTGGCCAGGAAGTAAATATGATCCACAGGAAAAGGATATGACTATATCACTGGGAATCTCCTGTAGGAAGTGTGGAGCATGTACATGAGCGTGTGTTGAGTTTGATGTGGGTCCCTCAAGGCTGCTCTGGGGAGGGGTTAAACTAGTGATTTTACTGAAGTGGTTTCAAGACATAGTTCAGCAGTTCGAGCTGCTGCCTCTGGAGCTGAAGGTTGCGGGTTCAAATCTCACTTCCAGCTTTAATACAGTTGAGCAAGGTACTTGGCATAAACTGTATAAATGGGTAAATAATTATAAGTAGCATAATGTTGTAAGTTGCTTTGGAGGACAGCATCAGATGAATAAAAGTGTCAGTGCTTCATATTACATTTACGTCTGTAATGTTTCATAAATTATGTGGCACATAGATAGCTCTAATGGGGGCCCCGGTCTTTCTGAAAGCCTGCGTATGCATTGATTATTGTTGCTAATAGTTTGGTCCCCTCTACACCTGATAAATTGTTACGCGACTGCATACACTTTACAGAATGAACTAAATACAGTTGAATGGACCATAAATTAAAAAAGGTAATGAATTGTGTTTAGTAATAATTTGAAGAGAGGTGGGGATTTATAGAACTGGGAAGTGTAGAGCTCGAGTGCAGCGTTCAAGTCTCCTCTGCCAGATGGAACACAACTTGTGCCTTATGCTACGATCTGGTCCAAAGACATGGAGATGAGGTATTGGACCAGACAGCTGCTGGCGTTCTGGGCTGCGTGTTAACCAGACGGGACAGGTCGCTTTATTGGACCAGACAGCCTTCTGGCACACTAACTGGACACGATGGGGTGTCTTGTCCAGAAAGCTGCTGGTATTCTGGGGACGGGTGCTCCACTCTGGTTTTGCAGGAGGCTGTCTTTTTCATCTGCACGTGTTAAACGCCATGCCGGCGTGGTGCTTGTGGGTGTGGGGGGCGGGGGCGGCTTGCAGCTGTGTAAGAGGGCGCTGCTCTTTTGAGATAAGCCACTCACCCACCCCCCCTTCTGTTGAGTTAGTACTCAGCCTGCCCCAAGCCTGTCGTGCATCTGAGTAGGAACCGAAGGTCTTGACAAGTCCCAGCGCATCGGTCAGGCCTGACCAGCGATCGGTGCCTGTTTACCTGTTCCACAGTATATGCGATAACGGCGTTCCGACTCAGTACCAAAACCCATGGCATTCTTTTGAAAAGACCACTACAGTACATTGGCATAGATTAGACTTTTATGAGACTTCCACAAAAGCCTTAAAGGAATGGGGACATACTGTGTGTTTTGTAAAACAAATGCATCTGAAAGGGCATCATTTGCAAGTGAATGAATGATAAGTCCCACCCAGGGAACGGCGGCACCACGTTAACTGCCAGAGACCGTTGCAAGGCTGTAGTCGTGGGTTTTCACGGTAAGAAGTGCTGAGTGCCACTAAGTCATGTCCTCCCCCATGATAATCCACGTGACTTATCCGTCCACTTTACCCCGCTCCTCATAGACCTCAGTCCTTCAGTTCATACCTCGATGACATCATCAATTACCGCTGGGAGCTGGAGGAGGGAAAGCCTAATCCATTGCGGCAGGGCCCCTTCGAGGTGCTGCCTCCCCGCACGCAGGTGGAGCTGCTGCACCGCCTCTGTGACTACCGGCTGGACGCCGCCGATGTCTTTGACCTGCTCAAGGTGCGAGCTCTGCAGTTTCGCAGGACACGAGACGCACGATGTCGGTGCTTCGGCCCATTGTTCCCTCTTCTGCGACATTCCTTTTAGATATGATTGATTTAGTAGATCCTGGGCAAGGTAGCCTGTACACACATGCTCACTTCGTTTGCTTTTTGGTGGTGTTCTCTGCTTTAGTCCGGAGGTTGGAGTGTATTACTTACCCCGTTTTCAGGGATTGGATGCGGACAGCCTGCGAGTGGAGCCTCTAGGGCAGGACGGAAATGGCGCCCTCTACTGGTACTTCTATGGCACACGCATGTACAAGGAGGAGCCGGTCAGGCCGAAGCCAGGTGAACTCAGGTGAGGACACGTTATCAGAACCTCCTCTGATCTAATGAGGAGATGTTGGCTTTCACCGGCATGTCGGGGAAGGTTTGTCAGTAGGTGTCATGTTTGTGTAGCGTGATCCCCGAGGTCAAGATTCCAGAGAAAAGGAAGAGGGGGAGGCCACCTAAGAAAAAGAAGCTGGAGGAAGAGCAGCGGCTGAGGTAGGGCTTACCCAGTGTTGTGGTGTTCTTGCAGAGCAGTCTTTACACATCCACCGGTGTTTGGGGAAAATCCTAATTCAGATCTTAGCTGGGAATTTAGGCTTTGTCAGAGATGTTTGATCCATATCGCTGTGATTGATCCCTCTGCTTGTCTGATGCTTGAAAACACGTGAACGCAGAAGGGTCACTGTGTCGGCTAAGCCCGTTCGTTGTTTGTTTCAGTGAGGTGGACACCGTGGTCACGGAGAATGGCGTGGAAACTCAGGAGCCAGGCGAAGGTGTGTGGACGCATTTACTGCTGTGCCTTCCTGCTTTGCTGACCACGAGAAGCAACATATGGGCTTTTTTTCTCAACAAATTGCAGCCTCTATGGTTGGATTAGTGTAGGAAACAAGTGAAGAAATTGTTTATGCCGTTTTTTTAATACTGTAATATAAAAGGCATCCAATGCATCACATCTTATATCGCCATGCCGGTCAGAGGAGTTAAAGTTCAAAGGGAAACTGTCCTTAGTGGATCACCTCCCTGCTAGTGGCGATGATGATGATAATACCATCCTCCTGTGCCCCCTCAGAGCGGCAGCGTGGTACCTGGTCACTGGTGTGCGACACTGAGGAGCAGTGGGTGAACCTAGCCAACAACCTCAAGGACAGTACCTCCCCTCAAGCTCGTCACCTCTACAGAATCATCAGCCAGAACTTCCTGCCAGAGATCAGCAGCATGATCGTGCACAAGGTCTGAATGTGGCGGTCCGCTGCAAACACACCCCTTTTACCTTCCTCGATGCCCTGAAATGAGTTTCCCAGAGTGGCGATGTTTGGAACACATTGTGTGTCTGTAAAAACGGGCCAATTAACAGGGTCATGTGGCTCGACTCTCCCCCAGGCACTGACACTGGGGTGGGGGTCCTGGGGTTGCACCCTCTTTGGAGGTTCTGCCAGTAGCTGCAAGCAGCCCAAGGTGTCTGGGCACTTCACCAGATTGCTCATATTCTGTAATTCATAGACAGGTGACTTATTTTTCAGTGTAGCCGCAGCTGTAATTCATGGCACCTCACAAAAATGGAGAAATGGCGTTGCTCAGTCATAAGTGTCAGACTTTTAACTTTTTTTTGTTGGGTACGGAGTCAGACCTGCTTTAAATGAGAACACGTTCAGATTGAACCGAGAATTTAATGTAAAATTTGACAGCTCTTTGGTCTGACAAGTTATGAAATGCTGGCTGAATATCTGAACTCAATGGGCATCATAGGTCCGCCTCTAAAGTGGTGACATCACCCGTTCGAGATCAACATTTCGGTTTTATGAATCCAATTGCAGAGAACGTTGCATGCACACACACACACAGATCCAAATATAGACAATAATTTCAGAATTTCCAATTTCCAACCAACTCAAATTTTCTACATTTTCATTTTTGTTACTTGCGCTCATTGTTAACAGAGTGGCCCTCTATGCTGTAATGCAGGGGTGAGCAACCAATTATTTTTTTTTCCTCGCCATTTTTGTTGCCAGCCAGCTGCAGAAATAGCCACACAATTATTAAATTTGCTTACTGGACAAAGTAATTTGTTTGTTATGTTATGCGATATGTTTATTTTGCGTAACAGATGTGCAACTTTTTTTATGCATGGTCTTGTAATGCTGTGACATGCAGAATAAAAAGCAAAAAAGACAAAAGTGTGATACACAAAGCAAAAATGGAAAAAAAACGGTTTTAAAAAACATGTTTTGGACACCAAAGATAAATAGTCTGCGATATTAAAATTGATATATTCCAATACAGTAATTTACAAAAATTTGGAAATATTTATTACATAATTTGGTTCGTCAACACCACGCTCTCAGGGCAGCTCCTCCTTCAGTGTAAATCTGTACATCCAATTTGAAGAAGACACTGTCCACCAGGACCATTTTCCCCTTAATACATGTGTGGTCTATTCCTGAAAAATGTTTCCACACGGCGCAGTTCCACCCCCCGCTTTTTCGAGAGGTTTGAAAGATAATCAGTGATAATTGCGGCCTGTTTGGGAAGGCAAATTCAGGGGTGAGTAGAGAGCAGGAGGGTGGGGTGGTGTGCAGCCCACAGGCACGTGACCCTTCTTGACTTCCACCGGTGATCTGAGGGCAGTGCCTGGACTTTTGGGTCAGCATCTGTGCATGTGTGTGTCTGTGGGTGTAATGAGCTGCTCTCGTGCTGGTGTTGCAGGAGAAGGAACAGAAGGAGAAACGGTTAGATCCCGTTCCACTTCGCAGCTCACACCGACCACCTTCCAGCCGTCTCACCCGTGAAGAGCAGGTGAGGGGCGGGTCCACCGCTAGGGCCTCTGTAGACTCCTGCGTAGAGACCCTGTGGGACTTAAGTACTGAATGTCTGTGTGTATGTGTTTCATCAGGAGACCTTGAGGGCCATTGAGAACGTGGAGCAACAGAAGCGCAAGGAGGAGGATGCAGACCGGCAGGCACTGCTGGCAGAGCAGCGCAGGGAAGAAGAGAGGTTCTTGCAGGAGGAGAGGCAGCGTGAGGAGCAGGAGAGGATTAAGGCAGTGGAGGGTGAGGCATGCTGGGATACTGATGCCTGGAAGCTAGATACAGGATCTGTGGAAACACCGCACAGGGTGTGGAGCAAGAAGAAATGGTCTCTCTTACAGGGGGTTATAGTGGCCTTAGTCACTTCATTTATTTATAGCTTTGTGAACGCACTGAGTCTACCTTTAAGATAGAGTACTATATAACAAATTTTTGTTGCTTTGGGTTATTGGACCCTTTCTGAACTATGACACAATCTGTCTATTGCTCTGGTCATGAGTCGAATAGGTATCATTCCAGGAGTCCTCCTCCTTTGTAATAATGTAGTATTATTATTATTGTTGTTGTTGTTGTTGTTGTTGTTACTATTATTTAGCTGATGCCTTTGTACAAGGTGTGGTAGAATATTGGATTGCACTGAACTACCTGTAATCATTTGCTCACTCAAAGCTGAGTGGATTCATCACGCAGTCAGTCACATAGAAGGAAATTTACGTTCCCAAATTCACTCAACATATCTTTGGACTGTTAGAATAAACCGAAGCCCCTGGAGGAAACCCGCATGAACATGAGGAGAACAACCAAACCTGCACAGCCAGAGCTGGTATCAAACCCAGGCTCGAACACACAGCCTAGTTGCTGGGGTGCATGCGTTTCCTGCTGCGGTGCTGTGCCACTTGGAATCTTATCAGGGCAAAATCACTCCTGCGTTGTGTTACCTGACTGGTCATGTCAGATGTTTGTGGGCCCTGAAGGCATTTTTATTGTATGTTGGAAATTGTTCTTTTTCCAATGACTTCTTCAATGGAATGTTGGAGAATTTCTCAGTTATGTACCTTTCCCTCCCTCAGAACGTGCACGACGGCGCCAGCAGCGGGAGGAGAAGGCATGGTTGCTGTCACAAGGCAAGGAGCTGCCACCTGAACTGCTGCACCTGGACACCCACTCACCCATCCGCCGTGCCCGTCGCACCAAGGAACTGTAAGGGCGATCTGCACCCCCTTGCTGTGGCTTCTTTATCCTCAGAGAAGCTTTTACATTTCCAAAATGCAGCCTGGAGAAGTTGCACTTAGACAACATATCATATTTACGATTATCCGTGTTCTTCTGCTCCCCCCAGGTATGAAATTGATGATGATTACACTGCTTTATACAAAGGTAGGCTGGGACGTTGAGTCAGAGCTGTAACCAGGTTCTCTGAGAAATGAACAATAGGCTTCCTAACTGATCATGTTTTCATCGGTCTGTCCAGTGCTGGAAGCCCTCAAGGCCCATAAGGATGCATGGCCCTTCTTAGAGCCAGTAGATGAATCCTATGCCCCCAACTATCATGAAATCATCCAGGTGAGGAAATGTGAGAATGTTGTACCAAGCTGTATCACAAACAGGATTTATTCTGAATGCACGAATGTATAGGAATGAACTTGGAAGTTCTTGTGTACCCAGACCCCAATGGACCTTTCCACCATTGAGAAGAAACTGAACCAAGGGCAGTACCTCGCCAAGGATGAATTTGTGTCTGATGTGAAGCTCATGTTTGACAACTGCCAGGAATACAACGGAGAGGACAGCGGTAAGGGCACCATGTTCTCACCCAGATGGTTTGAAGTCTTTGCCGAGAAGCTGTTGATAGAAAAGTAAGAAACGAACCAGTGTGATACATGTCCTAAATGTTTGCACGCAATGACAGCCATGTGCCTGCAACTGCATTTGACAGTGCATTTGATCTTACTGGTGTGTTTAAAGCTGGACTGTGGGGACATGTCTACAGATAGTTGAGTTCTTGCTTGTGACGGGTCTCTGCAGAGATCATGACCATGGACATCTGACTTTGATTAATGTTGAAGATTGGGCAGTAACGGGCGGGAATGAAGCCCAGTGGGACTCCATTGAAACACATTCCTGCCTGGTTCCTCTGAAGCCCCTCTGTGGATGGTGGGGAACAGGGTTCAGAGGTCACATCTTGCCCCCTGACCTGGTCTGTGTGCTGCTCCTGCTGAAGAACAGGGGGTGTGTGAATGAGGGAGAGAGAGAGAGAAGAGAGAGAAAAGAATACACACAAGAATGGGCTTCATTCTACTTTAATTCCTGTCATAAGTTCTGATCATTCGAACTTTGATGCAAATTGCACTGATGATTTTGGTCACTACCCCAGAAACGAAAAGAATATTTGTATTCAACTTACGGTATTTTCAATTTCTCTTAAAAGCAGAAAGATTGAAATTTTCGTTTTGCCTGCTTACAATGTCCTCACGGGATTGAAGTTGCTTTCCTCCCTTTTCCCAGAGTACACCATGATGGCAGAGTCTTTGGAGCGTTGCTTCACCAAGGCCCTCTTGAAGCACTTCCCAGCGGAGGAGGGTGACACGGACGAGGAGTTCAACATCGGCAACGAGGACCGGGATCGACGGGAGCGGCGCCGGAACCGAGGGCAGAGAACTGGGGGTCAGGCCGGGCTTGAAAACCTGGTCCGGGCTAGCGAGCAACAGGCTCGCCGTTTTAATGACCCCCGCGGCAGTGGCAAAGGTAGCGGCCCAAAGGAAGAGAACAGACGTGTGCGCCCCCAGCCCCCTCCTTCACCCTGGACCAACGAGATGCCTAAAGACCATACCTTCCAGCCAGGACAGCCTCGCCCTACATCTGACATTCATCCTAACATGTTCCACCAAACTCAGATGGTATGAACTACATGCACTGGTGCCAAAAATCTTTGTTCAGAACTCTGATGATGGATATCAGTACTCTAAATAAATGTAGTTTTGACCCTGTACTCATGTCGATTCTTTAGCCGGCCCACCACCCCCATGGCCCTGCACCCTTTGCCCAACGCATGGCTATGGATTCGAGATTTTCCTTCCCTAGGCAGAGACCTCCGGAGCCTAAGCCTGGGGAGCCGAACACATGGCGCCTACCTCCCAACTTCAACATGCAGGTGTGCAGGCTCTCCTCCAGGGAATTTTATTTTAATGCTTGGTTACCCTGTTGGGAGTCATTTTATTGTTACCCTGTTCGGAGTCATTTTATTGTTACTCATTTTTATTTTGAATTGTCTACTCAGGCTTCTTCTGGCGATGGCCAGTGTCTGGGCCCCAGGTTTCCAGTGGATTCAAAGGCTCGACTTCTGCATCCCTGTCACCAGCAGCATTCGTATCTGGGGCCAACTCATGGTCCCTCTCTGGGTCCACGTCCCATAGCTCTACAGTCCGGGGGCCTCTGCAGCCCATCTCCTGAAGGGCAGGTGACTTATACTTCCGGGAGTCGACACCCAGTACCAGAGGTTCTGCAGCAAAACAGCCCGTTTGCTCGCTTCTGCCCGCCTGTGGCGGTTATGCCTGCCGCATGGCCGGGGATGAACGCTGAAGGGCACGAGCGGCCTGCAAGGCCCGCGATGCAGGATCAAGTCATGAGTAGCTCATCTGCCCAACGCCCTTTTAGCTCTATCATGGGACGGCCGCCCGCGCCCACAAAGCCCTGGCCAGACCAGACAGTGCGATATCATGCCCCCAATGGGCAGTACAGGATGCCTACCTCCAGCTCTCCAAGCCCTGGGCCACCGCACGACTCCCGGCCCCTCCTGGCCTCCATGTTGGAGAGTCCAGAGATGATCGCCCTTCAGCAGCTGTCTGCTTCCTCAAGGCCACCCGCAAGACCCCAGTGTCCATCACTCCTTCCACAACACCAACTGGGGGGCTTTCAGCAGCCTCCGCAGGCTTCCCCTGCCCCAGTTGCCCCGCTGCATCTGCCCCGCTCAGAAATGCAGTTGATTCGTCCTGCAAGGGAAGCCACAGCTGAGAGCTGTCCCACTAAAAACTTGGATTCAGCACCTCAGGGTAAGAGAGCTGTCAGCCAGTGCAGAAGAATTCACAATGACGGTCAAGATAGAAGAAAATATTTTGACATTAAATGGAAGAACTGTGGCATAAAATTTAAAAAAAAAAAAAAAATTAAAAAAATTTCTGAACCTACGTGATCAGCTTGAAATATTCAGCTCTCATCCCACACCGAAAATAACTTGTTCCGTTACACCAAACTGAACTTTTCCGTGTTCTGTGTCCCACCAGGTTTGACGCCACCTGAGTCCAAATCGGCCGTCCAGCTGTCCCGAGTGACCCCAGTCCAGGCTGAACAGGAGCGCCGGTCTGTCCCCAGCCCCACGGAACACCCAAATCGGATCTGTGGGTCACTGCAGAGCCCATCCGCCCCCGACATGGGAAGACACCAAGAGAGAGGGGAGGCAGGGCCAGGGGCAGCACCGGGACACCCTCAGGGCACTGAAACCTGCAAAACGGAGAGAGCTCTCGCATCCCAGAATGCACCACAGGATGGTCGAGCACACAACTCTCCTCCACAAACTGTCCTACGTTCTGCGTCCCACGCTCACGCTCTGCCCCAGGTACCCAGCCAATCGAGCTTAGGGGACAGTGTGGACCAGGCACCCAGTGGCAGCCCTCTACTAGAGCAGAATGTTGCAGCTGCCACCATGATAAGGTCACCTGGGATGGCCAATGGCCATCCTGAACCACAGGCTTTCTCATCAGAGCTTCACACTCAACTGGTGGGCAGGGTTCGGCTGGGACTGGCCTCCAGGGGACCCACACAGCCCCAAGCAGCCCATCACCTGGGACAGGAAAATGTAGCCCAGGGCCAGCTTGGTTCTGCAGGTTCACTCCACGCACAGTATGGTATCCCCATGGGACGAACCCTGCCGGGCACCAACCATCAGGCCTTCGGCAGCCAGTCTCCTGGCCAGCCTATGAACCCCCACCCCAGTGCTGCGCAGTATCCCACCTATCACCTGCAGGGAGCAGCATACCCGTACCGCATGGCTTCTCCAAATCACCAGGGCAACACCAGCATGTTCTCACCATACCAGCAACCGCAGTACTACCCCCAGCCTCAGAGCAGTAAGAGGGGTGGCTTCCCAGTAATGGAGTGGCAGCGCTCCCCATATCACTCTCGTCATCCCGTGCCTTCTGGTGCCTATGTGCCGACGGTTTCTAATGTTAACGGGCGTCCGAAGGAGAGCAGCGCATCCCCGCACGGTTCGGAGGGCTCCGGGGGTGGTTTACTCTCCCCCGGCTCGGTGCCTGAGAGCCGGGAGGCTGGCAGCCCCCTGAAGCCAGCGCACATGGAGAATGGCCCGGAGCAGCCCGAGAGCCCCAAGGAGATCCTGGACCTAGATAGCCACAATGCAGCAGTGCGTCACCGTGGAGCCCAACCCCCCTATGCAGGTGACTTCCTGTATGACTCGCGCACAACAC
This sequence comes from Scleropages formosus, assembly GCF_900964775.1. Lineage (NCBI taxonomy): Eukaryota > Metazoa > Chordata > Actinopteri > Osteoglossiformes > Osteoglossidae > Scleropages > Scleropages formosus. The sequence continues at coordinate 18,491,239 of NC_041807.1, forward strand.
AACCCGGAGTGCACCAGGGTGATGTTCCACCACCGCATGCATTGCCTCGCCCCCCCTACTCTGCCCACCCGTATCCCTGCGGTCCCTACACTGCCCAGCGGTCCCACCCACACCTGATGGAGGCTCTGCAGCACCTCCCCTACCCTCCTGGCCAGTCTCAGATGACCTTGTACAGACACCCCAGAGCAGGTGGCCACTTCCAGGGAATTATGGTCCAACAGAGGAATACGGTTCAGGAGCACTACCTCCATCCTGGGTGAGGGGAAACTCCAACTCTGACGTTCTGGTATCTGTCTAGTACTGTCAGTCCTTGCTTATTGGTGTGCATGCTGATATGTGACGTGTCATATCTGCACAACAGGCAGCAGGTGACGTGTGCAGGACCTCCCAGGGACCCTGGCAGCAAGCAGGGAGTGTGAGGAGCATGCTGGGAGCGGTCCCGGTGAGAACCTTTAATGTACTGGTATAAATGTGGGTGGGCACAGTTGGAGTACATTGGTGTCACTAACCAGGGCAGAAACTTTCTACTCTGATCTCCACAGCAGAGGGATGGTGATGCGACTGAAGACAAGCTCCTCCTTCCCTGCCCTGAGAATGGCGATGACTTCAACCTGCCTGTCAGTGTTACCGAATGGGATGCTGCATTTGTGCTTTGAAGGCGGTGGGATTTATTGCCAGTCCAGTTGTGTGAAGTTCTTGCTTGGTTTGGACAGTGAACACACCCCTAGGGCCACTTGCACCCGTGAGAGCCTTTCCACCAGCCATAGTACCAAGTCTTCCTTGCATCACCTCATCCTGAGCCTATCCCTCCTCCTCATCTTGTTCAACCACTGACAGACTTCTTGGATGGATGAGCATGGAGGATGATGTGGGGCGATGGTCCCGCCAACGCCTAGAGACGATTCTTTAAAACCCTATAGACTCTTCCGCCCATTTGTAGAGGTCCCGAACCCACAAAGGGCGTCTTGCTGTGTTGCCTTTTACTCGTTGAATGTATGTGTAAGTAATCATATCGTATGTACAGCTCACGTACCCGTGAGAATGGACGCGGAATGGGTCGGGCATTTGCGCTTTTCTTTTTCTCAATCTACTCGGGCGCTGTTTTGGTGTATTTGGGCGCATTGAACGTCGCCTTCGCTCTAAGAATGTTTAAAGACTATAGGCTCACTGCACTGTGTAATTCGTGTTCACATTCTCAAAATAGTGGCCTTGAACTTTTTTAAAACAATTTTTTGCGGTTTTGTTTGTCACCGTGAATATATTTATGTCCATGGCATACTACTGTCTCTGCTAATGTAGATACGTACACTGCACAGGGTTCACCGCAAAACACTGTACACATTCATTTCCCTGCCATGAAAAAAAAATTATGTACTGAGAAATTTTTCTCTCATAATCCCAGGAGGATTATTGACTACTTGGAATGATTTTTGCTGTCAGTTATTAGGAGGCGGAGTATGTTTACTACTTATGCATCAAAATCCTTGTGTAATTTTTCTGAAAAAATTACTTTTGTCCTGGAATGGAAATTCATGTGTAGCTGCTTCATACTGTGACAAGTGCAGAGTTCTAGTACTAACTGTAGCGCGTAGTATTACAGAAAATACTTTTTTGTGGGCATCCAGTTCTCCCATAAAATGATCTAAAGTCCTCAGGGTATAGAGTTTTAATACGGGTATTTTAAAAATGAGATATACGGACATTTGAGATCAGTTCATGCAACAGACGACAGGTTGTCTTCACAGGAGACTTCATTGAACTTTCTTTGTGTTGTGAAGCCGGTGGAGCCGTGGTCATTTTATTGCAATCGGATGTTACTACAATGCTGGATTTTGACCTTTTTTGCTTTATCTTTGGGCATTTTGTCTTATTTTTAGGAAAATGTGATAGTGTTCTGATGGGAAGCACGTGCGGGAAGTTCAGCTCCGTATGACTTAACCAGACAAACATCTTGTCTTTTTCCAAACATGTTTCTTCCCTCCCAGTTCTTTTGCCCAGTGTCAGTTCAGTCAGTTATATATATTCTTATTTTTCTAATTAAAAAGCTTAAACAACTTCCCGATTGCTTCCTTTACAATTTGTGCTCCATGAGCGCGGGCACCTTCTGGCGTGGTGGCCATGGAGTTTTAAACTACCTCAGAGAGCTCACCATTGTCCTGTCGCCACCACTCCCAGATGTCCCGCCCTCAGTGCCTCCTGGAGCCGGATGCTGTGGTCTCCTTGGCAACAGGATTAATTTGTGGCCAGGGAACAGATGCTTCCCGTGTGTGGAGCAGATAAGTCAGACAGGGCAAAGAAGAGCTGTCACCGCTACTTTTTGCCGAAAAGATAGGTGAAAGCTCTCCGCGTAGCAAAAGGTTTATTGCCTTGGAATTGTTTATACTGTCCTCTGCTGTTGATTCTGGGTAAAATCTGAAACGTGCTCTTCCACCCTCACTATTGTCTGCACTAGGAAACTAGACTGGATTTAATGTGAATCATATTTATTTTTTCCTTAAATTTTGTATATTTTGACTTTGTTCTTAATATAAATATGGTTTTTTTTGTTCAAACAGTCAACATTTACCTCAGTCGGATGATTATATAAATATATTAAAAAAAAAAAAAAAAAAAAAAGACTTTCTGGTTTAATTTCCCCATGTGAAGTTTACAAGTTCGTATCTGACTGACAGATTATTTTGAAAATGGACTTAAATATTTTCTAAACTGTACATTTCTTAGAATAAATAACTTTTACACAATTTCTTTATGGTTTTTGAATGTGCTCCCCCCCTTTTCTTTCTGGCTTCCTTTATTTGTACAACTCGTCCTGTTTATATTCTCCCAAAGAGGTTCACATTTGTACACTAATGTAATTAATCTAAAATTTAACATTTGGTTACGAATGGATCAATAACCTGGCAAAAATAAAATGCCTGTGCATCCATGTACTTGAATTACACAAGGGGGGTGAAACTTTCAGATTCATTTTAGAGGGTTTTTTATTTATTTATTTATTTTTACACATCTTGTATCTTACAATATACCTGTATGTTTCATCAGTGATTTCACTTGGGGGTCACTGGTTGTGAAAGTACCTTCCTATGCCAGGCATCATCTGGCAGTCCTGTGCCATCACCAGGAACCCTAACCTGGTTTTGGGTGCTGATTCACACTTCATCTTTTCTTGACAAACGGTCTGGCCTGCCTTTGTATAGTTGATGGGTCCTGTTTTCTGCTAATCCTGCATTGATAGCAACACTGCTGAAGCCTTGAGGTTCATCAAGAAACCTGTGGAGGTGACAGGTCCTCTTTGTTTTGAATGCCACAACTGTCACTTCATAAGAAGGAGCCAGAGAATTCTTGATAGGATGTCATGCTGATATACCCAAGCATTGCACACTCATTCCCACCATCTAGTCTCCCAGTACCACTCTTTTTTTTGAATATATCCACTCAGCAATCTCTCACACACACACACACACACACACACACACACACACACAGAGACAGAGAACCGGGTCACGGGGAGCCAGAGCCTAACCCGGCAACACAGGGCATAAGGCTGGAGGGGAGGGGACACACCCAGGACAGGATGCCAGGCTGTTGCAAGGCACCCCAAGCAGGACTCGAACCCTAGACCCACCGGAGAGCAGGACCCGGTCCAACCCACTGTGCCACCGCACCCCCCACTCAGCAATTATTACTATTGCTAATTGTTCTGGATTTTTGTGTATCTGATCTGCCATATCTGGTCTGAGCTTGTGATATTTGGTACCAAGTGATAATTTAAGGTCCCACATGAAAACTGTACCAAGTGGCTGTGTGAGGTTGTAAGACGAATTGTGTTGCCGCGCTCTCGGCTGCAGTCCGGCGCTCTCTCCTGAGTACTCAGGTGTTTGTGTTTGCACCCTCTGTTTTGCACTCTCTTGCTTTAATTTCTCTCGTCAGGAACGAAATAGGATCAGATAATGCCTGGTAAGGGTAATTACTCCCAAGCTGAGGATGTAGTCCTTGAGGAAATTAAGTTAAACAGTGAAATTTTTTCCAGCGGAAAAAAACGAAAATGATTTCATCATCCACATGTTTACCAAGATAGTTACAGTTGTAGACCATAGCAGTAAAATATATTTCTTTTCAAAGTATGAAAGGGTAATCACATTAAATTCCATAACTTTTTAAAAAAGAACTTGGGTTATTGTTTAACCAAAGAAAAAAACAAACTTTTGGGTCATGGTCTTTTGAATGCTTATGACAATGCCATTCCACTGAGCCTGTGTCTCCTGCTTTTCCTTCCTTCCCATTTCATCTTAGCTACAATTTCGGAGTATCGTTAGTCATTTTTTTTTCCTCTCGAAACCTATAGTTTATATATTTGCTCATCCTAAGCATTGTCCGTCATTCATTCTCTTCGTTATGCCTTTCTTTACCTTTGTAATGTTACCCTTTGTTCTCCCTTTCTTTTTACTTCCCAGGGGTGTACCGGTGTACCATTGCCCCTGGTACCCCTTGTTTTTGGCCTCCTTAAGAGCTGGAATGAAGTCAGCTGACTTGCCCATGATCACAAGGGCTGGAGGAGACTTGCTGGCACCTTATGTTCTACCTGGAACAAAGAGGATTATACCCAAACCTGTTTAACTGTGTATTCAAAGTGTACAAATATTTTAGATGTCTGCAAATGTATTGTTATGCAAAGTTTTACAAACATAAGTCTTTTCCTCTGAAACACTTTGTTATTGACATACTTTTCACAATTCTAATTTACATACAGGAAGAAAATGAAACATGACAAACCGGTTTCAAGAATCACATGGCACATTGAGCAAAGATGGGTTTATTGAAGTAATACATAACTGTTCAAATATTTTATTGTACCACACTCTCGAGCTTCCAAGTGGTGAATTTCAACAGAAAATGTCACCCAAACTTGCTGTAATTAATAGTACAATGTTCACACCTATCAAGTTATGGAAAACAAAAATAAAAATTTGCAGACAGGAAACCCAAGATTAGCAGAAAACTGAAAAGAGAGAAATAGAGCTCTTTCTTTCATATGACTCCCACGTGGAAAAAAAAAAATTAAGGCACAAAAATAGCAGTTATACTCTGACAGGGATTTAATATCAGTGACTATGAGAATAAATTAAGATTTATGCTGCCTTTCAGTATTTGTGCAAAACTTTTCTTTTACTACAGTAACTATGCTGTGCCCCCTGTGACAAATGACCCAGTTCACCATACAAGAGGACACCAATTTCTCAACTTATTAATAGAAAAAGAAAGCCGAACTCCTTGCTACATGGCTCTACTGTTCTGAATGTGACAAATACCCCTGTATTGTTATTAGCACCATAATACTTCAGTAAATCCACCACCTTAAACTAAATATTTATATATTCCATGAAGAAAATTTAAGTAATCATCTAACTGTGCATCCTGTGGTTCATATGCATCTGAACTGCATTGTTCTGTCTTCACTGTTTCAGGAATTCTAATTCATCTCACAAAAGGTTCTGGTGTGTCGAGCGACTACGGGGCACTGACGTCATACAGAATCTCCCATCTCTGTCCTGTGCAGTTCTGCACCACCAGTTTTTCATTGATCATTTCTGCACACCTATTTGTCCTTCTGTTCCTGAGAGCTCCACCCTGAAAAACACACAAGAATATTGGTGATCCTCTACTGATGGCATTTTCAGTGGAATCGACATGCTTTTGGATGGTGATCTTACCACCAAGCTTTGTACCTGTTTGAAATCCCAGTGGCGGGACATATCCTCCTTCTGGGCCTCCTTGCAATCATATAAACCCAGAGTACTGCCTGTACCAGGGTCCACCAGGCACCTGTTGTTGTTGTACTTGTGGGACTTTATACCACCAATGTACAGCTCCCCATTTGTCCGGTAGTATGTGCGCTGAAACACCGCAGTAAAGTGACAGGTGAGGTCAATGGTAACACCAGAGTTCTTGTTCCACCACTGTGCCACTCTATTTCCGGGGCCAGATGCTGATGTGTAGGGGCATTACCTGAGGGTTGTAGTAGTAGCAGCCATAGGCGATGGGTTCGTGGCCAGGCACTGGACCCTGGTCTATGCACAGGTTTGCGTCAAGGTTCTTCAGCTGGAGACACAGTGCAATACAGATTGTTGAGCCAACAGAAATCCAGTTCTTTTGAACATGCTGGAACTGGTTCATTATGTAAAAACAACATACTCCTCCATAGCCAATGAGATCACCAAAGTCATCCAGCTGGGGATACACGTTGTCCAGGTACCACCGGAAGGGCTTACACTTTAGCTTTTCCCTCAGCTTCTTCATCTCAGACACATCACCAACATCGATGCCATGATCCTGAAGTAGAGGAAGTGTGAATGTGGGTAGGGGGCATACATAGTCTAGTTAGGGGCCAGGGGTTTGAACTGAAAAAGGGGCACAGATGTGCATTTATGACCACCCAAATAAGTGAAGGAACCTGTGAAGAGGGGACGTTTTAGAGTTAAACTTTCCAATAAAGCAGCTCATGTCATAGTTCAAGGAAGTTAGCAGTTCTTGTTTTGAGGAAAAAAAACGTATGCTGCAGGACTTGTACTTTGAGTGGAAGATTCCAGGCAATGTTGACATTTTTCTTGTACTCATCCATCCAGATCTCGGCCACTCTCAGGGCATTCCTCTTCATGGTGATGCTGAGGTCACGCTGGTAGGGTTTGTGAGCCCTCTCAATGTGAGCAATCTTGGAGCAGGGCACCACCTCGATGCTGCCTCCACACAACCACACCTGCATAAATATACAAGTATATGGTTGATTCAGGTTTTGAAAGCAGGAAGTGCATTGTGTTTTCCACTTTCTTCTTCTTTTTTTGTTGTTTTTTTTTTTTGCTGAAACATCATTACAGGTGATTTTTTTTCAAAAACGTTCTACTGTTGTGAACAGCAATCTTCTTTTGCTATTTGTTTTATTATGTTCATTATGAAATAAAAAATATATAATGTAAATGTTTTTTCAGTTTGAATTTTTTGTAAACTCTTCTGATATACAGGCAGTCCCCAAAACAAGTTCTGTTCCTCAGTCTGTCTGTAAGTCGGAACAGTTAGGTATGGTGGGTATCTAATGTCAGTTAGTCAGATTTTGTCTTAATATATCGTGTTCCTTTCTATGCATAAAAACCTTAAAGAAACACTTCTGGATACACTAACGTCTTTAATATAACAATACAGTAATAATACAATATAATGATGTAATAATGATAACAATAATAACTTACTACAGTATTTATAATAGCGAGAGGAAGAGGAGAGAGAAAAGGTATTAACATTAAAGAAACTTTGGTGTTCGCTTTTCCAACGTTCGTTGGCGTTTCACCTTTTTCTGATCGCTTAAATATTTCCACTTTAATTTCAATCGTGATCGTTTTCATGTGAGTGAGGAGAATGAGGAGGGATTGAGAACAGGGGAGCGAGAAGAACGAGGGAATGAGGAGAATGAGGGACTTGGACAGATGGGTAGGTTGTCGTGGGTTCACGCGAGAGTGCTGGAGAGACGAGCTCCTCAAATGAGATTTCCCAACCAGGGTGTGCAGGTGCAGCTTCTTTATACCCCACTGCTTTGATTTCAAACAGGTACGGACATTCGGGGCGAGGTCATGGGTGTGACAGTCCGACTGAAAAGAACAAGGTCTTAGTGCTACCTCAGGCTCATGCGCCCACAAGCCGACGAACGGCTGTGGACGCACAACGTTTTGATAAGCATTGCAAAGTATCGCTGTTTGTTATTACAAATCATTGTATGTAACTTGAATTTTTAATATAATAGGCTTAATTATGAAGTTTTCATTTGATTGTTACTTAAGAGTGACAAAAAATTAATTTCTGGTCAGTATGGGGATGGTTCCTAAGTAGGGTTGTATGTAAGTCAGACGTTCGTAACCCGGGGACTGCCTGCATTAACTTTCTGGCAAATTCAGTGAAAGGCACCATTATTTAGGAGTCAAGTCTTAAAGCATGATGGTAGCACTCTTGTAATTACATGAAATGTAATTACATATGAAAATGAATTACAATATGAAAAAACAAACCCGAATTCCCAGCTCTACGTTCTCCCCTCCGTACACTTTCATCCCACCATCCAAGGCACCAATTTCTCCAAGGAACTTTCTGTCTGCAACCAGAATTCCCATCACCGAAGGGCTCCTGCCGAACACAGTAGGACAGCGGAAGAATACATTTTCAGACATCTAAATGCGTCAGTGTGGGCTGGACTGAGGAATTTGGTATACTCATCTGAAACAACTCCACTGTCATCAAATTTAACATAAAAGACATTCAGAGAGCCTGAACAAAACACAAATTTCATCTTGTCATGGGCCAAGAGAAGTGTACCTTATCAATATTCTTAACATATTATTGTCATTAATGATCGGGAAACTAAGAGTCTATTTCCAGCAACACAGGGCGCAAGGCTGGAGGGGGAGGGGACATACCCAGGACGGGACGCCAGCCCATTGCAAGGCACTCCAAGCAGGACTCAAACCCCAGACCCACTGGAGAACAGGCATAAGCCAAACCTGCTGCACCACCATGCCCCCTGCTACTGATGTACAGTACTTACTAATATATGATTACATTACACTCCTATCAGAAAAAGACTGCTCACACCCTGAGTATACCATATTTCATGAGAGCCATGACTCACGAGCGTTTTGACCATACAAAAAAGATTATCCAATAGGCAGAAGTTTTATAGATCCCAATAGAAGTTGCACTAAGGGCAAGTGGATTGAATCTGTGACCCTGGTATTACTAGTACCACTCTAACCAAGGAAAACATTTGTCTATAGTAGAACGAGGAATAGAGCGAGTAGAACGTTTTTCCACTCAATGGAGACTTTTCTGGGAATATTTCCCACTTTTTAAAATCACTCATGGTTTAAATTTGTATTTTAGCAAGTGAGGATTGCGTACTTTCCTGGAAGCGATGGGTCATTTTGGCTGTACCACTCGGGCCGGAAAGACTCATACATGCACCAAAGAGCCCAGTCGAAGGCATGGGAAGCAGGGTAGTATGGAACAACATTCAGGTTGTCGAAGTTCACTCTGTCAAACACGGGTGACACCACCGTGGTTCGGTTTGCTTTGATCTGAGTCAGCAGCGGCTCTGCCCTAGGAATGTAAATACATGATGATTAACCATATGTATTTAAATTCAATGTAAATCTCAGTTAAGTAAAACACAGGTTTATATTTTCTGTAGGCTTACCACCCGACAGTGACTTCTATGTGCGCATCTAAAATGGCCACAACATCAGCAGTGGCGGCCGACCACCCGGAGATACGAGCTTGTGAAAGTCCCATCTGTTGGCTGTGTCTGACCTTGGTGAAATGTAAGCCTGGGTTCTGCTTCTCTATGGACTTGATGTACAAGTCTAAGTTTTCCTTCAGGTCCTCTTTTTGATCAAAATGAACCACGGTGATGTAAATGGAGATGGAAAGAAATGCAATGATGAGACAATACAAGCAGTGAAGGGAGCAGTCTATACTTGGGCTAGAGTTTTGTGATGCCAAAATTATTGCTAATGAATCAGTTAACGCATTCTTTTTTCCAAAGCAACTTACAGTATTTTACCCAGTTTCAAAGCTAGGGATTTTTCCTTGCATAATTCAAGCTACATACAATATTCAAAAGTACTACAGCAATAGTGTAGAATGGGACTTCAACCAGCCCCTTTAGGTTTTCAAATACTATGCTACTTTATTATTGCTTTATTATTGCTAAGATCACCACACTGGATAGCTGTCCAAGCTTTCATTAGATAGTTTAACATTAGACAAACCATTGGAGCTGTTGTCATCCACCAGTATGATTTCTTTGAGCAGTCTGGCTGGTGTCTTGTCAACAATGCTACGGATGGCTCTCTTGATGATAGACAGGGCCTCATTCAGGTAGATCAAGACCACTCCGACGGTAGGGAGATCTTCTGGGTATTTCTTCTCCAAACACCTTGAAAATTTAGATATAAAATAAAAAATGGGGATTATGGTCTTTGTTCTTACAAAGAAAATTTGCCTTCCTGGACACAGCAAAGTTTTGCTTGTGTGTAACGTGAAGAAAAGATTTTATTTTTTTGCCTGTACATTTCAAAATACGGTATGTCCATTTATGTAAACCTTATGCCAGAGCCAGATAACTGTTTTGTCAAAATTTGCCACAAATGATTCTACTGTTCCTGTACCCAAAATGAACATTTTATAGAATATGACTTCAAATGCTGATAAAAGATACATACAATTCTGCTTAAATTAGGTTTTTCACAAGACTGCATGTTATACACCTGTCACCGAAACGTCTCGAAACTTTTTCACAGGATCATCTGAAAACTCAGTCGAATAAAAATCAAATGACATCTTAAAAATAATGTCAAAACAATCCAAAGAGAACTAAAGTATGGCCATGAAGTGAGCACAATCTTAGTTTCCACAGAGATGGCAGTTAGAAATCCTGTGAAAAAAAAAGTTATATTATTGAAAGAAAGAGGAGTAGAAGGAAGTGGGAAAAAAAGTGAAGACAGCACCTGGCATCACGTGTGTCATTGAGCTGTCTGTTCAGAGGCAGTCTGTCACTCAAGTACACGTTGTAGCCAAACTGCTCAAACAAATCCTGGGCCACCCTCTGGTCATCTTCCGGCAAGTCCCACCCCCATTTCTGGAACAGGTAAGAGTTGGGAAACAGCCGTGCATACTTCTTCTTAATATTCCCTTTTTTGCCTTTCTTCATGCTTCTGTTTGTGTCGGTGTCCTCTTCCTCCTTCCTTTGACCTTCCTGTTTTGATGGGTCTTGAGGTTGTTTTAGAGCAGTGTCTGCTCTCATCACAAGTACTTTTTCAATCTTATCCTGTTTGTCCTCAAGGTTTTTGACAAGATCATCTAGGAAGAAGAGCAGAATTTGAGGAACGGTCAGTATAGTTAGGCATGGGAATAATCACAGATTTTTACAAATACAAGCTGCTCTCACATTCTGTCACTCATTACAAGAATTTGAACCTATAAGCACACATAATGCAATCTGTCCTATAAAATTTTCACCAGAACCCATCACCTGACACAAGAAACACCTTAATGCGTCATTTGAATTATATATTAAAAAGCTACGGTTCCTTACCAAACAAAGTTGTTACAAGTTTGGAAATAAGTCTAGCCATCTTTACATTTAGCTGACACTTTTCTTCAAAGCAACTTACAATGTTAAGCTTACAATTATTTACCCATTTATACAGCTGGGTAATTTTTACTGGAGCAATTTAGGGAAAGTACCTTGCTCAAGGGTACTACAGCTGCAGGTGAGGCTCAAATCTGTGACCTTTAGGTCCAAAGGCAGTAGCGCTAACCACTACACTACCAGCTGTCCGTCTTCTGACCTATCCGATGAAGTCACAACAGAATAAACAATCTGCTGAGAAGAAGCCACTCGCTGACAGACATCCTGAAATGCTGTTGTAGAATGTTCCAATACAACTTGGAAGTTACTAGCCCTTCAGTGACTGCCATTCCTTCAGGTCCTGAGGCAGCAAAGCAGCCCCACACCATTGTACTCCCTCCACCTTGCTTCACACTTCGGAGAAAGTGTTTTGTTTTCTCCAAACATAATGCTGTGTGCAATTGCCAAGAACCTAAACTTTTCTCTCATCAGTCCACAGAACATTGTTCCAGCAGTGATGTGGAACATTCAGGTGGTCTTTAGCAAACTTGAAATGGGCAGCAATGTTTTTTTGGACAGCGGTGATTTCTCGTTAAAACCTTTTATTCAGAAATTTCACAAGATTGCTACCTGAAAATTGTGAGATTCTCAAAACTCTTCTAGCTTGGTGAAAAGTTAGGAGGTGTTTGGGGATCTTCAAGTGGTGTAACATACCATACCCCAAGATAAATGGATCCAAGCGTAATTTATTTACAGTAACCGTGAAAGTACAAGAAACACAGCTGCAGGTTTCAGTCAAAAAAAGAGAATCAGTATTTCAAGACTTTGCAGTGGTATAGTCCAGGTGTTTCTCCTTTGTATCTGTATTGACTGCTTTCTCTGCTACGGTACAGGCTGTTTGGAATTTATGCCAAACAAGGTGATGGATATATCATATCACATTATCAGATTTTACCAGGGGCAATGGTAGTGTAGTGGTTAAACCAGCTGCCTTTAGTTCAAAAAGGTGACAGATTTGAATTTTCTTTCCAGCCATAGGACTCTTGAACAAGGTCATTACCCTAAATTAATCCAGTAAAAATTACCCAGCTGCATAAATGGGTAAATAATTGTAAGTTGCCTTGGAGAAAAGCTTCAGCAAAATGAATCAATGTAAATTATTGGCAGATTTATCTCCACACTGATTGCTAAATTATTGACTGAGACACATCAGCCATGAGTCCAAGATATCCTGTTTATCTATTTGAAACTCTGAATCTGTATTACAGTTTGAAAGTTTCCAATGCTTCTGCAGTGTAAATATGCACCATAACACACAGCTAAGAACAAGAATTAAGACAAATTATTTAAAAAAATAAAGAGGATGATAATAACATGGACATAAAAAGGTAATGCTGAAAAATCCAGGACTAAACAAGAAATTTAAAAAAATTGACTGAAGATGTGTTAAAGTGCTCCTATCACCAATCCCCAGGGCAAGGGGCAGGAGGTAAGACCCAAGTACAGGATCTGTGGGTTATTTGTTTGAAGGCAAGGCAAAAGACATTTATCAAGGGGCATACATCCCTCAAAAGGGATAACCTAGATGGTGGTCAAAGACAAGGGAATTGAAACTTGGCAGCAAGGATTCTGGGCTTGTGCAACAAGGCATGCAAACAGGGCAAAGGCCATGGCCCCAGGGTGCTCCAGCACAGGAATCCCTCTCACCTAGAAATTCCTCAAGCATAGAGTGGTGCTCTTATACGTAGTTAGTCTGATTACTATCACATGCTTCTCACTGAGGTGTGGGCATGGTTGTGACATCGCTGACGTGTGGGCATGGTTCTGACAGCTCCAAAATATGTTTGAGCTAAGTGAGCTCATTGAGATGACAAGCAACTACACCGCATGAAACGACGGGTGTTGTTCAGCATACCTGATCTTCATTTGAACAATATTGAGAGATAAAGGTGATCTAGTTCAACAAAATAGACTGCAAAAAGGTCAGAATTGCAGTTGCTGTGGAAAAGATATGTACACTCCCTAGCTTCAATAGCTGGTCTCCTGTTTAGCAGAAATCACTTTCTGCAGGCATTTCTTGTAATTGTCTGTTTGCCTCCTACTTTAACTTAGAGAATTTTTTTCCCCCACTCCTCCTCAGAGAACTCCTTCAGCTGTGTGATATCTGAGGTCTGTGAAAGGATCTGTGGATGTCGTGCTAGCCTTCTTGGGGGAATTTGTGGATGTGTTTCCTGGATGTGAAGAAGAAAGGGACATTTCGGGCACTTTGGATGCAGACGCTTCTTAGTTTGCCTGTGTTCTTATCCTGCGGGGACAGATGCATTCAGCCATCCTCTGACATCCTTCACCTTAGTCAACACAAAAAGCTATTTATTTTATTACGGACAGCTTCCCTCTTGCCATTTGTGTTTCATCCGGGGACACACCAGAACAAACTGTCAAAACTGTGGAATAGTCTACCAGTTACTGTCAGAAATGCCCTATCTATATCAGTCTTCAAATCCAGACTGCAGATTTACATGTTCACTTGGGGATATCACCACGAAATTTAATTTCACTTGGCTGTATTTTCAGTTGTTCCCCCCCCCCCCCCCCCCCACGGCTGTGTCAATATGTCCATCCATCCATCCATCTTCCTCCGCTTTTATCCGGGGCCGACGGATACAAAGTCGATCATCGACCTCCGACCTAGGGTGTCCTGGTGCCAAGTGCACTGGTGGACACCCTTATGCATGAACATGGTGTTCGTTATGGATAAACCGCGACTAGCACAGAAATCCAATAACAACTCACCGCTCGGGTTCAGATCAGGGAGGCCGTTCCTCCCAATCACGCCCCTCCAGGTATCACTGTCGCTGCCCACGTGGGCGTTAAAGTCCCCCAGTAGAACGACAGAGTCCCCAGTGGGAGCGCTTTCCAGCACGCCCCCCAGGGACTCTAAAAAGGCCGGGTACTCTACACTGCCGCTAGGCGCATAAGCACAAACGACAGTGAGAGACCGTTCCCTGACCCGAAGGCGTAGGGAGACGACCCTCTCATTCACCGGGGTAGACTCCAACACATGGCGGCTGAACTGGGGGGCTATTAATAAGCCCACACCAGCCCGCCGCCTCTCACCTTGGGCAATGCCAGAATAGTGGAGAGTCCACCCTTGGTCGAGTAGAGTGGTTCCAGAACCCAAGCTGTGAGTGGAAGTGAGCCCGACTATATCTAGACGGTATCTCTCAACTTCCCGCACCAGCTCAGGCTCCTTCCCCGCCAGTGAGGTGACATTCCAAGTCCCAAAAACCAGAGTTGGCGCCCGAGGTTTGGGTCGGCCGGGCACTCGGCCCCGACCACCGCCCAAATCACAATGCACCGGCCCCTTACGGTTTCTCCGGCAGGTGGTGAGCCCACCGAAGAGCGGCTCCACGTCGTGGCTTCGGGCTGAGCCCGGCCAGGCCCCGTGGGCATAGACCTGGCCACCAGGCGCTCGCATGCGAGCCCCCCCCCCAGGCCTGGCTCCAGGGTGGGGCCCCGGTGACCCCATACCGGGCGGGGTAAACAATGTGTCAATATGTATTAAACTTTTTTATTTAAGTTGTAAGTTACTAACAATTTCATCTTTTTGAGCATTGTCTCCCTACTGGCCAGCTGTTACAGAAGCACCCCATGCTGACTGAAGATGATGACCAAACTGCCATGATGGATGAGGCATGATCAACTGGGAAATTAAGATACCATACAGTAACAATATTGTAACTACCCGCGTTACTGATTTAATGTAAATAGTTGCATTATGGGAAATCTGTAAATAATGTCCGTAACCGCTGGGGCTACGTCGGGGGGAAATGGTGGGTTGACTATGTCTGCCACCGTGTTAGGGAGAGCTTAGGGGTGCTAAGGCAGGCTGGCTGTAAGCGCAGGTCCTGGAGGAAAAGGGGTCCTTGGACCGAGAGCATTATTTCCTTTGTACTGGTGTTTAAATAAATCGTTTGTTATGAACACTGCTTCCGCGTCCTTATTTGCCCCATCCAAACCCACGGCGCTGCGTGCCACAATGTGTTTGTTACTTGTAATCTGATTTAGAAGTGTTGTTTAATCTAGAATGCCCAGGAGGGAAACTGGCGTCCCGTCCTGGGTGTGTCTCCTCCAGCTTTGCGTCCTGAGTTGCCGGGTTAGGCTCCGGTTCCCCGCGACCCCGTATGGGAAAAGCGGTTCGGAAAGTGTGTGTGTGTCTGTGTGTGCCCAGGAGGGAACAGAGGTTCTTTTGTCTCCCTCGACATCCAGCTGGGCATTTTTGTTCCTTTCCTCCTTGGCCAGTAGGCATATTTATAGTTTTATAGAAGCGTTCATAATGTATTATGCTAGTTCTGTAGTTTGTTTCCTTGTCCGATGTATTTGTTTCTTTCTTCTATGCCTGTGTTCAAGTGCTGTGTCACTGTGTGAAAAGAGTGATCTACAAAAAATGAATTAAATTCAACATGAAGTGCCAGGAGTGGCTGGAAACTTGTCACAACGACTGTGCGCACCCTTGGTGGAGGGAAGACATATATGCTCATAAGAAAAAGAACTTGCTCAGATCCATATCTTCTGAGTTTGTTTCTGGTAACACTGCTGGGGCCACTACATCATGATGTAATGGTGGAAAAAGGCAATTACCCCTTCCCAGTGCTCTCAGCCACAACTTGCATGGGCTTGTTAGGCTAAATCTAGGGCTCATTTCCACTTATCTCAATGATCGCATACGTTAAAAAGACAGACTGGAGAAGGAAGTTGGAATTAGATTTTTTTTATTCGCGGAGGGAGAGAAGAGGCTCCTAGCTGATGGCGCTGGTAAGATAACTGGGTGGTTTCATTTTTGCAAGTTTTACTGTGTGTTTCCTGTTCTGCTTGATCTCCTCTGATACTTGTGTTTACTCAGTATTTTGACTTAAATCCTGGACTAAGGAATAAAAATCCTTCCACATTTATTACCAGCCTTGTCATTCCCTGGACCTGGCAGGTCATGCTGTGCCGCCCAAGCAAAATGTTGATGCAAAGAGAATACCATTTTACATTTATTCATTTAACAAATCATTTCCCCAAAGGGGGGGGCACAGCGACGGACTGGTATTTCTCTGAAACCTTTTTCCGGGAAGACTAACAATCTCCGCTTTAGCGGACACTCGCGTCTTTGGACTGTGGGAAGAAACCGGAGCACATGCAGGAAACCCACGCGAACACGGGAGAACGCGGGGGCTCCGCACAGAAGGAGCCACGTTCAGTCGCACGCCTCAAGTTGCGGGCAACCAGCGCTACCCGCTGTGCCGCCCAGTGCAAAAGTTTGCTTTGAAAAGATGGGTAGAGGTATAAATGACGGCTGCTCAGCAATGTGTGTGTGTGTGTGTGTGTGCGCGCGCATTTCTAATTTTTTGTACGTTAAATCTTATACACACTGACTGAGAAAAATTCATGAATTACGTTCACATTTACATAATTCAAACTAAAACTGCGTTGGTTTCTTGTAGAAATAAATGAACCGATTAATGGAAAAGTCCGACTGTAATTTAGAGAAGTAAAATTTGTGTTTGCGGACTCCTGTCTTTAGTTACCCCCCTTGGTGGTCACACATGTTTTGTACCTGAATGAACTCTTTTGTACAAGTGTTTCTGTGCGGTATTCCGTATTGATCATCATACTGCTTTATTTATTTTTCCCCCTTGTTTTTTGTTTGTCGCTTTTCCTTATTTTCTTCTCCTATTCACAACAGATTTTAGATCGTTATTTGGAAAACGCGATTAAATCCCGGCGGCGCAACTGCTGTGTTATGAACCCGCCCTGTTTGTTCTAGTTTGACACTTTATTTATATTAAAACGTGTCAAAAATTGATTTTGATAACTGCTCACATTACGTCTGCTTAATTGTAATTTTTTTCTTGTTCTTATAAAAGATAAAAGGGCGAAATTCACAAATGTTGAGCGGAAAAATGGAAAAGAAGGATTATTATTGTACTGATACGAAAATCGTGAAATAAAAGGAATATTATAATGAAAAGCAAGTTTAGCTTTGTACATTAATATCTTTACACTGGTGAATAATTTATTTGTCGGTATATTCAACTGATTATTTTCTCACTCCCTTTCCTGGTCATTTTCCCCTTACTGTGTCTGTGTTTACTATGTTTTTTTAGTAAATTGTTAATAAATTGCTTACTTGCAAGTGAGTTTCTCCATTTCTCTTCCGTGCAATGATCCAGCGGGTACAAAACAGCATAATTATGGGCTTTATTACAGTTCCATTACACGTTTATTACAGATTCACTCCATCACACTAACTCATTATAATTACACTTTTAAGACATTAAAATGGGAGTAATTAAATCAAAATGTTGGAATTCTGACTGAAGAAGTTCTGAACAAATAAGTAGTTGAACAAACAAAGGCACCTAAATTGTTGTACATTTACTTACCTGGAATAATGTAAGTACCATCTTTGATTAAATGACTAGATGTGATAAATGTAAATAGTCCTACTTGCCTGTACAAAGCTTGCTTTATGTAAAACATATATGCAGAAATGCTTTCATTTGGTTTTTCTTAGCTCTCTGTGCCCACCATCTGAACTATACCTTTACATAAATTCAGTTCAATTTATTTTTTATTGAGTGCTTTCTCAGACAGTGATACAAATTCATAGGAAACAGATAGCTGACTATACATAAAATTCCTGCAATAATCATGCAGTTATTAAACCTGTAAGTAAGCCGACTGGCTACAGTGGAAAGGAACAGAAGACTCCCAACGGAAAGGCAAAGGAGGAAAAAAAAACCTCTGGGGGTCCAAGTGCCAGTGGCTGCCCAACCCTTCTGTAAATTTTAGATTAAAAAAGACTTTTGTCAGTCACTTTACATCCATTTGTAATATTATAACTAAGTGCTAAACCCAAAAAAAAAATCTGAAAGAAAATGTCTGAAAATTAATGTTAATTAAGCCAGTCTCTCCTCTCTCTACCTAGAAAATTATCACAATCACCTGTTTTTACTCACACATTTTGATGATATTGTTTTCAACTTCTGAAAATTTCTTCAGAATGTCAGTGTTCCCATCTTGCTGGGTGCCTGGTGCCTCTTTGTTATTTTTCAAATTTCCAACCTGTATAAACAGGTAGACCACAATAAAGAGTGGGGCCCCATATAAGGCCAGTCGTTTGAAGCTCCATGTTAACACTCTCATGGTTACACACTTTCAGCTCTGAGGATGCTTTGTTCCTGCCAGTAGCGCTCAGAGTATTCAGTACTTAAAGTCTGCTGTAGATTGGTCAAGAACAGGAAAAACTAGTGTCATGCTCCCAACAAAGAGCCAACAGGCGAGACATAAGTGCAGGTGCATATTTATGGCAAGAGAAAAGTTGGGGAAAGGCAAGGGTCAGTCGATTGTCATTCATCGTTAACAGGAGCACTCGGGAGCCGGAGTCAAGGAGACGTGAGGAAAAGGTCAAGGAGCAAGGGAAGTCATAGCTAGCAGAAACGGAAGGGGAAACGCGGAATGATAGCATAGGGCTGCAGTTGCTCAGGCGATGTTCCGCGGTCTGGGGTGTCCGGGCAGCCTCTTCGTACCAGGTCTCCGTGATGCGTTGCAGGTGCAGTGGTTGGACACGCGGTCAGGGATGTGACAACAAGTAATCTAGTCACCAAGTGATCCTTTGCTTAAGTTTTAGTACCCATTCCCATCAACTAAGGAATCTATCATTTATTTTCCTGCTCCACATTTTCAATCTTAGATGCACGTATATTATGATAGTCAGCTGCGGGACCAGACTCTTAGCTGAAGCTGGGGCAAGTTGTTAATATTAGCATGTTGTTAGTACAGGAGTTTATGCTACAAGGGAGGTGAAGGATCTCTGTTTCGAATAGGGTGAGTTGCAGGTGCTGATTAGACATCCAGGCAGAGATGTACGAGAGGCAAGCGGCGATACATGAAGAAATGTTTGGAGCTCCAATGTAAAAGGTGATGACAGAGCTGAGGGAAGAGGTGTAGCTGGAGAAGAGTAGGAGGCTCAGCACTGAGCCCTGTGGAACACCAGCTGAGAGAGGCTGAGGGGATGGCCAGGAGCTAGGCCAGCTTATTAAACTCCACCACATAAGTAGGACTCAAACCATTTCAGTGCTGTTCCTTTGATGCTAAGCTGTGCAAGACAGGAGAATGGAGTCCGGCGGTTGACAGTGTTACATGCAGCAGACAGGTCAAGGAGGATGAAGATTAAGAAGAGGTAAATATAGTTGGTGGCTTTTCTCAAAGGAGAAGGAAAGTGTTGTAAAAGTATTTGTTCATAGTCTGGGTTTGTTTTTGTTTTTTGTTTTGTGTTGTGCAGTTAATCCGTATTTATATTTTTTTTATATATAGAGTTTAGTGGTGAATTTTCTTTTTTCAGATAATATTATGATTTGACCTGTATGACACAGCTCTGCATACTGCATACAAATAATAGCTCATAGTAGTCAACACTTCTGAGAAACAACCTGGTTTCACATTTGTGGTCGATTCCATATTTCTCTGTCATTTCCTTTGTATGTTGCTGTGACCCAGTTTTGCTGTTGTTACAATAAAAATATATATTTCTTAGGTGTAAGTGTCTGAAGCTGAATTAATGCAACTGAGAAAAAAAGGCAATTTTTAACAGGTGTTGCAAAACTTTACTTTAGGCTACAACTATGATTAACTATAATTTAGGCCCTCCTATTTAAGATGAAACAATTAGCTTATCAATATTTTGTGTGTTATGCAATAGAGAAGACTGGCACCTACCCAGGTGCCAATGTCACAAAGACAAAGAGCCGGGTGAGTGTGTCTGTTGGTTTATTAGACGGAAGTCTGTGATTTACTATCAGAATCTCAACCTTTTCGTTTCTGTAGGCATTTAAAAAAAATATTCATTTATTACAGTTTTTTACATCTGAGCTGTCAGGGGTGCGGTGGCGCAGTGGGTTGGACCGCAGTCCTGCTCTCCGGTGGGTCTGGGGTTCGAGTCCCGCTTGGGGTGCCTTGCAACGGACTGGCGTCCCGTCCTGGGTGTGTCCCCTCCCCCTCCAGCCTTACGCCCTGAGTTGCCGGGTTAGGCTCTGGTTCCCTGCGACCCCGTATGGGACAAGCGGTTCTGAAAATGTGTGTGTGTGTGTGTGTGTGTACATCTGAGCCAAAGCTGACTCAAGACAAGGAGGCTTACTGAACTGAAATTATTTCCAGTTTGTTCAGCCTTCCACCAAACACTCTTGCAGATTAAGCCTCATGACCTTCTTGTACCCACTGTATTTTTGAAAAATGAGTTGAAGCTTATTATAACTGGTTCCCCTATCAAAGTAGGCCTCTGGGCACCCTTTATATCTGTTCTCTATAGCCTGGGCCTGCAAAGTGAGACAAGCAATATTATTGTTGTGAAGTTCACTGTGGAATGCTGTTTAAGGACTAAATGAATGCCAGAATCTTGTATTTGTCATCACTCAACAGTGTCTAATAGCAGTTAAATTCTTTAATTTGACTGCTAGAAATGTCTTTGTTAACCTCCATGGACCATGCAACTGGAGGACTTCCTACAAAGGTCTGTCAACAAAATTCCATTACACACTTTTGTAATGCCATTGAGACTTGTTCTACAAACATTAAAAACACACACACACACACACACACACACACACACACACACACACACACACACACACACACACATTTTCAGAACCGCTTGTCCCATACGGGGTCACGGGGAACTGGAGCCTACCCGGTAACACAGGGCATAAGGCTGGAGGGAGAGGGGACACACCCAGGACAGGACACCAGTCCATCACAAGGCACCCCAAGCGGGACTCGAAACCCAGACCCACCCGAGAGCAGGACCGTGGTTCAACCCACTGTGCCACCGCAACCCCTTTCATTAAAAACACCTTTTTGAAAATTTAAAAAAATTTCACAAAAGAAAAAACAGCATATCTGTCACACTCAGCACCACGCCCTAGGTACCTGACCCTGATCAACCAGATCAAGTATAAAGGTAGCCAGTCCACCACCGTTTCTCCACGGAATCTCGTCAGAGACAACCGGCCCCTTTGCGCCTCCTATGGTCCATGCACAGCTTCTCTTTGCCCTCACAACCTCATCCACGCCTCCTGGTATGGAACTTTCGAGATACAAACAATATTATAAATAAGATACAAAATACCTGGCTGCTTCTGCAAACTTTATTTGTTTTAAATCAATGAAACATTGACAAAGGAAGGTGCATATTTGGCAGCTTGTGAGTCAATGTGGTACTTGGGGAGGAAATTAAGCCACTTGGTTCTGAGTTATGGAGATGTATGATGGCAGTGCTGGATGTTTTTCTTTGTGGCTTCATGTGCAAGGTGGGGAGGTCAGTTGGACTGGACCTTGTGAATAGGCATTGTTATATGTGCATGGTTTGTAACATCTTATCCTGTGTGAATGTCATTTAAAAAAGCAACATGGGTTCACAGTGACATAAAGTAATGTTGCTGGTTGATGTACAAAACAGTGTAAAATATGTGAAAATAAACTGAAAACTGTTCAAAATGTAAAAAAAATTTAAAAAATAAATAATGATAATACTTAAAAAGTACTCAAATGCTTCGTGAAAATAAGGCTAACTGCTCAGGTGCAATGTATTACCTTACAAAGTTAAACACACACACACATTTTCAGAACCGCTTATCCCATACGGGGTCACGGGGAACCGGAGCCTACCCGGTAACACAGGGCATAAGGCCAGAGGGGGAGGGGACACACCCAGGACAGGACGCCAGTCCATCGCAAGGCACCTGAAGCGGGACTTGAACCCCAGACCCACCAGGCAGCAGGACTGTGGTCCAACCCACTGCGCCACCGCACCCCCCCGAAGTTAAACAATTTGTTGGTTTCTCCTTCTGTGTAGGAACTGAATGGATCACCTTGTCTCTGTTAATTTATGAGGATTAACACCCCTGCTCTAAATGAGTTCCAACAATATGGTAGAGGTAGGTATGGTAGTTTCCTTAAAGCAAACTAAAATAAAGACAAAGGACCATTCAAAACAAGTCAGGAATACAATTATAGAGAAGCAAAGATCTGGGAAAGGGTACAAGACCATCTCAAAGGCACTGAACACACCTCGGAGCTCAGTCCAGTCCATCATATGGAAGAAGAAAAATATGAAACTACAGCCACACTGTCTAGGTGAAGAAGCTTCTCTAAACTTAACCAAACAAGAATAACAGAAAGGCTGTTATGATGCCACAGTTGCAAAAGTCAGTGACCGTGATTAGATGTGCTGCTTACGGCTTATTAATATCAAAGGCATTGAACAAGAAGCGCCATTATGTAAGTGTTACGACCATGCCCGCACCACAACCAGCAGCACCTGGCTCCAATTAAGCATCTGAAGGCAATCGGAGCAGTCAGTTAGAAAAACCACCCCCAGCTCCTTGCCGGTTGTGAAACCTCTTTGAGATGTCATCAACCATGTCTTCGGATTCTCCCCTCGGACCCCGTTTGTGCCTCGGATTGAACCATGCTTGCCCCCAACTCAGAGTATTGCCTAGCCCCAAGTATCTTTCTAATAAATGATCCTGCAATTGGGTCCACACCCACCCCTCCAGTTTGCTCTGTGTGACAGTAAGAATGACAAGGCAGAAGCCTTGGTTGAAAAAAATAAACATGTCCTTGCCTCTAGAGAATTTGCCAAATGAACAACTATCAGATGCATCAGAAAGACTTTCACATTTTACTTAACTGCCTTTGAATGTTTCAAATGGAACAGAGACTAATTAACAATCTATACCAAAGCCTGCCATAGAAACAAGGGAAGTGTGGTGGCGTGGCAGGTTCAGCCTGGGCTTGCTGTGTGGTGGCCCTGGGGAACAGGGACAAGGTTCAATCCAGACTGTGGTGCCTTATGACAGTCTGGCATCTTGTCTTAGGTGAGTCCCCTCCAGTCACGGCCCTGTGCCCTGTGTTGCTAGGTGGGGCTCCGGCTTGCCCCGAGCAGTTCTTGATGATGGATCAAAACAAGAACCAAAACATTTGGCATGGTGAGGCTGAAAGCAGAGAGAAAAAGAAAGACAAAATTTAAAAACTCCTTCAGCATGTGACCTTTAGTTGGAAAACATGTCAACCACTGCCAGAGACAAAATCAAAATAACAATCATAAAAGAACAGATATAAACTCAGTACTATGAAATACTTGTATAACTTAGTCTGTACATCATTTTGGAGAAGAGCATCTGCAAAATGAACACCATTTTGCAATAATCTTTACATTAACGTTCAGCAACATCTATACTATCAGAATCAGAATCAGAACGAGCTTTATTGCCAAGTATGTTCACACAAACAAGGAATTTGTCTTGGTGGCAGGAACTTCCACAGCACAGACAGAATGACAGTGGCAAGATAGATGAGAAGATAGAGTATGTGAATAAGGGATGAAAATATATAAAAATATACAGTACCCAATATTATATACAAAAATACTCACTGGTTACAAATGCAAGGGAGTGTGAGAAGAGATATGATGTGATAAAAAGTTATAAATATAAATATAAATAGCATTATGTATTGCACTGGTTTACTCTCTAGGGGAGAGATTTAGGTGTTCATGAATTAGATGGCCTGAGGAAAGAAACTTTTCTTATGCCTGGCTGTCCTGGTGCTCAGTGCTCTGTAGCGCCGGCCAGATGGCAAGGATTCGAAGAGGAAGTGGCCTGGATGTGAGGGGTCTGGAATGATTTTGCTAGCCCTTTTACTGATCTAGACGAGTGCAGTTCTTGGAGAGTTGGGGGGGATGTGCCGATGATTCTTCCAGCAGTCCGAACTATCTGCTGCAGTCTTCTGATGTCTGACTTCGTAACTGAGCCGAACCAGACAGTTATAGAGGTGCAGAGGACAGACTCGATGACTGCGGAGTAGAATTGCATCAGTAGCTCCTGTGGCAGGTTGAACTTCCTCAGTTGGCAAAGGAAGTACAACCTCTGCTGGGCCTTCTTCTCAATGGAGTCTATGTGGAGCTCCCACTTCAGGTTCTGTGAGATGGTGGTGCCCAGGAACCTGAATGACTCCACTGTTGCCACAGTGCTGTTCATGACGGTGAGTGGGGATAATGATGAGGTGTTTCTCCTAAAGTCCACAATCATCTCCAGTGTTTTGAGCGTGTTCAGCTCCAGGTTGTTATGACTGCACCAGACAGCCAGCTCTTGGACCTCCTGTCTGTAAGCAGACTCGTCACCATCCCGGATGAGGCCGATGAGTGTGGTGTCATCTGCGAACTTCAGGAGCTTGACAGAGGGGTCTTTAGCGGTGCAGTCGTTGGTGTACAGGGAGAAGAGCAGTGGGGAGAGCACACATCCCTGGGGGGCGCCAGTACTGATCGTGCGAGTATTGGATGAACATCTTCCCAGCCTCACTAGCTGCTGCCTGTCTGTCAGGAAGTTGGTGATCCACCGACAGATGGAGGTGGGCACAGAGAGTTGGGTTAATTTGGACAGGAGGAGGTGTGGGATGATGGTGTTGAAGGCTGAGCTGAAGTCCACGAACAGGATTCTCGCCCAAGTCCCTGGTTTGTCCAGATGTTGCAGGATGTAGTGCAGTCCCATGTTGACTGCATCATCCGCAGACCTGTTTGCTCGGTAAGCAAACTGCAGGAGGTCCAGCAAGGGTCCAGTGATGTCTTTCAGGTAGTCCAACACCAGTTTTTCAAGTGACTTCATGACCACAGACGTTAAGGCGACAGGTCTGTAGTCATTAAGTCCTGTGATTTTGGGTTTCTTTGGGATGGGGATGATGGTGGAGCGTTTGAAGCAGGAAGGAACTTCGCACATCTCCAGTGATCTGTTGAAGATCTTTGTGAAGATAGGGGCCAGCTGGCCAGCACAGGTTTTTAGGCAGGCCGGTGAGACACCATCTGGGCCTGGTGCTTTCCTTGTCTTCTGTTTGACGAAGACCCGACGCACCTCCTCTTCACAGATCAAAGGTGCAGGAGGTGGGAAGATGGGGGTTACTGGAGGTGTTAATTGATTCGTGGAGAGAGAGTCTGAATGGGTGTGGGGTGTGAGACAGGGTTTATCAAACCTGCAATAAAACTCATTCAAATCGTCAGCTAGTTGTTGAGTTGACACGGTGCTGGGGGATGGTGTCTTGTAATTTGTGATGTCTTTCAGGCCTATAAAGTACTCTTAATTTGCATAATGCCAGCACAGCCAAATGCATTCATATAAATTTATTCCACACATGTAGTTTAGTCACATCTTCAGAACCGCTTGTCCTATATGGGGTCACGGGAGCCTACCCGGTAACACAGGGCATAAGGCCGGAGGGGGAGGGGACACACCCAGGACAGGATGCCAGTCCGTCACAAGGCACCCCAAGTGGGACTTGAACCCCAGACCCACCCGACAGGAGGACCGTGGTCCAACCCACTGTGCCACCACACCCCTCTGTAGTTTAGTTATTTAAATAAAAACCAAACATTCAACCTGGTCATTATGAAACATTTTGCATTTAGTGACCAAAAATCAGACCATTCTTTCGGAGCTGTAGGACAGCAAATTGTAGGAAACCCACAGAGTGGCTAAGCATACAGGTGGCACACATATTTAGCATATGATTGAGGAACAAGTACTATATTAGGGTATTAATTTGCGTAACTAAGTTGAACAAACTTGTGAGCTATGCATGATGTATTCCTGTTAAATTCGCTTTTAGCTTATATGCCATGAACCACAGCAACTATACCTCTGGTGAACACCAGTGAGCTACCTGCTTCTCAGATTTCTGCCTGATCCTACACACCTGTCTACAGTTATGCAAGTGTACTTTTATAAAGAAGCCAACAGGAAAAACTCACCATGGAATCTGGTTTTTTATCGCCTGTACTTTGTCAGTTCCTGAGAGCTGTTCTCCGTGAGATTACACAATGTAATCAAAATTTTATTATGTCGATTTTTTTGCATTTCCCATTAAGTTTTGTTAGATTAAACATACTTTTGGCATTAGTTTTTAGAAAACATATTCCACATGCTTGAAATTATACTACTGGACACTAAAAACAGGGATCTAAGAACCTTATCCTGTTTTTGGTTCCTCCCAGACAAATTGCTCATTTATACCAAAAGGAAAGAGTCCCTGTCTAAATAGTCTTCAGTCCCATAACAGGAAAAAATGCTATAAGCGTAATCAGTGGGTTGAATAGAACGCACATATGTTCTTACAGGCCATTGTAGCAGTTTCTCGTTATACTGTTTAGGGAATAGGTGTAAATTCACCTCGAAAATTTATGCACCATCTAGTGTCAACTTAGAGTTATCGGCGAAATGATACTGAACCATCAGCACCAAGTCTGAGGATACTGTACTGTATATCGGGATAAATGGATATACAGTTGCAGTTCAGTGTTTGAAGTTCCAGTGCGTCTTCATTATAATTAGTAACATTTTGAGATCTTCAGTGTCGGTATGCTGTCTCTGTCTCTTTGTTACTGTGACCCACTGCTGTTAATAAAACTAATGAAAAAATAGAGCATGTAGTTTGAATGTCCTGCCCAAAGAGTAAGCCAACCCAGCTTTGCGCCCAGTGCTTCTGGGTTAGGCTGCAGGGCACCGCGAACCGGTTTGTCCGGACAAGCAGTTCTTGGAATTGAACGGATATCAATGTCCTTCACGCAGGGATGTTACGTCAAGTAGTTTCAATTTCGATTAGGGATCTCAGGTGACAGGAAGTAGCCTGGTTTAAATAGCAGCTGGTGACCCATAGAGGCAGCGGTTGCGACAGCCTCTTGGTGCGAAGAATGTGGGTGCAAAGACAAGGGAGTCTATCTGTGGGAGTCCACCAGCAGCGCGTTCCGCGAGGGATGTTGCGTCAAACATGTCGACCATTAAAGTTGTGTATGGCAACCGAGCTGTGTGATGTCCCTACCACCGGATACCTGGACGCTCCCGCTGCTACAGTAACCTGGTTTATCCTCGTCTGTCAAACCCTCCATCCTGCTTTGATATTTCCGTGGGACTCTGGAACTTCCAGTCTGCGGTAAGAAAGGCTGACTTCATACGAGCCTACGCCTCCCATCTCTCACTGGACCTCCTGGCCCTAACTGAAACCTGGATCACTCCAGACAACACAGTCACACTTGCAGCTCTCTCCACTAACTACTCCTTCTCTCACACCCCTCGTCCCTCCGGCAGAGGTGGAGGCACAGGCCTGCTCATCTCAACCCGGTGGGAATATTCTGTTCTCCCTCTCCACCTGCATGATCTGTCCTCCTTTGAATGGCATGCTGTCTCCATCACTGCCCCAATCACTCTTGTTGTGGTTGTTCTTTATCGCTCTCCTGGCCCTCTCATCTGCTTCTTGGATGACCTTGACATCTTGTTGAGCTCTCTCCCAGAGGACAACACTTCATTGATTCTCCTGGGTGACTTCAGCCTGCATGTCGACGACATTCATGTAAGTGGCCTTCCGTTGCTCCTACAGTCCTTCGACCTCTCCCTGTCTTAGTCCCCTGCTACTCACAAAGCAGGCAATCGTCTTGACCTTGTATTTTCCCGCAACTGTGGCCTGTGTCCTGTCCTCTCTGTCACTCCGCCGCATGTCTCTGATCACTTCTTCATTTCCTTCCAACCCTGCCTCGCCACTAATCCCTTGCCTCTTTCTGCACCCATTGTCACCTTCCGCCACGACTTAAAATCTCTCTCGCCTTCCTGCCTTGCCTCTGCTATGCTGTCCGCTCTCCCTTCTGCTGCACAATTCTCAGATCTATCCACAGATGATGCCACTAACATTTTCCTCTCTGCCCTATCTTCCTCCCTTGACTCTCTCTGCCCGCTATCTTCCAGACCAGCACGCCCCAGTGCCACCCCATGGCTGACTGATACATCATGTCCTAATGGGACCAAACTCTGGGCTGCAGAACGAAGATGGCGAAAATCCAAGACTCACTCGGACCTGGATGCCTACAAACAACTCTTAGCTACTTTTCACTCTTCTGCCTCTTCAGCTAACCTCCTTCTACCACAACAAAATACAGTCTGCAACTAAAAAAACCACACAGACTCTTTGCCCTTCTCATCACTTCCGTGTCCTCCTCCGTCCCCTCATCCTTCTTCTCTCATTGCTGACGACTTTGCTTTGTTTTTCAGAGACAAAGTCAATGCAATCACGGACAAGATCTCAGCATCACCCTGCCCGGTTTGCGCTGGACCTCCCTGTGTGTCACGCCCCAGGCGGTGTGCCCATCCTCTCACTGGAGGCGATCATCAGCAGGCAATAAAAGGAGCAGCCTGTTAGAGGACAGACCGTGGAACCTCCTCGGACACTGCTCACCACTCACCTGTGCTCTGTCACTTGCATTATTGTTTTCTCTTTATCCTGCTCCTATCTCCGCGTTTGCTATCCCCGTCCCCTGCCATCTGGCTCTCGTCTTTCTGGTTTACCGAGTATTGTGATATCCCCTGGACAACGTTCGCCCCTCGATTGACCCACGCTTGTACCCCGACCATTCTCTTGTCTCACCCTCGATAAACACAGCACCTGCACTTGGGTCTGATCTCCGGTCCTTCGCGGAAATGACACTGTGAAGTCGTGCTCTCCAAATTCCAACCGCTCTCCGAATCTGAAATCTCAGACTTCCTGATATCACACAGATCCACCACCTGCTCGCTTGATCTGATGCCCTCATCACTCCTACAGAACATCTCCCTGCAACTCTCCACCTTCATCTCTAAGATCACCAACTCCTCGCTCTCCTCTGGCTGTTTCCCAGCTGCCTTCAAAACTGCTCTCATATCACCTCTATTAAAGAAACCCTCCCTGGATCCCAATTTGGTCCATAACTACAGACCAGACTCCCCCCCTCTCCTTCCTGTCTAAAAGGCAGCCTGTGATGAACTACCTGAATTCCTCAACCGGAACCATCTCCTTGACGGATATCGGTCTGGTTTCAAAGTTGGTCACTTCACAGAGACGGCGCTTCTGGCGGTGTCTGATGCTCTCCAGTCGGCTAGAACTGCCTCCTTCTCCTTGGTCCTCATCCTCCTTGATGTGTCTGCAGCATTCGACACTGTCAACCACTGGATTCTACTCTCCTCTCTTAGTCAACTTGGGATCAAAGGAATGGCACTAAGATGGTTTGAATCCTACCTGCTTGACAGATCCTATCAAGTTCTGGAGGAGAAATTGTTCTTCTCTGCCTCTCTCAACCGGTGTCCCGCAGGGCTCGGTACTAGGTCCTCTTCTCTTCTCAATCTACACCTCCTCCCTCGGCCCGGTCATAGCCTCCCATGGATTCAAATTCCACTGCTATGTTGATGATACTCAGCTCTTCCTCTCCTTTCCACCCGGAGCATCAGACATTTCCGCATGCATTGCTGCCTGCCTGTCAGGCATCTCTGCTTGGATGTCTGATTATCACCTCCAACTCAACCTCTCCAAAACAGAGCTTCTTCACCTCCCAGCTGGCCTGTCTTCCTGTCATGATCTATCGATCTAACTGGACAACTCGCTCATTTTGCCTACCTCCTCGGCTAAGAGTCTAGGAGTGACGATTGACTCAAGTCTATCTTTCTCTCAGCACATCGAAGCCACAGCCCGGACCTCCAGATAATATCTGCAATACCTCCTGCATAATATCTGCAGGATACATCCTTACCTCACAACTGACTCTGCCCAACTACTTGTCCAGGCCATGGTGACATCTCGTGCATCTCTACTACAACTCTCTCCTGTGTGGCCTTCCTGCTACTGCCATCAAACCTCTACAGCTGATACAGAATGCTGCTGCACGAGTTGTGTTTGACTTGCCAAAGCATTCCCATATATCTCCTCTACTCGTTTCTCTGCACTGACTTCCCATAGCTGCCTGGATCAAATTCAAGACCCTGGTTATTGCCTACACATGCATCAATAGAAGTGCTCCTAGCTATTTGCGACACTTGATCAACCGGTACACCCCAACCAGACCCCTTCGCTCGTCTACTTCTGCTTGCTTGGTGGTCCCGTGCACGAAAGGCAAAGCGCGGAGGTTCTCAGTTCTGGCTCCATTGTGGTGGAATGACCTCCCCCTCTCACTCAGAACTGCTGAAACTCTGTCTACATTCAAGAAGAGTCTGAAAACTCATCTTTTCCAGTCTCACTTCGCCCAAGATCTCTCCAGCTCATGTATGGTGTAAATGTTAATGCACTATAACTTTGTAATCATGCCCAGATAAGCCTTTACAGAGCCGCTACTCCTGTATTGTATTTAAACGTTTGTGTACCTTTAAAAAAAAATTAAAGGAAGGTGATAAGGATTCGTCTATCCTGAGTTTTGTGCACCTACTTGTGCGATGAACATCGATGCATAAAGTGTAAAGAAACAAACTAGGTTTACTTAAGAATCACATGTCTGCAACGATGTCTCTTTTTCTCCTAATGTAATGCACAAACTGTATTTTTTCCAATGTACGTCGCTTTGGAGAAAAGCGTCTGCTAAATGAATAAATGTAAATGAAATAAGATCTGTGCGTGTACCTCCGGATTCCAGTCTGGAGACACGGACGCGTACAAGAAATGTAAGTTCATTGCCAGCATGAAACGGGAATAAAGCAGGAAGGTAGAATCAGAGTTTAACTGCACTCAAGATGCACGTTGGTTGTGGCAGGTAATCCAAACTCTAACAGATTATAATTTATAAACCACAGACGCGGAGATTGACAGGTGCCGGTGCGTCTCTCCCTGATGAACTGAATGTGTTTTACGGCCGTTTCGAGCTAGCGAACAAAGACCCTCCAGTATGAGTTCCCACTGTGCTGCATGACTCCAGTTTCACCGTGTCTGTGGCACAAGTGAGAGAAACTTTCAGCCGAGTCAACACTTGCAAAGCTGCTGGTCTGGACAGAATCTCAGGACAAGTTTTAAAAACATGCAACTGGCAGCAAGCAACTGGCTACTGCCTTCACGGACATATTTAACACCTCCTTAAAAAGCTTACCTGTACCCACTTGTTTCAAAAACACCACCATCATCCCCGTTCCTAAGAAGAACAAAGTGAGCTGCCTTAATGACTATCGCCCAGTGGCACTGACCCCCATTGCAATGAAATGCTTTGAGAGGCTGGTGCTGGGATACATTAAGGACACCATCCCAGACACTCTGGACCCACTGCAGTTTGCCCACCGCCACAACAGATCCACTGAAGACGTGATATCACACACACTTCACACCATTCTGTCTCACCTGGATAATAAAAACTGCTACGCAAGGCTATTGTTTGTAGACTATAGCTCAGCATTTAACACTGTCATCCCAACCAAGCTGATCCAGAAACTACTAGGGCTGGGACTGAGTGCTGCATTGTGCAGTTGGATCCTGGATTTCCTCACCAACAGACCCCAGTGTGTGCACATTGGCAGAAATTCCTCCTCAACACTGGCACTCCACGGGGAAGTGTCCTGAGCCCAGTGATATACTCCCTGTTCACATATGACTGTGTGGCCAGTCACAGCTCCAACACCATCATAAAGTTTGCTGATGATGCCACCACTGTGGACCTGATCACCAACAATGATGAGGAGGTGAGGCTCCTGGCAGAGTGGTGCCAGGACAACAACTTGTCTCTCGATGTTGCTAAAACTAAGGAGCTGGTGATTGACTTCAGGAAACAGGATACGGTTCATGCACCCATCTACATAGGAGGGGACATTGTAGAGAGGGTCAACAGCTTCAAATTCCTCGGGGTCACCCGCACTGCCAAACTCACATGGACTGAGCACACAGCATCGACCATCAAAAAGGCCCATCAACGCCTCCACTTCCTCAGGCGTCTGAAGAAAGCCAGGATGTCTACTAGAGTCCTCACCACTTTCTACAGTACAGGTGTGCTGTGGAGTCCGTCCTCACGGGGTGTATCCCATCCTGGGGTGGCAGCTGCTCCATACAGGACAAGAAAGCCCTACAGAGCAGAGGGTGGTCAAAACGGCACAGGAAATCATGGGCACACAGCTACCAGCAATACAGGACACCTACACCACACCCTGCCTCAGAAAGGCGATGTGCATCATGAGAGATCATAGTCACCCCGCACGGGCACTTTTCTCTTTCCTGCCATCTGCAAAACGGCTCAGGTCTATTCGAACCCGCACTTCTAGGTACAGGAACAGCTTTTACCCCACTGCTGTACGAGCATACAACACTCACAAATGTGCCACCTTTTTGCAGCTAGAATTGCACTGACCCCTCCAAGGACACCGGCACATTACTTGCACTGTCACTTTTAAGTATCCTCACTTTTAAGTATTCTGGCTATCTATTGTTATTTATTGTTATTGTTATTGTTA
This sequence comes from Scleropages formosus, assembly GCF_900964775.1. Lineage (NCBI taxonomy): Eukaryota > Metazoa > Chordata > Actinopteri > Osteoglossiformes > Osteoglossidae > Scleropages > Scleropages formosus. The sequence continues at coordinate 18,523,708 of NC_041807.1, forward strand.
TTGTTACTGGCATTATTTAGTGTTTTGTTTTTGTGCAGTACTATCTATTGTTTTTGTCCATAGTGTGGAGAAGCACTCAAACAAGAATTCTATACTTTCATTTGTACACACGGTACTTCTTGTCCTTATGAGAATAGCCTCGTTTGAAGACATGTAGAAAATGTAAAAGAAATCAGGAAAACTGATAACCCTCGATATCCCATCAGAACATCATGCTGCTGATTCGGGAGGTGTTGTACTGTATTTTACTGTGCTGTAACGCAGTCGGGCGCGGCGAACTGGTTAACGATTAACAGTTAGCGGATCCGCTGGCCCTTTAAGAGAGGCGCCCACATTGACGAAATTTCCTGCTCTCGGGCTTCGAGAGCTGCGCTCACGACCAGCCCCCCCCTCTCCCCCCTCTCCCCCCGGCCCCGCCACCCCTCCACCCCTCCACCCGACACGGGCATCGCGCTCATTGACACCCGTCCGGTGCTCCGCAGCTCGGACACGCGCTCCTCCCATGTGGGGGGGAGGGGGGCTGGGCTGTCTGCGTGAGGGGGTGTGTGAGTGCGTGCGCGTGTATCCAGTCCGGGAAGGGAGGGTGGAGGGGGGTCGACGGCCACACCGGGTGGGGGGGTCCTCGGAGCAGATCGTCAGAGGCTGTGATCCAGCGGAGCGACAACAACAATAGTAGCGGAGCAGAACGGCGCTGTTCATGAAACTCTGCCGCGATTCGCGCGCCGGGTAAGAAACTTTGACACGTTTGACCGGGTTCACGGCCGTGACAGCGGCGCGAGTAACGGTGCGTCGCGCGCTACGAGTCGGCACACCGTGACTGTGGCGCTCCGAGTCGGTACACCGTTTTACACTGCCGTAACAGCGTGTCCTTCCCGATCGTTCCGATCACTCTACAGTGAATGTAACACGACTTGGGCGGGTAGCGCGCGACCTGCGATCATCACTGTCATGCGCTTGCGACTGTCGCTGACCCTGTCGCGGGGCTCTGTGACGTACTCTTCATACATCGACATGTTCACGTACGGTATGCACGCTTTACACACCAACACGGCTTTAATCCACCTATGTCCACATCCGTTATTCACACGCCTCTGCACGTAATCCGCATCTGTACACGACCCGTGCGCTCGTGCCTCTAGTGCGTGCGTGCGTGCGTGCGGATGTGACACACGGCATGTGTGCATGTTCGCAGCGTTTTGAATGCTTGCATGTGTATGTTTGTGGTACACCGCCGTTTTCGTGTGTATGATGCATGCATGGCTTCTTCGCCCGCGCGATTCCGCCGTTTGCGAACACGTTGAAAAAAAAGTCTTAGCCGGATGACGTGACGTGGTGCGCTCCGCGCCGCGGGTGTCACTGTTGTCCGGTGCTGTCCTGGTATTTTAGGTCAGGGCTTGAGGTATACGTGATATGTCCCTCTGATCTGGACCTCAGCGGGGTCTGTGTGCTGCCTTTCACACCTGCGTGATGGTGATGTTTGACATGAGCCAGTGTCACATGGCTGCTCGTTCTTGTCTCTTCCCCGCGGACCCTCCTTGTGGCCTTCCTTGTGGCGTGGACACTTTCCGGAAACACCTGAAGCAACAGTTATTGATCGGCACTCTCCGGGGACCGCGTTCTCCTTGAGGTGCTGGGTCACTCTTTTTGGGATCTTCTGGTCGCAGTTCTCATTTAAACCGTGTCTCCTTTGTGACGCCAGACGGATGTGTGACTACAGCTGGGCAACACCTGTATGGGACGATCTGGAGAGAAGAGCAAAAGCGAAGCGACACACGGGTGTCCCACCTGTCTGGGAACTGTTGCAGGGGAACTGAAGACGCGGAACCTCATTTTACCATCACACTTTTTGACCCGCTACCTTGGCGGAAAAACTTGTTCATGACAAATGTAGTGAAACTTTTGAGCGGTGCTGTAAAATTCCCATAATATGTGGATCTACAGACCTTGTGAATGGAAGCAGTGGGCAGCACCTGGAGCCGCAGTATTACCGAGAGTAATGTTTGGTTCTGATCATCTCTCACTTTGTGCACCTCACACAGAAAGTGTTAAACCGATGACCGGTTCTACACCCGAGTGCCCGAACATCAGCCAGGAAAGGTGTCACCTGGGACCTTTTTTCTGAATGACATCGTTGTAGACGAATAAATTTTTTTACCCCTTGCTGAACACGACCAACAGAGGAAACTTTGGCTCATTTCAGTAAATGCCTCCTGAGGAGGATTAGTTTCCAGCAGGTGTACTCAAACTTTTGACCGACAGTGCGACCGTCCTCAGTGGCTTACTTTGTCCAGCTTGGACAGAACGTTCTGTGGTCTCATCTGTGTGGACACGCTGCAGAATGTGCGCGTTCCCACCCGTCTCCGTGACAACGAGAGCCGCTGTGTCTCAATTCTCCCGCACATGGCGATGAAAAGACACTTTGTCTCATCTTAGCGCGGTGAATCGAGATGTTCCGGTCTATATTTTACTCGCACGCCGCTCTCCACCTACAGCTGAGTGCTCTTCGTCCTCCTCGTGTGGGATGCTGTATGCCTTGTGCCTCTTCAAAATAGATCTGCATCGCATCTCTGTTTTCTTTAACTTCATTGTGTCTTTTGTGTCCCAGCATGTCCATTATGTCCCCCACTTGGACAGCTGATGGTATCTCTTCACCGGTATCTCCTCAATGACCAGGGCAGGGTGCCGCTATCCTTCTACCACTAAACTTGCAAATGTACGTATACAGATATGAAAAAATTATTTTTATTTACGAAATCAACGGCAAAATATGGATGGATGTATTGATCGTGAACGGGGGAAAAAAAAAAGTTTTTTTTTTTAAAATGTATTTTCAACTTGTGAACACTGTATATGCACAGCACACAAATACATAGAGCTCAGTAAATGAAAAGATTTCATAGTGTAGCAGGTAGAGTTGCTGCCTTTAGACTCAAAGGTTGCCAGTTCAGATCCCATCCCCCCTTGTGATATCTTAATTATTCTGGAAGACTCTGTGATTTATAAATAGGTCAATAATTGCAGGTATCTTAACGCTGTAAGTTGCTTTGGAGTAAAGCATCAACTAAGCAAAAACCAAACTTTTTTTTTGAGATTGAAGCCTTTAAAGGGAACTGAAAGATATATAGTATTTACTGCGTAGAGCCACAGTTGGTGTCACCTACAAAGCTGCAACATTTCGAAGACACGGAGCGGCGATGCGTCATACAATGTTTACCTAATATACAAGGCAGCAGATCTTCAGTTTTTTTTTTTTCTTTTTTAACAAAACAGTTTCTTTATTAGAAAGCAAGGCTTTTTAAAATTAATTTTCCCAAAGATTACAATTTATTTTTTGACTTTAGGAGCACAATTTGGCGCCCCTTCGGCGATTGCCTTGGTGTGCGTTAACCGCCCCTGGATATGAGCCGTTCGCCATCTGTATCTGCTGGTCACGGCATCTGAACAGAAGGTCCCCTGGTGGAAATGGGTTCAAAGGTCATGAACAATAAATTAAAGGGACTCCCATTGTTTGGGCCAAGTTAATATTTTATGACGGCGCGCTTTAGTTGCCTGCAGGAAAAGGAAACACACATGGCGTTATGTGAATCACTTTAATTATTCTGGTAATTTCTGAAGTGCGGTGCAGAGAGACGGGATGCTGCCACCCATTTCTGTACCTTTTCTCGTCTTGGGGTCCATTGGTTAGTGACGTGTCACGTGAGACTTGAACAAGAAGGTCCAGCTTTAGCGTCGAAGACCCTCCTCCGTGAAACAGGTGTGTGTGCAATAAGGCCCCTCTCTTGTGGTCAGATATAGTAAGTCTGCTATTATTATTATTATTTTCCATCCAGTCATCCATCCATTGTCAAGAACCGCTTATCCCAAGTGGAGTCGCGGCGAGCCGGAGCCTACCCGGTAACGAGGGTAATGTCCCAAACCAATTCTCCATCTTGTTGGCCTGTTTCCTTAGGGTTAGGGGTTAGGGGCTAGGGATAGAGTTAGGGTTAGTGTTAAGGGTTAGGGTTACGGTTAAGGTTGGATTAGGGTTAGGATTAGGTTTATGGTTAGGGTTGGGGTTGGGGTTGGGCTCTCTGGGCACCAGTTGTTTGTTTGGTTATAGTTATTGCTTTCGCTTAATCTAATGTTGGATTTTTTTTAATTTAACTGCCTTTTCTCTAGTTGCACTCATTCTTCTCGTCCTGTACGGTGTTTTTCTTTTTTTTTTTTTGCCTCTTTTTATTTCGTATCCAACAGGAGGAAGGGATTGGTGGACCCCTCACACATTTCTTACCGTGGTGCAAAGCAAACGCCTTTTTGCTGAATTACTCTGCCGCAGAGAGTTTTCCTGTCCAGCTGTTAGTAATGAAAAGGATTTTGCTGCTTCTGATGGAAGTACACGAAGGTACTGAATGCTGGTCCGATGCTGCTTTCAATTCCAGGCGTACATTCGGACTGATTTCTGGACCACACATGTTGGCAAAATCTAGTGTGACAACAGTGAAGTGAAAAACACTAAAAGCTGTGAGTCATTATGGAACATATAACAATGATATATATATATGTATATATGAATTTTTTTTCTCACTGGGACGAGAACATCTGTCTGGGTTGGATATCGTCCGTTGAGGCCCTTGTCTTCATTACCATACAGGCCAATGCGGAGCCTCGGGTGCCGATGCTGGAGAGTGGAGGGTCTGTCGGGTGGCTTCAGGTGACTCGTACCGTGGGTCCTGCTCACATTTGCATCAGTACAGGCCCCATACAAAGGTGTGGCTGATGAGCCGAACGCGGGTCTCAACTGGCGCAGGAAAGCCAGGTGGGACACCTGTGTGTACTTTGCTTTTACTCTTTTATCCAGATCGTCTCACGCAGGCGCTCCGATAGGGGTGTGTGTGTGTGTGTGTGTGTGTGAGAGAGACACAGGAAGGACAAATGGCTCAAATCTAGGCACTCAGCATCTTTCAGGAGTGCATTGTACTTCGCCACTGTTTTTGCCCAGGGTGGCGCAGGGGGTATTCTGAGCAAAGTGTACATGGTAAATTCCCCTCCCTCTTGGGGAATGTTGCTCTCCAGTGACAAGCGGATGGGAAGGGTCAGTAGTGGAAGCTGTCGGGTCCCCGTCCAGCTGATTTTCACTGCTGGCAGGTGCCTGAGTGTTGGGGTCTCATTTAATGGCAGCATCTCTGTCGCCCCCTGTTGGGGGTGAGAAATACCCCAAAGCTGTTGGAAAATCATTTCCTTTGTCAGCTGCTTTTCCGCAGGAGTTGCAGAAATTCAAAGGGGCACTATTTCGCCTCCGCCCCTTTTTTTTTATTCTTTGCGGCTGGAGAGAATAATGAAGTTATTTGGATGCAACGTTAGCGGTGAGGATTGAACCGAGCAGCTTTCAGCTCGATTAGCTTCTTCGCAGCCCTGCACCCCGTTTTTTTTTTTTTTCACAGATTTTGTCGAATAGCAAAAAAAAGCGTCGTCCACATTTGCTGTCCTTTGAAATAAGATAGATGTGTATTTCATTAGCAGTTCTGTCACAGCCTGGAATGACCTCTGCGGGGTGACTCAGCCCTTCGATGACACGGCTGCCTCTAGTTTGCAGGTTAAATTACCCAGCGGTGGGTAATTCATCAGTGTGTGATGAAGAGGAGCAGTCATCACCACTCTTCCTGCCCATTATATGTGATGTGGCCATCCATCTCCTTTGGCACGGAGGTGGAGGAGATCATTGGTTTGGTGACGTGGGGCACAGACTCTGGGCTGGGGTCATTCCGCAGTAGAGTGGGTCAGACGAAGTCCTGATACACATCTCACCTCGTGTTTCCAGGCCTTTCCTTCCACCTTGAGCTCCTGGCTGCTGAGCCGAACCACTTACTACCTGGGTGTTGTGTGTGCTGGGGTCCTGAAAGCAACAGGGGGCAGCCTGTGTGTGTCTGTGTGCGCGTCTGTCCGAACCACTCGCCCCATACGGGACACGGGGAACCGGAGCCTGAACCGGAGCCTAACCCGGCACGCAGGGCGCAAGGCCGGAGGGGGAGGGGACACACCCGGGACGGGACGCCAGTCCATCGCAAGGCACCCCAAGCGGGAACCCCAAACCCACCGAAGAGCAGGAGCAGGACCGGGACCAACCCACTGTGCCACCGCACCCCCTGTCCGTGTGTGTACACGCGCAGAACCATGACCCCGCGCTTTGTCCCCCCGCAGGGATGCCGTTCGCCATGTGAAAGTAAAGCAGAGGAACCCCTTGCTGATCATGCTAAAGCGCCTGGACAAGATACGGTTCAGAGGTCAGAAGCGCGACGAGTTCCCGGATCTGGCCGAGTCCCCGAATGCGTCGGACAACGAGTGCACTGACGACGTGGCCGTGAAGCTACGGCCGATGCTCAGAGACCCGGAGGATCTGCGAGACCCTGTAAGTGAGCTTCTTTCGGTACGGCTTAGTAGAGATGTTTATTTCTGAGCGAACTCTTTCCTCCAGGGTGACGTACAGTTTTTGGTGTATATACTACGGTACTTCAAGTGATTTACCCATTTATTAATGAGAGTACACTGGATGTTATACTTTCACATTATCTATCTATCTATCTATCTATCTATCTATCTATCTATCTATCTATCAGTCCTTATTTGTTTTTTAGTTTTTTTATTGCGACATTGGATCACTGCAACATACAGAATATGGTAACAACACAGAGTAATACCGAAACTGCAACTACAAGCACAAATCCAGGAAAGCAAATAACAGTGTTTTTCAGAAGTGGCCAACAGCCGTTAACCAGGTCTGTTGTGCGAAGAAGTACGAACCTATGGGATGTCGTTCGGATCGAATTTTATCGGAGAGAAGAAAATTCATTACTAACATCCTCCATGTATAAAGAGAACTATGAGTATAGACCACAGCTCAACACTACTGTTATTAAGAATGAATTAATGGACAGATAAATAAATAAGAGCCAGTTTCTGCCGTGAGGGGCCGCAACACCACGCGCCACCCTGCCCCCTCCTGCTGCATGAAAGGCATCGCACCCGACCGCCATGTTGGACCTCGCGGGTGATGGGTCCACATGGCCATCCTACGTTGCCTTTTCGGGCTGAGCCCAGCCGGCTTACGTGGGCTGCCCGGCCACCAGGCGCGAGGAACACTATCCCCAGGCCTGGCTCCAGAATAAGATCATGGATACGAGCAGCTGAAATGAGTTTTCCCCGCAGGGTGTCGGGACTCGCTCTCCGCGATAGGGTGAGGAGTTCGGACATCCGGGAGGAACTCGGAGTAGAGCCGAAACTCCTCCACATTGAGAGGAGCCAGTTGAGGTGGTTTGGGCATCTGATAAGGATGCCCCCTGGGCGCCACCCTTTGTAGGTATATCGGGCACACCCAACCGGGACGAGGCCCGAGGTCGGCCCTGGAGGGATTATGTCTCACAGTTGGCCTGGGAACGGCTGGGGATCCCCCGGGCTGAGCTGGAGGAAGTTGTGAGGGAAAGGGGCAGCTGGGCCTCTCTGCTCTCCCTGTTGCCACCGCAACCCTAGAAGGACAAGCGGGCAAGAAAACGGTTGGATGGATTGATGGATGGACAAATACATTTTATTTTTTTACGATTGTATTACCATCCCAACTGTTCATTGTAACTGGGAAAAGAGTTTTACTTTGAAAAAAGTTACCCAAGAAGTGTACTTTCTGTCCTGGAGTAACAGGTGCTTAGCTCTTCCTGAGGATGTTTAGCATAGATACCTTGATCAGTAAGTACTGTGAGAGCAGGACCTTTCCTGGGGTTTGGTATGATAACCTTCAGGTTACTGCTGTGGCACCTGGGTGTGAAGTTGAGGCCTTACATGTACAATGTTAAGCTACTTACAATTATTTACACACTTATACGGCAGGGTAATTTTACCGGACCAATTAGGGTAAGTACCTCGTTCCCAGGTGGAGCCGGGATTCAAACCTAAAGCTTTTGGGTCCAAAGTCAGCAGCTCTGAGTACTACACTACTGGATGCCCTGTTCGGCGTGTGCGTATGTGCGTGTAAGGAGAACAGAAGCCAGCAAAGTTTGGCTTGACGTGCATACTCATATTTAGTATGATGGGAATTGACTGTGTGTCAGGAATGAGGACAGGACACCGAGGAGTAGGTGAGGACCTAATCGCGGGTTCGCTTATGCTGGGAGGACTGGACAAGGGAACGGGCAGGAATCGTAGTCGGGGACGAGACGGGAATCGAAGCTGATAGGCGAAGCAGGAGATCGGGAACCGAGAAGACAGGGACCAGGGGATGAAGGGCAAAGGAGAGGGAGGGACTGTAAGCACGAGGAGGTAAGCGGGTCTCGCTGATCGTTGCGGGAGAAGCGGCGGGCTCAGTGAGATTCCGCAACCTTGTGCGTCGGCGCGGCTTCCTTTATCCCCGGTTGCTCCGATGCGCAGCACGTGCGGTCGTCTGGCTTGACGGTGTGGGCGTGACACAGTGTCTGAAAAGGGGAGCTTTGGTTATTCGGTCCTTTCTTTGCGGTCCTGTTCCTGAGTATCTGTGTGTGTGTAAACCGCACACGCACGCACGCACGCACATATCGTGCCACTCGCTTCTGCGTCAAAGAGAAATCGGGAAAAACCAGATCGAGCAGGGTTCAATCTTTTCTGCATCTGCGTAAACACACCTTTTCTTGTAAAGGGAGCGTTTCTCCGCTGCTAAGGCTCACGCCATGTGAAATAATGATGTCTTTCAGCTTGGAATCTGTACCCTTTCACTCCGCTGGTGTCTCAACTACAAAAATTAACTTATCTTCATACCAGTTCGGAGAGGTATTTGTCCAGGAGTGTCAGTTAGGGTTCCTGGAACAATTTCACCTATTTTTGCACTAGCACTACTTGCATGTTTCTACCACACACAATTTCCTTTCCATTTCTTCACTTAGCAGACACTTTCATCCAAAGCAACTTACAACAGATACTATGTAGTGTTTTCAGCCCACACACCTTATTCATCAAGGTGAATTGCTAGATGCACTACTTACAAGGGGTTACTCATCCATGCATCATTGAAACACACTGTCTTTGTGGCACTCACACACTATGGGGGAACCTGAGCAGCATGTCTTTGGAGTGTGGGAGGAAACCAGAGCACCTGGAGGAAACCCACACAGACTGAGTGGGGATCAAACCCACATTCTCTTGCACTACCCAGGTGCTGTGAGACAGCAGCATTACATGCTGTGCCACCGTGCCACCCCCAAATGGATGGATGGATGGATGGATGGAATTAGTCATTATACACCTGTTATGTCACATGAGAAAGACTGATTCTCATTAAATATCTATTTTGTGAAAAATCTAAAGGACACAATGGGTTCACACACTTCCAAGCGGCATTGTATGCTGTGAATAGTTAAATTACTTTTTCCCAGAGCTTTGTTTAAACCATGCGACATATCTGACATCAAAGCAGTCTTTTTCATTAATTTTTTTTTTTTTTTTCCTAAGTCACATTTAATCCCTCTTTAACGTGAAGGGTGGGAGTGAGCAGAAAGGTGTCTTAATATCATCGGTTTTCTTTCACTGATTGTGTTCTGGTATTATGGTAAAGCTCTTGTGTGTAAAATTTCATTATGCTGCAAAGTGTCCCGGGATGGCTGTGTATGCCGATAGAAGTTATTGCCATTTGAGAGTTGTAAGAAAATTTGGGTAATATTAATTTTTCTGAAATGGGGGTGCGGTATTGTGGCGGGTTTGGCCGTGTCCTGCTCACTGTAGTGTTTGGCGTTCGAGTCCTGCCTGGGGTGCCTTGCTATGGACTGGCGTCCCATCCTGGGTGTGTCCCCTCCCCCTCCAGCCTTACGCCCTGTGTTGCCGGGTTAGGCTCTGGCTCACCGCGACCCCGCTCGGTACAAGTGGTTTCAGACAGTGTGTGTTTGTAATTTTTCAGAAAATGGTTATTGAAAATACACAGCCTTGGGTGGAGATATTTGCTGTTTTTATTTATAGTGAGTTAAATATATAGCAAATTATATATATATATATATATATATGTAAAACTTGTTCATTTTCAGTGCAACAGCTGTATTTACTTATTTTTGTCACTTATGATTCCGAATATCTGTTTCCATAGCAACCAGGCCTTAAGTCCTGCATATCAGGTTTCGCGACTCAGTTTTTTGTTTTTCAATTTTGTTCTTAATTGCTTCTTTTTAATTTCCCTGTGCTATTTATTTTTCCATTTCCCATAAAGACAACATTAGATAAGCTGCTTCATGAGGTCATCTCCAGCGAGGTAAGCGTCTGCTCTGTCCTGTGAGCTTATCTGCTTTTGTAAATGTGAGCCGCTCCCTCTGTGCCTGGAGGCATCTCCGTGGGAGACGCGGGACATTTCACAGCGTGGGCACGGAACCCAGCGTGTCCTGCGCCCCTCCCGTGCCGACTGCGTGGGCAAGGGTGCTGTGAGCTCCTCCTGATCTCCACCAACGGTGCTTCTGTCCCTCCGTAACGGTTCCCTTTACCGCCTGCTATTCGTACAGAAGTAGGAAACTCAGAGCCTGATTGGTCAAGGGCAGCAGGGGGCGTAGTGATTAGAGCTGCTGCTTTACACTTGAAAGACCCGTGTTTGAATCCCACCACCTGCTGTAGTGCCCCTGACCAAGGTACTTACCCAGAGCCCTTCCAGTAAAAATTCCCGGCTGTATAAATGGGTAAATCAGCGTAAGGTACTTTGGAGGGGAGTGTCAGCTAAACGAATAAATGTAAATGCAGCACAGGGGGAGAAATGGCTGCTTTTGGCCAGGCCAAACATTTTATCATTCTTCACATCACGTTCATTCTGCTAAAAAAGCCCATCGTTGGCTTTTTCGTAGTTGCGGAGGCCCCGGAGGACGCGGGACGCCCGACGTTCGATGGCTCTGTACGCTGTTCGCGGAAGCCGGAACGTAAGCAGCGCTGCAGAGAGCCGGGGATGTGGGTCAGCAACTCCGAATGAACTGGGAAGGATTTATTAGAAAGCAGGTGCTCTAAATTTGTAGGCGTTGCTCTCGGAGCTCTGGTGGCACAGCAGGTTTGGCTGTGTCTTACTCTCGGGTGGGTCTGGGGTTCAAGTCCTGCTGTGGGTGCCTTGCAACAGACTGGTGTCCCGTCCTGGCTGTGTCCCCTCCCTCTCCAGCCTTACGCCCTGTGTTGCCGGTTTAGGTTCCGGTTCACCTCGGGACAAGTGGGTTTAACCTGTGTGTCTTCTTGGAACTGGAGAAGTCCATCAGCTCTTTGTTTTAGGTTTACTGTCACTTGTATGAAACCTTACTCCAAGGTAGGGTACACCGTTGAGTTTGTGCACCACACTGCTTACCATGTTTTACCCATTTAGACACCAGTTTAATTGTAGGCCAACTGCAGTAATTCAGGGTCACTTCCTTAATCAAGGGTTCCACAGCAGGAGACAGGATTTGAACCTGGGCCTTCGATGGAATGACAACGGCACTGACCCCTACGCCACCTGACTTCGTATCTTTACTTTCAAATTGTTACCCGACATGGAAGCTCAGTTCTTCTATTTCCATTTCAATTAATTTAAATGACATAGTGTGTATGATTTCAGTCAGGTATAATTAATCCAGTCATTTAATTCAGTTGGTCATGATTGATCGATAGTCAATTAATTATAATAATTAATAAGGAGCTACAGAAGACCGCACCAGGAGGTGCCGTCACTTTTGAGTGCCGAGTTCCTCTCCTCTCTGGTCTTTCTTCTCTACCCCAGGCATTGTTTCAGGAGCTTTTTTGGTGGTTTCCATGGAAACGGCTCTTGCAGCAGTCCAGCACTGCTCGCATGCTATTTTTTCCAAGTCGCACCACGAGATGAATCCAAGCCCCTCGTCCCGCAATGACTTGGTCATTTGCCTAAGTGTGTCATCTGGAGGGCATCACTGTGCTTTCACACACGGATGTGTGACAGACCAACACACCATTTACTCATTGAACTGATGCTTTTTTCCAGATGGAGTTACACTGTTAAGTTACCTACAATTATTTACCATTTGTTCAGTTGGGTAATTTTTACTGGACCAGTTCAGAGTAAGTACCTTGCTCAAGGCTATTACTGTCGGAGGTGGGATTAAAGCCTGCAAAACTTTGGGTCCAAAAGGCAACAGCTGTAACTGCTACGCTACCAGGTACACCATCGGGCACCTTCACAATCTGGGTGTCGGAGCGTGTTTCGAATTCGGTACATTTCACATTTTCTTTGCATTTTTTTTTCTCCCTCGGGTGCTGTGGCACAGTGGGTTTGGCCAGGTCCTGCCCTCTGGTGGGTCTGAGGTTCGAGTCGTGCTTGGGGTGCCTTGTGATGGACTGGCACCCTGTCCTGAGTGCGTCCCCTCCAGCCTTGTGCCCCGTGTTGCCGGCTTAGGCTCCGGCTTGCCACGATCCCACTTGGGACAAGCGGTTTCAGTCGTAGCGTGTGTATTTCTCCCTATTCTACACAAGTTGCCTTGTGGCAACTCAGGGCCACGTGGTTCTGATTGTAAACCCTGAAGTGAGCAGTGCGTCTGACATTTGAAAATGCCGCTGGTCTTGGCTTTTGGTGTGCAACACGTCCCCACTGCTGTGTCTTCCGGTGTTTATCATTTCTTTCTGCCATGTAACGCACAACTCTGTGGGGGACCCCGACTATGTGACCGCGTCCCTCCGCTTCTTTGCTGTTGTGGAAGAAATCAAGAGGGGTTATGGTAAATTGAGTAGAGTATTTTATTGGTTTATTGAAGGTTCAAGGGCCAAAGCCCGACACAGAGTATCACCAATAGGAAGTCGATAAATGCTTCAGAATGCCGCCCCCCCCGAAGGATTACATGTCCGCTGCGTGATCAGAGCTTATTCATCAATCAGGTTTTGGACAGAAACGATCCAGTAAGGTTTAAAACAAGAGCACGGTCTCTATGCTTAGGCCTCTTATAAATTCCCTGCATCACAAAGATGAAATCGTATTCAAGGCCAAAAACCAGACCGAAGAGAAACACGGTAACAGGCGAGCGGTCGTTAAGTGCCGGGCAGGGAGTCAATGCAGGTGCCAGGGATGCTACGGAACGAATTAAAGAGACCCGGACTTCACCGCAGAGGAATTTTCCGGAGGTTTCCGCACTGTCCGCTCACTTGTCACTGACCTCCGGTCTGGCTCGGCGTAGCTGTCCTTTCCTGTCTCTTGCCCTACGCTCCCACGGTGCACCGCAGGGATTCTTCGCTGCGCTCCTTCGCAGGCGCAGCTCTCTCCACCTCCGATCTCCGAATCACATACCGTTTCCTTCGGTGCGGTTCTGCCCTGGAGCTGTTGCATGTGCCACTCCTTAGTGTGTCCTGTCTCTCTTTCTCCCTCGTACTACTCTTTCCTCCCCCTGTCGCTCAGGATTTTCCTGCATTTCTTTCTCGGAGGTGCTCTGTGTGTGTGTGTGTGCCGCGCTTTGCCGCAGTCAAGACTGGCGTGCGCGTACCCCCGACGCCAGCACATGCAGGGCTCCTTAAAGGGCCAGCAGCGTGCGCACGGACCGCAGCGCCTTGCTTTGTCTCGAGAGCCGACGTGCCGAGAATTGGCGGGTCCTTCTGCCGGGGACCGCCGGGGACCGTCCGCTGTGTTCGTAATTGTTTTGCCCGGGAGCGGGAAGCGACACACCGCGTGTGAGTCCCCTTCAGGGCTGCCTGCTGGTGCACGCACTCCTCTCATGTGTTTCTAACATGTTTCTCGTTGTATGTGTGTGCCCGTGTGTGCCTTTTACCGCAGGCTGGTCCAGGGACTCCCAACATGGCCACGGCCGTGCAGGACTTCCAGAGGTCTGAGCTGGACAGGCTGAATGAGGTGAAGGGCCACCTGGAGATTGCCTTGCTGGAGAAGCACTTCCTGCGTGAGTAGCACCCAACGTACCACGGTACCGCAGTGCCACAACATTGCGTTCCCACCGGATCACCTGTCCGTGTGTGTGTGTGGGGGGGGGGGGGGGGATGCCCCAGGTGACTCACGGCTGTGGCAGCAACCGCACCTCTGCAGGTGCTTCCGTCTCGTGGGCACTTCCCTCGCTGTAAAACCAGCTCTGCAAACTTAGCGTGATGGAACATGTCATGTAACACTGCCACAATTCTCACACGTCCTGGTAGCCTCATGCTCTCCTCTCTCCCTCGGTTAGTAAGTTAATATGCATTTAGCTTGTGGACGCTTGGACCACACCGATGCCGCCCATTGTTTTTGCCGTAATGGTGCAAATGCCTCACAGCAACTGGGCTCCGCAGCTGGATGTAGGTTTGAGCCCCTTTCAGTCTATGGGGAGATTGCATGTCCTCTCTGTGTTCTCCTGGCTTTCCTCCCACAGTCCAGCAACATGTGTTTCAGGTGGATTGGAGGCTCTAAGTTGCCCATGGTATGTGTGTGTGTGTGTTTCATAGCTCTGCTGTGCAGATGTGTGAATGACTGTAGCAGGTAGTTTAGTGCATCTACTTTTATTTGCCATTTTATTCCTAAGTGACTTACAAAGTTAAGTCACCTTCAGTTATTTGCCCGTTTATACGGCTGGACAATTTTACTGGAGAAATTTAGGCTAAGTACCTCGTCTGAGCTACTACAAGTGGAGATGGGACTCAAACCTGCAACCTTTGGGTCTGGAGGTAGTAGTTCTAACTGCTACGCTACCAGCTGAATCTAACACTGTAAGTCATCTTGGATAAAAGTGTCTGCTAAATGCCAGTTATGAATCATGGTGCGTCGCTTTGGAGACGACAGACATGTGCTGAACGATTAAGTCTAGGTGTGAAGCAGTAAAATGTCGCTGTGACATGACTCTGATATTGAGGGCTGATTTCATGTGGCTCTTAGCAGTCATGTTCACCAAGTGCTGTTGTGCGAACAAACGTGAACTGTCACGGACCCACAGGCTAGCGGGTTCTACAGCCGTATGCGGTGATGTTGTCTGTTTCTCTCTGTCCCCTGGACAGCCCTCTAGGAACCGTTACTGTGAGGGACTCCTCTGCAGCCTGGGTCTGGCCCCATCCCACTGGGTTCTGGGGTCTAGCGGCCACGTACCAGGTGGGCCGCTTTAGCACTCATGTGACGTTTGGGCCCAGTTTAGGTCTGCCTTATGAAAATGTTGGAGGGAACATTCCAGTTCGGCGTCGCAGTGCTTCGACTGCATTTTTCACATTCGTGGGAGTCAAGTCTGTAGGGTCTGATCCACCCTGAGCTGTGTTAGGGCCAGGACACCAGCAGCCTTAGGGACCCCTGTAGCTCAGACACATGTATGCTGACTGAGAGGCCCTGGTCAGAGGATCAGAGACTTATGTATGCGGAAGATGCAGACACTCATAAGTAGAGTACCTGAAGACATGAGTGCCTTAACTGTCCTGTTTATGGTCATCCATCGCACATTTGTTCTCAGGGCTTGAAATTAAGTTTTTGTGCTTGGTTGTCTACAGGACAGGGACATTTCACATTTTACCTGTCCCAACCCATCTGTCCAGTTTTGAGACATGCGAAGAAAAAATGTCTATAAATATCCTGTAGGATATCCGGCAGGAGCTCAACACAAACATTGACTGTTCGCAAATTTACAGATTACATTTTCTTTGCAATGTGATACAGAGGTCGTAAAAAAACTACCTTCTGAGCGGAGTCATTTGATCTTCTTCATCAGATCATTTTCACCGTTTTCCAGGGCAGGTGTCACTCCCGCATCCTCGTTGCGATCATCCGCACCTGCCCTGAATTACAGCAGCCAGGTCTAACAGAAGCCGCGCCGGCTCATCTGGTTGCGGAACCTCATTGAGTCTCCCCGCTTATCCTGCGATAGGGAAAGAACCCCTTTTACCTCCTTCCAGTTCGTCTTCACCCCTTGCCCTTCGTTCCCCGTTTGTTGCCTTCGCGGTTTCAGATCTCCCGCTTCGCCCAATCGACTTAGATTCCTGTCTCGTCCCAGGAACAACGTCTGCGCCTTGAACGATCCACGCCTGTCCCCGACTACGATCCTCGCTTAGTCGTTGTTTTGGTTTCCACAATAATCGAACCCGCAGTTGAGTCCACACCAACCTCTTGGTCTCCCGCCCTCGTCCCTGACACCAGGGAATGATCCTTCACACGACGATATAAATGTTTTGTGACGTTTTAATCCGTCATAATTTTCTTCAATTTCCAATTTCTAGTTAAAATTGAATTTTTTCCAAGTTTTCGGTCAAAGATACTCTTGCTGTGAAAAAGGCTAAATACAGACTGCCATCCCTTTGTGCACCATAATATGTTATGTTTTTATTATGTACTTCAGCCGACAGCAATTGCTTAAAAGAAATAGCCCGGAACAATAAGATACTGTCGAGGAAGAAAACGATTTTGAAATGAAAATTCAGATGATGCAGTTAGTGATGTCACATTTTTTCTTTATTATGGCAATTGTTGTTTGGCATTGACTTTCTTAATATTTTACCTTAACTTACTGTTAACCTGTCCACAAGCAGATGTCAGAATGATTCTTATTGTCGCACTGAAAATTTAAGCAAATTACTTGTCCTGCACAGTTGGTCAACCGTTAGTGTTTAGCGCCGGTGTATTTCACATTCGTGGGATTTAAGTATTTCAAAGAGTTGAGCCTATGTGTAACTGCTGGATATGAACATAAAAGCTCAAAGCTGTTTGTGTATTTAAGGCAATTAGCAAAATTAACAACACCAAGTCTAAAGGTGTGTGTTTGATGTGGGAAGATGGAATCCCCCGAACCCTCACATCTGTCCTATTAATGTCTATTAATGTTCCAGCTCCTAGAAGGAGAGCTCATCACAGTTGAGTCATCATAATCTAAGTTCTGGGAGGGTTTCCAGACATTCCTTTAAACTGCCATGCAGATCAAATGTTAACTTTTTCAGCAGATTTGGTGACCCACATACATACAGACGGGGCTTTGGTTGTAAATCATAGCATTAAAATGCATTTCCTTGCCAAGTATGCAGGAGAAATTTCCCTGTGTTCCGTCGAAAAATAGTTTAGTTTGTATTTTAAAAAGAAAATAGATGGGGATAAATCAAACTTTTTGTTCAAGGTTTTAGACAGCAACTGTTTCAGCGGCAGACACATGGACCACTGACCACCACACACCTGTTTAGTAGCGTGTGGAGCAGCCCAAACTGAGTGGTTGCTGCACCTGGTAATTAGACTAAGGGGTTCACCTGGCACAGCAAGTGCGTACTGCCGCCTCCGCTATTTATTCAAATTGTGTGTGGATTTTACATTCATTCATTTTGCTGATGCTTTCTACAAAGCAACTTACAATGCTAGTGCTATGTAATGTATAGGGTGGCACAGCAAGTAGCACTGCTGTTTCACAGCACCTGGGTGGTGCAAGAGAACGTGGGTTTGATCCCTGCTCAGTCTGTGTGGAGTTTGCATGTTCTCCCTATGTCTGTGTGGGTTTCCTCCCACAGTCCAAAGACATGCTGTTCAGGTTCCCCCATAGTGTGTGAGTGACAGAGAGAGAGAGAGAGTGTGTTTCACTGATGTATGGATGCGTGACCCATTGTAAGTAATGTATCTAGCATTGTAAGTCACCTTGGTGAATAAAGTGTGTGGGCTAGTAACACTACATAGTATGTGTTGTAAGTTGCTTTGGAGAAAAGTGTCTGCTAAATGTAATTTAATGCTAATTATAATAAGTTACCCATTTATACAGTAGGGTAATTCTTCTGTATTCTACACTATCCATTCATGGTAAGTACCTTGATCAAGGAGTAAAGATTTAAATCTGGGTCTTCACATGCAAAGGCGGCAGCTCTGACCACTCACTATTCTACCTGTTGCCTCCTTATTAAGCTTTAATAATGTATTGTGCTTCATATTTTGTATATGAAATTCTCTGTGTTTATTTCAGCCTCTGCGTATGTGACTTAATTGGGGATAATTTTGGCAGTTTCTGTTAATATTTTTGCATCCACAGCAGTGACTGGTGTTTAGTCGCTTGGTCTGATTTGCGCTCTGATTATGGCTGCTAAGATGTAGAGACCGGTACTCTGGCACTTGGAGAATTAGTCAGAGTATACAGGGAAAAAATGACATAAAACACCATGGCATTGTGCTCTTCCTTTCAAGTGGTACATCTCATTTAGTGCCGGCGGTCAAACCTGGCCAGAATGACAGGATCATCCACATGTGCGTAGGTACACACCTGCACACACAGTGGTGCTGCACCACTCTAGTACACAGCCTCACTCACAGGGTTTCTGTCTGCCCAGGGGTCACACAGCATAATGGTGCTGAACTGTGGCCGTCTACAGTGTAGCGTTGCAGTGGGGGATAAGTACCACCCAGTACCACGTTTTGAGAAGGAACTCCCCGGTTCAGCCGTGGCATGTGACACGCTAAGTGCCTGAGGTTTAGTTTGTCTCTTGAAACATCCAGTAGTCTATTGCTGTGGCTGGATCAATTTTAATAACAAAATTATATGGCTTCCTTTTCCACGCAATATTTAACACACACACACTGGCTGAAACCACTTGTCCCAAGTAGGGTTGCGGCAAACCGGAGCCTAACCCGGCAACACGGGGCGCAAGGGACACACCCAGGATGGGACGCCAGACTGTCGCAAGGCACCCCAGGCAGGATTCGAACCCCAGACCCTCCAGGGAGCAGGACCCGGCCAAACCCGCTGCGTCAATGCACCCCACGTGCAATATTTAAGCAGTATATAATAATGGTTAGTTTCTTCCTCATGCTTCCGTTAGTGAAAGAATTTCAAGAGTGCATAGGTCTTGGCGGAGCTGGTGTCGCCTTCTTGAAAAACTCGTTGAAAAAATAGTAATGAAATTAATGAATGAAATGTACTTGTTAGATACAATGAGATGAAAAAGTGTCTCGTCCTGCTTTTC
This sequence comes from Scleropages formosus, assembly GCF_900964775.1. NCBI lineage: Eukaryota > Metazoa > Chordata > Actinopteri > Osteoglossiformes > Osteoglossidae > Scleropages > Scleropages formosus. The sequence continues at coordinate 18,542,527 of NC_041807.1, forward strand.
GCCACTTAAGTTTACGCGAGTCCCCCGGAGCACGGTAAAGGTCACAGCAGAAGGCAGAGAGGGAATTCCGGTCGGGGCGTGTAAGTGACCGCAACGGTTAAAAATAGCGTCTTGTGTAACTTTGCGAGTTCAGGAGAGGGGCAAATATTAATGAACAGCTGGACCTCCTCTGAGTGTTTTTGTCTGGAAAAGGAGTGTCAGGGGCATCACATCCAGGGAGTTCGCTGCAGATTTGAAATTCTCTGAGGGGAAAATGTGACAACTTCTTGCACTGCTGTTTCTCTCACTGAAAAGACAGGGAATCCTGTAGGTCTTTCTTGTACCGACAGCACCAGTTTGGTTCTAAAATCAGAATGATAGGCATGGCATACAGCTGTGCCCCGCTGAACCTCTTTTCTGGAAGGATCTTCCCTCTCGTGCGTGTGGTCTCGGGTGACTTGGAGGCTGTAGTTATGTCACGGATTAAGTTCGCACAAGTGCTGCTTGCGTGGCTCTCGGTGTGTGACTGCTTTATTTAGTAATTCTCCCTCAGATGATTTGAGTAACTAAGCGGTTAACAGCCATATGACCAGACTGATCAGCCTGTGATCTCCCATCATCCTGCACCAGGGCTGTGGTGTGTGAAACACCTGGCTGTAGCTGCCAGGGGACGCTTGTAGCCCAAAGGGTATGCCAAACCGTTGATAGAACCCTTAACCTCAACAGACTGAAAAAAAAGTCAATGGCGTGTTTTTAGAAGTGAGAAAACCTGTTTTGTTAGAGGGCTCTGCTGTAAGATTGCATCTTGTGTCATGGGTGATATTTTACCTTTATTTCCCTGCTGGCCTAATCAGAGCTCAGCATTAATTTTTAGCGTTTGTTTGCATACAGGACAGGTTCTTTTTAAATTTTTCCTCTCCCATCAAATTTTGCTCAAACAATTTTGGCATAAAAATACAGACAACACAGTTAGTGACAATTCCACCTGCCCAACTATTGCAAATTACCTGTCCTGGACAGGCAGACAGTATTAATGTTGAGTCTTGCTAACTGAGGCATAATTGAGCTGTGCTGATGCTCTTGTGTCACGTTCACGCCCACAACTCAACCGACAGCACCTGACTCTGGTCCAGCACCTGACTAACTGCTCACCCTTTAAAAGACCCTCCTCAGCTCCCATACCTCTGCGGAATCTCGACAGAGACAACCGCCCTCCTTCGTGACGTCAAGTGCACACTCAACACTTGGTCCCCGTTCCCATCTTCCGGTTTTCATCCCTTCGCTTTGTTTCCCGACCACGTCCACGGATCTTCGTTCCAACGCCGACCGCAGATCGACCGACCTTTCGCTTCGTCCCCTGACCTCGTCCATGGATCCTCGCTCTGACTCCGAGCGCCGATCGACCGACCATTCGCCTGTCCCCGACTCCAAGAACTTGCCTTATCCCCTGAATCCAGACGAACGACTCCGCACACGGGTCCTGCCGTCCCGGTTCCCTTGGCCCCGTATGACATCTTGGTTGTAGAGCTCTTGTTTCTCCACAGAGCATTTCGCTGTGCTTTACTGCAAACTGAAGCATTATAATGGTAAAATGAAGCTTCTGAAAATGAGGATAAGAGTAAAATGAGATGTGGATTGGAAACAGCTGGAAACAAGGGGTTAGAGAAACCTTGTCACCGCCGCATAAAAACTTATTTAAAATGAGACGATTAAGTACCCTTGAAGTTGAGTGTTGAGCTAACAGCTCAGTTTTCTGCACGTATTCCCTTGCATGCAGTGGTGATGTTTGTTATGGTACTTAATAGGCTGCCTATTTGCCATTCATGCACATAGCTGATGCCTGAGGACAAGTTCCACGAGCTACCTTGGCTGTGGATTGTGGCACAAGACGGCTGCAATTCATTCGCTGTTATTGCAAACCCTTAATGACTTCTTGACTTTTCTTTAGTGGAAGTCTTGATTTGTTGCTTGCCTGTGGCACTCTAAACTACAGCCTCCAGTGTCTGAGCTAGTCTGCACATCCTGGAGTAGTCGCCCTGCTGCCCTTAACTTAACTGTAAAGGCATTACAGCCTTGGATGCTGTGCAGGGAATCCTTTTCCTTTCCTGTAGCTGTAGCAATATGGGAGAATAGCTCATCGGGTGTATCTTTGAATTAAACTCTTTGGAATTAGACGTTGAACTGACACACTACCGAGTTGGTTGTTCCCATCTGGGCGAGGACACCGGTCCCTTGTGGGGCGTGTGCCGAAGGTCAGTCCGTGATGAACGACTCCGGATTGTGGAGACCCAGTCAACTCCGAGGGCAGGCGTGGTCACCGTGGCGGTCACCGTCTCTCCCCTGCTCAGACCGCAGGCGACATGTGGCTGTGAAATTGCTCTTCAATGACTTGCATGCAAATGGCATACTTACATAATTATATAGGACATTCTCCCTGCTTTTTTCCTCTAAGCTCCCTTCTGAGTCTCTTGGCTGGTTACTGCGCAGAAATGTGGGTTCCGGAATGACACGCTTTGTTGGGGGAGCGACGAGAAGGGGAAATAACTCACTGATCAGGATATACTGGCATATTCATGTTTTTCCAGAGACCCAGCTTTGAAAATGAGGGTAGTGCTAAGCAAGTGTTTGAACGGTTCTCTTGGTGCCTGCATCATCTTCAGTCGTGGGATTTCCTTTCTTATTAATGAATCTGTAAATATTTCCTGTGATTCGTTATAGCTTTAGGTTCCATTTATTTTATATTGCACACAAATCTTGGGCACCTCAGTGTTTCACATTTGGTTTCTTTAGTGTGCTTAAGGGTATTTGCATTAATTCTTGCTATCTTTGTATAATTCCATTTGCATAAGGCATCACGATGTATATAGATGTTTTTTTATTACTTAAGCCAAAGATTAACCCAGACAGTGCTGAAGCTGTTTCTTTTCAGTCGCATTTTTGCACCAAGACCCTGGTTTTTGGGGTGCTAGTGACGACCATGTGGCCACAATGCAAAGACATGTATTTCAGGGGAAGTGGTTGCACTAAACGGGGGTGTGGTGGCGCAGTGGGTTGGATCAGATCCTGCTTTCCAGGGGGTCTGGGGTTCAAGTCCTGCTTGGGGTGCCTTGCGATGGACTGGTGTCCTGTCCCTCTCTGGACTTACGCCGTGAGTTGCCGGGTAGGCTCTGGTTCCCTGCGACCCTGTGTGGGACAAGCGGTTCAGAAAGTGTGTGTGTGTGATTGCACTAAATTGCCTGCAGTGTGTGTGAATGAGTGTGTTACATTGCTCTGTTGTATGAATGATTGTAGGGAGGTCCTATGGACTTTCTTCTTCTGCCAGGTGCCTCCTTTTGGACTTCTCTTCTCCCACGACCTTCTGGGACTGCTGGATGTGGCTGTGTGCCATACTCAGTGGTACTCACCCAGCTCTGCGTGGGGCTGTTGGTGACCAGAGGTGGACGGCGGGTAGACTGTGTGTGTGCACGTTGGTGCTGGAGAAGGTCAGGTCCTTCTTCATTAGGATCAGCCTGCTACTATCGGCTAAGTGTGTGACACATTTGTGTGGCACATTTACTTGTGGCAGAAGCAATACTTCAGCCATAAAACATTTATAGCCTTTGGGTGATGATGTGTGAGTCCAGTATGCTGCACATAGAACTTGGTATGTATGCTTATGTGTGTATAGCGCTTGGGAATCACCCTTTTTGCCACTTTTCCCCATAGTATCTGGCTATCTGTCAAATGGGTATCCTGGGTACAAAAAATACCATGTTTTGTCCCTCATCTTGCTGACATTATGGTGGAACACTTTGAGCGATATGAGAGTAGTCATATTAAATGATACATCTCTCCAAAGCAACTTACCATGTTCAGATACCTTGAGCTATTTATACAGCTGGGTAATTTTACTGGAGTAATTTATGGTAAGTACCTTACTCAAGGGTACTACAGCTGGAGATAAGATTTGAACCAGTAATCTTCAGCTCCGAAGGCAGGAGCTCACACCACTACGGTTCACATCAGATGCTGGTAAGCCTCCGGGATTTACTGTGTTTGAATGCCACCTGTACATCACATGCAGTGGTTCGAACGCAAAGGGGCAGTAAACAGAGGAGACAGAGCACCCCACCCCGCCTGTGCTGGTGTTGTATTGTGTTCATATATATGAGACCGGAGGCTTATCCCGCAGCACAAAAGAGACCGTACGTCAGCACCCTTCATTCCCCTGCAGAGGCCATTAATATTTAATTGCAGGTAACAGGTGGAGGCTGAATGAGGTTTTTTTGTCTCTTGTACCTCTACACCCATTTCCCGCAGTTCCCTGTCTCATTAGAGGATTGCTTGTAATGTGCAGCTTCCATGAATTATAAATGCTTCTGGCCCCAGGACACCGGTGTTCCTTTAAAACAGTTCCCTCATGAAGGTGATGGGGAGTCTGCTGTCCTCTGGAAGCTTCCGGCATCGTCGAAGCACTGGGATCTCTCCTGGTCCTCGATGGGAGGGCTGTTGGTGGGAGTGGGCGCGATGTTGTGCCTTTACTGAATGAAGCTCGGACCGAGGGTGAGGAGTTGGGGTTCGCCGTGCGGCTTTGGAGCCATAGTATGGTTTGTGGTGTCCACATCATGGGTTCGTGGTTCCCGCGGAGAGCTGGGAAGGAACAGTCGGGTCCTACCCTTGTAGTATGTAGAAGACACCTTCGTGTCAAAGGTGACTTACAGTGTTAGATACACTGCACTAAACTCCCTACGGTCATTCACACATCAGTACAGTAGAACATCACAACACAAACATTATGGGCAATTTAAAGTGACCAGTTCACCTGGAGCACATGTAAATGTGTGGGTTTCCTCCCACAGTCCACACAACATTTGTTCATTTAACTGATGCTTTTCTCCAGAAGTGACTTATGTACCCTTTTGTACTTTCACTGGAACACACACACACTTGATTTGAACCTATGACATTTGGGTCTAAAAGTAGCAGCTTTAACCACTACACTATGACCACCTCACAGGGTAATATGAAGAACATGGTGTAGGTATGATCATCAGGTCCTATATCTTCTGTGCATACATTAATTTCTCGCAGCACTCAATTGTCAAAAGCTGGTTTTCATTTCTCATTCTGAAATGATGACTTGCGGTCATTTCCTCAAAAGTTAATGCACTGGAGAAACAGGACAGTTTTCTCCAAACTTCCCAGAGGATGTCACACCTTTCTTCAGGGAGACGAGGTGCGGCTTATTGTGCGTTGATGTGATTTTTTTTTATCACATACCCAGGGTGTGTGTGTGTGTGTGTTTTCCAATACTTGAGGCTGCTGCTTTGACGCAGAGAAGATGAGGAATGCTAAACCCAAGCTTGGTTTGGCAGGAGCCCTCATCTGAATGATTGCGTTAACACCCCTGCGTTCGGCACGTGGGGCCAGGTTCAAGAGTTGTCTTGTACAGCTGTACCATCGCATCACCTGGCATTGAGTGAGGAGTCTTCATGGGGAGGCCACTTGACTGTGAACGCTGGTGAAAGGCCCGTTCAGGGATGGACGTCCGTAGTACTAGCAGCTTTCTGCTGGTAAAGCAGGGTAAAAAGATGGGGCTCAAGGCTTTGTTCCTTCACAACTAGCAGCTGTAGACAACTATTGCTGGACATAACAGTTGTTCACGTATTGTATTTATAGGCCCGGAACAGCAAGTGGTGTAGTGGTTACAGTTCCTGCCATTGGACCCAGAGGAGTGAAGTTCAGCTATAACTTACTGTGGTACTCTTAATCAAGGCACTTACCTTGAATTACTCCATCTGAATAAATTATTAATCACCCAGTTGCATAAATGAGTAAATCAGTGCAAGCAGCTTAACTGCTTGAACGTTGAACACAACAGGGATGGTCATCTATAAAATATTAAAATAAACTTACAAAATCTGAATGTTAAATCTTAAAATAAAAACGTATAAAGTGAAGGAATGATTATGATTTACAAATCTTATTCTATTTACCTGCTTGGTTTAACCAATGCAACTTGGGCTTCACTTATTTTTGCACCTGCACTGCTTCTGTGTTTCTACTACACACAATTTCCTCTAAAGCTACATGTGGAATTGTTCATGACACACCTGTTATGTCTCACGAGAAAGACTGATTCCCCTTAAATAACCATTTCGTTGTAAAACCAAGGGACACAAGGGCTTCGCACACTTTCATGCAGCACCGTAAGTTGCTTTGGAGAAAATGTCAGATAAATAAATAAATAGATGTCCACCCTCGTCACCCTTAGGCTGCTTTCCAGCTATACAGTTTGTTCCAGTCCCATGTGGACGAGGCCATTGGAGAAAAGGAGCTTCTTCACGTGGACCTGCCACGATTCCTCTCCCCCATTCACTCTCAGAGTGTTGTTGCTGAAGCGCAAGAAAAGAGAAAATTTTGTCATGACTGTATGCCTGTATCGAGATTCTAAAAATAATCAGGAAATCACTGCAGGGGAGAATATTCAGAACCTCAAGGCTACTTTGCAGTACTACATGCTGACTGTTTATTGGTGTTTTTCCCCTAACAGATGTGCTTCAGAGGAGTATTTGTAATGTGATTTGCTCTATTTACGTAGATATGTATTTACGTATGTGTGCGTGTTCTTGTATGTATGCTAATGTCTGTTCTCTTCTGTTCTTTTTTTAGAGGAAGAGCTGAGAAAACTCAGAGAGGAAACCAACATTGAGAATTTAAAACAAGAGCTGGAAAAGGAACGGCAAAAAAGAGCGGATCTGGAGCACAAACTGAACGAAGTGGTCAAAAGCAGGTGAGCGCGAAGCGAGCTCTCGGTCCCGGGTCTGCCATGCGAACCTGTGGGCGGTGCCTTTCTGGGCTGCCGTGGGGTGTTGGCGTTCGCGGGTCACCATGAGGGCCGAGTTAAAAATAGACGGTGCCTGCCGGCAGCGATGAGAGGCTGCGAACTCCTGGCGGAGCGGCGTGTGTTAGCGAGGGGTCGGTCCCGTGGCACACGGTCACGGAGCACACACAGTGACATGCTACTGGTAACACCCACTGTGTCCCTGGACCATAAATATCATCTAGCGTGGGCACCAGAAGCACCGACTACATGGAGAGATGTTTACAGGAGCGGGTGGTATTAATAGAGCCTCACTGGGACTCTCTGTGTGTGTGTGTGTGTGTGTGTGTGTGTGTGTGTGTGTGTGTGTGTGATCTCTCCCCACAGGCTGGAGGACTCTCCACCGCAGCCCCCTCCAAAGGCTCAGTCCCCTGCTGTCAATGGGACAGGTAAATATTCATGTCTGGAGAGGGTCTCCAAGTTGCCAGCTGCATTGTGGGTATCTGTGTGCACTGCAGAAGTGGGGGTGGGGAGGGGAATGAGACGGTTCATGGGGGGGGGTGCTCTAAAACAGGAAAGGTGTCACAGTGGGACAGCTTTAGTTGACCGCAGGAGGTGAGGTGCAGCGTGATGAATGGTCTTCCCTCTGGTCCTCCTTTAGAAGATGTGATCGGCTGCTGAGCATCACCACGGGTGGGTGGCTGCTCTCCCCACACGCTCCCCACACAGTACGCACACTGAGGCTTGGAGGACAGCTCCGCCCTCACTGCGCCCTTCACTTCATTTGCTGGGATGCAAACAGTGCGACCTCTCGCTCCGCGAAACCAACTGGCCAATCAAAAGTCCTCTGCTGCATCATGCGACCAAGGGCCACCTGCACTGTGTTTAACTCTTGTAGAGGACACGATAAATAGGCGACCGCAGAAGTCGAATTAATGTCCCTGTGGGAACTCGGAGCAGACGGCAGACGGTGAAGGGTTTTCCTTTGCTTACTGTTTCGAATGAAAGATTGCGTTCTATGTGGAACAGCCGAGCCCCCCCTCCGCCCCAGACCCCCCAATGGGAACGGCAGGCTCGCCGCACGGTCTCACTTCCGGTGAACCTTGTATTTTTGGAAGTGGATTAAATGTGTGGGTGAGACAATGTGGGACAGCGTGGCCTTTGAGTTGAGTTCAACGCACATTCGCTGAATATGGAGCCAATGAGAATCTGGAGGGATTCTGCAGCAGAGCAAATTGGGTCTTTGAGTGGGAGATGGAGGGGGGTGTGGTGGCGTAGCGAGTTGGACCGAGTCCTGCTCTCCAGTGGGTCTAGGGTTTGAGCCCCGCTTCGGGTGCCTTGTGACGGACTGGCGTCCCGTCCCGGGTGTGTCCCCTCCCCCTCCATCCTTCTGCCCTGTGTTGCCGGGTTAGGCTCCGGCTCCCCGTGACCCCGTATGGGAAAAGTGGTTCAGACGATGTGGGTGGGAGATGGTGGAGGGGGGCTCTCATAAGCTCCATCACTCCCTCTCTCTCCCTACAGCAGACAGACAGCAGGAGACCCTGTTCTCGCGTCTGCAGAAGTGGTTGAATGACCGGTTCGGCGTCTACATCGAGGACTTCCGCTTCCAGCCTGAGGAGAACACGGTGGAAGCTGAAGAGCCACTAAGTGCGAAAAGGTGAGTGCAGAACGGAAAACCGTTCCAGCGGATGACACTTTTCCATTGTTTTTTGACAGTATGAATAGCGTTCCCTAGTGGCTGTTCTTCATACTCTTGTAGAAGACCGCTGCTTCAAGTTGAAAGCTGTGCTTTGTGCTGCTCTGCGGGCTGTTCTGCTTTTTTGGTCATGTCTAGTATGACATGATGTGGAGAGGAAGATTTATCTTCATTCCCAACCCAGCTGTCGTATTGTACAGGTGTGCCGAGCGGGATGCTCACTGGCTCAAGGACAGAGCTCTGGATGACACCGCATCACGCGGCCTCTGAGCGGCCTTGCTGCTCCAGACGGACTGCGGTCCATCCAATTTCCTTTCAGCACTATAAACTCTGTAATCCCTCAAGGGAGGTTCCACCTGAGCTGCCATTTAGTAAATGAACCTGCTGAAACGGGACTCTTTTTCAGTGCCGCAACCTACTTTTGCGCACGTATCTCGACGTCGGCCCTGCCGTTTTTGAGTTTGATTATTCTGATCTGCTTACAGGAACTGTGCTGCCCGTGACATTTTGCTGATATTTAATTCCCTCCGCTGCTGTCTGTCTTGTCCTCTTGTTAGAGCCTAGTTCACAAAAGGGGGCCATTATGAGTTGGATTCATGTAAAAATTCACCGTTAAACTCTCAGATCACTCACGGCAACTGCAGCTCAGTTTATTGTCAAAACCTCTCCCTATTGCTTCTCCTCTGGCTCTTGTCAGTGCATTTCCACTGGGAAGGAGGTTCCATTGCTCCCATTGTGGTTCTTCTGGAGGTGCTCTTTAAGGCACAATGCTGCCCCTGGTGGCAGGTAGGCGCACTGCAGCTGGGTTCAACACACTCTTCAAGGTGTGTGACTCCGTGCTGTTGCGGAGATGAGGTTTCTGGGGCTGTCACGAGGCTCTAATGTCAGCCTGGAGCCGGAGCTCCAGATGCAATCCATCATTCGCCATGTGGAGGAGAGAGCCAGCGAGAGAGAGAGAGAGAGAGAGAGAAGTGTCCCCATTTGTGGATTCAGTATGACTCAGTCCTTCGCAAAAAAGACAGTGTTCAGAACTCCGTGTGCTGTAGCTCTGTGTTTAATTCTATTTGATGTCCTTCCACCTTTTTTTCAGGTTAACGGAAAACATGAGACGACTTAGTAAGTATTTCCAAATGTCACTTTTACGTTTAGTGCAGTGCCGTGCTTTCCAGGGCGAACTGTGGTTGTTGTGTGTCGCGTGGTTATGTGTAGTCCGTTTTATTTAGGACGTTTCTCTGTGCCACGCGATGCCATGGTTCAGCCAGCGAACTGACTCCTCTTCTTGTTCTCAGAACGAGGCGCCAAACCCGTCACTAACTTCCTGAGGAACCTCTCCGCCTTATCCAACTGGCACTCCGTGTACACGTCGGCTATTGCCTTCATCGTGAGTGCTCGGAACGCCCGTGCGGGACAGCAGGCGATGCGGTGGTTAAAGAACCGCACTTTTAAGAGGGGAATCGGCGGCTTGAAAACGTCTTTATCCTCTTGAGACCAAGTCGTTGTGAGCACCATACGTTCTGAAGCGTATAACGTACACGTGCTACAGCGCAATGTCGTAATGGACCTTCCAGACCACATTCTGCACTTTTAAATGGAGCCGCCTGTTTGGGGCTACAGCTTTAACTACCTCCTACGCATCGTAGAAATGAATCCCCGAACCATTTTTCATGGGTCTCGCGAGGTCACACGGTAAAATTGCGTGTTATGTAAGTTCGTAATGGTTATGTTAGCAGATGCACGATAATATAACAGCAGTATATGTGAGATGAAAGGGAGACGTGAGCAACGTTTCATGCAGGCCGGAGCGTTGAATTGTCAAGCGGAGACCCTATGCCTTTCCTTCCGCTCCCTTTCACAGATCTACATGAATGCAGCGTGGTACGGCTGGGCCGTTCCCATGTTTCTCTTCTTAGCCATCCTGAGGTTGTCCTTGAATTACCTCATCGCCAGGTAGGCCTTTCAGCCCGAAGCACCCCCCACGGGGACTCTCTTCTGTACGCCGAGCCCCACGGGAGCGGTCGTGCTCCATAACAGCCCCCTTTTATAACAGCCACCTGGTCAATAGTGTGCCACCTGGGAGGAAACCTTTGTGTCACTTACCCAGGAACACAAGGCATGCTGGGTAGATGGTCATGTGACTGTGTCCTGCGGCCTGGGCTAATGGGGTGACGGGAGGAATCGTGCCAGTCGGCTCTTGATCAGTCCTGGGGAAACGGGCGGACGTTGTTGAGCTGTTCATGAATTAAGGAATGGTGCTGCTGTCTTCCTCTCAGGGGCTGGAGGATACAATGGAGTATCGTGCCTGAGGTCTCGGAGCCTGTGGTAAGATCCTTTCCGTGTCGCTGGACTCGCCGCCCAAGGGACGCCGCTGGCGGAGTTTGTGCTGCGGCCCCGTGTTGTTCTCACCGTGCTCCTCCACCATGCAGGAACCTCCCAAGGAGGACCTGACCGTCTCCGAGAAGTTCCAGCTAGTGCTGGACGTTGCGCAGAAAGCGCAGGTACGTCACACACGCCGTCGCCTCGAGCGTCCGCTTTCCCACGTCCGGATGCGGGGAAATACTCAGGACGAACGCCTTTTCCTCCTTAACAGAACCTCTTCGGCAAGATGGCTGACGTCTTGGAGAAGATAAAGAAGTGAGTGCAATCCACTGTGAATCACTCTCCGACATCTGAGCGACTGATTCGACTTATGTCTGCGGTTCTGGGGAAGCGTTTGCGAACCCTTTGGAATTACCTGGATTTCTGCTTGATCGGCTTCTCAGGTGTGATCTGATGTTCACCTAAGTCATAATAATGAAGACGGTGTTTTTATTATTTATTCATTTAGGCTTTTCTCCAAAATTACTTACAGTATAATACTGTATTAAGATACTTACACTTATTTAACCCTTTATACAGCTGGGTAATTTTACCGGAGCAATTTAGGGTAAGTACCTTAATCAAGGGTACTATGGCTGGAGGTGAGATTTAAACCTGCAGTCTTTGGATCTAAAGATTTCCATCCAGTACCCTACCAGCTCCCCCTTGTTGTATGGTCGGCAACACGTACAATATTGTACTTGTACGTGTCTTTAGTCACTAAATGGTTTAAGGTAATTGGAAAACCGGAAAAAAATGTGAACCTCTAGGATACTGACATCTGGAAAAAGGGTAGCTGGAGTAGTGGGTCCTTTATTATTATGATTTAGATGAAGGTCATGTCTGATTTTTCGAGCTGTTCGTACAGAAATCCAGATGGTTCAGAAACCTTTTAGCACATGTCTACCTTAGTATGTGCAGGAGAGCTCATTAAGCCCTATAGATGTGAGCCTGTCCACCTGTGCATGTGTGTGTGTGTGTGAGAGAGAGAGAGAGAGAGAGAGAGTGTGACAGATTTCTAACGGCACTGTGTGTGTTCCAGCCTCTTCATGTGGGTACAGCCGGAGATCACGCAGAAGCTGTACATCGCCCTGTGGGTGGCCTTTATCTCCTCCTGTGTTCTGCCCTACAAGCTCATGGGCTTCATCATTGGTGAGCGTCCAGAGTCATTACCGTTCCAGGCCCCTTTCAGTAAAAGGTTTGAGTTCCCAACTTGGGGCAGGAGGTGGCGTAGTGGTTAGAGCTGCCGCTTTTGCGCCCAATAGATCCGCATTCGAATCTCATCTCCTGCTGCAGGACTCCTCATCGAGGCACTTACCCTGAACTGACACGTAAAAAATTACCCAGCTGTATAAAAGGGTAAATCAGAGTTCAGTTCGATTTATTTTTGTAGAGCACTCTTTTCACACAGTAACACAGAGCGCTTGAACAAAGGCATAAGGCAGAGAAATAAATATGGGTGGCATGGTGGCACAGTGAGTGGCACTGCTGTCTCACAGCGCTTGGGTGGTGCGAGAGAACGTGAGTTCCATCCCCACTCAGTCTGTGTGGAGTTTGCATGTTCTCCCCGTGTCTGCGTGGGTTTCCTCCAGGTGCTCTGGTTTCCTTCCACACTCCAAAGACACGCTGTTCAGGTTCCCCCATAGTGCGTGAGTGATGGAGAGTGTGTTCCACTGATGTATGGATGAGTGACCCAGTGTAAGTAGTGTATCCAGCAGTGTAAGTCATCTTGGTGAATAAGGTGTGTGGGATCATAACACTACATAGAGTTCATTGGAAGTCGCTTTGGAGAAAAGTGTGAGCTAAGTGAATAAATGTAAGTAGTTTACTGCTGTAAGTTGCTCTGGAGGAATGCATCAGCTGAATGAATAAATGTAAGCGAAGGGCGAGTTATTAAACAGTGCAGGTAGCGGGGTCCTGGTGTCCCTTCCTCCAGGGGTGTATGCTGGCATCAAGTTCTTCATCATCGACTTCCTGTTCAAGAGCTGCCCCAAACTGCGGGACAAGTACGACACCCCTTACATCATATGGACCAGCCTGCCCACGGACCCGCAGCTCAAAGAGCGGACCAACGTCACCACGTCCCGGCGGGTGAGGCCTCGCGCAGCCTTGACACACACACTGGCTCACACTAATTCATTCCTTCCTGCTCCCACTTTTTGCCAAGTGGGTAAAGTGAACCTGGGTAATTGCTGTATGATCTCTCCATCGCCGCGGTACACGGAGTGCAGCAGGTGGAAGTGTGTGTAATTGCTGTGTATCTTGCTAACTTCACGTCTGGTGTTGCTGTGAGCCTGACACTTACATCAGCTGCAGCTGTAGGCCTCTGTGTGTGTGTGTGTGTGTGTGTGTGTGTATTCAGGTAGCACTTGTTCCACACACTGATTTGTGTGATTACTGTTCGTCGCAGTGTATTTGTTGCGCAGCTATGGCTTTGATTAGTTTTATATAAAGCAGAAAGCCTTACTTTTCTTGTTCAGGTGTGTATTGGGTGCATGTGAGTGTGGGTGACCCTCCATATCTGTGCATCTCCGTGTGTGTGGGAGCATGTGTGCGTTTTTCACGATCTTCCGGTTTCCACCTGGTTGCTTGGCGTGTCCAGGACTGTGATGTTGCTCCGGTCACGTGTGTGTGTTCTCTCGTTTCTCCCTCTCAGCTCCCTGGGTATGAGAAGGTAGGGAGAGCGATGTGCTTCCGTGTGTGTGTGTGTGTGTGTGTGTGTGTGTGTGTGTGGGGTTTCCAGACAGACCTTGAAACTCGGCAGTGGATCAACTCGCATGGATCACATGCTTTCGCCGTGCGAGAACAGAGTGGTAAAACAGAGTATAAAACAGCCCAAGTTGAAGCCGAACTAGCGACCGCCTTGGTTTGCGCCTGCTTTGACCGCGCTCGGCTGCTCCGAATCTCAGGCCAGGACCCTTCGCCACATCCTGGAGCTGTTTCATCCGACACCTGGCGGTCTTATTACTGCCCTCCAAAGGGGTGACATTCCAGAGTCGTCTTCACAGACGCAATTCCCAAAATGCTCACTGTTACTAGTGGGAGGGGCTAAATTTCATCTGTAATCTCAGTGACATTAGTACATAATTACATGATACATATAATATGGGATTACCTTTCATATCCCATAAAGCAGAACCACCAGACATACGACAAACATGCTTTATAAATTGATTATTGTGGATAATTAATGAAAAACGGTATCTTGAAGGGTCTATTGTTTGTGGTCACATTTATTCCCAGGTGTGGTCAGGATGCGCAATGCCGGCGTGCTCCTGGGATTTGTGTATGACACCTTTAAATACTACTGGAAATATTTCTGCTACTAGGCTATTATACCTCTGCATTTATGACACAAAATATTCAGTAATATGATTTTCCAGAGCTTCTGTGTCTCAGCCAGTACTCTCAAATGTACCTACTAAAAAGTCCAGATTTTTGACACCTTCCATCCGGAGCAGATGGAATATCTTCTATGGGAGTGACCCAGCTTGGCACTTTACACAAGACTATCCCGACCCCCCTCCTAACATGACTGCAGAATGAACTGCTGAGCGCTTAATGGCAGTTTGTGCGTTAAAATGTGTGAAGCGGTTAGAAAGATCGACTGACTGACAGCAGACGCTTTCTTACTGACCAGTGCCTCTTGTACCGTGTGCTTCTGGAGTCACGCCTTCTTTGCCCCTCCCCCGCCACGCCCCGCCCCACCTCCAGGTCCAGCCCGTGGTGTCTCGCAGCAGCCTGGCGACCAGCGTCCCGTGCGGTGTCACCCGCGAGGAAGAGAGCGGGCGACCGCACAGCACCAAGAAGGGGCCCTTCCACGAGGTCTTCAACCTGTCTGAGAATGAGCGCCCCCTAGCAGGTGTGTGGGAAACGGTGCGTCGAACGCTGAGGGCTGAGGGATGATCCAAAAAGGAACGAGCGGTTTAGGAAACAATAGTGCGTACGGTTTTCATCCGGAGCCAGCGGGTGTGTTTGCGTCGCTGCTACAGTTCTTGCGTTCGCAGTGTGTGAGAGCGGATGGAGATGCTGTTTGATCAACCGGGACCGTAAGATGCCCACCGACTACATCCGGAACGGTGTGCTTTACGTTACGGAGAAGTAAGCCTTTGTCTGAACGCAGACACACACACACGCACGTGTGCACACCCATTTCCAGTGATACAGTGTGTTTCTGTCCCTCCAGCTACTTGTGCTTTGAAAGCTCCAGCTCCAGGTCTGGTTCCTCAAAGAAGAATAAAGTCATCAAGCTGTGTGACATCACAGATATACAAAAGGTGGACGTTTGCTTTAACACACTTTAACGCACCTGACGGGTTCATTTGACCGCCACTTTTGTGCACGTGACACAGGGTGTCTCGTTCTCGTTGGCGAGTGTGGTACTGCAACTGTACGTCCCTCCTCTTCATGTTTTCGCAGTACAAAGTTCTGTCAGTGCTGCCGGGCTCTGGAATGGGCATCTCAATCGCCACACCTGCAACACAGAAGGTAGGAAGCCTGTGGTTTAAGGTTCTCCTACAGCTGCGTTATATTTGCACACAAATCTGACCCTGGACCGCGGCAACGGAACGTGACCAGTTCAGATCCACTACCGTTGTTCATAACATCCACTCTCCAACAAGGTGTCTAGCATTCATATAAATTATTATTATATTTAAATAGTGGGGAAGGGGGGTGCGGTGGCGCAGTGGCGCAGTGGGTTGGACCGGGTCCTGCTCTCCGGTGGGTCTGGGGTTCGAGTCCCGCTGGGGGTGCCTTGCGATGGACTGGCGTCCCGTCCTGGGTGTGTCCCCTCCAGCCTTACGCCCTGTGTTGCCGGGTAGGCTCCGGTTCCCCCGCGACCCTGTATGGGACAAGCGGTTCGGAAAGTGTGTGTGTGTGTGTGTGTGTGGTGGGGACAGCTGGTGTGTTTGAACCCAAAGGTCGCAAGTTCGAATCCCACCTCCACCTGTAGTACCCTTGAGCAAGGTGCTTACCCTGAATTGCTTCAGTAAACTTACCCAACTGTACAAATGAGGAAATAAAAAATAAACAGCAATAATTGTAGGTTGATTAATGTTATAAGTTGCTTTGGAGAAAGTGTCAGATAAATGTACAACTTAAAAGATAAATGTTATATTTATCATTCCTTGCGCTATCCATGTACAGAGGAAATATTCAGGTGTAGTCCACGTCAAGAAATTACTACTGTACTGGCAGTCCCCGGATTACGAACGAGTTCCGTTCCTCAGTCTGTCTTTAAGTCGGATTTGTTCATAAGTCGGAACAGTTCGGTGCAGCGGGTATCTAACGTCAGTTAGTCAAATGTTTGTCTGATATATTGTATATCGTGTACCTTCCTATGCATAAAAAACATTAAAGAAACACTTCTGGATACACTAACATCTTTACTATAACAATACAGTAATAATACAATATAATGATGTAATAATAATGATAACAATAATAATAACTGTTACTACAGTATTTATAATAGAGAGAGGAAGAGGAGAGAGAAAAGGTATTAAAAACATTAAAGAAACTTTAATGTTCGCTTTTCCAATGTTTGTTGGCGTTTCACCTTTTTCCAATCGTTTTATTACTTCCACTTTAGTTTCAATCGTGATCGTTTTCCTTTTCTTTGATTTATCACCATCGCTTGCGTCACATTTACACTTCGGTGCCATGGTTACGAGGGTAAAAACAAAAAAATTTAATCTAAATACAGTAACACATGAGACACTGTTAACAGCAATGTGCTCTGTGTCATATTGAGTGGGCAGGAGACTGAGGTAGGTGTGCGTAGACCCAATCGCTGGATCTTTATTGTTGGTACACGAGGGAGCAGTTGAGATTCGTGGTCGGGGACAGGCGCGGTTCAGTCGATGCACAAACGTAAGTCTTGGGGAGAATCCGATGTCGTGGCCGAGGAGGCGATGCAGCTGTCGGGAGTCGTGGACGTCAGGAGCGGGAACAAGGAGAACGAGGGATCGTGGAGAACGAGGGACTTGGAAGGCCGGGGGTAGGTTGTCGTGGGTTCGCTCGAGAGCCCTGGAGAGACGAGTTTCTCATATGAGGTTCCCCAACCGGGGTGTGCACGCGCGGCTTCTTTATATCCCACTGCTCTGATTTCGGGCAGGTGCGGACGTTCGGAGCGAGGTCATGGGTGTGGCAGTTCGACTGAAAAGAACAAAGTCTTAGTAATACCTTAGGCTCACGCGCACACGAGCCACCGAACCGCTGCAGACGCGCAATGTTTCGATGCGCGTTGCAAAGTAGCCTGTTTCTTCTTAGAACCATTGTATGTAACTCAAATTTTTAATATAGTAGGCTTTATGGGGGGTGGTTTGTAAGTACGGGTTGTACGTAAGTTGGACGTTCGTACCGCGGTGACTGCCTGTGTTAGTAAATCTAAAGGAATTAAAGACAGCGCAAGTCCTGGAAAGTTTTGAAGTTATCATTAAGACTCATCTACCGGTTAATTTAAGTGCGTTTGAACATGTTGAATTTCTCCTGTTTCTAACTGCAGCATGTTCAAGTCCCAGGTAGTAATTTTGAAAGGATGCACAAATAATTTAGCCATGAAACGGTAAAGCAAGGTTATGACTCCAGTAATACAGTGTGTACCCCCCTCCCTCCCCCCACTTCCGTACACACAGCCGCTGGTGTTTGGTGCCATGATTCACCGGGATGAGGCTTTCGAGGCCATCTTCACGCAGTACATGAAGACAGTGACGGCCAACAATCCTGAGAGCTAGTGCCTGGCGAGGGAGCACTTGTCCTTCGAGGGACGATACTGAGGGTGGGCTGCGGAGGACGGTGTGCCTCGCACCTCCGAATGAGCTCTGTTCTCCAAACCCAGAGATGGAACAAGCCTTTGGTCCTCGCTCACTCATCTTAGTCACTTAGCACATGCTTCTCCACTGTGGTTGTTGTGGGAAACAGGAGGGGCCTCTGCCCCCCGGCCCCCACCCCTACTCTGGTTTCTGGCCTGGGAGATGCGGTGTGCTGGCAGTGTGTGAGGGGGGCAGTTGTACTTACAGCCTGTGTGTTTTGTGGCTGCCCGTGGATGTGTGTGTGTGTGTGTGTGTGTGTTCCTCCTTCCTCGATTTGGCATCTTCATCACCGCAAGCCGAGGGTACGTCGCACTTTTGCAATGCCGAGAGCCACGGGGATGAAAGCACACGGAGACCTTTGTCCATTCCTTTACATTGTCCTGCGCGCAGACGACTCTCAGCGAATGCTGCGTTTCGGCGGCTCTGTTTCCGGCCTCTTCTACAGCGTTCGTTGGTGGCCGGAGGTTAACGGATTTGTCTACCGCACGTTGTGGGTCGCGTGGCAGCAGTCAGCGTTTTAAACAGTGGGCGTTTTAAATAGCGGACCTTTTGTGGTGAGATGATTGTTATTTATTTCAGTTGTTTTTCTAATAGTGTGTGATTGAGCGATCGGAGGCTGACGAATGTGTCCATGAAATAAGCACACTGGGGTGTTAAAGTGGAGGGAAACGTTTAGTTTTAAACGAAACTTGTTTTATTACACACACTACTGGGTTAAGTGTACCTCCATATAACCGTGTCATTAAAGACCACCATCCTTATGCGAGCTGGTCAGTCTTCCTTGGTTTTGACACCCAGTGTCAGTTGTCCACATGTGCCTAGCAATGTGCTTACAGTGTAGCCACATGGCTGTCAGTTGTGGGATGCCCTGCCACCCAGTGGTGAGTTGTGTGTACTACACCTGCACTGGCATGCAGTGTTTCCCAGCTGCTGAAAATGATCTTGGTTTGGAAAAAATAAACTAAGCAACAAAGTAGTAATAGAAACAGCAGCAGAGAGGAAAATGTGTTTTGTCTTAAGTTATGAACGACATTTAAAAATAATCGTCCCAGTTTACACTGGAGTGATAATTTCCCCTTTTTCTCCTGGCTACTTGTAAAAAAAAAATGAAGTGAATATTTTTAGGGCGTTTTTCTGTCATCTCAGTGCAGGTTTCATTGAATGTAGAACCTTTATGAATAAAAGCTGGACTTTTTTTCGAGGAAGGTTTGGTTTCCACAGATTTGATGCCAAATATTTTCGGGATGTGCTGTGATCGTTAAAGCGAAGGCAATCAGGAGTATGCGGCGCATGTTCTTCCCGGGTGTTCGTGGTGTGCTGTGTCGCCCTGGTCACCCACCGGGCTACACCGGTCGCTGGAGGGGTCCCAGGGGGGCTGTGTCACACTTTGCTATTCATTCCTGCCAGTTTCAGCTGTGGGCTTTCCCACCATCTCAGCCCTGTCCTCTTCCTGGTGGCCCAGTGGGGGTTACGACGCTAGAGTGCAATTACTGAGAGGGAAAAGGTCAACAACTATCAGGAGCAGAGAGTTCAGTGTCTGACGTTGGTGTGTTTAACTCCTCTTTGTCCCCAGTTGACCTTCCTTCCTTAGCTACACCCCAAAAAGCAAGAGTGTCCTCGTGATGCCTCCATCACACATGATTCCTTTTCTTCCACATGCTTTTCCTTGGAGACCACGGTGGACCCAAGTGACCGTGTGCAGTGTGGCCCATAAGGATGGCTCCTTCAGCAAATGCACAGCCTTTCAGTCGCTGATGCATGCTGGTATTCTACATGTCGCGCGAATGATCATGTTGAGGAGGCGCAGAACACGTAGGTTGATGATGATGTTATTTTGCCAAAGTTTTGGTCTTTATGTGACTTCTGCTTTCCTGAAGTGTTGATGGAGGCCAGGCAGCGTCTGGGGGAGGGGTTGGACGGTCAGAATCCTGGTTTTTCTGAACTGGGGACATGAAGACCACATGGAAAGCTGTGAACACTAGTGGAGAAGGTCACCAAGGTGACAGGTCTGAGTAGTTAAGGGGCAGTCCTAGTAGTCCTTTCCAGCCCCCTCAGGTGATGGGGTATATTAGTTGAATTTGGTCAGATAAATTGAATACAGTTAAAAAAAATTCAGTGAAAATTTAATTGTCATTAATGAACTCCACAGATTAACACATACATTACTCTTCCAGAATTTGTTGGTCCCGATGTGTTGATTGTCCCACTCTGTTGATTTCCTCGCAATGTCTCAATAGTTGACACACTTGTCTCAGGCTGGTTTCTGATGCTTCCAGAGGCTCAGAGTGAAGGTTTGGGTAAGTGGATCGTGCACCAGAGAAACGGGCTTATAAGTGACGCGCCCAAAGCCGACCAAAGCATCCTTCCTGTCTTTGCTGTCATTGCGTGGGGATGCTGTGCTGCCCTCTGACCTGACGTGAGAAGAGATTGCCTTTACCCGTCTTACTGCGGTGTTGCGCTGCCAGTAGGGCTCCGCTGTATCTTCTCATTAGGACCAAACAGGCTGAGCTGTAGCTCGCAAAGAACGCTCATAGCCAGTCAGGGAGATGCTCCCAGAACGCT
This sequence comes from Scleropages formosus, assembly GCF_900964775.1. Lineage (NCBI taxonomy): Eukaryota > Metazoa > Chordata > Actinopteri > Osteoglossiformes > Osteoglossidae > Scleropages > Scleropages formosus. The sequence continues at coordinate 18,562,736 of NC_041807.1, forward strand.
GCTGTATTATACTGTGGCTCTTGGTGTTAAATGGAGTATTCGCTCAAACTGTGTGTAACCGTTTGCTAACTCTGTACCATGTTTCAAATCCATATGTGTGTAACTACGGCGAAGCATTTCCGAGGTCATCCGAAAAAGTTGTGATCATTTATTTGGAAGCTGTGTCACCGGTGTCTGAAAACATTTAAAAAAGGAATTTATATATAAAATGTTAAAAAAAAAAAAGAATCTGTATAGGTTTCTTTAAAAAAAAAAGAGTATCTATTGTAAAAATGTGATGTACATTTTTTTATTTCAGTAAATGAATTTAAAGTACTTCTGCTGTGGCCTTTTTTCCTGTGGTTTCTGTCAGGCTTTTCATGCTGAGATGCAAAATCTGTGGTGTCTTTGCCAAACAGTCCCTTCGCATGAAGAACACATAAATCTGCACATGGCTGATGCAAACAGGTCCGTTGACGATCCCTGTCAGTAGGGGGCGCTCGTCGACTGTCCTCGAACGCTTGCAGTTCCAGGGAACGGCCGCACGGTGTCACCCAAGTATAAGATTTGTGGGGATGTGCGGCTGGCTAGTGACCTGTCCAGTGACTCGTGTGGTGTTCAGTTGCTTTCCTCGCCATTAAAAATAAAAATTCTACCTATATTTCCCAATCAAAAAACTACAGCGAAGAAGGGGCTGTTTGTAGTCTAGTGGTTAGAGCTGCTGATTTGACTCCGAAGATTGCTGGCTTAAATCTGAACTGCTGTTGTAGTACCCTTGAGCAAGGTACTTACCCCAAATTGCTCCAGTAAAATTATCCAGCTGTGTACCTGGATAAATAACTGTGAGTAGCTTATCATTATGGGCCACTTTGGAGAAAAGCGTGAGCAAAATGAATAAATGTAAATGTAAAAACATCGTGATCTAGTGTGATGAACCTAATGTCTACCTGGCCAGCAAGGTAGTTAGTGTTGTTATCTCTGGATTCATAGGTTCAAGTCCCACATTCTGCTCTAGTATCCTTGAGCATGGTACATGCCTGAGCTGCTCTAGTATCAAAAATAGTATCCAACTGTATAAATGGATAAATGTAAGTAGCTTAGTATTCAAAGTCTTGGACTATAAGCTGCTTTGAAGAAGACCTTAAAGACATGTTTCCAGGTATTGGTGTCTATAGTCCTATGAATAAAGTATTCTCTTCAGCAGATATTAGTGTCAGCAAACTGTTGTGATAAATGAGAGTTCATAACTGTACCTGGTGAGTCAGTGTGGTGTCTACATTTATTAATTTAGAAAGCACTCTTCTCCAAAGCGATGTACAACTCTAACTGTGCCAAGAGTGGTGCAACACCAAGGTTTCACTGCTACTGTTTAGTTCTACAAAATAATTTCTTGGAATCAGGTAAATTTGGTCAGTCTGCTCTGGAATGGAGAAGGTAACTGTAGGTAGTGCGGCCCACGAGACTTCCTGGAGGTGGACAGGAGAACCGCTGTGAAGGAGCGCTCAAGTGAGAAGGTCGCCGTGCCTCCATTCAATGCAAGACTATTATTTGTGGGCTATAGCTCAGCATTCAACACTGTCATCCAAACAAGCTGATCCACAAACTACTAGGTCTGGGACTGAGTGCTGTATTGTGCAATTGGATCCTGGATTTCCTCACCAACAGAACCCAGCGTGTGCGGATTGGCAGTAATACTTCCTCCCCACTGACCCTCAACACTGGCACTCTACAGGGAAGTGTCCTGAGCCCAGTGCTGTATTCCTTCTTCAAACATGACTGTGTGGCCAGTCACAGCTCCAGCACCATCATAAAGTTTGCTGACGATACCACCACTGTGGGTCTGATCACCAACAACGATGAGATGGCCTACAGAGAGGAGGTGAGGCTCCTGGCAGAGTGGTGCCAGGACAACAACTTGTCTCTTGATGTCAGTAAAACTAAGGAGTTGGTGATTGACTTCAGGAAACAGGATATGGTTCAGGCACCCATCCACATAGGAGGGGACATTGTAGAGAGGGTCAACAGCTTCACATTCCTAGAGGTCACCCTCACTATGAAACTCACATGGACTGAGCACACGGCATCGACCATCAAAAAGGCCCATCAACGCCTCCACTTCCTCAGGCGTCTGAAGAAAGCCAGGATGTCCACTACAGTCCTCACCACTTTCTACAGGTGTGCTGTGGAGTCCGTCCTCACGGGGTGTATCCCATCCTGGGGTGGCAGCTGCTCCATACAGGACAAGAAAGCCCTACAGAGCAGAGGGTGGTCAAAACGGCACAGGAAATCATGGGCACACAGCTACCAGCAGTACAGGACACCAACCACATGCCGCCTCAGAAAGAAGATGCACATCATGAGAAATCACAGTCACCCCGCACGGGCACTTTTCTCTTTCCTGCCATCTGCAAAACGGCTCAGGTTTATTCGAACCCGCACAGCTAGGTACAGGAACAGCTTTTACCCCACTGCTGTACGAGTATACAACACTAACCAATGTGCTGCTACCTTTCGTAACTAGAGTTGGACTGCTCCACCCAAGCACATTGGTAAATTATAGTGCCACTTAAAGCATTCTCATTCTCTCGTTCTGAGTTCTCTGACTGTCCACTGGCATTATTGTTACTACTGTTACCATTATTTATTGCTGTTGCACTACTCGCTGTCATTGTTTGTTTGTGCAGTATTTCTATTGTCTTTGTCCATAGTCTGTGGGGAAGAATTTCATGATACTTCTACATGGTACTTGTACCTATGACAATAAACTCGCATCGTCTCAAGAGCACTGTGCTAAGCTAACTTTTCCACACACTGTGAAGGACCCTGTGTGTTTGAATGGTTTTTTGGTAAAACTGCTGAACAAGGTGTGTCCTGACTCCCCCATCTATACACCTTGAACGTACACGGGGGTTCGTGAAAGTTTGCAGCCACAACACTGTAGCTGTGTGGGACCAGCCGTAACGGTTAGCATCCCGAGGGTAGCAACACAACTAACCTGCGAGGTAAGTTCTCCGTCTATGAGTGTCTGTGCAGTCGGAAAGCAAGCAGCTCTTTTCTTTCAGACGCCTTTTACAAGACTAGTAGCTTCAATGTTGCGTGAAATGTTATGGCCGCCTCACTTTCGGACCAGACAGCATGTCTTTCCTTCGGTCCTGGGTAACCACCGGTTTAGCTTCTATATGCTTTGGTAACGTTTTGCAAGGTGTGTGGTGAAGGTCAGCTGTTCGTATCCCACCACAGGGAGGGCTCTGAAATTTAGTGTTATCTTCAGCAGCGACCCCCCCAGGAGGGACCCCCTGAGATGACAAGGCCTGTTTTTCATGGGACAGAACAGGCAGAGCTGCATCTCTTTATGCTGCTCTAATCTTTCCTCTGCCTCCAACTGTCTCCGAACACCAACATCACTAATCCTTTAAACCAAAATATATCCCTATGACAGAAAAGGCCTAACAACTTGGCTCACGGTGCTGGCCCGCGTTAACTCCCCCGTAGACACGTGTCAGAGAAACGGGTTCTCAGCCCGTAAGGATCCTCTAAATTCAGAACACGTGTGCTATCTGATAATTTCCCTCCTTTTTTTTCACCCATTCATCACTTCTTCAGCGTTTCCCATATAGTTTCACAGAAATCAACTATTACAAGCAACGAGAGAAGCGTCTGGCCTGTGCCTGCATTTTAATTGGTAATTTGTAGTTTAGCTTCCTCCGTGTCACAGCCAGAACAGACTTGTTTCGTATTAAATGAATTTCGCACTCATCTGTGCCCCTAAAACTCAGAACTGCGCTGATGTGGCCAACCATGAAAAGCTTAAAGTATCCAGATTTCGAGAATACATGTCGAGAATATATTTCGACTGGTATGTTCTTCTGGGGGACCAGTGCTTCTAGAAGTAATACTGTAGAGAAAAAATAAAATATATAATTTTAATCCTTATCGCTTGTCTCACATACTTCAATCATTTTATGTCCACTTCCTATGCTTGTTTTGTGCCTCTTGCTGTTATGTGGGAAATTTTTAATTTTTTGACTGGTCTCGTGACGGCCAGGCGCTACCCGCGATGTCTACTGAGCCGTCGGCACGGCGTCGAAGAATCCCTCCGGTATCGAAACTTGACATTTCCAAGCTAATTATGCTTGGAATCCAACCCCGGTTGCCCAGCTGTTCCTGTTAATTGCTGTGTAATACATCCTTAAAGTTCAGGTCGCCCAGAGATTACAGTGACGCACCCAGAAAGAGACGTTTCGGGGCTATTAATAACAGGTTGAGCATATCGCTCGAGCGGTAATCAGGGTTAATAGGGCTATGCTTTGGCTGTTACATGCCTAGACTCTTCCCCTGCTTCCCTCATGTGTGAACGTTGTTGAAATTTGTCACACATATTTGCCTTTATTACTCTGCGAATGGAGTGCCATTCAATTCGGCATGTGTCAGAGATGAGCCAATTGGAAGGAGGAGGAACACAAGTTGGTACGGACATTCAGCTCCTTGGTGACCAAAGAGTCTCATAACCTCATTTGCTGGTGGCTCAAAGCAAATCTTCCCCTTACTTCAGTTCCTTAATACAGTCTACCTTTGTATTGCCTGAGAAACTAATACACCTCAGATATATCCCTTTCCCTGTTCTACTGAGACCTAGTTATATTCTTTTCGGTCCATTGTAGAGGACGTTTCTATGTGTATCGGCAACAGAACACAATTTTGAGTCCAAATGCACTTCACACACACCAGCTGAAGTCACTTGTCCCAAGTTGGGTCGCGGCGAACCGGTGCCTAACCCGGTGTAAGGCTAGAGGGGGAGGGGACACACTCAGGCAGGACGCCAGTCCATCACAAGGCACCCCAAGTAAGACTCGAACCCCACACCCGTCAGAGAGCAGGACCTGGCTAAACCCACCACCCCACCCAAAATATACCTTATCAAGGATGTTCTTTGCTTTTAAATGATACATGTTGTGGTGTGGGGCTGCTTTAAAATCTTAGAACAAAACTTTTCTTACTAACTGGCAACAATTATCCATCATCTTAGGGGGTTGCAGGTGGTGTAAAAAAAATACTCAGCTGTATAGGTGAGTAAGTTGCTATAAACAGCTTAACATTGTAAGTAGCTTTGGAAAGCGGCATGAGCTAAATTAATAAATGTATATTTACCTTTCCAGCAGGGTTTGTAACTGCAGAATGTCTCTGAGGTTCTAGTTAAGATCTACAAAACATAGGGGTACATATAGTATGTGATGCTGAGCTAACATGACATCAGCATTAACGCAGGAACTCGGCTCCTCACAGTCAAGTCCCTGCTGTAGGCTTTTAATCTGAAACCTTTGTTTGCGCTGGGTGGGAGAGGGTGCTACTGAAAACCTCTTACATGCTGTGAAATGGTTTCCTTGCACATTTTTTTCCTGTCTGAGTGCTGGGTACTCCTTATTTGTGCATAAACTTGGCTTTGCATGACCTCATCCTCCTGTTGTGTAACTTCCAGCTTGCTTTGCAGCCTGATCCTGGAGCTTCCCAGTGCTTCAGATATGTTCAGAGGAGGGTACTACTTAGTTGGCCTTCCCGTTGAGGCCCTTGTGTTTGAAAGCCTTTTGCTGGTGCATCCAATCATCTCATTTCAGTTGGCAAATGACCATCTCTTTCCACTACCATGTTGTAATTAGAATGCCAGTCTCATAGTGGGATAAATGCTGTTGCTCTTCAATTCCTGGCTCTGTCCTCAAGTTACAGCTGTCAGACTGTCTGTTCTAATTAGACAGTCGGCGGATGACCGCAGATCGCCTGCAGAGGTTTGGACCATGGGAGGTGGAGGTTACTCTTTTAATGGTTCAGATTTGCTGTAGGGCTGGACAGCGGATTCTGCTTTATTAATCTCCAGATGGGAGAAGTCATTGGTATGTGAACATATGTGTGTTTTGTGTGTGTGCTTTCCACTGACATCTAAGCTGGTCTTGTCCTTCAACAAGCATGATCACTAAGTTATTACTTTCCACTGCTGGATACAGTCTTCCCCTGCCTTACAAAGGTGCTCCTTTCCTGAAAAACCCTTTGTAAAGTGAATTCTCATAAATGGCAGACATACAGTTAGTTTTGATGGTAAAAATTTTTATGCATCATTGAGCCCCAAAATTAACACCAGTTTATACTAAAATATCACTAAATCTCATTAAAAGGAACACTGTTTTTTGTAGTGTGAGCGGGTGGACAGGACAACCCAGGGTAGGAGGTAGCAGCTGTTTGACAGACTGCACTCAAAGCTTGACCTCTGCCCTCATTGAATAATGATGGCCAGCTGCACCCATTTAGGGGACATGCGAATGGACTATAAAGGCAGCTGGTCTGAGGACTTCAGAGGGGCAGCATTTTGGAGTCTGCTTTGAGGATGGCTGTTTTTGTTGGTGTTTTCCCTAAAAAAAAAAAAAAAAAAAAAAAAAAAAAGGCAGGGGGGCTCTTATGTTAGTTCATAATAAATCAGTTTTGTTAAAAAAAATTTTGCCATCTGGTGTCATGGTCTTGCCCATGTGGCTGTCTCTGCCCCGTAACTGGCCACAATAGTTATCATACAACGTAACAAGGCAGTTTCCTGTCATTAATTACTTCATAACAAAATAAAACAGAACAGTGGTGAGAAAAGAAATCAATCAAAACAATGCAAATGAACTGACACTCTGTGGACATGGTTTGCACAGTCCATAATTACTGAGATCATAACAGATGAAAGTAGCAAACAAGGTCTGAGGGTGAGAACTGCATCCATCACAAGACAAAGCATCACTGAGAAGAAGAGCTCACGGTATTGTGCTGCTCAGCTGTTGGGAGGTGCAAAATGCAACGTCAGTCCGAGTAAATGTGAATAAATGCCTTGTAAGTTGAAGAAGGGTTATAGAGTGAAACTCTTTATGAAGTCAAATTTCTGTAACCCAAGTATGGGGTGGGACAAATGCAGTAGTATGCAAGTAGGAAAGCATGTAAGAGCAGGAAAAGTTTGGGCTGAGTGAACAGAAATATGAGCTTTCTTTGAGATTCCTGGTGCAAGAGAAATGCGATACTCCTCAATAACCGAAAACGATAGATGGCGTTCGCTGCTAGTGCTGACCGTCCACTAAATAGTGTCTATTTCTGTTGACAAAGGAGCACACCTTTCAATAAAAGCGTCAGAGTCTCACTTGACCTCCGGTCACCCACATCCCCGGAGTTAATACCAGAAAGGCACTCCTTCCGTAATAAAACTCAATACAATAAACAACGCTGTCGCCTCTTGTCACTGCGACATCTTGTTTCGGAAGAGAAGGAAAGCAACCATTTGTCACGGAGTCTTCGCCTCCCGTCACCAGGAGGGTATTGGATTCTTAGGGGAGAGACATAGAGAATCAGAGTGTCATTGCTGCTGTCGTGGGCTGTCTGACAGGAGTACCAAGGCATCGAGATGTGAGACACATACCGGCGGGGAAATCCAGGATGTGTGGACCCCTTGGGAAAAGCCGTCTGAGCCACAGGCATTGCCGTGCTGCCCAATGGTTGAAGTTTGAGAGCTGCTTGAGTCTTGGAGAGGTCTGCGGGCCTTGTTTTCATGAAGACATGGTGACAGTGGAGGTGTGGAGATGGGTGCACACTGGCTTGGGTGTGGCTTTTGCCTGTTCAGGACCCCAAGACAGAGGCTGCTGGTTCCAGGCTTCGGGACTCTCAAACCTCTGTGCAACGTATCCGATGGGGAATTATTGCTGCCCTTCAAGCCAACGCTCCTCCTCTACTCTCCCAACTCTGATGGCTGAGCATACTGGATTTGGAGCCTCTCTTTGCTTACCGCTGCACTCATTCCGGTCCACTTATCCAGATATTGGGAGGTTTCTCTGACCTGTGAAGAATTAAGGAGGCTCAACACACACACACCCTAGCAGGACCACTGCTGAGTCTCATTACCCTGAACGAGAAGGCAGCTGGGTTATTCACAGAGCTGAGGATCAAAGGTTACTGTGACCCTACATAACCGTTTCCCCCATGATGACGCTAGCGGCTGTGATCTATAACTCTGTGGCAGCGGCACGGACCACAGAACCAGTGCCCGATGCTTTTTCCTGGAGACCAGACAGATGAGCATCCGCAGCCTAAATCTCTGCCTTATCTCTCTCCCCCGTGATCTGCGAGGGGTCTGTGAAGAAGACCGAACTCTCGCCGCTGAGAGGACTCTGCCATCTGGACAGCTCTTAGTGATGGGTGATGGCATCTTGGGGGGGGTTTGTGGATTACATCCTCAGTACAGTGTTCTGGATCCTTTCACACAGTCACACACTGGACAGACAGGGTCACTTCTGGGGGTATCTTGTACCATCTGGATTCTTCGACTGTTCTTTAACCGCCTGTCACAAGCGAATGCCAGTGAAATCGAACATTCAGCCCAAGTTTACCTGGGGACCAGAAGTGACCATGGGGATTCAGGGGGAGAGTTGTGGTTGTGCTTGGTCTGGCAGGGTTTACCGTGGAAAAACAGACCTCGAACACCGAGTTCCCCTCCAGTTGAGTAAAGGAACAAAGAGAACAAGGTACAGGACAAGGCAATATATGGTAAACTTTGTGGTCTTGTTCTTTTCTGACAGCTTGACTGTTTTGTTGAAACAAACCCAGTTTCCAGCTGGGAACCGCACAGTTGTTGATAAAAAAAGCATCAAAGGAAGCAAGAAGTGTTAAGAAGCCAAGTTTTGTATTACAACGAGGAAATTACCCACAGATCCATGTCTGAATAATATTTCATCGTTTCCTTGGATCATGTGGAATTTTTATGACCCATTAAAATTCACTGGCAGTTGTCACCGGCGTATGTCTTTGTCATATCACCGATACAAAAATAAATTACTGTAGGCAAACAAAGCCGAACCATTTGCTCGGCAGGCGAACGCCAACAAATTGCAGCTCAATAAATTATCGCCCCCGCAGTCTGACATTTTGGGTTTGCCATTTGCACTCCGTGTTTAATCCGGCTCGTATTTACAGTGCTTACGGAGGCAAGTCACAAGCGCAGAGGTGGGATGCGTCGCTCAAACTGCTCGCCGCTCCGCGCTCATCCGCCTCTCCAGAGGAGGCGCGCTTTTCATCAAACCCACCTCCTGACCCTCACTTGTCAGGTGTTATTTGAGTAATTATGGCCTCCAAAGCAACACTGATTTGCGGGCGGCTGAGCGACGAGGGCTGGAATCTGTTTCCCGCCTCCGTCCGTCCGTCCCCACAACAACACACATCTCTGCAGATCATGTCATGCAAGTATTAGCCACTGGGAGGCAACCCTGTAGCAAAAAAAAACTCCAGAGTGTGCCAGAGGCAGCCAAGGGCAAGGCTGTGGTATGGAGAGGAGCCCAGAAGATACATAACAGGTATGAGGTATGGAGTGGAGAAATTGGAGGGAAGGGGTGAGACGTACGTGTCTCCTGTCTTCTGCTGTGAAACGGTACGGTGCCCCCTGCGTATCAGCAATGGGATCCAAAGGACTCAACTTTGAGCTGTTGGGAGCATCTCCACCCACTTTGTCCTTCTCCAAATAGCAATACTACATCACTGCTTTCTGAACCAAGCTGTCCCAAGTGATATATTTTCAAACTTCCTCAGGCCCCTCAGCAAGCGCGAGCGCCGCATTCCTCCACGCGCGGACCTGTCCGTGGGTCCACACATGCAGTTGAGGAACATGCCGAAAGCACCGAAAGCTGGTTAATGGGGCCAACTTAGAGCTGGACAGTGTATCCTGTGTCAGGTGCCTGCAGAGGCGAGAATGCAGAAAAGAAAAATAAATACTGAACAGAGTTTGCTGTTTAGGGGATGCGGTGGTATAGCAGGTTTGACCGGGTCCTGCTCTCCGGTGGGTCTAGGGTTCAAGTCCTGCTTGGGGTGCCTTATGGTGGACTGGCGTCCCGTCCTGGGTGTGTCCCCTCCCCCTCCAGCCTTACGCCCTGTGTTGCTGGGTTAGGCTCCAGCTTGCCGTGACCCCCCCCCCCCGCCCTTTGGGACAAGGAGCTTCAGACAATGTGTCAGTTTGCTGTTTGCTCTCTGATCTCCTAATATCCTTCAGTGTAAAGAGTCTTAGTTGACATAAATGAGTACAAGGAGGGACTGAATCATCATCAAATTTCATTCCCCCAAAACCTTCTTTTGCACCCAACACTATTATTATTATAAAGAGAACATGACATGAAGATAGATTCAGGTCTTAAATTGAAATCATTTAATGTGCTGCCTGACAGCAGGGGATAATTTATAAGAGAAATCAGTAAAAAGAGAAAAGTCTAATTGGCTGTTATCCTTTTGTCTCTCTTTTTACCCTCCTTTTTCACCTGGACGTGATGCATGAGCTGCCTTTGGTAAAACCATGTGTATGTTTCTCAGTACATTTTCCAAGATTTAACAGAAATATTGTCTGTTTCACATGTGTGTGAACCTAAAAAAGTCAATGTAAAACTTGCATTGCAGGTTTAACTCAATGAGATGAAGGTGTTTATTTAACAAAAATAAATACATACACACACACACTTTCAGAACCGCTGGTCCCATCCAGGGTCACAGGGAACTGGAGCCCACCCGGCAACACAGGGCATAAGGCCGGAGAGGGGAGGGGACACACCCAGGACGGGACGCCAGTCCGCCGTAAGGCACCCCAAGCGGGACTCGAACCCCAGACCCACCCGAGAGCAGGACCGTGGCCCAACCCACTGCGCCACCGCACCTCCCAAAAATAAATACTTAAACAAAATCTTAAATCTGAAAATAAAATTAAATATTTACATACAAGGGGGAGGCGGTGGCGCAGTGGTGCAGTGGGTTGGACCAGGTCCTGCCTTCTGGTGGGTCTGGGGTTTAAGCCCTGCTTGGGGTGCCTTGCAACGGACTGGCGTCCCACCCTGGGTGTGTCCCCTCCCCCTCCAGCCTTCTGCCCTGTGTTGCTGGGTTAGGCTCCGGCTCCCCGCAACCCTGTATGGGACAAGCGGTTTCAGATGGTGTGTGTGCATACAAGGGGGGAGTGTGTGGTGGCGTAGTAGGTTTGGCCGATGGCCGATGCCTGCTGTGTGGCGGGTCTGGGGCTTAAGCCCTGCTTGGGGTGCCCTGCGATGGACTGGCATCCCGTCCAGGGTCCCTCCCCCAGCCTTGTGCCCTGTGTTTGTGGGATAGGCTCCAGCTCGCTGCAAACAAGCAGTTGTTGATGTTGGTTGGTTGGTTATTTACATACCAAACATTTAACTGAAATCTTGATGCTCAGTTAGAAATGTAAATATTTGAATATTTTAAATTTTTAGCTTTCTTGAATACTTGTTAAATACTTACATACCTAATTTAAATAATATGTAGTTTATAATTACTATATAGAATATGTAATAATTTAAACTACATCTTGAGTGGTTTTCAATGTAAAAGACCAAGCGTCAGGTTCCGGTTGTCTCAGGTCAGTTTCAGGGTACATTTTATATTCAAAGACATTAAACCGCACTGAACGCATAACTCTCGGTACAAACAGGTCGCTGTGTGAGCTACATCACTGGGGGTTCTAGAAAGACTAGAATCCAGCAGAGGTTTGGGAATCGCAAACCACAGCATAAGATATCAACACGTATTGGATTTAGCTGTGTTTTCATATAAAAGGCCCTTATGTGAAGGTTGGCATCTGTCATCATGTACAGTGTTGCTTGAAAGTATGTGAAACCCTTGTGTCCCTTGGCTTTACCATGGAAAGGTATTTAATAAGAATCAGTCTTTCTGATGTGACATAACAGGTGTGTAATGACCAGTTCCACATGTAAGTTTAGAGCAAATCATTTGTGTACTAGAAACACGCAAGTAGTGCAGGTACAAAAATGTAGTAAAGTGGACCCCAAGTTGCACTGGTTAAATCAAGTAAGTAAGTAGAATCAGATTTGTAAATCATGGTAATTTATTCATTTTATAAGTAAGTTTATTTTAAGAGGTAACATTTAGATTGTAAATGTTTATTTTAACATTTTACAGAAGAATAATGACCATCCCTGTTGGGTTCACATACTTTCAAGCAGCAGTGTAGCCCCTAAAAGCTGATGTGTGGGTCACGATGATTCCACAGAGATCCCCCCAGGTGTCGCCATACCAGGGGTCACTGAAACTCAGCTGCTCAGGCTCCATGGCCACAGCTTGGAGGCAGGCCTGGATTTATTGGGGTGGGTGGGACCTGCCGCAGGGCGCTCTGGTGAACAGTCTGCAGCAAGTAGAGCCAAGACCTCCTGCCAACTGGAATTGCTCAAGGAGGCTACAGTTGTGTGGGGGTGCATGTGCTTGGGTGTGGGGAGGAGTAAACACACCCTCACCCCTCTTTGGAAGTTGATAAAGAGTTGGGTATTGAGTGGAGTCAGACTGCATATTTATCAGTTGTCATGCCTGAACTGGATTTGGGAAATGGTCTTTGGTTTGGGCTTTTGGCCTGATCTTTGGCCCTCGTCCTCGTCTCTGGATCGCAGGGTCTGTGTAGCGGGTGCTGACACACAGTGCGTTCCACTCCATTTGAGTGGGGGGGGGTGTTCTAGTTTGGATGGGGGGATACTGATACTCGCAGCTGGTGTTTGTCATCAATACGGCAAGAGCGAGAAAGGCCGCAGAATGAAGATGAAAAGCTCATCGGCGCCGTAATCACATTGTCTCCTGCGCTCGGGCCGAATATTCATCTTCTCGCAAGACTGCCTCTGCTAGGGTGCCATAAATCACCATCGGGCCGGAGTCGGCTCCCATTCCCCGGGAAGTTGTGAGAACCTGTGTGGGTCCCGCAGAGCTTGGTTCCGTGTGCTCGGATCAGTACCACAAAGCCCCCCCACCCCTTTACTCACACCAAACTTGACTTTATACAGAGAGCGTGGAATGAAGATGGATTCCAGGCTACTCGTCTGATGGCTCTATTTACGAAAAGCCAAGAACAGGATTTTTTTTTTCTCAGTAACTTTAATAAATAAACTTAAATACATACCACATTCGAACTGTCCCTTACATTAAAATATACATAGATCTAAGGACATAAAACATATACAGCATGCAAAGAAAGATGATCTTTCCATTCAATACCAGTCACCTTCTAAGATTAAAAAACTCATTGTCATTTGTGCAATTTTACAACACGCATAAAAAGATCTAAAGCTGAGAACAATAATACTGCTGTTGAATAAAACAGTTCAGAATGTTTTTTCCTGGTAAAGCAGCAGAAGTATTTCAGTTCCTTGGCTGATACAACAATTGTGGCCCTTGATGGTCATAGAAAGATTGATAATGAACTCAGTTAACAGCACGGGCTGGTCATTATTTCTGCTGCTCAGGGTTTGCTGAGAACATTAATTCTTCCTTGGTTTTTCTCTCAACCAGTAGTCAGTCAGGTCACCGAGTTCCAGATGTATAAGTCTGAGCCTCATTTGGTGGGGGTCCTTTATGTGCAGAGTCACCAGGGCAGGACAGAAGACATCTGGTGGGTGGAACGATCGGGGCCAGTGTACTCATCCCCGGACCCCGATAAGGAGGCACTCTGCTGCCTTTGGAGCCGGTCCTAAATTCCCCCAGCGAAACCTCACGGAGGACGTGAGTGGAAAGTTGTATTTGGTGGCAGGCTTCCTTCCGCGTGGTGGGGAGAAGCAGCAATCAGCCTTGCTGGATTCTATTCATCAAGCTACGCTCCCCTCAACTCTTCATTCATTTGCACAGCTTGCAATTTTATGCACAGCTGGATATTTACCGAAACAATTCATATGTACTTGGGCAAACTCGAACCCCACGGTGGGGGAAAAAGGAATTTCCCTTCGGATGTTTGAGCTTGAAACCTTCTGTCCGTGCATCCAGTTAACTAGTTGCCGCTACCTGTTTCCATGTGACTGTCATTTGATGAGGAGCCCCATCACAGGGGATTCGTCACTGGCGCCTCTGTATAAACACAGGAAACAAGTAATTAGTCGGGAGCTGGATGGAAGCATGAGGGAGGAGAGGAAAAGGTCCGACACAGGAAACGAACAGGGAGTTCGGACCCCTGCTGTGTGCAGGAGGCAGGGAAGGTGCTCCTAACACAACGCAGAACAACTTATTTTTACAGAGAGCTCTTCTCAGTGCTGAACAGAGCAAAGCTGATCTTAATAAAACAGAAATAAGAGCAGCAATAATGTATTAAACTGTAGGCAAATAGGGCAGCTGACAGCTGAGGAGAGGAAAACAAAAAGCTCCCAGCTGAGATGATGGGGAGAAAAATAAACCTATGGGGGTCCAAGTACCAGTGTGTCACACCCCCGGGTACGGTCCAGGCAGCCGCACCTGCGTCTACTCAAGAAGACCGGGCATAAAAGGGCTCTGTTTCCTGTTCCTCGACCATGACTTGGATTACCCCGTTTATGACGTTTGTGCCTCTCGGACCTTCTTCGCCTGTCCCCGACCTTGATTTTGCCTTGTCCCTGGAACCTGGTTGCTTGAATAAAAACTCACCCGCACTTGGGTCCTCCACTTACCTGTCTCCAGTGTTCGTCCCTGACGCAGTGGCTGCCCACCCCTCCTGGGTGTGTTTGTGTGAATACAGAGGATTTATGCAGATGTATCTATAAGTGAAGACAAGTACAAGTACATCAGACAACACAGAAAGTACAATACAGCAGCAACGGTCAGGTGAACAAAGAAACAGGTGAGGTGCATCAGTGTGTAAAGTACTAGGAAGCTAAATTAAAGAAATAATAACACACAGGCCTCTTGCTTTGCAACCCCCCACCCCCCCCCAACTGGGCCTGAAAGAAGGATGGCGAAGGAAGCATGTGGTTCTGGTAACTGGCCGTGTTTAATGGTTGCTGGGCATTTCTCCAGAGGGGAAGAGGAGCTATGGAATAGCACATGCGTCCCCCCGTGCACATGTAATCCCACAGACTCACACACTAACCTGCACACATGATGTGACAGCTGATCCCTCTGCGCTGATGAAGTCGTTAGTTAGCAGGAGCTCGCCAGACATTAATCCGCCGCATTAATCCAGCGCTGTCGCTCCGGCCGGCTGCTGGCTGCATCCATTCCAAGCTGGACATCGACGCCGCAAAGCCACAGGAGCGTGTGTAATGGATTGTGGGCTGTGGTGCAAGAGGGCTGCTGAGAGAGACATCTTCCTGAGCTCTCTAGCCAATCCCAGCACCTTACCCCACCTTGGCCATGGCCTCCACCTTGCCCTCCTGGAAAATACAGCTCTGTTATGGAGGCACTGATAAATGTGCAGGAAAACATACAGCATAGTCAGACATGAAAATGAGGAAAAGATGCAGAAGACGGCAAATGCCTTTCGAATCTGCGGCAGGACAGGTGACCGTCACTTGAATGCTGCGTGTGGTTACTACCCACTGGACCCTGGTACCCACCCCAGCTCCCTGGCAAACCTCCAACACCTTGACACGTCGATAGCCTGGCAACATTGCATTTCGGGGGGGTGTCGATTCGCAAATTAATACTTATTTTTTGAGCACAAAATGACAGGAGGCTCCCCTTATCGTATCCCTTGATGGCCAATAGATGACAGCCAGGAGGATGTGCGGCACTGACGAGGAGGTCAGGGAGCACATGGTGGACAGGAAAGGGATGCTAAAGGTATCTCCTCCACCGTATAGTAGCAGCAGCTGTACGGAACTGCAGTCCACAGCTATGAAATCCATCCATGGCCATTTCGGTACCGTGACTATGATGTGACTGACTGCAGAGTCACATCTCCAGTGAGAAGGAAGAGACCCAATGCACAAGATGATATTCTAATTCGCAGGAGCCGTTTGCTGCGACATTCACCACATTCTCCCCACCCCCACCGTCAAACTGCTGCTAATGCTCTGGATATCTAGCAGATATTTCGATTTAATAGAAAAATATTTTTTCATTCTCTTCTGGGTTTTCTTGAGGGCACTGGAATATAAATTGGATAAAATTGTGATTTAAATCATATTTGGGACAAATTACCATCGACGCCACTTTTCAGACAGATGATAATTTGTTTGAAGAGTCTGCTGATTTCTGAAGCGCGTGGCAGGAAAGGGGTCTATTTCAGGCTGCAGAGTGAGTGACACGCATCAGTTGGCCACGGGCTGTTCGTAGCCAGGGTCCCGCTGGCTCGCATACGTGCGGAGACGACAGACACGCATCCGGACTGCAATGAACACTCGGTGAGCCTGGAGGGAACGAACTCCATTCGCCTGAGTGAGGAGGGGGCAAATGACCCGCAGTGGATTGGCTGTGTGGCAGAGGGTTGTGGGAACAATGTTCTCCATGGGCAGTGGCCTGAGAAGAGATGAAGATGAGCTTTTGATTGTGTGCGGGAACGTGGAGGCAGTGTGACATGTCAGAGGCTAAACATGATCAATGTGGTCATTACGAGTGGTCATGGTCTCCCTGGGGCTGACAGTTGTTCAAATAAACAGTGAGGGAGTTTAAAACATACGCCATTCTTGGGTATGGAGGATAGTAGTAATAATAATAATATTAATAATAATAATAAGAAGAAGAATTTTACCTACATATCCAGCTAAATATTTCACTGGTGAGATGGCTGTTCAAAGTTACCAGAGCTGGAGCTCTCCTATATATTGAACCAGCAACCTTAAGTTGTTGCCCTTAGCAACTGAAGTAGCTGCACACACCAGCAGCTGTATATGTGAATGTGAGTCACGGGAAATGTAGATGAAAACCAAGAGCCTCTTGTGCTCTCGTCTGGAGCAGCCCTGTGTTCTTGCCTTTCTGCGGCAGTGAAGGTTATGCTGAGGCCTCTTGGTTCCTCAAGCTGACTCCACCGCTGCCCAGCGCTCCATGGAAAGCTCAGAGTCGGTTTTCCACCCGCTTAAAGACACCTAAGCTGTACATAAGAGGGCCTTGCTGTCTTTCAAATTCACCATCGCCCTGGGGATTTACAGTACTTCTGTCCTTTACATGTGAGTAAATGTGGTTTTCTGTCGGTGTGAAAGACTGTTGGCCCTTTTAGCGGAGGTGTTTGTGTCTCTGTGGTTTCTGAAAAAAACCACAGAGAAGAGAAGCTGTTTTTGGTCCTGGTGGCCACTTGGGGGCACCGCAGGACTCGTTCCACACGCCTGAGAGCAGGAAAGACAGCTGTGGCCAGCCATGGTCCAAGGGGCCTGAGTGGAGGCGGGGGGGGGGGGTCACAGATGCGGGAGCTCATGCTTCTTCCACCTCGATGTTTATTCCCCCTCTCGGTTTATGCCACATTTTCCCAGGTGTCCCTGAAGCACTGCGCCCGCGAGAGCTGGCAGCCCGTTCTTCCGAACAACGTGGGTTTGGAAACCTGTTAGAGCGGCATGAGCAGGAGAAGCTGTACACTCCTGTCAGAGGCCATCCTCTGCTCCACAGAGAGACAACAGAGGACAACTGGGGTGGAATATTCTGGATGATCTCGATATCAGAGCGTAAGAGACAGGTATGTGGCCTCGCTCCCTGAACTGTGAGTTGGTCAGAAAGCCCACAAAGCAAAGACAAGTGCAGACACACTGCGGCACACTGCTAGGAGATGTTTATATTTACTCAGTTAGTTGACATTTTTCTCCAAAGAAACTTGCAATGATTTATGAATTTACATAGCACAGTAATCTTACTGTATCAATTCAGGGTTTGGCCAGGTCCTGCTCTCTGGTGGGTCTGGGGTTCAAGTCCTGCTTGGGGTGCCTTGTGATGGACTGGCGTCCTGTCCTGGGTGTGTCCTCTCCGCCTCCAGCCTTGTGCCCTGTGTTGCCAGGTTAGGCTCCAGTTCACCGAGACCCGCTTGGGACAGGCGGTTTCAGTATGTGTGTGTGTGTGTGTGTGTGTGTGTGTGTGTATACCACTGTTTACCTGCTTTACATAACCAGGTGTGTTAATGAGAACCTTGAAATGCCATTTCATTGCTTCAGGACACAGTACGTACCAGAGGAGAGAGGCACTGGGAACAACTGGAGAGTCATGTTAGTTGAGTATTAACTTAATCAGACAGTACACCAAGCATGCAACAAAGTGCTCATGTGAGACCCTGGGGATGGCGCTCTTGTAGGAACTGAGTTCAGCAGGTTCACCTTCCAGCGCTTAGATAGACCCGACAAAAAAAACCCCTTAAAATTATGCACTGTCATACCGCGGTATAGTTTCCAGGTGTGCCGTTTTTCAAGAGGATCTTGTTTTTCGTCAATTAGACTGCCTGTGAATGAATCCTTTGCGCAGCTCGTGAGTCAGCAAATGTTTGATAGTTAATTGCATCGTTTAGCTGTAAGCGGTACAGTGGGCTTTGAACATGTCGCATCTCGTGAAGAGGAAGAGGGAAAGTAACACTACAAGGTGTAATTGCTTTAAGCATCATTAGATCTGCAGGATAACAAGGCTTGAGAGGATAACGGAGTTCTGCTTTCATTTCTGCAACCTGGATTAGGCAAAGGGCTTCAGAACAACTCTTCCCATTTCTCTGTGTGTTAATCAGTCCAGACTTTTTATTTTTTCTATCTTTTGAAATCAGGTCCTGAATCACAGCCTTCAGTGATAAGCTGAGACCACATTTCCAAACTGCACCAAACTGCTGAGTGACAGTGACTGTGAGATGCATGGAATTATAGGAACCATGTACCCACGCTCTCAGTAGTGGTGTGGCGCTCTGTGGATCCGCCTGTGTACTCATGTGTTTTTGTCCTGTTTTTCATCATTGTGCTTTGATTTTATAATTACTCCTTAAATGTAAATTATAGCCTTCTTCTTCTTCAAGCCACTCCACACATTTTATCATGGCAAGGTTACGAAATCATTATTATCATGGCCGGCTCTGGAAGAAAGTGGTGGACCCAAGTGCAGAGCGGAAAACTGCTGGTTTGACTTAGCCTTTTATGCCCCAGTCTGCACCGCATCCCAGGTGTTCTGTGTCGGCTTGAGGGTGTGGGCGTGGCAGTACCCCCCCTCCAGGAGCGGCCCCTGATGCTCGAGGGTGACCAGGAGGATGACCCCGAGGCTGAGGCGCGGGACCGTCCGGATGATCCCTGTGGAAGTCTGAGATGAGGTCCGTGTCGAGAATGTCTCGCTCCACCACTCAACACCGTTCTTCTGGCCCATTCTCCTCCCAGTCCACCAAATATTGGAGGACCCCACCGCGGCGCTGGGAATCAAGGAGTGCCCGAACGGCATAAGCTGGAGCGCCCCCATCCTGCAGGGGCAGCGGAGCTGGCGCCATTGGTGTGGGTTGGTGTAAAGAGGTGGCCAAGGGATTCAGGAAGGATACATGGAATGTTGGGTAAGTGCGCAAATGTTGAGGGAGCTGCAGGTGGTATGAGACCGGGGTGACCCAACAGATGATCTTGAACGGGCCAATGTACTTAGGGCTGAGTTTCTTGGACATATATGGCCCCTGAAGTCCCCGGGTTGAAAGCCCCACCCGTTGTCCAGGTGTGAAGGAGAGCGGCCACCTATGGCGGTCTGCTTGTCGCTTGTCCTTCGCTTGACTCTTGAGGAGATGGTGCTGGACTGACATCCACACCTCCCTGCTGGTCTGGTACCAGTCGTTCACTGCTGGTACATCACTAGAGCTGGGCTGCCATGGGAACAACGGAGGCTGGTACCCTAAAACACACTGGAATGGGGAATGTTGTATTTTTATTGTCTGAGTTGGTGTTGTGTGGAAAAGTGTCGTTTGTATTTGGTTGTCAACTTGTAATTGCTGATGAATGAGTGGCATTGAGTTTAATTGTACAATTTTAAATGCGATTTCTAGAACTTCCACTAGATGTCCATACGTTAATTAAGTTCCTTGGTCTTTTTGCGTAAATGAAAAAAGAAGTAGTGAAGAAGAGTCTGCCTCAGAGTGTACAAGTGGAGCGACGGATATTTGTTGGTATTTTAATTAAATGTAACGTTTTATTAGAACCCCAGGAGTCAGTCTCGTCATTTGCGAACTTGGGAAGCTGCAACGTGGTTCGTGACAACAACAGGGAACAACCTGTGGAGGTGTGGGTCAGAGTATTATGTGCATATTCAGCCCAGGGAAAGTACCTGACCCACTGGTGTGGTCTCTCGAGACAGTAGCTCCTTAGAAACTGGCCGATATCCTGCTGGAGCCTTTCCACCTGCCCGTTAGCTTGAGGGTGATATCCTGATGTCAGACTCGCCGAGATTCCAAGTTTCTTCCAGAACGCCTTCCAGACACGGGAGGTAAACTGGGGTCCCCGGTCAGAAACGATGTCCTCTGGTAAGCCATATAGGGGGAAGACGTGGTGGAAGAGAAGCTCAGCAGTTTCCAAGGCTGTGGGGAGCTTTGGAAGAGGTATTAACCGACATGCCTTGGAAAAGCAGTCTAAGACAGTCAAAGTTGTGGTCTTACCGTCGCAAGGAGGCAGGTCCACCAAGAAGTCCAAGGCTATATGCGTCCATGGGCTGGTTGGCATGGGTAGTAGTTCTAAAAGCCCTGCAGGTTTCTGAGTCGTCACTTTAGCTTGGGAGCAGGTTGGACAAGCCTGGACATAGTCTTGTACATCCTCTGGGAGTGACAGCCACCAGTATTGTTGCTGGATTCTAGCCTGGGTCTTTCCAAAGCCCGGGTGACCCGCGGTAGGGTGGTTGTGGGCCCACTGGAGGAGTGTGATTCGCAGACCTGGGGAAACGTACTGCTTTCTAGGTGGTTTACCGGGTGGTTCTGGTTCCAAGGTTTGGGCTTGGATGAGGTCTTGGGAGAAGTCCCATTGGACAGGTGCCACAAAGCAGGTTCAGGGCAGAATGAATTCTGGGTCGGGGTCAGTCTGTTTCTCCTTGTGAAGCCGAGACAGGGCGTCAACCTTGGTATTCTTTGATCCTGGCCTGGAAGAAACTGTGAAATTGAAGAGCGAGAAAAAGAGCACCCACCTGGCCTGCCAGGGCTTCAAACATCGTGCTGATTGCAGGTATTCCAGGTTTTTATGATCGGTCAGCAACAGAAAGGGATGTTTAGCACCTTCTAACCAGTGCCACCACTCTTCAAGGGCCAGTTTGACTGCTAGTAATTCCCGGTTTCCTATATCATAATTCTTTTCGGTGGCTGACAATTTTCAGGAAAAAAAGGCACATGGATACATCTTGGCTGGCTTACCTTGTCTTTGGAAGAGAACAGTGCCTACACTAGATTCTGAGGCGTCCACCTCCACAACAAAAGGTAAGTCCGGGTCTGGTTGGTGCAGAATTGGTGTGGTTGTGAACTTCTCCTTCAGGGTCTCAAACGCCTCTTGTGCACTTTGGGGCCATGGGAAACGAGGTGCCTTATTTGCAGTGAGCACAGTCAGTGGAGCAGCTAACATGCCGAAGTTCCTAATAAACCTGCAATAGAAATTTGCAAACCCTAGGAAACGTTGAAGAGCTTTTGTTGTGGTGGGGTGAGGCCACTGTTGAATGGTCTGCACTTTACCCAGATCCATTGCAATACCATCTTGGGTGAGGATGAAACCTAGGAATGAGATCTGTTTCTTATGAAACTCACATTTTTCAAGTTTTACATACAGGCGGCTACACAGCAAACATTGCAACACCTGTCTTACTGAGCAGATGTGCTGGTCCAGAGTGAAGGAGTATAAAAGAGTGTCATCTAGGTAAACAAGGACTCTGTTATCAACCAGGTCTCCAAGGACATGATTTACGAATGCTTGGAAGACGCTAGGGGGATTCGCCAGCCCAAAGGGCATAACCCGATACTCATAATGCCCCAGGGTGGTACTGAAAACAGTCTTCCACTCGTCGCCCTTACGGATGCGGATCAGGTTGTACGCGCTCCGGAAGTCAAGCTTAGAAAACCACTGTGCGCGGTGGATGTTTTCCAGGGCCACCGTGATTGGGGCAAGGGATGTGGGTACTTGACTGTGATCCGATTTAATCCTTGGTAATCTATACAGGGGCGGAGCCCTCCATCCTTCTTTTCTAGAAGGAAAAATCCTGCGGATGCAGGGGACGTAGAAGGTCATATGTGCCTTGTGGGTGCATGAAAGTGGGACAAAGACTTTTTTCTGTTAAAGATGTATTAGTGTATCTGAACATGTTTGTTTAATGTTTTATGCATAGAAAGGTACACTGTATACTACATACTATGAAAAACATTTGTCTAACTGAGGTTAGATATGAAGAGTACCTGTTCCGATTTACGTACAAATCCGACTTAAACACAAACTTATGAATGAAACTCGTTCATAATCCATGGACTTTCTGTATCTCGTTCAATATCTTCAGTTTTTTTCAATATTCGGTTTGTTTTCAGGAACGAAATAGGACCGGGGATGTGTACATGAGCCTTTTTGAAGGAAAGAGAAAAAAAATTCTGTGACAGAAATGAGGTATAAATGAGATCTGAGAAGAGTGCAGACCATGACAAAGCAAATGTTTTCAGCTGTGCTCAATACAAGGATATAAAAATCCTTCGATGATCCATCTGTCTCGGCCTGTTTGTAAACTGCCATCTGGGAAGGATCCTCTGCAGATACGGGTCCTGCTGAAATGATGTAAGGGGCTGAATTAACATGAATATTCACTGTCGGATTGGAATTGTCAGCACTGTGCCTCTACAGGTTTGCCAAGCAAGTCTAACGGAGGGACAGGCAGGGGATGGGCTCATTCTTGATGGGGCTTTGCTTTGCTGTCTGCCAGCTTTGCTTTCCGGAGACAAATTCCTGTCGGTGGGCTGCTTTCCTACAATGGGATCCCGTATTGGGAGGCGTAAATGTATTTGGATTAATCTTCTGATATCTTCTGGGTAGACAATAAAAAAACAAGCACACACTTGGCTATAAAAACATCCCGTCTTTATAAGGAAGCCCACCTTGAAGTGCAGTGCGCAGTTCCATCACACTCAACCCTTTTCATCTTTTAAAATTCACCTCCATGCCATTTGGTTCGTAGCCTTTCACAATTACATGATAACAGCCTTAGGTGACGCCATGAAAGTCTACATGTCACGCAAAACCGAGGACACCACGGTGGCTGGACCCAAGTGCAGCATCGTTCGTCAGGAACCAAGGGGTCAGACGAGTTCTCGTTGTCGGGGACGGGCGAAGAGTTGGTCTATTAGCGGACAGAATGAAAGTGAGGATCCATGAATGTGATCAGAGGATAATGCGAAGGGTCGAAAGTCGGAGAAAGGACACAGGAAGCAAGGGATGAGGAAGAGCAGGACATAGCGCAGAGGGACAGTTGTCTCAGTGAGATTCCACAAGGGAACAGGAGCAGAGGAGGGTCTTTTAAGGGTGCATGTACTGATTGGTGTCCGGTGCTTAATCTGTGTCAGGTGCTGTCGATGATCCAGGCGTTGACGTGACGCTATGATCATATTATCTGTTTAATCAGCCATACCACCAAGTAGGGCCACAAGATTACAATAATGTTGTACAGCCATTACAGTGGCTTGTAATGATATCTCCCATGACACTGCATAAAAACTCAGGTCACTGAAAATACAGTGAATTCAAGAAGTACTGGCACCCTTCACGAAACAGCAAAAATTAATATATAAAATAAATGAATAACACAAGTCATATTTTCACCTCAAACATACAAGGAAGTCATACAGTTTTAACAAAGTAATTTTTTAAATACAAAATATTTTGCAGAGGAGTTAATTTTCTGCAAAAAGTAGGTTTCAAAATTATTGGCACCTTCACAGTTAGGATTTGAAGAATCCTCCCCCTGCAAAGACAACAGCACTGAGCCTCTTCCAGTAAAGTGTGACGAATTTGGAGCACACTTTTGGAGGGACCCTGGACTACGACTCCATGGAGAACATATTAAGACCCTTGATAGTCTTAGATTTGCACTTGTGAACTGTTCTCCTCAGTTCATACTCAGGCTTTCAAAAGGATTCAAGTTGGGAGACAGATTTTAGGGGCTCAAACCTGGACAAAGCCCACAAAAATTCCTGTAGTAATTATTTCATATAAAGGGTTCCCGGGGCAGACCAATATTCTTTAAAGGGCCCAGAATTCCTAGATACACCTCTACCTCAAACATGTTCTCTTCCCCAGATGACTATTTAAATGGAACAAATTCATAGAAAATGGCACTGATAACTGATAGCTTTTCGTATCCACTGTAATAATACAATCGGCCTGCTAAAATGTTCTGCGGTACCACTACAGTCTAATTGGTGCCACACTGAATTGCCAAGGTATGAAACACCAGTAGCAGCCTGGAACTCCAGATTCAAATCACCCGCAAAGCCAGGAGGTGCATCCCAGCCAACCCACCACATATAGACACACTCATGCATACTGTATATACATACATGTGACTCTTTATGTAATTGGGAAGAAGGCTCAGGCTCCAGGCTTTGCAAACTACAGGTGACGCCATAAAGCCGGACGCTGTGGCTTAGCTTTTGTAGGGAAAAAACCGCAAAAACAGCACTGCTGCTTCATCTCATCACCCCCGCAGTTAGAGAGCTGCCAGACTGGATCCGGTTTAATTCAACAGCCTCAGCAAGAAACCAGCACAATTAATTTTGCCCGAAACTGTCCAAAAGAACTTGTATGAACTTGTGTGCCTAGGAAATGATTCCCAGCAATGCTTCGAGATGCATGACATAGTACTACATGGTACTTTCACTATAAATGTACTGTATACATAAGGGTTCCTCTGCTTCCATCATCACATTTCTCGCGGTCTGAGCTTACGTTCCGGCACTGTATAAGACCGAGGGTGATGGGTGGGCAAAATTTATCCCAGCGCTACTTAAGCTAGGAATTTCGGTGGGGGGTGCGCCATAGTCTCGTGGCGAGCCGGACGTAATTACACTCGCCGCATTCTGTCACCGAAGTGTCATTTGAAAGCGGTGAGCCACCGACTGGCTGTTTGTCTCCGTTATGTCCCCTGAGATAGGGCTGAGAACGCGACAGTGGCCCTCAATGAGATTTTACCTGTGAGGCACTGAATAAATCAATGAATAAATACTCAAGTGTGTTCAAGAGGGTAGGAAATGGAATTTACTTTGCAGTCGGGAGATAGGAAAATTACCTGGCTTCATTGTCATGCTGCCCCAGATAGCAGCGTAATGTATGGCCGATATTAAAGCGACGAGTGAGTCGGTCGTTGGAAGAAAGCAAAAATATCTTTCCATCACACTTCGGGGGAAAGAGCCGGGTAAAATTTATTTCTCTCCCCCAGTCAGTTTTATATAATAAACCCATTAGACTGTGGAGCATCACATTTGTCCTGTTCCAGGCACTCTGTATTCGTCAACAAAATGGGCTTTTGTGTTGTGTTCTGTGTTATTGAAGGTCCCTAAAGATAACCAAGAGACACGCTCCGGTGTCGTTTGCCATTTTGATATGAACATTCTGGTGAATGCCACCGAGGGATGCCAACCGGCTCGCCGCACTCCCGAAATATTACCTCTATGTGTGCTCTGAGAGTGGCGTTGGCTGGCCAGGATAACACAGGCGATTGGGTTTAAAGGACAGCACAATAACAGACCGGCAGACGAGTCAATAACTCTGAACATGTGTCACCCAAGGTCTCCTGGTATTTTCAAAAATAAAATGGCTTGTGGTTTGTAACTTTGGCTTTAAGCGTCTTTGGAAAGATGATATTGTCATCTCTGATTGCGCATTGGTGGCGTGGGTAGTGCTGGTGCCTCAAAGCAGTTGGGAAAATGGGATCCAGTCGGGCTCGGTCTGTGTGGTCTTTGCACGCTCTCCTTGTGTTCACGTGGGTTCCCTCCCACGGTCCTCAAAAACACGAGTTTAAGGTGAACTGATGACTCGGGATGAAGGGAATGCAGTCCATGTTTCCTGCCTGAGAGCAGCACCGGGGGACAGAGACGCATCCAGGGGGTCAGTCTTATGAACCAGTCATAAACGATCTCTATGGCAGCTACAAATGGTAGCTTGTTTAAGGCTAAGTAGTCTTCAACACTATTTGGAAAAACAAACGGTTCAGAAAATGTGTGTGTGTGTGAAATTATTTATATTATGGCCCTTCCTAATGTAGAGATAAACATTTAAATATATATTACATTTTTGACTAAAAATATTACTATAATGTATCCAGGTTTAAATGACCTATAATCAAAGGCACCTTTCTTTAGAGCAACCCATAATTACAGTATTATTAAAAATCTGAAATACTAACGCACAAAAACAGTACATACGCTCAATCCAGTACATACAATAAAAATATTTTAAGTGCAGTTATGGTGTCTGGACACATTTCTTCATTAGTTTTACATTAGAGCTTCTCATAGTTACAGAGGAGGTTTAAATAAAGTCTGATTCTTCCATGATGCCTCATCAAGAAGTGACAATTGAAGATGAAGACAAGATGATCTTTTGTGTTTAATACCTTAAAAATGTCACGTTTTCTCTGCAACCCCTTTAGCACCATGGACTCTCATTACTGTAACGGGACCTTGTTGGAAATCTTCAGCAAGTTAAAATAAAATCACTGATCATGTGGAAAGACGTTAAAGGGCCTAAGAGCACAGCAAAATTTTTAACTCATCACAGCTGTCACTATTGTGAGCAAAAATTCTCATCGCTGTAACAGACACTTTTCTCATCCGATTTGGTTTGAAGCTCATGCAACGAACCCCCGCACCCTTCAGCTGTAATGTGCACTCTCTACCATCCTGTAGCTGACAACCCCCCCCCCCCCCCATCCAGAGGAGCCACATAAGTCGCCTGGACACCGTGACGAAGAGTGAACAAACTCGAGGAAAATGCATAAATAACACTGACAAAGACACTGATGAGGTGCATTATAAACATTTCTTTATTTTAATCATTTCAGGAGGATCACATGGGTCCTTCAAAGAGTTTCTTCAACAGCACTGCGAATGGCCACCCTGACACCATCTAAAGTATCAAAATCAAGTACGCACGTTCCACTCTTACTGGGTTTTATTGACAATGCCAAAAGAACCGGTTAACACGCAGTGATGGTGCCCTTAGCAGCGCTGATCCTTCAGCGGAGTCACGGTAGGGTACCAGCCTGCCTCCCCACTCATAGATGTTTGTACTGCAGACTCGGCAGCCTGACTCCTGGAGGACAGATGATGTTATAAGGTAGAACGAGCACCCTCCCCAGGGGACACACCCCCTTACTGGGATCAGAATGCTGCTGCAGTACAAGTGAACACTTATCCAGAGTTCACAAAAGTTTCCACAATTAAGACTCCATATAGCTGTGCGTATGTTAAGGCAGCCTCATATGGACATGGAGATACGATATTGCAATGAATTTGCACAGTTCCCATCTTAAAGTATCCTTACTGGAATGGGGCTCAAAGAGGCGACTGAGGTTGCAGAGAACATCTTCCGGACGCTCTGTTAGTTCAGAAACATCCCCGACACAGGGGGTCTCCCAGTCACAGTGGCCCCTACGTTCTCACACAAGGGTACTGATGGCCAACCCACCCTAATCCCAAAACCCAGCACAGGCATGGAGGTCCTACAAGAACAGAACATCTGGGATCATGAATCATAAGCTACATGTGTAGAGCAGGCCAACAGTTTCTCTTAAAAAATAATCTAAACAAAAAATTTAGGCCTTAATTGCTGGTATGCATTTCCACTACAGCATAAAAACAATTTAGGGAATTTTAAGTACAGATTAACAATGACCTGAGATAATATCTCCGATCCATCCACTGCTCTAGTTCAGTAGATTTTTCACCTTTTATTCATTTTTTTTTTTTACAAAAATACGTATATAACCCTACAAAGTGGACTAAGGAGAGCCAACATCACTCTAAACACAGGAGAAAATACAGGGATAAGGAACAACAAAAGCATTGTGACAGCAACCTTCAAAACGAGCAGAAACGTTTATATTTGCAGAATGCAGAACAGAAGAGACGCCGTGGAGGGAAACTAGATCGTAAGTCCGGCACACACAAAAGACACTCTTCTAAGTAGCTGGAGACTAATGTGTGGACCCCAGTCACCACCTGGTGCTCAGGACTATCAGAAGACTGCAGTCCAGCAGGAATGTGACAGTGGAGCTCCACATTTGCACAAGCAGGGAGAAAACATGGCTTTAACTGCTGCAACACGGTAACATCGTATCATAAGGTGCGACAACAATTAAAGGATCAGCAACACAGTTCATCAGTTGTGCTGTTAAGAATAGCGATATTGACATGACGGATTAAAATGTATGAAAAAGCTAAAACAGAATCTTAGAAAAACTGTCCCTGGGTTGGCGCTTTACACACATTTACCCTGACAATTCCGGCATAAGTAACAGCACAATTTTTTGCTGGTAATGTTAGTTGCATGAAATGTTTGGTTGCTACATTGGAATGTCATTGTAAAATCTGCAGTTATCAAGCAGTACAATATGCAAATTTAAAATATATATAATTTGTTTAGCTGATGCTTCCCCCCCCCCCCCAAAGTGACTTACAATGCTAAACTACCTAGGATTATTTACCCATTTATACAGCTGGATAATTCTTACCCGAATGGTTTAGGGTAAGTAGTACTTCGCTCAGTGGTATGACAGCAGATGGGGGATCTGAACCTGCAACCTAAGCAGTAAGCACTATGCCACCTGCTGACCCAATTGCCATGGTTTTGTTTTGTTGTTGTCACTGCAGCTACATGAAAAATCTGGAATACATATGTTTGCAAATGTTTCCAACACAGTTACTATTAGTTAGCTGGAGCCTGGAAGGGTAGTATGGTCCACAATGGGTAAATGTGGTAAAGTGAACGTATAAAGGAGACTTAAGCTTGACTCACTCGTCCTACAGCAGGATGCTACAGTATACCCTACAGTTGTGTAAGCTTACAGCAGACACACAACTACTTTTAAATATGTCTTTGGCATTGCGGCAATAACCTATACCTTGGAATATATTGTAAAATAAGAAAGAGAAACGCAAATAAACAAAACCAATGCCAGAGATTGGTAAGGGTCCATTTTGTTGGTTTTCAAGCTGTGCCACATTTCTCACAGTGTCGTGGTCCTGTTTTGTGGACCAACACGGGAGACTAAAGCCCCCTGACCTCTTTACGTGGTACAGCCAAATGCTCCTCTCGATATATGTGTGACTTGTACCTAAACCGATCACCAGTTCAACCAGGGACAGTGAAATATTATCACTCTGTTCATGTCTAGACTCACGTTCATGACCATTTTTTGATAACCAGTAACAAAAGTCTATGTTAAAGTCTAAGTACACTATGCAATATCGCTCCTTCAACCACAGCAAGACCAGCTTAGCTACAAAAACAAACTTCCGGAACACTTCCAGTGCACTTTTCAGCACTAATTCTACAAGAACAATAATAACTGCAGAGAAAAAGCAACACTTCCAACACAACCAAAGAGACTCCTTAATATGAAACAGCCTCTAAGGTTGACTTTACAGCAGAAGCAGAACTAATGTTTAATATGTTGCTCCTGTTTCTAGACATACAGCACATCCTTTCAGTGCCATGAATGCATCAACACAACTAGTTGGTAGTGTTACAATATTTAGTATTACTGTTATTTTCATGATTATTATTATTATTATTATTTCATTTCTGGCTAATAGCTTTATCTAAAGTGACATTATTTTAGCCATGTATAGAGCTGGGTATTTTACTGGCGCTATTTAGGTACTGTACGACAGCAGTAATGTACAGGGTACTACAGCAGTAGCGAAACTTAAACCAACAACCATCAGGTTAGAAGTCTGTGTCCTGGAGTTTGAAACTGTTTCAAGGACTGAGCTTGTAATTCTTTTTGTGCAGTTTATAATGTAGTGAAACAGATGTGTTGGATTTCACACAGCCACGGCTACGGATCTTCTGGAGATGGCAGAGATCTGGTACACTTCACTGCACATTAGGCAAACTACATCCATTATATCATCCGTTTTCATAATGCACAGTTTTGCTATCGTGTCTGTCAGACTTATTGCTCGCATTATGGAAAATTAACTTGTAATTATATTTGGGTGCACTTATTTATTTTTAGTATTTTCAGAAGCACACTGTGTCAGCAAAATTGTCAAATTTTAAAGAAAATTAAAGAGTGCCAGATGGTCATGGTTGCCAATTATCCTTTAATGATTATCAAATCTTAATTTTCAGTGTTTTAAGAAATAACACTGCTTATAAGATTTTTGCAAAAATCTGTTGAAAATAAACTGTGCAAATGGCAGTCAATCAAAGTGAAGAATAACACCTGAATCCAGTAATCCTGATCCTGCAATGTGTTACGGTTGTAATACCGGGCTTAAAAGAATTCGCTGTGTCTATGTTCCAGACATGAGCCATCTTTTGACTTAAAAAAAAAAAAAAAAAATAATGTGCCAAATGAAGGCTATGGGAGAGCAACAGTGTAACACTACAGAGAAGTTCAACAGCAGCACGCCACTCTCCACACAGCCTTCCTTTTGACCCTCGAGCAGGAGAGCCACCGGGGCTCAGACTCAGGGTGGGCTGCATGGAGCTCATATTGCACTTGGACAGCAGGGGTCCTCAAACACAGGAAGCTCCTCGATCCCTCGGGCAAAAAGCTTGACCAGCTGGCAGTGCACTCTGGGAAAACAAAAGGAAAGGCAGTAAGCAGCTGAAGTACATGTGCATTTGTACAGCTCAATGCATGTGACCTTCATGCAGGAGCACCTTCCCCTATAAACAACAGTGTGGGACCTTTACGGAATACTTTTGTTTTGGGAATGCATCCGCATGCTGACTCACCTCAAAAACAACCATGGAGTGGAAAACACAATAACAAAAACTGTATTTATTTAAAATGGGAGTAAGCTTTTAATAGCAGGAACACAGTGAAATGAAGGAGCAACCCGTGGTCCTGCGTCACTGACAAAGCACGGTTTTCTCACAGTGATGCATAAAATCAGTGGTGGACTCAAAGGGAAACAAGTCATGCATGAAAATAATTTTGGCACCCATATATAAATAATTCATAACTGACTCCTACTGCACAAACATCCTTAGAGAGCATGAAGCTGGAGCATGGAGTCAGTGGGTGGTTCACAAAAATTAAGAATTTTCAACATTTTGTGGGAGGCAGATTACAGAAATCGATGTCAGCTGCATATTTTGCCAGGCTAGGTGCGGGGTGCTGGCCAACTCTTCTCAGTGGGAGCTTTTATTTTCCTCTCCTCAGCTGCCAGCTGGCTTTTCCCAATAGAATAATAGTTAGTTAACTGCTGCTATTCTGTACTATATATTTATTGTATTTCGTACCGCTCCTGGTTTTGGTCTAGCATTGTGAGTCACCTTGATGAGAAAAGCGCTCTATAAATATAAATTAAATTGAATGTGCACATCTGTAGATTGTGCTGGTGTGAAACCTGGATCACACTCTCGCTCATGTTCTCACACACGCAACTCAAAGCATTGCTGCAGCCAGCTTACACAGTTCAGTTCAATTCATTTTTATAGAGCGCTCTTTCCACACAGTGATACAAAGTGTTGAACAAAAAAGAGCAACAGGCATAACAACAACATAAATAAA
Organism: Scleropages formosus; assembly: GCF_900964775.1. NCBI lineage: Eukaryota > Metazoa > Chordata > Actinopteri > Osteoglossiformes > Osteoglossidae > Scleropages > Scleropages formosus. The sequence continues at coordinate 18,594,119 of NC_041807.1, forward strand.
AGGTTAGTTATACATTAAATTACTACCAGGCAGTAAAGCTACAAAGTAAGCCAACTGGCCATGGAAGAAAGGGAAATGAAAGAAACTCCCAACCAAAAGGCAAAGGAGAACGATAAATCTACACTGGGCCACAGTGCGTAAAGCCCTTGTTCATGTCAACAGCAGTGTGTCCAGCCTTAGACTTCACCAGAATCCACACGCCACAAGCATGTGGAATGGACCTACGGTGGTAATGTTGATGCTCTGAAGCTAAATGTTACAACAACCATGAGATCTGTGCACCAGCCCAGGGGTTGGTAACGTACCTGACTTCGATGGCGGCATGCTGGAGGATCTCGCCGTCGCAGTTCCAGTTACTGTTGACCGTGGCGCAGCCACAGGCCGGGTGATCCCTGCAGATGTGGCTGAACAGCTTCTTACCGCTCTCCTTCAGGTCCAGCTCCGAATCGCTCTCACAGTGCTTGGGCGTGAAACGAAACCTGCGCACACGGTGCACCTCCACAAAGGCCAGGTCAAACTGAGAAGGGTGCGGAGGCAGAGATGGAGGACGGGGACAGGGAGGGCGATGGAGATGAGTGAGGAGAAAGCCGGGAAGGTATCAGCATGGCGCTACAGAAGACTGCCACATACACTCCCCCATTGTACATTACAGCAAAGGACTGACTGGCTTTGGCAGAAGCCTGTTGTTTATTCGCAATCACACTCCATTTATAAATTGCGCTGCTCTGTATTCATGCGAGGAGCTGCTGTCTGAAAGCATTCTGACAAACTATGAATACATTTATCAGGTCCCTAAATAGAGTTTTATTTCCATCAATTCGCGTCTATTCTTCAAAGCCTTCTGAAGCCCAGTTCAGGACTTGATGATCCCTCATGTCAAGGGCACTTTGGAAACTCGTGCTGCGTGTGGTGCCATGATAGCAAAACTTGGGGTTTTAACAGCAGTGCTGACCTCAACTAACCAGCGATGTCACACAGGCCAGCTCCTACACCTGTATAGTCTGCTTGCAACTGCATTACAAGAACATATTAGGAATATCTTTACTTCTGCATGCTGTTTGTGTGAAGAGTCAAAGTCAATAACCAGCAGGTTACACATGCAGTTGAGACTCCCTAGTTGAGGTAAACAGCAAAGGGGCACACCTGGTCGTCCTTGCTTGTGTGGCGAAGCAGGTGGCGCAGGAAGTCGAGACGTGAACATTTGCGCACGAGGATGAGGTCGGCGGTGCCATCAGCTAAGTGGGCGGCTGGAGACAGCCCCTTGGGGCTGCGGGGGCAAGCGCAACTCATACTTGCCGCATTGATGGCCAGGAACTTGCTGCGAATCACTTGCCACCTGCCGTCTTCCTCTGCAGGGCCAACGGGAGAGGAACCCTTATTAATCCCCCATCACACACCACAAACAGGACCACAACCACATGCACATTCAGAAATGGAAAACAAAGCATTTAAGAAAAGTAATCCTTTTCTCTTGGTTAAAAAATAATTCTGGTGAGAAAATGAGTTTTAATAAGTACTATATTTCATTTAATAATTAGAAAGAAAGAAAATCATAAATTGGTTTTATTTTTACAGCACCTCAAAGTTAATAAAAACATTACACTAAAAAGAATTCTTATCATAGCTACATCCAAGACTTTTACAGAATCTAACCCATAAATAAATCAATGGACATCTTTATTACTAAGCTTTCAACTGTGCAGATAATCAAGTTGAAAGAGGCCAAAATGTGAGAACCACAAATCATGCAATGTGCCAATCAACAGTAAGGACTGAACAGGAAGTTGTCAGATGAATTTTTTTTAATTTTAAGCATTTTTAATTTGAATTTTGTTTGAAGTAATGAAAAAAGTACTACAAAGCATTTTTAAAATTATTCTATCTGTAGCCCCATAGTGCTACTAGTTTGTTCATTTTTTTTTTTTTTTTTTGAAGGTTTAAATAAAGTTCAAGATTTCAATACAGTTTGGTTGAAGCCATGCTAACGTGTTGGAACAGGTACAACCTATATGTGATGATGTCAGTTTCGTATCTATTGTAAATTGATTGGGTTTTACTTTGGGGGAGACCAGTTAGAGAAAAGAGGGATGGAAAGGACAGGGGTAAAGTTTCAAGACTGTTCTAGAAGGGTGTGAGGAGAGAGGTCATCTTTTCTGGTTGCTCCAAAAACAACCACAGAGAGAAAATGTTGTTTTATTTAGATTGTATTGGAGGGTTGGAGATACGTTTCTGTTTGTACTTGTTTCTGTCCAACGAGACATTTAGGAAACTGGAGTTTTCAGCCCGTCACATCGAGCTGCTGCGATGACGGAGGAGGAGACCCCGAGAGCGCTTCATGCTACTGGCAACACACAAAGTTCCTCAGGCATTGTTGGAGGTTTCATCTCCTGCTGAAACGTAAGTGAACGATCCCGACCTTTTCCTGGTTGCTGTGTGGACAGCAGATGAGGTAAACTGTGGGTTTTTTCCCTTGTTCGTGAGAGTGAAGCGGCCATTGTACTTTTGGTCACACTGCTATGATCAGGTCTGCAATGAGGGAAGGGTGTTTTACGTGAAGTTTAAAATACTCCAGAGTATTCTAGGCACTAATTATTGTGTGCGAGAGCGAGAAGGTTCTCTATGAAATTTCTAGAGTCTGTTTGCGTGAAGGTGTAACAGTGAGGTTATTTGTTGTCTATAATATTTAATTACTTGTTAAGTTTTTTATTTTATTCATGTCCTGGTTGCATTTATTTTCATAATCTGTTGGGGACTTTGGGTTTTCTATTTACAAGGTTTTGGGAAAAATTTATAAATTTGTTGTTTGTTCTGTTACTGAGCTATTTGCGTTTTGGGTTATAACATTTTAGTTATTAGAACAGAACCCATGGTACCACGCTCATAGTCAGGTAAATGGAGGGTGGCGTCACATATCTTTGAGATTTTTACGGTACCTAACAGCAATAAACTGAAGGACATCTACATCGTTAAGCTTTCATTGACTTTGACTTAATCGTAAAAGTAAATTTGGATTTATGAGCAAGTCATGGACAGACTTCTGGTTCCAGCTTTGAAGTATATTTAATATTAGGCATTTTCCTCAAAACAAAGACCAAATTTCATATATCTAAGCATGAACATTTTAAAAAAAACTGCAACTAAGGTGTTCATTTCAACTTGGCAGCATTGTAGGAAATTTGCTTGTATGAGTCTGGTATGTGGCTTCACCTGTTGCGCCTGGACTCCTGTTGGTTTCCATACCAAACAAATCCCAATGACCCAGTTGCTGCCTGCAAATGCTGCAGACCTGAGCCAGAATCCCCTCGCCCCAAGGCCTGCTGTAAACACAGACCCCTGGCTCACGATGAGAACCGCTTGTTAAATTAATATGCAGAATTGTCAATTAGTGACTGGGGGGGGGGTTCTGTTGTTTTCCTGTAAATAGCACCGGCTGTTTCCCTGCAAACACCTTATCTGTTGGCAGGCGCGTGCCAACGCAGGTTATGTTTACAGGTACTGTTTACTGGGCTCTTTCCTCAGTGCTTCCGCAGCTCTGGGTGACACAGATAATGTTTTTACTGCCGATCAAAAACAACACATTCCCTGGCTCCTTATGGGTCGGCCCATTCCTGTTGTCATGGCTCTGTGCTGGCAGACAAGTCAGTACTCTCCGGTTCCTAGTACAAGAGGTCCTTCATGGGGTTCTGTTCTGATGACCTCATCTTAAACTGCAAAGCCCCTTACATTATTATTATTATATGAATCATAAGGATATATAAACAAGTGAAATACATGAACATTAGGTCGTACAATAAGGCTTTGTCATATTTTTGCAACAATTTCACATACTTCTTCATATAGCGATGGTGCGTCTCCTCTCCTCTCTGACACAAACTCTGCTTCACTTTGGCGATGGGGGAAAAGGGAGCTTGAAACCTGGGAGCATCAATGATTCCTCACCTTGATCCAACACATCCTCATCCAGTTTGCACAGCTGCTTGTCTTCTGAGAGCCTCCACTCACTGTCCTGGCACACGTAGCACCTGGCAGAAGTGGATAGAGAGGAGTCAGAGTCAGAGGTTGGTTCTGCTGTTCGGCACAGTACATTACCACTACCATTTACTACCTTTAAAGTGTGCACCTCTGCTTTGGTGAAAACAACTCTGCTGTCGTCTCCCACTGTCCTCAGTACTGGCATCACAAGAGGTTTATTGCAATAGGGTCTACTAACTTTTTTTTAACTTCATTGTTACTCATTTTTATGTCATTATGATTTAATGTATTTATTATTTATTTATTTTAAAATGGATGAATTACACACACACACACACACACACACACACACACACACACACACACACACACACACACACACACTGAAAGCTTTTGTCCCATGTGGGGTGCCGGAGCTTAACCTGGCAACACAGGGCGTAGGGCTGGAGGGGGAGGGGTCACAACCAGGAGGGGACGCCAGTCTGTCACAAGACACCCCAGGCAAGACTCGAACCCCAGACCCACCAGAGAGCAGGACCCGGTCAAATCCACTGTACCAGTGCACCCCCCATATGGATGAATTAACTTTTTCTAAATAACTTAGTAGAGGGGGGCATGGTGGCGCAGTGGGTTGGACCAGGTCCTGCTCTCTGGTGGGTCTGGGGTTCGAGTCCTGCTTGGGGTGCCTTGCGACAGACTGGCGTCCTGTCCTGGGTGTGTCCCCTCTCCCTCCAGCCTCACGCCCCGAGTTGCCGGGTTAGGCTCCGGCTCCCCTCGACCCCGTATGGGACAAGCGGTTCGGAAAGTGTGTGTGTAAATAACTTAGTGTATCCATATTCACACGTCTTTATATATGGAGGGTCTCAGAGATGATTTCTTTTCTTTCTAGTATTTCTCTCTGTTTTTACCTTTGCTTGTCACTGATGCCACTAGGTTGAAATGAAAACAAATTTCAAAAATAAACATCTAGGCAAGGAATGCTTTGAAAAAAAAAAAAAAAAAAAAACCAACATCTGCAGCTCAGATTCTGTGAACACGCCAGTAGTTACCCAGCTCTACACTTGGTCTTGTCCCGTGGCGTCCCCAGGATATCCGTGGCAGGCAGAAAAGAAACTGTCCCTTCATAGTAGTTATGTGTCAGGAAAGTCTTAAGACCTGCAACACAGAGAGCAGAGAAGCCACGCTGTTGGCGATGACGCTTTACCCTTCGAAACTGCTACCATACACTGCTTTACCCTACCCAACTTACCTGAAATGTCATATCTGGCAGGGCCCATCCATCGCTTCCTCTCGCTGTCCGTAAGCACGTCGCCATAGAAGCCGTACCCCAGCAATGACACGGAGTACCTAAGGAATGTGGAGTTGTGGTGGACCGAGCAGACATCCAAGGCCTGAGAGTCCCCTGCAGAGATATTCCAGAGCACCAAAAACAGGTTCATCTTTGCCATGGAAGCTGGGAATGCCTAGTGCGCTATGTTTCTTCATCTAGAAACTTCCTTCGGACTGCAGGGCAAGGCATGCAGGTACAGGCGAGACCTTGTGGGGACCTGCGGTAAACCTCCTACGCAGCCCTGAGTTCAGCTGGGGGAAGTTCGCACCGGTACAATGGGACATCTACTCACCCACAATGATGTGTAAGGCAGAAGTGATGGGATCGTTAACGCCCACTGTTGCATAGCAGATACAGTCAGTCGAACCTGTTTGGAGAGCGATTGAGCAGTCAGTGTAAACATGGTACAGCATGTCTTGCCCAGGAGGGGCGTTCAAGGACATGGCAACGGCGTTGACCACCCGTCACACATCTGACAGTAAAACAGCATTGAACGAGTACGTAACGGTATAGTGCTGCCTCTTTCAGCGACTGTTAAGAGCCTTTTCAGTAATTGGTCATAATAATTAACCATGTTTTTAAAAATTTCAACAAATTCAAGAGTTTGTCATGTGTACAGTAAACAGTTCGTTACACCATACAATGAAATTCTTACTCTGTGAATCCTCTCAGCGGCCTATGAAATAAATTGTAAGGACATAAGGAAAGAAGAACACAATGCGGAAATCACAAATTTACAAAAATTACTATTAGTGCAAAAATCCAAGAAATAAAGTTATATACGCATATGAAGTGTGCAGTGGGCAATGTAAACATGGAAGTCGTACATGTGCAAAGTCCTGCAGAGGTAGATTGGTCTATTCGCAGTTGAAAGGGGGTTTGTATTTGTGTGCGCAAGGAATGCGGAGGTCGTCTGTGGCCTCTGATGTTACTGGCGTTGTGGATGGATGTGTGTGTGTGTGTGTGTGTGTGTGTGTGTGTGTGTAGGAGGGATGGGAGGTAGCGGACACCTCTCAGCCTCGGCGGGTAATCTGTGTCTGCCGTGATGGGTGGAGAGGCAGTGGATGGGTGTCGTTCACAAGCCTGATGACCTGTGGGTATAAACTGTTTTTCAGCCTTGAAGTTCTGGCTTTAACACTCCTGTAGCGTCTGCCTGATGATAAGGGTGTGAAGAGGCTGTGCTGGGGATGACTATTGTCCTTGATGATGTTAATGGCTCTCCTGATGGTTCTGGACTGGTATAGGCACTCCAGTAATGGTAAGTATGTAAATATGGTAAATATTTCAAAATGAATGAATTAATGACATGTACTTATTTATCTGATGCTTTTCTCAAAAGTGACTTTTAATGTTAATCTACTCACAATTGCTTATGCATTTATACAGCTCAGCAATTCAGGTTAAATACCTCACTCAATGGTATTACAGCTGGAGGTGGGAACTGAACTTGCGACCTTTCAGGTCCAAATGCAACAGAACTAACCACTACGCTAACAGGTGTACCCCAAAACTCTTCTAGTGCCGTTTCATGTAGTGGCTCCATTTCTCAAGAATGCATCTAGAACATTAACTGAGTCACCGCCGTGTTCGTTTTGGTTTATGCAACTCAAGCTCAAGGCCAGAGTCAAGCGGCGGGCCTGGGAGACCAAACGCTTTAAGGGAGCATGATGAAGAACTGCAGATTCAGGGTCACTCTGCCGCCACAGGGCTCTTAACTCCTTGGCGTCTTTCAAGTGTGCTCCAGGGCCGAGAGCGAGACCCGGTTCCTGGTGTGCGAAGTGGGTGCAAACGGCACACGTGGTGTGGATTTACACGCTTGTTTATGCCGGGACGTTTGAGACACGCGAGGTAAGCAGACGGGCGAGTGGAGTTATGCGCAAGTGATGTATTCGTCTCACAAAAGGCATAGTTTTATGACACTTTCATCAGCAGCTCTGTTGTGTCTGAATTTTAGTAGCAATGAGATAAAATTGATGGCGCTGGGCTTCCTGGGCCCTAGTGGGACCTTCTGCCGAACTGACCCATCCATCGTCCGCCACAGCTCTCTCGGATTCTCACAGCCTGGTGTTACTCCTACTCACTGAGCAACATATAAGAGCTTCCTTTTCATTAAAAGGGACACAAAGCAACAGCCTATACAGTCTGGACATCCTCCCGACCAACAGCTCTTCCTAGAAAAGGACACTGATTTTACAGTATCTCATACCAGCAGTTTACATTTATTAACTCATCTGACACGTTTCCCCAAAGCGACTTACAATGTTAAGCTACTTAAAATTATTTACCCATTTATACAGCTGCGTATTTTTTTATTGGAGCAATTTAGGGTAAGTACCATGTTCAAGGGTACTACAGTTGGAGGTGCTGTACCGCGAAGCATTCGAACCTGCAACTTTTGGCTGCAAAGGCAGTAGCAGTAACCAATACACTATCAGCAATCCCAGTTCTTGAACAACAATTACATTTACATTTGCTTGTACCCTGAAAATGTGTGACTGTCCTGTGATGGACTGACGTCCCCTCCAGGGCATAACGTGCCTCATGCCCTATGCTTCTGCACTAGGCTACACACCACGGTGACACAACACTGTGGTTGATGAAGATGAAATCTATATATACTTAAGTAGCTATCCCCCCCCACCCCCCTTGTTCCTTCACTTTTAAATACTGGCTTTGGAAGCATGAGTTTTTGGTTTTATCAGTTGGGTAGGGGGAGGGTGAGCTACAGGTGACAGTGTATGGGCAAAACACACACTGCAAGTCAATCCTGTGGGAAAGGGTTATAGAGCTACGCTGAATACCGAAAGTAACTGTGTCAATCACGTGGTGGCTCTTGGAAAAAAAATCCCACCAAAGTGAAACCACAAACGTACTGCTGTCTGGATGCCAACTGCAAGGTGGGGCCTACACTTCAACTCGTCCCACCCCAAGAAATGAACACTCTTTCTCTGTAATACTGCTTTTATACTCTTATTTAGTCACTTTTGCTTATTTTCACCTGGAATGCCCTCTGCCTGCAGTTACAACCTCTTTCCCTGAGCTTTTTGCACAGCCATTCTTGTGACCTGGAGATGTGTTGCCAGTAAAACGGAATTTGTTTGCTCTCAGATGCTTATCTGAAAACTCTCTTAGCTACTGTACAAAGGATGTTCTGTTCTGATTTAAAATAAATGATATTTATAACCCGTCCTGGGTGTGTCCCCTTCCCCCTCTGGCCTTACGCCCTGTGTTGCCGGGTTAGGCTCCGGTTCCCCGTGACCCCGTAAGGGACAAGCGGTTCTGAAACTGTGTGTGTGTGTGTGTGTGTGATATTTATAAAATCATCCATCCATCTTCTTGCCCACTTGTCCTTCTAGGGTCGTGGTGGCAATAGGAAAAACAGAGAAGCCCAGACGCCCTGTCCCTTGCAACTTCATCCAGTTCAACCCGGGGGATCCCCAACTGCTCCCAGGCCAACTGGGAGATATAATTCCTCCAGCGGGTTCTGGGTTGACCTCGGGGCCTTGTCCCAGTTGGGCGTGCCTGGTATACCTCCAAAGGGAGGCACCCAGGTGGCATCCTTACCAGATGCCCGAACCACCTCAACTGGCTCCTCTCAATGCGGAGGAGTAGTGGCTCTACTCTGAGTTCCTCCTGGACGTCCGAACTCCTCACCCTATCATGGAGAGTGAGTCCCACAACCCTGCGGAGAAAGCTCATTTCAGCTCCTTGTATCCATAATCTTATTCTTTCGGTCATCACCCAGAGTTCATAACCATAGGTGAGGGTAGGGACGTAGACCGACCGGTAAATAGAGAGATTTGCCTTATGGCTCAGCTCCCCCTTCACGACTACAGTCTGGTACAGCGACCGCATTACTACTGCTGCTGCTGCCCCCAGTCTGCAGCTGATCTCATGCTCCCTTCTCCCCTCACTCGTGAATAAGACCCCAGGATACTTAAACTCCTCCACCTGGGGCAAATTCTCTCCCCTTCCCTGAAGGGGGGGGGGGAATGCCATCCTTTTCCGTGAGAGAACCATGGACTCAGACTCAAAGGTGCTGATCCTCATACTAACTGCTTCACACTCGGCTACAAACCATTCCAGTGCATGCTGAAGGCATCCATGTGATGGTGCCAAAAGGAGAACATCACATCAGCCACAAAATGCAGAGACATCACCTTCTGGCCCCCACATAAAATGCCCTCCTGACTTCAGCTGCACTTGACATCCTGTCCATGAAAACCAAAAACAGGAGTGGGGACATGGCACAACCTTGGCGGAGTCCAACACCTACATTGAATGGGCTTGACTTAATGCAGAGTATGCAGACACAGCTTTCTCTCCATGTGTACAGAGATTAAATGGCTCATAGTAGCGGCCTTGGCACCCCATTCTCCTGAAGCACCTCCCACAGAACGTCTCAGGGAACACGGTTGTAGGCCTTCTCTAAGTCTACAAAAAACATGTAGACAGGATTAGCGAACTCCCATGCCCCCTCAATTATCTGTGAGAGGGTAAAAACCTGGTCCACTGTTCCAAGGCCAGGATGGAATCCAGTTCCTCTTCAATCTGAGGTTCAGCTATCAGCCGGAGACTCCTTTCCAGGACCCCAGCATACACTTTCCCAGGGAGGCTGAGAAGTGTGATACCCCAGTAGTTGGCACACACTCTCCAGTCTCCTATCTTAAAGATAGGGACCACCACCCCACTTCGTCAGTCGAAAGGCACGGTCCCTGAGGTCCATGCAACATTGCAGAGCTGTGTCAGCCATGACAGCCCTACAACATCCAGGGCCTTAAGCAGTTCTGGGCAAATCTCATCCACTTGCGGTGCTTTGCCACTGTGGAGCTTTCCAACTACCTTAGTTACTTCCACCAGAGAAATGTACTCTGGCCCTGACCCCTGTAAGGGAGGCCTATCTCTCAGGTTTAGGAGTTCCTCAAGTGCTCCTTCCACCTCCCAACAATGTCCTCATTTGAGGTCAGAGTTTCCCCACCTTTGCTGAGCACAGCTTGAGCGAAACTCCTCCGACCCCTCCTGAGCCCCTGGATGGTTCTCCAGAACCTCTCCGAAGCCGAGTGAAAGTCCTTTTCCATGGCCTCTCCAAACTCCGCCCATGCTCTGGAATTTGCTTTTGCAACCACACCCGCTGCTGCCTTTTTTGCTTGCCGTAACCTATCTGCTGAGTCAGGAGTCCCCAGAGCCAACCAGGCCCTAAAGGCGTGCTGATGATACCCAGCTCTTCCTCTCCTTTCCACCTAGAGTATCAGACATTTCAGCGTGTATTGCTGCCTGCCTATCGGACATCTATGAATGAATGTCTGATCACCACCTACAACTCAACCTCTCCAAAACAGAGATCCTACACCTGCCAGCTGGTCTGTCTTCCTGTTGTGATTACTCGATCAAACTAGACAACTCACTCATTTTGCCTACCTCCTCGGCTAAGAGTCTAGGAGTGATGACTGATTCAAGTCTAGCTTTCTCTCAGCATATTGAAACCACAGCCCGGACCTGCAGATACATCCTGCATAACATCCGCAGGATCCATCCTTACCTCACAACCGACTCTGCGCAACTACTTGTCCTGGCCATAACACCCCATCTGGATGACTGCAACTCTCTTTTGTCTGGCCTTCCTGCTAATCAAGTTCAAGTTGTTTTTATTGCCATTCCTCTATACAGCTTGTATACAGTGGAATGAAATGTTGTTTCTGCGGAGACCATGATGCAACACAGAACATAGCACAAGACAGTAAATAAATACACAGGACAGGATGTGGACGCTGGTATGGCTGCGAACTGCAGGCAGTTGCGGTGTAGTGTAGTGCTGGGTTAGCTGACTGTGCCAGGTGAGTGTTGGGAGGCAGAAGGGTGTTGAATAATCTGACTGCCTCAGGGAAGAAACTGTTGCGGAGTCTGCTGGTGCTACTGTCAACAAACCTCTACAGCTGATACAGAACGCTGTTGCCTGAGTTGTCTTTGACTTGCCAAAGTGGCCGCATGTATTTCCTCTACTCGTTTCTCTGCGCTGGCTTCCCATAACTGCCTGGATCAAATTTAAGACCCTGGTTATGGCCTACAAATGCATTAGTAGAACTGCTCCCAGCTAACTACAAGACTTGATGATTTGCTACATGCCAACCTGACAGCTACGCTCTTCCACATCTGTCCGCTTGGTGGTCCCATGTACGAAAGGTAAAGCAAGAAAGTTCTCGGTTCTGGCTCCGTTATAGTAAAATGACCTCCCCTTCTTGCTCAGAACTGCTGAATCTTTGTCCACATTTAAAAGGGGTCTTAAAACTCACCTCTTCCAGACTCAATTCACCCATGATCTCTTAAGTTCATGTAAGGTATAAATGTTCAGGCCCGTAAGGTACACATGTTCATGATCATGCTCAGATCAATCCTTACAGAGCCACTCCTTTAATGTAACATAAATGTTCATATGTATCTCAAAAAAAAAAAAAAACTACTAGGAAGGTGATTAGGAATTGGCAATATTCTGATAAGGTTCTATGCAACTACTTGTGTCATGAACGTTGGTGCATATGGTGAAAGAAACTAACTGTACTTAATCACACATCTGTAGCTTTGTCTCTTTCTCCTAAGGTAATGCAGAAATTGTATTTTCTATGAGATGTATGTCACTTTGGAGAAAAGCATCTGCACGAATAAATGTAAATGTAAATGTAAAGGCCTCCTTCTTCAGCTTCACGGCTTCCCTCAACACCGGTGTCCACGAGCAGGTTCTTGGGTTGCTGCCGTGACTGGCTCCAACAAGCTTTTGGACACAAATGTGTCTGGCTGCTTCCACAATGGAGGTTTTGAACAGGGTCCATTCAGACTCCATGTCCTCTACCTCCTCCAGGATATGGGAGAAGTTCTCACGGAGGCGGGAGTTAAAATCGTTCCGACAGGGTCCTCCGACAGTCATTCCCAGCACACCCTCACTATATGTTTGGGTCTGCCGAGTCTGTCCGTTTTCTCTGCCATCTGATCCAGCTCACCACCAGATGGTGATCGGTTGACAGCTCAGCATCTCTTCACCCGAGTGTCCAGAACACGTAGCCTTAAGTCAGATGAAACTACAAAGTTGATCATTGACCTTTGGTCCAAGAAGCTCTGATATTAAGTATACTTATGAGCATCCCTGTGTTCAAACATGGTGTTTGTTATGACCAAACTATAGCTAGCACAGAAGTCCAATAACATTTCACCATTCGGGTTCAGATCGGACAAGCCGTTCTTCCCAATCACTCCACTCCAGATTTCCCAGTTATTGCCAACGTGAGCGTTGAAGTCCCCCAGCAGGACTATGAAGTGTGTAGGTGGGCCCCTCTCTCCCACCCACTCTCTCCAAGAAGGCTGAATACTCTGAACTGCTATTTGGTGCATATGCACACACAACAGTCAAAGGTTTCCTCTCTGCGACCTTAAGTCTCATTGAGGCGACCCTCTCGTCCACCGGGACAAACTCCAACTGTATGGCAGCCAGCCAGAGGGCTTGTGAGTATCCTCACACCTGCCCGACACATCTCACTCTGTGCAACTCCAGAGTAGGAGAGAGACCACCCCCTATCGAGGAGCCTGGTTCCAGAGCCAACACTGAGTGGAGGTGAGCCCAACTATATCTAATTGGTATCTCTCAACCTCCTGCACCAGTTCTGGCTCCTTTCCCCCAGTGAGGTTACATACCCTATTCCGGGCAGCGTAAACGTTCTCTCACTCCCACAGCGGTTTTTCAGATCGTGCTAGTCTGGACCTTCACTCCAGACCTGGTTGCCATGGGAGACCCTACCAGGAGCATACTGCTCCCGACAATATAGCTATGGAGATCCCTAGATCGCAAACCCTTCCGCCACGACAAGGCCCCGATCCAGGAGGGGGTATAAAATCATATTTATAACAATTTGTACAAAAATTATATAAATAAAGCTGTATAACAATACAGCAATATGACATATTAACAATTACCATACCAATATACGTTGTATGACATACTGTACATGAACAATTAACACGCATGGATGATACATTGTATAAAAGGGCTTTGTTACATTTTCTCTCTTATTTCACACATTATTCATGCTATGTAAACACAGTAGAGTATTATACTGTCATGCTACAATGTTATGTTCACTTTCATTTGTAAATCTGCTCTTTCATTTTGTCTTTTCAGCACCACTCTCACATTTTCACCTGCTGGTCATTGTGAATAAACAGTAACTGGGAAGGAATCACAAACGAAATGTTACGTGAACAAAGGAATGTTTTTGTAAATAACACACAGTGGCTGATAGACACACTGAGTCAACAGGAAACATGGTGCCTTACGGCAGAGCAGAGCGGCTGGTGGATATTTATCATACAGCAGATGTGGTGCTCTGCATTAGACGATACCACTAAACGTAGAAAGGCTGATGGAACGGCTGTTGTAAGCTGTGCATGCTGTAAGTCGAGGTCCCCTACGCAAGATCTCCCACATTCAGCACCACTATGGCAACATTACACTATGTGTGCGCAGTGTGTGTGTGTGTGTGTGTGTGTGTGTGTGTGTGTGTGTGTGTGTGTGTGTGAGAGAGACCTCAAGACAGCCATGTGGATTTGGGGGGTTTGTGTTTAAAAAAAAAAAAAAAAAAAGGCAGCTGGTCAGCAGATGCCCACAGAACAAAGGAATCTTTCACTGTGAGCGGCAGAGGGAGGAGGAGTTTCACCTGCAGGGATGATGCCGATCCGGAGGTCGCAGGGCACCAGTTTCTCCTCGGGGCAGTTCTCATCCACTCCGGCCTCCCTCTGGGTCCTCGAGATGAGCCCGTGGATGACCTCACTGAACATGCCATCCCCTCCCACGCACACCACGCTGCCGGAGATCAGACGGTCAGTTTACACCCCTAGATCACACCCGTGGCGCCCAGCTCGACACACTCCGCTCAAGCATGTACAACTAAAGCTACTGGAAAAATCTAGAGGGAGGCTGAAAACTGCACCGAAATACAGAGGGTGTGGTGCCTACAGTCAGTGCTGCCGTGTCGCATCTCCCATTTTAACCACAGCACCATCAGGGACAGCTGCCACAAGTGTTTAGTGGAGTGTTGGGTAAAGCATGGTAAGTTATGGCCAGAGCAGTGCATGAGTCAGAGGCGACGCGTAAAGCTGCATCCCAGTTCTCCACTGATAAAAGAATCGGTTCCACTTCCTTCACTTTAAAATCCCCTTTGTTTGTAAAGATTAAAGTGTGACTCAAGGTCGTATTCATAAACCCACCCCGTTTCTGTGGAAACTCCACCCCACCCCACCCCCCAAGTGGAACAGCATCCTGGGGGAAATTGTCTCTTCTCATCTGTTGAGAAGTTTGCCTGGGAGGCTAATGCGCCACAACCCCATCCGGCCACCTACTTTGGGCACAGGTTGCCCTGGTTTTTACCACACTGAAATGCTAATGTGGTCATCAAAGAACAAACATACTTTGTCACGGAGCGATTTAAAACACATCAGAAGGCAAATGAATGTCCTGCTCTGACCTGCTGCCAGGTCCCACTTACCCATCGTATTTCTTTAGGTCCGCGTCGGTCCTCAGATGGTCCCTGGCGTGGTTTGCACGCTCTGTAACTATGGAAACAAACGGCATGCAATCACACTCGCACACTTACTGAGCCTCCGGCATCGAGCAGGACACGAAAGAGTAATTTTACAAAGAGCAGTATTTGGATTTTCAGAGACTGGGGTTCTCTGCCCCTACTCCCTACTCTGCCCTTGGTGCTCAGGTTCCAAAAAGTGTTTCCTGTAGCACAGCTGACGGAAACTTGCCTGGCTCAGGGGTTTGAGGAATGCTACCAGCATGAAAGACAATGAACGGAGCACTAATGGCCTTTGTCCAACCAACTAAAAACTATGAGCGCATTAAATTACATGGTTGGCTGATTTATGGTTTACATTTATGACACACCAACATGACTGTACACTTCCCTCCAGCGATTGCTGAGTAAGCTTCCTCGCACCCTTTTCTTATATACCATTGCGAGATGCCAATAATCCGAAGGGCCCGCAGTCTTTCTGAAGACGCGCATAAATAACGGATGTCTCGGGATTCCCATCTTTATCGACCATCAAGGCTTCTATTATAGTATTGTGTTGATGGATTGAGCCATAAATAAAAACATATCCCTGGCCAGCCAGGTAAACTGTGCCATTTGCCTCCACAGGTCTATTTGCAGGCCATAAAGGTTCATTTTTCATTTAAATGTTAATGCCGGCCATTGACTAGTACTCACCAATCACGTCGGTGGAAATGGATGCGCGTGAGAAGAGTGGCGCCACCTTCTGCTCGTAAATCCGTTTCCCTTGTTGCTTCCCGCCAAAGGGATTGATATAAACCAGCAAATGCTTTGGTCGGTTGGCTGAAAAAGAGATGGGGGAGATGAGCAGTCACTTCAATGTATCACACGTGATCACATGGCACGGCAACCGTGGGTGAGAACAACTCCCAGCCTTGGTTCTCAGTGCTGCTGAAACGGCGATGTTTGGCAAAGGGGGAAACGATGGGTTCGTACTCAGTAGCAGGAGCTGTTCCTTGATGGTTTGTACCCACTGGTGACAAAGTGCCCCATCTGGGCAGTGGAAGGTGACGTCACTGCACCGCCAGCGGTGCCGGCTCCCTCGGTCCACATAGGACACTGCAGAGAGAGAAAGAGAGCATTGATTGCAACGTTTATTTGAATATGATTTGCATTCTAGCACACATTTAAATTTATTTACACTTATTCACTTGGCTGACGTTTTTATCCAAAGAAACTCACAACATACTTACACTTATTTTCCCCATTTTACAACTGGGTAATTTTACTGGAGCAAGTTTAGGGTTAGTACCTTGCTAAAGGTACTACAGCAGTAAGTGGGATTCAAACTGGCAACCTCTGGATCCAAGAGCCGCAGCTGTCACCGCCACACTACCAGCTCCATCACTTGTATCAATTAAATATTGGGATAGGGTAGTAAAGTACTTTGTTAAGGGAACTTCACACATGCAGCAGGTGACACATAAGTACAGTTACACATAAAAGAATAAATAATAAGCACCAAAAAAGCAAATAAGAAGGTCAACATTTTCAAGCTCCAGTTCTACTAGAAAACAGCTAAATTAAACCAGTACACCAA
This sequence comes from Scleropages formosus, assembly GCF_900964775.1. Lineage (NCBI taxonomy): Eukaryota > Metazoa > Chordata > Actinopteri > Osteoglossiformes > Osteoglossidae > Scleropages > Scleropages formosus. Next base: position 18,610,560 of record NC_041807.1, read on the forward strand.
CTCACGATATTCAAACCACTTTATCCCTTCGCCAATTGAGGAGCCAACATGACATTTTAAAAAATGGCATTTTGCTTTTAAAGAATGGGAGGAAACTGGGCTAACAGCAGTGGTCAGATGTAAATGTTATGAAATGTGCTTTTCAGAGGGGCAAATGCAGTACGCTGTCGGTACACCAGCACCACTCGGGTGCGGAAGCGCTGCCGTACCTGTGAATGCGAAGGGGTGTGTCCCTGCCGACGCCTGGGACATCTTCTGCCACCGTCCGTCATCTTTGGTCCGGCTGTCCACTTCAGTCTCTCGAACAGCTATGATTTCCGAGACAGGCACACAATAGCTACCTGTATAGGACAGAAGGCCTGGATTGTTGACACTTTTTTTTATTTTTAAAGGAGGATTAGAAAGTCTTTCTGAAATAAAGCTGCATATTAAATCAGTAAGCAGGAATCAGCACCTAGAATGAGATTAATATTCAAATGAACACATTACCTGCTTAACTGTTCTGGAGAAATCAAATAGATAAATATATTTTAAAAAAAACAATTGTATTTAATCTTCTTGGTGATAAAAGGTTCCTTGAACACAGGAGGGATAAACGGCCACAACCTGTGGCTTCCATTTATTGCTTTCCTTTGCCGAAATAACCGCGCTCATTGTACCAATTACAGCTGCAATTACTTCATGGTAATAAAGTTTTATGCAAGGGAGCAGAAGCGTAAAGAAACAATTAAGGGCTATTTCAGTGGAAGATTCATACTATTTCTGTGGCACCATGGGGTATGCTCTGCACCCCCCGATCCCTCTGGTGACATAGCAATCGAGTTAATCGCACACCCGGAAATGCTGTGCAGAATGAAATTACTACGAAATGATGACAGAGCAGTAAACTACATTCAATTCTTTGACGCACCATGTCTAACCACCATTTTGTGGGCGTGACTCCCCTTTTCCAAATTCGGTGGGTTTCCTCCCACAGCCCTAAGACATGTGCTTCAGGTGAGAGAGAGTGTGAGTGTGAGTGTGTGTGTGTGAGAATGCTCTGCGATTGATTGGTGTCCCATTCAAGGTGCACCCTGCCTCTTTCCATGTCCATGTTCTGGAACAGGCGGTGGACCATGATGACCCTGCATTGAACAAGTAGTTATTGATTACCAGATGAATGGGTGGATTCCTCTTCCCACCAGAAAGACCCAGAAGGACCAGAACCAGCATAAGGTGTCCAGAGAAACAAGCAATTCGGTTTTGGCCAGATTTACACCTTATTTAGTCACAATTTATTATCGTCATATATATCATTGCACTTAAATACAGGCAACTAACATGAAGTTTCTCATTGGCGTCTTAAGTAAACTAAACATCTGGCCGTGTGTGTGGAACCATTGCTGTGGCAGCGTGGACCAACTGCCTGCTGCCCGTATTTTGCTTCAAAACAGGAACAGGAGAGCGTCGCACTTGCAGAAGCCAAATTGCACCAGAGGGCCTGGCATGGCCCAACCCTCATGTTTGGTGCCAGGGCTGCAGCTGGTTATTATATTGTGGCTAAGAGGAAGTGCAATGAAAGGCTGACTACATTTACCTGATACTTTCTCCCAATTTTCTTTTTTTTTTTTTTTTCCATCAGAGGTTGGCAGCTATGCACACTGCCCAACAGAGCTGACACTGGCTTTCATTAGAGATAAATGAAGACCAAAGTCCACTGAACACAATGAGTTACTGTGGTCCCACTGAGGTCAGTCGACACCAGTGCTGTGGAATAAGAGTGGGAAGCAATTATTGGGTTACTGGAGTCAGAGTCTGTAAAACTGTACCAACTCCGACTAAATGTACTGTATATGCCGGCGTACAAGTCAACCACCAAAAATCAGAGGTAAAATACAGGTTTAGGCCTACATTTGCCAGATAAGTTGACCCCCAAAATAATGCGCAACTTTTGGGCAGTGCTGTGGAGTCAGAGTTGAAGGTTTTGTGTACCGTCTCCACAGCCCTGGTCTATGCACGCCTCTAGAAGGACACCAGCTGTTGGACAGCGCGGTATCCTTTCTTCTTCCCTACTTGGAACCGGAACCACAGCCTACCTGGACAGGCCTCTAAGCATCGACACGATTCGCATCTTCAGCGGTTAAGAACAACGTTTGAGAAGAAATGAGCTACTTCCATAAACAAAGAGGACACAGGTTATGAGGGATGCTGTCAGTTTATCCCCATTTCCTTCAGTAGCTTTAAGGATCAGGGACTCTGCAGTGCTTAAAATGACGGAGGGGAAAAAAAAGTCAAGCTACTAATAACTCGCAACTGTGGAGTTCCCAGGAATCGAACCCACACTCGATTGCAGAGCTCAGGTGCCGCGAGGACCTCACACTACCTGCTGCATCACGATGCCACCCTTTCTCAGTATAACATTTTGGAATTTCCAACATTTCCAAATGGTTGGAAGGCTGAGATAATTCATGCATAGTTCAGATATGAACCACCCAGATATTTACACACAGAATGCGTTTCACTGCACTGACTGGAAACTCCACAGCTGAAAGCAAAGCCTTATGTTAGCCACTTCTACAAAAAGTACGCAGACTATTGAGTCACTACAACTGCTAGGACACACCGCTGTATTTGATGTCAAAAAGGACACAGACTAATAGAGGTTTTACCACATTTCTGTAGAAACACACTCATCCAGTTTATAGTACTCACTTCAAAGTCCTTGAAGACACATTTCAGTTGATATTTTCTTAAAGAAAGGGTGTATAACATATGAGTATGAAGAAAACATCATTTTATATTATACATGTGCATACACATATATATATATATATCCATATATAACATAAAATAGTTTTTTTTAATACTCATATGCATTTTCGGGAATAAAATAATATCTTGCCAATTTACCATGTTTTCCTGCAGACAGCCCATCAAATACAGCTGAGAGAAGAAATACAACAAACCCCCCCAGCCTCCCCAAGGCCAGCTTCACCTCCTACCTGCTCCTTTTCTGCTTCTGTGCAGAACTTTAGCCAGGCAGGAACCTGGAGGAAAACAGCAGGGTTACTGTTGGCGATGGTAACCGCGACGACAAACGCCACTTTTCAGATTGCATTAGGTAGTAGTATTAAATATGTCAGAAGAAGCAGCTGCCAAACCAAATCTCTGTGCTTTTTGAAAAGGGGGGAAAAAACTCAAACAAAGTCTTTAATCCCCATTGCATTATTACTGTTATTATTATTTTCTTCCTTGACATGAAATGTTACCTTTAATTAATTTATTTGAATTTAATAGGGACATCCAAGGAGCACTAGAAGTGCAGGTCAAAAGAAACAAAAAGCATATTTATGTTGTGTTATGTCTGCAGAGTACCCTGGCATCATGGAAACACCCTTTGATTCCTTGTGGATGGAAAATGAAACAGAAGAACCATATGGACAACAGCCCAAAATTCTTTTAACCTCTGGGGCTATTTGATAAGGTTACAGCGCAGCCTCCGCTGGGCTCTGAGCCCGGGAGGTGATCATTTCTTGCCGCCTCCACATAATGGCTCACTATGACCCCACACGCATGTTTCAGATCTGATCCCTCTCTTGAAATCAAACAACGAATTGGGTTACGTAGCTGATGCTTTTCTCCAAAGTCTTATGGTGTTTTACACAGCAGGGTAATTTTTACAGTGTCAATTCAGAGTAAGTATTTTGCTCAAGAGTATTACAGCAGCAAGAGGGACTCGAATCTGCAAACTCTGGGTCCAGAAGAAGTTGATCTAACCACTATCCTACTAGCTGGCCCTAAAATTACACAATTTTGCATTGATTTTCAATCATTTTTGGACTTTACTGTACATGACAAAATAGACAAAATGTGACTTTAAAGTTCAATGTAAAGAAATTGATCCCATAATTTTTAAATGTAGATTATATTCATATTCTTAGGGACAGGCTGGTGTCCCATTTGTGATGTACCCTGCCTAGCCTGGCACCGTGGGCTTATGGAATAGACTCCAGACCACTGGAATCCTGCCCTAGAATAACCTTTTGTGGATAATGGATGGATTGACATATTCATGTCGTTGATACTGTAGCACCATGAACCTTAGAAATCCCGTTTGAGGATCACGGCTGAAAGTAAAACTGTCCTCTGATTTGCGAACAAAAGCATTTCTAATGCATTACTGTGGCAACCACGGGTATCCAGTTGTGTCCTGACCTCGAACATCACAACAGCACCACTTTAATAAGTGTGGCCATGGAGAACATCTCCAGCTGCACATGGTGCTTCACCCATGGAGACTTTACTCATTGCACCCTACTTTTACCAGCTCTCAGAGGAGAAGTCAGAAGCTGAGAACATAACCTCGATGTCAAGCTGAATGCTCCCATTTCTTTAAGCTCAAAATCAGTGTGCAGATACAGGCTCTAGACCCCTCAGAGACACTGTGTCCCTGCAGGAACTCTGCTGCCATCTCTCAGGCTACACCACAGTGGGATGATATGGCGGGCACAGCATGACAAAGTCCAAAAATAAGCTTCGATATGAAATATTCACAACGGAGTGAGGAAAGGGAGCTGCATGAGGCTGTATGAAAGAGTAAGACCTCTTTGGGGACTGTCGGAGCCACGTAGATCAGCGCGTCAACGTGGTTATTATTTCTCTGAAGACAAAGCTGTACCCGCAAAAAGCTGTGCACTGCTGCATTTTTAAGAACCTTTTTGTGTCCCCTGAGAAGGATCTCGGGGGTTTCCATTTATCGCGAACTTTGTTCAGGCTCTAAGAACGCACTCGCTACTGCTCAACACAGGTGCATACCGTCCTTTTCTTGCTGTAATCCCAAGTAAATGTCCTGACACCTACATGGGGTAACCAAGATAATGCAACCACCTATCGATGCGTTTATAATGAGGAGTAGGGTCACCCTTTGCCTTTAGAGTAGGATCAATCCTTGTCGGAGTGCTGTCACACAAGTGTGTGCTGTGGGACATTACATCGTTCTTCAAGAAGAAACGAGTGCAGTTCTTCGAGGGATGGAAGAAGTGGAAATCTACTTTGTACTCTGTACTCCAGAACTTCTCACTAAGGTTCCATGATGTTTAGATCTGTTGATTGGGGAGGCCATGGTAGATGTTTGACTTCATCCTGGGAACAATATCATCCTGGAATACTGGAACATCGTGAATGAACAGTCTTTGCATCATGGGGTGCACCTGGCCCTGGACAATGGCTTCATATACCTTAGCGCTTGTGTGGCAGTGCAGAACAATTACTGGGCCCAATTGCTTTCTCCTACAAGGTGACTGCCCACACCATTATGGATCCCCCACCATGTTTAACAGCTGGCAACAGGCACTGTGGTTTGAAGGGATCCCTTGGCTTGAAAGATGACTCACAAAAGATGACTCATGAGACCACACACACACACACACACACACACACACACACACACACACACTTTCAGAACCGCTTGTCCCATACGGGGTCACGGGGAACCGGAGCCTACCCGGCAACACAGGGCGTAAGGCCAGAGGGGGAGGGGACACACCCAGGATGGGACGCCAGTCCGTCGCAAGGCACCCCAAGCGGGACTCGAACCCCAGACCCACCGGAGAGCAGGACCGTGGTCCAACCCACTGCGCCACCGCACCCCCCTTCCTCATGAGACCATTGTACCTTTTTTCCATAACTGAGGGGACTAGGTTTTGTACTCCTAAGACCACGTTATAGGCAGTGGGTTTGGATACAAGCAGTTTCTGAAAGGCAGCCCTGCCATAAATTCCAGCTCTGAAGCTCAAGACGTACCATTTTTTGGTTGAGACTGGGTCACAGAAGTGCGGTCTATTGTTAGCGAGCAACCGCTGTTCCTTTTTTAAACCAATGCAGTTTGTCCATGTTTGGCATACGTTCTCATTATTTCTGAGACTCTTCTGATTAGCACATCAAATCATTTTGTACTTTTTTTGACCAAAGCACCTGCATTTTGGGCAACGACTATTTGGCCTCTTTTGAACTCTGTTCGTTACCTCATAGTACTTTGAAAACTCACATATCAAAGTGCTCATTGTCAGACCTCTTTTACAGGGACAAACACTGCTCATTGGCAACCAACCCAATATGACTCAGCTTTGCAGTCGTGTGATCTTTTTCACTTCAAAGTTAAGTTCTTTTTTCCTGTGGGGTTTCCATTATTTTGTCTACGACCCATTCCTCTTGTAAGACATTTGCAATATACAGACCACAAGGCTTTCAGGCTGTTTCAGACAGCATGATTGAGGAGGAAACTGCCTCGGATCTGCTGAGAAATGCTACTTCCTCTAACCGAGGGCATGTGAGGACTGTGCTCTAAAGGACTGAGCCTCAGTGCCGCTTCAGTGAGCACCAAGAGCGTGAAACCTGTCTCCTCAAAAGCTAGACTCAAGCTTCTGGAAGTAGCTTCTATGGTCAAATATAAGCCTTCAGGTAATGAAAGAAGAGTATCTGATATTCAATCCCCTTCATACCAAGGGATGAACACGCTTAGGGGACATTCTGCTGTAGAGACTTCAATCTTCTCAAACACCAAACGCAGGCAGCATAGTGCTTAGAGTTGCTGTTTGCGTTCCAAGAACCCAGAACAGAAACCCCTTCCTGTTGCGATGCCCTTGATCATTTCACTTACCCTGAACTGATAGAGTAAGAAGTACTCAGCTGTATAAACAGGTAAATCATTGTAATTGGCTTCGGAGAAAGGTCCGAGATAAAGAAAGGCAGGTGATGGCAATGTGACAAAACCAGATGATCACAATGAGGTCATGGGGCAGAGACTGCATCCTAAACTGACTGGGAGAGGAGCAGCAGCACTGACGATGAGAGGAGCCAAGCCAGCTCCAGCACGTGGCACTCCTATCCGATACCCCCAGCTGTGCTGGTTGTGCCACACATAAACTCGAGGTGGGCAAACACAGAAATCACACAAGTAAAGTACACTCCCGATGTCACGGATCTGCTGTCATGGGACACTGAGGATGAACGCTGAAGAACTGATGTGCGTGTGCTGTGCTGCATGTGCTATGGCACATCATGTGCTCCTGCATTTCACTACAGAGAGCTTCGGATAGGACCGAAACAGGTGATTACAAAACCAAACATCAAGGTATTATCTAAATCAACCAAACATATCAAAGCCATTATGGCATACTTTCCGTTTTGCCTCAGTTGTTTTTCTTTCCTTTGCAAAAAACCCCATCAATGGAAAACTCTTTCCTTGAAAGCACTCATTATAAACGCAAGGGGGTATTAACACGTTTACAGTTTCCAAGTAGCAGTTAATATTTAATAAAGAAAGCTGACAAGGCACTTCTGAAGTGTGTAGGTACCGCATTTTGTGTGTGCACAGAGGATTTGGATCACTTATCCAGGAGTCTGCATTTTCTCCCACGCCCTTTGACCCTCAAGTCCAATGCCCTAATTACCCTGTGGTCATGCAGAGAGGCAGCCGACCTAAAATGTTCCCACAATCCTATTTTATATGGGTGCTCTTTACTGCCATCTAATGGCTCGGCGGCAAACAGCAGTCGCTTGGCTCTGCCATAGACAGGAAATTTAGAAAAATTTCATGTGTATGACATGTAAATACAGTAATTACACAGTATAGTAATTGCAGGTACTCAGCTTACATTAGGGTTTCTTTCCAACAGCTGCATCGTTTGCGCAAATCCCCTTGTACTGTATAATATAGACCATAAGGATATATGAACAATTAACATGCAATGAATGGTAAACTGTATAATAGGGCTTTGTTATGTACTCTTACATGTCAATAATTTCATATGGTATTTCTGCTAAAAGAATACTAATATATACAACTAATAATACAAATACAGCGCAGTATTATATTTACATGCTACATCATTATTTTCCCTTTCATTTATAAATCAATTTTTTTTTTTTTTTTTAACTTTTCTTTTCCGCACCACCATAACATTCAAATTTTTCCTTGCTAGACATTTAAATTAAAAGGGAAGTTGAATGAAATCACAAAAAAATGTTCTGTGAAAACAATGAATTTTATAAATAAAATGCTACTACAAGTAGATACACAAACAAAAAGAAAGATGGTGCTATGCAGCTGATTAATGTCATCCTATAGCAAACAGAACAGCTGTCAGGGCTCGAAAAATAATATAATAAAGTTGACTGAACTGTTGTCCTAAGTTTGGGTCGTTGCAAGACGCCCAATACATTGCAGTTCGAGGAACAACATCAAACATATTTGGTAATAACATCACTTCCAGGGGGTCCAATAAAGTTGTTCTAGAGCTCAACAAAGACAAAGAATAACACACGTGCCAAATGAATAAATTGTTTTAATAAGATTCGGTCGTGGTACATAACAAGGCCGAACGACAGCAGTTGACCTCTGGTCATTACGTTCACGACAGCAAGAAACAGAGCTGGAGTGATACCACAGTGATCCACAGTGCTGCACAGCTTCCGCACGGACAAGCTCAAGGGACGAGAGGAACGGCTCCAGGCTTCTGCCTGCGGTACGAAGGCCACGCCCGGTGAGAGGCACAAATTACAAGTTACTTCTCTCTTTAGAAGCAGGATGCTAATTTGAGGCAATGGAGCTTCCTCCCATCAGATGTGAGCACCACGCTCTATTTCAGTCTCGACAATGCGGTTCACCCCCACCGTGCGCTCCGAGGTTTGTCTTGCACCCAGCCCAGTGGTCCCCCCTGGAGAGCCCTGGTGAGAAGTAATGCAACCCGAGTGTGAACGTCAGCAGGGGTGAACCGTCCTCTGTTCAGCAGGGCGTCTGCGGGCAGCACACCCGGAGAAGGACCCACTTTGTTTAGGAACTGCTCTCCTGAAGCTGGACACAAGTATATGTATATCTTTTATGTGAAGCCAAACTGGGACATCCGAACAAACCAGTCCGGAAAACAGTTTTTTTTAAGGTGGGAAGAAAAGAACCCGTGACCTGCGACCTTTCGACATATCATGAAAGAAACACACAATGTGGGCTGATGCCCAGGAAACTTCCAACTCCACCTCCGATTTAAGCCGGTGCCATGACTTTTTTTTGCCGCTTACGGGGTTTCATTTTCTTACCAAAGCGCCTTTATGCGAGGCTCTTCGTTTTCAGGGATTGAAGTCATACGTTGTAACACGGTACAGTTTGAATTTACCACAGACTTTTAGCAATATGAGACGTTAAAAGCAATTTCACGCGGTCTCGTGTCCCAGTATTTAGGACCACGTTATTTTACACAACATTTACAATTTGGTCACTCTGCCAGCGGAGATTCCTTATGTGGGTGAAGAGCATCTAACATGTGTGGAGGGGGATGGGTCCTGGCTTCTTTTCAGGGTCGTGGGCCAAATTCAACAAAACACAAACGAAGGGAGGTGCCCACTTGACAACCTCAATGAAACAGCCATGTTGGTACCCTGTAGTTGTGTTGGTTAGGGAGGGAAGTTAAGCCTCATTGTCGAGTCATGGAGATGTATTTGTTGGCAGGGCTGAATCATGTTGCTTTCTGGCTTCGTGGCAAAGTTGGATGGATTGCGTCCTTTGTGTAGAGCTGTTGTGATATACACATGGGGTGTAACATCTTGTCCTGTCCATCTTGAATGTGCTTTCATGTTTAGGGTTAGATCACTGTGCTGAACATTCAGGGAGAGATTACTTACCGTTAGACATTTAATGTCACATAACTTATTCTTGGATATTTACGATCAAATCTGTTGCCTGGACATGTCGTGACAGATTGCTTCTTGTTCAAGTCAGTCAGGGTCAGATCACTGCCAGTGAACATTTAGGGAGTGTCGAAGTAACTCCGCTGTCCAGACAATCATGTAGCTCGCGCTCCAACGAACCCGAGTTCCGGCACAAGCCGAGAACAAAGCCTCGGATCGGCCGCCTCGCGACACGTCAGTGTCTCTACTTTCACATCTGAGGGGCCTGCGGCGGCCGGAAACGAATACGGAATAACGGGTCCGAGGCGCTCGGCGGACACGGGATGAAGGGCGAACCGAGACACACGGAGGGAACGACTCCGCGGGTCACGTGCTCACGCCGCAGACTCGAGCCCGGCGCGCGGACCGCACCGCACCGAAACTGAGCGCCGGAGGACGCTCGCGCCGCGTCGGCTCACACGTCCGAGACGCGCGCGCGCACACACAGACACATGATAATCATTCGTTTGCCCCCATCTGTTACTCACCCACTTTGAGTGTGCCGTTAATGCCCCCCGAGGCGCGCCTCCTTCCCGCCGCTGGCGTGTCCTTCCAGCTGAGCGTGGCTCGCTGTAAGGTGACCTCGAAGAGCCTGTTTTTCAGCAGCAGCTGCGAGGACAGGAGCTTCGGCTGCTTCTCCATTGTTCGTGTCCGCCCGCCGCGGGAAGCCGGAGAGCCGCTCGCTGCGTTATCTGATCTCCCGCATCTCAGTCGCGCTCTCTCTGTCTGTTTGTTTGTTTTCGGTGTCTCTGCGCGGGTGTGCGCGCGCCTGCAGAGGCCGCGACCGTGCTTATAAGAGCTCAGCTCAGGGCTTCTCCGTCAGCGTCCGCGAGCCCGTCGCCGTGCCCGTTGCCATAGCGGTTCCCTTCGCTCGTGCAGAACGTTCGGCGCTGTGCGCGCGCGCGTGTCGTCAGCGCGTACGATAAACCCCTTACAAAACTGCGCGCGCGAGCGTGTGTGTGTGTGTGAGAAAGTGAAAGAGAGAGCTACAGCAAACGTTTCGCATTTTAGACAGAATTATTACAACTAAAGAGCGAGCAGTGAAAACGTTGGCAGCTCTACTCGTTTTACTGTGTAAATGTATCCATGCTTTTTCCATTTACATCGGGCTCTGCGTACAGTGGAGCGGGACAACAGTTCCCTGTTAGGACTGACTGTCCAGCCAGGTTTGCGGTCTGAGCACCCCTCCTTAGTACCCTTGATCAAGGTCCTTTACCATGAAATGATGCAAGTGATGCAGTACCCTACCGTACAAATGGATGAATCATCACAAGTCACTTTTGAAAAAGGGAGTTGGACAAACAAAACAATGCAGCTTCCATTATTTTTAACTCTGAGGGTAAATTTTGAACATGTGACAGAAATGGCTCCAGTCAGCACACTATGCAGATATGGTCCAGTAACTCAGACCATTTTCTTCGAATAAGTACTTGCCATTCATTGCTTTTTTAAAGTCACAGTTCTCCAAAGACGAGACATGTATATCTTGATTGAATTGTAAAATATCTAGGTACAGGGATCCAGTTGTACAAAAATGTAACCTTTGGGAAGATGTCTTTTAAGCCCATCAGCATCATCAAGTTTGCGGAGCGTTAGCTGGGATCGTCCAAGAAGAGCATCATTTTATTTCATGGTATTTCTGCATCTAAGTCTCTCTTTCTCCTAATGTAATGCACACATTGTATTTTCTATGAGATGTATGTTGCTTTGGAGAAAAGCATCTGCTAAATGAATAAATGTAAATAAACTCATTTGATCTGAAAAATGAACTTCCATTGGACTTTCAAAATTTAAGAGAGGGTTTGTGACACTACTACTTTGGGTTAAGAGCAATTCCACTGTAAAGACCCATGATACTCAAGGCTGTCCCCTAGGATTAGGAGTAGAAACTGGACTGTAAGTAACAGTGATTTGCATGTGAGCACTGGGTATTATAAATAGTTGTTCAGCTGTGAAGGAGACTGTGTGTGTTCTTATTGTGGCGAGTATTTGTACCTGCAGATTGAAAGGCGAGCTATGGGTGAGGAATATGGTTCCTCAGGTGAAAGAACAATATCTCCATCCATAGTACCCTTCCTGGCTGCAAACTCTTGCCACTGTGTTGTTCTAATAAATATTGAATTATGGAAACCACATTGATATCATTTTTCCACCATCTGCACCCTTGGCTGCATTTGTTCCACTGGCATCAGAAGTGGGATGGGTGAAAGCAATGAGGGACTGAATCCAGCAACAGCTAATAATGACAAGTGGAGGAGCGACAACCAGCCAGTAATAGGAAGCCATTCTAGTAGCAGTGGGTCGAGTAGGGATGGCAGAGCAGTCTGGGACAAGGAGAGCCGAGGCTGAGTAGGTGTCTTGAAGGACAGGTGCCCAAAGATGCCCGGGTGCCAGAGGCATGCGGTTCCAAAGACTGCAGAAGGGCACTGTGAGAGGCCGCGGGGTACAGGGGGCCAGGTTGAGGCGATTCTCTCTGAACCCTGAGAAGAGGCAGTGGAGGGTGGCAGCTATCTTCCCAAAAGTGTAGATGCCCAGGGTGTGACAAGTGCCTCTGACTCCGGGGGAAGAACACACTCCCTGTTTCCAAAGGGAACAAAACCCTGAGCCTTGGGCCATCCACCACACTTACAGAGGACATCCACGCAATGAAGAAGGAAACTGCCAGCATATACCATGAGCTCATTCACACGGCCCAAAAGGAGGGTGCCATGGTAGCAAAAACCACAAGTTTGCTGCTGGAGCCGAAGTACAGGGTGAAGTATCTGATTCTTTGGCACTGTGCAATGTCCCCTGCTTTCAGGGCCAGATCAGCCACCATGCAAAAGAGCAGCAAAGAGTGGTGATCAAGCAGAAGGAGGTGCCACGGGATGCCTGGGTGTGCAGAATGAGTGTTTGCCACCGCATCTGGGGCAGGGTGAATGAACACAAAGAGCATCTGTGGTCATTTATTCCGTAGCCGGTCTGCTAGGTGGAGTGCGGATCGGTTGGTGCAAGCCATGTCAGCACCCTGGGACCTTGCACAAGTGCACCAAGGGGCTCAATCGGGACCGACGCTGGGCTGATGAAAAGCAAAGATCGCTGCCTCGACCTCCAGGCCTGTCACAGCAGTCGTATACCCTGCACCAACTTTTAACTCCGGTGCAGGTGCCCAGCCCTCCCTCTCTTCTTCGCAGGGGTGCCTCCAGGGGTAAAGCTGTACACTGGGCTGGTGCTAGGAGTCTTTCAACAGACAGCTAGGCAGCAGAGATACTGCCCTGTCTTTGGGGGGGAGCAACATAGCATCCCACACTACTCAAGGCCACCCCCTAAGAGGAGGAGCGGGAACTGGACTGAAAATTTTTGTGATTTACATACAAGAGTATTTATTTACTGGTATGGTAAATAGTTTTTGAACCATCTAGCGGACTGTGTGTGTTGGTACTGGGGTGAGTACCTGCTCCTGTGGTTTGTAAGGTGCGTTTTTGGGGTACTGGTCCTAGAAGAAGAAGAATGTGGTTCCTCAGGGGAAAGAGCAACATTTCCTGGCTGTAAAACTCTTGACCTTTGCCTTGTGTTCCAACAAAAGCTGCATTATCGAAACTTATGGAACATTATGAAAACTAACATTATGGAAACTAAGAATGCCGAGGTCTTCTTTTCCCCGATCTACACCTATGGAGACTACATTATTTGGCCAAAAAAGCTTACATTCCTCAAGTGGATTTAAAATTTCTCTGAAATTTGCAAATGCTGAAAACAAAGTAAAACATATAAAATAAATATAGCACTTACTAGCACGGGGGCCAGATGGCACAGCCGGTTTGAGCAGGTCCTACTCTCTGGTGGGTTAGGGGTTCAAGTCCCCCTTGGGGTGCCTTGCAACAGATGGGTTCCCACCCTGGGTTTGTCCCCTACACCCTGTGTTGCTGGGCTAGGCCCTGGTACACCAAGCAGCTTGTGTGTGTGCCTGTGTGATTTAATAGCATAAATAGTTCATTAGGGGAAAAACATGAACTAAGTATGAGTTGAGGCTCCAAAAAAAAAAAAAAAAAATGTACAAAAGAAATCGGAATAAAGTATGACAGACACTATGTAATGAACTCTACTGATACATTGTTTGCCATCCCACACATTTTGATAAGGTCAAACATTTTACTTAAATCACGTTAAATGACCAATCATAATTGGCTTCACTCATGTTTCCATGCTCAACACATGGCACTTCTGATTGGACTACAAATGATGAGGTCATTGAAGACTAGCCAATCGTTTCTACAGTTCTTACCAGACAGAAAAAAAAAAAAACCACACACTTCTTGCGGGAAAACCAAGTCAATATGGCGGATATATCCCTTTTCGTGAAAATTTTAAAATTTCAGTACAGACATAATAAATAAAACCAGGACACAATTACAAAATGCGTAACAAGAACAAAGGGGATATATAGAAAAACATAAATAATGCCGTTATTTCTGCAAGTAGTGGTTTATTCACTCTAACAGTTGAGTCGTCAGGCAGACGAGCGCAGCTTAGATCGAATCTCACTCACTCAGTCGGGTCGTGCGTGGTGTTTTTCGTGTTTTAGAGAAAATATATTGTTAACCAAAGACCGTATGCCAAGCAGTGGCTGGAAGTTTTGAAAAGGTATTCTTAAATTCCCGGCTGGTAACTATATGTGGATAATTTTGTTCTCCTGAACTGCCTGCCTGGTGCGGTGTTTTAATAAATTCAATTAAAAAAAACACGGAAAAAAGGTCGATAATTTTACTACTAGTATGAATCATGTATAATAATGAAATCTAAAATAATCTTACCAGTACCAAGTTCCAGGTTCGTCAGATTTCGTTTCCAAATCATGGTTAATACATACTCTCGTGAAGACTAAAGTTAATAAACCTATTGGCTATTTCGTACATTTGTGTTGATGTTTGCTGGAAATAAATAATAATAATAATCGGAGTGTGTTCTGACAATATTTGGTGATTTATATCAGCAGTATAGTGTATACGCTTTGTCAAAGTTATTCATATAACTTTGTGGGCTGTTATTCATATTTGTGCACCTCTGCATTATTCTTACCAGTGTAGTAAATTCCTGCAAAAGTGTAGTGGATCAATGATATAAAGTTGCGCTTCAGTGTTCTGCTTCAGATTCCAGAAGATGCAGGAGTTTTAAAAATCAAAATGTTTGTGTTACTGGCATAATACTGCTGATTAAAAATAGCTTTTAATGTACTCCAGATATGCTCTTGTTCCATTGAGACAAACCATTTTCCTGATATAAATCTTGGAAATGATAAGTAAATTTTACATTTTCACATTATTTATATTTACATTTATTTATTTAGCAGATGCTTTTCTCCAAAATGACTTCCACGGAACTCTGTATAGTGTTATCAGCCCACACACCTTATTCACCAAGGTGACTTACACTGCTAGATACGCTACTTACAATAATCGGTCACTCATCCATACATCAGTGGAACACGCTCTCTGTGTTACTCACTGGGTTAACCTGGACAGCATGTCTTTGGAGTTAGAACATTAACTAGGACATTAATTTGTTGACAGATTAACAGCTGACACTGCACTGTGCAATCGTTACTCCTTCCGTACAGCTCCAAGATACGAACTGTTTACAACTGATAAAACAAACAGTTCTGAATCTAACCAACTTCTCTTAAGCATATAAAAAGTCAGCTGACCGTGACCCCCTCACACCCACAGGTGTGTTCTGAAAGACCTTTGTGAATAGCTCAGTGGGGCAGTTTTTGTTTAGCATCAACTAGGGTGGGAGAGTCTAAGGCTGAGCAACTGGTCCTCACATCTTATGGCCCTTCTATACAGCCCAGGACTCCCGTGTTTAGTTCTGCTAGCTTATGTGTTTCATGCCTTTTTTGTATGAACGTGACTTACCGAGGCTTAATTTGATTTGAAAATTGAACCTTGTTTTTTGAAATTTCACTTCTGCTATTGACATCTTCAGCGCGCAACACACTAGGACAGTATGACGAGCTACTTGTTGATAGAGGACACAAAACTTTCTGTGATGTCTGTGAATGTGTTTGTTTCGAACCCTGAGAGCAGCAGCAGAGGGTGAGCAGCTGCAGAGCTTCCCGGTATGCACTTGTGTAATAAAATAATCCTGGTTTACTGGGAATGTCATGTGTTTAGACACTAGTGGTTCAACTTGGGCCATGATCCTAAACACACATGTGACTTTGCATTACATTTGCTGTCCATGTAATCCTCTGGGAACGTTTCCATATCTAGAGAGGTTCACCACCCCACAGCTCCTGGCTTGTTTTATGTGGCTGTTCTGCAGTTAGTGATGTGAAAAGGTTTGCTTCTTGCTGGATCGTAAAGATGTTCTCACACTAACAGTGCCGAGCCCCCCTGCGTTTCATCCGCTGTTGTGATCCATAATGATTGTTCACCTTGAGGGCTTTGTTAAACTCCCACACCCTTTCATTCCATTTCAATTCTCTCAGCTTTAATGTTAGCCTTATGATAAATTGGATTTTCTTTGGCATGGATTTTTTTCTTACATCTGAGAAAACAGTGCACCTTTAATCACAATGGAGCTCTGTAGAGAATTATATTGGACTTCCTTGCCAGGTAGACACTTTTCCAAGCTCCTAATAAATGTGGTTTGCTGGTAATAATATATAGTCATCTTCCACATTGTTATGGTAATGTTGGCTTATTGAAAGTAAACCTGTTGGGGGCAAAAATGTTTAATTTGCTTTTTACTGGCACATATGTATGAGACTCATTTACTGAGCAGGGCATTGTACATTTTTAATTGACTTTTATTTATAGGTTTTTGTCTTCTGAAAAGCTGTAAGAGCTGCTGGAAAACTCTGACTGAGGCAGTTTTGTAACTCTTGATCTCAATGCCAAACAACCTTGTGTTTAATTCACTTTCAGTTCTTACACTAGGATCTAATTGTCAGAGTTCTTTTGAGAAGTCAAACGAAAGGTGGATCAAGGCTTACAGAAAAAGTGTTTACCGTTCTGTTGTGTTATTTTGCGTAAAATCATCTACGGTGGGGAAAGTGTGGAAAGTGGAATTGTTGACGTCGGTGGTTGAAATATTTTCCGTATAAAGGTATTTTACCATCTCTACCTTGTATCAATTATCGGTTGGGTCCATTTCCTTCTTAATTTTGCCCAGAAAAGCAGCATAATTATGTCCTACAAGCTACCATCTAGCTGAGTTGTTATAGTGCAATCATCTTTTAAATACTTGACCACCATTTCAGTGAACCAGACCCTGCTCTTTTCCTCCAAGACATCTGCTTTCTTCACGAGCACCATGGGACTTCTGTAGCCCTAGGACTTTGAGCAGAGAGTGGCTCTCGGCCGCTGTTCCACATCCTGCGTGGTTTGGTCACTTGCTGCTTGCTCCTGTCCTGAGAGTGTGCTCAGCACAAGTGCCTGCTTGTGTTTTGTTGCCATGGTGATCTCTATTAAAGCACTGTTATTAAACACACCCCGTTTGCATTAGCTATTTAGCCTCTTTAGCCCAGGGCGGCAACCTTCTCTCCTACTTTTCCATGACTGTTGTCAATGACTTTGTCCTTATTTCCTGGCTGTTGTCTTTGAGGAGTCTTGGAGGAAGCATTATATAATGTAAAACAGATATTCTTGGTATTAACGGTGGCGCAGCGAGTAGCGCTGCTGTTTCGCAGTGCCTGGGTGGTGCGAGAGGACACGGGTTTGACACCCACTCAGTCTGTGTGGAGTTTACATTTTCTCCCCGTGTCTGCGTGGGTTTCCTCTGGGTGCTCCGGTTTCCTCCCACAGTCCAAAGACATGCTGTTCAGGTTCCCCCATAGTGTGTGAGTGACACAGAGAGCGTGTTCCACCGATATGTGGATGAGTGGCCCATTGCAAGTAGTGTATCTAGCAGTGTAAGTCACTGCGGTGAATAAGGTGTGTGGGCTGATAACACTACATAGAGTTCATTGGAAGTCGCTTTGGAGAAAAGCATCTGCTAAATAAGTACATGTAATAATAATAATATGAAACCTACGGGACCTGATCGCTCGTTACGCTTCAGTGTCTGCAGTCCTCCATCTCTGCCCAACTGGTGGTCCAAACTCAAAAGTGCAAGGGTTTTCTGTTCTGACTCCAATGTTGTGGAATGAGCTCCCTCTCTCGCTCAAAACTGCTGAATCCCTCTCAAGATGGGTATCAAAATATCTCTTTTGAACCTCAATTCTAACTAGATCTCGTGTGTTTGATAAATGTACACTGTTATCGATGCAATATTAATTTAAAAAAAGCTCTGATTGCAACTTCTAGTGTAATGTACAGTGGTTTATTCTGTGTTTTGAGACAAATTGACTGTACTCAAGAATTGTGTTTGTATCCAGATCTCGTCTTCTGTTGATTTGATGCTCTTTTGTAGTGTTTTCTGAGGTGTACTTTGCTTTGGATAAAAATGTCTGCCAAATGAACAAATGTAAATGTAATAACATAATAATAATAGTTGCTTTTTATCAATTATATATCTGGATACTTTATTTAATTAGGGAGTAGGGTAGAGGTTAGATGTGCTGCCTTTTGCCTTTAAGAATCCAGATTTGAATCTCACCTACTGCTGCAATACCCTTGAGCAAGGTACTTATCCTCAATTGCTCAAGTAAAATTACCCAGCTGTATAAATATGTAAATAGTCACAGGTAGCTTATCACTGTAAGTTGCTTTGGAGAAAATCAACTAAAGGAGTAAATGTGAAATAGAGACAAATTGGGAGAGACTAGAGGGAGATCAGGCACATAATACTCTGTCTGATTTTGAAAGTACTTGCTGATGCCTGGTTCCATCTCACAGCCACCTCCAGTTCCCTTCAGCTCCTCCCCGCGTCCTTGAGCGAGAGGCCCGGTGTATCCCGGCAATGCCGTTGGGTTCTCTTAAGTGTCACCAACATCAGCTCGGGTTCCTTCCGGCACAGATTCACTCGTAGACAGAGTGGTACTGGCCACTGCACACTGACGGAGACGATAAAGTATATTTCCGAAAGTATCGCAGTATAAAGTTTAACAATGTTTCGCGGAATTAATCAATTATGCTTTGTCTGCAAAGGCCATAAAAGGCACCTTTGTCTGTAAAATGCCTAAGTGGATGAGGCCCTTTCTTTTAAATTGAATTCTTGTGCTCAATTACCTATAACTGCTTCTGCCCTACAGGCGGGCTGGTTGTCTGCGGCGGCGGAGTCAGGGAGTCACTTTCGCGTGAGCAAAGGGATCATAATGAATCGTTAAACGGGATCTTGTTTGGAACATAGACGTTTATGTGGCGCATGAATCCGGCGCAGGACTCTACAACCTCTGATATCAGCGCCCAGCAGACATCCAAACGTGTAATAAAATCGGAGCACTGTTTCTTCTTGCTTGTCTTATGAATTACACGTGTTTCTGCGAGCACCTGAATGGTTCGTGTCCTTATTTCAAGTGGTGTTTAGTACGGAATTACTGGCCTTCGTTTGTGCAGATCCTGTGTGCGAGTGTGTGTGTGTGGTTGGCAATAATTCCGAAAGTGTCGACTCCCATTACAGCAGTAAGGCCATAAGAGCCCATCTAAATTTTGTTGCTGACAGTTTATTAAATACACAAACTGACTGGCCAGATGCAGGCTGCCAGAATAAAATATATTCTTAATTACACGTATGTAATTAAGGTAGAGTAAGGGGGCTTGACGGAGATGAATCCTCCCGCTGTCAGCCGGGGAGGCCGGTTCCCCTCATGTCTCCCTGCGAAGCGACAGGCCTGTCGGAACACCATCCTCCCTGAACTTAATTAATTAAACACTGAGGATGTATGTAGGTGCACTTTTCTTTAAATTATCTCCATTTACACCCTTGCCAAACAGGGAGCAGAGCGCCATACTGCCCCCTAGTGTACAACTCCAGCACTGAACCCTGGCCGACTGGCCTTTGGAAGGGCCGCATGATGGATGTGTGTCTTATTCACTGTCGAGATTCAACATTATCCATATCTTCAAACTCCAAATCATCTGCTGGATTACTGCCCCACATACACGCCCACACTAGAGAATCTGACAAACATTGACGATACAGATCTTAAACTTTGGCTACATGAAGCCAGTTTTACAGCTTAAAGCTTGCCCTGTGTTGCTAAAGATGTGCTTTCGATCACACGTTAAACAAATTTTTCATATCTGTCTATGAAAAACGAAGCCACGTGGAAAATACGTACAGAGGACCCTTTAAACGTTAGAGGACTCTCCAAAGCCATTGAGCTTCTCCTCTGAGTTAATCAGTACAATTGCCTCTTATGACGGCAGTAATACAAACAATTACTGCAGTGGGATGTATATTACGTTATAGCAATAAGATGATATTAGGTATTATAATGTTAGATAAAGGAAAAGATAATATACGTTACACGGCTTATTTGAATTATTACTGAAATGTGAGTGATGCTGAGAGAAAGGACCGTTACAGTACACTGTTGGCTTGCCGAAGCCTATATGACAATGTGTAATGAGATGAGCACAGCTGCAGGCAGTTGATAAGATGAGGTCCTTCTTTGTCATATCCTCATCAACTTCTAAGATCCAGCCTCTGGCAGACCGTTTGAAAAAGAAAAAATGTTTGATTTGTGATCGCCTTTCTTTTCTGTGTCGAACCAGGGTAATATGAGTGTGTGTGTGTGTGTACTACTGAGTGCTGAGCTTTGGAGACAGTTGGTGTGAGATGCTTGGCCAAATGGAATATGCTTTCGAACCCCCGCCAGGAGCCAGCCGCTAGCCCCATAGGACACTCGGTCACTTCAGTGTTCAGTGATGCGGTCGACTGGCCGGTTCCCTGCCCAGTGGTTATTGCTCACTACGTTTCTAGAACCTGTGTACTCCACACACTCTTTCAGCGCCGCCCGACAGGAGATCTCCCACGTGGGTTTGGGTTATTTATCACGATAATTAACAAATGGTAGGAAAAGACTGTGAACATGCATATCCAACCAGGAATTGCATCGTTTTTTTTTTTTTTTTTTTTTTATCTCACTGGTTTTGTAAAACAATAAATTAAACTAATATTAATTTTTTGAACTGGACTCTTTCAAAGATGCTCTTTGGTCCTGACTGGCATGGTGATGCTTCTTTCTCCAGGTCGGTTCAGCTCCCCGGAAAACAGAGAGAAGATCTGAACGTCTTCCATGGCAGTAACGCTTTAGAGCAGCGTGCTCAGTCCCCGGGGGTCTTATCGCAACCCCCCCCGCTGGGCTAGCAACACGTGTCTTGCTAACAGGGGCTCCCGGGATGCTGGCAGTCACTGTATGCAACATGTTTGTCAGTGGGGCGACGCTTTTACTTGCTAAATAGTAAATATATAGCACGGCTTGTTGCTATTATGTCTGAAAAACGGCGCAGGCAGCTGAAAGCAGTGCGTTTTTACTCCCAGAAACGCTTTTACCGGCCCGTTCCGGCGGGGACTCAGATCTGGATCCGGGGCTGTATTTAGAATCAGAAGGTCAGATGTTGTTTTTTTACTGTACTTTAGGAAGGGAAGCGAAAACATCTGACTGGGCAATTACTCCTTGATGGCGGTTTGCTGCTGTTGCCATGGCAACGGAGCATCTCTCGTTCGCTCTCTCCCTCTCTCCGCCTCGTGCTCCACACTACAGCTGGGGGAGCTGCCGGTCCACTCAGAGCCCTCGGTCCCAGATTCATCTCTGCGCGCGAATCCCCTCCGACGTGCGGCTTACAATCCTGTTACACAGCAATTCTGTGCATTATTGGCTTACCACTCTGGACTTAATAACTGACATCAAAACGGAGTGCGGCAGTTTAATTCAATTTGATACATCGCTGATGCACTTGAGGAATTTGCAAGGGAAAATATGATCGCGTTTTGAGTTTTGCGCATGAAAAACTGCAGAATTTATGAGGACGCTCTGGAACGTGTGGACATAATGAAACGCTGCTGTGACAAAACCCGTTTCTCGACGCTGATAATTCAGCGTTGCGTTGCGTTCGGCATCGCTCACCGATACCATATGTTATAACACAAAATCGCACGCTTTTTAACAGTTTAATAACGCTGAGCGACGCCTCTGAGTCAGCCGTCCTCTGCCGTCCCTGTCCCCTCAACCCCCCCCGTCCGGGAAAGTTTCAACGGCTGCTTTTCTTTCAGAACTACTTGTGGTTTAATGCGATTTGCGCGCGGTTCTAAGAACGCTAAATTCATGAGCAGTGATGACACAGAGGGCAATTCCTCTCCTATGGGTAACTCACAGCGTTCGCAGGGCCCGTTTTTCATCATCTGCTTTCAAGGAGCTTCGGCATCAGACGCTAAACTGAGGAGAATGTCAGAAAACCCTATTTTCTCACCCTGGTGCGGAAAGGCCCACCCGGCACCAGTTATTCCTCTTTAATAATTGTCTGATCGCTGCTATTTAAACACTTGCGCTGGTTTTTGCTTCACTGGACTGGGGGTGTTTTTGCTTTGGGAGCCTTTCACAGAAGAAATGGTGTTTCTCGTGCGTTTCAGCGCGTCTCATTCTGGCTGCAACAGATATAGTGGCGGTATAATTACCACCCTGGCGTATTAAAGTATTTGTGAATCGGAAATGGGAATTATACCGAGGACCGTGACGGCGAAGGAGCGGTGGTGATTGACACTTGTGAAATGTGAGCTGACAGTCAGAGTCGCCATCGTCTCGCCGAGCTGGATTTTCTCTCCGTCTGCCTCCTTGTGCTGTGCCGCTGACCTCGGCACTGCTGATTCCCGATGAGCTTTACCCAAATCCCATGTCGGTCAAGGCTTTGCCAGAGGCCGAAAAAGCCGGCTGCCGACGCCGCCAGTCTTTCCAATTACAACTCTGTTGTTCTCTATTTCTTTCCATTATGTTTTCCGATCATGAGTATTTTAAAACGTGAGCGTCTGTTTTTCCCCTTTACTCGAGACATACCGTAGGTCACTGGGCCGCCGAGCATTTAGGGCTAAAAAAGGGCTCAGCCTGCAAATGAGCTGGAAACCGGAGCGATGCTTCCCAAGGCTGCAGAACATACTGTTAAGGGCTGCTGATTGGTGGGGCGTCATTCCTCTCCCGAGAACCGTGCTGTCACGTGATGCTCTGCAGATGGACACCGTGGCTCTCTTAGCACCTAATGGCCACATTTGAAATTGGCAAGAAAATACATATACATACAGTCTGAACCGCTTGTCCCATACAGGGTCGCGGGGGGAGGGGACACACCCAGGACGGGACACCAGGCCATCACAGGGCACCCCAAGCGGGCCTTGAACCCCAGACTCACAGGAGAGCAGGACCCAGTCCAACACACTGCACCACTGCGCCACTGCACTCCCCACAAGAAAAAACATAATAATAATAATAATAATAATAATAATAATAATCATTTAAACATTTTCTTTGAGTTTGTGTCATGGGAAATGTCACGGTTAAACAAATACAGTATATGTTGTTCGCAGATGCTCTCATCCCAAGTCTTGCAGATCTTATAGTTTTACTGTACTCGTTACTGCAGTAAATTCTGCTAAAGCAAATAGCCTGCGGTCATTTCCCACAGCCTCCCCCTCTGGGATTAGAACCTTCAGCCTTTTTGCCTTTTTTCTTTGTCCTAATTCGCTCAACTCTGACCTTCTCTTCTGTTCTGCTGTCTCTGACACGTCCACGCGAATGTGGAGGTGGAGGTGTCCCTCAGCTGATGCTCCCACAAAGGCTGGGTGCGATTCCCCCAGGTGACTCCACACGCAACCTGTGACCTCGCAATGCCTTAGCTTGCGCTACAGCTCAAGCCAGACCAAGGCTGTTTGGTCAGAACCTGCAGTCTTATTGTTCAGTTAAGGAATTTTTTTTTTAAAAATGCGCTGCAGCACAGCTTTTCGAACCATTTTCAGTTACTCGCCTGATTTCGCTTGTAAGGGGAGGGAATTTATAATGGAGTCAATGAAAAGTGCCTTCACACTAACTCTGGCACGCTTAAATATGGCAGGGTCCAACCGCCGAGTCCCCAGCCACCTGGACTATTTTTCATGTCCCGACTCAGGTAGAGCAGGAAAGTGTCTTTTTACAGGAGTCCCATTAGTTTACGAGCTGCCAGGATGTGCCTTTGTCCTTTATTTGACTTCTCAGCCGTGCCATCTCCCCTACAGTCTGCGTGAGGAATAAGAGTTCAATAAAACTTTCACTGATGCAAATCAAGGGAAATAAAAAAAAAAAAAAAACACTCCACACGAATTTACAGATTCACAGCTGTCTTCTGTGCTTTAGATCTTTCTTCAAGCATCTGAAAACAAGTTATATTTAAGACCTGGGAATAACTAAGGAAGAAATAACAAACACAATGGGATACAGCAGAATTAAATACCCCTGGTGCCTTAACCCAGTTTGCTTGTGCTGGAACCCGTGGCCCGTTTACCCTGTTTCTACCTATGAAATGTGGTGCACTGTAGCATTAAAATAATCAAAATCTATAACTGTGCTGTTTGATGTTGCATTAGGCACCTGTTTGCTGCTCACACTTTTTCCCTTCAGCACCAGTTCTATTAAAAACTCAGTTTAAATGCAGGCCAATGCGTAATAAAACCGCGTTGAATACCCGTACTTTTCCAAAAGTCATAAACTTTTTAAATGTGTGAAATTAAAATGGGAAAAAAAATCCTCTTCATTTTCTCTCTTTAATTTTTCACATGAATATGCATGGAGTTGTGCGTATGAAAACGATGGGTCCAGCCCCCCCACCCATTCTGCATGTCTGCAAGGCTGAGCACCTTTCCCAGGAGACACGGGATGCTCTGTGGTCTCCTGTCCATCAGTTAGCCACCTGGAGCGGGGCATACGAAACCATCCACGCGCACCAGCACATATGCCCCAAATGTTATTTGCTGTTGTCCTGGGACATTTACTCTTGGTATGAGGTCTAAAGTAATGACTGCTTTCCTCAGTTTGTGGAGCCTGTGTGTGGGGGTGGTGTCCCACAATTCAGTAGTCCTCTCTCCACTTTGGCGGTGGACAGTGTTTGAATAGTGCATGGCTCCGGCCTGTCAGCTCCCTGCTTTCCGCTTGGCGCATCGCACCGCACTTGGCCTCGCACGGGCGCCCGTGACTGACAGGTCTCCGCTGCTGCCATGTCCTCACCTGGCACATGCCGCAGTCGCACCCTGTACCCCCTCCGTCTTCGTCCCCACCTGACTTCACTGAACACCCGTAGCCTGGAGCCTGGGAGCGCCATTCTCTGTCTCCTTCCCCCCCTTTCATCCCCCTCTTATTCTTTCTTTTTAATGCATCAGTGGGCTGGAGATGGTGCCACTTCAGAGAGTGGCGGGCCAGAAATGATGGACGAGAAGGCACGTGTGCCTCTGGTCAGCGAAGCGTTGGATTTACTGCGAGAAACTGTCCGCTCCAGGTCAAGCTGTAAATTTGCCCTGGCTCGGGCCACTAGCGAGTGTGTTTAGAAAGAGTGAGCAATAATTTGGCCGTAGGAAGCTCAGACACCACTGATAGAAGCCTTGAGTCATAATGACTGGAGTACTGCAGCAGTGGCTCCTAAACTCTCGGTACAACCCTTTGCTGTCCTGGCCTGGCAACCCTAAATGCCACCACATGCAGTGTTAATGACCAGTCATTTCGGTATGTTGTCTTTATTCTTAAACAGGTGTAGCGTCACCCTCCATTAACCTGACTATGAGGGCCGTGCCCTGGGTTCTGTTCTAAAGACTAAAATGTTATAACCCAAAATGCAAATATCTTGGTAACAGAACAGATATTCAATTTTTTAATTTTTCCAAACCTGTACATAGAAAAACCAAAGAAATATTCACCCTACAGGGTTGTGTTCTTCGATGCACCGGTATTACCCCAAAGTCCCTTCAACAAATTACTGAAATAAATGCAAATGAATAAAACATTAACAAAATAAAAGGCTTCACAGCAAGTAACACCACAGTTACACCTTCACTCACAACATAAGATTCTAGAAAGTTCCTAGAGAACCTTCCCACTCTAAAATACAATAAAACTAGTGTCTAGAATAGTCTGGAGTATTTTACACAAACACACATTGTATTTTCTTCGAGGATTACACACACACGATGTCTACAACTGCTTGTCCCGAGCTGGGTCGCGACAAACCGGAGCCTAACCTGGCACAAAGCTGAAGGGGACACACCCAGGACGAGATGCCAGTGTGCTGTAAGGCACCCAAACCAGGACTTGAACCCCCGACCCACCACGCAGCGGGCCCCGGCCAAATCCGCTGTGCTACCACATCCCCCTGGAGCAGTTTAACTTTTAGTAAAGCACCCCTATGTTGCAGGCCTGATCGAGACTTGCGCACATTGAGACCAAAAAAAAAATATAATGGCCGCTTCACCCTCACAGGCAAGGACAAAAAAAACCCTACGGTTTACCTCATCTGCTGTCTGTGCAACCACCAGGAAAGTTGGGATTGTCCACTTGTGTTCAGTAACAGATGAACACTCACACGAGGCCTAAGGAACAGAGTGCACAAAGTGCCATTGGGCTCTCCTCATCCGTGGCTGATCGACGTGATGGGCTGAATTGAGACCCAGGAACGTCCTTGCCACCCTCATTTGGGTTGGGTCCATAGGTGTGGTAACTACTTTCTCAGACAGAAGAGGTCCGTGCGTTTTACTGAAAGAGGCATCGTAGGAGCGGCACAAATCAGGCGATACCCCTTTAAGAAGAAGTACTGTATATTCACTTGTTCACCCTGGGTTCTTACCTGAGACCATGTTGACTCAAGCCACAAAGGTAAACTGTCTCCCTCAAGGGGACAAAGAGACACATGATGCCAGCTGTAGTTGCAACAAATTACTTAGCGTACAAATGCACTCTGACTAGTCATGCAGTTTGCAGTGGGAGACCGCATCTCTACGCAGATGGATGTGGAGATGAAGCTTGCCTGTTGAGCGGGCACGTTTAAGGGACAGAAGGACGGCACAGGTGTTGTGATGTGCTCCGTGTGGTGTATGCATGTCTGCTTGTCCTTCGAGCTCCAAACCAGGTTCCCCAGTGTTCCTGCCATATGGTCTAAACTGGTGTTGCCGATGACTGGCCCCAACTTGCCTGCTTTGCTGCTGGGCGGAGGACTTATCCTCCTGGCTCCTCCCGAACAGCTAGGTAGTCACCTGTGTAAAGGTGTGTTTTTACACAGCCACTCCCATTCAAAGCAGGCTGGACACCTGAAGACCTGGTTTTGCCTGGGACAATGATGTGTGTTTCAGGTGGATTAGGGACACAAAATTCCCCCTAGTTTGTGTGTGTGTGAGTGTGTGTGTGTGTGTGTGTGTGTATCTGCCTGTGTTACCTTGCTGTGTTGTGTGAATCTGTAAATACTTAAGTACTTCATTGGACAATACTCAGAATTGTAAGTCACCTTGGACAAAAGCGTCCCCTAAATACAAGTGAATGATGCTACATTTAGTAAATTGGGGTGGTACTGATTAAATATGTAGATAGCAATGAGTTGTTAAGAGTACAAGATGAGGTATCCTGGGTAAAGTCCCAGCAGGGCCCGTCATCTCGGACGAAAGGAAGCCGAGGAGTTATTAAGGTGAACCCAATCGCGGGTGCGTTTATTTCAAGCAAATCCGAAAGGACAGGTGTGGGTTAAGCGATGCACGGTTGTTGTTTCGTAGGGTGAGGCGAGGGACGTAACTGCGAGCACACAGCGAGGGCCAGAAGCCAGGAAAAGGAGAACAAGAGAGGATCGAGGATGCCAAGCACGAGGGAGTTGCGGTTGCTCGAGATGAGGTTCCGTGAGCAGGTGTGGAGCCCTGGCCCTTTTATACTCTGCCTCCTTGATCAGAAGCAGGTGTGGGCGTCGTGTGTGGCCGTGAGGGTGACAGGGCCTCTGCTATGGTGCCCTTGAGAATAATTGCTGTATTTACTGTCACATTTTAAGTCAATTTATGACATTAAAAACAGAGACATTAAAAATCAATGCAATAATAATACTGCATTATTTGCAGAATGCATCTTAAAATCCCATCAGACATTGATCTTGAAAGACATCTAATGAAAGGCTAATTTGCAATTCCCCCAGAGAATGTAATTTTAGAAAAAAAAAATAACGAAAAATGAAAATGCAAGAGAAAACAATGAGAGCATGTGGAAACAAACTTCCGTGATTTTTTGTGTTCAACTGATATTCTGAGGTCATTTGTACTTCCGAGATATTCAGATGAGCTCTGAACTCAGAATGTGTTTTTACTTCAGCTGTCCATTTAGTATACTCACATGTACGGGTCATTAGTGTGTGTTTTTTCTCCCTTTGAGTTTGTTTTTGGTTTACTGTACTATCAAAGGTTCTCTTTCAAAGTGTTTTGTGTTATTGAATTGGCCGCATTTTATTCTAATATATGTTCTGGGAAAAAGCAATTTGTTCCAAGAGAGATGGACCATCTTCGTAAATTGATATACATCGTCCAGCCGCACTCTGCATAATGCATTTCCTGAATTTTCAGAATTATAACAGAAACTGAATTCCCCGGTAAATAAATAATTCTTTCGGAAGGCATAAAAAGCCATTTCTTCTCCTTTTAACAGCTGTCTATTTATATAGTTAATCAGGGGCGTGGGATTTTCGAGGAGGTTAGTGGCTCTGTTTCAGGCCGTCTGTTACACATCTGGTGGTTGCAGTGAGCTGCAGTGGGTGTCGTACCTTTTCCAGGACCTGAACCTCCCCCTCTTCGGATAATTCCTTGACCGAGCACTTATTTAACAGAACATTCTCTGCTTTTTCTCTTTCTAATGTTATAAAACATACTGTTTGCGTGTGCAAACCCATCTTACATCGCTTCCCTTTAATTATTTCCACCTTTGCCACCTTAGCTGAAGGACTCCCCACGAATAGCGTGCGTGTGCCGCTCTGTAATTACGACCGTTGCGGTAATCGCTATCGTAACATTTCGCATTTTGGAAACTGGCACACCCGTGGGTTTTGGAGCGCGGTTGTGATTTTATGTTCCGCTCTTCGCTGTGCGCTGATTCCCGCTGGAGGACGCGGGTGAGCGGGGAGTCTGCTGTTAGAGCTTTGAGTCTGAGTGTTCTAGCACTAAGCTCTGCTATATCGGTTCCGGTGGTCCCAGTCGTTCACAGATTCATCCTAATTCAATGGGCTGGCGTGCGGCCACCGCCATAGCTAAGGCTGCCAGGTGTTTGGCAGCAGGGCAGACAAGGTGGCCTTTATTTTCACAGACCAGCTGTAGCATTTACTTGGTTGTAAACACCTAGGCCACAGAATGGTTGCCCATCTCTCAGCTCGCTGCCACTGCCCGGTGCCGTCCACACTGCCAGGACGCTTTACCTGTGCCCCTGTGGTGAGAAGGACGCACCCGCTTTGGCAGCCAATGTGCCAATTCCGTTTCAGTGACCTCAGCAAAATGCAGGAGCTGTGATTGTGCTTGGTAACAGGTGTGAGGTGGTGTGCTGTGGGGTGTCTATGTTTGGCAGGGCTGGTAATAGCTTTTTACGGGCCTGAAGCAAGATTTTAATTTGCCCCAACCCGTGTAATCAATGCTGCAATACATTTTTAAAGTTAACTTCATATAATTACAGTACAAAGTTAAAAAAAAAAAAATTGCCTCTATGTATACTCATAAATAAAAACCTCCTGTTTGATCTGTTGAGTTTATTGGATGCGGTAATATAAGAAGAAACAGAATATATAAAAATATTTTAAAAACCTATATATATTTCAACAATGCAACTATTTTAATAACACCGTTTGTAATTTAGCAACTGAATTTTGACAAAGTGCATAGATAGCTGTTTTATTGCTATGTTTACAAGAACAATACTATTGCTAAATACAAATAACCGAAAAAGCACAAATGTAATAAAAAACAGAGTAACCGAAATTCTGACCAAATACAAAGATAAAGTGAACAATAACAACAAAAATGACAACCACAGCAAATTTAATATAACTTAAATTATTAATACATAAAAAGAACCAAAACATCCACAATAAAATAGTACACATTATTCTCTATGTGAAGCCACCCACTTTATTCTCTGGGTACAAACCAAAATAAATTAAATAACAAGTAAATTGCAAGTAAAACCCAGAAGAAACAGTGCCTTTAACTTGTAGGTCTCTTTCTTTTTCTTTCTTCTTCTTTTATTCCCTTTCTCTTCTCTGTTTCTGACAGGTGTGTTTTTTTTTTTTTGTAACATGATTGCCTTTTCCAAATTTGCACGTGTGGAATCTGTGAGACAGCAACTCACTTGTGAGCAAACTCTATTGGGCCACTTATTTGTTAGGAGGCCCCTTGCAGGTAATTATGTTGCTTATTAGATAGCGCCTGCTCTGATGTCTGGATGCGAGTGGCAGAAGTTTTCTTCAAGGTGTTTGTCTGACATTTCTGAAAGAAACTGTGGTGTCATTAACAAAATGAATAAGACCTCCTTCCAAATCACCCCATAGCACTGACAACCAGTACTCTACCTTGCGGAGGTGTACCCCTTACCCGCACAATGCAGAGAGGCCTTACGAAAGACGTTTTCGATCTCGTCTGTGGGGGCAGGTACGAGTATGTAAGGAGGGAGGTCATGTATCTTCCGAAGGAGGAGGGAGGGAGGAATGTGCCCGACATTTCTCTTAAACTAGATTGTCTCTTCCTCTCCTAGTTATGTAAATGTCTGGCAGCTCCGATCAAGCATCCCCACCAGTATTTTGTACGTCTTTGGTTGGCCCTTCCGATGCGCCGGTTGGCGAAGTCCTGGTCAAACACCGGGCCTAATGGCGGGATATGGCCCGTTCATTAGAGCCATGCTGTAAAGCGGAGGAAGACCACGGCGGCTGGGGTCGAGGCAGAGACCCTCCTTAGGCACGAGACTCAAAGAAGGCACGTGTGTCAGGATTCAGCCAAAGGAGCTTAACCACCATCTGCAAGATTTGAACTAGCGTTGTTGACAAAGCAAGATGCTGGTCAAAGCGATCCTGTACAAGCACAAACTGACCAGCCACCCACTCTGCCCACGACTCCGGTGCGACGAGAGCGAAACTCTCACTCATTCCTTTTGGGACTGCGGACAGGTGCGGGAGATCTGGCGTTTGGTGACCCGCCTGTGCAGGAAGATTGATCCGCAAATGGTTTTCACGTACGACAATTTTTGTGGAGATGGAACCCTGGCACTCGGAAGGCAGCAGCCGCCTGAATGTGGTTGGTGATCAGCGTAGCCAAACAAATGCTTTGGAATGCAAGAACCCAGCTGGTCCAGACAGGGATAGACTTGGGCGTCCAGGGTGTGTATCATAAAACCCGGGCCAACCTCATGTTTAGGATAGAGAAAACATCATGCAATGGGGTTACTTGAAAGCCAAAGAAAGGTGAAGGCCTCTTTTGGCTGTAACCCCACAGGTTTATGGCAGATCCTCCACCCTTGGGCAAGTAACACATGTCCTTTGGCACTTACAAAATACCACAACCCCTATTTTAGTGAACGTAAATATTTTTTAATTGCACATTTTTATAATTTATAGCACTTATTGCACTTTTAAGCAGTCACTTAGAAATGACAACGTGTGCAGTGTGTTTGTATTAGTTTATTTATTGTCATTGTAATTTATTTGTCTGTTTATTTTATTTATGGGGGTGCGGTTGCGCGGTGGCGCGATGGGTTGGTCCGGGTCCTGCGCTTCGGTGAGTGTGGGGTTTGAGTCCTGCTTGGGGTGCCTTGCGACGGGCTGGTGTCCTGTCCTGGGTGTGTCCCCTCCGGTCTTACGCCCTGTGTGCTGGGTTAGGCTCCAGTTCCCCGTGCCCCGTCTGGGACAGGCAGGTTCGCGTGGGCCTTGCTCAGGGTTCCTCCATCCGTTTATTTTATTTATTTACTTTATGGTGTAGTTTAGTGTAGTGTAGGATAGAATATTGTGTGTGTGTGTGTGTGTGTGTGTGTGTATGGGTATTGGTATTATCCACCCCTTTTTCTAAAATGTCAATAGGGGAGACGTGTTGTGAAAAGGAAAACACCCAAGCACGGTAGGTAAGATGTATGGTAATACCCTGGGAACAGGCCAGGGAACTGCCCCTCTTGAGCAGTGGAGTTACCGGATAAATTCCTTTTACTTTTTTATGGTTTTAAGCCTTGGGGTATGTCTTTAAGTGTTTTATAGGCCCTGTCATGCAGTCTTTATATTAGTTGGTTCTACTGATTTTATTGTTTTATTAGGTTTTATTATTAGCATGACAGTCTTTAGAATATATTTTGAATAAAGTTTTTAATTGTCGGAAGTGATGAAAGGAGAAATGTTTACCTGTCGAGTTGGTGGGCTGATAATCCATTCTGATCCGTTAAAAAAAAAAATCCATAATCTTGGTACAGATCATATCTATAAAGAGTGGAGGTACTATTATCATTTAGCCCCCACTGGCAAAGTGCCTCTAAAATGAAATCAAATATTAATGTATTAATTTAGATAATTGAATGAATAAGAAAAACAGGTGGGCATGGTTTGGACAGTCTAAATGGGGCCACAAGTGCTGAAATAAAGGCTAATCCTGATATCTTGGGATATAAGTATACCTTTTGTGGGTGCTTCTTAAGGTGGGCGCTGCTATATTTAGAGGACAAACAGTAATTTCCAGTCCTTCCCTCCCTCCTCCGCCGGACACAGTGGTGGCTGCTCTGGCACTGTCAGGAAACACAGATGTCATCTGCTCTGTTCTAGCCGGCCAGGTGAGCGGCCCACTCCCATGTCATAGCTCCCAGCAGGTGAGGCTGGATAGAAGTTTATGTGTGATTCCTTCGACCGGGAGATTAATTTCATGCAGAGAGATATAACAGTTTAATTAAAGCGTGGGGACCCAAGATTCATTGCGTAATTTCTGCGGCTGACAGCACAAATGAGGGTTTAAGGTACGAGCTGAGAGGAGACACTCAAGCGTGGCACTGTGGTTAATGAATTGAACGCTTTTGGTCCCGCTGTCCGAAGAGCGCCTCACCCTGCCTTCACCGTTCGGCATGGGAGACGTGTCTCAGTGACACACTCCTGGTCCAGCTGGGTGAGAATGAGGATTCATCAATTAGCGGTGTTCCCCGTGAGCTTCTGATGTGCAGGTATAACCTTTGGAGATTTATTTCTGCTGCCCTCGCAAAGCCCTGCTGTGTCTCAGACCGCCAAAGAGCAAAGTTAATTACCTCCTCTGTTTCCATTTTAATTGTCGCCGTAATAATGGGCCAGACACGACGGAGCGCCATTTAAGCATAGCGGGCCATTATGTCCTGATGCGAGGAAATTCTGCTGCCTTCTGCACCTCAGGATCTCCGGGGGTTTGTAAAGACATGTTCAGCCTGAGCTCATGGACCAATTTGGTCTGGAGAGACGACGCTTAGCCACTGTCGGGAAAGTCCAGGACATAATGTGCAATCATTGGGTAACTCATTTGTAGGACCTGCTCCATTTCATACAAAATACGAGCATGCATTCGGTCCCCGGAATGCATAGTGTGGTGTCCGAAAAGGAAGGTACACCGTTCTTTGGAGGTTTCCCTGAAACAAAGCACTGGAACACTTGAAGTGTGCAAAATAAAGAGTTTATTAAGAACAGTAGCTCGTGTCACAAACTCACTTCACACCGCGGAACCTCATCTGCGTTCGCGCGCAAAAGCCCCCGTTATATATAGTGCCCCCAATAACGGTTCCCGCTTCTCTTAGGAAATAACCAATGACAATTATCCTTTGTCAACTTACACCCTACAGGCCGGCAGGAACCTTTCTTTTACAAAACTCTCAAGGATTCGTTCTTGGTGTAAAACACCACACATAGACAGACATAATATTTTCCCAATGTCATGTCTGAAACCATGTCAGCGTTGAGGGTGTAGAAAATCAAGGAATAGATTTTAGAGATGGTCTGAAGTTACAGGTAAGCACTTTTTTTGGTTTGGTTTCCAATTTCAATAATCCTTTCATTGGCTTAAACAAAATATGTGGCATTTTTAGTGAAATCAATGTATATTATTCAGATGAGACCCTAAGACTCAACGAGGGCTTCAGGGAACCGCCACATCTATCTCCTGACCACAATGGCTCTTAGACTAGTCTCCCCACTTTTTAACTTTAGCATCTCCAGCCTGTGGTCTGAGGTCATCGAAAACTAAACGGAATACACATTTTATTGAATGTAATTGGCTGAGGAAACAGTAGGAAAGGGTTGCTTTACACCGGTTTGACATCTTGCTAACACACAGCCTCCAGCAGCCTGAAGCCATTAAATCCTCAGTCAGTAGACTGTGAGGTGGGTGTGTAGGATATGCATTTCAGCACAAAATCTATGCATTTGGCTGCATTTTCCGAATATAGTCAGCGTTAATTGTAACTGCCAAAAATGTGCCCGCACATGTCAGATTGACGAGGCTGGTGCCCGTTGTTTGCCATTGCCCGCTGTTGGCACCATGGTCGGTGTCCTTTTTTTCCATCAACTCCTATAGTAAAGAGAGTGGAGGAGGAGCAAACACTTTGAGTTCCAGGTATATTTATAGCTGGGGCCAGCGAGGGCTCTCCTCCCACTAAATTGAGTCTTTTCACGGGAGGATTACGTCTGTTCTTTTTGCAAGAAATATGGATAAGGTTGCGTGTAATTGAGACTTGTAAAGTCCCAAATCCCCAGTGATCTGGCTGGGCTCACCGGCAGGGGTGCAGTCTTAGTGTGGAGGAAGAGAACACTACTGTTGGTTCAGAGGGGCACATTCCGCTACACTTCTGTCCCCAAATGTCCTGGCCCTCTCCCAGTCCCCTGGGTCATACGGTGCTGTCCGAGTCTATGGGGGATCTGAG
The DNA here is from genome assembly GCF_900964775.1 of Scleropages formosus. Taxonomy (NCBI): domain Eukaryota; kingdom Metazoa; phylum Chordata; class Actinopteri; order Osteoglossiformes; family Osteoglossidae; genus Scleropages; species Scleropages formosus. Next base: position 18,645,037 of record NC_041807.1, read on the forward strand.
ACCTCCCTCGTCATTTTGCTTTCTCTCTTTGAAGACGAGCTCCGGAGGGCTGAGCTGCTCCGGACTTCAGCGACAGGTCCATCTGGTCACTTGGAAGATGCTCTCAGCAAGTTTCAGCCGCCTGGTCCGTACAGTCGTCTTCTTAATGAACGTGGTCATTGGTTGCTTTTCGTCCCTTTTTAAGCAACACTCGAAATTGTGCGCTGTTCTCCTCGTGCATCCCTCATAAAAAATTCATTGCATTGTGCAGATTATGTATTTATGGAGCCGTACTGTTTATTTGTTGTTTTGTGGCTCTTGTTTATGACATTTCTGCTCGCCATTGCGTTCCTTACTGGCTCCAGTCTCGCAGTACTTACATCTGCGCACGTTATATGTTTATACGCCTGTGTCACTGATTCTGGCAATGCTGGACAGTGCTTTAAATCGTTTGCTGAGATTTTCCCCTTATTAACCCTTACATCTCCAGACCCCGGTTTCCAAAGGATCATAGGAGTACCATGTGTAATGAAGCTTTCAGTATACTCCAAGGGACAATTCCTGTCCACACCCTCTCCTTCTGAGATGTCCCCAAACTGGAGATGCTATCGGTGCACTCACTATTTCCTGTTCTGCTCCTCCCACCTGCCATGTTTCTCTTTTGTTCCCATGTGAGCCATTCTGCCAGATTCCCCATGTACACATTCCTCAGCCAGGTGCTGACAGCCGGACACCAAAACAGCAGACATGTCCCATGGCAGCTCACCTGTAAACAAAAAAGCTGTGTGAGCAATCAATAAGCAGTAAGCATCATAAAAACATGTTCACTCTTCAGATAAGTCAGATTTATATCTCTGTGGGCTGCATAAGCCCCTTCACTGGCTGCTTTCTCAATACATCACACTGCTGTGGGGATCCAAGGGCTGGGGATATTGTAAACAAACACTTACGAGAACAGCGCACTTTAGAGATGTGACCCATAACCCCGTGCACTTGTCGATTTAGTGAAGGAAAATATTTAAAATCGATACGAGCGTGTTTTTCCCAGAAAGTGCAAAAATGTGTGTATTTCAGGACATGTCTCATGGACATTTTCCTGGACCTGTTGGGAATCTTAGAGCTTTTGCTATTAATTATGATTGTTTGATTATTAGATTATTAATGTGGCCATGCTGAGCCTGCTACCATTCTTGTATTGAATGTACTATCCTTTCTCAAATGCTCCATCAGACCCCTTGTTTGCACCTCTGACCCTTTTTTTTTCCCCTCTCTGTTTCACTGATCCTACCCTGCCTGTACAGACATGATGCCCAACTGCCCCCTTGTCGCTTCCTCGATGTCCAACTTTTTCTCTCTCTCTCTTTTACGATCGCACTCAGTTAGATGATATAGAAGAAAATATTTGTTCTAAAGAGTGTCGGGGGAAGAAAATGCATCTCGCTTGTGTCAGGCAATCCCTGAGCAGCATGATGAAACAAGGAGTGGAGTTCCTCATGACCTTCGCTGTTCAAAATTGCTCTCTGCTATATAATCCTCTCCGGGGGCTGGTTAGCACTGCTGGCAGAAGGGTGTTTTTTCACGTTTTTGTTTTTGTGACCTATGAATTTAGCGGGGGCAGAATGAAACCCTCATTTCAGCGTTCTTGTTATTAATTAAATCTCCTTTTCTGACTGCATAGAAGAAAACGGTAGAAGGGAAATGTCTCATTTGGCCGCTGCCACCGGGTGGGCGGTACACCCCAGGGCAGGAGGTGGGATCTGCCTGACAGCTCTGAAAGGCCCACCACTGCCCTAATTGAATAATTGAATGATGACCAGCTGTGGGTACTCAAGGGCCCAAAGGAAGGACCATAAAGGCTTTTGGTCCCAATACTTCTGGGATGAGTGTTTTGGAAAGACGTCTGTTGGAAAGATGTTATTTTGGTAAGATTTTTGTTTGGCCTTTAAAGTGGGCCTGTTTTGAGTTTCATTCTGACTATTGAAGGCTGAAACTGATTTTGATGAGTAAAAGTGCTTGGATTTCAGGGGAAGTTGGTGTCATTTAGGCTTCTGTCCTCAGCTGCTACCCTGCTGTCAACCAATGCTTCCTGGAGAGGATAAGATGAAATTTTTCCCTGTTTTACTCACAACTGTGTCCTGTACAATGAGAAACAGCTACAATGGTTTGTGAAAATATGTATCTTTTTCCCCTAAAACAGGCTTTATTCCATAAAACCATGTTTTTTTTTCTAATGAAAAGATATTGTACATACCACTTACTAAGTGCTTCACTCTGCCAACACTGTTCCTTCACTAACAAAACTGTATACTCTTCCTATTTTCTGTCTGTGTCTCAGCCAATCACATCACTTATTCATAATGAACAAAATAATATGATATTATAAGCTGGTTGCTGTGTTCATATTCCATATTAGGTCATAAGCTGCACACGCAGGTGCTTGAAGCTTTTATTTCCACAACAGCCCCTCTGACCTACTCTGGAAGAGGGGCATCTCATGTCTCCTAAAGTCAACAAACATCTCTTTTGTATCGCTGCTATTGAATAGAAGAAGAATGGAAGAATTTTGCACCAGCTGTCAAACAGCTCCACTTCCTCTCTGTAGGTTGTCTCATTGTTACAGGAGATCAGGCCCACGTCTGGCCGCCATACTGTCAATGGCTGAAAATCGTTCCATTAGAGGAGCAACAGTGTGACTGAGCCTGTTTGAGGAAATACCAGAGGTGCTGGTATTTCCACTGGAGCAGTCTGAGTTTCTGTTCCTGGTGACTTTACACAGCCTGGTTCAGGGTTTCCTAACCACTAATCAGGTTTGTTTTTAAATCTTGCATAAAATTAAAAACTTGGTTTATAGGTAGTAACGATATATGTGACTTATGATGACCTGAAACTACAGTGGCCATCCAGCCAACATTATACTTTTATTTTTTGTTTTGTCAAAACATCTGTTGCTGGCTGCTCCACTTGCTGTATGACAATGTCATCACTCTGCTGCAAGACACCATATTTCTTATTGTCCTTAAGGTTTAATAGACAAACCCATTTTATGTAGCAAATACTTAATTTGATTCTATTCAGGTATTTTTTTTTTGTATGGCTAGCAAGTGAAAACATAAATATTGTGCTAGTGCACAAGGGAAATGGCAAAAGAAAACTCATTTAGAAATGAAAGTGTAAATAATGGTGTGAAATGAAAATGATTATAATACTGCATTTACATTGATCTCAATAGCATTTTAACATGAATGTGTGAAGTTAATGGGGAAAAATAAAAGAAAGCAATAATATACAAGGTAGCATATTCATGCATGTTAATTCCTTATGTAACCATAAGGATTCCTCAATCCCTGGATGACTGTGATGAATTGCAGATTTTTCACTCTTGGTTGGCTTCTGAGTGCTCTGCTATGAACTCTTTAGTGACCTTGACACAGAAGTCTCCTCCCTCAAATTTTTGGGGATTTCATTATGCAAAGCGGTACCACCCAGCACAAAGCCCTTTTATCAGAACGACCATCATATCATTTTAAAAACTATGCCCCTTTAAATATTTATTGATTTTTGGATGTAATATCTGAAATTTAATGAACCAAATTTAAATTGTAAAAGTTTTTTGAGAGTGGAAGTATGCACAGATATGATGACTGAGAAAATTACTGATTGCGTACCTTCGCCTGCTCTACTCACTGAAGTCTTCTTTTAGTTTCCCATTTTAATAAAAAAAATACATGTTGGCTGTAATAAGACAGCAATACAAAAATTAACTGGGGGTTTGATTGTATCTTAGCATGGTGTTTTTAACTGTTGCATGAAATATGATCTAGTAGTCCCGTCTCACCTTGCAGAAGCTTAAGGTATTCAAAGTATTAATTGACTGCAATTAAGCTATGCAATTTTATGTTTTCAAATTGTTTTTTAAACTTCTTACACAGCTGTCACCTGATTGAATAGGCCTCAATTTAGCTGTTTTAGACATACAGCCAAATGTATAATTAAAAATAATTTTCTGCAAGAAATTTTTCATTCTTCTCTTTAGAAGGTTGCTCCCTCATATGCCTTTATGGAAATGAGTCTCTTTGATTTTGACGGTTTTGCATGCAGTCATTATATAAATGGTTCAGATATTGCTTTTACTTTAATTTTTGTCAATGTCTTTTTAAATAACCTATTCAGACAGCTTATTTTGTAATAGTATGTTTAATTTTAGCATCACTTTGAGTAATTTGGGTTTCGGAAGTCCGATCCTCTTCATAACCCAAAGCAGAGCTTGAGACTAAGCTGTGGTATCACTCCTCAGTGGAGATGACTTGCATTGCTCTCGCTGACTGCAAGGACATTTTATCTGCTTAGGCGATTAAGGGGTGAGATCTGTTCAGTTCGTATCAATGGTTCTCAACTGTGATGGATAGCTCCTTTAACAGGAGCTTCTAGTTGAAAGTCATGACTAGTGTGTTGGGCTACACCTTTGGTGCCCTGCAGCCTGCCATTCTGGACCACTTATTATCCCCATGTTGGCCTCCTTGAGTTTGCATTCATAAGAAGTGGTATAATGTTTTGACCAGCTAATGGAGTCCAAACATGGCAACTACAAGGCCACCAGACTTCTTTTTTTAAGTTTCCTCAGCTTAAGGAAACCTGTTTTCCGCTGTTACTACTTCTCTCTGATATGGTCAGAAGATGTTTATTTCCACTGTCTTTTCCAGGAGATGAGATGGTGTGTTGGAGAAGGTACCAGTGCCACACTTCCAGGCAATTTATCCCTGTGGCACAGACCCAGAGCCCAAAGCTTCAGGCTGGTGTTTAAAGTGGCTTTATTGTTCCCCGTTCCTATTTGTACAGTGGGCAGCAATTACAAGAGGAGCCTGGGAAAGCCCAGGTGGAAGCATACTGTGTCTCAGCATTGGAAAGTACTTGTCAAGACCTTGTTTTCTTTCAGATTATAGTAAGAAATGGAGTTTTATACATACAGTACATTATTCACTGTAAGAAGAAACCAGCCTTCATACTGCTAGTCTGTTTGTTTCTGGTTTCCAGAATGGTCTATTCTCACCCTCTGGGGTACAGCTGTTAGCGAAGTTTGGCTGTCCTCTGTAACATGTTCCTTGGTTATCATAGAACATCTTACTCTGAAAATAGTGGCTAAGTTTGGAGTGCTCAATAAAAAGTAGCCCACTTCATTCATTGTTTTTCTTACAACTTTCATAGCTCTCCCTGAAATTCTGGAAACAGCCTGATTTGCTTCCCGCTGCCTTTTTGTGATATCGGAAAACCCATGAAGTACAGTATGACTTTGGGCTGATTACACTAGCATGCATTAATCAGTCCTGTTTCTGGTGAAGGAGATCCGAGAATGATGTACATTTTGTTTAACAGCTGTCTAGGTGAAGGAATAAAAAATAGACACACAAGAAGCAAGTTCCATGATTTATAGGTTCTGTGATGGTAAATTTGGCTGCAATCAATTACAATATTGTATTTTATCACAAGGGTTCCTTTGTGTCTTCTGTTGCAGTGTGTTGGGTGATGCTGTTTGGTATTCACTGTGCTCCAAGCAAGGCACTAGTATGTAAAAGCTTCTGCGTGTCATAGTATGCCACACTAAAAGAAGCTTTATCAATGTCTGTATTGTAGAAAACTTTGTAGATCAGTATATTAATATCTAAGATGACCCTGCTGTCGTAAGAAATGTACTGAAATATTCAGTAGGAGGTACTTATCAAGGAATTGCTTTTTGACTTTTTGGAGAGTGTCCATGGTTTACGTCTGCAGTATCTACCTGGTGGATTCATCTCCCACTTCTGTGCTATACTGATGATTGGCCAAACCTAACAGATGAAAACATACTGTGTGGGTATATGTAGTGCTGAGCATTTATAGTGTACAGTATATATATCCTGTATGCAGTAAATAAGACTCTGCTATTTAAAAGGAGGGTGAGATTCTAAGGTCTGTTAGTGTAGTGTGTACCTCTCTCACCAGCTCTCACTCAATCTTTACAGATACCAGCCGGCAAGAATGGAGTGGTGTAGTACACTTCTGTGAAAATGCCAGGAGTACCTTGGCTTGTGAATACTACAAGTGCCACCAGGACACCGATCACTAGATATGTCTACTGTATATGCAGCCTTCCTTCCAAGGGTGAGAGCTGTATTGTCATTTGGTTGCAAGATGTTCGTGTCCTTCCCTCTTACATACCATGACAGAGAGCAATGTCCCTTGTCTTCTGCAGCATGTTTGCACAGACACATGTTGTAATAGATGATGGCTATAATAACCTCGAACTGGGCGGATCCCTACAGCAAAATACATGGGATCAATAGCTCACGTTCTCTCACTTGAATATTCCTTATGAGTCGTCAATTGCCGTTAGGAACTGTTTTCAGTCCTGAGGATTGGACCCTGGTATGGGATTACAGGTCCTCTAGTCTAAAGGATGAGCACTTCACACAGCCTTAGCACACAGAGAATGTCTTGGCAACTGACAGCTCTGTCAGTGCCTCTCAAGAAAGAGCTTTCAAATCCCCGGCTTTTACTTGGAAGCCCAAGTAGATCCCTTCTGGTCCTCCAAAGAGGCTTTAGGGCGTTCTCTGCAATGCTTTACCTTCCCAGTGCGGAGATAAATTCCATTGTCTCCTTGTCCTCCTGCTGTGCATGACAGTGGATAAACTAGTTTCTGAAGAGGAAGCGCAATTCATCTGACACTAATGCCAACTTGCACTAAGGGAGTGGAGGGATGCTATATTACCAAAGTAGCTTGCTGTAAAAGGTAAGGCTGTCTATTCCCTCAGTGATGATTATATGCACGCCCCCCCCATCCAATTTTCTTTGCCCCGGTCATGAACTTTCTCATCCTAAAAGTGTTTTTTGTACACCTCAGCCCTGCAGTTTGCATACCTGAATCCTCACTGTAGGGCAGTCTGAGCACTTCAGAGTATAAAAATATGAAATGTAAGCATGGAATTGAAAATTGAAGTTGAACCTTGAAATGGTTGCAACCTTTCTCTGATTGTGTCACGGGAAGTAAATTGAATTTGTTCCACTTTAGCCTGGTGTTTGATGTTACAGAATGTTTTAATGATGATAAATGCTCTCAAAGGCATGTTTGTGCTGTTTCCTCTAAAGAACCAGATGTGCACACAGTAACGTTGTATTTGGGTCAGTCTTATGGACCTTAAACCAAAGCAGATGAGAACTGTTAGGGTGGTGAGAATTATTAGCGTTTTTGCTCTGTGGTGGCAGCCTGTTATGGTAATGAGAGCCCATGTTTCCGCAGAGAAAATGATGGCATTTTTAAATTATGAAAAACAAAGTATCAACTCCTCTAGTCTTCATCTTCAATCTTCACTTCTTGAGGTGTCATGGAAGAATTAGACTTTATTTAAACCTTCTCCATCAGAAGCGCTTCAACTATTATAATGTAACGAAATGCCTCCGGACACCATAATTTCACCTAAAATATTCTTGCTTATAATGGATTGACATTTTTAACTCCGTTGCTTCACATATTTTTAAAATGTAATTTTGGGTTTCTGTAAACATATTTAAACGATTTAGGGTATTATACTAAACTACTGCATCATGGTAACAATATTTCTAGTCAATGTCATGTATTAAAATCTCTCTAAAAAATGAATAGTCAACAAATAGAGTATTTTTTAAAAGTTATCGAAGACTCTTAGCTTCTTTAGGAAGGTAAGGAAGGAATGTGTGAAGGGACAGTAGTCCACTGACCCTTCTTACATCCCTCTGGTTGGGCCCCAGCAGCATCTTTCTTCATCTTCAGGACAATAATGTTAATTCTGAGGCTCATCTGCATATATAAATCAAGTGTGACTCTCTTGTGTTGCCTGGTGTCTGGCTTCATCACTAGGAGTTCCCTGTTCCAGCACTAGCTGGTTGTAGGGTCACACAGGTGCAGTAGAGGAACCAACCAGTGACCTGGGTTCCTTTCCAGGTGATCAAAACTCTTTTCCCCTCTCGACAGCCTGCCTTGGCTCTGTTTCTTTTCTACCCCTATAGATTCGCACTGTCATCCTGAGAAATAATCCTCTTATTCCTCTCTTTTCGCAAGCTTTGTGCAAGAGGTGAAACTTGTGTTGATGCTCACACGCATGCACACTTGTGATTATCTTTCTGTCTTTGTGAGGATTTTAGTCCTGCTTTAATGCAATAAATTGTTGACCCGCTTCATGTAAAACCAGTGAAAGCGTTTTCAGTTTTTGCACTGTTTTTCTTAGTGTTTTGTTCACGTATTTATTTTCATGGCTTCCCATCATTGAGGGGGCTTTTTAATTTTTAAGTATGCCCCACGAGTATACTAAAATATGCGCACACACACATAGTGACCAGACATTTGTAGTTTGTCCTTTCAAAGATTTTCTTGTTGTAGCCTTCAGTCACATGCATGATTTCTATAAATAATTCTCCTGTAAAAGTATGAAATTATAAGGTACGCAGCCTTCTCTGAGCGACAATGTCTGTTGAGCAATTAAGTTAATCATGTTTATTTTAGTGGTATGTAGACACCTGCTGTTTTTAAGTGACACCGAACTGTTAAAGTATTTATGGATTTTTTTGGAGTGTCATTTGTGATTCCTTTCCAATTTTCACTTAGCTTCGGGTGCTGTGGTCTGCATGTAGGTGTTGTCTGACACGTAATGTGAATACTAATTAACCTTCTCGCTCAACAACTTTTAACGAGACTTCCTGTACTCCGGCAAGACCACACGCGCTCACCCTGCTGTTTGGCTTGTGGGGTTTGTGTGAGGTGAACACACCTTTGAGGGGCGTTATTGGGCCTTTCAATGAAAATGCATAAGTCAAAGGAAAGAGACTTATATCTGAAATAATCAAAAAATTTCTGAAGCAGCAATGAAGCATCCATCTTCTGGATTATTAGCCATACATGAGATGAGAACCAGGTGCGGCCTCGGTGTGTAGAGTGTTGGAGGAAAGGAGTGAGTTGCGCTGCGGAGCTGGGATGGTGCTGTGTTTTGATACGAAAGCAGAGAAAAAAGCCTCTTTTTTTGAGTGTTTGTCGATGCATTTTATTTTATATTTATTAATTTAGCAGAAACTTTCCATAAAGTGATGTACATCTCAGAAAACAAGGCAAGAGTGCATCACACCAACAGGAGAGATTTGATTCAGACCCGTGAATCTTGAGTTCAATTTGTTGTATAAAAGTATACAAGAGTAGCTGCCTAGTTTTTCTTTATAAATCATTAGACAAAACACAGTACACATTTTGCATTTTTAATAAAAACCCTAAGTCCACCCTGTTCTACCTTGTGCTTGGTCATTCTTTCAAAAATTTTTCTTGTCTGAAAATACAATTTAATATCCACCCCCCGGCTTCGATGTGAATAATTCTCTTGGAGTGCAGATACAGCATTTGGCCGTGTAAATAGAATGGCTGCTGGAAGGTACTGTTAATGTTCTGAAGTTACATTAGATCTGCATGTTCACCTGGCGTATGGTTTAGTGAGATTGGGGTATTTTGAGCCTCACTGTGCCCTGAGGGAGGTGAGCAGACCCCACGGGTCCTGTCCTGCATGTGTTAACTTGCACAGTCCTGGCTGAGTGTACGATAAGGTCAGCCAACATGACCCACCTTAAAGATTTATGTGGGGACTATAAAATAGCTCCCTTTTGGGTATTCCTCATGCTGTTTTAGAATGGGTGGAAAAATATGAGGAAAAAAGCAAATGTACAGTGAACAGAGAACATGAAGCCATTAACGTATTTAATTTAAGCTAGCAAACAGCACTGTCGGCACGTTAGTTTCTCACCTCAGTTTTTTTGTTAAAATCTGACTTAAAAAAACGGTGGACAATTTATTATATTGAATTGCACCCCTACAGCATGTCCCCCAGTCTCTCATATGCTTCTTTTCATATTCTCAATGATTTACGTTTATTCGTTTAGCAGATGCTTTTCTCCAAGCGACGTACATCTTATAGAAAATACAATTTGTGATGCGTCGTGTCGTTTGAGGTGTTGATATCGATGCCTAATTTTCGCGTTGCAGTGGGTTGTCGCAGGAGAAGGGGTTACTCTCAAAGGGCTCTCTATCATATCTGCAGACCAGACAGCAAATCTTGCCGCTCTCGGGAAAAGCAAGGAATGTGTGTTTATTCCTTAACGACAGGACCAGGAATGCTGTAAGCAGGGTTTAAAAGCTAAATAAATTATTAAATATGCGAAATCCATTTCTGTATTTGATTTAAGTGGAACCTTAAGCCACTTTTAATTCAAGTGAGCTGGCAGCGAGATTAAACATTAAAGCCCCTTGTAGAAGCTGCCATTAATGAAGATGGATGTGCGTTCCTGGCTTTAAAAAACACAAATGACAAGGTGTTACAGGGACGGTACAACTCTGAGTAACGCAATGACAAGGTGAAATGTGGATGAGAGACTCCGAGGGATGTGCCGCTTTATTTTGTCCCACTTTGCTTGTTTTTCAGGCATGTTTCTGAGTTCCCTAACTCGACCAAAATTTGGACTGGAAATGCAGTTTCCCTCATCAAAGCTCACAGAAACATATATAGAACATACACACCTTCAAATGTGCTTGTTCCCCAGGCTTTCCATCACGCTTAGAGAAACCATTACTCTTATTCACTTGAATACAGGTGGGGAGGGGTCTGTTTTTTCATGATATGAAGCTATTAAAAGTCAGTGCATTGGGCTTCACTTCTGATCATGCGAAGACAATTTATGTATATATTTTAAACACAGTATGATGTCTAAAAGGGTTTTACTGAGTGCACACAGTAGGTTGATAAATGGGCTGTAAAATGAAAAGGAAATGAGAATACAATTCATTGTTTCTGTAACAGTGGCAGCGTGTGTGTTTATTATAGGTTTTTGCATTTGTTTCTGCTCGATTTTTGAGTAGAATGTCCCCATCTGGACTGTTTGACACTCAGCCTGCGGCAACTTGCAGGGCTCTGCCACCTTTCTTGCACCCTTAGTTACTGTCAAAGCATTTAAGAATATTTATTAGTTTCCCATGTGTCATCCTGTGCCTCTTCCTTTTCTGCTATCAAACCTCTGCTGTTGATACAGAATGCTGCTGCGTGAGTTGTTTGACCTGCTAAAGTGTTCTCATGTATCTCCTCTCCTCGTTTATTTAAGATGGCTTCTTGTAGCCCAGATCAGATTCAAGACTCTGGTTATGACCTATACGACCGTCAGCAGATCTGCTCCCCAATACCTACAAGACCTGATCACTGGCTACACCTCAACCAGACAGCTACGCTCCTCCATCTCTGCCCACTTTCTGGCCCCACATCCTAGAGGTCCAAAGGCGGAAGCACCAAGGTTTTCGGTTCTGGTGGAGTGATCTCCATCTCTCAATCCTTTGCAACATTCAAGTAATGTCTAGAAATTCACCTCTTTCAGACTTACTTCTCCCTGATCTTCTATGTGCTTCATATGTCAGTACTATGTTATCTCTTAAATAACTAAAAAGAAGGTCTATATGCAGCTACTCATATGATGTACACTAGTTTGTATGGTGGTATGTGACTCTACTGGAAAATCACATGTCTGCATCCAAATTTTTCCAGTTGATTTAATGCAGTTTTTGTATTTTTTCTTGAAGATGTACATTACTTTGGAGAAAAGTGTATGCTAACTGAATAAATACAAATGTAAATATCATTTTTAGTGCTGCAGTAAAGGCTTCCCGTGACAGGGGGTTGTGTGAAAGATTTCGTAAGGCCTGGTCCTCCTTGCATTGCTCACTGTAAACGGATACTTTGTCAAGTCAGAAGCAAAGTAGTCGCGGTTTGGCTCTGAGCCAGATAGCCTTGCCACTCACTGCTGAGCACTTGGTAACAAGGCCACGGGGATTCGTTCATCATCACAGGCCTTAGTTTCCTCGGGTAACTCTGCAAACACTCGGCACCGGTGGGCTTTGATTTTCCGAGGGTTGTAGCAAACTGTGCAGATTCCCATGCCAAATGCAGAATGCCTTACCGCACTGGCTCTGAACCTGGTCGGTCATGTCAGGTGGGTGGTGAGATGCTTTTGGAACAGTAGCCCTCACAGTGTAATCTGTAATAGCGAGCTAAGTCATCCGCAGCCCGACAGTCATCATTATCTCGGCAGAGTGACTTTGAAATTGTTCAAATTTCACCCGTTGTGGATGTACGTGTTTCTGAAATTGAAACACGCCTGCCCCTTGCTTGTGTAAAAAAAACTTGTTTTCCAACATATGTAATAGCAAGAACATTATTATTCACATTATCACGCCTTCTCAAAGGCATTGCAGTTTCTTTTTGTGTTACTTCTGTCTATGGTATTTGTGAAATCACTCTGCTTACATTGCCTTAATTTTTTCTGTTGCCTTTTTTGATTTGTAATAAAAATCAGCGACCAAAGTTGTCATTTTGCTTGCACTAACCGTTTTTATGTTAATCTCAGCAGTAGCTTGTCACGACCCCAGGGAACAATACCCCAAATCACCACAAGGGGCAGCACTCCAGGTCCACCTAGCTCCATCACTGCGCCTGCCCTTAGTAAACTAAAAGCCCAGTTGTCTGCCCTGTAGAAAAGTGAAGAATTACCATCAGGTTGTGGATTCTTGATCAGTTCTTAACTGCCTTGCCTGAGATTAGTTATGTCAAGTGATCCTTGTTCCTGTATAACTGTTTTTCCCAAGTCATGTTCCCAGTGTGTTCACGTGAATTGTCTGACAAGCCTTATTCTCCAGTCCTGTCTTCTCCACAGTGTTCATGTTCCCTCTCCCATCAGGTTCTCCAGTTCTCTAGTCGTTAAACCTCCATGTGCCTCTTCACTCACCAGTCACAGACACCCCCATCAGTAACAGCAGAGCACAGTCCACTTGTAAATAAACTTTGCATCTGAGTTCACACCACTGCATGTCCATGTCTGACTGTGACATAGCTAATTTAGTGGCATCAACTCCAGGCTCCCAAATCACAACTAAAATAAACTAGAGAAACTAGCTTGATGCGGAGCCTGAAAACCAAATTATGTTTCATTCGAGTCTCACCAAGTTACCTCATCAGAAATGACTATGCTTTTCACACTTTCATTAACGAATAACTTCATGAAATGGGCATTTTATACAAAGATATTAGTATTTTCCCTGAAATACATTTAATGAAACATGTTTTAATGTGGATTAAAGGCACTGTAGGTGGTTTGCCATATTTTTGGCTTTGTAAAAGTGGTTCAAAAACATCACCTGTTTAGAGCAGCAGAGGGTGTATTCAGATGTTATTTATTTTTCACAGTTGAGAGTGGCAGTTCTGGGTGTATGAACTAAGGTTTTTGGTGTTAAAATTGGTTTGGAATGGCTGCAATATGCCCCATCACCTCCCCTATACCTTCAGTGGCATTGTTCAGATCACCTACCTCTGACCAGGTAGTATCACAGAAGTGCAGCACCAGCCATCCTGGTCATTATTCACCATGTGTGTCTGTGCCAAGCCTTTGCTCTTTTGCTCTCCCATCACTCCTGTCATGGCAGTGGGGCCACAAGCATGTGGTGAGTAGGGCTTCTGCAACATTGTGGACAATCGAAACATCAGTGAGCCGCAGCACCGGCTGCCATTTGCCAGCTTAGTTGAAAATTAATTGGGCAAGTCAAGCAGCAAGAATTTGCCTGGGAAATTGTGAGGGATCCTTGTGAATGGCTGTTTTCAACTTTGTGTTACAGGGTGGTGTTGATGTCCATGGTTGTCCCCATTGACATGCAAGCACTGGATCTGCCCTGTGGAACATAGCTGTCTTTCTGTCTGATAAAATAAAAAGTTAATTCTAATACTTTCAGTTTTTTTTTCTGCGAGAGAACGTCTCTTTCATTCTTCAGCAGCTCATAACTTTATTTTCCCATAGGTTCATGAGCCAATGAACTTTTAAATGCTAGAATTCAAACAGACTTTGAAAAAGAACACTGTGACATGTACCATGAGGTTTTCATGTCATTTCTTTTGCTTTGAGATTTCTGCTTTGGTGGTGCACAATCTGGAGCGGTGCCTAATTATGCACTTGACAGAATGGGGATTCATACTGCGATGAAGGGTCTGAACAGCGGTGGCACAGATGAGGTCATCATCTTTGAGGACGCAGCTGTTAAAAATGGCAGCATCCTTTGTGACACAACCTCAGGAAGCAGTGAGATGCTTAGGAGGACCTGCCTTCCCACTGCTTTCCAGACCTCGCAGTCTTGTCCCGTGGCCATTGAGGACCATTGATGAGAACTCGTCCAGCTATTAGAGCTTCAACTTGGGCTTTTGAATTTCTTAAAAATCCAGAGTCACCTTATTGTAGATAGTTATAGTGAGGAGACGTCTAATGGTTAAGTCTCTGGAGCGGAAATGATGGAAAAAAAAAAAATTCATTTCATAATTTCCACAAAGAAATTGTTTATGGGTAGCTAGCCACTTTGATGCTTGTTACTTGTATTCTTGTGTCACTTTATACTTAAAAAATAACTTACTAAATTTTAAAAGACAAAACAAACCTGTTGGTTGACTCACAACACACTCTTCAATTCCAACACTCATTTCTTCTTAGATACTTTCAGACCCAGCTACACATGCAAACTCCAGGAGGTTGGATTACTTACATGTAATGGGCGATTATTTATTTCCCTTTGGAGAAGTAAAGTGGGTTTTTGCATCCAGTCTTTGTGGGAAACTAGAGTTTTAAAGGTAACAGTTCCCAAGGTGTATACACAAATCCATGCTCTGAAAAAAACGTTGTGCCCTAGGCAGAAGAAGAAACTTCTCATTGTATTCTGTTTTAATTCACTGGAGATCCGGGACATTCATAATCTTAGAAAAATAGAAAATAGAAAAACTGTGAGCTTACAGGGTTAACAGAATATACACGAAGCTTCAGGAGCAAACTTCTGTATTTGAGATTTCCTTCAGCACCAAAATCACGTCTTATCTTAGTTGTTGTTTTCTCATCTCTTGTGAGACTTTGACATTGGATATCTGAAGACTTAGATCAATGGCCTGTTGATGCCTGCTGATACTTGGTTGAGCTAAGAAGAAGTGGACATGGTGGACTGGTGTGGATGTTGTGCTTCTAGCTGTGCTGGAGCTTTGGAATGTATGAATTGGAGCAATGGGACAGATTGCATATGGGGGTAAATGTCGAACTGTCTCAGGAAAGCCAGAAGCTTTTACATTGAAACATTTCCTCTTGGTTCTTTCCGCAGTTGTTGGGCCATTTGTTTAAAATTCAGTGCTGGATAAATGTTTTCAGAGGGGTGACCTGGGTCTCTGGAGAACGCTGCTGAAGACTTTCGAAAGGCTGTGTTGTAGTCCTGTATACATGGAATGGCGGCACTTCTGAGGGTGGAAGGGAGTGAGGGAGATGGCTAATTATCTCCCAGGTGCCAAAGAACCGATTCAGGCCAATTTGGCTGCAGGGGTGGAACTCCCTGGAAGACCACCAGGGGCAGCATTGTATTTGATCTTTCATGATGCCTCTAGCAGCTATGTAGCAAACCCCTCATGACCCACCGTTCCGGTTACAGAGGTGTAAATTATTGTTTGCCTGACAGTCAGGGCAGCTGCAATGGGGAGGAATTATCTCACTGATGAATCGATGAAAAATTTTAATCTGCAAGACTGTTGGGTTGACGCTGTCAAAGTGCGCCTGACACATTGAAAGCTTTTATTGTCTCTGAGGCACTCTGCCTTTTGGTTCTGAAATAAGAGGTTTGTATCACACCATGCAAAGCAGCTCACCCCTATCAGAAACACCACCTGATAAATATTTGAAAGCTGTTGGCATAGCTGCAAAACTGTCCGGAAGAACCCTGCATTTTGTTTTAAGGTCGTGCCTCATTCTGTTTTTGCTGTCGTGGGGTGCAGTTAAGCACTCTGAAATGGGTACATTGGTCGAGTGTTTTACTTCATCATCGCGAAAGGTTATAAACTGACTTTGTCGTTGAGCTCTTAGAATAAAACAAAACTCACACATTTAAAGCTAACCACTTCAAATAGAAGAGTGACACTGTATTTGCTCTGCGTTAATACAAATTAAAGTACTTGAATATGTTTTCCTGTTGGTTTTCTCCCGTCGCACATTATTAGAATTTCACGGCTCATTAGAAGTGGATAAAGTGTTTTTTGTGTTTTGTGGGATAGACAAGAAACAAAGGAACTTCTTGAGATAATTAAAGATAATGAAACCCATTGGACATATATTTCTGTCACTAATATTACTTTAACAAGAAGCATTAATGAAGTAGATTGGTTCTGGTGTGAGAGTGTGTTTGGCGTTAAGCTGTCATGTGTTTTCAGAATCAGTCACTTCCACTGATCTTGTCTATGAAGGAAGAGCTGACAGTGGGTGAGGAACTCTGCTGTTACAATATCTACTCTGGCTGAACATTGATTTGCTTTTAGCACAGTTGTGCGCTTGCGGTAACGCTCCACAGTAACCTGGAAAGTACAGCACCCCACACTGTTGTTCCGTTTCTGTGGACTGTTTCAAATTGACACATCACAAAAAAACAAGATTTTTCCAACTGCTGTATGGTAAAATAGATACATTTCTGTCACTTTTTATGTGGTTCCTCACTGTGCAGCTGTTGCACGCACTGCGTGGTGGTAGAGTAAGCGTGCTGCTTTTTGACGTCTAAGGCACAGGTGTCTTAACGGGTCCTACAGACGACAGCGTGTCACTCGGGGGAGGGGACGTGTCACCTGGTGCAGATGGGAGGCCTTGTGTTGCAGCTATTCAGCAGCGACATTCATAGGATGTGTTGGCACCAGTTAAAGGTCCTGGTTTATTAAAGCCGGATGTAATTTTGAGTCGAAGCCTCTATCTGAAACCACTATTATGGAAACCTCTCAGAACCCTTCTGAAGACCAGTAGAAAGAGCAAGGACAAGAAACTTAACTAGTAGCTTTGGTGCTGATTTTACTCTAGGTGTTATGCTTACCTTGACATGAAGTGTTTCCTTACAAGTGTATCTTCTACCCATCAAGTGTTTATATTTGTTCTATTGAGAATTTGGTGATATTGATCCCTCCGCTTTTGTTAACCGCTTGTCCTTGTCAGGGCCACGGAGGTCCAGAGCTTATTCCAGAATCAATGGGTGCCAGGCGAGGAGGGGCACACCCTGGAAGGGATGCCAGTCTATTGTAGGGTAGCAACACATGCACGCAATACAGGAAATTTAGAATCACCAGTCCATCTGAAACATTTGTTTTTGGGCAGTGGGAGGAAACCAGAGCAGCTGAAAGGACCCCACGCAGCCACGGCAAAAACATGAAAACTCAATACAGATTAGGCTGGATTCAAAACTATGTCTGCACAGCCCAAGGGTTGTGAGCTAAAAGTGCTACCTGCAGCACTCACACCAACACCCGTTGCGCCACCCATCATGTTGTTAATCTAATATTAATTCCAGACATCAATATAAATAAAATGGAAATAATATTTTCAGCAGGAAAACATTAAAGTTGCATTTAAATTGATGGTATTGCAGAAGTGCAAGCTACTTTTTCTTGATTTAATGTCAACATATTGGTTTTGCAGAGATCTGCAATGTAATGTATTGTCTAAGTCTATGGATCTTCTCACACACTTGGAGATAAGTCTGAGGTCACCAGAAATGCTCTGCCATGAGTTGGTGCAGGTGTGTATGGGGAATGGGAAGTTCTAAATTGCTAGTAGTGGTGGCTGGTGAATTAGTGTGTGCGGTTACAGTGTCGTTCAGAGATCTTGGGCCTGTTAGTACTGGTTGCCTCCCTGATGACTTCACCTTCTTCATTTGTTTGCCACCAATCAATTTCAGGCCCTGGACCATTCCTCCTGGGAACTATTTTGTAGCTCCGAGCCTGCAGCTAGGAGGCTAGGTATTTATTGAAGTAACACTCGGATGCCAATTTGTTTCCATTGAGTTTTGTTTTTGTTTCTTGGGCTCCATTAACTCTCACCTGGGTTTAATGTGCTTGGACTGAGGACTGGCACTGTGCACTGCAGCTGTAAATCCAGTGCCCAGAAATGATCACGGTCCATATTTGCTTTAATTGCAGCCATGGACAAAGGCTTTGTTCAAGGAAAGGTAGGCTAGGAGGTTAGCGGCAATAACGCTGGTAAATAAAGATTGCCGGATCCCAGCCAAAAGGTCCTTCTCTAGGTTTTTGAGCCTGGGACTCATTGAAGGAGCTGAGAAATAATTGCAGTTAGTATGTATGTTAGTTAGTATGAAGGTGAAATGTAGTGTTGTGCCGTATTTGGTTCTGCCATGAGCTCTTGGAAGGCTGCTAATGGTTACCACTAAATATTTTGTGTCCTTTCTCAGAGCTCATCCAGTTACACCACTTTCCTGTGCAGGAGGCTGAGTGTCCTTGGTTTACCCTGGTGTGTGAGTAACACTGGAGCTAAAAGACTAATTAGGAAGACCCAGGAACACAGAATTTAATACTCCTGGGAAAAATCTCTTCTACCTCCATTGTCCACCTCCCGTTCAAGGTTGCCAGAGATGACCCAATAACTTTTTAATGGTATTTTTCATTTTGTTGTAAAGCACGCTTCCATTTTTACGACGTGCACTAAACGGGTGACCAGCATTACCATGTGTTCTGCTATCACGCAATAAAATAGACGTTTTATAAGTCACTCACGTGGCCATTTTCTAAGACAGTCCCTTAAATTCTCCCTTCCCTCCAGAGGTCCACAACTTTGCTGTGTTTCTCCTCCTCCTCCTATGTGGTTTTAAGGTAAAGATTTGACAAAACCTGACATGTCTTGTTCCAAGGATGACAAGGGGTAACTGATTTTTTTTCCCCCCTCAACATGCTCTCAGAAAGGGAAAATAACTAAAGCAGGCTTGCGAGAAAGATCGACACAGATGATACTATAGAGGAAGGTTGTTATGGATGCATCTGAACTCTCAGGAGGAAGAGGAGATCAAGCCCCCTGGCTGCCTCTTCTGTTGAAAACCTTACCATTTCATCTTTATTTGGTGGCATGGGTGAAAAAGACATCTCCACGTCAAGTGAGCCATGTATGCATAAAATCGACATGTTCGACCAAACAAGCAGTATTGAAGCCCAGCTGTGGTCGCCGCGCATGAAAAGTAAAGTGCGGAGGTTCTCGGTTCTGGCTTCGTTGTAGTGGAATGACCTCCCCCCTCACTCAGAACTGCTGAATCTTTGTCCACATTTAAAAAGGGTCTGAAAACTCACCTTTTCCATACTCACTTCACCCAAGATCTCTCTAGCTCATGTATGGTCTAAATGTTCACGCACCATAACTTTATGATCATGCCCAGATACACACACACACTTTCTGAACTGCTTGTCCTATACAGGGTCACGGGGAACCGGAGCCTACCTGGCAACACAGGGCGTAAGACTGGAGTGGGAGGGGACACACCCAGGACGGGACGCCAGTCCGTCGCAAGGCACCCCAAGCGGGACTCGAACCCCAGACCCACCAGAGAGCAGAACCCAGTCCAACCCACTGCGCCACTGCACCCCCTCATGCCCAGATAAGCCTCCTGTATTGTATGTAAATATTTGTGTACCTTTAAAAAAAATATTGTAGGAAGGTGATCAGGATTAGTCTATCCTGAGTTCTGTGCACCTACTTGTGCGATGAACATCGGTGCATAAAGTGGAAAGAAACAGACTAGGTTTACTTAAAAATCACACATCTGCACCTATATCTCTCTTTCTCCTAATGTAATGCACCAATTGTATTTTCTCTGAGATGTACATCGCTTTGGAGAAAGGTGTCCGCTAAATGAGTAAATGTAAGTGTAATGTAAAATCTCTGTCAAATCACAAGTGTTTTTTTTATGTACGTTGTACTTTCCTCTTAACGGTTTTGATTTTTACTTGTTTGGGGGTTTATTTACTCCTGTTTGGAGGGAAGGTGCAGTTAGAGATGTTTAGTTAGAAGTTATGAGGGGTGTGATCCGTTCCTGACTCCTGCAAATAAAAGTGGTGGCTAACAGGTTCTCTGTGGGGTTTGCAATGTCACGCCCCAGGCACCTGATCCTGATCAACCAGATCAGATGTAAAGGGTGCCAGTCCACCACCGTTTTCCCACGGAATCTCGTCTGAGACAACTGTCCCCTTTGTGCCTCCTGCGTTCGATGTCCAGCTTCCCTTCACCCTCACAACCTCATCTACATCTCCTGGTTCCTGACCCTTCACCTCGTTGCTTGACTATGTCTTCAGATCCTCGCCCACTCTGATTGTCAATCGCCTGACCCTTCATTCATCCCCAAATACGACTTCCAGTCTTGTCCTCCAACTTTGAATAAACTCACCTGCACTTGGGTCCAAACTCCTCCGTGTCTTCTGTTCGGCGTGACAGACAAAGTCTTTGTTTATAGCTTGATTCTAAATTTTTGGTTTGTCTCTACGCTTTCCGCCTCACTGGGCTGTATGTTGTAATTGCTGTTTTAATAATAGGACAGACTCTATAACTGGGTTTACCTGCATGTTTACAATTTTATGTTAATATTATTTGCATTTCCTTGGAAAATTACATTGTTTGCATTGCTTTTTTGGACTGCTGGAAAGTCTCACTTGCTGTATTTCTCTCAATATATACTTTTCTTTGGTGTCCGAGCAGCACTGACAGCACTGACACCATGAGCCTTGCCCATCACAAACAACTGGTTTGGGTTTAAGGCAAAGAGTAGGTTACGCTCTTATACACTTGCTCTCTTAATAGCCCGGTGGTGAACTGAGAATTACATGTGTTTCCCCTGGTTTTGGATCTTATTAAAATACTGAGGAAAGTTAATCCAAGAGGAATTCCTCTACATGTCTATGGAGTTATGGAGGATGATGTTAAAGGCAAACACTTTGATTTATGTCCAAATGAATGTCAACAACACTTCTCAGATTTTGAATAAGATTCAGAGTTCAAAGTGCTGGGAAAAGAAATCCTCTTTTGGACTATACCTGGATACAACCTGTTTGCCATCTGATGTTAGCTGCAGGTCTGGGTTTTACAGTCTAATTAGTCAGGGTTTTCCTGCAACCAAATGAATACGGGAGGTTTCCTATTTTAGCCCACATATGCAATTAATTAAAGGAGAAGGCATTTATTTTTTACACACACACAAAGTTGTCATACTAATTTGACAGTCCAGCACATTGCAAATTATGGTTTGATTACTTAGATATTTAATGATATAAATCTGGTTCATGCATCTTCTCTCATGTTCGGCTGCAGTGTAATGTAGAACAGAAATTAATAGAGAAATTGTCATAAAATCATACTTTTCTTTGACTAATCACGGCTATTAAATATTTTGGGCACAACTTAATTACTCTGCTATAAAAAGCTATAAATTGAATTTCAGCTTGGATTTAATGCATTGAAAAATTGCACTTTATCCATTTTTGCATGTGAAGTGTATCATCTGTGACGTAATGAGATGTATAACAATTAAATAAGTCATCTTTCTTATTACCGAGGTCACTTTATCTGTTTGTCAATTAGTTGTCAGTGTAAATTTATTTGTCGCAGCATAAAATGTCAAGTGATTTCTTTATTATTTGGAACCTGTTCAAACATTTTTTTCTCTTCTGCGCTCTGACAGTCATAATACATCTTCTGAGTTTCCCATTACATCTAATGATATCTCTGGGACGGCAGATTACCACAAATTAATTCCTTAATGGACTGATATTTCCTCATATTTCAATATGTCCCTCTTCTCTTCACAGAAGTTAATTTCAAACTGCCACTGCTTCACTTTTTTCTGAAAGTTTTCAGTCAGTTGCAGTGCTGCAGTTGAAAAGCAGGTGGTTTTCGTGTAGGAACAATGCCATACTGTATGCTAAGTCAACTTTTTAATGTAGGAATATTATTAATATTTGTTCCTTACAGGTACCCTGAAAATAAGACCATACTTGGAAGAAATTAATCGTGCTGGCTTTGATTCCTTCGCTCCGCTGTAGTAGCTTAGATCGAAGTACTTATCCTGAGTTGATGCAGTTAATATTTCCCAGATATATAGTAGTTAAATTTAGTATTTGTCCCTTTAAGTCTATAGTGTATCTATATATATTTATACATATATACATATATGAGAAAAATTTCAATTATACCACTCATACTTTTATTTTCACAGTAACCCCAGAAATGGTAAAAGCTTGGAAAAAGCATAACTTTTACTGCGTTGCGAAAGCCTTGTAGAATGTTACAAGGTGTCAGACATTGGAAATATTTTATGTGAAACTGTGGAAGAAAATAACAGATGATATTTGCAATATCAGTTCTTCGTATATGCCAACGTGTTGTTTGTTGCAGAGCATACTTTGGGAGATTTCCGAAACAGAAAATAGAAAAAATGCATAGTTGTTGTCTGAAATATTGTCCGTTGCCATGGTTACACCAGTGCGAGCACCCTCTTGGGAAATAGAGTATGTAGTGTAAGTGCCAAGTGCTGGTAATGCTGAAGGATTGTGTCTGCTTCTTCTAATGGTTTAGCTGCTGTGAGAAACCTGAAAGCAGAGTGTGGTTCTCCAAAAAGAGCATTGACGGGCTGTGTATGATTGTGTGTGACCTTGGCTGAGGACAGTGTGAACCCAAAGTAGGACCTGTGTGCATTGGAGGGCTTTGCCTTAAGGGCATCGTCTCTTTACATTCACCAAAGTTATGCTCTGTCAGATACCCACGGTAAAGGTCTTGCAGCAACCTTGTTCGATACAGACGGGGTGCAGCATTTTGCAGCTGCTTCTATCAAATAAACTCCCAAATAAAAATTTTTCACATTCCAGTTTTTGGCCTAGAGCTGCTGGTGCATGTGAACGTTGAACATTGATCATTTCGCATTATGAGTGTAATTTCTTCCTGAAGTTCTTACCATTAGTTGAGTTTCTAAGCCCCAATCTTGACACCCATGTGTGGTAAAACATCACCAAATCTTATTAAAACTAATTTACCTCAATAGTTAACATCAGTTGTCATAACACAAGGTAATGAGACAGTTCCCCTGTATTACTTTATTGTAATGTATGACCATGTACTTGTTTCTTCAGTTCTTTTATAGCGGTTCTATTCCGTACGCTTAACACCCACAAACAAAACATGCATACATGTGATACTCAGAAGACTGCATGTTGGCCCTGGTCTCACACCACTCAGCTGTCAGGAACTGGATGAAATCCAGATAGGGTTCTAAAAACACAACATCTTGTAAGACAAAGTAAGGGAAGTAAATGAAACTCCTCAAAGTGAAATTCTCGTAACCCCAAACGGGTGTATCTCGAGGGATGACTCTATATTGTGTTGATTTGGGAATAACAGATGAAATGTATCTCAACAGAGAATGCTGTGTTAGCATGACCTGTAACCCTACCCAGTAGCGGAGCACAGGGCGACGTCTTCAAAACTGCCGCACCGTGACTTTGTGCTGAGCAAGAGGCGAAACAATGAGGTGTGAAGTCATCTTCCTCGGGAACACACGGATCACAAAGGAGAGCGTACGTCGTGAGCGGCTGAGCAGATCTGCCTTCCGCTGCTACAAGCTGCTGATGTCCTGGCAGTTTTTGACGTCTGTCTTTTGGCTTTACATGTTGTGCTTTGTTCTCAAGCTTTGCTGTTGTCAGGATGATGGCATCTGCTGAACCAAGAAATATAAGAGAGAAGGACTAGGAAACACACCCTACATGAACTGGGAGCACACATTTGGAAACCTTGCAGAAAACTCTGTTCATACCTGAAAGTGCATCGTTTCCCTCGAGATTAACATCTTCGTAATTGTGAACGGATCTGCACCTCGAGATTAACAGATCTGTAACTGCAAATGGAGCCAACCCTTGAAATGATCATCCCTATAATTGCCACTGAATTCGCCCCACTAGATTAACATCTCCATTATTGCCGAAAGATCGGCCGCTCGAGATGAACATCTCCGTAATTGCCAATGGATCCGCCCCTCAAGATTGCTGATCAAGTGTGATTGTGATTATTGCCAATGGATCTACCCCTTGAGATTAACATTTCCATTATTGCCAGTGAATCATTACCCGGAACTGCACATAGTGCCTTTTTCACATTCTCATTAGGGTGGAAGACTCCGTGCTCGTTTTCTGGTTGCGACGCAGGCTTCGTCATTAGTTATGTTGTGGTTTCAATTATACCTTTGTGAAATCCAGTTAAGGCCCATTAAGCGGTGCTAGGAATGTACATTTCTGGTTTAATTACATGATTTTAGTAAGAATGAGCATCCATGCTGTGAAGGTGACTGGTTTGGCTGTTTGGATGGAGTGATCTCTGCTAGGCTCTGGTGGCCTCTCTCTGGGTGTGACCTTCCTTCAGCCCTATAGATGGGCAAATACCACAACCGGCACAAGTGGTATGGAACCACACCCTGAACCCTGGTGCCAGTTTGACTGAAAAACCCCAGAGGGGCACCACAGGCAAGGAGCATCAGCCAGGGGGCAGTAGTAAGAAGCCTCCATCAGAGGCCAGCAGAAAGGAACACCAGCCAGGATAGGTGTACACATCTCAGTATGTTTTGCTTTCCGACTTCCTCTCCCTCCTGTCCTCAACCGCTAGGAGGAATATTTGCAACAGCGGATTGGTTTGTTTTTGTTGTTTGCTCTACCTTTCCTTAATAGGCAGCAGCTTTTTCATTCCTGTGGTTTGCGGTCGCAGTCCCGCTGAAGCCGGGACAGGGGAAGAAGCGAGAATCATGCCTTTGCTTCGCTTTCGGTATGTGTCAAAGGCAGGGTTGCAATCGGGCTGCAACTTCCTCCTCGCTAATTAAGCCCCCAGTTCCGTTAGGTGGGGTGCGACTTTGACGTGCTCATGTCGCAGCAAGGGTTCCGCCGCTAGCTCCGTGTGCCAATTAACACAGCTGTGTGCCTGCCAATTCGGACCCGGCCCAGCGGAGACCTGGGCCAAAGGAGACTCCTTGAAGAGTCTCTCCCCAAGGAGGAGCTGAGCTGTCCAACAGGAGAAATACACAGCTCTACAGAATAAAAATAATAAGGGGCAGCGCTCACACACAGTGCAAAATAAAGAGTATAACATGCAAAGACATTCTGTGCCTATCTTCCTAATTATTGCCCGATATTATCTCTGTACATGGTCTCGGTAGGAGCACCTAACCTCAAATTATCCATGTTTCTGTTGCAGTTGAACACATTGTACACCGATTATTTCAACCCTGTAAAGTCTTGTACAGAAATGTGTGAGTGGCAGACAGAGTGTGTTCCACTGATGTATGGATGAGTGACCCGTTATGAGTAGTATATCTAGCAGTGTAAGTCTTTGGGTGCTCTGGTTTCCTCCCACAGTCCAAAGATATGCTGTTCAGGTTCACCCATAGTGTGTGAGTGACAGAAAGAGTGTGTTCCACTGATGCGTGGAGTGGATGAGTGAACCATTGTAAGTAGTGTACCTAGCAGTGTAAGTCACCTTGGTCAATAAGGCGTGTGGGCTGATAACACTACGTAGAGTTCATTGGAAGAGAAAAGTACCTGCTGAATAAATTAATATAAATGTAAATGAGAGAAAAAAGAACACCCTTTGTCTTACTTTTAAGGTTCTGGTACTGGTTAATACTAGTTTACTGCTCGAGGTGTGTGTCCTGCTTATGTCAGTCGGACATGATTTTAGTGCTGTAGTTTTATGGAGCAAATGATTGTTCAGCTGTAGTTGTATTGATCGGGTGTAACTGTAATGTGATTATAGTAGTCAGGTGTGATTGTAATATTGCGATTATATTGATCAAGCGTGGCTGTAATGCTGTGGTTATATTGACTGGGTGTTATTGTACTGCACTGTATGTTGATCAGGTTTGACTACAGTTTTGTGACTGTACTGATGAGGGGTGACTGTAATGTGGCGATTATATTGATCAGATGTGATTGTGCTGTTGCGTATATGTTGGTCAGGCGAGGCACAATACTATAGTTGTACTGAGAAAGTGTTAACTTTAATATTAGTTAAAATGATCATTGCAGACTATTACTGTAATCATATCGATCATGTTTGGGTGTAATACTGCGGTTATAGAGACCAGATGTGAGTGTGTGGTCATAGCAGAGAGGCTAGGGGCCTCTGGTTTCCCTTTTACTGCTCTGTCGCCACGGTTTCATTTGTAAACAAACTCCGTGAGTAAGTACACCGAACTTAAACCCTCTCCCGAGTGTTCGCACAATGGCAGAGTGCATGACCTGTTCACGAACATCTCAGTGCCAGGGTTCGTCTGGGCTACAACATGGTGTGGAGAAGGCTTTTGTTCTGAGGCTCCGGAAAGAGACGAGTTTTGTGATGCGGGCGTTTGTCAGCCAGTCTGGACAAAGTGAGGTATGACTGTGGAGTCTATGTTCCATGCTTGCTGTGATCAGATGTGCGTGATCCGACTTTACTGTGTCCCTGTGCTGTTAGAGCAACATCGCTTTCACCCTGCCGCTGCTGCTCCAGCTCTTCCTCTGGCTGCAGCTCACAGGCCCTTCAGACAGATGGCTCACTTTCTCCCTCCACAGAGAGAGGGCTGAGATGTGGGGAGACTGCGCTGCTGATGGGCCACTGTGGGAGTCAGAACTTGTTTCGTACAGACGTCAGCTCAGATCGTTACCATCTTACTTTTACATTACAGCTATTTATTTAACAGATGCCGTTTTCTCCAAAGCAGCTTCCAATGAACTCTAAGTAGTATCATCAGCCCACACACCTTATTCACTGCAGTGACTTACACTGCTAGATACACTACTCACAATGGGTCCCTCATCCATACATCAGTGGAACAGACTCTCTCTATGTCACTCACACAGTACGGGTGAACCTGAACAGCATGTCTTTGGACTGTGGGAGGAAACCAGAGCACCCGGAGGAAACCCACACAGACACAGGGAGAACAAGCAAACTTCACACAGACTGAGGAGGAATCGAACCCAGGTTCTCTCACACCACACAGGTGCCGTGAGACAGCAGCACTCATCACTGTGCTACTGTGCCATTTTGTTTTTTTCTCCTGTGAATGTCAGTGAACTACAATGACTCATTTCCTGACTCCTCTTTTAATGCTGACCCATTTCATGAGGTGTAATGACTCATGCCAGGAATGGCACATATAAAGATGTCCACGTGATCTCTCTTTTGTAACAAGTGGTGAGGGAAATGGAGATGTGGAGATGACTGATATCTGATGCTATTGAATGTGGATGATGCTGATTGGTGCGTGACTCAGACCTTGGTGGGGGTGGGCAAGTTAGGTGAGAGAGCGGTACACAAGGCCGGGCTCAGCACTTTCAGCACCGCCCTATTTCAATGGTAAAAGCAGCCAGTGAAAAACAATGGCTGCTATACCACAGATGACCACAGGGGGCACTGTGGGGCCTTTTAGAAAATTCCCCCTGTATCCATAGAATCTCCTTTTCTGCAGAATCCTCGTTGCACTCTGTCTGTTCAGCTATTCTGCAAACAGATATTAATTCTGCATCCTTAGACTAGATACCAGCATGGGATGTCGGCCAGTTACTATGAAGGAGTAGCACTATCATAAATGTAAACATCAGACCGGATTGGGTATGCCACCAGTTTTCGCCACAAGGTTAACACATCTGTTAAGACTGGGATCCTTTTTTGTTTGTTGTGTTGATGATAATTACCATCTCTTATAAATGGACATTTTTGAATAGTTATTATATGAGCACAGTTCAGAATACGCCAGTAAGGCTTTGTGTCCTGGCCGTCGCTTTCCACCCAGGAGTTTGAGTTGGAGCTGAGTTGAGGTGCTGAACTCTGACTGGGAGATCTCCCTTCTTCTTGCACTGGCCTTCAGTCTCAACGCACTCACCGCTCTGTGGCTCTGCTTGCGTTGCTATGGTGATGCAGTGGAACTATTAGACCTTTAACAACTGTATTAAAATTGCTGATCTGATTCTAATGATTTTTGATATGGGATGCAACAGCGACTTGAACATCACTTTTTTAATTCTAAGCTTGCTGCTGAAATAGGAGAGCAGGGCAGATACTGTAATTGTCTTAAATGAAATCTTCATGCACACTGTTTCCTCGCTAGGAAGAGGCACTAAATCCATTTTTGCATTACACGCTATCCCACAAATTCAAACACACACGCACACTGTCTACAACCGGAGCCTAACCCAGCAACACAGGGAGCAAAGCTGGAGAAGAGGGAACGGCACCCTGGATGGGATGCTGGTCCTCTGCAAGGCACCCCATTGAGGACTTGAACACAAGACCCATCGCACAGCAGGCCCCGGCTAAACCCGCTGTGCCACCGCACCCCCCCTCACAAATTCAAAGTATTTTCAAATTCAGTGTGTAGTTTAAAAAAAAAAAAAAAAAAAAAACTCAGAGTTAGTTCTCTGAATTACGTTCTTATCCGTAACACATGAGATGAGTAAACTCCACATTTTTCGGTATATTTTAGGTTTCTCATTTCCAGCTTCCTGTTGCTGTCAGGCCCATGCTGACCCCCTCCCCCATCTCTGTGTGTGCTCTGGCGCCCACAGAGGCGCTGGAGAATTTGGATGTCTCCAGCCTGCAGGAGGACATGCTGTGGAACATCAGGGCTGACAGCTCATGGTGCATGAGCAAGCTGCTGGACGGCATTCATGTCGACCGTTGGGTTGGGGTTGGGGGGGGGGGCGTGGTGCTGAGGTGTGCTATCCTGCTCTCATTCGCACCCCCCCCCCCCCCGAGAATAAAAGGGATGATGAATATTCTCGACCAGCTTCAGAGTCAGGTGCAGCCTCGTTACCCACGAGGCCCGGTAGTGAACGGTCGCCCAGGGAGCGCTCAGCTGTGCAGCGCCACATCTCTCGCTCAGCCTCTCCCACTCTGATTGATCGAAAGCTATAAAGGCTCAAGTGGTGTTGTGGTTGCCTTGATGTGTTTGCCCCCTGGGATTTTAGAGGGGCAGACGCAACCACCAAGTGGGTGCTCAGCTGGGGGTGAAGCGCTACTCTGTTATATTTAACACACTGACATGCAGGCGCCAGTACATAGCTTGTGGTGGCTCTCGCTCTGCTCCAGTGATATGTTTCTCTTGGTTTTTTTTCACCCCCCCCCATTGAGGTTGTATACCTGAGAAAGGGGTTTGAAGTGCAGAGTTCACATGCACACATATGACAGGTGATTTCTGACAGCCCAGACTTCCCAAGGCCGTCCCAGCAACCTTGTTATACTAATTTCAAGTCTCGATGTTTAGTCGTAATATCTAACGACGGCTGTTCCGTCTGCCGTGCGATACCACGGGCTGGCGGCGCTGCCACAAGGCACATTATTTCTTATTCGCTCAGTCGCTGTGCGTATCGGTGATTTACCAAACATTATATTTGCGGAATGTTTCACTGGTGATTCCATTGAAGTTGCTTTTATTTAGAAAGACTAGCAACTGAAACAGTGAAAGAAAATAGAAATCCGAAATGGAAATAGTCCAATATGAAAATGTATTTATAATACTGTACTGTTTTCTTATAATGTGACACAGAGTGGGCAGCCAACCCTTCAGCACCCAGGACAGTTCCCATTGGGGAGAGACAGTCCAGCGCTAGGAGCTGTCCCACGCGGACACACCAGAAAGCACTTTCCTTGTCTGGGATCCTCATGCAGAGACTTACGAGTAGCGCCAAGGCAGTCGACCTCAAATAGAACTGCAGAATGGATGTGCTCTGGTTTCACCCTCGCAGAACAGCCACAGTGTGACTACGCTAGTCTCCTCCTCTGCTTTTGCTCGAATTGTCACAATTATTCTTCTTACAGTATATACTGTATTGGTATTAGTAGTGTCTGTTTAGGCAGGTCTGGGGTTCGAGTCCCGCTTGGGGTGCCTTGCGACAGACTGGTGTCGCATCCAGGATGAGTCCCCTCCCCCTCCAGCCTTACGCCCTGTGTTGCCGGGTTAGGCTCCGGTTCGCCGCGACCCCGTTCGGGACAAACGGTTTCAGACTGTGCGTGTGAGTATCTGTTTATATATCCTTAAGGTTTATATAATACAGTTTAAGGATATTAGCAACTTATAATGAATTCAACTGTGTATTTATTTACTGTCTTGTGCTATGCTCTGTGTTGCACCACGGTCTACGAAGAAACGAGCACTGTACACAAGCTGTATAGAGGAATGACAATAAAAACAACTTGAAGTTGAACTGATGATTAGGTAATCGGAACGGAACCCATAAGTCGAGGACTACCCATAACCTATGTGTATATTTGGGGGCTGTGCTGTTGCGGTCTGTGAGTAAAGAATAGTGTGCTGGGTGGCATCACATCTACCAGGACTGCCCAGTTCCTTGGCCTCAGCTCATTTCAATTGCTGTTTTCGCCTCTTTCTACAGACAGCACGTTCAAAACGCATTCCGACTCGGAGAACCTTCGGTTGTACGTATTTTGCCACTAATTGCTGGGGCAGTTTGTGTGCTCAAGGCTCACTCTCACAGACAGTCTAGATTATCCATGCATTGTTTTCCTTACAGCTTCGCAGCACCCAAAAGCGCGATGTTTTAGAGAAGGTTGCTGTGCGAAGTGCCGCACGCTCGCTGAATTGCTCGGTGCCAGGAAATGCAGCCGTCGCTGCGCAGATGACTTGTGATAATGATTAAAGCCGCTCGCCTCAGGTCCACTTTGTCTATTAATGAAGTTTTAGTTCCGCATTTTGAGTAGTGTTAACTTATTTAAATCTGCTCTAAAAGGGAAAATGAGTAAAATGAATAATCTTTTACATAAAATACATTAGTAAAACTGTTTCTTCAGTCAGCACATTTCAATAAAAATGATATTTAATGTGAGCGAGTACGGCGGTACAGGAGTAACACGGCGAGAAAACGCGACCGTGGAGATTTTTTTTTTTTTTTTTTTTGTGACCGAAGAGAGTTCAGTTGTGCCGTATCAGCACAAAAGGTCATTTGCTCTGTAGTTTTCTTCTGCCATTTCAAACTTTCTGGAGCCGCTGCCGAACAGAGTACGGCTATTAATAGGAGCTGTTGGAAGGTTAAAAAAGTCCAGCGTGCTGTTTGTTTGCGACAGCTGAGGCTCTTTGGGTGTCTTGTCCGGTGCCTGGCCTGAGCCATTAGGATTGGCAGGAGCGGATCCATCTGTCTTCTTCCTGCCCGAGGTGAGGAAATGAAAAATGTATGTTGCCGTAGCAATTTGAAACAACAGCCATTACCCGAGATTTCTGTCTCCGAAGCGACGACGTGACGGGAAGGAGGCCGTGGAGATCACCCCAGGTGTAAATGTAGTATGAGGACTGAAGCGCCCGTGCGTCTGCGTACGGCGTTCCCGACGCAGTTGAGTCTAGTGGCTCGCCGGTGCAGCACTTTTTCGCAGCTTTAGAACCGAGAATTTTTTGCTGTCTATTTGTCCGATCCTTTCCGGTCACCTGTCACCCGATACGATGTTCACGTGTAGTAAAATAACAGGAGATGGAACTGCTGTGCAGCGTGATCCGCCAGAGCTTGTGGCGCAGCACATCGTCAAAGATTAATTAGACTTTTGTAGCAAGCATTAACCCTCCCTTGTGTGGAATACCAGAGAGGGAAGCGGAGTGCTCTGTTCATGTCGGTGCCAGCTGTCGCTGTCTACGACTGGCATCTGCGGGGTGCCAGCAGAACCCCTCCAGTCTCCTAAGCAGGGCACTCTCTAATGCAGTCACTGACGGCAGCCACAAGTTGATTTAACCCCCCCCGGATTGCTCCAACAAGCTCCTCTTTGGTGACTGCTGCTTGATGATCTGTGAAGACGCGAGCAAAACAGAATGGAGCGCGCTCATTTGAGAGGAAGGCGTTAACGGGTTTTCGTGCCTTTGCTGCATCGGTACTAATGCTGCTCGTCTGCTCCTTTTCTCAGCCTTGTTCTGCCGGTGGAGGACAAAGAGGCTCGGTTTTTCTCTTCTCTTCATTAGATCTAGTTTACTGTGAAGGACATGCACTTTGTCAGAAGGTTGTCATCAAGGTGTGGATGTTCCTGCTGTGGCATTGTGGCATTCTTTGGACACCACCTGCTGCTAATGCAGTGCACTTACACATGTGACCACAGGGCCTTGGTTGGTTTAAAACCCCCAGATCTCTGCTGAAGGTGTTCAGTCACCTCTTCATCTCCATCTGTTCTACTATGGTCTTCATAAACTGCTTTCTGTTTGTCACAATGGCTGCTGTTTCAATCAGTGCTCTTCATGTTAAAAGTGGTGTTTTAAGAATTAACTTTGCAAATTAATGCTTGAGGTCTGCAGAAGAGGCAACATTTCAGATTCCCACACCCACTTTCATTGATTAGGTCCCATGTGTCTTGGTCCATACTGCTCATGCTTGTCACTTGGCTGACATTGCACCCAACCCCCTCCCTTCTCCTTACAGGTGTCATCCTACAAACTGGTGCAGGAAATGAACGACTCAGTGCAAGATCAATTTTACACATACCTCAGAGAACTTCTCCCATGTCTTGAGAAAGAACCCAAGACCTCACACGAGGACAAAGCTGCTGAAAAGCAGTGGCTTGAAGGTAGGTGGTGAATCTCATGGTCACTACCTTACACCAGCAGTCACGGCAGCTTTTAAGATAAAAAAATAGGCCTTCTGGGCAATGCTTTCTGGGGATCTTCTGATGTGGCTGAGAGGACCTAAATGAGCTACCGAGGTTCTTGACGAAGCAAAGAATTAGACTGGGAGGAGTTTAGAGGGGCCCTGGAGAAAGACTAGAAATTGTTGGGTAGACTCAAAGTCTTCACAAACCATTTGTCACCTTAGGAGGGAAGTGCATGATCCTGACTGGTTCAAGTCCATCCCCTATAATCAGAACACTACTGGCTGCTGCACTTTAACATTGGCCTGTGTTCTAATCCCAGGGGGGCTTCTGTTTTACAAATGAAGGTAGTGTCTTCTCTGAAGGCTGAATTTATCCTTAGTGTGGGGGCAGTCTAGGACACAGGTGCTGCAGTGTCCACTGTATCACCTTTAACCAGGGCACAATGGAGGGCGGGGATATTGTTTCACTCTAGGATGCAAGCAATGATGTAATGATTGCATAAGTTGTGGAGGGGGAGGCAAGACTATGGCCTCATCCTGTCATGAATCCCATTGTCTCCTTTGTGTCTGTCAGCAGTCATGCTATGATTCTGTCCTTTCTATCCTTTCCTCTTTCATTGTCTCCCTCTCTCTCATGTCTTCTCACCTTCTCGCTCCTCTCCTCCATCTGTCCAACCCCGTTAACTCCAGCTATTCCTGGGCTTCAGCTCTGATTGACACCTGGCCCTTTTTCTCAGCACTGGCAGGTGTTGAGCTTGGTTCTGACTGGTGTTGCAATTTTGTTTCTCAGCTCCAACTGGTGCTGAGACCCAGCTGATGGTTTCACCTGGTTTCTGTAATCTGCTGAGGACAGGAGAGACAGGAGCCCTATTTGTTAGTCTTAGCCTCTTGCCCTTCATGCAAAATTCTCAACCACCCACCCAAACCATCACTCGCCGGCCAAAACTGTGCCCCTCCCCCAACCGCTACTGTCCCTCCCACACTCGCGCCATCGTGAGCCAAGCTGGGCTGTAGCTGCACAGACCTCAGCTTTTTGCTAGTGAGCAATTACCTGCTGCGTGCAGAAAAGATGCTTCATCTGGTTTTTACCCGTTCAACTCAGTTCTTTGAACATGTACTAGGGTCAGCATAACATTGATACACTCTTACACATGTATGGAATCCGCACACGTAAGCACAATGAAATCGAACATAAACACAAAGTCAAGCAGGCAATGATCTGAACAAGTGCAGAAAGGTTTATTCACACTTCAGGCAGCTGACAGCCTTGCTGCTGCTTGTGATGAATACAACATGTCTTCAAAGTTTTTTTTCACTCAAGGCACTTTGTCATTTTGGACTATTTTGTTCAGAAGTGAAAAAGGAGAAAATGTTTTCTGTCAATAGGATAGCGTGGTGCAGTATGAAGGAATATGGACTTACGGGGATTTCTTTACAGGGGTTCCCAGTGCAGAGGAGAAATCCTACGGGGATAGATCTCAGTGGAAATGGTTGGGCTCTGATTGTTTGTGGACAATGTTGTGTACGATGTTTGTGTGCAGAAGGCAAAAACAGTGCTCCTCAGTTTATTCTAGCTCATCATGGGTCTAAGTAAATAGATGGCAAATAATCCAGTGTGTGGAAATCCATGGCACATACAACATGGACACACACCGACTTGAGTCAACTCAGTGTCCCAGTTGTATGTTGAGAAGCATGGAAAGCCCACCAACTCTCCCGCTGGACTGCTGGTGATCTCCATCCACTTGCCAGAGAGTATGAATCCCATTCAAAGTCACTCCCTGGCCACCCCAGTGTTCCTTCTCAAGCCCATCCAAAACACAACCTCCACTGGGCATGCACAGGTGGTCTCTTCAGGGCTGACAGCCGATTCCCTGCACACATAAAAACACCCCTGGTGACACAGCTGCAGCCTTCAGTGGGATACAGCAAATTGGTGCCATAGAGGAAAACTCTTTCAGCCCCAGTTACGCCAGTCAAATAATATATTTCAGTCACTTCTGTGATTAGGATCCCTGGAAAAACCACCGATCATTTCAACAAGAGTTCTGTACCAGCTCTTAACACACTAGATCGCGTCTTCGCTCAGTACACTCTCAGCAATACCTCGCATTCATTGATGCTTAACATGCTGGCCGTTCATAAAGACCTTTATTTATTGTTTCAACCCCTAGTGTGTGCCCTGTTTCTGGGGGCCACTGATCCGACGACCGAACTGTGCCCCCCCCAGTCAGGTAGCTGAGCTGGAGTTACCCAGGATGCACTGCAGGGGTGCAGAAAGAGTCCTGAGGCTGTGTCAGTAAAATTAACGGTTCTCCAGCAAGCTTCCCCTCCAACCCGCACTACCTAGGGGATCAAGGAGGGGAGGGGGTGCACAGAAGGGACTAAAGGATCACAAACTAATTAAGGTCATAATGGAGTTCAAGACTGTTAAAATTGTTTATAAATCATTAGGGGAAAACGTGGTTTCCCTCGTGCCCTGCACATAATTAGCCAGAGCCAAGGTCACGATAAGAGCCCGGCAGCTCCCGGTGCGGGACGAGCGTTCTGCGAACTGCTGCTCTGGCCAGGATGCGAGGCTTGCTCAGCCACCCGCTGCATTCATTTCCTAAAGAAAAGCCAGACTCTCTCTTGGGGCTTTTAGTCAGTGAAATTCACTTTCCCCAATATTAATGAGCTATTTGCTTGTTTTTTTTAATGCTATTTATTATCCGCTAACTAAACAAAAAAGAACCCATTTACATTGTCGCTTGAGGTGTACTTTTTAAATGTCATTGACTATGTGATGTAAACGAAGCAGTCGCACTGAGTAATAATGTCAAAGAAGAACATATTAAAATTTCACATGCTTTCTTGTTCACCACAAACATTTTTTGCTAGATTACGTCAAAATGGCACAAGCTACAAACGAAAAAACTCTTTAATGGGTGTTTCAATTTTTCATTTTTACAGTTTTTTTCTTTCCCCAGATGTTCTTTTTGGGTTCAAAGCCAACAATCAGCCTAAAGGAGGCCCCGGTTCTAATGGAATGCCACATCAAGCCCCCTACTTTGCATTATGTGTACTTCGATGCACAAACCGAAATGGCTCGGACAGTTCCCGTTTAGAATGGAGATGATCTGGGCATTCGTACTGAAGCATCGCTCCTTAAATCAATTGTATAGCTAAAGATTTGGGATGGCAGGGTGGCACATCAAGCAGCGTTGCTGTTTCACAGTGCCTGGGTGGTGTGAGAGGACATGGATTCAGTCCCTGCTCAGTCTGTGTAGAGTTTGCATTTTCTCTCTGTGTTTACGTGGGTTTCCTCCTACAGTCCAAAGACATGCTGTTCAGGTTCCCCCATAGTGTGTGAGTGACAGAGAGAGTGTGTTCCACCGATGTATGGATGAGTGACCCATTGCAAGTAGTGTATCTAGCAGTGTAAGTCACCTTCGTGAATAAGATGTGCGGGCTGATAACACTACATAGAGTTCATCGGAAGTTGCTTTGGAGAAAAGCATCTGCTAAATCAATAAATGTAAGATTTACATGTGTTTATTGGCAAAGTAAAGTTGAATGGCTGGAGTGTTCCACTGATTTGATTTTACCAGCTGGTTTTCTGTCTTAATGCAATGATTTATTGGCAGGCGTGTCAGGGTCAGCGCTGTTGTGACTAATTGTATTTTTTCATTCTTTGATTTACTGGGATCCTGCTCATTCATGTTTGTTGTGTTGTTAGCATTGATTGACAGGTTGTCCTTCATCCTGGTGGAAAGTGTTAAATAGGGGGGTGAACTGCACGGTGATTCGATGGCAAGTTAGTCAGCCTCTTTTGGCTTTTTCATTTATCCGTCTGCTGTGCTGTTAGAATTGCCCGGCAGCTCATCGTCTGTGCTGCTGGGTTGTATTAAACAAGGGATGGGCTGTTTCAAGCATTAAGGGCACATAAGTGTACTTGTTCTAGAATATTCACTTATCCTCATTCTCCACACATCAGAGGAGTGTACAAGTATGTTGTACTGTGGTTGAATATTTAGTCTGTTCCAGCTCTTCTGCCTTTGGCACTCTGAGGTGTCTCACAGGTGTTTAGATCCTAGGTACCTTTCTCAGAACAGGGGAGCAGCCCAGTCCCTTGAATCCCTCATGGAGCTGTACTTTCAGTCTGGATTTCTCCAACACTGTAGGTTGTAGTGTTGTCACAGGTCTGTATCTTGAGCAATTTCTTCTGAAAGCTTTAAAGGACTCTCCCCATCTTAGAGGTGGCCTTCCTGGTCTTCTTCTGATGTTTCTCAGATACCAGTCAGTAACCTTGATTGTCTCTGGTTGAATCTGATCTCTAGTTTTTCATTCTTGCTCTTCTGACCTGCCCATGTCTTGTACTGTCATTATCATGTTTCCACAACATGTCTGATTGCTGTTTTTCTCCTTACTTCTGAGTGTCAGAAGAGGTTCTTTTTGCTTAGGTTTGCAAACTATTCTTTCTACTGCTCTCTGTGTAGTGATGAGAGTTTTTGTTGACTAATACAGTATAGAAATAGTACAGATGATTGCTGGTGTTCGTAGCTCCGGTTGTTGATTCAGATATTCAGGTGTTCGCCAAGCTTAGCATTTGGACTGGAAATGTTTCATCACCAACTGAGGTGACATCATCAGTGCTTAATACATTAAGAACATCTGACTAATACGGTACTCTAGTGGTTAGGGAGGATGTGGCTTTTGTGCAGATCGGATCTTCTTTTACATTTACATGTACATTAATTCATTTAGCAGACATTTTTCTACAAAGCAACATACATCACAGAGAAATACAGACACACACACACACACACACACATTTTCAGAACCGCTTGTCCCATACGGGGTCGCAGGGAACCGGAGGCTAACCCGGCAACTCAGGACGTAAGGCTGGAGGGGGAGGGGACACACCCAGGACGGGACGCCAGTCCGTCACAAGGCACCCCAAGCGGGACTCAAACCCCAGACCCACTGGAGAGCAGGACCTGGTCCAACCCACTGCGCCACCACGCCCCCCCCCCCAGAGAAATACAATTTGTGCATTACATTAGGAGAAGGAGAGGCATAATTGCAGGGGTTTGATTCTTAACTAAACTAAATGTATTTCTTTCCACTTTATTCACTGATGTTCATCGCACAAGTAGGTGCGAAAAACTCAGAATAGATGATTACTGATCACCTTTCCTACAATTTTTTAAAAGGTACACAAACATTTACGTACAATACAGGAGTAGCAGCTCTGTAAAGGCTTATCCGGGCATGATCATAAAGTTATGGTGCATGAACATTTACACCATGCATGACCTTGAGAGATTATGGTCTAAGTGGATCCGGAAGAGTCGAGTTTTCAGACCCTTCTTGAATGTAGACAGAGTTTCTGCAGCTCTGAGCGAGAGGGGGAGGTCATTCCACCACAACGGTGCCAGAACTGAGAACCTCCATGCTTTACCTTTTGTGTGTGGGACCACCAAGTAAGTGAGGAGAAGTAGATGAGCAAAGCAGTCTGGTTGGGGTGTAGCAGTTGATCAAGTCTTATAAATAGCTAGTAGCAGTTCTATTGACGCATTTGTAGACAGTAACCAGGGTCTTGAGATGATCTGGGCAGCTATAGGAAGTCAGTGCAGAAAAATGAGTAGAGGAGATAACATGCGAATGCTTCGGCAAATCAAGCACAACTCTTGCAGCAGCATTCTGTATCAGCTGTAGTGGTTTGATGGCAGCAGCAGGAAGGCCACAAAGGAGAGAGTTGCAGTAGAGATGTACGAGATGTCACTATGGCCTGGACAAGTAGTTGGGCAGGGTCAATTGTGAGGTAAGGACGGATCCTACGAATATTGCGCAGGATGTATCTGTAGCTCCAGGTTGTGGCTTCGATGTGCCGAGAGAAAGATAGACTTGAGTCAATCATCACTCCCAGACTCTTAGTAGAGGAGTTGAATATCAGTCTGGTTTCAAAGTTGATCACTCCACAGAGACAGCACTTCTGGCAGTGTCTGATGCTCTCCAGTTGGCTAAAGCCGCCTCCCTCTCCTCGGTCCTCATCTTCTTCGATCTGCCTACAGCATTCAACCAACGCTGTCAACCACTGGATTGAATTCTCCTCTGTTAGTCAGCTTGGGATCAAAAGAATGGCTCTTAGATTGTCCTACCTATCTGACAGATCCTATCAAGTGGTCTGGCGGCACACTCATTCTTCTCCTCTGCCTCTTTTAACCAGTGTCCCGCAGCGCTCAGTGCAGGGTCCTCTACTTTTCTCAAGCTACACCTCTTCCCTCGGCCCGGTCATAGCCTCCCATGGATTCAAATACCACTGTTCTGCTGATGATACCCAGCTCTTCCTTTCCTTTCAACCTGGAGCGTCAGACATTTCCGCACGCATTGCTGCCTACCTGTCAGACATCTCTGCATGGATGTCTGATCACTACCTCCAGCTCAACCTCTTCAAAACAGAGATTCTTCACCTCCCACCTGGCCTGTCCTCCTGTCACGATTTATTGATCATACTGGACAACTCACTCACCTTGCCTACCTCCTCAGCTAAGAGCCTAGGAGTGATGATTGACTCAAGTCTATCTTTCTCTCAGTATATCAAAGCCACAACCGCAGATACATCCTGCATAATATTCATAGGATTTGCCCCTACCTCACAGCTGACTCTGCCCAACTACTTGTCCAGGCTATGGTGACTTCCCGTCTAGACTAATGCAGCTCTCTCCTGTGTGGCCTTCCCGCTACTGCCATAAAACCTGTACAGCTGATACAGAATGCTGCTGCACGAGTTGCGTTTGATTCGCCAAAGCATTTGTGTGTATCTCCTCTACTCATTTCTCTGCACTGGCTTCCTATAGCTGCCCGAATCAAATTCAAGACCCTGGTTATTCTCTACAAATGCATCAATAGAACTGCTCCCAGCTATTTGCAAGAGTTGAGAAGAGATCAGCTGCTACACCCCAGCCAGACCCCTTCGCTCGTCTACTTTTGCTCAATTGGTGGTCCTGCGCACCAAAGGTAAAGCATGGAGGTTTTAGGTTCTGGCTTCTTTGTGGTGGAATGACCTTCCCCTCTCACTCAGAACTGTAGAAACTCCATCTACATTCAAGAAGAATCTGAAAACTAAGCTTTTCCGGACCTGTTTCGCCCAAGATCTCTCCAGCTTATGTGTGGTGTAAATGTTCATGCACCGTAACTTCATATCCCCAGATAGGCCTTCACACAGCTGCTACTCCGGCATTGTATGTGATTGTTTGTTCGTGTACCTTATTCTTAAAAAAAAAATTTTGTAGGAAGTTATCAGAATTCATCTATCCTGCTTTTTATGCACCTACTCGAGCGATGAACATCTGTGCATCAAGTGGAAAGTAACAAACTAGGTTTACTTAAGAATCACATGTCTGCAGCCATGTCTCTTTCTCTTAATGTAATATACAACTTGTATTTTTGCTGAGATGTACATCGCTTTGGAGAAAAGCATCGGCTAACTGAATAAATGTAAATCTAAAAGTAAATGTAGGTATATAGTTGAGTCGTGCTTCATGCTTCCTCTCCCATCCATTTTTTTTTTCCAGGGTCTGTTTTTATTCTAGGATTTTCAAAATGTTTGGGTAATTTTATTTCATTTTGTTTCTTAGTCTGAAAGGTTTGAAGAAATCAGGACTATATCAACAAAAAGCAGAGCAGTGCAGTAGTACTCTGAAAACACCTTCACACCAGCCCAACTCCCTGAGAATTCTTGCATTGACATAACTCTTCTTGTTTTACTACTGTGGTGTGTTTTAGTACCAGACAAGTTTAAAAAAAAAAAAAAAAAAAAAATTACATGTCGGTGTAAACATAGATGTGTTTACCCCTAGAGCTGATGCAGAAATAGAAACTGTGCTATTTGCAGCTGGCATTACATACTTTCACTGCATCTGAGAGCGGCGCTTTTTAGGGTTTTGAACAGACACCCCTGGTGTTTATTGCATGGATGACACAGCATGAGGTGTGTGTGAGCCTTCGAGTGAGGGCACCTTTATGGTAATGGCGCCCTTTGTTCCAATGACAGTCTTGCAAGCTGTGGTGGTTTCCTGCAGTGCTCACTGGCAGGCCTCACCCTCAGCTCCTCTTACACCATTCATTGTGTACACGTTCACAAAGGCAAACACACAAACAAACAAACACATACACCCACACAGTAAGCCCGTTTATTGCAACCAGACATTTACCCTTGCTCACTGCATACCACATTTAACACACCTCAGTGAAGCTACACATGCACACAATGCATACAAACCCACACATCTTAACTCAGGTCTTCCCTAAAGCCTTCCCCACACCATGTCGTGGGACAGATAAACCCTGGCTTTGAGATGTTTGCGAACGGGTCATATGCTCCGCCATTGTTTGAACACTCAAGAGAGAGCTTAGACTGGCTTTACTTGTAAGACACGTGCACTCAGTCAAAGGTTTACAGATGAAACTGTGACTGCAGACCAGTAGCGGGCAAAGTGGAGGCCCTTGCTCTCTTTGCTATTACCACACGCTTACATCTGTGCAGTATAAGCACAGTTTTACAGCCGCATGAAATGAGTATAGTGACCAAATATGAGTATCACAGTTCTCTCTAGTTATAAATTCTCCGGGGTTCCCTTTGTGTTGTGTTGCTGTTTCTTTTTATGGTTGTTGTCACACCTGCTGGTTGCATTGTTGATTTTCCTGTTATTTTTACCGGTGGTTGTTGCTGTTGTTGTCTCTTTGACTCAGAACGGGTCACAACTCAGCCTCTGGCTAATTTACTGTTGACTGCATCCTCCTTCTACATTGGTCCATGTGCAGTCCAGTTCATCGACAGGTTCTGGGAAAGACTCCTCCGGCATTGACCACTGTATTTTCAGCAATCCAGCAACAAGACATAGATGCCACAGTTTGAACTGAGTCAAGTGGTACATCCAGCTATTCCTTCCAGATCATGAGTCAAAATCGGTTTTAATGTGACACTGGATTAGGACACAAAACATTTTTAGCAAATATTGGTGTGACTTTGTCCTAGACAACGGGTTCATGTGGGTTTTAAGGGGGTTCATGAAGTTTAGGCTTGGTTTGAGGATTCTCTGTAGTGGTAATTTATTTTCAGTGCAAAAGTTCAAAGTCACACATGACTGCCCAGTTGGACACTTACTACAATAAGACCATTTCCATGGAAACTCACCTGGAGCACATATACCTTTACCAGTCACCGAGTTTTACTGCCCAAGTCTTCATTAAAGAAGAGGATTTATTTCCAGAGCAGCTTTAATAATGCAGATGTAATTAAGGAAGCCCGCGGGTGCACTCTTAAAACCGATTCTATTCTCTTATTTAGAAGGGAACTGAATGAAGGTGTAGAGAAAGAAAGAAAAATGCAAAGGGAATGAAGCACTAGCCAACTTATGAAAAACTGCCACCTTGTAGCTCACCTGATGCATCAGAACTGACCAGTCACTAT
Source organism: Scleropages formosus (assembly GCF_900964775.1). Taxonomy (NCBI): domain Eukaryota; kingdom Metazoa; phylum Chordata; class Actinopteri; order Osteoglossiformes; family Osteoglossidae; genus Scleropages; species Scleropages formosus. The sequence goes on from NC_041807.1 coordinate 18,686,953, forward strand.
CCTGAAACAATGGAGCTGCTAACATGCTTTCCTAAACTTGGCTGGTAGGGTCTTGAGATGATGGCATAGCAAGTTGAAGAGGGCCTCTATGGTGTCTTCAGGTCCAGCCCGCAGTACCTATGTCGAGCCAGCTGGCTCTCTCGTCCAGCTCAGTCTCTGCCATAATTGCTGTGAAATATACATCGTCATCAGCAATATTGTTTATCGATATCTGTGTCTGCTTCTTTTTGTTTTGCTGCCCTTCATTGTGCTCTGCGCTTGTCTTGCGGTCAGATCCCCAGTGAGACTTTCTCATTACTCAGCAGGTCCCAGAGAGCTCATATCACAAGTAAATGAAGCACAATGTTAGTATAAACACTGATACCTCCAATGCAACATCAGTCAACTGCTTTCCTGCGCAGTCTCTTAAAATTATTCCTTTGTGGTGGGAAGAGGAGGAGAGTGGCACCTATTAGTCCACAGGTCACCAGGAGAATCACACAGAGAATGGATGTAGTAATTAAATCACTCCCTGGATAAAGTGGCTGCGATGAATATCAACACAACTGGCATGTTCACTATTCATAGTATGGCCTGGGGAGCAAAAAGCTTGGTTGCAGTTACTCTGGGTTAACATATCCAGGGGGCTGGGTGTGTCTGTGCATGAATGTGTGTTTATAGCAGTTCCATTATTGCAAACTTAAGGGGCTGGAATTACTATTGGTATAAAGACAATGCTATTGTTGTACTATCATCATATCTATTCTTTACCCTGAGGTATCTCCTTTACTCTGACCTGACCCTCACTGACCTGGAACACTCTCCATGATTTGCCACAAGGTCTTCTATTCATCCCGATGTGCCATATGGGAATTGATTGACCAAGTGGTGAAGTCCAATGTTGCTGTTGGGCTTGGGGTGCAGAGATGAAGGGAGGGAACTGGACCAAGTGGTCAAACAGTTGTATGAGCAATGGACAGTGTCTTATTTCTGTGGTTTGGAAACACGTTAAAACACTAAACAACAGCCCAAGAACACATTGACACTAGTTAGTAAGATGGGTTAAGTGTGAGTGGCATTTGACTAATGGGAGAAATAGAGTTTTTCCAAATACGTTTGAGGCTTGTATTCGCCCTCAGTTCAAGTTAAATGATGAAGATCGATACTGGGTTTCCAAACACTCACAGCGGAGCTTTAAAAGTCATGCCAACAAATCAAAGGTTTTGTCCACTTTGCTGGTACCAGATCCCTTTTAGACGGGCACAGATGGAAGTTTCCAAAAAAAATAATTAAACCAAAGAAAGTGGTTGATTGCAAAGTTCAGCCAAACAGTTTCTGGATGGAGTTTCAAAGTTTCAGTGCTTCTAGTAACTTTTAGTTTCTTCCCAAACTTGCATAGAAATTTAGGGCAAATGGTAATAGCGGCAACTATGTGTTTTTTTTTTTGACTTGAAATGGACATGTGATTTGGGCGTGAAGGCAAACTGATATGGCCACTGATGTCCTCCCTTTCTCTGACATCCCCAGGAAGGCAGAACACTGGAGGCTGTGGAGTAGTTTGTCGGCTGGATGACCAGTGTGTGTGTCCCTGTCCATCATCACAACTAAACGCCATCTACGCTCTACAGTATACTATGCCTTCATCGGGGCAGTAAAAACCAAACTTGAGAGCAAGATCCCGTATCAGCTCATTTCATTTCTTTAGAGGATGACAGCTTTGCTGGGCTGTTTGCTGATCTCCTTCAGTTTGCACAGCTGCTCCAGCACAGACTGCTCATTGCACCCACCCCCCCCCCAACAGAAATGAAAAGTTAATCGTTTTAAGGATTTGATACTGATGTCTTAGAATGATCCTCAGGTCAGTAACTGAAGCTGCTCCCTGTTATTCCTTGTTACCATGGTGTCTAAAAAAAAATTACTCCTGACCTCGTCATCGACTGATGCTCCATAAATGCCAGTGTGTTGTGGAAAATCTGAAAGACATGCAAATTAAATAGGGATTCTCTTCCACTGGCTGTTACGGTCACCTCTTACATTTCTGAAGAAAAGTTGTATAAATATTTCAGCACACCATATAATTTGCATTGTATTTTAATATTTCAGCGCAAAACATTTCGACGGGAGTAATTCGCTCTCGTAAACACGCTTTATCAAATCACGCCTTTGTGAAGCAACTTGTTCTTGACTAACCCTCTCGCACTCGAGGGCCTCTTTCATGCCATTGTATTTAATCCTCTCTGCGACTGCATGTCTGTGTGCATTCAAATAGGATTTAAAGGGTGCGCTGTGAAACCAATAAAGGAGAACAATTGCTATTTTAGAATGGCAGTTTCAAAGGAATTCTGCTCCGAGCAAAAAGGTAATGCTCTCATCCTGCTGCATGAATCACGGTTATTATAATTTTAATTATTTTTACATCGGGGATAGGCTTCTGTGGTCCGGTGTCTGTACAAATGGCGCTGCCTGTTGAAGAGCTAAAAAACATAAGAACTTTAGGCTTTCCCAATTCCCACAGCGATCACTGTATGGTATTCTCCCATATACATTTTGAACTTCCTGTTAAATATTTTACAACTTCCTGAGCTAATTAGACATGAAGGACATCAGTAGTTCCCTCATTCCATCCCACCAATATTCAGCATGCAAAAATTAAATATTTTGCTAAGAATTTAAGTGCTTTTAATAATTTTCCCAGATCATACACTAGAAAAAGATATTCTTATATTAAACAAGGCAAATGGAAGCTTGGCAAAGTGATGGTTTCCTGGGGTATTGCTAAAAGGTTAGAAGTTCTCTCGCTACTGTTCTCCACATCCTGGAAAATACAGTTGTGACGTCTGGGAATGAAGTTGTTCCATGGCTCAGCAGCAGCTCGCTGCCGTGTTTATTCCAGAACTGAATCAGATCTGCCTGTAATCTGTAGCCTTTGCTACCCCATGTCACCAGAGAGGTCCTTCTGTCACAAGGCCCGGAATGCTCTGAATGCCATTGCTGTGCATACATTTAGTATGCTAACAAGGTTTCCAGTCAGTCGGGTATTCCTCCTGACTCTGATCTCAAGGGTGTTTTCAGTTCTCTATACAAAACCATTCAAAGTACTAAACTCTGAATTTCCAAATCTGCAAACTATGGTAGGAACATTCTGGAAATAGGGTGGATTTAGAGTGTAACCTTTGACTGACCTCGGCTTATTTTTCCAGAAAGGCCAATGGAGGAACACCCACTAAAACACCCCACCCCCTCACCCCCTGTCCAATGCTCCATCACATCAAACAGATGGAAAGGATGACGGGTCCAGGCTCCCAGGTCCTCTCAGGGGAGCTAATGAAGCAAGGTCGAAATATTTTTATCTCCACGGCTGTCGCAGTGTATTGTGCAGATCTCAACTGTTTTCTCCTGATCTCGCTACATTAATCTCTTTCTCAACCCTTCTTTCTCAGGTTCCTGCTCTTTATGCTAAATGGTCCTTTTGAAACCTCCTCCTGTGAAGTTGGGTTTAAGCACTTATAGGGGTTGTGTCTAAGTCACCCTCCAAGAGGGCCATGGAAGACCGTAGAGGTGTTTCAACAGTGGGTTACTTGTCTGTTTTAAAAATCCCTACATATGCATGTGTGTGCATATGTATGTGTTTGTATACATTCAACATACACAGGATAAGACTTTGCACCAATCGAACTGAGTACACCATGAAGCCACAGAGAAAGACTGAGAACCAAGCAGCTTTATATATGTAATGCATAAATTGTACTTTTGCTGAGATGTGCGTCGCTTTGGACAAAAGTGTCTGCTAAATGAATAAATGTAAATGTAAATGTATATATATATATATATATATATGTATATCTATGGAATAGCATAGCAGTCTGGTTGGGGTGTAATGGCTGATCAAGTCTTGTAAATAGCTGGGAGCAGTTTTACTGATGCGTTTGTAGGCTATAACCAGGGTCTTAAATTTGATCCGAGCAGCTATGGGCAGTCAGTGCAGAGCAACGAGTAGAGATACATGGGGGTGCTTCGGCAAGTCAAAAACAACTCGGGCAGCAGCATTCTATACCAGCTGTACAGGTTTGATGGCAGTAGCAGGAAGGCCAGACAAGAGAAAGTTGCAGTTGTCCAAATGTCACCATGGTCTGGAGAAGTAGTTCGGCAGAATCAGTTGTGAGCTAAGGACAGATCCTACGGATGTTATGCAGAATGTATCTGCAGGTCCGGGTTGTGGCTTCGATGTTCTGAGAGAAAGACAGACTTGAGTGAATCATCACTCCCAGATTCTTAGCCAAGGAGGTAGGCAAAATGAGTGAGCTGTCCAGTTTGATCGAGAGACCGTGACAGGAAGACAGGCCAACTGGGAGGTGTAGGATCTCTGTTTTGCAGAGGTTGAGTTGGAGGTGGTGGTCAGAGGTCCATGCAGAGATGTCCGACAGGCAGGCAGTGATGCACGTGGAAATGTCTGATGCTCCAGGTGGAAAGGAGAAGAAGAGCGTATCATCAGCGTAGCGGTGGTATTTGAATGCATGGGAGGCAATGACAGGGCTGAGGGAGGAGGTGTAGATCGAGCAGAGAAGAGGACCCAGTACTGAGCCCTGCGGGACACCAGTTGAGAGAGGCAGAGGAGAAGAATGGGAGCCCAGCCAGACCACTTGATAGGATCTGTCAGATAGGTAGAACTCAAACTATCTTAGTGCCATTCCTTTAATCCCAAGATGACTAAGAGAGGAGAGTAGAAGAAGAATAGAAATGCTGGATGACAGTGTCGAATGCTGCAGGCAGGTCAAGGAGGATGAGGACAGAGGAGAAAGATGCAGCTCTAGCCGAGTGGAGAGCATCAGACACTGCCAGGAGCGCCGTCTCTGTGGAGTGACCATATTTGAATCCAGACTGATATCTATCGAGGAGACAGTTCCAGGTGAGGAATTCAGATAGTTAATCATCACAGGCCGCCCGTTCTAGAGTTTTAGACAGGAAGGAGAGGATGGAGTTTTCAGTTGAGTTTGGTTCCAGGGAGGAGTTCTTTACCAAAGGTGAATTAGAGCAGTAGAAAGAATTCAGACCAGATAGGAAGCAGCCAGAGGAGGGCAAGGAGTTGATGATCTTACGGATGAAGGTGGAGGGTTGCGGGGAGATAGTCTGTAGGAGTGATGATGGGATCGGATCAAGCGAGCAGGTGGTATCTCTTTGTGATATCAGGAGGTGGAAGATTTCAAATTTGGAAAGTGGCTTTAATTTGGAGAGTGTGACTTTGCAGGGAGGTCCAGCACGAACAAGAGAGGGTGATGCCGAGAACTTGTCCGTGATTGCATTGAATTTGTCTTGAAAACCAAAGGAAAGTCATCGGCAGTGAGAGAAGAAGGAGGAGGGGGCGACGGAGGACACAGTAGGGATGAGAAGGCGACAAAGAGTCTGTGTGATTCTTAGTTGCAGACTGTATTTTGTTGTAGAAGATGGTGGTTTTAGCTGAGGAGACAGCAGAGTGAAAAGTAGCTACGAGTTGTTTGTAGGCATCCAGGCCCGAGTGAGTCTTGGATTTTAGCCATCGTCGCTCTGCAGCCCAGAGTTTGGTCCTGTTAGCACTAACGTATCAGTCAGCCATGGGGTGGCACTGGGGTGTGCTGGTCTGGAAGGCAGTGGACAGAGAGAGTCAAGGGAGGAAGATAGGGCAAAGAGGAAAGTATTAGTGGCATTGTCTGTGGATAGATCTGAGAATTGTGCAGCAGAAGGGAGAGTGGACAGCATGGCAGAGGCAAGGCAGGAAGGCGAGAGAGATTTTAAGTTGCGGCGGAAGGTGACAATGGGTGCAGAAAAAAAGAGAAGGATTAGTGGCGAGGCAGGGTTGGAAGGAAATGAAAAAGTGATCAGAGACATGCAGCGGAGTAACAGAGAGGACAGGACAGCCACAGTTAGAGGAAAATACAAGGTCAAGACGATTGCCTGCTTTGTGAGTAGCAGGGGACTAAGACAGGGAGAGGTCAAAGAACTGTAGGAGCAACGGAAGGCCACTTACATGAGTGTCGTCGACATGCAGGCTGAAGTCCCCAGGAGAATCAACGGAGCGTTGTCCCCTGGGCGAGAGCTCAACAAGATGTCGAGGTCGTCCAAGAAGCGGCCAAGAGGGCCAGGAGAGCGATAAAGAACAACCACAACAAGAGTGATTAGAGCACTAATAGAGACAACATGTAATTCAAAGGAGGACAGATCATGCAGGTGGAGAGGAAGAACAGAATATTCCCATTGGGGAGACATGAGCAGGTCTGTGCCTCCACCTTTGCTGGAGGGACTAGGGGTGTGAGAGAAAGCGTAGTTAGTGGAGAGGGCTGCAGATTTAAGGGAGAGTGAGAGTGTCTAGCAGGGGTATGGATGACGAGGTCTCGACTGTCAGGAGGACATGCTCTAATCTGCATTTCCCATGTTTGGCCCTAATGTTTAAACACGTTCTGTTAATGGACTCCTGCATCCTCCGCCATATGGCTCGGCTCCGTCAGGTGACGGCTGTGCTCCTGCGACTCCCGCGCAGCCAGGCAGCTGCCCCCCGGAGGCTGCTAAACAGCCCTGCCACATGTCACCGAGTGGTGGGAGAAACGTGCTTCCTGTCCCCACTTCCTCCCTCCCTCACACGCATTCGAACGCAAGCCTTGGCACTCGGGCTTTTTAGCTGCAGCATTGCAAACAGCCGAATGCACATTAACTGCTCAGAGATGTGGAAGTCAAGTACTCTCCAGCTGTTTTGAGCGCTCTTCTGTTTCTTAGATCACTGCAAGACAGGTTGACAGTGGAACATCCGTCTCTATGGGTTCTACCTGTTTCTCGCCAGAAAGGCCGATCGCTCCTTTTTTAAAACTCTTCTCTGTTCCACTTGGCATATTAACTCATATTGCATGGCGGGAATGCTGTACTTACTCGCTGAATAGATGGAATTGCAGGGGGGTATGTGCTTCTGGGTAATAGCTTAAATCATTACCTACAATCATACATAATAAGCACTATGGATACTGAGTGAGGGTTTTAGTGTTACCGTGGGTGACCCAATGGCTGTATTTCAGGATGCGCTTCATTTAGAATGGATTTAAGGATGCACTTTAACTCTTGCTGATGTTAAAGCATGTTTTTTTCAGATAAAGTAGAAAAATGATGAAATTTGTACCTACTGTACATCTTAACGATTTAATGCAGAAATAACCGTTACTGCTATGTAATTATAAACCTCGTTACATGGAATCTATACTCTCATTAGTGTTCATTGCATTTCCAGCAAGTGTGCACAGGGAAACAAATTGGTCTCTTTGCTGGCTTCCTTGTTTACTTGCCCTTTTTGATCAAAGCTGCGGTCTGACGGATTTACTCTCCCCACATCTGACTGCTACACTGATATCAGATTGTACTGTTAATGCGCTGTATGACATATTGAATTCCATGCATTTTGCTCCGGGAGGTATTTGCGAGGCTCTGCGTGTGCGTGCACGCAGCGGCATCTATGCATCAGTCCAGGGGCTTCAATCACATTATAAGGCAATGTTTATATGTATAGTGCTGTGAGACATGCAAAGGAGTGCTGCTTCTTTAAGAATTTATATACAAACATGGTGCCCAGTGTAGGACACAACCCTTTAAAGGACCCGTTTTCTCTATAGAATCTATACCTATAAAACCACTAAAGGGCCCCGTTCCTCTGCGTATTGAAAATTGTGATGGTTGATGCTTTCATACAGTACAAAGCAGGGTTCCTGATGTTGACTGGCTTCATTAGGCCTTACTCAACGTGGGCCAATTTCCTTGTGTCCCAGAGGACTCTGAGAAAGCCCCACCAGCCGCATCAGCTATTGCGCTTCTGACCTGTGCAGTGCTATAGGAGGCCCAGGTCGGTGGACATCTGCATGAACCTCATGAGAATGGTGCTTGATACGGACTTGGGTTTTCGTGCGCTGCTTGCTGTCGCTCGGCAGAGGAGTTCCGTAATAGCCTGTCAGCAGGAGGTGCGGCTGCCGTTGGTCGCGGGATTGTTTGTGTGCGTATCCTCCGAGGCTCCTCTTCGTTCTGCCCGTAATGCGCTGTGGCGCCTGCAGCTGTGCAGCTAATGAAGTCAGAGTGAGGAATTACTGCCAGGGACTCGACAGCATCCCCAGCACAGGGCTGCTGCACTCCCCATGCATATTAAGTGTGCCCAGCCCTGCTCATCGATGATGCTCTGTCCTCCGCTCTCTCTCAATGCACCCCTGGTGTTCTGCTCTTCTGCTCAGTTTCTCTGCTGTTCCTTCGAACTCTTCTGTCTGGTTCGGTGCCGTTGTGCTATTCTACATGTATTCCACTATTCCACTTGCCCCCACATTGTCTCATTTAGTCGCAAGATTTTTTCCACAGGCCAGAGGCAGAGTGGGATTTTAACAGGGAATGTTTGGACCGGAAGTCAGTGCTGTCTTTATAAGATTTTTTGCCACATCTGAAGTAAATGCAACATGGAAAGAACGAAGGTAAATGATTTGGCTTTATATAAATTATATAAGGTATACACACACACACACACTGAAACTGCTTGTCCCAAACAAGGGTGCAGTAAACCAGAGTCTAACCCAGCAACAGAGGGCACAAGGCTGGAGAGGGAGGAGAAACACCCAGGACGGGATGCCAGTCCATCACAAGGCACCCCAAGGAAGACTCGAACCCCAGACCCACCAGAGAGCAGGACCCAGACAAGCTCGCTGCAACGCTGCACCCCCCTGTAAGGCACCATTTTTCATTATTTAGTAAATGGATGCTTTATGTGTTCTTCATTGTTTACAATTTAAGCTTCCTTGATGAACCTTTGTGGGCACACAAGTGCACAGCTTTGAGAGAACTTCAGTCCTGGCCAGTGCTCTACCCACTGCCCTGGTGTTGTGCTGTTCCACACAGTGCTTCTGGACTCCCCTCCCTCTCTGTTTCTCTCCTTCTGCCCCTTGGAGAGACCCAGTGAGATGTGCCAGTGTGTGCCATCCATTCTCCTGGGGAGGTCAACTCCCAGACTGCTGCTGTGGTCACCGACCCTTTCTTATAGGTTTAATTTTCAGCGATCATGCATAATACAAAGCGTTTGTGCTGTTCTCAATTCTGAGAAGCAACATCACACATTTGAATGGTTGAGTTCAGGCTTCTTGATGTTACACTCATCAGACTATCTTTCAGCTGTCATGATTTCACTCAACACAAGAGAAGATGAGCAACTGTATCAAGAAAACTGTGAACCACAAAGTGCTTTTTGTATACCCTGAATTTGACTTTTTCACACATCTCCCACCTTCTTGAGCTTTATTTATGTTTCTCAAAGTCGCTTTCAGTTTTTTTTATTCTTTTTTCACTACTTATTATTTTATCATCTCTGGGCAGGAAAAAAATTGATACGTTGTATTCCGAAACAATGTGTTTCTACAAGTGGTTTGATGCTGAATTTTCTGTCGCGCAGCTGGAGCCTGGATGCTGTAATCTCTTGAAACCCATTATGCACGGTTGCATACTTCAGATGCCATCGTCCTTACAAATTACCTGCTGCTCCTTCATCAAAAAAAAAAAAAATAAAAAATTTAAATGTGTATCTGTAAAGAATGAATAACTTGCCATGATTATTCATAGCAGAAAAAAAGTTGTAAATTTAAAGTAAAAATCAGATTCCATTGACCTACCTGTGCTTCCAGTAAAGAATATTTTATAAAAAAAGAATATGTTCCAGCCCAGTGCTATGTGTGTATGGACAATGTTGATGATAATATTTTTAGCTTTTAATGCTGAAATGTCATCTTTAGTCATCTTAAGTCATGTTTAGGCTTATTGAAGAGCTGACTTTAAATAGCCTTGAGCTGAGAAACGTATCATGGAGTGATAATCAGAAATGTTCTCCGATATGAATTTAACAGCCGTCATTAATGAGCTTCTCTTTAACCACTCCTTGTCCTCCGTGATGCTCATGGCTCCTGCAGATGGACTGACAGCTGCGTACCGATAGCCCTCGAGGTATCGAGTCTTAAACGTTGGCACGTTCCCCAGGGTGTATAGTAAAGACCCCCGCTGGACCACCTACTAGCACATCGCATGGTTAAACACTCCTGCCCTATATGGGCTTCTCTAATCACATTCAAGCTCTTCTTTCAGCAGCACTTCGTCTCCGGTGGGGCGTGGCAGTGGGAATTTGCGTGTTCTGCAGACGCGCTTAATTGAACATGTGGTGCCGGAGAGGGAGTGGCTGCGGGCCCCGCACCGACGACGCTGTGATCAATGCCTTTGCTATCTCCCTGCCATCAGGCCCAGATTCATGACTCCTTCAGGGCCGAGTCGTATTTCACAGCCCCTAAACGGAGCCGTGGGGGTTCGAGGTGGAAATGAAAATGTGCTTGCCATTAAAATTAATGCAGTGGGGAGGGCACTAGATAAATTTGGAAGGGAAAACACACAGTCGCCTTCAATTTGGTGTAGGCGACGCGTGCGGAGGAGCGGTGCATAGGACTGTAGAGGCCTCAGCCGTCCTTTGCTCGTGTCATTCCTCTGTCGTCTTGCAGCTGCTCTGGGATTATTTCGTGCCTGGAACACAGCTGTATAATAATCAGTAATGCTGTAGCTGCTCTGCAGTTTAGGAAACTACTGTGGGGAATACTTCTGCTCTTATAAATAGTGACTATCTGAAGTTTTCCCATTCCTCTGGCCGGGAATGACGTACAGGTTCCCAGGTTCTTGTATTCTCATCTTCTGACTCAAATGATCTCATTGTTTGACGGACCAACTAGGTTCTGATGATGCGGAGCAGGTCTGTTTTTGCCACTTATGACTGAATTTGCTTGAGCCTTCATGCAACCCGCTCCACTAGTGACAAAATAGCGGAACAGTTCCGCTTTGCTTTTAGGGTAATTAGGGGCCTGGTGTAATTAGTGGCGTGGAGTCAATGATAGCCTGCAAGTCTCCTTTGTGCTACAGAAGCGTGTGAATTACGAGCGTCGTGCCTGAGCTCTTGCCATTATGCTTTTCTTTTGTTTGTTTCAGCTTTTCGAAACGATTAATTTATTTATTTTGTGAACTCTCCCTGATGCGTGGCATGCAAATCACTGCATGATGAATGGGTGTCAATGAGGGCGGGATGTGGATCCTGCATAAATGTTGGAAGTGGACCTCTATTTCGACTTTAGACACAATGTAAAATAGACAACCACAACCACAATGCCCCCCCCCCCCCCCCCCCCCCCCCCCCCGCTATAGGGCTCTTGAAATTTTAATTTGAATTTTTATGATTTGAAATGGAAATGAGTGTGAATGTCTGTGTGTGAGTGTGTTTCTGGGTGTTGCTTAAGAAAAAACACACACGCACGCACACACACACATCGATGCAGTTCAGTTTTGAGGTGAGACTAGGAGGCTCATCAGAAGTTCTACTTCTGTTTATGACCTGAAATGTCTTACCTGTGTGGGGATTTAGAAGTCTATTTCTGTTTCTCACATCCGTTTATGTGCAAGAAGGAGAGTTTGTCTCACAGTTCCCGAATCCCTCTTTCAGACACTCCCTTCCATCTCCTGTTAATGATTTCGCGACACATAAATGTGTGAATGATTCCGATGCGCTCCCGTTAAATCTTAATGGCATCCCCGCGGACCCCGGCGTTGCGACGTGTGCATCCTGGAGAACATTGTTTTTCACTGCTGCAGCAGCTCCAATTAACAGTTTTGTGTTGCACTCGTAAAAAAAAAAAAAAAAGGGTTTTGTGAGGGTTCTAATTAAAGAGCAGGAAGAGCAGGAAATCATTCTATGAGCCCTTTAGTTTCTCGCTTTCGCCTTTACGGACCGGAGATGAAAAGATGGTCTCGAGTCTGTTTCCCACTCTCACAGCTTCAGAGTATCAACTGCTGGCTACTCTTGACCATGACCATGGTTTTTCTGGTTCTCATATCCTCACTTTACAATTACTCACCTATTACAGGTATTATTATTATTGGCCCTTAATTAACTGACACCTTTGCCCACACACACACACTGTCTGAAGCTGCTTGTCCCAAGTGGGGTTGCGGTGAACCGGAGCCAAGCCTGGCACCACAGGGAGCAAGGCTGGAAGGAGAGGGGACACACTCCAGATGGGACGCCAGCCCGCCGCAAGGCACCCCAGGCAGGACTCGAGCCCCAGACCTGCCAGGGAGCGGGGCCGGCCAAGCCCGTTGTGCCACCGCAGCCCCCCCTCCCCCTTTGCCCAGAGTGACTTACACAATTTATTCAGCTGGGTATTTTTGCTGTATCAATTCAGGGTAAGTATCTTGCTCCAAGGGGAGTGTGATTTGAACCAGAAATCTTAGACTGAAAGGTGATAACCTTGTCACTTTGTGCTTCGCTGATTGCTCATTCATCACACTTGAAATGGGGACATGCATGCTATTTAGGAAAATGCTGTACATTGGATTTTGCCCAGTCCGCAAACCTATTTTGTCCGGATAATAATAATAATAATGAGAATAATAATAATAATAATTTAGTTTCTAAGGAGTAACCTTTGAACTATACAGTGATAGTGACAGCTTTGTTGAAGTACTATACATACTTGTGCACTTTTAAATGTGATGAAATGAATATTGCTAGAAGGAGGCCAGCTGTTGAAGTATGGAAATCACGGCTCTTTGTGTATTCTCACAATGTGTAATATACTCAGGTGTTTAACTGTTAAGTCCTTTAAAATAAGTAAATAAAAAAAAATAAATAAATAAATAAATAAATAAAACACTTTAAAATCCCAGATGCGCTTTTGGCTGATCTAAATAATTTGCAGCCTTTTTTTCTGTAAGTTATTATTATTATTTTTATTATTATTTAGAACTGGGGGGCATGGTGGTACAGCGGATTTGGCCTGTGCCTGCTCTCTGGTGGGCAAACACGACCCCTGTGGATTTGTGCACCTAATAGTTTTAAATTTGGAGTAAACCTCTGTGCGCACCTTACTATACTAATAATTAACACCTCAGCTTTTTCCCAATAAATCTGAGGATTTTTACTTTATTATCATAAATTATAGCAGAAATGGCATGTGTGGAAATTGTTACTCATCCTTAAACAAGCTATCTTCAAAACCATTTTGAAAAACACTTTATTTTATATTGTTAAATATTTTAGAGATAAACATTAATTTTAAAATGTTGGAAATGTGTCCGTTAACACCCTGTAGATTTTCGTATATTTATTTATTTTTTTATTCCAGCATCAAAGTTGAATGTTTTCCCCTCTCGCCGCATGCTTATTTTCCCTTCTTTTATTTCCCAAAAAAGTACAAGATCCCTCCAATGCGAGGTTGACGGCCTCTTCAGCACTCTCGCAAAACGGATGAGATCAGGCGTCGTCCCCTAGCAAAAGTCCGTACAGTATATGGGCCCAGTTTTAAGGTTATTTATAGCCATGCCTAGAATATGAACTTGAAGAGCGTGAAGATGGATGGGCTAATAAAAGTCGATCTCGATGGTTTTGAAGTTCTCCTCGTCGCCTGCTCTTTCGGGCCCACGGATCTGATAGAACCAGTTCGTGTGATGTGCAGCGCGCATTGAGCGTTGACAGCAGTTATTTAATTTATTTATGTCATTTTACTTTTTGATGTCGTTTGCAGATCATATTTAGATCTGATTTATGTGCGCTTAATGAAGATAAGTTGTTTTGTCTCTATTTCGCTCCGCCGTGTTTACGCTGCTCAGACAGGAGTGCGAGTCAGCCGTCACGGGTGTTTGCGCCACCGCCGAGCGCCAGGTACTGTCCGGCCATGTGCAGCCGCGTGCTCCCCGTGACGGGTGACAGCTGCAGCGTGTCCTCGTCTTGTGTCACAAACGAGGCGTGTCACAAAGACAGATGAACGTCTCCGTTCCGCCCGGCTTCTACCCCGACGGATAGCGCAGATTTTATTGTGTCGGTGACACGGAATGGATATGAACATTTTGGGCAGTCGCTACCAGGAATTTGGGTCCATGCTTCAGTGGGTGCGGTGTAAATAATTTCACTTTCCCTCAGGCACCCTCTCTCAGCTGTGATATGAGGGTGAAGGTGTTATGAATTTACATTTACCTGGTGCTTTTCTCCAGAACAACTTACTTATTCATCTGCTTATACAGCTGGGTAATTTTACTGGAGCAATTTACTATAAGTACTGTGCTGAAGGGTGCTGTAGCTGGAGGCACAATTTGAACCTGCAACCTTCTTATCCAAAGGCAACTTATGTAGGAGCTGCACTGTCTGGTTGTGGGACACTGACCAGGCGCTGTTTGCATGCACTGACACACACTCTCTCCCTCTTTCAGCACACACACACACACACACACATATATGCCACACACAGCCATATGGCCAACAGTGTCCTTTCACTAGTGGAGGACAAGACCTGCTCCTCAGCGGTTCATACAGCCTCACAGTTTTTGTGATCCAACATGAACTGGAATATAGTATTATATAATATAATAACACTGGACAGCAGCAGGGTTTGTTATGTGCTGTAAGGACAAACAAGGCGTATTGATCCATCCTTTGCCTGTGGACATGACCCCCACCATCCACAGCGGCCGAAAGTGTCCTCCAGTCATACGGCTCATGGCATGCGAGACTCGCCCACAGCCTTCTCCTGCAGCTTCTCACTGTTGACTTTTTCATTTATTGCTAGCCTGGATTATAGCTCGGGCAGGAAAGGTTAGTCCACTGGAACAATTTTTTTAGTAGAATGTGGCAGCTGTTAACTTTTGTTTACTCCAGCGATATCTTGCGGATTTGATTTTTGTGGAAGAGCTTTTTATGTTTTCCCAGCACTGGCTCATCGTGATGCAAACAGCCAAGTTAGAAACGTTCAGCGTCGCAAACATTGCCCGATTTGCTCTATTTTCTTCTCCAATCTCAGATGGCAGGAGAACGCATGCAAGCAGAACACTGTGAGCCCACCTTAATTTAACTCGCCGCAACAGCGTTTACATCTCGCGTTGTGTTTGAATGCCAGATCATTAACAAGATGAACAACGCGTGTTTTTGGCACGAATCGCTCAACGACCGAGACTAAAAACGATCTTGAATATATTATGTATTTCTTGAGCAATTTTAAATAATTTTGAATACAAATACAGCTCAAAGTTAGAACATCTTGCAGTCTTTTTTTTTTTTTTTTAAAACTTTAGTATAGCTTTGAAACCTGCACTTGGATTTTAACTTTTATTTTATCAACTTTTTTTCCTTTTAGATTATGTCTATTAATCATTCTTGGAGTGTATAATCTGTATTACAAACAGACTTCTGGTCCCAGCTGTGCGATATTTTTCCTAGCACAGCCAGTGGGTGTGCTGATGAGCACATGGGCATAAGTTCAGAGTGTAGCTTTATTCTTATATTAAATTAGAATAAATTTAGGAGGGCCGTACCGAATCCCTTGTGCCTTATCCATAAACACACACTATTTCAGTCACGCTGTGTTCAGGTAGGCAGAAGCAGCAGCTATTCATCTGAGAAAAATTCTGTATGTTCCACTTGATTTCAGATAAATTGTGTTTAATCACCTCTGCACGTATGCAGCGCTCCTTCTGCCGACACTGCCGAGACTCTTAGGGCTCTGAAGGCTGATCACCGATCGGGGGGCATCTCCCCTGTTGTTGGACCTGATGGGAACCTAGTGGGCTTCCCTGGTGGGCGTCTTCCCCAGGTGGGCACACCTACCTGTGTGTAATTACCGATCCTTTATCTCACTACAGCGGCGCTCTCATTTCACGCTTCATTTAATTAAAAAACCCTGTGTGCTTTGTGCCATTAGAATAGCAAATCCAATATGCTGCATATGTAAATATATTCAAGCAATGTGCTGCTCTCATTAATATGCATTTAATAAGGCATGTTTCAGTGGCTCGTTTGAATACTGATTGAGCAGGCAATTACTGTCAGGTTCACGTTTTGCTTCTGCAGAATCAATATGTAAAGAGAGGACACCCATAACGTGGTATTTGACATATTTTCACATGCACGTTTCTTACACCAACTTGTATGTTATGTGTTCTCAACTTTGATGTCTTTAGGACTCATCGCTGCTGAGTAGCTCCGCTTCGCATATTTACGTTACATTTATTAATTCATCTGACGCTTTCCTCCGAAGCAGCTCAAGCTACTTGCAATTATGCACCCTATTTACACAGCTGGACAAATTTTTTACTGGAGAAATGTAGGGTAAGTACCTTGCTCAAGGCTACTACAGCAGTCGGTGGAATTTGAACCTCATTTTGAACCTTTGGATCCAAAGGTGGCAGCTCTAACCTCTATGTGAGCAACTGCCTGGTGCACAATCACAGTGATCCCACAAAGCCAACGTGACACCCCAGGACCCGTGTGTGCAGGTGTTATTAGAACCCAGCCGCAGGAGTATAGGAAATTGGAGTTTTAGTCAGCGGCAGTGTTGTGTACTCCTTCTACTTGACTGTAGATGTGGAGCGAGATCTTACAGTGTGTTTAACTGCTGTGCGGGGCCCCTCTGTTGGGCCTTTTTTCGTGCTGCTGTGCAAAAGCTTGCTCTCTTGATGTTGGTCGAACCCGCTGTGGAATTTGTCAAAGTTTTTCCCCGTCGGTTGTCATGACAACTCTCTCTGGAAGCTTGCAGGTCCGAGCGGGCGGCACAGTCCTGCATCACTTTTAGGGCCGATCCTGTCTGACTCGTAATGGCAGAACCCCCTACCCGTGCTGTCTGCTAGCCCCTCTTTGCCTCGGCCTCCCATGAAGATGGAGACAACTCCTTTCAAGAGATCGCCTACATTTTCATGGGAGGCTGGGGCAAAGCGAGACAAGCGGAGATGATCCCTGTGTCGCCCGTTTACTCAGGCTGATTGCTCTGGCGTCTGGGCTTTGTTCGCACCCCGTCTTGCTCCTCATTCCTCCGCTATCTCAGTTTGGACCGTGCCAGTAAGAAATGGGTGGAGATGAGGGCGGAATTTTTTTCCCCATTACTCCCTGCCCTAGCTCACATGTCTGAGCCACCCTGACTGAGCCATGGTTCAGAGCTTTTCGTTCCAGCGCATCAGAATCTAGCCCAGTAGTGAAGACTCCCTGATTAACTTAAAAGGTGATTCAGTCCGAGTGCAATTTATGCAAGATTTGATTTCTGGCAATATACATTTACTGACGTTCTGTGCATTTCCACAACTCAGAAAAATTTAGTAGTTCAGCCTTTCAGGAAAGACATCCTTTATCGGTGAAAAGGTCACTGTGGCACACCGGGACTGCCAGGTTTGGGGATTGACCAGGCGTGAAGCGGTACATGTTGGACTTACAGGTTTTTTTTTTTTTTTAAATTGAAAATATAAAACAAACTGTGCAGCCACAAACTTTAACACACAAAACAGGAGCCTTTCCTCTACCACAACACTGACACTGGGCACAATCTCCTAGTTCCAGAGTGCAAGTCACTCCTTTCCTTCAGCCGTTCAGTTATACACTGTGGCTGCACCTGACCTTCATCTTTCAATCAGATTCATCTGATGATCCAAGTGGGTATGACAGTAATTTTCTACCCTTCGTAGTTTACCATACATTTATCATATACATTTCTTCAGAGTGACACAAAGTGTGAAGTGAAATAGACTCATTGAAAGAGTCATTAAGGTATGTGTTGGAGCACAGCATTTTCAGAAGTACCATTTAACAGTCCATCCCAGTATAGTGGAACACATAATAATGGACAACTGGTAGCGTAGTGGTTTGAGCTGGTGCTTTTGGACCCCAAGTTCACAGGTTTTAATCTCAGCTCCAGCTGTAGTACCCTTGAGCAAGGTACTTACTCTAAATTGCTCCAGTAAAATTACCCAGTTGCATAAATGGGTGAATAATTGTAAGCAGCTTAATACTGTAAAATTCTCTTTGGAGTAAAGTGTCAGCTAAATGTAGTATACGTTTCTTCTTTGTATATCAGACAAGAACCTGCTGTTTTATGCTTGAGAAATATCCTCGACTACTTGTGTTAACTGGTAAAGTTAAATAGTATTTTTTGAAAGGCTAAATGTCTCTTAAACGGGACTAGGCCTAGTCTGGAAACAACACCAGGCTTTCTTGATGATGATGAGATGATGGGCATCAACACGAGGATACTATGGTCTGGGAGGAGCCCGAGGTTCGGCAGGGAACTTTCCGGAAAAAACGGATCAATACCTATCGCTCTAGAAAGGGATCAAAATGGATTCAGAAAGGACTGGCCTTTGTCTGCCTCTGTTTGATGTTAAACAGAAACTCAGCTGCACAGGCCGGGGGGCAGGGGGTGCCGAGGGGAGGATGACTGGGTCTGGAAGCACGAAGCGTGTGGTCAGCTCTGCGGTAGACTTGCTGTTTTCTTTGTTTACCGAGGAGAGCGTTGGGCCACCCCGGGCACCCACGCTATCAGCCCTGCCATTGATTGCGACGCCTGTTGACATGTGTACTTTGCCGCGCACAGGCAACGTGATTGCGCTCACTTGTTAGTCAAGGTATAAGTCGATAGTCCCAGGATATTGCTTAATGCGCTGTATCGATCCCCCCGCTTTCTGCCTGCGGAGGGGACGGGAGAGGGCGACTGGAGAAGTGATGGATTAAAGACGTCGAAATGATTTAAGCAGCGTGAACGCTTGCCTTCAGATGGCTCACTTTCATTATTTTTCTCAAGATTTCATAAAAAATGCATACACGTGTATATGTTTGCTACATAATTTAATATGTTTTAATTGATTTGTGCTACAGCTGCTCTGGAAGCCAAAGAGACTCACAGCAGAGGAGGGTGTAGCCCGAGAGCCACGGATCCGGTGGAACTGGTGAAACGCTCCAAAATCACAGATTGTATTTTTGCTGAGATGTACGTCGTTTTGGAGAAAATCGTCTGCTGAATGAATAAATGCAAATGTAATGTAAATGTAAATCATGGTGTAGGGGCTGACAGGAGTGGAGAATGCTGGATCCTCCCTTCAACTCAGATTGCGTGTTTTAACATAAAACCAAATCTGTAGATCAGCTTGCAGCAAAAATAAAACTAAACAATTATGAAACCTCTGAATCCCCTGTGAAATGCCAGCAATATGCACACACACATACTGACTTAAACTGCTTATCCCAAGTGGGGTCACAGCAAGCTGGAGCCTAACCCAGCAACACAGGGCGTAAGGCTGGAGGGGGAGGGGACACACCCAGGACAGGATGCCAGTCCGTCACAGGGCACCCAAAGCGAGACTCAAACCCCAGACCCGCCAGAGAGCAGGACCCAGCCAAACCCACTGCGCCACTGTGCCCCCCACCAGCAATCTGAACTACGGTAAATTGAGGTTCTTATTTAATGTCCTTTTCTTGCTGGGACACTACAGTGAATCAGGCATTGAGCAACTGACCTCAGGGGAATGGTGCTCCTCCGCTTATGACACTTGGCCATTATGAACTTTCTTCCGGTACCCTCCGTCTTTGTAAGCCTTCCAGTGCCTCAGGTGTGATTGGAACTCATGTGTTTCTAATACCGCACTGTTGTTGGGTGTGTCAGTATGTTAGTGACACCTTTGGAAGGAGGCAAAAAACCGAGCTTCCGCTGGGGACCATCGGTCTGTCCCATAGACTACTATGCCAAGAAGTTTTCCCTCATGGATTGAAGGCTTTCTCTGCTACCACTTGAGGAAAGGGTGGGCTTATTTTTTTATTTTTCACAGCATGTCAACATCATTGAGGAAAAACAGATTTCAACACTAACTTCAAAAACATGAAAAATTACAGTTTAGATAAACAAAAAAGCAGGGTGGGAGCGGTGGTGCATTGGGTTGGACCGGGTCCTGCTCTCCGGTGGGTCTGGGGTTCTCACTGAGACAACCGTCCCTCCTGCGTTATGTCTAGTTCTTCCTCGTCCCTTGCTTCCTGTCTCCGTTTCCCGGCTTTCGACCCTTCGTTCCGTCCCCTGACCACGTCCTTGGATCCTTGCTCTCACTCTGACCAAAGATCTAATGACTCTTTACCCGTCCCTAATAATTAGAACTTGCCTGATCCCTTGATTCCTGACGACCGATCCTGCACTTGGGTCCAGCCGCCCCCCGCGTCCTCAGTTCCGCGTGACGATAAGCTGCCTTTGGGGGACATTATTAATAAAATAAAAATTTGCTTTCATTGACACGTGGATGATACTCAGATCTACATTTCAATATTAATACTCCATAAAACTAAACAAGCCCTCTTCTGTTTTGTCTTAGTTAACTGGTTCATCAAATTACAACAGTGGATAAGCGATCATTTTTTATCTCTATATGCTGATAAAACACAAATACTCGTGGTTGGTGGGGATACTGTAACCCTTGAACAATTTCCATTCTAAATCCTAAAGGACTAAATTTTAACTACTCCAATTTTTGCTGCATTACCTTTTTTTTTTTTTGCTGCTGAGAAATATGGGTAAATTAAGGCATTTTTTCTCTAGACAAGATGTGAAAAAGCTGGTCCATGTCTTGATCAGATTTATTGCGTTGGAATTGACTGAGTGGTACGTCTCTTACTGCTGGCAAATGACAATTGCTGATCTAAAGTATGTGCTTCTGCAATGACAAGTTTAGATACATGCCCCCCATGAGGACCCTTCCCAGTGAGCAAATGACATAGATTATGCCCAAACTGCGGACTGAACTACGGAAGTCTCATTTTAGCCTGAATTAGTCCACCTTCTGATGTTAATAATTAATGAATGTGAGTCTGAGATACAGCACAATTCACCTTTTTTGTAAGATAGCGGTTAAAGTTCAGGTATAACTTGCTTCTCTTCAAAGCAGACAGCATTTTGACTTTCAGCAAAAAACTGTAAAGATAATAACGCTAACTGAAACTGACCAGAGGTTGACAAATGTTGTGCATGCATAATGAATTGTATGTGTTATTATTCTTATGTATTTATTTTCTAAAAATTAGTTTTCTGAACATTAACTGGCCATAGCAACATAAGGCAAAAACAGTACACCTGGAAACTGCAGATAAATCCACATTCATAAAACAAGGGCAAAAGTTTAAAAGGTTACAACATTTCACGGATGCGATCACGGACCGCTAAAGTTCCAGAAGGTTGTCCAGACGTTTCAGAACTCTTTTGAATTGTCACGCAGATCACATGCTTAATTTTTTTACAGGAGGAAAAACACTTTGCCCACTCACATATTTACAAAGGGAACTTCAGGTTTGGGAAATATCATTAAAATACATTCCCTTTCCAAGTGTGGTCTAAGGCTTTAGTTTTGGTTTTATGATGCTGTCCTTCAAAGCAAACAACATTTTGTATTTCATACATTGATAATGTAAAATAAATAATGTTGCTTTATGCAGTTTTGTAGTTGAAGTGAAGAGCATGAGCAGAGCATTTCCCCCCAGAGTATATACCCACATCGGTGCTGCACTCCAACTATGACCCTGAGGAATGGCTCCATGAGAGTGTCCTCAGGGTGTCTACATGTAGGGTCTAGAGTAGAGAGAGTAGCTCTCATGCCCAATCTGGTTCTGCTCTATCTCTGCTCTATCCCTCAGTCTAGGCTGGTTCTGCTCTAGCATGTGGTCTTGGCTCTGCTTACAGCCTGCCCTTCTGGCCCAACGGGCACCTCCTGTCTGTGCACCCCTATGGCCTGTTGCTGTATCATCTCTGTGTTAACACCGCAGCTCCTTGTGTCGCTCTTCAGCCTGACCTGGGAAGTGCTCCTCCGGCAGCTGTCCGTCCCCACCGCCGCCGCAGTGCAGCCATCTGCTTCCTGCGCCTGTCTCCGTGCTAATGAGACTCTAATTCCATCCGTCGTGCCGGCACGTCCTTCCCCGGTCCCCCATCAGTCTCCTCATCACCTGCAGTGGCAGCCGTTCTCACCTGCGACCTAGAGGATTCAACGCGCTCGCAGTCAGCTTTGTTTAATGTGTTCTGGGATGACTCTGCTGCGTTCGCCGTGTGATCCAGGCGGATTTGTTTGCAAGTATTTGTTTATTCCCTGCCAGAAAGTGCTCTGTCTGTTGCTAATGACTATGATTTGGTACATTAATTCTACTTCACAGAACGCACAGGCTGGAGTGTGGGGTTTCATTGCACTGGAATGAGAATATATAGTGTTTACTGAAGTCCTGTCAATGATTCCGAGAGTCTCGCTCCTTTTCTCCCGTCCTTAGAATCGATGCATTCTGGAAGTGGCAGGCCAAGATGTTCACGCAAATGTTTAACGGTGTCGACGCATGCTTGCACGTGGAGACGAGGCAGCGCCGTGGGTTTCTGACCTTGCTTCCTGGGTGGTTTGCGGAGGATGTCACAGTGACACTGCATCGCATGAAACCTCAGGGACGTCCTGCAGGTTGCTGTCAGGTCCTGGTTGAAGTCTGCATTATCCCAGCATGACAGCCCATACAGTTATCTAAGGGTGTTCTGTCCTTTGTCTGTGGTTTGTCTTCGCAATAATTCCTCTGAGAGACGGTGCTGTAAACAGCATTTGTGTGTGTGTTTGTGAGTGTGTGTGTGTGAGACTGAGAGAGAGAGAGAGAGAGAGAGAAAGAGAGAGAGCCCTGTTGAATGCTTGGCATTTATGCTCCAGTGCTGATTGAAGACCAGAAGCAGCGCTATGAGGGAGGGGGGCTGTCCGTGTCTGTTTTTCGCTAAACCCCCTCTGACCCCACTTGCTGCCCTTTGCTTCACCCTTCCAACAGCCAGCCGCAGGCACTGCTCTCCTGGCTGCGGGCAGTGGGATAGCGTGCGATCCACCCCAGGGCAACACGAAATTGGGAAGTCCAGATGTGCCGATGTCGGGGTGGGAATTCGAAAAGCGCGTGCGGCTTGTCGGAATGCGGCCGCGCCCATCTCCAGCATTATCGGCCGCACCTGATTTAGCGATGAGGGTCAGGTACAGCCTTAGTATTTCCGTAGACTGTTGGAGGACAAGAGATCGTCGCACTGCGGAGGTCAGACTTTGTAGGAACCTGCTGCCCAGCCTTCCACAGTGGGATTTTCACCCTGTCTGACCAGGGCCTGCAGATCTGTGATTGTGGAGTCTGCTTCAACAAAACAGAAATGTAAAACCTCTGATATTTTACTATGAACAGTTCCTGTTACCCATGACTTGGGAGTGTCAGCAAACATCTACCTTCATGCGTGGGGGATTCGCTGCGTGCACACACAGTATTCCAGCACCGACGGAGGCATTACTCCTCATTTATTCAGACTTGACTTAATCTTGCGATTCAACACATTTCTTTAAGCCCTATGTTCTGCCACTGTAACGAGGCATAAATTGTCCATTACTGTAATTTCTTCGGCCCAGAGGACGGGCCTGCTCAGATGCTCTAGGTTGGTGGCTCCGTCCCTTTTAATCCCTTCTGTCTGAACATGAGTTAGTGAAGCAACAAACTGCAACCCCTACTTACACTGTCCACAGCTAGCTGTGCTAATGAATCGCAGCGTTGCGGCACTGCCATTCTTTCATGCGGCTCCCACATACCCTGTTTGCGGTAAACGGCACGGTGGTGCAGCGAGCTTGGCCGGGTCCTGCTCTCTGGTGGGCCTGTTGTTCAAATCCCGCTTGGGATGCCTTATGACGGACTGGCATCCTGTCCTGGGTGTGTCCCGTCCTCCTCCAGCCCCATGCCCTGCGCTGCCGGACTAGGCTCTGGCTCACCGCTATCCTGCTTGGGGCACGTGGTTCCAGCAAGCGTGTGTGTGTTCTCACTGGTAAAAAAGAGGGGTACCTTGGCTGTGTGGTAAATCAGAGGTTTTGTCTTTTCCCTGGGCTTGGCCCGTAACATTCCCCCCCCCCCCCCGGGGCTACCCAAATGATTGTTTGATGTTTTCTCCCACCGAAAACCAATACCAGGGACAGAGGACGAGATCACAGACACGGTTGTGGAACATCAATATTTCATTTCTCCCTGATGCAGCTCATTGTGTGATGTGCAGGAAACTCCATGGCATCTGTCATTCACCTTGAGCAGGAAAGGCCCATCTGTGCAACACTTCTTCCTAGGTTGACCCGAAAGCTTATGCTCTCCACTGGTTGTGGCTGCGCAATCTCTGCTTCTTGCACGAGCTCAGTCTTTCCAACCTGGCCGCCTTGACAGCAGCAAGCCTCACCCCATCAATATTGCTATGCATCAGATCTATGGGGCTGGAAGGCCTTGATATGGTTCTTGCTTCACCTTTAATGTGTGTTTAGTTTGATCACATCAGTGGGGAAAAGACAGATACCTTTGTTTAAGGCCGAAGAAGCGCGGTATGGTAGGACCTTAATAGGGAGACAAACAACACAGCGATCAAAATTTCATAGCAGAGTGCAAGCATCAGCATGGTATGATGGTGGTGGTTGTGAAGAAGAAGTGAGACATAGCCCAGGTACTTAGGTTGCCGAAGGCTGACAGTTGTTGATCACATGGTCACCTAAATAACTTAGCTCTTCTGGTGTGAAGGGTCTTATACACTAACCTTACACACATCATCTGAACCGCTTGTCCCATATGGGGTCACGGGGAGCCAGAGCCTAACCTGGCAACACAGGGTACAAGGCTGGAGGGGGAGGGGACACACCCAGGACGAGACATCAGTCCCTCACAAGGCATCCCAAGCAGAACTTGAACCCCAGACCTACTGGAGAGCAGGACCTGGTCCAACCCACGGCACCACTGTACACTAACCTCCATTGCTTAAAACATTTCTGAAGTCAGCAGTGTTCACAAAAATAAGTTATATGCATTGTTACAATGTCACATCATTAGACCGCTAGTAAGATTCCAAAAAACAGTGTGGAGTGTGTGTATTGTATAAATATACAGTATATATATATGTACATACATACATACACACACACATATATACTGTATATATATATATATATATACATACACACTCCACAGACTTAAAGGGTCATCTCTCAGTATGGTGGCATCGACAGCACATTTAAAAAAGAAATTAAAGACTAGTTAAATTAATTAATTTACACTTTTCCTTCAGTAATACCTTCTCTTTAAAAGAAATGACCATGCTGTCAGAGTAAAGGACGAAAATAAAGACGTGGGAAGCAAAGGTATGTTCTAGCTGGGAATTCAGGCTAGTGAGCTTGCTGAGATTGTTCTTCAATGGCTTTTAAATATCAGGCCTTTGATGGGGGGTGTGTGCACACGCGTGTGTGCGTGTGCACGCACACGTCTCCGTGTTCTCCTTCTCATTCGCCTCCGGCCGCTCTCTCTCTTTCCGCCTCCTCTCCATTTCTCTCACATCACCCACGTAGGGAGTTAATAAAGTAATAAAGCACAGCTGATACGTGTCACAGTTTGATGGCCTCCAGATGGGGATCTCGTCAGCGGCCCTGATTAAGGCTCTGCGCTTAGACCAACAGGCAATCATCTCCCAGGACATAACTCAGAGAGGAGCTGCCGGGCGGCCGCCCTGCGCTGCGGTCCATTCTCTGGCCGCTCGGCCCTGGCTCACTGCTGGGAGAAATTGATAGGGCACGCTGACGGGGTTTCGAGCCAACGCCTGTCACCGCTCTCGGCTCTGTGAATCCGCACGACGCCACTTAAACATCAGTTTTTTTTCTTTTTTTTTTTTTGCTGAAAAGAGAACAGTGTCTTTGTTATTAGTTCAAGCCCATTCTGTCCATTTCCTGCAGATTACGTTGACAGCTTTAAGACACCCCATACCGGCACACTCCCTAATCAGCCGTCATGTGAGGAACAGATGAAAGTCCAGTGAGCACCCAGGACCATCTGGAAATTCACATTCTAGACACCGTCGTCAGGATGTGCAAAGTCTGTGACAGGATTACAGACAGCACCGCTCTTTTAGGTATTTGCGGATATTGAATTTTAATTTGAGGATCTTTTCATCCTTCGGTTTAGTCTGAATCTGTTTGTTTACCCGGGTTGCCATTAAGGTAATGCTTCTTGCAGTCTAGATGTCTTGTGCTTTATTAACTATTCTTCACACATGGTGTGATCTGTGTTTGCAGCACTCCTCTGCTGTCCTGTTCTTGTTCTGCTTGAAGGACAGCAAGTGCTAGAGTGGTTTAGAATTCCTGGGTGTGACATGGAATACCTGGATGTTCTTGAATGAACACAATTATCCTGAATTTCTAAAACTGTAATTTGCTGTACATAATGGCACTAATTGGCCAATGTGATGTAGGTTGCCCTCAAATTATGACGGGGTGCCGTTCTGGTTACCTTGACATAAGTTACAACCTGCCCCCTTGTACTATGAACAATTAACATACCGTACATGAATGCTTCATTTCATAATGACTTATTTTTTTACACAATATTCAAATCTAAATAATGTTATTATAGAATAACATTAATACAGTACAGGATTATAATTGTGTTTTCATGCCGCACTATTTTCATCTTCATTTCTACATCAATTTTCAACCCAGCACTCATGTTTTCACTTGCTACCCATTGGGGAAAAGTAATCTGAATGGAAATATTCTGTAACTAAAACAATGCTTTTGTAAATAAAAATCCATTGCTGATGGACACACTGACTGAGACCATAAGAATTATTTTGCCATTCAGCAGTGCAGCCAGATGATGTTATTGTATAGCGATGGATATTATAACCAAACATTGGGACTAGGAAACAATATAAGGTCCTGAGGAGCAGCTCAAACTCAAAAGGACTACCTCTACTAATGACAATAACAGAAATGTTCAACCTGTGGTTTGTGGGTCTTTGTTCATAAATCATGAGTGTGTCTCTCATTGGTGGCAGAGGTGTGTTCCATCCAGATCCTTTCATTCAAACTTGTACCAAGACCCTTGAGAAGATCCCTTCTTACAGCTAGATCAAGGGCACCTCCTTACACAGGAGCCTGTAGTGGAAATGAATTCCTGCCTTTGTCTCTGACTTGCTTTTTAAAATCTTTCTCTGTCTGGCTGAGAGTGTCACCCTGAGGTGAGTTTTGCCGTCCTTTTGCAGGAAACGAGGTACTGCCTGTATGAAGAATACTGCTCCGTTCCAAAGACTGCACCCGCCACTTTGCCTTCCTTTGTTGTGCCTATTAATTAAGCCCCCATCAGCAGGTCACATTCCCCAGGGTAGTGGAAAAGGGGGGGGTGCTAAATGGTACATGAGGTAGACCATTTAGTCATCAGTTCAACACTTAAATACGTACACAATCTCTCTTGTGCATAGTTTTCTGCTCTGAACCTGAGAAAGTTTATGTTTTGGGAGCAGTTTTGAATCCTGGACCATCCATGAAAGAATGTTTTCTGGGTCGACTGACTACAGGGAGTCCATGAGTGGTGCCATTTCACCGGTGGACTCGAGTGACCCTGTCCGCAGCAATATCACAGCTACCCAACATTTGGTTGCCAGCTCGATGTCAGGATACTAGTGTGTTCACAATGTTCTCCGCGTCCATCTTTTCCAGGAGCTCATATCTTTCTGGAGGTCAGTTATTGCTCCAGTGCTAGGAGCTGGGCGAGAACATGAACATTTCTCAGCCCAGAAATCTGCACCTGTCTGCTGGAGCTGTCCGTGGTGTTTCATACTTCATCTACTGGTGATGATGTGAACCACTCTTGGTGCTGAAGTTCTCACTGGGGTGTTGCAGTGTCCTTCTCATTTTATTATATCTATTGTTATCTAGTAACAGCAGGAGCTGAAAGGCTACTGTGCAGTGCATTTTGGGAAATGCTGTGACATAATGACACAGAATAGTCTGAATTTAATGGTTGGTATATCTGGAAGGACAGTTCAAAATGTGGGCTTTTGGATCAGATCATTGCATGGCAGCCTGCAGAGCAACGAATTTTGTGCTTCTTTGGATGCTCTAGGGTCTTTCAGAATTCCACTCCTGGGGTGAAGACCAGTCGGTGATCCCGGCTGATCTAACGAAGAGGTGCCATCACCAATTTTACTAATGTGTTTTATTAATGCTTTGTCTAAGGAGAGAAAAAAGCTGACAATTTACGGTCTGCACTGAATCACCTGAGATGTAATACAGTACATTTCAACACAGCTTTGTTTGAAGAAAAAAAGTGAAACATGAAATAATTTGTTGGAATGCTTGATAACCCTGCAAGCTTTTTTCTGTTAAATAGACATTTTTTCCCCATAGCCTGGCTCAATTTGAAAGCAAAAGTGGATTGGCTGAGATTTTCGCTGTCAGAAGATACAAAATTATTCATAACATTCCGACCTATAATATATATATATATATATATATTTTAAATTAGTTTTCGCAGAACCTGCTTTTTTGTGAGAATGGCCTGCCTGTACTGGGAGGACAGAGCAGTCCAATTAGGTTATCTGCCCAAATATGCAGAAATGCAGGGATTACCAGAACCGCTTAAACAAGTGTCCTGTTCTGGGGATACAGCTGTTCCAGCTGTTATAATTATGAGCCCAGTACCGGCCCTCGGAGAGCGGTAGATAGGAGGATGTTGTGTACCTGCCCTGGCTCTCAAATGGAGCAAGCAAATGAAATAAAACATTACAAAATTAAAGGTCAGCTTTAATTGAAGATTTTTTTTTCTCTCCTTCTGGCTACATGGAAGCTGGAATTCTGAGGCAGAGGAAACATTTAAATATGTGGTTTGTTGTGGTCTGGTGTCAAGCTGTGTTTTTCCTTGATGTTTTTCTCTGATGTGAATAATTTAATATAAATTCTGAATATCTACAAAAAATAAAAGTTCTCTGACCCTCACTGGAATAAATTAAACTGCATCAGCATTTAACTGAACGGTTAATTTTTGTTGCACTGCAGCACGGTGCGGCTTCTGTGGTTTTCTGTGCGTATCTTTGGCTTTATCCATCCAACCTGTTCCTCACACTTGTACCACACGGTTTTTACCACATACACCTGTTCGCCTGCACAGTCTCCCTCTTTCAGTGAAGATTTTGCAGGAGCAAGATTTCCAAGAAGGAAATCTGCATGCCCTCGGGCTCTGGAGCTACTGGGTCATTGCAACCGCATGAGCACTTTGGCGATGGCAGCTGCTGTAAGGTGACGTCTTACCTGCACACCCCCCAGCATTCCCACACCTGCTTTAGAGTGGAAATGCAGCCAAGCGGAAAGGCTGCACTGGCAGCAGGACCTTGGTAGGACCCTGCCGATTAGCATTTTATGTAAAATCCTCTTTTCGTCAAACCTTCACACACCCCACATCATTTAATCTCGCCCTGTCCCCAACTCCCCTTCTCCACAACCTGCTGGGTCAGGTGTGCAGTGTGACTCTACTCTACATGAAAACACTCAACACCTCCTGTGTTTGAGAGGCTCGGTCTCAACTCAAGCATCTGCCATTTGACCATGAGTCCCAAGTCCCATTTCTTTACCTGCAGTCTCCGCTCCCACGTGAGCGAGTGAGTCTCTTTTTCCGTCATCAGTCCGGCCTTCGGTTCACAAGGAGGCTTCTGTTGTGTTGGTGAGGTTTTGCTCTGTTTTTAGAGATCCTTCCAATTGAACTCTAATATACAGTATGTCCCCCTTTGTCAATGACCTCTTGTCTCACTTGAGCTGAGACTCCATGATCACAGTCAATGCGACTATCAACAAAGCCTCCCATCTCTTGAACCACAATTCACATTTTCTCTTTCCAATTCTCATTTTCTCACTTATCGCTCTCTCTCTCTCTCTTTCCATCCCTTTTTGGTCTCCTGAGCGGGAGGGTCTCCGGATGCTTCGCTAAGTGGACAGACTGAACTGAAATTGCTCTGTACAGGTGAACGGAGCATGTGGCAGTGGAGTGTGTCGGGGTGCCAGCCAAGCTCTGTGTGTGTGTCCCCTTCTCTGGTGATTTATTATGTTTTCTGTGGTTGCTGATTCTGCATGATCCCTTAGTCTGATGAAGCCGGCGTGGGTGGCCTCCCAAGGGTTTTTGTGCTCCAACTACGCTGGGGGAAGTCGGACCTTTCAGGCCATCCTAATTAAGGTCTGCTTTTTCTGCCACTGGAGTCTCATGGTCTATGGTTTACTGAGCACTTTTGTTGCTTTTGGTTCGTCTTTCAGATTCTCCTTCAGTTCTGTAGGTGCTTAATGAGTGCTGGACATTCCATTTGTACCTTTCATGTGTAATGAGAGTGTTTGAGTTTAATTTACTTTGATTTTAATCTTCTTGAGCTTGACAATGAACTCTTGGGGTCAAATTGTAGTTCACTGTTTCTATTTTTCTTACAAAATCTGATGAATCACCTTAAAACTGCAATAAGACAGAGGATCCGGGTGATGGCTGAAAATTGAAAGTGCTTCTAATATTGTCTGTAAGATCTGAATTGGCTTTAAATTATGCTTTACAGGAAATGATTAATATGATAAGTGAACATCAAATGACTATTAAGTTCAGGAATGGTAGGTCCAAAAGAATTCTTAATTTCTGGAGCTAATGGAAGAATCTGGAGAGACGTCTGACTTGAGGATGGTCAACCCAATTTCAGTCTCATTTCAAGGAACTCCTGATTAACTGGGGTTCTTTCGGCACCAGGGGTAGGAGCTTACAGCTTTGCATCGGCTGACTGGCTAAGGTCTGAGGTGTAAAAGATGGATTGCAAAACCAGAAATTTCTGACTGTGGGAGGAATCCATGACCCAAAAGCTGACATTGGAAGGCTACATATCAAGAGATGAGAACGTGGCCATAGATTCATCAAACTCAAGTCTACTATAGAAGAGCTATTGCTGGCCGTAACAACTTTCTTCAACTATTGATCGATGTAGCCATTCCAGATAATTGGAAAATCATGTGGAGAGATGGTTAAAAAAAAAAAAAATCCCGGGAAGTACAATGATCTAGAAAACAATGTCTGCAGGATATGGAAAGTCAAGACCAGATTGGTATCAGTCACAGTGGAGCATATGGAACACTTAAAAAGATTTCAGCAACAGCCTAGAGATGCCCCTGGCTGACCTGCCGCAACTAAAGCACATATGATCACACTAACAGGAGCACATACTGTATCCTGTGAAAAGTACTTGGATGTATTTCTTTGGTTTCTTGCTGAGATCTGAATTAATCAAGAACCAGGTGAGATATTTAATAAAGCACATCGAATGAAATAATAATGATAATATATTTTATACAGTAGTGCTCTTTAAGAGAAATGTGCTGAAATACATCACAAAATACCTTTTTTTGTCATCTGCAAGCACTGTTGCCAGTGATAGTTTGTATGCATTACCGAACCAATTAAATTAATTAAGAAAGCTGTGAATTGTTGTAGTGCATGTAGGCTCCCAAAACAAGAATCACACATATCTCTGTTAGTCTTTGATATGGTTTATGAGTATGCAGCGAGAGTGGGGTAATGAGTATTTACTGGCAAACAACACTTATCTCAGGATGTGTTTGTCTGCAGTGTATTCTTAATGACAGTGTTAATTAAGCTGGATTTCACACTGCTTATTATTTTGACATTGCACTCCTACGATGTGAGGTGAACAAACCCACGTTGCACTTTGACTCTGATATAACATTTCAGTAGGCGAGTTCTGGAAGTGATTTCTATTTTTGGAAAGGGCTGGTAAGTCCAGCACAATTAAAGGGTGCAGGGGATACTTTTGGGAAGAGGACATCGGGGACACGTGCTTAAACACTTAACCAAAAAGCTGGGGAAGAATCGTAGGCGGGGAAGTTATTTGTGTGTGGAAAGTGTAAGGGTGCGGAAACATAGACTGTCGGGAGGGGAAACAATTTAGAAATGATGGTTTACTATAGACTTTATGACCACATCTTGTCTAAATTTTCAGATCAGCTCCCTATCCTTGGTCCTTATGTGAAGGTACTCCTAACTTCTCTAACCGCGATCCTTAAATGGAAGTTTTCCCAAGATGCATTTCTCTTGACTGTGGCTTGACAGAGGTCTGTCAAATAACGTGTCACTCTGAAGTTTGCGTTTTACAGAACGCAGTCTGTCCTCTTGTGTGCCCCCACGGGCTCTCTGCACTGCGTTTTTTTTTTTTTTTTTTTTTTTTTTTTTGCTCTGGCCTGAATGTGAACTCTGCTTTCTGCTGTGTTGCTCCTTGGGTACAGCAACGCCCCATTGTCCTGGATGGCAGTCCTACCATGACCCTGCTGTGACCCCCAACCTTGCACCCCAGCAACCAAATATCAAACTCCACTGGCATTCACTGCCACCGGTGTGCAGCAGGTCTTATTATAAGTTTGTTTATTGAGTGCCCGTCTAATGAAACACATGCATTAGATAACAATAACACTGCTTTTCCGCTGATTAAAATTTTATTTCCCCGGTGATCCCCGCTGTGTTGTTGGAGCTGCAGTTACCAGTCATGATGTTCTCAACAATGCCACTCCTGGCTTTCACAGATTGCCTTTCAGTATTTGTTATTGACACTTACACAAACAAACACGGATGGAGATGAAATTTGCCATATGATAATTTGCATATTTCCCATCATTCCCATGTCTATTCCCAGTTTCCGTGTATCTTCTGGATAGTTGCAATCTTCCATAAATGTGTGCGTCCATGTGAGAAATAACAGGCCCTGTCCACACCAGTTAAAAACCAGTCCAAGGCAGTTTGCTGGGGGTTACTAGGAAGAAGGGGTGTTTTCAGCCTGTGATGGATCCCATGCGTTGGGTTGACCAGAAATGTCTCTCTTTCCATAGCAGAGTTCAGAGATTAGTGATGCCAGAAGGGGTCCAGTAATTACAGAAACCTGTGACTGATGGTCAGAGAGGGATCATCCTATCCTGCAGACACCCATGGTACATGCTGTCTAGAGGAAGCATGGGGACTCATGCTTCACACACGTGTAAAAGGTGCATCGTGGCTGCCCAGACCAAATGTTCAAGCAAAATCACATCCCATTTTCTTTAGTCCGACGATTTCACAGTTGGCTCCTCACACATCTTTCCCAAACAAAGGCAGAAAATGGGGGAGCTTTCTTCATACAATCACAGACTTTTTGTGATAGCACAGTGTTCTACGACAGATTGCTGACACGGCACTTTACTTGCAACCAGTGCTCAGTCAGACTGCTACATTCACAGTGCCTGAAATTGGGGAAATTTTCTCACTTTGACATTTTGATCACGGTATAACAAGTATAACAGTGACTTTTTATAATCGCTAATCTATTCTTATTAACCTGTTTAGCATCGGTTAGCCATACAAAAGAGGTGGCTGCTATGACCACCCAGAGCCTACTAATGAAAACGTGTGCATTAACCATATTGAATTAAGTGAAAAAACAGCTATTAACTTGCATTTGCATACTAGAGAATGGCACATGTGACAGCCACATAACCGTATCATTTACAGCACCGCAAAACATTTACGGGACGTCAGAAAAGAACTAGACAGTGGATTTCTTATTTTGCCTGTAAGCCCGACTTTAATTTAGACTCATGCAAAAGGTCACTCTTCTCTGGAGTCTAATACATCATCTGTTGACTGTAAAGTTGGTGGTAAGGCAATAAGTAACTCGCTTGTAACTGTTGACTTGTTGACGTGTGATGAGGGAAATCGTGAATGAATTGGTATATGGTGCTTTTTCTTGCATTTTAACCTTTGCAGAAGAAACTGCTAATAGGCTATAAATCCATCTTTATTAATGTACAAACCACTTATGACTAAATTTAAGATTTTACAACAAATTGAATTATAAATATGCAACCACAAACATAAATATGCAAGCACATACAGCAACATTTCAAAAACTGGAAAAGAAAAATACACGTTAATTAAAAGCTTTATTGTGGGAAATTACCCTTTATAATAAACAGGTGACTTTTTGTATAATTCACATTTAGGCCTAATTGTTAAATGTACTTTGGCTATGTAAGCTTACGCAGCAATAGTGATAGAAGAGACAGAATAGTTTAATTAATTTCAAAGGTAAAAGCAAACATATCTGGAGCAAAATGCCTTAAGATGCCTGTCATCATGTTGGGAAAACCTGCTCAGTTCAGCCAGTCATGGGACACACCGTTTCTGCTGATATAGATGTGGCAGCAGCTCTTACCTGTGTGGACTGTATTTCTCTGTCTCCTGCGTCATCGACTGAGGGCAGAGAAATAATATTTTGCATATCATTATATGAAGCCCATCTGGGGAATTTGATGCCATTGACTCTTCACCTGTATGAATGATCTGAATCAAAGGTTTAGAGGCATGGCAAGCGGATGTGTGTTCAGTAATTTCTGTAATAAATTTTCTGCACAGATAATAAATATCCTGGAAACAAGCAACTTATACCTAGTTAATATTGATCAATCATGAAAATATGGGCAGTCTCTACTTACGTAGTTTATACCCCACTGTGATAGCTAGGACTATGGGTAGAAAATTGCCTGAAAGGAAACATGTGTTTTGTGCTCCTCAGTTTCAGGGTGATGTACCAATATTTGCACTTCTTCAGCCATAACTTGCATAACACACTAATTCAGGGTTTTACTTCTGCCTCCTCTAAAGAAAATGAGCAGGACAGTATTACACTACAATGGGCACATGTTACTTTACACGTGTTGTGTAACCACTTGTGATATGAATATGTAGACTGTGATATACAGATGAGAGATATCTGCCTTTTGTAAGGGATATTGCAATTATTGATGCATTCATCAACATCAGGGATAAACTGGTTAGTCAGTGTTAGAGTACGTATCTCTGCTGCATGTGAAATTTTAGTGTCATTTTAGCACGATATTTACATTGCCAGAGTCATTTGTAAGGAGGCCTGGAAGAGATTCATTTAAATGCGACAAAGGCTCTTTCCAGTTGTTGTGTCTAGGTAAAGCTAAATGTGGAAACGGACAGAATTGCTTTTATTGCTTTAAAGTGTAATGTGTGTGGCATTTCTGTTCTGTCTGGGGTTGTAGTGGAGCAGAGCAGACTGCTCTCAGACAGCCGCCATCCGCAGCTTTTCTGCTGCGGTGAAATGTCGATGAAGACGTCAGGGAATGTCATCTTCAAGAAGATGGACTGTCATGGATTAACAATACACATAATGAAAGTGAGTGGGTGGAGGTTTGCGAGGACAAAGAGCCACGATCACTTCAAGATTGGGGAGTGACTTGCACTC
The DNA here is from genome assembly GCF_900964775.1 of Scleropages formosus. NCBI lineage: Eukaryota > Metazoa > Chordata > Actinopteri > Osteoglossiformes > Osteoglossidae > Scleropages > Scleropages formosus. Next base: position 18,721,878 of record NC_041807.1, read on the forward strand.
TTCTTCAATAATAGCAACATTGCTTTCCAAATGCCCGACGCCCACGACACACACACACACAAACACACACACACACACTACACACAAACCTTCATGAATTTGCATTGCCTGTATTATGCTCTGTTTAAACATCATCTTGTTATGGTAAAAATTGTGAAATTGAAAGCTTTATTCTTCGTCTTCAGTAAAATTTTACCAAATTTGTTGGTCAGTCCCTCGAAGATATTTGGAAACATATTGTTTTAAGTCAGGGAGGCACTACATAATTTTGCTTGTCATCCACACTCAGCTTCTGATCGCACTCCTGACACGAAGACTCCATGTGTAACAAATCTGAGAACTGTCAAATCTGAACTGTACTTTAGAAATGGTTGGACTATGGTGCACAAACTCTGTATCAGCCACGGATATATGGTCACCTATGATTACTTGAAGCTGGTACCGCACAGTGTATCTTAACCCTGAGCCCCATGCCATGCGTGTAGATTACATGTGATGTTTTGACTTCTTTTTCATATAGAGCTGAAACAGACCTGTATGATTTGTTTTGCTTTCTTTCACAGTAATTCTTGGAGATTTCTTGAAACCAACACCGTTCCCCATTTCATTGTTTCCATCATCATCCGAGTTTTACGTATGGCAGTCTTTGCCCTTTGGCTCATGGATAATGGAAGGAAGAAGCACTGCACATGCTAAATTTGCTGTCCTTTACACGGAAATCTCCTCCCGTTGAGTTCTTAGGCGCTTGTGGTTTGTGGAGTGATTTCCTCATTGGCATGAAGATCAAGGGTGCTCTCCAAATTTATCTGAACCACGTCAGTGACTTCAGCAAGGAGCCAGGTTTTTCCCAACTGTCGTGACTTGAAGTCTGTTCATGTGTTCTGTGTCCTCCAGGTAGTCAAGTGTAACATGTCTCTCCTCCCGGACTTAACGTGCACAATTGCTCTGATATTCAGGGGAAAAAGGCCTACATTTGATTCCAAGTAACAGAAAGGGGGAAAAGCAGGCAATGTGTTTCACGCTTGCTGAATTCATTATTCTGCCAAATTAAAAACCGGCTACTATCAGCTTCCAGTGATCTCTCACGATTTCTCCCAGGTGATTAAAACAGACGAAATGAAACGGATTCTCCTCCTTTCCCAAGCAGCTGATTTGTGCACGATGTAGAAACGGCACCTGGCTGCGCACTGGGTTGCACCAGCGACTGCGGACAAAAGGGGGCTGGCCTCCTGGGCTCTAGACGTCCACAAGGGTGACATACAAATGACAGCAGCAGACAAAACACTGATGCCAGTGATCCGTTGACCTGTATTGAGTGAGGCTGAATCACTGTGATTAAAGGGGGCATCTATTCTAGGGCAGCTGCTCTGCAGTGGACTGCACCCCCCACTGCATGCCAAAACCGGCGTTATGATGAGTAGTACAGGAATTGCCACCGTTGATATTTGCACAAAGGGAGCAGTGACAGGGCGGTATTGTTCTTCATTTCACAGCCCCCACCAACAAGGCATTGAGGAAGACCATGTTTATGAATCCGTATGGCGGTTTGTACCATTGTCACTGAATAACCCCCGACATCTGAGCGTGGGCTATTGACATTGCTTCTCCTTCACCTCTCCGGTAGGCAAGGCGCTCGCTCTCCGTCGGAGGTGCCTTGCCGGCTGTCCTGATGTGTTACTGTAAAGCCAGGTTCCTTCTGCTTTCCCAACCACTGTGCAGAAGGTCACGGTACCATAAATGTCACCCCAAAGCTTCACTAGAAAAAAGCGATGGCTTTTGGGGGGAAGTCACAGTGAATGTGAGGCTCAAGGGTTGCCCACAACCGAAGCAAAGCCACTCAAAAGATAATGATTGCTCAGTTTTAAGTTTCAGAGTTAAAACACAGCTCAACATTAAATGGAGATTCTCACAAAGATGAGGAGGAGCTCAGCTGTTTTACATCGCGCATCTCGCCACATTGTACACCTAATGAACAGAGCAGGGTTGCTGAACAGTTGTTGAAAAGAGTGTAGAAGTTCATTTCACTTCTTGTTTAGCTGTTAGCGCAAAGCTATTAGTTCCGCGCAGCTATCATGCCTACAGATGCCATCTCTTCTGCAAAAGGGGGAGACACATTAACGCCAGGCCTGACGTTTGAAAGGCCTTTCATGGTCTCCATGCCTCGGGTATTTGTTTGCTAGATGCTGTGGAACTATTTTAAATGTCACTTGTTTTTGTATGAAAATTAAATGTCAGTCTCCAACGGCACGTTGCAGTGAGGCCGTTGTCTCCTTTAGCGTCCATGTTTGCTCGCGTGGACGTTATCAGCAGTGTTATAGCCAGTCTTTTCCAGTAATATTCACACACAATTGCAATCTCTAAGGGTGAGTGGAAGTCCCAGTAAGCGGATTGCACTGCAGGCCTCTGATGCACCCAGCTGCACAACAAGGAAAGTTTCTACTCTACATCTGCAGCCCACTGCTGTCTCTCCCCATTTTTCAATTCCTTTTCTCCTCAGCTGCCCTGTTGATGCTTGCTTTGATGGGACCCAGACGTCTGTTAGAACCACTCTCGAATGCTTGAGTCTTTCGTGTCATATATTTTATTATTCATAATCTGCTGAGGTCTTTTGGAGAAGGCAGTCATGTTAAGCCAGTGACACTTATTTACCCACTTATACAGCTGGGTAATTTTTATTGTCTCAGTTCAGGGTAATTACCTTGATCGGGGTATTACAGCAGTAGGTGCGATTTGAACCAGAGTCCTTTGATTGGAAAGCGATGGCTTCAACCACTTCACCACCTGCTGCTGTAAGTACTAATGTCATATGTCTAAGCAGTGAGCACATATAATGCTCTGGAAATGTGTTTCAATTAATCTGTGTCATTTCTTTCATATTTCTTTTGTGAAAACATCTTTTTTTTATTGGCCTTTCATTTTGCATTGGCTGAATGTACAGTATGCACTCTACACTGTGTCTCAAAAAATGTATATACATTTAAATGGAACATAATCTGGAAGCGGCTAGACGCTCAACAGCGAATGCTTTGTATACCAGACCCTTCTTTCTTTGTCCATCTCACGTCTATCTTCAACAAATAAAGGGACCATTTTTGTGCGTCAGAGAGTAAATTTTCTGTGACTCCCTGGTTCATACGCTGCACTGCTGTTGCTGTATTATAGTTAGGCTACTGTGTAGTACTACTTCATTACAGCAGCATTATTGGCCTTGTTTAAGTCACTGCCAACGTATCGCAACCATCTCATTTTTCAGAGGACTTGTCTGAATGCACTAACAGAAGTGGAGTCTGAGTCCATTTGATCCTCAGACGTAGATTAATTGTTCCTCGAAAGTGTTATAAAACGAAGCACTATCTTACCCTTGAAAGTGCTTTAATACATTATGTTGACTAAGTGCTGCAGCAGGGTGTGTGTGTTTGTGTGTGTGTGTGTGTGTGTGTGTGTGTGTGTTGGGTTGTGGGTGTGTGTGCTGAGGTGTTTCTTAAAGACTGAAGTTAATATCCCAGAAGATACAACTCTCCCCCACTGCCTTAACTCTTCCATCACACGTGCAACTCTACACGCCTTCATTTCAGAACTCCCACACTGCCACACACACACACACACACACACAGTGCAGTGCTGGATTTCAGTCACTCTTCCGTCCTTGTTTATCCCAGAGTGCAAACACAGCAGTAAATGCTAATGTACAGACTGCCGTTTCCACATCCCACCCAAATAGAAGCCACATAGGGTTAAGGGGTGAGGTGGTGTGCTTGACACAGCGTTCACGTAAACGGTAAACTTTGAATGGATGGTTATCGGTACTTTGGGTACAGAGGCGTCATTCTCCTGAGAACGTGTTTGCCGGTTTTACAGGAAGTGTCAGATAACTCATGTGATTTATGGGTATTATCAGTCACTGTGCATCGCTGGAGACAAATCAGAGAAGCTTTTATTTAACTTAAAAAAAAAAAAAAAGAAATCCATATTTCCTGGAGTTCAGAAATTTGATAGATGACATTTCAATTTAAGACATGATGAATAATATTTTTTTCCAAAACTGTTTCTTGTATACCAGTTGAGCAAAAAACGTGCTCTCTGCAAAGGATGTACTTCAAAGAAAAAACCAAAAGTTGTTAATCACTTCTGTTAACTTTTCACTCATTACCAGGGTTGTGGTGGTCCAGAACCTATTCTTGAATCACTGGCCACTAGCTTACAAGGGTTACACCCAAGACAGGACACCAGTGCATTTCACTGTCGCCATCCAGACACACAATTTAATCTTCGGATGACCCAATACACATGTCCATGACTGTGGGAGCAAAGTCACATGAACACAGGGATAACATGCAAACTCCACACATACTGAATGGGATTTGAACCTACATCCAAAAACTGTCAAGCAGCAGCTTCACCTGCTGTGCCATTCTTTATTATTATCATTACTATTATTGTTATTATTGTTGTGGTCAGTGGTCTTTCACTGGTTGAAATGACAGTCCATCAGACCATCACTTGAAGCCAGTATTTTTGCCATCCAAGATCAGGCAGTGAAAAGCAAGTACAGCGTGAAACACATCCTTAAATTATCAGAAGCAGATCGTTTATGTCAGTTGTATAAAAAATTGGATGAGACTGTCCATCTCATTGTCAGCGCTTGTGAAACACTGGCCAGTACTTCCTATCTATGGCATCACGACAACTTGGTGAAATACATACACTGGACTCCAGCTACGGATAACAATTCCCAGGTGCCAAACCAGTGTTGGAGATGGACTTTGGAGGAGCATAAAATCCTAGAGAAGAGAAAGTAGTAAATCTAAGGTATTCTGGGAGTTACATGTGCAAATCAATGTCACTGTTAATAACAACAAACCAGAGATCATTTATTCAAACAACTCCACCAGCAAAACTTATTTAATTGATATCTCAGTTCTGTCAGATTATAACCTCTGTCCAGCAGAACAGCATAAATTAGAGCAATACCATCAGCACCAGAATGAGAATGAAAGACTAGAAAAAAGATGCTGAAGTAATCCCTGTCACCAGGGTTATTCATACTGCGATACACTGAAAAGATCTTGCCCATGATCATCTTTTGTGTTTTACAAAAACGAGCATCGATATGCACAGTGTCCATTGTCAGCAGAAACCTTGACACTGTTAGTAGTGGTTAATAATAGATATTTTCCTTTGTGGTGCCCTAGATCACCTTACCCTAACCCTAACTTGATCTAAATCCTGGAATTTACCCCTACCCAAGACCTTCAGCTATGTCCTTTCTCAAGAGGACTCTTGAGCATGTGTTGTATTAATAAAAGCTAGAAACCTGTGAAATCCAAAGAACTGGCATAATAATAATAATACTAATAATAATAATAATAATAATAATAATAATAAAATGCTGATTTGATTTCCATGAAATTGTATGTGATTCCTATGAACAAGGGGTGGCTCCTTGGGGCAGGTAGTGGGCCTGCTGGAACTGCATCCACCTGTCTCATTCTCCCTGTGTGACCCCAGCTCTGCGGCTGCGCCTCGTGGGCACAGTACTGGGTCCACCCCACTGCGCCTTTATTTGTCCGGGTTCCCACTTCTGTATCACGCACTGCCCAGCAGTCAGCCATGTTTCCCATGATGGATTACTTGGTTTTTAATATGGTCCTCATTTTTGGGTTATATCTTGAACCTTTAATGAGAATGCTGCGGTAATTACCACTCAGATGAAGCTCTCGTTGAGGGCCCTTTTAAGACTGTTGGCTGTACAATACTGTTAAAAATTAAATACTAAATTAATAAAGGGACAGCTGATCCCTCTTGCTTCTTCCAGGGGCTTCTGAGGGTTTGCAGGGCGATTAGCCTGTCAAAGTGTCTCCTTCTATTTTTCAGCAGGTGCAGGGCTGTCGTCTGCTGCCCGGCACCTGATTTGAAGGGCCGTCACCAGCCACTCCTCCGGCTGTCCTCGTCCCATCGTTCTCTGCACCATTTCTTCTCCTGTTAAACCTTAACATGGATTTGACACCATTGACAAAACAGGGAGACTGGATTACTGCCCCTCCTGCCACAGTATCTGAGGTCCAACACAGACACATTCCCATAAACAACTAAATTGATTGATCCTTGGATACAGTGAAATGATCTGATTTTTTGAGCAAAATCCCAGATTGTCTACATACATGTTGTAGCGTGGGTTTCCCTAGGATTTAACTGAAGCCCTAGTCCTCACAAGTTGGAGCTGCTATCATGATGACAATTGGTTATGAGTACATAGTCTAGGTTAAACACATACATTATGGATCTACAACAGCCTCCGTTTCCACCACAATTGTACAACCTCGTGTTCTTTCGTTACTAAATCATGCATGCCTTCTTCTGTGCAGTTCAAACCCTTCTTCCAGGTACCAGTGCTCCGGGTGGCTGAGAAGTACCCCATAATTCCAGCGTGCCCCCTCTGGTGCACCCCTGATGGACTGAGCTCATTAATCTCCCTGTTTCATACTCTGACATCCTCTCACCCTTCACACTGCACTTACACAGATTTTGACCATGTGGTATCAACAAGATTTTTTTCAGGTTGGAGCAAGGGCATCGGACGTGATGATGGCCAAGTTACCAAACAAACTATTCTTCTTTTCGGTGAAGTTTACTCTGTGCTGACTTTGGACACCTCCCAGTGAAGAGCCCTCTCTGTCTGACTCGTCCTTCTCTGTGGAGCAGGGTTCACGTCCACTTGGTTTGTGAATACTTGTACACGTTAGAGATCACCAACAGAAGCATGCAAGAATTTGGCATGGACTCATGGGTGACCTTCAACATCTCACACATTGGTATGCAAAATAAAGCTTTTCAGCCTCATATGACACTATGACTAATAACAGTCCATAAAGCTCTGTTACCTTCATTTCAGCTACCTGAAGTTCTGTCTAGACATTAACCCCAAAACACAGACAGATCTTTCCTTGAACATAACCACAGCCACACAAAGACATGGACCAATATGACCATTCTCCCTTCAAACATGTTTTATCATGTTCCATGCAGTGACATTTGAATGCATTTATCAGCTACAAACATTTTGGTTAAGAGGAAATTGTAATGTCTTATCATTAACTTGCACGTCTAATATCCAGGGCTCTTTTCCAGCCAAAGTGGTCACCTCAGGAACTTCAGCTTGATCTCATTAAGGCATTTGGGAGAGAACTCAGATGGACCTTTCTTCACAGTGATCATATTTGATCATTGCTGAGCTCTTACTCTTGTCTCCCTCCTTTATGCAGATAATCTTACTAGTTTTACTGACCTTTCAAGGAAATTGAAAGGTCACCATGGAGAAGTCCAGGTTGGATGAACTTGCAGAGAACAGGAGAGAGTCGGTCTCTGTTGTTGCATTTCCTGAGCACATTGTCAGTGTGTTTCTCCCCCATCTCACACACCAGCATATGCTTAGTGGTAATGGGGTCTCCGCATCATCTGGTCCTCTTAATATGTATCAGATAAGACAAAAGCATCCATTGCCTACTGCAAATGTTAAATTAGTTCAAGAAACAGCAGCAGGCGAAAACAGTCCTTTTTTGATGTTTTTCCTTTTTATTTTTTCTCACTCTGACAGAAAGTGAATAAAACATGAGGGCATCACCTGCAACTTGGCATCTGGCTTTGTTTTTACTTTTATTTTTTCCCACTGTTGTTGTGTGAGCTTTAGGTGTTGATCTTGTTCTTATGAGTTTAATTCACTATTGGGTTTCACTTGTATATGTAATGGAATATATTAAAAATAATATTGCAAAAGCATTTTAATCTCTGCCTGATTGTGACCTGGCTCTTAGCATGGGGGTGTTTTTGTGGATATCTGCACAGATAAAGGCCCACGGCGGCAAAAGCCTGAATACAGATAAGAGAGACCCATCATGACTCCCATTTTAAGCTACTGAGAAGGAAGGGCAGCATCTGCTTGGGTGCCCTGGAGAGCTCGCACTTGTACATGCAGCACACTTCTCAGCATGCCCTCCAACAAGCGATGTGTGTGCAGCTGGATGTGTTCAACTCCACCCCATCGGCACTCTGCTCCCATGCTTAACATGATTTGCTGCTTAGAATTTAAGAAAATCCGATTGCAGTGGCTTGGGACAGACCATGGAAGGGTACTACACTGTTTGGGTTATGAGGGATAACTAGCAGAAGAGCACTGGATCAGAGAATGGGAGCCTGGTGAGGAGTGGACACTGGAGAAATACTTACATAATGGCCTCTCGTTCCTTTACTTCTACCTAAGAAAAGTTAAAAGTAACTTAGGGACATCAGCTAGCTTAGCAGCTTGGGAGGTCATCATGCAAGCTGAAGGCCAGCAGTACAAACCCCACTACTGGTGCAGTACCACTGATTAAGGCACTGAGCCTGAATGATTCCATCCATCCATCCATCCATCCATCCATTTTAATTAACTGCTTGTCCTGGTCACTGAGATCTGGAGCCTATCTTGGAATCTCTGGGCACAAGACTGGGGGTGGTACGCCCTGGACGGGATGTCAGGCCATTGCCTAAGTAAAAAATACTAAGGTGAATAATTGTCGCTGTACAAACCTAACATTGTAACTCTCTTTGGCTTCAGGTATTAAAAATTGTAAATAATATTGGATTGATAAAAGTGGTTGCTGGCAGTGCTCCTTGAACCAAAAGGGTGGTATGAACTGCACGCTTTGAAGATGGTGCCTGTTTTGTACGAAAAGTCACTTTAATCGTTTCTCAGTTTGTGCTCGGTTAATGCGAGCCACGGTGGTGTGCTGTGAACCGTGCCGGGTTTGCACACCAATTCATAGCAGAGCTATTAGTCTCACCGCCCTGCCTCTCGTCGCCTCTCCGTCACCGCTGCAGAGTGTTAACCGGGCTCATTCGCTTACACCAGGCCCACCTTGGTGAGTGAATTACGCTTCAATATCAAGCTGCCGTCTCCCCGCCGAATCTCTCTAATGCAGCGATTGACACAGGGACCTACTCTGACGGGAGCCACATTGGCACCGCCTTCACTGCATCAAAGCGCGATCCCTAAGCAGAAAGAGAAAGGGCTCTCGTTCCAGAACAGCCACCAGCTGGGGTCACATTTCGATTTTGGTCCAAGCACAGAGGAGTAATATTGGCTCCCATCTTTACCTTTTATGGGATCACAACATAAAAGAGAACAATATGACAAGTCCTCAGTATTTAAATGAATGACACTGGTTCTGATTTCTCTCCAGAGTTGTTGCGCGGAGTGCTGTTCCTGATGGCAGCACTCTTTAGGATAAAAAGTAAAGTAGAGGCACAAATGAACCAGTTCATTACCTGCTTAGTTGTTGACCTTCAGTAGACTTTGGAGAAGGTCCCTGCTTTCATCTTTTTAGTTGAAAAAGCTTTTGCATTACTTCCTGAATGAATGAGAGGTGTACACGCCACATACATTAATGTGGGCCTCTGTCTATGTTTTAAGTGTTATAAAACTGCTTCTGCAACCTTGATTCGGACCTGAAGTGTGCCGTTTTCCCAAGAGACTCCTGTTCTGCTGACAGCGCATGTGGGAGATCGAGTACAGAGTCCAGTGCAGTACAGTGTTGACCCAAAAACAAAGCAGTACCACTTATCCAAGGAGGACTTTTTGTACCAGTCAGAGACTTGGGAATCTCCACGGTATCTTTTGTGTCTGTGGACCACTTTTGCAATGGAGCCACACCGATGATCTCTCACAGTTTTGCCTGTCTTCTAAACACATCTTTGAAACACTTCCACCTAAGAGTGGTTGTGCTTCATGTGTCCAAATACACTTCTACATCTATAGCAGATGGACCGCTGTAATTTCCTCTACTAGATTTACATTTATTTGTTTAGCTATTTACAATTATTTACCCATTTATACAGCTGGGTAACTTTACTGGAGCAATTTCGAGTAAGTTTCTTGCTCTCGGGTACCTGTGACCTTTAGGTCCAAAGGCAGCAGCTATAACCACTACACGACCAGTTGTCCCATAAATCAATGTACAGTCAGATTCAGTACCTGGGGATTCAACCAGTAGTCTTAAGGTCACATATCCATGACCTGGTCACTGCTGGAGAACAGCAAGGCGAAGTCTTGCTCTGTGTCAATGTGGTGACAGCTGACACCTGCTCTGTCCCCGGAAAGTGTCCATCTATCATTTTCATTTGTCTTCCACGTAGATTCTGGGTCTTGTTGCAGACTTTACCCACAATGCACAAGGGTAATCCAGAAAGAAGGCTCTTTGATTATCCTCCTGCTTCAGTGCTACAGAGCGAGATGGGAAGAAGCACGGCTCTGGATCTCGTTTTCCAATTAACCGTCCAGCTGTGTTATTTGAGAACCTTTAGTTACTGGTTGCTCCAATTTGTCTAATTGGACAAAAGACAGAAGAATAAAACTTGTGGTAATGTTCAGCTGGTTTGGACTCTGTCCCAATACTGTCTTCCAAAGTGCTTTCACGATGATGAAAGTCACTTTAAAAGTTGTGTAAAATACAGTGAAAAGAAAAAATTGTTCCTCCTGGGTCTGCTGTTCACCATAATTTTGCTGTATTACAGAGGTTTTACACAATGCACAGGATTCATGGTCACATCTGCAGTCTTCCTGGATCATGTGGGTTCACTTACATAATTAATGTAATGCAAATGTAACATTGATTCAGAGAAAGTCCCAAACATCTTCACTTGTTGTACCAGACTGTGGTCACCAGTGTCATCTTTTATGTTGCTGGAGAGACCCAGAGACTCAGCAGGCTCATAAGGAAAATGGGTTCTGTCATGGGTTTTACCCTGAACTCAGTGCATGCAGCATCAGAAACCTGGATGAGTAGGAAGTTAGAGTCAATTATAACTGACAATCTAGTGGACATTAACTCATATCCCCTTCATGAAGTCATTGCCATGAGCATATTTAGTTACCAAATTATTCAGTTACAGTGCACAAAGAGGTGTTTTTATGAGCCATTCTTATCAACAGCCATCCGCTTCTATAATTCCGGTCAAGGGTCTCTCTGCTCCTCAACATGGTAAAGCAGGGAAGTGTAATTTAGTGTAGGGAAGTAATTTATAAATGTTGAAATTTGTTTTTTCTTAGGTATAGGGGTGTGGTGGCGCAGTGGGTTGGACTGCAGTTCTGCTCTCCGGTGGGTCTGGGGTTCAAGTCCCGCTTGGGGTGCCTTGCGGCGGACTGGCGTCCTGTCCTGGGTGCGTCCCCTTCCCCCTCTGGCCTTACGCCCTGTGTTGCCGGGTAGGCTCCGGTTCCCCGTGACCCTGTAAGGGACAAGCGGTTCTGAAAGTGTGTGTGTGTGTGTGTGTGTGTGTGTGTGTGTGTGTTTTTTCTTATTTGCCATTTATTTATTTTGTTGTGCAGCTTGTTGTTGTGATATTTGTCATGTGATAAAATGCTTTGTGTATGTCTAATTTTCTCTGTAGGGATTAATGAAGTGTTATCCTATCAAACACACACACACACACACACACACACACACACACACAGTCACACATCTTGTTCCTTTTACTTTGTGTTTCTTCTTTTTTCAAGTTTACCTAGAAAAAGTTGAGACATGCTTGCTGCATGAACCAGATGAGTTTGCGTCCAGGGCTTTTGGCTCATGAGGCTAATATTTTCAGTGTTTGAATTATAACGGAAAGCCATTTTACAATTTCTTTGAACAGCCACTGACAGTCTTTTTGTTCCGTGCCAGTTGTACACTAATTTTCATTTCTCAGTGGATTGGAACAGCACTTGAGAATTTTTTAACAAAGTGTTTATTTGTTTTTTTTTGTTTGTTTTTTCTTATGTTTGCTGTTGTTATGTTTGGCTTAATTTCAGATATTTATGAAATCCTCACAATAATTTGCAAGTGTGATGAATGTCTGCAGCTAAACACAAAGCAAAAATTATTTAAGACCAAAAAAGATTACTTACAACAATCTGCTCACTGTTGAAATTTTGGTTTATTTTTGTTTTGTTACACATGAGAAACAATCTGCAGTTGACTGGAGTTTACTCTGCGTCACGCCCCCAACCGCGTGCCCAACAACCACACATTAGTCTGATCAAGGAGGCAAGGGACAAAAAGGCTGCCCGGACACTCCCGAGTGCGGAACCTTGTCTAGAGAAGCCGCAGCTCTTCGTCATCGTCTCAACTTCCTTAGCCTTGTGTTTCTCCTGTCTGGTTACTCGACCCTTTGCTCTCGTTCTCCTGATTCTGGTTTCTACTTACTTTGTTTGTGAATCGACTGACCCTTGCTTGTCCCTGACGATTCTCTTGCCTGCCCCCACTAAATAAACACGCGCCTGCGCTTGAGTCCTTCAGCTGGATTCCGGATTTCAGTACAAGACTCTGCTACAAGAAAATAATGAAAGCTTATTGGTTATGAGGTTTCCATTAAACCCCTTTCAGCTGCAGGTCAGTCCACAGGAGCTCTGTAAATTCACCATATTTTTATCTTAGGATTTCATGTTTTTCTAAGACATTTGGGAGATTTTTGTTTTCTGTATGGGAAATATTTTCAGTCATAATTTTAATTCTTACAGTTAACAGATAGATAGATAGATAGATAGACAGATAGATAGATAGACATTCTCCCACCATGAAGTATGTTATGAATTCAGACATTTTCAGCTTATTTTTCCTTGCAGTAATCGCAATATTGTAGTGTGTTCCTACTGTTGCGTAAACATTTGAGTGGTACAGGAGTACTGCAGTCCCTCAGGTACTTTGACATGAGTTCTGTAATTAGGGATTTAGTATGCACTCTGTTTAATACACTTTATATGCACTGTGGAGAAGAAGGGAGTTGCTTTTGTTAGACTGACTGATGTTCGCAGTGGCAGGTAATTAAGAGTCCGAAGTTGCAGAGGGCCCCGAACCAGGCAAATAAATTAAAAGAAAGAGAAGGAAGAAGAAAATGCAAAAACAACCAAAGTTCTGGAGACATGCTAAATACAGTAGCACCACAAAGAATCACTAATATTTTTACTTCATTCCAAAAATAAATGGGCCAGTGAAAGACCTAGTGGAAATCTAGCATAGTTTAACACTGTTACACTCCATATCTGAAATGATGGAGATGTGCCAAAACATGGCAATAATCATTTTGCAGATGTGACTCATCTCTTGTCACGGAACTCAGTGTTGTATTTAATGTTATTTTTTCTTTGCCTTAAATGGTTATGGAAGGTAATAATCAGTAAATGGCACTCTGGAGCTGAGGCTGAAAATGGTTTGTTCTTAATTATTATGTTTCGCTTGTGCTGCTGTGTCATTAGCCACTTTAGCGCGGCGACCCCTCTCCGGTGCCGGGGCAGGGGTCGACACCCAGAGAGGCAGGCGGGCCCTGGGGATTGCGATGTGTCGAGCTGACTGGGGTACAGATGCAGGGAAGGGGAGCGAAGTGTGGGGTGTTCGTGCGGGGCCATGCATTGGCATTTACACTAGTGTTAGCGTTAGCATTAGCGCCAACGTTGTCTCCATGTCCTCATTCTGACAGCCGACCCAGCGCCTTGCTCTTTTGTGGTTCCACTTTTTTCCTGGTGAGGGCGTCATTTGGCTATGGGAACCAAGGCCTGGACGTCTAGTCACATCAGCAGTAAAACAACCCACCCAGAAGCCCGAGCAAAACCGGACTCTCCTTGGACCTCGACCATTGTGATGAGGACTGAAATGCAGGTGTGAAGTCCTCCCCCTGTGACGTGCTGAAACTGCCTCTGTCCTGTCAGCTGGCATGATGGGAGCGCCCGGGTGCTTGGTCATCCCATACGTTTGTCCCTCCTCCTCCCACAGCTTTCCGCCTCACATCCCCCTGGCTGATGTGACACGCTCGAACCCCTGACGTTACCCGGTATCTGTTTTGGTGCTTCTTTTTTCATGCTTCACTGTGAATCAAGGCCCCTTTAGCCTTTTATTATGCATTTTGCCTCATGATTACCATGCAGATGTGATTAATATTCATCTTGTTTTTCTGAGAGAGGCCAAACTGAATTTTAAGAGATTTAAAAAAAAAAATGCAGAAAACAAGGAGGTTTTCACCTGCTGTAAAAGGCAAGCAACAGTGCTGAGTCCACCCCCAAAACAATCACTGCGTTTCCATTATTTATGGCTAACAGTTCGACGTGGAGCATTAAAAATGAAGAGGAGCTGAGCAATGGGGCTCGAGGACACTAAGGGGCTTGAGGGCACTGACCCTTCCTTACAGGCAGCCAGAAGCAAAGAATGCTCGGGTTAGATGTGCTGCCGGTCCTTTGTATCCAAACCAGCCCCGAGCATGAGCCTTACTCCAGTGCCACCTGCGCTATAATACCCTCTGAGAATCGCACAACTACGCTTTTATCTGGCCTGCCCCTTCCTCTTTCCCTCCCTTGCTCACTCACTCGTTTGCTCCTAACCAGGGCTAATTGGATGTGATTAAGGATGCTTTCCTGCAAGCCCTCGGTGGCTTCCTCTTCCTCGACAGTTTGTTTCAGTTGCCGTCCCATTTGAGCTTCGACTCGTCACCACGCAGACGCAGTAGGAGGAGTGTCTGCGCTGTCAGATCAGAGCGTTTGTCATAAAAATGCAGACAAATGCAGTCGCTCACAACTCCTTCCAGCTTAAACATTTTTAAAGCCTGATTTTTATCTGTATAGTTTTCTACATTTAATTCCAGTATTACTTTAAGGCCTTTTTGTTGAGCTTTGGTCTCACTGTGTAAATTTCCCTTTAGTTAGTGCTCACCTGAAGTTTCATACTGTCGAGCCTGGGACCAGTAGGTCTTGATATACCGACCGGTCATCATTATTTCAGCAATTTTTTGAAGGAACCCCTGCCTATACATTAAAGCTTACGGACACTTTTTGGAGGTTATGCATTTTCAGTCGTAAAATTATATTAATTTGTTGGTCAGTATCTAATTTTAATATCAGAAAGTACAGCTTCTGAACTTACAATTCTCTTATAACGCTAATTTGATTTGCATTTAGTTTCTTTTTTTCCATCTGAAATGCGAAACAAAAATAGCTGTGCATTTATCTAAATAAACACAAATTTGCATGAAACAGTAATTTCCCAGCTGCCAAATATCAGCCAGCAGAGAATGGGCAAAGGGCGCTTTTGTTGATTTATTTGTTTTTTCTCAAAGTTACTAGTGTAAATCCCACTTAGACAAAGAAGCTGCTCAAGGTCCATCATTACCATGTATGCAAATCACTTTTATCCCAAAAACTGAATGAACACAGCAATTAATAGATAAGAAAGCAGCAATAATTAAAATGTATTTTCTTATTTACAGAAGGATATGCTGCAATTTCCTTTTAACAAAAATGCAAATAGACCTTTAATTGACTCGAACAGTTGTATTACGAATAATAGTATACATTTTAATCCACTGAGTGGAAGAACATTCCGGACCATGCGGATAAAGACGAAGCTGCTCGCTGACACATTGCATTCTGATCTTTCCTGTTGTTGTGCTGTTGCAGGTACCTTCAGAGAATGCTTTCTAGGCAATATATATGATTGACTCATCTCTCACTCCCTCAAGAACTTCCATCTAGTGCTGTAATCCTTTGTCCGTTTAGATGTTTGAAGAGCTGGTGCTGCTGGAGTGCAGAGGATGTGTACGGTGCCTTTCTCGAACCCCAGTCAGAACAGTCATTCCAACAAGAGTGCTCTATCATCTTTGCCACAAAAGGGCTTTTTACCTCCGTTCGTTAAAACATTGTAGAAATAAGAGCTCCTTTCTTTAGCCCTGTCTGCAGCTGTCCAATCCCTGTAATAAATGTCAGGTTTATTAATAGGTTCGTGGCTTATTAAACGTGGATTTTTATATTAATTTAGTGTCGGTGTGGAAGGTCTTTGTCTGCGGCTGTCTTTAAAGCCTTCAGAAAGTCTTCAGACTGATCCCTGGTTCAAACTGTGCTATATCTAAGGTATATAATGTTGAGGAGAAATACCTGAAAAGTACAGCGAAATACCTCAATCTTAAAATACACTTACATTTCAGGTACATATTGCTAGAATGTCCTTCTGGGGGTTGTTACTAGGATCCCCTGCAGTAATTTGCCCTCACTTCTCTCTAACGTAGTCAGATGAAATGAAAAGCCAGAAGGTTTTTGATTCTGGCTTCAGTGTGGTGAAATGATGTCACTGTCTCACTCAGAACTGCTGAATCCTTCTCAACATTATCACCAGTATAATAATAATAATAATAATAATAATAATAATAATAATAATAATAATAATAAAGGCTATGGAAGACCAAATGAGTAAATCTTTGAGTGACATTCTCCAAACCAGAGTTCCTATAACAGTTTACTAGAGCATTTGAGAGTAACCACCAACTCAAGAGTATTCAAACAGGAGGTTGGATTTGAACCTGTGACCTCCACATCCAGTGGTGACAACTATTACACTGTCATACCAGGTGGCACAGTGGCTCACTCAGTAGTGCTGCTATCTCACAAGGCCTGGGTGGTGTGAGAGAACATGGGTTTGATCACTGCTCAGTCTGTGTAGAGTTTATATGTTCTCCCTGTGTCTGAATGGGTTTCCTTCCACTGTCTGAAGACATGCTGTTCAGGTTCCCCTATAGTGTGTGAGTGCCACAAAGAGAGTGTGTTTCACTGATGCATGGCTGAGTGACCCATTGTAAGTAATGTCTCTAGCAGTATAAGTCACGTTGGTGAACAAGGTGTGGGCTGATAACACTACATAGTATCCATTGTTAGTTGCTTTGGAGAGAAGCATCTGCTAAGTGAATAAATGTAAGTATACACAGATTTGCTTGAACCCTGAGAGAGATATGTCCCCCCGTTAAGTACATATGAAGTACCCACAATCAGGAATGTCTTTTATTTTACCCATTTATGGTGGAGAGCCATGGGGGTGCGGTGGCGCAGTGGGTGGGTCTGGGGTTCGAGTCCCGCTTGGGGTGCCTTGCGACGAACTGGCGTCCCGTCCTGGGTGTGTCCCCTCCCCCTCTGGCCTTACACCCTGTGTTGCCGGGTAGGCTATGGTTCCCCGTGACCCCGTATGGGACAAGCGGTTCAGAAAATGTGTGTGTGTGTGTGTGTGTGTGTGTGTGTGTGTGTGTGTGTGTGTGGTGGAGAGCCTATAAGGTACCTGACAGTGTTCATCCCAAGATCTTACTCATCTTTTACAGCGTTCATAACATCCAGTAACTCCCTCACTGTGTCATCAGTGTGATTGATTTGTTCAGAAACAGTGTGTGATCACACTGTGTCTCGTCCAGAGTCAAAGGTCTGCCCTTCCCAAACTGCCATGGCCTTTAGCAAGTATGTCCTCCGCATTGCAGTCAAGTTGCGGTACCAGGTCGCAGGTGTATCTCCAGCAGCAGGACAGTTGAATCCCAAGCAAGGTGCTGCTTTGTTCTACGGTGCGGACAAGTATCTCCCTAGGTGTCTGCGGTAAAAAGGTATTGGAAGAGATATAACTGTTTGAGATGGACTCACAGCTTCCCCGCTCACCAGGCAACTGTGAAGAGAAATGTAGCCCAGCCACGCTGTAGACGCCACAGTTAGAGACCATTAGTCGGATGGATAATGACCTTTTGCTCTCATGCTGAGATATTCGGAAGGCGTTAAGGACATTATGAGGCTCTTACAACGAGGAGTGCTCCCCGGTTCCTTTTTGTGGTGTAATTTACTGCACACTTCCTGTTTATCTGGAAGAGCCCCAGGGAATCCTGCCCCTCCCGTGAGAATTAACTCAGACACATAGTGCAGACACAGAGGGGAACACCCATTTGCTCTTTCTTTATAGTAGAGAGCCTAGAACAAGGGAAGTATGAAACTAGGAGATCTCCCTGTGTTAGACATTAAGGATATGGAAGACCAAAGAAGAAAATGTTTTATTGACATTCTCCAAACCATCAGTGTGGTGGAAGGATCTCCTTCTCTCTCTCAGAGCTGCTCAATCCCTCTCACACATGCCAGAAGGCTCTCAGATCTTTTTCAGTGTCACTCCTCCCCTTATTTCCTATGCGCTCAATGAACATGTATAATGTTATCTGTTTTCAAGATAAGAACAATAATGATAATAAAAATAAGATGAACTGAACTGAGCTGCCAGTACTCTGTGGGAGCTTACTGAGGTTACCCTTGTTCCCTGCAGAAGATGTTGATGCTAAGGCCCAGTTCTTCAACTACTGGTTGGATGCTTGCCTGGAGAACATGCACAGATGAGACCAGGAGCTTTCTGAGCATGGAGTCCCAAGATGCTGAACATATGTTGATGAGAAGAACAAATATAGATGGGTAAGATGGTCAAAAGGGCAACTGGCTGTCAGACATCATAACATCAAATCCTGGGATGAAAGCTGGTTATGGTGATTACAAGATGAATTTGAATACTGTGTGATAGTACTGACATTCCCATGGGGAAACCACTGGATTGAGAAGTTCAGGGACCATTGGGGTTCTCCTCTGCTAATTATATGAAGAGAAAACAATGCCTTCTCCTTTCTGGAAACAAGAGTGTTTCCTGTGATGAATATGTATATCTTCTTATTGCTTTTAATCCTGCACCCTTGATGCAGCTTATAAAATATATATTGTAACGCACTGTGCTCTGGGTTCGGATGGGGTGAAGAGCGGATGCATGGACAGTGTTCATTACGAACGTTCATTAGAACACTGGCACACAGCAAGCAGTATAGGCGCGAACACAAGGAAATCATGCTCTCGGTTCAAGAACCCCTTTTCCTCAAAGAACTCTACCTCAAACCAGCACCCCCAGCCTGCTTAGCGCCCTTCAGTCTTTTCTCCTTCACATTGCCCAACAGCCACATACCCCCTTATATTTCCCATGAGTCCTCACAGTGGTTGAACACAATTCCATTTTACCCACAATTTAACTATTTCCAATAAACCCATTTTCTTGTTCGAACTCCCAGTAACGCGGGTTGTCACTATATATGTATATGTATATATGTATATATATAAAATTGCCTTTTCTTAAGATGCCATTTTGCCCCCAATACCAGAGTTATGTTATGTCATGTCATTCTGTGCCATTCACTGTGTTGTCACTGTTATGGACTTCATTGATAATCCATCCTTTGGCGATCTTTGCTCTTAAAAGTAAATGATTATTCTGCGATGATAAATGCCATAGATCATGGAAAAGTAAATGTCTTGGACTGAGTATCGGATGTAATGCAGATTATGTAATGATTTAAAGGAAAATCCCATCACAAAAGACATTCAACAGAGTATTTCATAGTGCAGCATGATTTACGTTACGAAATGATTCTGTAATTTGTTCATTTCCGTGCCATAAGGTTGTATCTGTAAATCGCTCTACTAGAAAAATTAAGAAAAAGGAGTTATTTTTTTCCCCAAGAAATGATATTTACAATTTATGTTCAGCTTTTGCAACATTGGCTCCTTACATTTATTTGTACTCTGTGACACTAGATTTCCTGATCATTTCTGGAGAATTACAATAAAAATTAATAGTATCATTGAATAAAATTATTTAGTCCACAGCTAAAGTGCCTCGTGCATAATGTCCGCTTCTTTCAGAAATATTTATGAAAGATCATTACTCTTTCATAAACTTATGCTTTTATGCAAAGTGACTTACAAATTATGGAACCCATTTATACCATTCGGGTTTTACTATCAATTTAGTAAAAGCACAATCTACTTGCAGCGCACATCGTGTGTCTTTGACCCCCATTGAAGCCCATGACCTTGTAATAGCAGTAGAGTGTGGAATTTTTTCCTGTTCACCTTTAGAGAATTTTCTGAATATATATGCTTTTAAGTGGCAGCCTGGCTACAAATGTCATGTGTTGAAGGTGCATCTTAATTGCAATTTGATCTTGGAAATATCAGATCAATTTGTAATGCTACGTTTTCTAATGGAAGCCTTTTGCACAAGAGCAAGAGACGGCAGAGAAACTTCAAAGTGCCACTCTTGAAAGATACTCTTTCGAAAAAGTATTATACGCGATGCTGGCTGCTTTTAATGTTTTTTTAGCGTCACTACTTTTTTACTGTAATTTCAAAAGGTCATTCGCACCTTTCTGCCTCCAATGTGCAGCTTACGGGATTGCTGGGAGCCCGTTGACCGTTTCTACTGCTTTTGGGGGCTCCATTTCTCGGGGTCTCCAGAACTGGGCAGGTCCATGGCCCCCTGCGGGGCTTCCCATCGCCACTCCTCCGCAGAGATGTGCTCTTCATTTTAGTTGTGGCCTGGCAGTGAAGCACCTTGTCCAACCTTCAGTCCTTGTAGAACATGTGTCCTCTACTTTTCCGAGCTATTAGAGGTGTAAGGAGAGCTGGGAAACAACACTGATTGGGGGACCCTAGGAACATCCCCACGTGTCCCGTGCACATGTGTCGTGACACGCCCCCGACTTCCATCTCCCTCTGTTTTTTTGCTGAGCGGCACATGTTTACCAATAATATTAGTTTCGTTTTGTCAGGACAAACAAAATGCAAAATTTGACATTTTCTCTGAAAGGTTGACAACGATTTCCCCAGAATTCAGATCAGTCTAGAATAACGACTGAACAATATTTATTAGGGTGCCAGTGAATGTTGTGGAGAAAACTGTGTGTTTGTGAGGTCTCACTTTCTCAAACTGTTCTGTGTGATAAAATGAGTTGTGTGGGGAAAAAAGATTGTTATGCCTCATTATGTGTGACAACTATTGTATTCTTAGTACACAGACGTGACATTCTTGACCATTTAAAATTGCTGGAATATATTGAAATTTGGTTCATTTCTATATTGTACCAAAAGGAATAACATGAAGGGATGAGACTTATTTAGAATTTTTCTTAATTGGCACTCTAATTTAAATGTTTTATAAATATAAAACATGCTCACACACATACATGCACACACACACTAACAGACATTCCATTTACTGTACTTAAGGGTTCCGTTCCTCAAATGTAAATGGAATTTTACACATCCACCCAATAATCACACCCCGTGGGATTATGCACACACAGACTTAATTAATAAGGTAATGCAAATGTATAAAAAACACAATAAATCTTTCATTTACACTAATCGCACTTACATTATTCCTTAAATAATTATTAGACTCAAAGGGGCATGATTTGATCTTCAGTCCACAATGTCCTATATAATATCCTATATATATATATATCTATATACACACACACACACACACACACACAGATGCTCCCCAGGTTACGAAATGATATACCCAGATAATTGAAGACTGATAGAGGGCTTTGCAGATAGGTCTCCTTGGTAAAGCCCATTTGCTCCCTCTTCTTATCCTTCTCGTCTAACTGATTCAGTGTCCTGGGGTTAGTGGCCAGTGTCACATTTTCCATCTAACCCCCGGTCGCAGCGAAAAGCTGATGAGGTTACGACTGTCGGTGATTGGAAGTGGTGCAAGTCGATGAAAGGCGCGGTCTCAGTCGTGCGCTGCTGCTCGTCCTCCACTGCATACCTTTCCTCTCTGGACTCTTTGTTGTCAGCTGGTCTGTGGGTGTCACGAGTTGGTGTCCAGATCTGGGACTGACAGAAGCTTTCCTAAAACATTTGGGACTCTGCTGAGTGCCATTTAGAGGGAGGAAGTCAAGTGTTCCAGCGCAGTGCTTCAGATGGCCCACGATATATTGCTTACTGTTGGCCACATGATTACAGCCTGAAGCTCCTGCTTCCTGTCCTCAAGACTGCTTTTATTAGTTTTTATTTGTTGCACACTGCTGATTTAAAAGCATACATGTGATTTATTTCTTAAAGCCGAATTTTTGATAATGGGAACAACAAACATAGTGTCAGTGTACTGCATATGGCTCTCAGTTTCAAGATGATTTCGAATGATCACTAAGATGAGCGCCAAGATGCTGTTCTACTTGAACCAAATGAAGCGTTCAGTCAGAACACAATTTCAGTTTTTCTCCTCCCATCTGGTTCT
The DNA here is from genome assembly GCF_900964775.1 of Scleropages formosus. NCBI lineage: Eukaryota > Metazoa > Chordata > Actinopteri > Osteoglossiformes > Osteoglossidae > Scleropages > Scleropages formosus. Next base: position 18,743,780 of record NC_041807.1, read on the forward strand.
GTGAAAGCCCGTCTGTTAAATGTTCATGACTGAAGTACATGGCAGAAGCTGAGTGAAACGTTTTGATTGCCTGGATGGATATTTTTGCACAAGAGGTAGTATTTATTGGCCTTACTCTCATTAGATTGTACTACAGAGCGTGGGGTCCAATATGTTGAAGCCTTTGCAGAACATACTGTTTGAGTGGATTGACTGGCATCTTCACACAACAGCAACCTACTTTTAAGGAAAAGAGAATGTTGTGTACAGTAAGAAACTGTATCAGTAACCACCTCCTGTTGAAAACTGGTTGTAAGAGCTTTAAAATCAGTGGTTGTTATTAAAATACAATTAAACTTTATTTTTAATTAGCTATGCCATTCTCTTGCCTCTCATCAAACACTGTCCAAATGGTCAAAAGAATTATTTCTATAATTTTTGCTAATATTTTGTAATTTGCATTGAGTAAGATGGAAACAACCTCAAAAAGACTCCCGTCAGCATGGGTGTCTTGTGTATTATAAGTGGCACAAAATGCCCCTGATATTTGAAAAACTAGCTTTTGTCTCTAAATTTTATTAAATTATACCTTCTTAACATTTAGTATATACTGGTTATATATTAAGCAAAAACAAAATTAAATCACACTGGAAATAAGCAAAGATGTAATTTTATGTTTATTCAATAGCAGTGTCTCCTATAGAAATAATGACATAAATCATAACAGGAGTACAGAAAGTGGTACGAAAATTGTTTCATTTTAAAAACCCAGTGTATTATTCATGAGCATATTGGGTTTTTTCTTGTGTATTGAGTGGTTGCATGATGAGACGCATACAAAATTTATCAGCCAACATTTGATATATAGGCAGCTTTTCGCATATGACGCAAATTTTTAACATATTGTCATATTTTCCATTACAGAGGGCAAAAACAATTTTTCAAAAAAACAACTTAAATGTTTTTGTACAAATTACCTTAATTCCTTTATCTGTTATCTTTCTATTTTATTAGAAAATTCCAGAAATGCTGCATTGAAAAATGCATAGTTACAGGTGTACAACCGAGTTTCTATAAGCATGATTTTACGTCCAAAAATGGAAACCCAAATTTTTCAGAAAAATTTCCCGGACCCCTGTTATCTAGTATTTCAGGTTATTTTTGTTATGATGACAAAGGACGGAAGAGTGGATGAGAGGGTTGATCCAATAGAATGAGCCCAGCATTTGTCCTACTGCACACATCTAGGTTCAAGTGGTTTTGCAGATTGCATCTGGACTTCATCTTAGTGTGGGCTACAAGTCCAGGTAAAACAAGATCTGTCTGGACCTTCAAAGGGAACAAACAACTCCCAGCTGTAATGTAGTATCTGCAGCCAACAGTTGCTTCAGACGAAATGTCTCTGTAGTGGAATCTGCACTGCATTATGGGAAAAAAATTTAACATCCCAGGCAAGGACTGATGCCCATAGTTCTTTTTCGGATTTTCGCAAGGATTTATCCAGAAAAAGGGTTTAACCCACATGACACTCCAGGCGATAATTAGTCCCTGGCCATCAGCCACATCCATGGCCCCTGGGGCTTTGGCCACGGAGCTGGTTTGGCATAACTTTTCGCGCTGAACCTGCTCCAAACATGTCTGTAATCATTTAGCAATCTTAAATCTCTTCTTTCCTCCTGTCTCTCATCCTCAGTGCTCATAAATAAACAAATTCATAAATAACACAACGCCCCTTTTACATAAAATGCATGCCACGGTTGCCTAAATATCATCCAAATTTGAGGGTAATTTCGGAGTAACGCAGACATTAACAATACACCCCGCCCTCCCTATTTTACCTTGTGGGGCTTAATTTTTGCCAGTCATATTATATTATTTTAAGAAATCTTGGCATTTTTGCCACTGATTGGATTTGTGATAGTGGTTCACTGCAGCTTGTGCTGGATAAATCTCAACTGGGATAGAAGACGAGGGAAGGTTTTCCGAAAGAAAATGCAGAACTTAAAGCTCATGCACAAATCTATTATTACAAAATTTAAAACTTTAATAAAAAAGTTCAGAAAGCCTTTTTGTCCCCCATCTCAGAGCCACAGAAATTGGCCGTGCTTTCCCTTTCCTAGCATGCTTTGCAGTTGCTTAAGTGTTTATGGCCTCTTTTCAAGCTGCTCATCTTTCTTCCTCAGATTCACGGTGACAGCCCCCAAAAGGGGAAGACGACACAATACATAAATATCCCTTTTTATTCTTTATTAAGTAGTAGCGGGAATTGTTGAAACTCAGAAAAGCGTGGAGCCTTTGTGTCGCCATTAATTCCTCCGCGGTGTTCGGCAGTAAAGTAACGGTGTCAGGACACCGTCCTCGGCAATAACATCATCTCCATTAAGCCGCTGCCTGTGTTTGTCGTTATTTTTCAAAGCGTATCGATCACCGCCACTGTAATTTATAGATGCGAAGGAGATCCTATCTGGATGAAATGCGTATGCGCTTTGGCTCCAGGTGAACCACATAATGAAGCAACTGGCCTCCTTTTCAGGGCATGTTGTCGAGAGATTCCGTCCTGTTCATCTTGTTTGGGCCCTCCAACTGCTTAATGCCTCTATTGATATTTGAGAATCATTTATAGTGTTTCATCCTTGAGCAGCCAAGGCTTGAGCACAAAACCCACAGCTCACTTAAACTTTAAGCAAGGCTCGCCAGAACTTTTCTCTGCTGACTAAAATTAACAGATGTTCCTTTAGAGGAGAAACTGTGCCATTTAAAAGCTGCAGGTGTGTGCAAGAGAAAAAGGGAAGTTGCATCGCGAACGTACTTTGTTAAAGGCACTATCTGCACGCGCGTGTGTTGGCAGATCTTTAATGAGCAATTTAGTTATTTCGTGAGCAATTTTTAATTTATGTTTGTTATAGCAATTGTTTTGTGCATCCCTTATACAACTCTGCTCATTGATATAATAGGTGGTGGTTAAAATATTTTATGTACAGGTAGTGATACACTATATAGATCATAGTGAGGCTCAAGCTCACAAGCAGGCTAGTTCTTGAAAGATTTGATGGAAATCAGGGGTCATTACGGTCATTCAATTATTTACACCATGCGAGTTTGAAACCGGACACAGGAGTACTTCATCTCCAGACATTACTCTGTTGAGGCAGTTGGCATGGCAACGGGTACAACCGAGCACCATGCTGCAGCACCCCAGGGTGACCTCCTGGTGATCTCAACACACTCAAGCTCTTTACTACCTTCAGCTCATGGTGCTTCATCCTCAGTGTTAACTGCTACACGGTAAAAGACAACACAATAGTTTTTAAAGTTGTTGGCTGCACAAGAGTAATTTTGTTTGGGAAAGATAAGCAGCCGTGAAGCCTCACAGGGTCTGTCGTTGGTGTCTATTGGTTTGTTTAACCTGAAAATGTAAAACATAGGCTGCATAAACGCATCAGCATTAAATAAATTCCTGTGGTGCCAGTAGGAGTCTCTTAAGTGAATCTGCTTGAGAATCAAGGACAAGTGCAGCGAGTCCTTGTTTCGATATGACAGTACACTGTGGCCGTTATGCATATGACATAAATTAATTAACTCAAAACCCACTGTCTGCCAAAATGACTCAGATGCAAGTTCCTTGTGTAGCCACCTTTGATGGTGAAAGAGATCTGATGTGTACCATGTGTACTGTGTGATGGTTTTAGGGTTTTCTGCATGTTACTCCACATACGAAAGCTCTGAGATGTGCTTTCATAGCAATAACAGCAAGGAACATTTGAACATACTGCACTTCAGAAGAAAAGTTTATATTTGTCTTTTTGTGGTATTTAGACATCTAATGGCCTTTTGTTAAGTGTGCATTAATTTCAACAGGTGGTCCAAATTAAAGAGGGGGCCCAGTTCACGAATTATGAACGACTCTCAACAAGTCATCATCATGGTGCTAATTTGAAAACGTGCTTCTCGTAGAATCATTTCTTGTTTCGTTTGCATTAGAGTCTCAATGAGAGACAGTGCATTGTGGAAGCTGGGATGGGGAACACTTGACCCATTCCTCGTTTTGCACGACAGAAGAGCTGAACTGACCAGCACTTCAGTTTTTTCTGCCATTGGCGATAAAAAATAAACAATCTTCAATACTGCATATTTCTTCTGGTCAGTTTGTTGGTACCTTGAATACAAATTTCTGAAAGCTTCTGATTATAGCTTTCGTTTTTTAGTTTAGCCTGTTTTACTGGCTACGTCAGTTGTACGAAACAGAATTTCCCTCATTGCCTCAAATTCCAGAAGTTTCAGTGAATCCAAAGAATTAGGAATTAACCAGGAAAATCTGTAGGATCTCTCATTAGAGGCATTAAAATCTCTCTAAAGATGGTCATAAACACTCATTAAACACGGAACTTTTTAATTATGAGCCTTCTATTGTTACATAATGTGCATATAAATTACATGTTTCAATAAAATTTGTAAAGTGCTTTATTTTCAGCCGACATTTAACAAGGATATAACCCAGTCTTCTGATGCAGCTGGCAACCAAAAAATATTTTTCAATAATGCTAAATAATCAATAAGTGGAACAGCAGGTAGTGTGGTGGTTAGAGCTGCTGACTCTGGACTCAAAGGTCACACGTTTGCATCCCACCATCAATTGTAGTACCCTTAAGCAAGGTGCTTACCCTAAATTGCTCCAGTAAAATTACCCAGCTGTATAAATGGGTAAATAATTGTAAGTAGTTTAACATTGTAAGTTGCTCTGGAGAAAAGTTTCAGCTAAATGAATAAATGTAAATTAGAAAACCCAAGTGGAATGTCCTCTTAATGGACCATTCATTCATTTCATTCATTTTTGCCCTCAAGATTCACCAAAAGTCTCTTGGAATCTCATGCTGTTTCAGTTGTGGAGGTCTCTGCTTTCTCCCAGAATGCTGGGTTCTCCTTGCCGATGAGGTACCCTGTGTAATCTTCACCATTACCCTCCAGTTCTAATTAACGTTCAGAAAGCGCTCATGGTGTGAAAGCAATTACTCAATCAGTTGTATTGATGGGAGGAAAACACAGGGGTTAATGAAAACGTTCCAGCCCGCTGCCAGTGCCATCGATCATTCTTTGGCAGCAAGGCCACCGTTTCGGATTTGGCCACCATTTACTTCTTCATCCCCGAGAAAAATGTGTCGTTTGTGTTGTCCCGCAGTCCAGTCCAATTATTTGGCTGCTTTCGAATGGCTGTCCTTCATGTGTGAAAGATCCAGTGAAAATACATTTCCTGGAAGAAAACATGCAAAGGTTGTTTCTGCGCTTTGAATTACATTTGAATGTCAATACCGTACTAAAATACCTCACTTTTCTATGAAGGTGGTGACTGAGACATTCACTGAGTTAGAGTCAGGGTCAGTAACCCTAACTCTAACCATAGGAAGAGGTGGCTTTGATTGCTTTGATTTTGTTTTAATGAAAGATGATGAAGAGAGGTCATTACACTTTCCAAGAATTTCAGAAATGCTGATGGCGCATTTAAAAATATTACAGTAAAGTAATTTCCTCATAAACTTCTTGTGTTGAGTAAGTAATCAATGGAAACCTCTAATGAAATGGCATGCAAACTAAAGGACTTTTTCACACCACTCTCTAATGATGTTTGTTAGAATGACAGTAAGCTCCATTGTCTGTTTGATAGGCAAATTCCAATGCAAGTGCAATGTAAAAATGCAGAAATCTCTTGGATTAGAGTATCAGCACTACAGTAATTACAGTCAGGCTGCTCAGATCAACTATTGCCATGTTGACATTTGCTGATGCGTTGCAGTTTTGTCACATTATAGCTGTCACTGTGGAATGTACAGTATAGTAAGTATATAATAACATCTGACGATTTGACAAACAATAGTTCTGTAGAGTGATAGTTAAACTGTAAATATTTCCTCGTCTAATATTTGGGACAATTAACTGGCCACCAGGTTGTACTCCAGGTTGACTCACTGGTCATCTGTTTGCATTGATGGCTGGTCTGAAACGCTTACCTCAAAATGACTCCATGTTGGTGTGCCGAAAGGAGTGTTGATGAGGTGAAAATCTAACGGGCTTTTTGCACCAGCAGTCAATGTGGGACAAGGGGGGGGAGGATCTCCCATCAAAGTGGCAGTAATGTGATGCTGCCGTCCAGGGCAGATGGGATTTACTTCATTCTGCAAAATGTAATGTAATTAGTTTAGTCAGCTTTTAAAAATGTATATGTTTCTGAGTTTCAGATTATATGAAAAAAACATTTTGAATTGGAATCGAGAAGGAAAATATTCATTGGATGTACATATTTTTTAAAAATCCGCTTGATATGTATATGGTTGTAAATACTTAACAGTTTGTGGAAATTCAAAAAGTAAAAGACATCACAGGAGCCATATGAAGAAGGGTCATTTCAGTTGAAGCACACTGACAGGGAGAAAACAGGAGCTGTCACGTGATGCGGAGATGAGCTTATGGAAGAAAGGTTGCTGTAGTACTCATAAGGAAGACACACACACACACACACACACACACACACACACACACATTTTCAGAACCGCTTGTCCCTCACGGGGTCACGGGGAACCGGAGCGGGAAGGGGACACACCCAGGACGGGACGCCAGTCCGCCGCAAGGCACCCCAAGCGGGACTTGAACCCCAGACCCACCGGAGAGCAGGACTGCGGTCCAACCCACTGCGCCACCGCACCCCCATATAAGGAAGACATACAACCTGAATTATCCAGCTACATCTATGAGTAAAACTTTAGTTTGGATTGTCTAGACAGTAATGTCTTGTTAATATACCTGGAGTGGAGAAAATAATGGAAACCCCTTAGGAAAAAGGTTGATTGCCAATGAGCAGTGTGTGTGTGTGTGTGTGTGTGTGTGTGTGTGTGTGTGTCTGTAAAAGAGGTCTGATAATGATCACTTTGAAATGTAAGCTTTCAAGTACTATGAGGTAACTAACAGAGTTCCAAAAAGGCCAAATAGACGGTGCTCAAAATGCAGGTGCTTCGGTTAAAAAACTACAAAATGATTTGATGTGCCAATCGGAAGAGTCTCAGAAATAATGAGAACATATGCCAAACATGGACGAACTGCATCGATAAAAAAAGAACAGCAGTAGAAGACTGGGATGGACAGACACTTCACAGGGCAGTTGGTCAATGCCATAAGAATGCACCCTCAAAAATGACCGCATAATTGAATCAGCACCTCTATGACCCAGTCTCCACAAAATCTGTATGTTCAGCTTCAAAAGGCTTATATTTATGACAGGGCTGAAACTACCTGTATCTAGGGCTAAGACACATACTAATCTGCTGTGAGGACCACAAAACCTGGACCCCTGAGCAATGGAAGAAAGTACTAAGGTACGATGAGTTGTTTTTCACCCCATTTCCTACACACAAACACTTTCTGAACCGCTTGTCCAATACAGGGTCGCGGGGAACCGGAGGCTAACCCGGTAACTCAGGGCATAAGGCTGGAGGGGGAGAGGACACACCCAGGACAGGACGCCAGTCCATCGCAAGGCACCCCAAGTGGGACTCGAACCCCAGGACCCCCGGAGAGCAGGACCCGGTCCAACCCACTGCACTACCGCGCCCCCTCTCTGTTTCCTACATTTTAGAGGAATTTACAATTGGGAAAATCCAAAAGATGCCTTCAACCCACAATGACTTTTGCCAGCTGTTAAACATGGTAGGGGATTGGTAATTGCAATGGCAGGAGTTGATAGCTTTCCAAGGACTGAAGCTGTTTTAAAGCCAAAGGGTGGCCCAACTCGTATTAGGTCCTTCATATTGAAATTTTGTTAACTATATCTGTTACTTTGTCCATTCTTGGTTTTGAATGTAAAGCTATCTTAAATTTTGCTTCTTTATTGCCTGACTTGTTCATGGATTTCCTGTATGGATGTTTCCATCGATGTTACATTACATAGCCATCTTGTCACTCATATACATTCGGGTCGTTGTGTTACATGATGGTATTTCAAACACCATCCGTCCATCATCAACAACCTCTTGTCCCAAGCGGGGTTGCGGCAAGCTAGAGCCCCACCAGGCAACATAGGCCACAAGGCTAAGGGGGGATGGGACACCAGTCTATCGCAAGGCACCCCAAGCAGGGCTCGCACCCCCGACTCACCACACAGCAGGCACATTCTGAATCTGCTGTGCCACCACTTCCCCCTCTGGTATTTCAAACAAAAAAATGTATATTTTAATTTTTAATACAAGCTTAATTACAGGACACCTTCAGGTCACTTACTTCTGATGCCCATGGTGTGCTGCTCCTGTGGTCTCCACTTCAAATCCCAGTCCATATGTGGCTATGAGCAGAAAATCCTTTCTGTCATAAATGTAGTACTGTACTTTACAGCTGTTTCGGTTCATACATATCCAACGAGACAGATTCTGTAGTTGAGTTATTGAGCCTGCACATCATGTGTGACAAACAGTGAAATAAAAAATACAACTTGTTATTTGATGGGATGAGTGGGCTGCGACATGTGGGAAATTAAAAGTATACTCATATAGCATCTTCAGTTCTATGCTGTGATTTCATTTTTATCTTTTTTTTTGCAAAAGACCTCATTGACAGAAACCGCAGCAAATTAACAGAAGAGATTTTGATGAGGGGACTCTTGCTGTGAGGCTGTAACACACCCTGTAATAGCCTTCCTCCGCCAAGCAGCCAGCCAGCCATTAAGTGTAATGTGCAATTAAATATTTACCCGGGTTTCAGCTGCTGTATTCAATTACATTTACATATTTGTGTCGGCCCCTCTCTGCGTTTGTCTGCTTATTTATTCATGTTTCCGTGACAGCGGATCCGCACCACTCTGCTTCCTTACGCCCCCCTCTTTCTTGTCGGGATGTGGTCCATGTCTGTGAACGATAGCAAATGTTAAGCTGAAAAGCCAGAGCCGTGCTTCAAACAAGTGTCAGGCCCAACGAAAACGATCGTCTTGTGCCCCCATGCTGCAGATAGGCGAGGGCTAGAATGTGAGCCCTCAGTATTCATGTATCATGCAGATGCGTTCACATTTCTGCAGTTCAACGGTACTGTTTTGCGTCTAGTGACACATGCTGCAACAGTGGGGTGTGAGGATTTATTCTGCTGCGGATCCTACATCACCACCAAAACTCAGTGGGGGAACCAAATTGACCATCAATGCCGATGGGAGACTGAATCAGTTAAAGCTTTGGCATGTAAGGTGTATAGTGGAATTTTAGGAGACTCATGGATCACAAGCCAAAAATAAGGCTTTATTGGACCCTTTGGGGTGCTACTCATTTCAGCACTGTGAGGTATGATGACAATCAGGCAAAACTAGGAGGGATGAAAAGTTTCAGTTTTGCTTACTTGGTGCTCAGTCTTCCTTGGAATTACACCTCACTTACCTGCCTACTGCATCATTTCCTAGTGATGGAAAACAGTAAAAATATTAGTCATTCAAATCACAGACTTCACTTAAAAGAGTCTGTCTGTGAATGAATTTTCACTTTGATTGACTTCTACAGGGTTAATACATTTGTGTGTTATGACTGTGTGTGTTATGGGTGGGAAAGAGGTTGGTGAAGTGGGGCAGTGCCTTTGCAGCATCAGGGTTAAAGTGTCACAAACAATCATGTATCTAGCCTTCTTATAGATGCATTAATGTCCAGATGTTGACTGCCGGCAACCCCGACAAAAAGTGTTCATCTGCTCTCAGCCTGTCTCGTCTCGTGTTGCCCACCTACTCCGCAACCTACATATTGATTTTTTTCTTATTTTTCTCAGAAAGGTTTTGATTTGTTTATATTCATTTGACAGTTAATCACCAAAGATCTGACGGTGCGATAGACAAAAAGACGAGTTTAGAAGCTAAGACTGAGAATAAAGCCAACCTGAGAGTGTAGAAGAGAATAAGAGAAGATAAGAAGATGTGATGGATGCCGGTTCTAGATTCCAGCTCTAGATCCTGTGACGGGCAACAGGAACAGTCTGGGTGTTGTGTTGCTAGGTCAATCGGTCTTATGGCACTGGAAGGCAATGGTTTTCTGCAGTTCAGTTCACTAGAGCTGAGGCTGAGATATAGTCCAGAGCAGCTTCTGTGAGCTGCAGTGTATTGTGTGTATGTATGTGTGTAAGTCTGGCATGGAGCCATAGCTCACAGAGAGACAGGCATTGGCTGCCTGTTACCCCAGCAGGGTGGTGCTTTCGACTGCTGCTTTTCCATCAGCAGAGAAACTGACTCCCAGTGTATGAAGGCTTCCACCTAGGGCTTGCTGAACTGACCTCTGACCCTGGGCAGATACCCTTCTCATATATCAGCATCCAAAGCTGGAAAGGAACCAAACCTTCACTAATCTGAGCTTCCAATACTGGAGGGGCCACTAAATGTGAAATAAAACAGACACTCCTCTTGGAACATACAGTATGAATACTGCAGGTAGGTTGAGGTTTCCATCACAGCAAACAGAGAGTGCCCTTTATGAATTTTCTCAGAGGATGGGCTTATATTTGTAATTAATTCTAATATTTTTTATATTATATAACTTGCTGTATGAAGACTCTTGAGTTGAACATTTTGAGTTACAAAGACATAGAGTAGCTTTTACCTAGGCGTTTCTCTTCTTTTTTTAACGGTGCTGATTTATACTGCATGTGGGATTGGAACTGAACTCCAGAATGACAATATAAACCTACTCAAGCTTTTTTGTGCTCGTGTTTTCAGCACGTGAGAAATTGAAGGCCATCAGAACTAAATGAAACTGAGCATCCCCTCCAGATGCAAAAATCAAAGGGGTTGCATTATGCTTTAAAAATTGTATTGTGTAAGTACCTCAAGAGTTTAATTAAGTTAATGAAATTATTATTCATGTTAAGCCTATCCAAGACAGTGTATAAACTCCATTCCAACTTGTCACATACCTTTTCTGCATCGAGAGATAAGCAGGATCTTGGTTTTCAGCAATAAAGTTTTTAATGTTTAAGGCACAAAGTATCTTGTCTTGGTGAAGCCTAGCTTAATACCTTGATTGGGATTAATGAGTTTTGGGAGGACAGTCTTGAGGCTATGTGCTGAAGTTACAATTTTAAAATCCGCGTTCAGCAAAGTAAGAGGTCGAGAAGCATAACATTCTCTTGGATATTTCTTTTTCTTTAATATTGGACTAATTGAAGCTGTGATCCAAGAGTGAGGGATATGGTCCTCTTTAAGAATTTTGTAGTTATTGGCATTAGTATAGGGCATAAATGTTAGAGGGAGGGGGAACAGCCTTGCAGACACCCATTTCCAGCAGAAGGCCATTTGTATTAACTTTGACTGTCTGTAACACCGCCGGAGGCACGTTTGGCAAATTTCCAAGCCCAGCCCATCACAGCTGTACTAAATGACAGTTACCTGGGCTAGAATAAAGGAGCTGGCAAATCAAATAGAACCCACGAAATCTCACCAAACAATGCACACCTGCTAACCTATCCTGAGTTTCAACCTGTTATTTCAAGCTGTGCTCCACTCCCAAAACTTCTCCTGATCATCCATGTCAGCATCGTCATCCCTGGCCCTGTCTGAATCTTCACTGCTGTCTCCACCATTGTTGGATTAGTTGGTTCCTTTCATCGTTTCAGCACTTGAACACGCTTTGGATCCTCTTCACTGAAATTTGCTAGATTTCATGGCCACCCATCACAAATAAATGCCGCACCTGGGTTCTCAACATCACCATTTGAGAGTGAATTCTTTACACCGCGAGCAAAACGAAATTGAACATTCCCTCGGGAAGCACTGCAAAAATGACCGGAGTTGCATTATTTTTAAAAGCTTGCTGTTGTGCAATTAGTTCATTCTTCTATTGTCACAAGTATAAAATATCACTTTGCAGTGTGTATCTCATCAGGATGTGTACAATTTCTGCAGTTCGTGTGATTGAGATTTGACTCCAAACAATAAAATTAAGCTGTGACACTGGAGTAGCCAACACTGCTGCCCTGTTCCTCCACAGTTCTCCAACCTTGGATGGCTGCACAGTCTGCAGAAGCTGCTTCTTCCTCCTTGGATGTTGAACCTGCTTGTTGGATTGTGTAACTGTGTCCCCTTCTCCCCTAACATGTTGGTGGCAATGCCTGGGCTCCTGTGGAGAGTAGAAGAAATGGGCAAGGGCTGGTGGTGCTGGTCTCAGGCAAGCAAGAACAAGTCTGTGCTTCTCACAGAGATCTTAGCGAAGCCTATAAAGACCCCTTGAAGCACTGTGAAATGTCATTACTGTGTCATGGCATAAGTAGAAGGTGGTGAGCAACACGTGTGAAACTCGAGCCAGCTTAAAATTAAAAAGATAGATGGAGGGAGATCCAGGTCCTGATAACCATGCCGAGGCAGAACTAGTCATTGAAGGAACAATGTCTGCTGGCAGTAGAGAGAACTACAGTACCAAACAGATCAATTGCAGTGATTACTGGCGCAGTGAGAGTGTGATATTGAATAATGAGAGGTTGCATCAACTCTCTAAACCTCCTACCTCTTATGAGAAACTCTGCAGCACCCGAATGCACTGGGTAACATGTCACTGCTGAAGGAATGGGTTTCATGTCAGTGGTGTAGGGAAACTTCCAGTTTATAGCTGCAGAACTGTCTGGTTTTTTCCCAGTACATAATAGTTTTATCATGATCATTATAAAAGCCTCATTAGGGTTGCGCAGGTGGGCGCGGTGGGGCGGTGGGTCTGGGGTTCGAGTCCCGCTTGGGGTGCCTTGCGATGGACTGGCGTCCCGTCCTGGGTGTGTCCCCTCCCCCTCCAGCCTTCCGCCCTGTGTTGCCGGGTTAGGCTCCGGCTCCCCGCTACCCCGCATGGGACAAGCTGTTTCAGACGATGTGTATGTGTGTAGGGTTGAACACCAAGTAGCGCTGCTGCCTCAAAGTGCCTGGGTGGTGCAAAAAAAGATAGGTTTGATCCCCACTCATTTGGTGTGGAGTTTGTATGGTTTTCCTGTGTCTGCCTGGGTTTCTTCCCAATGACATACACATGTTCAGGAAGACTGATACAATAAATTGCCTGTCATGGGTGAGTGTGTGTGCATATATGTCTGTCTGTGATGGATTGGCATCTGGTTCAATGTGTACCCCCCCTCAGCCTTGCCCCCAGTGCTTCCAGGATAGGGTCCAGTTCGCTGTAACCCTGGTCAGGACATGTGGTTATTGGAACGATGGTAGGGAAATTCTCTGTAACGTTCCAAATTCAACTTTGTTGAGAGGGTGGGATTTCACAAGGAACAATCCTTCTAGACACAAAGACACTTTTAGACAAATGGGTTTGTCTACACAAAATACTATTCCAGCTTTGGCTGGCATGCTAATGCAATAAAATAATGGAGCTGCATTGATTTTCCTACTTGTGTGGATCTGCACAAACAGATCTTATGACTCCTAGAAACTGTGGGAAAATTTGACTTCATTTATGGTCCTTTCAAAAGCAGCCCCATGGATACAATTTATCGGTGGTCCTTTAAAGATCAAGCCATCTTTACTGTGTCCAGATTTTCTGTCTAGATTTTGTCACATTTTGATTCTAACGTAGAGGGGAGCGTGACAAAAGTGTTGAATTGCAATCGAAAGGTAGCATTTCAATGGCATGTTTCAAAGGCAGGTTTAACTGTTGTTATCGTTTTGTGTAATGCTGTGAATTCTGTCCAACACAACTTGCAGTTTTACGTTTTTTTTTTTACTGGAGTAGCTCAGGGTATGTACTTTACTGAAGGGTTCCCGTGCAGGGACTCTCCTTTGAACCAGCCAGTCCAGGTCAAAAGTTTGCATCCTAATCCGCTGCCCTACTTGTTGCCTACCTCTTTAACCTTTTTCTTGGGAAAATTGTACTTTACACACTGCTGCAGATGAGAAGAGTCCCGGGGCGTGAACACCGCTTCAAGATGGAGAAGGATGAGGAGAAAGGTTCATACCTGTTTCTCACAAAGAGCTCCAAACTTGATTAAAGGCACACGGAGATCTGAGACAAGTTTCTGCCTCCAATCAATATTTCATAGTGGTTTGAAATGAATGACATTCCGATAGGCAGGAGACACACGGGCGAAGCAGCGTATGAAATCGATTTCCAAAAGGCTGTCTGTGTTCACACTTGGAGCAGCACCAGTGCACTGGAAGCTCCGCATAATGATGTATATTACTTGACCCGCGTGATACAGAAGAATAATTGTGTAATAATTTCAGATATGTCTCAGAGAGACTTTCAAAAATGGAGCTTGAGAATACGCTTTCTTGCAAGTCTGCTATCCACTAGGAGAGAGAAGTTTTCTGCAGCTGAAGACTTGTGTGGGTGTGAACTCTGCATCTCAGTAAAGACCAAGCTAACGTTTACTTTCTGAAGTTCTTTTAATTAAAATTGTTGACAGATACGTACATAGTCTTGTTTCATCCATACTCCAGCATTTTATTCTCTAACATTATAGTTTTGTACAATTGCTGTCAGACCTAGCACCCAGACCACAATAACCCTGATTCAGACAAGAAGTTATCGACAGTGAGCGAATAAATGAGAATTTAAATAATGAAGAGAATTTTTATACGCTTCTGGTCCCTTTTAATGTCATTTTTTCATTTTGACAAAAATGCCACAGCAACAAAGAGAGGATTCCGTTTGAAATACATTATACAGTTTACAACAATCTGCATGAATCAAATTTATTATTATGAACATTTTTTTAATAGTTTTTCCTGGATGACAAAACAAGAATTTTATGGCAGGGAACAATCATATTAAATTTTAATGCTAAAATATGTGAATATTGCAGTCACACCTTGTTGATTATAAATGATTCGGGGGGTGGGGGGATTAACAATGTTCTTTCAAATCCTATTTTTCCTTGATCAGGTCACTTTCGGATCATTTTATTTGACAGCTGAGTTCCTAACACTGCAGCGTGCGGTAACTGTGTGCCTGGAGGCTGCTGCACATTTCAGTCACTGTACCACATTTTGCCATGTCTTTTTTACGGAATGATTCTTTCGGCCATGCAGAAAAGTAAAGTCTGGCATTTAGGAGCTTGTCATTTCGGAATGAGCTCTCATATGAAATTGTCTGCATTTGAAAAGGTGAACTGGTTATGCTCATTTTAGGAGGTTTGTTGATTTATTCTTCTGTTTTGATTTTTTATTTTTTTTTGCTCACTTGTGATATTGCAACACGAGATCACAAGCGAGATCAGGTCTGCCCATCAGTTCTGTTAAGTAGTTCAGTGGCAGCAGAAACCATCATGTTTGTAGCTGTAGCCTTGCGATCTGAAGGTTCAAATCCCACCCCTGCTATAGTACGCTTTTTCAAGATACTTAACCTGAATTAATTCAGTAAGAACACCCTGCTGCATAAATGGGTAAATCAATGTAAAGTTGATTATATAACACTGAAGGTTACCTTGGACAAAGCCATCAGCTAAAATGAAAAGCTTATTATATTTACTTTCATTCGTTTAGCTGATGCTTTTCTCCAAAGCGACTCACAATGTTAAGGTTACAATTATTCACCCATTTATAAATGCAAGTAATTTTAGGATGAGTACTTTGCTCAAGGGTACTATAGTCGTAGGTGGGAATCAAAGCTGCAACGTTGGGATCAAAAGGCAGAAACTCCAACCACTACACTACAAGCCGTCTCATTTATTCAGCGGAATAATTATAACTGAAGTTGTAAAACTATATCTCAGGAGGGAAGCATATCTTCAAACCCTTGACCAAGCCCTCAAGTTTTAGCTCAAGTTAAAGTGGTTTTTATTGTCATTCCTATAGCCTGTATACAGTGGAACGAAATGTCGTTTCTCCGGAGACCACGGTACAACTCCGAACAGTATACAGGACTACATAAAGTGCAAATGCACAACGGTGTTAGACGAGTGCAGGACAATAAATACACAGGACATGGGCTGTAAACTGTAGGCTGTCTGTAGTGTATGGAGCCATGCTGGGTTAGCTATTTGACTGTGCCAGGTGAGCGTTGGGTGGCAGCAGGGTGAGTCTTCTTGTCAAACATGGGTATAAAATAGGAATTAAAAACTACCTTAACCTTGACACTTACACTATTTTCAGCAACCCAGTATCACCCATCTCCACCTCTCTTCCGTTCAGAGGTATCTCAAATGGGTGGGGGTTGGGGGGGGGGGTCTCAAAAATCTCACCTGACAGCAGGTGCCTTCTGCAAATCTGTAAGCCGAGATGGAATGTACAGTGAGCGTTTGCCCACTTGCGATGCGCAGTCACAGTCTGATACCTCTAACTACTAAATGTACGTTCAGCACTGAGTCACCGGAACTGGACGTACGGTAAGAAACAACACAATCATGTCCATATTTTCCTTGGTCAAAGGAGAAAAGCCCAGAAAAAACACATTCGTCTCACCCCAAGGCTCCTATTGTGACAATTAGTTTTGCACTATATTCTTTCTGACTAAATGCTGCTTTCTCTCCTTCTGGAAACACACTTTAAAGAAGGTTAAGACACATTAAAAAGGGAAAAAGAAGCAAATGACAGTGTGCTGAAGTCATTGTGAGTTTATTCATGTTGCTGCCCGCTGTTCTGCGTCAGTTCTCCCTGAACCATCGAGGGAGCAAATGCATCCCGCACCCATCGCTTTAGATTCAGTAAAACGAATCACATACATAAAGCACTTGGGGAGGCATTCCGTGTGTTTGCAAGTCACCTTTTTAATGAAAGTAATTACAGAGAGGTAGGAGTGAAGGAACAAGGTAACTACTAATGTGATTCCAATAAAAAATACGCCCTAGTCTGCTGAGGAGTTGCATTTGACCTGCAAATTTGTGGGCAGGAAAGGTTAAAACTGCCTTTCCAGACTGTGATGTAAGGCTCTAAATGCTGATTCAGAGTCTTAATCACTTTCTCCCTCAGGCAGAGTTTCATCTAAGCCAAATAATGGACAGTCTCACAGTGCCCTTTCGGTTCTCTCTGGCACACACAACCACACTCACCGCCAGGTAGATGAAAATAAGTTTCAGCCATACTCTCAAATGTGCTTTACTCACGTATCTAAGCTGGAAGTAATTATGCAATATGACAGACGTTATTAGAAATTCGTAACAAATGTGTGCACGTGGGCTCTGTGTGAATATATGTGCAGATATAGAAAAACCAAAACCTTCCTGTTTGCAAAAAAATAAAAGGTTCACTTTCATGTTTTTGAAAGGAAAGCGTAAGAAACGTGATTCATGCAACAGATGACGTTGCGATAGTGTGCGGAATCTTTCTTCTACTAAGCTTTCAAGCGCTTTTTTCACAAACACACACACATCCACACATCCACACACACGATAATGCACAAACAACACACTCTTGCACTCACCATATGCGGTCTACTCCTGGTTACAGCACCTGTCTAGCTATAACTAACAAGTACCAAGTTGCCATGGCTCTCCTATTTAAGCACCTTATGTCCACAATGAGACAACTTCAAGACTTCATCCCCTGGGTGAGTGGCAGAGAAAGTCCAGGGACTCCAGTTCAAGGTTTCCAGTCTCTGCCCACAGTTCTGATCCCCTTCTTTCTGAGAATTCACCCAGCCTAAAATGAAGATATACTGAAGTGGGCAATCTCAGTTGGGCTCCTCTTGTCCAATGAACATTGACATCAGTTATCTTTCTTGCTTTCTTTGCACTGGTCATTTTACAGGTTTTGCTAATTCAGGTTGCTGAGCCTGTTGTTGTTTCTTTTATTGCTTGGTAGTCTAACCTCTGTAGAGTGGTGCAGAACTAGATGATAAATTTCACCACAACAATCCTGCTTAATGGCTCCAGTAAAACCAAGGTGTTTCCTCGTGCCTACCCAGTGTCGTATCATAAATACCTGCAATCTTATATTTATGCCCTTGCCTTTTAATTGTTGTGTGGAAAACCATGGCATGGCAAAACAATTACTGAGGTAATAAAAATATTAATTCAGCAGAAAATGCTTTCCCAGATAAATCCAAACTATTACCCCACTTCGTGTTCCGATCATCCAGGTTACGAATTGTAAAAGATATTGCAAACATTTCTAAGTTTATTATTAACTGATTTGTATTTGCAGTTCTACTTTCTACAATTTCTGTTACAGAGCAAAAACAGCCTGTTTTCCCTCTCTCAGTCACTAGTTGGTGGTAAAATACAATCAAAAGTGGGAGCGGGGGGGAAATGAGGGGGATATGGGGTGGTTAGCAGCATCTTACCCTCTTTCCAAACAGATTTCATCCAGCATATTTTGTGGCATTACGTTGATTGTATTGGGAGGGTGGATGCAACAACAGCATTGCACTGCTCATCGAAGGCTGGAGTCCAGCCCTTCTGGAAGACCTTTTTGGCAGTTAGGAAATAGCATACTGTCATCTGTGACTTACAGAGTCATAAAAATTATTTTGTTCATTTCAGAAAAGGATAAGCATGTATGCCAATTACCATGTCTACATTACTTCTTTTAGCAGTTGCTTTGATTGCTCCTACTTTGGACCTTTTGTGTTTGAGCAGATATTAGTCTTTTACCCTGGGTTGTGTGGTAAAATGTTTTCTTTAGTTACGAGATTTACCATGATTTGGGTACCATTGACATGAATTCTAAAATATATGTAATAGAATAGATAAATAAGGGAACAAAACACAGTTTCTTTGGGAACACTTAAATTATTCAGACATGAACGTCCACGAGATCCTTCTAGAGTTGTAAATGCGTGTTGAATGCATTTCTGAAAATTTCTTAAATACAATCTGTATAAGTGAGAGATGGCAATGTAGTGGTTAGAGCTGCTACCTTTAGACCCACAGGTTGTAGCTTTGGTTCCCACCTCTGGCTGTAGTACCTTAAATTATTACAGGAGGAAAGCAAAGAAGTCACTGAGCAGTAAAAAAGGGCAAATAACTGTAAGTATTTTAATGCTGTAGGTTGCTTTGGAAAAAAGTGTCAGCTAAATGAATAAATGCCTACTACTGTCAAATGCTTTTTAGACTGCAGAGCTGAAAGTGACTAAATGTTGATAAACATGTTTATGTAATGAATCAGTCCCACCCTCATGACCAGTAAAATATAGCTGTATTTTAAGGTAAAACACTCTTTAATACATTCTCTAGTTCACTCTCCTTTCTCAGCTCCACTGTTAGATTCTCCTTTGGTGCCTGAAGATGAGAGGTAACATAGCACTGTCTTTCATCAGTGAGGCACAAACACACCAAATACTAGATGGTGAAAATAGCATTTTTTTTGGTAATTTTAAAGAAGACATAACTTTAATGTTGCTGCATATTAATGAAAGATACTACAAACCATCATCCAGTCCTATTTTTATCCTGTGTTTTCAGTATAGAGGAACACTGAGCCTGTGCACTGTATGAGTTGTTCATGAAAACAGAATAAGTAAAGGCCAAGTGGGTGGACTGCTAACAATTCTGAGTTACAGACAGACTTCTTCTCCCCACTATGTCGATATGTTCATAAGTTGAGGTACAAGTATGCTTTGAATTAATCAGAGGAGCCAAATGACTGCTATGAGTAGTTACCAGTATCCTTTAAAATGAATATTTAATATTGTAAAATAGATGTTGACTCTTTGTAACTGGATTACTCCTTTCTGTATGTTTTCACTTTCAGTATGATTGTTCTTTCATTAGGGGGTGCAGTGGGTTAGACCACAGTCCTGCTCTCACGTGGATCTGGGGTTTGAGTCCCGCTTGGGGTGCCTTGCGACGGACTGGCGTCCCGTCCTGGGTGTGTCCCCTCCCCCTCCAGCCTTATGCCCTGTGTTACTGGGTAGGCTCCGGTTCCCCGCAACCCCATATAGGACAAGCGGTTCTGAAAGTGTGTGTGTGTGTGTTCTTTCATTCACCAAACAGCACAAAAAACCAGTGAAGACATTGTGTGCTTAGGATGAACACTCTGGGAGGAAGGGGAAATCCAGTCACTGGGAGGAAAAGGAGCAGCTTCAAATGGCTTTGGTTTTTTTTTCACTGTCCCGGTACTGTTACTACTTTGCTTCTCCAAGGTACAGTGGTGTGCTTCACTCATACAGCATTATTCCACCGTTATACTTACTAACGACGAACAAGGCAGGGTTGCAGTCCTCCAAAACCGAAAGATTTCATGTGTATTCCAGGAGGTTAATGGTCCCAGTTGAAGGACTGCAGCAGGTTCACCGACTGAACAGGCCAGAGACTTTATTTCAGTTGAGTAAAATGTGATGGTGCTGTCAGTCATTTGCATTCTGAAAATACACTTAACCTTGGTATACTAGTCATCGAATTAAAGAACTGGTGGGTGAATCGCGGCTCTCTGAATTTTCACTCAGAAACCTCTGCATTGGATTGGGTTTGGCCGTGGAAAGATGACGTGTCATTTCATACCTCCATATGTGTACAGAGCCCCTCATAAAGCTGTAACTCACACAAGGGAAGCCCTCAGGGAAGCAGGGAGGATAAATACATCATCACACCTGGCACAGCTATGAAGATGTCACCTGTCTCAATTTGCCCATATCCCTGGAGAGAACCTGGTTCTCCCGAGAGAGCATACCAGTTTTGGAATACAGGGATTAAAATGAGCTGGATGTGAGGTTTCACGTTTACCGAATGACTTCTCCTTTTCCTTGAAATCTCCCTGTTGGATTTCAACGTAGACTGCAATGCGCAGTGCTCAAGCTGACTAAACATGTTGGGAGATGCAAGGACAATCACCAACAATGTGAAACAAAGTATTCGTTAGAAGGTCTGTTGCACAGAATTTGAACTAGCTGTGGTTCTGCCACCCAGGTGACACTCCATGCCCACATCATCTTAATTCAATAGCACACCAAAAAGGCTGCAGGTCATTTGCAAATGTAGTTTTGAAACAATAGGTGTTTGGTTAGAAATTTTCAGGTTTTTTTTTTATTTTTTCTAACGTCATTTTTCCAGAAACCAAATAACATCATGGCGTTGCATTTCCAACCAATTTTAAATTTTTCAAGACCTTTTTTTTCAGCATAGATGCAGTAAATATTAGCACTTGACACCCAAACACAAATGTCCTGATTCTGACAGTGGATATCACAAATGAAGTTGCGTGCTAACAACAGTTGTCTGACACACTCTTCAGTCTCATCGAATTCCCTTCTAACTCTGTCTTAATTTTAACATTTAATTGGATAGTCGTTGTATTATTCATGGGTGTTGAGCGCAGCAGAGGAAGCTGAAGCTCTTGCGACGGCTCGCGGGGAGCGTGGGCTCTCATGGCTAACCAGAGTTGTTCATGCATTCCCTCGGGGGGGTGGACTCTGAGGGCAGGCACCGGAGTTTTCTGTATTTCAAAAGCCCAACGGCTATTTGGAATGATGACCGATCTATTTAATTTATTATATATAACCCCTTTTATGAATATAGAATTGGATCAGAGATCACTGGAATGCTCCAAATTCACGTGGCCTGCTCTGCTGTGTTTTAGCCATTTCTCCCCTTTGTTTGTGGTCGACAGTCAAACATTTCTGAAATGAGCCCTCTGTGATGCTCTTACTTCTGGACAGCAGTCTGGATGCAGCTTCTGAGGGGACTATACCACTAAGAAACCAGTGGAGACCAGAAGAAGTGGGTTCCCGAATGGGCGTTAACTGTAGGGGAAGCAAAGGACTCAGCTACCAAGCCATCCCTTCAGAACCAAGTACCACAATACCGCTTGAGAAAAGATGCAAGGCAGCTCAGGTGTGCTCACCTTGGTCAACAAAGCAGCTCTCAGAACCTCCAGGCTGAGAAGGTGAAACCTCTGGTCGGAAGCTTGCAAGTGACAGACCACTGGATGGGTGAACATGCCATCAAGTTGTTCACAACTCATAACAACCACTCACATGGTTTCCAAGGTTAGGGAGGAGCAGAAGTGGTTTACTAATGCCTTAATCCATGCATGTCTGGTAGGGGTGCAAACACAAGGAGAAACATGTAAGCTCCATACACTCTGAACTAGACTCGAACCCAATGTCCACTGAGCAGCTCAGGAGCTCTGAGACACTGGCTTTAATAATGACCTCCCTTGTCTCATAGAAACAGAATATCTAGACATCATTTCCCTTTATCTTTCTGCTGCTGTTTGGCAAAACTGGCAATAAATGTGTATTTGTCCTGTCAATCTCTCTCTCTGTACCGCTGTGTCAGTACAAGGCGGTAATGTTTGTTTGTTTGTCCTAATAGCCTTGTTTTCTCCACATCTATATGGGAAAAGTCTGAGACCTCGGTATATGTGGTTATGATAAACTGAGCAGTCAAAATCATACATTCTCCAAATACAAGGGCAAACAGGTAATTGGAAAACATTTTGCCATTTGGAATGTCTCTCAACTCTTTCTAAGTGATGTTGATTCCTGTATGGGAAGGGGTGCAAGGTGTTATATCCTGTTTTGGTTTCTTTTATGTTAATGAGTAACGAAGGCCAGGATTCCTGCCCTCAGACAAAACACACACAAGTTGTGCAGTGAACAATTCCTTTGCAATCATAGAAATATAAGCAGACTGGAATGTGTTAGAAAGTACCATATACAGGGCAAATAGGAATGCAGAGTTTGTCAGCGCTGCATAAAATGATTCTCTGGCTGTCCTAGTTAAACTCCCTAAGTTGCCGTGGGGCGCCCACAATTATGACGTGTCAGTCAGTCGCAAGAAAGTTTCCCGGCTCTTTTGTGCTGAAAGAATGCGATGCCACGTCCTTTGAACGATTCATTAATTTTCACAAACAAAACCGATCTTTACACCACTTTTCTTGTGTTTTTAAGCGATTCTCCTTGGCGAGCAGCGAGTATACATACGGTAAAGCAGGAATGTTGTACTTAATTGTTTTTCAAAAATAACTGACAGCATCTAAAATGGAACCCTAAGAAATCTGGCTCTATTCCATCTTATATTTTTGAGTACTATTTATCTTCATTTCGCATTTCAATTAAAGCAGAGCCTTCCAGACCATAGTGTTGGAAATTGCACTCAGAAAACCAATCCGTTGTATTTCATATTGATGCTGTGCCTTAAAGAATGATTAAACTTTAGGTCCTGAATTGAAGACAGTTTCTAACATTCTGGAGAAACTGCGGTGTTTTTCTTGGATGGCCCACCCAACGACCCGGTGCTTCCGGAAAATGGACTTTCGAGCACGCGCTTGCGGATCTGCAGCTCTCAGCTGCCTCAAAATGCAGGAGTTTGTGGCAGCGCATTGTCTATAATGAAACATTAAATGTGGAATTTGGTCTCGTGAATCCCTTTAATGGGTTGCAAGTGCCTGCGGTTGTGGTCGCGTGGTAGAAGGTGCCGGAGCAGAGCCTTTCAGATTTCCCGTACATGATTACATTTACGGAATGTGACAGGGAACTGCCATTACGCTGCACTATATCAACTGTTTAAAATTTCATCTCCAAACTGCGTGCAAAAGCCTAATTTCTGCTGCAGTTCTTTAAAACGTTTTCCTGCCGCACAACGCAGTGAACCGCCACCTTATCGTGGTGGAGGGGTTTGAGTGCCTGAATGAGTCCAGGAGCTATGTTGTCTGGGGCTACATGCCCCTGGTAGGGTCTCCCATGGCAGACAGGTCCTGGATGACAGACGAGACAAAGCGCGGTTCAAAAACCCCTTATGAAGGAAAAAGCAAGGCGTCCGTTTACCCCGCCCGGTATGGGGTCACCGGGGCCCCACCCTGGAGCCAGGCCTGGGGGGGGGGCTCGCATGCGAGCGCCTGGTGGCCAGGTCTATGCCCACGGGGCCTGGCCGGGCTCAGCCCGAAGCCATAACGTGGAGCCGCTCTTCGGTGGGCTCACCACCTGCCGGAGAAACCGTAAGGGGCCGGTGCATTGTGAGTTGGGCGGTGGTCGGGGCCGAGTGCCCGGCCGACCCAAACCTCGGGCGCCAACTCTGGTTTTTGGGACTTGGAATGTCACCTCACTGGCGGGGAAGGAGCCTGAGCTGGTGCGGGAAGTTGAGAGATACCGTCTAGATATAGTCGGGCTCACTTCCACTCACAGCTTGGGTTCTGGAACCACTCTACTCGATCGAGGGTGGACTCTCCACTATTCTGGCGTTGCCCAAGGTGAGAGGCGGCGGGCTGGTGTGGGCTTATTAATAGCCCCCCAGTTCAGCCGCCATGTGTTGGAGTCTACCCTGGTGAATGAGAGGGTCATGTCCCTACGCCTTCGGGTCAGGGAACGGTCTCTCACTGTCGTTTGTGCTTATGCGCCTAGCGGCAGTGTAGAGTACCCGGCCTTTTTAGAGTCCCTGGGGGGTGTGCTGGAAAGCGCTCCCACTGGGGACTCTGTCGTTCTACTGGGGGACTTTAACGCCCACGTGGGCAGCGACAGTGATACCTGGAGGGGCGTGATTGGGAGGAACGGCCTCCCTGATCTGAACCCGAGCGGTGAGTTGTTATTGGATTTCTGTGCTAGTCGCGGTTTATCCATAACGAACACCATGTTCATGCATAAGGGTGTCCACCAGTGCACTTGGCACCAGGACACCCTAGGTCGGAGGTCGATGATCGACTTTGTAGTCGTTTCTTCTGACCTTCGGCCATATGTCTTGGACACTCGGGTGAAGAGAGGGGCTGAGCTGTCAACTGATCACCACCTGGTGGCGAGTTGGATTCGATGGCGGGGGAAAAAGCTGGATAGACCTGGCAGGCCCAAACGCATAGTGAGGGTCTGTTGGGAACGTTTGGCGGAGGCCCCTGTCAGAGAGGTCTTCAACTCCCACCTCCGACAGAGCTTCAACCAGGTCCCGAGGGAGGTGGGGGACATTGAGTCCGAATGGACTATGTTCCGCTCCTCCATTGTCGGTGCGGCGGTTCGGAGCTGCGGCCATAAGGTCTCCGGTGCCTGTCGCGGCGGCAATCCCCGAACACGGTGGTGGACACCGGAAGTAAGGGATGCCGTCAAGCTGAAGAAGGAGTTCTATCGGGCCTGGCTGGCTCATGGGACTCCTGAAGCAGCTGACAGGTACCGACGGGCCAAACGGAGCGCGGCTCTGGCAGTCGCCGCGGCAAAAACTCGGGCTTGGGAGGAGTTTGGTGAGGCCATGGAGGAAGACTTTCGGTCGGCCTCAAAGAGATTCTGGCAAACCGTCCGGCGACTCAGAGGGGGGAAGCGGTGTTCCACGAACACTGTTTACAGTGGAAGTGGTGCGCTGCTGACCTCAGCTGAGGATGTTCTCGGGCGGTGGAAGGAGTACTTTGAGGATCTCCTCAATCCCTCCGACACGCCTTCCGTAGAGGAAGCTGAGGCTGGGGACTCGGAGGGGGACTCGTCCATTACCCTGGCTGAAGTTGCTGAGGTAGTCAAAAAACTCCTCGGTGGCAAGGCTCCGGGGGTGGATGAGATCCGCCCCGAGTTTCTCAAGTCTCTGGATGTTGTGGGGCTGTCTTGGCTGACACGCCTCTGCAGCATCGCGTGGAGTTCGGGAACGGTGCCTCTGGACTGGCAGACCGGGGTGGTGGTCCCTCTTTTTAAGAAGGGGGACCGGAGATTGTGTTCCAACTACAGGGGGATCACACTCCTTAGCCTCCCTGGGAAAGTCTATGCCAGGGTACTGGAAAGGAGAATCCGACTGATAGTCGAACCTCGGATCCAGGAGGAGCAATGCGGTTTTCGTCCTGGCCGTGGAACACTGGACCAGCTCTATACCCTCACTAGGGTGCTGGAGGGTTCGTGGGAGTTTGCCCAACCAGTCCATATGTGTTTTGTGGACCTGGAGAAGGCATTCGACCGTGTCCCTCGTGGCATCCTGTGGGGGGTGCTTCGGGATTATGGGGTTCGGGGCTCGTTGCTACGGGCTGTTCGTTCCCTGTATGACCGGAGCAGGAGCTTGGTTCGCATTGCCGGCAGTAAGTCAGACCTTTTCCCGGTGCATGTTGGACTCCGCCAGGGCTGCCCTTTGTCACCGATTCTGTTCATTATCTTTATGGACAGAATTTCTAGGCGCAGTCAGGGAACGGAGGGTGTCTGCTTTGGTGGCCGCGAGATCTCGTCTCTGCTTTTTGCGGACGATGTGGTCCTGTTGGCTTCATCGAATCAAGACTTGCAGCGTGCACTGGGGAGGTTTGCAGCCGAGTGCGAAGCGGCGGGGATGAGAATCAGCACCTCCAAATCCGAGGCCATGGTTCTCAGTCGGAAAAAGGTGGATTGCTCCCTCCGGGTTAGGGGGGAGTTGCTCCCTCAAGTGGAGGAGTTTAAGTATCTCGGGGTCTTGTTCACGAGTGAGGGAAAAATGGAGCGGCAGGTTGACAGGCAGATCGGTGCGGCGTCCGCAGTAATGCGGTCATTGTACCGGTCTGTTGTGGTGAAGAGGGAGCTGAGTTGTAAGGCGAAGCTCTCAATTTACCGGTCGATCTACGTTCCTACCCTCACCTATGGTCATGAACTCTGGATCATGACCGAAAGAATGAGATCGCGGATACAAGCGGCAGAAATGAGTTTCCTCCGCAGAGTGGCTGGGCGCACCCTTAGGGATAGGGTGAGGAGCTCAGTCACCCGGGAGGAGCTCGGAGTAGAGCCGCTGCTCCTCCGCATCGAGAGGAGCCAGTTGAGGTGGCTCGGGCATCTGTTCCGGATGCCTCCTGGACGCCTCCCTGGGGAGGTGTTCCGGGCTTGTCCCACTGGGAGGAGGCCTCGGGGCAGACCCAGGACACGTTGGAGAGACTACATCTCCCAGCTGGCCTGGGAACGCCTTGGGGTTCCCCCAGAGGAACTGGAGGAGGTGTGCGGGGAGAGGGAAGTCTGGAGTACTCTGCTCGGACTGCTGCCCCCGCGACCCGGCCCCGGATAAAGCGGAGGAAGATGGATGGATGGATGGACAACGCAGTGATAAATACCAGAGTACAGAACATACATGTGGCAAGGACCTATGGGTGCACTGCAACAAGCCTGTGTTGGCCTAGATCACCAGGGTGATTAATCACATGCGGAATGGATTCCTTATGTAAGGTGTGTGGAAAACAGGCATTCATAATTTGAGAGAGAAATCACATACTTTAACTTCCTTATCGTGACAACGGACAGCAGAGTATTTACAGCTACATTTGCGAGGTCATTTATTCACATGGTTCCAGTGTGTATCCCTGTGGTATTACGGCAACTCAAAAAACCAGGTGTGTTGCATTCAGAGAGTGACCAAGTATGTCCCTCTCATCTTATAGCAGTGGTGCTGCAGGAAATGTGTGGTAGTAAAGAGGTCCCAGATTTGTTCCCAGGCGGGAATTATCGAAATTATCCAAATTATCTGAGTTCTAGGTTCTCTTGCGCTCCTCTTATCTGTGCCTCGTGCTTAAAACATGCATTGCTGTCACCCAGCTGTGTGGTGCATGAGACCGAGTTCAGAAAATTTTGAATTCAGCTGGACCAAAGACATTTCTGGAGATCACCTTAAATAACATCGTTGAGAGGGACTCAAGAAATTCTGGGTGCTCACATGTAACTGCACTAAACTTTGGCCACAGTCAGTAATACCACAAACACCTCCCGTCACTGTCTGTCGGGGAAGGTTTGAGCTTTTATGGAGTCCTTCATTGGATGGGTGGGTGCTTCTGCTGCTTGGTACCCCCCCTAAGAAGCTGCACCCAGGTTCAGTAGTAAAACTTCATAATCAGGTGTGGCCAGACTGCCCTAGTGGGAGGCTACAAACAGCCACACATGGAAAGAGGTCAAGGCCTTTGGAAATCTGGAGAAACGGGAAAAATTTCCTTCTTCTTCTCTGCTGGACCCTGCACAGTAGACTGAACAGTCTACTTCCATAGGTTTCAAAAATTGCACGGAATCAGGCCTGTGCGCTGGGCTAAACGACTGGCCAGTTCCAGCCCAGGAGGAAAGAAGCACCGCTTCTTTGGTGCCTCTTTTGGTGGGGGCTGATGGTCCAGCAGCCTCTCGAGAAGACTTGGCTTTAGCAGGTGTTTTGTAGTGCAGCAGCAGAGCAGAATAACAACTTCCTCTAAAACCAGGAAAAGTTACAGCATCAGCAAGCTGCTTGACTCGAAGATCTAGTTCAGTCACTTGATGTAAACCTTAAGCCTGTCAGACATGTTGAAAGTATGGCTTGGGGCAAAATGAATTTAAATGCTCAAGCTGCACATAATAAAAGCAGGAGCGTTTGCAGTTATTGTGTGGAAAAATAAAATGAAATAACAAAGACGGTAACCTAAATTATGGCAGTATTGTAGCAACATGACCGGATAAAGACCACCCATTAACCGCCAGAAATTTCTTTGGTCTTTCATAAACCATTTGATGTGACAACGGTCAGGATGATGGACGGGGAAGATCGTACACCGAGGCTCGGTGCTCTCTATGAAATGAAAAAAACTGTGCGCACAAAAGCTGCCTTGCAGACAGGATATCATTTGCAAGATCAATTTGCTGTGCGCATGTGTTCAACCCTCTGTATCGGCTAAGCTACA
The DNA here is from genome assembly GCF_900964775.1 of Scleropages formosus. Classification (NCBI taxonomy): domain Eukaryota; kingdom Metazoa; phylum Chordata; class Actinopteri; order Osteoglossiformes; family Osteoglossidae; genus Scleropages; species Scleropages formosus. The sequence continues at coordinate 18,772,152 of NC_041807.1, forward strand.
CAGGCGCCCATGCCTTTAGAACCTCCAAACCCCCTCGTTTCAGAAAGGCAAGCAAATGCTTCTAAGAGGGTGATCAAGGCAGTCCAGATGTACCAATAGGTTTACCTGCTCTGTGTACCGCGACTCACTCATTGACTTCACACATGAAAACTGGGCCACCAAATATTTACATGAATAAGGGTCAAGCAGGTGCTTAGCATATTTTAATAAATGTTTTTAAATATCGCTGCTTTCATTCCAAAGAGGATGCCGCAAGCATGTATTACCGACCATCACTTTCTGACGGTTCAAAGAGTGCAGCAGCAGCAGGAGATCATAGCCGGCATCCACAGCACCGTCAGGGCCTGCGTATCCCCCCATGTCCACAGGGGGCACTGGCTTTGAAAGTGCTCCGTCCCTCTTTTATCTTCCCCCTTTGACTCCCTCTGCCAAGTTCTGCTCTTTCTTTCAGACAGGGGAGGAAAAACACCCGGTTTTATCGTTTAAACGCACCATACTGTCCTTACACTTGCTTGAAAGGTACTTCTCTGGGGTGAAGTATGCTGTTAAAAAAGTGTTTGTTTATTACACACGAACAGATGTGGGGTGGGGGAGGGCGGTGCTGCCAGCACTTGTGGTTTTAGACTGATGACGGCTCTGTGGTGTGCCCCCCCCACCGCCAGACTGCACTGCACTATGCATGTCTACTGGGACATATGTGTCATTTACCATTCTAATGAACAAGTCTTCTCTTTCCTGATCGCTTCTGGGAATGCATTCTATCGAAACGCCGTCAGCACACGTGGAAAAAATATATAGTATATGAGAGGTCCTGGGATTATTTCAAAGGAGACTATTTTTTTCAATGCTTTGCTGAAGTGGGCTGAGGAGTGTGTTACTTGATGGCTAGATAATGAGTGGTATGGGTGGGGATTTTCTTTTTTCTTTATCTGAAATGATCTATGGAGAGTCACGAGTGTTTCGTTACTTAAGGAGAGAGGCTCATTACCGACACGTTGCTGTGCTAGTCCTGCAGCGATGATGGGGCTTCTCAGATCACGCGCGGACTACTGTGATGAAGGATGGGACAGGGAGATCACAAGGGTGCGCAGTGAACCACGGTGCCCTTTCCAGGTTTGCCCATCTATCCTACCTGAAGATGGGAAAATAGCCTTTCTGTTCGCAATCTTCTGCTCCTGCACAAACACACACACACATTTTCAGAACTGCTTGTCCCATACGGGGTTGCGGGAAACCGGAGCCTACCCGGCAACACAGGGCGTAAGGCCGGAGGGGGAGGGGACACACCCAGGACGGGACGCCAGTCCATCGCAAGGCACCCCAAGCGGGACTCAAACCCCAGACCCACCGAAGAGCAGGACTGTGGTCCAACCCACTGCGCCACCGCACCCCCCTGCACAAACAGCACACGGCAATAGGGGGCGGTCCCGGTGCTGGTTGGCACGGAAACGTCCAGATTGTCCATGTTACGGTAACGGAGTGTCAGGATTGGATGTCTCACGGTTCTTCATAATGGCACTTGGCTTCACGTGCTGCAAGGCTTCCATGAATGGACATGTGCAGAAGAAGGTGCTGACCCACACATCCACAACCCGATTCCTAACCCTAACCTTACACATTCTCTGTGTGTGACATATGGACTGAAGGACATAGAGCTGGACCCCTCACCTTACCTTACACTGCCCTCAGTGTTAATGTTATATGTGACTGTTGGAGCTCAGGTCTCTTTATGGACACCTCAAGGTTATTGCACACCACACTGGGAATCCTCTGCCAGGAAGGCATCAGAGGGTTGTTAAAGGAAACTAGCCTGAGATATAAAATCAAAACGATTGATTTTCTACCTGGAGGTGTGTGTGGGAACACCATAGTGGAATAAATCTACTCGATTGCTTCCCGATGTCCATCAGCTCTCCTGCTTTCCCTCGGGTTCTCTCCGATTTTCCCCATTTAGGTGCCTGCGATGACTAATTCTGCAGACTTGGCTGTTCAAATCAACCCTCTACACCTGCCCGCGCGCATCCAGAAGTTTTTCCCTCGCGCTCACTGCATTTGGAACGTGTCGCGCTGCAGGTCATATGACGTTGCAACAAACTGGGTCTGACTTAAACCTCCCTGCCATTCTATTTAGATGGTGCTCTGCTGCAAGAGTCTCTGGTCACCACCGTTCTGGAGATCTTCTTCTGCTAGATCCAGTCCCAGGAAATGCACCAGTTTGTCTCACATCCACTGTGTGAAACAAAACTCTATAATTCGCCAGATACTGCATGTTGGTGGTGTTTCCTACATGGCAGTATAAAAATCATCATTTACATTTCCTCATTCAGCTGAAGCTTTTCTCCAAAGCGGCATAATTTCAAAGTACTTATAATTATTTACCCATTTATGCAGTTGGGTATGTTTACTATTGCAATTTTTGGGTAGGTATCTTCTTCAAAGGTACTACAGTCATAGGTGGGATTTGCACTAGCAATCTTCTGACCCAAGTGCAAACCATTATGCCATCAGCCACACTGTTTAGTTACTCTAGTAATTATATAGTAATTATGGAAAAGGAGGGTAACTATGAAAAGCAGAGTGTCAATAATCAGTGAACTATACTGAAATGTAAGGAGGAAAGGGCACACGATGCAGCTCTTGCCTGTGGATTACATTTGATATTTATATTTTGAGTGAGGAACTATTTTAGTGGTATCACCTGATTATAATGGTACCCTGTGCTAAAGAGCTCTCATAAGCTAATAAAAACAATAATATATACCTCTAAAAATCTTTACTGAATACCTATAAAATCTCTTGAAAGTGCAAACTGGAAATAAAGCAACATGTTTGTACAATATGTGATGTGTTTTCTCCATTCACAAGGAGAATTTAGTGAAATGCAGCAGGCGGTTGGTTATTCATGAGAATAATTAGGCCGTTTTTAGGCAAACCTGGGACTTGTGGGGTGCAGACAGATATAGGTCAGAGCGGTAAGCTGTGTCGGGATGAGGGAGAGGGAACGACCGGCTGCCAGAGACTTTGCTGACTGAATCTGGACTTCTGTCTCCCAGCTGGGGAAGGGTTCTCGGTCCGGCTGGTATGGAGGCGCGATCGCCACGGAAACCCTGGGCTTATTCTGAGGTTGCGGAGAGATCATCTGCAGAGGTCCGGGAAATGTGTGTTTGCCCAATGCTGCAGGTCCACAATCTTCCATACTGAGTTATGGAAATCAGCTTTTATGACTCTGCTGGTGGCCTTCACCTCCCACTCAGTGATTGAGCGTCATGGAACTGATGACTTGCACTGGTTCACTACTTCATCTTGCTCTCTGAACATCGTCTTGTTGATTCCTTGCTCTTGGTCAGCTGCAGGAAACACGCACATTGCCGTTAAGTGAGTGAACAGCCTCTTGCTTCTGCTCTAATTGCCTTAGAGCCACACGACAGCCGTCCCCGCGTAAGTGGCGCAGAAGAGCTGTTGAAAAATGGAGAGCAGAAACGCAGGAGCCCAGATGAACGCGGAGGGAATTGTCCGGAAACCACGCCAACATGCGGAGTGTTTCCAACGATCTCTAATGCGCAGTCATAGCTACCTGTCTGGACACAGCTGGATGCCAAATGGGAAATAATAGAAAGTATTATTTGCAATGTGTCTGCATTAATTGATTGAACAGAGTGCTTGAAAAGTCTGTTATCCGAAACCGAAACTGCGATACTTAAATATGAAGAGGTTTTAGTAACGAGACAATTCACTGTCCTGTAAAAACATACTAGTTGGACTCAAAAAGCAGCATTTTGACCTCCACTGACTGCCACTTCTGTCTGAAGCGCTTGTTAAACTGGAATATTTCTCTTTATACTGAATCTGGCTTGTCTAATACACGCTGACGTTATATGGATCAACTGTTCCAACAGCATGGTTTAAACTCACTCCATTGGTGCACACATCATATGGCTCAATAGCATGGTTTCACCTCATTCAATTAATGCACACATCATATGGTTCAGCATGATGGTGTCACCCCAATGCATGAATGTGTACATCACATGATGCAACAGTATAAGCAAACAGAGACCTTACACAACTCAGCAGAATGTCTTTATGGCACTCAGTAAAAATAGACAAATTATATGGTGCAGCAACACAGGCTCAGACACTGAACAAAGCTTAATTTCTGCATTACATTTTTTCCAGACAGAGTGATTTCTTTCACGAGCAGCAAACAACCAACCGCTTGTCCTGACAAGCCAGAGCTTAACCCAGCAACACAGGGCGCAAGGCCGAAGGGGGACACACCCAGGACGGGATGCCAGTCCATCGCAAGGCACCCCAAGCAGGGCTTGAACCCAAGACCTGCCACACAAGGGGCACCAGTAAAACCCACCATACCCCACACCACACCCCACACAACCAGGAAGCAGCATGTTTCAATACATAAGCTTGCAAAAGACTTCACAGAAATAAAAGGTACATAACCACAGTTTCCAATAATGGGTCGCACAACAACAAATTTAAAATCCATGCTGTGAGTATTCATTGTTTCCAACTGAAAAATGTGGTACGGGTTTGCTCTTATCCCAATGACTGATTTAACTGTAACCCAAGCACTATATTTCAAATTAAACTGTACGTTTTGTGTGATTCGAGGTGTTTCAACTCTATCTTGATGTCTCTATTCATTATTCATTTATTTGGGATGTGGGGTCCAGGCTGAGCCACACTATTCCCCTGTGAAACCTAAAGTTAGGGGGGAAACTTACACTCCAAAATCTTTTCTGTACATAAACACTGGGAATTATAGGTACATGAAAAGCACATATGTTTTCTTTGCTAGACTTTCTTAAGTGTTGTTGTTACCGCTTTTTCCCAACATGCATTCTTATCACGTAGCTGTGCGGGTAGACAGACATGATCAGCTGTGCGTCTGTGTAGTTGTTGGTAGTATTTTTATTAATTTGTTTGTTAAATTGTATTTTGTGGTTTGTTAGAGCGCACGTTCACCTAAACAATTCTGTGTCCCACAGTGTGGAGTGCGTATGACTCCGTCGATCGATTAATGGTATCTGTTTGTTTGTTTTGGTCGCCATTGCTGTAGTAGTTTCAATTTTGATTAGGAATCTCAGCTGACATTTACATTTATTCGTTCAGCAGACGCTTTTCTCCAAAGTGACATACATCTCAGCAAAAATACAATTTGTGTATTATAACAGGAGAAGACACAGCTGCAGATATGTGATTAAGTAAACCTAGTTTGTTACTTTCCACTTGATGCACCGGTGTTTATCACTCGAACCGGTGCATAAAACGCAGAATAGGTGAATCCTGATAACCTTCCTACAATTTTTTTTAAAAAAAAAATGGTGGCTGGTGACCCGTACCGGCAACTTCTGCGGCAGCCTGTTGGTGCGAAGACTCAGGGTGCAAAGACAAGGGAGTCTACCTGTGGGAGTCCACGAGGAAGGCCACCAACATTGTGTGCTGCAAGGGATGTTGCGTCAACCATGTTGACCATCAAAGTTGTCTACGGCAACCGAGCCGTGCGACGTCGACACCACCGGACACCTGGACGCTTCCGCTGCTACAGTAACCTGGTTTATACTCGTCTGTCAAACCCTCCATCCTGCTTTGATATCTCCATGGGACTCTGGAACTGCCAGTCTGTGGTGAGAAAGGCTGACTTCGTACCAGCCTACGCCTCCCATCTCTCACTGGACCTCCTGGCCCTAACTGAAACCTGGATCACTCCAGACAACACAGTCACACCTGCAGCTCTCTCCACTAACTACTCCTTCTCTCACACCCCTCGTCCCTCCGGCAGAGGTGGAGGCACAGGCCTGCTCATCTCAACCCGGTGGGAATATTCTGTTCTCCCTCTCCACCTGTATGATCTGTCCTCCTTTGAATGGCATGCTGTCTCCATCACTGCCCCAATCACTCTTGTTGCGGTTGTTCTTTATCGCTCTCCTGGCCCTCTCATCTGCTTCTTGGATGACCTTGACATCTTATTGAGCTCTCTCCCAGAGGACAACACTTTATTGATTCTCCTGGGTGACTTCAGCCTGCATGTCGACGACATTCATGTAAGTGGCCTTCCGTTGATCCTATAGTCCTTCGACCTCTCCCTGTCTTAGTCCCCTGCTACTCACAAAGCAGGCAATCGTCTTGACCTTGTATTTTCCTGCAACTGTGGCCTGTGTCCTGTCCTCTCTGTCACTCCGCCGCATGTCTCTGATCACTTTTTCATTTCCTTCCAACCCTGCCTCGCCACTAATCCCTCACCTTTTTCTGCACCCATTGTCACCTTCCGCCACAACTTAAAATCTCTCACCTTCCTGCTTTACCTCTGCTATGCTGTCTGTTCTCCCTCCTGCTGCACAATTCTCAGATCTGTCAACAGATGATGCCACTAACACTTTCCTCTCTGCTCTATCTTCCACCCTTGACTCTCCCTGTCCACTTTCTTCCATACCAGCACACCCCATTGCCACCCCATGGCTGACTGATACGTTATGTGCTAACAAAACCAAACTCCAGTCTGCAGAACAAAGATGGCGAAAATCCAAGACTCGCTTGGACCTGGATGCCTACAAACAACTCTTAGCTACTTTTCACTCTTCTGCCTCTTCAGCTAACCTCCTTCTACCACAACAAAATACAATCTGCAATTAAAAAAAACCACACAGACTCTTTGCCACCTTCTCATCCCTTGTGTGTCCTCTGCCGCCTCCTCCTCCTTCTTCTCTCATTGCTGATGATTTGCTTTGTTTTAGAGACAAAGTCAAAGCAATCACTGACAAGTTCTCAGCATCAACCTGCCCTGTTCGCGCTGGACCTCCCTGCAAAACTATGCTCTCCGAATTCAAGCCGCTCTCCGAATCTGAAATCTGTAACCTCCTGATATCCCACAGAGCCACTACTTGCTTGCTTGATCCGATCCCATTGTCACTCCTACACAACATTTCGCCGCAACTCACCATCTTCATCTCTAAGATCATCAGCTCCTCGCTCTCCTCTGGCTGTTTCCCAGCTGCGTTCAGATCTGTTCTCATATCAATTCTGTTAAAGAAACCCTCCCTGGATCCCAATTTGGTCCAAAACTACCGACCAGACCCTCCCTCTCCTTCCTGTCTAAAACTCTAGAGTGGGTGGCCTGTGATCAACTATCTGATTTCTTTACCCGGAACCATCTCTTCCATGGATATCACTCTGGTTTCTAAGTTGGTCACTCCACAGAGACGACGCTTCTGGTTGTGTTTGATGCTCTCCATTCGGCTAAAGCCACTTCCCTCTCCTTGGTCCTCATCCTACTTGGTCCTCATCCTCCTTGATGTGTCTGTAGCATTCGACATTGTCAACCACCAGATTCTACTCTCCTCTCTTAGTCAGTTTGGGATCAAAAGCACAGCACTAAGATGGTTTGAGTTCTACCTTTCTGACAGTTCCTATCAAGTGGTCTGGTACAGCTCTCGTTCTTCTCCTTTGCCTCTTTCAACTGGTGTCCCACAGGGCTCGGTACTAGGTCCTCTTCTCTTCTTGATCTACAACTCCTCCTTCGGCTTAGTCATAGCCTCTCATAGCTTCAAATACCACCGCTATGCTGATGATACCCAGCTCTCCCTCTCCTTTCTACCTGGAGCATTAGATATTTCCGCACGTATTGCTGCCTGCCTGTCGGACATCTCTGCATGGATGTCTGATCACCACCTCCAAAACAGAGATTCTTCACCTCCCAGCTGGCCTGTCCTGCCGTCACGCTCTATCGATCAAACTGAACAACTCACTCATTTTGCCTACCTTCTTGACTAAGAGTCTTGGAGTGACGATTGACTCAAGTCTATGTTTATGCACCTACTCGAGTGATGAACATCGGTGCATCAGGTGGAAAGTAACAAATTAGGTTTACTGTAGAATCACATGTCTGCAGCTATGTGTCTTTTTCCTAATGTAATGCACAAATTTGTATTTTCACTGAGATGTATGTTGCTTTGGAGAAAAGTGTCTGCTAAATGAATAAATGTAAATGTAAATGTAAATGATGGGGTTAGTCACTTTTATCAAAGAGCTGAATGAGTGCAGGTGGACAGTCATGCAGTGTTATAGAGTAATTAATGAAGTAAAACTGCAGTTATGATAACTAATGTTAACTATTGAAGTAACTGTGGCCATTTTAATGGGATTTGGTGCTGTTTTAACGTGAATAGGTGTCAGTTTTAGGGCTCTGGAACACACTAAAATTCCTACCATTGAAACTAATGATAATCACAGTTTTTAGTTTACCTTGGGAGGCTTTTTCAGGAACAAAAAATGACCTTTATTAAAGTGGCTATGGAGTGTGAATGGAACAAGTGTAGACTAATCGAGGTGTCTGGAAACTGGTGGGCATGAAGGCGATGCAGGGATACCCCTGCTCTGTGCCCCCCGGCATTGCCGACTGTGGCCTATTTGCACACGAGGGTGCAGAGTTTAATTCAGTGAACTCCCCGAGGCCTGCCCCAGGTACATTTAGTCCCATTACCAGTAATTACAGAGCATGGCCCCACAGTATCATTCACGCTGACTGGCCAAATTTGCTTTTGGATTTGAGAACTAAACCCTGATAATCCATACCGGACCTGTTCAGAGCTCAAACAGAGTGCTACAGCAGCCAGCTCTTTCCACAAAACACTGCAATGACAGCAATGGGTCTGCTCCTAATTTAAACAGCAATGACTGTGTGCTGGATACCCACCATATACCAGTACATGTCCTGTATTTGTGCAAAATGCATTATATGTAAATTTAACGTATGTTATCATTAAAATCCAGTTATCTACATATATATTTTTCAACATTTTAAGACAGTTAAAGATACTGTGTCCTTGTGTGGTAAACATTTAGAATTTGCAGAGATACAAAAATGCAACTGGCCAGATACTGATGAACACCACGCATGACTATGACAACAATTGGCATTTACCAAGAGGTTTTAGAGGTGTTTTGTGTTTTCAGTCATTTTAAGCTGTTTATGGAAATACATTTATATTTATTCGTTTAGCAGACACTTTTCTCCGAAACGCCATACATCTCACAGAAAATACAATGTGTGCTTTACATTAGAAGAAAGAGAGACATAGTTGCAGACGTGTGATTCTTACATTTAGTTAGCTTGTTTCTTTCCACCATATGAACCAATGTTTATCACACGAGTAGATGCATAAAACTTTACCGGAACGATTCCTAATCATCTTCCTAGTAATTTAATTTTATTTTTTTGAGATACACAAACATTTACTTTACATTACAGGAGCAGCTGTGTAAAGGTTTATCAGGGCATGATCTTAAAGTTATGGTGCATAAACATTTATACCTTACATGAACTTAAGAGATGATGGGCAAAGTGAGTCTGGAAGAGGTGAGTTTTAAGACCCTTTATAAATATGGACAAAGATTCAGCAGTTCTGAGTGAGAGAGGGAGGTCGTTCCACCACAACGGAGCCAGAACCAAGAACCTCCGTGCTTTACGTTTCCTGCATAGGACCACCAAGCGGGCAGATGTGGAAGAGCATAGCAGTCTGGTTGGAGTGTAGCGAATGATCAAGTCTTGTAGATAACTGGGAGCAGTTTTACTGATGCATTTGTAGGCCATAACCAAGGTTTTAAATTTGATCTTGGCAGCAATAGGAAGCCATTGCAGAGAAACGAGAAGAGGAGATACATGCGAACGCTTCGGCAAGTCAAATACAACTAGGGCAGCTGCGTTCTGTATCAGCTCTAAATAGGCTAAATAAAAGAGTATATGGTTTTTTTTTTTTTCCATTATAGTTCTACTTGGGACATCTGCAGAGCTTAGCCTGTGAATAAATTGAGAGATGTCTATATTATTGTGCATTTTTTATTGTGACTACAACGAGACAGAGGCTGGACTAATAATCAAACCGAGTTACGAACAAACTTCCCGTGCCAATTTTGTTTGTAAGTTGAGGACCCTAGTAAATGCTCTTCTGGGGAAATATTTGGATGTATTTATGTGGGCTGTAATGAACCACAGTAAAGTGCTTGGCACACATGGTAAAACTAATTAATTCAAGGTGTACGTGGATTTCCACTGGGCTTGCCACTACACGACTTCATTTGTCCTCGGTTCTAGTTTTCAGTAAGAGAATCTAAATATACACGTTGTTTATTTTCATCTGCAGGGGCCCACTGAGATGCACCAACCTATTTACCGTGTGTGAACAAATTACCACCTGGGCTTCTCGGCATGGGCCGCTGGGACCCAGGGAAGTTGCGCCTCCTTACGGGAAACTCTCTCCAATTAATAAGGCCAATGAAGCTAATGGGGCTTTGAGTGCAGCTGCGACATCCCAGGGAGCATGCGGCACTCCTGCATGGCTCACCTCTGAACCCTGCCAGGCACACACACACACACACACACACGCACGCACACACACAGATTCCTGCATTGATCTGGTGCGTGTTGTCAGCTATCTGAACCACCTGCTGCTGGCACCTGCATTGCCAAGTCCATCACGTCACTCTAGACAACAGTTGTAGCTGTAGCAGTGCCCACTGAGCCCTCCCCACTGACTAACACCTCACGGGGGGTCTATCAGTGTTCCTGCTCCCAGAGACTCACCGTAGTCCAGCTCCGACGTTAAGATTTGCCGACAGCAGAGGAGGGCTTTGCAGTAATGCGTTTTACCTAATGAGTCCTAATTACGTGCGTTGCTGGAGAATACTAATGAGAATGAAGAAATTATCTCAGAGTTCAGGGGGACATGATGTGGTAATGCTGAACAGGAGATGAAATATTCACCACTGAATCATTTAAAGCAGTGAATAAAAAGAGGGAAAATAACATTTAAAAGCAATGAAATCATTTATTTCTGTCCAACAGAACACATCTACATCCAAAATAGAATCTGAATATAATCCGTGTTGCAAAGCAAGCAATCTCATAAAGACTTCTGTTTATACACATGCATAAATACACAGGAACCGCTTGTCCCCAGTGGGCTCGGGGCAAACCGGAGCCTAACCCAGCAACACAGGTTGTAGGGCTGGAGGGGGAGGGGACACACCCAGGATGGGACACCAGTCTGTCACAAGACACCCCAAACAGGACTTGAACCTCAGACCCACCAGAGAGCAGGACCTGGCCAAACCCACTGCACCACCACGCCCCACTTCTGCACAAAATACATTAAACGAAAAAATATGTAACTGGCAAACTGCATTTCAAAATATCTTTGTTTCATAAGGAACATTTTGTATGATGTATTAAGTATGCTTTTACATTTTCCAAAAACAGTTCCATTCTCACTCACCATTGATATATTTATATAGTACATAAGTTTACATGTGTGTGTCATATGTATGTCATACACATGTCATATTCAAGATTCAAGAGTTTATCGTCGTGTGTATAGTACACAGCTCGTTACACCATGCAATGAAATTCTTACTCTGTGAATCCTCTCAGCAGCCTATGACATAAATTGTAAGGAAATAAGGAAAGAAAAACACAAGGAATAAATCACAAATTTCCAAAAATTACTATTAGTGCAAAAATCCAAGAAATTAAGTTATATACATGTATAAAGTGTGCAGTGCGCAATGTAATATATATAATATTACAATATATATGTATATCTATGTATAAATATATATGTAAATCTATATATAAATATATACTATACATATATCTATAAGGCATCTCAGCAACAAGTGAAGTATTTGAAAGTTTCCTGCTGTTTTTTTGTCACAGTTTATTGGCGTGCAGAGGTTACTTCTTCTGGAATTTCTGTCACACCACATGTGACGAGATATTTATTAATATGCAAAATATGCTGAACTGCTAATCCGCCCCACGCCGCTATGGTGGAGATTATAAAGTAGAGCAATTATGCCGTGTTGTGAGGGGGCTACTTGGAGCTCCGCACCACAGTGGATCTGGTGTTGTCCAGAGCAGTGGCGCCTACCAGACAATCCAGGTTTGCTTCAAACATCTGTTTGCTTGTTTTGCTCTGCATCCTCTCTCTGAATATTTGCTTTGTTCTCATCCCTCTTTTTTGCCATAAGATCTGTAGTGTTTTTCCCCTTAATTTTTTGCATTTTCTGTTCTGTTTAAGGGGGGATGTGGTGGTGCAGTGGGTTGGACCAGGCCCTGCTCTCCGGTGGGTCTGGGGTTCAAATCCCGCTTGGGGTGCCTTGTGATGGACTGGCGTCCCATCCTGGGTGTGTCCCCTCCCCCTCCAGCCTTACACCCCGTGTTGCCGGGTTAGGCTCCAGTTCCCCGCAACCCTGCTATAGGACAAGCGGTTCAGGCAATGTGTGTTCTGTCTATTTCCATGGGTTGGAATTTTAAATATTTATGTAACTTGAGGCAGCAAGTCTCATAGTGAGTAGAGGTATTGAAACAGTAAAAAATACCCTGCTACTGTATATGAATGGGTCAATATATGCAAACTCCTTAGGTGAAAGGTGCCGGATAAATAAATGCATGCTGTTCTTGTTTCTGCAGTTTATGTTCCAGTTTTGTCCTTTTACCTCTTTGACTTGCTTGGTACCATTGGAGAATGTCACTACCGCTGGTTTAGGGCTGCATGTGATTTCTCTGGGTTTCCCTGCCACTTTTGGACAAGTTCAGTTCGAGCTTCTGCTCAAGTGAAAAGCGTTGGACTGATTCACTGCGGTGCCACTACCAGTGTGAGGTGACCTCTGCTGAGTGGGAGCAGAGCCCTTGGTCAGGACCCATGGCCAGTGAGAGGGACCTTTAGGGGGTCAACAACCTGCTGGGGACACACTAAGTATTTGATCCAGACTGATTCCCTGTCTCCAGATCTCTTCTTCACTCCATGTCCTGTCCCACTCAGGGACGCTTTTATAATTAGGCAAACCTGGGAAACCTTTTGAGATTTCCAAAATTTGCTAAATTGAAAATCTAAAAATAAATTTTAATCTCAAAAAAACCTTGCTTAATAATGCACAAGTAGTGAGTCAGGGAGTGACGGTGGCTCGGTCAGCTCCTCCTTCAAACCCTTTCACGCTCAAAGTCCACGCTGCAGAAATATTCCAGGTGTGGTGATGAGCGTCTAACGCATCGACTCAAGGTCACCGCGAACCAGCATTGCATTACAGGGAAACTGAATGACTCGTACCAGACAAACAATGGAGTGTGTGGCGTATGTGACAGCGAGAGCTGAACCGCGTTCTTTGAGGGCTTCAGTAAAATATACAAAGCAAGAAGCCGAGCGCAGAGACAGAGCCTGGGGAAAGCTCATTCGCGTGCGCAGCCATGGCAGGCCTCCGCAGGCGCCGGAACCAAACGTGCTCCCTAGAAGTGAACCATTTCGTTTGCGGTGAAAGAAAAGAAAACAGGAAAAATATGAATTGCTAATTTCGGTGGTTGGAGGGAACAATCTGCATGTTGGTTTCACTAATTCCTGTAAAATGGGAGCAGCATTTTAAACAAACTCTGGAGCTGATCTGAGCACCGTTCTTATTTCAACATTTGATCAGCAATGTCCATTGTAAAAACGGGGACCTCGGTGCTGCGCTCTTCCAATAACGGTAAACAGGCCTTTGTTAAATATTATTTCAAACTACATACAAATGTATAAATTAAATGCAAAATAATTGTTTTATCACTGCCGTGTGTCCGTCTTATACAGATTGTGTATCAGCTACGCTTTGCTGGGACCAGAGGTAGCATGCAGACGGCAGACCGGAGCGTAGGTGTGCGTGTGTGAGAGAGAACAGCCATGAAAGAAGCCTGGGGGTATATTTAACCAGCCCACCTAGGTGTCTCCACAGGCCGGTACCCTGGGAGCCGCTTGGCCTCACATGCCGAGCCACCGAACCTGCTGGGTACTCAGCTAGTTAGCTGCCCCCCCAACCCGACTGCCCCTGTGCTGAGTGTTGTGCCAAACACAGGAAGCACAGGTCAAAAATACCCCTCGGCGAGGATCCAACTGCTCTGTCCTCCAAACCTCTTCTCCCATTTTTTATCCCTGCCACCCACAGGACAAGCATAGGATGAGATGTATGCAAACCTTTTATCGCTCTCAACAAACATGCCCTCCAAATTAAAGAATAAATAAGTATAAATAAACGGATGATACAACACAACCTCCCACAAGTTACCTTCAAGGTAAACAGAAGCGGGTAAATAAATAACAAATGCATTGATGACACCAGTCTTAACAAGTTGCATTGTTTTCCTAAATGAGTGTGGCCTTGCACCATAATCTATTTTCCCACAAATAATCAAACCCAAGTACAATTTTAAACTACTCACAGTGATTTGGTCATTTTTATAGCTGGTTGTTTGATTCCCACCAGCAGCTGTAATACCCTTGAGGAGGTTACTTACCCAAAGTTGCTCCGGTAACATTACACAGCTGGATAAGTGGGTAAATCATTATAAGTATCCTGATGTTGTACATCACTTTAGAGAAAAGCACCAGCTCAATGAACAAATGTAAGGGCACAAGAGCAAAGCCCTTCAGGACCAGCTAACCAATATGTTACCCACAGCCTCCTATTGTCTCAGAGCACAATCAGAATTTGCACATTTATTAATAGATCCTCTCAGAAAGAACATGTCCAGTCTTGCACATTTCATTAGGAAGAAAAGACCACATTTGTAAAAATGACTTTTACCGTAGTTCTTTTTGCTTGCTCTGCCTTCTCTCTTCTCTGGACGTATGTAATTGAAGGAGTGTTATTAATAACTCTTGACGCTCTTCCGGGGTGCGGGCTCTGCAGTGATTTCCCGCAGATGATGGCAGAGGATAGCCTTTTCATTATTCCTGGCATTGTCCTGAGGACAGAGGCGCGCAGACGCACAGTGACCTTGCCGCTGGGACTCCTGCATTAAGCACTAATGAGGATGACTTTGGGAGAGCGAGGCTGCTCTCCAGTATGGAGCTCAATGGCAATGGCCTGCTCTAAAAATAAACCGGGCAGAAGTGGCCGCCATTTATCGAACGCAGAGTTTGATGAAGGCCTCCGTGCTTCATGGACCTCTGTGTGCATAAGCATGGGCGCGTGTGTGTGTGATAAACTCATCAGCTCTGTACACAGAATTAATGAACAGTGACTAGCCCTCAGAGGCTAACATAGGGGGGAGGGGGGGCTTTGCGCCTCACTGCCAGTTTTTGCAATGTAATTTTTCAAAACGTCATAACCGAACCATGCACTTCCAGGTATCTGTCCCTCTTTTTCACCATTATTGACTTCATCTTCTTTTTGATGTTTGGTCATTTGGACATTCAAGTGCCCAGATTCCAGTGGGAAATGGCAATGAATGAATGAACCCATCTCGGTGCCTCTGTAACACCTCAACTGCTCCCGAGGGGTAACCTACAAGACTCCAGCAGCATGGGATTCCTTACATACACTCAGGAAAACAGCTGAACCCTCCTAAGGTTCATGGTAGTATATGAAGACCTACTTTAGCGTGTAACCTGGGCAAATCATCTCGAAGAATAGGATGCCAGATCTTGGCCCGCAATGGAAAGCACCAGAAAGCTGTGGAGTGTTTTGTTGCTTTCTGTAGATGTTGCCTCCATTCTGACAGCCATGCTGCCATCCGCTCCATGGAGATACTGTCCTTGTCATGTTTGTTCCATACAGTGTCCTCCCCGGGACTGCCATTGCCTCCTGTTGAAATGTTCATTCAGCGTTTCGGCTCATTTCCAGCCATTTGTGTTGCATGCACAGGTGTTATGTTATGTGAACATGAGGAATTTGCTGCATGAAGGCCCCTTTGGTTTGGTCGTGTTGCTGGTTGAGCTGATCAAGATTTTTTTTTTGCACAGAACATTTTTCAAGATAAATATTTAACTGCGAAATAAATATTTAAGTTCCCAAATCTGGGTTTTGCTAAATGAATATTCATCCTGAATTTAAATATTTAATCTAAATCTTTAATGTGCAGCTTTCTGTTCTAGAGGGTTTTTTCTCTGAATCTCACTGTCAGGAAGTTCATGTTGAGGACTGAGGGTGGGAGGCCCCACTTGAATTTGCAGTAATTATAGCGGGTTTCTTTTACCTTTAGGGTGGCCGACTTCCCACAAGTTACTGTTGCCTGTAAAGATAACTCTATTAAAAATTAGTATTTGGCTACACACTGCAATGGCAGAGAGCACCTGCATGATCTGATTTGTTCATGATGTTATGGAGAGTGACACCAAAGCATAGTGTGTTTTTCAAACACACCATAGGTACAACAGGGCAAAGTGTACTGTGGAGTACTCGAATCTTCGGTAGGTATGGCCAACTTTGGGGTCAGAAGTCGAGAAAGGTGGGCCAGCGGAATGCGAAGTCGTATTGAGAGCTTTCATCTGTTCTTGTAATTATAAAAATCTGGTGCCCCACACCTGTGTATGTCCACAAATAAGACTCATAAATTTGAGCTTGGGGCACTGGGGACATCTGAAGGTATTGGATTGATGGAGTGGCAGACTAAAGGTGAAGCTTCAAGCGGCCAAGTCTGTCTGCAGCCGGAAGGCTCTTGTGATGTTTCCCTTGGAAAATGAAGACGTCCCTGATCTTCAAGCAACCGGAGAAAGGAAAGGTGGAGGAAGAACAGGGCAAGGTGACCATTGCTTGACAGGAAGAAAAGGTTTGGTCGGAATGTGAAAGAAATAGACTTGCTTTGGCTTGATTGCAATGAGAGCGTGGGCGTGATGAGCTGACAAAATGGCCAGTTTCCAGCGATGTGAAGGAACACAACAGTAAACGAAACTCCAGGGGACAATAACAGATAGAACTTAAGGGCATTTTGAATTTGTTTATGAATAAAGGGAAAGAAAAGTGACAATTAAGGGATTTCATAAAAATCTCATTCATAATGTTGGCACACAGAGCAGTGCTCTCTAGCATTCTCCACGGTTCCACGAATAGCAACCAATGATGGGAACACTGGTGTTCTTGGAAGCATAGACAAGGAAGATAAATCCTTGTTTTATCGCATAGGGTCTCATCTTTTGAAAAGTACCCCAATGGATAGGGACTTTTATAGGACAGGGTGCTTCTTAATGGAAGCTTGTGTGAAAAATTCACTGGTCACATTGTATTGCTGAAAGAATTATAATTTACATCCACTGGAGCATGTGATAAGTTCTTTGAGATGTCAAGTTTTGTAAACTGCATTGTCCAAAAAAAGGACACTACTCTGCTTTCCACGTGTAACAGTATGAACAGAAACACAATCGGATTTAATTGAATTAAATTATTAATTCTGAAGTGCATGATTTTGCTTCCTTCAGACCTTTCAAGGGAGAAGAACATTAATGTGAATGCCCAATTTAGCAATCTGGTTTTCCATTTACATTTGTTCCTTTAGCAGATGCATCTTTAGAAAGTGACAAGCGACTGAGTGAAAAAAGTGCGTTTCACAAACAAAGAGTTATGTCAGCAAAACGTGCGATTTGTAAAGTACAGTCAGTTTCTCTTATACTATCATTTCTGAAAACGCACATCACACCTGGAGTTGAATGCAGGATTGATAGGAAATAAAAAGGTTTTGAACTCAAAATGTTGTACAAGTTCACGGAGTAGATGGGAGATCAGGATAAGAGTGGCTCTGAAACAGAGGAGTTTTGAGGCTCTTCTTGAACACTGAAAGGTATTCAGCAGCTCCGAATGACAGAGGAAGCTCAGTCTACCACAATGAGGTCAAAACCAAGAACCTACAGACTTTCTGGATTTCTTGAGCATGGGACCACAAAATGGTTAGAGGTGGAGGAGCACAGCAGTCTGGCTGAGGCATAGTAACCAGGTCCTGTAAATATCAGGGAGCAGATCCATTGATGGTCTTGTAGGCTATAACCAGAGACTTGGACCTGATAAGGCAGCTACAGGAAGCCAATAGAGACAAAATGAAGAGGGGGCACACGTGGGAATACTTTGAGCAGGTGAAACCCCGTACCCATGTTTTACACTTGTCCCAGTAGTGACTCGAGATGAAGCAAGTTCATATCTCGCCGGTGGTCTGACGGACTGTGCGTCAGTAGCAATAAAACAGGCTTTAAAGCATAAGCCCCATGTGAAATGCATCCCCACTTCCATCATCATGACACTCGATGGCGGCATCCGTGGCATGACCTCGCACCTGAGCCGTGGAAGCTGCCTTAAGGAGGAACAGTTTTCTTGGTGGAAAATTATCGATGGGGGCTGTGCTGAATTACCCAGGAAACAAGGCAAGCTTTCCCCCCCTTTTCAGTCACATCTGCCAACATACTAGCAATGTGATGATGCAGGAACTCTCACTCCACCTCCCCGATGGTTCATAATGCAAGATGCTGGGGATAATTGTTTTCGGGTGGGACTAAACAGTAACAATAGGGTAATTATGTAAATAAAGGATTTTTGTGTTTAATTATCATTGGAGGGTGTGTTTAAATTGCGCTGTCTTTATTATTTCTCAGGCCTATTCATTATGGGGAAGGAAAAACACTTAATTTTAATTTTTTAAAAATTAATGAAAAACATATTCATGGTTTTAAAAAGAAACAATGACTAAGGTGACAGTATAATGAAGGGGCAGCTAGTAGTGTAGTAGTTTATGCTGCTGCTTTTGGACCAAAGAATACAGGTTCATATCCCAGTAGTACCCCTGATCACGGTACTTTTCCTAAATTGCTCCAGTAAAATTACTCAGCTGCATAAATGGGTAAATAATTGTATGTTGCTTTGGAGAAATGTGTCAGATGAATAGACTTTAATGATGGGAGAAGTTTGAAGAAAATTTCATCACGCACACACAGTAGGTCTCGAAGTGTGCTGCTGGTTTTTTGTTTCTGAATATCAGAGCCATGTCACAGCTGACGAATTGTAACCCATATGGTTGGTCAGAGAACATCTTGTATCACACCAGCATAAGAAGACCAAGATATTGTGGCTGGTTTGTACCTTGACCTGGTTTGAACTTTGTGTGTCACACGTCTTGTTACTCCGATCCCATCTGACAACCTGGTCCTTCAAAATTCTCCTTCTCTTTTGTCCTCACGTATAGCGCACTGTCAATATCTGTCATGTTCGTTTCAAAATTTCAATTTCACTTTCCATTCTGTTAATTTCGGGAACTAATTACTTTAACAAAAAAAAAAAAAAACTACACTTTTTAAGCCCTTGAGTATGATTACATTGTTTTCCCTTTTTTCTCCAGGAGCAGAAAAGCAGTATTACGCAGGAACATTTAAAATGCAAACAAAGCTTGGCATGAAATGTTTATCAATAATAAATTCACAGAGCTGATAAGGACCCGGAGCAGACAGAAAATCAAATGAAGGTCAGTGAGTAAATGCTTCGCACACAAGTCGTAGCATTCCTGTTTGATATGCTGCAGATGTATCCCAGGGGTAATTTGCAACTCAAAGGAAAAGAACGAAAAAAAAAAAAAAAACACAGGCCTTTCTTTTCTCTGAAATTTTCCAACACATTTTCTCATATTTCAAAAAGGCGTTTTTTTTTTTTTTTCCGATGTATTCTTTTTCGTTTAATGACAGACCTGAGGGTTTCGGTTGTTCTTTCACGGACAGGCATAACATTGAAATACGTCGGCAACCATATGCTAATGGCTGTTCTGAAAATAAACAAATCATTTTTAATTCTGTTTTAACTGAGGACGCGTTAATCGGAGCGGACAAACACGGCACTGCGACGTGGAATCGTTTCGAGGAGAATTTTTTCTAGAGTACAAGAAGATGGCTTTATAAAACCATGGTGACCGCCATCCTTGAGGGCGTGCGCTCTTTGGGGCTCGGAGAAGAGCCGAAATGTATGGTTCTTTGCTTGAGTTTAGTTTGTTTGGCTTTTTAGCTTGGACAGACCTTCTAACCTGGGCTCTGGTGCAGTGCAGTACAAACTCCCAGAATGGACACTTTTCAACATGTTTATACCAGACCAGTGGCGTCTGGTCTTTTCATCCACAAACCCTTTCTTCTTCTACGGTAAACTGGCTGACTGAAATTACAGGTGGCCTTAAATTTCCAACTTGGCCGATTTACGAAGACCCCAGACACTTAAAGCCAACCCCTCCATCTGCTGTACGATAACATCGGGTGGTCGCACTGCTGTCAGGAACCATATTTCTTACTGCCTCGTTCAGTGTGTCAATTAGCAGTTTTGTTTTATTTATAGAAACGTGTTTTATTTGCAGAACTTTTCATTTGTGATTCCATCAACTGGCGGTGCAGTAAAGAAAAAGCAAAAGAAAAGAGTCTTAGAAATTAAAGTGACATTAATAGTGAAGTATGTAAATATAATTATAATGCTGTACCATATTGATATTATTCTATATTGATTGTTATTGTAACATGATGTGTAAAAACAATGGAAAAGTATAGCAAAGCCTTGTTACACAACAGAGAATTCCTGGTTATTTAATATATATATAACTATATATATAAATATATATATATATATATATATATATATATATATATATATATATATATATATATATATATATATATATATATGTATGTATATGTGTATGTATACATATATACACATACACATATATATATATATATATATATATATATATTTATATATATAGTTATAAATAATAATATAATATATAACATATAATTAATGGTTTATATGTCCTCACGGTTTACATAACAGAGTGCAAGAGTATTTGATTTACAACAAAATCAACTTAAGGCAGGATTGTTGAAAGAGAACGCCATCGTAAGTCGAGTACCACCTGTATTTGAGCCGAATTTGCCGTAGGGTTAAGTGCTGGTGGTCAGGTGAAAAATGGGGTGTTGGCCCTTCCCAGCAGCTCATCTCCCCATCACTTTGTCTAAACGACAATGCTGCCGTGGCTTATGCATGGAAATCAATAGGAGGTAATGGAGGGAGACTGTCGCCCAGAATCAGGGGACACAAGTGCCACCGGGGTCTCCTTGACGGGCACTACGACTGATGCAAAGCGACAGGTCTCGAGGATTCGGACCTGGCCCAGTGGACGGTGGGCACAGTGCACAGGTGTGATTCTAATCCATCAGGACTGGTCCTCTGGTCTGATGCTGGAGTGGACATGAGCGAGAGCCCATGAAGGACACGGTGCTGCCCAAGGTTGTGAGTCTACAGTGGGCAGTGGCAGCCCAGGGGCGATCCAATCCTATGCGTGTAACATGTCTATAATATTATAATGTCATGGATCTCAAATGCGCATGCTGAGCACGTGTTACCCGTCACGTTCACAGAGCCTCGCAGCTGAAATGAGTGAACCGACTCACTGTTATTAATAGATGCAGCTACATCATCAGTGTCATTTCTACTCACCCTCTTCGAAAGTGCCCTTGGTTCTTGTCTAAGATTAACCAGGATCGCCAAATGCCTATGTGTCTCCGGCTGTGATGTCAGACTGAGCACTATAACACATCGCCAACCATCGCAGGGTGACCATTTGCTGACAGGGATGCTGCTCGCCTCCGAGGAGACAGACTCTGCTCTCCATTGCTACCGCAGGAATTGGGACGAAATGCCTTCTGCTGACTGCTGCGATTCAGCCGGCTCCATTCGGCAGCTCTTGGTGATGCGTAGGGTACGGATGTGGCTCCCACACAGGTGTTAAGCTCTGTCTGGTTTGCTTCTCCATATCTCTTTAATGGGAGTCTCATGGCCATCACTAACTCCTACACTGTCTCCCTCTTTCATTCAGAACTGCTAAATCCCACTCAACATTCAAGAAAGGTTGCAAAACTCCAAAATATCTTTCAGACCCACTCCTTTCCTTATCTCCTATCTACTCCAAAAACTTGAGGTATCTGTTTTAAAAAAGAACTTTACCAGTTACATACAGTATACACATATACACCCGCGAAATGTGACCATAATTCAAGAACCACACGTCTGCTTCTGTATCTATCCATGCGTAGGTGAACTGGACTTTTGTTTGCTCTGAGTTGTCTTTCGGAAAAAAAAAAAAAACGTGGGCTGAATGAATGAATGATGGATGAATGAATGAATGAATGAATGAATGAATGAATGCAAGAGCCTGGGTTTATCTTCCACAGATTCTTTCCCAGTTATTATTAACCATTTTCTTACAAGATCAATAAGTACAGTGTAGTTGTTTCTCAGTATGTTTTTGAGCCTATCCTGTTTCCTTTCCTATGGATTTCTCAATGCAATTTGTGTTGTTTCTTCCGCAAGAAAATTTCGAGGAACCCCTTGAACTGAGTAATTGACCATAATTTGCTTTACCTTTTTAGCAACGATGACATTTTACTAAATGAAGCAGCTGAAGGAATGCACTTTACTGCACTGACCCGCAGTGGAGGGTAGGGAGAGGCGTTTGTTTCTCTCCTCTCTGTCCACAGCCAAGAGTGGCGGAAATAGGCAAGGTAGATTCCAGGCACCACAGTCCCTTTTGCTTATTATCAAGGCCTGGAGCGGAAACGAAAAACAAAATTAACAACTGTTTACGTTCCGGAGGAGCTATTACAGATTCCGGCTACTAAGTGGATCTTGTCAAGGAGAACAACATTTACTCAAGAAATTGCTTCCCAATTCCAGTGAAAGTAGGCAATTTATTTCCGTGCTGAACAGCCCTATAGACAGATGTTCTATGATACATTTGATTAGCATGTTCCCTGCACCAATATATCAAATGTACTCTTCCAGATGCATCTCATATACTATAAAGCAAATGAGAATGAAACGTTTAAATTACTACAGGAAGCGAAACTAAATTGAAAAGCCGATATGAAGCAGATTTAGTGCACTCAGAGGATAATTTCACCGCGTAGATGGTATTGTTGTTTTGCAAGCCCTACCATAACGAATTCTCCTATTGCATTATTTAATGTACTGTATGCTCGAAAAGGACGCCATCATTTTTAAACTTGTAGACTATTCCCGTTCATTCTTCCCACAAGTGGTGAAATATTCCGGAGAAATTTTTTAAAAAATGTCTGTCCATCTTGTTTCTTCCTCATGAATAGATGTGGCAGGACCCTACTGACCTGGGACGAGGAGGCAGACGAAAGCCATTTACAGATGGCAGCAGCAGCATGTGAGTATGTGTGGGGTCTGATCACTATGCATAGTCATGCCCAACCCCCGATGGTGGCAAAATGCCAGGCAGGCAGCCGCAGGATGCCGATGGAGAAGACCAGCGGCCGTGGCCTGAAAGCTGCCCCAAGGTCCTCAGGTTCGCTGTGTCCCGGATCCTCCCCCAGAGCGAAGGACAGCTGCCCACTCTGCTCCAACCACCCCCCCTTACGAGGGAGACTGGTGACACCTCCACCTGGATACTCTCCACAAGGGGTGGCACCTCCACCTGGCAGACGAGGAGGTGGGCATCAAGGTCACAGCCCCAAATGAGTGCCTTCAGTGTCCTGAAACCCAAGGGCTTTACACCTCCTGTAAAGCGTGAACCCACAATTATGCATATTGTTGTTGTTGCATCATGTATGCAGTTATATTTCCATATTTTGACATAATCCATCTGGGGTAATTATTACCATGATATATGTTCCTTCTGTTAAATAAACGCATACGGCTGATAGTGTTTAAATTAATCTGCAGGGAAATCTGCATTTGTTCAATATGTTACTGTTCATAAAATATAAATACATCTTCTTCAGGGTGTTTCCATTAATAAGAACAAAATTCTATTAATCTTTTTTTTTTGCCTTTTTTTCCCCTTGTTTTTCTTTTTCTAAGAAATTAAATTTTACAGTGCCTTGATGCAATTTCCACATAACTGCAAAACGTAACACAGGCGTCTGAATTACTGCAGGTATGGCTGTATTGCATTCATTATTAATAGGTTCTCAGCATTCCAAGTGGCACTTTAATTAGTGGCACAGCTTCATGTGGGCTTTGCAAAATAATTACAGTTAGATTAAGCGCCATGTTGTACAACGAGCTATTCCATTTGTATAACAGCTATTTCAAAGCACCAATTGCTAAATCCAGATAGGAAAATCTTGTAGAGATAACAATACATATAACTATGTTTCAGAAATCTCCACAAAAGGTCTGTTTTATATTTGAAAAGTGGCTTATATTACATTAAAACTCAGGAAACGGGAGATAAGTGGCCCTTGTGATCATATGGTAAAATGAATTCTAAGTGTGTGAGTGTTTGGTGTGCAAATAATTCATTTGCATTTAATTTATACGTGCTTTGTGTTTTTTTTTTTTTTTTAATTCCACCATGCAGCCTTCAGATGAAGTCCTGATCTATTCGATTCGAAGAAGCAGTGCTACGCACGCAATTTTATTTGTACAGTCCCTACAGCAGCCCGAATGACTAGTTGCTCTCGCTCACCAGGAGAGAGCAATTATGCCGCTCAAAAGTAACCCTGTGACACGTTTAAAAAATCAAACGACTAGAAACAAATCTGATAACGTCTTGTTTTTCGGCTCACTCCAGCTTTCGCTCTCGAAAAACTCTGACTTGCCGTTCCCCGTCTTCCTGGGTATTTGAATCTGCTGGCGTCTTGCTGCCAGTTTGAACCCATTGTTGTTTTAGATGGTTGGATGAAACCGTAAGAGTGTACGGGGGGGGGGTCCTGGTCAGTGGACTTGGATATCAATGGAGTGTAAAAATGTGTTTATGCCCAGATTTCTGCAGTGAAAAATGCAACACGTGAGCAATGTGTCCTACAGGCCAGACTGAGCCAACGCTGCTTTTTCCTCTACTTAAGATCCTAAACTGATCTGTACAGAAACAATGTTTGACAACTGGGTTCTGCTGCGCTGGTGTGGGTGGAGGTTAGCATCTCAAGGAGGTCCAGAGAGATCAGCAGAACAATTCTGAGACAGCTCTGGACAGAGTCCTTATTTTTCCTCTGGGTTTCACTGAGACTGCATTCCCCCGTGTCTCTGCAATAATGGACAGCCAATACCGGCCTTAAGGCTCCAGTCCCTGCGAGGTGTCTTATAGAGCAAGAGGATCACAGGGACAGAAAATCTCTTTAACATAAGCTGTTAAATTCCTCCTCTCGTCAACAGGAAATCAATTAATGGGGAACCGGGAGTATTTAGTCACCTGCCGTACCGCTCAGACGTTAACATAACGTAACGAACCGTGTTACCGTAAGTTTGAGTGAGAAACAGGTCTGTTGTAAATAGTTTCATTGTGGGTAAAATGTAGATAAGTGTTCAACCACTGGGGGGGCTTACATGTAGAGTAATGGGGTGACAGTATTTCCCAGTGAGAAAGAAAAAAAAGCCTGGGGGTGCTAAGAAGGCTGACTTGAGGCACAGGTCCTTGAAGAAAATGGGTTCTCGCACCGAGAGCCTTATTTCCCTGTGTGCCGGTGTTCTAATAAAATGTTCACAGTGAACGCTGCCTGTGCGTCCTTCTTCGTCTCAGCTGAACCCAGAGCGCTGCGTGCTACAATACACACACACCGTCTGAAACAGCTTGTCCCATGGAGGGTCGCAGGGAGCCAGAGCCTAACCCAGCAACACAAGGCGTAAGGCTGGAGGGGGAGGGGACACACCCAGGACGGGACACCAGTCCATCGCAAGGCACCCCAAGTGGGACTCGAACCCCAGACCCACCCGAGAGCAGGACCCGGTCAAACCCACTCCGCCACTGCGCCACCGTGCCCCCAAAATATGTATCTCTCAAATGAGAAACAATAATTTGTCTCAGTGACTGAGTGAACTATGTGTCCACTGCACTTCGGGTAACAGGAAGTTTACCTTCATCATCCACTATCATCATCCACTATTGACATGGAGAATGAGAGAGATCCCAGAAGAAGGCTGCCTATTTCAGCAAAACTCCAGCAGCCCAATAGTCTCTACAGCTGGGCTGTGATCACAGCTGTACATGGCTGGAAATGTAGAAAATATTTAAAACGTACCCTGTCAAAGACGTTTAGAAAATCCTGAGAAGAATAGTCCTTTTTTTTAACTCTCTCCCCCTTCTTAATACTGAAATATATATACAGGGCATTAAAAATACACATTTTTACACATCTGACTTTTGCCCCTCTGCTGTCTGCTGGATTCAGAACTGCCCAGATGTTCAAAGTGATGATTTCAAGCACTTGGCCGAATGCAACGCTTGTGACAAACCTTCTTTCTTTGTACACCACATTTTTACCCCTGAATTATATAAGGAGCGTTTGTAGAGACCTTAAATGTGTATGCACTTTTCCACAGAACCTGTACGTAGTAAATGTTACCAAATGACACGTGGCGCTATGTTTTGACAGTGCGACTGGGGTTTAAGCTGCATATTGTATCGGAGTTCCCTTAAAAGACTGAGTGAGTTAATACTCCAGTGCCATTGGTTGTAGATAGTTGGCATTACAGCCCAGTGCATAATTTCCGTCCTTGTCAGCACTATAACTGTTCTGCAGGTGATGGAAATAATTCATCCTTGACCAAACACAGCTCCTTTTTCTCCCACCTAACCGAATTTGTCAGGGGAAACAGGTATTTGTTTGAGAGCTGCAATTATGAGAGGGTCAGATCTGGCTGGGTTACACAGGTAGGCAATTTTCTCTGGCCCCTCAGAATAATGGAGAAAGTGCTTTGGTGTTCAGAAATTTAAATTAGGCCAGAGCCTCCCTTCCATAAAAACCTCTTTAGCTGATCACCTGTCCCTTTATCCTCTAACAATAGTTCTGTCCCGCTGTTCTCTTTGCTGTCATCAGAAAAATCTCACTCGCCACTTTGTTAATGGTTCTGGGAGTAAATGGGTTCTTGGCTTTTAATTACCCTGGGAGAGACTGAACCGAGAACATGGTTTTCCCCGCGGGGCTACCAACGGAGCCGTGCCGCCTCCCCTGCCTTTGCCGACTCTCTTCGGAGCGAGCAAAAACAGCGTCCGCTCAGCGCCTGCTCACGTAACCTCTAAATGGGACCATGTGGGCCAAGAGAGTTGCGGTGAGTTGACATGAATCAGACCCCATTCTACAGCACCACCCAGCAGCGACGTTGTTTTGTTTTAATTAATATATTTTCTTTTATTTTATTTTATTTTATTTTGTTTTATTCCTCCTGAGCGACCGGACAACGCTTTGCGGTTTAGAATTGCTAGCGATAAACGACACAGCTGCCGTGGAGATGAGCCCCCTAAGCGCTATGAGAACGTTTCTATGGCAGTCAGAATTCCGCAGCTTTCCTCTCAACCAACACAAAGGGACCCTGTGTGGACTGAACTGATGGATCGAAATGTCCTGGGGGGCGAAAAACACACACAGCCTATTGCCTAAAAAATACAATTAACCTGCTACTTGACTCTTCCTCTTCTAAACTTGGTTATCACAGTCGCAAAGAAACAGCGCGCATGGCTACTGAGCGGCGCATGTGGCATCATGCACTCCTTTTTGACTCACGGCTGCACCTCACTGTCCGCGGTTCTTGGATATTAATCAGAGACGAGAGCACAGACTTATGACAGTACGGGGCAATTCTGCTACAGGTGTGGTTCAGGTATCCTTGCAGCCTTTTAGTTAAAACTGTATGGATGAAGGACAGTTGGATTTTTTTCTTAAAGAAACCATTCTGCTAATCTGAGAGGTAAGAGAACTTATCGAGTGACCCAGAAGGGTTTAGAGAGGCATTTCTTGACATAAGTGATAAACCTGCTTATTGTGGACATAAAAAGGGTAGCATTGCAGTGAGGAAAATCTGTCCCTTCTGGACCCATCGCCAAATCAGTCAATGTCCACTCAAACATGTCAGGTGAGCTCTGTAATTATGATCGTGTCATTTTAAAACTGTTTTGTTTCAAGCACTCAAAATACAACCCAGACACACTCAGGTTATCAGATAGGAGTGAGGATGATGTAGTAGCTATAGAATTCGCTAGGGTACATCATGTGTATGTACAGTATGTATCCATGCAGCCTGCATGGTCCCAGGTCATCCAGGAATTCATCGTGATTTCATGTCATCACACATCAGGTGCTCTGTGGACCAATAGCACTTAGCAGGGTCTCTGGGGATCTTCTCAGAACTGAGCTGGTTGACCCGCAGAGGTCTCCCCAGAACCCACAGGGAGGCTCCTTGCTGTACTGAGGATGATGGGTAACACATCTGAATGAATCAAGGCGTGAAAGGTTCTGCCAGAGCTCATCGAGCAGGATGGAGGGACTTAGCACTGGGATGGAGGGTGGCAGTGCCGGTCTGGATTGGGCTCACTGGACCGCGGTGTCAAATCCCAGCTAGGAAACTGGGCCAGGTTCTGCACTCAGCAGGAAGACTGCTCTGTGTGCAACCCAACAAGGCAAACATTGCCCATCTGTGTCATCATACATCACCGCAGCTTCTACTGCTGATGCCAAAGGAATCCTGTGGAAGAGACTGCCTGTGACAGCCAGGATTGCAGGGATCAGTCCGTGGACTCCCCCGGAGATGCATTCCGGCAGGTAAAATGTTATTTAGACAGATATGGATCGTGCCGCGACATTCGCCAAGAAGCAATACGTTGGATACGGAGCTGCTGTCAAATGGCAGTGGAAATCCTCATTGATATTGGGTTCGCATTAATGATGCACAAAGGGCCGTTCACCTCCCGAGTTCAAAAGTGCACCAGCAAGGGCGTGTCCCCCGCGCTTAAAACGTACAGGCCCCACTCACCGTGCAAGGTACCATGGAATGACCCCGATGCCAAGTAAATAGAGACGGAAAGGTCAAATGGAATAACCCCTAACAGGATTAAAAATGCATCATGGGCCGTGGCAACACGATTCATCCTCTAAAAAGGTGCCATTTCCTCCTTCATTCTGCCCCTCCACACCCCCGAAAGGGATTGCGAGCCGCCCTCTGCCCGTCTCTGCCCGAACGTAGTGTTTGATGCTCCGAGCCCCCCCGCACACACCCCGCCCGCGGGCACAAGGTGTCCCGGCATCGGCCCTAATTGGATCTCTCTGCGTGGCGGTGAGGGAGGAGGAAGGCAGCGCAAGGTGAGTAAAAACCGCCATAATCAGCTTACCTTGGGTGCCCCGTGGCAGCTCATTATTCACCGTAATGACTTAGTTTTCACATCATACCTTCAACACCTATAAAGCCTGAATTAATATTTTTTGTGTTTTTTTTTTTTGTTTCTTAAGGACAATGTTCGACTCATTTTAGTAGCTGCGTAGCATTTTTGTTTACTTTTTGTCTGTGGAGGTTCTTGGCTCTTAATGCTTCATATCCATGTTAAGTATGAGTATTTCCTGCTTTTTTTTGACTGAACTCCTGATGCTCGTGGTATATTTTACCCGCCCTGACAGACTTCTCCGTGTGTTTGGCTTTGCTTTTTGCAAAGCCTCTTTTTTGACCGGATACATAAAGGTATATAAATGGTTGTCTGCCTCCTGAGAGTGCCAGAAAGTCTAATAGGGAGGAAGACCACGTAAACATAGTCAACCAGAAACCATAACAACGTTAAGATTATTGGAGCAGAATGGGCAAGACATGCACAAGTAGTACAGGGAGAGAAACCAGATAGTTACTGTGCCATTAGTTACGTTTTCTGTGAGTAAGAAGTGCACTGAATAAACTTTGCCCAAATTGCCCAAAACCAGAACTTCCTCTGTCTCGACATCTTTATATCTGTGGAACGCTTGTCATCCTAAGTTTTATTATCTGAACCCATTGTCAACATTAGACTGGGACAGATGCCTAAAGCAAACTGGACGAATGGAGAAGGAGCAGTGCAGTGTATTCTTTGATTTTTGGGGGGCTTGGGGGAAAGACCGGGTAATTGTGACCAGAAGTGTCTTAAAATGATCCACCTGCGTTATCAACTGGACTTTATTGTGTGAAATGCTTTTTTCGCCTCTATTCGACAGATTCTCTCCGCATGGCTCATCTTAGAAGGAAAAATAAGGCAAATGAAATAATTATTAGGAGGAGAAACTGTTCATTCGTACCGGTGCTGTAGATCTGTATGTTTATCCAAGTTACCTTTACTCATTTAGCTGACACTGTCCTGCAAAGCAGCTTACACTGTTAAGATACTGATAATTATTTACCCATTCATACAGCTGGGTAACTTCTACGGGAGCAGTTTAGGGTACGTACCTCGTTCAAAGGTACTACAGCAGAAGGTAGGACTCAAACCTTAAACCTTTGGTTATGAAGGCAATAGTTTTATCTGCAATGTTGTCATCTGCAAATTGCGATATTCAGGCTTCATTCCTGGTCAGTGCAAATTTATTGTGTTGTTGAAAATATTATTATGTCCACATATGATTGTAGCAGAGCTGGCAGACCTTTAATGCTCCAGACTGAATTCGGTTCACAGCTTGAGCGGCACCACCCCAGACTCCCCTTGCGAGGCGATCAATGCGTCGGTCTACATGTTCCGTCCTCTTCAAAGAATCCACCAGGAGGTGCGCATTGCTGCGATTGATTAATGTTTTCCTTGGCCCACCCCTCCCCAGCTGCCTCCGCAGCTGAGCCAGAGCCACCGCCCTCCCATGTGTTTTCAGAGAAACATCTCCAGACTGCTTTGTCGTTGGCACTGTGACGGATGACAGGGAAGGTGGTTGCCAGAGGGGGAGGCGCGGTTGGGGCTCCATCACCTCAGAACAAGAAGGCGGTACCACGTCCCTTATCAGCTTGATCCCCAAGTTCAGTCTCCAGGAAGCAGGGTAAACAGCTTCAGCTCCTCCCCGTGTTCAGCCCACAGCGCCGGAGGGAGAGCACTCACGCCAGCCTTCCTTCACATCACTCTTTGAACCTCCTTGAAGTTCTTAGTGATTGTTTTCACGTCCCGCTGCTTGGACTTGGGAAAGATCTGACTGCCCTTGTTTGAAATAAGAAGAAAGATAAGAAAGCAGAGAACCTGGGAAGCTGTTTGGAGGAGATGCTGAGGGCAGCAGTTTCCACGGCAGCTTCTCGTCACGAATGCGATTTGTCTTCCCAGGCCAGTGGATGTAAATGGATCTGGGTCAATTAAAGCAGAGTGTGCAAATGCATGGATGTAGGGTTGGGGAGAGTCTTCACAAACAGCTTTCGTCCTGCCTATTGACAGCGCATAACTTAGCCATGCATACCTGCTGTAGTACACATTTCCCATAATTTAGCTGGACGCAGCCTTCTGACTTTCTGATATTTCATATTGTGTAACACGTGAAGGAGTTGGAGGTCAACCGCACAGGGTGGGATTTTTACTTGCTTTGCTCCATTTTTTTCTCCTTCCTCCTGACAGAATAAATGTAAAGCCATAGAACATCTGCACTATTTATTTTTTCATAGATGCTGAATTAAACATGGAGTGAAATCCAGAGGAGCAAACCCGAGTCATCCAATATGGATACTGTATCCTGGAAAGCTTACCTGTGTCTGAGCTTCCAGGAGGTCAGAGGTCATGTGTAAATAATGTGAACGAAATGCAAGAAGATTCAAGGGAGGCAAAGGCTGAATGATGCTGGGAATGATGCCCTCTCTTCAAAGCTCATCTGCACCTATGATTTCCCTGGTGGGGAACAGGGTGTGTCTGTGGGGGCCAGGCTCTAGTCGATAGCTTCGTTCAGTGGAAAATCACAGTGTCACAAATTGTAAATTATCAACAGGCATGGAGGTTCAGAAGTAAGACCAGTATTGACATTGCACCTCTTATTGATCTGTTAGGGCTGCGGTCCTTAGGTCATACAGTTATTATATCCTATTGTTAGACTTGCAGTCTGAAATAAGAGGCAGGCAGCAATGGAAATAAAATGTGCTGCATGTAGCTGTCGAAGCAGGGTATTTGAGCGCTGGAAGGACTTATGACAGATATAAATATAGGATAGAAAGCTTTGTGAGAAGAAGGTTTTAAAAGTCCATGTACATGCCTACACAATAATCTATGCACTGCATCACTCATAGTTTCGCTATGAATTTTGGCTATGATTTTTGACATTTTGTGGAGTTTGTGCTGCCATGTGGGTCATCACGACGACTGCCTGTACCTCACTCTTGTCTTTCAGATCTCAGTGTATGTTCAAGTTCCGCAGCAGGGAGACTTACAGGAGGCATTCACCTCACACCTTCTTTCTCATACCCTACTCCGGGCAGCCTCCTCCACACACCCGATGTAAAGGCACTCTCATGGGTGCGTGGTCCTGTCTCCCATACCCTCAGGACCACTCCTTTACCCTGGTATTTGAGGTGACTGTAGCTTCATTGGATGATGTGTAAGAGGCAAGGCGGTGGATGGAGGAGTTGGCTCCTAGTGATAACACACAGCCCGCGCCCGGCTGCCTCACCAAGAGCAACGCCGAATGGTACTCAACCAAAAACTTGTATGCTTACATCTGCTTTGCAGCCCCATCAGGAAGCAAAAACTCCAGGATTTTGACAGGTGTAGATTAGAGGAATTTAAATCTCCGATTCATCTTCCCAAAGTTCACAGGAAGATAAATCTCTAAGACACAAATGCATTGTGCATACCGAGTACATGGTAACACAGCGTGGGTTCATGGACTTTGCGCTGACCACAGACGTTCAGCGGCTCCTATCTCCAAGTGGTCATACTTGCAAGTGCTGCATTGAGGCTGCTTCTACCTTTGTTTGCTAGAGGTGGGAAAATTCGTTTTCTTTCATCTCTAAGAGGAACTGATGAAGGTTAAATTGAGACAGCAATTAACATACAATTAACTCCCTTCCTGGGCTTTAACGGTTGGAGACTTGCAAAGACCCATGATGAGGGATAGGGAAGACACTGGGATACAGGACTCAACTGAAATGAATTTCCATATCTTGCACCTGGGGTTTTGGAGGGACCGTCTATGTGAAGTGTGTACCTTTGCTTTATTTGAAAGGACATGGGTAGGTCATGTTGAAAGGGCAGACAGAAGTTAGATGACATTTGGGGAGCTTCCGAGAGGCCTTTTACCTTCTTCTTCCCCCTCACTGTTGTGTAACTCAGCAGTCAGGCTCTCCGCCTGCGCCGTCCTCTTCCTGCTCCAGCCAAGGTGATCGCAGTTCAGTAGTAATCGGCAGCAAACGCCCGCGACGCACGCTGTGATGCCCGTCCCTCACACAGCTCAGCTCGTGCCGTCTGCAAAACACCAGGAAAAAAAGCCTCAGTAAAAAACACACGGCTCTTTTGATTCTTACATTTCAAGCACAGCTGGAAATAGGAGTATGACACTTGGGTGTGTTGTTTCTCGGCACTGTTCTGGATGAAGAAAAATAAGTGTGCCATTCATTATTGCCTGCGAAAGTAGTTCTGTTAATTTTACTTCCAGCACTTACTCGCTCCAGATTTTTCCGTAGTTGTGTTAATGCAGAGATACAGGGATCAAAAATGTAACAATTTCTAGGAATACAACATAACCAATTTGCAAGAGGATTTAAGCACATAACTGGACCCTATAACCTTCCTCAGGGGAAATTTTCTCCCGGGGATCTGTATTCCATATGAATAGGGTACACTACAGTGCCTCTGCCAACTTCTTGGCTCTAACAGCAGAAGAGGGAGTTGGGAATTCTCTCCTCCTCAACAACAAGATCCACATTTGCATTCAGTGCTCCAGCGACTTCTGTGGAACAGTCATAGTTATAATGCAGTGATATTTTTCACAATTCTTTATTCACCAGTGATGAAACATTAATTGGTTTCCCTTTTAACCAAAAACCCTCTCTGTAGTTGACTACAGATGGTATAAGTGTATATTTTTTAATCTTGATGGACTAACGGTTATTCCACCATTTGCCTCAATGAATGAATGTTGTGTATAAGGCACAGGCTCTAAGAGCAGCAAACCCAACAGCCAAAGCACCTCTGCCTTGAGTGTTCCATAGAGGCTTTGCTCCCTAATGGCACCGAACTGCGTTCCAAACTGAAACGTGTCCTGGCACAGTGCAGACTGATGGCTAGCCCAGGCCAACTGCAAGCTTAAGATTCGCCTATGCAATTGATCGCGACAGACATTGGCGTAATGGGGGAATCCATCATGAGCAGATCTGGCTACTGCCAAGGTTTCACCCACCGATCCCGAAAGAGGACTTTTCAGTCTCCCTACCCTCTACGGAGGCTCTGCCGCATCTACATCTGCAATTTAATTAATTCAACACACTTGAGTAATCCATTTCATAACCACCACATCCCTGTAACCCGTTTACCACCACGGCGGATATGAGTGATGGGCTTCCTAAATCCGCTTTTGTTCTCTGCCTTGAGAAAATCCATGTGCAAACTTGGTTTTGTCCTCGTCTTGAGAACTTTGCTTGGTCATGGTCTTGGGCCTGTGGTCATGCAGAGCTATTTATCATTTGTCAACAGAATGATGGAAAAAACTGAAAAGTGGAGAAACCTTTAATGCCTGCAGAAACTGTGGTACTGGGGAAATATAAATATAACTGAGAAAAGAGGCAAAATGTGATACATTATAAATAAAGCCTAAATGTCCATGTTGTTCCAGACCTCCTGTAGACTCAAGGATTGAGGTTCTGCCAGACGATTTTAAACATATTAATGTCCTCTTTTTTGTTCATTGACATATAAAATACAGCAATAACTGTTCCCTTTTCTGCAGCACATCCTATGTGTGTACATGCGGCTACTTTATGTGACAGACACTAAAACAGAACTAAGGATATATACAGATATATACTTGAGTGCATGTAGCAGCCACAAAAATCATAGCTGACATTTACCTGGAACAAAACAGCATATTTTTAAAAAGAGCCTCAGGCAAATACAACACAAGGAAAGCTTGAATTCGGAATTGCTCAGTGCTGACTGAGATGTGTCACTGTTTCACAAGAAGATCTAGATCATCTGTAACTTTGACACCATCTCACTAAGACAGAGTAAAACTGATAAGAATTTAGTCCTCTATATGTTTTCTTTTATTTTATTATACTTGAATGATCTTCTTTGACCCAGTTACTGTGAAAACGCTCTAGCAAAAAATCTGCAGACATCAGGTTACAATTAAATACTTCAATAGGAATAGATTGTAGAATACAAAGAATCCAAAGGCATTTCTTTCCTTTTCAAAGCTAAAATGCTGATGTAAAATTTTTTTCCACAGACTCACTTGGGGATCGTGAAGTAGTTCTCAGTTTGCTCACACCGGATTATTCCAGAAATACCGGAAACGGAGGGGAACGTAAAAATAATGTGCATAACGTAGTGTTTACATGCAATCTGTTATGCCATGTTTATAGGTTCCGAACAGGATTTACGCCACAATTGAGAAGTAACGTGTTGCATCGTGCCATACATCTCTGTAAGATCTCCATGATGTTGACAACATAAGCCTTGGATTCCCTTAATTAAACCGCACAGACTGATAGTCTTTTGGTACTGGGACTGTCCCAGCTGGAAAGAAATTTTTTATTCAAGTTATTTGCCTCAAAGCATTCGATTTGGTCTGAGCCAAGCTGGGGAAAAACTTTTTCAGGAAATCAGTTGTTGAAACCATGCAGCCAAAAACAGGAGAGATATCCAACTTCCTTGTACAAGTTATGATAGTCTGACTTATAATTTTTCGACTTTATGATGGCGCGATAGCGATACGCATTCAGTAGAAACCATACTTCGAATTTTGAATTTTGAATTTTTTGCCCAAGAAAGCCATATGCGGTGCGATACTCTCTCGTGATGCTGGGCAGCAGCAGCGATCCGCATCTCCAAGTCTATCACGTGGTTTCTAGTGTATACAACCGATACTCTACAGAGTTCTGTGTTGCCAGCATTTTTCTGGATACACCCCCCCCAGTATCTACATTATGTTTTGTGCATCCATCATGTCTACGAAATGCCCATCTGTGTCTCCTGCTACTGGTGAGAAGAAGAAGAGGAAGGCAATTACTCTTGAGGAGAAACTCAAGATAATTGCCTAGCATGAAAGCGGCAAGCCCGTAATGGCCATCGCATGTGAACTTGGACTTTTATAATCGACAATGTCGACCATCTCAAAGGATAAGAAGCGATGATGTTCAGTACGTTAGGTGTATTAAATGCATTTTAGACTTATTGGATCATTCCAATAAACCCATCGTAAGTCGGGGACCATCTGTACATCACCACACAGGCTTAATGACATATCAGGTTACTAGAAGTACACTGGCTGTCCCTCGCTCAGCACACGCAACGTTTGACG
The DNA here is from genome assembly GCF_900964775.1 of Scleropages formosus. Lineage (NCBI taxonomy): Eukaryota > Metazoa > Chordata > Actinopteri > Osteoglossiformes > Osteoglossidae > Scleropages > Scleropages formosus. Next base: position 18,808,145 of record NC_041807.1, read on the forward strand.
TGATCCTTCTTCCCCAAAAAACGTGTAAGGCTACCGTACACACGTGATCACTAGCAGTCATTCATTACCACACCTCTGACAGTTTGCTATCCAGGATGGAGTACTGGATCTCAGTCATGTGCACTGAGGGAATCTATAACACACCCTCCGGCTTTACACCTCCCAGTTTGTATCCTTTCTGACAGATACGCATTATTCTTTGTGTGTATAAATTTCTTTCCTGTTACCTCTAGGATAGAAGGTTCTCCTCCATACAAAGATGAAATCTGACTGTGCCTTAATTACATCATGTCATGACAATGATACCTGGCTATATGGTTAAGAACAATGTACATACATTGGATTCTTGGGTTCCACAATCAGTCATGAACATTTACATGTATGTAAATATAAATAAATCTGTATGCATTTTTCTTCAAAGCGACTCACATTGTTGTTACTTTTTATATACCCATTTACAGCACCTTGAGATTTTCTGCCGGAGCGATTTTTCTAAGCAAGTACCTAGAGAGTTTATTATAAACTGTAGTTTTTCTCTGAGCTAGAATTTATTTGAAATGCTGCTTTTTTGCTGTTTGCAACATGGAAAAATGCTTAAATGAACCTCCTCTAGAACTTTCTTTGCAAGGTTTGGCCCATTATGAGAACTATTCCCGTGCACTGAAAATGTTTCCCTATACTGTGCTCCTCTATGGAATTACACCGACATAAAACCTGTGTAGTATGGAAATGAGTCGTAATGCTTTCTGGGTTATATTTTAAAGAGTGTAATATTACACATCTTCAGGAGTCTTATGCTCAGTGCCTTCCTTCACCCAACTCTGTTGCTTTGATTTTATATCTCAGGAGAAAAAAACAGAGGTGTTTCTTTAAATTCAAAGCTTTTGAGTGCTTTCAGAAGAAAGGGGTTTCTGACACATACGTGTGCGTTGAGATCCTATGAAAAGATTTCCAGATTTGAGCCATGTTCTGTGGATATGTTCCATCTAGGCGCCCATGGAGCTCCGTGGTGAGATAACGAAATAAGATAATACTCAAAACACAGCATCCCGAGGATTATTAGGATTGTTTCTGACCCGTTTGTTTGATTACGATTCTTTGAAGCATCGGACGGCACAGCAGTGGCCATACGCGGCTCATGAAACTGCCTCCCGCTTCTCTGCTGTCCACCCACGCTCGTGCCGAACGCTTCTGCGGGAAACACGTTTACTGGAAGAAGAGTGCCGTCGACTCATTAAGAGCGATGGGACACTGCCAGAGGTGTTTTACACTGCCTTTTCTGAGCAAAGTCAACAGCACATGCATTTTTTTCCCTCACTGTATTTGAAGGTTTTGCTCATTTTAGTTTTCTTGTCATATACATATATATACATATATTGTAGATGTATATATATAGTGGTAATAAATGTAAAGTTCCTATAGAAGTAATTATGTGGTGTCACTCATGATGCTACATTCTAGGACAGGTAGGGCTGTAGAAAGTGCAGGGCCTAAAGACACGGGGACATGTAGTCTAAGAATTAATGGCTCAGGTGTGATTGGGGCCTTGCTGTTGTACCCTTGACCAAGCGCTCTGCTAAGGTATTCTTGATCAGGGGCTCTAAGGATGTTCCCTTGAACTGGGATCTTGGCCCAAATTGCTCCAGAATGACTCAACATGCCTTTTTTTTATTTATTTATTCCCTTATTCATTCAGCCCCCATTTCCCTATACACTACTGTGTTTCGGCGCTATAAAAAGTACATAGATTACTGAGTCGCAAGGCACTCAGCCTTTTATTCTCCCCTAAGTGGACAGGATGTTCTGCGGTCGACCTCAAACACGTTGTCTGTCTGCCATGACCATGTCGAGGGAGAAGCCGCTTTTTAAACAGGGCCAGTTTCCTGGAACTGGGCTCCACACCTCATTAGCTTCGGGGCCCCGGTGCAGCTTAGGTGACGGGGACTCAACTGCAGCATCACCGGTCCACAAAGTCCCTGCTCAGCAGTTGAGGGCGTTGACAGCACTCACTCAACTTTGTCTTCAAGGACAGAAAATTCCCAAAAATTATATTTCAGCGGCATCGTCTTTAAACCTCCCCACCCCACCCCCACGAGATCCGAGTGCACGGCGGCACTTGTGTGAAAGAGCTTCTGTTGGGACACCAAGTCACATTTCCTCGTAAGCGAGCTGCACACGCTCTCCAGCAACGTCTGTTTCACATCCAAGTCCTTCTTATCCATGAGCGATTCTGTCATCCCCCCAGGACAGAAACAGGAGTCTTTCAGCGGAATATGCTGGATCTTTACACTGTTTCATCTTGGCTGCTTCCTCCCCTGGCACGATTACGCATATTGTATTCCTCCGAGATGTTGATTTTCTCCCCTGGTGCCATGTATCTGTGAGCGAAGACGGTCGGAGCAGCAAGGCCTTTGATTGTCTGCCAGTCTCAGGTTCCAGCTGAGGTCGGCTCCATTATCCAAGCACAGACAATGGGAACGAAAATGGCGTGAGCCCATCGATTGTGTGCCCATGCATAGGCCGACCTCGGTGCCCCTCGGCCGGCACCGCCTTGCTCTCCCGCTGCGACGCTCCCCCCGCTAAGACACAGCACCAGGCCCTCATGTAAATATTTCCAGTAATGGCACCTGAATGATGCTGAAAATAATTCCACTAAATTGTACCCTTGGCGTGCAGGCAGCTGCTTCAGCTGCTCTGAGAAGGAGGATGGATTTTTCCTGCGTGCATCTCGAACAAAAGCTCTGGCCGGCAACAGGCATGCAAGTTAGTGATGAAAAACATGAATATGAACATCTTTCTTTTTTTCCTTTCTGAATGTATCCATGAGAAAATAATCAGCTGCCGAAAATGAAAACAAGTGCCATTGAGCTTGTTCGCCGTAATGAGTGTGCTGCAGCAGGTGATGTCAGTAATAGGAGTGTGTTTGATGAGTCTCTGCTCACCTGGAGAGACAAACACGCAAATATTACTGAAAGACCAGCAGGCCTGTTGCTGTTAGGTATGTAACCATAACCAAAACCCTAAACCCTGACCCTAACCCAAACCCTAGCCCTGTGTATCTAACCATAACCTAACTCTAACCCTGACCCCAAGCCTAACCCCTATCCCCTAACCCTAACCCTAGTCCTCTATTCCTAACCCTAACCTAACTCTAACCCTAACCCAAAGCCTAACCTTAACCCTAACCCTGTCTCCAAACCCTAACGCTGACCCTACCCGTAAACCCTATCCCCTAACTTTCTATTCCTAACCCTAACCTAACTCTAACCCTGGCCCTAAGTCTAACCCTACCTCTGAACCCTAACCCCTATCCCCTAACCCAGGTGTTAACAAAAAACCACAGGTAACATTTTAGTGGATAACTTTATTTTTCACGGCCATTGACAACCACTACATGTTATTTTTCCAGACCCACAAGGTGAAATAGTAAGTGGAAGTGTCGCAAGTAAAGATTCAAACCAAATATTCAGTGATGATACAAAAAAGCACGTTGTCCAAACAAGGAAAGAAGCTTAGATCTCGGCTCGTCGTGGACAGCGGCACTTAGAAATGTTCTTCACAAAGCATCATATTACATTTATTCATTTAGCAGACACTTTTCTCCACAGTGACATGCAAATCGGAAAACAAAAGAGCATTTTGCACTTGTACAGAGAGATTCGGATACAGACACGGGATTCTACAGATACAGTCAATTAGTCCAGCGCCACCATTTAACCAGCACACATTACATGCCGCAGCTGCTTGTAGAATTGGTAGAAGGTACCTTTTTAAAAACAAATAATGTGGTGAAAGTCTGTGGAGTGGACAGGAAATCAGGAGAGAAGTGGCTCTGAAAGAAAAGCGTTTTGAGACACTTTTTGAATGTTAAGAAGGATTCAGCAGCTTTGAGGGACAGAGGGAGATAATTCCATAACACTGGAGACAGAACTGTATTACAAAGACAGTATCCCCAAACCACTGGTGTATCCCAGCGGATGGGCACAGTGTGTGACCCGGTCTAGTGGTGTGAAAGTGCCAGTCTAACACAGGCTTCATGTGGCCACGGGCAAAGTCCGTCTGTGGTCCGTGGTCCTGGGGTGTCGCTCTTCACCCCCTGCCTGCTAAATATGCTTAAAACTGGTAGGAAATCCTGATTAGTCTTTATGTCGGACTGCTCCCTGCATTGAGTGTCACAGAGCTGGGTGTTTTTTAACCATTACAGTGGGAAAAATAATTAAAAACCAACACCTGTTGAATTTAATTGGACATATTTACTGAGGAAAATCAGGCCTAAAAGCATTAACTAATAAAGCACAGTGACGGGATGAAATGGTAATGAAATGCTAATGTTAATGAAATGCCAACAGACACACTGTGTGTGAGTCTAGGTGTGTGCGTGTGCATGCGCGTGTGTGTCACTGTGTCTTTTCAGTGCCTCGCTCAGTGTGTAGTCCCTCATCCCTCGCTCTCCGCAGCGCATTTTGTGGGAGTCACACAGACTGGAGAGCCACATGTGATCCATTTCTAGGCTCAGGGATGTGAGAAGAGGGGCCTGGAACCCGTGGCCAGCACCATCGCAAGGCCTGTACGGGAGGCCCATTGTGAGGGCTTGTGCCACCACCCAGTGGACCCCGCCACCATGTGTTCAAACGTAAGTCTGATCTGTAACACGCCTTACCATTTATCCGGTGCAAACTGAACAACTTTATGGTGAAAACATTTCTTCCTCCTCTGGAAAATAATATATCTCATCCTCTCCTTTTTTCACTCTCAATTTTCAATTGAATGGTAAACAAATATACTTAAGGATGCATTTGAACCTGCCAGGACTTTAGACTTATCAATTTGGTAGTTATATTTTCCTATTGTGTTGTGTACATAAATGTTCAATGTGTTATAACAGTATATGGATGACACAAAGGGACTTTCTTCTGCTAGAAAAATTTGGCATTCATTGTGTGTAATAATTTATATGAACTAGTGGACTTTGAGGACAATGGAAGTACATATATATACTGTACATATATACATACAGCATATGTATTGGCACATACACACACACACTTTCAGAACCGCTTGTCCCATACGGGGTCACGGGGAACCGGAGCCTACCCGGTAACACAGGGCGTAAGGCCGGAGGGGGAGGGGACACACCCAGGACGGGACGCCAGTCCGTCACAAGGCACCCCAAGTGGGACTCAAACCCCAGACCCACTGGAGAGCAGGACTGTGGTCCAACCCACTGCGCCACCACACCCCCTTTGGCATGTACAGCATATATATACACACACACACACACACATTTTCAGAACCGCTTGTCCCATACGGGGTCGCGGGGAACCGGAGCCTACCCGGTAACACAGGGCGTAAGGCCAGAGGGGGAGGGGACACACCCAGGACGGGAGCATATATATAAATTATATATATATGGGAGTCACACAGACTGGAGAGCCACATGTGATCCATTTCTAGGCTCAGGGATTTTATATATATATATATATATATATATATATATATATATATATATATATAAACTGGTTCGGCTACCAAATCAGACAGAATTAGGCTGCAAAGGACACTCAAGACAGCTGAGAGGATCACTGGTGCACGCCTGCCTACCCTTCAGGTCTTCTATGAAACCAGAACGAGGAAGCAGGCGGGCAAAATCATCACTGATCCCACACACCCCGGGTACAAACTTTTTACACTTCTCCTCTCCAGCAGGCGTTATAGAGCACTGTCTGCCAGAATGACCAGGTACAAGAACAGTTTTTTCCCTCGGGCATCACCCTCATGAACAGTTACATTCCCCTATAGGTCTCCTATCAGTACAATACATCCCATCACTTTTGTAATTTACTTTTTTTTGTATTTATTCCTTTTACTCTGTACATATGCTATTTATTTATTTATTTATTTATTTATTTATTCTGTGTCAGCTGTCTGTCTTGTCTAGTGTCTGTAATACTGAAAGCGCCAAGCGCCAAAGCACATTCCTTGTGTGCGTCAGCACAGTTGGCAAATAAAACCTCATTCTGATTCAGATTCTGATATAAATGTCAATATAATTGTATGTAGGAGGATTTCAATATGTTTAAACATTATACTAACTGGAAAGTCAGTCTGTTCAAAATTACATTTAAAGTTCTGGACTGTAAGAAGTGTTTTATTTCTTTTATTAACTATAATATTTTGCAATTTGTAGTCTTATTTGCATTTCTCAAGTTTTCTTTGGTTACAGAAAATTTTGATTTGATGTGTATGACAACTCATAGGTGCTCTACATACTCTTTCAGACAAAGGACTGGAACAATGGTAGTTGGTCAATTCCGAGAAACACTATAACTTCTTATCCTGTTACATGCTTTTGTTTGTAAAAGCGTTGTTTTAATTAGAGAACATGTCGTTCCTGATTCAGTTCAGGTTACTTTTTACGACGGCTGGCAGCATTAAAATGGGTGTTACAATGATGCCGGAAAAAGCATTTAAAAATGAAAGTGAAAATAACAGTGCGACATCAAAATATAATAGAAAAATTATGATACTGTGCTGTATTTATATTACTATTATTCTTTATCAGTATCATTTTGACAAGGATAATGTGGGAAAGTAGTGTTTAAAAAATCCTATTATGCAACATAGCATTCATGCATGTTAATTGAGTATATATCCGTATGGTTTATATAATACAGTACAAGGGAGTTTGCCACTAACAACGTAGTCGACTTATGACGAGACTGTCGGAAAGCAGTCACGTCGTAAGTCGAGGACCACACGTTTATATTTATGTTACACAGTGATTTAGGCGCCATACAGTAGCCGACTGTTGGGATCGATGACGATTTTTGTGCATCGACCCGGTCAGCAGGTCGAGCTCTCGGAAATTCTGAAACTTAGCAGAACAACGTGATGCGACATGTTTTATACGGCATGTTTAACAATGAATACACTCCTAGTAGCAGTTATGAGATGCGAACATGGAAAAAGACCACGTAAGGTTGGCCCGCGACACTCCGATGTGATGATACCCATGTTCGCTGTCCTCTGCTTTAAAGGTATGAGAAGATAGCGGTGTTGACACTGCAGTTACAGGACACCACAAAGCCTCGCGATGGTTTTGCTGCAGTATTACATTTTCAATTACAATTTTTATAATTTGTGCTACACATCTTATAAAGCACGTCGTGGACTGTTACTTTGTGTCAAGCGTTTCTAGCGGGTGTTTCGTGTGTAGCACCGTTACACGGGCCACACACGTTGAGCATTATTATGGGAAATAATTATTATTATTATCATTATTATTGCGTGACGTTTGAGGTTATTGCGAAGATTTGTAAACAAAATGTCAAATCAGTCCAAGTGAGCCACTTGTGATACTTGCATTGAAATGTGGTAAATCAAAGGTAAATACATGGCTGTGACAAGAGAGTGGGTTGTGGCCATGCTTCTCCCCTACCCATCCGATATTGGTCGTAACTCCGCTGTATGCTATTTTTTATTCCTATCTAAGTCTGCCAGCTCTATTAACATGCACAAACACTTGTCAGATATGCAAGGCCATCTCATTATTTTTGTCCTTTATTTATTCTACACCCTTGGACACGGCCAGGGACTTACAGCAATAAGTCAGCTTTACACTGATTTACCCAGCTGTGTGTGTAATTTTTACTGCATCCGTCCAGGGTCAGTACTGACTGAGTACTTGAAGTTGAATTGAGGGTACTGCCGAAGAGCGGGATTGGAAACCAAAACCTTCAGAGCGCGACGTTACGTGACGCATCACACTGGGGGAAAGACGGACAGGAAAGTGTGGTTTAAACGCTGTAGAAAGACGGATCTGAACGCGCGTTCCGTCCACTTTTTCTCTTCTCCTTCCTTCCGTCATCGTCCACCATCGAACCCGAGCCTGCACGTGCACCTCGTCCCCGCGGACGCTCGAGTCCGTCTCGTGCGCGCGTGCGTGTCGTCACTGCTCGGGCGGTGCGTGCGCGAGGCGAGGGTGCGCGGGGTCCGAGCGGCGCGAGTGTCCGGATGCCAGCGCCTCCGCTCGAGAGTTAGACTGCGAGCCGCCGCCCGCACAGGTGCGCGAGCGCGCGAACGTCCCCGCGAAGACGCTCCCGAGGCACAGCAGGCGCGCGGGGAGACCGAGATCTCGGCACCCTCTCTCTCTCTCCTGCCTGCTTTATAGAAACGGATTTAGAAAAAATATATATGTACTATTGTTATTATTGTTGTTATTATTCACTACACCTAGGGAGCAGAATTTGGGCAATTTTCCGCGTTGAGGACTCGCCATCCGTGGAGCTCGGCGCAGGTCTCCCGCCGTCCGCCCGCCTGCCCGCCTTCTTCATTCCTCGCGCCCAGCAGCTTCGCGCCCTCCAGTCAGTGCCTCGCGCCGCTGCTGCGCGCGCTCTCTCCGGCGATGGGGAACCGCTGGCCGCCGTGTCCTTCCGAGGGATTTAGCGGCGAGAAGTGCTGAGACGCTCCATGGCTCCGTGTCCCCGGGCCGGGCAGCGCCGCAGGGAGCCCGGCGGCTGGACCAACATGTCCTCAACTTTGTGGGCTGCGCTGCTGCTCGCCACCCTACTCGTCATTTACTGCGGTAAGAGCGGGGAACGCGTCCGCGCGCGTCACCCGATGCGATGATGGATATAATATATAATTCGGGCTTTTCGGTGGCGGCGCAGGGGCCGCGGAACCAACCGGTGGCACAACTTCCGATTGAACTCCCATCAATAATGCAGTTATCGGCGCGTAAATCATGCAGCGTCCAATGCATATTTCACGAGAGAACTTTACTTCAGTCCACAAACGCATTATAAGACTAGCGCGAGGGCTCCGGAAGGTGTGTGACGCTTAAAGTTACACACCTAACTTGTATTTGATGAGGTCCAAGACGATAATAATAATAAATAATAATAAAAATGATTAATTATTTTTATGATTATTATATTGTGGTTATTGTGTTATATATTATAATAATATTATATGTTACTATGTTATTATAATATATTATATAGTAATGGTAAAGGATGGATGCTTGGTTATGAAGGTTTCAGATGTCTAGAAACCTTGATGCAGCCTGTTATTCGTGATTGTCAGTCTACAGCTTTTGGTTGCACAGGAGGAACACTGAGACTCATCCTCCCCCAAAACGCACGCACGCACGCACGCAGGCCACATCCAAATGAGCCGGGCTGTCTCAGATGCGGCGGTGGACGTCCCCTCGGCCTTCCCGCGGTCCCCGGCGGACACGCAGCCCGCTCCCGCCCCGGACGGACGCTCCCTCCGGTGCCTCAAATCGCGAAGCATCTCAACACGCTCATGTAGCCGTACTTATTAATTCATGCGCACGATCGGCGCTGTATTACAGTGAGCAGGAACATGATTTTTAAATGCTGTCATTAACACTTTTATTTTAGGCTGCGGTACTGAGTACGTTCATATTAAATAATCAGAATATGTGCCTCCTGCATCTAACTGCGTGGATTAAAAAGGAGACAGCATCTCAGATTTACCTACTAATTTTACCTGCGCGATGCTTTGTTGGATGCGTTTATCAGTGTGCATGTACGCTACATCAGAGAGCAACACGCATATACACAGAACATGTATGCGTATAGAACATGTGATGGCTTTTGACCCTGTAGTTATTGGACACACAGAAAGCGGTAAGGACACTAGTAATAAAATGACGACGCAAATACGAAACAGAATTATGAAAGCAATTTAAAGATATGTCCTCATTGGGGCCGTAGGGTGATGTGGTGCTTAGGTGAACGGACCATCCCCTCACCCAACCCCCGGTGGAAACGTGTCTCTCTCTAACACCTCTGCTGACAGTTCAGTCTTCCACGCCTAATAAAGGTAAATGTTCCTGGAAAAGCCTCTGTAAGGTGAATTCTCATAAATTGCAGATGTACTTATCATTAATTTCAATGGCAAACGGTTTTATGTGTTCCTGAGCGCCAAAACTGACACCCATTAATGCTAAAATATGACCAAACGGCATTAAAATGGACACGGTTGCTTCAAGTTAACATTAGTTATCATAGCACAACATTGCAATGCGGTTTTACTTCATTAAGTACTCAGTAATACTGTATGACAGTCTGTGTGCTTGTTCAGCTCCTTTGTACCTGTACAAAAACCGAAAATAGCAAACGCAACACGTTTATAAGTCAGTGTTTCTGTATTAATTCAACATTCGATGCAAAAAGCAGAGCAGTGAAGAGAAGAAATCAATGCAAATGAATTGACACTCAGTGGACAAGTGGGCATCGGTGTACAGTCCAGACGGTCCATGATCACTGAGATTATTACAGGTGAAACTATAAAACAAGGGGGTGAGAACCGAACGGAGCAGGACACAAACTGTCACTGTGAAGAAGAGCTCTTGGTTGCTCTGCTGTTGCGCTGCTCAGCTGTGGGGAGGCAAAAAGTACAAATTCATTCCTCATAAATGCAAAGACCTGTGTAATAAATTGAAGTATGGATATTAAATTAAATCATTTCTGTCTTTGGATGCTTGTAACCTGAATGTTTGCATCTCGAGGGAGACTGTATTTCCAGACTGAGGCTCACCGAGAACTCGGCAGCGCCGGGCTTGACGGCGTGCGGGATGCGCAGGATCCACATGTTGATCCGTTCGCTCCTCTTTCGCAGCCTGCTGTAGGCGGTTGATCTCCTGTATGTGTATAATCGCAACCCTCCGGCTCTCCTTCTGGTCAGTAATGGGCGATGAATAGCTTTTGCGCGGCTTACCCACGTTCGCCCGATTCTTTGTTTTGTCGCCGATGTTGGCCTGTGCCCCACGGGCCGGTGTGCAGAAACTCTTGCAGCCAAGCAGGAAACCTGGGTTTGATCTCCCAGAGGTTCCATCTGCCTGCGCAGGAGATGCCAAGCGTTACGGGGTGATTGTCGAGGTCTGAACCGTTGTGCCCGTGTGCCCGGAAACAGTACGTCTCACAGGTAAAGGAAGGACACGACGCTTCTGCTCTGGCTGTCAGGGTGCAGAGATGAAGGAGTGTGGACCGCTGGATAATAGGGATGCCTGAATGTGGTCTGACCAGAGGATGCTGCTGCTTTCCTGTTCGCTTCTGCTGATGGCAAGCAGGTTAAGCAGCGAGGACCCTGAAAAAGCATGTTCCTGCATTTACCTCACTTTGCTTCATTCTGAGTAATTCTATCCACCCATTATCGGAATGGCAGCAAAATAGATGTGATTCATGCTGCCTTCCGTCACAAAGTGCAGATGTGCTGGCCCGTCCACACTGACACACACACACACCTTTCCCTGGAGCACAGCGTGCCTTCATCAAGGTGAATGGAAAGCAAATCAGATTGTGGGGGGATGCGGACGACGTTCAGACACGAGACCTGATTTACCTCGCAGGCTCAAAGGGAAGCGGGATGTAAGAGCACGATCCCAAACTCCGAACTTGAACGCGCTGGCCTGCTCTCCCCCAAAAATTCAGCAATTTTTGCAGGCTGGCGTGAGAGCAAATGTCAACTCAGGCCAATTAAAGACTCATTCTGAGAAAGGGTGTCAAGCTGAGGTCACATGTTACTTGAGCTCGTTCTCCAGGGGGTTTTACCGATGGCTGCTTCTCTTGCCTTTAGTGAATTACATAAAGAAAAAATTAGATTTGATGTATATTGCATAAGTTTGTTTGTGTACTGGCTCCCTCCTCTGGATGCATCCATACATGCAGTTATTATTATTATTATTATTATTATTATTATTATTACTACTACTACTACTACTACAATAATAATAATAATAATAGTAGTAGTAGTAGTAGTAGTAGTAGTAGTGATACTAGTAGTAGTACCAGCAATAGCAATAACAATAATGATAACAATAATAGTTCCTGCTGTTTTGTATTGTTCAGGCTATTTGCTGTGTAAAATAAATCAGACAAGATGAGAAGCTCAGTGCCCAAGCTTGAGTTGTTCACTTTTTTGCATTGTCATAAAATTTAAAAGGTGTTGAATGCATAATTCATGAACCTGCTCTAGTGAATTATTCAACTTGAGCATAGTACGTACAAACATTTCCGTGACTGCAAGAGACTTTGAGCGCCGTGTAAACCGAGTGTTGGAGATATTTAATTGTCCTTTCAAAAAACAAATAATGAATGGTGACTGGTAGTAATCAAGCACACATTAACATAAATAATTATTAAAATAGACTGCACAAAGTTGTCATCAGTGTTCTGTATAAAATGTGATTTGTGTGATTCGGGCATAATGACATCAGTTGTTTTTTAAATATGTACAGCATGTTTTAATTAAAATAATTTGTATTCCCTTTTAGATGCTGAACCATTCCTCTGGTATTCAGAGCGAATCTGGAGAATATTTTGTTTGTCACTGCAGCCAATTTTGCATATTATTTTAAAATGTTCTTACCTTAGGATCGAAGTGTCAGCAAACTTATCTGACTTAGACCTTTCCTCTACCAAGAGCAGTTAAACTTCACTGTGTAGATGCATCAAAAGTTTGGGTGTAGAATGCAGACTGAAGAACTGACGTCGCGTCTTGCACGGTTACTCATCGCTAGTCATCTTCAGATGTTTCGAAGTTAGCGCTTCTGTACAGCAGTACAAGTGAAATTCCTCTGATTTACTGGGCTAGTTAATACAAAAAAACATGGAGAAGTTGGTCTGCTTCCTACATGAAAATGGGATCCAAGACTGCTGCATGCTAATTACCACCAAGATGCACCAGCCACTAAAATATCCTCAGCATCCCTCAGAACTTCACAACTACATCTCGTATGTATCCTGCAAGAAAATGCGGCTTGCCTTTGCAGGCCTGTGCACTCATTCTAAACCAACGTTTGATTTGTAACTCAAGGCAAAAAAAAAAAAAAAAAAAAAAGATCTGATGAGAAGAGCCGAGTAGAATGCTTTTTGGAAACTGCTTCCATCATGAAGTTGCCTGGGGAACATGGCAGTAGCCTTTGGATTTGTAGCTCCAAACAAAGTAGAGAAATCACCTGGAAATAAGAGTACGTGCCTTTGAATGGCTCTTCCCATTGTCAGATTTGCCAGGCGGAGAAATGCTTTCAGCTGAACAAGAGTCGGAGCCAAAGTCTGCAATCAAAAGGGCTCTTAATACTCCACCGGCTGAATTTGGGGAAGTAGGCACATTATGATCCTTTCAGAAAGATGCGGCATCATCGTTCTTGAATGGCTTTTCCGCTTGGAGGACTTTCAGACCTTTGCCATTGTAGATGTTATTTCCGGTGCGATGCTAACTGTTCTGTGAAGTGTATTCCACCGATCTGAGAGATGACATTGGTGCAAAAAAGTCTTCAAGAGCATGAAAAACATAGAGTGCATGCAAATGAATGAACGCAGACGGTTTTCAGCCCGTATGAATTAATTTGTCAAGACCTCACAAAGCAGGTGCGCCGTCCTTCCACCGGATCCGTCTGAATCGCATCCATCGATCCAGGTGTGTTTGTCCTCCGATCCGAACCGAACTGGCAAACCAGTGTGCATTTCATATAGGGGGAGGGCCAGCGCTCCACGATGAGCACCGCCTTTCTTCCGGTCCCTTCTGTCAGTTGTTCACACCTAAGATCTGTACCATGTGAACCGGAGTGCGGCGATTCCAGCATTTCTGCGTCTAGTACTCAGGTGACAGACGGATTGTGTCATCGCCCCTTTGCGCTTGACCGTTATATGGCATGTTATGGCATTCGCAGTTAATATGTATCTCTCTCTCTTTTTTTAACTGTCATCATTCATGTACAGAGAACTCATGAGACCTTATGAGATGCCGAGGAGCTGATTTGTTGCACTAGCAGTTAGAATAATTATTCTTGTCTGAAATATTAAGGTAAGTACGACTATTTGATGTAGCACACAGCTATATCATTAAGTTTAACGAAGCAGTGAAAGGTTTTGCATCACAGTTTAATTTGTAGTGTCCATATTTTCTTTAAGATGTAAGGTCTTAAAGCGGCGGTGTCACACCATTGCAGCTCAAGGCAGCAGGGTGAGTCTGATGAGTAATGACTTGTGTTAATCAGTTTGCAGTGGGCGTCGGCCGTACGCGTATGTCACCGAGAACGTGTAGAAGGTGAAAGGAGTCCTTAGGCTGTAATTGGGTGGAGACGGGTCCGACAGCGTGGCCTCGTCTCTCCTGCCGTCGCGCGGGGCAGTTAAAAGAGCCGGTGTGCCCACAAACAGCTGTTTTACTGGCTGTGACCCCGAGGGGTACGCAGTGAATTGTACTTTGTTAAATTTTTAAGAGCCTCAGGGGCTTCATTAAAGGAGCTTTACAGACGACGGCCCGGCGTCTCTGCATCGTCGTCCTCTTGAGCACTTGCTCATCTTGATCTTGGGAGAGGGAGGTTCGAGGGTTGGTTCAGTGTTGCGCTCTGCCATGTCTCGTGTCCTGCGTTCCTGGCCGGAGCGGGTCATGTAAGCGTGTGCCGTGACGCGGAGGCAGAGCTGCGCTACACGAGTGGGCTCTTCAGGTCTCCGGAGACACGGGACTCTGCTGTTCATCTACGTTCATTTCATTAGCAGTAGTATTCATGCATTTGATTGCTAATTGCTACTTAAAATATTCGCGTTGCATGTTATGCCGCATTCATATTCATTTCATTATTAAATACGTTTTAAAATATGTTAAAATATGAAATCAGATATATTGCTGATGTACAAGTATGTCTTGTGCTGGAGCATGCTAGGAGGCTTGGAGCTGTCAGAACATCCGTGTCAGAGAGACACCCTGTGTCTCACAAACACATACACACACACACACACACACACACACAGAGGCATATACACAGCTGTGGAGTCTCTCTGGAGGCAAGAAAAACAGCAGGGCCGTGCATGAATGGCTGTAACGTCGTGGGCGATGGACGACAAACTCAATGACAAAGAACTACCACAAGGCCTTTTTCCATTCCCAAGACGTGTCACCCAGGTGCTTCGAATTCCGGCACTGGCGCAACAATGGCGGCACTCTGTGTACCGCAGCAGCACTTTGTGGGAACAAAGATGAGGCACTGAGAGAGAAAGAGAGAGCAGCAGACAATAAGACACAGAGAGATGTTTGAAGTTCCTCAGTGTCACCATTGCTCTTCTCCACTTGTACATGCACTCTCGCGCAGCAGTCAACCCGAGATGTGTGTGTAGGGAGCGTGGATGGAGGAAAAGTTGAAAATGGTAAAAGGAAGTCATTTATTGTCTGCCAGGTCAGTTACATGTGACACGGTGGCACAGCAAGTAGAACTGGTGCCTCATAGTGCCTTTGCTGGGCTTTGAACCCTACTCGCTCTGTGGAGTTTACATGGTCTCCCTGCGTTCACTTGGATTTCCGCCAAAAGATGTGCAATAGGGAATGGAAAACTGCTTCCGGTCGCTCCTTTACCACAAAAACCTCTCGAGTGGCTGACTTTGACTTGGTCTTTTAGAGGGAACTTCAGTGTTTGATTAAAAAGTTTTAACTCCAACTCGGCATTTTCAGTGAGACCGTGACGCTTGTTTAAAAATGAAAGAGGTTCTCAGTCCATGTGTGAACTTTTACAAATAGCAAGATTAAGCCTGCGGCTGCAATAATACATAGTTTTGAGGTTTGTCAATATGAAGTGAAGCTCAAATGGATACTTCAATGGCACTTCACACTGGCGCTGATAAATATTCATGGTACTTTATATAAAATGTCATCAAAAAGTGACACTCTGCTAACTGTATGCACTTGAAGCGCTGACCCACTCCGAGCTGTAAGGCTGCTTCCCGGCTTGGGAAACCATGGTTACGCAAAGAGAACATAACCCGGTTTGAGAGATGGTACCGGTAGCGTGAAAGGAGGAGCGTTAGCCGAGGCCGCAGGTTGTGCAGGGAAGTGGCACTGAGACAGTTAGTGGAGGGCAGACACTGCAGAGGAGGCACAACAGGCGCCGAATGTGATGCACAAAGGTAGAGGTGACCCTTCCTGACCCCAGGGGCTCTGCAAAGATCTCCGGACTTAAGGTGGTCTCGACAAATGTGAAGTAGGTGCAGCTGCACCGGGTTCTGAGCCCACTTTGGTTGCACACGGTTTCCTTCTTTTTTTTGTCCCCTTTCTCCCCCCTAATTCTATAGAAGAACTTTTTTTTCATGAACGTGATACTTTTCTCCAAAGCGACTTACAATTATTTACACATTTATACAGTTGGGTAATTTTACTGGAGCAATTCAGGGTAGGTACCTTGCGCAAGGATACTGCAGGGGAGATTTAAACCAGCATCCTTTGGCTCTAAAGGCAGCAGCTCTCGCCGCTACGTTATCAGCTTTACGTAGTGACACCTCAGCAACGGTTGGTCAACGTCATCCTTTGCAGAGCCGTATTAATATGTATTACGCCGTCATAAATTTGTAAAACAGGGAGAGGTGTGGGAGCGCTTCCTTTAGGCTCTGTGCCATGGCCCACATTACCCTCTCCGCCAGTGGTGCCTGCTTTACTGTGGCAGTTTCTGAAGGCACTGCAGACATTTTTGTGGTCGGGAGTTTTTGTCTAACGCCCTGAGTCTTGCCAGCGCTGTGTGTGACGGAATGATGAAGAGTGATGAGCGCAGCGGACCTGCAGCTGACGTTCAGCTTGACCACACGCCTATTTACACATGTGGCCAGTTACCCGGGCTCTTCGGCTCGGGATGAGCAAGCAGCGCTCGACGCACGCGTCCCATACACTCCACAGCCTTTGAGAGGTGCGTTGCCTTTCTTTCGCTCTTTGAAGGAGTGCTGTCAAGACCAAGGGGAGGTTCGAGTGTCTGCTTGGAACGACGCTCACATCATTTTTCTTTTCTCCCAGACTGATGCAGAACTGCGGTGTCGTTGAAGTTCTATTTAATCCATAACACGTGTTAAAACGCAGAATGTGTGTCCGAGATCTTAGCGGTTTATTGCGGCATTCAAAAGCAAAAAAGCATAAATGCATTTGTAACCTTTATTTTTCAACACTTCAGATAAATGTCAGATTTTTCCTTTGAAGGGATTCTAATCTCACTGTGAGCTACAGAGGCCGAAATTCAAACTGAACAGAAATTCTAATTAGGCTCTAAGATACGTCTGTCACGCCCACAACCTCACCACGGACACCGACGCCTGGCCGTAGTCAGAGCAGAGGGGTATAGAAGAAGCCTCCCTGGTTGCGGAAACTCTTCGAGACGACCGTCCCTCCCGCGCTGATGACCCATCTACCTTGCCTTACCTGCTCTTCTCCCTGCATCTTTCTCCTTGTTCCCTCCCCCATCTTCTTGTCCCTGTTTCCGGTCTCCCATGGCATCGACCCTCGTTTTGTTTCGTCGATCGTGTCGTCGGATTCTCCTCCTAACAACGTTTGCACCTCGGATTGAACCACTCCTGTCCCTCGACCGCGAGTATTGCTTCGCCCCGTGTACCTTTGCAATAAATTATACCGCAGCTGGCTCCACATCCGGGTTTCCAGTCCTCTCTGTGGGACAATGTCCTCTAAGGAACAATTACCATCCATTAGAATATTGGTATTTGGTATTAGAATTTGAATTGACAACACGTACACGGTACATGCTGTGTTGTCACAGCTGCAAGAGGACGTGGGTTTCGATCCCTTTGCTCAGTCTCTCTGGAGTTTGCTTGTTTTCCCTGTGGTCATGTGGGTTTCTTCCCATAGTCCAAAGACATGTGTTACAAGTGAATTGGAGACTCTGATTTGCCCATAGTCTGCCTCTGTGTGTGTGTGTGTGTGTGTGTGTGTGTGTGTATTGTTGTGGTGTATACATGGATGACTCACTGTTGGTACTGACTGTAGGTACTGCACTGTAGTGTGTCCAGCAGTGTAAGTCACCTTGAGTGTAGAGGTGTCGGCTAAATACTGCATTGTGTTCATTGTAACTCACCGAAGAAAAGTGTCTGCTAAATGAGTGAATGTAAATGTGAAAAAGGACAAAGTGAAGTCTTTTTTTTTTTTTTTTTTTTTTACCTCTTTTACCAGTGATTTACCAGTTGTCTACCATATGTGTTTTCAGAGAGTGACCCTTTACTGGCAATTTTACTGCAAAAAAACATGTCAAAAGGGGACTAGATGATTGAAGATGCGCTGCTTTGTGTGCTGCTGTTCCTTTATGTTCTTAGATTTATGTTCTCAGCTCCATGTCTGCAGTGTGTAAAACACGTCCCCCCCCCAAGCTGGGGGTCACATCCTTATTGCAGTGCCGTCGGTTACATGAAGTCCCAGTGTGGCGCCGCAAGGGTGTGACAGTGATGGAGCTAGAGCAGCTCTACCTGCCCGCTCGTGTCTCTTGTGCTCCCAACCTGCTGTTGTGCAGGCTGTCGTTCCCGGGCTCGTCGGCGTACGGTCGGTTTCCTTCGAACGCACGGCTTGGATGCCCCGCGCCCGACAAAGCCCAACCGTGGAATGGGCCTCCTTCATGTCCTGCCCTCTGAGGATGGAGTTCCTGTGTGGGCGCCGCAGATAAGGCTGGTGTGTAAGCAAGGCTCGGCCACATGAAATGGGTGGCGTTTTATCGCACGCGCCGAGTCGGTCCTCGCTTGCGGTCAGAGACAGGGGGAACCTTCCGGAGCTGCTCTACCACCCCCCTCGCCGACAGACACAACAGGAAGCAAACTCCCAAGGTGTTTGTTCCAACAAAGGCGTGTAATTCCAGCTGCTGCGTTTCTACACGCGAAAAGCGACTCCGGGAGCGCTTTGTCGGCTGCTTCGGAGCCGCTGCATCTGTCTCCCCTCGCAATAGCGGTGAAAGCGAGTCGCTGTAGCAGAGACAGCGCACTTTGAATTATAAGAGGGATAACTCTGGGGGTGAAATATTAATTACGGTGCCGTAACTGGAATGCCGTTAATACCTGCTTTATGAGTTTGCGGGAAAATTAATACACATTCCGAGAACTGCTTTAATGGATCTCTGAGTTTTTACATAAGCGGAAGCTGATTTGTCATGAATCATTTAATAAGGGTCAATATACAATGTGGCACGGAACGCATTTCCTATCTGTAACGGCCAAGCTGTTCGTTGTTAACTCTGTCTGCCGTACAAAGGAGCGCTGGCATTTTTTTTCCCCCCCTATTTTAACAAGTATTATAAGTCATTGGAATTGAAACAGATTTATTCCGTCATACGCTGCTCCATGCGAAGCAACATTTGGACTAGAGCTGTAAAGCCGAGACAGTAAAAAGAGGAACATTAATGTCGCACAGTTTTCCGTGCTGAGAATCATCCCTTTTTGTGTTTGTGTTCAGGTCACAGCCTGCTGGGTTGCAGATTTACAACAAGCGCGTGGCGGGACAAATGGCAAATGGCGCTGGAAAACGTAGGGAAATTACCGGAAAGCAAAACAACAGCAGCAAAGGCACAGGCAAACAGGGCAGAGGCCAAAAGATGCTCTCCGCCGGGAATCCGTGGTGCGATGAACGCACAGGGCATTCTCTCCCGCTTCTGCCGCTAATCTAATGCGCACATTATTCAGCCTGCATCTATTACAGAAAATCTCACTGAGATTTATAGCCGAGGTTTAACTGTACGGTGAAATAATGCATTAAGCAGATGATATTACGCACCGTAGAATCATTATGCATACTTGCAGAAAATCGGAGAGCGCCAGCTTAATTAAATGCAAGGTCTGAGTCGTACATCAGAGGTGCTCTTGCTCCAACCACTTGTCATACTGGCTTTCAGGTTCCACGCCTGCAAGTCAGGCCGCATCTTCGCTTGCACCGTTTTGGAAGGTTTGGTTTTGCGTAAATGCGCCTTCTTGGCCGCGGAGGATTTAACGTCGCTCGGGACAGCGCTGATCCTACGGTTCACCTCTGCTCCCTCCTACTTGGCCGATGGCTGCCGTCGCTGGTCGAAGACGCGAGTCCCCGGACAGAGTGCCCACCTCCATCTACTGCTGCGTCCAGCCAGCGCCGTCCAGTACTACGGCGACTAATGAACAGCTAGTGGGCCTGTCGGGCGCACGGTGGTGGTCAGCGGAGCATCCAACTCGGAACAGCTAACGAAATGCCTCTGTGTCGATGGCACGTCGTTTGCGGCCCTAGTTATGTGTTTTCATACGGTGGCGTTCACGCTCTGCACGCATTTTCTAAGGTCAACATCGACTTTGTCAGTACTGGATGGTAGGGATTTGATGAAGTCTGAGTTCGGACTGGAACGCTGTCCAGCTTCAAATTTTTTTTGGAATATTCGAAATCGTTGAAATTTATCAACGCCTTTCCAGCGGATGCAAATTTGATGTGTAGAAAAAAAAAATTGTCACAGCAAGGCAGCTCATTATAAGCTTTATTTTATATGCATATGCGTTGCTATCTGCAAGTCTGTGCGCACTTGAGGAGACTGTGATAATTAATGATGGTACAGTACAACCGGTACAGTACTGCATGCGCACCGCAATACACCTTTATATGCCAATCACTACTCAATATTTGCATCAATATTTGCATATCAATTATGCACCGAAATGCATTATTCCTACTTTGTAACGCTGTATGTCATTGTGGTCTTTTGCATAGCGCAAGGTGATTTGTGTAAGTTCACATATATCCAGTTATTTCGAGTGTTTAAGTGGAAATCCTCTCACTCATATAAATGAATGCTTATACTAATATTTAATTTGAGCATTAAACCAATGTTTTCTCAGTTGCTGAAAAGGAAAATTACTCCTGCGTGTAAAACTGAAACCAAATGTACTGTTCTCCCTGCGTGTTGTGCACACCCAGTACGTTAACGCAGTTTAACAGCAAGCCAAACTCGATTCTCACGAGCCAGGATTATGAGCGTCTTGCTCCTTTATTGTCTCCAAATGTGAAAATGCGAATGAAACTATAATAAACAGAAACAGTAAAGGAAACTTAGTCTAATTACAACAATCGTCATAATAACTAGTTAAATCGTTTGCCGATAGCACACTTACTAAGTGACTTAGCATGACACAGCGCGAACTCACAGCATGACACAGCGCGAACTCACACACGCGTTTTACAAGACAGTAACGTGGAGTTACGGCTGAATAAACAGAGTTTACATTACAAAGGTCAAACCTTAAGCACGTAAACATTTTAGACAATGTCTGCAAGAACTTCACAACTTACAGTTATTGCTTCCACGGGCGTAGGAAAGCACACAGAACTCAAGACGCTTCCACTATGCCTATCGCGACAGTAGCGCATCATGGAAATAGCGCATGTGCACAAATTGCGTATAACTTACGGAAATAAAGGTTCCGCTCAACAAAGCAATTAATCACATGAACTAAACAAATCTGCGGGCAGAACACCAAATAAATATTTCTTTTTATCTTTTAATTGATATGTTTAAGTAGATTAGTAAAAATGATACTCTCCATTTTAATTTTCATAAAATTTTCATTGCTGTACTGATTTATGAGTTTAAATCTGCATTCAGTGGATGCGGACTTTGATCAGCTCTGTCACATCCTTACTGAATGGAAAAAACCTCTCATTTTTGTCCACCTATTGGTTCTTGTTGGCCTTCAGATCACAGTTTTGTAGTCTGAAGACCCACAAGGAAACCAATGAAGAGGAAACCTAGGACTAATTGAGAAAGGGCCGCATTTTTGATGCTTGTATTTTAGTTAAAATATATATTTTTATAACAGCATTTGCTGGACTTGGAAAAATCATTTTGTAATCTGTTGTCAGTCAGCAACTGTTTTATTTATGAAAACATAGTTTTATTTACAGAACTTTTCCTTTGTGATTCCATTCAAATTACTTTTTACTCACAATGGCTAGTAAGTGAAAAGGCATGTTCTGGTGGTGCAAAAAAGAAAAAGTGAAAAAATATTCAGAAGTGAAAGAATAAAACAGATTCAGAACTGAAAATTAAAATAATACTTCTGACTGAATATGTAATTATGTAAAACACGTACATGATACAATGTAGCATTTGTGTGTTAATTGTTTGTATGTCCTTATGGTTCACATAACACAGTATAAAGCGATCTGTGATTTGCAATGTTGACTTATGACAAGGTCATTGGAAGGGAACCCATCATAAATTGAAGACTATCCTTTTCTGTAATATAAACACTTTATATGTGTGTATGTAGTCAATACATTGACAATCATTCATGATCAGTTTAGTGGTACTTGGATGGTAAAAGTATCAGTTTCTATCAAACACATTTCTGGATGATTCCAAACTTTCGAATGCTGGTGTGTGTGTGTGTGTGTGTGTGTGGAAAGCTGCATTTTATTTTGCTCGATTTTCGTGAGCAGTGCTTTGTTCTCATACCGTTACTTTAGGGCTATTTTGCTTTCATATCTCAGTACTTTTCGATGTATTTCTAGTCTTCGCTGAGCTGAGCCTTGTGATCCCGACACTGCACAAGGTATATCAGTCGAAGGGCAATGCATCATAATGCCTGCACTCTCTAAATCTGTACTGAAGGAGGCAAACATCCCCATCAGAGGGTGTTATCTTGTGCAAAATAAAAAAAATAAGCCGCGCCTGCTTAAGTCCGCAGGGGATTCGTTGAGGGAGACATCTCTGTTAGAGAAATTGGAATTTTTTTTTTTTCCTGCAGAGGTTCAGGGCTGCTGTGCAGCCAGCCACCGTACCCCATCGCTCTAAGCTTTCACCGCAAAGCGAAATGAAGCGAAACGTGAGGTGTGCTAAACCGGAGCCTCGTCTCCCTTGAACAACGCAGTCAAATTACCCCATTGGCTTGTTTTGGACTCTGCGGTGGTGAGCTCATTTAGAGCATGCTTTCAAAAGAGTTACGTAAATGTAATGGCTGGGATTCTGCACTTGCATGCTACTTTTTCAGCTCGCTCCATTAACCCCTGAAAAGGTTAGAAGAAATTTTTGTCAAAAAAAAAACCACTTTGATTCCTTTGTTTGCATTTACCGTCCAAATTGTCTCCGTCCAATTCACAATTACAGAACGAACTAGAGAGTCACTGTTAGCTCATTACAGTGAAACCAGCTTGAGAATCAGGCTCCTGCAGGAACCTTTCTGAGCTCATGCTGGACCCCCGGCGTAGAAAAACACGTCTATGTTCAAAATTAATCCGAGGCTTAATTTTCCCTTTTGGTGAAATGGTGACTTGGTGAGACAGGAAACTCCAGCCCAGTTATGTGCTGCTGCTGTGCTCTCTGTCCCCTGGAACAAGGGTTTACCACGTTGGTTTTGAAATACGAAGCCAAAAACATTCAGTAAATTCACAGTAAGTGCTTATGGATGGCACAGTGGTGCAGCGGATAGCCCTGCTACTGTTGCTGTACTGGTGGATTCGAATCTGGCTCAGTTTGCGCACTCTGTGTCGAGTTTGCATGTTCTTTATGTGTCTGCGTGGGTTTCCTCTGAGTGCTCTGGTTGCCTCTCGTGGTACAAAGACATGCAGCTCAGGTGGATTGAGCGACACTAGATTGCTTGTTGTGTATGTGTGTGTTTGTATATATGTGTGTGTGGGGCTACCCTGCAGTGGACTGCTCCTGTCCAGGGTGTACCCCCCTCCAGCCTTGCGCTCACTGATTCCAGGATAGGCTCCAGACCCCTGCGACCCTGAACAGAGTAAGCAGTTAATGAAAATGAACGAATAAGAGATTAAAAGAACACCGGTTGTGAACAGGAAACATATGTGAAACCCATAAAAGAAGAACAGTAATGTGTCACGAAAGATGCCCCGGATATTTGCATTAGCAAACAAAAACATTATTCTTTATTCTAATTGCCTTCCGATACACGAGTCTCAGGGTGACCGAGTTGATGATGCATTTCAGACGTTGTTACTGCGACCCTCCGGCGCACGGAGCCAGTGACTCGGGGCGACGAAGACGTCGGCTGCTGTCAAAGGCCTGCCGCCATGCGTATTGCACCCAGTCATCATCCACCTTTCATTTGAGCCTTAGTCCCTTCCCACAGCTTTCTTCTCCGCAAGGCTGCAGGTTCTTGTACGGGAAGCAAAGGGCCGTAGTTTATGGGCTGCCTCGAGGAGACCCTTGTGTGCCTTGCATAGTGATGATGAGGAGCGAGTTTAAATTGTGAGCGGAATTTAAAAGAACTGTATTCTCATCTGACCTTTGGGTTGCAAAATTCCTTAAAAGTGCCACATTTATGCCTTTTACCGGAATCATTAAGGTGGTAAGACTTAGATTCCGTCCAGGAAATCAAGTTGTCAGTTTAACATTCTAAAGTGAAACTATCCCTGTCCAAAGCTATTTCATGAAAAAATTCCTGAAACCTCATCTTTTGAAAATTTATATTTTAGAATTTTTTTAGGTCAGAAAAAACCTTATGAAAGTAGTTGTATCTTCTGCACATGCTTATGCTCTTAATGTTTACAATGTGTTGAAAGGTATGAATGAAAATGTGCTTGTTTGTGTCCAGCCCCCTTATTTTTAGCACAAGGGGTTGAACATCTTTCCCTGTGTATTATTGTACAACAAAAAGTCGTTCCGGAAACATTAAGGGGATGTTTCAAAACTGGCAACAAATACACTGTCTTACAAGTTACCGCATGGATATGGAGTGACTGACCGTGCTGTCGTACGGCACTTTTCACTCATTTCTGGTAACAACTGCTATAAAAGCCTGGTCCGATTTGCGTATTTACATGTATTTGTTTAGTGGACCCTTTTCTTCCAAGTGACGTTCAGTGATTCATACATCGTTTTTGGCTGACGCTATTATCTGAGGTGACTTGTGTAACGCTAGATATATTGCATTAAATGTCCTACCGTCAGTCGCACATTTATACAGCAGCACAATAACACACACACACACACAGCAGGCCATTGGCCATTCGTATCCTCCAGTCTTGGACTGTGGGAGGAAACTCAAGCAAACTCGACATAGATGATTAGGGAACGAGCCCTCGTCCAGACATGTATCCCCTGCACTGAATGGCACCAGTGCTACCTGCTGTGACGCCGTATAATTTTGGTAAGGAATGTTCACCTGTGCGTGTCATTGAAGTCTACTGGTTGATTTATGGCTTTTTGCCATATTTGTAATCACATGGCTACAGATTGAACTGTTTTTTTTTTTTTTCACAGCCAGCATGGACTTACTGTAATCACAACATTAAGACACACAAATAAAGCAGCAGTGTGGCTCATTCCAATATTACAGCAATCTCTTAGACTGTTGTGTATGAGGAGGTCTGGGACATATGAGGACACCGCGTAACTGATACTCACTGCAACACGTGCAAAGTGCATATGGAGTCACTTTAGAGCCGTTTGTTGGCGCCATACTGAGGTGCATCTGTTAGAAGTTCTCCTCCTCGGTTCCCAGCAGCACCGGCACCTTTTAAGTGCTCCCCTCCTATGCTGATGTTTCAGGTCCTGCGTCCTGCACGTTCTTCTGCAGTCTGGAAGCGAGGATGGGCTCTTCCTGCTGTGCCAGCATTCTCACGGCGAATGCGCCGCGTGTAATGAGGAGACGGCGGTGCCGCGGGAGCCGCGGAGCAGCCCGGGGACCCGGGCGTCGGTGTTGCAGCCTTGACGGCGCTCCGCGTTTGTGGCTTGGCTCGTACAGGCCGCAGCTCACTTTGATGTGGCGAGCTTCTCCAGCGCCAGGGGCTCAGGGCCCAATCCTCCCCCGTGACACCTTTCATCCCCTGGCCTAGGCAGCACCTGGCCCACCATTGATAAAGGACAGCTTGGGTCTCCCAGGATGCACCTTGCATCCTGTTGATAACAGACAGGCCGGACGGCACAGCGGGCCCCGCGCCCAGCACAAGCCTGGGGATGATCTCGGCAAACGCGGTGCGTCTGCCAGGCCTCGGTGTCCTGTCAGGGTTCCAGTCCAAGCTCAAGATCCGGGTCAACCGGCCCCCCACCCCCGCAGCCTCCCGCTCCCGGCACCGGCGCCGTTCACATCAAACCGGGGGATTGATTACAAAGTCTGTGCGGTTGGACGGCGAGGAAGAGACAGGCCTTTATCAAACCCTTCAACGCATCCGTTTCTGTCACAAAAACTTAATCAAAGTCAGTCTCCCGCTTTGATTGCGATCTGTTCCGTCAAGCCCGTCGACCGGCCTCGCAGGAGTTATACCGCCTGACTTATTTCTTATTGATTACCTTTCCAAGCCCCAGCCCGTCGGTGCTCTCAGCCTCTGCGGTTACAATGATCTCTTATTTCATGGAGTGAAACGTCAGCAGACATTAATTTCACATGCTCCCTCGCAGGGCTACATTTGAAAGAAAACAGCCGACGAAAAGATCGTTTAGACAGCGTGAAACCTTAATGGTGGAAGGTTTTGTCAGAGAGTATACACCCACGGGACTAGTTAAGCGTCTGCATTCGGCGTAGTGGAAAACGTTGATGCGGAGAAGAGAAATGGTTTCCAAGAACGTAAACCCCACAGAACAGGAAGGCCCACGTTTACACTGATGCGGCAACAGGGGTGGTCAGGAGCGAAAGGGTTTAATTCAATCCTGGGACACTGTGTGATTCATGTCATTGTTCCAGAAGGTGTTGGCATGGGGGATTCAGAAGGGATCTAGGACACCCTGAGGGTGGGGAGCCTTTCTTTCTCTCCTCCTGGTGTTCTCAGCGATGCTTAGATGTGAGCGGCCACCCAGGTGGCGACAGGAAATGTGGAAAGCGCGGTGGGCCTTTGAGGAGACGGAGAGGCCACCGGGCAGCCAGCGCTGGGGTGGTGCAGCAGATCCAGTCTGGCATCCCGGCACCAGGGCGTGGCAGAACGGGAGGATACAGGATGGAGGTAGCAGAGCTGACCGTCCCACCTACAAGCAGGAAGCCCCTACAGTATCTCCAAGCAGCCGCATTGGCCGTGCTCCGAAAAGGTCGAGTTACATATCGGTTCTGTTCATATATATTTTCTTACATTACCGTCCGTATAAGCAAGTCAGCGAGTATATAAACAAATACACAAATGCTTATCAGGGGTGTAAAAGCTCGGTGCTGCAGATGTAAATTGGCGGCAGACCGGGAAACATTATCTTAAATTACGGCGCGCCCTCACCGAGTTTGGAAAGCCGGCGGGTGACTGATGCCGCTGTTCTGATAGCGTAGCTGTGCGCATTTTAACAGCATATCAACGGCCCCGTGTCGGCACTGCTTTATGGCTCTTGGCAAAGCAGGAGGAGAGCGCTTTAAGAGCCACGTTATGCGGAGTCGGCCTCCGGCGTTTTCCTAGTGTCTGGAACACGGGTCCGATTCCTTGTACGGGGCGTGAGGCTTGTTCCGGAAGAAGAGGAGGACTGTGCTTCTGAGCTCCTCGTGCACCCAAACTTTTGGAGGGAGACACAGAAGCTCATGTGCCTTGGTTGATGGTGCTGGGGACACCTCTGCAGGGACAGGGACTTCATGGACGTTGGGCCTAGAAAAGGAATATATGAGTCCTTCCCTGGAAGCGGTGACGTTGCGGGGTGGGAGGTGGGGGGTGCTCCCAAATGCCAAGGGCCCAGGTGAGCCGTAAAATTTGTCCGCAAGGGGCCGAAGCCGCGAGTCACATTCGCTGCGCCGTGTACTCCTGGTTTGCTTCCGTTGGTAAAATCTATAAACAAATTAAGTGGACGTTTCCCATGCTAAATTTAGCGCAAGCCTTGAAGGATCAATAATGTTTTTAGTGAACTAATCTAAGAATAAACAATCTGTACCTGAGATCAATCCCATGTAGAACTTTCCAGATTGTATTTATGTATAGATTGCTAGTTCAGGACCAAATATAACTTTATCAATACACAGTCTAGGATTTGAAAAGCACATCTGAGCAAATGAAGTCATTGTATGTCATTTTATAAATTGTATATTAGAGGTTATGGGGAAAAAGGTCCCTATATTCAAAAGTTTGTCAGTGGAAGTACTAAAACTAATGGTTTGATAAAACTAATTTTCATGGAGTCAACTATAAAAGGTCATTAAAAAAACACAAAAATGAGCTTTGTACCTTTTTTTATTTAGGGTCCTACGCATAACTCGGTGGAGACAGGCTTTTCCCACAGCTGCGTGAGAGGGAAACCCGTGTCACTCAGCATGGGCAGGATCGCACACCCAGCTGTACATCCATCCATCCATCGATCCATACGATTGCAAAGCCCGCTTGTCCTGAGCAGGGTGGCTGTGAGCCGGAACCTATCCCGGAAGAATTGGGCAGAAGAGTGGGGGGGATACGCCCTGGATGGGACATCGGTCCATTGCAGGTTTACTTGCCCATTCAATCACTATGGGCAATTTAGTGCTACCAGTCCACCAGAACTGCATATCTTTGACTGTGGGAATAAACCAGAGCAGCTGGAGGAAACCCTGCAAACCCCACAGAGACTGAGAGGGGATGGAAGCCACATTCTCTCGCACATTCCAGGCACCGTGAGGCGGCACCACTACTCCGCCCCCGAGCTGTACAGTAAATGCTAAATTCTTTGGTGCAGTAGAGTCCGCTGTCCTTCATTCCCAGCTGTTGGTATTTTTACTGCCTCTGTAACACGTTCACGTAGTTAACATTCATACTGAAGTGGTGCTCTGTGGACTGAGGTGCCGTCCACGATTAAAATTCACAGCGGCGCGTAGGAAGTCCACCGGGTCTGAACTTGGGGGAAACTTTGATGGCTTTTACAGCGTCCGTATGGATCCTGGATGAAAGTGACTCCTGTCACCGGAAAAAAGTAAAAAAGTAAAAAAAAAAAAAAAAAAAAGGCCTGACAGATAACCTGTAAGGCATGGCTGCTTACTAAGAAATAGACAGGTTTCCAAGTCGGACAGTTACCTGCACATATAGAGATAAACGTGCCGGGCAGGTGGAAGAATTATGGCACCGAAAGGTGCTAGTCGGGCCCCGGGGGCCTGTCTGTGACCCGAGGAGGCGGCCGTAATTATTGCGGCACATAGCTTGCGCTGGCGGAGATTACCGTCTTATCGAATCTATTCCAGGTGTGTTTTCCGTTTATTCTTACTGGCCCGGCGTGGCTCTGACAGACCTCGATTCTCGATAATGGCTTATCGCTCCAAGGGAAGGCCTGACGGGCTAAATTGAAGGCTGCGCACGGGGAGGAAGGGAAACGGAGCTGCGCGGGTGCCGCGGGACGCCGCTGCGGGCTGACGCTCGCACAACTGTCGGCGATTAAGTCACCAGCGGCGCGGCGGCTTTTCACCGATTTCTCATGTAAATGTCGAATTACCTCCCTCGGTTCCGCCAGACGTTACTCGAATTCAGCTCGACATCGGCCGCTGGATGCTCGTCCAACTGGGATTGATGTGAAACCGAGCAGCTGTTTACAGCTGCATTTCCGCGTTAAGAACACGCAGAACTGTCCTTAAAGCCGTTTCTAACCGGTAGCGCGGCGATATGGCAACCTGAAGGGCATTTCTGACTGCAGCGCTGTGCACCGAGAGACCACGCTTCTCTTTACCGCCGTGTCACCGCCGACCCTTTTACGGTTCCCGTTTCCCTTTACTGTCGATACAGAAACTCCATCGACTTCCATTCCAGCAGCTTCATTTCCTTCGCCGCTCAAATTGAAGTGGCTCAATCCATGCTTCTGTCCCCTTTTGCATAAATTGTCCGGGTACGAATGAGGTTTTTTGGAAATGTCCAGGGCTCCTTCTATAGGGCTCCCGTATATAGATTGAAGCCGTCTAGAGGTGTACGGTGCAGCTGAGTGTGGTATTTCTTCTCTCTTCATTGGGCTGATTACATCCTGTTTTCCAGTAAAACACCAACTGAGGTACCTTGACATCTTAAGGTAAATGCCATCATAAGGTAGACATGCAAAATGAATGGTATCTAAAGTGATACTTTACCTGTAGCAAATGTTTTCAGGTGAAATGTAAGAGACTCGGTGCAACTCGGAAAGTAATTGAGAGGGACGATTATAGGGGAAATTGTGGGGGGGGAAAAGTCTTTACTGTAAATTAAAGAGCTTCCTGCATTCAGCTTTAATACTATAACGGGGAAATAATTGCCCTTAAATAGTAATTTAGACAACAGAATCCATATTACTTTACAACTGTTTATCTTGGCTGCATTTTCAAGCTTTGAGCGTGTTCACTATGGGGCAGCAAGTGAAAATATTATTTAAGGGTGATGTTTAAAAAATGCATTCTCTGTTCAAATTATTTTACATTCTTAGTTATATTTAATTTCTCTTCATGTGCCGTGCTTCTTGTAATTTTAGAGGGAGCATTTCTTGCCTGATAAAAGCTTTTAAACATTCAAGATGAATTAGTGTTCGCACTCTGCGTGAATATTCATGTCGTGATCAACGCTCCGGAAACGTACCGTTTTTAACACTAACGCGAGAATTCTCGGTGTTCATACTTTCATTTGTTTTAGCTGTGCAATAAGAAATAGTTGATTTCTACATCGGCCACATTATTTTTAGATTCCTAAATCCTATCCAGAAATAGAAGAGAGGGATATTGCATACGGGGGTATTATTCATGTGGCACATTGAAGATGAAAGATGTTTGCCTCAAAGGTCCTTGTGGACCTTGAGATCGTGTTGCTTAAAAATACAATTAAGTAATCAGTTTTTAATTGCAGGAAATTAAATATTTAACCATATCTTGTTTTATCAGTTAATGAGATGTTGATGGTGTAAAACTTTGTGATGAATGTTTAAACAAACAGAATCAGGCATAAGCAATAATTTGCTGTAAAATGTAATACTTAACAGAAGCAAAGATGCCATGTACTTATCCTGTGTTTTACTTGAACGATGAACCTCGGTGCAGCAAGTGGTGGGTAATAAACTAGGTTTGCTTGAGCTTTCGTGCCTGCAGATGTATCTCCTTCTCTTAATGTAATGCATAAATTGTACTTTTGCTGAGATGTACGTCGCTTTGGACAAAAGCGTCTGCTAAATGAATAAATGTAAATGTACTTCTGCTTTTAATTATCTGGTATGAAAATGTGTGTGTAGTTGTTTCAGAGTACACACTATCCTGCTCTGAGCTGATGCATTTGATTTTGGGAATGCGGGTAGTCCTCGACTTACAACATACGTGATTTACGACAACCTGGACTTACAACGCCTGTCCCACCAACCTTATTATTTTTCGAGCCCCGATGGATATTTGGCTGTACGATGACGCCGGCCGGTCGCTCCGCTGTAAGGAACCATATTTCTTCTTGACTCAGTCAGTGCGTTTGCCAGCTGTTGTGTTTTATTTATGAAAACTGTGTTTTATTTAAAGAATGTTTGCTTGTGACTCCAGGTTACTTTTTATTTACAATGGCTGGCAAGTGAAAACATGAGTATTCTTGTAGCTCAGAAAAGAAAAATCAAAGACAAGTTTTATAAATGCAAGTGAAAATAATAGTGCCGCATGAAAAATAACAATACTGTACTATATAGAGGGGCTACTGGTTAGAGCTTCTGCCTTTGGCTCCGAAGGTGGCTGGTTTGAATGGGACCTACTGGTGTAGTACCCTTGAGCAAGGTACTTACCCTACACTGCTTCAATAAAATTACCTAGCTGTGTAAACGGGTAAATAATTGTAAGTTGCTTTGGAGAAAAGCGTCAACTAAACACATATATTTATTATTACTATAATTCGAACATGAACAATGTGTGAAATTACTGAAAGAATAGAACAAAGCCCTATTGCACAATGCAGCATTCATGCATGTTAATTGTTTATATGTCCTTATGCTTCATATAATACAGCACAAGAGGGTTTGTCACTTACAGCAAAGTGAACTTAGCGCGAGGCCGTCGGAACCGATCCCTGCCGTAGGCCCACGACTACTTGTACCTTCTCTGCTCCCTGAAGTCGCACGTTTCCCACTTTGCTTTCTTCGTGAAATGACAGTAGTGTGCAGTCTGGCCACCGAATAGAGCTTATTCTGTTTCATGCTCCTTTGGTGCTGTGCCGTGATGTTGGCTTCCACACAAAATCTGCAAATCGCTTATCCAACTTGGCAACTCGTCTCATGCGGCTATTCAAGCTCAGATTTGGCCGTGCTTGGGGGGGGGGCTGTTATTAGCTACTGCCACAAATGACATGAGCTCTGCCTCCGGAAGGGATGATTTGAGGAATAGAAATGACAACCCTCTTTGCTTTGGCGACCTCTGTATCCAAGGCAACTTACAAGAGCGGTGTTTTGCGAAAAGGTGCCACGTGTGTTGGGGGGTGAAGAGGCGGTAATTGATCGGTACAGCAGTGGCGACACAGGTGTAGAATATTCCGCACGCAGGGAACGGCACGTCACTCAGCTCTTGGGGAGCATCTGAGGAGGAAGGAGCACAACTGTGGAGGGGGAACGTGTGAGGAAACGCCGGAGAAGATAACACGGTGCGGTGGAAGGGAGAGGGTGGGGACAAACATGGTGAAGAACCAGGGCCTTTTATGGACACATGTCCATCAGTCACTGCCTGGCTGAAGGGTGTATTTGAGTTGAAGAAGTTCTCCGCACAAGTTGACAGTTGATGAATGAAGCGTGAGAAGTCACAGCACAAGCAATCCTCAGCAGCAGTAATTCAAACTCAGCTGCTGTCGATGAACATCCGAGACCGCGAGGCGAAAGCGGTTAATAGCTCATTTTTGCTTTATTTATTTACAAAGAGCCGACAGCTCCTCCCTCTCCTAGATGTTGGGCTGTCGCATTTATGCTTACGCACTCATGTCGTGCACGCTTAGCTTGCATGACGTGTGACACGAAATGCGGAAACTCCATCCGCAGAACGGGCATGATTTTCCTGTAGGTATCGGTGTTGGATTAAAGTAAAATCCAGGAATTATACTTAATGAACTATAGAACTGAAGTGAGAAACCTAGTAAGAGCAGTGGTGCTGTGTCTTCCTTTGCATTACATTCACATGTATTTATTTAGCAGACACTTTTCTCCAAAGCGGCGTACATCTCAGAGAAATACAACGTGTTCGTTACATTAGGAGGAGAGACATAGTTGCAGATGTGTGATTCTTAAGTACACTTAGTTTCTTTTCTTCACCGTATGCACCAACGTTCATGACACAAGTAGCCGCATAGAACTTTACCACAATATGAATGTGGCGGATTCCTGATCACCTTCCTAGTAGTATTTTTTTTTTTTTTTTGAGATACATAAAAATATTTATGTTGCCTTGCAAGAGTAGCTGTGTAAAGGATTGATCTGGGCATGATCTCCAAGTTATAGTGCATGAACATGATGTATACCTTATATGAACTTAAGAGATGATGGGCAAAGTGAGTCTGGAAGAGGTGAGTTTTAAGACCCTTTTTAAATGTGGACAGAGATTCAGCAGTTCTGAGAGAGGGGGAGGTCCCTTGGCCTTCTGTCTGCAGTTTGCCTGCACTGACTATGCATTCATAACCTTTCCGTATGTGACACTTCTGTCAGTGTTACGTAATGAACTTTACGGTGGTTTAAACATTTATACAGCAAGGTCATTTTCGCTGTGTCAGTTCAGGGTAAGTCCCTGGATCAGGGGTACCATAGCTACAGGGGGATTCGATCCGGGAACCCTGACACCGTGAGTGACTTTGTGAAAGGTGCGGGTGCGAATATGCTGGAGCGCGTCCACTGGCGGCGCTGTGTACTCAGCGCTGTTTGGGGAGACGAGCTGCGCGTTCCTGAGTCAGCGCGCTGTGCTGGAACCGCTTCCTTATCGCTTTATTACACAAATCACTGAGCCCAACAGCGGCGTTATTGGATTTCTAGAAAGTTCTCGAAAGACTTGCAGCGAGAGCACTGGCAAATTATTACTATTAAACATACAGTCAAATTATTACGTTATATATAGAGAAGGGTGGCGAATATATATATAATGTTATATATAAATATAGGAGGGGGGGGCGTGACGTCACCTGGCGCACACAGCGAAAGACGCGCGTGTGCTTCTCCGAGAGCGAAGCGGTGCTGTCTTTGCGCGGGGAGGAAAAGGAGAAAGGTGGGGGGGGTGCGAGCTCCAGACGCACGATCCCCTGTCATCGATCACAAGTTCTGTAGACGCGCGTAGGAGAAGACGGAGCGGTGGGAGCGCGCGTGCAGGACCGTTTCGTGGCGCGAGGAGATGGAAGGCTGTTCTCACGCTGTGTGAGGAGAACGGCTGCGAGGAGTCACGGGAAAAACAGACAAACAAAGTTATTTATTTATTATTGTTGTTGTTTTGGTTTTTTTTTTTTTTTTACTTTGCAGACTTGGCCGGCGGCACATCCGCGTAACGGTTACGTGTTTTATTTTGCGGTCCTGTCGCATGTACAATGACTGAGTGAGCGCGCCCACCCGTACGCGTGACACAGAGAAGTGTGTGTGTGTGTGTGCGCGTGTGCTGTTCTCCGCACCAAGACGAACATTCCCCCGGTCGGGATGGAACCCTGGGGCGGGGACAGCGACCGCCGCTCCGCAGCCTGTCAACGTGCGGCGTTTAAAGGCGAAGCGAACATGTACTGACGCACTTTGGCTCCACCGAGATGGACGGAAGCGTCGCGCTGCGCGTCTCTTCGCGCTCCTTTCCAGAAGCACCTCTCTAACTCGGAGCGACTGCTCCAGGGTGCCGCGCCGCACCGCACCGCCTCGCCTCGCCTCCTTCCCGCCTCGTTTATTTTGTTTCTTTCTTTTCTTTTAATTATTCTGCTGGCTGGCCGCTTGCTGGGATGTGCCGCCGCCGCTGTCCGCGCTGACGCCGCCGCTCCGGCGCCATGCAGCCCCCGCGCTTCCTGTGGCTCCTGGCGGCGGCGGCGCTCTGCTGCTCGCTGCTCCTGCTGCTGCACTCGCGCTTCCTCACTCCAGGTAAAGCCGTCCGTTCCTTCATCGCCCGCCTCCCTCTGTCTCTTGTACCTTCATCAGACCCCCGCTTGTCTGCGGAGAACTCGCCCTCTCCGCCGCTACTCTGCTCCTTTACCGCGAATTTAGCGCCGCCAGCCGCCGCGGGCTGAACGTTGTTGGTTCGCGACCTCGGCGCTCTTCCCGCATACGCGCGTCTCGGCTGAACCGTGAGCCACAAACCAGACATTTCTCGACGCGCTGACGCGGGTATCGATCTCAACAGGTCACGTTTTGTGCGAGACGAGCAAACCGCGCTGATCGGTCGCCCGAATGACGGGCGGACGGGCGCGCGAGGGGGCCGTTCCCCGGGAAACGGCGCGGGAGCCTCGTTCTTTGCGCGGGAACGGCGGTGAGGGATCGGTGGCGCAGGTGCGCTGATTTATGGAGGAGCTCCTCAGTAGATGGAGCCAGAGTGTCGCACTGCCGCCGTGATCTTCGGTCACCCGGACTTCCACTTGTGGATCTGCCCGTGGACGGAGACGCACACAGACAGATACAGAGTGGCGCATCTGTAGAGAGAGAGATATCACACGCACACACTACACACGTTCGTACACGTTATCATCGTCATCTGAAGGGCAGCGAGAGGGTCAAGGTGCTACTACTGTTCCCTCCTGGCTGTTACGCACTCCGGTTGACCGCTGCTAACACACAGGCACAGAAACAGCGATACACACGCTGTCACTGACAGCTGCTAGTACTAGTAGCGCAACCGCAACGAGCGAGCGAGACACACAGAGAGAGAGAGAGAGAGAGAGAGAGAGAGAGAGAGACGCACTCAAGCGCGCACATAGGCGCACACTCGTGACTCGCATCTCGATAGGAGTCTCAGGCTGCCGCCGTTCTGCCTGTTCCCGCGCTCCTCCTGGTCCCTGGTACCAGTGGGGTGGGGGGCACCGGTGGGCACGGCGGGGTGTCGCCAGTTCTCCTGCCGGTTTCACGGCTCTCGGACTCGTTTCACCCCAACAAGTGTGCGGACAGGTCCCCAAAACCGCCTCTCTCAGTAACACCCCAATTTTAAGAAAAATTATTAAATTCCAGCTTGCTGCCTTGCAGTTGTCAGCGAAATCTTTAGAGCTCGGGCCACGAGCTCGGCCACGAGCTCCTCCCGTCTCTCTCTGATGTGTCAACCCACGCGTTCAATCGAAGAGAGTAACAAAAAAAAAAGGAAATATCCTCCCCTTGTTGTAAATCCTGTTTTTTACGCCTTCGTTAAGAAAGCTGTCCGCGGCGTCTCGGACACGCTGACAACGGGAACTTGTTCGCAGCGCGGGGACCTCGATTCGGGGGGGGCGGGGCGAGCGGGAGGAAATGGAGCCGCGTCGCTGTTTTCACGTCCCGCTTTGTGCGCGTGACCCCTGGGCTGACCTCAGCAGTCGGCGACGCATCCGCTGCGCAGCGGGAGCACGTAGCGCGCGTACGAAAAAATGAGTCGCGCGGCATCCTCGGGAGAAGTGAGCGTCGCACGCGGTGCATGTTTGTAAAGATCAACGAATAAGAATCCGACAGGCTGTACTCCTCCGAGAGCCGATTTCAGTCGTATTATTCGATACAATGTATGTAAAATCCCCAAAATGTTCTGTGCGTCTCGAGACTTGTGTGGGAAGCAGTCATTTTTTTTCTCCCTTCCGCACACAAGCTGTCGGGAGCTCGTTCTGAGGCAGCAGCACTTCCGGTGTGACCCTTGAATCAAGGCTTGAACACTCGGCGTAGGGAACGTGCA
Organism: Scleropages formosus; assembly: GCF_900964775.1. Lineage (NCBI taxonomy): Eukaryota > Metazoa > Chordata > Actinopteri > Osteoglossiformes > Osteoglossidae > Scleropages > Scleropages formosus. The sequence goes on from NC_041807.1 coordinate 18,844,558, forward strand.
CTGGGGGTGCTTGCCTTTTTCGTACCACCTTTTTCGTCTTTAACGTTCAAGTCCCGCGTCCCGTCACGTTGAGTTCGGATCCCCCCGTTTTGCCGGAAGCGACAGCGGCGTGCGCGTGTCGCACGTTCGTCCTTTTCCCGGTCGGGCGCCGTGTTGGTTGGGCCGCCTCTGTAAGGACACCAGAAAAACAAAATCTTTTTAAACGGGTTTAGAACTGGTCGAGTTGTGATGCGAAATAGGCGTGGTGGGACTTGCGTTGACCGGGAGCCACGTTGAAGATTCCGGATGGAAATAAGTAGAAACTGCAGGGCTGCAGCTCAAATTCGCTGGAATCAAAGGGCGGCATCACTGCTAAACCGCCAAGAGATGGAGGGACCAAGGGGAGGAAGCTGGCGATGGTCTGTCGGCTTAACCCTACCTTAAATCTGGCTTAATTTCGATCTACTGGGGCTCGTCGTCTTCTTACACGGGATATGTCCTCTTTCCTCATCAGTAGTACTTGTAAAGCCGAGCAACTTTTTGCGTTCGCAGCATTTCCGGTGACTTTTATTAACGCTGTACTTGTACGAATGTAAACAGGTAGAGCAGAAGTGTCCTCAGTTTACCTTTTTCGACAGAACTGGTTACCGGAAGTGGTAAAACTTGGATTTCTGAAAGGCCGCGGTCCCAGTGTGTGCCGTTCGCTATTTTAGATGAAGCCGATCTCTCTCCGAGGCCCCGATAATCAATGAGGATGCGAACCGGCCGAGCTATCAGGTTAAGGACCGTCCTTTTGAGCGGTTCATCGTTCTGCTTGGACCGCAAGGAGCTGTCTCTTCACCGGCATCGCAGGCCGTTGCGCTGCTCGTGTTTTAGCTTTGCGTGATGGAGACACTAATGGCCATAACCAGGACGCGCTGGCCTTTGTCTCAGCCGTCAGCCTGCGTCCAAAGCAATATCGCACCGATCATTATTTCCCTGTCGCAACTCAGAATGCGACAAGTCTCTCTTTATTCATAGAACCTCCAAGCCGTGAGACGTGTGATTGTTATTCTTATTTTCAATTTAAAAAGAATTAAAAAGAAATGGCATTTAATGAACATCGTATAACAAGAAATGTCACATTCTCTCTATGCCTCATCCTTGAATAAATTGCATGCCGGCTGCAATTTAATTCTAAGCGCAGTTGGAGAGTAGACATCTAGCGCAATAGAAAAACGTACAACAATATCACTTTCTAACATGTACTCGTTGACTATCATTTCATTGTTTGTGATAATGAATGCGTTTTTTTTTTTTTCTCTTTTTCTTAACAAGGATCTTTGCTGCAAAATCAGGCGTCTTCTTTTTTTTTTCTTTTTTTTTTCTTTTTTTTTTTTTTTTGTGAAAGGCGGCCAGTCATCCTCCGCTGTGTTTAAAAATAGGAAAACCACGTGTGCTTATACACTCAGCTGTGTGTAAGATACTTGCACAGAGTTGCCTTTGGACAGCGCCAGTTTGCTGCGAGTGCGCTGAGGTTTAGTGCAGTGTTGGGTTGTGTCATAGATGTGTCTTGAGCTCGGGCAGGTGGGCAGGTATCTGTTCCGGAGACTATTCCCACAGCCAGGGGACACTTCAGAGCCTTGCTGGCAGCACTGTGGATATTATCTGTAGAAATTTGTCACAGAATAACTTCTGGAAACGCAAGTTATTTTGGGCGACAGACATTTTTTAAAAATATTGTCCCATGTGTGTAAATGGCTGATGCTGGAATCACCTCCGGCGATTCTAAGTGACCACAGCGAACGCTTCAAATATGCTGAAGAAATTTTACAGCCTGAAAGGAGAGATGAGTACGGGCAGTCCCCTGGGTACGGACGTCCGACTTACGCACAACCGGTAGGGTTCGAACTACCCCCCTGTTTAAAAAAGGAAGAAGAAAAAAAAAATATTAGTAACTAGGAAGGTGATCGGGAATCGTGGATATTCTGATAAATGTTTTTGCAGCTACTCGTGTGATGAACATCATTTCATATGGTGGAAAGAAACAAACTGCACTTAGGAATCACACAACTGAATCTGTCTCTCTTCCTGCTAATGTAATCCACACATTGTATTTTTTATGAGATGTACGTCGCTTTGGAGAAAAGCGTCGGCCGAGTGGATAAATGTAAATGTAAAGCCTATTTTATGAAAAAATCAAATAACACACAATGGTTCTAAGAAGAAACGGGCCACTTTGCAACGCGCATCAAAACATTGCGCGTCTGCAGTAGTTCGGTGGCTCGTGTGCGTGTGAGCCTAAGGTAGGACTGAGACTTTGTTCTTTTCAGTCGAAGTGTCACACCCCTGACCTCGGCCCGAATGTCCACACCTGCCCGAAATCAGAGTAGGAGGGTATAAAGAAGCCACACCTCCATACCCTGGTTGCGAAATCTCATTTAAGAAACCCACGACAACCTACCCGGCCTCCCAAGTCCCCCGTTCTCCTCAATCCCTCGTTCTCCTCAATCCCCCGTTCTCCCCGCTCCCCCTTTGTCCTCAATCCCTCTTTCACGCTCCTGACGTCCACGGCTCCCAACACTTGCGTCGCCTCCTCGACTACGACATCGGATTCTCCCCAAGACTTCCGTTTTATGCATCGACCGACCCGCACCTGTCCCCGACCGCTGATCTCGCCTGCTCCCTTGTGTACCGACAATGAAGATCCCACGATTGGGTCCACACACACACACACACACACACACACACACACACACACCTCAGTCTCCCGCCAGCTCAGTATGACACGGACCACGTTGCTGTTAAGTGTCTCGTGTGTGTTGCTGTATTTGGCTTTAATTTTTTGTTTTAACACACACAAACGATGACTGTTGAAACTAAAATGGAAATAATAAAGCGATCGGAAAAGGTGAAATGCCAACAAACATTGGAAAAGCGAGCGTTGAAGTTTCTTTAATGTTTATGATGCCTACATACAGACACAGTCTTCCTCCTCTCTCTGTAGTCTAAATACTGTAATAAAATTTACTGTCTCTTTCTATGTCTCTACATACTGTAGTTACATTATTGGTTATCATTACATTATATTAGTATTATTATTATTGCTTCCATCTATTTTCTTGACCACTTGACCTTCTAAGGCAACAGAGAGAGCAGAGCAGCCCAATTATTATTACTGTATTGTTATATTAAAATGTTTTAGTGTATCCGGAAGTGTTTCTTTAATGTTTTTCTTTAATCCATATAAAGGCACGCGATATATTATATACTAAGAGAAACATTTGACTAAGTGACGTTAGACACGAATCGTACCTCACTGTTCCGACTTACGTACAAATCCAACTTAAAGACACTGAGGAAGGCAACTCATTCGTAACCTGGGGACCGTCTGTGCCGCGTTGGTGGGAAGTCGCTTCTGGCGTTTATCACCGTTACGTATTAATGTCGCTAATGATAAGAACTTGTTGGGGTGGGGCGGAAGCGTGGATCGTGTGAACGGCGGAATGCGGTGCTTAAGGGACAGTAAATTGTGTTGCAGGAGCTGGATCTTGTGTCTTGTGTCGCGTGTCTGAGACGGTGTGGAACAGGATGGGGGCTGCCGTAGGTCAGCGCTGCTGCTCGCCCTCGTGTTTCTTAGTATTTTTATCTCCGATGTGTTAAATATGGATAAGTTGTCACATTTCAGCAGAGGAAAAGCAGGGCTGCGTTTACCATCCGGCTCTTCTGGATGTTACGGGTTCTCTGCCTCTAAGTGCTTATATGTAGCATTTTTTTTCTTTTTCTTTCTTTCTGACAACACAGATGGCGTCGTGATCAGGATGCCAAATATTTGTGCAACGGTTTCGTAAAGGAGGAAAACGGCACCTTGATGATGTTTATACGGCGATGCAATATGCCAAGCTTGCACATGGTTCAAGTGAACAGACAGTAAATCATTCCTTGTCTTCCAGAGCGGTTCAAGGATAACGTGACGCTCGAAGGAACGGCATGGTGGAATCTTGGAGCCTATACCTGAATCCGCCGGAGGGGAGCGTGCGATTAGGTACCGTCGGGGCGGTTCGCCTCCGGACGCCGGCGGAATTCAGCGCCGTTGGGGCACTTGGCACCGGCACCTTCGGCTTCGGCCGTGCGTCGCGCTCGCGTTCATCTCGCTTCGGTTGCGTCTCGTAAGCCGACCTCCGCAAGGGCTGAAGTACGCCCTCCGAAGAGGCGTTTGTTTTGTTTGCGAGAAATAAATAACCTCATTTAAAAATAAGATCTTACACCCGTCATATGAATAATTTATGACGCGATGGAGTGTCCTTCGTATACACCTCTTCATCACAAGCGTGCGTCCCTCTTTTGAGGCTTATGTCGGCAGCGCGGAGTTCGTTCTGTTGTTTACTTAAGGCGTGTGTGCGCTTTGGCAGAGTTTCTGCATATTCTGTGCTAGAGGAATGAAACATTAAATAAATAAATAAAGAGCCATCCGGTTGAATTTTGTTTTCCAGAGGGAGCTCTTTGGCGTACGTGAACAAACGGCCCAGGTGGAAGAGTGCTTCTGATTGTCATGGCAACAAACGGACCGTACGGACTAACCTGTGGAGTGACATTGAACGGAGCTGATGGAAAGACAGAAATGATGTATGAGAGGAGCTGTGAATAAACTCATTGGAATGACGGACGGTGTAAGCAGCGGAGAGCGCCGTAATGAGAGCCGAGCTAATGAGTACCGACGGAGCGACGGGACCCTGTAAAGCATGTCCAGGTCACTGCTGTCTGCATGGTGGACTGCTCCGTCGCCTGCTTTCACGTGACGTGGGCTCCTCGCCGTGCAGCGAAAAGGGTCTTTTCGATAAAATTTGCTCCTAATCTATTCCGTAATTAGCGCATCTGGCTAACTTTAATAATATTGTACAGCCCCAATTGACCAGAAACCGCATAGGGTGAAAAATGCTGCACGTTCAGTCGTGCTCCGTCAGCTGTGGTGACAGATGGACGTAACCACTGCCGTAGCAAAGAGTGGTCCGGTAGGATAGATACCCCGTAAAGATGGCGGCGAACGAGTCCGCATAGAGCTGCTTCCTCAAAATGTCCCCCCCCAACACACACACGATATTTACATTTATTCATTTAGCAGACACTTTTCTCCAAAGCGACGTACATCTCGGCGAAATATCGGTCCCTTCCGTTGTCTTCTAGAAGCAGAGCTCGGCTCTTCCCAGCACCCTTCTGTCGACTTGTCCGAAGACGATTTGTGAACCTAAGAAATGTTCTACTTGAGTCCAACACAGAGAATATATTAAAAGGACATGTAATGAGAGCAGTCTTTCACCCGTTGGGTTAATTTGTTCCCTGAAATTATCAGTTCCTGCTATAGGAGGGTCGAATTACCATTATTTATTGGAAAAAAAAGTACTGTAGGTTCCAAGGAAAAAAAAATGTCCGATTAAGAAGAGTCTAATGCCAAAATAAAAAGCATGTTTATGCATGACAATAACGGAAACGCATTTTGTGTTTGTAACAAGAATGATTTAATTTCTTTTCCAATTAAAGATGATTGCAGGAATCGTGCAGGGGAGAATAATTTTGTGGGCTGTCAGTGTCACCTTCTGAATTTGACTCACGAACTGGAAAAGAAACACTTTTTTTGAGTTCTAAAGCGTGATTTAATTTCCTTTTTTTTGCGCTGTGCGCTTCCTTGTTCTAATTCCTCTGCTTGTTTGTATTCTTTCTTTCTTCCTTTCTTCTCATGCTGAGAACAAGACACCTTTGACCATTTGTCACCCCCACTTCAACTTTCTACACTTTATATTTTCTTTATTTTGAAAACTTGTACAAATAATTCAACCAGTCGGACGCACTTGAAATAATACCTTTCGGTATCTCGGCATGTTTAAAGCGCTTAATGATTTCTGCAGCCTTCGTGTTGTCTGATGTCGTCTTCTCTTTTCAATTTATTCTTTTTTTATGCCTTTGCAGGCCTTTTAAGAGATATTTTTGTAATTTTGCCCATGGGTGTGTATGATGAGATTAAAAAAAATCACTGAATGCCTTTCACTGCATGGATGAGAGGTGCTGCGTAGTGTTAGACACTAGATTGTCTTGATTTAATCGTGAGATTACTGCTTTTTTTACAGCAGTGTAAGAGCATTCGGGTTATAAAAGCTGCTTGTCTGTTTTAAATAAATGACTTAATATTTATTATGTTCAAAAATGAATATCCTCGTTTGTATAACGAACTTGTGTTGGTATTGAATCTCTCATTTTACTTGAGTTTATATCCGTAAGCGACGATGTCATTGGCTGAGACTGTCAGTGTAATAGGAAATGTAGACAGTAGATCTTTTCGTGTAAGAAGCATAGCGTCCGCGTGCTTCGTAGAGTAGAAGACGTGAACAAAATAAACCGCTTGTCCCATACGGGGTCGCGGGGAACCGGAGCCTAACCCGGCAACACAGGGCGAAAGGCCGGAGGGGGAGGGGACACACCCAGGACGGGACGCCAGTCCGTCGCAAGGCACCCCAAGCGGGACTCGAACCCCAGACCCACCGGAGAGCAGGACCCGGTCCAACCCGCTGCACCACTGTGCCCCCCTTGAACAAAATACCTGTTGTGGAAATGAAACGACTGCGCAACTGGACAGAATGACAAAGATGCCGTTTTATGAAAAGTGGTGCACGCTTTCATAAGCCACTGTAGCGGTTTTTCATTGTATGGGACCCTGTCATATCGGGGGGGGGGGTGTAGGAGGGAGTATATAGAAGCAGAAACCATCCTAACATACCTCAGGTGTTGGATGATGTCTCTCTACCTCAAGTGCTGAGTAGAGGAAAGTGCCGTCACAAGCTGTGATTATAGTGTGCCCATCAAAACTGCACGTCAGTAATAATAAACTCGTCACTTGAGTGGTTTTTCACTCGTGCGGTAATAGTGCAGGCCTCAACTGAAATATGTAAAAGTGACAGTGTGTGATCAGGGATGAAAGAGCCGCCTGACCTTTGACTTCTGGGCTGGTCGAAGGGTGTAAGGTTTTCAAGACCTCAGGAAAGGATCCCGGAGAGGCCAGGCAGAGAGCTCAAGGTCATGAACTGACCGGCCCTAGAGCAGCCTATGGGCTCCTGGAGGACCCGTCATGTTTGGGCCAGGTGAGTCCCTTGCAGCCTCAGCTGTGTCACCGCGGTTAAATGGAGGTACCCTGGACTGTCAAAATAATACCAGAGCGGTGATATGAGCTCTGCCGTGTGCTATATTTGTGTTCGTGATTGAATGCCGCACGCTACAGTGTAGCAAATCACAGTTGATGGCACAGTTATTTATTAGATTATTAGTTATATGCAGCTTTTTTCTATATTTCAAGAAATGGAAAACATCAGTCATCCAGTGTAGTTTTAATACGTTGTCGTAATTACACAATGTCTAATTTTTCACGTAGCGTTTTCATCTACGCGCGTGGCGAAATCATGGGATTCTGATTTTGCTCGTCACGGTTTTTTTAATGAATTTGTCATTAGTCAGGTTAATTGGGCTTTACTGATCAGAATCTAATTAATACTTGATTCCCTTTTAAATGGAAAATGTTGCTGTTTTAATTGGTGTCCTGGAATAGAAAATACCGTGTGCTGAGAAGGAGGGAGAGAATTTCACAGTTTAATTTTGTGCCTGTTGTTGCTTTTCTCCTCACTTCTGGGGTATTTGGGACTCTCATTTGCCGTTGATGTGCCGGGAGGTTTTTTTTGGAGGGGCTGCTGGCGGACCCGTTAGCCACCTGTAAGGTTATTTGGGAGCTGCCAACTGTCCGGGGATTTTTCCGAGCTTGCAGGCTCGCCGCGTAGGATCGGCGTGCTTCGAGACGGCTGCAGAGCTGCGGCGAGACCAGACCCGCCCCACCCCGCGGCCGTCTGCGAGACCGTTCGGGGTCGATCGGCGGTTTGCGGGGTCACGCTTGCCGGTCTTCGCGTCTCGCCGCTACGCAGGAGTCGTGCCACCCGGACCGCTGGGCCGTGCCCGGACTGCGCTTCGGCAGGGGATCAGCGGTGCTGGGAAACACGAGTTGTGGCTGTCGGTGCGGTGCAAGGGCCGGGGACACGACGGAATAATATTTCAAAAGATGGTTTGTAGTTTTTGTATTTTAAGTTTCACTTATGCATGTGTGTTAACATAGGCTTCATTCATTCATTCATTCATTTATATATTTGAATTTTTTGGCATCAGAATGATGTCGCCTGCTGTCTAATTTTGTGCTGTATCCATCAGTCATATACAAACAACCACATGTCTGGTGCAGGGCCCTGGTGGTCCAGAGCCTATTGCAGCGGCTTAGGGCTGAGTCATGGTAATATAGGGTGCCAGTTCATCCCAGGGCAGTCAGGCACTCTCATCTCACACACACACACAAAGAGCAATTTAGAGTCACCAGCTCACCTGAAACAATTCTTTGCGCAGCGAACGTGCAAACTCTGCACGTACAGTGGAAACCACAGCCCAGGAGCTGCGAGGCACCACAGCTACCCGCTGCGCCACTGTGCAACGTGAAAACCGATAACCGACCGCCTTAGGCGGGCTGGGGGAAAAGTGATGAGAGAGGGAGAAGTGACGAGGATCTTATCATACCTCCATAAATGGGGGCTGCGGAACAAAAGTACAATTATATGATACATTAGTTCCATTGTGGCTCAAGGGCTGGAAGTTCACAATAGGGTGCGAAATCAGCAATTTCTGCTGTCAAACACAATTAGTTTATCTTACAGCCGGATGAACAAACAGTTACGTTTCAGGTGTTTTATGGAGAGCGATGGCAGCCTTCGTGTCCTGGAGAAAATGAATGAAGGCAGTAATCCTACTGCTGGTTTCAAAGAAGAGAGCGGCTCTCCTCTCCTCCTGCACTTCTCATTAATTCACGGGCAGAACATGAATGGCCTTCGGGAAGCGGGGGGCCTTCGGTTTATGCCGCTGGGAACCGAGGGGTGTGACTTTCAAAGCTCCGTGGCATGGGGTGCGAGCGGGGGTGCGGTGCGCTCCGTAATGCATTAAAGCCCTCCCAATGCAAGCATCTTTTCTCCTCCAAATGATGTAGGAGCACAAGAGTTCTACTGAGAAACTCCAGAAACGTGTTGTTAAGAAGTGAGTGAAAGGAGAAGGACTTTATGATATTAGTACGTTCCAGTTTGTGTTTATGGTCATTATTTTTGATATTCATGCTTTAATAAACAAACGCGCATCTGAGCCGCCTAGAGTGTTTCTTGTCGCTATTGTTCCCTCGCTGTTACTGAGGGATCTAGTGTGTGTGTGTGTGTGTGTGTGTGTGTGGCTCACGTTTCCATCTTTGCTTGTGCTCGGGGATTTTGCAGTAAAAAAATGGTGTAAATGTTGGCTGCACTGACTGCCTTTGGACCGCAGAGGTGCACAATATCGTGGCACTGACCACCACGGTCTTAGAAACTCTTCCACACACACACACACACACACACACACACACTGTTTTGCCTGTTCTATCGCAGACAAATCCATAAAACGTTCCAGCACCTCCTCCTTTACAACCTCACATTCTTCGTTGCGAATATTGTAAAGTGTGGTAGTCATTAAAAAAAAAAAAAAAAAAGGCATGCTTTCTTCTTTTCGAGTGCAAAAGATTTTTTTTTTCTAGAATATTCCACATCACTAACCAGAATAATTAGCCAACATGAGCTTGATTTTGTTTCATGCGCAGCTTGCAGCTCACTGTCATGTAGACTGAGTCAGATGAAGAAGGGTTATTACCCGGGTCAAAGTCATTGTTATAATTCTCCATGAGTGAAAGAGCTTAGTGGCGCTTGGATTGATGGTTCAAAGGGTTTGGGGTGGATTAATGTCTTTTTGATAAATATCAGTGAAACGCTCTGCTTATTTTTGTTCTTCTAAATATCTCCCTTCTTTCACTAATGTCAGAAAGAAACTAAAACTTTCTTGAAGTCGTGATTTAAAATGCAGCTGCGAGCAGCGATTCCGGGAATTGTGGACACCAGGACATCCGACGTGGTCTCGTACCACCATGTCTCCCAAGTGTTACTGTGCTGTCCAACATTCATTTATTTGCTATCCTGCTTTACCACATAGCTTACATTAACATTACCAGTGGACAGCTGTAATGTAGTGGTTAAAGCAGTTCCAGTTGGACCCAATGGTTGTAGGTTTGAATCCCGTCTCCAGCTGTAGTAACCTTGAGCAAGGTACTTCGCTAAAATTGCTCCAGTGAAATCACCCAGCTGCATAAATAGATGAATAATTGTATGTTGCTTTGGAGAAAAGCTTCATGTGACTGCACTAATGCCCAGTAATTGGCTTCATCATTGGATGTAAACGCCACTTGATGATTTTCATTGACTTACTGTTCTGCATATGCCTTTGATTTTAATGTGTCTACAGGTGATCATTTAAAGAAAATAAAATTATCAAAAGTTCTGTACCAGTCCAAGAAGTTATTGCTCTCCTGGCTGCCAGACTGTTCTTCTTTGGAGAGTATTTTCTGAGCTCGCAGTAAAGAGCGATGTGGTGAAGGGTGTGTGTGGAGAGGCTCGGGTCCAGGAAGAGTTGAAGTGTGAATGATGTGGCTCATGTGCACCATTTTTATTTGACTGTGACAGCCATGTTTTTTTTTTTTTTTTTTCCTCCTTTTTTTTGACACATTCTGTCTGAACTTCTTGATGATCGTGGTCTCTTTTCCTCCAGTTGTTCTTTTTTTTTTTTTTTTGGACTTGCAGCACTGGATAAAAAATACGAGTGAAAGCAGTGCAGTTAGAAGGCGTGAGCTCTCATTGTCCAAGTTGTCCTTGCCTGAGATTTTTTTCAGGAAATGCCAACTAATGGGTTTCGGAGATGCAAGAAATAAAACAGGGAAAAAAAAAAAAAAAGAAAATTAAAAATCCAAACAAAAAAGTAAGGTTCCAGAAGCTTCTGTGGAAAATCCCATAATTGCTGAGTCCTTGAGATGTGCACATGGTCTTTTGGGTGGTTGTGTTGTGTTCATCCAGTTTCTCTCCACTGATTTGTTTGGATTGTAAGACCTCCCCTCTTTACTGTGTTTTATAGACCCTTTTCATGCAGATCCCTCAGTTTCATGTTCTTGCCTTACATTGCTTTCTTTTTTTTTTTGGAGTGTCTTATCAGCGTATTTAAGAGCAGATCCTCGGGCAGCGGGCTTGTTTTCCACTTTAGGACGTTCCCTTCGGTGCCAGGCTGCGAAAAGCCCTAATTTTGTCTCCGTTTGCTGCTCAGAACAGCCTCCCGTCTCTTACGTTTCTCTCGAGGAGCCGCAGAGGATCCAGGGCACCGTGGGAGTGGGGGTGGGGGGCATGTGTTTATCATACAGCTGAGCCAGGGTGCGGGTTTTGAATGAATGGGGGTAAGATTAAAGCTGGGGGCACCGGGGTAAGGGAGTGCGCCGCTTGCATGCCGATGAACCGCCATCAATGGCCTCATGCACCAGGCTGTCTGGGGTGTCGTCAGCGATCGCCTGCATTCCACTGCAGCTACAGGTACAACACCGTGTTTTGATGCTGCGTTTGGATCTATGGTTGGGGGAAAACACTTGTGCACTCGCTGAGGGTTGTAGGGAAAGGAAGATCAAGTTTTTTTAATTCCTGTGCCGAAGTCCCCATGATTGAGCCCAGTAATAAGTGCGCCGATAGAGCGTACGCCTGTTTCGCTGGCCGGGGTGATACATTTATCATCTTTTCCTTCTTAGTTTTATCTTCTCATGATCGTGTGTTATGAAAAGTGGCTCACTTATTGTTGGAATGTAAGCGCAAGGCCAGGTGTGCATGTGCGTGTATGTTTAGATTAAAAATGCTGTCGCTTCACACACACTTCACCGAGACGGAAATAAATGTGTAACTTGGAGCGGATGCCTTGCAATCGAAGGAACCGGGTTCAAATCCCCACCTTAGCTCTAGTGGCCTTGATGGCGGTATTTAACCTCCACTGATGTGGTACAAATGACCCTGCTGTAATTTAATATGTAAATGGGTAGGAGATTCTAAATAGCTTAGTGTAATACACTGTAGCTGACATCGTAAACTCGCGCACACCCAGGACAGGACGTCAGTCCATCGCAAGGCACCCCAAGCAGGACTTGAACCCCAGACCCCCCGAGAAGCAGGATCCGGTCAAACCTGCTGCGCCACCGCACCCCCTACCTCCATTGTAAGCTGGCTTGGACAAATATATGAACGTGTGAGGAGGTGCAGCAGGAAGCCTTTGGCTCAGGGCTTGACTGCGGTGTAAACGAGGTAGGTCTTTGGATCAGGTAAAATGATTCCACTGACGGAGGCGTTTTACGCGTAAGCCGTTCGCATGAATGGCGAGCAAACGATGTGTCCTGAATACGGAGCAAAACCGCCCTTCCTGCTGGCTGCTCCACCTCCGGTTGCGTTTCTCCGCTCGTTCGAGTAGACAGAAAAACCTGCACGGGGCTCACGCGGCGAGATGCGCCGGTGCTTCCGTAAGAACGGGAACGCAGAGCGTCCGCTTTCCTCGCCGTTGCTTCGGAGCGAGAAATTCTCACGCTTTGGTTCGTGCCTCCCAATGTTTTCATTCCCCTCGGCACAAGGACAGGTGTGTTTCTACAGCTGTTCTTTAGTGCTTTTATAGAGGGAGAATGTCACCACTCGGAGTTCCAACAAAACTCAAAGACGAGCGTTTGAGTGGGTTTATCAGCCGTGGAACACGTTGTTATTTCGGTGCCGCGGGCTGTTCGTCGCTTTGCTGAAGGTACTGATGCTGCGTTCGTGAAAATAACCCTCGTGTGCTTACAAGACGCGTCCGGTGACCTCCGAGAATCCGTGTTTTTTGGTGCTGTTGCGCGTTTAATTTTCTGAGAAAAGGCGCCTTGATTTTGAAGCGTACGAACAATACGAAACGTCGCCGATGCCGTTGCTCATACTGTTGGAACAGGCCAAATTAATCATCCTTACGTTCTCGACGAAACATCCATTTTTATTCACGGGCCTGACAGCTGCATCTAAATCGGTCACGTTGCTCACGTGACAGCTGCGTTTGGTGGGATAATTTGTATTTATGTAGTGCCTTTACAGTCACTTTCCATCGCAGTGCTGAAGTGAGAAGCCTGAGATGCGATGTCACGTTGCTATAAGGGTCCGTCCTCCTGGACTCAAAATGTGCACGTTGGGACTGAATGTGGGGATGTAACCCGAGCGGAATAGAACGTCGGGGTGTTCCTGAAGCTGGTGAGATGTTGAGGTGTCGCCCGGGGGGACGGAACATTTTGCGTCGCCCAAGCAGCCCGTTTGTTGCAGGGGGCCGGAGGAGTTATGTACCTGAGTGTGGAATTAAACTGACAGACGTTAAAGCCGTGCGTCTGTTAGTTGGGTTACCATACTCGCCCTACTCGGCTCGTTCATTCCCGGGTCATTAGCGGGCATCGTCAGGTGTTTGTCAGAATCACTTGCTGGACATCAGGACTCTGCCCTGGAGCATGGTAACATACTCTATATCATTTTTGCCCTCGTGGGCGAGGCAGGCAACTCAGAATTGTGGTTCCTACAACCTCACGCCCAACAGGGACAATGGAGTCCAGTCGGGTCTGTTGGGAGAGCCGTTCTCCGTTGCCCAGCATGCATCATACCCGAGCACCAGGTGACATAGGGTTATACACCTAAATGGAAACCTCACCAGCAGGGGCTACACTGTGGTATTTAACCTGGATTCTTTCAGTAAAATACCCAACTTGGTAAACGGATAAATTGCACTTCTCTTTGCCCTGGTAAAACAGTAAAATTGCAATGCGTTCATGCACTGAAATTATGAGATTTAATGTAAGAACTGGGGGGCGCGGTGGCGCAGTGGGTTGGGCTGCTGTCCTGCTCTCCGGTGGGTCTGGGGTTCGAGTCCCGCTTGGGGTGCCTTGCGGCGGACTGGCGTCCCGTCCTAGGCGTGTCCCCCTCCCCCTCTGGCCTTACGCCCTGTGTTGCCGGGTAGGCTCCGGTTCCCCGTGACCCCGTGAGGGACAAGCGGTTCTGAAAATGTGTGTGTGTGTGTAAGAACTGTCCTCTACATTACTGTGCGTACGGTTACCGAAAAAGGGCTCAGGAGACAAATACATGCAGGAACGCGAGCTTCATTCTACCGCAATTTGGTTAAACAGAGTACACGCACCTGGGCAAAACTCTGCAAACACAGGATACAACAATGGGGCTCAATAATTTCCCAAAAACAGCTGCCGACTGAACTATTTACATTTATCTGACGCGTTCCTCCAAAACAACTTACAACATCAAGGTTACAATTATTTACCCAGCCGAGTAATTTTTTTCCTGGAGCAATTCAGGGTAAGTACCTTGCTCAAGGGTACTACAGCCAGAGAGAAGGCTTGAACTTATTATCTTTGGGTCTAGAGGCAGTTGTCCCTCCATACACACATGTTCATATATAAACTATAAGATAAATACATTTTAAAACACTGGTCACGCGGAAAGCACGCGTCAGGCTGTGAAGGTCACTGAATGTCTTCTTAGCACCGTGAACCGCAGCTGTTGAAGGGCGGTCGTCCGCAGCCGTGAAAATGGAGGCCGAGAAGAAGAAAGAGGAGGCAAACGAAAGTGTCACCTCGCCGGCGGGCGCGGCGCCGGGGTCCCGCTGCGAACGACGCAGGAGATTGAAAGCACTCGGTGTGCAGGGCGCAGGCGCGATCGCGGACGGGATCTCGGCTCTCACCGCTCCGTCACCGGAAAGCTTCCCGCGCTCGGAAGCCGTTTCCAGCAGCATGTGGCCAAAGCGTTTAAGCCGGCGGCTCTAGTCTCCCCGCAGAGCGCTCGTGTGTTTAACCGTGGGGAGCGCTCCTATGCCGAGCGCACAGGTCACGCGCTCCTCGAGGAGAGCGCAGCACGTTCGCCGCTGGGAACAAAGCGCGGGGAAGCAGAGGATTCTGGGAAGCCTGGCGGGTCGGGAGTGCTATCCTTTCAAAACGTGAACGAGACTCGCTGGTTGTCACAGTCTCACAGGTTATATAGTCAATACAGTGCCGAACAGGGGAATTTGAGTATTCGGGACCCTCCGTATCGGCAGGGGTTCCACAAACTGCAGCCCCGCTAAAGTGAAATATCCGAGAATAGCTTGACATTACCCTGTAGACCCAGGAAAATTTTGAAAAAGATAACATAAACGTAGCTGGTTTTTAACTCCTGTATTTGTTCAGAATTTTAGTAGAGTGAAAGGAGAAGTTAAAATACAATTAAATTAAAATAAAATTCCTTGTTCTTCTCCCTATTCCATATGTAGAATTAAACAAGAAAGCTATGGTGTGCAGATGGGTTGGGTTGGGGGGGGGGGGGGGGTAAAGGTTGTGGTTGCTTTCCAGTTGCAGCTAAGTATTTTTTTAAATCACAGTTTTTTTGGTAACAAATTGAAAAGATAAAAATGTACAGACATGAAGGGCTCTGTGAATTTCAGAAAGCGGCAGGAAAAAAAAAAAAAAATCTCTTCACGCCTTAATTGAAAAGTTGTCTGTAGTTTGAACTGAGTTAATGTCGTTTCTGTGGAGAGAGAAGCAAGAGAGGGATTTCAGCCTCTTGGATTTTGGGAGCAATGATGTATTTGTGGTTATGGCAAAACAGAATTTCTTTGAAATGAATCACAATACATGGAAGAGGCGGGGCGGGGTTGGGGGGGGAGGGATTCGCTTCGATTTCTCCGTGCTCTGAGGCTGATGGTGTTACTCAGCCAGTCGGGTCACCTCAAGGAGACAAAGCGCTTGGAAAAGTAGCTCTTCTTTCACACACACAGCAGCTTCCTACAGATTTTCCAACTTGTCCTCTTTACATTTCTGGAAAAGTCTGTTGGTCCTTTAGGGAATGAAACAAAGCACTACTTGAGTGTTTGCCCTGCACACACACACACACACACACACACACACTCTTTCTGGTCCCATGAGCCACTGGTCATCACTATGTGACTGTGCGATGTGTGTGATATGAAAATCGCTACGTGACCTGGTAGATCACTTAAACTTCACATGGACACTGTCGAAAAGCATTTTGTGTCTGGCCTGTTTAACATTTTGGTAATGTCATTGTCATTGTGAGGAAGCATCAAGTTGCATTTGAAGTTTGATCTTCATAAGCTGTACATTGCTGCCAAAGGTGGTCCTACAAAGTATTAATTCAGGAGGCGAGTGCTTATTCGTTATATTACTTTCTGTCTTTTTCTTAATTTAGATTAATGTCTGTTTTTTCCTCACCTTGAAATGATAGAGTACTGGAGTGGTAAAAATTCCTCATCTTGAGTTGTGATCATTTCTGATGGATCTATGACTTCTTTCTATCAAAAGTATGGATTCTTTCATCTGATTGCCCTAAGGCTTCGTGACATAATCCACAGTAGGCTTCTGAACACATAAAGGTAATGATCACCGGTTTTATTTTTAATTTGAGGTGTTTTATTCACATTTTGTACCTCTGTGGTGTTCCCTGTCAGATCTGACCAGTTATGGGAAATGAATCGGTGAGACTTTTATAAAGACCTTCAATCAGCTGCTGAGGAAGAGGGTCTTGATGACATGGAATTAGCATTTTCGTTGAAGAATGGGAATTTGTTGTGGCCTTCATCCCCCCCAAGAGTCATGACCAGCTCGTAGGTGAAATGTGAACAGCGGCTGCTTTAGGGGGTGCGCCAAAGGCACTTAGATTCAACAGATCCATGTATGCTTCCAGCTGGTGAATATGGAGCGACGAATGATGCCGCCACCACCTTGTGGCGTGTCGAGTCTGGTCAGTGGTGGCGTCCTATGGTATCTTAGATGTCTCTGCCACACATGGAGACCAACCCAGCGTGGAATCAGGGGAAGTCCGGCAAGAGGAGGCTCTTTCTGGAAGATCTGGGCAGAGTTCTTGTCTCTCCTCTTATTCAATGATGTGTAGCGAGACGTTGGCATCACCTTCTGGCAGTTGGGTGAGGGGTGTACAGGAAGTAAACTTTTCATCCCCAGCCGGTATCCCCAACTAAAGAGCAGGCAGATCGCTGTAACGCAGTAAAATGTAAAACAGTTCAAGGCGCTGAATACTTTTCATAGGCACTCTATGCCCCGCAGCACTGGCAAGAATCATGAGAAGAAATCTCATTTGCTGTAAAATTTGAAAAATGTGCCATAGAACCTTTTGATAAAGGGGTCGATCCCAACAATTCCTGCTGGACATCAGGCTGATTTCATCCTTTCTGCCCCTATCTGCGGCCATCGTGTGTAAGCTGCAGGCGACCCCAGCCGCTCCTTCACTCATGTGCCATTTCTTGATAACACGAGCATTTTTTTTTCGGCTTCCCCAGGCTGCCTTTCCTAGACAATGACCCCTGAAGAACGCTTTGCGTTGACTGTTTCCAGTGGCAGCACATAGTGGCCTCAGGTTTTCTATTCTGATGTCATGCCGCAGGAGAATTCTGATAGTGGAATTTTTTTTTCTTGAGTTTTCTGGATGCCGACTGCTTCCAGCGGGCTGATTCATGATTTTTTTTTCTTCTTCCCTTCATTAGGACAGTTGGGAAGACGGTTCAGTGCTGTGGATGAGTCAAGTCACCTGTGTCGCCGCCTCTGATGTCGCTTCCTGCTTTTGACCGTGTGCTTCCAGGTCAGCTGGCGGCGGGGACGTGCGAGATTGTTACTCTGGACCGGGACAGCAGCCAACCGCGGCGAACTATTGCACGGCAAACTGCACGGTGCGCATGCAAGAAAGGCCAGATCGCCGGCACCACGAGAGCCAGGCCGGCGTGCGTGGAAGGTAGGACGCGAGTTTCGTCTTTCGCCCACCACGTCTACAAACACATCACATCAGCATTCAAACGTTGCGCGGCGTGTTCAGGTATTCCAGTAGCGGCGCTGCCCGTGTAAACACCTTACGGCGGATAACATGCCCCAGGAAAGCTCTTATCCTGATTATGCCAAAGGAGAATTAGGCAGGTTGCTTGTGCCTTTAATAACGCGAAAAGACGAAGGGTGTAAAGAGCTCTGTCCCCTTATAGCTCTCGAATGCTGTGTCTGCATGTGCCGTGGGAGCGCAAGTAGCCGGGGAGCCGAGCGAGTGGGGCTTCGGAAAAAGTCTTGCCCGTCGCCAAGGCCCCACTTCTGCAGGGATGCGGCACAGATTTTTCTTGCGAAAAAATCCACCGCTGTCAGAAGCTTCAATTGTCACGATTTCAAATGAATTTCTGGACTCCGGAAATGAGCAGAATAAACCTTAACTGGGCAAGAAAGTGGCCGCTCCATAAAAGCACACCTTGACCTCAGCTCATCTTTGTTCACGTATTTACTCCTCTTTTTATTTAGGAAGAAATGTCCTTAATGGACTGTTCCTTGTAAGGCAGGGAGCAGCTGATATGAACGCATGAAATTGTGTAATCCATTCCCTTCCGGTTCAGTCTAGACAGAAATGTAGTATCCAGCGCTTGACCTCAATCTGTTTTTCCATGGTACAACCAAACTGGAAAAATTTACCCGTCCCATCAGATGTGGCACCTGTCCAGTTTTGGAACATCGTTGGAAAGACAGAAAATAAGTAAACGTCTAGGTGTAAAACGTCCCGGTTAGCTGTGGTGAAGGTGAGGTGGTCAGGGCATCACGTGCTTTTAGAGAAAGCATCCAGCCTAAAGAAATTGCCTAAAATACTAATATATTTGGTTGCTTTCTTGAGGGAAAAATTCTTTCGAAACGAAAATGCTGAAGATACAATTAGTGACGTCCTGTGGCTTCTTTAGTATGATGGTGGCCATCGTACATCACTCATAGTGTGTGAGTGACAGAGAGAGTGTGTGTGTTCCACTGATGTATGGATGAGTGGCCCATTGCAAGTAGTGTATCTAGCAGTGTAAGCCTTTGGGTGCTCTGGTTTCCTCCCACAGTCCAAAGACATGCTGTGACAGAGAGAGTGTGTTCCACTGATGTATGGATGAGTGGCCCATTGGAAGCAGTGTATCTAGCAGTGTAAGTCACCGCGGTGAATAAGGTGTGCGGGCCGGTAACACTACATGGAGTTCATTGGAAGTCGCTTTGGAGAAAAGCGTCTGCTAAGTGGATAAATGTAAATATATAAATGTACCTTAATTTAATGTGTGTCGGGCGGGTATCAGAACGATTGTACCCGTCTGACAGTTTACATGTAAGCAAATCGCACAACCCCGGTATCCCTTTGTAAGTACCCAGTTACACCCAAACAGCAATGTCCTGCGTGTGAGGTCACGTGCGTTCTGAAAGAGAGTATTGACCATCGTTGACGTGTGTGACGAGTGCAGACGTATTCGCCGTGAGAAAGGTGGCGGGCGGGGTGCCGAATGGAAGCGTTGAGACGGCGTGTCACTGTCGCCCGTGACAAAGTGCCGCGTCCCTCAGGTGCGGATTTCGCTCTTGCGCGTTGTTTCATCATCTCGGTTCGCGGCTCTGCGGCAGCGTGCGGCTGCGCCGTAGTCGGACCCGGTTACTTAATTCCCGTGCCGCGGCGGCGCTTCTCCGCTCAAATTATCTGGCAGAATTCAAAGGGATTCCCTGAGGTGTGTGGGCCAGCAAAAAAAAAATTCCTCCCCATCATTACTTCAGCAATGACTTCATTAGAAAAGGATTTATTACGGAGTGTTTAGGCCCATTACCGCGTCGATGGACCCGCTAATCCAACTGTTTGCTCAGTTCAATTACTTTGCCCCACTGCGCTTCTTACTCTCGACCCCCTTAAAAGATTGTTTATATGTGCTGCAAGATGGAAAATGAACGTAGTGGTGATGGTACCTTGTTTCTTTTTATTTTCACCTTTGCTCTTTATTTATTTTTCGCTGCTCGGCTACCTCTCGTGCCGCGTCCTTTCCCGTCGTTTGGAGGCGCGGCGAGTCGCGATGAACTTCTTCTACGCCCCTTTGTTCCGGAAGGTGGTTTGGCGGCCGTTCGCTCTGGAAGGGTTGCGTTCGTGGGGTTACGCGCCGGGCCCGAACGATCGCCCCGTTTGCCCGCGACGCTCCTCCTGAGCCTTTTGTCGGGTTTCGACGCTTCTCGCCGGGTCGGGTCAACTCGGCGCTCTGTCCCTTCGTGCAGAAATGAGCGAGTGGGGGGGTGGGGAGCGGAGCGTGGGTTGTATTCTGCCAGAGTGGAGAAACAAATGAGATTTCAGTCATTTTTAATCTTGGGCAATCCTCAAGGTCCCGGCGTACCGGTAATACTGCGAGGTATGAGGTCCCCGGCTGACGCGAACCCGCCCCGCGCGCCCCTTGCTCTCTTCCAGGAGGTCACGTTCTAAACAAGGTAATCCGCGGCACCGTTGCAGCCCCGCAGCCTCCCTCTGTCGTATTGCACGAATATTGGAAAGTGAAATAAGATCTGAGAAATCTATCATCTTTCTTATTTGTATCTGGGGCACAAACCTAAGTCTTATTTCAAATTGCTAAAGCCGCCAAGGTTATATTTAGGATTTTGTGGATTTCGTTGGCGTTACACCTGGCACGTGCGCATTCCGGAAGGATTACTTTGCGTCCCGTGGAAATGCGAGGATGTGCCGGCGTCGGCGGCCTACGAAGGAGCTGCGTTTTAAGGACGCCCTTCGTGTCGCAGACACAGCCGCCATCGTGTTCCCAGGATGAGCTTGTCGGCATCTGGACGCACGTAGCGGTGGCCTCCTGCTTTCGGTAATTTCATGCTTTATGGCCTTTTCATCATCTCCAGCAAAGCAGACAGGGCGCTCATATTGATTTCTGTTAAACAAACGGAGAGGCAGGGGGTAATGTGAGGGACCCGAGCGGGCGTGCCAGTGGCGGGGTGGGGGGGGGGTGCGGAGGTCCGTTTACGATGAAACGATACCCCCTGCAGGGGACAGACGCAAAGGTGGGACACGCTGTTTTCTTTCACCACAGCCCTAAATCACTGTTGGATGCGGATTAAAATCCCAGTAATGACTGAGATCCCCTGTATTGCTCGGGTGACTTGGGGGAGGGGAGGGGAGGGGAGGGGAAGGGTGGGGGGAGGTTGTCGGATCGCTCCTGACATCAACCCCAGGCACCTGGATGGCACTGAAGAGATCCACAAATCTCAATAGCTACATACTCGTTCCTCTTATAGCGCAATCTCAGCAGAACTTAAGGAATCGGAAGGCGTGTTAATTACGGTGTTATTTCATGTAGTAAATATTAAACTTTTACTGGCGCAGTGTAGGGTCTGTGGCTTCCTCAAGGGTACCACAACAGCAGGTGGGAATTGAACCTGCAGCCTTTGGGCCCGGAGGCAGCAGCTGTAACCACTATGCTCCCAACTGCCGATTTTTAATAATTGACCTGCTGCTTTTCTCCAAAGCATCTTAGAATGTCAAGTCTGTACACGACTCATTTACCCATTTGCACAGCGAGGTGATTTTTGTCGTATCGGTTCAGGTCAGGTACCTTCCTCGAGATCCTGGGAGCGCAACACGATGGATTTACGCCACCTCCTCGCCCAGGAAGCGCAGCAGCTCTGGCATTTCTTCAGGAACTTCTGTAGCCAGGAGGACTCTCGGCAGGTGACTCTTAATGCGGTCGCAGAGCTGTGAAATATGACGCTTCTGTCTTAAATGACCTGGTTCATATGACCATGTGGCTTAGCGATGATGAGGCGGATGCCTTCGTCTTCCGTGTCCCGGGGAACCCAAGGTGGGTTTGCGACGGCTGCGAGGGCTCGGGCTGTGACTGGCACATATGAATTGGCAGGTGCGGGGGGGGTGTAGTTTCTAGGTGTGGCCGACACACACACACACACTCAAGACACGAGGGGACCGCGTCTGCCGTCTTCACTCTCTCGACTTCTCCGTTCGTCGACGGTGAGACTCGCATTCGAAATGGGATTTACGTAAAACCGGGATAACGACGAAGGCTTTTGTCAAAGAGGAACATTTCTTTCTCCGTTTGGCCGTTTGAGAGAATGGGAACAGATTAATCTGTAGCTTTTTCTGACAACGATACAAGTCAGTACCCACTCCGAATCTCTTTGTATTGTTATTTTTTTCGAGGACGCTATGATTTTAGCAGTTCCGTTCCGAGACGGGCGGCCTTCTCCCCATCCATCAAGGCTGCCTCGCAACGGAAGGCTTTCGTGGCCGAATCGCTGTCG
This sequence comes from Scleropages formosus, assembly GCF_900964775.1. Lineage (NCBI taxonomy): Eukaryota > Metazoa > Chordata > Actinopteri > Osteoglossiformes > Osteoglossidae > Scleropages > Scleropages formosus. Next base: position 18,866,591 of record NC_041807.1, read on the forward strand.
GAGCTGTCAGCCCGTGCAGAAATCGGCGCGCAGTCCTTTTCCCAGAGAAATCGTTGGGAAGGCACCGTAGAAAAGTCACGAGAGACACCGGCAGGGTCCAAATGCAGCGGCCGAGAGGAAATCGGGAGCGAAAGCACCGGTTCCCAGTGACACGAATGACTCCAAAGTGATGCGTTAGAATATTTCTCACTCTACAATCTTTGCTTTTTTTGATGCAAAAAGCAGTTGTATTAATATTCTGGACAGTGTGAAATAGTAAAGTTGAAAGGTATGTATTTGCTGGAGTGAAATACTCATATTTTTAAAACAAACAAAAGCACTTAAATGACTGGAGCGGAAGTTATGGAACGTAAGAAGTTAAAGCGTAATTATTTTTCAGCCGCAAAAACATACATCGCAACATCACCTTATTAAAAGTCGAGTACCTTTGTGAATAAATTGTCGATTTGGTAGCTAGTCTGAAACGAATCATGTGCGAGAATTTGTTCTAACTGTAGCTTCACGTGAAATTGAGTGGTTTTCGTCACGGGAACGGTTGTTGCTTTGGGGTCTTTTATGTTTCAGAATCGTTTTACACTTCAGAACGTGACTCTCGTCGCGAGCACATTAGCGCAGTAAAAGGAGTACGTTTCAAGTGGCGATTGCTCTGCCGGTTAAATTTCATGATAATTAAATTACGGCTGTTGCAGTTCCTTCCGGATCCCTCTCTCATTCGGATTTTGAATTAAAAATGCTTAAAAACTTTTAAGAAACAATTATTACAATAAGTGTAATGAATTATATAAAGGATGTTTAATGCATTCTGGAGTTCTGGGAATAATAAGTGTTTTGTAATGCTTATGAGTGCTTATGTCACATGCCTTAATGTATTATGCATGCCTTATTATACATTATGTATGTATATCGCTCCGTTATCTATTTTTAATACATTACGCTGAGGATATTTGCGGAAAAACGCTATTGAAAAGGATTACATGTAAACTGGAAGCAGTAATTATGTGTAGATTCAGAAATGCTGAAATAGTACTTTGCCTTTCCCGGTTGCGTGTGTCGTAACTCATCGCTTTTCATTTCGCGTTCCGTTGCACGTCATGCGGTCGTGATGTTTGCTCTAGACTTTTACGGTCCATGCGTAGTCGTGTCAGAGCAGCTTCTTCACACAGAATTCGGATGCTTCATCCCGCACCTTAAACGACTTCGTAACCGTTGATGTAAGAAGGTCACGTGTTCGCATCGTGCCGTTCCGAGTTCCTCGAACCCGGTTCTGTGGGTTTCTCGGGAGCCTTCGATGTCCCTTCAATGCCCTTCAGCTGGCCAGTCGCCACTCTCAGTGCTCCAATGAGAGAATGACATCAAAGGAACCCCCCCTCCGCCAATCACTTGGAGGAATATTTTTCGATTTGCCTCCTGGAGGGTCCTGACGCACCTTCCTTCCCGTGGAGCCGCCCGTCCTGCGCCTTGGATGTGTCGGCCACTGGTTTGTCCGTTTGTTCCTTTGTTCGTCTGTTTATCTATGTTTCTGTCTAATTTTAGAAGGGGTTATCCCAGCGCAGTCAGCACTGTGCTCAGCAAAGTGCTGCCTGATGAGAGGCGATCAGGTGATCAGGACAGGTGATCGGAAACGGAAGCTGCTCTCTCTAAACCTCAGTGTGAGTCCCGGGTGCCCACCCCCAGCGTACCCCCCCAGTGTATGTCCATCAGCTCTGACTTGGGCTCATTAAATGTTACTGGGTGATTCTGGTGCCGTGACCAGCCTTCTTACTATTGGTTGATGTTGGCCAAAATGTTGTCATTAGGACAATAAGACATCTGCAGCATTTACATGCGGTAAAACACAGTGAGGCACCTTACTTCATCTCTGGTAACATGTGATGCTGTTATTTTCTCTACTCCTTTTTTGACAGTATTATATACTTGCTGTACTATGCAGTACTTTTGCATTCTGGGTAATTCAAATTGGCGTAGGAAAGCCCACTGGGTACCTGGCTTTTTGATTTTGGAAGTTTTATTAGGTTTCATGTTCACACACACACACATACACTCGCTCCGTTCCTTCCGTGAAATCACCCCTTTAGGTAAATCTGGGGAATTTTACCATTGTTTCTTACAGGGAAAAAAAGTAACCAGTTCCCAGACAAAGCATGTCACCGAAAATTAATTGGAAAACCAAAATAAAACATACTTCTGTGTATGAAAATGACAGCTGGAACATTTTAGAACATTTATCATAAGTATTTATTGTTAGCTAGTCTTTTAATGTAAATATTTTAAATTAATTGCTTACAAGTAACCACTTGTCCAAGGCAGAGTTGTTGTGGTCCAGAGTCTACCTCGCAAGCACGGGGCATGAGAGCTGATACTCTGGTCAGGGATATTTTCATAATTTCTCTCGCAGACATTTGTGATACAAGGAAATGATACACACACACACACACACACACACACACACCGTCTGAAACCGCTTGTCCCAAGCAGGGTCGTGGCGAGCCAGAGCCCAACCTGGCAACACATGGCGCAAGCCTGGGGAGGGACACACCCAGGACAGGACGCCAGTGTGCCACAAGGCTCCCCAGGCGGGACTCAAACCCCAGACCCACCGGAGAGCAGGACCCGGCCAAACCCACTGCACTGCTGCGGTGCTGCGCCCCCCAGAAATGATATAATATATTGTAATATATAATACGATGATACACGCTTTATATGTGAGACAGTGTTCTCTTAGAGATGCTGTGTGGAGTTACAAACACTGCATTGTCTTCCTGTGATTGTGAGGTTAAGGCTTTAGTCACAATAACGTACAGATATTAGTGTTATTAAAGGTGTCTCTATGATGAGTCATGCATGTGGGCGCTTGGGCACAAAGGGAATGGGAGGAAGGGGGTCCGGTCCCTCACCGTTATCCCTCCGTGCAAATAAAACACAAATTACACACACAGCTTAAGTGTGTTCTCAGCCCTGGTCTTTGTGTAAAGGGGTAAATTAATTGCGGTGAAAAGCATCTGCTGAGTTCGCACCACCAATATAAATGAATCTGCAATTTCTGTTGTGGTTTTAGATTAAGAGTAGTCAACATTTGTGATCGTTCGAGATTGACATCGTTCTTCCAAGTTGCCTTACGCTCTGCATAATTTTTTGTTCTAGTTTCTGTTGTGAAGAAAAGTTTGTGAACCCTGTGGCGTTTTTATTTATTTATTTTTCTTTGCATTAAGGGTTCTTCAAGTAGGGCAGCAGCTGGTAGTGTAGCAGTTAGAGCTGCTGCCTTTGGACCCAAAGGTTATAGGTTTCAATCTCATCTCCAGCTGTTGTACTGTTGAGCAAGGTACTTACCCTGAATTGCTCCAGTAAAATTACCCAGCTGTATCAATGGGTAAATAATTGTACTTAAGTGTGTAATAAACACTGTAAGTCGCTTTGGAGAAAAGCATCAACTAAATGTAAAACTCTGGATTTTGGTCTTTATCCAAGTCATAATAGTGAAGAAAGTCTTAGAGCAAGCAGCTGAAAATGGAAGCTGAAATCCTGTTTTATATATTGAAAACCCGCCGATGTTGGTTTTTTTCCTTCCTCCCGTACGGGACCCGGTTGTGCGAGGAATGACCGTGCATATGTTAATAGTGTAAGGATTCTTTTCGTATGGAGTAAGACCATAACTGATGATTTTTTTAAACGACTTTTTTGACTGACCCCTTTTTTTTTCCACCGCGTACGATTGCATTTCATAAGTTTATGTATAAGTGCTACATATTAATGGCACGTTCAATATTCGCCGGTCCCGAAGACAAGGACGAGGGTGCGATTTTCTCCTAAATGCGACGTGGGGCGGACACCTCGGGAGTCCGGTCGGCGGAGGACTCGGGTTTGCGTGCTGGAAAGTTGAACGGGCGCCGCGTTCCTTCCTTTGTCTAATTACATTCGAAAGCACAGCAGAAAAATAACAAGGCGCAGCGGCGGTCGTCCTTGGAATTGCAGGGTGTCGGGGAATAAAAAATGATGCCCACATACAGTCCCTAAATGCGGGAGGACATACATCACCATCCCCCTCGATCCCATCCATCTGGTCCCGGGGCCCATTTGCGCCTACAAGAAAGCGAACATCCTTCCTCTTTGTCACGCGGGGCAATTTTCATAAGAGGGTGTGATGGGATATCGGCCTGACAAAATTTCTTTTATTACTGAGGTGACAACATGTGCAGGGCAAAGCAAATTTGGAATAAAAAAAGGCAAATGATTACAAATGACGTCTCCTTCGGTGCGAAAGGCGTATGAATCAAGTGCGGATTAATATGGATTACTGCCTCACGAGCCTCGTGGTGAGGTTTTTCAAAGTCGCCCAGTTCTAGTTATCGCTGCGGCGCGTGCGGCAGCGTGCAAGTGGGGCGTCCTCTTGGCGCGGGCAGCGGCGGGGTTGCTCAAGCGTACCGCTTCTGTCTATGCGACACCTCCGCTGGCAAGGCTCGGCATCTTCGTCGAAACTGCCGCGACCCCCAGGGCCTGACGTCGAGTTGTCTAGGGCAGCCGGTAGCGTAGCGGTTAGAGCTGTTTCCTTTGGCCCCCAAAGGTTGCGAGTTGGACTCTTCCCTCCACCTGTAGTACCCTTGAACAAGGTACTTACCCTGAATTGCTCCGCTGAAATTTTCCAGCTGTATAAATAAGTAAGTCGTTGCATGGCTGGCAAGTAAATGATTTTGAAATGAAAATGCAGATGATACAATTAGTGATTTCACAGGGTTTTTTGTCCTGTGATGGCGGTTGTCTACTGCCGAATTTCTCATTGTACCTTCAGTTATTGTCCATCTGTTGTTCTGAACCCTCTCTGACTATGAATTAATGATTTGTGGTCATTATCTGTCCCTAACTCTTAACTAACCAGGTGGCACAGCGAGTAGTGCTGCTGTCTCACAGTGCCTGGGTGGTGCGAGAGAACGTGAGTTCCACCCCCACTCAGTCTGTGTGGAGTTTGCATGTTCTCCCTCTGTCTGTGTGGGTTCCCTCCAGGTGCTCTGGTTTCCTCCCACAGTCCAAAGACATGCTCTTCAGGCTCCCCCATAGTGTGTGAGTGACACAGAGAGTGTGTTCCACTGATTTATGGATGAGTGATCCAGTGTAAGTAGTGTATCTTGCAGTGTAAGTCACCACAGTGAATAAGGTGTGTGGGCTCATAACACTACATAGAGCTCGTTGGAAGTCACTTCGGAGAAAAGCATCTGCTAAATAAATAAATGTAATAACTGTTCATGTCCAGCCCTGACACCAGTTGGTCATGGGTTTAGCAATCCTAGCAAGGTTCATGTTGAATCCACCTCAGATGCTGTACTGGAAGTTGGTTTCCTGTTGTTGATTGCATTTTATGGTTTTATGCTTAGCAAAGTAAAGGACTGAGGGGACAATGATATTAATAGTTTTGTCCCATTTCTGTCTGATCGGATGAAATTCAATGGTATTTTACCACAGTCAAGGTAAAAAACGGCTCATGGGGGTGTGTGGCTTACAGCGCTGTCCCATCCTTTGCAAAATTCACAAGTTGCAGTGGATCTGTTCCTCTCCTACTGTCTTGAGTGTCGCAACCTCAGAATGGAACGCGGAGGCCTTGCGGTGGCAGACGGCGGGAAGGCGCTCCTCCGACTCCCGCTAGACTCCAGACGGGAGACGCGTTAATAATAAAGAGGCCAGGTTGCATCAGCCCGAAAGGTATTGATGAGCGGCTCGGCCCGTTCCTGAAGAGCGCACGAGAAACGTAATTGCGTATCCAGCACGGACAATTTATTTTGGCCGGGACGACTGCGCCTGCGCTCCGGCTCCTCTTCGTCTCCCTCGCCCCCTATATATCGTCCTCATCGATTCTCTAATAATTCCCAAAAACATTCGGTCGCCGTTGCGCTGCACCGTTCTGCATCTCGCGCTTTATTTAATATGTCGCCAGCTCGATTTAAATAGATTATCTCTGCGGCCTCCTCCGAGCTGTAGGAGCAAAAAGAAGTAGACAGGCAATATGAAACCTGAAGGGCGGGTCAATGAAGGTTGTGAAGTGGCTCTGATTTAAATGTCCGTTGGGACTTCGTTTTTATGATGAGATGCCCCTGGGATTTGAGTTCTGGGCTGGAACGCCTGTCGAATGAGTAATATACGGCGGAGAAAAAAGCAAAGCCTCGGCGTGCGTCACCCTGGAGAAGCTAAACAAATATGTGAGCGAGCGGAGCTGTGGAATAGCTGTGGGACGGCCATGGTCTCCCGAGGTGACGCGCAAGCGACTGGAAGTGGGAGACGGGCGCCTCGGGGACGGTGTTCTCCTGAGGACTGTGCAGCCTGCTACGCCCTTTCCCAGGTTCGGCGAAAACCTTAGAATCTTTGTAATCAACTCAAGTTTGCACTTGTTTTTGCATCCCGGAGGGTCGGCTCACGGGACCGGGCCCCTCGAAGCGGAGCGTTTGGCCGTTGCCACGGCAACCGGAAAGATGCCCTCTCAATAAGGTGAGGTGGCGTGAGCGGCGGAGGACTTGGAAGCGGACGATGTCCTGGAGAGTCCCTAAGTCCCTCGTTCGCTTCTCTCCCTTCCTGAGCTCTCTCCGGAGCCGGAGCTCTGAGCTGAATGACATGAGGATTAACGAACCCCACAAAGGCTTCAGCATTTATTATTTTGCTCTTTTGTTTGATTTGTCTCAGTCGCTGCGGCATCTTGGGAAATATGAAGCCGGTAAATACAGTTTGCTCAATGGGTTTGTTATTTTGGCACAGAAGAAACGGTTGCGCTGTGAGCAAATGAGTTTGTTGACTTTCTCCAAGATAAAGACAGGTATTTGTTCCTTCTCCAAGGACCCCACACTGTCTGAACCCAAGCGACCTCCAGACGCTTGAACGCTGATTGGATGTAGCGGCACGCAGCGATGTTTGCGCGACGCAGAGAAGAAGAGATGGCAGGTACCATGCCTGGGAAATGCCGCCGCTCGCCAGGCCGTTGAAATTCCTTCAGATTCATCCGGGGAAAGAGCGGCCGGAGGAGTAATACACCTGCCACTTCCAATGAGCTTCAGGCTTCGCCGAATATTCCACTCTCCATTTAAACGCAAATTCTGCCGGAGCTGAACAAGGCCGACTCGCTTCTTTCACCTCCTTTGTGTACATTAAAGCTGTCTTTGGAGATTCGGGGCCGGGGAGGGGGAGAATTACCCCAGGTCTTCAAACCATCAGCCACCGCTAAGCAGTAGCTCTATGTTCGTGGAGCACGTCTGGGATTGGCGATCAAGAAACAAGTTTACGTTTATTCATTTAGCTGGTGCGTTTCTCCAGAACGATTTGCTGCGATAAGCTACTTACACTGATTTACCCATGTATACATCTGGGTAAGGGCAAGTTCCTTGCTCAGGGTCGCTACGGCAGCGGGAGTGTTTCGAACCTGGCTCCATCACGTCCAAAGGCTGAGGTCCATGAACTTTATTTTTTCAGACTCAAATAATAAATGTTGTCTGAGGGAGCGGTGTTCCTGAATGGGCATCATGGGCAGTTGTGGGAAGTTCCAGAAGTTATGTTATACCAGTGCTGGGGCTCCAGTATTATTCTTCTTCTTCTTCTTATTATTATTATTATTATTATTATTATTATGAACTCAATTATGTACTGATTCAGAAGTGCAGAAAGAGACTTGTGAGCTTCAGAAGGTTACTGTTGAATCCTCGCGTTCTTCTTGTGGCCCAGGGGTCCTGTCTGGTGCGTTACCCTGTAGAGTAGAGATGCTCCTCTTATTAAGATGTTCATGGGAGGTGCTGAAGGACCTCTAATCCTTTCCGACTCGCATGTCTAGTTTCGGATCAATCGGGAACGCATCCAATCTTCGTATGGTCAAAAGGAGAGGGGGCCATTTGGTCCTGACCGCACGGCGGCCACTTAGCGTCGGCGAACCACGGAAACCTTCGCCGTGAATTTGCAGACGCGCATCTAGATGCCAAGGCCGACGTGACGTCAGGGGGCCGGTGCAGCCCGCTAAGCGCCCATCGTCGGGAGCTCTTTAGTGTAACTGATTGCGATCACATTTCATTATTGCGCCCTCCTTATATCCAATTATGGTGATTAACATTTCACGGTGCGCTGCGTTCCTGTCACTCGGCGCTGGTTTAATCAACCTTTGGTTCCTGCACTTCACGCTACTTGTCCTGCTCTCCTCTGGATTATTCCTCTCAGCCCTGACGGGGGAGAACCTGTGGAGACCTTTCCAGGGGAAAGTCCCGCAGCAGGAGGGGCGGGGAGGCGTTGTAATCGTTGCGATGCGGCTTTTTCGGGTAAATTGACAAGTTTACTCCGTGGATCGTGGGATTTCTGCGTTTGTACAACGCGTGGATGCTGAGGAGTCGCGGTGAAGTCGATTTCGGTGGAAGGACCCGGACAGGTTTCCTCCCGTGCTTCAAATCGGCGTCGATCGGAGGCCGGACAGCATCAGCAGCGGGACGTGCAGAGCTTAGCGCGGTATTACCGCAAATTTATAAATAATCCTCCCCTCGGCAGCGAGGGCCCCCCTCATTTATTGTCTCAATAAAAGCAGTCAGCTGGTCCCTGCGGCGGTCATCAGTCAGAAGCTGCTGTAAGTGGGCCAAGACCGCTGGGGTCCGTGGAGACCGCAAACACCTCTTCGTCTTCAGGACATGGGCGGCACGCAGCTGGGACCGGTCCATCACTCACGCCTAATAGAGACCTCCAGCAATCAGAGGCGGAATAGAACACGTTTAGCCGATTTTAAAAAAAGAGAAAAAAAGAGAAGAAAAATGAAGAAAAACACAGCTTATGCGCTGCTTGTCATTACTGTACTCTAGATGGGAAGTGTACGCTGAAAATACCACAGTTTTGGAACAATCCGAGCATATTTAAAAAAAAAAAAAGATATTCATTAGTGTTTCAAATAGCATAGTGGGTGAATGAAGGTAGTCCTCGACTTAGGACAGGGTTGTGTTCCAGCGACTTCGTCGTTGTCACGTCCATGCCCACAACTCGGTCGACAGCACCTGACTGACTCCCTACCCTTTAAAAGACGCTCCGTAGCTCCCATACCTTTGCGGAATCTCATCAGAGACAACCGCCCTTCCTCGCGACGCTTCGTTCACAAGCATCGCTAACTCTCAGTTAACGTCCTCCGGTTTTTGACCCTTCGCTTCGCTTCCCGACCACGTCCGCGGATCCTCGTTCCTGTCCTGTTCGCCGCTCTACCGACCCTTCGCTAAGTCCCCCGACCTCGCTCGTGGATCTTCGTCCTGACCCTGACCGCCAATCGACCGACACCGAGAACTTGCCTCATCCCTCGACTCCGAGCGAACGACGCTGCACTTGGGTCCAGCCTTCCCGGCTACGTATGTTTCGCGTGACAGTCGTAAGGCACGCATCCCCTTGTGCTGTGTTATATGAACAGTAATCTGTACACAATTTATATGCAAGATCAACATTCATCAGTGCTTTGCTGTATAACAGAGCTTTGTTATTTTTCACTAATTTCACACATTCATGTTCAAACAATATGAATGTGCAGTAGTAGTAGTTATTTTGTCATGTGGCACCATTGTCAGTTCTAAATTAGTTTTCTTGTACTTTTTCTAGACTAACACCGATATCTGGAATGGAGCCAAACACAACATTCTGTTAATAAAACTCATCACTGCCACATAATCAGACACTGACTGAGACCCAGACAGCCAGAAATATGGTTCAGGTATTTTGTAAGTCAGGGACAATCTCTGTGTGAACTTGTAACCTGAAGGTTGTTGGTTCAAACCCTTAACTCTGCTGCTCCTTCAGGAAAAGTGCCCTGCTGTATAAAAGGGTTAAACTGTACAGTATATCTTGGGGCACCAAGGAGCATAGTACCCTTGAGCAAGGTACTACAGCAAAAATGGAAAATTCCCCGGTAAAAAAAATTACCCAGATATGCAAAGTGGTAAAGCAGTGTAAGTAGATTAACGCAGAGTCACTTTGGAGAAAGTGGCAGATGAATGAACTGTTTATTTATACATAATATATATATGTACTATGTATACATATATATTATATATGTATACACAGTACATTCATCTGCCACTTTTCTCTAAAGTGATTCAACGTTAACAAAAAGTGACTCAAACGTTAAGAATATATATATTGTGTATATATATATATATATATATATATATATATATATATATATATATAAAATGAAGTTTTTGGTTGACTGAGAAAGTTGTTTTAATTATTTTATACCTATTTTTACTCTCTAATGAACTTGTTCATCTCCTATCATATTCATCAGACTTCAAGAAATTATTTTATATATTTGTGAAACCATGGGTATCTGAGAAGAATCCCCTACAGGAACTCGTTTCCTGGCCTTTTGTACCGGTGCGTGTGGAGATTACCACAATTTACACGTGACAGATATTTACAGCTGTGTCCCAAAATGAGGATTTACACTCTGGCTAGTCTTGAGTATTTTAATATTTGTAGACAGGAGAAAAAAAAAATGAATCCGTACATGGGTCAGTTATGTTACTGTCAGTGCCGTGGTGAAATTTAAACGTAAATGTGGTACGAAAGCCCGATCACCTTGGCATGTGAGCACGAGCAGGAGCCGGGCACATAAGAGAGCGGCTTCTCCTGCGGACGAGGAAAGCCCGAAGCGGACCGTGGTCCGCGACGGGTCCCCTGGGGCCCCACCGCACGGCCCCCCGAACGGCCGTCTGTGGACCGGAGTTCAGAGTCCAGCTGCCGCTTGCGGAGCATCTCGTCGCACCGCGGAAATGTCACAGGTTCTCCAAGATCCCCCGGGACTCGAGCGTCACGCTCCCTTCGTCTGTCGGCCCTTGACGGCCGAGCGCATAAACATCGCCGTGGCGACCCGCGTAGCGACCTGCGAGGCGCCCCACCGACAGGGTCTCCGATGTGACCCGCTGAACGGCGCCGAGGGGCGCGGGAGCAGCTCGGCGAGGGGATCGATCGGCGCTCGCAGAAACTTTACCGCGCTGCAAAAATGGAATAAAACGGCACCGTCCGAGCCTTTGGGAAAGTCGGCGTTGCTCTGCTCCCGCGTAGCATGAAACACTCCTGCTGGGTAGAGTAAATGCGGTAAATTAAGCACTGAAGAAAAATCATACATCCCTAAGTACAAGAAGTGATTTTTAATTTTCTTTTAATATTTATCTTGAAAGCGCTCGCTTCTGAAGGCTGGTGCTGCAGAAAGACCAGTGTCTCACACTAGTTGGGAAGTATTATTTTATACAACATACGCTGACAGAGTGAAAATGAGGGCACTTTGTAGTAACAGTCCGGCATTTCCTGTTTGACTGCGCCGTCCAAGTGCTCCTAAGCTCACCCTTTGCACAAAGATGGGTTCTGTTCCGCGGTGCTGGTGTGGTGGGGGGGGGGGGGGGTGTCACCGTGCTCTCCAGCACCACTGCGAAACTGAGACGCGCAGACGTTGACCAAAGGGCCCTTTGAGCAGCTCTTACGGGTCCGAGGGCGGGGGGGGCGGGGGGGCGTTCGCTCATCGGCCACAGAGCTCAGTAGGGAAGCCTCCGGCTGCATGGGCCCGCTGTAGCACCCTGATCAGGGTACTTAGAGTAAATATTACACAGCTGTATAAATGGTTAGATGACTGTACAAATATAACACTGAGTTACGTTAGAGGAAAGAGTCAGCAAAATAACAATATTTCCGGAAAAATCTGTTACCCGGGCCACCGTAAGCAGAATGTTGTGCTGTGTCTCACTGAACCGGATTTGTACTATGGCTTTATGGACTGTGATTTCCTCTGGTCTCCATGATATCTATTCCGTATATATAATATTAATACTATGATATTAATGTATAAATGAAATAATAAAGAACGATATAGCAACAGCTGAGAAGAGGTGCGGAGTGGTATTAATGCCTAGTGGCTTTTTGTCTCGGACACCGACGCTGGCTATTATGAGCGGGGCAGCCCACCCCCCCATATCCATCACACACACACACATCATCTGAAACCGCTTGTCCCATACGGGGTCGAAGGGAGCCGGAGCCCTACCCGGCAACACAGGGCGCAAGGCTGAAGGGGACACACCCAGGACGGGATGCCAGTCCATCGCAAGGCACCCCAAGTGGGACTCGAACCCTATACCCACCGGAGAGCAGGACCCGGTCCGACCCACTGCGCCCCCCTCCCATATCCGTCTCTCCTTAGTAAATACAATTTTCGGGTCGAGTCCCTTTAGTGGGCCGCGTGACGGCAGCACCCGTGTCTCTGGCCCAGGAAGATTAGTGGCGAGTCCTTTCTCCTTCTCGGGCTGCTTTATATGGCATTAGGTGGAATTTATTACCCAAGATTCCCAGCTGTTGACGCGTTTGTGATATAGTATTTCACAAAGATAGTGTCCCACTGCGGGTGTAATGATGTTATTTCTGTCTTATCTCCTCCAGATGAACTGTGTGCCCAGCACCTCCTAGAGCCAGATTAGATCCAGGTTGTCGCCCCCCTCCCCCCAACCCCCTTGTCAAAACACGAATTGCCTTCAGACCTCGTTCCTCCATCTGTTCCCATTGAGTCGCTGCGACACAAACGCAGCCATAATGAAGGACACAACACCATTGTGTGTGAAATTGATTAAAACGTTATCTAAAGGCCAATACCCCCCCCCCCCCCACCCTCCCCGAAGGGCCCGTGTATTAGTGATGTATAACGTTTTTGCGCCCTGCATCAGATAAGGAGTGTGAAATGTTGGAATTAATCCCGTTTCTGCTGTGAGCGGCACCCCCCCCCGGTTTTGTTTGAAACCAAAGGGGATTAATAATTGGACCCAACAGGAAATCGCAATCAAATTTCCAGTGGCAAAACACTCCGGGGGGTGTGATACGTTATTCGGCGGGTCATATTACGTTTCATTTTCTTTCTCTTTCACCCAGCCAGGCCAAGGGAGACCCATTGAACACTGTAAATGACTAGTCCCCCCCCCCCCCACCCCTTCTTCAGATGTGCTCAAAGTGTGGCACTGGCTCTGTGACAGAATCTGCATCCCAGAGCATTTTGTTTTCATACAAATTTTCCTCTTATCTCGCCCCCCAGGACCGCGGTGTCGACCTGTGCCGTGCGCTGCGTCGTTCTGGATTGATCCGCCCGCGCGTAGCGTGCGGAGCTCCTTCTGCAGCTCATACGAGCATAATTGAGAGGCCGTGGAAGTTCACTCTACGCAGAGTGGCACTTGTGAAAAGCTCGGTGGGTGGCGCAGAGAGAGAACGTCCCAAGTGGGAACGCTTGTCCCTGCTGGCGTCGTCTCCTGGAACCGTATTGAATGGAATTTGTCCGTTACTGTCTCACTGAATTGTTTCTTCCCTTATATAAGGGAATATATCTATATATATATATATATATTTTACATTCTTTAATGTGGCTGATGATTTTTTCTCCATGGCAGCAAGTCAGAAACAATTCATAACATAGAGAAGTATGTTTCACAAAACATAGTTTTATACACAATCGGAACAACTTGTTTGCCTGATGCAACTTTTTCCGGCGATCAATGGGAAAATGAGAAAGGAATCAGGTAAAGTGCACTGGTGACTATGGCTGACAAGTGTATGTAGCTGTCAGGAGATTCAGAGAAATGGGTCTGGAATTTTTACAGTTTGAGACCTCTCTTGAATCAGAAGGGATTCAGCAGCTCTGAGGGGTAGAGGCAGGGAGGGAGGAGGAGAGATGCACGGGAGCTGCTGTTGACACCAGCGCTGAGGGTTTCATTGCACGCAGAACACACTGTAAGGGAAGCTTAACCGCAGTCCCGTCCCCAATTAAAGGACCCCTTTGTGGAATGAGATTCACTTCCACAGCTTTATATTACTGTTCCGTTACCCGCACTTCAATATCACTGCGCTCAGTTTTTTCTTCGTTTTAACTGAGTGAGACATTTGTCCTCCTGTTGTCTCTGCAGTATCCCTGCTGCAAATGTTTAGTAAATGTAATAATAACAATTTAAAATAAGAGTTCCTGTGCTCTGTGTGTGTGTGTGTGTGTCCTGAGTGCTGCCTGTGCGCTGTGCATCTGCTGACACCGACACACTCTCCTCCTCTCTCCTCCTCGGCAATATATTTATCCCAATTATTCCTTTCCTCCGTAAAACACCCCCCTCCCCCCCGGTCTCTCCGGGCCAATCGGGTGACATGGAATGCAAATTCAGGTGGTTGAGTGCCCCAGTTTTTATAATTAGATGTGTGTGTTTGATAAGATATAAAAACAATGAACCTTGGCAGCAGAATCACTGAGACAGAACTCTCTCCAAACCGGGTTTGGATTATTAGCCCTTGCGCTCCTGCGTTATTGTTGCCCTTGTTGCCCTTGCTCGGGTTAATTTGCACCCGAAGCAGAAGCTTGCTAGGGGGCCGTCCAGGGTTCGTTGGTGAGAGCTGAGCACCACGGTGGTCCGTGTCCCACTCCAACACACACACACACACACGCACAATGCCCTGATGGCATCACCCACCCTCTGCTGCCTCCCGTCCTTAACATTTTTTTTCTGTCTTCATGGCCATTGAATTCCCTTCAATATAGGTCAGTGTTTTGTGTTTTTTTTTTTTAATTATTTTTTCTTTCCCCCTAACTGCCAGTCGCAGCTGACAAGTGCTCTCCTCGATCTTCTCGCCGCTTCTCCGGGGCAGCTAAACCTTTTAAATCCTCTGCCTGCGTTTAGCCTCCGAGTTTATGCTATAGGATCTGCACGCTTTGCAAAGCACGCTCCTTCTCCTAGCCGAAGATTCGCAAACATCCCGTTTATATGCGATACAAACCCGAGCGCTCTATTGCGTCACTGCTGCAACGCACATTAACTGCAGGATACAAAAATCCCAGTTCACGCAGATCAAAAATTTTTTCTTGAGTCTCTGTGTTCTCTCGATCAAAGCGTTGGAATTCGGATGTTTCATGCAACGGGATCCTTTGTCTTTCCGAAACAATGTTACGATTTTTAGCTTTGATTTCTTAGCCTGGTTCTTCATTACCCTCTTCCATTCTCTCATGCTCCTGCCCACGAGTGCGCGCGCGAGCGTGCGTGTTGCGAGCTCCAAACCCACGACGGTAAAGGCATGGGTGACCCGGAAGAGACGAGACGAGGTCCCCGGTTCGACGGCGAGCGGATCGCCGAAAGGCCTCGTTCGGGAAGGACACGCGGTTGCGGAGGTGTGCCAGTGGATCACGTGGCCTGCCGTGCGCCCCCCGCATTCTGACTCGGTGCCCCCCGAATGGTCGCGAGGCCCGACAAGTCTTGTCTTCGCGCCGCATTCCGAGTAGGACTTTCTCAGAAACGCGCTTTGGAGATCAGCTCCAATGGCACGAACGCGGCGATCGGAGAGGCGCTAGAGCGGGAAGAGCGACGGGAACGTGTGGCGTTAAAGGGGCAGGGCTGAGCCGGCGTTACGAGGACCGCTCGGTCGGCACGCGGGAGGGTGTGAGGTCACGCGGTTTTTCCTGGGTGTCACAGTACAAGCGGTGCTCTGACGTGCAACGCGAATGTCCAGGTGCGAAGGGTGAGCTTTTCGAGCGCGGAAGGTTCGTTCGCTGCTTCCGGGGCTCCTAATAACGGTGTTTCCCACCCCTCCCTCCCTCCCTCCCTCCCTCCCTCCCGGCAGCCCGCATCGTGAGGACCAAGCAGTGGTGCGAAATGCTGCCCTGTCTGGAAGACGAAGGCTGCGACCTGTTGGTGAACAGGTCAGGCTGGACCTGCACGCAGGCCGGAGGTCGCGTCAAAACCACCACGGTGAGTCACGGAGGGGATCGGCGCGGGACCGGGCGCTCGCCGACCTGCTGGGGGGTTCCAGACTCTCACTCGGGTTTAATCTGCTCGGAAGCATCCCAGCTAATTCCATGGTAGTCGCTTGCACATTTATTTAAAAAATGCAGCTTGAGATGCTTTTGGGAAAAATAATATTAATTGTTAAAAAGACGCGTTTGTTTAGTGCTTTCGCAGACACGTGCATGGGTGGGGGTGGGCACTGGGGCGGGTCTGAGGGGTATCACTATGGAAGAACGTGTCCCTTTTGGGCAGGTTAATGCCTAAATCTTCAAGGATGTCCGAAGGAGCAAGGTACTTGCCCGGAGATACTCCCGTAAAAAAAAAAAAAAAAAAGTTGCAGGTCCACACGCAGAGGAAAGATTGCGGGTAGTTTGGTGTGGAAAAAGAATCGGCTAAATAAACGGAGAGACGCTTGTGAATTTGTGGAGGGTGCCTGATTTAGAGGAGGCGTGGTGCCGCTGCAGGTAGTGGGGTGTTTGAGTGCAGGTTCAGATCCAGCTCGTTGTGTGTGGAGTTTGCATGGGTTTCCTAAGGTGCTCTGGTTTCCTCCCTCAAAACCACCTGGCTCGCCGGAACATCCGAAGACACGCGGTTAAGGTGGATTGGCCGCTCGAAATTTTGGATAGGTTAATGCCCAAATCTTCAAGGATGTCCAAGGAGAAAGGTACTTGCCCTGCGTGTTTGTGTGTGTGTGTGTGTGGCTACTGGCATCCCGACCAGAGTATACCCCATAGCCTTGCGTCCAGTGATTCCTCCAGGATAGGCCCTGTACTGCCATGACCCTGATCCGGATGAATGGTCTGCAGTAGCGATGCAGTCAGTGCACTTCGGAGTCTCCCGCGTATGGATTCCCTCTCTCCGAAAGGAGCCGAACAGACCCGTTTACCGTGTTTTTCAGGACAAACATGGGATGTTCACCCCGCTGTTCCGTGCAGCTCTTTCTAACCCTCAGGGAGCCCCGTGCGCATGGCGCTGTGACAAAGCGTTCGGTAACTCGTCCGCGCTGCACTGTGAGCAGTCGCTTCTTTACTCCTCTGCGTGAATGTCTTTGTACGCATTAAAGTGTTGCGTCTGCATCGGATTTCCCTTAATGCTTCGCTTTTCCACCAGGTCTTTTTAAAAACACCCTGTGCCGTCACTGTACCCCCTCCCCCAACACACATACACACGTTTGAGCCAATACTGGAAAGACCAGCCAGTCTCAAAGATTCGGAGAAGGTGGATATTTTAAGTAACGTGTTGTTGTTGCTAGGGGGGGTGCGGCGACGCAGAGGGTTGGACCATGGTCCTGTTCTCCGGTAGGTCTGGGGTTCGAGTCCCGCTTGGGGTGCCTTGCGACAGACTGGCGTCCCATCCTGGGTGTGTGCCCTCCTTCTCCAGCCTTACACCCTCTGTTGCCGGGTTAGGCTCCAGCTCTCCGTGACCCTGTATGGGACAAGTGGTTCAGAAAGTGTGTGTGACTTGTTATTGCCGCAACTGTTTAAGATCCATTCAACAATTTTTGCATTTTCATGCAGTCCTTTTTGCGTCCACGACAGCCATGTCTCCGCCATTAACCGAAATACTTTTACACACACACACACACACACACACACACACACACACACACACACACACACACACACACATTTTCAGAACCGCTTGTCCCATACAGGGTCACGGGGAACCGGAGCCTACCCAGCAACGCAGGGCGTAAGGCCAGAGGGGGAGGGGACACACCCAGAACAGGATGCCAGTCCATCGCAAGGCACCCCAAGCGGGACTCGAACCCCAGACCCACTGGAGAGCAGGACTGCGGTCCAACCCACTGCACCACCGCACCCCAGGAAATACTTTTACGTGATCATTAATTACTACGACATGTTTTAGTGAATGGATGTTATTACTCTGCGAGTCTCTTTCGGTTAATATTTCAGTTCCACGACGTACCCAATTCATGGCCTGAAATCAGCACTGAATGTCAGAAGTCCTTGTGTGAAATCTCCATGTCGACGGAAATGATTGTCGTGCATTCTCTTGACGCCCTCGCGCAGCGGTGCTTTCAGCCTGGATCTCTCCAGGGCCGCAGGTCCCTGTGTAGCTCAGTCCTCCTCCCTTTCTTGGGGACGGCCTTCCTGCTCCGTTCTCACGTTCAGTTGGTGACCCTGGTTGATTTGATGCCTAAGTCCTTCATAATATACGTGTGTGTGTGTGTGGTATATACGTATACTGCTGTGTCCAATAAAAAAGATATAGTGTAAGAATAAAAAGTCTGGAATAGCAAAAAGGTTTAAAGGGCTGTTTATTAGCCTGTCTGGTGTCACATGAAGGCAGGGAAAGATCCCTAAAGGCTGTGTGTTCCAGCGCTACAGACCGTGGCTCGGACACGTGGTGGCAGGCTGGAGGTCCAGACCCTAATGAGACGTGTCATCTGGGGGATGTGCTCGGAACAGCCGGGGTTCGCGCCGGAAGCCGACACTTCGCGGCCCCGTTTTCAGAATGGAGGAGGCACGCGTTCATATTGTCATATATTCATTTAGCAGATGCTTGTGCGTCTCCGAGTGGACGACGTGCTCGAGAAGAGCTTCGGATACAGACGTGGGATCGTCCCGCATGGAGAACCGAGTCTGATAGGAAGCGTAAAGCGGATCGTGGCAGATGGTGCGATGGAAATTTACGGAGCCGTCGGGAGATCAGGAGGGAAACGGGTCTGAAAGAGATGCATTCGTTCTTGGATCCTGCGAGGGATTCAGCAGTTCTGAGCGACCACCACATCAGAGCCAAGAAAAAAGAAAACGTCAAGAACTGGGGGATTTTCGATTTTGGAATCCCCATGGCTAGCCAGAGCTCCGCTGCAGGGCACACAGGTTACATTTTTCTGAACCAAAAGGATCTTGGATGTGAACAGTAACAATGTCATAACATCCAACATGGTGTATTTTAATCTGCGGTGAATGGTCGGTGCCGCTTGTTTATTTTGATGATCGTTTCCATGGAAACATGGCTCGACGTTGAAAGATGAAGGCAAATGTGTGTTTTAACTCAAACTGTAGCCATCTGAGGAGATGCTGACAGATCAGGCTGCTGCTGCTGCTGCTGCGAAACGGCGTTGCTCGGACTGGGTTCGGTCGCCGCCCTCCGGTCCTGGGAGTGCAGCAGTGAAGAGTAGCGTTCCGCAACTAGTGGCCCTGCTGCCCGGGTGCGTACCTGGATTTACACCGCTCTTATTGTCCGCATCTTCCCAGGAATGTCGTCCGCTGTGTTAATCAGATCATAATGAATAGATTCAGAAGGAACCAGCAACGCCGGATAGGAGAGCCGACCTCCTTCGGGGGACTCCGTCCTTCAAAGACCGGCGCCGTACCGGCTGGGCGAGTGAGCCGCGGAGCGTCGATATCATAAACTGCCACAGCCAACACTTTTAAGTGCGCTTCATGGAGCATGATTGATACGCGCATACGAGGCAAGCGGATCAACTTACAGAATGTGGTTCTGGCTCACTTATCAAACGCGGGAGCCACACGGCGGTGCCCCGGGCTCGTGCGGGAAGCTGGCGGATCCGTGATCCCCGGCCGGACGGCAGGAGGATCGCTTATAGATGAGAGACGGGCCCCGCGCAGACACAGGACAACAGAGAAATGAGTCCATGCCTGTTATACATCTTTCCGTGTCCTTTGTACTTTCATAACCCGAGGTGCAGCCATTGAGCTTGTAAAAATTTGACTTCAAGCATTTCAGTTCAGCTTTTCATTTCAGTTCAACCTACGAGGCGTTTCTTTGCATTTATGAGGACGGATTTTCGATTTTGCGCATTCCCGATAGCTGAGCGGAAACCAGAGCGATCGTGCGCTCTTCATGTCATTGATAGTTTGTGTCGTGTCGCGTTCAGCCCTTGTTTGCTACTTTCGCGTGTTACAATCTCATTGATCGTAGACCGTTTGGAGTGTCCAAGCCATGTCCGCTTGTCCACTGAGAGTCGCTTCATTTGCACTGTTTTCATTCATTTCTTGTCTTCACTGCTGTTTTTTTTTTTTTTTTTTTTTTTGCATTAGATGTTGAATTAACATATAAACACTGTTTTGTGAGTGTTTGAGGGGGCACAGTGGTGCAGCAGGTTTGGCCAGGGCCTCCTCTGTGGTGAGTTTGGGGTTCAAGTCCTGCTTGTGGTGCTTTGAGATGGACTGGCATCCCGTCCTGGGTGTGTCTCCTCCCCCTCCAGCCTTACGGCCTATGTTGCCGGGTTAGGCTCCGGTCCCCCACGACCCCGTATGGGACAAGTGGTTTCAGATGGTGTGTGTGTGTTGTGGGTGTTTATTAAGTGTACAGTACATAATACGTAGGAAAGAGCTGAATGAGTGCAGGAACACAGTCTTAAGTATTATAGAGTAATTAACGAAGTAAAACTGCACTGTTACGTTGCGTTATAACTAATGTTACCTGTTGAAGGTACCGTGTTTATTTTAATGGGATTTGGTGATATTTTAACATAAATGGGTGTCACCTTTGGGGGTCAGGAACACATAAAATGTGTACAGTTGAAAGTAATGGTAATTATGTCTTTGATTGATGAGAATGAACCTTTCAAAGGGTTTTTCTTGGTCAGAAGAGGGCAGGCTGCATGTGTGACATCTAATTGCTGATTTATCGACAGCCGAAGGAGCTCTTCGTACCCGTGTCTCGCGCCGCCTCCCGTCACGTGGCGCCGCTCCGGGCAGCAGTGACACCCGGCTCAATATCGCTGCAGTGATTTGCAGATCGTCTCATCTGTGTTTGTTGACATTTATACCCGTTTTATGGTTTGGGCCCTTAAACTGAGTTAGTTCGGAAAATAGATATTATGAAAGGCGATGCCAGAAAAAAAAGCTGCCTTTTTTTTATCATGGCACACACTTCTCAATTAGTGTCTGTTTTTCAGATGCATTTTTTTAATTTGAATCTTTGTTTTTATGCGAAATCAATCTGGGCCAAATAAGGATTGAAAACTAATGAGCTCTGCTCACCGCTGCGTGACCCCGAACGACCCTCCACGGACATGTGACATCTCCACGGAAGGGGGAGGGCGTAACCCCCCCTCGGAAAAGAGTCCCCGCGGGGTCTGCGGTTGCTCACACGTGTTCTTCGACAGTTTGCCAAACACTGATCCTCTGCTTTTTACGTGAATTTACGTAGCGCTGATTCAGCGATCAGTCCAGCGAATTCTCGCAGCGACCCCCCAGCATACAGGGATGTGTGCGGTGAATGTTGGGGGGAAAAAAAAGGAAAGTCACGGTTCAGTTCCTCCTTCTTTTCTCATGTGGCGCAGGTATGTATGGTCTCACCCACAACATCTTTTTTATATTCTAATCCGCTCATTCTCA
The DNA here is from genome assembly GCF_900964775.1 of Scleropages formosus. Lineage (NCBI taxonomy): Eukaryota > Metazoa > Chordata > Actinopteri > Osteoglossiformes > Osteoglossidae > Scleropages > Scleropages formosus. The sequence goes on from NC_041807.1 coordinate 18,887,688, forward strand.
GGCACAGCCTCCAGCCTCTGGTCCCCGCTCGTCGGGTGCGACCCGTTCTAGAACGGGCGGTAGCCACAGATGACGCGACTGAACTCGCGCTAAACGCGTGCTTGCGCGCGGACCTCCACCTGCGCAGTGAGCGGCGCGCGGCGAGAAGCCGTTTCGATGAGGGACGGACGGCGCAAGCGCACCAGCGATCTGCGGGCAAAGCCGCGCGCGATGGGACGGCTCGTTTGGCGCTAACGCGGCATCGGATCCGGGGAGGAGAGTCGCTGCAACGGGCAAACAAACGGACTCGGAGGGCCACGGCTCCCAGTCGACACGGGGAAAGGGGAAGGCTGTATTATATTAATTTGGCGCGTTTCAATCTGCATAACTCCGCTGTCGTGGCGCGTTGTAAGTGATGCGCATGCCTGGCATTTCATTTGCATATCATTTACAATCGAGCGTGATTGCTCCAGATGCTGCGGAGAAAGTGAAAAACAATCAGCACACGTTCCGCGCCTTCTCCGCGATCTCCTGGCTTGTGTTGCTTCCTGCTTCCCGCCCGGTCCCTTTCATTAGCTCGGCTTGTGTCGCCGGCGCATCTCGTGCAGCCTTGTTGTTTACCCGGCACGAGACTTGGTCAAAGTAGCCACACAGACACGATGAGCCGTTTTCTCCTTTTACCTTCACCCGTGGAAAGGAGCGGTGCAGATGGCACCTTCGGGTTTGTGCTGCCGATTTGTTCCGCTGCTGCTGCCATCCCGCACACGTGGGGGATGTTCTCGAATGGTCCTCTGCGTCGCGCTTCCGGTCCCTGCGTAACACTGCAAAAACCCGTGCCTTTAATTTCAGGCCTTATGAGGTGACGGGATTCCCTTTCAAAACGCACACAAACGCGGCGGACGCCACGTCGACCTGACGAGGAAAGGCGCGAACAAAGCGGAAAACCGTGGGCCGAAACTGCGAAGCGAGGTGCAAAATGTGCCGCGTCACTCCTTTTTTTTTTTTTTCCCGCGTGACGCACGCAGAGGGACAGCGGCAGGACTCGCTGCGAAGTCTTCCTTGTTTAATCCGCTTCGATGATGCGTACACGCGTTCGGTGTAGAACATTCCAGGGTTTGTGTTAAAGGCAGTTTTTCATTGTGGTGCGTTTGGTCGTTTACATCATTTGGACCTTTGTACCTCTTTTGTCCCCGAGCTACCGTGAAACCAAAGTTATATCCGTTGTCGGTGCAGTTATTGTCCGTCAGCTGGTCTGCGTAACCGTGATTCGTCTTGAGCGTGTGTACAGCGTGTTATGTAGAGCGCGCTCGGCTCAAGGCCTGCGATGTGCACATATCCAGGTGTGAAATGCACTTTCAGAGTCGGGGGTTTCATTGCACGGCTGTCTTTTGCCGTCTTGCTCCGCGTGCGTACCAAGTGTGTGTATCGCGTCCAGTCCGCATGTGTGTGCTTCAGTGTTTAGTGTAAAGCGCACACACACACATCGTCTGAAACCATTTGTCCCAAGCAGGGTCGCGGTGAGCCGGAGCCTATCCCGGCAACACAGGGCGAAAGGCTGGAGGGGGAGGGGACACACCCAGGACGGGACGCCAGTCCATCTCAAGGCACCCCAAGTGGGGCTCGAACCCCAGACCCACCAGAAAGTGGGACCTGGTCAAACCCACTGTACCACCACACCCCTGTTAGTGTAAAGTATTTTTAAGTAATTTTATCTATATTATTTTGATCCTAAATTGTTACGTTGTTGAATTTACCCTTTTTTGAGGCTGAGAAGAAACTAGGGGTTTTGTACATGTGCCCTTTAAACAATGCGGGGAGAAATAGAAATTTCTGCAAATGAATCGGATGTTTGCCACGTTTCGGCGAATTTGCCGGCCCCGGACTGTTCAGACTGCTGTAAGGGCGATGCAGTTTAAACTTTTTATGATTCTTGATTCTCAACATTTCTGGAATGCCGTGGATGTTCACTGTGCTCCGAGTGTAAATGTCAGCCCTGTGTGCTAAACGTCTTCCCTTCAACGAACACTCGATGAGCACAAGCGACGCGAGCTCATCAAAAGATCGACCTGCTTAAGTGTATCAAAAGTACCCCAGAGTACTCCGTTCAGTGAGCTCTTGTGGAAAGGGATGGTAAAGTACAGTAAAATACCCACTGCGGGGCTGCGTTACGCCTGAACATGGTAATATCAGTGGGTCAGAACCACAGCATCCCTCGGAGCCTTGTTCAGCCCAGAGGACGAGTTTATAAAGTGACCAGTTATCACACATTTTGAGCAGCTCTGGAAATATTAATCCTTTCTTCAATCTTACAAGGGGTTTAAAGCTTTCCATTGATTTATAGTCATTATTCTTATTTATTCTTTTTTTTAATTGCTGTATAAAAGTTTTTATTCTGATGGTGAGTCACCTCACCAGGTGTCGCATGAGTGAAGCTGCGTATAAACCTGCCGTTTAGGACCTGGTTTCAATGACCTTGGATTCGCCCACTAGACCGAACATATCTGGGGTCAGTAGCTGTATGTGTTGTGCCAACGGCCGAAATCTGCTGCTTTGCGCATTGTTACCGATTCGGTGACTTATCCATACCATCCCGCTAGCAGTGATTTATTCAGCTGGGTATTCTCGGTGTATCTGCTGAGGGTAAATACAGTAAGTGGTGATACCATGTGACAGTTGTGTTCCAGTCACTAACCCTCATTGATAAATCCTCAAGGTAAAATAAGTGCTGTTAGGCACCGGAAGCGTGTCTGTCTTTAACTGAACCTCACGTCTCCTCCAACGCTGATATTGTTATGTTAAATCAAGGTGTAGCTCTGTGGTCATTTTTTATTCCGGCTCCGCCTCCACAAATTATTATATTGTGCGTGGCTCGGATTCTGCATTATTATCAAAATGCATCATTAAGAATTAGCTCTTATGCCGCACGAGCGAACTGAATGGTTTCGTTCCACTTAGGAGTTCGGAGGGAACAGTTTATAGGAGGTTTGGTGCTAGTTGTTGTTATTATTATAGGTTTCATTCTGCCTTTCAGCGCGTGGAGTTTGGCTTCTTTGGGAGGAAGCCAATGCAAACGAGGGAAATGCAAACTCGACGCACCGAGTTCGTACCGTCGGCGCACCTGAGCACGTTTCTTTGTGTCTGAGTGCAAGAGGGAGAGAGAGATTTCCCTGTGAACGAGTGGTGTGCCATCCAAGGTGTACCCTGCCGCATGCCCTGTGCTTCCAGGATACGCTCTGCACCACCCTGACTCTGAACTGGAAGCCACATCCATAGTGAATGAATGAATGATTCCCCCACATTTAGACACGCAAGGTGTCTCCAGCAGAAGGTCAGCGGGTATCTCGCTCACGTAGGATCGGAACGTCTGTCCGCCAATCAGGCGGACACGGTGGCGCCGACGTGGCTGTGCGTAAACGTAAAGAACTGTAAAAACGCGTTCGTGCAAGTGCTTTAAAATAAGGTACGGAAGGGTTCGACCGCTCGAGTGGACGCGTTTGCCCGTGGCCTGTTGTTCGTACATTTACTGCGCTACGGGAACGGTTACTGTGCGGCGACTTGTTGAGCCGTTGAGCCGTTTACCCGTCCACCGACACGTCTCCTGACCGCACTTCTGTTCTTATCGACTTTCAGGTCTCCTGACGACAGTAGCGGCACATTCCTGGCGCACGGGGGGGGACGACACGCAGTTTGGACTCTTTGCAAGTCTCTTTCTGTAGTCGGTCTTCAACGCCGTGGTCATCACCCCCCCCCATCTCTCCGAATGATCAGCGGACACAGCGCCTCCTTCGAAGCTCGGTAGACTTGTGCTCTCACCCCTTCTGAACAGCTAGAGGTGTGAGGTATACGCTGGAGATCTGCGCTACAGAGTTCCAGGTGGGATTCAGCCCCCTCCAGCGCTGGAATATTCTTCGCTGGAAGGCTCGGTTCCTAGAAGAGACCTGCGTCTCCGTTTTTGCCAAGGACCGCATCCTCTCCCTCTGACCGACGCAGGACCGCGAAGCGGAGAAGAAGAGAGCCGGGTATCTGCTGGATTCGGCGTTTGCCTCTTTGAAAATATTTTCACAGACCAAAGAAACGATGATATCATATGCGGACGAGATGGACCCGAGGTCACGGAAACTAAAACATACAAACGAAAAAAAAGAAAAAACGGGATTGTAGTGACAATGACGCATTTGGCTGTTGCCACACGGCGCAACGGAAACAGACAAACGCACCGGATTTGTGTCGAGCGCAAATTGCCGGACGTGAAGAAGTGAGCCGATTAATCCGAGCACAGAGATAATAATGCACGCGGCGGGAAGAAGCGGAGTTTCCTTCGCTGACGCTCTCCCTGGACTTCACTCATTTCGAGTATGGAAACTGGGACTGGGGACGTATCGCTCGGTCAGAGCCGTGTTTCGGGACAGTTTGCCACGAGCATGGTCCGTCACAGTGAATCGGCAAACCATTCCTCATCCGAAAGAGAATAGCGACATGAGTTTGGGAGAATATCATTAAATGTATTTTGAAAAGCCGAAAGTTATATATTTAACAGTTTTATATGTTGTATCTTTGTAGAAAACCTTATTTAACACAAATAATGTGGTCAGAGTGCTGGTTATAAACAGTGGGTACAAGAACACACCAATCCCCCCCCCAACCCGCTCATCTTTCCTCCTCTTCTCTCATCTTAGGGCAACTTTTTTTTTTTTTTTTTTTTTTTTTTTTTTTTGGCTCCATTGTTAATTTTCTGTTTTAGAACATTACTAAAGTTAGCCTATATAAAAAAAAAAAATCAAGAAATGACATATATATGACAAGGTTTTGTTTCTCACCAGTGCCTAGAGCTATGGTAATGTTTGCTATTGTACTGTACAGTCCTGTAAATTCAGACTCATTCATTTTATGACCTCAGTATGATTTAATTTATTTTGTGTTCTTTGCACATCATTGACCTCAGCAGTGATGCTTGATGGGAGAGGGGGGGAGGGGAGACAAAGTAATTTTTTCACTTAAAATTTTTTAAATTATAAGGTATATTAAAAATAAACTAAACACATGAAGCAGAATAGCAGTTTCTCGAGAAGAATGGAAATCCAAAGTTGCACATGTTCTGGTTCTGCATGACAGCAGCTAAATCTTCCCCTCGTATTTCTGTTATATAGCTCTCGTGTTTTTTAATCAGAATTTTCTGTTAAGAAATTACACGCGCAGATGATCCATTAATGGAACATTATGAGGGGCATTTGTTTTACTTTCATTGGCCAGTGTTGGGTTTAGGGTTCCAATCCAACATAGTAAATTAAGTAATATAAAATAGAGCATATGTATAGACAGACAGTATTACTTCTGGTTTTATTTTGTTTATTTAAAGTTTAATGGTACTAAAACATCCCAACAAGAAAAGTTTCTATCTAGGATGGATATTAAAAATAAGGCAGTGTAATCTGTACATAGTCTATTTTTTCTAAAAAGGGGATGACCAGTGACCAAGTGCTTTTCAAACTGAGTCTGATGGGGGGGATTCAGGTATGAGACTTTTTTTTTTTTTTTTTTGTTTTTTTTTAAAAATTGCTCCTTCCTTGTCTAATCATCTGTCACCTGTGTGGAGGAGAGGCGACGCCCTCGGCCCTGCGAGCGGACGATCGAGCGCAGTAGAACACGGTAAGTGATGCTGGCCCTCCTACAAGTGCTTCGGGCAACGAGGGGTCGAGGCTCAGCCGACGTTTCCTTGACACTGATTCCGAACCAGTCTGACACGATTTCTCTGAACCCTGGAGCTGCTTACAGAAGGGAAAAAAATGTGTCCTTTCAAATTATGTCATTGTACTGCAAACTCAGACATCTTAGTGGACGCAATTGGCTAACAATAAATTAAAAAAAAAAAAGAAAAAAAAGCATTGCTTGACAGTGGAATTCCTTGAGGTGCAAGTTCATAGAACCTCCTAGTGCTTTATTTCACAGAAGAGCTGTGTACCGACGATTTAGCAGGAGCCTTGAAATACTTAATTTCACCTGATTAAATTTCAATCAAACGCTTGTATCGGAAGTTAATGAGTATCAGACACGCCTGTTGTGTATTTAATTAGCAAATAATTGCGAAAAAGCAGAGTTTGGCTACGATGCGTCCTGAAAATGGTAATGGAGGGCACTAGATTCAGGGCAATACAGCAAGTCATACAACATATAGGCATAATGTTTTTAACCATGCGTGTACTTGTATACATGTATATTATTCATTCTTACACAGTACACTCTTTGGGCGTAATCTTCATTTTCTTCCTCCCTGTGTTTATGTTACTGATCTACATTTGTAGGTGTCCTATCCCGCCTGCACAGTGTAACATACATGCCTCAGACATCGTGTCAAAATGCACAACAGCGAATGAGTCTTGGAAAAGCTGTTCTGGTGCTCATCCTTTGTTTAACGAATAGGTCAGATGGTGAAGTCCCTGCGAGATCAGAATGCCATCGCTGATCCCGAATGTAGGGGTTGGAACGCCGGTGACGCTCTGATTTGTATTTTTCCCCTTGACCAGCTCTCCGCTTTGCATCATTTTCCCAAGTAAAGATACATTGTCTCCTTGTGCAGCTAAATCAAAGAAGCATCGATATCACGGGATTCGCTAATTTGGCCGGACACAGTTTTCGCTTGTAAATGTGAATCTTATGTTGTTGAGTCTTTGTTTATATTATAAATCTAATTAATTGCCTCTGCGATCATTGGAAAGAGATCGAAATGTAATATGAGTCTCAGCTGCTTTACCCAGTCTGGCTAATATCAATAATTTTACACCCATAAAACTGTTTGGGGGCCCCCCCACCAAGTTCAATACTCTGCCAAGCTATGAAAAAAATGAAGGAAAAATTGCAGAAATGGATGACAGTCTAGCAATACAATGAGAAGAGGTTTGAAAGCTTTTTGAAGAGCAAGAGCATCATCCATACATCATTATTCCTAAGGGCAGCATTCAGAATTACATTTAGCTCTTCATGTCAAACTGGGAGAAGTAAGTTTCTGGAATATAGAACATACACGGAATATATATAAGGGTCTGCCATTATACTGTGCAGCTAACTTTAATGGATGTTTCCTTTCTGCGTTGCCATGCAGAAATGCTTAGTTCTCCTCACATGAGTTCAAGACATAAGTATGCAGGGTGTGTGAGGCTGCATTCGGCCGGTTCTGCAGATGCAAGCACTTGTTACGGTGGGACACGAGCTCTTCTCCAGATACGATGCGACTTTGCGGCCCCGCGCCTTCATTAAGTTAGTGCTCTTCATTAAAGTGGCTCCGGGGATAGGGGGTTGTCCTGACGGCCCTGGTTCCACAACGGTGGTACGTTGGAGACCAGGAGCAGAGCGAGCCTTCGCCGCAAGAGCGACGTTGTACGCTGACAGGCGACTCGCTCTGAGGCATTCGGAGCTTTCGCAGTTAAACCGAATTCACAGCAAGTGAACGCTAATCGGTGTCCAGTTCGGTGTTCAGCCAGCTATTAATATTTACATTAATAACAGGGTAAAGCAGAGAACACAGTGAGGAAATTCAATGTCATCCTTCCATTTGGCACCACTCTACACGGCGTACCTGCTGATTCTGGTAGGTCCACAGTTCACCCCTCTGCTCATACAGGTGATGACAACGTCTCGGATAAACCGGTGCTACTCCTTCACAGGCAGATTACCATCAATCTACAACTTGTCTCTGACCTGGGTGAATGTTTCTACGCCTCGTCTTCCTTAGTCACCCTACAGAAACTGGAATAAGTTCAAAAGCCTCAATCTGATTGCCGTCGCGCTTTAGCCAAATACAGCGTACTTGACATTAATTCAAACTTTAATGCAAAACAGCAGTGGAGAGAAAAGAAATGAGTGAAAAATAGTGTAAAGGAACTGACACTCAGTGGACACGTGGACATGGTTTGGACAGTCCAAACAGTCCATGATCACTGAGATTATAGCAGGTGAAACTCTAAAACAAGGGCCGATGGGGTGAGAACTGAACGCAACGCAACACAACACAAACTCACTAAGAAGAAGAGCTCATGGTGACTTTGGTCTCAGTCAGGAGGCACAAAATCCAAATTCGCTCCTTGTAAACATGTTGTAAACTGCAGTAGGGGTATTGATTGAAACACCTTGTGAAATCCAATTCTTGTAAGGGGAATGGGTGTGTCGCTGGGATGACTCCACTGAACCGTCTGGGGTCGCTCGGTCAAAGCAGAGCCAGAACAAACACACTGTACAAATATGTATACATATTAAAGGCATCAGGGCATCACTAGTGTAATACATAAATCTAGCAAGAGAAATGCTTTTAGAAATCCATATATTGTCAGCTTTTAAGTGCAGACTTGGTGCATGTTAAAGGTGTCGCTGAATATTTAACAGCTGACGCAGCCTCATAATCGCTATCGCTCCACACAGTCGCTGCAATGCGGTGCACTCAGCACCGTTTGTAAAGCTTGAGCTTCGTTAACTAGAAGCTATGTAAACATTACTAAAAAGCTGCTCCCACAAGGAATTGGTGTGTTCGGGATGCAGTAAGTGTGTGTCCATACAAAAGACCTCTTGGGGATGTTGAGTATGGAAGTGTGGTTGATGATTTTCCTAGAAAGACAGCACCGTGGCAGAACAGCAGCTCCATGACTGAAGGACAACTCCATGGTCGAAGAACAGCTTCATGGTCAAAGAACAACTCCATGTGGGGAAACTGCACGGCTGCAGGACATCTCCATCGTTGAAGAACAGCTCCATGGCTGTCGAAAAACTCCGTGGTTGAAGAATAGCTCCATGGTCAAAGAACAACTCCATGTAGGAAACTGCACAGCTGTAGGACATCTCCATGGCTCCTTGTCTTCTCCCCTGCTGCCCTGTCTATGTGAGCGTTCTCAGTTGAGACACCACGAGGCTCGGGGCTTAGATGTTGAGGGACACACCACATAACAGCCTCCCAAATGGGGAGCCATCTCTATCGAACTGCATGGCTTTAAACTTTGTCCAGCCCCGACTGCCATCCGTCCAACTATGTAAGAGGCAACACGGGTGAAGGACAGAGGAATGACCGGAGCAAAGGTAGTCTCTCGGGGGTGTGTAATCACATCCTGATGTGAGGAGTTTAGCGCCCAAATCCTGTCAAAAAGCAGTAACTGGAAGGCTGGCGATCTCATCCAATGGCTAAGTGAGAAAAACGACTATTTGCCAGTTGCCTTAAAACTCATTGACATTCTGTCAGCTCCCATTAGAGGGCCGGACAGGAGGCTGCACTGGGGGTGTCCCTGGCTCTGGCGAACAGGGGCTTGTTTTTGGTGTCATTCAGTCGCTGAGCGAAGGTCGCACTTCACTTCCTCTTGTCACCCTACCGGTGTAGCTGACAGAAGAATAAATGCTGAGATGTGAATAAATGATCTACAGGACTCTTATATAACAAAGAGTACTGGTGAAGTGAGGGGAGGGAATGTGAGCTGGAGCCCACAGAAGAGGAGTGGTGGTTAAAGAAGAGGACCTGACCTGTCTGTCCATCACCAGCTCAAGGTGTCTGGAGGACACTTTGAACAGCTTCATAAAATGCGAAATCAGTTATGGTGAAACTTTGAATAAAATGTAGTAAAGGAACCACGTATGACATACATAGGGGTCAGCAGATGGCGTAGTGGTTAAAGCTGTCATCTTGCAATCGAAAGAGCTGGGTTTGAATCCCACTTCGCTACATAGAACCCTTGGTTAACACACACACACACACTGTCTGAAACCTCTTGTCCCGAGCAGCGTTGCGGCAAGCCAGAACCTAACCCAGCAACACAGGGTATAAGGCTGGAGGGGAAGGGGACCCTCCCAGGATGGGATGCCAGTCCCTTGCAAGGCACCCCAAGCAGGGCTCGAACCCCAGACCCACCGGAGAGCAGCACCTGGCCAAACCCGCTATGCCACCGCTCCCCCTCGACCCCCTCCCCACTTAACATATTTATCATAATTTGGTAACTTTAATAAATTACCTCACTGTGAACACGAATAAGTAGCTTAGTGTACAAAAAAAAATAAACCACTTCAGAAAAAAACATCAGCTGTATTTTCAATAATATACTGAAATGGTATGTGTACTTTTTCTGCTTTTTCCACATTTACAAAATGAAACATTAATGATTTTCTCAAGCAAATTATGCAAAACTTGCAAAAATTGTTATAACTGCAGCTTTAACATTGTAAGTTGCTTTGGAGAAAAGCGGTAGCTAAATGAATAAATGTAAAATGTAAATGTAAAAATACACCATGTGTACAGTATTTGATACATTATCAAATGAGCCTTTAAATATTTTTGTTCAAACACACAGCAAATTGCCTTTCAATTACGTGGTTCTTGAACCCTTTTTAAAAGGTGCGGTCGAATTTCAGCCGAAATGGAAAACAAATAGAATTTGTGAGGCACAATGATTGAGACTTATTGTTATGTCTGTAAAAATGTCAAAATAAATGACTGCGTCTGCGGCAAACATCTGAGAAACATTTTCTTCCATAGCCGAGGCGAATGTGCCAAAAAGCGGCTCCAAATTTCACGGTATTTTGCTCCTAAACCTTTCTTTCCCCCCCGACGTGCACATTTTTGTACTGATGCATGAGCTTGATGCACTTATTTATACTACTGGTTATGGAGAAATTATGAATGACTCTTATAAAGTCTCTGCTTGCTTTGATCTGACGCTTGATTTACCCATTTATACAGCTACGTAGCATTTACTGGAGTAATTTAGGGTAGGTACCTTGATCAAGGGTACTACAGCAGTTGGTGGGATTCAAACCTGCTACCTTTTGGTCTAACAACAGCAGCTCTAAGCTGTACACTACCAGCCACCCCGTTCCAGGTGTAATTAAATTTATGTAAAAGGTGGGGAGGGGGGGGTCGAGCAATATTCTTTCAAAGGTCCCAGAATCCCGAGCTCGGTCCCTAATGGTCACCCTGGCACAGACGCTTTGCAGCTCCGTGAGGAGTGTTCAGCGAGAAGGTGTCGTCAGGGAACCTTGAACCGTGACTCAGATTTCAGCAGCAGAAGGCCGGCCGAGTCGCTCGCGCAATGAACGCGTAGCGTCGACGGTGGTCTTTGCATGGGGTTGCAGTGCACTTGGTTTTCTCAGTTTCAGTGTTATTTAACTCTTTCTTGAATCATTACGTTTACTTCGAATTATTCTTTACTGGCTATTAGAGTTGTCACTGTACAATGTATGTATTTATTTGTGTATATGAATAATTTATTTTTTATTCTTTTATTTCTATTTTTCCTCCGTTACACCTCACATTGTGCCTTTCCTTTCCGTTGTCTGCTGTGGAAGTTTCTGGAATAACATCTCTTTTTGGGAGACACTTGAATGGTCAGGTGTGGAGGGAGAAAGCACATAAGGGAGAGGGTGGGGTATGTAATGGGCAGCAGGGGCTGCGGTCTGTGATGGGATAACATCTGGAAACTATCAATAATCATTTTTTTTTTTTGCTTATTTGTGCCTTATTATTGAATGTGCAAAGAACCTGGAATTGTCTGGAAAGATCAGTTCCCACAGTATGGATGTAGTGCTTTAATTCAGCAGTTTTAAACATGGCCCCACCTGCAAGTGCACGGCGTTAAGCAGCCGCTGCGGGAGGCCTCCTTTGCCTCGCACCGGGGGGCCAAATGATGTTTGAAATGTTTTAATCCAAACAGCATGTTCATTACCCAAACGGCGCGACCCTGGCGCTCCGTCTCCACGGTCGAGCGTCTCGTCGTCCCCGAGGGACATGCTTTCGATGGAGATATTTGCTCCCGTGCACGGAATTCATTTCGACCACCCTTGTTCTCATACATTTCAGCGTAGTATATGTTTTTTCACCCCTCGTCGCGTAGGACAATTTATCTGCGGCCTTTTTTTTTTTGTTAACGTCGTAAAGCTGTTTGTTTTAAAGGTCAGCGTGCTTCTTATTTCTGGTGCAATTTTAGCAGCGCCGTTCGCCGTTTTTCTTTCTCTTGAAAACGAGAACCATCGTTAGAAGAATGAAATATTCAACAAAAATCAGAGTAAAAGGTGATTACCCTGAGAACATTTGGCGTTATGTCCATAAAGTTTTATTTGCACAGTCATATGTTAATCAGAAGGACAGCTGGTAGCATAGTGGTTAAAGCTGCTGACTTTGGAGTTAAAGGTTGCAGGTTTGAATTCTACCTCCAGCTGTAGTACTCTTGAGCAAGGTACTTACTCTAAAATAACCCAGGTAAGTAATTGTAAGCTGCTTTAGAGAAAAGTCTCAAATAAAGGTAGCTATTTTTAGAAACGCAAACGAATGCACCGGGGTCTGTTTCCCGGATGCACAGAAGCGCTGCAATTATTGCATTTCTACAGTTAATAAATTTGAGACCATCATACTGCAACAATAGTTCTAAAAAAAAAACTGTGCCATTTTTGGTGGGCTTGTCTCTTCCGCAAAGAAACTAGTAAAATCGAGTTCAAACGTAGAGCAAAAATAAAAACAAAGAGCACATTTGTTAGCACCGTCACCAGTAGCTGTATTATCACCAACTTCATCATGTTCGCTATCATAAGTTCCTAATTATGTTCGTAGCAGGGAGTTGCTCAAATAATAACCCTATCTATCTATCTTAGTTGCAAAATTATTGAGGGTTCCGATATTTATCTCTGCATCAATTAGGAAGAATAAGTTCCAACACCAGTGTTCCTCACAGAGTCACAGTCTGATTACAGTCTGTCAGAACAACAAATAAATGTAGGAAAAATAGGAAATATGGAATAGAGTGTCTTCGCCAGGGGGTGTGGTGGCGTGGTGGGGTTTGGCTGGGTCCTGCTCTCCGGTGGGTCTGCGGTTCGAGTCCCGCTCGGGGTGCCTTGCGACGGACTGGCGTCCCGTCCTGGGTGCGTCCCCTCCCCCTCCAACCTCACACCCTCTGTTGCCGTGCTAGGATCTGGCTCCCCGCGACCCTGTACGGGACAAGCGGTTTCAGATGGTGTGTGTGAGTGTGAGTTTCTTTGCTGCTGAGGAAGTAAATGTAACGTGCAGAGAATGTCTGCGTCCTCAGCGCTACCATTCGTCTAGTAGAACTGGAGATGCACGTTAACGGCTGTCCACAAGAGAAGTGGACGCAAGCCGACTGAGTCATAACCTCTTCACCGCCACCTTTCATTCTGCCTACGAAAATGCCGAACGTGAGTCGACCAATCAGAAGGGTTCTTATGTTTCCCTATTGATTCATTCATTGAAGGCAATTCCATTTGTTGATACCCTGCGGCCCCGCTCTAGGGTCACGGTTTTACCCGTTCACATATTCATGAAGTGTTCCAAGACTATCCAGAGTCTGACCTGTGGCTCAGGTCTTAAATTTGCCCTGTGAGATCATTTTCAGGGTTTGAACCCACATCACGTTACTCCTGACTGACACCGGGAGTCTCCAGGGAGGGGGACACATTCCGGCTCTGTCCGTCTGGGAACCACTGGGGAGGATGTGCTACCTGGCAGCGCACAGGAATAAAGTCTTATTTGGATTTCTGCGGTTCCTTAAAAATTGTCATCCCATCGACATTAAACATTAAAGTCGATATTTATTATTTATTAAAACAGAGGAAAATAATGAGATTTTGCAGGCGCTTAATGAAAAGGCTCGTTACTCGGAGACAGACGCCGAGGCGCAAAGGCCGGAATCGCTGATCAGAAAGAACGGCGGAGAGAGGTGATTAAGGACATCAGACCGCCATTCTGGACGTCACTAAGGTTACAGAAACTAATGAGGAATTAGACCGCACACCGCGTTTAAATCCACAGGCTGAAAATACTGGAAAACAACAATAGTGGTGCAGGAAGAAAACTCGGAGCATGGACTCTGGTTTAAGGTGAACCGACACGGTGCAGTTGGATCCGCCTGCACTAGGTTGGGACGTGTCCAGAGCCCCCAGGGTGTCCTGAGCTCCAAGTAGAATTATAACCTGCCCACGGTGCCCGGGTATGGCCATTAATCATGTGCTGCCTCTGTCGCCGGGCCTCTGCGGGAAAGCGGGAGACGGACGGCTACGTCAGAGCGAGGACCCCCAGCCATCGTCCCGCTTCTCTGGCTGGACCACGAGCCTCCAACCTTCCACGGCCCCTGCAGGTTTGATCTCCACAAGGGACCTCAAGAGTACCTGGCACTTTCCACATACTTGATCGCTGTGTTCTCATCCACCAGGTTGGCAGCTCTAATTCCAAAGGCTGAGAAAAAACCTTCATGCTGTGGAGTACAGCAATGTTACTATAGTGTTACTGCAGTAACGTAGTGAACGAGCACTCTGTCCATCACGGTCAGTCAGAACACCTCCCCTGCGCTCCGCTGCGGACCAATACCGCTGTTCCTACCTTCACAGATCAAAGCATCTGGGTCACACGCAGGAAGCGCTGAAAAAGTCTAGATTGACTAGGACCACAATCTGGCACATTTTGGAGAACACATTTTAAATAATGACCAGCAATGTACCCCGAAACACAAAGAGTGGGGGTTTACGGGTCTAAATAAATGCTTCATCAAAAGTAAATCATAGTAGAGCTAAAGAAAATCCAGCATAGTCCACCTTCCTGCCCTTCAGGTTGACCCCCTCTGCAGTAAAACACTGGAACGACTCACATTTAAAGTACGAGCTCTGTGTCATAACACTGAGCGGCGATCGCCGTGGGGTTTTATACACTCGCATTTTCGGAATGAGACACGTACAGTGTAAAATAAGCATGAGCCATGCCTGTGTGAAGGGTTTAGGAGCAGCAATAATGTATTAAACTGTAGGCAAATAGGGCAGCTGACAGCTGAGGAGAGGAAAACAAAAAGCTCCCAGCTGAGATGATGGGCAGAAAATAAACCTATGGGGGTCCAAGTACCAGTGGCTGCCCACCCCTCCTGGGTGTGTTAGTGTGAATACAGAGGACCGCTGTAGATGTGTCTACACCTCAAACACAATACAAGAAATGACGAAGTTGGAGTTTATGGAGACAGTCGTGGTTCAGGTCCAAGGTGACTCATCTGGTGCGGTAAAGCAGCCATTGGGTTCGATCATCAGATGATTTAGAGTCACAAATTACCCTGAAGCTCAAAGACAGAGAGAACATGCAAAGGCCCCCTAGACTGATATGGAGTCGAACCTAGGCCCAAATAGCCCAGTCATTGTGAAATAGCAGTGCTACCCGCTGCGCCACCGTGTTGCCCTTGAGCTTTTTTTATTCTGAATGTATTTCTTGTATCGCTGCTATATTTACCGATAACTTCCAAAAATATCCCTAGAACCCCTTGCTCGCTGAATTTTCGTGGAGTTCATTAGAGTGCGACCTTCCATTGCTTATTTTTCAGATGATTTTGGACCTCAGGACAGCAGTTAGGAGTGCGGTGCGCACACGGGTTTGCGGTGTGTAACCCGAAGTCCTCGACGAGACCACGAAAGGAAACAGTCAAACTGTGCGTAAAGAAGCTGTGCCGGTGCACTGAAGGAGGCGCGTACGCTCCGCAGCGCCACGTTAACACACTTTCCTGAGCTCCTCCTGCTGCCGCCTCGGGACTGCGTGACTGAGCAGGGATCAAACCCGGTACAGTGGTTATGCCACCTCAGATTTATCACCTCCTCTCCGGGGACCCCTCACACCATGGAGAAGGTGCAGCTGCGAGTGCCGAGGAGTCGCCCCCTGCAGAACCCTCCTGTGCCGTCATTATAGCCGACGCTCTCCTAAACACCTATTTAGTCTGCAGGCCCAGGTGTCATTTATTAAGTTCTTTATTAGGGCACCAGACACCACGTGTGCAAACACTTGAAAAAGAAAAAAAATAAAAAAAACAGTGTTTTTAAGTATCCTTTCATGTGTTCCGCTTAAACTTGTTTACACTGAGCAGAAACATTTGTAATGCCATAACCCTGCGATAGACTGGCATCCCATCCGGGGTGTACTCCATCACTCCTGTGCCCAGTCATTCCAGGATAGGCTCTGAATGAAAATGGATAGATGGATGGATGGATGGATGGATGGATCTCTAACATGACTTGTGGAGTTCTCACTTTAATATTTTTACCTCTTCACACTGCTGTCTAGTTCTTTGGAAGATACTGCTCAGCTGGGCCCCTCCTAGGACTCAAAAGAGCCAAAGACCCTTTGATATTAGATGCTTTATAAAACACTCATGAAGTGAGCGATTCCCACCTTCTCGGGGAACACCGGGTACTGGTAATGGGTGGGGAGGCGAAACAATTAGCATCCAAGTGCATCGTCACGCAGCAAGATCTTCCCCACAGGAGAACAGCGGGGGCAGTGAATACAGGAGAGGAGGAGGCTCACGGTTCACATCGGGTACACGGTTCGAGGTAACATGCTGAACATGCCTTCCGGCATCACTGGAGCGAGTCTCATAAACGCGTTTGGAAAGTTAAAATGAAATGCATTCTTTTCTTATTTTGGCTGCTCATTCTTCATATTTTGCCGCTCTTTCACTATATTCTAAATATAATGACTGTCTGCCGGAGGGAGGAAAAAGATCAACAAGTAGATAAAAGGTCTTTATAAGTAATGACAATTAATTCAGAAAGGGTGACAATAATCACGGCGCAGGTCCCTGCTATCATTGTCGCCAGTGATGTGGAGAAAATAAATTTGATTCGAGCGCTTTAGTGCTGTTTTAAATTTAGAAGAGACCTAATGAAAGCAGCGCTGCTTGGTGATGTACTGTGTTTTGGTACCATGGTGCTGATGCCATTATTGGCAGACTTTGGTCTCCACACACATTGCAGTGCCGCCAATAATGCGTCACAAGTCTTGAAAGGTGCATTTCTAGTATTTCATCTTTTATTTGCGCTTTTGATTTTTTTGGAATTCTTGTAAATTTTGATCTTCAACAGTGGAAATTTAAAAAAAAAAAACAACATTAATGGAATAATAACAATTAATCACAAAAAATAGATTAATAACTCCACTTTGTTGAACAGGCATTCTGAAAGTGGCTGATAGAGACACGAAAGGGTTCATACGGTGCCAAGTGTACATTTTTAATCACGTGGAAGAGACAATTATTACATTAATTTACTTTATTTTGTCAACACAGAGAGGAGTGGATAGGACCAGAGCTTTTTCTCCACGTGCGTATCCTTCTACGTGGATCTGTGTGTGTTTGTCTGAGATTCGATCCAGTGTCACGGCACGCCTTTGAATAAATCTGTCACTATTGATACCCGATAGGCGAGTCTTCAGGCAATCGATGCACATTTAATGCCACTGATCAATAAACTTGGCATGTCTGCAGAACACATCGGTTTTAGTATATTAATTTTTTAAAAGCTAAATGTTCCATTTTTCAGAAGATCAATACATATTATTTCAGTCCTAATTCTTTCGAAGGAATAATATATCAAAAATAAGTATATTTATTTTACTGTTTTGCTTTTAGTAAATTACTGTATGTGTTTTGGCTCCGCCACGTGTATGACAGAGATGTCAAAGTAATTTCTGGTGGCTGCCTGCTCACTTGGTTTTGCTGAAAAAATGAACAATATAATTATTACACAACTGATGTAATTCATTTTTGTTGTGATCACACCAGTGATGCAATAGAGAAAAGGAAACGGATGATCAGTCAGGAGGAGATGGAGAACAAGGTAAAAAGAGTTGGCTATAAACAGCCAAGTTGTCACAGTGAGCTTAAATGGGTTTAACAGGTTTAAAAAATAGACCATGGTACTTATATACCAGAATTTACTGGGCGAAACAGTTCTAAAACTTCATAACTGTTTGGTAACATTAAAATGATGAAGGTAACAGATACCCTGTGATGAAGAATCTTAGCATCTGAACTGTAATAATAATAATAAAAATAATAGCTAAAATTATTTCAATAGCTAACATGTAGTTTTGGATTACACTGATTTATTGTCTGCTAGATTCACAATATCCAATACTGTACGTTCTAAAAATAATACCAGTAAAATTAATTATCCAGGCTGTATATAAGGGAGCACTGACTGTATAATCAGCGCCTTCCTGGGTTCTAAACTGGCTGAATTGTGGATATGAAAGACAGTAATTTGTATTAGAGAAAACAAACCCCAGAGATCAGAGCGCTTGTACCCCTTTGCCACCCCGCAGCGAAGGAGAAAAAGAAATTAATGTTACACTTCATTCATTCCGGTTTATCCAGGCTGAGTGAAAAAATTAAGAGGTTAGGATGGTAAAACCGCGGTGAGAGACACAGGACATGGTGGGAAAGAGCACCACAGCTCTGTAACCAGCACTTCCTTATCTGGCATCTTCTGGCATGGAGAACATTTCCACACTTTATTTCAATGTAATAGCACTTTAAGAAATTGCAATATGTAAACTGCTTTGAGATATTTGAGTTTGAACACTAAAAAAAATTTCCCAGCTATGAATTCGGACTGCTGAAAACGAAAACTGGAAATAACTCCTCTTTATTTGCTGAGACAAAAGAAGGAAACCATTTCTGGGTTCTAACGTTGATGTCTTAAGGGAAACCAAATTAAATTTTCTAAATTATTTTTAGCCAGAGTAGCTCTTTGAACACCTCCTGCGCACTATGCTTTAACGAAGCGTGATGAATTTTGCTTTTCATCTACGCAGCGCACGTCCCGCTGTCCTCGGCGGACGCGTCCGATTGCCGACGCACAAGGCCATACATCGTGCGTCGCGCCTGTGGGTAAATATCATTATCGCTATAGTACGCATCGCAGATAGGAAAACCGCAACTGACCGGAGCAACACCCTTCGGCACGGTTAAAACGTGCAGGTCAGTACGGGCCGGTGCGGGACCGAGAGCCGCGCTAGCGAGCTCGGGAGTCGGACGGTCTAACGGGATTACGGGGACGAACGGGAAAGTGCTCGGAGTTATTCCAGCCCAGAGTTACTGAAACTGATCGATTTGCACTGCAAAGCTGCTGTAGAAGCTCCTGAATGTCACCTTCTCAAGCCGGTGGAGCTCAGCACCAGGTGAGCGCGACTGCGATTATGCAGGTCTGTTGCAGCGATTGGTCACAGTTATAACGGGAGCCCAGGAATGCTGTTCGGAAGAGGGCACCGCGTTTTTAGATGTGGCCACCTTCGCGGTCAGTGCCGCGAGGCCCCAATGGCCTGTGACCTGTGACCTTTCCGAAGAGTCGAGTCACCGTGACCCTTGTGGCGAGACCGTGGGAGTCCGTCCCCGAGGAGCCCACTTGCGGACGTAGAGATAAGACTTAACGGAAAAATATTTCCCTCTGCCTTTACCTGGATGTGATGGAGAAATATATATTTTGGTCTCTTTCGCTACATTTACTCATAAAGAAAGTGAGTACAAGTCGTCAGAACAGAAGCGAGTGGGAAGTCGGAAGTCCTCTTACACTGCATTATATAATCCATAAGGACCCCAACGGACATATAAACAATTGCCGCAAAAGAATGCTACGCTCTGAAATAGGGCTTTATTGTATTTTTTCACTAATTCCACATATCATTCTTGTTAAAAAACCAATATAGAACAATAATAATAACAACAATAACAGTACAATGCTATATTTTCCAGCCGCGCTGTCGTCTTCATCTTCAGATCTGTGTTCTTTTGCTGGTTTCTTCTCCGCACCATCAGAACACCCACGTTTTCGCTTGCTAGACATTATAAATAAGAAGTAACTAGAATGTGCTCACGAATGAAACGGTCTGTAGATAAAATGTTATTGTGAATAAAACACAGTCACTGCTACACAGCAAAATACTGACTGAGAGCCAGGCAATAGGGAATACGGTGCCTTGTGGCGCTTAACGATGATATCGTAGAGTAGCAGCGTTAGACGTCACAATCGAATGTTAGAGCTCGAAAATAACATAATAAGGGCGATGGGATGTAGGTCGCAAATTCGGGTTGTTGTAACTTGCATATGTCCTAAATTAAGGACCCTATTTTAAAAGAAAATCCTAAGTGCGTTTAGCATTTTCTAGTCTAGACAAACAGTTTTGTTAAAATTATAAGGAGCACAAAGAATAAATCCTAACCTGTGATTTATTCCTAGGAGACACGGGACACTCTCTCCCAAAACACACTGTTCTTCATTAAACCCGTGTTAAAACAGACTGACCCTTCACCTGTCATTACCTAAAACTGGACAGGCGTGACGACCAACGTTAATCAAACTTTGCAAAGCAATATACAGTACTGTGCAAAAGTCTTGGGCACTTAGATGTTTCATTAAAATATTTGTTTTCGATAGTTATTTAATGTCTTCTGCATTAGTGTCAATGGGAAAGAGCGTATTTTAGATTTCCAAGCATTCCTTTTGTAAAAAGTTTGAATATTACAGTAAGGGTTTTGCATGTCATTAAAGAAAGAAAGCACACACACACACACACACACACACACACACACACACACACACACACCCCAAGCAGGGTCACAGCAAACAAGAGCCTAACCTGGTAACACAGGGCATAGGGCTGGAGGGGAAGGGGACACACCCAGGACGGGACACCAGTCCATAGCAAGGCACCCCAAGTGGGACTCGAACCCCAGACCCACCAGAGAGTGGGACCTGGCCAAGCCCACCGTGCCAAGCGATTCTTGATGATGGATGGTTACTAAGCTTTGTAGGAAGTTTATTAATTAAGAGGATTATTTTTGGAAGCATTCTCACTTTACAGCTTTTTACTCCAAGTGCCTAAAACTTTTGCACAGTACTGTACATACGCCTGAGCCTTGGTCACGATTCCGGGACTCCAAAACAGAATTATCTTTTTTTATTGCACGCAGCGAACACGAATGTTATGTCGGACCACAGTGTGCGTAAGTGTCCAGGACCAGATGCAACACAATATCGCTTATATTTCTCGCATGACTGTGCAGGTGGGTAAAGGTCGCAGCCTAGTGCAGGTGAACTGATGACCGCAGACTAAGGTACGCAGACCCTTTCCGCCCCAAACGCACGTGTGCTGCCATCACATTGCTTTGTGGAAACATAAAAGTGCACCAGTTTGATTTTTAATATGACTTTCTGCCTATGCTCCCCAACTATTAATCATCATTGTGAAACTCAGCCACAGCGCTGCTGTGACATTTCCTCCGGTGCTCCTGGTTCGAGTAGGCCCAGCTCACCACCCCCGAACCCCTCCCTGTGCCGGGCTCCGGGAAGCAGCTGTGTGCAGTGACAGGTGACTGACACCATTAACAAGAGCCCAGACCGAAGGAGACGGCTGCCCCGCCGACCCTCCGCATGATAAATTACCTCCATCGGTTTGTTTTCTCCCGCAGCCCTTGTAGGTCACCCGAACGGTCCGCTTGGCATTTCTGCCCTACTGTATATGCAAATAGCTGTCAATCAATTAACAAGCCGCTCCTCCGCCGCCCACAGCACCACGTTGTGCGATTACAGAAACTGACTGCGGTGCACAATTGCCGTGATCGCTTGCCAAGAATTCAGGGTCAAGAGGACAGCGGAGGAAACAAAAATGCTTTTGCAGCACCAATAAACACTTTTCCGCCCTACATTTCTTTTCTTTTTTTTTTTTTTTTTTTATCTCCGCACCGCTGTCGGCTCGCTTGGAACAGGGGACGGAGGAAATGCAAACAAAGGGATTGATCAATCATGCCGCATCGCCGGCCTATCTGGAAATCTGAGCAACGTGTGTGATGGCAAAAATGTTTATGACAGCAACTTGGGTGATGCAGTGCAGGGCCTGTTGAACGGTGCTTGAGCTCAATAATAGGGGGAAGTGGGATGATGGGGCTGGAGGGAGGGGGGAGGGCTTGTTTGCGCGCGTGTGTGCGCGCGTGTGAACCCAGCTAAGTTACATGGTTTGGAAAGAGGCATCTGGTGAACCGAAATGAGAAGCTGCTGTGTCACGATACCCAGTAAGGAAATAATTTTAAAAATCTAACTGTTTAAGCTACATTTTCTTAAGGTGGTTTAAGACAGAGTTCGGATCATTTCGGCTCAGTGCCTGCGTGTGGGTGCGTGCGTTGATGCGTGTGGAGCAGCGGGGGTATGCAAGCGTTTACATAAGGAACTGAAGTGTACATATATCATGTTTATGTCCATTGCAGGACGCAAGCACAGGCTGCATTCATAAAGAATCCCTTTGACTGTGAGCAGCAGAGACCCCCCCCCCCCTCCCCGGTCTAAATTATTCATACAACAGCCCTTGGTGCTCTTACAGCCGCAGCATCATTCGTCATGTAATCGCATCTCATTTTAGTTTCGGTACAAGTTAGGACCTTTTGGAGCTAAAAACGAACCATCTTTGTGTGCGTGTGTGTGTGTGTGTGTGTGTTGGATGACACTGCAGCCTGGAGGTATCCAGAGTCCTAATGCCCACCCGGGTGCTGTGGATACTGACTGAAATAACATCGCCCCAGGGACACGCTCATCCCCGGGAGTCCACATGGACGGGCGATGAACCTCATGTCGTTGTCATAGCTACACCGACGGCGATGGCGGCGTGTGCGAGTTTGGCGCCCGGCCCCGTTCACGTTCATCTTGTGCTAGAGGCTCTCCCGTCAAATTTTCCCAGGTGCTTCTGGAACCGCTGGAACCTGGTCCAGAAATGCCAGTCTTTACCCCAGGGCATTGTGGGTGTTTTTTCCCCATGCAGTCAAGTGTAGTGGATTCACTAAGATGCACACTGAATCCAAGATTACTGCCATTTTTCAGTTATGGTAAATTTATTTCCCGTTATATCATTTCCTTTAATATGATCTCAGAATTGTATACGTGTCATTGTTCTGCGGCATCCCTCCGCAACGCATCCGTGACATTCCAAGAAACGTAACTATTTCGGTAAGCTATTCCGGTGCGTGCTCTCCCATCTCTGATTTAATTCTGCGAATTTATTTTACTCGTCTCTTCCTTGTTACATTGTGCTTAGTTCCCTTTTCTTTCACCGTGAACTAGATGCGACACCTAGAACTGAGCAACCGAGCCAAGAAGTTTCCATGTTACCTGTATTTATAATTTTGGTTCATTTTCTCACTAAAGTACCGTTTCAGCAGAGGTGCGAATGTGGGCACTGCCCGCTCAGAAAGGGGGGGGTGGCCTCGGATTGAATCCCGCTCCCTGTTGAGGTACACTTGATCAAGGTTCTGCCACTAAAGTTGCTGTAAAAATGGGAAACTGTTACAAGAAGCAACTGAATGCTGCGAGTTGCTTTGCAGAAAAGCGTCAGCCGAACGGATTAACGTAAATTCCTCCTCGAGAGGTCAGTTCTAGACCTCCCCCCCAACACGCAGACCACAATTTGCGAAGAGCGTGCGAATCAGAAGGACTACGGGCACGTATTGGTATATACACCAATAAAAAGAGAACTTTTGAACTGTAAAAGAAGACAATATTAAACAGTGGCTCGGCGCCGGCGCCAGCTTCGGCACCCCTCCAATAAGAGCTGCCAATTAAGCCGAGAGAACGGCGGGATAAATTACACTCCTTTGAGACTTGATGGCAACCAGAGCACTTGCACAGCTACTGTGAACAAAACAATGACCTACATAAAGAATGAGAAGAGCGTCAGCGACGCACGCCATCAGAACGGAAAGCCCTTTGTTTTCCGTTCCCTCACAACCACGGCTTAACGTGAAAATCTGTGTCAAGCGGAACGTGGAGAAACACGCAAGCTTTCGGATAGACGTACCACGGGGTTCGTCTCGTGGAATTTAAACCGCTGTTACGGTAAAGAGAATCCTGGGCGTTTTCGGCGGCCGCTCGCCTGCGGCCGGCAGGCGGCAGCGTGGTTAGAGCTGTTTCTTTCAGATCCGAAAGTCGCGGGTTTGAATTTGTAGATTTGTAGTGCCCTAGAGCATGGTACTTACCCTAAATTGCTCCTGTGAAACATTACCTGGATGTATAAATGGGTAAACAACCGTAAATCGCTTAACGCTGTAAGTCACTTTGGAGAAAAGCGTCAGAAAAATGCTGGCAATTATGATGAGTCTGCAAAAATGGCGCTACCATCATCATCGTAGGCCCTTTAACGTTTTTCTACTCGACTAGTTGTTTTATTTTAACTTGCTGAAGATTTCCAACAAGGTCCTGTTACAGTAATGAGAACCCATGGTGCTAAAGGGGTTACGCAGAGAACAGTGACATTTTTAAGGTATTAAACACAAAAGATCATCTTGTCGTCATCTTCAATTGCCACTTCTTGATGAGGCATCATGGAAGAATCAGACTTTATTTAAACCTCCTTGGTAACTATGAGCAGCTCTAATCTAACAGTAATGAGAAACATCACTCAGTGTCCAGACAGTAAAATCTCACTGAATATATTTTTCTTGTTTATACTGGATTGAGATTTTTTTTAATCACATTCATTGATTATTTTAATTTGGGCTACAGGAAAAAAGTTATTAAAACATTTGCATTTGATTATAGATATTTTACATCCAGACATACCGCGGTAATGAGCTTTTTTTCTTTTGACACGATAAAAACTAATTTAAAAACACATTATCTCTAAAAATACAGAAAGTCATAATAATAATAAAAATGCTTTTCCTTTCAAAACGCTGATGAACACCGGTAAATTGTTCAAGGCCGGGTGACTGAAACCTCCACGCGTGTCACTGATCTCCGTTTTGAGAGACTGACACCGGAGCACTCCGCTCATAAAACGGATCTGAACTGCGACTGCCAAATAACAGCTCTTAGAGAACGTTCTTAGTCAGCGTTAGATCTCGTACGAGGCTCATGGTAGTACATCCATGTCTTTACCTGTAAATAGTGTAGTGGAGCGTCTGGTTGACCCCCAGCATTGTTGAGTCCCGGTGCCACGCTGAGCTTTTTTAACACACCTTTTGCTGCATCACTCCAGCAGGCCCCCCTTCGCTCTTTACACATGACCCCCTTAACCCTGCGATATGTCCGACTGATACGAACATCTGAAATGAACACAGCTGGGTTATAAAAGCATCTGGGACCTGGGGTGTGTTCACAACTGTCAAGCTGTGTGTATTTTCTAGGCTTGCAGCAATTTCTTTTTTTGTGGGTCCACGAGAGTTATGACATCACAACTGGTTGTGCTCATAGTTTTAGTCCTTAAACACTTCAGCTCTGAATTTGTTCCTCCTCATGTGTCTAAATGCCCCTGCAGGGAATGAATGCTTCTAGATGATTCCCCAGATTACAGAAACTAACACTTCAGAGCCTCGTCTGCGGGATTCACTCTCAGTGGTGTGTGATTAGGACACTGATTCCAAAAGGGAGTGTGTGTGTGTGTGTGTGTGTGTGTGTGTGTGTGTGTGTGTGTGTGAGAGAGAAAGAGAGAGAGAGCGAGAGAGAGAGAGAGAGCACTGTTAATTCATGCAAAGTTTCTGTTATGCTTATTATTTTACTCTTTGTTTGATCTGGATTAGATTAAAAACAGCTGACACTGACAAAGCACATTAGCTGGAGAATTTAACGATTCATAGATTTTTGTCTTAAAAAAAAAAAAAAAAAAAAAGATTCGTGCACAATAAAGATTTCCATAGAAAGAGAGTGGTGCCAACCTGCATTAGAATCTGAAATGTGGTACCTTCAGCAGACCATATTGTAATCGGAATTGATGTCCCAGCATCTTATGTGGCATATGGAAATACGGAAATATTCCATCTACATAAATAAGTGATGCGCAGTTCCACTAATGTGACTACCTAGTCTCTTAAAATTACAATATGGCTTTTAAAAAAGACTGTAAATCTAAACCCCACGGGGGGGGATGACGACATGGCAACCTGACACTTTTCCAAACAGATCACAGAACAACTCCATCGAGAAGTTCTCTTTATCCAAAGTCTAAATTTTACTATTTTAATTTTCACGCTCTCAAAGTGGGTGCCATCTGTCAAATTCTTCTGAAAAAAGTAATATCTGAGTCATCACAGGTTGCATGGAATTTTTTTGCAGTGTTGTGTAACAGAGAGCAGGAACTTTGTAGTTAACTGTGGAAAACAAAGCTGAACTCAGTCAAAACATGACTTGTTCTTCTGTGGGAGAGACAGGAGCAATTAGGCATAATTCTCTTAAAATTTTCCTTGAAAAAAAATAGCACGTTTTTAAGTTCCTACATTCATGTCAGTTTTGTTGCCATTGTTTTAAAGAAATATTCTTTCCAGACACAATATCTAACAAACAGCGGTAGGCGCGGTGGGTTTGGCCAGTGCCCGCTGTGTGGTGGGTCTGGGGTTCGAGCCCTGCGTGGGGTACCTTGCAGCGGATTGGCGTCCCGTCCTGGGTGTGTCCCCGCCCCCTCTAGCCTTGCGCGCTGTTTTGCCGGACAAGGTTCCGGCTCACTGCGACCCCGCTCAGGAAAAGCGGTTGTAGATGTTGGTTGGTATATAATAAACAAGCATTAAACATGCTATAACATGATATATATATACTGTATATACACACTGTATAGTCAATAAGCAATTTCCCTCCATAAAAATCCCATGGTGCAGGTTTTTCCAATGACCACTCATTGCACATTCGCAGCTACGTTCCGGATTGCCTCTGACACACTCCGTGCCCCTGACCTGTCACCGCAAGATAGTCCAGTTCTGTCAAAGTCATCCAGGTCCCTGCAGCAGCTGTGGACCAATTATAAATGTCACACTTGAGTGACTCATATTTACATTTCATTAAGGGCTCATCTTCCCCGCATCTAAACAGAATGCATGGTGACCACTGGGCAGGGATACTACGTCTAACTTTTAATTGCTTCCTAATGGTTCCTGTGGCCTGGGCAAGGCTGTAGCAGCACAGCGACACCTTGGAGCTCCCCCTGAAAGAAGACATGGTGCCGCGCCCGTCTCCTTCCGCCTCGGTGTACACACACATATTTGGATGATCAGCACGGGTGTGAAATTGCTGGATTAAAAATAGACACAGCAACTAGGGGGTCGTAGCTGTGCCACATGTTAATGGCATCCAGCCGATGACGAAACAAACTGTAAAACTGCATCCAGAACCATCGGTCCATTTTTCAAGTGTGAAAGGACTGCAGACCAATCTCATTATGAAGCTAAACTGTCCTGAGACGAGTCCGCCATCGACCGTGTTCTCCGTGCACAAACAGAGGTCAGACAAGGACACTGACCACACAATGACAGCTCACGCTGGCACGTCAGGGGAATATTCACGCCCACATTAGACAACATCTCAGCCTTTGATTGGGGCACTTTGTATCGTTCCGTTCGGAGACGTGCCGCGGGTCCTGAGGGACGTTATAACGGAGAGCACCCAGCTTCATATCTCGGTAAACACGTTCGCTATTACGAATGTGCAAGGAGACGGGTGGGGGTTGAAAGCTGCTGCTTGACCCTGGAGAAGATGAAGCCGCCTCTGGGACGGCCCATCGGTTACGTGGCCCATCCATCATGCAGCACCGCTGGGAGAACTGGGACCATTCAGTCACCATTTCCCAGCCCCTAGTTGTGGTAGCATACATGCAAACGATGTGGAGGGGGAATATCTGAGCAGCCTGCACCATCTCTCCATGCAGTTTAGAGGCCACATGTACATTTACGTGTTTTGCTGATGTCTTTGTCCAAAGTGACTTGCAACGTTGGGTTTGTACACTAAGTTTCTCACACAGATTTACCCGTTCACACAGCTGGGTGATTTTTACTGCATGGGTTCAGGGTAAGTACCTTGGTCTCAGCTACTCCACCAAAATAGGGATTCAATTAGTGGTCCATCGATGGAGAAACAAAGGGTCTAGGCACTGCACTGCACCCTGTGTACCCTCCACCTTAGCTGTGTCACACCTCCCCTTTCTTACAGGAATGTGCATCATGTATTAAAGCTGTGAAGAAGCCTGACCATCACATGTGATTAAAACTTGATGGAAATTTTTGAGCAAAAACACGTTTTTAAAGCAGCGTGCAACAAATAGGCAAAGATCTGCCGACACATCTCCTTACCAAATTGGCATTTCACTTGTTCATGTGTTTTACTTACATTTCACTTCTTGCCAAGTTGTTGTTTTAAAAATGCGCCCAGAACAGACATCGGCAAAGACCCATATGAATCTTAAACATACCAAAACGTGTTTATAGCAGGAGGGGCTCAGCCTGCGCTCGCTGTGGTATAAAATGTGGGCCCACTTTAGCCCGGACACAACCGCCGAACCTGAGACCCCAGTCGCTGCAGTGTATTAAAACTTGCGCTAAATATCCAAGCAAGAAACTGAAAGGGGAAAATGGAAAAAATTACTATTGCTTCAAAATATCTATAATTTAGAAATACTTTCCTAAGTGGATGAAAAATAGGTCACATCCACACAAAATTTTTATATTTTATTCAATGAGGTCTTATTTTTACATTAAAAATTATTTTTTAAATAAAGGAGCATCCCGTTTAATTGTATTATTAATTGTACTCTTGTGTAAAAATATCACAATCCTAAGTTTATATCTGTTTTATTTTGGTATAGAGTTCTTGCAATGTAGGGTTGAAGTTTTTTCCTCAAAGCAAAACAAGCCCCAAACTGAGAAAAGCTGCACGGCCATTCGAAGACAGAACGCTGCACTCCTCTGAAGATATATGATATATATGATAACACAATAGGTTTATTGAAAATATCAGTTTTTCACATGGCTGCATGTGAGCGACCCCATCATTCTTGACTATTTTCCATGCTGCTTATTAAAAAATATCATCACTAATTTGATGGGAGGGATTGCCTGGGAACAAACGGTACATTTCAGTTTTCATAAATGATAAAATACAAAACACTAAATAAGGGAGCTTTAATCCTTCTCTTGCCCCCAATAAAACGTGGATCCGTGTTCCTTCTGGATTCGTTCTCCTCGTTCCCCGCAGAATACAGGGTTTCATGTTTATCTAATTAACTATAACTCATTATCTCAAAAGCAGCAGGTCTCCTGTAACTGCTTTTAAACGTCTTGCTGCAGTATTTCCTGAGTTGTAACCCCAAGCAGAACCCCGTGGAAGACGGAGAAATACATCTCCCGTGCAGCCGGCCGCCATTACTGTGTTACACGTTTACTGTGTCACCTAATTATTCCTCAGGAGAGGCAATTAGGCAGCACGCGGCACCGGGGGCTGCTGGGCTTGTGGTAGGCTCCGCGTGCCGGGCGCCGTGTGCCGGGCGTCGCTCAGGAGCCGAGCTCCGCTGAGAGCATGACGGCGACGCACATGAAAGGCCTCTGCGAGCCACGTGCCTATTTAGATCCTGCACTTAATCCGATAAACATTATTATCTTTAAAGAAGTCTTAATCAGAATGCTTGTACTGGGATCCTCACATCAAAGGCTTATTAGAAATAATTATTAGGAAAGCCTTATCAAAGTAAACAGTAGCTCAAACATTAAAAATTAGACAAAAACAAAAACAAAAAAAAAAAAAAAACGTTTTTTGCTTGCATTCGGTGATGCAAAAAGTAGTATAAAGATATCAAAGTTTGAAAACTCTACTGTTTTAGGAACCTTATTAGAACTGCAAAAGTCGTATTTAAGAATAAAAACAGCATATGCACCAGGGCAACTTAATCTTATTCAGTAACATTTATTATTTATTAATTTAATATGTGTGGATGCAAACCGGTGCACACTACATATGAGTGCATCAAACTGGCCTGCATTCTCCATGCAAAACACGCAAACGCATGACAGATGTGTCCCTGCCTACAGAAGAACTTGTTACCTGCTTGCAGTTTGGCAACTGTTATCTATCACAAATATGGTGTCTTTCACCTGACTGCCATAAGGCTTCTCCACAGCGGGAATCTGAAAACATAAAACTAATGATTGCCACTTTCATTGAATTTTACGCATTTTATTCATATTCACTTTGTAAAGGGCAAAGAATATCTGTTTTATAATTGCTTTATGAACAATTAAAATGGGACGCCCAATTTTGGACAGGAACACCAAAAGCAGAAAGCTGTCTCTAACACAACCCAAGAGCACCTGATATAAAAAGTCACATACACCTGACTTCTGAAGCACCTACGTGCTCCAGGTGCTATGCGGCCATCCCGCTGCAGGGACTGTGCTGCTTTTTCCTTACGCGTAAAATCTCCCTCCGAATATTTCTTCCATCGCCGAGACACAACAAAGAGGCCAGCTGCACATAGAGGGCAGGGGAGGGCCCTGCTGGAGGACAGGCCAAATGTGCTGTGATTGATCGCCTGATATGCTGCTGTTACTCAAAACCCTGCTCTGCACTTTGATCCGAGACGCCGGGAGAAAGAGAGAAAGAGGCAGCGGCGTCTAAAGTACTTCAGTGGTGACAGCAGCAGCACGAGGAACATCTCTCCACACCTCGTTTCTGTATTAAAGCTGAGGAATTCCAAAGAAAATGCAGATGTCAGTATCACCATTTCTACAATATCACGTGCACATAGGTGAATGCTATGTTATCATCAGGAATGTTTCCTGTATGAAAGTATTGGGTAGATTTTCAGCCTATATAATCATATGGACACATTTAGGAAAACAAACACAGTTAGAAAAGATGTGCGATATTATGCAGTGCTGCTTGAAAGTACGTGAAGCCCTTGTGCCCCTTAGTTTTATCAGTGGATGGTTATGTAGAAGCAGTTTTTCCTATCGGACATAACAGGTATGTAATGATCAATTCCACATGTAGCTTTAGTGGAAATCATGCGTGTTTTAGAAACACAGAAGCAGTGCAGGTACAAAAATGTAGTAAAGTGAAGCTCAAGTTGCACTGGTTAAACCAAGTAGGTTAAGTAGAATCAGGGGTGTAAATCATAGTCATTTAGTCATTTTATATATTTAAGAAGATTTCGATTTTCTAAGTTTACTTCAATATTTTATATAAGAATAGTGACTATATGGTTAAAAAATTTCAAGCAGCACTGTGTAAGACCACACAGAAACACACATACACAATCAGAAAAGTCACACATTGTATTACTTAGCGCCTTTAATTCATTAGCCCACAAACACCCTGTTTATTAGGGACGGTGGTTCAGAGATTTCAGTGTGAACAATAAGGAATTTGAATTCCTGGCAGTGTGTTTATAAAGGTTATTTAGCGCCTGGCGATGCATTCGTGTGCCATTTGTGCATCCGCGGTGTGACATTTATCAGGAGTGTCCGGCTAAATGTCACGGGAAGAGGTAGCCGTCCTGCTCCTAATTAGGACGTGGAAACGGAGAGGTGGGCAGGATCCCTCTGAGTTCGGGACAGCGGTGATCTCCCCCGCACTCCACCACCTGCCCCGGCCCCCACCGCACCACGTCCAGGAGTGCATGTTAAGCAAACGTTCCGTAACGGTTGATACAGAGGGAGGATAAAGCACAGACAAATGGGCCAACCTGCAGTCCATCCATCACCCGCAGAAGGAGTCATTGTTTGCAGATTGTAACCTATAGGAGTTCTCCTCCCCATTGCGAGCCACAGATCATGGGGGGTGGGTATGCACGGGGGTGCAGCCAGCAGGGACTGGAACACGTCCCCATTCGCACCCTAGCTGCCGAAACACCAAAGAAACTTCACAGGTTTACCTGAGGCCGTAAATCGTCCGTCTCATCCGAAGGACATCACAAGGCCTGCTTCGCAAAACTAAAATTTTAAGTGGAAAAATTTTTACATTTGATCTGCATGCTAAATTAAAGGAATTCTGGAATGTCTGGACACTGTCCTGCAACTTAATCGGTAGTATGTCGTAACCTTTTGCCCTTATTTTATGTACGGGAAGTTATCTACTTATGCTGTAAGCTCCTTATGACAATCCGAATTTATGGTGGCCGTCCCGTACAATATAATTATTGCATTATCATAGTTATTGTATTAGTTTTGAGATGTTTGGTTGTAATGTCTGAACACTTCATCTGCTGTACGACAACATCAGCTGGTCGCACTGCCACAAGACACCGTATTTCTCATCTTCAAATTAATGATTCTAAGAGTCGCTGTGTCTCTCAGAGATTATGTTTTTGTTTACAAAAAAGTTGTTTTATTTATAGGACATTTTGCCTGTGATTCCATTTAAGTTAGTTTTTAGTTACAATGTCTGAATGTCTGGCAAGTGAAAGTATGAGTGTTCCGGTGGTGCAGGGGGGGGGAAAAAAAAAAAAAAGGAAAAGAAAAATTAAACAATTTAATTTATAAATTAAAGTGAAAATAGTGCAGCATGAAATTTAAATTATTTTACTGCACAACATTCACATTATTCTGTATTAGTATTATTTTAACATGATGTGTGAAATTACTGAAAAGATATAACAAAGCCTTATTAATACAGTGTAGCATTCATCAGTGTTAATTGTTTATCTATCCTTACGGTTTACATAATATGGGAGTTTGCGACATACGACGAGCTCTTTCGAACGACACTCCGTAAGTCGAAGACTTCCTGTACTATATGGACGCTTTTTTTTGCAGTTTCTTCACGTGCATAAAATTAATTTATAATTTTAATACTTGCCATTTTTTTGCAAAGGAGAACAATCCGAATTTTGGCTGTGGTCTGCATCTGAGTGCCTGGGCAGTAAAATTATAGGAAAGTTTCGTGAACAACATCTTTTTCAACTGTAATTTTTAGCGTCTTAATCCACCAAAATACGTACATTATGAGGCTGAAACCTTCCAGCATCTTCTGTCTTGGAGACGCTCACGCGGTGCGGCTTCCGCCACCTGTTCAAAGGCTGCGGCGATATTTAAAAAGTGCTTTTTCTGTAAAAAAGCAGACGCGTCTCCTTGCCTCAATTTCTCAAATGTAATTGGCGGAGACAAGAGTCCTTCGTACATTCGTTTTATTCCCGGTTATTTCTGTCCCACTGGCCTCGGTGACAAGTGCTTATTTATTCCGATGTTATGCCACACAATCAAAACATTTTGTTTGTTTGTTCACGGGGCGGTCTTCTGTTTGACAGCATCATTGTGTATTTGCGTGACAACCGCGTGGTCAGTGTTGCGTCTGCGCGGCGCGCGCTGACGAGGACACTAATCGGTGTGGAAGCGCGCGCGCACGACGCATATTCATGTCAGGCGGCTTAAATTAAAAAAAAAAAAAAAAGGTCCCGGAGGAACTAGAACAAACAGGTTTTGTTTTCCATCCATGTTTACGCGAAGAGTCTGCGTGGCCGTTTGACGAATAACCGAAAACGAAGCAGAAAAGAAAAAAAAAAGACTTAAGAACGAGTGACACACAGAATCGCCTCAGAAGAAAGTCGCGAGGCAGGAGGAGATGGGAGAAGGCGGAGAAGAGGAGGCGCGCGCGGCGGTGCGCGCGGGACCGAGCTGGTTCAACGGCCCATTTGGAGCACCTGGAGACCTTCTGGAAGCACAGAGAGATCCAAAAACAGAACCCCGGACCCAGGGGGTCCTGCTCTGAAGGATGAGATTGATGATGCGCAGGCTTCCTAGAAACGCAGAAAGTGTGTGTGTGTTTGTGTATGTGTCTGTGTGTGTGTGAAAGAGAGCGTGAGGGTGCACCCAAATGTTCTCACCGTAGTACTTAGCGCGGGTCGTAAACCGGTCTTGAGGTCCACGGAGCGTCTCTATCTGCTCCCCGCAGGCCCACTGGACACCGACGACAGCCGCTCACTACATCGCCATCAAGCCCTTGAACTTTGACATTTCACCTTCACAGACACAAATTTGCATACAAACTCCACTGGCAAAAGCAGTTACATCTAAGGTGCTACTTGATATTTTACCGTATCAGGCCTTCATATTTTAAGAGCTTTGATGTAGTAGCGTCACTAGGGTTGGTGTCACACCCCCCAAAGACCTCCTCCCATACCAGACCATACAGAATCCTTACTAATGTTTTTTGTACCAATGTTACTCGTAAATCGTAATTCCCATATATTACTGAATTTAATGGCAGTAGTAGTAACATAAACAACTAGCAAATTTAAAATTACACCTTTAAATTACAATTGCCAGGTTGTGCTCGGGGATCCAGCCGGTGGACGAGGGTCGACCGATCATTGTACGTTGTTTCGAGGAGTAGACGAAAACCAGAGTGGAGGTCATGGAGCCGAGAGTCGAAGAGCCGGGAAACAAAAACCGAGGGAGCACAGGATGGGAAAGGAGAGGGAAACAATACGGGAAACAGCAAAGAAGGCTATCGAGTGAGTTCTGTGAGTTGCTGCTTCTCAAATTGAGGTTCCACACCCAGGAGTGTCCAAGCTGCCCTTCTATCCCCTGCCTCCTCGAGTGGTCGCAGGTGTGGTTGTTAGGTACGCGGTCATGGTCCTGACAGCAATATCATACGCACAGCCTAAATGTATTAACATAGCTCCATGTGGTTCAAGTGAAAATTCAGTAAGAAAACAATAGAATTCAAAGGAAAAACGTCTAAGAGCTACATCAAAATTGTTTAACGATATTGATATAGGTTCATAAATACTAATTACCATAATATTGCTAAAACACCAGAAAATTTGACAAAATCAGCGACTACAAACACCAGCAGCAATGAAGACAACAGCGCATGCTTGTAACACGTGGGGACGAAACCACGTAATTCGAAGCTTCATTGTAATTGGCTAATAATGGCAGCACTGACTGGACCGCATTAGAAGGTTAAAAAGTAAATTAGCATAGAGTTTTAGCCTTGTAGGTATATTGATACATGCAAGCTGGGCTTATGAAAAATGTTTTTGTTTTTATAACTAGCCCCAGGGATATTTACTGAAAAACTAAATTTCTGCTGAAACACTGCAAAAAATTTTATAGACAATCATTTTGGTGTACCCCCCCCCGATGATGTCATCCGATGCGGTACGCACCCCCCAGTGCGGGTCAAATACACCCCCCAAAAAGCAAAGAGAGCAAGTCTCTATGAGCTGGTTCACCAAGTCCTCAGTTTATGAAAACAGTTGGGATTAGAAAGC
The DNA here is from genome assembly GCF_900964775.1 of Scleropages formosus. Lineage (NCBI taxonomy): Eukaryota > Metazoa > Chordata > Actinopteri > Osteoglossiformes > Osteoglossidae > Scleropages > Scleropages formosus. Next base: position 18,922,447 of record NC_041807.1, read on the forward strand.
TGTTCCTAACTTAATTTATCACCTAGAAGTCACTTTTTCCCAATATGTCTCAATCAAGAAAAGTCAATTGAGACTAATAAGTAGTACATACATCCTTACACTTATAAATGGATTAAGCTCTGTGAAAACCTCACAAATACCAAAATAAATAAAAATACAAACTTCATTCATTCTTAGTAATAACTCATCCAGAGCTATTTTCTGGAAGCAAATGGTATGAAGCTAGGTACCCGGGACTTGATATTGATATGATGCTACTACATTGCAGTGTAATTGTATTTTTTATTACCTCAAAATTACATTCAAACTAGAACTTGTGCAGTTACCAAGAAAAAAAATATCTCCTTAACCCCTATTCAGGGCCATTGATCAAATAATCCTCTGAACATGTCCTAAGTTCATCAGTTTCGGGCAACTTTCAACTTTTCTTCTGCACAATCAATGAAATTTTAATAAAAACAGATGTCTTGATTTATTTATGGATAGGGTTCTGTAAGAATCTTAGCAATAGCAGTACTGAATATTATTTTATGAGCTTTATTAACTTTGAGCTACATTAAAACTAATTTTAAATAAATAACAAAAGTACACTCCTTAACCTCCAATTGTACACCAACCATTGACCAATTCATTATGCAAACGTGCATTGATCATCTTATTATTAATCACCGATTCTTGGGGTCACAAGACACCAGTTATGAGTACTTTAAACAGTGTACAAGGGTGTGGAAGGAAAGTGGCCCCACACTGCTTTTCTGTTTGGATTGTGTTTTGATGCCAACTAATAGCAGTACTCAGGAATGTAGGCCATTTTCAACCCCAAACATAAATATAAGAAAAAAGAACAATGATAATGCACTTCGGGATAAAGTGGCAAATGCGCACGCGCACACACACACACACACACACACACACACACACACACACACACACACACACACACACACACACACACACTGGCTGAAGCCGCTTGTCCCAAGCGGGGTCACGGCAAGCCGGAGCCTAACCCGACAACACAGAGCATAAGGCTGGAGGGGGAGGGGACCACTCAGGACGGGATGCCAGTCCATAGCAAGGCACCCCAAGCAGGACTTGAACCCCAGACCCACCAGAGGGCAGGACCCAGCCAAGCCCACTGTGCCACTGCGCCCCCTCGTGGCAAATGCTCAGGTCACACACAAAAAAAAATGTATAGCAATGCTCATAACAAGGAATCACTGTACTTGAGATTTTTAAAATACAAACATGTCCACATCTTGATTTTCATCTCCGCTTCTGTTTTGATGTGCTGTGAATTCCACTGACAGATGGCAAAGGTCAAAGTGCCCCCAGGCTGGAGGAATCGATGGGCCCTCTTGAAACCGAATTCTTCCTCAATAGCAACGGCTTTGTTTTATGTCTCTCCAAATACACTTCACAGGCCCCCAAAAACACTTAACATGTCTGCCCTAGTGGTCTGCTGATGAGTTTCTGAACAGCTTTTGATGGACAGCTTCTATAAAGGTTAATGTGGCAGGTGGGCAAAGGTTCATGGTGACAACTGCTGGTGATTAATTGTAATCTGTTTCTTTCCCAGCAATGCCATTTGAAACCACTGTTTCACATGCAAGCCCTGTGTCCTACAAATAAGGAGCAGCTGATGATGGTTCTGGTAGGCTAACCAAAAACATTAAAGTTTATTTTTGTGATGGATGATGTAGTGCAACTTTATGGAGTGGACAGAAGATCAGTAGAGAAGTAGGTCTGAAAGAGATATGTTTTGAGACCTTTCTTGATTGTTGAGAGGGATTCAGTAGTTATGAGGAACAAAGGGACCCCATTTCACTATTCTGGAGCCAGAACTGAGTTTCTCCTCTGCACTTAAAACAGCAGCTGAGGTGACCTGCTGTTGCAATAACTTAATATAGTAATAAGCAGTTCCTATTAGCTTATTAACTAAACCCATCATACCCTGCGACTATTGAGGAGTCGCACAGCCCAGACCTAGAACAACTTGTTACCTGGTCACCTTACATCATGATTCAAACGACACTGTCGTCGCAGACACGGGGGGTTGATTTCTATCACACAAGGGGTACGCACTGCGCAGTCAGGCTCGCTGGAGAAAGCGAGAGGCAGGAGGAGGAGAGGGAGAAACGCAGAGAGGATTTTCTATTTTCGGAAATAATGAGGGTGAGCGTCAGATAAAACAATGGGGCGAGATCCTAAACCCTCTGCAGCTGAAACGGATGCAAGTCTCAGAAAAATTGGGCTGAGAGACTTTAGGGATTTTGTAGCTAAGAAGAGTTGAGCCCAAAGGGAAATCATTGTATTGATAAATTCTACACGAGTCTGGTGCATCTCATCTTGCAGGTCATGCTGTTTCCCCGTTTTTCTTCTTCGATATCTTCAGTGAGTGTCTCCAGTAGGTGAGATTGCTCTTGTGCGACTTCAGGATTGGAGAATGTGGGAAAATATTTTCCCTGATAAACACTTTCTCAGTCATAAAACTTGAAGGTGAATGTCACATTTCACTAAAGAAATATTTCCGTTGGCTTTACTGTATGCAGTTACTGTAATTACCATGAAAAATTTTCATATCAGCTGTCAACAAAAACCTTAACTGGCTAGAAATAAGAAAAGACATAAAATCAAAACCTGTGCTGCTTTAATGGTAGTGTGTGTACTAAAAGCAGAGACAGTAAATGAGCAGTTATACAAGTATGGACTCATTTAATGGAAATTGCCACACTGGCAGTATTCAACACGGCTACCGTGAGGGGAAGTGTTTCTTTCAGTGGCCAAAACACAATGATGTACAGTTGTACAATAATGATTTTAAGGATTTTAAAACATATTTCCCCATCTATGTCCCTTTTTGTTTCTTTGCACTGGCAGCCGTCAACGGATCTGCTCCATAATACCTCCAAGACCTAAACACTCGCTACACTCCAGCAAAACTTCTAGGCTCCTCCACCTCTACCTGCTTAGTTGTTCCACACACAAGAGGTCCAAAATCAAAACCCAGAAGATTCTCGGTTCTCGTTACAATGTGGCGGAATGAGCTCCCTCTCTCACTCATACCTGCTGAATCCCTATGAATATTTAGGAAGGATCTCAAATCATCTCTTTCAGATTCACTTTCCGTCTTATGTCCTAAGTGCTTCATTAATGTGTATGATGTTTAATAATTTAAACAAAGCACTGTATTCAGCTACTGGTGTAATATACATTGGTTTATACTGTGCCATGAGACAAATTGACTTTAGTCAAGGATCACGTGTTTGCATCTTATCCTGGTGGTGTGAGGTGCTTTGGTATTTCCTGAGAGGTACGTCACTTTGGAGATATGCGCCTGCTAAATAATTACAATGCAAATAAAAGAGAAAATTTATGCCAAACCATTGTCATTCTCACACAGAGAATACACCAACAAACAAACACAAAAAATTGACCACGTCCTGCTTTTATAGTGATACGCCAGCGTTGTCCCAGGATTATTCTGCTGAAGGTAGAAAATTATGAATGAGATCATGAGCCTGTTTCATCAAAGCAATATGACTACAGCTCAATATAAAAATGAAAATTAGTTGACTTCAGATCATCAAAACGCTGAAATGGATTTGGGAAAGGGACCATAGAAGTTTCATAGCCAAAAGCTGAACAAGCAGTGCATGATAGCCTTTCTAGAAGGAACAATGTCAAAGCCATCATTACCTTCTCAAAGAAGCGCCTTTTGAAGACACAGTAGATGTGTGCTACCATTTCCTTTTAAACAATCACATGGATTACAGCAACATCCATTTCTCGATATCAGTGCTGCCCTAATTTGAGGAAGCTGTGGAACAGAATAATTAAAGTTTCACACACAAAATGATGGAAGCAGGTGTCAGACACACTGCTGGATTTCTTCTTGATGGTATAGGAGCAGGTTCAGTGAGGACACCATCTGCAGAGGTGTGTGTCAGAGCTCAGAAGCACTCTGAGAGGTGTGTTAGCAGAAAGTTGCTTGTGCTCAGGTTCTGGAGAAGAAGAAGTGCAGTGGGGCAGCGCCGAAGCAGGGCAATCAATCTTTCACAGTGGGTAGTGTGCTGGGGAGTTGGCCCAACGTCTGCTAACCAAGCGGCCCTTAATTCCTGACCGGATGAGCGTGCGCTTCGCAGAGCAATACGCACCCCAGCGCCACACCTCAAATCCCTTTAAACAAAATGTGCAAAACTTGTGCACGTTAGTTATTAAACATTGTCAAGCGCACATTCTGTGCCCATCGATCATCCAATGCCTCGACAAGGAGGACAAGAATGTACATACATCATCGTCTCGTTGAAGATCTATTAAGAAATGTACAGGGAAGCTTAGGAAACTATTTCGCTTGCATTTTTATGAATTATTATACTACTAAGTAGTACATTTATTATGTGTGTTTTGTTGCCTGGGAGCAATTCTTAATAGCCTGTTTTAGAAGAAGTTGGGACCCTGATGAATGCTGGTTAATCTCAGATGTCAGGCGCAGATTTCATATCCATTTATCACATTTACACCATTTCCAAATGGGAATATTAACAAGCAAACTGACACTGCTAAAGACACGAAAAAAAAAAAAAAAAAAAAAAAAAAAATCACAGACATATTTGCTCTCATTAAAAAACAGTTCCAAAAATTTTGGGGAAAAAACATTCCATTTGAAATATATTTGAAATAATGTAATTAAAGTACTTAGAAGTGATTACCCCACAAAGATTGATTTTAAAAAAAAATTAACTGATATTAAAAAAACGAGGACTTGCGTATTCCTGATTTGATTTACTATAACAAGACCTAGGTTATTAATTAATGTGAGCAGAGGTGTGCAGAACAGGGAATAATCTCTAACTCGCTTTAATTTGCCACCTTGAAGTTTCAGTGTGCAGATATATATGCCTGTATGATTCAATATATGACCTCACAGACGTGTTGTGTGAACACCTGCGTATTTTAAGACCATGACATTGCTTGAGTCGTTCAGATGTACATGGTGTAGGTATCTCACAGTTAATTTCCTGCCCCAGAAAGGACAAAGAGGAGAGGCCTTTTAAAAATGCTTTTCAAAAAGGACCTCATTCCTCTGACTGTGAAACAATAACTAATTTAAGTATTAGAGAATGAGGTCTAACGTCGCCGAGCCCAAGGACCTGTTCTTATTTTATGGGTATAATTTCACCCACCACTGCCTCCTCTGAGCAGCGTTTCTCGGGCTCTGCTCCGCTATGCATCGGCGCTGCCCGCGTGGGTCCCAGCGCACGGAGGAAACTGCCCTCCGGCTGCGATCTTAAACGAGTTCCAGGATGGAGCGGCACACACCTGTCCATATGGCGTGGGCTGAAAGCGAGGGGGTTCACCTGGTGTGGACTTAGGGACGTGTCGAAAGTGGGCTCCGACTGCTGGGACCGGCCAGAGTAGAGGCCCAGCAAGGGTTCTGGGAGAGGGCTGCTCCATTTATAAAGGTGTGACAGTACTAATCTGGCCCACCTTCTCCCTGGCGCCACCACATGGGTGCATTTTCTTAGAGAAAACGGCAGTGTCGTCTTATCTGAACAGGAGGGTCTGAAGCCCCCCGGCCTGAACTGAGGTGTTGGTTGGAGGAGATCGCCATCCAAGGCGGTGTGCCATGGAGAGTGGAGCAGGCTGGTTAGCCTTGTCCTCCCTGCCAGGGGACGTCTCCTGCGTCAAGGTCAGTTAAACAGTGAAATAAGATCAAGAAGCTTTTCCTTACGACTCATTAAGCGAATACACCACACGCTCTTCGGACTGCCCGTCAGCGTTCACGTTTCGCACCGCTGTCAATAGAAATCATTGCCTTTAATTGCATCTGGGAGAACAGATGAAGGTCAGGCTGTGTGTGTGTCTAACTGTTAAAATGTGCTATGTGTCTCTAAGATCCATTGCACCCTGTGGACAGTTTGTGGTCAGCAGACCATCTGGAGTTGGAAGGTAACATGGAATGATTTAAACTCTCTAAGTGAAATATCGACATGGAATCTATTTCCTTTTGGAGTGCAGTTGTTTACAGTTTCAACAGGTTTTAATCAGTAACGATAAGGATCCCAGGTTGTACCGATAATTTTCTGTCCGTGATTCTTGCGATGGTGCACTCCTCGGTCACTCTGTTCTGAGGAAGGAAAGAATCCAGAGACGAACATCATTCAGAGAACCCCTCTCTTCTCGAGATAATGTGAAATTTCCTCTTGTTCCCGTTCCCTGCCTTTGAAAGAGGGTGGAGACTTGGTCATGCGCATGGCATCGGTCTCACACTGAGCACACACATGCCAAGGCATATAAGGTATAGATGAAGGTCAGTGTGTACATGTAAAACTCCCTGTGTACATTTATATTTATGCTTTTAGCAGACACTCCTTTCCAAAGCAACTTCCAGCAAACACTGTGTAGTGTTATCGGCTCACACCTGTACCCCCAAGGTGACTTACAGTGTCAGATACACTACTTACAATGAGTCACTCACTGTACTTTTACATTTATTCACTTAGCAGACGCTTGCTAGATACACTACTTACTAGGGGTCACTCATCCATAAATCAGTGGGACGGACACACACACACACACACACACACACTCTCTCTCTGTGTCACTCACACACTAGGGGGGAACCTGAACAGCATGTTTTTGGACTGTGGGAGGAAACCAGAGCACCCAGAGGAAACCCACGCAGACACGGGGAGAACATGCAAACTCCACACAGGCTGAGTGGGGATCAAACCCACATCCTCTTGCATCACCCAGGTGCTGTGAGACAGCAGTGCTACTCGCTGCACCACCATGCCGCATGCATGTGCTCAGTCTGGGATGTAAACACTGCAGAAAGCGTTGCCTTTCCTTACTTACTTTGCTCCATTAATCTTGTAAACATGCAAATGAATGTGTGAGGGTTATTTTTATTATGTTTTTTATTAAAAGAAAAATGGAAACGGGTGCAAATGTGATGGTGAATTACAGCTGTATTCAGAAAACGTGCTGCTGAGTCACGGCTTCTGTGTTCCTGACTGATTGATAACTACTAGAGGGCATCTGCTTCCAAATCTTGTCTGTCTTTTGTCAAACAATAAGGCAGCATAAGCACATTCCAGATGGTCTATACATTAAAAAAAACACAATCCCATCAATCTTTCTAGCTGCCAGGTACGAAGCACAGAGCAGGACAGGAGCCTGTAGGAATGACAGCAGAGGACAGAGATCAGGTCCGCAGGTCTCCCATTTGAAGGGAGGACAGATTGGACCAGGAGGGTGAACCAGAAAGTCCCTGGTGACACGTCCCCCCCACGGACACTAAAGCGCTGAGATCTGTGGACAGATGGTCCCCCTTTTCATATTGTACTCCATTATCAAAGAGCCATCTGTATATATATCATTATAGACATTATATTTACATTTATTCAGCTAACAGATGCTTTCATCTTAAGTCACTTAAAAAATCCAGCTAAAGTGAAAATCCAACAGGTTTGAATCGTTATCAAGTGGAACGTGCAGCACTGCAGGTGAATGCTGGGCAACCAGTCCATTAGGTAGAAGGAATAAATTTTGTTTTTAACCCCCACTTGAAAAAAGCTGTTGAGAGAAACGTGTCCATCAGGGCTCTCTGAAAGCTCCTTATTCACGTGTCATTTCCATTCCCCTTTTGTACTGAATGAAGGCGTATTGGCAAAGATCCGTGATCACCACACGAATGGCACATTCAGCAAGGTGACGCATAAACGGCGCTTCACGCACTGGTGCGTGTCTCCAACGGCCGCCCCTCATTTTACTTCCTGGCAAGAATGTGGCTCATTAACAATTCATCTGCGATGTCCAAATGACGAGGATGCACATGAAGGCCTGTCGTGTGTCCGGTCCTGAACGCAACAGCCAATATTTAAACAGTCGCAGGTGTTTCACCTGGAGTGGTCCATTGAAACCTAATGGAAGGTTCCACTGATGGAAGGGCAGGCAGGCATTGCTTTGGTCTGCGGTGCAAGTCTGAGCATCATTCAGGCACATTAAAGATCAAATAAATTATAAATAAGGAATGGAAAGTCAGCACATACATCAGAGGAGCTGATGTCTACAGATACCTGAAAGGGGTCTTGATAATCAACTCCATAGTACAGATAATGCCAGAAAGAATTACGACTGGGTCGGTTTTACTATTTAATTTATTTCTTTATCTGACATTTTTTTTCCAAAGCACTTTACGCTATTAAGCTACCTACAACTATTTACCGATTTATACAACCAGGTTGTTTTTTTTTTTTTTTGAGTACAGCAATTTATGGTAAGGACCTTGCTCAAGGGTACTAGAGCAGAAAGAGGGACTGGAACCTGTGATCTCTGAGCCCAAAGGAAGGTGCTCTAGTCCCTAAGTCATCTTTAAAGACTCTTAATGCACATGGCTTCTCAATTGGCCCAGTCTCACTAGTAGCTTTGGGGAATTTTGGGAAGGGAAGGCCCAATGAGGCTGGATGACTCCCAAGGAGAGAACATTGAGGGAGGAGAAGCAGAAGCTGTGGAAGTCGGAGCAGAGCAGATTCGGCTAATTAAATTAAACGCGCATCTCCAGAATATGCGGCGGCATCTGTTGTCTCCCTTGAGCCATTTTTCCGGGGCAGGCGCCTTCTCCAGCCCATCCCAATATGGGCTACGTTTCATTCACATGTGGCCGTATGGCGCCGGTGCTGAAAGCGGCGGCACTCGGCCATATGTACATAGAGGACGGACAGTGTAACGCTAATTCTGCAGGGTAGGGGTTCCATCCGCGCTCTCTGCGCTTAGAATCCAATACCAGGCTGCCAAAAAAAGAGGACGTTTAGCTCATCGAGCCAGTGAAGCATAACCAACTTGTGTGGAAACACTGTCTGTCATCACAATCTGACATTAAAAAGCCAAACTGACTGAATCATTCTTACAGTCTTTTTTTCGGGGGAAAAGCACGCTGGTAAATATTATAAGCGTTTGATGATGCAATGTTTTTTCTAGGATGCAGTACTGTGTATCGCTAGGTGCTCCCTGCAATCAAAATTCATCATATTATAACCTGGAAAAAAAAAAAATCATAAATATAGATGTAGCAGCCTCTTGTAGTGCATATTCTACAGTCACACTTATTACTGCAAAAAACATGCTACTCTGGCTCCTCTGTTTCACTGAAGCACTGTAAATGTTTTTGCAGCCCTCCACCAGTATCTTCACAGTCATCACCCTGATGTTCAACACAGACGTCCTGGTAATGGACCTGCTGTTTCTTTGTACACGTGTCTATATTTAAACCGCATTCCTTTTTTGCCATGTTCAGCACCGCTTTGATCATTAGGGCCCCCCCCTCCCACACCAGGAATATTTATATGCATATTTACTGTAATAAATATGCACTATAAATTACACAGGTTCAGCAGGACCACATCTGTGTGAGGGGGCGGAAACCTGCCGCTGAAGCAAATTCAGAGCAGCACAGATGTGGCGACAAGGCTTCGGGGGGTGGGGGATTGCAGGTACAGGTGCGCTCATCGTGAGTCCGGAGTCTCGCACCCCGCCATGGGGAGCCTGATAAATCAACCGAAATCGCTAAAGCCACATTTCCTCTTGCTCGCTGGTGCAAAAGTAGAGCAGCACTCTGGCTTCTAAGCAGCCTTGTCCTGTAGCTATTTGTTTATTTTTAGCCTCCTGCACTAAAGGAACGGAGCAAAAACGTAATTAACATCCCATTATTTCATCTATTTTGGAACACTAGACATTTTGAAGCTGTGGCCTTCATTAAAGGAGGTTATTTATTAGTTTTCTTTGAAAAAAATACCTTCTGCCTACACTATTTCTCCGCAATGTTGATCAGCCTTGTTCAGCATCTTCATTTATAAAACATATATACACACACAGTCTGAAGTTGCTCATCCCAAGCGGGGTTGCGGCAAACCAGAGCTTAACCCGGCAACACAGGGTGCAAGGCTGGAGGGGGAGGGGACACACCCAGAACGGGACGCTAGTCCATCGCAAAGCACCCTAAGCAGGACTCGAACCCCAGGCCCGCCAGAGAGCAAGCAGAGGCCAAACTCGCTGCAGCACCGTGCCTCCCTCCATTTATAAAACATATTTAATTAATTTTACATTAATATTCACATGTCAATTTCTTTCATCTACTTGCCCAGTGTTACCCTCTTAATAATTCCTTTACAAGCAATGCTTTGAAAAGCACAGCACACTGCAGGAACACACTAAACAGCTGTATTTCTGTTGAGCAAAACAGTCACTAAGTGTTTCTGTTATTTCAGTTGCATGTAAATAAGATAAATTCTTTGTCCCTAAATGGATATTTCAACCGTTTGTTTAAATGTACTCAAGTTCTAGTTTCTATCTATGCTTTAAAATGCACAAATAATTTAATATCTCACAAAAGTTGGTATAGGAAGGGATTTCATAAAGTGTAGTAAATGTTTTCTTTGTTTTACTAAATTGTAAAATGTTTTTTCTTTTGTGGCTCAGAGCATCCATTCTATCAGAGCATCCTTGTTCATAAAAAGGGTGAAAAAAGACCTTGGAAAGAAGGAAACTGAATAACATTACAAGTGAGTTTAACTTGCATGCTGAGAAATGAGGGGTCTTATGAAAAAGGCTGTCTGCAGAACACCTTTCGAATTTTAATAGCAGAAAAAAAAAAAATCTCATCTGTGGCCTAATTAGGTACAGTAATTAGTGTTTGTTTAAATGTACTCAAGTTCTGTTTGACCATGGCAGAATTTAATGAGTAACATTAACATATAAGAGGGGTAAAAATAAGCAGAAAAAATACCACGATCACATTCAGTGGAGATAATGATACGGTTTCAGCTTTAACCCTTCATTTCCTGGATGATTTTAGAGCAGCAACATCCCTCACGTCACTGGATTGGATTGACGAATCCATTTTTTTTGGTCACCTTGAGTGCACAGTAGCTTGCTCCATCTCAGTTAGCCACTCTGTTTAAACATTTGTTTTTTAAAACTACTTTGCTTTCATTTTTTAATCTTTGTTATGTCGTTCCTCACCAGTTTCCTTCCCCATCCAATGATACCCATTAACCAAGCTCTGTCTGTCAAATAAAGAACCCCAACTGTGTGAATGCTCTGACCATCTTCTATTTTGGCTCTTTTTCAAGGTTTTTTTTTTTTTAAATTCACTTTGAGCTCACAGTTTCAAACTTAACACATATACCCAGCAAGTCAAACACTGAAGACAGCTGGTTGTACATCACACAGCCCTGGGTGACTGTTGTCCAGTTAGCTCTCCTACATCTCTGTTAGGCTTGACCTGTCCATCCAAACAGACCCCGAGGGCCCATTACCCAGGCTTGTGGGAATCTTGAGCCATTAAAGAGGATTGCAGATGCATCACCAATTACTTCAGGGAAATAATGTGGGCTGCTCATCGCCAGGGCAATTTGAAGAGCAATTAGTCCCACAAAGATGGTAGGCTAAGACAGCGGGTTTGGATGAGAGAAAAAAAGGGGAGGAGGACACAGCAAATTAGTCATATGGAGCATTAGAAGAAAGCTATGTCTCGTCACTCTGTTTATAAAATATCTGTAGTATTTTGTAAAGGAAAAAATTGTCCTGTTTAATGCAAACTGTTTGGTAGCATACAATATTAGTAATTCTGCTTCTTGGTGGTATGAGGACACAAAGTATTTCACAAGTTTGTCACTTTGCCTGTAAGTAATTGTAGATTGGTGACGAGAAAATTCCATAAGCAAAGGATCCATCAAAACTCCCTGACATTATTTCCTGCTGCTGTAGTTTGGCTTTGTGGCAATAGATTGAAAGACCCCACCCACAGCAAGGGTGCTTCGGATGAAAATACTAAGGGGTGGGTGTCTATTTAAGGCCTTTTGGTGGCCTTTCCCCCATCTACAACACCAACCTATTTCACTGGGGTGGGGTGACATTCTGCAAAATAGAACAAGCAAAGATAATGTTGGAGTTTCGCACAGCAGCCTCGGTACAATGATGGGGGGAGCACCTCACAGATTGATCTGTCACTTACAACCTATTGCAGTAGTCAGTGATTCCCTTTCACTCTCGCCGGCCATCACAATGCACCTGCATTAGAGGCATAATAAAGCAAAGAACCTTATTCACCAAAATGCACTCAACACCTCCACAGACACAACCACGAACATGACGACTGTTGGAAATGAGAAGATCGTTTGGAGCAAAGAAGTCATTTTGGTGCTCTCTTTGAAAATAACGGTCTTGCGCAGCTTTTGAACTTGACGCAGTGCCCTGGGTGGGCCATATATATATGCTTCAGTATTTTATAACATTGGTTTATGTTGCTCTTCAGTGGTCTTTGCCAGTTTTACAATGTGAGACCAGACATAAATGGCAATCCTTTAAGAGATCTTACTGTTTGGATGGTTTTTCTGAGCTTGCTGTAGAGCAGCACAGCTAGGTCACCAGTTCTTCCCACCATATTCTAGGGCATGTCTTACAAGTGGGTTCGCGGGACCACGTGTGACCCAAAGGTTACGCACATGCATCCCAGCTGGACTGTCACAGCTTGGTGTCTGTGATGAAGGCCTGGAGGTAGATGGGTAAAACAGCTGAATGCTACCCATATTTTACTGTGCATACTGCAAGTTGTCCACAAATTCACCCCCCTATCATCATAGTAAAACAATGTCTCCGTCTACAGAAACATTAAGACCCCAACAGACTACCTCTGAAGGGCCATTTGTAGGCATCTGTCCCGTCTGATTTGTGATGTGATCCATTTGTTTTATTAGCATCTGTCAAAATGACCACACCAATGGAATTCCAGCACATTGTTCTTAATCATTGTCAGTAGCTTGCAGCACACTTTAATTTACCAGGCCTCCCCTGACACACTAATATATTTTATATGGTCAATATAATGATATTTCAGCTTATTGTAATTTCATTTACAGCCTGTCACAGTAAATTGATATTTCTGCACACAGTCCCATCAACTACTACTGTATGCAGGGCACGGTGGTGGCTCTGAATAACTGGTCATTAACTGGGAGACAAAGGCATAAAGAGCACAAAGGCTTCAAAACACTAGCATGATAGTGAGTGGACAAGTCAGATGTTTGTGTGGACACGGTTGGACACGAAGGCTGGCTGTCATGGGGGAACCAACGGCAGCACAACCGCTCCATTTCTGAATAACACTAATGGATCATAATCCTGGGAAGATTAAAGGATTCAAGGAGGTTGGGGGGGAGTTTAATTAAGGACCTTATCATAATACATAATTTCTTATTCCCACTTCTTCATAATCCAGAATTTAAAAAAGAAAAAAAAAAAAAAGAAAACACTAAGCCCTCTCGAGGAATACTTTCTAAAAACAAATCACTAATTTGAAATTTGCATACTAATTGAAAGAGCATCCCATTCTGCAACGAGTGCTCCCATCCTTGATGGGATTGTGCAAATTAATAAAAAGGTGATGGGCATCATTCAAAGTTCCCTCTTTGTCAATACAGTTCCCCTAGACGGTGTTATGACCCCTGACCCTTTGTTTTACCAATTCCTTTGAATAAAACCTTTGTGTCGTACCAGTTGAAAAAGTTAATTGTGAACTGTTTCACTGCTGCAACTGTGGGGGGGGGGGGGGGGTCACTGGCAAATCACAAAAAATATCACCTACATGGTAAGGCCTTTGGAAAACCTTGCATCAAAATTTGCCATTTGATACTTCCTACCACCACTTTCACTGGAGAATCCAAGAGTTAACTGCACATGGTCTGAAAGTGAGCAACATCGTCTGTGAAAGCATCGCTCCTTGCAGAACCAGACCCCGGGTTGGACCGGAGCCGACAAGCGGTTCGAATGCAGAAAGGCTTCTCCATCTTGAGCAACTCTAATTACCAATCTTCATACTGGCACTCGTTAAAAGAATAGGATGCGATTCTGCTCAGCATCCTTTTGGGAAATTAATTCATTTGACTAAAGTGTCTTAATAATTACAGTGACATCAAGGTTAATTGCCTAATCTCTATTGCCATAGAGGCATCCTGCAGAAATCCCCACACAATCTGTTCTAGAAGCACGAGCCAGAAGACACTTGTTGAGTGTAAGGCTCTGACCTAAATACAAAGTTTCCCAGCACCTAAGCATTTAACAACCTCAGACTTGGGATGGCAAGACAATGGCCGAGGCACATCTGGAAGGAGGGGTCCGGAGATGTCTGCTGAATCACGATGGGGAAACCTGAAAGATGAGCCACCTGTTCTAGATCCGACTCTCTAACGAACCCTCACTTTCTCGTAAAGCAACCTTGCATTTAAATGGCTCTTCTCCCCACCATAAGCATAACACAGCTGTATAAAACCTACTTACCATGAAATATGTTCCAATACTGCTGAAATCCTCTGAAGTACACGAGAGGCTGTACTTCTTAGTCACGGGGGAGCTTGTGTTTTTATAGTGGCTTTTTTATGTGGACAGGAGTGGTTTTACTACTGGACTGGGAACGTTTGCTGGATTTGGGGTCCAACCATTACAGCCTTTAGATGCTGTGGCTGAGAGACTGAGGACACTAGCAACTGGAAGCGTGTAACGCAGATGCAGGTGCAAATGTGTGGCACTGAGTCCAGGGAGCGAGACAGGCCAGCTGTGATTCCTAAGAAACCCAACAAAGAGTCCGCACTGTTGTCGGGGTTAAAACGTAACCGCTCCTGGGAATTAGCGTGAGCTGAACTACCAATACTTGGCAAATTTACATTTACAACCTTGCCCCACCCAACAAACATGTTGCATAAAAACACTTCATAACTCCGCTGTAATTATTAGCTTCAACTGTAAAAATTGCATTCCTGAGCCTCCAAAAGTGACACCTATTTGTGCTAAAATATTACCAATTTCCATTAAAATGGACAGATACTTCAATAGTTAACACTGATTATCAAAGCACAAGACAGTTTGTATATGTGAATTTTCATAAGTCAATGCACGCATCTCAAGGGATGGTGTAGTCGGTTACTGTTGGTAGTCTTCATAATATGCATAATTTCCAAAACAGCACTCTGACATTAAAGAAAAAAAAAATTCATCCTTGAGCGGTTTTGCCTTTGACACACCATTTATATTAGTCTATGTGACAGACTAATACAGGGGTAAGACAGTGTAAGCCTAGTTTAATTTAGATCATTTGCCGGAATTCATGAACATTACATTATGCAATTCCCCGAGGCCTAAAACAATCTTTGCAAACTAATTTAGAGATCAGAGAATCTGGAAGCAATCCAAAATGTACAATGAGAGGAGGAAATCCACGCTCGACTGACACACTTGGTATTAGCTTTTAAAATTCACTTGCACAAATATTTTTTTTCTTTAATCAATTAGCCACTGTGTGTTTAGTGTGTTTAATACCCCTTCAAATCACATATTAAAATATATTAAGCAAGTTGAAAGTGACAGTTAAAGAAACAGGAATGATTTTGAGGAGCAGCCAGAGCAGATGTATCGTGGGATTTTGGTCTTGCCAGTGGCACCCCAGCTGGTGGGATGCGTTTCAGCCTAGCCTTAGTGCACCTGCTGTTGAAGCCACACTGTTATATTAAAGTGTGCCCCCCCCCCCAAAAAAAACACATCCAAAATACCAAATTTGCATTAAAAAAAAAAGCACACAGAAATGCAAAACCACTGATACGCTAATTAACACCAGAAAAAAAAAAAAGGAAAAGTTTACCATGTTTATTGGTATGGTTCCAGAACAAACATGCAATTTTTATAGTTTTTTTTTTTAAAAAGTGACATCTGGAATAAATGCGTTACTTCACAATATATGTTTCTTTATAGTCAGATAGCTTGAATTTACCAGTACGTACAGGTCAGCTTGAACAGGGCTCTTCCAAAGCGCAATGTAAAAGACATATCAGCATGTGTTCTTGCTACTGTCATGGCAACCAAGACAAAATGCCTGACCTACACTGAACATTTCAACCACTTTTCTCACTTTTCACCATCACTCTGTATTGCAGTTTTGATTAGCAGCATTCAGAATGAGCTCCACGGCTCAACTACAGGTCTTCATAAGACACGCTTGAAAAAGCGCCACGGGATGGTGTTCATGAAGGGACATGACTCCTACTTAACAACTAATTTTTTTCTGGATTCTCCAGAGCTTTTCTTTCCAAAAAGATCTTATTTTTTTGCTGTTACAAACCAACTGATAACAATGGTAATAATAATCAAAGCAGAGGTCTAAAACACTTGACATATGCCCCACTAAAGCTAATGAAATTTAGTAGTCCCACTAAACTCAACAAAACCAATAAGGAAGTTCAAATAACTTCTGTAAAATGGGTAAATATCTCACTTATATACCACAGCAGAAGACAGATTTCACGGTCCAACAATTTTTCTCAAGCCAATAGCAAACTGGCCAGCAGAACATGATTGCTGAATTTGGTTGTTTGGCAATGTTCCAAAGTAGATCAAATATGCAGATTCAAGGTTTTAACAGAACAAAAACACAAAAATATCATGTGTGTTCACTGGACAGAAAGGAACATTGTGGCAAAATCGACGGATGTAGAGTCCTCAGTTTGCCACCCGCTGTCTGAAAGTCACCCAAAAGCGAACGAACAACAACGTTGTGAGATGACAGGTAGAATTTCAGCAGAGCCTTAATCAACATTAGTTGGGATATAAAAGAGGTACAGTTCAAATTATTCCATGAATTATTCTTGAGGAATTGTCCTTCAAGTTCACCGTGGGTTCGCATCCCTTCAGGCTAGCTAAATTAAACAGTTATAATAGAATTGCAGTACACAAAAACATGACCCTTATAGATGCGCAGTCTTAATCATGTTAAATACTAAAAGTTTAGAGAAATGTCATCCAGTTTTCATCCAGTGGAGCTCCTTATGCATGTAGACAATCAAGTAGCTGTTAATATGACAGCACCAGCACATCGTCAGTAAGAGGGGTCGAATCATCGACATCCTCAAGGATAGCTCATTCATCACACGGTGACATGTAGGAGGAGCGCAACCCTCGCAGCACTCTAATGATGGAACGTGAAGGTTAACGGCTTTAAAATGCAGAAAGCAAAGAGACAAAAGGGATCGCATTCGTCCAAAGAATTTTCCGCACTGCCGCAGGGAGAATTTAAGATGTTTTTGAGGGCCATTTCAGAAAGCAAATGTCATAGTTATTTTTTAAAAAAAAAAAAAAAAAGAAATCATACATGGAACTGTTCGGTGAACTAGTTTGCCATCCTGATCTCCTTCAATTTTCACTTCTGTTAACAGGTGCCAGTTAAATGAGAGAAACCGTGAAAGACGAGAGGCTTTGAAAAGATGTCGCAGTTGCATTTTGGAAGAGCTGTTTTGTACTTTGACCACAGCACATGAATGGGCTTCTAACTGAACTGATTGCAGCCCCAAAGTCACAGTGGTACTCACCTGTCTGTATGCATCCAATTGGACTATTTGTGCTCTCTTGGTCGGAAAAAACCATTAATCAGTTATAATGGTAGCTCACTGGTAGCAATTAACAAAACTACAAGCAGCTGCCCTGACTTCAGACAAAAAAAAAAAGACTAATATAATTAAAATCTAATCAGGCTTAATTAAACCCCAATTTCAAGTAGTCAAAGCAAATTGCAAGTTCTCTTGTACTTGTCGCAGAACACTGTAATACCTGTAAGGCTGCCATGCAGAAGAGCCGGTTACTAAGAGCTGCAAGATATGCTGGTTTTCGTTCACCTCTTCTCTTAATTGCTTGAGTAAATTAAAGATTTGGATCGTAAGCTACCTCAGACTGACATTTCCAGCATCCTTGTGGAGTTGATAGAAATGGATTTTCTTAAAACAAGCAGGAGTATTGGTCCAGATGGTGTACTGGCCTTGGAACAGTGCTGCAATTCTTTGCCTTTGCAAGACCTCTTTGTCTGCAAAGAGTCAGCTGGAGTAAAAATATTTCCTGCGTTGTCAGTAACTGCTTGTCCAGCGCAGGGTTGCGGAGGTCTAGAGCCTATCACTGAAACACTGGGTGCAACGAAGGGTACAGACAAGACAGGACGCCACTCAAACACACGCATGCTCATTCACTCACGCATTCAGCACTTCAAGAAATGTAGAGTATCCAGTTTGCTGAAAATGCCTGCCTTTGGAGTGTGGGAGAAAACCAGAGCACCCGCAGGAAATCCGTGCGAACACAGGGAGAACGTGCAAACTCCACACAGACTGAGCTACACTGGAAGCCACGTTAAAACCCACAGATTGCAATTTAATTTTTAATCTTCATGACCATCCAGGCAAACTGTAATATCTTTGGATGAGACCAAAGGAGCAAGATCACGGGTGAAAGTACAGAAATTAGGTATTGTCGGACTGCCAGGTGAGTCATGGTGGCTCACACTCTCTAACAGTGTGAGGAACTTGGCAATAAGGGAAACCTTTGGAATAAAGTCACTGTTCCTCCAGACTGCAAGGAGTCAGTTCAGTTGGTCTGGCCATTTAGGCAGAATGACTGCTGGGGGTCTTTCACTTGAGATATAGTGGATAGGTTACAGTGGGAGACATCCTTGAGCAGACCCAGGACAAGCTAGACAAGCTGGAGAAACTATTACTCTGGTCTGGCTGAGGAACATCTGGACATCACAAAAGAGGAGCTGGAGATACTTGTTTGTCAAATGAAGAGTTAGGGTTGCCCTTTCAGTCTGTTGCCACCATTTCCCTCACCAGGATTATGAATATCAATGGATTTAGCTTCTTGGAGTTGTGCACATCAAATTCAAAATTCTGGTCATGGCTAACAAGACCTACAAGACCTGATTGCTCGCTATGCCCCAACCAGACTGCTATTCCTTCACCTCTGATGCTTGGTGGTCCCACACACAAGAGTTCCAAAATCAAAACCTTGAAAGTCCTCAATTTTGGCTCCAGTGTAGTTGAATGATTTCCCCCTGTCACTCAGAACTAAGTCCCTCTCAACATTCAAGAATGCTCTCAGAATACAAATGCAACTAGACCAACTTGTGTGCTTGGTCAATTAATGTTTTGTCCTTTTAAGTGAAGACCCTTAAATTAATTTGTGTTGAAGAAAAACAATTCTGTGCAGCACAACCCCCATCAGGATGAACAATTTCGCAAAAAATAAGGATAGAAATGATGGGATAGAAGTATTCTATGTGGGTTACCACATGATTTCAAGGCTTTTATTGGCTATTGTTTATTTTGAGACATGATACTGCAGGTCCAACTGATATGCATAATGGGGGCAAACCTAAGTATCAAAAGGTGTTTTTATTAATTTAAGCTGTACACATGTCAGTGCCAAAAACCTCATATGGTTCCACCAAATAGGAATCAATAGGAATCAAACAATGTCTGGATGAGTTCATGCTGAAGTAAGGTTATCATGTGGAAGGAGACTGTTCCTATTGATGGGCTCTCAGCGAATTTCCCATCTTTTTTTCAAATGAAGACAAAAGCCTGTCTGTTCATCCACTGCCGCTGTCAACAGTGACCTCAATGGTGACCAGGAGGATGACCGCACTCAATTACTCAAAATTTGCTTACATAATCAAGTCATGCTCCACGAAGATTAATTGGATCTCAAACCAGCTAAGACAAGTCCTACAGATATTCATTTAAAATTTGATTCATATCTTCATCAGCAGACAAACTGGTTGGAGGCTAACATTTAAAAGGCGCTAGGAGAATGCAAGAAAATTTTGTGATTTTTTTTTGTGCTTTCCATACATAGGTGCAATATCACGTGTCTTATTCAGATCTCTGCATTTGTACTGTATTTTAAATATATGAGTTAAAACATGAGCACAGAGCAGCAGAATCTGTGTGCAGCACTGAGCTGGTCCTTTTCAGCAGATTTCCAGGGGTAATTAATGCTGTTTATGATTACAGGGGCTGCTGGTGTTATGCTGCGGTTATTTTAAATGCCATTAGTTAATGCACTGCTTCAGATTGGCCCACCTAACACTTCTGAGTTGCTGTACTTACCTCAGGTAACAAAATTACTGAAGACAGTCTTGGAGAACCACTTGGCATCATTAACTGCATCTCAGGGTCTTGGTGGTCCAGAGTGTCCCAGGAGCACAGGAGTCAAGGCTAGGTAGGGTAAACCATGCACAGGATGCCAGTGCATTGCAGGGTAGCTCCCCCACTACAGACACGCACACACTATATGGGCAATTTAGAGTTGTAAATTCACCTGAAAGCATATATTACATTTATCTGACACTTTTCTTCAAAGCAACTTACAGTGTTAAGTTACCTAGAACTATATAGCCATCAATACAGCTGGGTAGTTCTACTGGAGCAATTCAGGATAAGCTGTTGCTCAAGGGAACTACAGCAGTGTGTGGGATTTGAACCAGGGACCTTCGGGTACAAAGGCTGCAGCTTTGACCACTATTTTATCAGCTGTCCCTACTAGCTTCAGACTTTTGGAGGACTGCAGCTTTTTCAGTGCATTGTCATCCAAAAACGATTAACGCACCCTGTCCATAACGCGTCCACCTAGTCACATGACCACAGGCTGGTTTGACGTGTCCAACTCCAGGCTCCGCTCATTGTATCTCTGACTGTCTCCAAGCTGCCACCACATCTTCGTCCTGACTGTTCCATTTTCAGGAACAACTCATATTGTTAATTAATGAAAGAATCTGTGAAGGATTTCCATTTAACGAGAACAGTTAAAACACATCCATGACAGACACGAGCACATGTATACAGATGTAAAGTGTATATTCGTTTTATTTATGTTTTTTAACTGCTTTGTGCACGTCTGCAGCCTCTTTTTGATGCGTTTTTTGTGGTGACTGTAAGATAAAGTCAAAGGAAATGGATGACATTAAAAGTGAATATTTAATGTTTTCAGCTGGATGTTTCAAATTTTATCTCTGCTTATAAAAGTCTTAACTCTGCTTTCCATCTTAACACAGAAACCTTTTTTTAGCGCGGAATATGTAAGAGGAATAAGACGTTACAAAGATAAATTACTTAAAAATCTTCATTTGCCCCACTCTTTGGGGCAGTCCTTTCCTCACAAGCACTTTAATCGCTCAGACTCCATATCTGCGCTGCTTCCCCACATTGTTTATGCATTGCTTCACAATCTTTTCATAGAGAAATGGAAACGGAGCTTTTGTTAACTGAAATATTCATAAACCTCGACAGAGGAGTTTGTGCCGTTCTGAAGAAAATCCATTTTCAACTTCATATCACAGATGCATTTTACATTTATATCACAAATAAACTTTAATCAGCTCGGCAATATGGTAAAGAAGAAAACTGCAGAGATGCTGAGTACTCCATAAGTGCAGGTCAGTCTTCATGTGGAGATGACATCAGTATTCCTCTCTATAGCTCTCCACAGCAGCCACATCACCTTTTCTGCCTGTGCCGTTGGATGGAGGTGATGCCACATCAGTCCATGGGACTACAGAGCTGCACAGTGCAACATGAAAATATATGAACCCATTTTGTCCCTTGGTTTTACCACAAAATGGTCAGCCTTTCTTATGTGACATAATAGATGTGTAATAATTATAATACTAATAATTAATAGGAGTTTCTCACATAATAGGTGTGTAATGACCAATTAACATATGGAGCTTTAGAGGAAATCGTTTGAGTAGTAGAAACACGCAAGTAGTGCAGGTGCTAAAATAGGTGAAACCCAAGTTGCATTGGTTAAACGAGGTAGGTAAGTAGAATCAAGGTGTAAATCGTAGTCATTTAGTCATTTTATACATTCATTTTCAGAGTTAACATTTAGATTTGATTTTTACTGTAGTATTTAATTAAGTTTATTGCAATATTTTAAACAAGAAAAATGACCATCCCTACAAGGTTCATACACTTTCTAGAAGTTCCGTGTGATCCAAAAAAATCCAACATCTTGCAGTTCTGGAAAGGTTTCAGTAGTTCTAAATGGTCCCAAAAATATAGTCTGTGTGAAGGTAACCTTTCATGTGAATTGGCTTCCCATTCAGTGCTTTTTTTTTTCCCCCCTTTTTTTTGTATTTCAGTGTCTTTTGGCTTCTGCGCTTTCCACAGATCCTGGCGACAATCTTGGCAAAGTGGGAACAGAAAAGCGACGCAGTTTGGGTTAATAATGGCACCGTTTTCATAAGCTGCAAAATCCATCATTAATTAAGCAGTGATTAGAGTCAGCTGTCGAGAATTAATCGCAGCCCAGGGAGGTTATTGTCCTTGTGATCCATGGGGTCACGACCCAGGAATAGAAGCCATTGCGTAGCTGCGTGCCAACTGCCACCTCACCCCACAGCCACCGCGCTCCCACCTGGGTGTCCAGCAGACCCCAGACACCCCTTGAACAACACCCTTTCCACCCAGGGAAGTTTCAGACTGCTGCCTTTAATAAAGATATCAGTCACTATGTCTTTTCATTTAACCTCCTGTTTCAATTATGTCCCAAAGTAGCGAAGACAGTGGCTCGTTTATGGTGTGAAAGATCTCCATGGCAACACTCGTGACAGTGGGGGCATTCTCTGCTCTCTTATGATGATGAGGGGTGGGCTGAGCTCAACTTCTTTTTGTTTATAGACATGAGAGGTGGTTTGGGGCTCAATGAAACAGGTTAAGCTACCTTTGTCTGACCATCTGTTAGATCTTCTCTGGGAAGATTACTCAGTGATTCAATGGAGCCAGACACATTGCTTCTGCTTCATAAAGTTACGCACACACACACCATCTGAACCGCTTGTCCCATACGGGGTCATGGGGAGCTGGAGCCTAACCCGGCAACACAGGGCGCAAGGCTGGAGGGGGAGGGGACACCCAGGATGGGACGCCGGTCCATAGCAAGGTAACCCAAACGGGACTCAAACCCCAGACCCACCAGAGAGCAGGACCCAGGCCAACCCACTGTGCCACCACGCCCCCCCCCCCATAAACTTACAGTACAATAAATAAATGTTAAGAGCTCATGAATAAAGACAAACTCAAGTAGCTGCCAGCATTAAGTTTAATACCCTGGTTCAGAGCTTCCTTGTCTTAAAGTACATACTGTATATAACCAGCACCCCGCCTCTTTGAGTTATGAGCATTAGAGTTAATTTTTTTAAGATGCAAACAATTTTTCTCTTTTTTAATGTGCTGTGTTTTCTTTACCCTTCAATTTTTAAAAACCTGTGTTTGGTTCTGCGTGAAAAAGACCCACAATTCCATGTCCAGCCATTAGTTTCGAGTGAAACTCACTCAGAACAGAAACAGAATAGGAATGTCGGACCATCTTAATTCACCCTGCTTCCACAGTGTTTACAGCTCGTGTCTGGTGTTTGTAAATCATAACAAGGTGCAGAATTTTGCACAAGTTTATGTGATGAATCTGCCAGCTAGGGTTGAATAGAAAGGAGGTCTCCTTTGCTTTTTGGTTATTTTAAGTTAGTTTTAATTATGTAGTTCTCTGGGCGCTCTGGTTTCCTCCCATGGTCCCAGTGGACTGGCAACACTAACTTGCCCTTAGTGTGTGAATGAGTGAGTGCATGTCAGTGGTTCTGAGGTTTTTTCAGATCCAAACCAGTGAATAAATGGAAGGACATCTGTTTTATGTCACTTCACTGAGTGTGATTTAGTGGTAAAAGTGACTTTGAAACAAATCCAGATACATACAGACTTCCAGTTGAAGAACTGGGTTAAACTTGGCTCACTGTACTGAACTCAACCCATTTTTCTCCATCTGGGTCTTGGACCTCCACTTCCTTGCATTTATATAACCTTCTAAGGGCTTTGTGAGGTAAATTAGCTGGGACTGGGTAAAAATCGGAGGACTTGGAGAACAGAATGGAGCAATTCCCACATGTAGCAACACATAGGCTCCACAAAGCCAGAGTGTGTTTAATGCAAGCTGAGGGACCTGCATGGGAATTCCCTTCAGTGCAGCACACATTTTAGGCCTTAAAAAAAGTCTTAAAAAAAAGATCAGGGAATGTAATGCAAGTAATGTTGCAGCGACCCACAGGAGAATCTCGTTGGGGATTTTAATTAAAGTGTTCCGTCTTCGAGTTGCACATTCGGTCCTGATAGACAACGGAGTTAAGAGATTTAAAAAGAAATGGACATGACAGAGTACAAAAGTAAACAGACACAAATGGACACAGCTGCGGTCACGTTGTACTTGAAAGTGGTCTGACCGAAATGGAATGTGAACATTCCACTTATCACATGTGAACATTTTTAACATTTTATAAACCACATCATCCTGAAGGACTGAAAACACATTGTGGAATTTGTGGAAGAATAGCAAGGACTCTTGCTAATAATAAAGTAAAACATTTTACCAATAATAATTGAGATTCAGCCAAAGCTCTACACAGAATACTGCCAGCAGTAGGAAGTTACACAGTGCTTCCAGGTACCCACCATGAAGTGGACAGATATTGATGTCCAGAGAGACCCATGTCCACCGCATGGTTGGGGCTCATAGACCAATCAGGTTTTAAACAAAAGAAAAAAAAAAAAACACTTTGATAAAGTTTGGGAGCTAGAACCTTGGTGTACCATGAATTCATAACACTCATGAAAGACTGTGAAACACTAAAACATCCAAGAAGTAGAAGATGCGGTAAGAACCCAAAGAAAGATACATGCAGTGATTTGGGGCTGGTTCAGGAGTCGATCTCAGGTCTGTCTTGACACCGCTGCCCACACAGATGAGCAAGATCTAACACTAATTAGACAGAAGAAATAAGGACTCTCCTAGAGGAAATGCTTTGTTAAGCTGACCAGGGTTTCACCCTAAAGGAACATTCCAGAGCATTCCACAAATTCCCTTCACTCCATCCTGAATGTGCCATTAAGAAAATACATTGATGTTAACCTGTTTCCTAGTTGGGATAATAAATATTCTAGTCCAACAATATATAACCATTATAATTTTAATTTACTCGCAGTTATGACAACTTATTTACGCTTGTAGTGTGGTGGCTAGAGCTACTGCCTTTGGCCCCAAGGGATGCAGATTTGAATCCAGCTTCCACCTGTAGTACCCTTGTGCAATCTACTTATCCTGACTCACTCCAAAAAATTGGCCCAAATGGGAAAGTAGTTGGTAATTTACAGAAGTGTCAGGGAAACATGACTTTTGTTTGTTTAGAAGCTGCATTATTCTGGGCTGTCAGTTATTTTGTTTGTTCGTGTATTACAGGGTCTAACAAATGTGGAAGAATTTTTAAAATTTGTTTATTAAAAAAAAAAAAAAAAAAAAAGAAATTGTTCTGAAAAGTGAGGGGCGTGGTGGCGCAGTGGGTTGGACCATGGTCCCACTCTCCAGTGGGTCTGGGGTTCGAGTCCCGCTTGGGGTGCCTTGCGACGGACTGGCGTCCCGTCCTGGGTGTGTCCCCTCCCCTTCCAGCCTTACACCCTGTGTTGCTGGGTAGGCTCTGGTTCCCTGTGACCCTGTATGGGACTAGCGGTTCCAAAAATGTGTGTGTGTGTGTGTGTGTGTGTGTTCTGAAAAGTACCAATCTTGCAAAGAGAAGCCCCTTGGTGAACTCATCTGAACTCGGCATGCATACTGACCATTCATATGCAGAATACATTTTTTTTAAACCCAAACCCTTCATCTCCTGAAGGCAAAAATAATGTAAAGGAATTACATTTAAATCTGCATTTATCTATTTAGCAGACGCTTTTTCTCCAAAGCAACTTCCACTGAACTGTATGTAGTGTTATCAGCCCACACACCTTATTCACCAAGGTGACTTACACTGCTAGATACACAACTTACCACGGAATTAATTATTGTATTGGAATTCCATGCTCACGAATTCTTTCATCCTTGAAGGGGCATTTCTCTTCAAAAAACCAAATGGTCACTCCTGGACAGGAGACAGTACACTGCAGGTACAGGTGTGTCACTGCAGGTAAAGGGGTGCCATGGCAGAAGGCACTGAACGATGAAAAGTGCGATGGCGTTGGCCTTAAGTAACTGCGCTGCTCAGCTCTTTTGTGACAGCGGTTTTGTCCAGCTCCGCCCTGCTACTTATGAGGACAAATACACACACACACACACACATTTTCAGAACCGCTTGTCCCTGACGGGGTCACGGGGAACCAGAGCCTAACCCGGCAACACAGGGCGTAAGGCCGGAGGGGGAGGGGACACACCCAGGATGGGACGCCAGTCCGTCGCAAGGCACCCCAAGCGGGATTCGAACCCCAGACCCAGCGGAGAGCAGGACTGCGGTCCAACCCACTGCGCCACCGCGCCCCCTCTTGACGACAAATAATACCCGTAATAATTAATTAATGCCCATAATGCAGGGGCAGGAAGCTCTATGGAAAGGTAGCTCCGGGGGGATTCGTTTCTGATCTCAAACAAAACAGCCCAGACACAGGTGTTAAAATATGATCCCCATTCGCTCCACCATGGACCTCAATAGCTTGGTGCAGCATTCATGTTTTTGATCTGTTAAAGAGGGTGAATAGCAACAGGAAGTGATTTTAGAGTCATGTCTGTGTCCTCAGGAGGTGCACAGTGCAGTGTGTACTCTGGTGGGGCCAGCAGTTGGGCGGAGTGAAGCACTGTGCTTTTCAGGAGTGTGTGTCTCTACGAGCAGCTACAATACAGGTAGGCATACGTATACGCATAAACATATAGAGGGGTGGAAAATATAGTAGAAACAGACCAAAAATTAGTTAAACTATCACAATTGCAAACACAGCCG
Source organism: Scleropages formosus (assembly GCF_900964775.1). Taxonomy (NCBI): domain Eukaryota; kingdom Metazoa; phylum Chordata; class Actinopteri; order Osteoglossiformes; family Osteoglossidae; genus Scleropages; species Scleropages formosus. The sequence continues at coordinate 18,949,115 of NC_041807.1, forward strand.
CAAAGGTGATTCATACTGGGTTGATTCTCAATGAGCAGCATGCGTGTTGGCTATAGAAGAGCTCTCACAATGAGCACTTTCACAGATGAGTTTTTGAAGTATCACGAGTCACTAAGAGAGTTCCGAAGAGGCCAGAATTACAGGCACATCAATCACAAAAACTGAAAATGATTTGATGTCTCCACCCTGTACATTTATTTTATTAATAAGTAAGTTAATAATGGGGGGCGTGGTGGCACAGGGGGTTGGCCCTTGTCCTGCTTTCCAGTGGGTCTGGGGTTCGAGTCCCGCTTGGGATGCCTTGCGACGGACTGGCGTCCCATCCTGGGTGTGTCCCCTTGCGCCGTGTTGCCGAGTTAGGCTCTGGCTCCCTGCGACCCTGTATGGGACAAGCGGTTCTGACGATGTAAGTAAATAAATACATAATTAAAAATATTAACAACAATAATTAATACTGAGCTGGTTTCCTGCTGTGTAATATGAGCACTTTTAAATTTCTGCAGATTGTACTGGACAGATTAATCTGAGTTTTATAATACACTCATCCCCTATTAACAGGTCCTAATTTCTCTCTGATGCCAACAAATAGAATACAGAAATTACTTATGTCATTATTTCTCATGCAAAAAAAATTCCAGTTTGATCCAAATCCCTCCCAGATTCACCGCAAATGATGAGGACCGTTCTAATTGAATAAGAAAAATATAAAATGAATAACAATTAATGACACTAAATACACACACTGTCTAAACCGCTTGTCCCATACGGGGTTGTGGGGAACCAGAGCCTAACCCGGCAACGCAGGGCATAAGGCTGGAGGAGAAGGGGACACACCCAGGACAGGACACCAGTCCATCACAAGGCACCCCAAGCAGGACTTGAACCCCAGAACCACCGGAGAGGAGGACCCAGTCCAACCCACTGCGCCACCACACCCCCCTTACTGACCATAAATATAATATAAATTTTCAAATAATGATTTCATAGAGTAAACCTAATGCAGGGTGCATGGACTGGTTTGAGGAAGGAAAGGAATATATGTCACATTTAAATGACGGAATAGTTAGGAAATTAAAGCACAGTAGTTCTTCACTAAAAATAAATAATAATTCTATATGCATTCTGTACACATGTTGGGAGACCTTAGAGTGCCAGACTATAACTGAGAGCGTGGGTACACAGTTCCCACAATGCAGTGCATCTACGGTCTCTCTCACACAACCATTCGACACAATTTTCAAATGTGGTTTTGCTTTATGGTGCTGGACCAAATGTCGCAGACCAGATGTATGAAAAATGGACCAGGTAATGAGAAATGGTATTAATAATCATGGACCCTATATGTGAAGAAGAGAGATATTGGGATAACAAGCTGTAACTGAATATCGGATTTTTCTAGATTTCACTTTGTATTCTCTGGGGTGTGCTGTTTTAAAGACTGATGCAGTTGAAGGCTGAAGTCTTGCCTTAAATGACTGATTCGAAACCAATAGTGTTTCCAGTATACTCAGGTTTTTCCATACAAAGTGGTGCTAAATTGTTATAAATAGCTATCTGTTGAAAGGAAGTCTTTACTGCCACCTCGTGGTCATTGTTGTAGAGCTAGAGAAATTCCTTTCAGCAGAAATAATTACATGTAATTATCTCAACCGCTTTAATGCACTGACATTATTTTTATTATTTGTTTCCCACTTAGCAGATGCAATTATCCGCAGCTACAATGCTTCGGTTTTTCAATTATACTACTGAATATTTGACTGGAGCTATTCAAGCACTTTTACTGAAGGGTTAACAAGTGGCTCCTGCTAAGGTGCCAATCCATCAGAGCGCCAGCGCAGTGGCACCAGCCCTTGTGTGAATCTGAACAGGGTGCATGTTCTTGAAACCCTTGCTGGAGCCAGGGGTGGCCCAGGGCCCCTCAGGAAATTCTGGGTGGATGACAGCAGAGCCGAGAGTGAGTGGGTGACGGAATTCACTGGACCGGGTGGATCCCGTGAGGAGCACAAATTTTTACAATGATCTCCGGGAGGCAAAGTACCCTTCAGGGGCTTTAAGACCCAGACTTTCTGGTTTCCTCAGCCTGGATCCCAGTCTTCTTCAGCTTTCATCTAAGACTGACTACAGGATATACACCAACCAATGTCAAAAACCGCTTGTCCCCCGAGTGGGGTGATGGTAAGCCAAAGCCTATCCTGGAAACACAGGGTGCAAGGCCAAAGGAGGAGGAGATACACCCAGGATGGGATGCCAATCTATCGTAAGGCACCCCATCAGAGCTTGAACCCCAGACCTGCCACACAGCAGGCACAGTCCAAACCTGCTGCACCACCACGCCCCCAGGCTATACACTTTATAACGAAAATGAAGATTCATATTTATTACATTTATTGGTTCAGTAGATACCTTTCACCAAAGTGACTGAAAATCTTAAGCTACCTGTAATTATTGACCTATTTAGGTAGCTGGGTAATTTTTTGGCTGGAGCAATTTAGGGTGAGTATTTTGTTTAAGGGTACTACAGCAGTAGGTGGCATTCAAACAGGTAACCTTCAGACCCTACTCCAGGAATTTTGCTTCTTCCCCAGAAGGATGTCCAGCTCAACCCAGCATGGTTGCACCAGCAGCAATCATCAGCAGTGGTTATGGAAATGACCGAAGTGAGAACCCAAGGAGCGGCACTTCTGTTGTACCGTTGCCCGACTCCAGCAAAGATGCTTAATTTGAATTGCTTCGGAAAGCTCCCAGCGCTGTAAAATCACAAGCGTCGAGTGGGCTGTGCAGGGCAGCACACCGCATGGTCTCTGCTCAGCACATTAATACTGCACCAAAGATTTGCAATGTGTTCTGAAACAGCTGTTGAGCACTGGATTGTTTTCCATCACGAATGGACAATAAGTACATAGCAAGAGTCTGAAAATGTATGCAGGAATATAAATACCAGAAATTGATTTTATTACGCCACTAAACAGCGTATTCTTGACAAAAAAAGAAAAAAGAAAGGAGACCAAAAGGAGAGGAGTTTTTTGCAGAAGAAGCCCATTCTGTCAATCAGTCAGCTGGGATTTGGTAACATTTTGGTTATTGGATGTCACTGTAGGGTCAGTCTCATGAACTAATGGTAAATGACACTGTGGAGACTATGGAACTATGAAGACGTTTTATGATCCCGTTCAACTAATGTTTCTCGTGGGCAGGAGTGCGTATCTTTCACCCTGATCTTTTGCATGAAGCACTTTTATGGTGTGATGTAAAGGGACTTGTTCCAACGAGCGCTGTAGTCAAGTAGTCAACTTTCGCTCTCGGCAACATCAAAACACCTGCTTCTTCCCCAATGCGTCTTATAATCTGTTCGCCTCTGTGAGTACCGTGGCCCGTTTTGAAGCTCACCGCTTTGATAACATTTTATATCAGCTGTCTTTTTAGGCAGCGGTCGGAAAGAGAAGGCAAATGCTACTGTGGACATTTTGCGACTCAAACAGCTAGTGCTTAGATGGAATTTATCTGAAGTTTTATGAGACAAATAATTTCGATCCAGACTAAGAGCACTGCAGTTTATGTCGACGGTAGGCTTTATATCACCTCCCACTGCGCCCATTCATTTGAATACATTATTTAAATTAGCACCCCAAGAAGAAGGTTGTTATTGCACTTGGAAATAACCAAGACAGGAGCAAACCGCATCGGCTGAGCTCTTGGAAGGCGACTTTTGCAGCCACTGTTTCTGCAGTGGGAGACAGTCTGAAGAAAGTGGGGAAGCAGCTGGTTTGACCATAGTGCTGGTGGTCACCATGGGCTAGTGTGGTTAGGAGTGTGTTGGTGTGGGTTGGCCTGGGTTGCCGTTGGCCCTCAGCTGTCAAGCGAATCCCTGTTAACACCCAGGTCCTGCGATGAAGGAAACTATACCGGACAGGTCATAACGTGAAGACTGGAGGGGTTGTCGGGGATGCTGGGAACCTCTGTGTATCTCCTGTGTTTTCTCAGGACACACTGAAGGGTTGTGGTTTAACCAATACTTCATGATCAAGCACACAAGAACAATCTTCGTCAATAAGAAAACCTAAGACGCCATTTCATATTCTCTTTTATCATTTTTAATAGTTTCTTATCATTGATTTGTACTTCTCCAGGAGCTGCTACTGTATTTAATATCGCATGCATTTATAAAGCAATAATGAAAGGTAGGACTTCTGGGAAGAGTGATCTGTCACAAATGAATACAGAAATCGAAAAAAAACACACACTTTCCCTCATCTGAGCAGTAAATCTGTTACTTGTTAAAGTGTCTGTTAAATATTTAATTTCTTCCTCAATACAGCTGGTCTGTGTTCTTGTTTAAAGAGCTTTTGAGGCTCTGGCAGCATTTCGGTTTGGTGTCATCGTTGCACAATTTTTTTGTAGGTCATTCCTCCTTTCCAGGCATTCAGACAGTAAGGTGAGAATAAAAAAAATCTTTGACTCAGTGCTAAATACAAGGTACATGCAGTTATTAACAGAAATCGGGATAATGTGTTGACTCAGATTACTCATTTAATGTAACACTTTTGTACAAAGCAAATTATAATTTTTTACCACTTCTATAACTGGGTAATTTCTGTGGAGCAATTTAGGGTAAGCACTTTGCCCAAGAGTACTACACTGAAAGGTGGGAACTGACCATCCAACCTGTGGGTCTGAAAGAAGCATCTCTAACCATTACACTACCAGCTACCCCTATACTTACTGGGGCACCCATGTTCTCATTTGATTCAGACTGACATTTCATCTATTGATTAGCTGTACTGAAAATAGTGCATTAAAGAGTCCTTCATGATCTCTTTCATCTACCCTTGGTAACATACATATACATACAGTACTGTGCAAAAGTCTCAGGCACTTAGATGTTTCACAAAAACATTTGTTTTAGACCGTTATTTAATGTCTTCTGCATTAGTGTCGATGGGAAAGAGCATATTTTAGATTTACAAGCATTGATTTTTGCAAAAAATTACAGTATAACGAAAGGATGCTCTTGTTCCAGGACAGGGTGGAAATCAGTTCCAAACTTAAGCTGGACAGCAGCTCTATCTGGTTGTGAGATGGAAGAAGTAATCATCTCGATGGATACTCTGGATATGATGGATACTCTGCCACGGACTCCCGCCCCTCCAACCCTGGAGTTCATGTCACTCTCTCGTCCTGAAATAAAGGCAAACGGGACAAAGTGGCACCAGATGATCCTTCCAGCTGCCTCTTATCTGAAGGTTATCACAAGGAAATTGGTGGTCACACTTCCCACAAAGGCAGACTTCCTCAGTGAGGTAGTGGTCCATGGAAAACATGGAAAACATACAGGGGTGTGTTGTTGCGTGTACTTCCTACATTTTTATCATGAAAGAAAAGCTCAGAGCAAATATTCTTCAGCTTAAGAGCTCAACAATTGAGCAGCCTCCTCTGAACCATGTATATACTGCTGTCTCCATCTATTTCTTCTTCTTCTTCTTCTTCTTCTTATTATTATTATTATTATTATTATTATAATAACCCAGAAGTTGTTGCAACTTCCTGCTGGTCTGCTGTCATTGAGAAGAATGCTGGCTTTGCACAAACTGAATAGTAACAGTAACAGGGTCATTTACATTTAATTTGTACCCAAAACTGTGGTAAGTATTAAACATTTAAACTAATGGAAGCAAATTGTTAATTTAGATCTGACTGAATCCAGATCATTACACGTTAGGGCTGAATTTTTCTGATACGAATCCATGTTGTACATCTCATTTTGAGTTTTTTTTTTGGCTGGCCTGAAGTTGTGTTTTGGAGCATATTGCCATTTACGCGCATAATTGGTTGATTTTCTTTTTCGAGCCGCTTGGTTACTGTCATTACTGTGGTAAAGTTACAAACTCTGGATCACAAAGCAATCACTGTCATCGATTCAGTACAAAAACAGCTGCTCTGAATGCTGAAAGCCTCATTTAGTTCCGGTCCACCATGTGCGTAGGAATCTAACCCTAAGCAACACATTGTCTGGGGTGCCGGAGAGTTCTTAATACGGCTTAACTATCGAATTTAACGTTGACTGACAAGACACGACTGGGTTGTCACTTGTTATTTTTCCAGGCAGAATTTTTTTCCCAATTTATTTATAATACATTAGACTCCCTAATGTATTCCTGACAATTATTCCACAACTACCATCATAAATGCTATTGGCTGAAGAGGTAAACTGATTGAATGTATGTCTTTTCATCTATGTACAGAAAGTACCTTTTATTTACTTGACATTAATATGTCTTTTTTTTTTTTCCTTTCTTTACAGTTCCAGGGGGAGCGGTGGCGCAGTGGGTTGGACCAGGTCCTGCTCTCTGGTGGGTCTGAGGTTCGAGTCCCGCTTGGGGTGCCTTGCGACGGACTGGCGTCCCGTCCTAGGTGTGTCCCCTCCCCCTCCGGCCTTTCGCCCTGTGTTGCCGGGTTGGGCTCCGGTTCCCCGCGACCCCGAATGGGACAAGCGGTTCTGAAAATGTGTGTGTGTGTACAGTTCCAGCCATGTTTGCATATGCAGACAGGGAAAATCATTTAAAATTGAAAGACTGACTTGCATATTCTCGAGAGATAAAGGTCATGTCATGAGAGACGCTTACGCTGTTAATAACTAGGAAAGGCTGTGATTAGCAACTGCATCATTTATGCATTGAGAAATGTAAATATTTACAGCTATCTAGTAATGATGGTGAAAGCTAGATTGACAAGCTGTCTTATTTCCTCCACTCTTGTCAAATCAGCAACAAAAAAAAAACTATAAAATAAAACCGTGAAACCAGATGTTACATTTTTTCATGTTTCATCCGACTGTTATTTAAACCAGCCTATTAGCTGTACTGATCCTAATTTCTTGTCTCTTTAAAAAAAGGAACAGGCATGTCGGAGAAGCAGATATTTCACTTCACAGTTTTCCTGTTAAGGGAATAATTCAAAGAACATAAACAATACTTGACTCAGTGACGAAGAGTGGGGAGACTCCTTGTCTCCTTCCTACAGGAGGCCATCGCATTTCAAGCAGGGAGCCTAAGCTAAGTAATTACTTTTAATTAGAATAAATCCCAGATTAAATCTCGCTCATCCCTTTTTCCTTCATTCTCAAAGCACCTTTCAGTATCCAACAGCTTGTTAAGAGGCCCAAGGCCTGATGGGACGTCTGGTCCCCATGCTAATTAACAGCCTCTCTCATTCACCTAGGTATGTGGAAGCAGACTGGGAGGGTGGCCTCAAAGTCCACCCCATGGAACTAACATCCAATCTGCCTGTTCCAGCGGCCCAAGGGACAGATGATTCATGGGCATGGAGTTGAACGAATCAGCTATCTGCATGGCTATTAGTATTCCAGCAAGCGGCCACATCTCATTGGCTCCTTGCTGGCTCTGAGGCACAGGTGACATGTGTAGATTGATAAGACAAGGCAAAAACGGGTCCCTGGGGCGCAGGGTGGAAAGCGAATTAACCCCGCCCCATGCGTCCCCACACATAGCAAGAAAAGTGCAGAGGAAACCGAGGTCTCCTCAGGAAAGGGTACCGGGACGAAAGGAAAGGTGACAAATGCGGAACATAAATCTCCCCATAACAACCGGCGTCGGCTGAATTAAATCGGTGCGGCTACATTTTTATACTACTGCATGGATGTGGGTCAGACCGAAGTGTGCTGATAAATCACAAAGACGCACTTGACATTTGCAGATCCTGTAGCTGTGCCATGTGCATCAAACGTTGCTTACTTTGTTCTTCTTTGCACACGCTATAAGCCTACATACAAAAATCCAGCAGACTCAAGTCAGGACATAGGTTATGCCTTATAATATGCTATATGACATTACAGGTAGTCCTCGAGTTTTGACATATGCAACTTATGACATCCTGGCCATCTCATCAGCTTTATTATATTATTTTCGAGTCGCAGCATTTGATTAACTTAGTTTGACGGTATCTGAGAGACTGCATTTTATTTACAAAAAAAGGCGCTTTATTTACAGAAGGTTTTATGATTCCATTCAAGTTACTCTTTTTGTTTACAATAGATAGCAAGCAAAAATGTGAGTATTCTGGTGGGGCAGAGAAGAAAAATGAATGGAAACATTTTCGAAAAATAAAAGTGAAAACGATGAAAATGATGATAATGTAGTTATAATGTTGCAGTGTATTAATATTTGTATTAGTAATGATTAAATATGAGTAATTTGTGAAATTAGTGTGAGCTGGTGGATGGTGGCAGGGTTACCTTAATGGACAGCTCTCCACAGGCTGCCTCTGCCTCTAGCTGAGTAATGAGGACCAGCTGCTGCCCAGTGAGAGAGAATCAGGAGGGACATTAAAGCAGCTGGTCTGAGGACTTTGAGAGACCTTGGAGAAAATTGTGCTGGGAGCTCCAGGTTTATGCTTGTTAGGCTCATGCTAAAGAGCCCCGTTTACAAGCTGCTTTGTCAATAAAGTCTCCTTTCGAGTTTTAAACCAGCTGCCCGTTTCATATCCTGTCCACGTGGCTGCCTCTGCCCCTCAACTGGTCACCTTAATGAAAAAAAAATGGCAAAGTCCTATTATACAGCGTAGCATTCATTCATTGTAATTATTTATATATCCTTGTGGTTTATATAACATAGCATAAGGGGATTTGCGAGTTACGATAAAGTCGACTTACAATAACATTGTTGGAACAGAAGCCCGTTGCGAGTCAAGGGCCACCTGCATCTTTTTTTAAAATTGTATTTATCATAGAAAAGTAGTGCTATTATGTATATGCTTAGTTTTAAAGATTTTCCTGTGTTTTTTGGTTTAGAAACCAGAATATTGGAGCACATATACAAAACATGAAACAATTACATGTAAGTTTAAAAAAGTTCAGCATCGTGAGTTAATCTATTTTCCTACTGCTCATTGACACTCTATTTAAATGCAACAATTTTTTAAAGGTAAGTAAAACGTAGGTAACGTAATGTAGGACAATGTAGGCAACACTTAAAACTCTGAAATGAATTAACCTTTTCAAGTGATGAATTTCAACAATTATGCAATATAAGAAGAAATATTATGACACGGTACTCGAGCACAAAACCTGTGGTCTACAGCAACCAGCAGAGAGCTTCGCTGTTCATGCACAACATTTTCTTAAAAAAACCGTCAGTCTATTTAAAGTTGGAATAAAACAATAATAATGGGAGGAAAGCGGTGGCATGGATTTACTTTGTTTTTTTGGTCTGCTGAAACGTTGAATTTAACCTGTCTTTCTGACATTATGACCTCGTGCCAAAATAATTTTTAAGGACGGAGCCAGTTAGAGTGGTTAGAGCTGTTCATTTGGCCCATTCTGCCAGTAATTTGCATTCGTGCCTGCTGTCCAGACGTCGCGTACTTACTCACTCAACACGTGCCAGATCTCCACGTACGGTTAATATTTAAAACGGCACCCGCTCCGTTTTACGACAGCGTGTGACCTTTAAGCAGCCCAGAGACTAGAGGGACATTCAATCACCAATTAGAGCAGTCTATTCTGGAGATGCCCTGGGGTCCTGACGGAGGCCGCATTGATCACCTTCCCAAGTGGCGACATCGGCAGCCAAGCATCGCGGACATGTCAGCGTTCGCTCCCCAGCCTTGCTGTGCCCAGACTGCGCTGCAGCGGCTCTCACGCACTTTCCCGAGGATTGTCCTCCTTATTCGAGGGTCACAGTGGACACGCTTCTCTCACACGACGGCAAGCATGTCATTTCGGACTTGGTGAATTACTTCAATAACACAAATTAATAGATAATAGTATTTGAACGGAGGGCGGCTTGGTATTACAACATAGCTCCGAATTACATTTCGTTTAATTTCATTAGATGACATCATTGTTCTCAACGCAGAGGCTTTTTTTTTTTTTTTCCGGTGGCTAAAGGCATTGCTGTGACTGCAATCAAATAATCCAGCATTTGAATTCAATACATCCTCTGCCATCTCGTACATTAATATCGATAAAATACGTATAATTCGGCTATCTCCAAAACCAGAGAACCGCAACTGGAGGTGGCAAAGTGGTCAGAGCTGCTGCTCCATGGACTGGGAAGTTGCTGGTTCAAGTCGCAGTTTCCACTGTAAGAACCTTGATCCAGGTACTTACCCTAAATCTCTTTGGTAAAAAATTACCCAGTTGTAGAAATGGGTGAACAAGTGTAAGCTGCTTTGCAGAAAAGCATCATCTAGATGAAGGAACGTACAGGAGGAATGGTCAAATCTGTCTGACTTCTGTCGAAGGAATGAGTCCAGGAGCCTAAGGGTTAATCAGGTGACGTGTGTGGAAATGACACGACAGCAAGAGGACTGACAGGCAGAAATTTGCCGCGCTTGTTTCTTACTCATCGCTCCTCGTGAACCCAAGGATGGCGGGAATCAGCCGACCTCGTGCGAAAGGTGCTCCCGCCTTTCAAGACGGCTGAGCAGTCGCGGTCCAGATGGCGAGACCGGGTTTTGCCGCGGAAGGGGGGGGGAGGAGTGGTCGTTCGGAATTAATTTCCAAATGCCGTCAATATTCCTCAGCAGAGGGGCTCTGCTGCAGTACGGCATTAAGCTTTCATGAAAGTAAAAGTTAATTAGATATGATGACTAAACTCCAGGGATTGTAATTAGCCGAACTGCGTGACTGCTCACCAGTAATTAAATGTCATTTTCTCTCAGTTCACTGGGCCTTAAAAAGCTGCAGTGAAAATGTCAAATACAGGAATTTCACCTGTGCCCTTCGGAGGTTCGGAACAGAGAGAGGTGGACCCGGGCAAGAGAAAAGAACCAAGCATTGGGAATTAATTAGCAGTTTTCTTTTGTCTTCTGCTAATAGGAGAGTAACTCCTAACAAGCAGCGAGGTTGGGGGACGCGTGTCCCTGAAAGCTGCAGTTCAGCGTTCTTGAAATTCCACCTGCAAGAGTTTGCGCTGCACATGCTGATGCAACTGAATGTTACTTCTATCCAGAGGAATATAGTCATGTTTGTCCAGACTCTAAAGCAGGGTAGTCAGGGTACAACTGTAATGTGTCAGCTGTCAGTTATGAAAACTCACGCATGTTCGCACACGTGTGTTACAGCGCAGTCTATTTATGGCATGGCCTGTTTAGCAATTTTCCTCACTGTCTCTTTCTGATGGTGCCAACTTTAACGTTGGGTCGCAGTACGACTGATTTTAGGACCCCCTCGGATACCGAAGAAAGAGCTTGAACTAACCAGTTGTGTAAACCTGGTAAATGTATGATGCCCTGCATGCCGGAAAATCACTCACGAAAGAATGAAAAAGCCTGCACTTGACAAAGAGAAGGACACTCAAATTAATTTTTTTTTAAATTATTTGATGAAATTAACTTAATTGTGTCTCATTTACTTCTTAGCCGCCAAGCAGCTCTACTAACAGGGACAGGAAGCCTCTTGGAATGAAAGCTGCACCAGAATGAAACCGCTCGAATTCAGCAAAACCAGAGCAATGATGATTTTTCATTCTTTTGTTAGCAAGATTAAGTTTTTCACACTTTATTAATTCATACGACAGTTTCTAAAAAAAAAAAAATTTTATGGCACCTCCTGTGCTCCATACTAACCTTGTCTGTAAATGTGGCTTAGAACCTACACATTGAAAGGAATGATGACGCCAAAAGCCCAACACATCATCTTAGATAAAGGAAATCGAGCTTGAATTCTGACACTGGTTGCAATGCCTCTGTATCAGTGTCCACTTGCCTCGCCTTGCTGTCTGGCACTTCGTTTAGCCTCCAAATGAGGGGCAGGTGTGACCACAAGTGTCCGGGGAAGACGCCTTGCGGGGCGGCCTCCTCAATGAAATTAAAACCCCGCAGGCTATGTACTTAATGATAATCGGGCCCTTTCTGTCTCCACTAAAGGCTCTCTATGAAGACAAATCACTGGCTTTGAAAAATCAGTATGTGAGCACGGCTTAATTATATCCCAACTATGGGCAGAAATTGATCCCTGAATATAATAACTTTTAAATGCCTTTGCTGCAAAAATTACTGCGGCTCACGCTGAGTTTGGAATTAGAAAAGCAATAGGCCCTCCCTCCAGTCAGAGAGAATGAATCGTTAATGGCATTTTAAGTCGGAACGTGCCGTTTTATATTTATTATTCCGGTCTCTGTAGATCATGCTGGAAATGGTGTCATCCATTGTTTATTTTCCATGTTATTGGTTTTTGTTGCATAAAGCTGTACACACCTGATTTTCAGATGTGTTTTTTAACGGTAAACAGGGTAGGACACGTCTTATCTGGGCACATTATGCTCTTGGAACACAGTGAGCGCTGCTTACCGAGCGCAAGGCGCTCCTGCAGAAAAGTTTGTGAAAACCAGGCAAACAGATGGGTGATTATGATGATTTAAACAATTTACTTCAGCTTACGCTTAGAGGCATCCAGAATTGACGTGTGAATGCAGGCAGAGCAGGGCAGATGTCCCAGAGGATGGAAAGGTGTTGGGTATTTTCTTCCACCTAAGCCTTAGATCAGCCAGTTCACTTCATGAGTCTGACTGGCTGAGCGAAACCTTCTCGTTGAACTCGAGGAGCAGGAGAGGGAAAAAGACGCCAAAGACCTGCTGGATTTTTGGCTTTGTGCTCGCAGCCCTTAAACAAACAGCAGCTGAACAAAGCGTGCATGAATCTGCAACCTAATGAGAAGTGGAGGCACATGGAAGGGACACGGTGAACCACCGAGAACCTGCAGAGCAGATGGGGAGAATATCGCAGAGCGTGCAGTGGAAAGACGAAGACACCCTTTGAAAAGAGGTGGGAGAATAAAAAGTGGAGCGGCCTCATATGGAGGAAACCCGTTCCGCAAGCAGGTCCTCGCCGCGGAACGGATCGGCCCTTTCGGAGGGGCGAGAGTCGTAGTAAGACCACTTTTCAGCTGGATGACAGCGTTGATGCTGGAGGCCCGTAGTGATGGAGTGCAGGGCACACGGATTGCTGGCAAGTCTTCACTCTGCCGTTTCCTCCCCCTGCTGTCTCTCCCGAGCCTTGCCGAGAAGCCAGGCTGGAAGAGATAAATCGACAGATGGCGGTGAAGAAAGCTAAAAATTACAAAGTTCTTGAATGGCGAAGAGGGAGAGACTGAACTCAGCTGGGTGCCAGGGAAATAAAACGGGAAATGCACGCATGGACTAAACAGCAGCACGTGTGACTTCTTTAAACATATTAGACTTATGAATGTTCAGACATATACATTTACACGTGGAAACCTGGGGCTGCCTTTGTACACCACAGTAAACGTTACGATCAGCGAAGACCAGGCGAGGTGATTCTCATGTATGAATTCATATACTTTGTAGGACTGCAGATGTGCCTGTCCTGCATTTTATGCCATTCACTAAGGTTTAATGTCAAACATTAACACAATTTCAAAAGTGCACATTGGCTGGTTGTGCAATTACATTTACCAGTGTTACCGGTTTAACATTTCTTGCTGACCCCCTTCTTTTGTCAACATTTCCTTAACCACAAGTTGACTTTACAGGTCATACAGTCAGAGACGCTACCGGAATCTCAAGCCTAAACATATGTTTTTGAAAACAAGCAACTATCAGTGTTTTGTAGAATATCGAGAGGGGCCAACAGCATTGATACCTAGAATATCGAGATGGGCCAATACAATCAATCTCGAGAAAATCGAGATGAACACCCACTCTCCATAACCTTAGTCAATTCTTACCCCTTTGCGCAGTGAAGATTCAGTTACAAACCCTATTCAAATGCTTATTACAATGCAGCATATTTAAACCACAAGAAGTGAAAGGAAAATCAGGGAATGGGGGCCGTCATAGGCATAGTACGGGAAAATGGGGGGGACACCCCCACTGTTCAAGCAAGCCTTATGCCTCTACCCAGTATTTATGTAAAACTCCATTGGGAACATTTGCTAATATTCTTTGGTTTCTCCAAAACCTCACCAGGCTTTGGGCTGCTGGGGGCCACTGAAGTCATTTTCCACTCATACTGAGTGGGTCAGATTGAATTGTTTGCTGCATGAACAGTCCATCAGCCTCAGTGATCTTCACTAAACTGAACACCAGTGTAAATGTTTATTTTGTCTGTCTGTGACGTGAACCCTCCAGCTGCCACTCCTTCCTTTGGCTTTAGCTCATTTAGACGAGACAACAGCTGGAGTCTGATGCTCAAGTAACAGTATGAAGCAAATTCAGTACAACATCAGCATGACGTGTTTCATTTTGACCAAACTATGGATGCTGGTGAAACAGCACATTTCCTTTTACAAGCATTGCATTTAGATGATACTTTCCTCCAGAGCAACATATGGTGTTTACAATCATTTACCTGTATACAGAGCTGGGTAATTTTTATTGTATAAGGGGTACTGCAGTAAGAGAAGGGATTCAAACCTCTAACCACTAAGGCGGGAGGTATTGGCAGTAACCATTACACCACTTTCCGCCCCTTAGAGGAGCTTTAGAAACTCCATCTGATGCACTTCAGCCCCTCCACCCTACGTGTTTTGCCCAAAACCATCAGTGACCTCCTTGCAATCACACATGAAGGGCATTATCAGGCCATAACAGATTCCCATCGTGTCTCCATAGAGCACATCGCGCTCTTGTCCTCATCCCTGACCATTCCTGCTCTCTGCACTGCAGAAGGTTAGTGGTTCTGCACATTAACACAGCAGAAGATCACTGTGTTGGGCGAAGACTGAAATTACCCGCAAGCTGTGGACAGCGCATGGTCGGCGCAGCTCCTAACTGCGGAAAATAATTTGAGCGCAACATGCGAAGGGGAGCAGCAGTCAGGTGAATCACTGCTCATGTCACATTACTCATCGCTCAGCTGGCACGGGGGCTCCCATTATACCGTAGCTTTTTACGTCTGATATCACACATTATGTATTCATGGAAAGACAAGTCTTGTGGCCAGAATGCCTGGCAGCACCAGACAATCTCAGGCATCACATTCTGCCAGACCTGCATAATGATGCTGGACTGAACAGTGACTACAGCACTGCAGTTATGGTTCACATAGCTCTATTTAACAATTTAAACGACAAATATAACTATTTCTAGTAAATAACACGGCTTTTAATGGTGTAAGACCACTTTAGATTCTCTTCTCCAAAGACTTGCAATGATTTGTTGTTTACACAGCTGTTCAGTTTATTTGAATGAGTTTTAAAACACTTGCTCAGAACAGAATTTGAACTACGGACCTTCCCACCCAAAGACACTGACTTTAGCCACTATGCAACCGATTACCCCCCTACCCCACACCGTCACAAAAGGTCCAAAATTAAAAAGCCATAAGATTCCCTGAAGAACTGGCTCCAAAGGATTGCAATGATTTCCCTCTGTCACTCAGAACTGCTGAATCCCTCTCAACATTCAAGAAAAGGTCTCAGAACACATCTCTTTCAGACTCACTTTTCCCACTGATTGTCCTATGTCCTCAATAAGCATGTACTATGTTAACTAATTAAAAATAAAACCCTATATGCAGCTACTTGTATAATGTATACCGATTTAAACTTTTGGTATCTGAATCCAGCCGGGGGCATGGTGGCGCAGTGGGTTGGACCGGGTCCTGCTCTCCAGTGAGTCTGGGGCCTTGCGACGGACTGGTGTCCCGTCCTGGGTGTGTCCCCTCCCCCTCCGGCCTTACGTCCTGTGTTGCCGGGTTAGGCTCCGGTTCCCTGTGACCCCGTATGGGACAAGCGGTTCTGAAAATGTGTGTATGTGTATCTGCATCCAAATCTCTCTTTCTGTTGGTGTGATGCGCTGTTGTATTGTTCTCTTAGATGTATGCATTTTTTGAGATGCATCCTTTACATGTCGCTTTGGAGAAAAGTGTCAGCCAAATAAATAAATGTAAAAAATAAAACCTTCAGCTCTGAGTTGATGCACAATTGTTTTCTGTGCTTGAAAGCAACTAACACAGACCTTACATTGTTTTTATATTTCTTACAATTACGATTTTATTACTTTTTTTTTATGTAGGGGGTGCGGTGGCACAGTGGGTTGGACCAGGTCCTGCTCTCTGGTGGGTCTGGGGTTTGAGTCCCGCTTGGGGTGCCTTGCGACGGACTGGCGTCCCGTCCTGGATGTGCCCCCTCCCCCTCCAGCCTTACACCCTGGGTTGCTGGGTTTGGCTCTGGTTCCGCATATGGGACAAGCGGTTCAGAGTGTGTGTGTGTACTTTTTTATGTTTGTAGTAGGTATTAGTGCATTTAGTGTGATATCTACTGTAAATAAAAAGGGATTCAGGAGCCACAGATGCTCTGTGCCATGGTTGTTAAATAACTCTGCCAGGAGACCTCAAAACACTCAGGGGTGTGCATGAGCCACCCCGGTTCACCAGGACAAGTGGATGGGAGAAATAAAGAGAGAGCCAATCTACTGCATCACTCTGTTCCTATTAAAAAAAAAAAAAAATCCCTCTTTTTGCCTCATGTAGAATTGGTGTCTTACTTGACTTACAAACTTCTTGAGTAACAAACCAACTCTCAGTCTCAATTCAGTTTGTAAGTAGGGGACCAAATGAGGCAGGACTGAATTCCTACCCCCTTCATGAATTGCTTTTGTTGTTATTGCATCTCCAGTTCCCTCCTGTCTGAGCTGAGGAAATAATACAGTTTAAATGCTAGAGGTATCTCTGCTTGCTACTCCTACTGCCAGAAGCACCCCAGGCTTACCCAGAATCCTCTGCTGTTTCAGGCATCATTGAGAGATTTGACAGGGAGCTGACAACACACCGTAACAAAGACGTGATGTTTTTGTGTTTTCCCCAAGTTTCTTACACCTTAAAAATCCTCCACTCAGCAGGTACGTGGAATATTCCACCCTCCCAGCCCAACGTCTGCTCGTGATCTCCAGGTGACAGCTATACGACTACATGCCTTTGCTAACTTTGCATCCCTTTTTATTAAGACACGCTATAAAATGTCCCTGAAATGATAGCTCATCACACACATAGCCACAGGTGGTACATAAATGCCACGAGCGCCGCTGATTCTGCTGATGAGCCTGGAGACAGCGGTCCCTCCGGCACAAACCCATGCTAATAAATAATGGCAGACGGCACAGGACAATTGAGCTCCGCATCACGGAGACCTTCACACACTGATTCAAGAAGCCTCCCCGAAAAGATTGCTTGGTTTTTTTGGTCTTTACTTGAATCTTGGGTCAACTGTTTCATCTTGACAGGCAAATATAATATACATTTGGCGGAATGGCTTCATCATGGTGTCACCATGTGGGTATCAGTCTTGTGCTGAAGTGACCCTGCTCTCCATGTTGCTTTTCTAGCCGTTCTCTCAGTTACAGACAGCCGTCTTAATGAGGATGCTGAAGGCGTGCAGCATGATGTCTCTGTGGTGCTTAACACTCCACTGCAGATATTACTCCAACCAGCCCAGTAAAAACTGTGGTTCCACAATCACGGACTCTATAAACACTAAAGCAACCCCCCCCCCCGACCTCCCACAAACTGCTTTACCTGTGAGTAGGTTGGAATTTCAATAGCATCATCTCCATGGCAGAAACGGTGCGAAAAGTCATGTTTAGTGAGTTGGGGGGGATCGCCGAGCATGGTCTTCATCTGCACCTTGAAGAATAATGAAGGCGAATCCAGCTGAGATTGGCTCATTATGCATATGGTACATTTCTTTGACAATAACGAATGGTTTAATGTTCGCACGTATTTAAATTAACGACAAAGTGAGAGAACGTGCTCAGTCAAACGGAAAGGAGAAAGTGCGGAAGAGCTCATGTGAATGCTGTCTGTGAGCAGATCTACTGTACAATTAAGACTTCATCATTTGCATTAACATTTCAGCCCAATTAGGTCAAAACATCAACGACTGCAGGGAACTTTCATTCCCACAGCAATGTTTTATTAAACCTCAGAGTAAATCTCTGCTTTGATGGACACAAATCAATGCCTCGATTTTTCTCCTCTCGGTTTTCATGAGCTCATCTGTACCACGGAAAAGACATTGTTTTGACTTTTTTTTTTTTTTTAAATTCAGTTTTTTCAATAACAAAAATATATGCTACTGGTTAAAAAATTTTTAAAATTTCCTGAGAGTAATTTAAATTACATAAAAACTACCTCTCGGAATAAGGACCTCTTAAAATGTGAAGGATGGAAAAATCGCCATCCTTTGTCCCCAATAATGTTCATTATCTCTTAATAAAAAGCTGATTTCACGCAGAGATAATACAGGACCTGCATGGCTCATATTTCACACAATGCTGCTATGATTGAGCCCTTGGGGTAAAAGACAAACCTTATTTGTTCTGGAGTTTCCATCCAGCCTGTCAGGAACACCATGTCTGCAGGGAGGGCTGTGACTTTCAATGTCAGACAACTTTACAATGATTTACCCTCTGGAACCTTCACTTCTAGGTGACAGCTCTAACCACGAGAACGCCAGATCTGCTGTTCCTGAGATGAGCAAAACCCTGGAATGGGTAAAAAACAGTACCAGTGAGCCAGATTCAACCACACATCTGCATGAGGACGACTGGTGCAGGTTTACACCACAAGAAACAGAAAACCGGCGTATTCTGTATACTTGGATACAGTACAGAGGGTTGGTCACACTCACCTCCAGAGCAGAGTAGAGAACTTCCTGTGCGAAGTTGCTACTCGTCATGCAGGTTGATCTCTGACTCATTTGCACTTGCCCTTCCTCCTCAGCAACCTGGTTTTTCACTCTTGCCCTCCTCCAGTGAAATGAAGGCACCAGCCAGCCGCAGCACGCCCCCCCCCACCCCCCATGCATCACTGCCCGCTCTGATGGGAGCCCTATCAGGTCATTCCCATCCATCATGTAAAGGGCCCAACGAAGAGATGGGTTCCAACAGCTCTGACCTGACCTTTGAGAATATTTGTGTTCTGTCTCCATAATCCCGCAATTTTTTAATTCAATTCACTTTAGCTGAGGAATATTTTTTCCATGAAAGCCAAATAATCAATGACAATTGTGTTTTTCATGTTTTCTTTTGCTCTTTCCATAAGTTTTTTAATCAACAGTTGTCTTCTTAATATTATAACTCAAGTAAACATTCAACAAAACATATCATAATATTGATATTTTTGATATGTGCATGTAACTGATGTATTGCAACTAGCTTGGCATTAATTAAATCAGTAACGCTATCAAGTGCTCTGGGCTATGTTTAAAAATACCCCCGAAAACAGCAACACCAACACTAATAACAGCACAGGCCTAGTGATAAAAGACATGATTTACATTTGTCTGATGATTTTCTCCAAAAGCAGCTTACAGGTACTTACCCATGTACATTTATTATTGTCATAATTCACGATCAAATTCCAGGTCCCCCTCTCACATACAACTAAAAGGCAGAAAAAAAATCTGAAAAAATCAGTACTGCAGTTTTACAACATTTAATACAAATACTGTTGGACCATCATTAACTAATGTGTTAATGATATCACAGAGAAAAGCTGTATTAAGAGCTGTTTTCCATTTCCAAAGGAGCTGTTCGGCTGCTACCCATTTCTTCATACATCTGTCTGATTTAGAAATGGAGCTCAAAGCATTTGTAGCAATAAAGAGCGGCTCTGAAACCACCAAGTTGCACCTTCACAGACCCGAACTCATCCGTGTGACTCTGTGGAATTGAGGGTTTAGAGAAGAGAGGAGAGGTTAAACTGAGAGGGATGCAGTTCATCACATTCAAAGACTGATGTATGGTAGCAATGTGGCCAAGAGGGCAAATCTGCCATCAGTATGGACTATCAGGCTTCGCCGCTCCAAGCGCAGGAAATTCTATTACGGCCCAGAAGGAGGGATCTGTGGGAGATACATAGCGGCACAGACAGGCTGAAAGAAAAAATTAAAAGAAAAAGTATGGGGCAATCTTGATGGAGCTCTTGAGGTATTTTGCCCAAAGGGGAACTGAAGGACCCCTGAGAGCACATGCAATTGATTTATAATTATTGGCAGTTGCAGGGTCTCCAAAAAAGTGTCCAGCACAGGAAATAGAACACTGAGAGAATTACATATGAGATATATTTTAAAAAACAACCACGTGTCATCCAAGCCTTAGTAGCGTATGGGCTCAGCATGGAAGGATACCGAATCCATCGATGTAATGGAATTGGCGGAAGACGCATCTTATACTCAAACCCTGGGTCTCGTATTTGAATGCAAGCAGCATGTTTAAAGTGATTTGTGCAAAAGACAGGAGTGACGGGAAACAGTAATATGAGCAGTTAGGAGCAGGGCAAAGCAAATCCTCTTTGAATCCCAATCCAACAGCAATCCAAGAAGAGCCTTGCAGGGGCTTAACCCATAAGTCTTTAAATGCTCTGCTGTGCTTCCAAAATAGGATAAATGCCACAATATTTCTCATTAAATACACACTTGTTTTTCAATTCATTAATCTCTAAATACAAATTATCGCACGCTGTCAACATTTCAGACCCTTGGAAATCCTGAGCAGGAAGCGAAGTCTAAGAAATAAATGATCTTGGCTTCTTCTGTGTGACTTATAACAAAAGCATTGAACTAGGGTAAAAGAACAAGATTAAAGGCAGAAAGCTGTAAAGAATAAAAGGTAGATTAGTAGACTTTAAACTGACTTTTTGTTGGGGCTCTGAGGAGTTTTGCTGCATTGTGGCTATGTCACCATTTCAGGAAAATGCAAAAAAACTATCAGATGATGACAATCATGGCTGCCCCTTCCCCTAGTGAAATTCCCAATCTATTAAAACTGCTGACTGTCATTTTTAATAGTGCTAATCCTTTTCAATTCCATAACCAAATTAAATTGAGTTTGAACAATAACACGGAGTTCATTCATAGCCAAGTTGGATAACATCCATTTATTATCGATAACTGCCTTTTCAAGCCAGGGTCACCGTGGTCCAAAGCCTATCCCAGAAGTATTGGGCGTGAGGCCCGGCAAACCCTGCAACAGGGTAGAGCAGATACCACAGAAGTTAGACCTTGTGTTTGGTGGAGCTGGGTTCAAATCCTTGCTGCATGAATGGGTAAATAATTACATTATGAGCCTCCCATTGGGAGTTGCTTTGGAGAAAAGCATCACCAAAATGAATAAATAATATCATGGATGATATCTGAGCACTGACAAGGTGTTGAATTCATTCACAGCCAAATTACACTCCATTTACTCCATATACACTCCATCATCTAACGCCATTTTTTGCAAATCTGTTTTGCCACTTTGACTCACGCAATCGAAAATCCGAAGGCTTAGATTTCGAAAGTTTTCTGGCTGCAGCTCGGACCCGCACCGGTTTGACAGCAGAGACACTTCTTTGCGGAGAAACTCGCGGTGTGCTTTCACCGTAATTGAAAATTTAAGCTAAGCTAACAAGAGAATCTAATTATAGTTCTCCCACAAAATGGCTCAGTCATTACAGGCCCTGTGAGGATCGGTTAATAGCTAGTTAGGGAGGTTTAATAGGATATTGGAGAAGTTAAATGGGCGATTACCGGGTCCTTGCTGTGAAACATGGCCATCGCTCACGCTGCATCGTGGTCTGGGTCGTGCCAGCTCCCCACAGGGTGCTACTACTGTAATGAGCAGTTAATTATGAACCGCGCCATACAGTTTTTATGTACAATTCACCGGGCGTTTAACCGAGTCAATAAGACTAAACAAAGCAAAATCAATGTCCTTCTGCAGGACGAAGCTCTTCCTGCTTCAGTGCCCTGCACAGCGGTAAAGACTCACTGGGATTTTCTCCATCTCTCTTCAACAACACTTAAAAAGAAAAGGCAGTAAATCCAAATCCAGGATTCCCAACTGTGACTGAAATTAAAGCTTTCTGTCATGTCGGTAACCGAGCGTTTGTTTGCAAGAGGAAGAGCAGTCGGTGAATTAGATTGCGGTACATTTATTTGGAACGCGCTTTCGGGCGGGGTACCCGGGAAGATCACTGTTTAATTGCCATAGATGTTTACCGCCATACACGGGAGCAGTTCTGTGTTCCGTCAGTCCATTTCTCGTATTGATAACTGATGGGCAGCTTGTCATAAGTCCCCTTTCCTCATCCTTACTCTTCCCTACTTCCCAAGTTCTCAGTACCTTAGCTTTTAATGCCATCTTTCCCAACGTTTAAGGGCCTGTCACACTCCATTAACAAATATCAGAACATTATTTCAAGTTTCAAGTTTATTCTCATAGGTACAGGTACCGTGTACAAGTATCATGAAATTCTTCTTGAGTGCTTCTCCACAGACTATAAACAAAAACAACATATAATATTGCACAAAGCAAAACAATAACAATGACAATGAGTAATGCTAATAACAATAACAATAAATAACCGTAAACGGCCAGAGAACTCAAAACATGAGAATGAGAATGCTTAAAGAGACAGTGTAATGTGCCAATGTGCTTGGAAGTAGTAGTCCAACTCTAGTTAGTAAAGGTGGCACATTGGTTAGTGTTGTATACTCTTACAGCAGTGGAGTAAAAGCTGTTCCTGTACCTAGCTGTGCGGGTTCGAATAAACCTGAGCCGTTTTGCAGATGGCAGGAAAGAGAAAAGTGCCCGTGCGGGGTGACTGTGATCTCTCATGATGCGCATCGCCTTTCTGAGGCAGGGTGTGGTGTAGGTGTCCTGTATTGCTGGTAGCTGTGTGCCCATGATTTCCTGAGCCGTTTTGACCATCCTCTGTAGGGCTTTTTTGTCTGTATGGAGCAGCTGCCCCACCAGGATGGGATACACCCTGTGAGGACGGACTCCACAGCACACCTGTAGAAAGTGGCGAGGACTGTAGTGGACATCCTGGCTTTCTTCAGACGCCTGAGGAAGTGCAGGCGTTGATGGGCCTTTTTGATGGTCGATGCCGTGTGCTCAGTCCATGTGAGTTTCATAGTGAGGGTGACCTCTAGGAATCTGAAGCTGTTGACCCTCTCTACAACGTCCCCTCCTATGTAGATGGGTGCATGAACCGTATCCTGTTTCCTGAAGTCAATCACCAACTCCTTAGTTTTACTGACATCAAGAGACAGGTTGTTGTCCTCGCACCACTCTGCCAGGAGCCTCACCTCCTCTCTCTAGGCCGTCTCATCGTTGTTGGTGATCAGACCCACAATGGTGGTATTGTCAGCAAACTTTATAATGGTGCTGGAGCTGTGACTGGAGTGCCAGTGTTGAGGGTCAGTGGGGAGGAGGTATTACTGCCAATCCGCACACGCTGGGGTCTGTTGCTGTTTGGGGCCTGATGTCGGCTTCCTCTTTCTTCCATTTATACCCAAACTCTCTTAATAATGCAAGCCTTTGGAAATTAAATAGATTATTAGTTCCAACAAAAAAATAACAACAAAAATAAAATGCGTGGCAATCAATTAGAAGCCCTAATACATAAACTCAGTTCTTATTTTTCAGTGACACTAGAGGTGATTTTAATGTATTGTGTGAATTTGGCTTTAAGAAAAGTCAGGTAATCTCTGAGATAGAAATTATTTTTTGCACATGGACAGATGAATAGAGAGGTACATACAGTACGTATGAAGATACAATTTCCATGGGTGTGAAATTTTATCTAGATGCTTTAAAAAAAATTTTTCTAAAATAAAAAAATAAACTTTATCTATAAAATTTCACATGCACATGCGTTTCATGCACAGAGCCTCACGGGCGTGTGACTAATATTCAGATGAGCTTGGAGAACCGTAACCTCTCCGTTTGTGCGGCACAGCAGTTCTCTGGTTTTCCTTGAAGTGTGAAGAAGTCCGGCTGAAGGAGCTCCGAGTGGGCCGAACTCAGGCCGTAGTGGTCCCCACGTGGGATGTGCCAGATGGACCAGGTCCCCTGGCAGAACCGCATGAGCCCGCACTGCTGTGGGCCCATTCTCAGACACATAATTAATCTCTTAGTTTGAACCATAACTCGGCAGGACCTTCGTGAGGTGGTCTGTTTTGCTCACGGCAGGGGAGGAAATGGGGATTTCAAACACGTTGTCACCTTTCACCTTTACATTAATATTATTCCCAAGGACATTATTGTACTTAATTGGTGCCTTTCTTCACTCGGTTTACTTAAAGAAATGGGATGGATAAATGGACAACAAGGGTTCAACTGTATGCAATACTTTTTTTTAAGCGAGAGGCATTATAGCATCAATACACTTCATAACGATCAGACTATGAAACAGTAATGTTTTGATGTTTTTAAATCACTGATAGGCTGATGTGAGCTTGCTGTTGATTAATTTGTATTACAGGGTAATAAACACCTCCAGTAGGCAGCAGAATCCAATCCCGGGCCAGTATATTAAGCAGCAGGCAACACACACACAGACACACACACACAAACACTAATTTCACATAGTAATTTATGGATCATCCTTCGTATCACTTTGTTGCCATTAACTGTGGTGCTAACAGTCCTAGAACACCAGTTTCTTACATGCCTGCCAATGGATAGATATGTACATCATGCCTGGATGACTTAAAGACTAGATAATAGATCAACATTAGATTTTAGCCAACTTGTGCCCTCCTTTTTCGCTATAGTCCCTTCATGTTTTTAAGTTGTACATCATAATTTGTGGTAATGTCTCATCATTATTTGTCATCTGAAGGTCAGTATGGCTGTGATCCTGTCATTTGAATTGTGTTTTCCACAGAAGACATATTTTTAGTCGGGTCCGCAGACATTATTAAAAAAGACTTCAAACTATCTTTCAGCGAAACAAAAAAATATTAAATTAGACACATCCGATTTTAAAGTTATTATGGAGGCATCATTTTTCTTCCATATGTGGAAATGCACTTTGAAGGTTAATGTTGCAGTCAAACACAATTATTCTTTCAATTTCCATCTGTGGTGGAAAGGACCTTTACCACCCCCTTGAGATGGACAAGACGATACCCCTGTCAGCATGCAAGGAGCAGAGGCCACGATCCAATCTTGCGGTGGGGCTCAGAACACATCGCAGCCCTGGGACCAGGGACCTCATCAGCAGAGAGACAAAGGAGCCATTGGGTGGAGAGTCCCTGTGGTGAGCTGGCCCCTCGTATCTCAGCTCAGCAATGTTTCCATTGATTAACCTGCAATTGTTCTCCTGCCATCCATGACGCCCAAAGCCTGAGGTCCAGCACTCACCTCCCACCTCACCTCCAGCACCCCTGCGGCCATTGATCCACAGTCCACCTTCAGATTAGTCAATGCGGCGGCGCCTTTACTTTTTTCCTTTAAAAGTGAATTAAATCACGAGGTCCACGGAGGACAGTGCGTGAGAAACTGCGTGTCCGGGTGATGGGTGGGGGTGTTATCGAGATGAAAGGCTTAAAGTGAGCAATAGGCCTGCACAGGTGCAAATCTGCTTTTGTGAAAGGCTTTAGCGGAGCACAAAGACGACTGTTCCGATGAGTCGACGGGGTGTGTGTCACAGACACCGAGAGCAGCTGACACCTGAGAAGCAGCGAAGACATGTATACAGGTGCACACTGCTCCACCTCTCACCTGTGTCAGATGGGAACCACAATGGTCCTGTTTCGTACAACTATTCTGGAAATAAGAGATTGCGCTCAGATGCATAATGTAGATGTCCTTTATAGCAAATCCATGGGTGTCTGTGCTGGGTTTTCATGAAGAGCCCACCCCATCTGGCATATAAGAATAATAAATGTTTACAAACAGGATTAACATCTCACATACCTGCAACCCTACTTACTGCTCTCACCGTTGCTTAAATTAGCATCGCAATCCATATGTGCAAACATATTTTGTGATTATAGTGAATGTTACAGCAATCTCTCAATTTATTTCAAAGAAATTATCAGCAAACTCAATTTCTTTCTAAATATCAAAGTACAAGGAGGCACAGTGGCACAGCGAGGGGTCATGGCGCAAGAGAACGTGGGTTCGATCCCCACTCAGTTGTTGTGAAGTTTGCGTGTTCTCCCTGTGTTTGCGTGGGTTTCCTCCCACAGTCCAAAGATATGCTGTTCAGGTTCACCCATAGTGTGTGAGTGACAGAGAGAGTGTGTGTTCCACTGATGTATGGATGAGTGACCCAGTGTAAGTAATGTATCTAGCAGTGTAAGTGACCGCAGTGAATAAGGTGTGTGGGCTGATAACACTACACAGAGTTCATTGGAAGTCCCATTGGAGAAAAAAGTGTCTGTTGAATAAATAAATGTACAGTGATTGCTAAAGCTTGCCGAAACTGATGAATGCACAAGTTATAAAATTCAAAAATATAAGTGCCTAAAACAAAGATGAGATTTATGTAAGCATTGTCAAGTGCAGTATGCATAAAGTAGAAAAAATTGCAATATAAATTTGTCAAAGGGCACAGAATTGGTACATTTATATCAAAGAGAAAGACTCTGTATAAATAAAGTAAAAGTATTTGCCAGATCTCTTTAGAGAAATAAAAGGAAAGAAAATGCTATTCAAGGATAACTTGACAACAAAGGAAACTTCACAAATGACTGCACCTCCAAGGACCCCTCTGTGAAGCTCCTGAAGTTTGCCGACGACACTACAGTTATCGGCCTCATCGAGGACGGTGACGAGTCTGCATACAGGAGGGAGGTTGAACAGCTGGCTGGTTGGTGCAATCGATACAACCTTGAGCTGAACACGCTCAAAACAGTGGAGATGATTGCAAACTTCAGGAGGATCCCCCCTGCACTTCCCTCTCCCCACCATTCTCAACAGCACCATGTCAGCTGTGGAGTCCTTCAGCTTCCTGAGTCCTACAATCTCCCAGGACCTGTTGTCTGTAAATACTGGAAGCATCAAGAACCACAGCAAATTTCTTGTGTGTGTCAGCACACTTGGTCAATAAAACTCATTCTCATTCTGGAAGCTCAAAGAAAGAAAATGTCAAGAGAATTAATGACTGGCTCCTTTATAAAGGTTATTAAAATAAAATAAACATACACGTGGAATGATGTTGACCACGAGCAGGAGCAGAAACGGTGTCACGTTAATCCACTTCATCAGTTACTCTATGCGAGTGCGTCTGAGCGCATGAGTTGTAGGCAAACATAGGTGTCACATCTCCGCTTTGAGGCTCATGAACTTCTCAGACAGGCCTTTGTATTGCCTTGAGACCTGCCCAGACATGACCGCAGGCAATGAAACAAGTGACACTATTAATAATCAGGTTTTCTACCCCTCGTTGTTGTTGATGTCTGCTATCACTTCTTGCACACACTCTAGAAGCATAACGGTAGCGTGGGAATGCTGCTTTCTACTACAACCTTGTTCTTTGTTTTCACACATAAGACATTCAAAAGACCCATAAACCACCATTGCTGAGATCAGATATGCGTGGAATTTTCTTCAGAAATTGAGTTATTACAAAAACAATCTTGGTTTCCATGCTGTGCTAAAGATCTTGGTTTCCAAGTGTTGAAGTGAACCGAGGCAACATGTATTTATGCTCCTTAGCATGATCTTATAGTATTAGCTGCTGAATAAAAATACCTGCATGGTATATTCAGCTGTTTGTTTACTTCTGAACTGTGTGCTTTGATCCCTTTTCAGTCAATTACTCTTAAGATAAAAAGAGCTTAAGAAGATCACCTCCAAGGCTTGCATTGCATTACCATGAATCATTAGGCATCGACTTCCTCGCCCTTCTGCTTTTCAAGTGCAGCGTTCCTGGAGGCAGGATAGACACACAAAGCCCATGTGTGCAAACGTGCAGAAAACACACCAGTGCACAACCTTCCGTGCAATGCCAGTAGGCTGCAAATTCCTTAAACAACTGAGAATGAGAGAAGAAAATAAAAAGAGGGAAAAAAATTAAACAATGCCAATGTTTTCTTCTTTTAATTCTCAGTTCTCAGTTTGTTCTTCTAAGCATGAAAAGTTGAAATGCAGAAGATGGTGGGTAGCTCTAGCAAGGTGATAGACACATTTGATCATGTTTGCTTTAGGTAAGACATGGCCAGCTCCACGGACCCTGTTCATAGTATCAAGGCCCAATTTACAGCCACTCCAGACGGAAACATCTATCGGAACCAGAACACAATACACACTGCCCCAAAATGGACGGTCAAAAAGGACCAATGCATATTCATACTCCTCTTTAGAGCCTCGACGAGCAGGCTATACAACCTATAATTCACGAAAAGGGAGGTTTCCCAAATGTTTGGTCATTAGAATGGAGATATACACAATCTTTCATAACAAGTCTTTGTCCTGAGTCACTGAGTGAGCACACTCTCTTTGAAAACAATGTTTTAGTTTCCTATACAAACTCGTAATTGCTGTGTAATTACACCTCCATTGTGGTCTTTATTGCCTTTCTGCACAGTACTAATAGCATTAACATCAAAGCCAGCGGAGGCTGGAGATGGTGGGTTGTATAAATATTCAGCTGTCCATTGTGCAGAGAACAAGGCTTTTTCAGAGAAAGGAGTGCGCACACAATGGCTGAAACTGGAGCGTTTACCTTGAAAAGGTGGCCGGACCGATGTAAAATCTTGAGGGTGTCCGTTGTGCGCACACTCTTCTGCGTCCTATGCAAGTGCAGTGTAAAAGGATTTTGTCAAGATTTAATTATGATGCCAGACAAAGGCCCAATATGGAAACAATAAAATGCAAGCGAGGAGCGCAATATTTTTCTCTACATTATAAGCGAGACGATTTTGTATCAAGTTTGCATTTTTTGTGTTGCACTCTACTGAAGTGCAGCCTCTAGGAGCACGAATAGATAGTGAGCTGTAAAGAGTTTCCATTTAGTGATGTTGGAAAATGGAGTTTAACGCTCTTTGTCATACTTTGTCATATGGCTACATTTATTTACATTTATTCATTTAGGAGATGTTTCTCTCCAAAGCGACTGTCACGCCCCTGGGAACAAGCAGATCGCCAACATCTGCGACCAATCATTGAGACCAGGAATAAAAGGAGCTCCGTGTCCACAAGATGACGCGGATTCTTGCAATCGCCCTTGCGGTCTTGCAATTATCAGCGTCCTTGTTGTTCTGCTCTTTACGACCACCGAGTTTTGCCTTGTCTGTATAATGACCTTCGCCTGTCCTTGACCCTGATCGTGTACTGTGTACTGTTTCTTCGAGAGAAGAAAAAAACCTTTCCGCAATTGGGTTCACTCTCACCTGTCTGCAGCCAGTTTGTGTGACAGCAACGTACATCTCAGAGAAAATACAACTTGTTCATTACATTCGGAGAAAGAGAAAGATATTTGGAAATGTGATTTTTAAGTAAACCTAGTTTGTTTCTTTCCACTTTATGCACCGATGTTCATCGCATAAGTAGGTGCACAAAACTCAGGACAGACTAATCCTGATCACCTTCCTACAAGTTTTTTTAAAGGTACGCAAACATTTACATACAATACAGGAGTAGCGGTGTGTAAAGGCTTATATAGGCATGATCATAAAGTTACGGTGCATGAACATTTACACCATACATGAGCTGGAGAGATCATCAGTGAAGTGAGTCTGGAAAAGGTGAGTTTTCAGACATTTCTTGAATGTAGACAGAGTTTCTGCAGTTCTGAGTGAGAGAGGGAGGTCTTTCCACCACAACGAAACCAGAACTGAGAATCTCTGCGCTTTATTTTTCGTGTGCAGGACCACCAAGCGAGTAGAAGTAGACGAGCGAAGGGGTCTGGTTGGAGTGTACCAGTTGATCAAGTCTTGTAAATAAGTAGGAGCAGTTCTACTGATGCATTTTTAGGCAATAACCAGGGTCTTGAATTTGATCCGGGCAGCTACAGGAAGCCAGTGCAGAGAAATTAGTAGAGAAGATACATGGGAACACTTTGGCAAATCAAACACAACTCATGCTGCAGCATTCTGTGTCAGCTGCAGAGGTTTGATGGCAGTAGCAGGAAGGCCACACAGGAAAGAGTTGCAGTAGTCCAGATTGGATGTCACCATGGCCTGGACAAGTAGCTGGGCAGAGTCAGTTGTGAGGTAGGGACAGATCCTGCGGATATTATGCAGGATGTATCTGGAGGTCCAGGTTGTGGCTTTGATGTGCTGAGAGAAAAATGGACTTGAGTCAATCATCACTCCCAGACTCTTAGTCGAGGAGGTAGGAAAAATGAGTGAGTTGTCCAGTTTGATCGATAGATCGTAACGGGAGGACAGGCCAGCTGGGAGGTGAAAAATCTCTGTTTTGGAGAGGTTCAGTTGGAGATGGTGATCAGACATCCATGCAGAGATGTCTGACAGGCAGGTAGCAATGTGTGCAGAAATGTCTGATGCTCCAGGTGGAAAGAAGAGGAAGATCTGAGTATCATCAGCATAGCAGTGGTATTTGAATCCATCGGAGGCTATGACCAGGCTGAGGGAGGAGGTGTAGATCGAGAAGAGAAGAGGACCCAGTACCGAGCCCTGCGGGACACCAGTTGAGAGAAGCAGAGGAGAAAAACGGGAGTTCCGCCAGACCACTTGATAGGATCTGTCAGATAGGTGGAACTCAAGTCATCTTAGTGCTGCTACTTTGAACCCAAGCTGACAAAGGGAGGAGAGTAGAATCCAGTGGTTGACAGTGCTGAATGCTGCAGACAGATCGAGGAGGATGAGAATCAAGGAGAGGGAGGCAGCTCTAGCCAACTGAAGAGCAATCAGACACTACCAGAAGTGCCGTCTCCATGTCTCTAATGACCACCTTTGAAACCAGAGGGATATCCATCGAGGAGATGGTTCCAGTTGAGGAATTCAGATAGTTGATCACAGGCTGCAAGGTATCAACCCTAAATGCTTCAGCAAAAGAAGGTAGCTCTATAAACAAGAAAATAATCGCAAGCATTTTAACTGTGTTAAGGACTTTGGTGGAAAGTGTCAGTGAAATGAATAAATGTATACAGTATAATGGTATGGATCCTCTCTGCAGCAGAACCACTGAAAGGGGCTGGTGGTCACTGAAGATGTTCTAGATCACAACAAGAGCAATCTCTGATCCGGCAACTGTTTTAAGCTTGAAAACCAACAATATCACACCCTTGAAGCTGGGATGTAAAACAGTAAAAATCACGATTTTTGGAACATCTACCTATTTCAGGATCGGTTCAAGTAACCTAAGAAGTAGCTTAAACCAACCAGTCATGAAACTCCCAGTCCGTGTATAACATTTTGCAAGAGAGGAGCCAGGGTATCCCTCAGAGTAATGAGAGCTGTTACTGGGGTGACCATGTGATCAATGGCTCCAACTTGAGAAAACTCTGCACCTTCTAAAACTAAAGTTCCAGGTCTGTCTCCCTTCTTCCTCATCAGTGCCACGGGGCTGTTCCCAAAGCCGGTACCCAACTGCGATCCATAATACAGTTCTCCAGACTCCAGGGCTAATCTGCTGGCACTGGCATTGTTCAGACTCAGTCTCGACATGGTCAGACAAACGACTGCGGTAGAAGACCCGGTGGGCCTACTGCATGGATCCCTGAAGGAATAGGAGTTACTCTGGTGCCAAGGACTCTGCTCAGGGGTTTTGTTGACCTTTGGGTCCTTCCAACACGGCACCCATCCAGGGTTGCCCCAGGCTCTTGCAGAGCAGCCATTGCTTAGAGAAGCACACAACCCGCCTTGCATTCTCAGCCATGAGCCCAAAACAGAGATGCCTGTCAAATGAGCCAAAGTGTCAGACCACCAAGGGCAAATCCATAATGTTTGCTTCTGTCTTCACATTGCTAGCTCATGTTTGGAAAACTAAGTAAGAAAGGGCATTTTGAATAATATTCGCCATTCATACACAATCCATGTTGACACTGATAATGACAATGAATGTAGGACCAGTGTTGGAGAAAGTCGAATTTACGAATACATTACAATACAGGCAGTAGCCAAATATAAACTGAGAACACTTCACAAATGTGCTTTTAGCCAAAATAGAAAAAAGCTGTAACTGAAGACTGATATTTAACATAAGAAGGAGCGAGAAAGGAACTGTACATTCCTTCGCTAGGGATGCACATTGGACATGTTTTTGAATATATAAAACGGTCAAGGTGTTTGCAATCAGCGGCTGCCCACACAACTAGCTCATTGCTCAGAAGTGGGAACAAAGAGGACGACGACTCCTCGCTGGAAATACTTGAGGATGTAATTACAGGAGGAATAAAATGTAAACACCAGTGTGAACAACATTCTTAATAAACAATACTTGTGTTGACATGAAGAGTCCTGAACGAATACGTTGACAACAATTTTGTGTGTTTCTGTGAAAGCTTTGTAATGCAGTGACAGCAATAAGGTTGAAAGGACACAATTTTTCCATTGTGAGTTGCATTTAATATAAGTTTTTTTTTTAAAAAAGTGTTTCAAATATCTGTTACTTTTGTTCTCAGTCAATCACCCTATTTGTCTGTTTAGCTCTATCCTATGAATCAGGTTCAGCTGTCCACAGCACTGCAACAGACAACCAACAGAAGCACCACCAGACAGTAGCTCCACACCTTATTCATGCCTTTGTTTGTTTATCTGACAGTTTTTTTTTTCCACACAAAACAACATACAATCACTTATCCATTATTTATTTGCTTTACTTCGATATAGTAGGGCTGCTGATAGCATAGAGGGTAGAGCTGCTGCCCTTGGTGTCAAAAGTCACAGATTCAAATCCAGCCTGTAGTAACCTTGAGCAAGGTACTTACCTTAAATTGCACCGGGAAAATCACCCAGTGTCAAGACCCACAGGGACAATACTCCTAGTGGCCAGAAGAGATGCCACTCAGTAACACTAGCCCAGACCCATGCAGCTGTTCACAATCTGGAGATTACATATATACACACTGGCTGAAATTGCTTGTTGCAGCGAACCGGAGCCTAACCTGGCAACACAGGGTGCAAGGCTGGAGGGAGAGGGGGCACACCCAAGACAGGATGCCAGTCCATCATAGGCACCCCAAGCAGGACTCAAACCCCAGAACCACCAAAGAGCAGGACCCAGTCAAGCCCGCTGCGCCACTGTGCCCCCCAGCTGGTGATTAGTGAAGCATAAAAGGAAGAAACAACTGAAGCAAAATTGTGGATTCTTAATCAGCGTTCCATTTGCAATTTCCTAGTGAACTTCAAGTATCTGTTTCTCAAGTCTTGTTCCACTGGTGTTTATGTTCCAGTCTCGAGTGTCTGTCCTCTCTGCTCCTACCTGCTGCGCTCCTATTCAGGTCCAGTGTTTCAGTCCGGTATCTTGTCACACCTCCGTGTTCAAGTCCTACTCACAGATTTGTAGTTCACTTATAATCTTTCTGAGAATACACCGTGTGTCTCTTTGTCCCGCATTCGTCGTTTCGCCTATACACGGCACTTGTGTGATGAACGTTGGTGCATATGGCGAAGGAGCTAAACTAACTGTACTTAAGAGTCGCATATCTGCAGTTATGTTCCTAATGTAATGCACAAATTGAATTTTCTATGAGATGTACGTCGCTTTGGAGAAAAGCATCTGTTAAATGAATAAATGTAAATGTACTTTACAGTTTGCACAGTGCGCTCATAAACACATTCTGCACACGGGGTCATTATACTTTTCACCTATGTGAGAAATTTAGGGTATGTGCCTTGCTCCGGGGCACTATAGCACACACACACACACACACACACACACACACACACACACACACACAGAAGCTGCTTCTCCCAGGCAGGGTCGCGGGGAGCTGGGGCCTAATCCAGCAGCAGAGGGCACAGGGCTGGGACACACACTGAAGATGGGATGCCAGTCCATCACAGGGCACCCCAAGTGGGACTTGAACCGCAGACCCACCAGAGAGCAGGACCTGGCCAAATCCACTGTGCCCCTACACCCCCTTGGGGGCCATAACAGTATGTGTATTTTGAACCTGCAACCCTTGGATCAGAACACAGCATTTCTAACCGCTGTGCTGCCTCTGTATTCAAGGTATAAGTCATTCGTGTCATTTTGCAGGAGGCCATTCTTCCATCTCCCTCCCATCAGTGAGGCCTTGGAGAAGGAGCAGCCCCTTGGCCACTCTACTGTGACCGTGTGGAGGTGCTCACGGGGGGTGGGGCGTCTCGCTCACGCGGAGTCATCGGCACTCCCGCTTTGGTCTTGACACCTGTCGTCAGAGTCTCATCGCACGCCTTCAGCTGGGAGAGCCGCACGCTCCTCATTCCCTTCCATTTAATCGGAGCAGACACGCAGGGATAATCTTCTTCATCTTACTCATTATATCTCCCATTAGCCACTGATAATGCTCATTAAATTAACTTTCTCCACGAGAAATCGTAAATAACGAGAGAAAAAGACGGGGCCCGTCCAAAGCTCGCAAGGCGCTCTGGGAAAAGAGGAGCGCTGTCAGCCAAAGACGGCCGCTGCGGAAAAGATCTCTCCGCCTGCGCCGCGATTGTTTCTGAAAGGAGACGATGAAAATCCAAATTAGCAATTTGTGTAATTAAGTTAAAATGTCGTGCGATTTTTTTTTCTGAGACGCTCGCGCGGCAGAATGTAATTAGGCAGCGCAAATGGGGAAGAGGGAAAAAAAAAAAAAAAAAGCAGATTAGCAGATTGCGCTCGATGCCGAAAGTGCGCGCATGATGAAATCAAATTAAAATTCATTTATGTGAGCGAGAATGTGCGCCCTTAATATTTCACCATGTGTTTGTCTGCTTTTGCGTGTCTGTGCGCACATGGGCGTTTGTTTTTGTGTGTGTGTGTGTTTCTGGCCTCTGTATTTATCCAAAGCAGAGCAGTGATTCGCATCCATGAGCAGCTGCATACCGCCCAACAGAAGCAATGGCCCGCGTACCGACAGCTAACAGCCACACACTAAGTTTCCACCCTCTTTGTCTTTGAGAACTAATTAGAGGTATGGAGCCGCAGCGAACGCGTCCAGCTCCGGGAAGGCTGCGGCGTGCGGATCTCGCTGGCGAGCAGTTTTTCCGTCCGTAATCAATTCTGTCAGAACAAGCAGCTCATTTTGTTCCCCTCGTGTCTGCCACTTAACAGGAAGCGGAGCAACTGTGGGCTCGTGGCCATAAACAGGAGCGGAGAGGGGGTCGCAGTGACTCCAGCTCCGAGGTTATTCGCAGTGTTTTACCCCATCGATGGGAAAGGCTCAGCGGGAGCGATGGATCCAAGCACAGAGGTGTCATGTGACAAGATGCTGCGCATTCGCAATGTTGTGCATCAACATATTAATGAAGCTGCGAAAAAGTCATGCTTTCCAAACATTTTAATATATTTAAGCTGGCGATAGAAATAAGCAATTACATTGCTCATTAATAAAGTGATACAACTAGAAACTGTGCGAAAGGATGTGATTTTAATCAGTGCTGGGCCTCTAATTCTAAGTTCTCTAACTGTCCCTTGGATTAATTCCAGCACTGGAGCCAGTGAGAAACTAGTAATGATCACCATGCTTCACGCCATATGTATTTTACATGTCGGTGCAGGGCAGAAATAAATACCAGTCCACAACTCAAGTAAATAAAATATTACTGTACTTCATGTTTTTTTTTTTGGATCATAGAATTAGAGACATGATTAATATACCAAGAAAACACAACACAAAATTCTCAATTGAAAAAGTTCTTAGGTATGTTGATTTTCGCATTGATTATGATTAGTTCAAATTTACTGATTACAAAAATACCACTAGTTCTTCTAACGTGTCCATTTTGGTTTGGTATTTTACAGCCATTGGGAGATTCTAGATGGCACCAGAACATTCCAGAAAGCCTCAGATCCTTAAAGGAACTGGTGTATTTGGTGCTTGGAATCCAGTGGCAGAATTTGCCAAAATTTGCTAATTTCAAGAATGTGAAATATTTTTCTAAAAACATAGCAGGATCTAACGCCAAAACTATGATTAATCCAACAAAACTGAAAGGAAAAGAGAGAAAAAATCAAAGTACATAACTGAAAGGCAAAGGGTTAACAGCAGTTGGCTGTTTCTATCCGAGATCCAAAACAGAAGTAAGGTAGAATCTATAAAACATAATTTCATCTGTGCAACTGCTCCCCAGAAATAAACACTTTCTTAAAGTCAGTAGTGTTGAATATTAATATTTTTTTAAACTTGCATATGAGGACGCCATACAGAAAAAAAGGATAAAAAAAAAACATATTCATCATGTTAAAATGAGGCACAGTTTATGTAAGTGATGGCTGGAGAATTTTAACAGCATGCAGTGCTCTAGTTGAGGGCCAGACTGATGATGGTACTCAGTTCATTATCTAAAATGCTGCAGAGGAAAGAGAAAACAGAGTGGACAAATTTATTAATATTTCCTACTGTGCTTTGATACATTTTAATTTATGTAAGCCTGTTGCTCCTGGTTCCATCATTAATGCATGAGTTTGTTTCTCAAACAAAATTTAAAAAATAAACCCTCAGTCCCAATTTCAACATAATTCAGTGCAATAACCAAAATTTTGGCAGCGCCCTATAAATCCAGAGCGAGAGACCTTTAATAACTTGGTTGGCTTTTGTCCCTCATGGTTGGAGCTCAAATAATGGTGCTTTGAGAGCTGGTGTAAATTTAATTCGGTCAGCGGTAACATAAATGAGAATAAATCCATGGATACATGTATCCATGTAGCATAAATGCAATGCTATGCCCCACTGGGTGGTGTCTGCGGCCAGGGTGAGTCCCTCCCCCACCATGCATGCCTACCTTCCCACTGGCTCCCGCAGTTCCTTATCAACACCGTTAGCCGAATTTCCAGCTCGCTCTGCCTGTTATCGTGCGACGGCAGGCTGAGCACTAATAAAGCCGTCCTCTGCGTTTTAATTCACCGCTGATTATTGCTGTGCTCCAAAGGCCCTGGATTTGCATATTCAACTGCTCCGAGTGACACAGCGGTGACGATAAGCGAAAGTACCATCCACTCCCCAAAACCCCGCCCTCCCGAACAGATGAGTCAGTTAATGATGCCATCAGCTCATGGAGGACTGATGACAACCAGCACAGCTCCTGCTCTCCTTTTCCTCAAGTGTTGCATTGCTTGTCAGCTAGGGGGCAATCGCTCACGCCCTCGTCGCAGACCCCTTCCGCTGCTGTCAAACGCAAGCGCCGATATTGTGGGTTTCTGCATCTGACCCGAGTGGCATCCCTCTGAAGGTAAAAGGAGCAGGGAAAGCAGCGTTCCATTTGCATACGGATGCAGAAGGTTAACGAAGCTCAAGCCCGCAAAGACGTGGGAGGAGAGCTCCGAGAGCACGGTAATTCAATTGCCGTGACATTAAGAACCCGCAGTTAATGGGGTGGCAGGCCGTTATCACGATGACACGCCGATGCTGCACGACTGACAGTACGCGGCTTAAATGAGACTAAATGTATGTTAGCGGGACACCTTTGACCTAAACACAGTCATTGACACACCAGGGTGTGTTGGGTTCCGGGACTGAGCAAACGTGGAGCGTTCGTGGCTGAACTTCCACTTCCATTCATTCAGAAACTCTACATAAACGAACTCAAGTTTCCAAATTAGACACAAACTCAACTTTGACTTTTCTCTTGAAAACAATATATGAGCCTACTGTCAAAGCACCTCTTGCAATTCAGATCAACACAGCAGCAGCTCTCCAGCGCTCCACAACTCCGTCTTTATACAGAACCTCATCGTAGGTGTTGTTGCAATCGGCCTCACCTGGTACTCGTTCACCAATGAGCAAAGTCCAGTTGCGGGATGCGGTGCCAATGGAGAAAATGTACTTCTTTGTGAGGTCTTACCCCCTGAAATTCCTCTTTTTGATGAAATGAGTTTTGCGGGGAAAAAATGTATTGTATCTCATCTTTCGGGCTGTTTGGTGTCTAATGATCTACCATCGATTCTATTCTCTACCCTGTTTATTACCAAAAAAAAAACATTTGGTAATCTCAACGGTGCCACTGGCTGAATTGTACCAAGAATGTTATGTTACTCTTCTAGTTTCAGTTTCTACCAGCAACACACTCGTCCCTTTGAATGACCCAGTGGAATGTGACACAGCACTGGTAGACATTCAATAAGGCACGAAATAACCTGGAGGAACAAAATCAGTTCTTATTATAGGTAGTGGAGAAACACCGACTGCTCTTTTCCAACCTGAAAAAAAGGCCACACTGGTGGAAAAAAACTGTCCCTGTGAAGTGAGTGTGGGCTGTGATTAATAAAATAGCATTTTATGTGACAGTATAATGTGTCCTTAGTACATAAAAGTGACACACCTGAGTGGTCATTAAAAGTCATTAAATCTTGTTGCTACTTGCCTTATATTGGTTTTATACCAAAAGGAATAACACAAAGGGATGAGATTCTAAAAAAAATGTTTGAAAAATTTTCAGAAGTACCGTAGTGTGTGCGTTAATCTAGGAGGGGTGGGTGGGTGGCGCGAGGGGGTTGGGGGTGTGGCCGGGATGCTGCAGCATCAATACGAAGACCAGCTTTAGGTGCTGAACAGCAGTCACCGGTTTCTGCAAACCTGGCAAATGCAAGTTGTGTCACTCTGTGCCGCCAGGCAATAAATCCTCAGAATTCTCCGGAGGTGCGTGAGACACGCAGCTGCTTGGCTTCGTACTATAAGGAACCCTCATTCACCTCTTAAATAACACAGCTACTCTTTGTATTTTTTTGGCAATTTAGACAACATGGCCAGATTGAGGTAAAATTAGAATGAATGAAGGTTAAAAAGAGCCCATTTTAGCACATTCACTGCATCTAGGAAATGACAGTTTCTGAGACTATACAGCATATTATGTGTAGCTCGGACAGAGAATATTGGAAATGTATAACATTCTGCGCCAACAAGAACATTTTAGCTCTCGGAACTGGCAAAGATTAAAAAAAAGAAAAAAAACTGTTGGCCTATTGATTAAGTTAAATATTGATCAATTCTGACATTAAAACATTTTAATGTGTAAAATATTAACGCACAGGGCATCATATGAAAGTAAGTGCCCAAGCAATCAAAGACCAAAAGCGAAGTGTTCATTTTTAACATTAGATTAATTAAACTTAAGTTGAACTAGAGAGAAAATAAGAGGCATCAACAAGATTTGGATGAAACATTTTTGTTTTGATGACACATTAGGACACATACCATATAAAATGGTTTATATGAAATTACATTAACCCTTGGTGAGGCATCATGTTTTGCTGCACAGCTGATCTTGTTTGAAATAATGAACATTATCTGATTTCAGCAAAAGACTTAATGGGTCATTTCTCATTTTTTTGTTTCAGGCAAAGTCTGTCTCCGTTCATCACATTTTTGCAGTCAGAAATGACGCTGACTTTGGAGCTGAGCGATGCCTGAGGGGGCACAGGAGCCATCCGTAATCCGCGGAAAATGAAAACAGCTATTTCCAGAACATGTGGGGCTTTTAGGGCAGATGTATAGAACTGTGTGTGTGCGTGTGTGTGTGTGTGTGTGGGGGGGGGGGGTTGTTTCCACTGTTTTGGGTTAGTCGGATGTGCTAGAATACAATTGTTAGCCTGTTTTCAGAGATGTGCAAAATTACAATCGCACAACTTGGTCTCAGGTCCAGCTTTGAACCCTCAAGCCTGTTGAAACACTGAAACATCTCACTCACACTAATTATAGGCTCTGTCATAAAACATTGCAATAATGAGAGGAAGACCAATAAATTCGAGAAAATATTTTAAAATCATTGTACTATCCTGTCACATGTCATCAGTGAAAATCATCAGTTAATCGATTTGATCACAATGAACAAACGTGTAACTGCCACGCCCTCACCGCGGAACACCTGGGGGCACGGCATAGCCTGACGCATAAAAGGCAGCATCAGAACAGGAGCTGATGCGGAACCTTATTCAGCCTTGTTACTTGCGACCGTCTTACAACTTCTCTACTCCTTCTTGATCCACTAGTTCTTTCCCAGTCCCGAGACCCTACTCCTTTGTCCTCGTGCCTCCTTATGATCATCGACCGACCTTGCTTTTTGGACTGCCCCTTTAATGACGTTTGCGTCTCAAAGAGCTATTGCCTGTCCTGTGATGAAGTCTCTTGGATTTCCCATAATAAAACCCTTATTCTGCTCTGCGCTTGGGTCCGCCACTTCCTTCCGGGACCGACCATGACAGCAAAGGTAATGTTTTTATATGAAAAGATGTTTCACAAGGAATACCACATCTGCATTACATCGTGAGCCAAAAAATGATTTTATGTAGCATAACCGTAAAGGAAACACAAGTATCCCAACCAAATGAAAGGAGTAAGCTAATTGGGAAAGATAGATAGATAGATAGATAGATAGACAGACAAACAAACGGTTGGATGGATGGGTGGATGGATGGACAACCAACCCTCCTGTGGTTGGGCAAAACCCCCCCTGGGCCCTCTGACTTGGTTACTCTGTCCATCCCTGTGATGGGACACTTGAGGACGGCGCGGTCAAAGAGGGAAGACATGCCACAGAAGCAGCAGAGCTGACACGTATGGAGCTATTTGCATTAGCAGCATGAAAAACATGTGATTAAGGTGGAAAACTGTGGATTATATCCTTTGATTTTGACAAACAAATTACCAAGGAAATGGCTATGCTCATAAACTAGCATTACGTATTAAGCTTCCGAGTAAAGCTCCGCGTGTAAATCGCACTGGGGCGTTAAAAGAGACGGGCTAATTGACTGGAGTCGACGATTGTTTCTACTCAACACATTTCAGGCACATTACGGAAATGACAGCTCCTATGAAGGCTGTTCTATTTCAAGGTACATTTGCTGGATATAAAAGGATAATGCATTGCCTGGCGACGCCATGGAAACAACGGATGTTTCTTTTCTCGTTTTGTGTTGTTTCGTGTTTTCTTCTCATTACGACACTCATTATGTCAGCATACAACTGAAGGCTCACAAAGCCTTGCTGGACATCCCCAACCACTGGTCACTCACCTCTGGTCCTCCCTGGATTTCTACCTGCCATCTCCTTTATGTCAACAGTGCGGTGAATTACAGAAGGAATTATGTGTTATATGAAATTTGGAGACATTGAAAACAAGCACAAAGAGCACCCCGTAGAAGAAACGTATCTCACAGACTAAACCAACATCTATCAACACCAGTATAAATTGCTCCATAGTGTGTGTTACATTGTACTGCTACATTAATGGGTGAATGACTGTAGGTCATTTACTGTAGTAAACACTGTAAGTCACCTTCAATGAGTGAACGAATGAAACTTATTAATCCCAGAGTGAAATATGAACATATGACATACAACGTACATGCACACAAACATTTATACAAACGTACTGAAGACACAGATATTGAAGGCAAGTGATTGAAATGAATAATTAAGGTTGGAGAAAGGAGTCCGTTAAACACTATGCAGTAATACTTTGAGCCGCTTTTGGAGAAAAGCATCTGCTAAATGCATAAATATTCTCATGAAAGACAGATAAATATAAAAGTAAAAATAAAAATGAACGCATTAAAAATATATAAATGTAAATGCCTCGCATTGCCCAGCAGCCGGGAGGAACACAAAATCCAAACTCGGTCCCGATAAGTGTGAGCAAATGGGCCGTGAGGCGAAATGCAGGTATGAAATGAAATTCTCCCTAAAAGTGTAATTCTCGTAAATCAAACGGCCACA
The DNA here is from genome assembly GCF_900964775.1 of Scleropages formosus. Classification (NCBI taxonomy): domain Eukaryota; kingdom Metazoa; phylum Chordata; class Actinopteri; order Osteoglossiformes; family Osteoglossidae; genus Scleropages; species Scleropages formosus. The sequence goes on from NC_041807.1 coordinate 18,990,617, forward strand.
TCTGGAGGGGTTGACTTGAATCTAGCAGCGAATACTTCCGGAATAGGTCAGCAGACACCCTGCCGTCGAGCAACTTCGGCACATTTTTGCACAGACCGTGCTGATCACAATAACAATGACCGTGAACACAAACGTCCAGCTGTACGCAGTCAGGGTGAGCTGCACATGTGCCGTTTCACCGCAGACGGGCCCCTCCTTTGCACATCCATTGTCCCATTGATCTCGTACCAACCATCTAATGGATTCATCAGCTGTTGATGGTTAGCAGGTGGTTTCATAAAAGAGGCCTTGCCATTAATCCCCGGACCATGCTGATAAGAATCGTGCGTCGACCAGGTTGCCCGCTGCGCTTCCACATCGTTGACATACTGGCTGGTATCTAGGTAGAAGCGGAAAGGAAGATGGGTCTCGGTAATTTCCGGAAAGACCAGCACACGTGAGGTTTAAATATCGACAAGACGACCTCTCTATGGTGGAGTGCAGCAGAATGGCAAAGATCGCCAAAGCTTTTACTTGCAAAGAAATCATGACAATTAAGACCACAATTGGCATATTTTAAAATCATTTGATTTCGGTTAAATTTTTTTTTTTCAGTTAAGCACAATTTGGATTTCAGGGTTTATTTTTAAAGCAATATTCCGAATCGTACAAAGTACGGTCAAAACAGTGGTTCCCACGAAAGGCCGAAGAAACGCAACGGGTAGCTAATGTACTCTATCGTCTCTGCTGCTTCCGAATTGAATTCGGCACAAAGTCACACCAGCATCCATAACTCAGTAACAGCTACTTCAGAATGCCAAGATACAACCAGAAGGAATTTCCTATGACCGTAAAGCCGCCACATCTACTGCGCACAATGCCTGTGATTTCTGTGATTTGGTTATACACGTGCCATTCTTACCAGAGTTTCCGTTGTCATTTTTGCCACTCCGTGGCCATTTGGATTTCCTGTGTTTCATACCCTTGGGACAATGGGCATTAACATGTTTGCGGTAATGCCCTATGCACAACAGAGTGTGGTTACTGGTTATTGGTTCGACCATCTGATTGTCACCTTGTCGATTTCAGAACGGCGCCCTTTCGCTTCAGTGAGTTTCCTAGATTTTATTCATCGGACGGCAGCGAATGTATTCAGTCCGGGCTCTGAAAAATATTGGAACGCCGAATAATAAACACGGCCCTTCGGTATGCATAAATCTGACCGACCAATATTTCTAAAGTTATAAAAATATACATAACACCCTTTTCGGTTCACCTCCCTCCCCCAGATAAAAACCCGGTCCGCTGGGCCGTGACAGAGAGACGCTTCTGTCATTTACAGGTGAAATATAGACACAGCGAGTGTCTCGCGCACCATCGCTGTTGAGCTGATAGAGATTAGAAGCAGAGGAGATATCGGTGAGTTTCACCTGGAGAGTGGAGCCCGATAAGGAGCATCGCTTTTTAAAAGAGCGGGAAAAGCGATCGGAGCCGGTGCAGAATAAGGTTCCTCGAGAAGGCCGAAGCCAAGGATCCTCCAGGCACGTTCAGTACAGTGACTGGGGAACGCAGCTCGTGCTACTGAGCTTTGAGGAAAACACACTAACTCAGCACCGGTTGCATTTGCACAGGTTCCCTTTACGCCCCTCGACAGCCACCTTGGCAATATGGGCTCAGGCGTGTCGCTTTAGGGATCCACACCTGTATCTCCCCTGGTCGGTGAGAACATCCCATGGAAGCACATTAGTTCTGGAGGAGTTAGAGGGTGGTGCTGGTGTCCCACAGCACCTGGATATGCAGCGGCACCAAAAACGTGTTTCAGGTGGATCGGGGAATAGAAACGGCCCATAGTGTGCGTGTCTGCCGTGTGTGTGAGGGAGCTCAATGTGAGTCACCTTGGATAAACTGTCGTTATTGATTGCTGTGCATCGCTTTGGAGAAAAGTGGATGAATAAAGGAATTCTGAGATGTCTGAGACGCATCTGTGACCTCACTGATCCAAGACGGTGAAGAGAGGACTGGCAACGTTACGTTGTGTAAAGAGTTGGGAAATGAAGGGCTCTACGGCAGGTGTGTTACTGTGTTAATCCCCCCACACACACACACACACACACACACACACACACACACACACACACACACACACACACACACACACACACAGTCTAATCCATCACCCAGCCCCTCTGCAGGCCATTCCAGCATCTTTGCCCAGGTACTCAGCACTCACCTTTCTGGAGGAGAAGAAGAAAAAAAAAAAAAAAAAGCTCTCTGGAAGGTAATTCTGGTTAGTGAATAGTAAAACACTGTAAATCTTGTAAAGTGTTAAGTGAAAGCTAATCATTAATAAATGGAAGTGAACTTGACAAATACAGTTAAACAAAGGAAGGACATGATTTAAACAACATTACAGAATAATAATGTGGCAAAGCATCTCTGCGTAGGGCTCTTATCCATACAGCTAAAATCTGAGTTTTTAGACATAATGAACATTGTTTACATTATGCCCCTCCAAGGAATTTAAAAGGTGTATACAAATCGTGTAACGTAACTAGTGGAAGCACTGGATAAATTATAAGTGGCACAGAAAACCACACAGAATGATCAGACTGACTTTCAAGGACAAAAAATTACAAATACAGTTGAAGAACAACAATTAAGGGTATCATAAATATTAACAGCAGTACAGCAGCCTCATTTCAGTTGCAAATGCACTACCAGGGAATATTACGGTGACAGAATTATTTAAATAAAAAAAGTACATTCGCTTTTAAATTCCTTTGAAATTGTTTGCTTTATTTACCTTCTTTTTTTTCCTTTTATAAAGTACATTATGGAATCCCTTCACATAAATATGCATATAGGAAAGGGCTGCTCTTTTTTAAAAGAACCTCAGGAGAGCAGATCTAAAGCAGGCTGCACTGGTAAATATGCATTTTACAGATCACATTTTACTGCTACGATCATGCATAATGTGAACAATTTATATTCTTTATTTCACAAAAAAAAAAAAAAAAAAAATAGGAAAGAAGTTCAAATGAGATGTACTTTCAAGTGAAGTTCACTGCATGCTGCACTCTGGCCTTTCTGGTGAATTACTGCCCCACTGTGGTCAATAGGGGAACTACATCCGTGAGTTGAAGCTACACGTGGTTGATATTTACATTCATTCATTTAGCAGATGCTTTTCTCTAAAAGTTACTTACCGTGTTAATTAGCTTGCACTTATTCTCCCATTTATATAGCTGGGTATTTTAGCAGAGCAATTTAGAGTAAGTGCTTTGCTCAAGGGTATGAGAGCTGGGATTCGAACCTGCAACCTTTGAATCCAAAGGCAGCAGCTCCAACCACTATAGGACCAGCCGTTTCTACATTTACATTTATTCAATTAGCAGACGCTTTTCTCCAAAGCGATGTACATCTCAGTGGTCATCAGTGCTCATCACATCTAGCCTAATTGCATTCACTTGTTAGAAAGAAACAAATGCTTTTACCTAAAGCACTTTACAGTGTTTCATCTACATATACACCTGGGTATTTTTAGTCACACTAACTCTGGGTGTGTAACTTGCTGAAATGTAACAGAGGAATGGCATACAGCTGGAGCGTGAACCCCTGACCTTGAGGGCCATAACCTTAACTGATGTGCCACCTGCCACAGCAGGTTTGGGATCCTAGTGATGTCACTTGTATTGAGAGTCAAAACATTTACACAACACTGCACAAAAAATGCCCAGCACATACAGTATGACAAAACTAGATTTGTTTGATCAGAAAACTGATCAGCCTTCCATTTGTAATAACATCAGAATTAACATTGATATTTACAGAAAAGGTATGAAACATTATACCTTCCCGTGTAAAGTTCCCTGGCCCTGTGCAAGACACAGACGTTTGTGAAGAAAGAGAACTCCAAAAGCTCACGGAAATTTGATGGGAAAGCAAAAACACGATCGACACACTTCAAATTCAGCAGTGAATCTGCTCTGATACTGTAACTGGCGATAAAGGCAATCACAGGTGCGAAAGCAGAGTGACAAGGGATATGACCCCACTCAGACATGAGGAACATTAGGGTTTACGGTTAACAGTTTCTTTCACACATCTTCCGATGGCTACACAGAAAAAAATATGCAAATTAGTGTTTGTATTTTTGGACCATAAATTATACTATAATACACACACACACACACACACACACACACATTTTCTGAACCACTTATCCCATATGGGAGCCTACCCGGCAACACAGGGCGTAAGGCCGGAAGGGGAGGGGACACACCCAGGACAGGACGCCAGTCCGTCGCAAGGCACCCCAAGCGGGACTCGAACCCCAGACCCACTGGAGAGGAGGACTGTGGCCCAACCCACTGCGCCACCGCACCCCCTATACTATAATAGTTATGTATAATTATATTCCAACATAAACTTTATACAGGTGGGATATATAAATTCTGAGCTGGGCATTATATACATATAATAAGTAAAATCATAAGTCATATAGCATGAACATTATTACATATAAAATATTAAGCTATGGCAAAGTAACAAAATGGAAACAAAAAGGTATTCAAAAACCAGCATTTACTGTATGATCTTATATAAAATAGCCTCATGGTGATCAGGTGTGTCAATCGCAGTAATAATTTTAAAGATACAAATTTTAGCATTTAATACACAAATGATTTAGACAAAACCTGTATGTGTGAGCTGAGCAGCACCTGAGCTTCCCGAAGGTCTAACAGCACTTTATCCAGGCCTTTCACCACTGTTGGTGAGGTGTCCTTCCTTAGCAGGAACCTCTGCACTTGAAGGTGAGCGCCTCTTGCTGGTCTCCAACAGAGCAGCCCGCACCGCCGCACCGCTCGTGTAGGAGACTGATCTTCACGCTCGACTCGGTCCTCAACCGCGTGTGCTGTTTACCTCCCCCTTCATAATTAGTGGCTGATTGAGGACCGAGAGCGAACATGGGGGAGGAGCCTTTGTTTCAGCTCATTTCCTGAGGTGAGTCCTCCATATCATCTCGCTGTTAAATCAACAGCGCTTCTCTCTCACTCACACACACACGGGGGGGGAAGAGGGAGGAAGGGAGAAAAAAGAAAAAAAAAAACAAAAAAACTGGGATATCCGCTTAAAGCAAGATCTTTTTCCCCAACTGAAATGAAACCAGAGCCAGCAGGTGGCATGATGGTTAAGAACACTGGTTTTAACCAGGTTTTGGCCCACTCCTACCTACTGCGGTACCCTTAGGTAAGAAACTCACAGGGAGAGACTTCAGAAACACACTCAGATGAGCAAATTAATAAAACAGTGTCACTCTGTGAATGAGACATTGCAGGTTCAAACCTCACCTCCAACTGTAGTACACTTGATCAAGGTACTACAAGGCATCAGTAAAGCAACAAATAATAACCTCCATTCCAAGTAACAACCCCACATCCAGATTACCATAATCGCCATTTTACCACAAGATCAGGTTTGGCGCAGCCAACAGTGCCAGAGACACTCATACACATCTCCTTTATGGTATATTCGAGGGCAGTAGTAAGAAACGGCAGTGTAGCAGCCTCCCTGCCGGCTTTTTAATTGTAGACATGGAGTGACAGCACCCTCCAGTGGATACATTCAACTGTTAAACCCTGTGGAGCAAGTGACTTTGGGATTTACTATATTAAAAGCCAACAGCGAAACATATGAAACAAAACAACATTACAGTAAGTGATTTAAACCCATTTTTATTTTCAGTGTATTCATTTAGAAAATCCAAAATAAAGCACTAGGCCATTCCAGGGCCTATTCTCGTTATCTAATGTGGTTTTAGAAAAGAAAAAATAAAGTACCAGTTCTATGTACGTAAAATACCACGTGAGAACTTAGACCTACCCTTTGCTACCCAGGATCCTACGTAACAAACATCACAAGTATTACAGTTCAACCATCAAAATTACAGGACTAACACAGAGCTCACCAATAATCTGCGGCACGACAAAATCAGTGCCAGTGAACTTCACACCGTTTTTCCCGTATAAAAAGTAATGCTTTTCCCTCAATAATACACACACATCCTTACAGGGATTCAAAGGTCCCAAAAACACAGTGAAAAACCATGGTATAAAAAGGAAGAGACAGTTAACTGCGTGACGCCTTTCACACGAGACAGAGACAGAGGTACAAAAGAGAAGAAAAGGAACAGTAAAGGTAAGGAAAATCTGGGCAGCGACTATTTTTGGTTTCATGAGAATGGCGCACTTTCAGTTTCCATAGCTACTAAAGATTTCCCACGGAGCATCTGAAGTATACAGATATACATTTATATAAATATATACAAACAAAACCATAGTAAAATTCTCATTAAAAAAAACATTATTAAAAAAAATAAACATTTGCCAACAAGTGGAGCTCAGGTGAAAAACTTCAATAATTTAAAAACGAAAAAAGAAAAGAAAAAAAAAAAAATGATACCTGGAAAAAGGTGGAGATACTTTCCAAACGGCCGTTTTAGCCCTGTGTGAAGTGTCCGTCTCGGCCGGGACTGTTCATAGCACCAGTAAAGACACAACCTTGTGCTAACACAAATGAGTATAAATATTAATAAAAAACAATGTACAGTACAATTTAAAAAAAATCTACAGAATAAGTTATAGTGAGGAAATGTACAGATATGTACAATGCTTATTAAATACAGAGCTATTTAGTAGTGGAAGTGGAAGGAAAAGTGAAACGTGCACAGCCCTACATGTTTATTCATTCATAAAGAGCTGTGTGAGCAGAGAGGTGGGGGCGGGAGTGCTGTGCATAGGTAGCGGATACAGGGGCCCCGACAAGGCCTCTGGCAAAAGCGCAGGATCAGTCCACGTCACTCAGGTCACTGACGGGCTCGTCCTGCACGCGGCTCAAGTGGTTCATGGCGCGTTTGAAGGCCGTCTGCACAGCCTTGCGGATGCTGGATGTACGGCCCTCCATCATCTTGATCTTGTCGATAGTCTTGTCGATGCCTAGGGGGACCATCTTGGATTTAGGAAGCCACTGCCTGTGGAGATGAGGACAACAGCCTGTGGTCAGAGGGGAGTCCTGCTGGAAAAAAGATTGCTCTTGCAAGCCATATGTTTACTAGTTATGATGTGCTTTGAAGTGTGGGGGGGGGGCAGAGTGGGTCACTGCTTCATCTCCGCACAGAAAGTATGTTCAATATATGTAACATATAACATATCACAGCCTTCGGTACGAACTACTACTGCGGCACGGCACCCAAAAGGTGGTCCTCAACTTACAATGACAGTCACATCAATATCTGTTGTGGTGGTACAGAAAAGAAAAAGCAAAACAAAGCAGAGTTAGGGTAACAATGCAGCAGGGAAATATAAAGCTGTGATGCTTTTATTTTATTCTACAATATTAACAAATCGTGTGAAACTAATGGAAAACACAAATCCCTATTAGACAATATCGTTTGCAAATGTTACTTTATGAATCTTTGTTTATATAATACAGTATAAGGGGGTTTGCGACTCATGAGCGAATCATTAGAACCGAGGACCACCTGTATGTCTTGCAGCAGCCTGGTAGGTAAGAAATAAACTACTACAGACGTGGCTTTGAGGCCTCACCAGCTGCGCTTGTTGTCGAAGAAGAGGACGAGGAAGAGCTTCTCTCCTGACTTGTACTGCATCTGCTCTCCAATGCGGAGTACGTCCATGGGGGGCATTGGGATGGAAACACCGTTGTGGTGGCAGCCCACCCGGGGCATCTTGGGGTCTATGATCTGCATGGGGAAACAGGACCCGGGAACTGGTGTTAAAACACACAGCAGGGCACTGAACACACACACACACACACACACACACACACACACACACACACACACACACACACACACACACACAGTGTAACACTGATGCTGGGGACAAATGGTTCTGAGGAACAGATGCTAATGCCCTTCTTGTCAATTTATTAAATGAACATGAATTAGGATCCACATTGTACTCTTTTAACATAAAAATAAAAAGAAAATTAAAAACTTTTGTTTCTGTAATCAGCTTTCTGTGGGTTCAACATGAAGTGCAAATGCTGCACTGGAGGAAACATTGTGAAAAAGCGGGGATTCAAAGTGACAGCAGGGAGACACTTCTGAACCGGATATCACCCCAGAGGAACCACAGCGATACTGTGGTTTCACCCCCCTTTCACTTTATTCCATTAAGTTTCAAGTTTATTGTCACAGATACAAGTACCATGTACATGTATCATGAAAATCTTCCTGAATGCTTCCCCACAGACTATGGACAAAGACAGAGACAGTAGAAATACTGCACAAACAATGACAGTGAGTAGTGCAACAGCAATAAATAATGGTAACAGTAGTAACAATAATGCCAGTGGACAGTCAGAGAACTCAGAACGAGAGAATGAGAATGCTTAAAGTGGCACTATAATTTACCAATGTGCTTGGGTGGAGCAGTCCAACTCTAGTTACGAAAGGTAGCAGCACATTGGTTAGTGTTGTATACTCTTACAGCAGTGGGGTAAAAGCTGTTCCTGTACCTAGCTGTGCGGGTTCGAATAAACCTGAGCCGTTTTGCAGATGGCAGGAAAGAGAAAAGTGCCCGTGCGGGGTGACTGTGATTTCTCATGATGTGCATCTTCTTTCTGAGGCGGCATGTGGTTGGTGTCCTGTACTGCTGGTAGCTGTGTGCCCATGATTTCCTGTGCCGTTTTGACCACCCTCTGCTCTGTAGGGCTTTCTTGTCCTGTATGGAGCAGCTGCCACCCCAGGATGGGATACACCCCGTGAGGACGGACTCCACAGCACACCTGTAGAAAGAGGTGAGGACTGTAGTGGACATCCTGGCTTTCTTCAGACGCCTGAGGAAGTGGAGGCGTTGATGGGCCTTTTTGATGGTTGATGCTGTGTGCTCAGTCCATGTGAGTTTCATAGTGAGGGCGACCTCTAGGAATGTGAAGCTGTTGACCCTCTCTACAATGTCCCCTCCTCTGTGGATGGGTGCCTGAACCATATCCTGTTTCCTGAAGTCAATCACCAACTCCTTAGTTTTACTGACATCAAGAGACAAGTTGTTGTCCTGGCACCACTCTGCCAGGAGCCTCACCTCCTCTCTGTAGGCCATCTCATCGTTGTTGGTGATCAGACCCACAGTGGTGGTATCGTCAGCAAACTTTATGATGGTGTTGGAGCTGCGACTGACCACACAGTCATGTTTGAACAAGGAATACAGCACCGGGCTCAAGACACTTCCCTGTGGAGTGCCAGTGTTGAGGATCAGTAGGGAGGAGGTTACTGCCAATCCGCACACGCTGGAGTCTGTTGGTGAGGAAATCCAGGATCCAACTGCACAATGCAGCACTCAGTCCCAGCCCTAGTAGTTTCTGGATCAGCTTGGTTGGGATGACAGTGTTAAATGCTGAGCTATAGTCTACAAACAATAGCCTTGCGTAGCAGTTTTTATTATCCAGGTGAGACAGAATGGTGTGAAGTGTGTGATATCACAATAGTCATTAAGGCAGCTCACTTTGTTCTTCTTAGGAACGGGGATGATGGTGGTGTTTTTGAAACAAGTGGGTAAAGCTGAGCTTTTTAAGGAGTTGTTAAATATGTCCGTGAAGACAGCAGCCAGTTGCTGAAATTCCATCTGGACCAGCAGCTTTGGGGATGTTGACTCGGCTAAAAAAAGTTTTTCTCACCTGTGCCACAGAGACAGTGAGAATGGCATTATCATGTACTGTGGGGATTCGCAGCGGGGGGGGGGGGGGGGTCTTTGTTCTCGAACTCAAAGCGGCCATAAAACACATTCAGTTCGTCAGGGAGAGACGCAGCGGCACCTGCCAATGACCACCTCTGTGGTTTATAATCTGTTAAAGTTTGGATTCCCTGCCACAGCCTACGTGCATCTTGAGTGAAGTTAAACTCCACCTTCCTGCTATATTCCCGTTCCGCGCTGGCGATGGCTTTGCGGAGCTCGTACTTGCTCTTCTTGTATGCGTCCGTGTCTCCAGACTGAAACGCACAAGTTCGCATGCGGATCTTATTTCGGATTTTGGCGGTTATCCACGCTTTTTGGGTGGGGAATGAGCGGACTGTTTTCTGGGGGTATGCAGACACTAAACACGGATGAAGTCCGTGACCCCTGTGGCATACTCGTCCAGATCGGAGGATGAGTTTCTGAACATGCCTCCGTCTACGGAGTCAAAGCAATCCTGGAGCCTTTCCTCCACCTCTGGTGTCCAATGCTGCACAGTGTGCGTCACAGGCTCTTCTCGCTTGAGTTTCTGCTTGTAGACCGGGAGCAGCAGAATCGAGGCGTGATCTGACTGCCCTAGGTGTGGATGCAGCAGGGAGCGGTATGCACCTCTGTGTGAAGTGTAGCAGTGGCCGAGGGTGTTTGAGCCTCTGGTGGGGCAGGAGATGTGCTGATGGTGCTTGGGGTACACGTTCCTGAAATCGGCTTGGTTAAAGTCCCCAGAGATAATGAACAGTCCATCTGGGTGCTTGTTCTCGTACTTAGTGACGACGTGGTACAGTTTGTTCGGCGCGCTGTGTGTGTTCCCTTCGGGTGGGATGTAAACTGCGGCCATGAGCACAGCCGAGAACTCTCTGGGCAGGTAGAACGGTCGGCATTTGATCAGAAGATATTCAAGGTCCGGAGTGCAGTTCTGTGCAATCACTTCCACATTCGTGCACCATGTGTTGTTAATAAGAAAGCATACGCCCCCTCCTCTCTTTTTCCCCGATGAATCAGTCCGATCTGCATGGTAAATTGAGAAGCCCTCGGGCTGGACCGTATGGCCGGTGTGCTGGCGGTGAGCCACATCTGCGTAAAGCAGAGAAAACAGCAGTTCCGTAAATCTCTTCGGAATTTAAGTCGCCCTCTGAGATCGTCCAGTTTGTTGTCCAGAGACTGAACGTTGGACAGGAAAATACTGGGCATCGGAGGTCGTAGCCCGGGGCGTTTCGCTCTCACCTGCACGCCGGCCCTATGACCCCGTTTCCGAGATCGTGTCTTCTGTGCGGTCTCAGGTGGGACGCGGTCACGATGTTGTTCGCGGCAGAGCAAAGGTAGCGAGTTCAGCTCTCTAACATTAAGAATTGCGTCTAATCACACTGTTTCACGTATTTGCTGAATTGTTTGGCGGTCATAAGTAATAAGAGAGTAAATTCGATGGAGGAATAATGACACAAACAAAATAATATACACTAAACTAACAAGTCTGCGAGGAGAAGCAATCAACATGTCGCCTCGCACCGGCGCCATGTTTACACTTTACTCATTTTTACACTTTACTAATTTTTTACGGAAAGTGCCGCACATTTGCAGAACATTAAAATTCTAAGAATTTTTAGGCAGTGTTATGCAACATTATTTACCATGCTGTACCCCAGCAGTGTGTACCATACTGTGTGTTCATGAACAACCGGACACTTGGACACACATACATAGTGAGCGTGGCAGAATGATATGCGTGTACCAGCAGGTACCGTAGCGCCGGAGGCTATGGACTCATGAACTGAAGGTTACAGGTTCAGCTCCCAGAACGCAGCCTGCTGTAGCAGCACGTAGCCTAGAGATCACAACTGCTGCCTTCGGACTAAGCAGTTGAAGGTTCTAAAGCCACTGCCTGCTTTAGCGCTCTTCGGTGAGGTACTTACCATTAAGTGATGCAGTAAAAATTACCCTGCTTTATGAATGAGAAATCATTAAGTAGCTTAACGCTGCAAGTAGTTCTGGAGAAAATCATGGTGTTAAATGGGTTGAGTTGCGGTTCGCTTTGGACACAATGATTCTGACTGGGAGAAAACCCAGCGATGACAAAGGGTGTGGGGAAACGGAAACAAACACAAGGCACTCACCAGGGCAGGGTATGAGGGGTATCCGCTACATTTCGCCCATACCAATTTCAGCGGCTCCAGTACGACAGTGGCGGCACTTGCTGGCATCCAGATGCTGCTGTTGCCGACTTCTACAGAAACGAGAATAATGACAGTGGCGTTACAAGGGGTTCGAGCTTGGTGATGTGACCTGCCTTTCCCCCCCCCCTCCCCCCCTCAAAGAAAGTGGGGAAGGAAAGAATCAGAAGGAATGCAGGCTTCCATCTCGATGCTTCTGTCATGTACGAAAAATATTCTGAAAAGACTGCGCAGAGGAACGGAGATGGCTGCAAAGTGGCAGGTTGAGTCGACACGAGAATGGTGTGTTTTATTCTTCACCTGTCCTGTCAAATTTGCATCTGACTAATTTTGGAACATACTGGAAAGATAAAAATATGGAATGTCCATGCTTAAAATATCATTTAATGGGCAACACAAAGAGTTTACTGCTCGCAATGTTTTTTTTTCTGTTGTGAAAAGGAGGCGATCAGGGCATCACGTCAAAGTGTAATTAGAATAAGATCCTAACGTGAGGAAACGTCCCGAAACACCAAGGAACTCCGTAGCTGCATGTGAAAATGACTCATAAGGAGGGAGGACGGCTCGCAGCTCACCAGCTGCAATCCTGGCAGCTTTGGCGAAGTTTCCATTTTCTATGCAGGCAATGAGTTCGCTCTTGTCATCCACGGTGCTCCTGCGCACGAGTGCCGGCTTTCCTTTGCCACACTTGGGAAGGCTGAAACTGCAGCACAGAGGAAAACAGGAACACCAGCCTTCGTTTAGCCTCGCGCCTCCACCAAACGCTGTGGAAATTAAATACGCGATCATGGTGGCTCAAACAGTCGAGTTGTGAGCTTTGAATAAGACTCTCCAGTCCATCCTCAAGTATTTTTTCTAAAACTTTCACCTGCAGCAGTCAGCGTGACTTGTGTTTACTCACTGAGCTGACAGACGTCGGTAAAGAGCACGAAAACCAGAGAGGCATGAGGTACATTCAACTCTGTTTCACAGAGTTTACAACTTGTGCCTGGTGTTCCTGAGAAACATTTTAAAGAACCCATACATAAATCAAGTGATATTTGTGATGACTGAGTTAATGATTGTGACTTGGAGAGAAAGCGTCTCAAGTTATGAACAGACCTCCTGTCTCCACTGTGTTCACGAGCCCCTATAACAGGTTTTGTTCCGATGTAATAAGCGGACTCAGCTGCAAATCCATTTATATTGTATTATATGAACCATTTAAATAGACAATTAATACACGCGAATGCTGGACTGTATAGCAGGGCTCTCATGTTTTCATATGTTCACATTAAAAATACAGAATAATATCATCACAGTACAGTATTGTAAGATTCTATTGCATTGTACAGTACTGTATTATAGAGGTCGGGCAACGTGCTGGATGGCGCAGAACAGTGTACCTTGACTACAAACAGGCAGGGCTTTGTAGTCGAGGTGAGCAAACTCTCAAACACGAATTTGCTCACGTTTGAAGATATCGCCCATTTTCATGAAGAAAGTGCCCAGCTTGCCTGAAGCCCCAATGAACTTTAAATAAATTATAAAAAAAAGCGTGACGCGGCAGAGCAATTTATAACACCGTGAAAGGAGTGCTGTGCCACCAGAAGCAGCCGGTTTTACGAGTATCACAGTGGACAACGAGCAGATTGGCCTGCCCGGGTCCTCTGCAACAGGTGACTGAACGCCGACCGGGCATGCAAGAGGGTGTTCGCCCTCGACAAGGAGCTCGGGCAGCATGGAGTGTCTGCGGAGAGTCAACCTGACAGTCCTGCAAAAGCCGGTCAGCTGTGGGGAGCACAGGAGATGGTTGGCGCCACCAGGCGTGGCTACAAGGGACGGAATCACATTTGAGGCAGCACCGGACAATAGGACATTTATGGGGCAGGCAACAGCGGGGACGCTGCTTTTTTTTTTTTTTTTTGACGGGGGGCAATGTAACAACCCGTGTTACTGAGAGTTTGGGCAGGAAAACAGGTTTATTGTAAATATTTGGATGGTGAGTAAGATGTGAATAATGTTCAACCGCTGAGGGGACTTACAGGGAATATAAGGTGGTGACTGTGTTCGCCAGCAGGAAAGGAGAAAAAGCCTGTGAAGCGCTAAGCAGGCTGGGAAGAATGGTTTGAGGTAAAGGACCTTCAGGAAAAGCGGTCCTCGGGCCGAGAGCATTATTTCCTTTGTGTGCTGGTGTTCCAATAAACATACGTAACAAACGCTACCTGTGTGTCCTCCTTCATCAATAAGAAACGTGGTTACGCGAAGCAGCCAACATTATTGTATCGTGTATTGACATTAGGACCAATCTCACATCGTATAATATATGTATAAGGTTGACGAGAGGGGTGTCTTTAGTTCGGGGAGGAATCAAACCAGGTGAGAAAAGTGTAGAGTCCCTCCATTAGGGTCTCCTACCTGGTGTTGCACAGCAGGCTGCCACTTGAGGAGATGCTTGACTCGGACGCACACCTCCTACGTGGCTCCAGCTGTCTGCTGGGGCTTAGCTCTTTCTGCGGATCAACCGCAAAGCCATTGGACAACCCTGGAGACGAAGGTACCCGCATCACACACAGAAATGTGCCACATGGAGCCAGGTAACTCTTAACAGTACAACTCATTGTACTTTACTGCATTTTTCATCTAATTTCAAACACTACTCATGTTACAACACTAATATAGAATGATATACAGTACAGTATTATTTACGTTCTCATGCTGCACTATTCTTTCATTTTTAAATCTGTTCTCTCTTGCTTTTCTTTCCTGCCCCCAAAAAATGTTTTCACTTGCTAGCCATTGTAAATAAAACAAGAAAACTGAAGGGAATCGCAAATGGAACATTCCTTCAAAAAAATAGCTTTCTTGTAAATGAAACACAATGGCTGAAAAACACACGAGTCCATAAGAAACATGGCGCCTTGCGGGTGAGCGACCAGCAAACATTTATCATACAGCAGACAGAGCAGTCTGTGTCACTAGTTACAACCAAATATAGGGACGCGCAATATAATAAGGTTGACGTTCGTGAGTGCGGGTTGTTAGCCGATGACTGCAAGTAAAAAAATGCAGCAACATCACAGCGTGAGATGAGTACAGGCAGAGGGTTATACTGTCCTACACGTCACCTGTGTCCAAGCGCTTGACCGGGGACTCGTCCTCCGCCTCGCTGTCCCCACTGGTACTGCGAGACCTCTTCCTCGGCTGCAGAAGGGTCTCCAGTCTGGGAAGGACCACAGACAGGAACGTCTTTGTGCCCAGTGGGGGACAGCCAGGCTGTGCCTCGCTCGCTTTAACCGGCTTCTGAGGGCTCACACTTTTAGACTTCCTGAAGAGCACAGAGGTGCGGCGGTTCACATGGGAGGAGGGCTCCGGTGGCATCAATGTGGTTGCCGTGCTGAGCGGCAAGTGGTTCGGTATCTGTCCGTTTGGCATCTCCTTAGACCCTGAAGTGTCTGTCTTCTCATTGTCAAACTTAACACGCCGGTGGCACTTGCTGTCGGGGGTGGGCTCCACCGGTTTCAGGGTTGGTGGTTCTGAGTTAGTGTCCGAGTTAAGAGGCGGGGGCAGCGTATCAGACGGCTCAAGCATCGGCGGCATCGATTTGTCCCCTGCAAAACAAACACTGCGTAAGGACAAATTGTAAGAAACCTCAAGGCCCTTCTGCGGCAGTCTGTTGAAGCAGGCAGAGACTCAGAATAAAGTATTCTGATTACACCATTTCCAAAACTTATCACACATTAACAGCTGTGGAAAGAACTGGAAAACATGCAGGATGAGGAGTGAACACACGCCCCTGGGCAAAACACCTCAGCTATGGGGCAAGTGGGCAGTTCCAGGATGGTTCTGGCTCCACAGGACAGAGACCAGCCCAGTTCAATACACCGCTACTCTGTTTGCCTCTTTTTGGAACGGTAGAGTGAGCTGGCAAACCTGCAAGACTGTGACCTGCATAAGCAGCCCAGAGCCAGTGTAACTGCCAGAACCACATCAGATCCTCCACGAGAAAGTCCAGCACCTATAAGAAGTGTTCGCCGCCCCCCGCAGACTTCTTCCACATTTTACTGTGCTGCAGTGTATTTAACTGGGAACTGCTGCCACTCACACACGCACACAGAGTCTGAAACCGCTTGTCCCATGCAGGGTCGCAGTGAACCGGAGCCTAACCCGGCAACACAGGATTTGGACGGGGAGGGGACACACCCAGGACGGGACGCCAGTCCGTCACAAGGCACCCCAAGCAGGACTCAAGCCCCAGACCCACCAGAGAGCGGGCACAGGCCAAACCTGCCGTGCCACCGCACCCCCTCTGCTGCCACTTAGCAACACAAAATACCGTATAATGTCAAAGTGGGTTAAAAAAAAAAAATAAAGAAATCTGAAATTATATATTTAAAAATAAAAACACAGAGGAAAACTGATTACATAAGAATTCACACCCCCTCTCTTTGGACTACTCTTTGTAACTAAGTCTTCCCCCTGGAAAAGTCCAAAGGAGCGAACACTCTTTATGGGCTCTGCACGTACCGTCGTCCTCGGCGCTCTGTCCAGCAGACACCACCTCCTCTGCCACAGAGCAGCAGGTTTCCTGGAAAGCCGGCAGCACGTTCCTCAGGCTCATCTCGTGACGCACTTCACTGATGGCCTTCTTCAGCAGCTTCAGCCGCTTGCTGCGGGAAGGGCTCGACTTCATGGCACATGTCAGGTCCAGCTTCTCCAGCAGCTCTTTCAACTGCTCTTCCAGTGACATGCGTTGTCGGTTTGCCGGGACAAGCAGCCGATCAACTGCGAGGGGGGAAATTTCATGAATGTTTAAAAAAAAGACATAAGGTACACCCCACCCCAAATGTTCACTTGCTTTAGTCACAAGCCCGAAACCTCTTCTTTAAAAGCAGATCTGGCCTTCAAAGCAAATGCAAGTCCATACTGTGGTTAATTCTGAGCCACAAAGGTAATCCTCAGCATTTAGCCAAACCTCTTTTGCTTAAACTAATAACTTTGACTCAACGTTCGAACTGCAGTCAAAGTTACAAATCACTGAAGTGTGTGTTGGTGCATCATACTGACCCTCCTCCCAGGAGAATGGCGGCCGGGGTTCCAGCTTTGGGGCCTCTAGCAGGTGCATCCCGGTACTGTAGTCGAAGCCAACGCTTTCGGAGTAGTGCCGGGCCTTACGAAGCACGGCTCCACCCTGGTCACGCAGACGCACCGCAGCCCGATAGAAGATGGTGTCCTTGGCATTGTACTTCATGCAGTTGGCCACAATGAGGTCAAAGTCAGCTTCGAACTCATCCGCATTCCTGTAGCCTTGAGCGCCGATGCGCTTCCTCATGGTGGAGAAGTCCATTGGGTGCTTGATGTGTTCCAGGTAGTCTGGTACCTGGTGGAGTATTGCCAGGGTTCGGCATTAGCTGTTGTCCAGTTTTTCAGGACAGGTAATCTCTGCTAGAGTCACCCAATGCCCATCTTATGGCCTCCAATAGACAGGTGGACAACGAATCCATGCAAAATATTAAGGGATGTAATGCAAAATGACAGCTACCATTGTTATCACTAACTGCATCATCTGTGCTTTTACTCTGAAATAATTTTCTCACTAGAAAGAGCTAAGGTTAGTTAAAAATACATGTAAATAGCACCGATATCTTGCTATTTCGGGTGATTGTATGCTGCCTTTCTCATGATGACCTCATCGCTTCACTTGCATTACATTTCACAGCGATAGTTTAATCGTAGACATTTGCTTATTTTTTTGCCTCTGTGGTGTGTTCCCTAGCCAGATGGTGCTATAGTTGACAGTGCAGGTAAAGTGTAAAAAGCACCTGTCCAGTGTGCTGCCACAGCCCAAAAAAAAAAAAGTCGAGTTCTGATTTCACACAGCAGGACTGTGTGTGGGTGTGTGACCTGCAGCTCTGTTATTGCCAACACGTGACATTTACCTGACTGGTTCAAAAACATCATTGTAATGAAGCCCCTCCACAGACAAACTAACTGATCAATAACGGAACAACCTGCGACGTGTCCATCACAATAAAAACCACCTGCCTCGATTAAGCAGCAGATTTAGTGCAAATAAAAACAATGTGGGCTACAAGGATGTTGAGAGCCAATGGTGTACTGTGTGAACAGATACGCTCCAGGTGTGCGAGAGTCACCTCGCACCTCTTTCAGGTTGACAGGCTGCGCAAAGATCTTGGCCGGGTCCTTCTCCTGGAGCTGGTCCAACACTGAATTGAGCAGGATGGTTAAGGGGCTGAGCTGCATCTCCAGGACCATCTGCTGGAGCTTCACCTGTGACAGGGTCATGCATGGATTGTTACGCACGCTTGAGCTCCGAAAGCACCTCCCCACTGCCGGCGCTACGGACTCAATGCATTGGCTCTAAGCCCAAAACATACCTGCTCTCGCTTCAGCTTCTCTCGCTTGCGGATGAGCTCTAGAAGAAGGCGCGCTCTCTCCAGGTCGTGACGCAGCCGGTGCCACTCCTTCAGCTGCTCCTTCAGTGCCCGGCACTCTTCCTCGCTCTCGTTCTGCAGGTTCACATTTACACTTGGTTCAAAATCTCAAAGTACAGTCACTTAGCCCAACACCACCGCTTAACCAGCACATTATATACGGGCAGCTGCAGAAAGAATTGGAGGTAATTTTTTACGCAGATACTGAAACGTGAGTTTATGGAAGAAAAAAGGAATCAGGAGAGAAGTTAGTCTCAAACAGATGTGCTTTGAATACCCTTATTGAACACTGAGAGGGATTCAGCAGCTCCGAGTGACAGAGGGAGACCATTCCACCACACTGGAGCCAGAACAAAGAACCGTGTACTTTCTGATTTTCCTTGTGTGGGACTGTAACAGTCACGTTTAATCCATGACGTTGATATCAAAACACAAACAGCTGGCTCTTCAAAAGGACAAACAAGCAACTAGTTGCTAGTTTCCTTTTCCAAAAGCCTGGACCTCTTAAAATCCATTAAAAAAGTATTGTTCCTACAGAAAGGCCCAGAAAAGTGGACAATATTATAATGCCCGTTTTAAGGGCAATAAATGTGTGTTTGCGAGTGACCGGCAGATGATGACCACTGGGAAGGACTCACCCGTGGTGCCGACCTCTGGCTCTGCAGCGTGGACTGCAGCCGCCGCAGTAAGGGAACGCCATTCCTTGACTGCCTCTTCAGGGCCCAGTAACTCAGAACCAGCTCAGCAAAAGCCCTCTTCTTCTGAACAGAGACCTGGTTGAGGATTGCGTTAAACCTGGCGATAGCAATAAAACACAAACTTAAGGTTAGAAATCCAAGGCTGCATAACTGAACCAGTCAAGTGTGTAACTCTACTTTAGTTCCTAAAATGGCAAAAACGCACGATACAGATGGTCAACAAAGGACACGTGACACCGGTCCCATCAACCTTTTCAAGTCCTGACGTTTGGTCGCAAGGTCTCACGATGAGCACTCCATCTGCTGTACAATAACATCGGCCGGCCACGCTGCCACAAGATTCTACAGTATTTCTTATTTCTTGTACCGTATTTCTTATTTACTTATAATGTCTGAGTGTCTATGAGCCAGCTTGTTTAATTTACTAAAAAGTTTCATTTACTGAATTGTTTGTGATCCCATTCACCTTACTTTTCATTTACAATGTCCAGCAAGTGGAAACATGAATGTTCTGAGTGTGGGGGGGGGAATCAAAAAATACTATATTGTATTTATATTATTCTACATTAATGCTATTTTAACATGAATAACATGTAGAACTAGTGAAAAAGTTAACAAAGGTCTATTACAAAACGCAGTTAATTGATATTAACTGTTCAGATCCTCATGGTTTATACAATACAGTACGAAGGGGTTTTCAACTTCCGATGAAGTCAACTTACAGCGAGGTGCTCAGATAGAACCCCGCTGTAAATCGAGAACTGAGTTCACTACCAAGCAATAAACAGGCCTTTCTGACCTGTTTTACAAACTTTTCCAGCTGCCTACAGCGGCCTGAGGGCACGCCTACCTTTGGGCGGGAATGCTCGGCACAGTAACGGCTGGGACAACAGCCACAGGCTCGCAGTCCACTTTTTTACTCTTCTTCTTGTGACTGCCTTTGGTCCTCACCCTGCCGTTCACTTTGCCCCCCTTCTGGCAAAGCCCGTTTTTGGGTTTGGCTTCTTCATAGATGGTGAGGGGCCTCCTGACGCAGCCGTTGGGCGTGTGCGAGCCACAGTAGGCCGTCTTCTTCACCGAGAAGGTGGTTGAGCCTGTCTCCGTCACCTCCTTCACGGGCTCCATCTTCATGTAGAGGCCGGCCTTTTGCGCACAGCTCACGTGGAAAGCTGTGTAGCAGTTGGCACGGTGACACTGGATGCAAGCACCCACACCCTTCTCCTTACAGAGGTAGCAGGTGAGCTTCCAGCGGGCTGCTGGAATGTTCTTCACGCCGTCGATGGGCTCAATGAAGACCGTGTTAGCAAAGCCCACCTCCGGCACCCACAAAGCACAGACCACGTGCCCCCAGCGGTCATCCTCTGTCTTCTTGAGGGCCCCTCCCTTGTTAGGGCAGAGGATGCACTGGACAGGCTGCGCTGGCGCCTGCAGGCAATGGCGACACAGCCACTGGCCCTCAGGGATGTAGGGCACACCGTAGCACTCCTGGTGTACGGCCAGGTTGCACATGTCGCAGAAGAGGATCACGTTGCTGTTCTGGCACTCGCCGTCCATGCAGATGCAGCACACGGCATCCTCGTCGATGAGTGACTGCGGGTCCGCCTGGCCCTGGCTTTTGAAGAACGACTCCTTCTCCAGACGGTCCATGAGAAACTCAAAGACATTCTGCGACACGGGGCCAAAGCCATCGCTCCGCCTTTTCTCGTTGACCAGGTCCAGCCAGGCGTAGTCCTCCTCGTCCATGTCGTACTCCACCTCCTCGTCCAGCTCCTCTGGGCTCTTTTCTACATACTTGTAGTAAGCGGCCGGCCTACGTGGCACCACGGGGAGGTTGTACTCCACTGTGCGGAACCTGGGCTCCGGCAGCGCGCTCCCTGACACCGGCCCACTCTGAACACTCGCCGGAGCTGCGCTCTTCTTCTGCTGGCTGTTCTTGAGCCGCAAAGAGCGCACCGGCACCTGCTGCGACTTATCCCTGTTCTCCTTGTTGCTTGTGCATTCGACCATCTCCTGAGCAGCGGGGTCATCCTCCGAGACGATATCCAGCTTGTCGTAAATACTGATGCGGTGCACACGCCCATCCATCTCAATGTCCACCATGCGCTGGGCCTGCGCGTACGTCAGCGTCTCGCGGTTTGGCGAAGGCCTGATGGGGGAGGCGGCCCGCTGCTGCGCGGACGCCCGGTGCTGCCGGCCCTTTCGCTTCATTCTGGTGAGTGAGTGAACCTGCAAAAGGAAGAAGTACTTTAATAATTAACATAAACCAACAATCAGCAAATCTGAGCAAATACCTGTCAACATCCTGACCGCAAGAGTGAGACGACAGAAAACACTGAGCGTGTTGCATACATGGTGGTAACTGTAAATAGAATGAGCAAGAAGCATCTTGCTAATGAAGGTAAAATGCAAAGAAATCATCCCCCAAGTTCTGGTCTCCAGTTACAGCTAAACTGCCACTAAGCTCAAGCACTCAAACCCAAGTCCTGCCCCACATTCACACAAGTTACACACCATCAGCAAAGTTGCCACAACTTAATTTTTAATTTTCTCCATGAGACAACCTTCATTGCGAAAGAGCAATAAACCACAAACATCTCCTGAGAGATGAATGACAACACCCATTACACTCATGTTATTTACGTAATACTAATATGTAATATTTCAGCCTTTATTGTTAAATATCTCACACTTAGAGCAGACCGCTCTGCATTCACCTCAAACTGCAAACTACAGAAAGTTCATTATCATGTCAGTATGAAATAAAACACCAGATGACCCATGTGCTGACAGTGCTCCAAAAGCATATTTTATTCTCAATCCACCTCAGTTATTTCAGAGTTATTGTAAAATGGGGGGCACATTCTGCACTGGTCATCCGCGGTCCCACAGACTAAACGTGAACAAGGGATGCGTGTATGAAAGCAGACGCTGCAGGAGGATGGAAGACGATGCCCTTTTATGTCCCCGTCACCGAGGTGTCCACAATGTCACCAGAATAAGAACGATGAAGGCAAACACCTGGATGTGAGAAGATCTGCAGCAAAGCTCCTCCCATGGCATTCAATGATTGACACATACATTTACATTTATTCATTTAGCTGATGATTTTCTCCAAAGCAACTTACAACGTTAAGGTTACATTTATACAGCTAGGTAATTTTACTGAAGCAATTCAGGGTAGGTACCTTGCTCAAGGGTACTACAGGCAGAGGTAAGGCTCGAACCTGCAACCTTTGGATCTAAAGGCAGTCGCTCTAACCACTATGCTACAGCTGTCCCATTCATTCATCTTTTCTCCAAAGCCATCCTTGTTACTCTAACAGTTCAGGGTTAATGACTTGACAAAAGGTACCTCAGCCGGACCCACCAAAGTGGAACCCGGACCCGTGACCTCTTAGACTTAGTCCAAAGCCAGTAGCTCTAACCACACCGCCACCTACTGGACTGCTCGGTATTTTTTTTTTTCCCCCCAGGGTAACTACATCATGTGCTGTAAGATAGGTGAGCTACGGTGTACGCGAGGTATTCCTCGGGTTACACACACTATTATATTATCTGCTGTCAGCGAAAACACTTTCGATCAGGCGACAGGAGCGCGCGCGCACACACACACACACACACACACAGAGTCATACTCAAACTCCCACTCATTCTCTCTCTAAGGAGGAGGAGCAGTGCTCGTGCGGGAGGCGCACACTCACTCAGCGCTCCTCCGCAAACACCCACTGACTGTGTGAGGCCCACGTAGGCCGCAGCGCCGGGAGCGCGCCTGTCCCTCTCGCGCCCGCGCACCCCGTCGAGAAACAGAAAGGCCCTGACTACGGGACACGGCAACGCAACGCAACACAACCAGGAGAGAAGCAACATCATGGCGTCCGACAGAGCAACACACGCGCCGCTGCACAGCACCACCAGCGTCCGCCTCACACACACACAGACACGCTGAGAGAGATAGCGCTCTCTGCACGCGCGCACGATCAATCGCGCACACACTGACTTGCACCCAGTGAAAGGCGACGGCGCACGCACCTCGCGCTCCCGCGGCTCGCGCTGGTCGCAGCAATGGCGGCGTGGCCTGCAAGTGGGCTGCAGATACTCCCGCTCCGATCATCCACCGGGCGCCGACCGAGCTCCCTACAAGTGGAGGGGCCGTCAGAAGATGCACTGAGGGCTCCAGGAGGGCCGCCCGGGTTCGAGGAGCGGTTGTGCGCCGTGCATTTAAGGCGGTTTACACACAAAAGAAGCGCTCGCTCCACAGGCACCAGCGCGGAGCGCCTCGCTCTTCCCCCCGACAACAATGCGGGAGTAGCGCACGTCCCGCCCACTGGCGCGCAAGATCCGCCCTCAGGGCGCAGGCCCCGCCCCTCCCTGTGGTCAGGCGCGGCAGCATCGCGTGTCAGTGCGCGCGCTTGAATGAAACTGCAGCACGTTACGTGTTCTGCCGTGATGTCGCCGTCTGCCTGGGGATTGTATCTTTCTGGTAACACGAAAACAAGAACTACACCAGGGGATAAGTTATTTAGTCCCTTCTTCTTTTGTAAACGAAGTTTGAACACCGGACTGACCTGTTACCAGACATTTTCGATCATCGATGGTGTCTGGTTTGCAGCTTTAGAACTCTTGAATCTCGCTACGTTCTTGTCACATGATTATCTGTCCAAATATAAAACTATCTACGAGATAGGCAGCTAGTTAAATGGCATTAGACTAGTAGTATTTCCGTGCCATGTTCTGTGCTCATATTATGATGGAGCATAGTTTTGGCCTGAATGACACGCACGTACCGAATGCTCCAAGTTATTTTGTCCCACTCTTTATACAGCTTTTAAATACAGAACCCTCCGCGTGCCACACCCATCATGGCGTTTCACTGCCGATGCCTCTACGCTTTGCCACAACCATAATGGCGTGTCTCTGCCCCTGTGAGAAATCCCATGGGTCGAGAAACCCTGTGTAACGATGCCTAATACGGTACGACATAACGGGGGGAAAGAACATAAATGTAACATGTACACGTTTTGGTCTTGCAATAGTTTAGGGTAGAAACTAGTATGATCTTATAATCTAATACAACGACATGCCCTGGGGGAAGCTGTCGACTTTGCGTTTACCACAAAATGTTGCGAACTGCGTGTTTTCAAAGAACCGCCATACCGCCATTTTGGAAGCCCTCGGCCCGCGTGACGTCAAACGCACGCTTCTTCCGCCTTACGTCGTGCGTGTGGCTTCCACCGCTGAACGTTAAACAGAGGAGACAAAGCGACGGAGTAATTACCCCCCGCCTATCGAATTAAATTCTGTTTGCATTTTAACTGTTTAATTACCAAAAAAACCGATCGGAAAAGGACCTCAGGGCTTTCAGGTATGTACCTTAAGCGCGCGAGGTTCACTAGCGGGGGCTGACTTTGTGTTCGAAGCGCCTCCGCAGGGTCGATCCGGTTCTCTGGCTACTTCCAGCCGCGCGCCTGGGCTCTGGCCGGATCCGGTTCTGTCCCTCCGCCCGCGCCCTGCCGCCCTGGGCCTACCGGGCAGCCGAGCTAACCTGGCCCGTCCGTCCAGTGTTTGGCTCCGTGTGTCGAGGGAAGTTTGGAGCCGCTTTCGCGCTTGGTTTTCCTGCTCAGGAGCCATGTGACAGCGGCGCTCTTGTGTTTTCCTCCTCGGGCCTCCGTCCTAACGGCCCTACACCTGTGACCTGCGAGTTCCGTCGGGTGGGTGATGTGGTTATTATTACAGTGCTGTGTCTCTACACACATGATGATCTGTACAGGGCAGCTGTGTGGAGCCCAACACTTGGGAGGAACATGTAAACAGGCTGCTGTGGGACCTGTCCTGGCAGGCAGGGACACCTCCCATGATGTGGAACTGCTCTAGTCTAGTCCCAGACACTCAGGCCACCTGACCCCACTCAGGAGTGGGTGTTACCTGTGGTGCCTTTTCACATCCCGCCAGCGTGGAAACATCCGCGTGATATGACGAGAACTCCTTTTGTTACTAATACCTGTTTACGGTCTTGTGCAGTGTCGACTACTCAACTTTATGCTGATTTACCTGTTTATTTAGCAGGGTATTTGTACCGTATCGATTTAGAGAAATTACAA
The DNA here is from genome assembly GCF_900964775.1 of Scleropages formosus. NCBI lineage: Eukaryota > Metazoa > Chordata > Actinopteri > Osteoglossiformes > Osteoglossidae > Scleropages > Scleropages formosus. Next base: position 19,015,746 of record NC_041807.1, read on the forward strand.
GGGTGCTACAGAGCAGTGGGATTCGAACCCCCGACCTTTGGGTTGCAAGGTAGGAGCTCTAAACTCCGTGCTCTCCGCTGGTTCACTGCTTTCAGCTGTGTTTCCCACCATCAGTGGAGGTCTCTGTATTTGCTGAAGAAAGATAATTTGCACTACATCTGGACAGTTATTTGAATAACTTTATTTCCCACGGAAATGAAACTTCTGCTTTTTGAGGAAGCAGGTGGCATAGTTTTTAGGACTTTAGTCTTGCAATGTGATGATTACAGGTTCCAATCCTATTCCTGCTGTAGTAACCGATAAAGTACTCAGCCTGACTTGGTCCAGTGAATAAATGGGACAAAATGCTATTTAGTGTATAGGCCTTACCTTTATCCATGTGACTTGAAAAGTTATCAGCTAATCATACTATGAGGGTAAGTCAAATTCAGGTAAAATACAAATTATTACAGATATTTTTTAATTTACTCTTGTAGTAATTGCAATGTTGAATCAAAACACTCTCAACAATTATGCATTATCCTGGGGATCCTCTTCTCTATCTAAGGCAGCCATGTATTTTCTGATTAACTGGGCTCTAATATGTTACCGTTGCATTTTTGGTTTTAACTATATAACGTAAAGCTTCAGTATTGACTGGTGTTAGGATTCCCTAGTCATAATTTCAATAAGATGCAGTGCTGCAGAGTATTGATTCCCCCCACCCCCCCATATTTTATCCTCCTGCTACATGTCATAGACTTTTGAATATTAACGTAAGAGTAAACCCATGTTGTTCTGAATTAGTTTTTGGGATTATGAAAGCTATTTACGAGAGTTCTCAATAAATGGAATGAACTGACTTGTTGTGGTTTGAGGAGTATTCTCTTACCATATTGGTATAAATCTGATTTTGACTAATTTTCCCCATGTTGCTCATCTACAGAAGTTGGACTCTACAATGTAAGCAATATATGCTCATCATGTAACTGAAAAAGGGCATGACCACTCCATTGCCTTGAGGACAGTTTCTGTCCTCCTTGGAATGCTGTCTTACAAGTCCTGGATGGTGTGCAGTGGGATACTGTACCTTTCTCTTTTTTTTTCTTTAAAAAAAATTAAAAAAAAATAAAAGTCTTCCAAGGGATGAAGGATCCTTAGTCACACTCTGCTCTCTGGAACTTCTTACAGAGGTTCAGTGAGGGATTAGATGATGTGCATTTTTGATTGCGGTGTTCATGAGCTCATTCTTTAATTCAGTTATTGGTCTGTATTGGGATGATGTCATAGAATCATAGAAGGGGACGTTCTGAAGCAACTGTATTTTCACTGGAGGATGGATTTCCTTCCTCTTTATATCACTATGGACATCAGACTTATTGATTCTCACAAAAAAAGCTTACCGTACCATTGTATTTCCATCGCCATGTTGTGTAGTTTTTCACAGATATAATGTGGGTTGAAGGCACTGTTCGGCTTCTTTCAAACGTAAACCCCTCCAACAGTGGAATAAAGAGTAAAAGACAACTTGTAAGCCCATGTTACGGTTTCCCTTTTGTCTCAAAGCACGTTTTTAGGCACTGGATTGGATCAAATATATAGGCTACAACTCTAAAGCTATTCACAGTAAATTGAAACATTTAAAAATGTACAGTAAGAAAAACTAAATTTGTCACTTGTTTTCTTTTAAAATTTACAATAATAGAATCAATCTGCTTTTAAAAATAGCTTGCAGGAGGTGCTGCTGTGGAGCCTCTGTGCACAGTGTGCAATGCAAGGTTTGTTCTGATGCATGGGACACCAGTGTAATAGGGCAGTCGCACGCATTTATTTACTCAACACCACACTAAGGTCAATTTAGAGTCCAATTGTGTTAGCAAAGAACAACAAAATAAAAAGAGAAAACTATAGTAAAATGAATGATGAGAGGGTAGGAAAAAAAAAAGGAGTTTTGCTGTGAATAAGCTTTTTTGAACATCTTAAGCTTGGAGTAAGGTAATGTGTCCAGAGTCATTGTGATATTCTGCACTCAGTTTTGAATTAGTTTTTATCCCTTTAAAAAGAAGAGCAGGAATTCAAATTAATAGTATTAGTTATTTTTACAGGAATTCTTTCAAGCGCATAATTCGGGAGCAAATTATTCTTGTTATGCGAGAGAAAGGTGTACGAGCTCTGAATATCGCAGCATACGGTTTTTCTACATTGGGTCACCAAGGTGTTTATTTTGTGGGTAATTTCAAACCCATTCTTGAGCAGTTTTTATCAGTTGCCTTATTAAGGGCCTATCTTTTCTAGTTAGTAAACTTCAACTTGTTTCCTTTTTGATGCTGTTTTTCTTGTTTGACATGTGTTGCTTGTCACTTGACATTGTTTCAAAGCTTTTGTGCAATTCCGGTACCATTTACATTTATTCATTAGCTGACACTTTTCTCCAAAGTGACTTATCTTAAGCTTACAATTATTTACCCATTTATACAGCTGGGTAATTTTTACTGGAGCAGTTCAGGGTAAGTGCCTTGCTCAAGGGTACTACAGCCAGCAGTAGGGATAGAATCTGCAGCTTTTGGATCCAAAGGCAGTAGCTCTAACCACTACACTACCAGCTGCCCTATATTTGCCTCATGATGGCTTAGACACTGCAATATAAAAGTGATGATAGTCCTGAGGTTTGACAATCAACCATCTTGCATGATTTGTGATTTAATTAATTCAGTTTGAGTCCTTTTTCTGTGTTGTTGACTTCACTATCTGTGTATTAAGACAGTGATTGTCAACATGTTATTGTGTCAGTATGCAATTTGTAGATGAAATAATGTAATTTACAGGACCATATCTTGCCTAGCTAGTGTTTACTTTATACCTTGTTATAAAGTAGAATTATTTACCATAGTAATTAATTTTATTATTATATTATTTTTAAGAATGTTTAGGAAAATATTCTGCAGTCCTTGTGGTTCTGTAGCCAGTTAAATATTTCCTCAGAATACGCATTTACATTTTAAAAATATTTTATATTTCAAAATGCTTATTAATGTCAGCACTTACCAATGATTACAATGTGTATTAAAGATTTCTAAAAATATTGTGTATCTCTAGCTTTGTAAACCACTGCATTTGTTGTTCAATTGGTTTGGAAAACAGATACCATATAAGGGATTTTATATGTTACTTATGTAAATATTTCTCTTTTTTTCCCCATTTCCTCAGACTCTACAACCACCAGACATGGACCCATGATTTTTTTAAACATACAGACACAAATGGAGAAATTGGAACATCTTGTTCATTCTGAATGCCGATACTTGCACATTCTATAATTGGAACAGTTAAGACAGTGAGGAAAAAGTCCAATGTCCCTTCTATGACTCTCACCATTTGAATCTTTTGGCTTCAGATGGCTGCAGCAATGGACAGTGAGGAAGACCTCTCTCATAACAGTGATGATGGAGGCATAGAGCAAAATGATTTCATACAAGATGAGAAAAAAAGAGAGGCGAAAGCAACCTGTCTGAAAATAGAGGGTCAGGATGGTTATGTGTTTAAGTCATATAGAATTACCCCTTGCAAATCTACGAATGCAAATTCAACCACTTTGTCTTCAGAGACACTGGCTAAAGAAAATTCCTCTGTGTCCTCTGATAGGATGTCGGAGGATCATTCTTCTCAGGTTGATGAACAACCGTCAGAACCTCAACCATCAGACAGACTTACCTCTCTTGAAGAGACGTGTGATAAGCAGAGTTTTCCCAATCCTCTGGCCATTTCGAAGGAGAGCCCAGATGCTGCACCCTTGTTAAAAAATGAAAGGACACTGGAACTACCAGAAAATGAAACAAATATACATATCAAAGAAGAAACAAATGCAATTCGGGATATGCACGATGATGAGAATTTTGCCTTTGATAACTCAATAACACCCTTTGCTACCAGAGATAATGAGGACTATGGTAATTTACTTAATTACTCTAGTACTCTTTATGATGTGGCAATGGATGCTGTGGCACAGAGTCTTCTGTCATCAATAAGAGCTCCTGTTAACCCTCGGAAGAAGTCACCTGCTTGGAATCATTTCTTCATATCACCACGAAATAGTACCAAAGCAATCTGTATGTACTGTATGAAAGAGTTCAGCCGCGGAAAGAACGAGAAAGATCTCAGCACAAGTTGTCTGATGAGACATGTGCGAAGGGCTCACCCTACTGTGCTATTACAGGAAAGCGAGTTTTCCAGTAGTACCCCAGTTTCTTCATCTTTAATACCTCCCTTAAATTCACCAAATAATGGGGACTTGGCAGCTAACACCGTATCTGCTTCACAAAAAACCACTTCTACGTTGGCCTCCTCTGCCGACGGCACTGAGGTTCCTTCCAAAGTGTTCCAAGATACACCAAAATTAGAGAAAATTGCCAAAAATGAAACCTGCAAGGCTTCCTCCCCTCATTCCAGCAGCAACTACAAAGATGCTATAGATGGCACATCAGAGTCCATCCCTAGTACTCTGAAAAACTCAAACTCCCGTAGAAGATCTGCAGTATGGAAGCATTTTTACCTGTCCCCTGCAGATAACTCTAAGGCAGTGTGCATACACTGCATGAATGAGTTCAGCCGGGGGAAGAATGGCAAAGACTTGGGAACAAGTTGTCTTATTCGTCACATGTGGCGAGCCCACAGAGACATAGTGATAGAAGAAAATGGACAGGGTTCTAGCATTCCTCCACCTTATACCACCCCACCCACACTTTTGTCACGCCTTCAGCTGCAGGAAACAAATGAGTTAAAGAAAGAACCCCTCTTTGTTTCATCCTCTCCTGAAACAGTGTGTGATGAGGTGTCACAAAATTGTAGCTTGAATGTGGATGTGAAAGAGGACTCAAATGATGAGATGTATCATTCAGGCCAAGAGTCTTCACTTGACATTTCATTAGATCATAAAGGGGACAAAGAACCACATCTAACTTCAGTACCGGATGACCTCTCGGAAGGCGCAAGCCTAAACCAAAATCTGAGTTCCGTATTCCAACAAAACAAAAGAATCATGAAGAGAGTCAAGTCAGAAGTTTGGCATCACTTTATTGTGTCCCCTGCTGACCAGCTCAAAGCATTATGCCGGTACTGCCCCTGTGTTATCAGCAGAGGTAAACGTGGAGACTTTGGGACAAGCTGCCTAATGAGGCATCTCATGAGGCGGCATCCCGACGTTCTTGATGGTCAAAAAAGCACATATGATAAAGTGTCCTCATCTGGCTCACCGTACGACACCCCTGCTGCTGCTGCTGAAGCTTTGTCATCAAAAATAGCTGACAGCCCTGCTGCCGAAAAGAAGCTGCACGCTTTGCCTGTTTTTAGCAAAAAGACTTCAAAGTTATGGAACCATTTTTCTATTTGTGCCGCTGATCCAACAAAAGTTGTTTGTTTGCACTGTAATCGCACAATAAGCAGAGGTAAAAAGACTACAAACCTCGGCACCAGTTGCTTATTTAGACATATGCAGCGCTTTCACGGACACGTTCTTGAAAATAATGGCAGTATCTCAGGTGCCGTGTCTTCTGCTGGAATTCAAGTAAAGGAGGAACTCATGGACACTTCTTCCTATGAAGAAAACTGTGAAAAATTTAATGAGTACCACCCAGTTGCCAAAAGAATCACCAGATTGGTTGCTGAAATGCTTGCACTGGATCTGCAGCCCTCAACCCTCGTGGAGAATGTTGGTCTCACTCGATTACTGGAATATCTACAACCACAGTACTCATTACCTTCATCCTCCTATTTCACAAGCACTGCCATACCAGAGATGTACGAGAGGGTGAAGGAGGTTGTTGTTACACACATGAAAGAGGCAGAGAGTGGGATTATCCACTTCACGACAAGCATTTGGGTCAGCAGCCAAACTAAGGAGTACTTAACTGTGACAGCTCACTGGGTAACATATGAATCGTGTGTTCGACCTCAGGGCCAGGACTTCCACTGTTCTGCTCTCCTCAATGTGTCTCAGATTGACTGTGATGAAAATATGCTGAACATTCAGAAGCAGCTTGAGTACCTCTGGGATTCTTGGATTACTTCATCAGGTCTTAAAATTGGATTCACTGTATCTAACATTGGAAACACACTGGATAGTAATGAGCATGCTACCTTGCAATGTTTCGGGCACACTATTGACCTCATTGTCAATGAAGCCATAAAGAGCCAGAGAATGGTTCAAAACCTGCTGAGCATCGCCAGAAAAATTTGCGAGCGCGTTCATCGTTCGGCAAAAGCAAAGGAGAAGCTATCTGAACTTCAAAAGGCATACCACTTGCCCGAAAATCAGCTCGTTCAAGACGTCCCTTCTAAGTGGAAAACATCCTTTTACATGCTTGAACGATTAGTGGAACAAAAGCAAGCAATTGATGAAATGTCTATAGAGTGCAATTTCAGGGAACTCATCAGCTGTGACCAATGGGAGGTGATTCAGTCGGTGTGCAATGCTTTAAAACCTTTTGAAGTGGCCTGCAGCGAGATGAACAATAGGACTGCTACGCTAGGCCAAGTCATACCGCTAATTCATATTCTCAATCGAAAGATAGACATGCTCTTTGACGAGACTATGGGCATTGACAATATGCTGAAGTCTCTGAAGGAGGCCATGGTAAGCCGAATGTCCTCCACGCTTCATGACCCGAGATACACTTGGGCAACAATGCTGGACCCTCGGTATAAGACCTCGTTGTTCACAGAGGAAGAAGCAGAGCAGTGCAAACAAGACCTTATCCGAGAACTCGAGGCATCGTTATCTACCTCAGTTGATCCAGAGCCTTTGCTTTCCAATGGATGCAACAAAATCCCAGCTTCATCTGACAGCAGTCTCACTACAAATAAGGACAACCTCTGGGCCCTCATGGATGATATTCGGAGCAAGATAAAGCAGGAGGAGCGACCTAAATCATCAGAGCTGGCAGTGCAAGAGTATCTTGAGGAAGAAATACTTGATCAAAGCTGTGATCCCCTGGATTATTGGAACCTTAAAAAGTTTCTGTGGCCAGACCTTGCCAAAGTGGCAGTCCGCTATGTGGGCTGCCCTCCAAGCATTGTCCCAGCAGAGACGCTGTTCAGCACAGCAACTTCAAACTGTGCCATGAGTCAGTCTAGGCCATTGCTGGAAAACCTGGAGGGACTTATCTTTTTAAAGGTCAACCTCCCATTGATATTTTTTCAATACTGAGGATTTTTTTTCCCCCCCCCCCCGGAACATTGATTAGCCATAATCAGTGACTGAACTGAAGTCTATAAATCCTAGTGTAGACAATATTTTTATTTTTAATTTATTATATTTTTAATGGTTTGACTCTTGTTCAGATATGAGTTATGGAGGGTTCGGACCAATCGGTAATTGTTCACTGAAAATAAAAACACGTCCTGTGTATACTACTGTTAATAATATACAACTGGAGTAAGCCTAGAAAATGTTGGGGAGGCAGGCTTTGACTAGCAGTTGAAGTCTTTCTTACTGTACTTTTTTAAAAGTGTCTATTTTCATGTTTTTTTCCCCCCCAGTTGTCTTTCTCTGCTTGTGCCTTATGCAAACTACTTCAGGTCAAGATTGCTGTAAATACTTAAATGGTGTTCTACCAAGTTGTAGTCTTTATGTATGATAGAATAGATGCAGATTTTTTTAATTATTTTAATGAAAACCAGGCCCCAAAATGCTGTGAATGGAGAATATTTAAAATACGCAAAATATTTAATTCTTTGTGAAATTGTGGCTTGTGGTACGGTCAGTTAGAATTAGCATCTTTTTTAAAGTTATGGAAAATGTTCCTGAATGCATAATGTAAAGTAGTTCTGTATTCACAATAAGCAATCTGTCATTTTTAAGCACATTTAAAGTCTACTTTTGAGGGAATTTTGGGTCACTGTCATGTATAACAATGTACTGTACATTTATATTAATTTCCATACAGATTTTGATAATTGTGTACACATTGACTGGATTCCTAATTTTTTTTAAATAAAATTTTTCCCAGGGATGTTTACATCTGTTGTATATACAAATGCAACTTTTATTTGTAGCCAGTTTTCTCTCTCAGCATGAAAGTTGTGTGCAAAATGTGCATTGGCCACTCTTCCTGTATTAAAGGAACTGACACAGATGTGGTTAGGTAGAAGAGGCCTGTACTTCCTTTGACTAATTCAGGTAAAATGTCAGCAGGGATAGTTATGTGGGTATTAGTTTTCTTGCTAGACTGTGGAAGTCTTTTCTTCACCATTGTTTTATACTGCAAACTCTTAAGAGCTGACTTATAAACAAACAACTTGTACAAATGACAGAAGTTAGAGCTGTAAGAGAAATACATATTGCTTAAAGCTTCTCACATTAAATCTTAATTTAGTGCTGAAAACTGCATATAAAAATAAATTGGTATGTGAACTGGTCATCGTGTTTAGCAAGCTGAGTAAATGAGTTGGACAGCCTTTGAGGGCTGCAGTAGTAGAAATGTTATGCCACTTTCAGAAAGGAAGTGCTTAAGCATACCACAGTTTCACAACCTTACTTTTTTCACCACACCCTTTTCTAATTTGTACTAGGAGAAATGATAGTTCATTACACCTTTATGTAGCAATATCCTGTTTAAATTCACTGTTCACCTATCCTGCAACAGAATGTCACACAGGTAACAACATTCTCAATGAGCCTTAACCATTTTCACTATTTTTGTGTTACCAGGAAGCATCCTCACCTACTGCATCAGTGGGAAGTGTGGTATTTACGGCTGTCACATTGTAAAATGAAGGCCCCCGTTTTAATCTGCCCTGCTGCCATTTCAGTGCTGGAAGTGTACAGAAAATAAATTACAAAAATCATGTAGTCACTCCGCATTGTCTTCTAACACAAATAGATGTGTGTGACACAACATACACACTTCCCTTGCTTAAGTGAAACTTGTTCCTAAAAATAAGTTCATAAAATTCTCATAAATCAAAATTTTAATTGCTATTAATTCAAATAGTTAAAAATTCTTCCTCCACCTTACAAGTGTGAATTTTCTTACCAGTAGTTTCAATTGTGAAAATGAACTGCTCCTTACCTCATATTTGTATGTTTATCACTTCATTTAATGCAAAAATAAAAATAACCATAAAGACAAATCTATGGAAACAATGCAAATAAATTCACTCTTATTGAATAATGGTTTTCTCACTTCTAGCTGTGTTAGGAAGGATGGGAGTCACAAGACCCTTACTGATAAGGCTTTCCTTTGCCTTTTTAACTTGTAGTTCTCATCTTTATGAAATAAAGTTTGTAATTAAAAATGTTCTGAGAGATGCTTGCAAAATGGTACATGGCTTTAAGACAATGGTACTAGATAACATACGGCAAGCTGCTTGTTGCTAAGGCTTGTATTTTGGCTTGAAACTTCCATTCTTGTAAGATGTTTGTCATCCGAGTCAGTATGTGAATTCAGTGTACAAACTGCATGTGTTCGTAAGTCCAAATTGTGATAACTTGAGCATTTGTTATGAAGGGAAGGGTGTATTTATTGAACAGAATCTTTTGCAAAAGTTTATCATTAAATAATGCTTTTCAAGAGTTATTTTACAGATTTAAGAAATGCCATTGCTTGCAGTATCTAAAATTGTTAGACTTCTAGTTTTAGGCAATGTGAAGTAAAATGCATATTAAATGTGCATAAATATTCAGATTCCCAAGATAGGAAAGACTAGGCTAACAGTCATTTCTGACCCATAGACAAAAAGAGGCCATAATTCAGTATTGCAAAAATCCAACTGTAATCCCAAGAAAAACAAAAGCAACATGAATTTGTAAGTAAAAGAAAAATGTTCACTGATTCAGTTCTGGTCAGTCAGGATGGGGTATTCTCTCCAACAGCACCACTTTGTTCACCATTTCCATACTGAATGGAGGAAACTGGAAGGGGTGAAACACTAGTTTGCTGAACCCTTGCACAAATGACAGTGGACGATAAGAGTCTCTGAGCATTGCAACCTGGGCCATATTGGCCTCCATTAGGATATGGGAGTAGTTCCTCATCCGTGGGTCCCCAGGAACCAAGTCCTCCCGCTTGTCGTACCTGAAGAACCAGGGTATGGCAGCTTCAGTCTTAAAGTAATCCTGAAGATGGATTCAATGCACCACTGCACCCAAACAGATTGGGGACTCACCTCCAATGATCATTCAATTCTAAAAAACGCGACACGCCAGTCTGAGCAGCCAACACGTCAATATGAACCGAAACATCTGACAATGAGAGAAGAAAAAAGTCTGAAACAGCACAATTTATATACTGTAAATGATATTAAACATTTCTCATATGTTTAACGGTTACACAATAAGTAAAGCCTGTTATTCACTAAGTAACCACAACCAACCTGAAGTCCCTGGTACTAATGAATGTAGTTCCTTCATGGCATTCCCTCCTGGGTAGTTGTGATTGGAAATGTATAGAGATATGCCTGAGTACACAGTGTTGACCAGCAAGTGACCAATTACGACCAAAGAGGCAAGCTGATACATCCAGGACTTGTGGAAGTTGTTGAGTCTACAAAAAAAGGATTTTTTCCAGTTAACAGCCAGTAAATCCTCATCAAATTTAGTGTGAAGACTTTTTTAAAGAAAAGTCAGACAGAACTATGGCTTACATGAAGGAGCAACCACGTGCAGCCACGATGTTGAAGACAGGGAATGTGTAGAGGATGAAGCGCAGCTCTTTATGAGGCAGGAAGGAGTAGAGCAGAATAAAGCCCAAGGCTGGGAGCAGCAGACCCTGTGTCCGCCTGTCCAGCAGTCCAAGCGGGACAAACAGCAGCGTGCTGCCCAGGGCACGTGGTACGGCCGAGTAGAAGTACCACAGGAAGGGAGAAGTTTACTGAGAGGAAGTCAAGGAAGTATGGGAGTCACAAGATCCAAAAAGCATTAATCAGGACACTGAAGAATAAGAGTTTCACTTCTTTGTACTGCTAACCATGAACATACTATTGAGTGTCATAAAAGATATTCCCCAGTTGGAACTTTTGTTGAGAACGGTGTTGTACCACAGCACTTGGCCCTCTGGCCACAACAATTTCCTCCAGAATACAGAATCAACCAAGACAGTGAGAGCTGGAAAACAGGGATACAGAACCAGTAAAGTCAGCTTCACATCAAACGAATTGAATCACGAATGAACAAATAATCTAAATATTAATAACAGTAGTAACAAATAGCTGTAACAAATATTTTCAGCATTAAAAATTTGAGTATAGCAGGTTCGTGTTTTACACAAGCTTAAATTTTGCAATTTTAAAATAAAGCCATAACCCTCAACTATAATTTTTGTTTAAATTGCGTGCCTTGAGTAAAAATAAGGCAAATCGCATAGTTACACTGCTGGCCACTAGAAGGTAATGGTTCAAGTGTGGTGTTAGTACTTTTGAGGATGTTGGTATCACTGATGCTGCTGTCTCACTATTGCAGTTAAATCGTCTCCCATGCAGTGTTTTTAGCTGCGCTGTTTCAACGGGGTTACTTTACCCTGTACAAATTATTTTTGATGCAATTTGTGCGTCAACATGGCTAGCAACCCTCCTGTTAAGAGTGAAAATGGAGGCACTGACTCAAACTGTGTAAGAAAGTCCATTTATTTAGAGATGAAGATAAATGTGACAACATGGTATGAGGATGGCATGAGAGCGTTTAATCTGAGTGACAGCATATTTTGTATGATACGTGACAATCCTGGGAAAATAAAAAGTAGTGCTAAAGCTGGCATACCATGCTGATGTATTAAATGTATTTACCGTGTCGCAGATCCCATCGTTTGTGTGTATAGCATGTAAGATTACACACACAGAACTCAACTACTGTATAGCATTTACCATTATTTTCAACGCCAAAAAATTGTTTGAAATTAAAAATATGCATCCATTTGTATAAGTTTTGTGTAAATTGAGAATTCTCTGTATTCTGTTGAAGGATATTTCAAATTAAACTGGATGTTAACATCTAAATCTTGAGTATAGCCCTCTTCCCTATAGTGGGAAGCCTCTAATTCACTATTAAGGATCTCCCAATTTCTTCATCCATTAGCTAGCAGATGTAACAAACTGCACAAGTGACTGACAGAAGCAATACAAAAAAAAAAAAGAGATCTCACCTAAAGACACCATCCCCGCTGGAATGGCGTAGCCCAGGAGCTGCACAAAGCCGAGGCTCCCCCGTACAAGAGACAAGAGCAGCATGAGCCCCAGGAACAGACACAGCTCCGCGCGAAACACAATGATGGCAAATGCAGACAGACACACGAACCCGCAGTGTCTCTGCTGCATCCAGAACACCAAGGCATGCAGGACTGAGAAAAGAAGACAGATGAGTTTAGTGAGATCCTTAGGAAGGTTAAAACCAAACATCAGGACTCGAAAAAATGTTCTATGGTTCATAGAAAGGCCTTCTTAAGTTTCTGGTCAAGAATAAGAATAACAACAATAATAATAGGACCAGGTGTCATTACCTATAGGGAGAGCAAAGACGTTTGGCAGAGGTCTGGTGCTGTAGAACATCAGGTGGAACTGTGACACTGAGATGAAGCAGAAGACTACTGCCACAGTGAATCCAAAACACTTGCGGACCTCCTGCTGCAAGCGCCACAGCGCATGTGTCACGCAGAGCCCCAGACACGCGCGAGCTACACAGCCAAAAGCCCCAAAGTCAGACACACTACACTCAATTACTGAATGTACCATATTTGCACTATTTTTCTATGTTACACACTTTACCTAGAATCTGTGTGTAGAACTTGGGTGCATCCAGGAGCCACAGCAAGTAAGCAAGTGGAGAGCAAAGTAGAGATACAAACAAGGGCCCAAGGAACGTCCGCGGTACCACCCCAGGAAATTCCAGGTGGTCATACTAGGGGGGGAAAGAAAGCATCCTTTACAGCTGCATGTCTTTCCTACACAACCCTTCTCTACTAATATGTCTAAAGCTTTAAAGCAATTTAACTATAAATTCTTCCTGTAATTTGCTCCTCGAAATCCATCTGTTAGCTTGGCGTGCAAATAGTGAAGTACCTATTACTGGGGAAAAAAAAAAAAAAAAAAAAAAAACTTATTATATGGAGATTTTTATTCTGTTTCCAAAACAACAAAAGTTCACCAATAATGACCCAAAATACAGACAACCATTAATAACATCATTATAAGTTTAATAACTAAGATCCTTATCAAACTACCTGCATTATTATTACTATTATCATGAAAAGTCTAAAATTGAATGTGCATGTTCTCAATTTTGACACCAGTATGGTGGAGTGAACTCCCTCTGTCCCTCAGAAATGCTGAATCCCTTTTATCATTCAACAAGGGTTTCAAAACACATTCTTTCAGATCCACTTCTCTCCTGATCTCCATAACACTTATGTAAATTTTACAGCACGTGTCACAATCACACTGGTATTTCCCATCAGACTGAGTTCTATGACAGCTAGTGTAACGTGTGCCAAAAGAGAAGGCGGTAAACTCACAAGATTATGCAAGGAATTGAGGTGGTGGAAATAGTGTATTTTTATTTTCAGTAACTTTTAACAAGTTGACTATAAAAAGCACACATTTTACACTTTGAGGTAGTGGTATCATGTCCAGGGTGTACCCTGCCGCACATCCTCTGTGCTTCTGACATACACAGCAGATGAACACAATGCTGCACTGGGCAAGCAGTTGATAATGGTTGAAACCGTTGAAAACTATTTATTACACCTTAATCGGAGGTTTTTCTACAAACTAACCTGTTAAGTGTTGGGACGTGTGTAATCTGCTTAGTTTTATTGACTGAGTTATGAACAGACTTGCAGTCCTAACATTGCCTGTAAGCTGGGGGCCCATAGCAATGATAATTATTTATCAGACTGTGATATCATTCATCCTCCTGGCAACAGATAGGAAACTGAAACTGGACTCATTCATTGATTTTAAAGTTTTTGTGCCATTGATTCATGATTGAAATTAATTCACATGACAGTATGTGATGTGATGTCAAGATGTGAAGAACAGTATTCACTGTAAAACTTTCTGACACTGATGATGATGATAATAATAATAATAATAATAATAATAATAATAATAATATCGTGCAACACCTCAGCTGCTGGCTGATCATTCCTAGGCTAGCGACTCGACACTCTCGTCATGAAGCTTAGCTTGTTTTTACCTTTTCTAAATCCAGTCTGTGGTAAAGAATGTCGTGCATGGCTTGTAAGTTGAAACTCTCCTCCACCTTCGTGAACGGACACACGGATAAATGTACAAAAATGCCGGAGACGAGCAGGAACAGCGCAGTAAGTCCCGGCGAGGCTTCTTTTTCGGCCATGTTCACCGCAAGCGAGGAGGTCCGAGGGCAGGAAGCGGCGCGTGTCACCACACATGCGCAGTCACTGAGTCATCGCTTTACTCGAGCTGTGTTTTTCAGATTTTGCGATTAGTTGAGCGCAAGCTCGTTAGAAGCGAATAGTTCTCAAGGGAGGACATTCGCACACTCCTTTACTTTCACTTGTAAGAGTCGGCCATAATACACTACAACATACACTCCCGTAGACAAAACGTTTTAACTTCGTTCTTACCCTTCTTTTCAAATTTCATGGCGGTAAATCCGCACTACACTTTTCCTTTAGTACAGCTTGCACCCTAACTTAACCTCACGCAATTTTAAAAACAAAATAATGATGTAAATCAGTAGTGGCGAGGATAACGTCAGGGTTTTCCCTTTGGTTCTCCTTTAAGACGCCGCGAGCTGCGCGCTCTAACACGTGGATAGTCTGTAGTCCCGGGCGTGTCGATAGCTTATTGGCTCTTGCTGTGACGGACGGCCTAATTCACCAATAAAATAAAGCCACAATTGTACAGCTTTACCAAAGGTTGATAACGGTCTATGAATGAGTGTTTTTTTTGTTTCTTTTTTTTTTTTTGGGGCACACCGGGGGAGTCACGATGAACTTGTGAAAGCGTTCGTGCTTCGTTGTGATCTCGGTAGTTTATGCAGACATGATATTTTAACTCAGGTTTAGTGACGCCGGTAGGCCAGCTGGGAAGCTCTTTGATATGAGTATTGTATTGGCTCCTTACTTCGGATGAGGCAGAGTACCTGTCCTGTGGAGCTGAAACAGTAAAATGAGGTATTCTATGGGATCCGCTGTGATACTGCTGTACGCACTGACCTTCATCTTACACACTCTGCACACTGATGCAGTCAGCGCAGAGGACTCCTGTTCCACATGCAGGGGCATCACTATCAACTTCAGCAAGGTAGACCTCAATCAGCTTATTCAAATGTGTGTGTGTGTGTGTGTGTGTGTGTGTGTGTGTGTGTGTGTGTGTGTGTATGAGAGAGAGACAAAGAGAGATCTTAATTAAATCCTCTGTACTGAAACACAAATCCTGTTTTTTAAGTTTACGTTTATCATTTTGGCTGCGCTTGAGAACTGACACCCACTCTTTGCTTTACTTGTGTGTGTGTGTGTGTGTGTGTGTGTGTGTGTGTGTGTGTGTGTGTGTGTGTAAATGTGGGTATGTGTCTTTTTTTTTTTTTTTTTTTTTTTTTTTTTTTTGCCCGAATTGATCTCTTGCTCCGTTTACGTGTTTGTCAGGGGTTCGAGAGGACAGCGAAGAAGAACTTTGGGGGAGGGAACACTGCCTGGGAGGAGAGGAAGCTGTCAAAATATGAGACCAGGTGATCGGTGTCAGTGAGGTCCATGTGGCAGACAGGTGGCACAGACAGCACACACCACGTGTGTCTCCTGATGATGCGCAGTCATCTCCCAATGATGATCGGCACAGCCTTCGCAGTGACTGAAAAATGATGATGTAAACACATGGCTTGTGTGTTCAATGAATGCGACAGGACTGAACTGTATCGTGAGGTTTCTCTGAAACTTGTTTTGCATCACAACAGCTCTGTCCATCAAAGAAAATGACATATTACACATCAAGGGCCAAAACAGATACACAAGGTGGGGGGTTTAAAAATTGAATTTATTATTATTATTATTATTATTATTATTATTATTATTATATAAATATGGAAATTGACAAAATGGTGGTTTTCAAATTAACATGCAGAATAAACTCAGAATACAATAGTACAAACACATACTAATTTCTATGAGATGTATGTTCCTTTGGAGAAAAGCATCTGCTAAATGAATAAATGTGATTATACATGTGTGCATAGTAAATATGTGTGTGTGTCTATGTTCTATCTGATACAGTAGTTTAATTACTATTATTATAATTATTAATAATAATTTGTTTAGACAAAGGTGCTGGATAATTAAGGGTTTACAGTAAGTAAATAAAAACCGTGATTAAACCTAGCCATCTTCCTATAATGTAGAGGCAGCTGTTATTTTGTAAAGCTGGCCACCCTTTGTTACATCCTCATTTGCGATGTGTGTGACATCTCTCTGGTTCCGCAGTGAGATCCGCTTGGTGGAGATCTTGGAGACCCTGTGCGAGAGCAGCAGCTTCGAGTGCAACCGCATGGTGGAGGAGCACGAGGAGCACTTTGAGACCTGGTGGTTCAGATGGTGAGGGTGTGTCTTCGCACCCGTCTTCCGTACTGTAACAATAGTGTTAGACGGGTGGTTGTCCTAGAGTAAGACACTCGCACCCAAAAGCATCGCACATCTCTGTTAGCATCGGGTGACTTAAGCCTGTGATCAGCAGCACATCCCTTTTGTGCTTATTGATTCTTCCTTATGTGAGTCCTACACTTAAGGCATTTTTTACACCATAACATTTTAAAGTGAATAATTTTTCAAGGTTTTTTGTTTGTTTTATAATGAATTTTTTCTTTACTTCAATTAGGAAAACAGAACATCCTGATCTTTTTAAGTGGTTCTGCATCAATACCATCAAAGTGTGCTGTCCAAAAGGAACCTATGGTCCTGACTGCAACGGTAAGGACCGTTAGAACTAGTTAGTTACGCAGTCAATCCAGTCCCTTCTGAGCTTCACCACAGCAATGCCCGGACTATCTATGGTGTCCCTCTTTGTTTTTATCAGCCTGCGTGGGGGGTTCTGAGAGGCCCTGCCACGGTAATGGGCTCTGTGACGGCGATGGCACTCGGGGCGGTCAGGGAACATGCACCTGTAACCACGGATACCAGGGGGAGCTTTGCCTGGACTGCGTTGAAGGGTATTTCAGCGAGGAGCGAAACGACACTCACGCCATCTGCACAGGTAAGCCATGAGGATGGACACAAAAGGCACCAAGTCATTGGTATAAAAGTTGGTATGGTGTAAAAGCAGGCTTTTTTGTCATGCCTTTAGAATGCCACACTTCCTGCAAGACATGTGCTGGTCCCTCCAACGGGGACTGTGAGGACTGCAAAGCAGGCTGGGAAAAGGATCAGCAGGGGGCTTGCATTGGTGAGTCTGGGACTCGGGTCCTAGACTGTAGACTTTATGTTTTAAAGGTGTGTTTCCAAGTCCTCTTCTCTCACAGCTCCGCCACACAGCTGCCTGACCGTCTCCCATTGTTACAGACGTGGACGAGTGCTCAGCTCAATCTCCGCCCTGCAAAGAAGATCAATTGTGCGTAAACACAGATGGATCATATTCCTGCAAAGGTACGTCAGGTCCTTCACCTCTAAGACGCTTGCTTTGGCTCTGCATCTGGAACATTCTGTGGTTTGTTCTATATGAACCAAGTTGTTAGGTACCTGGAGAATGGAACAGCTTAACTTGCTGGTGATCCCATCAGTTCTCCGCTTGTCAGAAATTCCAAGTTTATTCTGAAATTATTATATTAATTTAATTTAAAATTCTTTCTATCCATCCATCCATCCATCCATTCCATCCATTTTTTTCCCGCTTGTCCTAGTAGACTTGCAGTGGCAACAGGGAGAGCAGAGAGGCCCAGCCGCCCCTGTCCCCCGCAACTTCCTCCAGCTCAGCCTGGGGGATCCCCAGCCGTTCCCAGGCCAACTGTGAGATATAATCCCTCCGGCGGTCCCGTGCCGACCTCGGGGCCTCGTCCCGGTTGGCCGTGCCCGATATACCTACAAAGGGTGGCGCCCAGGGTGAAGATGCCCTAACCACCTCAATTGGCTCCTCTCAATGTGGAGGAGTAGCGGCTCTACTCCGAGTACCTCCCGGATGTCCGAACTCCTCACCCTATCGCGGAGAGCGAGTCCCGACACCCTGCGGAGAAAACTCATTTCGGCCGCTTGTATCCACTATCTTATTCTTTCGGTCATTACCCAAAGTTCATGACCATAGGTGAGGGTAGGGACGTAGATCGACCGGTAAATGGAGAGTTTTGCCTTATGGCTCAGCTCCCCCTTCACCACCACAGTTCGGTACAGCGATCGCGTTACTGCTGCCACTGCTCTCGGTCTGCGGCCGATCTCACGCTCCCTTGTCCCCTCACTCGTGAACAAGACCCCAAGATACTTAAACTTCTCTACCTGGGGTAGATTTTCTTCTCTTACCTGGAGGGGGCATACCATCCTTTTCCATGAGAGAACCATAGACTCAGACTTTGAGGTGCTGATCCTCATCCCAGCTGCTTCACACTCGGCTGCAAACCATTCCACTGCGTGTTGGAGGCAACCATGTGACAGGGCCAAAAAGATAACATCATCCACAAAAAGCAGAGACATCACCTTCCAACTCCCGCACAGAATACCTTCCTGACCTCGACTGCGCCTTGATATCCTGTCCATGAAGACCACAAACAGGAGTAGAGACAAGGCACAACCTCTGCGGAGTCCAACTCCCAACCTGAAGGGGCTTGAGTTAATGCAGAGTATGCGGACACAGCTCTCGCTCTGTGCGTATAGGGAACGAATGGCCCGCAGTAGTGGCCCCGGCACCACATACTGCCTAAGCACCTCCCACAGAATTTCCTGGGAACATGGTCATACGCCTTTCCAAGTCCACAAAACACACGTAGACCTGATTAGCGAACTCCCATGCCCCCTCAATTATCTATGAGAGGGTAAAAAGCTGGTCCGCTATTCCACGGCCAGGACTGAATCCGCATTGTTCCTTTTCAATCTGAGGTTCAACTATCGGCCGGAGCCTCCTTTCCAGGACCCCAGCATAGACTTTCCGGGAAGGAGGCTGAGAAGTGTGATACCCCGATAGTTGGCACACACTCTCCAGTCCCCTTTTTTAAAGATAGGGACCACCACCCCAGTTTGCCAGTCCAAAAGAACTGTGTCTGAGGCCAATTCAACATTGTAGAGGCGTATCAGCCATGACAGCCCTACAACATCCAGGGCCTTAAGCAATTCCGGGTGAATTTCATCCACCCCCGGTGCTTTGCCGCTGTGGAGCTTACCAACTACCTCAGTGACTTCCACCAGGGAAATGGACTCTGACAGCCTGGAAGCCTCTGGCCCTGACTCCTGTAAGGGAGGCATATTTCTCGGGTTTAAGAGTTCCTCAAAGTGCGCCTTCCACCTCAAGACAATGTCCTCATTAGAGGTCAGAGTTTCTCCACCCCTGCTGAGCACAGCTTGAGCGAAGCTCCTCCAACCCCTCCTGAGCCCCTAGATGGTTCTCCAGAACCTGTCTGAAGCTGACCAATAGTCATTTTCCATAGCCTCTACAAACTCCTCCCATGCTCTGGATTTTGGTTCTGCAACCGCAGCCACTGCTGCCTTTTTTGCATGCCGGTACCTGTCTTCAGTGTCAGGAGTCCCCAGAGCCAACCAGGCCCTAAAGGCCTCGTTCTTCAGCTTGACGGCTTCCCTCACCACCGGTGCCCACCAGCAGGTTCTTGGGTTGCCGCCATGACTGGTATCAACAAGCTTTTGGCCACAGCTGTGCCTGGCTGCTTCCACAATGGAGGTTTTCAACAGGGTCCATTCAGACTCCATGTCCCCCACCTCCTCCAGGACATGGGAGAAGCTCTTCAGGAGGTGCTAGTTAAAATCATTCTGGACAGAGTCTTTCGACAGTCATTCCCAGCACACCCTCACTAAACACTTAGGCCTACCAGGTCTGTCCATCAGTTTTCCCCGCCATCTGATCCAACTCACCACCAGATGGTGATCGGTTTACAGCTCAGAACCTCTCTTCACTCTAGTGTCCAGAAAATGTGGCCTCAAGTCAGATGAAACGACTACAAAGTCAATCATTGACCTTTGGCCCAAGGAGCTCTGGTACCAAGTACACTTATGAGCATCCTTGTGTTCAAACATGGTGTTTGTTATGGACAAACCATGACTAGCATAGAAGTCCAAAAACATTTCACTATTCAGCTTCAGATCAGGCAAGCCGTTCTTCCCAATCACCCCCCGCCAGATTTCCCAGTCATTGCCAACGTGAGCATTGAAGTCTCCCAGCAGGACAATGGAGTCTTTTGGTGGGGCCCTGTCCAGAACCCCACTCACCCTCTCCAAGAAGGTTGAGTACTCTGAACTGCTGTTTGGTGCATAAGCACACGCAACAGTCAAAGTTTTCCTCTCTGCGACCTTAAGTCGCATTGAGGCCACCTTCTCCTCCACGGGGATAAACTCCAACTGCATGGCAGCCAGCCAGGGGTTTGTGAGTATCCCCACACCCACCCAGCGCCTCTCACCCTGTGCAACTCCTGAGTAGGAGAGAGTCTACCCCTATTGAGGAGTTTGGTTCCAGAGCCAAAACTGTGAGTGGAGGTGAGCCCAACCATATCTTGTTGGTATCTTTCAACCTCCTGTACCAGTTCCAGCTCCTTCCCCCCAGTGAGGTTACATTCCACGTGCTAAGAGCCAGTTTCTGTCGCAAGGGGCCACGACGCCACACACCACCCTGCCCGCTCCTGCCGCTTGATACACATCGCACCCAACCCCCATGTTAGACCTTGCAAGTGGTGGGCCCACATGGCCCCCCACGTTGCCTTTTTGGGCTGAGCCCATCCGGGTTATGTGGGCTGCCCGGCCACCAGGTGCTCACCTAGGAACACTACCCCCAGGCCTGGCTCCAGGGGTAGGTCCCAGTGTCCTTATTCTGGGCAGGGTAAGCTTTCTCTTGTTTACTTTTTGCATGGAGTACTGCGCCAACACTGTCAATGCCTCTTACAATTTATTCTTCACTAATGTCTTGGTTTTTGGTGTGTGAGTCTGACTTGACTGTTTACAGTGATTAACGTACCTCTGTGTCACTCCGCTGCCTCAGCTTGCGACAAGGCATGTTCCAGATGCAGAGGGGAGGGCCCCGACCAGTGTCTGGCCTGTGCGGAGGGCTATCAGGATGAGGATGGCACATGCGCAGGTAAAAGGCAGTAACATAGGCCGTCGTGTATAACTGGGTCCTCATGTTACAAATGCGCAAGTTACAAATTTTTAAAGATGCAAAACTTTTTGTTAAGTTTGTTACTTAGATGCAATGAATACCGAGAAGTTCTTGTGCTATAGTTCTGCCTTCCAACAGTAGTGTACATTGGTGGGTGGGAGAGTATGGGGGGAAGTGGAGGGTTGTAAACAAGTAAGCGGCAAAGCAAAACAGTGCAGGACTAGGTAGTATAAGGCAGTACAATACAGAGGTGGAAAGACAACATAGTGTTTCTTTATATTAAATTGTATTTTCTTTATATGTGTTTTTTAAAAAATATGTCTGGCACCTGCGTTTCTGTGTCCATCCATTGGATGGCAGTAAAGAGCACCTATAATAGGAGAATAAGAGCTTGGAACTGCCTTCATTTAACTCACTTAAACTTTTTCCACCTGCTACCTGGTGTTCCTGAGTGTATGTGGTCAATAATGAGTTGGTAACATTGCACATGTAAACAACTGGCACTAAATGCAATTTGTGGAGACATTTTTATTGAGTCATATTTTATTAATTTTAATCTTAATGTACCTCAGAGTTGACTTTTATGTCAAACTGAGAGTGGCCAATGCTGACGAATGTTGCACATGTTGTTTCAAGTCCTGTGATGGACTCGTGTATGTGTGTCCAGGATAGGCTTTGGAACACAGCAGCCCTAGCTAGGATGAGCGGTTGACACATTTTTAATCGACTGTAGCTTTATCTGAGGTTTTCACAGAACAGAACCTGTGAAGAAATTGGCGGACATGTGTATTGGCTTTTACTGATTGTGTAGTAGTAGGATTTAAAATGCTTAAATCAAGGTATGAACAAACTTCCAGTCTCAGTTGTGTTTGTAAGCCGAGGACCTGGCGTATCGTACAAATTCACAGTTCGGATCTTGTATGTCAGGTGTGTTTAGCGCAAAAGGTGGCATAACTGTTAAAGGCTAACAGTGAGAAAGTTGCTGATGTGAACCATGGTCCTGGTGCTGTAGCACCTCTGAACAAGGCACTTACCCTAAATCCTTGCAGTAAAAACATTACACAGTTGTCAGCTTTTGAAAAATAAATTTGTAAATCATAGCAGCGTAGACTAAATAATTTTTTGTAATTGTGGGCATTGCTTACATGTGACAATATAATTTTCTAGTAATTAATTTAGCCTAAATTGAGTGCCTTGTTCAGATATAACATCACGTTTAGGTGTGCACTTAATTGTGTGGATTGATAACTGCTGACTGCTGTTCTGGGATCAGATATTGATGAGTGCAGCCTCCCTGAACGAGTATGCCCCGGGGAGCACCGCGAGTGTGTCAACATCAAAGGCAGTTTCAGGTGCTTCTGCTCCAGCGGGTTTGAGGACCACGGAGGCGTTTGCCTCGAGTCACAGGAGACAGAGGCAGATGAAGGTACGGTTGGTTGGCTCATCAGTCATTTTATTTGAAAGCCATCACTTTGAAATCGAAAGGTCCCAGGTTTGAATCCCCACTCATGCAGTAGTGTCCTCGATTAGTGAACCTACGATTATTTACTCATTTATAAAGAAGGGTATTTTTACTGTAAGGGGCTGTGTTAGCAAACCTCACGTTGCAGGTGCTTACAGTACTTTTGTGATGTCGTAGCAGAGCCACAAGAGCTGCCTTACTGCCATCTTTTGTGATGTTTTTTATTTTGTTTCTGGTCTCCCCAGCAGACGAAATGCACACGGGAGCCGACTCTGAACCCACAAGCTTGCACACAGTGGAGCACGAGGACCTGTGAGAAGCAGGACTTTGGGGACACCTGGAGTGACACCTGGCTGCGGCCCTCTCCAACCTTGGACCACTTGGACCTCATGGCACTGAACTGCACTCCTTACTGGACCATCTGACCTACCTGTCAGTCCTCAGAAGCTGTGCGGATGTACAGGAAGGCTAGATTCACATCGCAAGGTGCACTTATTTTGTAAAAGTCATTTAAATTGGTAAATAAAATGGTTCCTTCATTTATTTACACCTGAGACTGACCCCTGGAAAGATTTTTCTCAGTTTTATATTTATTTGCAGTAATAATTTAGCTTTTTAGCTATTTAGAAACCAGAGCACCTGGAGGAAATGCTCAGAAACTCAGCGAAGAAGCGCAAACCCCACGCAGACCAAGCAGGGATCAAACCCTCAACCAATGGCACAGCTCAGGGCCTTTGTTCTCAATGAAACAAGTATATTTATTCTCTAAAGTCACCAACTACTTATGGAAAAGAGTACAAAACACTGATACCTAGGTGGATGGCAGTGCAGTGTCTCGCAGTGACCACACGGTGGCGGAACAGCCACATGAAATGAGAAGGTGCCAAGCTCTGCTCCTGGACTCCTGAGAGCAGATGCAGTGACAGTGGGGTTTTTTGGGAGTTTCTCATCTACTACTGTTTTGGGGGGGGGCTTGGGCTCTAGGGGCAGAGAGGGCATGTCCAGGTGGCCTGACTTGGTTGGAACAAGACTCAAACAGGGTTGTTTGTGGTTAACATGGTCTGACTTTTCCACTCTTCGCCCCCCCATGCTTCTCTTCATGTGTGTGGGGAGAGGGGTTGGGGAGGAGGCCTGTCGCTACAAAATAATCCGAGCGTGTGGCTTCTGGAGCCCTGCAGCGCTGCATTTTAGAAATCTCTCTGTCATGTACCACCTCCGTGCCTCTGCCATCCTCCTGCTGGCCTCCAGCTAAGTTCTGACATGCTTTACTTTTTCAGCGGCACTCACCGCAGCTACCAGTACCGTGCCACATGGCCAGCGGCGGTTATGCAATCACCAGCCTTCAACTGGTCAAGTAATGGGACATCAGGTAGTGTAGTGGTTAGAGCTGCAGCCTCTGGACCAAAAGGTTGCAAGTTTAAACGCCACTGCCAGCTGTAGTACCTCTAAGAAAGGTACTTACCCTAAATTACTCCAGTGAACTTACCCAGCTATATGACTGGAAGTAGCTTAACGCTGTAAATCACTTCGGAGAAAAGTGTCAGTAATTGTGTTCTTCAAAGGAGAGAAATCATCACAGTTTTCGTGCAGGTTGACCTCTATCATTATCATACCTTTTCTTCCCACATTATTATTAATGTTTATCTGGACTTATCTAAAAAGCTACTTACTGTCATGCCCACAGCCATTTACCCCATTTCCCCACCTGCGAGCAATTCAGGCACTCCAGCATAAAGGGACCCAGCCAAGCCAGCACAAACCGCGGAACCTCCATGAGCAACCGCTATCCCTGTGCTGTGTGCGCTGCTCTTGACTAGCTCCCGGTCTTTCCCTTTTTCTTTACTCGAGTCCCCCCATTTACAATCCCTTCTGCTCCCTGACTTCTTGCTTGTATTTCAACTCCGTTTCTTGTCTAGCCCTGTTAACAACGAATACGAATAGCCTGACCATCGCCTGTCCCCGACCATTCTTCCTGGATTCCACACAAAGGAAAGCACTCGCATTTAAGTCCACCTTGACCGTCACGAGCTCCACCATGATACTTACGGCGTTGTGCCATTTACACACCTGGGTAGTTTTCATATTTACATTTATTCATTTAGCAGAAGCTTTTCTCCAATGTGACGTACATCTCTGAGTTTTTACTGGCAAAAATTCCGGCCAAGTGCTGTGATCGGGTTCTAAAGCATGAGCGGTGATTACAACCAGTTCCAAGTCACCTGCTCTAACCACCTCACCACCTGCTGCTCCGAGAGGGGAAGGCCCAAGAAAGAATTTCTGAACTAAAAAAGCTCCACAACTGTGCTCCCTTTGGTCGAGCGTCGACCACTTTTACCACCACGCTAATGATAGATTATCAAAAGCATCATGCAATCAGACAACACCTCTGGTGCCGTTTCACTGGTTTTTGAGAGCAAACTGGGGGGTTTTTTTGAGCAAGTCACGACAGGCTCAGAATTTCCCACTTCCAGGGTTTCGTCTGCAACCCTCAAACCAGAATCCGCCTGCTGTCTTTGATTCCTTAATGAGTCTGCTCTCACCGGGGTGAACCGCATGGGGTTTGCCCACAAAGCTTTTCCAGAAGGTTCTTTCTGCTACAAAGCGCGTTGGGGTTATCAGCGTTTGGCCTCAAACATCACAGGCCATTTCGCCTTTAGGCACATGTTTACTGTTCTCCACAAAGAACTGATTGGAGTGTTTGAAGCACCGTTGGGGAGTAATGGCCACTAATGTAGAGCACATAGAAGCAGCTTTTTAATGGAAGATGAAGGAAGCGCGCCGACACTTTACTGTGGTTTGCTACCGCCCGGAAAGTCCACGTGCACCACTGCTGAGGACCCGTGTACAGCGATGCACACTTTGTCGCATATCCCATTTCACTCATTGATCACTGTGATTGGTGGCATTGTCTCATTTATGCTGTATTATAGGACCTAAATCAGTGTTTGTTTGTTTGAGGTAGCTGGTAGAGTAGCGGTCAGCGGTGCTCCCTTTAGACCCCATCCCACTTCTGACACCAACGTGGCGCGCAGCGCCGTGGGTTTGGATGGGGCGAAGAAGGGCACACAGGCAGCACGCATGTCGAAAACGTTATTGAACACCGGAACACAGGGAAATAATGCTCTTGGTCTGAGGACCCCGTTCCCTCCAGGACCTGCGTTTCTAGCCAGCCTTCCCAGCCTGTTTAGCGGCCCCAGTCTCTCTCCCAACACACTGACAAACACGGTCACCCCATCATTTCCCCCAGAAGTACCCCCAGTGGTTTAACACGTTATGTACAATTTACCCATAATCCAGCTATTTACATTAAGCACATCTTCCCACCTAAACACCAGTAACGCGGGTCGTTACAATAATATGGACCTGAGATACTGAAATGTTTTCATGTGAAAGATCTCTCCTCCAAGACGAGCTTATTTCATTAGAAGCGTCTTTGTGCCGGGGGTGGGGCTAACTGGAATAGGGGTGTAGCAGCAAAAAGGGGTAGGGCCAGCACCGCAGACTGAATGGAAGCTGACCTTAACAGATCTTCCAACCCAAGCTAAACTCCTCGAGCGGAAGTTTGGGTCAGCACTGGGGCAGCTTCCTCCCGGTCTGGTGCTGTCGTTTGCGGTCTGGGCTCAGGGCCAAGCCAGCTGGCCCACGTGTTTCCCCTTAGACTGGCTGCCTGTGATGTGGTTGCCTCTCCCCTCCCCGCCTCCATCCCTCCATCCTCTCTGATGTCTCTGCCCCCGGGTCCGGTGCCAGTCGTCCTCAAACCGCTGTCAGTAAACGTGGACAAATTCGAGCCCAGTGGGAGCCAGATGTGGAGACAAAGTGCTGATGGTGCGCCTCCGCGTGCTGCGTACAACTTTCTGTCCCGGGTGCGCGGTGATCCATGGGACAAGGGGTGACTCGAGGCTAGAGCCCCGGTTCGCCTTCGCTGGAAAGCCGTGATGGGAACGGCCTGGCCGGGTTCTGAACTGCCCCTTTGTGTCAGGGCCAGCAGAGAAAGTGAAATCACAGCTGCTCTGAGGCTTTGTTCCAACCCGTCAAGAGCGAACTGAGGTCACACAGCACGCTTCCCTATCTGTTTACCTACCATATACTCATGGTTGCGGTTATGGTTTACACAGTAAATATCCAAAGGTCATTAAAGTAACTCTGGCACTTGGTTAAAGGGCAAACCGTCACTTGGTTTTAACCTGGAGCCTTGGAGACTCCAACAGACCTGTTTTTACTGCTACACTCTTCATGCAAACTGCCTTTTGAACATAATTCTCCTTCGCTTCTTGTCAAAGTGACTGACGGTGTCCACTTAGGATGCAGTGCTTTGTTTTCTCGATAACCGCTCGGCACTGGGTAGTGGGTTAAAATTATTTATTTGGATTTGTTTAAGTGTCCTTCTCTTTTTTTGAGGGCAACGCAAACCTTTTATGTGTTAGCTGAACTACATACAGGTAACAACATAAGTGACTTATGATAGCTGTCCCACTAAGCTTATATTTTTTTCGGGTCCCAGTATTCAGCCATAACGCTTAATTCCAAGCGCTCCACCTGTCGTACGATACCATCGACTGGTCCCTATTTCTTATTGACTCGGTCATTGTGTCGATTAGCGACTGCATTTAATTTCTAAAAACATTGCTTTATCTGCAGATATTTTGTTTGTGATCCCATACAATTTCCTTTTTTTTTTTTTTTTTTTTTTTTTTTTACGGTGTCTAGCAGATGAAAACATGAGTGTTCTGGTGGTGCAGGAAAGAAAAGGCAAAAGAAAACTAGACACCTGATAGCGGAGTGGTTCAAGTGACTGACTTTGGGCACAAAGGTTGCAGATTTGAGCCTCACCTCTGGTTGTAGTATCCTTGAGCAAGGTACTTAACCTTGAATTGCTCTAATAAAATTACCCCCCTCTAAAAATAGGTAAATAATTGTAACCTTAACATTGTAAGTTGCTTTGGAGAAATGCATCAGATAAATGTAAAACACATTTATAAAAGAAAATATAATATTGTACTGTATTCATGTGACCATAGAGTGAAATCAGTAAAAAATTATAAGAAAAGCCCTACCATCCAATGCAGTATTTATAAATGGTAATAGTTAATACATCCTAAAGGTTTATGCAATACAGCCTAAGGAGGTCCACAAATGACAGAGTCAGCTTACGATGAGGTCATTGGAACAGAACCTGGCCGTAAGTCGAGGACCTCCTGCCCACACACATTATTGTAGACACAATTCAGTTTGTGTTTCCACTCAAGCTGCGCTTGCGAAGGTGAGCAGCCGAGCTCATGCTGGTCCTCATCAGCAGCGGCCGTCTCTTCGGGAAGCGCAGAGAGACGGCAGGGTCACGCCAAGTGGCGTGTGCTTTGAAGAGCCCTCACACATGCGTCCGGCGGTTTCATGTTACCCCTTTCATCCCCAGCCATGCAAAGTGTGTTTTCTGCTCTCTTCTCACACTCGTATTATGCATAAACAAAGGCCCACTTTGATGTCTTCAAGAAACTTTGCCCGAGTCTGCTTTGGATGGAAGGGCCGGAATCCCTGCAACTTGCCATGAACCCTCCAGTTGGCCGGGGTCCCACGGCTGAACCGCGGAGTTGCTGCCGTCACCGCCACCGAGTAAGTGGGAAACAAACAAATCTGCTCACGAAGGAATTATTACTTTTTGGCTGAACGTCAGCCTTCTTCTCTCAATTAAGCTTTAATCAGCGTTCAGTTTTGTCTGCATTTCTCAAGGATATACCTTGCCCACTCCTGGCAGGAATGTCCCCCTCCTTCCACGGTCTGCTACTGGGGGCGATATTAGCAATAGTACTCAAACGAGTTATTTATAAATACAGGGGGTCACATTTAGAACACTGGGTAGGGAAATTTCCCCCACCTCTTCCATCGTTACATCTACTGTACGCCTTACACTATCAGATACATCATCAACAGAGGGCAACGCAAAACATTCAAATATATTCTTACGGAAAAAGTGAAATGTCTACGTTCACTCTTGTTCTTTAGGTTCTCTCTCCAGGGTCCGGTAGTTCAGATCCGAATAAGACCTGAAATTATTTTTCACTTCTCTCAAAAATCAGTTTATAATCACATCTGCAACCACGAGAAGGAGAATAACAAACACGGGCAGAAAGTGTAGATCGCTATATTGCTTGTTAATAACCGGGCAAATGTGGAGCAGACCTTTCCTTTAGTGTTATCAAGACAATTTCATTTCCTGGCCAATATTAATTCATATGGTTTTGTTTTCTCTGGAATGGAAGCCAAACCCAGATCAGAAGTAAAAACTGTTCCTATCTGAGGGCTTAAGACGGCTCAGCAGACGAATTGTATTCTCCGGATGGCCTTGGCCACCTACTGAATATTATATAACTGGAGCAGAGCCATTGCTGTCCAAATATAAGCAGTAATAAAGGGTTGGATTCCAAAGGTATTACAGTTCGTGGAATTTTCACTC
Source organism: Scleropages formosus (assembly GCF_900964775.1). Classification (NCBI taxonomy): domain Eukaryota; kingdom Metazoa; phylum Chordata; class Actinopteri; order Osteoglossiformes; family Osteoglossidae; genus Scleropages; species Scleropages formosus. The sequence continues at coordinate 19,044,884 of NC_041807.1, forward strand.
GGGTTAAACGTGTTTATATTTCATATTTACTTTGTTGGTTATCTGCTCCTTATAGCCACTGCGCCTTTCAGTGGTTTATACAGGTGGATATTTTTTTACAGGAAGGATTCAGGCTGAGCGCTTGTTTGAGGAAACCACAATAGGGCGACTGCTGTGACTTGAACCAAGAACCTTGAGGTCACAAGTGTGTATGCGCAGCCTTTGAGATACCTGCAGGCAGTCGTTGGCACAAAAGCTGTACACTGAGCTCCTCTGATTTTTAACTACTTTCATCAAAGGTGTATTTTCCCCATTATTATTACTTCCATCCTGAGAGATGTTCTGTATTTATGAACATAAACAGTGGTGTAAATGTAATAACGCACACACTGTGTGGGGTCCCAGCAAATTGGAGCCTAACCCAGCAACACAGGGCGTAAGGGGGAGGGGACACACCCAGGACAGGGCGCCAGTCCGTCGCAAGGCACCCCAAGCGGGACTCGAACCCCAGACCCACCAGAGAGCAGGACCTGGTCCAACCCACTGCACCACCGCACCCCCTATAATGTAAATAATAGATTTAAATAGGTAAATAACTGTAAGTAACTTAACATTGCGTGTTGCTTTGGAGGAAAGTGTCAGATAAATGAATAAATGTGTTCTTGTTTGAAATTATATGATATTCATCTTTCCTCCAAAGTGGCTTATAATGCAGAGCTGCCTACAGTTATTAACCGATGTACACAACCGATGTAATTTTTACCTGGGGAATTTAGGGTAAGCGCTTAGTTCCAGGGTACCACAGTAGTAGATGTGACTCAAACCAGCAACTTCAGAAGACCGAGGCCACCGCTCTGACCAGTCAGCTGTCAGCTGCCCCCTTTGTAGGGCAATTAGTTTCTGTTTCTGCTTTCATACAAAATTCCTTTTCCATTATTTTGTTTTACAGAGTTTCACAGAATAAGAACACTGTTTGTGTCTCTGTGAGTAAATGTGTTTGTGAGTGTGTGTGTGAGAGAGAGAGACCCAGATGACTACGCAGTCAAATTTCACCGGGATTGAGCTCTGCGACCCTGTGGCCCGTCAGCAGCTTGGGGTGTACTGAGCCCTCCGCGCTGGGCTGGACAACACCCACCCCCCACCCCGACACCTGGGGCCACCCTTCCTACTCCACATCTCTCCTTTTCGCACGACCCTCCTCGCAGTTTATGTTTCAGAAAAGCAGAAATGGAACAAAAATTATAAAGATGAAAAATACCAAGTTCGTCATGTTGCCCGCAACCTACATTTAACGGCTCCCCGAATAATTAAAGTGTATGATGGGTAAAAATAGATTAATCCAGAGCAATTTTCATGGAAACTGACACAGAAAGAAGAATGCGCTGCCTAGATGGGGACTAAAGATGGTACGGAGCAGTACATTATATGTGGTCCGTGTCCTTCCAGCGCACAAGGGTTATAGGAGAGTGGGCGGAGCTACATCTCTGGTCTCATGCAGCATTTCACAGCCTTGGAGCTCATTAACCACCAGGTGGCACAGTTTCCACTCACAATCGCAGTCCGACTTCAATGAGTCAGTTGACATGTATTTCAACGAGGGAGCACTGATGGAAGAGTCATCAACTTAAGTCCTACTTAACTGCAACAACCTTCTTCAATCTTGCAACAACCACTTGTGTGGGTTCTTAAGTTTGCTAGCAGCTTCTTCCAGGCATGTGTGGGGGTGCGTACAGATGGCGAGAAACATGTAAACTCAGCACCCCCAAGTTGGTCTGGAACCCCGCGCCCACTGAGATGCTCAGAAGCCTTGAAGCACCAGCTTAACATGCTGTGCTACCATGTCCCCCTTGAGGGGGGTGCCACCTTTATTAATATTACAAGATTTTCCAGCGGAAATTTTTAACTTTATGACAGTAATTCCAAGACCGACAATATCATGGGTCCTTGACTGAGCTGTGGACGACCTTCCATCTGACAAATGTGTTGCGTGTGGCTCCCGTACCCCATGCAGGGCCGACGGCACCTCAGAAGAGCGACCCTCGTTGTTTCCTAGGGTCCACCAGCAAGACGGGAAGCCCAGAGAGCAGCCAGGTATCAGCGTGTCACAGCAGGTGGGTCATCGACATCTGTGAGTGTCAGAGACACCTGCCATGTGGGTATGGCGACCCAGCGAATAATGTCAGGGTGTCTTGTTTCGCACTGGCAAACACAGCGGGCCCACCGTGCGCTCAGACCTCTGGACAGACGCTAAAGCAATAAAATGTACCATGTTTCCACTATGAGGCGTTCCGGCTCAGCACAAACAGCGTTTCAGTGCCTCCCGAAGCTGCCATTGATGAACTCTAAAAATGAACCACGAATTGCCCTCAGATGAGTTAAATACACTTATGACCCATTATGCAACGTTCCGTTTTTCTTTTATCCGGTTTGCAATTGTTGATACCACTGATCGTCAATTGGTCGCAATTTTCATTTTTCCAGTCTGTGACATCCAGCCGAGATCCACAAATGTTCAGTCCAGGGTGACAAACTGAGACTGCATGCAAAAACTGTACAGAGCGGCTGTGTTAGAGAGACCGCGACATAGTGCATTGTGGGAATGATGTACCCACACTCTCAGTTGTGGTCTGACACTTTCTGGACTTGCTTTGTGTTTGCGTCCTCTCATAATAATTTTAATTTTGTAATTATTAATTTATTTAAATATGATGTACCATACAGTATAGCCTTCGTCCTCCTCAGTCCAGTCCCCATACATTGTCACATTAAGTTTATTGCATTAAATCATTATCTTAAATTTATTTCACATAATGTTATTATGTGAAATAATAATTATGAAAATGATAATACAATAATTATTATTATAGAATTAGTTATGCAATCTATTTTAACATGTTACACAACTTTTTTCTTATGATATTAGGCATCACTTTGTGTGATTTTCAGGTGAACTTGGGATGGGCTTGGAGCGAACTGGAATATTTCGAAGAAATATAGGAAATAAATGATTTCATTGTCCAGTTTTTCAATATTCAGTCTGTTTTCAGGAATGAATTAAGACCAGTTGATGGGTCCAATAATTTGGCCTTCAAGTACTCCATCAGCTTTGTAATTACTCCATCAGCTCTGGCACTGCTGTCCCTCCCCTGGTACCCGCAACCACTGTGACGGCCAGCAGAGGAGGTTCCCTGGAAGCTGTTATGAATGAATGTCAGTCCACCTGTTTAAAAGCAGCATGAATGGAGCTCTCAGCTTATCAACCCATTTTCAGAGGAAAAGATTTTCAATCGAGTGAAAATTTGTTGGTTTTCTTCCATTTCTTTCATTCCTGCCAGGTTCTTGGCCTTGCATTCATGCATCGATGACGTGGGTGGTACAAGCTCAGCGTGTCGGGATGTCGAGTGTTCGTCCTACCCACGCGCCATCCTGCCGGCTGCCCATGTGTCTTTGCACAATGGAACGCTGCCCAGGTCCAAGCCAGACCGTTGAAAACGCATATTATGTAACGAACCTCACCCACTCAGCTGAGGCCAATACGGCAGGAGGTGCAAAACTTTTCATAGCACAGATGCAATATTTGTTTATTTTGAATCCGGTGCGGAAGTGTAGCGCTTCATGATGACTGTAACTTTAATACATCTGGTAATTTGACGCGTAATTAGATGTGTGATAAATTCGACTAATTTGGTTGAAATGTATCATCAGTCCAGCGTTCCATTTTTTTTTTTTCTTTTTTTTTCCAAAATCCTTTTGCGTTTACGATCCTGATTTTTCTTTTGCAGTTGGTGCGGAAAATATTATACAGCACAGGCTCCACGCAGGAGACTTCAGCTAATCTCTGATCTCTCCCTGGAAGCTTAATCTCTTCCATATTCCCGCCAACGTGACACAGTTTTACCCCACTCTCGATCGCCCGCATACTTCCAGACAGTTTCCATTTTCCCAGTGGAGAGAGCGGGAGCATATACTGCAGCCGTTTGTTTTGAAATGGAATAGGGACCCTGAGAGACTGGCTAACCGTGAACAGATGTATGGGCTTGTGCCACACACAGAGCCCAAACAAGCGCTTCTCTGTGGCGGCTGCCGTCACTTCGCCCTCTGGCAGACACACCGGGGTGTTACGACTGGGGGGGGCGGGTGCTGGGGAGGAAGGTGGTGGCTGAGTTGCTTCAGACATGATCCCGGGGAAACAAAAACGTGACTGACGGGCAACTGTGGCCTCTCAGCTGTTGTCATGGACACCAGGTCAGTCGCACGAGGTACAGAGTAAGCGTGGAAATATTAGGCTCCTCCAACGATGCACACAGAAAGAGCACAATGCCGGTTTTGTGGAAGGACCTTTTGTGCTTTGTTTAATACCGCACTCCCTACCGCACCACCCTCCTGGGTTGCTCAGACAGGCTGAGGGCTTTCCGCAGCAAGCAAGGGGCTTGTCAAAGTTCACCCGCTGTCTCATACGCCCCGCAGCTCCAGGTGTTAATCTTGATTTAACGGGAATAAGTACCAGCTTATGCTTAAATGTGATTAATGTATGTTTGTAAAAGACCGATGCTGAATGAATGTCCTGAGCTGAACCAGAGCAATGTATTTACTAATCAGGAAGATATTTACATAATCAGACAGAAGGAGCATGAGGAGGTGGAACAACTAGGGGGGGCCAAACGGATGCTGTGCTGCTCAGCAGCAGATTTAGGAACGTGTCACGTTTTTGGAAGTGCAGCCTTGCCACAAGAAACGGCCATTAGGGTCATGACCACCTGAATTTATGTGGACTTTCGGGTAATTCCGCTGCCTTGGCTAACAAGGTGTTCCTTGGCATTTATGAAGGCCAAATTTGGACTTTGCGCGTGCTTCCCGACAGATGAGTGGAAACCAGAGCCACCGTGAGCTCTTCTTCTCAGTGATAGTTTGGATCGTGTTGCGTTCACTTCTCAACCTCCATCAGTCCTCGTTTACTAGTTTCACCTGTTATAATGTCAGTGATCATGGAGTGTTTGGACTGTCCAAACCATGTCCACTTGTCCACTGAATGTCATCTCATTTACATTGCTTTCTTTCTTCTTTACTCTTCTGTTTTAGCAAAAGATAATGAATTAATACATAAACACTGAGTGTTATGTGTGTGTTTTTCATCCCTGTTATGTATTGTACGCTTAATAGACACAGTGTTTAAGTCTACAATACACAACAGGTAAGAAAGAGCTGAGCGAGTGCAGGTACAGTCACACATTATTATAGAGTAATTAATTAAATAAAACTGTACTGTTACGGGGGGCGTGGTGGTGCAGTGGGTTGGCCCGGGTCGTGCTCTCTGGTGGGTCTAGGGTTCAAGTCCCACTTGGGGTGCCTTGCGACAGACTGGCATCCCGTCCTGGGTGTGTCCCCTCCCCCTCCAGCCTCACGCCTTGTGCTGTCAGGTTAGGCTCCGGCTCCCCGCGACCCTGAATGGGGGAAGCGGTTCAGATGGTGTGTGTGTGTGTGTGTGTGTGTGTGTGTGTGTGTGTGTGTACTGTTATGTTGTGTTATGATAACTGATGTTACTTAGTGAAGAAACTGTGTCCATTTTAATGGCATTTGGTGATATTTTAGCTTAAATGGGTGTTAGCTTTGGGATTCTGGAACACAAAAATTAATGACCAAAAACACACACACAGACACAGACACATTGGATGAAGCCGCTTGTCCCAAGCAGAGTCGCAGTGAACTGGAGCCTAACCCGGCAACACAGGGCGCAAGGCTGGAGGGGGAGGGGAAACACCCAGGAGGGGATGCCAGTCCATCACAGGGCACCCCAAGCGGGACCCAAACCCCAGACCTACCAGAGAACAGGACCTGGCCAAGTCCACTGCGCCATCGCACCCCCTTATGACCAAAAACAAAATGTCAAAAAAAAATTAATGACAAAAAACAAAAATGACCATTGAAATTAATGGAAATTGTCTTCAGTTTTTGAGAATTCACCTTGCAAAGGATTTTTTGTTAAGAAACTACCTTTGTAAGGCAGAAAGCAGTTAGAACGAAGATGACATCCTGTCACACGTTTCGGAATTCACCGCCACCAGCCGCAATGTGACTTTCTGTCAACATAACATGGCTTTCATATCATCATGTAATTTTTTTTTGCATCGCTGCCCTTTGTGTGTCTGTACAATGCTTGTGTTTCTATAAATAATATATAAATACACAGACACATGAGGATGAAATGAAAAGGAGATGATGTCCAAATTAGCATTGGTAAAAATAGGCGTGATTTATCATCATGGGATCTGTGACTAAATTCTTCACATGGTTCATGTGATGGACTGTGGCAGGAGCCCAAGTTGTTGTGGTTCTGATTCGCTTCCTGGGTAACGGCTTTAGCACGTGGTGCCATCGGCTGGCGAAGACTCTGTTATTAGAGCAGATCCCTCACAGCGTCAATTTTAGCCCTTATTTTTCCCCACGTTCATTTGACACTTTTCTCCAAAGTGACTTACAGTGTTAAGTTACCTACAACTACTAACGCACTTATGCAGCTGGGTAATTTAACTGGAGCAAGTTAGGGTAAGTACCACAATCAAAGGTACTACAGCAGCAGGTGAGAGTGGAACTAGCAACCTTCACACCCAAAGGCAGCAGCTCTATACTATTAGCTGACTCCGATGATAGTTAAAGCCTCCAGCCTAAGAAGCATTCTGTCACCCGAGCATCTCCAGCTTCATCCATGTTATTCCAGCGGTGGTGCATCTCATTACTCGTCTTCCTTGATCACATCTGTTTCAAACAGTGCCACTGGATGACACACCGGGGTATCATGTCAGGGCCAGGTTGTAGGCACACATTTGGGATGCACTTCAGCGCCTCACCAGTAGTTTCATCAGAAGGATTGAGGGCGAACACTTGCTGACAATGGCTCCTTCATCAGAGGCACAGAAGCGCGCCGGACCGTGAGCTCTAGAAGCTCATGTATATTTCATGTGGCATGCGTCGCAGCCAGGGCCGCAGCAGGGGGAATGGGGCACGGAGACCTGTGGGGAGGAAACCCCTGAGGCAGGGGGGGTAGAGAGGACGAGGAGAGGCCCGGTGAGGAAGACAAACAAGAAGGGACATAGAAGGGTGACGAAGACCACAGACGGGGTGCGTAGGTCATGGTGGGTGGGAAACACTGATTCTCTGGGGGATAAAGGAGCAGCAGTGGAAGCATAGGGGCACTTAGAAATGTGCTCTGGTTTAACCGGCACATTCCAGTCAGAGCACTGACCTAGAGAGCAGGGTAAACTGCAGATGTGTTTCCAGGAACTGTTACTGTCCTGAGCCAACGGGTGGGCCAAGTTCAGGCGTAAACCCGCCACTGACCTGCTAAAGCACCTGTTCCGGTTTTGTAGTCGTTCAACCTGCTGTCCTCTGATGCACAGCGATGGGGGGTGTTTGGGGGTGGGATGGGCTGGGGTGTTACAGGCTGCTCACGTAACCGCATAAGTAGGTCTGACAAAAGCATTTCAGAAACACATCACCAGAACCAGGTCAGCAGCACACACTGGGACAGTGGATACTGAGGCGGTCAGAGATACTGCTTTGCAGTCAAAAGACCTGGGTCCAAATCCCATTTCTGTAGTACCTGTAAGCAGGGTAGTTATCCTCAACTGCTCAAGAGTAAATGGGCAAATAATTATATACAACTTAGTATACTCTGATGCAGTGAGTGACACTGGTGCCTCTCAGCACCTGAGCTGTGCATTTGGACATAGGTTCGAATCTGGCTCAAGGTGTGTGGCATGTGTGTGTGTGTTTTTCCAGTGCTCATAAAGCAAAGGCATACAGAAGAAGGCAACTGTAAATCACTTCTTCACCCTGTCTTATCATGAAAACCTGGTTGTCACCATGAGTCAAGTGTAACTCAAGGGCTCTTTACACCCCTTAGTAAACAAGGGCAATGTTGGCATAAACACTGGAGTAAAGCATCAGCTACATGAATAAGTGAAACTGCATCTGGTCTGTATTTGGAGCTTATTTAAAAAAAAAAAACACACACACGCAGAGTCAGGTCATATTTTTGGGTTTTAATGGACATTTGATAGGACAAGGACATTGCGGCACTTGGATGTGCTGGGTTTGGGGAGTGACCAGGTCTGAAGAGCTATGCAGTGCAATTACAAAGTTTTTATATGGTGCATCCACAAATTCAAACAGACAAAAAAGAAGAATATGACGTGGCCTTGTTCCTCCACACCATAGTCATATTCCAACAAAGTAAGGCATTGGCTCTGATGATGGAGGTTTTCAAAGCGAAATGTACCAGAGTCTTCTTTATATATTACCTGCATATTTATAGACGTGAGTTTCACATTACTAATAGCGTTGGCCAAATCACTTTAATTTAATCACAGATAGTTCCCCTAACCATCCTCCGTCTGCGTCATGCTTATTAATAACCTTTACAGCTCTGTACATGTGAGAGATGGTTCTGTATTCTCTTTAAACGGAAGGGCGCACGCATCGCCGGTAAGGCTACTCCTATCACCGCTCACATGCACTGGCATCACACGGCTGTCACCCAGTTCCGGGCGTTTGCTCGCGTGTGGCCGCTGGGAGGCGTCCGCCGTGACTCGGTGGTTCGCCGGAACATGCGCCGCACGATGGAGGAAGGGACCGCAGTCCCGCTCTATTAATATCTATGTGCAGCCAGCGAGAGGAGATCACAGAGGCATGTATCTCGAGGCTGACGCAGGCACTTCTCACTCACAAGCCCACTTTTACTGCTTTAAAAAAACGGGCCCCCAGCTCCTTTCATGTCCTAAATAATTAAGCGTTTCCGAGCAGTTCGGTGAGCGAGTGGATACAGGGCTATATTTAGCACGTGGCGAGGAACACTGCCTGCTCATGACTCATGGTTCCGTGGCAGAGCTATAGAGGAGAACACGCAGCAGCGGTGAGTAATACGGAAGACGAAGGCCGCCATAACAATGACAATCGTCATCGCCGTTCCAGCAAGGCCCATTTGTGTCAGATGTTCTGCTTGATGTGACTCATGAGTCCCACTTGTGGGTCTCGCTCATCGGGACAGATAAGCAGGAAAATTACCGGAGGTTACATTATCAACCAGTATTTGTAAACATTTGAAGACTGAAAATAAAAATATTGAATCACTCCTGATTCAGGAAAAAAAAATCCAAATGCGGCAATCAGTTATCGTGCTGAAATGATTTTTTAATGCTCATAAAAATTTGGCTTGTGCAGCAGAGCACTGTGTGGGAGGTCATGGAGGCTAAACAAACTGCTTGATCAGGGTCATTCTGTATCAGTGGTGGCCAACCATGACAGTAAATGAGACGATAATAGAAAGTAAACAAACACTCCCTATTCCAGAGGACTCTCTGTTGTTCTAATAACACTGAGTTGACTCAGAATTTTCACCTCAAAGCATTACTGTCCTACAAGCCACAGCATTCGGAATAGGCAGCACCCTCATGATGTCATCGTGAAATGAAGGCCATAGTCTAAGTGAGAGACTGGGGAGCAGACTCAGCGTGTACCCCAGTCCAAGCGGTGAGGTCACCCTGGATGAGCCACACCTGATGAAACACCTCTTTGTTAAACTTGGGCACCATGATGATGGAGTAAAAACCTGCTTTGAGGAGGATGCTGACAGCCTGCAGGAGGTCAGCAGCATCCCCATGTCCCCCAAACATCAGCACCATTATGCCCCATGCCTGTGGACCTTGTATAATGGTTGATGCATTTTTCTTTTAGCAGATGATGATAGTTAAATGGCCAGTTATCCTAAAGTGTAAGATAATTGGAGTGAAGAAAAACTTATAGATTAGCATTTCCATACAAACTGGTGCGCATCTACTGGACAGAACAATGGAAGTAATTTGTTTTTGGAAACAACCGAAGAGTTTGGCAAAGGATTACGCAGCATGAAGTCTCTGTGATTAAAAGGCACTGGGAAGAGAGCTGAATGAGGCATTGATATGCTTCCTTTAGGGTTTCTTTACAGATGATGGAAGAGTGTGCTGAAACTCAGCACCTGGAGCAGAACAAAGGGAACAACTGGCTTCCATGACGTCACCATCAATTGAGCGTTCTGTTTTCAGGCCTTCTGGTGGTGATTTTCTCTTGAAGGGAAGGCCTTCACTGATAGCTTGATCGGTCCCTTCCGGAACGTGGGGTTAAGCAACTGGAGAGGGCAGGCTGTTTCGGAAGGCAGTGCTGTGAAACATGGCAGATAATGCAACGTCAGGGCAGAACAATGTCCTCAGACTTGCCTTTTCAGCCCTTTCCTCAGCCGTGATGGACTGGTCAAAGTGCACGGAAAGAGACTGCTGGAGGCATTCAAACTGCATTTTTGAGCAATAAGTGCAAATATGGTTTTTGAAAGGAGGTGTTTTCATATGTCTCAGGGTCACCAAGGAGGTCATTTTGAAGAAGTACCAAGATCTTCCATTTCATAGCTAAGACATAAATCCATGTATATCAGCTATAGTGAAGTACAGTAGTCTGGCTCATACAATATTTTTTCTGGCCGAATTGTAAAAAACAGGCATTTCTTAAAACAGGGTGTGTATTTTCATATGGTCCTTCTGGATCATTATTACATACAGGTGAAAAATGCTGTTGTCCATGGTAGTACTCTTCGAAAATCCTTCTCAGCAGAGTGTCCTTCCACCTACATTGAGGAGGACATGGCTTTTCAAAGCACACAATGCGCAGACTCAATAAACAAACTCAGAGACCTCAGCCTCCACCAAGGAACGGTCGCATGCTTCATATTCATAAACCACAATGATCCCTTTGTGCGCTTCCTTCATCAAAATAGCCCAACACGGCCTTGAAGCTCTCTGTCTTCATTATTTCTACCAAAGATACTGTTCTATTTCTGTCTTTGGTTACCTTAATTTGTTCCCTCAAGTTGAAAAAATGTAATAATCTTAGGCAAATGAGTTGTGAGGCCAAATTAATCCTGCTGGTTGGAAAAGTTCAACCTTCCATACTACAAACAAGAGGGATTAAAGGGGAGGAAATTATTGTGGAGCTCCTGGACTCTATGGTTGGCTACTTCCATTTCCATCTTTTTCACTCTCCTTCTGCTTCCTTTGTTAGAAGAGTTCAGCCCAAGGAAGAGTCGGCAGCATAACTGTAATGGAGACTGTAGCACACTGTCCACACCAGAGGTCATGGTGTCTGCCTGCGAAGGCCCTTTTGTCTAAATAATTATATGGGGGTCAGTCTTGGACTTTCATTTTATTGGGTGCCTTTTTGCATTTCACGGAACAGTGGAAGCAGACAATCAATCGTTTTACGAATGTCATTATGATGGCAGATTCAGCCAATGATTCATTTGGAAACATAAAAAGTGAAAAATGTTTGTTGTCCTACATAAGTCTTTCTGAGGTTTTCTATTTCTAAATGTTCTTCGTAATTGCTGCAAATTTCCACGCCATATTTGACCTAGTTTTCTTTACAGCCAAGGCCTGAAAATGCCACTGTAGAGAGTAGGAGCTCTACCTCTCTATTTTGGAGCTTACATCGTACTGCTGAACACAACAGGGGTCTCGGGCCAAAGCCCACAGCTGTAGCCAGCAAGACGCATAGTGGTTGGAGGAACGGATTCCAAACCTGAAGGTTGCTGATTCCTTCAACTCTCTGCTATACTTCCCTTCAGCAAAGAACTTACCCTGAAGTGCTCCAGTAAATATAGTGAGATGCTTAACTGGGTCAAAAACTGTTATTCGCCTTGGACAGAAGCGTCAGCTAAGCAAGTAATTAATAATGTATTCCCTCACAGCAGGTGGGAATATGGGTAGATCTTTTGCACGACTGGAGAAAATAAAATGATTCTGTTTCCCAAAAAGACTGTGCTTGGAGATCAGCCTGACCTAGTTGAAACCTCGTCTACATGGTGGACTTTAAAAGTGCCACGGTAGACATGATTTTAAGCACTTCTGTATCAGTCCATCAGTAACCGCTGCAGCACACTGGCCTTTTCAAACGTTTTAAATAAAGGAAAAACTTACAACTGAGCACAGCCGTTCTCAAACTGCTCATTTTTGTTCTCTACTGTAAGAATAGCAACAATAGGATCCTCAAATAGCACAATCGAATGATTATATAAACAGTCACTACAGCAACAATTTCCAAAAGCCATTGGATGTGCATAGTCCTTTAGGAACTCTGTAACATTACAGACTGATGCGAGATAGGCCGGAACACTGTCATAACACACATAATGTACCCAATAAAGTTTACGTTCAAGCACTCATAAATTTTCATGTCAAACAAATGTCTGCAAAGATATTTCCAGGAACTATTAATTACATTTTTATATCCTTAATCTGATGTTCAGCTGGTGATTTAGTTTAGGCGAAGGAATTCAGTTGAAGAGTCAAGAAGTAAAATTAGTAACACGCTTTCTATGGATGTGCTATAAAATGACTTAGTGGATTCTGAACTGGTTAGAGACATTAAATTCGAGAAAGTCAGCCAAGAGACAGAGTTGCCTTGAATGCTGTTCTAACTGTTACACCATATTTGTTGTACACATGCATTCAACCTTCCGCTGGTTTGAGCTCCCGAACTATGGGTTCAGACCTGAGTTTCAATCAAGCTTTGATTGTGTAGTTTTGCCCTGTTCCTGTTGCCCAACATATGCTTGTATGATTCTGGACTATCATGACTCTGTGTTGATCTTGCATTTGTTCCTCCATAGTGTTTTCCACCCGTCCTGGGTGTGTCCCTTACGCCCTGTGTTGCCAGGTAGGCTCCGGTTCCCCGTGACCCCCTATGGGACAAGCGGTTCTAAAAATGTGTGTGTGTGTGTGTGTAGTGTTTTCCATACTGTTCCAGTGTGCCTCTTCTCCCCATCTATCGCCATTGGCTTCTTGTAGATGTCTGTCAAGTTCAACACTCTGGTTACGGACTACGAGACCGTCAAACAATCTATTTCCTGATACCTAAAAGACCTCGCTACACTCCAGCAAGACCACTTCCCATCTCTACCTCTCGCTACATCAGTCTTAGTCCTGATCCAGTGGAATAAACTTCTTTCATCCCTCAGAATTGCTGATTCTCTTTCATTGTTCAAGAAAGCTCTCAGACTCATCTCTTGTAGACTAGACCCATTTCCCTTCCCATGCTCCTGAAACCTTTGTAATCTACTACTTTTTATCTACCTATTATCATGACCAGACTGCGATATGACATGGACAAGTGAAGATTCTGGACTGTGAAGACATGAAGACTTCTGAATGGAAAAAACAAGGAGCCTCTGAACACTTAGTGACTGAAGAGTTGAAGGACACAACAACTAGAGACTTGGAGGACATGGTGTCTCAAGACTTGGAAGGCATAGCAACTACAGGCCTGGAGAACAAAGTCATCGGAGACTTGGAGGACACAGTCAGTGGAAGCTTAAAGTAGATACTGGGAAGAGGTAGGAACACCACAACAGCAAACACAAGGCAGAGCAGCTGCACCAGGGTAAGAACAATAGTGTACACTGTTAGAGAATCCACAATATGACTGTTGTCAGTCCCTCTCTTTTAAAACCTAGGATGCTGACTGAAACTGATTCTGCTAAGTGGCCCCAACCAGGGATCTCTGGCGGCCAACAATGGTACTGCAGCCTGGGGTCAAGGCACCTATATTCCTGTTTGTCCTGCATATCAGTCATTTTGGTAGCTACTGGAATACAGTATGTGAACTATGACAATGCTAGCATTTAACAAAGCAGGTGTGCTTAATCACCCATCTATATCTATTTGGTGTTGTTGTGCATACGTTTACTCTGAATTGTAGTTTGTTTTGGAAAAAAAACATCTACCAAAGGCAGATGATAATAATAAGGTGCACAATACCAGGGGTTTGGATGAGGCAAAGAAAGATGCACAGGCAGCATTCATTCCCAGTGATTTATTTGAACACCAGCACACAGGAAAGCAATGCTCTCAGTTCAAGAACCCCATTTCCTTCAGGAGCTGTACATCTAGCCAGCTTTTTCCAGGCACCTTAGCACCCTCAAGCTCTCGCCCAACATACTGGCAAACACAGTCACCCCAACATTTCCCTCAGAAGTGCCCCAAGTGGTTACACACCCACATTTCACATTTTTCCCATAATGCAACTATTTACAATAAGCGCATTCCCCATTCAAACACCAGCAGCGCGGGTCGTTACATTATAATAATTGTTGCATATCTCTCAATATATTTTTGTACATGTAGTTGCTTTGAGAGAACCTCTAGGGAAGAGTGCTGTGCAAATAGTAATTTAATAGAAGTCTGGACATTTAATTTGATCAAGTAAAACATGGTTAATAAAAACTGAGCAGAAACACAGTCAGGGAGTAACCTTGTTTGTACCCATTGCTACAGATCCTTAGTTCTAAATGGTACAGTAGGGACAACCTTTAAACACAATGTCTGTTCCCAAATACCCTAAATTGTTTACATTTTTAGCAAACCAGCAGCTCCAACCTTAAGCCTTCCCAGAAGTGCGGTTGGCAGTGGTTTGAAGGCATGTTATCTTCCTGTCGAGACACTGGTAACTTTAAATGTGTGCTTTGTGGTAGAGTTAAAAGCGATTTGGGGGAGTGTGGAGGAAAACCTCACGTGGGATCCAAATGGATGGTTTAGCTTTGGAAACAGACACTTGGTCCTCTTTGAGACTGTAAGGGTGCCCATGGCTCCTCTGTCTCAGCCACGTGACATAGTTTATTCTCAGAAAAAAAGAAAAATGAAATTGCTAGAGCACAAGATGTTACTGGATTTTTGGCTGTTGCGGGAGATTTTATTTTCACTGCGGTGATTTTTCCATAAAAGATGTGATTTTGTAAAAATCTGATATCCATGTATGTGAATATAGGGAGAAGAGTCAAAACCCAAAAGAATTATAAAAGGAAAATGGTTTTTAATAAACTACGTCATTATTATTTGTCTGCTACCTTTAAAGGAAACCAATGGGTTTTTTTTAAGACAGCACATTAAAAAAATCCAACTGTAGCACTCTAGCAAGGTACCTTGTTTTAGTGACAAACCAATTATGTCTTGCAACATAAAAAATATGTTTTCACAAACTACAATTGCTGTACAACTGAAATATATTTGCAGGCTTGATAATACACATCTCTGGGATAGTGCATGTTGCAGGTTTTTCTTGAAAGCTGATCTCATCTTAAGGGTGGAACTCTTCACGCTCGAATAAGCTCATGAATGAAACATTTGCTCTTCTTGTGATGGAGCAATAATTCACTGTACCAGGACAGCATTATCCCACAGACATGTAGCCTACATACTTATCCCCACTAAAACTCATGAATCCAGCTGTGCTCTTGCATGAAGCTTTAACTGTCTTTAACATTTCACTTTTTCCACATGTAAGAAGGCTTTTATCATGAGCTTCCAACCAGCTGTTAAAAGCATTCATAATTTTAAATGATCATGATATCTGCTGGTTAACAGGTCCCATCAAATATTTGTAATAGACTTGAATATGTAGTTAAGATCTGATGCTTTAACACACACTATACATGTTAATAATTAAAGGGTTGATTGTTCTTACTCCAGTAGTAGGACCCATGTGAAGAATAAATAAAATTTTTACAGAAAAAGATACTGTTTTCCCTCTTTAAGGAAACTGAGTCCAGTGTCTTGACTGATTGGATGCTTTGCTTTTTATGCTCATGAAGATATGATACTAGCAGTATGAAAGCTTTGATCCATTAAGAGTCTTGTATTGGTCAAAGGCATCAGCAATAGAATTCTTTAGGAAAGATAGCCCATAAAGCAGCATAAAAAAAAAGAAAAACACAGCAATACATGTAAGTTTGTGTGCATATCTAAATGTGAGAAGTACTGTGGACTGTATTTCCCTATTAATTACTTTAATTAGATTATAGTTGTTTGTATAGCCTTGCTGGAGATGGGTAAGTAGTGGACCCAGTTGCAAGTTGGTTTTAATCGTTCAACAAGGTTCGTAGGACTAGACACAATCAAAGTCAGGGAAAGGAGAAGTTCTTTCAAGGCGTGAACATTGCAGCACAGGCAATCCGAAGTCAGTAGTCGAGGAGAACGGGCGAGAGTCAAAAACCAGGAACAAGGGAACAAGCAAGACGAAGATGCTGAGACTACAAAATCGCAAAGATGTTTACGAGAATCCGTGTCAGTCGGTGGACCTGGATCTCCTTTTATGCGTGTCCTGTTAATTGAACACAGGTGTTGCCACTCCGCTCGTTCCCGGGGGCGTGACAGTACCCTCTCCTCCACGGGCAGACCCTGCTGCCCGCCGAGGCCGAGGAGGACGCCCACTAGGCCGAGGCACTGGGCGATCTGGGTAGTCCCTGTGGAAGGAGGCAATCAGGTCCGCATCCAGGGTATCCTTCACCGGTACCCAGCTGCGCTACCAATCAACAAGATACTGTAGCCGGCCGTCACGCTATCGGGAATCCAGGAGATCCTTGACCAGGTACGCTGGGGGTCCATCCACCTGTACCAGTGGGGGCAGCTCTGAAGGCCACAGGACCTAGAGGTGCGACACTTGATACGGCTTCAGAAGGGAGACATGACGGATGGACCTGAAGAGACGGGGGCAGAAGCAAGTGGTAAGTGACTGGGGTGACCTGGCGGATGATCTGGTATGGGCCTACAAAGCGGGGGCTGAATTTTCAGGATGGGCGACGCATTTTCAGGTCCCTGGTGGACAGCCAGACCCACTGGCCAGGATGAAAGGAGACAGGCCGCCGGTGACGATTTGCCTGGCACTTGTACTGTTGCACGTTGCGGTGTAGCTGGGCGGTGACTGTTCTCCATGTCTCCTCACTATTCTTGTACCAGGTGTTAACAGCGGGGATCTCTGTATGTTCCGGATGCCAGGGAAAGAAGGGGGGCTGGTATCTTAGAACACACTGGAAAGGCATTAGTCTGGTGGAGGAATGTGGCAGGGAGTTGTGGGCATACTCTGACCAGGGCAGATATCGGGCCCATTGCTGCTGCCTCTCGCTGCAATAAGACCTCAAGAACTGGCCCAGATCCTGATGGAGCCTCTCAACCTGTCCGTTAGCCTGTGGGTGATACCCAGATGTCAAGCTTACCGCGACTCCCAGCTTCAGCCAGAAGGCCTTCCAGAGTTGTGAGGTGAACTGCAAGCCTCGGTCAGAGACGATGTCCTCAGGAAGGCCATGCAGGCAAAACACCTGGTGAAACAGGGCCTCTATGGTTTCCAACACTGTTGGGAGCTGTGGCAAGGGTATCAGATGACAGGACTTTGAAAACCGATCGAGGACA
The DNA here is from genome assembly GCF_900964775.1 of Scleropages formosus. Lineage (NCBI taxonomy): Eukaryota > Metazoa > Chordata > Actinopteri > Osteoglossiformes > Osteoglossidae > Scleropages > Scleropages formosus. The sequence goes on from NC_041807.1 coordinate 19,062,121, forward strand.
GTGAGAATGACGGTGCTACCTTCAGACAGCGGGAGATCCACCAGAAGTCTACGGACACATGTGACCAGGGTCGAGCTGGGACTGGGAGAAGCTCTAGCAGACCTGCAGGCTTTTGAGTTGGGGTCTGGGCTTGGGCACACGTCTCACAGGCCTCTATGTACTCCTGCACGTCTTCCTGCATGGACAGCCACAAATAATGGTCTTGGATTAGGGACAGGGTCCGTCGGTGGCCCAGGTGTCCAGCTGCCAGGGAGTCGTGAGCCCACTGCAAGAGGGAAGGTCAGAGTCGGACAGGCACGTATTCCTTATCTTCTGGGTGGTCTAAAGGGCCAGGGTCCTCTTCCTGGGCTGCCTGGAGCTCCTGCTGGAAGCACCACCTGATCAGAGCCACCACCCATTGTTCCGGAAAGATCGGGGCGGGCTCTACTGAGTCCGGTTCCCTGCCATACATCCTCAACAGGGCATCGGCCTTGGTGTTCTTTGACCCTAGCCGGTAGGTCACCGTGAATCTGAACCTGGTGAAAAACAAGCCCAGCATGCCTTAGCCGAGGGTTCAGACGCCGTGCTTTCTTCAGATACTCTAGATTTTAGTGGTCTGTCAGAACCAGGAACGGGTGTACAGCTCCCTCCAGCTAATGTCACCATTCCTCTAGAGCTAGTTTGATTGCCAGAAGTTCTCGATTCCCAATGTCATAATTCCACTCAACAGATGTTAGTTTTCGTGAAAAGAATGGGCATAGGTGCAGCTTCGGGGGAGTGTCCTATCTCTGGGACAGGACTGCACCAACCCTGACCTCCAAGGCTTCCACCTCCACCACAAACGGTAACGAGGGGTCACAGTGTCTCAAGATTGGGGCCATGGTGAACCTGTCCTTAAAGGTCTGAAACGCTGTCTGGGCCTCCTCGGTCCACTCCAACTTCTTCCCCTGGGCTGTAAGCGGAGCCACTACCGAGCTGAAACCCCTTATGAATCTCCGGTAAAAGTTAGCAAAACCCAGAAACCTCTGCAGGGCCTTGACCGACATGGGCCGGGGCCAGTCTAACACTGCCTGAACCTTCTTCGTGTCCATAGCCACCCCGTCAGCGCTCAGGCTGAAGCCAAAGAAGGAGACCTGAGTCTGGTCGAATAAACATTTCTCCTTCTTGACATACAGCCGGTTTTCTAGCAGGCGCCCCAAAACCTGCTATACCAGGCTGACATGTTGACCCATCGTGTGGGAATAGACCAGGATATCGTCGAGGTAAACGATGACTCCCTTGGTCACCAGATCTCCCAAGACATGGTTTACAAAGGCCTGAAACACGGACGGAGCATTTGACAGGCCGAAAGGCATGACTAAGTACTCATAATGGCCCAATGAAGTGCTAAATGCAGTCTTCCACTCATCCCACTCCCGGATCCAAATGAGATTGTATGCGCTGCGCAGGTCCAGTTTAGTAAACACGCGAGCCCCATGGACCTGCTCCAGCGCCGAGGTGATGAGTGGCAAAGGATGGGGGTATTTTACTGTAACCGCATTTAGCCCTCGATGGTTACTCCAGGCCAGACTGTGCATTTGAACATGGCTGGACTTTTTGTGTGGGTTTTCTATCAAGTAAAATGTATTTTTATAAAGCATTCTACCCTGAAAGCAGACAAAGAATGCTTTCACAGATTACTGAGGTATAGCAAATGAAAATCAGGAAGAAATGACTGACCAAAACATGTAACACATTGGTAAAAATTTGAAAAAAGTCAGTAAATATAGGAAGTACTACCAGAACTGATGTACTTTGCAGAGACAGATTGATGATTAAGTGTTGATGGAATAATGTGCCAGCAACAGAGGAGAGGAAAACAAAAGTTCTGCAGTGACATAAAATTGCAGTGAATAAACCTGTGGGGAGCCATGGTAAATCAGTGTATAAATGGAAGCAGCAGCATTCTTAATCTGCATTCTTGAAGTAAATTGATGACTGTGCGTGGGTAATTCCCTTGTGATCATGAGTGTACCGTGCCTCATGCCTTGGGCTTCTGGGATTGGCTCCTCAACAATGCAACCTTTTCTGAAAAAAGATCGATAGCAGTCATAGTAAAATGTTGATGAGAGAGGAAACACAGCTTAGCTGAAAATAATCAAAAGCTCTGAAAGCAGTGAAGCTCAACGGTATCACCTTATTTTTATCTTCTGGCATGTTGGGGTCAAGTCAGGAGAGCTCAAGAACAGGACTCTGACCCCAACTCTGCTGGTCCAGGCAATCAGTGTACACCTTAACATTCCTACCGCTGAGTCTTCACATCTACATAGGACAAAGGTAAACGAAAATCTTGTACTTAAAAATTCACTTGGCAAGTTCAGGCTAGTAATCTATTACTATTTATTACCCATACAATTCAGAACTGTATGGAGAAAATAGCTGCTGAGAAGTCGGAAACAGGTTCGCATGAATTCCATTTATCTTTCCATGACCAATAAACAATAAATGCTTTAGTGGATTCTTTGGGTGCCTTGAATTACTCTTTATTGGTGACTCAAGGTTTCCTGACCAAAACTCACATTCACATCTGCAGCAAGGAGTAGCTGAAGGTGCTTCACTCTTGACAGGATCAACTATGCCTTACTTTGTGCTACTAAATCCTGTTTATAATCATCTATCACCTCAAGTTTTTTGTGCTAATACAGGTCTGATATGGTAAATTCATGTGGGGTTCCACTCTCTGGGTACCACCAATGCTGTGCTATTTACTGCCTCCTGACTCTCAAATGACGCACAGTAAAGAAAAAAGAGCAAGTTATAAAGAGACCCTGGGGCTACAACAGTGTGGATATATACACAGAGTGCCTTGCAAATGTATTCAGACCTTTGACAAAATCACACATTTTACTGGATAACAAAGCAATGCTTTAATTTTTCTTTGTCTTTTCTTTTCTGCTTTCCACAAGCAAATTGGGACATCCAAGAATGGACAAAAAACACATCAAGCCAGTGCAAAAAACTGGTAGACGTTTGACCAAAAAATAAAAAAATTGAAGCTTTAATTGCTTCCATAGGTGCTTGTACCAAATATTGAGTTCAGGTTGACAAAATAATTCATTTGTATTATTTCCAATTAAAATATCACATGGAAAGAAATATTATAACATCATTTTGTTATCCAGTAAAATGTGTGATTTTGTCAAGGGTCTGAATACTTCTGCAAGGCACTGTGTCTCCCTCACTCTCATGTATTTATCCTTTATATACATGTACATCTGGGCGTTTATACCTGTAGTGTACCAGGCAATCAATCAATCAAACAGAGCTGAGCAGCAAAAATAGCTTTTGTAACATAGCCGTTTTGCAAACAGAAATTCTGCACTAGTTGCACATTTCAAGCGCCTGCTAGTTTTGGCAGTAACACAGAGGTTCGAGATGTGGAGAGCTATAATTAGCCCCCTGACCTGTGAGCTGATCAGTGAGGTGACCGGTCCACTGAGGCAGTCTGGAGGACAGGACCAAAGCAGTGTGTCCCAGACACCAGTTAATAAGTGCCCATACACACATTGCAGTGAAATTCCTTTTTGGTGAATTGAGGTGATGCTGAGAGAACAGCAAAGGGACACTGTGACTATCTCCCACCTCTTGCTGTAGTGCCACTGATCAAGGTATGCACTCCAAAATGGCTCCAGCAAATATTATCCTGCTGTAAAAATGGGTAAAATAGTGTACAAAGTTCAATGTCTGTTGCAGATCCAGGAGGATAAGCATCCATTTGAAGCGTCACACTCCTAGGAAATGCTCTTTACCAGGTAACGGTGTGTAAAATATCTGGTGAACATGGGTCCACATCCCCTAAACGCCCCAACAGAAGCCACACTGGTTATGGATTTTTCTATATACTGAGTGGGGATCATGTCAGATAGAGTATCTTTTGAATTACCTACCTCAGACAACATACCTTAGTAACAAAATCCCATTACCCTGACCCACTGTAGCCCAGTCCTCATGAATTAAGCATGACTGATACCATCTGCATCATCTTAAAGGTGCTGGAAAAAAAAAGAAACAGAAAGACAAAGGTAATTTAAATCAGTGCTTCTAGTATATATTTAATTTACTCAATGCTGTCGCATTTATTGATGTGACAAACGCAAACTTCAGCTTCTGTAAATGAACTGGGGTTTAATTTATTGGAGGGAATGGAAACGCTACACATGAATAATATTCTTTGACAGCATCCAGTCTGGGCACTGAGTGATGACTCCAATGGCAGAATGAAAGCTCCGTGTCCAGAACGGCTGGAGTTGTATCAAAAGCTGATGATGAACAGAAACTCATTCATCAAAGAAAGAGGCAGATCTAGGCGGTGGGGATGGGGGGGGAGGGGTCAGGTCTTCAGGCCTGAGAGATGAGAAGTGCAAGGAACTGAGGGACAGCTTCAGTAGTTCTGGACCTACCTGGAGAAGGCAACATGACTAGAAACTCTCAGTTTCAAGCTGACATAATCAAAATCTCCATTTGATTACTAAATCAAACCTCGGTAAACAAATGATATAGCAAAGGTTCCTTTGCATTGTTCTGTATTTGTGAAAAAAAGTATATTACAAAACATTTTTTTTGTCATAAAGCACATTTCCGATCTTTACCTTAGGCATATGCACTGATGTGGGAGTGAATATGTGCAGGGGGGTTGACTTGACACATGAGCCACAAAACCATAAAAATGTTTCTAGGGGGCAGGACTAACCCAACAACTCACCAGAACTAACACAGGCAATACTGCAATAAGTCTGATTTGTTTAGCATGGCAATTCTGTTGGGGGGGGGCGCGATGGCACAGTGGGCTTGGCTGGGTCCTGCCCTCTAGCGGGTCTGGGGTTCATGTCCCGTGCCCTGTGATGGACTGGCATCCAATCCTGGGTGTGTCCCCTCCCCCTCCAGCCCTATGCCCTGTGTTGCCGAGTTATGCTCCGGTTCACCACGACCCCCCTTGGGACAAGTAGTTTCAGAGTGTGTGTGTGTGTCGTGGGGGGGGTAATTCTGTCCATCTAGTCATCTTCATTAACCACTTCCCAGCCAGGGTCGCACAGAAGTACAGACTCTATGCCAGAATCACTAGGTGCAAGGCAGGGCTACACATGAAGGTAATTTTATCTAGATATTTAAAATTTATTAGAAAGTTATTGCAGTTATATGCACTGTTCCCTTGGCCTGTAATAATGAATCTCAGTAGTCATTGTTTTTAAATTACATGATATTTTAATATTTATAGCACATAATGCCATTTCCCTCCTGTTTAACTACAACAACAGCAGTCATAGGTTGAAGCCTGTGCCTCAATTCTGTGGTCAGTGAACAAGTGGTTACCCACAGCATTTTTGGTCACTAACCTGTTAACAGAACTGTCACCTTCACAACCTGTCATTCCATGCCCCTGAACTCCTTAGCATGTCCACATCCCTTATTTTTTTGTGTAAGGCTATTACTTTCATTTTTACAACATTGAGCAACATTAGAAGAAATTACGACTGGAGGTAATACATGATCTCAAGTGCTGATTGTTGACCGACTCATCTTGAGCATTCATCTTGTTATTGATCACATACAGGATGAACAAGGCTGAGCTGCAAATGTCATGAACTCCACAAGCCTGATGAAGGCAGTCCCAGAAATTTTCTATTCCTTCTGAGAAACATTCAGCCGGATGTTGAAATAGGTAATTTTACTCCTTAACAGGAAAAAAAGTAATAAAATGTTTCAATCTCCAAATAAGTAAAGCAGCCGTTCAAAATGACAATCATGAACACCTTCATTGTTTTTCATAAGCATAATGCTGAAACCCAATAAAGACTGTAGTCAACATCATTGCTTAGAGCCAATGAAAATTTCACACAAGGTCATATACAAAAAAATTTTAATTGAAATGTATAAAAAAATAGGCTTTCCATCATTCCATGTCACACCAACCTGGGGGGAGGGGGAAGGAAAAAAAAAAAAAAAAAACCACTGGGCTGCAATTCAACAATGACAAGCACAGTTTATCGCCCGCCCCCCGCTAAATTAATTGATGCCACATAATGTCCACTGCAAGACTGTACAAGTTCAACAGTTTAAAACCATTTCCTCAAACAGCATCACTTTACATTTCAGATACAAACAATCCAAGGTGTGATACTACCAGGGATCATATGGGAGGGAATCAGAATACTCATTGCTCTTCCAATTAAATAATGTTAATTTTGTTTTCATAAACTAGTTCAGGGCAGCTGGAATTCTGACAGTCCTGTTAAATTTGAAAGGATAAAAAAAAAGGAATGCAAATAAAATGCCATAGAAAAAGATTAAACTGTGGGATTTAATCTAGCTGTTAATAAATAAATAAATAAATAGCCAGAGTGGAATGTCTACACACAAATAAATAATACACTGGAAAAATGTACATAAATATACTACAATATAGTATTGAACTGAGTTAATGAATATTGCATTGGTTGTGCATCTCACACCCATGGTTTAGTACACCAGGGTCGAGAGATATGTAGTGTCAGTCAGATGGTATGGTAGGGTTGGGGTGCAGTGGGAGACGCATGGAAGGCTGCAAGCATCCCAAGGTAGACAAGGTATTCTGTACAGTGGGGACTCTTTACACATTTTAGAAAACCAAAGAGAAAAAGAGTTCCAGTATTCAGGTGTAGGTAGAAGTGTGAGTGAGCAGCAGAGATAAGGGATGTGTTGTGAGTGTGCATTTCAAGTATTCCACTGTCAGTGGGGACCACCACCCCAGCCCCATGACCCAACACTGGCTCATAATTTGCATGCAGGGAGACACCCCTGTCAAACAACTTACAAGCACTCAAATGATGAAAGCCCCACAAAAAGCAGCTTTCAAAAAGGCACTCAAAATCAAAGTGAAAACATTTAAATAAAGGTTTTCCAAGCTCTATGAGAGCAGCCAGCACATCTGAATAAAAAAAGGGTAATCAGAATTATAAACCAGCATTATAAAATAAAATCAAAATAAAAGTGCTGGTTAGACCATCTGCAAATGTTCCCCATGTGGAAACAAGTTATAAAAATAAGGAAGAACAAACCATAATAAATTACAGTTTCTGAAAAGGGGGTTGGGGGTGTTGCGGAGGGTCTGGCAGAAGCGCCATAGCTGGACCGCAAACCCGGAGTTCCAGGGTCTCCTCCCACTCCTGCTATGTGCAGCAGCAGCTCAGAGGCTCTCCTTGCTGGAACTGGTACTTGATGTCTCAGCATCGATGCTCTGCAGCTGGATGTCACCACCGCCAGCCTTCACTGCCTCCGTCGTGCGCATCCACGGGTGGTTGAAGATTTGCTCTAAGGTGGGCCGGTCCGAAGGCCGCAGACAAAGACACCACTTGATCAGCTGCTGACATTCTTGGGAGAGAGAGAGCGAGAGAATGACAAATGTTAAATTTTCAGCATCGGTCAAAAGTAACTGGCAATACGAGGATGACCAGTCAGGTGGGGGCATTTGAGACCGATACATACCAGTGGAAATTCGTCGTCGGAAATATATACGTCCTCTGAGTATTTCCTCATCCTGCTCAAAGGGAATATCTCCACACACCATATCATACAGCAGCACGCCCAGTGACCACACTGTTGCCGAGCGCCCATGGTATCTGTGGTACCGGATCCACTCTGGTGGACTATAGACCCTTGTACCTGCAAAGAATATTAGGAATAAAAATTTCAAAAAGGAAAATGTGAGGTTCTACAAAGTATTATTTTATTTAAAAGGACTGTAATTCCTTGCTAAATAAAATTACATTTGTTTCATTTTAGGACTGAAACCAGACTGCAGCACTGTAAAAACAATCAGATGACCGCTTGGGGGGGATAGTCTCATTGCAGCCCCCCCCCACGAACACACCCACGCTCAGTTTTCAGTTTTGAGGCTGCATGTGACTGCGGACTAAAAATTGCGCGATTGACCCCCTCCCCCTGCAGCCCTAACCCCTCTCACGAGTCCTCAGATGCAGGAGCGCGGGTATCCTGGATACCAAACAGAAACAGGAGGTCGTGACGCGCGCCATCACGTGGACTGCGGATTCAGGTTTCACAACAAACGCCTTACGCGGCAGCGCGCCGCGACTGCGCTAAACTATGCAGCCGCTTTGTGTTCAGAAAAAAACCGACGTTTCAGTTTGTCAACAAAAGACTGAACTCTGGTGTCAGATACTTTAATCTTTCTTATCGAAAACCAAAAAAATATACTGAAAACACCCCTCCAGACATATGCATAACAAAAATTAAGGCACAAAGCAGCCCGTATGAGCCCCGCGATGACCCATTCGGGGAGCACCCCAGGGGACGCCTCTCTCTGTGCATCCTAACCCCCCCCCTCTCCCACCCGCGCAGGGTTGGCTGTGTGTCCCCTTACCGTCGAAGTCCGTGTACACGGTGTCCTTGAGCAGCGCCCCCGAGCCGAAGTCGATGAGCTTGAGGTCGCCCGTGCGCAGGTCCACCAGCACGTTCTCGTCCTTGATGTCGCGGTGCACGACGCCGCAGCTGTAGCAGTGGCGCACGGCCTCGAGCACCTGGCGGAAAAAGCCGCGCGCCGTGTCCTCGTCGAGCGCGCCCTTCTCCGTGATGTAGTCGAACAGGTCCTTCACGGGCTCCGGCCTCTCCATGACCAGAAGCCATCCGTCGGGTCGCTCGTACCAGTCGAGCAGCTTGATGACCCCGCGGAAGGAGGAGCCCACCTTTTTCAGCAGCAGGATTTCCAAAGGCACCACGGCGCCGTTCTGCAGCCAAACACACCCACCCGTTAGCGCGTGCCGGACCCCCTCCCCCTGCCCCCTGCCTGCCAACCGCCAAGGACAACCAACACGCGGCTCCACTTACTAGTGTGCCCCACTCGGTCACCCTGTCCTTCGCCACGTGTTTAACAGCAACCTGCAACGGAAAAGACAGCCCGTTAGTCTCCCACACATGACATGTCATGTCGCGAGTACGAGCTGTGCCGAGAAACGTCCACGCACTGAATGAATCTGCCCGCGCTCAGCCTCACCGGTAAACCGTCCGAAAGCCGGCTGCCGGCGTACACCGTCCCGAAGCCGCCGCTGCCCAGCACGGAGCCCACCTGGTACACCTTTTCGAAGGGCTCCTTCTCCACTTTCACTACGAACACACAAACACAGGTGACAGGGTCAGCGCATTAGCGCTCGGAAGGCAGTGCGTGAAAGCGCGGGAGGCTCGCGCCGCAACTACTGCTGCTTCAAGATGGCTGCGAGCCGAGCCACCCCGCCGGTATCTAAGCACGAAGCGCTGACTGAATCTTTCTCTAACCTCCCGTTTGCAAAAATTATGAATAGACTAGAGTTCCAGTTTTTTTTAACACTGTGGCTAAATATTTCGCGCGGCACAGCGCCAGGCGCACCGAGTCGAGTCGAGGAGGCGGTACCTGGCTGAAGCTGGATCTTCACCGGTAAATGGTCCATCGCTGTGGGGCTGCAGATGTGAGAGAAGGAGCCAAACTTGGAAAGCAACATATTAAGACGCGTGTGAAATTATTCCCCCTGTTTGTTTTTTCCTCCTAATCGTCCTGGGTGGGTAGCTTGCGACGCAGTCCCCTTGGTCTAGCTGGGTAAGAGCATTGAGCAGCAAGTGGCAGTATTTCAAAATGGATTTTAAAAAATAAAAATATAGTCACAGTGCCGCAAGAATCCAAAAATATAGTGTAAATATACTGTAAAATACTGAAAAAAGACCATAAAACGAACTGGTTGAAATACGTTTACAGTTGCAAAAGAGAAAAATGGTACTTCGCGCGCAATACTGTATTGAACGCAAAATGCCCAAGGTTAAATCAATTCACCATGACGACTCAAAATCCTGACGCGCGCTCTCTCCACAGTCTGAGCTTAGTCAGGGTCGTGTCTACGACTTTAAGGCCAATATTTTGACGCGTGGAAACGCGTATATATCCATCCGCCACGCCAGCCTAGCTTAACTACTACTGATAACCGTGGTATTTCCCCCCCGATTTTCCTCAGTGCTCCTTTAGACGTGCCACCTCAAAGTGGTCTCATTTAAAACGTTAATTCAACGAAATTTTTCGTCTAATACGATTAAAGTGTAATTCCGCGCACTACTTTTGGATAGTACGAGACGCGAGAGGATACCGTGTCTGACTGCTTTGCATCATGCCTCATTGAGCCAATCAGATCACGTTTATAAATATAGTGTTTTCATTTCTGCCCAATGGGAGAACTACTACTTAACATAAAGGGGTGGGTTTGGGCGCACGTGGCGCCTGCGGTACTCTGCGGCTGTCTGCTGAGAAAATCGCCACGCGGGCTATTAGCATGCGGGACGCGCCGCGAAACGGGCTGGAATGTACGTCGCGCTTCTTTTTTTGACACAAATTTATGCGCTGCTTTGAATGACCCGGTGTTTAGTTTCCACTCATCAGAGAATAAGTGAAAATTGTTATATCGATTAATGTGAAGAGGCGAATTTTCTTTCCCACGCATTTACAGAGTTAAGCACATTTAACGAGTAGACTCGTGCAGATTGCGTGAACGTAGCGAACCATTTTTTTTGTTTATTTTGTAAGTTCCACGAGGAGCCTGTAGAGGGTGCTAAGTTAACAAAACTTTTTGATCTTATTTTTACCCGTAATGCTTTTGATACTGTACTTGTAAAAATGTGGACTTAAATCTGCATAAGCATAATGTAGGCTGCATAAACATGTTGCTCTTTTCCAGGGTGACTTACACTAACATACCTATTTATGTGGCAGGGTGTTTTTACTGTATCAGTTTAGGGTAAGAATCTTGACCAGGGGTACTAGAGCAGGAAGGGGTTTGAACCCAAAACCATAACCTCACTAAGCAAATGTCCCAACCACTATGCCACACACAGGCTTAATTTTATGTTCAGCGTATGTTTTGTCATGATTGATTTTTCTCCCCCAGTTGTGGAAATTACTCCCAGTTGTGTGTCCAGTTCTCCTTTACCTTCGTGAGATTTGGTATCGGGCTTCTCATCAGCAACAGGCAGCCCGAATGGAAACCTCGCCTTCTCAGAGCGGAGATGAGCCAAAGATCATAATGGTGTGGTATTTCAGCTGGACCTGGGTTTGTTTGGGGTCGTTGTCACACTTTGGTTGTGAAGGATGCACCCCTGTGAGGGTTATGCGGTGTGGATGACTGGTGGAGGTAAATCTTTGAGAATCGTGAGGATTTACATAATATTCATTTAAAATTAACCATGTGCCCAGGAAGACACATGGGAAGGAATATTCCATCTTCCTACACACTGATGTGTCTCAGAAAAAATGTTTAAGGCCATGAAATCACTATCAGTAGGTGATTGTGCAAGTGAGGGCCACAGTGGAGCACCTTCTGGAAGCAGAGGGTACAAGGCTGGTTAGGGTAGACTCCAGATGAGACATCAGGGTTTCCACACACAATGAATAAGGGAACTCACGGGAACGACGTGCAAACTTCGCACGGACTTAGTGAGATTCTCACCGATAGCCCTGGGTCTACGAACCACCACTGTTCCCCACTGCACCACCATGCCACCCCTGTCTACTGCTCTCCACTCAAACCCAAGCGTGTACAATGCATCTTGCAGCCAACTTTAGCTGAACTTTGTCAGGAGTCATTATCAGCAAGAAACAGCAATAGCACTTTAATGGACATGGGCTCCAAACTATTAAGCATATTGTATTCATTTAAAAAGGTTTTGGCTTTGTAAAGTCATGTTATGCAAATATGTACAACACTGTTTAATTACTACGCAATGTTCTCAAAACCGCTAAGGTCACAATCCTGAGACAACAGCATCAGCTAAATAAAGAACCATAACAAACACTAACTAGAGATTTACTATCACTTGTCACACCTGAGTATGTTATGACCTTGGGTTTGAGTCAGAAAGGGAATGTTTGGTGTTATCTCCTTTTGATATGCAGCACGTATGGCAGAGGACAAGGTGGTCAGGGATCAAACTGCCCCTTCTTGCATTATGAAGCTATATTCCTTTTCTATAAATGTTGCATAAATATTGTACGAATGTTAAAACTGTGCAGCATCTGCAGGTTTCACCTCCTCGTCTCTTGTTGTCATTTCTAATTAATCCATATTCAGTCATTTATATTATACCATAATGGAGGTCATTGCTGCACAGCCACTGCATTCTAGTAGGTGTTGATTCCACGGTGTTCCTAAATGATGCTGAATGTTTCACGAGACCTGCCTTCTGCTTGCAGGGGGTGTATTCCCTTTGCATTCTGTACTGTGTAGTAACATGCAAAAGTGTTTTTTTTGTTCTCCATATCACTTAAGTCTCTTTTATTAGTCAATTCAGTATTTTGTTGGTGATATGGGCAACATACAGCATACAAACTCCGAGACAACAAGTCTGCCTACATGCCACAGCATGCAAGCTTTATGTTTTGTAATTGTGGCACCTAAATAAAATGCAGAAATTAAGAGCACTGGGCAGCACGGTGCTTGCTTACAGCTCCTGGGCTGTGAGTTTGCATGTGATCCAAATGGGTTTCTTAGAGGTGCTCTGGTTTCCTCACACAGTCCAGATATGTTTTTCAGGTGAACTTGTGATCCTAAATTGCTTGTACTGTGTAATTACTCTGTGATGGGCAGGTGTCCCGTCCAGGGTGTACCCCCCCCCCCCCCCCCAGCCTTGCACCAAGAACCGTAATTCCTACAATTCCTTTTTGGTCATCACATTGTCATTTTACATTATTTAATTCACAGGGTAGTTTTTACTGGACCACATTAGGGTAATTACTTTGGTCAGTAGGAGAGGGATTTCAACCTGCAACTTCTAAATCAAAAGGCAGCAGCTGTAACATCCAGATATACATGTGGAGCAACTGCTCCATTGCACTGAAGTACTTAGACTTTTTATGTCAGCTGGTGCTGCCCCTGGTGTTCTTGCTAGTGTATCTGTGCATCCTTGTTTTTTCCATCTCCATCAGTAAATTTCAGTAAATAAAGCTTTGAGACAAGCTTTTTGATTATCATGCACCCCTGCATAACTGTTAATTAACTTTGTTATTTCCTCTTCTGGGCAGCATTATATGCATTGTGTACATTATATTCACAGGAAGTGCTTTCTTCACACCCATGAATATTCATATTGCATCCTGTCTGGTTTGCTGTGAGTCACTTAGTTGGGTAATCAGAAGTTTTCCTTTTGGCATATCATGTGGTGTATTGATAACTCACAATATTTGCATGTCATTAAGTTAGTCTTATTCAAAGTGCTGTTTATTTGGGTAATAGAAATAGGACACTTGTTTTTGCTGCTTTTCAAAATGGTGCTAATATGGTCCTCATTTGGCAAAAGACTAAACTATAAAAACTAAACCAGCAAAGAGGTTTAGTTGTCGGTTCCTATTCCAGTGGTGAGATTATCTCCCTCTGTGCCTCAGAACTGCTGAATCCTTCTGAACATTCTCGCAGCACAAAGTGATTTAGACAAGAATGTCATATAAATATAATGGATAGCTGGTAGGGTAGTAGTTAGAGCTTCTGCCTTTGGATGTAAAGGTTGCAGGTTTGAGCGCCACCTCTGGCTGTAGTAACTTTGAGCAAGGTACTTACCCCAAATTGCTCCAGTAAAATTACTCGGCTGTAGAAATGAGTTAATAATTGTCGCTTGCTTTGGAGAAAAGCATCAGGTAAATGTGAAAAAGGGTGTCAAAACCCATGTCTATTCCATGAACTTGCACTCCATCATCTTTTTAAATAAACTGTACTCTCATCCAGTTCTATATGCAGCTTCTCATGTAGTGTGTTCTGGTTAAAGTGTGGTATTGGACTGATTGACTGTACTTCAAGAATTGCATTTCTGTATTTATATGTCTTTGTCTGCTGGTAGTATGTTCTTTTGTGTGCTGAGTCGTTCATTGCTGGAGAAAAGATTGTTGTTACATTTATCTGACGTTTTTCTCTAAATCACCTTAGAATGTTAAGCTGCGTGGAATTATTTACTCATTTGTACAGCTTGGTAATTTTACTGGAACAATTTAAGGTACCTTGCTCTAGGGTACTACAGCTGGAGGTGGGATTTGAACCAGGTACCATGGGTCCCAAAGCAACAGCTTTAACCTCTAACAGGCTGTCGGCCGTGAACAATCCCCTTGCTGAGGGGTTAAAAGCTCCCATTGGAGAGCTGCCCGTCTCACTGGAACACCAAGAACCTGCAGCCCTGAGAGCATTTGTTTGAAACTTGCCGTTCAGAACAGTTGCAGATTTTATGTAAAATCTGAAAAGAGAGGACAGAACAGCCCCGAGGGCTTGCGCTGCAGACGTAATGAAAACACGGTCCATTTGATCATGTAGCTGAGGGCGAGATTTATTACTCCGGTTCGCTTCTCCAGACAGGTTTTGTCATGCCATGCTGGTCCACACAGTGCAATGGCTCCCTTCCCAGCTGAAACTAGACCAATAAAAATGTCGTAAAGCCAAAGGGCCTCGCGCATCCAGGGAGCCTAAAATGCAGAACGGCTGCTAAGCTTTTCAAAATAATTCACGTTAGAGTCAACGCCACTGTTTATACTTTGTACTTTTGCTGAGATGTACGTCGCTTTGGACAAAAGCGTCTGCTAAATGAATAAATGTAAATGTAAGTGTTTGCACCTGTACTGCTAGTTATTAGTGTTAATTGATCTATGTAGGACTTAACATGTTTGTTCTATACTGTTTTCTTTTAGTTTGCATGGGAATTGAAGCTGCTCCTTTTTTTGGGGGATGCAGGTTTACGTCTTACCTTTTGCCCAAAGTACCCCTAAACTGGGGGGGTTTCCTTGCATTTACACATGAAGTTGCATTTAAATCACATTTATGTGATGCTTTTCTCCAAAGAAACTTAGTGTTAATCTACCCATAAATATTGTCCCATTTATACAAGTGGGTAGTTTTACTCCACTTAGCTGCATTTTTTTAAACCATTTTTTAAAATGTTTATTGAGATATAAATGAATAATCTGATTATTTAAATGTACTGTCATTTTTAAGGTCCTGGGAATCTCTCAGTAATACTGCAGGTAATGGTAGTGTATAGAATTGCTGCTGTTCAGCTCAGAGGTTGCAGGTTCAAATCCCACCCCCTGCTGTACTACCTCTGAGGAAGACAATTATTTTGAATTGCTTCAATAAAAAGTACACACTTTGCTTGGTTATTTTGGTTAAGGTATAAATGTTAGGTGTGCATTTTGTGTGTCACTGCTGAAGAATGGGGCTGCATATGTTTGCGTGTGTAATGCTACGTTACAGAAATGTCCTGCAGCATACACCAAGAGGTCTTATACGTATGCCCGAACAAGAATGACGATGGTAACCCTGCACATTCAATGGAATCAATCCAACAACCTCCTGCAGACCACCAGATTTACTGGAGGGAATAGTGGTACTGTGTTGACGGTGTGTCTGGAAGCGTGGGGTCCCCCATACCCACCTGGTCAGCAGTCCAAGCCGTCTAAGCCGTCCCATGCCTGTAAACAAGACTTGTCCAGATGGGACTTGCACAGCTTCTGTGTTTCCCCAGGTGCCAGTACTTTCATAACCACCCTGGTACGTTGAGGGAGTTCTGTGGAGAAGAGAAAGAGTGTTACAAGAGCTCTGCTCCATGGTTCTCATCCTCCAAACTGGGAGCATAAACTCTACTTTTGGGTCTGTGTAAATGCTCCATTGAAAAATTACCCAGCTGGGTAAATAGTTGGAGGTAGCTTAACTTTGCAAGTCGCTTTGACGAAAGCATTGGTTGAGTGAGTAAATATAGCCCAGTTTTACCACTTTCGTGACACTGATCTGTATAGTATAGCCCTCACTTCTCGTAAGTCATACACCTATGCTTACTAAACAAATAAATCACAGAAGAATCTACAGAAAGTGTGTGAAATTCTCGCAGCTCACCCGCAGAATCCCTGTGCAGACAAGTTTTCCACCTCACTTTCTGTGCTCTTGCTGTTTGTGTGCCCAGGTCTAAACAAACAGACAGGGAGTTAATAAGAATTAATTGCAGAGCAACAGAGTCAGCAATGAAAACCTTCTTCCGAAAGGCAGGTAAGTTGTGTGCTCAGCAGTCAGACAAATAGACTGGCATCTCCACCAATAATTGGACGAGTTGTGCATTGTAATCAAAAAAAATCCACTCAAAACTTGGCCAACTTTTGGTAAGACTTCACATCTATTCAATGGTAAATGAAAGAAATACTGTAGTAAATGTTTTAATGTCTATTATTATTAAACACCATATACATCAGAAATAGTATTAAATAAATATATATACAGTATATATACTATAATTAATTTTAAATATTTTATCTAGGGGGGTGCGGTGGCGCAGTGGGTTGGACCGCAGTCCTGCTCTCTGGTGGGTCTGGGGTTCTAGTCCCGCTTGGGGTGCCTTGCGGCGGACTGGCGTCCCGTCCTGGGTGTGTCCCCTTCCCCCACCGGCCTTACGCCCTGTGTTGCCGGGTAGGCTCCGGTTCCCCGTGACCCCGTAAGGGACAAGCGGTTCTGAAAATGTGTGTGTGTGTGTGTGCTTTCAGTGAAAGTCAAGGTGTGCTGGTACACTTTTAGAAAATATTTATTTCAAAAAGTGCAATATTTTTTGCCAGTGTGCTTATACATTTTTTAAGCGGTTTAATCAGGTGATTTTCTCATTAAGAAAAGACAGTTTGTCCACCAGCCACTGACCAGCAGCTGTTCAAAGTGACTTCCAATGAACACTATGTAGTGTTACCAGCCCACACACCTTATTCACCAAGGTGACTTACACTGCTATATACACTAGTTACAATGAGTTACTCACCCATCCATCAGTGAAACACATAGTCTCCATCACTCGCACACACTTGGGTGACTTAAAGTCACCAATATATCTGAACAGTATGTCTTTGCACTGTGGGAGGAAACCTATGCAGACACGTAGAGAATATGCAAACTGCACACAGACTGAGCGGGGATCAAACCCATGTCCTCTTGCACCACGCAGGTGCTGTGAGACAGCAGCACTTTCGCTGTGCCATAGTTGGGATGTGAATCCATGACCTTTGGGTACAAAGGCAACAGCTCTAACCACTACGCTACCAGCTACCAACTGAACTGCTGTTGGTTGGAAGCCACTGATGCTGTTGACCATCTCTTTATGAGAAGGTTAGAGCAAACATTGAATAACAGTGGCTGCTGTTTGGGTTTTCATGCTTTGTCCTTTCATGACCATGAGCCATGTTGTCAATTTGAAAGACGCAGCTGGGCTCAATAAAGGCGTCGCAAAGATGCTGAAATGGCCTTGGTACCATCCACGTGCAAAGTAGGGAAAATCACATCGTAGGCTAATGGGAATGGGAAAACTGGGTCAAATCTTTAGAAGAACGAGCTATGTTGCAGTAGGAGGTTATTGTGAAAAAGTCTCACTGTTCGCACTTACGAATTTACGCCTTGAACAAACAATTCCTCCCAAGCAGACAGCTTTATGGAAGCCACCGCTGCGTTGGCGGAACAAGTCGTTGTACTGTTTTGAATATATTTTTGAAATCTAAACATTCATGCGACTCTTTAGAGCGCAACTTGAGATATTTTTGAGTTGTAAATGCCAGAGGGAAGGAGTTAATTTGGTCACGTCATACCAGGGGACTACGATGCCGGTGGTCGTTGGGACTCTGCTGTATGTGCCAACTCCTTGCTCTGGCATTGCTCTCTGCAGGAGGTAAAGCAAGGTACAGGTTTCAGGACCACAAAAAGCCCTCGAGCTAAGGTAATTACAGGGCAGAGCACTCAGCGCCGAGAGCGGTCACGTTGACATGGCAACTGTGAGGGCAGTTATTTTGCCTGTTGTGAGAAGGAATCCCCTGTTCAAAGGGAAGAACACCTGCAAAGACACTGAGCGCCACCCCTCTGTGCCACTACATCTCACAGCTGGACTTGTCTTCACATTTCTTCTGTGATCTAAACTGTTAACTCCTTGTCTTCTAAGACTACACCTGAAACAGGTGCATATTATGGGAAAAAATGTGCAAAATTAGCAAATAACTGATATGGCCAGAGTGGAACTGCTGCTCTAAGGGGCTGTTGGTGGTGATAGGCTGGGGATTGACGGGAAAGGCTGTGCAAAGCCGAGTTGTGCCTGCAAGGAAGTCATAAGAATAGGCAGCGATGGAAAATGCTAATCTGCGAGAGATTTGAAAGGGATCTGAGATGTGAGATCTGAGAGCTCAAGTCATGCTGACTGCCCAGGTCACTAATCTCTGGGCTCGGGTCTGGCTGGTGCTGAATTCCGGTCAGTGGGAAAAGGCTAGTGGGAAGAGTGGTAAGACCGTCAGCATCCGCTCACTTTAAAATCCACGTTGAGAAAACAGCCAGCGTACTAAAGAAGCAACTAGTAAAGATGCCCTGGAAACTGTGGAAATCATCAATTGGGAAATCATAATCTAAGCATTAATAAAAAATATGTGAAATGATGTAGTTTGTCTTACCACAGTATGTTTGGTCTAATAATTATTCCTGTTTTGTTAAGCTGTGCACAATGAAATAGTAGGTTGTAATTTCTTATAGTCAGGATTGAACCAAGGCATTTCTTTAAAGTGGTATGTGACAGCGTAGTCAATCGAGTTGATGCTTTTGGATGTTATGGTTCCAGGTTTAAATCCTGCTATAATACCCTTGTGCAAAGTTCTTACCCTAAGTTACTCCAGTAAAAAAATATTTTGCTGTATCAATGGGTAAATTGCTGTAGGCAGTTTAACACTGTAAACCACTCTGGAGAAAAGTGTTGGCCGAATGAATAAATGTAAACACAGTTGCATCAAATACATTTTTAATTCTTTTAATTTCAGAACAAGGAAAATGTGTAGATGAATGCACTTGGTACTAAAGTAAATTCACTTAAATTCTACCATGAACCACCTGTCCCTTGTTATCCAGATTAGAGCAGAGTCCTGTGGCCACACCTGCTCTCAGTATCTCGAAGATGATTGGCCAGTCTGTCCACTCCTTTCTACTGATTGGCTAAGGCATCTGCCCAAAGAATTTTCCTCATGGTTGCCGTTATCACACCAGTGAGAACACCTCAACACCTGGATACATTTATCAGTCAGTGTTTATATATCTTTTCCAAGTGCTCCAACTTGGGTTTATCTGGATTTTGTGCCCCACTTTCTACCATTGCTCTTACTACATCTACTAGTGGTGTCATTCATGGTTAAGGTAATTATGATTATAATGATTAAGAAAACCTGATTACAATGATCCCCTTTATTTAGTCCTTTGTAATGGGAAAACTGTGAACACTGGTTTTAAAGGTAGTCTCTTTTACTTGAGGGGAGGGGTAGATTGTGATTAACAAATGAGTATAACTGCATTCCAAACGGGCCTTACTTTGTACTCATTAGCTCTTTCCTGGCACCTGTACAGGGCAGCACATTAAAGGATTAAACATTCCTGTAGATAACTATGCACACAGTTGGATAAATAAAAAGGTTAGCTGAATCACTGTAACCTTTAGCTTTGTGTTAATTTTCCACTACCTCCACTGAACAAGGGAACAGAGTCACCTGTGGCTTATGTTTTTTTTCCAACAGGTGGCTTGGAAGGTTTTTTTTTGTCCCTTCAGCTGAGACGCTGTGATCCAGAAGCCACGATCCAGGTGACCAGCACAGGGCTCTGGTCAGGAGACAGAAAAGTGTTGTTGCTTTACACGTGAGGATCGCACGAGCGCAACCCCGTGGTGTCGGCATTACAATATTACTTCATCACATTGTGTAACTTTCCATCATGTAAACGCAGGCTAGCATCAAAGAGCTCTGATATATATTTTTTCCGTTAATTTTTCCTTCCCTCAAGATCAAAGCAAATGTTTCAGTTTTTTGATTACTATATACCACAGACAGTGTACGGGTTTTGACCCCCTTCGTCTTATGGAAGAAGGTATAGGCACAGCAGGTTAGATTCTTAACTGATGATTTTCACAAGGGTGCAGTTGCTGTATTATGGACTCATAAAAGCACATTGAGGTTAGATATACCCTAACCATATATTTTTTTATGATTTAGTTTTTTTTGAAAGATTTCCAATATTTTTGTGTATTAGTTTTCATGTCAATGGCTATAAAATGAAAGTAAATGTGTCACGGGAGAGGAAGCGACAGTCCCTTTCATGGGATCACAGCTTACAGTGTAGGGCAGCCTGCACTGCTAATAAATCGAATGATTGATGCAGCTAATTTGAATGAAGAAACAAATGCACGTGTGTATTTCATGTAAAGACAGAGCTTGAAATCTAGAAGGAAGCACTAGCAGTACCACTGTGAGTAGGAGGAGAGTTTTGGCTTTACTGAGATGCATTTCAATTCACATTGTGCTTTGGGCCATTAGAGAGTGCAATTGTGGAAAGAACTGTATATTTTAAAATATTTTTAGATTTTCCTTGCAATTGTTTCATAATACTGTGACCTTTGCTTCCTTTCCAGGCACTTTATTTTTTGGATTTTTTGAAGATCTTTTTTTTTATTTTTGACCAAGGGAAAGTAAAGCAAGAATGAAGTTGTACTATTTCTTCCATTTTACTTTCTCTTTTTCGTTTCTTGTCTGTTAAATACTGAGTCTGTCTGACTGAATCAGCTTTACCCAGTTGTGGTGGGCTCACACACACACACACACACACACACACACACACACACACACACACACACACACACACACTTTTTTTTGGGCTCCATTAAGAAAAAGCACTGAAATTCATTTGTGGTGCTAGTCTGTTTTGTTACCGTGGTACTCCCTCCCATTCCTTTAATGTGTGTCTACAGTTAACAACCAACAGGCACTCTCTGTTCTCTTGAAAACCTTCACAAATATGGAGAAGCACTGAATCTTCATGTTCCATGTCACATGCAACAAGTGGCTCTCCAAAAATGGGCATTCAGAACTACAGGGATAGTGTTGAAAGTAAATATGGTCCAGTGTGTCATATGGAAACAAACAGACTGATTAACATCTGCAGTACCTGTCTGCTCAATGGAAAAATCTCCTTCCGCACTTCCTTTCGTCTGCGAATCACAATATGTAAATACAGAGGGCTGACTTATTATCCCTTAAACAGTGTGGTAAATGTCAAATGGGGTCAGTTTCCGTGCCTCGGCCATGAGCAGCAGGTACGCAGTAGCAGCCAGGTGTAGGGAGGAGTTGAGAGAGGGGTGTGTCTCCATCATGGAGAATATTCCTGGTGCTATAAAGAGGTTGTGTATAATGTTCATCTTTTAGCTGTAAATTTTCAAAGTTACAGACTTGTGTGGAATATGTGAAGGCCTCTTCCTTTTGGCTCCGCAAACCTTTTATCCGCACATTTTTTTTTTTGTCGAATAATTCTGATAATTTTATGCATCTACTCATGTAATGAACATTGGTTTATATGGTGGAAAGAAAACTAACTGCACTAAAGAATCACGCGTCTGAATCTGTCTCTCTTCCTGCTAATGTAATGCACACATTGCACTTTCTATGAGATGTATGTCGCTTTGGAGAAAAGCGTCGGCTCAATGAATAAATGTAGCCTTGGAATGAAAACGGAAGTTCAAAATCACGATGCACCCATGGACAGAGTAGCTTTCCCACAGCTGGTTGACTAACGCTTGTTTTTTTTTAATTATAATTTTTAAATACGAAAATCTGCTCTTTTTTTTTTTTTCTTTCTTTCGTCTTCAATCAGTTGGTTAGAACAGCTTGTTGCATAATTTCTGGGGGTGGAATCAGTGCACTTTATGTTAACCTTGGAAAAAGGTAGAATTATGAATTCCAGAGCTCAAGATGAGTTATACCTGCATGAATGTGTACTAGTGGGTTTTCCAGACTAAATATGGGTGTTTCATGTTTTTCTTCTGAAATTAATTTTTTAAATAGTTTTAATAATGACAGTAGACAAGAGCAGTTAAGCTTTAGTAACAACGAGGTACATTCGCTTGGTCCTGTGTACGACCTATAGCACAGCAGCCTGGCTGAGATAAATCTGTATTGCTAATTAACTTCACACTAAGCCGTCAATCCGGGTCAGGTTACGAGAAGTAGGGCAAATGCTGATTATGCGTGCAAAATACAAGAGTAAAGAAAAGGAAGGTTCAGACTTTTCGTTTCAATTATATTAATGCATTTCTGTATTTACACTATAAACTAGGAAGTCAGACGTTGAATATGAACATTAATTTGCTCGAAAAAAATTGTCGTTAATGAAAATGTATGCACTGGAAGAGATGTGCACAAATTTTTGGCAGTCAGATCTATGAAAATAGAACATAAATCAATTACCTTCACGCGAGTATTTGAAAAAAATTCGTTCTTGTATACTTTTTACAATGTTTTGGAATAAAATGCTTGACTTTATTTTGAGCACATGCATATAATATATAAAAAAATGTATATGTCCCAGCTTTCTTTTAATCCTGAACATTCTGTCAGTGTTTTTCCTTGCATTTGTCCTATGACATTCAGGGGTATCGTTGCTTACATGAAAAGTCCTTTCTGTGTTTTCCATTTATACATATGAGTAACTGTGTTTGGATAAAACACTACCGAAAGTGAGAATTTTAGTGAAAGAATTGGATGCATGCAAGTGTGTGTGTGTGTGTGTGTGTGTGTGTGTGTGTGTGTGTGTGTGTGTCCAAGCATCTGAAAGAGCTACAGGAGAATGAAGCTATCCAAAGCATTTATAGGACTGGTTGTTTTGAGCACTTGCAAGAAAAATGCCACACTGTTGGATTCTTATTATTATTTCTTTGATGGGCTTAGGCTTTTGTCTAAAGGGTCTTATAGTTACATTCATTTGTTCACCTGGATTTTTTTGGAAAAGAAAAAATCACTAACATGTTTTGGAAGAGCACCAGGTTACAGATTCATATGCTTCACCTCAATGTGATACCTTTATTCAGAAGTAAAGGAGAGGGCTTGGTGATCTTCAGGTCCCAGGAGTCTTTAATATTTTTCATTTAGTAGGTGCTTTTCTCCTTAATATGTAGTATTCATTGTTAGTGACTAGTAAGGAATACACATATTATTTTGCTGCCATCTTTCATTATTAGGGCAATTTAGAGTCACCAGCTCTGTTGAAACATATATCTTTGGATAGTGGCAGGAAACCAGAGCACCCAGAGGAAACCCAGGGAGAACATGGCAACTTCCCACAGACTGATCAGGGACCAAACCCACTTCCTCTTGCACCACCCACGTGCTATGAGATAACAGTATTACTTGTTGTACCACTGTGACGTCTGCTTTCATTCACAAACGAGGACTGTGCCTCTTGGTATTAAACCAGCGTTGCTTTGAAGTGCGCAGTCACATCCTGCAGGCAAGTACTTTCAGATATTTGCTTTCACTGTGTTGGTGAGAAACCGGCTACCAGTGCTTTCTTATGTTCTTTCAAGACAAAATGGGAAAGCAAATTTATCATAGATTATGAATCACTGCATTCCTGTCAGGGGGTGTGGTGGCACAGCGGATTTGGCCGGGGCCTACTCTGTGGCGGGTGTGGAGTTAAGTCCTGCTTGGGGTGCCTTGCAGTGGACTGGTGTTCTGTCCTGGGTGTGTCCCCTCCCTCTTCAGCCTTGCGCCCTTTGTTACTGGGTTAGGCTCCTGTTTGTTGCGACTCTGCTCGGGATAGGCAGTTTCAGACTGTATGTGTGTTCCTGCCTCTGACAGGATGGCACAGAACAAGCCCTATTATAAGAGCATGTTTCTTCTTATTTCCTTGTAAAGGCAGATTTGCCCTAGTCCCAGATTAGTTCATTTAACTGACCTCTGGTTAGTCCAGACCTTCATCTTATCTTAGGCTGTTTAAAGCCTTTGATTAAATCCCTCATCCTCTGCAGATGTTCGGTGAGGATTAATGTAATACTTGTGGGCCAGTTAGGGTACAAATTGGCAGGAGAGCTCCACAAAGTTCAATGAATAAACAAATAGAGTAATGTGTTTCAAAGGCTGATATAACTAAACATATGGTATAATCAGATGCCTCTGAGACTGAGCTAAACTGGAAAGGAAAGAGTACATCTTGTTTGCTTGCCATAGCACTGCAGTTATGATATTAGTTCTAATACTGCAGAATTTTGTTTAGGGAATAATTTAGTTTGGTAGAGACATCAGTGCATTTTTGTTTGAAATAATCACTGTACTAATGACAATGTACTTATGAGGCTGGCAACATCTCTGTGTCTGTCTGGATTGCAGTAACATGCTCTGATTTCAGTTGTAACATTACTGGTGTTTCCTGTGGTTTAGTTAGTTATTTTGGGATGCATTTTGTGCCGTGTCCCTTTGAAAAGAGGAGACTAGGAAAAAAGTTTCTAAATATAGTGAGTATTTTTAAAAACCCAGTTCGAGTCCCTCAAATCACAGTGCGCGGCACTTTTCAGCTTCCCTCTCCACTCCCCCCTGCTGAGCAGCTGCTGAAAAAGACTGTCTGCTTATTACACTTTTTTTACTCTAACTGATGGACTCTTGAATCCCAAACGTGACTGGGAGCCTGGAAGGGAAGAGTAATACAAATAACATGCAAAATCAACATTTCTAAAGCATGCTCATTCTTAAAGCAGGTGTAAATTGGGCACTTTAAGATTGCACAGGTCCTAGAACGTTTCGACAGATTGACCCCAGAGAAAAATGCTTGTTTTAGTTAATTTTACAGCTGCATAAATGACTAAAATTGTAAGCCTTATTTCTGTTACAACTGCAATACACATCCTTAACCATCCTTAATCATCACCAGTGACACCTCACATGCTTTTTTTTCTATTGTCCGTTCCCCAGGTGGCACATATGATGAGGGTAACGTCAAAAATTAGAGATTAAGAAAGAGTTCAGACTCTAATTTGAGGTATCAAAAAGTCAGCCACTGTTCTGCCTTAACTAGTGATTATTTTGCATGGTATAGAATCCATCCATCCATCCATTTTCTTACCCGTTTGTCCTACTATCGCGGTGGCGATAGGGAGAGCAGAGCAGCTCAGATGCCCCTGTCCCCTGAAACTTCCTCCAGCTCAACCTGGGGGATCCCCAGCTGCTCCCAGGCCAACTGGAAGATATAATCTCTCCAGCGGATCCTGGGCTGACCTCAAGGTCCCAGTTGGCCGTGCCTCATATATCCTATCCCCAAAGGGAGGTGTCCAGGGGACATCTCTACCAGGTGTCCAAACCACCTCAACTGGCTCCTCTCAGTGTGGAGGAGTATCGGCTCTACTCTGAGGTTCTCCCAGATGGCCGAACTCCTCACCCTGCGGAGAAAACTCATTTCAGCTGCTTTTATGTGTGATCTTATTCTTTCGATCATTACTCAGAGACCATAGGTGAGGGTAGGGACATAGACCCACCGTTAAATAGACAGCTTTGCCTCATGGCTCAGCTCCTCCTTCACCACTACAGTCTGGTACAACGACTGCATTACTGCTGCTGCTCCCAATCTGTGGTCGATCTCATGCTCCCTTCTCCACTCACTCCTGAAGAAGACTCCAGGATACTTAAACTCCTCCACCTGGGGCAGATTTTCTCCTCTTACCTGAAGGGGACATGCCATCCTTTTTCGTGAGACAACCATGGACTCAGACTTGTAGGTGCTAATCCTCTTACCAACCACTTCGCACTCAGTTGCAAACCGTTCCAATGCATGCTGGAGGCATCTGTGTGATGGTGCCAAAAGGACAACATCATCCGCAAAAAGCAGAGACATCACCTTCTGACCCCAACACAGAATGCCCTCCTGACCTTGGCTGTGCCTTGATATCCTGTCCATGAAAACCACAAACAGGAGTGGAGACAAAGCACAACCTTGGCAGAGTCGAACGCCTACACTGAACGAGCTTGACTTAATGCTGAGTATACAGACACAGCTCTCACGCCGTGTGTACAGAGACCAAAGGGCCCACAGTAGTGACCTCGGCACCCCATGTTCCCGAAACACCTCCCACAGAATTTCTCGGGGAACCCGATCATAAGCCTTCTCCAAGTCCACAAAACACATGTAGGCTGGATTAACGAACTCCCATGCCCCTGCAATTATTTGTGAGAGCGTAAAAAGCTGGTCCACTGTTCTACGGCCAGGATGGAATCGGCACTGTTCCTTTTCAATCCAAGGTCCAACTATAAGCCAGAGCCTCCTTTCCAGCACCCTGGCATAGACTTTCCCAGGGAGACTGAGAAGTGTGATACCCTGATAGTTGGCACACACTCTCCGGTCCCCTTTCTTAAAGCTATGGACCACTACCCCAGTTTGCCAATCCAAAGACATTGTCCCCGAGATCCATGCAATATTGCAGAGGTGTTGTCAGCCATGACAGCCCCACAACATCCAGGACCTTAAACAGTTCCGGGTGAATCTCATCCACCCCCAGCACTTTGCCATTGGGGGACTACCTCAGTGACTTCTACCAGGGAAATGGACTCTGATACCCCAGAAGCCTCTGGCCCTGACTCCTGTAAGGGAGGCATATCTCTCGGGTTTAGGAGTTCCTCAAAGTGCTACTTCCATCTCCCAACAATATTCTCATTTGAGGTCAGAGTTTCTCCACCTTTGCTGAGCACACCTTGGGCGAAGCTCCTCCGACCCTTCCTGAGTTGCTAGATGGTTCTCCAGAACCTCTTTGAGACTGACAGAAAGTTATTTTCCATGGCCTTCTGAAACTCCTCCCATGCTCTTGATTTTGCCTGTGCAACTATAGCCGCTGCTGCTTTTTTTGCCTGCAGGTACCTACTGCTGAGTCAGGAGTCCCCAGAGCTGACCAAGTCCTAAAGACCTCCTTCTTCAGCTTGACAGCTTCCCTCACCACTGGTGTCCACCAGCAGGTTCTTGGGTCCCGCTGTGACTAGCACCAACAAGCTACAAGCTTTTGGCCACAACTGCGCCTGGCTGCTTCCACAATGGAGGTTTTGAACAGGGCCATTCGGACTCCATGTCCCCTACCTCCTCCGGGACATGGGAAAAGTTCTCACGGAGGTGGGAGTTAAAATCATTCCGGACAGGGTCCTCCAACAGTCGTTCCCAGCTTACCCTCACTATCCTCTTGGATCTACCGAGTCTGTCCGTCAGTTTTCCCCACCATTTGATCCAGCTCATCACCAGATGGTGATCAGTTGACAGCTCAGCACCTCTCTTCACCCGAGTATCCAGAACATAAGGCCTCAAGTCCGATGAAATGACTACAAAGTCAATCATTGACCTTTAGCCCAAGGAGCTCTGGTACTAAGTACACTTATGAGCATCCTTGTGTTCGAACATGGTGTTTGTTGTGGACAAACTATGGCTAGTACAGAAATCCAATAACATGTCACTATTCAGGTTTCGATCGGGCAAGCTGTTCTTCCCAATCACCCCACTCCAGATTTCCCAGTCATTGCCAACGTGAGCTTTGATGTCCAGCAGGACTATGGAGTCTTTTGGTGGGGCCCTGTCCAGAACCCCACCCACTCTCTCCAAGAAGGTTGAATACTTTGAACTGCTGTTTGGTGCATAAGCACACACAGCAGTCAGAATTTTCCTCTCTGTGACCTTAAGTCGCAATGAGGTGACCTTCTCGTTCATCAGGACAAACTCCAAATGTACAGCAGCCAGCCGGAGGCTTGTGAGTATCTCCACACCAGCCCGGCGCCTCTCACCCTTTGCAACTCCTGAGTAGGAGAGAGACCACCCGCTATCAAAGAGTTTGGTTCCAGAGCCAACACTGTGAATGGAGATGAGGCCAACTATATTTAGTTGGTATCGCTCAACCTCCCACACCAGTTCCAGCTCCTTCCACCCCAGTGAAGTTACATTCCACGTGCCAAGAACCATTTTCTGTTGAGAGGGGCCGTGACGCCATGCGCCACCCTGCCCCCTCCTGCTGCTTGAAAGACATTGCACCTGACCACCATGTAGGACCTTGCGGGTGGTGGGCCACATGGCCCTCCCACGTTGCCTTTTTGGGCTGAACCCAGCTGGGTTACGTGGGCTGCCCGGCCACCAGGCACTCACCTAGGAACACTACCCCCAGGACTAACTCCAGGGGTAGGTCCCGGTGACCCTATTCCGGGCAGGGTAAATGTTGTCTTGTCTACTTTCTTCATGGGGGTTTTTGGATTGTGTTAGTCTGGATCTTTACTTCAGCCCAGTTCGCTTTGGGAGACTCTACCAGGAGCATATTGTTCCCAATGATATAGCTCTGGAGATCCCTAAATCACGCAAGCCCTTCTGCCACGACAAGGCCCCGATCCAGGAAGAGTGGTATAGAATCCTCTTTGTGAAAACAGCTGTCTGTGGTTACCTTTGTGGGTGGGAGTGTGTATGAGATTCTATGCATCTCTGACATGGTAGCAAGAGTCCCATGAAGTGGTTGACCTTGATTGCTAAAGTAATTTTTTTGTTTAACTCTGAACGACAGCTATGCAGTGCCAGTCAAACACCTGAGCACTTTCTGTCAAATCTGGGCAACACTTGTGGACAAAGTGGACAAGTGAGTAAAACCAAATCAAAACACAAGGAACCCCCATCTCTTGATATTGCTGCAGAAGAGCTGGGATGGCAGATTGTGTGATATCCAGCTGAAACTTGTTAACAAAGTGCCAAGTTCACAACTAGTTTCCCTAGAGTGTACTCAAAATGTTGTCTGACACTGTATAGAACCTGGATGTGAATGTAGACATGACATTACTATAACTACAATGGTGTGATTTGTCCCCTTTCCACTTTTTTCCTGTTTTCTTACCTTTTCAACATGACATTTGGGGAGATCTTTTTTCAGTTCTAGAAGTACTGTATATAGATGAAGACTGAGAGAGAAGAACTATACTAGTATTGTCTTGGTCACTTCCTTGGTCTGGAAGATAATGAAATGTGTAATCATAGCTCTTTTCAGGTCTCACCACAACATCTCAGTTGGATTCAGGTCAAGACATTGACAAGGTAAATCCGTCGCACTTCTGCCACTGGCTACTGTTGATAGAAGGCTCCCATTGAGAAACACCTTTCTAGATGTAATGGGGCCCATGTCATTCAAAAAGTTCTACGTTTGATTAACAAGTCCACCCACCCAATTCACCCAGAAGTCTTGCAGACAAGACTTCTTCTTAGAGTGCAATGGCAATAGCTTTATGTCATGCCACTACCATTTATGCACAGTTTTTATTGCAAAGTAATGAAGTGTGTGTAATGAATACTGACTTAAGCTGAGGAAAGAGAGACCTGCAATTGCCTGGCTGTAGTTCTGGGATTCTTCTGCACTCCTTAATAATTTTATTCCATGTTTGTGGAATGATTTAGTTAGGTCCACACCTCGATAGATTCACCCTTGTTTCTTCATTTGGTGAA
Organism: Scleropages formosus; assembly: GCF_900964775.1. Classification (NCBI taxonomy): domain Eukaryota; kingdom Metazoa; phylum Chordata; class Actinopteri; order Osteoglossiformes; family Osteoglossidae; genus Scleropages; species Scleropages formosus. The sequence continues at coordinate 19,091,412 of NC_041807.1, forward strand.
TCTGCCTTTGACTCTGGTTCAGTGTCCTAGAAATGGTTGTGTAACCCTGTCCGGATTGATAGGCTTCAGCAACTTTTCTCTGCAGTTGATGAAAACCATATACCTGAAGGAATATGGTGAGAACATACAAACTCCATGATTCCAGAGTGAATGGGATTCAAAGCCATGTTTGAATGTAGGACCCAGTTTCTGTGAGGTACCAGCACCATCCCCTGTATTGCCATAAATCACAGGCTGTGTTTTAAAACTTCTGGATGAACAGCCTGAAAGCCAAACAAAGACCTCATGCAAGGAGCACCAGTAGTCAATGATACCAACCCTAACAGAGAGAGCACAGCAATTGGAGTTGCATTAGTTAACTGCTTTTAAGCAGTTTTTTTCTAGTTATCCATCTGACTTTTGTTATTGCTCTAAGATGACAACGTTTACTGGAGATTGTGGGAAGAGACATTTAAGAGCTCACCAGAATTACATGCAATTATCTTAAATGAATACCCAAACTAATTACATGTTACAGTATGATCCCAGGAAATTTTTTCTTCTAAATATAATTGATCATTTTAAATGTAAATATATATTTTTTTCCTAGTTCAGTGTTATATAACATTTGTGTGTGTGTGTGTGTGTGTTTTTTTTAAATAAAAAAAAATATTCAGGATGCCTGTCTGTTAAATTATGTCTTCTGCTAGCACTTCAGATTTTGAGTTATTTTGGATATGTACATTTGGATTGTTCTAGGTGTGCTTTTTAGTCTGCTTTTCATTTTGTGATGTATGTTAACTTGATTTAAACTTTCACAGTAAACTGTACAACCATTACTCAACAGTATTTGAAAGATAACTGATAAACACACTAGTCAAAGTGGCTTTATTGTCATTTCAACCATATACAGCTGGTACAGTATACAGTGAAACGAAACAACGTTCCTCCAAGATCATGGTGCTACATATAAAACACAAAGCTACCTTCACAAAATAAAAAGCAATAAACACAGTAAAAAAAAACTATATTATAGATATAAACACACTAATTAGCTGCAAAAAATACAGTTGGTCAGTATAGTAAAGGGTCCAGAGCGGTCCCTGCGTGCTATTGCCGCGCCACCACCTTGATCTTGACAACACCATATTGAAACACAAAGTGTACCTGGTACCACAAGACCTTGGGCCAAAATTTAATGATGGACTTTGTAGTCATGTCATTAGACTTGAGGCCATATGTTCTGAACACTTGGGTGAGGAAAGAAGCACAGCTGTCAACTGATGTTGCTAGTTGGATTTGACATATGGGGCATAGGTCAGACAAATCTTCAAGACCTAAATCTTCCGTGAGGTTTTTCTGGGAATAATTGGTGGACAACTCCCTGTGAGATAACTTCATCTATAAATGAGACCTTCTACCATGTTCTGAGTGAGCAGGGGGGTACTGAGACACAAAACTTCATTTGAAGATGCAGCTGCTAGAAGCTGTGCTTTAAAACCAGCAGGTGCATCCCATGCTGCTAACCCTAGGACCTGCTGGTGGGCACCAGTAGTGAGATAATCGGTTAAGTTCACGAAGGAGACTTTTCAGGAAGCAATTTTGAGAGATAGCTTGGCTGAGAGGTACCAGCAGGCCAAGAGGGCTATAGCAAAAGCAGTAGCTGAGATGAAAACTCGGCCAGTAGAAGAATTTGAAGAGGCCATGGAAAAGGCTGTCAGGAGGCCTCAAAGTTGTTCTGACAAACATGTCTTAGAAGAAGAATGTTGTGTTTTGTCTCCAGTCCAGGTTGTGATTTTATGGACAGGATATCAAAGCACACCTCAAGTTTGGATAGTCTTCAGCTGGGGGGGTGACATCCTTGCTGTTTGCATATGATGTTCTTTTGCCCTCAGACTGTGCCCTTTGACGTGTGCTCAAGTGGTTTGCTGTGTTGTGTGAAAGAGCTGGTATGAAAATCAGGATCCCCAAGGCAGAGAGCATGGTCCTGTCCTGGAAAAGAGTTTGTTGTTTTCTCCAGATGAGGGGAAACAACCACACCCAGTCGAGGAGTTCAAGTATTTTGGAGTTTTGTTCACAAATGATGGAAGAAGAATAGGAGATTGAAAGACAGATTGGTGTAGGGTCAGTTGTTTCACAGGCACTACGCTTATCTGTGGAGGTCAGGCAGAGGCCGAGCTTTCAGGCAAAACTCAATTTACGACTCAATCTACATCTCTATTCTAAAATACAGCCACGAGTTTTGGGAAACGAGAGTCACGGCTACAAGTGGCTGGAAGAAGATCTCTCCACAGAATTGCTAGGTTTACCGTCCATGAAGAAGGTAAGGAGCTCTGTGATTTAGGAGAACCTTCTCTGGATTGAGTTTTCTGAGCTTTTGTGGGTAGACAGGATTCAGCTGAGATGGTCCATACATGCTGTAAGAATACCCTGTGATACCCAGTGGAGTTATATGAGACACATCCCACTGGAAGGTAATCTTGGGGCAGACCCAGGATACGCCGGACAGCTAATATCTCTCCGGTTCCCCGGCAACACCTGGAGATGCCCCCACAAGAACTGGAGACTGTGGCTGGGAAAAGGAAGGTTTGGGCCTGCCTGCCATCATGACCCTCACAAGGACAAGCAAACAGAAACTGACTGACTGACTAACAGTGTTTGTTTCAAATGTTTTTGCTTCCCTCCTGGCTTTGTTTTCCCTCTGATAAAGCTAAAAATTTCAGAGCTAGAGCAGTTGACCACCTATTGTCCATGCTTCCTGCAGTCACATGGATTCCTGACACAGGAATAGTTTTGGCTGAGAAGTTTATGCTCTGGAATTTTACAAATGCAAATGTAAGGGGTGGGGTTTAGCAGCAGGTGATTAACATGACTAAAGTCTGACTGAGATGCAGCTGTGGTTTCAAGCCTCCTATCTAATTTTGTCGTCAGAAGGGGTCACAGACAGATCTTCAAATTTCAAACTACACCTCCCCTCTTTTTGAGCTGAGTATGAGTGCAGCAACAGGAGGCAAAGCTATGTCAATGTAGTGGGCAAGAATGGAGCCCTCAGTTTCCACTGCCCCCCTTATTCTCTGACAGATTCAGCCACAGAATACTAGAAGCCAGGGGTGAGTAGGTGCAGCATAGCAGGTTCTGTGCTTACTTTATGCAGTGCTAAATTGGGATTTGTATGTGTGATAGTTTGCTTTTTGAAATGAAGTTGAATAATAAAAAAAAGTATATCTCAAAAATCCTTTTCAATCATGGATATTTACCTCTGAGACGCAGTAACCAGATACAAGCCTGTAACGAAATAAGGAGTATTCAGTGTTTCCACAGTGGGAGCCCATGTTACCCGGGGCAACCAGTGAAGCACCGCCTGTGATGAGTTAGGAGATCAAAGCTTGCTTCTGCCCAGTCCCCTTGCCGATCCTCATGTTATTGTTTTGACTGAGAGCCCCACTCACGTGACCCACTATATTATGTCTGGGTGTTTCGGAATCTAGGTCACCGAGGCCTCCTCCAGTGCTCCTCTGCTGGAGCTTGAAAATACTCCTTAGTCTCTCGAAAGTGCACCTTCATTTTTACTGCCTAAATCAGTGGGCTGTTTGCTGCAAATGCTTGTCGTTTATCCTGGTTAAAAAGAAAAATTGAAAACAGACTGGGAACAGATTACACTAATGGAGACCCGAGGTTAAGCCTCCTTCCTGCTCACACACACATTTATGATCACTGAAACAGACAAAATGAATATGGTCTCTCTTCATCTAGTCAGCTGGCTTCATATCAGCAGACTGTAGTTTCAAAAGTTCTGTTGAAATCTTTATACAGAAGTCAAACTCACTTCCTAGAGATTTCAGATTTTTGAGACAGCAGTGCCAGTTGCTTGGTTTCAGAAGAAAATATCAGTGAGAATAACTTGTTTTAAGTATATTTTACTTGAAACTTAATCTTTAGATCAAATTCCTCCTGTTTGGGAGAGATTTCTGAAACTGGATAGGATAAGCCCCAGACTTACCCACATACCCCCTCCACATCTAAAGAAGAACAACAGTGAGAATAAAATCACTACATGAACAGTAATAAAGTCCAGTCCATTCTCCACACGATCTACCTTGTTAATATCACTATTTTTGAGTGATATGGATGGGTGCCAACCAATGTCATACATGAAGTATCAGATGATAATTTGTATACTATGAGAAGCAGAGACTTGAGCTGATTGTTACTCCTAGGTTTTTCACTGGTGAAGTGGTGAAATGAGCAAACTGTCTATTTTGATTGAGAGCTCCTGGCAGGTGGATGGACCTGCAAGGAGATGCAGGATCTTAATCTTAGAAAGACTGAATTGTAGATTGTAGATGGTAGTCAGTCAGAGATGTCAGAGAGGCAAGAGGAGCAATGTAATAGGACTGACCTGTGGTGTTTGAAGGAAGAAGAACTGAGTATTATCAGCCTAGCAGTGACAGGAGATCCCATGAAAGGCAATGAGTGAGCTAAGGAAAGCAGTGTAGATAGATAAGGTGTCCGGTATAAAGGCCTGCAGAACACACAGACTGCCCAAAACTGCTTGTCCCAAGCAGGTCGCGGCAAACTGGAGGCTAATCTGGCAACACAGGGTGCAAGGATGGACGGGGAGGGGACACACCCAGGACGGGGTGCCAGTCCGTCACAAGACACCCCAAGCAGGACTCGAACCCCAGACCCGCCAGAGAATGGGACCCAGCCAAGCCCGCCACACTGGCCTGCAGAACATTTACATTTCTTCATTGAACAGTCACTTTCCTCCAAAGCAATATACATCTTTTAGAACAATACAAAAAGTGGATTACACCAGTAGAACACCAGTTAAGAGACTGAAGAAAGTCATGCCAAACCATCTGGTAAGATCTACCCAGTAAGTAAAACTCATTTCATTGGCATTTTTTTTTTATTCAGCTGTTCTAGAGGGAAAAATAGGATCTGGTGATTGAAAGTTTCAGATACTTCAGAGAATGTGGATCAAGGAAAGAGAGGCAGCTCTAGTTGAGAGCTCCTGTTAGTGCAAGGAGGGCAGTCTCAGAGGAATGGCTGACGCTGAATCTAGACTGATATCCATTAAGGAGATTGTTCCGGGCAAAAACTGCAGATAACTGGTGGTCAGCTACACAGTCGAGTTTTGGAAAGAAAATGGAGACAAGAGACTGGCCTGTAATTGCGCGCTGAGTTTGAGTTCAGAGGAGGTTTTTTTAACTGCAGTGGGATGTGGACGGTTTTAAAGACAAGTGGGATGCAAACAGAGGAGAATGGGGATCAGAGAAATGAAAGGGATGGGTTGGGAGGAAATGTTTCGTTCTGATGATCCCATCATAAGTCAATTTCTTAATAGTCAAAAATCCCCTATGGAAACTATGACAATAAACAACATGCATGAATGCTACATTGAATAATTGGGATTATATTTTTCACTAATTCTATGTATAATTAATGTTAAAATAATAACAATGGTGGGAGTGCGGTGGCGCAGTGGGCTTGGCAGGGTCCTGCTCTCTGGTGGGTCTGGGATTCAAGTCCTGCTTGGGGTGCCTTGTGACTGACTGGTGTCCTGTCCTGGGTGTGTCCCCTCCAGCCTTGCCCCCTGTTTTTCCGGGTTAGGCTCTGGCTCGCCGCGACCCCACTCAGGACAAGCGGCCTTAGCCAGCATGTGTGTGTGATAATAACAATGTAGAATAATAATGATACAGGGTATGGTATTAGTGGGGCATGGTGATGCAGCGGGTTTGACCTGTGCCTGCTCTCTGGTTGGTCTGGGGTTCAAGTCCTGCTTGGGGTGTCTTGTGACGGACTGGCGTCCCGTCCTGGGTGTGTGCCCTCCCCCTCCAGGTTTGTGCCCTGTGTTGTTGGGTTAGGCTCCAGCTTGCCGCGACCCTGTTTGGGACAAGTGGTTTCAGACAGTGTGTGTTAGTATGGTATTATATTTCCATGCTGCACTATTATTTTTGCTTTAATTTGAAAATCTCTTATCTTTCTTTTTCTTTTCAGCACCACCAGAACACTCACTTGGTAACTTTTTTATGTGGGAAGTAACTTTCAGGGAATTGCAAACAACAAGTTTTGTGAATAAAATGCAGTAACTGCTAGACACCCAGACCGTGAATGAGACCCAAACAATAGAAGATATAGCTGCAGCAGTGCGAACAGCCAGTGCTATCCTACAGCAAATGGAGCAGTCGTCACAGGCATTACGACCAAATGTTGGGACTCAAAAAAAAAAAAACATATATATAATTACTTTAATGGCATTGGCCATCATGAGTCTGGGTGGTCGTAAGTGGCATATGTTGTAAATCGACAACATGTAGTTCATTACGGAAGAACGTTTTTGCTCAGGAAACAGCAGAGTGAAAGGACACAAGGAGCCTCTTATAACCTAAATCTGTGAGACTTTTGATTTTCAAAATTTCTGTTCACCTGCACGGAAATGGGTTTTAGTTAAATGTGGTATGGGGGACATAAATAATATTAAATCTTGTAAAATAAAATCTCGTCTCTTAAGGTAACATTAACATGAGAATACATCTGTTAATATAATAATACAATAAGCATGAGTGATAGTATTGTAAGTAACCTTTCAGATTTGGTTTTTCTATTAGAATCTTTGTTCAATGCTGAAATTAGATCACTGGGTGCAAAACAAGAGAAGATAAAAGAGAGAAGGTGATTTTGAAAGGATTCTGCATTCTTAGGTGAAAGCTGCATCAAGGCATGGCCAGCTGTCAAGTTGACTTCACGCACATGTCAGTCAAGCTGTCTGAAAGTAAATAAGCAATAAATCATCTGC